>NC_091628.1:74024322-79024322 GCF_027580195.1 Bos mutus
ATTCCCAAATTCTAAACATGTCTGTGAAATATTATTGGTTCTGATATTTCAGTTGTATATATATGTGATATTTGTGTATATACCAGAAATATACACACAAGTTATAGGTATCTTCACACATAATACATATACATGTACAAACACATGCATACATGCATGCTTGCCGACCTGGAGATGTGAAATACTTTGCTCACATACTAGAAAGTGGGTAATAGAGCTGGTATTTAAGCTGAGTGTCTGACTCCCGAGTCTTTAATTCTACCCTCTCTTGTCTGTGTTCATTCTGCTTTCCATTTGAGTGAGGTTCTCAGCTGAGAAATGGAAATCAGATTTGAATCATCCATTATCAAACGGATGTCCACCATGATTAACATTTGCAAGGTCCTGGAAGTTTTGAAATGTAAATTACACATAGCATAGCTTCTACCAGAGACACTCCTGTACTTCCTACTGTTTTAAGTCTCACAGACTCAAAGATGACTAATAAAGGCTCTTACCAAGAATTATGGATGAGCAAATGTACCTCATATTTTCCACCATAAAACTGCACTAATTCATTCAACCAAAATTTATTGAACCCAGGCATTGTGTTGAAAATTGCATCTTATTTATGCTTTTCATAAAGGTGTGCTTAATTGTATAGGCTTCCTAAATACAACAGTATATCAGGAAGACACTGGATAATAAACCAAGGGTACACAGTGCGATAGAGAAAGAGCTCAACTAGAGGCCAGGAGAACTATATTACTTGTGCGTTCACTGGCAACCTGTGTTATCTTCAGTCTCTTAAGAACCCAGTCCTTTCATCTATAAAATGAGATGGACTAAAATCTGTGTATTTAAATTAAGAGCTTATTCTGGGCTGTGAGTAAGCACAAATGAGACAGCAGTGTTAGGAGGAAGAAATAAGCAAAACTGTTTAGGTACAAAACTATGAATCTGCCTCTAAAATGATTTTTTAACTTGTTGAGAAAATATGTGAGAGGAGAATCACTGAATGTACCCTTATGCCATGGTGACCCTCACCACTAGGTGTGTTGATTTAAATAAATAATAAATAGTAAATAAAATTAAATAAATAATAAATAGTGTGTTGTGGTTTCTAGGAAGTTAAAGTTATGTTTTACGATTAAAAGGTGCCCTAACCTTACTTACGCATCCAGATTCATGGCAGTTCTCTTACCAATTATATATACATGTGTGTGTATTATATAATATATATATCAGTTCAGTTCAGTTCAGTCACTCAGTCGTGTCCGACTCTTTGCAACCCCATGGACTGCAGCAGGCCAGGCCTCCCTGGCCATCACCAACTCCCAAGGCTTGCTCAAACTCATGTCCATCGAGTTGGTGATGCCATCCAACCATCTCGTCCTCTGTCGTCCCCTTCTCCTGCCTTCAGTCTTTCCCAGCATCAGGTTCTTCTCCAGTGAGTCAGTTTTTTGCATCAGGTGGCCAAAGTATTGGAGCTTCAGCTTCAGCATCAGTCTCTCCAATGAACCTTCAGGTCTGACTTCCTTTACGATTATATATATACTCATTTTTCTCTGAGTGTTCAACAACAACATATATATTAATATATACTCATCTTTCTTTGACTATTAAGACACAGTAGGTGCTTTTGTATTTTTATTCCCTTTCACCTTAAAGGTAGCATTTGAGAAAACTGAGACTTGGAGGGGAAAGAGTTACCTAAGTTCAAGTAAGTTGGGGAGCTAGGGTCTATAACCAGAACCAATTCCAAAGTAATGTCATAGAAACAGTTTGTTCAGGAGGAAAAGTAACTGTTTTATTGCTATAAATAAGATTTGATTATATATATTTGGTGGCATGGGAGTACTTTGTTAGTGGGGCTCAGTCCCTGTTACAGGCAGATTCCCCCCCACCATCCCATCAAAAGAAAATGAAATGTATCAAATTTCTCAAGAATTTAGTCCCATGCAAACCAATCATTGCTTTCACAGTTGATTTTGACTTTTTAATGAAATAGAAAGAAATACAGACAGATTTAGAAGCAAATGCAGCCTGCCTTATCAAATCCTCAGAAGTGAAATGGAGAGAAGAGTAAGGAGCATGTGGAGGAAGTAAAAAGTGAAAGACAACTTGGCTTTCCATTTTAAAAGAAGGATTCAGGCTGAGAGGTTCCATTCCTGAGCTCCTAGGATTTCAAATGGTATCTTCAGTCTCCTGATCGTTTCTAGTTTCAACGTCCGTTTGAAGAATCCCTGGTCCACGTTTTTAACAAGTACTGGTTGCTGCTGCAGGGCATCACGTAGAGTAATTTCACCCATGGCAAAACGTCTTTCTCCATCTCGTTCTGTCTTTTAATGGTGGAGTGCAGAGAAGCAGATGGTGGAATGTGCAGTGTTTGTAACATCACTACGACTTCTGTGACCCCACATGCACAGTTTAATCATTCTCCTCTTCAGTTTCTTCATCTGTGTGTTAATGAAGGTGGTGACTTTCACCTAAGGAGATCTTGCAAATATCCATGAGGTAAGTGTGCAGAACAGTCAGCCCAGTACTTAGAAAAAACCGTGGCTCTTGAATCTGACAGTCATGGTTTAGCATGTCCCATAGCGAGTTGTGTCTTCTGTTTGATGTGTGTGTCTATGACATCTTTTTTGGGGGGGAAACATACTATATTATCTTCATTGGGTCAAAGCTGGTGGCAGTTAAGAGGGGCAGTATCGCAGAAAATTCTCAATAAGTAATCATTACTTAGCTGATGATCAGGCACAGCTAGTTCTTCTTTCACTTCCATTACAGAGAAAAAGGAAAAGAACTTTGTAAAAGGACTTTGCACAACTAACAGAATATTGGTGATTTCCATGCAACTCTCACTGAAGAATGTTTCGACTGTTGTATTTCTTCTAAATATGTACTGTTCTTTGCTATATAACCTCAGAACTTTTATTAAAATTCATTTAAGAATTTTTACCATTTTTTAGTTATTTAGGCACATATTAAAAGGGTAGATTTCTAGACATCCTTCTATGTTAGGTCGACATTATTGGTCTGACATAGCCATAAATATAAGTCAAATTGAGAAGATTACTTTCCAATATATTGGGTGGGCCTTTTTAGTTATAATGGATAGTTTAACTTTAGATTTAGCATTTTTATGTGATTTTGTTTGAGACTCAAAAAGAAACTACTAAGAATCACATAGTCTGGATTTCTTTAGCAGCAAATAAAATACAATGCTTTAATCCATAAGTAGCTGAATTAAAGTAATTTCTTGATTACTTTAAACTGGGCCAGATTTATGTAACACAAAACCAAGTTACATTTGATTTCTCAATTGAGATTTTGAATGAAAAATAAAACTTGTGTTTCATCATATTTTTTTCACATATCCAATATACCACTTCACCAAATTCATTTTTTACACAAAATCAGTATTTAGAAAATTAGTTCATTGTATATGTAACAAATTCAGCTATCAAAGGGAGGTAACAAAGAATTGGCATTGACTGCAAAGCCTTCAAACTAAAGCCTAATTTGGGGAGGAATAAATTGAGTCTTTTAGCTATTTTTAAACTTTTCATAGTTCAAAATCATCAGGTGAATGATTTTAAATAATGTGAATTATTTATGAATCTCAACACATCTCCCATCATTTCTTTTTTATGCAAATATATTATGCTGAGTTGTCCATAAGATTTTATTTTGCTTCACTTGTTTATATACAGACTTGAGAAACATTTACCGTCCATGTATTAATGTGTGTGTGCTCAGTCGCTCAGTCGTGTCTGACTCTTTGCAACCCCGTGGACTGTAGCCTGCCAGGTTCCTCTGTCCGTAGGATTTTCTAGTGTGCTAAAAACTATGTCTGGAAGTGAGGATAAAAAAAGACAGGACAGTCTGTCTTCAATTTATCCACAAAATAAAGGAACCGCTAGAGTATTATGGCTTAATTTTTTTTAAGAAACATACATTTTTACTAAATCTTTTTCAGACTTTGTTTATGTTTGTTTTATTCATATACCACTTTTTTTATTTTCAAATTTGTGAACTACATCACAAATCATCTAACAAGGCCTAACATTCATATGAAATATTTGAGAAGAAGTTACACAGTATAAATGGATTTCAGATACTTGCCTTTCCTAATGTTCCAGTGTTAATTGGTTGCTGCACTTTTTGACTTTGAAAAAATTCTGTTACTAAGAAAAAGGGACCTCTGCTTCATGGGAGACAGAAGACGAGCTCTTCATTTTCCTGATTCTGATCTAAAAAGCCAAGTGCCTGTGGATGCCACTCTTATGATATGATACAAGCTGTATAGAAAGTCAGAAGAGAAATACATCCTGGGGTACTTTGGTGACCTGCTAAGGGCAGCCGTACCAGAGGACCGCAAATGAGGCAGTGGGTGGCTCAGGTGGTCAAGAGTCTGCCTGCAGTATGGGAGACCCAGGTTCCATCCCCGGGTCGGGAAGATCTCTTGGAGAAGGGCATGGCAACCCACTCCAGTATTCTTGCCTAGGACAGAGGAGCCTGGTGGGCTACAGTCCATGGAGTCGCAAAGAGTCAGACATGAGTGAGTGACTAACACTTTCAAACAGGTGGCTTTCCAGATGGCACTATTGGTAAAGAATCTGCCTTCAAGTGCAGGAGACACAAGAGATGGGATTCAATCCATGGGTTGGGAAGATCCCTTGCAGTAGGGAATGACAACCCACTCCAGTATTCTTACCTGGGAAATCTCATTGCCTGAGGAGCCTGGCGGGCTGCAGTCCAGGTGGTCGCAAAGAGTTGGACTTGACTGAGCAACTGGACACTCAAACAATAGCCTGGAGCCTGCCAGTCTGCGATCAAGGGTGGTTCCTTCTGAAGCTGTGAGGGTGAATGTGTTCCAGGCCTCTCCCTCACTTCTTGGGGTTGCTGGAAAGTTCTGGCATCTCTTGATCTCCGCATCACCCCAGTCTCTGCCTTCATCTTCCGACCACTGTTCGGTGTGCGTGTGTCCAAATCCCCCTGTTGATGAGGACAGCAGGCATGTTGGCTTAGGGGCCCCCCTAATGCAGGACAGCAGTCATGCTGGCTTAGGGGCCACCCTAATGCTCTCAGCTTTACTTGACCATTTACATTTGTGATGGTCCTATTTCCACGTGAGGGACGTTCTGAGGTACTTGAGATGAGGTTGTCAGCATATGAATTTTGGGGAATTCTATGGGAAATAGATGGGGAAACAGGGGAAACTGTTCCAGACTTTATTTTTCTGGGCTCCAAAATCACTGCAGATGGTGATTACAGCCATGAAATTAAAAGACGCTTACTCCTTGGAAGGAAAGTTATGACCAACCTAGATAGCATATTCAAAAGCAGAGACATTACTTTGCCAACAAAGGTTCGTCTAGTCAAGGCTATGGTTTTTCCAGTGGTCATGTATGGATGTGAGAGTTGGACTGTGAAGAAGGCTGAGCGCCAAAGAATTGATGCTTTTGAACTGTGGTGTTGGAGAAGACTCTTGAGAATCCCTTGGACTGCAAGAAGATCCAACCAGTCCATCCTAAAGGATATCAGTCCTGGGTGTTCTTTGGAAGGAATGATGCTAAAGCTGTAACTCCAATACTTTGGCCACTTCATGCAAAGAGTTGACTCACTGTAAAAGACTCTGATGCTGGGAGGGATTGGGGGCAGGAGGAGAAGAGGACGACAGAGGATAAGATGGCTGGATGGCATCACTGACTCAATGGACGTGAGTCTGAGTGAACTCAGGGAGTTGGTGATGGACAGGGAGGCCTGGCGTGCTGCGATTCATGGGGTCGCAAAGAGTTGGACACGACTGAGCAACTGAACTGAACAGAACTGATTCAGCTCACAACAATGAACTCTTGGCTCAGATTTACATAAAACGAAGTTGATTTTCCAAGTCTCTGCAAGAATGCACGAGTGCATTTTTACCAGCGTCTTGTTGGTGTACCTTCTTCATGACTGTTAGTAATTTTCCACAAGTGTGTATAGTGTGAGTAATTAAACTTCACCTCTCCCTGTCTCTTCATCCTCTCCACTGCAGCGTTTGATCGTTTGCTTAAGACACCGTTCCGAGTGGCATCCGTCACCTCTCCTCCCATCCCTCAAAGTGTTTGTTCTGATCGTGTTTGGTAGACTAGTCGAAAACATTATTTTCCTCATGACTACTCCTCCTGACTCGGAGTCTGTACCATTCCTCACTATGTAGTTTTTATTTCCTAAATTTTAAGATAAGCACTCTCAGTGTAAACAGTTGATCTGCTCCACTTAAGCAAAACATCTTTAATTTTGAATGCTTTCTTTAGTTCAGATCACTCACTAATTCCCCAGGACACAACGCAAAAACCACTTCAGCTTCTCAGAACAAACACACTTCAAAGTTATCATTCAGAATGTCCTACATAGAATTCTCCCTGGGGAAGTCAAGTCTTGGAAACCTTTAGATGCTGTTGGACCTGTGAACTGCATATGGAGAATACGACAGTCTCTAATTTGCATTCCTTCACTCCGAGTGAAGCCCCGTATCTCTTTTTCTTGCACTGTGAGTGTCATCACCGAGACTTGGATTGCATTAACCTTTAAAGCGTAATAGAATGGTCTGAGCATGGACTTGAGATCACAGCAGAACTGAATTTGCATGTCAGTTTAGTTTTTCCTTCGTTCTTAGCTCTGAATTCCTAAACTCCCCTATGTAACTCCCCTATGCCCATGTTCTTCATCCGTAAACTCAGGATAGTAAGACCTGCTTTGAAGACTCACCACAGTAAATCAGGTAACACAACAGTAAAAGGCCGTTAATGCTATGCTTCGTTCCTCTCTTCAACTTGCTTTTCCATATTTTTCACCAACTTATACCTACTCGAATGCTGAATTTAAATACTAATCGCTTCCAAAAAGGTACAAGTCCAGACTTAGTTATGTCTATGGGGAGCTATATTGTTTAATTACCAAAATGATAGCATACATACAGTGCTCCATGAGATGTGACCTTTGACAGTGTCTTCAACTTGCAAAAAGGAATGGAGGCAAATGAAACCAAAGGGCAGGCCTGGAGTGTTTTCACAGTTGCCATGACTTAGTCACTTACATGTATCAAGAATCTGAAAACTTTTTCTAGAAGGAAAGATATTTTTCTTCCCCACTACTATTGCATTCCCAGATTTACATGGAGAATTCAAACATCACAAAAATAAATCCAGCTTTGAAAATATTTGTCATGATTTTCTGATGTCATATTTTAAAATTAAATCTTCTGATATTATTATTTTTCATGTTCCAAGGTGCACTCAAAGGACCACCCCTTGAATTTCCGTTTTGGCCAAATTCCGTAAGACCGAGGTATATTCCCTTTAATTGTCAGCCTAGCATCAAGGTGGTTTTAGTTTCATTTATTAGAAAGCTGAGAAAAAAAAAAATTCGACTCCAGTGTGATTCTTCATTTATGTGGGACCCCGAAACAAAGGACTTCCTGGTAGCTCAGATGGTAAAGCATCTGTCTACAATGCAGGAGACCTGGGTTCGATCCCTGGGTCAGGAAGATCCCCTGGAGAAGGAAATGGCAATCCACTCCAGTACCTTTGCCTGGAAAATCCAATGGACAGAGGAGCCTGGTAGGCTACAGTCCATGGGGTGGCAAAGAGTCCGGCACGACTGAGCGACTTCACTTTCACTTTCTGAAACAAAGAATGGATTAATTCACAATTATGGATTGTATCCATTATAACAAACTGTCATCTTAAAAAGCAAACAGTAGAGTCCAGTAAAAAGGAGAAGGGAAGAGAGAGGGGAAGGAGGACAAAGGAGAATAGCCAGTGGGGAGGGCAGAGGAGTAGAGACGGAGGAAAAGGTGAGACAGGGTGGGAGGTGGGGAGCACGCAGACACAGCCAGCTCCTCCCTAACCGTGGTGACGTCTCTCCAGGCGTTTTCAAGGGGCCTGCAGAGAAAGTGTCTCCAGGGCAGCAGGCTGTCCCAGGAACCTTCCTGGCCACTCTAGTGACAGAACAAGAGTCTAGGCTCTCCTGGCTGGGTCTTTCCGTCCCGTGTCCTTTCGTTTGGTCCTTCTACTCCATTTAAAAGGTGCCCTCCCGCTTCTCATTGCCATCAGCCTCACCCACGACCTCCGTGTAGAGATCCTTGTCTGCTTCAGGTTGGTGGCGTTTTCATTAGGAAATGCGTTTTACGTCACCAGACCCAGGAGCCACATTCTACCGGTCTTTTCTCTGACCTCTCAGTCCTCCAGGCAGATTCTTCCTTTGGGTTGAAATTTTGAACTTCTCAGGTGGCAGGTCACAGACACTGGAGCTAGGGTTGCTCGTCTGTAGGGTGACGAACACGCTGGCTTTGACACTGCCTCTGGCTTTCCCTTGGAGAGTCTCCCCACTCCCACCTGGTCTGTGGGCCCTCTTACTGTCTCTCCTACATACCAACATTGCCTTTACCGTGCAACCTTAGACTGTTCTGGAAAAGTTCTACACCCAGACATTCCCATGGCTTTTCATCAAGTTCTTCCATCCAATATCACCGTTTAAGAGAGCTTCCCCTGCCACCCCAGCCTACTTTATCACACCCAGCACCACCATTAATGATTTTTGTGGTTTATTTGTTATCTGCTCCCCCCATCCTAACTACAGTATAAGCCTTATGAGAGAGGCGACTGGTCTAACTTATTCACTGTTGACTAGCAAAGACTTTGGAGAAGGAAATGGCAACCCCCTCCAGTATTCTTGCCTAGAGAATCTCGTGCACAGAGGAGCCTGGTGGGCTGCCATCTGTGGGGTCGCACAGAGTCAGACGTGGCTGAAGCAAGTTAGCAGCAGCAGAGCAGCAAAGACTTGGTGCTCCAGTAGACTGGTTAAATGAATCAATAGGGTGGCCACATATGGTCATAAGAGCCGGACCGTAAAGAAGGCAGAGTGCCAAGGAAATGATGCCTTCAAACTGTGGTGCTGGAGAAGACTCCTGAGAGTCCCTTGGACAGCAGGGAGATCAAATCAGTCAATCCTAAAGGAAATCAATCCTGAGTACTCATTGGAAGGACTGATGCTAAAGCTGAAGCTCCAGTATTTTGACCACCTGATGCGAAGAACTGACTCATTTGAAAAGTCCTGGGTGCTTGGGCAAACTCCGGGAGACGGCGAGGGACAGAAAGGCCTGGTGTGCTGCAGTCCTTGGAGCTGCAAAGAGTCGGCCACGACTGGGTGACCGAACACCAACGATGACGACAACAAGGCTGATTTCCTCTTTCTGTTTCTGCACTTTGCTTTCATTATTGTCTCTTTCCCCTCAATGCTGGTGTGCTTCATGTGGTTGGAATCTGAATTTCCAGAGAAACCCACTGAACCCATTAAAGATTTACAGAGACATTGTTGAAACAAAATTTTGCTTCAGGGAAGATGAAAATTTTCCCTTTAAAAATAATATAGTCTATGGCAAAAGAATAGAAACATAGTTAAAGTAATTTATACAATTTTCTATTAACCCCTACTGAAAATATGAATGTCTTTGGGAAATAACAGTGTCCTGTCTTATCCCTCTTCCTTCCCATAAACTTTGCATCTAAATATACCCGTCAAGAACCCAAGTGAATATGCAAAGGTTTTTGTTTCTTTTTTTCAATATTCTGTCCTGTGTGTGCTCAGTCATGCCCGACTCCTCGAGACCCCACAGACTGTAGCCCAGCTGGTTCCCCTGTCCTTGGGATTTCCCAGACAAAAATACTGGAGCAGATCGTCATGCCTTTGTCCAGGGGATTTTCCCGACCCAGGGATTGAACCCACATCTCTTGCATCTCCTGCATTACAGGTGTGTTCTTTACCAGGAGAGTTACCTGGGAAGCCCTAAAAAATATTAGACCATTTTTTATTTCAAGCTGCTGTCATTCTGTGCTTGAATTTTAGCCCTTGCTTTCCCATATAATCAATTTTGAGTAATTAAAAATACTTTAGGGCTTCCCTGGTGTCTCAGACAGTAAAGAACGCTCCTGCAATGCAGGAGACCCAGGTTTGATCCCTGGGTTGGGGAGATGCCCTGAAGGGAATGGCCACCCACTGCAGTATTCTTGCCTGGAGAATCCCACGGACAAGATTCATCCTGCCCCTTCTCTGCTGTTAGTACTGCTCGGGAAACAAAAATGCTCAAGTAAGAGAGTTTGTGTCTTAAAGGAGTACTTTTGAGCAGGAAGGAAGATGAGGTGCGTGCACAGTAGAGGGTGTGTTCCTCAGGCTCACAGGAGCACCCGCGGAGCAGAGGAGGCAGCCTGAAGGGCAGCGAGGTGACAGAGGAGTCGTGGGCCTTCAGGGACCCACAGAATTAGTATCCACGCATACCAGCTAGTCAGAGAGGTTGATTAGCTAGGCGTGATTTTATTTAGAAACTTATCCCCAAGTTGAAGATACCTGTCCACAGCTGTGCTCATGGAAAAGTATTAAATATCCTGAAGTCCCTTATGGGTGGTAGTGAAATAATCCACTAGAGATAACTAAACTGAAATGACATGTTTTTTTCCTACTTTGCTGAGGAAAAGGATCACGCCAGTGTGACATGCTGAGATGTTGCTGGTTTTCCATCTTTGAAACCTGTAATTCCCTGTCCTGTTTGGAATGGAGGAGAGCTGGCCGGGGGTTGGGTGGGGGGGTCCACTTTCCTGGCCCCCTCCCCTCACCAGGAGTACCCCTGACTTTCCCCTCCTCCAGAGCCCCCCTGGGATCACTTGGGCCTCGCCCCTGGCCATGGGACTCGGAACCGGAATGGTGTGTTCCACGATGTCCGTGTGCATCCTGGCTTCAAGCTCCGTGATGGTGGTAGAACGGGAGCCTCTGCCCTCAGGCTCCCGAGGCTCCAGAATAGGGGACCAGACCTCAAAGTGGGGGTGATCAAAGCATGTCCTTCCCCCTGCAGGTTTCCACGGGAAATGGCCTGGGAGATGTCTCTAAACTCAGAGCCAAAGGAGGTCCCAGGCAGGGCTCGCTGCCTCCCAGCCCAGCAGGATCCTGGGGCGGGAAAGGTTTGGGGACCCGACAGGGAGGGGCGTGGAAGGCTCGCCAGGGGGCTGGCCAGAGGCTTTGGAGCGAGGCTGCGTGGATGCTTTTCACGCCGGTGATGTGGTCACAGGAGCAAGGTGGTCCCGTCACCAGGTGCCCGGGAGACCCCACAGGACAGCCTCAGCTGGGAGCCCGGAGGCCAGGAAGAGTCCCGAGTGAGCCCCCAGAGAGAGGGCAGCTGTGCGGGCGGGGGCCAAGCCGGGGCGGGGCAGGGGTGGGCAGTTCAAAGGGGAGGGAGGGGGGCCAAGGAGGGGGAGGGGGCAAGGAGGGAGGGGGCCAAGGAGAGGTGGGGGGCCAAGGAGGGGAGGGGGCGAGGAGGGAGGGGGCCAAGGAGAGGTGGGGGGCCAAGGAGGGGGAGGGGGCGAGGAGGGAGGGGCCAGGGACGGGGGCCTGCAGGCAGAGCCCCCAGGGAAGAGGCTGCTTGGGCTACTCAGGCCTCTCCGGGAGCTCAGCATCCACACTCCAGAGCTGCGAGCAGGCAGAGATTCCACACACCCCCCCACAGCCCCACTGCTACTCACGCACACACTCACACACACACACACCCATCCCTCCTCCACACACCCCCATACACACCCACCCCACACACCCCACACACCCCGCACACACAACTACTGACACACCCACCCACATAACCACCCACACACACACACACACACACACACACACACCAGCCCCCCCATCCCCACACACCCACTCACACACATACACACCCCCACACACCTCCCACACACACGCCCCACACACCCGCACAAACCCCCCACACCCTCCAACACACCCCTCCACACCCCCACATACACCTACCCACACACACCCACATACACACCCCCCACACACACACCCCGCACACACGCACCTACCCACATACCCACACACACCCACACACCTCCCCCCACACACACCCCACACATCCACACACGTCCCCCCACACACACCCACACTCCCCTGTAGAGAACGGAGGCAGACCCAGCGCTGGGTCGTCTTGGTCTTCCGAACAGCACCTCCACTCTCGGTTCCCCTCATGGAATTCAGTGTTTGCCACATAAAAGCCTGTGAGCCCGTCTGTCTGCGTGTGCAGAAATGGCCCAGAGACTGTGCCAGAGGTTCACCACGGAAACAGAAAGATCTCCCCACTGTCTCTATCATCAAGGGGCAGCAGAAAATCAAAATAAAACTGTGCTTTCTCATAGCACTGCTGATGTGATTCTCTGGGTTTCTTTTGTACATGTCTAAACCTTCTTGTACATGTGTGCATTTAATTAATTTATTTTTTAATTGAAGGATAGTTGCTTTACAGAATTTTGTTGTTTTCTGTCAAACCTCAACTATGTGATTCACCTTTGTGTAGAAAAAAATATTTGTTATTAAAATTAAAGCTAAACATAATTTAATTTTAAACTTATAACTCAGGAAGAAAAGGTCAGACTTTTTGAATAGTTCCAGGCCGTGCATGCTTTTGAACTGTGGTGTTGAAGAAGACTCTTGAGAGTCTCTTGGACTGCAAGGAGATCCAACTAGTCCATCCTAAAGGAGATCAGTCCCGGGTGTTCTTTGGAAGGAATGATGCTAAAGCTGAAACTCCAGTACTTTGGCCACCTCAGGCGAAGAAAAGACTCTGATGCTGGGAGGGATTGGGGGCAGGAGGAGAAGGGGATGACAGAGGATGAGATGGCTGGATGGCATCACTGACTCAATGGACATGAGTCTGAGTGAACTCCGGGAGTTGGTGATGGACAGGGAGGCCTGGCGTGCTGCAATTCATGGGGTCGCAAAGAGTCGGACACGACTGAGCGACTGAACTGAACTGAACTGAACTGGGCCGTGCGTGCAGCTGTGGTGAATTGGAAAGCATGCTGAACTTGGACTCAGACAACCTGCCCCCCGACGCTCGGACTTTCTGCTCTGACTTGGGGTGTGCCCCTCGGTGGTGATGGGAAGGGTCTACTTGATAGGGGTGCAGAATGGGCTGGGCAGACACGGTCGGGCTCTCCCAGAGCTTACGGTCCCCTGTGAGTGGCAGATACTCATAAACCAACACATCTTTGCTTAAATGATACCACATTTAAGCAAAACCGTTGCGAAAGAGAAGCGCTGGGGCTCTGGACCCCGTCAGGGAGGGGGCTCTGAAGAGGTCCTGCGGGTGGGTGCAGGCGCCCTGTGAAGGCGCAGGGGCCCCTCTGAGGCGCTGTGTTTCGCTTTCCTCAGAGATGGCAGCTGCTCCAAGAGCCGTGTCCTCTAACGTTTATTGTGATTCTAACCAGCGCTCACCTGCACACGTGGTCCAGGTGGGGGTGAAGAGGCCCTGCAGTGTGACCTCTGGCTCTGTAACCCCCTTACTCAGGTCCTGTCCCTCAGCAGAGAAAAGACTTTCAACAGTCTTTGAGAAATTGTTACATGTTAAGCCCTAGATGTACCTGAGAGGGAATTCATAAAGACAAAAATGCCTTGAATCCTATCTTATTGTGCATAGTTAAAGATGTCTATATTTTCCAAATAAAACTGAAGTCTAGAAGAAGCATATATATATATTTTTTTGCTGTAAATTTCTGTGAAAAGACCAGCAAACCTCTGAAAAAATAAAGTATTAATTTCTTGATCTAATAAATTAGTACTGCTGAACATTTTTAAAGCTGCAGGAAACTGAAACTATTCCAGAATATATGATGTGTACCGCCCTAGAGATAAAGTCAGATACATGGAGCGTGAGTCAAAACTGCAACTTGCAATCTTCATTTAAGCTGCCTGGCTTGCCAGGGTGGCTCAGTGGTAAAGAATGTGCCTGCAACACAAGAGACCTGGGTTTGATCCCTGGATGGGGAAGATCCCCTGGAGGAGGGTGTGGCAACCCCCTCCAGTATTCTCGCCTGGAGAATCCCCATGGACAGAGGAGGCTGGTGGGCTATATAGTCCATGGGGTCTCAAAAGAGTCGAACATGACTTAGTGGCTAAAGAACAACAACAAGCTTAAGGAAAGGGAGTGTGTGTGTGTGTGTGTGTTCAGTCATGTCCAACTCTTTGTGACCCCATGGACTTTACCCTGCCAGGCTTCTCTGTCCATGGAATTCTCCAGGCAAGAATAATGAAGTGGGTTGCCATTCCCTTCTCCAGGGGATCTTCCCTACCCAGGAATCAAACTGAGTTTCCTGCATTGCAGGCAGATTCAATGGCTTCCTTGGTGGCTCAGATACACACACACACACACACACACACATATAATATATACATATAAATAAAAAACACCAATTATTTGCCAAATACTTTGTTAATTGCCTTTTAAGCTACAACAAATGAAACCAGTGTTCAAAGAAGTTAATGGCTTTGCCCCAGGATGGTATAGGATGGTGTCCTAGTGTAGTGAACCTTTCTACCCACTTTTCATGAGCTGTGGACACATTTATACAAAGTGAAGGATCATTCTAGAATTTTCTGTGCAGTTAAAGCTTTGCAATTTCCTGCCCACCTCCTTCCCTTCTCCTCTGCACTTACCACACCTTCCCTCATTCCCAGCAGATGAATGCCATGCTCACAATTAATCCTTCACACTCAGAATGTCATCGAGTGATCAAGTTCCTTGGGAGAAAAGAGAAATGCATGCAACTGAATTGTAAACCTGTTACTCCATGAATGCTTCAGAGAAGGTCACCGGTTTCAAAAACAGTTTAGCCAGGATTATTTTTCATTTTTACACACACAGAAAAATAGTCCTTGTGGCTCTGTAATTATTTGTGACCTGGTTAGTAAGAAATCCAAAAATTCCTGATTCCACTGAAAAAAATAGTCAAGTGACTGCTGTGTATAGATATTTTTCTCAGTTTACCTTGGGAGAAACACACTGGAAATGTTACCACATGAGGGGAGAAGCTGTCACTCTAAACCCATATAAAGTGTTCCAGAAATTTCAATTCAAACTTCCGTAAGGCATAGGAGTCAAAGGCATGTATTATTTTGCTCGTTTTTGCTTCTGTTATCTCACATTTCACATTTAATTCTTTACCATATAATCACCCAGGCTGTGGGTAAATCGACTGAATAACATGATTAAAAGCAGCTAAACAGAATAACTAAAAGTCTGTTAAGCAATATTTTGACCATATTTTATGTATTTTCACCTGACAGTTTAATATTATATCTTTACATGTTCTTATAAGAAATCATTTTGTTCCTTTTTAAATGTGTTTATTTTTAATTGGGTGGGTTTCAGTGGTGGAGCTCGCTGTGGGGTTCAGAGAGGTGGTCACCATGCACTCAGCACACATGGCCCAACCCCGCTCCCCCACGCCCTGTTCTGTGACTTTGGGAAAATAGCTTAAATCTACAAATCTCATTTTCTTCACTCATTCAAAGAGAATAGAAAGTACTTGTTTGGATTGATGAGGATTAAATGAAAGCATGATTGCCTCTACAGCAAACGCAGGCATAAAAGATATCATTTGACTTCATCCACAGTTCCTGTTCAGGGGGTAGGAAACACCAACTTCTCCTCCTTTCCCTGGCAGGGGTGCAGGCAGAGTGGGATGGTGACGGAAATAAGATGAGAGAGGAACAGCAGCTTGGAGAGGCTGGGTCAGGAGGTGGATGGTTAGTAGACACCGGCGTGCAGTTCAGTATTAAACCACGGAAGGAGGTGTGATGATCTAGGGGTGTGGAAAGAACTATGCCAAATGGAAATAGAAACTGGCGCCCCTGGAGATAAAACATTTAACAGGTTGGTGATGGAGACCAAGCAGCAGGAGGCTGAAAATCCAGACAAAGAATCATAGAAACATATCGCTTTGTAGACACTGTAGACTCAGCACATCTAATGGCCACATGATACCCAGTGAAGAATTTAATGGCACAAAAATGTTAATTAAGAAATGTTTGTGTCGTTCAGACAATGCCAGATGAGAGTTTAATTGAAAATTTAATATCCAATAACGGTAATTGATCTGTTTTATTTTTTCAAATCAATTTATTGTTCTAAAGTCATCAAGAACATTTCCTTACGTTCATGGAATTGCTTTTAAAAACATTTTCTTTTGTGAAATTAAACAATTTGTCATTTTGTCTAGAAGGATTTACCCCTAAGAAAAGATAACCCCTTCCGTTGTGTAGTGAATGGTTACATTTCCAATAAGAATTCTGATAAAGGTCTACCCTGGTGGCTCAAATGGTAGAGAATTCACCTGCAATGCAAGAGACATGGGTTCGATCCCTGCGTTGGGAAGATCCCCTGGAGGAGGGCATGGCAACCCACTCCAGCATTCTTGCCTGGAGAATCCCGATGGGCAGAGCAGCCTGGTGGGCTACAGTCTGTGGGGTCGCAAAGAGTCAGACATGACTGAGCAACTAAGCACAGCCCTGGACAAATAGCCAACAGAAATTCTTCTGAAAGGTAGACTTGAAAATACCCATACAGATAAGAGGTGTGACTCAGAGAGGTGTGCTCTGTCCACCTGAGACTCCCGTGTTATATCCGGAAAGGAAGCCCTAAGCACAGTGGTGAGGCTCAGTTCCAAAGTCATGGGTCTTTGTGTCCAAAGAGTGTATTTTCTGTGGTCTCTGGGTTGCCTAGCTGATGGTGATGGGCAGCTTTCTTGCCAACCCTGCATTGTGCTACCATTAGCTAGATGGCCACACAACTGTCTCCAGCCTGTGTATGGACCTTTTGTCCAGAGACCCTTACCTTTAAATGTTTTACACACTCTGGACAGATTATCTGGGTCAGATCACTTGTCATATAAGGTTAGATTTTGAGGGAGAAGGAAAGGAAGGAATCTGCATATACATATAGAACATGGTGACTAAAGTCGTTGGAACCTTTCTTTCAGTTTGAGAAATTTGCCCTTAATGTTACTGTAACTTTGAAAATTCTTGTTGGCTTGAGCAGAACATTCTGGTCCACATTCGTATTAGGACTTCAGGATGATTAATGATACACTTTCAGAATTCTAGGGATTCCTGAGAAAGAAACCAAGGGGAAAGAAGTTGTAATGCAACATGATAAAGCTACTTTAACATTTTCAACAGATGGGTAAAGATGGATTCCACCCCCTAGAGAAAAGTAATCAGAACAACTCTAATCACATCGAGTCAACTAGCACGTGTTGGCTGATGACCCTGTCTACGAGCAGGTGATGGGAGGGCAGTGGGGATGAGGAAGCAGGTATCCTAGTGGGGCTGGCTGACCACTATCTGCCAGTGAAGTACAGAGGTGGCCACATGAACATGAGGACAGAAGGCATTATGCAAGAGTGCACAGAATGCCAGCTTTCTTCTGAAAGGGAAGGTTTAGTGTGAATGGTGATATCTGAATTGAGCCTTTTAACCCTGTATGGATGATCTCTCTGGTCCCAAAGCCCAGCCACTTGCCCACTCCTGGTCTGTTCCTCTCTCCTGCAGAGTTCTGCCCCTAGGAACGGCCTCTGCACTTTGTAACAAACCCCTCACACCTCACGGATCCCCTACTCAGCTCCCTTCTATCTGTGAGGATGCAGTCCTCAGAACTGAGCCCCAAGCTTCCAGGAGGATCTTACGGTTGAGCAGTGGGAGGGAAGGAGGGAGGGATGGTCCTCTCCTGCATAGATGACATCATCTCCTGCCACCGGCCTGTCACTCCTGCCATCGTGAGTGTCCCCCTGGTCCCCGGATCCCCAGAGCCTTCCCTGTCCTGTGATGAGAGCATCTCGTCTGCTGGTCTAGTCTCAGACTTAAGTGAAGTCTTCCCTTATCCCCTCAGGCCTCTGCCTTACTTGTTAATGCATGCAGGTGGTGCACATCTTAGAAATGCAACTTACCTGTCTCTTTCCAGTCTCATGTCTTAGCCTTCGAGGGTAGGCACAGGGCCCACCACACTGCAGGATTCACAGTGTGGACTGAACAAATGCTGTGTGCTTAGTCACATCTGACTCTTTGCCACCCCCTGGACTGTAGCCCGCCAGGCTTCTCTGTCCATGGGGATTCTCCAGGCAAGAGTACTAGAGTGGGTTGCCATGCACTCCTCCAGGGGATCTTCCCAATCCAGGGATCAAACCCAGGTCTCCCACATTGCAGGCTGATTCTCTACCATCTGAGCTACCAGGGAAACCCAAGGATACTGGAGAGGGTAGCCTATCCCTTCTTCAGGGAACTTCCTGACCCAGGAATTGAACCCAGGTCTCCTGCATAGCAGGTGGATTCTTCACCAGTTGATCTACCAGGGGAGCCCCAAATAAATGCTATTTGAAAACAAAACAATGCAAAACAATGAGGCAGAAATAAATTCTGATTGTTTCAATAGAAATAAACTGGAAAGGAGAGCAATCTTTTCAAGGCAGTTTTACCCTAAAAACAGAAGTAGGGTACTTTTCCATTATTAAAAAGTCTTCCACATTTTTGAAAAATGAAAGCTCAGAGAACCATTTTAAAAACCACACGATCCATTTTCCATCACAGTAGTGATCTCTACTAACATTCCAAGCCTGTGACTCTCTCCTAGACAGGAAATACGGCATCATACTTACTAACCACTATTCTTTGATTACTGAAGAATCCGTGGCCATTTTTCATGAAATTATTGATCATTAGTTAATTTTTAGGGAGTTTTCCTAGTGAATTTAAGACCATCTGAAGGTAATTAGCTGGTTTGCATAAAGGCGAATTTCTTGTGTAGAAGGATGGGCTGAGACAGTCATCCAAAGTGAAATTTAAATGAAATTCTGAAATGCATGTAAAGAAAGCATGGTCTTAGCAGCTAGTAAAATAGCAAAGATAGTCATTTTTTTTAATACACACAACAACAACAGAGCAGCAGGACTGTAACTAGTCCTGTAACTAGACTGTAACTAGTGGCACATCTGTGTAGCCAGGAGCAAGGCCAGCTGCTGATGTCCACTCTGTAATTTACTGTATTCAGCAGCCGCAGCAGAAAGCTATGATGGCTCCAGTTTACCTCAGAAAACAAATTCAGAGGCTGAGCCTCTTTCTAGAGACCTTCCCTAAGTCAGTACCTCACGTTCCCTTTCAGTATCTTAGTGATGATGGGATAAAGGAGACGCTCTGAGCCTTCCTGTGTTCTTGTGAGCATGAGTGTGTGCATGTGTGCACATGTGCGTGCGCATACTTGCATGAGACTATTTTTAGGAATGTGCCTATTTTACTAGTCACTTAGACTGTGCTTTCTTCACGTGCATTTCAGAATTTAATTTCGGTTCACCTTGTTGATGCCTGTCTTAGCCCATCCTTTACATACCATTATGCAATCCACTGGAGAAGGCAATGGCAGCACACTCCAGTACTCTGGCCTGGAAAATCTCATGGGCGGAGGAGCCTGGTAGGCTGCAGTTCATGGGGTCACGAAGAGTCGGACACGACTGAGTGACTTCACTTTCACTTTTCACTTTCATGCATTGGAGAAGGAAATGGCAACCCACTCCAGTGTTCTTGCCTAGAGAATCCCAGGGATGGCGGAGCCTGTTGGGCTGCCGTCTATGGGGTCGCACAGAATTGGACACGACTGAAGTGACTTAGCAGCAGCAGCAGCACCATGCAATCCACCTTTATGCAAACCAGCTAGTCACCTTCAGGTGGTCTCAGGTTAATGAAACTTTATGAGCAATTTTAATAAGTGACTCCAAACTGGAAGTATAAACTTATCTCTGGGCACAAACATCTGGTGAAGTTCAGGGGATTCATTTCCTAACAGAGGATTAAAAAGTAACCCTTTTGCATTTTCTGTGAATCATTAAAAATCACAGGGTGAGAGCAAATTAATTCCAAACATCTTTTAAGTGGCATCAAGCTTTCATCACTGCGGGTCTGCAGCATCATTGTCTGCACAGTTTCACAACCTGAAGATCTTTCCTCTTCCTTTCTTCTGGATCTCAGTCTTGGGGAGTGCTGACATATAATGGGGCCTTACAAAATGTTTATTGACTGCATAGATGAGTGTGTAGTTACGAACATAAGAAAAATACAGACTTAGCACCAGCGCCCCATAATACTTCAGTGCATAACATGGAAAGGAAAATGTAAAAAGCAAGCATTTAGTAATTTCTGATTTTGAAGCTTTTAGGGCTTTTTTTTTTTTTTGAAAAAACAAAAAACTGTTATCTGAAAGTGAAAACTCAGGAGATGATTCCAATATTTAGTGCACTGTCTATCTACCAAGAAGCATGTAGTATGCTCTGGACCCAATCTCATTAAATTTCATACTATCCCTCTGAAGTAGATGATGAGTTATGGCTAAAAAACGAAAAGTGGTTAGATGGACAACAGTGTCTGAGGCGCAGAGTCTCAGAGGGCAGAGAGAGCGGCTTGGACTCTAACAGGCACATCCCGGAGCGCACAGGGCAGAGCGGCTCCTGCTTCTGGCAGCCCCGGAGTCCTGGAGTGTGAGCGCGTCTGAGTCCTAGAGTGGGGAAAGAAGGCAAGACTGCTGCGGTTGACACACGACCTCCCTCCAGTGGGAACCACTGCTTGTGAAGGTTTGTTTGCATTTGTAAAATGTAGCTTTGCAAATGGAAACCAAGGAACACAGGTAGATTTCGTTATCTAGGCATAAGATGCATAGACCACGGAGCCAAGAGGGCCCCTAGGGAAGTCAGGGCTCCAGCTCACAGCACAGACTTCTCTGCACCCTCCCCGCCCCCCAGCTGACAGCAGCAGCAAGGCTGCCTGGGTGGGGTGGGGAGGGGAGGGAAGACGCTGGGCTTCCCTGTCCCAGAGAGGACTTAGCGCTGAGACGCCAGGACACTGAACAGGGGGTGTTGGTTTGGTTAAGGTTCAGCAGGGTGCGCTGTGCCTTCCTCCAGTAACTTTTGAAAGGACAATTTCAAAATAAATTGGAAACTATTTGAATTATCCGTATACATTTTCAGTTAAGTGATTCATCATTTCTACTTAAAAAATAATCCTTGACCCAAATTTCCATATGGCCCTATATTTTTATAATTTTGAAGATGTCAATTATGTTGAATAAATGATATAAAGATACATACACAATTTAAAAAGTAGGTTTTTCCTGCCCTCATAAAAAATAAGAAATATTTTCCATTATATAGAGAAGAGATATTTCACAAGTTCATATCCTCTCATGATTTTACAGTGTTTGGTTAGGTATCAAATAATTTTGCCATCAAAGAATTATAATACCCTACATTTTCCATAAAGATCTTATTTCTGACAGCCATAGAAATTACACAGTTTAAATTTGTTTCTGCTGAATAGACACTTGGCTTTCTTCTAAAATTTTGGCTTTTAAAAAATTGACTTTGAGCATTAATTTTTGCTTGAAAATGTATGTCATGTTGAAAAGAACATGCTGATCTTCATTTTATGCTGCTTCTCTACCTTCACATTGACTTTAACAATCTTAGGAATCTTCTAGTTTAAGTTCTTACATAATTAATGAAGAAACTGAGGCCCAAATTGTTAGGTGACATAAATAATGAAACACAAATCTTTTTTTTTACTTATTTAAAATAACCAGTCATTGATATGGGGTCTAGGACGAGATTGGTGGATGGCATCACTGACTCGATGGACATGAGTTTGAGCAAGCTCCGGCAGTTGCTGATGGACAGGGAAGCCTGGCGTGCTGCAGTTCATGGGGTCGCAAAGAGTCAGACATGACTGAGCAACTGAACTGATTCCCCTTGGCTCATGATTAAAATTGGAGGGGAAAAGATCTTTCAATAATTTGAAATGAAACATATTTTGGGGAAAGTGGGTGATGATAGGTTCCTATAGCATGATTTTGTGAATTAAATGATATTGATATTTTCAGGGCTTATCAGTGTTTAATCATGTGTGTGTGAGTGTACAGGGTGTTTTTACATAAATATAAATGACTCAAATGAAAATATATTTATGGTAACTGTTGAAGTTAAATGCAATTAACTTGTTGGATACCTGTTTCTTAGCTGAAATTTCATTTATTGAGCACTTAATATAGGTGGAGGAAGAATTAAGATCAAGACTTTAGTACTGAAATCTGTAAAAAATCTTAAGGACATTTGCTTGTCTATTTAAAATGGTATAAGAGTTTCTCTTTTTCTCTGGTTCTTTACTGTTTTTCTTTATTATCCTCAATATTTTCAGAAGCTTTAAAGGCCATTGAAAAAACATAAACAACATGACAAGATGAGATAAAATACAAATAAATGTGAAAGATAATGTAAGAGAGCAAAATATCGCCACCAATAACACTAAGGTATTTAACTCTAGGTTACACTGAGTCAGAGAAAGGAAAATATGTTTTCTGAAGAATTAGCATGCCACAGATGGCTTTATACTTGTTAGAGATGATCCACAAGCTTGTCTATAAGTTTTATTGCAGATAAAGCTGAGATGGCAACCTATCAGTTCCAATATTTACAGTGTTCATATTGTAAAAACAGAATTCTTGCTCAAGAAAAAAGCTATCATGATGCTAGCAATGTATGTCTACCTTAGAGATATCCTCCATAGTCTTGGAGTAAACACGGTGATAACTCTTTCTGGTTTGCTTGTTAGGATCTCTCTCCTTGCATGTTTTATGCAGAAAGTTAGTGCTGAGAATAGAGATGGTGGAGGGGGGGTGGTCTCTCAGGTGGCACAAGTGTGAAGAACCCACTTGCCAATACAGGAGATGTAAGAGACACAGGTTTGACCCCTGGATGGGGAAGATCCCCTGGAGGAGGGCATGGCAACGCACTCCAGTGTTCTTGCCTGGAGAATGAACAGAGGAGCCTGGTGGGCTATGGTCCATAGGGCTGCAAAGAGTTGGACACAACTGAGCAACTCAGCATGCACACACACACACACAAGGAAACCTGGAGTTCTGCCAAATAATTAGAATTGTAAAACTAGTCAAACTTCTCCTTTACAGGGAATTCAGAGCTGTTTATTATCTCACTGCAGCAACTGTAGCATGTCAGGTTCTAAGCACCCTATTGCCCGTTGGAAGTCTTGACATCTCTTTCTTCCATGTCAGGTTCTAAGCACCCTATTGTCCGTTGGAAGTCTTGACATCTCTTTCTTCCACCTTCCGTTTCCCTCGCCCACTGTTGTTCCCCTTTGTCCTGAGCTGTCTGTGTGCTGCTGCTGCTGCTAAGTCGCTTCAGTCGTGTCCGACTCTGTGCGACCCCAGAGATGGCAGCCCACCAGGCTCCCCCGTCCCTGGGATTCTCCAGGCAAGAACACTGGAGTGGGTTGCCATTTCCTTCTCCGATGCATGAAAGTGAAAAGTGAAGGTGAAGTTGCTCAGTCGCGACCCCATGGACTGCAGCCCACCAGGCTCCTCCATCCATGGAATCCTCCAGGCAAGAGTACTGGAGTGGGGTGCCATTGCCTTCTCCTGGCCAGCTGTTAAAAGGAAGTGTAGGGTATGAAGAAGGGGGATTAAACCACCTGTGCAGGTAAACCTCAAGTTCAAGGCATCCTTGGGAGACTGCAAAGTGCTTGCAGAAAAAATACACATGCTGGGGCGAAGATCAGTAAGAACAAATAATGAATGCGTCACTGGGCCAAAAGAATAAAGTGCAGAAAATGACAGCTTCAGCTAATGCCTTCAATGGTGTATGTTCTTGTGTTTATATTTGTGGCAAAGGTAAAGAAAGTCAGCCATGAGTTAAAGATGAATAGAGTGGGAAAGCCACTCCAGTGTTCTTGCCTGGAGAATCCCAGGGACGGGGGAGCCTGGTGGGCTGCTGTCTATGGGGTCGCACAGAGTCGGACACAACTGAAGCGACTTAGCAGCAGCAGCAGCAGAGTAGGAAAGAGGGTTCAGGAAAGAGTAAAAGGAAAGAAGTTCATAGACGGGGAGATTGGGAGCAGCTCTGAATCTAGTGGGAAATGGGAAACCGCAGAGGCTTTTGTTGGGAAGGGGGAGCTGATCTGACTTGTCTCGGAGACTTGTCTCCTCCACTGGGTGGATGAGAATGCAAGCGGGCATCAGCCGGGAGCCGGCGGTGTTGATCCCAGAAAGACGTGGAAGGAGGCTTAGGCAAGATGGGGAAGGGGATGGACTCGCGAGGGCGATGGGAGGACTGGCAGGGTGAATGTGCGGGCCGGTGGGGCGACTGGGAGGGGGAGGAGGGGGCGAGGAGGACTGGAGGCCCCGCGTCCACAGCAGAGACTGGGCGGTCTGCACGCCTCCTCCGGCGGGCTTTGCTCAGACGTCTCCGAGGCGGGAAGCAGGCAGCTGCGCACCTGGCCTTAGGCGAGGGTTGAGGAGTTGGAGATGGACGCGTGGGGCCATTAGCACCTGGGGGGCATGGACGCCAGGGCCCTGGGTGGGACCCAGAAGGCGCCAGTGCAGACTCAGAAGAGGACGAATCCCAGGGCGGCTGCAACCCTGAGAGGCTGGGAGTGAGGGTGACAGAGGACGCCCAGCGGGACAGCGGGTGGTGTGCGCAGGAGCCCACGGGGTGCTGGGGTCAGCTGAGAGCCACGGAGATGCCAGAGTTTATCATCAGCGTCGACAACGAGGAGTGACTGATGCCTCTCTCTGAGTCGTTTCTCTAGAAAGATGAAGGCAAACGGCTGATGGGAACGTCTTCCAGAATGTTAAAGATTTTTCAAATTTTCTGCGATGAACTATTGTATTGTCTAAAATGTCTGGAACAAATTATAACGTATTTCTCGAGGTAGCAATACAAAGAATTTAACATGTATCATTGTAGGTAAACTGTGGCCTGAGGCATTAAGTTTTACAGTAAAAAGAAAAAGGACTATTATTTTGATAGTCAGGGATTGAGAGTGTTCTGCTGTGAAGTTTATCAAAAATTAACTGGGCTCTCCAAACTTGTGGTTGCTGGAAGGGACAAAATCGATGGTCAAAATGGATGAGGGGGATTAAGAGGTACTAACCTCCAGTCATGAAATAAGTAAGTCACAAGGAGCTAATAATACAGCATAAAGAACAGACTCAATACCACTGTCATAGCTTTGTAAGGTCCGATGGTTACTGGGTTTATTGGGGTCATTTCATAATGTATTTAAATGTTGTATTGTACACCTGAAACTAACATAATATTGTAAAGTCAACTATGATTCAGTTATTATTAATAATAATAAGAACTAGGTTCTCAATTGCTGAAAATAGCTTACCTGTTTTTCCCCACAGCCTTGGTATTCACCACATACCTCATGAAGGTTTCTTTTTTTTTTTTTTTTTTTTTTGCCTGTAGGATAAAACAATTTTACTTCATCAGTTTTCTATTCAGGGCTATTACCTTTGGACAGAGAAAAGAAAATGTGTTCCCTGAGGATCTGATGAATGAATTTTGTGTGCAAAGTTATGAAAAGAATCACTTGAATTTATCACCTCCAAACACAGTTGAATATTATTTTTCAAGTATGAAATAACACAGTATATTTTAGTGTAAAGGCTTATTACGGTGAGACTATGAGATGATACTTACATAGTACCAGCATAATTTTTTTTTCTGTGAAATGGAATGATTGAAGTTGAATACACAGCTTCAAAGTAAGTGGGCGAGGGGCACACATATATATATTTATGTTTATTCTGTTGGTTTAGGTGAGTGAATTCATTCACTCTTACATAGTTAGGCATGTTGGGGTGAATGATGTACAAATATCAAAAATTAACACTTAAGTTAGGATTAGGAATACATTTTAAATGACCAAGATCATTTTAAGCTTCAAAATCTTTAGAATATACTTATTCTTAAAAAATAAAATAGTTTTTATTTAGTTGAACTAAATCTTTTCTGTGACTTGGTCTTAGAGCTCCTGAAAAATGAGAGTATCCTTTTTACAACTAATAATAGTATTTACTATCAATTAGAATATGTTCAGAAGTACAGATTCCCTTTTCTTATGTTTTAATATAGAATCTTATGTAATAACATCTTACGTAACAATTTACTGTTGCTTTGTTAATTTAAACTTTCAGAATCTTTAAAATCATAAAATGAAAAGGAGAGTAAAGGGACATTAATTCTATCTTCAAATTATTTTGAATAGACATGGTGTTGGATAACTGCATGAAACACATTTGTAGGAAATCATATTATGGTGGCAAACCCAATTTTCAAGAAAGATTATTCCCATGTATTTCCTATGCTGTTTATTTTTATATGATTGCTATCACAGTTAATTTTTCCTCTATAAGGAACCACTGTCAATGCTCTCAATAATGTTAAAAATCTATTCAATAAAAGGTGGACGTGTAGGAGGTGACGACGTCACTGGTTGTTGCCTTCTGTCACAGAGACATATCCCGGAAATAAGTTTCACTACCAGCCGGTTGGATCTGGTGCCCAGGAAAACATGTGGATGTTTCTTGGAATAACCCGTGACTGAGGTTACCTCCAGCTCATTCATCACCAGCCCTGGCAGGGCTATAATGACCAGGCCCTGGGACACCCAGCAGATGAAGACAGTGGCTGCCGAAGTGGGGAGGAGAGGAACCACCAGCCGGAAGACAGCCATGTCCAGAAATGCCGAGAAAGGTTCTGTTTTCATGGAATTAGAGAAGCTTTCGTTCTGTAAACCCACACCATCCCTTTTATTTTTTACTTTTACCTAATTTGAATTTCTGAATTTAGCTTTCCTTGGGAAGAAATAAATGTTAATAATTTCTTCATACAAATTTTCAAAAGATTGTAGCTATAGAAATAACCCACAAAATTAGAAAATTACAGTTTAGGTGGAAGAACTGAGAAAATTTAAGGACTCTAAATAGATTTTCTGTTTGCCTTTACTTCGTCATATTTTTTTCTCCTTTCTGGATAAAGCTGTAACAGATTTAAGTATCAGGCTTAAGATATGTATAAATTTAGTGTTGTAGAATATTTTTATTCCTTGACATTTCTTATTAGCTGGCATAATTACCTCCATGTGTATTGGGGAACCCATGATTTTCCCAGTGTTGATGGATGACAGGATATTATCTCAAACTGTGATATGGGAGGAAATTCAGTTTTCACAGAATATTCATGTAATGCTAATTGAATTAATTCTTGGGTTGTGCAGCATGTCTTGTTTAAGATATTGCACACCCAGTCCTTTTATTTGTTAGGAAGCTTCTCCATCATGGGCTTCCCTGATAGCTCAGTTGGTAAAGAGTCCACCTGCAATGCAGGAGACCCCAGTTCAATTCCTGGGTCAGAAAGATCCTCCGGAGAAGGGATAGGCTACCCACTCCAGTGTTCTTGGACTTCCCTTATGGCTCAGCTAGTAAAGAATCTGCCTGCAATGAGGGAGACCTGGGTTCGATCCCTGGGTTGGGAAGATCCCCTGGAGGAGGGAAAGGCTACCCACTCCAGTATTCTGGCCTGGAGAATTTCTTGGACCATGGGGCCGCCAAGAGTCAGACACGACTGACTTTCACTTTCACTCTCACTTTCTCCCTCATGCATTTCCCGTTTAGCTATCTGTCACCCTGGTTCGCCTGTTCCCTTGTGAAAGATGTGCCTGCTGGTGGTTTCAGGGGTATCATGTGGTTCACCCCACTTGCTTAAATATGTCTTGAGTAGCTGATACCAAAGTAAAAGCACGCTAAAAAACTGCTTTCTCAAGCTAGCAAAAAAGTGTGTCACAGGTTAAATTGAAAGTGTCTCATGGAGTCTGGTAAAATACCCTCGCGAGCACCCATTGCCAACAATGAAAATAGTTTTCCTACATGCTGGTGAGATTTGGAGGGAGGAGGATGTAGGTGGGACTGGAGGCAGATGAGAAATCCTAGAAATCAGATCCAAAGGTGCTCAATACCTGTCTTCTGATGATGAGTACAAACTTATCTTTAAAGTTCATAGAATTTAGAAGCTCACTGTACTGAACCAGTGTTGTTTGAAAGGTGCTCCTATTTTCCCTCCTGTAAAAATAATTAGAGCTACTTCCCAATGTCTCCAATAAGATGCCAACTAAGTGCTACAGGAGAGAAGACGGGGGAGGGTTTCTTGGAATAAGTTAAATGTTGATAGTTTGAGGAGTAGAGATCTTTTTTGGTATTTATCCATTTGACTTTTTTCTTTTAATGCCAACAACGTGGAAGACACTCCATTGGGTACCAAAGACGCAAAGATAAAAGACGCTCTCTACTGATAAGTCACCTGCCATCCAGTGGGGAGAAAGATAAATACAATAGGTTACATGCAAATTATAGGCTAAAAGTATAAATGGGATGGTGTGCAGCACAGAGAATCAAGAGACTCTTCCTCTCTTGATTCACCCTGGGAGGTGTGGTCGGCTTCCCCGGGGGAAGTGACATTTCACTGGATTCCTGGGTGATGAGTAGGAGTTAATTAGGAGGAGAGCTCCGTGTGTGCACCTGTGCACTGTGTGCGTGTATGTAGGGAGTGAGGCTAGTTGAGGAGCGTGTCCCAGATAGAATGAAAGGATTGGCATGGAAGGCTTCATGGAAACGGAAGAATAACAGTGCATGTGAGTAACTTCAGAGAGTTCAGTTTACACAGACACAGAGCACGTGGGCAAGACGAGCTGGAGGTACAGCGGGTTTTACGCATCTCATGATGGAGCGACACAGACCTGTCAAACACACAGCTTGAGGAGGGAATGCTGATCACATTTTTTGTTACAGAAATATCTTGAGAGCGGTATTAAGGGCAAGAAACCAGAGCTAAGGAATGATTTGTGGCCAGAGGGTTGTTTTAATACTAGTAAGAAATGATAAACGTGGGCGGGGGTGACAAAGCATCCATGAGGCTGCAGGGCTGGTACAGTTGGAGTAACGGGCTCCAGGTCTAGAATAAAGAATAAAAGTCTGCAAATCAAAGCAGAATGATTTTCACTTATCCACCCTTTTGTTAATTACTTTTACTCTTGTTTGTCTGTAAGATCACTTTGGTGACCCTCTCCAAGGTTAAGTTCCCCACCTATCTAATCTGTAAACAATATATGAATTTCCAAGTAGTTACCCTACCACAGCCACATGCTAGGCACCCTGCTAGAAGCTGGGGTGGACCCGGTGATGGCCAAGACATGTACTTCCTTTTGAACAGCTCGTGATTCATTGAACTAGAAAAAGCACTCTATTCAATTTCTACTGCTTCTATAAATAAACCATGCCATTTCTACAAAACTGGGAATTTGGTGGCGGAACAATATACTGAAATGGCTTGGTTACTTTGCTTTGTCAACGTGATGCCCAGTGGGCAATCAATGCTGCTGTTTTGTGGAGAGAAAGCTTAGGTTACAGAAAAGTCATGAAAAGATTTACTAAATGTTAGTTGTGTTCTAGTGTGTAGAGCTCAAAAATATTTCACCAAATATATGAAAGTCGGTGCCATACAATCAGAGAGGCTGTTCACCCTTTCACTTGTGTATGTAGCCGGCACGTAGACACAGCCCCTAGTGACACCCAGGGAGAGAGCTTCTGTCTCAGAGGGCTTTGCCAAATGCGGAGAGATAAATCAGCCCTGAGTCTGGGTGTCTGAAGTGTGAATCTGTCTAAGAAAAGCCCTGCATCCCCTCCCAGTACCTTACTTGTTCGGTGCAAGTTCTCCCAAGCCTCTACAGAGAGAGAGATGCTCTCTAGCTTCCAGACTAATGTCATATGTTTAGTTTCATTTTTAACTCCGAGCTCAGAACGGGTAATAATACTTCATTTGCTTTTGCAAATGAAGGAAGAGATTTTAGAGTCCCTGTTAACATATTCCTCCCGCCTCACTTTGTTACGTAGGAATTTTTCTCCTTCATTTGGGATCCCAAAGTACCTCCTCCTTGTCCGAAGGACCTACTCATCTCTCACTGCACTGTCCCTGGCAGCTGCCAGACGTGGTGTTATTCCCTTTGCACACGCTGAAATACACACACCCAGAGTCCAGGCCAAGGTGCAGGAAGCCCACTAGATATGACCTGCAGAATCCCTGGTAGGTGGACTTACCTTATCTTCCCTACTAACACCTATTTAAGTTGTAGCCCTTATTTTGTAGCAGAGTACATATTATATAGAATGAACTATAATCATAAATTCATCAATATTATTGTTTATATATACACCAATACTTATTCCTTCTAACATGTATTTACTAACTCCAAGTTCTATGTGTCTCCAAATATTACATTGCCACTAACATCCTTTTCATGTTTGTGGTAAAAGTGAAAATGAAAATAGAAAGCTATAGGGTGGCTATATATATGCAATAATTTTGCAATTTAAATAAATTTAACTGGTGTAATCTAAGCGATACTGTGCAAATGGAATGCTATTTTGGAACAACATCAGTCCTCTGGGTAGATATTCAAATTGCACTCTATATCTAAGCAAGCTTTTTTTAATTTAAAAGACTCAAGCAGAGTTATCTGTATTTTTCTAATTGCTATATTTCAAAAATTAATGAGTGACATTAAGACATTCTGATGGGAGAATTTAATAAGTGAAATAAGAATATATTATACTTAGTGTTTTAGGGCTTTTTTACCTTGACATTATTAAATACTTATATATTTGATTTAGTGCTATAATTTCTGAAAATTATGTTTGCATCATAGTCATAACCTTATTTTTCATTTTAACAGTAACAAAGTTAGCCTTGACCAATGATAATTTAAAAGCTATTTGATTTCCACCAATCTTCTCTGTTCTTGTTTCCATTATGTTACATCTGTCTTATTCCCTTTGTCAGCATATTTTTTGATAATATTTGAGTTTTGGTATTGTTTTTCAGTAATTTGACCATTGCATCTTCTGGTTGAAGTATTTGCAGAGATGAGTATTGCATTTATTTCTGATTCCTGTACCTTTCTCTCGCTACTCTGATCCTTTCCGCATTTCAGACTCCCACACGTGTAGACATTAACAGCAGAGCAAGTGAACACCTAGTCTTTGCCAAGAGAGCTTTGAAATATATGCAGTTTTCTACACATTGGTGTCAGTCGCTCAGTCGTGTCCAGCTCTTTATGACCCCGTGGACTGTAGCCCGCCAGCCTCCTCCAGCCATGGGATTCTCTAGGCAAGAATACTGGAGTGGGTTGCCATTTCCTTTTCCATTCTGTACATTAAAAAAAAATACTTATTTCTTTCAGCAGTCAGGTTTTCAGAGACATGGCAACTAAAAATTAGGAAGCCAAAGTTTACCTAAATTATACAGAATTTATATGTAAATTATACCAAATAAATATAATATTTATACCAAATTATAACAATATAAATTATACCAAAATTATATATCAGAAGAGTACTGATTTCTTTCTTATTTTACTTATACAGTACAGTCGGGGCATACATACATTTTATAATGTTTTACATTAGTTTCAGGGGAAAAAAAATCATAAAATAAAACTCACAAATTAAAAAAATGGTAAATTGTTCTGTCTTTTTTTCTAATTTTTTTATAACTCATGGGATTGAAAACTATCAGATTGGCTGAAAAGTCTTAGATAATGAGACGGTGATGATGAAATTAAGATCTGTGAAGGCTATATTTACAACTCTAGTAGGTTTAAACTGTTTTATATCAATCTATTTTCAGAGAGCCTTTTATTAAGAATTAATAAAATTTTCTATTTTTTTCATGGAAAGGTCTTTGTTTTAAAGAAAGTGAATGTCATCCAGTGCATTTGCTTCTAGGAATTACACAGGATCATCTTTAACAATATAGAAAAATACAGTACAAGGAGCCACAATACCATATGTAATGTAAATAGTGAGCAGGGACCTCCTAGAAGCACAGGGAGTTCAGCCAGGTGCTCTGTGATGGCTAGAGGGCTGGGCTGGGGGCGCAGGTGGGAGGGAGGTCCCAGAGGGAGGAGTAGATGTACACATTTAGCTGATTCACTTCATTGTACAGCAGAGGCTAACACAACATTGTAAAGCAATTGTACTCCAATTGAAAAAAAAATTCTAAGTATGAAGAAAAAAATGTAATGGGGGATTTACACCATCATAAGAGTTTTAGGCTTTTGAACTGTGGTGTTGGAGAAGACTCCTGAGAGTCCCTTGGACTGCAAGGAGACCCAACCAGTCCATTCTGAAGGAGATCAGCCCTGGGATTTCTTTGGAAGGAATGATGCTAAAGCTGAAACTCCAGTACTTTGGCCACCTCATGCGAAGAGTTGACTCATTGGAAAAGACTCTGATGCTGGGAGGAATTGGGGGCAGGAGGAGAAGGGGATGACAGAGGATGAGATGGCTGGATGGCATCACTGACTCGATGGACGTGAGTCTCAGTGAACTCCAGGAGTTGGTGATGGACAGGGAGGCCTGGCGTGCTGCGATTCATGGGGTAGCAGAGTCGGACACAACTGAGCGACTGATCTGATCTGATCTGAAGAGTTTTAGGAATTTCCTGGCAGGACTTAGGGGTTTTTTGTTTTTGTTTTAATCACTGGGTAATTTTTGTTGGATTTTCTGGAATAAAGTTAGAGGGTTACCAAACTTTGCTACATTTTCATGTTCCTTTTCCCACTATGAGATCATCTTAGTTAAAATTTTTTTTCTTTCATTTAATTCTTTCAGCCATAGCAATGATATCTAAGACTCAGATGGGAACATAGAATTCTTAGGATTTGTTTAAGCATATCCATTCCAATCGCTTTTTTTTTTTGAGTTTCTACAGCAATGAAAAGATTTGCATATAGTGATTCTATGAATAATCTCCTGGAAGCCCAAAGTACAGCTTAACTTTATTCTCAAGGCTAGAAATGCTCCTAGAAATAGTCCAAGAAAATTCTACCTTCTTTTCCCTGCCATTGTTTTAGCAAGGTTTTCATCCCCAAGAAATGCTTTTGTATTGGAATTTTATTTCCGCTCCAGTGGTGGGTGGGAGGTTGCAGTTATTTCCAATCCAGAATCGTTAGAGAGTGAAGTTCCTTCAACCTCATTTATCTCCCAGGAAACATAGTTGGCAGAAATCATGAAGCGAAGAAAAAACAAAAACAAGTGAACCCAGTGGACACAGAGCATCCTGTGGATAAATTCAGGATGCAGTGGTCCGGGCGTCCAGTGCGGCTTCTAATTGTTGGTGTTGTCCACACTGTGAAGAGGAAATCACCAACAAAGTGATCCCAGGGATAAAGTCCTTTATTCACAACGTAAGGGTGATAAGTTTATCAAGATAGGAACGGGAACAAAAATTGAGGCAGAAGCTAATACACTATTGTAAAGTAATTATCCTCCAATTAAAAATTTAAAAAAGGAAAAAAAGATGTACAACATAGCTAATATAGTCAATATTTTGTAATGACTGTAAATGGAATGTAACCCTTTAAAAAATGTATAAAAATTAAATGAAAAATCAATTTTAATTTAAAAATAGTCACCAGATGCATAAGCTCTTAAAAAAGAAAAAGAAAAATTGAAATAAAATAATACTCCTGGAATGTTTCAAGGGAGATAGTCTCAAAATTCTAACACTTAAAAAAGGATAAAAAGAAAAAAGTGTCTTTGTAAATGTTTTGTTCCCTGACCACCGTATGCTTTCTGAGGAGAGCTTAAAACTCCCAAATGCATTAATTTAATGATAGGAAAATAAGGGCCAGGTTTGTTCATATTTGACATTTTGATTCTTATTTTTTTATTTGGTAGTTTTCACTCTTATCTGCAGGATGACATTAGGTTGCAAAATAGTTTGAACTCAAGCAAGAGCTTGTTTCCACTAGTAAATCTCCCAGACTGAAGGGGAAGTAGATAAAAAGTAATACAGTATTCTACATCAAACTCAAAAAGTTTTTTTCAACAAAGCATAAGAAAGCTATTTATAGAGCTAATTATGGTGAAAAGTGTTAGTTACAGACCCCTCAGACTGTAGCCCTCCAGGCTCCTCTGTCCTTGTGTTTCTCCAGGTTAGAATACTGGAGTGGGTAGCCATGCCCTCCTCCAGGGGATCTTCCTGACCCAGGGATCGAACCCAGGTCTCCCGCATCCAGGCAGATTTTTTTTTTTTTTTTTTTTTTTTTACCATCTGAGCCACCAGGAAAGCCCAGAGGTAATCATACCCATATCTAGAAAGATTTTTATTTAATTATGCTGTATCTTCATATTGTTCATGATCTCATATTCATTAAAATGGAAAACTCCCAAGTTTAAAATTAGCTCTGATGTAGTCACGGGGGCACTCTCCGTGGTCCTGGTTGAACATCTCAACATCTGGTGGAAAGACACACCCTGCCTTCCCTTCTTCATTCTACCCCGAGTCTTGTTTTGATTGGACTAGATCGTGGCACTTGAGATTCAGTAATTGCCAAGTGCCTGTTATTGAGAACGCAGCGTGTGGAAGTTCTCTAGGAGCCTCCTGTAATAAGCCGATGCTTCAGCTGTCTTCACAGATGGTTGCGGGTGCTGGAAGAAGAAGGTGTGGGTGGGGCTTGGGTTTCCTCTGAAAAGAGGTAAGCAAGGCGAAATGTCTGCTGCATTCCAAAGGTAATGAATGTGCTGTTCCATTGAGCAGGCTAGTGTTTTAAATCTGTTTAATACTTGTGTCCATCAAATTTTCAACTGTTACTTAAGGTATAATCTCAACACTTCATTGTGCAGGTTTTCTTTATTTCAGGGGTTTCCCTCACCCCACACATAGAAGCCAATGAAATCTGCAAGACATTAAAATACGGATGAAAATCTCATTCAAATGAGATAAGAGAAAACTGAGCTGGGTGACTCAACATTCAGGCATTGAACAGTTGGAGTAGTGAAATGCCTTCAAGCACCCTTGACATGACCAGTTGTCCCTGCTTCCGGATCATTGCTCTGTGCGAATAAAAACGGAGCATGGGAGGAGCCCTGGTCGGAATGTCTGAGTGGCAGTGTCCGTCGGCAGGGCCCTGTGGGACCCTGGGCAAGTCCTTGACCCTCTCCCTCTCTCTCTCCATATGTAAAATAAGGACAAGAGCTCGTTTTCCTCATCTCGCCCAAGTTTTAAGGTCAGATATGGTAATAGATTTCTAATTATTTCCCTAAGCATATGTCGCTATTTGAATGCATCATCCGCCCAAGTCAGCTCCTTCGTTGGAAACTGATGACGGCCACTAGGTGGCGAAGTCTCATTGCACTCCCCCGCCGGGCCATTTCTCCTTGCCAGACAACTGGTCCTTAAGGATGCGAGACTTTGCTGACTTCTTGGAAAAACTAAAGTGACCTTCCTTTGCATTTGCTATTATTAGCTTGGGAGCCATCTGCGTCTGCTTCATCTGATCAGATAGATCAAGAGTATATTATTAATAACCGTGGAGGATATGCCCCCAAGTGGAACAAACTCCTCCCACTCTAGAGTTCCCAGGCAAATCTCAAATACTTATTGTAAGACCGGACTGATCAGCAGAGCAAGTTTAGTCTTTAAAATTTAGAGGACACTATCAAGGATGTCTTTAAATTAGTGTTTCTTTAGCTTTTAAGTTTTACAGTTTATAGGCCAAAGTAAGTCACAAATGTCAGCAATAGTTTACATAGAATGTGTTTTTAAATGACAAGCTGACTTTTAAGAGCTGAGGCCTGACCTGTGCCTGAATCCTTTGCTTAACATCATCTTTTCAGTGTGGACTCCAGGCCCAGCACATCACAGATTACAAAGTTTCCTGAAAGATAGTCTGTTTTATAAAACGTTGACTCCCCTCTGCTGTCTCCATTACATACATTTCCTTTCAACTATTTAACATAGCTTGAATTTTTTAAAGTAATTCTCTAGGATTTTTTTTTTTTTTGACTGACCAACTTCTTATGTTAAATGTTTGATTTGCACTTAAACAGGATTAAATAATAGTAAATATATACAGTGTGTACATTTGATATGCCTCATAGGAAAAATAATTCATATGAAACAACTAACTCTTTAACCCAGGACTTAAATGAAAATGCTTAGCAAAGGAAATATCAAATTTAATCATCTTAAATATCTAATTAAATAATTTTTAATTCAATCATGTTTAAAATATAATGGAAAAAACAATAAAAACAGTATCATAAATACATTAAAAAGCCGATTTTTGTAAGTCTTACTGTGTAACATTCAACTAAAGCATAATCTTTGAGAAGGCTTTTGGTATAAAAAGAACACAGATGTATATATATTTCTCTTGATAATTTAATATCTTGATTCAAGATATAGTAGTCTTATTATGAGAATCTGTGAAGTGAAGTGAAGTCGCTCAGTCATCTCTGACCCTTTGTGACCCCATGGGATTTTCCAGGCAAGAGTACTAGAGTGGGTTGCCATTTCCTTCTCCAGGGGAACTTCCCGACCCAGGGATCGAACCCGGGTCTCCCGCGTTGGAGGCAGACGCTTTACCGTCTGAGCTACGAGGGAAGCTGTATATCTGTCTACACAATGAAAACTCAAAGTCCCCACACATAGCAGGATAAAAAAGAAAGTAACGGGGTTAGTTCATACTGTAGCTGATATCATTTTTTAATGTTTTAAAAGAGTGATAATAAGAGGATTTAAAAAAAAAGGCATAGGCAAGGAGAAATATTAACAAAACACATATTGGATAAAGAACTTATATCCAAAATATAAAAGAAGTCTAAGAAAACAAACAGCTTTTAAAATGGGGGAAAATCTCTGAACAGTGTCCCCAGCAAAGAATCTTCTTTATTTATCTCCTAATATTCAGAGGGCAGATAAGCACACAAAAGGAGGCTCAATATCATGTGTCACTAGGGAATTCAATTAAAGCAAGATACTGATCCATACCTACTGGGATGCCTGCTTTCAAAACACTGACACCACCACACGCTGGCAAGGACGTGGCAAACAGGAGCTCTCGCTCATTATGGTGCAAGCGAGAAGTGGTGCAGCTCCTTTGGAGGACAGTTTGGCAGTCTTACAGAACTAAACATGCATTTACCATATGATCCAGCAATCATTCTCCCTGGTATTTACCCAAATGAGTTGAAAACTTATCCACATAAAACCTGCACATGAGTGTTTATAGCACTTATTCATAATTACTCAGACTTGGAAGCACCAAAATGTCCAACAATAGGTCAATGGATAAACAAACCTCAGGAAATACACGCACTGGGACATTGTTTAGTTCTAAACAGACATGTGTCATCAAACCACAGAAAGACGTAGACGATCATTAAATACATACTGCTCAGTGAAAGTCGGCAGTGTGAAAATACTGCACCCTGTATGGTTCCGAGCATGTGACATTTGGAGAAGGCGTAACCACGGAGACGGTAAAAAGATCAGTGATCGCCCGGGTTTGGTTTTTGTTTGTTTATGGTTGAAGAGAAAAATAGGTGGGACAAGGGCCTGTTTTTGCCTTTTCATACTGTTCGTGGGACTCATGGTGGGGAGGAGGAGTAGGGGACAGAGGATGAGATGGCTGGATGGCATCACTGACTCGATGGACATGAGTCTGAGTGAACTCCGGGAGTTGGTGATGGACAGGGAGGTCTGGCGTGGTGGGATTCATGGGGTCACAAAGAGTTGGACAGGACTGAGCGACTGAACTGAACTGAACTGAGGGTGTGTTTAGGATGGAAATTTACAGTTGGCCTTTTAATTTGCTAAGCTGTTTTAAAAATTAATTCCTAGATAGACGAGCTTTTAAGTAACATTTTCAACATGTGATAAAGCTTCCTGACTTAAAATTTAGAGACTATTTAATGCCATTGTTTGCATTATGTAACACTTGCTACACACCCCACTTAAGTATCCCTTGTTTGTGTTTAAAGTAATCCTTTTCTATGTTTTTTCTCGCTTGGCAAATTTAACTCAGAGCTAGCAGTAAGCTGCTCGGGACAGATAAGTCATCATTGGTGGGGCCTCCTGAAGTCCATGTTCCTGCTATAATAGGAGTGTTTTGTGTTAAATAGCATCTCACTTATGTTATTAAGTTATTAAGACTTTTATGGGGGTGTGTTAAGTTTACAGTTCTGCTTTTGTAGGAGCAAAAGAATCTATTAGAGACACACGTATTCTATTTTAATTAAGGAGAATGTTTTTGGTTGAAAAATAACATATAGTTTAAAAAATGTGTTAATAAGAACAGATAATTTAAACACATAGAACACATAACCCATATAAATAATGATAAGAACACATAATTTAAAAGGTAAATTTCTCAGGTTGTGTGGCAGGTGGGATTTTTTTTAGTTTCTTGTGTCCTTTACCGGGAACATCCCGGTCCTTCCATTGCTTTCCTTTGGTTTATTTTCATTTACCAGTATTTTTTAGTGAATCTTATTATCACATAGCAAATGACCTCAAGACTCACAGCGATTCACTGAGTCCATTTAATGCAATTTAATGTAATTTAACCAGACCCTAGTGATGGGTCTTTAGAATATTTCAAACTTTTAGTTTACTAAGAAGTTGCAGTGATTATTATCCAGTATGTATGTTTCTGTCCACATAAGCAAATATATCTACAGAGTACATTTGTATAAGTGGAATTGCTTGGTCAACATTTGAGTGCATTAATGTTACCAAATCATTAAAGAAATTATGTATATTATTGGCCTTAGAAGAATAAAAATTCACTCTCTTTTTTAACCACTGCTGCTGCTGCTGCTGCTGCTAAGTCGCTTCAGTCGTGTCCAACTCTGTGCGACCCCATAGACGGCAGCCCACCAGGCTCCGCCGTCCCTGGGATTCTCCAGGCAAGAACACTGGAGTGGGTTGCCATTTCCTTTTCCAATGCATGAAAGTGAAAAGGGAAAGTGAAGTCGCTCAGTCGTGTCTGACTCTTCTCGACCCCATGGACTGCAGCCCACCAGGCTCCTCCACCCTTTGGATTTTCCAGGCACTAAGGCCATTCAAATTCAAACTGAATAGACATCATGAATTTTACTGACAAGGAGTTAAAGATAACTTTAATGTCAGTGTGAAAAGATTTGTTTTATACTTATGTGATAGTTAAATAAAGCTAAATGTAGGAAACTCAAAAGTTATAACTATATATATATATATATATATATATATATATAGAGAGAGAGAGAGAGAAGGAGAGAGAATATCTTAATTTATATTGGAAATCAAATGCACATTACTGCACATTAATTATTAATAGATAAATGATTCACATAAAAAGAAAACTATTTTACTCAGTAGTTAAGTATAGGGAAATAATCGAGGTCATCTGATGAACAAATCACTGGGCACTTTAACTGTGGAAAATATAGTACAAGATGAAAAGCAAAGCAGAGGTAAGAGAGTGAAAGTGAAAGTCACTCAGGCGTGTCTGGCGACCCCGAGGACTATACAGTCCTTAAATTCTCCAGGCCAGACTACTGGAGTAGGTTGCCATTCCCTTCTCCAGGGGATCTTCCCAACCCAGGGATCGAACCCAGGTCTCTCCCACCGCAGGTGGCTTCTTTACCAGCTGAGCCACCAGGGAAGCTGTAAGGGAAGCTGCAAGGGAAGAAAGATCTCTTCAAAGAATTTATTTTAAGGGAGTAGCTTTTCAATGGTGAGAAAGCCGTAATTCTATCTCATGCTGTTTTATTAATATTTTTACTGCATCATTAGGCAAATATTCCTGCTATTATTTTAGAAATTGAAAAGGTTCTTATGCATCTACACTTTTTTTCATTTTTTTTTTTTTTTCCTATGTAGCTGGCAGTTACCCAGGGAATTTGTGTTCAGGAGAACAAGGTAGGGAATGTCAAAGCTTTCATTTATAAAATAAAACTACTCTTGCAGTTGTGAAGGAATAGCTTGTAGTTGACCAATGCTCCTGCTGAGAACAACTGGAAAAATCAGATAAAATCTGTAAAATATGTGTGAGAGGATCAGCCAGCTGCTGAAGCAGCCGAAGCCAGAAGGACCACTGCCAAGAGGGAAGGGAAGACATCAAAGGGAGCCAAACGCGCTGCATTTCACGCTATGGGAGCTGATACAGGCCAAGAGACAGAGAGCGGGGTCAGAGCAGCCGCCGAGAGGCGGAGAGAGCTCTAGGCCTCTCGCTATACCTCCTGAAGCCTGGGAGACCCAGCCTGCAGCTGAATTTTGCCACGAGACCCAGGAAACAAAAACCCAGAAGAGATGTGCAAAGAAATGAGCCCAGTACTCAGTACCAATTTCTCAGTTTGTTGAGTTATTTGCTAATGAAGCTGCTCAGGGCAAATGTCCAAGAAGCCAAGAATAAAACAGCTAGAAATGAAAACATCTCCCCCCTCTAGCATTTTCATGACGCTAAGGTCAGGGAGATTAGGGCTCAGAGCTTTTCGAAGGAGCCATTGTCGAGGATGGCCTACAACAGCAAACTCTGCTGTCAAAAGAAAGCTATGAAACGGGGAAGAATAAGTGTTAAATGGGCAGGTCAAACAGGCTGCAAACAGTTTCACAGTAGACATAAGCCCAAACGTATCAGTAAAGCCCATTAAATCCAGTAAAATGTATATAAATTGTCAAATATTCCACTTCAGAACTAATACCCAATCGGATAAAATGTGCAACTATATAGCATTCAAAGCAAAATGAAGATTAAAATACAGAAAGATTGAAAGTAAATATATGGAAAAATTATATGATAAAGGTCTCAAAAGAACTGGTTTAATTTGACTAACATAAATCAAGGTAGACTCTATAAAGAAAAACATTTTGTACTAATAAGTGAAAGTCGCTCAGTCGTGTCCGACTCTTTGCGACCCATGTCTGTATAGTCCATGGAATTCTCCAGTCCAGAATACTGAAGTGGGTGGCCTTTCCCTTCTCCAGGGGATCTTCCCAACCCAGGGATCGAACCCAGGTCTCCCGCATTGTGGGCGGATTCTTTACCAGCTGAGCCACAGGGAAGTCTCAAGGGAATTCCCCACAAAGGAAGAATATTAGTACAATTTACTAATAGGATAGTTATTTCACGGAATGATGTAACAATTCTAAATGTGTAGGTAACACAGAGCTTTACTGTGGCAAACCTGACACATGAAGATTGTATATACATGTAAGGTGTACAACCATATATATCCACTGAGAGATGATGACAAAATCAAGCCCGTTCATGTATCAGTCACCTCACAGTGTTACTTTTTTTGGGTCTATGTGTAAGATCTACTCTCAACACTTTTCAAGTATACGTTGTTATTAACTACAGTCACTATATTTTAAGTTGTCTTCACTTCTGTTTTCTCCAGCCCCACAAAAACTATACATGAGAATTTCTATTCTGACTTTTTCCTATCTCATTCTATTGGAATTATTTCCTGTGTGTGTGTGTGTGTGTGCACGCACTCAGTCTTGTCCAACTCTTTGCAACCCCATGGACTATAACCCACCAGGCTCCTCTGTTCATGGGATTCCCCAGGCAAGAATACTGGAGTGGATTGTCATTTCCTACTCCAGGGGATCTTCCCAACCAGGGATCAAACCCAGGTCTCTTGCATCTACCACATTGGCAGGGATTCTTTCCCACCACCTGGGAAGCCTCCTACAATGAACAGTCTTTCAAACCATCAGCAGTCTAACTGTATCATACGGCCTTCGTGATGGAAATAGTTTATTAAACCGCCTCCTCCTGGTTTGCTGACCCTTTCTATTTACTCCATGTTAATACTTTGTAAGGTTGCCGTCTCTGACATCCTGTGGTTAGCTGCCCCACCTGTAACCTGCTCTTTAGCCATCAGTGTGCCGTGATACCTGCCGTCTCGCTCTCTGAGACACACTCTCTGCTGTCACGTGCTGCGACTCTCATACATGTGACATTAAGATGAGACAGAAACTTCAATACGAGGTCTCCACATCAGCTCCTTGTCCTGAATCACGTATAATACAAAAGCAGGACACAGTTGCTATCCTTAAGTCAAGGTAAAGGAACTTCTGAGTTAAAGTAAAACTTAATTAGGAGGATGAACCAGAGCGTCCTGTAATGAGCACCATGACTAACACGGCTAGATGTTCTGATGACTCACGTACCCTCATTTCCCCTCTGCAGAGACATCTCCTAGCTTCGGCCGTTGTGATCTGTTTACCCACACCTCCTGGATGCGCTGGTTTGTCCTTTCACAGAAGCTCTACACATTTCAGAAATATATAAGTAAAAACAAATTCACCCAGCATGAATCACATTCATATTTTCCGGAGTTGTCTTTTGATATTCATAGATAAATGTTAGACACTGATGATTGTAAAGGAGCAAAATGGATGAATTTCAGTTCAACTACATGCAGTGTGCGTAACGATCACTACCTTATAACTGGGCATGTAAAGTCTATTTTTTATTTATTGGAAACTGAAAGCTTCAATGTCTGGTACAGTGTCAGACACACAGTATTGACTTAATAAAGCTGTGGGTAAGCGCTGACTTCAATGTCTCTTTTTTTTTTTAATTGTGCAGACATAGCCAATGTTTTAGCTCAATTAACTGAAGCACAGAGAAGTAAAATAAGTGAAACCCAACCTTTAGTTTATGGAGAAGGTAATGGCAACGCACTCCGGTATTCTTGCCTGGGAAATTCCACAGACAGAGAAAGGAGCCTGGCGGGCTACTGTCCATGGGGTCGCAAAAGAGTCAGACACGACTTAGCCACTAAGCAACAACAGAAGCTTTAGTCTTAGTGAAAATACAGCTCTGTGAGTTATGACAGTCACTTCCTACCAGCTTTGATATGTGTTTAAATCAGTGCTTCTCAGCTTTCCCTGTGCATGAAAATCATCTGGAGATTTTGTTAAGATTCTGATCCAGTATCCCTGGAGGATTCTGCATTTCTAAGAAGCTCCCAGGCCCTGTTGGTTCTGAGGGTCTGAGGCCGTCACTTGGCCTTAGCCTGTGTTTGTCACACTGGTCTGTACACTGGAACCGCCCGAGAAGCTAGAAAGGTGATTCTGAATCCCACTCCTGAGATACTAGGATTCGACTCGTGTGGGGTGAGGAGATAACTGCTCCCTAGGGTGGCCATGCCCTTTGGTCCTGCTGAGTTGGGCCAGGAAAGTCCAGGGTGTGATCCCTGACCAAGTCCTGCCACCCCTCTAACTTTTATCGCCAGGACTGTGGTTATTGCCTAATGCAGAATGGTGAGGCACGTCTGGGTGCCTGCCTCTTTTCTGACACTTGAGAAATAGAAGCATCTTTCTGTGTAGAGACTAAAGGATGAAACCAAGCTAATAAGAATTGAGGAGATCTCAGGACTCCGGTGTTTTTGTTCCTTTCTTTTGAAATCCAGCTACATTTAACTGCCTTTAGCCTATATGAATTGTTTCTTCATCTTTGAAAGAAACTCCTCTTTGGGAGTTATCTAGCTGCTGTCAAATGATTCTTTGCTAAGATAATACCTGATCAATTTAAACAAGAGGTTTTAAAAGTCCCTCTGACTATTAAATTATAAGTGAATGCAGAGGACATCCCTGGGGATCCAGTGTTTGGGACCCTGCACTTCTACTGCTGGGGGCTCAGATTCGATCCCTGATTAGGGAACTAAGATCCTGCCTGCTGCTCAGTGTGGCCAAAATGTTTTTTAAAAATTATATATATATAATAAAGAGACCTATAAAAATGAATACATATGTTCACACATTCTTTATGGAAATATACTGCCAAAACAGCATCTTTGCTGGAAAAACAGGGAACTGAATGAACGTAGAAGGAGAGATGCTAAGAGACACACTGGCGTCTTGCTTGCTGATACCCGGCCATTTCATCCTGCAGCTGTGACGGGTGATTCTCAGGACTCTGTTGGAGGCTCACCCAAGAACATGCCAGTGTTGGGAAAAGTCATAGAAGAGTCAGGCAGGAGCTCACAAAACCCGTATTTGAAGTCGTGTGGTCCGCTTCCTTCTCCCGCTCCAAGGGGAACTGCATGAACAGATTTCCTCAGGAAAGTCTGTGTGTAACCCCAGTAGATGGAGGTACCTGGAAAATTTAAACTCTGATCCATGAGATTTGGTTCCATGAACTAGTCTTTACACAGCTACATACTCACTACGTTCTTGGCACAGTGATATATAACTTGCAGAGGGAAATGCCCCTATTTTCATGGTCCCTACCTTCCGGGAGCTTCTCATACAGTTTCTTTTACTTGCGCGTCATTTTCTAAGTGCCGATATAACAGGCAGGAACTTGGGACTTTCGGCGCGGTTTCCACATTTAAATTACAGCTCTGCCACTTTGCGTTGCGTGAACCTGGGCTTCATTTCTTTGTCTGTGGAGTGGGAATAATAAGAGTGTCCACCTCCAATGCGTACCGACAGGATAAATGATTTCAAGTCAAAGGCTTGGAATAGTCCTTTGCCTATGGTGGGGAATCATTCATAGCTTTTAGCTATTATCACTATCATTGATTTCACTGTTATTTTTATTCCCAAATCTGTATTTTTTTCCCCTAAGCAAAATGGTGATTCTTTAAAGAAAGATGTTATACCTTTTAATATTTCATCTGTTATCACAGGGCCTCAATACTGGTCTCAGGACCCAGCTGTAGCACAGTATATAGTGTTAATTCCTTTGTATTCTTAGGTTTCACCCATCACTATTGCTTTCAGGCCTCACAGAATGGCATAACACACAAGTCAAACATATCTCTTTCACTAAAGCATTATTCTTAGAAAAACATTCATGCAAACAAGGCCTTCAGGGGAAAAATCTTAAAAGGAATATTTTGCAAATACTGTTTTCTTGCTGACAAATGTTTCCGTGAGACATCAACCGCAACTTTGAACAGTACTTGATCTATAGGTGATTGTTTTGGTTTCATATTTATTCATCTCAAATCTCATAATGTAAAACTGATGTGAAATTAATTGAAGATTATGTGAATGTTGCCAGGAAAAATGACTAGAATCATTTGAATGGCTTCTTAGTTTATCATAAGAATATTATATTAAAATTAAATAAAATCAAGTAAGCAGATACAGCCAGGAATATTTCATTTTAAATTATATTCTAAAATTCCCTGCCTTGACTTTCTAAGTACTAAAATCTATTTGTACTATTGCAAAACAAGCCATGTCCTCACCAGTTTAGCTGCAGGCTATGTCTTCTAGGGAAGCTTATAATTTTCATTTTCTTCCTGTGACTAATGCCATGGTTCTTACTGGTGGAGACATAGAATTTGTTTATAACCCTCAACACTGTGTAAACTTGTTTTCTTCTTTGGTAGAAGATGCTTGTGATTATCATTTTAAATGATTTCCTTTCCGTTCACCAAAGCCATGCCACAGTAACAAGAAGGCCAGGTAAATTATAAATACTTAAAGCATTAAATAATTATAATCCTTTTGAATATGAGATTTTCTATTATCTTATCGTGCATTTGCTTGGATGCTGTTTGATTATGAAGATTGTCTCCAAACCACCATAATATAAAATACATTGAATGATACTTCTCAAGTATTTATATAATCAACAGACATTTATTATGTACCAACTCTTTTCCTCAGGTACTATGAATACCGACATAAACAGAATACATCCCCACTCATAATAATCTTTGTAGGGTGGTGTCGACATAAAAATAAAGAATGTGAAAAGCACAGAGAGGGCACACGGCTGAGCAGGTTCATTTCCACTTGGGGCGCGAAGCACGGCTTCAAAGAGTGGACACCTCTGATCCGGGTCAGGGACCCTCATTTACTTTAACAGTTCACTGAATACCTCCTCTGTGTCAAGACTTGTTCCTAGAGGCTCGGGATGCAAAGATTTATATGCTCAAAATCTGCATCCTGAAGATGTGCCATCTGGTGAGGAGAACCGACATTCTAAGCAAAAAACAATACGCACAGGCTGCCGCGAGGACAGGGCAGAGACGAGGGGATGGAAGATGAGTGGCGCAGGCTGAGTAGCTTGGGAAGCTTCTTGGATAAAGTATCACTCAAGCTGAGATCTTAGAAGCATGGGTTGGAGGCAGAGAGGAAATAGTAGGAGCAGACACAGCCGTGGCCCGGCGTATCTACAGAAGTGTAAAACCCATTTGTCTGCAACCTGGGCGGCAAAGGAAGGTGCTCTTGTTGAGAGGTATGTTAGACAGGTAGGCAAGAGTCAGACGGCACAAGGCTTTGACCCGGCTTCCCGGTCAGGGTCGTCAGAGGAGCAGGGGGAGATGGCATTGGACGTTGCCTTGCAAGGTGGCTGCAGGATGGATAAGAAGTAATCCATTTGGCCTCCAGCAAAACAAATAGCTTGTATTAGGTAAATTACCTCTTCCATGGGGACAGCTATCTTTTTCATTATTTCTCTCAGGAGAACAGTTTGCTTTTACTGGGAATGCAGTGTAACCAATCAGCTGTTCCAACAATGATCAATCAGCCCCAGTGTCTCAGGCTCCTGTAAATGAGAAGCGCTTTTACGTCATGCGTGTAGATGGCGGTCAGGCTCAGCCGCGTGAGGGTCCCTCGCCGTATCAGCCCCTCGGGCCCGGCCTCCCTTGTGTCCGGGACTTCATCGCCCTCCCGCTGCCTGAAGCTCGCTCCTCCGCAGCCTCCTTGGCCTTGAGTGGCCTGCCCTCATGTCCTTGCCCATTCTGTGCCCTGAGACCTTCCTCCCAAATCCTCAGATGGCTGCCCCTGACACACTCAGCCTCTGGCTCCTCAGAGAGGCCTTCCCAGACTCAGAGACCCACAGAGGCTCCCTCAGCTTCTGCCCCGACTCCATCGCTCTCTTGATCTTTCTCTTCTATGAAGCTGTGTCACTTTCTGGAATCATCCTACGTTGCTTTACCTAGCACCGTCCTCTTCTGAGCCCTCTCGCAGAGGGTAAGGCTCACTAAAGCAGGGCTTCTCCGTCTCACTCACTCCCACCACCCAGCATTTTGAATAGCATCTGCAACATAGCAAGCCTTCAATAAATACCTGATGAATGAATGAGAAAGAATTCTCATTAGAATACAACAAAATCGAGTCAATGGATCAGACTTACCTCATCAGTTCAGTTCAGTCACTCAGCTGTGTCCAACTCTTTGTGACCCCATGAACCACAGTATGCCAGGCTTCCCTGTCCATCACCAACTCCCAGAGCTTGCTCAAACTCATGTCCATTAAGTCGGTGATGCCCTCCAAACATCTCCTCCTGTCTTCAGTCCTTCCCAGTGTCAGAGTCTTTTCCAATGAGTTAGTTCTTCGCATCAGGTTGCCAAAGTATTGGAGCTTCAGCTTCAGCATCAGTCCTTCCAATGAATATTCAGGGTTGATTTCCTTTAGGATTGACTGGTTGGATCTCCTTGCTGTCCAAGGGACTCTCAAGAGTCTTCTCCAACACCACAGTTCAAAAGCATGAATTCTTTGGCACTCAGCTTTTCTTTATGGTCCAACTCTCACATACATATGTGACTACTGGAAAAACCACAGCTTTGAGTAGACGAATCTTTGTTGGCAATGTCTCTGCTTTTTAATATGCTGTCTAGGTTGGTCATATATTTTCTTCCAAGGAACAAGCATCTTTTAATGTCATGGTTGCAGTCACCATCAGCAGTGATTTTGAAGCCCAAGAAAATAAAGTCTTATCTCATATATAATGTATTTGTGAATAGGAGAGAAAGTGAGATTCAGAAATACTGGGGGATATTGTAAAAATCTGAAATAACTTTGGTTATTTAATGAATAACCAAATAATGTCTTTTAATGAATAAAAGAATCTGCTAATTGTGTTAACTATAAAATTGAGACTAATTTGAAGACTACTATAATTTCATATCGTAAAACGTATTTCCCCTTATCATATAAAACTGTATAAGAATAGTAATAATAAAGAAGACACCATTAATTTAAAAGCAACCAAAAAATCAAAATAAAATGATGCGTGGTTTAAAAATCACTGCGTTATGAAGGCATTTCATTCTGTTAGAGTCAGATATAATGTTTTCCTGGAAATAAATTGCTAGATGTATAGTCTTCTTGATCAGTCTCCATCTTGAGTAACCACAAGTCAATCTTCTAAATAACATGCAATGAAGGTTTGTTTCATCTCTGTTCCATGGAATTGGCGCCACACAGTTCCAAACAGAGATGTGTTTGTTTAAAAGCTCTCAGTGGATGGGTGCATGGGAAAACACCTCCGTGTTTTATTCCAGTTTATTTCTTGTTTGGCACCTCTGATTTTTGGACCCAGTTATGCTGGTTAATGGATTCAGTAATTCAGCTGATTGAGGTAGTGATGGTTTGTGCTTCTCAACCATGCAGGAGAAACTCAATTGACTTCCGGCATTATGCTTCCATCGGTAACAGATTCAGCCTGCAATTAGAGCACTCTTTCTGTGGTCTGGTACAGTTCCCTGATTATCTTCCCTTCCATACCTTCAAAAAATGCTTTGTTTACATCTCAATTATGTGTTTTTCCTTCCTGAACATCTCTCAGTCTGATTCAGCTTTGCAGGTTTAACAACTGAGTAAGCTAGAGTGAGATATCAAATTATACCGTGGATTTGTGACTAGGCTTTTCTATCGAAGCCAATTGTTGACCTGTGTAACAAATAGATTTTATTTTGATTGGGGCTGCTACTGATATTTTCAACTAACATTAAATAACAGTCAGGGGTTATTCATGGGTTTAAGTGTTTCCCACCCATTATTCAATTCTCCAGACAAACTTACTAGCAGTTTATAGAAGCTTTGGTTGTTAAGACATTCACATACTCAGATTTGGTCAAAATTTTTTTGCTTGTGTGTTCTAATCATCAGGATTTGGATAAATATGAAGTAGACAACACAGGGTACTGTAACAGACATAACCCGTTACTCTTAGTACAACCATACTTTTATATTCTTTCTAGGGCTTCTTCTAGTACTTCCCTGAAACAGTTAACTGTAACTCTTTTGCTCCATCTCAAGTCCATTGCTAGCCTTTTCCTCCAAGATGCCTGTGTGGCGTTTGATACAGACTCAGTAAGACACTGAACATCCTCTCTTTGGTCTCTTTTTCTTCTGCCTTGATGGGAATCAGTGACATTTCTGACCCTCTCGACATTCTTCTCTCTGATTCTGCCTGTGCCCTCTATCATCCTTCTGTCCCTGGGAGATAAATGAGGAAGGGAGGAAAGGAAGAGGTGAGAAAGGGAGTCATAAGAGGAAGAAGAATAATTGCCTCTGGATCTCCTTTCGTATCATTTTCTCACCTCTGTTCTTTCTCCTCCCTTCTACTTATCTCAGTCTTTCACAATTGAGCTGAAGTCCCACCACCAAAAATAAGTCTTTTACATTGCTCCAAGCTCTAGAGTTTTTTCTTTTTTCTAAACTTCTCTTGCAACAGCACATGTTTTGGAAACCAGTTTGTTCTCTGATCTGTTCACATATATTAATGACATTTTTCCAGCTGGAATATAAATATATATAAGAGGAGGGAAAGTAAATTAGCATTTTAGTTACTGCTTCCCACCATCCTTACCTCCCTTCTCTCAGGTCATTCACTAAATATACCTTGTACGGATGGTAAATACTTACTGATCAACCAGTTTCCTGCTTGGAGTCAGTCCTATAATTCTACACAGTTCTATGAAAGACTAAATAACTAGTACTCAGTATATCCTTCCATATGACTTTCTGAGCTTTATTTGTTGTTCAGTCGCTCAGTCCTGTCCCACTCTTTGTAACCCTGTGGACTGAAGCATGCCAGGCTCCCTGTCCTTCACCGTCTCCCAGAGTTTGCTCAAACTCACGTCCACTGAGTCGATGATGCCATCCAACCATCTCATCCTCTGTTGCCCCCTTCTCCTCCTGCCTTCTCCCCTGAACTTTATACTCTTTAGAATAATAATGAGACCAGTTTTATTTTTATATGATATATAAAGTAACATATATGTATATGAAAATAAATGTAAAGTAGGCCTAAAATAGTCTGGTTTTGTTTTTATAGTATTATTCAAAGTCTTTTCAAAGAGGAAAGAAATGAGAAAAGAGGTTTAGGAAAGTATTAAAAGAGATAGCAACCCACTCCAGTATTCTTGCTTGGCAAAATCCCATGGACAGAGGAGCCTGGCCGGCTACAGTCCACGGGGTCACAAAAGAGTCGGACACAACTTAGTGACTGAACAACAACAATATGACATTTATAGGCCATAAAATATCACAGAATCAGGAGAGGGAGTAGATAGCTTGGATGGGAGGAAAATTCCTGACAGTATCAGTGCAGTTCTTACAAGTTCTTGAGTGTCCTGACCCGATTTTATTTATATTTTACATTTATTATTTTCAGAATTCCTTGTATCTGTATTTTATATGTGCTTTATATTGTGTCCTGTGTACATGGAGAACTTCAGACATTTATTTTTTGAAATGTCACAGACTTTGGAAATTGTCTTTATGTCAAACTGTGCATGTCTGAATATGCTATTCAACCATTCTTTTAATTATAAGCAAAGCCTGTTTAAAAAATTAAATTAAAAATGGGATATGATTTTGGAATCACCAGATCAATTATTCTTCTTTTCCAAAAATACCTGCATGTCTTATTTTGCATACCAGGCCTCAGTGGAGATGGGTGCTAATTTTCAAAAGAGCTGCGCTAAAGCTGTCAGTGAAATCTACACACCTGCACGTTCATGGTTTTCTTTTTTTTTTTGGATGAGACTTTAGGGCTACCCTGGTGGCTCAGATGGTAAAGAATCTGCCTGCATGCGGGAGACCAGGGTTTGATCCCTGGGTTAGGAAGACTCCCTGGAGAAGGGAATAGCAACCCATTCCAGTATTCTTCCCTGGAGAATCCTGTGGACTGAGGAGCCTGGAGGGCTACAGTCTGTGGGCTCGCAGAGTCAGATAAGACTGAATGAATCTCTGTCTGTTATAAAAGTTTCAGCTTTCATTTCTATTTTCTGTCTTTTATTTACTTTGAAATTTTGAATATAATGTTTATGCTCATTTTGTCTTAAAGTCATTGACCTTATATATATATATCTGTTTGCATAAACCTCTATCAAATTTAGCCTTTATGACATCTGGATGTAAGTAGCTAAATGAATTTATTTTCACCCTGTTATTAGGTTTGGTGGGGCAGCAGGTCATTGCCTGGAGAGGCAGGGGATGCCAAGAAAAGAGGGGAGAGAGAGGGTCGATGGTCCTGAGATGTGCTCACATGCAGAAAACTGCAGAGGCTGGAAATGTTTTTGGAAGGATGGTTCCTAAGGAAGGATAGCGAGAAGGAGAGGCAGGAGGAGAGTGAAGGTCACACAGAAGGGGTTCTTCTGCAGACGTGAGCCAAGGCCAGGCCTTTCCAGCCCACCTCATTTAGCTTCCTTCCCAGGGGGCCAGAGTCTAGGAGGGCTGCACAACAGTGCAGTTAACCCACGGAGAAAAAGACAGAGACCAATTAAATGTCTCGGTGTGTGTGTGTATAGAAGGAGATGGATGATTATATAGATAGCTTTGTAGAAAAGATGCATAGTCCCAGAGAGATAGAAAGCTTGTCCCCAGAACACTGAAAACACGCACATCCTACTAGAGGCATTGCTAATGCCCTGATGTGGTACCGTAGACCCACTGTAAATTAAATTCAGTTGCATGTCAACTAGGCATGCCCTGCAAACAGTAGCTGTCACTAATTGTTATTTACATATTAACATATACATTTAAAATTATTTTATACCCAGGATATGAAATTTGGAGGCTTAAACATAGGTTATTGCCATTTCTGAGGCCTCTGAGAGTCATCTGTTTTGAATTTTTAAAGGGGAAATTGAAGAGGTGAGCGAGCGAGAGACTGTTGTGTGGCTGAACTGATATTTCCCCAGATTGCTTCTGAAAAACGAAAAGTGTCTCCTGTGAAATATTTCTCATATTTCTGGCTTTGTGTCATCTGTATCAGAGGAGATATGTTGTCCTTGGGTTTGTTGTCAGCAAGGATGTGGAAGGCTCGTGATAAGAACAGGAATGACTTGCCACTTGAGGTCCCAGGGAGTCTGTGTGCGGCCCCCCAGCCCAGCGATTCCAGGCGAGTCTGCTGTGTGTTCTGCTTGCTCGCAGCGTGTGCTCTGGAGTGAAGAACTCTGCAGACGGCCCCCAGCCCGGATCCTGCGTGCCCAGTAAACTCAGGGCATCATGTCTGTTAGGTTTGCCAAATTTCATAAGTGATTTTCTCGTATTTCAACTCCCTAAAAGTTAAAATTAGGATTAATATTCAGCTGCTGTCTTAAAAGGCAGTCTTTCCCCGTTAACATTCTTTTCTCATAATTTAGCATTATATTTTCAGATTCTGGTTTTTTCAGTAAGACATGGGAGCACCACCCACAGGGCAGAGGTAGGCGTGGCCAGGCATAATCCGCCAACATGGGGGAACGCAGAGTGGGTACCATGTATTGGCAGCTTTTATTATTACATAATTATTAAGGGGGTGTTGAATATCCAGCATAGGAAAACATAAGCCATTTTGCCACATAAGATAATACTTACAGAGCACTGTTATATGTAAACATTCAGGTCTGTAGATTCAGAAAGCTGGGAGGTTTGAGTTGAGTTACCAAGGTAATTGCCTCAGCTGCCTGTTGGATTTGCATGAATCCTCATCTCTTCTGTTCAGTATTTGATGTGTCAGTCACCCCAAAGATGAGGATAGTAAAAATATGTTGTAACATACACCATAAACCATATAAACCATAGCTCAGAATTCCTTTTGGTCTTGAAACATTTGCCTTTTTTATGCCACACTTAGATCAGACCTATATATGCAAAATAAAGTCTAAACCACCTATTAATAACTATAACAAAAATGTAACTTTGTTCCGATTATTCATTCAACAAGCACATATCAAGAGCTTGCTCTACGGCTCTGTGGCAGGGACCACAGGTGGACGGATGGCAGAAACCGTAGCCCTGTTTGGGCTGCAGTGGATGAGAACGACTCAGGAGTTCTGTGCAGTGATGGCTTTCTGGTGCTCAGAGCAAGCCTGTAGTTTAATGCTATTTTGGGGACAGAGGATGCTATTTGCGGTTCTTTTCATTCATATGTGAATGTTCAAGGATTTCCGGAAGAATCATGAGCTCCAGAAAAGGCCCTAAGTCAGAGAAACTCATGTTATATAGAGGGGTATGAATGAGCCAGAATGACTATCCAGAGTGTGCAGTGAAACTCAGAGGGGATGGATAGAGTGGACAGACAGCTTGGCGAACTTGAAAGGTCCTCATATGTAACAGTATGGACTCAATCTGATCAGGCAAAGAGAATTCAGCAAAGGCATAGACACATAGATGGTAGATCGATCAATTGATCGATTGGTCTACTTCAGTGAGTGTGTTCATTCCCATCTTATTTTTTTTCTGTCTTCAATGAAAATTACATGGCTACTTTCCGGATTACCTTAACAGCTTCTTAACTGCAGGCATACATTGGAGATACTGTGGCTTCAGTTCCAGAATGCTACAATAAAGCAAACATTGCAGTAGAGCAGGTCACATGAACTTTTTGGTTCCCAGTGAGTGTAAAAGTTATGTTAATATTGGGCTGCAGCCTATTAAATGTGCAGTAACATGCTGTCTAAAAACAATGTATATACCTTAATTAAAAAGTACTTTATTGCTAAAAAGTGCTGAACATCACCTGAGCTTTCAGTGAGTCTTAAGATGACCTTTTTTGCTGGTACAGAGTCTTGCCTCCATGTTGACGGCTGCTGACTGGACAGGGTGGTTGCAGAAGGTAACCCAGGGCAGAGGCTGTGACAATTTCTGGAAATAAGACAGCAGTGACGTTGGCCGCATCGACTGACTCTCCCTTCATGCAGGATTTCTCTGTAGCATGCAGTGCTGCTTGATAGCTTTTACCCTCAGGATTAATAGAATTCCTTTTAGAGTTTGAACCAATCCTCTCAAACCCTGCTGCTGCTGTGTCAGTTACCTTTATACAAAATTCTGTGAACCCTTGGTTGTGATTTCAACTCTCTCGGCAATATCTTCATCAGCAGACCGCATCTGAACAGGCAATGACTCACCCATTAAAAGTGTCATCGGTAGAGTGCAACAGTTCAGTCACATCTTTCGGCTGTACATCTAATTCTAGTTCTCTTGCTGTTTTTACCACATTGGCAGTTCCTTCCTTCGCTGAAGTCTTAAACCCCTCACTGTCATCCACAAGGACTGGATTCAGCTTCTTCCAGACTCCTATTAATGTTGCTATTTTGACCTCCTTCCATTAGTCACAAATATACTTAATGACAAGTAGAGAGCTGAGTCCTTTCCAGAAAGTTTTCAAATCACTTTGCCCAGATCCTTCAGAGGATCACTATCTGTAAGAGAGAGAATCTTACAAAATGTATTTCTTAAATAATAAGACTTAAAAGTTTATACTATTTCTTGACCCATGGACTGTAGAATTGATGTTGTATTAGCAGGCATGAAAATAGTATTAATCTCATCATACATTTCCATCAGAGCTTTTGGGTGACCAGGTACATTGTCAAGGAGCTGTAATATTTTGAAAGACATCGTTTTTACTGAGCAGTAGGTATCAACTGTAAGTTTAAAATATGCAGTAAACCATGTGCTGTCATCCAGAATTTGTTGTTTAATTTAGGCAAGACAGACCAAATAGATTTAGCGTAATTCCTAAGGGCTGTCTGATTTTTACCATGGTAAATGCCCATGGTCTTCAACTTATGTCACCGGCTGTATTAGCCCCTGATAAGAGAGTCAGCCTGTCCTTTAGATTTTGAAGCCTGTCACTGACTTCTCTCTAGCTACTAAAGTCATAATGACATCTTCTTCCAATAGAAGGCTGTTTTCTCTACACTGAAAATCTGTGTTCAGTGCAGTCACCTTCGTTAATACTTTTAGCTGGATGCAACTTCATGCCTTCAGTTCAGTTCAGTTCAGTTCAGTCGCTCAGTTGTGTCTGACTCTTTGCGACCCCATGAATCGCAGCACGCCAGGCCTCCCTGTCCATCACCAACTCCCGGAGTTCACCCAGACTCACATCCATCGAGTCAGTGATGCCATCCAGCCATCTCATCCTCTGTCGTTCCCTTCTCCTCCTGCCCCCAATCCCTCCCAGCATCAGAGTCTTTTCCAATGAGTCAACTCTTCGCATGAGGTGGCCAAAGTACTGGAGTTTCAGCTTTAACATCATTCCTTCCAAAGAAATCCCAGGGCTGATCTCCTTCAGAATGGACTGGTTGGATCTCCTTGCAGTCCAAGGGACTCTCAAGAGTCTTCTCCAACACCACAGTTCAAAAGCATCAATTCTTCGGCGCTCAGCCTTCTTCGCAGTCCAACTCTCACATCCATACATGACCACAGGAAAAACCATAGCCTTGACTAGATGAACCTTTGTTGGCAAAGTAATGTCTCTGCTTTTGAATATGCTGTCTAGGTTGGTCATAACTTTCCTTCCAAGGAGGCTGCAGTCACCATCTGCAGTGATTTTGGAGCCCAAAAAAATAAAGTCTGACACTGTTTCCACTGTTTCCCCATCTATTTCCCATAAAGTGATGGGACCGGATGCCATGATCTTCGTTTTCTGAATGTTGAGCTTAAAGCCAACTTTTTCACTCTCCACTTTCACTTTCATCAAGAGGCTTTTTAGTTCCTCTTCACTTTCTGCCATGAGGGTGGTGTCATCTGCATATCTGAGGTTATTGATATTTCTCCCGGCAATCTTGATTCCAGCTTGTGAGAACAATATTATAAATTCCTAACAGATAATTGTAAAAATGCATTTCAAAGATTTTGTTTATGTTAAATAAATATAATGGGTGAGAGTAGAATATTTTAATGTATATATATTGATTACATATTAGTACTGTTTTCAAAAACAGCAAGTAAATAAAAACAATTATAATTATTGAAATAGTAATGAACATTTCATAAAGTTGACTTGATCTTTGTATGTCTAGAAATGTTTCTTCTTTATTGCACATCAATTTTTTAACATTTTTACAGTATTCTTGTTGTGGAATTTGATAAAATGTTAATAGATTTGTGTTTTGTGTAGAGGGATATCTCAGTGCCCAGATGACAAGTGAATTTTAAATATGCAGCAGAGAATTGGATACATGTGATAGTCAGCAGTCCTTCCAAAGGTGCTTAATAGTGGCATTTCCCTCTATTCTTAGGTGTCATGTGTCACTAAATTGTTCTTAAATTGAATGATCACTTAGTTTACATCAAAGGTGCTCACTGAGGTAGTTTGGACTTTCTTTCCATATTAGAAACATAGGAACCTGGAATGTTAGGTCCATGAATCAAGGCAAATTGGAAGTGGTCAAATAGGAGATGGCAAGAATGAACATCAACATTTTACGAAGCAGTGAACTAAAATGGACTGGAATGGGTGAATTTAACTCAGATGACCGCTATATTTACTACTGTGGGCAAAAATCCCTTAGAAGAAATGGAGTATCCATCATAGTCAACAAAAGAGTCTGAAATACAGTACTTGGGTGCAATCTCAAAAATAACAGAATGACCTCTGTTCGTTTCAAGGCAAACCATTCAATATCACAGTAATCCAAGTCTAGGCCCTGACCAGTAATGCTGAAGAAGCTGAAGTTGAACGGTTCTATGAAGACCTACAAGACCTTCTAGAACTAACACCCAAAAACGATGTCCTTTTCATTATAGGGGACTGGAATGCAAAAGTAGGAAGTCAAAAGATACTGAAGTAACAGGCAAATTTGGCCTTGGAGTACAAAATGAAGATGGTCAAAGGCTAACAGAGTTTTGTCAAGAGAACGCACTGGTCATAGCAAACACCCTCTTCCAACAACACAAGAGAAGACTCTATACATGGACATCACCAGATGGTCAACACCGAAATCAGATTGATTAAATTCTTTGCAGCAAAAGGAGGAGAAGCTCTATAAAGTCAGCAAAAGCAAGACCAGAAGCTGACTGTGGCTCAGATCATGAACTCCTTATTGCCAAATTCAGACGTAAATTGAAGAAAGTAGCGAAAACCACTAGACCATTCAGATATGACCTAGATCAAATTCCTTATGATTATACAGTGAAAGTGACAAATAGATTCAAGGGATTAGATCTTATAGAAAGAGTGCCTGAGGAACTATGGATGGAGGTTCATGACATTGTACAGGAGACAGGAATCAAGACCATCCTCAAGAAAAAGAAATGCAAAAAAGCAAAATGGCTGTCTGGGGAGGCCTTACAAATAGCTGAGAAAAGAAGAGAAGCTAAAGGCAAGGGAGAAAAGGAAAAATATACCCATTTGAATGTAGAGTTCCAAAGAATGGCAAGGAGAGATAAGAAAGCCTTTTTCAGTGATCAATGAAAAGAAATAGAGAATAATAATAGAATGGGAAAGACTAGAGATCTCTTCAAGAAAATTAGAGATACCAGGGGAACATTTCATGCAAAGATGGGCTCGATAAAGGACAGAAATGGTATGGACCTCACAGAAGCAGAAGATATTAAGAAGAGATGGCAAGAATACAGAGGAACTGTACAAAAAAGATATTCACATCCCAGATAATCACAATGGTGTGATCACTGACCTAGAGCCAGACATCCTGGAATGTGAAGTCAAGTGGGCCTTAGAAAGCATCACTATGAACAAAGCTAGTGGAGGTGATGGCATTCCAGTTGAGCTATTTCAAATCCTAAAAGATGATGCTGTGAAAGTGCTGCACTCAATATGCCAGCAAATTTGGAAAGCTCAGCAGTGGCCACAGGACTGGAAAAGGTCAGTTTTCATTCCAATCCCAAAGAAAGGCAATGCCAAAGAATATTTAAACTACTGCACAATTGCACTCGTCTCACACACTAACAAAGTAATGCTCAAAATCCTCTTAGCCAGGCCTCAGTAGTACATGTACCATGAATTTCCAGATGTTCAAGCTGTACTTAGAAAAGGCAGAGGAAACAGAGTTCAAATTGCCAACATCCGTTGGATCATCGAAAATGCAAGAGAGTTCCAGAAAAACATCTGCTTCTGCTTTATTGACTACACAAAAGCCTTTGACTGTGTGGATCACAACAAACTGTAGCAAATTCTTCAAGAGATGGGAGTATCAGACCACCTGACCTGTCTCCTGAGAAATCTGTATGCAGGTCAAGAAGCAACACTTAAAACTGGACGTGGAACAACAGACTGGTTCCAAATAGGAAAGGAATATGCCAAAGCTGTATATTGTCACCCTGCTTATTTAACTTATATGCAGAGTACATCATGCGAAATGCTGGGCTGGATGAATCACAAGCTGGAATCAAGATTGCCCAAAGAAAAACCAATAACCTCTGATATGCAGATAACACCACCCTTCTGGCAGAAAACGAAGAAGAACTAAAGAGCCTCTTGATTAAAGTGAAAGAGGAGAATGAAAACGTTGGCTTAAATCTCAACATTCAAGAGACTAAGATCATGGCATCCGGTCCCATCACCTCATGGCAAATCAATAAGGAAACAATGGGAACAGTGACAGACTTTATTTTGGGGGGGCTCCAAAATCACTGCTGATGGTGACTGCAGCCATGACATTAAAAGATGCTTGCTCCTTGGAAGAAAAGCTATGACCAACCTAGACAGCATATTAAAAAGCAGAGACATTCTTTTGCCAACAAAGGTCCATCTAGTCAAAGCTATGGATTTTCCAGTAGTCATGTATGGATATGAGAGTTGGACCATAAAGAAAGCTGAGTGCTGAAGAACTGATGCTTTTGAACTGTTATGTTGGAGAAGCCTCTTGAGAGTCCCTTGGACTGCAAGGAGATCCAAGCAGTCCATCCTAAAGGAAATCAGTCCCGAATATTCATTGAAGGACTGATGTTGAAGCTGAAACTGCAATACTTTAGCCACCTGATGCAAAGAACTGACTCACTGGAAAAGACCCTGATGCTGGGAAAGATTGAAGGTGGGAGGAAAAGGGATTGACAGAGGTTGAGATGGTTGAATGGCATCACCTACTTGATGGACAGGAGTTTGAGTAAGCTTGGGGAGTTGGTGATGGACAGGGAGACCTGGCGTGCTGCAGTCCATGAGGTCGCAAAAAGTCAGACACAACTGAGCGACTGAACTGAACTAAACTGAAAATTTGGACTTGAAAGAAATTTTACAATATAATTCATCCAATTTCTCTTTAGAACAGGGATATGGTGGCCCAAAGTTGTTCGTTCAGCTGATGTCAGGACTAAAAGTGAGTGTTCCCGACTGTGTACACTGTATTATTTGTTTTATCTCACAGCTTATATTGGCCAATGGATGGTAGCCACCTTGCAAAAAGTTGGCCACATTAGTTTTAAGGAATTTAATTTATTTCCTAGCTGGTGGATGAAAGATGGATAAGACATTGGAAAATACACTGCCTCTCAAGTAAAGTTTTATGAAGCAGAAGACTGAGTATAAGTACCCTATTGCAATGACAGGCAGAAGTTAAAAGCATATGCTAAGCAGTGTGAACTTTAATTGGGGAGCCTTAAGGTAAGGATTCAGAGAACGAACACATTAGCATCACTTCTTAATATAATGCTTCAGTGCTCTGATTTACTAAAAACTGCCCAGTTTTTGATAAATTATTTTATCATCAGTAATAATTTTTTAAAAAATTTCATTGGCCTTCCATGTGAAAGCTAATCAGGGTTGGTTTGTTTGTTTAGTTTTTTTTTTTTTTGTAGCATTTGCGAATTGACTGGATCAGATCAAATGCAAACTGACGGGATCAGATCTAATGGTTCCTTTCCTGAATAAGAAAAAAAGAAATGTGTGATTGAAAGAATGTTCAAGATATTACTTAAAACTCATTTAGTCTCTCATTTTAAAAGAGCATTGAGAATTACCACAAGCAACTAAAAAACCGTGTTACCTTTGATATGCAAAATACTTTAGCAAACTTATTTCACCTAATTATCTTTTCCATTTGCTGTATAGTTGTGAGCACATTGAATCAATACACCTTTTAATAATGTGAAGCATATTTGATGAAATGTAGAAATGGGGAAGCATTCCTCAGACGTTTCCGCGACACAAAAGGAGCTGAGGTAAAGGGTGGGCTGCGTGAATGAAACATGCTCTCACTGTAACAGTTCTGCCAGTGGCCTCGGAGTCTAATTGGGGCTCACAAAATAACAGAAGATCAATTAGTATTCTCACTTGACATTCTGCTAGAGAAAAGCAGTGACCAGAAGGGGCATTCCAGTGGAAGGAAAGTGGGGTTTCGGGAGGTAAAGTTTAGGTCCGTCTAGTCAAAGCTGTGGTTTTTCCAGTAGTCATGTATGGATGTGAGAGTTGGACTAGAAAGAAAGTTGAGGGCCGCAGAACTGATGCTTTTGAACTGTGGTGTTGGAGAAGACTCTCGAGAGTCCCTTGGACAGCAAGGAGATCCAACCAGTCCATCCTAAAGGAGATCAGTCCTGAATATTCATTGGAAGGACTGATGCTGAAGCTGAAGCTCCAATACTCTGGCCACCTGATGTGAAGAACTGACTCATTTGAAAAGACCCTGATTCTGGGAAAGACTGAAAGCGGGAGGAGAAGGGGACGACAGAGGAAAAGGTGCTTAGATAACATCACCAACTCAATGGACATGAATTGAACAACCTCCAGGAGATAGTAAAGGACAGAGAAGCCTGGCGTGCTGCAGTCCATGGGGTCTCAAAGAGTTGGACACGACTGAGCGACTGAACAACAGCAACAACAGCAAGTGCCCATTACATGAGAGGGCTCTGGACTTGGCCTTCAGTCAGCTAAACTGCACTGAATGAATGCAGAGTAAAGCATGTCTGTTGATTTATTTATCAAGTGACCAGAGTATGAATCTTGGCTGTCTCTTTAAATTAAACGTCTTGCTTTGGAAAGATAACAAACGTCTGCTTGAAGCGTAGCAGACCTTCACAATGGTTTATTAAAAAGCAAGCAGACATAGAAGATCAATCATGTGGGTGAGAAGGTGTCCATGCCACTGAAGAGAGGTGTCATCTGATTCGTGTGGTAGCACATGCGTTTTCAATTGTATGAGAGCATAGTTTCATCTTTGTAATATTTATGGATTCCATATATACATTACTTCGAAATGAAAACAGAATTACTGTCCTTGGTTTTTTTTCCTACTTTCAAGGCAGGAAAAAAAGCCTTTAACACTGCCTCCCTATTGTTTAAATGAGCTGGATTTCAGAACTGCTCCAAAACGATAACTAGCCTGGAGTTTAAGGCAAAATAAGCAAACCTATGGAAGGCATTCACATTAAGTGCATGCAAATTTGTACTTTCTCTCTGGAAAGAGGATGCTTGAACTAAGCTGAGAATTAATAATAATCAGAAGGGGGATGAAAACACAGAGTCCATAGTTACCTTGGTTTCTCCAAAGTGCTCTTTCACTTGATCCTTTGTTCCAGGGTGCTTTCTGAGTGGCATTCTTCTTTAGGCCTTATGTGTAGGCTTTAAAATATAACTTTTACAGGAAATTTCTCTCCTCTCCATAGAGGGAAGAATGTGCTCCCCTTGCTGATATTCAAGTGTCTTTCATGTGGAGAAAATAGAGGTTCAGAAGGGACCCCTTCATTAAGGTTTCACTGGCACTTGTGAAAAAACAGCCTCCCCCTCACTCATGGTAAATAACACTGAAAAGAATGACATTCTGTGAAATTATGAACTCCATGAGGGACTTTTCTAACAATAATAATAGGGAGGATAAAGCCTCCAGAAATCTGTTCATTTTAATAATAAGTTCAGTTCAGTCACTCAGTCGTGTCCAACTCTTTGCGACAAGGGTCTGGTAAATTAGTATGATGGAATCAAACTGGTGCAGGGCTTAATCTCACAAGGTACTCATTTCTTTTCATAAGTTTTTTGAAAATCACTCTCTAATTCCCATATCCCAGGGAAATATAATCTATTTTCTAGGTAATTAAGACTTTCCCAAGTTCACTGGTACATAGAGCTGGGACTACATAAGTTGGATTATAACTATTTCAACAGGGGACAAAAATCACCTTGCTATATTTTGATTCCATTTTCAATGTGTTTTCATTCCATCTTGAAATTGACTCAGCTTCTGGAATTGCTCCTTGTAGGATGTTGTAGAGAGCTTCGCTGATAGCTCAGTTGGTAAAGAATCTGCCTGCAATGCAGGAGACCCTGGTTTGAATCCTGGGTCAGGAAGATCTGCAGGAGAAGGGACAGGCTACCCACTCCAATATTCTTGGGCTTCCCTGGTGGCTCAGCTGGTAAAGACTCTGTCCACAATGCGGAAGACCTGGGTTCGATCCCTGGGCTGGGACGATCCCCTGGAGAAGGGATAGGCTACCCACTCCAGTGTTCTGGCCTGGAGAATTCCATGGATAGGGTTGCAAAGAATCGGACACGACTGAGCGACTTTCACTCTCAGCCTGTGGTAGGGGAGAATGAGAAACCATATGGCGCTCTGGAGTTGATTCAGCTTTGGCAGTCATTCTCGCACTCTGGCAGAGAAGAGTGAGAAGTAAAATGTGCCTTTGTTTATTGAATGACCTTCTTATTGTAGATCTTCTCGATTGTTTTCCAGTTATAAATATTATTTCAAGGAGCACCTTTGCATATAACTTTTTTGCAGTGTCTGTGACTGAGATTTATAAAAGCGGGAGCTCATGACTTAAAAAAAAAAAGATTTTTGACATCCCTATCACCTCATCAGTAATTAACAAAACTATTAAACATCCAGTGTTATTTTTTTCCAATTTTATGTAGTGGGTAAGACTAACAGGTTAGAAATTATACTCTACAAAGTCAATCTTTTAAAATAAGTGTTATTGAACTAAACAAATACTCTGGATGTTGAGTGTACAACTGTAAAGTTTTTCTGCTTTGAATATGAAACCCCTCATGTATCAATTCATGCACTAAATTGACTAAGCTGTATCTGCATTGCCAAAACAGCCTGTCAGAGAAAATAATCACTCAAAACAAGTTATTTGGTGTCAGGTAGGAATGAATTTCCTGTTTTCAGCAGGTTAAATCTGTGTCTCGTAGCTCAGACTGATCTCAGGTGGCCTCGGCCTGCAGCATCTTGGAGCGGGGCTTGGGTTCCCAGCCAGAGACCGATGCTGGGTTGCAGCGGAGAAAGCACCAGATCCTAGCCACTAGACTAGAGGTCAGTGACCAGGGCCCTGGCCCTTCGGCTTTGCAGAAAGAATTCTCATGGAGATGGAAAGCAGTGAAACCGGTGAAGTGTTTGTGAAGAGGAAAAACAGTACAGTGCGTGTGGACGGACACACGGCAGCTCAAGGAAGGAGTCACTGAGTCCTGCCCTCACGGTGGTTTGAGTTACTTTCACAGGTGATTTCGTCCAGGCTTGCTTTGGCCAGTCGTTTTGATTTACCTGGTTCACCGTCCGTATTGGTATATCTCAGGATCCTCCCGTGTGTGCCCAGGTGTCTCTTAGCCAAAATGGATTTTACCGAAAAGGCGTCTGGGTAGAACACCCTTGACATAGCTCCGCTTTGGTCTCTAAGGAGCATTCTCTGCACCTATGTGGTCAGGGAGGTCTCCCCAGTTCAAGAAAAAGAAATACGTGGTCTCAACAGGGCCTAGCCTCCTCCCTTAATGGTTCTCTTATTCCCGTCTTGGAGTTTTGATTCACAGGGAATGAATCTCCAATTAGTTTACCATGGAGGAGAAGGGGCCGGCTTCCCTGGTGGCGCAGATGGTAAAGAATCTGCCTGTAAGGCAGGAGAAAGACTTGGGTTCAATCCCTGGGTCAGGAAGATCCCCTGGGGAAGGGAATGGCTACCCACTGCAGTACCCTGGCCTGGAGATCCCATGGACAGAGCAGCCTGGCAGGCTACAGTCTGTGGGTCGCAAAGAGTCTGCCTCAAGGCTAGAAAGAACATTATTCCAGAAGTATTAATCTTCCTGGAACACTGTACCATTCACCTGGGCTGGAACACTGATGGAAAGCTTTATGATGAAGGTAATGATGAAGAAGAACACTGGGGTTAAATGGGTTGAAAAAGACCTGGTTAATTTTTTTCAGCATGTCATTAATAAACTTTGATTTTCAAAATAAATTTTATATAGATGGCTATTGTCATACATAAAATGGAGCAATAAGATATATAAAAATAAGAGATGGAAATTATGGCATTTCACAATATCCAAAAGGTACTTTTAAGCATGTTCTGATATGCAACAACTTAAACAACAATTTTTGCATTAAAATTACTCAATTACTTAAGAGGTAGCTAATGGTTTGGAGTAGGTAGTTCATATCTGTGTGCTGTTTACTGCTAAATGCCAGGAAGTTGATATATGTTCTGAATTGCTAGGATGCTCCCCTTTTAGCCTTTTTTTTTTTTTTTAATCAAAAACATTGCTCCATGTTTTTGTTTTTGTCAAGCTACATTGTCCATGGACAGAGATGAATCTAATGCTAAATCTGCATAAAGCTGCAAGGAAAGATAGGTTAGGATGTGCAAATTTAATCTTTAAAGGCACAAAAATGATTTTCTACAGGGGAGTTCAGTGCCTGCACTGTGGTTGTTGATAGGTCCTCAGCATTAATGACTGAGGCCCTGCAAAGCAAAAGGAATCCTTTGCATGTTGGAAAAAACCAGGAGTTCTGTGGAAAACAATCTGTGTTAAAAAGTTGTAAACATCTATGGTATAGCATTTGAATGTGTTATTTTTAACTTTGGCCTGAAGCTATAACCTAACATTTACTCAGAAAATTTGGAACCAGAACATCTTTCCCCATCTTGCCTTCCTATCCCCTTCTCCTTTATTGAAGAGATGAGGGGAATGTAGGTGACTCTCAAATAGGAACTGGGAGAGGAGGGTTGGGAGCCAAAGGTCAAAGGCCACGGATATGGAGGAACTTAACACTTTAACTTTGTCTGTTCTACAATTCACTATTTAAAGGTTTTACAACCAAAATTAGAAAGAACCCAAGCACATATCCATAAATATGCCCACACATTCATATATCTACAGCTGTAAAAAAAAGGACACAAAATTGATTAGATTGTATTAATTATAAAATATCTCAGTTCAGTTCAGTTAAGTCCTTCAGTCGTGTCAACTCTTTGTGACCCCATGGATTGAAGCATGCCAGGCCTCCCTGTCCATCGCCAGCTCCTGGAGTTCACTCAAACTCATGTCCATTGAGTCCATGATGGCATCCAACCATCTCATCCTCCATTGTCCCCTTCTCCTCCTGCCTTCAGTCTTTCCCAGCATCAGGGTCTTTTCCAATGAGTCAGCTCTTCCCATCAGGTGGCCAAAGTATTGGAGCTTCAGCATCAGTCCTTCCAATGAACACCCAGGACTGATCTCCTTTAGGATGGACTGGTTGGATCTCCTTGCAGTCCAAGGGACTCTCAAGAATCTTCTCCAACACCACAGTTCAAAAGCATCAATTCTTTGGCACTCAGCTTTCTTCACAGCCCAACTCTCACATCCATACATGGGCTACTGGAAAAACCATAACTTTGATTAGATGGACCTTTGTTGACAGAGTAATGTCTCTGCTTTTGAATATGCTATCTAGGTTGGTCATAACTTTCCTTCCAAGGAGTAAGCGTCTTTTAATTTCATAGCTACAGTCACCATCTGCAGTGATTTTGGAGCCCAAAAAAATAAAGTCTGACACTGTTTCCACTGTTTCCCCATCTATTTGCCATGGAGTGATGGGACCAGATGCCATGATCTTAGTTTTCTGAATACTGAGTTTTAAGCCAACTTTTTCATTCTCCTTTCACTTTCATCAAGAGGCTCTTTAGTTCTTCTTTGCTTTCTGCCATAAGGGTGGTATCATCTGCATATCTGAGGTTATTGATATTAGATATTTCAGATATATAATAACCGAAATATCTGAGGTTATTAATAACCCCAGATAATAAAATATCTCAGGATGGGTTAAATTTAAAACAGTGAAAAGTTATGTCTGTTATGCTACCTTTTTTTGTAAGAAAGAGGGAGATGTGTGTGTGTGTGAGTATATGTGTGTGTTCCGTGCGTTTGTGTATGTGTGTGTATCTGAGTGTCGAAAACAGGGGTATACACAATGAGGTGAGGAAGGATTGGTGAGTGTGAAAATCGAGGACAACAGAAATTAGAGTCAGAGCCAGACTTTTTAACCTATAATTTATTAAATCATTTTGATTTCTTAATCATAGGGATGAATTACTCTTCAAAATAGTGAAATTCACCTTTAAAAAGAGAAGCTTTGCAAAAGTATCACACAGGATGACACCCTGTGGTTTTTCCCAGAACTGCAAATTGAAAAGGCTCTGATTTTCAGACAGTTTTTACCAAGAAACTCTGATATACTGTGGAGGGCAAGAGTTCTGATAAATAATTTGGAGTTTAAGCACTCCAATAACTGTTGCCTGTGTTTTCCCCTATCCTTCGTCCTCACTGGCCCCACGAAATATGTACTTACATTTGTATAAACCATATGTTGGCTTAGTAGAAGTGCATTACGCAATAAATCAGAAGAAATTTGCATATCTACCTCCCTAAGTACCTTTAGGTAATTCACTAATATTTCTGAGCCTCCATTTCTTTGTTTGTAAAGTAAGAATGATTATTCCTCCATCACTGAATTATTCTCCATCAAGACTTAATGCTATAATATTCAGAAACCTTTTGCAAATTTTTAAAGTCCTCTGCAAATGAAAATGGATGTTGTGGTTGTTCTGTTACACGACTGGATAGCAGTTGTGCCTCAGTCGGTCAAGTTCATATGTTAATAAACACTTCCCTCTATACATGTTCATCCATTGTCATAGTTTAAAATGCTTGTGCCTGTCATTCCCACTCCATCTAGAAAATACCGCCTCATTCTTTCAACCAAACTGATTTGGTCCTCTTTCACTCTCCCCTCCACTCTCCTCTTTCACTTTCAAGAGGCTTTTTAGTTCCTCTTCACTTTCTGCCATAAGGGTGGTGTCATCTGTGTATCTGAGGTTATTGATATTTCTCCCGGCAATCTTGATTCCAGCTTGTGCTTCCTCCAGCCCAGCGTTTCTCATGATGTACTCTGCATAGAAGTTAAATAAACAGGGTGACAATATACAGCCTTGACGTACTCCTTTTCCAATTTGGAACCAGTCTGTTGTTCCGTGTCCAGTTCTAACTGTTGCTTCCTGACCTGCATAGTATCTATTCCCTCAAAATTGTTTCTAATTCATATTGTCTTCTGAATGTGGCCGTTTTACTTGCTCAGTTGATGAATAGATATCTGTGATCGCTTCCGATGTCTGGGGAGGCTCAGGAGTGTTGGGGTGCACAGGCAGCCCAGGGCACGTCCCTCTCCTTACTCCCTAGCCCGCGTGCCTGACCTCTGTGTTTCCACACAGGTTTGTGCAGTTGACTTGGACACTCCAAACAGCAGAAAGAAACGGTGGTTCAGGTAGTACCTTTATTTAACTTAAGACTTGAGGATATTTTTGCATCTAATTCTTCAGCATTCAAACGCTCCCAAGAGTAGCTTTAGAGATACGGCTCAAGAGGAGTTATTTTCTAATTTCTTTACCCTGTTTCCTTTCAGAAATATTTCCTTTCTCAGTGATGTAGACCTTCGATGTAAACAGTGTGACCTTACTTGAATAGCAATGTTTTTCTGAAAAAAAGAAGCACATAAAAAATCCTCTATGGTTTTCTTTTTTTCTTTGAATACAAATTCAGTAAAAGAAAAGTCATAGTAGAAGATGTTAAAATGGTAGATTTATAAACCCTCTAACTTAACTGTATTAATCGGACTTGAAAGACTAAGTAGAGTTGATAGAGTTGACTGTGTGTGTGTTATGGTGCATGCTCTCCACGCTTTCCTGTGAGACCTACAAGCCCAGGGACTCAAGCCCTTGTGATCCATTGTGGAGCCGAACCCACTTCATTCTTCAGAGCCAGTCTGTGTCAATGGTAGAACCTATTACAAAAATTTGCTTTCTTTTTTCTTGTGAAAATGATAATTTATATTTTTGATTTTTCCCAGATTTATTGAGATATAAGTGACAGGTAACTTACAAGTTGTTGATTTAATACACACGAATATTACAAAGCAATTACCACCACAATCTTAACACCTTCACCAGGTCACGTGATTGCCGTTTCTTTCTTGTGGTGAGGATGGGTAAGATCTATTCCCCAGCCACTCCCAAGTATGTAATACAGTACTGAAAACTGTAATCTCTGTGCTGGACACTTAATCCTCAGAACTGACTCCTCATGTAACTGGGGGTTTGTACCTTTTGACAAGCATCTCTCCTTTTTTCCTGCCGTGGCCACCACCATTCTATCCCCTGTTTCTCCGTGTTCAGCTTCTTCAGATTCCACAGATCAGTGATGTTATTTAGCATTTGTTTTTGATATACGGGCGTACTGTAGATTTCACTCACAAATCAGATTCATTCCATGATCTACAATTTTGCCTGGTGCTATGAACCTGTTTCCTAGATAAACGTGGTCTCATATCAACGTATTTTTTTTCTTCACTTTGCCAGAAAACTACCATAGGTGGTCTCAGTCATTTGCAATTCCATCGCTGGGACCAGTTTCTGTAATAGCTTCTGAAAACCAGTCCCTGCAGGGTGTACCGTCTAAAGGGTACAAAAACACAAACATAAAAAATAAAAATACCCGAGCTATATCTGAAGTGGGATAGTTTTTGCTGGTGAATAGTGATTTGTTCATTGAGTAATCATTGACATTCCACCTGGGCAGATGGATTTGTAAATCCTCAGGCTGAAAGCAACCCCAGCGTTTTGTATAGAATATTTTTCTTTTCTTTTAACCTCTAAGGTAAGCAGGAGAGTTAATCGGAGACAGAGGATGAGTGGAAGAATCATTTTTGGAAAAAAACTCTCTCATGAGCATATTTCAGATATCATTCCGTGAATCACAGGGACATCTCCTGTGGAAGGGACAGTCTTCTTCCCACTTACATGGGTGGAAACTGATTCCCGGAGCCGAGAGGGAAAGAGAGGCTCAGGAAATTCAATCATTTGCGATAGTACTCAGACCAGAACCCAAGTGATTGGACTTCAGCTTGACTTCTGCCTCATCTGGGCCTTCATTATGGCTTCAGTGCAGTAGCGTGGCTCAGTTTTTCTCAAGGGTTTTGAGGGTTCAGTGTTAGCGTAGGGGTGGCAGGTCAGATAGGCAGGCGTTACTTTGAGGCAGGCCTGGGTAAAATGTATATGGTCCCGGAGAAATAGAAATATCTAGAGGCAGAAAGCAGTATCCTAGCAACTATACGAGAGGAGCAAAGAGTCCAGCCACTTTCAAGCGAGAGCCGGTTAGCAGGAGCGGGAGCGGCAGGCGTGCACAGCACAAGCTTTGCTACGACTGTACACTCGGTGACTCAACAGCTCTCTCTGTAATTTCCCATCAGAGTAATTTAGTTGAAAAGTTCACCAAACAGGACTGTTCCTCACAGTTCGCAGCTTCTTCATAGAGATTAGAATGATTGACACGGTCAGTAATGAAAGAGAAGTCCCTTCGTGTTTTTGCCGTTCTTTTAACCTTAAGTATCCTTAATGATACCGGAAAGTATTTATCAAACCAAAAATATGATAAGAAAATATTATTAATCGACCTGGGAATGTACAAACTACCTCCTAGGGGGCTGCCGTGTTAACCCTGTAATTTGGGATGGGAGAATCGGGTGAAATTGCAGGGGAATCTGAGGCCCTAGATGTAATTACCTCCTGGAAGATTAACTGGAACACCCTTTCCATAATGGGATGGATCAGCAGCAAAACTTTCAGGATCAGGCGGGGGTCTGACCCTAATCACGAGTGACGTTCCCTGGGGTTCTAGTCACCTGTGCCCTGCATGTGAGCCCCCAGTAAGCTTGGTGCGTTGGAAGCTATGACGAGGTGAATGGCATGCATTTTTCTTGTCCCTGTGAAAGTCACTGACTCGTCCGCGGACTAACAGTCCATGGGATTCTCCAAGCCAGAATACCAGAGTGGATAGCCATGCCCTCCTCCAGGGGATCTTCCCAACCCAGGGATCGAACTCAGATCTCCCACATTGCAGGTAGATTCTTTACCAGCTGAGCCACCAGGGAAGCCCAAGAACACTGGAGTGGTTAGCTTATCCCTTCTTCAGCAGATCTTCCTGACCCAGGGATCAAACTGGGGTCTCCTGCATTGCAGGCAGATTCTTTACTAACTGAGCTATCAGGGAATGTCTTTCCTACTGAACTTAAAACAGAGAGAGGATGAGAAGGAGGGAGAGAGGAATAGAGCGGGAAGAGTTTGAAGGAGACAGAAAAGATTGCTTCTAATACTGGGGACTGACGTTGCTGGTCAAATCAGACATTTTAGAAAACTTAGAAGCACACAGAATGGGGATCAACTGGGACAAGGGAAGCGTGGTGTTAGCTGATGGATGCCCTCCCTCACAGACAGTTCTGGATTTCTCTGCTGCATGGTCCCATGGGAACAGACTATCAAAGGAAGAATAGGATTGACTTGGAAATACACTCAATATTTAGGAAGTGCATCTGGTGTGACTTGTTGGCTGGATGTTGTTTTGCATATATATATATTGCCATTTTATACTCTAGGTGTCCAAAGAGTAGATGGTGGACAAGAAAGCAAGGTTCTCACTGCTGTGAGCACGTCCCTTGGTGCAAAAGTATCAGCAAGTACTGCTCATCCACAGGGAACCCATGGGTGAGGAGGGCGTCCCTTGGTGGATAAAGGTTAGAAAAATGATGCAGATAAAGAGGTTCCCTGGTAACAGACCCTGTTAAAGAGTCTTGAACATTCAATTATAGAATCACAGAGATTTTTCCGTCCCTCTTAGAATCTCCGGAAGGCCACATACAGTTAGAGATGACTGTGTCTCGTTCCGACAATAGCACGCTGTTCCCCACGCAGATGGTCCCTCTTAGTGTACGATGGCTCTCTGTGGCTCAGGTATTGATAGCTTTAAATATCAGGAGTATTTCCTGCTTGACCAAATCATCACCATTCTTTTGAAATCCCTCCTCTGACTGTCTGGCTCACCATCAAACTGTAGTTCCAATGTGTACTTTGGTCTTCAATGATAAGCTTCCTGGCTAAGGACTGAATGCCTTTCTTTTTATTTTTTCCTGTCCTAGAATAGGCTTTTTTTTTTTCTTTTTTTTGGAACAGGTTTCAAACATCACAATTAAGAATTATTCCATTTTAAAGGTCCTATGAAAGCCAATTGGAAAATGCCAGAGGAAAAAAAAATGTTCCATTGACGTGTGCCAGATTATTTAATAATGAACACACAAAAAGAAGGACACCTGTTTCTTTCCAACCTCCTAATCTATTTATGATTTGGGAAATTTGACAAGAAAACAGAATGTCCAGGCTGTAGAGCCTCTGAAATTTCCACATTGGCCACCTCTGGGGGAAAAAGAAATGACTTTGACCCCTGATGTTTTGGTTAAATCATCGTATGATGTGGTTACGTTGGGAGTGTAACTGCTGCACACTAAGAATTAGGAGGCCCGGATTCCTGTCCCGGGTCTGTGGCAGGTCCTGTGTTCCTGGAAGCAGCCCGCTCATTCATATGTCAGGTGGCAGAACTGCATGGTGTCTGGGAAACTTCCAATTCAAATAGCCTGTGGTTTTCTCAAAAGCTGGAATTCATTAGATGCTTCATACATTTTCTTAGCTTTACAAATCTGACTTTAGTAAAAGATCGGATAATTGGCTCTGATCTAATAAAGAAAACTGCAATATGTAAAAGGTTAGCATTATACTCTGAGGCAACCCTGTCTGAATTTCTGCTTGTAGAGCTGTATTCCTTCCAACACTGCTGATGACTGGGGTCCCGGAGGGAGATGGGTTTGCTATGGAGCAATGAGATCCTTTCTGATGGAGTATGTGCCTCATGTCAGTTAGTATACCAGATGAGGAGGATCTTCTAGGGTAGCAGCGGTCAGAATAAAGAGGAGGAGATGGTATGAGAAATATTTAGAAATAAATCAGCCAGTGTTTCCAGGAGTCATGTATGGATGTGAGAGTTGGACCGTAAAGAAGGCTTAGCACCAAAGAATTGATGCTTTCAAACTCTGGTGCTGGAGAAGATTCTGGAGAATCCTTGGGACTGCAAGGAGATCCAACCAGTCAATCCTGAAGGAAATCAACCTTCAGTATTCTCTGGAAGGACTGTGGTAAAGCTCCAATGCTTTGACCACTTGATGCAAAGACCTGACTCATTGGAGAAGACCCTGATGCTGGGAAAGATTGAGGGCAGGAGGAGACGGGGGCAGCAGAGGATGAGATGGTTGGATGGCGTCCCCAACTTAATGAACATGAGTTTGTGCAAACTCCAGGAGATGATGAAGGACAGGGATGCCTTGGTGTGCTGCCGCCCATGAGATTGCAGAGTTGGGCACAACCGAATGACTGGACGACAACAGATCAGCCACATCTGAGGCCACGTGTGCCCCATCCACCGCATTTCCTTGTCTCCCTGTACGTTCGAATCCTCAGATTTCTCCCCCACAACCCTGACACAGGGAGTCCACTCGCCAGTCCTGCGGATCGCCTCGAGGTCCCTCCTCGGCGCCCACTGCCAGGAGGAACCCCGGCGAGCCACCATCACCACGCTCACCTCCACCGCTGCACAAGTATTCCAGGTGCCCTCTTTGTTTTCTTGCTCATCCCGACGCTCATTTACTTCCCACACAACAGCAGAATGAGCTTTTTAAAAGCATCAGAATATGTCACACTTTCATTGAAAACCCAAGGGCTTTTCCTTTGCACTGTGACAAACCATGTCCACATGGCCCTGTGACCCTGACCCGCAGCACTCCGCCCCTACCCCCTCCTCCTCTGCTGGGCGTGCTCTGCCCACGAACAGCTGCTTTCTTCTGGCTTCATTCAATCTCAGCCCAAATCGCTTTTCTGCAAGAGGCTTTTCTTGAGCTTGCTTGAGGTCCTTCTCTATTTTCTGTCTCAGCACCCGGCTTACATGCTCAGTAGCACTTTATCACAGCCTGTGAGTTGCTTTAATGTATTTGAGTTTCATTTTTATTATTGTGCTGCCAGAAAGCAGACATGATGTTTGTATGACTCGTCGTGCAATAGTCTAATAAATATGTGGTGAGTGAATGAACAATTAGATGAACAAAATGCACTTACCCGTTCCGTTACCTGCACCAAGCGCTTTGAAGAATGAGGTGCAGCAAAATTTCGATAGGAAAAGGTGATCACACACACACCGGAGCAGTTAGGTCCTTCCGAGTGGCAGATTATGGACAATGGAGGGGAGGGGAGGGTAGGAAACACGGGCTCCCGGGCTGTGGCAGGGAACTCCGGAGAAGAATGAGGAGAGAGGTGGGAATACCACCAGCTTCCTCCGTGTGTCTGCGTCTCCCGCGACCTTCTTCTTTCCATCTGTCCCTCTTGGCCCGTGCTAGTCTTCCTGCCTCAACTTAGTTTTTCTTTCAATTTGTGGCCCTTTTCTTGCTCTGTTTCTGCCTTCTCTAACCCAGGGACGGACCTCTGCGAGCTCCCTGTTTGCTGGGCCATTGTGCCTCCTGACAGGGAACAGGGTTGTTCACTGTGCCCCTGCTGATGGTCAGACCGTCGTTCATTTGTGAGAATTGACTTTTTTTTTTAAACTTCATATTCAGGTAGCAGTGGCTCAGATGCTAAAGCATCTGCCTACAATGTGGGAGACCTGGGTTCGATACCTGGGTCCAGAAGATCCTCTGGAGAAGGCAATGGCACCCCACTCCAATCCTCTTGCCTGGAAAATCCCATGGACGGAGGAGCCTGGTGGGCTGCAGTCCATGGGGTCTCGAAGAGTCGGAGACGACTGAGCGACTTCACTTTCACTTCACTCTCAGGTAGCTAGAGCCGAAATGTTCACGCAGTTTCTGAAACATTGCTCTTCACAGAACTTGTTATCCGCAGCGTTATGTTCTTCCTCCTCGATGTGTAAAGGAAAACCGTAGAATTCTTTCACAGAGTGGTTATCACTAATGGTCCTCTGACAGCACAGTTAAATGCAGCCACTGGTTTGCAAACTGAATGATTCCTTTCATCAAGGGTTAAAAAAGGGCTTCATATTTCTTCAGATGGAGGCCAAGTCTTTTCAGCATTTCACAGTTAAATTTAGAGGGACATGAATACATTCAAATTTAAGGAAGCAAAATTTAAAACTCCCAGTTTCTTTTCTTTGAATTATTAAGTCCCTTGACAAATGGAATGTATCTCTATCATGAATTCAGCTTGCTAAATGTGCTGGAGAAATCCCATTTTGTACATGCCCTGGCATTTTTATGTTAATTTTTTTTTTTTTCCAGGATAACTAAGCTTTGTAGGAGCCTTTTGCTTTTGCATACCTGGGGTTTCATTTCTGTATTTCTGTCCTCGGGGTCCATCTGTCTGTAGATCCAGGTGCTTTTTGCCATCCAGGAAGAGGTGGGCACGGCAGAGAGCTTTCAGAATGGCTTTGGGGGCACCTCCTCCACCCTCTGCAGTGGGAGGGCTCCTGGCAGCCTGGGGACCAGCTGGTCCTTCCACTCTGTCACTATTCCTGATGACCCCAGAGCACTGAGTGTCTTCTCACGAGTCCGCCTGTCTGGCATTTGTTCTACAAAGGATGGATGAATTAGCAGCTACTGACATTTGCTGTGGACTAAAGGAGGGAAGAATAAGCATCCAGTTTGCTGGGTAGCAGGGAGGTTTCTGAAACCTTTCAGAAGGTTTCCGTGACTTTGGTTTCAAAGCCAAATTTGTGTTTTGCTTTCAGTTTTAACATTTCACCATCACAAAAGAGAAGATCAGTGGCTTTGAAAGATATACTTATTAACAGAAAATCTGGTTACAACATATATGGCACCAAAATGCTTAGCCCTCGTTGAACTAAAAATGACCGTGCTCCTGGATTAATACTAAGTGTGATAGCAGTGAAGTGATGGGGGCCTGCTTTCAAAGAGCATGCAAATCGCCAGGCAGAGGGACAGAAGTTGATTACTAGAGATCTGGTGCCCACTTGAAACCTCAGCAGTGTGTGTGTGTGTGTGTGTGTGTGTGTGTGTGTGTGAGTTTCTGGAATTTAATCCTAACACTCACATTTTCATTTTCTGTCCTTATAAATTTTTATTTTTCAGATAGATTTTTATTTTCTAGGAAGTTTATATCTTATTGATGCAGGCGTTAACTTTCACATTTTTGCTTTCAGCCTGTTTACAGGCATGGTTCTAAGTGCTTTACAAATTTTGCTTGAGTTAGGTTCTGTGATTTTCCCATTGAAAAGATACAAAAAGTGAGGGAAGGGTAGTTCAGTAAATTGTCCAGCGTTACACAGCTAGTAAGTGAGAGAACTGGGACTCACACCTGTAAGCTCTGACTCCAGATTCTAGGTTTTAGGAGCTTCGCTACTTTGCCTCTGCCGTAGAGACAGCCCAGGTCTGAGAAGGGGTCAGGGCGGGGGGGGGGGGCGGCTGTGTCACTGTCCACAGAGAGCCCCTGGGATCAAATAAACAGCCTCCGTTGATTTTTTTTAGTTTGGACTTCTTTCTCTTTGCTGGAATTGGTCTGAAGTTTTTCCATTTTATTACTAGTTCCGGTTTCATTGCAAATCTCTTCTACTTTTGCTATCTGATTCATTACATCTAATTACATTCTTTTCAGTATTCATTTTTTCTTTTTCCTTTGGGCTATCCATATGATTATTTTCCAGCATTTGGAAGCGAATGCCTACTTTGTTTATTTTATGACCTTTCTTATATTTCACGAATCCATTCAAGCTTACAAATTTCTAAGACCAGTGTGGTTGAATTTCTGATGTTTTAATATGAACTGTTCTTGCTATTGTTCATATCTAAATGGTTCATAAGTACATTCTGGTTTTCTCTTGGCAGTTTTTTTCTTTTATTATTTTTGCTGATATGCCTCAAAAGCCTTCACATTATAAGCCCTGGAGAAACTCCCCACCTACCAGAGACTAAATATGATAAGAATTAGGCTCCAGAGTAACAAAGAGGGAGTTGCCTCTGGTTACAAATGGCTTGGGACAGAGCAAAGGTTGGATGCCGTCACCGACTCGATGGACGTGAGTTTGAGCAACCATCCAGGAGATGGCGAAGGACAGGGAAGCTGCAGTTCATGGGTCACAAGGAGTCAGGCACGACTGAGGAACTGAACAACAGCAATAGCAAAATTCAAACAGTCCCACTGTTATTCAGCAAAGCTAGATTGCTATGAAATGATGAAAAATCAAGCCTATTAAGTTATTCACTTTCAGGATAGACAAGCTTTTTTTAAAAAAGAAATGCAAATCACTAGTATCTTAGAGAAACATTGTAACAGAGAAAATAGGAACCCAACCAACCAACTGACTCTTCAACTAGGGAATGAAATTTAAGATGTAAACGGTTTTAACTTGGATTTTGTTTTTTAACTTATCACCAAATATACTTTAAATGATTCTTCTAAAAAGATGCTAAGAAATAGAAAATGGGTAGGAAGATAGAGAATATTTTCTCGGGGAAGGGTAGATCCACGTCTACTGCTTGATGCGCTCGTTGCAAACATTAGTGCCCATCATAGTTACGGCGCGAGCAAGGATTACAAAGTACTCATCTGGGGCTTTTTATTGTACATGTGAGTTTAAGTAGTAGAAAACACTTTTTTTTCTTCTCAAATTGTGCCTTTTGCATGCAGCATAGATGTGAATGAAGAACTGTGTTCTTTAGGGTACATCAGGGAATCTGTCAGAGGTCAGACTATCCAATAGTAAAATTCAGGACTCCCAGGCTGGTGCCCCGTGATGGACTGTAACTTCAGCGATTCGTCTGTGTTTTGGGAAGGAGTTAACTAATGCATAGGAGTAGCATTAGCTTCCCAGCGTGGGAACAGGTTGTCTGCTAAATAATGTTTCAACACACGTTTGCTTCAGCTAACATGTTTCACTGTGTGGAGCGGGTGTCTCCAGCGGCAGTGACTCCACCCGGCTCTGACTGGTTGGAAGCACCCGTCAGGCTCTCTGGAAACACGCCAGATGGGAAGACAGGCCACATTTTCAAGCCGGAGAACTTTCCAGTGTCATATGCACAGAGATGGAGATTTCTAAGAAAGACCAAGTTGGGAGTCTTCCCTTCTTAGGAATAGAGCCTTATTTCCTTTAACAAACCACTTTTATTTCATGAAACCCATAAATAATATCCATAGCAAAAGCTGGTAGAAAAAAATGTTAAACACAAAAGTATTATCAAAAGTATTAAAACTATTATAATATTATGCAGTTAAGCAAATAGGACTCATGAATTATCTTTGAATCTCTTATCAATCTGTACAGCCAAGTCTGAATCTATTAACAGGGAGAGGGGGGCGTAAGAAAGCACCTAGAAAGAGCAAGCTGCCGTCAGTAGTACGTGTAGCATTGTTATCATCTCATGACTCACTGTCTGCTCCATACCAGAAATCGGCCACAGTTTCAGGGACACAGCACTTTCAAGATGATCATACAGAGTGTATCCTCACCAGGTAACTGGGAGGTAGCACAGCCATTTTCTTAGGTAAATTTCAGGCTGAGACTTGATTTTTTTTTAATCAAAATATTATGGGATATTGATGAGGCAACTTACCACGTTCTGCCAATTTTCTCATCTTATGTTTTACTCCCAGTCTTAATTAGAGAGAATAATTTTCCTATTGTGTTTTTAATGAAATCTTCAAAAGAACATCAAACATGTAAAAAAGTACACACCCTAGACTTTTCTGAAATGAGCAATGTGTTGTTCAGATATATTTCCCAAGAAACGAAACATCCACTAATTCAGATTGGAACTGCATTGCTTTGAGCATTTTAGTTTTGATTCTGAGTCTTCTAAAATGTCTAATCATACAAATGAGAAAATTTTTTTCTTAATTCCTTAGGAAAAGAAAAAAAAAGGAAAACCAAACTGCTGAAATCTAAATGTGGACAGAAAAGATGAGCAAATAGTTACAGATTAAGAAACAAAAATCTAACGTGTCACCTCTCAGTTCTCCTGAAGAGCAAAAAGCAATTTTCATGTGCTCGGGGGAAAAGTTCAGGGGAAAAGAAGGAGGAGGAAGAGCACTGGCAAGATGGTAATTATCTGGAGGACCATCATTTCTGGTCTCGAGGTCATGCTTAAAATCTTGAGTGTGGAGTGGTTATTAGTATTTCAACTTCTGTCTGCTTGGATGTTGTTTTGATGGCTTAGACACTTTACATGATTCATTTCTTCTTGTCTTCAAATATAGCTAGAGGACAAATTAGTTCTGAAAGATTTGAAATTGAGAATGACTTATTCCTCAGATGAAACTAAAAAGTCTCTGGGTGGAAACACAGCCTCCTGCATTTGGCCCTGTGTCACCTTTAGCCCCGCCCCATCTCCAGGGCGGCAGGGACAGAGCACCCTTCCAGGGCTCTGCTGACAAATGTAAGTCATCGGGTGTCCAAATGGGCAAAAAGCATGGCATTTTCAAAACAGATAACTAGTCCTTAGAATGCTGTTGGTATTTGGAGTAACAGATGGAAACAGAAAATGGAGCCACATGTGCAGATAGCACAGTTCACTGGTCAGCCACACCATGGTCAAAGGATTCCTATCTTAATCCTTGTTTTCTTCTTCAATTTAGTTATCAGCATCAGATTTTAAACTGGCTCTTTGTGAATGTGTCCATTACTGCTCTGTTATTAAAAGGAGAGGGAGCTTGATTTTTATATGATATTGTTTAATCCGTCTTTTAACTTTTGATACACATTGGCATATTTAAAAATAACCCTGTATCACTGATTTCAGACTGTGACATTGGCACGGTTATGACTTCAGTCTTTTAAATCCACAAGAGTATTTCATTTGCCGGGCTTCCCTGGTGGCTCAACGGTAAGGAATCTGCCTGCCTATGCATTCAGTGCAGGAGACGCTGGTTCAGTCCCTGGGTCAGGAAGATCCCCTGGAGAAGGAAGCCGGCCACCCACTCCAGTATTCTTGCCTGGAGAATCCCGTGGACAGAGGAGCCAGGAGGGCCGGAGTCCATGAACTCCTGAAGAGCGGGACACGACTCAGCGACTAAACAACAACAAACAGCTCCTTGCTGCTTCAGAATGATAAAAGAACACCTCATTTTTGGCCAACTTTTCTGATCGACCTGCAAGTAAGTGATTACATTTGAATAGGTTCAGATAGAGCCGACAGTCTTTCTTCTTCAGAAATGAACTGGTGCCTCTGTTGATTTTTGACTAAGAGAATGGAGTCATGGGCCCATAAGTCACCTAGAAAGTGTGAACAGAAAGTACACTCTAATTAGCAATGCCTTGGCAGCCCCATTTCAGTAGCATTTAAATTTCACAACTAAGTATTAAGTTGCAAGCATGTCCAAGAAAAAAGGAAACTGAGATCTAGGATTAATGCTATCGTTGCTTTATCAGTTAAGAAGATTTAGTTTTTACTTTTTAAGAAATCTCACTAAGGAATAATTTTGAACTTGCAAAAATGTCTCTTCACAGACAGGACTCTGACCAGAAGTCTGTGTTAGGAGAGGTGCTAAAACTATCCTGTCCCTTCATTCTCTTAAGAGATATCTTGGGCAAGTCATCAACTGAGAATGAGGTTGCCCATAATTACTAGAGAAGATGAGTTGCGAAGCATGTCTACTGTAACATGTCTAATGAGACATGAGCACAGAGAATCATCTGTCCCCGTGTGTTTCTGTGTTCTGGTTCTGTGAGTTTATCAGGAACATAAGTGAGATGCATGGATCCCTGAGAAAACTTGCAGCTATAAGTGCCTGAACTGCAAAACTTATGTAATTTAATGAATCACACCTTTTATAGAATCAAACTAAGTATTAAGTGAAATCTTTTAAGCATTCCCCAAATATTTAAAGGTAAAACTAGAGTACAGTTGGAAATACGTTGTGTAACATTTAGGGAAGATAGGAAGGCATTAGTAAGCCATGCTATCATGCTATAAATACCTGCATTATAGATCACTGTAGTTTCCTAGTGAAAATGTGAGTGCATTTGAGGTAACTCAGGAAATTGATGTAGAGGCTAGCAGAAATTATTCTTTCTGGAAGGAGACAGAGACAGTGTTGGAAAGGAGACTGGATGTATAAATTTACAAAGTCATTTCCTCTTTCTAGACCTCATTTCCTCAGCTGAAAATGAAAAAAAAAAAAAGGTTAAAGTAATTTATAAGATTATTTCAGATTCCCAAATTTGTATTTCTGTGTTATAGAGGGAATTTGTGCAGGAGAATCCATCCTCTCTGGTTGGCACCTTCCCAGCTCAAGTATCCTTACCTGCAGCCTGAGAGTGCATGTAAAACTCCTCTGGATCTTCTCATTCTCGAGGAAGTGGAAGGGGACGAGCTCGGGAGGGTGCCTGTGCATTTTTGGGAGGAAATGACAGGTTAAATGTGATCTAGACATTAGGCACTCAATAAATAACATTGTTTTGGCAACCAAATATGTATAGATGGTGTTCAAGAGCAAAGTTCAGAACTAGAGGCATGTATTTGAGAAACTTTGATCTATAAATTCATTTAAAACAATGAGACTGAATGCTATTATCCATTATGTCAGTATAGATACTTAAGGACTAAGCTTTGGGTTACCTAAATATTTAGGGTCTTCCTTCGTGGCTTCCCTCAGAGCTCAGTTGGTAAAGAATCGCCTGCAATGCAGTAGACCCCGGTTTGATTGCTGGGTCAGGAAGATCTGCTGGAGTGGGATAGTCTACCCACTCCAGTATTCTTGGGCTGCCCTTGTGGCTCAGCTGGTAAAGAATCTGCCTGCAATGTGGGAGACCTGGGTTTGATCCCTGGGTGGGGAAGATCCCCTGGAGAAGGGAGAGGCTACCCACTCCAGTGTTCTGGCCTGGAGAATTCCATGGACTGTATAGTCCATGGGGTTGCAAAGAGTTGGACATGACTAAGTGACTTTCATTTTCACTTTCCAGTGGCTCAGTGGTAAGGAATCTGCCTGCAATGCAGGAGCCACAGAAGACACGGGTTTGATCCCTGGGTGAGGAAGACCCCCTGGAGGAGGGCATGGAAACCAACTCCAGTATTCTTGCCTGGAGAATCCCATGAACAGAGGAGCTTGGTGGGTTATAGTCCACTTAGAGTCTTATAGTCTCTAAGAGTCATGCACAAGTGAAGTGACTTAGGATGCATACACCTAAATATTTAGACATTGGAAGATAAGAGTCTTCAGCTAAAGAAAGTATGAAATTGTTGCAATGATGAAGGCAAAAAAGCAAGAGTGATTGGTATCTATAATATAAATGTAGATGAAATGGAAATCAGACATCTATGAAAACTTGGGATTGTGTGTTTGTGTGTCCTCATAAGGCAATGTGGAAAGAACAAAAGGTTCACAGTAGTTATCCCCATGTAGGTAACAGAATGCAGAGTTTTGGACACATTTTTACTTTATCTTTTATTCATTACCGTATGACTGATTTTAAAAAATAGTCCTGCATTATTTGTATAATTAGTGCAAAAGCTCCTTTCATTAAAAAAATCAGACAGGCTTGTCAAGACTCAGTCTTGAGATACCTTGTACTCGTTTCTCAATGTATTGAATTACCTAACCTTGACTATTTTTCTTTTGTAAGCTTTTGTATTTTTTTCCCTAGAAGCGAGCCATATCCACAGTTCAGTACCCTTTATGTCACCTCCATTATTTATAAGAACGAAAGCCCTGGAAAGAAAGAATTTTCATGAGTGTGATATTCATAGTCTCAGCTGGACCTTAATGTACACCCTGAGACTCACGCATTTTCGCTGTCTTTATTATACAAGGAAAGGTTTGGAATGAATGATGTGGGAGCTGAGATGCTGGACGGAGAACATACTCTACACGTTTCCCAGATCTTGTACTGAAAGCATAGCTTGAATCATCTCTGCCTTCACCTTTTCTGCATGTGAAGAGTGCCGTGAGTGTGTAGGAATGTGTGAGTGCATGTGTGTGCATTCGTTACACAAGTCCCCAGGCATTAAGGCACTAACACTCTAATTGATGCCAGCGTCTCTGAAAACTGAGTCTGAAAACAGTTCCAAGGACTTACCTGAATAATCTGTTCACAGTCTCCTCAAGAGACTTCTGATGTTTGCAGAGAGCAGGTATGAATAACAGCCCCCTCAGTTTCTGCAAAGTATCAGTAAGGGCTCATTGTCATCTAAATATAGATCAGAATGTCTCAGGAGAACACCAGACAGAAGCGGAGCAAACAGAGGTGCCTCCCTAGAGAAGCAGACCACTGCTATGACTGTTCAGCGGCTTGAGCTGACTTCAGAAAGTACAGCTGCTCGCTGGTTACAACAGCTGAGAATAGAAGCAAGCGAGGCCTCCACCGACAGGTGAATGGGTGAGGAGCATGTGGAATATCGCTCGGCCGTCATAAGAGTGAAAATGCCGTTTGCAGCAACACGGATGGAGCTAGAGATGACACCAAGAGAGATGAAGGCGAATATGTGATATCCTGTATGTGGAACCTAAAAAACGACACAGATGAGCTTATTTACAAAACAGAAACATAGAGACATAGAAAACAAATTTATGGTTACCAAAGGGGAGGGGAGGGAAGGAATAGGTTCGGAGTTTGGGATTAACAGATATATAACAGATATACCACTAAATATACATTAGATAAGCAAGGATCTACTGTTAGTACAGCGAACTAGAGTCAATGTCCTGAAACTAACGAAACATTGTAAATCAACTATTCTTCAATTTTTTAAAAAAGTTCACCTGCTTGAAAGAAGAAGCACAATGTTTTTTACTGAGATAAGTATCAGTTCAGTTTAGTCGCTCAGTCGTGTCCGACTCTTTGTGATGCTATGAACCGCAGCATGCCAGGCCTCCCTGTCCATCACCAACTCCAAACCCATGTCCATTGTGTCAGTGATGCCATCCAACCATCTCATCCTCTGTCATCCCCTTCTCCTCCTGCCCTCAATCTCTCCCAGCATCAGGGTCTTTTCAAATGAGTCAGCTCTCCGCATCAGATGGCCAAAGTATTGGAGTTTCAGCTTCAACATCAGTCCCTCCAATGAACACCCAGGACTGATCTCCTTTAGAATGGACTGATTGGATCTCCTTGCAGTCCAAGGGACTCTCAAGAATCTTCTCCAACACCACAGTTCAAAAGCATCAATTCTTCAGTGCTCAGCTTTCTTCACAGTCCAACTCTCACATCCGTACATGACCACTGGAAAAACCATAGCCTTGATTAGACAGACCTTTGTTGGCAAAGTAACGTCTCTGCTTTTTAATATGCTGTCTAGGTTGCTCATAACTTTCCTTCCAATGAGCAAGCATCTTTTAATTTCATGGCTGCAATCACCATCTGCAGTGATTTTGGAGCCCAGAAAAATAAAGTCAGCCACTGTTTCCACTGTTTCCTCATCTATTTGCCATGAAGTGATGGGACCAGATGCCATGATCTTAGTTTTCTGAATGTTGAGCTTTAAGCCAACTTTTTCACTCTCTTCTTTCACTTCAAGAAGCTCTTTAGTTCCTCTTCACTTTCTGCCATAAGGGTGGTATCATCTGCATATCTGAGGTTATTGATATTTCTCCTGGCAATCTTTATTCCAGCTTGTGCTTCCTCCAGCCCAGCGTTTCTCATGATGTACTCTGCATAGAAGTTAAATAAACAGGGTGACAATATACAACCTTGATGTACTCCTTTTCCTATTTGGAACTAGTCTGTTGTTCCATGTCCATAACATTGAGCATATTGCCAATTTAGGGGAAAAAATGAATAGGAAAGAAAATCGCCTTTTCCTATGAGAGGTACTTTAACTTCTTTAGAGAGTTTGATGTAGCATGCTTATCCTCTGATGAGACAGGCAGAGACCTTACTATCACAAGACATCTGCTACCTTGCATTTGCCTGGATGCTTTTCCTCTTAGAGGCTTCCCTGGTGGCTCAGCCTGTAAAGAATCTGCCTGCAATGTGGGAGACCTTGGGTTCCATCCCTGGGTTTGGAAGATCCCCTGAAGAAGGGAGTGGCTACCCACTCTGTATTCTTATCTGGAGAATCCCATGGACAGAGGAGCCTGGAAGGCTACAGTCCATGGGGTCACAAAGAATCAGACGTGACTGAGTGACTAACACTTTCGTTTCACTTTCCCCCTTAAATTCCTCCTCCTCTGAAGATTGATTCTCTTATTGCCTTCAGAGCCTGACCCCCTATACATACGTGTGCACACACGCTCACACACCCCTACACACACATACGCATAGGCACTTACACCCGCAGGCTCAGTATTAGTGATTTGAAAATTACTTGAAAATCTTGAAAATTACTCTTTTTGTTTATTATCATAGTAGCTGTTGGCTAAATAGCTAAATTGAAGTCCCAGCAACATCTAAAAAATAAGCAGGAAAGCCAGATGGTGCACTGGGCCAATACAGAGAGAACTTCAGACAGTGGTGGCAGACAGGTCACGTGACTGCCTGTACTTCCTACTCATTGTGTTAAAATAGGTCTAGTTCTTTAAGCCTTAATTTCCCAGTTCGTCAGAGCTATTCTGAGTTTTCTGTCATACACCACTCACGGTCACGAGTGATGCCATGTGGTAGCTGGCTCAGACTGGACATGTTAATCAGAATTTTGCATTTAACTTCTTAAATAGTGATTATCTGGAAAATATGGCAATTAGAAAGCATGCATTAGGAATGTGTCTGTTCTTCCTTATATACAAATAAAACTGGTCATGACTCTGCATTTATTTAGTACCAGCTATGTTGGAATGTCACAAAATGGAGTCAGTGCAGATGGGGGCCATGGAAAGCTTAAAAATCCAGGCAATAAGAGAAAAACTTCCCTCAGTGATCTATACAATGGCTGTTTTTTGTTCAATCAATAGAAAATACGAGAAACCTCCTTCAAACAACTTTAATATAGTAAACTTTGTGGACGAAGAGAAAGCAATGCCTTGAATTTGTTCTCATGGCTTAGAACGTTCTGTGTAAGAGTAATTTTCATAGAGCTACAATGTGTTCTCATAATGTCCTAGATTTGATGTATTCCAATTAAAAGGAAAAAATTTTCCCTGGTTATGAACAATGAGACAATTTAAAAACTATTACTATGTGGTTTTGATGTAAAAGGCTGGAGAATTTCTGTTCCTTTAACTATGAGGGACAATACTTCAGGGACGTGGTGGCTCAGGGTCTTGGTGGCTCCCATGTTCCTGGAATGTTCCATATGTGTGTGTGTGTGTGTTTTAAGAGGATGAAAGGCTAATTAGTTTCTGTAACATCTAACATTTGATGTGAAATAATTGTAAAACATAATGAAATCCTGGCCTGAGAGTGTATTGCTCCTGCTGGTAGCATTATGGAGAGTGTATGGAGAATTCACTGCATATTATTTTTCTGCCAAGATTTTCAAACTTTTAACAGACTTGTTATTGAGAAAGCACCATTTTAACATATTCTTTAAAGGGAAAAGCAATAATATTAATTGACTTTTACTTTTCAATTTATAGGGATAATTGTCATAGTTGAATTTTGGCTCACTGGTTTTTCTTCATTTTCTGCTCTCATAAATTAAATTCTAATCAGAAGCTTTTGGAATTATTTTAAAGGCAGCAAACATAGAATGCTTTGCTAATATGCCAAAGTAATCAGTTTAGCAGAAAACGTGCACACACACACAGAGTAAAAAAAGAAAGGAGGCGGGAAGGAGAGAAGGGACTGGTGTCACTGATGCCACAGAGTGACTGGCTGCATATCTCACTGCTCAGATTCATGCAAACAATCCATTATTCATGACTTAAGTCATCGAATGTTTATCAAACGTCTGATTTCCCAAGCAATAAAGTACAGGCTAGAGTGTTCGGAGAAGTGAGATAGTAAGGTTTGCCACTGTCGCTCTGTCTTGTCAATAGCCATGTGGAAGACGGCCCAGAACCGGAACGTGGAGACGGCTCAGATGCAGTGAGAGATGTGGAGGGCGCAGGGGAGTCAGGCTGCCGGGAAGGGGCGGCTAGGAGAAATAAGCAATTGATTGGATGCTGAAGGAGGGTAGGAAAGAGGTCAAGTTTGACTCACACTTCTAGATTAATTGACTTTGTAATGTCGTGAAGGAGAGAAAGTTCCAGAGGACAGCAGTTTTCAGTTGCCATATTGTGCATGAGGCATGCACTTGGTATTTAGAGGTGACATCAGAACCTCAGAGGGCTGGTCTGAAGATTGTGGTATGGGGATGTCAACTTGCAAATGAGAGCTGAAATCAAGAGAGTACACGGGGCCTTCAGAGGGAACACAGAGGAAGCAGAATTGTGCAAGAATACACTTTTTACAGAAACCAGCAGTTTAGGGAGTGTGCAGAGGAAGGGTCAGCTCTGTGAATCCAGAGGAACACATCAGGACTGGCCAGAGGACAGACTGGCATTGCCTCCAGTTTGTTCCACTGGGAAGGATGAGAAAAGGGAACTTACATTTTGGGGGAACATGGTGGAAGAGTCAACGGTGGAGGGAAATCAAAGCAGAAGACTGTGAGTTGTCATGGAAGCCAAGCAGGTAGCGTGTTTCAGGAAGACTGGCAATGTCAAACATAAAAGGCAGGCTACTTATTGAATGAAACCTAAACTGCAGGGAAGTAGGCCCAAGAGATCCCTTTCAGCCCAATTTCAAATGAACTGGAGAGGGAAGGGGAGGACTCAGATTGACAGTTTTGAGAAATCTGGAAATGAAGACTGAGATGGATGAATGGATCACTATCTAGAAGGTTGAGGTGAAGTCCTGCCTTACTTGGACTGTTCAGGCTGCTGGTCACAATATTCCACAGACTGAACATCTTACCTGCAATAGAAATTCATTTCTCAGTTCTGGAGACTGGAAATCCAAGATCAAGGTGCCAGTGTCTTAGAAGAGAGTCTCTTCCATGTTGCAGACTCACAAGGCAGAAGATCAGAAGGAGCTCTCCATGGTGTTTTTCATAATGGCACTAATCCCATTCAGAAGGGGTCCACCCTCACGACACAGTCCCCTCCCAAAAGTTCTGCCTCCTACACCAGCACCTTAGGGCTTAGAATTTCAATTTATGAATTTTGGGAATACACAAACATGCAGGCCAGAACACTCATTTTTTGAAATGAGAAAGGTTTCAGATCAGATCAGATCAGTCGCTCAGTCGTGTCCAACTCTTTGCAACCCCATGATTCCCAGCATGCCAGGCCTCCCTGTCCATCACCAACTCCTGGAGTTCACTGAGACTCACGTCCATCGAGTCAGTGATGCCATCCAGCCATCTCATCCTCTGTTGTCCCCTTCTCCTCCTGCCCCCAATCCCTCCCAGCATCAGAATCTTTTCCAATGAGTCAACTCTTCGCATGAGGTGGCCAAAGGACTGGAGTTTCAGCTTCAGCATCATTCCTTCCAAAGAAATCCCAGGGCTGATCTCTTTCAGAACGGACTGGTTGGATCTCCTTGCAGTCCAAGGGACTCTCAAGAGTCTTCTCCAACACCACAGTTCAAAAGCATCAATTCTTCAGCACTCAGCCTTCTTCACAGTCCAACTCTCACATCCATACATGACCACAGGAAAAACCATAGCCTTGACTAGACAAACCTTTGTTGGCACAATAATGTCTCTGCTTTTGAATATGCTATCTAGGTTGGTCATAACTTTCCTTCCAAGGAGTAAGTGTCTTTTAATTTCATAGCCGCAGTCACCATCTGTAGTGATTTTGGAGCCCAGAAAAATAAAGTCTGACACTGTTTCCACTGTTTCCCCATCTATTTCCCATGAAGTGGTGGGACCAGATGCCATGATCTTAGTTTTCTGAATGTTGAGCTTTAAGCCAACTTTTTTCACTCTCCACTTTCACTTTCATCAAGAGGCTTTTGAGTTCCTCTTCACTTTCTGCCATAAGGGTGGTGTCATCTGCATATCTGAGATTATTGATATTTCTCCCGGCAATCTTGATTCCAGCTTGTGTTTCTTTCAGCCCAGCGTTTCTCATGATGTACTCTGCATAGAAGTTAAATAAACAGGGTGACAATATACAGCCTTGATGAACTCCTGAGAAAGGTTTACTTAAATGTAAATTAGTCCTATTATCTGATGGCCTGAAGCTCAGTATTCTTGAGGTTTTATTGCCTGTAATATATTCTTAAAATATTGTTTTAAAAATTAAATATGTGTTCAAGAAGACTCTTGAGAGTCCCTTAGACTGCAAGGAGATCCAACCAGTCCATTCTAAAGGAGATCTGTCCTGGGTGTTCTTTGCAAGGAATGATGCTGAAGCTGAAACTCCAGTACTTTGGCCACCTCATGTGAAGAGTTGACTCACTGGAAAAGACTCTGATGCTGGGAGGGATTGGGGGCAGGAGGAGAAGGGGACGACAGAGGATGAGATGGCTGGATGGCATCACCAACTTGATGGACATGAGTTTGAATGAACTCTGGGAGTTGGTGATGGACAGGGAGGCCTGGCATGCTGCAGTTCATGGGGTCGCAAAGAGTCGGACATGACCGAGCGACTGAACAGAACTGAACTGAATGGAAAAAAGACCGTATATAGAACCTGGCCGTGATAGTCTCAAAACAAATGCAATTTCCTAATTCTGTTTTTTCTTGATAGAGACATACCAGAGACAATCTGTATTTGGTCTTTGATCATAATGGAATTTTTTTCTTGGTTTGTAGTGATGACACGGAATAGCCATTTTACTGTTTGTTATTCAGGGTTTCATGGTGTGTGTGATGTCAAGCGCACGATGTGTGTCCCCCAGATGTACCAGGCGGCATCCCTGGACGTTAGTGCTGGCACTTGCAGAGTGGTACACAGAACACAGTGGTGGGAAGTGGTCTTAGGCCTCTCCTAGTTCTGAAATTCTATGCGTTTATAGCTTCTCATTTAGGGTTATCATCTACTAATTGCATTTATTAAAAAAAATGTTCTATTTCTGTGGGATGTTGCAGTAATGACAAGATCATGACCTGATTCTGTCTTAAACTGAATTCGGTAAACATTTTTCTCAATACATGCTACATCTCATCCATTATAATAAACTGAGACTAAAAAGTAATCATAAAAATAATGGGAAAATATTAGAGAGAGAGAGAGCAAGTGAGAGCTTGGAAACAGTTAAGGCTCTCTGTTTTGGCTTTTTCCAAAAGCAATATTTTAGTTGCTGTACATACACACACACAGACAAACAAAAGGGAGGGAGGGGCAGAAAGAAATGGGATCATAGTATAGCAGATTTGAAAAAAAATTGAATAAAAGTGAAATTTAGAAACAGAAATATTTGATTTAGTCAGTACTTGAAATTGTAGGGCAAATGTTGTAAATTATCTGTACTTCTGTGTTCCAAGAACGACAGAATCTCCATCCGTCTTTAGAAGTATCAGAAATAACAATAATTCTTCATACAGATTTACTATTGGGGAAAAAATGTTCAGACTAAGTTTAATTTTTGGAAACTATTTTGTCAAAAATTTTAATTTAAGTTTACCTACATATTTGGAGAAAAAAAAAATTACCAAGAGACATTCAAGGTTTTTTTCGTACTTGGTTTCTCCCAGAATGAAGCAAGTGGTACCTACTACAATTCTAAAAGGCTGTAGAAAAGAAAAAAATGGCTTTCTTCTTTCCCTTAAACTAACAGAGAGAGAAAATCAAGAAACCCAAATCCAGTTGCACTTTATTCATTTGGTATACACCCTGATATGTTAAGACTAAGTGAATATGAGCACCTTCTTACACTGCATCTGGCATTTAACTGAACGTGTGATATAGTGGCAGAACGCTCCGATTAGCATTTGCGTTTGCCTGCAGTCACTCATCTAAAAGGTAAGCTCTGATGCGTTTTCAGGCACGTCCATCAGTCTGAAGAAGTCAGAAGCAACGCTGATTGCTCTCAGCCTGTTATGTCACAGAGAGGAAGCTTGGTCACTCAGATGAGAGTTCTTTTCTCCTGCCGTTCCATTTACTCGAGCTGTTGCAGGGAGAGGTCTCCGAATATTTCCTCCCGTCGTCCACCTCATTCGCTTCCATCTTAGACTCACTTGAAAGTTCCCTTTTCCTGTTCAGCACTAAGCATAAGTTTACCAAGAAATCTTAGTAAACATTGTACCGTTTGGTTATAAAAAATACTGGGAAACCATTGAAATATTGAATTATCCTCCTCTTGGGAATTCAGTGTTATTCTTGTTCATCCCACGAGACATTTGACCCACTGATGGTCACTCTTCTTTCCCTGCCCAGACACTCAGCCATATCCAGCTCCTTGTGACTCTGTGGTCTGGAGCCTGCCAGGCTCTCTGTCCCTGGGATTTCCCAGGCAAGAATGCTGGATTGGGTTGGCATTTCCTTCTCCAAGGGATCATTCTGATGGAGGGATCAGACCCAAGGATGCATCTCCCGCATTGGCAGGCGGGTTCTTTACCACTAACAACACCTCTCCTCTTTGTGGCTTCTCGGTTTCACATTTACGTGTTCTTTCTGTCAATAAGCTTTATAATAAATAGTCTTCATAAATTTTACAGTTGAGTTAGTAACAGTTTTATCATCCTGTATTTAGAAAATAGTCACCCAAACCCTACGACTGCCTCGTCTGTCTGTCAACCACAGTTAATGGAAGGACTTTCCAGGTTACAGACGAAGGTGGAGGAAGCTGGGCTCTGAGATGGAGCAGGGGACTTGTCAAAACTGCACGAGGAGAAGGTACTTGGCTCATCTCAGTACTCAGACAAGTCACAGACAGTCTGTTCTTACTCATATGCTGTTTCAAGGTGATGCCCATTCACTCCTACCAAAGGACAGCGCAGGGAAACTCACAAGAGAAAGGTTTGTGAATGGACAGAGAGTGGAGTGAGGGATGGCTGAGGCTTGCTCCTAACCTCTGAGAAAGACTCCACCGATTTTAAACAGTGTTTTTCTTTCTGTTCAAAATCTATTTTTTTTTTGATGTCACAAAATATTCACTTGTAAACCAGAAAGACATTTTTTGTTGTTGTTTTTATGATTAAAGCAATGAAGATGGTTTTATCCATTATATAATTGTGCTGTTACATCATATTTCAGTGTTTTATCATGATCCTGACCGAGCACTTAGTACACTGTGAAACTGACGGGACCAGTGTGTAAAACCATGGTATGAGAACTGTATAGAGAGGCTCCAGCAGACCTTCCTACAGGTGTGTGGAAAACTTTGATTAGGATAATAAACATCACTATTCTCAGCCATGGGAATACTCTCCTAGCTCAGTTAGAATGCAATCTGTAAGTAATAAAGCTTCAAAATGACATGACTTAAGCAGTGGTTGCTCAGTCGGTAAAGAATCTGCCTGCATTGCAGGAGACCCAGGTTTGATCCCTGGAGAAGGAAATAGCAACCCACTCCAGTATTCTTGCCTGAGAAATCCCATGGACAGAGGAGCCTGGTGGGGTCACAAAGAGTCAGACACGACTGAGCCACTAAACACAGCACATTCTCAGCCATAGGGATTCTCCGTTTTAAAAAAGCATCAAATTTGTCAGGTTATATAGTACCTGTACAGAGAAGGCAATGGCACCCCACTCCAGTACTCTTGCCTGGAAAATCCAATGGACAGAGGAGCCTGGTAGGCTGCAGTCCATGGGGTCGCTAAGAGTCAGGCACGACTGAGCAACTTCACTTTCACTTTTTACTTTCATGCATTGGAGAAGGAAATGGCAGCCCACTCCAGTGTTCTTGCCTGGAGAATCCCAGGGACGGGGGAGCCTGGTGGGCTGCCGTCTATGGGGTCGCACAGAGTCAGACACAACTGAAGCGACTTAGCAGCAGCAGCAGCATAGTACCTGTAAGCCCTTTAGTTAGTGTCCATTTGTTCCTACCATTGCTCATCAGAATATTTAGGCTTAAAATTGGCTCTATATCACTCACACTCCTAATTGCCATTCTCTTTGTTGGAGAGCCTAGCTGTAACACAAAATAGAAAAATGTTAAGGGAAGAGTAATAAGATTTTAAGAACCTCTGTAAATCCAAAGTTCAAATGATAACCGTGCTTCTGGAGGCGCTATTAATAAGTTCCCTGAGGTTTCAGAAAGCAGACTGCAACACGTACTCTGCTAGATTTAAGTTAAAGATTTGAAGTAGAGTGGTATCTTCAGACACCAACGCCCCAAGCAAGTCCTTACCTGTTTGTTCTAGATAAGAGTGATTAAAGCAGAAGGCTTAAAGGGGGAAAAAAGTTCCTTGAAAAATCTAGAGTAAATTTTTGGTAGGAGGCTTATTTATTGTCAACAGCCTGATCCTATAGGAATCTGAGTATATTAAAGTTTATATATGTACATGTAGAAGAAACTTTGATTTTCTGACAGTTTTTTCCAGTTAGGCTCAATAAGTCACTGATTTTCAGTAAGACAGATGACTTCTATTTTAAAAGATAAAAAACAGTGAGGTTTGGGTTTCCTGTTTTGTGGAATACTTAACAGATCACTGGGTAATTCTGAAATATAAATAGGTTAAATATTTTTTTCTTAACACATCTCTTTGCTTAATGCCCTAACCAAAAAAGGAAATGATTTCCAAAATTTCTTCTTCATAGTTCATTCCTTGTCTGGGCAACTTGTAAAAAGTCATACTATATAGTCTGTCCTAATTAGGGGAAGGGCTTTCCTGGTGGCTCAGATGGTAATGTGTCCGCCTGCAGTGCAGGAGACCCAGGTTCCATCCCTGGGTTGGGAAGATCCCCTGGAGAAGGAAATGGTAACCCACTCCAGTATTCTTGCCTGGAAAATTCCATGGACTGAGGAGCCTGGTAGGCTATAGTCCATGGGGTCACACAGAGTCAGACACAAGCCACTCAGTTGTATCCAATTCTTTGCGACCCCATGGACTATAGCCTGCCAGGCTTCTCTGTCCATGAGATCCTCCAGGCAAGAATACTGGAGTGGGTTGCCATGCCCTCCTCCAGGGGATCTTCCCAACCCAGTACTCAAACCCAGGTCTCCTGCACTGAAGACAGATTCTTTACCATCTGAGCCACATTGTAGAGTTAATAATCTGTAATTCAAGCAACTTTATTTTCTTTCAACCAATGAACAGACTTACTCAGTACATGATACTTATGGGAATATTATGCCCACACAATACAAGGATTATCCTGAATGTCATGGATCACACTGTTTTATCCTAAGCAACTCTGAAACATTTTGGAAATTGAAAGGTTAATGAACTCATAGTTTTGTTTCTTAGAAGAAATGATACAAATAGAGTTCTGACCTTAAAAGCCAGAACTTGACTGGTATTAATTTTGTGGAGTTGTTACCAACTCAATTCAGATTTTTGAATCATCTCATTTATCTTTTCATGACAAAGATTAAACATTTTCAAACTATCCAATGATTAGTATTTTTCGTGATAAGAATGTTTGTCAAAACAGTGCTTGCTACTATTATAATCACAGTCTTGATGTATCTCCAGTGTCTTCTTTGCTAGCGGAGAACAGGACTAAAAAGGAAATTTAACTTCATTCAAGTAAAAACTAAGGAATAATAGCCTGTTAACTAAGAGAAGTAGTGGAAGTAACTCAGAGCCTGCAGTTACCTCTGTCAGCTGAGATGCGAACGAGGCAGCTAGTCTAAATATGTAATCTGTTTGGTCATCCTGCCTGATGTTACAAGTTTTAGCAAGTATTGAAAGCCCAATCACGGCGTATAATCACTGCCTCGGGAATTTCAAAAATCAGGCAATCAGAGAAAAAAACTAGTTTACCAGATATCTACTCCCTTAATCAGTATCTAATTATACATGAATTGTGTTTTGGAAATATTATACTTTAACGTTTCATTTCAGAATTGCAGTCTAATTACACAGAATTTGGATACGTTTATATTAAATATTGTGGACGAAGCTTTAGTAAATGCACTCTAATATCATTAATTTAATGTTTAGAGGGCAAATACCAGTTATTTTCTCTCTTGTTGTTTAGTCGCTAAGTCATGTCAGGCTTGTTTGCAAGGCCAGGGACTGTAGCCCTCCAGGCTCCTCTGTCCATGGAATTCTCTAGGCAAAAGTACTGGAGTAGGTTATCATTCCTTCTCCAGGGGATCTTCCTGACCCAGAGATCAAACGCACATCTCCAGTGTTAGCAGGCAGATTCTTTACTAGTGAGCCACCATGGAATCTTGGAGAGATCACTTACCCTCAAGAGCCATTCAAAATTATTTAAATATTAAAGCAAATTCATAAAATAAAGTTTAAAACTTCCAAAAACTTTACTAAATATGTCATTGATTCAACTGCACCTATAAAAATTACAAAGTGTTTAAGAAATTATTTCCCTAAATAAATAGATTATAGTACAAAGTATTTTAGTTGCTATTTAGTAAAAAGCTACCAAAATTCAGACAGCTGGAATTTGTGTTCGGCTTCTGTTATAACCTTAAAATGTAACCAAAATTTTAATGGTGATAAAAATAGTGCATGTAAATTCATCTTCATCTTGATTTTTCTAAACACTCCTAGTGAGCCAATAGTCACGAAAATGTTAAAAAGCAGGAAAAGAAAAGTCATGAACAAGAGATGAACAACAATGTGAATAATTCACAAACTGACATTTGACTTTTGACTTCTTGAGAATTCACCATATATACTACCACAAAAAATTTTTAAAAAATGAGAAAAACCAGGAACAAAAATCATGGTCCAAAATATCTTGGCAGCAACCTGTTTGCTATTTTCTGTCCTGAAGATTTTAGGCAAATTTTCAATTAAAATGGATTGTAATTAAATTATTTTGGGCAGAAATGTGCCGTAGCCTTTGATTAAGTTCAGCATTTCAACATTTAAAATGCTTAATCTATTTCTCAGAATGACATCAAGTTGTGCTGTTCCCACTGATGGAGGCTCACATGCACGCAGGGCATTTAAAGGTTTGGCTCTGTTCTCTTTTTTCATTACTCCTGGAAAATAGAATTGATTCAGTTTTATGCACATGCAGAATGCCATGGACATGGTGCCAAGTATGCCCCATTCAGGAAAAAACAAAACTCAAAAGGACATTTCTTTTTACGCAGCAGCCAAAATTATGCAGATGTAGAAATTAAAAATCCTGAGACTACTTGCCAGAAATTGTCCGGGGAAAATTTATTTATGTTGTTTTCCCTTTCCCACTCACAAATAACAGATTTATAAATACCAAAAAGTGCATGCATGCTCAATCTTGTCCAACTCTGCAACCCCATGGACTGTGACCTGCCAGGCTCCATTGTCCATGAGATTTTCCAGGCAAGAATACTGGTGTGAGTTGCCATTTCCTACTCCAAGGGATCTTCCAGACTCAGGGATTAAACCCACATTTCTTGCATCTCCTGCATTGGCAGGTGGATTCTTTACCACTAACGCCACCTGGGAAGCCCAAATACCAAAACAGCCTCCATCGAAACAGTATAAGGGGCAAAGTTGCTCTTTGATGATGCCTCTCTCTCCCGCTTGTGTCCAGACCCTCCTATCCCAGAACCCTTTTCCATGCCCAGTTATTTGGAGCCTGTCTGCCTTTTCCGAGCACACTCCATTGGTTCATTTATGAAGAACTTTCCCTATGGTTCCAGAGTCTAAGGCTGTCACGATCATCTTTCCCAACTGTTTCAGATCCTGTATTTCTGTGTTATCCCATGCCATGCTGAATCTAGTAAGAGACTCAAACTTGCCTTCAGTGATAAGGGCCACTACCTTACTAGACATAGAATAATGTCTATTAAGGCTCTTTAAATGTATCAGCTGAAATGTGTGTCTGTTGACAGTGGCTGACCACTGACACTCAGCTTTTAGAAGCTCTTGGGTAATGTCACTGTGAGAGAGGAAAGGAGAGTGTTTATGGCACACCCATTTTCTGTGGGCATGGTAGGAACAGCCCCTGATGGGTGGAGTATGGTGGCTTAATTCAACAAGCCTCTGGGGATAAAGTCTCTTATTCGAGCAAGCAAGAGAACTCTATAAACCGTTCAATCATTCGGTCATTTACTCAAGGCATCTTATTGTGCAGGCCCTGGATATACAGAAGAGAGGAATATAGACTTCACATATCTTCCTGTGGTTTATGCTGTTTAAACTAATGCATTTTATAAATTCCATTCTGGCAGAAAGTATATTTACGAGAACCCTGGATAAAGGTATGATCTCTCAGTGATTCCTTTCTGAAAGGGTAGTCTTAAAACAGAAATTAAATTACCTACCTCTCATAACTAGACACATTCAATTGTTTAATTGAGTAACCAACAAAATATCTGAAGGTATATCCGTAACATACTGGTATTCTTGGAGCATATTGGAGCCATTGCATTCTGTGCTTGGAACCACGGAAATTGAAGACCCTTGTGACACTCAGACTTCATATGCTTATGTCTGTCACCAGGTGAAGCACTGGGACGCTCACTGGTAGAGGAGATGTAAGACCACATCTCTTGGAGCTTTACTCTCTTAATAACCACTCTAGGAAGCTTGTGGAGAAGGCGATGGCACCCCACTCCAGTACTCTTGCCTGGAAAATCCCATGGACGGAGGAGCCTGGTGGGCTGCAGGCCACAGGGTTGCTAAGAGTCGGACACGACTGAGCGACTTCACTTTCACTTTTCACTTTCCTGCATTGGAGAAGGAAATGGCAACCCACTCCAGTGTTCTTGCCTGGAGAATCCCGGGGACGGGGGAGCCTGGTGGGCTGCCGTCTATGGGGTTACACAGAGTCAGACACGACTGAAGTGACTTAGAAGCAGCAGGAAGCTTATAGGATGGTGGTCGGGCCCACTTTACAAATGAGTAAAATGAAATTAAGATTCCACGTGGCTACAGATTCAGACCAGATGTTCTCTTGCAGTACTTGCTCCAGGCAGGGCAGCTTCATTTTCGGGTGCCTGGAAGTTCCTTCTGTGTCCCTTCTTGCTTCCTTCGCACGCAGCCTTCCCGACTCAGTAAGTGTAGAGCAGATGTCATGGCGTGACTACATTATGTCACCTGCAGAGGCGACAGGCGTTCTTCCAGAGCTCGTGTTCCCGTTAGCGGTGTCTGAGGACTACCTCTGCATCCTGTCTGCATCGTGTGCAAACGTTCCAGAGCTAAACATACGGTCAAAAGTCATTACATACGCACTTTGTGTGAGATTTCCGAGAACTGATCATTTTTCCCCAGCAGAAAGGATTCTGTGGAATGAGTGATTAAATTAATGAAACACCATACAGCGTGTTTACGAGGTTGGTATGTGGTAATGGCAGAAACAATAAACACAGAGAGCGTTGCTTTGTTGTTCCGAGGAATTTATTGTCCCTGACTATGATCTGAGAACAGATGGCGGAGGCTGTCAGCTGGGTTGTGAGCCCCGGCAAGCAGGAAGTAGGTGATGATAAACGGTTGGTAATTTCCCTTAGTGGAGCAACCTACCGCAGGCTCTGCCGGGAAGAATAGATGCTAGTCTGAAACCTCATCTATGGAATCTTGTCCAATACTTCATTTTTTTTCTTTAAGGAAAGAAAACACGGAGGTCTTGTTCTTTGCCTTTGTGAGATCTTCAGAAAGCTCAGTAATTTGTTTGCTCCTGAAAGAGAATTATCAGCTGTATCTAAAAGCTGAAACCTCATACTTCTTGCAAGATCAGTCGGCTTTTTCTTCTCGTCTATAAGCACTTGGGCTTATCAGGTACTTCCTGTTTGCCCACCACTCCGCCAGCTGGGAGTGGTTTGTCCCAGATGTGTTTGTATCGATGTCCAGGTGAGGGAATGGAAGAGCTTCCCTAGCTGACCTGTTTAGGCAACTGACTATCAAGGTCCCGTTTTGAAAGGAGACTCATGCCTCATGTAAAAGAAAAGTCAAGTCTCTAAAATCGTAATAAATTTGAGCTGCAGTTTTATCACCTTCTGCCTGTGTGTCTGTAGTCAGTATCTTTACCTTCCTGGGACTCTGTGAATCATCTGCAAAGTAAACTCACTCCCAAAGCTACTGTGAGAATTAATTATTTTTAATTATGTAAGGAAGCCGGCACTGTATCACAGCTAATAGGCATTTAGAAAATTATTTATTCATTTATGTGTTGTTTTTCAGTCACTAAGTCGTGTCCAATTTATTGATTGATTGATGGCTGCTCTGGGTCTCGGCTGCTGTGCGTGGGCTTTCTCTGCTTGCGGTGGACGGGGTTACTCTGCTCTCTAGCTGGTGCAGGGGCTTCTCGTGGCAGTGACTTCTCTTGCTGAGGAGCACCGGCTCTAGGGCGTGGACGCCGGGGCAGGGGCTCAATAGTCGTGGCCCACGGGCTTAGTTGCACCGTGACATGTGGAATCTTCTCGGGTCAGGGATCAAACCTGTTTCCTCTGCTTTGGCGCTCGGGTTCCTATCCACTGTATCACCAGGGAAGTCCCCTACTAGGCATTTAAGAAAAAGAAGCTGGTATTAAGTAGCAGTGATAGCTGTGACGATAGTATACTAATAGTAATAATACAGTATAATGGACGAAAAAGGCAGGGGACCAGGAGCCAGAAGCACCCAGCCTAAGGACTTCAGATGGAGCCATGCAGGACACAGAGACTTTCCATCTGAGCAGCTCCGGGAATCCTGGGGAGACCTCCCTGCTGTCAGAAACCACCCTCTCCATCAATCACAGGGGAGAAGTGCAGGCTGAAAACACACGGCAGCTCTGTTAATGCCTCTGTTTGGTTTAACGTTATTTACCTCAGTGATAAAGAATGAGAACCATTTTGATGCTTGACATTCCCTCAAGAAGAAATAATTTAAAAGCCTCTTCTAACTGCTGTTCTTAGTTGACACATTGATCACTGCTTCTTTGAGGTTTAATTTATGATGCTAAACTGCAGGTATGAACTGATAAATGAATGCATAAAAAATGAGTTCTTCAAATTCAAGATTCAGAAGAAAGTAGCTAGTTTCCTTAAATAGTCATGCATTAAAATACTCTGTGATTCTACTTGCTGAGTACCATACTCATAAGTGGTAGCTTTCGACTCTCTGGCATTCCAAATCACAGCTCCTATTAAATTTATGAAATAACTCTTATTGTTCAGTCGCTCAGTTGTGACCCCGTGGACTGCAGCACAACATACCTCCCTGTCCTTCACCATCTCCTGGAGTTTGCTCAAACTCATGTCCATTGAGTCGGTGATGCCATCCAACCATCTCATCCTCTGTCTCCCTCTTCTCCTCCTGCCCTCAGTCTTTCCCAGCATCAGGGTCTTTTGCAGTGAGTTGGCTCTTCGCATCAGATGGCCAAAGTATTGGAGCCTCAGCTTCAGCATCAGTCCTTCCAGTGAATATTCAGGGTTGATTTCCTTTAGGATTGACTGGTTTGGTCTCCAGAAATAATTCTGGTGTGTGTCTAATTTTATCATATATGGGACTCATACTTATCTTATGTTTATATAGCTGGTTCCCACATCCCTGTGTCATTCATTCAAGAAAATGCATGTACACCCATGGCGGATTCATGTCAATGTATGGCAAAACCAATACAATATTGTAAAGTAAAATAAATAAATTAATAAAAAAAACAGATTAAGAAATGCATGCATTCCTTTCAGAAGCAGGAGAAGAAAAGTTGTTCACTGGAGATCCCAGAGGTTATTGCATATCTTGAAACAATTTTGGGAGTAAGTTAAAACCAAATAGATTCCATCTGTTCAGGTACCAGGGCCTTTGTCCTGTATGGTCTTTAGGCTGCATTGCTCTAATTCTCATGACAGGTAATGGAAAATTAAAGGAACTTTTTGGTAGTTAGGCTTGGAGTAGAGTAAACCTTTCTTCTTCAGTAGGAGTCAGTGGAGGAGATAATGAGGGGAAGAAAGACACACCAGAGGCAAGAAAGGGGCCTCATTAGCAAGCAGGTGCTGGGAAAGGTCACAGTGCATTTCGGTGGACAGTAAGGCTTAGGGACACAGCGCTTTGAAATCTGATGAAAGCCAGGTCCTTGCAGCCCTGTTAACTGTATATGCACAGCTTGTGCGTCCGATTTCCAGAAGTGTGAGTACTTCCTGAAGTGTTAATCATTAATGTCAGATTAAAAACCCTGAGGCTCTTTAGGTGAGAGAATGTCAAAAGTTATACATACTAACTTGTGCTTTTTAAACAGAAGGCTGAAACTATTTGCTCCCAAGTGTGCATGTCTTAAAATTAGACTTAAAGTCCCAATGGTTATTTTAATGGATGGCTTTTGTGGTATTTTACCGCTGGCCACACAACCAATAGAAAATATTTATTACATGGGAATGGAGTTCACGCATACATAACAAAATTGTGCTTCATAATTTACAGTTGAGGGGTATCCCCCTTGGCTCGGAGGGTAAAGAATACACCTGCAGTGCAGGAGACACAGAAAACCCAGGTTTGCTCCCTGGGTTGGGAAGCTCCTCTGGAAGAGGAAATGGCAACCCACTCCAGTATTCTTGCCTGGAGAATCCCATGGACATGGGGCCTGTCAGGCCAGTCGTTACACAGGCCATGGGGTCTCAAAGAGTTGGACATGACTGCAGCAACTTAGCACTCATACACGCAACTTTTAACTGATCTGAAGTAAAATGTCATAGGAAAAACATTTTACTTATTTGATGATATGAAAAATACTAATATTATTTGAAAATATACTCACCTTGTAAAATATATATATAAATTCTAAAGATTTAAGTATATCACAAAAGTGATTCTTGTAAATATGTACATTATAAATATGACATAAATTATATAACTTTATATTGTTTTGTAAATATGATATTGCTATTTTTTTGCTAAGTCACTTCAGTCGTGGCCGATTCTGTGCAACGCCATAGACGGCAGCCCACCAGGCTCCCCCGTCCCTGGGATTCTCCAGGCAAGAACACTGGAGTGGGTTGCCATTTCCTTCTCCAATGCATGAAAGTGAAAAGTGAAAGTGAAGTCACTCAGTCGTGTCCGACTCTTAGCGACCCCATGGACTGCAGCCTACCAAGCTCCTCCGTCCATGGGATTTTCCAGGCAAGAGTACTGGAGTGGGGTGCCGTTGCCTTCTCCGAAATATTATATTAGTATATGTATAAATGTTTAGTCTGTCAAATTCAGAGTCTTTATTTCCTTCTATATGAAAAGACTGGATGACTCACAAAAAGAGGCAGAGGAAAGAGGGAAGAAATAACCATGAAATAATTGAAGAAATTTTCCTGGAAATGATTAAAATAACCTTAACCCTCGATGCCTTATTGGGAAATTTCAAATCATTAACGATGAGAGGAAGATTAGAAAATCTTCCAGACACAGGGGGGAAATGACTTTCAAAGAATCAGGAATCAGAAAGGTTTGGATTTCTCAAGAGCAAAACCAAAGTGAGGAAACAGTGCCTGAGTGTATAGGCTTGATTACATGATTACAGATGAAAAAATTTGAATCTGTCTAGATTGTACATACACTTATTTTTTTTTTTTCCTTTTTAGGGAAGGAAATCGTCATAAAATTATTGTTCTTAGAATTCTTTGATCTTAAATATGAACATTTTCCATGTTTGGCATATATACATTTTCTTACATGTAAAAGAAGAATATATATATATGTATGTGTGTGTGTGTGTATGTGTGTGTGCATGTGTAACTTCAAATTTACTTTAAATCTTTCCCTAAATGAAAATTTAAGAAAAGCAACAATTTATAACTAAAGGTTAAAGTTGGAAGAATCTTCTATAAATTTTGATCCAATAACCAGTTATGCTTCTTGCTCCAAGTTCAACTCAAACTTCATGCTGGGCCTTTGACTTCACTTATTTTTCTATTCGTCCAGAATAGCTTGGTAAACCTCTTTTTGGCCTGTAATGGTTTCAGTCCTTGAGACCAGGTCCGGTTGTTACCTGTCTGAAACCTTCAGTACTTCTCTGAAAAGGCAGGGGACTTGTCCATCAGGGCTCCTGTAACACTTGTATTTCCAGTGTCATCATCAATTATTTTGTCTCTACAGAATGCGGGTAGTTCCACATTAGTCGTAATGTATCCTCAGAGAAGAATCCATGTCTCCTCTGGGCTTGGATTCCTGGTTTCTTTGTTAGTACTTATTTATGACTTAGGACTATTTGGAAAAAAAAAAAAAAGACAAACAACAATCTGCTTCTTAGGCTTTCATGTCATTATATTAATATTAGTTTCTAGACAACATCCAGCCAATAAGATTATCTTTCCCATCATGTGTTTACAATTTTGTGTGTTTTTATACCATGTCCTGGGTTTTGTGCTAAGTAACCTGTAGCATAGGATGCTTCAGTGACAATGTAGAAGGGAATACCAAAATTGCTGGAAGAAAGCCTATAAATCTGTAGCAAATTAGTCATATGAGAAGTAAGTGCCCAAAGAAATCTGATGAGGGAATGATCACCATGAGATGGAGTTGTTTAGGAATAAGAACAGTTACCACTACCATGAATTTATGTGTGATGATGGGTGAGAACAGAGTCACATAAGTAGGAAACTATTCAATGCACATATTTTTTGGGGCTCCAAAATCACTGCCGATGGTGACTGCAGCCATGAAATTAACAGATTCTTGCTCCTTGGAAGAAAAGCTATGACCAACATAGACAACATATATTAAAAAGCAGAGACATTATTTTGCCAACAAAGGTCCACCTAGTCAAGGCTATGGTTTTTCCTGTGGTCATGTATGGATGTGAGAGTTGGACTGTGAAGAAGGCTGAGCACCGAAGAATTGATGCTTTTGAACTGTGGTGTTGGAGAAGACTCTTGAGAGTCCCTTGGACTGCAAGGAGATCCAATGAGTCTATCCTAAAGGAAATGAGTCCTGAATATTCATTGGAAGGACTGATGCTGAAGCTGAAATTCCAGTACTTTGGCCACCTGATGTGAAGAACTGACTCCTTGGAAAAGACCCTGATGCTGGGAAAGATTGAAGTTGGGAGGAGAAGGGGATGACAGATGGTTGGATGGCATCACCGACTCAATGGACATGAGTTTGAGTAAACTCCTGGAGTTGGTGATGGACAGGGAGGCCTGGTGTGCTGCAGTCCTTGGGGTCACAAAGAGTCAGACACGACTGAGCGACGGAACTGAACTGAACTGATCGATTGCCATTTACCTGACACAGTTCCGGATGCAAGAGAGAGCAGTGAGGAGAATGAGCCCCCTCGTCGGGAACACATTCTTAAGGGAAGGCCCATAAAAGCTGATAATGTAGACAACAGTTTGAGAGAGTGAACAGGCTCTGAAGAGGAAGAGCACCCGGGACGGGACGGGACGGTGCTGCTGTGAAAGAGTCCCGGGCAGACCTCTGCACGAAGCGCCATCGCAGCTGCGACCGCCGGGACGGAAAGGAACCCGCGTGCCTGGAACGGAGGAGGGAGCTCCAGGCGACGGAGAGACGGGTGCCCAGGCTTGGGTGGGAACCGGGCGGAAGTGTGGGGCCGGGAAGACAGATACACTGAAGCGCGGGCTTCCAGAAGTAAACGCTGGATGGATATTTAACAGGAAAATGGATATTGAAATAGAAATGTGAGAGGATGTAGACTGTAGCAGTCTCAGCATGGCAAGCAGTTAGTAGGTTATTGTAGTCATTTAAACACGTGCAACGGTGGCTTGGATTAGAGTGGTAGTAGTTGAGGAGGGCAGTAGGAATGTCAGGACTAGCTGATGGATTAGACCTAGAAGATGGGAGAAAGGGAAAAGTCAGTGGTGGGGCCAGTTTGTGACATGAGGCCTCGGAGTATACCAGCAAAGCAGACTAATTAAAAATAAGATAAAAATCAGCTAAGACAAAAATAAGGCTATTAATAGACAGTATATATTTGAATATCTGCACATATGGCTCCATCCCCCAGACAAAAGAATTGTGAGGAAGGATGAAAAATTACTCTATTAGAATGTTAAGTGGAATGGATTGAGGGGAATAGTGGGAATTAAAGATATGAGTCTGAAATTAGTGAGTTTAACTAAACAAGTCCTGATTGATGTCCAAAAAAGAAAATCAGACTGGACATGATGGGGAACAGGGTGTTGGGCAAGAGGAGAAACAACCAGAGGAAATTCAAGTTGATTGACTTAGGACTTATTTGAACAGAAAAGATGGTGGAACTTGTAAAAAAAAAAAAAAAATGTGGGTATATAAGTAGAGGGAGTCAAATAAGTAGAGGAGTCAGAGATTCAGATTTTAAGTTCCAATGACTGCAGAATAGATACCGGATGAGGAGAAGGAGGAGAAAGAATCTGGGGAGAGGATAGCATCAACTCATTGCTGCACTCCTGGAGTTTCTGGTCTTAGTGAAATCTGCTGGAGGTTGGGTTATGCATCTGAAGACACGGCATCAGAGCTGATACTTGACGATGAAGTAGACGGATGGTCTTAAAGAAAAGACGAACGTTTTCTAGCAAGATGGGTCAGGGGCCAAAGCCAAACACTCAAGGTTGGAAAGAAAGGAGGAATCAGACAGGACTCAGAGAGGTAGGGGCTGAACTTGGAGCACTCAAGTTCCAGCACTCAAGGAGTTCACAGGGTTGGGGTGGGTAAGTTTCAAGAACATGGTAGTTTTTACAGCATCAGAGACCACAGAAAATCTGAGGGAGACAAACTGACAAGAAAACAAATCCACCCATTCAACCAATAAGGAGATTTTCACAACAGAGGCAAGAAGATTTAAGTGAATTATTTACATCACGGAGCTAATACGTTGAGTGAGGAACAATATGGTACATTCCTTGACTTGGCCAAAGAGGCAAGAATATATATTCCCCAGATGACAGATGACCTGGTTTGGAAGTATTGTGACTTTAATAGGTTGGAGTGTTACAAATGGTTAGTTTTTTTTTCCCCAGAATCCATTCTCCTTTCTTCCTGAGTCTATAGCTGCTCAGTCAGAATGGATATTGCTCTCTCTCCTTATAGCTATGTGTGGCCGTGTGGTTTGACAGCCTGGTTTGCCTAATCCCAGCCTCTTACATGAGACTGAAACAAACTTCCATGTCACTTAGGTCATAGAATAATAGACACTTTTTGTTGTGGAAGTTTTGCCTACCCTCTAATGTATGTAACTCCTGACCATGTAGGGCTGGCTGCTGTATCCTCACTCTCATGAGGACGCTCATCTATGGACGAGTTCAACGAGTATGAACAGTTAGGAAGTTAGTCTCCAGTTGAGAGTAGGAAATATTTGTTGTCTACACTTCTGTCCTGCCAAACTGTCCTGCCAAAACTTGTCATTTTTAATATACATCCTACCATTTCATCCCCCTTGCATTTATAAAGACTGCCCTCTCTTTGTAGACTGGTTTTCTCATTTTCTCTCTGGCTTACTCCACCCAGTTCTGTAAGATCCAAATCAAAGAAGCTTCCCGAAATTAATCATCCCTTCTCTGACCTGTGTAAAGGTGACCTGTGTGCAAGCCTGTGTGCATAGTCTTACTATAGCATATCACGTGGGGTGATGATTAGCTTCTTATGTTAGGCTCCTCCTCTAGGCTGGGTGAGGAGGGAATTTGGATTCCTGGTTCAGTGGAGAGCATGATTTATTTATCTCCATTTTCCAGCCCTCATCCTTTAGGGTTTCTGACACATAGAGGTCTTCAAATTTAGTCTGAACAAAGAATTCTTGGTGGAATAGAGAAAGAAGAATGCTCTTCTCTTTGGGGTAATTATTGTTTCACTGTTAGGAATTTTAGACCCAAGAAGGAACAATGTCAGTGAATATGTACAAGTTACTGATTCCGTGGTTATTCTCTGAAATGGAACTTTTTAGTGCACTGAAAACTGTCCCAACTAGAGCTGGATCATTATCTACCATGATAAGACCTGTTGGAGAGATTGCCTTTCATCATTAAATACAGAAGTTGAAGAGGTTGGGAGATTGCACCCTCTTTTTCCTGATTCAAGTAGGACAGAGAAGTTAATCAGGTCTGATCTTGTCAGACACTAAATGTGTCAAATCTGCATGTGTGTGCGTGTGTTCACACACACACACACCCCACACACCTCTTTCCAAACATGCCTTCATGAACTTTGTTTTATACTCAGACTGTGCTCAATCTCAGACTGGAATTCAGTATGTTTGACTTGTCTTACAGATGGAAAAAAAATATTCACCTAAATGCAGTAATTTTTATAGCAGTCTGATATTTTCACAAATCCTTCCCAACCACAGTCAGGTGGCAGAAAGGGAGAGTCAGGTGTCCGTCTTTAGCCGAAGGAGAGAGAAAGAGAAGGACGGCGGAGGCATGCGGTGGAGGTGGAGCAAGTCGGCCAGACCCACGAGAAAAGGCACAACGTGGACGACGGGAGCAAACCAGTGAATCAAATCAAGAAATGTAAATCCCTGCTTGCCATCGTTCAACATCATTGACATGCTCCTTGAGTCTCTGTTGTTGGCCTCCGTGCTCTGAGGTGACTCTGCCCTCCTGGATATGTAGGAGAGTCAGGGGGTCTATGCAGAGTTTACCCTGGAGACTGGAGCTCCGGGATGGTGGCCTGGACTGGGCTCTGGCCCTGGTTGCTCCCTGACCTGGTGGCTGTCTCTTTGCACCTCAGTCTTCTCAAGCACACAATGAACACATTCCCCAGCAGAGAGCCTTGAAGTCCCTCTGTGTATAAGACCATTTTTTCTCCCCTGGAGTCTACTAATTTTGTTAATCTGGGAAATTCACCAAAGTTCTATGACTTCATTCAACTATAAATAATTTTGTATTCTATATCCAAGTAACTTTCTAGTGTTAGTGGAAAATAGAATTTCACAGTGGGTAGTGTGCACTTTAGGTCTCAATTTTTCCCTTACCCCTGACACAGCAAAAAAAAAAAAAAAAAGGTGGAGGAGGAAGTAAGACCCCCTTTCTAAATCTCAGGAAAAACTTTATTGCATGCGTCTAAGAATTTTGTTAGCTGAGGAGGTATTCCTACAATGTAAGTGCATGATCCTTACCGTACAATAACAACTGCTGACTGCTTCACTGTCCTGGAGTTCTCAAGGACTTTGATGTGCTTGCCTTCCATGACTGCTGTCATTGTTCAGTGGCTAAGTCATGTCCAGTTCTTTGCAACTTCATAAACTGCAGCACATCAGGGTTTCCTGTCCTTCACCATCTCCCAGAGTTTGCTCAAACTCATGTCTATTGTATCGGTGATGCCATGCAACCATCACGTCCTCTGTTGCCCTGTTCTCCTTCTGCCTTCAATCTTTCCCAGCATCAGGGTCTTTTCCAATGAGTTGGCTCTTTGTATCAGGTAGCCAAATACTGGAGCTTCAGCCTCAGTCCTTCCAGCCCTCCATGGTAAGTGACTTTCATTCCCAGCCCGTTCTACGCAGAGTGCAGGTTTCCATTTGAAATTCAAAGATAACGTCTTTGCTAAAGAAGGGCTGCTCATTGATACGCAGATTGAAGAACCCAGGTGTCCTTTAGTAGTTTTCAAGCTATGAAATCAACCACAGGCCTTCAGAACAACAGGCCCAGGAAGCCTTTTACACTGTGAGACTTGGATCTGCTACTAACAGTTCACTAAGTTTATCTACAAGCTTCACTTAACACGAAAAAGCAGAGCTTGATCTCCAGGAAGTGATTCTAATGCAGGAGTATGTAGCACAAGATCAATTGTAAAAATTCAATCACTGACTCATGTATTCACTTACTTAACAAATTTTTATTGATCGTTTGTATTTTTGCTGCTAGAAATTGGCCTGTTGTCAAAAAAAAAAAGACTGTTCTCATGGATCTTATATTCTAGTTGGGGTGAGAAGAGAAGAAACAGACAACAAACAAAAACAGACATTAGTGATAAAGACAGTAATCTGGTCTTTATCTTTAGATGAGAAGTGGTGGAAGAAAACTGGCATAAGACTCATTCTTACGTAATTAAGTGCCAAGTAGGAGACTCAAAAGGGCTTGACTCAGAATAGGTTGTAGTGCAACAGGTTAAAGAGCTTGGCTCTGTTGATTCTGCTCCCCTTTTTAAAGATTTTAAAGATTCAAATTGTGCTCATATACTCATGCTGAGGTCAGCCAGCCCAGCCAGCCAGGGCTCAGGGGCCCTGCCTCGGAGGTCTCCAAGCCTTTGGAAGTTCATCTTTCCTGCAGGTGTCAAATTCCTTCTGGTCACACAGCCAGCTCTCTTTGAGATCACCTAAAGGTGACCTGTTGAATCAGAAATGTAATATATATATATATATATATATGTATATGTATATATGAAAGTGAAAGTTGCTCAGTCATGTCGGACTCTTTGTGACCCCATGGACTTAGTCCATGGAATTCTCCAGGCCAGAATACTGGAGTGGATAGCCTTTTCCTTCTCCAGGGGATCTTCCCAACCCAGGGATCGAACCCAGGTCTCCCACATTGCAGGTGGCTTCTTTACCGGCTGAGTCACAAGGGAAGCCCAAGAATACTGGAGTGGGCAGCCTATCCCTTCTCCAGCGGATCTTCCCGACCCAGGAATCGAACCGGAGTCTCCTGCATTGCAGGTGGATTCTTTACCAACTGAGCTACCAGGAAAACCATACATATATGAGAAGTATTTTGTTAGGACCGACAGCACTCATGGAGTTAATACAAATACAATTATCTTAAATTATACTAATGTGTACAAATGAAAAAAAAAAAAAACTTACGTGGAAAGCGAGCCCTGGAGACTTTCGGACCCCACCCCCACCCTGCGCTGGCTGGGCTTGGCGCCCCCAGCTCTGAGCGAGGCGGTGAGCCGTGCGGGGTGCTGTGCAGTGTGTCTCTCCCTCCACCTCCTATCACATCAGGCTGAAGGGCATCTGAGCCCCTCCTCCTGCCTTTAAGGCTGTCTCCCCTCAAACTCCAGGGGCCTTGCACCTCTGCCATCGCTCCCAACAGAGTCGTTAAGGTTCAGAGAGACTTGACTGTGACTCCCGAGACTCGCTCATCTCTATTTCGAATGGAGTCTATTTGTGTTCATATTGTTATCGCAGAGTGTGGGAAACACTGAAAGTGTTCCTCGTTTCCAGTAGAATGTGCTCTGCTCAAGTCTTCAGTGAAATCCTTCCTTGCCTGTAAAATTGTGGGTATCTTTTGTGAATGCCCTCTCATAAAATCCTCCCGATTGCCACGAGTAGGGCGAACGTTTTTATAGCAGTTCTTGACTTTAGATGAGAAAAGAGTATCTTCTCAGCTTAATGTCGCTGAGAAAAATGTGCCTACCCCTTAGAAATTCTCCTAGTGTTAATAACTACTGTCCTGTGAAGGGAAAGACTATATTGGCCTTTATCTAAGTAAATTACAGTTCATGTATGTTAAGACATAAGCACATCTTTTACTCTATCTGGAAAAACAGAATTATCTTTTACCTGAAGAGCTAGGCTCTAGTTATTCGTTGGTGATTTTTGAGCTTGAGAAGCATTTCTTTGCCCTTTAAAAATGTAAATGTTTGAAGTCTATTCCTATAAGAGGCTGCTAGAGGTCACTAGTGAAATCAATTGCAAAGTTTCACAGGGAAATTCAAAGTTTTTGCCTGGGCAAAGTATTTTGAGCTTATCAATTTCAAGAACAATCACATTAAGGAGAAAAACCCAATTATTCTCCTACTGGAAGAAATAGACGCCTTGAGAAGTCATAAGTTACAGGGGGAGAAACGAAACAGACCACATCCTGATACTGATGCGTGTGCACACGTGCATTCTTTATCATGATATAGCAGTCATGTTTCACCGGTGAGAAAATCGAGGCCCGCTGAGAACAAGTACTTGTTTAAGAGGGAATTTCTTGGCAGATTTAGGCATACAGAGGAGGCTTTCCAACCCGTTGGAATGTTTTTCTTTAGAGAATCTCTGTCTCTTCTCTAGTCCATTTTATCCAGGGATCCCTTCTTGTTTTGTTTTTACTTGACCATCTCCTCCTTGTTAGCATATTTTCCTTTCCACGTTCCTAGGGCTCCTATTGGGAGAAGGAAATGGCACCCCACTCCAGTGTTCTTGCCTGGAGAATCCCGGGGACGGGGGAGCCTGGTGGGCTGCTGTCTATGGGGTCGCACAGAGTCGGACGCGACTGAAGCGACTTAGCAGCAGCAGAGCTCCCACTGCGTTATGTCTCTTCACGGCAGTGACTGCTGATTCTGGGCCGCGTGCCTGTCTCCCTCCGGTAATCTCTGTGTTTCTGGTTCTTCTGTGACACTGCTTGTTTTCCTTGTTGTGGCTGCTTGACTTTGATTTTGCGTTTTTCCTTTCCCTCTGGGGGACGCTGCTTCCTCCACACGTTTCCCTGTTCCGCTCTCTCCTCCCTCCACTCGTTTTTCAAGTCGCTGTGCTCTGCCTGTATTTTCCCCTCGATTCTCCTTCATTTGTTCCATCTCCGCCCCTTCCATTTGTTCTCGCACTTCATCCAAAGACACAGTTCCCTATATTTCCTTTTTTTCTCTCAATATAACCAGTCTCATCTTCTTGTTCTTTCCTGATTTAAACACGACTCTCCATGTAAAATGAAAAGCAAAGAAAAATAGGCACTCACATCCCTGTTTAACCATATGGGTCAGTGTAAAACTGAAAACCATATTGGTGCCTTCATACGTAACCGTGCTCCCAAAACACGACTGTCATGTTCCTTTGGATTCGGACACAGATCCTGTGGCAGTTCTTGTGGGGAGTGGTCCCGCCTGGGCTCACTAGGACGGCATCAGCTCCCTGCCTTCTGAGCCTTGTCGCAGCTTGAGCTGCACACGGGCCTTGGCCTCAGAAGTCTAACGACCCTGTCTTAGATGCAGAGGATGAAGAGGGCCTGCTGCCTCTAGCTGGACTGTGGAGTAGGAAGACTGATTAAAAGAAGCTCAGTCCCCTTGCCCTTGACACCCCTCTAACCGTGGAGCAGAATAAGCTATAGGCTAAATAGATAGGCTGACCCATCTATCGAATAAGCCCTCTCCAAATCAATGGAGAGGGGCATACTCTGTCTATGCCCCTCTAGAGAGAGTAGCAATCTGCAGTGTTCAGATGGTTTCAGATATGGGTGTTCACGTGAGCTATTCTGAAGAGGAGCAGAATCTGGCCTTCGGGAACAAGCTTAGTCCGTACTCCCCTCAGGGTGAGAACCAGCAGCCAGGGTAACCCAGGAAGGCCCACTGCATAGAACAGCCTCATGTTGGAAGGACACGGTTTGATGTTTACTCCAGAACCTGGTCAGAAGGCAGAGAGGGGACTTAAAAGGTGACTGGCAATGTTCCTTTTTCATGAAGATTCCCAGTTTGAGGAAGTAAGATTATTTTGATGATTCTTTCTTTCTCACACACACACACACAGACATACATATTCATATATTCACAGCTGCTTTATGTTACAATATGCATCTCTAAAACCTTTGAAATAAAAAAAATAAATTTAGAGCCATTAGACTTTAGACCAGTAAAGACTTCCAATTGATTAGTTGCATATTCGTGTTTAAAAGATGACCCTCTGGATTGCAGAAAGAGAGGACGTTTCATTCCCCCACCCTCCACGAGGACTGGATATGATCTCCATTCTCTCCAAAGCTGCTTCTTTGCAGGCCATCTGTGCCAATATACCCTGTATCTCCCAGAACTTGCTGAGAACTCTGAAAGTTCGAAAGATACCGTTCTGGTAAACAATAATGGGTCAAGTATGAGACATACAATGGATGCTTAGAAATCTTCGGGAAAGGTATTTTGATAAGGTTATAAAGAATTTGTAAATGACGTTTAATTCTCTCCTATTCTAAAATGGTTATCTGCCTGACATATTCATAGTGGATTAATTTATGCTTTTTATTTGGCCCCGGATGGATAAACTAAATGGAATTAGAATTATACAAGTAAATGTTATTTCAAACCCTCCAGTAGCAGGAAATAGCTTTATAACAGAATTACATAACAGCTGGTGCTGCCTCCAGTGACCGGAATGGTAATGTTTTCTTTTGATTCCCTTGCAACCGCACAGGGCTGTTTAGCTGCGCGTTCTTCAAAGACTTTCGGCAACATGAGGCAGAGTTAAGGGACGTTAGGGCTTGATAGGGATAAATAAATAATACATTACTTATTTATAAATATATTGCGGCATAAAGCACGATCTCCTCATCTGGGTTCAACTCTGCAAAGTTATGTCACTGTTTTAAATGGAATAAAACGAGCAACCTGCTCAACCACGCTTCTCAAACATCACTGTGCAGCCGGATCACCTATGAGACATGTTAAAACGCAGATTCGGGCAGATTCAGTGATGCTGCTGGAGTCTGCCCTGCTCTTCCAAGAGCGGAAGTCTCCAGCCCTGCTGGGGTTTGTCAGGACTGACCCGTGAGGTCGTGCCTGTCCTTGAGTCTGCAGATCTAGGCGCTTCTGGAGGGGGTTCTGGCTTTTGAGATAGGGGCTTGGGATCTGAGTTCAGCACCTACAGTTCACATAAAGTAGTCATCATTCTCAGTATCCCAGGGTCACCTTGAGGCAAGGACTTGATCGCATTCCGTGTGTTCACTCCTCACATATCAAATAATGTGCCTGCCACCGACTTTGTGCTCAGTTATTTTTTTTTTAACTCAGATTTGAATAAACAGTTGCTAAAACTCGTTAAATTCATTCACTTACATTTGCCTGTTTGTTTGAAGAAACCCATCTGAGTTCTCAGTAGGGCCAGCTGATTTCTGAAGTCGGCATTGGCAGTTCTGAGGTGGAACAGAAGGGAAACGAGGCGTGGAAGCCGTGCAGGCTCTGCTTGGCTGAGAGGCAGACTTGTCTTCAATGAAAGAGGACTCAGACCACCCGCCCCTCTTCTAGCTGATTTTGCAAAGGCCTTCAGGCTCAGGGCCAATTTACCTCCAGCCTAGAGCACAGTGGATGGTCCAGGAACATCTGAGGACAAAGCCATGTGGTCTTGGAAACAAATAGCATCAGGATTCTGAGGTCCACCTTCGAGGGTGGCACCTGGAGAAGCTACACAGGAGGTCATGGTTTCCAAGATCCACTGCATCCGGAGCGCTTATCAACCGGTTTTTTTCAGAGCTAGATAAAATGGAAACTTTTGTGTTTACATCAGATATCCTCACAACGCCCGGCGCTGCAGCTGCCGTGGGTCGCATGCAAAACAGAAGAGGCACAGCAAGGGTGAGTCTGTGCAGATCCAAGGCCTGTGAGGTTTACAGGCTCCTGTCTTCTCCAACAGTCCTGTGGTTAGAAACCGAGTGGCAGATAAGGAGAGAACACACAAATTACAAATACGCCCTGACAGTCATTTCTCTTAGAGATAAAACTGCACAGATGCTAGCCCGGGGTTCATTCAAAACAGCACGTGCTGCAGAATGGCTGTGAGGGTTAAAGCCGTGCCTAGATAATTCCATGGGCTCTACACCGTCCCCAGAAAGTGTCCAGACAGTGCAGTGGACCCTGGAGCAAGAGACTTTTTTGTTCCCAAGATCTCAAGGCAAAGTCAGACTAGCAAAATCTCTTCCTTGTTTTCTCATAGACTGTTAGGCAGTCCTTGTTAGGTTCTATGAATGTGATTTTACTGAATATGCTTAAATTCAAGGGATTACGAATTGGCTCCATTTTGCATCTCGTGTTTTAAATCTTAAATGACAAACTTTGGAGAATTTCTTTCAATAAAAGTCCCTGAGTACTAATGTAACTAATTCTCCAGAGTGAAGAATGTTAAACGCTGGCAACATGTGGTCCCTACCTTTTTAGAGTCAACAAAGGGAGGAGACAGTGCCATCAACACTTAGAAGGCATTCTGTACCAGAGGCTTGCATGGGGGCAGGAGGGGGAAGTTTTCTATGCTCTGGGACTGATGAACGTTTCATACCAAAAAGATAAAAATAACGTGTCATCTTAGAAGCTTATGAGTTTGGGCTTCCCTTATGGCTCAGCTGGTAAAGAATCTGCCTGCAATGAGGGATACCTGGGTTTGATCCCTGGGTTGGGAAGATCCCCTGGAGAAGGGAAAGGCTACCCACTCCAGTATTCTGGTTTGGAGAGTTCCATGGACTATACAGTCCATGGGGTCGCAAAGAGCTGGACACGACTGAGCCACTTTCACTTAGAAGCTTAACAGTAGTCTTAAATAATAATGGGTAGGGATTTACAAACTAAAAATCTCACAACATGTTTGCATGTTCCCACAGTTTCTCCCTATAGATTGCAAGAGTTAAAGGGGAATGTATCAATAGTAATTTTTGCAGTGGAAATGTTAGACAATACCTTAACCAAGAATTCAAAATGAACATCACCCCTGGGAGTGGACAGTGTGTGTTTTTAAATGTGGTGCCCTGAGAATCACCGTTCTGTGTTCTTCTGGTCAGAGGCATCAGACAAACCAAGAGAGGAATGTTCTGTAAAATAACTTATCCTCGGCCTTCACAATGTCAGTGTCACAGATTGTTCCAGATATGAAGGAGACTCAAGAGACATGACAACTAAGTACCTTGTCCTCGTGGACTGAATTCTGCTTCAGAACTGGGGGATGTTATAAAGGACATTAGTAGACATTGTTGGCTTTATGGAATGTGTGTGACATGAAACCGTGGTGTTGATGTTACATTTACTGACTGATGGCTGCATTATGCACTGTTATAATGTAAGACAACACCCTTCTTCTTTGGATTTAAGACTTAGATGAGTATTAAGGACCAATATTATGTAAAAGGTGATATGTGTATATATGTGTGTGTGTGTGTGTGCTCAGTTGCTCAGTTGTGTCCAACTCTGAGACACCATGAACTGTAGCCCCCCAGGCTCCTCTGTCCATTGGATTCTCCAGACAAGAATAATGGAGTGGGTTGCCATTTCCTTCTCCAGGGGATCTTTGCAACTCATGGATCAAACCTGCATCTTCTGCAAGTCTCCTGTATTGCAGGCAGATTCTTTACCACTGAGGCTCCTGGGAATCCTCTTACGTATGTATATATGTACCTATGTACATATGGTGACTGCAGCCGTGAAATTAAAAGACGCTTACTCCTTGGAAGGAAAGTTATGACCAACCTAGATAGCATATTCAAAAGCAGAGACATTACTTTGCCAACAAAGGTCAGTCCAGTCAAGGCTGTGGTTTTTCCTGTGGTCATGTATGGATGTGAGAGTTGGACTGTGAAGAAGGCTGAGGGCCGAAGAATTGATGCTTTTGAACTGTGGTGTTGGAGAAGACTCTTGAGAGTCCCTTGGACTGCAAGGAGATCCAACCAGTCCATTCTGAAGGAGATCAGCCCTGGGATTTCTTTGGAAGGAAGCTAAAGCTGAAACTCCAGTCCTTTGGCCACCTCATGCGAAGAGTTGACTCATTGGAAAAGACTCTGATGCTGGGAGGGATTGGGGGCAGGAGGAGAAGGGGACAACAGAGGATGAGATGGCTGGATGGCTTGATGGACGTGAGTCTGAGTGAACTCCGGGAGTTGGTGATGGACAGGGAGGCCTGGCGTGCTGCGATTCATGGGGTCTCAAGAGTCGGACATGACTGAGTGACTGAACTGAACTGAACTGATATATATATGTACATACCCTTTTCAAATGGTTCAGGAAAAAAAAAAAACTGACAAGGTCATTCAACACTTAGAAGACGCAAGTGATGACACAAAATAATTGTGATATATTATAAAAATAATGAAAAGGATATTTGAAAAAAAATGTGGCATTATTAGTGGTGGATGGTATTAGGAAATAAGGCTGGAAAAAGTGTGTTGAGAACAACTAATTAACTTCTCAGCCACGTGGGGGGTTTATCCTGTTTACATGATGGTCGTGATGAAGACTTTCAGGTTCTGTTTTGAGAAGGTTTTTCCTCTGCCTTGGCTAATATAAAGATATGAATATTTTAAAAAGATTGGTCCTGGGGGAGCACCGGCAGATCACAGAGAGCACACAGACTGAACACCTCTGTGCGTGAGTGTGCCTGAGTGTGTGTTAGTGAGCGTGTGAGTGTGAATTGACTGTATTAGGAAGACATTATTAGTAAGGACGTGCCAGTAGACACATAGTTTGGGGATACTGCCGTCCACTTAAAATAACTTAAAACCTAATCCTACTTCAAGCCGTATTAAAATTTTACTTCAAACCTTTTAAAAGATTAGATTTAAAGAGGTTTTTTAAATTATTATTACTGCAAGAAAACATAAAACATATTTAATCTTGGAGTGAAAAGGGCCCTTCTAAGTAATATTGGACATAATGTCAGTACCTGTTTGCTTTTTTATTTTCAGTGTCCTTGAAAGAAAATCATTAGACAAATCCTGGAGAATTAGTTCTTGTCCGGGATTTCTTTTTCTTCTCAGTCCCAGAAATGACCCCCACCCCACTCCGCTGTGTGTAGACAGTACACGCCTTCTCCCCTTTCTTGTCTTTGTCAGCCTTCCTTCTTTCCTTCTTTCTTTTTCCTTGACCTCCCCCTCCACCCATTTTGCCCACTTCCCCGAAACCAGCAGTCACCCGTCTGCTCTCTGTGTCTATAATGAGCTGTTTTAAATTTTTGTTTCCTAGATTTCACCTAAGGAAGATCTCTGTCTTCTCTGACTAATTTCACTTAGCATAATGCCTCTAGGCCCACCTCTGTTGCCACAAATGGCAGATTTTCATGTCTGAATCATGGCGTTCACTTTTGACCTTATCATACCGTCACTTTTCTTTGCCGACTCCAAACGCTGCTCCTGGAAGCCTGCAGATTCGATCCACTCCGCTGGAAAGTCCTACTGGCTTCTCACACTCAGCATGTGCAAACCACTCTGTTTCTCCATTGCCCACGTGCTCTGAATCCCACGTGAGGTGTTCATTTCCCTCGGGGCTCCCTCCCTCCTTAGTGAGATCTCATGATTCGTGGTTACAGAGGGAAACCTTGGCGTCATACGCCTTCTCGCGTTCCTCAGCCAACTCCATGTTCATCCCCGCGGGTTCCATGGTCACGGAGTCTCTCCCCTTTTCCTCTCCTTTTCTGTCTTCATACTGACCCTTCGCAGAACATCATTATCCTTTCCCCTTGTATAAAAGATTGACGTCAACGTTAGTTTTTAAAGTTTTGCCATTAGTGAACACTGAAGAAGGATACAAACAGCAGCCCTTGAGATTTTATTGCTCCCTTTGACATAGATTGAATGCTGAGCCTGTGCTTCATTGCACGACCCTCATTCGACCTTGATTTTCGGAGACTCTCCGTCCTGAGTAGTTGATCCTCCCCTTGACAACTTACGAGGACAGAAGGGCAGTGTGTGTCCCCCTACCCCCCGGTCACCATGACACCCAGGTCTGATCATGTTTCCTTCTCTACTTTGGATAAGGAAGCTCAGGTCAGAACAATATATTATTAGATATTTCCTTTATTTCTCCCACATGTATTTTCTTCAATACTTCTCCAATTATTGTCATATTTTACCTCACTCCTTGTGTCTTTGTCAACTGCCTTAGCTCGTTTGCTTTTTATGAGGCAGTTTGTACATGATTTAAGGATTATTTCTTACCTGGACGGCTGTCTGTCCAGCCCCATGCGCGTTCTGCAGGGTCCGGAGGTCACCCCCCACCACCTTCTCTCCCACCCTTTCCTTGACGGCTCAGTCTGCTTCTCTGCATTTGCTCTTGCAGTTTCCCCGCCGTGGGGTATCTTCCACCACCCCCACCTCTCCCGTTCAACAGGTTCCCGTTCATGCCATTCCTTAACCCAACAGCAAAAGTGGATGATTTACTCTTCCTGTGAAAATAATTGTAAGTACCCACCATTGTTCTTAGTAGTTTATGTAGGTGATCATGTTAGTATTTCCTTTCAAGAAATGTACGGGACTATTAATGCATTTAGAGGTAAAGTTAGCCTGACTGGAATGCTGTACAGACAAGCAGAGACCCACGTTTTATTCAGATTCACCGCTCATCTTCTGCACTGTTTGGGAGCAATTCATTTCTTCCTCCTGAACGCATCTTCATCCTTTTTTTTTTTTTTTTTTTTTTCCCATGGAAGAGTCACAGGGGAAGCTCTGAGAGTCATTGGGCCAGTGACCTGAGTGTACAGTGTCCACAGGGACATGGCTCGGGTTTCGGTTCTGTTTCGTCTATTCAGTCTTTCTAAATGCCACCACTTCTCTTCTATGAATGACCACTGTGACAATGACACAGCCCACAAAAATGCCAACCCACAGCAATGGTGCATAGACACAACATTGGCAGCAGGCACTTTTGGTAACATTTTAAGTGTTTTTTTAAAAGAAAATCAGAGTCACTGTGGAGCCTCTTTTCTATTCATCAAACATCAGTTGTTTGTTTTCCGTCTGTATTTTCTTTCACAGTGTGTATGGTAGAAAGCATGTCAAAATGGGACTTGGGAACCACAGATCTTGTGCCTTAAGAAGACGACTTAAATTTTCTGTGTCTGAGTGTTCTGTTCTGCAAAATGTGTTTTCCTTCACAAAAAAGGCCAGGCTTCTGGGAAACCGAAATAATGGAAGGAGGGATAACCACCCTTCATTTTCCAGGGAAGCAGGGAGAGTGGCTTCCCCAGTGGCTCAGATGGTAAAGCATCTGCCTGCAATGCAGAAGACCCAGGGTCGATCCCTGGGTCGGGAAGATTCCCTGGAGAAGGAAATGGCAACCCACTCCAATACGCTTGCCTGGAAAATCCCATGGACAGAGGAGCCCGGTAGGCTACAGTCCACGGGGTCGCAAAGAGTTTGACAGGACTGAACAGCTTCACTTTCTTTGTTTCTCAGGGAGAGGGGAGCCAGGAAGGGCCCTCGCCTGTGTCGGCAGCTCAGACAAAGCCTCCAGAGGCTCATGTGGGGGTGGGGCCTGAGTCCTCAAACAGTCCTGCAGCATCATTTGGGCCATACGGGTCCCCATTCCCCAAGTCTGGTTCTCTAAGATTTTAGGATATCCCCAAACGTTTATTTTCTTCTCCCATCGGCCAAGACCCACTTGTGTTGCTTGTGAAGGTTAGATCTCTGCCTGCTGCAGTCAGTTCCCATGGCCAGCAGTCCACAGTGAAGATTTAGGAGAAACTGAGACCGGGTGAAGTACTGGAAGCTGCAGCAGATCTCAGGGTTTGTGGATAATGAAGTTACTCCTGCTAATCAAATATCTTTATGGAGAACTTATTATACATTAGGAACTGAGTTAATAAGCCTTTTCTGCATTATTCCCTATAGTTCATGGAAGATACAGGATTTAGAATCTAGTGAAAATGAGCTAATTGGAAAGACTTAGCCTGCAGGTTAGTGGTTGTTGATGATGATGATGAGGTGTGAAGTGAGGAGTCTTACAGTTGGGGTCAAGTCTATATATTACTGTTTCAGTTCAGTTCAGTTCAGCCGCTCAGTCGTGTCTGAATCTTTGCGACCCCTTGAACTGCAGCACGCCAGCCCTCCCTGTCCATCACTAACTCCCGGAGTCCACCCAAACCTATGTCCATTGAGTCGGTGATGCCATCCAACCATCTCATCCTCTGTTGTCCCCTTCTCCTCCTGCCCTCAATCTTTCTGAGCATCAGGGTCTTCTCCAGTGAGTCAGCTCTTCACATCAGGTGGCCAAAATACTGGAGTTTCAGCTTCAACATCAGTCCTTCCAATGAACACCCAGGACTGATCTCCTTTAGGATGGACTGGTTGGTTCTCCTTGCAGTCCAAGGGACTCTCTAGAGTCTTCTCCAACACCACAGTTCAAAAGCATCAATTCTTCAGTGCTCAGCTCTGTTTATAGTCCAACTCTCACATCCATACATGACCACTGGAGAAAAACCATCACCTTGACTAGACGGACCTTTGTTGACAAAGTAATGTCTCTGCTTTTTAATATGCTATCTAGGTTGGTCATAATTTTCCTTCCAAGGAGTAAGCATCTTTTAATTTCATGGCTTCAGTCACCATCTGCAGTGATTTTGGAGCCCAGAAAAATAAAGTCAGCCACTGTTTCCACTGTTTCCCCATCTATTTGCCATGAAGTGATGGGACCAGATGCCATGATCTTAGTTTTCTGAATGTTGAGCTTTAAGCCAACTTTTTCATTCTCCTTTTCCACTTTCATCAAGAGGCTCTTTAGTTCTTTTTTGCTTTCTGCCATAAGGGTGGTGTCATCTGCATATCTGAGGTTATTGATATTTCTCCCAGCAATCTTGATTCCAGCTTGTGCTTCCTCCAGTCCAGGGTTTCTCATGATGTACTCTACATATAAGTTAAATAAGCGGGGTGACAATATGCAGCCTTGATGTACTCCTTTTTCCTATTTGGAACCAGTCTGTTGTTCCATGTCCAGTTCTAACTGTTGTTTCCTGACCTGCATACAGGTTTCTCAAGAGGCAGGTCAGGTGGTCTGTTTGAGGTGTCCCAAGTCCTGTTGACGCTACTGGCAATAACCCCAACTTTTGGTAAGTCTCCTTCACCTTCATAAAGACAGAATTTGAATAACTATTAATTGTAGAAATAACTTCGACATCTCCTGGAATTAGCCTTGACTTGGTGGTAAGCTCTCTCCTTGGCCAATCTTTCAGTTTTCCAGTCCTAATTAATTTGCTTATGAAGTTACCAGTGGATTGATGTTGAGCTCCAAGAACCGTGTTGACCAGGAGCAGAAGCTCAGTTGTGGCCACCAGCGTGATCTTTGTGACTTACCCATTGGGGAGAAAGGACAGCATGGTGGATTTTTGGTACGGAGAGTAGCTGGCCATCTAGCCTGGTTTCAGCAAGTTCTCTTTGAGATTGAAAAGCATAGATAGTAGCTTCCTTTAAATAGAGTGGTAAAGTTAATAAATAGTGATGAGTATTTAAAGGTACTCCAAGAAACGTGTCAAATAAAGATTTTGGTAAAGCAAACCCTAACTACCTATCAAGGTCCTTTGTCTGAATTATAGACGAGCAAAAGGTCTCAGGCAGGGCCAAAGAAAACTAAAATATCCCCAGTGAAGCTTAAAGTGGGGAGGTATTTTTATTGCACACCCCAGAGGAGGGCCGTTAGGATGGAAACAGTTGGGAAAGAGCAGGCTCTCGTCTTCCGCCAGCTGCGCAGAAACCCCAACACCCTCCACAGAGTTTCCGTCTTCTCCTGAACTGGGCTGGGCTGCACCCTCCAGGACGCCTCTAGAAGGGTTTAGTAAGAACTCTGTGCACACACCGTGCCTGCTCACCTGCGGACGGCAGTAGGGATGAGAAGAGTTCCAGGCTACAGTCAGCCGTCAATTCAGGTGAATGACTGAATGACAAATGAAGGTTCTTTAAAAAATACTACCAAAACAATATTCATGTTAAGAAGCAAGCCTCCGGCCATAGAATATTAAATAAATAATAGATACCACGTTGTTGGCAATTGAAAATCGAATTCCAGTTCTCAGTACTTGGGGTCAGTGGGCTTCTGTGCACCAACCCAGCGCCTGGCTTGATGGGCAGCTGCGCGCTGGCGCTAAGCAGTGGTTTGCACTGAATGCTGTTGCTTCTCTTCCTGTGTCAGGGACGTCCTCCCCCCCCTTCTCTGCTCCATCCTCTCCCTCTGCCTCTTCCTGTCTCTCCCCATCCTCTTCCTTCTTCTGTCCACTGCTGACAGACAGCACGCCTAATCCAAAGGAACTGTTGAACAATGAAACAGACAGGAATTCAGCATTTTCTATATGGTCTCTTGAGTTCTAATGTTAAAGGAAAGATCAAAAAAAGTTCTAATCCAATTATTATTTCCCAAGGCTTTCCCACATATCTCTAAAAAAAAAAAAAAAAAAAAGTGGCACAGTTTTGAAGATAAGCAAACAGAACTATTACCAGCCTCACATCTGTGGCCAATATAACCTTTTCTTCCTCCTCTGTCTCTCCCTGTCTTTCTTTTATTAATCAATTGGTATGTCTCCCACAGACCTATATGTAAGAATTTGGTTGAATCCTCTTGTGCCTAAACAACTTTAGCTTAAATATAAAGCCAGAATAACCTTCAAGACAAGAATACATTCTTGGACTAAACTTAAAACTTTACTGATTTAGAATTTGAGAAGATTCAATAGTAATTTGTGCAAAAAAAAAAAATTATTTAAATACATTCCTGAGCTCTTTTAGGTCAAGTTGGGGCATTTGTTTTTAATTTCAACAGTGTTCTAAACATGCACCATTCTTATCTAGTCATTGAACATGGGCCTCGTAACTGCTGGTGGGAGTGTAAACTTGTACAGACACTGTGGAAAACAGTATAGAAATTCTTCAAAAAAATTTAAACTAGAACGACTGTATGATCCAGCAGTCCTACTTCTCAGTGTATAATGCATATTCAAAGGGATTAAAATCAGGATCTCGAAAGGATGTCTGCACCCCGTGGTCACTGCAGCACTGTTCACAGTAGCCAAGATGTGGGAACAACCTAAGTGTTCCTTGACAGAAAGGAAACTGGTACATAATATAGCAGAACATTGTTCAGCCTTAAAAAGAAGGGTATCCTGCTACATGCTACAGTGTGGATGAACTTTGAGGACAGGCTGCTGCTAAGTCACTTCAGAGGACCCCATAGACGGCAGCCCACCAGGCTCCCTCGTCCCTGGGATTCTCCAGGCAAGAACACTGGAGTGGGTTGCCATTTCCTTCTCCAAATTTATCTCCATAAGCAACTGCTTTTCCCAAAACTTGAGTCTTTGAGTCGGGAGTCAGCGTTTATCCCAAGATATATATCACATCCTTCCAAGTAAGATCATAAGGCAAAGTAAAACCTTTAAAAGCTCTAATATATTTTTCTGGGTCCTCTAAATAGTCTCTGAGATCCTCCTTGATTCTTTGTATTTCTTGATAAGAAAAAGGCTTGTTATCAATAACCTCAGATATGCAGATGACACCACCCTTATGGCAGAAACTGAAGAAGAACTAAAAAGTCTCTTGATGAAAGTGAAAGAGGAGAGTGAAAATGTTGGCTTAAAGCTCAACATTCAGAAAACGAAGATCATGGCTTCTTGTCCCATCACTTCACGGGAAATAGATGGGGAAACAGGGGAAACAGTGTCAGACTATATTTCGTGGGGCTCCAAAATCACTGCAGATGGTGATTGCAGCCATGAAATTAAAAGACGCTTACTCCTTGGAAGGAAAGTTATGACCAACCTAGATAGCATATTCAAAAGCAGAGACATTACTTTGCCAACAAATGTTGTCTAGCCAAGGCTATGGTTTTTCCAGTGTTCATGTATGGATGTGAGAGTTGGACTGTGAAGAAGGCTGAGCGCTGAAGAATTGATGCTTTGAACTGTGGTGCTGGAGAAGACTCTTGAGAGTCCCTTGGACTGCAAGGAGATCCAACCAGTCCATCCTAAAGGAGATCAGTCCTGGGTGTTCTTTGGAAGGACTGATGCTAAAGCTGAAACTCCAGTACTTTGGCCACCTCATGCGAAGAGTAGACTCATTGGAAAAGACTCTGATGCTGGGAGGGATTGGGGGCAGGAGGAGAAGGGGACGACAGAGGATGAGATGGCTGGATGGCATCACTGACTCGATGGACATGAGTCTGAGTGAACTCCGGGAGTTGGTGATGGACAGGGAGGCCCGGCGTGCTGCGATTCATGGGGTCGCAAAGAGTCGGACACGACTGAGAGAGTGAACTGAACTGAACTGCACTCTCATAGGCTGATTATTTCTCCCCGTGGGTGCTTCATGAAGAGGTAACAGGTTGTGTGGCTGTTCCTCAGTCTCTCTGGCTGTTCTGCGCCTATATCCCAGGGATAGATTGGAGAAACCTGCTATTGTTTATCTCTTTGTCTCCTGTCCTCCATCTCATCTAGCAAAGTAAGAGGACAGGAGGGAGCTGAAGGAGCCACACTCAAATCTATACCCTTAGGACATAAGTCTGGCATATTTCACAGAGAGAAAAAGGGCAACACATATGCTACTTCTACCCATTTCCGTGGTTCTTTACAGAACCGGTCTAATTGTAAAATAGTATTATACTTAAGAGACCCTCCAAATGGCCACCATTCGCCATCCTCCAGTGGATACTTCGGCCATGCAGTATCACATAGGAAGACCAGGTATGTCTTCTTTAAGCCCTGGGGATCAGATCTATCCCAGTTTTTCAGGATACAGTTCAAAGGAGTGAGGCTGGAATTGTTAGCTGCCATCTTGTCCTGAAGAATCCCAGACGAGCTCCCAAGATGAAAGGTTGTTGCTGAACCACGCAAAGATGCCAGGATTCTTGGCCTCCGGAGGAGAAGAACTCAATCCGGGGCCAGGGACAAGGCTTGATCACTCAGAGATTTTGTGTAATAAAGTTTTATTAAAGTATAAAGGAGATAGAGAAAGCTTCTGACACAGACATCAGAAGGGGGTAGAAAGAGTATAGTTTGAGGACATAGTAGAGGGAAATAAGCCAGTCATTAGAAGACAAACACTGCATGATTTTACTACCGACTTGCTGTATCTAAAGTAGTCGGACTCATTGAAGCAGAAAGTAGAGAGGTGCTTGCCAGGGTTGAGGGGTGGGGAACGTAGGTTTTGGTTCTGTAAAAGGAAGAAACTCTAGAGTCCACTGCGTAACACTGTGGCTATAGTTAACAATATTGGCATGTACAATGGAAAATTCATTAAGAGGACAGATCTCATGTTATGTGCTTTTTGCTACAATAAAACAAACACACAGAAAGAGATCTGCACCATTTCTAATGGACCATATGTTCTGCTAGCTACTGAGTCAGGCGTGACTTAGCCACTGAATGACAACAACGGTCTTTATATAACCTTATACTGTTGCAGGCAGTAAAACTGAAGTTCTTCTAAATTTACTCTATAAAGCCTACTGATTTGCTAATTCAAATAGGTTTCCCCCTGTTATTCACAATTATTTTCATTATTCTTCCGGGGCATACCTAATGAATGATGCGCTGGTTAACAATGAGGCAATGTGAGCAAGTGGAGAAAAGCAAATGATTGTTATCCAAAGTGGATTCGGGTTTCCCGAGAGCTTCCCAAATCTGTTTTACTATAATCAAACATTTTTCTCCTCCTTTCAAAAAACAAACGTTGAGGGATAATTTGCATGAAGAAGTCTGTATGATCCTGTTCCAGCGCCTATTCTGATGGTTGGGGCGGGGGATGGATCCCAGGATGATTAAGCAGCCCGCCAAATGATGGATTGGATTCTGTTGGTTGCTGCCAACTAGAATCATGAGAGAGCTGCGATAATCACTGGAGTCAAAGCGGGGTTTCACAGCTCAACGTGGTCTCTTTTACCTGTCATGTGTAGGAGGAGGAAAACCTCTCTGAGCAGCACCTCCTGGGTGGTTGGGCTCTCTCTGTGCCTCCCTGGGGCCCGGCCTGCCTGCAGAGCCGGGCAGATGCTTCTTCTGCAGTCTTGGTTCCTCCCTTCTTAGCATCCTCCCCACGGGAGTCTGGCACGCCGCACCCAGCCCTGTGGACCAGCCTGATGGTGCATTCTGCCCTGGGAAGACCTTCCCTCCACCAAAGGAATGGCATATTCATCACGATGCCTGGGTGGCAGCTGGAGAGGGAGTCACAAAGACACAATACAAAACTGTGGGGCAGCGAGCGGGGCTGGGGGGCCAGGAGCAGCGGCTGTTAGAAAGGAAGGGAGCTGGCAAGCTCTGGGGTCAAAACGTGTGTCAGTGAAGCATCCAGTTTGATGGGAGCCAACGGGGAGGCCCTGGGGTCCCCAGGCTGCAGAGGCTCTACCCGCCCTGCCTTCCCTCAGCCCTCCCTGGGCTGCGGGCACTCACTGGTCTGTGCTTGGGGGAACTGGTGTGCTCGGCCCTGACCTTCCCCAATCCCTGTCTGAAGTTGCAAAGCCTCAGGGACTCACCAGATCCTCCCCGCAAAGTATTTTTAGTTTTCCCTTGTGGCCTTTTCCCCAGGACAGAAGACCAGACACAGTTCTGTCCTCGCAAGCAATCTAGAGAAAGCTGGAAACTCAGCTTCCTTCTGAGGCAGCCCGGAGCTGCACTGAATTCTGACTCCTCTGGGCTCAGCTCAGACCCCCTGCCATACATCAGGAGGCCCTGCACCATGCCCCATGCCATCTGTAACATCCCCCGCCCATCCCCAACTCTGTGAGGTCATAGGAGCATCTCCAATTATAGACTAGGACACTGAGGTGTGTGGTGGGTGACCAGGGAGGGGGTCAGGGGGGCTGCTGAGGCCAGAGGCCTCCACTTCCTGGCTCGGTCAGGTCGGGAACGTGCCCTTTAAGCAGGCGTGGACCCCCAGGCGGTGAGAACTGGGGCAGGATCGGTTTAGAATCAGGCTGTCAGAGCCACAGAGTGAGCCTTCTTTCTTATAAATGAAGCAGAGTTGAGAAGGCCTCCACGTGGAATAACTTCGGTGACACTGTTCGCTCCAAGTGTATCAGTAAGGTCTCTATAAATGACTGACAAGAGTGATTAAATGCCTATTTAACTCATTCGGATTTCCCAGGTGGCGCTAGTGGTAAAAGAACCTGCTTGTCAATGCAGGAGGCAAGAAAGGCAGGTTCAGTCCCTGGGTTGGGAAGATCCCTGGAGCAGGGAATGGCAACCCACCCCAGTATTCTTGCCTGGAGAATCCCCATGGACAGAGGAACCTGGTGGGCTACAGTCCATGGGGTCACAAAGATTCGGACATGACCTAAGTGACTTAACACACACATACAAATCACTGGTAAAACATGAATCTTTTACTTTCTAAAAATATGATGTAATGCTTTAAACATATTCTAAATACCCTTAAGATTACAGTCTGAAAACTGGCAGGCTATAACATAATTACCCATCTTTTTCACATGTTCTTTCTTTTTGTAGGACTACTACATTCATTATGAATATATATATATATATATTGGCAATATAAGGCAATATATATATTGCCTTCTCCATATATATAAATGGATATATGGAGATAACAGTTCAGTTCAGTTCAGTCTCTCGGTCGTGTCTGACTCTTTGCGATCCCATGGACTGCAGCACGCCAGGCCTCCCTGTCCAACACCAACTCCTGGAGTTTACTCAGACTCATGTCCATTGAGTCGGTGATGCCATCCAACCCTCTCATCCTCTGTCGTCCCCTTCTCCTCCAGGGTGCTGGAGACACCTTTAAGGGCAGGTGGTGCCTGCCTTAGATGGATGGCAGAGATCAGCCATCAGGATGGAGGAGGGATTTGTAGACAGTGCTAACAATCAGGGCGGTCCCTCCACTGTTTCTTCTAGGTTCATAGCCTTTCCTTCTGTGACCCCTTGTCCTGCCGCCTGTGGTCTTGCAGACACAGCTCTTCCATCTACGTTTTCTAAATATCATTTTGTTTCACTGATGGCCTTGCTGGATTTTAGACTTGATCAATAATTTCAATTCAATATTAACACAAGCATGCCTTTACCGCTCTGTGAAAAGGAAATGGCAACCCACTCCAGTACTCCTGCCTGGAAAATCCCATGGACTGAGAAGCCTGGTAGGTCACAGTCCATGGTCCATGGAGTCACAAAGAGTCAGACGTGACTGAGCCACTTCACTGAAATCTGCGTCACCCCCTAGATGGACTCACTCCCCTGAGGTCCCCAGTGTTGAAGGCCGAGGGTGAGCTGTAGGGAGGGGCAGTGTGGGCGGGTTGGGAACGTGGGCTCTGCAGCCACCAACCTGCCCTTTGCACCCTGTGTTGCACTGACAAATCACACCTCAGTTACCTCATCTGTAAAATGGGGATAATGACGGCTGCCAACCTTGCTGCTGTGAGGATTAATTAGTGGACTTGTGTAAAATGCTTTTCACATGACCTGACTAATGGTAAACACAAAATGATCATAGTTATATTATTATTAAACAACAGATTTTAAAAAAAAAATCAGTAACCCACAGATGGTATCTATTATAGACTCTTTAATTACAAAATTTTGAAACATGTTATTCTAATACATATTAGAAAATGGAAGAATATGGAATTTCATAATAGAATTCCCCTTTTCTGGATTTCAGTTTCAGTACAGCATTTCCCTATAATATGGAAAACTAATAACAACTCCTTCACGACCTCTGTCCTTTTAAGTCACATAACTATGGTATAGCAAATTATTATATCTGTGTGTTCTCTTCTGATGTCATAAAAGTACAGTTTACAGTGTACGTTCTCTTTATAAGTTATGAGTATTATTGAAAGTAAAAGTCGCTCAGTCGTGTCCAACTCTGCGCCCCCATGGACCATACAGTCCATGGAATTCTCCAGGCCAGAATACTGGAGTGGGCAGCCTTTCCCTTCTTCAGGGGATCTTCCCAACCCAGGGATCGAACCTAGGTCTCCTGCATTGCAGGTGGATTCTTTACCAGCTGAGCCACAAGGGAAGCCCAAGAATACTGGAGTGGGTAGCCTATCCCTTCTCCAAGGTATTTTCCCGACCCAGGAATGGAACCAGGGTCTCCTGCGTTGCAGGCGGATTCTTTGCCAGCTGAGCCACAAGGGAAGCCCAAGAATACTGGAGTGGGTAGCCTATCCCTTCTCCAAGGTATTTTCCCGACCCAGGAATGGAACCAGGGTCTCCTGCGTTGCAGGCGGATTCTTTGCCAGCTGAGCCACAAGGGAAGCTCTGAATATTACTAATGACTTCCACTTATGGGACGTTCTCCCAAGTGTGAGGCCCCAAAGAACAAGATTAGAAACATATTCTTGCCATTTTATTTTCTAATTTTGGTAAGTATTGTTATCCCCACTTGCAAATGAGGAGGTAGATTTCCCTGGTGGCTCAGACAGTAAAGCGTCTGTCTGCAATGCAGGAGACCTGAGTTCAATCCCTGGGTTGGGAAGATCCCCTGGAGAAAGAAATGGCAACCCACTCCAGTATTCTTGCCTGGGAAATCCCATGGATGGAGAAGCCTGGTGGGCTACAGTCCATGGTGTCACAAAGAGTCGGACACGACTGAGTGACTTCCCTTCACTTCACTTCAAGATGATAAGAAAGATGGAATGACTTAGTGATGGTCACACAGCTAGTATTTGAGTTGGATTTAGAAAATCAGGCCTGTGAACATTTTTTCTGAAAATCACTCTGCCATATTTCCTTCCTATACCATAAAATGACAAATATGATATCAGGTAGCCAGGGAAGTGCTACTTGGAAAAGGGGGAGTGGGAAAAGAGAGATGTCAATTTTAATACATATATTTTATGCATTATATATTTCCTGGATATCATCTATCACAACATTTCTATTTTTTTCTTACACTTGTATTGATATATTTGACAAAATTCTTATTTTCTACTGCAGGTAGCTTTATATACTATTTCAATGGGACTTTGTTTATATAGCTTTCTTTTTCTTTTTAGTTCAATATTGGTCTTTAGAGGATTTTTTCAAGGCATAGCAAGCCTGGATGGTTAGGTTGAACACAGCCAAGAGAATGGGAAATAGAAGCGATAACAAAATAATTAAGCTTAACTTGTAGCGAAGCATTATTGATTTGTATTTGCAGTGTTCAAGGTTGCAGCCACAGGTTTTTTTGCCCCCTGGAAGTGCAAATAAAAAGGTCAATATAGAACATGAATGCACAAATGAATGTAGTTTTAGGACGGCCGATCCTAGTTTAAAGTGAAATAATTCAGGCTATTACAATCTGGACATGTAACCCCCATGAGGTCAATTAAAAAGAAGTGTGTGAGCGATGTTTCTGGGCCAACCTGTGTTAGGGAAGGCTGGGAGGCCATAACAAGGCAGATTTGTGCTTGCCGTTGACTTCTCTTGCTGGTGGACGAACACGGCAGTCTGTTTATTAAAAGCCCCAAGTTCAAGCGGCAGCCTCCCACGATACCAGCCTGCAGAGGAGGAAGACGGACAGATCACCACGGCCTTGACTCACAGTGGCTTTTGTGGGCACGGTGGCCCCCAGCCCCACAGGCTAGTGTGAGTTACAGGTGATGCTGGGTGGTTGGCTCTCTCCCCAGGAAGAAGGGAGGCCCACCAGCTTCCAGCCCCCTGTGAGGTCTCCAGGAGCAAGCTGGGAATTGTTCTCAGACGCGCTGACATCTCAGTGTCCAGGACATGCCTGCTTTTATTTGGTGAACAGAGGCCTGCAAAAATGTCCTTTCCAGAATGGTATCTGCTATCAGAAAGAAGCTCCGCTGTTGGGCACACTAGTTATTAAGGGTATCTCTAGGTGCCAAGAGGCTTCCCTGGTGGCTCAGACAGTAAGGAATCTGCCTCCAAAGCCGGAGACCTGAGTTCGATCCCTGGGTGGGGAAGATCCCCTGGAGGAGGGCATGGCAACTCACTCAGTACTTTTGCCTAGAGAATCCCATGGACAGAGGAGCCTGGCGGACTACAGTCCATGGGGTCACAGAGAATCAGACATGACTGAGTGACCAACACTTGCCTCCTTGTAGGCTCCAATGCTATATACGTTCCAGGGTGACGGAACACGCAGGAAGAGAGTCGTGCATAGAGCCTGTCTCCTGCTCAGACACGAGCCTGCTGAATGCTTTTGTTCCTCAGCCCTTGAGGCCTTTACATCCTTGCTGGCCTGCCTGCCTCCTTCCCCAGGCGGGCTTTACTGTCGGGGTGTCATTCTCACCCACCTCCTCCCAGCTGGAGCGCATCAGACGCCTGGGCTTCCACAGCCTTTGCACCACGCTGGTTCGTGTCTGGAAACACGTCTGACCCCCAACTCCGTTATCTGCTCCCCCTACTCTTCCTTCAGGCCTCAGACTCCCACGTCACATTTTCAGGGAGTCTTTCCTGACCTCCCTGCTCCCTCCTCCTGAGATCAGCTCCAGTCCCTACCGGGCTCTCCTGCAGCCTGGGGTCTGACTGTGCTGCCTGCAACAGCAGAGGCGTCTGCCTTCGTCCCCGGAAGCTGGTCGTGTGAAACCGGTGTTGGCAGGACCACATTTTCCGCAGGGAGAGTCTGGGCCCTGCCCCTCCCCTGGCTTCTGGCGTGGCTGGCAACGCTTGGCACCCCTTGGCTGAGAGAAGCATCGCTCCCTTCTCTTTATCCGGCATCTCAGAGCGTTCTCCCTGCATCTCGCAGCATCTTCCCTCCATGCAAATCTGCCTCTGTATCTCTCCCTTCTTATGAGGAGAACAGTCTCCCTGGATTAGGGTTTGGTAGGATTGGATGGGAATGACCTCCTCTTAACCTGACTCCATCTGCAAAGGCCCCAGTTCCAAATAAGAGCACGCTTAGGGGTCCTGGGAGATAGAACCTCTCCATGTCTGCAGGGAGGGTCACAGTTTGACCCAGAGCCCAGAGCACCCGGCACAGTGTGCCAGGGCATGCTGCTCGTGTGTGGTCGCTCTGTGTTCCACATCCGTCCCCTGGAGCGGACCGGACCTCTGTTAGTTCACCTCTGGCTCCGTCTGGCTCCACAGGAAGCGACTGGCACGCAGTGAATGCTCCAGGATTTTTATGAGGGCATCTCTCTTCTGCCTCTCAGCTCACGCTCGCAGTGCTCCAGCCTCCCCCCGGGGCGGAGGTCAGCAGCAGGCTCCTCTGTGGAGGGGAGGGGGCCAGACCTTTACACAGAGGCAACGGCAGGAGCGGGTTTCCTGCAGCGGTCCCTGCAGGTGGAGCCCGCGATGGCATTCTGGCCAGTTTGACCAAAATGTTGTCGTTACACCTGATTTGTCTCAGTGTCGTGGCAAAATGGCTTAGAAGAAACTGGAATTCTGACTTTGGAAATTGCTCATGCTTCTATTTTGCCTTTGAGATATTTTTGTTTATTACAGTGGGAAATTGTGAGGAAAATTGCTGTTTTTCTTCATTTTGGATAGTTAAGACATCTATTCTCATTTACAGCTAGACTCATTTGAAGTAAAGAAGTCTGTGAACTGGGAATACAGAGCATATTAAAATAACGTCACGAATGCCAAATCCTTTCTAACTGAAGGATTGGGTAAAATCACATCCTTCGACTGTCTCAGAAACTGCATTTGCAGATTTGAGGGCCCTTCCCTAAAACCAGGTGTCAGCTCACCTCCCTTATGTGAGTGGCCTGCTTTTAGATGGCTCGCTCAGAGTGACTTTTCATAATTTCATTTGCTGTACATATAGCTTGCTATTATCATGTTTGCACATTCTGATCGTCTGACTAATTCTAGCAGAAAGATGCATTCTGATATGTTTGAGTATCAAGATGCTTTGTTTATATTTTGACTTTATTCCCTGACTAGAAACACCACCCACTGTTAGGTTTAAAAAAAAAAAAAAACCAACAAAAACACTTTTGGCCATATGTATTGACAATAAAAATATTTTGTCATCTATAGATATTTAACACTTTAAATTGCCACTATATTTCCACTATTTCACTTCTAACTCAAGTTGAGAACTCTAAAACTTGTTACATATAAACAGTATATATAAACTTGTTATATACACGTGTGTGTGTGTGTGTGTGTGTGTGTGTGTATGGCAGATTTTTGTTTCTTTAGGGAGATATCTAGTAAGCCAAGGTCTCTGCCAGTTGACTGCATTATACTTGCCTTTTCATATAAAAGGTAGAGGGCATACCTGGGTCATTTTTCCCATGAGTAGGTCTCAGTAAATGCACTTGGATCTGCAATATGTGGTTTTCATTTTGTGGTTCCCGCTATGTTAAACACAGTGAGCTGGGATGGAATCATAACCTACGATGTAGCTTTTACATTAGGTTTTAGTGCTCGGGGCACCTGGAGTTCCCTTGATTCAATTTGGTGTCTGTTACAGGAACTGTTTGTTCTGAATTTAGGAACAGAATTCACTCTGAGAAATAACAATGTTTCACGTTTCAAAGTACACAAGCTTAGTGGTAATCCTGTTTAATGTGAATGCTGTAGCCACACAATAATTGCATACACTTCTAATGTGCAGTCGCTCTAACAAAAGACAACAACTTGACTTTTAATATTCATGAAGTCTGTTAAAGAGTTCCGATCTGCATGTATGTGGGATGACTTCAACTGATGTCTCTAACTGGGTGAGTCAACATGGCTCTTTAGAAAACAGAGGTGAGAGACTTAACAAGGTTTAATCAAGATGATGATAGGTTAGATCAGAGATTACTAAACATTGTGGTTTAATCAAGACGATGATAGGTTAGATCAGAGATTACTAAACATTGTGAGGAGAAAGGGGGTCATGACAGATGAGGGGATTAAGGGAGTTAATATAAATCATCACAGAATATAAAATGCCATGGCTTCTAGTGTTTTCTAAATATGAGTTAAAATGATAAATTATAGCATCATTTTAATAATCCAAAAGTGTAATATTTAGCACATTTTCCAAGAAAAACTATAAGCTAATAATTTGACTTTTATTTTTAATTTTTGTGAAAAGCTTTATGGAATTATCTAACAACTACATGTAAAGAATAACTTATATGTTTCTTTAATTTTATTTTCAGTTAATATCATATATTGATGAAAAGCCATGGCCTTGGGCGTCATACTAAACCCCGTGTAAAATAAGGAAATGGATTTGGCTGAGAGGAAATAATAACAGTGAAGTTTGCTTCTTTTCCAAAGTGAAAACACCTTTTGACCAAATCTAATTCAGTTACTATTTTTTCAAGAAACCAACTTTATACATACATAATTCACATACCATACAATACACCCATTTAAAGTATACAGTTCAATGGGCTTTAGCATAGGTTCATAAATGGGCAGTCATAATCACAGTTAATCTTAGCACATTTTCATCACTGCAAAGGGAAACCCCGTCCTGTAGTTATTACCCCTCTGTCCTAATATCTCAGACTATCCCGCTCAGCCCCAAGTAGCCACTAAGTTCCTTTCTCTGTCTATAGGTTTGTCTGCCCCAGACATTTTGTATAAATGGAGTCATAAAACTTGTGGCCTCTGACTGGCTTCTTTTACTTAGCACAGTGTTTTCAAGGTTACCTCTGTTAGTTGTTTGTATCAGTACACCTCTTTCCACTGCTGAATAACATTCCTTCATATGGATAAAGGACAGTTTGTTTCACCATTCATCCTCTGACAGATATTTGAGTGGTTTCCATCGTTTAGCTGTCGTAAACAGTTCTTCTATGAATGTTTGTGTACAGTTTCTTGTCTGCACAACTGTTACACGTTCCTTAACATGTGTACCCAGGAGAAAAACTGCTGGCTGATATGGCAACTTTCTGTTTAAACAAGTGAGGCACTGCAGGGCTGGGTCCCCAGGGGCTGTGCCATTTTCCGTCCCCCGCAGCAGTGCGCAAGGACTCCTCTGCAGCCTCCCCAGGGAGCGTGAGACACCGTCTCACTCTGGGTTCGATCTGCAGTTCTCTGATAATACAATGGCAAGCATCTTTTTTTTTAAATGAGCTTATTGACTATTCATTTGTATACATTTTTGGAGAAGTATCTATTCAGCTTCTTTGCGCAATTATTAATTGTTACTAATTCAACTTATTTTTAACTTTAATGATTTTCAGTCTTGCCCATACTTTAGATCCTAATAGCAAGACTTTTCCAAAAAAAAAAAAAAAAAAAGCAAACTGCCCTTCGTGTTACCTTCCCTCCTGTGCTCTGCTTTCTCTTGCTGCCTCCACGCACACCCTCCTGTTCACAGCCTCCGGTCTCAGCCCATGCATCACCTCCGCAGGGAAGCTTGCCCTGATTGCACTAGACGAGGGTGGGTGGTCCCGTCCTCTGTTCCGAGGGAAGCGTGTGCTTGTGTTTAAAGGACTGGAGCTGTCATGGAATCATCACCGCAGTCAGATCTGTCTCCAGCTGCTCGGCCTGCACTTCGTTCTTGACCCCTAATACAGCTGAGGGACTTGCCCAGGAACTCACATCTGTCAATGAGTGATCCAGGATTCAAGCCCTGATATCTCATCCCAGAGCCCAGCCTCTTCGTCTACACTGGTTCATCTCGCTCCCTTTGGCAGTCTGTAATTCTTGAGTGAGTGAAAGTCACTTAGTCCTGTCCGACTCTTTGCCACCCCATGGATGGTAGCCTGTCAGGCTTCTCTGTCCATGGGATTCTCCAGGCCAGAATACCGGAGAGGGCTGCCATTTCCTTCTCCAGGGGATTTTCCCAATCCAGGGATTGAACCCAGGTCTCCTGCATTGCAGGTGGATTCTTTACCCTCTGAGACATCAGGGAAGCAAATAATGAAGACAAGTTCTAAACAGAATTGGCATTCTTTTGAAAGCCTAGCAAGATTTAGAGTTCCATTCAACACTACCTTTCCCAATGGTAATAAGAGGCTGCTTGGCATTCCTAGTAACAGATGCTGCCGTGCACAGAGCAGAGGTTTCTGCCATACTAACAGTGATCAGTGTAATGTAACCCAGGCGCTGGACACTCGGGAGGGTGGGCACCAGGGGTCTGCCCCCAGTGGGTACCCCTGAGCCCTGTCATAGAACAGGGGCCGGTCACGATGCCCCTCCAGACTGCAGAGGCCCCTCTACCCTTCACTGTCTTTGCTCAGCTCACCCTTGTTCATCCTTCAGAATACTGATCAGACATCACCACCTCTGGAGGCCAACCCTCCAAATTCAGACCACTTGCCCTGTGGAGTGTGGAGGAAAACTGGAATCTTCTTTAATCCACACAAGTCCACATAACATAATTTAACTCTTGCTCAGTCTACTCTCACCGTTAACTCCTTGGGACCAGATGCTACAAAGGGGGAGTAAACTCTGGATTTGTAGTATGTCTCACACGCATGTTAGTTGAATGAGTAATAGACTCTATATCTCAGTCATGGCATGGCTGTGTATATGGCATAGCATGGCATAGCTAATGTCTGTAATTGCACTCAAGTAGATATTTTCAGTTTAGCTGTATAGAATTAGTAAACCAGTATAAAGTGTTTCATAAAAAAAACACCAGGATCTTTGGATTTTGAATAATATGCTAGCTGCTAATGTAGTACGGTTCCTAATTTGTCTCCAAGGTGGTGGCAAAATTTCATACATTGTAACCAGGAAGGTGACAGCCAAGATTTCCTTCTCATGCTCATGGGAGGAAAAAGTGAGGTCATTTATGCTCCCTGGTCCCAAGAGTTTGGTAAATGACATTGGCTTGGTGAGTCAAGGCCGTCCCCAAACTCTGCCTTCACGTTCATTAAATTTTTTTTATTCCTTCTTCATTCAAGCATGTATAGTTGCCAAGGATAAAGAAGCACTTGATATATAGAAATGTACTTTACAGTCGCTTTTCTGGGGTGTCCTTATTCTGAGCTGTCAAAGGTTCTTTCTGAGTTCATGCTGAGGGAGAAGGAACACGGCAAGCCAGGCACACGGTTAGTTCTTTAAGCTGCGCTGCGTAAAACCCACTGAGGCGGGAAGCCTTGCAGGGCGGGAGGGCATGTGAACCGGATGGCAGTCTGCTTCTTTTCTTCATCCTGGGAAGACGCTTAACACCTTCCTTTGCTTTATCTGTTGTTCCACATTTGTACTTGAAGGCTATCATGTTACTATTGTTAAAACCCGTGGGCTAGAATTTTGAGACTCCCTCTAAAGAACTCTTCACCATCAGGGCATTCACTTTAGTGAGATCCCCTAGTGCTTCTCTGTAACATTCGCATCTATTGCTGCAAATTCCATGTACATATCCCTGAAATAAAGGTGCACAGTACCTGTACGGTTTTCAAGCTATATATGATGAAAATACAGTGTTCTGGTGTTGTCTGCAGAGAAGATAAATCTTGTTTTCTCTCTTTACATCTCTCTCTGTCCACCCCCACAATTTCTGTTTGCCAAGAGATTGGTCATTCGGATGTCTTGAGTTTGGAATTAAAGCTCTTCTTTCTTCTGCCTAAATGCTTCTTTTGCTCTGGAAAATAGAGGAGGAAGGCTCCTTCTGCAGATGCAGACATACTAAATTAATATCCTGAAGCCATAACCCAGTTACAGGACAAAGGGCCATCCGAGTTGAAGCAGCCTCTTCATGAAAGGCCAGAACAGCAGCTCCAAGAATCAGCCTGTATCTGAAACATCAAGAAGATCTCCTTCAAACAGGCACATGCTATCCTAGCTTTTTATTCTCTGACAGTCGAATAATTAATTGCAATGAATTTGTAAGATTATTAAAAGCTTTGAATTGGGTGGAGAGAAATAAGGAACATAAATCTTGCTTTTCATTTTTTTTTTTGTTTATTGTAAGTGGCTGTCAGGGCTGTTTTTAATTTATTTAATATTCTTATTAATAACAAGTCTAATTAAGAAATCCATTAGAAGTCTGTGAAGTTAATTTAACAGGGGGAAATCCTAATGGAGTGTTATTGGAATTGTCTTTATTAAAAGAATGTCACAGGCTTTCATGGGTCCTTAATCAGAATCTCCTGTCATCTGAATTAGACAGTGTAGTCAAACTTGTATATTTTTAGATTTTTATTATTCGAGCTTATCTCAAAGCATTTTTGGCATATGTTGTATATGTCACTGAGTAGGTACATCTCCCAGACAGTGGCTGCTATGATGTCAGGAGTTTGGAAATCGGATTACTTTAATTTATATAAAACATTCTGAGTGTAGCAGATTAAATGATGTTTACCCCTAATGAATTCAGCATCTTAAAATTCAGTGACCGACAGTCACTGTAGAAGTCACACAAGAGCTTTCAATCAAGCATGCATTACAAAAGCAAATCATTCCCTTCTCTAGAAAGGTCTGTATTTTCTGCCTCCAGCTCAGCATATACATACAGGTATAAAATATTTGTTTTAGGAAATCGAGGATGCAATTTTAGAATACCTGAGGCTATCTTTTGACCATGATAGAGAAATTATAATTTCACATATTATCTATGTAGATGTTACTGAAAAGTGGTTAAGTCAAAACTCAGAGGCGGTTTCTTTGTCCAATTTAACAGTAGTTTGAGATGTTAGGTATTTCTCCCTCTAGCAGAGGCTGAGAAGTTTGGGATATCTTCTCTTTCAAGGGGCTGTAACCTTCTTGTGAGGAACAGGAGTGCTTGTAGAGTGCAGTCCCTGCAACACTTAGGAAAATGTCATTTGTGTCTACCTAAGGTAGAAAGAGCTCCCCGGGTGGTACAGACCCTGCCTGCCAATGCAAGAGGCACAGGAGACACAGGTTCAATCCCTGGGTAGGGAAGATTCCCTGAAGGAGGGCATGGCAACCCACTCCGGTATGGCCAGAGACGCCTGGAGGGCTACAATCCACAGGGACATAAAGAGTCGGCTATGACTTGTATGAGTAACAACAGCAACAACAATAAGGCAGAAAGAGCACCCCTCCACCAGAACACAGAGTGACTCGGCAGTTTTATTCTGATGGAATTGCCTGCTAAACCACAGCGCTTTTAAAATTTGCTTAGGATTCTTGTTACATCATCTCGGAACCCTTTACATTTGTCATGGGCTAGCAAAATCTAGCGGCTTTCTGATTTTGTTTTCTTTGTCTTGCTGTATCTTCAGATCAGATCAGTCGCTCACTCGTGTCCGACTCTTTGCAACCCCATGAATCGCAGCACGCCAGGCCTCCCTGTCCATCACCAACTCCTGGAGTTCACTCAGACTCACGTCCATCAAGCCATCCAGCCATCTCATCCTCTGTTGTCCCCTTCTCCTCCTGCCCCCAATCCCTCCCAGCATCAGAGTCTTTTCCAGTGAGTCAACTCTTCGCATGAGGTAGCCAAAGTACTGGAGTTTCAGCTTTAGCGTCATTCCTTCCAAAGAAATCCCAGGGCTGATCTCCTTCAGAATGGACTGGTTGGATCTCCTTGCAGTCCAAGGGATTCTCAAGAGTCTTCTCCAACACCACAGTTCAAAAGCATCAATTCTTCGGCGCTCAGCCTTCTTCACAGTCCAACTCTCACATCCATACATGACCACAGGAAAAACCATAGCCTTGACTAGATGAACCCTTTGTTGGCAAAGTAATGTCTCTGCTTTTGAATATGCTATCTAGGTTGGTCATAACTTTCCTTCCAAGGAGTAAGCGTCTTTTAATTTCATGGCTGCAGTCACCATCTGTAGTGATTTTGGAGCCCAGAAAAATAAAGTCTGACACTGTTTCCACTGTTTCCCCAGCTACTTCCCATGAAGTGGTGGGACCGGATGCCATGATCTTCGTTTTCTGAATGTTGAGCTTTAAGCCAACTTTTTCACTCTCCACTTTCACTTTTATCAAGAGGCTTTTGAGTTCCTCTTCACTTTCTGCCATAAGGGTGGTGTCATCTGCATATCTGAGGTTACTGAGATTTCTCCTGGCAATCTTGATTCCAGCTTGTGCTTCTTCCAGCCCAGCGTTTCTCATGATGTGCTCTGCATATAAGTTAAATAAACAGGGTGACAATATACAGCCTTGACGTACTCCTTTTCCTATTTAGAACCAGTCTGTTGTTCCATGTCCAGTTCTAACTGTTGCTTCCTGACCTGCATACAAATTTCTCAAGAGGCAGATCAGGTGGTCTAGTATTCCCATCTCTTTCAGAATTTTCCACAGTTTCTTGTGATCCACACAGTCAAAGGCTTTGGCATAGTCAATAAAGCAGAAATAGATGTTTTTCTGGAACTCTCTTGCTTTTTCCATGATCCAGCGGATGTTGGCAGTTTGATCTCTGGTTCCTCTGCCTTTTCTAAAACCAGCTTGAACATCAGGAAGTTCACGGTTCACATATTGCTGAAGCCTGGCTTGGAGAATTTTGAGCATTACTTTACTAGCGTGTGAAATGAGTGCAATTGTGCGGTAGTTTGAGCATTCTTTGGCATTGCCTTTCTTTGGGATTGGAATGAAAACTGACCTTTTCCAGTCCTGTGGCCACTGCTGAGTTTTCCAAATTTGCTGGCATATTGAGTGCAGCACTTTCACAGCATCATCTTTCAGGATTTGGAATAGCTCAACTGGAATTCCATCACCTCCACTATGGTATTTTAACTAGAACCATCTTTATATTGTTCTAGTTAAACATTAGGAACTTAAAAAAAAATCAGACTATGTAAATTTATACATCTCAGTAATGTAAAGCAAAACCAGTACATCACGCTAGTTAAGAATAGCTGCTTTGGAGCTAGAACCTGGTTTGAATCTCAGCTCTGCCAATTATGATGTAGAAACATTAATAACCATTGCAATTATAAACATCATTGTCACGTGACTGACAATGTTTCAAGGAACCATTATAAATCAATCAATAGTTCAAATAATGTCAACACAGTTATTCCATTAATGCTATATAAAATATTTTGTATATTTTATCCTATTCTAGAATATCAATGGATGGTTTTATGGTAGTGATTAAATAAACATGGCTTCTTTCTTCTTGTTTTATAGATGAAGAAATAGGTTTAAGAAAATTAAGTTGAATAGAGTAAAATTTTATTGAGTGTCAGCCCTCTTCACAGAGTACTTAGGAACTGTAGGAATGCAGAGATAAGGCACAGGGAAGAAGTGCACAGCCAAGTAGGAGGCACGATAAACATTCAAATTCCAGTGATGAATTAAAAACAGAATGTACCTGCCAATGCCATAGACATAAGAGACACGGGTTCCACTCCTGAATCAGGAAGATCGTCTGGAGGACGGCATGGCAACCCACTCCAGTATTCTTGCCTGGAAAATCCCATGGACAGAGAAGCCTGGGGCTGTGGTCCATAGTTTTGCAGAGTCGGACATGGCTGAAATGACATAGCAGGGCACATAGACCTATACACACTTCGTGCTTGAGTGTAAAATGAATGAATGAATGAACCGAACAATAGGTACTATTTATCCAGTGGTTTTTGACCTGTGTTGACCATTTAGCGATAAAAATATTGCAAGTGCTGTGCTAGCCCTTTCATAAATAGGATCTGTGTAAGGGTTACAACAGTGTTGTGGAACATATATCATCCCCTTCTTACTGGTGAGTGTGCTGAAGCTTACAGAGTTCAAGCTAGTTTGTTCACTCTCTCAGGTGACATCAGGATCTTCAATAAGGTCTGACTCCGACAACGTATTCTTGAAACACACTGTCAAATATAGGCGCTGTGACCGTGATCGCCTAATTAGAACCCCAGATGGGTGCTTTGCTAACTCGGTTCCTCGGAAACTAATTTCACTGAGCTCCAGTGGCTTCACCATGAGGAAAATAAAGTCCTGTCTCCCAGAGCTGTGCAGATTAAATGCTTTGCATATGAAAATGTTTCCTAAAATACATTTAAGGGGTACAAGATGTAGGGTTCAAAGGAAAACGGCTCAAGGATTACTGGTTTCTTCAGTCATCTTTTTATGGAGGATAAAAGGAAGTTTCCCAAAGAATGGAAATAGACTATACACAGAAAAAGTAAGCGATGCAACGATTAAATGTCTTAATTGGAACGTAAAGTCAGTTAGAGCTTCAAAACATAGATCATGAGTCAGCTGTGGTAAGGAGACATCTCTTGTTGGGTTCTTAAAATATCAGAACATTTCACAAATAAGTTAGTACCTTGAGCTACTCTCTAAAAGACTGAAGACTCTGCCCCCAGGTGTGTGTTGTGCGTGTGATGCTCAGTGCTTCTGGGGCTGGAGGCCCCCCTCACCGCGATCCTCCGGTACTCTCCTGGAACCCCGGCTGGCTCCACTCCTTCATGTTGCCTGGTTGGTCCCTCAGGGCTTCTGAGCTGGTCATCCTCCTGGAGGACGCCAATCATGTCATCTTCCACACAAGTCTGTGAAAACACTGTTGAGATGGCAAGGTAGAAATCAAGTGTTGTCAGTGCTGGTTCCATCAAAATCCTCAAGTCACCAAGTAAACAAGTCATAGCAATGAAGCTAAAGAATAATCAAATGCTGCCTCTACGTTATAAAACAAACCACATGTGTAAGGGAAATGACATGTTGAAGTTGGTTCCCAATTGGGTTAACTAATTACATACAAAGTGCTCCTATAAAAAGGCTCATTTGGGTGTCTAAAGGGACAGAGGTAAATAATTATATACCAACAGCCTGCGGGAATCTTAGTATGTTGATGTGTTCACATCAGAAGAAAAAAAACATGATTTATGCTGAACACTCTGTCCTGTAACACACAATCCATGGGATAATTTCCTTCCCAGTGATGCTCCGGTCACTAATTGTCAGGTGGGGCCCATGAGGCCCTTCCAAATCACTTTTACTGTTTTCTTGGAACAGAGTCTTGTATCTGTGCTCCAGTCACTTGGACCAGATCCCAGAGGGCGAGACCTGGGATCTGTGATTACCAAATCACTGGTGAAATTTTAGCCATTTCAGTAGTAGTAGCAGCTGCTCAGTCATATCCAACTCTTTGAGACCCCATGGACTGTATAGTGTGCCAAGCTCCTCTGCCCATGGAATTTTCTAGGCAAGAGCTACCGGAGTGGGTAGCCATTCCCTTCTCCAGGGGATCTTCCTGACCCAAGGATTAAACCTGTGTCTCTGACACTGCAGGCGGATTCTTTACAGTCTGAGCCACCAGGAAATTAGCATTCCCGGTTAACTTTTCTTTCCTCTCCTCCTCCTTCCCATCCTCCCTTCCTCCCCTCTTTCCCTCCTCCTTCCCTCCCTTCCAACTAAATGATCAGTATTGTCCTGTCTCCATGGGGGATTGGCTTCAGGATCCCGTGGATTCCAAACCCAAGGGTGCTCCAGTCCATCTTATACAATGTGAAGTACAGTTGGGCCTCGCTGTCTACGGACCAGAGCCTGGGATTGCTCGAATCCACAGATGGGGTTATGAAGGCCAACTGCAATGGGTTAAGTTTTTCTAGGGACGACTGTTAATATGTCCGTAAAGAAGAGAAATGCATTTTAGGAAGGATATTTCACTCCATTGTTCCCGATCAGGAGGTGAGAGGGCTTGTTAAAACACAGTAATGGTCCTTACCGCAGTTTCTGGTTTAGTGACTGGGTGTGGCCACAAACTTCCAAGTGTTGCTGACATTGCCGGTCCACGGAGCGCACTTTCAAAGCCGGCACTTTATGCTCCCCATTCGGCGTCCTCCCCCGACCCTGCCTCCGCTCTCTCTCTCTGTTGTGCGTGGAATTGCCTCCTGCACCATTTGTCTCAGGCTGTTTTGCTCCTTGGTGCTTCTCAGGCAGCCACAGATGTCTTCATTCCTTCTCCTCCCCATTGTCCAGTAACATCGATTTACATCATCCAGCCATCTGAGAGCTGCTATTCCCTTATGTCACCAAGGATTTGGGAAGGCCCTCTTCTGAAGCCACTGCGTTTTTCATGAGTCCTTAATCAGTGTCGTGATCTGATCGTGCCCTTCCTTTACCATAGAGACTCATGCAGCAGAGGAGAGTCTCAGAGTGTTCGCTTTAGGTGGTGAGCTTGTTTTATTTTCCAAAGGAAGACCTTCTAATACTCTCTCAAATTCTTTTTATAATTTATTATTTTTTAATTTCTTTATTGAAGGATTATTGCTTTACAGAATTGTGTTGTTTTCTGTCAAACCTCAACATGAATCAGCCATAGGTGTACATATATCTCCTCCCTTTTGAACCTCCCTCCCATCTCCCACCCCATCCCACCCCTCTAGGTTGATACAGAGCCCCTGATTGAGTTTCCTGAGCCATAGAGCAAATTCCCGTTGGCTACCTATTTTACATACAGTAATGTAACTTTCCGTGTTACTCTCTCCATACATCTCACCCTCTCCTCCCCTCTCCCCATGTCCATTTGTCTGTTCTCTATGTCTGTTTCTGTGTTGCTTCCCTGTAAATAAATTCTTCAGTACTATTTTTCTAGATTCCATGTATATGTTTTCCAGTTCCAGTTCAGTCGCTCAGTCATGCCTAACTCTTTGCGATCCCATGAATCGCAGCATGCTAGGCCTCGATGTCCATCACCAACTCCCGGAGTTCACTCAAACTCATGTCCATCGAATTGGTGATGCCATCCAGCCATCTCATCCTCTGTCGTCCCCTTTTCCTCCTGCCCCCAATCCCTCCCAGCTTCAGGGTCTTTTCCAATGAGTCAACTCTTCACATGAGGTGGCCAAAGTACTGGAGTTTCAGCTTTAGCATCAGTCCTTCCCATGAACACCCAGGGCTGATCTCCTTCAGAATGGACTGGTTGGATCTCCTTGCAGTCCAAGGGACTCTCAAGAGTCTTCTCCAACACCATAGTTCAAAAGCATCAATTCTTCAGCACTCAGCTTTCTTCACAGTCCAACTCTCACATCCATATATGACTACTGGAAAAACCATAGCCTTGACTAGACGGACCTTTGTTGGCAAAGTAATGTTGAATACGACATTTAGCTTTCTCTTTCTGACTCACTTCACTCTGTATAATAGGTTCTAGGCTCATCTCCCTCATTAGAACTGACTCAAATGCATTCGTTTTTAAGACTGAGTAATGTTCCATTGTGTATATGTACCACAGCTTCTTTATCCCTTCATCTGTCGATGGACATCTAGATTGCTTCCATGTTCTAGCTATTGTAAATAGTGCTGCAGTGAACAATGGGATACATGTATCTTTTCCAGTTTTGGTTTCCTCAGGGTATACGCCTAGGAGTGGGATTGCTGGGTCATGTGGTGGTTTTATTCCTAGTTTTTTAAGGGATCTCCATACCGTCTTCCACAGTGGCTGTATCAATTTACACGTCTTCCACAGTGGCTGTATTGGTTTACATTCCCACCAACAGTGCAAGAGCATTCCCTTCTCCACACCCTCTCCAGCGTTTACTGTTTGTAGACTTTTTGATGATGGCCACTCTGATCCATGTGAGGTGATTTCTCATTATAGTTTTGATTTGCATTTCTCTAATAATGAGCATCTTTCCATGTATGTTTCCATCTGTATGTCTTCTTTGAATAAATGTCTGTTTAGGTCTTTTTGCCACTTTTTGATTATGGTGTTTGTTTTTCTGGTATTGAGTTGTATGAGCTGCTTGTATATTTTGGAAATTAATCCTTTGTCAGTTGTTTCATTTGCTATTATTTTCTCCCATTCTGAAGGTTGTCTTTTCACCTTGCTTATAGTTTCCTTTGCTGTGCAAAATCTTTTAAGTTTAATCAGGACCCACTGGTTTACTTTTGTTTTTGTTTCTGTTATTCTAGGAGGTGGGTCATAGAGAATCTTGCTTTGATTTATGTCATTGAGTGTTCTGCCTCAAATTCTTATCGAAAGATATCTGAACACATTACAGGAATTGTGCTATGATCATAAATACTGTTAGACATTTCAAATGTGTAAACTTCTATAAAGATTTCTAACAGTTGCTTACAAACAATCAAAATATATAGAAAGAAAGAAAAAAGAGATTGGTCGTGAAGAGTTGGACACAACTGAGCGACTTGACTTTCACTTTTCACTTTCATGCATTGGAGAAGGAAATGGCAACCCACTCCAGTGTTCTTGCCTGGAGAATCCCAGGGACGGGGGAGCCGGGTTGGCTGCCGTCTACAGGGTTGCACAGAGTCGAACACGACTGAAGCGACTTAGCAGCAGCAGCAGCAGCAGTACCAAACCTGTTTAAAAATTATGGTTATAACTGTATATATCAGGGAATATTTATGCTTGGATAAAATGATTCAAGTTTTAATTCAAAAGGACTGGCAACAATGGAATCTAATTGAAGTAGTTCAATTTTTAAAACTGTATTTTGAGTTTCAGCTTTATTTACACTTCATTCGTTTTCATGTGATTTAAAATATGTTGATAGCTATCATTTTCATTCAGTTTTCCTAATCATTCTGCTACTAATGTAAATATAACTTTCAAAACCTATCTAGGGGTCAACATCTTGTCTTTGGTCAATATAATTGCGATTTTATCTTTAGAAACTAGCACAGAAATGTGATTATATTGCTATCTTTTCAGGGATTCATATTTTCTCTAAATTGAAATTCTTGAGAACTTCAATAATATTCAAGGCTATTCATATAAATTGGCTAGACATATGAGACAGAAAAATCAAAGTTGGATTGATGTCTATGAGAAATCATCAAATATTTTACGTAACTGATGTCAAAAGATATGGGTATATAAAAACTTCACATAATGCATTTTGATTATGAAGTGTGGATCTGGACTAGATCACATCAAAAGCCTGAGACTTACATGACCTGAAGTCTCAATATTTAACAAGATAAACTTCATGTTTATTGATGAGGACACACATGCCACTAGAATGAGCACTTCTTAGAAAAACATGGAAACACAAAGTACTAGCAATGATTTTTTAATCCAAAAATTAAGTAGCAAATAGTTCATGATGGCAGCTCATCCAAAAAAAATAAAAATAATTGAAAATTCTTAATGAATTCAAGATGTATCCTTAAGTAATACTATATCTCATATTGAGGGAATTAAAAACATCAAAGGATCTGATGCAGTTTTACTTTAAAATTTGTTCTTGAAAACTTGCAGTTTTTTCAAATTATAATTCTGTTCAGTTTCTCCTACTTTTTTTCCCATTTTTAGTTGATGATAAGAAACTTTATTCAGAGCAGAGCACTTGAAAAATTGTGTGTGCGTGTGCATGTGCTCAGTCATGTCCAATTCTTTGCGACCCCATGGACTGTAGCCCGCCAGGCTCCCCTGTCTGTGGAATCTTCCAGGCAAGAACACTGGAATGGGTTACCATTTCCTTCTCTAGGGGATCCTCCCAACCCAGGGGTCGAACCCGTGTCTCCTGAGTCTCTTACATTGGCAGGTGGATTCTTTACCACTAATGCCCCCAAGTTTTAGTGTACGATAAAGTGGCTTATAAATCAGTTAGGGAATAGAGCTTTTTTTGTTTGTTTGTTTTCATTAAGCACTTCTTGGATAACTAGCTAATCATTTGAGAGAAAAGAAATTAAGTTAGATTAGCACAAGAAATTAGCTGAAAAAGATTTAATTGTGAAAAATGATGGCTTAATCACCTAGAAAGCAAAAATATGACTATCTGATTGCAATAACCTTATAAATTTAAACTTTGTAAGAGAACTTTATAAGCATGAAATTAATGAAAATCCAACAGAGAATATCAGTCGGTAAGTCTTTACAAACACAAAGCTTTGGCATGTCCAAAAGCACCATGAAATTAAAATGCAAGTCAAAATCTGGAAAAATTGTTTGCAATGGTATGTCTATCAAATTCAGAACAAAATGAGCATGCTTATAGAATGGAAAAAATGTTGAATATGTACGAACAGACCAATCATGAAAAATAAACATTCATTGTGAATTTAACCAAAAGTACCATTGTTTTAATATTGAATTGGAATAAATAGAGGTAATTGATGATGAAAATCAGTGATCAAGAACTCTTTCTTTCTAGAGGGCCACAATTTTATACTATAGATATATAAATACATACTCTTCCATGCAGTATTTCCTATTATGGGAGTGTACCTTAAGGTAACACCTCAGTTGCAAATGAATATTTGTGTATGAGAATGTTCAAGAACGGGTTATTTATGTAGAATGCAGAGGACAGAGTTCTAGTTCTGTTAAAGTTTTTAACACAACTAAAATTTCTTCACTAAAATTTGTGGTAAAAATAGGGAGTATTCTTTGCATAGGCTCAGATACACGTCTGTCATTTATGCTGCTTTCCATTATTATTTCTGAAATTTTACTGCCAGAATGGAGAATCCAGAGCAGAGTCCCTGTATCACTTAGAAATGCTTGTTTTCTTTACATCATGTCAGCTGCTTTTCATAGACGATTAGCCTCCTTGTTCTGGAAGGATTCCAGTTCACATAATTATAATCTAATTGATATTATGTCCTCCCAGTAGCTTTGGTGATTTGCAGTTTTGTTTTTGCTTCCTGTTTGTCCTGCCATGACTGCTCAGTTGCCCCTACAGGCGCTGTCTACACCCTGGCATTTCTCTATGTTTGCATGCACATACTGTGGGCATATTAAAATAATAACACCAAGTATATTTAAGTCATTTCTTTTAATTTAGAAATTTAAATAGGAGACATTATTGGGCTTTTCTTCTTTCTATGTGGATGTATTTCTTCAACTTTTTTTTTTTTTCTTTACTGAGCCCTTAGTATGTACCAGGTTCTTCACGCCAGTCAGAGAATACAGGCAGGAAACGGGAAAACAAGTACAGAGATTACCACCAGCTGGGATACATGCTATGAGGTGGAGGAAGGGAGAGAGTCCTGCCGGGGTGGAAGGTTTCGCCCTGGACAGAGCTGCTGGAGGCTGGGAGTAGGTGAGGGAGTTATGAAGAGAGACCAAGCCGGCTCCTGAGAACTTCCTTTATTGCTTTTCTATTTTGGCTGTCCTGAAGAGAGCCCGAGCTAGCTGTATGGCGAGTGCACGAGGAGCGGTCCAGGGTGAGGAAGAGGCAGGGGAAAGGCCTCAGCTGGGAGTCTGAGAGGTGGGAGACCCGCGGGGCCGGCGGGGCTGCCGAGAGCCGCTGTGGGAATGGGGGCTGGGGTCCCAGTCACACCCGGCCTGTTCCCCTTGGCCGTGGACCCTTCTCACCTCCTTCCTGAGCGGGTTAAGCACGCGAGGACTGGTGATGAGTCCTTATGAGAGCTTCCTCGAGCCCCACAGCCACTTAGACGAACAGAGCCAAGCCAAGAGACCCCCAGGTGGACAGTTTCCGCATGAGGTCACCGTCGGAGTCGGCTGAGCAGCGATGCTCCTTCAGGGACGCCTGCTCGTCTCCTCAGGGCTTCCTGCGCGCGACTCCGTGACTTCCGGTCACCGCCCTGCGGGTGAAGCCGGCGAAGGCTTGATTGGTGCCCCTCACGGCACCTGGAAGAGTGGAAACTGTCTCACCTTTTAACTGAAAGTCGAAATTAGACCCAGGAACTGCACTTAGAGGGTTTCAGTGTATGTGGTGTGACAGTCTGAGGTGGTATGAAGCGTCCAAAGCGTCAAGTTTGCAGGCATCTAAACCTGCTGGATGGAGCCGAAGCAAAAAGAACCCCAGCTGTGGATGTGACTGGTGACAGGAGCAAGGTCCGCTGCTGTAAAGAGCAATATTGCATAGGAACCTGGAATGTCAGCTCCATGATTCAAGGCAAATTGAAAGTGGTCAAACAAGAGATGGCAAGAGTGAATGTCGACATTCTAGGAATCAGCGAACTGAAATGGACTGGAATGGGTGAATTTAACTCAGATGACCATTATATCTACTACTGCAGGCAGGAATCCCTCAGAAAAAATGGAGTGGCCATCCTGGTCAACAAAAGAGTCCGAAATGCAGTACTTGGATGCAATCTCAAAAATGACAGAATGATCTCTGTTTGTTTCCAAGGCAAACCATTCAATATCACAGTAATCCAAGTCTATGCCCCAACCAGTAATGCTGACGAAGCTGAAGTTAAACAGTTCTATGAAGACCTATAAGACCTTTTAGAACTAACACCCAAAAAAGATGTCCTTTTCATTATAGGGGACTGGAATGCAAAAGAAGGAAGTCAAGAAACACCTGGAGTAACAGGCAAATTTGGCCTTGGAATACAGAATGAAGCAGGGCAAAGACTAATAGAGTTTTGCCAAGAAAATGCACTGGTCATAACAAACACCCTCTTCCAACAACACAGAGAAGACTCTATATGTGGACATCACCGGATGGTCAACACCAAAATCAGATTGATTATATTCTTTGCAGCCAAAGATGGAGAAGCTCTACACAGTCAGCAAAAACAAGACCAGGAGCTGACTGTGGCTCAGACCATGAACTCCTTATTGCCAAATTCAGACTTAAATTGAAGAAAGTAGGGAAAACCACTAGATTATTCAGGTATGACCTAAATCAAATCCCTTATGATTATACAGTGGAAGTAAGAAATAGATTTAAGGGCCTAGATCTGATAGAGTGCCTGATAAACTATGGAATGAGGTCCGTGACATTGTACAGGAGACAGGGATCAAGACCGTTCCCATGGAAAAGAAATGCAAAAAAGCAAAATGGCTGTCTGGGGAGGCCTTACAAATAGCTGTGAAAAGAAGAGAAGCGAAAAGCAAAGGAGAAAAGGAAAGATATAAACATCTGAATGCGAAGTTCCAAAGAATAGCAAGAAGAGATAAGAAAGCCTTCTTCAGCGATCAATGCAAAGAAATAGAGGAAAACACAATGGGAAAGACTAGGGATCTCTTCAAGAAAATCAGAGATACCAAAGGAACATTTCATGCAAAGATGAGCTCGATAAAGGACAGAAATGGTATGGACCTAACAGAAGCAGAAGATATTAAGAAGAGATGGCAAGAATACACAGAAGAACTGTACAGAAAAGATCTTCATGACCAGATAATCACGATGGTGTGATCACTGACCTAGAGCCAGACATACTGGAATGTGAAGTCAAGTGGGCCTTAGAGAGCATCACTACGAACAAAGCTAGTGGAGGTGATGGAATTCCAGTTGAGCTATTCCAAATCCTGAAAGATGATGCTGTGAAAGTGCTGCACTCAATATGCCAGCAAATTTGGAAAACTCAGCAGTGGCCACAGGACTGGAAAAGGTCAGTTTTCATTCCAATCCCAAAGAAAGGCAATGCCAAAGAATGCTCAAACTACTGCACAATGGCACTCCTCTCACACACTAGTAAAGTAATGCTCAAAATTCTCCAAGCCAGGCTTCAGCAATATGTGAGCCGTGAACTTCCTGATGTTCAAGCTGGTTTTAGAAAAGGCAGAGGAACCAGAGATCAAACTGCCAACATCCACTGGATCATGGAAAAAGCAAGAGAGTTCCAGAAAAACATCTATTTCTGCTTTATTAACTATGCCAAAGCCTTTGACTGTGTGGATCACAAGAAACTGTGGAAAATTCTGAAAGAGATGGGAATACCAGACCACTTGATCTACCTCTTGAGAAATTTGTATGCAGGTCAGGAAGCAACAGTTAGAACTGGACATGGAACAACAGACTGGTTCCAAATAGGAAAAGGAGTTCGTCAAGGCTGTATATTGTCACCCTGTTTATTTAACTTATATGCAGAGTACATCATGAGAAACGCTGGGCTGAAAGAAACACAAGCTGGAATCAAGATTGCGGGAGAAATCTCAATAACCTCAGATATGCAGATGACACCACCCTTATGGCAGAAAGTGAAGAGGAACTCAAAAGCCTCTTGATAAAAGTGAAAGTGGAGAGTGAAAAAGTTGGCTTAAAGCTCAACATTCAGAAAACGAAGATAATGGCATCCGGTCCCACCACTTCATGGGAAATAGATGGGGAAACAGTGGAAACAATGTCAGGCTTTATTTTTCTGGGCTCCAAAATCACTACAGATGGTGACTGCAGCCATGAAATTAAAAGACGCTTACTCCTTGGAAGGAAAGTTATGACCAACCTAGATAGCATATTCAAAAGCAGAGACATTACTTTGCCAACAAACGGTTCATCTAGTCAAGGCTATGGTTTTTCCTGTGGTCATGTATGAATGTGAGAGTTGGACTGTGAAGAAGGCTGAGCGCCGAAGAATTGATGCTTTTGAACTGTGGTGTTGGAGAAGACTCTTGAGAGTCCCTTGGACTGCAAGGAGATCCAACCAGTCCATTCTGAAGGAGATCAGCCCTGGGATTTCTTTGGAAGGACTGATGCTAAAGCTAAAACTCCAGTACTTTGGCCACCTCATGCAAAGAGTTGACTCATTGGAAAAGACTCTGATGCTGGGAGGGATTGGGGGCAGGAGGAGAAGGGGACGACAGAGAATGAGATGGCTGGATGGCATCACTGACTCGATGGACGTGAGTCTGAGTGAACTCAGGGAGTTGGTGATGGACAGGGAGGCCTGGCGTGCTGTGATTCATGGGGTCGCAAAGAGTCGGACACGACTGAGTGACTGATCTGATCTGATCTGAAACCTGCTCAACCATGGCTCATCCACCAGTGGTCCTCACTCCCCTAGGTCTCCCTGACTTCAAACTCTCTTTTCCTGTCTGGAATGTACTCCTTTCCTGACAGCCTGCATCACTTTTTTTCTTTTTTCTTTTTTTTTCAAAGGCCAAAATAAGTTAACTGACTTCTCAAAGCCACACAGCTTTTTTAATACCAGAACTGGGTTCTCATCCTTCTGCTAGTCCCTTGAAATGTGGAGGGTGTGCCAGGCCTGTGCTGAGAACCAGGAAAACAAATGTGGTTGACAAGAGACCCTGACATTAGGCTACTAACCTAACCTAACCTTGTTGAGCGAGGAAAGTGGGGTGAAGGCATAAGGTGATGCAAGAGGACAGAAGTGGGACTGAATAACCCCAAAGGAAGGGATTTTAGAGTCTGTACTTCAACTGAAAAATAATTCAAGTGGGAAAGTTTTGATGGTCAAGGACTACACCCAATCAGAGGCTTGTGATTCAAGGCGTCGTGCCATTTTTATTCATTAAAATATTTAGCTGTGCTCCCGTTTCTTCAGTTATTAAGTTGTATCCTCAAATCTTGAACTTCTCAGCAAAAGTGGTTTGATTGTAGGTAATGGACACCTGGTCCTCTGCCATCCATTCTCAGAAACCACATCTGCATTGTGAGAGTATCACAGATGACGTTAGGCTTCCCCGTGTGGCTCAGTGGTAGAGAACCCGCCTGCCAATGCAGGACACTCGGTTTTGAGCCCTGGGTCAGGAAGATCCCCTGGAGAAGGAATCAGCTACCCACTCCCATATTCTTACCTGGAGAATTCCATGGATGGAGGAGCCAGGCAGGCTATAGTCCATGGGGTCACAAAGAGCCAGACACGACTGAGCATGAGACATCCCCCCTATAAATGACTTTCCTGAGTAAGTTAGTGATGGCTGACATCAGCTTTTGTTGGGAAGACATGCCACCTGTTGTCCTGGTCAGCGAGCAGTGTGCTGTCCCTTTGGAACCGCGTTCATCTGCAATTCATGCTCACACACCTGGACACCAGGACCCTGCCCTCAGGTGCCTCAGAATGTCGATGCCTTTGAAACTGGGTACTCATCCCGGACACTTGTAAAGAGCAGATTTTGCAAATTCAGGTCATTCTAATAATTTCAAACAATAACAAAGAAACAGGAGTTCCAGGGACTTGGCTAATGGATCCTTGTTGGATTAGACATGTTTTAGATTAAAAACTGACTCTACTGAAGACTGTAAGTAACTGACACTGCTTAATATATTTGTATCCATTTTCTTAACCAGAGTGTATAGTTTTAACTTACTTTTGGTATGACAAAAACATGAAGTTTCTATTTACTTTATTATGTAGATGAGCAAATCAGTCCCCTTGTGAAAAACTGTTCTTTTCTAATCAGTAAAATATGTTGATTTCTTAAATTGCTATTATCAACATGCAAATTATTATATTATTGTCTGGATTTATTGCAGAGAATATTTTTGAGCTATCTTGTATCACGTAATTTGCTGGTAATTTAAGAATACTTATGTACACTTGGGTTTTTTAATTAGTGGATGTTCCTTCAATTATGTTAGTAATGACCTCATTCATTTTAAAGTATTAGTTCTATTTATGTTCCTCTCCAGTAAAATAAATACATTTGAAATATTTTTTTTTAATCTTATTTTTCAAAGAAGAGAAATCCAGGCAAGCTTAAACTGCCCAGGCTTTTTTAAACTGAGGCAAAAATTCAGTATTTTAATTATCAGTTGTAATATTGTGTGTCACTACTTCATGGGAAATGGATGGGGAAACAGTGGAAACAGTGTCTGAATTTACTTTTCTGGGCTCCAAAATCACTGCAGATGGTGACTGCAGCAATGAAATTAAAAGACTCTTACTCTTTGGAAGGAAAGTTATGACCAACCTAGACAGCATATTCAAAAGCAGAGACATTACTTTGCCAACAAAGGTCTGTCTAATCAAGGCTACGGTTTTTCCAGTGGTCGTATATGGATGTGAGAGTTAGACTGTAAAGAAAGCTGAGTGCCAAAGAATTGATGCTTTTGAACTGTGGTGTTGGAGAAGACTCTTGAGAGTCCCTTGGACTGCAAGGAGATCCAGCCAGTCCATCCTAAAGGAGATCAGTCCTGGGTGTTCATTGGAGGGACTGATGTTGAAGCTGAAACTCCAATACTTTGGCCACCTGATGAGAAGAGCTGACTCATTTGAAAAGACCCTTATGCTGGGAAAGATTGAGGGCAGGAGGAGAAGGGGATGACAGAGGATGAGATGGTTGGATGGCATCATCGACTCCATGGACATGGGTCTGGGTGGACTCGGGAGTTGGTGATGGACAGGGAGGCCTGGCATGCTGCAGTTAATGGGATTGCAAAGAGTTGGACACGACTGAGTGACTGAACTGAACTGAATATTGTGTTTGTGTGTGTGTGTGTGTGTGTGCGGCGCGCACATGTGTGACTAAAAGTAATACTGAATGATTGGAAATTTATAATTTTAAAATGGAGAGTAACTGTGCCAGCTCTCAGAACATTATGTTCCTCATAGACCATCAGAGTTCCTCTGTTTATGTCCCCACACTTGTCCTCTGAACCTTCTGCAAATGTTAACAATTTATCACAAAGGAGCTGAGTTAAGCATGGAGGTGTATCAGTACAAATCCCTTCATCCTTCTACACATCAAAGTGATCTCCTGATGACAGTAGGTCAGTAGCTGCAATTCCCCAGGTAGAGATCAATGTCCTTCCTGACATTTTTTTTCCTTAACACTTAAGGCAATAGAAAAATCAGATTTGAAATTTCGCTGGGGTTTATTAGAAAGCTCCAAAAGACACACTGTAGGTACTGCTGCTTATAGGAACCATGCCTGTTCTAGTTTTTCAGTGGAGCTATCTCCAACAGACCAGTTGGTCATAACCAGTTAGACTGTGCTTGTTTTCAACTTAATTTTATCTTGTCACTGAATAAACATACACTTTCCAAGCTGTCTCATGTTCAAAAATGTTTTCCTGACTCATATTTTTTTTCCTCTAAGCATTGGATGTTGTTTCTTAATTGTAAAAAGATCTTTGGGGTGGATTTCCATTGATTTCAAATGTCTAACCTTTGTCTAACATTTAACATCCTCTCAACACAGAGGAATGAGCTGAGTGTCTCCACAGCCTTAACCCCAGGTCTGAAATTTCAGATCAGCGTCTTTCATTTTGACCTTTGAATCATATCAAGCTATATTGATAACACAGCACTTACTATCACTTTTCTGGGATCTCCTCACTAAACAATGAATTTTCATTGTTTATCCTACTTACCATAATCTTATTTGTGGTTAGAATGAAACTCAGTCCTCAAAAATTGTCAGGCTTGCTATATTGCCTTGGAAAATGCATGAGATGAATAATAAATATTAAATTATTCATACAAATAACCACCCTGTACAAGGACTCCCTGTTTCTCTGCTAGGGGAATACACGGATAGCATAAAACAATTGAAACAGAGTTAAGAGATAAAGGCATCAGAAAGCACAGCGTCAGCGGCTGCCAGGAAAAGCTTTCAGTAGATGGGGCTTTACAAAGGAGACGGGCTACCCTGTTTTAAGTACAGCTGAAAGGTCAGGTTAGCTTAATAACACTCCCCTTTGTCTGAAGGCACTGTGCTCAAGGAAACAACGGAGGTAAAGAGTAAGTAGTTCTAGAAAGAAACTAAATGAGGGGAAAAAAAGGCAGAATAAAAAAAGACATTTAGAACTTTTGTTCTTTGACAGTTTGAATGAAAAGACAGACTATGAGCTGGGTGAAAGGGTGATATTTGCTTTGCAAATATCTGACAAAGTATTTACATGGAGAGTATGTAAAGAGCACACAAAATCAACAGGGGAAAAAGCAAACAACCCAATTAAAAAAGGGACAGAAACATGTATGGACACTTTGCCAAAGAGGATATATGGATAGTAAGTGAGCACACAGTGAGCTGTTCAACATATTAGCCATTACAGAAATGCAAACCACTCTAAGTTGCCACATCCCATTAGAATAACTTAGATTAAATGTGTATATAAAAACAGACAGTATTAAGTGTTAGTGCTTATGCAGGGCAACTGTGCATTGCTGAAACAAAATAGTGTAAAAAAGTACAAAATAGTAGGGACATTCTGGAAAAAATGGTCAGTTTCTTATAAAACTAACTATACACTTACCATATGACCTGGAAAACCTTCTCGTTTCTTTTAAAAGAATGCTAGTGTTTACCCAGGCAAAAATATAACTGTATGTTCACACAGATTTGTAAATACACATTTATAAAGACTATTCATAATGGCCTCAAAGTAAAATCAACACAAGTGTCTTTCAGTGGCGAATTGACAAGCCAACTGTGGGACTTTTGTACCATGGAACACAATCAGCGTTTAAAAGCAACAAAACACAGGTACATGCAACAACAAAGAGGAATTCCAGAGACATTATGAGAAATGGAGCAAGTCAGTCTTGAAAGACTACATACTGTACGATTCCTTTATATTCAGATCAGATCAGATCAGATCAGTCGCTCAGTCGTGTCCGACTCTTTTCGACCCCATGAATCGAAGCACGCCAGGCCTCCCTGTTCATCACCAACTCCCAGAGTTTACTGATACTCACGTCCATCGACTCAGTGATACCATCCAGCCATCTCATCCTCTGTCGTCCCCTTCTCCTCCTGCCCCCAATCCCTCCCAGCATCAGAGTCTTTTCCAATGAGTCAACTCTTCGCATGAGGTGGCCAAAGTGCTAGAGTTTCAGCTTCAGCATCATTCCCTCCAAAGAAATCCCAGGGCTGATCTCCTTCAGAATGGACTGGTTGGATCTCCTTGCAGTCCAAGGGACTCTCAAGAGTCTTCTCCAACACCACAGTTCAAAAGCATCAATTCTTCGGCGCTCAGCCTTCTTCACAGTCCAACTCTCACATCCATACATGACCACAGGAAAAACCATAGCCTTGACTAGACGAACCTTTGTTGGCAAAGTAATGTCTCTGCTTTTGAATATGCTATCTAGGTTGGTCATAACTTTCCTATGCCAAAGCCTTTGACTGTGTGGATCACAAGAAACTGTGGAAAATTCTGAAAGAGATGGGAATACCAAACCACCTGATCTGCCTCTTGATAAATTTGTATGCAGGTCAGGAAGCAACAGTTAGAACTGGACATGGAACAACAGACTGGTTCCAAATAGGAAAAGGAGTTCATCAAGGCTGTATATTGTCACCCTGTTTATTTAACTTATATGCAGAGTACATCATGAGAAACACTGGACTGGAAGAAACACAAGCTGGAATCAAGATTGCCAGGAGAAATCTCAGTAACCTCAGATATGCAGATGACACCACCCTTATGGCAGAAAGTGAAGAGGAACTCAAAAGCCTCTTGATGAAAGTGAAAGAGGGAAAAAAAAAAGAAAGTGAAAGAGGAGAGTGAAAAAGTTGGCTTAAAGCTCAACATTCAGAAAACGAAGATCATGACATCTTTATATTACAGTCTAGTAAAGACAAAGCTAAGAGTCGGACATGACTGAGCAACTTCCCTTTCACTTTTCACTTTCATGCATTGGAGAAGGAAATGGCAACCCATTACAGTGTTCTTGCCTGGAGACTCCCAGGGACAGGGGGGGGGCTGGTGGGCTGCCATCTATGGGGTCGCACAGAGTTGGACACGACTGAAGCGACTGAGCAGCAGTAGAAGCAGCAGCAAAGACAAAGCTATAGCAATGAAGGACAGATGAGTGCCTGCCATAGGTAGGAATTGGGTGGGGGGTTGACTTGAAGGGGAGAGTGTGAAGGATGTTTTGAGGGGTGATGTGACTGTTCTGCAGGGCTTCTCTGATAGCTCAGTTGGTAAAGAATCCACCTGCAGTGCAGGAGACCCCGGTTCAATTCCTGGGTTGGGAAGATCCCCTGGAGAAGGGATAGGCTACCTACTCCAGTATTCTTGGGCTTCCCTGGTGGCTTAGAATCCACCTGCAATGAGACTGTTCCATATTCTGACTGTGGTGGTTGTTACATGATCACATGTGTCAAAATTCATAGAGCTTGTCCATGCGGAAAAAAAAAACAACAACAGTGTAACTTAATTTAAATGTAGACTCTTATCGAGGAGGTTAATATAGTCCCTTGAAATCTTCAAGATTCCCTGACTCAACTGCAGATTAATCTCAACAAAGCCCGTGGAAAACAAAGTCAGCAATGGTGGGGTGGGCTTGGGAGGCCTGAACACTCTGTGTCCCCTGAGATTTTTGTTTTCTGAGAACAAGTTCCTCAGCTGTTACACTGATATGTTTAAATTCACAGCTTTTAAACTGCAGCTGCTGAACTATGGCTCTGGAAATCATCTGAATCTCAGAATGTGTAAATATTATATATACAGTAATTTAGAGGAGAGTCAACATTTCCTTTCTTACCCCCAAGGTTTTGAGTTCCTGAAATTGCCAAGGTTGAGTAAACTTTGAAGCCACTCACCTTATTTCTTCTTATCCAAGTTTTCCTACTGAATTACTCTCTGCCTGCCAAGGGTATTCTAAAATTCAAATGATTAGACTGCAAAGTGCTTTGAGGCTTTGGGATACAAAATGATTCAAGTGTTAATTATTATTATGCAGTATTCCAAAGGAAAAAAGAAAACCTCCTCTACCTTGGCTCCTGTTACACTGCCTTATCTCCCTCCTACTTCACTGATCATTTCATCCTAACTTTTTCTATGGACCTTCTCCTTTCTCCCACCCTTCAAATGTTGACATCTGGCTAAGAGAGAAACTTGGATCTATCAATTCCGTTCCCTCATACACTGTTTTCTTTGAAAAACAACATTCATTGTCTTGGCTTCTTTTAACCATGGATGGACCCTCCAAGCCAACACTTTCTACCCTGGCTTCTTTATTTAATTAACTTTAATCAATTACATCTTGTCTACTTGACTTTTCCAACAATATCTTAATCTCTCTGTATTTGAAAAATCCCATTGCTGCAGAGAGTCAGAATGGAAATTCTCTTGCATTTTTGTTGGAAATTTAAACTGAAAGACATTTTGAAGTGCAGATTGTCCAGAGGTACCCAAAGTTTGAGGGAGGAGAAGGGGATGACAGGATGAAATGGTTGGATGGCATCACCAACTTGATGGACATGAATTTGAGCAAGCTCCAGGAGTTGGTGATGGACAGGGAGGCCTGGTGTGCTGCAGTCCACAGGGTTGCAAAGAGTCGGACACGACTGAACGACTGAACTGAACCCAAAGTTTCTGTGGCATGCCCTTTGACCTGGCAATACCATTTTCTGGAATTAAAAAAAAAAGTGTACAAAGGTGTATAACTAAGCCTCATCATTTTATAGCAAAAAAATGGAAAAAAAAATAAACTTTAATATTCATCAGTAGGGAACTGCCTGAATAAAATCAAGATAATCCCGTATTTATATGTTTCTGTATACCTTTTGTGTGTTTACATTTATAGATATAAATTATGTTTTTAAGTGACAATATGAGGTCATAACATAGCATATAAGTGCTTCTTTTTAATATTTATTTCCTTGGCTTCATCAGATATTATTTTTATAATCAGAATCCTGCCATTATGTTTTCATTTCGTCAACAGATAAGTCTATTATTTTCTCCATGCATTGCAGGAGGATTTCTAATATAATCAGTAGAAGATTTGATTTTTTTCTCACTGAGACCAGTATTTCCGTTTTGTTTGTTTGTTTTTTCATGTTTTAACTTTTTATTTTGTATTGGAAAGAAAGTGAAAGTAAAAGTCGCTCAGTCACGTCTGACTCTTTGCGACCCCATGGACTGTATAGTCCAGTCCTGGAATTCTCCAGGCCAAAATACCTGAGTGGATGGCCTTTCCCTTCTCCAGGGAATCTTCCCAACCCAGGGTTCGAACCCAGGTCTCCCACATTGCAGGCAGATTCTTTACTAGCCATTTTGGATTGGGGTGTAGCCAATTAACAATGTCATGATAGTTTCAGGTGGACAAAGGGACTCAGCCATACATATACATGTATCCATTCTCCCCCAAACTCCCCTTCCATCCAGGCTGCACATAGCATTGAGCAGAGTTCCCTGTGCTATACAATAAGTTCTTGTTGGTTCTCCATTTTAAATATGGCAGTGTGTACCAGTATTTCTAACTGTCTCTTTCTTTTGTGGACTGGAAGAGTGTATCCCTTGAGAAAGGGACAGAGTAAGATTCAGGGCCCTTTTTCTGTATGTGTATGAGATCCAACCAGTCCATTCTATAGGAGATCAGTCCTGGGTGCTCATTGGGAGGACTGATGTTGAAGCTGGAACTCCAGTACTTTGGCCACCTCATGCGAAGAGTTGACTCATTGGAAAAGCTCTGATGCTGGGAGGCATTGGAGGCAGGAGGAGAAGGGGATGACAGAGGATGAGATGGTTGGATGGCATCACCAACTCGATGGACGCGAGTTTGAGTGAACTCTGGGAGTTGGTGATGGACAGGGAGGCCTGGCGTGCTGTGATTCATGGGGTTGCAAAGAGTCAGACACGACTGAGCGACTGAACTGAACTGAACTGATGAGTTGGAAGGAGGGGGTGGTGAAAAGAGAGGTGGAAAGGAGAATCAACCTGCTTTTCTACCAAGTTCTGGGACAGAGCTCTTTCAGGAAGAGGCGGAATTAGAAGACATCTATGCCTATATTTTGTAAAACTTTGTTGTACTCATGAGTATACAATCTCTGTTTGTTCAGTGGGCTACTTTAAATTTAAACTTTGGAGCCGCTGAGATAGTAGCCTGCCAACGAGGTGATGAAAGCAGGTTTGGGGTGAGTAATACACTCACAGAAGGCTGCCTTCCTGCCTGCCCCCGCACTTAAGGCTGAAACGTTAGGCTGGTTCTAGGTTCCAGGAATCTATCTGTGAACAAAACAGACAAAACCCCTGTCTTTGTGAAGTTGAATTAATTAGTGTCTAGTAATTATTTTAAAAATACTAATAATTTACTGTGCGTTTGCAAGGGCTTCCCTGGTGGCTCACTGGTAAAGAATCTGCCTGCAACGTAGGAGACATAGGAGATGTGGGGTCGATCCTTGAATTGGGGAGATGCCCTGCAGAAGGAAGTGGCAACCCACTCCAGTGTTCTTGCATGAAAAATCCCATGGACAGAGGAGCCTGGACGGCTACAGCCCAAAGGGTCTCAAAGAGTCAGACATGACTTAGCGACTGAGCATAGCACAGTATACCAATGTAAATGTAGCAGCAGTTCACAGTTTAAATTGGGTTGTCAGAGAAGAACTCCTTGAGGAAGAGATAGTATTTGGGCAAAGACCTGATACAGCAAAGGGTTTGCTCACTTGCTGAGATATCTGAAGGGAAAGGCAGTCAGAGGTGCCCTACCTCACCCTCTGCTGGGCAAGTTTCTTTCCAGTTCATGAGGCCAGGCTTTGTTTGGTATCTCCAGAAGTCACTTTCCACACTGCTTAGTTTGACAGGTTTGAATCCCAGTACTCATGTTGTGACCCGATAAAAACTAAAGTTTTAGTTTCAGAGCTTTTGTATCTATATGGATCTAGCACCATATTTCAAATGTATGCCCCCAACACAGCCATGCATTTAATTTTACATTCTTTTTTTTTTTCATTATAGCATGTGTGCAAATACTGTCCTGGGAGGGATTTTGAGAAACATTTGCTCCCTGGGCATTACACATCGACTCTGCGGCCTGACCGACCACGTGTTTGAACCTAGCTTGACTGTTCTCTAGTTCTGGAATTATTGGCAGTTGTTTAAGTTTTGTCCTTCAGTTTCTTCACCTGCATGTGGAGATAATCAGAGGATCTCTCCAGGAGGTTTGTGAAGGGTCCTGTACCTAACAGACTTGCATCCCTGCCTTAGGCACAGATACATGTTAGCTAGGAGGATGATGATGGCTTAACTGCCTGTTCCCAGTAGCGCACCTCCTGACACGTTTTTAAATACCTGGGCAAGAGGTACCACAATGGCACCCCACTCCAGTACTCTTGCCTGGAAAATCCTATGGGGGGAGGAGTCTGGTAGGCTGCAGTCCATGGGGTCTCGAAGAGTCGGACACGACTGAACGACTTGTTCTTGCCTGGAGAATCTCAGGGACTGGAGAGCCTGGTAGGCTGCCGTCTATGGGGTCGCACAGAGTCAGAGACTACTGAAGTGACTTGGCAGCAGCAGCAGCAAGAGGTACCAAGCCCAGCTCCTGGATGGCAGAGATCGTATCCTCCAAGCTCCGTGGGGCAGGAGGTAAGGGTGACACCGCCTCTCTCATGAGTTAGAAAGGTGGGAAGAGGCTTCTTTGGTTGTCAACAAGATCCCTCAAGTACGCGTGTGTAGCCATGCCGATTGCTTTGCAATGCACAGGGCAGTCACGTACAGTGAAGCACTGTTACACGCAATGACAGAGCAGCCCTGTTGAGAATCACTGTGTACAGAGCCTTGCACACAATAAAGGTTTGATAAATTAACTAATGATTGAGTGAATAAAGTTCATTCATGGAGAGTCGAGTGTAAAATGCTGATCTGGCTGCCAGGCACCATGTAACGCTTTAATAAATGTCAGCCGCTGTGGTCACTAGGATTGCTACATTATGAGACGTTTTGCTGCTTTCAGATTCAGGTCAAATGACAAACAGTTTCTGAGCTCGTTTTCTCCAGGTCTATTTCAGATCTTTCCCTCTTTTCATTGTAATAATCTTTTTTTTTTCTTTCACATTTTATTTTTGGACTTTCCATATGAAAATCTATTGAATGAAGAAATATAAATCACATGGGGAGTCCTGAAATGCATTTACACTCTTTTAATCATAATTTTTGAACAGGAAATTCTCATCTAAATGAAATGGGCTTCCCAGGTGGCGCTAGTGGTAAAGAAAAGAAAGAAAGTGAAGTCGCTCATCCGTGTCCAACTCTTTGAGACTGCATAGACAGTAGCCTGCACCAGGCTCCTGCATCCATGGGATTTTCTAGGCAAGAGTACTGAAGTGGGTTGCCATTTCCATCTCCAGGGAATCTTCCCAACCCAGGGATGGAACCCAGGTCCCCCGCATTGTAGACAGACGCTTTACCATCTGAGCCACCAAGGAAGTCCTGAAGAACCCATCCATCAATGCACGAGACATAAGAAATGCAGTTTCAGTCCCTGCGTCGGGAAGATCCCCTGGAGGAGGGCACGGCAGCCCACTCCAGGACTCTTGCCTGGAGAATCCCATGGACAGAGGAGCCTGGCGGGCTACAGTCCATGGGGTTGCAAAGAGTTGGACACGACTGAAGTGACTGAGCACACATTCATCTAGGTGAAAACCAATGAAACTGACAGCTTACCAACTGTTTTTGTTCTTATGCACATTTCCCCTTATGCCTGTATGAAAACAGTTACATTGACTCCTAAAATGCGGTTTCAAAAGTATGACTTGGGCCAGTGCAAATGCACTTCAATTTCCCATAATTTCCTCCTGTACCATCTACAATTTGATATTCATGATGCTGACCCTAATTACTATCAGATACTGAAGAACTTTCCAGTCCTTGAAAAATAAAGCCTAATCATTGTAATGATTTTTTACTTTACATCATTTTACTTCTTGAATTCTATTTTATTTATGATTTATATATATATTTTACATGTAAATTTTGCATATTATTGGCAACTTTTACCAGAGTACTCCACATTTTGAAATATCTATTGCCTAACTGAAGTTATACGTAGTTGCTATTTCTAAAATGAACCAATAACTAATTTTAATTGAATAATCCCTGGATATTGTTCCTTAAGCTCCTTCTCTCTCTACCTATGCCTTTGGTAATATTATCAAACAACTGCAGTGGGAGAAAAACATTACTTTGGCTGGACAGTATTGTTCACTTAGTTAAGTATATTAAGATTTAGTTTTATCTAATATTTTGATTTTAAATATTTCTGTTTTGAAACTTTAGTTTCTGTGGCTAGGAAGGAGTGAAAATGGGATCCTTTCTCTGTCCCTGCAAAAATCAACAATTATTTAACAACTTAAATTGCTTTCTCATTACTGAACAAATGGCCATCCCTTGGGAAACCATAAACTGGGTGTTGTGATCCTTCTAAAAGGGTTCCTGGGGAGCCGACATCCTGGGGAGACACAGTTCTTATAACTCAGGGGCCTTTGTAGGTCGTAACTTACATGTACCCCAGCTGCAGTTGTTACATACTTCTGTAAACGTTCTTTGAAATACTCTTTTCTTCCTCACATTTTCTGATTTGATATCACATAAGAATCTTCTTCATCTGTAGCATGCATACAGTACAAAGTTTCATCCTTAACTTCCAAGAAGTAGAATTGAATGCTCAGAGTTGTTTTCATCCCTTTTTGAGAATCTGAAATCTAAAAGTCTCATTGGAGACTGATGTGAACAACAATTATATTTTATCTGTAACTGTGGTTGGTTATAAACACAGATCACAAACTGTCACCTAATAATCTTTACCACATATTAAACAAACTCTCTGGAAGTCACATTGTAAATTCTGCACATGAAAATATCTGCCCACTTCTGAGTGCTGGTCCAACTGTGTGTTTACTTTGCTGCGTTACTTTCCTGTGAGGGTCACCGTGGTCTTAACTTGGCCCTTGGCATTCCGATCCTACCTTCATTTCTGCCGTGAATCACTCTGGCCTTGTTATCTGGTATGGTTCCACTTCAAATCCACTTTACCAAATAAATCACTGTGATGTTGAAATGTTCTCAAATCTGTTTAGGATGTTCCATCCAAAAAGCATCATGCTTGTTGAAGCACACCCGAAAGAAGTCAATGTACCATTTCAGGCTAAGTCAGGTATCTGCTTTGATCACATTTAGCACAGAGTGATAGCAGGAACCTGTCGTATCTCTGATCCGCTTGGAGAAGCCTGCCCGCAGCCAGGCCTGCCCCAGCACTCACCAACTCCTCACCAGTTGCTCTAAGTTTTTCTCCTAGAGCAGTTATCACCTCTAACATACTATATATTTTCTGATTTGTCATGTTTACATTTTTTTTTCTGTCTTTCCCCACTAGAATGTAAGCTTCAGGAGAACAGGTAACTTGAAGTATCCCAAGTGCCTAGAAAAGTGACTGACACATAGTGCAGCTCATAAATATTTGTCTAATGAGTAGAAGAATGCACAACTGAGAAATATGCATACATGTGTATGAGAGAAAAATCTTAAAACTGAAGAAAATTATGTGAGTAGCCTAACATTTTCTCCGAGAAGCAAAATTGCTATTCAGTGTTTGTAGAAGTGTCCCACCAAAGTAGTATATATATGACTTGCTGAAATGATGTATGTTTGAATTCCCCATTCCTCTCACCTGGCCCCTCGTGGAACTATGAGGCTTGTCAGACCGTAGGCCTGCAGTCCTCGGGGCTTCCCTGGTGGCTCAACAGCTAAGGAATCTGCCTGCAGTGCAGGGGACACAGGCGACGTGGATTCGATCCCTGAGTTGGGAAGATCTCCTGGAGGAGGAAAAAGGCAACCCACTCCAGTGTTCTTGCCTGAGAAGTCCCGTCAGACATGACGGAAGCACCGCCACGCGCAGGCCTACAGTCCCTAAGCCATTTCCTTGTTGTTCCAAGAGCTCCTTTCTTTCCAAGACATATGAATACCTCAAGTTTCATTTCACTAATTTTCTCCAAACTGCTCTCACTCTTCCCATCCCTAGATATTCCCAAGGTCCAACATTTGTGTTTGGTTCATAGAGAAGATGTAAATAATTAGATGAAATCAAAGCCATAAAAATGACCTACTTCATCCTTAATTATTTTCGGGGATATTTGATCATATCTGTTCTGTTCCTCTTCTTTCCTCACTTTCAGTGCAATGTTTACATCTTTCACCTGAAAATAAACAATAAAAATAACATATTTGTACAGGGGAGAGAAAATAAAATGACTATTTTTCTCATATTTGATACAATTATTTTATTTCTCAGTGCTTACATTATGACTCTTCTTTCAAAGCATCAAATCTTTCTAGTTTTTGTTTGTCTCTCATTTTGCGCTCTGTGCAGGATTTGTGGGTTGGTTCTGTCTGTACTGTGTTCTGCCTTACTCCAAACTACTTTTGAGCTTATGTTAAGTTTTAATTTCCTTTTTTTTCTACTTAAAAAATATCTCAATAATATGTGGGACGAAGTTAAGAAGTGTAGGCAATACTGCCAACAGTTTTTTCTTTTCCTTTATTTTTTCAATTATATTTTGTCTATTTTACAAAAAAGATCTGGACTTTTCAAATAAATATGTAAGATAGAATATTTTTCTAAACACTGTCAAAGACCAGCGGAAGCTGGAGCCAAGATACGCATGCATATAGACACATACAAACTTCAAACAGAGATAATAAATAGTGAGGTAAGAGTGTGTGAATAGTGAGGAGTGTCTTTCTGTTTCATTCAATGGGGAGAGTGTACCTCTAGGCACTGTGCTGCGTCTTTATCCAAGAATGTCAGCATGGACATATTTTATTTATCTAAGTTTATTCAAAATAGTGAAATTTAAAAACTTTGGAATCAGGTGTTTATTAAAGAACCCACATCCATTTTTGAAAATTGACAAAACACAAAGTTGAATGTTTATTCTGGAGAATATCAGTGAATATCCCAATGTTTACTAAAATCCTCCTTAGCTGGTCAGAAATCACAGTGGATGGTGCTTCAGAAAGGTTTCCCGTGATGTATGCACTTGAAAAGTGGGAATGGGATGTGCTCATTTTTCCTGCATGCTAAGTTCAATTTGTCTGTTTGTAATAAAGACAGTGAAAGAGTAGAAATCAGCATTGAAAAGGTGTGTTTTTTTTTTCCAAAATGTAATTGCCAACCACTACAAGATTGCTTCAATTACTGTATTATTTTACACAGGATCTGAAGGTTGACAATATGTTGAGAAAGCAACATACATTAATAGAGCTGTGAAAAACTGAACTGAGTTGTCAAATTAAATAAAATCTTTTTGCTCACATCATGGCAAATGCTCATGTGTAAAGACAGGGTCTCTATACTTAAAGGTGGTGGCTGTTACGTTCTGCTACGGGGTTTTAACAGACTGGGGACAGCGAGCACATGTTGATGCCATTTACTGTCCTTGCACCCCTGCTTCTGGCCACACTGATGGATTAACCCGCTTTGCCTTTATCCTGAATCTGCCCTTCCTTTCTCTACTTCTGAGCCCTCAGACCGAGGGCTGCTCATTGTCCTCTGTGCCTCCTGCCGGTTTAGGAAGCCGGATGGAGGCTCTTTATGGCTTGTGGATCAGACATCAGCCTTTCTTCTCCTTAGAGCTCTGCAGGTCACGCCCAGTCGCTTCAACTGGCGGAGGGAGCATTTTCAGAACCGCGGAGCGAAAGCACCCTGGAAAGGCGTCCCTCTCTCCTCACACTCGGCTTCGCCTCAAGCAGTCAATTCACCCTCCTCCTTTCACTTCCTTCCACGCCCTAGTCGATGCCTGAGAGGACCACTTCCCGCTAGATCCCTGGGGCTGCCTATTCTCCCATTCTCTGAGACCTAAGACCTGGAAGTGTTCCTTCTTCCAGTCTGTCTTCATGCAAAGAGTAAAATCGGGTCATTTGTGCTCCAGTCCAAACCCAGAAATAAGTCCGAGATGCCGGAAGTACAGGGTTCAGGTGGCGGGGAAGGTGGTGAGAGATGGTGCAGTGAGTGTCTCAAGTTCAAAGTGTGAACGGCGGTGTCCCAGTGCCCCCATGGAACACACCTGGTTCTTGTTAGTGACAGCAGCATAAAGGAGCAGAATGAGGAATCGGGCACTTGGAGAGCCGTGCAGTATACGCTTCAGACTTACAAGCCCATTACCAGCTGAGCTACCAGGAAAAGTGAAAGTGAAGTCGCTCAGTCGTGTCTGACTCTTTGAGACCCCATGAACTGTAGCCTACCATGCTCCTCTGCCCATGGGGTTCTCCAGGCAAGAGTACTGATGTGGGTTGCCATTTCCTTCTCCAGAGGGTCTTCCCAACCCAGGGATCAAACCCGGGTCTCCCAAACAAAAGCAACTATTAACTTTATACAGGTATTTTTCGTGGTTCAGCACTCACCTTTTTGGGAGAGTCATTCAGTTCAGTTCAGTCACTCAGTCGTGTCCGACTCTTTGTGACCCCATGAATCGCAGCACGCCAGGCCTCCCTGTCCATCACCAACTCCCGGAGTTCACTCAGACTCAGGTCCATTGAGTCAGTGATGCCATCCAGCCATCTCATCCTCTGTCGTCCCCTTCTCCTCCTGCCCCCAATCCCTCCCAGCATCAGAGTCTTTTCCAATGAGTCAACTCTTCACATGAGGTGGCCAAAGTACTGGAGTTTCAGCTTTAGCATCATTCCTTCCAAAGAAATCCCAGGGCTGATCTCCTTCAGAATGGACTGGTTGGATCTCTTTGCAGTCCGAGGGACTCTCGGGAGTCTCCTCCAACACCACAGTTCAAAAGCATCAATTCTTCATTAATAACACTCAAAAACCACCAACTCGCGGACATTTGTGATGTGAGGGTGAAGTGCTTTGGGTACCTACTTTCAGATATTCAAAAAACTAGTCAACAATGAAGGTAGTGGATGGTTGTAAAGGGGTGAAAAATTGTTTTCGTGAAATATGGTTAGGGACTACCACACTTGTAAAATGACTGTGATTTTATCCAATTTTCACCATATGGAACAACACTAACAAAGTAACCTCATAAGTAGATATCCTCTTGGTTGACCAGTTGTTCTACAGTGTGACTCCCAGCATGATCAGTTAGCAGCTGCTAAGACTCTTGCCAAGATATCTAATTTCTCAGTGCCTCACTTTCTCTCATTTGTCAAATCTGAATAAAGTAGTTATCTGACTCGTGGTGTTTTGAGAAATGTATTAATTTATATAAGGCACTTAAGTGCATGCTCAGTGTAACAGCCTTGTTAACGGTCACTGTTTTGTTGGAGTTGGTGTGTATTCGGGCATTTATGACATCATTCTAACTCATCTACCCTTTCCCACCTGCATATTTATAGATGCCTTCATTTCCTCTATGGATTTCATTTGCCAACTCCTTCCATCAGCTCTATGTGATTTTCTTTCTCCTCTGATTGTCTGTAAATCTATATTTGAGTTTCTTATGATTCCAATCACATGCTAAATATTCTAAGGTCGTGTGTAATAAATCTCAGGAGATGACAGTATAATATAGTCACAGCAAGGTGAAGATAATAGGAAACAACGTTTTGAGGCCTGCATCTGGCAATTAAAATGCTACTTGCTGAAGTCACTTAAACCTCTGTGTTTTACTATGTCACTACCTTCCAGCATTGAAGGCATGTGATACACCAGGAGCACACCTGTAGTTACACAACTTGGATTATTACCTGTTGCAGGAGCAGGAAGGAAACACTATAGGGCACCATGGGATGTCTCTGATGTGGAGTGGGAGGAATTTTTGTGTTAGGCAACTGGAGAAGGGCTTAAGAAGTAGGGCTCTGCTGTCAAGAAGCAAGACACTTGATGGGGTGAGGGATTGTATGATTGGATATCTTAATAAATCACACAAGAGTGAGACTAAGCTGTAGCTTGTAAGAAAGTAGTAGCCTTTCATGTTAGCCAGCATAGAGAGGGACGGTCTGGCCATCTGTGGTTGGCACAATGTCCATGCTTTTGTCAGTGTTCGGACGTGGTTATGGATGCTCTAGATCTGTCACGGTCACAGGCTCGCCTTGTCTGGTGTTTATGGTCTGTGAAATTGTTTGGGTTCAACAGCAGAAGGCCAGTCTTGGCTGAGTAATGGGAAAACTCCAACATGCTGGAGGCAGCTCTTCTCTTCCTCAACTACTTCATCATCTGTAAGTTAGGTATAATAAAACAGGGGTTGCAGAATTATAGTAAGAACTAAATTAATTTGAAATAAAACCATCTGTTGTAGGTTCAAAGGGAAGAGCATTCCTCTCTAGCTCACAGTTTCTACTGGGCCGCGACCTTAAGAATCATGGTGTGGACTGGGTCTGATTGCTGATTCTCCCCAAGAGTTAATAAGAGTTGTGAAAACAGCAGTGAAGCTGAATGTGTCACTTAAGTAACACTGTCATCATCACAAACACATTCGAACTTCGATTGAACACTGTACAGGCATATGAATGTTGGTAAACAAGCCTAACTCTTAGTTCGGAAAAGGCGACGGCACCCCACTCCAGTACTCTTGCCTGGAAAATCCCATGGACGGAGGAGCCTGGTGGGCTGCAGTCCATGGGGTCGCGAAGAGTCGGACACGAATGAGCGACTTCACTTTCACTTTTCACTTTTATGCATTGGAGAAGGAAATGGCAACCCATTCCAGTGTTCTTGCCTGGAGAATCCTAGGGACAGGGGAGCCTGGTGGGCTGCCGTCTATGGGGTCGCACAGAGTTGGACACGACTGAAGCGACTTAGCAGCAGCAGCAACTCTTAGTTAAAACAATTGTTCTTTTAAGAATTTCAAAGGAGAGCCAGTCTAAAGCCATTTTGCCAGATGGTTATAAGGACGGTTTCTGAAGTGGTTAATGGTTGCTTATTGACAGTTTACTTCTCAATGTATTACTTTCTTCCCATCTTTTGTAGTGGTTAAAATGAGAAGGTGAATCTGGATCTAATAAAGATATACACATTAAAAAACAAATGGAAATATCATTGTAAAAGTGACATTCAGAAGTGCAACAGGGCTTCAGGACAGCCCAACATTCTGTGACTGTTCCAAAAAATGAAGGACTACCCTACTATTCTTCAGTTCAGTTCAGTCACTCAGTTGTGTCAGAGTCTTTGCAACCCCATGAACCGCAGCATGCCAGCCCTCCCTGTCCGTCACCAACTCCTGGAGTCCACCCAAACTCATGCCCATTGAATCGATGATGCCATCCAACCATCTCATCCTCTGTCATCCCCTTCTCCTCCTGCCTTCAATCTTTCTCAGCATCAGGCTCTTTTCAAATGAGTTAGCTCTTCGCATCAGGTGGCCAAAGTATTGGAGTTTCAGCTTCAACATCAGTCCTTCCAATGAACATTCAAGACTGATCTCCTTTAGGATGGGCTGGTTGGATCTTCTTGCAGTCCAAGGGACTCTCAAGAGTCTTCTCCAACACCACAGTTCAAAAGCATCAATTCTTCCACACTCAGCTTTCTTTAGAGTCCAACTCTCTCATCCATATTTGACCACTGGAAAGACCATAGCCTTGACTAGATGGACCTTTGTTGGCAAGATAATGTCTCTGCTTTTGAATATGCTGTCTAGGTTGGTCATAACTTTTCTTCCAAGGAGCAAGAGCCTTTTAATTTCATGTCTGCAGTCACCATCTGCACTGATTTTGGAGCCCCCAAAATTAAAGTCTCTCACTGTTTCCACTGTTTCCCCATCTATTTGCCATGAAGTGATGGGACCGGATGCCATGATCTTAGTGTTCTGAATGTTGAGCTTTAAGCCCACTATTGTATATCCCCACATACCAGTTTTTAATCTGTTTCTCATAAATCTTTTCCTCCTGAAATCTTTGTTGTGAGGGCCTGATTACAGTAAACTTAGTCAACAGCCCCCTAATTACTAATTTGCTTTTTAACTTAGATTTCCCAGAGTTAACGCATTAATATATAGTAGAAAGTAGTGTGGTCATTCTATCAATAAACATGGAATACAATCTGTAAGAGTGTCTGGTATGTTTGTATGAGTGAAAGTCTGAGTTTGTGTGCAGTGTCATAAAGCAGTATGTCACATGTAGATATAATACTGTGCTGGGCTGTGCTGAGTCACTCAGTCATGTCTGACTCTGCGACCCCATGGACTGTAGCCCACCAGGCCCCTCTGTCTATGGGGATTCTCCAGGCAAGAATACTGGAGTGGATTGCCATGCTCTCCTCCAGGGGATCTTCCAGACCTAGGGATCAAACCATGGTCTCCTGCATTGCAGGCGGATTTGTTACTATCTAAGCCACTAGGGAAGCCCAAGAATAATGGAGTAGGTAGCCTATCCCTTCTCCAGGGGAACTTCCCAACCCAGGAATTGAACTGGGGTCTCCTGCATTACTGTCTGCATTACCAGGAAGTCCTGATATAATCCTACTACATATAAGTAGGTATACCAGTGGTGCAGACAGATAAGTCAGTTCTGCATGAACAGTACGTGGAATTTGTGTATTTTGTGTATTTGCAGCCAATTTCTGTTTGAAACAGAATCTGAGTAAAAATAAAATATATATATATATATATATATATATATATCAGATTTTTAATTGCATTCATTACTGGAACTTTGTTAAAATATAATTTGAAAATAATTTATTTTTATGTTAGATTTATATTTATAACAAATAATCATAATATACTCTAAAAAGAGACAAAGAAGAATTTCCAAAATCCAAATTTTAAACTTATTTAGCATGGAAAATGCCTTATTTTCTTGCTTGCTCCTTTGCTGTTTAACAAGTTACTGGTCTGCTTCCTGTCTGAGGCTGATCTGCTGCTTCTCCCTGATTTTGCATCAGTTGTGAGAAGGGGGTTGCCTGGGTGTGATTGAAACCTGTGATAAAGCGCAGCGGGACTTTTCCTTCAGATGCATATTTTTGGTGTTGCTTTTCAACTGCCGGCTCAAAGGAAAACCAGAGTGAGTTCAAAAGATGACAATGGAGTCTGAAAACCTAGAACTGCGTTTCATTGTCAATGTTTGAAAGTTATGTCCCTCTATGTAATAGATGAAAGTGCAAAGTTTAAAAAACATTTATTGACTTGTTCAAGATTCACACCTAGTTGGTTACACAGCCTCTCCTAGGCACAGCTGAGCTACATGCTATCAGAATTCCTTATTTTCATTAGTATGATTCATCATAGTTGCAATGAATATACCAATCTAAAATATACAATATGCAATTGTGTATCATTAATTATATAAAATGTATGATAGTAATATAATGATAAAATCAATATCCCAAATAAATATGTTAAATTATATTAATGTAATTAATATATCCATATAATTATATACATATATTAGTAGAATATATAGTATAATATATATTAGTATGATCCTTGGTTGCTATATGATGAAAACATTTATGAATAACTTCAGAAATCTAAATACTTGTATTATTCAAGGTAAAATAAAGAGCTGAATCAGTGGTTTCAAAATTTCATAGATCAAGCCAAATCTCCAGTAATGCTTACTTATCACCCTGAGCAATATAAAGCAACAATAAATAAATCATTATTTTCATGTTTATATTAAGACCAAATATTCCTATGACCATTTCAAATTGACAGAAGTCATGATAGATACATTTTCATATAGGGTGGAGCAGTATAATTTGTTACTCTTTTTCCTAGTTAATGAGCCTCATCTGTTTTTATGCAGAAGGTGGTGATTGGGAGGAGACAAGGCCAGCAGGACCCTGGGGTGTGGGAAGAGGCTCAGAAGTCGCAGGCCAGCCATTCCATTTGGGAGCATCCGGATAACCGAGCCATTCTTGGTCTCCTAGCTGACACACCTAGCCATCTGTATTCTTTCAACTTGGATATCTCTTTTGGTTCTTCCATTATCTATTCGGCAATGAATGCTAAGTATTCCCTACTATTTCATAAACGCAATAAGTATGATTTGAAGGAGTCCCAACATCTGGAGGGCAAGAGAGTTTTAAGACGCCTAGAACCCAAAGTCCCACTTTCAAGCAACTTCATCGCTCTGGAAAAAGTGGGTACTTGACAGTCACTCTGAACTTCACTGAATTGAGTGTTTCTGCCCTTGCTTTCTGTACACAGGACGGAAAATTCTAGCATATTGGGACACCTTTAGACTTTCTTTTTTTTAAAAAAGTGATTTAGACTTTTAGACATACATGAGCAGGTTCATTAGCCCTTGATTGCCTCAAATGCCTCTTATGTAACTTTCCTTAGCCATTAGAAAAAAAAAAAATCTAGCACATAAAATGCATGAATCTCCTCCGGGGCCACTTATAAACAAATGTCCTATATTCTAAATTAACGAAGGAAAGGCAATTTGAAGAAAACCCGTTTTCCTCCTATGTTTTGCTGTCAGCTGCTAAAACCTAGGGACTCCCTAATAAAATGCTTGAAGTAGGTCAGCTTAACATAAAATTCTATTTGTGAAGCTCTATTACAATCCAAATAATGATTTCCTCCCTGGAAAATGGCTTAGACTTTTCATATGCATCCGTTCAATGTTAAATGAGGAGTACGTGCTCCATGAAAGAACTGTCCACTCAGAAATGAGCGCTGTCCCAGAAATTCAGTATTCCTTCTCTTCTGTATTTTACCGATACAAGATGATTTTCCTGATAAATTAAGAGCTAATTTCTTAATTATGCTTAGGTTTAAAATACATTTAAAAATACTGTTAGTCAAATATTATACTGCTGCTGCTGCTAAGTCACTTCAGTCCTGTCAGACTCTGTGTGACCCCATAGACGGCAGCCCACCAGGCTCTCCTGCCCCTGGGATTCTCCAGGCAAGAACACTGGAGTGGGTTGCCATTTCCTTCTCCAATGCATGAAAGTGAAAAGTGAAAGTGAAGTCACTCAGTTGTGTCCAACTCCTAGCGACCCCATGGATTGCAGCCCACCAGGTTCCTCCATCCATGGGATTTTCCAGGCAAGAGTACTGGAGTGGGGTGCCATTGCCTTCTATTATACTACTAACTGTATATTTAAGAGAAATGAAAAATATTTCCACTCAAATAAAAATTGTACTTGAATCTTCATAGCAGCTTTATTCACAGGAACCAAAAGGTGGAAACAACTCAGTTGTCCATCAAGTGATGAATGGATGAGGGGTGGGTATATATACACGGAGATTTTAATCAGCAGAATAAAATCGAAGTTTTCTTACCTGTTGCAACACGGATGATCCTTGGGAATATTGTACTTATCAGAGATGACATACTTTATTATTTCGCTTACCTGAGATTTCCAAAATGGGAAATGTATAGATCGAGAAAATAGAGTAATAGCAGCCTTACACTGATGTAGGTGACTGCTAGTAGGTACAAGTATTTGGAGGAGTGGGTTGGGCAAGAATGTTCTAAAATTCGATTGGGGGATGATAGTTGCACAACTCTGTACTAAAAATCATCGAATTGTGCACTTTAAATTGGTGAGCTATATTTGATATGAATTATATTTCAAAGAATGAATTACATCTCAAAATTAGAATAATGTTTTAACATACCCTATTTTGCTTTTAAATTTACTATTTATCATTGTTTGGTCGCTCAGTAGTGTCTGACTCTTTGTGACCCCATGGACTGCAGTACTCCAGGCTTCCCTGTCCTTTACTATCTCCCAGAGTTTGCTCAGATTCATGTCCATTGAGTCACAGATGCTATCTAACCATCTCATCCTCTGCCACCCGCTCTGCTTTTGGTTTCTATCTTTCTCAGCATCAGGATCTTTTCCAATGAGTCGGCTCTTCACATCTGGTGGCCAAACTATTGGAACTTCAGCTTCAGCATCAGTCCTTCCAGTGAATATTCAGGACTGATTTCCTTTAGGATTGACTGGTTTCATCTGCTTGCAGTCTGAGGGACTCTCAAGAGTCTTCTCCAGCTTATCTGTGTTTCCTGTTTCCCCTGCTAAAGCATAGCCACTCTGCACGCAGGGATTTTTGTCTGTTCTCTTCAGCACGGGCTCACCGGCAGATGTTTGCCGCGTTGAATAAACAGAGCTGTCGGGAGGGAGTTACTGGATCTGGCGCTCAGAGCACCTTCCCCTGGGATGCCCTCTTCCCGGGCACTAGCAATGACAGGCAGGGGAGAGTCAGATCAGTGCTGTAAGCTGTGATGGTAGTTGAAGCAAAATAGCAGAAAGGCCTGAGTAAAGAGCCATGCTATCCTGAATAGAAATATGAGCTTGGGGATGAGGTCAGTTTATGGATAAAATGGAAGAGCTAAGTTAGGGCTAGATTTTGGCAAGGACTTCAAGATCCGCTGGAGAAGGGAGAGGCTGCCCACTCCAGTGTTCTTGGGCTTCCCCTGTGGCTCAGCTGGTAAAGAATCCACCTGCAATGTGGGAGACCTGGGTTCGATCCCTGGGTTGGGAAGATCCCCTGAAGAAGGGAAAGGCTACCCACTCCAGAATTCTGCTCTGGAGAATTCCATGGACTGCATAGTCTGTGGGGTCACAAAAAGTCAGACAGAAAAGATGCACTTTCACTTTTAGTATTAAGAACTTTGGACTTTAGGTTATAAAGAATATGTAAATCCATTAAGGAACGTGAAAGTGAATAGTGATGTAATTAGGCCTTTTTGGTAATAAATTAGGTGTCCTTTTAAAAAGTACAATAAGCAGTCATAGCCACCAAGGGTCTATTATAAATACTGCCTGTTCTGTCTTCTCACATCTGTCTTCTGTTAAAGGCCGTTGTTAATGGCCACAATTTCCAGGGCCTCTAAAGCTGGACAAGGCAGGAAAGCTAAATGGATGAACTGCCCTGGCTGGAGGGTTTCCTGGGGAAGAGGCTGAGAGAGAGCTTGCCCACCCACACACGCCACATTCTAGTTTATTTTTCTGAACTTGGAGTCAAACAACACTGGCGGGCCTGCAGGGTTCATCCTGAGGCCACTGGGCCTTGCGCCTGTTCTCTGGGAGCCAATCAGCTGACCCAGGGGCCACCGCAGGGCTGCCTGCTCCTTGGGGTTAGGGGCTGTGTTCAGGGGGACGTCACCTGTCGCTGCAAAACAGTTACCTTGACAAACACAGACAGAAGCAAGCTGCAGCTCTGCTTTTATAGATTCATTTGAAAATAAAAAAAAAGTCCTCATTAAATAACATTAGTACTAATTCAGCTGCATTTTCTGAAAGCTTTTAGGAAATCGAATTACAAAAAAGCACTTGCTGGAGTGGGGTTTAGATTTATCCATGTTTCTTCTTCACGTTTATCTCATTGAAAGAATTTTGACATTCTAGAATTTATTGTTGAAGTGATTACAGGAAGCATAACATCTCACAGAGATTTTTTAAAAGGAAGGTGCATACAAAGTCTTAAGGGGTGTGCCAAGGTGCTCTGGGCCCTTGGGTGGGGATCTGCAGTAATGGAATGAGATGGGAACAGGCTGATTCCCATGAAGTTGGGTTCTCATTAAAGCCATTGCGTTTTTCATTTTATAGTTTTTGATGAATACCTTTTAAGCAGCTTACTCTTCTAAATTAATAACAACTTGTGCTAAGTCTTTTCAGTCATGTCTGACTCTTGGTGACCATGTGGACTGTAGCCCACCAGACTCCTCTGTCCATGGGATTCTCCAGGCAAGAATGCTGGAGTGGGTTGCCATGCCCTCCTCCAGGGGGCCTTCCTGACCCAGGGATCGAACCTGCGTCTCTGTCTCCTAAATTGGCAGGCGGGTTCTTTACCACTAGTGCCACCAGGGCTTCCCTTGTGGCTCAGCTGGTAAAGAGTCCGCCCGCAATGTGGGAGACCTGGGTTCCATCCCTGGGTTGAGAAGATCCCCTGGAGAACGGAATGGCTACCCACTCCAGTATTCTGGCCCGGAATTCCATGCACTGTATAGTCCATGGGGTCGCAAAGAGTCAGACACGACTGAACAACTTTCACTCTCCACCTGAGAATAATGCATCTCTTTAAACAAAAATCTCCCATGAGATTTAACTCAGAGAAACAGAAGGGAGATTTATACTGTGTTTACTGAAGGATGGGGTGCTGGGGAGTGGAAGGAGAACCCAAAAAGCTAAGACATATTTTTAAGGTCTTTTTTGAAAAACAAAACTTAATGTCAACTGTATTTTTCTAATTTTCCACACTATCAATATGAAATGTTCTCAACGAGATTTTTATCGTACTTATATTTTCATGAGTCCCCAAGATATTAAAAAAAGAGAGAGAGAAAAGACATATTACTTGAGCGTACATGTTCTCTGCACCCTTGACGTTGTGAAGCAGGTACTCAGGGCCAAAAATAGTTGCTCTTTGGACAGTTTGGGCCTGGAAATAATCTGTCCTAAGTCAAACAGAGTTTGCAAATGATGAAAAGTGAAATCAATCCTTTTAAATTCAAGGGGATTCTTATTGCCTTCTCCAAAAGGGAGCCCCAAATCGTAATTCATTTGCATTTGTTCATGTGGAAAGCAATAAAATGCCCTTCAGAAGTTCCATCTTTTCAGTTGGATAGGAAGATTATTGGTTGTTGCTATTATACTTTAAAAGACTTATTTATATGAAAAGTAATGCCTGAAATCATATTTCACAAGATGGAAAAAATGCACACACAAAAAATCCTTCTCTCTTATTTTCTAGCAAATCATTATTTAATTTCCCTCTTTAAATCACCACATTCAACAGAAAGCAGAACTCTGTTCCCATCTGTGGCTACCTTAAATAATTCAGACTCTGAGGCTTAAAATTGTATGAGGAAACTGACTTGGTAACTGCGTGAAGTCACATCTTCTTGATATGTTTGACATTCTGAAAATGGGGCTTCTCTTTGAATACTTAAGTCTATTGAATCACTGAGCAAAATATTTGCTGTTTCACCAGCTTAGTTCTCAGCAGGTATCTTCATGGGGAGATAAGGAATGGACACAATGAAAATTACATAAAAAATATTTAACACAATGGGAAGAAAATTAAAGTTGAAGCAAAGTGGTGTTAGGAATGAAATGATATTTTAAGACATATTTCTTTACCACCACAAAAGCAAAACAGTGTTTGTTTTTTTTTTCTGTTTTTGGTATCTCTGTCCACATTAGGATTAATATATGTGAGACTGTCAAGCCTTCCCATATTCGTGCTGACAAGCTCGATTGTAAACTTCTAACCTTGTATGCGATAATGGATATTGGATATAGCTGACCTATAAACTGTGTGTGATCTGTTTTGATGGTACAGATAATTTTGATGCTACTTTTATACCTGACCTTTTAAATGGAATGTTAGGGTGAGTTTTAACGATAATGAGTTGCCTGAGATAAACAATAGAGTTGTCTCTCGGAGTATCATTTGAAAATAAAACAGAAGCATCGCCCTAGATGATGTAGATAAAGCCCCACCATCAGGTCAAGTGCCAAGTCACTTATATCTCCATGTAAAGAAAACATATGTGCATTAAAAAAAATAGGATCATTAGAGAAGAAGATATCAAATTAAGAATAGCAGAGAATACACACCGAGGCATAAAGAAATAATTGATTCTTTTTTCCTTTGGTCTCTAAACCCCACTGTTCATTACTCTGTTCTGGATTTTCAGAATGGTACCGTAGGCATCACACATTCTTAAGACAGTGTGAAATAGTGACTTAGTCAAGAGCATGTGTGGGGCACATAACCTAGAATTTCCAACTGAAAAGTAAAATTTCCACTGCTTCTGAGACTAAGTGACTTAACCTTATTGTACATAACCTTTAAATATGAGGCAGGATTTGATTCTAATCATCTGTGAATTCTGTAGCTCTTTAATTCTCAAAATGCTTGAGAAAAAAAATGCTTTTAGTGTTCTAAGAAAATTTTAAGTGCTGTATATTAATAAAGTTTATTAATTAACCATGTACCATATTTTTTCCCTTCTGGCATTCATTTGTTAAATAAGATAATTGAAAATGAGACATCATCTCAGTTTTACCTGCAAGTGAATCGACCTTTTGTCTTTGCTAAAGTAGAGTCCTTGGACTGCAAGGAGATCCAACCAGTCCATTCTGAAGGAGATCAGCCCTGGGATTTCTTTGGAAGGAATGATGCTAAAGCTGAAACTCCAGTACTTTGGCCACCTCATGCGAAGAGTTGACTCATTGGAAAAGACTCTGATGCTGGGAGGAATTGGGGGCAGGAGGAGAAGGGGACGACAGAGGATGAGATGGCTGGACGGCATCACCGACTCGATGGACGTGAGTCTGGGTGAACTCCAGGAGTTGGTGATGGACAGGGAGGCCTGGCGAGCTGTGATTCATGGGGTCGAAAAGAGTCGGACACGACTGAGCTACTGAACTGAACTGAGTCATTAGGTTAGGGCTGCATCACAGTGTGTGTGTGTGTGTGTGTGTGTGTGTGCATGTGTGTCCCTGTGTACATAGGTACACACATATATGATGAATACTTAATAACATTAAAAAAATTTATTACTACTGTGCTTTTCACATGTATCCATTTTCATTCATTTGTTCTGAATGGAAACTGCTTCTGTTTGCACAAAGATTTTTTTTTTTTTTATTAACCTGGAAGGATTCCTTCCAGCCTCTTATAATGACAGTTGTCAAAATTGCTGTTTTTATTTCTCTTGTTGAAGAATGTTGAGCTCATTGTTAAAATAATGATAGGAACACGAACAAAAGTCAAAATCCTGTTTATTTTTTTTATAATCCCAGTGTATTCATTGTCCTTCCCTACATAAATGAGACACGAGCATTTGCAAGGCATCTCCCCGGTCTGAGATCACTTTTCAGTGCCACATTGTTCTTCTGATGTCTTCTTCCCACCATTTTCTCTTCTTAAAATTGCAGCAATAAATCTCACTCTTTGATCATTCGTCATCATCCTCCCATATCCCTTTCTGCACAAAACTTGCTTACCCTCCAAAACCACAGCCCAAATTCTATTGACTTTTAGAAACCCAGAGCCATTTTTAACAATGATTGGAAAGCAGACATTCCCAGGGCTTTCTTATTTTCTCCAACATAAACTGTTCCTCTTCCCCGACAATTCCCTCCCAAGCCCTTCAAATTCCTCTCCTGTGGTTGTTCTGTAATGGATCCAACGATAGGAATCTTTCTTTGAGCCTAACACTATCTGACATATTTTCTCTTCCTGACTCCTTTTGACACATGATTAATATGATCGCAGCTTCCTTTTATAATATAAGAATAGTCCATCAGAAACAACTTTTTAAATTCTTGTTATTTACCCATAGATTCTGTGTATAGGATTTGTTTTATGTGATATCTTTTTATTTAGGTAATCAGTATTTTATCTGCTCTAACATAAAATTAATATCAGATCTGATTGGCTTCATCTTACTTCTTTTGGATAGCGATCAGAACTTGGAAGGCAGTCAAGGTGTTTGCATTTCATGAAATAGTTTTCTATTCTTACAAGGGCACAGGTTTTGATAATTAGGAAACAGATAAAGTTTACAATTACTTTATCTGCATGCATGCAGTGGATCTGTTGATTCATGATTTAGCTGTTTTGTTCTATTTAATTGTCAGATGCAACAAAGACACATTTAATCATTCATCATTAATTAGATTAAAGATCTCTAGCTATGAGAGTTCCTGTAAGCCTATGAAGATGAGATTGGGCGCCTGACCCTGGACTGTCTATATGTGATGAAGAAGATTTGCTGCTGCTGCTGCTGCTAAGTCGCTTCAGTCATGTCTGACTCTGTGCAACCCCACAGATGGCAGCCCACCAGGCTCCCCTGTCCCTGGGATTCTCCAGGCAAGAACACTGGAGTGGGTTGCCATTTCCTTCTCTAATTCATGACAGTGAAAAGTGAAAGTGAAATTGCTCAGTTGTGTCCAACTCTCAGCAACCCCATGGACTGCAGCCTACCAGGCCTCTCCGTCCATGGGATTTTCCAGGCACGAGTACTGGAGTGGGGTGCCATTGCCTTCTCCAAAGAACATTTGCATGTACCCAAATATCTATAGTACCAGATTATAGTAAGTAAGTAAAGAAGTGGCTCAGACTGTAGAGAATCTGCCTGCAATGCAGGAGACCCAGGTTTGATCCCTGGGTCAGAAAGATCCCCTGGAGAAAGAAATGGCAACCCACTCCAGTATTCTTGCCTGGGAAATCCCATGGACAGAGGAGCCTGGAGGGCTCTGTGGGGTCAAAGCGTCGGACACGACTGAGTGACTAATACTTACTTAAATATCTATAGTATAAGTCAGCTTATAGAAAAGTTTTATCCATAGTGCTGTGGGGAATTATGAACTATTAATTTTGATTGCTTTGTTTGCAAAAGCCCTTACTGATGAAGTGGCATTGAATATGATTCTGAAATTATCTAGAAAGATGTAATTGAAGGGAGATGTACATCAGGCAGGAAATGACTTGTCCTGACTTTGGCTTGGTGATCAAAGTGAACTCCTTTGTAGGAAGATGATCCAGGATATAACTAGACCAGATAAAACAGAACCATGACAGCCATATGTGACAAATAATTACACAGTAATAAAATTATGAAACACTGATGTCTATTTGGATGATAACATTATTTCATATTATTTATTTTTCCATTATATAAGTGCTATTATTTAGATAAAACAATTAACAGCACCACTTCAAAGCAATGAAACAGTAAGAATGATTAATCAAATATGTATGATAAAAATATGACAATATTGAGATAGGTTCAAGGATGTATTATTATACAATACAGGGAGTATAGCCAATATTTTATGATAACTATAAATGGAAAGTAACTTTCAAAAATTTACATAAAAATAAAATTTAAAATATAACAATATTGTGTAACATTTCTTTCTGTTCTTGGATACAGCAGTTTACTTAACGTTTTTTTAAAAAACTTTGTATTTAATATTTAAAATTCTTAAGCTATATTATTGGATACCCTCAATATTCATAAATTAAGAAAGGAAAATACATAATCCTGATCAGATATTGCCTATTTTTAATAAAATAACACTGATGTTGCTTCCTATCCCACTGTGCATAGGATAATTTTTCCTTCCTCCCCCGTAACACTTTGCGGGACTGCCCACGGCCCTTGGGACATCCCCCATTTCTCTGGGGTGGTGATGAAACTGGATACAGTTGAACATCAGTTTCACCTGGACTTGCAGCTCTGCTCTCAAAAGACCCTCATGACACTGATTTCTGGTGTCAGTCCTACGTGAGGACCTGAGCTAAATGTTCTTTCAACAGTAGGGCTGGAGTGTGGGATTCTTAGGGTTTGACTTGCCAGCAACAGCAGGTTTTAGACATGTAGGAATTAATTTCCAGGTTTCCCAAAATGCCCATCCACTTTGTACCCACAGGCTTGTTTTGGAGACCAGCTGTTAGTCAATTAGGACCTTCAAATTCATCAGACAGGCTATCTGTGCCTACAACATCTGATATTTTTAAACACGCTAAAGCACGTTGGCTCTCCTCACCAATTACACGGCCCTTTCTCAGGGAACATGCTGTTAAAGCACAAAAGCAATCTGAATCTGCGAAGTCCAGGTTGGTTTCCAAATACCTTCCAATTTAATAAAGAAACCGAGGAAGGACTGTGTAATTTGTTTGCTCTTCTCTGGTAGCAGTTTTTGTTTTTTCATTTTAGTTCTTAAGCAGTTTTGTTAAAAAAAATTTTTTTTTTAATTTCTTCTGTTGAGTTTTCATCACAATGTATACGTGACATTGAACAACACAGGTGTAGTCCGTCCATCCCTTTCCAGGATCCTTCTGAACCCCACAGAGCTCGCTGCACTTTGGAGGAGCACATGGAGGTTCTCTTGCTGCGTCCCACCCTTCGTTCTCATCCAGGGCGCTGCACAGTAGTGGGCGCTTGGAAGGTCTCATCTTACTTTCAGGTCGTTATTTTAACGTCTTTCCCGTGGCTCACAGATCGTAATCATCTTGTCTAGGGGTGGATGTTCTCTCCATAGTTGTCACATCCCGTTCAGTGCATGTTTTGAAGCATCTGAGGAGTGAAGAAAACTTTATGAAAACCTCAGTGTCTCAGGGAAGCAAATCTCCTGCCGTTTTGTAGTGTTGTATGCAAGACACATGAAGCATTTGGGAGGTAGTTTTTAAGGAGCTGAGTGAGAGGGCAGAGTCTATAGTCTAAATGGAATTTACCAAAATGTGTATTTGTGCTTTCTGCCACATACGCTGTTGGATGAACAGAGTCTAGTTTACAGTTGGATAGGGGCTTCTCAGGAAGTGCTAGTGGTAAAGAACCTGCCTGCCAATGCAGGAGATATAAGAGACGTGGGTTCAATCCCTGGGTCAGGAAGATCCCCTGGAGGAGAACGTGGCAACTCACTCCAGTATTCTTGCTTGGGGAATCCCATGGACAAAGGAACCTGGTGGGCTACAGTCCAGTTCAGTTCAGTTCAGTCGCTCAGTTGTGTCTGACTCTTTGCAACCCCATGGACTGCAGCATGCCAGGCTTCCCTGTCCATCATCAACTCCTGAAGCTTGCTCAAACTCGTGTTCATCAAGTCGGTGATGCCATCCCACCATCTCATTCTCTGTCGTCCCCTTCTCCTCCTGCCTTCAGTCTTCCCCAGCATCAAGGTCTTTTCCTGAGTCAGGACTACAGCTCATAGGGTGGCAAAGCTGACACAACTGAAATGAATTAGCACACAGAAAACACAAGGTGGGGCTTAGCAGGTGGCGCTAGGGGTCACGAACCCACCTGCCAACGCAGGAGGTTCAAGGGATGTTCCATCCCTGGGGTGGGAAGATATCCTGGAGGAGGACATGACAACCCACTCCAATATTCTTGCCTGGTGCGCTACAGTCCATAGAGTCACCAAAAGTCGGACATGACTGAAGCAACTTAGCTTGCGTGCACGCACATACAAGGTATCAACAGCTTTTTCATTTTATGTTTTCTGTGCTTTCATTAAAATCTGCATAGAAATCAAGATGATGATTTAAAGTTCCCCTTTTCAGAATAACTAAGAGCTAGGAAGACCACTTTTGATTGTGTGGCTGTGATTAGACAGATCATTTTTGAAATATTATGGAAAGCATGATTGTCAGTATCATCTGACAAAATCAGCTCTGCGTTCTGAAGGCCAGCACATCTCTTGTCAGCATTCTCCCTTTTGTCCCCCCGTGGAACACTTGGGTTTTCCACCTGTGATTCAGGAAGTGTTACTTGGCTTCACTGAGCCCTCAAGGGAATGATGTGATAACTATGTTTGTTTGAATAACAAGATATCATGTATTTGTGCAGTGTGATAATGTGCTCATCTGTGCAGTGTGCTCGGATAAGTTCAGTAACTGCTGCGTTAACTGAGTGGTGTCTTTGGGGAGACAAAATCTTCTGATTGATTTGTTAACACCTGTTCGGCTCATGCTAACCGGGAGATTCCATGTGCAAGTTGGCTTTTATACCCCCTTGTCTGTTGTGTGAACTCAAGAGTCTGTTGTCAGATACACTCTTTTGGTTGTTTACCTTCCTAACCCAGTTGAACATGTCCTTCTATCTGTCATTTAAAATACAACTGTTGTTCTTTTGCAGTGATGTCTGGGTCACACTGGCTTGGTGTAATCCTGATGGTTTTCGCTATGTGACTTCTTAGGAAACGTGAACACAATAGCCATCATGTTAAAAATTAAGCTACTGCGATCTTGAAATGCAGTGCAAAGCACAAAAGTTAAGCAGTAGGCAAGCAGGCGCTTGTGAGACTCATGATTACAGCGCAGGGAAACGCCATCGCTCAGCATGACGCAGCCACAGAGGATCCAACACCCGGAACCGGAAACCGTGGCCCCATCAACGTCAGGGGGTGGGGGTAAAGAGCAACCTGGACGCCTAGGCCAATCATCTGTGTCACACCCACCTGAAACTGAAAACGTGCTTTCAGCCCCTCATCTGCAGGCTGACTTTGGAGTTTTGTTCCTTTCCCTAGGCTTCCCTCGGAGAAGGCAATGGCACCCCACTCCAGTACTCTTGCCTGGAAAATCCCATGGATGGAGGAGCCTGGTAGGCTGCAGTCCATGGGGTCGCTAAGAGTCAGACATGACTGAGCGACTTGACTTTCACTTTTCCCTTTCATGCATTGGAGAAGGAAATGGCAACCCACTTCGTATTCTTGCTTGGAGAATCCCAGGGGCAGAGGAGCCTGGTGGGCCGCCGTCTGTGGGGTCGCACAGAGTCGGACACGACTGAAGCGACTTGGCAGCAGCAGGCTTCCCCCATGACTCAGTGGTAAAGAATCCACCTGCCAACAGGAGAGTCTGTTCGATCCCTGGGTTGGGAAAATTGAATGGCAACCCACTCCAATATTCTTGCGTGGAAAACCCCCTGGACAGAGGAGCCTGGCGGGCTACAGTCCATGGGGTTACAACTTAGCAACTAAACAACAAAAACAGCCAGGTTTCAGCACTCATCGCCCAAGGCTAACTTCCTAAGCTTTGCATCCCGGGAGACATTTCCTGGGATATGGAGTTCTCTCCCAGAGCAGGATTCTTGGCCTGGCAACAATCACAGAAAGTGGGCATGGTGCAGAAGCCGGCGGCTGGGCAGAGTAAGGCCTCTGTGCTGGTTGGAGTCTGGGATGTGTCCTTCCATTCTGCGTCTTTGTCCCTTTATCAAGAAAGTCAACAGGCTCCTCTCTGTCTCATGCCGTTTCTATCTGGAGATGTCAAAATGAAGAATAGCAAGATCAGCCTTCTCTCCACCTGCTGGTTTAATCCCAGCCCTTTAGAACGCTTCTATTTCTTTGTTTCTAAAGGTCCCTAACTTTGAATTTGTGCTGGTGGAATAAACGTACTGGGTCCTTCAGTCAAAATAAGGTGGTGGCCTTTCACCCACTGAGACTCCAAATCAGATACCTAGGAGATCCCTACCCTGTTTCTAAGATTCTATGTGATAAGCAAAAGTTTAAAATAAATTTCACTTTGTATCATTACTTTCCAGGATTACTTTCTGGGTGTAAATGTTCCCAGGTGTTGCCTTGTCCAGCCCATCCAACATTTTTTGTTTTTGCTTTATTTTCCTCAAATGTAAAATAGAAGTGATAATGTCTTTTTCTGCATATCAGGGCTATCATGAGAGGATGAAACCATAAAGATAAAATAATGATTATGAGAGCACTTTGAACAGTTCTAAAGATGATAAAATGGTGGATGATCCTGTTACATAAAATTCCAGTGATAAATTCTGATTCAGCCATACTTGTTCTTAATAACAGATTGCTCCATTTTTCATAATTATTCTCCATATTAATATCACTGTGAAGTCATTTCAACAGCTGTCTCTTTTTGGTTGCAGATGTTTTACCCTCAAAGAAAATGAAACTGTGTACTTCTTTTCTTTTCTGGAGTTTTGATTGAACCAGTTTTGAATCTAAATAACTCCAGAAATGTCTATTGTTGCTTATCAGTGAAGAACACCCATTAACAGAATCTCATAAGTTAATCTTTTCCAACATACTTTTTTTTTTTGATACCTAAGAAAACATCCTACTTGCAGACAGCAAGGAACCGATAGGAAAGAAGGAGAGAGAGAAATAAACAGCCAATTATAGAAATATTGTGGAATTGCAGTCCTAGAGTTATAGATGAGATGTTACAATGAGCCATTGGGGAAGGCAGTGGAGGCTTCTTTGAGGAGGTGACCCGTGAAGTGAGGTTTTATAAAAGGAGAAATTTAAGGAGGCAGTGGTGCAGAGGAGAGCTCAAGAAAGCCTGCAGGGGCAAAGAGAGATAATTGAACTTTTCGGTATTATTTCTGCTGCCATCGATCGGCCCCATCAGGCCGAGTTTCAGACAGGCCAGTAAAAATGAGGCAGAAATACATTTGCAGCCTACCTGAGTGCCTTACAGGGTATATGTGCCCAAATGTCATTTATCAGCATGATAACAATGGCAATGAACATCACTATAATTATTACTGTCATTTAAAATCACTGATCTTCAGTTTGGCTCATTTTGGCCGTTGTCTTCAGTTTCTTTTCTATTTCCTTTATAAGTGATCTTTGTAAGAATGAGTACAGGTCTCAGCATGTTGCATTTATTAAAAACGTATGGAAGTGTTCTGAAGAGAGAGGGTCTGTGTGTCCAGAGGTGGGGATGGGTGGGACTGTGAAATGTGAGCTCAGCTTGGTGGCTCAGATGGTAAAGAATCGGCCTGGGTTCCATCCCTGAGTCAGGACGATCCCCTGGAGAAGGGAATGGTAGCCCACTCTAGTATTCTTGCCTGGAGAATCCCATGGACAGAGGAGCCTAGTGGGCTGCAGCCCATGGGGTCTCAAGGAGTCGGACTGAGCAACTAACACACGGAGACAGAGGACGTGCATCAGCGGTAGTTTCTGAGGGGGTTATTCTGATGAATTTCAAATCCAGCCATTACTGCTGCTTTCTTATGGTACACGATTAACTTAGTCTGTGCGGAGGTGGACCACAGGACCATCCTAACTGGCATGGCACCTTTCGGGAGCTGGATCAAGACCCTGCTGTGGGCTCAGCCCTGGGTGTTGGACTCCCTTCTGATCTCCTGGCAGGCCGCCCTGCACCACCCCCCAACCCCGCAAAGCTGCGCATCCCCGCATCAATACAGTGTCCCCTGCTCCTCTGCAGCTGTGTCTTCTCTGCAGGCGTTCGTGTTTTGCTTTTCATGCTCAGACCTGGACTCAAGTCATTGAGACGGCTTTCTCCCACTGTCTGTCACTCCTTCTAACTGACAAAGCCATTTGTACGTGACCCTCGAGGGGGAAACAAAGACCCTCTTCAGGCCTTTCTGAATGTTCTGAATCCCAACTCCTGGTTCGTCCTTGAGGTTAGTTCCATCCTGACGAGGTGTTCACTGTGCTGGGAATCCACTCGGGCTGTTTTCTCTGCCACAACGTCATGTTACTTTGTTCTCAAACATCTCCGGCTCTAATGTGCTGGCTGGTTAGATTCAAGGTGTTCGCTATACATAACTTGGAGGTAGAAGGTGGTGTGGCTTTTTTGAGTTGAACGTGGAAGATCCATGGCTTGGCTTTGCTGAGATAGTTCAATAACTGGGATACGGACCCCGGTGTCCTTGTTCCTGGAAACGTGGGTGTCTCTTCAGCATAAGGTCTCTTTGCAAAGTTGAATTGATTCCACATCTTTATTAGTCTTTCAAGTATATTATATTGTCATTTACTGTGTTTTTATGCTTAAGTGTATTTCTACATAATAAACTTGAGCAGAAAACCCCAAGAGGGTGATGCTTGTGTCACATTTTTAAACTGTGACAGCTTGTGGAGGAATAAGAAAATGTTACATAGAACTCTGTGTAACATTAACATTTATCATATCGGTTTATACATTTTCAACACCATGGATCCACGGCAGGTCCGTTCATGGATGCTGAACCAGTGAAATTGTTCCTTTTGATATGGAGTTTTCATCATGTTGGTTCTAATTCCCCCATTTTCCCACAGAAGCCTCCTGTTTATTTGTAAGTACCTTCAGTTTAGTTCAGTTCAGTCAGTTGTGTCTGACTGTTTGCGACCCCATGGACTGCAGCACACCAGGCTTCCCTGTCCATCACCAACTCCCAGAGGTTACCCAAACTCATGTCCATTGAGTTGGCGATGCCATCCAGCCATCTCATCCTCTGTTGTCCCCTTCTCCTCCCGCCTTCAACCTTTCCCAGCATCAGGGTCTTTTCCAATGAGTCAGTTCTTCGCGTCATGTGGCCAAAGTATTGGAGTTTCAGCTTCAGCATCAGTCCTTTCAATGAATATTCAGGACTGATTTCCTTTAGGATGGACTGGTTTGATCTCCTTGCCGTCCAAGGGACTCTCAAGAGTTTTCTCCAACACCACAGTTCAAAAGCAAGTACCTTACTAACAACATTAAACTTCTCAAGAACAAGACAGATACCTGCAGACGTGTTTCCCAAGTCCTAACTGTATGTGACTGTGTGTGAAAGTTACTCGTGGTTTGTCCACTCCTGGTTACCCCAGATAATTGTCCATAGTTAGGACTGTCCATCTGGAGAGGAAAGTCTATGCGTTTAAATGGTCATCTCCTGAGTTGTCAGAAGCCTCCTGGGATGTGTCCATGAGGGCCATGTGGATGGTGCTCTTCACTCATGAGGGAATAAAGCTGAGAACAGTCTTGGAAACACACAGGTGAGATCACTGCATGGGAGGAATTCATGTTCTCTCTGCACAATTTTCTGTTTTACATAGAATCCAGTCTCTTTCCTTATAAATTGGTGCAGACTCTTTTGAAGTTAGGATTTAGTAGCCTTTTGAATGGATACCTTTTAAAGGCCTTAGTGTCAAGACACAATGGGCATGAATGTGAGCAAACTCCAGGAGCTAGTGAAGGACAGAGGAGCCTGGCTGCAATCTGTGGGGCCGCGAAGAGTCGGACACAACTGAGCAACTGAACAAGGAGGTTGTCGGGTTTACTCGTCACACAGAACATGTTGAGGAGACAAAGACAATATTTCCCTAAAAGGTTAACTGCTTCCATGAACACAGGGTGAGAAGAAGTGATAGCCTCCGATATCTTGGGGCTTCCCTGGTGGCTCAGATGGTAAAGAATCTGCCTGCAGTGCTGGAGGCCTGGGTTCAATCCCTGGATCGGGAAGATCCCCTGGAGAAGGAAATGGCAACCCACTCCAACAGTCTTGCCTGGAAAATTCCATGGCCAGAGGAGCCTGGTGGGCTACAGTCCATGGGGTCGCAAAGAGTCGGACACGACTGAGCAACTCCACTTCTTCTTCTTCAGGTATCTAAAGAGACTGAGTAGAAACAGCTTATGGTGGGCAGGAAATGAAGGGGAAGAAGAAAATAATGCATTCCTTGCCTTATTTCCCCATCAAGAAAATTGGGATTGGAAACAGGATGTGAGAACGTCAGAAAGAAACTCCCTTGTGAGTACCTTCTGTGCCCGAGCTTGCCCCGCCCGCCGCGGGGTCGCTGGTCCCAGGTCTCTAGTGAGAGGGCAGGTGGGTGAAACCACACCAGGCTGGAAGCATCCCGAAGCACAGGAAGGAGCACACTTCTCTCTCCAGGAAGCTCAGCCTGCTCTCGACTCAGAGACACAGGGGTCCAGGGAACTGGAGGATCCTGGCTATGGCTTAATAGGAGAGCTCCGTCTTCCTAGATCCTTGCCTCCCGATTCTCCTGCTGATGCTGCTTCATGTAATCGTTCTCCTAGTAACTCCTCTCTACTTCGATTGCCTTTCCAGTTTAACAACTAAATAATTAAATATTCTTCTCCCTGTATCAGCTTCTAGTTACTAGATAGGTCTCGCTAACTGGTCCATGTCAGCAGTGGTTTAGTCGCTCAGTCGTGTCTGACTTTTTGCGACCCCATGGACTGTAGCCCGCCAGGCTCCTCTGTCCGTGGGGTTCTCCAGGCAAGAATACTGGAGTGGGCTGTCGTTTCCTTCTCCAGGGGATCTTCCTGACCCAGGAAACCAACCCGGGTCACCTGCATGGCAGGCAGATTCTTTACCGACTCAGCTACGAGGGAAGCCCCAGTACATGTCAGACCACGACCTATAGAAAACGCCCATTTGTCCAGTCGGTTTGGCTCCCTTCCAGTCTGTGGGAGCAGAGGGTATCCTGCATATATGTGTGCAACTGTAGCCAAGAGGGAACTGAGCCTTCTTAAAAGTAACAAATATTGGGGGCACTCAATTTTATGCCTGACATTGAACTAGAGTCTAGGAGTAAACCAGGAAGTAAAAACAGGGGGGAATCACAGAATTTGGTGGGGTGGGTAAGAGGAGTTGTAACGGGACCGACGAGCAGTTTCACAGGTTTATGGAAAATTATTACTATTCTAAGTGCATGAGGGCATATAACAGGGAAACCTGTCATGGTCCAGGGAGTGGGCATATTTCTACAAGGAGGTAATTATCTTGGCATTAGTTCTAAGGGGGTGATGAGGAGGCTGATCATTCAAATGTGAAAAACTCTGGGAGCTGAAGCTAAGAAAAGGCTTTGCTACCAAAGCCCCTGAATGTATGTAAAAGGTTTGACTTCATTTAAAGGTCAGGCAAACATCACTGGGTGGTTTACGGCAGTTGTATTCAGACACGTTTGTATTTTTATTAGAGCGATTTTCACTTGTACATTCAGTGTGTGTGTGTGCTCTGTTGTGTCTGACTCTGCAACCTCGTGGACTGTAGCCCACGAGGCTCCTCTGTCCATGGGATTTCCCAGGCAAGAATACTGGAGGGAGTTGCTGTTTCCTCCTCCAGGGGCTCCTCTCAAGCCAAGGGTTGAGGCTCTGTTCCCTACACTGGCAGGCAGATTCTTTACTGCTGCCCACCTGGGAAACCCGCACTCAGTGTACAGTAAATGAAAATTCTCTGCACACTTCTCTCTGTCCTGGACGCTGGGAACATAGCAGCGACTGAGGCCCAGCCACTGCCTGCACGCAAGCAGTTTCATCCTTCAAGTATTTACAGCATCAACGTTGAGCATCTGACAGCAAATGAGATGTGGACAGTGCCTTTGCAGTTAAGGTGGGGAAAGCTCGAGTCTTTGTTTCAAACGGGATGAGGCCGGTTCACAGGTTTGAGCTGGTTTGCTCTCGTGGCTAACGGAGGGGCCGAGGTCACCGCAGACACCTGGGGTTTTCAGTGCAGGGAAACGGGAAAGGAACTGAAGGAATCCCAGCCCGGAGCTTCCTGCAGCTCCAGCAGAAGTGCCGGTCAAGTGTCTCATTAATTTTTGCTAATTGGCAGTCTCTGAGAGAGGCGACAGTGAGCCGCACCGCCTCCCTCTCCAGAAGGAGCACAGACGCACACAGTGTAACTGGCGGCGGCTGTTCTAGTGGGAGGGCAGCAATTACCCACGGAGCCCTCCTTCTTAGCACTTCCACCAGAGCTGCACATTTAGGAGATGTGCTTGAAAAATAGTATTTTCCAAGCGCTGTGTGAGCTAACTAGCGTTTACGAGGCTAGCAAGTCCCATGAAGGTACAAAAAGAGGCAGGATTTGATACTCCATCATGTACCACTGGCCAAGCACTTTGATCAGTCGAAATACCCTAAAGACAAATAGTCTGCAACCGTGATCCATCTGAAAGGCTTTCAAACCAGAAATGGATTATTATGACTGTGAACCCCAGTTTTCCTGCAGACTTTCTCTGTTACATGGCCTGTGGAGTGATGACTCGAAAAACAACTATTGCCTTCTGCTGCTCAGAAGAAAAGAGGACTATTCTTAGGCCTTCGTCGCATCCTTCATCTACCGTTTAGAACTCAGTACAAACGTCAGTGTCTTAGGCATTTCTTCCATCCTCATCTTTTCCTTGGAGCTTCCCTGGTGGCTCAGTGATAAAGAATCCACCTGCAATGCAGGAGATGCAGGTTTGATCCCTGGGCTGGGAGGATTCCCTAGAGGAGGAAATGGCAACCCACTCCAGTATTCTTGCCTAGAGAATATCCCACGGACAGAGGAGCCTGGCGGGCTACAGTCCATGGGGTCGCACAGGGCTGGAGGTGATGAGCACACTTGCACACACACCTCTTTTCCTGCCTCTGGTCAAGTGTGCTGTATTTCATACATATTTCAATCTTATATTTATATTCTTATATAAATATTTCATTCTTATATTTCATGTTATAAGAGCTACCAGTGATCTGGAAACATTTATTCACAGGGGCATTCATTCAACCAATACTTATCAAATGCCATAGGGAAATCCCAGGTGGGACTAAGGAACCCTGTTAGAGGCTTTCTTGTTCTTCATTTAACCTCAATGAAGGAGAAGGAAAAAGAAGGAGGAAGAAGAAAGTCCCTGTCGTGCAGGGCAGAGGCTCCTCACCTGCACACCTGTTCTCCTCGCCAAGGTCTTACGGGGAGTTTGAAAATCCTGCAGAATAATTGATGTTTCAGACATCTAACGTGTGCTTGTGATTAAAAAATCTGACCATTCCCTAAAGTCATTTTCCAGAAAGTGTTTATAAAGGAAGACAGTCACAAATGGACACAGAGCTTGTTCAATTTGGTATTGAATATAGACTGTGCAGGAAAAAAAAAAAAAGATCATTTTTTTCTAGAAGTACTGCAATATGTGGAGATATTGGACACATATTCCTTTATTTCAGTTACCTTTCTGCTGTCAAGAACTGTAATGAATGATGAATTTTTCATTCCTTTTTGGCTTTCTACATTGTGCTATAGAGATTTGAGGGAAAGAGACTGAAATTTTAGAGTCAGGAAATTTGCATTTAATGTCAGCTTTTCCCTTTACTTCTTGTGGACTTTGGATAAAGCATTTAACCTCCAAAATTGTGAAAAGTGGGAATAATAATAATAATTGTGATACAAGTAGTATCCATTTCTTAGAATTTTTAAGACTTACAATATTATATATATTTTTAAAAACTCTAAAGATTTTTAGTTACTATTTTTTATATAACATATTTATGTCTATAAAATTGCAGTCCTTTTTAATGCTACAATGTTATAATATTACAAGTGCAAAAGTTTAAAAATTAGCTTCCAAGTTGAAGGTCCAAATTCTTCCTATGTAAATCTCATTCTAGTCTAATATAGTAATGATAATCATTGGTTCCAAGCTCTTCAAACAAAACTCTTATAGTTTAAAAAGCTATTCCACTCCCCGAATAACCTGAAGTATATTTTACCTGGTGGTTTCTTCCTTTGAAGACTCATATTTATATCTGTAGATTGAAACAGTAAGAAATACCCTTTATGATTGCTGTTTTAGTTGTTTTAATAAATCAGACTTTAAGTTACAGGGCTTCCCTAATAGCTCAGTTGGTAAAGAATCCGCCTGCAACGCAGGAGACTCCAGTTCGATTCCTGGGTCAGGAAGATCCGCTGGAGAAGGGATAGGCTACCCATTCCAGTGTTCTTTGGCTTCCCTTGTGGCTCAGCTGGTCAAGAATCCGCCTGCAATGTGGGAGACCTGGGTTCGATCCCTGGGTTGAGAAAATCCCCTGGAGAAAGGAAAGGCTACCCACTCCAGCATCCTGGCCTGGAGAATTTCATGGACTGTATAGTCCATGGACTCGCAAAGAGTTGGACATGACTGAGCAACTTTCACTTTCTTTTCAGTTTTCACTTTTTCTATGTTACAGGTGGAAATCTGATTCATACCAAGTATACACTGCATTTCATCACACCAAATATCCCATCGATCATAGGACTAAGAAAAAGTCACAGAGTATGACAAGTTATGGATTTTATTACACAACTAGACTTCAGAAACTTTACAATGCAGTGGATGAAGTTGTCTTAGAGTCAAAGAAATCAGAGACGTATATGCATTTCACCTGTTAGCACACACCGCTCATCATGCTGACTACACAGCGTTCACTCATGCATTCATTAACTGACAGATACTGAGTAATCTTGTAACGTGCACACCTTGATGTCAGGTGAATGAAAACAGACTCAGTCAGTGCTTGTTTGTACGTGGGAGCCTGTGCACTGTTCAGCAGGCAGGCACTAAACCGATACGCCAACAACTACAGGAAAAGCCCGACTCTAAAACCATTTGGAAAGAGTTACCCTCAGCACGGAGCAGAGGAAGCCCTCTCTGAAAGAGTGCCATGGAGTGGAGACCAGGAAGATGACATAATGATGCTCATTGCGAAGGAGATGGAGATTGTGGTTCACAGCTTGAATTACTGATCAGGATGGACTGGGCCCCCGTGGCTAGGAAACAGCCCTGGGACTGGTTTTGCTCACATTCCTTTTCTCCTTGCCTCTTGAAATTCCCTCAGATTTTTCCTCCAAATAGGATCACTCTCCATTTTCCATGTTGATCTGGACCAAAATGCATCTCTGTTTTCCTAGGGCAGTTATTCTAGGCCATTTCCTAAGCTCTGGCTGAAAATTCATTTCCTATATACTTTTTGTTAATGCTTCTGCTTAAAGGGCTTATTTATTTCACATCTGTTTATGAAAGTTGGCTGCCTACCTGACTTGAAATGGTGTAGTTTCTTTCTTTTTCCATTCTTTTTTACTTAACATGGATGTTCTCACTCCTACATTTGAATTGTCTGCTCCACTGTAAACATAGAAGGATATTACAGACTTCCTTGGTTGAAAAGCTACATTCTCGTTGGGGTCCCTGAACGTATCATTTAGGATTCTCTAGAGAAAGAGGGTTTCTCCGGTGACTCACACAGTCAAGAATCTGACTGCAATGTGGGAGACCTGGGTTTGATCCCTAGGTTGGGAAAATCTGGAGGAGGGCATGACAACCCACTCTAGTATTCTTGCCTGGAGAATCCCCATGGACAGAGGAGCCTGGCAGACTACAGTCCATGGGGTCACAGAGAGCCGGACACGACAGAGCAACTAAGCACAGCACAAAGAGATCCATGAGGGGGGTGTGTGTGTGTGAACAGGAGAGAGAGACGTGTTTTAAAGAACTGGCTCACAGTTATGAAGGCTGGCAAGTCCAAAGTCTGCTGCACAGGCTGGCAGGCAGGAGACCAGGGAAGTGTGGATGTTGCAATCTTGAATCCATAGGCAGTCTCCTGGCAGAAATCTCTCTTTTTTGGGAACCTCAGTCTTTTCTCTCTTAAGATCTTCAACTAATTTAATGTGACCCTGCCCCACCCCATGTTATAGAACATCATCTACTTTGCCCAAAGTCTGTGGAGTCAGAAGTTAATGTCATGTAACAAACACCTTCACAGTAACATCTGGACTGTTTGGCCAAATACCTGGACACTGGCAGCTGACCAAGCAGACACGTAAAATTAACCGCCGTGCTGAGATCATCAGGTTCATGCAGAAGGCAGAAATAAGGATAAGGGAGCACTTTCCACGTGGCCTGAGCCCGCAGCCTGTACTTCCACCAGAGCTCATGGTGTTTCTAGGACTTGATCAGGTAGAACCGTGTAAAAACCACACGGTCATGGAACAGAGGACGCCTCTCACACTCCTGGTCCTGCAGGGCCCGCGGCAGGCATCTCCCTTGCCAGGAAGCGTTGCTCCTACCACTCCTTGGACCCGCCCGTTCCTTCCCCTCAGTGCCCAGAGCGCCTCCCACCTTCTTCCCCTCAGGTTTCCACTCTTAACTGCTGTGCAGGAGACGCTTCGACAAGGGCAGCCTGTCGTTTTCATCCTGTATCCTCCACTGACTTTCACCCAAAAGGTGCCTAACAGATCATTTTAATTGGATTACAAAATCCCCTAAAAAGTCGGATTCAGTGTATCTGTTTGTGTTTTGCAGTGAAGTGACATAGCTCGAGGCTGGGTCTGTACGATCGCTTTTGTATGATAATAGCCTATTTTTAATAGAAAAGAAAATGTCACTGGGCTTCCTTTTTTCCTCTAGAGTTTGAAACCACAGCAGAAAAGACATTTAGACTTCTAAATCATTTCAGATAGGTCTTTGTGACAAATGTTTATTTTGAGCAAATAATTTCAAGATAGTATTTCATTTACGACGAATTTGAGGTATTAGCAAGCAATCCAGTTTGTCAGATCAGTTTAATCGTATTTAATAGAAGAGAAGATCTTCATTTTCAAAGAACCAGATGCTACCACAGAACCTCTTTGGGTGGTCAGAAATACTAGGATTCAGATCTTAATCTTTACTAAGGTCAAAGGGTTACTTCAGTATCAAATGATCAAAACCTTTTCCCTCTTGTTTGTTTTTCTTTCAAATATTTTTAAAGAATACAGTAGAGTTAGTAGATATATTAAATCAAAGGATATTAGAATGCCTTCATCAGTATATCTTGTTTAAAATTAGAGTCTTGTTGGCAATCCTATTGTTAGTGAATACGTAGAGCTATAAAGTTTACCGTATCTCATATAAGCTCAGTTCTGTCCTAAAATAATTTATTTTAGTTTCAGTGGTTAAAGAATCTGTCTGCAATGCAGGAGACACAGGAGATGTGGGTTCCATCCCTGGGTCAGGAAGGTCCCCTGGAGGAAGAAATCGCAACCCACTCCAGTGTTCTTGCCTGAAAAATCCCATGGACAGAGGAGCCTGGTGGGCTACAGTCCAAAGTGTCGCAGTGTCGGACATGACTGAGCAACTAAACACACACACACACACACACACAAATGGAGAGTGGTTCCTTCATATGAACAAATGTAGCTGTTCTATGTAGAGACCCCAAAGACTCATGACTTGTAGCAATTTGAAATTTTACTGAAGAACAAATTGAGTCAAAATACTGCAAGGCAGATATGCGAGGATGATTTAGCAAATGAATGACTTAGCAAATGAGTGATTTAGCTAATGAGTGATTTAGCTAATGAGTAAGCTTAACCTCCAGAGAGGCAAGATTAGTGTTGTTATTAAAGAGGGTCTCTGAAGCCAGCAGGGTTGGTTTCAGCCCAGCTCTGCCCCTTGCCAGCCACAGGCCCATGAGCCTGAGCCTCCTCACTCAGCCCCACTGTCCTCCAGGGTAAACCGGGACGATACCAGTGGGAATGCTCCCTGCTGAAAGACGGTAGCTCTCAGGAGCCTGATTGGCTTTGACCTGTTGTCTCCATGTTTTGAAAAGTAATTCCCCTCCACAGATTAGCATGCTTAGTTCTTTATGAAAAGTGACTCTTTTCATATATATATGACTCTTTTCAATAATATATATATATTTCAAATATTGAGTTTGGGCTCAACTCAAATGTATATATATTTTTTCCCTTGCACTACATAAGGCCAGAAATTCTTTTTTTTTTTTCCAAGCCAAACTGTATCCAGCTTTATTAAAGATACTTTTCATAAACAATCATGGTATTTCAGGCAGGACATGGGCAGACAATCGTTAACAGTATACAACTTTCAAACTCCCTTTTTCAGTGGACTACCAAATCAGAAAGCCACTATAAAACCCAAAGAAATCTTCATGTGATGCTCTGAACAGGCAAAGTTTAGAGTGAGGGTTGACATTTCACATTTAGCATGTCGTTTAACAACTTTTCACAAGCCGACCCTGACTTTCAGGAAATGGAAATGAAAATGGCCGAAGTATCACTCTGAGGAGCCACAGTCTAAAGGAAGGAACTGCTGCTCTTTTGAAGGACGCCATCTCAGTGGTGGCACTAGAAAGTCCAGATTGCCTGACATACTGGTCATCAATTTTGGGGGAGCACGGGGTTCAGGTTCCAACAGGTCTCTGGGTTAGGGGAGTCAAGTCTGTGCTGAGGTGGAGAGGGAGAGGAGGACATAAAAACTAAAGTTTAGCTCCCCACACCACAAGGTGTTTGTGCCAAGGTGGCTCATGTGCATCAACACCAAGGAATCCCTCCTTCCTGGGAACCAAGAGGAAGTCTCTCAAAACTAGACGGGGAAGGTATTTTCCCCCCACGTCAATTCAGCTTCGGAGACATTCTGTTAGTGACATGCGCTTCCCCCAAAAACCAACAATGAAGTGTTCTATGTGCTAACAACATAGCTTAAAAAAAAAAAGTAAAACAAAATTCTGCATTTTTATAAAACTTGATAAAAAATAGTATTTCAAACTGTACAGTCACCAGAAGTACACAGTTATCAAAAATGCACACACTTCAGTTGGCATCTCCAGCAGCTTCAGCTTTCTGTGCCTGGTCTGTTTTGGCATCTCCATTTTCTGCAGGGTTATTCCCATCCTTGCCAGTATCAGCCTTCCCCTTTTTCCCTTTGGGTACCTTCTCTGCCTTCTTTGCAGGGGCCTTTTTAGGCTTGGGCTCTGGCTTTGGAGGAGCAGGTTTAGCAGATAACCTTGCAGATCTTCTCTGTGGTTCGTCCTTCACCTTGGCTTTATCTCCTTTAGCGTCCCCGTCAGCCTTTCTCTTGGACATGGTGGCTGCAGCCGCGGGACGTAGGCGCTGGACCCGGGAATGCAGCGGCGTGCGGGCTTTAAGTCGATCCAGGCGTCGCTCTCGCCTCTTCTTCACACTGCTCCCAGAAAGTCTTTAAGTGGCACATCTTCCTGAAGATGTTATACTTCCTTATACATGGTGTTGCAAACACTTTTCATGAAGGTAAAACTTAAAGAAAGAAATGGGAAGAGAGAGAGAAAAATTGAATGGAAATAATTGTGCAGGACTTTCAAAAATGAATCTTTTTTTCCACAATATTAAATTCTTCCTGAGTTCTTAAAAATAATCACTTTGACTTAAAAAAAAAAGGTACTGGCAAGTTTCAAATACATGACTGCCACATTTCACATCTAAAGTATTACTTTGCAATAGGCTTAAAGAGTAGGAATATAGCATAATTATTATATGATATAATATATATAATGACATCCTTCTTGAAGTTCAGGATGTTATTTAGTAATATACATAATTAGAAAAGCATTTGCTTCTCTTCTCTACAAGTTTTTTTTTTCTTTCTGGAAGCAATCTCATTTAAAACCCCATCTAGCACTTTAATTCAGTTTATAAATTAACTATTTAACAATTCTAATCACCAAAGAGCAGAATGTCACAGTTATATCCAGAAAGTGGATATACATGAAATATATGCCAGTGAAAAATCGTTTATAAAGAAGACTAAGGTGGAGGAGAGAATAATTAGATAGAATGGGTCCTCTTTGACAAATATGTTAAGATAACAGAAACATTTCACAATGTAGGAAATGCTTATAATGTTGGTATTTCTTTAATGTGGGCTTAAAGCTAGTACACGACAGAGATGATATGAAGCGAAAGTTCGTAAGAGACTGACTGTTATGGTGCCAGGAATTTTGAAATTCCCAAAAGGCAGCCCGTGATCATACATCAGGTGTCCTGAGGAGTCTGCATTGTCAGTTCACATAACCAGATACCTGAGACACTGGCTAGAGAGCCTTGGCAAGAAGGGAGGACGTGATCTAGGAAGTGGGGTGGCTGGTCCGCTCCTGGCTCCGTGGACCGACTTGAAGGACATCTTCCACAGAAGTCTGGAACTGCCAGCATCAGCGGTTCCTTTGACACTCAGAACTCATTTGAATAAAAAAGTGACTTTGATCCGAAGAACTTTTTATCCTCCTGGTTTGCTCCATACGATGAAACTCTAGAGAAACTTTGGAACTGTAACTTTCGTGAGAAGTCAGAAATTATTTTATTTTGAAATCTGAAATGAGTATATTTGCTTCTAAAAATCTTATATGTTTCTCAAATATGTATTTTTAATACTTAATGCAGCTGTAAAACCTATGTAACAGTATTTCATGATGAACTTATCCAAATCTAAGGTTTTAATGAAAACTAAAAAAAAAAAAAAGGCTGAGTTTCTTTAGTTTCTCCAAAGCAAAAATAAAGTAATAAAAAAAGTAAAAATAAATGTAAATGTTTAACCATAAGGAAGAGATTAAGTATAGCATAGTGGTTTAAACACAGATTTAAAATCCAGACTTTCTTTGTTTGACTTTTCTCTGTTGCTTGGACAAGTTCCATAACCATTCTGTTCTCTGTCTCTTTTCTTTAATCTGTGTTATAGAAATAATAATTTAAATAATTTCATAATGTTTTATGAATTTTAAGTAAATTAACACAAAGAACAATGCCTGCTGTTAATTATGTAATATTTAGTACCTAACGGAAAATATGATTATCTGTAGTTTCACAGGTCTCTTTCACCTTACTTGATATATTATATTGCATTTGTAAATAATCTGAAGCATTTGTGTTTTGAGTCTTTCCAAATACTCATTAATTAGAATGAGTAATCAATTAGATATTGTTGAATTCTCTGAGGAAATAAAAATAAAGTCCAAATAGAAATGAAAATCTCATTTAGTAACCTTAACATTCATTTCAACAAAGAATGAATTATGCATTAAAAAACGTACATTTCTTATGTAAGAAAATGAATACTGAACATCAATTACCTGAAAGACCTTGCCAAATCAAAAGTGTCATCATAATGTTAAACAAGCCAGGGTGACTCTATTCAAGACTGAGGACTCTTGAGAGTCCCTTGGACAACAATGAGATCAAACCAGTCAATCCTAACGGAAATCAACCCTGAATATTCTTTGGAAAGACTGATGCTGAAACTCCAATACTTTGACCACCTGATGTGAAGAGCCAACTCATTTGAAAAGACCCTGATGCTGGGAAAGATTGAAGGTGGGAGGAGAAGGGAACAAGGATGAGATGGTTGGATGGCATCACCTACTCCATGGACATGAGTTTGAGCAAGCTCCCGGAGATAGGGAAGGGCAGGGAAACCTGCGGCTCTGCAGTTCATGGTTTACAAAGACTTGGACACGATTTAACAACTGAACAATCGGACCCAGAAAGGTCAGTGTTTTAAAACCAGCATTTATGAATAAACAGTTGTTTCTTCAGAGACAGGGGCTGTCTGAGCAGTCTGTTGCTTTGGGGAAACTTCCTGAAGCAAACAGTGAAGTTATTTACCGGTTTACAGCCTTATCTTCTTTGAGCAAGAATTTGCTGGAACAAATGATAAAGTCATGGTGATACAGAAGGTCTAAACTTTGGTCCTGCTAATTAAACTGTAGAATGCCATGTGGTCTCAGCTCTCAGTAGTTATTTGGACATTCAACTGTACAGTTCTTTCTTTCTTTCTTTTTTTCTAGAAATTGAAATAGGAAGCAAAGATGATTTTCATTTATTTCACTGGATTTGTTTCTCAACTTAGTTTCCCTGACCACAAATGCAATTCGTAAGAGCTTCAAATGTCACATGAAGATGCTTTTTAAGGTTACAGTAATATAACTTACTTTTTTAAAGGACTAACTGTCCCTTCACACGCTCCAGCTACTTTCTTAAATTGTTGCTTGGCTTACAAATTAATTGATCCCGAGGTCCTAAATGCCTCTTAGCTTATTATGGAAACATTTGTGTTAATTTACCCAACCAAGGGTCTCTGTGATTGTCTCTGGTGCCAGAGAACTTCCACCAAATAAGTTTATGTAGGGATTCCAACATAAATCTATGGTCATAACCCAGTGAGATTGAATGCAAAAAATCTCAACTCTTGAGTGCTTAAATTGAGGTGTACTTATAAACAAAATTAATAAAATGACCAAAGGTTATCTATACTTCATCCACTGCTTATATGAAAGATTAAATGTTTTGGATGATTTGATACTATCCAAATATGAAAGAAATGTTTTAGAGGTCTTGCTCTTAGAATGATCAATTTGCTTATAACATATTCAAAATAAATTGACTAATTTAATATTATCACTCAATGGACACAAGTTTGAGCAAACTCCAGGAGGTAGTGAAGTACAGGGAAGCCTGGCGTGCTCCAGTTCATGGAGTCACAGAGAGTCTGACATGACTTAGCGACTGAACAACAACAATATTTTTATCCCTGTCTTTTTCAAAGCAGGATTATATACTTTTGTAGCCAAATTTTAATTTAATCTAGCTCATTTTTCTCTTTTCTTTCATGTATGAGAAAAAATACACTCGAATACACTCAAATACACTCAAATGGTTAAGGATATGATCAGATAGTTAACGGGGGAAATTAAAGATTCTAAACTGTAGATTGTTGCTCTTCATACCACATTGCCTGCCAGTTCAGAATACTGTATTTTGCAAACACTTTCTTTGGTGAGTGATTCATGGTTCAAAATTCAGAGCTCACGACAAGTCTTCTGTGTCCATACAATGTCAGATCCACCGTGAGAGTGCCTGCTGCCTACGAGGACAGAGCTTTCTTTGTAACTTGAGGGTGCACTCCCAAACATAATTGTATTAATCTTTTATTTTTGAAATATTTGTTTTTTTCATAAAGTTAGTACAATAATTGATCTCCCCAAAGAGTATGGTTCTACAGACCTGAAATCTTCTCTATCGCAAGAGGCATCGTGTGCCAGAGATTTATAGAGTATTGTACTGATTTCCTTTTCATTTCTCCTAGCATTTCTGCTCCTTTATTAAAAAGAAATCCAGAGAGACATGTATGTTTGCACAGGGTGAAGGCTTTGGGTTTGTGTTGCTCCATCTATGAGTTCCTACATAGTGTTGATTGAACAGCTCTAAATAAAGAGCCTCTGTGAGGCCATAATTTCTCCCTCAAGCTCTCTTACTTTCTGATTTAATTGTGTCCATTTCATTGAGCTGAGACAATAGCTTCTCTGATAATTTCTCTAGCAGTTTCTAAAATAAAATTGTTATAATTGTACTTATTTTCATAAGTTTTTTACTTGGCTCCTCAAGGGCACCTTTAAAATGCTGATTTGAGAAGCAAGTGTTTGTGAAGTCACAGTTGCTCAGTCGTGTCGGACTCTTTGCGACCCCATGGACCCCCATAGCCCGCCAGGCTCCTCTGATTCTCCAGGCAGGAATACTAGAGTGGGTTGTCATTCCCTTCTCCAGGGGATCTTCCCAATCCAGGGATCTAACCCGGGCCTCCTGTGTTTCAGGCAGATTCTTTATCATCGAGCCACCACGTACCCCTACAAATCTACAATAAACTCTCTGTCAAGAACACCAGGCATCTGATCCCCTTTGGTAATTAGCGTCTTACGTTTGCAAACAGAAGGCTGTGTAAGGAACCAAAGCACAGTGCTTTCCGCATGTATCAGTGAACACGAGCGGGATTTGAGTGGAATCTTCAGGGATTTGCAGCCCATCCTTCTGTATGCCTCTCATGCGTCAGCTCTTTTGGTCTCCTCTCTCGGAATCGAGTGCCCCTCCTGGTTCTCTTGTAAGAACATTTTGTTTCATTTTTCTGGATGGTAACAACTTCAAATACTAGGTCTAGTGAACCATGGGTTTATCTCTCAGCATCTCCAAGTAGGGTGGATAGCTTTATCAGTAGGGTTCAGATAAAGAGTGGCTTAATGTCAAAACGCCATTATCCACCTTTCATTATATAGTTTCTGAAGAACAGTTTTCCAGCTCTGTGACCTAGTTTTCCTTCTTGGTCGTATATTGTGAAAGCACTATATACTCTGTAATACTTTGATTGATGCAAAATGGGAAAAAAATATAAAGTGAAAGTTGCCCCTCAAATTATCCTGGATAACTATTATTAATAATTTGATATTACCCTTTTGTGTGGGTAAATATGGCTATGTTTATATAAGCTTTATAATCATATTAAATTTTTCCATCGAAGATATTTCTTTGGCACCCTTCTGTGATCCCTATAGGATCATCTTACTAGTGCTTGTGTCTGTATCAGATTCCACTGTGTGTGTATAAAATAATCCATTTAGCCATTGACCATTAAGGCGCATTTAGGTTTTTCCACCTTCGTCTGTTTTGTAATTAATGCTGCAAGAGACACATTTGCGCACTCGGGCTGCTATAACAAAATACCATGGACTGGGCATCTTAACCAACAGATATTTATTTCTCCAGGTCCAGAGGCTAGGAGATCAAGGTGCCAGCAACCAGCAGATACAGTTCCTGGTGAGGGCCCTCTTCCTTGCTTGCAGACAGCCGTCTTCTTGCTCTGTCTTTTCATGGAGTGTGTGTGTGAATGGAGAGGGGGCGGGGGTGGAAAGAGAGAGAAAGAAAACAGAAAGAAGGAAAGAGAAAAAGGGAAGATGAGCACACTCCACTTCTTCTTGTAAAATACTGATCTCACTTGAGGCCCCACCATTAGGACCTCATCCAAACCGAGTTACCACCCAAGGTTCCATGGCCGGATTCCACCAGATCAGAGGTAGGGCCTCAACACATGGATTGCGTGAGGGGCACAATAGCAGACGTATATCCATGTATATGAATACTTCTGAAGGATCAGATCAGATCAGATCCGTCGCTCAGTCATGTCCGACTCTTTGGGACCCCATGAATCGCAGCACGCCAGGCCTCCCTGTCCATCACCAACTCCCGGAGTTCACTCAGACTCACGTCCATCGAGTCAGTGATGCCATCCAGCCATCTCATCCTCTGTCGTCCCCTTCTCCTCCTGCCCCCAATCCCTCCCAGCATCAGAGTCTTTTCCAATGAGTCAACTCTTCGCATGAGGTGGCCAAAGCACTGGAGTTTCAGCTTCAGCATCATTCCTTCCAAAGAAATCCCAGGGCTGATCTCCTTCAGAATGGACTGGTTGGATCTCCTTGCAGTCCAAGGGACTCTCAAGAGTCTTCTCCAACACCACAGTTCAAAAGCATCAATTCTTCGGTGCTCAGCCTTCTTCCCAGTCCAAATCTCACATCCATACATGACCACAGGAAAAACCATAGCCTTGACTAGATGAACCTTGGTTGGCAAAATAATGTCTCTGCTTTTGAATATGCTATCTAGCTTTCTAGAAATGAAATGTTTAGTCAGATCAAGCTCTGTTTTTATTGGGAAGGGATCATAGCTGAGCAATGAAGGAAAATACCCTGACATCCCTAAGGTTTGCAGCACATGACCATTACCAGATGTTTATGACCAGCTCCAGCCAGAATAGCCTTTTACTCTGCTGTCTGCAATGCACAACGTGAGGCTTACTGTCTGCCTAAGAGAGGAGACAGAGCTTCATTTTCCTTTCGTACTTGAATCAGTGAAAATAGTTGATTTTTAAAGCATTGAAAACTTTAACTTTTAAACATTTTCACATTTTAAACTTTTCTATGCTATCTGTCAAATCAAGAGAGAAATAACTTAAGAAGTCAATAGCTTGGGAATAACTACATATATCTTAGCAATGCCATGGACTGCAGCCCACTGGGCTCCTCTGTCCACAGGATTCTCCAGGCAAGCACACTGGAGTGCGTTGCCGTTTCCTCCTCCAGGGGATCTTCCCAGTTCCCAGGGATCAAGCAAATGTCTCTTATGTCTCCTGCCTTGACAGGCAGGTTTTTTTAGTCACTGGTGCCACCTGGGAAGCCCAAAATAACTTGAGTTAGGGACTATTAGATTCTTCCAGCTAAGACTCAGTGATTCTAGCTTGTTTTAGAATAATTGTTTACTTTTTAATAATTCCTCTGAGAATCAAAACAGCCTGTTGTCCATTTCATTGGCATGTAATTGTTTATAGTCATCTCTTGTGATCCTTTGTTAAAAGGTCTTTTTAATATGTTTATTTTATCTAAAAGTACTAAGTGTTCTGTATCTGGAATTATAAAAATATATCTGATCAGCTTATGCTGCTGAAAAGAAACATCTGTCCACACGTTATTTTGTTTTATTCTCATATTTTTCCTAACAGTAGCCAGTGTTAAAGTGCAGAAACTCAGGCCCAGAACTCAAGTGGGTTAGCCACTCTGCCCAGCGTGGCAGCGGCAGGTCATGGTCCCAGATGCTTACAGCATCACACCTCTGCCCTTCCTTCGCTCTGCCGTGTTCTGGACTTAAGTGTTGCTCTTTCTCCTCCGGATGTTAAGGTTTACCATGGCAGTTCTTCTTCTTGGAACCAGTAAATATTTGTTGAATGGAATCAGACTTTTTGGCATAATGGCCTCCCCTCAGGTAATTGCAAGTAAATTTTAATAAGTTAGAGTTGGGTTAAATTGAAACAAGAATCGCTGCAGCTCACCACAGTGTTCAGCGCTTTTCTTCTCTGAGTTGTAAAGCATCAGCAATTTGTTTCTTGATTGCATTCATCAAGAGCATTTACTTAGTACAAGACAGAGGTGAGGGACAGTCACATGACTTTTCTTAGCCTGACAGTTACTGAGGTTAGTAGTTCCAGAATATTGATCGCTGAATCGTATACAAATTTTACTGATGGTTTAAAGTATTTGACTTTTCAATGACCTTATTTGCTTCCCATATAGCTGTTTCTCTTGCTAAATGCAGTATTGATAATGTAAGCTTCCTAATTGGTACTTTATTTTCATTAATCATAAAAAATTATGCCATAAATGAGAAGAAGATAATTTAATTTTTATTGTGAATTTCAGTATCTTGATTTTCCAAGAACATAAAGAATGAAATAGGACTGAGTGTGCTGCTGTTCCTTTATAGGTGGCTTGTGAAAATTTTTATGAAATCTTACTACACAGAAGTGAGAGGACATGAAACAGTGAGAGCGCTTTGAAAGAACTGGAGGCATAGTTCAAACCCTAGTCTTTCAGAAGTGAAAGTGTACATCTGTGTCACATGCCTCTTCACTGAGTGCAACTGAGAATTTCACTGGATCTTAAAATCAAGTTTCAAAGAACGTGGTTTGAAAACTTGTAGGCCATACTTAGTGACATAGGCACTGCTATGGGTAAATTAAAAGAAAAAAATGCAGACACAACTTCGTAAAACTGTCTCTGACCTAGTTGGAGACAAAATACACATGCAAGAAAAGGATACATTTCTTATTCTTCCTGCTTCATAAAGGAGGTTGTTAGAATGATTTTACGTAGAATACAGGGTTTTGGAAGTTCAATACAGAATTAAATGTTTCTTAAAGCATTTTAGAAATAAATGTTTCTAAAATCTCATTTTCTTCAACTTGGCAGTAAGTCTAATATTGTCTTCAGCAATTTAGTTCATAAGTGACATGACATCAAATGTTTATGCAAATTATAGCATGATTTCACCCAATTTTATTTACTTCATGCTCATGATAGTTTTAATAAAAGGGCATTTAAATTTTATCTTTAATTTTTTCTATCCAATAGGAAGAATACAATTTTCTCAAAAATAATTTGATCTATTTTTTTAAGGAACATAAATTATTTCTACTTTTAAGATTGTCAGTGCGGACTTCCCCGGTGGTCCAGTGGTTAGGACTCCATGCTTCCCACGCAAGTGGCGAGGGTTCAGTCTCTGGTGGGAGAACTACCATCCCAGAGGCTGAGTGGTGCAAGCAAAACAGAAAAAATGTTAATGATAAATTGGAGAGCTTGGGGCCTGCTCCATAGGTTTGGTCAAGGTTCTGTGTTATGGTCCCTTTTAACAAAACAATTCTCTGAAGTTTGGTCTTTTAGTCGGTCAGTTACAAGCAAAGCAGTATATTCAGACTTTGTAACATGTTGACTTTTAAGTCCCACAGTCAATATTCAAAGATGTGTCCTCACGTGCCAACTGATTCTTTTTAAAAATATAATAAGTAATATTAAAGACAAAGTCAATATCATTTATTTCCTTCTAATACCCATGACCAGACCACCTGACCTGCCTCTTGAGAAACCTGTATACAGGTCAGGAAGCAACACTTAGAACTGGACATGGAACAACAGACTGGTTGTAAATAGGAAAAGGAGTACATCAAGGCTGTATATTGTCACCCTGCTTATTTAACTTATATGCAGAATACATCATGAGAAACGCTGGGCTGGAAGAAGCACAAGCTGGAATCAAGATTGCCGGGAGAAAGATCAATAACCTCAGATACGCAGATGACACCACCCCTATGGCAGAAAGTGAGAAGAACTAAAGAGCTTCTTGATGAAAGTGAAAGAGGAGAGTGAAAAAGTTGGCTTAAAGCTCGACATTCAAAAAACTAAGATCATGGCATCTGGTCCCATCACTTCATGGCAAATAGATGGGGAAACAGTGGAAACAGTGGCTGACTTTATTTTTTCTGGGCTCCAAAATCACTGTGGATGGTGATTGCAGCCATGAAATTAAAAGATGCTTACTCATTGGAAGGAAAGTTATGAGCAACCTAGACAGTGTATTAAAAAGCAGAGACATTACTTTGCCGACAAAGATGTGTCTATTCAAGGCTATGGTTTTTCCAGAAGTCATGTATGGATGTGAGAGTTGGACTATAAAGAAAGCTGAGTGCCGAAGAATTGATGCTTTTGAACTGTGGTGTTGGAGAAGACTCTTGAGAGTCCCTTGGACTGCAAGGAGATCCAACCAGTCCATCCTAAAGGAAATCAGTTCTGAATGTTCATTGGAAGGACTGATGCTGAAGCTGAAACTCCAATACTTTGGCCACCTGATGCGAAGTACTGACTCATTTGAAAAAACCCTGATGCTGGGAAAGATTGAGGGCAGGAGGAAAAGGGGACAACAGAGGATGAGATGGTTGGATGGCATCACTGACTCAATGCACATGAATTTGGGTAAGCTCTGGGAGTTGGTGATGGACAGGGAGGCCTGGCATGCTGTGGTTCATGGGGTTGCAAAGAATCGGACACAACTGAGCAACTGAACTGAACTGAACTGAATACCCATGATTATATTATGCCGCCATTAGTCAAAGAGTTCTTACATTTAAGGCTAAATTTGATAGTCTGTAAAGCACCTTTAGAAGAAAATGAATTCTTAGAATGATTTAACCTTGAGAAATATGAGTTGAGAGAAAAGCAAAATCTAATTTAAAAACCATGATAACTTTTCATTATCCATATACATAGTTTCATGTATATAATACTGGATACCACTGTAAAATGTGTAAAATTTCCCACCTACGATATGCACCCCCTGGCAACAGACAGCAGCACATGAAGATCTCCAGTGAGATTTGCTTGATGCGGAACGGATCAGTGCTTTGCTTAACCACAGAATTCTGTGCAGGCTTTGCAGACATTGACTCTGGTGCCCAGGAACATCTTTTATGGAACAGAAGGCCTAGGAAAAAAGGAAGCGTATTAGGGCAGAGCACATCTCCTCCTAGCAATGGAGTAATACCCTGACAATGAGTGTCAGTTGTTAGTTCTTAATGTTAGAGGCAGGTGCCAAGTCTCAGAATCTTTGAGATGTGTGTTAAATGAGGAAAATAACTGGCTGTTATATAAAGAGTCAATCGCCCTGCCTGCTGAAGCCCCATCTCCAGCCCCTCTGGGACACGGGCTCACGGGTGGGATAGCCAGCAGTGCCGCCTGGGGGTAAATGTGGAGGTTGTGACTCCCTGGAGATGGCCAGGCTTCTGGCTTTCTAATTTATCATCTTGTCACCTCCCACTCTCGCCTCTTTGGGGCTGAGATGAAAGAAGTGAGATATAAAGGAATATTCATTTCACTTTTTAATTAAACATTTGGTTTGGTTCCAACATACAAGATTTCAGTTCACATGCACAGAAAAGATGTCAGAAAAATGGTAAAAAAAAAAAAAGCTTAGAAATTATATTCTTACATACAAAAGACTTATTTTGTCTTCAGCAGAAAAAAACAAAAAATTCCTCTTGGAGGGTCCAGACAGGGTTCATAGAGTGTCGTCGTGGAATGTGGATATTTCTTGACTTCTGTCAGTGAAATTAGCGCAATGGACCATAGAAATATACATTATTGTGCTTTCTGATTTTTTTAAATGTTTCTATTTTTACACATATGCAAAAACGTTTAAGCAAAACTGGCTAACTATAGCCATAGAAGCGTGCTCGGAAAGTGTTTATTTGTCGGGCTTTCTTAACCCAAACAAATGCTAGCGCACTTGTTTGAAAGACTGTCTTCTCTCAGGTTCCTGTTGGCGTCTGTTCTCACCCTCCTCCGCCGGCCATTTAGTGTCAAGCTATAAATCGACTGTAGATGCTCAGAAACATATACATGTTTGTATTTGATCTTAGCCTATAAAGATGCAGTTACCAGTTCGGCAGGTGAAATATTAAGCATCCTCTAAGAGTCTGAATGATAAGGTTTTGTTCCAAGGAAGAGAGTCCTTCCTGTTTCGTACCTGCCACAGATTCTTGGGTCTCAGCATACTGTTTACAGATGCAAATTCAAAAAAACGGGATTTAAAAAGTATCTCGAGTTAGGTCAGTGCCAGTATGAGTTCTGAGGGTCTTGAGAGTCTCAGGGTTCTTTCCTAGTCTCCTGGTCTCATAAGCAGGCTTCTCAAGGCCCAGTGGGCCTTCACGGGTTAGTAAGGTGACTGTTGGCAGGTTTTAACTTCCTCCTTAGTAAAACAAGGGATTTAAATCAAATTTCTTAAATGTCCCTCCCAATACTAATCTTCCAGGGATCTCTTTAATGTGTCAGTGCCTCGTGGAGGGGTTTTACTCTAGGACAAGATCAGAAACTGTTGGGATGTAAACTTCTTTAGCATTAAAGCAGGACCTAGACAATTTTAATGGAAAAATCAAGCCAGGAAATACTCTTTCCATTGACTTGATCATTGAGTTTTTCTATGTACCACCTTCTTTCTGATAGTGGCCTTCTGCTCTCACATCCACAAATACCATGTGAATGCTGTCATTTGAAACCTGTGAACTAAATACAGGTGGCAATTTACACAGCTGTCGGTCTGGGCAGGCAGCGAATCTAAACCCCGCTCATGGCGTCCGTGGGGAAGGTTCTCATCTGTCACACCTCATGCCTTTACTGAGACGATATCCTGTTCTGAAGCTCCGTGTGATTTTAAAGATTGTTTTCCGAACGCATAGACAGTAGAGTAGACTTCTTACATGCCGTCCATATAGACTTTTCCCAGAATTGAATGAGTTCTGAGCAAGGACAAGCTGTGCCTCATCTTTCTGAAATAAAACCAGTATGAAATCTGAGCCTGCAGAAGGAGATCAAAGCTTACAAGACGTTGTATATCATCACTGAAGATGAAACTCCTGCTGTGAAATCTGCGAGCGGTGTAAGAGTTTCCCCATGTACATGCTAGGTGGTGAAACTTTGCTGCCGAGCCAGAAGCTGTTGTTCAGAGTTCCTGCATATTTTATTAAACATGACGGGCCAGGTAGACAGTATGGTTTATTCAGGTGATTCCTACTGGTCCCAAGGAAGTATTCCTTGACTCTTCAGACAGGAGATCATTCCAGTAAGAAAAGAATTCTGAAAACTTAATGATAAATGTCATGGGGAGCATAAACCTGGGTGACAAGATGTTCTGAATGTTCGTCATTTCTTCCTCTTCTGTTTTTGCACTTTACTGGAAAAATACCTTGTGTCCCAGTTCTGAATTAAATAGGGACTGAGTATCAGGGGAGAGAGCTTCTGACAAGCCTTTTTTTCTTTTTATGGTTTGTGTCGATGAAGAAGGTCCCCCTGGCTTCCCAACTGTGTTGCCCCTGACATTCCTGCAGTCAACAAGAGCACTGAAATAATAATAATAAGGTGAAGCAATCTACACTTGTGCACCTGGGTATTTATCCAAAGGAGCTGATAACTTACTTCTGCACAAAAACCTGCACACGGATATTTATAGAAACTTCATTCTTAAGTGTCAACACTTGGAAGCAACCAAGGTGTCCTTCAGGGTGCGAGTGGATAAATAAACATCAAAACAATGGAGTATTATTCAATGTTAAAAAGAAATGGTCTGTTAAGTCACACAGTGGAGGGATCTTAAATGCGTCTTGCTGGATGAAAGAAGTCAACCTGCAAAGGCTCCATTCTGTCTGATTCCAGCCTTCTGGAAAAGGCGAAACTGTGCAGACCATAAAAGGATCGGAGCTTGCCAAAGGTTAAGGAGGAGGAAGGCATGGAGAGGCGGACCACAGGAGATTTTAGGGTAGGGAGGCACTTTTGTATGAGACTGTGAGGGTGAACGCATGCCATGAAACACTTAGCTAAACCCAGCAGAACGTGCAACATCACGAGCGGATCCCGCCAGGAGCACAGGCTTCGGGTGACGAGGACATGTCAGTGTCGCACTGGGGTTGCAGCTCCTGCCGCACTTTGGTGGGGGCTGGGGTATCACAGCGGAGGGGGCGGCTTTGCATGTGTGTGAGCGTGGAATCTTTGTTCTTCCCGCTCGGTTTTGTTACGACCCTAAAGTTCCTCTATACATAAGTCTCTTTTTACAAAATAAGACAATAGTTCTCTTCAATTATAGAATTTTGAGGAGCCTCGTGTTACTTACTGGAATAGGAAATGGCAAGCCACTCCAGCGTTCTCGCCTGGAGAATCCCATGGACAGAGGAGCCTGGTGGGTTACAGCCCGTAAAGTTGCACAGAGTTGGACATGACTGGAGAGACTTAGCAGCCGTAGCACTATGTCACTTATACTACTTAATACACATTAACATTAACTAGGATGCAGTATGTTCTATTGCTGGGTAAAAAAAAAAAAAAAAAGTGGGTCATTGAAAGCACCCTCATTTCACTTTAATGATAAATTTCACTAGCCAGACCTAATATGTTACTAGTAATACATCAGTCTCTTTCATCAGGCTAACAGCAAAAACGATTGCTCTCCTAGCAAACAACAGTAGTAGTCCTGGGAAAGGCTCTGTGGGGCCCCGGAGGATGGTCTGAATGGTGGGAAATCTCCAAGAGGAACCTCTGAGCTCAGCTGCAGACTGTGCTCCGTGCAGAAGGATGGTTGTCAGGGAGAAACATTTCCAGATTTTCAGGTTTTCAGTAGAAGCCAGAGCACTAAGACCTCCCGTTTTAAAAATCTTGACCCAGTGTTAAGTAAAACATGGCAGATCCAGCACATGTGTCAGACCACTTGACCTCTGGATCAGCAGTGTTTTACCTTCTAGAGCAAGACGTGAGCTTGAGAAAGACACAGGGCTGGGAGCAAAGAATTGACCTAGGAGGAGCAGGAGGTCAGTGAAGAAAACACATCCATGTGTGACAGACGGAAAGATGGACAGGGACAGACAGGAGAGAGAGGAGGGAAGGACATGCGAAGTCAGGGAAGCTAATAAAGCGGAAGACGAGGAAGCAAGCAGGGTGGATGGAGTCTGTACAGTGTCTCTGGGATTCACGTCCCCACACGTGAGGCTGAGGACGGTCCACTGGGCTTAGCCGCTGAGGTCGCCTCTGGCCTTTGACACTGTGACATCTCTGAGCATCAGGACCACAGATGTCCTCCAAGGAAGGAGGAGACAAACCGGGTGGAAAATTGGAAGGAGTTGTGCACAGTTTATTTATTTAACAAGTCTGATAGTCAGAGGAAAGAAATTGGTCAGAAACCAGGGAGACAGGGAAGGCAAGAGAGAACTAATCTTTCTGGGTAAAGGAGATCTGTTCAAGTGTAAAGCAGAAGTGAGAAGGGCAGCGTGGCGAAGGAAAAATAAAAATGCCGGAGGGCAAGAGAAAAGGGGTTGAGAAACCTCAAGGGTTTATTCACAGACGCTCCTTGTGGCTCCTGTTTCCAGAATGACACTGTGCCCTGTCATTTCGTGAGCTCTTGTGACTTCACACACTCGTGGCTCAGTGGGCACTGTTTGTTCAAGGACTGTCACCCCTAGGTGGTCAGGACACAATAGATTGTTACAAAGCTTTAATAGTCATCCAATGTAGCATGTGTGCTTTGAAGGCTGTTCTCTATAGACAGCCACGATGTAATAGAAAGGAGGGGGTATGGGCAGGTAATGGACCCAGCCACGCCAGCTCCGCTCCCCAGCCCGTCTGTGGTTGTGTGAGTCCCTCGGAGGGGTCTTGGGATCTGCCAGCTGCTTCTGCCTTGAGAGGATCCGGCGTGTCCACTGGCCCCTGGTGTCCTGCCCGGAGCTCTGAGCCAGCCTGATCCTCCCGGTCTGCTCGATGGAGCACAGCCGTCCTAATTGCCTCCCTTTGGGTTTTCGTTTCGTCTACAGGGCAGCCAGGCTCAGAAGGTCCACATCCTCTGTGGAAGCAATGTAATATGAAATCCAGTGTTATTTCCTGTGCTGTGACTCACACCCCATCTGGCAGAGCCAGGGACTGAAACAGCATCTCCAGGGCACCAAGGATTGAAAATGTAGCTCATCGTTGGAGATTTCCACAGCCAACTCAAAGCCTATATTTTCCATCAGTTAAATATTTAGCATTGGCAGCATGAATTTGGATTCGTTCCTCTTCCTGCAAATTAGCTGTTTATAACTATTAGTGATGCCTCGTGAGGCTGGCGATAAAGAGGGCTCCTTCCTCTCCCCAGCTCCAGTCTCTCTTCTCGGGTGTAAGCCGGTTAAGGACACAGAGCCTGGGGAAGGGAATTCAAACACCACGGCCCCAGACATCTTGGGCCTGGCAGGCTTTCAGCCTTCTGTTCTCCTTTCTCTGCATTAAAAATGCTTCCTTCACCTAAACATCCCCACACCCCAAACTACTCAGCGCAGCAGTCTAAACTTAATGCTTCCATTTTCTCATCTTACTCCTGCGTTCTAGCCCCTTGCAGCGGGGTTTCCTGATTCACTGCAGAAAAACGGCTCTATTTTGACCTCCGTTTTCGAGCTCAAGGGCTCTCTCAGGTGCACGTGTTCAGTTCTCCCCGTGGTGCTCCCCAGCCCTCTCCCCTCTCTCTCCGGCTCTGGCCAGAGGCTGCCTCCCCTGCTGGGTCCTGTCTGTCTCCAGGCTCCGTGGCAACTCCTGCTTCCCCACATCCTTTCCAGTGATCCCTCACCTGCCCCGTTTGTTTCCCCCAGCCCCTCAACTGCAGGACTTCTTTGGGGTTTATCTTTTTTGGCTCCTCTCCAGCTGCTGTTAGCTGCACTGACTAGAATGAAGTTGGGCTTGGGTTCCAGGGTCTGGGCCTGGTGCGGGGAGGCAGGAATGGTAGAAGGCAGGTCGCTATGTCTGTCATCTTGTAAGCTTGTTATGCCTTATTTATGCCAACCCTTCCATCATTGCCTGTCAACCTCCTCCTCCTCCTGGACAAACACTTTGGAGAAAACTGTGGCTGCAAACACTGGCCACCGCACCTTTGTGAGCGAGAAGGTGAAACAGCCTGCCCTGCTCACTCTCCTAGCTGCCTAAGAATTCTAGGCAAGGTGTCCAACTTCTTTAAGTTTCTTTCTTTCTCTCTAAATTTGGGCTATTAATGGGACCCCTAAGTTGTTGTGATGCTAAAATTAGTTACGGTATTTAAAGCACTGAAAATAGCATCAAAGAGCCCCGGTGGCCGTCGGCTATTATTATGACGCACAGCTTCGTTCCTTAGCCTACATTTCTAGCACCCAGCTCTCTTCTAAGCCGCGGGACTGACGCCTTGACCTCCATGTCCCCCACGCTCCTGACAATAGGAGAAAATCAGGTATCTCTTCACCTACTTCTTCTGCAAACCTGCTTGATGTTATCTTCCCGGACTTAAAAATATCATCGTTGTGTTTTACCACTGTCCTTGCTTGCAAGTCCTCAGTCGCTTTAATTCCTTTGTCTCTTTTGTCCTGCTATTCACCCTCGGCAAGGTGCTTCTTCCGTTTTCATCCATTCTTTCTTTATGTTCCACTGTCAGTAATTGAGGTCAGGCTTTCTTCCCTGGTTGGCACAGAGAGGAGGTTCTTGACAGGTTTACACCCCCCAGCCCATCCTGTGACCCCCCACCAGGCCGGCTCGGGGTGTGCTGACCCCAGCTCTGCTCTGCAGGGCAGAGTTCAGAGGACACCCAGGAAGAGCCCAGGGCTCCTATCCCGGCCGCTGCAGGGAGGCAGTGCCCAGCATGAACTGTCGTTAGGGAAGGGTAATATCATTCCTGGGGCTGCCCTAGTGCCTCAGACAGTAAAGAATCTGCCTGTGGGGTGGGAGAGCTGGGAAGATCACCTGGAGGAGGGCATGGTAACCCACTCCAATATTCTCGCCTGGAGAATTCTACAGTCCACGGGGTCACAAAGAGTCAGACACGACTGAGCGACTGACACTTTTTCACCAAAAAAGTGCATTAGGGCATGTGAGTGCATTAGAGCAAAAAAGAGCATTAGAGAATATATGTTTTCTTTTATTCCAAATGCAGATTTTAAAGTTTTTTTTTAATATTCCTCTGAATTTATTTAGTCCCTAAGTAGTGGAATACACAACTGCATAGAATCATTTCTCAAGTCTTTTTCACTAGCATTTGAAGTACTGAGGGAAAGCTGAAAAATCATCTCAACGTCGCTACATCCTTTTATAATAATGCTTTTCCATAATTAGACATTATCTTACCTGTGTTTATTCAGCCCTGAAAGTACCAAAATGAGTAATAAGCAGTGATGATGAGAGCTAAACAAAAGTTATAAAGAGGTAAAGAAAACATTTAAAGGCTGTCAGTTCAACTCATGGCACAAATTAAGATTGTTTAAGCTTGTTACTGGTTAGGAATAGCACTTTTAAAATTTTAAAGATCTCAGAAAAGAAAAATGTATGCAGTATCTTTCCAGCTGAAAGAAATACAAGCTTAAGAATGCTGCTGATTTGTATATAAGATCTTTCAGAAAACTAATTTTATCAGTTCTGTCTTTGTGCATACATAAAAGAACACAACCAAATAAAAATGATAGATGCTCCAATTCAGGATTATTGTCTTGACTTATATTCTTTCCCAAGTGAAAGCAGTTTGGATTGGTTTTGGGCTCGTGGCCCATCCTCTTTGCCTCTGTATTTACACTGGAGACCAAGAGCTTTAACAACCATAAATTGCTCTGTGAGTTGAACTGACAGTTAGGTGGTTGTTAGGTGGTGTTCTTGGTGTTGCGTGTAATCCCCAGTCAGAATGACAGAATATGAGTTTACTTTTTTTCTTCTATAAAACAATCTCAAAAAAATAAATAAATAAAATAAAACAATCTCTCGTCTGACAATCATTAAAAAAGTTCACATGGGCTCAGTCACGTGCTCAGTTGGTCACTTGTGTCCGACTCTTTGTGACCCCGTGGGCTGTAGCCCACCAAGCTCCTCTGTCCATGGAATTTTCCAGGCAAAAATACTAGAGTGGGTTGCCCTTTCCTTCTCCAGGGGATCTTCCTGACCCAGGGATCCAACCCGCATCCCCCGTTTGCCAGGTGGATTCCTTACCACTGAGCCGCCTGGGAAGCCCCATGTGTATGGGAGACACATACGTTGTATCATCTCTTTGGTCATCGTATTATATCATTTGGCCTTCATGACACCTGAGCACTCATGTGATCCGTCACTTACCCGTGAGGAAATAGAGTTTTAGGATGTCAGAGAGCTAGTGAACTGTGCTGATACAGATCCAAACCTGAAGGGGCCAAGATGATTCCACATTGCCCCACTGCGGAACGTCTGTGAGCTAAGGTGGGTTTGGGAGAGGTTGTTACTTAGACTAGCACATCTTGATGCCTTAGTTTCAAAATGCAGCACTGAGGGAAACTTACTAGGATAAGGCTCTCTTGGTGAAGAGACCGTCGGGGTCAGTAAGGAGTGGCCGGGGCCGCAGGAGGAAGAGGGCAGAGGCGAGGTGGTGGGGAGGTTTCCCCGGAGGCGGTAGCGACGGGATCGCAGGGCAGATTTCTTTTAGTCCACCTGAGACGGGAACAGAATTGGAAATCGCAGGTCAGGACTCTCAAGTGCAGAGAGAAATGGGAAGGTTACTTAACGCTGTGTTTCTGCTCTGGTCCTCTCTGCTCCTGCTTTTCAACCCAAGTGTGCCTCGTGTTCTAGCGGCGGCCTCGGGGGCTTGTACAGGGCGGTGCCAGGCCCTTAGAATGGCTAGTGATTCAGGAAGGTCCATGCTGGTCCTGAGGGTTGAATCCCAACCCGACCCGACCCGCTGGTTTTCTCAGTCGAGACTCAGTCTTCTTCTTCTCGCCTGACATTGTTGGTGGTGAGCAAAGTGCGCAGGAGACGAGGCCACCACACCAGCCTGTTTGCTGACCCCTGTTCTGTGTCCTCTGTCTTCCAGGATTGCCTGGCACATAGGTTCCCCTAACCAGAGAAACGTAGCACAAGCCCAGACGGCAGAGCGCTGGCCCATCCTGAGACCCCACAGGCTGTAGCATCTCCATCCATGGGCACACGGCAAGGGGAACCTATTTTTGATTCATGGTTTGCAAATATCTTCAGCAATGAGTTTCTCCCTTCCAATAATTTCTTCCTTACACAGAAGCCCAATAATGAAAACAGATGAAAAGTAGACCTGATAATTTAGGTGTCAGACACGACTGAGCGACTGAACTGAACTGAACCGAAACACTGTAAAGAACAATAATTTCAAATAGAAAATAAAAGTCAGAGAGGTGGGAAGAGGGGAATTCCTAAAGCTGGGCCAGGCCCCAGAACTGCCCCAGGTGCCCTGGCCAGCATCTGTTTCACCGCTCCTCTCTGGAGACCCGGAGACACAGCTCCAACTAGTAGTTAAACTACAGATGACATCTGTGCATAACTAGAGGTGAGAGTTTCAAAATGGCCTTTAAAACAATGCCTTTGACCAACAGACTTTACTTTTAGCAGATTGAAATAGTCCATACTTTAAAAAAGTGAAAGTGTTCATTTAAAGGATTGGTCAGCCAGAAAATTTAGTACAATGAAAGTCACAAAAAACAAACAAACAAACACAAAAATTGGCAGTGTCCCTCAGAACATGGGCTTCCCTTGTGGCTCAGCTGGTAAAGAATCCGCCTGCGATGCGGGAGACCTGGGTTCAATCCCTGGGTGGGGAAGATCCCCTGGAGAAGAGAAAGGCTACCCACTCCAGTATTCTGGCCTGGAGAATTCCATGGAATGTATAGTCCATGGGGTCACAAAGAGTCGAACACGACTGAGCGACTTTCACTTCACTTGGAACATGGTCAGGAGAGAAGCTGGCCAGAAGTATGAATCTGTAATCATAGCACTGCAAAGAGGAAAACAAGAACAACTAACATATTATTGATATTATTGAAGGGGAGCAGGACACTCTGGCCCTTGCCCCTCCTGCCACACCTCACCACATGTCCTCTGCCTGCCTTTTCCCTATGGAAAACTTCAGTCAAAGACTAAGTTTAATCAGAAAAGTGAGAAATATGGAAACCAAAAAAAAAAAAAAACCCAATCCGAGGAGACTGAATAATAATAATAAAGTAGTCAGTAGGCACCGTCAGGGACCTTCAGCCCTTTCTCAAGGGCTACAGATCATACTCTGAGCCACATCGTGTGAGCCGTCTTACAGATACTGAAACCCCAGGTGGAGGAGTTAGCTAATGAGGACCAGACCGTACCCAGGACACGAGCTGCCCCAGTTCCAAGAACTGACCACAAAGAAATGGAACAAGTGTGCCCGGGACTGAAGACTAGCTGTCCCTGAAATGACCGAGATGACGCCGGCCAGACCGCTGATGACCGCTCAGGATGACTTCAGAGATGGCTGTGCTTTTCTGCCTGTGGCCCCCCAACCCCTGACTCTGTCTATAACAGCTCTCACCCGCTGCCTGTCAGGGAAGCGGGGAGTCAGCCTTTGGACAGGTGTCCACCACCACCCCAGCCCCAGTTGCCGGCATCTGAAATAAAGCAAACTTTCCTTTCCACCAACCTGGCCTCTTTATTGGCTTTTGAGCAGCTGGACCGACAAACTCCTTTCAGTAACATTATTGCCCTGTGCCAGACTTTGTACTGAATGTTAATACTTTCGTATGTTAACTCATTGAATCTTCCTGATAACCCTATGAAGGAGATCACTATCTCCACTTCACCCAGTAGAAAACAGCGGCACAGAGAAGTTAAGTGAGTTACTCCAGGTCACACAGGAATAGAATCAGGGCCAGAATTTGGAGACAGGGAATCTGATCCGGAGGCTGAGCTCTACCTGAGCACGATGAACACGCCAGGCAGCCTTACATGACGCCCTAAACATTCTCTCCCTGGAAACAACTTTGCTTGTTCTGCGTTCTAAGCACATCCTTCTAATTACGACAAACCTTCACCCGTAGCTCTGCCTGCAGAGGTCATGCTGGTTATTGATAGTCTTGTTTGTAATGGTAAAATGAGAAATCAGCATTTTGGTTTAAAGCATCAGTCTTTCTTAGTGGAATCCCTGGAAACCATTCCCCTTTGATTTGCTTCAAGATTAGTTCATCGACTTGGACTTGCAGGTAGCCCTGTTGTGAATTCCCTGTTGGAATGCAGACACAGCGCTCATGGCCAAGTGACAGGAAATGCCCAATGCCTGCACATGGCTGCAGGTTGCCCTGTGTGACCCTCTTTCTTGCTAAGGAAGCTCCATGTCCACTCCACTCTTCTCATGGGCTCCTGGCGTAGACAGCAGTCGACCTGCCCTGGCTGCATTATGGGGCCCAGTCCATGATCAAGCCTACTTCTCCCCATTCTGGCTCAGACATGGCAACCAACTTAGGACTGATCCCACTTCCCTGAGACCCTCCCGAATCCTTCACCTTCCCTTCCACCTGAAGCCTGAACCGTGCAAAACGTGCTTTGTGCTGGGTCCACGTGGAGGGACATTCCGCACTTCTTCCCCAGTGCCTTCTGAGCTTGCATCAGGTTAATAAACCCCTTTGGTCAGGCTGCAAGCTCGTGCCCAGTGGCCCTTGGGCTTCAGTAGCCCCTGGCCCCTCGCACCTTGTCCAGATCCGACAGCTGGTTTCTGAGACTCCCAGGTGGGTTTAATGCTCAGGGCTTCAGTTTGCTGCCCTAATTCAGATGGGCCTTTGTGTGTGATCTTCAAGATGTCATCTCTGGCTCATCTGCCAGCTCACCAGTCCTTTCTATCTACTTAGATTCTTGCTTTTTTTGAAAAAGTCAATAATGCATGCTTTGTAGAGAAAGGGCTCAGTGTTCACACAAGGCTGATTATAAGACGTGCGATGTGGGCGTAGACAAGTTACTTCAAGTCTCACGGTCTCATTCTCCTCATTTGTCAGATGAGAATAATTTTTACCTCATCTAATGATGTGAGAACTGGATAAATTGTATAATGTGTCTTAAAAGTAATGAAAGTGAAAAGTGAAAGTGTTAGTTGCTTCAGTCGTGTCCAACTCTTTGTGACCTTACGGACTTGTCGCCCAATAGGCTCCTCTGTCCCTGGAATTCTCCAGGTAAAATACTGGAGTGTGTTGCTATTTCCTTCTCCAGAGGATCTTCCCAACCCAGGGAACCAACCTGGGTCTCCCACATTGCAGGTAGATTCTTTGCCATCTGAGCCACCAGGGAAGCCCCTTAAAAATAATAGAAGTTTTAAAAACGTTAATCCCTTCCCTTAAGGCTGCTTACCCTCCTGACTCCAAACTGCAAATTCCAGTTGCTGCCCAGTTCCAACCGTAGTGTCTGTCTTGTGTAAAATAGTAATAATAATAATAATGATAGTACTTATTTGATAATGAACACTTAGTGACTCTGTTGTTAGGTGTTAGGCAATATCCCAAGGAATTTGAATTTATTTAATGTTTTCAACACCTCTATAAATTAAGCCCCATTAAAAATCTTTATAGATGAGAAAACAGAGACACAGAGAGGTTGAGCAAGTTGCCCATGGTCACACAGCTTGGTGGAGGAGGGATTTAAACTAAGAAAGGCTGCTTCTAACCCAGTGTCCCTACCCCATGCTGTGCCTGTTCTGTAAGGAGAGGCTTTATTGTAGAGGTGACAGAAGAGTGTTCTGAATGTTGATCTCTGGGTATGTAATGTTTATCATGGTGCTTTAAAAAGTTGAATTAGTGGGAAATAGTTTTCTAGAATTAAAAAAAAAAAAAACTGTGCAAAATTTCAGGCTTAAGAAACTGAAAGCTGTAAGGATCCCTGGCCTGAATACTCACCTGGCGAGATCACCTCTGGGCTTCCCTTGTGGCTCAGCTGGTAAAGAATCTGACTGCCATGCAGGAGACCTGGGTTCCATCCCTGGGCTGGGAAGATCCACTGGAGAAGGGAACGGCTACCCACTCCAGTGTTCTTGGGCTTCCCTTGTGGCTCAGCTGGTAAAGAATCTGCCTGCAGTGTGGGAGACCTGGGTTCCATCCCTGGGTTGGGAGCGTTCCCCTGGAGAAGGCACCCACTCCAGTATTCTGGTCTGGAGAATCCCATGCACTGTGTAGTCAATGGGGTCGCAAAGAGTGGGACACGACTAAGTGACTTTCACTTTCACAGGGTCGCCTCCAGGTGGGTGTGCACCTGCAGATGGGACACGACTAAGTGACTTCCACTTTCACAGGGTCGCCTCCAGGTGGGTGTGCACCTGCAGATGGGACACGACTAAGTGACTTCCACTTTCACAGGGTCGCCTCCAGGCGGGTGTGCACCTGCAGATGGGTCACGACTAAGTGACTTTCACCTTCACAGGATCACCTCCAGGCGGGTGTGCACCTGCAGATGGGCCCGTCCCTGCCATGGACACCTGGCCTCTTTACTGCTTCACGCAGACAGCTGAGCCCTGCCGCCCCTGGGGTTCTCAAACTGGCTTAGATGCCTGTCTTTGTAAGTGGTAAAGGCATATATTCAGACTTTATGTAGCTCAGGTTGGAAAATAATAAATGTACCCTAAATTAGACTATTTTGTTGAAAAGGAGGAGCTTACAAGACTTTTTCATCACTGTGAGTTTTAAATATAGAGTAGATTTTAAGATCATATGTTAAAAAAAACAAAAGCGGCCTTATCTGTGAAAGTAAGACCACAAAGACTTTGGGAGAAACCAAGGTTCATATTTTACAAAAAAATTCTGTTGAGTGAGAAATGCAGTATGCTACTAGGAAAAGAAGACTTTTCAACTTTGGGGACCCTAAGCATTGGAAAATAGTGAAACTGCTACAGTTATATTTGTTTAGCTTTCAGAATTAAACTATAGACTGTAATACATTAATAGTGTTTCTGCTCATATCAGTGTTGGACTTTCTATGACATTAAAAACAATAAACTCATGCATCAAGGGAGAAAACTGATTGATGTCAATTATGTAACATTTTTTAAAGTGATATTTTAGCTATGTTCTAAGGGAAATAAACATCTATATTTGAAATTTTCAAGTCATATGTCATTTTAAAATATTAGGTATATTTTGATCACTCTAAACAAAATAGATACATCTTTTCAAACCACCCCAAAGAATCCTTTTAAGAGGAAAAGATAAGCCTACTCTAAGAGTGAATAACTTATAGCTAGGATCAAAGGCATGGCCCGGGAAGATTTAACTGTCTTGCTTAATCTAAATAATTGTTAAAATGAGGCTTAGAACATAGATTCACTCAATTTACTTCAAACTAAATCTGAAATAGCTAGGGAGTCCCTTGGTGCCTGCTATAGATAGTAGAGTTTCAAATGCAAAAATATAAAAAGATAGAGATTAGTCAATATTTCTTCTTGTTTCAAAATCTATTTCTGAAGCCTTCTGTGTAATTGCAGGATGTTAAACCAGAAAACCTTGTCTATCTCCTCCTTTTACCTCAGGTTAAATTTCTCTGCAGATCTAATCTAATTGTAAGGAAGAATAATTTCATAATGACAGATTTATTTATTTCAAGCAAATCATTTTTTCTGGTTGCACCAATGATGAAATACATCAATATTCTCAGCTATTAATTACCATCACATTTTTCTGTCTCTGACAAATGATGTCAGGAACAAGAGGTTTAAGGACTCTCGTGATTTTTTAACAGACTGAATTTCCTGGGATTTGGCCAAAATGGCAAACTGTACAGAATTAATACTTAAAGAGGGTCTTAACAGACTCCCCAACACAATTTTTAAAAAATTCTCTCTGGGGGCGGTGGAGGGACCTTTTAATTACCATCTACCTGAGGTCACCATGTGGTGACCTGGTTGCATTGGTTGAAGGAAGGGGCCATCTTTTGTTTATTCTATACAAAAAGACAGCCCAAAGGAAAGTAAAACTGCAGGCTGTCCAGGCTTCACGTAAGGGCACGTGTGAAGGAGCTGCTTGAACAACATGAGAGTTAAGAAACAAGTCCAATCTGATGACTGAGATTGGCTTTAACGCCTAGATTTTAAGTTACAGAATTTGCTTAGTGCCCTAAAATCCAATCCCAAGCAAGGTTCCGTGCTATCGTCCTCACGCGTAAGTAAACTGAAGTAAATACACAGACTCCCAGATGCCCCATTTCCTGTGTTTGCTCGTCCTTCACACGTTGTGTTTCAGCCGCAGACCTGCGGTTCTTCCCGGAAAACACCATCCTCTTCCTCTTAACACTCTGTCCAAACCCTTTCACTGACTTTAGAAGAGATGTTTTCTGTTGTTTCTCCAGCACTTGGAAGAGTGTGCATGGTAGGTGTTAAATAAACACTTGTTGAGTAGATGAAAACATGTGACACAGCCTTTGGCTTCTTCGGGCTCAACTTTCCTAAGTGGAACATACCCCAGCTAACCACTGCACTGAGCTGACATTCCATGCATCAGCTGTTAGGTTTCCCCCACCCCCATGCCTCCCATGTCTGTATATCCCTCAAGGCCCCTTCCATCAGTCAGGTAAGCTAGGGTTAGCCACTGTGGTTGAAAACAGGTAGAGTTTTAATGCAAAAACAGAAATAGAAATTACTATGCATTTCTTCGAGTTTTGAAACCTATTCCTGAATCCTCATCTGTAATCAAGGTTGTTAAGTTAGGAAACCTCTTGTATCTCCTTTTCCCATGATTGTCTGATTCTGCCTAAACTACAGGGATAATGGATAAAGTCAGATATTCTGAAATATTAAGTGGAGGCATTTCTTTTTGAAAGTTCAAATATTAAAGCATACATGTAATTAAAGCACATATAATTTGTCCTCTTAAATTGTCAGAGATCTGTAATTTGCTTTGCAATTTCAGTCACATTTGAAGGATAATACAGTCAAGGGTGAGAGGTTTTTCTTTCGCTCTCCCCACCTCCCTCTCGTCTCCTGGACCCAGGATCAGCCAAGACCATTTTGGGGGAAACTTATTGACTTTGGCAGCAAAAATCTGGCCTCATTATGAGGGTAGCTGACCGATCCTAGATTCAGGGGACAAAAGGATGCTGAAACCGTGATGTGTATTCTGGAAGTGAAGGAACTCTGCTTTAACGCCATCCAGCTGAAAGCAAAGTTCACCAACACATTTGAGAGTTGAGGGGATTCAGACACACTTTAAATGAGTCACGTGGAGAAGGACAATACCTGAGGGAAGGAGTGTGGAAAGGGAGTTGCGGTTGGGAGGGGAGAGCTTATCCAGGCATGTAGTTGTCTCTTCTCCTAAAATCACAGATCAAGGGCAAGTGGGATTTTCTTTAGCTGTCTGGGAAATATTGTCATTCTTTACCGTGAAGACACAGGCCAATGTATCGTGCTCTCCTTGTAGACACAGCATCAGGAGAATGAGAATAAGGTCACGGACGGGGTCCTGGTGAGAACCAGCTCTGAAGGGGAGGACAAAGGAAGGCTCCCCGGTGTCAGTCCTGTGGCCCTGAGTGTTCTCACGCTCTTTCTTCCAGGAAACTGATACATGTGTATTTCCCTCGGATGTTATAAATCCCCTGCCAGCCACATAGGCAAGATGGCTAAGTGCTCAGGGTGAGAATCGCAGAACATGCGGAAAATTCGGTCTCTGTCTTCAGGCTCTTGATGCTAATTTAACATGTAAGACTGTCTTAGAATAAGGGCACCAATCAGCCAGCACTCTGGTTGCCAAGCTTTAAATATGCTTCATTAAGAATTCAAATATTTGTGAATTTTTAAAAAAGGAATTTGCATTTTAGCTCTTGGGTGGTGTGAACTCTTTCCCTCAGCTCTTATTAATAATAGATGACGTCTCTGGGTTTAAACACAAACACCAAAACATAACAATATGCCTTAAAATGAATGCCTATAGCCATGTGAAGGATTGTGTTGCTAGTATGCATTATTAATCAGTCTTTCTTAAAAAACAAAGCCAAACATCTGTTACTCTGTTCTGCAATTTTCCTCTGCCGATTTCAAAAAGCCCAAGTTAGATTGTAACCCAGGAGATACTTTTCATCCTACTTACGTTTCTTAAAAGATCTTAGGCGAGCATTGTAGAAGTTAAATTCCAATCAAGTTTCTGGGCCCTACCTTTACAGAACCAGTGTCTCAACTTGAATGACACAATGTAAAACCTTTAACTGTTCTTGTCCCGAGAATGGTAAGTATGCTTTTTTCCTTTCTAACTATGGTATCTAGGTCATATCTGGAAGAAATTTGAAACTTATTTCCTTCTCAAAGATGAATTTTCTTTCCCAAGGTATATTTGACTTATATTAACCTTGGCAAGTATTTGTAGAATTCTGTAATAAATTCGTGTAATTTAAAATCATTTCTATACATACATATATATATTCAGATCATTTTCAAACACGTAGAAAAGTTGAAAAACTATACACTGGCCATTCATACACCCACCATCTATATTCTGCAATTAATATTTTTCTCTATTTATCACAAAAGTATGCATCAATTTGTTCATGTATCAGTTTTGATGGATTTCATAGTAAGTTGCAGACATCACCACACTTCCCCACTAAACACTTGGGTATACTTTATAATTAACTAAAGGTCAGTATTTTCTTTTTTTTTTTCTTTTTATTTTGAGGTAGAATTTACATGAACTGGCCTACTGCACAGATCTTAAGTCTCCATCCCATGAGTGTTGACAAATGCACACAGCTGTGTGATACAAACACTTATGACTTTGAGAATCTCACCATTACCCAGGGAAGGAGTTCATGGCTCTTTCTAGACGATCACCATCCCCACTGCCCCAGGGGCCACCATACATGAGCTCAGCCTGTCCTAGAACTTCATGTAAGTTGAATTGTAGACTATGTACTCTTCTGTATCAGAGAAGGCAAAGGCACCCCACTCCAGTACTCTTGCCTGGAAAATCCATGGACGGAGGAGCCTGGTGGGCCGCAGTCCATGGGGTCACTAAGAGTCAGACACGCCTGAATGACTTCACTTTCACTTTTCATTTTCATGCATTGGAGAAGGCAATGGCAACCCACTCCAGTGTTCTTGCCAGGAGAATCCCAGGGATGGGGGAGCCTGGTGGGCTGCTGTCTATGGGGTCGCACAGAGTCGGACATGACTGAAGCGACTTAGCAGGAGCACACTTTTGTATAAAGCATTTTCCACTCGTAATGTCTTTATGAGTTTGTTCTTTTTCACTGCTGACAGGTGGCTTGCCTTGGTGGCTCAGATGATGAAGTATCCGATTGCAATGCAGGAGACCCAGGTTCGATCCCTGGGTCGGGAAGACCCCTTGTAGAAGGGAATGGCAACCCACTCCAGTATTCTTACCTGGAGAATTTCACGGTCAGAGGAGTCGGGTGGGCTACAGTCCATGGGGTCGCAAAGAGTCAGACATGACTGAGAAATTAACACACACGCGCACACACAGCATTTCTGTATGTGTGTGTGTTAGTCGCTCAGTCGTGTCCAACTCTTTGTGACACCATGGACTGCAGCCCACCAGGCTCCTCTGTCCATGAGATTTTCCAGCCAAGTATACTGGAGTGGGTTGCCATTTCCTTCTCCAGGGCATCTTCCCAACCCAGGGATTGAACCCAGGTCTCCTCCATTGCAGGCAGATCCTTTACCGACTAAGCTACAAGGGAAGGCAGAGTCCCTCAGTCATGTCCTACTCTTTGCGACCCTATGGACTATATACAGTCCATGGAATTTTCCAGGCTAGAATACTGGAGTGGGTAGTCAAACCCTTCTCCAGAGGGTCTTCCTGACCCAGGAACGAACTGGGGTCTTCTGCACTGCAGGTGGATTCTTTACCAACTGGGCTATCAGGGAAGCCCTTCAGTTCAGTTCAGTCTCTCAGTCATGTCCGACTCTTTGTGACCCCACGAATCGCAGCATGCCAGGCCTCCCTATCCATCATCAACTCCCAGAGTTCACTCAGACTCATGTCCATCGAGTCAGTGATGCCATCCAACCATCTCATCCTCTGTCTCCTTCTGTCTCCTTCTGTCATCCTCTGTCCCCTTCTCCTCCTGCCCCCAATCCCTCCCAGCATCAGATTCTTTTCCAATGAGTCAACTCTTCGCATGAGGTGGCCAAAGTACTGGAGTTTCAGCTTTAGTATCATTCCTTCCAAAGAAATCCTTCCAAAGGGCTGATCTCCTTCAGAATGGACCTTATTTCTGTATAAATACATCACAGTTTATTCAGCTATTCTCCTATTGATGCACATTTATGTGGTTTCTAGGTTGACAATTATAAATAATATGAATGATACACTGTGAGCATTTTTGTACAAGTTTTCTGGTTTTCATTTTCTAGACCTTGGTGTGAAAAGACCATATCACAGGATAGGTGCGTGTTTGGTTTCATAAGCAATCAACAGGCTGTTTTGCAAAGTGGTTGGCCTATTTCATACACCTAATATAAAGGAGGAGAGAATCAGCCAGCCCCTGCACATGGAGCAAAGTTTGTCATGATCAGTTTTTGGTTTGGGGTTTTTTTAAAAATAACTCTTTCTACTGAACGTGTGAGGGTATTTCATTGTTCTTTTAATTGGCAATTCCTGGATAATTAATGATTCTGGACATTTTTTGAATGTATTCCCTTAATATTTGTATCTCCTCCTTTGTGAAATGTCTAAAAATTTTGCCTTTTAAAGTATTCTTGGATTGCTTGTCTTTTTTAAAATTGAGTTGTAGACGTTTTTTCTGTACTTTGAAGATCAGCTCTTTGTCACGTATATGAAAAGTTAAAGTGTTAGTCACCCAGTCATGTCCAACTCTTTGTGACCCCGTGGACTGTACGTGGCCTGCCAGGCTCCTCTGTCCATGGGTTTCTCCAGGCAAGAATACTGGAGTGGGTAGCCATTCCTTTCTTCAGGAGGTCTTCCTGACCCAGGGATGAGAAGACAGTTTTTCTTCTTTCTGAACTTCTTGCTCTTGTATTTTCTTGGTTTACTGTACCAGTTAGGACCTCCGCTACTGTGTTCAGTAAAGGCGGTGAGAGTACACGTCCTTGCCTTGTCCTCTATCTTAGTAGAAAGATCTTCAAAATTTCACTATCTATGATGTTCGTTTTTCAATGTGTTTATTATCAGGTAGAGAAAGCTCCATTTAAGTCTCTGTACTGACCTTTTTTTAATCTTAAAGGGTGTTGAATTTTATCAAATGTTTTTTTTCTGCATTGATTAAAATGATCACAGACTTTATTTCTCCCTTTCTTCTGCCAATACAGTGAATGATGTGGATTTATTTTCAAAATTGAAGCAATCATATTGTTTGGGATAATCCCCACTTGATCATACTGTATTATCCTTATTTACTGCCAGTTTCTGCCTTTTATTTAAATCTCTACATTCAAGGAGATGTTTTTTAATTGCTTGCTTATTTCTTTTTTCAACAAAGTAAATTTTCTGTTTGGATAATGTTCTGAGATAATTCTAATTAGCTGAGTAATTGTAACTGCAAGAGTTATTTCTGAGAGCAGGTTTACGCAGTTATTCAAAAATATCCTAGGAGGACACTATAAATCACAGAACAAATATATTAACAAATGCACAATGTTCACCAAGCTAATGAATAATTTGCTATTATTGCCATTTCTTTTTTTAATTTTTATTTTTATGAATAAAATTAGCTATACATATATCCTGGAGAAGGCAATGGCAACCCACTCCAGTACTCTTGCCTGGAAAATCCCATGGATGGAGGAGCCTGGTAGGCTGCAGTCCATGGGGTTGCTACGAGTCAGACACAACTGAGCAACTTCACTTTCACTTTTCACTTTCATGCATTGAGAAGGAAATGGCAACCCACTCCAGTGTTCTTGCCTGGAGAATCCCAGGGATGGGGGAGCCTGGTGGGCTGCTGTCTATGGGGTTGCACAGAGTCGGACACGACTAAAGCGACATAGCAGCAGCAGCAGTAGCAGCAGCAAACATATATCCCCACCCTTTTGAACCTCCCTCCAATGTCCCTCCCCATCCCACCCCTCTAGGTTGACACAGAGCCCCTGTTTGAGTTTCCTGAGCCATACAGCAAATTCCCTTGACTATCTATTTTACATATGGTAATGTCAGTTTCCATGTTTCTCTTTCCAGACATCTCACATAAGTCATAGAGAATAGACTTATGATCATTGCCATTTCTTGCTCTCTAACATAAAGCTTCTTGAGAAATCTGTATGCAGGTCAGGAAGCAACAGTTAGAACTGGACATGGAGCAACAGACTGGTTCCAAATAGGAAAAGGAGTATGTCAAGGCTGTATATTGTCACCCTGCTTATTTAACTTATATGCAGAGTACATCATGAGAAATGTTGGGCTGGAAGAAGCACAAGCTGGAATCAAGATTGCCAGAAGAAATATCAATAACCTCAGATATGCAGATGACACCACCCTTATGGCAGAAAGTGAAGAACTAAAGAGCCTCTTGAAGAAAATGAAAGAGAGTGAAAAAGTTAGCTTAAAGCTTAACATTCAGAAAATGAAGATCATGGCATCTAGTCCCATCACTTCATGGCAAATAGATGTTGAAACAGTGGAAACAGTGGCTGACTTTATTTTTCTGGGCTCTAAAATCACTGCAGATGGTGACTGCACCCATGAAATTAAAAGGCGCTTACTCCTTGGAAGGAAAGTTATGAGCAACCTAGACAGCATATTAAAAAGTAGAGACATTACCTTGCCAACAAAGGTCCATCTAGTCAAGGCTATGGTTTTTCTCCAGTGGTCATGTATGGATGTGAGAGTTGGACTATAAAGAAAGCTGAGCGCAGAAGAATTGATGCTTTTGAACTGTGGTGTTGGAGAAGACTCTTGAGAGTCCCTTGGACTGCAAGGAGATCCAACCAATCCATCCTAAAGGAGATCAGTCCTGGGTGTTCATTGGAAGGACTGATGTTAAAGCTGAAACTCCACTACTTCAGCCACCTGATGCGAAGAGCTGACTCATTGGAAAAGACCCTGATGCTGGGAAAGATTGAGGGCAGGAGAAGAAGGGGACAACAGAGGATGAGATGGTTGAATGGCATCACCGACTCAATGGACATGCGGTTTCCATGGACTCCAGGAGTTGGTGATGGACAGGGAGGCCTGGCGTGTGTGGTTCATGGTGTCTCAAAGAGTCAGACAGGACTGAGCGACTGACTGAACTGAACTGAACTGAACATAGAGCTTTGATCTTGTGTTGGTTTTAGAAATGGGGTGCAGTGCTCTTGGAAAAGACGTGACCGTTTTCTCATCAAATGCTCCATCTGTCTACATAATTCCTCTCTTTCCAGCCCCTTCACTCCCAGACTCGTTCATCTTCGCTCCTTCTTCAGTCACAGAGTGAAGATGTGAATGTCTATCAAAGCTCCTGTGCTTCAGACATCATCCTGTTCCCCGTTTCCCTCCACTCCTGTTCACCTGTAGGAACGTGGTCCCTTCCACCCATACAGGTGCAGTTAACAGCCCAAGTACTTCCGTGGTTATCTTCAGGGAGCAGAGGGCTAGGTGAACAGCTCCGCTGTAACTGCTAGAACGTGTCTGCAAGTGAACACAAAATGTACATGTAATCATGCAGAAAGCATTTAAGACACTAACAGATTTATCACCCAGAAAAGCAGGTAGAACTGCTGCCTGCATTTCTTAATTTAATAAAGAAAACCACTTAAAATGAGTTGGCTAACAACATTTTGAGCTAACTTGACTTTCAATTTTTTTAAATCAACCTCTAAGGTGCTATTATGTTCAATATCCTCTCAGCTCCACAGCTAGGAAAGATTCTCAGAAACCCCCAGAGCCTCCCCATGACCCATTTCAGGGCCACAGCTGGACGAGCTGCCTGTTTTGCTTTTCTTTCACGACTGGCCTTCTCCTGCCACCTTGGGCTTTCTGTCCACACATTTCTCACAGAGGCCAAGTTCTAAATGGTAAGAAATTGCCAAAGTTATCCCGGCAAATCTCACTAAACGCATCAAGGGCCCTGGGGAGGAAAACCTCTTTGAAACACACCTGATATCTACAGAAACCTCCAGTTATTTGGCAACCATTGCCATTTCGAAGCCAACTTGGAGATAAGTGTGACATTGCAGAAGAAAGGCTACAATGGGCTGTGTTTATACCCCTCTCCCCGTGTCTGTACACCCCACCCTCCCGAGAAGACTGGTGGCAGTGACTGAAGTTACTGAACACTCTCTGCATTTTAGGTTCTCTGCTACACTCTTTCTACACACCACTGTATTGAAATCCTACAAAAATTCTTTAAGACATACTATTCTCTGCATTTGCAAAACAGGGAAACTGTCTTGAAGAGGATATTTCAGTCCCTTAAAGTCGCTGCTAGTAAGCAGCAGAGCTGGAATATAAAGTAAGGTTCAGCTGGCTACCAGCACTGTGTTCTTGAATGCTGTCCCCCAGCCCTACCAGTGGCTCTACACCCAAGAGTTAGGTCTAATGACCCAAGTCATACTCTATCTGTGAGCTTCTATTATTGTTTATTTTTGGAAAATATAAATCACTTTTGGCTTCCAGAATCAACTGGCAGAAAAGTACAGAAGAGCTGGGCTGGCAAAATGCAGAGAGAGAAAAATCTAATTAAAGAGACTCATGTGAGTTATACAGTCTTCTTTTACAACTCTGGTTAGTGTGAACTGATGATGGATCTTTATGAACTGGTGAAGAGAAGAATCGATTTCTCTTTACCTAGTCCTTTGCCAACAAGGGTCTGTCTAGTCAAGGCTATGGTTTTTCCAGTGGTCATGTATGGATGTGAGAGTTGGACTGTAAAGAAAGCTGAATGCCCAAGAATTGATGCTTTTGAACTGTGGTGTTGGAGAAGACTCTTGAGAGTCCCTTGGACTGCAAGGAAATCCAACCAGTCCATTCTGAAGGAAATCAGTCCTGGGTGTTCATTGGAAGGACTGATGTTGAAGCTGAAACTCCAATACTTTGGCCACCTGATGCAAAGAGCTGACTCATTTGAAAAGACCCTGATGCTGGGAAAGATTGAAGGCAGAAGGAGAAGGGGATGACAGAGGGTGAGATGGTTGGATGGCATTACCAACTCAACGGACATAAGTCAGTAAACTCCGGGAGTTGGTGATGGACAAGGAGGCCTAGCATGCTGCGGTTCATGGGGTCGCAAAGAGTCAGACACAACTGAGCGACCAAACTGAACTGAACTGAGCTGATGAGAAAGGATAATGGGAGCATCCACTTTAAGGGTCAATGGAAATCAGCACACAGTACATTGGTATACAGTCTCTAATTTCATAAATACAGAAATCAGGATGGCAGAGTTCATTGACTCTAGGTGTCTTTGCGTCTTAACAAAACACTCTCCCACTCAGTTTAGGATGGGATTACATGACTCTGAAACCAGACCTCTTATTCAGAACGTGACATATTTCTAACATTCTAAAATTGGATGTACAGTTGGTTCATTTACTTTGCATTTTAGTACTTTAGTAGGGCGGGGGGGTATCAGGCTTCAGGTTCTCACTTGACAATTTCTTGGTGTTCGAGCACATCTTCCTTATTCAGTGGACATCGAATTTGCTCACATTTCCTTGTGGTTTATAGTCTTAAGTGGCCAGGGCTTGTCAACCACGAGATCTTGTCTTCACGTGGAGCTCGCCAGCTTCCGAGTGCTTGGTTTCACATCAGCCGGCAAATTGGCGGCTTGCATGTTTCTTGAGCTGTGTCTCTGTTTCAGCAAAGCACCTGGGAGTCTGTTTAACCTTACACACTAAATGAAAAATGATCTCCAGGGAAGTCTTCTCCTTACACTTCTCTCAGAATTTCTGATCGAGAAGAGTCAGGGCCCACAGTGCTTCCACTTTGACACAAAAATGAACCATTTCAAACTAAAGAAATAGGAAGCATTCTTCTAGGAATAAATGAGAGCTAATTATCTCCCTAATCTCCTTTCCATGATCTGTAACTCCACTGGCAGAGTGATTTGTGATAGGATGGTCAAATTACCCTCAAGGCCAAGTCTCTGACCAGTGAAGAAGATATGACTCAGACAATGTAAGGTATTTGGATTTTTAGAAGAAACAGTTTATCTAACTGTAGGACAGTTTCCATCATCATTATGTAGCAACTGGTCTCTTTTCCAGCCTAAAGTTATTACAATGTACAATAATAAAGTAAATTTATTCTTATTTTGCAAGTGTAACAAAATCAGCGTTTTATCCAATTATCTGTTTTTAATAATTTTATTCATTTATTGTTTATTTTGGTTGCACTGGGTCTTTGGTACTGCACACGGGTTTCCTCTGGTTGCGGTGAGCGAGGGTTAGTCTCTGTTGCAGTGTGGAGGTGTCTTGCTGTGGTGGCTTTTCCTGGGGAGCCCAGCCTCGGGGGCATGCAGGCTTCAGTGGTTGTAGCCCGTGGGCTCTGGAGCACGGCTCAGCAGCTGTGTGCGCCAGGTTAGTTGCCCTGAAGCATGTGGCATCTTCCCGGACCAGGGTCGAACCCATGTCCGCTTCATTGGCAAGCAGACTCTTACACACTGTGCCAGCAGGGAAGTCCTCATCTTACACACTGTACCAGCAGGGAAGTCCTCATATTAGCTGCTGATGCCAGAATTCTATTTAGGGTCAGCTTGTTTCTGAGGAAATAGTCCCAGAATTTGCTTAAAAGTGAAGGTAGAAGAACCATGGGGAATGAGTGTCTACTTGTGGGCCAGACAATAAGATAATAGATTTTTCTGTACAAACAAACATAAAAATGTATCTTGAGATGGGAATGAAAGGAAAGATGAAGAGACAAGTAAGGGGGGAAGAGTCAGAAAGAGAGTAGATGCTTGGGGGGGTCCCTGGGGTAAGTGCACCGCGTTTGTGGTGGGACGACTTAAGGATATTTTAGGAGATGAATATCTAATCTGCATCACATATATTTGCCTCTGTAAATGTAAATTCCTCCCCAATTCTGAAAACAACATGTAAAACCAATCATAATCTGAAGTTATCTGAATGGACCATAATTGAAATCACAAAGAAATGCTGAAAACGCCACAAGCAGCTGACAGAGCCTACGGACAGAGGTCCCTACAAACCACGAAGCTCCGCGGGAGCTGAGTGCTTTGTGGAAGGTTTTGAATTTACTGGGGCAGGGAGTCTTGGGGTCATGTGAACCCTGTCTAGAGGTGTAAGGTCAAGGGACAATGAGGACTGTTCCTGGGAGAGGCTCACTTGCCCAACCGGAAGAGGATCATTTGACAAAGAGCCAAGAAGTAGAGTGTCTGGAGCTTATGCCCTGGAGACACACTGAAGCGTGTTTGATTAGGAACTCCGGTGTCTGTTGGCTCTGTGGCCTTGCCATGTCTAGGGCTGGCTACTTGAATTTTCGGTCTTGATTAATATTATGTTCCAACTTCCTTCTATGGAATGGGTTTTCAGTAAGTATACTTGAATGTGGACAGAGTGATGAATATATATTCTAAAATCTCTCTTCATTTGAGGTTCCCTGCTGTGGATGTATTCTGCAGAAAATGATGTCTCTCTTAATATTAAAGCTCAGAACTGAACACCAATATCCAAATATAGCCTCTTCTCTCTCATGTGGAAAAGTTAAGCAGTCTATTAATTTATATATTTGTTTAACAGCTTTATCAAAGGTTGTTCTTATTAAGTTGGGCCATGTAGAAAACCCAAGTATTTACCCATCAAGCTGTTTTAATAATGCCTGCAAACCTGAATGGTGTATTTGATAGACTGATTTTAGGATTTTTACATTTGTCCCCTGATAAATGTACCTCACATATTCCAGGTCGATGTTTCCCCTGCATTTCTTTGCTTGAAATTTGGGTCCTATTTTTAATCATCTCATTATTTCTTACCAGCTGGAAAGCACTGGAAAATACCCTTACATCATTGGTGACAATATGGCATTAGAAGGGGAGAGCAATGCAATGCCCACACCGTAGAAGCGTCTCTCTTGACATTATTCAGTTTATGGACACTGATGAGCAGGCTCCTCCGACTGGAAACGAGTCAACCCAGTGGTGTTATCACACCACGCTGATTTCATTGCTTTATCTACACGGAGCGTGAGGGCGGCAGGACTGCCCTTTGTTTTCCCTCTCAACTAGTTTAGTCTCTTGTGCTCCACCTGCTGCTGCTGCTGCTGCTAAGTCGCTTCAGTCGTGTCCGAGTCTGTGTGACCCCATAGATGGCAGCCCACCAGGCTCCCCCGTCCCTGGGACCCTCCAGGCAAGAACACTGGAGTGGGGTGCCATTGCCTTCTCCTGTGCTCCACCTAAACGATATTAATTTGTGTTTGGCAGGTAAGCATAATTAACACATGCAAAACATTTTGACGACTTTATAATTCTTTTCTCTGAAAGATGTAGACAATCTATATGGTGAGGATTTCAAGGAGATGGTTACATGATGAGGACCCAGGATAACACCTTGTTCATATTAAACACTCAACAGCCATGCCGGGGCTTCCCAGGTGGCTCAGTTGGTAAAGAATCCACCTGTGATGCAGGAGACTTGGGTGTGGTCCCTGGTTGGGAAGATCCCCTGGCAAAGGGAATGGCAGCCCACTCCAGTATTCTTGCCTGGTACATTCCATAAACAGAGGAGCCTGGAAGGCTACAGTCCATGAGGGTCACAAAGAGTCAGACGTGACTGAGCAACTTTCACTCACTCACTCAACCATGCTGAAGAAGTTACCTTTAAATGTATAATGATTTACTTAAAGTCTTGTTAGAAGAGATCTTTCATGGTATAAAGGTTGAAAAGATTGTTATTAGAACTCATTTTCAGTTGCAGCAAAATGTATATAGTTTGTTAAAATAAGACCAAGAGGGCACCATAAATAATTAGTTAATAGTGAAATCTTTAACTTAAAACTTCCTCAAAAGCAGTGAAGTTTGAGTAAATGTTTTTTTTTTGTTTGAATCTTTGAGAATCTAGAATTTAGCAACAGAAATCAAATTACTAATTACATTAGAAGTTAATTACATTAATTACTAATTAATAGTATTTCTAATTACATTAGAAATCTCCCTTCTGACGTTTCCTCCATTGTTTTGCTGCCCAGCACCTTTTGTTGGGCTACTCCCTGTTTCTAGGAGGTTCTATCCTCAGAATTTCAGAGCTGGAAAGGAGTCTAAAAATAATCCAACCTCAAATCCTTCTCAAATTTTAGGGGGAAAAATGAGATCCAGAAAATGACTTTTGACATTGAAGCTGTCAGCAGCCCGCATTTCCTGATTTCCAGATCAGAAGGCAGCATGGATGGCGGTAGGGATTCGCATCCCTGGGTCAGGAGGATCCCCTGGAGAAGGGAATGACAAGGCACTCTAGTATTGTTGCCTGGAGAATCCCATGGACAGAAGAGCCCAGCGGGCTACAGTCCATGGGGTCATAAAGAGTTGAACGTGACTGAGCGACTGAACAACTCTATCTAAGGGGCTTCCCCGAAGGCTCAGTGGGGGAAAAGCCTGCAATCCAGGAGACGTGGTTTTGCTCCCTGGGTTGGGAAGATCCCCTGAAGAAGGAAATGACAACCCACTCCAGTATTCTTGCCTGGAGAATCCCATGGACAGGGGAACCTGGCGGGCTGTGGTCCACGGGGTCACAAAGAGTGGGGCACAACTGAAGGTCTTGGCACAGCATGGCTCAGGGGAAGCCCTGCATCCTATCCATAGTCAGCTCTGTTTATAGTATTGCTCCACACACTCCTTCAAGGGTCAGCTCTTGCAACGCTTCTTCTAAGAAATCTGTCCAGCCAGTTTCACTGTTTCCTCCCCGGTAATTCTGTTTTGCCAATTACTTCATTCAGATTTAGAGAACTGGATGTCTCTTTCCCCCAGTAAGGTTGTTTGTGCTGTAAGCCCTATAGAATATTTCAAATTAAATACATGCTTGTTGACTTGAAGTACATTTTCCTTTAGGATACTGAATTTTCGAGATAGCTTTATCTTTTCTTTCCATCCTTAACCGCATTTGGATGGAGAATTTGTATTCCTGGAACAGAGCTCTCAGCCAGCTTATGAGCAGCTCCTAGTGAGGCCACTCCGCAGAGGAACCTCCTAATTGGATCTGAGAAGGAAATCCGCTCCCTGCCTGATGGCCTTGTCCTGAGTTAGCCCAGGAGAGAGCGCAAGGTGGGGGAGTTTGTTTTGTTTTTAATTAAAAAGGACAAAGATGTCATGAAATGGTCTTAACATTTCTCTTCTTCATCTCTCTCTTTTTCTTTCCTTTCTTCTCATCTGAAGTTAACTGATTTGAAGTATTATTTAGGAACTTCTTATATAAAGCTGATGACTTGACTCCAGTCCTCTGAATCTTCCTTCTGTTTCTTAAGAAGTTTATTTTTCAGGAAGTGAAATTCAAAGAGATGTGTATTTTTATACCTCTGGTAGTATGTCTCCTGGAAAAATAAAGTAAAATTCCCCAGTCAAAATGAATATGATAATCCTTTCTCAAGTTCCGTTGATTGCTTTTTAAAATTAAAAATAAAATATTCTGCTGTTATACTTCAGGACTAAAAATATTTTGGAAAAGTGCAGTAAGTATAAAAAGTGAACCAAAAAGCACAAGTATTTGGTTGTTCTAAAAAACAATGAAAATAGCATAATTATTTATATTAAATGGAATAAAATATTTATTTAGTGAAAAAAGAAATTTTAGCTTCCTCAGTTGTGTGTATTTATCCATTTGAAATGTCAATATTCTCATTTTTTAAATTATAATAAATTTGTGGCTCAGTGGTAAAGAATCTGCCTGCAATGCAGGAGACCCAGGTTTGATCCATGAGTAGGGAAGACCCCTGGAGAAGGGAATGGCAACCCACTCCAGTATTCTTGCCTGGAGAATCCCGTGGACAGAGGAGTCTGGTGGGCTACAGTCCATAGAGTCGTAAGAGTTGGACACGACTGAGAGACTAACACTTTCACACTTAGCCATTAACACATCATCCTTACATCATTGCATAATTTTAATTTTGCATATTGCTTTTCTCTATATATAAAATTAGAATATATAGTAATAATTAGGATAATTGGCTGATATTAGATATAATGTTATATAATGTGCTAAGCACTCATGTTGTATGAGAGCTATTGTCTTCACTTTATAGTCTTTGCAATGATCAGTTTTAGAAACTATTATATTTCATTTAATCTAAAATCTGAATTATTTTACAACTCAAGGTAGCCTGATATTATTGAGCCAGTTTTTTTCAAGAAGCAAACAGCTGTAGGGAAAGAAAGGGAAGCAGTGTCTCTGGAACCAATCTGATGAAACCCTTTGGTGTGTGTGTGTGAAGATGCTGGTTATTTGGCTGGAAGAAATTAGAAATTCTGAAGCTGCATTTCCACTTCCAGGAACGAACCTGGTTATACAGAGGCAGCTATGAAGGCAACACTCCAGTATCTCTCAAGGCATATTGATCGGACCATTTACAAGTTCCCCCAGGTTTTTTGTATATTCAGTGATTTGTCGTGGAAACGCAGGGAAAAACTCCCAAACACACTTCTGGATTTCAAAGGTGGTGGAGGAGGCCGAACATCTGCATGTGGTGAAAAGCCCGTGGCCCCTAATGTCGCACTCTGGTGAAGGTTCAAGTACCTGTTTCTTCAACTTTGTAAAATGGTGCAGCATTTTTCTTCAGTTATTCCATGATTTCGGGTCTCTTGGAGCTCACTGTAGAACCCAGAGGACCGATACTGATCAATCACTGACGTCATGGAAGGTACAAGAACAGATACGTGTGCGGGTAGAACTGAATGACTTTGCTGTACACCTGGAACAAACACCACGTGCCCAGTCATCTCTACTCAAGCATAAAATTCAAAAACAGAAAGACAAGAACATTTTTTTAAAAATGGAGAGAAGAGAAAAAAGAAGGGAGAGAAGTTCTGTTTTACGCCTCCAGGTGATAAAGACCCTTAGTTGCTTGAGAAGCCAAGGAAACGTTCCTTAAGGCAGCGATCTTGGTGTGTGACCAAGAATGAGAGGAGACCTGGGTGTGGGACGGGGACTGCCCATTGGGACCGTTTCATGCAGGAGAAACGGAGCCACCATCTCTTGGAGCGGGGAGCGCGTCCCCGTTGCAGGCAGAAGAGGAGGCTGCGTGGCTGACAAGACTGAGCAGGAGACCGAATGAGAAAGTGCCTGACAGGCTTTCTGGTTCAGGGCTCCTTGTTGCGCTCTTTTGACGAAGAATTAATGAATAAAACCTGCGTTAGCAGGAAGTCAACCTCTTCTATCATCTTATTCCTAACTTGACCATTCTCTTTCTTCTCCTTCTACATTTTGATATCAAATATATGCTCTCTCTCTGCTATTTTGGAAATCCCCATATGAATATTTGAGGTCAGATTTTCTGATGAGGCTTTTCTCTTTAGAAATGCACCCAGTCGATGGTGAATTATGGATCAAGCACGTATCCACATTTTCACCCACATTTGATTTGTGGTTCTACACGTCAATTCAACCAGTATAAAACTCCAAAGTTTCCTGCCTTTGGTAAGAAACCATTTGTTTCTCAAAGTTTACTCCTGACTGCCGATTTGGACTTTGTTCCAAATAACTTTCTTTCTGAATGTTTCCAGGAGAGGAAATAGGGAGCAAACTGTAGCTTTCATTTGCTAGAAAGGTTTTGGTTTGCCTAACAGAGCCAGGTTCTGAGATCAAATACCTCTGTCTTACCCAACAGATAAAATGAAGAACTTTACATATATATGTAACTTTGTCGCCGATACATATTGTACATATTGTGTGTGTCCCATTTGTAAGGAATCCTAAAGAATAGAGAGATGTGTATCTAACAAAGCCTCATTTCTTCAAGTAGAATACTAAAGACATGTTAAACAGCCTTTTAGTGACCCGCTGTTAACTTGTGCTTATGTGCTTAGTCGCTCTGCGTGTCCGACTCTTTGCCACCCCATGGACTGTAACCCACCAGGCTCCTCTATCCATGGGATTCTGCAGCCAAGAATACTGGAGTGGGTCGCCATGCCCTCCTCCAGGGGATCTTCCCAAAAAGGGATCGAACCCAGGTCTCCCACGCTGCAGGCGGATTCTTTACTGTCTGAGCCACCAGGGAAGCTTGGAAGTTCTTAAAACTCCCTGAAGAAGTTCTGGAAATCAAGTGACCTTTTAAAGAATTCACGGAAGTTGAGATCTACAGGACTTGAAGAGAAAGATGACATATTATCAATGATACACCTCTAAGGAAGATCTGAAGTATGTAATATCTGTCTCCATCAATGACATAAATTACACAAAAAAAATTTAAGTGAGATAGATAAACTGGCTTTTACAGGGCCATGAGCAGTCACTTGAATTAAAATACAGTTCTGTTAATCACTTGCAAAAGCAATCTGTAAGTACATGGTGTGTCAGAACTGCCCACATGTATATGAGAAAGAGGCTTATTTTCAAGTGGGGCAGGGAGTCTCCAGCCACTTTGGAAAGTTACCTAAGTGTTTACTTGAGGTGTGGCTAGTATTGGATGAGATCTGGAAATAAATGTGAAAAAATTAAACTTTAAGCAGTCAAAGAGTTATGTTAAAATTAGAAACACCATTTCTTCACACAGTGTCTTAAGATCTAGACAGATGCTGGCAGATAGAACCGATTATGTTCAACTAATAATTTGCTGCCTTTTAAAAATTACTGAAGTCACATGGCATATCCATCCATTCATCTGCGATTTGTGGCCTCAGGAAACTGTAAACAAAAGAAATTTGTAGCGAGCTTCCGGAGGCAGCAGTGCATTTGTGTGTCTGTGTTTGCTTCCTGGTTGTTGAGATAGTTCAATTCTGGCTTTAGAATCAGTAAAGACCAAATGTTCATTCCTCCAGCTTATTAGTACCTTGTTTTTATTAATTCTGGTCAACCTCCAAAGAAAATGCTTATTATGCAGCATAGTAAAATGATTATAAACAGAGTTTGGAATAAGTAAGCCTGGCATCACTCAAGTCCTGGCCTGACCACTTAAATATATATGTTACTTTGGGGAAGTTATCTTGGAGCTTTAAACCACAGCCTATTTGCAAAGTAGAGATAATACAGTCTCCACTGACCAGATGTAAGTATTCAATGTTTGAGCAAAGTCTATTCTTGGTAACCACTCAATAAACAGATACTAATGATCAAAAAGATGTGAGAATGCTCTTTCTAGCACTTTCGTGATATTTTTGACATTCTGATGAGTGAAAAATATTCTTAAATAGTTGATGGTGATGCTTGGAAGGCTGCAGAGCTTGCCTGCCCCACTGGGTGGCTTTCGTGTCGGGGAGCCACATGGACAGTGCTAAGGAGTCAGCTCTGGGCTGGGGCTCTGGTCTCTGGAGTCAGTTGGCTTCAACTCTTACAACCTGTGAGACCTTACATGGGTTTCTAAAAGCCGTGTTGTGTCATCACGCCTGTCTGCAGCGTGGAGATATGTATCTCACACTGCGGTTGGAGGTTCAAGTAAAATTCCGCATATACCGCCATACCCGTGGTGTGTAGTGGGCACCCTGCATGTTAGCCATTATCTGCAAGAAGAGCATCTGTCAGACCAGAACAAAAAGACAGCCAAGCCTACTGCTTATTGAGTGTGGGTGGAGGCTGGGAACTGTTCACCCAGCACCGCATGCCTCTCGGGGGTGTATGGAAAGGCATAGTGGTTTCAAATTTGTCTTTTTCCCTTTAAGGAGGATTTTTGTTTATCCATAGTGAGAGATGAAGAAAGTCTAATCTGTGCTAATATTTTGTGTCTGAAGTACTAAGAAGGATCAAAAGAGGTTGAAAGAAAGGGGAGGGAGAGATTGAGAGGGAGAAGGTAGGTAAATAGGACCAACGATGTTGCATGGAGCTGAGTCGAGAGGAAAAATCCCAGTCTCTCTCCAGAGCACGTCCCGTCCACCTTGCTGATAGGTGGACGGCATCACTGACTCCATGGACGTGAGTTTGAGCAAACTCTGGAAGATGGTGAAGGACAGGGAAGCCTGGCGTGCTGCAGTCCATGGGGTTGCAGAGAGTTGGACATGACTTAGCGACTGAACAACAGGTTTCTCAACTAAGGAATCAAGACGTGTCCATTCTCCGCTCTCTGTTTTTTCCTTCTCTTCTTCTTCACCTCCCCTTTCTCCTGCTCCTCCTGTATTATCTTCTATTATTTTTTTCTTTTGTTCTTATGACACTGTTGTGATGACTTGTAATAGCCGAGGGAGGTATATCCGGCTGCTGTGTTTGGAAGTAGAAATGCCAGGATCTCTAGCCCTGCCCTATGGCATCAGGCTTTGTAAGGGGTATTAAGAACTATGTCTTCTTCATTGCAGTAGAACTGCAGTTAACGAAACAGAAGGGATGACTGAAATAGAAATCACCATTTAGCAAACACTCCAGTAATAATTATTTCAGGCAATTGGCATCAGTGAATGTTAAATCTACTAGCCTACAGTATAATGAGAAAGGAGATATTTGCATAGCCTTAGAGTATCTTTCCATAAGATATTTATTAACTGCAAAGGATAAGATAATAACTTTATAGTGGAGAAACCTGACAGACGTCACATTAACCAGGTCAACAAACCTCACCAGCGGTGAGACGTGCCGCCAGCACGCACGCCCTGATGTGCTGTGAAGAGCAGGGCACTGTTTCCCTGGCACTGTGTCCAAGAGAACGCAGATCCCTGATTTTAATCTTGATGAAACATCAGACAAACCCAAACCGAGGGGTATTCCAAAAGTAAAAGCAACTGTTTCAAGGACTGCTTAAACACTTCATCTGGATCACATAATACAATCTTGGTTTGCTATAGAAACATCTCGGAAATAAATAATTTGAAGATTTATATTCAGCACATGAAATTGTTCTAAAGTTTTTGGTAGACCTACAGGATTATCTATATGTCTTAAGTAGATTCATAATAATAGCGCACTGCTTTTTCCAGAGTAACTCCAAAGCTAGAAATGCTATTATTGCTCCAAGATTCATTTTATCCTTCATGGGAGCTGAAAAGATTTAATATGACAATATTACCGAATTTTCAGTCAAAAGCAACTGTAGTGAGATATACCAGGAACCCTTAATGCAGGATTTATGTACACAGTTTTGCTGTGTTTTTCCCCTTCTGCCCTTGGGAGGGAAAAAATAAAGAAAAATGTATTTCCTTCAAGTTGTTTTTCCACTTTTGAAAAAGAGGTCTCTGTTTTGGAGTAGTGGATTTCCAACCAGTGGCGCTTTCTACAGGAAACGGCAGCAGCAGCTTGTGCTGCAGAAGATGGCAAAGGGCACCTCCACACAGAGCTCCGCCCTGCCGGCCTCTGGTTCTTTGTTCCCCCAGCCGAAGAGTAGGAATGCTTGCTCCAGACGACCTGCCCCTCCTGGTCGTTCCTACCTTCCCTGAACTCTGCTGCTCAGAGTCTACTCTTGAATCACCCAGTTATTCACTCCAAAGTGTTTTTTTTCCCTTATGAAACCTATAGTGAAAAGAAGTGCATCCGATGTTGCTAACTCCCAAGGCAGGAGCTGAATTACTCAGGTCCTCAGTTCAGTTCAGTCACTCAGTCGTGTCCGACTCTTTGCAACCCCATGGACTGAAGCAAGCCAGGCCTCCCTGTCCATCACCAGCTCCTGGAGTTTACCCAAACGCATGTCCATTGAGTCGGTGATGCCATCCAACCATCTCATCCTCTGTCGTCCCCTTCTCCTCTTGCCCTCAATCTTTCCCAGCAGCAGGGTGTTTTCAAATGAGTCAGCTCTTCGCATCAGGTGATAAAAGTATTGGAGTTTCAGCTTCAACATCAGTCCTTCCAATGAACATTCAGGACTGGTTTCCTTTAAAGTGGAGTGGTTGGATCTCCTTGCAGTCCAAGGGACTCTCAAGAGTCTTCTCCAACACCACAGTTCAAAAGCATCAATTCTTCTGGATGTGAACAAACCTGCTGTGTTTCAATACAGCATGTTTCCTCTCACCACTGTATCAAGTCACCCCTGATTTAGTGGCTTCAAACCACACAGTTTTACCTGACAGATCTAAAGGGGAGAGGACCAAACTAAGCTTTCCTGGGCTACAGGCAAGATGCTGACAGGATCGCATCCCTCCTGAGACTCGAGGGATGTGTCCCATGCATCCCCTTTCCAGCTCCTAGTGGCCGGCTGCCTGCCCTGGCTCCTGGTCTGAGGCAGCAACCACAGCATGCAAACTTCAGCTTTCCCAGCCACAGCTCCTCTCACACTCTGACCTCTCTCTTTCCCTGATAAGGACCCTTGTGATTCCACTGGGTCCCTCCAGCTGGTCCAGAATGGTCTCCATCTCAAGAGCCCTACCTTATCCACATCTGCAAAGTCCCTTCCACCATGTAGAATAATGTATTCATGGGTTCTGATGATTAGGAAGTGGGCATTAGGAACCCAGTACTCTGCCGATTGCCCTTGACTTGCCATCACTGTGCAGTAAGAATGACATAAAAGCGGGGTTTTGAAGATAAGGAGAACAGTCTACCCGACTAGGGTCCACTGATGCGCTGAGTGTGATTATTACTCATGCAGTAGTTTTAGGCTTTATTTCTTGAGATGCTAAGGCGTCATGGAACAGCTCTCCCGCTAATTTACAATAAAGTCTGCTCAGCGGAGGGTTTGCGGATTCAAGCTCTTCGTCAGTTTCACGTGCTAAGGTAAGAGGATGGCAGCAGTTGAGATCCTAGGGCTGAGGAGCAACACAAAATGTATTTTCTCGTTAATAGTACCAGTATTAAATAATAAGCTCTTTGGCGGTTCAAACAGTAAAGACTCTGCCTACAATGCAGGAGACCCAGGTTCTATCCCAGGGTCAGGAAGGGAATGACTTCCCACTCCAGTATTCATGCCTGGAGAATCCCATGGATGGAGGAGCCTAGTTACAGTCCATGGGGTTGCAAAGAGTTGGACATGACTGAGCCACTAATGCACCCACTTAATGGGGAACAAAATAGGCATTTAACTTTTTGGTCTGATGCCTAGTACAGTCATGCAGAGGAGGAAGTTGGATCCGTGTGTTTCCTAAGAGTGATTGTAGCTATGATGATGAATGGAGCAGTGGTCCTTCCCCTAAGAAGTGAGCTATAAAATACACACAGTGCGTTTTATGGGCAGGACTCTAATAGTGACACGGAGAGAACCCTCCCCTCCCAAGGAACAGGATGCTAAAAGGAAATAAATCTGCCTTATGGACGGCCACCTTCAGAAAACCTGATTGGTGCTGCCGTGCTCCTAAATCTCTGAGATTCTCAGTCTGCCTCCTCCATGGCTGCCTCCTCTCAGTCAGGGCTTTGGCTAAGGTTGGGTTGACAACCAGCCACGCACTGGTGGTTAATACCACCAAGGACCGTTCTTTCAGTGTTTACAGAGAAGGGGCAATGCCGAGGAGTGACCAGGGCAAGCTGGCCCCCGGGAGCACGCACCGACTCCTCTGCGGCCCCCCTCGTGGTCCACTTGGAAGGCAGCTACTTGGAGCTCACCTGCCGCCTGCGTGACCTCCCGCAGGGTGAGACAGCTCAAGGATGAACCATCACATATGCATAACTAGCCTCCCATCTATCTTTCTGGCTTTCTCTGTTTAGGGAATGAAATAAGATATACCTGGTGCGATTTATTCTACCCTCATTTAGAATTCACTGGTCCCCGAGTCAGAGTTACAGTGCCCTGTTTTACTAAATAGCCAGTTCTCTTACACCCCTCAATAGCACAAGACCCCGAGTAAACAAATAGAAATCTATGACTCTCTGCAAAGCAATGCACACAGGAGCAGTTAGAATCCTCTGGATATAAATGAAGAGGAAGCACCAAAGATGATGCAGAACAAATGTGTGCTTATAAATCATCAGGGCTCTGAGAGGACTGCTCTGCAACACCCCAGCTCCAATCATGGGGTGATGTCACATTAAGTTTTCTCTTTCCCTCGGTTCGAGGGGAGATGCTGCTGAAAGGTAGATGGATGTTTTGAGATGAGTGCCATTTCCTTCCACCTTTAAAGCCACTTTCATGTCGTCTGTTGATGAGATAAAGACCTATCACATCTCCCCTTTATGACCCCTTATTTGTGTTGCTGAGTAAAAGCAGTTAAGGCAGCCCCTACGATAAAAATAAAGGAAAGAACAACCAAGAGATACTGGATGGCGTGCCTGGAGAAACGCGCAAAAACACTCACGAAAGGGAAGTTGTAAAATGTTTCCCAGTCGATGATAAATAAGGCCCATAAAAATGCAAATGTGCCTGGTATGCCTGTGTGTGTGGGACTCTCCCTAGATTAATATATTGAGTGGATGCCATTAGAAACTCTAAGGAGGCAATATAATTTCTGAAATGAAATTGTATATGTAGCTGTCGTCTCTTTTGGGTGATTGCCATCTCATTTCTCAGCTCTGACTTCTCTAAGAATTGCTTCTAAGACACGTGAGCTTCAAAAGAATTCTATCAAGTGAAAGGTGAATAATACCTGACTTAATTGCAAAAATTAAAACATGCACGTTTCCCCTAATACATAGCTATTGTTTTATTGATTACTTTTCCTCAAGAAAAGAAGGTGTATCTTTTTTTTAGAATGTCAAGTTACCAGCATATGAAAATTTTTAATAGGGAAATCCTCTAAATGAAATAAGCATGGCTATAAAACAGTTCAATCATTGCATTTTTGTTTTTGTTTTATTCAAAATTGAAAAAATCTCTCTCTCTTTTTTTTTTTTTTTTTACTTTTTCTGACAATAAAATCATGCAAGCAATTCAAAGCAGGATAATTTTAAAACAGCATCCATCTTTTAGTTCTCTCTGGAGACACTGAAATTGAATTCTATAACTATAGTGTCCTAAGGGCAGTTGAAAATGGATATAGACAATGTAGTTATGAAGTTTAAACTCAAACACACCTCCATTGCTTTTCTTGTCTTTTCAGCTTTTGCCCCAGACATGTAAAATGTCAGTAAGTTATTGTCCCAAAGCTCCATAGCCAACGGACTTCTGATTTTTTTTTCAAATATTTTTAGAGTTGGGCAATTTTTCTTGCAGATTACAACAAAAGCTATCAATTTTTACTGACACTAAAAATTAGAAACACTGCAACCATTACCTTATTTTATTTGCCAATGCAATTGATACTTCTACAATATTCTATATTTTTGCCTCTTTTTTCTTTAAGAAATATGTCATTAGGGTGTTTCTTAAGTTTGAAAGGAATGGATTAAGAAGGAGAAATAAAGAAATTAAAAATATTGCCCTATGTAGTTATTTCATTAAACTTGAAGCGTTAAAGCTGGAAGGGATCTCAAAGTTCAGCCACCCAGTCGGGGCTCCTCCTCTGCCTGGCGCCCGCATTCTGCAGTTTTCCAGTCTACACTGTAGCTCTTCAAGGATGTGAGACTTACTGCAAGAGCTGATTTCATTCCTGTTGAACTCCTTTCACCTTTTTTTAGATTTTATTGAAGTATGGTTGATTTACCATGTTGTGTTAACTTCTTCTGCACATCACTGACTGTGTTAGACACATATGTATTCTTTTCCACTGGGGTTTATCATAGAATTTTGGATACAGTTCCTTGTGCTGTTACACAGCAGGACCTTGTGGTTTTTCTGCTCTATATGTAACAGTTTGCCTCTGCTAATCCCAAACTCCCTCTCCTTCCCCCGACCCTGCCCTTGACTCTCAGCAGCAACATGGTTGGATCTACTGTTTATCACTGGAGGAGGAGATGGCAACCCACTCTAGTATTCTTGGCTGGAGAATCTCCACGAACAGAGGAGCCTGGGGGGGTTACAGTGCATGGCATCACTATGAGTCGGACACGACTGAAGCGACTTAGCATGCACGGTGATTATCATACTAAGTGAAGTCAGAAAGAGACAGACAAATACCGTATGATATTACTTATATATGGAGTCTAAAGGGTGATATAAATCAACATATATGTTCTTTCTTATATAAAACTTTAATCTCTTTCTCCATATAGTTGAAGGCTAGCTTTGTAGCAATGTTCCTTGCAGTCTCTGTGCAGAAAACTGTCTGATTTTATATAGAGGTGTGATGTGCCCAATAACTGATCTTATGTTACAGTACTTTCATTGTCAAATGTAGCTTCACAATCCTAGCAGTTTTAGAAACAATGTAACGTTTTTATTAATGTTTAATTGGATAACCAACTTTTAAGCAGATCATATACAAATCTACAAACCAAAATTAGAAAGAGCCATCACATCAGATCAGATCAGTCGCTCAGTCGTGTCCGACTCTTTGCGACACCGTGAATCGCAGCACGCCAGGCCTCCCTGTCCATCACCAACTCCCGAAGTTCACTCAGACTCATGTCCATCGAGTCAGTGATGCCATCCAGCCATCTCATCCTCTGTCGTCCCCTTCTCCTCCTGCCCCCAATCCCTCCCAGCATCAGAGTCTTTTCCAATGAGTCAACTCTTCGCATGAGGTGGCCAAAGCACTGGAGTTTCAGCTTTAGCATCATTCCTTCCAAAGAAATCCCAGGGCTGATCTCCTTCAGAATGGACTGGTTGGATCTCCTTGCAGTCCAAGGGACTCTCAAGAGTCTTATCCAACACCACAGTTCAAAAGCATCAATTCTTCGGCGCTCAGCCTTCGTCACAGTCCAACTCTCACATCCATATATGACCACAGGAAAAACCATAGCCTTGACTAGATGAACCCTTTGTTGGCAAAGTAATGTCTCTGCTTTTGAATATGCTATCTAGGTTGGTCATAACTTTCCTTCCAAGGAGTAAGCGTCTTTTAATCTCATGGCTACAGTCACCATCTGCAGTGATTTTGGAGCCCAGAAAAATAAAGTCTGACACTGTTTCCACTGTTTCCCCATCTATTTCCCATGAAGTGATGGGACCGGATACCATGATCTTCGTTTTCTGAATGTTGAGCTTTAAGCCAACTTTTTCACTCTCCACTTTCACCTTCATCAAGAGACTTTTGAGTTCCTCTTCACTTTCTGCCATAAGGGTGGTGTCATCTGCATATCTGAGGTTATTGATATTTCTCCCGGCAATTTTGATTCCAGCTTGTGTTTCTTCCAGTCCAGCATTTCTCATGATGTAAACAACCATAAAAACCTGTAAAGGAAAGAAGAAACCTATTCAGAACATACACTGTTTAACGCATGTGCACTTTGCTTGGGGCCAGTCAACCTTACCTCCAAAAGGCAATAAATTCTACTGATGCCGTCATATTATTTACTGGACTTAACCAGTATTAGGTTCGATCTCCAGTGCCATTCTCCCTATCTAATTTTCCTCTCCGTCCTAAGCAATGGAAGATTCCATTTAGCGTCTGCCAGACAGTTCATTGAAACAAAATTAAGAACTCTGGTACTAGATCACTTACTTTCCTTTTCTAGAGGAGATGCAAGCAATCTGTATTTCAGTGGTATTACACGTATTGTGAAGTGAAAGTGCCTCAGTCGTGTCTGACTCTTTGCGACCCCATGGACGATACAGTCCATGGAATTCTCAAGGCCAGGATACTGGAGTGGGTAGCCTATCCCTTCTCTAGGGGATCTTTCCAAACCAGGAATCAAACTGGGGTGTCCTGCATTGCAGGCGGACTCTTTACCGACTGAGCTACCAGGGAACCCATTACACGTGTATTATCCTCATACATACAAATTACCCTCAAACTTAACAACTGAGAAAAACAAGTGTGCATTATCTCACAGCTTCTGTGGGTCTGTAATTTGGTGATAATGTAGCTAGGTGCTCCTGTCCAGGGTTTCCCCGGTGGTGGCATTTTGGGTTTGTGGTGCAGCTGGGTTTGCAGTCACATCAAGGCTCCACCTGGAAAATACGTGCTTCCAGCCTCAAAGGGCCTTTCCAGTATGGTCCCCTCCTCCTCCGCCTTTCCCAAGAATTAAGTCATCTAAGAGACAGAGAAACAGAGAGACATGAAGATAAAGGAAGACCCAAGCCACAAGCCTCCATCTTTTTACAACCTAATCTCAGAAGTGCTATCTCATCACTTTTGCTGTATTCTCCTCATCAGAAATCAGTCAGCTCTGCCCACAGGGCCTGAGTGCCGAGAGGCAGGAATCATCCAGGAGGTAGGACCACCTTCCGGCTGCCGGCCCCAAGGCCTCCTCGAGAGAACACAGAAAGGCCGGATAACTGGAGACCATAACTTGCTTTCCTGGGCCAAGCAAGCAGAAAGCATATCATACCATTATGAATGAAAATACTTTTTTTCAGTCCAGTTCAGTCACTCAGTCATGTTTGACTCTTTGCGACCCCATGGGCCACAACACTCCAGGCCTCCCTGTCCATCACCAACTCCTGGAGATTACTGAAACTCATGTCCATCGAGTTGGTGATGCCATCCAACCATGTCATCCTCTGTCATCCCCTTCTCCTGGCTTCAATCTTTCCCAGCATCAGGGTCTTTTCCAATGAGTCAGCTCTTCACATCATGTGGCCAAAGTATTGGAGTTTCATTTTCAGCATCAGTCCTTCCAGTGAATATTCAGGACTGATTTCCTTTAGGATTCACTGGTTTGATCTCCTTGCAGTCCAAGGGACTCTCAAGAGTCTTTTCTGACACCACAGTTCAAAAGCATCAATTCTTCAGCATTCTGCTTTCTTTATGGTCCAACTCTCACATCCATACATGACAACTGGAAAATCCATAGCTTTGACTAGACGGACCTTTGTTGACAAAGTAGTATCTCTGCTTTTTAATATGCTGTCTAGGTTTGTCTTAGCTTTCCTTCCAAGGAGCAAGTAGCTTTTAATTTCATGGCTGCAGTCACCATCTGCAGTGATTTTGGAGCCCAAGAAAATAAAGTCTGTCACTATTTCCATTGTTTCCCCATCTATTTGCCATGCAGTGATGGGGCCTGATGCCATGATCTTAGTTTTTTGAATGTTCAGTTTTAAGCCAACTTTTTCACTCTCCTCTTTCATTTTCATCAAGAGGCTCTTTAGTTCTTTGCTTTCTGCCATAAGGGTGGTGTCATCTGCTTATCTGATGTTATTGATATTTCTCCTAGCAATTTTGATTCCATCTTGTGCTTCATCCAGCCTGGCATTTCACATGATGTGTTCTGTATGCAAGTTAAATAAGCAGGGTGACAATATACAGCCTTGAAGCACTCCTTTCCCTATTTGAAACCAGTCTGTTATTCCATGTCTAGTTCTAACTGTTGCTTCTTGACCTGCATACAGATTTCTCAGGAGGCAGGTCAAGTGGTCTGGTATTCACATCTCTTGAAGAAATTTCCATAGTTTGTTGTGATCCACACAGTCAAACCCTTTAGCATAGTCAATGAAGCAGAAGTAGATGTTTTTTCTGGAATTCTTCTGCTTTTTCTTTGATCCAATGGATGTTGGTAATTTGATCTCTGGTTCCTCTGCCTTTTCTAAATCCAGCTTGAACATCTGGAAGTTCTCAGTTCATGTACTGTTGAAGCCTGACTTGGAGAATTTTGAGCATTACGTCACTAGTGTGTGAGATGAGTGCAATTGTGTGGTAGTTTGAGCATTCTTTGGCATTGCCTTTCTTTGGGATTGGAATGAAAGCTGACCTTTTCCAGTCCTGTAGCCACTGCTGAGTTTTCCAAATTTGCTGGCATATTGAGTGCAGCACTTGCACAGTATCATCTTTTGGGATTTGAAATAGCTCAACTGAAATTCCATCACCTCCACTAGCTTTGTTCATAGTGATGCTTCCTAAGGCCCACTTGACTTCACATTCCAGGATGTCTGGCTCTAGATGAGTGTGAGTGATCACACCATCGTGATTATCTTGGTCATTAGGATCTTTTTTATGTAGTTCTTCTGTGTATTCTTGCCACCTCTTCATAATATCTTTTGCTTCTGTTTGGTCCATACCGTTTCTGTCCTTTAGTGTGCCCATCTTTGCATGAAATGTTCCCTTGGTATGTCTAATTTCCTTGAAGAGATCTGTAGTCTTTCCCATTCTGTTGTTATGCTCTATTTCTTTGCATTGATTGCTGAGGAAGGCTTTCTTATCTCTCCTTGCTATTCTTTGGAACTCTGCATTCTAATGGGTATATCTCTCCTTTTCTCCTTTGCCTTTTGCTTCTCTTCTTTTCTCAGCTATTTGTAAGACCTCCTCAGACAACCATTTCTGTGTTGTATTTCTTTTTCAGGGGGGGTGGTTTTCATCAATGTTACAAACCTCCGTCCATAGTCCTTCAGGCACTCTCTCTATCAGATCTAATGCCTTGAACCTATTTGTCACTTCCACTCTATAACTGTAGGGGATTTGATTTAGGTCATAGCTGAATAGTCTAGTGGTTTTTCCTCCTTTCTTTAGTTTAAATCTGAATTTTTTCATTTGTTTAAGCCCTTGTATTCTTGAAGCTAGTAGGGAAGGGGTGGATCCAGAGAGCCATACTTGTATTCTTTAAAATGCTGTTGCCTTCTGCACGTACTGGTGACGTTACCAAGAAGGAGGTAAGGACAGGACACGGTAAGACTGGAGTGGGGTTGTTATGTCCATGCACTGACCGCTGCAGTGGGCAGAATTTAGTGCAACGCACTCCCACCTAGATCTCACACTCAAGTCGGGAAGACACAAACAGAAAGGGGTAAGTACACGGAAGCATTACATTAAGTATTAAACTCCACGGCGCAGATGTCAAATGTTGTAGGAACCTGGACAGAACGAAATGAGGAGTTGCACCTGACCTTGTCCAGAGAGATTTGGGGTTGCTAGATGAGGATGATAGCTACTGACTTTGATAACGCTCTGAAACACGTCTTGGAAAGATGTGATTGATTGGTATCTGGGGCTTCAACAAGATCAAAAATCTGATGTGGACAGGAAAAGGACTCACTCTGAGAAATTAGAATCAATGTTCCAAATCACAGACAGTGGTTAGGGGTCCAAAACCAGGGTGAGTTTGGATGTGACATGGACAGGTTACTCAGAATGTCTTCTAGCAAGTCCCAGAAATGCCTTCTACATTGCTGGGGAGGATGGCTGAGAGATAAGAGCTTTGGAAAGGAGCTAAATGAAGCAAAGCATTGTATCATATATCCATTGTAAGAAATGGAGTGAATAAAGTAACCCTAATGAAAGGTGTCAGAGATGGGAGGAAAGTTTTCCCTCTTGGCAGGGTGACTGTTGGAGGAAGTTGCATGTAAGACCAGCAGTGAGATGGGGACCCACGAGTCCTGGAGAGCTGGGTCAGTTGACAGGTCAGACCTGTCACCAACAGGTCCTCAGACTCAGGGAGGAGCGATTTCTTCCTTCAAGGGTGTGTTGAATAAAATCGAGAAAGGACAGTATAAGCATAAGAAACAGTATAAGCAAATGCAAACAGTGGCATGAAGAACACGTACCTGGACTGGTAAACAGGTGAGTTCAAGGGCAAAGTGGCTACAGAAAACACTGGGAAGTCGGGTTTTAACTTCAGATGGGTCTCAGATGTCAGATAATAAATCTCTCCTGCACTCTAAATGTGCCCCATAGGATTTCTCAATGCCGCTTATTAGAAAAGGCCCTGATGCTGGGAAAGATTGAGGGCAGGAGGAGAAGGGGACCACAGACGATGAGATGGTTGGATGGCATCACCGACTTGATGGTGATGACTTGAGTCATGATGGCCTTGAGTTTGAGCAAGCTCCGGGAGATGGTGAAGGACGGGGAAGCCTGGCATGCTGCAGTCCATGGGGTTACAGAGAGTCAGACACAACTGGGCGACTCAACAACAACGGAGTTTCTCGATGCCATAGTTAGGAACTAGAAAACCCAAGGTGCCAACTCATACTGAAACATGCAGTTTGCAAATGTCATTTTTTGGAAAAAGATTACAGATGATTCTGACTAGAAAGGAAAATGCAAAAATGAATTATATAATTTCCTCTACATTTACAGTTAGAAGAAAAGTAAATTATGCCACAATTTAAGTTTCTCCAGGTTCAGAGGGAAGTGCTTTTCAGGGCAGCAATAACTAATTAGGGTGAAGTGTCATAAACATATTATTTTTTGATTGCTTTGGAAAGTTTGGGCCTTTTCTTTCAGGATAATGAAATCTGCTCTGTTGTCAGCAAGATGCATGTGAAGGAAAACTTGCCAGTTCTCACCCACCACTCATCCTAAATCTGTTTCAGGCTAGGTAGCACATTGTGTGCTGTGGTTTCCAACCAGAGGAGCCTTTGTTTTGCACTGAAAAAAATCTCTCATTTGGTCCTTACTCCCCCACCCCAAGCTACTGGGCATTTGGCAGTGGATATAAAGTCCAATAAAATTTTACTATCTCAGAGTTAATATATTTGATTAATCTTTTTATTCTTTAACTAACTGGTCCCTCACCCACATAATAAAAAAAGACAAGATGGTTTTGGTTTATGAAGATAGGCCATGTACTAGGAAGACAGCGTCGTCGCATAGATACATGTCCCATGTACAGATTAGTGGTAAAATCAGTTAACTTTGCGTGTCTTGTTTACCAATCTGTATGTTTTCAAAATAAGCTTACAAAATTAAGTTTACAGAATTATGTCAATTTATATTTAGTCAAAACTCCTATGAAAGTTTATTTTGTAATGATAATATTACTAGGGTATTATTTTTCTTATGTGGGTTTTATCTTCAGTTAGACACTGTAATTCATCACAGTTTTTATCTGGCAGTGATAGTTTTGATTTTATCTTTATATATATTGGGTTTATTCAATACTTGCTTCTAAGATATTGGGCAAGGGTAAAAACATCTATAACTATGAAAGTGAAAATTCAGAATAAGATTCTTTCAAAATATTATTTTAATAGTCTATTTGTGACTTTTGCTTCTTAAGATGTGATAAAAAAACATATACAACCATGATTTTACAGGAAATGTATGGTCAAGATTGAGAAGTAAGATTGAAATTAATAATCTGTATATTAAAAATAAATAAAAAGTTCGCTGGGAGCAAGCACTGCATTTGATAAGATCTGTACCATTCTTTTTAGTTATGAAGAAGAAAAATATCATTATTTAGGAATAATATGATATTTACTCTTGGGAATCTCAAGGTAATTTAATAAAAATCTTGCTGAAAAAAATTGAGTGGTCTCTGAGGAGACTGACTGCATAATTAATGTATAAAATAAATTATACATATGAATATATATAATTGAAGAAAAATGGCCTAAAAATTAAACTTAAAAACAATAGTAATTACTCATAAAATACTTGGATATAAATTTAACAATGAGTATCCAGAAACTATAAGAGGAAAGCTACTCAACTATTGGGGTGGACAAAAGAAAGAGAATAAATGCAGAAACATTACTTTCTTGATGTGAAGCTCAGTTTAAAACATTAATTTTAAATCTAGTAGGTATACTAAATTTAAGTTCAGTCTAAATCCTAAAACCCCTTTCTGTTTTCAACTCTTAGATAACAATTCTGAATTGTTTATGAGGAATGAAGGTGAAAAAACGATTAGAAAAATTTCTGAAAAAGAGGAGAGTACAAGGTTTGAGGGAAAATTTGTCTCAGTGGCAGTTACTGGGAAAGCATAATTAAAAACAGAAACTTCTCCCAACTCAGAAAATCTCTCCCGAAATGCAGTAGAGAAGGAAGCCGTGTTTGTTACCACATAAGCATTAAACCCAGAGAAGTCAATGGCACCCCGATCCAGTACTCTTGCCTGGAGAATCCCATGGACGGAGGATCCTGGTGGGCTGCAGTCCATGGGGTCGCTAAGAGTTGGACACGACTGAGCGACTTCACTTTCACTTTTCACTTTCATGCATTGGAGAAGGAAATGGCAACCCACTCCAGTGTTCTTGCCTGGAGAATCCCAGGGACGGGGGAGCCTGGTGGGCTGCCGTCTCTGGGGTCGCACAGAGTCAGACATGACTGAAGTGACTTAGCAGCAGCAGCAGCAGAAGTTAAAAAATATACATACATATTAAAGTTAAATATACATTTTAAAATTTAAAGTTAAAAATATAAATGTATATATATAAATATGTATATAATCCAGAAATTGTACAGAGATGATTTAAGATTGATTAATTGTCTTCTATCATTTTCTTCTATCTTTTGGCCTGACACACAAATAGGACTCCCTTGATAATGGATGAGATTTAAATGTAGAAATTTGTTTCTTGTATTCAAAATATAACTTAAGACTGTTAGCAGTTAACCTTTTTATCATTGCAAATAAAATATACTAGAATTATGTGGGAATTAATTATTTTTCCAAGTTGATTTATTCAGACTCATTTGCTCAAATATGAAGCTAACACATAAACATAAAATGTACCGTGTGCTGTGCTGTATTAAGTCGCTCAGTCTTGTCTGACTCTTTTGCAACCCCATGGACTGTAGCCCACCAGGCTCCGTCCATGGGATTCTCCAGGCAAGAATACTGGAGTGGGTTGCCATGCCCTCCTCCAGAGGATCGTCCCAGCCCAGGGATCGAACAAATCAATGTCAGATATTTCCCCTACAAGCAAAAGGTTTACTTTCAATTTGACAGATAAAAATGGGGATTATTCTTTTCATAATTTGTGTTCCCTTCTGACTGGTTCTGGAAAAGATGTTCCTCCTTTTGGCAAGAAGACAACTATTTGTAATAGTCAACAAATCCAGGTTAAATTTTTAAAAACCTCACGTGTCCTTCATAGGTCACACATGACAAGAAATTATTCTCAAAGTACTTTCCAAACAAGAAAAGTTGGAATTTCTGCTGGAAAATAAACTGATACACTGCCCTGACAGAAGCATGTTTCTTTCACTATTGAAAAATGAAGATTCTGCAAGTTCAAGAGGCATAATATCCATGACTTCCTTTTTGTGAAGACATCGTTATGCCGGAGGCTCCCCTGTGGTAGAGCTGGAGCCTCAGTCCTGACTGTGCCCTGTCAGTTAAGGAGTTAATGGGTGAATCTGCATTTTTTTTTTTTTGTATCACAGTCTTGTAAATATTCTCCAGGCAACATCTGACTGAACAATCGTTTAATGCTTTGTCGCAGCCATAGCATTATGTGACAGTGACGTGCACAGCACATGAGATGCGATATGAACTCAGCAACTGAGGCTTGCAGCAGGCATGCGGAGCGGCAGTGGCCTGCTGCCATCCTCTGTGAGACTAGACGGCCCTGTGGAGACGCTGCATTTTAGCATCCTGGGAGCTCAGTCACGACACCGCGCTGGCAGCCACAGCAAATCAACAACGTACACGAAACGGCCGTCCTGGGGGCAGCTGATTCAGGGCTTCCCCAGCCAGGCTGATCAGTTACCAATATGTTTCCAATGTGGGCAAGTTCTTTTTAATGTCTTCCCTGATGGCTCAGATGGTAAAGAACTGGCCTGCATTATGGGAGACCCGGCTTTGATCCTTGGGTCCAGCAGAGTTCTTTCTAATATCACTGATATTAAATGAAAGGAATAATAGAAGCTCATCCATAGCATTATGCCAGATCAAATGGGAGGAGTTTTGTGATGCGTTTAGCTTGGGGCTTTGTATAAATGGAAGTGAAAGTGAAGTCGCTCAGTCCTGTCTGACTTTTTGCGACCCCATCGACTGTAGCCTACCAGGCTCCTCCATCCATGGGATTCTCCAGGCGAGAATACTGGAGTAGGTTGCCATTTCCTTCTCCAGGGGATCTTCCCGACCCAGGGATTGAACCCAGGGATCAAACCTGGGTCTCTCACATTGGAGGCAGACACTTTAACCTCTGAGCCACCAGGGAAGCCTTTGTATAAATACATTTCCGTCACACATTAAGCTATTATTACTCTTGCCGCTGCTTCCATGAAAACTGAGGTCCACTGAGAAACTGCCCTCTAAGTGTGTGCAGACCTGGAGCGCGTGGCGTGTCTGCCTCTCACTTGGTGTCACATCTCACTTGGCTGTGAAACTGTGAGTTGGGTAGATTCTAATAATTTGTGGATTGTCAGGTTTTTTTGAAAGCACAAATGAGATCATGTCAGTGGTTTCCCGTCATTCTTAGGATAAAATAGCAAAGAGAGGTGGACTTTTGCCAGCATTGCTGGCCTCCACTCCAGCTACTCTCCTCCACACCACTGTCTGCGCACACACACACACACACACACACACACACTCCCCTTCACACGCCCACACGTACCCCTGACCCCGAGACTGCAGAGGTGTCCCAGGGACCTTCTTGTCCACGTTCAGTTCTTTTTTGCCCAGATCTTCTCCCAGGCCGTCCCTTCTGGTCCCTTTTTACCTAGCTGGCTGTTCTCATCTTTTAAAAGCAGCTTCTGGAAAGCTACCCTGAGGTCCACCCCATCTCAGGGCAGGACCTAGTAGAGCCTAAGGCAGTCACTGGTGTGGGGAGTGAGGGTGGGCATGCAGAGCTCATCTTAAGTGGTCCGTAATCCCAGCTAGTCTTCCTTTCTTTTGATCCCCTAATGTCCTGCCCATCTTGCTGACTCTCATCATCTCGTGCTCACTTGCCCAGTGACTGCCTTCCTGCTTTGGTGAAGGACGCTGACGGGCGGGCCAGTGGCCACTTTCCACTGGTCCATCTGCAGGGTCTCACACAGCCCTAGAACTACAGTCAGCGCTGAACCCTGGATGTTCAAGTCAACTCCACATTTTTGTATTTTACCTGCAGCCTGTGGGCCGGATTATAACAAAGCGTTTGTCATGAGTCCTGCAACAGAGGAAAACCCACCAACCTTCCTTAAATATCTTTACATTTCTTTGAATTTCATAACCTTTCCAGCAATCCCTTGCTCCTGAGACTTCAGTCCAACCATCCCTAAAGGCTAAAAAGCTGAGATGTAATTTTACAGTTAGAGGAAATATATTTCTTGCACATTCTAAAAATGTAGCCTTCCAGTAGTCATGTATAGACATGAGAATTGAACCATAAAAAAGGCTGAGCACTGAAACTGATAGTTTCAAAATGTGGTGCTAGAGAAGACTGTTGAGAGTCCCTTGGACTGCATGGGGATCAAACCAGTCAATGCTAAAGGAAATCAATCCTAAATATGGACTGGAAGGACTGATGCTGAAACTGAAGCTCCAATATTTTGGCCACCTGATATGAAGAGCTGACTCAGTGGGAAAGACCCTGATGCTGGGAAGTTTGAGGGCAGGAGGCGAAGAGGGCAACAGAAGATGAGATGGTTGGATGGCATCACTGACTCAATGGACATGAGTTTGAGCAAACTCTGGGAGACTGTGAAGAACAGGGAAGCCTGGTGTGCTGCAGTCCATGGGGTCTCACAGAGTCGAACACAACTTATCGACTGAACAACAGTAAAACCTAAACAAATCAGATGGCCAATTTCAAGCATATCCATTGATAGTTTTTTGACTCTCAGTTTTCTGTACAACTTACCACCTCCAAATCTTATTATAGTTGAAAATCTGATCGCTTTGGGTTCCTTTGGCTTAGGTGTTTTCAAGTCTCTTCCAGAGCAAATGCCTTATATTGGGTGGGAATTGAGGCTCTACACAGATATTTTTCAGGATATTTCAGAGTGGCTATGATTTGCCCTGTGTATTTTACTCTCCTCCCTCTTTATAATTTTGAATAAGAAATGTTGGACACAGCTGAGGTATATATTCTGAAACTGATTGACATAAAATCAGGTTGTCTATACTGAAGTGTCATATAGAGTCTCATTTACTGTCTCTTCTGAGACACAGTCTTTCTCCCTACTCTATACCTAGCAAACATTTCGCATGTTTTAGCAGCTTTAATTGTTACTTATTTTTGTGTGTGTACTGTGATTTCTTAGTCGTTTCCTACTTTGGAAACAGGTACAGGTACAGGTCCTCATAAATGGCCATTCAGGGCGGTGGGACATGGCCTGTTTCTCCCGAATAGACCTTTTCAGTCCCAATTCGACTCACATTTGTAGGGTGATTCCTTTAGTAGATTTTATTCAGATGGCTTTTCCGTTTTCCACTTGTACTTTGGGGAAGGAAAGAACCGATGATTCTGGAAATCAGAAAAGTAACAACAGGAAAGTCTACATATTTAGCAATGCTAATACTGAAAATATGTCATTCAAAATGAGACTTTGAATATTGTGCTGGTTGCTCATTAGACATGGTGATCATTAAATTAGTATCATTCCTCACTCCTGAGCGCTGTAATCTGCCTTTCCTGGTCCACTATCATTTCAGGCTTACCCCACTTCCTTTCTCTCTGTGAAAACAACACCTAATATCTCAGCTTTCTGAATCCCTTTCTTCTCTCAACTTTTAACTAAACTTTTACAATGGCACCCCACTCCAGTACTCTTGCTTGGAAAATCCCATGGATGGAGGAGCCTGTTAGGCTGCAATCCATGGGGTCGCTAAGAGTTGGACATGACTGAGCGACTTCACTTTCACTTTCACTTTTCACTTTCATGCATTGGAGAAGGAAATGGCAACCCACTCCAGTGTTCTTGCCTGGAGAATCCCAGGGACAGGAGAGCCTGGTGGGCTGCCGTCTATGGGGTCGCACAGAGTCGGACACAACTGAAGTGACTTAGCATAGCATAGCATTACATTTAATTATAAGTTGTTTCTCATATATTTTTCCACTAGTTTCAGTTTGTGTCTAATCTTCCTGACTCCCGGATAAACTATATGTCAGGTTTTGCAGTCAGGACTGAACTGAAATGTATCCATTCAACCCGTAAATATTCACTGAGCACATGTTCTGCTCTAGATAGCAGGGCACCACAGTGACTAAAACACAACCCTCCCGTCTCAGAGGGTTGACTTCTGATGCTGGAGACATCGAAGCAAATCAATACTGTAATACAAGGTCTGGATGCAGACCTGAGGCAAAAAACACCAAAAGGAAAAAGAGAGAAACAGGGAGGTGCTGCTGCTTTACCCAGTGTGGGTGGCAAAGGCCTCTGATGGAAGAGGAGCCGTCCCAGGGTCCGTGGAGAGGAGAGAAGCGGGCACGTGCGAAGCCCCAAGGACAGGAGGGAGCCTGGTGGGTTCCAGGGCAGCAGAGCAGCTGGTGAGCCTAGAGCTGAGGGCTGTGCCAGTGCAGAGAGAGTAGCAGGGACCTGGGGAGAGGGACTCTGAGTCGTGGAGGGGGAAGCCCTGGAGAGCCGAACAGAATAGTGACACACTCACACTTGCCTTATGGAAGGATTCCTCTGTCCTTGTCTGGATATTAGATTGTACAGAAGCATTTCTCAGTGTTTTGACCATTGACCACCTTAGTAAATGCATTTTTAAAAGACTGACTGATTGACTTGGCTACACCCGGTTTTAGTTTGCAGCACGAGGAATCTTTGCAGCACGCAGGCTTAACTGCTCCACCGCACGTGGGATCTTAGTTCCCTGACCGGGATCTTAACCTGTGTCCCCTGCATTGCAAGGGGAATTCTTAACTGCTGGTCCGTGAGAGAAGTCTTGTAAACTCGTTTTACATTGTGACCTAGAATAATATGTGTATGTGCACTGTGGGTTTATATCAGGAATAATAGTTCCATGAACTAATCATTTACAAAGCACGATGCACTTTATATCACTAAGTCCACTCCATGTTTCTTTTCCTCTTGCTTTGTGAAGTGACCAGAACACAGTAACACACTAAGTACACCCATCCGCCCCCCGCCCCCGCCACCCCCGGTGTGAAACACATCTCACCGTAGAGTTCAGGGAGGAGGCTGAGAGGAGAGCTGATATTTTGAAGGCTCACCAGCCAGAAGCCATTGCCTTGCATGAGACCACAATATGAGCCCGTGAATATAGGGAAGAGAAAAGGTCCAGGGTGTTTAGAGATACTGACCCCCCCAAACCCCGAGTAGGAAGATGGGGAGAACTGCAGGGAGATCAAGGAAATGAGGAAACCAGCAGAAGATGACATCCTGGAAGTCAGCTGAAAAAGATGCTTAGTGCATAGGAATCGCCTGCCGTAGGGGACTCAGTAAGTTGAATTGATCTTCATGGTCCATTAACTTAACTAAAAATAAAACGCCTTGAACCATTTATATCTTAAAGCATTTACTACCTCTTGGGAAACACCAAGTGTTATTACCTAACATATGTAGGAATAGAGTATTTTCACACATTTGACATGAAACTGTATTCTAGAAAGCTCATGATATACCTTCCCATACCAGTAGTTTGGAATTTACAGAAATTAATGTGTATACCTTCATTATGGCATACGTGTCTATTAAATCCTCTCTCCTCATCTGCTGATAGTGTCCCATTGCCAAGATCTAAGAATGCAAACTGAGACGTTCCTGTAATATGGAATCATCAGTAGACAGGAAAAGGAAGCACAGGGTGGTGCTTGCGTGCTGTGGTGGGGGGTGGGGGTGGCTCCAAGGCAGAGGAGGTTGTGGGGAATCCCCTCCCCCCAGTCTAACTGCATGGTGTTTTTATGGAATGCACACCAACAGATGTTATCAGATCGAGATCTGTCATTTACTTTCTGGGTAACTGTGGATAAACTGCTTAAGATTCCTAAAGCCTTGGTTTCCATGATGAGAATCATAGTAAAACTATTTTCACTGGTTGTTGTGATCGTTAAATCACAAAGTTCACAGAGTAGGTCCCACTTCTCTAGGTCAGGTTACCACCGTTGATGTCCTTTTAGTTCTTTGAATGTCCCCGAGTCATCTCACATTCTCCCTTCAACCCGCAGTGTTCCCCCAGACCTGCAAAGATTCATCACTCAGAGGAGCCCCCAGACCTGCATCTGTTCCTCTCTCAGAGCGGAGCCCAAGCAGTGGTTCTTCAGGAAAATCTCCCCAACTGTCCTCAGATCCTTCACACACTCCTTCCCATGTTTCCTTCTCCTCTCCTTTCCTTCTCACAGTTGCAATTTTGCATTATTTACATGGTGGTTTGGTTAACTTTGTCCCAAGACCACAAGCTTGAAGACGGTTTGTTCCTGTTCTGTGGATCGCTGTGTCTCCACAGCATCTGGCCCAGAGCCTGATGTTCCATGGGTATTTGTTGAATGACTATGACCGTGATTTTACTGTGCTGCTGGTTGGGTGATGGGTCCTTTAAGAAGCTATTAAACTGAGCTGAGATCTGACTGACATCCTCCACTTGGGGTCCAGCCAGTAGCCACACCTCCTGTACGTAAACACTCTTTTCCACTTAAAGCTGACAGCCTATTCATGTTGGGTTTTGTTTTCTGACTCATCTCTTTAAATTCCTCCTGATGACTTTGTTCAATACTTTTTGCTATTTTTCATGGCACCCACGAGACTCCTTTTGTAGTAAACTTGTAATTCCTACTGAGGTGTACATGGTGGACAGTCATGGAATATTTGTTGACTTTACAACAGCATCTCTGACATCCTTGTTTGTTATTTAGTGCTGAAATCATTCCTAAACTTCTCATGGTGACTGTTTATTGCACGCTTTTTAAATAATTGCTCTCTTAGGGACTGACTTGTTTAGTTTTCAGAATTTGCTTTCTGTTGGTCCATCGTAAAATGTGTCAGTGCTTTACTTGACTATATAAGAATGGATAAAACATTTATTTTTCTTTTTAAAAAATAAACCAAACTCTCCAAAGCATCATTAATTCAGAGAAGTTATCATGGTGCTTCTGAGAGCACTGCGATGCCATTTACTTTAAAATTGCCCTTCCTATGGAATAGTTAGTGCAAGCCTCAGAAGTTGTTTTTACCTGCTAATTACAAGCTGCACACTGACAGAATCTGTTACATAATTGGTAAGAATTAAATCTTGGGAGAAAAATGTTCCAGTTCCATCGTGAGGTGAGGTAAGGGGTGGGAGGACTGTTTTGATTTTACCTCTTACTCAAAAAGCTGGACTTTCAGGTGGATTTAGGTGGAATTTAGGGTGGATTTAAGATGATGTTTATTATGACAATGAGATACTTCCATATCAATGTCTTACAGAAAGATTTGTGAAGAAACATTTTTAAAATTTTTGATGATTTCACATTGATGCTTGAAAATCCAAATAAAAACACTGGCGAATCTTCAGCCTTATGCGATGTCATCCAACTCAAAAGGTTAGGCACCTCTCCACCTTTAATCTTTCCAAGGACCAAAACAAATCTTATGACCACTTCTTCAATAGTATAAGACTATGGTTCCCAGGTGGCTCAGCGGTAAAGGATCTGCCTGCCAATGCAAGAGACCTGGGTTCCATCCCTGGGTCAGTAAGATCCCCTGGAAAATGAAATAGCAACCCATTCCAATATTCTTGCCGGGGGAATCCCATGGACAGAGGAGCCCAAGAGGGCTATACTCCATGTGATCACAAAAGAGTCAGATGTGACTTAGTGACTGAACAACAGTTCAGTTCAGTCACTCAGTCATGTCCCACTTTTTACAACCCCATGAACTGCAGCACGCCAGGCCTTCCTATCCATCAACAACTGCCAGAGTCTACCCAGACCCATGTCCATTGATGCCATCCAACCATCTCATCCTCTGTTGTCCCCTTCTCCTCCTGCCCTCAATCTTTCCCAGCATCAGGGTGTTTTCAAATGAGTCAGCTCTTCACGTCAGGTGATCAAAGTATTGGAGTTTCAGCTTCAACATCAGTCCCTCCAATGAACACCCAGGACTGGTCTCCTTTAGGATGGACTGGTTGAATCTCCTTGCAGTCCAAGGGACTCTCAAGAGTCTTCTCCAACACCACAGTTCAAAAGCATCAAAACCAATACAATATTGTAAAGTTAAAAAATAAAATAAAATATATTAAAAAAAGCATCAATTCTTCCACACTCAGCTTTCTTTATAGTCCAACTCTCACATCCATACATGACTACTGGAAAAACCATAGCCTTGAATAGACACATCTCTGTTGGCAAAGTAATGTCTCTGCTTTTGAATACACTGTCTAGATTGCTCATAACTTTCCTTCCAAGGAGCAAGCATCTTTTAATTTCATGGCTGCAATCACCATCTGCAGTGATTTTGGAGCCCAGAAAAATAAAGTCAGCCATTGTTTCCCCATCTATTTGCCATGAAGTGATGGGACCAGATGCCATGATCTTCGTTTTCTGAATGTTGAGCTTTAAGCCAACTTTTTCACTCTCCGTTTTCACTTTCATCAAGAAGCTCTTTAGTTCTTCACTTTCTGCCATAAGGGTGGTGTCATCTGCATATCTGAGGTTATTGATATTTCTCCAGGCAATCTTGATTCCAGCTTGTGCTTCCTTCAGCCCAGTGTTTCTCATGATGTACTCTGCATATAAGTTAAATAAGCAAGGTAACAACATACAGCCTTAACATACTCCTTTTCCTATTTGGAACCAGTCTGTTGTTCCATGTCCAGTTCTAACTGTTGCTTCCTGACCTGCATATAGGTTTCTCAAGAGGCAGGTCAGGTGGTCTGGTATTCCCATCTTTTGAAGAATTTTCCACAGTTTGTTGTGATCCACACAGTCAAAAGCTTTGGCATAGTCAATAAAGCAGAAATAGATGTTTTTCTGGAACTCTCTTGCTTTTTCCATGATCCAGCAGATGTCGGCAATTTGATCTCTGGTTCCTCTGCCTCTTCTAAAACCAGCTTGAACATCTGGAAGTTCATGGTTCACGTATTGCTGAAGCCTGGCTTGGAGAATTTTGAGCATTACTTTACTAGCGTGTGAGATGAGTGCAATTGTGTGGTAGTTTGAGCATTCTTTGGCATTGCCTTTCTTTGGGATTGGAATGAAAACTGACCTTTTCCAGTCCTGCGGCCACTGCTGAGTTTTCCAAATTTGCTGGCATATTGAGTGCAGAACTTTCACAGCATCATCTTTTATAATTTGAAATAGCTCAACTGGAATTCCATCACCTCCACTAGCTTTGTTAGTAGTGATACTTCCTAAGGCCCACTTGACTTCACATTCCAGGATGTCTGGCTCTAGATGAGTGTGAGTGATCACACCATCGTGATTATCTTGGTCGTGAAGATCTTTTTTGTACAGTTCTTCTGTGTATTCTTGCCACCCCCTCTTAATATCTTCTGCTTTTGTTAGGTCCATACCATTTCTGTCCTATATTGAGCCCATCTTTGCATGAACAATATCAATATAAATCTGTAGTATCCTTTAAAAAAGAAGAATAAGATCTGAGGCCAGAGTTTATTTTTAAAGTATATTCCCTGGCAGCCTACCGTCCATGGGGTTATGAGGAGTCAGACTCGACTGAACAACTCAGCAAGCACAGTGTGACATCATGATGGTTGTATGAAGTGAAAAGAAGGTTCTGTTAGTTCAGATAAAAAAATTAAAAAAGGCTCAAAAGGTGTATAAATACATTCAATCATTAATATGATGTTCCTGAAGGAGGTGAGTCACTGTTTCTCTCTGATCTTTGTGGGGAGAGAAGGTATTGGATTTCCTCCAGGAGGACCTTGCCAGCAGAAGTTGCTTAGCATTTATTAAAACAATTGACCACTTTCTTTCCCCAGCTTTGCAGGACTGATGTAGCAATTTGCTTAACTACCCCAGTGGGTATGTCATATAAGCTATGAAAAATGTGTTCTTTTTTCACCTTCTGAGTACGTTGAAAATGTTGAATTACACATTTTAAAGACCAAATCAACAGAGTGATGGAGTGCACTGAACATTTAATCCCTTCCGACATATGACTTTCTCCCAGTTCTGATTTGTCTGCCGAGCAACTCTTTACCTGGGCATCTCCCACCAGTCACATATATGTTTGGGTACAGCAAGCGTGTTTGTTACACAGATAACAGAAGTGTGGTAAGAGAATTTTAAGCAAAAGCATTAGAAACTTTACTCCTTTCCATGATCACACTTCTCTGCTTCTAAAGCATAAAGGATTATGGGAACAGGGTGCACAGCCAGAGCAGAACAAAGAAGCGAAGGTGGGAAGAGCTGCAGTCAGTCAACTCAGAGATTAAATCATCCGTCTTGCAGGCACCCAAACCTGGACATCTTGTCTGTGAGAAGACTCTGACCTTTGGTAGGACAACAATTACAGGATCTTTGCTGAGACTCAACAGCTGGGGCAGTAGACTGAGCCGAAAAGGGAAAGAGTTGTCAAGGTAGAATGGCAGAGTGCCCAGAAATAAGGGGGAAAAAACCCCAAAGTTATAGATTATAGTGTTTTCTTTAAAATTTTAATAGTCATAACTCCAGATGACCTGGTAAGAGAACACACTTCTTATACACCGGACAACCCTCTGAAGTAAGAATCATATTGGGGTGGCCCAAAAGTTCATTCAGGATTTTCCATACAATATTACAGAAACATGTAATATTGTATGGAAAAGCCAAATGAACTCTTTGGCCCAATATAACCCCTCTTAGAGGTGAGAAAACCGAGGCCAAGAGACTTTAAGTACTTTGCATAAACTTGCTGATTATACATGCAGCTCTGTCGGACTTCAAAGCCTGTGCCCTTCTGTGTCTCTCAATGAAGAGTGTGGTTGTGGTGTAGCACTGCTAGTTGATATATTTATAAGTAAAAACCATTAATAATTTATATAATGCAAATACAGTGACAAGTATTAGTTATCTATTGCTATAAATGAATTATCACACATTTGGAAGCTTAGACCAACACTCATTTTTGATCTCACAGTGTATATGGATCAGGAGTCCAGGCACAGCGTAGCTGGCTCTGCTAGTGGTCAAGAACCCGCCTGGCAATGCAGGAAACTTAAGAGATGCAGGTTCAATCCCTGGGTCAGGAAGATCCCCTGGAGGAGGGCACGGCAACCCACTCCAGTCTTCTTGCCTGGAGAATCCCATGGACAGACAAAGCCTACAGGGCTACAGTCCATAGGGTCTCAAAGAGTCGGACATGACAGAAGTGACTTAGCACCACTTCTTGAGCCAGAGGGTAGGAGAGGGGTCTCTCCGGGAGTGAATTCAAGGTCTTGGGTGGGGCTGAGGTCTCATCTGACGCCTTGACTGTGGAAGGGTCCGTCTCCAAGCTCCTGTGGCTGTTGGCTGGTTGTTTACAGGTCCTGAGAGTTGTTAGACTGACGACTGCAGCTTTCTGCTCTCTGCTGGCTGGGGGCCCTGCTCCATTTCTGATTACATGGGCCTCGCCAGCCCGTGGCTTCTTGCTTCATCAAGGTCAGCAGAGAAGAGTCTGAAAGGGTGACATCAGTGCCTTGTGAAACCTTGGCGTTGAAGGGACGTGCTGTCAGCTTTGCTAGGTCACTGCGCCCTTGGGAGGAGAGGATCATATGTGAGCATGAGTCCCGGGTGGGTAATGAGGGCCATCTGAGAGTCTGCCCTCCACAGGTATGGACGTCTAAAGGACTTCCATAAGAAATGTTATGGTTTTGATCTCACTATTCAGCTGAATGCTAAAATAAGCGAATAAGTAAATTAAGTAATTCAGAAACAACTGAAAAGCCAAACTGTTGGTGTAAAGACGGATTTGGTTCTGACTTTGTCCTAACGTGAATGCAGTCACATACTTCCGGTCACGTGTCGTTACAGCAGACTGACAATTATTACAGCGGGAAGAGAAGCTCGGCATGGTTTTTAAAACTGACAGTTCTTTCAGTTGGGTGAGGATAATTTAAAAATAGTCTGTTTATATTAGAGATGCACAATATTTTTTTTCCCTTTGACATGGAAATGAGAAACTCCAGAGAAAAGCCCGTCATACAAAAAACAATCGACGAAATAATAATTTGCTCTAATTTATCTCCAGTGTTTTTGGTGATGAAGATATCTTAGATCTGATTTTAAAGGAGACAGCATAGTCACTAGCAGACAGAAAACAAAATCCCTTTACCGGGTGCTGACTGGACTTTAGATCTCCCGTGTTCAACAAGGATTTATATATTCACCAAGTCAGAATATACTCATGATTAAGACTTCATTTATTCTTAGAGCCCATCTCAATGGGATTGAGTGAGCCAGGTATCTGGAGAACTTCATTAGGGAAGGAGTACCTATGTGAGGTCTTATCTCAGCTGGTCCATTCAAGTCCTTCCAAGCACATGCATACATATAGCTCAGTTGGTAAAGAATCCGCCTGCAATGCAGGAGACCCCAGTTGGATTCTGGGTCAGAAAGATCTGCTGGAGAAGAGGGCTACCCACTCCAGTATTCTTGGGCTTCCCTCGTGGTTCAGCTGGTAAATAATCTACCTGCAATGTTGGAGACCTGGGTTCAATCCCTGGGTTGGGAAGATCCCCTGGAGAAGGGAAAGGCTACCAACTGAGAATTCCATGGACTGTATAGTCCATGGGGTCACAAAGAGTCAGATATGATTGAGCAACTTTCACTTTCATTTCACTTTCATACATTTCAAGGCTTGCTTTATAAACTAGATCGTTACAAAAGATTATAAGAGATTCTTAAAGACAAAAGAGTAAAATTGAAATGTTAAGACATGTTAATGAAAGCAGATTTAAATTTGTCTGTGTTCTTTTTTTACTAGAATTCTAAGGGAGGACAATAAAACACATTATTTTTAACGTGGAAGAGAAGGTAAAACACAGTTAGAAAAATAAAAAGTGAAATTTGATCAACCATGTAATCTGTTCTCAATTGGAGTCAGTTTTGAGACTGAAAAACGATGTTTGAAATGTGTAATCTTTAAAAGTACATATTAATCAATAAAAGTTTTATTACATTGGTGAACTTATAAAAAGTTATATATAAAAATCATTTTAATGAAATTTTTTTCAAAAATAAAAGATAACAAACTATATGCATGTTAAACAACTCCCCCACAAAAATATATGAATTATTTGAACATTAAATATGAACACACATGGAATGATTATTCTTGATACATTTCAGTTCAGTTCAGTTCAGTCACTCAGTCGTGTCCAATTCTTTGAGACCCCATGAATCCCAGCACTCCAAGCCTCCCTGTCCATCACCAACTCCCAGAGTTCACTCAGACTCAGGTCCATCTAGTCAGTGATGCCATCCAGCCATCTCATCCTCTGTCGTTCCCTTCTCCTCCTGCCCCCAATCCCTCCCAGCATCAGAGTCTTTTCCAATGAGTCAACTCTTCGCATGAGGTGGCCAAAGTACTGGAGTTTCAGCTTTAGCATCATTCCTTCCAAAGAAATCCCAGGGCTGATCTCCTTCAGAATGAACTGGTTGGATCTCCTTGCAGTCCAAGGGACTCTCAAGAGTCTTCTCCAACACCACAGTTCAAAAGCATCAATTCTTTGGTGCTCAGCCTTCTTCACAGTCCAACTCTCACATCCATACATGACCACTGGAAAAACCATAGCCTTGACTAGATGGACCTTTTGTTGGCCAAGTAATGTCTCTGCTTTTCAATATGCTATCTAGGTTGGTCATAACTTTTCTTCCAAGGAGTAAGCGTCTTTTAATCTCATGGCTGCAATCTCCATCTGCAGTGATTTTGGAGCCCCCAAAAATAAAGTTTGACACTGTTTCCACTGTTTCCCCATCTATTTCCCATGAGGTGATGGGACCAGATTCCATGATCTTCGTTTTCTGAATTTGAGCTTTAAGCCAACTTTTTCACTCTCCACTTTCACTTTCATCAAGAGGCTTTTTAGTTCCTCTTCACTTTCTGACATAAGGGTGGTGCCATCTGCACATCTGAGGTTATTAATATTTCTCCCAGCAATCTTGATTCCAGCTTGTGCTTCTTCCAAATGTGCTTCTTCTAAAATGTGATACATTTTAGATACTTTTAATTGGCACATTCGCTAAATCTTTCCCAAATATTTTACCTCTAGTGTTTTCCTGAAGGATGCCTCTCAAAATACCTTAATTTTTTAAAAACATAATTGCCTGTAATCTTCATCATGGAGAAGGCAATGGCAACCCACTCCAGTACTCTTGCCTGGAGAATCCCATAGACAGAGGAGCCTGGTAGGCTGCAGTCCATGGGGTCACTAAGAGTCAGCCACGACTGAGTGACTTCACTTTCACTTTTCACTTTCCTGCATTGGAGAAGGAAATGGCAACCCACTCCAGTGTTCTTGCCTGGAGAATCCCAGGGACAGGGGAGTCTGGTGGGCTGCCATCTTTGGGGTTGCACAGAGTCAGACACGACTGAAGTGACTTAGAAGCAGCAGCAGCAACCCTCAACAAAAATACATTTTATATTTTCTTGCTTTATGTTCACAGAATAACAGCATGTTCAGTTAACTCTGACCATGCTGTACTATTTTTAATTGAGGATAAGCTATCTTTACTGTTGTAAAGTATCTGGAAAAGTCAGAGCAAATTTTAGTAATTGGAGCTTATTCTCACTATAACTTTGTTTATATTTTAATGGATAAATATTTGAATGAAAACATCACATTTATTTGGTTAAAGTCATTCTACTTTTGTTTGATAAGTATTTTTGTGACAAAATTGAACAGTTTGTTTCATTTACTATTATTTGAAGTATTTGTCACTTTCAGATACTTCAAAACTGCCGGCCTTGCAGATGTCATGCAAGTCTGGCATATATTATAAATTTATCCAATTAAACACAAGTTCCCTCCAAAGGCATTGCCTTGAATGGAGGTGATTCAAGGCTCACCACTAGACCAGATGAAATTGAATCTTGAGATGGTTTAAACTTTTACCACATTATTGTGTTCAGGTTAATTTAGTCTATTCCTTCCTTGCTTTTATAAAGATATAGTTCTATTTTTTGGCACACAGTTGTCAGTTGCTAAAATAATTTTTAAAACACTCAAAAAATTGAAAGCTGAAGTGTTTTGATGCTTTAACAAATATTTATATTAAAAACGTCCACTTTATTTTGAAAAAATGCAGCAAAAGTTTACAGACTTTATTTTCAAAACAGTTCAAAAATAATACTATACTTGGAATAGTTTTAAGAGTAGTTCTTCAGAAGTTAAAACATTCCTAAGATACTGTCTTTAGGTAACTTTTCACAAAGTAAGCTTGGAATTGAAAATGGGTGTGTAGTCAATCTAAAAGAGCAACTGATATTTCACTATTAACAAAGTTAACTTCCAAAAGCTTTTCTGTGGTTTCATGACTTGGCTGAGAAACTTTGAACTGTTACTGGAATTAAGTGACTTTTAATCTGAAACATCTGGTGATGCTGGTTATCAACATTTACCAGTGTTAACTGCTGATGCTCTTTACCTTGAAATTTCAGCAATAGCAATTACCCTGGGTTTAAACTTGTCCTAAAGCTGTTCTCAAAGTGTGGATACCAGACCATCAGTGTCAGTATCAATCAGAAACTTTTTAGGAAAATATTTTCTCAGACTACCACCCCTAGCGTCTGAGTCCGGAGTCTTGCACTTATGTTATTACAAGCCTTCCAGAAGCTTCTTATGTTTGAGAGTCACGGCCAAAAAGCATGGGCTTCCCAAGTGGTGCTAGTGGTGAAGAACCCGTCTGCCAACGCAGGGGACGTAGAGACATGGGCTGGATCCCTGGGTCAGGAAGACCCCCTGGAGGAGGGCACAGCAACCCACTCCAGTATTCTTGCCTGGAGAACCCCATGGACAGAGGAGCCTGGCGGGCTACAGTCCATGGGGTCAAAGACATGACCAGTCCACGTCATGACCAGTCCACCGACTCCAGTCCACGGAGTCGGACATGACCGAGCTACTTAGAATGCACACATGCCAAAAGTGTGGTTGGAGGCCGTCTTCTTCCTGCTGGTATTTTAAGTGTACCTAAGGTAAGCATAATTATATATATTAAAGGACTGAGTTAATCATTTATTATTAATAAACTTAACTAAGTTGGATAAATTGAATAATCCATGCCTCAATTTGCATAACTAATTGATAAAAGGCTAAATTCACATATGTTAATATGCCTAATTATGTTTGAAAAGCTAGAAAATTAGATGACTTGTGCATCATTTATTGAACAATTACATGCATGAAACCAAATATGCAATTCTGAAGTAGAGGTATACAGTAATTGTGGTATTAAGTGAATGTCATTGCAGACAATTAGCAAAATTCTAATTCTACTATCATTTCTTATTATACATCACCGTCTGGCAAAACTGTTTAAAATGAAACATTACAGTCTTTTAAAAGGAGTATCATTCTGCAATGACTTTACTTAGCAGATCATTTTATATAAAAATTCACCTTTGCAACAATAAGGTACACAGAATAATACAATTATTGTTCTTTTCCACTTTCCAGGTTTGTTTTTGTTTGGTCTTTTTATGACAGGTTTGCAAAGGAAAATCAAAGCAGTTACATAAACATTTTAATAGAAATTGGAGCTGAGATTTAGAGCATTCTGCTACTTCTTTTCTTGGTAAAGCACTCGGGATTTCATATCCCTTTAAACTCTGAGGTTGTCAGCGTGCCATGCATGAAGAGGATCTGAACTCACGGGAAATGGGAAGCCAGGGGATTTGATTAAGCAGGTTCTGCAGGCCACGACTTGAGGTGGATGCATTATGATGGTGACGTGGCGGGGGCCACAGTGCAAGGAGCACCAGAGCTGAGCAGGCAGGAGAGGCGGACTTTAGCTGGACTGATCTCTTCTCTGCTAGGCACTCTGTGTGTGTCCAGTTTTGTTTTAAATAATTTATTTTAAGGAAAGATGGTGCAGGTTAGGTGACTATGAATGTTGGACATCTCCCTAGATTGTGGGCATTCTGTTTTGAGTGCCAAAGAAACACCCAGTTATATGAAGACACACACACATCCCTCCTTGCACACACAAATGCACAAACACACATATGCACACAGTCATTCGTGTTCACACATACACGTGCAAGCACACACTCACGTGTATATTTTATGTATGTATATCTCCATACAAATGAGCACTTATATATAAGAATATATGGTTATATTATATAGTAAAATAGATAATGTATACAATTATATATAAATATATGTTTATGTAAAAGATTCAATGTATTTCTCATCTTCTTTGAGTATAGTATAATTTATATCCCTCTTAAGTCTAGAATTAATGCTTTTGAACTGTGGTGTTGGAAAAGACTCTTGAGAGTCCCTTGGACTGCAAGGAGATCCAACCAGTCCATCCTAAAGGAAATCAGTCCTGAATATTCATTGGAAGGACTGATGCTGAAGCTGAAACTCCAATACTTTGGCCACCTGATGCAAAGAACTGACTCATTGGAAAAGACCCTGATGCTGGGAAAGATTGAAAGCAGGAAGAGAAGGGGACGACAGAGGACTAGATGGTTGGATGGCATCACAGACTCAATGGACATGAGTTTGAGCAAGCTCCAGGAATTGGTGATAGACAGGGAGGCCTGGCATGCTGCAGTCCATGGGGTCGCAAAGAGTCAGACACAACTGAGTGACTGAACTGAACTAAGTCTATAAATGTTGTATATAACCCTCCACATACATTTTTCCCATTAAGCAAATAATCAGAAAGCGGCTTCTGAAGTTTTTATTTTGAAGTATTTTGAAGTATTATTTATTTATTTATTCATCACCGAAGAACATCAGGGTGAAATATGAATTCCCCATTCTTTCTGTGCCTCTGGAACATTGTCATGTGGCTGGCAGGGAGAGTGAATAAATATCAGTCAAGTTCCTCTGTAAAGGGATCAATTATGTAACAGAGTATTAGCCACTCCGATTGTAACTGCTTTTCAGAATGGCCATCATTTATATGGTAAGCCTTCCATGCCAGTCTCTGGGTTATTTTTAGAATGCTGGAATTTTCTATATATAGGAAGACGTATTAATATTAAACATCAAAGTAGCTTTTTGACTGCTCTCTTTTTTGCAGTCACTAACTTAAATAGACTGGAGCCGGGCATTAGCTTCCTAGAGTCTAAAACTGGACACTGTCATAGATTATTCTGTTTGACAAATACGGAGCAAAGGGATGAGCTTACAGCCGTGTCTTTGGAGAACTCTAAACATCAAATGTGGGGCTTTGCAGGTGGCTCAGTGGTAAAGAATCTGCCTCCAGTGCAGGAGATGCAGGTTTGATCCCTGAATCGGGAAGATCCCCTGGAGAAGGAAGTGGCAACCCTCTCCAGTGTCCTTGCTGGGAAATCCCATGGACAGAGGAGCCTGGCAGGCTACAGTCCACAGGGTGGCAAAAGAATCAGATACGGCTTAGCGGCTAAACAGCAACAAACATCAAATATAGGAAGCCAAATGTTTATACCAAGTAATGCTTAGATACAGCAGAAACTTGTGCTCTGCACTGAGGTGCTGACTCGCCCCACCTTCCTGGGCAGCACCAAGTAATTCCTAGGAGGCTTCCCATGGCCTTCAGCTCACGGCCTTCATGAGGTTGTTACCAACTCCGGGGCTGACCCAGCGAGCATGGTCATCGGTCAGTTCACCTACCACCGCAGAAGCTGAAAGTGCAGCCCTGTGGAATGCCCTCATTTCGTGTGGTCAGCAGATCATCTCAGCTCTAAAAGTGACTTTTCATCTGCCTGCTTCCGTGAACACAAGACAACCAACCTGACTATTTTGACTAGCTTGTTTCTTGTCAGGTAAAAGCTGGTCTTCTCTGAGAAGATTCTCCGTTTCTCATAGACCTTCTCAGTAACTCATTAATGTATTTACCAGGGGCAGGGGAGTGGAATCTATGCTTTTATACTTTTGTATCTTTCTTAACGCCTGGCACTTGTGGGAACTCGAAAATACATCGTTTAATTTAATGAAGCAGAACCTCACTGGGTGTCCCCCTTGGAACGTCCCGCTGGGACCACGTCCGCACTTTGTGGGCCCTCCTCCTGCGGCCGTGACTCGGTTTGGATTTTCCGTCTGCCCGCTCTGGCTGGATCCTTCTTGCAGCACTGCTCTGAGAGGATGTCAAAGTGGAGCGGTTCACCCGGGAGTCTGCTCAGGCCTAAGACAGTAGATGTCACCTTCCAAATGGACACCTGGACTGCAGGCGCATGGAGGAACACTGCTGTCTGCTCCCTCTGGTAAATCTGGATGGAGGGAAGACCCGCAGCCACCCCACTGGACGAGCGAGGCACTGGTCCGCGTGTGGGGCACTCCGGGGTGAAGCCCCAGGGGATGAAGTCACTCCAGGGAGTTGGAAGGGAGAGGGTCTCTGAAGATTCCACAGAAGCAAAAGTTAACAAGAAGGGAGGACAGGAAACAGGAAAGGGAGAGGCTGCCATTGATGACAGGCAAGGGAGCTGCAGATTTCAAACAAAGTTTGCGACATCCCCAGTGGCTCAGACGGTAAAAGAATCTGCCTGCAGTGCAGGAGACCTGTGTTCATTCCCTGGTCGGGAAGATCCCCTGGAGAAGGGAAGGGCAGCCCACTCCAGTATTCAAGCCTGGAGAATTCAGTGGACAGAGGACCCGGTGGACTATCGTCTAAGGGGTCACCAAGAGTCGAACATGACTGAGCACTAATGGTTTGATCGTTTTGATTATTACGCTGAGCTGGTACTTTAGTTCCTGATTGGAGACCATGACTTGAAGTGACCAAGTGTCTCAGCCGCTTTGTTACCGTCTGAGAGCCAGGAGCCACTTCCTGGAACCCGTGCTGATTTCATCCACAGAGGTGGGAGGGGCCTGCCCGCATGGAAGAGGGTGAAAAGGACCCCGAAGAGCAGGAAGGAGCCGACACCCCCACGTATCCTACCTGCTCAGGGCAGTGGCTTCCCAGCTTCGACCTTCCTTCTTCCTCCTCCTGCATAGGGGAGCGGCTGTGTCTGATGCTTGGCACACACTAAATGCTAAGTAATTTCTTAAAAAATAAACATTGAATGCAGAGAGCAATCTGTCTTTCATTCTTTTTAAAAAGAACCTCTGTTACTACTGCTGCTACTTTTATTACTGTATTTTTGCTTCTTCTGCCCCATTCCACCTGGCTGAAGGTATATCTTGGCTTCTGAACTTTGGATTTACAGAAAGAATGGTATAGCAAGGACTCTATTTCTGCTTTAGCTTCCTGCAACCCACCGGAAGTCCGGCTGTCATCTTCCTGTGAAATCTGACCCTTTATTGAATTTCTCTATGCCTTTCTTCTCTCATCTGTAAAGTAATAGCATTGCCCAAGTCGGTCTTGGGTAGTCAGTGATGTATCAACCTTTTCTCAAGTAAATTCTAAAGCACTGGGCTTTAAATATTGTTGCTTGTTCACAACTGTTCTAATGGGATTTTTTGCTTCTTACTTATGCTTCAAGATGTTTAATTGATTCAGGAATTTAATAGCTTGTAAGCTCTCCAGGGTCGAATTAAGTTTCTGGTCAAAGGAAAGAGTTATTTTGAATCTTCTACTAAGAGATATATTTTGACTACCGAAATGGTCCAGCCACAACTTCACCCCCAAAATCGTGAGATAAGTAGAGATATGATTAGAAAAAAAATCAAACCTTGAAAGTTTTACTTTCATGTTAAACATCTGACAAGGCACATTTTATAGGCTATATTAAGTAACTACTGAGCTATTAAGTCCAAGGTCCTTTCCTTAACTTTTAGCCCTGATTGTCACATCAAATTACCTATGAATATGATAGAGTTGGTGCTCTGAAATGATTTATTTATTCAGTAAGTATTCATTGAACAGTGCTGAATGTCAGGTGCTGTTCAGAGCAATTATGATGCTTAGATTAATGGACAAAACAGATGAAACTTGACTCCGTGAGCTTACAGGCTGGCCTGCTTGTGTGGGCAGGCATTCAGTACATCATGAGGTGATGATGGGTCACTGAACAACATAGACGGTGTGTGTGTTGGTTTTGCGGGCCACCGCCATGAAGTACCACCATCTGCATGGTTAAACCGTGAAAATGTATCATCTCACAGTCTGGAAGCTGCAGATCTAAACTCCAGGTGTCAGCAGAAGTGGGTTCCTTCTGAGGCCGTGACGGAGGGTCTGCTCCAGGCCCTTCTCCTTGGCTTAAAGATGGCTGTCTTCTCCATGTCTCTTCATACGGTTCTTCCCTCTTTGCATGTGTCCAAACACCCCCTTTTTTTTGTAAGGGCACCTACTGTACTGCATTATGCCTGCTAAGTTGCTGCAGTCCTGTCCAACTCTTTGTGACCCCATGGACTGTAGCCCGCTAGGGTCCTCTGTCTGTGGGATTCTCTAGGCAAGAATACTGCAATGGGTGGCCATTTCTTTCTCCAGATACTGGATTAGGGTCCACCCTAAAGACCTCGTTTTAAATTGACCCCCTCTGTAAAGACGGTCTCTAAATAAGGTCCGTTCTGAGGTCCTGGGAGTTGGGACCTTGTCTTTTCTGGGAACACAGTTCACCCCCTGCCTGTAGCGAAGGTGTTAGAAGAGGTGTTAGCAGGTGAGAAGCACTTTGGAAGAGTGCCCGTACTGAGGATGAGGACGTGAGCCCCTTGGACGTCTGCGGAGGAAGCAGCCTTGTAATGTGGGGACTTCGAGGCATTTTCAGACCTCCCCCTGGGCAGGCAGCCTGTGTCTGAATATTAGATACTCAAGTGGTGGGGAGAGAGGAGGCAGACCGGGGAAAACACGAGCTTCCACAGGAGAACAGGAGGATCTGAGGTGCCCAGGGCTCAGCTGAATCCTGTGTTCCCCATGTTGGAGATCCATGTGTTAGAAGGTGGGGCCTTTGGGAGGTGATTAGGTCGTGAGGGTGGAGCCCTGGTGAGTGGGGTTAGTGCCCTAGTAAAAGGAACCTCTAAGAGATCCCTCAGCCCTTCAGCATGTGAGTTCACCTTCTACCACCAGGCAGGGAGTGCTCACCAGAACCTGTCCTTCCCGGCGCCCTGTCTCAGACCTGTATCCTCCGGAGCAGTGAGAAGTAATCATCTTGTGTGTATAAACCCGCCAGTCTTTGTGGCGGGTTTGTTCTAGCAGCCACAATAAATCAAGACATTGAAAAGTGACAGGGAAAGTGTTAGTCACATCCGACTCTTTGCAATCCCGAGGACTGTAGCCCATCAGTCTCCTCTGTCTGAGGGATTCTCCAGGCAGGAATACTGGAGTGGGTAGCCATTCCCATCTCCAGGGGATCTTCCCAGCCCAGGGACTGAACTCAGGTCTCCTGCATCGCAGGCAGATCCTTTACTGTTTGAGCCACCAGGGAAGCCCCAAGACAATGAAGGCATATGCAGAGACGTCCCAAGCAGTGGGACAGCAGGGCGAAAGCCCAGTTAGGAGACAGCAGATTGCTCACAAACTAAGAAGCATCATGGACACAATCATTTCACTCTCGGGTCAGAAGTGATCGATTTGACTTACAGAGAGCCAACCAAGGAGGTTTTGTCTACAAATGTTGCCATTAGATACTTTATTTTGTCAATAATCTAGAGATTACATTGCTGTTATTTTGAAGAAAACCTATCTTTAGTGTAGATACCCATCTTTGAATTGGTATTTACCCATTCTCCTCAATGCCAGATTTCCCAAGCCAGTTTGCACTGAGAAGACGGAATAAAGACGCAACAATCTCATGTTCAATAGTGTTTAATAAAGAATGTGATTTTGTATCATTTAAGGGAAAGCTGTTCTCTATTTCAAAGTTAAAGATTGTTCTCTGTTTCAAAGTTAAAAATTAATTCTGCAGTTGTGAGCTAGTGGACTGTTCATATTCTAAGAGGTTTTATTCCTTTCTACTTCTGTATCTGGATTCAACTAAGAAAAGTCCTTTCTGTTTAACTTAAATATCATTAATGAGTGAGAACAAAATTTTACAGTACACTATGAAATATCATTTTCTATAAATGGGACTAGAGTGTGAAAATGTGCAATTTGCTCCTTTGACATTATTTTCTAACAATCAGCATATACAGTTTGCAAGTTATTGAAGAAAACAGTATCTTGTCCTCCAAGTAGCGTGAAAACCTGTTATTTTAAGATACTTGTAGTGCAGTTAATTTCCAAGAACTTAAAAACATCGGCTTTACCTCTCCTCACAGAGTTAAATAAAGGAATTCCTTATTTAGAAAAGAAAGCAAGGGAAGGGGAGATACTTTTTATATCAACTGCACATGGGGGAAAAATGGTATTCTTGTTAACTTTAGAGTTTTTCAAAATAATAATGACGGAAATACACCGACATTTAATTACCCCTTAATATGTGCCAGAACTCTGCTCACCATGTTACTTTGATTATATCATTTAATTTCTATGACCCTGGCAGGTAGGTATGGATATTATCATCTGCTTTCTGCAGATGGAGAAGCAGACTCACCGGGAGCACTTTGCTGCTGAAGTCCCACAGCCGGGCACAGGACCGAGAGTCAAACCTAGGCTTCCACTCCTCCTCTTAAAGATGTCTCAACTGGGAGAGAAGCTACCTGTTCCATCAGACTTTGAAAAGCAAAATTGACATATTTTCCATATGAAATTTGGAGAGGAAATGGCAACCCACTCCAGTATTCTTGCCTGGGAAATCCCATGGACAGTCTGTGGGGTCGCAAAGAGTTGACACAACTTAGCAAATAAACCACCGCGGCCGCCACCATTTTAAATTATTTACTAAGTTATTTGATTTTCTTGTTCATATGATACAGATAAAGATGGGTCTTTCTTAACTTTCCCTTTCACCACTCTGATTGAGCCGGTTTGATTTTAACATGCTGACCCTCAAAGAAGGGAAAGTCAAGCTATAAGCTCATAAAGCTATAAGCTATAAGTACCAAGCTATAAGTTTGTTGACAAAGTGCCTTTTATTATTTGTGTCTGATTTTTTTTAAAAATGTGCTTGCTTGGTTTCACGTATTTAAATGGTAATTGACTCACTTCTCATTTGGGAGAAATACTGTTTCGTTTTTGTCACAATATATGTGCAGGGGGCTTCCCTGGTGGCTCAGTGGTGAAGCAATCACCCGCAATGCTGGAGACTCAGGATTGACTCATTTTCATTTGGGGAGAAATATTACTTCATTTTACTCCCTGTAAAGGGATATAAATTATAGAAAACATTTTCTCCCACTCAAAATAAAATTTCAGAAGAGTAACTTGCCGCTCCAAAATTAAGTACTTATATAATAGTTCTGGTACTAAATCCCTAGGCTTCTTATAAAGTAAGATGAGAGGCCAAAGCTAGTCTTCTGCAGAGACACACAGGCGTTGGAGTTATAGATGCACTTGGCTTAATACACTGTGTTAAATTTTTAATTGCACCTAACTTGAATTTATAAGGGACATGATACCTACCCGAACTAAGGGCATTAAACCGAATCAACCAATTTATCATTCAGGTGTTGCAGTTTTTAAAACTTCATTTTAATTTTCTGAGTCACTTACTTTTCAGCCTTTTGTTTTCTTCTTTTTCAACTTGATTTCAATTCTATATCATGAGTTCGTCGCTGTTGTTTCAGGATAAAAGAGCAAATGTTATTCCCTGGTGGCTCAGAAGATAGAGAATCTGCCTGCAATGCAGGAGACCTGGGTTCAGTCCCTAAGTTGGGAAGTTCCCCTGGAGGAGGGCATGGCAACCCACTCTAGTATTCTTGCCTAAGGAATCCCATGGACAGAGGAGCCTGGCGGGCTGCAGTCCGTGGGGTCTCAAGAGTGCGACACAGCTGAGTGACTAATACTTTTCCAGGTGCTTCGTTTTTCTAGAGCAATGGGAATTATCCCCCAAGTATGATTTTTATTCCCTCAAAATACTTCTAAGCATAACAGTGGGATAAACATCAATTATTACCCACAAAGAAACAAAACTTTTTTTTTTAATGCATAGAGCTTTGTAGTATATGGAATTTCAAAGTTTGATAGTTTTAGGAGAACTTTTTAAAAAGATCAGAGTCTTTTACATTAATCTTACACACTAAAATCTTTTACATTAATCTACACATTAAATACACACAGTGAGTATGTACACAGAGACTGGTGTTTATGTAGCTTGAATAACCATGTTGAATTCTAACCAGGTTAGTAGAACACCACCAGATGGAGTTTTCATTTGCAAATGAGGTGAAATCATATAATAGGTGCTATTAATAGGCTAAATTTGACTAGTTCAATTATGTGTTAATAAAAGCAATGACTATATTTTTGGAGGATGAGATGGTTGGATAGCATCACTGACTCAATAGGAATGAATCTGAGCAAACTCTGGGAAAAAGTGGAGGACAGAGGAGCCTGGCAAACTTCAGAGTTGCATGGGGTTGCAGAGTTGGACACAACTTAGGGACTGAACCACAGCAAATCACTTTCCAAAGAGAAGGATCACAGAATTATTTTGCCATTTGATTCCTGAAGTTGTGTGATATACCAGGAATTACATAATACCCTCAACAGTATTTGCATATTGAAGTAGATTCTGTTTTTCTCTGAAGATGCAGACATCTTACAGGCACATACTGAAAAGAATCTTTATAATTTAATGAGGTCACAGAATGTTCAAATATACCCAACTACGAAGCTGTGGTATTCAAACTCTTGGGAGATGCACGGAGCCTAGATGTCCCATGCACAGTCCTGATGTTACCTCTTGCCTCTCCTGCAGCCCAAAGTTCCTGGGCATTATTATTTCATAACACTTACAAATTTACTAATCTTTTAGTGCCCCCCTCACCCAAACTTGCTAAATTAGTTTATGGATGTGACTGTTAAGTTACAGTTTTATTCATTAAATTATTTTTAATTACTGTATAACTCCAATTATGTGTAATTCATGTGACAGAGTTCCATTTTTTAAATGTCTAATTATTCAGATAGACTTTGAATTAAGATTAGCTGTTTGAATAGTTATATAATTTTTTTTTCACATTTTCCAATAGATTTTATTTATTTTAAAAATAATTTATTTTAATTGGAGGCTAATTACTTTACAGTATTGTAGTGGTTTTTTCCATACATTGACATGAATCAGCCATGGGGGTACATGTGTTCCCCATCCTGAACCCACCTCCCTCCCCATCCCATCCCTCAGGGTCCTCCCAGTACACCGGCCCTGAGCACCCTGTCTCATGCATCGAACCTAGACTGGTGATCTGTTTCACATATGGTAATATGCATGTTTCAATGCTATTCTCTCAAATCATCCCACCCTCGCCTTCTCCCACAGAGTCCAAAAGTCTGTTCTTTACATCTGTGTCTCTTTAGCTGTCTCACATACAGGGCTATCATTACCATCTTTCTAAATTCCATATATATGTGTTAGTATACTGTATTGCTGTTTTTCTTTCTGACTTACTTCACTCTGTATAATAGGCTCCAGTTTCATCCACCTCATTAGAACTGATTCAAATGCATTCTTTTTAATAGCTGAGTAATACTCCATTGTGTGTATGTACCTCAGCTTTCTTATCCATTCATCTGCTGATGGACATCTAAGTTGCTTCCATGTCCTGGCTATTATAAACAGTGCTGTGATGAACATTGGGGTACACGTGGCTCTTTCAATTCTGGTTTCCTCAGTGTGTATGCCCAGCAGTGGGATTGCTGGGTTGTATGGCAGTTCTATTTCCAGTTTTTTAAGGAATCTCCACACTGTTCTCCATAGTGGCTGTACTAGTTTGCATTCCCACCAACAGTGTAAGAGGGTTCCCTTTTCTCCACACCCTCTCCAGCATTTATTGTTTGCAGACTTTTTGATAGCAGCCATTCTGACTAGCGTAAGATGGTACCTCATTATGGTTTTTATTTGCATTTCTATGATATTGAGTGATGTTGAGCATCTTTTCATGTGTTTGTTAGCCATCTGTATGTCTTCTTTGGAGAAATGTCTGTTTAGTTCTTTGGCCCATTTTTTGATTGGGTCATTTATTTTTCTGGTATTGAGCTGCATGAGCTGCTTGTATATGTTTTAGATTAATTCTTTGTCAGTTGTTTCATTTACTATTATTTTCTCCCATTCTGAAGGCTGTCTTTTCACCTTGCTTATAGTTTCCTTTGTTGTGCAAAAGCTTTTAAGTTTAATCAGGTCCCATTTGTTTATTTTTGCTTTTATTTCCATTACTCTGGGGAGGTGGATCATAAAGGATCTTGCTGTGATTTATGTCAGATTGTGTTCTGCCTGTTTTCCTCTAGGAGTTTATAGTTTCTGGTCTTACATTTAGATCTTTAATCCATTTTGAGTTTATTTTTGTGTACGGTGTTAGAAAGTGCTCTAGTTTCATTCTTTTGCAAGTGGTTGACCAGTTTTCCCAGCACCACTTGTTAAACAGATTGTCTTTTCTCCATTGTATATTCTTGCCTCCTTTGCCAAGGTAAGTTGTCCATAGATGCATGGATTTATCTCTGGACTTTCTATTTTGTTCCATTGATCTGTATTTCTGGACAATTATTCAATTTATTTTTGCATAATGAATGGTGACTGGCCAGATAGAAAATGTTTCATTTTGGGCGGGGGCGGGGGGGCAGCAGGAGAGGGTCAGAAGCTCTGCTCAGGCCCAGAGGCATCACATTGTTATTTTATTTTTATTCTTCCACCTCCCTCCCCGCCCCAATAACTATTTGTCACAGTCCTACTGTGTTCTGGGCACTGTTCTAAATGCTGAGTATATACTTGGAAAAAAGATATGGTTTCTGCCCTTTTTGTTCTTTTATTTCTATAGGAGAAACAGGCAATGAATAAGTAAATGAATATATGTTGTTGTTATTGTTGTAGTCGCTCAGTGATGTCCAGCTCTTTGCGACCCCAAGGACTATAGCCCACCAGGTTTCCAGCTGCATTATTGTTGCCTGGGGGATCTCATGGAGGAAAGGAGCTGGGCAGGATACAGTCCATGGGGCTGCAAAGTGTCGGACATGACTGAAGTGACTTAGCAGGCCCGCACACGTGTCTCCTTGCTATAGAAATCTGCACCCAAATTGTGTTTCAGTGGTTAAAGCTAGCAGTTTGAACTCTTAATTACTCCATCTTCATATAAGACTTTTCCTTATGACAATTTGTTTATATAACTTTACATTTTCTTGTTTTTGTAATTAATCACATACAAAAATAATGAGAGTGTTTTCAAAAAAAAATAAAGGAAACAGCATTCAAGTATTCAAAGATCTGGTAAAGGTTGGAATACTTGAAATTTTTCAGGCTATGCTGATTAAAATCGAAGAACTGGGAACGTTAAACATACTAATGCTTTTTTTAAATGGTTATTTTAGTAGGCATATTCGGTTACTGACTCAGAAATACCACACGTAATGACAACAAATTGTAACTGAATAATAACTGTGAAAGAATCTGTTACTTTCTAGTATCATAGAAGAAAAAAAGGCCATATCTGTCATTAAAAACATTCTTGACATGTGTATAACTTTATTTTCTTGAAGCGTAAAAGGAGTTTATAGTAAATTCCCAAGTGAGTGTGGGACTTTGTAATCGAGCACGTACTTGCTCACATCTGTCTTGGCGTTTCTGACATCTCCATGTGTTCCGGATTTAGCAGAGAGACTGCACCTCAGCCTTGAGTCTAAACCCCAGATGACCCACCCGGTTGCTCATTTCTCTCTAAGTAGAAGCTAATTCTCTGATAAGTTGTCTGAAGGCGTGCCATTTGTCTGAAGCTTAATTAGTTCTGAGCAGGTGTTGTTTAATGAAGTGCTCAGGCTGGGATGCGGTTAATCGGATGAGGTTTCTTGAATGCAGGGTGGTGAAGAGGCACACGAGAATTCTCCAGGTGGGTTACAGCAAGTCTGGAGTGAAACGGACTCACAGATGGCCAGGCTGCCCTGGTGTGGACCCTCTTCCTAGAAAGGGCAGGCGTTCTGTGACGGTCCCTTGTGGGCAGGCAACAACCCTCCCTTCTGGTCAGAGTCCCTTTGCAATCCCCCAGAGGGATTGCAGACCTGAAATCCTTAGCATCCTTGAACTCGGAAATGCACTTGGAGTAGGCAACGTTGTATCAGTAAATGATCATTTAAGCTTTGTGGAAACAGTTCTGAGAAACTCTGCTGGAGAGTTCCTATAGCAATAACAGAATCAAGCCTGGCTTGGGACCAGGACATGTAAAGTCATTGTGACTTGTTTTCATTGTTTCCTCGGTGATAAGGGAAGCTACAACTAAATAACAGCCCACTACTCTGGTTATTTCTGGGTTATCACTGAGCAGAACATAAAGTGATTGTTTTTTGAGCTACATAAGAAGTGGAACATTTCAATTCTATTTAAAATGATGTCTAACTCGCAAGGTGGTCTATGAAGATAAAATAATTTCTTCTTGGAAGAGGTCCTGTAAGTTACCTAGGGAAAGCAATTATTTTTTTTCATGATACAATAAGGAGTTGTGTTAGCAATGACTTATCAACCTACAGTGGTGATCATTACTTTGGTCAGAATGCTACTAAGAATAAAAGCATTCTAAATTAATGTGATCTTGGTTGTATTTTTTGTTTAAAATATCAAGTCCTGATTTTCCTGTGTTTCAAGATAATCAATACATCATTTGTTTTTCTGTCCAAATAGCTGCATTATTAAAAAAAAAAGAGTAAATGCCTGTATATTTTATTTTTCAGCAATAATATTAAAAATTTTGGGGAAAAAAATCTGTTGTATTACCTAAAATTTCTTGCAAGATTAGCTATATGTTTTCTATTTCTTTTCCACCTATAGTTTCAACAAGAGTGCTGACAATAATTCAGATGAATTTTCAGATTTTCAGATACTCAGCTACATGTTTTATCACTTGGAACCAGAATTTGTAGTAATTTCTCATAGTATTTATGGCTAGAAAAAGTAAAACAATTCTCAGAGAAAATGTATTCTCAGAGTAAGTTTATAAATGACCGTTTCTTTCAGAACATTCAAAAACACTATCTGCACGTGTTTCCAGCCTGAACATCTCGCTAACCATCAAAACTGGCCACATTGCAAATATATGTATTATGTATCAGCAAATTATTAGCTGCTGAAGAGCAGTAACACGGTAACGACTGTACACTGCTTGTATAGATCTCAAACGTACAGACACAATTTGTCTGCCTTATTCAAATATGTAAGCACTGCTTGATTTACTCAGGAGAAAAATCGTTTTCATTTTCCTTGTAGCGTTTTACAGAACGTGTACAACAAAGACCGTTCTAACGTGGGCCTTTCAGGCAGCTCTTGTGTGCAGCAGTTCAGGATTTACTGTGTGTTTTTTCCAATGACTGGGCTCTTCCCATCACGTGGCCAAAGTACTGGAGCTTCAGCCTCAGCCTCAGTCCTTCGGATGAACATTCAGGGTTGATTTCCATTAGGATTGACAGGTTTTCTCTCCTTGTGGTCCAAGGGACTCTCAAGAGTCTCCTCTGAGGTTGTTACAGAGCCCCAGTTTGAGTTCCCTGAGTCCTAGAGCGAATCTCCATTGGCTATCTCTTTTACAAGCAACAAGTGCTGGAGATGCATGTTAAGTAAAGAAATGATAGCTGATAAAACCTGGAACAGGTAGGAGAACAAGGAGAAAGAAGAAAAGGTTGTTTAGGAAAGGAATGTTAACACTTAAGTTCTCATGTAAGTTTGAGACAAAGTAGAGTAAGGGCTGATGCTGGGAAAGATTGAAGGCAGGAGAGGGGGACAACAGAGGATGAGATGGCTGGATGGCATCACCGACTCGATGGACATGAGTTTGAGGAAACTCCGGGAGTTGGTGATGGACAGGGAGGCCTGGCGTGCTGCGGTCCATGGGGTCACAAAGAGTCGGACACAACTGAGTGACTGAACCAAACTGCACTGAGAGTGAGGGCAGGGCCCAGGGCCCTGAGTCAGGGAAATGGCCTTGGCATTCTCCCCTTCTCTTTCTGTCTCCTCCTTTCCTGTGTCTGCGAACCTCTGAAATCCCTTTGTTTTCTGTGACCCACTGAGGAGACCCCACAGTGCATTCCTTCAGATTCTCCACCACCCGCTTTGGGATGCAGGGGGTCAGGCTTCCCACGCCAGACCCAGAGCTGTCTCCTGTGCTCTTCTAGGACTCCCCTCCCACACTGGCTCCAGGGCTCGTCTAAGCCTTCCTGGGAGGCGGACTCCTCCCAAGGTCAGGGGACAGTGGCCAGTCCTGGTTCCTGCTAAGCCCTGGTCCGGAAAGCAGGTAGACACAGAGCCCTGCAGCGCAGCTTCCTGGGCAGGTCAGGGTGGGGCTGTGCGTGAGCTTCCTGCAGGAGAGCGAGTTGCCTTCTGGGGTTTCTGTCTCCCTCTACTAAATGGGCTTCCCTGGGAGCTCAGATGGTAAAGAATCCGCCCGCAATGCGGGAGACCTAGGTTTAATCCCTGGGTTGGGAAGATCCCCTGGAGAAGGGAACAGCTACCCACTCCGGTGTTCTTGCCTGGAGAATTCCATGGACAAAGGAGCTTGGCCGATCAGGAGCCAAAGTGACCTCATTGACTTGGGGAGGGGATGGTGGGGACAGAGAGACCGGCTGATATTAAGTGGCTGGGAGAGCACAGAAGGTTTTACAACCGTCTTGTGCTGAACAGGAGAGGGTTGACAAGGGAAACACAGCGATTCCTGGGCATTTGGAGGGGCTGGCTGAGGTCAGAGACCATGAATTCCCAGAGCAATCCATCTTCCTTGCCGTGCAGTTCTCTCCGCTTTTGTCTAGACCATGTGAGATGAAGTAGGTAAATTTTCATCCTCCTTTCCACAGTGGTAGATGAGGCTTACAACGCTGTCATTGGTTAACAGCTCAACTTTTTCAGGGTTTTGAAACATTTGATGTATTTGTAGCCCATTTTATTGCAGACAGAAGGTAAGGTATTTTTGAAATATTAGGCACAATTTGTGGTCTCTGTTACATTACAGTCTTTGGCAACTGCCTGAGAAAGAAGGTGGCTGGTTGCATTTGCAGGGTCTTCTGGTCATTTTCATATTGGACCAGGAGCACACTTTCAGTGGAAGATGTTGAATTTATTCAACAAACGTTTATTAAGAGCCTACTGTGCACCAGCTACTTTACTAGGCATAGGGCATAGGGAGAATCAAGATGGGGGAAGGTGCTGCTTTGGGGATGCTTGTATGAATTCATGCTCATTGTCTAAATAAATGGAAAATGCTAAGAGAAAGTGGAAGTTCCAGTGTGTGTCTGTGGAAGGGTCTCATGAGTGTTGAATATTCATCAAGAGAGAGGATCATTGGGGTCATATTGGAGCCTGGCCACCACACCTATTTTCCACTTCCCCAGGTTCACTCCCTACTCCAGTTTGGTCTATCTTTTCTGAACCTTCTTTAAGAAGAATGTTCTAGAACATTCTTCATTTTTTTTCAAAGTTGGAGCTACTTTGTCATTCTATTCTTTCTGTTCTTTATAGAGTTCTTACATTATTTTTAAAAATCATTAAAATATTCAACTTTCAAAAATTCAAAATTGACGCTTAAATCACTTTTCATGTATTTCTGTTCTATATTTTTTTCTCAATTGATGATGAAACTATGCAATCGGAAGCTGTTAATCACTGAAATTGGACAAAGCACAGGGATGAGATGTTTCCTGTTTATCTACATGATAGATACTTTCTGGAATGCTTTTTCTTCTTGAATATACATTTTCATGAATAGGTGAGAACATAAGAAATAGTAAAAGAATTTCCATTTCTTTGTTGGCTTAGTTGAATAGAGAATGTCAAGAGCAGCTTTCACATGTTAAATAGAACCTGATTAGGTAGGAAGAATGTTCTTTGAAACTACATACTTGAAAGCTAAATACACATACCCATGCCCAGATACACGGCATCACAGCCCATTCTGTTCACATAGTTTACTCACCTGGATGGCTTGAATCATAATTGTTAAGATTCTAAATGTGCTGCATTTATCCTATCAAAATTAATGCAGTTGAGTATATGCACATATTAACACTTTTCCCCTGTAAAACTAGAGGCAATCTAATTGAGCCATTTATGTCTTTAGAAGGTATGTGAAGGCAAATTTTTAAAAACCAGTGTGTGTGTACTGTCATGTCCAACTCTTTTTGACCCTATGGACTGTAGCCTGCCAGACTCCTCTGTCCAGGGATCTTCCTGATCCACAGATCAAACCCTCATTTCCCTGCTGCTGCTGCTGCTGCTAAGTTGCTTCAGTCGTGTCCGACTCTGTGCGACCCCATAGACGGCAGCCCACCAGGTTCCCCCATCCCTGGGATTCTCCAGGCAAGAACACTGGAGTGGGTTGCCATTTCCTTCTCCAATGCATGAAAGTGAAAAGTGAAAGTGAAGTCACTCAGTCGTGTCTGACTCCCAGCGACCCCATGGACTGCAGCCCACCAGGCCCGTCCATCCATGGGACTTTCCAGGCAAGAGTCCTGGAGTCTCCTTCATTGGCAGGTGGATTCTTTACCACTGAGCCACCTGGGAAGCCCTATAAAGGTGGATGGTACCACTTTAAGTTACAAAAGTATACCTCTGCTCCAAGCCTAAGTGAAAAATAATCAGGTGATGTTTCTCATCTCATAAACACGTGTCATCAAATTATCTAAGAAAATAAATTAGCAAAAACTTTAGACCATGAATTAATTCTCTTTCTTGATTTGCTCTTGACATGAGACTGGGACAGCCTCAGCTTCTGTTTCGCCTTGATGATTGAGGTAATCAGTAGCATCTCAGTCAGCATTTCTTCAAGCAACTCCGTGATGATTACAAAATACTTTTCTCAAGTGAAAGCTACTTAATGATATTTAAGTTGTCATTTTTAGGTACAGCTTAGCCTGTAATACCAAACCTGAAACAATAAGAAATAAGTTGTATTCCAGAGTTGGCAAGGCAATCTACTTGTTAATCTTCCACTGAACTGAAAACTAGCCCAGTGAAGATGCCCTGGGCTCCCCAGGTGGTGCCAGTGGTAAAGAGTCCACCTGCCAGTGCAAGAGACGTGAGGGATTCGGGTTCGCTCCTTGAGTCGGGAAGATCCCCCAGAGGAGGGTATGGCGACCCACTCTAGTATTCTTGTGTGGAGAATCCCATGGACAGAGGAGACCTGCAGGCTATAGTCCGTGGGATCGCAGACAGTTGGACACGAGTGAAGCCGTTTAGCATGCGCGCAAAGATGCTCTGATGAAGTCATGTGCTGAATCAAGAGTAGAAAAAAATTTCTCCAAAAACAATTCCATGTTCTTGATAGTATGCTGTTCCATACAGAAGGTATGAATGGCATGAAGTCTCAATTCAAGCAGAAACATGTAGGGGAATTAGCTTGCATTTATGGAATGATAACTGGTCTAGATTGACTAAAGCAGAGAAGAATTTGCACAGGAAACAGGAAGAAACAGGACATCAACGACCTTCATAATATACATTCTTTATAACTGTAAGTATCGTGGAAAACAAAGGAACATCGGAAAGGACAGAAACATCCCAAATGCATTTTTTCCTAAAAATGCTTCATTTTTAAGGAATATTAAGTCTGATGTCAAAAATATTGATCGCTATGTACAGAGGATTTTTCATAAATGTTTTTAAATGCATGAAATTCCCTGTAAATAAGGTAGATTGCTTTGATAGATAATCCTAAACTTCTACCATGCTCAGCCAGATTTCTTTCACTTTTATCATCTGAAACTGTGAAATTTATTTTGAGATTTTGAACCCGAGAATCAGCCTAAATCTCAGGTTCAAAAAAAAAAAAAAAAAAGAAAGAAAAAGATGACAGTGTTGCCCTCTTGTGGCATTTTGAAAGACCAGATTGATGCTTAGAGAGATCAGATCTGAACAGCATCTGTTGCAAACAGATGAGGTAGCCCTGGAATCCAAAGAGCCCCTTTTTCCTTTGGTCTGGTTTAGGAATGCGGCTGGACTCAGTGTTAGGATCCTGGTGAGGTCCCACCTCCCTGAAGCTACAGCTGTGTGCTTGTATGCTAAATCGCTTCAGTTGTGTCCGACTCTTTGCAGCCTCATGGACTGTATGTAGTCCGCCAGGCTCCTCTGTCCATAGGATTCTGCAGGCAAGGATACTGGAGTGGATTGCTGTGCCCTCCTCCAGGGGATCTTCCCGACCCAGGGATCGAACCGACATCCCTTGAGTCTCCTGCATTGGCAAGACAGGTTCTTTACCACTAGCACCAAGAGGAACGTGCAGGGTAACGCAGAGTGAGCCGAGGGGATCAGATCAGGGTCTCAGCGCTCTCTGTCATGTTGAGCGCATCACTAACAGTCTCTCAAGTTGAAACTATTAAAAATAGGGATTTTCCTTCATTTACTCACATCCATCCCATTGGGCATCTTCAGTTCATCCCCAGATCTTCGCTTCTCAGCACATCTTCATCAGCCATTGCTCAGAGTGAAAATGAAGACCCTGTACCAGCTGTCAGGAGAGCCGAGTGCTGGTCTCAGGGCTGCATTTCATTTACGATCTGTACAAAGGTACTTTCCTCTTCAGCCTCATTCCTCTTTAATGAAGACTGAAGGAAGAGAAAATGGGAGCCCGCAGTTACTGAGCTCCCAGCTAGAACCTTGCTCTCTGATCGGTGCTGTTCCTGCCTCATGGGAAGGCGTTATTATCCATTTATTGATTATGTAACTCAGACAGCTACAGGGACTCACCCCCAAAGGAGTCAGAGTGTACGTATTATCCTCAGTTTTCAGATAAAGGAATTGAGGTTTCGAGAGGTTAGATGACTTCGTTGGTGCTTCCCTGGTGGCTCAGACAGTAAAGAATCTGCTTGCAATACAGGAGACCCGGCTTCAACCCCTGAAATTTGGGAAGATCCCCTGGAGACAGAAATGGCTACCCACTCCAGTACTCTTGTCTCGAGAATCCCATGGAAGGAGGAGACTCATGGGCTACAGTCCAAGGGGTCGTGAAGAATCCGACACGACTGAGCTACTAACAGACAAGTTCACAGCGGCTAGCAGAGAAGGAGTTAGGGTCCAATCCAGATGTTTCTGATATTATAGTAGCACCTTTACTGACAGTGAATGAGTGATTAATAGATTAGTGGCCGTGTATTTTTGAGAAATCCTGCACTGAACAAAATTGATCAGGTTTTCTTCAGAGTTCCCAAGGCCTTTGAGATCTAAATGTCCACAGCCATGCCTGTGGCTCCTTTCCAGACGCCTTCACTCTGTAGATCTCTGGGATCTGCCCCCAGATTGTTTTCCCTTACTCATCTAATCAAAGATCTTCCCCGATTATTCAGTCCATCTCGAAGAGCTTTTTTGTCCTCATGTTTCTTTCCATGATTGTCTTTAATGATATCTGCTGCTGTTGCTAAGTCGCTTCAGTCTTGTCTGACTCTGTGCGACCCTGTAGACGGCAGCCCACCAGGCTCCCCCTGGGATTCTCCAGGCAAGAACACTGAAGTGGGTTGCCATTTCCTTCTCCAATGCATGAAAGTGAAAAGTGAAAGTGAAGTTGCCCAGTTGTGTCCGACTCTTCACGGCCCCATGGACTGCAGCCCACCAGGCTCCTCCGCCCATGGGATTTTCCAGGCAAGAGTACTGGAGTGGGGTGCCATTGTAATGATATCTGCCATATGATTTATTTTAGTGATGTAATTTCATTGGGCTGCTCTGGTAAAGAATCTGCCTGCCATGCAGGAGACCCCAGTTTGATTCCTGGGTCAGGAAGATCCCCTGGAATAGGGCTTGGCAACCCACTCCAGTATTTTTGCTTGGAGAATCTTCATGGACAGAGGAACCTGGCAGGCTCCAGTCCATGGGTGGCACAGAGTCAGACATGACTGAGCGACCAGGCACAGCACACAGTTTCATTAAATATTTCTTCTCTGCTAAATTTCAAATTCCTAGAGGGCAGAAATTAGCTCAGTGATAACTATAGAGCCTTTCAAACAAGCCAAACACTCTGAAAATAATTGTGAAATATGCGAGTAAGATGATGTGGTTATGCCAATCACGTTTATATTTAAGTTTGCCTGGGATGTTCATGGCTGGCGTGTCAGGCGTCCCTAACGAGTTGTTTCAGCAGAGGCCTGGCATAGGCTGCCCAGAAGGTTTTCTAAAATAGAACCCGCAGGCATCCTGACACTGTCAGAGAAGGATTTGATCAAAAGGAGATTTCAAGGTCCTTTAAATCACATTCACGTTGTTAAAACCTTCGCATTAGAGGGGATTATATGAGTCTGCAAGATGAAAGAAATCGAGACCTTAGTTCATCTGTAGCGATTTATCATCCCGGCATCTCGCCTTCTCAGGCTGCGTACATAGCTGAGACTTCCCCGAGCTCTGCAGAGCCTCGGAGCAGGAGTTCAGCCAGCAGCATCCTACTCAGCTCAAAGAACAAATGCACAGTCACTGACTTTGGGGGCTGGAGGGACTCGTAGAGGCCATCCTGACAGGTAATTTTCCAACTGTGCAGAGTCCTGGGAAAGGGGAAGGGTTGGGAACATTTGATTACATTTTTATTCCACAAGATATGTTTACATATTTCTAAAACGCAATAAAATTTTAACACATCAGATGTCTCCTTTTTGACTACTGCTGCCAGCTTTTATTTTCGGCTCTTTCTACATGATTAAAGATTATCCTAGATTGAGGTTAAATACTATTTTTTTAAATCTTAATTTCTCAGGGTCTATACAATCATAAGAAAATAAAGTGGATATTAAGACCAGTTGTAAAATCTATAAAATTATATAAAATTGCAGCTCTCAGTCATAGCTACTAATTTCAAAATATCATTTTTGTTCTGGCTGATGGATCTGATCATAATAAAAGGTTGAAGGACAAGTTTATGAAATACGCTTGTTGTAACTCCGCAAGTTGGTGATGGACAGGGAGGCCTGGCGTGCTGCGGTCCATGGGGTCGCAAAGAGTCGGAAACGACTGAGTGACTGAACTGAACTAATGAAGCATCACCTTTGCTGTTTCATATTTTGGATTTTTCCTTGTTTCAGAGCTTTCTGATATATTTGCCTCAGAGGAAACTCAGGGCCAGAGCATAGCTAAAATTCTCTGGGTCCCTTAATTCCACATTTGATAGTTTGCTTTCCCGTGTCCTCTGCCATGTCTCCTTTTAAAGCCAAACCCTACACAGGGGATCAGGATGAAGTCTGCCATTCAATGGCTGAGAAATGTAAAATGATAGAGCTTTCACTTTTTCCCTTCCCACGAGGTTCCTCTTAGACCGACCCGCAGGGCAGCCTACGTCTGACTGATGTCTGTGCTGACCTGAGTTCACTGGCTCTCCAGTGGCCCACCATCTACAGGTTTGGTCTTTGAACATCTTTGAGACTTCCCATTTTGAGAACACAGCATAAAAAGCAGGCCTTTGTGAGAGTGTGTTGGAATTCTCCTTAGGAACTCAGCAAACCCAAGTGTCTTCCAGAGTCAGAAGAAATCTGTTCTAGGAGTGGGCTGTGTACCTCCCAGCCAGAGCAGACTCCTCTTCCCGAGTGTGGTGAACACCAGGCAGGGGTTAGTGTTTGCCCCTGAGGAGGTCTGCTGGATAGCTGACCTCCTGCCGAACTACAACGTGGAGGGAAGAATTGGGGGGTTTATTCTTTGTCAAGTTCACAGACTTGTACTCTCTGTGCCTCAGGCTAATAGACACTTAACCTTGGGGAAATAGATTTGTATGCTTCAGAAGGATGGATTTCTATTTACAAGTTTTCCCTGATCACTTTTGCTCCTGCAGCGAAGTTCATGTTAATTTGAATTCATAAAAGGTAAAAACTCATGAAAGCTTGTTTATTTTCTGTTCTGTCTTTGATTTATTGAATGAGTGAACTAGATGTTTCTCATGAGGCCCCAGTTATTAATACTCTCTTTCCACGTTTGCTCAAGACCGTCTTTGGAAAGACAGTGAAGTTGAGAGGGTGGGGAAAACATCTTTTGTTGCATTTTAGGACATTGTGAAGAAGAGACAACTTCAAGAATGAATTACTTAGAAGAATAAAGTATCTTCACTATGTGGAAGAATTCTTTTATTTCTACTCCTAAAATCTGTATATAACCTGGATAGTAAGTAAACACCTTTTGATAAGATCTTAAAAATAAATCTTCAGGAACCCTAGCCAAGACTTATGTTTGGGCCAAAGTAATGACTTCTTTGAATCTTTTATTCTGTGACCATTGTAGCTATCTTTAATTGGCAATTTTTTAATTCTTTGATTCATTAATTTATTCAACAAACATTTATTAAGTGCATGCTGTGTCTTGGAAGGACAAAATATATTTACAGATTGAGTTTAGTAACTTTTTATATACCCACAAGTATGCACATACACAGAGAAGGCAATGGCACCCCACTCCAGTACTCTTGCCTGGAAAGTCCCAGGGACGGGGGAGCCTGGTGGGCTGAAGTCCATGGGGTCGCTAAGAGTCAGACACGACTGAGCGACTTCACTTTCACTTTTCACTTTCATGCATTGAAGAAGGAAATGGCAACCCACTCCAGTGTTCTTGCCTGGAGAATCCCAGGGACGGGGGAGCCTGGTGGGCTGCCGTCTATGGGGTCACACAGAGTCGGACACGACTGAACTGACTTAGCAGCAGCAGCATGCACATACAATGAAATAAACATAAACATAGGGAGGATCTACATGAATCAAATGTTTCCTGTTTTTAACTTTTGATGGTAGTGCTGGTGTTAGTCGCTCAGTCGTGTCTGACTCTTTGTGACCCTGCGGACTGTGGCCCACCAGGCTTCTCTGTCCATGGGATTCTCTAGGCAAGAATACTAGAGTGGGTAGCCATGCCCTTCTCTAGGGAATCTTCCTGACCTAGGAATCAAACCCAGGTCTCCTGCATTGCAGGCAGATTCTTTACCATTTGAGCCACCAGAGAAACCCTTTGACGTCTGGGTTTCAGGCAATCTATATTTTTTTCCTTTTATACTTATTTAAACAGTTTCAGTTTATTTGTGATATAAAAAATGTTATTAAAAACATTACAGAGCACCTGGGGTGTTGAAAGAAACACAAGATGAATTTTTGCAATCTACGGTGAAGGAAACACAATCAGACGAAGCTTTTGTAGAAACACCAGGAAGCATCATGACAAGGGCTCTGGTATGTTTGTGCATTCAGCGCTCTGCAGGTTCGGAGAAAGAGCACCAGCTTCCCTTGGAAGAGGGCACGTGGAGGCAGTAATTGGAAATTTGGGGCAGATGATGAGTAGGAGGTCACAAGTTGCACAAGAAAGAAAACCACATTTCTTGCAGTGCGAAGACGCAACGCTGTGTGAACAACTGACGTGTTTGATAAGGGTGACAGATAGGTCAGTATATAGGGTGTTGCAGGAGATGAGATTAAAGTGAACCCAGCGAGCCACACAATCAAGGGTGTAGTGGGTCCCCTAAAAATATATCCACACCCACCCCCCAGAACCCATTGGCGCTGCTTATTTGGAAAAGGAAACTTTATCAGTATCATTAGGCATCTGTAGATGAAGAGATCCTTCTGGACTGTCTGGATGAGCCCTATATCCAATCTCAGTGTCCTATAGAGGGGACCCATGGACAGAAGAGAAGACACAGAAGAGGCCATTGATGATGGGGCGGAGATTGGGGTGAAGTGGCTTCAAGCCAAGGAAGGACCAGCATTTCCTTCAACCCCCAGGCATCAGAAGAGTCAAGGAGCGAAATCTCTCTCAGAGCCGCTGGAAGGAGCACGGCCCTCCCAACACCTCCAGAGCTGAGGGAGACTACATTCCTGCTGCTGTAGGCCACCGAATTTGTGACAATGGCCACAGGAAATTAATACAAAAGGCACTGCATGCCATATAATGAGGAGGTTCATATGATTTTAGTTGGGAGTAAAGGCATCATATTTGTGTTACAAATATGCAAGGACTTGTAAATTTTTCCAAGAATTATGAGACATCAAAGAAGGCAATTTATGTCACACAATTTAAGTACACAGAACCCTGTATTTTATATACAGAGAATTCCATGCTGAACAATTTAGCTCTTTTCGCAGGCAACCAGGTGCATGGTGTGAAAATGCTCATTCGTGTCCAACTCTTTGTAACCCCATGGACTGTACCCTGCCAGGCCCTTGGAAATCTATGGGATTTTCCAGTCAAGAACACTGGAGTGAGTTGCCAAGTCCTTCTCCAGGGGATCTTCCTGACCCAGGGATCGAACCCACGTCTTCTGCATTAGCAGGCAGATTCTTTACCACTGAGCCTCAAGGGAAGCCTGTGGAACCAGAGTATAATGGCTGTACTGAAATCAAAGTCAGCAGATTCAGAAAGGCATCCTTTTTGCAATAAAAACTTTCTCTAAATGCATCTTTTTTCCTTCTGCTCTGAAGTTGTCTACCTGAGTTCCTTAAGTCCAGCCCTGATTTGGGTGTCCAAATCATAGCCTGTCCAAATGTTTGACTAGCAGTTTGTCAATGGACAGTGCCATTTCCCTGTCTGCCTCTCAGAATAGTGATGAATGTGAAGATGAAATACTGTATGATTTGGCACAAGGGGATGTGTAACTGGGTTGACTGTGTAGCTGTGGGTACCCTCAGCCCACGATGATTAGGTGTCGAATGGAAACGTGTCAGGTGGCTCGTCCTGCAGGCCAGGAGGCTCCCGTGAAGCCGTGGGCTGTGTGTGTCTTCTCCTCCTGGTGGGGCAAAATACAGGCCACCTTCATAATTAATTTCTTCCCACGATGGGTTTTCTTCCGTCAGACAGAGGAGATGCTAATCAGATAGGAAACTCATGATCAATGTATCCAGGCAGGAAATGAGTGTGAGACTTTGTCCTCTATCTTCTGATCAATATATCCAGACAGGAAATGAGGGTGAGCTGTGTCCTCCGTCTTCTCAGCTGGAAAGAAGACGTTAGGACACTGTGAATTCCAGATGCTGTTCAGGACTGAGCGACCTGTGCAGCGAGCACCAGCGGGTGGGGCTCAGGCCCGTGTGACGGCAGAGAGTGACCTGTGGTTCTCCCAAAGAGCTTTGTCTTTCCACACAGTGTTTTCTCACCGTAATTCCTTCCCGAATCCCTTTTTTACATTGGCGCTAACTGAATGTGTGGTAAGAGGAATTATCCCTCCGTTTTTTAAAAAAATTATTTTCCTTATTTAAGCACGTGCATCTCAATTGTAGTGTTTCTTTCACTGCCTTAACTTTCACTTTCCCTCTTGCCTTTTCACATCCTTCCTTGACTTCAAGACTAGCTATGCCCAGTAATTCTGCTCTTCCCCTGGAGTTTATTTGGAGCCAGAACCAATGCGGTGCTAGTGGTAAAGAACCCGCCTGCCAATGTAGGGCACTCAAGAGACACCGGTTCCATCCCTGGATCAGAAAGATCCCTTGGAGAAGGGCATGGCAACCCACTCCAATAATCTTGTCTGGAGAATCCCATGGACAGAGGAGTCTAGCAGCCTGCAGTCTATAGGTTTGCAAAGAGTTGGACACAACTGAAGCAACTTAGCATGCACCCACGATCAGAATAAAGACTTCATTTCCCAAGTCACAAAGTTCTGGCCAGCAGGATGTCAACAGGAGGGATTTACGGAATACGCGGGAAGTATCTTAAAGGGAGGTTCAAGTATTGGTTCGTGTTGCAGGCTCAAGTATTGACATGATGCCTTGATGGTGAAAAGGTATCGTGAGGGTAACAGAGGGACCAGGGAGAGAGAGCTGGAGTCCCCAGGGATGTGGGGTCTCTGGCCAACCCTGGATTGCTTACGATTAACTGACAGAGATGTAAACTTCTACGTTGCTCAAGCCACCATCAGTTTGGAACCTCTGTGCCACAGTTCAACGTGTCTTCCAAGGCCAAGGTCCACTGGCAGAGTTGAAGCTGTGATCCAAATTAGCCGCACTGGCAAGGTGTGGTTGAAAGAGTAACATAAAGGGGGTATACGGCTACATGAGAATTTCTTGCCTCAAAAATACATTGACCTGAGACCTTTTGTTGCTATACGTATTGTGAACTGACTCATTCCACATATATAAACGTCCTTGATTACAGGTTTAGCACAGGCATTGCTTTGCAGAACTTAATAGCAGAAAGAAACTAACAGAGAAAGGCAGGGGGATATTGCAGAGTCAAAATGGTTGTAATTCCCACTTCAAGTTGAGATATTCAAAAGCTTTTCTCATAGGCGGCAATGGATCTCTGTGTATAACCTGACTCTCTTTTTGTCATTACAGTCATAGCACAGTAAGCACTTCTGCTTTGCTCTCCTGTAGATAGGAATCTAGTTTTCATAGAAATCATTTGTCCCAGAGAAGTTCTTCATCAATGAGGCTCGTTCACTGCCTCCCCTTCTGGACTGCTCCTCTGCACCTGCTCGGGGTAGCTATTGTTTCCATCAGAATAAACCGTGATGGATTATCACTCTGGGTATCTCTACATGTTTTAGAATGATTTCTCTGCTTGTTGTGTGACTTACTTTGTTGCCTTTGGCAGGGAACTGTAGAGCAGGCCCACAATAGACTTCACAATCTCATTGTTGCTTGGTAATTGAACCTCCACATTTATTGCATTAGAGCAAAATAGCAAGCCCCAGACACGTAAGGAGCTGGTACACTGTCTGGAGGGACTAGTCGTGCTGAATAATGAACAAGTAGGAAATATATATAAGCACATAGCTTGGGTAGTTATTCTCTAAACCAATGAGATTGTCGCTCTGGGAAGCGATACGGTTAGTGATATTTTAGAGATGATCTCTCTGCTTGGATTTAAACACTGAGTTTACCTTCCAATTCAGTCCACAAATGAGGCCACAAGACAGCTTCATCCTCTTTATTAGGCAAGATGCCTCTGCAGAAGGAAGTTAACTTCTTCAGCAACCCGGCCACGGCCCCAGGCACCCATGTGCACAGCAGACGACAAAAGACTGTACGTATGGCATACATGCATCTACGTTCCTGCTGCGTCTCCGTCTTTACCACTTTTCCTCAGATCAGAAACTCTAGAGAAGAAGTTCTAAAGTGGAAGACTGAGCTGAGAGATGTGTGTTGGTGGTGTGAAGTTCCTCTGTACCACCTCCATAGGAAAGGCTTAGAGCAAAGAAATTTGCAAGAATGATTCTGAACTTCAGAGCATCATAAAAGTCCTTGGGCAACAGCAAAGCAGCAGAAAGTTCACTCACCATTTCCTCTCACGGCTGGTCAAGTATTCACAGCTTGCAGTGAGGTATTTCCCACAGTTGTGATTCTTCTGCACCTTTTCAAACCTGATCTGGTCACTTCCCAATAAAACTATATCCATCACAATATAGGTTGAGGAGCGTCCTCAAGTGAATATGCTGCTGTTCTTTTTTTGAAGGAAAAATATGAAGAAAAAATTCCAGACCCATCACATATTCAGTAACAGACCAGACTCATGAAAAGCCCCATCTTTTTATCTCAGTGTCAAAAGTCACATCATTCTGAGTCTGTGTCAGGCTTTCAGAGACAGGTGTTCGTGAACTTGGGACTTAAGCTCATGTCTGGCCCTGTTTCCAGATTTGTGTTAAGGTCCTTGTGTGTGAGTGCTCAGGCACTCAAGCGTGTCCGACCCTTTGTGACTCCTTAGACTGCAGCCCTCCAGGCTCCTCCGTCCGTGGAATTCTTTAGGCGAGAATACTGGAGTGGGTTGCCATGCCCTTCTCCAGGGAATATTCCCAACCCAGGGGTCGCACCCAGGTCTTTTTCACTGAAGGTAGGTTTGTTACTGTCTGAGCCACCGGGAAAGCCCTGTTAAGGTCCTTAACCACCTTGAAGATGAAGTGGAAGGAGAATGCTGACTCCTTTGCTTAAACCTTAGCTCATTTGGTCAACAGCATCGAGTACTAAATCTGCACGAGAGGTGCTATGCTGGTGCTGAGAAATGAGCAGCCTGGCATTCCCATCCTTAAGGAGTGGATGGGCAGAGCCAGACCCTGTGATCTGGATGCACAGACTCCGGAGCAAAGATGGGTGCAGGAGAGTGCACATGATGCCTCCTGGGTGTGTCTGCACTGCTAACCAGGCTGCTAGCACTGTGTTCCCCTGGTAAGCCCCTGGAGTGTGTGTTACACCTGCAGACAGGCTTAGATTTGATGGACAGCTGTGTGCCTGCATCTCACATCCACACACTATGGCTGCCTAGCCTCTGTGCTTTCTGAAGTTTCTACAAAAATGAAATAGTTGGCACTTCTTTTTCGAGATGAGTAACAAATTTTTATATCAAAGACAAATTTGACCTCTCTGTGTCAACATTACTTTAAGTACCTGAAGAGACCCACTGTACAATTTTTTAAGTGTTGTGAGCTATAGCAATTGTTTAACAAACCAAGATACTTTGCATCTAGTCAAGGCTATGGTTTTTCCAGTAGTCATGTATGGATGTGAGAGTTGGACCATAAAGAAAGCTAAGCACTGAAAAATTGATGCTTTTGAACTGTGGTGTTGGAGAAGACTTTTGAGAGTCTCTTGGATTACAAGGATATCCAACCAGTCAATCCTAAAGTAAATCAGTCCTGAATATTCACTGGAAGGATTGATGCTGAAGCTGAAACTGCGATACTTTGGCCACTGATGCGAAGAGCTGATTCATTGGAAAAGACCGTGATGCTGGCAGAGATTGAAGGCAGGAGGAGAAGGGGACGACAGAGGATGAGATGGTTGGATGCCATCACCAACTCAATGGACATGAGCTTGAGCAAGCTCTGGGAGTTGGTGATGGGCAGGGAGGCCTGGTGTGCTGCAGTCCATGGGGTCACAAAGAGTCAGATATGATGACTGAGCAACTGAACTGAACTGAATTGAAGTAGCTTTTGTTTCTCAGCAAAAAGAGAAATATTCCAAATATGATGTTATGAATGGTATTCAAAACATAGCTTACTATTTACTCAGCTCATTATTTACTAGAATGTTCAGAAAGTATGATGATGAAAGTTTTTATTTCTGCCCATTTATGCCTGTTTAATTTCATTTATGGCTGTTTTTTCTCAAGGACACTCTCACTAAAAGAAGCCACTTGTCACTGGATTTCCAGGTCACCTTATATCACCCAAAGGAGACAGGGAAATGCAACATGAAATTTATTTCACTGCACCCTCTCTTTGAAATAAAATTAAATGTTTTACAATTTTATTTATAAACCCTATTGAGGAATTTCTGATCCAAGAAGTATTTAGACCCAACTTATTCATAATCCTGAGGCCAATTTTAGAACAAATCAAAAATTATCTCATTTATTGTGGGTCTTAAACATAAGCAAGTCCTGAGTAAAACCAGATATTTATTCCAAATGAATCAGATAAACTGTATTTATCGACCTCATGTAGGATAAACAGTGTTCTGTGTAAGATTGTATAGAATCCTCTTTGACCATTAGAAAACTGCTGAAGTTAGTACTTGTAGGAATACTAAGATTTTAGAGGAACATCTGACTGTCTGATGGTCTAGATAGGAATGGACAAACCAAATACAAATGCTTGACTTGAGGATTTTAAAGCATATGCAGTATTAAGTGGCTTAATTTATTCTAATAGAAGTTCAACGGTTAGGCATGTGATCTGTTGTTTTCCATATAAGATTTATTTTTCACTTGATGATTCCAATTGATGTATGATAAGACTTTGAATTTTGGGAACATCATGATTCTATGAAAGAGGATATAAGATATTGTATCAGCCTGAATAATGAGCATAAAGGCATGTTTAGAGAAAAAAACACCTCACCAATTGCAGATATACCAGTTTTGCATCACCCGTGGCTGCGCTGTGTGTGTGCCCAGGGGGACATGCGTGAAGACTCAGCCTCACGTGGATGCCCACGTGGACACACGCATTGAACACTCAGCATTGCTTGGGTGCCCACGTGGACACGCACGTGAACACTCAGCATCACTTGGGTGCCCGCAGGGACACACGTGTGAACACTCGGCATCACGTGGGTGCCCACAGGACACGAGCATTGAACACTCGGCATCACGTGGGTGCCCGCGCAGACACGCGCGTGAACACTCGGCATCACATGGGTGCCCGCAGGGACACGCAGATGAACATTCAGCTGTCATGTGGGTGCCCACATGGACACGCATGTCAACGCTCACAGGGGAATTCCTGTCAGGACACTCGGTGCTTTGCAGGGCTGTAGGAGCTCCATCTCCCTCCAAAAGCTCTTATTTTGGCTTGAATTGAGTTACCCAAACAAGATATTTTGAAATCCCAACCCCAGAACCTATGAAAGTGACCTTATCTGCAAATATTAATTCCTTCCTTTTTTACCTTATTCCTGTATCTTTTTAAAACTAACCTTCTGCTGTGCCATCCTCTGATTGCAACATTTTTCTCCAGTCTTATTTCTTCTTCTAATTCACCTATTCCCATTCTCAGCTCATATTTTTTTTTTTCTTGACTCATCTTCCTCTTCCATATTCTTACATCCTGGGTCTTTCCAGTGTCTTCTTTTTCCCCACTGTGCTTTCTCCTGGGATGTTCTCCCTGTCTGTTGCCACACTGACTATTTTTATGTTCGTGTGTCTGGTCTTCAGCTTTCCCTGAGCAATAGATTCCAACCATCTAATACTCACTTCCTGAACCAGTTACATTCTTGGCTCTTCTGTGAGCTTTTTGCAACAGTCTTCATCAGAAGGCTTCAAAGTTCTCATCAAAAGTCACTTCCTTTTGTCAGTATTCCCTGAACCCCTCAAGCCTAGCTCTGCAGGAAATGTAATTAGTACCTTTCATTTGTCTATCCGAGTACACGCTCATGATAGAGGAGGGCTGAACCATTAATTGGTAAGGAAAGGAAGTTCTTGGTTGTTGGTCTACAAAGTAAAATATTTCTATGTATGTAAGATTTGACTGGAAAAAAAGGGAACCTGAAACCAATAAAGCCTCTCAGTTCAGTTCAGTTCAGTTCAGTCGTTCAGTCATGTCCGACTCTTTGCGACCCCATGAATCGCAGCACGCCAGGCCTGCCTGTCCATCACCAACTCCCAGAGTTCACTCAAACACATGTCCATCGAGTCAGTGATGCCATCCAGCCATCTCATCCTCTGTCGTCCCCTTCTCCTCCTGCCCCCAATCCCTCCCAGCATCAGAGTCTTTTCCAATGAGTCAACTCTTCGCATCAGGTGGCCAAAGTATTGGAGTTTCAGCTTCAGCATCAGTCCGTCCAATGAACACCCAGGACTAATCTCCTTTAGAATGGACTGATTGGATCTCCTTGCAGTCCAAAGGACTCTCACGAGTCTTCTTCAACACCAAAGTTCAAAAGCATCAATTCTTCAGCGCTCAGCTTTCTTCACAGTCCAACTCTCACATCCCTACATGACCACTGGAAAAACCATAGCCTTGACTAGACGGACCTTTGTTGGCAAAGTAGTGATAAAGTAATGATAAAGCCTATACATTTAATTACTGATTTCCAGGAAACATGGGAGAAAGAACATATCAAATAACACCTTTGATATGCAGTCAGTAAACTGAGACTATAGGAAATCCTACAGGAAAAAAGAGATGGATTATTAACCAAAAATGTTGCAACAGAAAAAAAAGAAAGACAGCAGGAGACAATAGAGAGAATGAGAGAGAGAAGGGTAGCTGTAAGATTAGAAACAAGCTTTCAAAAATCAGCCTATTACAATCTTTGCATTATGATTTGACCATACTATTAAAAATTATGAATAAGAAATTTAATTACAGTAAGCAATTTACTATATGTTCTAGGTGTGATAATTGATGATGCTGATTTTTTTAATGTTTAAAATATGTTTTTTAAATAAAATATATCAATATAATGTCTAACATTTATGTCAGAATAATCCAGAGTATGAAAAAGTAGGTGGAAATACAGATCAATTACAGTTTGCTATGAGTTAAAATCAGTTGATAGGATGTGAGGGTTCATTTATTCTCTTTTCTTTCTTTGTATTTGAAAGCTTTCATAATTAAAAAAAAAATAAAGTTGGTTGAACTTGCCAAATAACAACTAAGCCTCCAATTTTCATGATTCGAAAAGGGTGAGATATTTCATTAGCAGTTCAAGTCCGTGAGGATTTGATGATTCCAATGGGGTTTTGATCTGAAAGGGAAGAGGAAAGACTATTTGGGCCTGAATTCTTCTGGGATCTGACCACCATAGACTGGTGGAGGTTGTGTTAACAGTTTGAATCAAGATTAGGCTGTAATACACTATTGAGTCCAAGATAATTAGAACTCTACCCAAACTTCCTTTGGCTCTGATTCATTTTCTTTCCAATGCCATTTTTGTTGACTTGTGGATGCATACAAATGCCTACTTTTATCGTCTTTTTTATTAGTTCCCTAGCAGGCATCATCAGAGTAATTATTTCCATTGTCATGCATTTAATTTTACCTTGTCTTCCACATGTTGCTACAAGTCATTTGCAAATTCTTACATCGATGCAACAGCATAACCACATTTGTGATCATCAGCTCTAAAAATCAATTTTTCCCTTGTGCCCATAGTAAAAATAATTACAGGTTATATAATGCGAGTTTTATCATGACAGGAGAGCAGAACTTATGTGGCATACTAATTTGTTCATTAAAGTGCAAATGAACGAATTACAATCGAAGGTGGTTGCCTGGTTTCCTTCTGCCTCTGTTGTCCAGAAACGCACACTCCACTCAGATGGGAGGCTGACAAAGATGGAATCTTTGGAGCCCTTGAGGGCACTTGGATTTCAACCCACTTAAAAAGTGATTAAAATGCCACCCTCTAGAGGCAGCAATATTTTTTATATGGGTCCTTAAGTGGAGAGATACTGATTCTGTGGGAAAAGGAAGGAAAGAAGGCAGAAAATAACCTTTTCGGGAGTAGAACTTAGAAATTTGTACCGACATGCCACTCAATGCTTCTTTAATATTTATAGAATTGGCTGCTTGTAAAGGCGTATTGTTTGTGTCTTTGATGAAGTGACACCATAGCAGCTGTTCTAAGTGGATCACAAATTCCATTCTAAACAGGGCATTCGAGGGCAAAGACCAGACTAACTCAGACCTTGAAGTCCAGTGGAAGGAGGAGGACAATCACCAGTATATCCATTAGCAAAGCGCCACCCGTCAACAGGACAATATAATCGTGTTCAGGTGGGAGATGTTCACTGTGGGACTGGGGTCCAGGGGAAACCCCAGCAGGAGAAAGAGACTTAGAGAAAAGTGGGATCCATCTGATGCAGGAAGAGAGAAGAAGGAATTCTCAGAATGAGAGGGCAGTGAACAGACTCCCAGGGAAGGGTGTGTCCGAGTGTGTCTGGAGGAGTCCCGGAGCCAGCCTGACTAGGGCAGAGAAGGTACGATTAAGGGGACAGTCAGAGACATCGTTCAGGGTCTCCAAGGATGCCCAGGACTTGAAGCAGTTTTCAAAACCAGGAATTGACACCCAGTGGGGCTTTAAGGGCAAAGTGCTCTGTGGTTGACAGGCTGTACAGGGGCGCTGTCTCTCCAGGCGATTTGTCTTCACATCCAGAACCGACGAAGCCCCTACACAAACAGAGAAAAGACATGTTGTTCATCAGAATCAACATTTCAATTATGTAAAATTTGATGGTTTCAAGCTTGCACATTAGCATGGATCTCTCTTTGGGGATGCTGACTGAATTCACTTGTGTAATATATTGTGTTCAATGGTGCAGGCACCAGACATATTTATTCTCCCAGCAGTGGCAAAGGGCATTGTATTTTTAATTTCGACACTGTGTTTCTTTTGTGTATTTTCAAGAGACATGTTTCTGGGAGTATCTTCTTCAGGCTTCATATAAGGAGGTCTGGTATTTCAAACAGCTGAATTAGCATTCCTTATCTGGTGGTGTGTGGTTAACATAACTTCACAGCTAATAGTGTGGGTTAAAAACACTGCGGAGATTTGTTTCCCAGCATTTACCAAGTGCCATGAGCTTCAAAGCTTTTCTTTCTTGACTGCTCAAATGCTTTGTGTGGCAGTTTCAGTATTCGTTTCTTTTGGCAGTTGGGGAAACTGCCAAAATGTACCATCAGAAAAGTTAGGTAACTTTCTTATGGTAAGACAGCAAAAGAAATGATAAGATCAGGAATCAAATTATACCAATATTATTATTATGACATTAATAATTTATTAAATTATGAATAAATTCTTTGTGTATGCATGTTAAGTTGCTGCAGTTGTGTGTGACTCTTTGCGACCCCTTGGACTGTTTAGCCCGCCAGGCTCCTTTGTCCATGGGATTCTCCAGGCAAGAATATTGGAGTGTGTTGCCATGCCCTCCTCCAGAATATTAAACCATTACTAAAGGTCCGTCTAGTCAAGGCTATGGTTTTTCCAGTGGTCATGTATGGATGTGAGAGTTGGACTATGAAGAAAGCTGAGTGCCGAAGAATTGATGCTTTTGAACTGTGGTGCTGGAGAAGACTCTTGTGAGTCCCTTGGACTGCAAGGAGATCCAATCAGTCCATTCTAAAGGAGATCAGTCCTGGGTGTACATTGAAGGGACTGATGCTAAAGCTGAAACTCTAATACTTTGGCCACCTCATGTGAAGAGCTGACTCATTGGAAAAGACTCTGATGCTGGGAGGGATTGGGGGCAGGAGGAGAAGGGGACGACAGAGGATGAGATGGCTGGATGGCAATGCTGACTCGATGGACGTGAGTCTGAGTGAACTCTGGGAGTTGGTGATGGACAGGGAGGCCTGGCGTGCTGCGATTCATGGGGTCACGAAGAGTCGGACACGACTGAGCCACTGAACTGAACTGAACTGAAATGTGATTGAATTATATGGTATATATATAAGGTATATTTTTATATAAAATATTTTCACATTTTATTACTATTTCATATTTTAAAATCATTAAAATTTTCACATTTTATATAAAATAGGTAGAAAGACATGTGCTTATGTATATACATATATATAGAAATATATATGTGTGTGTGTGTACACACATATATGTACCTGTGCAGAGATATACATGTGTGTGTTAATGTCTGTATATATGTACATTACTATATAACTCTTTTGTTTGTTTCTTCATTTATTTCCTTATTGCAAATGCAGTATAAGCACCCAGTCCTGAAACTGTGAGCTACACTTGATATCGTGTGTGCAGTTAATGGGTCATGGGGAACTTGACAGTGACCCCTAACCTATAGTGAGCTGTGCTGAGCAGTTTATTCGAAAACTCCTCAGGAAACTAAATTCTCCAGTTTATGCCCATCTGTTACTGCATCGCCCTCTGCAAGAAAGTATGAAATCATTTGTCGTTATCATCTCCAGATTATGTCTGCCTACTTTGGCAGTCACATTTCTTTTTTATAGGAGTGAGCGAAGTACTCTGGAGAATACAAAAGGGCCCTTCCCTTGGACTGTCCTTCCCCTCCAGTCATCTGTTAGAGACGCCAGAGCTACTTCCTCTGTGATGTTTTTCTTTGTCCCTCAACCAGAAGTTATCTCGCTTGCTCTGTCTCTCTCAAGACTTGTGACAACACCCTTTCTACATCCATCTCCTTTCTACATTGCACTGTACGTGCTCTTGTACATCTCTTCCTTTCTTTATGAGATTTCAGGCCACTTTATGTCTGACTCATCTTCCTGTCCCTCACTGCATCTGTGTGACACAGGGCACCTTGGGAGTCACCACACGTTGATGGGAACTGCAGGATTGTAACATAGAAAAGGTTTGAGTTCAGCAGAATCAGTGACTTTGGCATGGTTGGCATTTGTTTCCTCAAATTGGTGTTCTAAGGCAAACTGCAAATTTTCTCGGTAAATTCAACAGTTTTCTGGAAATTTGTTTTTGCCCTTGTAGATCTGACCGCAGAACGTGTCCCTCTGCAGTATAGATAACAAGAGAACTCAACAGGAGTTAAGTTTATTTTAGCAAGAGTTAGCTTCTCTCTAACAATAGAATTTTACTTTCAAAAGTTTTATTTACTCTTGTTTAGTGTTTAACCGTGAACTTTGAAAAACACAGTTGCCAGCTGTTACTGGGAGTCCTTTAACTTCCAAAGCTTTGCCCTGGAGGTGTCAGTTTCAGGATCTGAGGGTTTACAGCCCCTTCCTGATCACAAGTGCTCAGCAGTGAGGCAGGATGGGCGTGAATGGAGAGGTCGGCAGGCTTCGGAACAGAGTCATGCTAGAACAGGGCAAATAGACCCTTCACTTTGAAGTGATAAAGGCTACCCACACTGTAATTTTGCTTCCCAAGCAATTTCAGTCATCTTGGTCGATAGACACTAATCTGAAAGAATCTAAAGTTTGGGGGAGCCATTTTGCACTGAGCTCACTCGAGACCTAAATTCTGTTTTTGTTGTAGACCCTTGACAGTTTGGAAAACTTAATTAACTGAGCATCCCTACGGTGTAATAGAGTTCATATTTTCATTAAAATCCACCCCTGCCTAATATGGCTAATGTAGACTATCTTGGAGGACTGAATTGCAGATGTGAGCCAGTACTAAAGTGTGGTTACTGGTGGATCAGAGGGCACATCCACAGAGCTTCATGCAAGATCCACGAAGCTTCTGAGGTTTTAGATTCTGCTCTGTACCTACCCCAGGAGCATCACATCAGACTGTGTGTTTGTTAGAGGAGGGGGCACTCGGGACCCTGTATCACAGGCGTTCAGGAAGGCAGTTACTGGTCACAGTAAGGAGGGCCTTTAGTCAGACAAGGGCCGTGTAGCAACCAATCCTAGATTTGCACTGAAATGTTTCGGGGCCAGGAGTCTCAGTGATAAAATGCACTGAGGTACCTTGTCCTCTGATGCTGTTCTTCACCTTTCTCAATTTCCAGGCAGCACCTTCTGCACAGGCAACTTCTTTAGAAAAATCCAGAGAAAATATATTCTAGGACTTACCATCATTTTGCCAAAATTACTGATTGCCAAGACCAATATTTCTCAAACTGAAGTTGGAGACTGATTCCCTCTCATAGCCTTACTTAGAAAATCATGTAGCCTAATTTATCCCTCTCCCTTTGTTTTTGGCTTTTTAGAAACTATTTGTTTGCTTCTGCTTCAAAAACTCTCTTTTTTGTGCATGAGTACTCTCTGTCCTCTAAGATGACCTATGATGGGTTTGAGGCTGTAAACCTAGTCATAGAAGCACTGTTTTCCTCGAGACCTGCCACCTCAGTGTGAACCACTGTCTCTGGAGCAAGAAGACCAAACAAGTCAATCCTAAAGCAAATCAACCCTGAATATTCTTTGGAAGGACTGATGTTGAAACTGAGGCTTCAATACTTTGGCCACCTGATGCAGAGCCAGCTCACTAGAAGAGACCCTGATGCTGGGAGAGATTGAAGGCAGAAGGAGAAGGGGGTCACAGAGGGTGAAATGGTTGGATGGTATCGTTGACTCAGTGGACATGAATCTGAGCAAACTCCAGAGATGGTGAAGGACAGGGAGGCCTGGTGTGCTGCTGTCCATGGGGTCGCAGAGACTCGGAGACTCGGACACGACATAGCGATGAACAACAACAGCTTCATGAGTTATGGTCCCTTTTTCTGTGTGAATGAAAAGATGATTAATACACAGGTTAGTAAGGGACTGTTCTCCTAACTTTTAAAAATAGTATTGCTTTTCTGTGAACCACTAACAATATGCCCATCATGGGTTTTCCTAAGCAAATCAGTAGTTTTTGTATATAAAGCTCTATTTTTTCATAGGAAGTCATAGATGATGTGTCTTTTCTCTTTTAGCTTTATGAAGATGTATTTGAATTTTAGTAAATGGATTTGTCTTGATGTTACAACTCTCTGTGTTATCCCAAAGCAGAGAACATAACAGGGCAGCACACGCTGACCTCTCTTCTCTAGAAGTCAGAGGGTCGGCTTGTGGGCATCAGGCAAGACGAAGCAATTAGATGAGACTGCTCCGTTTTCTTATCTCCTCTCTCGGGCTTGTCTTGCACAGAACAGTTACTCTCCTGTGGGCCGTGCAAGGACATTGAGGACAGTCTGATCTGACAGAGGACCTCCTGGGCCCCTACTGATGGGCCGGAGCGCGGCCACGGGGGCCGGAGGCCACAAGTGAAGCAGGCAGAACCCGTTCAGTAAGTTTCTGAGTAGCTCAGCAGAGAAAACTAGCTAGCGGGAGGAGGGAGAGATGAAGAAGGAAGCCATTTCTCTCTTTTGCAAATACATAGACTAGAAAATATCGGTGTAAGAATCAGGCTAAAGGGAACACCCCAGGACTCCTCCTTCACAGTCAGGAGTCACAGATATGTGCCCAGTGTCCACCACCACGTTCCGCGGGCGGTATTCCAGTGGCCGCTTACACTACTCAACTTGCCATCTCGTTTGGCAAGGAACAGCAGATACATTATTTTAAAAAAAAATTTATTAAAAAAAATTTTTAGATTTTTATTTTTAATTAAAGTATAGTTGATTTACAATGTTGGGTTAATTTCTGCTGTACAGGAAAGTGATTCAGTTATATGTATATGTACATTCTTTTTAAAAAATATTCTTTCCCATTGTGGTTTATCATACGATACCTTTTTTTCCCCTTCCCCACAATGTATTTTTTTTTCCTTTTTAGCAAAAGCATTCTTAAAGAACAGATGGTGTCTGGGTCAGAGCATCTTTGCTCTCTGCCTCTTACAAAGGAAGAGCTAGTGTCTGAAACAAAACAGAGGCTTAGTAAGAAGGAAATGGAAATGAGAGAAATACGAAGGGTTTATTGTAGCTAAGTTTATCGATTTTCATCCTTATATTTTTAAATGGTCTAAAAATACCATCCCATACACATCCCTGCCTCGTATCATCAAAATATTGAATGCCTGCTTCCTTTGAAAATATGACTTGTCGTCAAATGAAATAAATGCACACTTCTCATTAGTGATTAAGAAAAGAATGTTTATTATATGCATTTTAAATTTCCCCTAAATGATTTGACACATTTATTGAAATCTGCTCAAGTGTTAAATTTGCTTCTGAGTAAACTCACCCTTTTAATGCCAATGAAATGCTTCTTTAAAAATCCTGATTGCTCATGACTTGGATGAATTAAATTATTTGATCCATGAACTACACAAGTAGTATTGTTCTTTCTTCTAAAAGTGTCCCTGGCATAGCAGTCAGCCAATTGAATATCAAGAAGCTCTTTTATGTTTTCCACAGAAGTAAAATAAACAGCATTCAAAGCTAGCCCAGTGTACAAACGACTGAGGAATGTTTCTAGGTAATTAAATGTAGCCAGTCGAACCACGGGAATATTCTGAAATAGGTGTGTAGGAAGCACGTCAGTGGTATTCAGGACTTCCTAGAATCAGCAGGGGTGGGGAGACTTCCTTCCCTTCTGCTATGAGGAGTAACAGACAAGACCAAACCCCACCTGGAGAAGAGCAACTGCTGGTTTGGGGGTGTAGCCCCCACCGCATTTGCGTCATAGAGCCCGTGCATTCTAAAAAGCCCGGAACATTTCACGGACAACCAGCAATTAACTCTCCTTGTGGTGACATGCTCAGAGGACACTGTTGAAGTTGAAGTTTAGACGCTGTTATTAGCGTAAGGACAATATTTGCAGTCCCAGACAGAGGTATGGTTAGTAATCAGAAAGTCTTTTTCATTTCATTTGCCTCAAACACAGACTTTTTTCTATTTGCACTCTGCGGCACTACAAGGGTCCGGAAACAAGGGCAAATGGGCATTGACTGCTCGTCAGGACTTGACTTGGCAAGAGAGCCGGCCCCTGAAGGAGAGGTGATGGAGTTCTAAAGTAGACTGTCGTAGCTGGATAAACAGAGCCTGTCATGGGCTTGTAATAATTACACAGATGGTTTTTTACACCTTGTATCATAACTCAAAATGTGTTTCCTAACTCCCTCATGAATCCTAGCGCTGCCAAGACAAAGGGCCACACTGAGGCTTGTGCTCTGCTTAGTCGATCAGTCATGCCTGGCTCTTTGTGACCCCGTGGACTGTAGCCCTCCAGGCTCCTCTGTCCATGGGGATTCTCCAGGCAAGAACACTGGAGTGGGTTGCCATACCCTCCTGCGAGGGGATCTTCCCAACCCAGGGATCAAACCCAGGTCTCCCACATTGCAGGCGGATTCTTTACCAGCTGAGCTGCCAGGGAAGCCCAAGAATACTGGAGTGGGTAGCCTATCTCTTCTTCAGCGGATCTTCCCAACCCAGGGATCAAACCCAGGTCTCCCACATTGCAGGCAGATTCTTTACCAGCTGAGCTACCAGGGAAGCCCCTACACTGAGCCTTAAAGCCCCAGAAATCTCTCTCACAGTGCTGCAGGCCTGAGGTCTCTGTGCCCATCCCTTCTCGGGGGCTCAGAGGGAGAAGGCATTCCACACCTGCCTTTGTCCCAGTTTCCGGCGCTTGCCTGCGACCCCTGGCACTCGCTGGCCGCACCCCTCCAGTCTCCACCTCCATTGCTATGTGTCTTCCCTCTGAGTGTCTTTGACTCTGTGTCACATATATGTGTATGCAAATATATGTGTATATTTGCAAAATGGAGGACACCATAGTACCCATGGACTGTGGTGAGGATTATAGTGCTCACGTTTATTACAGACATTGAAGCGCTGGCTTCCCCCTCTCTCTGTATATATCTATATACTCACACATAGGCTTCCCTGGTGGCTCAGTTGGCTAAGAGTCTGCCTGCAATGTGGGAGACCCAGGTGCAATCTCTGGGTGGGAAGATCCACTGGAGAAAGAAATGGCAATCCACTCCAGGACTCTTGCCTAGAGAATCCCACCGACAGAGGAGACTGGTGGGCTACAGTCCAGGGGGTCACAAAGAGTTGGACACGACTGAGTGACTAACACACACACATACACAGTGTATATACACACGCCCACACAGACGCACGCACTCAGTGTGTTTAGGTCAACTTGCACGCGCTACCTGAGCTCATCCCCCTCCATTGCGTGGTGTGTTCTCAGCTGCACCCAAGAGTGACACACGTTGTCTACCTAGGAGACCCGCTGCTAATGTTTCAGAGTTTGTACAACAGCAGCTCTCGGGAGGTGTGTTTGTCAGATGGAAAGACATCTCCTGTGCTGGACAGTGAGGTGGTCCAGGCCTCCTTGTCCGCAGCCCCAGGGTCTGTTAGAAATCTTGCCGTTACCCTGCACATTGGCAGGAAGAAGGATGTGTGGACACTCAGGGAGAGGAGACACTAGGAGAAGGAAAGATGGGACAATAACAGACTTTTCCTGAGTTCCTGCAGCTCGCTTTCCTTCTATAAATCATGGAGATCCCAGCCTGTCAGAGAGCTCCTTCCCCGGGGCCCAGACTGAGCCCCGTGTCTCCGTCACGCAGTGTGATGGCCCCGCAGCCACCCCGCCAGTCTGTCATGAGGCGGAGACTGCTTCACATCGCAGGTGCTGCTGGAGTGAAACTCAGGAGAAAACGAATCCGAAATAAAAAGAAAGCATAAAGAGGCTGACGCTGAAAACGGACCACTGTGGACTCGAGTGGCCGCTGGGGATGTGGAAAGGGGCCCCGGGGTGCACGGGGCAGAGTGGGCCCCCGCACCTGCAGACCTGCCCCGAATTCTCCGGGTTGACACAGAGGCAGCCTCTGATCCAGTCTGAGCCTGTCTGCAGCCTCGGTCATGGAGGCCACTGTGTCTGTCTGCTCGCCCAGTCTCTCTCCCATCCATGCTCTGGTTTATACCTTCAGCAAAAAGGAAAGAAAAGAAGGAGGCACTTAAGGAGCACACGGGACAAGATGCTCCCGTGGAGGGGAGAGCACACGGGTGGGGATGGCCGTCTGGGAGGACAGGATCTCTGAGGACGCCTGGCATCTTTGAAGGAGGGGGACGGGGCGCACTTCTCAGCAGTGATCACGTGGTCCATTGGGAATTGTGCTTCAGTGTTGGCTTAGCTGCGTGAATCGGAAAGGAAAGCGTTTTTCTTAATTATGGCAAAAAATTGTAGGGGAACACAGAAAATGTTATACGCTGATACATGTGTGGGCACAGACGCACACACACAAGAAACAATGAGCCAGATCCACAGAACAGCTGGTTGTATTGCTTGTACAGGATCAGTTCAGTGGCTCAGTCCTGTCTGACTCTTTGCGACCCCATGAACTGCAGCACACCAGGCCTCCCTGTCCATCACCAACTCCCCGAGTCCACCCAAACTCATGTCCATTGAGTCAGTGATGCCATCCAATCGTCTCATCCTCTGTCGTCCCCTTCTCTGCCTGCCCTCAATCTTTCCCATCATCAGGGTCTTTTCATAAAAGCACAGTATATTCTGACTGGAGCACAAATTGAGTTAGTGGTGAAGGAGAAAGAGAATGGCTTATTCTTTACAATTGGTTTTTATCTTAGCTGAGAAGTGTTCCACCATTACTGGGAAGTAAAGGACGAAATTTCTCATTTTGAGGGAAGAATTTATACAGTTTCTGCAATTCCACTCAACACTCTAGCTCCTCCAAATTTATGACTTGAGCTTCCCTGGTGGCTCAGATGGTAAAGAATCTGCCTGCAATGTGGGAGACCTGGGTTTGATCCCTTGACTGGGAAGATGCCCTGGAGAGGGGGACAGCTACCCACTCCAGTATTCTGGCCTGGAGAATTCCATGGACAGAGGAGCCTGGCAGGCTACAGTCCATGGGGTCGCACAGAGTCAGACATGACTGAGCGACTTTCACACACGCACACACACGTCATTGCCTGCACTTAGGTGGTGCTAGTGGTGAAGAACCCGACTGCTAATGCAGAAGACCTAAGAGTCAAAGTTTGATCCCTGCATGAGGAAGATGCCCTGGAGGAGGTCATGGCAACCCACTCCAGTATTCCTGCCTGAGGAACCCCATGGACAGAGGAGTCTGGCTGGTTACAGTCCATGGGGTCACAGAGTTGGACACACGGGGTCACAACTGAAGTGACTTAGCACACACCACATGTCATTACCCTGGAAATCACAGACTCTTCTGTTTCTTCTGGGCGTGATATTTACACAGCAACTTTGAGGAGCCCTGGGCTAGTGTTTCTTAAAGAATGGGTCCATGGACCAGCAGTGTCTGTGTCACCTGGGATTTGTTAAAAATGCAGATTCCCAGGGCCCCAGTTCAAACCTTAGAACCAGAATGGCGGGGGTGGGGGGCAGGAGCCTCTATTTTAACATACCCTGCAGGTGGCTTGTGCACTCATTTCCTTTGAGAAGCACTGTCCGTGGAGGTAAATAGGATTATTGGACCACCCGGCATCTTTGCCTCCCCTCTGAGTACCTGGTTAGAATTTGCTACATTTTAAGCAAACCCAGGACATACATCTCTAAGTCAACAAAAGATCAGCAAAAATAATCAGATCAAAGACTAGTGTGGAAAAACCTGTGAATTATTTCACGATGGTTCTCTGTTAGGCTGTTTCACATGCACATCTCCGTGAAAGACGCGGGATCAATAGGCCCAATGGTGCGCAGCCGCAGACATTTCTACACAAGCTCTCCGTTAAACATCACAGCTGTAGTAGATAGTGAAAATAGTAACTGATCTTAACTAGGGCTTAGCAGGTGATAAGCACTTTTCGAGGAGCTTTGCAAATACTAACTTACCTCATTCTGACAACATCCCCATGACGTGTTATTTGATTTATAGCTCCATTTTACTGAAGGGAAAACCAAGACTCAGAGAGGAGAGGGCAACGGGCAACGTCACGTATGTCTTACGTAACAAAGGCAGTAACCAAAGGCCAACAGGCCAGCTCCAGACGTCACGTCTTCACCACTAGGCATGGCGACTTTACTGTAGGCACGTTTGTGTGATATCACTGGTGGGGAATGCCGATCTGCTCAATGCTTTCTTATGGTTACAGAGTCACTGACTGGCAACCCAGCTCTGCCTCACTCCTCGGACTGGTCCACATTCTCCTGTGCCAGCTCCTCCCTAAGTACCAACCACATCAATCAGATTTAGCCTCTTGCATAAAGGGATTCTACCCCATAGGAGTTGCTGGAGGAAATAGGCGAAATAATCCATAATCCAGTCCAATAATCCACTGAACTGAAAGAGTTCAATTCTTAGCAAACAGTGAGAGGTCAACTTTAGCAAAGACTATGCATTGTTATGTTAAGTAGACAAAGATTATATTGTATGTCATAGAATTTAAGGTGTTATGCCTAAGGAACATCCCACCTCAGAGATCCTAAAATATGAAAGTATGTGCATCTTTATAATAGATGAAATATGGCACTCGATCCATTTTAGATTTTAATCAGTGTTGAATGTTGGATTGTCCTAGACTCAGCAGTAAAGAATCTGCCACAGTGCATGAGATGCTGCAGGAGGCATGGGTTCCATCCCTGAGTCAGGAAGATGCCCTGGAGAAGGTCATGGCAGCCCACTCCAGTATTCTTGCCTGGAGAATCCCATTGACAGCGAGGCCTGGCAGTCTACAGTCCATGGGGTTGCAAATTGTTTAGTTTTGACTAAACAACAACAACAATTTTTTTAAGTTGTTAAGACGTGTGTGACAGGGTTGTAGGTAGGTATGTTTTTAAATTTCTCACCCATCTGCTAAGGGATTATTTTTATTTCTTCTTATTATTCATTGCACACATGAAACAGTTGGGACGTAGAAAAATTAAGCAACTCAGTCACAATCAAGCCATGAAATGGTGGGGTCAGGATGGCCGTCCGGTGCCTCCGACCCCAAAGTCTTTGTGCTGTGCTGAGATGCATCAACCGTCTCGAATCCCCAGATGCTTTTCTTGATTCTTCGTGCTCCTTTTTCAGCTCTGAGACCTTGACTTTTTCACAGAGCAAATGACTGTAACGATAGACTGAAAGCTTCTGCAGGATCGAGGGAGAGAAAGGACTCGAGCACTGAGGGATGGAGTCGCAGGCGGAATGCAAAGGCAAAGGTGCCCCATCTGCTCCTTCACCAGCACTGACCTTGCTCAGCAAACGCATCGCAGGATGTCAAGCTCCAGCCCTTCACTGGGGAGTCCCAGTGCCGCTCAGCCCCCTCGAGCCTTCAGCTGTGCAGGAAATCAATCACACAGGACGAGCGTGTGGTGGAAGGCAGTGCAGGCTCAGGCCTGGGCTCCAGTCTTCAAACAGTGACCACAGCACATTTTATTCCGTGGCAAAGTAATCACCCTATCATCAAGTTTAAAGAAATAATAGAATTGTGAATTTCCATATCTCACTGTGGTCTAAGAGAGGGACCCCCATACCCAGCATTTTAAAGGACCAGCCCTAGGCTTTCTGACCTAACACAACAAGCTTCTGACCGTTCAGATACCTCATTTTCCAAAGGGCGGGCTACGTCATGAGAGCGGCCATACTCATCCCTGGCCTTTTCTTCTGACGTGTTTTCATAGTTAACAAAAGGAGATGCTTTATTTCATTTCCAGGATGGCCTGCTATTTGGTATAGAAAAGAATGGCATTGGTTTCCCTAATTGATCATTACGTATGAATGTATTAATATTGATTAGTAACAGCCGCTCCTGAAAGAGTTCTTACTTTTCTAAGTTGATTCTCTTGTCACCGTCAAACAGAGTAAGGGGAAAGAAAAGGGCTCGTAGAAGTGTCACTCCCTCAGTCGTGTCCGACTCTTTATGACCCCATGGACTGTAGCCCACCAGGCTCCTCTGTCCATGGGATACTCCAGGCAAGAATACTGGAGTGGGTTGCCATTTCCTTCTCCAGGGGAATCTTCGTGACTCAAGGAGCGAAGTCAGGTCTCCTACATTGCAGGCAGATTCTTTACCGTCTGAGCCACCAGGGAAGCTTGAAAAGGGCTTGGGGATACTCCAACTCAAGCTCAGTTACACAACTAAAATTAGCTTTTCCGTTCAGAAGAGTCTTGCTTGAATTAGACTGTTGGGGGGAAATGCAGATCTGTTTTATAGTAGATTATCTTTAGGGAACTTTCATAATAAGGAAAATAGTACTACTGATAACTGAGCTCTACTCATGGTTTTGAGTTCCAGGGCATTAACAAGTGAGACTCGGTCGGTTGATAGCATGTAATGAGTTGCCCGCATTTGACTTCCTGACGCTGCCTTAGGAAGCAGGTTGTGTTCTTCTCTGTGTGATTTTAACAAATGACTTTACAACGTCAGTGGCTGTTGTACTACTGGCAGCCAGAAAATTAAAATATATATATACACACACATATATATATATATTTATATATAAGAGTTCAACTATTTTAATATTTATGCTGTGAAGGATCTGTAATGCAATTTCCCAATCCATGGGTTTATTAGATTGTAAATACTAATAAGATACTAAGTGTGTAAGAAAGAGGAAGACTATAAGAAAAATCCATCCCCCCTGCCAACCTTTCTATTACCTTCCACAGTTTTCTGCCACATTAGCTGACTGGAGATGCATTTTCTAAAACTGAAAAAAAAAAGATAGTTAACATTTGAAGATGTGCAGTTTATAAAACTGAAAACAGGGACTTGTTAAACTTTGTAAGTATATCTTTATGAATTAAGTAGAAACAAGTATATTATAGTTGGTGAGAAGAAAAAAAAAGAGTGCAACTTGAAGAATCTAAAATGAACTTATCTAAAATGAACTTATCTATGAAATAGACTCACGGATGTAGACAACAAGACTTGTGCTTGCCAAGGGGAAGGGGTATGGGGCAAGGGGACGGACTGGGCGTTTGCAATTAGCAGATGCAATCTACATGTACAGGATGGAAAAACCACAAGGTCCTACTGTATCACAGGGAGCTATATCCAGTAACCTGTGATAAACCATAATGGAAAAGAATGTGAAAAAGCACATATATAGATAGCTCTTTGCTGCTTGTACAGTAGAAATTAGCACAACATAGTAAGTTAACTATAACTTCAATAGAATAAATGAAAAGATGAGTATAACTTGCTTGAGGTTAAAAGAAATGTAATAAATAATATTTCCAAGCGGCTACAGATTTTGAGATAGTCACGAAGAAGTCACAAACATGCCTTGCAGTTGGGATTTCTAAATGACTTTTAAAGCAGTGGAAAATTAAAAGGAGACGTTCAGTTGTACATGAAAGATAGGGAAAGGCCATTGCTCTGTGAGATTTAATAGGAGAGTCTTAAACGTGCCTCCTCCAGCACTTTCTGAAGACTCGTGAAAACAGCTTATAGCTCTGAAACACTTGATCAGTTTTATTTGTGCTGCGTGTAATACAGGAGCTTCAGGAGCCGCTGTTTTAGTGACAGTGCCCAGTTGAAGTTGTCAGGTATCACTGAATACAAAAATCTTAAGGAATGGAAATGTCCTCTGATAGCCAGGGCCCCAGGTTTTCATTTCCAGGAGATTTAGGTTGGGATTGTCTTGGCCCCCTCTTACTCTCTCTCGTTAGCAGAGCAGAGCAGTCTCTCTTTTCTTTCTGTGTGATTGTGGATGCTGGCTTGGGGGCAGGCTTGGGGGAAGCAGGCTTCTCTCCGACTTCCAGGCCTCATCCCAACTATGCCATGGAGGAGATTTATAAAGACTCTGGGCAAGTGAGCCCTTTATGTTTTCGCATCTCCTCATCTTTAACAACAACTCTCAAAATCTCCAAACCAAAACCCCATAGCATCACCACGAATAACAAGCAGTGAGCTAAGCCTCCGTCGCAAACCCTGCCTGAGCCTAGGAGCCTTTCATTTCACCCAGCAAAGCCAAACACCGGAGAACTGATAGGCCCAACAGGGGCTCAGTAAACAAATCAGGGGATTTGTTCCCAAGTCCTGTGTTCAGGAGGCTTCACTGTTTTCCCCTCAAATTGCTTTCAATCTGTGTAAAGAGCCACACCAAAAATTAAAAAAAAAAAAATACATACACAGCCCTAAAGGTAAACAAAGGCTCCATTTCTAGTAAGAATTGCAAAATTTTAACTGCAGTGTGTTTCCCTGCTTCCACTAAGGTTAAAAACACAACCTTACCTCTAGTCAACTCCTGTGGTCTTTCACGAAGAGGGTGATGGAGATTCTAGAAGAATGTGCAAATCAAGGGTGCTGAAAAGGGACGTTTTAGGGACTTGGGTGGTTCTGTAGGGGGCATACAGAGGGGTGAGGATGGAGCTGAGGTGCTGAGCATTCATTCTTGGTTCTATGGGCCACATGCTCTCAACAGAGATAAAATCAGATGACCAGGTTCACCAAAATCACATATTCATGGGTTTCTATTTTGGGAAGACCTCCCCAGATAATATTGCTATCCCACTATGCAAATCTCAGAATATTACTGCTATGTGAAATAAAGTATTGGTGAAGTTGGATTCCCTTGAGTTTGATCTGCCATCACTTTCATTTAAATACAACAAGAATATTTCATTAATATTTAGTTTCCTTTCCAATGTGGGTTTTAAAATTTGCTGAGGCATTTCTTACCCTCTAAACATAGCTCCATGAATGAAACAGTGATATGAACGAACAGAATACATTCCCTTTATTTGAAGGAAACTCGGAAGGAAATAAACACACAAAAATAAAGATACATCCTTTTCTCTGAATTATTCATCCGTGGGAAATTCTGAAACTTGCAAATCACAGTAAGTTCTTGAGTAGCAAGGAAAAAATACAACCCGAATCAACCAGCAGAAGCAGCCCCTTCTCCAGACTGGAAGCATCCCCTGTCCTCTTGGGAAAATAAGGCAGGAGCAATGGTCATTTCCATTTTCATCTTCACTTGCTCTGCATTTTAGCCCACTGTATATCTGCAAGCCTTGCATGAAAATCTTCCACAATATCTCAGGTATTTGTTTCATGGGCTTTCTCAGGTTCTGCCAATCTTTTTTTCTTTTTAAACCAAAGTATAATCGACATAAAATACCATATTAGTTTCAGGGGTACATCACAGTGATTCAGTATTGGTACACATTTTGAAATGGTCACTGTGATATGGCCGGTTACCATCTGTCACCAGGGGAAGTTATTACAATAACTTGCTGCACATAAGCTTCCAGTTATAAAGTAAGTCACAAGGATGTAAGGTACAGATTTAACCATGTTCATTGTCTGCTGATCTTATATTTGCAAATTCACCTACTTGATAAGATTTATTTCTAACCCCCCCAAAACGAATACCTGGGTGCTTTCCTGGTCTCTAAGGGACTCACAGAGCAAGTTTGTGACCCAAGGGGCACGTTCCCAGCTCAGGTGGTAATTCTGCCCTCTGGTTTCAGCTGTGATACCACAAGCATGTACTCTTTCCATGGTCTGTTTCATGCCACGTCTTTTGCATTTTTTAAATACTTTTTGAACTGGTGATTTCCCTGTTTAAATTGGCCCCCAAGCCTGGTGCTGAAAGGGGCATCTTGTGTAGGAAGGCTGGGATAGGACTTAAAGAGAAGGTCATCTGTTAGAGGGGCTTCATTCAGGCACAAGTTCGGTGTCAGGGCACCAACATTAGGTATTAAATGTGGCGTCTTTAAACAGAAACACACATAAAACCAGGTTGTATGTTGGTTGGTTGATAAAGATATCGTGACCAGAAGCTCACAGGAACGCAATCCCATGCTCCCCTCTAGGAGCTATGGTTAGTATACACCACCTCAGTATCCACAGCATCAGAGTAGAACATAATTGCCACAAATACTTCCCAGGTGGCTCAGATGGTAAAAAATCAGCCTGGAGGGTGGGAGACCTGGGTTCAATCCCTGGGTTGGGAAGATCCCCTGGAGAATGGCTACTCACTCCAGTGTTCTTGCCTGAAGAATCCCATGGACAGAGAAGCCTGGTGGGGAGACAGGTGGGCTACGGTCCATAGGGCTGCAAAGAGCCGGACACGACTGAAGCAACTTAGCACCATCAATAAGGAGCATCTGATTTTTTTCACTATTCAAGTTGTTTATCGGACGTAGAATTGTCTTAACCTTCCGTTGTTTTAGAATCGTTTTGGAATACTGATAGAAGTTCAGTTTCAGCACCACAGTTCCGTAGAGCCAGGCTCCCACTTATCTGTTCTTCAGTCTGACCGTGAAGGGAAGATGCCGTATTTGCATTCTGGGAATCTGGCCCTGGCCTCTGGAGAGGAAAGGGCTTTACTTCTCTGTGCAGCTCTGAGGACGGCCATCTGTCACAGCAGGTGAAAGAAAGACCCTCCAGCTGTATTTTTCCCCTCCTGCCACGCCTCTGTAAAAATTTCTTTCACTGTTTCAACAGTTTTGATTTAATTTTCCATGTTTAAATTCCCTATCTGAATGCCAAATGGCATTATGGCTCAATGGAGGTGTGACTGTCCCTTCTGCAAACTGGGCAATTTGTACAAGGAAGGGAGGGATCATTCCAGACTTGTTATAAAACCAACAAATGAGTATTTCTGAAAATCAGCTATTTATTTCCACTTTAAAAGCATCTGTATATTCAAAAGCAGATTGTTTTATATACAGAAAGGAACTATTTGCAAAGGTCCACTTCCAGGAACTGAGTATTCATATCCACATTTAAGAATTCTTCTTTTATTGAAATTTAAATTTACTGACAATTTGCTTTGGGAAGGAAATATTTTGCAAGTAATTCTCTTTTGAAACAGACAACAGAAGTAGGGTACGTTGTGATTTTTACTCTCATTCTTTCAGGGACTATCTTGATGTCCTTGCAACCATGCATTGTTCTTCATCCCTAAGAGTTAGTATTCTAGGACATATAAAATTGAAATGTCTTATGAAAGCATTTATAAACGTTTTGATATTCTTTTCTAAGTGTCTGACCCCTTCTGAATCTTTTAAATATACATAGTAATTTCCTCTAAGTATTAGTTGAAAGAAAATTGTATCTGTTATATAAAAATTGCTTCATGAATAATTATCTAAAAGTTACTGTTCTATTATGCTTAGTTTTGGGGAAGAGCCTGCAACAACCATCAGGAAAAGTTTTAGGGCTCACTTTGCTACTAGTTCACTATACAAACTTCTATCAATTGCTTGATTCTTTCTGGGACTCAGTTTCTTCAGTTTAAAATAAAGTGTTGAGACTGGTTTCCTTTGTCACGTGTCATCTGGGGGGAAGGTGTGATCATATGTACACGGTAAGCATTCATCTTGCCCCAAGAACTTTGTCTTTATATCTTATATCATTATTATTATTTATGAACAAATCATTTCTTAGAATTCACGAATGATGGAACAATTGTTCTATATTGTTATTACACTGTTGGGAAAGGTTAGGTTTGAAATTCCTCTAAACACTAATAAAAATGAAATCAATATATAGATATTTGTGTTCAATATCATAAAACTAAAGTTTCCAAGAGACAAAGAAGGTCACTACATAATGATCAAAGGATCAATCCAAGAAGAAGATACAACAATTATAAATATATATGCACCCAACATGGGAGCACCGCAGTATGTAAGACAAATGCTAACAAGTATGAAAGGAGAAATTAACAATAACACAATAATAGTGGGAGACTTTAATACCCCACTCACACCTATGGATAGATCAACTAAACAGAAAATTAACAAGGAAACACAAACTTTAAACGATACAATAGACCAGTTAGACCTAATTGATAGCTATAGGACATTTCATCCCAAAAAAAAAAAAAAAAAGACTGCTCACTATGGCAATTATTGAAGCTGATTTAGGATGACATAGAGGCTTATTTCCCTTTACCCTTCTGAGTTCTTAGCTGAGGATCTCTGTAAGAAATGACAGAATAGCAGGACAAAATCAAACAGAAGTTTATTAACATAAAAAAATAAAAAAAAGGAAGCAAATTCTAACACAGATTACAACATAGATAGACCTTGAAAATAGCTAAATGGAAAAAAAAAAAAGAGGTTGAAGGTAGATTGAAACAAGAAATTATTTCCTATATCTTTGTAGATAATATATAAGCTTTAAAAAAAATAATAAAGTTTCCAGATTACTATTATATTACTATTTTTTTGTAAACCAGCTTCAAACACTTTAGAAAAAGTGAATATTTAAAACTATTAATCTCTTGTTTTCTTCTATAGTTAATTTTTCATCTTATTCTATATCGTTGCAATTATAACATATTTTTGTAAGTTCTGGGCCATCTTGGTGATTCAGGTTACAGTCAGCCATTGAAAAGATTCACTATGTAAGTAGAGAGGAGAGATGCTGAAGTAGAAAAGGATGTGACACAAGCGGCTAGGCTGATAGAAAGGTTTTCATGTATTTGAAAGAATTTTGTTGGCACAAACCTTCCTTTTTCTTCTTGTTTGGAGCGTTCTGTGACGTTCTTCATGACAAGGCTTGAATTTAGACGGATTGCGTTTGCAATTGAAAGGTGCATTTCAGCTGTTTGCACACAAATATAAAACAATTATTGCTCGAAGCGCATTTACCCCAGTATCCCTGTGTAACCATGGTGACACAGCCTCGCAACTTGAAAGATGGCCCTGGACGTGCATCTGTGAACAAGCCTCACGCTGTAAGTCTGGACGAGAAAGACCGTGGAGAGATGTGAGTAGAAGCTGGATGTGCTGAAATCCGAGAATGTGCGGCACCTTTTATTTTAGGATTTCTCATTTGGGTTTTAAATACAAACTACTCCTCTCATAGGGGCCAGATCCCCAGAATGCAAATACTGCGTCTTCCCTTCACAGGCAGACGGAAGAACAGCTCAATGGGAGCATGGTTCTACAGAAGCCCGGTGCTGGCAGAGCTTCCTCACCGAGCTTCTCCTTGAGTCTCCAGAACCAAAGGTGTCTCCCAAGTGAAAAGCACGTGTTTTCATTCCCCAAACTTCCCTTCTCCAAATCCTAGGACCTTGTCTTCATTGGTCTGGGCTGCTATAACAGAATACCACAGACAGAATGGGTTTGAGCAATAGATGTTTGTTTCCCGCAGCTCTAGAGGCTTCACATCCAAGATCATTGTGCTGACGCAGGTTCTGGTGGTTTACAGGGGGCCACCTTCTTGCTTCACCCTCACGTGGAAGAGAGAAAAAGAAGAAAAGAAGCAAGCTCTCTGACGTGTCCTGTTACAAGGGTGCTAATCCCATTTATGAGGACCACCCCCTCATGACCTCATCTAAACCTGATCGCCTCCCAAAGCCCCCACCTCCTAATGCCATCACAAGGGGGTTTCAACATATGAATTTGGGGGAGACATTCAGTTCATAATAAACCTGAAATAAAGGTGAGGGGGGAGAAATGGGCTGCCATTTTTAAAGATGAAGTTAGGCATAAAACCTGTGGGGACAGTTTCTTTCAAAAAGTAAATTAAAGACTCAAGCCAGATTTTCTTGAGATAGTCGAAAATTTAGAAAATTTAGATAGTCAAAAATTAGGCTTGTTAGAAAACACTTAGGTAGGTCAGGACATGATGTTTCCAGAATACTTGACATCAGATTGCATTTGCTAAAATGCTTTTTTCTACTCCATTTGGCTATTAAATTGCTGCATGGATTTCAAGAAAAATGCTTTGGACTTTGTTGCATCAAAAATGTAAACTGTTTTATCAAAGCAAACTTTAACATCTACTAAGATTTCATCCTTATATTGTGCTTTCCTAAATTCCTCAAGACATATTATCCGTTCCTAACAAGCATTATGTTTCAAACAATATTTTATAGAAATGCAGTCTGTTTTTATGGTCTTGAATATTTCATAGCTTAAGATGATCGTAATTTGGCTTTGTTGAGACCCCTCTCTTCATTTATAAAAGCTTACCTCTTATATTATCATACAGATGAAACATCTCTAATTTTACATTTCTAATAAAAAACCTAGTTAACAATATTTGCTGTAGACTGTTGGCCTGTTGTCCCTGAAACACCTCTTGGTTGGCACTGGAATTCTATTTGCTTGAGAGTCGGCAAAAGAGGTAAATTTCTGATGATTTAGACAAGCAGTGTGGATGAGCCCTGAAAACATCAGAGCTTTTCATTTATTTCCTACGTGAATGGGAGAGGCTTAGGCTGTGGATTCCAAGTTTATCCCTCAATTTCTCCCTTTAAAAATGAGATTAGAAAGTTGTTTTCCCAGAACACGGGTAAAAAGATTTATGAGGCATTATGCTGTTCCTTTAGAAATACATTTTGTTCTTCCAAACCCCCATGCACCTGTAGAAGCGAGAGAGGCAGCAGAGAAACCAAACAGCGTGTCAGAACCATCCCTCCCAAAAGCCCTGCAAGAGCTGACTGACAGAGGAAAATGCTTGAGGTGAGGGTTTGTGATATCCAGCTGGACTCGAGCTGAAGTTGAGATCAATTAGACAGTTATTCAAAAAATCTGAACGAATGTCAGAAAAAGTTTGCTTTAAGCACCTAAAACATGCTAGGTCCTGGGCTCGAACTGTGACAAGTTTAGGGAGGAAAATTATACATTGCTGGGAGAGAATAGAGAATACTGCAGTGAGAGCTGAACAAAATGTGTGTGTGTGTGTCTGTGTGTGTGTGAGAGAGAGAGAGAGGAGAGGGAGAGAAAAGTCACTTTGGACTAAGATGTGAAGAATGACCTGGAGTTGGGTAGATGGTACCACACTCTCAGGAAGAAGTGACCGAAACAAAAGTGTGTATCCACTGGCCGGTACAGTCCCAAGTCACATAAAGTTAACCATTGTTATGTAGTCGCTTCAGTCGTGTCTGACCCTTTTGTGACCCCATGGACTGTAGCCCGCCAGGCGCCTCTGTCCATGGGATTCCCCAGGCAAGAATACTGGAGTGGGTTGCCATTTCCTTCTCCAGGGGGTCTTCCTGACCCAGGAATCGAACCTCCCCCATGTCTTCTGCATTGGCAGGTGGATAGTTTACCACTGAGCCACGAGAGAAGCCCAAAGTTAACCACAGAGCCCTGAATCTCTGATGGTTGTTGAGGCTAATTATCAAGTACTTAAGAAGAATTAACTAGCCTTTGGAACGCTGGTATTGCAACCCCAAATATGTAAAGAGAAGAGCAAGTGAATCCATCACCCACCCTGAGAAGCCTATGCAGTCTGGTGGTCCAAGTCAGGTAAAGTTTTAAAAGTACAGCTATCATCATGTTTCATCACCCTGAATGATATATTACCATATCTAGGACACTCAGTGACATTTGATTAAGAGGTAATTATACCAAAAGCTTGATAATAGGAAAGAATGTATTAAGTATGTGAATGACAGCCTATTAGAATATTACCCATTATGGGATAGTTCAGCCATGGTGATCTCATTCATATTGCATTTATTTCATAAAATGATTTCTCTTGAAATAAGTATAGTTCAAGAAAGCTTCAAGTTTCAATGCCTTTTGTTAGGAATATTCTCAGAGACCTGAAATGTTTGATCAGATCAGCTGTGCCTGGCCCATCTGGTTATCTGAAGGAGAATCGGAGAAAGTGTTTTTGGTGCGTAAGCTGGGCTAACCCACCCAAAACTTTGCTTCAGGTGTGCTTGTCAAGAAAGGACCGATGCTAATTTTCCCAGATGTTAGATGACTTAGAGAAGACTCAAACTCCAGCTTCCTGATTCCCGCTTCCTAGCTTCTCAGCCTTCAAAATTATTTCCACTACCACAAATTTTTTAAAAATATTGTTTGAACGTTTGAATATTCCTTTTTTCTGCTGGTTTGATGCTAGTGAAATGATTTGATGAGAAATAGATTTGTTTTCTTAAAAAACTAGCAGCTACTGTAGAAGGTGATATTAGAAGTCAGAGGAAAGAAATTGACTTCCCACCTGTGTTTTGCTCTCAGCTCTGAAACTGACAGGTTTTGTACAAGTTGTTATTTTCCATGAATTTCTTTTTCCTGGTCAAATCAGGACTATAAAATATGTCTCACAGAATTTTCTGGAAGATTAATTAGGAAACAAATGTGAAAAAAACTGGAAACATAAATTCTTGGAAAACTTAACTCGTTATTATGCATTATATTATTAGGCCATTACGTTGCATTAAAGTATTTGGATTATTTTATTATATGGTATCATATTATGCCATTGTATATTATAATGATACACACTATGTTTTTCAAATTATATAGTACTTGTTAAGTGCATGAAAAATTTAGACCATGACAAATAATTCCTATGTTAACAGTGCATGTCCATATTTTCAAAGAAGCCACTGGCAATTTCAAGATAGTATTTGATAGACCAGATTATCTTTGGCAGGATGGAGGGATTTTTAGTAGTCATCTTTACAACTGATTTCATTGCTTCAACAAATCCTTTTTGTGGCAACAGACAAAATCATTTACGATGGTTAAGGTGAACAAATCGACTTGTCCAGGTTTTGTTACTATCCTAGTGGAGATACAGTGTACATGGCATTAAATAATATACCTTGAGTTATTTGATAGTAGATTTTTTGGCATAACTGTCCTGTATCCATACCTTTTCTGCAATAAATAATTATTTCTTTAGAAGTGATATAAACTACTGAAAAATGGGAAATATTTCTTGAAAATCCAGCCCCTGTTTCAAGAAACTACATGTTCATCTACTGCACATACAAACACGCATGCCCCAGATTCACACACAATATACCATGAGTTAATGTATATGCATGGTGATGAAATGGAATGCTTGGATCAACCAGTGATTATAACTTTATGCAACAGTATCATCTAGAATAAGGATACTTTCTTGGAATTTAGAGACTTCCTTAAAGAAATTTGTCTCTGAATATGCAGACAGGGCCCTGAAGACTGTTTAAAACAGGATTTTTTAAAATGTATTACTTTAATCTGTTAACTAGAATGTTAAATACAAGGTCAAGCATTTTAAAGAGACCTCAGAAATGCAAATTTGAAATAGTTCCTGCTGAGTTTAGGTAAACATATTAATCCTAGAGGAAGGAAAAGTTAAAATGAGGTTTAAAAAGCTATTTATGGATAAAAAAAAACCAAAATGCTTTAAAATGACAAGATATTTTTTAATAAATCTTTGATGAAAAATATAAGATACTATGAGTTAATCACTGCAGATGGTGATTGCAGCCATGAAATTAAAAGATGCTTACTCCTTGGAAGGAAAGTTATGACCAACCTAGATAACATATTAAAAAGCAGAGATATTACTTTGCCAACAAAGGTCCGTCTAGTCAAGGCTATGGTTTTTCCAGTGGTCATGTATGGATGTGAGAGTTGGACTGTGAAGAAAGCTGAGTACCGAAGAATTGATGCTTTTGGACTGTGGTGTCAGAGAAGACTCTTGAGAGTCCCTTGGACTGCAAGGAGATCCAACCAGTCCATTCTGAAGGAGATCGGCCCTCGGATTTCTTTGGAGGGAATGATGCTGAAGCTGAAACTCCAGTACTTTGGCCATCTCATGCGAAGAGTTGACTCATTGGAAAAGACCCTGATGCTGGGAGGGATTGGGGGCAGGAGGAGAAGGGGACGACAGAGGATGAGATGGCTGGATGGCATCACTGACTCGATGGACGTGAGTCTGAGTGAACTCCGGGAGTTGGTGATGGACAGGGAGGCCTGGCGTGCTGCGATTCATGGGGTTGCAAAGAGTCTGACACGACTGAGCGACTCAACTGATGAGTTAGAAAAATAATAGGCAGTCTTGGAAAATATTTGTCAACGTGTTGGGACAATCATAAAAGTGAATCTGCTATGAATTAGTTTTGTCTCTCCTACTGGTGACAAAATCCGTATAGGATATAAAGGGCAGATATGTCCTAACAGTCTCTTTGATAAGCTCAAATTTAAAACAAAAAATTAAGGAAGAAACTAAGGATGACCAGGGAAAAACATGGTGGTATGTTTCATGATTCAGTGATCGTGCATTTATTTTACTCAGCAAGTATTTAGTGCAGGCCACTTGCAGTGCAAGCGCTGTAACAGGCTCCTGGGCAGTGAGGAACAGCAGAACCTCATCTCCTAAAATCTGATGTCAGAGAAAAACGAGTCATTAGAAGCCACTGATAGATTGTCAGCAGAGAAATTAACAATTAAATTTTAAAATGCTCCCTCCAAAGACAAAGTAGAGAAAAAATTGGAAGGGGCAAAAGTCAGAAAATAACTCGAGCTGAGTATAAAGTGACCCCTCTCCAACCACCTTCCCTCCAAAAAAAAATAAAGAACAACAGAAATGTGTGTTAGTCACTCAGTCATGTCCGACTCTTGGCGGCCCCGTGGATGTAGCCCCCCCAGGCTCCTCTGTCCATGGGATTCTCCAGGCAAGAATATTGGAGTGGGTTGCCATTCCCTTCTCCAGAGCATCTTCCTGACCCAGGGATTGGACCTGGGTCTCCCTCACGGTGGGCCAATTCTTTACTGTCTGAACCACCAGCGAAGCCCAAATGACAGAAAAACAAGTTTGATGCCATTCATTCAAGGGGATGCAGTCCTTGTATTGGGGAATACGGTGGAGTCTTCCTGTGTAGGAGTGAGTTTAAGCAAGAGGGACTGTACAGAGCCTCAGCAGAGCACCTTGGAAATGGCACAGGGAGGTCGTGCGTCTCCCTGTAAGGCATCAGGTCCTATTTTCTAGGGTCAGGTGAGCTAGCTAACGCTGATCTGTAGGATCGTGATTGGTCTCTTTGACAGTGAGGACCTTCCAGTGAGTGCAGGCTGACCTACGAGTAGATTCCTGAGCTGGTCCACTGGGGTGGTCTCCATTTCACGGGCCTGATACATGAATTTCCTTTATCAGGTTGAAAATGTGGAAGCAATACAGATGAACCATCACAAAAATTTTAAGTGATGATCTGAAGATGAAAGCCCTAAATGCAGCAAAATTGTCTAAGTGTTCTAGCATCAGAGCGGAGCTTCTAAGTCTGCCCAGGAGACACTGGGGATTTACAAATACAGTATTCTAGGGTACAGCTGTTGTAAAACTAATCAGAAGTTGTGCAGTACAGGGACATCTGCAGCTTTGTTGGAAGATAATCTTAATCCTGCAGCAGCAAGTTTGGAAAGTAGGGAACCACAGTTGAGCTGTCCCCTCTCTCCAGGTCTTTGCTTGTCAGTGCTCCTCTGATGTGTTGATGGAACCCTGAAACAGAGAGACAGCTCACTGAGATGTTAGTTGGAAATTAACTGTGCTTACTGTTAGCGAGTACAGTCAGTGATGGTAAAACCAGCCTTGGGGTTTCTCCAGAAACAAGAGGTGAGGTGGGGCTGCCACAAAATTAGAGGTAAAATATCTCTCCAAAATTCTCAGTGGCAGAAAAAAGGAAAACAGGTACCATGATAATGATCCATAGTTGATTTCTTGTATTGAATGATTGGTCTGTGAGATATCAAAAGTCATCACAAGAATCCAAAATTAGTTTATCCAGTCTGATGTCATAGATTATCTTACGCCCTAGGAAGTTTTCATTGTCTCCCATGAGGCATGCAACAAGACGTCTTATGACAGTCTTTTAGATACCATATACATACCCCAGTTCCTACATGTAGGTAGGTTTTGTTTTGTTCTGGAGAATATTGTTTAAGGGGAAATACCAAGCTGAGGGCAGGGAGGTTCTACATACTAGGCTTACACAGAGGGAGGTTTATCCGGAGGTAAATATAGAGACTCGCTAATGTTAAAAAAAAAAATAAATCTTCACATACACAAGACAAGGAGATCTGTTTTAATAAAAACTCTATATTCAGTATACTTGCAAAGAACTGACTCATTGGAAAAGACCCTGATGCTGGGAAAGATTGAAGGCAAAAGGAGAAGGGGGCGGCAGAGGATGAGATGGTTAGATAGCATCACTGACTCAATGGACATGAATCTGAGCAAACTCCGGAAGACAGTGGAGGACAGAGGAGCCTGGCGTGCTGCTGTCCATGGGGTCAAAAGAGTCCGACTGAACCACAATGACAAACACATCCACCCAATACAGTGGCTGATGTGGCTACTGAAAAATAATAGTAATAAAGCATAGCCTCCAATCATAGAGGAAAGGACATAAAAATCTCACTCAGCCTGAATTGACTGAATACATCAGAAATATGTGGGACTTCCCAGGTGGCTCAGTGGTAAAGAATCTGCCTGCCAACGCAGGAGACACAGGAGATACTGGTGGAGAAGGGCATGGCAACCCACCCCAGTGTTCTTACCTGGAAAATTCCGTGGACAGCAGAGCCTGCTGGGCTGCAGTCCCTGGGGTCACAAAGAGTCGGACACAGCGGAGCATGCACACAGGCACGGATCAGAAATATCTACATTTTTGAAGTTTGAGAAGTCACATTTTAAACAGTGAGAATGGTAGAAGTCAAATCAAAAAAGTGTTAACCGGTTAAAAAAAAAAAAAAAAGGTCTATAGAAATAGCTGAAATGGCGTGTTAATGAAGTCGTGGATGGATTCCATGTATTTCTAGACTCAGGACTAGGAACAACCTACAGAAATTGCTAGAAACAGAGTTCAGGTCCAGATGAGAACAAGCTTCTCAGCCTTTAGAGTGTCTGAAAGGGTTGTGGACTCCTTTTCCAGAGAGAAAGTTGGCGAACGTCCTGGTCCTCAGAAAGTCATCTCACTCATAATTTCTGAAATCAGCATTGAGACACTTGGAACAAACTAGCTAAGCATAGCTTTTTCTTCAACTCACAAAGCAGATTTAATGTTTCCAGTGGAGTCTGACATAGTCTTCTAGCAGGGAAAATTGCACAGACTACAGGGAAAATGATTAATACTCAGTATCCGTCACTTGCAATGTTCTCATATTTTTGTCTCGATATTCAGAAAAATAAAATTGCTTGTTCTGTTCTTTTAGCCAGACTGTTCCCTTCAACTCATTAATTTATCTCGGAAACTCCACTTTTCAAATTTAAAGACCCATAATTAGAATGCTTAATATTGATGGGAAAAGTAAAATGAATACATTACCAACAAAAATAAAAACATTTGCCATCCTTCTAAATAAATGTCCTCTAGATTTGTTTCATCCACTGTAACTTTTGCTTTTTAGAATTCAGTGTGCAGTAGTATTGTAAATTTCTCCAAGATTTAGACATCCTTATCTATAAACTCACGTGAAAATTTTTTATAGTTCTTTTCTTTAAACTTTATTTTATTTTTAATTGGAGGATGATTGCAATATTGTGTTCATTTCTGCCATACATCAACGTGAATATAGTTGGAAAATATTGATAAATAATATTCTTAAAGACATAATAGTACCTGTTAAGAAAATCTGTTCAATAAAAATTCATAAAGATTCATATCCAGATCTCACATCCAGAGATCGTACCACCTAACCATGTGTTACAATTAAAAGATGAAAACTTGTAATCAATAAAGCAGGCCCAAGTAAGCCAGCCACATCACCAGTGAAGTGCCCAGGATACGGAACTTAGTGATTGCTCATTAAGTCATTGTTCTTTACTTGAAGGAAGTGTGATTCTTGCAACATTAAACAAGTATTTATTAATAGTGGAAGGCTTGTAGAAATAATTCCTGATTGTCTCAAGGTTTGCTTTGTAGTACTGATTTTTTTTTAATCCATTCCAGATCCTGCATGATTAACAATTTAATTCTGATTTGGTCCCTTGGCTTCATTCTCTGTAACTAAAGAGTCAATGTGGAGAAGTAATTCTATTAACTTAAGCTATTGGGTTTTGCATGCTTTCTAAACACTTTTCCTTCCAGAAATTCAAATTATTTTATGCCCTATTCAACTCTTTTGTTAGCCTTTGCTTCTTTTCTTTTATTAACTGGAAGAATTTCTGTGGCCTTTTTATTATTTTTTAATTCTAAAGTTAATATTTTAATACTTTTCTTTAAATTTTACCTGTTTTGTTTTAGTTATCCTAGATTGTAGTGTGGAGGTTGTAGTTAAATAATTACTGGTTAAGAGTGAAAGTGTTAGTCACTGAGTTGCATCTGACTCTTTGCGACCCAACGGACTATAGCCCACCAGGTTTCTCTGTCCATGCAATTCTCCAGGTAAAAATACTGGAGTGGGCAGCCATACTCTTCTCCAGGGTATCTTTCCAACCCAGTGATCGAACCGGGTCTGCTGCATTGCAGGCAGATTCTTTACTAAATGAGCCACCAGGGAAGGCCCCTACCTACCCTACCTACCCCCACTCCCCGCACCCTCCCCCACCCGCCAGCCCATGAAGCTGCATAAATCTGAGAACACCCATGAAAACCAACGTGAATTCTTTCACATTGTCTCTTTTGATACACAAAAGGGGTACTGAACAAAGGTCAAGTCTGAAAGGAAATGTCATACATTTAGTTTCTTTCAAGTTGATTTTAAGATGAGGGCAGGGAATTCTCATTGAAAGTGTCCATTTAGCTGCTGGAGAGTTTGCGGCGATCCATGAACCGCCACATCAAGTGTCTGGGTTGACACTGTCATGGAAAAATGAAGGTGTACAGAGAAGATATTTTCTGGCTAGATCCCGTACTCCATCAGCTAGCAGCTGTGCTGCTCTGATTCCATTATTTGAATTGCATGAGCTTTCTTTCATCCTTTCGTTTCTTAATTCAACTAACATTTTTGAGTGTTTGCTAAATGTTTTGCATTGTGCAATGCCCTGGACATGTTAATGGAGAAATAAACAGGCTCCTTCCAGGTTGGATAGTCTATTAGGAAATATTAGCACATAAAAGACAACAAAGAATCCAGTGGGGTAAGTTCCATGTCAAATAAACTGTATACCTAACCCAGCCTTGGCAGGGAGGAGGAAATGCTGAGATGACCGGGGTAAGACCTGGTACACAGGGATTGCAGGGGACAGTCAAGTTCAAGTTCACACCATATGTGAAGGGATAGGAGGGGCAAAGGAGCACTTGCTCAGAGTGCAGCTGAGGAAAATTCAGGGCTTCTGAACTAAGATTGGGTAGAACTAGGAGGAGAGAAAGGGAGTGTAGAGAGGGGTGCTGGAAAAAAAAGCTAGAAAGTGCTAAGTAGGGTCATATCATACGGAATCTCATTAAGGAATTAGTGCATTAGCCTGATGCGGAGAGAAGATGAAAGGCTTTGCCTCTGTAGATTATTCAGACTGTCAGGTGGGGAGTGGATTCTAGGCGGCCAGCTGAAAGTGGAAGCCTGATTAGAAGGCAGTCACCATGTTCTTGGATGGGAAGGAGGGTGGGCCTTATTGGGGTAAAGGCAGTGGGGCTCAAGCGGAAGTTAGTAGATTGAGAGCTATTTACAAGATTGTTGGTTCCCTGATAACTCAGTTGGTAAAGAATCCAGGAGATCCCAGTTCGATTCCTGGGTTGGGAAGATCCCCTGGAGAAGGGATAGGCTACCCACTCCAGTATTCTTGGGCTTCCCTGGTGGTTCAGGTGGTAAAGAATACACCTGCAATATGGGAGACCTGGGTTCAATCCCTGGGTGGGGAAGATCACCTGGAGAAGGGAAAGGCTCCCCACTCCAGCATTCTGGCCTGGAGAATTCCATGGACTGTATGGTCCGTGGTGTCGCAAAGAGTGGGACACGACTGAACAACTTTCAACTTCACTTTTTATGTGAGTATATAATTTTCGTAGTATTGATATTTTCTTCTGCTCTTTGTATCATGACAGCCTTTCCAAGTGTTCTCTTTTGATTTATTTTGGTTTCATTTTTGTGTAAATAAGAAACGTTCTCAAATATCCTATGATACTTGCCTCTGTGTGTGTGTGTGTGTGTGTGTGTGTGTGTGTGTGCCTGTGTGAGATTAGGAGAGAGACACTTAAAAAGCTGACTGGGTAATTTTTTACTGGTGGATGGGAATTTCAGAATCTGTATTGAGTTCTCTGTGCTAATCCGTCAACATGAGCATCTAAGGTTTATCTTTCTTATTAGGTCAGCAACCACTTCTCCTTTGGCTTTTACTTTTTGTATGGATTGTGGTTCCAGGATTTAGGTGTCTCTGGGTTTCATAAAAGATTATATTACTGTTCTGATTCTCCTTGATGTTATTTTTAAGATTTCCAACTACAGAAGGCAGTTTTAGAAGTGTCTGAAATATGCCATCTTCAAATCGGAAGTCTGCTATTTAATTATTTTTAGATTTTTATTGGGCACTCCTAGGGAACTGAATTATGATGAATTTGCTCAGATTATCATATAATTATCATTAATTTAAAGAACAATTAAGTACACTTTATTCTTAAGAAAACTCTTTCTTGACTACTGTGCTACTGTGCTCACTTCTAAGCCAGTAAACCTAATGAATGCCACAAAAACAGATGTTTTAATAATTAGAATGCTTGTAAGTCTTGAGATATATGTTTTAAGATCTGACAGTTTTCAGATTAGAGAAGCAGCACCAACCATTTTACTTTTCAGATGGCTCTTTTAAAATTGATGTACAATTTCAATTACAGTTAAACTCGGACGGTAAACGTGTTTATCTTTAAAAGAAGCCTGCCGGGAGGTAGCAGAAATTATTTTTTGCACTAGACCTCTTTCACCACTTTTTTTTTTTTAACTTAGACTGTAGAGGAAGTACCTTCCAGCAAAAATAATGCACTCGGTACTGAGAGCAGAGATGGTAACAGCTGAAGATTGAGCTCATTTAGTAGGGAAGAAAAAATTCTTAGAGCAGCATTCAGGGTATCTGGCTCCCTCAGAGGTGTTTTCTTATCAGATTGATACCCTGGTTTCCCTCAGACCACGTTTTCTAATTTCTAGCCAGTCTTTTCACTCATATGTGGTCTTTAATAATCACGGATGATTTCATTGTGTTTTAGGATAAGATGCTTGATAGAGTTACATAACTCAGTAGAGAAAGAAACTCCTGGGTTTTGCCGTTGTGGTTATTCCAACATTATTTTCATGTCAGGAGAGCTACCATTCTCCTGTAAATGTGATGAGATGAAATTCATCCTGATATTTTGGTATAAAGAAGCATCACCGGTAAAAAGGAAAGAAAGTCTGTTTCCTTTCTCAGTGTTTCAGGAGAAATCACATCTTGATTGATACTGAAGTAACCACAATATAAATGTCTAAAAACAAAACACAACCAAAAACAGCATGCACACTCAAAGCCGCATGAGAAAACAAAACAAAAACTGTATCCCCGCCTTTGCATCCCATGCTGGTAGCTTGTGAGCCAAAGTGCCGTATGGAATTCACATCTGGAATGTTTGAGATAATCTGCCAGGTGCTCTGCTCTTAAAATGAAGAAATAAAATGGCTGCAAATGTTTACTTCAGATGGATCTTCTCTACAGTGAAACTCAGAAAATGAATGGGCTTGTGAAGGAGAGCCGCTGAGCCACAGTGAGCGAGAAGCTGAAATCGGAGCTGCGTGCTGACCAAATCATTAAATGAGCAGTGCGTTTTTAAGAGGAGCGTGTCAGATGCCCCAGTTATGTTATAGTCAGTGTCCTGGTAAGTGAAATGAGACTCAGAGTTGGGAGTGACCACACAACAATGAACCGACCCATTCTACCACGCACCAGGCTCTACATTGAGTTTGAGCCACGTGGGCTCATACCTGACCACGATCACCAGATTCCCCTTTCTGGCACCTCTTCTTGCCGTGGGCTCGCATGCTGACCTCCTGTCATGGTGATGCCTGTTCCGAGCCAGCAGGGAAGCCCCCTTCACGTCCTGTGCCCACTAACTTTTGGAAACTCGGAGTGTCTCTGTTTGAAATTCATGGGAAATTATTGGTAATATTTCACATCATTACAAATACCTCTCTGTTTTTGAAAACTTTGGTCATAATTGCTATGGACACTGCAAAGAATAAAGGCATAGATGCGAAGAAGAGGAAACGCGGAGGAAAACCGCTGCAGAAATCTAATGAGGCTCCCTGCGATTTCTTGGGCAGGAAATAATGTAGAAGGACTGCGGTATGAGCAGCACAAATGGTGTATTCAGTGCCCCACCCACCATCCGGCCCCCTGGCACCTTAGCATTATACTAAGGGTGTGTACTTCATAATATTAATTGCTCCTTAGAAGATAATCATAACACCATCAATGAGAGTTATAAACTGCATCATGGATTACAGTCTAATATATCACTTCTAAGGAGCTAACTGCCCATGATCATCAATCACAGCAAGTTTATTATGTCCACTTGAAACATTCGTATAAATGAAGATTGCTCCTTTCTCAGTGTCTCATGAGCATTCTTTGTCAGATAGACAGAAAGCCATTCTATCTGTGTTTAAGGATTCCTCATTCCCTCAATTGTTCAAGGGTGAACAGACCATCCGCAATGCTACCGAGAACGATAAAGAACAGCGGGGGCCCCAAGACTGATTTCATTTACTGGTTTAATTTTCTGACATCAAATTAAATGTCTGCCTTTATGGCTCCAACAACTTCTTCTTGTATTAAAAAAAAAAAAAAGAGTCACGAAAACATTGAATCAATCACAGTAATCAGGAAAAATGCTTCTCCCTTGAAGCGACTGTTCTGCCTAGTCCGTGTCACTGCCTAGTGGACAGGAGTAAGCCGGAACTTTCCACTTCCTGTCTCTGTCCTCTCCTCTCTGTCCTAAGAGACAGGCATCTTCTTAATGGAGGTAATTGTTTCGTTGTCACGGCAAGCAGATCAGAAAACAGAGCACCGTTTCCAGCTAGTAAGGGGAAAAGAGGGTACGAAGCCCACCCCACCGGTTCTCCAGCTTCGCTGCTGATTGGGTCATCCTGGAGCTTTAGCGCTCCGGCCCCCACAGTTCTGATTTAACGGGGTAGCCTGGGCACTGGCTGTCTGAGCTCCTCAGTGATTCTAAAGGCAATAAGGGTTGAGAGCTACCGGTCTGAGGAACCTCACCTCATCACAAGTGTGCACTCCATCCATTGACGTGACTGAGACCCCAGACATAGCAAGACTTTGATCAGGGGAGTGGGCACGTATGCTTTGGAAGAAAATAGACATACATATGAAAAACACCTTATTTTATTATGGAAAAATGTCACCAGGGCTTTTAGGTGTCAGCATTCCAAAGACTTGGTATTGTTTTAAATAGAAGTTACTCAATTCATATTTCTCACGGTAAAAATATCAGGTGAGACGGTTTTTCTAATCAATTCTTGACTGAAAATGAAAGGTCATTCATTTTTATTGTGCAGTGGTAGGGGTGGCTTTGTTGACAGAACATGAGCAGAGCCTCTTCCTTTAGCCCCTCACAAATTATAAATGATAATTCATTCAACATTCAGGGTTTGCACATCATTGGAATACCAGATTTCATCATGGACACTCAGTCATCACTGATGCTAAATAACAAAACCACCACCACGGATCGCCATGAACAGGACCGTGGCCGGGGCGGCGGGCCTTGACTCCGACCGCACAGTTGCCCTCTGGCGCTCCAGACAGGAGGTGGAGAGCAGCTGTGTGATCCAGCTCATAGTCAAGGTCCCACGTCAGTCTTATGTCAGCATGACAGGTCTTACCCTGAGTTTTGTTTGTTTGCTTGTTTGTTTTTGGCATGTCTAGTAGCTTTTCTTGACTTTCAAAGAAGTTAATTTTAAAAAAGGACTTTGGGATAACAAGTAATGACTTTGAGATCACTTAGAATTTATCATCTAAATTTTTCATTTCATTTTTTAGTTGTGTAATATTTTATAGTTTTCATTTTTTAATTTATAAACGTGGACAACTTTAAACATGTACAACGAGACTAGGACCGAACTAATGAATCCCCACGCACATATCACCCAACTTCTGTAGTAATCAACATTCTATCTCAAGTCATCTATACCTCCACCCCCTCCCCCTACTGCTTCTGGATTTTTTTAATTGCTTCTTCCATTTTTAAAGTAAAAATTACAGACAACAGGATGCATACATCTTAGCAATGGTTTTTGACAAACGGATAGACCTGCGTAACCTCTCTCTTTTCACAGGGTAGAACATTTTCTCTTACAGAAGGCTTCCCTCTCATTACTCCCAGCCTTCAGTAGCAACCACTTTTCTCATGGTTTTCACCCTGGATTATTTTTGGCTTTTTCTAGCATTTCAGATGTAAGAGAATAGGCAGCATATGTTCTTTTGCTCAGCGTAAAGTCTATCAGATTCATCCATGTTGCTCTATGGTTCAGGATTTCATTCCTTTTCATGCTGTGTAGTATTCAAGGAGAACGCGTGGGTTGGTTTGGTAGCTCAATGATGTCATAAAAGAGACACCTCTTTCCTGCCAAACTATGTCAGAGTCGTCATTCTTCATGGAGACGTGCTTTGTCTGCTCATAAGAAGTCTAAAGCATAAGGAAGGCATGAGTTTAAAACATGATGAAATTTTTGAACAACCCTCCGAAATAAAATTAGCATTTGGATAACCAATAAATGAAGCAGTAATAAATAATATAATAATAAATGTGAATATATTAATGCCATTCGTTTTAGAAATCTATAGGCAACCGGCATTTTAATTTCATTTTTATGCCCTAACAATTGCTACTCTGAAGTTTGTTGTAAATAATGAACAGATAAATGTGAGATTTCATGATCTGTTTTGTCGTTTTTCTTAAGATAATCAACCTAAATACAGTAAAGAAAAAAATTCTTTAGACTTCTTTTTGGTCCCTAAAACAAATTGCTGGACACATTGCAGATCCAGTCAGTGTTTTTAACTTGACAATGAGAGATGGTGGGATTTGCTAACATACGAACAGCTAGCTAATTGCTGAGTGTAAGGCTTGGACTTAGAGTAGGGGGCATAGAGTTTCGTGTTGTTTTGTTCAACCAACTATTGGTTTGAAAACTCCTGATTGCATTTCTTTTAACAGCCTATTATCTCCCTGTACACTGAAGGACCTCTTTTGAGTTCTTATTATTCTGTATTCAAAACAGGGCTCCAGTGAGACCTTGGAAGACTTCTGCATTTATTTTCCAGGAGTTAGCTTGCACTCATAATTAACTAATGGTCTTTAATGTGTCCATGACACAATACCCACTGTGGTAAGTAACAGAGAACATTTGCACAGGGTTACTGAGCTGACAGGCTCAGACCTCCCTCTGGCAACTGACATTCCTATCACTGCCATCTCTTGACACTGGTCTCCCCTGGTTTGCCAGCATGTCGTGGGTCTCCTTTTTCACTCCACTCTGTCTTCTTTAATTGGATTTTCCTCCTGCTCGTAGGTGTAATTATTATTCAAGGTTTTTAAGAAGCAGCAGACTAGACATGAGAAAATAAGAATCCTAGTCTTGGATCCATATTTTAAGCATTTATAGTGGATACCATTAAACCTCTCAAGGTACAGTTTCTTCAGCTGTAAAATGGGTGTTTTCATTTTTCCTTTGTTGATTCTGAGGGGTGTTGTCCCCGCCCACTGATAACTAATGTGTTCGGCATTCTGAACTCAAAGTCTTTTTTAAAGCACCATGCAAATTCGAGGCACTGCACTTGCTGTGCTCTCTGCGGACTCTCAGCATAGTCTTCAGTCTTCTCTCTGCTTCTCCGGCCCTTGCACACACACACACACACGTGGTTCTGTCTAAACTCCTGTAATGTGTCCTGAAATCTTTTCAGTCCCAGTGAAACTTCATTTCAGTCTGAAGCTCACATTAGTTTGTCTGATCTTCTCGATACGCCTAAATCTTTCAGGCTCAGTCTGAAACTTCCATTATATATTTATCTAGATGTAAGAACTTCTTGGTTCTCAAATACAAACAGCATATTGGGTTGGCCAAAAAGTCCATCTGAGTTTCTCATAAGGTGTTATGGAAAAACCCAAACGAACTTTGTGGCCAACCCACTGTTTATACTAAATAAATTTAATTAATTTAATGTTAACTCAAAGCACAAGTGGTATCTAATTTGAGAGAAACTTTTTTGACACGGTTTTGATAAATGTATTGTTTTTAAATGTAAGTTTTCATATTCCTAGTTCTTAATTGTAGCTTTTTTTCTAAATACCCTTCTCCAAGAACAGGAATCGGGGCTCTTTGGAGAAATGGCTAAGTCATGGTTTGGGGTAGAGAAAATACAGGAGAGTCTGGACCTGTAGGCGTAACATCATTTCTGGGGGCATCTTTCGACCATCAATCTACGCATGAGAAAGTATCGGGCAAACCCAAAATAAGAGACATTCTACAAAACAACCGAGCAGTGTTCATCCAAAGTGTCAGGCTCATAACAGAGGAGAAAGGACAGAGATTGTCACAGGCTGAAGGAGAGGAAGAAGAGACAACAATTAATGTCGGTCCTGAGTTGAATCTTAGAGCAGAAAAAGGATGAGAAGGAAAACACAGGTAAAATTGGAATAAATTCTAATACTTGTTTAAGAGTACTACGTAAAGCTTATTACCTGGCTTTGAGAATTGGCTTTGGTTATATAAGGCGCTATGATTAGACTGGATGAATAGTATATGAGAAAGCTCTTATTCTATTTTTGTAATTTTTCTATAAGTCTAAGGTTCTCTCAAGGGAAAAAATACTTCTATGTGTTATGTGTGTGTGTGTGTATATATATATATGTTTATTGATACATTTTAATTCAAACCTGACCTATCAGACTTGCCCAAGTTTCAGCACATAAATATAGAAAGATTTCTATTACAGTTTGGGATGTATTTGGGTGGACAGCAGATAGCTTCTACTGTGGCGATGGCTGCTCCCTTGGATTGTTCAGAATTTTCTCATGGAATTGGATAACATTATTTGACCTGTTGCTGTTAAGTCACTTCAGTCGTGTGACTCTGTGTGACCCCATAGATGGCAGCCCACCAGGCTCCCCCGTCCCTGGGATTCTCCAGGCAAGAACACTGGAGTGGGTTGCCATTTCCTTCTCCAATGCATGAAAGTGGAAAGTGAAAGTGAAGTCACTCAGTCGTGTCTGACTCTTAGCGACCCCATGGAATGCAGCCTACCAGGCTCCTCCATCCATGGGATTTTCCAGGCAACAGTACTGGAGTGGGGTGCCATTGCCTTCTCCCATTTGACCTGTAGATCCATGGAAATATTTATAAATGTGCCCTGTCTCTCATTTTGCTTCTGATGTATGCAGTTCACATTCATGTCGCTATATTCTATTCAGCCATAATTCATTAAGTCTGCCCCACGTTTCCATCTGTGCAATAACTTTAAAAGTTTTCATTAAAATATAAAACATAAGCCTCATTATTGAGGTAAGAAATGCTTCAGTAGATGAGTTCAACTCAAGTTAGAAACATATCTGCCAGACTGAACCAGTTCTCAACTTTTCATCAGTTACTCTGACAATCATCCATCCCTTTGGAGAAAGGTCTGGGAAGAAATCTGAGATCCTTTGATTTTCTTCCTTTCCCCCTGTAAGTTACATTTTCTGAAATCTAGCCTTTTGGAAATGACTGGCTCTCTTCTTGAGGACAATGTCAAGTTCCCCCTTCCCTTTAACATCCTGAGGTCACCTATCTGTCTCCATAAGTTTTAAACATAGCGGTAATTTCAGGCATATACTAAATTTTAGAGGGGAACCAATGAAACTCAGGTAGATGCATTGCATAAGGTCACAATTATTTTACTGGCAAATTGAGAAAAATTGTATTTCTTTTCATTATCGAAGCAGTCATTAATAGATTCAGCAGACATTCTTACAGGGTCCTCAACAGCGGAGGTAGAACGATGAAAAGACACGATCCTTTTCCCCACAGAGCCTCCCATCTTGTGCCAAGGGAGCGAAGAAGAGATTATAATGGAGCCCGGAAGGAGAGTCACAATAAAAGCCTTCATTCAGGGTGGACCTTTGTGCCGGCTGAGAGGGTCAGGAAAATCCAACACGAATGTCATCTGTATTTTCTGTCACAGCTTTATTACTCAGTGAAAAGGGAACTCTGCAGTCTACATGCATCTGAGCGGTGACTGATAATGCTGCCTTCAATTTCTGATCTTTTTCCTGAAGACCTTTGCCAGAAGGCTGACTTCAGGTGGCATCTGCCCGCCCGGTCCGTGGTGGGTGTGGTCCTCCCTGACCCTGGCGCTGAGCTCGGCTGAGGGCGAGTCTCATCCTCCTTCAGAATCTTGTCTGTACACACTTTCAGTCACATTGCCTTGCTTTGATCACCTCTAGCCACTCCCTAAGATTGCAGATTACACACACACACAGACACATTTTTTCCCCCTACTTTTTGGGGCATTTTTTCTATGTTATGCAGCATGTGGGATCTTACTTCCCCTACCAGGGATTGAACCCATGTCCCCTGCCGTGGAAGTGCAGAGTTTTAACCACCGGTCCTCCAGGGAAGTGCCCCTAAGATTACATTTTCATTCACTTTTTACCTGCCAGTGTTCTCTGTCCCCTGTGAGAACCTCCGTGTCTGTACACTGTGATGACCTGGAAATGGCCTGACTAGACATCCTTTGGTAAATATTTGTTAAAATAATGAAAGCTAGGCATCAGCTGATACCCACTGTTGGTCAGTTTAAAGTGAAATACTTTCTCTTGAAACTTCCTCCATGGAGCCGACACCAAGTTGAAGTCAGAGCTTCAGTGAAATGATTTTTCAGGGCCCACACCAGTCCAGAGTCGCCCTTCATCCTTGTTCTGCTCCCGTCCTGACCATCCTGGAGGCGGCAGAGTGTACTTTCATCGGTTTTTAGTCTCACTAATATTCACTAGATATTCTCTTAAAAGGTAGTCCTCCAAAAATCAGCTGCGAGCAAATTTAACTGTAGCTATTTTTAAATAGTACTAGGTAGCCTATCTTCCAGTTACTTTTCTGATACATTCAAAGCAAGTTTAAAAATAAACACTATAACGAAATTGAATTGGATGCAGTACAAGTACTTCTTTGGCAGAGGTTTTTTGGCAGAGAAAATATAGTTTGTGGGACTGCTATTAATTTGATGATATTATGCACATTTTTTGTTTTCCTGTTAAATTATATCCTATTAAATTAGATAAGGAAATGTACATGCAACTGGAAATATAGTCAAATTGGCAGTGTTTTTTTTTTTTAATGTTTTTGAATATTCCCCTGTATCTTGCTTAACAATTTTCAGCTTTTTCCTTAAGTTTTTTTAAGCTCTTACATTTCAGAGGAATTCAATCAGTATTTTTTTTTTCTTCAGAATTTGCACTGACAGTTCAAAACACCAACTTTCAAGGGTACTGAGATAACCAGTAGTTTTTGCAGACACTTTGCTGCTGCTGCTAAGTCGTGTCAGTTATGTCCGACTCTGTGCGACCCCATAGTCGGCAGCCCACCAGGCTCCCCCGTCCCTGGGATTCTCCAGGCAAGAACACTGGAGTGGGTTGCCGGTTCCTTCTCCAATGCATGAAAGTGAAAAGTGGAAGTGAAGTCGCTCAGTCGTGTCCGACCCTCGTGACCCCACGGACTGCAGCCTTCCAGGCTCCTATGTCCATGGGATTTTCCAGGCAAGAGTACTGGAGTAGGGTGCCATTGCCTTCTCCGTGCAAACACTTTAGGGAAACTTAAATAGTCAGATTTTGACAGACAAGGTGAATTTTATGCCTGTGGGGTTTGATTCTGAAAATAATAAAATTTAATTTGGAAAATCAATAGTTTAGTTCAAAATCAAAGGAATTTGATGCTTCTGTTTCAAACTCCAGCAGACACCATTCTTAAACAGCCATTCCCTCAATTTTCACATCTTTAGAATGGGATGATCATAGTACCACTCTGATAGCATCACCAGGGATCCTAAGAGTTAAGACATGGAAAAATGTTCAGATAGATTATTTGGCACAGGTTAGGTGCTAAATAAATATTTGTGGAACGAATGGGTTTTCCAATAAATTTTGCAATAATTTTTCTTGTCGTTATTGTTATTATCATTAAGTAGCTTCCCCAAAGTTTCACAGATAGTACAAGATAAAGATCTGAATGTGAATGTTAGATCTGATATTTTGTAACTGTGTGACCATGGACTAGTTAGAAAGAATAAAGTTCAGTTTGTCTACATTGAGTGAAAACAGCAGTACCCTTCAAAAAGTATGAGAATTAAATAAAACAATGAATGTCACAAAAGGAAGAAACTAAAAAGAAATGCAAATCAAAACTACAGTGAAATACCACCTCACACTGGTCAGAATTGCCAAAATCAAAAAATCTGCAAGCAGTGATGTGGAGAAAAGGGAACCCTCTTGCACTGTGGGTGGGAATGTAAATTGAGACAGCCACTATGGCAGACAGTGTGGAGATTCCTTAAAAAAGCTAGGGATAAAGCTACCATGTGACCCAACGATCCCACTACTGGGCATATGCCTGAGGAAACCAAAATTGAAAAAGACACGTGTTCTCTGACGTTCACTGCAGCACTGTTTACAATAACTAGGACATGGAAGCAACCTGGATGTCCACAGACGGATGAATGGATAAAGGAGCCGTGGTACATACAGACAACACATTACTCAGCTCTAAAAAAAACACATTTGAGTCAATTCTAATGGGGTGGGTGAACCTAGAGCCCATTATACAGAATGAAGTCAGTCAGAAAGAGAAAAACAAAGATCGCATATAAACACACATATATGGAATCTAGGAAGATGGCCCTGATGAACGTATTTTGCAGGGCCGCAGAGGAGACACAGGCATGGAGAAGAGACCGGATACAGTCGGGGAGGAGAGGGCGGGACGGATGGAGAGAGTCACACGAAACATGCACACTGCCATGTGTAAACAGGAGCCAGTGCGATTTGCTGTATGACTCAGGGAGCTCAAGCCGGGGCTCTGTGATGACCCAGAGGGCTGGGATGGGGCAGGCGGTGGGAGGCAGCCTCAAGAGGGAGGGGACACGTGTGTACCGAGGGCTGACTCAGGTTGATGCGTGGCAGAAACCAACACAACATTGTAAAGCAATTATCCTTCAATTAAAAATAAATTAATTTAAAAAAAAGAGTCAGTCATAACCAACTGAGAGGGAGCCATGGCCTTTCTTCCTGTGATTTGCCTCACAGTCTCCAGTGAGGACTCCAAGACCCTCCACCCGGTCAATTAATAACTGTTTTCTGAATGTGTCTGTTCAGACTGGCACTGGTTTTTCATTAATTCTGTGAGATACAAATTTGATGTTGGACCCAGAAATCTATGCCAGCCTATGTAGACCTATAGATGATATGTATATTTAAATATATATATATATACTTGCTTTTCTAAATTGCAACAAATCCTTTTTGAAATAAAATACTAGTTTAAGAAATACCTTTCTTTCCTCCTATTCCTGTTTGTTTGTTTTTTTTTTTAAAGAGAGGAGGTAATTACAGTGGTTGGTTCCTGAAATCATTAAAGTTTAAGTGTCCTGATAGATCATTCACCATCATTCTGTTGCAAAAATGTACTCCAGTTTCCCACCTCTGTGGGAGAGTGGGTGTGTGAGGTTTCTGAGGTTGCGGATAGGTAGCAAATTTAAAAGCTTAATAAAGAAATTCTACCAAAAACGTCTGCTGAAGTCCAAGCATCCTCCAAACACGGGATAATCCTATCAGCTCTCAGCACTCGGCGATGCCGCCTGATACCTTCACCCGCCGCCCGTCCTGCTGACCCTTCCTGGACCAGATCACTGCCCCCGACCCTGCCCCACGTTTGAAACGGCTCATCCCTGTCCCTGCTGGTCCTAGGAAGGGGCTCATCTTTTGAATTCATTTAGTCTTTGAATTCATCTGTTCATTTACACTTTGTGACTCACAGGAATGACCGTGGTTTGTTTTTTTTTTCTAATGTTCTTTTAGTCATTGAAACATCTACGTTCCAAGCTATTCTGGTAGAGGATTGGTGATGAATTCATCCAGGAAATAGCTCCTTTTACTTTCAAATGGCTCTCAGCTGGAGGACTGCAGATGGTGACTGACGGGTTGGCATGTGTGCCCTGCAATGTCCAGACTCCCTGAAAGCATCAGCGGGTCTGGATCTGATGAACCTCTAAGTCACTGAAGTCTAAAGCATCTGTAAACAGCTTTGAACACACCTCCCCGTAGGTGTGTGCGTGTGTGTGCATAGGTGTATGGTATAACATAGCATAACATCTGTGTGTTGTAAAGGCGTACCGTGGCAGACCTCAATAATTATTACAGTCTAAAATAAAAGGAGCATAACATGGAGTCTTTAAAAGAAACAAGGTATCACTTCTTTTAGTGAGCAATTATTGAGCACCTTTTTGTGCCACGTACGATCCTAAGTGATGAGTATTCAGCACTGAACAGGACATACGTTGATACTTCGTGGAGCGTGTATTTTAGTGGGTAAACAGTAAATATGTAACACACTGCCAGTGATGAGTATTTTGAGAGGGAAGTATGGTATGTTGTTAAGAGAGGGATGGGAACTGAAGTATCATTTCAGCTAAGGCATTCAGAAACACTGGGCAAAGACCTCAGTAGTCAGAGGGGAAGAAGAAGCGTATTTGGTACAACAGGGGGGAAAAGTACAATACCTTGAGACATTGAGGTGAAGATAAAATTGACAGAATTCATTTAACAGCTAATGAGACACTGAGCTTCCCCAGCGGCTCAGTAGTAAATAATCTGCCTGCAATGCAGGAGCCACAGGAGATGTGGGTGTGATCCCTGGGTTCAGAAGATCTCTTGGAGGAGGAAATGGCAACCCACTCCAGTATTCTTGCCAGGAAAATCCCATGGACAGAGGAGCCTCGCAGGCCACAGTCCATAAGGTTGCAGAGTCGGACATGACTTAGCAACTGAGCATGCAATGAGACGCCATTAAGGAGAACGAGGGCATATCTGCGTTACACATAGTCTTCTAATATATTTGAGTTTTTTTGAGCTACTTGTTTTATCCAATGGGCTTGTCATTGTTTTAACTTCAAAATGTAGCTAACGGAGAACTTGTGCCGGGAATATGAGAGACTATCAGCTGTCCCACCGTTCTCTTTTATTCACATATTTAAAAAAAAAATGTTTTCAGATCATGTATATTTCCTACAGAGACGTGAGACCAGCCTGCTATTAAATATGTTGTATACGGGTCAGTTGAGGTACGACTTCAAATCTTTGAAATGACAGTCATGAATTTTGATTAGGGAGGATTATTTTATGATAAAAGCACAGAGTTAGCTATTAAAATTTTATATTTGGTACTTTATTATACAATATTAATAGAAAAAGAGACCTAGAAGGCAAGGATCAAGTCTTTTGAAGTATCTGCATATCATAATGAAACCACAGAACCAGAAATACATCAGAGCTTCAGTTTATTAATAACGGCCTCGTACAGTTCAAGCAAATGTCAGACGATCATTTGGGTTAGTGTACAAATCTCCTATTAGGTCGTCAGAATTCTGTGTAATGTAGCACACCTGTCTGCAAAAAGAGCCCTGTGAATCCTGGAAGAAAACTGAATTGCTTACTGCTTATCTGACCAGTTCAGATGGTCAGAGAGGCCCTAACAAAGTCAGAACAGCCCAGACTTTGAAGACAGCCCTGTAACACACCAGCATCGCAGCTTTCCCCCCTCTGTTGTATCAAATGCTTTTCTTCATTCCCTCTGATTACTGAGGTCTTTGCTCAGTGTTCCTGAATGCTCAGCTGAAATAATACCGCAGAAACTCGCTGGCTTGCGTCGTGTACAGTTTGTGTAGGTCAGGTCAGAATGGGAAACGTCTGAACGAGGCAGTGTTTGCCAAGAGCACCCGTAAAGAATGGGGCCCAGATTGATTTTAGATACTGCTGTGTTCGCTGTAATGTTCCGCCGACAAAGTCAGAATCTTTATGCACCAGAAGAGTTTGCCAAACAGTGAGTGTGGACGGATGGTGGTGAAGATGGAGTGAAGATCATGGTTACCATTTTATTTTAAAAAGTCATGAACAGCTCTTGCCAATTCTTTATTTTTTATTTCCGTTATTGTACTTTTCAGCTCCAGAACATCTAGTTGGTGACTATCTTAGTTTTTTCGGGCTGCCATAAAGAATATGGTAGACTGAGTGACTTAAACAACTAAAATGTATTTCTCACAGCTCTGGAGGTTGGCAATCAGAGATCCAGGGGGCACACAGCTTGGTTTTATTCCTCAGCATCTTCTCTTGACTTGGAGGCAATGCTCTTTCTCTGACGGTTCACATGCCCTCTTCTCCATGCCCATATGGAGAGAAAAGGAGAGAGAGGATGCTCTGGTTTCTTTTCACACAAGGGCGCTGACCCCACCAAGAGGCCAGAATCAGTAGGGGCCTCGGAGGCTGGCTGTCATGTTAAGTACCTGACTGGTCACAGGTCACTGGTTCTACCTTTCCTAGTCCATTCATCCTCTCCAGTTCGTTCTCTCTGTTGTAGCCATTAGCCAAGCCTTGTGCAAGCGACAGCTTTATATGTTTTACTTATAGCGTTTCGCACAGGTGACATCGGTAACGAATACTCAGTAACCACTAGGCTACTCCATTGATTCCCATAGGATTTCAGCCTGACCTCTGAAGACCTGTCTGGGATAGACTGTTGATATTAACGATGACAACTTGCAGTTTGGGCATGTGTGCATGCCCAGTCGCTTCAGTCATGTCTGACTCTTTGCAACCCTATGAACTGTAGCCCTTCAGGCTCCTCTGTCCATGGGATTCTCTAGGCAAGAATACTGGAGTGGGTTGCCATGCCCTCCTCAGGGGGTCTTCCCGACTCAGGGATCGAACTGGCGTCTCTTACATCTCCTGCATTGGCAGGCAAGTTCTTTACCACTAGCACCACCTGGGAAGCTCCCCTAATATACTAAGAGTCCCTTAAGAGCGGGATTTCTGTCTAATTTATCTTTTTATCCCCAAAGCACCCAACAGTACCTTGCATGCAGCAGGCAATCAATAGATATTTTTGGAACAAATTAAATTAGTCACCAATGAGTATTCAGAGGACTACAGCCCCTACATAGTCGCAGATCTTCATATTTGCTAGTGTACAGGGATATAAAAAGATAGATATGCATCATAGAACATCCCATAGAAAATATTCAATTAAACAAATATAAAGCTCTGCCATGCTGTCAACACAGAGGGCTACAATACTGTTTCTGATGAATGTCTTATCCTAGCCAATTAGAAAAACTAGAGACATAGCTTCAGTTGTGAAATTCTCTGGTTTGATGCACAGATTCCTATTTCCATAGTCTACATAGGCAAGTGGTACAGAAAACAAACATACAACTTGCTCTCTTTTATTAATATTTGACCTTTAATTGGAGCTCCATAGCCACAATTTACATAAAGGTGGCAATTCAGAGCATAAAGTCTTATGCTTCTTTGGTTTGTAACTAAAGAAAGACATACTGGAGACAGATTGTACACGTTTTAAATTATAGTTTGCCATCGAACATAAAGGCATTTAAACTGTAGGTTACATTCTGGTTATACCTTCTGTGATTATATATTGGAAGTTAATCAGTCAACAAATGTTTGCATGTATTGATATCATTCAGTAACCTCTTCATGGTTCAATATAGAGCACTCCTGGGTGACTGATGAAACCCCAGTTACCAAACTATCGATGCAAAGTAAAAAAAGACCTATAAAGTTTATCAGACCTCATTCAATCTACTGCATAAGTGAGATGTAGTATTTGCACAGGTAACTAACAACACAATTGAAGTTTCTAAAGACACAAATGAGGAGACCTGAACTTTCAGAATAGTAAGAGATCATTTTCATAGAAAAAGCATTTGAGCTGGACTTTACATGGCAAAGAGAGAAATTTAACAGTTGGAAGTGGTCAGTGGGAGAATTCCAAGGCTCAGAGACATCAAGTGCTATATTGATCATGTAATGGTTCAGTCTGATGAATAATAGGAAATTTATAGAAGAGCTTAGGTGCTACAGAAGACAGCAGAATAAGAGATGAGAAAATGCCATCTTAATTGGCACTTAGAAGGTAACTGGCTGTTGGGAAACTGTTATTACTATTAAATTGTCAGCATAGATTGCAGGTCATTACTGAACCAGTGAAGAGAGAATGAAGGTGTAATAGCAAGTGGAGATTGTGGAGACTGATGATAGAAAAGGCTTGAAAGATAAGGCTGTGTGTTGCAAAGATGCAAGACCGAGGGTAGGAGTTTTTAGAACAAGGGAGCATTTGTAGGCAGAGTTGAGTATGTAGAGATGGAGAGATTAAAGACAGATAACAGGATAATTGATGGTGCAAGGTCTGGGAAGAGGAGATTTCAAGAGCATCTCTGGAGGATTTTGCATTGGCAAGCGTGGAGGAATGGGGCAGCCATCTCTTCCTCTTGTCAGGGCAAGTGGAGAGTAGATGAATGGTTTGAGGAAACAAAGGAAGAAAACTGATACAGCTCAAGGAAAGATGGCCTTGATCCCAGTCAAGGTAGAGGCTGATACAGAAAGTCGGAGGTCAAGAAGGGGAAGATGATTTTTTTTTTTTTAAAGTCCTGAAAAAAACCAAATAGAATGGCAACCAGGTGAGGATGGATGACCTTCATTTGCCTTGAATACAATCAGCTTTTTTTTTTTATTCCTGACTTCCTCTGGTAACCTTGCTGCAATGTGGAAAGGAGAACTTTGCATAACATGAGAAGTTCAGCACAGTCTTTAAAGCAGATCACAAATTCCACTGTACTGGGGAAAGCATTATTCAAAATGTTCACAAGCTAATTGTCTTCTCTTAGCAATTCTGCTTCATAGCCAGTCATTCGTGGCTTAGTAGGATCAGGTAAAAATATATCATTATCAGATATTTTTTAAAAAAACAGCAGTTCATGTCCTGCCATTAACTGGTAAGTGATTTCATTCTACATAAACAGACTACTGGGCATCCAAAATTAGCCGATCTGGTCAGAATGTGTGTTTTGTTGTTTTTGTAGGCTCTTAGAGTGTGAAACATGATAGACCCACCCACCCACCCCTCACTCATTTGTTCATCCACCCGTCGCAGTGGAGGTGCTGATGAGGGTCAGTGAACGTAAGTGTCATGGAGAGAGAAGAGGAAAGGCCTGTGTAGTCCCTGAGTCCAGGGACCATGTGTGGTCTTTAACAGATTATCTTCTTTATTCATAGGCCGCACAAACACCAAATAACATGGACTTATTAGGAAGGATTTTCCTTTTAAAAGAAATCCTGCTTTGGCAGATAATTAACAGAGAACATTAGAGCGTGAGTTTGGGAAGGGCAGAGATCAACGGGTCCAGATCTATCTTGAGTATGAATGGGGCTAAAAAATACATACGACACTCCAGTGAGTGACTGACTCTTCCGTCTACTAATCTCTCGAAACTGTGAGTGTCCTTGAATGGTGAGTTGACATTAACGTGACCAGTGATTAAGTGGGTAACCAATATTTTTTGACACATTTTTAAACATTTTGTAAAAACTGTTGCTCTGACCCATAAATCACGGTGGAAAAGGGAAACACATTGGCTGCTCTTGGCCAGTTTTTCCCCTTTAATTATTAAGCTGGCAAAGTCAAAGGCACAGAAACCGTCAAAATATCTAGTAAAAACTTTGCACCCCGTGCAGGGGACCAGCAGGTCCACTTCAGGGACTGATGGGAGGACTATGTGAGGAGGTCGTGGGGCAGAGCGTGTCACAGCCAGTGCCCATCACAGCTGTTAAACTCCCCAGCTCGCTTGGCCCTTTAAAACCATTTTGATTTGATGCTGATATTTTGAATCATCTCCATAAACTCTCTGACTGACGCTTTGTTAAATAACAGGTGAGTAGAAGAAATGCCGGGAATTGGTGGATCGGCCGTGGGTGGGGACCGAAATAGAGGCTGGGGACTGGGAGAAAGAGACAGCCAGAAGCGGGAAGCATGGTTACATCTTTTAGGCACTGGCTTTAAAAGCCAATTTCGTTCCCTGGATGAGTGACTTCAAGTAGCCATTTTCTAGCACGATGCTAATGAGAACCTGACTGTCAAGATCCAGATTTAGATCCTGATGATGGCTCTTCTCGGCCTGCAGATAGCCTGAAACAGCTCAGTCTTGACTAAGGGAAGGCGTGGAAAGCTTCCCTTCTGGGTAGTTGAGTTTTTAGAGGAAATTGCCTAAAGTAGGAATGAATTTGTAACTCTTCCTTTCCTGAAAGAAGGAAATTGAGGCAATGCTAAGAATAACACCTATGATCTAACTCCTAACGTGGCATGGCATTTGCTAACTGAAATTACAGCTTTATTAATAACTACAACAATTATTTATGTAAAGAAAGAGGCTGGCACTAATAATTAAGGCATCTTTTAACGAGGATACTCAAAATGCCCCTAAGATCTGAAGGAAAAAATGCCTTTGTAATTCTAAAGACATAAACTGGAAGTTTTCTGACTGATACCGTAACTTATTTCCAAATCACAGAGGAGGAAAACAATTATCTTAGATTACCAGAAAGTTCACATAATTTCCTAGAACCCAATGAAAAACTGCGATGTGAATGCAATGTTCTGTATCTTACATAACTTATTTAAGAGAAAAAGAATTTAATTGTGAAATGTTTCTTGAAGAATTTTCTTTTATAGTTTCTCTTCCTTTACTGTTTTCTGACTAAAATATTCTTGTTAGTGTCATCAATACATAATCAACATTTTGTAAACAGTTATTAAGAATTAAAATTCTTATGTATGGAGCCAGCTCAATTAAAAGATAGTTTTCAGATAATAGAGTGTTTTAATTTTAAATATAAATGCATCATTTTATAGTTTTTAACTTATAAGTAATGTGTTTATCTTGGTGCAGTTTGGAAAAATGTTTAATATTCTGTCATAATCTATAAAAAGATGCAATAGAATACGTTGATTTTCTTACTACTCATCATAAGAGGAGGTATGCAAATATCATTCTGTATTGAACTAGGCCTATAGAAAGATAGCTTTTAAATAACTTTTATTAGACCCAGAATTCATGCATATGAGTTTCAATGTCTATATAGCCGTTCTTCATCATTAATTCTACAAAATGCAGTTAGCTGTTTGTGTGCTAAATCTCTTATGGTCAGGTAACCTATTATTTCTTATTTTGGATATGTTTTGAGGGGAGAGAGGAATAAGTCAGGGAAAAAATGAGCTATGATTTTAAAGGCTGTTCTGAACTTAGAAAATTTCATTTTTGGGGAATACAACCACTGTGGGTAGCTTCCGTGATATCTCCATTGATCCCTGCTTCTTAGAAAGGGCCTTGGGTAGCCCCCCTCTCCTGGATGTGAACCAGTTGACTGACTTCTTTCAACAAATAGAATATGGCAGAAAGAATGGGCTGTCCCTTTCGAGATTTGGATAGAAATGGGCAGTGGCTTCCATTTGAACCCTCTCTTGGATCTCATGCTGGGGAGCAAGACAATATTTTGCAAGCAGCCCTAGGGAGAGGTCTGTGTGGTCTGGCCAAAAACTAAGACCCTCCATCTAACAGCTCCCAAAGAAGTGAGGAACCCAGCTCATGACACCCTGAGCCCCACGGGCAACCACGTCGGTGAGTGACGTCTTGAGACATCACAGACCCAGCCAGCATTTCACTGTAACCTCCTGGGTTCGTAGCTAAAAATACAAGATGCTCTGATGTGTCCAGATTTAGTAGCTAAAAATACAAGACGCTCTGATAAATCAGAATTTCAGATAAACAATGGTAAATTTTTTTAGTATAAATATGTCCCATGCAATGTTTGAGACCCATTTAAACTAAAAAATTATTTGTTATTCACCTGCTGACATTCAAATGTCAGCATTTAATCTACATTTTATCTGACAGCACTAGAAATGAGATACCTTGAACTGCAGGCATAGCAAAGTCATGATCCCAGTCCTGACCCATAGAAGCTGTGAGGTTAAAAACCTTGCCACTTTAAGGTGTGAAGTTTGGGGATAATTTTTTCTGCAATGACGGATAACTGATACATTACCTAATGACTGGATGAGGGTCCTGACAAGCTGATTGATTGGTGTTTTAATTGGTCTCTCAAATGCAGAACCAATAGGGATACTTTCCGTCTGCCTGCCTCACTAGAATGCAACCTGGTTTATTGCTCTGGACACAGGAAAGATATATTATTTGCATTTAAACGCTATTGACTGAAACACAGCTTTTGAGAGACAACCTGTCTAGCCCATTAGAGAGATGTTTGGAAAAGCTATATAAATAATTTTGAAATTTTAATTTCTAAAATAATTTACCCCTTTAAAATACTGTGGTTAACAAAAATTAATAGGATGATGCCAGAGAGAGAGGGTTTGTTGGTAAAACAAAAATAAAAAAAATACAAAAGTGTATTTTGTAGCTATACACTTTTGAAGCTAGATTTTTGTAACTATAACTTTTAAAGCTATGTGCATATTTTATACACATAACCATACTACATGAGGCGCGTTACCCATCAGTTACACAGATAATCAGACAACCAGAGGGCAGCCTCTGATTTGAATGTTCTCTTTTCTCTCCCTGCACATCTAACCAGTCACCAAGTACTATCAGGCCATTCTTTGCAACATTTCTCAAATCCTTCCCTTCCTCCTCTTATTTTTGCTTTCACCCAAAGAAGACCTCTCTTAATTCCACCTGCTCCACCACCACGGTCTTCTAATTGATCCCTTTGCCAGTTTCTCACATGACCAGTATTCGCCTCCAATGCCAGACAGAGTCCATCTTTGCATAATATTGCAATCGTCACGTCAGTCCCACACTCTAAAAGCTTTGTCTGTGTTGTTGTCGTTTAGTTGCTACGTCCTGTCCGACTCTTTGTGCCCCCATGGACTGTAGCACGCCAGGCTCCTCTGTCTACGGGATTTCCCAGGCGAGAATACTGGAGTGGGTTGCCATTTCCTTCTCCTGACTCAGGGATCAAACGCGAGTCTCCTGCACTGGCAGGTGGATTCTTTACCACTGAGGAACCAGGAAAGTCCCTAAAACTTTTACTTGTTTCCTGTAAACTGGAGAATGATTTCAGCTAACAGAAGGTTATTTCCCTAGGAAATCTGATTATCATTGTTCTCTGTGGTAATTCTTTTATGACATCATTTTTCTTTCTCCTGGGATCTGTCGCCTTGCACCCAGAAGATAGTAAGCATGTAAGATGTCCCAACTCAGTATTTGCAGTTCTGTGTTGTAACTAAATTGAATGTCTATCATAATATATTGTTAATATATCATCTTAATGGCACATCCTAATTATGTTAATTTTCCTGGTGGGAAGCAAAAACTTTGTATGATGTGGTACTTAATCCTTTTTAGATGGGCAGATAAATGTGTCAGTGGCTTCTTTTTTCTTGTTTGGTGACTAAAAATATATAAAAGATAATGCCGTTCAATCTAAAATTTATTTTTGTGTCATGCTGTAAGACTGATTTATTGGTCCAAGGGTAGAAATTTTCAGTAAATTTAAGAACCTGCATTAATAAACATCTGGGTAACTAAAAAGATACTTCAAGCCTATTGAAAATAAGAATATTATATTTATTCACAAAGATATTCCCCCTCATGAATGAATGTTTCCTTTCATGCCATCAGGTCCTGATGTTCTATTAATTAGAATTGTGTTTGGTGACAAGTGACAGAGACCTTAACCACAGCGCCTTGAGCAAAGTTGAAATGTCTTCCTCCCTCGGCAAGTGAAGTAGATTCAGGCAGTCAGGATGGGCAGGGCAGCTTCACGGAGCCAGAGAGCCAGCGTCTCTACACAGCGGTTGCCCCGTAGGTGGTTTGTTTCCGAGACGCTCCTGCTCCAAGGTGGCTCCGGTAGGTCCAGCTGGTCCCTGTACTTGGGAAGCACCGGAAGAAGGGAACAAAGCAGTCACATCCTGTTCCCATAAGGACATTGTGATTCTCCTGCCTGTGTCTCACCGGGTAAAGCTTAGCCCCATGCTGTGTCTGGCTGCAAGGAGAGGCAGAGAATGTGACCTCATAGCCGGAAGACGATGTCCCAGTTAAAATTTGATGATGTCATACACATATGTATATGGTTGTTTATAATGAGGGTTTATTTAACATGTTTATCTTAAGGTCAATTCATTATAGATTTTTTAAACATATATATTCTATGACTGAGGGATGGAATACAGCTGAAGAAATAAATTACTGAAAGAGATGCTCCTGGGAGGGGGGTGCGTCTGACAGATTCAGAAATATTTTACAGAAGAAAAAGGTTATAAACACAACTTGGCAAATAAATGGCTTAGTAAAATCACAGGAACAGAAGACACCAGGGACTCACCCCAAAATAGCACAGCTCTGGCTGCCAGTGACCAGGCAAACAATATCTGAACCCATGGCTGAGTTGATCATAATTAAATTTAGTTCTAAATGAATGAAAAGTCAGGGTGTATTTCCCCTTCATAAGAAAAACAAGCTCTTAGAAAATGTATACACTGATGCTATGAAATCCTAAACTAAAGCTTTGAGTCATAATGCTGAAAAACATTTCATTAACGCTATAGTTAATAAAGAAAACATCCTGATACCTTCTCATGTATCATAAAACTGAATCAGCAGCAGCCATATAAGCACATGCTTTCTGCTCCTTGGTGCAATATCTTAAAAATTTGGTCAAAATTTTGGATATTATTTGTTTCAGTTCAGTTCAGTTCAGTCGCTAAGTTGTGTCCTTGCAATCCCATGGACCGCAGCATGCCAGGCATCCCTGTCCATCACCAACTCCCAGAGTTTACTCAAGTTCCTGTCCATTGAGTCACTGATGCCATCCAACCATCTCATCCTCTGTCGTCTGCTTCTCCTCCTGCCTTCAATCTGTCCCAGCATCAGGGTCTTTTCAAATGAGTCAGCTCTTCGCATCAGGTGGCCAAAGTATTGGAGTTTCAGCTTCAACATCAGTCCTTCCAATGAACACTCAGGACTGATCTCCCTTAGGATTGACTGGTTGGATCTCCTTGCAGTCCAAGGGACTCTCTGGAGTCTCCTCCAACACCGCAGTTCAAAAATTATTTGCTTAGAAGGATGAAAAGATGACTGCAATTTTAAAAGCTAGGTAAGGCGGGAAGTTCCATTTTGTTATCCCGAGAATCAGTACATGAGAAGAAGAAATGAGGGACTTTTCCAAGAAGCCCCAACCTTACTGAGTCAAGACTTGCATTGTGGCTCAGTTATTCTCAGCTAGCACAAGACCGTGTGGGTGGGTATTGCGAGTGGCCTGGATGTCTGCCACCTTAATTCTCTAAGACACACTGCCATCTAAAGGAACTGTGGTGCCTCAGATAAGTCTGCCTCGCGTTTCACCGTGTTCTGTTGCATTCTCTCGTGAGAACCCGCTGCTGCTTTCTGTCTGCTGGGCATCAGTGCCGTTGGCAGAGACTGCTGCTACTTCCTTTTCTGCACATTTGTGTCGGAGGGTGCTCCGTGCCCTTCTCAGCAACAGTGCTCCGTTTCTGATCACTGCCTGCCAATTTGTTCCTTAAACTGCTGTGTAGCTGAGTAATCTGCAGAAATGCAGCACTTCTCTGTCTCTCATTGCCCTCGTGTCTTCAACCCATTCTCTGCACACGCGGTGCTTCTTCTTGTGCTCTAAAGACAGCTCCTGCATGTTCTTTTTCCCTCCCCTGTCTACCTCTCTGTTTTATAGACTACCTATTAAAAATGCTTATTAAATTGTCAAGAACAACAGTAAGTACATGTCCTGAGACTCTCTTCTAGGGTAGCTTTTGCTTTGGATCTTCTGATTCTTGGCATCATTGCTGATAATCTTTGGCCATCATTATGGAAAAGAATTTGAAAAAGAATAGATGCATGTGTATATATCACTGAATCATTTTGCTGTTTACCTGAAACCATCAAACACTGTTAACCAACTATACTCCAAAATAAAATACTAAGTTTTTTACAAAAAGTTAAATTATTTATTATTCATAAATAATATGAATTAAAAGGCTTTATAACATACATGGTGGTATGAGTGAACAACCCAAGCTTCTTGTTAGTGCTCTTTACTTTCTCACTGAAAGAACCGTATGCATGCCTTCCACGCTCCTATTTCTGTATTGCAGCTCATACGTTTTAAAGCATGCATTACTTAGATAGCTTATGCAATGGGGTTAATGTTCATCTCGAATGGGTGGCAGTCCCTGTTAGAGGAGTTCTTTAGTTGAGGCTGCCAACCGCCTTCAGCTTCCTCAGTTCTAACAGTTTGACAGATGTGTGCACATTTCAAAGCAACCAGTGATTTATAGCATTTGTCTCTTTGCCTGAAAGTTTTCTCCAGGGCTTTTGTTGGTTTTATAGTCTATGAAGTGGATATAAGTCTTGGAGGACTGAAAGTGCACTTCAATACTGATTTATCGTTTCCTGAGCCTGCAACATCGTTGGGCCAAGTACGTTATCCAAAACAAGAATCGTTAAACAAACTAATGTCATTACAAACTGTTTTTTTTAAAAAGTGCACAATTGTATATAGGATCATCAAATGTAACTGAACACATACTGTTAAAAAAAATTCTGGCGATTTTTTTCATGGAAATTAGTGGATCTGCTTATTTTTGGTCAGAAAACTTGTCATATATGTATGTGGACCTATGTATGTTATACATTTGTGTGCATATATATGCTGCATGTGAGTATAAATATTGCATTATGATATTGTGATGCTGCATGTACTGTCATAGCTATTTCATTACAGAGTGTAGGCAAATGTGCGAAGTTGCTCTCTGAAACCCGAGCACCAAGCTAGGAGATAGGAGAGTGGTCCAAATGAGAGTCTGGACGTCTCATGAGCATTCTTACTTATAACGTACAGACAATTACATTGGTCTCCAACGTGCTCACATTATCCTCGTTTGCTAAAGTTCATTGCCAAAGCGTAACTTGCCATGAGGCATGGGTTTGACCTTCCAGTGTGATGTGTGTAAGGTTTATGAAATTGCAGAGTAATGGTCCAGCCACAGGATGGGAACGGGAACTGCATTTCTGAAGAACTCGCTAAGGCAGGCACTGGGCTAGCATCTTTGTCACCCAGATCATCTTTCTTTCTTTCCGTTTTTATTGAAGTTTAGTTGGTTTACAACACTCTGTCAGTTTCTGTTGCACTCCAATGCTTTGGCCACCTGATGGGAAGAGCTGACTCCTTAGAGAAGACCCTGATGCTGGGAAAGCTTGAAGGCAGGAGGAGAAGGGGACGACAGAGGATGAGATGGTTGGATGGCATCACCGACTCAACGGACATGAGTTTAAGCAAGCTCTGGGAGTTGGTGATGGACAGGGAGGCCTGGCGTGCTGCAGTCCATGGGGTTGCAAAGGGTCGGACACGACTGAGTGACTGACCTGAGCTGAACTGTAGTAGAGCAAAGTGACTTAGTTAAACATACATATTTATCTATTCCTTGTCGTGTTCTTTACCATCGTGTTCATTACCATTCATTGGAGGATATCGAATACAGTTCCCTCTCAGATCACCTTTAGGACAATCTCTCCATTTTCGGCCATTTACAAATTGCACAGACTCAGCCGTTGAAAGCAGCGCCTCTCGCTGACACACGGCTCGAGTGGGCCAGGCCCGGCACCGCAGGACGGGTGCTCGGCTCAGTCAGCCGTGGTCCTCGGTGCTGGCCGGGCTGTGTTCTCGTCCACAGTGTGAGGCCTCTTCTAAACCTATGCAGCCTGTTGAGCAAGCTCAGTGGCTGGTGGCTCTTCCCTCGTGGGCTGTCCGCTAAGAGCCCCAGTTTCTAGAGGCCTCTCGCAAGTCTTGCCAAGTGAAGATATTTATAAAAACCTATCAAGAAAATCTTCAGTTGTCTTTATTTCTCTCGACTAAAATGTCATGGAAACCCATTGCATCAAAATAATTTAATTTTACCTTTAAACTTACACTTAAATATAAACTCCATGCTCGTGCTCATGCTAAGTCCCTTCAGTCATGTCCGACTCTGTGACCCCATGGACCATAGCCCGCCAGACTCCTCCGTCCATGGGATGCTCCAGGCAAGAATGGTGGAGTGGATTGCTGTGCCCTTCTCCAGGCGATCTTCCCAACCCAGGGATCAACCCCATGTCTCCTAGGTCTCCTGCATTGGCAGGTGGGTTCTTTACCACTACTGCCACCTGGGAAAGCCCCAAACTTCCATATTTAAACTTAAAATCATACCAGTATTCCTTGAAAACTCAAGGCTGTATTCCTTCTTTCATTGATGTGTTCAATAAATTATTTAAGGGTCAACTTCTGCATATCAGTACTCAGTTCAGAGGATACAACAATGCTAAATAAGACATTTTCTCCGTTTTCATAGGTAGAAGAAAATAAATCAAGAGATAGATTATCTATCTATCTATGTGTGTGTATATATATATATATATATAGAGAGAGAGAGAGAGAGAGAGAGATAATAACTGGATTGGTAGATAGAACTACTGGTAATTGCAATAAAGTTAAGCAGATCTGATTTAACTCAAGAATGTCTTATAGTCTGAGGCCTAAAGGATCAAGGAGAATTGGTTTTGCTCCTAGGAGGAGCAGGAATCAGGTACAGGAAGGACTTTAGCAATGAGGGAACAGGAAAAAAAAAAGTCAGAGTCCCTGAAAACTATTCCTCAAGGGTAAAAGTGGCAAGAAATAGAAATGGTAGATGGTCTATAAGTGTGGGCTTCTCTGATCACGGTATAAAATCATGGCTTATTTCTTTGTGGCTAGTTTCAAATCATAAAGGACATGTGGCTGCATGTATAGGGATTAGTAATATCTTCTTTCTCATTATTTAAAAGTCCCTAATAATAGAAGTGATAGCTTTGGGTAAACATTTATCAAAATAAATGGACCATTCTCCTGTAAGCATTAAAAGTGTTTTGAGCATCACTTCTGAAATTAGCTTGATATATAGTGTATGTATTGGCTCAAGAAATGAAATTGCAATTAGACTGACTTTGGGGCTTCCCAGGTGGCTCAATGTTAATGAACCCACATGCCAGTGCAGGAGAGGGGTTTCAGTCTCTGGATGGGGAAGATCCCTTGGAGAAGGAAATGGCAACTCAGTATTCATGCCTTGGAAATCCCATGGACAGAGAAGCCTGGCGAGCTATAGTCCATGGGGGTGCAAAAGAGTCGGACATGACTGAGCCGCTAAACAACAAACAACAAGTGTTGCCACTGTCTGAAAGCAATCCTACAGCTTTATGCTGCTTGCGAGAGCTTGCATTATTCGTGGCAGTAATAGGTAGATGCTCGAGCAATTTAATTTATTTACTCCTTAATGTGAATCCTAAGCATGTAACCAAATAAGGAAATAAAAAAATGAAGAACAATTGTGATCTGTTGTTAGGTTACATTATTAGTGCACTGAAATAAACAAATATTCCTTTTTGCTTTATTTTTAAATTATTTATAAAATGCAAAGGCAGATCTGAAGCAGTGAGTATAAAACGAGTTAAGTGGGATATAAGGTTGAACTCTGGGGAGCATTAATCTAGGTTTCAGAAGTTAATGATCTAGCAGCCGACAAATGATCCCAGAAATGCTTTTGAAAGACACATGTGACCCAGGTAGATTTTCATACCTGAATACATTGTTGAAATGGAGAGGGGGAAAAAGAAATTCTTAAGCCTGTTAAACTGGCCTTGAAATTTCCATTTTGAAACTGCAATATTTGAGATACTTTTTCCTCTGGTGTGCGTATGTATTAATGCTTTGTTGAATAATGAGGGGTTTGTTTGCTCAGAGGACTCAGGCCTGGAGGTAATTTGGTTTCTGAGGTTCACACACCCCGTGACTCCTGCGCCCAGTCTGTTGTGTCATTTCCTGTAACCTCCAAACACGGCGGCCTGGGGACATCCTGAACTCTAGGTTCCCTCTCCTTATTCCTAGTGTCTCCCCAGTCTGGCCCTCAGCACTGTAGTATCTGACCACACTGGTTTCATCATCCCCTTCTCCTCTTTTTCATACAGTGTTTCTGCTGGGTTTTTTTTCTTTGTTTGTTTTGCATGCCTCCTTCCAGATCTCAGCTTTTCTCATAGCATGGATTAGAACCCAACTCTCTTGCTGGTGGCCTCCGAGTCCTGACATGTGAGTAAGATTTTACAGAATTACAGACTTGATATTTGGAAAGAGACAAATGCTTCCAATTCCTAGCCTTGAGGCTCTAAGTTCCTCGACAAAATCTGCTTTCTGCCTTAATCTTCTGAAGATGGAGCTCTCAGAGCCGCTGGGAGCAGCGCTTTATTAACTTTATGTTATGGAGCCACACCTCCCAATTCACTGAGAATATCCTTCAAAGACTGAGAAGTAGCTTAGAGTGCTGTGTCTGTGCCGTTTGAATAACCTTATTTCCACAAGCTGTCCATAAACGTATTTCCTTTAATGGATAACTGGCCATTCTGGTCACCTTACTTTCAGAGACTTTTTGCTTTGTCAATATGTCACATAAGAACTGAGTGCAATGCTCTCTGTGGCATCAATGAGTTCAGAAGAAATCTATTCTATTTGCCCATCCTGGTAATGCCACCTACTGAGAACTACGAGATCAAACTGGCCTAGTGGTGCCCACACTGGTGTCCATCATCCCAGTAGATAATGTCAAGTTTAGGCTAATTAACTCTGGATAAACCACACTTCCAGTAACATGTGGTCTTAGACTTGAGAGACTTGAGGAAGGACTTTGCATTTATTCTAATTAATTTTTTTACTACTGTAGATACGACCAGTCTTTCAAGCTAATTCTAATCTTTTGGGTCAGAAGCTATAAACTTTCTCTTTAGCTAGAGGAATGAGTCAAGGCAGGGTTGTTTACCTTGAATTTCAAATGTTAGGCAAGACAATGGGAACGAGATTCTGTATTATAAAACCAAAAGGAATAAAACAGAAACAAAGATCCTCTTGCTTGAAATACTGCTTCAGCAACCTAATTAAAAAAAAAAAAAAGCTTTGAAAAATAATCTCACATTTAATTCATTGGAAGCTATTCAATTATCATTTAATTTCTGTAGACTTTACCTAAGATCAGAACCATATTTTCTTTGCAGTCTTTTGCTGTTACCAAATGGTACGCTTCCCACAGGGCACTAGTGGTAAAGAACCTGCCTGCCAATGCGGGAGACGTAAGATGCATGTTCCATCCCTCGTTCAGGAAGACCCCCTGGAGGACGACAACCCACTCCAGTGTTCTTGCCTGGAGAATCCCATGGACAGAGGAGCCTGGCGGGCTACAGTCCACGGGGTTGTAACGAGTCAGATACAACTGAAGTGGCTTAGCACACAAGTGTGGAGAGGGCAATGGCAAACCACTCCAGTGTTCTTGCCTGGAGAATCCCATGGATGGAGGAGCCTGGTGGGCTGCCATCTGTGGGGCTGCACAGAGTCGGACACGACTGAAGTGACTTAGCAGCAGCAGCACACAAGTGATATGCTAGGTATCACAAAAGTATATTCTTATGGGAAGCAGGTCATCACACTCAGAAACTGTTCCAGTGCAACACGAACTAGAATGGACTCGTTGATACACTTACGGTGTGTGTAAGCTGTGCCCGAAATTATTGATTGTTATGGAGGTATATTTTCCCTTTAGAAGGAGCTCTGTCACTTTCTAAATGCGTGCAGCAAAGCCTGAATTACTTGGAGTTCCCCCTCCTATTTCTGTCCTGGAAGGAGAAAGATTTTCAGAGGCTCGGGGCTGGCTCTGGGGCCCTGCATGGTGTTGCATCGCCCCTCCCCCATCCCTGTGATCCCTCAAAGCCACCCTTGTGTACAGTCACATGACCCAGCTGCAGTGATGGCAGCCCAGTCCCCTGGCCTCAGGGCAGCGGGAGGTGGGAAATAGGTCACTGGCCTCTTCACAAATAGGAGAGTTCCCTGCTGCAGTTTCTCAATATCAAAGAGAAAAGCCCATCGGAGTGATGCTCAGAGGCTCTTTACCCCAGAGGTGTCTACTAGAGCCTCTAGGAGATTAAATCTAAATCAAGAAAAAATAAAGTGGGAAGAATGATTTGAGTCTCATGAGTGTTCATAGCATTTTCACACACTGATGTTTTCTCTGAACATTAAACATAGGTTAGAGCAAGTATTTTACATTTCTTGTCGTTTGCTGAATGAGTCTGTGCTCCAACAGAGGCAAGATCACGATGGCCTTATTTAATGGTGTCCTCTGGGGTGTTCAGGTAGATGGTCAACAGCAGATTCAAGAGGCGTGCATGGGTGTTTAAGTGCCTAGGTTCATTCTACATGTTACTGATACAGAGGATGGGTCATACACAGTTTGACCTGAGTACACAAACTCAGGGAGATAGTGAAGGACAGGGAAGCCTGGCGTGCCACAGTCTGTGGGGCCGCAAAGAGTTGGACACGACTCAGCAAATGAACAGCAACAAAGCACACAGTTTATAAAAGTAGGGACATGTAATCCTCTTTGTTGCAAATTCTATTTAGCTAACCATTTCTCGCAGAATACTTGTGCTGATTTTGGTAAACTCTTGTATGTGTACCCCAACTATGGTTGCAATGGACAAATTGACCAATGAGTGTGGCCAAACATGAACGGCAGTTGCTATTCTTAGTTACATTAACCAGGGGGAAGACACCGACACAGTGAGGCACAGTAAAACTCCTCTCATTTGTCGCTACGAGTCGGACATGACTGAGCGACTTCACTTTCACACATTGAAGAAGGAAATGGCAACCCACTCCAGAGTTCTTGCCTTGAGAATCCCAGGGATGGGGGAGCCTGGTGGGCTGCCGTCTATGGGGTCGCACAGAGTCAGACACGACTGAAGCGACTTAGCAGCAGCAGCAGCATTTGTCAATGCAGTGACGTGAGAGCAGCCTCTCTTCTGGATCAGGGGACAGTTGTTGAACACTGTAAAGATATTTCCACAATTTTTATGCTACTCACAATGTGACGGTTATGTTCATGAAGCACTTTTATGTTTAATTTGGTTTACTAACATTTTCTCCATCACTCTCGTAGGACTAGACAATCAACAAAGCAATAAATCAAACTGTGACTTACATTGATTACCTATTTCTGTCCCGTAAACATGGCCTTCTTGGCCAAACTTGCACCACCCGTGTGACACCACCAAACGCATCACTAAACGCAGTGCCCCACCCATATCTGGACGGTGGAAATACCATCCAAATGGTATGTTTCCACCATCCAAATGTGCTCCATATAAAAACCTCAATGAGAACACAGATAATAGTAAAGTTTAGTAAAGCAAGGAGTAATGCACTTTAAATATTTATTACCTTAGTCTCTTATAATTTGACTGTAAATTTGTTTAATGTTTAATTCTATCTGCTTAGACAACTAGTTTGCAAAAACACTTTTAAATTTGACAGTGAATCCCAGCCAGTGCAGATTCACCCCACCTACCATGTGAGCATCCCTGCTTTCTGATAGCTGTATGTGGGCGCTGAGCATCCAGGGTCAAATAATGTTGGTTATTACTGCCTGTGCCAATATCTGATTTATCAAATTTCTTAACATATTGATCATACATTCTGATATTAGGAGGCCACTGAGTATATTGACCAAGTGATAAGGTTCTACTTTCTTTGAAGAAAAGGTGAAAGAGAAAAGTGACTAAAAGGAAAGTTTCAGAGACAGACACACAAAGTTTAAATCTTGGATCTATGACTTCCTAGGTGTGCAGAACCAAAGACATGGCCTGGGTTGCTTCCATTATAAAATGATGATAATAGTAACAATGCTAGGGGGCACTGTGAGCATTAAATTAGATACTGTATATACTAAGTGTGCTGGGCCAAGAACTTGAAAATGTTAATTGTTGTAAAATTTGGGGTTAGTCCTCCCAATTATGTATATGCAGAAATTAAATTTCTATATCTACAAAGTAGAGTTGATCCTTCTGGTCCTTCCTAAACCTTGCAAGGATGTCAGCCAATGACTCAGAAGGCCATGAAAATTACTGTTACTCAGAGAGTGGGCCCCCGTGGATCCGAGCTTTACCTTGTATAGCACCACCCCCCCATCCCCACAGCTTCAGAGTTGAATATTAACCCATACTCTTACTTAAAAGTTACTTCAGTATTAGAAAGTATGAAACATAAAGGGCTGAACAGAAAAGTAAGCATGAAAAATCTTTCTTTGCTAAAGGGATAAGAGAATGAATTGTTTTCTACCAGTATGCCCCCCATTCATGGAGTGAATATGTCATCTTTGAAAGATTTGTCTATTTCTCCTGCTTTAAAATAGGAATGCAGGTCTGTGAATGAAATAGACAGCTACTTCCCAAGCACTGCTTATAATCCTCTTCCCTGTGGGGAAGACTGAAAAGGGTATTTGCAAAATCTGTGAATGAGCAAAATTCATATAAACTGAGTATGTCCTGAGTTTAGTAATCTTGCATTTTTTTGAGAAATACCAACTTTGGAAAAGGAAAGGTTAAATAAATATGGGCTTACGTGGATCCAGTGATATTTGTTAACTACTTCCTTGAGTTAATATCGTTAAACTGGATATTTTATGGTTATAAGCCAACATGCTAATGATGATAACTAGAATTATAGTATTTTCTTGATTAATACAAGACTGAAATATAATTTACCCCAAATTCTTGATGCATCAAAGGTTGAAATCAGTAAGGACCATAGGGAAAAAGATTTGTCAGTGATGACTAGAATCGGAAAGGAAAAGCCTCACTTTGCAGGTTATGTCATTTCACTTTCTTAGGTGGCTTCCTCTTTAGGAGAAGTCTTTTATCAATGTGAATAGTGGCTGCAGAAATCACAGTTCCCCCCACTCTGGTGATGGCTTTTAGACCATGGTGAACAAAACTCTCAGTAGCCTCTGCTACTGTTCTCCTGTCCTCTGTCTTCCCCCAACACACACACACCTTGTAACACACCTCCAGCTTCTGCTTAGTCACCTTCTGCTAACTCTTCAACAGTCAACGAGTCTCACTTCTCACCTGTTGCCTTTCAGTAGAACGAAGCTGAAAGTGTGAGCTTCCGGTGGCCCGAGTTCAGATTCTGCCTCTGTTCATCTCTGGGTGAGCTCCCTGTCTCTTTTCTGTAAAACGAGAACGACACCTCCTGCAGAAGACTGCTGTGGGGACTAGGCGGCCAGGACACAGGAAGTGTCCCAGACCTTGCCCGCAGACACATGGCCTTCAATCTCATGAACCTGTACCTGGGTTCGATCACTGGGTAGGCAAGATCCCCTGGAGATATCTAAACTGCTCACAGTTTACATAAACATGTTCCAACCTTATTGTCGAAACACCTGTCATGTGCCGATACTGTTGGGGGTGTTGAGAATACAGTGGTGAACAAGGCGAAGCCCTCACCGTCATCACCCCTATATCCATCCCGGTGGCAAAACACATAGGTAAACACGTGAATATATACTATGGTGGCAGATGATACAAGCAGCAAGAATAGAGAAACAGCAAGGGGCGTTGAGAAAGAAGGCTTCTCTGAAGAGGTGTCATTTGAGCAGAAAACTAAGTGGAAAACAAAGAGGAAGTGATGGCATGATGGCAGCCACATGCCCCAACGCACTGAGTCAAGAACATCTTAGGTATGTCCAGAAAGAGGCAAAGAGGACTGAGCAGCTGGAGCTAAGAAGTCAAGATAGTGACAGGAGGTCAGGCTGCAGAAATGGGCTGAAGTCGTGCTAAGGTCTTAGTGTTTCATAATCAGGAGAAGAAGGGGGTGACAGGGGATGAGATGGTTAGATAGCATCACTGCCTCAGTGGACATACGTTTGAGCCAACTCTGGGAGATAGTGAAGGACAAGGGAAGCCTGGCATGCTGCCGTCCATGGGGTTACAAGAGTCAGACACGACTTAGCCATTGAACAACCACAACAACAAAGCTGTAGAATTAGTACTGTAGAATGATCTGATAGGATTGTATCATGGAAACCAGACCAGAGATGCATGGAGAGGGAAGAACAAAGAGGTAGGATGGGGTGACCTCCCTATTTCAGGGTGGAGCTTAGGAACCTGTCAAAGGCAGCAAGGTGGCTTTCTGCTGGTATGGGCAATCGATCGCCTGAAGAGCAAACGTGAGCATCTGCAAAACTGCTCCAGTTGTGCCTGCCGTCTGGAGAGGCACTAATCATCAGTCACGCAGTATCTCTTTTGACTTATGGGCAAATGGATTGAGAAACAACCTGCCGGGTGTCTAACTTGTTGCTACAGAGATGTGCTTCAGTGACAAAGTATATGAGAAAGAGGAGAAGGCAGTGATACAAGAGGTGAATAAAAGACGCATTGTCCCAAAGGTCTTAGCAATATGAATTGGTTCAGATCTTCTTTTGAAAGGTCTAGGTACTGATTTTGAAAAGTCATACAGTAATAGAATTAAGACATTTCCAGGAAGTCAAAACCTGCACATTCTAGACAGTCTTGCTTTTCCCTCAGTGACTTAGCTCACATTGCATCCTTTTCCCCACCTTCTTTGGCATTTCCACAGTTAAGTTTCAGCACTCTCCTAGCTGCAGTTTGCGGTGCCCTTTGAAGCCACATCACAGTTAGCAACCTCTCATTCCAGGTTGGGTCCTGAGGCCACTGCCGTTGGCTGTGCCTGCCGGCAAGCATGCATCTGTGATGAGGGCTGCTGCTGCTAAGATGCTTCAGTCGTGTCTGACTCTGTGCGACCTCATAGACGGCAGCCCACCAGGCTCCCTCATCCCTGGGATTCTCCAGGCAAGAACACTGGAATGGGTTGCCATGTCCTTCTCCAATGCATGAAAGTGAAAATTAAAAGGGAAGTCGCTCAGTCGTGTCTGACTCTTAGCGACCCCATGGACTATGGCCCACCAGGCTCCTCCGTCCATGGGATTTTCCAGGCAACAGTACTGGAGTGGGGTACCATTGCCTTCACTTGGTCTTAATTAGGGAAGCTCCTGGTCTACCTTGGCTGTCATCAGAAGCAACATCTTCTGTTCCACTTTTACCAAATCTATGTCTTTTAAAACTCAAGACAAAATGGAGAACAGTATCTTGCACTGTTCTTTTAATTCTGTGACTTCTTTTCTAAGCAGCCAGGAATAGGGCTTTCTTGGATTTTCTGGGTGGGCTGCTTTCTAAACTTCATATAATGAGGTTGAAGTGGAGGTATTCACTGGAGAATTCAGCTGCACAGTGTGCCTAAGCTAATGAGCCGTGGGACTGCGCTTTCCCATCATCTCTGAAAACTGGAGCACAAGGTGTCAGTGAGAATAAACATGGGTGACATTTCTGTCACATTAATGTTAACATCTCATGTTACTATTTTCAAGACTGCCAGTGAAATACCATGTGAGATGAGACATGGTCATCCCCATTCTTTTGGAATTCTCTAATTCTTATATATATATATATATATATATATATATATATATATATATATATATTTAAGTATTTTAAAACTTTTGTAACTATTGCTGGGGGTCATATTTTGAATTCTCTTTTTCTGATGTGAATACACTAAATACCTTTTATGCTTGATTAATAACAGGGTAAGTAGTCTTTCAGTTCAGCTCAGTCGTTCAGTCGTGTCCGACTCTTTGCGACCCCATGAATCGCAGCACACCAGGCCTCCCTGTCCATCACCAACTCCCAGAGTTCACCCAAACTCATGTCCATCGAGTCAGTGATGCCATCCAGCCATCTCATCCTCTGTCGTCCCCTTCTCCTCCTGCCCCCAATCCCTCCCAGCATCAGAGTCTTTTCCAATGAGTCAACTCTTCGCATGAGGTGGCCAAAGTTTTGGAGTTTCAGCTTCAGCATCAGTCCTTTCAGTGAACACCCAGGACTGATCTCCTTTAGGATGGACTGTAGCTCAGTTCAAGTATGTAAATATGTTTTTTTCCTATATCTTTCTCTTGGTGATAATATCTCTTAAACACATGACCTCTTTTCCTGATGTAGTCGGCATTGCGTATACGTAACCATAATTTAGGGCTCCAGCAGTAGTGGAGAATTTATCTCATCCAAACTTCTCAATCCTGGCTACACAGCAGTACTGACTAGGAAGCTGGGGAAAAAATGCCAGTAACCCAGCTAGCCCCTGGAGGATCTGTTAGAGCTGTTCTGGTTAGGAGACAAATTGTTGTCCTATTTTATCACTCCCCAAGTGATGCCAGTATGCGCCCAGTGTTGAGAACCAGTGATTTATAACTGATGGGATGTCCCGTAAAACTGGGTGTGTGTTTATAAAGTGATTAATGGATACACATCTAGTTACTCCACATGAAAACCACGTGTTGTGATTGATTTCATTAGCACATGTAATTTCCAAAACAAAACTTTTATTAAATAAAAAGCTTTTAGACAAAAACCAAAGGACAACATAATTTACCATCAATATGTCTTTAAAAAGTAGATGCTGAAAGGAAGGAAGGAGGGAGGAATAGAAGGAAGGAGAGAAAGAAGATAGATGATCCAGAGTAAAAATAAAAGTACCCTTCATCTATGACATAATAAAAAGGAAGGCTTTAGCCACATTCCTGCATCTGTATTCAACACTGCTACAGTTTGGGCTCTTCTGAATCTAAATGGGAAAGCGGAGCATTTGTACATGAAAAATTGCTTAAGAGGGAGTCCCATCACCCTTCAGGATGAGTCTTGAGTATCTCATCTCATTTTATACAAAGCTGTCAAGCTACAGTCCCTCACCAAATACCTTTTGTCTCCCTCACGTTGGTATTTTTGTTGGAATAAGAGCATGAATTGGAATAGACTCAATTCCTTAGCATCCCCCTGGGCAATTAATTTGTCTGAATTTTACAGACCATTTGGGATGTAATTTTTCTGTGTTTTTCTAGATCCATTCCTCAATGAAAACATAAGATTCTCAATGAACTCCATTTTATTGAGATTTCCTTGCCATAAATCATCACAGCAGTATCTAACTATAAACTTATGACTGAAAATTAAGTTATCTCCTTATCATATCTTTGTCATTAAAATCCCAGAAGATAAATTTTGCTTTGATAGTAATCTGAGTAGTTTTATTACGTCTTTTTACATGTGATATTAAATATGGTAGAAAGCTTCCTCTGAATGAGTTAAAGACTGTGAGGAAGATGCAAATTCTCAAATCAGGAAATATTCTGAGATGTCTTATGACATAGTTCAATTTTCAGTATGCCATTATTATTTTAAAAATGCATGTTTTACTTTATTTAAAAATGCATATCCGTGTAGACAGGGCACACTTCTATGTTTTATATTTGTCATCTTAAATTAGCCTTCCAAAAAGATTTGAACATTTTTTTTCTATTTGATACGATGTCTTCATCCATATTCATCCAAGTAAATGTCATTCACTTAGAAACTGCCTATTTCAGAACTCTATATTGTGAGAGTAAAAGGTTGTACATTAATTTGTACAGCCAAAATGATCATATTATCAAAAAGCTCCATTAAACCCAGAACATTACTTGTCCAGTAGAACTTTCTTTGAGTCTGTGAGCTATATCTATATTGTCCAATATACACACACGTGACTTTCAATGACTTAAAATGTGGCTGGTGCACCTAGAAGCCTGGATTTTTAATTTTTAGGAATGTTGTATTAATTTCAGTTTTAAAACCATATGTAGCCAGTGGCTACCATATTGGAAAGCACAGCTCCAGGAAAAAAAAAATGGAAAAGTTAGGTTTTACTAACAAGTTTTAGTAAAAATCTGGACTGAAACTCAACATTTAAAATATTAAGATCATGGCATCCGGTCCCATCACTTCATGGCAAACAGAAGGGGAAAAAGTAGAAGCAGTGACAGATTTTCTTTTCTTGGGCTCCAAAATCACTGCGGACAGTGACTGCAGCCATGAAATTAAAAGATGCTTGTTCCTTGGAAAGAAACTATGACAAACCTAGACAGCATATTAAAAAGCAGAGACATCATTTTTCCTGCAAATGTCCATATGGTCATAGCAATGGTTTTTCCAGTAGTCCTGTATGGATGTGAGCGGTGGACCATAAAGAAGGCTGAGTACCAAAGAATTGATGCTTTCAAATTGTGGTGCTGGAGCCTTGGACATCAAGGAGATCAAACCAGTCCATCCTAAAGGAAATCAACCCTGAATATTCATTGGAAGGACTGATGCTGAAGCTGAAGCTCCAATACTTTGGCCACCTGATGCAAAGAGCCGGCTCGCTGGAAAAGATCCTGATGCTGGGGAAGATAGAAGGCAAAAGGAAAGTGGGGTGGCAGAGGCTGAGACGGTTAGATAGCATCACCGACTCAATGGACATGAATTTGAGCGAACTCTGGAAGATGGTGAAGGAGAGGGGACTCTGGCATGCTGCAGTGCTTGGGGTCAACAGAGAGCTGGACACAACTTAGGGACTGAACAATAGCAACAAGTTCACTGCTGGCTTTTCCTTAGGCTACAGGAAACTTTGAAAGTTTTAACTTGCAAAAATTTTGCAAGAATTTAAGCCGGTGAATAAATTGCTTTCAATGGTTGTCTACCATACCTAGGAATAAGATGTAGTCAGTTGGGTGACTAAACTAGCAAGACCTCAGAGGGAAATGATAGGTTTTAGTCTAAATTCTAAGCATAGTATTCTTACTACAGAGTGCACCTGTGTTTTGCACATAAAGCATAAAATTTGCATAAAATTTCCTGCCAGGTTCCACTGAATCTGTGAGTCTTTTTTCCCTTTAATCCATGCCCTTTTGTTTTTTGGCAGTCCTGTCTCCCATCCCCTTGTGAAGAGACAACATTCTTCTGTCTTTGTGCTCATTTTGTCTTTATCTTTCTAAATAATTTTTCCCACCCTTTCATTGTTGCTGCAGCAAAGTGAGGTTAATATTAATAATAATAATGTTAAGATACACAGTTGGGCACCTTGTTATCTGAGCTGCTGAAAGCTCTCCTGTAGATGTGGATATTCCCCCAGATATCGGGTAATTGTTAGCAACATTTTCTGATCCTTTTCACCTCTTTGCTAAGCTGCTGTCTTGTCCTGGACTTTGAGCAAAACGCCCAGGTGTGACCTCTTCAGACACTGCATAATGGCACACTCATTTATATTCAGCCCGTTTCTGCTCCGGAAGTCAGACAATGGAAGGGTTTTGTGTTTTGACTTGTCTCTGCCTCTGTGAATTCCAAATCCCACAGTCATTTCTTAAGATCCCTGCTCTTCCTTCTGCTTTAATCTCATCCCATCATCATGACTTTTTGTTTCCTACATTGAACTTATTAAATTCAATTCTCTTTCAGTCAAAATAACATAACCTCATGTCTCCCCTGAGAAGCAGGGAGCTCTTTTCAAGCACATGCGTTTCAACTGTATATTTAACTTGTGATCTCAGTGTGTAATATTCTTTTCTTTCCTACTCTCTCAGGCAGTGCTTTCATTTTTTTTTCCCCCATTAAATATCTTTTCACCAAGGGCTCTTTTAAAGTTGCTTAATATCTGTATTTATGAAAATAGGCAAACTGTACTATCTTTTTCTCACTTGCATTGATCAGTTATGCAAATCAAATTCATTCTGGGGTATCTCACAAGGAACATTGATTATCCATGTCTGTCAGGACCATGCAGGTTAACAGATTTCTCTGTCACCGTCTTTCCAGAAATTATATTTCAATAGCTGACACTCGTTAACATTTGAAGATGAATGGACTGTTCATTCTTGAGTCTTAACATTTGGTCCTGTAGATATTGAAGAAGAAAAAGGAATCATGTGTTTCCGAGCAACTTACATAATGTTTTGCCCTCATGTGTCTCGACCAATTGATTACTGGTAGCATTAATCTAGACTCACTGTAGCATTTCCAACTGTTTTCTTTTTCTCGTTCATGTTAATCCAAGGAGATTAAAAAAGGCCAAACTAATTAAAAATTGAATTGGATGAGGAGAACTTATTCCCTGGCTTGGAAATGTTTAGTTATAACTCTGAGTAAATTTTTACAGATGAGAAATAAATCCTTATAAATAAGTCTCATAAAAGAAATAATAGAATTCTTGAAATACCTCAGTGGAAGCTGTCATGTATGTGTGTAGTGACTATAAAATAAACATACTTTTTAATTCCGAAAGTCACCATTTAATTGTTTATTGTAATTTTGGAAACTATCATTGAAAGATGAAGCTTTCTCCTCTCTTCTTTCCTCCATCCAAACATAAGCGTTATGTTTGATAATTTATCATAAAGAATAATCTCCAAGGCAGCATTTTCTTCCAGAGAAAACAGAAACGATAATTTTATTATGTTTAAATTGTCTTGGTAGGTTTTCTGTGCAAAAGATTTTGGCAAAAACATTCTAAATGGGGAAATGTTCTTGAATCAGATGTTATATATAACCTTCAAAAATACTCGTGAGGCATCAAAATAAACAAATATGGTTGAACGGTCTTTTTTGAAAGTTATGCCTTTGACCCCATGAGAGTTTTTTGTGACGTTTCTCCCAGTTCTGGAAAACAAAACAAGGATTCTAAAGAAAAACAACTTGATCTTTGAAAGAGAGAACAAAGAAGGTAGAAGAACACAAAATACCCTACGTTCTCTTACAGGATTTCAAGATTGAGTTTTCGATATTCAAGCAGGATTCGAACTTTGCTTTGTTCTCATTAAAAAAAAAAAAGATTGCTAAATATAATGAAAGCACAATTTAATGTATAATGTAAAAAAACTAGTTCTGTGGTACGGGCTGAAGATAAGCCGGGAAAGAGCTGGACCTTGAAGGGTAAAGAAAATGATTTTGTCTTTCTTGTTGCAAGAATACTTACAACCTGAAAACCTACAAGAAAAAAATATTTCGTACTGCTTGAAGCATGTCTTCAAATGAATTTTTCAAAATGCACAGATCAAGAGTGTACAAAATGCTCTGGCTTTCGGTGAAGTGCAGTTTTGCTGTTTGTGCAGAATGAGATAAAGATGTGTGGGCGGAGTGAGAGGACACTCCAGGTCCCAACAAAGTCAGCAAAGCCGAGGGGAGGAGAGATGTTGGCCCCAGGGGAGGGCGGCGCATCCTGCCTGCTGGGAGCTGAGTTCCCCTTTCAGGGGCTAATTGCTCCTCCAGGAGGCCCAGTCTGTGCTGCATTCAGTGTGGGGCTGGGCCTCCAGAGAGAGGCAGACTGGGGCATGGACGCATGGATTTGGCAATCAGACACACTGAAACAAAAACCTCTGAACTGGGGGAGGGACTTAATTTGGCCTGAATATCCAAGAAAGAATTCCCCTTATCTTAAGCTTTTTGAGAGGCAATTCTTTGGGGAAATATATATATGTATTGAAAATAGGACTTCCTCCTGCATGAACTGATAGACAAAAAGTGTTTTTTTTTTCCTATTTGATGCAATTTTAGCTTCTCATGGCAAACACGCCTAGGGAAAGATACAAAGAAGAAAAACAGCAAAGTGAGCATATGAATGCACAAAATCATTTAAATGGTTGTCTTAGGATTCACTTTACAGTAAGACTCTACTATTAGATGAAATTATTATTAATAGGCGTTGACCTGAAAATAGAGCTTTGCCTGGTGAGATGTGAGTCTGAGCAAGCTCTGTCAGTTACAGGAGGCCTAGATGTACATGGCATGTATGATCCAGGGCACAAGCATTTTTGTGTCTAATGTTTTGAAAAGCGAATGAAATAAAACTTTGGACTGGATTTCACTAACTACTAGAAACATAATGAAAAGTAAATTTTAAAATTTCAGTAGATCTATAGCTTCTAATACCTTGGCCACCTGATGCGAAGAGCTGACTCTTTCGAAAAGACCCTAATGCTGGGAAAGATTGAGGGCAGGAGAAGGGGATGACAGAGGATGAGATGGTTGGATGGCATCACCGACTCAATGGACATGGATTTGGGTGAACTCCAGGAGTTGGCGATGGACAGGGAGGCCTGGCATGCTGCAGTTCATGGGGTCGCAAAGAGTCAGACACGCCCGAGCAACTGAACTGAACTGAACTGAACTGATAGCTTGCTTCTGATCAACAGGAAGACCATATTTTTCTTAGCATAAGTAATTCAGGTGAAGAAAAATTAGCTATTGTTCATTTCACAGACAGTTGTTAATTCGTTTCAAATTTTAGAAACAGACTTTTAAGTGTCACAAAGTCATAATGAGAGCAGAATTATCCCACACTGACAGCCTCTTTTATTCTGGTTATTGTTGTTGCTCAGTCGTGTCTGACTCTTTGCGACCCAGTGGACTGCAGCACATCAGGCTTCCCTGTCCATCACCATCTCCCAAAATTTGCTCAAACTTGTGTCCATTGAGTCAGTGATGCCTTCCAACCATCTTGTCCTTTGTATTCTGGTACCTCAAGATTAAAGAGCTGTTTCCAGCTATTATAATAGATGCTTTATAAATTAAAGTTAGTGTTAAATTGCCAAGTGATCATGGTCCTGGTCAGCTAACTCATTAAAAAGTGCTGATGGTGGACTTCTTTGACCATCAGAGATAATGAGAAGCATCTTGTCCTCTGGGTCTTAGTTAAATAAGTAATAGGAAAACATACTTATTATCTGCTATCAGTGAGGATCAGATGACAACTCCATAGCTAAACAAAATTAGTGGGGAAAGATGAATATGTCTTTCCTTTGACTTTATGACAATACAATTGGAAATACATTTATAATTTATTAATTGGTTTCCCATATACTACCCCCATTCTGTGTTTCAGTATTTTCATCACAACACTATGAGGTAGGCAGAGAAATACTCTTTCCCTCTATGAGGACTTTGTTTGAGTCAACTATGGAAATAAAACTTCTCAGATGAAAGGAAAGGGAGATGAGAGATAAGCCTCACAAGATGTGTAAAACCCAGATCATGGATATTCCCCAAACACTGGCTATTTGCCCTCTGACATGAAGAATCTGTGTCAATGGAACAAACACATCTACCCTTGAAGACAAACAAATCTGTCTTCATAAGTCTACAATTCCTATCCATCTCTTCTTGTCTTTCATAGGAAAAAAAAATGGATCTATTCTCATAGGATACTAGGTCACCGTGATGAAGCTCATAATAAATAAACAGTAGTGTGAATACACAACTCTTAAAAGTGACAAGATGTATAATACTGTACTGATGGTGTTCTTCTTTGACCATCAGAAATTACAAGTAACCTCTTCCGAGCAAAGTCACCATAGCAATTAATATTTTTTATCAACTTTGCAGCATCACTGCAAGACACAACGCTGACAGTGGAATCATTGCTGCCGGATTTGAAATGACTTCCTGTGCAGGGAAAATTATGTAGCAAAGTCTGACACAAAAGGATGGCACAGCTTGCTGCTAAGTCCTTGATGCGCCTTTTAATTGATGGATTCGCTACCAAAGGCAACATTCCTGTAGTCCACAAGGATGGCCCGACTTCTGTGATTTCAGAAACACTTGGCATTGCTTGCTCCAGTAGTTCTCCTCGGTGACTGGATTAGGGAGGAGGGGGCTGGGAGGGGGACGAACGTGAAACACCTTCAACAGTACAGTCTGTCTTTGGCAAAACTGAGTGCCTCACAGAACCCACAGCATCGGAGTCAGAGGATATCACGTCATTTCATCTCCCTTTCATGACAGAGTATACTTTGGATTCCTGATCCCTCCTGTCAGCCCCATATATATATACTGTAGCTAAAAGAAATAAAACTAAAGCTTTAAAACAAATAAGGGGACTGGAAGGAAAGGTGGCATTAAATATCAGAAGGCCCTTCTCTAGCTCTTTCTCTTTTTCAACAAAGCTGTATCCTTTTATTTCATGAGATGTCTTTATCAGTATGGCAATCAGGTCTTCGATGTTTTAACATTAAAATGAATGTCACGAAGCATATTACAAGAACAAGAAAAGTACTAGAGACTGAAAGGTGAACCCTTGATGCGACTACCCTTTGGCCATTTTTATCTTTGTGTTTCCTTGAGGTTAGGTCTGGCCCACTGGGAGATATTATTTTTATCTACCTGTATCCATGGCAGAGCTATTAAGCTGAAGCACGTGGAAGTTTCAACATTTGACTATTTTTTCCTAAAAGAATAATTATTTTATATGGTTCAACCTGGTATTTTTCAGCTTTAGATTTAAAATTAAAATCTGATTCTTTCTATACATGCAGATGCTCAGCATGATTATTTGTCCATTCATTTCTTTAAAACATGTTCAGTGAGTGCTCACGGCCCTCCAAAGCATTAAGTTGGGTGCCGGACAGTCAGTGAACCCAGGCTCAGTCCCAGGCTGATACCTGAGTCTTATAAGCTCAGGATTTGGAGGACTGCTGTTATTCAGTTGCTAAGTCATGTCTGACTCTTTGGGACCCCATGGACTGCAGCACACCAGGCCTCCCTGTTCATCACTATCTCCCAGAGTTAATTCATGTCTATCGAGTCGGTGATGCCATCCAACCATCTCATCCTCTGTCACCACCTTCTCCATCCCTCGATTGTTCCCAGCATCAGGGTCTTTTTCAAATGATTTGGCTCTTCGCATCAGGTGGCCAAAGTATTGGAGTTTCAGCTTCAGCATCAGTCCTTCCAATGAATAATCAGGGTTGATTTGCTTTAGGATTGCCTGATTGGATCTCCCTACAGTCCAAGGGACTCTCAAGAGTCTTCTCCAGCACCACAATTCAAAAGCTTCAGGGGGTGATCAAGCACATGAAGGCGTAACTGACACACACAGTGACAAGGACCCTGGAGGAAACCAGCTGGGGCCATGATGGGAAAAAAGGGCAGGGAGGGTTGTGGCTGAGCTGAAATCAGCCCATGATCCGGGAGCCGTGTCGCAGGAGGGAGAAGGAAGAGGTGGGGGACAGGGCATCTAGCACATAAGGTGAATAAGATACAGGAAGAGCTCAGCTTCTTTGGAGAATGGAAGCCCATGGGAGAGAGATCTGGGGAAAAGATGGCAGAGAGGAGGCAGGGGTCAGAGGATGCCAAGGTCTCAGAGGTGGGGCCTGGGCCTTGAGTCCCAGTGCAATGTGAGCACAGCGAAGGCTCGAAAGCCGAGAACAGTGAGCTGGGGACCCAGCTCCCTGCCTGTCCTGTGAGGAATCTGTGGGCCAGGACGTGAGCTAGCTACCGGGAGGGGACGACGGGCCTACAGCTGGGAGTGGTGAGGGGGGTAAGGAGGTATTTTAGATATTCCTTGGAAGCATGACTAATGATAGGAATATGAGCCTTTATGCTTATGGAGCAAAAGTTGGAAGAAAGTTAGGTGATCATTTTTTGTCCAACATATTCAGTGTTTTTATAGGAAAGTTTTAGTCTCATATCTAAAGAGATAGAATCCATAGACAGAGTCTTCTTCCAGGGGGCTACACAGTAAAAGGGGTCGTTAGATTAAATAGAAAGACATAAATAATGTGCGCATGGCTCCAAGCTTGAATTATTTATGAATCCTTTGTTAATTAATGTGGATCAGTTAGTTAAAATAAATGTAAATGCAAAAAATATTTTAAAAATATTCATGTTTAAATGTTATGAAGGAAACCTACCACTGGCCCAAAAGCAAAAGGCAACTTTATTCCATAAAATAAGTAAAAGAGAACTTATTGAAGGTGTCTGGCCATCCTCCGTTATTTCTCCTTCTTTCCTCCTTGTTGTCAGGGGCTGGCAGCTCCTGCCGAGAGCTCACCTGGAGCAGAGCCTGGAAGAGAGAGGCCGAAGGTCCTCCCCAGCAGGGGTGCTCCGCAGCCTCTTCAGTGCTGAGGACACCAGGTTCTGGTGGGAATGAATGGAGGATGGGGGTCGGGGGGCAGCCAGGTCCATGCTGAGAGCCAGAAAGTCATTGATCAAGAATCAATCACTGATCTGCAGAACCCGCTTTGAAGGTACGTTTCTGTACTTTCCTGAGCTGGGAATGCAAGCTAGGAAATGGACTTGAAAGGCCAATTTGAAGCAATTTAAAAAGTAGGGGTGAGTGACTCAATGTTCTGTGCAGCCAAGGGTTTAAAAATTTGGAGGTCTGTCAATAGCAAGAGCGGTGCTAATTGGAAAATAAGATTTCTGCAGATCTTCCAGAGTCAGCAGGCCCTCCCACGCATCCCAGGCAGCATGCTGTTTGGACCCACTCAGCATCTCCTGCCAGGGATTCAGGCGAGCCTGGCGTGCTGTCTTCCTGGAAAAAAGGGGGAGGGGGCTGCACTCCCCTCATCTCTGCGGCAGCTCTTCAGCTTCATGATCGTCATCTGACCAGTGGCAATGAAACCTGTGAAACAGACATTCCCATTTTGTAGGCAAAGAAATCGAGTGTCCCGATCATTAAATGACCTTTCCAGGATCCTACATGCAGTCACAGAGCCTGGCTTCGTGTCAGCTTTCCAAAAGTGAAGTGAAAGTTGCTCAGTCATGTCTGACTCTTTGCAACCCCATGGACTATGCAGTCCATGGAATTCTCCAGGCCAGAATACTGCAGTGAGCAGCCTTTCCCTTCTCCAGGGGATCTTCCCAATTCAGGGATCGAACCCAGGTTTCCCACTTTGCAGGCAGAAGAACAACACAAGAGATGGGTATCTGATGCCAGACACGGTTTTAAGGACTTTTCTTGCATTAACCATAAAATCCTCACAGCCAGTGAGCCGCATGTCATGAGTAACCCATTTTATACTTGGGAAGAAACCGAGGCACAGAGACACTCAGGCTTTGTCACAGAGCTGGTGGGTGGCTGAGTAGAAACTGAAAAGGATTCCCTTTCTTACTGAGAAGTCTCCACTGTGCTTATTTATTAAACCTGCAGGTAATTATTGCAAACTAATACCAAGCATTCTGGATGCCTCCATCCTCTCATCCCAGTCTGACAGAGATGCTGTAACTGGACGGTGATCAGCCAGGACTCCAGTGGCACTTTGAAGCTCAGCCGGTCCTCACATCTGATATCAAAAGCATTGAGAATTACCATGGTTTATAAACACTGCAGGGCTTCCCTGGTAGATCAGCTGGTAAAGAATCTGTCTGAAATGCAGGAGATACCAGTTTGATTCCTGGGTCAGGAAGACCCCTTGGAGAAGGGATAGGCTACCCACTCCAGTATTCATGGGCTTCCCTGGTGGCTCAGATGATAAAGAATTTGCCTGCAATGAGGGAGACCTGGGTTTGATCCCTGGGTTGGGATGATCCCCTGGAAGAGGGCATGGCAACCCACTCCAGTATTCTTGCCTGAAGAATCCCATGGACAGAGGAGCCTGGCAGGCTATGGTCCATGGGGTCCCAAACAGTCGGGCACAACTGAGTGGCTAAGCACAGCACAGCACAGCATAAACACTCTAAGGGCTTCCTTGGTGGCTCAAATGGTAAAGAATCTGCCCACAATGCAGGAGACTGGGGTTTGATCCCTGGGCCTGGAAGATACCCTGGAGAAGGGAATGGCAACCCACTCTAGTATTCTTGCCTGAAGAATCCCATGGACAGAGGAGCCTGGCAGATGGGATCACAAAGAGTTGGACACGACTGAGCAACTAACACACACATAAATACTATACTTTTGGCTCTGCTGACCATGTGCTTCAACCAACCACAGAATATCAGAGCTGGAAGAATGTTTAGGGCAGTAGGAGAATATTAACTTCCTTGGTGCAGGTAATTCAAGTCTAAGCGACTCAGTCGATGTGTTTAGTCTAAGATGGAGATAACATACCCATGACGAGGGCATTTCAGGAGAAAACCCAGGCATTCTGATCTCTAACCCTGCTTCTTTAGAGCCCTTCCAGCTCTGAACTGCTCTAACCTGTGCTAATCATAGAACAAAACCAAAAATGAAATCAGGATCATTCAGTAAAACACCATAATGGTACGGAGGAGGAAGGGTACTGAAGTTCTATTATAGTAGAATTAAATTCTAAGGAAATCAGGTTGGCCCCCATAAAGATGCCCAGAAAATTTATTTCAGTTCAAGTAGTCACTCAGTCATGTCCGACTCTTTGCGACCCCATGGACTGCAGAACACCAGGCTCCTCTTTCCATGGGATTCTCCACACAAGAATACTGGAGTGGGTTGCAATTTCCTCCTCCAGGGGATCTTCCGAACCCAGTGACTGAACTCTTGTCTCTTGTGTCTCCTACATTGGCAGGTGGGTTCTTTACCACTAGCGCCTCCTAGGAAGCCCTTATTTCGCTACATTTTATACTTATTTTTAAGCTTCAAGATAAGCATAGAAGCTTTTTTCTGCCAAAACAAAATAAATGTTTTGTGGTTTGTGTCTCCTCTATAAGGATTCATATGTTGTCGTTCATAAATAAACATCCAGGTTATTTATACAAGTGGATAAAATCCCTCACTGAGAGGATTAACACCTGTAATGCCACTCTTAAATGGTCATAGATTATGTGTTCACACTACTCGATTAAATTTAGACTGATAGTTTTATAGCTGATAAAGGGCCATCTGAAAAGAATTTCCCTGTTGAATAAAACTCATAGGTGGGTATGAAAATGAAGAACTAAAACAAGATGGGGTGGGTGAGAACTCAATATGCAGTGATCACGGAGCCAGGAAGAGTGATTCAGGCGGGAATGGTCTTCTGGTGGCTCCATCAGCAGATCTGGGAAAGAGTTTGCCTTAACCATTCTGAGACATTCTTATGTGACGACGTCTTTACTTCCAACTCACCCCTTTTCCATGGGAGTTTAGTCTTTAAAAATAGGTGAAGCAAAGGATATCTTTAGTTAGAATTTCCTCTTTTAAATGTAAACACTTTAAACTTTGAAACCACATTCTAACATACTAACCACACACACACAAAAGTCCAATTTATATTCTCAGAGAATTCTTAAAAACGTGCTGTGACACACAGAAACGTACTATAGATTCCTACGTCAGATGCGCTGGCTCTCTTTGCCTATTTCCTAAAGCACAGGTGATGTAGTTGGTGTGGTCTGAATAAAAAACGCCTGTACCTTCGTGTCAGTCACCTCCTTTGTTAACATAAATGGTGACAGATAAGCACTTACCAAACACGTGCTCTAAAGGCATCTTGTGTTCGTTGCTCAGTTGTGTCCAACTCTTTTGTGACTCGGTGGACTGTAGCCCGGCCGGCTCTTCCATCCATGGGAATCCCCATGCAAAAATACTGGAGTGGGTTGCTGTTTCCTTCTCCAAGGGATGTTCCTGACCAAGAGATGGAACCTGGGTCTCCTGCATTGCAGGCTGATTCTTCACCATCTGAGCCTCCAGGGAAGCAGTGCTTATCATAATGTCTCTTAAAATAATCAAGAAAGATGAACAGAGAGGAAAAAAAAAAAAAAATATATATATATATATATATCCCGAAAATATATATATAACATGTCCCAAGAATATAAAATATATACTACATAATATGTCCCAGGAATAGAATTATATTGGTCAAATATCATTAAACTACTGAATGGAGAGATGGCATTTACAGCCTACGCTAATTTGTGTAGCACTGAGAAACATACCACTTTTCACCATGAAGATACTGTGCGTTCTTAACTTCTGACCTGGGAGTCTGCGGTCTGCTGTCCTCTGGGCTGAGCCAGGAGAGGAGCCGTGCTTCCCGTCTGCTTCACCCTGACCGGAGCCCGCGCTTTCTCAGAAGAGAGGACGCTGACTTCCGGCCGGGCCCAAGCACCGTGCTTCCCTTCTCCTTCACCCTGACCGGAGCCCGCGCGTTCTCAGAAGAGAAGATGCTGACGGCCGGGCCCAAGCACCGTGCTTCCCTTCTCCTTCACCCTGACCGGAGCCGCGTTCTCAGAAGAGAAGATGCTGACTTCCGGCCAAACCCAAGCACCCCGCGGGTCTAAACCGCCTCTTCTGCAGAGAACACGGCTCCTGGACTGGGAAGCCTGAGGAGTTCCGGCCTTTCACGGGCCCTTTCTGGCCCTCCTGCTTCCTTCTATGTGTCCTTTGGCAGATGCCCGTCGGGCACCAGACAGGGTGCCAGGACCTGGTGCCAACTCCAGCCCGGGGCAGAGAGCGCCCCCCAGCAGCAGGCTGTGGAGACTTCGGTCTGTGCCGTCTTTCCTGCCGTCTCGGGCGGAGGGCACCTGGACCGAGGTCAGAGCTACTGGCAAGTGCTGTCAGGAGACGGAGTCCTCTATATCATTCTCTACAATGGTATCTGTAAGTGAGGAAAAATCCCACGTCTTCAAAGCATGATAGGTGGTGGGGTTAACCAAGGCATTTTAGGTAGTATACCCACACCAAGTATTAATTGAACTGAAGAAAGTACTGTGAACATCTATCATATATGGGGTCTTCCCGGATGGTGCTAATGGTAACAAACCCACCTGCAGTTCAGGAGTTGTAAGAGGCTCATTAAACCACTGAGTCGGGAAGATCCCTTGGAGAAGGATAGGGCAGTCTGCTCCGGTATTATTGCCGGAGAAATCCCATGGACGGAGGAGCCTGATGGGCTACAGTCCACAGGTTCGCAAAGAGTCAGATAAGACTGAAGTGACTTAGCATGCACACAACCACTACCATTTATGATTTCATAAATTCTGTCATAATTCTTTGAAAAATATTTGATTAAAAGTGTTCTTGAAAATGGTGCTTCTTTGAATCATCACAACCATTTACTTTGCAGCAAATGCAATGTATTTTTTGAAAAATATGTGTTCAGAAACTTGGGTTTCTTTATGTTACTCTTTTTAACAAAGTGGAATTATTAGTAAATATATACTAACTACTTTCAGGAATTATTTAAATAATAGGGCAGTGCACTTCAACAATGAATATTGCTTACTGATTTCTGGTAAACTTACTCTACAAATTACATGAGGATAGAACAGTGATAGAAATACAGAAGCATGTTGCTGAAAAATCTTTAATTTCCAGTGCTGTGGACTAAAGTATGGCATCCAGTATTTTGAGTCTCAAATGAGAAATTAGACATTAGGGCCACTCTTCTATATTAAATGTAGAAAGCACAGTTCAGTGGAGACTTGTGTGTGTCCCATTTTTAACACTTGCCTGTTTTCACTTTACTTTTCTGTATATGTCGGTCTTTAATTGACTTAATGCACTATGATACTATCAGGCATGGAGATTTTCAGTCTTCCACGTTCAGAGGAAGGCTGAGTGGGGATTCCTTGGATAAGAGCATCTTTGGGATGAAGGAAGTGGAGATGAGGGGGAGGCCTCCAGGCATTAGGGTCATGGAGTCAGCATCTCTTTCTGAAGTTGGATGAAGAGTTTCTGGGTGTCAGTCAGTCCCGCTGTTGACTGTCAATCAGTAATTGCCCAAAACAAATATGTCACAGACCAGTTCTTAAGAATAACCATGTTGCAAAACATTTAAATTTTTAAAGCAGATGACTTGAGAGCTTAATTATTATTTTTTTCTTTTTTTGCTGAGTTACTGTCTGGACACAGTGACAGGGGCTCAGGGTGGCTCTTCCCAAGGCCACGCAGCCCTGGCGAAGGAGAGCAGGTGACTCGAGGGAGCCTGTCCTGCCACTTTTCCACGTGACCGATGGCTGCTGAGCACAGGGCTGGCGGTCGGCACCTCTGAGCCCCGCCGGGCTGGCTGTCCAGCCGGGCTTTGATGTTTATAAAAATGGCATCCTCATTAAAGCAGAGAACACAGAATCCTGCCACCTCAAGGACACGTTACCCCTTGTGAAAGGATAATCAGGTCACGGCTGGCACAGACTCTGCCGTGCAGGTGGTTCTGTCTAGTGTCTGAAGATGCAGAAGGTCACCAGGCTCCCCTAATGCAAGAAGGGGCTCGCCAAAGCTCAGGGAAAGTCTTCTTTTTCATTAGATTTCGACCAGGTGCAAACTCGCTTTCTTTAAAAAAGATGAGAAAGAAAGATAGAGTGTATTTGAAAGAGCATGTCGATTTATGCCTCTTTAAAACTGGAACACACATGAAGTTCCACTGAATTGAGCTTGCTCCACTGAAAAGATAACGACACCCCTGATGTCTAATTTCTTGTCTGAGACTCAGAATTCTGGATCCCATACACTGAATTTCCAGTGTATGTATATAGCACTGGAAAATGAAAGATTTTTCAACAACATAGTTCTTTATTGCTAATGCTGTCCTTTCCTGATATAATTCATCTAATAATCTCATAATTCAAATAACTGTAATAAAAGGAATGCAATAATAGAAAAAACTCATGTGGTACAGTGAGATAATGTGTTAAATCATCTATAATGTTATATCATAACTCTTATTTTTTGACATCTTACCAATAGACTATATTCTTAATCTTTGTGTCTTTCTTCATTTAGTTTGAGAATGAATAACAACTTTTAAAAGTGATTTGCTAGTTGTCTGATACACATTTGATGAATTAAACTGTTTCTAATTGTGATTATTCGGCTTGTTGCATTTTGAAATACCTCTGCAGTCAATTTTCCTTTCACTGTTAAATATATATATATATGTATTTGTGGATGACAAATAATTTTTAGACAAAGACTTTTAAGAAAAAAAAAGATGCAGAGGAAATGACTTTCATTGGGTAAATGGTTGGATGCAGTAGTTTCTAAAGTGAGGACTATGATTCTACAATTCTACTTCCGTGCTTCTTTTTTTATATATATAGGACAATAAGATTGTTGTTCCCTTCGCTGTTTGATGGTGTATGTTAGAAGTAAACATCACTCTGCGTGTGTGTTAATGGGAGCCATCCCCCCTCTCCCTCACCCCGTCCCTCTGCCTTGTTGTGGTGGTAGACGCAGTTGTTTAGGCACTGAACTCGATTTAGTCGTATTGATTGTTGTTCTGCTCTTGCTGCCCGAGATCCGCTTATGTAACACGCAGCAGACAGAGCCAGACAGAAACCCGCCCTCGGAACTCTGAAGCAAACCACTGACGGGTATTTTTGTCCTTTTTTGTGCCCCCAAATTTTGGCTGCAATTGTCTATTGGAGATATTTTCCACTCAGTTATGTATGTGAATACCCAATAAGGCCCTTTATCTCAAGATCTGTCAAAGATTGAACTGAATTGGGAATTCATGGGCCCACGCTATGGGTTATGGATGCTGTATGCTTTCTACTTTCTCCTAAATGGTTTGTTGTTTTCAGATACAGTGGACTACAGATACATCTTGTTTTAGCTTGTCATCTTTTCTCTTTAGAAAGAGACGATAACATGAGCTATAGATAGCTGGAGACCTATAGATGGCTGGAGCTGTAGATGACTGGAGACCTATAGATGGTTGGAGCTGTAGGTGACCTCTTGCCTTGGGTTTTAGCTGTGTCCTGACTTTATCACAGGGCCTCATCTTCCCCTGGGCTCCTATTTCCATGTTTCTTCCTGGTCAACTCAATCTTCTTGATTTGAGGTTTCCAAATATGACATGGAGATGCATCTCTATCTTTCTATTTATACTTATTCAAAATGAAGAATTAAAGCAGGCCTTTCCCCAACTATTTTAGTTGTTAAATGCTTGTTCTTAACTAAAAAGCTTCCCTGTGGACTTATAACACTCTCCAAATGAGAAGCAGCAAATCAGAACAGAGAAGCACACAGGTTCTGACGCTGGTCTGTTTGGAGTCAAAGTCCTGCTCCAGCACCAGCTACCCGTGTGATCTCAGGCACGTTACTTATCCTCTGTTGGTCCCAGTGCCTTCATCTCTGAAGATGGGGTACAGGAGTACCGGCTAAATGGAGTTCTGCAGAGGATGCCATCAGCCACAGTGTATAAAGCCTCTAGAACAATAACTGAAAAAGAGCAAGTCGCAAAAAACACAGGTCCCTTTCATCCTGTATGTTATGAGCTCTCCAGGAGCTACGCACGGTGTTTCTGCCTGGGGTTTTAGCCCTCTGTCTGCGCTGCATCCGGCCCAGGAAAGTGCCTTTGTCCTTTCATCACTGATGAGCGAGAAACATTATTCAGATAAATGGACTTTCCTGGCTTTTAAGTCCATGTCTAGTGGAGAAGGCAGTGGCACCCCACTCCAGTACTCTTGCCTGGAAAATCCCATGGATGGAAGGGCCTGGTGGGCTGCAGTCCATGGGGTCGCTAGGAGTCGGACACGACTGAGCGACTTCACTTTATTTTTTCACTTTCATGCATTGGAGAAGGAAATGGCAACCCACTCCAGTGTTCTTGCCTGGAGAATCCCAGGGACAGTGGAGCCTGGTGGGCTGCCATCTATCGGGTCGCTCAGAGTTGGACACAACTGAAGCGACTTAGCAGCAGTGGCAGCTTAGAGGCGGAAGGAACCTATAAGACTGTATTGCTGTTTCCCCACTCTCATGCATCTGAGATCTCTACAACTCTCTACAACGTGGAAGATACCATCTGACTGTCGAGAAGACCACAGTCAAGGCAGCCTTCTTATGGCCAGAGCGCCCTCCTGTCCTGTCCAGCACCACGGTTCCCCTTCTTTTGAACTTTCCACCTGTCAGTCCTCTGATGTGGATACCCGGCACGACGGTGGGAATGGCAGGGCCTGCCCTCACCCATCTCACTCTCTTGGCTTTGTTTCCAAGTGCTTCCGTAAATGCTTAATGCCAAAGAGGTCAAGCCGTGCTTTGGAGGACTGACGTACAGGTCACTGCATTCTTCCCAGGCCTTGTTTGCAGATGTTAAATTTAGATCAAATGGCTCGATCAACCTTGCTTATGGTCAGTGCCCCAACTTTCATGGTTTTTCCGACACACTAAGAACACAAGCTGGTTTTAGAAAAGGCAGAGGAACCAGAGATCAAATTGCCAACATCCGCTGGATCGTGGAAAAAACAATAGAGTTCCAGAAAAACATCTATTTCTGCTTTATTAACTATGCCAAAGCCTTTGACTGTGTGGATCACAATAAACTGTGGAAAATTCTGAAAGAGATGGGAATACCAGACCACCTGACCTGCCTCTTGAGAAATCTGTATGCAGGTCAGGAAGCCACAGTTAGAACTGGACGTGGAACAACAGACTGGTTCCAAATAGGAAAAGGAGTACATCAAGGCTGTATATTGTCACCCTGCTTATTTAACTTATATGCAGAGTACATCATGAGAAACGCTGGACTGGAAGAAGCACAACCTGGAATCAAGATTGCCGGGAGAAATATCAATAACCTCAGATATGCAGATGACACCACCCTTATGGCAGAAAGTGAAGAGGAACTAAAAACCCTCTTGATGAAAGTGAAAGTAGAGAGTGAAAAAGTTGGCTTAAAGCTCAACATTCAGAAAACGAAGATCATGGCATCTGGTCCCATCACTTCATGGGAAATAGATGGGGAAACAGTGGAAACAGTGTCAGACTTTATTTTTGGGGCTCCAAAATCACTGCAGATGGTGACTGCAGCCATGAAATTAAAAGACGCTTACTCCTTGAAAGGAAAGTTATGACCAACCTAGATAACATATTGAAAAGCAGAGACATTACTTTGCCAACAAAGGTTCGTCTAGTCAAGGCTATGGTTTTTCCTGTGGTCATGTATGGATGCAAGAGTTGGACTGTAAAGAAGGCTGAGGGCTGAAGAATTGATGCTTTTGAACTGTGGCATTGGAGAAGACTCTTGAGAGTCCCTTGGACTGCAGGGAGATCCAACCAGTCCATTCAGAAGGAGATCATCCCTGGGATTTCTTTGGAAGGAATGATGCTAAAGCTGAAACTCCAGTACTTTGTCCACCTCATGCGAAGAGTTGACTCATTGGAAAAGACTCTGATGCTGGGAGGGATTGGGGGCAGGAGGAGAAGGGGACGACAGAGGATGAGATGGCTGGATGGCATCACTGACTCGATGGACGTGAGTCTGAGTGAACTCCGGGAGTTGGTGATGGACAGGGAGGCCTGGCATGCTGCAATTCATGGGGTCGCAAAGAGTCGGACACGACTGAGGACTGAACTGAACTGACTGAGAAACACCCATCCATTTTGAACTCTATTATTAGAAAATGAAACAAAATTGTTTAAAAACGTTTGACTGCTTGCACATGTGACAAAGCATCAAAACTCCTCTGCTGTCAGGGGTACTGTCTGTAGACATCAGTTAGGCTGAAAATGTGAAAGACTTTTGAAGAGCACCTAGTATTTTCCATTCTCCTTCCCCTCTACCTTGATGCCACAACATATGATTTTGGGTTGCTCTTTAAGTGCATGGCTCAGACATTAAAGAATCCACCTATAAGGCAGGAAACATGGGTTCGATCCCTGGGTCAGGAAGATCCCCTGGAAAAGGGAATGGCTATCCACTCCAGTATTCTTGCCTGGAGATTTCCCGTGGACAGAGGAGCCTGGCCAGCTACAGTCCATGGGCTTGCAAAGAGTCAGGTACAACTCAGCTACTAACACTTTAACACTTTAAGTGCACACACCAGCTTTGGTACTCAAAATCACTTCAAAAATTAACAGCTGTCTCTTGGGGGAAATGTTTCTGCACAGCTCCAAAACTGTTTTTGTATATTATACTAAAAGCCTTCAAAGAGCAAAATAAGAACAAAATGCAGTTGGTTGTAGCAATGCTGAGGAGCAAAGTGAAAAACGTAGGGCATAGATTTTTTTTTTCTAATGTGGATCTCTTCCATGCCCTTTTAGACTAGGCAATTTTGTCCAGTCTAAAATTAATGCAACTTCAAATATGCACAGTTATACATAGCTCGGCAGGGAAAAAAACACTGATCATGTGAACAATTAAGAAAGCCACAATCTGGACCACTATTTTCCAGCAAATTATACCTATGTAACATTTAAGATCATTCAGACGGTAGAAGACAGTTGACTAGCACAGACAAAAATATGCAAATAACCAAAGGAATATGGAGATTGTTATTGCAAGATTTTTTGTATTGGATGGACAGCCTTAGATCTCATATTCATTCTTGTAATCCCCTCTTTATGCTGCCCTGGGCAAATATTTTTATAGAAACTACATTTGCTGATTTTCCATTTCAAAATACATGCTACTTAGCTTTCACTTGGTAAATTGCAGACCCTTGAATATAGGACTACCCACAGCCATCACGGGGTCTCAGTATTAAGGTGCCCTCAACGGTTCTTTTCCTCTGCTCCCCAGCCTGGTTGGCACCTTTCTCTTTCACCCCATTCTTATCTCTTTTTCTAATGCCCTTTCATTTTTCTTCCTTGTGTCTCCTTTGTATTTCTCTCAATACCCACTAGGCATGCAATAAATATTTATCATCTTAAAGTTTGTAATTTTCCTACTTCATCTTACTGTTCCTTCCACACTGAAGGGCAAAAATAAATAAATAAATAACACCCCAAAGAGAAGACACATGGACCTATGAAAGTCAATACAAGAATGTCAATATATTCACACAAAAAAGGACTGAAAGTCTTTTTCACCCCAACAGGCAACCAGAGATAAAGTTGCTGACCTTATTCTGTGCTTCTAGTCCACAGGCATAGATACAGAAAAGCTTTTGAAATTCAAGGGCATATAGAACAGAGATGAAGGAGAGAAAGAGAGATTTGGTGCTACAGTAGAGTACTTCTTCATATAAAATTTAAACATTCTAGTTTATTAGATAGAGCCATATGAAGTTGCCATTTTTATAGATCAAAATAGTTGAATACCAGACTCAACCTAATAAATTTGGCTCGATTAGAGCTCAACCTAATAAAATTAACACTCTCATGAAAAATTTTTTCTATCCATAGAAATAGAAGCCTGCTTCTAGAATCCACCTGCAAGGCAGGAGACCCCAGTTTGATCCCTGGGCCAGGAAGATCCCCTGGAGAAGAGAGAGGCTACCCACTCCAGTTTTCTTGGGTTTCCCTTTTGGCTCAGTTGGTAAGAACCCACCTGCAATGTGAGAGACCTGGGTTCAATCCCTGGGTTGGGAAAATCCCCTGGAGAAGGAAAGACTACCCACTCCAGTATTCTGGCCTGCAGAATTCCATGCACTGTATAGTCCATGGAGTCTCAAAGAGTTGGACACAACTGAGCAACTTTCACTTTTACTTTAACATTTCTCTGAGACAGTTTAGCCCCAGACACTTAGCAACAGCACATTCTTTCAGGGTAACCAACAGTAGCTTCCTTCTCAACAGCAAAATCATAAGAGGAAAGCCTTCCCTATAACGAGTCTAATCTCCCATCACCAAGAGGAATCGTGCTCCTTTGCTTTTCCTTCGTCTTGCATGGACTTGGAGCTCAGTTTGGAATCTGAGGCAGTAAAGATGGTTTTGCTGAGGCAGCAACAGGAAGATGAGTGACCCTGGGAAACCCCTACCTGGCAAATGAGCTTCCTGGAGCCCAGGGAGACTTTAATTAATGTTAATGGAGAAACCTCCTTCAAAACCTAATTAAGCACTTGAATGTGTTCTTAATGATCTCTGCTCCCAGAGTCGGGGTGCAGCGAGGGGAATTGATTTAACACCAGGAATAAAACTGTAGACGTTCACCGGTCCAGTCTGCTGCCTTTTCTGGGGAAGCTTTGCTTTCCCTGGTAAACAAGCCTTCCCCCAGTTTTCTCACGCACTCCGAAGCCTCTGTGGGCTCCTCGCCCTGCTCTCCTGAACTGTGCGATGCAAAGGTTAGCAGCTGAGCTAAAGGCCTCCCTGGATGCATAATAACAGTTACATAAAGCACTTTCCAAATACAAACAGACTTTGAGTACCCAATTATGCTGCTGGTGTTGTGCGTCCCCCAGCAAGAGAAAGGATCCCACACTATCACCAGGCCAAGAGGATGACAATTCCCTGTCCCCAGGGACAGAGGGCGTTCTCCAGCAGCACACGGTCCCCACCATCATGACTGGTATTGATTTTAGATGACTGTTTCCCATCATATAGTTCTTTGTTGTGTGTGCATGCTCAGTTGTGTCCGACTCTTTTTCTTTTTTTGTCCGATTCTTTGAGACCCCGTTGACGGTAGCCCACCAGGCTCCTCTGTCCATGGGATTTCCCAGGCAAGAATACGGAGGGGGTTGCCATTTCCCATTCTAAGGGATCTTCCTGGCCCAGGGATCAAACCCACTTCCCCTGTGTCTCCTACACTGGCAGGTGGGTTTTTTACCACTGAGCCACCTAGGAAGCTCAATAATAGATTGTAGCTGCCATTAACCTTCTTTGAGATTAATCTTCATTGATATAACCGTTTAGCCAAATTAACCAAAAAGATACAGGTTGATAAACAATGGTACCACTCATTTTTACCAATATATCTGGCCCAGGCCCATCACATAATACTTTGTAGATGTTGATGGAATGATCAAGTTAATATTCAATAAAAAAAGGCGATCCATTCTTTCTGCCAGTGTGTTATACATAAAGAGCTTACATTATGAAACAGCTGTCTTTGCCAACACATAACATTAGCAAAATCTTATTAGATTTTATTGTATTTTATTTTTCCTTACATACATATGGTTCTTTTTATCCTTCCCAAAATCCTGTGAAATTGGAATTACTAACTGAAACTCGAATAAGTAATCTAAGTGCAAATAAATGCCCTTCTTCAACCCATCCAAATAATAAGTGACAGTGCTCACAGCTTTTCTCAGATCCTTGTCACTTGAAGGGCTCTTATCTCTCCATTAGGTATTCTTTTTCATTCTGTTGTCAATCTCATCATGTAAGTCTTGCATGTATTGGCTGTGGGGGGAATGTTGATTGTTTCACTTATACCTACACTCTTGTCTATGAAGACATGAAAATCACCAGTACTATGCAAACTTGAATGATGTTATGGAGAAGACATTTCAGAAAAACAGCGTGCTCAAATTTTAACTTAGGGTGGCCATCAAGACTATTTGATCAGAAGGCCCAAATCCATTCATAATGATGTTTAAACGTTCTCAGCAGGCATTGTGTTTACCAAACATCTTTCTTGGAAGGATTTTTACACACCTTGTGTCTTGAACATTTTTAGCTGCGACAATTAACCCATTCAGTAACTCTTCATAGATCAAGGCACAGTGCTAGACATAGAGTTGTTCAGTCTCTAAGTTGTGTCCCATTCTTTGTGACCCCATGGACGGCAGCACACCAGGTTGCCCTGTCCTTCACTATCTGCTGGAGTTTGCTCAAACTCATGTCCATTGAGTCAGTGATGCCATCCAACCATCTCATCCTCTGTCACCCACTTCTCCCGCCTTCGATCTTTCCCAGCATCAGGGTCTTTTCCAGTGAGTTAGCTCTTCGCATCAGGTGGCCAAAGTATTGGAGTTTCAGCTTCAGCATCAGTCCTTCCAGTGAATATTCAGGGTTGATTTCCTTTAGGATGGACTGGTTGGATCTCCTTGCAGTCTGAGGGGCTCAAGAATCTTCTCCAGCACCTCTACAAATATCAGATAAAGTGTAGCTCTAATGAAGACTCTAGTCTGTGACAGACTGCCTCAACACTACCTGCCTCTAAGGAGAAATTAAGGCAAAAGCAGGTGTAGCCTGATTCACAGCCAGTCAGAACTGCAGGATTTGGGAGCAATTGCATTGCTTGCTAGAGGGAAAGACGGTCACTCTTTTTCTACAAGAAATATTGGGGTAAAATATTACATACAAGTGACAGTCTGTGTGGAAGTACACGGCATCTGTGGTTTGTAAAATGGGAGATTTATAGAGAGGGACTGAAGCTTGGACTCAAACAGGAAGAGAACCATTGACGATGAATGATACACAACCTCAGAGAATTTTCTACCCTGTTCTGATGGTATGTTGGCTTGCTCCATCTACACTTTTTATTTGGCCAAAAAGAAATATCCTGAGGTGATGTAACACAAGAATGTTTACATACAACATATACAGTATTGAATGGACCACATGCTTTTGAGAATATGGAATATCTAGCAGTCATCACAGAGGTCTCAGAGCTAAGTGGCTGGGTGCATGAGAGTTGAAAATAGCTAGCCTGTGTGTAAGTCCTGGCCCCTTGGCTTAGCTTGCTCACTTCAGTTGGGGAGTTAGCTTTCTGGGCCTCATTTTTTCACTTCTGTTTAAAAAAAAAAAGGATGAATACTGTTATTTATTTTGGGGGGTTTCTTGAGAGGATCAAGTAATACTTTTATCAACAGCTTCTGGTGTATGCGTGGCTCAGCAGTAAAGAATCTGCCTGCAATACAGGAGCTGCAGGAGACCTGGCTTCGATCCCTGGGTCAGGAAGATCCCCTGGAGAAGGAAGTGGCAACCCACTCCAGTATTCTTGCCTGGAGAATCCCATGGACAGAGGAGTTCAGCAGGCTACAGTCCAGTGGGTTGCAAAAGTGAAAGTGAAGTCGCTCAGTTGTGCCCAACTCTGCGACACTGTGGACTATAGCCTGTCAGGCTCCTCTGTCCATGGGTTTTTCCAGGCAAGGGTATTGGAGTGGGTTGCCATTTCCTTCTCCAGGGAATCTTCCCAACCCAGGGATTGAACCCAGGTCTCCCCCATTGCAGGCAAACGTTTTCCATCTGAGCCACCAGAGAAGCCTTAGTGGGTTGCAAACCTGAGTGACCGAGCACAAACAAGTGCTGTGTAAGTGTCGGTGCTCATCAACTTCGTTTTTCATAAGATGCTGTTTCTATCTGATCTGAAATCACCAATTTGCTGTAATCATCATTATATGTCTTCAAATTTGTAGCAGGAAACTGGTGTTACATTTTTTCAGCTGGTTGGATTTGAATTTCAACCATCGGGACCTTATGTTTTGTCAGCTACTCACCTTGTTCCACAGTGAATAAATGACCTCTCACACGGGAACTATGTGAAAGGAGCAGGTTATTGGATAATTTTTCACCAAACAGAAGCAATTTCCATCTAAATGTTAACAAATTCCAATAAATATGCAATTAGCTTTGTTTCGCTCTTGTAACAGCATACATTTTCTGGCTGAAACTGACTTTAAACAATGAAGAACATGTTAAATTGTAAGGAATAAAATCAAACTATAATTTTGACAGGATTTCCTGATTTCTGGACTTGATATCACACAAATAGCACTGCTTTCTGATCTTTCCCACCCAATGTCTCCCCTCCAGTCAGTTACTTTGGCCTTGGTGTGTGTTTAAACAAAGGCATTCACTCCGGTAAATCGTCCTCCTCCCCACTCACTGACTCTCAAGAAAACAACCTTCATGAAGGGAACTAAATGTTCTAAAGGCTCTTGGAGTCATAATTCTACCCAGAGGAAAAAAGCATAAGGAGGGTGCATGGCTGTGGAAAGTAGTCAGGTGTTTTTATTTTAACTTGTAAGGAATAGCTCAGTTCTAAGTCCACTGTAAGGAAAGGCGGGAGATGTTTTTTCTTTGAGGAGATAATGAAATCTGGCCAACTGTAAAGAAATGTGTGTGTTTTCTGTGTGTGTGTATCCATGCGCATGTCTGTGTGTATATCTCTATGTCTGTGTATATGTCTCTGTGTCTGTGTGTGTGCTGGAACATTTTATAAATAAATATCTGTGAAAGGGAAATATATTCAGATTTTAAATGGACATAGTGAAAATGTTTATCAAGTGCAGTTTCAAAGATAAATAATTTTGGTGTCCATTCTATGTAATTTAATAGTCGAATAAATGTTCACAGGAGACATAGAGAAGGAGCTAGAGAAAGAGCAGGATTGAGGGCCAGGACTAGGAAAAGCAGCTTCCTGATTTGGTTGGTGGTGGCTGTTAGCTTTAGTGACAGGCAGGGGATGCACACGACTGAGCATGTAGCACAACTGTTTGCAGACGTAATCCTGACTCTTTTCTCATTAACAACGGCATACTCATGTCACCAGAGCTTGGCGTTACGAGTGTGTGTTAATAAGATCACAAACATGGCGATGCTTCGCTGTACTGAAAATCTTTCACTATAGAGGAAAATGCATAGCAGTTGCTGAAGTATCTTCTTGAGATGAAACAAAGTACAAAGCATTAAAAATGTTCAAATCTCCAACGCCTATCCCCAGAAGACCCAGGAACAACCTACAGAAACTCTCAGAAGTTAGTGTTTTCTTTACACTGGAGGTCTGTGGGGTACAACAGGCACATTTTGTTCAGGGCAGGAGTGCAGAGTAAGGTGGCCTGAACTCAGCCAGGCGTGGCTGTGTTCTCTGCCCGTGGGACTTGGGCATTGATGAAATTCTCTGAATCGTAATTTTCACCTCATGAAACTGGAACAAGCGCGCTCACCAGACGTAGGCAAGGCTTTGATACCTAGGTGAGGAGCTGAGCACAGGCATACCTCGGTTTTACGGCATTTGCTTCCTTTGAGTGTTTTTCACGAATTGAACGTTTGTGGCAACCCTGGTCTCTCAGGTCAGTTGGCACCATTTTTCAACAGCATCTGTCACATGTTGGTAAGTCTAATAAGTTTTCATTGCTATGATACCCGTTACGGCGATCTATGATCAGTGACCGTTGAGGTTATCATCATAACTGTTTCAGGGACCCACAGTCCCTGCCGTAGAAGATGACCAAATTAACTGACAGAGTTTGCGCGTATTCTGACTGCGCCACTGACAGGCCATTCCCCGGCTCCCTCCCTCTCCTCAGGTCTTACTTGAAGCACAGCAATGTTGAAGTTAGGCCAATTAATAACCCTAGAATGGCTTCTAAGTGTTCAGATGAAAGGAAGAGTCACGTATCTCTCACTGTAAATCAAAAGCTAGAAATAATTAAGCTTAGTGAGGAAGGCATGTCGAAAGCTGAGACAGGCTGAATCCTAGGCCTCTTGTGCCAAACAGCTAGGCAGGCTGTGGATGTTAAATGGAAGGTTCTCCAAGGAAATTAAAAATGCTTCTCCAGTGAAAACACCAATGATAAGAATGTGAAACAGCCTTACTGCTGATGTGGAGAAAGATTTAGTGGTCTAGAGAGGTCAGACCGGCCGCAACATTCCCATAAACCAAAGCCTCTTCCGGAAGGCCCCAGCTCTTTTCAACTGTAAAAGGCTGAGAGAGAGAGAGGAAGCTGCAGAGGAAAAGCTGAGAGCTGCAGAAGGTGTTGCTTCATGATGTTTAGGGAAAGAAGCGGTGGCCATAACACAAAAGTTCAAGATAAAGCAGAAAATGCTAAAGTAGAAGCTGCAGTATTTCCAGAAGACCTTGCTCAGAGTATTAATAAAGGTGGTTGCACCAAACAACAGATTTTCAATGTAGACAAAACAGCCTTCTGTAGGAAGGTACCTATAGGTATCTAGGACTTCCATAGCTGGAGAGGAGAAGTCAATGCCTTGCTTCAAAGGACAGGCTGCCCCTCTTGTCAGGGACCAATGCAGCTGGTGGCTTCGAATTGAAGCCAGTACTCATTTATCATTTGAAAATGCCATGACCCTTAAGAATTATGCTGAACTGCCCTTCCTGGAAAAACAATGGAAACGGGGAGAGACTTTTTGGGGGCTCCAAAATCACTGCAGATGGTGACTGCAGCCATGAAATTAAAAGACGCTTGCTCCTTGGAAGAAAAGCTACAACCAATCTAGACAGCATATTAAAAAGCAGAGACATTACTTTGCCAACAAAGTCCATCTAGTCAAAACTATGGTTTTTCCAGTAGTCATATATGGATGTGAGAGTTGGACTATATAAAGAAAGCTGAGCACTGAAGAATTGATGCTTTTGAACTGTGGTGTTGGAGAAGACTCTTGGGAGTCCCTTGGACTGCAAGGATATCCAACCAGTCCATCCTAAGGGAAATTAATCCTGAATATTTATTGGAAGGATTGATGCTGAAGCTGAAACTCCAATACTTTGGCCACCTGATTCAAAGAACTGACTCATTGGAAAAGACCCTGATGCTGGGAAAGATTGAAGGCAGGAGGAGAAGGGGACGACAGAGGATGAGATGGTTGGATGGCACCACTGACCTAATGGACATGATTTTGAGCAAGCTCCAGGAGTTGGTGATGGACAGGGAGGCCTGGCATGCTGCAGTCCACGGGATTGCAGAGTTGGACGTGACTGAGTGACTGAATTGAACTGAACTCTTCCTGTGCTCTGTTAATGAATGAAAAAGCCTGGATGTCAGCACATCTACTGGCAACATGGTTTACTATTTTAAACCCACTCTTGAGACCCAATGCACAGAAAAAAAATATTCCTTTCAAAATATTACTACTCATTCGTAATGCACCTAATGGAGAACTCTGATGGGGCTGGACAACAAGATTCATGTTGCTTTCATACCTGTTAACACAACATCTATTCTTCTGCCTGTGAATCAAGGAGGAACTTCAACTTTTAAGTCCCATTATTTAAGAAATTCATTTTGTAAGGCTATTGCTGACCTAGATGGTGATTCCGCTAATAGATCTGGGCAAAGTCAATGGAAAAACTTCTGGAAAGGACTCACCTCTCTAGGTATCATTAAGAATATGTCGTGATTCATGGGGAAAATGCAACTATCAACATTAACAGAAGTTTGGAAGAAATTGATTCCAACCCTCATGAATGACTTTGAGGGGTTCAAGACGTCAGTGGGGGAAGTCACTGCAGATGTGGTAGAAACAGCAAGAGAACTGGGATTAGAAGTGGAGCCTGAAGACACCGCTGAATTGTTACAACCTCATGATCAGACTTGAAAGGATGAGTAGCTACTTCTCATGGGTGAGCAAAGAAAGTGGCTTCATGATGCAGAAACTGCTCCTGGTGACAGTGCTGTGAAGACTGTTGAAACGACAACAGAAGACTTAAAATCTTGCATCAGCTTAGTTGATAAAGCAGTGGCAGGGTCTGCGAGGTTTGGCTCCAGTTTTAAAAGAAGTTCTGCTGTGGGTGAAATGCTACCAAATAGCATTGCCTGGTACACAGAGATCGTTTGTGGAGAGAAGGGTCAATCAATGTGGCATTGATTGTCTTCTTTTAAGACATTGCTGCAGCCGATCCAGCCTTCAACAACCCTCTGCCCTGATCAGTCAGCAGCCAACATGGAGGCAAGACCTCCCACCGGGAAAGGCTGAGGATCAGACACCACTCATCGCTGCTTTCTCCAAACCAAAGCACCTCCTGGTAGCACACGGTCCACCATGTCTTGCCTGGTTTTCTTTAACAATACTATGCTTGGTGCCAGGGAAAATGTCTCATCACAAAGCTTTCAAGCCACCCTCCACCCTTGGTGGGAATTCCCTACAGCCAGGCCGATAGGTGACTCTCAATAAATAGATGTGGATTAACGGACAGATCGAATGATACCTTTGAAGCCCAGGCTGGAAGCAACCAGTCAGCTCCTGTGTCAGCTGCAGCCTCCCAGCATGTACACTGTCGATACTGTGCATGAAATAGGTAACTAACGCACACCTGTGTAGCACAGGGAACCCTGCTCAGGGCTCTGGCGTGGGCATCGTCATCTCCATAAGGAGCTGTCATCTCTCCTGTTCTTGGTCCTCAGAACAGGACCTGCCAGAATAAAGCAGAGAACCACAATGAGCGCTGTTGAGCTTGGACTTGATGACAAAGGACCGGAAGTGCTGCTTCTCACCCATGGGAAAAATAAAGAACGAAGCGTCCATTCAACCAAGGGGCAAAGACATTATTATTGTTTTAATCGACAACCCCTGTGGCTCTAATGGGCTTCCCAGGTGGCTCTGATGGTAAAGAACTCACCTGCCAATGCCGCAGATGGAAGAGACGTGAGTTCAGTCCCTGAGTTGGGAAGATCCTCTGGAGAAGGAAATGGCAACCCACTCCAGTATTCTTGCCTGGAGAATCCCATGGACAGAGGAGCCTGGCGGGCACAGTCCATGGAGTCTCAAAGAGTTGGACACGACTGAAGCAACTTAGCACAGCATAGCACACTCCTCTGATATCATAAAGGATTTGTTACCATGTATTATTCATCAGAAATGTCTTGACAATACTGCAAAGAAGTAGAAAACTTAGATGTTTACCCCAGGCATTTTATACACTAGTATTATAGTCCAAGGCTATGTAAAATGATCAGATTGTTAGATAACTCATTTTACTTTATTACTGCAAGTTTTCTGTATTTTACTTTGGGGTCTATGATAAAATTATGCCTTGATTCTCTTTTAGACCTTTATTATGTGTTTTCATTAAGTGAAGGAGTTATAGTGTATCCCATTCTATTTAGTTTTGTGAAAAAAAGAATACATGTGCATTTTTTAGTTAGTGTATTGGTTACCTATAATAGTTCTACTGAATGCACTGATATTTTATAGACATGCTCTAGATTCTGGGTTACAACATTCATTTATTAATCAACTGCTCCATGAATTTGTATGCAACTCCTATAAAATAAGGAGAATCTATTGTACTAACTCCCGTTTCCTTGATGAATGCATTATCCTTACCATGCTTAAAGCTAGTTTCAGATTTATCTGCAGACTTACTTCCATTTCCTTCTTCAAAAAGTTGTATTCCCAAATTTTTAATCCATTTCAACATTCTCAATTCACTTAACTTTGGGACTCCAGACTGAATTTATGTCGAAGTGTTTCCTAGCTGTCTTTTTAAAGCTGTAAATTCTAATGGGATCACTGGCACTTTGATGGGAGTTAATAAAGACCTCGTTAAACGCAGGGTATGTCTAGAGGACCATGGGACATAATACCACCACGTTTTCAAGGTGTTGACTGGCTGACAGCCTGCAGAACAAGCTGTTATTTGTCCCCTTCCTTTCCTGCCCCTCGAAAAGGCTGTTGAGAAAGCGGCTGTTATGTCCACCCGTGGCCGACACGCAGAGGTGGTTTCCATTAAAGGACTTCTTTCCTTTTTGTTTATTTTTCAATAGACTCGTTTACTATCTTGGACCCACAGTGTATTAAAATGCTGAGCATACTCTCTGTGTCCTCTTGTTCACTTCACGCCTGAATTTTTCCAAAGTTACACCACATGCATCATCTTTAAAGCTCCATCTGCAGTCCAAGACCCAGGGTTTCGAGGCCCCCTTTGTGCCGTGTAAAATGACGAGGCACCTTCATTCAAGGAGTCCATCACCGCGAATGCAGCTGCAATGTTAGAGCTGTCCATAAAGAAAGGGAAAGCCTTGCCTGACATTTTGGCAATTCTCAGCCGTCCCTGAAGAGACACTAAATACGCTCTTGGTTTTCCCAGCCGGATAAAGCAGAAAGTGCTGGTGTGATGGTTCAGCCACTCCAGGATCAGGTGTTTTTCTGAATACTCCCTGGCCTCGTGCTCCCGGCGCTCATCACTGGGTTCTTGCTGCCTGACCTTCCCCTCCGATGCCCACGGCAAGGCTCCTGACAGCCTGGTCACTAACATGAGCTTTCACTTCTCCCACTTCTACCATTATGAATGTTCATTTTAGAGGTGCCATAGAACTGTTTTGGAAAGGGATGGGCTAGTGTAATCTGACTTCTGGACACTTCTTGCTGTAACCCCGGCCAGAGCAGCTCGTCCATCTCAAATGATAGGTTCAGAGCAAATCCCTCCCTCGGGGCTCTGCAGGCCTCCCTGAGTCCTGCTCATTGGACCACCTCCTGCCTCCTTTATGCAGAAATCCTTCTCTGCCTACACCCCACCCCATGTGTTTCTCAGCACCCAAACCACGGTATCCGCTGGGAAAGAGAGATTCATTTCAGGAAGTAGGCTTTTCACTTTTCATTTCTATAGGCTTTATTTGTCCTCCCATAAGAGAGTTTGCTGATACCTCTAAAGGGATCCATAGGACTCAATATCTTGGAAGCACATCAGAGTTCACAGTTTGAGTCCGTTCTCTGCAGGATCTCAGAGTCAAGCGGACTGGCTCACACGAACCAAATAGCCAGAGAGTACAGTGGACACCTGGAGGTTTCCTTGGAGGCTCAGACAGTAAAGAATCCGCCTGCAATTCAGGAGACCCAGGTTCAGTCCCTGGGTCGGGAAGATCCGATGTTGAAGGGAATGGCAACCCACTCCAGTATTCTTGCCTGGAGAATCCTATGGACAGAGGAGTCTGGCAGGCTACAGTCCACACGGTCACAGAGTCAGACATAACTGAGCGAATAAACACACACACACACACTCTGCATACCTGAAGGCCATGGTGTGAATTTCCAATAAGAACTCTATGGATGGTCATTTTCTCCCAGGTACACCCAGGGCACCAAGAAGATAAAAGTGTGCACAAGGTCCCATCATGGGAGCCGAGAAAGGGAGGCAGACAGACAGGGTTTCACCTTCAGCGTGAGTCCACAGGAAGAGAACGTTCCAGGAGCTTCAGAGGGGTGGGCTTAAGACTGGGGGCAGGAAGGTTTACATACGAAAATCACACGGGATGGGTAGGAACCGCCCAGGCCAAGGGCTGTGTGCACGGGGTGGACAGGGGAGTAGGGTGCAAGGTCTCAGGGGATGAGGTGCATCACTGACCCTGTGCATCACCCTCCACGGCCACTGTGGGCCAGGGGAGGATCTGAGACTGGAGCGCTCAGCTGGGCAAGGTCGCAAAGCTCTGAGTGCAATTAGGGAGTTTGAACTCCCCCGAGTGCCGTGGAGAGGCCCCGGGTGATGTAAAGTGGAGTGCTGATGCCAGCAGATGGATTTCACAGTGGTCACCCCAACTGCCGGGTGGTGGCCAGCATGTAGGGGCGTGTATGACTGAAGCATAGAGGCACGTCCGTGGATGCGGCATTGCTAGGCGAGCAGGGGAGTGGCTGAAACAACAGTGCCAGCCGAAATCCAGAGGTTGGCAGACTTGGTACTCAGGAAGCAGGCTCACAGGCCCTGGGCCAAAGAGCCTGGGTAAAGCGGCTGTGGGAGAGAGCAGAAGCGGCACTAGGTGACCCCCGATTTCTCACGTCTCGTTTCTCTCTGAAGAGCAGATGCTGGATTCCATTCTGGACTTGCAGAAGCTAAGATGCTAAAGAGCGTGGACCCAGAGACACAGAGAACGCAGCTTGTAGACAGAGCAGATGAGAGAGAGAGGAGAAAGGGGTGCCCTGGAAATACAGATTTAGGCTTCCCTGTTTTAAAGACCACAGCTGAGTCCTGAGAGTGGGCGATTTACCTGAAAGACCGTGCATTAGAAAGTTTAGAACAGAAGCCCAGGGCGCACCGACTCGGGGAAACGACAGTTACAGCGAAACAACCGATGCCATACTGACTGGCGGAGCAGGAAGAAGCCCAGGATGGATAGGATTCTCGTAATTAGGGGGCCGGCATTTCAAGAAATAGTTTCTTAATCAGTGTCAATCACTGCTGTCAAGAGGGCAAATAAGAAAACAGCCCATTTTAGCAGCTGGGTTTGTCATCACAGAGGCCAGATTGCTTAGAAAGAGCAACTCTCCGGACGGTGGTTCGGGCTGACACCAAAACGTAGTGAGATGAGGGGAGGAGATAAGATGTGGCCGGGACGGCATTGTCTCAGACAGCGCGGGCGTCTATTGATGGTGGAAGGAGGGAAAGCAGCAGCCAGCTGGCCCTGTGTCCCCCAGACCATGGACACACTGCCGATCCTTCTCTGGTTTCCTTCGTCACCGAGATCATCACCGGTTGGGTGCATCCTCTAGTCCAGGAAGCTCCCAGAGTGGATTCTCCTCTTGTTATCATTGCCCATCGAGGGTCTGTGGACCTCCAGGTACCACCCCTGACGGGCAGACGGACCAGGCCGGGCCTGCCTTTTCATCCCTCACCCATGCCCTCCCCTGAAGGGACTGCGCCCAGGGCTCTGGGCTTGCAAACCTAGGGCAGCGCCCGGAAGCTAGGGCCGTCATTCTGAAGTTCAGGGGATTAGATCAAGTGTCATAACAAGATCTGCAAAGTGGGTCACCGAGAGAAAACAGGAAGGCATTTGCATTTTATTTCAGAGATGGAGCCAAGACACAGCAGGACGAGGTGTGCTCTCTGACACTCTGAATCTCCGGCGGATCAAGGAGCCTGTCTCCTTAGGCTGCCCATCTCTGAGCATCCTCGGAGGAGGGGGACTTGGCTCAACCTGCAGGCAGGGTTTGTTTTTTTGTTTTCCTCTTAAAGCACGGCAGTCTTTCCAGTCTCTGGGTGCAGCCTGTGCTTTAGCCAGACACTGACACAGATTTAGACGAAAGACATTCAGACATATGAATGTGAAGATGTATTCTGACTTTCTCCTCCACTTAGAATTGTAACAACATGCCTGGCGCATCAAAGTGCATTAGCCGGAGGCCGTCACCGCGGCAGACTATGCTTGCATAACCAATTATTTCCCCCCGCACCCACCCCACAGGCTCAAAACACAGGCCACACACGCATGAGAGCTGACAGCAAAGGAGCTCATAAAATGCATCAACACAGGCTACCCGTGGAAAAAGAGCCAGCCCTTAGTAACACTCACGGGAAAGGGGAGAGAAAGAAGCTGTCCTCTAAGGTGAGAATGGCGACCCCTTTCCGTACCTGACATTTTTCTTCATAATGAAAAATTGTGACCGGCATTATTTTTTTCGGCCTGCTAACATGTATTTGCAATATAAATTGGTTCCTTGCTCTAAAACGTGGATATAGATTTCAGAGGATGGAGACAAGTATACTTAAATGAAACTCTAAGCCCCATGGGGAAAAAATACAAGTCTTGGGTGTTTTGTGACAGGCTCTCCAGGAGATAAGCCCAGGTCATGGGACCTCCCAGAATCAGGACCTAGTGTGTGCTGACGTCACGTGCAAGGACGAGGCTGAAAACCATGATACAAGTTGTAGTGAAAAGAATGGTGGCTGTTTCTGGCTCCTCCCGCTACCCACGTAAAGCGCCCCCTACCAGAGTCCCGAGGCTTAACCTCACGTCCCACCATCGGGAAACAGACGCCTCTGGACTCGGTCCGTCTCCAGGGATTTCCTCTCAACCGTGTTCCTGCCTCCTGCCAGTTACAGCCAGAACTTTTTATGAGAACTAAGAATCATCTTTAAAAAAGTAATAAGTAAATTCATCTAAGAGTCAAGTGGACCACAGTCCCCTGGGGTCCCCTCCTCGCCTCGCACCATCCAATAGGCCCCAGTAACCTGGTGCAGGGAAGACCCAGCGATCAGCCAGAGGTGGGAGCGGGGCCAGGGGTGCTCGCTACAGCCCACAGCACAGAGTTTCAAGGGAAGATAAGAAAGTGCGAGTCTGGGATGGAGTGACTTGCCGAAAAAAAAAAAAAACAGGTTACAACTGGATCAGTGGATCTCTCCTCCAACACTGTGCTGAGTTGTTAGAACACCGCCTGGGAGGGCAGGGATTGGGGGTTGCCGTCAACTGGGATCTTTCCCAGCCCCCCTTCTCACTTTAAAATGAGAGGCTCAGCTGGGCGTTCCGTAGGACCTTTCCCCCTTGAACTGCCCTCCTCCCCTCGGGGGCTCCAGAAACCCGGCCCCTGCCTTCTCATCCTCACTTTCCACTTCTCAGAAGCGTCCCAGCTGCCCGGGGGCCCAGGAAGGGAGTGCTGGCCTGAACTCCAGGCAGTTCCTACGATAATCTCTCTATAATCGGGTTCTTTATTTGTAGACTATTTCCCAAAACTGTCTCAAGGGTTTCATAGGGGAAAATAACAAATGAGAAAATGCTCTGGGAGGAAAAAGAGAAAACTGGTATGCAACTGTTTAAGTGAAAATGTCCTTCTTACGCGGACCCCTCTGGCAGTCTAGTCTAGTTTGTCTGTTCCTTGTCGGGACTGTAACTGGAGCATGTTTCCTGATGCCTGCAGGCCGGGCGCTGTCAGGCCAAGTGGTACACTCAGCCATGATTTCCAAGGCGGGGAGCATGCAGTGGGGTGGGGGAGGGCTGTCCTGGAGCATAGTTACCTAGCAACGAAACTGCTTCCCGGGAGAGAGGAAGTGCAAACCCTCCAGGAGAAGGGGGTTAAAGGTAGTTTAACCGTCCGTTTATCACCAGGAGACCTTAACTCTCTTTTTGTTCCTTCCCCAAATTATTCTTTAGCATCACAGAGCCATTTATACTATTCAGTGACACCTAGAAAAGCGATGATCCCGTATGTCACTGTAGGAGAAGGCTAAGCCGTTACAAAAAAGAGTTCTGGCCTTCCTTATATACTATGGTGTTCTTACAAAGGAAGACAAGTGTATTCATGTTTCATCATGGGCTTCTGTCTGAAAATCCCTCTGTTGTTAGTCACTAAGTCCTGTCCGACTTTTTGCGACCCCAAGGGCTGCAGCACACCAGACCTCCCTGTCCATCACCAACTTCGGGAGTTTACTCAAAACTCATGTCCATTGAATCAGTGATGCCATCCAACCATCTCATCCTCTGTCATTCCCTTCTCCTCCTGCCTTCAATCTTTCCCAGCATCAGGGTCTTTTCAAATGAGTCAGCTCTTTGCATCAGGTGGACAAAGTACTGGAGCTTCAGCTTCAGCATCAGTCCTTCCAATGAATATTCAGGGCTGATTTCCTTTAGGATTGCCTGATTGGATCTCCCTGGTTTCTGGTTTTGTGCCACCAGAAAACACCTAACTTTCTCAACGCCCACCCCTCAAAAAATTCTTAAAGGGCAGCATTGGAAAGTGTCTCAGAGCCATTTATTTCTCTCTCCTTTTCCTGACACAAGAATCCTCCTTACAGATATTGGCAAGAGTTACCTAGATTCTGTTTGGATTCTGGGTTGTCCACTTATTTGTACTGTTGATTATTATCCCTGTGCTAATGCATGTGCTGAGAATTACATGGGGGGGAAAACGTATGTCAGCTGCTTAGACCAGACTGTGGGACGCAATTCCTATTATTCTTGCTATTATTGTCTGGTGTTTATCATCAGTGTACATTTAACTGCAAACCACCCACTTTTCCAGGTAGGACATAGGCAGCAAAATCTTACCTGAATAGTATTAACCCTGAAAACAGAAGAATAGAACCAAGCATCAGGGAAATACCTGAGTCACAGCCGTGGGTACGGTGGGATACTTTGTCATCGTTTTATTGAGACCTAGGAGTCGGACGTGACTGAAGTGATTTAGCAGCAGCAGCAGCAGGTTCAGTTTGTTCCCTGATACAGAAAAGCCTGTTTTTGTTTTTCAACATTTGTTTTCCGAAATACCTATCAACGACAGAGGGTTAGATGAGATCATAGCCCTTTCACATGTCACTAAGTTAAGCAAATATTCATCAAACATTCATGCCGATCACAGAGGCTGAAGGTCCAGGATCTGATGAGCGGTCCTAACTCCTCCTCCTCACCACGGCACGAATGTAAGCTATCTGATTTAGGCTGGGTGTTTCCGGGTTTTCGGACGGAGAGATCCTTAGTGTCTCCGATGTGAGACATGAATGTCAAGGCCCACCACTGTCCGCCCAGGGCCCTGGGGTTCAAGCTCAAACCAGGGCATCCTCGTTGCCGGGGACTCAGCGCCACCTCGTGTCTATGGTGGGAATAGCTGGCGTCTGCAGGGTTCTGGCCCTTTTAAACAAAAAAGCATCAGTTCAGTTCAGTTCAGTCAATCGACCCCACTCTTTGTGACCTCACGGACTGCAGCACAGCAGGCCTCCCTGTCCATCACCTGTCCAAGAGTTTCCTCAAACTCATGTCCACTGAGTCAGTGATGCCATCCAACCATCTCATCCTCTGTCATCCCCTTCTCCTCCTGCCCTCAATCTTTCCCAGCATCAGGGTCTTTTCCAATGAGTCAGTTCTTTGCATCAGGTTGCCAAAGTATTGGCGTTTCAGCTTCAGCATCAGTCCTTCCAATGAATATTCAGGGTTGATTTCCTTTAGGGTGGACCAGTTGGATCTCCTTGCCGTCCAAGGGATTCTTGAGTCTTCTCCAACACCACAGTTCAAAAAAGCATCACCTTCTTACAAACAAAACAAAGCATTTTTTTGTCCTTTTATATTAAAAAAAAAATGTCCCCATGTAAAAGAAATGGAATCACTGATGCAATGGACACAGACTTGGGCAAACTCCAGGGAGTTGGTGAGGGACAGGGAGGCCTGGCGTGCTGCAGTCCTTGGGGTCTCAAAGAGTCGGACACGACCGAGCGACTGAACAGCTACAGGGCCCAGCACCTCACACCTGCAGTAAATAACCCCAGTGGATCCACACAATTGTTTCCTTTCTTGTCTATCACTGGATTTTTAAAACTTCAGGTCCTGCTCAACTTCACAGATTTTCACTTGAGTTGGGGCTTCCCACATGGCCCTAGTGGTAAAGAACCTGCCTGCCAATGCAGGAGACGCAAGAGATGTGGGTAGGATCCCTGAGTGGGGAAGATCCCTGGGAGGAGGGCAGGGCAACCCACTCCAGTACTCTTGCCTGGAGAATCCCATGGAAAGAGGAGCCTGGGGGGCCGCAAAGAGTCGGACACGACTGCAGTGACTTAGCACGTGCACCAACAGCCCGTCACCTGTCGAGTCCTCCGAAGGGCTCCGTAAACAGCGTTTCGCTGCTGCCAAGACATTGTCTGCAGCTGGCCTTGTGTCATAGGCTTTCTCCAAGTGCGCGTCTTCTCAGGAGCCACTCGAAGCCCCAGCATGCTTCTCCCAGGACAGCGTGTCCTCCGTTGGTCAGAACTGTTGTCATCCCACCCTATTTCTGATTCTTCTCTGTTTCAGATTGTCTACAAAGCCTGGCTGTGTTCCCAGTACTTTGAAGTTGCGCAGCTGAACTGCAGAAAGACGATCCCTTGCAAGCAATACTGTTTGGAGGTTCAGACTCGGTGTCCGTTCATATTGCCCGACAATGACGAAGTCATCTACGGGGGCCTCTCCAGTTTCATCTGTACAGGTACAGTGCTGGGCGGGGCGGGCACCCAGCCCAGGCGGTGGACTTGCGTTGGCACCCAGGCTTTGTTTGCTTGGGGATCTCCTCCTACCTACGAAGCCCTGAAGGCTCGGCCAGGACTGTTCCATTCTTTCCTTCACAGACCCCTCCCAAAAGGACCCGAAACTGACTCGGAAATGCCACGCGATGTCTTGTCTGTCTGTGACCACCATCATTACGTTCGTAAAAGGGTAACATGGCAATATGTCAGCCAACATTAGATTTGTTCCAAATGTGACTTAGAGACAGTTGGGTTCCACCTGCCGTGTCTTTGTATTAACCTGAGAACAGATGAGGAGATAAGGCCAGTAAAATTACATTTCTTCTTCAAACCAGCAATAAGTTGAGGTCAGAATGCCGTCACTGAATATTTGGGAATCCGTCTCTTCTTTCCCCAACTGTCAGTTGCACTTCTGTTCTTTTTATTTCTTCTCAAAAGTGTGCAGAATAAATTCTGAACTCATTTTGCTCCTAGGGCCTGTGAAATTTTCTGACAAAAAAAAAAAGGTGCTAATAAATAAATACTTATTAGCTTAAATAAGTACAAGTATTTAAGTATATACTTGTGAAAGTTGCTCAGTTGTGTCCAACTTTCAGCAACCCCTTGGACTGTAGCCCACCAGGCTCCTCTGTCCATGGAATTCTCTAGGCAAGAATACTGGAGTGGGTTGCCATTTCCTACTCCAGGGGATCTTTCCAATTCAGGGATTGAACCTGTGTCTCCTTCACTGCAGGCAGATTCTTTACCATCTGAGCCACCAGGGAAGCCCAAGTATATACTTAAATAAGTGTGTGTGTGTGTGTGTGTACCAAGAGTATAAAGAAACACTCATTTAATTTACTTGTGTGTGTGTGTGTGTGTATATACCAAGAGTATAAAGAAACACTCATTTAAGTTACTTTGTGTGTGTGTGTGTGTGTGTGTACCAAGAATATAAAGAAACACTCTAAGTTACTTGTGTGTGTGTGTGTGTGTTAGAATCACATACTAAGGACCAGGAGCAATTTTACCTCGTATTTCCCATTGATGATGTTTTCTTCTTTGATCAAATGACTCAGACTGGGCAGAACACCAATAGCGGCCTTCAGTTTCTGGGTATTTATAAGCATTACACCATTCAGGCATAGAATAAGATGTAAAGGAGAAGAGGAGATTGCTTTTTAACATAAATGTTGAGTAGGCGGGTGAGGACGGTCCACTCCGCCGCTGTGATGTACCCATCAGAGCTGTTGTTCCGTTGCCTCTCAAAAAGCGCTCCCTGATGTCCTCGTAACTGGATGGCTCGAGTTGCGGCATTTTCAAGTTTTGATCAGTGAGAATTTACCGGATTCTTTCTCGAGCATTTATCTCCACGCCCATCCATTAGCTGTACTGTTCTCAGTGATGAGCTTTCAAGAGACCGTCCAGCGAGGCTCTGCCCCGAGGACCTGCCTATGCATGGGAGGACGGCTATGCTGACCAGACCTGTGGGGAAACCATCTGGATGAAGGCTAAGAGATGGGGCTCTCCTGTTTCTGCGGCGCATCGTCTCTGAGCCGCTGTCTTCTCAGCAGTAAACTAGCAGCAGCAACAGCCCCTAGGCACGTCTGGCTCGAGCATTACCGACGGAGCCCGGAGCGTGAGATCCGTCAAGGATGCGTCATGCACGGGTCGTGGACGAGGCACCCGAGGAATGTAAGGGGATTGGCCAGCTGTTCATGTGGCTCCACCCATTTGATGCTGAGATCACTTTTCATACAGCTCCTCTCTGCTGGGAGGACAGACAACGAAAGGAAGGGAGAAACACAGAAAGATAGCAACACCTCCTTCCTTTGAATCAGAGCCAGAATTCACCAGTCACAGGCTATTCAGTTATTTGACTTCTATATAACATTTTCAACAAATGGTCATCAAGATAAGGCCTTCATCTCTTGACTTTGGTGTCAATGAGGTGTCCATGATTTTAAGACTTCAGAGAAACTTCTGGAATTCCATGTGGAGGTGGCGCTCTTGTTCATGCACACACACATAGCTTTTTCCCTGGAGAAGGTCCGCAGCTTCTCAGAGCGGACAGCAGCCTCAGACCACGGGGTAACACCTGTCTCTGTCTCCTGCTTCCTGGTCTCTTCTCTGTCAGTTTGAATCTGAAACCTTGGTTTCAGTGCTTGTCTCTTTCCTTGCATACTTCTAAGGCCATCAGAAAGCCTAACATGGAATTTAATCTCTTTCTGCACAACGTGTGCAGAAAGTCTGTCTTATATATTTTAATTACCTTTGAGTTTTTGGAAGTCAGATGTTTCATCTGCATCATCAAGGAGCACAGACAGGGAAAGAGAGAGCTGTCATTTCTCAGGTCTGGGGGAACTGTCACTGACTTTGGAAGCTTCCTGGGAGAATCTCATCACTGAATCTTTGGGAACCAGCCTCTTCTTTCCGCACAGTCAGTTCAGCTTCTATTCTTTCTCTTACTTCTCAAAAATGTGTAGAATAACATTTTGAAGGCATTTTGCCCCTAAGTTCTGTAACATTTTTTGGACAAAAATGTACTAATGTTCAGATTGACCTTCTTTTCTGAGCTGTGGCCCAGGCCTCCTGGAAGAGTTCTCGGGTATCCGGATCACTGGCGGCCATCCCTTCCCACTTTGCGTCCCAGAGGCCCCTTGAGTTCTGTTACTTTGTTGTTGTTCAGTCACTCAGTCACGTCTGACTTTTTGCGACCCCATGGATTGCAGCACACCCGGCTTTCCTGTCCTTTGCTATCTTCCGGAATTTGCTCAAACTCATGTCCATTGAGTCAGTGATGCCATCCAACCATCTCATCCTCTGTCGTCCCCCTCTCTTCCTGCCTTCAATCTTTCCCAGCATCAGGGTCTTTTCCAGTGAGTCAGCTCTTCGCATCAGGTGGCTGAAGTATTAGAGTTTCAGCTTCAGCATCAGTCCTTCCAATGAACATTCAGCGTTGATCTCCTTTGGGATGGGCTAGTTTGATCTCCTTGCTCTCCAAGAGATTCTCAAGAGTCTTCTCCAGCACCACAGTTCGAAAGCATCAATTCGAGCGTTCAGCCTTCTTTATGGTCCGTTCTTTGTTGCTGGGCCTGAACAAGATACAGATTTCTGCTGATAAGAACCACTTGGTGCCATGTCCCTACTGACCAGGGTCCCCACCAGGGCCCCCAGAGTGTCTCCTTCTGGGTAGAAGGGAGGTCTCAGGGCCCACCAGGGAGACCCCACCGCAGAGCCCAGTGGCCGCTGGCATTGGTAAGGAGACTAGTGAGGCTTTTGCATATGAAGTCTCTCTATGTGCATACACAACACATAAAGAGACTTTGGCATGTATTTTGCGTATAAATGTGATCCCAAACTTTGTCACACAGTCTCTTACAGATATGGAGATACAAAGAATTCACCTTTTCAGGTAAATTTGGAGTGAAAGCAGAGTCATCTCACACATCTTTATGCATTTCGAATAAAGCGTCTTCTGTGCTCTGGCAGAATTAGACTCAACCTAGTCAAGAAATGGAAGTCTTTTTCCTAGTTCTCCAGTCAGCTGCGCATAACCTGAGACCCCCTTCCCCTCCCCGATCCCGGGAGGCAGGCTCACAGGCGGGTTCCAGTTCTTCCTCAATGAAATGGGTGAATGACAACAAATCCCAGTTCCGTTGAAAGGATTTCACCAAGTAGACTGGTCTTCACCTTTGCCTCCAGTAATTCCTCTTCTTTAAAAAGATTAATAAATGGTTTTGTTTCCATTCTATAGGCTGGACAATAGCATCGTTTATCATCAAAAGTTGAAGGAATAGCGTTTCCTTCAGATTCAATATAATTAATCACATGATCTTCCTACTAATATGGATCCAATACCTCCAATTCTGAAGCTTCCAGAAGGAAAGCGATTCTCTCTAAAAGTCAAGCTCAAAAAAGTACCCAGTGAGCATGTGACTGCAAAAGCCTCGCTGGCCAGATGCGATCTAGGGAGGGTCAACTGTGTTCAAGCTGCTTTTCCATGGCGACGGACCAGTGGTGTGATGATGGCTTCTCCAGTCTTTCAGAGATGTGGGATTGCAGGACTCTAATGGTCCCTCTCACACAGGCTTTTACTGGATATATACTGATGCTTAGAATTTCTGTCCTCTGTCCAAAAAAATAAGTGCATCTCAGCCCTTGGAATCAGGAAGCCAGTTAGAGGGCTCAGAACAGACAAGATTCCTTTAAGTTATTTTAAATATTTAAAATTCCTTTAATCCGGGAATTACTTAAAATTTTGAAAAGTTACTAGATGCCATCTTTAATGAATCATTTCTTAAGAGGCACGTTACTTACCCATGTCCTACATGGGAATGTCTTAAATTCCTATTTTTTGGTCATCCTTAGCAAGCTGGTAGCTTATTTAAAAAAAGCAACGAAATATCTGAGAATGTACGTCAACTGCTGAACAGTGTCTTTCACTGAGGCTGTTACTGAAGGTCAAGACCAAATGCAACCACAAAGCTAGAGGAGAGAAGGGCATCCTCGGATGTTAAGTTCTGCTTCCGTCTTAGGAGACGAAGGAAAGACTCTTTAGCCTGGAGATCTCTCCTGGCTTTCCTGTTAGAGAAGAAAACTGACATGTTGCTGAAGGAGCATTTGAGAAATTAATCAGGGAAAAATTCCGAGGCGCTGTCAGGGTGAAGCCTGTCATTGGATGGCAGGCTTTCTTGAGTTAAAACTTTTCAGAGTGGGCTCTGCTCTCAAGCTGGGTTCACACGACCACTCTACTATTTTAGAAACTGTTTCTTCATCTTCAGAGTGAGGGGGTGGAGTCGTTCATGGCTTCTGTGTTGTCAACCCATCATCCTGGTAATCAGGCAGGGTTCCCCCCCACACACACTCCCTCGCCTTCTCCCTGAATCCCCTAGAGGAAGCCCTGGATTGCTTACCCGGGCTGGGGAACCAGCATTAACCACTCAGAAGCAGCAGCACGCGCAGGCTGCAGGTGCTATGGTAACAAACATTATGAAAATTGCCTCTTGATTGACGGATAAAAGAGACTCGACAGGATCCGCTGCTGTATTTTTCATAGATGAATTATTGAAAAGGAAGAAAAAAGAAAAAAGTAGACATCTATCTGCTGGGGGTTACTGACAATGGAGATAAAACATATTTGAGAATTCTGTGTAAATTCTGCATTTCATTTTTTGAGCTGTGACAAGGAGGAGGTTATGCTTCTGCTGGTCGGGAAAACACAGTGGGCTGGCTGTGGGTGCATGGTTAGGGTGACAGGTCTGATTATGATGTGATGGGTGCTGGGCTCCCCCTGGTGGCACAGACGTGCTCCTGCAGGGGCCCTAAAGCAGACAATGGCCCGCAGGCCGGGAAATTCAATCATCAGTGGAGAGACAATGATGGAGAATACTTGGATATGCATGTCGATCACATCAGAAAGGAATTTTTTTAAAGCATGTCTCGCGTCATTCACAGGAGAGAATTCACAACTGTGAAAAAACCTTCCCAAAATCGTGTCCTGACGTGACTGCAGAATTGATCAAAGATTTTTTAGAAAGATGACATAAGAGATTTTCTCACCAAAGGAGTATTTTAGTAGAATAATCTGCTACCCAGAGATCTCTTCATTTGGACATCTATGATATTTTTAATTTCTGTACTTTCTTCAGCATGTGAATATGTTTCATGATTTGTCTAAAACTTGTTTCTGCTTCCCCCACCCCAGACCCTGGAAGAAAGAATAATGAAATACCAGTTAGCTATGTATTGCAATTAAAAAAAAAAATCTTTACATACGTACTTAGGCCGAAAGGGAAGTGTGAAGGAAGATAGCATGATCAGGATAGTGAAAATCCCTCAGTCATGTCCGACTCTTTGAGGCTCCGGGACTATACAATCCACGGAATTCTCCAGGCCAGAATACTGGAGTGGGTAGCCTTTCCCTGCTCCAGGGGATCTTCGTGACCCAGGGATCCAACCCAGGTCTCCCGCATTGCAGGCGGATGCTTTACCAGCTGAGCCACAAGGGAAGCCTATGATTAGGCTTCTGCTGCTGCTAAGTTGCCTCAGTCATGTCCGACTCTGTGTGACCCCATAGATGGCAGCCCACCAGGCTCCTCCATCCCTGGGATTCTCCAAGCTAGAATAAGAAATATGAAAACAAGTTACTTTTAAAAACCTCGCGCAGCATGTAGTACCTTCATGTGTTTGGGACACCGTCTTCCCTGAAAACCCTGCACTTTCGGACTAAATGCATGTACTTAGATCTGAGCTCAGGTCCTCATACTTAAGATCACCTTCCCCAACGTCCACCTCCGTGTGTGTTTCCGCAGCAGCTCAAGTTTGCCTTGAGCAAGGAGGCTAATGCTGGGAAAGAGCCCTGGAGTGGAATTTCGGTTGGTGGGTTCTGCCCGTGGCTAGGAATTTTGGAAAGTCGCACCCGCTGGGTTTCTATTTCATCACTACTAGGGGCTGGCCGTGCTGGGCCTCCAGCACTCTCGCCCCTCCTGGTAGCCGAGGGCCGGATCAGAGTCAGACAGGTCTGCAGCCATATCACCCTGAGCTCGCGGGGTCCTGTGTGAGTCAGACGGGCAGCATGAGGGCGAAGCGCTGCGGCTGCAGACCACACGGCCATCCTTTTGGGTGTTGGTGGAGGATGGCCTCTGGCTCCAGGTCCCCCTGGATGATGCTGGTGGGAGAGCCAGGCAGGACTGGCGATAAACTCACCTGCCTCCAGGCGTGCTGGCTGTACCCTCCCAAGCCCGCATACCTCCAAGACGTTCTGACATAGTCCAAGTGGTGCTTCTGCGTTTTCTGTCTCTACCCCACCTGATCCAAGAGGAGAAACAAAAGGGATTAGACCAGGCAGAGCTGAGGAGCCCATGCCTGGAGCTTTTGCCTGGCCAGGGGTAGAATCAGCCCCAAAGTGTGCCCAGTCTGTATGGCAGGGAGCTCGGGGCTCACCGTCCCAGGATTTGGAGGGGCGAAGCCTGCAGCCACTTCCTGGCCTGTCCCCAGGTCACTGAGCAGAAAGCTGTCCTCTCTTTAACACGCCCTGGTGAGGACGTGTGATATCATCTCACGGTTGCGACCCCGTGGACTGCAGCCCGCCAGGCTCCTCTGTCCATGGGATTCTCCAGGCAAGAATCCTGGAGTGGGCTGCCATTCCCTTCTCAGAGGATCTTCCCAACCCAAGGATCGAACCCAAGTCTCCTGCACTGCAGGCGGATTCTTTACCAACTGAGCCACCAGGGAAGCCCAAGTTAACCTGTGGCCGCACTGAAACTTGCTGGCCTGGGCAGGAGCATCGCGTCCTCTCTGACCTCCCAAGGATGGACAGCAGCATTTCTTTGAAGCCACAGCAATTGATTGCTGCCCTGGAAGCACCAGAGCAGGGCACCATGGGCAGTCAGGCTGTGGGTCTGCCCTCAGGTGGACATTGAATCAAAACGTTTAGAGAGCTTCCCGAGAGTGAGGGGGAAGGTGAAATACACACCCTTCTACAGGTTCCCCAGAAACCTGCCTGACTGAGGAGACACAGAGGTGTCGATGGCTGACATGTAGCAGTCAGAGCAGCAAGACGAGGAAGGACTTTCATTCTGGAAATTAAAGTTTATCTGGGAGGATGAAAGTGTCAGTCACTCAGTCACGTCTGACTCTTTGCGACCCCGTGGACTGCAGCCCTCCAGGCTCCTCTGTCCCTGGGATTCTCCAGGCAAGAATACTGGAGTGGGCTGCCGTTTCCTCCTCCAGGAGATCTTCCCGACCCAATGAGTCTCCTGCATTACAGGTGGATTCTTTACCGGCTGCGCCACCAGGGAAGCCCTATAGCTTTGGGCAAAGAGGGATCTCCCAGAACAGGTGAGACCTTTTCCAGTGAAGGCATTTACTAGCTGTGTCTGCAGGTAAACATCTCTGCAGTCAAGCCTCTGTGAAGCATGTGTCTCCACCTACTAGCTGTCCTGGGTACCAAGCTGCTCTGGACATTCCCATGATCCCCCGTGACTCGATCAATCGCTCTGGACATTCCCATGATCCCCCGTGACTCGATCAATCGCTCTGGACATTCCCATGATCTCCCGTGACTCGATCAGTCTTAGAGCCTGAGTCACGGACGTCATGCAGTCTGACGCCGCTTTTGTAGTGGATTAAGCAGAGCTGCCACCCCTAACCTGCCCCCCACCCCACACAACTTGTTACTGCAGAAGCTAAGATAGTCCCGAGCTTCCTGGCTGTCAGTCCAGTGTTTGCATCACAAGTGAAACAGGAGGTGACCAGTCGATCGGTCTGTCTGGAAATGAGCTTGGAAGCAAAGGTCTGCTTTCTGGCCTCCAACAGGACAGGGTCCCTCTGTAGGGAGAGAGAGGAGGGACACACAGCTTGTGGTGTGTGTGGTGCCGTCTCCAGCGTTCAGCACGTACCTCCTGCATTCACAACGCCGCGTACCTTAAAAATGAACATCACGTGTACTTTCTGCCTAGACCATCCTTTCTGCTTGAAGAAAGGGGAACGTCTGGTACTGTCCTCTGGAGGAGTCTGTGCTGAGAAGGCTAGTTTTTCTCAGTCTGACTAGTTAGCAAACATTTTAGACTGCACACATACAGACCTACAGATATATTACTATGAAGGGTAAAGACAAGGACCCAAGGCGTCACTGACTCAATGGACATGAGTTTGAGCAAACTCCGGGAGAGAGTGAAGGTCAGGGAAGCCTGGCATGCTGCAGTCGATGGGGTCGCAAAGAGTCGGACATGACTTAGTGACTGAACGACAAAGGCCTTTAAAATGTTTACCTAAATAATTGTGACTCTACTCGAGCGTCTGCTTTGTGCTCAGTCTAGGTCCCATGAGGAAATGATGCATTTGGTGCATTTTAAAATGTAAACAGAATCAATTCTTCTCAGTTTTGAAATCTTGTCTCTTTGGTGGACTGGCTTGACATTACCAGATGAGATGGCCATTTTAGTCATAATTGTTAATGTATCAGATCATCGTAGTGTTACTCTTGTGTTTAATGTGAAGTTTTCTTCAAATTAGTAAAAGTTTAGGAGGTCAGTTCTTTTACGCATGATGCAGTTACTGTTCAAAATCATTTTTAAAATGTTCTTCTTGGGGCATGAATAATTTTCATATTCTGCAGCATTCTCTTCATGCTTTGGGAGACTTATGTGAACATGTCTGTTGTTTATTGCTTCCCTGGTTGCTCAGCTGGTAAAGAATCTGCCCATAATGCAGGAGACACAAGTTGGATTCCCGGGCTGGGAAGATCCCTGGAGAAGGAATAGGCTACCCACTCCAGTATTCTTGAGCTTGCCTGGTGGCTCAGTCGGTAAAGAATCTGCCTGCAATGCAGGAGACCTGGCTTCAATCCCTGGGTGGGAAAGATCCCCTGGAGGAGGGCATGGCAACCCTCTCCAGTATTCGTGCCCGGAGAATCCCATGGACAGAGGAGCCTGGTGGGCTACAGTCCTCGGGGTCACAAGAGTTGGACACGAGCGAGCGACTAAGCACAGCACACCACGTGCTGTTTATGGCTGTATCCCAGTGCCCCCAGAGGCGTTTGACACAGCTTGTGCTCAGTGAACAAATAGTGAATGAATTAATTAATGGGGGGCATCTGTGATAGTCCCTGCTGTGAGCACAGATAGTCCGTTCAAGGAGGGGCAGCCCAGGAAGGCCGAGGGGTGGGTGTCCTGTGCGGCCACCAGGCTCCTCCCGTCTGCATCTGTCACTGGTGATATTACCGAGACTGCAGGAAGGGGGCTGACAAGCAGATGCGCTTCCACAAAGCATCCCTCCATTGGAGTCAGAAAAGAACATCAGCGTTTCCCCAAAAAGCCATTCTGTCCCTCACAGTGACCCTCCTGTAACAGGCAAAGTGAAGACTCAGGTCCAGTGTCATTCAGACGAATCACACACATTGCTCACTCACCTGGGAGACGAGGACTCTACGCCTGATCGACAGTGTGACAGCTCCCTGGTGGAATTTACATTTTAAATGCCCCTCAAACTGAGCGTCAAGGTTACATTGCCTGCTGTCCCTCAATTCAAGTCTCAACCCCCTTCCCCTAGTTTCTCAGAATGTGACTTTATATGAAATAGGGTCTTTATGGAGGCAATCAGGTGGCTGGTGGCTCAGACAGTAGAGAAAGTACCTGCAGTGCAGACCTGGGTTTGATCTGTGGGTTGGGATGATCCCCCAGGGGAGGGCATGGCAACCCACTCTAGTATTCTTGCCTGGACAATCCCGTGGATAGAGGAGCCATCAGACACGACTGAGTGACTAACACACACACACACACACACACACACACACACACGGAGGTAATCAGGTTAAAACGAGGTCATCAGAATGGGCCCTAACCCAGGGCTGACCAGCGGGCATGTTAACTTGCTTGGACTGCCATAACGAGATGCCACAGATGGAGGTTTAACCAACAGAAGGTGTCATCCCTCAGTCCCAGAGGCCAGGCGTCCAGGTCAAGGTGCTGGCAGGCTCCGTTTCTCCAGAGGCCTCTCTCCCAGGGCCTTCACACACTCTTTCCATGTGTGCGCCCAGGGCTTCCTGCGTGTCCAAGCTTCCTCTTTTCACAGGAGCTACCCTGGACTCGGGCCCACTCCAAAGAGCTCCTTCTAGCAGAATCATCGCTTTCAAGGGCCTCTCTAAATATGGTCACATTCGGAGGAGCTGAAATTTAGGGCTCTAACACCTCAACTCATCTCACAGCAGTGTCCTTGTCCAACGGGGCCCTTCGGACCTGCAGCACACGTGGAGGGAACACGGTGTGGACGGATGCAGGGAAAGCCACCACCTGCACCCCAGCCTACCCCCTGGTCTCCACCACCCGCCTCCAAAGCTGTGAGGCTGTCAAGTCCTAACGTGTAAGCCGCCCAGCACCTTGTCCCGGCGGCTCTGCACGACGCCTGGCAGTTTGGGACTAGAACAAACACATTCAGCATTGTTTGTTCAAGAACAGAATAAGGCCTCACCCTTCCATGGAGACAGATTCTGTGCACTTCAGAAGTTCTGGGGGGTTACAGGAGAAGAAGCAATAAAAAGGAATTATATAGGCAAGGAGGGAACTCAGCCAAGAGGATTTGGAGGCTAGTAATTATGCAGAGAGAGTAATGACGAGGAAGAAAGAGTATTAACCAATACGGCTTGGTTTTAATTATACGAGAAAATTATTTTCTTCGATTTCATGAGCCTCCCTTCGAAGGAATTTAAAACCACCACATGCAGTTTGCGAAGCTGTTGTGTATGCCGTGTCCACGTTTTTCAAGGCTTCCTAATCAGAAGATTTTACACCTGAATCTGCAAACCTTTCATCTCAGGAAACTACAGTTAGCGACTTTCAGTTTGGAAAATCAAATCTCTCTACTCTCTGCTCAACATTGCTGCTGACCTCAAACTGCTCTAAAAAAGAAATCCTGATGAAAAGGAGGCAACATCTAGGTAGATAAACGTTCTATCTCTAGATAAACTGCCTTCCTTTTGGAAATGTGTGTGTTCTCATCATTTCCAGCCCACTCTTGTGGTGTAGGGAGGAAATGCGGGCACATTTTTTTCTATGACAGTTTTATGAGGTTTGTGGACAGCTTTCAAACTCCCAGTCTCAACCCTGACAAAAAGAATGGCTTGTATCGCTGTCCTTTTCTGTTATTCTTTCCGCAAAGACGGAATACTTAAAACACGTGGAGCATCAGGAAAAGCATGAAATGTATTAAAAAATCACGAGCCGATCAGTTAGCACAAAAGAACCAATCGTGAACGTGTAATTAGGGGAACTCCGTATGTGGAGTCTGATGGAGGTTTAGAGCTGGAAGGACATGAGCTGTCGACGAGCTTGTGAGGGCAGGTTTCGTGCTGGCTGTATGGACACTTGGGTCTGGACTTGAAAGGTTGTTGTTGAATCACGCGAATACACCGGGATTCTTGGCCCCCGGAGGAGAAGAAATCAATCCGGGGCCAGAGACGAGGCTTGATCGCTCAGAGCTTTTGTGTAATAAAGTTTTATTAAAGTATAAAGGAGATAGAGAAAGCTTCTGACATAGGCATCAGAAGGGGGCAGAAAGAGTACCCACTTTCTAGTGTTAACAATGAGGTTATATAATCCAAAGAATGTCTGGAGGTTGTAAAGACCTCATCAGACCTACTCCCATAATTTACATTTTAAGATAACACTGTCCTTAGGCAAGATACATCCTTGTAAAGACCAGGTCTACTCCCATAATTTACATTTTAAGATAACAGAAGGTTGAATCCAAAGACTGTCCTTAGGCAGGATATATTAGTGTTATATAATCCTAAGGAATGTGGAGAAAGAAAAAAAAGTTTGTCCTTTCTTCCTCCTTGAGAATTCCAGACCCCTCTCTCCTTGGGGACCCCTAGACTCCCTATCAACCTGCTTAGGAACTGACTCTCTCAGACTGTAAGGAGGACTGAGGTCCCGACTGTTCATGGATCCAGGGGTCACCTAGAAAGGTCTGAGCAGTGAGGAAGCAGGCAGGGGCTTCCCTCAGCCATTTGCATCCAACATGACCGCTCAGCAGTTGAACCAAGCAGAAAAGACCACCGAAGAACAGAGGAAGCAAGTCTTCTCCCAGGTTCCCCCTAAAGCCTTCCGAACGAGCGCAGGCACCTGGCTCCGGGCAGCGCAGGTTTCCTTCCCGCTCAGCAGAACTTCACTTTGTATCCGGAGTGGCCAGCCTTCCCTCAGCCGTGACCTTCTCCTTACATGCGTGGTCCTTTTTTCCTCTTTTATATCTCCTCTTAATATCTGTCTAATTCTTAATTGAATACATAACCCTTTCTTCCTTCCTCCCCTCCCTTCTTCCCTTTCTGTCTGCCAGGACTCATGCATAGTTTCCTTTTCCTGCGTCTCTGTTTTCTTGTGGAAAAGAAAAGGCCCAAGGAGTCTGCTTTTTAGCGCATGAGGTTATGCTGTATTGCCTCTGAGCGACACATACTTCAAAACTCATTTTTATCGTTCTTCATATCTTCTCAGCTTAATACTTTCCCAGTTTACTATATGTATAATATATATATACTTCTATATATTTGTATATATATACTTATATATATAATTACATATTTTATATTATATATACTTCTCTACGGGCTTCCCAGGTGGCACTGGTGGTAAAGAACCCGCCTTCCAGTGCAGGAGACAGAGAGTCACAGGCTCAGTCCCTGGGTGGGGAAGATCCCCTGGAAGAGGAAATGGCAAACCCACTCCAGTGTTCTTGCCTGGAGAATCCCAAGGACAGAGGAGCCTGGCAGGCTGCAGTTTATGGGGTCACAAAGAGTTGGAATACTACTGAGCACACACACACACACACACACACACACACACCTTTCGATATGTATTTTTAAACGTAACCCAACAGAAACCAGAACACATGCCTTTGTTGTTCTCAAAGAACAGCTACTCTGTGTCTCTCACAGAAGATCCATAACTGAGTGTTAGGTCCTGTTGTCCCCCCACCCACACCCCAAAAAAGACTAATGCTCAGGGGTTTTATCTCTGTCACTTCGCACTTCTTGACTAATTAGCGATCATTGTCAGATACCAAACCTCAGGGAGCAACAGCTGGGAAGCATGACAGAGAGATAACCCAAGTGCCACTGGACAAAATCAACCAAACCATGCTGCTCTACCTGACCCTGTAACTGGGAGAATAAACAACTAATACACCTGATACCTTTGGACAGCAAGAGATCAAACCAGTCAGTCCTAGAGAAAATCAACCCTGAATATTTATTGGAAGGACTGATGCTGAAGCTCCAGTACCTTGGCCACCTGATGCAAAGAGCCGACTCATTGGAAAAGCCCCTGATGCTGGGAAAGATTGAAGGCAGGAGAAGAAGGGGTCGACAGAGGATGAGATGGTTGGATGGCATCGCTGACTCGATGGACATGAGTTTGAGCAAACTCAAGGAGATAGTGAAGGACAGGGAAGCCTGGCGTGCTGCAATCCTTGGGGTCGCAAAGAGTCAGACATGACGTACAGACTCAACAACAACAACATACCTGATACCATCCTTAGTCAAATGACATGTCAGAATCTGTCTGTGGAAAATATGTGTGACTCTAAGATATGATTTTATTTTTTATGGAAGTCTGCCTTCTAATGAGCCATATCCTCTTTAAATGGACCTATAGCTCATTCCCCAAACACCCACCTTCCTGCCATCAGTCTCATTCTTTCCAATATTTTTATAATTCCTTTTTTAAAAAATTGCTGTGCTGCTTCGAATGTCAAAACTATTGGAAGTCAATTCAGTTCACACCTGACAAATAAAGATAATCATTCTAGTTAAATTCTTTTGTTGAATTTAATATTGACTCTCACATATTGAAACGAATTTTCTTACTTCATCCACTGAGAATTCTAGAATGTCAGCTTTTCATTAATGTCTTAATATGACAAACTAAGTTGTGGCATTTGTTTTGAGTAAAAACATTTTGATGAAAATCAGAACTATTTTTGTTCACATTTAATGCTTCAAAAACTGGTGATCACATTAAGAAAATAATTTCCCCCTACCTCATTGAAAAGAAAGCACATATTTGAAGTCAGGGTCTATTTACGAGGTGTTTTGATGTCTTGAAGCCATCAACGTGTGTGTGTGTGTGTGTGTGTGTGTGTTGTGTGTGTGTGTGTGTAGGCAGGGGAGCACACACACGTTGGGATGGTTTGAGCATGTTCTCTGATTACACAGAAAGTCTGTTTTTCTTTTTTGGAAAGAAAAGCAGGAAATATTGTTGGTACTCTAAATACATTCGTGGATGGATCAAAGCATTAGCAAAACTGTCTCTTCAATTACCAGTCACTGTTTGAGATTCCACAGCCGTCGGCTTTTTTTTTTTTTTTTTTAATGTCGTTTCCTGTTTTTATGGCTATTTCCTTTGCAGAGTCACAGTTACTAAGGATTTCCAAATTAAAAAGGACTGAGTAATCTACCAAACATGACGCTGATTTACAGTATGTGAGCTCCACCGTGTCACTTCACAGGGAAAAGTAGCGAAAATGAGTAGAAATGCAACATAATGGGTGATTTCCTTAACCAGGACCGTGCAGTTTTCTTCCTGGGTAACAATGCTGCCCTTAGTCATTCAGTCATGTCCGAATCTTTGCGACCGGATGGACTGTAGCCCACCAGGCTCCTCTGTTCCTGGAATTCTCCAGGCAAGAATACTGGAGTGGGTTGCCATTTCCTTCTCCAGGGGATCAAACATCTAGGAGAGATCCACTTTCTTCATCTCCTCCTAGACTCACGTGACACAGGTAAACGAGTTTCTCTGAATTCTGGAAATGCACTTCATGAAATCCCATACACAGCCTTCCCATCTGTAAGGGCAACCCAAGCAGAAAAATGAAGGCACCTTGAAACCATAGCTAGATCATGGGGGTGGAAGAGGAGTCAAGATGAAAAGACTAAGAATTAGAAGAATAAGAATAAGTCAAGATTCTATTCCTTCCCTCGGGTGGCTTTGACCAGCCACACTTGGTTCAGGTCCCTGGTGCTGGCGGTGGTGGTTCAGTTGCTCAGTCTGACTCTCATGACTTCATGGACTGTAGCCCATACCAGGCTCCTCTGTTCATGGAACTCTCCAGGCAAGAACACAGGAGTGGGTTGCTATTTCCCCCTCCAGGGGATCTTCCCGAGCCAGTACTTGAACCTGTGTCTCCTGCATCACAATTGGATTCTTTACCAACTGAGCCACCAGGGAAGCCCCTGGTACTTGGAACAGGAAGAAGAACACGCCCTGGCTCTGATGGTTTGCACAGTTGAAGACAGCTGCAGTCTAGGGTGTGGGCTACTCTTCCAGGAGCCCACATGGCTCTCCTTCACCCCTTCCAGTGAAGTCTACATCAGTTCAGTTCAGTTCAGTCACTCAGTCGTGTCTGACTCTTTGTGACCCCATGAATCGCCGCACGCCAGGCCTCCCCGTCCATCACCAACTCCCGGAGTTCACTCAGACTCACGTCCATCAAGTCAGTGATGCCATCCAGCCATCTCATCCTGTCATCCCCTTCTTCTCCTGCCCCCAATCCCTCCCAGCATCAGAGTCTTTTCCAATGAGTCAACTCTTCACATGAGGTGGCCAAAGTACTGGAGCTTCAGCTTCAGCATCATTCCCTCCAAAGAAATCCCAGGGCTGATCTCCTTCAGAATGGACTGGTTGGATCTCCTTGCAGTCCAAGGGACTCTCAAGAGTCTTCTCCAACACCACAGTTCAAAAGCATCAATTCTTCAGCCACTCTAAAAGGAATCATCAAGGATGCAGTGGAAAATTAAATGATGTATTTGGTGAGCAAATATATTCTTCATCCAATACATTTTTCCTCTTTATTTACTTAGAATAATTTTTTCATAACTAAAAATATCACTGTAACCATTTTAGGGCAATAACAATGTAAAGTGATATTTATCAGCTGTATGTTACTTCTGTTGAGGCTGCAGAAGACAGTCTTTGTTCTTTTAGTAAAATCCTAGAAAAATTTAGGACCCTTTGTTGAGGAAGTTCTCTGTTGAGCTTTAAGACATTTCTAATTTATCCCTAAATTTAGCTTATGGTCTTATGATCTTAGGAAATGAATGAGTTCTTTGTAGGACTTCTCTGCCATTTTAGTGTGGGCCTTTGATCTCCATTCGGTACAATTTTCAGTTTTGAGAGCAATCTGTCTTCTGTCTAGCATGCACTTAGCTATTCTCTCTGAATGACCTTTACACAGGCAGGCACTTGTGTGGCCAGCACTTCAGACTCTACATCCCTTTTCTTTCTGATTCCTGATACGTGTACTGATGTTTTACTATTGGGTTATCAGCTCAGTTCAGTTCAGTCGTTCAGTCACTCAGTCATATCCAACTCTTTGTGACCCCGTGGATTGCAGCACGCCAGGCCTCCCTGTCCATCACCAACTCCTGGAGGCTACTTAAACTCACATCCATCACGTCAGTGATGCCATCCAACCATCTCATCCTCTGTTGTCCCCTTCTTCTCCCGCCTTCAATCTTTCCCAGCATCAAGGTCTTTTCCAATGAGTCAGTTCTTCTCATCAGGTGGCCAAAGTATTGGAGTTTCAGCTTCAGCCTTTCCAGTGAATATTCAGGACTGATTTCCTTTAGGACAGATTGGTTGGATCTCCTTGCAGTCCAAGGGACTCTCAAGAGTCTTCTCCAACACCACAGTTCAAAAGCATCAATTCTTCGGTGCTCAGTTTTCTTTATAATCCAACTCTCACTAGATGGACCTTTGTTGGTTATATACATGTGCTAATATATTCAATCCACTGAAATGATCTCTTACAGCTCAATGGTGTTAATGCATGATCCTTTGGTTTCTCTCCTTCATTAAACAAATACTTACTGTTCTCCAGGAGATAAGTGGATTGCTAGGTGTTCATAGTAAAGATGGAGTAGTTAGAGCTAAAAGTGATATTAGCCTTAAAACTTATCATATGGGTCTGACACATTTGCCACTACTCCTTTCAAAAATAAAACTAATCAATTTCAAATATATACTTTAATTGGGGTCTTACCTGATGGCTCAGCAGTAAAGAATCCACCAGCCAATGCAGGAGATGTGGGTTCAGTCTCTGAGTCAGGAAGATCCCCTAGAGAAGGGAATGGCAACCCATTCCAGTATTCTTGCCTGGAGAATCCCATGGACAGAAGAGCCCGGTGGGCTACAGTGCATGGGGTCCTAAAGAGTTGGACACGACTGAGCAACTAAACAACAAGAACAGCATACTTTAATTGCTTACGATTGGCCCTTGCCTTGAAAAGATACAGTAAAGATTGTAAATATATAGATGCTCCTAAGTCTTATTCAGAAAATGAAGATCATGGCATCTGGTCCCATCACTTCATGGGAAATAGATGGGGAAACAGTGGAAACAGTGTCAGACTTTATTTGTGGGGGCTCCAAAATCACTGCAGATGGTGACTGCAGCCATGAAATTAAAAGACGCTTACTCCTTGGAAGGAAAGTTTGACCAACCTAGATAGTATATTGAAAAGCAGAGATATTACTTTGCCAACAAATGTCCGTCTAGTCAAGGCTATGGTATTTCCAGTGGTCATGTACTGATGTGAGAGTTGGACTGTGAAGAAAGCTGAGTGCCGAAGAATTGATGCTTTTGAACTGTGGTATTGGAGAAGACTCTTGAGAGTCCCTTGGACTGCAACGAGATCCAACCAGTCCATTCTAAAGGAGATCAGCCCTGGGATTCCTTTGGAAGGAATGATGCTAAAGCTGAAACTCTAGTACTCTGGCCACCTCATGCGAAGAGTTGACTCATTGGAATAGACTCTACTGCTGGGAGGGATTAGGGGCAGGAGGAGGAGGGGATGACAAGATGAGATGGCTGGATGGCATCACTGACTTGATGGACGTGAGTCTGAGTGAACTCTGGGAGTTGGTGATGGTCAGGGAGGCCTGGCGTGCTGCAGTTCATGGGGTGGAAAAGAGTCGGACACGACTGAGTGACTGAACTGAAGTCTTATTCTTTCTGCAGATGGTCACTATGATTTGGAAATTTTTTTCCAGATTTCTGAGAGTGACTTCTCATTTTATATTGTTTTACCAGTCCAATGATAAAATAATTGCCGAAATTTAGCAAAATCTTTTCAGGTCACTTATTTTATTTTTACCTTTTTTAAAAAAGTGGATACAATTTGGATACTGGTGCAATTATATATTTTTTGTATGTTATTTCTAAATAAATACTAGGTTATATACACGTGAAACCACTGTTGTAACAAACATAAAACAAAAAGATATTAAAGGTGAAACACTAATTTCAGAAACTGTTTTTTGAAATGCTAAGGATTTATGTGTAGTAAAAAGTGGTCTTGTGCTGAGTCCCTTTAGTCGTGTCCCACTCTTTGTGACTCCATGAACTGTAACCCTCCAGGCTCCTCTGTCCATGGGCTTCTCCAGGCAAGAATAGTGGAATGGGTTGCCATTCCCTTCTCCAGGGGATCTTCCCAACTCAAAGACTGAATCTGCGTCTCTTACATCTCCTTCATTGGCCGGCGGGTTCTTTACCACGAGCGCTGCTGGGAAGCCCTCCAAAAAGTAGTCTTGGTAATGAGCAGACCACTGCATTTGAGTTTGGGCATGACTTCCCATTCAAGGTGGCAAGCTGAAGCCACACTTTGACTTTCCACCTACCTCTGACTCTTACTGAAGTTGAAGTTAAAACTACAAAAAGGGATACATTCATGGAAGCTATAAAACCTAGGAAGTGGGACATGGCTAAAACAGAGACTGTTTTTAAAAATGTACAGGAGGGCAAAGGCAGGTGCAGGCCTCTGGGGAACACAGAACCATGTGGGCCGGCAGAGCAGGCTCTGAGAGCAGACTGCAGCCCATGCGGGGACCATTCTGCCACTGGGACCCTGTGACGACCACGAGCTGCTCTGGGGACAGAGAGAGAGCAGAACAGAAGGAGAAGGAGCTCGGTGATGGGTTAAAGGCCCTGAGCTGACGTCTGAGCCAACATATTCTCCCCAGTCCTGCCTGTGCAGCGGGGCGTCTGCCCACAAAAGCCAGGATCCACTCTCTAGACACTGAATGAGCTTCCTGGACGGGTTTGAGGAAGCCTTCCTACTAAGGACTTGTGGGGTGTCGGGAAGGGAGCTGACATTTGCCCATTTCATGTCCATTCACTCACCCTGAAGACGGTCCCGCCTCCAGGAGAGACGTGACAGCTGAAGGTGAGAAGAGGAAGAAGCATTGCAGGGAAGGAGCAGAGTCCACCCCATGTGGATAAAACAAAATGAAACAACAAAATGGTATGAAGGCGGAAGTGGGGAAAGGAATTTATAATCCAAGCCATGCTAGAAGGGATTTCTCCAGTGTGGAAGAAAACCATGGTTAGATTGCAAGAGCCCCAGCAGGAGAAGCTGCAAAGAAGCCATGGAGATATAATTTCTTGAAATTTTAGAAAACAACCAGTCCAGGTTTGATGCATGAGACAGGGCGCTCAGGACCTGTGCACTGGGATGACCCTGAGGGATGGGATGGGGAGGGAGGTGGGAGGGAGGTTCAAGATGGGGAACACACGTACACCCATGGCTGATTCGTGTCAGTGTATGGCAAAAAACCACCACAATATTGTAAAGTAATTAGTCTCCAATTAAATAAATTAATTTACAAAAAAATTAAATAAAAAGTGATACATCAAATTCCAATTCAAAAAAAAAAAAAAAAGAAAACAACAAATATATGAAATATCCAAAGAGATGTCACAAGGTATCCAAACCCACAGTGAAATGAGAAGGATATTAACGTCTGTGTCGTAGCCAAGATTTTAGCCCCTGTGGTCTTTCCTGATAAGCCCATGAATATGGCACATTACATGGCAGAAAGGACTTTTCACATGGCATTAAGGTGGCCAATCAGCTGACCTTAAACTAGAGAGACCGTCCTGGGTTATCCAGGCCCACCCAGCGTAATCACAGGATACAGAAGTGTCAGCCAGAAAGATGAAGCCGAAGGAGAGATCACAGAGATGGACAGCATGGGAAGGACTCAATCCACTGTTGTTAGATTTCAAGACGGAGAAAGGGGCTCGTGAGCCATGGACCCAGGAGGTGTCTGGATGCTCAAGAGTCTCCAGGCAGCAACCAGCAAGGTAGGAGAGTTCAGCGTTACAGCCACTTGAAACTGAATTCTGCCAGCCTCCTGACGCAGTTTGGAGAATCATGGCCAACGCCTTGATTTCAGCCTCATAAGATATTGTCACCAACATCATCCTGGGTTAAAATGGCATCCAGGTGTTAGCTCACAGCTCAATAGGTTGGAGCCTGGGCTGGTTCCAGGCTCCAACATATTGAGCTGTGAGGCTATATCTGGATGCCATTTTAAGCCACTCTGATGTCTGTGACAGCTTTTTATAGCAGCAATAAATGGAAAATTAATAGGGATTCCAGCACATAGAAGTGGAGTGCAGCTATAACAAATGCCTTTGCTGTTTAGTTGCTAAGTTGCGTCTGATTCTCTGTGACCCCTTGGACTGTAGCACTCCAGACTTCCCTGTACTTTGCTATCTCCCAGAGTTTGCTCAAACTCATGTCCATCGAGTTGGTGATGCCATCCAACCATCTCATCCTCTGTTGCTCCCTTCTCCTCCTGCCCTCAGTCTTTCCCAGCATCAGGGTCTTTTCTAATGAGTTTATTCTTCACATCAGGTGGCCAAAGTATTGGAGCTTCAGCTTCAGCATCAATCCTTCCACTGAATATTCAGGGTTGATTTCCTTTAGGATTGACTAGAAATGCAGAGATGCATTTGGAACCAGGCAGTGGAATAAGTTAGAAAAATTCTGAGAAGCATGATAGAGAAAGCCCAGATTGCCTTCAAAAGGATGTTAGTAGGAATATGGTCATTCAAACCTGCCAGGGAGGCCTCAGAAGGGAATGAGGAAAGTGTTTATGGAAATTGGAAACATCTTCAGTGGTATCAAAAAGCTTAGCAGAGGGGACTTCTCTGGTTGTCCAGTGATTAAAAATCAGCCTTCCAAGGTAGAGGATACAGGTTCGATCCCTGGTCAGGGAAATAAGATCCCACATGCCACAGGGCAACTACACACAGGAGCCGAGACTAGTGAAACCCTATGCAGAAACTAAGGCCCAACGTGGCCAAAAATACATAAATGGATTTTAAAAGAAAGAAAGGTTAGCAAAATTGTATCTGCAGTTAGCTGGAAAGCAGAGATGCTAAGTGATGATGTTGGCTCCATAGCTGAGATTTCCAAGCAAATGTTTAAGGTGTGACCTGGTTTTTTCTTGCTACTTATAACAAAATGCAAAAGGAGAGACATACAACAATCAGGAAACCAGGATTTGATGATTTGGGAAAATCTCAGTCTACCGAGATGGCAAAAGATTTAAAAGAAAAAAAATTGCTCTTGGGAAATCATGCCCTAGAGAAAACAAAACAAAAATCCTGAGGTTGTGTCTGTACAACCATTCTACAACCTCGGGAAGTTTGGAAGGTCAGAGCATTAAGTTACACAAAAGGCTTTCGAAGCGATTAGGTGTGACTCAGATTCCCCTCAGCCCTTTGAGGAGCAGCCAAAAGTATAGGAGGGACTATCTAGGAAGGGCTTGTGGGGGAGCTTCTTGTCTAATGGGGTGAACCTTGTGACATGAAGTCTCACAAAGTCAGTGAGAATTTTATATTAGCAGAAACATGGCCAGGGATGGAAAACAAGATGAAATGAAGAAAGGCTGTTGTTGTTTTTCATTAGCTCAGTCGTGTCCGACTCTTTGCAACCCCATGGACTGACTGCAACATGCCAAGCTTCCCTGTCCTTCACCATCTCCTGGAGTTTGCCCAAACTCACGTCCATTGAGTCAATGATGTTATCTAAGCATCTCATCCTCTGTCACCTACTTCTCCTCCCGCCCCCAATCTTTCACAGCATCAGGATCTTTTCCAATGAGTTGGCCCTTCGCATCAGGTGGCCAAAGTATTGGTGTTTCAGCATTAGTCCTTCCAGTGAATTTTCAGGGTTGATTTCCTTTAAAGTTGATTGGTTTGATCTCCTTGCTGTCCAAGGGACTCTCAAAGGTCTTCTCCAACACCACAGTTCAAAAGCATCAATTCTTCAGTGCTCACCCTTCTTTATGGTCCAACTCTTACATCCCATTCATACATGACTACTAGAAAACCCATAGTTTTGACTATGGAATAGCCTTGAATTTTTTTCATATTCTTCCCATTAACTGTACTTGGTTTGGTTTGGTTTTGTTGCCTGTATTAGCTCTTAGTAAGTTTCTTTTAAATGCACCTGAATAATCCCTGAGTAAGGTACATTTAAAACAATAGGCAATTATTATTAATAGTCATTGAGGGGAAGATACAAAATGTTAGTAATGTGATAATAAATAAGTTCCAAACATCTGATTATAGCCTCAAAAACGATGAGGGATTAGAAATTGAAGGAAGTAAAATTTTGACAACTTCCTCATCATTGATCCTGATAATCAGACAAATGTGTCCAAATGTGTGATTTTTTTAAATAAAAGGTAAGTTCTAGTAGAATTAATAATTGCACATATTTAACAAATTAGAAGATATGCGCGTAAATCCACACTGCAAATGATTAGATAAGCAACAAAGGAAATGGTCAAGAAACACTTTTAAATGTTTGCAAATGTTGTTACATGATGATTAAGGCAAGAACACGCACTACAGGTCTGACAGTGAGTGTAAGTGAATTGAACTGTCCTTTCAAATCACTGTGAAACTCTACAGTGTACAACACAGTACAGAGAAAAGTATTAAAAGATCAAGAATATAGTTGTTATAATTCATGTCAGATAGAGAAGAGTTTGTAGCAAAATGTATCAGAACAACATTTCGTTAACTGAAAATTTGCCTTTGTCCTTTGTTCATCCCCTTACGCATTTGTGCAATGAGATTATTGTTTGAAAAATTCCTTCATTTGGTAATGTGTCCTTATGGCTCCTTTGAATGAGGAGGAAGAGTCAGTTGCTCTAAGGTGGCTTTCCCAGGAAGTATCTGGGTCCAGGTGGTTGAGCAGGAGGAACTCGGAACCACACCTGTGAGGGAGTAAGAGAAGAAGGTTATTCAGCAGATAGAAAAAAAAAAAAATCCGAGGCTGGCGTGGCTTTCACAGGCCTGAGGCTGGTTTGGCTTTCACAGGTGCCCTGGTTGTTGGAGGTGGCTGCCCAGGGCCTGTGCTCGGGGAGTTTCCAGGGAGACCCCGAGACAGGCTTGATCCAGCTGCAGGCAGCAGTCCTGGCTGGAGGGGTGACCAGACACGGGGACAGAGCAGACGGCTGGAGGGAAGGGTGCAGCAGAGCTTTCCAGGCAGACCTGAGAGAAAGACACTGTTACCAGACAGAAATCCAAAAGGGCAGAAGACTGGATGGGGCGCCAGAAAGAAGTTCAGTGCCTGTTTGAAAGGATCTGCTGATGCCTGGGGAAACGAAAGCTAAAGCAGCAGAGAGGAAGCAAGGAGTCAACCAGATTTCTCCACAAGTCTCCACCCAGACACAGGAATGGACACCATGGAACACTTGGGAGGAGGGGACGACATAAGGGGACCCGGTGGAAGTGTGTTTATGAGGCGTCTTCGCAACCCATGCTCCCTCGGCAGAGAAAAATGCTGGCATATTCCCTTGTGGGAGGGGAACCCTATTTTTTGGAGATGGTTGGAAAAAACTGTTGGACCGGGTGACAGACATGAGCAGGACTTCCCATGTTAAAAAAAAAAAAAAAAGAGGCAAACAAAGAAGAGAAAAGCAACCCGGAGAAAACAGAACACACGCTGGGAGGAAATGAAACAGGACAAAGCAAAAGCACAGGAATAAGTTCAAGCGATACAAGCAACTGAGAAGCGAGAACAGCCACCTAGGAAAAATGCAGAGTGTATATAAAAGAGTTCTCGGAAATTACAGTGCCAGCATTTTTAAAAAGAGACAACCTCAATAAAATTATTATATGGTATTAGTCTCTCAGTCGTGTCCGACTCTTTGCAGCCTCACGGAATGTAGCCCGTCAGGCTCCTCTATCCGTGGGATTCTCCAGGCAAGAATACTGCAGTGGGTTGCCATTTCCTCGTCCAGGGGATCTTCCCGACCCAGGGATCGAAGCTAGGTTCCCTATGTCTCCTGCATTGGCAGGCGGATTCTTTACCACTGAGCCGCGTGGAGAGAAGTTATGGGAGTAATGCTCAAATAAATCTGAAGGGTAAGAATTTCTAGACTGGAATTCCACGATCAGCCAAATGATCAGTTAAATGTGAGATAAGCATTTTAGGCATACAGCTTCTCAGAAATTTACTCTAGAATTTGTCCTTATGAAAATACTAGATGCCTGGTCCACCAAAATGAGCTAAGAGGAATGTGGAAAAAGAGAAAGGAGAGAGGCTGCCAGCACTGCCAAGAGGGAAGTTCATTGGAGTTTTCAGGCTGGAATCTGTGCATTAGGCATAAAAGCAACCAGTCTGGATGGTTAAAGACTGTAGGAGATAGTTTAGGGAAATAAAGCTGATAGGCAAGAGTTGGCAAAGTACGGGTATTGAATTAGTAAGTACGTAGAAAACTCTAAGATAATCGTTATCTCTAGGAAAAACTGGAATAAGAACAGAAAATGAAAGTTCATTGCACATCTGAGTTGAGACTTGTTTTTACAGCATCCTAATAAAGGAACATGGAGAAGGCAATGGCAACCCACTCTGGTACTCTTGCCTGGAAAATCCCATGGATGGAGGAGCCTGGTAGGCTGCAGTCCATGGGGTCGCTAGGAGTCAGACACGACTGAGTGACTTCACTTTCACTTTTCACTTTCATGCATTGGAGAAGGCAATGGCAACCCACTCCAGTGTTCTTGCCTGGAGAATCCCAGGGACGGGGGAGCCTGCTGGGCTGCCGTCTATGGGGTTGCACAGAGTCAGACACAACTGAAGCGACTTAGCAGCAGCAGCAGCAATAAAGGAACATACGTATTAAACTTGCTACACCATGGAGGAATGGGGGTTACTTTTGCCTGGAGAAGGCTCAGAATGAATGTTTTATCCTCATGTGTCCTGGGTAGGGGGAGATCTATAGATAGTGATAAAAAAAAAAGAAAAATCAAGAAAAATGTAAAGTAGGTTATTTCTAGAAATGGAGCTAGTACAGAAAGAAAGAAAAGAAGGGCAATATTTGCCTCTGAGGAGGAAGAATTTGAGATGGGAGGGTGGATGAACTTTTTAATAAAGTATCTTATAGAAGTATTTGATGACTAATATGAATGCGTAACTCTGAATAAAAATTCTTAACAAATGGAAAAGGGAAAGAGTATTAATTTTTTAGTCAAGAAGAGTACATGTACTGACCTGAATGAATTACCTTATTTTTTTCTGAAATGACTTCAGGTATAAATCAGCAAGCTGGTTCTGAGCAACTTGGGAAGAACTTGTTATTTGGATGACATTGTTAAACCTATTCTGTATTCTGACTGTTAACATTCCAAAATGTTAATCTAAATGCCCTTTAGATTTCTATTGTTATAATCTTAACTATAAACTCTTCTTTGAAGAATATAATTTTGAAAAACATATACTTCAATAAATTACTAGTCTCAATGAGGTATCTTATTTGAAAACAGAAAATATCATACAATAAAAATGTCGGAGCTGCAGACCTCATTAATTCAGTTTTTTTTTCCATATTCTACCTAGGCGAAGGTGAAGTTTACCTTTGAATGCCTAAGAAGAAATGACTATTGTAAGCATCATTATAAGGATACCTTGGTCATTTGTTTAAGAAATGAAGGTTGCATTGTATAATATATTATATAATAGACTCTTTTACTGAGTAAATATATATTGAGTTTATTCATGTAACAAATCTCATTAAGTATCTATTTTATTCAGACATTCTGCAATATATTGGGAATGTGAGGCTGATACTGTATAGTTTTTGCTCGTACAGTGACACATAAGGAAATTGACATGAAAATGAGCAATTGTGATTAAAAGAAAAAATGTAATTGCTCTATTGAAAGAGAAATTAAAGTTATAAATTGATGGAGAAAATTCCAGAAAGAAGCTTGGGCCGTGTGGTACAGATTTGGGTGAAAGTGTTACATGTTCTGAGAACTGCCAGTAGTTCAGGATGTCTGGAGCCCTGAGCAGTGAGTCTGAAAGAGAAGACAGGAAACTAGATTTCATGAATTAAGTAGAGTCAGAGAGACATTATTGTGCATGTTAGTCACTTAGTCGTGTCCAATGCTCTTTGACCACATGGACTGTAGCCCTCCAGGCTCCTCTGTCCATGAGATTCTCCAGGCAAGAACACTGGAGTGGGTAGCCATTCCCTTCACCAGGGGGATCTTTCCGACCCAGGGATGGAACCCAGGTCTCCTGCTTTGGCAGGTGGATTCTTTACTATCTGAGCCACCAGGGAAGCCTGAGACATTAAGAATAGTGATTACAATTCAGAGTAGCCAGATTTTTTCAAGTTATTTCTCTGTGCTGTGTCCTGAGTCAAGCACTTTACATACATAATCATATTCAATCCTTACAGCTAATCCATCATCATTTTTAAGGTTTTCAGGCTTAAGAGTAACAATAAAATTGATGTAGAAACACCATACTCTCGTGAGAAAATGTTTTAGTCAAGTAGAAAAAAAAAAAAGATACAAAATGGCTTAAGTAACCTCATAAAAATGTTATATATGATGTAACAAGAAATGAGATTGGAGAGGTTATAGAAAGCCAGTTGTTTTATTTTTTCACCCCTGAAAAGTTTCCAAAATATCCATCTGTCAATTTAAAAGTAAGAACAGTGTGTATTTTTAGAGGAAGAAGGGGAAAGATAAAAGCAATTGAGATTCTGTGACTAGGGAAGGAAAAAAAAGGAGAGAAAATAAGAGAGTGGGAGACGAGTTACACCCACAATTACTGAAAAGCAGTGTTGGAGAATTGGAAAGGGAGAAGCATGGGGCAGAGGTCCAGGCAGAAGACAAAAAAGGCTTCAGTTTAAGCAGTCATCAATAGGATAAGAGCAAATGGAAGAATAAGAGACGTGTTTGGAAAAGGGTCACCTACTTGGTGTGTAGATGGTTAAGCCCATTAAGGGAGATGTGAACCATGGTGAGGTTCCGGAAAGGAAGTGATTATTGACATGGTCCCTGTAGCTCTGGTATTACAATTGGGTGGTTGTTTCCTAAATGAAATATCCTAAATATTCTAAAGTATAACTAGGTGGTGTCACTTTACGCATTGCACTAATTAATCACAGTCCTATTAAAGAAAAAAATAATGGTGGCTGAATGTCTTTGGTGGCACCACATGGATCCAGAACGTGGGATTCTGATTTGGATGTAATGAAATCTTTCATCCCCGAATATCCATCACAAGCCAGAACTCTCAGGGGGTGACCACCAAGAGTCCAAAAAAAGAACAGCGAGGAAGCTGAAAGTGCTGGTTTGGGAGCACGGTGGGCCTCTGACCCAGACCGTAGTGCCGCGACTTTCCTCTACACTCGCTCTGACGGTGCGGTGGATCAGACATTAAGGTCATCCACTGCCCTCCGCTCTGAGCACCTTTCTGCCCACTTTCCCCTCCGGCTAACCCTGCGCTCTCTTCATCCCCCACCCAGGGCTCTACGAAACCTTTCTAACCAATGATGAACCAGAATGCTGTGACGTCAGGAGAGAAGCAAAACCCAAGAGCCCCTCCAAGGGGGCAGGGGACAGAGGCGGCGCCTGCCCCCGGACGTCGCTCTCGGCCTCGTCGGCGCCCAGGCTCGGCCCCAGCAGACTTAGACTGTGCGTTCTCGTGCTGATGCTTCTCCACACGGTCCTCACGGCCTCGGTGGCGCACAACGCCACGGCCCTGGGCGTCGGGGGCGTCCACACGCTGGATGAACGCTCCGCCAGCGAGGAGTAGGGACTCCGCACCCTGGAGCATCCTCGCAGCCCCGGCCACCCGCCCGCGCACATCCCCGCCTGGGTACCGGACCTGCGCGCGCATCCCCACCTGGGTACCGGACCTGTGCGTGCATCCCTTGGCGCAGGGCCTGGATGGCCTGAATCCAAACCAGGAGACACACACATACACACACCACACACCACACACACACACACACACACACACGCACAGCTTTTTACGGACTAAAAGGCTGGAAAGTGACTTCGATTTCTCACACCATTTTATACACTGTGTTTTAATGTTTGGAGGTTTTCTTTGCTTTCCTTTGGACTTGAGTTTATCTGTTTTGTTTTTGCACTTGTTAATACAGGCTTTATTTTGGGGGATGGTTTCTCAGAGGTAAACTAAGTCTTTTCACTGTCTCTCTCTCTCTATATATATATATATTTCTAGTCATTGTGTGTGTTCATCAGATAGTTCTGTCTCATGTCCTGTCTGTTTCTATTAGCGGAATGACAGCTATGACCTTGCGGTATAGCCAAAAAAACAAACAAAAAACAAAAAAAAAACTACAACACACACACAAACACACAAAAAAATCATAAAAAAGAAAAAAAAGACAAAAAAAAAAGAAAACAAGAAAAAATAAATAAAATAAAAAGCTCCCTAACTCTCCCTCCTGCCTAAGGAACCCACGTCCCCGACCCTGCCCGCCCGGGGACTCCCTCCCCAGCAGATGCCATCCGCTTGCTTCAGTCCTTGTCGCCGCCGTGGTGGGCACAGCGCCTGCTCTGCTGGGCCTCTGAGCCGCTGCTGCAGAACGGGGGGCCCCCTTCTATCTGAACAAACAAGTGCTCTCCTTAACAGGTGGCATCAAACAGTTAACACATCTTTATGTTACCTTGAACTCCGTTGGGTTCATCCCAAGGGCCCCAGGCCTTCCTCGCTGGTCAGGTGGCTGGAGGCAGCCGCCCAGGGTAGGGGGTGTGAGCAGGTGGGGACCTCCCCGCCCCCGCCACGAAAGCCTGCAGGCGGCTGGGCTTTCATTAGAATTTCAGTTCTGTTGCAGGAATACTCGAGCATGTGCCGCCCATGGTCAGGGGGACAGGAATCCAAGGACTCAAATCTGGACTTCTTTTTCCTCCTTTTCTGTTGCGGGGGAGTTGGCAGATATGCGTAGACACCACTGCATACAGAATCTAGACCATTTCACCCCAGTATTCCCCTACACAGGGTTTTTAATTCCTCCAGGTATAAAGTGTATCCAATTCAGCATTATGGAAAAGACCTTCTTTTCAAAAAATAGGGTAGCCATCTTCATTCAAGTGCAGAATCGTTGTCTCCCTCACATGCTCCAGGTAGTTGAAGACGAGAGGAGAACTCGGATTGCTCTGTTTGTATTTTTCCTTTTTGTGGGAACATTTCACCCGCTGAGTGTCTATGAATTTGCTTTCTTAAAAACAAACAAACAAACAAGGCTTTTATGAGTTTACAGTAGAATCAGTGAAAGGAAGAGTTAATAAGGGCTGTTTTTAAAACAAAACAAATAATTTTAAAAAAATAACCACTTCACATTCCTTACTATTCTCTAACTACACTCGGGAACTGCGATTCAGGGATGACTGCTGTACAGCTGGGAGACGAAGGTAAACCATGGAACAGGTCCTCTTAGCGAACAAAATTTAGTTCTTAACTTTCTAGCTATGAAATTCCCCCAGGCATTTGTTTTCGTTGAAACAAAACTTTAATCTCTGCATCATACCTAACTCTGCGACACGCGTTACAGTATGCATATTTTGTTTTGAATAAAAAAAAACAAAAACCTGTTTTGTTCCAGTCTGTTAAGAATATTCAAAATAATAAAGGTATTGCTTAATAAAATTGCTAGAATTGTTTAGCAGTACATGCACAAATATTTTACTAGATTCTTTGTTTTAATAGTGTTTTGTTGAGACTGAAAATCCTAAAACGGTCTGCGCAAATACAACAACAACAAAAAAACCCACCCAAAATGCAAAATTCTCCAGTTTTCGTTCCTTTTTTGAAAATTGTTTTTTATGCAAATGCAAACACACATTCACACGTGCACACACACAGGCGTAGTATTTGTAACATATGGGAACGATGGCGCTATTTCTGGGGACAGTGGGTGGCGAGTGGCTGGGGGACACAGACGCTGCATTGCATTTTGTGACACTTTCGGAAGAGAGTTGTGGTAGTGCCTCACCATTTTGGTAGATTATAGATTTCAGTGGAGTTGAGGGTGCAATGAGAAGGGGTAGAGAGCCGTGACTACTGGAAGGGGAGGGATGGATGAGGACTCAGGAGGAGGAACTTAGCAGCTGAACTCCTTTTCCACTGAGCTCTTCATGACCGTAAGAAAATGACCAGAGCAAAGTGTGCCCTGACCTTCACCTCCCTCTGCCCGGCAAATACCACCCCGCTGCTGTCCCTTCCTTCAATGTTCCTCCTGCTTCTGTTCTTGCCAGAGGCATTTCCACTCCTTCAGGAAGATGATGCAACAACCCAGATGCAAGCTGCACCCACTCTTCCAGGGATGCCAAGAACTTAATGCATCTAGACACTGAGCCAAATGCTGACACATAGTATCCCTTGACAACAGGGTTTCATTTTCTGTTCATACTAATCTCTTTGTGTGCATGGTTGAGATTCTTGTCCAATAGAAGGGGACTGGAAGGTTCCACCTGCCCCTGTTTTAGCTTTGGTTTGGGTAAGTGGCAGCCCAAAGAGGGAAACCAAAACCACCACTACTGTCAGTGAGAGGTAAGTCCTCCAAAAGGCAAGTTCAACAGCTGGGAGAAACAGCAGTGTCGTGAGTATGCACTTCTCGTCTAGGTGAGGAGGGGAGGGGAGGGTGGGGAGGGGAAAGTCTTGTCAGCCTGAGCTGGCTGGAATCGTCTGTAATTCTGGCTCAGTCTTTGCTTGCCATGTACTCCACGGTGAGAGGGCTCTCTGTGCCCAGTGTTTGTGATGGTAAACGCGTAACCACTTCCCTGCGGCCTTTCCACTGACTCAGTGAGCTAGAGCAGCTTTTCCTCTGATCACCTAATGGATTCAAATAGACACTGACTCCTTGACAAAATTAGGGAGCAACCATTGAGAATGCCGTAGACAGAGGAGCCTGGCGGACTGCCGTCCATGGTTTCTCAAAGAGTCGGATACGACTGAGCCCATAAACTCACCAAAGCACAGATCTCGCTACATCCAAGGATCATTAGCAGTGGTTCTCCTACTCAATAACATGCTTGATGTTCTGCACAGAAAAAATTCAGACACTACACCTTTATCATCATCTTATTCTCTTTTCCTCATGCTGGGTGACCACTGAATAGTAGATAATGGATTACGATACTATTGTTGTTCAGTCGTTAAGTCATGTCCAACTGTTTATGACCTCATGGACTGCAGCACACCAGGCTTCCCTGTTCTTCACCATCTCCTGGAGTTTGTTCAAACTCATGGCCATTGTGTAGATGATGCCATTCAAACATCTCATCCTCTGTTGCCCCCTCCTCCTCTGGCCTTCAATCTTTTCCAGCATTGAGGTCTTTTCCCGTGAGTCAGCTCTTCTCATCAGGTGGCCAAAGTATTGGAGCTTCAGCTTCAGTCCTTCCAGTGAATACTCAGGGTTTATTTCCTTTATTATTGACTGGCTTAATCGCCTTGCAGTCCAAGGGACTCTCAAGAGTCTTCTCCAACACCACAGTTTGAAAGCATCAATTCTTTGGCTCTCAGCCTTCTTTATGGTCCAACTCTCACATCCGTACATGACTACTGGAAAAACCACAGCTTTGATTATACTGACCTTTGTTGACGCAGTGATGTCTCTGCTTTTTAATATGCTATCTAGGTTTGTCAAAACTTTTCTTCCAAGGAGCAAGCATCTTTTAATTTATGGCTGCAGTCACCATCTGTAGTGATTTTGGAACCTAAGAAAATAAAATTTGTCACTGTTTATACTTCCCCCCCATCTATTTGCCATGAAGTGATGGGACCAGATGTCATGACCTTAGTTTTTTGAATGTAGATGCTTAAGCCAGCTTTTAAAACAATTATTTCTGAAAACAAGTTGAAAATCAAGAAAATAACAATTTTTCCACAAATGTATGAAACAGACTTCTCCATATTTATTATTGTCTTTTTTTTTTCCTACAATAGAGAAATCCCAGTTTGAAGAATATGTTGATACTGCAAAACCAAATGTCAGATAACATAAGTGGAGTTCTATGTTATTCCTATTGCATTGACGTTTGGTGATACATTATGTGGACTTTTCTTTCATTAAAAAGATAATATTGTTCTCCTAACCTACAAATAGTAAGCCACAGTTGTTCTTTTAAATGACAACATCATTAGAAAAAGGGAATTTAGTTTCTTATCAGTGAATTGGTACCATTAATTATTAGAACCTGTAGTCATTGAAGAGGCCTCCCTGGTGGCTCTGCGGCGAAGAATCTGCCTGCAAAGCAGGAGACAATCCCTGCAAAGCAGGAGGGTGCGATCCCTGGGTCAGGAAGATCCCCAGGAGGATGGCATGGCAACCCACTCCAGTATTCTTGCCTGGAGAATCCCATGGACAGAGGAGCCTGGAGGGCTACAGTCCATGTGGTCGCAAAGAGTCACACATGACAAACGACTGAGCATACACGAACATAGTCATTAAAACCAAAGAAGGCAGCAAGGGAAATAACAGGCAGGCAGGCAGGCAGGAAGGAAAGTAAAAATGGATGTTGTATGAACGAATAAAACCCTCACTTTCATCAGGAAAAAAAATAAACAAAAGATGTAGTTGGGTGTCAGATCCATATGCCAAAGCTGAATTGGCAAATGACATTTGGCATCTGGATGACATTAAAATATTGATCAGTCTCAGGCATTGTTTTATTCATTTCCTAGTAATACTCTAATTGACAGGGGTGTTGCTACGGGAAGTATACAACGTGCAAAGGAATGAAAAGCACATCTTCTCCTCACTAGGACTGCAGGTGGGTACCTGACTGTTCATGCGTGCGTGTGTGTATAAGGAGAGAGGGTGTTAGACCTATGGCAGCTTTTCACAGCGAGAGTGGGGCGGCGTCTGGCGGTCTGGTGGTTAGGATTCAGCACTTTCACTCCCTGGGCCTGGTTTCAATCCTGCAAGCCGTATGGTGGAGGAGTGGGGTGGGGGGAAACACTTGATTGCTCTCCTACTTTTTATCTTTTCTTCCTTGAGTTTCCATATCAATAATAAGCTTTTTAATATTTGCACCGAAACTTGGTATTTCCACTTTTTTAGTTCTGTTAATGATGTGTGATATATTAAAAACAGGGACAACTATGCAAACACATATGTTATTTTAAAACTCTCATTCTAGATTCACTCAAGTACAATTTTTACATAAACAGAAACATAGAGCCTAAGTCGTAATGACACTCAATTCTAAGAGACGTGAAACCACACACGTTTCACAGCACCTCCACATGGGATGCTAGCAGCTAGAGAAATGCTTTACTTCTTAAATGTCAAACTTAGATCCTTAAAATATTAAATATTACAAATACTAAAGAGATACATAAGACGTTGCTAAGCTTTGTTTGTGCCCTGTTTCCCTGGTTGGCTGGATTACTCGCTTTAAGTGAATTAGCTCTTTCAATGCCATCGTGCAGCTGTCACAGTTGACCCCACTCAAAACAGCACTGGCCAAACTTCCTTTTGAAAATATGCATATTAGGTTTGATCATCTGGTTGACTGAGTCTCAAAAAATAATCTAGTTACCTTCAAAGTTTTCAGTACTAAGCTTAATGACTTTTTCTTTTTCTTTTTTATTTTTTGCTATATGTGTATATGGTATGAAAAAAATGGATCAACACAGTTAAGGAAAAAATTTCTGCTGCTGTTATCAATTTGTCCAGAAGGCCAGTGGCCCACTGCCATGGACTGAAGGCAATCTGAGTGGCTGAGGTGGGCCCAGCACCCTCTTGGCTCAACGTCCACCTCCGTGACAGCCCTGTGATGACCGAGGGACCTAACCATGGTGTTGCTAAGCCCTTGCCAAGGATGTCACTGTTTTTAAATGCTAGAAACAATACCATCTACTCTCCTTCTCCTTAGTCTGAAGGGTGTGCAAGCATTATCAGCAAGGGAAAACTGAAAGGAGCAAAGCTCTTCTCTAAGTCTCTAAGAAGTGACTCAGTTTTGGTGAAATTCCTGGTGAAACCTAAGCAGAACTCAAGATGAGCCAGTGCTTTGATTTAATGCAGTTTTCTTTTCCTGAGATGTGATGCAGCGAAATGAGAGTTTGGATATGCAAAATGCACAACATGATGACTGAATATATAAAACATACGTAAAACCTTCTCAGGTATTTTTTAAATCATAGAGTCTCAGATTTGGCAGTTTTCCCTTTCCCTTTAAGACAACGTACCTTTTTATTTAATTCCTGTGGGTTTTCAGAAACTCTTTTTTTTTTTTTTTAGCTTCCTAGTTCTCTTCACACGTCATATGGATTTTTGCAGTCATACCCATGTTCACTAAAACTCTTGAAATTAAAATCTCCCTATTCATCCGTTAGGCTCAATATGTACCAGACAAAATCTTCAGGTTGTTACAAGCAGATTTAATTACCTCCTTTTATCCTGAGTTCTTCCTCCTTTTCCTTCTGCCTCCCATGCCTGTCCCGCCCTCTCTCTCCACACCCTCCAACCCCTGCCGTCTCTATTTCTCTCTCTCACTCCCTCTCTTTTTCTGTCTCTCTGTCTTTTGTCTCTTGCTCTGTCAACTTTTAGATTTTAAAATGAGCTATACCCATGTCAGGGTTTTTGTTGTTAAATCATGTTGCCTGTCCTGTGACTCTCAGAATTAAAAAGGGAAACAAATCATCTCATCAGAACAAACAATATTAAAAATGTAAGATATATTAAATATTGCACTATTAGAGCAACTAAGACCCTTTAAATTTCTAGTGAAAACTTGAATGAACTAATTTATTGCAATGACTCACAAAGAAATAGTCTTTTCAAAATGACTTAGGGAATCTGTTAGAGAATGTGAAAACTACTAATATAATAATACACTAGAATACATTGCAGACAATGACTTTGACTTTTTTGGGGTTAGAAGATTTATGTACATTGTAATGGGGGCTTCCCAGCTGTCTCTAGTAGTAACGAATCTGCCTGCCAATACAGGAGACACAGGAGTCAAGGGTTCGATCCTGGCTTGGGAAGGTCTCCTCGAGAAGGAAATGGCAACCCACTCCAGTATTCTTGCCTGGAGAAGCCCATGGACAGAGGAGCCTGGTGGGCTATAGTCCATGGGGTCACATAGTCAGACACAACTGTAGCAACTTAGCATGCACACGTGTGCAGTGACAAGTAATAGCTAAATCCTGCAAAATACATATTTAATGCATCCCATCAGCACGTGATTTCATTCCTGAAAACAGGTCAACGCCTGCTCTCTTCCTTTTTGGCTGCAAATTTGACCCATCAATCATTTTTCTGTTCCTCCCTCAAGCTCTTCTCCAAGGTGAGTGGAAAGTGAAAATTTACTTTTTGTGACACCAGAGGGAAATCAGTGAGGCTTGGGTGCAGTGTTTGAGTCCTGGCCATAGAGTCTCTGGCAGGCTCACTGCTCATCGTCCTGAAGGCACCCCTGCCCAGGTCTCCCCGACGTGTGCCCTGATCACTGACGCTCTCCCGCCGGAGGGGACTGAGGCCCCATCCTGCTCTGCAGTCAAGCTCAAATCAGAGCAAGATGTGGGGGAGCAGGGGTGGCGTTTGGTTTTTAAATCACAGGATGAACGCCAAGAAAATTTCTGGATAATAAAACCATCTCTTATGGTAGTCAAATTAGCGTTAAGTACATTTCTCTTCTTCTTTTATGCTGTATGGAAGTTTTCAGAAAGAGAAAAAGAACCTGAAGATTCAAATCAATACCTAATGCTTTATCATTGTTATTATTTTGAGAAGAGTATGCATGTTTGAGCACACTCCAGGAGATGGCAGAGGACAGGAAAGCCTGGCGGGCTACAGTCCATGGGGTCACAAAGAGTCGGATACGACTTAGCGGCTGAACACACACTCATGCACATTTTACATCTTCATTCATTCGTTTATATGAAACTGATATAAACTGCCTACTTTTATGACTTTCATTCATTTATTGGAAAAAAGAAAAAGAGAATCCTCCCTGTCACTGGGACTAAGCTAGGCTTTGGGGAAACAGACAACGAAAGAAGTATTTCTGGTTTTCCAGGAGTTCTTAGACCAGAGTCGGAGAAGGATGGACATTTGATTATAAAGCAGAGGTAAGTCCCGAGCTTGCAAACCGGACCGTGGAAACCTTAACTCTGCTTGGTGGAAATGAAAGTTCCACAGAAAAAGTCACATCTTAGTAATCAATTTGAGGACTTCCCTGGTGGTCCAGTGGTTAAGAATATCTGCCTTTCAATGCAGGGGGTGTGGGTTCGATCCCTACTCAGGGAACTAAGATGCCACAAGCCCTGAAGCAGCTAAGTCCTCCAGCTGTGACTAGAGAGTCTGTGCACCTCCATGAAGATCTCGTATGATGCAACCAAGACTCTGTGTGCCACAACTTAGACCAACACAGCCAAACAAATGAATGCCAAACAAGAAATGATCAAGTCGGAGTCAGTCAGAGCACAGATGGAAATCGTGGTCTCGTCCAAAGACACGGGAGCTGAAGGAAGCTTCCTGCAGGTCACAGAGAAGTACAGGAGAGCCTCACGGATGGAGAGACAAGAAGTGGACCTCATAACCCAGCCTGGAAGTCTGGATCTGACCCCAACGTAAGAGAAAGCCATGAGAAAATGGTTTTAAAAGTAATACCGCATAATGAGCTTTATGGACATCCCCAGTGACTCAGTGGGTGAAGAATTCACCTGCAGTGCAGGAAACACAAGAGACACCAGTTTGATCCCTGGATCGGTAAGATCCCCTGGAGAAGGAAATGGCAACCCACTCCAGTATTCTAGCTTGAAATATCCCATGGACAGAAGAGCCTGACGGGCTACAATCCATGAGTTGGACACGACTGAGCGACTAGGTTATGAAGGGTTGGATATGACTTAGCAAGTAAGCACAAGCACAGTGAAATTTACACATGAAAAGCTTTTCACCTGGAGGCAGCAGAGAGTGCAGACTGAGGGCAATAAGGCAGGAAGGGGCTGTAATGTTGAGATATGATGAGACTCTGGACAAGTTCAACAGCAAAGGAGACAGAGGAGAGGGGTGAACTGGAGAAATACTATGAGGCAGAATGAATGGGGCTTGATCATTTTTCTCAGCATGACTTACAAAGACAAGTGAAAGGCAAAAGGAAAAGAAAAATCAGAAAGGAATCTGAACTTTCCAGAGTGGCTATTCGTCAAATCAGGACCACAGCCAACCAGTGTGCGACTGGACCCCTGAGCAGGCATCCTGGTGGGACCACTCCCCACCAGCGTGGAGGGTGACATTTGCTCTAAAAACCAGACACACAGTTTCTACACGTTTACTTTTTGCTCCCTTCCACACCCAGTGGGCACTTCAGCTGTGGTTCATTCCAAGACCCAGGGCTTTCTCTCGTCCTTCTGGTAAATCCTTGGCCATGTCAATCCAGGTGAAATGGACAGTGTGGGAAAGCCATGTCTACTTTCTAAACATGACGATGATTAAAGCTTTGTCAAAGAAGACCTCTGGTGGTGGGAGATGAGTCATTTGTCCCAGAAGGACAAAGAAGACTTCCAGGGAGATGGTGTTTTTTGTTTAAGTATCTGTCAGGCACTTTTCATAATTCATTTCTGGTTCTCACACAAGCCCATATAAGAGATCCTTTTTCACCTACATTTTTGGAGGTGGTTCAAGTCTCAGAGAGAGCATGGAAGTGGATGGAGGTCACCCAAATGCTCAAGCCCTGGGCTTGGATTTGACTGTGTTTCTTTGTCGTTGCTGTTGCTGTTGAGTCCCTAAGTCTTATCTGACTTTGCGACGCCATGGACTGTAGCCTGCCAGGCTCCTCTGTCCATGGGATTCTCCAGGCAAGAATGCTGGAGTGGGTTGCCATGCCCTCCTCCAGGGGATCTTCCCAACCCAGGGATCAAACCCAGGTCTCTGGCATTGCAGGCAGATTCTTTATCACTGAGCCACCTAGGAAGGCCCCCCCCACACTTTTTTTTTTTTTTTAACAATATGAGGCTTTATTTCTTTTCTTTAAATTTGTAAAGTATTACTTGTTTATTTTTAACTGGAGGACAGTTGCTTTATGATGTTGTGCTGGTTTCTGCTGTGAAGTCACAGGGATCAGCTGTCTGTATAAATATACCCCCTCCCTCCCTCCCCCTACCATCCCACCCCTCTAACTCACAAGTGTGATTTTTCTAACACCAAGTCCTTCTTCTTCTCCTTACAGGACATTTCGTCTAATTCTGCTCTCAACCTGGGAAGGTGCCTGGATTGATGAAACATAGAACTCAATTTTAGCCTTAAATGAAAAAAAAAAAAAAAAGGAAATCGCAATTTTAGTTGTTAGGAAAACAGGAGAAATGCAGTAAAATCATCTGGTAAAAGGAGCTCCCATTTTTCTGTTCTTACCTTTTGATGCTCAAGATTAGTGAATTTATTTATAGAGTGTTCTATCCACAGCTTAATAGTTGTCAAGTCTCTTAGAATGAGAATTTGGGTTCAATACTGTTTAAATGTGATCATACCGCGAGGCTGTGGAATTCCTAGGAAAACCAGGTGACGTTAGTTGAGACAGACTAGCCTCGTGTTGAGGACTTCCCAGGTGGCGCTAGTGGTAAAGAATTTGCCTGTCAACGCTGTAGACACAGGAGATGCTGGTTCAAGCCCAAGGTCAGGGAGATCCCCTGGAGGAGGGCAAGGCAATCCACTCCAGTATTCTTCCCTGAAGAATTCCATCGTCAGAGGAGGCTGACGGGCTATAGTCCATGGGGTCACAAAGAGTCGGACACGACTGAAGGAACCTAGCATGCAAGCATGCACCCTAGTGTTCAGGGCACTGGTCAAGGTGAGTAGTAGATGTGATCTCCCATCGTGACAGGTTTATAGCGATGAAAGCTAGCGGCACATGGCTGAAGGGGACTGGGACCTGTGCTCCTCACTTTATGGTCTCGGTCTGTTATAGGCAAAGGACCAAATTATCTTGTGCCCAGGGGTGTAGTGATTGGGGTTCATTCTCTCAAAATTGACAGAGAAAATGACTGTTCTCCAGAAGGAACTCTATTAAAAGGGAGAACACCCGCGCTATTGCTAGGGACATGTGAACTTACGGAGTATTTCATCGCAGCATGACATGCAGCTCAGTGACAGCGTGGGTCATCTGTAGCAGGGGGAGATGTTCCCTGAAGTCACCCCCTGTGGGGGCGGCCAGGAGAATTCCCATAATTTCCTAAATACCTATGTTTAATTCTTTTTTCTTTACTTGAATTTTAGAACCAAAGAGAGATGCATAATTTCTTTTTTTTTTTTTCAATTTAAAAAATGTGGGCTTCCCTGGCAGCTCAGTGGTAAAGAATCTGCCTGCCAGAGCAGGAGACCTGAGTTTGAGCCCTGATCCGGGAAGATCCCATATGCCACAGAGCAAGGAAGCCCATGCATCACAGCTATGAAGCCCATGTTCTTGAGCCGGGAGCCACAACTGTGGAGCCCACATCCTGCTGCTACTGCAGCCTCCGTGTCCCAGAGTCTGAGCTCAGCAACAGGAGAAGCCACTGCAACCAGAAGCCTCTGGAGCCCAACTAAAGAGTCGCCCCCTCTATCCGCAACCAGAAAGAGTACATCCAGCAACAAAGACCCAGTGCAACCAAAATTAAATATAAATTAAGTACAATAACAAATTAAAAAAAAATAGTTGTAGGTAAAAACAAAAAGTTTATGTAAAATAGCGAACATCTTAGGTTTTTAAATTTTTTTTTTTTTTTCTAATGGGAGTTCCCTTGTATATTATTTGCCATTTTCCCTTGTTGCTTTTAATAGTTTATCTCTGTCTTTATTTTTTTTTTAATTTTATTTTATTTTTATGTTTTTTTTTTTTACCATGAGGTACTTTAGTTATTTTCAGTATTCATCCCACTTGCATAATATCTAAGACAGAACTATGTCATACCATATTCTTTTTTTTTTTTTTCTGAAAAATTTCACAATATAATGTTGATAGTTTACCATGAAGAAATTAAAAGAGAATAGTTTCTAATGTTTATCCATGTATTGACTGTTCTGTAGTGCTCTTTACTCCTTCCTGTATTTCCCAGTTTTGTTTTGATATTATCATCATTCATAAAGGACTTTATCATTTTTTATAGCTCGTGCATGCTTCCTTAGCTTTCATTTCTCTGAAGGTGTTTTCACCCCCATTTCAAAAGATACTTTCAATGAATATCTATTACAGAATTGACAGCTTTAATTTTTCAGCACTTTATTTATTTTTTTATTTGATAAATTTAATGCCTTTTATTGCCATACCTCATTTTACTGTGCTTTGCTTTAGTGAGCTTTATAGATACATTTTTTTTTTTTTTTCCTTGTTAATTTTCTGTTTAGTTGATCTATCCATAAGTGTGAGTGGGGTACTAAAGTCTCCCACTATTATTGTGTTATTGTTAATTTCTCCTTTCATACTTGTTAGGATTTGTCTTACATACTGCGGTGCTCCCATGTTGGGTGGATATATATTTATAATTGTTATATCTTCTTCTTGGATTGATCCTTTGATCATTATGTAGTGACCTTCTTTATCTCTTTTCACAGCCTTTGTTTTAAAGTCTAATTTATCTGATACAAGTATTGTGACTCCTGCTTTCTTTTGGTCCCTATTTGCATGGAAAATCTTTTTCCAGCCCTTCACTTTCAGTCTGTATGTGTCCCCTGTTTTGAGGTGGGTCTCTTGTAGACAACATATGTAGGGGTCTTGTTTTTGTATCCATTCAGCCAGTCTTTGTCTTTTGGTTGGGGCATTCAACCATTTACGTTTAAGGTAATTACTAATAAGTATGATCCCGTTGCCATTTACTTTATTGTTTTGGGTTCGAGTTTATACACCATTTTTGTGTTTCCTGTCTAGAGAATATCCTTTAGTATTTGTTGGATATCCTAAGATCAGCAAGCACATTTCCCAACACTGCACAATAGAGTCAAGCTGTGCCCAATCCAACAAAAAAAAAAAAAAAAGAGAGACTCTACAATGGACATCACCAGATGGTCAACACCAAAATCAGATTGATTATATTCTTTGCAGCCAAAGATGGAGAAGCTATATACAGTCAACCAAAACAAGACCAGGAGCTGACTGTGGCTCAGATCATGAACTCCTTATTGCCAAATTCAGACTGAAATTGAAGAAAGTAGGGAAAACCACTAGACCATTCAAGTATGACCTAAATCAAATCCCTTATGATTATACAGTGGAAGTGAGAAATAGATTTAAGGGCCTAGATCTGATAGATAGAGTGCCCCATGAACTATGGAATGAGGTTCGTGACATTGTACAGGAGACAGGGATCAAGACCATCCCCATGGAAAAGAAATGCAAAAAAGCAAAATGGCTGTCTGGGAGGCCTTACAAAAAAAAAAAAAAAAAAAAAAAAATAGCGAACATCTTTTTTTAATGTTCCCAGTTCTACCTAGAGAATAATGAGCTTCCCAGTGGTCAGGAGAGAGAATGTTATCAGCAAATGTTGGTGGAGTAATTTTTTTATTCTCGATGCAATTGTATTGCAGTGTTACAAGATGATGAGCCAACAGAAATACCACATGGAGCCAAATGGGCCACTTTATTCCAAGTTACTCACATGGGAAGGGACATATCTTGAAAAGATAAAAAACAGATTAGTTAAGAAGGTATTTTTCAAAGAGGAGAACGCCATGCACACTACTGAGTTTTATGAGTTGGATTGGTTTTTGTATAAATGCTGCTTTGAAACTTTGATAAAATGCTGTTAACTCTCCACGCTGGAACTTCCCTGGTGGCTCAGATGGTAAAAGCTATTCAGGCTGATGGGGGGAGAAAAGCAGCGAGGTGGTGAGTCACCCCAAGTCATTTTTGTTTGGCTTTGGTGTGTGTTGCGTGTGTTTTGGTAACTGACTCACCATAACAGCTACAGTTGCTTTGCTTAATATTAAAAATGATATTTCCTGGGCACTCACAAATCATGGCAAAAAACAGAAATAGCTTGGGGAAAGCAAAGTTTAAATTTTAAAACTGCCGTATTAGCCCTGAATGGTTGGTTCCTAGAAATACTGTTTGCACAGTGGACTATTGACAGCTACCAATATTTGCCACATGAAGAGGGTGCCAGCTGGGTCACAGGGGTAAGTCTTCTGGATTCCCCTGGAGAGTTCCTTCTGCCGAGCACTACAGAACTTCCTGGGTCTAAATTTCCCCCTGGCACCTCCGTGTCCCACAACTTGGCTCTGTCCTGATTCCCCTGCCTCCCTGGTGCCTTTCTGCATCTAGAACTGAAGCCAGAACTGGCCCAAGGGGACAGAGTCGGTAATGGGAACAGCAGAAAGAGAATGATAAGAAAACAGATGGGTCTGTTGAGTTGGCTCCCATGGAGCCACATCTCATTGCGTCTTTCTGAAGGCACGGGTAAATGGAAAATTGACGGTCTGGCTCATGCATAACATGGATAAACCTAACCACGTCCCCTCAAATGAGGTTGTTAGTGAACTGTGAGCAGCTGGAACAAAAGACTGCTCCACAAAGGGGACAGAGATGGAAATACTCTTGAGGTACCTACACATGAGCCTTGTCTCCTGTTTCACTGTTTTGGGTAAATGCCTCCTCCGAGTGTGTGTATGTGGGGGCTGGGGAAGGTCCTGTAACTTGCTTCCTACCCCAGAATAGGGAAAAGGTGACAGATGCATGTGCCTGTGTGGATGTGATGATGCGATGACGTGATGTAACTGATCACCTGACTTCCGGACTCCTGGGTGGAGCGTGTGTCAGGGAGCCCACAGGCGGGGAGCTGGAGGCAATCTCTGGACACTGACAGTGGCCTCTGACCAGCAATCGTCAAGAAACCCAAGTCGTCGTTCCTGCCACCCAAGGAACTGAACTCTGCAAACCCGAGTCCATCCCTCTCCAGGTGGGCCTCGATACCGCCTCCCCACTCAACACTTTTGATGATTTTTGAGAGCCCAAGAGCAGATCTAGTTTTATCACACCTGGCTTCCTTACCCACAGAAAATATGAGAGAAGAGATGTGGACTTTCTTAAGCAGTCGCATTCATGGGAAATTCTTATATAGCAATAGAAAACTAATACAGGGAGCCATTCCAAGAATTTAATCAAGGTGCATCAAAGGGGACTAAATAAGACGTAAGACCCAGCGTCTATGCCAGGAGCCTTCCTTCAGTGAGATTGTCTGGGGAAAATTATATATATATATATATATATATATATATATATATATTGCAGTTTAGTATATAAAAGTTTTTGAGAACTCATGTAGTAAAAAAAAAAAAATCTGCTTAGCAGTTAAAGTTGGAAGGTCCCAAATGTATCTATTCAAAACAATTCTGCATGTATTAATGTGCCAAGAGACATTTCTGCCCATGGATGCTCGGGATGACCTGTTGGTTAAAGGCAAGGTACCTGGATGCAAAGCATGTGGTACCTCTGACTATCACAGCATTTATTCACCTATGGTGACCACACGGACAGTGGGCTGGAATTTCTAGGACTCACTGCAGTGGAGATCTTAAAGAAAAAGATGGGGGCAGGGCTTTAAACTCCCCACTCAATAGTCAGAGAAATATAAGTCCCAAAATTAGTGGCTTTAAAAATGTCTTCTTCTGGACTCCTGGTGGTCCAGTGGTTAAGAATCTGCCTGCCAGTGCAGGGGATACAGGTTCGATCCCTGGTCTGGGAAGGGTCCACAAGCCTCAGGGCAACTAAACCCATGAGACACAACTGCCTGAGCTTGTGCTCCGGAGCCCACAGACCACAGCTGCTGAGCCCAGGTCCTAGAGAGCCTGCACATGGCAGGGAGTAGCGCCCGCTCACCGCAACCAGAGAGGCCAGAGTTCAGGGACGAAGACCCCCACGACCAAAAATAAAATGAACAGTTTAAAAAAACAATGCATCAGTATTACTTTTAATTGTCTTCTTTCTTACAGCCACAGTGGAGCATCATTAAGAACTCCAACCAGACACGACATTATTTAGGTTGTCATTTACAAAGCAAGTTGAATGCACAGTTGCTAAATTTCTTACGTGAGGTAAGGAGAAGGCTGACTAAAGAGTAGGACTGAGAGATTTTGGATGGGGATGAACCTGAGTCTTGAATGCCAGCTTCTGTAGGGTCCCCTCTGGCCGTCAGACAGGCCCCTGTCCCCCCGTCCGAGGAGGCTGCCCAAGGAGCTTCGTGCCCCCGTGAGATCTCAGCAGGGGCAGAGTGTTGATGGGGTTACCACCGTATCCTTCTCCAGGCTGGTACATAAAGCATCTTCCAGCGTACTCTGTGTCGGGTAGTGCAAAGTTTAATCTTGGAGGAGATAACTTGTACACACCAATCATTGCTAAATCAGCCAATTTATACTGGCAGAAAAGTAGCAAATATGTGTGGGAACGGATTCCCAGAGTGCTAGACCCACAAGACCAATAAAACACTGTCTCAGCCCACACTTACAGTTTGGGGTACACTTCCCTGGGAATTTGAATTTAATGTGATAGTTCAAGCAGCTGGAAGTAGATGAAACAGTCTACTTGGATGACTGGATGGGATGTTGTCCTGAATTTAATGGGGCTGAAGTTTTAGAGCTGTCAGAACGCGGAGGAGGAAATCTAAACGCTTGGGGAAATAACGGTGTCGGGGAATGTCGTCATATGCAAATGCTTCACCTTCTCCTTTACTCTGTCAACTATCAGGGCCCCAGAGACACTCGGTTTACTAAGGTGTTAGAAAGGCAATAGGTGAGAAAAACAGCGTCCTTGAAAGCTCCTAGGTAACTGACCTGCAGCTGATCTATAGCTGAGGCTGGTGGGATGGGCGTCCACTGGGATGGGCGTCCACTGAGATGGGCACCTTGATCGTCGAAGTGATGAGCTCAGGGATGAAGCCATGTGGGAGTGCTCAGATGCTACAGACAAGGAGGTGAGATTACGGAAATGGGAAGCAGGAACACGGTGGCCATCGCTGTGTTTTATTCCAAAGGCATCGGAAGTGAAGTGAAGTGAAAGGCACTCAGTCGTGCCCAACTCTTTGCAACCCCATGGCGGTCGAGACAGAGCTTGGCACACAGTAAGAGCTCTGAAAGTGTGACCCAGTATTTATCACAATGATGTCCTAGCCATCAGTCTGCCTCTCTTGATCTTTCTCCAAAGGTCTTTGCTGGGCAAACTCTAACACAGGGAAAAACATGCATCGCTGGCTTGTCCCCACGTGGGAAATAGTTGCTGGCTCCGTCCAGCCCGTAGGATTACATAAGCCCTGGTCTCCGGGGGCCTGCAGTCTGTCCAACAGAATGACAGTGTTTCTACTCAGACAACGTTCGCTCTTTGGCAAAAGATGATTTGATAGCTTTCCTCAATTCTCAAACCTCCAGTAACCTCCTCTCTCAAATCCTCCTTTTCAGCCAATGACTTGGCCTCCTGTTCAACTTTGGGGTTGAGAAACATCAGACGGAAACACTAAACCCTAAACCCTGTGGTCTTCTCATCTCAGATCTGAAACCCTCCCCAGGTCAGCTCCTCTTCCTGTGCTTCCAAAGGGCAGGTCCCTTCTCTCATCAGAGAAAGGCACGCACCCAGTCCAGGCCCACGTCCCCAGGACCTTCTCAGGGATGTTGCTCCTTGACCCCTCCCCTCCGCCTCCTTCGGCTCCGTGCTCCGCCGGGTCCTTGTCACCAGCGTCCCTCTTGCTCCTCTCGCTGACCTCCGGTCCCTGTGTCCCCTGCGCCTCCTCTCTGCTCCCTGTGTCCCCTGCGCCTCCTCTTGTTCACCTCTGCACCCTGCACCTCCTCTCATGCTCCCCGTGTCCCCTGCACCTCCTCTCATGGTCCCTATGTCCCCCTGCACTCCTCTCGTTCACCTCTGCATCCTGCACCTCCTCTCATGCTCCCTGTGTCCCCTGCGCCTCCTCTCATGCTCCCTGTGTTCTCCTGCACCTCCTCTCGCTCACCTCCGGTCCCTGTGTCCCCTGCGCCTCCTCTCGTGCTCCCTGTGTCCCCTGCGCCTCCTCTCGTGCTCCCTGTGTTCTCCTGCACCTCCTCTCGCTCACCTCTGCATCCTGCACCTCCTCTTGTGCTCCCTGTGTCCCCTGCACCTCCTCTCGCTCACCTCCGGTCCCCACGTCCCCTGCACCTCCTCTCGTGCTCCCTATGTCCCCCTGCATCTCCTCCCACTCACTTCCGGTCCCTGTGTCCCCTTGCACCTGCGGTCCCACTGCTCTGTCGTCCAGAAACACGCTCCTCACAAGGTCTAACCCAGGTCTCTATGCCTCTTCTCGTTCCACTCACTCCCATCTGAGCTCTGAACATGCGAACGTTTTTGGATCACCTCCATTTATGTTGTTCACATTTTCCTATTTACTTTCACCCAGAGGTGACATGATTTTTAAGATCGAAGGCGGGAGGAGAAGGGGACAACAGAGGATGAGACTGTTGGATGGCATCACCCATCACCATCTCAATGCACTCGAGTCTGAGCAAACTCTGAGAGATGGTGATAGCCAGGCAAGCTTGGTGTGCTGCAGTCCAAGAGGTCGCAAAGAGTCGGACACAACTGAGCAATTGAACTGAACTGATATCTAACTATGTCAAGAATAATCTCTTCTGGTAAGTTTAAATCCAGACTCTAGATAAAGGAAAGCACTGGGTGACAGTTTAACTAGCCACGTTGTTTTTCTTGATGGAAGGTACACTATCAAAGTATCTGACAATCGGTGCGGCTGAGATGTATGAAACATGGTACCATGCGTGCACGGAGACCTTGACTCCGTGGTCTGATGGTCTGGTGACTGCCAGTTCTCTCAACAGTCATTCTCATCTTTGCTTCTCCAGGGGCTTATCGTGTGTGTGTGCGTGTGTGTGTGTGTGTGCGCGCACGTGTGCTCAGTCGTGTCCGACTCTTTGCAACCCCATGGCCTGTAGCCCACGAGGCTCCTCTGTCCATGGGATTCTCCAGGCAAGACTACTGCAGTGGGTAGCCACTCCCTTCTCCACGGGATCTTCCCTACCCAGGGACGGAACCCGCGTCTCTTACATCTCCTTCTTTGGCAGGCGGGTTCTTCAACCACCAGGTGCTTAGGCCCGCCGTAGATGTGTGTGTCTCTTTGTCTGCTGTATAAGTCTTGCCAGGACGGGGCCCTTGGAAGGCACAGGCACATCTAGTCGACTTAGCCCAGGATGCCCTCTGCCACCAGAGAGCCTGGGTCACCAAAGGCTTTCGCTGCGTGTGTCTGGGTCCACGGAGTCAGAGGATGAAGCCTCCTTCCAGGAGCTCACTCTGTTAGGAGCAGAATCTGAGCTGCTATCAGCTAGAAGGAGTTTGCTCTGATTTTTGCCTCAGTTAATAAGCTCTAAAACAAAACGCTGTAAAACACTTTAACATGAGAACACTCTTGGGCTTTGTAAAATAAGACATATAAAAGGCAACCGCCCACCCACTCCCCTGCCCCCGCAGTACAATGAGGCTTAACTATTGGTTTGCTGTGCCTCCTGGGTGAATCTTCTTAATGAAATGACCTGAATATGTAGTTGGAGTATCCTTCCACATGCCCTAAAAGGGTTTCCCAGGTGGCTCAGTGGTTAAAGACTCTGCCTGCAAAGCAGGAGACCCAGGAGAGGCAGGTTCGATCCCTGGGTCAGGAACACCCCCTGGAGAAGGAAATGGCAACCCACTCCGGTATTCTCGCCTGGAGAATCCCATGGAGAGAGGAGCCTGGTGGGCTATAATCCATACAGTTGCAAAGAGTCGGACACAAACAAAGTGACTGAGCAGGTACACGCACGCCCTAAAAATGTGAAGTTTTCAGAAGACAAAACAAATGAGCAAACATAAACAAAACCCTGGAAATTTCTTGCACAAATGCAAAGCAAATATCCTCTCTCTGGACTTCAGGGATATAAACCAGAGCACAGCAATTGTTCTGGGACCCCTTGGGTCCTTAAGCAAAGGACAGAGGCAATTTTCTCTTTTATATACAAAAATAAAGAAGTAAACTCTGATTTGGAACAGGTGCCAATGCTTAAGTGGATCATAAGCCATAATTCACTCTAAGTGATGCCTTATCTCACCTTTGGATCCAAAATTTTCATTTTAAAGATGAGATGAAACAGTGGAAACCCCTAAACTGTGTAGTTGTCCCTGTGGTTCTGAATGGGGTCAGGGTTATTCAAGGAGAGTGCAACCCATGTTTACTGATGTTTAGGTGCTGCGGCTTGCTGGTATTGTGGGAGGAGACACATAACTGATCATGAATCATTAAATGTCTACAACTTGCATTTGGAAAAATCAATTACCAGCTGCACCCACAGACCTAAGAAGTTGAACAAATGAAATATAATGATTTGCTTTCTCCTGGGGATAATGGGAGACTAAATGAGAAAACATGTATTAAGTGCTCTTTGAAAATGTCGTATAAATGCATGCTATTAACAGCCAGCATTATGTTTTCAGCATTTTCTGGCTCATTAATTTATATCTGGGTTTCAAAAGATTTATCCACCATTTTAACCGAAAGAAGCCACATGACTTAATGTTTTTTTTTAATAGATTAAGTGTACATTCATAAAGGAAAACACTCACTTCTAACATGTAAAATGATTTTTAGAATTTGGCTTCTTATTAAAGAAACTTGGAGACCCAGGTTCTATTCCTGGGTCGGGAAGATCCCTGGAGGAAGGCATGGCAACACACTCCAGGATTCTTGCCTGGAGAATCCCATGGACAGAGGAGCCTGGTGGGCTACAGCCCACAGGGTCACAGAGTTGGAAACGACTAAGCAAGTGGAAGGACTGATGCTGAGGCTGAAACTCCAGTACTTTGGCCACCTCATGCGAAGAGTTGACTCATTGGAAAAAACTCTGATGCTGGGAGGGATTGGGGGCAGGAGGAGAAGGGGACGACAGAGGATGAGATGGCTGGATGGCATCACTGACTCTATGGACATGAGTTTGGGTGAACTCCGGGAGCTGGTGATGGACGGGGAGGCCTGGCGTGCTGCAATTCATGGGGTCGCAAAGAGTCGGACACGATCGAGCGACTGAACTGAACTGATGAAGCAAGCGACACACATCAAAATCTTTTCTAGATATGTTATACCAAAATATACCAGCAGGGGGCAGCAACGCCCCATAATTTAACTAAGTCGCGTTTCTTGGATTGGAAGGGAATAATAGTCACTTCCATTTTTCATTGCAAATCAAAGCATAATTATAAATTAATGTCTTATCCTGGCACCAGCCGTAGAGGTCATCGGAGTATGTTCTATAAATGAAAAGAAATGGTTAGTTCTAATTACGCGCGAAATCACTATTGTTTTATCTGGAGTTACTGTTTTCCTCTTGGTTTTACTCATCTTTAAATTGGATGAGACATCATACGAGAGACAAAGACTGGCTACCGGTATCCTTCTTGGATTAATTTCTATGTATTGTGGCTTAAGGTATATATTTGATTTATTATCCCTATAATTTTTTAAATCACTTCAAATTCAATTACTGCATTTCCCTAATTCCTGCATTTCAAACCAAGAACACAGACGAGATCAACCTAAACAAAGCAACGTGTGGGTTTTATTTTGTAAACCAGATCCTTTCCTCACACGTGTACAAGGAAATCCAAAATAGTGGGCGTGACATAGGTTTTCACCTGCCTGAGTGGGCGAACGTGGTCTTGGGTACGTTTGAATTCTCCTATTTTTTGGTCCTGAAAATGGAACCCAATGAATCGGAACATAAAACGTGTGGGCGGACGGAGGTATCGAGGTAGAAGGAACATTCTTTCTAAGCCCTAGGGTCGGTAGAGCTGAGGCAGAACCCTCAAGTAAGCAGGGCAGGGGATGGGGCATCCACACCCCTATTTCCAGTCAAATTTAGCAGAACCAAGAACGCAGGGGAAAACTGCCATGAGACAGGTTGCAGGCCACTCCAACGCGAGCTCCATAACCGCGCGTGTGTGTACGTCGCTCAGTCGTGTCTGTCTCTTTGCAACCCCATGGACCGTAGCTCCCCAGGCTCCTCAGTCCATGGGATTCTCCAGGCAAGACCACTGGAGTGGGTTGCCACGTCCTTCTGCAGGGGACATTCCAGACCCAGGGATCAAACCCGGGTCTCCTGCATTTCAAACAGATTCTTTACCGTCTGAGCTACCAGGGAACCATAAGAACCACCAAACAGGATAAGGGCTTCTATGAGAAACCGGTTTCCCACGAGCTTCAAAGAGGGCGCAGACACTTAGTGATCAAAGGCTGAAGGTCTTTAAGTCACTTTGCAAATCCAGATGCTCTCAGGTTGACGTTGGCTGGTGGAGCATCTCCTGGGCACCAGTGGCTGCGTCTGGGGACCCTAGAGCATCCTGCCCCATCCTGCCCTGGCGTGGTCCTGGAGCCGATGTATGAAGAGGTTGACTATGTCTCTCCCCTTTTCTTTCAGACTTCAGTGGCCTGTCCTTCCGAGCACCCTGCCTGTTCCTGAACTTCACACACAGGGACAAGCTATAACAAAAGACAGTGTCAAACAGGTCAATCTTTTTTTAAAAAATAATTAAATTTATTTATTTTAATTGGAGAATAATTGCTTTACAATATTGTGTTGGTTTCTGCCAAATGTCAACATATTTCTGCCAAATATCTGCCAATATCAACAAATGTCAAATATCTGCCATCAGTATACATGTGTCCCCTCCCTCTTGAGCCTCCCTCCCACCTCCTCCCCTTCCCACCCCTCTAGGTTGTCACAGAGCCCGGTTTGAGCTCCCTGAACCATTGGCTATGTATATTACATATAGTAATGTACGTGTTTCCATATTACTCTCTCCACAGAAATCCCACCCTGTGCTTCCTCCTCCCCCTGCCTCTGGTGCCTCAAATGGATCAATCTTCTTTAAAAAAATTGTTGAAGTATAGTTGATGCACAGTAATATTAATAAGTTACAGGTGTACAATATAGTGATTCATAATTTCTGAAGATTATGCTCTATTTACATAATTATAAAATACTGGCTATATTCCCCATGATGTACAGTATATCCTTGTAGCTTATTTCCTGCATAATAGCTTGTACCTCTTACTCCTCGACCCCCGTCTGCCCCTCCCCCATCTATCTCACTCACGAGCCAACCACTAGAGAGATAAAGTTCTCTTTATCTGTGAGTCTGCTTCATACTGACTCAGTATGAGCAACAATAGTTTGCTGTTTTATAGATTCCACATAAAAGTGATCATACAGCATTTGTCTTTCTCTGACTTCTTTCACTCACCAGAATGCCCTCCAAGTCCAACCAGGTGGCTGCAGCCGGCAGACATGCTGTTCTTTTTCGTGGCTGAGTAGCGCTCCACTGTATAGCTCCAGCACGTCTTCTTTCTCCACAGAACTGGTCCATCTTTGTTTCACTTTCTCAGGTGACTGCAGGTGGGCTTGCATCAGCAGGACCTGAGTCAAGATGCCAAACAGCCACTGAAGCCTCCCAAGCTGCACCCCATCCATGGGGCACCCCCCTTCCAGCACCCTGTGGGCTCCTGCCCTGCCCGCTTCCCTGACACGTGCATAGGAGCTGCCTCCTCCTGACACATGAGCTCCTCACTGGGAGCAGAAAAAGCCCGACTGTCCACTGTGGCTGCCCCCTGTCCAGGCTACAGGCTCATCTCTCTCCACTTCTGCTCTCTGCCCCTCTGGGTCCCCAGCACGGGACTTGTTTTCAGGGACATCTCTCTGTCCTTCGATGCCTCCTGGGTCTCCTGTTGTGAGCTCCCACTGCCTCTGGGGGTCCTCCTAGCTCCGTGTCAGCACCTGAGCCCATGGCTTGAGGGTATAGTTTAGACACCCTAAGGTGACCTTCACACATCCTTTCAGATACTCTGCTAGTGGATACTCAGTAGTCACCGTGTATCCAGCCTCCACTGGAGCAAAGCCTTAAGTGAATGATTTCATGTAACATTGAAAACCCTCTGAAGTTACATGGGAGGATTCACTAGGGATAAATATCAGGAACTCTAACCAATAAAACTGACCACATCCCCCATCAAGTTAGCTGAACTACAAACAGAAAGCACACATTAATACGTTTATCAGCCAAAATGCTTGGTAGCCAGTCAGTTAGCCTAGGCTTAATGGGCTTGATTTACTAAAGCTGTTGAAAGAGACATAAAAAAGTATTAGAACCTATATTAATCCAAACCAACATTTCAGTTGAGTCCAGCCCCCGTATTAATTTTAAAAAGCAGAGGCAGAATGCTTGTGCTCTATCACTCTCATCACTGGGTTACTATATATTTATAGAAAATGCTTGCAATTGAGAAGTAACACTTTGCCTTATTTTTCAAGTGGAATTAAAAACCCTAAGCATGGTTTCTAAATTATGTTAGATCATCTTATCATTGGCACATAGTGAGTATTCAATAAGTGTTAGGTATCTTTATGATTTGCAGGCTCACCAGGATGGAGCTTCTAAGGCCTTTCTGTGGATCCCAGTCATTCGTGAGTCTTTGGGACCTAAAATGGTGCTGGGGACATCATTTATGCTCAGGAAGCACTGTATCCAGCACGCTGTCATATACAGTTGAATGTTTCCTGGCATAATGATAAAATACCTGAGCTGTGACCCCCAAGTATTGAAACAGCAATGTACCTACCTGGCTCTGGGACCTGACATGAGTCTGCCAAGTCTCTTTCACCTTCATTTCTTCAGTTATAAATAAAGCTAAAGATAATACTGAGCTCCTAGAGTTATCATGAGGAGCCGTGGGGAAATGCTCAGAAAGGACTTCAAAAAGCCCTCTGGGATGGAGCAAGCGGCCAGCGATTACTAACTGCAGCCATTATATCATCTCTATGTGTAGAAACACCTTTATGTGGCTCAGTGGTAAAGAACTCTCCTGCTAATGCAGGAGATGCAAGACATGCAGTTTCCATTCCTGGGTCGGGAAGATCCCCTGGAGTAAGAAATGGCAACCACTCCAGTATTCCTGCCTGGAGAATCCCATGGACAGAGGAGCCTGGCAGGCTGCAGTCGTTGGGTTGCAAAGAGTCGGACACAACTTAACGATAGACGTTAATAGTGCAGAAAACAAATGTGTCTAGGATACAAGTGTCTTCTAACACATTTAGGTCTACCTTCTCCCTGCCTGGATGAGCTGTCCCAAATGAAAAACTCAAGTCTCAAAGAGTTTCCCAAGTCCAATGTGTAAAGCTCTGTAGGTCACACCACCAGAGTTCCATACAAGGCGTGTCTGATTCCTACTGAGCAGACAGCTTTGGCCACATTATACTTGATCTTGTGTAGACTGGCTTAAGATACATACAATTCACTCCCACAATTGCTTTATGATTTAAGTGGAGGTTGGTAGGAATTAATCTGAAAATACGTAATGTGAATATACTCACACCCATCTTATTTCAGGCTTCCCAGGTGGCTCAGTGATAAAGAATCCTCCTGCCAACGCAGGAGATGCAGGAGACACAGGTTCAATCCCTGAGTCTGGAAGATACCCTGGAGAAGGAAATGGCAACCCACCCCAGTATTCTTGCCTGGGAAATCCCATGGACAGAGGAGCTTGGCAGGCTCAGTCCAGGGGGGGTCAAAAAGAGTTGGATATGACTGAGCACATACGCGTCTTATTTTGTCAAGAAGGCAGCCCTCTGCACCTCGTCAGCTTTCAGAACAAGCAGCCAACTTGCTGGCCTGAGGTTCTGTTAGGGCCGGACGCTTCAGGGTCAAGGTCTAGTTGGAACTGCACTTGGGAGACCACAGAGCAAGCAGACAAAAGCAAGCCAGAACCTCACTGCTGAGTGGCTAGTGTGAGGAGTGACCACTTTCAGGAGAAGGGTGGCCTGGCAAATTCAGAATGAGAGAGGGAGAGAAACAGAGAGAGACTGAGAGCTTTGAGAGAAAGAGCTAAGGCTCTATGATGGTTCAGTCGCTCAGCCGTGTCCGACTCTTGTGACCCCATGGACCATAGCCCGCCAGGCTCCTCTGTCCATGGGATTTCCCAGGAAGACTACTGGAGTGGGTTGCCATTTCCTTCTCCAGGGGATCTTCCTGACCCAGGGGTCAAACTCGTGTCTCCTGCATTGCAGGCGGGTTCTTTACCCCTCATATCATGAGGGGAGAGCAGTGTGGAAACCTGGGCTCTTCCTGCGGGGTGGTTCTGCCCAGGCTCAGAGGAGGCAATAATCCTGCCCTTGAAGTCTATGACTGCTCCTCTGGTCCTGTTTTAGATCAGATCTTCTCTTTATTACAGCACTTACCTGACTGTATTCTCCGGAGATGAGAGAAAACCTCTAGCTTTCCCTGTCCCATCCACCCCCGTGCAGTTTGGGAGCCAGCAGACCGAAGCCCTGTCTTTTGATCTGACTAGCAATTTAAGAGTTGACCGATTTTCATATTCTTAGGAATGCTTGTCTCCATCTCGGTGTTTATCCTTGGGGACATCTTATCTCTTTCAGAGCAGGGACACAGGAGTATTCTAGGAGTATCCATTCTCCTAGGGAAAAGATGGTCACCCTAACATTTGGAAAGACCATCTCTCTTAACTACTAACATGAGCTGTTTTGTTTTAGTTGTTTTTTTTTTTTTCCTTCAGTATGGCAGGTCATACTTGGGGTAGAGCTGGAGGAGGTGGAGAAACAAGCAGGTCAGTGTCACTGAGTCTGAATTCCAAACACGTCATTGAATCACACAGTTCACTTAACTCTTCTCGTACGTCTGGGGTTGTGCACACACAGACATAAAAAAATTTGCTGTGTTGGGATGAAAAACCCATATCATGAGTCACAACAAGATATTGTTATGAGAAATGCCTGGTTAATGCTTAATTTGTACAGAGCAGAAAGAAAGAAGGTTTTCTTATTAACCAGGCTTAAGCAAATTCAAATATTCTTTGAAGTATTAATAATTACTGATATTAAAGGGCATGAGTTTGTTAACAGCTACGCTACATACTTTTTCTGATCTTTTAAATGCAGTGTGAAGCAGCATTCAGACTTTAGCTCTGAATTTTGAATCAAAACTTCGGTTTCCTAGAGAATTCATCGGACATGTTTGTTGCCACTATTCGCAACCCCACCTTAGCATATTAGAGCTCAGGTATGCTAATTCCCAAATGGGACTTACATTTTGCACTATTAAAGAATGGGTGTGAGACCTTTTTATTTAAAACAGTTAAATTGGGAGCATATATGGTCTTCCTGGGAGCATTTATTGTCTTGTCAATAACATTTTAAATGCCAGTTGTTTGTATTCCTTTACGCAGTTCTAAACCTTCTAGGTAGATGTTTCATGAACTACTTAAATTCACAAAGTTATTTCTACAAAGTTATTTCCTGGAGGCTTTTTCTGAGCTGAATGGCTGTGTTGAATCCTGCTAGAGTCTCCCAGCCTTTTCTGTCTCACATATCCCCTCATCAAACTTCCACCCACATGTCCCAGCACGAAGACTCATGGTGAGTAGCAGTCATTGTCTATTATTTGCCAGACACTCTGCTAAGCATTCGTACTTGTTACTTCTCAAGCATGTGTGAGTGCTCAGTCTTGTCCGACTCTTTGCAACCCCATAGACGGTAGCCCCGGAGAAGGCAATGGCAACCCTCTCCCATATTCTTGCCTGGAAAATCCCATGGGCGGAGGAACCTGGTAGGCTGCAGTCCATGGGGTCGCTAGGAGTCGGACACGACTGACCGACTTCACTTTCACTTTCATGCTTCGGAGAAGGAAATGGCAACCCATTCCAGTGTTCTTGTCTGGAGAATCCCAGGGACGGGGGAGCCTGGTGGGCGGCCGTCTCTGGGGTCACACAGAGTCAGACACGCCTGAAGCGACTTAGCAGCAGCAGCAGCAGCAGACTGTAGCCCGCCAGACTCCTCTGTCCATTGAAATTTTTCAGGTAAGAATACTGGAGGGCGTCACCATTTCCTCCAACAGGGGATCTTCCTGACCTGGGGATCGAACCCTCGCCTCTTGCATCTCCTGCATTGACAGGTGGATTCTTTACCAGTAGTGCCACCTGAGAAGCCCAGTTACTCCTCAGACAGCCCCATAAAGTAAGGAGGATTTTCATCTTCATTATAAATGTTTGAAGATTGAGACAGAGGTACGTTAAACAGCCAGTAAGTGACAGATATTGGACTTTTAGCCCAGAGACCTCATCTCTGTGCTTTTACTAAGCACTTTGCTTGGGCACTAGAAATGCAAAAAGCAAAGAAATGTTCTGCCATGTAGAAAATCTAGACGTGGACACAGCGACAACAACAAAAAAGAATTACAATACGATTCATTTCAAACACTATGATTTAGTCGGTGTTAGGAGAGGCACTGAAGACCTCATTTACACTGTTTGCCTATCGTACGCAATCCACCATCCCAGACACTTAGACCAGATACTGGTCTAATGGGCTTCCCAGGTGGCTCAAGTAGTAAAGAATCCGCCTGCCAGTGCAGGAGATGCAGGTGACATGGGTTCGACCCCTGGGTTGTGAAGATCCCCTGGAGGAGGAAATGACAACCCACTCCAGTATTCTTGCCTGGAGGAGTCCATGGACAGAGGAGCCTGGCGGCTACAGTCTGTGGGGTTCACAAAGAGTCAGACACTACTGAGCATGCACACCTACTGGTCTAATGGTCAAACTGAATTTCTAAGGAATCCATGATGATCCATTTAGCGTGGCAGAGGACTGGTGAGCCTGAGGAGTGGTGTGGTGGGGCTGACCAGGGACGCATCAGAAAGGACTCTCCCCCGGTGGAAGGATGCTGCGTGTCCTCAGGGTGACATAGTCGGCTCTGGTTCACCAGGCCCAGGACTTTTTCCAGGTGGGCGACCAGCCAGCCTGTGTTTCCCAGGATTCTCGAGTGAAGTGAACTCCTCGGAATGATTTCTAGCTGAGGGAATGTGCGCTGGTGTGATGTTCTGTCCTCCGTCATCTGCCCAATGAAAGTCATGGCATCCCACCCGGACTCCCAGGGGTAGGACACAGCAGAACCACCATATGCAGAAAGCCTGGCTTTCTGAACAAGAGCAGGAAGGACAGATTGAGTGCTGCCCTGAGCCCCTGGAGAGGGTGATGTTTACAGCAGCCAGCCCATCTTGAACATGCTGGACGGTGGTTGGGTTTTAGACAGAGAGACTGTGTTTCCAAGATGACTCTGGGGTGTCCGCCATTGGCGTGGACTGATACTTGTGGCAAAATTATGGGATAAAAGCAGGAAAGTCCTGGTGTTCTTCCAATTTAAGTACAAAATGGTAGTTTATGCCATCTGGGGACTCCTTGCCAAGTCTTGGAATAATTTCTTACTGGACCAATAAAAATCTGTATGCATAGACCAAACAGGATCTCTAGTGTGTTTTTCAGAGAAGGCAATGGCACCCCACTCCAGTACTCTTGCCTGGAAAATCCCATTGATGGAGGAGCCTGGAAGGCTGCAGTCCATGGGGTCGCTGAGGGTCAGACACGACTGAGCGACTTCACTTTCACTTTTCACTTTCATGCATTGGAGAAGGAAATGGCGACCCACTCCAGTGTTCTCACCTGGGGAATCCCAGGGATGGGGGAGCCTTGTGGGCTGCTGTCTATGGGGTCACCCAGAGTCGGACATGACTGAAGCGACTTAGCAGCAGCAGCAGCAGTGTGTTTTTAGAACGGCAGCTCTCAAGTTGCATGTGTAGAATAATCACCTGGGGAAAATTCAATTTGTAATTCTCAAGGTTTGAGGCCAGGCTTCCCAGGTGGCTCAGTGGTAAAAAATCCGCCTGCCAATACAGAGGATACAAGAGATGAGGGTTCGAGCCCTGGGCCAGGAAGATCCCTTGGAGAAGCAGTGGTAACCCACTCTAGTATTCTTGCCTGGGAAATCTTACGGACAGAGGAGCTTGGCAGGCTACAGTCCATGGGGTCACAAAGAGTCAGACACAACTTGATGAGTAAGGATGCATGCATTTTTTTTTTACTTCTAACCATCATCCAAGTGATTCTGACACAGCCAAGGTTAAGGGTGAATAAATTCCCTTTTGAGAAAATCTACCCAAATTCTAATCTACTGATGTAGCCCAGATGTTATAAGACTAAATATAGGAATACAAAATAACACCATTTGACGTGCACTGGAAAGGGCTCTGTAGGCAGGACCTATAGAGATGACACGGGAAGTATAGCATTGAGAAAATCTGACCTCAGCAGGAATGCTGAAAATTAATATCTAACCCCCCTTCATTAACTCAGCAGGAGTTCCTTCTTATACCTCAGGGTGTTATAACAGCCCAAACAACCAAATAAAAAATAAACTAAAACTCATCTGCTTCTCCAGGCCCTTTTTGTCATTCAGTTGCTAAGTCTTGTCTGACTGTTTGTGACCCCCATGGTCTGCACCATGCCAGGCTTCCATCCTCCACTGTCTCTTCATGTCCACTGAGTCAGTGATGCTACCTAACCAGCTCATCCTCCTAATATCCTTATTTTATACTGGATGCATCAATACGGCATAAATAATTTAAATGATACTGTGTAGAAAACACACCTTAGAATTTATTTCTGAAAACTAGAGAGGGAAGTTATTTTTCATTCACGAGAGTTACCATTGGATGGTTGACACTGCAAACTGATCACCAGAAAATGTAAAATGTAAACTAATGTATTTGCTCTTGGTTGTTCATGGACTTACTCAAATAAAGTCGATGGGGTTTCTTCTTGCAAGCTCACGGTCCTGGATTTCTGTGTGCCTGCCCCTCTGAGGTGGCAGGATGGAGCAGGCTCCATTACACGCCATCCCGGCTTAATCCCTTGCTGTTACCAGAAGTGGAAAATGCAATTAAACGCACTTCGGAAACCTCCCCCCAGAGTGCTGTTTACAATATTGCCTGCATTAAACAGGCCAAGCACAGCGACGTGGCCACTCTTCCTGCATCTGGAGGCTTTACTCAGCCTTGGGAAGCCCGCTTGCAAATTAAAGCGTTCCATCAGCAGCTCTGAGAATCAGTCCACTTTGTTATAAAAGAATATTGGTGAACTTAACACTCATGCGGGTTTTATTTGGAGTAGGGTTTCAGAGTGGGAGGGCTAGTGCGACTGTCCTTGGGAACCATTTTGCTCCCCGAAAGTCAGAGGAATTTCAGTATCAACAGACCTTAAAATTACCTTCACCTAGGATTCTAAGCCAAGCAGCACTCTGTCTCCCTCCCCTTAAATGTTAATCCATTATTTAGATGAGCAGGGGCGGCCTGTGTCTTTCTGAGGTGTGCTATTAATACTTTCTCATTGGACCCTATTTCCATCTGCTTCTCTCACTGGGAAGGGTGCAAAGTGACAGGTGACCGGGAGCCAGAACAAGATGCAGCTTGCTCTTGGATCCGCCTTGGGCTCGGTGGGCAGCTGTGGTCAGGACATGCAGCCTTCTGGTGACGCCTCTGCCTGCTGAACTAGATGCCGAAAGACTCAAGAGGTCTCCACACCCTGCAGAGAGAACCTTCACTCGGTCTCTCACTCGAGGTGAACTTGACGTGGTGAAACACCCAGCATCTCTACCACATGTTTCCTCAAATGGTGGTCAATTCCCATACCACCTCTTCCTCTTGAATCTGCCTCTTCCTCTCGAGAAGATACTCTTTTCTCTTTCCCCCATCAGTCACAGTCTTCCCAGGCATCTGCTGTGGATGGGAGACGACTGTCTGGCAGTCCCTGGCCTTGCAGATCTTTCAGGGTCTTCCCCCCAGCCCTCTGCTCTCTTCCTTCATTTCATTTTCACAATGCGTAGGGTCTGCCCCTTAACACGGAAAAGCCATGAGCTGCATCTCTGCCACTCGCCATCCCCGCCTCGTGTGAGCCACTGAGAGCACTGACGTTTCCTCCCTCATCTGTCTTGGTTGCCCCATCTCCCCGCTTCCCTGTCTGCCTCCCATGCCCTCCATGTCATTCCTCTTCTCCGCTGCTTTAAATAAACACAAGGTAACTTATAAGTCTCTTCGGCTGCAGCGATACATGTGTTGAGAGGTTGGTGTGATGAGCTAAGCCTGGTGGTGAGCCATCAGGATCAAAAGAGGCATTGGTCCCTGTCCTCCCCAGACCCTTCATCAATAGACATCCCAGCTTCAACAGAAAGGTTCAGCCCCACCACGAAGTCACCCCAAACTGACCAAGGCAACCCATGCACCCGTCTCCCAAACCAGCAGCCCATGCATCTTGCTGTTGCACGAGGTTCAGAAACCCACGTGCTCACAAAATCGCTGGAGCTCTACCCACCCTAGCAAACTAACTGGACTTCTGGCTCCATCTTCAGTTCTGCTTTCTTTTTCTTTGTTGGGATTAGCATCTTTTTATGATTCCAAGACCCCAGACCTAGTGCCCCATTGTCATACCTGTGTCTTATGCACCCCCTCTTCTGTCTGTGACCCCACCCTGCATCCAGAAGTGAAAGGCCGGATGACCTGCTGGGCCCCAACTGCCCATAGCCTCCTGTGAGCATAGAGTCTGCTGGGGCCCTCTCAGTAAGCTGGGAATTCTGTGCTCAGAGACCGACCGGAAGGAAATGGAGTGGACAGACAGAAAGAGGATTCTACCCCATAATTAAGTCAGTGCGAACATAAGACAATGGTGAACTCTTTTTCCTAATTGTTAAGCATTTACCAGTCCATCCTAAAGGAGATCAATCCTGAGTGTTCATTGGAAGGACTGATATTGAAGCTGACACTCCAAAACTTTAGCCACCTGATGCAAAGAACTGACTCACTGGAAGAGACCCCGATGCTGGGAAAGACTGAAGGCGGGAGGAGAAGGGGATGACAGAGGATGACATGGTTGGATGGTATCACCAACTCAATGGACATGAGTTTGAGTAAGCTCTGGGAGTTGGTGATGGACGGGAGGCCTGGTGTGCTGCAGTCCGTGGGGTCTCAAAGAGTCAGACATGACTGAGCAACTGAACTAAACTGAACTAAATAACATTTTCGAGACTCAGAAAATTAAAGGTTAAAACTATTTCAATTGTACTAGGATCATTTCCTTCTGGGCTTCCCAGGTGATGCTAGTGGGAAAGAACCCGCCTGCCAATGCAGGAGACACAGGTTCGATCCCTGGGTTGGGAGAATCCCCTGGAGAAGGACATGGCAACCGACTCCAGTATTCTTGCCTGGGACATCCCATGGACAGAGGAGCCTGTCAGGCTGCAGCCCAAGGGGGTCACAGAGTTGGATATGACCTATATACATTTGATGATGTATTAAAATTAATAAATTTAGTAGACTCTTTCATATGAAGGCCTTGGTAGACTTAACTTATTCAAATTAACTTAATTTGAATAGCACTTTACAGTGCTTTTAAAAATACTTGATTAAATATCAATTTCAAACTTTTAAGATGAAGTTTATAATACCTATATTTCCAATGAGGAGATTGATTCTACAAAGGTTAATTATCACACAAGGACTCAGCTTTTTCCTATCCATTCTCATCTCTGATGCTTCTCTTTGCATAGGAGCAATATCCGCTTCTCTAGAAAGCCCTATAAAGCCTGAAAACCACGGTGGAAACTCTGGTTTGCTTCCCCATCCTCATTCAAGGCAGATCCAAGAGTGGGAGGCTGGGTGGTTGAAATTTATGAATAAACTAAGGAGGTCAGTGGTCACGGCTGAGACCCAACATGGGTGACCAGCAGTCCAAAGAACAATTTCCTAAGTTATGACGCAAAAGAGATGTCAGTCTGGGTTTCCGCCATTTGAGAAGGCTGATTCAGCAGACGGGCCCCAGAGGGGGAATCTTGAGCACAAGGTGTCTAGTAGACTTGGGACTTTTGCAACGTGGAAGAGGAGAGAGCTGGTGAGGATGACACCTCAGAGAAAGGTGAGTGTAAACAGAAGGAGCATTCATTAGAGGTAGGGTCTTCATTTGGGAGAGGGAGACACTTATTGCGTGGTTTCATCCATTGACCAGGCATTTGTCATCTCCTCTGCCACAGATAGGAGAAGGCAATGGCAACCCACTCTAGTACTCTTGCCTGGAAAATCCCATGGCCAGGGGAGTCTGGAGGACTACAGTCCATGGGGTCACTAAGAGTCGGACAGGACTGAGCGACTTCATTTTCACTTTTCACTTTCATGCATTGGAGAAGTAAATGGCAACCCACTGCAGTGTTCTTGCCTTGAGAATCCCAGGGACGAGGGAGCCTGGTGGGCTGCCGTCTCTGGGGTCGCACAGAGTCGGACATGGCTGAAGCGACTTAGCAGCAGCAGCAGTAGCAGCAGCTGCAACAGATGAAGGGCTTGGCGTGGGGAAGGCGATCGTGAACACAATCCCTCTTCTTCAGGATTTTTGCTCCAGACGCAGTGAGCAGTGAGGGGCTGGGGAGATAGGCCACAGTCCAGTCCCCAAGAAGGTCTTGGCCAGCTCAACCCAAGTCAGCCAGAGGCCAGGGCAGGAGTCCATCTGCAGAGGAGAATGCAAGCCAGGAAACTGCGACAGACACTCGGCCCCAGACTAAAAAACGCGGCGAGGTGGAGCGGCAAGTTCATAGCGGATGAACAAGGAGGGCACGGGGCTCAGCACGAGCTCCACACCTGGGGTCAGGGGCGGAGACTAACTCCAGGCCCCTCCCATCAGGACCGGACTTCCGGGCTGAGCAGCCTCTGCTTCCGGGCGGGACTCAGCCAAGACCGACTGAGTTGTCGCCTTCCAGTGTTGCCTCCAGAACAGTGAGTTTTGGTGTGTATTTTCAAAACATCAGCTCTGCTTATGGAACTTTCACATTTTTCCGCTCTGAAATGATCAGGAATGCTTCAAAAGAAGTCAAACCGAGAACAATGGTTTTGTTGTCGTTAGTGTATTCACGTCACTCAGTAAACATCCAGGGTATTACTTCCTCAGATGTAGAAGAAAGATTAAAATCTGTCTGAAGTTGGTGAAGCTAAATTTTAGAATTTATTCACGTCCACATGGTACTCAAATATGTAGTTGAGTGGATCCAATATCCTGGAGATTTAAAGTGAAATTGTTAGAGCTATTTCCTGAAAGGTGGCAAAAGGTTCACAAATTAACATTTTTAGGTTGACCATCAGAATAATACCATTTTCCAAGAGCTTCTCAGGTTTTTCTAATTTTATGGGTTTTGTACCATCAGTGGCAAAGAATGTCATATTTTAGAGAGAATCCGTAAAGAGCATTTCCTCCAGGGGTGGCTGGCAAGAATTAGGGCATTTTACTTGTTGAGAATGGTGTTGTTTAGTTGCTGTGTCCTACTCTTTGTGCCCCATGAACTGCAGCACACCAGGCTCCTTCTGCCTGCCCCTATCGCCCAGAGTTTGCTCAAATTCCTGTCCATTGAGTCATGACATTCCAGTCAGGATGTTCAGATCAGATCAGTTGCTCAGTTGTGCCCGACTCTTTACGACCCCATGAATCGCAGCACACCAGGCCTCCGTGTCCATCACCAGCTCCCGGAGTTCACTGAGACTCACATCCATCGAGTCAGTGATGCCATCCAGCCATCTCATCCTCTGTCGTCCCCTTTTCCTCCTGCCCCCAATCCCTCCCAGCATCAGGGTCTTTTCCAATGAGTCACCTCTTTGCATGAGGTGGCCAAAGTACTGGAGTTTCAGCTTTAGTATCATTCCTTCCAAAGAAATCCCGGGGCTGATCTCCTTCAGAATGGACTGGTTGGATCTCCTTGCAGTCCAAGGGACTCTCAAGAGTCTTCTCCAACACCACAGTTCAAAAGCATCAATTCTTTGGCGCTCAGCCTTCTTCACAGTCCAACTGTCACATCCATACATGACCACAGGAAAAACCATAGCCTTGACCAGACGAACCTTTGTTGGCAAAGTAATGTCTCTGCTTTTGAATATGCTATCTAGGTTGGTCATAACTTTCCTTCCAAGGAGTAAGCGTCTTTTAATTTCATGGCCGCAGTCACCATCTGTAGTGATTTTGGAGCCCAGAAAAATAAAGTCTGACACTGTTTCCACTGTTTCCCCATCTATTTGCCATGAAGTGGTGGGACCGGATGCCATGATCTTGGTTTTCTGAATGTTGAGCTTTAAGCCAACTTTTTCACTCTCCACTTTCACTTTCATCAAGAGGCTTTTGAGTTCCTCTTCACTTTCTGCCATAAGGGTGGTGTCATCTGCATATCTGAGGTTATTGATATTTCTCCTGGCAATCTTGATTCCAGCTTGTGTTTCTTCCAGTCCAGCATTTCTCATGATGTACTCTGCATATAAGTTAAATAAGCAGGGTGACAATATACAGCCTTGACGAACTCCTTTTCCTATTTGTAACCAGTCTGTTGTTCCATGTCCAGTTCTAACTGTTGCTTCCTGACCTGCATACAAATTTCTCAAGAGGCAGATCAGGTGTTCTGGTATTCCCATCTCTTTCAGAATTTTCCACAGTTTCTTGTGATCCACACAGTCAAAGGCTTTGGCATAGTCAATAAAGCAGAAATAGATATTTTTCTGGAACTCTCTTTCTTTTTCCATGATCCAGCAGATGTTGGCAATTTGATCTCTGGTTCCTCTGCCTTTTCTAAAACCAGCTTGAACATCAGGAAGTTCACAGTTCACATATTGCTGAAGCCTGGCTTGGAGAATTTTGAGCATTACTTTACTAGCATGTGAGACGAGTGCAATTGTTAGCAGTCGTTAAATATTAGTTCATTTTTATTTTATGTAAATATGGGATTAATCAACATTTTTACCTTTTGGGTATATCCTGGGCCTTGTGTCCTGCGAAGAAAAGACCACCAGGATGGCCACAGGATACCTGAAAGTCTGATCTGGAAGGTCTGATGAACAAAGTGCCTATTCTGCCATCATTACTGAAAACTTTGCAATACTTAGATGGATGTTGTTGTTCAGTTGCTAAGTTGTGTCAACTCTAGCCATCCCATGGACTGTAGCTCCACCAGGCTTCTCCGTCCATGGAATTTTCCAGGCAAGAATCCTGGAGTGGGTTGCCATTGCCTTCTCCAGGGAATCTTCCTGACCTGAGGATCACACCTGCATCTCCTGCATTGGCACACCAGTTCTTTACTGCTGGGCACCCCCTGGGAAGCCTGTACTTGGATAAAGGGAGTTTTTGAAGTACGTGTGGAATCAGTGGTGCAGCAGGACTGGGGGTTGATTCATTCAACATGTTTTTATTGGGCACCTGCCATGTGCCATGGCCAGCGTAGGCTGGAAATACAGGAAACCTAACTCACAGGTTCCCCCTCAAGGAACTCCCTTCTTGTGCAGAAGACAGAAAACAAGCAAGAAAGAGCACTGTCCAGGACTCACAGATTTAGCTGTATTAGGTGACCAGGAGTGGTCAAACAACTGGCACATTTAAGGGTATTAAAGCCCAGGAACAATCTCAGAAATGAATATGGATACTCCTAGAAGGCAGTGGCACCCCACTCCAGTACTTTTGCCTGGAAAATCCCATGGACCGAGGAGCCTGGAAGGCTGCAGTCCATGGGGTCGCTGAGAGTCGGACACGACTGAGCGACTTCACTTTCACTTTTCACTTTCATGCATTGGAGAAGGAAATGGCAATCCACTCCAGTGTTCTTGCCTGGAGAATCCCAGGGACAGGGAAGCCTGGTGGGCTGCTGTCTATGGGGTCACACAGAGTCAGACACAACTGAAGTGACTTAACAGTAGCAGTAGCAGCTTCTCCCCTTCAAACAGTTTTCCAGTCATTGCATTACATTCATTCATTCATTCACCAAACTACCTCTTAAGTGCCCGGTGCTTGACTACCAGATACAAAGATTAACTTGACAGATGTCTGCCTTTGAGGAATGAGGCATGCAAGCATACATTACTGAGTGTAGTAAGATAATATATTTATATATAATATAAATGTATATAGTGTATATACTTATGTATAAGTATATAAATATATAATATATATTATGCATATATATTATATAAATTTATATATAATCTTACCACACTCAGTAATATTTGTTTACTTGTTATATATAAATGGGCTTCCCAGTTGACTCAGCAGTAAAGAATCTGCCTGCCTATGGAGCAGATGTAAGAGACTGGTTTGATCCCTGGGTCAGGAAGATCCCCTAGAGGAGGAAATGGCAGCCCACTCCAGTATTCTCGCCTGGGAAATCCCATGGACAGCAGAGCCTGACAGGCTACAGTCCCTGGGGTCGCAGTGAGTCAGACACAACTGCACACACACCCCTTTCATATATAAATGACGATATCTCAGGATATTTATATGTCATAAATATACATATAAATAGCATATATATTTATATAAAATGAGTTTATCACAGGAGATCACAAGACCGAGTGCTCAGTTTTGCTTACAGGACCTGGGGAAGGCTTCCAAGAAGAACAAATGCTTCACCTGAGTTGACCAGAAGCTTATTAAGCTCAAGGAAGCTCTACTAGGCACAGGGGCAGGTGGGATACAGGCAAAAAAATGCTGGAAATAGCACGTGATGTGGCTGAGCAAAGGGATATGGGAAATAGCATGGAGATGGTCCCATGAAGAAGGGAAAGAGAGATGGATCGTGTGACACTCAAAGATCGTCAGTAAAAGACTTTGAGCCTTCTGGTATTTGAATAGCATGTTTTGGACGATGGACTCACCCAGTCATCTGGACAGCAGTACTGGAAATCCTGTCTCTGTGCACACTCACATTTATCCTCCTCTAATTTCTAGTGGGGAGGCAATCACCATGTACATAACCTTAGGAGATAATTATTTATTACTGTACTATAATCCACATACAGTGGTTATTAGCAATCACTCTTCTAAGCCATAAAAGATCATTAATAAGGTGAAAGATCTAGATCTATAGTGAGGGGAATTTGCTTGAGGTTTTATTTCAATGCTGAAGAAGACAATATAAATCATGTTTTAGTGGTGATGAAATGCACGGCAACAAATCTAAGCATCATTTATCACAAGGAGGATTTTGTCAAACATCATATTTCATTCAGCTGACACAAAACTATCAAACATCTCAGACCCAGTGTTAGCCTGGCTGCATAAATTTGGTGTCACTTTTATTGCCATTTTGTTAATGAAATATAAAAATTAAATGTATTACAATGAAACGATGAAATAAGTAGGATTCCACATGCCTTTGGCCTCAACGAAAACAAGGTGGAATGAATGATAATCAGCCGCTGAGCCAAATGGAAAAAAAAGAAGCAAAAGCCTATAAAGTAATTTAAGGGATGTTCGCTACCCTTCTTCACTTCAAATTTAGTTTTCCTAGGAATCTGTGTCAAGATACGTCATAGATCATTCTCTTTGAGCCAGGATTGATTGATTGATTTTTTTTTTATGTTATTGGGTAGAGTCAACTAATACCTTGATTGATTTCACAACAACTCACAGAAGAAGAGAAAAATGGATCAACAGAGTCCTGCCCAATGAAGAGTATGAAGTTACAAACCGAATCACACTCCGAAATGGCAAGGTCGCCAACCACTTCCTCTCAGCAGGCATTTATTTGTCTCCACCTCTGCACCAGAAGCCGTGCTGATGAACTGCTTCATCATGGCCTCATTTACGTCTGTGCTCAGGATCTCAGTGTCATTTCTACTTTTTCCTGACGCATTCCGTGCAGAATGACCAACATCAGGGAGGTGGGCCAGGGAGTAACAGATAAGACCTGGAGGAAGCCATGCCCAGCCAAACATCCATGTTCATGGGGGGCTAGATGTGTGTACAGCAGAGAGCCAGGGTGCAGGGCAGGCGGTCCCCACACATCTGAACCATGTGCTCCAGAAGCTGCTCCCATGCCATCATGCAGATCTGCGTGAAGAGAGATCATGTCAAGGTCCAGGGCTGTAGCCAAAAACCCATGACACACAGTTGGGTCGTTGACAGAATCTTATTGGTAAAGAATCTGCCTGCAATGCAGGACACCCTGGTTCGATCCCTGGGTTGGGAAGATCCCCTGGAGAAGGGAAAGGCTCCCCACTCCAGTATTCTGGCCTGGAGAATATCATGGACTGTATAGTCCATGGGGTCGCAGAGAGTCAGACACGACTGAGCAACTTTCACTTTTCAGGATTTTAAACAAGCATACAGTCGGATCTTCCTAATGGCTAGCACCATAGATAAGATTAAACATGCCATTTTCTGTAAATTGGATTTGGATGTAAAGAAAGCAGAAATATATGTAAACAGAAGGTCAGTGCATTTGATACAGGCCAAGGCTTGACTTTTCTCAAGCTGTGTCTCTTCTCAGTGGGTGAATCAGTTCCAAGCTTATCTAACTGTTGCAGAAGAAATAAGATCAGCTCATTGGAGTCTGGCCTAGGATTCTTCTTTATAAAGGTGGAGAAAATTATGCCTACTAAGAACTCCATTTCAGTTCAATTTGCTTTCAGAGCTATAGAACATCTCAAGTGGGGATAATATAAAGGGATCAGGGGAGCTTTAAGAATAAAAGAGAATTGGATGTGTTTAGGTGGGTGCCCTGAAGTTTATAGCACTAAGTTGAATGCTTTTGCAGTGTCAACTTTTTTTACAAACATCAAACAGACAGATAACACTTGCTTATTTTCTTGTATTTAAATCTGTGTAAGCACTTGTTTCTGTCACAGTTTTTCCCACCAGAAAAAAATAAAGATATTTTATTTTTTCAAAAGTGTTGCTCCAGGACCATCCCCAGTCCCTTCTGCCACTGAAAAGAAGTTACCATCCGGCCAAAATAAATCTTCAGGCAAAAGGCAAAGGTCCAGTGGGATTCGGGAGGATGGCGGAGAAACCACGCCTTCTACACCAGAGACATTTTCTAAGAAAAGCAGGAAAGCCATCAGAAGTGGTACTCACCTTACAGAGGATGCAGAAGATGCTGAATTTGAGCCAGAGGGGCTTCCAGAAGTTGTAAAGAAAGGGTTTGCCGACATCCCCACCGGAAAGACTAGCCCCTACATCCTGCGGAGGACAACCATGGCAACCAGGACCAGCCCCCGCCTTGCTGCCCAGAAGTTAGCAGCATCCCCGCCAAGTCTCGACAAAGAAAATCTCACCGAGACCTCCAAACCAACAGCTGGTGGCAGCAGATCACAAAAGGTCAAGGTTTCTCAACAGAGCCCAGTGGATTCAGGCACTGCCTTCCGAGATCCCATTGGCAGATCTCTCTCCATCAGTGATCTTCCCGAGAGAAGTCCAGTGGGCAGCCCCAGGGAGGGCCTGAGAGCCAAGCGAGGCCGCCACGCCCCCAGCCCAGAATCCAGCCTGGAGTCCAAGGGCAGCGAGAACTGTAGGGTCCAGTAGAAGACCCCGTGTGTGTCAGGACTCCTGGAAGGTGGCAGTTGTTGAACAGAAAGCAGTGTGACTGTGCGCTTGTCTTTATTCATCAGCAAGCACCGTACCAGAGGGAAGAAAACTCCTTTTAAATAGAAATATATTGACTATTTAGATCTCCCCTGTAGAAGAATTAGAAAAGTTTGGAAGCACTGATTACCTCTACATTGATATTCCTCTTCTGTAATGTAAAATAGTCCTGTATAAAGCATTTTGGCAATGTTACACTTAAATGGCAAGCACTATATTACAACTCCTGTTTTTATGTGGATTCTACACTAAAAAATGCAAGTAACATTTTCTTGCAAGGGACAGCTCCCAGGAAAATGTAAACTTTTGCTTTATGATATTTCTTTTGTATAATGTTAGACATGGAATAATTTTAGATCAAGAGTTTCTTTGAGTTGAGTAAAATGAAGGAAACCCTGTTACATGTTTTTAAGGAAAACATGCACACAGATACGTGTGTGGGTGTGTTCCCCTCTCCAATGTGTTTTCTAAATCTTGGCTCACTTACATAACCTGTTCATGTTTGGGTGTGGTGTGGTGGGCGTTGTGTGTCGATTTTCAATTAGCCTGGCTGCAGGCTCCTCAGAGGTGTAGTGTTTTGAGCTTTCTGTCATTGTGCTGTTTCTCTTCAAGGCCAGTTTGTTGTAGTGTTTTGGTAGGATTCTCATAAATGGTGGTCTATAAAATATGGCATTTTTTCTAATAAAAAATTCAATTCAAAAAAAAAAAAAAAGTGTAAATGTAGAAGCCAGACTCAGAAATAGCTTTATTTTTTCTTCAAAGGCAGCATTCTACATCCAGACAGCAAGTACTACTGGGAGAAAGCTTAGTACCTAGCAACAGGCAGACTATCATACTCCCCAAACATGCAATAATTAGAAGGATCTGTTAATAATGAAACTCACAGTCTTCCTCTAATCATGATATAAATAAAAAGTATTTTACAAGTTGTAATTATTAATTAAATTGATGATAACTATCAAGGATAGAACAACTTCCCCATGAGTAAGAAAATCATTATTTATATAATCAAATCACTTTTCCAGCATGGATTTTGTTTGCTGAAGATTTTGTTTGTTTTTTTTTCTAAGTTTGAAACTGGACAGTGCTGAGTTGGGTAGCCAGCCTTCCTGTTCAAAACATTCCCAATATTTTTCTATTTATTATGTAGGTTTCCACATTTTATAATCAATCTGCCTGGGACACTAGACTCTCCATAAATATTTGTAACTCATTTTTTTTTTCTATCATGCTAAGGGAATATGAAAAGGTTTTACGATTTATGTTAACTTGGCAAAGAACTAGTCAAATGCCTACCTGCGAGGGTGAGTGATAAAGATTTCCTCTTATCTCTTTTACTGCATGCTTGGAGCTGTAGAATTCTAAAATCTCACAGTACTTATCAAAATGTATTTTCTGAGCAGGATTTATTGTTAATGAATATTTTTCTGTCTTTGATCACCTTGCAATTTATTTTATTAATAACAAGGATATAGCCAAGAATAAAATGCATGCTGATTATTCAAAGGTGCTCTCAGGCAAGAATAAAACCCATGCAGCTTTTTTTTTTAAAGACCCACATGGTTACCTTTATCTGTATTTATATCTATAATCAATGTTGGCAGATTCCCTTCAGGAGCATGATATTCCTGTTGATTAATTACCTGATGTCTTTATTCTTAAAACCAGTCTTCCAGTTTTAGGAAGTGATTTTTTTCTTCTTTCTAAGCTTGAAATAACCCTGGAGTAAATTATTTCCTCGATTTCGTTGTGCTTTGAACACATGCTAAACTCTGCTTTCACCAATAGCCTGGCTTCCTTTTTGAATGGGCAGGAGCTTTTGTTCCTGTTTACCGTGTATGCTCCAGGCACCAAGGGGTCCCGTGGATGAAGTGGGTTCTTCTGGGCTGACGTTTTCATTGTGATAACTTAGCCGTTCAAAGCTTTGCCCTTTAGATCGGCCCTTCAGACTGTTTAATGAAGCGCGGTGCTTTGTTCTCTCAGTGCCTTTTCCACTGTCTGAAACCACATTGTTGTACAATATATATTCTAGGAGATTCATCTGAAGTAAGTGCATCTGAAGAAACTTTCATAACGCTTAGGAGAGCACGATGATTGTCGAAGATGCAGGGGGAAATGTTTTGACCCTTCAAAAACAGAGGGCATGATTGGAAGTTACAAAGTAACATTCCCAATATCCAAAAGTACCGGATTTGAATAGTCCCATTAAAAAAAAAAAAAGAAGCCAGGATAGTTTTAACAGGAATGCTTCACTTTCACATTAAAAGAGTGAAGATGCAAAATGTGGTCAGATGATGGGTAAAGGATTCCCTTTAGACACATGTGCTGAAGTTGGAGTTGGGCTAGGTGGTTCTCTGGGTCCTTGAGAAACCCACTGGAAAGTGCCATGATCCCTGGAGAGGAAAAACTCTCAGTAAGTACAGAGTGTTATTATCTTGACACTTTGAGATGTTCTTAACTGCAGTCATTTAAAAGAGGGCTTCCATAACCAAAATATTACAAAATTAACCTTTCAGAGAATTGCAAGGCAGTTCTAAAGTATTTGGAATCAGGACAACTTAAAGAGATTTCAGGAGCTCTGTTGCTGTTCAGCTGCTAAGTCACCCAATGGGCTGCAGCACACCAGGCCCCCCTGTCCTTCACTTTCTCCTAGAGCTTGCTCAAACTCATGTCCATTGAGTCAGTGATGCCATCCAACCATCTTATCCTCTGTTGCCCCCTTCTCCTCCTGCCCTCAATCTTTCCAAGCATCATGGTCTTTTCCACTGAGTTGGCTCTTCGTATCAGGTGGCCAAAGTATTGGAGTTTTAGCTTCAGCATCAGTCCTTCCAGTAAATATTCAGGGTTGATTTCAGAAGCTCTGCATTCAAACACGGAGATTCATGAAGATTATGTGCCCAATAAAGGAACAGAGTGTTGAATCGCCCTGTCTGTGAAGCACTCGCCAGGGAGCAGAGGATGGAGCCTGTGACTTGTCTTCTCGAGGATGATGAGGTTCTGCTCTTACTGACGTGTACACATCTTGGTGCACACACCAGGGGCCTGCACAGAGGACAGGAAGGATAAGCCCTTTCAGAGCAGATCCCACCCTGTTTAGAAACTGCAGAATGTTTTGTTTTAAAGAATTAATGTGCTGTGCTTAGTCTCTCAGTTGTGTCTGACTCTTTGTGACCCCATGGACTGTAGCCCACCATGCTCCTCTGTCCATGGGATTCTCCAGGGAAGAACACTGGAGTGGGTTGCTGTGCCCTCCTCTGGGGAATCTTCCCGACCCAGGGATCGAACCCAGGTTTCCCACATGGCAGATGGATTCTCTACTGTCTGAGCCACCAGGTAAGTTCTAGTGTTAATAGCTGGTAGTAATAAACATATTTGAACAAATGATACCCAGTTAATTTTATCACCTGATATGAGCAAGTTGACAGAGATGAGAACTTGATTGGGCTTAAGAAGACCTGGATGAGGTCTTCCCATACTAGCCATGTGCTCTGAGTCTAATTAGAGAACCTGACTTAGACCATTTGTCAGATGTCCTTTGGGAGATATTTCGAGATGATCTGAGGCCACTGAGTCACTTCGGAGGATTCCATGTGTAAAAGTCAACATATCTAAGACTTAGCTCATCCTATCTATGATTTTGACATCCTTTTCAATCTATCAAATCCTGTGGATAAGATGCCCACAATGGCAAAGTGGAACTGATGGGAAGAGGAGAGATTCATATATTTTCGGAAAACAGTGACTGTGTTGGGGCTTCCCAGGTGGTTCTCTGGTAAAGAGTTCACCTGCAGTGCAGGAGACTCAGGTTCGATCTCTGGAATGGGAAGATCCCCCTGGAGGAGGAAATGGCAACCCACTTCAGCATTCTTGCCTGGAGAATCCCATGAACAGAGGAACCTGGGGAGCAATAGTCTATGGGGTAGCAAAGAGTCAGACTTACACATTTGACTACGTTGGTATTTTCAAAGTTGCAACCTAAATATAAAGGCACTGGGTATAGAGACTAGAAAACAAACATGTAAAGAAATAATGTGATCAATACTCCTCTAGTGTTGTCCAGGAAAGAGGACTCTTCCCTGCAGAAGGCATGGCCTGTGGACCGGCATAAAATAAGAAACCCCACACGATCTCCATGCTCAGTCCAGTTGGAAAGGCAGGTAAACAAACTCACTGCGAAACAAAAGTTTCTTCCTGATATTCCTGTGTGTGTTTTCATGCCCATAAAACACAGCTTTCTCTTTGCTGAGCTGAAAGTCCATACTTGGACTAAAGCAGTGTCACAATTAACAGCTTTCTGATTAAAAAATGTTTTCTATGCCTGTCGGTTCTTACTTCTAGGCCTGGGTCTGGAACCGTCCCTCCTTGGCTCCAAGGTCCTCCTCCCCAGTTCACCTAGCACATCCTTCAGGGTGGTTTACAGTCATGTTCCCAAAGCAACCAGCCATGCGTACTTCACCATCATCCTCAAAACTGGCTCCCTGAGGATCAAGGTCACCTGAGACTCTAGAATGCACTTTCTCTGCCCGACCCCAGACCTACTGAGTCAGCAGCTCTGGGAGCAGGACCCAGAGATGAGGGTTTCACAAACTCTCCAGGTAAAGGGGATCCTGCTAACTCAAAGAACCACAGTTTCACTGCCATTGCTGATTAAGTGGCTGTAAGCACCAGATGTGCAGAAACCACACCTCCAATCACACTCGTGTTCCCAGTGTCTGGCCAATACCAGTTCAGTTCAGTTCAGTTGCTCAGTTGTGTTCGACTCTTTGCGACCCTCTGGACTGCAGCACGCCAGGCCTCCCTGTCCATCACCAACTCTCGGAGTTTACTCAAACTCATGTCCATCGAGTTGGTGATGCCGTCCAACCATCTCATCCTCTGTCGTCCCCTTTTCCTTCCATCTTTCCCAGCATCAGGGTCTTTTCCAATTAGTTCTTCGCATCAGGTGGCCAAAGTATTGGAGTTTCAGCTTCAGCATCAGTCCTTCCAATGAATATTCAGGAATGATTTCCTTTAGAATGGACTGATTGGATGTCCTTGCAGTCCAAGGGATAGCAGATGGTCAATAAATATTTTTTGAGTGAACAAAAAACTGATTGAAATAGCTTCCTAAAAGACATTACTTCTTCCACTACATTTCTTTCAAACCACCCACTTAAAACACCCTCAAAATATCATATAAAGTTTAAATAAAGAATCCATCCCGTGACAGATGATAGATGAACCTTCTTTAAAGCCCTCATCATGTACTTTCCTAATGGTTCCCAGAGGCTTCTAGCCACTGATGTAGTGGTACCAATGGCTCCCTGCTGAGATGACTTTGCCCCTCAGGGGACATGTGGCATGTCTAGAACCAGTTTTGGTTTTGACAGTTTTGACGGGGGTGCTTCTTGCTTCTAGAGAGTAGAAGACAAGGATACAGCTAAACATCCTGTGCTGCCCAGGATAGCTCTCCAAAGAATTGCCTGGACCCAAGGGTTGAGAGTGTTAAGGCTGAGAAACCCTAGTGTATGAGTGATTCCAAAATACAGTAACTAGTGGTAAGCATGGAGTATACATTTCTGAGAGGTGGAGGGTCAGCCATGGACCACTGTGGAGCATCTCTTCACACCGCACTCTTCAATCCAATAGTTCTCAAACATTTTCCTCCTGAGAACATTCTTTTTTGTTTTCTGCTTCACTCTCATATGCTTTGAAAGGCAATCTTCCAAAGATAGAAAAGTACAAAGCTAATGCAGAGAAGCGCTGAGCAATTACTCAGTGCCCTTGCGTTCAGCCTCATGCTAAAAGTCTTCACGACTCAGAAGGGAAAACAGCAAATGAAGAAGGAAGGGGGACTGGGACATCTGGGTCCCTTCATCCTGGTTCACGGCTGCTGCCATTGCGCAGTTATTTGGGGGTTGTTTTGATACACTGTTTCGCCTTCATTAGAACTCTCCCATGTGCCCCGAAGGGCTTCCAAGCTCCCAGTTAACTCAGTGGTAAAGAGCCGGTGCTCTGGGACAACCCTGAGGGATGGGATGGGGAGGGAGGTGGGAGGGGGGTTCAGGATGGGGGACACATGTATACCCATGGCTGATCATGTCAATGTATGGCAAAACCCACAATATTGTAAAGTAATTAGCCTCCAATTGAAATAAATTAGTTAACTTTAAAAATTCACATGCAATGAAGGAGCCGCAGGAGATGCAAGTTTGATCCCTGGGTTGAAGAGTCCCTGGAGGAAGGCATAGCAACCCACTCCTCTATTCTTGCCTGGAGAACCCCATGGACAGATGAGCCTGGCGGGCTACAGTCCACAGGGTCACAAAGAGTCAGCCACCAGTGAAGTGACTTAGCACGCGCGCACACACACGCCCCTAAATGCACTGCTTTTCAGATGAACACGCGCCACGTAGGCATCCTAGATGTAGGAGGCTAGGTCTGTATGTGGCCACTGTGTCAAAATGATGCTCAGAGGTCCAACACGCTCCGATTACTGTCTCCATATAAAAAGCCATTTGAGGCAAAACCAGGACTCTAGCTGCTTGCAACGTCTGTTATGCCCCGAGGAGAAGTGAGGGACAGCTGAAGACTTAGCACAAGCTTTATTTGACAGGAAACACAAACCAAAAACCTACGGAAGGTGAATGAATTGTGTTACTGCACCAGCTGCTGAGTTTTGTCTTGGATCTGGTGGTGTAATGGGTTAGTGTGATTTAAAGTGTAATAGTTTGGTTGGAAAACAGGTGAGAGTAGCTAGAATGACCTTTTTGGGCTTTGTGACTTTCTGAAAGTCAATGCTGGTGGTGATAATTTAAGATAAAACCTTCATTGGTCCTAAGAACTTGATGTTATTCTTTCCAAAGAATTATTCACACAGTGTAACCAAAATGTGTGATTTAGCATCTTCTCTTACCAGAATCTTATCCCTTCGTTGATGGCATACTATTAAATTTTATACTTAAATCCTTTTGTAATTCAAAAGTGTATAATGAATGTCTTAAAACCTAACCATGATAAATAAAAATGTATTTGGACTATTCTGATATAAATTGTATCTATGAGAAAAGAAAATGTGTTAAAGATCTAGAAATATTGTTTCTAAATGAAATGAAAAGTGACATTTTGGAGACTAGACACTTAAAAATTACTTCTTTCAATACTCAGTCATGCACTTGGTTATTAGTATATCTCAATTTCATGTTTTTTCCTTAGCAGAAAATAAATATTTAATAATAAATTTGATTTACATTGGTGCTGACTGGGATATCATGCCAATAAATTTTGAAAAACCAGCTAACAGCAGAGTACAGAGAAATACAATGCCACTTCATCACAGCAGAAATAAAAATACAGTCTTTCAATTTTTCATGACATTTAACCATCCTGTTCTAAACTCAATGAATCGAAAATATATGGTTTGAGGGAAATAATTAAAGTGTGGACATTTTGAGTTATTTTGATATTTGGAATGAGAGCTTGTCTACCTTACCACTCCTCATCCATCAGACTCTTTTTTTTTTTTTCCCTTTAACTTGAAGTGACCTTAAAGTTATTAAGACACATTCACCTTGAAGACCAGTTCTAAAACTTGGATAAGCAGCCATTTGTTTGAGTGAGATTTCCTTGATGGATAGATTAAGGTCACAGGCTTATTCAATTTCAGTGGAAACTGAAGACACTGAGAATGATCTGAGCTGGATGTAAAATGGCCCATCCTCAAAGGCCCTATTTTGATGGATCATATAGACATAACCAAGAAGTCTCCTCATGGCTGGTTCCGGAAACATTGTAGGAAGCAAGAAGCAAAAGCTATGCTGCTGAAAAAAATGCACACAAGCTTACTGATGATAACCTGGATTAGACACGATGCATCAGGTACCACATACATTATCTCAAAAAGATGTCCATATTATGTTTATAAGATCCTATCTTCTTTCCAGAGGCCCGTCTGAAAAGCTGTTTCAATGACGGTAACGCTACTCAAGGTATTTTGATTACCAAATCATTGACAGAAGGCCCACTGTGTGCAAAATGCAGTGCTAGATGGTCTGTAAGTGAATGGCCTGCTTGTAACTGCACAGGTACGAACCTGTCTGTAAGAAATGACAGGCATACTAAAGAGCTGAATTTACCTTCCTCTACAGAGGTGTGTCCAGACTGCGGTCCCCAGGCCAGCAGCATCGCCTCATCTGGGAACTTGTTAGGCATGCAAATTCTTGAGCTTGCCACAGACCTACTGAGTCAGGAAGTCTTGAGCTGGTATCCAGCAGTCTGCCTTCTAAGAAACCTTCCAGGTGATTTTGGTGTGCATTACAGTTTGAGAACTCTTTTCTGCAGTAGTAGTTCTCAAAATATGACTGCATGATCCTGGGGAACTCTGAGATTTTCAGGGCTGGAAGGCTAACTACATAATACTAAGATGTCATATGCCTTTTGTGCTGTGGCAACGTGTGCCCTCTTGGTATTAAAAACAAACAAAGATAGATGACACTGATTCTTTAGCACTAACAACAGGGATACCAAACTGTATTTGTAGTTGATGTATTTTTCAGCAGCACAAGCATGCAATCCCCAAATCCTCTATTTTATTTAAATATGTTGATTGCATAGTAAAAATAATAATCATTTGTGAAAACTTGACCCTTGAGTAGGTGGTGTTTATTATTCTGTGTGTTGAAATGGGAAGAAAGCTTGAAGCACTTTTACTGGGAGTCCAAGTCAGATGACTGTCTAAAGGAAAAGCACTAATAATAATAAAGTTGTGAGCTGAGCTAGTAGGTTTTTTTTTTTCATGGAATGATATTTCTACTTGAAAAAAGGATTGACAGGCAAACTATGGTTACTCAGACATGGGTATTGGACAGATATTTTGTCCCAAATGGATAAAATGAGGTCAACACAAGGAAAACAATTGACACTATTTGTTGCCAAATGTTGAGCTGAGGACAAAAATTACAACTATAAACATCTGCTGTTCACCCTTGTGCACTTAATAGTTTTCCAGTACTCAAAGAGTTTTCTGATTAGATCAGTGATTACTAACAAAAATGATTTTTAAAATATCAGTATGAATATGTGTTAATTGTATAAGTTATCAAATTGTGTAAGACTTCATATATCAAAGTTATGCACCAGTAACCCACCTGCCAATGTTCGATACGTAAGAAAAGAGTGTTTGATCCCTGGGTCTGGAACATCCCCTGGGGAAGGAAATGGCAACCCACTCCAGTATTCTTACCTTGGAAATCCCATGGACAGAGGAGTATGATGGGCTACAGCCCATGGGGTTGTAGAGTTGGATATGACTGAAGCGACTTCGCACAGAGTACACACAGAAATCCAAAGTGTAAACTAATCCAAAGGCTTTCAAAGCAGCAGCACGTGGAGAGTTTAAAGGTATGATTTCAGGTTCCATGTTTCACCTTACCATTCCAAAGTGATCATTTGTTGAGTTTGATTGAAGTGGCAAAGAAGAACATCCAGAATACTCTCAAAGGTTATCATAGTACTCCTCTCTTCTTAAACCTCATACCCATGTGAGGCCAGATTTTCTTCCCCAGTACTTAGACCAAAACAGTGGGTCACAGTCGATGGAATGCAAGCAGATGTGCGAATACAGCTGTCTTCTATTAAACCTGATGATAAAGAGATTTGCATCTTATACAACAATGTCACGCTTCTCAGTGTCCTACGGGTTGGAAAATAAGGCTATTTTTCATACATAAATGTTGTTTTATTGTTAGTGGCTTGTCACTAAGTCATTTACAACTCTTTTGCAATACACATAAAAAGAGAACTAGAGTTCATCGTCCATACCCATTATAATTCCAGCTCAATAATGGTAGGAATTTTTTCTCTTTAATTTACTGCTATATCTCCAGCACCTAGAACAATGTGGTAGGTTCTCAATAAATGCTTGTTGAATGAATGAATGAATGAATAAATAACTGCAGAAATGAATTGAAAGGCAGAGAAAGAATGAAAGGAAGGAGGGAGAAAAAGACTCAAGGCACCCTCGCAGGAACCTGTCACTTTTCCCCAAATATTTTATAAACACTTATGAACAGAAAATTATTTTATAGAAGATAGGAAGCCTGGGTCTACCTTCAACTTACTGCCAACTTCTGAATTTCACAGCATTTCTTAGTGACACTGTCTTTCAAAATACAACATCCTGCTCAATTTCAGAGATTTCACAACTAAATGAGATTATGTGATTCTACACATATTCTTCAGAATGAATATCATTGAAATTCAAGATGTCACCATGATAATTACTTTATTTTGGTTACATTGCTTTGAATCGTGTGATGCCAACAACAGATACCTTGCATTAGCTCCTCCACAAAGCAGTAATCCATCTTTGCAAATCTAAAAGTTGTATTTTCTGAGAAATGTACTTTCCTGAAAAAATCATCACAGATCTCTCCAGAAGATGCTGTTTCAAATTCTGAAAGCTGACAAAGACCTTTACATGGGTCTGATTTGCTATTTTCTATAGAAAAGGCCTCTTGAGGATTTGATAGCTGCTCTCAGAATGAAGAGTAATTGCTTAATACTTCATGTTTACAACAGAGAATCACTGTTTTGTCATTTAGACATGCAACACTGCTGTTCTACACAATGCAATGCATCAGAAAAGACTGAATAATCATTTCTTAACCAGTATTAATTTGACTGACAATGGACTGTAGGGTGTAACTGTTGAAAAAAAAATTCCCAAGAACCGATGTTTTCAATTCCACATTCTTTCGAGCAAATAAAATACGTAAATAAATACTTAGAATGAATATGATGCAAAAAAATTTCCAAATGCCTCGCAAGCATTCTTTCGTTAATCTTCACAACCAGGTGGCAGGCAGACAGTATTATTTCACCGTTCAAGATGGGGAATAAAAAGCAAGAGACCTTCAGCTATGGAGCTAATAATAGACTAGTAATGAGGTCACCTGGTGTATGCATGTCAGACCCTATTTTGAGATCCCTTTACGTAATTTCCTTAGAATGGTTCTGCCTCTTTAAATCATCATTATCAATATTTATTTTCAGAAACTTCTAAAATAGTCATTGTCCCATGCCTCTCAAAGATTTCTCTTCCTAAAGTTCAAAAAGACATTGAACTCAGTCTAGGAAACAGAAGTTAACTGGCTTTTTTAGCTGCATATAATCCTGTGAAATCTCCAAAATAAAATTCTGCACCGATGTTTTATTCTATGCTTAAGGAAACGGGATGTTCATTCATCATTTTCTCCATCACCACTAACTCTGGGTAAAAGGTGAGATCTTAGGTCAGCACCGTGTGTCTCCTGGGGCCTCAAGGCTTAACTGTGTGCTTGTATCACTCCCCAGGAATGAATGGTGAAACCAGAGGTGATGACATTTCCGTGAGAAGCTGAGTTTTTTTAACAGTTTTCAGGACTGACTGCATCACCCAGTAACAGTATCAATAATACTTTTGAAGATGATGCTAAGGAGGCCGCTTTCCAAAGGGATAAAAGCTGGGGAAGAGATTGGAACAAAGAGAGAACTCATTTAGATGGCTGCCCAACTCCCTGGTAAAGAATCTGCCTGCTAATGCAGGAGACACAGGTTCAATCCCTGAGTAGGGAAGATCCCTTGGAGAAGGAAACTGCTATTCACTCTAGTATTCTTACCTGGGAAATCCCATGGACAGAGGAGCCTGGTGGGCTACAGTCTATGGCGTCACAGAGTCAGACAGGACCTATGGATGAAACCACCGTCACCACCAAGTCTCTATGTCAAAATCAAGACTCAGCAGGACGATTTTGTTACAGTACCAGAAAAAAAGCCCTGTGAGAAGGTAAATGCAGCAAGAAAGGCTTCCATGAATGATTTGTTTAACTTAGGAGCTGACACAGACCTGGGCAATGGATTGGCATTTACTTATTAATTTACTTTTAAAAATAAGTTGTTGAAATATAATTAATTTACAATGTTGTGCTCATTTCAGGTGTACAGCAAGGTGATTCAGATATAGATCTAGATGCTTCTTAAAATTCTTTTCCATTATTGTTGTTTGATTGCTAAGGTGTGCCCTACTCTTTGTAACCTCATGGACTGCAGCATGTAGGCTTCTCTGTCCTTCATTATCTTACGGAGTTTGCTCAAACTCATGTCCATTGAGTCAGTGATGCCATCCAACCATCTCATCCTCTGTCGCCCGCCTTTCCTCCTGCCTTCAATCTTTCCCAGCATCAGGGTCTTTTCCAATGAGTTGGCTATTTGCATCAGGTGGCCAAAGTATTGGAGCTTCAGCTTCAGCATCAGTCCTTCCAATGAATATTCAGGGATGACTTCCTTTAGAATTGACGGGTTGGGTCTCCTTGCAGTCCAAGGGACTCTCAAGAGTCTTCTCTAACACCACAGTTCGAAAGCCTCAGTTCTTCAGCACTCAGACTTTTTTATGGTCCAACTCTCACATCCATACATGACGACTGGAAAAACCATAGCTTTTCCATTATAGGTTATTACAAAGTATTTAGTAAAGTTCCCTGTGCTGTACAGTAGGTCCTTGTGGGTTATCTATTTTATATATGGGTATGTATGTTTTACATTTTAACACACAAAAAAAATGGATGGGGGGCGGTGCTAGTTCTTCAGGATTGAAAGCTGGAATGAAGCAGAAGTCTCTGTGAAGACCTTTGACCCCTGATGTCAGGAGACACGGGTGGCTTCTGATTTTCATGCTGGCCTGACTTTCACTGAATGTTGAAAGCAGCCTGGTGTCTGCTGAGTGTCCATGTGGTGTGAGCAGGTCGCAGCCTCCTTGAGCACAGACGAGAGGGCTGAGTCCCACAGACACTGAATCCTGGAGCCCTGGGCTTGCTCTCCCTCAAATCTGGTGTGAACGGGAGGAAGACAATGCCTCGGAGTGGCCACTCAGAACTTCAAACACGTGAATAAAGCTTTCTGAACCTTCCACTGTCATACCCACACTCCAAGAGAGAGGGCCTGCTGCTGTGCCCCAATGTATCGAGATAGCTGGCACTCATTCCCAGTACTGGAAGTGTCAGTGCTTAATGCACATGAATGAGAATGGGGTATTTGCTATTAGAAGTAGGCTTCCTTTAATTAGAATTTTTTATACTCGACTCTCCCAGTTTATGAACCCTTGTGATGGATATAGCTTCACTTAGATAATTGCTTGGGATGAGTGAATACCCCAATATTTATTTTGCAGGGATGTCAAGGAGTTATGAATGGACGCAAATAGTTCCAGTGGGCAGGCGCTCTAATTAATAAAACCAGTTTCCCACGGTTTCCGGTGCGTGAGAGCAGTGCCAGGGCTCTGTGGCCTTGTAACTGATGCACTAACAGATGTTAGGGACAGTCCCGAGAGAAGAACAGATGTAGGGAGGGGAGAGTGGCTGTTTTATCTCCTTTTTATCTCAGAGTATCTCCTCTCCTCCATCATAAAGACCGGGATCAAATCCATTTATTTGCATAAAATGGCCTTTCCCTCTGGGGCTGATAGTTTAATCTCAAGCATTTACTGACCTTGGTTTAATAGATTTCCTCTCCTGGGAATTTTCTTGGGAGATGAATATTCTTCAACCTTGGATATTCATCGGAAGGACTTATACTGAAGCTGAAGCTCCAATACTTTGGCCACCTGGTGCGGAGGGTTGACTCATTGGAAAAGACCCTGATGCTGGGAAATACTGAGGGCAGGAGGAGAAGCGGGTGATAGAGGTTGGATGGCATCACCGACTCTATGGACATGAGTTTGAGCAAACTCCAGGAGATACTGAAGGACAGGGGAGCCTGGTGTGCTGCAGTTCATGGGGTCCCAAAGAGTCAGACATGATTTAGCAACTGAACAACAAATATTCTTAAACCATGAAAAGGGCCAGTCTAGAGCTACTCTGTACATGCTGAATATCAATTGATAAAATATCCAAACATCTCCACACCTTTTGGTAGACAGCAACCGCTCATAAGCGCTTAGAAAGTGGCGGCTCATCACACTTCACTAAATAAAGAGTTAATGTCCACCAAGAGTCTTTTTAGGTCCTGATATCAACCTGGCCTCTGATTTATCAGAAATTTCTTGTGCCTTATTGACTGTTAAACATTTGGAATATGACTTCCAGGTGCCCCATTCCACCCCCCAAACTTAAATCCTTGAATTCTACCTGCAACAGTACAGGGCAGAATGCCATCTGCGGGCCACAGGAGTGCATGGGTGTCTTTTACCTTCCATTTCGGCATCCATCCAGCTGGGCAGTCCTGGGAGGGAACATGGAAGGCAGGTGCCGTGGTAACCTTGAACTATATTAAGTCTTGGTGCAGCAGGCGGGAGTGTGGACCCTCTAGGTTTGGTGGTGTTCTGCTTTATTAAACAGTCATGTGAGTGTGACCGTCTTCCCAGGTATTTTGACAAGTGCATGCTTCATGTCACTTAATCCTCACATGAGTTAAGGTGTTATAATGCCCATTTTACAGATGAATACAATAGTTTTGCCTCCCTCCTAAGGAACATGGGATGTCATCCCTATTCTAAGAAGGCCCCAAGATTCCTGCCCTCATGGACACAGACTGTACAATCTGGCTCCCTTGTGCTTGGCCAAGATCTGTGAAGATGATAAAATCTCAGTCCCATTAATAGGTGACATCATATGGTAAAAGGGAAGATATTTGTAAATGTCATTAGGTCCCTAATCTGTTGACTTTAAGCAAAAGGGAGGTTATTCTGAACAGTTTTCATCAAGATTTACTGACAATAGTCCTGGCTTTCAAACATGCCTTGTTCAATCCCCTTGTCCTATGACTGTCAAAATAAACTTTCAAAAAATAATCAATCGAGTAACTCCAAGGCTCACAACATTCTGTTGGTTTCCAGGATATAAAATGTAGACTCTTGGCGACAAGGACCTGAGCTCTGACCAACCCTTCTTCTGGCACCTGTTTCCCCTCGTCATCAGGTCCTACCTTCCCCAGATTTGTTGACTTCTTTTTTAAAGCTAATTAATTAAGTTTTTACTAAAAGTATAGTTGATTTACAGTATTATATTAGTTTCAGGTGGACAGCAAAGCAATTCAGTTGTAAATAGATAGATAGGTGGATGCTTCTTCAGATTCTTTGGCCATATGTTTCCTATGTACACAAAATACAGATAGAAAGCAAACTTATGGGGAAAGGTGGGGGCAGGGATATATTAGGAATTCGGGGGTGACATATGAACACTGCTGCTGCTGCTGCTAAGTTGCTTCAGTCGTTTCCGACTCTGTGGGACCCCATAGACGGCAGCCCACCAGGCTCCTCTGTCCTGGGATTCTCCAGGCAAGAACACTGGAGTGGGCTGCCATTTCCTTCTCCAATGTATGAAAGTGAAAAGTGAAAGGGAAGTCACTCAGTCGTGCCCGACTCTTAGCGACCCCATGGACTGCAGCCTACCAGGCTCCTCTGTAATAATCCATGACTGAAAATAATGTAAAAAGGAGAACTATTTATGTATATAACTGAACCACTTTGCTGTACACCTGAAACTAACATGACATTTTAAAATCAACTATCAAAACAAACAAGCAAGCCTGAGATGTCCACTAGAAATTCAATGGAGATAAAGAGATCTAAAAGGCGCTGAGTGCTGACAATGGACCAAGCATGTTTTAAGCATTTCACACATTAATTCATTCAATCTTTTAAAACCAGAGACAGGTATTTTGATTCCAGCTACCAAAGGAGGGAGGGCTTCCCAGATGGTTCAGTGGTAAAGAATCTGCCTGTCAACGCAGCAGCCACAGGAGATGCAGGTTCAATCCTTGGATCATTAAGATCCCCTGAAGGAAGACATGGCAACCCACTCCAGTATTCTTGCCTGGAGAATCCCACGGACAGAGGAGGCTGGCGGGCTACAGTCCATGGGGTCGCACAGAGTCGGACAGGACTGAGCATGGGTGTTCATGAACAAAGGAGGAAGCTGAGACACCAAGGAGCTTTTGCAGCAGTGACTGTCATCAGAGGGGATGAGCTTGGGCAATCCTGATCCTGCTCTAATGCTGCCACCTCCCAGATGGCCGGGTACCCAGCGGGTGGGCAAGCCTAGAACTCAGGGCTGAGGTTGGACCAGAAGAGGTAAGCATGGGAGTCATCAGCCTAGAGATGCTGGTCAAGCCAAGGGCTCCAGCTCAACAGCCAGGCAGTCTGCAGGAAACGAGGCGCCGACTCCATCAACTAGACTGTGTCCACACTTTACATGGATTTCATTTCGTTTTCAAACAATCTGAGGAGGTAGTTATGCTATCCACACTCTACAGATGAAAACACCAAGGTTCATAAAAGTTAATAATCTGACCTCAGTCAGATGGCTAGAGAATTCAGATCCTGGGCTGGCTTGTTCCTGGTGTGTGCACGTGTGCTCAGTCGCTCAGCCATGTCCAACTCTTCTGCGACCCTATGGACTGTAGCCCACCAGGCTCCATGGGATTCTCCCAGCAAGAATACTGGAGTGGGTTGCTATTTCCTTTCCCAGGGGATCTTCCCGATTCAGGGATCAAAACCACATCTCCTGCACTGCAGGCAGATTCTTCACCACTGCTCCACCTGGGAAGCCCACATGCCAAATTGGTGTTTTTGGACTTAGGAAGGCCCGTGCAAAGTGAACTGCTAAGAGAGGACACAACAGATAGAGAATAACAATCAACTTCAAGGCTGTAGCCAGTAAAATCTCTCCAACTTTCTTCCTATCATGGCATCTGGTCCCATCACTTCACGGCGAATAGACGGGGAAACAGTGGAAACGGTGGCTGACTTTATTTTTCTGGGCTCCAAAATCACTGCAGATGGTTGGTGATTGCAGCCATGAAATTAAAAGATGCTTACTCCTTGGAAGGAGGTTATGACCAACCTAGACAGCATATTACAAAGCAGAGATATTACTTTGTCAACAAAGGTCCTTCTAGTCAAGGCTATGGTTTTTCCAGTTGTCATGTGTGGATGTGAGAGTTGGACTATAAAGAAAGCTGAGTGCTGAAGAATTGATGCTTTTGAACTGTGGTGTTGGAGAAGACTCTTGAGAGTTCCTTGGACTGCAAGGAGATCCAACCAGTCCATCCTAAAGGAAATCAGTCCTGAGTATTCACTGGAAGGACTGATTTTGAAGCTGAAACTCCAATATTTTGGCCACCTGATGCAAAGCTCTGACTCATTGGAAAAGACCCTGATGCTGGGAAAGATTGAGGGCAGGAGGAGAAGGGGATGACAGAGGATGAGATGGTTGGATGGCATCACCGACTCAATGGACATGGGTTTGGGTGGACTCCGGGAGTTGGTGATGGACAGGGAGGCCTGGCATGCTGTGGTTCATGGGGTCGCAAAGAGTCGGACACGACTGAGCGACTGAGCTGAACTGAACATTCTTCCGGGACTGGCAAACAGGACGGTGCAAAGTCCAGTTGACCAAAGGGTGTGTCTGAATCTCCAGGTATTGAGTAACTGGAAAGGTATACTCAAGAGCATAATTAGTTTCTTTGGATGCATTTACAAACATATAAATTTCCACTGAAATTAAAGAAGGATTTTCTGTGTTTACCAAAAGGTAGAATAGGTTTACAAAAAGTAAAGATAAACAAACTTAAAACTGCCTTGGCATCCATGGTGGCAGAGACCTTATGTCACTGGAAAATTCCCAAATCACATTAAAAAAAAAAAACAAAACTTTTACACTTGAAAGGATTGAGATTATGTTGCTAACTAATGGAATGTATCTTTTTGATATGGTTTGGGTAAATCCAGAGAGTACTCTGGGATAAACGTTATAAACCACATGCTTTGTAAATCTTACCCCCTCCCCCCAAAATAAAAATCAACCTTTCCTAATTCACTTCTCCTTCCTTGGAAATGACCATGGGAGACTTTCCACTGAAGAAGGCGATCCTTTTCCCTGGAGGAAACTGCTGTCTCCCCCCCAGCACACCCCCATCGGCCCCAGAACAGCTGACTCTGGTCCTCTCATTAAGAGGTATCCTCAAAGCGTGCTTCAAGAAACGAGACCCATAATTAAATGTCCTCAAAATAATGGCTCAATAGAAATGACAGATTGGGCCCCTCCATTCTGTTGTTTTGTCTACGTGACACCAAACAGCCTCCTTGGCTCTTACTTTCGCTGAATTAATTGGTCACATCTGTTGCAGAAATGTCAGGCGCGCCCTGACTTTGCAACGCGGCACCTCTTGAGGGAGGTGGGAGGGGCAGGCTGGTGCCCCATTAGGGTTGTCACGTTGGAAGGTGGGCCGTGAAGTCCTCTGTCCCCAAGGCTGCTCAGTAACTGGTCAGGGACCAGAATATCCCCTTCAGACTCCCTTAAGGGGCAGGAAACTATTTTAACAGAGCTCGAGGTAAAACTAGAAACAACACACCCTTCACCCGACTGTTCTGTCTTCCAGGTCCTCTCCACGCTCCCAAGCCGACTCAACTCCCAGCTCCTCCAGATCAGTGACCTCCAATTACTCCTTCGTCCTTCCCTTTCTTCCTTCACTTTTCTTGCTCTACTTTTTAAAACTTTTTATTGGAGGGTAGTCGATTTACAGTGCTGCTCATTTCAGGTGTCAAGCACAGTGAATCCGTAATATATATACACGTATCCTCTTTTGTTTAGAGTCTTTTCCCGTTAGGCTATCACGAGCACTCACTAGAGTTCCCGGTGCTATACAGTAGGTCCTTGTTAGTCATCTGTTTTATATATAGGAGTGTGTATATGTTCTTGTTGTATTTTAAAAATAGAACAATTATTCGCTCTTTGAGCCAATACTTAGATGCTTCCTCATGTAATTATTTGACAGTTTTATGTATGTTTGTTCTCAATAATCTTATTGATCATACACATCATGTCATACTTAACTGGGGTTGCCGTCCTCCCTGTCTTGTCTAACCTCATACTGAATACAAGTAATTATTCAATAAAATGACTTCTAAATGGATGAAATATGCGCTGTCTCTGTTTTTGACAATTCCTAGATGGAATTTCTAGAGTTTCTGAAATCTGTCTGATCGGTTCTCCTCTTCAAGATCCCGCCTCTTTTGGCAAAACTAATGCAATATTGTAAAGTTTAAAAAAAAAAAAAAAAAACTCTATCTGGAATTACATCAAACAGTAAACTTAAGCCAAGGTCCAGTGCGCTGTGCTTATTTTCTTTGACTCTGTGCATTACAACTTCATCACATAATTCTTCCTTTCTTGAAATACCCACATTCTATACGGGTAGTCTTAGTTTGACCTTTGGCTCACCTTTGGTGGGAGTGATATTTCAGAAAACTGTATTTCAACCACATCTACATCCCATACTTTCAGTTCTATGGAAATAATAAAATTTACTAAAGCATTTCATTAACAACCTTTCATCTCTTTCATAATTTTATGTGCATCTACCTTAAATGTCTCATAATCCTTCACTGATGAGTCTCCTTTATGCCAACCCGCAAGAAATCTCTGTTATTACAAATATCTTGGTCTGGTTTTTCCCCTAGACTCAGTCATCAGTTCTGGCTAAAAATTTTATTCTTAAAAGCAATTGACCTACCACTAGTTCAGTTTGACTCCAAACACAAGTTCAGCTATTAAATCACTGTAAAAAATGGAGTAAGTTTCTTGTAGATAATCCGTAATAAAGGTTCTTGACCTGAGATGTTTGTATTCCCTAGAAGTTGTAAGCAGGATTCTCTCTCTGTGTGTGGATCTATTCTTTTTCTGGCTAAAGGACCATATCTGTATCAGTTTATCACAAAGCTCTGTGACTTCAAAAGAATAGTGAATCTTCTAGAAATGGGTGCTGAAGCAGGAGCAGAAACAAGGCAAGATCCAGGATTTTGGAAATTTCTATTGACATTTTCATCTCCTGGGTTCACAGATGTGTCCTGCATTGGCGATAATATATAAATACCAAATTTTTAAATAAGCAGACATGTATAGTTTTTACAGAAAGTTTAAAGAAGCTATTGACTCTGAATCCTCATGGCTTAATCTGACATAGTCGAAGAGAGTCTAAGAGGATGAGATAGCATCACCAACTCAGTGGACATGAATTTGAGCAAACTCTGGAAGATAATGAAGGACAGGGAATCCTGGCATGCTGCAGTCTACGGGTCACAAAGAACTGGACATGACTGGGCGACTGAGCACACACACACAAGATAGGGTGCAGGGGGATAGAAGAAAAAAAGATTGGATTTAAATATGGAAATATTTACATAAGAAACCCAGACCCCTTCCAGTGAGTTTACATTCTGACCTCGGGAGGGTCTTAGGACTATATCTTCACTCTTTAACACTGTGAATTTCCCGGACATTACGGACTCACATGTAAAGCCAAAAGTGAAGATATAAATGACCTTCCTTTCATCTATCTTTCCCATCCCAATATCAAGTAAAATTAAGAGTTGATTCTCAAAGAAGACATCATACAGACAAAAACAAACACAAAATATTGAAAGCCCTCGAGGAAGAAAACAAAGAGGAACACAAAATTATCCTCTTTAAAACCTCTTAACCTCACTGGGACTCAGGCCTCATTTTATCCTAGGAGGGCGAATTAAATTAGATATTCTTTAGGGTCCCTTTCAACTTTCAAATCCTTGGATTTCTGTGATCTTGTGGTTTCATTATTTTTATTTCCAGTTTCAATAAGTGATTTCAGCCTCAGCCTGCTGAGAAATTCTATGTCCATGTTCCCTGCACGACCCTGTGGGGCCCGTGTACCAAGACCCCAAGGATGCCACGGCCTTTGCTGGCTGAGCGAGTGGGTGAATTTCACTAATAGGGTTTGTGAACAGAAGTGCGCATGCCCACACAGACGCCTCCTTGTGACAGCACGTGTGCACCCGCCTTTCCTCCGTCTCATCGTCCGGGCCGTTGAAATCAACCGGGAGAGCAGTGTGGGACGTTTAACACAGCGATTGGGAAATGAAAGCCATGCACAATGCCATCTTGGGAATAATGTGACTCTGGGGCGTCCTGACATGACAAGACACGCAAGCGCAGCCTGGAGAGCGATGCTGGCCAATTACATCGGCAATTACCGAAGTAGTTTTCTCCCGTCTGGATCTGAAGTGATCCCAGGAGACACATACAGGGTGAAAGTGGGCACCCCTGCACAGAAACACAGGATGCCATTTGGGGGACATCAGACAAGCGTTTCAGAAAGTACCCCTTTCCCTTATCGCGATGCAAAAATCAATGAATGTAATGCACACAGCTCCCGTCCTCAGTTGGTGGAAAGCATGGCAGACTTATGTCTGTGTTTAGAAGATAGTCCAGCCCCACTGCAGTTGTTAGCATTGCTGGAGAAATAGCGGTTGATAAATGGGTTGTCTTGGGAGGAAAAAAAAAAAGAGAGAGAGAGACAGCCTGTGCCATTTCTCTAAGTCCTAGTTACAATGTTATAGGAGGGAAGACAAATATTGATGGGAGAAGCATTGCTTTTCTTATGTAATAAGAAGCTAGGAGGTGGATGGGAGAGTATAAGGGAATTAGACTTCCTGGGAGAAATAAACTAATTTGCAACAATAAAAAGAAATGCTTGGCTCTCCCTCTGCCTAGACTAGCTTGCACCTCGTCAAGCTGGTGCCTTTTTTCTGACTGTTACCTTGCAGGTAAAATGTGAGTAATCATGGCGACTGCTCCTTACTCTTTCTCAAGACTGTTATGAAATAAACAAATTATTCAGCTACCAAGGTATTTAGGATTTGCAAGTGAATATCCCCTTGGGATTATGAATGGGCGTGTGGTCACCATCCCATGGAGAACATGAATGAGGCATCATGGCCCAGTGCAATGTCGCCTGGAGTATGTGCACCTTGATCGGAAGTCTAGGCAGAATCATCTTGTTTTCCACCCAGGAAAAGAATGTTCTCCCATAATGAGCCCTGCCTCCTACAACCTCAGCTTCCTAGACGTTTGAGTGGAATAGAGTCTTTCTGTACATGTAGGCTAAGACGGGGTGTGATTGGCAGATGAAGAATAGAGAAGCGTTTTATGTGATTACATTTTATATCTCTGACTCTATACATCTTCAGAGGTGCTCTTTCTACCTTTACTGTGTTGTCTACACTAGTGATAATCAGTTTGTTTCAATTCCTTTGTTCAGTCACTCAGTCAGGTACAACCCTTTGCGACCCCATGGACTGCAGCACGCCAGGCCTCCCTGTCCATCACCAACTCCCGGAGCTTGCTCAAACTCATGTCCATTGAGTCAGTGATGCCATCCAATCATCTCATCCTCTGTCATCTTCTTGTCCTCCTGCCTTCAATCTTTCCCAGCATCAGGGTCTCTCCAGTGAGTCAGTTCTTCACATCACGTGGCCAAACTACTGGAGTTTCAATTTCAGCATCAGTCTTTCCAAAGAATATTCAGGACTGATTTCCTTTAGGATGGACTTGATTGGATCTCCTTGCAGTCCAAGGGACTCTCAAGAGTCTTCTCCAACACCACAGTTCAAAAGCATCAATTCTTCGGTGCTCTTGTACCAAACAATTAATTGCCAGTGCTTCCTGGAACACTGTGTTGAGGAGGAGTGTGAGTCTGTGAGAGCTCTGAAAGCCTCCTCGTCTTTATTCTGCTGGGATAATGCAAATTCTGAGGGGTATTTTCACCTGGGTCAACTTGGTGACTGCAGTATAAGAGGGAAATGTCAGTGAGAAAAGTAGTCATAAGAAGAAGTGTCTTATGGATTTCACAGATAGGGACAACTTGAAATGCAGAAGCTTAAGTTTAGAAAGATGACAAAGTTTAAAAAAACTCAAGTTGTTAATTATATTAAAATGAAAATGTTAGTCATTCATTCATGTCCAGATCTTTGCAACCCCATGGACTGTAGCCTACCAGGCTTCTCTGTCAATGGGATTCTCCAAGCAAAATACTGGAGTGGGTTGCCATTTCCTTCTCCAGGGGATCTTCCCCACCCAGGCATCAAACCTGGGTCTCCCACATTGCAGGCAGATTCTTTACCATCTGAGCCACCAAGTGAAGTGGCTCAGTCCTATCCAACTCTTGCCAACCCATGGACTTTAGCCCACCAAGCTCTTCTATCCATGGGATTTCCCAGGCAATAATACTAGAGTGGGTTGCCGTTTCCTTCTCTAGGGGATCTTCCCAATCCAGGGATCGAACCTGGGTCTTCTCCTGCATTGCAGGCAGGCTCTTGATTCCTCTTGACCAAGGAATTCCCTGAGTAACCAGGGAAGTCTTAATTATATTAAGGCCTCCATTTATTATCAAAAATGACTCAGCATTCTTTCTGAAGGCCTTGAGTCTATTGGGCCTAAATAATATGAATTTACTATTTGGACTTTATGCATAACACATCTCTCAGAGCCTTATTAGCATTTACAACCATTAAATGAATGTAATTCTTTTTTTTTTCCCCACAAGAAAGAAAGAATGAATAATTTGAAGGTTTGTTTTGCTACTAAAATAATTATCTACCCATTACTAGTAGGGGAGGTGGGCATGGGAGGGCAGAGGAAGGAAAAGAGCAATGTGGGTTCTATTTCAGACTTAATTATCTTGCCATCCATTGGCATAAAATACCCCTGTCAACATGAATTTGTACACCAGGGTGTGACATGCCAGTCTCCATCTGTGCTGTATTCATCACACAGCCCAGAAAACCACATACCAAAGAATGGACTCTTTTTACAAACTACTATTTAAAGAAAATAGTTAATATTAGAAATGTGAAGTCTTCAACTGTGCCCAGAAAGTGTCAAAAGTACTGTTTACTCCATACCTATTTGTTTCTCATCATGCAACTTCTAAAAAGTAGAACCTCTGGACCATGATTATTGTCTGCAGATTATTTTCCTGTGTTAAGATTTCATTTCTCTGATGATGGGCATTTTTTTTTTCACAAGTCATTGAAGGCACAAAAGTGAGGACTCTCCCTCCAAACAGCCCACCCAGCAGTTATCTTTTAAGTCAGACTCTGTCTAAAAACTTGATTGAACTGTGATGGACATACCATAAACTGTGTATCCTGTAAAGTATACAGACTGATCAACTTTAACTTACATATGCTCTCGTAAAACTATCACTGAAATCAAGATAATGAGCATGAAACCCCCATGTATGAGTGATGTATGGAACCCCCAGATTTCCTCATGGCCTTTTATAATCCTCCCTGCTGGCCCTCCCTATGACGGTTAATTTTATGTGTCAGTTTCTCTGGGCCACAGCACTCACATGTTTGATGGCCTTTGGACTTGAGCTGAAATATCAACCAGCCCTCCAGTTGGGGAGCTGGTTCCTTAAAATAAATCCATCTCTAGTTCTACCTGTTTACATGGTGTTGGTTTGTTTCTCTGGAGGACCCTGACTACTACAATAAACTCCCCAATTCTTCACCAGCCCCATTCAACTCCACACCCTAGTCCCAGGCAAGTGCTGATCTGCATTTTATCCCTATAGGTTAGTTTGGATTTTAAAGAAATGTATGCAAATGAAATACTACAATATGTCCTCTTTCATCACACTTATTTTGAGGCTCATCTCTGTTGTAGCATCTTTCTATGCCCCAACCCCATGGACTGCAGCACACCACTCTTCCCTCTGCCTCACCATCTCCTGGAGTTTGCTTGAACTCACATCCATTGAGTTGATGATGCCATCCAACCGTCTCATCCTCTGTTGCCTCCTTCTCCTCCTGTCCTCCATCTTTCCCAGCATCAGTGTCTTTTCTGAGTCATATACCATCATATGTTTATGCCACAATTTTTTAATCCATTCACCTGTTGCTGGAAGTTGGAGCAGTTTCCAATTTTTGGCTTTGACAGATAAATCTCCTACAAACACTGTGAAGAAGTCTTTGTATGGAAATAGGGTTTCATTTCTCTTGGGTAAAGGCCTGCCGGTAGACTGGCTGTGGGTCATATGGTAGGTGTATATTGCTAGTAGGCTTTTAGCTCTGTGCTGTTCTCTATTATGTAATAGCGAGGCCAAAAGCCCAATTTATCATTCTTCTATAAATCCTAGGTACGAATTATGATTTATTTCATTCTTGGAGTTCAGCTCAACTTTTCAAATGAGTATTTACAGGTGTGTCTTTGAAAGCCTAATGGAAATAAATCTAAGCTCTCAAGTTCTAAAAAAATGACCTTATTTTATGTGAAAAGAGGATTGCTTTACATTCCTTACATTAAACTACAGTCAACGAAGACTAGAACTCAGTTTCAATAAAGAACAGAATTACAAGCTTTTTCGTAGGTGTCACACATTTTAAATATATGCCTCAGTCTAAAAAACAAGTGTAGTTATTTTTTCCTATTACTGAGTAGTCTGTAGTTTAGTGTAAGATTTGGTTTACCAACCAAACTAGTATTTATTAAGAAAAATGCCAGGCTTTTACCATTAAAATTCGAGTTGCATGAACATTCAGCAAATTAGCTGGAAAGTGACAAAGCTGGTAGACTTGTCGAAAAACTGAATTATACCAAACTGTTTTCCTTTCTGCTTTCCTCAGATTCATGCAGATTTGTTTGCTTTCATCAGTATTAGGGGAGTTTGTTACCAAGCAAGGTTTTCATGATCAGTAAGTTATCTTTCAGAATTCTCCTTGTTGGCAAAAGTAGTGACTCAGAAGGCAAAGCTTATTAAGTTGTGGGACACGAAGGAAACAGGATGTGAAGTGGTATTATCATCTCTCTATAAGTGAATTCCTGGCTTATCCCTGGCATCAGAAAGATAATTTAAAAATAAATAAAAATAAAGCCAATCAGTTATTGAGCCCTAAGGCACCATTGAATAGGAATCGTAATAAATCAGACTGATGGCCTTCAAACAGCTCCTGATTTTTCTTACTAATCAAATGAGACCAGAACTCAGCCATCACTGCAGGAGAAAAGCCAAATTTAATTAGCTTATCCAATAGTGTCATTTAGTAAATCAAAAGCCTTTGAAAGGTCAATGAATCTTACCCTTATCATCTCATTATCTTCCATCACTAACGAGGTATCATTAACCAGCCCCATAGCAACAGTTACTTTAAGCAGGCAATAGCTTGCTATCCTTCCTGACACTTTCCACCTCAGAAGTGGTAGTGTTGGAAAAGTCTATGCTCTTCCTTCCAGTTTTGCTGTAATCTTTTATCTTCTCCATGACTGTGATGTGAATACTATCTTCCCTCCCTTATTTAATAAAGGTTGATAAGTAACAATGCCCTAGAATTCAACAATGTTGGTATCTACTCCAAGCACAGTCATTTAAGTAAAACCCAACTACTGCTTATAATATTTACTGAGCATCTACTAAGTGTCAGGTAGTCGATGAGGCACTCATAACATTAAAATCCCTTCCTAAAGGGTGAACTCACTCTTTTGGTTTTTGCTTTGGCAACTAGCATGAGCTCCATTAAAATGATGCATCACTTCAGTTCAGTTCAGTTGCTCAGGTGTGTTCGACTCTTTGCGACCCCATGGACTGCAGCACGCCAGGCCTCCCTGTCCATCACCAACTCCCGGAGCTTACTCAAACTCATGTCCATTGAGTCAGTGATACCATCCAACCATCTCATCCTCTGTCGTCCCCTTCTCTTCCCACCTTCGATCTTTCCCAGTATCAGTCTTTTCAAATGAGTCAGTTCTTCACATCAGGTCCTTCCAATGAATTTTCAGGACTGAATTCCTTTAGGATTGACTGGTTGGATCTCCTTGCAGTCCAAGGGACTCTAAAGAATCTTCTCCAACACCACAGTTCAAAAGCATGGATGGCTGTATTTTTAGTTTTTTAAGGGAACTTCATGTTGTTCTGCATAGTGGCTGTACCAGTTTACATCCACATGATCCTGCAATCCCACTCCTGGGCATATATCCAGCAAAAACCAAAATTCTAAAAGCTACATTCATGCTAATGTTCATTACAGCCCTATTTACCAAGACATGGAAGCAAGAAAAGTGTCCACTGATAGATGAATTGATAAATAAAATGTCATACATATACACAATGGACTATTACTCAGGCATAAAAAAGAAGAAAATAATGCCATTTGCAGCAACATGAATGTACCTACCGATTATTGTACTAAGTGGAGTAAGCAACACAGAGAAAAATAAATAACATATGATAACACTTATACGTAGAATCTGAAAAAAAATGATACAAATGAACTCTCAAAACAAAAAGAGATTCACAAACATATAAAACAAACTTAACGGTTACCAAAGGGGAAGGAGGAGAGATAAATTAAGAGTTTGGGATTAAAATATACACATTATTATGTATACAATATATAACCAAGAAGGGGAAGCCTCCCTGGTGGCTCAGATGGTAAAGAATCTTCCTGCAATGCAAGAGACCCAGGTTTCATCCCTGGGTAAGGAAGATCCCCTGGAGAAGGGAATGGCAACCAACTCCAGTATTCTTGCCTGGGAAATCCCACGGACAGGGAACCTGGTGGGCTATAGTCCATGGAGCCACAAAAAGTTAGACACAACTGAGCAGCTAACACTTAACTAATTTATGTATAAAATATATAACCAACGAAGACTTACTGTACAGCACAGGGATCTACACTCTATATCCTATCATACTCTATAATGGAAGAGAATATGATAAGGAATATATTCATTTCTATAGATATATGTAACCGAGTCACTTTGCTGTGCACTTGAAATTTACACAACACTGTAAATCCACTGTATTTCAATAAAAAGTAAAATCAGATACATTGAACACCTAGATTGGAGCATCTGCTCTGCATGCTTAGGATTTACTGGGATGCGATGCACACAGTGGGGAACTTTGATGGTAGCTTCAGAAGTGTTGGGTTACAGCTGATTGGCTGAGCAAACTGTCAGTACGATGGGGATTCGGCAGATGGAGAATCAGATGCTGGGGCCAGAGACACAGCTGCTGGATGGAGGAGCCAGCCCTTAAATGGGTACCAGAGTGTTACCGCATTGAGGACCCTTCATGGGAGTCAGTAAGGAGCAAAGGCACAGATGCAGGAAGCAGGGGTCGGGGGGGGCGGCGCTTTTAGAGAACAGTGAGGTCACAGTACCAAGTGCATCAGGGCTGTGGTCCCCAAGCATGTTTTGGCCACAAATCCCTTTCAGCATATCATCATACGATGTTGATGATAACGATAAGAATGGTGTTAGCAGTTATGTAAATGGTAAGTAACACATGTAATTTCAATGTACCCTCAATGTTTTTCATGTAAGTGCTTTTTACTAATTTAACTTTCACAACCCCGTGAGGTCTCGTGACCAAGCTCTCCTTTTACTAGATGACAAAACTTAAGTGTAAACAGGTCAAAGGTCATGCAGCCAGAAATGGGTGACCTGGAATTCGGGCTCAACACCACCCTGCCTCTCCAAGCAATAGGCTCTTTTTCCAGGAAAAGGTGCATTCTGCATTTCCACACAATTTCGAAGGGTTCACTGAACTTCATGTGTTGACCTTCAATGACCTTGGGTTGAACAGTTTTGATTCATGGAGTGGCTGATGGAAATGTTGGATTCACATTAGTAAATAACCTCAGATGCCAAAACTGGGAGCTCCCTGTAGGCAACCAGAAACGCTGAACATTCCTCAGCTGGAAATGATATGGAAAAGCAGCTTAAGAAGCACAGAAAGTAAAGATTGCTAATTGATTAGTGTATTAAATAGTATGTCACTTAATCCTCCCAGTAGCACTGTCTTTTTACCTAACCCTTCTTCCTGTCTTTTCTCTTAAAAGAAAAGAATCTGGTCCCCTGATAGTGTAATTTTCCCAAGGTCAGTGCACACCACCCACCCTTTCCCCAGGCACACGGAGCCTGTGCCTCTCACCAGCCCTGCGCATCGTCTCCCAGCTTCTGCAAACTGCCTCCTAGTAATCCACATTGGCCCCAGTCAGAGGCTGGTCTTGGCCAATGGGTTCATGGCCCAACTAACAGAGAACCAAGAATTCCTTTGACTGCCACCACCAACTTGTGATCAGTGACTGGTGTGGAAGGACCAACACCCAGGACTTGGCCTGGACACACCTTCCAGAGCTCCCCGTGGGCTTCCCTCGTAGCTCGGTTGGTAAAGAATCCACCTGCAATGCAGGAGACCCTAGTTCAATTCTTGGGTCGGGAAGATCCGCTGGAGAAGGGATAGGCTACCTGCTCCAGTATTCTGGCCTGGAGAATTTCATGGACTGTATAGTCCATGGGATTGCAAAGAGTTGGACACGTCTGAGCCGCCTTTCACTTTCAGAGCTCCTGCAGAAACCTGCAGAATCTGGGTCTTCATCTCAAAACCTGCCCAGCCTCACCCCTTCTCTGTCCTGCTTTCCCAGGCTTCACGGAGCACGTCCCAAGAAATTACTTACACTCAGAACTTTGGTTCAGGCTCTAATCTTGGCAAAACCCAGACTTAGCTGGTCACTCCAGCAGCAGGACTAAGAGGACACTGAGTCTGGCTTTGATCTGCTTTTGCTCTCTTCCTTACAACCTGTAGGGGTTTCTGTGGTGGCTCAGATGGTAAAGAATCTGCCTGCAATGCGGGACACCCGGGTTCGATCTCTGGGTCAGGAAGATTTCCCTGGAGAAGGAAATGACAACTCACTCCAGTATTCTTGCCTGGAGAATTCCATTGACAGAGGAGCCTGGCAGACCACAGTCCACAGTGTCGCAAAGAGTTGTACATGACTGAGCGACTAATTTCACTTTCACTTTATATCCCAAAGCCATCAGCTACAGAATTAGATATAGCTTCATTTTGGCGAACTAATTCTATGAGCCATTATAAGTGGGAAATGTATTCAATGAAAACATTTGAAGGGAAAACTAATAAGCATGAATTATTGTATACTATTTTTCAACTTGCCTTCTAATGCCTTGATTTTCAGGTGTGTAAATTACAGGTATGGACATTACACAGACCATTATTAAGACAAGTTCTTTGAAGTCTCAAAGGCTTCTAATACTAGCCTAGAGGTAAGAACTCAAGTCAACTTCAATGATGAATGAGGACAACTCTAAAGAGAATATGGAAAGAAATTGTACCAATAACACACAAATCAAAAAGCCCCCATAAGTCTTCTCTGGCTTGGTGTGATTCTGTTTGTGGACTTCTTTTTCTTTGTTGTGGGATCTTCCCAGACTAGGGATCGAACCCACGTCTCTTGTGTCGGCAGGCCGATTCTTTACCACTGAGCCACCAGGGAAGTCCGTGATAAGGATTTCCGAAGATGTATCTCTCCTTGTCCCATCTCTGATCCACGGATGAAGAGCTCTTCATCTTTGTCACCTTTGGTAACAATGTGTAGAAGCCATGAAGTTTCATCACATCAGTGACGAACGAGCTGTGGTCCCTGCAGATAACGAGAAGTATAGCCACTAGTGGTAATAACAGGAGAAAGCAGAAAATACACAATTCAATTCCAGAGGTGGATTTCTATGGATCATGGTTCTGTGTGTTTGTCTTTAAGGGGAAAAAAAAAAAAAAAAAACAAGCCCTTAAATTGGATTAAAGTTTTGTAAGACACAGTATTTGATGAAATCAAGCATGTTGATCATCATAATTTAATATGCAGCAGGTTTTTCCTTCAATAAATCACAGATATGAGTTTATTTTTAAATACACATTTTTTTTCTCTAGAGTGCTTATTGAGACAAAGATTTTCAGATTTAGGAAGAGATATTTTTCTTTCCCTTAGGAAAACCTCTACTCTACATGTTTGTTTTTTTTTTTTAATTACCATTTGTCTCAGGAAAAGTTAGCTCCCTTAAGTAAACAGAGACAAAATAAACAGGATTCTTTCCTCAAGTAGCACTTTTCACAGTTTTATGTCAAAATATTTTATAGTTTTTTAAATTATGTGTTATATTCCTCTATTAGATACATATATGGTATTTTTCAAGGACTTTTTTTATTTGTGAAATGATAGAATCTCTCACAAGAATTCTGTGAAGTGGGGGGAAAAATACAAAGAGGGGAATCCCCAGAAACAGATCTGAATGAAGTGTTTGGATAAAGAGGACACCAGATAAAATCTGCCTTCTTTTCTTAGGAAGGAAGTTTTTCTTTCCAACGAGTGCTTAAATACCCCATGCTCTGCTGTGGGCTTGTAGGACCTGATTTGAAATAGCAAAACTTTGGCCAAAATTCATGGACTTTTTACACAAACAATCAGATGGTGAATCCCAGTTGAGAAAAAAGAACAATCTTCTTGAAACATAAACACCAACAAGAATATGAAGAAAGCTATAAGTAAAGTAGTGGCCTCTGAGACCATCCTTTTTTAAAAAAGAAGCAATGCGTCTTCAACAAAAACCGCCCGCGGCTTTCATACAGTGGCTATCGTTAACTCAGTTGTTTCCTTTCGATGTACTAAACCTCAGTGGTTACATCTTTTGATTTCCTATCATTTGTTTGATCAGAATCTCTGAAAATGTACTCGTGGGAACTTTCTGTCAAGCGCCTGAATGACAGTGTGAAAAAATGTTTGGAGAAGGAGAAAAGCAGTGCATATGGGAGTGAGTGACAACTTCTTAAGGGAAACCAAAAAAATAAAAATAAAAAAGAGAGATTTCTAGCCAAAATGTTTAATTACCGCCTCATCAAGACAGGCCATGCCATCTGTTGGCTGGGATGCTGTCCCCACCTTTGGGGGGTGCCTCGTGATTGGCTGGCCATGTGTGAGAGAGAGCCATCTCCAATGGCATCTGTCATCTGTCAACCCCCCAACTGGAATGATGAGCAAAGTTGCCATCGGCTGTCAATGGGCCATATGGAATGATGAGCAAACGAACAGACCATGTCCCAGAAGCAGGGCTTGTCACAAGCAAACCAACCCCTCACTGGCCCCTCCAGCCCAGGATGGAGCCAAAGGCTTACACTCTGCAAGGAAAGATGAAGAATCAGGGTCATAGATACACGTTAGACATCATCTCGTCTTACATCTTTACTGGAAAGATGAAGGGAGTACGCATAAATAAGCCCATCGATTAACTTATAAAAGTATCTAGGTTTGTTGTTTAGTCACTAAATCATATCCGACTCTTTTGTGACCTCAGGGACTGTACCCCACCAGGCTCCTCTGTTCACAGGATTTCCCAGGCAAGAATACTGATGTGTGTGTGTGTGTGTTCCTGAGAAGTCACTTCAGTCATGCCCCACTCTGTGTGAGCCATGGACTGTAGCCCTCCAGGCTCCTCTGTCAGTGGGATTCTCCAGGCAAGAATACTGGAGTGGGTTGCCATGCTATCCTCCAGGGAATATTCCCTACGCAGGGATCGAAGCTATGTCTCCTGCATTGCTAGGCAGATTCTTTACCATTGAACCACCTGGGAAGCCCACCTATATAGACTAGGGTGGAACCATGTACAGTCTACACACAGAGAGCTTCTAATGTCACAGACGTTAGTCCCAGGAGTACTATCGGTAGGAAACATGCCTGTCTGTATTGATTATCTTGAAAACTAAGGAAAAACATCCTAACAAGGCTTGAAAACCATCTCCCTCTGTTTTGGGAAGCCTCACACAGACAAGCAAATGACTGAGGGAGAAAGTTTTGATCTAAATATATACAGAGTTCACTTGAATGCTTGACCAACAAAGCGAAGATTTTAATGTCATGTTCCCATGGCATGACAGATCTTTATATGTGTGTTCTCTAAGATTTATTTAAGAAGGCTTATTACAGGGAGTTATCTACCTTAAAGCACTATTCATAACCTTCAAACTGTGGAATACATTCATTTCACCTAAATTAAGTCAGAATTTGATGCGGAACCCAAGACAGCAGTCATTTCTGGGACTACAGACAAGAGCAGGTGAGAGGTAGCATTTTTTGTAGCTGAGGAATCAATGCAGTTCCAGGTTCTTCAACTCCATTTAGTTGTGGAGACTAACCAACTTTGGTCAGTGGTTCTCAATCTCAGCTACTCATTGGACCATCTCAGTAATTGTAGGAAGTAGGACCCAGCTATAAATACATATTTTAAATGTTAAAATATTAGTTGTTCAGTCATGTCCAACTCTTTGTAATCCCATGAACTGTAACCCACCATACTCCTCTGTCCAGGGACTTCTCCAGGCAAGAATACTGGAGTAGGTTGCCATTCCCTTCTCCAATGGATCTTCTAGACCCAGGGATTGAACCCACTTCTCCTGCATTGCAGGTGGATTCTTTGCCATGTGAGCCATGGAACTTCCCAATTGTTACCTATGATTCAAACGTACATTTGAGAAGCATTGTTTGTAAGTTCAGTTTAGCAGAAACATGAGCAGAACCTGACAAAGCCTGAAGGGGATGAGACCCATCTCGAGCAGTCTGAGGGCTGAAGCACATTGGCTTAGTCTTGTACTTTCTGCACACGTCTGTTTGGTACAAGTTGTTTCTGCATGAACATCATGTCAGTACTTCAGCCTTATCAGGACCAAAGCTCATCCTTGAACCTCTTCTGCCTTCCAGTTCCTCCACTGCAGAGAACAGATCTCCTAGAATCCTGGTAATGTCTCCTGTCCATACTTGACCATCCTCAAGGCATATGTAAGGTTAGAATTAAGGTAAGAAATGGCAACCCACTCCAGTACTCTTGCCTGGAAAATCCCCTGGCTGGAGGAGCCTTATAGGCTACAGTCCATGAGGTCGCAAAGAGTCAGACCTGACTGAGCAACTTCACTTTCACTTATTATCACCATATTTCAGATAAGAAAAACAAAGCATGAGGAGGTCCCTCCATTTGCTTATGCAATTGTAGTGTTAGATTTCATGCCAGACTTGGCTGACTCCGGAGTCAGACATTTCCTTTCAACCACTTCCATCTGCCTGCTCCTTCCTATTGGACAAGGTTCCTGGATACATCCCATCACCAGCTGAGTTTAAACAGGTGCCAAATCTACACCCCACCCCATCTTCCCTTCTCCTCATCACGGATCACTCCAGGTTCCTCTGACCCCACCTTCCCTCCTCATCACGGATCACTCCAGGCTCCTCTGACCCCACCTTCCCTCCTCATCACGGATCACTCCAGGTTCCTCTGACCCTTTCAGGACTTTGATTCTCCTTTTCAGGACTGAAAGAATGTTTCACTGTAGGTTGATCTTCAAAAGCTTTATACTTGATCAATAACATAAAAAGAGCCTAATCAATGATTGTCTTCTCCCTTACCTTTGGAGCAAAATTTTCTCTTCCTGAATCTTGATTAATTTCATTAAAAGTTTTTTCAGATTTATTTTCCTTAAATAAGAGGAAGAATAATTCTGAATTAAATAATAGTAATAGTAATTACTTACTCAGAAGAAATAAAATTCTAAATTCAAAGTAAATAGGGCAGTTTGATTTTAAAAAATTAAGAGACAAACAGCCCATTAAAGTTGAAAAATCAATTAAACTCTCTCATTAGTTCTGAGGTTTTCAGAATTGGGTTGCAATATCACTGATAAAAGCATTAAAATATTTTTGACACTTTTATTATAGTAATTTGCTTATAATAATTTGCTTAAAGTGACATTCCATTGTTGTTTCAAGAGTGATGCACGTGCTTGGAAAAGTAGAGCATAATCATGAGAAAAGCACTGTTAATATTTCAAAGTGTTATATTTCATTAAAAAGTTTATTAGAAAAAACAAAGCTGAAGAACTTGCCAAATTTAGAACGAAAGTTTCTTATCAACAATATACATCAATTTTTACAGATCTCTATGAAGTCCGAAATTTTTCAAAAACTTTAGAAGGTGGGTCATTATATAAAAAGTGATAAATCACTCTCTAGAAAAGAAAATTGTGGTAATTACGGTTGTGGCTCTCATAAATGCACAGTGATGATACCTGAATTGAGAATATCTGTCAGCCTTCTCTTTTCCTACGTATTACCTGAAGAGTGTTTGTTTGTCTTTGTTATTTCAAAAGCCACTGTTCTTTAAACTCCATCACTGGCTAAGAATTATGTCAAAATTTCATTTGGGGACGATGATTTATTTTCACCTTTTTTTTTTAACCTCACTTTGTAATTGCCTTTCTTTTTTTCTTGACGGGAGACATAATCACTCATTTTGCACGACACTATCTATTCGTTGCTTAGTCGTGTTTGACTCTTTGTGACCCCGTGGACTGTAACCCACCAGGCACCTCTGTCCATGGGGACTCTCAAGACAAGAATTCTGGAGTGGGTTGCCATGCGCTCCTCCTAGCTCCCCCTTAAAACTCATATCCTCTTCTTTCTCAGATTTCTTTTTGGATCTGTATCCTGAATTTGCATTTTTTAAAAATTGTTTACAGTTTATTTTTTAAAAGGTGCATGACCAAATAAACTTGCTGAATCTTTTTCTGTTGGAGGGCACCTAGTTTTTGCCCAATGCCTGAATGCTAACATGGTTTCCCTCAGACCATTGTCACTCCATGGTTGTCAAACGTTAGATTTTGCTCATAAGAAGTCTAGGAAACCAGAAGGGAAAGAGACACGTGTACCCCAATGTTCATCGCAGCACTGTTTATAATAGCCAGGACATGGAAGCAACCTAGATGTCCATCAGCAGATGACTGGATAAGAAAGCTATGGTACATATACACAATGGAGTATTACTCAGCCATTAAAAAGAATACATTTGAATCAGTTCTAATGAGGTGCATGAAACTGGAGCCTATTATACAGAGTGAAGTACGCCAGAAGGAAAAACACCAATACAGTATACTAACGCATATATATGGAATTTAGAAAGATGGTAACAATAACCTGGTGTACGAGACAGCAAAAGAGACACTGATGTATAGAACAGTCTTATGGACTCTGTGGGAGAGGGAGAGGGTGGGAAGATTTGGGAGAATGACATTGAAACATGTAAAATATCATGTAAGAAATGAGTTGCCAGTCCAGGTTCGATGCACGATACTGGATGCTAGGGGCTAGGGCACTGGAACGACCCAGAGGGATGGTACGGGGAGGGAGGAGGGAGGAGGGTTCAGGATGGGGAACACATGTATACCTGTGGTGGATTCATTTTGATATTTGGCAAAACTAATACAATTATGTAAAGTTTAAAAATAAAATAAAATTTAAAAAAAAAGAAAAAAGAAGTCTCATGTTTGTTTAACACTTGCTCCTATTTTTTAAAAGGAAGGTTTAGAATTTTTCTCTGACTGCTGAGCTCTGAAATGCCCACCAGTCAATACTTATGTGTGAATTGCTTCCCTACCTTTCAGAAATTCTTCCCAAGTCTTGGTTTGCCAATAACCTCTTCCTTTACACTGTCCATTCTGTTTATGTTATTACTGAGTAACATGGTAAATGTCCCATCTTGAACTGGCATTTCATCTCCGCTCTTTCCTTTGGTACTAACTATGCTGGCAAGCACAGTTATGGGTAAGACCACCTTCGTCCACAAGAAAATAAAGCACGCACACAAATAATCACCATATAAGGCTTTTAGGACACAGTTCATGCAACGTCTTGTACTGAAATTCTTAAGCGATAGAAAGTCTGAAGCGAGAAGAATCTTTTCCAGTTGTAATAATCAAGAAAGGAAATTAAAAATCAAGAAATTAAAAATAAGGGAAAAAAAGAGCAATTGAGTAGAATCAGCAGTAGATGAAAGAAAAATCCAGTCTGAATGGCCAGAAAGGGAGGAAGAGAAAAAGATTGATGGGGAAGGTAGAACAGATAAAAAACAGTGCAGTATGTATTCTTGGGATAGAGACTAGGCTGATTCAGCTGCAATGCAAACGCTTATGTCAGGAATTGACAGAATGTGTAAATTGCTAGGAGAGTTTCACTCTCTCACCGAACACCTGAGCACTGGTAATGAAAGAGTCAGCAAGCCCAGCACAGGGAGTCAGGCTGGACTCGGTCTCAGGGCAAAGCCTCTCAGTAAATGAAATTTAATAAACAGGGACAAGTTTATAAAGTGACACACATTTGTACCACTATATAGAATATTAAAATGATAGATTATCCATGGGGGCATAAAAGTGATTTTCTTGGGAAAAGCGTGTGTTATGATTTAGGGCATTGAATATGGGGCTCTGAAGACATTTCTCCCAAATCCATATGAAAAATTCATAGGAGCCACCCCACGTTCAAGGTAAGGAGCAGCAGCTGTGCTTTGCTGCAGCAGCCGTGAAGATACCCCACGTCCAGAGTAAGAGAAACCCAAGTAAGATGGTAGACACTGAGAGAGGGCATTAGAGAGCAGACAGACGGAAACCACAATCACAGACAACTAGCCAATCTGATCACACGGACCACAGTTTGTCTAATTCAATGAAACTAAGCCATGACCCGCGGGTCATGGTGGAGAGGTCTGACAGAATGTGATCCACTGGAGAAGGGAATGGCAAACCACTTCAGTAGTCTTGCCATGAGAACCCCATGAACAGTATGAAAAGGCAAAATGATAGGATACTGAAAGAGGAACTCCCCAGGTCAGTAGGTGCCCAATATGCTACTGGAGAGCAGTGGAGAAATAACTCCAGAAAGAATGAAGGGATGGAGCCAAAGTAAAAACAATACCCAGGTGTAGATGTGACTGGTGATAGAAGCAAGGTCCGATGCCGTAAAGAGCAACATTGCATAGGAACCTGGAATGTCAGGTCCATGAATCAAGGCAAATTGGAAGTTGTCAAACAGGAGATGGCAAGAGTGAATGTCGACATTCTAGGAATCAGAGAACTAAAATGAACTGGAATGGGTGAATTTAACTCAGATGACCATTATATCTACTACTGTGGGCAGGAATCCCTTAGAAGAAATGGAGTAGCCATCATAGTAAAAAAAAAAAAAAAAAGAGTCTGAAATGCAGTACTTGGATGCAATCTCAAAAATGACAGAATGATCTCTGTTCATCTTCAAGGCAAATCATTCAATATCTTAGTAATCCAAGTCTACGCCCCGACCAGTAACACTGAAGAAGCTGAAGTTGAATGGTTCTATGAAGACCTACAAGACCTTTTAGAACTAACACCCAAAAAAGATGTCCTTTTCATTTTAGGGGACTGCAATGTAAAAGTAGGAAGTCAAGGAATACCTGGAGTAACAGGCAAATTTGGCCTTGGAATACAGAATGAAGCCGGGCAAAGGCTAATAGAGTTTTGCTAAGAGAACACACTGGTCATAGAAAGCACCCTCTTCCAACAACACAAGAGAATACTCTACACATGGACATCACCAGATGGTCAACACCAAAATCAGATTGATTATATTCTTTGCAGCCAAAGATGGAGAAGCTCTATACAGTCAGCAAAAACAAGATTGGGAACTGACTGTGGCTCAAATCATGAACTCCTTATTGCCAAATTCGGACTGAAATTGAAGAAAATGGAGAAAACCACTAGACCATTCAGTTATGACCTAAATCAAATCCCTTATGATTATATAGTGGAAGTGAGAAATAGATTTAAGGGACTAGATCTGATAGACAGAGTGCCTGATGAACTATGGATAGGGTTTGTGACATTGTACAAGAGACAGGGATCAAGACAATCCCCAAGAAAAAGAAATGCAAAAGAGCAAAATGGCTATCTGAGGAGACCTTACAGATAGCTGTGAAAAGAAGAGAAGCCAAAAGCAAAGGAGAAAAGGAAAGATATAAGTATCTGAATGCAGACTTCCAAAGAATAGCAAGGAGAGATAAGAAAGCCTTCCTCAGTGATCAATGCAAAGAAATAGAGGAAAACAATAGAATAGGAAAGACTAGAGATCTCTATAAGAAAATTAGAGATACCAAGGGAACATTTCATGCAAAGATGGGCACAATAAAGGACAGAAGTGGTATGGACCTAACAGAAGCAGAAGATATTAAGAAGAGGTGGCAAGAATACACAGAAGATGTATACAAAAAAAAGATCTTCACAACCCAGATAATCACAATGGTGTGATCACTCACCTAGAGCCAGACATCCTGGAATGTGAAGTCAAGTGGACCTTAGGAAGTATCACTATGAACAAAGCTAGTGGAGGTGATGGAATTCCAGTTGAGCTATTTCAAATCCTGGAAGATGATGCTGTGAAAGCACTCCCCTCAATATGTCAGCAAATTTGGAAAACTCAGTAGGGGCCACAGGACTGGAAAAGGTCAGTTTTCATTCCAATCCCAAAGAAAGGCAATGCCAAAGAATGCTCCAAGCTACCACACAATTGCACTCATCTCACACACTAGTAAAGTAATGCTAAAAATTCTCCAAACCAGGCTTCAGCAATATGTGAACCATGAACTTCCAGATGTTCAAGCTGGTTTTAGAAAAGGCAGAGGAACCAGAGATCAAATTGCCAACATCTGCTGGATCATCAAAAAAGCAAGAGAGTTCCAGAAAAACATCTACTTCTGCTTTATTGACTATGCCAAAGCCTTTGACTGTGTGAATCACAATAAACTGTGGAAAATTCTGAAAGAGATGGGAATACCAGACCACCTGACCTGCCTCCTGAGAAATCTGTATGCAGGTCAAGAAGAAACAGTTAGAACTGTACTTGGAACAACAATTTGGTTCCAAATAGGAAAAGGAGTACGTCAAGGCTGTATATTGTCACCCTGCTTATTTAACTTATATGCAGAGTACATCATGAGAAATGCTGGGCTGGATGAAGCACAAGCTGGAATCAAGATTGCTGGGAGAAATATCAATAACCTCAGATATGCAGATGACACCACCCTTATGGCAGAAAGTGAAGAATTAAAGAGCCTCTTGATGAAGGTGAAAGAGGAGAGTGAAAAAGTTGGCTTAAAGCTCAACGTTCAGAAAACGAAGATCATGGCATCTGGTCCCATCATTTCATGGCAAATTGATGGGGAAACAGTGGAAACAGTGGCTGACTTTAATTTTGGGACTCCAAAATCACTGCAGATGGTGATTGCAGCCATGAAATTAAAAGACGCTTACTCCTTGGAATGAAAGTTATGACCAACCTAGACAGCATATTAAAAAGCAGAGACACTACTTTGCCAATAAAGGTCCATTTAGTCAAGGCTATTGTTTTTCCAGTGGTCATGTATGGATGTGAGAGTTGGACTATAAAGAAAGCTGAGTGCCGAAGAATTGGTGCTTTTGAACTGTGGTACTGGAGAAGACTCTTGAGAGTCCCTTGGACTACATGGAGATCCAACCAGTCCATCCTAAAGGAGATCAGTCCTGGGTGTTCATTGGAAGGACTGATGTGAAACTGAAACTCCAATCCTTTCTCCAATCCTGATGAGAAGAGCTGACTCACTGGAAAAGACCCTGATGTTGGGAAAGATTGGGGGCAGGAGGAGAAGGGGACAACAGAGGATGAGATGGCTGGATGGCATCGCCAACTCAATGGACACGCTTTTGGGTAAACTCTGGGAGTTGATGATGGACAGGGAGGCCTGGTGTTCTGCAGTTCATGGGCAAGCTAAGAGTTGGCCAAGACTGAGTGACTGACCTGAACTGAACTGAAGGCCTTTGAGCCTGGGAGTGGTGTTATAACACACGTTTAATAACCCTAAGGCTGGGACTGCCCTGGGAGTCCGGTGGTTGAGACTTCACTTTCCAGTGCAGAGGGTGTGGGTTCAACCCCTGGTCAGAGAGCTAAGATCCCACATGTCACATGGCCAGAGGCAAAATAAATAAATAAATTAATTCAATAAAGACTTTTAAAATGATCCACACCAAAAAGCAATTTGAAAATAAGCAAACCTGAAGCTGATGGCAATTTATGAACAATGAAAGTGTTAGTCAGTCATGTCCAACTCTTTGGGACTCCATGGACTGCAACTCGCCAGGCTCCTCTGTCCGTTGGATTTCCCAGGCAAGGATACTGGAGTGGGTTGTCCATTCCCTTCCCCAGGAGATCCTCTCCACCCAGGGATCCAATCCAGGTCTCCCATGTTGTAGGCAGACTCATTACCATCTGAGCGACCAGGGAAGCCTGTTTATGGACTCTAACAAAGAAGAAAAAATAAAACTTAAAAAAAATTTTTTTAAGCCACCAAGAGAATGAGAGCACTGATAGAGAGTCCCTTTGAGAAATTCAAGAGTACAGTGAGAAAGGAAGAGGCAGCCGCAGGGAGAGGTCCACAGGAGAGGTACAGGGCGAGTACTGGCCCTTGGAGGAAGGTCGAGGGGTCGGGAGGAGGGCAGGGCAGTGACAGAGGTTAGCAAATCTGAGACTCTTCATCCTCGAACTGGAGGAGAATTGATGGCGCTCTAAAAGAAAGCTCAGACCTCCCTGGTGGTCCAGTGGCCAAGACTGTCAGCTCCCAATGCAGGGGACCCTGGCTAGAGAACTTGATCCTGCATGTCACAGCTAAGAGTTCGCATGCCACAGCTAAAGACCCTGCAGACTACAACTAAACAAACAAAAAAGTCTCGCAGGCTGCAAAGAAGACCCAAGATCTGCTTGCCACAACTAAGGCCTGGCACAGCCAGATAAATAAATATTTTCTTGAAGATAAAAATTTTTTAAAAGGGCCTGGTACACCACATAAATAAATAGGTACTTTTTGAAAAATTAATTTTACAAAGTAAAGGATAGAACATTCAAAATGCATCATGATGGTGAGGAAATGACAAAGGTCCTGCTCTTGGCAGGTCTCATCGAGTCCGATTCCTGCCTCTAATCATTATGAACCTTTGATGAGTCTCTGCCATCTCTGGGTCTCATTGTCCTCACCTATAAAATGTGCTTGCTGTAGGATATGTATATATATATATCTCTTAATCTGAACATTTAAAATATATATGCATAAATATTTTAAATGTTCAGATCACAATTCTATAATTTTACTTAGTTTCTACATTAGTTTTGGTGTCATTCCTCCAGTATCTTTGTCCCATATCTTCCTAAGCAACACACAAATTCTACTTTAGGTGAGCAATGATGCTCATTTCCCTGCACATCTTACCTTAGGAAGGATTACTTTTTATTTTTCTAAAGCATGGTATGAATCAGAAAACAATGGAATCATCCTCTAAATTATTTGAGAACTAAGGAAAGGTTGTTTTTATTTTTTTTCCAAATATCCCTGTATTTTACTTTAAACTCCAGAGCAGTAAATCAAGTCAAAGAATTTTAACGTGGATTTCAGTTTTATGTATAAATCATCCTGTCATTTTGGCACAGCCACTGAGTTTCCTCCTATTAGCTGGAGAAGATCATGAATAAATTTGCAGCAGGCTGCACGTGGGAATTTGTGTACATGAAATAATTCTTACTGGCAATGGCTTCTACAATTCACCGCACAGAAAACTTCACGTGAGGGCACAGAATTTCGTGTCTCACACTAGCCTGGAAGCTGAGAGCCACAAACACATATGTTGGAGAGCCTCTGCTCTCCTGATCAATACAGCTTGTCCGCAAACCTGTTCTGATCTAACACCAGACGTGCACAGCAACGCTAGCCGTGATCTCTCAGTGAAGTCCCTTGGCTCTCAGATAACATCACGCCTCTTCAGTCTGGTAATCGAGGTCTGCCTGACGCTAATTCAGTCCAGAGCCTCATCATTAATTTGGATGCTCCTGGACAAGAATGCTGAACACGTGAGGTGTGTGTTGACCTCCATCCCATGCTCCTGTGAGGCTCCATTACTTGGCTCTGGCATTCTTTTTCACACAACGTAGTAACATATCTTCTGAAACCTTCTCAGTACCACATCCCAGGAAGTGGCTTGGACAACTGATCAGAGTGTGTTAGTCGCTCAGTTGTGTCTGACTCTTTGTGACCCCAAGGACTGCAGCCCAGCAGGCTCCTCTGCCCATTGGGATTCTCCAGGCAAGAATATTGCAGTGGATTGCTGTTTGCTTCTCCAGGGGGATATCCTCCCGAACTAGGGATCAAATCTGGGTCTGTCGCATTGCAGGTTGATTCTTTACTGTCTGAGCCACCAGGGAAGAATCTGATCAGAGTGGACATCAGGTTTAAAAATATCTACTGTTCTTGGTGGCCTCTTTCTTCCCCTCTTTTCCAAACCTTGTGGCTAAGACTCCTTAACTTCCATCTCTAGTTCAGGTTCATCCCAAACCCTGAGGTCCAGCTTCACAGCAAGGATACAAGTTTAGGGAACTTCATGCCAGTATTTTAGAGGCTCAGAAACAAGTTGGCCTCCTCATGGGCTCCCCTTCTGGCCTCACATCTTAGTTCTATTCACCGGCCTGTTGATTTATGCCTTAGGATCCTTTGCATATGGCACCATATCTAAGTGTCTATCTTTTTAAAAAATCATTATTAAATTTGTTACCATACTGCTCTGTCATACATTTTGACATGTTTGACATGATTCCATATGACATGAGGCATATGGAATCTTAGCTCTCTGAGCAGGAGTAAAAACCACACCCGCTGCATTGGAAGGTGAAGTCTTAACCACTGGACCCTCAGGGAAGTCCCCTGAGTTTCTATCTTGGTTGCTTGCTGGGGATACATCTTTTCTTTGAGGTTTGAGTGTTCCCTTTCTCTTAATGGTCTCTTCAGAAGCCAGAGATCTTTCCTGTGATGTCAACTGCCTGCATGGTTGCCTGTTTCCTGGAAACTGAGATACATTTCAGAGCTCTCTGCTTCTTCGGGGACTCATACTTTGGGCTAACCTTGGACCTGAGAGCATCACCTCCTGCCAAGCTACCTGACATTCCACCTGGCCGTCCAAGTCTCTTGGTGGAAGCTGGATAATATTGTACTGAACACTAGTGTGGTATTTCTCAATTGGCAACATGTTATCTCTTCCCACTGCACCTCACAGAGCCCAATTTTAACACAGTTCTGTAGCGACCTTCATTTTAGTTAACCTGACCTCTGAGTGTGTTCCAGGGTTTTCTCCTCCTCTGCAGGTTTCCTCAGAACATTCTCCCAGTCCTAAACATCCTCCCAAGTCCTCTACTGCATCCTTCTGCTGATTCAGCTTAGAGCTGCCCTGAAGCCTCTCACCCTCTCTGACATTTGCTTCATAAACCCAGCACCACAGTTAGTTTTAGAGCTTAATAATGCTTGGGATTTTGTCTCACGAAATTATAAGTTCCCAGATTTGGAAGATACTGAAGGCTGAGTAGTTCCAACACCACCCTGGCATGATCCGTGAGCTTCTCCACCGTCTCCACCGAGTGTACGCCAGGCCCAAACTTGAACACTCCAGTGATGCTGAACTCATACCTCTTATATCTCTGAGGATTAAACATTTAATCCTCAAGCCATCTAATTATATACTACTGTACACTTATTCTCAGTGTCTGAACTTAACTCATGGTGGAAACATACCTAAATATTTAGTGACAGCATGACCAAACGGTAGTGCCATAAGGACTGAAGACAAACCTCATGTGTTCACCAGTCTCTGGGCCAAGACTGCAGTTATTTCTGATATTGTAAATTTTCTGGTTACCTCATAATGCTGGATCCACCTCATAGTACTTTTTTTTTGTCTTCAGAGAGACTTATTGCATGCAGTTCCATTTTCACTGTGTTCTCTGCTGTGCTCATCCTCCTTGCTTGGAACAAAGGTGATAAATATCATAGAGATGTTGATCAAGACTGACTATTTAATGAGGATTCATAAATTATGGGCTAATACAGAGTGTGTGTTTATATGTGCATGTTCTATAGGAAGATTGTTTAAATGAGACATTATGGCTTCACTTAGCCAACCTGAATCCAGTGGGTCAAGAGTTTTGAAAAATAATCAGCATTTATTTAAAACATAAGGATGGACAATTTATCACCCATTTGTTCCTGTCCTTTGCGTGTAGAGAAGCTAAAGGCAAAGGAGAAATAGAAAGATATACCCATTTGAATGCAGAGTTCCAAAAAATAGCAAGGAGAGATAAGATATAATTACTCAGTGATCAATGAAAAGAAATAGAGGAAAACAATAGAATGGGAAAGACTAGAGACCTCTTGAAGAAATTTAGAGATACCAAAGGAACATGTCATGCACTGCTGGGCACGATAAAGGACAGAAGTGGTATGTACTTAACAGAAGCAGAAGATATTAAGAAGAGGTGGCACGAATACACAGAAGAACTGTACAAAAATCTTCATGACTGAGATAACCATCATGATGTGATCACTCACCTGAGCCAAACATCCTAGAATGCGAAGTCAAGACGGCCTTAGGAAGCATCACTATAAACAAAGCTAGTGGGGGTGATGGAATTCCAGTTGAGCTATTTCAAATTATAAAAGGTGATGCTGTGGAAGTGCTGCCCTCAATATGTCAGCAAATTTGGAAAACTCGGCAGTGGCCACAGGACTGGAAAATGTCAGTTTTAATTCCAATCCCAAAGAAAGACAATGCTAAAGAATGTTCAAACTACCACAAAATTGAACTCATCTCACATGCTAGCAAAGTAATGCTCAAAATCCTCCAAGCCAGGCTTCAACAGTACATGAGCCGTGAACTTCCAGACGTTCAAGCTGGATTTAGAAAAGGCAGAGGAATCAGAGATTAAATTGCCAACATCTGTTGGATCATTGAAAAAGCAAGAGAGTTCCAGAAAAAGATATATTTCTTTTTATTGACTATGCCAAAGCCTTTAACTGTGTGGATCACAACAAACTGTGGAAAATTCTGAAAAAGATGGGAATACCAGATCACCTGATCTGCCTCCTGAGAAATCTGTATGCAGGTCAAGAAGAAACAGTTAAAACTGTACATGAAACAACAGTCTGGTTCCAAATTGTGAAAGGAGTACATTGAGGCTGTATATTGTCACCCTGCTTATTTAATATACAAAGTACATCATGAGAAACACTGGGCTGGATGAAGCACAAATTGGAATCATGATTGCCAGAAGAAATATCAATAACCTCAGATATGCAGATGACACCACCCTTATGGCAGAAAGCAAAGAAGAACTAAAGAGCCTCTTGGTGAAAGTGAAAGAGGAGAGTGAAAAAGTTGGCTTAAAGCTCAACATTCAGAAAACTAACAACATGGCATCTGGTCCCATCACTTCATGGCAAATAGATGGGGAAACAATGGAAACAGTGGCAAACTTTATTTTCTTGGGCTCCAAATTCACTCTAAATTGTGACTGCAGCCATGAAATTAAAAGACACTTGCTCCTTGGAAGAAAAGCTATGACTAACCTGGACAGCATATTAAAAAGCAGAGACATTACTTTGCCAACAAAGGTCCATCTATTCACAGCTATGGTTTTCCCAGTACTCGTGTACGGATGTGAGAGCTGAACTATAAAGAAAGCTGAGCGTCAAAGAATTGATGTTTTTGAACTGTGGTGCTGGAGAAGGCTCTTGAGAGTCCCTTGGACTGCAAGGAGATCCAACCAGTCAGTCCTAATGAAAATCAACCCTGAATATTCACTGGAGGGACTGCTGCTTAGGTTGAAACTGCAATACTTTGGCCACCTGATGTGAAGAACTGACTCATTTGAAAAGCCCCTGATGCTGGGAAAGATTGAAGGCAGGAGAAAAGGGGACAACAGAGGATAAGATGGTTAGATGGCATCACCAACTCATTGGACATGAGTTTGAGTGTGCTCCAGGAGTTGGTGATGGACAGGGAAGCCTCGTGTGCTGCAGTCCATGGGGTCACAGAGAGTTGGACATGACTGAGTGACTAAACTGAACTTTTTGTAACCACTATTTTATAAGTGCTTAATACATGGCAGCAACCATTCTAGGTGCTGTGGATACAAGGATGAACAAAACTGCTAAGTTCCCTGCAACTATGAGGCCACAAACAGGAGAAAACATGTAGTCTGAATGGTAGCAGATGACACGTGCCTGACACCCATTCTCCAGGGTTTCTGTGAAGGTGTGCAGACATGCAGAAATGCAAAATAAACAGGCCACACACCATAAAATGTGAATGTGGAAGCAGAGGTCAGTCAAGGTGAAATTTCTACTGACTGTACTTCTTGTGAGCAAAAATGAGTTAAGAAGCATGTTACTAATAAACACAACCAATGTTCTGGCCTTTGAAGAGAACAGAATGCATATTCTGGTTAAAATTTTTGACTTTTCTATCAACTATAATGGTAAGTAATATCAATCATATAATAAGAGGATATTGAGCCCTAGTTATATAGAAATAAATCTGAATTTTAAATGTTTCAGTTATGTAATATTCAGTATAGTTTATGCTATAGAGGCATATTAAACACCAGAAACCAAGATTCTGTGGTCTGGTTTCTTGGTTTATTTTTTTAAACAGTAATAAAATACTGTAACTACACTACCTATAAAACATCAAACTAACAAATGTAACCTATCAGATTCACAATTTAGCCATTGATAGAATGGCTTAATAGAGTAATACAAAAAGAGGTAAAATCAAAGACTTTTAGGTAAGAAAGGCAAAAACAATCTTGCTATTTTTCTGGACCTTCAAAGTAAACACATTGGGAGTTGGATGAACTTGGAAGGTTACTGCTTTTAATGTCCAAGTTGTGTGGATAGAGGATGATTCTCACCGTGGGTGTTAAGATATTTCTTGATACCAGTGAAGATCAGGGCTTGGCCAGGACAGAGGGCTGGGCTAGAGGATTCCTTGGGAGCTTTGTCCTTGCTTTCCACAGGGGGAGAAGCATGGGCTATGGTCTTCTCAGGAGGTGACTCCTTCTACAGGATCAGTCTGTGCTTCCCCTTTTGGGGCCACCTGTGTCTTTGGTCAGATTCAACTCAGTGTTGGTTTTGTTGACTTTAAAAAATGCACAGTGTGAATGTGGACAGTTAAGTCTTATTGGGGGCGAAATGAGGGCTGCAGCCTGGGATGCAGCATTGCAGGTAGCTCTGAGAAACTACTCTGAGGAGGCAAGAGGGGGAGCCAGGTTACACAAAAGTTTTGCAAAAAAGGGCAGGTAGTCTGAATGTCAGAATGTTTTTGTTAATTAAAGAAAACCAGGTATCCCAAGTGAAGGAATTTAGTGCTTTTCTATGCATGGGAAGAGGCAAGAGTCTGGGGTCCCTGAAATCATTCCCTTTGAAGCACCTCAGCCATCTGGGGCCGGTATCCTGTTTTCACATCCTGAGTTTCCTCAGGGCTCACCGTAGGGAGTGGCTGCAGGCTGATGGCTGCTAGATGGCAGGCATTCTTGCCTTCCTGAGTTCCCTCTGGGCTCATCAGCTCACCATTCAGGGTGGCTGCAACCGCTGACAACAGTGCCATCCTTTGTTTGATACGCAGCAAACATTCCATTTCTCAGTTTCTGGGGCTGGGTACCACTTGGGGTCCTGGTCCTTGGCCTGTGCATGCTGGGTCATCTGTTCTCAGTTGCATTTTCTCCTTCTGGAATGGCCTGTGCTCCTTGTCCGGCTCCTGAGTGCTCAGAGAACTTCCTCTGTCAATGTCTTCTTTTTTGTCAGCATCTTCCCTCAAGGCTCCTGTCCCTGTGTCTGGGACCAGGTGCTGGCCTCTCTCTGATAGTCTCACCTGGTCTGTGGGTCCCCACAGAGCTTGTCACTACAAAAGAAAGTCCCCTTCTAAAAGGAAGAACAGACCCAAGGGGAGATTTTGAAGACCAGTGGACCTCGTTTTTTGGTTGCCAAGAGATCGCTGCCTCTAAGACAAGTTAACAAATAATAATATGGAAGTCTCCCTCTTGCAAAGTGTGGCTGGCTGGCCCTCCACCAGGGAGAACAAATGAAGAATGATCCCAACTCCCTCACGCTTTCTATGTCCCCCAAAACTTTCATATGAAGAAGAGAAACTTGTCAATGATGTTTGTTCCTAAAATCAAACTGATTAATTATGAATGCAAACTGCTTTTTGTACAGTTTTAATATGAGTAGTGTTTTCTAAGAATGCAAATATATATCAACTGAGGGAGAATATTTTTCCCCCTGAACTTTCCCAAGAATTATTCATCATTTTGGAAAATCCTATAATGTTGTCCAAGGCATTTACATCACCACCACCAGGAAACATCTGAATCAGTCTTCACTTCTCTCCACCACAGTCATGGAGAGTCCACCCATATGGGAGAGAAAGGCCCTGTCTTTCAACCACACAACCTCCTCCATTATCATAGCATCTCACTTCAAATAGATCTCTGATTGGCAAAATTTCTTGCAGAAGCCCACAGTGAAATGCCATATTTTATGCATCATGAGAGTACCATTTGGGAGCAGAGTGCATCACAGCAGCGTAACAGCCCTGAGAAGTGCTGACACTGTTGCGTGGCTCCATGCATCTCGAGTGACGTTTCCCACCTCCCCGAGAGGTCCTGTGGCCACAGATTGGCCAAGCCAGAGGGGGTCTCTGTGGAATGTCTCACCTCCTTCATTTAGGAGGAATTTAGTTCAATTCTTCTCCTCAAAATAAAAGCTGCTTATTATTTGAGAAAGAAAAATTAAGATCAAATCATCATAATTAATGGTTCAAAAATCTCCAATCCTCTCATTAGAATCACAAAAATTTTCACATTCAAAAATTATGTCAGGGACTTCCCTGATCCAGTGGTTGAGATTTTGCCTTTCAAAATTTCTTGACAAAGTGTCAATGCATGGGATGCTGATTTGATCCATGGTCAGTGAACTCAAATCCTACATGCCCCTTAAAAAAAAAAAACAAAACAGACCATCAACAACAGAAGTCATACTGCACAACAAATTCAATAAAGACTCTAAAAATTGTCCACATCAAAATAAATAAATTAAAATTTTGTTTCATCTTAATTTTTTCCCCAGGATGGCAAAAGGACTCACAAGGTAAAGCTTTTGTACAGTTGGATGGTATTAGTATTGAGAGATGGAAAAACTAGTCTGGAGACCTTCAACTCCTGCAAATGCCAATACCAAGGAACAAGAAGGAACAAGAAGTGGGAACTTGTAACCTGCACTTTCACCAACAGGGAGCACGATTTTCATTCAGCCATAAATCCTGCTGTGTATGCAACTGGAAAGTTTGCTAAAGTTTGTGCCAAACTTTTTTTTTTTACCGTTTCTCTCATATTTTTAGTCATGAGTTTCTTTTAAAAAGAATATTTTAATCATCAACCATTTAAAATCTATGCTTGTGTTTGATTCATAACCTTATGCTGACATTGCCTTGTGCTGGGTATTCAGATGACTAACTCGTTTGCAGAACTATTTACATGGGCATTAGATCATCTTCATAAATTTGATTTTAGTTCAGTACTGGTTAATGGGCCATAAAAATAAAGGGTGAGCCAACAACAAAAGGAATATGGTTTATTGCCTGAAAGAATGCCTGAGACTGTGGCTGTTTGATAAGTTAATAATAGCCAAGCATGAACTTCCCCCAAGCCTTTGTCATCTGTGAAAGTGAGACCGTGTGATACCCGTTTATAAAGGCACACTTTAAATGTGTGCTTTGAAAGAGTGAAAATATAGAATGCAGGGAAATCGGGTAATTTCCTGCCTGAACAATGAAGCTGAAGTTCAGGTGTGTGTCTACCACACCGCAGAAGTTCCTGTCACCTGCTGGGACAGTCACTCAGTCTCCATCTGATGGAAAAACACTGGCTGGAGATGGATTTTTGGTCAGATGCATTGGCCACAAAGTATAAGAAATGGCAATAAAAATGTTTCCATGTTTTAAGGACACTGTATGCACACTTGCAATGAAACTAGTTTAATTTTCTGTTTTTTTAAAAAAAACAGGCTCTTCCTCCAAGGGTTCTGATAACAATGGAATATGTTAGAAAAATGTAGGTGTGTGTGATTTACTCAAAGCTGCTACTGAACTGAGCTCGGTGTTTTGGCGGGAGACATAACTATCTAGAGAAATGAGAGTGACTCATCTTCCTCCAAAATAGGTAAAACTAAAAAATGTGTCCACCAACTGAGGCTTAAAATTTTGCCTAGGACTTCCCTGGCGGCTCAGTAAAGAATCTGCCTGCCAATGTAGGAGACACAGGTTTGGTGCCTACTCCAGGAAGATTCCACCTGCTGTGAGTGACTAAGCCCATACACCGCCATCAGTGAGCCTGGGAGCCACGACCGCTGAAGCCCACGTGCAGGAGAGCCTGTGCTTCGCCACGAGAGAAGCCTGAGCACCGCAACTAGAGAGCAGCCCCAGCCTGTCACAACTGGAGGAAAGCCCGGGCAGCATCAAAGACCCAGCACAGACAATAAATAAACAAAAATTAAGACAAAATTGTCCCTGAACGTTTTGTTTCTAGAAGCAGGAAATTTTAGAATAAGTGGAGAAACAAAAGATCCTGCTTTTTCAATTTTCCTAGCAACATTTTTCAAGTGGCAATTGACTGAGACCAAGGAGATCCAACCAGTCCATCTTAAAGGAAATCCGTCCTGATTACTCATTGGAAGAACTGGTATTGAAGCTAAAACGCCAATACTTTGGCCACCTGATGCAAAGAACTGACTCATTTGAAAAGACCCTGATGCTGGGAAAGATTGAAGGCAGGAGGAGAAGGGGACGACAGAGGATGAGATGGTTGGATGGCATCACTGACTCAATGAACCTGAGTTTGCATAAACTCCGGGAGTTGGTGATGGACAGGGAGGCCTGGTGTGCTGCAGTCCATGGGGTCACAAAGAGTTGGACATGACTGAGAGACTGAACCGAACTAAGACCAGAGGCAAAGAACACTTTGGCAAAACGTGAACTTTGAAAAATCGGGAGCTGAAGAGATGGGTTCTGGAAGGGAACATCTCTACCACATTAACCATGATTTAGAGCATGGGGGCCATCCAGGAAGCAGGGAAGGGCTGAGCAAAAATTATAGTAAAGTCAGTGTGAATTGTCTCCTTGGGATAGAAGAAAGGGTGAGGGAGATGGAACATAGAGAACACACACAAGGGAAGTCAATCGATCGTGCCAGCAATAGAAATGGACACGGCAGGCTAGCCAGTCGTTTTATTTCAGCATCAGCTTTGGTAGTAAACATACTTCATTAACATATGTGTCCACTCACCATTCATTGAAACCAGCGAGCTGAAAAGATCTTTAAGAATGTGTTTGCTGAAAACTGTGCATATGGGGCAAAGAGTGCCCCCCAGTTGGGGTGGATCAAGTTAAGAGTAGGGAAGGTCACCTCTGATCTCCTTGGAAAGTTTTCATCATCTTCCCTTCGCTAAAATAAAAGTACTATTTGCCAAGAATGGAAAGTCTAAACCGCTCCGTTTCTAAGTTTATTTAAAGTTGTTTCTGGAGAGGCTAGCCTCTATTTGAACTTCCCAGGAACAGATTTGCTGCTTTAGATAAAATTGAACAGTCTGCACTCAGTTTTTTGTTTTTCTGAAACTTTAGTAGATTTTTAAAGTGGAAAAAAAAATGTAGGATCCATTATGTACCGAAGCAACCACTTTTTTTGAGATGGAAATTAAAATGTGGGTCAGAACTTCGAAGAGCGAGGTCATAGAGATATGGACAGGAACAGCAACCAGCTGCCAGGCATGCTTCTTAAAACGTTCTTAGAAAACTCCCCTTAAACTGGGTGCAGGTAGAAAAGAATGAAGACACATGAGTCAGTACTGATATTTCATCTTCTGTGATGCTACAAAATTTCAGACTTACTAATATGCTGTGCCAACACAAATAAGTTAAAACAGTTAAAGAAATGTCATTTTTGATACAAAAGTGATTGGATGAGTTGGCTATAGGAATGTTGTGTGTGTGTGTGTGTGTGTGTGTGTGTGTGCATGCGCGTGCAAGCATGCATGCTCAGTCATATCAGATTCTTTGCGACCCCAGAAGGTGTAGCCTGCCAGGCCCTTTGGCCCTAGGATTCTTTAGGAAAGAAAACTGCAGTGGGTTGCCATTTCCTCCTCCAAGGGATCTTCCCAACCCAGGGATCGAACCCATGTTTCCTGTGTCCCCTGCACTGCACGCAAATTGTTTACTCACTGAGCCATCGGGGAAGTTAGCCTTCTCAACCTTCTCTTTTTAGAAAGAAGGAGCTTGGTGGTTTGGGATGTCACCTGTCAAAAACCTGGTTGGCGGTGTTCAGGCAGGGGCAGAAGCATGGCCTGGGCCGCCTGGCACTGCTGGGGCTCAATCCTGAAGCCACATGTGGGAGCAGCGTGGTCATAGTTCCCTGCAAGGCCTTAGATAAGAACTCTTCATCCGTTTATCGCATGAAGTAGGCAATGCATGTGGGCAGCACTCTCTAAACCCGTATACATGCCCCGCCCCTGCATGTCCCTATCCTGATGTTGCATAGTCTTCTCCGTGAACCAGATGAGAAAGCTGGAGCCTAGAGTTGAAAGTGGGCAGGAGGTGACTCCAGAATTGGGGCTCAATTCCAATGTATAGGGGCTTCCCTGGTGGCTCCATGGTGAAGAATCTGCCTACAATGCAGGAGACTTTGGGCTCCACCCCTGGGTCAGGAGGTTCCCCTGGAGGAGAAAATGACAATTTACTGTGGTATTCTTGCCTGGAGAATCCCATGGACAGAGGAGCCTGACAGGCTATGGTTCATTGGATCACAAAGAGTCAGACACAACTGAGTCACTAACACTTTCAATGTATACGCTTTCCCTTCTGCTGAAATTTTACTTGAAAAGTCACATTCTTGTCTTTCTTTGACGTAGGGTCAATGACTTTTCCTTTTATTTTGTTGATTCTCCCAAATCTTCCAACGCCACCATGCCTTGTCACTGGGTCCTGTGGCTTGTCTTTCTCTAACAGGAAGTAAACCCTAAAAAAAGGTTTCCACCGAGTCCTATGTTTGAATACTGCTTCTGTGTTGTCTGTTTCCGCTTCATGAAATTCCTACCAAAGTCCAGCTACAGCACACGAGAAAGACCCAGAGAACAGGACCTAGGAGAACAGTTCTGCCCAGCGTCTAGCAGAGCCCACAGAGAGAGATGTGTGCAAGGTCTAGCAAGGCTCGTCGTGGTTTTAAAGGTCATAAAGATGGTCTGTCATTTATAGATCCAAATCTAGGCCCTGAAACATCATGCGGTAAGGAAAACTCGTATTAACACCCTAAGAGCTAAAACATCATGGAAGTATTTCAAGCTTTCAGAAATCTTAGATATCACCTGTCACCTAGCACAGTGGTTGGTGTGTGCTTAATCACTCAGTCATGTCTGACTCTTTTCAACCCCATAGACTATAGCCCACTAGGCTCCTCTGTCAATGGATTCTCCAGGCAAGAATACTGGAGTGGGTTGCCATTTCCTTCTCCAGGGGATCTTCCCAACCTGGGGATAGAACCTGGGTCTCCTGCATTGCAGGTGGATTCTTTACCACTGAGCCACCTGGGAAGCCCCTCTAGTGTGGTGAATTGCATGCAATCCTCCCAAACATGCCTTTCTCCCACATCCCAGATATTCCAAAAGAAATAATAAGCCTCACAGTGTGCTCAGTACAGTATATCAAATATTCCTCAGATGTATTTGTCTTTCTAAAGTAGATCTGCCTGCTTTTTATGCCTTCATTTTAGCTACTAATAAACATCTTGAGAAAGATGGATCTCGAGACAGAAGCGTGTTGAACTTCTGAACTCCGTGGCGGCCTCAGATAATTAAACAGCAGATGGCAGCCTGATGTTATACCTCTGAGTTCAGCCCCAAATCTCCTGTCCCTTCAACATTCCAATATCACAGTCACAACAATATGAGAGTAACTGTCAACTGCATCTGGCTCATCTGAAACGTGTGCCTAGTAACCCTAACAAAAAATACTGCATTTCTCTGGTCAGGCTTGATGTGTTTTTAGCGAATGCACAATCACCAGATTCTTTTCTAAATACTCACAGACAACCTGCCGAAAAGAGTTAATTGTCTATTTTGGCCACAATTCCCAAAAGTCTGTCGTTTCTGGAAATTCCAGAAGACTTGCACTAGTTGCCATTCTTCAATCCAAAAAAAAAAAAAAGGAACCTCACAAAATCCATATATTTTTATAACTTATAGTTTTTCTGAGATTACTCATATCCACTGAACACTTTCAGATAGAATTCTCATGCATATAAAGACTTGAGTGTATTGAGACTGGTCAGTTTTGTTTAAAGATTCTTTGCAGCTGACTTGCATTTGGTTTTTTCCCCCAAAGAGGCCTGACCCTGTGCACTTTGGGACCAGCCCGTCCTCTGAGTTGAAGGCACCAAAGCCATCTGGGAAACACAGTTCTCTGCCTTTGGCCAACGTGACGTCAGAGTTCCCGAGGACCCATTCTTTCTTTGTTCTTGTCGCTTCAAACAGAAAAGAAGGTCTATGGTTTTTCTAGCATTTTTCATGAACTTCGTTCGTCATGGGTTTGAGCCTTTCCTGACATTGTTCTTACAGGTTCATTTTATGCTTTCCTCATGTGTCTGTTCAATTTTGCATGTGTCCGTCCCACTCAGAGAGGCTAGACGTGCTTTGTGTGATTCAGCAGAGGTTGAGTCACAGATGAGTAAAACCAAGTGAGCGGAAGAAAGGAAAATTCTGTGGGGGTTGGCACAAGGCCCTGGTTCCTAATATCTGCCCCTTCCTTCTCCTTTCAGGAGCAGCTCACTGGCCAGTCCTCCTGGGAAAGTTCCTGGCTCCCATCCGCTCATTCTGTTACAGGAAGCCCCGTGTCCCTTGAAATACCTCCCCAACATCACCCCTTTTAGCCACTGGAGTGTTTGCTTTAAGAAACTCCCAGTGCTGCCCAGAAGAAGTGATCTGAGCTGGGCCTTCACTTCATTTGTTCATTCAGACGTTCAACAAGATTTACTGAGTGTCTACGGCATGCCAGGCACTGTTCTAGCTGCTGTTAATTTACTGATTTGTGGCTCTGTGGGGTCTTCCTTGCATGTGGGCTTTTCTCTAGTTGCGGTGAGCCGGTTTCTCATTGCTGTGGCCCCTCTTGCTGCAGAGCACAGGCTCAGTAGCTGTGGCACACGGGCTCAGTTGCTCCTTGGCACGTGGGATCTTCCCAGACCGGGGATTGAACTCATGTCCCCTACATTGACTGGCTAATTCTTTATCACTGAGCCACCAGGGAAGCCCCCTAGGTGCTTTTATTATCCCAGGGAACAAAGAACAAGAGCTCCTTTTAAAAAATTACTTTAAACTTTAAAATTTTTTTAAAGTTAAAACTAAAAATAAGTATACAGAAATTTTAATTAAAGAAAAATAGAACCCCTGCCGTCCTGTAGCTTGGTGGACATTCTAGTGAGCCACGAAGGATGAAAAGACATAAACAAAACTTCAGCGGCCATAAGAGCACATGCTAAGGCCAAGGGTCAGAAAATAGCCTCCAGTTTACAGGAAAAAGCTGCAAATCCTTAAAAAGTACTGGCAGGTAACCAACAGGTAAAGCCGGGCGGCTGGCGAGGTGGGAGGTCCCATCAGAAAGGCTCTGAGTGCTCCTGGGTCAGACATGGTGCCCACATATAAAAATCATATATCTGTCAAAGAAAAAAAGGTATGGCACTTAGTTTAAATTTTGAGAAGTGCAGTGGTTCTTAGAAAATATGGTGAGTATTGAGGAACTTGGTAGTTTTTTGATGAATGAATAAAGGAAGGATGTAAGGAATTAGAACAGTGAGATTAGAATGTTCAGAAGGTAATTTGTTGCATCAGTTTAGAAAGTAGCTTTGGATGGAAAAGCATCAGAAAGGAGGTGACTAGATTAAAAAAAAAAAAGGAGCCAGAGCCCCAGGAAGGAGTGGTAAGAAGAAGAATCTGGGCCCCAGCATTGCTCCAGGAGGTCCACTCAGGGGAATCAAGGGCATCATCCAGGAGAACACACTCAAACTCTGCCCTCGGAGCTGTGCAGGGGCCAACCTTGGGTGGGAGCAGCAGGAATGAAAAGTGGGAGGAAGATAAACGATATTTGGGTGGCAAAAAGAGATTGAACTTGCTGATTATTTGATATTTTAAAGTTCATGGCCAGTGACAGAAGTATTGAAAATTACATATCTTTTCCTTCAATTTTTATTTGAGTGACTATAGTAAATTCTTAAGTTAACATTATCAAACCACAGAATACAGATATGATTTTGAAGAACTGAAAAAGCATTTTTACCGCTTTTTTTTTTTTTTCACCAAAAACCTAATAAACTTGAAGTTGCTGCATCTTATTTTTCACATTGTGGCCATGGCATTGGAATCTTAGTTCCCTGACCAGAGATCGAACCCACAACCCTTGCATTGGAACTGCAGAGTCTGAACCACTGGATCACTAAGCAAGTCACTATTGCTGTATCTGTATATGCCAGTTGAATCCAACGCACACTTCATTTCTTTTGTGAAAATTTTGAATTTACCTTGATTTCCCCCTGGCTGTTTCCACAGGCCTCTCTTCAACTAAACAGCTAGTGCATTCAGTGACCTTAGCATACTACTTAATACCTGATCATATATTCCTCCCTAATTATTTCTGGCTAATAACTCTTAGCTACCCAATAATTCTCTAATAATCACTATGATGGTTATGAGGTTTGAGGTTAGGCATGGGTTAATATAAGATAGGGCTTCCCTGGTGGCTCAGATGATAAAGAACCTGCTTGCAATGTGGAGAACCAGGTTGATTCCTGGATGAGGAAGATCCCCTGGAGAAGGGTACAGATAGCTACTCCAGTTTTCTTGCCTGGAAAATTCCATGGATAGAGGAGCCTGGCAGACTACTACAGTTTATGGGGTGGCAAAGAGTCGGACATGACTGAGAGATTTTAAGAAACAGAAGAAAAGAGAAGAAATGTAAGATAGGATAATGTCATAAAATTAATGCAGTTAATCTCAGTATTCAAGTTTTGCAAGAGAAAAGCCTCCCTCCTAAGAAAAATCTTTAATGCTTTAAATTTATATTTTCAGTTAAGCAATTCTTGAAATGTCTTCATGTAAAAATTAATGTGTTAGGAAAGATAGCAAATGGCTTCTTATCTTAGCATTAGAATGATAAAAAGTCACCGATCTGTTCTTTTGGGGGCCATTTAATTTTTTCATCTCTAAAGTTTATTGCAAGTTTGTAAGGTTTCATGTTTCTCAGTTTCTATTTCTAATGTGTGGATGTTATTTCTATATTTGTTAAAAATGTGTCTGCATTTTGCACATTTCTAAGATGATCTGCAGGTGTGAAGTTTCTGTTCAGATTTTTAAGTAAGTTGGTTTTTGAAATCTTATCTTTACATTGGAAACTCTTAAGGTGCTGGGGGTTGGCTTATTATCCAGAAGACTGGCTTGATTTTAAATGTCTTATTCATTTTAAAAGTAAATTTAAAATGCTTATTAAAAGTCTTATTAGTAAAATTTTGTTGCTGTTCTTGGTCATGATTTGGGATCTTTAACAAGATGAAGGGAGTATACACCAGGTGGTACAGTTAATCTGGTTAGGAATAAAAGAGGATTATTTGTTTTCCAGCCATTGCTGAGATACCTTGAAAGAATAATTTGGGATCAAGCAAGGATGGGGAAGTATATTAATCAAATTTGATGAAAACTGACATGATACTTGAAATGCATGCAGGGTTTGGGTTTCATTAAGGGTTTCCAGGGAACAGGCAAAACCCTCTTCCACAGGAGCATCACAGGTCAAGGTCAGATCATGGACACAAAGGTCACCCGAGTGCAGCATCTGTCACACCAGAGTCAGTACAGTGGTCCTCCTCTTTCTGAGGGCTTCCTTCCTCACTGTGCGCTCCCCATGTTCTTCTCTTGAAAGTTAGCATGCAATAAAACACACAGAGGGTCGCTAAAACCAGAGGGTCGATATGTGGTCAAGAAGGTTTAAATAGCCCTGCAACTCCACCAGAAGTACAGAGCAGACTTATAGACAGATTTTGGTTTTATGCCCAGAATTATTCAGTAACCCAACTGCACAGGACTGATAAAACAGAAGCAGAAGTCAAGACAGCAGGAAAAGGACTGGGAGTCAGATAATACATCTCAGTTCAGTCTCAGTCTTGTTGACTTATGGTATTGACCTTTCTGATCTCTGCTTCCTTATCCTGAGAACTGGTCAGCCACTGCAGCTCAGGAAAGAGGTCAAAACCAAAAAACTTTGGCGAGTGTCCATCATCTGTTTATAAGAATTAAGAGGCCTCTTCATGAACTTTTTCGTTTCTTTCTTTTTTTTCATGAATTTCTTCTTTAATGGGATTTCCATGATGAGTCTCTGGTTTGATGGTGAACTCCTGGAGGACATGTCACCTGGCTTGGTTATAACCACCCATACCTCCCATACTTCCCATACCACCCATACTTCTACCTCATGGGTAGAAGAACAAAATTGTGGAACCTCAGAAAGGCCCCAAAGCTGACAATCACCAATCAGATCCTTGACACTTCTCTACATTCCTGTCTAATGATCATTGTGGTGACTTGTTAACTTGACTAGATCATGGTACCCAGTATTTGGTTAAACACCAGTCTAGATCTCACAAGGCTTCCCTTGTGGTTCAAAAGAATCCGCCTGCAATGCAGGAGATTCTGCATTCCCTGGGTTCGACCCCTGGGTTGGGTTGGGAAGATCCCCTGGAGAAGGGAAAATCTACCCACCCCAGTATTTTGGCCAACAGAATTCCACGGGCTATAGTCCGTGGGTAGCAAAGATTCAGACACGACTGAGCGACTTTCACTAGATTTTACTGTGAAGGCAGTTTTTAAATGAAATTAACATTAAATCAGTTGACTTTGAATAAAACGGATTACTCATAATTTGGGTGGGCTTCCTCCAATTAAAGGTCTTAAGAGAAAAGGCTGAGGTCCCCCAGGGAAGATGAAATTCCTCGCCTGATTGCCTTTGGATTTAAGATTGAAGCATTAACTTTTCCCTGAGTTTCTAGATTGCTGGCCTCCTCCGTAGATTTTGAATTTGCTAGCCTCCATAATTGCATGGAAAACCCTGCCTAATACAACCATTTATCTACCTCTCAAATATTGTCACGTGATCAGAAGCATTTTTAAGTTTGACCTCTGTAACATCAGGATCATGGGATTGACTCCTATTTTAACAATTTATTAACTGTGGTTTTGAGCAGTTATGTAAACCTTTCAGTCTGGCTCCCCGTGTATGGAATAGGTGTAATACCAACTACTCTGATGGAATGTCTTGGAGATCTCAGGCAATAAATATGAAACACTTATAACATAAATAGTTCTCAATAAACAGTAACCACAATTTTGCTTTGATGAACGAAATGTGAGTAAATCCTATTAGTAGCTAACAGCAAGGCTAGCTTGAAATTCTCAAGTGAATTCATCTTTCTAGGCTAGAAATTCCCTGGAAAAGGAAATGGTAACCCATTCCAATATTCTTACCTGGGAAATCCCATTAACAGATGAGCCTGGCAGGCTACAGCCCATGGGGTCCCAAGAGTCGGACACAACTGAGCTCCTAAACCACCGTCACCAGGCTAGAGACTGACTGTATATCTGTATTTTCAGATGGTCTTTTGTTGTAATGGTGTCACGCAGGCTTCAGAGAGATACCTCCAAAATCGAGTCAGCTTTCTTCATTCTGAGGCAATAAACTAAGACCTCTTACTCTCTCAGTGGCTAGTAAGAGCAGAACCACAACTGAAGGTACAAAGAATGGGGAGATAATGGTTTAAACAGCTTTAAAAAGTACTTTAAAAAAATAGTGTAGAAGTTCAAAGGAGATCCTTTCTAAGGATAGTGTTATCCTATTAATCAGATTCCCAAATGAATCAACTCTCTTAAAAAAGTAATAATCACTAACCTATGGTGTATAGGCATCATGGGATAATGTTTTATTTGTGAGGGCTCACATTTTCTTCTAAAGACCATAACTGTTGAGCTGATAATTGTTTTCTAAATATAAGTGTTAGTGATTTCAAGAGCATACCATCATGATTGACATTTTGGATATTAAGTTACAATAAATTATTAGAGATAATTTTTTAAACTTTTGTGAAATTGAATGACTATAATTCTATTTAATTTGAAGTAATAAGGCTTTTATTTATTTTTTTTTAAGGCTTTTAGAAAGATACATTTCAATCAATTGTTAGCTAAGGGCATACAATAACATTTTCCACAATTTTTCCTTCAATTCTAGGTCCCAAACTACTTCAGACAAGACATTGGGACTTTCTGATTTATCGGTCAGGATCTAAGTATTTCCAAGAAAAGGCTCAAGAACAACTTTCACGGAAGGTTTTATCACCTCTCCCCAAATCACATTTCAAATTGCTAACACGGTTTTGCCTGTAGCACAGTGAGACCACGTGTTCCACAGTCAAGACAGGGAGACACGATTTTAAATGAGAAGGAGGGCCAGGAGCACAGAACCTCGTGTCTATACTTTGCAGACAAAGCCAGAGTTAACGACGAAGCAGCACTGGAATGCGTTAGTGAGAACTTGTCGCAAGCGCAGCTCTGCTCCAGGGATTGCTCCTTCAACAGCAGAGACTGGCTGTCAGGAGCTAGTGGTCTGTGGCAAGCTGACTCATCAACAGTCAAGCCACCCAGGGATTCTCAGTCCAGACCTACAATGCTGTGACTGCAGTAAGCAATGGCAGGACATTTGCTGAAATCCAATAAACAAGCATCACCAACTCAATGAACACAGATTTGAGCAAACTCCAGGAGACAGTGGAGGACAGAGGAGCCTGGGTCCCTGGGGTTGCAAAGAGTCAGACAGGACTTAGAGACTGAGCACCAACAACAATAAAGTAAAGGAGAGTCAACCAGGACTTGTCCGGAATGTTCTGGAAGCAATGGGCGGGAGAGGGTATGAATCAGGGAACCTTAATAATATTTTCTTTAAGAACAAAATAATATGAATACTGACGGAAGCTTATATTTGCTGTTGCCTGTGTTTCCTAAGTCACTTCTGGGGGAAACTGAGAAATCATATCACTTTGTGTTAGTCTTTGAAAAGAGCTAGGAACTTTTCCATAAATGACTTCAAAACCCATCACCCAAGAGTTTATTCAACTTTAACATCTGTCATTTTACCTTCTTCCTGTTTACTTTGTCACTTAGAATCACTTCTTTAGAGACTTTTTTTTTTGGGAGACCCACTCGAACTCTCCCTCAACTTCAGGGGCCAAAGTCACAAATTTAAGAGGCTACAGGGCTCAGGGAGGGAATATGAATGTGCAAAATTCCCCATACCGGTTACAGTGAGACAGGAAGGATGGGTGTGGCTTGTGATGACCTAGGGAGTGAATGTCTTGTGTCTTATGCCTTCTCTCCAACCTTTCCTCAGTCTCTTCCTCTCTTCACTCTGTCCATTTCTCAGTTAAACAAATGAGCTAATAATAATATATACTCTGCCGCTGCTAAGTCGCTTCAGTCGTGTCCAACTCTGTGCGACCCCATAGACGGCAGCCCACCAGGCTCCCCCATCCCTGGGATTCTCCAAGCAAGAACACTGGAGTGGGTTGCCATTTCCTTCTCCAATGCATGAAAGTGAAAAGTGAAAGTGAAGTCGTGTCTGACTCTTAGCAACCCCATGGATTGCAGCCCACCAGGCTCCTCCATCCATGGGATTTTCCAGGCAAGAGTTACTGGAGTGGGGTGCCATTGCCTTCTCCGAGACTTTTTTTTTTTGATTTGTCAACAACATGGGATAAGACCTTCTTCCCCATGACCCGATGAGACAGTTCACAGGACTGGAGTAGAGATTTCTGTCCGCAAGGGTAAAACCCGTTCTCTACATCGACCTTAAACAATCAGCATAATGCTGCCTCCTTCCATGACCTTCTGATTATTCAGGAACAAAATTATCTTTCTTTGCTTAAGTGTGTGAGGCATTTGATATGTTGGTTTTTTGCTCTTTATGTCATTTGAAGCCTGTGTTATCTGCCTATTCATGGGAGCTCTCATTTTAGAGAATAAAGGGAACTGTGCAATAATATTTCATTTTGTCATCACAGATAACAGATTACGAATGAGTGGTAGCTTTATAATGTATGAAAAGAGAGTAATTCCTAAGGATGTTCATTTTGAAATAATACTAAAAAGGCTAAAAATTAATAGGAGGTAAATACAAATAAAAGAGAATGCTAAAAAGAGTCAGACATGACTGAGTAAGACACAGAAGAGAAAGGCAAGCTTAATTCATGACTTTGAGAAATGCTAGGTCCTGCTTCTATAGGAGTTTAGAAAACTATAGTAAACAATATTTTAACATCAATATTGGAGACAATGTTTAAACTTTCTTAAAATTTCAAATACATATTAAGAGCAAGAGTCAGACTTTTCTGATTTGACTTTGGCGGCCTGTGGTTTCTGCTTGATTATGTGCTGCAACATGCATGGTTGTTTAGGTGCTAAATCATGTCTGACTCTTTTGATACCCCATGGACTGTAGCCCACCAGGCTCCTCTGTCCAGGGGATTTCCCAGGCAAGAAAACAGGAGTGGGTTGCCATTTCCTCCTCCAGGGGATCTTGCGAACCCAGGGATCAAACCCACGTCTCCTGCATTGGCAGGCAGATTCTTTACCACTGAGCTACCAGGGAAGCCCATAACTATGTTTGAATTTAATTCCTAGATCAGTGATCACCCTGTGAACACACAATTTGAGAGTTTCTTCTTCATGTTCCTTGCCTTCTAGTTTCTAGTTGGCAAAACAGAAGAATAAACAACATATTTACCCGTGGGAGTTTTAATAAGGCAAACACAGATTACTGCAGAATGCTTAAAAAAAAAAGAAAAAAAGCATTTCTACTTGAAAGCAGCATATGAGATATTCAAAAGCAAGGATTTTGAAGTATAGTTAGACTTCTGACTGGATGTGTTAAGCAGGAGACATTTGGCCTGGAGGAAATCATAACTTAACCTCTGAAATACTAGTGACTTAGGTGTCAAATGCAGAAATGAGGAGAGCTATCACACCACCACCCAGAGTTGTCATGAGGATTATATGAGATGGAAAAGTGTGCTTGGCCCTTCTCCTTAGATCTCAGGAGCCCACTGGCATTGATGACCATTTATTATTGCATGAATAAGAGTTGATGAATTGATTTTCAAGTAATTAAAACCATTGCCTTCAAGCTGAAGAGTAGGGCTAATTCCAGTCTCAGTGCTTCTTTGAATAAGGTTGTAGGTCTGGCAGGAAACTGGAAACACAGATTGGGAACTGGGGTTGGGGGGCAAGTCTTAGCTGGACCTGGCTTTTGGGTTCTCAGTCATTGTGTAGGAAGCCACACATATGGATGAAATTGCCCAGAAAAATAGAGAGAAAAAGAGAGGGAGAGAGAGAAGAGAAGTCCACAGGGAGCACATAGAAAAGGTAAAGAAGGTGAAAGAGAAAATATGTCTTTCCCCTTGAAACCAGAGGGATGGAACTAGGGGCTGAGCACAGACACAGCCAAAATTGTAGCTAGGAAGAGAGTAAAGAGTTGGCATAGTTAATCATCTCTACCTTCTCTGTTGCAAGTTTCAAGCTAATTGAATTTGAGGAAAGAATAGAAATAAGGCCGTCGAGGAACCAGCATCAGTGATGCATGTAATTCATACATGAGACTGGAAGGAAACAGGTTAGAAAGAGACATGCGCTGATCAGTGGGGAATCTTAGCTGTTAGAATAATATTTATCCTCCTTCTCTGCCTGTATGCTAAGTTGTAGCCTGCCAGGCTCCTCTGTCCGTAGAATTTCGCAGGCAAGAATATTGAACCCACTCCAGTGTTCTTGCCTGGAGAATCCCATGGATAGAGGAGCTTGATGGGCTATAGTCCGTGGGGTTGCAAAGAGTCAGACACTACTGAGCGACTTAGTATGCATGAATGTGTGCCATTTCCTCCTCCAGGGGATCTTCCCGACCCAGGGATCAAACTCTAGTCTCCTGTACTGGCAGGTGGTTTTTATACCACTGAGCCACCTGGGAAGCCCCTCCTTCCCTGCGGGAAGGGATAAAATGAAACAGAGACTTTGGGATGTTAAATACCCATAGAATACAGGATAAACCATAGGGAAACTGGTGTCAAGGAAACCAGCTTGCTGGCCTTTGAGAGAAGGTGGGATGAGGGTGACTTCTTGGATGGGATGTATTCTAAATGGTCTGATCTTTACAGTCTTCCTTCAGCCATTCTACCACCTCGGACCCCATCAACTATCTCCCATTTTTCTGGTGACTTCTAAGAATACAGAATTCACTGCTTTACCCTTAAGGTCCTCTAAGAGTTATGGTGGAATAGGACTTTATGCAAAATAGTCTTCTATTTTTAATAGGAACTTAAGAAAATACTTAACTTCGAATTATCTAGAGTTGTTTCCTTTAGAAACCAGAGCTATTTATCTGTATTTAAAGCAGTGTTTATTATTTGTACCGATTCTTATTCCTCTGCGTGAATCAATGCAAGATAGTGGGAAAAAATCAATCAATTAACCCCATCAATTATCCCCTTCTTCTCATGGCTAGAAACTCTTCATCCTTCAATTCTCATCTTGGGCATCATCTGTTCAGGGTAACTTTCCCTGACATCTGGTCTAATCTTAATATCCCTCCTCAATATTTTCATAGCATCCTACTGAGAAATTTATCACACTCTACTCTAACCCCCCATCCACTTGTCTTTCTCCCCCATTGAAACTGCAAAATTCCTAACAGGCAGAAACTGTTGCCCCTCCTTATTCCCTGGCATCTAAGCACATAATTTGGAACACCGTCAAAATTCAATAAAGGTGAATGAATGAATGAATGAGCAAGTGCATGTATACTGGCTAAATACTATTAACATAAATCACGAAATCATAAAGGGAACGCAGACAGAGCACATTTAATAGCGAGCTATGTGAAAATGGGTCTTCTAAGAAAATGAAAGGCAATGAATGAACATTTTTGCAGTGAAGGTCAATATGTTCTTGTTAAGCCATTCCAGTCCCAATTTGCATTCAGACTATTAATTTGCTCCTCACAATCGCTTCCAAGTTATTCTGTGAAGCACTTAGCAGATGCGCTAAGCCGCTCCCTGTCAGCCCAGAGCCACGCGGGGTGAGAATGGAATGAAGGTGCTTTTCTTTTTTGTGTGATCTTTCAACAGAACAGGCTTCTCCGTGAAAGGATTGAATCAGCCTGACCTTCCTGCAGCGAGTGATGTTTTACAGCATTTTTTTTAATGCCACCCGAAAGGCAGTGACTTTTACATGGTGAGGCTTTGCCGATAGTCACGCCAAGTCGGTGATTTCACGGCATCGGTCTGCTAGTGACTTCTCAGAGCTCAGATGTGGTCTGCCGGAGATGATCAGGAAGAAATCCCCTGTGCTTTTTTATCCAGAAAAGTGTAAGTTTCTCACCCTAAAAGCATCGTTTATTTTAGCATTCCTCCACATCCGTGTTTTTCAAGCCTTTTTAACATCCCTCTATGTGACCCTGACCGATCACTTACAAATATAGGAATGTATTAAGTTTCATGAATTTTCTTTTACCTCTTTCTTTAGATTTATTTTATATTGGACTATAGTGGATTTACAATGTTTTGTTAGTTTCAGGTGTACAGCAAAGTGATTCAGTTATACATACACATACATCTGTTTTTTAATACATTCTTTTCCCATTTGGGTTATTGCAGAATGTGGAGTGGAGTTCCCTGTGCTATACAGTAGGTCCTTGTTCACTATTTTAAATACAGTACTGTGTATGTGTCAGTCTTAAACTCCCAATCCCCTTCTACCTTTTGACCTTCCTTCACTGATGTTCTATTAATTTTTTTTTAAAACCCACTATCGCCTTTACTGGAGAAGGAAATGGCAACCCACTCCAGTGTTCTTGCCTGGAGAATCCCAGGGACCGGGGAGCCTGGTGGGCTGCCGTCTATGGGGTCGCAGAGAGTCGGACATGACTGAAGCGACTTAGCAAGCAATGGCCTTTACACTGATGTCTTCAGCTCAGCCACAGTTCGAGAAGCATCATTTTACAGCACGTTGAAAGCAGTAAAATTATGGTCCGGAGAGCAAACTGCTGTTTCACTCTTGTATCGGTTTTCACTATTTTGCCTGTTTCAGTTAATCCAGCTGATCAAGTCAGTCAAATTTTAGACTCTTCATCTGTGTTTTAATACATTTTATTTTTCAACTTCTTTTGGTTGTGTTCCACATGTATTATGGGAGGAGTGATGTGGAGAAAAGCAGGATCACAGACCACATGAGCTTTGTCTGGGATAAAAGATAGCTTTTGGGAAGTGCAGACTATAAATGAGACTTTAAGGTCATCTGGCTTCACGTTCTTGGAATTTTACCTGATGTTTGCCTGGTTTGTGCACCCATTCAACAAACCTTTTGTCACACTTTTTGTTGTTGTTCAGTCGATCAGTTGGGTCCGACTTTTTGCGATGCCATGGACTGCAGCATGCCAGGCTTCCCTGTCCTTCACCATCTCCCGGAGTTGGCTCAGACTCATGTCCATTGAGTCGACGATGCCATCCAACCATCTGTCGGTCAAATTCTGGGCCAGGCATTTGGAGATTCAAAAATGAAATACAGGTTTCTGCCATAAATACATTTATCATCTGGGAGCAAAGAAGATGTGAGAAAAATTATGAGGTAGTTATTTTGAAAAATCAACATGCCTTCTAGGTTTCTGGATCCGCATTACACTGATATCTCAGTGCAATAAACCACAGTAAGTCCCTTACATATGAACCTTCAAGCCGCAAACTTTCAAAGATGCGAACATGCGTTCCATCAACGTCAGGCATGAATGAAATTGCAGCTTGCCCTCCGTCTCCTATCGGTGACGATCCTTCAGCTCCACCATTTCCCACCTTTTCCTGGTTCACAAGGGCACTTTCATTCATTTGCTTTGGCTTCATGTCTCTTCCCTCAACCCCAAAGCTATCGAAGAGCATCTTTTTCTGCACTCCTAAAAAGTTTGCCCATCTTGAAAACATTCTCTACTATCTTCTCTTCTTTAAAGCCTTAATAGAGCATTCTTAACCTAAACACTCACTCATTCTCACCTAAGCTTTATTTCATGGGAAGAAAATCTCAGAATGTTCTTATCAATTAGCAGGTTTTAAAGTTGAAAGCATATTTATTTTTCTTAACTTTTCTACAAAATTCTGAATATACTGTTCAATGTTTCTACTGTTCATCTCTCATTGTTTCCCCTGGTATTGACTATATATATATATATTTATACATGACATAAATGTATATATCCATGTAAATATGTCAACATATACATTTATACTGATAGATAAAATTCAGAGCATCATCCTGGTTAGATAAAAAGCCCAATTTACAAATTTTGTATGATGTACTGATACCGAGCCAGACCCTGTGGGGCTCACAAAAGCCTTTCTGTGTCCCCCATTTCTTGATTACAGGAAATAGGTTTCATTCAGCCTCCTTTATCTTCCTGAGTTCCAATAGGCAGGTTGAAACAGCTGCTAATTAGAGAAAGGAGGGAATTTAGAGACAAGGGAGGAACATTCAAGAAACAATAGGGCAGTCCTGAGGCAAGGTCTTTGTTCCTCCTCAAGGGATCAGTTCAGTTCAGACGCTCAGTTGTGTCCGACTCTTTGCGACCCCATGGACCGCAGCATACCAGGCCTCCCTGTCCATCACCAACTCCTGGAGTTTACCCAAACTCATGTCCATTGAGTCAGTGATGCCATACACATGACAAGATCTTTAAGCTTTTTGCTGATACTGAAACCCCCACCAGCTGGGAGAAGTCAAGAATACACTGCCCACAAGCACTGGGACTCCAGACTAGTCAGAAGCAGAAGGCTTTAGATGCTGACTCCTCCTTACCTCCCCGCCAACCAATCAGAAGCATGTCCATGAGCTGATCATGCCCTCTTTGAACCATCACTGTAAAACTCCTCAGGCTTCCCTGGTGGCTCAGCAGTAAAAAGTCTGCCAGCCAGTACAGGAAACACTGGTTCATCCCTGATCCAGGAAGATCCCACATGCCTCAGAGCAACCCAGACCATGCCCTACAGCTACCAAGCCTGTGTTCTAGAGCCCAGGAGCCACAGCTACTAACCCATGCACCCCTGTGCTCCGCAATGACACCAACCCACTGAGAAGCCTGCGGACCGCTTCTCAACCAGAGATTAGACCCCACTCACCACAACTAGAGCAAAGCCCAGGCAGCAGTGAAGACCCAGCACAACCACATTTAGTTAATTAATTAAATTTAAAAGCTCCCTCAGTACTCGCTTCAGGTTGGGACGCACAGTTCTGAGGGCAATAGCCCGCTGTGACCCCTTTTGCCTGGCAAAACAATAATGTTATTCTTTCCTACTTCACCCAAAACTCTGTCTCTGAGAATTAATTTAGGGTTGGTCTGCAGAGGCCAGATTCGGCACTGTGTTTGCATATAAATAAGTAATTACTTGTAAAATCTAAGTAAAAATGATTTGCTTCTATAGTTTTTGACAATCTACCAAAATCACTGAGCTGTGTAGATAAGACTCTATAAAGAAATCTATGACTCTAGAATAAAGATGGTCTTACATCTTTGTAGTAGTTAGCTCAGTTCAATTCCACGCTGAACTTTTTTTTTTTCAAAGCTGGGTTGTGATTGATTTTCTCAACACAAACCGCAGTAGATTAGGGAATTAATTAAGGGAAACCTAGAATGTCTTCTCCTTCACTTCACTTTGCTCACAATGCCTGCTGGGCAGATGGAGGCTGCCCTGGTAAGGAGATTATTTCTCCTTAGGGTGTGCAGAATATAACACATGTTGTGATTAAAAGGCCTAAAGGATTTATATTGAGAAAAGGTTCAGTGATGACCTAACCACTAAAGAGTGTTCAGAGAAATCAATTGCAATTAATCCTTCCAACTGGCCCCCCAAAAAAGTACCAAATTTTTTAAAGAACCTAAAACTAAAATAATATAAAATAGAGAATGACCCTAAAATCGAGTCAGAAAAAATGTCATAAGACTAACACATTTAGGGTTGCACATTTATCATTTCACATGTGATAAATCAGCTTCTGGTACTTTCCTACATTTCTTTGAAGTAGATTTGTTCCTGAAAAGTTGGCATTGGAAATTTTCTAAAAGGCTGTGTTTTGGGGGGGAAAGATATTTTAGAGTAAAGTGACATGTTTGGCCATTTATCTGGTGCACCTCAATATACGTGGTGTATACATTTGTGGTCACTTGTGTCCTACTGCTTGGGAACAAATGAAAAATGCTGGCATTTCAAGACAGTTAAAGTGCTTTAAAAATTGCTTTTTAAAGCTCTTTAAAACAGCAGTTTTAAAAACCCTTTTCTAAACGCATCTCCCCTTCCCTCCCACAGGTGAGCATTCTGTCCCCGGGCTGGGTCCATCTCAAGCTTCTCTTTTGAGTTATCCTCTCCCGGGCTGGCTTATTTCCCATGAAAGGTGACTTGTGGTTGGAACAATAGCTGTGTCTGTCGTCACAGAGTTATTTCGGGGATGTGGATGGTATTGCCCAGCCTTGAGAGTCAAGTTCACACCTCTGTTCACAACTGAAGTCTGAAGTCTATGAATGAAGGGGACGATAGATGCAGAGAGATTTCTCTCTTTCCAAGCAAAACACCCCACAGTTCTTCCCCGCAGCGCTGCCAGACCTCGTGACACTGACGTCTAGTAACCACACTATTTAGAAAATATCAAAACAAAGCTTTTCAAGATGGTTTTCAGACCCTTTGGGATGTGGCCTGGCTCCGTGCTCTTCGGCATCTTTTCTCCCACCATCTCTCAGAGATGCTGTGCCCACCGCACCACAACCACCCTCTTCCAGCCCCACAAAGGCCCCACTTGTGCTTGTTGCATGTATGTTTCATTTTGCCTCAAATGTTCTCCAACTCTGCTCTCATCCTTTGTGATGAATCACCAGGACCATTGCCTCTACCACAGTGTGAGCAAGTATCCTCCCCTCCTAACTCACGTTATATTCCTAAAAGCCTGTTGTTTGTTTTCTAGTCGCTAAGTCCAACTATTTGCAACCCTATGGAGTATAAGCCCACCAGGCTCCTCTGTCCATAGGATTTCTCAGGCAAGAATACTGGAGAGGGTTGCCATTTCCTCTTCCAGGGCATCTTCCCAGTCCAGGGGTGGAACCTGCATCTTCTGCCTTGCAGACGGATTCTTTACCACTGAGCCACCAGGGAAACCTCCTGAAAGTCTACTGTGCCTTGTTATCTCTTGAACTGCTTCATCTCCCACCTAGATCTGCTTTAAAGCCACGGAACCCAAACTGTCACCTGACATCAAGAAAGCCCTTCCCTGAAACTAACTCAGTGTTGTCAATCAACTGTGCTCAATATACAAAATTTAAAAATAAACTACATAATATTTTATGAAAAACAAAGCACTCACAAACACCCTTTGAATGTGATAATGAACTAACGCATGTGTGAGCGAGTGACGTTACAAATGAGCGAAGCTCTGAGCTCACCGTGGATTTTACTGTGCTTCTCGGTCAACCGGGGTTGATCCCTGCCAGCCCCTGCTGCGCGTGCCTTGGGCGTGTAGACATGCTTTAGATACAGAAAGAAGGGTTGTTTGCTGGGCACCATCATTAAAAACGTCCCTTTTGAGCACTAGCTGTGCTTTCCCAATGTTGTGGTGTTGTGTTGGTGTCACAACGGAGGATCTTGTAGACTGAGTCATCTGGGGATCCCAGATATAAAATAAACATCCAAACATCAATGAGCTCACAATAATATAAATAAGTGACTAAATAAATAAGCAAATAAATAAATAGGGAAGGATAGACACATATGCAAATAACCTATGCAGTATTCTACACTTAGGGAGGTGGCATATAAGCTCGCTCTGCTTACATATGGGCTGTGGAGTGTGACTTGGAAATAGTGGGAGAGTAACTTTCCAGTGGGAAGAGCTGAGAGCTCTGACCTCAGTCCTACGGTCAAGGCTGACATCAATAGAGTTAATCCATGTGGCCAGCGTGTGCCCTTGATTTGAGATAAGAATGGGACTTCCCTTACCTCTGTGGTCTTCCTCCCCAGAACACATTATCCCAGTCAAATCTTAGAGGGGGGGATAAAACAAAACAAAACACTAGACAAATTTCAACAGGGAAGAGTTCCAGAAAATATCCGCTCAGTCCTTCTCGAGATTGTCAAGGGCATCAAAAACAAGTCTAAGAAACTATCACAGCCATGGAGACATGAGGGTGAAGTGTTATGTGCATCCTGGACAGGATCGTGGACTAAAAAGGAAACATTTGGTGAAAACAAGGACTTCCCTGATGGTCCAGGGGTTAAGAATCCTCCTGCCAATGCAGGAGACACAGGTTCGATCCCCAGTCTGGGAAGATTCCACATGCGGTGGAGCACCTAAGCCCGCGCACTGCAGCTGTTGAACCCCCGCTCTAGAGCCGGGGAGCTGAAATGACTGAGCCCACGGGCAGCAACTACTGAAGCCTGCACCTTCTAGAGCCCGTGCTCTGCAAGGACAGAAGCCTGCAAGCCACAGCTAGAGAAAAACCCACGCAGCAGCTTAGAAAAGCTCTAAAAAAAAAAAAAAAAAGCCCAGTGCAGCCAAAAATAAATGAAAAAAAAGTAATATAAAACTCAGGCGATCTGAATAAGCTATGGACCTTATTTAGTCCTAGCCTACCAAGACTGGCTTATTAATCGTAACAAATCTACAGTTCCAGTGTAAGGTGCTAATAACAGGGAAAACTGGGTGAGGAGGTATATGGGGACTCTCCGGACTACCTTTTTAATTCCTGTGTCATTCTAAAACTGCCTTAAAAATAAAATCTATTTTCTCAATAATACAAGTATGAACACGAGGGCACACACTTTACTGGCCGCCTTGGGCTTCACTACGGGTTGGTCAACACTGGCTGTATCCCCATGCAATTGGAAAGGAAGATCCCAATATTTTGTACAATCATTTCAAAACTGTAGACGTGTTTCCACACACTCTCAGTCAGGATTTCTCCCCAGAAATAATCCTGAATCGGTAAAAAAGACGACAGTATGCTATCATTTTGAGCGGCTGAATTCCTCGATAAATGGAAGCTTTGTTTCAAAAAAAGACTCAAGCATCATCTATCCAGAAGAGATCATTTTAATTCAGTAACTATAAAATGGTACTTTGGGAAAATCGCTGATAACTTTATTTTTTAAATTAAAAGCAATAATACATTATTAAAATGTGTTTTTAAAAAGTCAAGTTTCAATGTTAGGTCTTTGCTGTTTCTCTAAACACGCTAACACACCAAGTGCACACTGCATGCTTGTCTTTCTTTTTGAATAAATGTCTTATTCTTACACCCAACCCGTTCTTGCAGCTGTGCTTGCTCTCACTTCCTACTCTTGGTGATATTCTTTTGATCATTTAAAAAGTTATCTTTGCCCTTCAGCATGATGCGGTGTTTGTCCACCTTTATAACCAGTGAAGGTACCACATAATCCTGCAGACCTCGGCAAAGCTGATAATAGGAGGGACCATAATTTACACCGAACCTGTTGGAAAACCCGCTGTAACAGTAAAATGGAGGGTGAGCGCTGGAAATCAGACACGAAAGACCACACGTTGCGTGATTCTGTTTACATGAAGTGTCTATAAAGGCAAATATATAAAGAAAGATTAGTGATGCCTGGGGCCAGAGGGCAGAAACGGGGATTGACTGGAAATGGATACAGAGGATCTTTGGGGGATGGTGGAAATGTTTAAAGCTGGATTGTGGTAAACTTCCCATAATTCTGTCAATTTCCCAAAAGTCATTCCAATATATATTTCAAAGGGTCAGTTTTATGGTATATAAATTATACCCCAATAAAGATGCTTATTAAGATGGTCCGGAGTCCATCTCAGCCAGTCCGGAGTCATCAAGGTGGATTTCTAGAACTATAAATGTTTTAAGGGTGGGGGAGATGACTTTCTGAATCTGAGAATGATTATGGTTACTTTGCCTCTGAATCAGCATTGAGTCTCACTGGAGGAAAGCTGCCATCCTCCTGGGTTGGGACCAGTGTGTTCACGGCCCTTAATCCATGAGAGAAACTGTGCAAAGGATTTCACGATGAGTAAGCTAAGAAATTCATTATTCTGGATCTTGTAATTACTTTCTCTTTTATTCCACCATTACTTCTTCATTTCTATCATCTGTGTTTGACAACTTAAAAAAGTAACCTATCTTTCTTCTTTTCATAATTTAATGTTAGCTACAATTGTAGGTGTTCCTTTTCTTTTCATTAAAGCCAAGGGCCTTTATTTTTGTACCTAAGGCTGTTGAGTTCAAGCAATTAGCGGTAGAAAAAGCCATGAGAATTTTTCTTTTTCCAACTGAACTGAAGATCATAACCTGTGAATAAATAAATGTCATTGCTGGGTTAGAAATCAATGAAGAAAGACTACAAGGAAAATCGTGTTGCAAGAACAGGCACTCTTTTGCAACCCTTAATGTCTGCATATTTATGGAAAGTATTCATGAATGTTAACCAAGGGTATTAGGCACCTCTTTGTATGATTAGGGGAAAGGACCAGAAAGGAGCCAGTTAATAAAAAAAAAAAAGAGAGAGAGAGAAAGAAAGAAAATTAAAAAGTCCAGTGGTGAGAAATTGAACATATCAACCATGAAATTGTGTTAATTTGATAATTAAAGTGTCTTAGTGCAAATGTAGATTCTGGACAGTTAACAAAATGGTGACAAAATAATTAGGAATGAAGGCATATTATATACACATTAATAGCTGAAATGAATAAAGTAGAAAGCTCCCTTCAGGAAAATGCTTTTTGAACAGCACAGAGCAATTATGAATAGACTTGATCTTATTTCATCCTTCAAAGAGGATCTGGGAAGAAAGACAAGGAGCCTTTCTAGATGCACTGAGTTCTGAAGGGTACAAGCAGAAACAGAGGGGGGGAAGACGGAAGCAGGGACAGAAGAAAATGGGAACTGGTGAATAAAGAAAGAGGGGCACAGAGGCACAGAGTCCCGCAGACTGGACCCTTCTCTTCCCTTCTAATTTTCTGACTCCTTGCTTCGCTTCTCTCTCCTTCTCAGCTTTCTTCTCTCACATTTTTTTTGTCCCCTTTAAGATTTTCTCTATTCTCTTGGCATAGTTTATCTTTCCTTTCCTTCTTTCTCATAAAAACATTCATTAAGGCAAGAAAACTCCTGAGAAAAATGAAAATGAATGGTTTCGTTTTTGTACCAAATTCAAAAGGTGGAGACGAAGAAAGGAAACCCATGCATCATGTCTTTATAGCTCAGACGGGATAGCAACCTTTGGAGAAAATAGCAAACCAGGGGATAGAAGCAGAGGCCTTTCAAGGAAAAAGGTAACTCATTACAATAGCTATTGTTCTGAGGCTGGGTGTGTGAACTGATATTTGTACAATTTCAGCCAGGTAATTGGGTTCTCTGGCTGTGTCTCTTTCCCTTGAGGAGTTTAAATTTTTCCTTTTATAACCATAATATGAAGATGAGTCAGTGGCCCAGTTTTTTAAAAAGTAGATTTTTTTTAAACACAGTTTACAGTATAGTTAGAAGTGAAGCATCTCCTCTTGTGTATAAAGCATCCAGGAAATGCATTTAGCTGCTACTTTTTAGAGAGGAAGGGAGGGAAGGGTGGCTACACCCCCACACATCAGAGTCATCTCATTCATGAAGTCTTTATATCATCAAGACCATCATTTCACTTACTGCCCTGCAGCCATCCCTCTTGTTCATGCTTCTTATTCATTATTATGATCTGTTCATTATTATTTCTATTTTTATTACCAGTATGTGCATAAAGCAACTGAAGTTAAATCATTTTTGCCAGGTCATTCTTCTTTTCAGACCTGAAAAAAGTCAATCCATGCTTATTATAAAAGAGAAACAGAGATGCAGAGAAATTAAGTGCCTCACCTATGTTACATTGCAAACTAGGAGCCAATCTGGGCCTAGAAGTCAGGGCTTTTAGAGTGCTCTGGCACCAGTCCAAGCTACATTTTATTTATTCCCACAGTGATCCAACCAGCGTGGAAATACAGGTATTTTATACCCATTTGCATTCTTTTTCTGGAGAAGGAAATGGCAACCCACTTCAGTATTCTTACCTAGAGAACCCTGTGAATGGAGGAGCCTGGTGGGCTGCTGTCCATACGGTCGCACAGAGTTGGACATGACTGACGCGACTTAGCATGTATGCATGAATTCTTTTTAACCAGGTCATCAAGCAGCAAACTCTTGCATTCAAACTGCTTTGGATGGTGCTGGCTAATCCCAGAAAAGTTGCAAATATCAATAAGTCCCCTACACACAGACCTCCAAGTTCTGAACTTTCAAAGATGGGAACTTTCCCCCAGTGTCTGGTGTGAGCAACACCGCAGCCTGCCCTAGGCTCCTGTTGCTGACGGTCCTCCAGCCCTGTTTCCCTCCTCCAGCCAGTGACTCTTCCTGCCTGTTCACTCGATGCCAGCTCCTGTGTGCTGGCTATTGTGCTGGACTGCTGTACTTTTCAAGGTATGTTACTGGAAGATTAAAAATGTTTTATTTTTTTTGTTTGTTTTTTAATGTATTATTTGTGTGAAAAGTACCATAAACCTATTACAGTACAGTACTATACAGCCGATTGTGTTAGCTGAGGACTGTGTGCTGTGCTCAGTTGATCAGTTGATCAGTCGTGTCCGACTCTTTGTGACCCCACGGACTGTACCCGCCAGGCTCCTCTGTCCGTGGGATTCTCCAGGCAAGAGTCCTGGAGTGGGCTGCCGTGCCCTCCTCCAGGGGATCTTCCCGACGCAGGGACTGAACCCATATCTCCGGGGTCTCCTGCACTGCAGGAGGTTCTTCCCCACTGAGCCACCTGGGAAGCCCGTTAGTTGGGTTCCTAGCCTAACTTTGTTGGACTTTGGAACAAACGGGACTTATGAACAGGCTCTTGGAACAGGACTCATTTTTATGTAGGGGACACTCCATGAGGGTAAGGGAGAGATGGTAATTCACAGCCAGCCCTAAGCCACAACAAAATATCCCAGTGTGTCAGGAATTAGGACAATTTTTCAGGTTAGTAATTAGTAACCGATCCTGAAGAAGTGATCCCAAACTCCTGTCCTTCTGAGAGCACTTGGCTGCGGGTAGCTAGCACTCTCTTCTTCATTTCAGCTTCTAAACCCCTACGAGAATTCAGATTTACTTCAAAGCAGTGCACCTCAGTAATTGCCCTCTATTTTCAGAGAGCTAAGCCTTCCAATGATCAATGCAAAGAAACAGAGGAAAACAACAGAATGGGGAAGACTAGAGATCTCTTCAAGAAAATTAGAGATACCAAGGGAACATTTCATGCAAAGATGTGCTCGATAAAGGACAGAAATGGTATGGACCTAACAGAAGCAGAAGATATTAAGAAGAGATGGCAAGAATACACAGAAGAACTGTACAAAAAAGATCTTCACGACCCAGATAATCACAATGGTGTGATTACTGATCTAGAGCCAGACATCCTGGAATGTGAAGTCAAGTGGGCCTTAGAAAGCATCACTACGAACAAAGCTAGTGGAGGTGATGGAATTCCAGTTGAGCTATTCCAAATCCTGAAAGATGATGCTGTGAAAGTGCTGCACTCGATATGCCAGCAAATTTGGAAAACTCAGCAGTGGCCACAGGACTGGAAAAGGTCAGTTTTCATTCCAATCCCAAAGAAAGGCAATGCCAAAGAATGCTCTAAGCTACCACACAATTGCACTCATCTCACACACTAGTAAAGTAATGCTCAAAATTCTCCAAGCCAGGCTTCAGCAATATGTGAACCGTGAACTTCCAGATGTTCAAGCTGGTTTTAGAAAAGGCAGAGGAACCAGAGATCAAATTGCCAACATCTGCTGGATCATGGAAAAAGCAAGAGAGTTCCAGAAAAACATCTATTTCTGCTTCATTGACTATGCCAAACCCTTTGACTGTGTGGATCACAATAAACTGTGGAAAATTCTGAAAGAGATGGGAATACCAGATCACCTGACCTGCCTCTTGAGAAACCTATATGCAGATCAGGAAGCAACAGTTAGAACTGGGCATGGAACAACAGACTGGTTCCAAATAGGAAAAGGAGTACGTCAAGGCTGTATATTGTCACTCTGCTTATTTAACTTATATGCAGAGTACATCATGAGAAACGCTGGGCTGGAAGAAGCACAAGCTGGAATCAAGATTGCCGGGAGAAATATCAATAACCTCAGATAAGCAGATGACACCACCCTTACGGGAGAAAGTGAAGAGGAACTAAAAAGCCTCTTGATGAAAGTGAAAGAGGAGAGTGAAAAAGTTGGCTAAAGCTCAACATTCAGAAAACGAAGATCATGGCATCTGGTCCCATCACTTCATGGGAAATAGATGGGGAAACAGTGGAAAGAGTGTCAGATTTTATTTTTGGGGGCTCCAAAATCACTGCAGATGGAGACTGCAGCCATGAAATTAAAAGACGCTTACTCCTTGGAAGGAAAGTTATGACCAACCTAGATAGCATATTAAAAAGCAGAGACATTACTTGGCCAACAAAAGTCTGTCTAGTCAAGGCTATGGTTTTTCCAGTGGTCATGTGTGGGTGTGAGAGTTGGACTGTGAAGAAAGCTGAGTGCCAAAGAATTGATGCTTTTGAACCGTGGTGTTGGAGAAGACTCCTGAGAGTCCCTTGGACTGCAAGGAGATCCAACCAGTCCATTCTGAAGGAGATCAGCCCTGGGATTTCTTTGGAAAGAATAATGCTAAAGCTGAAACTCCAGTACTTTGGCCACCTCATGCGAAGAGTTGACTCATTGGAAAAGACTCTGATGCTGGGAGGGATTGGGGGCAGGAGGAGAAGGGGACGACAGAGGATGAGATGGCTGGATGGCATCACCGACTTTATGGACGTGAGTCTGAGTGAACTCTGGGAGTTGGTGATGGACAGGGAGGCCTGGCATGCTGCAATTCATGGGGTTGCAAAGAGTCGGACACGAATGAGCGACTGAACTGAACTGAAGTGAAGCTCACAGTGTCACACGCTGTCCCGTTAGCACACACAGAGTTTGAGGCAGGCAGTGGGCATCTGTCTGGTGCCTTTTCCATGGTCGAGCTTGAAAGTCAATGCAGATCACAAGTATAGTCAAAAATGAAAAGGAAAAAAGAGCCAATATTTATTAATATTCTTCCTATTCAATCTTCAGAGTCAGTAGTGTTTTATTTCTACCATGCTTCTGGGACAAAACTCAGAACAGATCGCGTGACAGTTGATTTCCTAAAAGAACAGTTTTTCACTGGCCCCCCTTTGGTGGCTTCAGGCACGTGATCTAATCTTTCTGGGCCTCAATTTTCTTTTCTGGGAAACGAAGCCAATATAGTGGCCATTTCTATGGTCAGTTGAGAGGATTAAATGAGTCAAAATTCAAAGCCCCTGGTGACTAGGGCATGATCAATCCCCCAGAAACAGCTGTTCACTACTTTTCTGGGGAAGAACACTAAAAGCATAGATTGACTATCATACAATTTTCAGACGATCTTATTTATTTTTACTTTTATTATTTTAAAATTAATTATATTGGAGTATAGTTGCTTTCATTGGAAGGACCAGTGCTGAAGCTGAAGCTCCAGTACTCTGGCCACCTGATTCAAAGAGTTGACTCATTGGAAAAGGTCCCAGTTGAGGAAAGAAGAGAAGACTGAGGGCAAGAGGAGAAGGGGGTGACAGAGGATGAGATGGTTGGATGGCACCACGGACTCAGTGGACGTGAGTTTGAGCAAATTCGGGGAGACGGTGAAGGACAGGGAACCTGGCGTGCTGCATGGGGTTGCAAAGAGTCAGACACAACTTAGCGACTTGAACAGTAGTTGCTTTACAATGTTGTTTTCGTTTCTGCTGTACTGCAAAGTGAATCAGCTGTATGTATACATATATCCTCTCCTTTTTGGATTTCCTTCCCATTTACGTTACCCCAGAGCACTGAGTGGAGTTCCTTGTGCTATACAGTAGGCTATCTTTTCTGAATAATCTTACCTGGTTCAGCTATGAACAGTGGACCAAAAAATAGTGTACAATCTGTTTTGTTCATAAGAAACCCAACAGCCCTCTACATCCCAGGTTTTCTGTGCTCTACACTAATTTTCATTCTTATGTGCACAGGTTGTTAATGTTGCTTGGTTGCTAAGTTGTGCCTAACTCTTTGAAACCCCACACACTGTAGCCCACCAGGCTCCTCTGTCCATGGGATTCTCCAGGCGAGAATACTGGAGTGGGTTGCCATTTCCTTCTCCAGGGGATCTTCCTGACCCAGGGATGGAGCCCAGGTCTCCTGCAGCTCCTGGGTTGGCACTCAGATTCTTTACCACTTAGCCACCTGGAAAACGTCCATTGTTAGTACTGGGTGTATCTGAACTCAGATCTTCTTCTTTCGACCTCGACCTTCCATCTGAGGTTCTGTGAGGTAAACGGCTCTAATGTTTGAAACCGACATTCCTTAGAAAGAGTTAATAGTTGAGGGGGTGTTATCTTTATTATGGAAATTAACACTCTCACTGTTTTATTCATTAGTGTTTTAATATGTTTATGATGAGACGCAACCCAAACCAATTTCCAGATCAAATATGTTCCTCCGCCACTTGATTTGTTGGAACAGAGAACAAAAGCATTACCAACAGGGTAGTATGAATGAAATTATAATTAATTAGGCATATGAATGCACTAATTTTGGATGAGTAATTAGATGACTAATTACGTTGAAAACAGATCTGTGTGCTTAATGAGATGACCATGGCCAATTCTACCCACAGAGAATTGTTTCCATTACTTAAGCTTTTGATTGCTGTTGATGATCCAGGGTCACCTGTGGCACAGGTATGTTGAGGAGTGATTTGAGCCTGTTTCGGCTCGCAGTTTCCATCAGACACCCACAATTCAGGCCACTTCCCCCAAACATGTGTCCCATGACTGTAGTCTGCAGATTTATTGATATTCCATTTCTTTTCTTTCACACCCTCAAATGCACACACCTTCCCACCATGGTCTATATCCCAAGATAATTGCTCTAAGTTTCTAAATATAGCTATCGTTCATTACTTCGGCTTAACTTTGGGATCTACCCAATGATAAACTAAACAAGAAGAGAAATGACACATCGATTGGGCTATAGATAAATCTTCATCCATCTTGGAGACGAATCCACTCTGGCAGTTTCTCCTTTGAAAGGGCTCTGCCGGGGAGACTGGCTCAGATCAGAGGCAACCTTCAAGCACCTAGTAGTTCCGCTCCAGGCAGCTGGTTCTAACTAGCACCTATTTGGCAGAAACCTACACTCAAGATTTCTGGGTTTAAGTTCAAACCAATATTTCATAGCAACTGTGTTGTCAGAACTCAGGTCAGGGAGATGGCAGATGTTAATTGAAACCAAAGAAGCAAAAACAAACTCTTTTTCACTTTTTCCTTTTTTTATCATGCAGTTGGCAGCTCTACACAAATTCAGAACAGAAAGTAAACCAGGAGCAGTTTAGAGACGCAGAGAGTAGAGAATGTCTGAAGGTAGTTTGGTGTCTGGTAAATACCAAAATGATTCTAAAATTGGACAGATAATTTAATGGTGGGAAAAGGGATGGTCTTTGTATGTCAGAAAATAGCATTGTTGATTTTCTTCATTCTACAAAGCAAGCTGAAAATCATCACTACCCCAGTTTTTATGGAAATGCCTTAATGGTCCATATTATTTAACGATTGTAAGATCAGTCCCCAGAGAAAAACCATTCACCTGGGGTCTCTTCTTTCTTCCGAGACTTCAAAAGGACTTCCTTTTCAGAAAGTGTTACATCTGCAGGAAAAAGTGTAATTATGCTTAGAATCTAAGTAGAGTCAAATCCACTGTGTGGTTAAAACTCAAGACTCCCCACTCTTTCTGATAAATGCGAAATTGCAGGAAAAGTCTGTGAATCTCTGTGAATATACTTATTTGGGGGCATTTGTGTGTATGTAACTCACTGTATATTTGCCTTGCTCTTCATCTGTTTTTACAGTTTCAAAAGGCAAAGACCCAACACTGATCATCTCCCTGATCAAGGTTTCTATCTTAAAAGGGAATTATGGCTCTACCATAAAATCACCTGAATTAGCACTTCATATTTCTTCACCTGCTTTATGGTGCTTTTCTTTCACACTGAAGAAATTATTTAAAAATTATCTGCTGTACTCTTCAAATCAGTAACCAGTTACTTGAGCAGCGTTTGAAGATTATCAAGTGGCACTACCTTGTCTGATCAATATTTTGTTCCCATGAGACCAATAAACTCCGTGCACTCTGGCTCCTTTTATGGCTCGCTTGTTGACAGAACATTTCTGCAGAGATTGACCATCACCACCAAGCAGTTCTTCGGTCTGTTGTGTGATAATCTTATCTGGGTTGCCGTTTTATTTGGGTTATTTTTACTGACCTTTTCCTTGCCCAGGAAAGCCTTTAGGAATGTGAGTTCTCCACCTGAGGATATTGGAACATTATTTACTTTAGATTAGATACGTTGGAAGGTCTTGCTTAAGGAGACCCATCAGCCTTCCACATCCTGCCCAGAAGAGGTCACTTCAGACACGCCAGCTTGTCCTTCCTCGTTTCCACGCAGGAGGGGTCACACTTCAGGAAAACAGAGGCCCTTTGCTTCTGCTGGTTTAACCTAAAGAGCAAAAACAGAAGCCCTCTGTCGTGTTTATTCCTCAATGAGAAAAAAATTTAAAAAGGAACACTTTGAAAGAGAAATTTAGACTCTACAGAGGTCTTTAGGTGGAAGTGAAGGCCCAGTTTGGAAATTTACAGAACAAAAATCCTGAGAATTGTTTCAGCCTGTCCCCTTTTCATGTTAACTTTCCCCCAGGTTTGGCAAAATGATGCGCTTAGCTTTAGTTGTTAACAGTTTGTCCCACTTCCAGAATTTGGGTATTGTTTCCTTTCTGCGCTGGAGATTTATTAGAAAAACTGATACTGTGTCAGAGAAGCCGAAAATAGAACAAGACAAAGGGAAGCAAAATAGTCACTTGTTTTTGTTTTTTAAAGGTGCTACTTTAGAAGGCAAGGATCAACACACTTTTACCAGCTTAGAGTATTCTGTCCCCAGCGTTTGCATCTAAGTGTTGAAGGTACCCTGGAAAACGGAGAGTGTTCGGCAATGAGAATGTTGACTTGGTTCAGTCCAGTACTATCTGATGCGAGTGGGTTCCTGTAAAGCAGGGATTCTGTTACACAGTCCTAAACTCATTCAATTCAGTGAAGTCAAAGTTAGCAAATATTTACTGAGTGTCCCTCATATGAGCTGCGCGTGTGCCTGGGCCTATGGAACAAACATACAGTCGATTCAAAACAAAGAAAAATTGGTCTGTAATTTATTATTGACCAAAAGTGAACATGAGGGTAATTTATGTTGGCATGCAAACACACACTGCGTGTGTGTGCATCTTTAGCCATGCATGCCTTGCTTTGACTGCATGCCTATATGTGTGTATTTCATATTTGCTGAAAGTGTATGTGTGTGAGTGTGTGCTTAGTCACTCAGCTTTATCCGACTGTTTGTGACCCCGTGGACTGTAGCCTACCAAGCTCCTCTGTCCATGAGATTCTCCAGGCAAAAATACTGGAGTGGGTTGTCATTTCCTTCTCCAGGGGATCTTCCTGACCCAGGGTTCAAATTCAGATCTCCTACATCGCAGGCAGATTCTTTACCATGTGAGCCACCAGGAAAGCCCACTTAATAAGTTATTAGAAAGAATTTACCCTTGGATATTTTAATAGTCTTTTATCATGTCCCTACAAACTATAAAGCAATAAAACACAATATATGTATGTGTGTATTCTATGTTTGCTGAAAGCATATATCTTCCAAAATGTGAATAATTCAGGTTGATTTCTATTTTTTCCCAAATCTAAAGCAACAATACTTCTGAATTATTATATCTGGTTTAACTCTTTCTACACTTGACTCATGTGTTGCTCATTATATTACTAGAATTCTACCTGGTCATATAATTTGTGTTGAAAAATCTATTTCCCTAGCTTTTTGGTCTGATAAATAAACGTTTTGTCAAAGAAAATACACTGGGCTCATAAAACAGACTTTACATTTTAGCCTTAAACTAACTGACTGGTGGCTTACCTAGTGGCTCAGACGGTAAAGCGTCTGCCTGCAATGCGGGAGGTCCTTGGGTTGGAAAGATCCCCTGGAGAAGGAAATGGCAACTCACTCCAGAATTCCTGCCTGGAAAAATCCCGTGGACGGAGGAGCCTGGAGGCTACGGTCCATGGGGTAGCAAAAAGTGGGACACAGCTGAGCAACTTCACTAACTGACTGGGATGGTTACGTTTGTTGGACTTGTTAGTGTTTGCTTTTTGCTCCTTTGTGGAAAAGACTTAAGTTCATATTAGCCCCAGGGGTTAGTGTTTCAATGGAGTTTCTTCTGTATTTAGCACCCCAAATAGAATGTAAAGTATGTCCTCACTGAAGGTTATTTATATGGGCATCCAGTAAAGTATCTTTTAACTGGCAATGGAATTCCTTAGTTACATTCCAATATACATTCATAACACTCCTAAGCTTCAAGAAAAATGAATTGAAAAAAAATCAAGATAAGGATATCCACACTTTTTCACCAAAAGATTTCTGACATAGTTGGCTAGTGAATTCTATTGTTTCTAAAATCATTTAAAGTAAGATTAGAATGACTTTGTTGTGTTTTATTGCTTTACAGTTCATGGGGATATGATAAAAGATAATTGAAATATCCATGCGTAAATTCTTTCTGACAACTTATTAACTATTCTCCAATTGAGCTAACATAGACCTCAGAGGCTGGGAGGTAGAAAGTAGGGGCTTGGTGGCTTTTATCTCACACAAGATCCAGAATTGTCACACGCCTGTCAGGCACAGGGTAGGTAGGTGCTGAATGGTACCCGGGAACGGATGCTACCCCAACTGAAGATGTCCTGGTTTCTTAAAAAACAAAGTTAGCAAATAGCTCCTTGTTGTTATTGCTCACTTGCTAAGTCATGTCCCACTCTTTGATATCCCGTGGACTACAGCATGCCAGGCTTCTCTGTCCTTCACTATCTCCTGGAGTTTGCTCAAACTTTTATCCATTGAGTCAATGATGCCATCCAACCATCTCATTCTCTGCCCAACCCCTCCTCCTGCCCTCAATCTTTCCCAGCATCAGGGTCTTTTCCAATGAGTTGTTTCTTCGCATCAGGTGGCCAAAGTATTAGAGTTTCAGCTTTAGCATCAGCCCTTCCAAATAATATTCAGGGTTGATTTCCTTTAAAATTGACTGGTTTGATCTTCTTGCTGTCCAGGGGACTCTCAAAAGTCTTCTCCAACACCACTGTTCAAAAGCATCAATTCTTTAGTGCTCAGCTTTCTTTATAATCCAACTCTCACATCCATACATGACTACTGGAAAAACCATAGCTTTGACTATGTGGACCTTTGTCAGCAAAGTGATATGTCTGCATTTTAATAAGCTGTCTAGGTTTGTCATAGCTCTTCTTCCAAAGAGCAAGCGCCTTTTAATTTCATGGCTCCAGTCACTGCCTGCAGTGATTTTGGAGCCCAAGAAAAGAAAATCTGTCACTGTTTCCACTTTTCCCCCATATTGCCAAGAAGTGATGGCTCTACACTGTTAACAACTCATGAGTTGAGATATGTAGGAGTCCATTGTCAGTTCTAAACTAAATATGGAGAAATAGGAAAAAGAAAAACAAAAACAAATGTGAGGCTGGTTTCTGCTTTCCATCCCTGCTTTCCCACAGACCTTGAAAGGCCCATCCTCTCCCACCGTGTGGAGCAGCTGAGGATTAGCGTCATCACCACAATTTTGTGTTGTGCATACCCCGTCTCTGTCCAAGCATGAGAGCCATTACGAAGGAGGAGGTCCAAGGTCACGTGTGAGTGCAGCTGTGGAGGTGCCCCCAACAAGGCAAAAGGACGATTAGTTCAAAATGGCTTACACATCCCACCGGCTCAGGCTGAGTGTGCAGGCAGCTGGATGACAGCTGAGGGAGCACCTGGCTTCCACCCATCCAGGGCTGAGTCCTGCCCTTCCTGGTGGACGAGGTGAGCGGGGAGACTGGGACCAAACATCAGAGGCTGAACTCTTCCCCCCGCACCAGGTGGCTCCCTAACAAACACCATCCCCTGTGGATCTATAGCATCCATTTTCCCCAGGAATTCTTCCAAGCACTGGTATGTAATGATACTTCCCCCAGAAAACGTTTTTAGGCCTCAATACTATGAATATATTAAAGAGTCCCAAAATATTGACTTTATAAAAGTGAAATCTTACCTACAGTCTTTGTCAGTTGAAATAAAAATAGTTAAATCCCATATTTATAAACAATTTTTCATCATGTGTTATAAAAACAGGAACAGGAAAAGTATATGATTAAAAGATTTGTTTATGACCTTGTATGCACTTAGCCAAGAACTCCAAAAGAGTATGAAGTAATAAGGCTGTGGTGGGGTCAACTTGAAATTCACAGGAATTAAGTGAATTCTTAGCAGATAAACTCAGGGAACGCTTGAGATCAGTCTATTCCAGGTCTGCAAACAAGTTACTTAGATAAAACTTAGAACTTAGCATCCCAGGAAGATTTGAAATGGGGAGAAGTATGTAGCTCCTTTCCTCAAAGAAGCAGACAGTTTAGGATGAGAAAAATTAATGTACATTAGTAATAGAGTGGAAAAAGAGGACTTGGTGGTCAGAAAGGGATTGTTTGATCTGAGGGTAATTGTATCTGTGCTACTAAGACTTAATACTTAAGCCTTCCCAGGTGGCTCAGTGGTAAAGAATCTACCTGCCAATTCAGGAGATGAAGGAAATGTGCCTTCAATCCCTGGGTCGGGAAGATCCCCTGGAGGAGGGCATGGCAGACCACCCCAGTATTCTTGCCTGGAGAATTCCATGGACAGAGGAGCCCACGGGCTATAGTCCATGGGGGTCACAAAAGAGTCAGATATGACTGAAGTGACTTAGCATGCATGCACACATAGAACTAAGATCCCACATGCCTAGTGGCATGGCCAAGAGATCAAAAACAATAACAACAATAATAACACATTTTAAAAATCACAAGCACGTCTCAGTCATCACAGACTCACATTCTGTGGTGGTGGTTGTGGGAGCGGTAAAAGATACCCAATAAATACACAGTGTACCATATGTGTGTACACAGCATGTCATAGGAGGGCTGAAGCTTTTAAATCAAGTGGTCAAGATGGCCTCAGGATGAGATATCTGAGTAACAACCAACCAGCAAGTGGTGAAGTAGAAGCTCTAATGGGAAATGAGGGAGGAATGTGTCCAGGTGGGAAGACCAGCACCCACCAAGGCTCTGAGCTGGGAAGATCAGTGCGGGGCCAGGATGGCTGGAGAGGAAAGAGCGAGAACTCAAGGGGGCCAGGTGAGGTCAGAACGCCAGGCCACCATTTTGAGGCTCTGTCGTTTCCTTGAATTGGTGTGAAGGGTCTCAGGACTGAGCAGAGGGCACCAATCCGCCCCCATAACAAAAAGATCCTCTCATGTAGCTATTGAGTGAGGATTCTAGAGGACCAAGGGGAAGCCAAGGAAAGAGCCTGGCGGCTCTGAGGTGTCCAGCCAGTGTCACGGTGGCTGGGACCAGCGTGGTGTGTGCAGAGATGGTGAAAAGACTTGGGTCGAGGACTCTGAAGGTCACGGCAGCAGGATTTGCTCTGAGAGGAGAGACACCACAAATAACTGGATCTGAGGCCTAAGTAACTGGGAAGAACCATTGCCATTTGTTGAAAGCGGAAGACCCGTGGGAGGAGCAAGTCTCAGGGGGCAAGTGGTCAGGAATGTGGCTATTTTAGTGCCTGGTTGGCTCAAACTAGTATTTCATTATTTCTCCTTATTTATGATGCTTCATGATAATGCTTTTTGTACTGGGATAAAGTCACACAAACCTACAAAATAAAGACTGTTTCATGAGCTATGAGTTAAGGAGCTTTACTTCTTTAAAAATCCAATACTGCCAGCGTTGATAACTGCATTTTATTACAGTTATTTTCTTTTTAGAATGACTTGGAAGTGATTAGAACAGTTAGGAAACAATGGGGACTGTATATAGAAAGATAAACTATTTTGGCAAACAGGGCTAAGGGAATTAAATAAAGCCAAAGCAACAAGCAGCTTCCCCAGTGGCTCAGTAGTAAAGAATCCGTTTGCAATACAGGAGACATGGAGATGCAGGTTTGATCCCCAGATTGCGAAGATCTCCTGGAGGAGGGCATGGCAACCCAATCCAGGATCCTTGCCTGGAGAATCCCATGGACGGAGGAGACCGGTGGACTGCAATCCATGGGATCGCAAAGAGTTGGACACAACTGAAGCGACTGAGCACGCATGCAAAGCAACAGGAGGAGTTTGCAAAGGGTCTCATCAGATGTGGAGAGAGACAAAATGCCCTGCCAAGCTCTGGTGTAGCCAGAGCTCTCCTAGACAGAAGGGGAAAGAAGTCCTTTCAATGAGAAAAAAGCTATTCATTCCTCCCTGTCCCACACACGAGAATATCTTAAGTACCAATCCTGATTGCAGTATTTCAAACTATGGCAACATAAATTATGATGAGTGGCCTTGAGATTTAATAACCTGCCACATTACAATACAGAGTGTTCCATCAATATCAATAACTGAGAGTAAGTGAAATAACCTGCCAAATATGTAGGAATTTAAGGAGCAAAATGTAATATCATGCTTCCTGGGCTAATGCACACTACATGATGTTAAATGTCTTTTTCCCCCAATTTTATAAATGGCCAAGCATCTAATTACTGACCTATTATTTGGCCAGTGTCAAACTTATATAAAGAAATGTACGTGTGTGTCTTCTAGAGGAAATCTTTGCAGTAGTTGATGGTCAAAGTTTTTAAGGGTGCAATTAAAACTTTCATTTTGGAGAGCTAAATTATTAGTGCCATAGTAACTATTATCACCTACATCTCATGTACCCCCAGGGAGGTTCTATTAAACAGCTGAAACAACACTTATTTAAGATGGTATATACCTTCATTTCTAATTTGACAGGCTAGATTCTTTTATTCCTTAAACTTTCATCTTTTAATAGGAAATAATTGTTTAATTCATATTCAGTTTTCTGCATATAGGGCTTTTTTCTAAATTAGAAATATAAAATTCCAAATTAAGTTACAGTTGGATGAAGGGCTGCCTAAAGTCCATTGCCATTAATGGGTTTGACCTCAGAGAAAACAGAAATAGAACTTTTAGTCCATTAATTGCAAATTGCTGATGCCAGCAACAAGAAGGAAAGAAGGAAGGAGAAAAGGAGTAAAATAAGAAAGGAAAAAAAACTAGAGAGAGAGAAAAAGAAAGTCAAAACTATAAGCAATAGAATTGTTTCTTATCAAAATGGAGAGATCCTCTAGATGGACAGACAGTCCCAAGTTCAGTAGAGCTTGTTCCTCGCTTTGAACTTGCTTCTTGTGGTTCGAATGTCTGTCCCCCCAGCTCCACATGTTGAAGCTTTAACCCTCATTGTGATGGTCTTAATATTTGGAGATGGGCCCTTTGGGAGGCAATGAGGCTTAGGTGCAGTCGTGAGAGTGGGGGTCCCATGAAGGAAGCCGTGCCCTTATAAAAAGAGGACGAGAGACCAGCACTCTCTCCCCACCATGCGAGCCAAGGTGAGAGGCTGGCCACGTACCAGCCTGGAGGAAGCTGACCTTACTTGGCACCCTCAGACTTCCAGCTTCCAGCTTGTGAAAAATAAAGGTCTCTTACTTAAGGCCCTGGAATTTCGTGATAAGTCAGTTCAGTAGTATCTGGCTCTTTGTGGTCCTATGGGCCGTATCCCGCCAGGCTCCTCTGCCCGTGGAATTCTCCAGACAAGAGTACTGATGTGGGTTGCCGTGTGAGTCTACAGCATGTTGTTATGGCAGCAGAGTTGACTAAGATACTTTCCTTTGCCCCTTTGCACTCCAGATGGCTCCTGTGGTCTTACCTGAGGGCCCATTCTACTGTGCTCAGCTCTTGCTGTACCCTGTGTAAAGGTTAAAAGAGCTTCATCCTGACCCAGACACCAGGAGGAAAGAGTTTTATTTACTTTCTCAGCGCATCTGCTCGTATAGCGCAGAGCAATATGCCCAAATAAGGCCTCAGATCCACGGCGAGGAGGCCAAGGAAAGCTACTCCATCCAACATCCTTCCTGCAAATGTCAAACAATAGGTTGTTAGTTTACCAGTCTTTATGGCAGTGTTCTGAAACAGTCCATACAATGAACATTCTTCATATTCTGCATTGCTCCTTGGAATATGTATTAATTTGCTTCTATCCAAGAAATCTTGCTAGTCAATCTTTATTTTCACCATGTGTTCTAATCCATGAATGTGCAACTCCAAGGATTAACTTCCAAGTGATTTCTTAAAAAAAAAAAAGCAGCTCATGTTTTTATCCTCCAATATATTGCTGCCAATCTGGGCAGCTTTCGTTTTAGAAGTTTACATTTTAAACTAGTGACAATTCAAGCAGATTGCCTGTGTTAGGCTTAAGGAAAGCGGCAGAGGAAATACATCCTTCAGTTTCTGATCAGTTCAGTTCAGTTGCTCAGTCGTGTCCGACTGTTTGTGGCCCCATGGACTGCAGCACGCCAGGCCTCCATGTCCATCACCAGCTTGCTGAAACTCATGTCCGTCAAGTCGGTTTGTGATAGATTGAATGAATGTTACTGCCTCCCTTACACAATCTTGACCCCATGAGAGTGCCTTTTTAGGACATTTGGATTTATCTGACACTTCTTAAAATCTAAAAAGGCATGCTAGGTTTTTTTATTATTACTATTGAATATTTTTTAACAGGTTGGGAAACAGTTCATTGGATAGAATTAAATTTATACTACGTTTTACATGACAAGATTTTCCCGGGTGGTGCTAGTGGTAAAGAACTCACCTGCCAAAGCCGGTAGACACTGGTTCACTCCCTGGGTTGGGATAATTCCCCTGCAGGAGGGCATGGCAACCCACTCCGGTATTCTTGCCTGGAGAATCCCATGGACAGAGGAGCCTGGTGGGCTATAGTGCATAGGATCACAAAGAGTCAGACACGACTAAAGAGACTTAGCATGCACACATACATTAGATATGCTTATGCTTAGCAATTTCCTTAAGTATAAACAAAAGTATCCATCAATGTCTCTCTTTTTTAATTGGACTGTGGTTGACTTACAATGTGTTAATTTTAGGTGTACAGCAGTGATTCAATTACACATACATACATGCCTTTTTTTTTTTTTAGATTCTTTCCCCTTACAGGTTATACAAAATACTGAGGAACGATCGTGTCATTCTTCCGCTGAAAACTTTAAAATGGGAGACAACAAAACCTTGCAACGGCTCCCCACTGCTCTGAGAGTCAAGCGCAAACTCCTTAACGCGTCTCATGGGTCAATGATGTCGGCTCCTGCCACCTCTCCAGCCTCCCTCCCCGCCACTCCCCCCTACCCCACTGTGGTGCAGTCGTGCTGACCTTTTTATATTCCTGAGACTCTCCAGGTCACTCCCTATGATGCCCAGCCCCTTCTCAGGAGCCTTCATCCTCAGGCCTCAGATTAGCAGCAGGTTGTCAATGAACTCTGAAGTCTGAGTTGGTTATGCCTCCCTGTGGCATCCTTTACAGCCTCTACTGATTTTTATCGCCATAGTGTAAAGTGTTCCCTGCTTGCTTATTTGTAGACTCTCAATGCCTTAAGGACAGGACCAAAGATTGTACTGCTTCATCTGCATTCTTCGTGCTGGGTTCAGTGTCTACCCCCGGGTAGATGGGCAAGTCATTTATTTTGTGCCTGAGCTGTAAAATGGAGATCACCATGGTACCCACCTTCTTGGAAGTCGTGAGAACTGAGTGAACGCTTACCTGGGATGCACTTGAACTAGCACACAGCACACAGTTGTCGATGTTGTCCAGTCTCTAAATCCTGTCCGACTCTGCAACCCCATAGACTGTAGCTGCCATGCTACCCACCACTGTCTCCTGGAGTTTGCTCAAATTCAAGTCCACTGAGTCAGGGATATTATCCCACCATCTCATCCTCTGTTGCCCCTTTTGCCTTCAATCTTTCCCAGCATCATGGTCTTTTCCAGTGTGTCAGCTGCTTGCATCAAGTGGCCAAAGTATTGCAGCTTTAGCTTCAGCAACAGTCCCTCCAGTGAATATTCGGGTTGATTTTCTTTAGGATGGACTGGTTGGATCTCCTTGCAGTCCAAGGGACTCTCACATAGCACCTGCTCAATAAACCTTAGTGACTCTCACATAGTACATGCTCAATAACCCTTAAAGATTGTGATGTACTGAATGGGCAAGTAATTGTTCTGACCAGAGGGACTCTCTGCCCTGGGACTCAACTTGGATTCATGTTCCCCATAGGGCCAAGAACTTATGAATATGGTTCATATGCAACATATTTGAATATGTTTATATTTATTCAATACTTTGAATAAGATATTTTATTCAATATTAACCGATACTTATTCAAGTAGCCGATGAGAGGCAGAGGGTGAACAGCACAATATCCCAGACCCACTTGCCTTAATACAGGGCAGGAAATGCTGAGTATGAAAACAGTGGGCTGAATTGTTATGGAGACCTGCAGGAGGAAGGATGTTCAGTAGAGGTCGGGTCAGATGAATGTATCTGAGAGCTCATCTCAAAATTTTTAACTTGAGGAAATATACATTGCAATAAATATAGGAATCACTTGGGGAAGATAAAGTACATCAAGTTACTTTACAAATCAGGCCAATCTATTACTGCATTGATAATTAACTAATATTTTAATAGAAACCATACCTTTCTTTAGGAGCTACCTAAGCTAGAGATGGCCTCTCAGGTGGCTCAAGTGGCAAAGAATCCGCCTGCCAATGCAGGAGACTTGGGTTCGATTCCCTGGGTTGGGAAGATCTCCTGGAGGAGGAAATGGTGACCCACTCCAGTATTCTTGCCTGGAGAATCCCTTGGACAGAGGAACCTGGTGGGCTACAGTCTATGGGGTTGCAAAGAGTCAGACATGACGTAGCAACTGAGTACAAGGTGTAGGTCACACAATCTGAGTACTGAGATTGCAAAATATATATATATATATTTTAAAATGTGGTAGAGCCTTACATAAATCTTTATCTTCCTGGAATTGCAACGAATGTAACCTAACTAAAAGGATTAACAGCTTGCATCAACTTGAATGATATAAGCCCAAATACCTACAGTCCACATTGTAGAAAGTGGCCCTCAAGATGTGCATTTGGGTTCACATTTTCTTACTTTCGTGGGTGTAACTGTGAATCTAATGTAATGAGCTTCTGCCACCTAACCTCCCAGAAGAAATTGTCACAGGTCTTCTTGTTAAATGTGTCAGGAAATACATCGATAAACATGCTTCTAGGTACGATTGTGTTTTTCCTCCACACATTCTGCACCCCACAGATCAGGATTGGTTGTTTCAGGGACTAAACCTCAAGGAGAACAAGTCAGTCCAGCTCCCTAGTTCAGCAATGCGCGCAGAAAGGCACTGAATGGTCTTGTAAATAACGATGATGGTCACCACGAGGAGTTCTAAAGTCGGCACCACTGACATTAGGGCTGTCTGATTTTCTTTGTTGTTGGGGGGCCATCTTATGCTTTGTAGGGTGTTAGCAATATCCTGGCCTCTTTCCTCCTGTGGTCAATTCACTCTCTACAGCTAAAAACGTCTTCAGGCATCACGCAGTGTCTCCTGGGGAGCAAAACTGCCTCCCCCCAACTGCTTGAAAACCACTGTTGTACACACACTCAGGTGCAGTGGTTTGAAAGGCAACCCTGGCAGGGAAGGGATACACCCACACCACATTCCTGTTGTGCGATCTTGGTGTCCGGGCCAGTGAGCTCAGAAAGAGGCATAGGACGGCCATAGCGTCTACCTAGAGTCTGATGGTCTTGTTGTTTAGTTGCTAAGTCATGTTGGACTCTGTGATCCCATGGACTGTAGCCCACCAGGATCCTCTGTCCATGAGATTTCGAAGATAAGAATACTGGAGTGGGCTGCCATTTCCTACACCAGGGATCTTCCGACCAAGGAATCTAACTCTCATCACCTGCATTGGCCATCAGAGAAGCCCCTGATGCAATAATTACCCACTGGATTCAAAATTCGTAGTCCACCTTCAATTTTCATAGCTTCTTCTACAAGATGACAACTGAGAATTTATGCCCTGGAGGTAGCAGGCATAAATGAGCCTTGTGAGGTCCTAGGTGGATTAAGCTTTTTATAAATCAACAGTGTAGTATGACTAACTGCCAAACCAAAGCCAGTTTGATCTTCAGCTGCATTAAGAGTTTCATAATTTATTAAATGATGGATTTCATGCTCTGTACTTAAGATCACTTTTGGAAGGTCCTGAGACTGCATTTTAAGAATATCTAGGAAAGCTATCAGGAAATCACACATCTCTCTACAGAATAAACTGTCTGAAGAAGTTGGAGATGTCTCAGTGATGCTGAAACTCAGGCAAAGACCTAAAGGCCACTGATAAGAATAGAAGAGAAAAGCATTAAGTGTCATATGAACAATTAAACTTGAAAATTAACACCCCCTTCTAATCCAGAGAGGCTGTGATTCCTTAACAATGATCTTTTTTTTTTTTTTTCTCTCTAGCCCATGAAAGAAGGTAGGGGGAACGGGTCTTGCCAGTGGAGGATGAACCAGGTTCCACGTGCATCTGAATAACTCAATACCGCTTTACAAACATCTTCCCGACATCTTGCTCTCTTAAGAACAGGATAAATATCAACCACCCCCCTACCCAGTTACCCTACTTGACTTCTACAGACATGACAATGCGTTTCAGACCAAATAAATTATTGACTATTCTGCCCCGATACCATGGAATTTATCTTTTCTAAATAGCTTTAATCTTTGTTACCTAGTACATCATTATTTGTACAGCTTGGGTTTATCCATGAGAAGGTCGCCGCTGAGAATGTGATCAGACGGGATTGAAGTTTCCCAACAGTAAAGCTGTTCTGACCCCGCTGACTACTGAAGACACCTTCAAAGGCGAATTTCCAGAATTACCTCCTTGCACTTTCATTCCTTATTTCTTGAGACAACCTATTCATAAATCGGGTCTTCTTATTCAGTTATACATCACATATTAGATTGGATCCATTTGTGACCCAAAAGTGACCTAATGTCATAGCATTAGTGAGTGACTATTGCACAGTATTCCACAGAATATGATGTGACCTTACTCAAAACAGGCTTCCCTGGTGGGTCAGATGGTAAACAATCTGCCTGCAATGCAAGAGACCTGGGTTCGATCCCTGGGTCAGAAAGATCCCCTGGAGAAGGGAATGGCAACCCTCTCCAGTATCCCTGCCTGGAGAATCCCATGAACTATAGTCCATGCAGTCCCAAAGAGTCAGATATGACTGAGAAACTAACACTTTCAGTTTACTCAAAATGTAAACTTTTGTTTCAGCTTCACCCTGAAGATGACCAACATGCACTAGTTGTAATATTCTTTACAGAAAACACAAAGTTTGTTAGTTTTTAAAAACTAGCATGATATCTCCAATTAGACGACTTTCCAAATTTGTGAAATCCTCGCTTTTGTTTAAATATCACTGATGCTCTTTTATGTCATCTCAGCCTTTGAATTTTAAATCAGATTAATTCTCTACCAAGCAAAATACCAAGTTTCCTCTCACTCCAAAGTCAAACATAATTTGAGGGGGAAAAAATCCACAAATAAACTAATATGATTAAATTCTGCTACAAAGGGGTGCCATGAATTTTTTTAGATGTTTCCCATTCACGTGATAATTGTTGTTGCTCATCTTCAACAACCCACTCCAGTGTTCTTGCCTGGAGAATCCCAGGGACGGGGGAGCCTGGTGGGCTGCCGTCTATGGGGTCGCACAGAGTCGGACACGACTGAAGTGACTTAGCAGCAGCAGCAGCATCTTCAACAAGTCCCCTCACTTTGTCTTATAGGATAGGGTGTGCTTGCTCCACTCAACGCTGTTGCTTAGTTTAGTAGACAGTGTTGAAGTTAAAAGTCAGGAAATGTGTTTCCCTCACCATCACAAGTTGTGAATCCTTTTGTTTCTGTATCAGACAGTTCCTACCTATAAAATGAATTTTCTGTCCCAGAGAGGACATGGTTAGGATTAGTAAATAAATATCTAAGGGGTCTCAAAGATATCAGCCACAGATTTTTTATATAACTTCTACAACTTAACACAAGGCCCTACCAGTCTACGGTTATGAATGTCAGAGCTCATAAAAGCATGGGACAAAAAGGGAATCCTCATACACAGTAGGTGGGAATGCAAATTATTGCAGCCTCTGTGAGAAACAGTGCAGAGCTTTCTCAAAAAATTAAAAATAGAGCTACCACGTGACCCAGCAATTCCACTCCCGGATAGATACCTGAAATAAACAAAGCACTAATTTGAAAATATACCTGCACCCCGATGTTCATAACTGCACCGTTTACAATTGCCAAGACATGGAAATAACCTGAATGTCCATCAACAGATGAAGAAGACGTGGCGCATACATACTATGGAGCACTGCTCAGCCACGAAGAGAATGAAACAAGGGAAATATCATACAACACAGGGAATATAGCCAATATTTTACAATAAATACAAATGAAGCATAACTTCAAAAAATTGTGAATCTCTATTTTGTAACTTACATAATATTGTGCAACAGTGCCAGTGAGGTTGCTCAGTCGTGTCCGACTCTGCGACCCCACGGACTGTAGCCCACCAGGCTCCTCCATCCATGGAATCTTCCAGGCAAGAGTACTGGAGGGGGTTGCCATTTCCTTCTCCAGGGGATGCAGACGCTTTACCGTCTGAGCTACCAGGGAAGCCCATTGTGCAACAACTATACTTCAGTTTTAAGAAAGCCTATGAGGGGACTTCCCTGGTGGTCTGGTGGCTAAGATTCTGCACTCCCAGTGCAAGAGGTCTGGGTTCGATCTCCAGTCAGGGATCTAGACCCCACAAACTAAGAGTTTGCCTGCCACAAGGAAGACTGGAGATCCTGTGAGCTGCAGCTAAAACCCAGCGCAGCCAAATCAATAAATCAATATAAACATTTATTTTTAAGAAGCCTGTGAAAATGTTAAGACGCACTAGCGTGTATTCTTCGACAGTGAGCAAGGTGTCTTGCTTCCTCTTATTTCTATGATGCCTGCACCTGAAGTTGTAAATCTCCCATTGTTCTTCTTCTTCTTTTTTTTTTAAATGATAGCCCTCAATAGAGGCTACTGTCAGTGGCAAGCATTCAGTCTGGGCAGCTGGGCAGCCACAGTGCTGTCCTCAGGACAACCATTACTCATGGACGGAGGGACAGGTAGGCAAATGCATGACCATCTCTCCCTTTGGAGGAGAAATCTGTGCTGCACATGATGTGATTTCCCAAGGGGTCCCAAGAGGGCTTGAGCCCCAGTTACTCACAGCAGACACACTCTTTACTGGTGCATTATTTTTTCCCTTGGCTTTTTCTTCCCCTATCTCAGTCCTCCACTGGAGTGGGTTGCCATTTCCTTCTTCAGGAGATCTTCTCAACCCAGGGATCGCACCTGAGTCTCTTGCATTGCAGGCAGATTCTTCACCATCTGAGCCACCAGGGAAGCCCCCTCATGCCTGGAATCAGCCTCCAAATGGACCACTTGCACCCGAGACCTCACATCAAGCTTTTTATGGGGGGTGAACACCAACTAAGATAATTTCCCAGGTCACTTCAGTTTAATAAACTCTTATTGGGCATTGACTCTATGCTAGGACATGTGCCAGGGTTTAAAGATAAGCAGTGTAGTCATGCATTCTCCTGATCTCAAGGAGGGGTAGCTTGTTTTGAGGGCAAGAGACAAATAGATACATGATCACAATAGAACATTATCATTGCTATGATAATAGCATGCACAGTGGTTTATGAGAGCTCAGAGAAGGGAGAGATTTTGCAGGGCGGGGGTTGTGGTAGCAGGCATTTGTCTGAGATGCTTCCAGAAGAGGTGTGTAAACCAATACTAACACTGTTAGTTATAATAATAGTGTGCGTCATGACAGAGGGAAGGCAGGAATAATCTGAACAAAGCCAGAAAGCATGGGCTGTGTATTCCTTCCACGTGACTTACCGAGCACAAAGCCATGGTAAGCTTTCTGCTAGACGCTGAGGATGAGTCAGTGAAGGAGACAGCATTTTGTTTGACATTTTTCATGACTCCACTGACTTTTCAGTGTACTGTGAACATCTTGACATCAGGGACTACTTTTCTTTTAGTTTCATACTGAAATTTATCAAAACCTTGCCTTTGTAAACTTTCCTCTATTTTAAACATCATTATCAGGCAGCCTGATTTATTTCTTTTTAATTTTTTTTTAATTGGAGTATAGTTGATTTACAATATTTTATTAGTTTCTATGAAATGAAATGAGATGAAGTCGCTCTGCTGCTACTGCTAAGTCGCTTCAGTTGTGTCCGACTCTGTGCGACCCCATAGACAGCAGCCCACCAGGCTCAGCCATCCCTGGGACTCTCCAGGCAAGAACCCTGGAGTGGGTTGCCATTTCCTTCTCCAATGCATGAAAGTGAAACGTGAAAGTGAAGTCTCTCAGTCATGTCCGACTCTTCACGACCCCATGGACTGCAGCCTACCAGGCTCCTCCGTCCAAGGGATTTTTCAGGAAAGAGAACTGGAGTGGGGTGCCATTGCCTTCTCCAGGGGATCTTCCCAACCCAGGGATCGAACCCAGGTCTCCTGCATTATAGGCAGACAGTTTACTGTCTGAGCCACCACAGAAGTCTTATTAGTTTCTGCTGTACAGCAAAGTGATTCAGTTACACACACACACATATTCTTTTCCATTATGGTTTCTTACAAGATAGCAAGTATGGTACAGTTCCCTGCATGATACGGTAGGAGGACCTGTTGCTTATCCATCCTGCATACCATAGTTTGCATCTGCTTATCCCAGTCTCTCAGCCTTTCCCTTCCTCACGTCCCCGCCCCCTTGGCAACCACCAGACTGTTGTCTATGGCTGTGAGTCTGTTTCATAGATAGGCTCATTTGTGTCGCATTTTGGATTCCACATGTAAATGATATCGTACTTCTTTCTCCATCCGACTTCCTTCACTTAACGTGAGCGTCACTAGGCCCATCCAAGTTGCTGCAGATGGCATTATTTCATTCTTTTTTTATGGCAGTCTGACTTGCTGCTTGTTTGAGTGACTCGATGACGCAGAGATGAAGACACCCACAACAACGTGTCTGAGGAGCTTAAAGCTGCTCGGCCTCTCCTCAGACTCGTATTTCTAAAATGAACTGAAAATGTCTTGGCCCCAAACCTCCTCTCGGCTTGTCAACCACTGTGACTCTCGCCCTTGAAACGAGAGAAGTTGTTAACCGTGCATCTGAGCGAGGAACTTACCCGCCGATAATCACTCAGGAAATTTTGCTCTGTAAACGTGACCTGGAGTCGTCCAGAAAACCAGCTATGAGACCTTGGTCTGGGAGGTTGTGTTGATGTGATAGAATCAGAAGCAGAAACGCAGGTGAAAGGGGCACTGTTGGCTCCCAACATAATGAAATACGCAGCCATCTGTGCGTGCAGGGACAGATTTATTTCCTGCTAAAACATGTATTTCCTGTCTCATAAACACAACTTGAACACACCTTTCAAACACCCAGGGAGAGACAAAGGCCGTGGGGCAGAGGGGCACGGTCCACCGGCCAGCTCGCACTGGGTCAGTTTTCATCTACGGAAGGTCACGTTTCTCACTCTAAGTTTAGCGTCCATTTCCCCCTCCCCCTCCTGCAGCCCAGCGCCCAGTCTCTATTTTTAAAGGATGATCCCGGTGTCTTAGCTCAGTAAACTGCCTTGTTTAAATATTCTTCTCATCTATTTTTTTTTTCCCTCCTCTGGGGAGCAAAGTATTTCCTGACATCTGTTTTGAATTTGTTTTTCTTTTAATTTCTGTGTATGCCTTTTTCCTATCATCTGTACTGAATTGAAAATAGCATGTTGAGTGGAAGTTTTTTTTTTTTTTTTTTTGCACCATTTCTAGGGTAGTATTACCTTTCACCCCTGGGAACTCTGAAGGGCATGTGAGCTATGTCTTTGTGGATCGTGTGGTCATTGCCACGCAGCCACCTAGGTCTCAGGGGACCGAAATGAAGCCCTGTGTCCCTGCAAACCTCCCTGGAGCCATGTCATCAGTCTGGAATCCTTACTGAAATAGATCAGCGGATGGCCGCTGCCGGGGACTGAGTGTCTCCCCCGAGTTCTTATGCTGAGGCCTTGATCCTCACTGTGACCGGGTCTCAGGGAAATAATTAAGATTAGAGGAGGTCAGAGGGTGGGGCCCTCATGCTAGGATTAGAATCCACATAAGAAGAGGTTTCTAGGTGGTGCAGCGGTAAAGAAACTGCCTTCCAATGCAGGAGACGCAAGAGACACAGGTTCGATTCCTGGGGCGGGAAGATCCCCTTTAAAAAAATGGCAACCCACTCCAGTATTCTCGCCTGGAAAATCCCATGGACAGAGGGGCCTGGTAGGCTACAGTCCGTAGGGTTGCAAAGAGTCAGACATGACTGAGCAACTAAACAACAAGGGAGAGACACCAGAGAACGCCTTCCTTCTCTATCTCCCTCTCTCTCTAGGTCTCCACTACTACGAGGACACAGCGAGAAGGCAGCCATTTGTAAGCTAGGAATAGAGCCCTCCCCAGAATCTGCCATGCTGGCACTTTGATCTGGTACTTCCAGACCTGACTATGAAAAAAATCAATGGTGATGATTTAAGACGCCTATCCATGGTACTTTCTTGTGGCAATCCCAGCAGACTAGCAAGGCAGCCTTGTTGCAGTTTTCATGGTTGCCACTCTGTACATCAATAAACCTCTTCCAGACAACCTGAGTGGGGACCCCTCTTTCACTGGGGACGACCAGACTGGCCATGTTAAGCTGTTCCTCGAAACTCTAAACTCTGGCAGCTCCTGATGAGGACAAAATGCAATAATGCTATTTGAAAGTGAAAGTGAAAGTCGTTCAGTCATGTCCAACTCTTTGCATTCCATGGAATTCTCTAGGCCAGAATACCGGAGTGGGTAGCCTTTCCCTGCTCCAGGGGATCTTCCCAACCCAGGGATTGAACCCAGGTCTCCCACATTGCGGGCAGATTCTTTACCAGCTGAGCCACAAGGGAATGCTATTTGGGGTATGCTTTATAGACTTTTTGGAGAACAAATGAAAATAGAAATTAAATAAATTGCTTATAATTCCACTACCCTTAGATAAATAACAAGTATGTGTTGCTAAGATTATTTCTAGTCTTTTAAACATACATATGCATGCTTAAATTGAAGCACACATGTACATACGTTTGCATGTATATGTATATGCATGTATTATTCTGTGTTCATGAATATTACATGTATGTATTTAGTGGATATGTACTTTGCAAGTGTGTATACACACATGTCTATGAGGAATAACATATCTGCATGTGTATTAGTTATGTATTTGTATTCATTGTTGTTCAGTTGCTCAGTCATGTCTAACTCTCTGTGACCCCATTGCCTGCAGCACGCCAGGTTTCCCTGTCCTTCACTGTCTTCTGGAGCTTGCTCAAACTCATGTCCATCAGTCGGTGATGCCATCCAATCATCTCAACCTCTGTCATCCTCTCCTCCTGCCCTCAATCTTTCCCAGCATCATGGTCTTTTCCAATGTGTTGGCTCTTCACATCAGGTGGCCAAAGTATTGGAGTTTCAGCTTCAGCATCAGTCCTTCCAATGAATACTCAGGGTTGATTTCATTTAGCATTGACTGGTTTGATCTGCTTGCTGTCCAAAGGACATTCAAGAGCCTTCTCCAATACCACAGTTCAAAAGCATCAATTCTTCAGTGCTCAGCCTTCGTCTATGGTCCAGTTCTCATATCCGTACACGACTGTTGGAAAAGCCATAGCTTTGACTATCTGGAACTTTGTTAGCAAAGTGATGTCTCTGCTTTGTAATACACTGTCTCGGTTTGTCCTAGCTTTTCTTCCAAGGAGCAACATGCATTTGTATAAGCACATGCTGTACACACTACACACATACGTAATACCTATGATGTCAGCCGAAGATTACATTCTTGGTGATTCAGAATCTGGAGAATTGAGAATGAATGAACAATTGGAAAATGGAGAGAGTTCTTAAAAAATATTGCTGAAAATTAGAATGTGGATCCCTTACTGTGCTATTTGAAAAATCAAAGTAAACATTAGAACCCTTATTTGCTGCTCAGTGGCTGGACTCTTTTCCAAATCCAGCTCCACGCAAAGACTCTCCCATGTGGCTCCCTGGCTTATACTTAGGATAATATAAAAATGTCTCCAAATAGGGCTGACCTGATCATCCAGCGTGGGTCAGTTTCCAAAGGACATTGCAGTTTTCTGCACTGGACATCTCTTTAAATGAACTATTTTGTGAGTAAACACTATTTAAACAATAAAGCAGTATTTAGAGGTGAAATATCGCTCTTCGTAGTAATAAGGGGAACCTAGAAATCATAGTTAACGGTAGATAAAGGGGGAAATACAATGAAGGTTTAGCTTTTCGGCCACCTCCCAAGGCCAACCCTGAGAACTGAGGACGGCGAGGGAGGCCCACCACCAACTGTGAAGGCAGCCGGGTTCTGAGTTGGAGGGTGGCTCTGCCATCTCTCAGTGACCCAGGGAGCCCTTCCATATTCTCGCGGCCATTGGCCCCTGGCCATCTGTATTTTGAGATCTTTGCAAAAGAGTGGGAAAATATTTTCTTCTCTTTTCCAGCAAGAAATAATTTCTGTAGCTGATTGACTTACTCTAAACAGTCCTCATTCTAAAATTCACATTTACTTAAATGGGCATCTCCTTTTAGAAAATGAAATATCTGATCAGACTGTCTCCCAAGTTCCGTTCTCACGATCCCCCACGACCTTGGAAAGGAAGAAAGGGACTAGATGGTCTTATTGGGATGTGCTCCTGGACTGTCGATTATGAACTTCTGAAATTGCTAGGATGAATAAAACCTTGGAATATCTCCTAAAGGTACTTACTCTGTGTTTTTCAAAGACAGTTCCAAATGGGATATTACGATGAAACATGGAGATAAAGTGTTTTAAACATCATGAGAAGTTTTTTTATGAATTAAACCATTACATGATTCTTAAAAAAAAAATGCAAACAGGCATTAGGTTTCTTTGCAAGTTACCTAAAAGATAGTTTCCTGAAGATGATGAAGCAAAATGTCCCATTCCTGTTTTGCATGAACTCTAAAGGATGTGGGGTGTCCAGCTTGGGTGGGGAACAGATAAAGGAGCTTAAGAAGATGAGATCAAAGCCTGTACACTAGAGGGGAAAATGCTTTTTCTGTGCGGCTTTGAAAAATCTCTTCTTCAAGGGATCCCCTTCCCCACTTACTCTGGGGTTTGGCATATGGTTCCTGCTACAGATGGATAAGCAGTAATACAGCTGTTAAGTATCTGGCACTCGCTCTGCGGTGCTCCCCGCCAACTGGCCAGCACAGCCTGGGCTTGTACAACGAGCTGATTCCTCCCAGCTGCGATGCGAAAGAAAATAGAGACGTGTTGTTATTCACCAGTTGTCCTTCTAAGCCATCTTAGCTTCGATGCAATCCCAACAAGGATGACTTCCGCGGAGGCCAGCCTCTCCTGAGCCAGCGTGCTCTGTGCTCTAAATAACGAATGAGCAAAAACCTCAGTCCAGGGGGTTTGTGGGGCATTCGCTGTGCTGCCCAGATGCCAGCAGCACCCCCACAAAGCCCATGAGACTGGAAGCAAGGAAATTCATCCCCCTGTAGATGTGGAAGAACCATCCGAAGGTCGCCTCCCTCAGTAGTGTGCTTCAGACAAAACATGCATCAAGCAATGCTTATAGTTAAAACAGAGAGAGCTCTGAATTTGAAATGAAACCCACAAAAAGCTGAAAGTGTTGCAAAAGCAAATCCTATCTGGGAGGCCAGAGACGCGAGAAAGAGGAGGTGATGGATCAAGCTTGCCGGGGGAGGTCACCGTCCTCTCTTAGAAAGGGCAAAGGTCATGGTCATCTTTTAGAAATGTGAGAGAGATAAAATGGCAGTTTATATATTCTTGATGAAGATGAAAGCATCTTATCTGTAGATACTTAATATCCTGGATTTACATTTTTCTTCTCAAGGGTGGTTGAACCATCTCACTTTGAATGGTCGTGGAGGAGAAAGGGGTCTTGCCGTAGGACCCCTCCTCATGATTACTGAAACTGACAAGGTGCCCCCTCCCTCTCCAGCCCCAAATCAGGGATCATCTCAGCTATCCCTGAGCATCTGTGCTTCATCTCTGCGGATCCCAGCAGTTTTATGAGGTAGGGAGAAAGCAGGGAAAAGGGGAATGATGCAGGAGAAAATGGGATGTTTGCAAGATTCTCCTGGACGGCTCTGAGGGACTGCCAAGGCTTGTGATGAAGGGACATCTGGGCCTCTGGGAGGAGGAGAGGGGTGAACAGGAAAGGCAGGACCACCAGGCAAGCCTCTTGTTTGCTCCCTATTGTGGCTTCTGAAATACTACACACTGCTTAAGCTTGCCGGAGAAGGCAATGGCACCCCACTCCAGTACTCTTGCCTGGAAAATCCCATGGATGGAGGAGCCTGGAAGGCTGCAGTCCATGGGGTCGCTGAGAGTCGGACACGACTGAGGGACTTCACTTTCACTTTTACTTTCATGCATTGGAGAAGGAAATGGCAACCCACTCCAGTGTTCTTGCCTGGAGAATCCCAGGGACGGGGGAGCCTGGTGGGCTGCCGTCTATGGGGTCGCACAGAGTTGGACACGACTGAAGTGACTTAGCAGCAGCAGCTTAAGCTTGCAAATCCGACCAGCAAAGTAAAAACCAACCTTTGCCTTGGGCTCTTCAGCAAGTTCACAAGGAAAGTGGAAGCGGTGGGAAAGAGCGCTAAGTCTTCGAGAGAAACTGCAAGTCCCCACAAGACCCGCCCCAGAGTCACGCTGGATGCATGAGCCCACCTCCTGCCAGGGGACAGGCTCTTTTATCTTTCCCCAAGTGTAACAGAAAAGCTATCATAAAACATGGATATACAGCCCATGATGGGGGAGAAGGCAGAGTGGCCAGGAGCATAATTACCATAGAACGTAGAAGGGAAAAAAGACAAATTTACAATTTGAGGACATCAGGAGCTAGTTGAAAGGAAGGAGAACAATCAGTGAATGAATGACTCTTTTCCTTTTACTCTCAGCAACATGAAACATTTTCATTAAGCAGAGTTGGAGGAAAGATAATTAGTATTTTTAAAGCAGCACTTTCGTAAAACATCAGAGCAAAATGAAAGAACAGCATCCCGCATGGAATACACACTGAGCTTGTGCGATTCATCTGGGACCCAGGATAAGACGCTTCTAAACACTCCCCTTATCTCCCCTGGCTGCCCGTTTCATCACACGTGGAAGGAGGGCTTAGGAAATAACAGCACACGGGCTAATAAGCGTTGTCTGGTCCTGTGATTTATCTTCTTCAGAAGTTATCACTATGTTCAAAATGATACCCAGCAAAGTGTCACGCGTTAGTTTAGAAATATTTCAACAGGAAAGTGTATCTATGAACTTTGTGACGTTGCCACATTCCTGCTTAATACACCCTCTCATTTGTCCTCCTTTACTGGCAGCAGTCATGGCAACAACATATCTCATGGATGCCACTGAATACTCAACAAAATGCATGTGCTAAGTGCCTTCTGTGTGCAGAGTACAACACACAGCAACATGACAGGGTTGGGATGGTGGCGGAGACGAAAGAGAGGAGGAAAAGAGGTCTGGTTTAAGGAGTAGACTTTCCACTACTAATCATCTCCATGAGCCGAATTCTTTCAAAGAAACTGTTGAATGAAGTGAAGGGTTTTTGAGAAGTGGGGGAGTAATCCCCCTTGCCTGTCAGAACAAATAGCCTGGCCTTCCCTGGTGATTCAGTAGTAAAGAATCTGCCTGCCACTGCAGCAGACACAGGTTCAATTCCTGGTCCAGGAAGATCGCACAGCTAAGACCATGAGCCACCACTACTGATTTTGTGCTCGAGAGTCTGGGAGCTGCCTCTATTGAGCCCACGTGCCGCAACTACTGAAGCCCGCACTCCTAGAGCCCACGCTCTGCAGCAACAGATGCCACAGCAATGAGAAGCCCGCCCGCTGCAACTCTCTGCAGCCCCTGCTCTCTGCAGTTAGCAAAAAGCCTGCACACCAGTGAAAACTCAGCGCAGCCAGATAAATAAATAAGTAAATAATTTTTTTAAAAAAAGAACAGATAGACTGAGATGAAGAGAAAAAGGTAGAAACATGGGAAGAAGTGTGCCTGTTGGGCTTCATGGTTGTGTACTTTATGAAAACGTTGGGAGAAACACTCCTGTCTTATTATTTTACTGATGAGATAAAAGTCATGGATTTTCTAAAGAATTATTCAAAATACTGAGGTATCTGGTCCTAAGATATTCTTTCTCATGGAAACAATGTTCAAATGCATGCATGTCATTTGGACCAGATTGCTTTATCTTGACTACATTGGTGGAGTTTAGGATGATGACAAAGAATCATAGAATATCAATCACTCTCTTGCCTTCACAGGCACAATGCCCCCTCCCTTAAGGTTTATTTTGGTAGCTTCTCTTTCTCTACTGCTGAAACCCCGGAACAATTTGCCATGCTCATATCCAAAAACAGTGATTCTGGAAAGAAATCTTATCATGCAGGAGACCATGGGAATATAGGTAGAAGGAAAATCCACATAATCTCCAGGGAAGCAGGGAAATGCAGACAGGGCCTGTTGCCGTGGTAAACCCAGCTTCCTTTCCAAACCTTGCTTTGAAAAACAAAGTCTTGGTGCCAACTAAAGCTAATCGCTAGTCTTCAGACTTAATGGCCAACATTCCTACTTTCATATTCTCACTCACACCAACTGCCTACAATATCCTAGGGAGAGCACAGGATACGACTGAACGTATATGGCTCCAGCCTCTAGTTCTGGTACTAATCTAGCTATCACTGAAGATTAGCATTTTGCCATGGAGCTCAATGGTAAACAATCTGCCTGCAATGCAAGAGACACAGGAGACTTGGGTGCGATCCCCGGGTGGAGAGATCCCCTAGGGGAGGAAATGGCAACCCGCTCCAGTATTCTTGCCTGGAAAAATCCCGTGGACTGAGGAGCCTGGGGGACTACAGTCCATGGGGTCACAAAGAACTGGACACGACTGAGCACACACGAATGGGTCCTATTTTGTTGCCATTCTGTAGGAAAGTACTTTCCCCTTCTTTCCTGAATCTCTGCAGGTTAGTAACTGCATACCCAGTTCAAGATCCGCTCTTTAATATCTCACATGCTCTTCTGAGCTGAGCCTCATGTATGACAAGCAAGTTGAGACTACTGGAACACTATGATACAGTGTATTAAGCAGAACACTAAAGAATAAATATATGGGGATTAAGTCATAAGAATGATCAGCCACTAAAGAAACATGCAGCCTTAAGAATGTCTTTCTTCTCATCTTGGTTCCACTGTTAGCTTCCCCAGTCTTGTGACTTGGCCAGATTTCTTAACAAGGGTGGATATGTTAATTGCAGATGGTACTCAATCCATGTTCCATCTCAGAGTTGTCTTTAAATTTTATTGATTTCATCTGCTGAATTTCTGTCATGTCAGCACTTTCTCCTCCTAATTGCTGTTCCACACAGCCTTGAAGTGTCAGAAAAACTAATCTTCTTGGATATTAATGCCCGCCGAAAAAATACCTGTTGTAAAAAGGTGGTGACAAAATAAAATACGTATGAGAAACTTGATAGAATTCTCTGGTTTAATCAAAGATAGATAATTCCTGGGTGGAGTATGATCTACAACGTCCCAATGGAAGCCTTTTAATCTATGTTTGTGATGATGGCTTACTTCATCCCTCCCAACTTTTACCATCTTTTTCTCCCACTGCAGTATCTGGGGTTGAAAGAGATAAATTTGTTACTTCACCGGGATTTATCTGTTTAACTGTTAATAAATATTTATTCAGCAACTACTCTGCATCAGGCACTGTCCTTGGTCTAGGATAGAGTAGTGAACAAAACAAAGATCTCTGCCTTGATAGAACTACGTGATTGGATGGAGACAGGCAATGAGATGAAAAGTAAATGTGAGTGTGTCGTGTGTGTGCGTGTGTGCGTGTGCAAGTCACACCGTTGTGTCTGATTGTGACTCCTTGAACTATAGCCCGCCAGGCTCCTGTGTCCAAGGATTCTCCAGGCAAGAATACTGGAGTGGGTTGTCATTTCCTCCTCCAGGGAATCTACCTGACCCAGAGGTCAAACCCATGTCTGCAGCATCGCAGGCAGTTCTTTACCCACTGAGCCACCAGGGATGGTGGTGGTAGAGACCAAATTGCAGGGAACTCAGGAAGAAAGGGAAGAAAGAAATTGGCTTCTTACTTACCAGGAATTTTCCTCCAAAGCTTTCTTTATTGAGTGGATTGGCAGTAAGACCTTTTTTTTTTCCAACCAAAGAAATAAATGGGTTGTTTTCTCATAAAAATGTTGGAAAGACACAGGGACACTTGTTTAGCTGAGGTGTTACTTGAGCAGCCTGGCAAGCATCACCTCATTTACAGCAATCCTAGTGGCAAAGCTCCTTCAAGACTGATGTTCCAAACAACACTCAACTTGGCTTTCAGTCCAAAAAGCTGGAGGCATTTTTTTTTTCCTGAAAATTTCTCGAAAATTGTAGGCTAGATTATGATTACTAAGAAATCCTGGAAAGCTGTTTTTTTTTTTTTTTTTTTAAGAAATCATCTCCTAAAAGCTTTCTTTCATGTGTAAGTACCAAAATACCTAAGTCAACATCATTTTTCTTTTACTTTCCATAGTCCTTCATGGAAAATATTTCTCAACCTGGGAACAACTCAGATTTGCACTCTGTAAAAATAAAAGCCATATCAACCTTGAGCACTACAGAGGAAAAAAGTCAGAGATGTATTTCAGAAGTAGTGGATACTGCATGCAATTATTTGCTTTTGTGCCAAAGGAGCATAACATACCGTGGACCCTGTGCTGGAAAGATGGAAGACTGTGTCTCTGTCGCGTCAGACAATGAAAGGAACCGTGTTGCAGAAAAAATATTAATGAGGTCTCTCAGACCCACGGCCACTTGTGTTTCAACAATTCATGAAATCTCTCAGATCCACGGCCACTTGTGTCTCAACAATTCATGAAATCTCTCAAATCCACGGCCACTTGTGTGTCTAACAATTCATTCTCTTTTGATGATTAAGAAGCACGTGGGTGCCTGCCAGAGTGAACTGCAATCAATTTCTGACTCCTGCTGCTGCTGCTGCGGCTAAGTCGCTTCAGTCGTGTCCGACTCTGTGTGACCCCGTAAACGGCAGCCCACCAGGCTCCCCCGTCCCTGGGATTCTCCAGGCAAGAACACTGGAGTGGGTTGCCATTTCCTTCTCCAATGCATGAAAGTGAAAAGCGAAAGTGAAGTCCCTCAGTCGTGTCCGACTCCCAGCGACCCCACGGACTGCAGCCCACCAGGCTCCTCCGTTCATGGGATTTTCCAGGCAAGAGTTCTGACTACTAGAAAGTTTCTTTTGCGTGGAAGAGAAAATGAAAAGATGAGCTTTGCTGGAGAATTCTGATACATTTGAGAAATCCTAGATCTGATGCTGCTTAACTCCTAAAAAGCCAACCAGTGTTATTAGAAGTTATGCATCAATTTGAAACAGGGTCTTCTACTCAATCATCATTTGAAATTCACATGGGCAACACCTTTGTTCTTCGACTGTCATCCATCAGCTCAACAGTGATCAAGGAGCCCCAATTCAACATTGAGTTTCTGAACTCTAATATTTACCAAATGTGCAGCCTTGATCCCTGGCAATCCTCTTTCTGAGTTAGAAAACAGAGACCACTGGCTTCCTCAAAGTCTACAGTGACTTGTAATTATAGCTGATCTCATCTCTGACTTTCCCGTGTACCCATTGTTTTTCTCATTCTATTTATTCAATACAAAGCTACAGCATGTTCTAAACCTCTCTAGGTAAAGTGAAGCAAATTTGCTAGTTTACCACTGTAGCATTTGCCTTAATTTAGAGAGAATCATTGTTAAAAGGCATTTAAGGAATAAAATGAAACCTCATAATTAACCAAAAGTGATCATCTCAAATTTGCAGCATTATTATTTAAAATGCAAAATGACCTCATATTTTATTTATACTTTGAGATATTATGGAAATTTTAATATCATTATAGACTATATACATTTTTCCACTCAGATCATAATTTGCTTAATTGGAAAGATTATACTTCAGGATGAAACAATAGGCCATGATTTGAGTTTTTGTGACTCAATGTAGGGTTTCTAAATTTAGCAAATCTATCCATGGGACATACTTACACTGAAAAGCTACTCACTGTTTATCTTCAAGTCAAATTTAACTGGGTGTCCTATATTTTATCTGGCAACCTAGATGAACATCACAAAAGTAAATAAAATGCATGAAAAGCATTTATGTGATTCCCTTTTGGAATGAAGCAATGAAAAATCTTCCTTTAAGATAGCATTACTATTCTTATCTTTTTATTTTTATTTTTTTATTGAGGTATAGTAGATTTACAATACCATGTAAGTTTCAGGTATCAGGACAGTGATTCAGTTACACTTATATATATGTATAACCTTTCCCAGATTCTTTTTCCTTATAGATTGTTGCATAATATTGAATATAGTTCTTGACTGCAGGCTCCCTCAGTGGCTCAGCAATAAAAATCCACCTGCAATTCAGGAGATCAGATCAGATCAGATCAGTCACTCATTTGTGTCCGACTCTTTGTAACCCCATGAATCGCAGCACGCCAGGCCTCCCTGTCCATCACCAACTCCCGGAGTTCACTCAGACTCATGTCCATAGAGTCAGTGATGCCATCCAGCCATCTCATCCTCTGTCGTCCCCTTCTCCTCTTGCCCCCAATCCCTCCCAGCATCAGAGTCTTTTCCAATGAGTCAACTCTTCACATGAGGTGGCCGAAGTACTGGAGTTTCAGCTTTAACATCATTCCTTCCAAAGAAATCCCAGGGCTGATCTCCTTCAGGATGGACTGGTTGGATCTCCTTGCAGTCCAAGGGACTCTCAAGAGTCTTCTCCAACACCACAGTTCAAAAGCATCAATTCTTCGGCACTCAGCCTTCTTCACAGTCCAACTCTCACATCCATACATGACCACAGGAAAAACCATAGCCTTGACTAGACAAACCTTTGTTGGCAAAGTAATGTCTCTGCTTTTTAATATGCTATCTAGGTTGGTCATAACTTTCATTTCAAGGAGTAAGCACCTTTTAATTTCATGGCTGCAGTCACCATCTGCAGTGATTTTGGAGCCCAGAAAAAAAAAGTCTGACACTGTTTCCACTGTTTCCCCATCTATTTCCCATGAAGTGATGGGACTGGGTGCCATGATCTTCGTTTTCTGGATGTTGAGCTTTAAGCCAACTTTTTCACTCTCCACTTTCACTTTCATCAAGAGGCTTTTGAGTTCCTCTTCACTTTCTGCCATAAGGGTGGTGTCATCTGCATATCTGAGGTTATTGAGATTTCTCCCGGCAATCTTGATTCCAGCTTGTGTTTCTTCCAGTCCAGCGTTTCTCATAATGTACTCTGCATGGAAGTTAAATAAGGAGGGTGACAGTATGCAGCCTTGACGTACTCCTTTTCCTATTTGGAACCAGTCTGTTGTTCTGCGGGTTCAATCCCTGGATCAGAAAGATCGCTTGGAGGAGGGCATGGCAACCTGCTCCAGTCTTCTTGCCTGGAGAATCCCATGGACAGAAGAGCCAGGCAGGCTACAGTCCAGGGGGTTGCAGAGTCAGACATGACTTAGTGACTGAACAAAAACTGTGATTCTTTTTAAAACACTAGACAAAGCTGACTGTTTCCAAGTGGAACCCAGAAGCAGCAAGTAGTCAGCAGTGATTCTGAAACCCGGGCCAGGGGTTGCAGCAGCAGCGTCACCCACGGGTGCTGAGATCTGCGCACTCAGGTCCCACCCAGATGGCTGAATCAGAATCTCTGGGGGGTGGGCCCAGCCGTCGCTGTTTGCACGCAGATTCTGATATGCAAGCTTAAGAACGGCTGACGAGGGGCCTCTTCTACTTCCATTCACGTCTATAAAAGAAAAAGGAATATGTGTACACTCAAGAACCTTGTTGTTGGCTTTGGTTTTACTTTTTATTACAGATATGGAGCATGTGTGGCCTCTTTTGAAATTTTATTTATTCCATTATTCCATTTTATTTATTTATTTATTGGCTGTGTTGGGTCTTCATTGCTGCACGGGCTTTTCTCTAGCTGCAGTGAGCAGGGGCTATTCTGTATTTGTGGTGTGTGGGTTTCTCATTGTGCTGGCTTCTTTTATCACGGACCATGGGCTCTAGGGTGCTCGGTCCTCAGTAGTTGCAGCCCCCTGGGCTCCAGAGCATAAGCTCAGTAATTGTGGTGCATGGGCTTAGTTGCTCCACAGCGTGTGGGGTCTTTCAGGACCAGGGGTTGAACCTGTGTCTCCTGCATTGGCAGGTGGCTTCTTTACCACTGAGGCCCCAGGAAAAATCCCCATTTCTGTCATCTCTTAATTAAACAATGAAGATGTGGATATGAGGGTGGAAGGAACAAAGAGAGAGAAAAGTTTTGATCTGTTATTTGAAACAGCCCTTCCTCCAAGGGCTGGCCGAAGACCATTTCCTCAGCACCAAGATTATTTATTAACTACCACGTGAAGCCATTTAATCAAATCAGCTCCTTTGTAAGGTCAGTTTTGCAGATAATGGAGCCACCCTATCTAAGCAGTCCATTATAATGGTTTCTAAGTAAATCAAGGAAGGAACATTTTGAAGCTGCTAGAGGAAATGCTGGGTATAATGCTTTGGCTTTTCACAGAGAAGTTTGGATCAGGGCGTGAACAAAGAGACATCGTAGCAAAGACCTTCTGAGACTCTGAAGGACCTGTGAACTGTAGTTAGGGAAAGGCCTTCTGAGACTCTGAAGGACCTGTGAACCATAGTTAGGGAAAGGCCTTCTGAGACTCTGAAGGACCTGTGAACCATAGTTAGGGAAAGGCCTTCTGAGACTCTGAAGGACCTGTGAACCATAGTTAGGGAAAGACCTTCTGAGACTCTGAAGGACCTGTGAACCATAGTTAGGGAAAGGCCTTCTGAGACTCTGAAGGACCTGTGAACCATAGTTAGGGAAAGGCCTTCTGAGACTCTGAAGGACCTGTGAACTGTAGTTAGGGAAAGGCCTTCTGAGACTCTGAAGGACCTGTGAACCATAGTTAGGGAAAGGCCTTCTGAGACTCTGAAGGACCTGTGAACTGTAGTTAGGGAATGGCCTTCTGAGACTCTGAAGGACCTGTGAACCGTAGTTAGGGAAAGGCCTTCTGAGACTCTGAAGGACCTGTGAACCATAGTTAGGGAAAGGCCTTCTGAGACTCTGAAGGACCTGTGAACCATAGTTAGGGAAAGGCCTTCTGCGACTCTGAAGGACCTGTGAACCATAGTTAGGGAATGGCCTTCTGAGACTCTGAAGGACCTGTGAACCATAGTTAGGGAAAGGCCTTCTGAGACTCTGAAGGACCTGTGAACTGTAGTTAGGGGCATCTTCATTTGGGGAGTTTGACTGGACATTACCTTAATTCCATTGCAAGCAGATTCTTTACCCTCTGAGCCACCAGGGAAGCCCAAGGATACTGGCAGGGGTAGCCTATTACTTCTCCAGGGGATCTTCCCGACCCAGGAATCAAGCTGGGGTCTCCGGAATTGCAGATGGATTCTTTACCAACTGAGATACCAGGGAAGCCTAGCTACATTAATAAGGAATTTTATATCCCTGGGTTTAACATGCATATTTCGTGCATCCTAATGATATTAAATTAGAATGTTATTACTTGATAAAAAGTTTTCATCTAGCTGAGATCCCTGATTTTTTATATCTTCTTACTCTAAATTTTAGCATAGTCTAAGGTTTTTGATCAAATAAGCATATTTCTATTAGCTTCTTAAATAAAGAAATAAATATAAATTCACTTTAGGTTGTTCACCTTGGTAATTTCTTTCTTTTTGAGTGCTGTTTTTCAGGTTCTAAATGTAAAAAATTAGTACTGTTTTTGTACAATGTAATTGTCACCCTTTCCAATATAATACTATATCTTCATTTGATGAGGCCTGATTAAATATTTCATTAAATATTTATAAAGAGGCATAATATATATGAAGACAAATAAACACAGATGTGTATAACTGTATTCTAATACACATGTGTAAATATATACATTACACAGACAGCATGTCTGTCGACATCTAGGTGATGCTGTAGTTTTTACCCTGAGTCTATACAATGGCCACGAAGCACTGTTCAGTAAACACACTGGCTGCCAACCCAGAAACTCTCAAGAAAATGGATGAGAGGGGGCCTCACATGATCCCGATGACAAACATTCAGAGAGATTATAACTGAAGGACGAGTAATTCACACACAATGAAAACCTTTTACGAAAACATAAGATGGCAAAACATTATCCACCACAATTTGAGTCAATAACCGATTTTCAATACAAGCTCTTGAAGACTGATGGGCATGGCTTTCATCCTTGACAAGTGGGGAAGTACATGAATTTTAAAAATGGTTAGTTCTCTCAGAATTTGTAAATTTCTCCAAGACAGAGTACTAACCAAAATTCTGCAAGTCTCATCTGACCCAGGGTCTTTAAGAAGGTGGACACACAATGAAAATTGGTTAGTAAACAGAGACCTAAAATACAATACCAGGTGTTAAAGTATTTGAATTCAGAGGTGTTTTAGTTAAACTTATGGTGAAATTTGAAAAGTTAAAAAAAAAAATAGAATAGTGGCTACTGTGCATAAATTTATCTTCACTCCAGAAAAAAAAAAAAAAACTTTCCTTTATGTACACACTGATTGATGCAAGCTTAAAATAAAATGGGCTTCCCAGATGGTAAAGAATCTGCCTGCCAAAGTAAGAGACATGGGTTCAATTCCTGAAGTCAGGAAGATCCCCTGGAGGAGGAAATAGCAACCCACTCTAGTATTCTTGCCTGGGAAATCCCAAGGACAGAGGAACCTGGCGGGCTACAGTTCATAGGGTTGCAAAAGAGTCAGATATTACTTAGTGACTGAGCAACAACAAACTTAAAATAATGCAGAAAGTAATAAACCATATCTATTTGAAAGTACAATTCTCTAATTCCATCATTCCCTTAGGCAACAACAGTTATGACAAATAATTATCTTTGTGCTACTCAAGCAGAAAGAACTCTACATTGCTTTGAAATTTTATTTCTGCTCACCTTGATTAATTCTCTCGATTACTGATACGTTACTCTCTTTTTTAAAACAAAAGAGGAGAAGGTATTCTAGAAGGTTCAAGACATATTTGTTTCTTAAAACTCATTTCTCTGGGTCCCAAAGATTTCATGACAAATCACAAACTCATTAATATTTTTTTATGGCCCAAGAAGTCAGGACACGCTATTGTAGGTAACATCAAAGCAAGGAACTTGCTTTATTTTATTTTATAAATGCTCCAATATTTGCAAAAATTTATTATACCTAAAGATGTTTCCACTGAAGAAATAAAACTACCATAAAACTAGACAAGGAGTCATAAAAAATGAATCATGCAATATTAATCCTAATATTTGATTCATGTTTAAGATGGTCTTCAGTTGAAATGTTCAGATGGTGTAATTGCTATTTCTTGCTAAATTAAACTGAAAAGCACACAGAGCATTTCTTTGATGATATAGGGTTTCTATGGGTTTTCTTGTCTCCCTGTTTGTGTAACCAGTGTTCACAGACTACCAAGACAGTTTGATTAAAAATTCTCACTCAATGAAGTTATTCTATTTACATAGGTAAGTACACTTGGCTGGTGAACCACTTTATTTTTAAGAAAGAATAGTTTAAATATGAAAGACCAAGCAAAAAAATTGAATACTGAGTTATGAAATATAGCACGAAGTTCTCCGAAATTAAGATGTAAATCATTCCATCACAGGCTTTCAAAGAAATGAGAAGGATAAATGTTCAAAGGGACCAAACTCCACTCTTGCATTTTTGGTAGATAGATTTTTTCTTTTAATATTTATTTATCTGGCTGCATAGGGACTTGGTTGTGGCATGTGGGATTAGGCCCCCAACCAGGGATCCAACCTGTGCCCCCGCCTTGCAAGTAGATTCTTAGCCACTGGACCACCGAGGAAGTCCCTCCCCTCTTAAAGTTCATTGCCCAGAGTACCGACAAAGAGATGCATATGCAGGAGGAAGGACAACGTCTGGGAAGAAAGGGAAATTAGGCACACGAGACAGTGCGTCTGAGCATCCCAGACCCAGTTCTCCTGCTGAACCAAATACACTTGCCTAAGAACACTGCTTCAGTTTAATTCACTAAATCTGCTTTCAGGCAGTCATTCTGGGCAGGCAAATGTTCCAGGCTTTGCAAGAACTGAAAAGAGGAGGGAAAATGCTCTTGGACCTTGCCACCTGTCAAGGGTCATAAACAAATACCTAGGACGCGGGCCGTGAGCACCAGAAGAGATGCGCTCAGGGCCCAGGGAATTCAGGGCACGAGGACAGAGTGTCTGCTGGGGGAGAGGAAGTGAGGCTGAGCGTGAAGAAGTCGGCAAGGGAGGATTTGAGGAGGAGAACTTGGTCGAGTGAAGATAGGAGGGATTTGAGCATGGACATCAAGAAGACATGTGCAGGAAAGGGAGGGGAGGAAACCACAGCAAAGACGTGTGAGGCCTCCGTGTGGGTGAAGCTAAAATCACTGGAAGAGCTGGGATTTGCTTCATGCAACAGTCACTGAGAAGGGCTAGAAAGAGCCTTATCGGGGTGGTGACATGGCAAACGCAAGACTGTCAATCAAGGTGGGAGCTGGAGGAAGAACCAGGATTTGGGGGCTCTGGGGGATTTCGTGGAAAAGATTTCTGATGCCCCATTCATCCATAAATAATGATCTCCAGTTTCCCCCAGTTTTCACTTCCTGCTCTAAGGAGCTTACAAAATGACAACTTTGGTATCTGGTTAATAGTCAACTGTCACTGATCTGTAAGGAGTTAGATGTCTTGAGACTTTCCCGGTGGTCTGGTGGTAAGGACTCTGCACTTTCAATGCAGGGGCCATGGGTTTGATCCCTGGTTGAGGAACTAAGATCTCACATGCCTCTATGCTCAGGCAAAAAATAATACTAAATAAAATAACAATAATAAAATAGTTAAAAGGAAAGAAATGCTAAAAAATGAGTTAGATGTCTTTAGAGACAATATGTGGAATCTTAACTAGAACCCATTTTTTCACATGAGAAAGCTGAAGGTCAGGTGACTAAATAAATCTGATTCTATCTTGTGTCTTCCATTTCCAACTTTATGCTGATTCTCTATTTATTTCCTCAGGCACTTATTCTCTCCTGGTCTTTGAGGGTCTTATGTTAAAGTTCTTATTAGACTTTTCCTCACAGCTGTACTGCAGAGACTCAAACGCCACATCTCAGGGGCTCATACCTCCCGTGTGTCAGTGAAGTTGCAACAAACCTGCTCACACACCAGGTGCAGGTCACACACACTCAGGAAGTGCAGAGCCAGCCTCCGGTCCTCTGCTGCCCAGAAACCCAGTACAGTACAACTGCGTCTCCTTGGCTCAGCGGTAAAGAATTCGCCTGCCAAGCAGGAGATGCAGGTTCAATTCCTGCGTTGGGAAGAGCCAATGGGAAAGGAAATGGCAACCCACTCCGGTATTCTTGCCTGGGAAATTCTATGGACAGAGGAGCCTGGCGGGCTACAGTCCATGGGGTTTCAAAGAGTCGGACACGACAGAGCAAATAAACGACAACGAAGTCTCCCTGACTCTAGAGAACTTTCAGCCCTAAATTCACCCTCATTTCCACTGGCACTCCTCAAGTTCAGGGGCCCATATTAACTGTCCTAGACTATAGGAACGGATTCCTCATTCATCTTCCTGTCCCCAGCCTTTTCTCCCTCTGGTCTAGCATCCATTTCTCCTCAGCATTAGTGTTATCCATGTAAAATGCTTTTGAACCGTGGTGTTGGAGAAAACCCTTGAGAGCACCTTGGACTGCAAGGAAATCCAACCAGTCCATTCTGAAGGAGATCAGTCCTGGGTGTTCATTGGAAGGACTGATGCTAAAGCTGAAGCTCCAATACTTTGGCCACCTCATGCGAAGAGCTGACTCATTGGAAAAGACCCTGATGCTGGGAAAGATTGAGGGCAGGAGGAGAAGGGGGCGACAGAGGGTGAGATAGTTAGATGGCATCACTGACTCCATGGGCAAACTCCGGGAGGTAGTGAGGGAAGGGGAAGCCTGGCGTGCTGCTGTCCATGGAGTTGCAAAGAGTCGGACTCACCTTAGCAACTGAACAACAAAAACAAATATAAAATAGAGCTGAGATAACATCACCCATTTCTCCAAAAATGGCTTTCCCTATTGTCCCCTTAAAAATGAATACAAAACCCCAACAATAGCATTCCACGTCTCTTTACAAAGGAGGTCTAAGGCATCTTTCCAGCCAATGCTCTAACCATACAACACAGTCCACCATTCATAATTTGCCACAAACACACATTCCAATGCCTTTAAAGGCTTTTTGGCTGTCTACCGAGTTCTTATTCATCCTTCACTTCCTCGTGAAGGTGAAGTTCACTGGTATTGCTTTGTATCTTGGGCTAGCATTCAAGATCAAGGCTGAAGAAGCACAACTGGAAGGGGGTGAGGGAAGACTCTTGTGGTTTACCTTGCTGGGGCAGGGGGCGGTCTTTGTGAGCAGTACGCCTACCATGAAAGACAGGAGAGTAGGGACCAGTGTGTCTATGTGTGTGTAGGTGTGTGTGCATGTGAACAGAAGGAATTTATAAAAGAATGTCTCAGGCAGCAATGAAATAAAGTGGAGAAGATAAAAGAGAGAAAAAAATGAAATTGAAGCTTATAAGATCAGTATATATATAGAGTGCTTAAAATTTGATGTGGATACATGATGAAATTGATAAAAATAAATCTCATAAGTAGGAATGATAGAATGTAAGTGGGACTCAGCCTTTTTTGAAAATTGAATGTAAGAACCTATTAACGTAATCCACAAATATATTGAATACCTACACATTCTAGACACATCCAGAAATGAAAAGAGCAACAGATACAGAGTGTAGCCACAGACATGGGTTGTCAGTAGAGCTAAGACATCCCCCCCATCCTGAAGTCCTCTCCCCTCTGTTCACCCCAGCACACCCTCAGCACACACGCACAGGGACATGCGCACAGAAATCCTTGTCCGTAAGCACCGCAAGGGCATGCCAGCACAGAACACTCATAATGGCCTTGTAAAAGGCAAATGAGGAAGATGGCACATTTTCTTTCTCTGACAGCCTGGCAGGCACATCAGCAAAAGGAAAACAATTGTCATGGACAGCCAACACCGATAAGGCTGTGGCGTCTGACCTCTGCAGCGCTTATCATGATCGAGTTTGCTGGTTGATGGAGAGTCTGTGGCATGGTCTCTATGTACTGAGATAACGTAGTTAAGCTTTTTCCTGAAGGGTCCTGTTCTAAAGATAGTCAGCTAGGAGTGCAGTGTGAACTTGGATTGTACCATAAAAATGACTGTGGAACCTGGATTATTAGACTTACATATTAATGATCCACGTGGAGGACCGGAGACCGAGATCATCAAATGTTGAGACACATTTAGAAGCTAGATTCTGCAAGATTCTGTTGGCTGCTGCAAGGATTATTTTTTATGATGTCTTACATGCTACATTAGGCAGAATTCCTAATACCTTATAAAACACAAAAATGAAATGAGGAAAGGAGGAATCACCATATCAATTAGAAATGTGATTTTATATTTTATGTGTTTCTATGTGTTTTATATACTTTGCCAACAAAGCTCCATATAGTGAAAGCTATGGTTTTTCCAGTAATGACATATGGATGTGAGAGTTGAACCATAAAGAAGGCTGAGTGCTGAAGAAGTGATGCTTATGAACTGTGGTGCCAGAGAAGACTTTTGAGAGTCCCTTGCACTGCAAGGATATCAAACAACTCAATCCTAAAGGAAATCAACCCTGAATATTCACTGGAATGACTGATGCTAAAGCTGAAGCTCTAATACTTTGGCCACCTAATGCAAAAAGCCAACTCACTGGAAAAAAACCCTGATGCTGGGAAAGATTGAAGGCAGGAGGAAAAGGGGATAACAGAGGATGAGATGGTTGGATGGCATCACCGACTCAATGGACATGAGTTTCAGCAAGCTCTGGGAGATGGTAAAGAACAAGGAAGCCTGGTGTGCTGCAGTCCATGGGGTTTCGAAGAGTCGGACATGACTGAGCAACTGAACAACAATATATTTTTTACTCATATCATTTTACATATAATTTATGTAATATATTTTTATATACTTTATAAAGCAATGTGAGTAAATTTGAGGCTGGATGACAAAAGAAAGTCAGAAGTGCATGTCATTGAAATGTAAATGCAAAATCAATTAAACATCAAGGAAATCCCATAAGTAGCAGAAAGATCTAGTAAGAGTTATGATTGACCTCAAGCTACATGAGTCATCATTGAAGTTAATATTAAAACTAATATTCAAGGGTGACACTTTCTAGATGGCATCGTGAAGAGCTCAATGAACAATTTTCCTATAGAATAACCATAAGCGGGGGAAATTACTAAACATACACAAATATACATATAACCAAAATTCTGGGAAGTGTCCTAAGGACCTATAGGAAAAAAAGAGAGAGAGAGAGAAACATTTATTCAAGACTATCTACTAAGTCTCATTGGAAAAGACCCTGATGCTAGGAAATACTGAGGGCCAAAGGAGAAGAGGGCAGCAGAGGATAAGATGGTTATGTGGCATCACCGACTCAATGGACATGAATTTGAGCCAACTCCGGGAGACAGGGAAGGACAGGGAAGCCTGACGTCCTGCAGTCCATGGGGTTCCAAAGAGTCGGATGTGCGTGATGGAACTACAACCAACTAAGTTTCAGTAAGAGCACCAGGAGTCTGTGGCATTTGAGCCATGATCCATTTCACTATCCCCACTCACCACCGTCTGCAGCTCACCACGATGGAGGTGCCACTGCAGGCGGATGCAAACTGGCATGAAGACATTCCTCTCCCCCAGCCCCAGTCTAGGGCTGTGGAGCCTTCCCGGAGGGGCAGGCTGCAGAGGGGTCCAAACGACCAACAAGCAGACGAAAAGATGCTCAGCATCATTAGCCATTATGGAAATGTACATCAAAAGCACAGTGAGACCCCACTTCACACACACACATGTGCATACACACACATGTGCACACACACACACACGCACACACACACACACACGCACACACATGCACACACATGCACACGCTAGAATGACTAGAATCAAAAAGGCAATGACAAGCATGTGGAGAAAATGGTGACGCTATTCCATAAACACTCTGGTGGTTCATCCAAATGTTAAACAGAGTTCCATATTATCAAGCACGTCCACTCCTAGGTATTCAGCCAAGAGAAATGAAAGTGTATGTCCACCCCAAAAGTGTACACATATTCAGAGCAGCATGCTTCATAATTGCCAAAAAGTGGAAGCAGTGTCTATCAGTTGATGGAAGGATAAGTAAATGTGGTAAAGACATTACTAGGCAATTACAAGGAATAGAGCGTGAGAGTTGTTACTCTATGGTTGTACCTTGGAAACAGTATGCTAAATGAAAAGAACTGGTCACAAAAGATCATATATTATATGAGTAACTTATGTGCAATATCCAGAATTGGAAAATTTCAATAAAGCTTAAAAACAGCATGAAAGTGGCATGTATTCATGGGAGTCAACATAAAATACCCCACGAAATACGTTATTGAGTGGTTAAGAGAACGGTCTCTGTAATCAGAGAGAGCTGATTCAAGCCTCACTTTTGCTGCAGTTTGCTGAGGGACCAGACGTAAGCGTGTCTGTGTGTTTGCTTATAAATCAGGAATCCTGATGATGACATCTCAGGATGACCATAAGGATTATAGATCATAGGGGTTACCCAATGGAGACCAAGGACAAAATACTATTTAATAAATCACAGCTGTTACGGGCATTAATTTTCAAAGCAGTCAGTGGTTATTTCCTACATTCTGTCATTTTAAACCTCTCTTCTATTTTTTATTTAGAAAACAGCAACATTTTCCCAAACAGAACTAGCTAAGACTTCTAATGACCCTAACTTGGGGAAAAGCCAGGTATCCTAAACCTCCCTATGCTGTCCAGGCTCCAGGCATGGCCAGTACCCACGACTGCCTCCCACGTTCTCCTTGACCCCTGAGTTAAGACTCCAGTGATTTCCTCAGTCTCCTAGTTCTTGCTCCCCAACCATCCCAGCAGCTCATTTTCCTGGAGACACCAAAAAATAATATCTCTGCAGAACTAGTTAGTTATGTCCAGGTCAACATCAGTGTTAGTTGTATCAGAAGGAATTCTGTTTTTGTAGATTTGATGTCTCCATCAGCAAAGCACTGCCTCCTCGAGAACAAGGAGGGTGTTTCCTGACACCACGAAACTTCTTGTAGTACAGACCTTTGAAGGGGAAGGCTTGTTTCTGGCTGGTTTGGAGGACAACGCAAGGTCCCCAACATTGCTGGGGGGACTCTGAGCAGGCTTTCACTGCTGCAAGGCTCCTGGTAAAACAGGAGGATCTCCTGGGGTCCACTCTAGACTAGGGCAAGGTCACGTTCTACTGATGTCATATATCCACACATATTCAATTTTTGCCTTTATTTCACACGATTGCTGCTACTGCTGCTGCTGCTAAGTCGCTTCAGTCGTGTCCGACTCTGTGCGACCCCACAGACGGCAGCCCACCAGGCTCCCCCGTCCCTGGGATTCTCCAGGCAAGAACACTGGAGTGGGTTGCCATTTCCTTCTCCAATGCATGAAAGTGAAAAGTGAAAGTGAAGTCGCTCAGTCGTGTCTGACTCTTAGCGACCCCATGGACTACGGCCCACCAGGCTCCTCCATCCATGGGATTTTCCAAACAAGAGTACTAGAGTGGGGTGCCATTGCCTTCTCCGTTCACATGATTATTTACCCTTAAAAAAAGTCCTATTTTTTTTGCTGTTGTTGTTTTACTCTTTACTTGTTCCCAAGAGGATGTTAATTTACAAAAATCTATACAATATAACAAAGTTAGTTAAGGTGGGTAATAAAAGCACTTCTCTGGCGATCCAGGGGCTAAGACTTTGTGCTTCCTGCCATTCTCCACAGTGACTGCATCAATTTACATTCCCACCAGCAGTGCTAGAGGGTTCCCTTTTTTCCACACCCTCTCCAGCATTTAGTGTTTGTAGATTTTTTGACGATGGCCATTCTGACAGGTGTGAGCGGATACCTCATTATAGCTTTAATTTGCATTTCTCTAATAATGAGTGGTGTTGAGCATCTTTCCATGTGGGTGTTGGCCACTTGAAAATAAACTCAAAAAAAAAAAGAAAAGCCTCTGTGCTCTCAGGGCGGGGGTGCTTGCTCGATTCCTGGTCAGGGAACTAAGATCTTGTTGCATACAGCTCTGCGTGGACAAAAAGCAAAACGATAGGCAATCAAAAGAATCTAAAGGTAATGTGAAAGGTTGGAAAGTAAAAAGGGATCAAGAGTGGGCTTTTAGGTTGCAGAGGGAGGCCCCAGCTCCCTCTACACCTTGCTGAGGCCAGATTGCAAACCTAGACGGACATGTTCAGCCCGCAGAAGGCTTCCCAGGTGGCGCTAGTGGTAAAGAACCCGCCTGCCAAAGCAGGAAACATAAGATGGCGGGGGTGTGGGGTGGGGTTTGATGCCTGGGTCAGGGAGACCCCCTGAAGGAGGAAATGACAACCCACTCCAGCATTCTTGCCTGGAGAATCCCATGGACAGAGGAGCCTGGAGGTATGGTCCACAGGGTTGTGAAGAGTCAGATACCACTGAAGCAACTTAGCAGGAGCACTCAGAAAGCTGGGAGGAAATGGCTGGATGCAGGAGATACTGTGCTCCTAAGTTATAAGCAAAGCGGTTGCAACAAAAACCCCACAACTCTTCCTAATGCTGAACAACAGAAGACATTTTTCCTGTGGATTTTGTATGATGACATAATTCTAGAAGCAATGATGAATTTCAGGACGCACCCTTTCAAAACTGATCCTTATAACTCATTTGAGAAATACACCAGCATGTTACAGTAAAGGTGATGGTCTGAAAGAGCAAACAGCATTCATAGTTATCGTCTTCTGCTTTTCTGGAATATAAAGGCCCTCATCTCTTCGACAATGCGCGTTACCCTCTATGACATATGAACAGAAGACATCTAACACGCAGAGATAAACGCCGTTGACTTAAATGTTCACATGCTACACACCTGTGTTGTCCTTTTCATGACATCAAAAAAGCAATTTTCAAAGCACTTAATCTTCATTTGGGTTCCCCTTCAAAACATTTTTTGAAAATACAGTTTGAAAATATCTTCCATCGAAAGAAAGATGGCATCGATTTTTGTTTGCTCCTTTAACATACAAAGATATTTATAATAGATCCCACCAAGTTGACCTCAAGCTTGCTTTTCTGAATTCACGGCAGTACAGTCATAAAGGAATTCAGGGAGCAGATTCTAAATTAATTGGCAGTTTGAACTTTGAATGATCATGGCTTTGTGCCTGTTTGGGAAACAAGATTGCTGGATTTAGAGATGGATAATGACAAACTGCTCTGCTCTGACAAACCATTCTTCTGAGAAAATTGAACTGTTCTTTTCCAACGGGGTAATGATACCTAATCCATCGAGATCTAAAAACTCTATAAAAAGGTCTCTTTATGGAGCAATCTGGTCAGCCAGTTAAAGACAGGGAGCAGTGTTCTTAATGCAAGGTAAACCGTTGCCTTACAGCATTTTATCCATCATACTAATCTAAAAAAGCGTCCACTCCCGGACTGAAGTTACAAAGACTGTCAAGGCAGGCTGCTTGGCTCAGTCAGCAAGTACCTGGAGCTTAGTGTGCAGAATGTTTAAAATATTTGGGAGAAAGCTTGGCCCTACACATTAGCCTAGGCAGACTCGGTGAACCCGACGTGAGATAATCCAAAACAATTCAGGTTCAGCAAAGGTTGGGAAAATATTGTAGTAGATGTAAAGCTTTGATGGAGAGCTTCTTTGATCTAAAGATTATAAAATACACAGTTTCTAATCTGACAAATTTTGAGCTGCAGAGCCCGGTATCTAAACATTCCTCTTTTGTCATAACAGTTTAATCCCTTAAGAATGTGATTTAAACCACTGGGGAGCAAAGGTTACCATGAGATTTGTATGAAAGGGGGAAAAAATGCCTCAGACACCTTGATAGAAGTATGTGAGGGTCATTAAATTATACAACAAAATGCTGCTTGCAATGGGCCTGCAGGCTACCTTCAGTTCAAGGCATGCCAAGGGCCCATTTCTTTTCTTGCAATTAGGTAAAAAAAAAAAAAAAAAGAAAGAAACAAGTATCTCTCTCTTTCTCTGCTTTTCCCTTTCTTTTTCTTTTCCTCTGGTTCAAGATTTAAATTCCCTTAATATCACAAAACTAGTATCTGTAGGTGCTCTAGTAGCTACAACTAAACTCTTAATACAAGTTCTGACCACTGTAATTACATGCTTCCCATATCAGCAGGTTTTACCAAAAAATGCATATATAGTATCTTAACAATAATACCCGAACACTGAATGGCCATCAATATGTTGTTGTTTTCGTTGCTAAGTCGTGTCCGACTCTTTGGCGATCCCATGGGCTCTAGCCAGCCAGGCTCCTCTGTCCATGGGATTCTCCAGGCAAGAATACTGGCCTGGGTGGCCATTTCCTTCTACAGGGGACCTCTCCGACCCAGGGATTGAACCCACATCTCCTGTGTTGGGAAGCAACTTCTTTATCACTGAGCCACCAGGCCATCAATATAGACAAAATACTTTTTTTTTTCATATTGGGACCAAATGTACTTCCTTGTTCCTGCAAATGGAAGGAAATTCGATGCCAGTGAAGAAATGAAGACAAAAGGCTATTAACCACGGAGATTATCTTAACTTTTATCTTAACTTTCTCAGACTACTCAGGTAGAGTTGTAGTCCAAGGACGCTGGATATCTGACTCTCTAGTCATTGATGATGATGTGTGCAATTGGTCTGTCTCAAGCCTGGCGTGCTGCAGTCCATGGAGTCACAAAGTCGGACACAACTCAGGGACTAAGCAATAAGCACGTGTGTAAATGCCCCTCTCAGAGATCTGAATTGATATAGATTGTCAATGATGTTGTAGAAGTGGTGTTTGGTATTTAAAGATGAAGGTGGGTATTATACCCCTGCTCTACCTACCTGCCCCTTTTTGTTGTGGGGTAGGAGTGGGGGTCGGCTTCAACAGGGAGACTGAGAGCTTCATTCAGGAATGTCATTTCCCCACCCTCACACCCCCAGATGGTTTAGGAAGCCAAGGAAACATGCATTCCATTTTCTCAGAAATGTCAAGTTAGGAGGAATCTTGCAACAGTAATGGCTCCTACTAGCCAGATTTATATATGTGTCTATCTCCCTTCAGGAAACCGGTACGCTTTTCCCAAATATTTTATAAGCAAATTAACCCATTAACTGAGCTTGCCAGAGGACTAGCTCGACATCTAGTTTTCAGGACTGGGTACCAGAAGACACAGGTGTGGCGGGTTTGCAAACACCCTGGACATGAGAGAGGTGAGTGGAGCTCGAAGAAGAGCTATGCACTAAATTCCCTCCCCTGGCCCGGTGAGTACCCAGTGTTGACTTGGGCAGGGAGCATCTGAGAGCATCCTCACACAAACTGGAAATGAGCCTGCACCTCCCTGGGTCCAATCAGGCTACAGGGTCACCTGGGCTGACTCTGAGCAGAACTGACCTCCAGGGATGTGTGCTCATTCACTTAGCATCTCCTGCATGTCTTTGGAGCTCGCACAGAAACTGGGATATTCCCAGCATTCCAATAAAGGTTCTGATCCTAATGGGCTGAGCCACTTTTAGCCAAGAACCTCGTCCTCTCCATGGGCCACATGGGTTTGCAATTTTGGTTATAATCCTGTAAGAGTGACAAATGCTGTTCACTTTTTGTATTCCCTGTGGGAGGGAACACAAAATTAGCATGCCACTCTTTGAATACAATCTGGTGTTTATATAAGAAAATTAGAAATCACATTTAATGGAGCTTTTCCATCAAAACTTGGTCGGTGTTCTCTTATCAGAACCAAATAGGCTCCTGTGAGCAAACGGTTTTCTATCTTTATCCCATTAATGAGGTCATCTTCCTGCTTGTTTCTACTTAAAAATAATTTTGAAAGAATAGATTTGTTCAGAAGGATCAGTATTATCTCTTCTTTAAATGTGTGTAGATTTCTCCTTTGAAGCCATCTGGTCCTGGACTTTTGTTTCTTGGGCGTTTTTTAACCACAGATTCAATTTCACTACTGGTAACTGGTCTGTTCATATTCTCTATTTCTTTCTGGTCCAGTCTTAGGAGCTGACGCCTTTCTAAGAATTCATCCATTTATCCTAGATTGTCCATTTTATTGGCATAGAGTTGCTCTCTTACAATCCTTCATATTTCTGTGATGTCAGTTGTAACTTCTCCTTTCTCATGTCTCATTTTATTGATCTGAGCCATTCCCCTCCCTCCACCTTTTTGTTGCTGTTGTTCAAATGCGTAGGACTAACAGTTTATTATGTCAGAGAACTTGGCTGAAATATTCAGCCATCGGGTGATTGGCCATTATTTTTAAGGACTCGTGGAGGACACTGTGAAGCAGCAGAGGACTTGCAAAGGGCAAATGCAGTGTCTAGATTTTAAAATGGGATGAACGATGACCCTGGAACTTATAGGCGTCAGCCTATTTTCCTTACCTGGAAAAACCTGAACAAATCATCCAAAATCAATTTGTGAGTGCAGAGGAGAGTGAGCAGTGTTAGATAATAACTCACAGATAGTCTGAAGCAAAACGCTGTCAAAGTTTTATAATTTCTTCCTACGCTCGTGAGAGCCTGGTAAATTAGGAGGCAGCACTGGCCTCATATTTCTTCACTAATAAAGTTTATTGTCCCTTGTAACAGTCTCGTATCATCTGAGTAAATAGGAACTAGAACTAGAGGTCAAATACAGCAACATGGGCACACACATAATGCTGGCATTTCACTGAAATCCTCATTAATGAATAATTACATCCCAATTTGATAGCTTAATAAAGTGAGATTTTGTGAGAGATTTTTGGGGATCTAGGACTGTGTGATATTTTCACCTTTACCACATAAAAAGACTGTACTCTTGTTAAATGAACCATCAGTAATCTAAGAGGTAGAGTTATCACTGTTAGCAATAGTATTAGAAGTCAAAATAACACTGAAATAATACAAAGAGTGTACTTTAGCAGAGTAAAGGGAAGTTACAAGGATATTTGTCTTCTGGAACAGCAAGAAAGGAAATCTATGGAGAAAGGACTATGAGGGAAAGAGAAAGCAAAAGTCGCTCAGCCGTGTCTGACTCTTTGCAACCCCATGGACTATACAGTCTCTGGAATTCTGCAGGGCAGAATACTGGAGTGGGGAGTCTTTCCCTTCTCCAGGGGATCTTCCCAACCCAGGGATCGAAGCCAGGTCTCCTGTATTGCAGGTGGATTCTTTACCAGCTGAGCCACAAGGAAATATGAAAAAGAAAAAAATCTAGAATGTGAATTGAAATACATGTAGGTAATTATTCAACAATAAAAATTGGTTATAGAAATAGATTTTGGAGAAAGGGGCATTTTTAAATGATCAAATTCATAATTTTACATTTAAAAATAATTGTTCAATAAAAGAGGCTTCCAACAAAGTAATGTAGGATTGAGTTTGAGAGTGCCTGATTCATCAGAAATTCAGCATCCAACTGTGAGACCTTTAGGGGTGGAAAGGAGGACATACTCATCTTGAAGCCCATGCTGGGGATGGCGGGTTCTTTTCCCAGTAGGAACTGATTGGAAATGACTGGGTTGGAATCAAGGCCTCCTTGCTTACAGTGAACATATGAGCTGTACTTCTGCAAAGATGCTGGCCCCGAACTGCTGCATGTCCTAGGCTAGTCAGGTGCTGAAGTTCAGAGGAACTATTTTGAAAAAAATGATTTCATGTCCATTGAACCCAAGAATTAAAGAAGTTGAGGCTTTCTGACATTAAGCACAAGCTGGAATCAAGATTTCCAGGAGAAATATCAATAACCTCAGATATGCAGACGACACCACCCTTATGACAGAAAGCGAAGAAGAACTAAAGAGCCTCTTGATGAAAGTGAAAGAGGAGAGTGAAAAAGTTGTCTTAAAACTCAACATTCAGAAAACTAAGATCCTGGCATTTGGTCCCACCACTTCATGGCAAATAGATGGGGAAACAATGGAAACGGGGACAGATTTTATTTTAGGGGGCTCCAAAATCACTGCAGATGGTGATTGCAGCCATGAAATTAAAAGCTGCTTGCACCTTAGAAGAAAAGTTATGACCAACCTAGATAGCATATTAAAAAGCAGAGACATTATTTTGCCAACAAAGGTCCGTCTAGTCAAAGCTATGGTTTTTCCAGTAGTCATGTATGGATGTGAAAGATGGACTATAAAGAAAGCTGAGCACTGAAGAATTGATGCTTTTGAACTGTGGTGTCGAAGAAGACTTTTGAGCATCCCTTGGACTGTGAGGAGATCCAACCAGTCCATCTTAAAGGAGATCAGTCCTGGGTGTTCATTGGCAGGACCGATGTTGAAGCCAAAACTCCAATACTTTGGCCACCTGATGCGAAGAACTGACTCATTGGAAAAGACCCTGATGCTGGGAAAGATTGAAGGCAGGAAGAGAAGGGGAGGACAGAGAATGAGATGGTTGGATGGCATCACTGACTCAATGGACATGAGTTTGGGTAGACTCCAGGAGTTAGTGATGGACAGGGAAGCCTGGCGCACTGTGGTCCATGGGGTCAGAAGGCGCTGACCTGAACTGATATTGTTGGTGGTGGGAATGTAAATTGGTGCAGCACAGTATGGAGGTATCTCGAAATTAAAAATAGAATTGCCATATGATATTGAAGTCCTGTCCTTGGGCATATATCCAGACAAAATTATAATTCAAAAAGATACATACACCCCAATGTTTGTTACAGCACTATTCACAATAGCCAAGACATGAAAGCAACCTAAGTGTTCATCGACAGATGGATGGATAAAGAAGATGTGGTATATATATATGAAACGTGAAAATTAATCGTGCAGTCGTTGTCTGACTCTTTGGAGCCCAAGGACTGTACCTGCCAGGCTCCTCTGTCCGTGGAATTCTCCAGGCAGGAATACTGGAGTGGGTTGCCATTTCCTTCTCCAGGGGATCATCCCTACCCAGGGATCCTGGGTCTCCTGCATTTAAATATATGTATATGTATATATGTATGTATGTGTATATATATACATATAAATGGAGCATGACTCAGTCATAAAAAATAACCAAATAATGCCTTTTTCAGCAACATAGATAGAGATTATCATACCAAGTGAAATAAGTCAGACAGAGACAAACAAATATCACATGATATCACTTCTTTGTGGAATTTAAAATACGACACAAATGAACAAACAGAACAAGACTCACAGACGTAGAGGACAGACTTATGGTTGCCAAGGGGAGGAGAGGCTGGGGAGGACTGGACTGGGAGTTTGGGGTCAGCAGATGCCAATTGTTACATATGGAATGGATAAACAGTAAGGCCCTACTGCGTAGCACAGGGAACTATGCTCAGTATCCTGGGGTAAGCAGTAATGGAAAAGAATATGGAAAGGAATGTATATGTATGTGTATATATAGATTCACATATATTATACATATAATATATATGTAATTTAATCACTTTTCTGTACAGCAGAAACTAACACAACATTTTAAATCAACTATACTTCAATAAAACAAATTTTTAAAAATTGAGGCTTGTGTTTCATATACCTTTTCTTTTCTAGTCATTTCTTAGCACTTCAGTTCTTTGGTATTTTACAAACACAGGGTTTTTCAGTGAGTTGGAAATTTTAAAATCTGGCTTCTCACCACAGGTAGTTTGAGAAAAAAAATGATACAGAGCACATAGAAAAAGGGGAAATTAAATTCTTTCATTATCTTAATACCAGATTGGTTTATTTAAGACCATTTCCAGAAAACAGACTGCAATATTTGGAAAAATATCAAAGAGATTTAGAGTTATGAATATGGTTCACATATTCACATAAGTAATAAGACCAATCAGTGAATTATAAATCAATGGTCATAAAAATGATCTCTTTAACTATCTTTCTCCTTTGTGATATAATCTTTCTAATTCTTCGTGGTCATTTTAAAGTGACTTCTCCTCCAGAACATTTAGAGCAAGCGTATTTATTTTAGTGTCAATGATCATGCTAATAATGCCTTTCCAAATCTCCTTCTGAAGAGATTATTAAGCTATGGAGCAATTCTGGTCCTGACATTGTTTACCTCTAAGGTCAGTGCAGAATCAGTTGCTAGGTGCGATCCGTGATCAAAAGCCTTAAGTCCACACAGACTGTCTCTTCACGTCCCCTTATCTGCGTCCCCCTCACTCCGTTGCAGGGCACAGTTAGAAGAGGCTGACAAAGGACTTGGAGCGATCCCTCACACTTATTTCTCTAGGTTTGGCCCTGATGAGTATCTTCTTTTATCTATCAAAGGGAACTTTTCATCAAAATCCACATCCTGTACACATCCTTTACAATAATACACAGTGGATGGCTTTCCACATGCTAAAAACAATGAAAAGAACTATGAAGGAGAAAAAAAATAAAGAACTCCAGAGGTCAATAGCCTGATGGGTAGAAGTTCATCTCATCTTACACTCTGCCCTTTAACATCCTCAGGGAATGACAAGGGGACGAACTAACAGTTAGTGGCTTAATATGATGGGGCTTCCCTGCTGGCTCAGACGGCAGAGAGTCTGCCTGCAGTTCAGGAGCCCTGGGTGGGATCCCTGGGTCAGGAAGATCCCCTGGAGAAGGGAATGGCTACCCACCCATTGCCTGGAAATTTCCATGGACAGAGGAGCCTGGCGGGCTACAGTCCATGGGGTTGCAAAGAGTCAGACACGTGAAAGAGTTTACATGAAAATGAAGTTCCTGATGCTGATTGAAGTATACAGGCACCTACCGACCTCGGTGCACCACATGGGTGACTGAGCATTTGCCAGTCAGCCCCATTTATAGCACCGTTTTTAGACGCCCTTCTCCTCTGACAGGATCACTCTTGAAGGGTTTCTCAGTGGCTGCCCATAGAGCAGCCACGTAGGTCTCAGGAGGCAAAGAACAAACCCTCTCGTAGGCAAGAAGCCGGGTTGTTGGTGTTGTTCTATTGCTCAGTCGTGTCTGATTCTTTGCAATCCCACGGACTGCTGCATGCCAGGCTTCACCATCTCCTGGAGTTTTCTCAAACCTATGTCCATTAAGTCAATGATGCAAGAAGCCAGCACCTCACTTCATAAAGGCTTGACTCCTGCCCAAGTATTTCAGAGGGGGTTATTCAGTTCCTCCTTTAAGGCTCATGACCGGAAGACTCACCCAACTCTTCAGCCAGGCATTCAGGGACCCTGGGGTTCTACAACTGTAACATCCACCCAGAAGCCCCGAATTTGCTCTCCCTCCAACCTCCTCAATGCTGGACTCTAATGCCATCACCAGCCATGCCGGGTGGGGCCCAGATGAGTCAATGAGCCTTCTACATGCTCCTGTGACTGTGTGTTTATGTGGTTCTGAGACATATTTCACTTCCTATTCAACCTCCCTGACCCCACAGCAGACTCACTCCTTCCCAGCCTGGAACGGTGCCCCTAGGTAGTCACAAAGCCTGGCACACAGCCAGCGCCCAGGGGTGCTGACTACAGGAGTTTCTGAGCAGAGTCTCTTTCCTCTCTGGACCCACTCACGTCAGATGGAGTTGGTGGGGAGGGCTCTGTGTCCCTTTCTCATCCTTTCATGCTTATGAAAACATGGCATCACTGCTCATTCGTCCTCTCCAGTGAACAGTCCTAAAACTCTCTATGATCCTCTGTGATTTCTGTTTGCTGGTGCCCTCTCAGAGACCACCTCCCTTCTAGAATTTTCCTTGACTTCTCCCTAGATTGTACCTTCTGCATCTTTGTCCTCTTCCTGGTCCTGTCCAGAAGCTATATCTCTCATAGCCTTCCTCAGAAGCTGCGCTCAAAGCCTCAGCACCAAGGAATGCAGCAGTGAGGTCGGTGTTCTTCCCTCCTGCCACCTCCTACAGCCCTCCTTCACTCCTGATGTAATATTTCCTGCTCGAACGTCCTGAAATCCTGCCACGCCATTGTCATCACCAGAGTGCCTGGTTGGCTCTCCCACCATCGAAGGCTTCGCCATAAGGGTGCCTGTGTTACTTTACACCCTGACCTGATTTGGAAATGGGGCCACTGTGGGTGGAATTAGTCAGGTTAAGATGAGGTCATACTGCAGGCGGGTGAGTCCCTATAACCCAGTATGGCTGGTGTCTATGTAAGACACAGAGAGAAGCATCCATGTGAAAACAAAGACTGTCTGGGGAGGATGGAGCAGAGAATGGAGTGATGCGGCTGCAAGTCAAGGGGGCCAGGAATGGACAGTCATCCGTCACTAGAAGCTAGGAAGGAGCTAGGAAGGGTTGTACTCAGAGTGATCAGGAGAAACCAGCACTGCCAACACCTTGATTTGAATTGTCAGCTTCCAGAAGGTGAAAGATGCATCCCTGTTGTTTTAACCCGCCCCACCCCCCGCAACTGTGTCTGACTACAGCCCTTGGAAACCAAGGCACAAGCCTACACTCTCAGGAAACTGTATCTCCCCCTCCTGATAATTCCCCACATGCTGAACAGACTCTCTAAAGAAGACCCAGAGAGTGGTCATTTGCAGTCATCAGTCCACAGATTCAAATTCAGAAACATTAAACTCAAGAATCAAACCATTCTATGTCTGGTGTTGAACCATGTGATTTGGGATAATGTATCAACTACAAATGGAATATATTCATCACAAACAGAATGATGTTCAACACATTGTTTTATTTGAGATTCAACCTAATAGTGAGTTATTGATTAGATTTCCCCTCAAGTGTCAGTAAAGAAATGGAATTGAGCCAGAAGCATTTCACATCAAGAAACCATCATTTCCAAAAGAGCCTCCAAAACAAAACACATATTAAAAATCTAGACTTGGTCCCCAAAACGAAGTGCATTTGATTTGTTTTAACTGTAAAATGTTGTCCACATAATCCTTATGTGTGCTCAGTCACATCTGACTATTTGCAATCCCATGGATTGTAGCCCGCCAGGCTCCTCTGTCCATGGGACTTCCCGGGCAGGAATACTGGAGTGAGTTGCTATTTCTCTCTCCAGGGGATCTTCCTGCCCCAGGGATCGAACCCACGTCTCCTTCATCTCCTTTATTGGCAGGTGGGTTCTTCACCACTGCACCACCTGGGAACCCACATAATCCTGCTGCTGCTGCTGCTGCTAACTCACTTCAGTCGTGTCCGACTCTGTGCAACCCCATAGATGGCAGCCCACTAGGCTCCGCCGTCCCTGGGATTCTCCAGGCAAGAACACTGCAGTGGGTTGCCATTTCCTTCTCCAGTGCATGAAAGTGAAAAGTGAAAGTGAAGTCCCTCAGTCGTGTCCAACTCTTAGCGACTCCACGGACTGCAGCCCACCAGGCTCCTCCGTCCATGGGATTTTCCAGGCAAGAGTGCTGGAGTGGGGTGCCATCGCCTTCTCCGACATAATCCTTAGGCAGCATTATTTTTCCCCTACAAAAAATTTCTAGTATTGGGCCATGTTCTATTCCAATTCATCACCAAGCCTAAAATAACAGTTCATTTATGAGAGGAAGATTTCAAGGATGACTTCATGTGCAGCAGAGACACCCACACAACTGACCTGGAATCGTCTCCAAAGCTGTTACAATAGCTGTCTTTGAACTTCACCAAAAAACCTCAAGATTTCCTGTCCAAAAAAAAAAAATCACAGCTTGGCCTCTGAATCCTATAATTAGTCAGTTTTCAGACTTAACCTTTTCTTTTTCATTTGTAGTTCCTCTTTCTAGGAAAACTTCCATCTTTAAAATTCGAATCTTCAGAAGCATTTGATGTGTGAAATGGCTTCTGACCCAGACGAAGGTATTTACACTAGAGACATTCAGTGAGCTCCTACTGTGTACAAAACATTGTCATCTCCGTGGTTCTAGAGAGAAAAGCAAAATGAGTATTATCCCTTATTTTACCAAAGTTCACCAGCTATACAGATATGCATATTGATAACTGGAGAAGGAAATGGCAACCCACTCCAGGATTCTTGCCTGGATAATCCCATGGACAGAGGAGGCTGGCGGGCTACAGTCCATGGGGTCGCAGAGAGTCAGACATGACTGAGGACACCCATGTATACTGATAAATACATGTTGATTGATATATCAACCCAAATTAGCTAAAAGTCGGCTTCTGCCCCAGCCATAGACCCACCCCTGAGATTCCTTCGAGCTGTTCATACAGGGATTAATTCTCCCTCTGGAACCATTAAGTGGGTCGCGCTCAGCCACCTGCATCAATCACTCCTAAGGCAGGTGCACTTTCAGCATTGCTTTCTGTGAGCTTCCCTGGTGGCTCAGACGGTAAAAATCTGCCCGCAGTGCAGGAGACCCGGCTTCAGTCTCTGGGTCGAGAAGATCCCCCTGAGAGGGGAAATGGCAACCTACTCCAGTATTCTTGTCTGAAGAATTCCAGGGACAGAGGAGCCTAGCGAGCTACAGTGTTGCAAAAGAGTCCGCACGGCTGAGCAACTAGCACTTGCACTTTCTCTGTGTGGACAGAGGTGACAACCATGCCCTCCTCCAGGAAAAGAGGGCATGGACAGTCCTTTCCTCTGCCCTGCCTCTCGCCTGGCTGCTGGATAGGTTTGTCAAGCCCTGGTTTGAGTTAGAGTTCGGACCACTAACCTCCGCTGTTTCTGCCTGCATGTGGCCTTTGTGTCTGCCTGAGTGGGGAGCAGAGGCAGGGGGAGGAGAAAATAGGGAGATGCAGTAAAAGGCGAAAGGAGAAAAGGAGTAAGAGACAAGTGGTCAAAGGCAGTATATGCCAAACGAAAGCACGAGACTATGTGCTCAGTTGTGTCTGACTCTGTGACCCCATGGTCTGCAGCCTGCCAAGCTCTCCTGTTCATGAAATTTTCCAGGCAAGAATACTGGAGTGTGTCTCCACTCCTTTCTGCAAGGAATCTTTCCTACCCAGGGATTGAATCCAAGTCTCTTGCTTCTCTTGCATTGGCAGGTGGATTCTTTACCACTCTGCCACCTGGAAAGCCCATGCCAACTGAGATGAAATAATTTAATTAGTTCTTCCTTTTAAAACAATTGCTCATGCACCCCAAACTTCACTGCAGCACTTTTTATTACAGCCAGGACGTGGAAGCAGCCTAAAGGTCCATCAGCAGAGGAATGGGTAGTGAAGATGTGGTACACATATACAATGGAATACTACTCTGCCATAAAAAAGAATGAAATAACAGCATTTGCAGCAATGTGGATGGGCCTAGATATTGTCATACTGGGTAAAGTAAGTCAGACGGAGAAAGACAAATATTGCATGGTGTCACTTACATGTGGAATCTAAAAAAAAGCATATAAATGAACATATTTACAAAACAGAAATAGACTCATGGACATAAAAAAACAAACTTATGGTTACCAGAGGATTGGAGGGGTGGGTAAATTGGGAGATTGAGCTTGACATGTATATACCCACAACTGTATATAAAATAGCTAATAATAACCTGCTGTAGAGCACAGGGGACTCTACTCAATACTCTGTAATGGCCTTTGTGGGAAAAGGTTCTAAAAACCAGCAGATACATGCTGCTGCTGCTGCTGCTAAGTCACTTCAGTCGTGTCTGACTCTATGCGACCCCACAGATAGCAGCCCACCGGGCTCCCCATCCCTGGGATTCTCCAGGCAAGGACACTGGAGTGGGTTGCCATTTCCTTCTCCAATGCATGAAAGTGAAAAGTGAAAGTGAAGTCGCTCAGTCGTGTCCGACCCTCAGTGACCCCATGGACTGCAGCCTACCAGGCTCCTCCGTCCATGGGGTTTTCCAGGCAGGAGCACTAGAGTGGGGTGCCACTGCCTTCTCCAGCATATATGTACGTATAGTTGATTCACTTTGCTGTACACCTAAAACTAAAACATTATAAATCAACTATACTCCAAATAAAAAAATTTTTTAATTGCTGAAATCTAAGATACTGCTAACATTCTGATACCTCCCCCCATTTCTGTGGCAGAATGTCATAGGTATCAAATTTTGTCAATTACTTATTTGCTATATAAATTAAAGTACAATCAATATTATTCCCATGATAATACTTTCTAAATTTTGAGTTGTATATTAATTTTTTTTAAAAAAAGCAAGCAAACTTCTAATGACTGTCCAGTGTTAACCAATCATTTTCACTATAAAGTTACTAAGGCAGGTGGAAAAATGTTACGTCCTATCTCCTCTACCAGCACCACCACCGAAGACAGTCACCTTCTGCTTCCTGGAACCTGTACATGTTACCTTATATGACAAAATAGGGAGATGGTGATTTGGAGATGTAATTAAATTGAAGATTTGAGATGGAGATTTGTATTCCAGATTAGTGGGCCCTAAGTGCAACCACAAGTGTCCTTATAGGAAGGAGTACAGGGGGATCTGACACATGCAGAAGAAGCCAACATGAAGACAGAGAACAGGGACACTTGAAGATGTGACCACAAGCCAAAGAATACTGGCAGCCAGCGACATCTGAAAGAGGTAAGGGTCAGATTCTCCCTGGAGTCTCTGGAGAGAGGGTGGCCTGGTGCTATGTTGCTTTGTTCTCAGACTGAGTGCTGAAGAATTGATGCTTTCAAATTGTGGTGCTGGAGAAGACTCCTAAGAGTCCCTTGTACTGCTAGGAGATCAAACCAGTCAATTCTAAAGGAAATCAACCCTAAGTATTCATTGGAAGGACTGATGCTAAAGCTCCAATACTTTGGCCACCTGACGTGAAGAGCCAGCTCCTTGGAAAAGACCCTGATGCTGGGAAATATTGAGGGCAGGAGGAGAAGAGAGTGACAGAGGATGAGAAGGTTGGATGGTATCATCAACTCAAGGGACATGAGTCTGAGCAAACTACAGGAGGTAGCGATGGACAGGGAAGCCTGGTGTGCTGCAATCCATGGGGTCGCAAAGAGTCAGACATGACTCAGCAACTGAACAACAAGACTTTAGAAACAGAAGAAAATAGAGGATTATGTCATTGTTGTTGAGCATGTAAAGCTCATACACATACAAAATGGAACACTAAAGATTGATAAAGTTGGCCTAATTAAAGTTAGAAATTCAAACAAACTGCTATCAACTGAACACAAATACAGTGAAAACAAACTACAGACTGGAAGAGAACCTTTGTAACATATGTATGTAACATATGTAACACATATGCCCATGCATGTGTGTGTGCTCAGGTCAGTAGTATCAGACTCTGTGACCCCATGCACTGCAGCTCAACATGCTTCTTTGTCTATGGGATTTCCCAAGTAAGAATGCTGGAGTGGGTTGTTATTTCCTCCTCCAGGGGATCTTCCCAATCCAAGGATTGAACCCAGGTCTCCTGCGTCTCCTGCATTGGCAGGTGAATTCTTTACCACTGAGCTACCTGGGAAGTCCAACACATATACCTACAAAAGATTAGAATATAGATATATTATGCTGCAAATTAATGAAACAAGCAAACAACCCAATGAAGGAGCACACAAAAACTGTGAACATTCTGCCATGCAGAGTGAAAAAAAATGAGAAGAGCCAGTAAATATATGGATATACTCCTGCAACATTATTAATAATAAGGGAAATGCAATTAAACCAGTGATGAAATTCGATTTCAATTCATCAGACTGGAAAACCTATTAATCACTCTGTATGTGACAATAAGGATAGAAGAACTCTGATACAATGTGGTTGGGTGCCTTGTACAACCGTCTAGGATGTAGTATTACTGTGGAGAGCTGAAGAGGTGTGTTCACTAAGTGGAGGGATTGCAAATTTTCTCTGGATTAGAAGGTCTACCTTATGTGCACAAGGATTTTTGCTGCAGTAGTGTTTGTAGCAGTGAGATAATGAGCAAAGTGGAACAAAGTTACTATTCCCCAGTAGGGGAACACATAAGTAGATGGTATGGACTGAAAAATTACACGCAACCTAAAAATTGAGAGTTATGTTTTATTTGGTGGAAATTTTTAGGACTCAAGCCCAGGAGGAAGCATCTCAAGTGACTGTGAGAGAACTGCTCCGAGAAGGTGGGAGGTGGAAGCAAGAAGCCAGGTTATACAGAAGTTTTGCAACAAAGGGCAGGTAGACTGAACATCAAAAGACTATTGTTAATTAAAGAAAACCAGATAACCCAAGTTAAGGCATTTAGCAGTTTCTTATGTAATGGAAGATGCAAGGGTCTGGGCTCACTGAAATCACTCCTCTCATATGCACCTCAGCTGTTGATGTTCAGTATTCTGTGTTTTCACATCCTGAGCTTCCTGTCCTCAGAGCTCACCGTAGGGAGTGACTGCAGTCTGATGGCTTCTAGATGGAAGGCATTCTTCTCCTTCCCGAGGTCCCTCAGGGCTGACCAGCTCACATTGGAGGGCTGCAATCGCTGCTAACTTACATCCTTGTTTACTGATAAGGCAGAAAATACTCCATTTCTCAGTGGGTTTTTCAAATACTGGAATCCCACAAGACCGTTGTTTGAATGAACTGTATTACCATGTACCCACACATGTCGATGCCAATAGTAGGGTACAAACGGTAAATATAATGATGCAATTGGAGTAAAAATTCAAGAGGGATAATCATATAAGTTGCTTGTAATAGAAACATAATAGGGGTACAAACATACGCACAGCAAGGATATACAAAACTTTAGCCTCTGGAGAGGAAGAGAAGGGTATGGAAGGAGGCCCAGTTTGAGTGGTGTCTCTTTTCCTCTCTTTAAAACAAAGAGGAGAACTCTGAAGTTAGTGCAACAAATGCTTAACATCTGGTAAATCTGGGTGGTCCATACTTGGGTATCTGTTATATTATTTTCATTGCTTTTCAGTATGTTTGACTTATTCCCTATAAAAATAAAAATGTTTTAAGTAAAAACTGGCAATTTATTTACTGTTCCAGTTAAATGACATTTTTTATATCTTCAAATGGCTGATTGCATTACTTTTATGCCGTTAAAATATTTTAACGACTCTCATACCCAAAAAAAATGCAGCAATCTTTGCTTTATTCCTGTGAAGAGTGATGGGGAAGGAGACTGACTGTTCGGCTTTGTCCATGTGAGTGTGTTGCTTATAGGAAAGTCATAGCACATAAAAGATTGAGAACTTTTGGCAGAGAGAGCAGAATCCAGGACGGAAAGAAACAGATGGGAAGCAACAGACCGGGCGGAGATATGAAGTTCCAGCAGAGGGACGGCAAAATTGAAGATCAGAAAAGAAGACCAGTTTTAATGGCAAGTTCAATGACATGCAGCAATTAAATCAATGTGGAGGGAGGTATACTATGCCATCCTGAGATTTTATGTCTGAAAAGAGATGACCCAAAGATAGGACACTCAGTGCTTGGAAACGGAGAAGATGATGAGTCCTTTCTGGGACATGCTGGATTTCTTGTGATTTATTTGAAAGCACAGCATGGTTTTCTGATGTGACTGGTCTAGAATACAGCATTCCAATCTGTGGGATTTCAATAGCTTTCTTGGCATTCTGCTCTTTGTCAGGAATGTCCAGAACATGCCTATAAATCTCTCATATCATGAATGCTAAAATGGAGGGAAATATTTTGATTTCTTCTATCATTCTGGCTTAAAGTTCCCCCTGCCTTACATACAACTCTTAAAGACAGGAGTATGGAAATATTATCTGGCCTCAGAATTATTTACTCAATAAATATCCATGTCAGACAAAAATCTAGACACTGAGATAGAGTAATAAATTTTAAAAGATTGAAAATATGTGCCCTTATAAAGTTTATAGGCTTCCCAGGTGTCTCAGCAGTAAAGAATTCACCTGCCAACACAGGAGACACAAAAGATGTGGGTTTGATACCTGGGTCAGGAAGATCCCCTGAAGAAGGAAATAGCAACCCACTCCAGTAATCTTGCCTGGAGAATCCCATGGACAGAGGAGCCTGATTAACCACAGTCCATGGGGTCATAAAGGGTCAAACACGACTGAGCACACATGAGTGAGTGCTAGAGTTTGTATATACATATAAACTCTTCTACTCAGAGTGAAATGGGAAGATACTGAAGGATCTGACTAAAGGCTAATAACTTAGGCAGCTGGGTTACAAACACACTGCAGGGACAACAGAAAGAGGAGACCTACTGGAAAGCCTTTGAAATAGTGCACAGATGAGATGATAGTGAATTAGCTCCTGAAATTTGCAACAGAGGAGCCGTATACACACTTGGAATATAGTGTATAAAAAAATACACAAATAAAATACCAAGTAAATCAGTAAACTAAAGCAAGAAGAGAGAACAGGTATTCAGGAAGATTCACCATTTTAAATGGAGTTCACCAGGGAAGAAATCAGAACATAGAATTGAGCAAAGACCTGTGAGATACAAGAGGGTTTCAGTTCAGTCACTCAGTCATGTCCAACTCCTCGTGACCCCACGGACTGCAGCAAGCCAGGCTTCCCTGTCCATCACCAACTCCTGGAGCTTACTCAAATTCACGTCCATTCAATCATCTCCTTCTCTGTCATCCCCTTCTCCTCCCACCTTCAATCAGTCCCAGCATCAGGGTCTTTTCCAATGAGTCAGTTCTTCGTATCAGGTGGCCAAAGTATTGGAGTTTCAGCTTCAGCATCAGTCCTTCCAATGAATTTGCAGGACTTATTTCTTTTAGGATGGACTAGTTTGATCTCCTTGCTGTCCAAGGGACTCTCAAGAGTCTTCTCCAACACCACAGTTCAAAAGCATCAATTCATAATTGACATAAGAGTGTTTATGAGAGACGGATCAGGAGCAGTCTGCTCCAGGAGGGAAGCACAGTCCATGCCAAGGCCCTGAGGTAGGGCTTCCTCTGAGAGTGGAGGGACAGCAGTGATGCAGAAGTATCTGGAAACAGAGTGAAGGAGAGGGAGGACTTTGATCAAGACACTGTTAGAGGGTGGCTGTCGATATAACAGAGTCATTGAGACCACCGGAAAGACCTGGCCTTTGACTCAGAGTGAAATGGGAAGATATTGAAGGATCCAACTAAAGGCACACAACTCAGGCTGCTGGTTTCCAAACACGCTGCAGAGGCAACAACAGAAGGAGGTGACCTACTGGAAAGACTTTGCAACAGTGCGTGGAAGAGCTGATAGCAAATGAGCCCCCAGAATTCGCAGCAGAGGAGCAGTATTTTGAAGGGAGATTCAAATTTTACTGATGGATTGAATGCAGACTGTGAGTGAAAGAGAAAAATGAAAGGTGAATCCAAGGTTCTCCTGACCTGAGCAGCCCAGAGGATGAGTTTGCCCCCAGCTGTGATGTGGAAGAGATGGGGAGTGGGAGTAAAGACAAGCAGGTCCTTACGTTCAAGATCAGACACCCAAGGGAACACGTGAGTGACAGTTTATCTGATTCTGGTGTTCAAGGAAGACTTGCCAAGTGTGGGTTATTAATATATGGTGCAAAGCATGGCCACCTAGAACTTCAGCAGGTGGACGGATCATCTTCCAGTTTTCTGGCCAGAATGACCACCTCATCCTTTCCTGCTGTTGTTCAGAGACTCTCTGGTCTCCCATGATTATCCCCTGGACAAAAAATCCATGTGCCCTTGTGTAAAGGCATGCACACACACACACACCCCTTCCTGGAAAGTCATTCTCCAAATGTGTGCGTGTATGCTAAATCGTTCAGTCATGACCAACTCCATGTGATCCCATAGGCTATAGCCTGCCAGGCTCCTCTGTCCATGAGATTCTCCAGGCAAGAATACTGGAGTGGTTTGCCATGCCTTCCTCCAAGGGATCTTCCTGACCCAGGGATCAAACCTGGGTCTCCTGCATTGGCAGATGGATTCTTTACCACTGAGCCACGAAGGAAGCCCAGTCCAACTCCATTTTTAAGAAAAGCAATATTTCTCTAAGTACAGAAGATGAGAACTGCCATGCCACTCAGTGTATATTTTAAGAAAGGAAACACTTAGAGTATGTATTGGTGTAGAACAAGGTTCCCCAGCAACTCTGGGCTGGTCCATGTCCACATCTGCTGGCCTTCAAAGCTCGCCAAGCATCTCCTTCCAGAGTAAAGGGTGAGGACCCCAACTCAAATACTTGCTCACGCCTCAGAATACGAACGTGTTTACCGTTATACCAAGTAAGAAGTCAGAATTCCACTTTAACTGATTGTGAGCTTTATTCTACATCAAGCAGTCTATTTTAACAACTTCAGGGGGGAAAATACCTCTCAAAACACAACCTAAATATTTTATCCGGTATAATAATTTAAGAGAGTCCCTTGGAGAGCAAGGAGATCAAACCAGTCCATCTTAAAGGAAATCAACTCTGAATACTCTTTGAAAGCACTGATGCTGAAGCTGAAGATCCAATACTTTGGCCACCTGATGTAAAAATCTGACTCATTTTAAAAGACCCTGATGCTGTAAAGATTGAGGGCAGGAGGAAAAGGGGATGACAGAGGATGAGATGGTTGAATGGCATCACCGATGCAATGGACTTGAACTTGGGCAAATTCTGGGAGATGGTGAGGGACAGGGAAGCCTGGTATGCTGCAGTGAATGGGGTTGCAAAGAGTTGAACACAACTTGGCAACTGAACAACAATAATTTAAAACTGAGTCTCAAAATAAGATGCTGAGAACATGTTTGGATATGGAAAGAGAACTGCTCTGGAATGCATGTGCTGAGGTGGACTTGAAGTTTGTTATTCCAAATCTTGTCTGTAAGAGATTTAAAGTTTCAGACTTGAGAATGTGCCTCCCTGAAATTCTCTCCCCCTCTTGCTGTTGGACGTGCCTGGACGGTTCCTTCAATGGGAGCCTCCCATTCTCTTGTTTTTTCCCGCTTTCCTTCTTTTGGAGATGGGGTAGGATCAGCCCTTCATGCTTCTCCATTCTTAGTGATAATTTCAGTTCTTAGTTCTTAATCTCTCTGCTAATGTTCATTCTGCTACTGCTGCTACTAAGTCGCTTCAGTCATGTCTGACTCTGGCGACCCCATAGACGGCAGCCCACCAGGCTCCTCTGTCCCTGGGCTTCTCCAGGCAAGAATACTGAAGTGAGTTGCCATTTCCTTCTCCAATGCTCATTCTAACTCCTTCTAAAAAGGTAATGAGTTTAAGGTTTAAATTCTCTACACAATAAGGAACTCTGTTATTTATCTGCACTTTTCTTTCTTTCTTTTTGGTATTTCTGTTGAAAAGACTTCCATTATCCTCACAGGAGTGGGAGAAATTTGAAAGTACTAAAAGGACTACTTGTTAACACTATTATCAAGCTAATGCTGTCAGAGCTGGGTGCGTGCTCCTTTTCACTTTTAATGGAGCATTTATTGTCAGGCATTACTATGTGCAAAGATATATCAGGGATGGTCACTTTCTTGAGAAGGTTCAGAAGCTAATGGTGGAGTGGTAGACATACACCCTAACAAATTAACAAATGCCCTTTGTCAAAAATATATTTTTTAAAAATATGTAATACTTTTTAGAGAAAAACTGGATACAGCTTTCAGAGAAAGTCTCTAGTAATATGAAATATCTGTGCTGAGATTTTTCAGGTAAGTAGGTGTCTCCGGTGGGGGGACAGGGCATCCAGGCCAATGGAAGGGTCCACATATAAGCAGAGGAGTGGGCAACCTTTAGAAGAAGTTCAGTGACCTACTGGGGCTGAAGTAGAGGGGGGTTGGGAAGGGAGAGATGGACAGAATCTAGCTTCCTATCCAGAGAGTGAAGATTTTTGAAGGCTCAACTACATGCCCTGGAGTGTATCTACCTGGCGAAGGGGAGTCTGCAAAGGCTTTTTTAAATTAAGACGTAGTATGAGGTCACTCTGACCTGGTGCTGTAAGAGAAGGGGGTTGGGGGGCTGCTGTGCGGTGACCATTTCTGGTCTACCAGATCCCCACCAAGGTTTCCCACAATTTCCTCAGGCCATTCAGCTCTGACACTTGACTTTGATTTTTTTTTTTCCTTCCATTATCTCCTCAGGGATAAGCTTTTCAAATAATTATTACCTTTTATTAAAACAAGATAAAATAAAACAAAATACACATTCTATCTTATTTAAATATCCTCTAGAAATGAATGGATAACAATTGGTATATAAGTGTCATAAATATATAGAAAAGATTTCACTGATTTTAGGGGACACATGATACTTTCTTGGTCAGTTCTAGCTTTTCATTATTCCTTGTGGGGCAAAGTAATATTTGGCCTAAGAGATTCTCACATCGCCATGACCTCAGGCTAATGGAAAGCATTTGATGGGTGCAACATGAGTTGAGGAAAAGAGGGAAGGGGGACAAGGAGTGCATTTGTCAGATTTCTTCAGAGAAACTGAACTAATAGGATACATGTCTGCACAGAGAAATATTTATTTTAAGGAATTGGCTCACAGGACAATGAGGGCAGGCACGTCCAAATTCTGCAGGCTTGCCTGCATGCTGGAGACCCCAGAAGACCCATGGTTTCAATACAAGTTCAAAGGCCATCAGGCTGGAGAATTTCCTTCTGGCTCAGGGGGTGTCAGTCTTTATTCTAGTCAGGCCTTCAACTGATTGGACAAGGCCCACCTACTTTATGGAGAGCAATCTGCTTTACTCAAAGTGGTGGTTTAGTTACTAGGTTGTGTCCAACTCATATGAAATCGTGGGCTGTAACCCACCAGGCTCCTCTGTCCACAGAATTCTCCAGGCAAGAATACTGGAGTGGGTTTCCATTTCTTTCTCCAGGGATCTCCCAACCCAGCTATTGAACCCGGGTCTCCTGCACCGCAGCGAGATTGTTTACCTGAGCTGTCAGGGAATTCAAAGTCCACTGACTTAAATGCTACTCTCCTACAAACACCCCACAGAAATATTCAGTATAATATTTGAGTATATAGCTGGGCCCAGTGATCAGCCAAGTGGACACATAAAATGAACCACCCCAAAGATGAACGTGAAGGGTACTAGAAGGGGGTGGACAGCGTCTGTAAGTCTGTATCCTGTGTGTCCGGCCTGACAGTGCTGGGCACACACAAGGCAGTGTGGTAGGCTAACACAGTCATGTAGGACTTCCCTGGCAATCCAGTGGTTAAGCATCCCCCTTCCAGTGCAGGGGACATGGGTTCAATTCCTGGTCGGGGAACTAAGATCCCACATAGCACAGGGAAACTAAGCCCACACCCTGCAACTAGAGAGCCCGAGGGCCATAGTTACAGAACCCATGCTCTCTAGAGCCCGTGTGCCGCAGCTGGTTTATTCATTTATGGCCAAAGCAGCCATAAGTAAGTATATATAAAATTAAAAAATAACATGGAAGCATACACACCACCATATGTAAAATAGATAACCAATGGGAACTCGCTCTATGACTCAGGGAACTCCAACTGGGACTCTGTAACAACCAGGGAGGGGTAGGCCCGGATTGGAGGGAGGTTCAAGAGGGCGGGGACATTTGTAAACCTCAGCTGATGTACAGCAGAGGCCAACACAGCATTGTGAGGTAATTATCTTCCAATTAAAAATAAATTTATTTTTTAAATAAGAGAAATTGAAAAAGAAAAAACAAATAAGATTACCCATTAATAAAGCATAATATTCATTCAGTTTCTGAGTTAGCTTGAAGATTGAGATGAAAATAAACTTTCTTCTAACCTGATAGTAGATAGTAGAAATTGACTGTTGCTGGGCTAACTTTTCACAGCATGTAGAGAAATACTTTTGTCGTAGCTTTTCAGAACACACATACTTTATGTTAATATGCTATGTATATGAAAAAAATAAAATAAAATATTCCTACTATAAACAGATCACGAAAGTTGCCATGGAAAGGGTTCAGCTATGACTTCCCTCCAGGCCTTGCTCCAATCTACGGTCATGTACTGGCATGGCCCATGTGGCTTTTAAGCATTTTTTAAGCTATATTTAGAGCTTCTTAGAAGATAAAAAGTTGACCATACATTCCTTTATTTTTATGCCCAAGTTTCCACTCCATCCCTCTTACTTACTCTCCGCTTCGAGAAATGCCTCCCATCAGAAGTCTGTCACATGGAAAGCTTTCCTCTCTCCCCTTCAAGGCAGTGAGGGAGACCCACGTGACTCACTTTACACCACTCTCCTCTCCGCACAGCAGGTTGACTGACCCAGAAGAACTTGAGTTCTGACCAAAGGGAGGAGAGTTCAGGCTTTCACTGTGTGATTCCTACACAGCGGGGACTTCCTGGAACCAAGGTGATGACTTAAAGATGACCCCAATGCCCACGTGTTCACAGAGCCAAGGGGAGAGTCTGGAACATTTTCAGAAGAAAACCGGGCAAGTTTCTTGTACCCAGACTGACACTTGATTAGGATGGGCTATCTTAAGGCAGCACGTGTCGGAGGTGAAAGAGTCTCTTGGCAACAGGATGCTATTTAAGATAAGAAATTAAAGGAGGGCCCTTCCGCCCTCCTTTACTTCCGGTAGCCCCTACATGCTGATCGATGTGATTAGGACCACAGACAGCCTTCGGAAAGATCAATAGTCCGATGCCCTTAACTTGCTTTATTTATTTTTTTAACTCAAGAGCAGATTTCACCTTTCCTTGATTCAAGAGCATGTAATGACCAATTAGCAGGAAAGGTGAAGGTGAAATTAAAACTGTGTAAGAGGTTTTCACAATGGCCTGAGGAAAAAGAGCCTGTGAGAACACAGATAACTCCTAGACAGATGAAGAATGAGACACAATTACTTAAATAGCATCTCTTCTAACTGATGAGAAAGGGCATTCTGCCAATTTTTACTTGAGACTTCAGAGGAAAGTGATCTTTCTTGTTCAATATAATCATTTTCAAGATTTCTTGACTATGAAGAAAAGTTTCTGAAAGATTAAAACAAAATAGAGCTCTTTTAAAAATACACAAAATGTGAGTTGATAGCTGAATTGTTTTTAGTCTCCCTTTTGTTTTTCTGGAAAGCTGCGCTAAGGATAAGAAGGTGAATGACTGTATCTACCTACTGGGGAAAAACGCCAAGAAATTTCCATGAAAATCCTGGAATTTTATTTAAAAAATTAAGAGACTATAGACTGCCTTGGTTTTCCTATCTTTGATACCTTCTCATATTTCAGTTTTACTCTAAACGATATGCAAATTATAGAGATTCAGAACATTTTTGATAAATTCAAGAACATCAAATAAAATCATCAAAACTCATGACATCTAACCCCATAATAATTGTGGAACCAGCATGAAATGATCCATAAGTAAAGGCATTTAAAAATGAGTGGCGATTCAACAAAGACATGAGAAGATGCTCAACGTCACTAATTATTAGAGAAATGCAAATCAAAGCTACAGTGAGGGACCACCTCACACCGGTCAGAATGGCCATCATTAAAAAGTCTACAAACAATACATGCTGGAGAGGGTGTGGAGAGAAGGGAGCCCTTTACACTGTTGAGGGGAATGTGGATCCGCCCAGCCAATGTGGAGGTTTCTTTAAAAACTGCTCAAAATAGAATTACTGTATGACCCAGAAATCCCACTCCTGGGCACATATCTGGAGAAAACCATAATTCAAAAAGGAAATGGCAACCCAGTATTCTTGCCTGGAAAATCCCATGGACAGAGGAGCCTGAGGGGCTACATTTCATGGGGTTGCAAAGAGTTGGACACGACTGAGCGCACACACATGCAAAAAGATACATGCACCCCAATATTCATTGCAGCACTATTTACAATAGCCAAGACATGGAAAAAACATAAATGTCCATCAAGAGAGGAATGGATAAAGAAGACGTGGTGCATATATACAATGGAATTTTACTCAGCCATAAAAAGGAATGAAACTGTGCAATTTGCAGAGACATGGATGGAGCCGAAAGTGAAGCAAGCCAGAAAGAAAAAAACAAATATATAATACGGCTTATATGTGGGATCTATAAAAATGATACAGATGAACTTGTTTACAAAGCAGAAATAGAGACACAGACTTATAGAACAGATGTATGGATACAGGGGAGGAAGGAGGGATGAACTGGGAAACTGGAATTGACATACCCACCATAGCACAAGAAACTCTACTCAATGCTCTGTGGTGACCTAAATGGGAAGAAAATGCAAAAAAAAAAAAAAACCAGAGATACGTGTACATATAGCTGATTCACTTTGCTCTACAGCAGACACTAACACAACATCGTGAAGCAGCTACACTCCAATAAAAGTGAATTTTACAAATGAGCGGCCTTGCCCCACTGCTTGAACGGTGATCTGCATACAGGGCTTTGCTGGTTGAGCACAGGGCCACACTTGGAAGAACCTGTGAGTGTTTCTCCGTCACTTGGTTTGTCCAGCCAAAGCTAGCCTAGTTTCCTTCACGCTGATTCTGTGGCTTCCTTCACAGACAGTCTGGGATTGATAGTTACCTGACGTTCATTTATTTCTGAACTGTTCAACTGAAGGAAAAAGTTCTCTCTATTGCATCAAAAGTAGCCCTCAGTCCTATAGGCAAAAAGCGACATAAAGTGATGAAGAAATAATTTTTGCCAATTTCAATAGATCCTTGATGTTAATGATCAGATCAACATAAGGTGTGCTCTCTCCTTTCTCTCTCTCCTTCTCTCTCTCCCCTCCCCACCTTACTCATGCCTCTGAGTGAATATTTGGCTCAGTCTTTCCTGGAAAATCCCATGGACAGAGGAGCCTGGTAGGCTGCAGTCTATGGGGTCGCAAAGAGTCAGACACGACTGAAGTGACTTCACTTTCACTTTTCACTTTCATGCATTGGAGAAGGAAATGGCAACCCACTCCAGTGTTCTTGCCTGGAGAATCCCACAGACGGGGGAGCCTGGTGGACTGCCGTCTATGGGGTCGCACAGAGTCAGACACGACTGAAGTGACTTGGCAGCAGTTGACCTTAACCAAGAGAGAAAACACTACTCAGCTAATAAGTAGCTGTTGGTAGCAATTTCCCTTCATGAGAGGGAAGGCTTTCTTAAACCGATAGCAAAGGTGAACATCTAACTTAGCATTGCAATCATCTGACTTCTGCGATGGTCTCTCTCTGGCATATCTCCACGTATCACAAATCCTTCTCTAAATGCATAGCTCAGCTCCCATTTTCTCATCGTCTGTAGCTAATATCCTCGCGGCATCTCAAGGACTCTTCATTCCCTCAATCACTTCCAGGAAGAAAAGGAAATTATGGTAAAAAGGAGAGTCTCCTTCAAGGAAACTAATCACTTAGATAGTGAAGAGATTTAAAAGCAAATTTAAAGACTTGGAAAGAAAGTTTTAGAAAAGAAATCTTTAGAAATAGATATTGTATCTGTGATGTGGTTTTAAAGTGCTCAAATCCAGTTAAATAAATGGATTAATCAGTAGAGTGCATTAAACAAAACCAACTAACGTGATTTCTAGTCCAAGGATAAATTAAAAGGAAAAAAAAAAGAGGCATGGCCCAGCTTTATTTGTTTGGAGAATTTCAAACTGAGGGAGGGACCAACTGTAAAAACGTCTGCAGTCAGCTGGAACTGCGTTTCCTCCAGCACAGGGCAGCTGGGATGCGTGCAGCCAGCTCTTCCAGGACATCAGAAAAGGAGGAGCCTGATTGCTTAGCCTCGGCTGGTTAAACAGTAAAGCACACGGCTGTGTACAACGGAAAAGAAATGATCTTGTGAGGGATTGAAGAACAGCAACTTGATAGAACTTCCCTTTGCAACCTTCCCTGGGTGGGTAGCATGAGACAGATCAGCATGCTGCTATAGCTCTTACTCGTCAAACAAACAACAGAAGCTTTTATGGACAGGGCATAGGGATCTTATGTTTTTTCTAAGTCAAGAGTCTAACCCTCTGGGGAAGAAATGAAACTCCTAGACTGAAGCCCAGTAGTCAGTACTCTTTTAAATGAATCCTGGGGTGAGGTACTGTCTCATGAGACAAACAGCCCCATCATAAATGTAAATTTTATTTACACTTGTGGTCACAGAGGATGAGATAGTTAGATAGCATCACTGTCTCAACAGACATGAATGTGAGCAAACTCCGGGAGAGAGTGGAGGACAGAGGCGCCTGGCGTGCTGCAGTTCCTGTGGTTGCAGAGTCAGACACAGGTTAGCAACTGAACAACAACAACTCTAAAATTTACTGAACTTATTTTGCTGGAAATTAGTCCCTACTACCCCCACTGACCTTTTTCTACTTCATTTTTCTTCCGTGATGTTTTTCACAGTTGTACTTATAGTTGGAACCCATACAGGGTCTGCCTTCTTGTGTTTAAGAAGCCCATTTTCTAATATGTTGTCCCTTCATGATTCTTTTCCTAATGCAGTGGCCAATTCTGAACCGGTAACCAGGTGAATTATGAATTTGGAGTAGCCATCATCATTGAAACCCCTTCATTTTCTCAAGCCTGTTACCTTTGGGCACAAAGGCAAAGAGCATTGTGAACAGTTCTGAATGAATCCAGAGAGAGACAGAAGAAAAAAATTGTTTCCGTTTTCCAACAGTAGGATTCAAACTGTTCACAAAAAATACCATCTGTAAAGCAGAAGGGCCTGGACTGGAGGCTTCAGGGTCTCTGGAGCCCCTCAAATGCAAGGTAAAGTCTGCAATTCATGTCCTTTTTTTTTTTTTTTTCCTGATTGAGTAAATAAGAGATCTGAAGTGATTTTACTTTTATTTCCTTCACTTTAAGCCAATCATGAAGTTTCACAGTGATTTCTGGGGCAGAAGAAGGAAGGTGGTGCTGAGCAACTTCGGGGCTGTGGTCCAGCTAGCCCAGGAGGTGTGGGCCTCACTGGGGCAGCTGGAGGAGCACCGACTGCCCGGCGGGCAGGTAGGTGATGTTCGGTGAGCGCGACAGCTGGTACGCGATGTCTTCCGCTGCCTCCAGCTTGCGCAGCTCGATCAGGCTGTCGCCTGCAGTGGCGAGCGAGTTGGCAATTAACTCTGCCGCCTTGGAGTCGCCCTCTGCGGAGATGATGGCTGCCTTCTTCTGCTGCTCAGCCTTTTCCACCACAAATCTGGCCCTCTCTGCTTCCTGCTGAGCCACCTGTTTGGCTTCCACCGCTTCTGTGAACTCCTTCCCAAAGGTCAGATGCGTCAAGGATACGTCATCCAGGATGAGCCCAAAGGTCGCTGCTCGCTCTGTGAGGTCATCGCTCACCTGTCTGGAGACCAGCTCTCTCTGGGTGATCAGTTCTCCAGCATCAAAGCGAGCCACCACGGACTTGAGGATCTCTGTAATGATGGACGGCAGCACGCGCTCGTCGTAGTCCCCTCCGATGCTGGTGAAGATGCGAGGAAGCTGACTAGCAACCCGCCGGAAAAGGATGCGCAGCGTGATGTTGACATTCTGTTTAAGTCTTTGCTACCAGTGATTACTGGCACATTACGTGGTCGAGAGCGGCAGTCAAAGATAATTGGTTTCTGTACCCAAGGGATGAGGAAGTGAGTCCCTTCTCCTACAACAATGTCAGCACTCCCCGGAACCAGTCAAAGATGACAGCTCTGTGCCCAGCATCCACATTATACAAGGCAGAGTTCACCACGCCTCCTGCAACTGCTAAGGCAAGACCAAACTTGCTCATGGACTCAAACACTTTGGCAGCCATGTCTCCTTTGGCTGGACCCACTCACACCTGCTTCCACTCTGACCTCCACATGAATTCCCCCGCAATTCATGTACTTTTGCTACAGAATTTTTCATCAGTTTGGTAAACAACTAACAATTGAAAATAATGGTAAGGGGAAACTGATTCAATCTATATTTCTACAATTCAACCCCAGACAGAATCTGGGATAACATAATGACATGAACTTATCACACCATCCTCCATGACATAAATGTATGGTCAGTTGCAGGCAAAGATGTTGGGATGGTAAAGCCACCTGGGATAAATTAAGCATGAAAAAGTTGCCAGAGTCCTATTTCCACTGACTTCCTGAGAGGCACTGGGAACACGCTTTGAAAGTGACATATCCTAGAACTTATGGGAGTTGAGAATTCTAGACTCGTGAACTGAGAATAGGATGAAGCTGTCATAAAACTCCACAGGAGACAAGAGAAGGGTAGGCAGATGGACATTTGGACTGCCCCCACAGAGACGATGAGCTGGAAGATACTGGAAATGGATAGAACCCCTCCTTGGAGATTGATTCTGTGTGTTCCAAGAACATATGTTGGCTATATCCCAAACCTTCTCATTCAATCCTATAGGGACTTTCCCTAAGTTCTTCAGAAAATCTGAGGTTTGTAAGGAAGAGAGAATTGCAGCAGATCTTGGAAGGACCATGTTAGGCATGTAAAAATCTGATGCAAAAAATGTTTGGAGAAAACCTTTTTCTTGCCGCTGATGTGGAAGGACAAAGAAGAAGAGGAAAGGGGAAGAAGAAGGGGAAACACAGTGCCAGACCCTTTTCTGGGACTGGAATGTCTGAGAGTACAGCAAGTTTCCTCGAGACCTTGGGTGGCAGAGTGAAGCATCTTCTCCACAGTAAAATCACCTGTGAGAAAAGCAGGAGCGTGAAAGCCCCAAGAAAGGAAAAGGTCCGGGATATTCTCTGGGTGACAGCAGATTTCTATGCATGAATTTAAAGTACGATGCTGAGACTTCCCTGGAGGTCCAGTGGTTAAGACTTCACTTTCCAGGGTAAGGGGTGAGGGTTCAATTCCGGGTCAGGGACCTAAGATCCCATGAGCTTCCAGGTCAAAAATCCAAATCATAAAAACAGAAGCAACATTGTAGCAAATTCAATAAAGATGTCTAAACACCATGTTGACTGTTTGTCACATCAGGAAATCTAGTGTGAAAAACAGCCCCAGAGCTGCCAACACCTTGACAGTGTCTGACACACGCCCCACTCCAAAGGGCTCACCCAGCTGGCTGTGTTTTACCCCCATGCTCAACATGTCTCGTGTGTACACCAGTGAGTGAAGGTGAAATTTAATATTTTGAGGCAAGGGCTATGAGGCAGCAGTATCTGAATATTTAGATGGAAATGATCAGTGTCAGACCAGCTTGTGAAATGTCAACAGGTTAGTGACATGAATACAGGGGCTTCCCAGGTGGCGCTAGTGGTAAAGAATCTGCCTGCCAAAGCAGGAGACACAGGAGACACTCGTTCAAGCCCTGGGTTGGGAAGATTTCCTGGAGGAGGAAACGGCGACCCACTCCAGTATTCCTGCCTGGAAAATCCCATGGGTAGACGAGCCTGGCGGGCTACAGTCCAAGGGGTCACAGAGTCGGACACGACTTCGTGACTAAAGGGCAGCAGCAGCAGACTCGACTATAGTTCACGTTAGTATGAATTAGTCTGAGGAGCTGGTTACCTCAGCCCCTTCCAGACAGACAGTGAGAGTTAGAAATGTCTAGTTACAACCTTAATTATTAAGTGGTCTGCACATTCCAGACGCAGTGCCATTTTCAAGATGAGATACTTTTACTTTATAGAAGTTAAATGAAGATTCAGTCTTGGAACTCTCCGATTCCATATTGTTTTTCTCTTATCAGCTATACTATTGGTCTTTAGAATTCACTATTTTTTTCTTTTTGGTTCCATCAAAGGGTCTAAAATTCTGCCTTAGGCACTGTTACAGAGGTCCTGCAAAATCAAGGTGATTCCTTAGGTTAATCTGATAACTGACTTGTCTTTATCATACTGTGTATCTGGAACACAGATACATTAACCATGGAAGGATATTATTTGCATTTTATCAAACTTGAGAAAATGACATTTCTATAAAGTGCTAAAGTGCAATGGTGAATAGTTTGGTCTTGGGAAGGTTTTATAATACTCTGGAGGAGGCAAATATGACATCTGGCAGTGCTAAAGATGCAAAGCATACCATGGAGTTTGGGGGATGGGGGAGACCTACATGTGCCGAAAGAAAAACAAGAGAAAACAAGGAAGAAAAGTAGAACACAGACCAGGCAAGAACAGACTGGGCTAACTGCTTGAGAACATTTAGGAAATTCTAATAGAAGAGTTCAGGATTTCCCTGGTGGCTCAGACGGTAAAGAATCAGCCTGCAGGTCCAGAGACTTGAGTTCAATCTCTGGGTCAGGAAGATACCCTGGAGAAGGGAATGGCAACCCACTCCAGTATTCTTGCCTGGAGAATTCCATGGACAGAGGATCCTGGCAGGCTACAGTCCATGGGGTTGCAAAGAGTCACACACGACTGAGAAACTAAACACACACACACACACACACACACACACACAACTAGAAGAGTCCACATTTAGACTGAATCTCAAAAAGACAAGATGATACTCTCCAGGGCTCACACAATGCATTCAACGAGGTACAAGTTGGCCTGGCCGGAAATCAGATCTATATGGAGAAAGAGTAAGAGCAGACTCATAAAGAGACTTTTAGAGACTGTCTTCTTTTCCAAGCCAAGGAGTCTGGAGTTTATCCAAACGTAGCTGATGGAGAATTGTTGAAGAATTTTAAACCAAAGGAACTATAGGTGCTTAGAAAAATTGTCCTGGCAGCACATGTAGACTGGATCAGGGGGGGCGGGAAATTAGAGGGCAGCTGCAATGGAGGGGTCCAGAGGGCGTGGGCCTAAGGAAGTCCCCCGAAACTCATCAAGCCCGATTATCTTCATTTTACAGTCAACCAAGCCTAGGAGGAGATCAGCCCTGGGATTTCTTTGGAAGGACTGATGCTGAGGCTGAAACTCCAGTACTTTGGCCACCTCATGCAGAGTTGACTCATTGGAAAAGACTCTGATGCTGGGAGGGATTGGGGGCAGGAGGAGAAGGGGACGACAGAGGATGAGATGGCTGGATGGCATCACCGACTCGATGGACATGAGTCTGAGTGAACTCCAGGAGTTGGTGATGGACAGGGAGGCCTGGCATGCTGCGATTCATGGGGTCGCAAAGAGTTGGACACGACTGAGCAACTGAACTGAACTGAACCCTAGGAACCACAGCTTCAGGCACGCACATGCTGGTGGCCATGCCGCTGGGAACTCGGGTGAGGGGTCCAGGCAGGAAAGAGGACAGGCATCGAGAACTGATGACTGTGGTTATGAAGATCACTCAGTGAGGACCGAGAAGAGAGAAGGCTCCTCTCTATTTTCATTTGTGCACTCTCCTGTTTTCTCTCTCTCTTCTCAACTTCCAAGCATCCTCATTTATTTCCCAAACTGAAATAAATAAACAGAAATCTCTCCAGCCCTGTGCTGCTTTCGAGCTCCCACCCTCTGAGCTTTCTTTCTCTTCTCAGCCAAGCTGCTTGAACGCAATGAAACTGACATCCTCCCGCTCTTCCTTCCCTTCCTCACCTCCCATGCATTTTTCTTCCGACTGCCATCTGCTCTCTGCCTCCAGGACTCCCACAGAAATGACTCCGGCAAAGGGGAGCAAAGACGTCTTTATCATCAGAGCTCCTAGGCTCTGTTCAGCCTTTATCCTCCCAGATCTCTGTAATAACCCAGTATTAGAGAACGTTCCTTGGCGAAATATCAAGGGGGACTACTTTGTCCCTTCCAAAGTGCAAAATGTATTAATTAGCATTTGTCTTTTAATTATGGCAGTGATGGGTGGATTCTATGGCTGCAAAGAGAGACCTTAATCTGAAGAGTTCTTGTTTGATTTTTAACAGATTTCATTTATTTCCTGGAAATGTCAGGACCTACCATCTTCCCTGCCCTTTGCTGGTGATTTCCATTTCCTTGACTTATTTCATAATTTAAGCAGAGTAAAAGCTACCTAAGAAAAGAAATTCATCCAAAGTCAATCTCCAGAAACATAGTCTAAAAGATGTTCTGCCCTTGTGGAGTAACCTGCCTCCTTTTTTCATTTTTGAGATGCTTTACAATGATGTGATGTTGTTGCAATCTCTTCTGTGTCCTATGAGACCTTAAAAGGGGGTGGATGGTTCTACTATATTTTGTTGAAAATATAATATATATATATTGTATATACTATAACTATACATATTTATAAATACTATATGTAAAAGTATTTATACTATTTATACTTTCAAAAGTATAAAGAAACAAGCATGCAAAAAATTCTCAAGGCCAGACCAGTAGGTATAGAATGAAGAGGATTCTTCTGTTTATAGTTCCTTCTTACTGTACAATTTACATAAATTATCTCTGGAGAATATAATGGATCAGTCATGCTCCCCTTGCCAGAGTTTATCAACTCCTGATGAAGTTTCCAGATAAAGATTGTTCCAGATTGTTCCATGCCAATGGCTCCCTGAGAAAGGGTTGTACAAGGATTCACTGGCACAATTTCTATAACACTGTCCTCCTCATATGATTCTTCTTTGGCACCATTTTCCCCATCTCACTTTGAGGGCCTCCTCTTCATACCCTTCAACTGGTGTTTCCTGGGTTTCTTTCCGTGGCCAGCTAGCCTCCTTTCTTTCGTCTCCCTGGGTGATTGTGAGCCCTCAAGGCTTGATGACATTGGGGTGGGAGAGTCACAGCCTCACCTGGCCCCCATCTCTTCTCCCTGCTCAGAGCCATTGCCCTTTGGACATGGATGTCTGGATGTACCACAGACTCATCACATCCTCAACACATTCTCAACCAAGCTTGGAGCTACTCATGTTCCCAACCAAGATTGGTGCTCTTGATATTTCCCCAAATATTTAGTACTATAAGAAGCCAGTCACTCAAGCCAGACATTTTATAGAGTTCCTAGATCATCTCCCCAGAATAAACAGTGCACTACACTAGAATCCTTTGCCCCAGCTCCCCAACGGCCTTCCTTCCTCACAAATTTGAACTCTCCCCTCTTGATTGGATCAGCCTTTGACTCTAAAGTCAGAATGCCAGGATACCACCGGAGACCACTGCGCTATTCACTCCCCCAGGAGAACAATCAGGGGAGCCTGCACAGCTTTGGTGTACTCTTGTATCTGGACTTTTTCAATCACTGCTGCTAAGTCGCATCAGTCATGTCCGACTCTGTGCAACCCCATAGATGGCAGCCCACCAGGCTCCCCGTCCCTGGGATTCTCCAGGCAAGAACACTGGAGTGGGTTGCCATTTCTTTCAATCACTAGGTAAGGAAATTTGTGAACAGAAATCCTTGGATCCAATACACATAACCTTCTGATGCTGGCTAAGACTTATAAAATATCAAAACCTTCTTATGGTCTAAGAAGAAGACAGTAAATGAGAAATATGACAGAAGGAGTATCTATTAGGAAATGAAGGCTGAAAAACATAATTAAAATAGTAGCTTGCCTTCACATGGTTCTACTATTAATCTGATCAAATCTGTAAACTATAATATTGATTGCTTCACTAGGGGGACAAAAATTCTCCTGGTTTATATACTATTGGGTTAACCAAAATGTCGTTTGGGTTTTTCTGTACTATCTTATGGACAAACCTATATGAACTTTCTGGCCGACCCAATATTTACCAATACATCACCTGAAGAAGAACCTATCTGGGACATTTCCCAATATTTTCACATGTCAAATTAAATGATCTGATCATATCATTTTGATGCCTCATAGGTATTCACTATGGGCTTCCCTGGTGGCTTAGTAGTAAAGAATCCACTTGCCAATGCAGGAGACACAGGTTTGATCCCTGGGTTGGGAAGATCCCTTGGAGAAGGAAGTGGCAACCCACTCCCGTATTCTTGCCTGGAGAATCACATGGACAGAGGAGCCTGGGGGGCTACAGTCCATGGGGTCACAAACAGTCAGACATGACTGAATAATTAAACAATAACATGTATTCACTGTGAAAGACCCCCTTTCGCCCTCCAAAAAGGAGAACAGTACAAATGAACAAAAGTTTGGAGGGTAAAATGAAGAGCTTGTCTCCCATCCAGGTGACTTGCTGCAGGGATAGAAACAGTGCTCAGAGGCGGACCTGATACCTGTAACTTTGAGTTTCCAAACGAATGGAACAGAGATGCATCGGTTTATAATGTGTCCTGTTTGAGAGCCTGATAGTGATTTGGCCGATTTCAGCCAAGTCGAAACTCTGGAAATGATTTTACGAAACTCAGTCAAACTCTGCTCATAATGCCATTTGTTGATGAAAACGAACAAGGTATAATTTGCAGCTGATCAAAGCCATTAACTCCCTCTTCATCAGTCGCTCAGTCATGTCTGACTCTTTGAGACCTCCTGTACTGTGACCCACAGGCTCCTCTCTCCATGGAATTCTCTGGGCAAAAATACTGGAGTGGGTTGCCATTCCCTTCTCCAGGGGATCTTCCTGAACCAGGGGTCAAACCCAGGCCTCTCGCCTTGCAGGCAGTTTCCTTACCATGTGAGCCACCAGGGAAGCCCAACTGCCCCCTTAGATCTAGAAACTGGCTATCGATTTTCATGGAGGAGTGCTTCACACTGTGGCTATGTAGTCACAACTCTGAAACAGAGAGTTCCTCCCCATAGACGCATCTGTTTGACAGCTCTGACCGAGTTACCTTGATAAAGTCTCCATAAAGCGGGCATCTTTCTCTGAGACCTCTGAAACCTTCCACACTAGAGAAAAGAACCCCTGAATTCCAAATTATCCCTTGCACATAGATGCCTCCATGGGATTGTAGCTGTGGTTGTGGAACCAGCTTCCCCTGTCAGCCTCCTCCTGCCCGAGATTCTCTAATTGATAATGAGCTCCTTGGGGGAGCGGGATTTCAGAGTGTAAGTTAATAATCGTTTTCCAAGGATGGCACCTGACTCTTAATAACTTATCAACTACCTTGTGTGTTATCTTTAGGAATAAACTTGTCCTGTAAAAGGTAAATTTACAAAAAAAAAAAAAATGTTTTGAGTCTGATGGTAAATGACACACATTTATGATTTGCACATAAGTAAACATAAAAAACATTTATGATGTTTTGAGTCTGACGATAATTGACACACATACTTATGATTTGCACATAAGTAAGCAAATCAACAATTGTGGCAACCCTACTAAAAAAAAAAATGTGTGTGTGTGTGTGTGTGTGGCTGAGTCCCTTTGCTGTCCACCTGAAACTGTCACAGCTATGAAAGTGAAAATGAAAGTCTCTCAGCCATGTCCGACTCTTTGTGACCTCATGGACTATACAGTCCATGGGATTCTCCAGGCCAGAATACTGGAGTGGGTTCCCTTTCCCTTCTCCAGGGGATCCTCCCAACCCAGGGATGGAACCCAGGTCTCCCACATTGCAGGCAGATATTTTACCAACTGAGCCACAAGGGAAGTCCTCACAGCTACACTTCAATATAAAATTAAAAGTTGAAATAAACAATACCAAAGTATAAAAAAATAAAATAAAAAACACCATCTATGTTGTCTAAGACAACTTGTTGAGTTTAAAAGTATTTCAGACTAACAGCTGAGTGTATGTAGGGCAGGTGTTTCTTAAATCCGAACTCATAGATGCTGACTTTGCCAAGAGAAGCTTAGGAAAGTATGCTGTGTTTTAGTCAGTACGTCATGCCTGACTCTGTGACCCCATGGACTGTAGCCGGCCAGCCTCCTGTGTCCCTGGGATTTCCCAGGCAAGAATACTGCAGCGGGGTGCCATTTGCTTCTCCAGGGGATCTTCCTGACCCAGGGATGGAACCTGCGTCTCCTGCATTGGCAGGCAAGTTCCTTACCATTGAGCCACCAGAGAAGCCCAAGAAAGTGTTTAGTGAAACTCAAAATAGTTACAAAAACTCTGACTTATCTTTAAAAAAAAAAAAAAAAAGCGTTTTAGGTTTCCTGGTTCGTCCTAAATGATTCTCAGTGTTTGTTGTTGCTCAGTCCCTAAGTCATATCTGACTCTGCAACCCCGTGGACTGCAGGACGCCAGGCTTCTCTGTCCCTCACCATCTCCTGGAGTTTGCTCAAATTCTCGTCCACCGAGTCGGCGATGCCATCCCGCCATCTCATCCTCTGCCGCCCTCTTCTCCTTCTGCTTTCAATATTTCTCAGCACCTGGGTCTTTCCCAAGGAGTCAGCTCTTTGCATCAAGCGGCCAAAGTACCGGAGCTTCAGCTTCAGCCTCAGTCCTTCCAATGAATATTCAGGGTGGATTTCATTGTTTTTTATAACCTGTATTTAGGGAGGTGGATAAGGCACTGGTAATAAAGCTTTTTTTGAAATAAATAATTCAGTAGCCAGAGAGTGTAAAGACACCCTTGAACTGCTGCTGAGGGTTTTGTTTTCTGATTATGAAGGGCTGGAAGGCCTGATGCCCCAGGCTGAGTGACTTCACCAGGTTTGTCCTGCGGTTCCCCATTGTCGCCCTTGAAAAGAACATTCCCACAGAGCGGGCTCTAAAGACAATAAACATCGTATGTAAAAAGAAATGACATAATAGTCGGAGCTGATAAGGGAGCTTTTCCCAGGGGCTGCGTGGGACCGAGCCCAGGAGGCCGTCTGCGCGCTGGGTGCCTGGAAGGAAGTGTCCCCAGGGTGGTGGTCGGGGCCAAGGCAGGCTCTGCACAAAGGACCCAGAAGTGGGCAGGGCCCTCCCCGCCTCTGTGAAAATCAATCCAAGGAAGTCTGAGGCCGTGGAGCAGTTTCCTGTCCTCTGTGTGGGAAATTCAACCGAGTGCAAGCGGCCACAACAATGGGACAATATATTATCATAAACAGGAAAAATAGCATCGGCCACGGAAATCAATGGCTGGAGTTCATGAGGCATTCAGAAGATTGACAAGTGAATAAATTAAAACCCAAAGGTTAGGACACTGAAAGAGAAGTTAATTTTATGTCTGCCCTGGAGCTCCCCTTTTCAGACTCAAATTAAGACTGTGTAGAATAAAATGAACATGAAGTCTTTCGATACACAGAAAAGGCTTCCTTCAGACCTACATGGTCAGAAAACCAGAGAAGCTTTTATGAACGTCCCCCTGCATGGATAGCCGTTGTCCACGAGGCGTTAACAACCTCCTCGACAGCGTGACCAAAGACTTATTTAATCGAGTTTCTTGCTTTAAATAAACCTGCTCTCAGCAACCAACTGTTCGTCCAGGAAGTGATGGGACCCCCTCCCCAATACCCTGAAGAAGTTTATTCAACCAGAACGGAATGGAGCTGTGAGAGACACAGTGCTATTTAATTTAAAGAACCCAGGAAAAAGCCACACGAGAGACCTCCAAACCCCCAAATAATTATAAACAACAGAACACAGCTAACTCTAAAACAGGCTTCAGTTCCATAAACAATGATCAATCCTTTGCCATGCCACAGTGACTTTCTTTTTTAAAGATGTTTTTAAAAGTATGTTTGGCTTTCTTTTAATAATAAAATGACTTTAATTAGAATTCACCACTGAACCTTGGTTTTGCAAGAAAGTGTTTGACACACCAAATTCTTTCTCCTAATTACTATTAAAGACAGAGCTTTGTTCGGCAGACAAAGCAACAGGCTGAGGATTTTGAAACAATTAATTCTAACCCAGACGTTGCAACTTTCACTCCATCTGAGTTCCCTTCACAATTAAGCATGAACCCATGGTTTATGAACTGCAAGTTATTACAAAGCATGAAATGTCTGGTGACTGTGGCTATCGAGCTATTTCACATACCCGCCTATTCAGAAGCCATGCCTCGAGTATGTCTCGCAAAGTCTGGCTTGGCTTTCAAATATATTTTGCTGTATTTTTCGTTTTACTTTTTGATTTGGGGCTGAGGTGGTTTCTTTACATACTAAGGATCGCTGACAGGGTTTAACAATCTGGAAAGCTTCACCACTTAGTCTTTACAAGCATAAATTAACTCAAGAATTTCTAGTCTCCTAAGAATACGCTTAAGCATGTAAAAGTAGAAAGATAACATCAAAGTGCCAAACTCTGGTTTTACCTTAACATTTTTACTATGATTTTAGGAGGATGTAGAAAGATTAAGAAATAACATCCTTCAATTTCTTTATTATTTTAAATGTAACAATCTAGGGTTTTTTTCTTTTTTTTTTTAAGTTTTCCCAGAAGGAGGAGGGGAGGAAAAAAAAGTCAAATTGATTTATTAATCCAAGCTTGCTATCCTAAACACTGACTTCAGAAGCTGGTCTAAAACAATCGAAGTGGACAGCAGAGGGCAGTATATAACAGCAGAAACAGTCTATCTGCAAGGTATCTCCTGTTAGTTCTACAGACCAAAAGAAAAGAAAAATAACAGTTGTACATGGAGGAGCTTCTGGCCCAAGAAGCAAACATTCTGGCATCCGAGTAGATATTAACACGTAGTCAGAAGACGTGAAGGTTCCTGGAAAATCCTCTGAATCTTGGAGATATCCCGAAACGCCCCTCATACGCCTCACTCCATTTTGTCTCTGAGGCACAACACAGTCCTTGACTTCCTCATCTCAGCATTTGGTTTAACTGAGGCTCCATCCCTCTGAGCAGCAAAAAACACCCAGGACTGTGTTCAGCAGAGAACCCGGAGCACCTTGGATGAAAGTCCACAAGCCTGGGCAGAGGCCTGGCTGGCAGCCTGGCGGCTCCATCTCCCCGACCCCTGGGGGTGCCGGGCCGGGTCCACGCGGTCCATGTGGTCCCCGCAGGACTGGTCCCAGCTGTGCTCCGAGCATCCGCCTCTTCTCCCTGCCTTCATCCTGGCCCTCATCTGAGGTTTCCCAGCTCCATCCACGGCCCCAGCTTCTAGCCCGTTCTGAGTGGTGGGCGAAGCTGCCAAGGTCCTCATACCAAGCTGCATCTCCGTTTGGTCCTCTGGGTCCACTGCATCTTTTAATAGTCATTGAAATTAAAAATAGCGCGTGCTTTCCTTTGCAGCCCAGGCGTGGGCCCTCCGGTCTCCTCCTTCCCTGGGGCCAAGGCCAGACCTTCTGGGTTCCCCTCTCACAGGAGCCCCGCCCTTCCCTTGACCTCTCCTCACCACCACCATCACCACCACCACCCCCCAACCCCAGCCTCAGATCCACAGAACTGAATTAATAATCATAATAGTTCTTGGGCACCGAGGTTTCCCCTCTTCTCCTGTAACTGACCCCAGCACCCCCTCCCCAACTGAGCTGCTTACTCCCCTGATTATACATCTAGCCTTTCTTATTGCTCGCCTTTTCCCGATCCCCCTCCCTTTGGTCTTTTCCTTAGGAAAGCAAAATGCAGGACAAAGACAAAGGCTGACTATTAAAATAACAACAATAAGAAGGATGAACCTGCTACTCAGGGTCTGAACCAAAGTCACACAGGGCTTGCAGTACCCCCAGAACTCCCATCAATCAAGTCACCTGAATGAGTTAAGACCTTGGCAATTGGAGTAATGAGTGGGATCCCTTTTTAAAATTCATTGCATTGTGAAAAGGAGGAGAAAGAAAAAAGCAACTTCAGTTCCTAAGCAGCCGCATCTGCTGCTGAAATTGACATGAACTTAAGCGTTTAACTCAAAGGTGTTTCCTTTCCTCTCAAGACAATTTATCACATTTCACTTCAAACGTGGAATTTGAGTTTGCTGGATGGCGTGAAATACATTCAGTAACTTTCAAATATTCTCAATTAGAAAAAAAGGAATATAGGATTTCATCGTTTTCAAAGAAATATGTGTTGCCTTCCCAGTTATTCACATTTAGTTGTATTTTTTTTTCCATTTACTTTTTAACGTTGGCATTCAGGCTTTTTGATGTGGTGGCAGAGACTTCTCTAGTTGCAGGGCATAGACTGTGGGTGGGGAGCCCAGTATTTGCAGCCTGGGCGCTCTAGCTGTGGCCCCAAGGCATGTAGGATCTTGGTTCCCCGACCAGGGATCAAACCTACGTTCCCTGCACTGGAAGGTGGATTCTTAACCACTGGACCTCCAGGGAAATCCCCACTTTTAATTTTAAAGGAAAGACTGTTTTGAAAAACTGAACAACGATCGAATGATCCCCAAGGGTGATACGAATTTGGACATTTCCTTCCACGTCGCCGCCCACTTCACATCTAAGCTGGACTTGACCAAGTCTCAGCAGGAAGTTTTAACTCCAGAAAAGGAGATCCCATGGTCTGCCCCACAAACAAACCCAGCCTTTGAAAGAAAATCCTCCATGGACGTGGTATTGCTTTCTCTCTTCTCCACGATGAATAGACTTAAATTTGCATTCCCCTGAGTCCAGTGTGATTTTGAAAATCATTATATCACTATCAACAGTTTCTACTCTGGTCAAAATTCAGAGGGCTGGTTATTTTTTAGGAAACTTCAGCCCTTTAATGTTTTTTTATCCATCTCAGTGCAAACATGCTGGTTCTCAATATTGAGCCTGTGATGTATAAGCGGGACTTGGGGAGTGTTCGGATGCTCACTCAGAACTGACCCTACGGCCAGCCTCCGAGGAATCCCATCAACGGAGTCTTCAGGCAAGTCTTCAGTCTTCCCATAAACAGGCAAGCCTTCATCCTTCCTTTTCTAAACGCCCCAGTGATGAAGAAGAACTTCTCTTGAAAGGAGGTCTGTTATATTTCTAGGCAGAATAATGGGCAACAATCCATCCTTATATTAATTAAGCCCAACTGTGCTCGTAAATTCTATTCATTGAGCTTAATCCTAACTTCTGGGCACCCATTGGGAAAAAAGTCCACATATTCTCCCGTCATATTTGAGTAAATCTCTCACGTTTCTTGAAAATCCTCTGGGTTCAACAGTGCTGGCTCCTTCTAATGTTTTGCTTATAGCATCTGAGCAAAGCCCTCCCACCCCGGTCTCATTTCTCAGGATCTGTGTTTGTATTTATAACACGCAGTCTGGGAACTGAACAGTCTTCTGGGTGTGGACTGACTAGCACCTGATGAAACGTCTTCTTTTTCTTTATCAGTAATTCTCAAACTTCTGTGTGTCCAAGCATTACGTGGGGAACTTGTTAAAAATGGACATTTCCAAGCCATCTTTCTGGACATTGAGGTTTCTAGGGGCCCAGGAAGCTGCATTTGATGAGAAGGTATTCCTGAGCCCACATGTTGAGAACCATTTTCTTAGGGCCGTGTGTGTGCTCATTCAGTCATGTCTGACTCTTTGCAACCCCACGAACTCTAGCACTCCAAGCTCCTCTGTCCATGGGATTTTCCAGGCAAGAAGTCTAGAATGGGTTGCCATGTCCTCCTCCAGGGGATCTTCCCAACCCAGGGATGGAAACCAAATCTCCTGTGTTGGCAGGTGGGTTCTTTATCACTGAGCCACCACGGGAGCCCCATTTTGATATTACAGTCGACCTAAACTATACGCCTTCTACAGGAACCCCTATCAGAGCCCCTGTGCTACAACTGTATACGCTTTAAGGCTGAAATTCATGAAAATGCATTTATGCCTACGTAGTGTTGCCAGAGAAAACACAGGAAGCCCAATTAGATTTAAATGTCAGACAAACAACAAATTGTTTCTTATTGGGATATATATTAAGAGAATTCACTGTCTATCTGAAATTCAGATTTAACTGGGTGTCCTGTATTCTTGTTTACTAACCCCATGAAACTTATTCTGGTTGGATCTGTTTTGTTTTGTTTTCCTTGTCATGCCTCTGTGACCACTTTGGATTCTAATTCTGTCCTCAAAAGTGCTTAGTTCTCAAAAATAGTCTCCTGTTTCTGACCATCAAGTTACTCTGCCTGTTTATGTGAATTCCAAGGGATGGGATCAGAGTTGACATCTGACCCCATCCATAGAAAAAAATAGACTCATCTCAAACAGTGATTAAGTACAAATACCCATTTTTCTTCACCATTCCCAACCTTCTCCAAGGTCCAAGGTGACTTGTTTGTTTTCAGCTATAGCATAAATAAAAGCACACTCAGCTTAGACTCAGACTCCTGAGTTTACACGGTGGTGGCCCCATTTGAGAGCTGTGTAACCTGGGGCAATTCATAGACTTCTCTGAACCTCCATCTCTTCACTTGTAAACGGGCCTACTTAGAGTGATGATGAGAAGTTAATGAGATGATACAGAGGAAAGTTTCAAGCCGGGTGCTTAATAATTGATAATTCCTCAAAAATAATTCTTCATTCATGAATTTTTTAACTAGTTATGGGAGCTTCAAGCCCAGATTGGCAGAAATAAGTGTGTGCATCAATTCCCATTTGTCTTAAAGTCTGTCAGAAGTATAAAAAGAAGAAAAATCTGTAACTATAAAGAAAAAAATAGGGATGAGTTTGAGATTAGCAGATGCAGACCCTTATATGTAGACTGGGTGAACAACAAGCTCCTCCTGTATAGCACAAGGAACAATATTTATTATTTTGTGATAAACCATGATGGAAAAGAATTTTTTAAATGTGTGAAGTGAAGTGAAGTCGCTCAGTCGTGTCTGACTCTTTGCAACCCCATGGACTGTAGCCCACCAGGCTCCTCTGTCCATGGGATTTTCCAGGCAAGAAGACTGGAGTGGGTTGCCATTTCCTTCGCCACAGGATCTTCCCCACCCAGGGATTGAACCCAGGTCTCCCGCATGGTAGGCAGACGCTTTACCGTCTGAGCCACCAACTGAATAACTTTGCTGAGCAGCAAAAATTAACACAACCTTATAAATCAACTATACTTCAGTTATTTTTAAAAGCCAAGAAGAGAGGACGCCATCATCAGATGTGTGTGATGAACGAGTTCCTGGAGAAGAGAAAGCCAAGCCTCTGGGCACATGAAGCAGAAACAAGGAAGGCAGCTGGAAAAATGCTTTTCTCTGAAGGGCCCGGGAAATGGGGCTTTGATGCGTTCACACTGAGAGAGGGCGTGGCGCAGGAGAAAACCAGCAGGTACGGGGGGAGGCGGGGAGAAGGGGCAACGGAAACAAATACGGTGTGACGAACAACAGAGAACCACGCGAATACTTACTTTGACTGAAGATCCACCAGGCGTAGGTTACCAGGGGGTTGGCATCAGGAAAACAACAGCAAACGGAAGGACAAGTGGGCGCTGGCTATCCAGAGCCTGGCTCTGCGGGTTCTGACATCGCCTTGGAGGTGGCGGGAGGAGCTTGCCACTGACGGCAGGTTCCCTGCCCGTTCACGCTCCAGAGAAGCCAGGAAACAGGCTGTACCCGCATTCCAGGGGGCCCAGCTAGTCCACCCCACCGAAAGGAGGAGCCTGAACGTGTCCATCAAGGGGGGACTTCCTCACATTGCAGCAGAGAACCCCACCCAGCTCCCAAGCCTGCAGTCTTAAAAGGGAGCCAAGCACGCTGGAAGGGGCCTCAGTATGAAAAGTAAGAGGGAGCAAAAGCCAACAGTAGAACTGAACCCAGAAAGACACACACAGTTCAGACAAGCTAGAGAACTCAGAATTGTGTGGGTCATCACCCACCCTTCCCCTTAGGGACTGACCCGTGACGTCACACAAGAGAAGGCAGTGGTCTGGTCTCAACAGACTGATTTGAGCAGATTCTGAGCTTGGTGTGTCTTTGTTAGTGCTAGTTGCTCAGTCGTGTCCGACTCTTTGCGACCCCATGGACTGTAGCCCGCCAGGCTCCTCTGTCCGTGGGATTCTCTAGCTCCCAAATTTGTGGAGGGCTAAGTAATGAGTTCTTTTTTAATTTAATTTTTATTTTCCATTAGACTATCATTGATTTACAGTGTTGTGTTAGTCTCAGGTGTACAGAAGAGTGATTTAGTTATACATATATCCATCCTTTTTCAGATTCTTTCCCCAGGTAGGTTATTACAGAATATTGAGTAGAGTTTCCTGCTCTATACAGTAGGTCCTTGTTGAACATCTATTTTATACAGAGTTATATGTCATTTACGTTATGTATATGTTATGTGTGTGTGTGTGTGTGTATATATATATATATATATATATATATATATATATAACGTGTATCTTAATCCCAAACTCTTAATTTATCCTCCCCATGAGGTTTTATAATACAAGATTAAGTAAAATAATTATGGAGAAAAAGGACATAGAAAGGGCTCAGATGGGAGGGAAAAAAAGTCAACTGAAGAAATCAGTGGTTTAAATTGTGCAAGCAAAACAAAAGAGGTGACATCAAAATACTTGTTTTCGAGAGAAGAATAGAGGCTTTCTGTTCAACTGAGAGCAGCAAGTAAGCTATTACTTTAAATGACAGCGGAAAACTAATGGGAAGGTCCAAGGTGGTTTGGGGAAGGAGGGACCGTATAAGGGGTGATAACGTTTGCCCCTGGCACTTATTTCATTTGAATTCTCATCCACTGGTACCAGTGATTTAAAATTAAGACAGTGACATAAAGATGATCACGGAAACAATGATTTGTTTCAAATATGTCCTACCAAGAAACTCAAAGTCAAAGGTGATTGGAAGATTAGAAAGCCTGGGGCGGCGGGGAGGGGCAGAGAAGGGGGAACAGACTCAAGAAACCATGCAGGATTTAGTTGCCCAGAGGTATCTCTGTCGGAGGACTTTTCCAGAAGAGCGCTATTTTCTCGGCATTATGCTTGAAGAAATTAGCCAACATCCAAACAGCAGTACCAGGAAGCAATGAGCAGAGGTGGCAGCAGCGGCTGTGGGGGCTGCAAACCCCATAAATAACCACCCTCCACTCGCACGGCGCTATTAGCCTGACGGCGGAGGTGATGAGCACAGGTTACTCTGACAAATAGACACACACTCCAGACACGCTGGATGGGTTCCAGAATATATCATCGACCCCAGATGACCCTGGAGACGAGGGACCGCAGAGCGGTACAGCACAAATCACGAGATGGAGTGTAATTAAAGCGAACGGTCCACGGCGTCAGAGGGCTCGGGGGAGGAGGGGAGGACCAAGGAAGAGAGGACAGCACACTTCGGGGACGCGCAGAGGTCACTGCAGACAATACAAGGACGCGGGGAAGAGGGGACTCAAATTATGATGCTGAGCAAATCGATTCTCAGTTACGCAGGGATGGAGATAAACTGCTCCAACCAAGATGTATAATTACCGGCTGCACGAGCAACAAACGATAGCAATTGTCAGGACTTTATCTTAAGGAAAATGAGAACCTGTAAATATACATCACATCAAATCAGAAAAAAAATTATATATATATTTAATTCAATAAACCTAACAGAAGGCCAACTACATGCCAGAATTCAAAGGCAAATAAGAGACTCCAAGGAGTTTGTGACCCAGATGAAGAGAGGGAGACATGAACAGGCTGGGTTATTTCATAATGTAGGAGCCCTTGTGTGTATTTAGGCCAGGGCAGACATGTTCCCATGGAAGGGTTATGACGGGGGAGCTTTTCCATGAATGCGTGTGATTTTAAAAGGTGTTTACGGAGCGATGAGGGGGAGGGCATCACAAGGAAGGAAGGTAGGCGCAGGAAGAGGGTCATGGCGAGACCTAGCACAGTCAGCGCCCACCCCTGGGTCTGTCTGGGGAGAGGAGACAGTTCCCAGGGTCAGGAGCTGGCAGGGTGGTGGGTGGCTAAGATAAGATGCGGAAGAGTAGGTCCTGGTCGGTCCTGGGGAGAACTTGTGTTCAAGCAGGGAAGAGGGATCTTTGTCTCCAGGCGGTCAGCGGGGCACTCTGGTCTCAGAGGGATGGTTCTGGTAGAGGTGTGATGGGCAGACTGGGCGGAAGCAAGACTGAGGGTGGCGAGGTCTCTGTCTCCAGATGCGGATGGTGAAGACCCACAGTAGGAAGCGCTGACACTTTGAGAGGTCCTCTCCTGACGTTGTCATGGGAACAGCTACAAACTGCCCATCGCTTCCCGTGCAGACGGCTTTACCTGCGAAGTTCCCTCGCTGACTCCTTGTAACCATCAAAGTTTTCCCTGTTTCAGGTGTCGAATTCTCCCTACAGCTCAGAAAAGGCGAACAACCTGCCAGATTCTTACGGGTCTTTACCCCAGAGCGACTCTAAAACCTGCCTCTTAACACCACCTGTGCTTCAGAGAATTTTTTTCCTAAACATTTGTAAAACTTATAAATCTGAAAGTTTGTAAATAGACTTAATTTGGTGAGGAAAGCACCCGTGCACGTCCCATCACTCCCAGCCAGTGTCTTAGACTGGACCACAAAGCACTTCTTTCTGAAGGAGAGTCTTGAACTGACCCTTTCTGCCACACGTGTAACGAGGTTTGCACACACTTGCCCTCTAGACCGGAGCTTCTGAAGGCAGGGTGCCCTGAATCTCTCAACCCCCAGGTCTCAGTAAGTGCCCTGCACACAGCAGACTCAATTACTGGTTGAATGAATGAAGGAATCTCCTGAGTGGCTTTTCAGCCCTGTAAAAGGGCTGTAATGGCCATCTTAGAGCTGAGGTGGTGATTGTAAGTCTTAGGACTTAATGTCCCCTCATCAAAGGACCGGCTTTCCCAGGGGATGACTGCAGATTCTCTCTTCATCGGAGTGGCCTGATTACCAAGCTTTTAACTAGTGAGTGAGAAAAATAAACCAGTACAGAGCTGTATTCATTAATATTTTAGTCATGGTAGAATCATCAAATAGGCTGTAAGTCAAAGAATACTATAGAAAATGCATTTAAAGACAAAGATATGTTTAATGCTTAAGAAAACTGTCAATTTTTTATACACATTGCTATATTTAAAACGGGACTTTGGGGAGGTCATGTACACACTACTATATTTTAAATGGATAACCAACAAAGACCTGCTGTATCGCACGTGGAACTCTGCTCAAGGTTATGTGCCTGCCTGGACGGGAGGAGGGTGTGGGAGAGAAAGGATACCGGTATATGTATGGCTGAGTCCCTTCGCTGCACACCTAAAACTACCACAACATTGTCAATCGACTGTACCCCAATACAGAATTAAAAGTTCACAAGAAAAAAGAAAACAAGAAAGAAAAATGTCCATTGTTCAGCCCTGACTTAATCACACAGCTTAATGTAATCATTGCATTTTCCCATCCTTTGTTAGAAAATGACTTCCTCGCCAGTCATCAAGTTCAATTTTAGGGTCCTCTCCTCTCCAGGGCTTACATGCCTCTTAGGAATCTCAGCTGTGGGCCAACTCCTCCCCTCAGGCTGCTCTAGCTCCTTCCACCTGCTAAGGTTTCTCCTGCACATTGCCCACCTCGATCCACTTAGCTATTGAAGCTGCTCATGCTAAATAAATGTAGGTCTCCTGGCGAGCCTGTCCTTATCATTCTGGAAAGTGCTGTCTCTTCTCTCTGGTCTCTTGGCTACACTCTTCACCGTGGACCGGCCAGGCAGGAAGCACTAAGGTGACAAGAAACCCGTCAGCTTTTATCTCTGAGTCTAGAAGGCCCTCCACACCTGAGTGCCTCCAGGGATTTTCCTTATGGCTGCTTTTTCCTTTCTTCTCCTTTTCGAAACAACTCTCTCCAAGTTTTATTCCTTGATGATTAAATTTTTACTCTATAAACCATGACTTTCCTTACTAGCTCCCTTATCATCTTTAAGTCTTTACATCCTTAGTGAAAAGGACTCTGTCATTTAACACAGAACTTAAGTTTTTAAAACAGTCTTAAAAAAGATTCAAAACGGGTTTTACATGGGGTTTTCTCTTAATCATCTATCTCTTGGTGGTGCCTTAGTCACTCAGTCATACCCGACTCTTGCAACCCTATGGACTGTAGCCCGCCAGGCTCCTCTGTCCATGGGATTCTTCAGGCAAGAATACTGGAGTGGTTTGCCATTTCCTACTCCAGGGGATCTTTCTGACCCAGGGATCGAACCCAGGTCTCCTGCATTGCAGGCGGGTTCTTTACTGTCTGAGCCACCGGGAAACCTATCTCTTATGTAAATAAGATTCCTACCTTTCACCAATAAAGCGGATGTATTTCAAATGAGGTCAACTGCATCTCTAAATACAATTTCCCAGCAGATGGAGGGAAATTAGTACCACTCAAGTGAAGAGCCTAGAGTCCTAACCTGGGGAGGCTGTTTTTGCTAGAAAGCTGTGTGCTCAATGTAGGAACAATAAGGCTAACTTCCTTAAGAATCTGAACCATAAATAATGCAGCAAGAGTGTAGCAAGACATCACAGTTTGTCTTTTTTTTTCCTTCTTATCCCACTTAGTGAGACAAAGGTGAGGGAAATGATGACTGATGATGACAAAGGAGCATAACAGCAGAACGAACTGTCATCAGAAGGACATTATTTACCACCCTCCAGTCCATGGTGTCGCTAGGAGTCGGACACTACTGAGCGACTTCCCTTTCACTTTTCACTTTCATGCATTGGAGAAGGAAATGGCAACCCACTCCAGTGTTCTTGCCTGGAGAATCCCAGGGACAGGGGAGCCTGGTGGGCTGCCATCTATGGGGTTGCACAGAGTTGGACACAACTGAAGTGACTTAGCAGCAGCAGGAGCGTGCTTGCCAATCCCCTCCACAAAAGAGCTACTACTTCTATTACCATCTTCTTGGGTCTATTCCTCACCCAGGACCCATTCCAAATGCTGGAGTTTAGTGAGCAATGTTTATGCCCCAAGGACTTGAAAGGCCCTGGACTTAATTATATCACCTCATTCAGGAATGCCAACTCCGTGCAACCAATCAAAAGAAAGCGGGCCTGCGGGCCTTCCCGGAGAGCCTGGTGTCTCGCCTCAGCCTCCCCCACCCACATCCCCTCTGGATGCTCTGCTGTCTCCTGCAGACCCTCTCCCAGGACGGCTGAGCGCTCCGGGAAATGCCCAGGGCAACCCTGTGGGCTCCAACTCACAGAGCAGGCAAGAATAGCATCTTCAGTAGCCATATTCAAGGGCTTCAGAGTGGCTCAGGGACACTGCAGCTTCAATCCCTGGGTTAGGACGATCCCCTGGAGGAGGAAATGGCAACCTACTCCAATTTTCTTGCCTGGAGAATCCCATGGACAGAGGGGCCTGGTGGGCTACAGTCCCTAGGGTCACAAAGAGTCAGACACGGCTGAGTGACTAACACACGCAAGATGAGTAAGAATAAAATTGAGAACAATACGGAAGAGTAAGTGCTGTTTAGTGTTACTCATTAACTGATTTTAAATGCGTGGAGTCAGCAGGTTAAACCAGAGCTGAGAATGGGAGTCGTTGCATATCCAAATTAAAATGTAATCCATCCCACTTTCAAGGTTTGGACTTGAAGCCCAGTTTGACCAAGAGACTATAAAAAAGGTTCAATCTGTCTCTCATCATTTGGGGAAAAACTGCCCTGGATGTCCACCTCTCTGGATCTCATACTGCAGCCAAAATCTCTGAACATGCAAACTCAGTCGGTAAATGATGTAACCCAACTTACTTGGGATAGAAAATTGTATCCATAAAAGATAAATAGATGACTATAAATAACCCAGAAAGGTTTAGAATCAAGTATATTGGTGATATAAATCAAATTGATTGCATGAAGACTTATGCGTTAAGTTTGGGCACAATAGTTTGTATATTTGATGTGTAGGGTGCTAATAATGTTTAAGAGAATTTGATATCCTAGAGAATCCAGAAGATTAGCAATGGTATTAAAATTTCTAATGCAATTAAGTAATTAATTTAGACTTAATTTTAAGTTGAATTTTTTAAGTTGAAAGTGAAAAGATAATTTTACCAAGTTTGAAAATAATATTAGAATATGTAAAACCAACTATAGTCACCATATTTTCTTTAATAAATATTTAATTTGTCCACATGTATTATATTATACGGGCTTCCCATGTGGCTCAGTGGTAAAGAATCTGCCTGCAAAGCTGATGACTCAGGTTCAATCCCTGGGTCAGAAAGATCCCCTGGCAAAGGGAATGGCAACCTACTCCAGTATTCTTGTCTAGAGAATCCCATGAATAGAGGAGCCTGGTGGGCTACAGTATGTGGGGTCGCAAAGAGTCGGACATGACTGAGCAACTGTCACTTCATTTCAAGTATAGAAAATATTTGGCACTAAGGATAAAATTTTGAAGCATTTCCATGTCAAATGGAAATATCCATACCCTTTCTCTAGATAATGTTTGCTTCACTCAATGTGTTTATTCCCTTTTTTAAAGAGTTTTACACACAACAGTGTGGAGAAATGTCACTTAAACTAATTCACCAGCCCTATCAATGAAGAAACAGAGACGGAGAAATTAAGTGATTTGCTCGAACTACAAAAGTATTTAGGTACAAATCCAGCAAGAGACTTCATGACCCCCAGTACCATCAGTGTGGCTTATTGTTTAATGAGGTGATGTCATTTCCTGGGACATGTCACTGATAGTATCTTAGACTGAACACAGTAGATGGTTCTCAGTTTTCCAAACAAAGAGGAAGTATTTAAGTTACCCCCAACTTTATAGCTGAGAACATTCCTCTTCCTGGTTATGAACATTCTCTCCTTTGTAATAAAAACTACATAATAAAAAAGGTACAACCCTAACCAAACTCCACCGGCTTCTTTCCTAAAACCACTGGAAAATCCCAATGACCTGAACAATATTTTGTTCCAACTACAACTTATCCATTACTTAGAGATAGAGTTTCTTAATGTCTAATATCCTATGTTTAATATCACAACTGTAACGAGTAGTTAACTCCATATGAGACTTTGTGAAGTGCTTAAAGCCCTGAACAATCCTCCTCAGACCTACAGACCTACTGGAGAAGGATCTTATGCTGTAACAACACTGATTATTTTATCTCTGCTACAAGCAGAAATCGAGGTCCTGTTCTGAAGTGTTAACATTTCTCTAGGGGTGGCTGGAAAACGACTTAGGCAGGGAAGTGATCTGGCTTGTCGTCAACAAAGCACCAGGAGCCCTTGGAAGAGTGGTATTGTGCAGATGCAAAGCTATTATTATATAAAAGCATTCAGAGGATAATATTAGCCAGAATTGTATTAAATATTAATATTAATGCAAATGGTGGCTAAGAGCTTTAAAGAACTGCAGAAGTCAATAATACATGGAGTAAATGTGTATAAAGTTCACAAATTCTAACTAGGCGTGCCGCGCAAAGCCAGCAAACTGAGGACTGACAATGAAGCGTCAAAAGTTGTGCTGTTCGTCTTTAACTCTTTCAGCTCAAAAAATTAAATTACAAAACTAAGCTGGTCAAACACTTTCCAACCAGCATTGAAAACTGGACTTAAGCTCAATTTACTTTATTTCCATAGGCAAAGGCTTTTTTTTTAATTGGAGACTAATTACTTTACAATATTGTAGTGGTTTTAATATGGCGACTTGGCCAGGTGAAAACACAGTTCTCAGTTACTCAATCAGACTCGGATGCTAGGGACATTGTGGGTGTGATTAGAATCCCTAATCAGTTGACTTTAAGTCAATGGAAGGGAGATGATCCTAGATGGCCCTGACCTTATTAAGTGAGAGTCTTTTAGGGCTTCACTGAGCTTGAAGACTCTGTGCTTTTTAACTCATTTTCATGGGTAGCAGTCTGTGCAGCACCCTCTAATCGTCTCTTTCTGACTCCTGACTTACAGACTGTGGGCTCGCTTAGAAGGCTCCCATAACGCTGTAGACCAATTCTCTGCAATAAATGGAAATATCTGTCTGTTCTCTCTCTCACTCTCTCTCTCTCCTACTGGTTCTGCTTCTCTTACCACAGCCTAACACACGGTGTTTTTCAATAAACATCCATGTAGGTTGTTGGATTTTCTTGGATGGAAGAATGTACTCTAAGCTATACAGTTTTACTTTGCAACAATAATGCATAAACAATTGTTTAATTTTGCTACCATTATAGATGACATAATCTACCATTGATTTTAGGATATCACTACTCAAGATGGATGAGTTTTTCAAATGTACTCCAATTGGATTTCAAGTGAAATTCCAAACACAATGAATTATTGGGCCCTACAAATAAATGCTTGAATAATTTGGGTTAAAGAAAAGTTTGGACATTTAGTATCAACCAGAAAAGGGCTCTCAGCACCTTGTATTCTTAATACCTTATTTCCTCCATCCATTATAGGAAAATTGCACTTGAGTGCACACACACAAAAACACTGCCTGGCAGAGCAACACAAAATGTAAGATTGGGATCATCTCTCAAAAGCCTTAGAAATATCGAAAATTTTAAAATGAAATTATAGTTTAGTTCAAAGTTGAATAATTAAAGTCATTTCACCTGGTTGTAATAATTATCTGCTCTATTTCTCTTAAGCAGTTTTTGGTGTCTTAACAGATGCCATGCATGTTTTATTAACCCCCTTTTAAGAAGTGAAAAACCAAAATATTTTAAATGATCTATCAAAAAGCAGATAGGTCATATTTTAAATGATCTATCAAAAAAAATATCTATCAAAAATAATAATGTCTCAAAATTAAAAAGCACCAGAAAAAGGCAAATTCTAACACATTTGTATAACAGAATATTTATACAGTCACTGAAAATTATAAAGTAATAGAGCTCAGTTCAGTCGCTCAGTCATGTCCGACTCTCTTCAACCCCATGGACTGCAGCATGCCAGGCTTCCCTGTCCATCACCAACTCTTGGAGCCTACTCAGACTCATATCCATCACATTGGTGATGCCATCCAACCATCTCATCCTCTCATCTCATCCCATCTCATCTAGTGAATGGGAAAAAATTATATATATATATATATATATATATATATATATATATATAATTATATATATAAGCAGGATAAAGAATTCCATATATAACCCAATTTATAAAACATGTAGGAAAAAATATTGGGGGAAATGTCCACAAAATCCAGTGACCTACGTGCCAGGGATCAGAGTTGGCCAGTGCCTGACTCTCAACCATGTGCGGACCATGCACGAAGCTTCTGGTTGGCTTTCGGTGTCCTCAGTCTTTTTGTGACTACATTTATCAATACAGCATGACTTAGTAGGAAAGCCAAGACTATATTAAAGTCTTGGTAATGCACACACACACACACACTAAACAGGTGTGAAGTCTTCATAGATTAAAGAATTTGCTTTACTTTTGGAGATTAAATTCATCACCGTAGCCTGCTGCTTCACACACTGCCCTATTCTCACAATCACGCTCTCTGCCTGTTCTCAAACAGATGTTTTGATTTCCGTTTTCCTCTCATTATATTAACTGCTTTTCTCCCTCCCGGACCCTCTGTCAAGGGGCTTTGCTGTCTCATCCTAAGTTCTCTTTTGCCAGAAATATCTTTCTAATTAGAGAGGAACAGATGGACAGAAAGTACAAGAAAGAGTTGAAAACAAGGGATATTTAAATCAAGAACTAGGAACTGACCCCAGTAATTTTGTGTTAGAAGAGTTCCCCTGCTTTCCTTCTGCATTCATGTTCCCTGCATATGGCGGGGGTGAGGGGTGGCACGTGGATCGAAGACCCTTAACTTCAAAGACTGTATATCCCAGGCTGAGTTTCAGACCAGACTCTCTCTTTAGGATTTCAGCTTATGTAACATCTAGTTCTGTCAGCACTTTAAAAAGAAAAGCATAGAGGATGATGTTCCAGCCTTTGGCTCTCCTGGAGAAAATACTTGGGACTGTGTCCATAGCTCCGTGGAGAACCATTCTGATCTGGAGGCAGAGAAAAGAAATTTTCCTTTCACCAAAACCTCCGAAAGGCTTTCCTCTGCTTGTTAATAAGAAATCAGGACTCTACATCCAGATCAGATAACCAGATATAATTTCTTCACCATCAGATTCATCATACTGAACGTAGCTTGTTATCTAGCATAATGATAAAGAAAGCAACCAAATTGATGACAAGTATTTTTAATAATAAAGACCTGATCTTCTACATTACAAATATATAAATATCATATATCTAGAAACAGGTTTGGGGGAATATTGAAAGAATCACATTGGAGTGAACAGCGAATAACTTGGAAGTTACTCTACTTGAGTAGAAAGCCACACGCACACACTAGATTATTTGCTTAAGTTTTAATTGAAACTGGAGCTGTTCCAGTTTTGGTCAGGATGACAAACTAGTTGGGGACGGGCGGCTACCAGCTCTGCCCCCAGGACTTCACTCTGGAGATCCGGCGAGATGAGAAGAAGTTAATGGATGTGAGACATGGGCATCAGAGCCGTTTGACAGCCCTGGGGAGAGTGGTGCTTCCTGGGCAGTGGGGGAGAGTGATGGGCCAGAGCAGACACTGTCAGGAGTGGAATGGGGGCGGGTTGAGGGAGAGCATTTTCTTTGCAGTATTTCCTTTTTGAGTCCTAATCCAGGGCAGATTATGGCTGCCCATCAAGTTAAAGGCTTTGGAAGGAAGGAGAAGCTCATCTAACAGGCAGTCACTAAGTCGTCTCCAACTCTTTGCAACCCCATGGACTGCAGTCCACCAGGCTCCTCTGCACGTGGAATTTTCCAGGCACGAATACTGGAGCGGATCACCATTTCCTCCTCCAGGGGATCTTCCCAATCCAGGGGTTGAACCCGCATCTCTTGCATCTCCTGCACTGGCAGGTGGGGCTCTTTACCCCTGAGCCTCCTGGGAAGCCCATTGAGGAAGGTACTCCAGACAAATGTAAACCAAAAGAAAGCCACGTTAGCGATTTTAATAGCACATACAATAAAAATTCAAGGTGAAAATTCTGTAACTGGCATTATGTAACAAAGTGATAGATCTTAGAATTTTATTTTTATAAACATTTACTGATCTAACATTATTGCCTCATAATATATAAGGGCCCCACTGACAAAAGCACAAGAAGAATGAGAAGATTAAAAAAAAAAAAATTAGTCAGTCCTGCTCATGGGGAAAGGAAAGTATATTAAACTTCACTGGGAGACTTACATTATTTATAAGCCCAGTACAAATCCAGATATTTGACAACATAACATATTGGTGAGGCCATGGGGAAATACATACATTTACCACTGCCAATGGGAATGCAAAGTTATTCAGCACTCAGGAGAAGAGTCTTCATCTAGCTAGAAAAGTTCCAAAGGAATTAACTCTTTGACTCAGCAGTCTTACTTCTTATAATTGATCTCAAATATACATGAACACAAATAAAAAATGAGATTTATGCAGAAAGTATTTATTTCCCAAAACAAAAGCTTAGGAACAACCCAAATGACCATCAACAGCAAACTAGTTGAAAATTTTTGGTACCATCCACAAACTGGGATATACACAGCTGACTATGGAACGACTAGAAAGAGTCTCTATATCACGATACGGTAGGCTACATGGTTTTTAAAAAGCTAAGTAGACACAGTGGTTACTTAAAGTGTGAGTGAGAGTGTTAGTTGCTCAGTCATGTCCAACTCTTTGTGACCCCATGGACTGTAGCCCACCAGGGTCCTCCATCCATGGAGTTTTCCAAGCAAGAATACTGGAGTGGGTTGCCATTTCCTTCTTGACCCATGAATTGAACTTGGGTCTCCTTCATTGCAGACAGATTCTTTACCGTCTGAGCCATTAGGGAAGCTCTCTAGACATAGTGGTTACCTAAAGGGAAGTCGCTCAGTCGTGTCTGACTCTTTGCGATCCCAGGGACTGTAGCCCACCAGGCTCCTCCATCCATGGGACTCTCCAGGCAAGAGTACTGGAGTGGGTTGCCATTTCCTTCTCCAAGTTACTTAAACTCTTGGGTAAATAAGGGGAAGGGAAAATTTTCTTCAAAAGAAACAATAAAGAATAAATAATAAACTTGTTACCCATTGGAGAAGGAGGAAGTACATTTTCTGAGCAAATAAAATAATGTAAAGAAGTTTAAAATCTGGCAATATTAAATTTGAATTGGAAATATCAGAACAATTTTATGATATGCTTTGCTTTAAAAACTGTGTGTGTTTTCCAGGCTAGAAGCAATGAGCTTAGAAACACGTACAGCACTTAAACTGAGGTCCCTAAAACCAATTCCCATTAAAGCCTGGGCACACAGAGATGTAGAAGATGCCAGGTCTGAGGGAGAAAGTTCATAAGTCTTTCTGGCATAAGCTTCTTGCTATGTCAGCATGAAAGGAAGTTATGTGGGTAGCCATTCCCTTCTCCAGGGGATCTCCCTGACCCATTGCAGGCAGATTCTTTACCATCTGAGCCACTGGAGAAGCCACCAACATCAAAGACTAGCAGGATCCTATTTCAAGGACCCAGGGACTCACCTAAAGGTTGGCCTCATGGCAGGGAGAGGAGGGGCTAAGCATGAAAAAGAATAATGATATGCAATAAATGGAACACTTCAAGCATATGAACGCTCACAGGCTCTTGATATTAAAATACACACACTGGTCACCACTGGAGGTTGCTAAGATACAAGTCCATGATTGTGAAAATTGATAATGGCAAGAAAATTAAACATTCATCCTGAATTTCTTTTACCAACCTTATGTGAGGGTAAAAAAAAAAAAAGTTGCTGAGGGATATTTCTTCTTTATGGAAGAATTCTGGCTAATGCATGCAGAAGGAATAAAAGAATTATAAAATCGTTATTTTGCTATTTCTAACAAAATAATAAAGGTTGGCAACAATGACCCAAGACCTCTGACTTCAAGTTTAGTTAAATAAGAAGTCAATAAAAAAAGAACTAAGCAAGATTCCAGATATTCAGAAACTGAATGGATGATTACTAAATAAGTTTTCAGTTAAAGAGTAAATTACATGGGAACTGAACAATAAAATACTACAGGCCAAAATATGCAACACAGCTCAAACAGCATGTAGCTTATGATGAATTTTTTGGTGAACGAGAAAGTTGGAGAATAAACGGCTAAGCATTCAACTTAGGAAGTTGAAAAAAAAGAGCAAGAGAAGAATAAACTCAAACAAGATGAAAAGAAATAGTGTTGGTACGAGGATAAATTGATGAAATAGAGAATTACAACAAAACCAAGAATGATAATGTTTCTTGAATTAAGGAACATGAATCATTCAACGTCCTGCACTTGAAGTCTAAATAAAAAACAAATGTATGTGCCAAATAGACAAAATATGTAAAGAAATAAAGTTGAGACCTGGAGACGACCTTTCGATAGAACATAGCCCAGCAGGGCCATTTCGATTCTTGTTTATAACATTTTTCCGGCTCCTTCCAAATATAGGCAGACCTCAGAGATACTGTAGGTTCCATCCCAGACTATTGCAATAAAGCAAGTATTATAATAAAGCAAGTCACATGAATCTTTTGGTTTCCCAGTGCATATGAAACTGTTGTTTACATTATCCTGTGTTCTATTAAGTGTGCATTATGTCTAAAATAAAATGTGAATACCTTCATTAAAAAATACTTTATTGCTAAAAAAAAATTACTAAGCATCAGCTGAAACTTCAGCGATTCATAATCTTTCTTGCTGGTGGAGCATTTGAAATATTGCAAGAATTACCAAAATGTGATATGGAGACCTGAAGTGAGCAAATGCTATTGGAAAAATGACCCCAGTCAATTTGGTTGGAGTAGGGTTGCCCCAAACCTTCAACTTGTCAAAAATTCAATATCTGCAAGCCCAATAAAAACACATGGCAATAAAACGTGGTGTGACTGTATATTGAATGCTATGAGTTAGATGAACTGGAAAGTCTGAAGAAACAAGACCGCCCTCACTTTAGGTATCAGCTGCAGGTTCAGGGACCACCTGCACTTCAGACCCGCTGACTGCAAATTGGAGGGACTCCACATACCCACTGTCAGGCTCAGTGCCTCGCTGAGAGACTCGCAAAGCTCACGGAAGGCTCTTCACTCACAGTTAGGTTTATTACAGACAAGACACAAATGAGCTCCAGGTGAAGGCAGAGATACCCAAGGTGCAGGCAGGCATCTCTGGGAAGGATGGGCACTAGCATCACACCTGGGGGCTCACCTGGAGCTTTGGTGTCCAGAGATCCTTCCAGAGCTCGGCCCCATCCTGCTCGTAGGGCTGACCTGCATGCCTGGCCCCTCCTGGAGGTCTGGGCTTACTTTACTCTGGTTACTCTAGAGAGAGAAATTAACCTGAATATTCCCCCCAAAGCCATGCCATAAGTCACATTGTTGGACTGTCCAGTGGCCAAAATCCCAGGCAAACAAAGACACTCTTATCAGACAGGATATTCCAGGAGCCTGGAGAGCCCCTCTTAGCAGCCAAGGGCAAAGGTCAGACCGCTCTTAAGGTCCAGTTCATTCTTTACTGCACACTGACTGCGAATCTGGGGGAGTCAGACAGAGAATCCAAGATTTCTAAAAGCTCTCTGGGTGATTCTGATAAGCCAGACTTGGAAACCACTGATGTAGCTTAAAATCATGGTGTGAAAAACAAGAAATGGAATGCCTTTTCGTGTTCATGACCATACAGATATTGAGTGGAGTCAAGTCTGGAATTTGGGGAATATGGCTGAGCCATAGAAGGTTCCAGGTTCCTGCAAAGCACCCCCTCATCTTTATGCACCATCCACCCCCTCATCAGCCCTCAAGCATTGTCTACTGATTGAACCCGCATCACCCTCTTACCTACAAACCTGTTCTCATATTGTCGCAGTTAACAAACTATGAATTCTTGGAAAAGCATTGTGGAGTTCTTCACGGCCTTATAATTCAGAAGGTTGGTGAGGGAGGTTTCAAGGCGTGCCCTGAGGAGACGACTTGGGGATAATTCAATAAGTATGGTTTATCTATTATGCCAGCAAACTCAACCTTGCCCTTACCTGTCCCTGTGTCAAATTTCATTTCCCCGAAGTCAGACATTGGCAAACGTGGAAGGGCTGTTGCCAATTTGATAAAACAAAATGGAAGAAGATTCTTGCAGTCCAATTACTTTTTAAATAATTTATCATTCACTCAACTTCACCTGCGTTTCCCACAAATGGGAATCTCAAACACCATGTGGGTTTCAGACAGATTATTGTCTTGACTAAATGTCGACTATGCATTCTTTCTCTCTTCGGCTGTGCCTCATACTCAGTGTTACTGAAGCAAAAGAATCAGATGAGAATCCATTTCTTGTTCCTGCTTCTTCACTTTATGAAGCCTTGTTGCATAACCGTTAATTTTTTCCCTTCAATGATTGAAGTCAATTGCTCTACTCACAATTGATAACATTTCTGTGATTCCTGATGTGGAATTAACAATAAGGATATAATCTATGTCAAAGTAATTGTTACCCAAAAAGGAGGTAAACAGAATCTAAAATTATACTCAATAAATAGTTGCTGAGCACGGCCCCACTGCAGGCTTCTGATGGCATAAATCTGTTTTGAAAGCCAGGAATCTGCATTTTAAATAAGCAACTGGTGACACTGCTTCCCAGGCGGCACCAGTGGTAAGGAGCCCGCCTGCCAACGCAGGAGACACAAGAGACACGGGTTTGATCACGAGGCTGGGAAGATCCCTTGGAGAAGGAAGGGCAACCCACCCCAGTATTCTTGCCTGGGAAATCCCGTGAACAGAGGAGCCTGGAGGGCCACAGTCCATGGGGTCGCAGAGTTGGACACGACCGAAGCGACTTAGCATGACGCTGTAGCAGAAGGTTGTAGGGTCACTCTGTGAGAAACATTTTAAAATCCGGATATGAACATGTGTATCACCTGTGGATATTTCCTCCTGGGCAAATAAATACTCCTTATTCCCCTAGGCTACTAAGAAGAGAGATAATTTAAATAATAAACTATGAATAGATGTTAAAAATATTTAAATATTCCTACTTTAAGCCTAGGGGTGCTTTTGTATCTTTTTTTAAAAAATAAATATACTTCCTACATACACTTGGAGAAAAAAAGGTATTATTTTTCCCAAATAACATGTGTCAAAAATAATAATTCTCTCCTACCCCAATCTAGCTCAAATTTAGATGTCTGAACAAAAAGAATATAACTAAGAATAAGACATGAAGGATGAGAAATATTTCCATAACAATATGTATAGAGACTAACCCTACCCAGGAGCCAAGTATGGCAGAAAACTGCTATAATTAAGGATACAAAAACATGTTCTGTTTCAAGCCTTAATTTTAAGATACTTGTAGCTTTTCACAATTTTTCTTCAAGGATAAAATTTCTGAGATTATGCCTATGAATGTTGAGGAGGTCTTTACCAGGAAATGGTTCTTTATCTGTTTCTTAATAGATAATAGGTGACATGTATAAAATATGTATTTACAGCCTAAAAGGAAAAGGGAGCTGAAATGTCAGATTTGAAACTTTTAAATGCAGTCTGTAAGTCAGTCTCAACATTTATGACATATTTTTTTCAAGTTCTAAATGAGACAAAAATGATAAATTGAAAGAATATTAATGAATTATGATTCAGTCTGCTGGGTTGAGTTTTCCCATTGATGGCCAATCACACTTAATAAGAGCCTCTATCCTTACTCCTTTCAGTTCAGTTGCTCAGTAGTGTCTGACTCTTTGCGACCCCATGGACTGCAACAAGCCAGGCCTCCCTCTCCATCACCAACTCCCAGAGCTTGCTCGAACTCATGTCCATTGAGGCGGTGATGCCGTCCAATCATCTCATCCTCTGTCACCGGCTTTTCCTCCTGCCTTCAATCTTTCCCACCATCAGAGTCTTTTCAAATGAGTCAGTTCTTCGCATCAGGTGGCCAAAGTATTGGAGTTTCAGCTTCAGCATCAGTCCTTCCAATGAATATTCAGGACTGATTTCCTTTAGGATGGATTGGTTGGATCTCCTTGCAGTCCAAGGGACTCGCAAGTGTCTTCTCCAGCACCACAATTCAAGAGCATCAATTCTTTGATGATCAGCTTTCTTTACTGGAGAAGGAAATGGCAACCCACTCCAGTATTCTTGCCTGGAAAATCCCATGGACGGAGGAGCCTGGTTGGCTACTGTCCATGGGGTCGCAAAGAGTCGGACATGACTGAGCGACTTCACTTTAAGCGACTTTCTTTATGGTCCAACTCTCACGTCAACACATGACTACTGGGAAAAACCACTGCTTTGACTAGACGGACCTTTGTTGGCAAAGTAATGTCCCTTTACTTTCCCTGGGGACATTTTGATTTCTTAATTCTCCTGCGAAGACTGCGGATCTCTCTGGAGTGCTGGCCCATGCAGTTCCTCTAAGGAACCAACCCTCCCCAAGCAGATGGCTTCTTCAACAGGAGCGGCCAGCAACATAGACATACATTTGAAGACTTGGTCAGCTGACCCCTCCCTCAGCTTCCCTGACAGCTACTCCTGCTGCCTGTCAGTATCTCTGCTCAGCCTTACTCCTTGAGCTCCATGTAGATCAGCCTTCTCTCGTCCCTTCCTTCTCCTTCTGTCCTGGATCTGGTCTTCTTCCACCCCCTGAGGTCTGCATAACCAGAAGAAAGTCTCATGATAACATCAGTCTTGACCATGCCGGGGCTCTGCATGCCTTTCTCATCAGTGTCAGTTCCCAGGTAAGGACCCCTGAGCCCACCCGGTACCTGTGTCCCTCAGCCTTTCAACTCATACACATTTAAAGGCAGAGAAGCACAGATGCCCACCCTCAGGACTTCCGGACACACCTCAGCCAGCCTGCAGGTGCAGTCACACTCCCAATTAAGTTAGTAGAGCTTGGCCATGTCACTGGTACCCGTATGAATGTGGCACCATTTTGCAATGGAAAACCTGAAGCCTGTGAGGAGGCCTGGAACCCAATCCAGTGCAAGCGTGCTAAGTTGCTCAGTCATGTCCGACTCTTTGCGACCCCATGGACTGTACCCCACAGGCTTCTCTGCCCATGGAATTTCCTAGGCAAGAATATTGGAGTGGGTAGCCATGCTCTCCTCCCAGGTATCTTCCCAACCCAGGGGTTGAACCAGCGTATTTTATGTCTCCTGTATTGGCAGGTGGGTTCTTTACCACGAGCAACACCCGGGAAGCCCAACCCAGTGCAGGGGTGGAATCAGCCCTTGACAGTGTTCTCAGTCCCTGAGTTTCCTCAGCAGCACGTGGGTAGGTGATGGAGGCCCTGGCAGAGAATCACACATGAGCAGTTTGGATAAAGACAGCCGAGGAGCTCTCGGTCATTCTCTGGGAGCTCAGGGTTCTAAGGGAAGGGAAGGTTGACCTTAGACCCTTCCTTCCCAGGGCCCCAGATTTTCATTTTGCACTGAGACCCCACAGATGATGCAGCTGGCCTCATTCAGGGTGGAATTAAAGCTTATATTGTCTCTCTACTTCCGAGAAGTAGGAGATAGATCATGAGAGTGAGCTAGGCTTGAGGACTGGTGTGGAGGGGGTAAAGGAGAGCCTGGGAACCCACGCTGATGTTCAGGGGTTCCCTGCAGTGGAGAAGGGGGCCTGGAGACAAGAAATCTTTACCAAACACAGTGGCTTTGAAATCAGCTTTGGGGAAATAATAGTAGTATTTCCTGTTTTCAGATGTGAAGTTGTCATCTCTCTTACTGACGAGGTGTTCATATTCTTAAAGCACCATCCGTATATAAACAAGTAAAGATGCAATTCACTTTCTGCCAACAAGTCATTGGGAATAACTGTTTGCACACTTAAGGTCTAAGAAATTGTGGATGTATGGTTTCCATTTCCTCAAACAGAAACCCCCCGTCTGTTCCCCAAATTTTTCTATTTGCTTCTGTTTTCTTCTAGTAAGTAAACATATAAAACATCTATGGCTGGAAAAGCTAAAGGCAAAAATCAGAAAACGCCAAATGAGACTTCTCATTTCAGGGTTGAGAACCAACACGCGTATACTTTATTGTTACAAGCGCATGCACACGAGTGTGATGTGTGTGTGTGTGTGTGTGTGTGAGAGAGAGCCCAGGTCCCTGAAGGTGGACAGAGGACACACTTGAAAGCCATTACGTGGCTTGGCCTGAAGTGGAGAGAGGACAGCCAAGTCATAAAGCGGCTCAAATGGAAGGTGCAGGGGGTCCGTAGGGAACTATCTGGCCACAGGGAACCGGGGTCTGTTTCCCAAGAAACTAGAATTTAAAAAAAAAAATGTCAACAAGAGCGAAAATGATCTTCCCCCGGATCCTAATTTTGGGAAGTTTTGTGTCCTTAGGGACATAATTCCTAAACGATTTACTGGGCATTTATTTGGACCACTCTCAAGTATGCCCAGTTTGTGAGAACATAAAATCAGCCCTGTAAGACTAGAAAGCAGGAGAGAACCCCTTCACGATGTCTCTTGGATAAAAGCTAACATCCTTCACAAACTGTTTGGCTTTCCTGGTTTTAGCTATCGATACGTGTCTGCAACTTGTGGGGACAACATCCGTTCAGCAGTGATCAGCTGTGAGCTTGGCTCCAGGACGCCGGGCAATACTCAAACATGGATCTGACTCACAGCGGCGCGGCCAAGTGACTTCCGTTTACTTGCTCTGTGCTGTGCAACGTCATTACTGAATTACTTGCTTTCCTTATCAATAATAAAAGACTATTGCATGCTTATTACGTGCCAACTCCTTTAAATGCATCATCCATTTAATTCTTCTGTCAACCCTGCAAGGTAGATGCTGATGCTACAGTGAGATGCATCTGATGCAAGGTTGGTGGGGGCAAGGGTCGGAGGGGCAGTGAACTGAGAGAGCAGAGCAGAAGAGCCGGGCTTTACATCTTCTACTGTCTGTAAAGTGCAGACTCTCAGCCAGATTTATGATAACCTGCTGCTGCTGCTAAGTCGCTTCAGTCGTGTCCGACTCTGTGCAACCGCATAGATGGCAGCCCACCAGGCTCCCCCGTCCCTGGGATTCTCCAGGCAAGAACACTGGAGTGGGTTGCCATTTCCTTCTCCAATGCATGAAAGTAAAAAGTGAAAGCGAAGTCGTTCAGTTGTGTCCGACTCCTAGCGACCCCAGGGACTGCAGCCCACCAGGCCCCTCCGTCTGTGGGATTTTCCAGGCAAGAGTACTGGAGTGGGGTGCCATTGCCTTCTCCGTATGATAACCTAGGTACAGCCAAAGAATGCTGCACTGCTTTAAAGAGACGATCAAGTAGGGGGATGGGAATACAATCCAATGAGTCTATTAAGCTGTATTCTGAAGTCCTTCTATAGGAGTAAAAAAAAAAGAATTAAAAAGCTCAGTGTCTTGTTTCTTATCATAATCACCCTTATCTCTTACATTCAACTATTGTTTTGCTACAGAATGTATTATAACAGAGTGCTTTTGACCATTTTTCCCTTCTCTGGGGCCCAGATACTAAATATTTATTAATGAGAAAATACCTTAATCTTAACATTTAAATAATGGGTAAAAAATATATTGTGTTTAAAAAATGGAATGAATGACATACGGAAGTTATTTTAGAAAAAAACCAAATGTTTTATTTCAAATGAATTTTTTAAATTGAAGTATAGTTCAATCCAAAAGGAATTCAGTCCAGAATATTCACTGGGAGGACTGTTGATGAAGCTGAAGCTCCAATACTTTGGCCACCTGATGCAAAGAACTGACTCATTGGAAAAGACCCTGATGCTGGGAAAGATTGAAGGCAGGAGGAAAAGGGGGTGGCACAGAGTGAGATGGTTGGATGGCATCACCTACTCAATGAACATGATATTTGAGCGAACTCCAGGAGACAGTGAAGGACAGGGGAGCCTGGCCAGGGGTCTCAAAAAGTCGGACATGACTTAGTGACTGAACAACAACAACAGTTAGTTGACAATGTTACGTTCGTTTCTGACGTACAGCAAAATGCTTCAGTTATGTGTGTGTATATATATATCGATATATAGATATATAATTTTTTGGATTCTTTTCCATTGTAGGTTATTACAAGATATCGAATACAGTCCCCCGTGCTATACAGGAAGACCTTGCTATTTATTTTAGATATAGTAGTGCGTATCTGCTAATCCCAAACCTGGATTTGTTTTTAATGGAAGTAACACCTACAATGTCTTTAATAATAAAACAAACAACCAAAAAGCAGGTACTTCAGGGCTTACAGAGAAAAGCAGCAGGAGCTCCTTGATCCATCCTGCCCCTCGCACCCCTGCTCCTCAGAACCGGGGCCTTCTTTTATACACTTTGTGTCTGGTTGTTTTCTCATTGCTAAATAATGCAACCACATCGCTGCCTTGAATCACCAGTTTTAAGCATCATCAATCGATTTCCACCTGGTGAGAGAAGGCAGACATGAGTTAGATCCAAGCCAAGCCTGGCCGTGCGGAAAAGAAAAGCCAGTTTTGAAATCAGGGGGAAGGACACGTCTTCAGTGGCCAGCTGTTATTTGTATTGCCTTAAAAACTAAGAATGTGACCTTTGGCCTCTCGAAATAATGGAGTCCATCTTGCAGTCCTTCAGGGACAGTGGAGACACAGATAACCAAAGGATCCTCGTAGAAATCCTCTTTCTTTCTACTTTGTTTTCACTCGTCCCCTTTGGCTTGTCTGGTTGGATAATCCTGGACTCTAGATTCCAAGGGGGCTGTGTGTGCTGGCTAAGAAACCCAACACCCATGCAAAGGCTCCAGGAAGTCGTCTTAAGGAGTAAGTATGTTTTGTAAACAGACGACTGGCATCGGACTGAATACACGTCCTCGTAAGCCACCCCTTGTTTGCGCTTGCTAATGGTCTTCAGGATTTGAGCCAAGGATTTAGCTTCAGCTTCAGTGTAGCCAGCGTTAGGATATGCTAGCAACACGGTTGTTCTCACATCCCGGTATTTTCTTCATTTACAAAGTCATAAACTTCTTAAAATAAAAGGCACAGCCTTTTTTCAACATGAACCTACTCGAGCATAATCCTAGCTATCTTTAATAATACAGGAAATAAAAAGAGCATGGTTTGGAAATAGACGAAGGGAAGCATGGCTGGATGAGAACTAAAATAGCTGGGTTTACTGAGTAGTTCCCAGTGTTTATTCTGGGAAACCTTGGGATTATTTATATGATCTTAAAATATTCTCAACAGTCTAGAGATATGGCAAAGCCTAAATAGTTTTGATTTGAAAACCAACATAATTAGACTTTTTTTCCTGACATATTTTATAGGGTTGGCCAAAAGGTTCATTTGGGTTTTTCCATACGATGTAATGGAAAAACCCAAACAAAAGTTTTTGGCCAACCCAATATAATATAGTTGAAGCAGGAAGAACAAGAACAAAAATATGAAAAGAACTGTCAGCTCACATTCAAGCAGATGTGGATTCTGTGGCTCAGGTTTAGTGACACAGGTATGTATAACAGTGTTAGTCACTCAGTCATGTCCGACTCTTTGTGGCCCCATGGACTGTATCTCACCAGGCTCCTCTCTCCAAGGATTTCTCCAGGCAAGAACACTGGAGTGGGTGGCCATTCCCTCCTCCAGGTGACCTTCTCAACCCAGGGAACGAACCTGGGTCTCCAGCACTGCAGGCAGATTCTTTACCATCTGAGCCACCAGGGAAGTAAACATGTATGATAATGACCCCCTAATTTTTAAAAAATGACAGTGAATCTTTGGGTCTCTTACCATTCATACTATGTTTCATATTATGAAAATTAAAAGCTTCTGGCATTTCAGACAAGTCAGGGCATGAGAGTCTTGAAGGAGACATGGGTTTTTTTCACCTTCCTTTCCCTGACTTAGACTGCAATAATATCGACACTGTCTATTCCAAATGCAACTCAAAAACATAATTATCACAGAATCAGAAAAATCAGGCTTGTAAAAAAATTTCCTGAATACAGATTCGTTTATACATTTTATTTACATGAAGACGAGACATTAACAAGCATGAGTCCCTGCCCAGTTGTGACAGTGTGACCAATCAGTAAGAGAAGACGACAAAGCCGTCCTAGAGACAGGAACTGGTGGAGAAGGAATAAGAATAAGAAATAAGAAGGAAAAGAGCTCACAGTTCAGGCAATGAGGACTTCATGGAGTGGAAAACAGAACAATTTTCAGTTAACTAATTGAATTTGGAAGACAATCTGTTTTTCCCGATAAGAACAAAGTCTTGAACCGTAACTTGGACATTATCGCCAGACACATTTCTACTTTTCCTTCCATGATTTCTCAACACATGTCAGAGTGTGGAGGAAATAGCAGAGTCAGCATCATAATGTGTGTGCCCTGAGTTGATTTCTATGCACTTGAATGAATTCATCGATAGAAAGGCTTCTGTCTGTTTTATCAATAGTGCAATTGTCACAAGTATCATTTCATGATATTAATTCTGAACCTAAACTGAGTTTGGTTCAAGGTTGAGTTTGCTTATCTGAGATATGTCTTCTTTATTGCTTTTTTTTTTTTTAAATACTCTTTCATGGGGAGGAATTTTAAAAATCAAGAGGAAATATCACCACAGGTTTCAACCTTGTGGATACCTGTCAGAGATGACAGCTAAAGAGATTTAAGGGACTAGGTCCTCTTAGAACATGAGCTGATACACCAGGGAGCGTCTCCGAAATCTTGAAGACGGGTCGTGGCTCTGCCACTGATGTGGTGTGTCATTTGACATGTGTCACCATGCCAGGAATCACTATTTTCTAAATAACAGTAGCCTACTTCCGAAGGGGTTGGTAAGCTATCTGATTTAAGACATAAACAAACAAACAAAAAATTTTTTAAAGATTTTTCTTCTTCTATTACACACGTTCCATCACTGCCCGAGTACAGGATAAACCCTTATGAGTGAGGGTGGTGTTTATTTTTAAAAGTACTGCGTGCTCCCTGGGTGTGAACACAGGCATTTATCGTAGCAGTTAGCAAATGCCATCAAGTTAACCATTTCCTTCTTAGGCCAGTAAGTTACCAACAACCAAAGGCAGAAAGCATGTTATCAGATATGGGCTGTGATTTAGAAACTGTTCACCTAGAAGCATCTGATATAGAAAAAAAAAGTTGGATTTCTTTTGAAAGACTTTGCTTGAAATCTGGTCTGTGCCCCTGAAGGCGGCTTGACCTTGAAAAAGTCACCTTAACCTTCGGAAGCCTGGGGTCTCTTCTTTGTAGCGGGAATAATAACATCTCTCTCACCCAGTGGCTCTAAACATTCTGAGAGTTTAAAGGCTTGGGGTGGGGTGCGGGGCTCTTTTAAACTGTCACGGCAACCCTACATCAAATTTTGAGATTCTCACTTGCATTTAGACTGTTTCTACACACAAAGAACAAGTTAAAAGATTCCACAGGAGAAAGAAGACAGTGGGATTCAGTCGACTTACCCGATTCAATTTCCCACAAACTAAATAACCATTTCACTTCCTAATTATTTTGGCATTGTTTGGACACAATCACAGAGAATCTAAAAGCACAGCAAATGTTTACCTTTAAACTTCAGAACCATCCTCTGACAGTTTTTTTTTAAATTTTCAACTTCTTCGCCAATGCTCCCTTCTGAGAAAAAAGACTGAATTTTGGAAAGAATTTACATGGATTCCATTCCCACGGTTTCATGCACATTTAAGCGAGTGGTTAAATTTTGTTCCGAATGATTCTATGGCTGCTACAGGCAGAGTGACACAGATTGGAGAATTGGGACAACTCGAGAGAACACTCAATATTAAAAGTAATTATTCTTTCCTCCTCCATGGTACGATCTCAGATGATATTTTTCTCTTAATTATGTAATTAATTGCCTCAGTTCTTCATTTCACTCTGAAACACTATGAAACACCACAGTCTCAGAAAGTAAAATACTGGGGATTGTCCACCCACCAAAAAACCGGGGAGGCAGAGAAAATAAAAGCTGTGATGAAATAAACGCATTGCCAAGACTCTCAGTTATAATACAGTTCTGTTGTTTAGTCGCAAAGTCGAGTCTGCTTTGCCACCCCGGGGACTGTGGATTCTCGGCTGCTGAGTCACGGAGGATACGGAATACAGTCTAGCATGTGAACAAATAGCCAGGTACAGGAGATGAGTACATCAGTGGTGAGAGTGACGACTTCACCGAGACAGCAGAGCGGCCCGCCGCGCTTCATACCTTCACGGAACCGGTATGCATGGTGTTCCCGGAACAGACATTTAAGTGGTGCTGTGTCAGCCAGAGGAGGTTCACGAATCATTCCATCAGCGAAACACCAGCTTACGGTGGTCTCTGCGTGGTCTTGTATACGTTCAAGATTTCGAATTTCTCCTCTAAGGCAATGACCCCCAGATTCTATGTCTCTAGACCAGATTACTATTCTGAGCTCCAACCCATAAACCTAACTCATCGGGGGACCACGCTCTTGGCATGTAGACAGGTACCCTACACCGCATTTCCAAACCTCTAGTACAGTGGAGTGTCGGTACCACTGGGAGAAATGATTCCAGAACCTCCTCCTTCCATGTATACCCAAATTTGTAGATGCTCAGATTTGTAGATCTTTTTATATAAAGACATGTGGTATTCATATGTAACCTACACACCTATTCCCAGGTCCCAGTTGTGTCCGACTCTGTGCAACCCCATAGACGGCAGCCCACCAGGCTCCCCCGTCCCTGGGATTCTCCAGGCAAGAACACTGGAGTGGGTTGCCATTTCCTTCTCCAATGCATGAAAGTGAAGAGTGAAAGTGAAGTCGCTCAGTCGTGTCATCTCTAGATTATTTATAATACCTAACACAGTGTAAATGCTATGTAAACAGTTGCTGAGCGTGACAATTCAAGTTTTACTTTGGGGAACTTTCTGGGCTTTTTAATAGATATTTTTGAATCACAGTGGTTGAATTTGTGGATGTGGAACCCATGGATATGGAGGGCTGAGTGTATGATGAGGTTTCAAAGGCACGGACTCCAGAGTCAGACTGCCTGGGGCTCTAATCCTGATTCTTCTCCTGACACCCTCCAAGCTGTGCGTCCTCGATCAGAGTTGTTACCCTTTCTGGGCCTTAGCTTCTTCATCTTCAAAGTGGTGGAGAGTTAGCTAAAGATGAAGTCAGTTCATTTCTGAGGACCTAAAATACCGCTGGCAAGCGCTCAATAGGTGTCATATTCTTTTCTCGGGATTCTTCTTCTCTGTCTCAACGAATGGCATGGGGATTTGCCCAGTGATTTAAGCTGGATTCAGCTCTTGGACCAGCCACTTATCAGCTCGGTGACCCTTGGCAAGTGACACAACCTCTCCGAGAGCCTCGGTTTTCTCCTTTGGGAAGCGAGCATTCCAGAGATGACTATATGGATTTAGATGAAACCCAAGTATCAACAGAACGCTTCACCCAGGGCCTGGCATGTGGCCATACTCAATAAAGATAAGCAATTACTCTTACTTCTCTTGGACTCTTCCTCTTCCCTAAGTCCCATTTCTAATTACTTATCAGGCCTTGTTGCTTTTAACTCCTGTTGTTTAGTCGCTAGGTCGTGTCCAACTCTATGTGACCCCATGGACTGCAGCACGCCAGGCTTCCCTGTCCTTCACTGTCTCCAGGAGTTTGCTCAAATTCACGTCCAGTGAATCAGTGATGCTATCTAACCATCGCATCCTCTGCCATCCCCTTTTCTTTTTGCCTTTTAACTCTTACAAACCTCTAAATAACTCCCCTCTTTTTTTCTGCTGTCTCTCCACTTTGTCAATTTTCATCTCCTAACTGGTTCTTTGACCCCCCAGCTCTGGCTTTCAAATCCATCTTTAGTTCTCCTCTAACTCAGGTGTACTTGAGTCACAGCACTGCCCCCATCCTCCAGCCTGCCTCTCACCTGCACCCTCAGCACAGCTCAGGGAGACGCCACATCTCTCTCTGCCCCAGGCTTACCTGTCCACCTGAGAACCAGCTCCCCTGCACAGACATTAGCCCAGCCTTTCCAAACGATCGCAGCTCCCGGTGGATCTCATGGACCCCTGGGTCCTGACACACATGCCCGTCCCCCAGGCCAGCGATGCCACAGGGGCAGGAAACAGCAGCATCAGATACAAAGGGCAAGTCACGCAAAGCCTTCTTTTCAGATGTCCGCCCTCTAGGAAGAGACCAGTATATAACAGTGTTCGAGCGACTTAGCGGGAAGTCCAGGGTTGAGGCTTCCCCATCCAATGCAGGGAGTAAGGATTCGACCCCACATGGCTTGTGGCCAAAAAAGCAAAACAGAAACAATATGACAACAAATTCAATAGACTTTAAAAATGGTCCACACCAAAAAAAAAAAATCTTTAAAATATAAGATTGTTTGACCTATAAAACCAGAAGTCGTGTTTGATACGATCTAATATTAGAGATGAGAATACAAAGTTTCCATCAGTTTTCAGGTTGAGACACGAGAATTCACAGATGCCTTGCAAAGCGTTGCTGTGGGTGGGGCCTGCGAAGCTTGGGGATGCCGTCCACTCCTCTCTGCCGTCGAGGTTGTTTCAGGCGAGAACCCTGAAACTCTCTCCCAATGTCTCATACCCTCCTCTCTGAGCAACTTGACAGACAGACAGACCAAGACCACGCCCTCCCCACGGACCAGCTGAGCGAGGGATTCCTCCGTGTACACAGAAGGCGCTTACTACGTGTCCCCGTCTTTCAGGGAAGACGCGCCTTGGTCATCATCTGCCTCTGTCCCCTCTATAGTCTAAGAGCAGGGTCTGTATCCCTTTCGTTTCTGTATTGTCATGGTCCAGCCTTGCTCCTGACACACGGCCAAATACCAAACTGACTTTGGGCAAAGGCGATACGTCTGCAAAATGAATCGTGTTCCACAGGAAGAACTGTCTGGTATCCGACTGCGCTTTTTCTCACGACTCTTTCGGGTTCTGAACGATGCACTTCGATCTGTAGCAGAGGCCACGAGGTGGGTCATACGTGTTTCATGTGCTCTAAGTCCCTGCTTGATAATGGTCCCTGTGACATGTTGTTAGATGGCTAAGACATACACCTAAAAATATCTGAAGTTTTCAAACAGTGGTGAGCAAATCACTCAGTCTTCCAGAATTTAAGGCCCAAGGGCATAGTCATCCCTTAGAAAATATTTTGAGTTAACTTCAAATTATTTATTTTCCGTAAGATTAAAGTCTCTCCTTCCAATTATACTCCTGAGGTTTGTTGTATTCTTTGTTAACCGGAACTGCACCCTTCGAAGGCAACTTGCCAAAACATATCTTTCTTGATTTGTTTTTGTGGTTTTATTTTGGAGAAGTTTGAGGGAAGGAGCTTAGTTTTCTTTCCTCTTTTTTTTTTTTTTAACTCTTTGTCAACATTTGAGTTACAATAGCTGCAACAGTGGCCAAGCTGATAAGAAGGGGGAACCTTGTAAAAGAACAAACCTTGAGCAAGAAAGGAAATTACCAAAGAGAGAATTTTCATTCTCCTAAAATTAAAAACAGCCTAAAATTAAAGCAGCATGACTGGAAGCCTCCTCTGGTTGTTTTTAATTGGCTTTTTTTCCTTTTCATCTCAGTTTTATTTATTTATTTTACTTTACAATATTGTATTGGTTTTGCCATACACTGACATGTTTAATTGGCTTTTAAAGACAGCCAAGAGGCGACCCTGTAAGCAGAAGACAGCAATCGCCTTTTCTCCCCCATCCCTCCCCCAGAAGGGGCAGCACGTCCCCAGGATGGTAAACGACACGTAGGCACAGTCTGTTCTCTCAGACCCCCCTGTTCTTCCTGTGCTCTCCGATTCTTTTAAGAATGTTGCCCACAAAGTCAGACTTGAACTTGCAGTGCTTGGGGAAAAAAAGCGCGGACTAAGCTGTGATAAGGAATTTTGGCATCTCTTGAATGGAAGGTCTACAGACCGGCTTCTTATCTGGAGCTGGTGGGGTGAGGATGGGAATGCAGAGGAGGGCGGAGGCGAGGGCTGGGCTGCTGTGAAAATGCAGACCAATCAGCGGTCTTTCTAGGACTCGTGGTTCAAGGACTGCGGAGGAAAGGATGCTGGAGGCACCGGTCCAAGGTCGCTTTCTTCTGGAAGAGGAGCCGGGACAGCCCCGAGTATTTGGATGGCCCATTACGGTTCTCCTGATTCCAAGACTCTTGTCTTTGCTCCCTTTGACCTTCCATTTGCTCCTGAGATTACTTAACAATAAAATCAAAGTGCAAGGAAGTGCAGAGTATTTCTGCAAAGATCAATCGACCTGAGCGATTCAGAAGGTGTGCATATCAGATTTCACTGTTTTTCCCCCATGTTCTCACTTCCTTCCAAAGCAAATGATGAAACCACTGCCAAAGACATCAGCCGACAGGTGATGAGAACACTGTCTCACCGTTCCTCAGACTAGCTAAACGTCTCATACAAAGATGCACGTTTGCAGTTACTGTAGTACTTTGATGCTTATTCAAATGTAGGAATAAACTACATCAGAAGAAGAAAATGATGGAAGAAGGAAGTGGAAGGCAGGTCCAACTAGGAGTAATCCTTTGGGACTAGTTTAATAACCAGTTTTGGATTTCCTAAGTCTGTTTTCAAGTCGGTGACACAGAGGACTTGTCTTAGGCAATCAGACTGCTGTAAATCTGCAGGGGCGGGGGGTGGGGTGCTTAAACAACATTTATTTCTCACAGTTCTAGAGGCTCAAAGTCCAAAATCAAGGCAGATACGGTTCTTTGGGAAAGCCCACCTCCTGGTTTGTAGATGGCTTCTCTCTGTGCGCCCACAGGATGGAGAGAGAGAGCTCTGGTGTTTCTTCCACTTCCTATAAGGATGCTAATTCCATCACTGAGGTTTCACCCTCACCACCCCACTTTAGCCTAGCTACTTCCCCAAATTCCCACCTCCAAACACCATGGCACTGGGAGTTAGGGCTTCAGCACACAAATCTCAGGGGGACACATTCAGCCCATAACCAAAATCATAATCAATTTACCGAGATTCCTTTTCAGTTAACCGTTAATAAAAATATGGTTTAATCAGATCTGTGTCCATGAAGACAAGACTTCAAGAAGGCTGTTTTAGTAATTGAGACTCCTAACTCTGGTTCCTGACAAACCCTAAAGACAAGCTTGTGACTCGATCCTGGGGGTTTGTTGTTTTGCTTTGTTGTTTCTCCCAAGAGAGTTCTTTAAAAGTAGACTTAATGATATCTTTGTAGATTGTCCTCCTCCACAACAGACAGGACAGTCTGGAAGCTAGAGTTCCTATGTTCCACCTCATTTGTAATCACAAACTGCAGCCTTGCAATAGGGAAACAGCTGTATTTTGTGAGGTGAATAAATTGGCCAGGCATATGCCTCCAATAACTAGGCTGTACTCTCTAAATCATGGTGATAAGGAAAGTATTATCTTATATACTTTCTTATGTAGAACATGGTACTACTTTTGTGTACCAAATTATTTGCTGGAGAAATATCTGGATAGTGCAGGAATGTTTCAAAATGCTATAGTCAGCACTAGGGACTGTACTCAATATTTTGTAACAACTTATAAGGTAAAAGAATCTCAAAAAGAATAGATAGATAACTGAAAATATAGATAGATATATAGTTGAATATATATAGATATATATGGGTATATATATATAATGTATGCATATATGGGGCTTCCCTGGTGTCTCAGCAGTAATGAATCCTCTGGCCAATGCAGGCAATTTAAGAGACGTTCTATCCCTGGGTTAGGAAGATCTCCTGGAGAAGGAAATGGCAACCCACTCCAGTATTCTTGCCTGGAAAAGCCCATGGGCAGAGGAGCCTGGAGGGCTACAGTCCATGGAGTCAAAAAAGAGTTAGACATGACTTAGCAACAAAACAACAACAATGTATGTGTGTGTGTGTGTGTGTGTATATATGTGTGTGTATGTATATGTGTGTGTGTGTATATGTGTGTGTATATGTGTGTGTGTGTATATGTGTATGTATATATATATAACTGAATCACTTTGCTATATACCTGAAACTAACACAGCATTGTGAATCAACTATACTTCAATTTAAAAATGCAATAAGATTTTTTTAAAACGCCATAGCCTTTTCCTTCCTGATGGCCCGTTTCTAAAGCTATTTGGCAAAAGTCTAACTCTTCAACTACCTCCATAAAACTCGAACTCCCTGCAGAAAAATGGAAGGGTGGAATATTAACAGATCAACTATGGGAAATCTTGCTGGTCAGGGCAGAAGTCTGCTCTGGAGGAACGTGGCGTGCTGTGACTCCGTGTTGTCCCCACTGCATCACTGAATGACAAGATAGGACAGGAAGCAAGAGCTTTCAGAAGGATTTTGCCAGGCCCTAGGAGGGGCTTAAGGCCCCTAAAAGTAGCAAGATGATGTTAAGTTCTGTTTGGGTCAATGTGGCAAACATTCAGTTAAAGGATTTCTCTCCAGAAGTAAAGGAGTCACCACCTTTCAGAGAATGTTTCCAAGTCCCTGTGTACAACCAACACAGCACCTTATCAAGAAGAGGTCCCAGGAGAAGGCGGACTGTGAGCTCGAAAAACCTAAGTAAGCACCTGTCCCAGCGTCCTGACCGTAATGACTGCATTTAGAGCAAGAGGCCCTTACATCTATAGAGGTCATTTTTTCTCTTAAGCATTTACCTTTATACAGTAAAGAACATCACTCTGTTAAGAAACTGATTCTGTACAAATAATACTATAATAATTAACAGACTTTTTAAAAACTGAAGGTAACATTAGACGAATCAACTAATAAATACTGTGAACTCTCCCTAACTGGTGAGTTAGCTTAACTGAAAATAACGAGTTATTTTAACAGATACAATGAGCTGTGGTGTTAGAGAAGGCTCTTGAGAGTCCCTTGGACTGCAAAGAGAGTCAACCAGTCCATCCTAAAGAAACTCAGTCCTGAATATTCATTGAAAGGACTGATGCTGAAGCTGAAGCTCCAATACTTTTCGCCCTGCATGCAAGCCAACTCACTTCAGTTGTGTCTGACTCTGCAACCCCACAGACTGTAGTTCAGCAGGTTCCCCTGTCCACGGGATTCCCAGGCAACAATACTGGAACCAGTTGCCATGCCCTCTTCCAGGGGATCTTCCTGACCCAGGGATCGAACCTGTGTCTGTTACATCCCCTGCATTGGCAGGCGTGTTCTTTACCACCAGTGCCACTCGGGAAGCCTCCTAATAGTGGATAATCTTGTTAAATTCCATTCTATCCACTGATGCCAGACATGTATCAGATACATAACCTTTAAGACCTGGGCTACAAAACGTTAGGAAAAAGCCCCATTGGAACACCCACCCCACTGTTAAAACGCCCTCACAAGATGCGAACTGAAACAGCCTCCAATTACTGCACTCCTGCTGTGTGTTGGACTTCCGGCTTGGCAGGTCAGCTCTCTGAATCCTCACTAAATCTCCCCTTTACAGGAGGAGAAACGGTGGGTTAGAGGGTATGTCACCTCACCCAAGGGCATAAACTTGGGTGTGGGGTGAGCCTAAGCTGAACTTTTCTCCCCAAAGACATTACCCGGGGAGGTGGTTTCCCATCCCAATGTCTACAATTTGCAAAAACCTTCGTGCAAATCACACGGGTTATGTAGAGCTGAGCTTTGACTACGGCCCTAAAAAAGTGAAAAAAAGTGAAGCATTCGCTCTGCCAAGACGTGATCCGAGTCGGTAATATGAGAATGGCACTTACGAACTGAAACTATTAGATTATAAACTGTCATAGAAATGATTGGAAGGGCTTTCCAAGGCTTCTAGCGGGAGTGACTGCATCCCGGCCTGCGCATGCGCGGATCTGCCTGCGCGGGTCCTCCCCCCCCCCCGCCCCCGCCCCCGCCCCCGTGACCTGTTGGAAGCTGGCTACTGCCTCCTGGATGAAAAATGCAATCAGTGTCTCCCTTTGGGCTGAAGGTTGTCTAACACCGTGTGGTTGCTGTTGCTGTTGCTGTGGTTGTTTTAATTGTGTTTGGACACTTTGCAAGGGAGATCTTTGCTACCCAGCTACAAAAAGAGTCATATAAGGAAACTTCCTGCGCATCAAAGAGCCTAAGCTCTTGCCTTTGCAGGGCCTCCCAATTTCAGCGTCGCCTTTGATGACCGGGCCTGTGAACAGCGTGCCCGCAGGCACGGTGCTCCAGGCGTCTGCTCAGACAATTTAATTTGCTAAGACAAAGGTTACCTAAGGAACCTAACTCCCTTTCCACGCACGAGGCAGAAGGGTTTTGTGACCCTGGAGGGGGAGAGCGGGGGTTGGGGCAGGGGTTGGGGTCGGGGGAGGGACACAAAACCCAGAAACACTGCCAGACCCGACGTTTTAAGCTGCCGGGGAGGGAACTAGGACCGGACTCTCCTGGTCACACACCCCGCGACTTGGCTGCCCCGGCCTTCAAAGAAAGCATCCGTGACTCCGGACCTCCTTCCTGCCGGACGCCCTGCCTTTTGTTTCTAATTTAAGCTTTCTTCTTTTCACTTTCCTCTCCTTATTCTTTGAGGGTCTCTTTTTCATCTTTTCCCTCCTCCCTTTTCCCTTTTTTTCACTTTGTTTTCCAGCACAAATAATGTATTGTGAAATCAAGTTTAAAGGAGGATAAAAGGGGGAAAAAATGAACTTAAAAGGAATCAGAGATTTAGGGCCCTTTCTGATTCTTAAACCACAGGAATAGATCCGTTTTGCATCTTCAGTGGTCACTGGATCTATCAGATCTCAATAAAATTGCCTTTTAACTTTTTCACTCAACATTCTTTTGTTAAGTGGTTTTCCCTTTCCCGGAAAGTTTTTGTAGAGATGCAATCATTAGGTGATGTTCTGCCCTGTCAGTATGCCTCTTGTTTTTCCCTTGCCTCTTTCTTTTCTGCATACACAAGTCTCTGCTTTAACCATCCCAGCTACAGCTGGGTGTTGCATTTGTCACAGCATCGGGTGGTGGAAAAGTCTCGTGTAACATTCACACTGTTGTGTTCCAGTTGTGTTAACTGATCGTAACCAGTGTTGAATTCACCTATTTCTATTTGCAGGCTTTTAGGGGCACTTTTAAGGAGCATCAGTACTGGTGAGCGTAAAGCTGGTACTCTCTCCTCCTCAAACACCCTGAGAGCCTGCAGGTTGCTATTTCTCAACCACAGAACATTTCCAGGCAGAGGCAGATAAGGCTTTCCACTCATGCTGCCTTGTGTGATATATAAAACTTGGGTTGGGTGTGTGGTGTCAGTTATTTTAAAAGCCTTTGTCATTTCTCAAATTTTCACTCCACTTGCAGAGCTCTCCTGATGTAATTCAGCTCTAGTTTTTCCTGGATCTGTGGAATGCTTCTGTTTCTAATTCTCAAGTTGTTTTCTTCCTGAAGTGCAACTATATATTTATTTGTACAACTAACCTAGAAACAGAAAGCCAAAGAAGAATAAATGAGCCTTGCGATAAGCCTGTTATCTTCTCCTCTTGCCGTCGACCAATATTTCCTGCGTTTCCATGTGCCACGCCATGCTATCTAATAATTCTCTCAAGTTTCAGCTGATATGATGAACAAACTTAAGACACAAGCTGCTCCATTCTTATGGTCATGAAATATGAACCAACAAAATGAGCATTGACATTGTAGGTAAGCCTTGCAATTGCCAGTCCATGAAGGCAGGCTTCCAGCGGGTGTAGAGGTAGCTAACTCATTATCTAAGTTTAGAATTTATTTCTTTGTGTGATTTTTTTTTTTTTACTTCCCAATACTACCCCTCAACCCTGCAATAACTACATTAAATAATTTCCTATTAATTCTACCCCCAAGTGAAAAATTGATACATTAACATCAGATCAGATCAGTCGCTCAATCGTGTCCAACTCTTTGCGACCCCATGAATTGCAGCACGCCAGGCCTCCCTGTCCATCACCAACTCCCGGAGTTCACTCAGACTCACGTCCATGGAGTCAGTGATGCCATCCAGTCATCTCATCCTCTGTCGTCCCCCTCTCCTCCTGCCCCCAATCCCTCCTAGCATCAGAGTCTTTTCTAATGAGTCAACTCTTTGCATGAGGTGGCCAAAGTACTGGAGTTTCAGCTTTAGCATCACCACAAATACAGTTTACACTGGAAAACTTTCCCGCTTCCCCATTTAACTGCTCTGGAATGAGAGCATTACTGGGCCATTAATGGGTGAGGACACTTGATTGTTCAAGGTAAAATCATCACTTTCAAGTTTAAAAAAACAGTGAGCATGGGTAAAGATTTTATTTAACTCATTAATAAAACAGAAATGAGTAAGACATTAAAATCAGTTCAAAAAAGAATTTATACACAGGTGTGGGCCATAAGAAGTGTGACACAGGACGCTCACCCCAGTGCTCTGTGACAAGCTAGAGGAGGGGGGATGGGGTGGGATACGGGAGGCAGGCTCAGGAGGGAGGGGACATATGTGTACTTGTGGCAGATTCATGTTGACATAAGGCAGAAACCAGCAGAATATTATAAAGCAAATATCTTGCAATAATTTTTTTTAAAGTGCTGAAATTGAATTTACAAATTGATGCAAGACTGATAAATCTCCAATAGGGAAATAAAATGCAATGTTTTGGATCGTCTTTTCTGTAAAGGACAAGTCAGTTACAGGGACTAACCAAATTCATTTGCTTTGCTGTAGACGAGAATCACTTGCCTCCTTACCAGCTTTCTACAACTTAACTTCTACCCCAAAGAGTTATAAAACAACCAAGTCAACAGAAAGGTGATTAAAGGTTCAATTCCTGTAAAATCGGTCTCCAGAGAACTGGCTAGCCCTATACTGTTCAAGACCATCGCCACCAGCATCTGTGGTTATTTAAACTAACACAGTGACATAAAATTTAAGCATGAGTTCCTCAAACTGCAGTAACCACATTTCAAGTTCGCAACAGCCACAGGGGACTAGTGGCCACCATACAGCCCAGGGCAGGTAGAGGACAGCTACGTGACCGTATGACTGCAGAAAGTTCTAGAGAACAATGGCACGCTGTACATTAATGACCACAATTCAACTGAAAGGGAGCCCAGTAGCCCATTTGTCCATTTCCAACTCAATGTTTTTCTGACAGAACAAAATAAGCAACAGCAATAATGATATGAAACAGAGTATGTGGAGGGGTAATGGCTAGTATTTATCAAGTATCAACCGTATGCTAGGCACCCTATAAGATGATTTACATATATTATCTAGCTGAGAGTTTACAATTTATATATATTATCTCATCCAGTCCTTAAAATTGCTTAACCATATGTATTAGTTGAGGAAACAGAGACTCAAAGGGATTAAATAATTTGAGTCCTCATAATTTACATACATTATCTAGCAAGGCCTCATAGTAACTCAGACACACTTATTAGTGGATGAATCAGAAACTCAAAAAAACTAGAACAATTCACTTGAAACTATGTAACTAGTAAGGGGTAGAGCCTCACATCTGTGTAACTCTGAAGTCTTGCTTGTTTTCACTGGAACAGACTGCCCTATCTACACGTCTTAACAGAGCAGTTAGGACAGTGGGCACAGGCACACGTAGGATACGACACCCGGGAAGCCCCAGCGTTGTTATTCAGTTCAGTTCAGTTCCGTCGCTCAGTCGTGTCCGACTTTTGGCAACCCCGTGGACTGCAGCACGCCAGGCCTCCCTGTCCATCACCAACTCCCGGAGCTTGCTCAAACTCATGTACATCAAGTCGGTGATGCCATCCAGCCATCTCCTCCTCTGTCGTCCCCTTCTCCTCCTGCCTTCAATCTTTCCCAGCATCCGGGTCTTTTCCAATGAGTCAGCTCTTCACATCAGGTGGCCCAAGTGTTTGAGTTTCATCTTTAGCATCAGTCCTTCCAATGAATATTCAGGACTGATTTCCTTTAGGATTGACTGGTTGAATCTCTTGGCAATCCAAGGGACTCTCAAGAGTCTTCTCCAACACTGAAGGCAAAGGAGAAAGGAAAGATATACCCATCTGAATGCAGAGTTCCAAAGAATAAAAAGGAAAGGTAAGAAAGCCTTTGTCAGTGATCAATGCAAAGAAATAGAGGAAAACAACAGAATGGGAAAGAGTAGAGATCTCTTCAAGAAAATTAAAGATACCAAGGGAACATTTAATCAAAGATGGGCACAATAAAGGACAGAAATGGTATGGACCTAACGGAAGCAGAAAATATTAAAGAGAGGTGGCAAGAATACACAGAAAAGCTATACAAAAAAAAAAACCAAAAAACTTCAGTGTTCTTTTTACTCCAAGTCAAATAAATAATGAATCTTGCTATAATGTCATAATTCTCAATTTTTGCACTAAATGTCACTTCTGATGTTTGACTTAGGGAATAGAAAGTGAAATGCAGGCTTGTGACCATCTACCTTAATACATTTTTTCATATAAATGGATCATGTCCCATCTAACCCTATAAAACATTCCCGCCCTTGTCACCTCATGCAAAAAAAAGCAAGACCATTGTTTACAAGATTCCAGAAGCAATGCGATTAAATGAGAATTTCAGAGCTGAGTAATTTTCTAACTTAATGGCACTTGACTGAGCATTTCCGTTTATCTTTTAATTTCTTTTCTAATGGGGAGACAGTGTGTGTACATGCTTTTGCTGCTTCAACCAGAATGGAAATGCCTTTTTTTCCCCTAGATGTCCTGGTGCTGATGCTGAGGCTGAGGAGAAGCGGGGACAGAGGGAATGTTGGTGGAGTCAGAAGGCAGTCAGATCAGTGATTGAGCTTAGAAACTCCTGCAGGCATTGGTCAGAGCCATGGATGTGGCAGGCCTGGAGGAGAGGTGGAGGGGGTGGATTCTTGGAAATATGATAGAAGAGAGAGGCTTGACGCGGAGGTAAGTGTAACAACACACATGCTGTGTGCTAATCCTCCCGAGTGCACGCTCACACACTCAAGCAGTGGGGCTGAGGGTTTCCAGGGTCCTTTCTAAAATGAACTAATCTCCCGAAGCAGGTCGGCTGAGGCATGGACCCCCCCAACCCTGGAAACCCGAGCCAGCCCAGTGGCAGAGCCCAGGGGTGAAATCCTAGCCCGCTAGTCAGCTACATGATTTTACCCTACGCAAATTCTGTGTTTGCTAAACACCTAACGCCTGTGTACACAGCACCGAAAGTGAATGCCTCTCGTTCTCAGCCTCCTGGGATTAACGGTCTGTATCAGTCAGAGCGTCATGGACCCGGCACCCTCCTTCTCAGTCGGCGGGAGTTTCCTTTTTCACGAGGTGAGTAAGTTGAAATCCGCGTGCCAGTGATTTGCCAAAGGTACCCCGCTGCAGAGAGAGAGCTCTCTGATTAGCCTTGTCCTGTTATAATCATTGGCTTTCCAGGAGTCATTCAGGAAATGTTCTCAGTGCAACCTAATACCCACCCGCACGGAAAAACACCGAAGGATTTTGCAGATAGACATTTAATACGCAAATAGGCAAAAAAGAGCTGTTCAACTCCGTCTTTATTTGAGGATCCAGCTAGTTAATATGTAAGGACCGTTGCCAAGAAACGTGGTAGGACTCTTTCTGTCTCCAGAAATGCCTAAGATAATTGTCTTGTAGAGGTAAGAAGGTACTCGAAAGCAGATCCGCTGCATCCTGAACCCTTCAGGTCCTCTGAGAGGTTTGTGATAAAGAAACCCGCCTTTGTCATTCACATTTCTTCCCTGGTGATTTATGCCAATACTCAGATTTTTCACTACCTAGAAACAGATTTATGGATGAATGAATCCTTTCCTCTGAAAGAAAACGTTTCAGCCTTCCTAGCCGGGAAGTCTCCAAAAGGATATTTGTTTAGATGATTATAAACTCCTCTGATACCCTACTACACCGAGCTTTGGAAAATAATAACTATATTATCCGTGACTGTAGCAGAATTGAGACTTCAGAGTATTTACATTTCCACTCAAACAAAGGAGCAAAGTGTAATCCAGTGTTTCAAAAATCATTATATGAACCTACTACTACTCAGTGGGTTTAAAAATTAAAAGTCCCCTGTGTTTCTTCCTAGTTTATCTGCAAAGTAAGCAGGGACATCTCGAACAGGAGTAAAGGAAAAAAAGGAAGGAAGAGAAAGGCTTGTGCAGCTGAGTTATTCATTTACTTGAAATATTAACAGGAGAAAGCCTTGGAGTGACTTCTGCCCACAGAAAAGGCTCAGAACCTGGAGAGCCCTCTCATCGCTGAAAGCTCCTGACTCCAGTGTGGTAGAAAAGATGCTGGAGCCCCGTCTAACACGGAGGAAGCAGACCAGGGGAGGACCAACCCCAGATGTGCTGGAAAACCATCCAAGAAGAAACAAAAATTATAACAACTTCCGGTTTACCCTCAAAGACCCCAAAAAATATGTCTTCTAATTTGATAACGTGTCAGAAGCAGATGTAATGTCATTTAAGAATCAAGTTGCTTTATACCAGTTCAAGCAATCATTTTAGTATCTATGAATGAGAGGAACATAGTTTTATTTCTGCTTTTTCATTTTAACAGGTTGCTCCAGGTAAGACCAGGGAAATGTTTATTTGACTCTCATACTCAAATTTCTTTCACTTAACAATTTGGAAAATACTCCCCAAGATGTTTGTAGTCACCTAAATTCACAAGAGCTTTTGGGTAAAATTTCAACTGTCAATTGAAATAAATTCACAACGTGAGACTGACAAGTTAAGTTTTACTGGGGGTAAGATGAGGACTGTAGCCTGGGAGACAGCACTTTGGATCACTCTGAGAAACTGCTCCAAAGAGGCAGGGCCACCTGACTGTGCGTGTGATTTTGGTGAAGGGGGGCACATGCAATCACGCACATGTTTTTGCAGAAGTTTGCTGCTAGTCTCATGGGGTTATTGCTAGTCACAAGGAATAGACCTCCCCATGGAGGGTTTTCATGCTCCTCTAGATATGAGGAGACGCAAGAAACTGGGCTCATAAAATCTTCTCCTGAAAATATCCATCTGAAGGCCTATCCTGCCAGCTTTTCCCAGAGCACAGAGTGCCTCACTCCTGATCTCCAGCCTGAACTCCTTTCAGGACGCGCTGAAGGTCAGCAGTGGCGGCGTGTGAGACCTCATCCTTGTAGAGACAGGTGGTAAGTGACAAGCTTCAGTTAGTGCAACTTAATCATTGAAGTTTTAAAGGAGAGTGCAGACGTTTTATTACATTTAACTTCATTAATAATAGTTATATTTTTGTTTGAAAAGCATTCTGAGTTCCTGTGTATGCTACAAGGCATGAGGTCACCATCTGTATTCAGTTTGAACACGGCTACAGGCACAAGCCATGGAGAACAGGAGCCTTTGTGAAACCGAGTAACCTCAGGCAAGTTGTTTAGCTTCTGAGCTTCAGTTCTCTCTTATGAAAGGCTGGGTTTATAAAGCTTAACTAGTGAGAATTAAATGAGGTAACCAATCAATAAAATAGTATGTTAATCAAAAGTTATTGAGTAATTGTTAATTACCAGATGCTATGCTTGAAACTCTCAAAAGAATAATAAATAACAATAGCCATTATTAGAAGGCTGCATTAATTTTTACCCATCACTTTGGGTCAATACATGGCCATCCACCGCTGATAAACAACCCCCAAGCCCAGAAGATAATTAGCTTTCATTAATTTGGACAAATTAACCCAACCTTAACTTCTGGAGGAGAAAGGTGGCAAGATCTGTTTTTATTTTACAAATGAAAACAGGCTAAAAACTTCAGATACCTTTTACAAGGCAATAAAAGTCTCTAAGAACAGGAACAACTTAAAATCATTGTTTTGAAAGAAACTACTTTACCATCCACAAAGAAGTGCACAGGGATAATGTGTTTTTGTTTTCTTGCTTTGTTCTTTTAAAATTTGTTTGACTGAGCCAAGTCTTAGTTGTGGTATATGGGATCTAATTCCCTAACCAGGGATTAAACCCTGGCCCCAGCATCGGGAGCACAGAGTCCTAACCACTGGACCACCCGGGAAGTCTCTCAGGATAGCGTAATGCGCAAGCAAACACGCAAAAGGCAAAGCAAGAAGAAGATGCCATCACTTACAGGATTCCAGGAATGAATAACTATATTAGTAAATTTAACTATATTACTAAAAGTTCAGTTCAGTTCATTTCAACTGCTGAGTCGTGTCTGACTCTTTGCAACCCCATGGACCGCAGCACGCCAGGCCTCCCTGTCTATCACCAACTCCTGGAGTTTACCCAAACTCATGTCCATTGAGTCAGTGATGCCATCCAGCCATCTCATCCTCTGTTGTCCCCTTCTCCTCCTGCCCCCAATCCCTCCCAGCATCAGAGTCTTTTCCAATGAGTCAGCTCTTTGCATGAGGTGGCCAAACTATTGGAGTTTCAGCTTCAACATCAGTCCTTCCAATGAACACCCAAGACTGATCTCCTTTAGAATGGACTGGTTGGATCTCCTTTCAGTCCAAGGGACTCTCAAGAGTCTTCTCCAACACCACAGTTCAAAAGCATCAAGTCTTTGGCACTCAGGTTTCTTCACATTCCAACTCTCACATCCATACATGACCACTGGAAAAACCATAGCTTTGACTAGATGGACCTTTGTTGGCAAAGTAATGTCTCTGCTTTTGAATATACTGTCTAGGTTGGTCACAACTTTCCTTACAAGGAGTAAGCATCTTTTAATTTCATGGGTGCAGTCACCATCTGCAGTGATTTTGAAGCCCAAAAAAGTAAAGTCAGCCACTGTTTCCACTGTTTCCCATCTATTTGCCATAAAGTGATGGGACCGGATGCCATGATCTTAGTTTTCTGAATGTTGAGCTTTAAGCCAACTTTTTCACTCTCCTCTTTCACTTTCATCAAGAGGCTTTTTAGTTCCTCTTCACTTTCTGCCATAAGGGTGGTGTCCTCTGCATATCTGAGGTGATTGATATTTCTCCCAGCAATCTTGATTCCAGCTTGTGTTTCTTCCAGCCCAGCGTTTCTCATGATGTAGTCTGCATAGAAGTTAAATAAGCAGGGTGACAATATATAGCCTTGACATATTCCTTTTCCTATTTGGAACCAGTCTGTTGTTCCATGTCCAGTTCTAACTGTTGCTTCTTGACCTGCATACAGATTTCTCAAGAGAGTAACTCATACAAAACAGTCCTGTGTCTATATGTTTTATAGAAGAAAAGTCTGTCTCATTTAGCACTTCCACCAGCAATGCCTGGGAGGGACTACCTGCAGTCTTTGGTTACGTTGAGATTTTAGTAAAGCAATGGGTCAAATTTTGGGTCTCTTTCTTGCTTTATTTTTCATTTCTTTTTTCATGTGTTAATTGGCAATTTATGTTTCTTCTTGAACACACGTCATCATCTCCCTTAATTTTTTTCTATGATATTGGTAGTCTTGTTTTTAAGTGCTTTGAAAAGTTCTTTAAATATTAAGTATATATTATGGTTATAGTTTAGGTATATTTTTGCCAGTCTCAAAGTTTTATCTTTTAACTCTTTATGCCATCATATATTTGTTATAGAAGGTTTAACTTTCTATGTTACAACTTTGTTTATCATCTCTGATAAAAATTTTAAGATTTGTATCTTTCTTAAGAAGGCTTTCCCTGTCTCATTTTGGATGGACATGTACACACTGCTATATTTAAGGTAGATAACCAACAAGAACCTACTGTAGAGCACAGGGAACTCTGTTCAGTGTTATGTGGCAGGCTGGATGGGAGGGGAGTTTGGCGGAGAATGGATACATGTATGTGTCTGGCTGAGTCCCTTCCTGTTCTCTTGAAATTATCACATTGTAATCAGCTATACTCTAATACAAAATAACAGACTGGTTCCAAATAGGAAGAGGAGTTGTCAAGGCTGTATATTGTCACCCTGCTTATTTAACTTCTATGCAGACTACATCATGAGAAACGCTGGGCTGGAAGAAACACAAGCTGGAATCAAGATTGCTGGGAGAAATATCAATAACCTCAGATATGCAGATGACACCACCCTTATGGCAGAAAGTGAAGAGGAACTCAAAAGCCTCTTGATGAAAGTGAAAGTGGAGAGTGAAAAAGTTGGCTTAAAGCTCAACATTCAGAAAACCAAGATCATGGCATCCGGTCCCATCACTTCATGGGAAATAGATGGGGAAACAGTGGAAACAGTGTCAGACTTTATTTTTCTGGGCTCCAAAATCACTGCAGATGGTGACTGCAGCCATGAAATTAAAAGATGCTTATTCCTTGGAAGAAAAGTTATGACCAACCTAGATAGCATATTGAAAAGCAGAGACATTACTTTGCTGACAAAGGTCTGTCTAGTCAAGGCTATAGTTTTTCCTGTGGTCATGTATGGATGTGAGAGTTGGACTGTGAAGAAGGCTTCGTGCTGAAGAATTGATGCTTTTGAACTGTGGTGTTGGAGAAGACTCTTGAGAGTCCCTTGGACTGCAAGGAGATCCAACCAGTCCATCCTAAAGGAGATCAGCCCTGGGATTTCTTTGAAGGGAATGATGCTAAAGCTGAAACTCCAGTACTTTGGCCACCGCATGCAAAGAGTTGACTCATTGGAAAAGACTCTGATGCTGGGAGGGATTGGAGGCAGGAGGAGAAGGGGACGACAGAGGATGAGATAGCTGGATGGCATCACTGACTCGATGGACGTGAGTCTCAGTGAACTCTGGGAGTTGGTGATGGACAGGGAGGCCTGGCGTGCTGCAATTCATGGGGTCGCAAAGAGTCGGACACAACTGAGCGACTGAACTGAACTGAACTGAACTGAATACAAAATAAAAGGCTTTTGTTTTTAAAAAGCACTGTCAGAAAAGGCCTTCTTCAGCTCAAACGTATAAAGATATTTTCCTTTTCTGTTCCTCTTATTTATATATGCCTCTTTTGCTGCACTGCACGGCCTGGAGGACCTTAGTCTCAACCAGTGATGGAAACTGGGCCTCGTGCCGTGGTGTGGAGCCCTAACCAGTGGCTTGCCAAGAAATAAGAAACTCCTTTTTCTTTTTTTTTTTTTAGGTTTTATTTACTAAGTCTAAATGTTTAGTAATTTCTCCCACTAGATCTATACACTTCTCTGAATTGACTTACAACACCAACCCGACAGTAAGTTTCTGTAGGAGAACAGTTACAACGATGCTCGCAATTAATGCCTTCCATGCGCCAAGTCTTTCACCTCCTGCAGAGAGGTAAACCCTCTTTCTCCACTTTTCCTCTGCGCCCGCCTTGCTGCTTTGGCCAGGGGAGTGCAGCCCACGGGATGGTGTGCCACCCTCAAGGGGCCATGCCCACATCTGCGCGCTCTCTGTATCAACAGCCTGGATCAGCCAATTAAAGCCTGAGGGACCACAGAGAGAAGAACCCACATTCCTCAGCTCGTGCCGTTTTGAACCCGTTTACAGCCAGCTCACCCTCACACAAGCAGGAGAGCCCAGCCCAGCCTGGAACGGCCCAGCTGGCTTGGGGATCCATGAGCGGTAACAAACGATTGTTATTTTAGACCACTGAGATTTTATGAAACAACAGTGCTATCTGATAGGCACACTCCGTTCTTATTCATACACAGTCTTCCTGGATTTGATTGTCTCCCATCGACTCTTGGCATGTTCCTGCAGTGTGTATTTCCACCTCACCACTCTACTAGGGATTTTCTGCCAGATTCTCGGCCACATCCAGTGTGAGGTGTGATCAATGACAGTTTTCTGTTTGGGACGTCACACACTCTTCCACGTCCCCTAAATGCTTCTGGGCGAGTTTTTTCTTTCCTTTGTAAACGTCCATCCAACACCTACTGCCCGCCTAGCACCACACTAAGCTCTCTAGCCGCTCAAAGAACTCTCATGAACTGATGTCTTGGGATAAAACAGCACAACCCTCATGGTGCTTCACATACTGGATAACTTTGTACTCAAGAAATATTTTTTTTTAATGTTTATATCCTGTCCTACAGCAAAGCAAAACTCACTCTGATAACCAGAGGCAGAGCAGCACCCTCTTTGGCTCAACAGTGCTAGAAAAGAAGGAGAAGAAAGGGGGAGAATAAGGTCCCATAGTAAGTACTGGGTTGGCCAAAAATATCCTTTGGGTTTTTCTGGGACATCAATAGAACCCCAAATGAATTTTCTGATCAACCCAATACCTACTCTGAAGCCCCAATACTTTGGCCACCTGAAGCGAAGAGCCTACTCATTTGAAAAGACCCTGATGCTGAGAAAGACTGAAGGCGGGAGGAGAAGGGGACGACAGAGGATGACATGGTTGGATGGCATCACCGACTCAATGGACATGAGTTTCAGCAGACTCTGGGAGATTGTGAAGAACAGGGAGGCCTGGTGTGTTACAGTTCATGGGGTCACAAATAATCAGACATGACTTAGTGACTGAATAACAATACCTACACTAATAACTCAATGATGCTATTTTTTATTTAATCAGTGTAAAAACTGAGTAGCCCTGTGAAAAGAAAATTTTCCGTTTTCTCAAATGTTCTGAAAAGCAGATATACAAGTTTCCCGAGAGGGTAGCGGTCTAGATGATCCAGCAGCTAAAGGGTGTTCTATTTCTAACCTTCTTTAAATTCTCATTCCTTTTTCCATCTTACAAAATAAAGTCACAGACTCACTCTACTGTCTCTCACTTTCTATATTAATAAAATTGTAGCATCTTGTGAGGTTTAATTAGATAATAAAGCACTTTAAGGCTCCTCCTTGGTAAGTCTGTGAGAGTGAAGAATATTGCTATTTTAATAATCATCATATGCACTGAAAGTTTTTCTGCTAAAATGTGCATACACACTTTTAAAATTCTGGACAATCACATCCGCTCTGGGTAGAGTGAAAAATAAGGACTGATGAGAACCTTCGTCCCTGGATGGATGAACTATGTCGTGCTCACTCGCTTTTTAAAATTTCTATTTATATTCCATCTTCATTTAAATGTTTAATTAGGGAGGAACGCGTCTATGCATTATAATTAAATGCAAGCCCAGATTCTTCACCACAAAAGAGTCATTTTCCATTCAGTTTCTACTAAGTTTTGTTTTGTTCCCGAATGAATCAATGTGAAAATTAAGCTGGTTGTCTGAAAACCTTAAAAAGAAGTATAGCTTTCATAATACAAGGAAGATTAAAATGAATTAAAAACCTCAAAGCATATCCTTTTAGAATAATCACTCGCTATATTCTCGCAACTCTTAAAGGTAGCTTTCCCAGAGAAAAGAAAAATGAACAAAGAGGGCCTCTCGTTCCAGTTTATCTGCTTTAGGAGCTGAAACCTTTTCAGAGTTTGAAGTACCATTTTTCACTTTCAGTTGGTGAGCTGGTAATCGGGAGGTTGCGGGGCAGGAAGGGACCGCTGTCCTGCTTAGTGATGCGGGAGACCTGTCAGGGGCAGGAGGCTGGAGGTAGAGAAGGAACAAAGGATCAAGTTTAGATGTGAATCTTCTCCAGACAGTCTAACCCTTTCAGAGCTGCAGAACGTGGCTGGAAATCTTGTACGTTCATGAGAATGAGCTGACACTGGGAAGTCCTCGCTTTACCTGTTCAGTCCGCTCCATGAGAATGAGCTGACACTGAGAACTCCTTTACCTGTTTAGTCCGCTCCGTGCTTCTGTTTGCCAGAATTCCCCTGCAGTATGTACACGTGTGCAAACCCGTGTGCGCACGGTATAAAGAGGATGAAAATGGTTCCTTAGTGCCTCAACTGCTCTTCGCTGCTGTGGTTGTTCAGTCACTCCGTCATGTCTGCCCCCCTGCGACCCTGTGGACTGCAGCCCGCCAGGCTTCCCTGTCCTTCACTGTCCCCCAGGGTTTGCTCAAACCCATGTCCACTGAGTTGGTGATACCATCCAACCATCTCATCCTCTGTCACCTCCTTCTCCTTTTGCCTTCAGTCTTTCCCAGCATCGGGGTCTTTTCCAATGAGTCAGCTCTTCGCATCAGGTGGCCAAAGTATTGGAGTTTCAGCTTCAACATCAGTCCTTCCAATGAACACCCAAGACTGATCTCCTTTAGGATGAACTGGTTGGATCTCCTTGCACTCAAGGGACTCTAATGAGTCTTCTCCAACACCACAGTTCAAAAGCATCAAAGCATCTGTTCTTTGGCCAACACTTCACTTCCAGCACTTCAGCCAGAACCTTGAAGTTAAAGCTACCCCAGTGGTAAATAACACACCACTACCAACCTTGAAAAAGTATCATGGGTATGAGTTAAACTTGAACTGAACATAGGAAGGCTCATAGTTTAACAAAACATTTTCTTCACTTTGGACATTGATGTTTAGTTTTGGTGTATCTAACCACTCACTATGTTTAAAAGAAGAACTGATAATTCCACGGTTGTCTGGGCCCAAATCACACAGAAACACAGATGGTGTCTTAATTGCTGTGGTGTCCAGAAGCTAATGTGTATGAATCTGTCCACCAGCATTTAAATGGGAGTGTTTTTGACTTGTCTAATTGCAGGGGTAAGAACAGTAGAAATCACCAACCCATTGGAGTAGGAAATTGCAAGACCACTGACTGAATTGATGTCATCTTGGTTTATTTTCATGTGAACTAGAAAGTTGAGATAGATCCCAATGGATTTAGGTTATGCTGAAAACAGATTATAAGCAATCAATAGACAAACAGATAATTGTGTGTGTGTGTGCGAGCTCAGTCCAGTCCAACTCTTTGTGACCCTGTGGACTGTAGCCCACCAGGCTCCTCTGTCCTCAGGATTATCCAGGCAGGAATACTGGAGTGGGCTGCCGTTTCCTTCTCCAGGGGATCTTCCCAACTCAGGGATCCATCCCGTGTTTCCTGAGTCTCCTGTGTGTCCTGCATTGGCAGGCAGATTCTTTACTACTGAGCCACCTGGGAAGACTATGTATAATTACAGATAATTACTTTTTTTCTCCTCAGTACATTACACACTCAACTGCCCCATACACTTTCATCATGGTCCTATGTTAGATAGTCACACATGAATTGCATGAAACATTTCATTAAGGATTTGATTGATGACTTTACTTACACCCACTGAGTCCAAGAAATCAGAGTTTACTTAACCAGCAGGTTTGCATAGCCACAAAACACAGAAGAAGGCAACCTCCCCCACGCACGTGGATGCAATACACCAACCTCACCTCCCCAAAGTGATACAGAGTCTCCTTCTAACCAGACGCTGACATCTGATTCAGCTGCAGAATCTCTTGCCAACACTCTTTGCTTGTTTTGTTTTTTTTTTTTTTTTTTTTTTTTTTTTTGCTTATTTATTTTAACTTTTTATCTTGCATTGGGGTACAGCCAATTAACAATGTTGTGATAGTTTCAAGTGAACAGTGAAGGGACTCAGCCGTCCAGATATATGTATCCATGCTTGAAGGTTCTGAAGCACAGGAAGTCGGGAGAACTGGAAGGAAGTGCAGTGGGTTGGCAGCTTTGGAAGCCGGAAGAAACGGGCAGGAAAGCAGGGTGTGACACAGCCGGATTGGCAATTAAAGTAAAAGCAGAAATTGCCTAGCGTGGTCTAGAAGCCCTCTGACTACGAGCTGAGAGCAGCTAAGCCGGTTAATATTGAAAGCACGTGACAGGAGCCTGTTGGTGGACAGTTAACTGCTTTCCGTCGAGGTGGAGGTAGACAGAGGCTAGCGTGCTTTACGGAAAACCAGCTATTATGTTAAGAACTAAAGGACTGTCTGTATTTCCCAACTGGAAACCTGGAATACTGCCCTCAACTTCTAAGTGTTTGCTTGTTATATTTATGCTTTATTTTTTAAAGATGAGTCCAGAGTTATAAAGCCTCACCAAGCCATTTCAAAATGATACAAATGGAAAGAAATGAATTAACATAATTCCTTTGGAGCATGCAAAAATCTACAACTCCCATATGTGTTTGCTTTCCTAGTCAACAGGCAATTTAAAAAAAAATCTGTTATTTAAAGAGCATTGGCCTCTGTTTGGGGCTTCTCAGGTGGCGCTAGTGGTAAAGAACGCACCTACCGATGCAGGAGACATAAGAAATGTGGTTCGATCCCCTGGAGGAGGCACGGTGACCCACTCTAGGATTCTTGCCTGGAGAACCCCATGGACAGAAGAGCCTGGAGGGTTATAGTCCATAGGATTGCAAAGAGTCAGACATGGCTGAAGCAGCTTAGCATGCACGCACAGCCTCTGTTTATCAGATGAGAAATCCAGCCTATGTAAGGTTCAAATCTTTCCCCAAATCCTGTGGTATGACAGAAGATGCAGAAAAATAAGAAAGAAAAAAATGGCAACATCTTGAAAGCAGAGTAGAGGCCTATCGAGGGGTCAGAAGTTCTGAAGACTTTCTAAGAGACACAGGGAAACTGGAATTAAAAATAGAGAGGCTTGATCAATGTGGAGCCTTCCAGTGTTTGAGCATCAAAGCACGGTAGGAAACAGGCCTTGGAGGGAGTCAGATGTTCTTCACCAACAGGACCCAGAAAAGCTCCTATAAGATCTTGCAGAGAGGGAGGTCTTATAATTTTAGAGAAAAGTTGCTGTGAAGAAAAGACCAGCACACTTGATTTGACAAAATATAAAAACTGGAGCTTCCCAGGTGGCTCTGTGGTAAAGAACCTGCCTGCCAGTGCAGGAGATGCAGGTTCGCTCTCTGGGTTGGGAAGATCCCCTGGAGTAGGAAATGGCAACCCACTCCAGTATTCTTGCCTGGAGAATCCCACGGACAGAGGAGCCTGGCGGACTACAGTCCACGGGGTTGCAAAGAGTCAGTCTCAACTAAGCATGAGCCCTTCCCTCCTGATAGAGATACTGCTAGAAAGAAATCCTCTAAATAAAAATAAAAGCCATAAAAAGTGTGACATTTGCCAAAGGACCTCTCTGTCATAAGACTGCCCGTTTCTGAGTTCTGTCTCTTCCCGTCCATCATCCTACAGAGACTCCCTTTGGAGTGGGCCCCACCTCTTCTCAGGTTTTCTTCCTCCTCCACGCCGCCCTATGGATCGTCATCTCGCCTGAATCTCAGTTAAGGGCAGCCTTTACTCTGCAGTGTAGTGAGGGGGAAAGCAAAAGCCGCTCAGTTGGGTCCGACTCTGCGACCCCATGGACAGTATAGTCCATTGCGGTGTAGGATCAGCCATACATTTGTGAAGAAGGCCACCCAAGGGTGAAGCGCATCACTCATCAGACAGGTGTGTGTGCTCATCTCAAACATGTTTGGTAGACTTAGATCTAAGAAGGGTTCAAGGCGAGGCCCACTTTCTGGGGGTGTGGGCTTCTCATTGCAATGGATTCACTTGTTGCAAAGCATAGGCTCTTAAATCCTTCCCATTTTAATATACTTCCAATTTTTATAATTCCAGGCCTGTAAGCAACATCTGTGGGGCTTACCTTGTAGCTCAGAAGGGAAAGAATCTACCTACAATACAGGAGATTTGGGTTCAATGCCTGGGTCAAAAAGATCCCCTGGAGAAGGAAATGGCAATCCACTCCAGTATTCTTGCCTGGAGAATCCCATGGGCAGAGGAACCTGGCAGGCTACAGTCCATGGGGTTACAAACAGTTGGACATGACTGAGCCACCAACACATTCCCTTTCAAGCAACATTGTACTTCATTCTGGGCCAAAGAGGAGAAAGCCTGTACTCAGCTAATCAAGAGTAACAGTAGTGACCACTGGTGAAGTCCCAGTTTTTATCTGCTGCTGTTTAGCTTTTGTTTTGTCTTCTAATTCATGCACTATGTTGTCTATACTATGTAAACGATAGAAAACATAAAATATTATTTTCAAATAATGTATTTTATCCCAGACAATTAAAATATCAATGAAAGTGAAAGTCTCTCAGTCGTGTCCAACCCTTTGCAACCCCATGGACTGTAGCCCTCCAGGCTCCTCTGTCCATGAAATTCTCCAGGCAAGAATACTGGAGTGGGTAGCCATTCCCTTCTCCAGGGGATCTTCCTGACCCAGAGATCAAGCCCGGGTCTACTGCATCGCAGGTGGATTCTTTACCAGTTGAGCTATTGTGTACACAATATGTCTATAAAATGTCTCTTCAATCTCTTATTAGTATCATTATAAATTGATTACACTCCCGAGCAGAGTTTGAAATGCAACAATGCACAGGTTTTTTCCTCCTGGGCACTTGCATGTGTGAGCTGTTCTTTTGACATTTTTGTTTGCTGCACACGCCTAATCCCTGGGGTGGAGACTCCCACCTTTGGAAGCAGAAATGAATGTCCTCATTTTGTTAAGGTCTGTTCCATCAGGGCTTCTACCAACACCTGAGCCCTGAGCATCTGGTGTGCAGGCCAGAGAGCAGGAAGGGAAGATACTTATGATCACACAGGTAGGAGGGGAGCATGTAAGTATCCCCTCTCAGCCCAGGGGTAGCCGAGGAACTCCTAGAGGAACTGAGGAGCTTGCTGCCCAGCATGTCAGCAGCAGGGGGGTTGTGTTTCCTGGTCCTCTCTCAGACTCTGAGCTTCTCAAAGCGGGAGCCACACCTTACTCACCTCTCCCTTGTCCTCTTTATCCCCAATAGACACCTGCCACAGACGAGCTCCAACAGGACACCTGCCAGGGATAAGATGGATGAATGGATATATCTGACGTCAACCTGGTACAACGACGTGAAAGTGCAGGTGAACCGAAGGCTTCGTGTTTTTGTAGTTATTGTCAGTTCTTCATTACCTGACCAAAGAATATGCAGCATGTAATAGAGGATGAAAGCAAGCAGAACTTCCTCGAGCCCTAGAGACATGAAGTATGACAAAATGCCAGGAGCCAAGAAGGGAGATCTGGGGAAGAATTGAGGTTAGGGGCTGATAAATGGACGTCGTATGGCCTGCCAACCTTTGATTCCAGCTTCCATGCCATCGACACTGTCAACGATGGAGAGGTCATTTTATCTCTTTTGAGTAAATATATTTACGTGCGACAGCGTGACAGTGAGCAGTGATGGATCTACGACGCAAAATGCAGTCAAGGGAAAGCTGTCAATGTATTAATTACACAGTGAAGGGAAGCATCCATCCAGAGGCTAGAGGAAAATAAATTTGTCCTGGGGAAAGGCAGGTAACAGGCTGTGGAATGTACCATGATCTGGACAAGCATAAGAAAGACCGTGGAATTCCCATCTAACCACCACTTCAGTCATTGCTCTAAGAGAAAAGGGACTTTTAACACTTAAAACACACACACACAGACCAACTTGTTATCCTAAAATTGATGGCTTATTTGGACACTTAATTTTTATAACTGGGGCCAAGCGTCTTCGCATACCGTGTGGATTTCTGCAGAGTGGTGGAGGGGATAAAGGATGGTTACCTAAGATGCTCGCTTTGTCTCAGGAGCAATTTCAGCAGAGACCACTAATGTCTCAGGTCTCAGAGGAGGCAGGGGGTCATATAATCAAACCCACAAACTCCTGCAAGACGGCAGGAGCAGTTCCTCGGTGTGCAAGGAAACACGGAGCACAAATATTTATAGGTTGCTGCCCAAGACTTATCAGCACAGCAGTCAGCCCCGCTGCAGCCCACTAACAGCTTTCACTCATGTGCGCTGGCGTGGGTGAAATATCACAGCAATTATACAACTCAGGATGCTGGAGAGCTGGGCTTTAGGAATGGCTCCAGCAAATTGCTTCCATTTTTCAGTTCACAGTGAGAAGAAAGGCAGAAAGAGAGAGAGGTGAGAAAGAAAGCAAAGGCACATACCTAATACACGCTGTATATTCTGCGTGTGTACATATATAAATATATTAAGCTTCCCTTTTGTGCCTGGGAGAGAAAAGAGACGGAATCAGCAAATCAGCGATGATCAAACAGATTAAAGTCAACACTGCATGTGTCTCCGAGGAGCCAGTTTGAACATCTTTATTCCTGCTCAGCTACCTTCCTTGCCACGCTGGGTGAGGGAATGTATTTTATTAAAAACATTTCTTTTACCTGGAGATCCTGTCAACTAACTAACACGATGAAAAAAGAAGAAACTGAGAGTGTTCTTTGCATGCCAAAAAATAAGCTCATGAAGGAGATACTATTTTTTTAATAGGGGGAAAAGAGGAAAGAAATGAGCCTGGATATTCCCCCTGTGAAGTTTGGCAGCATTTCTGCTACCACGAGGACCTTCCCTTAGTTTCAAGGTACGTTGCCCGTCAAAAATAGACTTTGAGCTAAAAATGAGCAATTTGTTGTTGTTGTTGTTGTTTTTAATTCCCTTTCAAAGATATAAGGAGTCTCTTATTTGCAAACATTTTCATCACTACAACACTAAACTTTTTTTTTTTTGCTAGATAGCACTAGTAAATGGATTTTACTACTGTAAAATTCGTTAATTTAGTTTTTTGAATGTCTTTTTATTGATAAAGAGTCAGATAATGGGATTTAATCTATTTTGACCCAAAACTTAAGATTACTCTGCTATGTAGCTGAACTCTCTTTAATATCCATGGGGTGAAAGTGAAAGTGAAGTCGCTCAGTTGTGTCTGACTCTTTGTGAGCCCACGGACTGTAGCCCACCAGGCTCCTCCATCCATGGAATTTTCTAGGCAAGAGTACTGGAGTTGGTTGCTTGCCATTTCCTTCTCCAGGGGATCTTCCCAACCCAGGGATCGAACCTGGATCTCCAGCATTGTGGGCAGACGCTTTACTGTCTGAGCCACAGGGCAATAAAAGACCTTTAGTGTATTTTATTTGATTTTTTACTTTTGATTTATCCTTCTGGAATTTTTTAAATTTCTGGATATCAGAACATGACAATAAATTATAATTTCAAATTTCATTATTTTAACTAGTGTTTACTGCCCGTTGTCAAAAGAATAAAGATGTAAGCATTAATTTCTATTTTCTAAAGATCACAAAATATTTTCAAAGAGATTATTCCTTTACAAATTGAAACTTTGTGACATTTCCCCCCAAATCTCTAATTGCAAATTGAGTCCCTCAAAAGGCAGACAGCTACCTGGGGTTTGCATGATGCAAAGTCAGCTTGGCATTACTGGAGGAAAACTTATACATCACACATCTGGGACTTTTAAGCCCTCAGCTGAAAGACAGTGGTTGAGGGCTTCCCTGCTAGCTCAGCAGTAAAGAATCCACCTGCCAGTGCAGGAAACATGGGTTTGATCCCCGTCTGGGAAGATCCCACACGCAGAGCAACTAAGACCGTGTGCTATGTGACTACTGGACTGGGCTCCAGAGCCCATGAACCGCAGCTACCAAGCCCACAAGCCACAGCTACTTCACCCCAAGCCCCGCGCCCATGCTTCACAAGGAGGGAAGCCACTGCAGTGAGCCCACACACCACTACAAAGGGTAACCCCTGCTCTCCACAACTAGAGAGAAGCCCCCACGGCAGCGAAGACCCAGCACAGCCGGTGGTGGAACAGATTGCCACTGAATTTCACCACAATAGGCTTTTTTTGGGGGTTGATTTTTCTCACTTGCAAAACGGGGCGGGGGTCAACCTGCAAGACCTACCCCACAAGCCCGCACTCCTCCAGAGGGCTGTGCGGTCTGCACCAAGTCAGACAGGAAGCCCACAGAGTGAGCTTTGCTACAGGTGTGAACGCTGAGGCTGACAGAGCTCACACCTGCGGCCCGGAGCCAAGAGGTGGGAAGAGAACCTCAGTGCTTGTGACCACAAAGACCCTGAGTCTCCTGCTAGGCTCTGCCTCCTCGTGGTCAGTTCCGAGGCCCACTGTTCTGGGTGCTTTGTATGGTCTTTCAGCTTTACTTCCAGGTCTTTCCACTGGATACAGGTCACTTTCACTCCATCAGTCTCCTGTTTATCCCTCAGTTACAGGTTTCCAATCTGCCGGAGAGGATGCGGAGAAAATGTAACCCTCCTATACTCTTGGTGGGAGTGATACAGCCGTTATGAAGAATAGTATGGAGATTATTTTTAAAAAACAAGGAATAAATCTACCATATGACCCAGTGATCCCACTACTGGGCATATACCCTGAGAAAACCATAATTCTAAAAGACACATGTGCCCCAATGTTCACTGCATCACTACTTAAAATTAGCAAGACATGAAAACACCCTAAATGTCCATCCACAGATGAATGGACAACAGGATGTGGTGCACAGATGCAATGGAATATTACTCAGCCATGAAAAAGAACAAAACTGGGTCCATTCTAGTGAGATGGATGAACCTAGAGCCTATTATACAATGGCACCCACTCCAATACTGTTGCCTGGAAGATCCCATGGACGGAGGAGCCTGGTGGGCTGCAGTCCATGGGGTCACTGAGGGTCGGACAACTGAGCGACTTCACTTTCACTTTTCACTTTCATGCACTGGGGAAGGAAATGGCAACCCACTCCAGTGTTCTTGCCTGGAGAATCCCAGGGACGGGGGAGCCTGGTGGGCTGCCGTCTATAGGGTCGCACAGAGTCGGACACGACTGAAGCGACTTAGCAGCAGCAGCAGCAAGTCAGAAAAAGAAAAATATAGCATATTAACACATAAATATGCAATCCAGAAAGATGGCATTGATGAGCCTGTTTGCAGGGAAGGAGTGGAGACAGATGTAGAGAATGGACTTGTAGACACAGTGGGAGGGGAGTGAGGGAGAGAGTGGAGAGGGCAGTGTCAGGACACACACACTCTCACGCATAGAACGGCTAGTTGGTGGGCAGCTGCCGTATAACGCAGCAAGCCCGGTCTGGGGCTCTGTGATGACCTGCAGGGGTGGGAGGGGGAAAAGGGACGAAGGTTCAAGAGGGATGGGTGTGCACAGGTGAGTGCTGAGTCACTTAGTCACATCTGCTTCTTTGTGACCTCAGGGACTGTAGCCTGCCAGGCTCCTCTGTCCCTGGGACTCTCCAGGCAAGAATACTGGAGTGGGTTGCCGTGCCCTCCTCCAGGGCATCTTCCCAACCAATGGGTCGAACTTCAAGTCTCTTCTGTGTCCGGCACTGGCAGGTGGGTTCTTTACTGCTAGTGCCACCTACGACGCCCAGAGGGATGGCATATGTGTATAACTGGCTGATCCATGTTGTATGGCAGAAACCAACACAACATTGTAAATAAATTTTTTTATTAAAAAAATAAACTTAAATGGGACGGTAGTCCCAGTAGACACGTGTATACATATGGCTGAGTCCTTCTGCTGTCCATCTGAAACTATCACAACATTGTTAATCAGCTATGTGCATGCTAAGTCACTTCAGTCATGTCAGACTCTTTTCAACACCATAGACTGTAGCCAGCCAGGCTCCTCTGAACATGGGATTCTCTGGGCAAGAATACTGGAGTGGATTACCATGTCCTAGATCTAGGGGATCTTCCCACCCCAGGGATGGAGACTGCAGCTCCTGCATTGCCAGCAGATTCTTTACCACTGAGCCCTCCGGGAAGCCCCTAATTGGCTATACTCCAGTACAAAATAAGAAGTTTTTAAAAAAATAAAACAAACTTCACATCCAGAAAAAAAAGAATGTATTATGTCCGCTTTCACTTTGACCAATTGCAGTGTGCTATTTCCTCCACCAACTCCTCTTTCTCCTGCAGGGCTGGGCTCCTGCCCAAATCTTAGGGCCCTGGGACCTCCATAAAGTTTCCCTTTGTTGACTGAAGTAGTAAAGTGCTTCTTGGGGTGGGGAGGGTTGGAGGTGGGGGTAAGTGTGTGTGCGTGTGTGAGTGTGTGAGCATGTGTATAATTAGCTTTGATACCTCTCAATAACCTCACGAAGCAGATGAGTCAACAACTGAGACCTGGGTTTTATCAACAAGGAAACTGAGACTCAGGCATTAAACAGACTGGTCCCACACTGATGGGGCAGCCCAGATCCTCTGCTTCCTGGCTCCTTGTCCAGCCTTGCTTGTGACCCCGTAACCTCATAAGCCTTCCTGGGTCAGAACCCAGCATGACGTAAGGTGGTGATTTCTTCAAGTCCTATCTGAAAAGCTAAGTCTGGCCAATAAACCCAGAAACACCAGGCTCAATGAAATTCATATACACTTGGAAACTATTTCCCCAATAGAGCCAAAAGCTTAAAAATACCAGAAGATAGACCATCCCCGTGTAGTCTAATCACCGTTTGCTTCACACTTCAGGATGCCTGTGAGTAATGAGACTGAGGACTCCAGCATCCCCTTTGATCATTTGTTCTTTCGTGGTTTCCACCTGGTAACAAACCTGCTTCTGAGACAGGTTTTATTAATTGCATATTGTTTTGTGTTGCTAATGTTTCATTTCACTGACTTCTGGGTTTTTTTTTTCCTTCATTTGCAGATTCCGGTTGTCTTCCATGTTTAACCATTTCTTCACCAGACCAGGCAAGAACAGACCAGGCTAACTGCTTGAAAACATTTAGGAAATTCTAATAGAAGAGTTTTGGATTTCCCTGGTGGCTCAGATGGTAAAGAATCTGCCTGCAACGCAGGAGACCCGGGTTCATTGCCTGGGTCAGGAAGATCCCCTGGAGAAGGGCAAACCACTCCAATATTCTTGCCTGGAGAATCCCATGGACAGAGGAGCCTGGCGGGCTACAGTCCATGGGGTCGCAAAGAGCTGGACGTGACTGAGTTGGACATCACTTCACTTCCACCATTTCTTCATAGAGATCTTTTTCATCTGGTTTAATCTTTGAATGGGAATTGAAGTTGGCCAAACTGCTTGCTGCAGTCTTGTCAGCGTTTCTGCATTCAGAAGTCTTTGTTGATTCAGTTGCAGTCATAAAGATTTTTCCCACACAGTCTGTTCGACACTTTTGAGTTCAGTATGCACCCACGTCTATTGTGTTAAGCAAATAACCACACAGCACTGAAATTCCACTCATTGTCAATGCTGAGGCAACAAGATTTTCTCCAGTTCACCGCCAGCCAAAACTGCAGTTATCAGAGAGTCCTCTCCAGATGCAAACTGAAAAGAATCATGTGACCCAGAAAAAAGATTGGTCTTCAGGAAGTCTTTGGTTTTTGCCATGTTTGTCAAGACATTCCCAGAGGGAGGGGAAAATAATAAAGTAAAACGTTTTCTGGAATGAAGCCCATTTCAAAATAGAGTCTAGGAACTTTTAAATTTGTAGACAGGGCTTCTCAAAATAAGAGCCACAAAACTAGGGCTATGGCAAACCCAAAGGGATCAGAAGCAATTCAAAACAAGGGATTTAGTAACTTTTAATTGCCTCATTTTCAATTCAAAAGGGAGTGTAAGTGTTGATATTAAGCTATAGTTCATCTGCACCCACCAATCAGCTAGTTTGCTCTGACACATGGATCCTCAGAGATTCGCCATTACCTGGGGTTTCTGTCATTTCAGATGAATCTTCCACCTTGTTAGAAATAACACACTGTCCTTCCCTGCTCTACTCTGTTTCTACATTCTATCTGGGGAGACGGATTTACATTAATGTTCCAGAAAAAGCCTGGATAGGAAACAAAACCACGATCTTTCATTGTTGAAAAGGCATGGTGTAAAAACCTTGTTCTAAAGGCATCACTGACTCGATGGACGTGAGTTTGAGTAAGATCCAGGAGCTGGTGATGGACAAGGAGGCCTGGAGTGCTGTAGTCCACGGGATCGCAGAGAGTCAGACACAACTGAGAGCCTGAACTGAACTGAACTAAAGGGCCTCTGAGGGACTTCCCTGATAGTCCAGTGGCTAAGACTTCACCTCCAATGCAGGGGATGGGGGTTTGGTCCCTAGTTGGGATCACAATAAACTGGAAAATTCTGTAAGAGATGGGAATACCAGACCACCTGACCTGCCTCTTGAGAAACCGACATGCAGGTCAGGAAGCAACACTTAGAACTGGACATGGAATAACAGACTGGTTCCAAATAGGAAAAGGAGTACATCAAGGCTGTATATTGTCACCCCGCTTATTTAACTTATATGCAGAGCACATCATGAGAAATGCTGGGCTGGAAGAAGCACAAGCTGGAATCAAGATTGCTGGGAGAAATATCAATAACCTCAGATATGCAGATGACACCACCCTTATGGCAGAAAGTGAAGAGGAACTCAAAAGCCTCTTGATGAAAGTGAAAGAGGAGAGTGAAAAAGTTGGCTTAAAGCTCAACATTCAGAAAACAAAGATCATGGCATCCAGTCCCATCACTTCATGGGAAATAGATGGGGAAACAGTGGAAACAGTGTCAGACTTTATTTTTCTGGGCTCCAAAATCACTGCAGATGGTGACTGCACCCATGAAATTAAAAGACGCTTACTCCTTGGAAGGAAGTTATGACCAACCTAGATAGCATATTGAAAAGCAGAGACATTACTTTGCCAACAAAGGTCCGTCTAGTCAAGGCTATAGTTTTTCCGGTGGTCACATATGGATGTGAAAGTTGGACTGTGAAGAAAGCTGAGCGCCAAAGAATTGATGCTTTTGAACTGTGGTGTTGGAAAAGACTCTTGAGAGTCCCTTGGACTGCAAGGAGATTTAACCAGTCCATTCTAAAGGAGATCAGTCCTGGGTGTTCTTTGGAAGGACTGATGCCAAAGCTGAAACTCCAATACTTTGGCCACCTCATACGAAGAGCTGACTCATTGGAAAAGACTCTGATGCTGGGAGGGATTGGGGGCAGGAGGAGAAGGGGGCGACAGAGGATAAGATGGCTGGATGGCATCACCGACTTGAGGACATGAGTTTGGGTGAATTCGGGAGTTGGTGATGGACAGGGAGGCCTGACGTGCTGCGATTCATGGGGTCGCAAAGAGTGGGACACGACTGAGCGACTGAACTGAACTGAACTGAACTGGGAAGCTAAGATCCTACCTGCCTCATAGCCAAAAAATCAAAAACATAAAACAGAAGCAACGTTGTAGCAAAGTCAATAAAGACTAAAAATGGTCCAGATTAAAAAATAAAAATCAAAATTAATTTAAAAAATAATCTTGAGGAAACCTAAATTGAAAAAGACGCATGTACCCCAGTGTTCATTGCAGCACTATTTACAATAACTAAGACATGGAACCAACCTAGAAGTCCATCAAAAGAGGAAAGGATAAAGAAGCCGTGGTACATATACACAGTGGACTGTTACTCAGCCATAAAAGGGAAGCATCTGAGTTAGTTCTGATGAGGTGGATAAACCTAAAGCCTATTACAGAGAGTGAAATGTCAGAAAGAGAAAACAAATATCATATATCAACACATATATATGGAATCCAGAAAGACAGTACTGATGAACCTATTTGCAGGGCAGCAATGGAGATGCAGACACAGAGAAGAGACTCGTGCGCACGGTTGGGGAGGAAGGGGAGGGCGGGACGAATGGAGAGAGTCACGTGGACGCACGCACACCATCACGTGTAGCTAGACAGCCAGCGGGCGTTTGCGGTACGACTCAGGGAACTCAAACCCGGGGTCTGTAGCAGAGTAGAGGGGTGGGATGGGGTGGGAGGTGGGAGGGAGGTCCAGAGGGAGAGGACGTCTGTACACCTCTGGCTGATTTACGTTCATGTATGGCAGAAACCAACACGATATTGTAAAGCAATTATCCTCCGATTAAAAATGATTTTCTTAAAACAATAACTAAATAAATGTATATAGCATTCGTTGACCACAGGAATACAAAGCTTTTAGAACCCAAGATTGGAACTGCAAATCATGACTTAACACAAAATGAGAAAGGAGATTTATAAAACCGGCTAATGAATGGACAAGATTTATGCCCAGGGACCAGCTGCTGGGATGTCAAGCCAATTCCAGAGACTCTGAGGTCTCTAGGACATGACTCCAACCAGAGAGCTTTACTAAGACAAGAGTCAGGGTGCACCTCCTTGTCCGTGACAGCTCCTTCACTTCACTCACAGGGGAGGAAGATGGCACTAACATCCTTCATTTAGGAGCGTCAGGAAGAACCAACGGATTCCTTCTGAGTCTGCTCGTGTGTTAGCTATCTCTTGCACGTGCCTGCATGCATGCTCAGTCACGTCCAACTCTTTGCAACCCGGTGGGCTGAAGCCCGCCAGGCTCCTCTGTCCATGGGGATTCTCCAGGCAAGAATACTGGAGTGGGTTGCCATTTCCTCCTCCAGGGGATCTTCCTGACCCACAAATCGAACCTGCATCTCCTGTGTCTCCTGCGTGGACAGGCGGGTTCTTTACCACTGCGCAATATGGGATGCCAATGACCATCATATTCACAGAGGAGGAATTTTCATCACATCCATAGCATATTCATTATATTCATACACTGTTGTGAAATGCTGAGACGGGATGATATTCATTTTGACCCATTGAATCAGCATGTTTCTCATATAACGCCATCTTGGGGGTGAGGAATAAAATTTTCTTTCAAGAGGAGAAGAGAGAGAAGAACAGTTGACGTGAAGGAAATGGATTGAATGAGAAGAGCTGGGCGTGAGAACTTCCCTGTTCGTTCAGTGGTTAAGACTCTGTGCTTCCACTGCAGGGGGCATGGATTCAGTCCCGGATTGGGGAACTAGGATCCTGCATGCCATGAAGAGAGGTGAAAGGGGCTCAGTCGTGTCTGACTCTTTGCAACCCCATGGACTAGACAGGCCATGGAGTTCTCCAGCCCAGAACACTGGAGTGGGTAGCCTTTCCCTTCTCCAGGGGATCTTCCCAACCCAGGGATCGAACCCAGGTCTCCCAGATTGCAGGCGGATTCTTTACCAGCTGAGCCACCAGGGAAGCCCTGCATCCCAAGCATCACGATCAAAAAAATAAATATGTACAGTTTAAAATAAAAACAGATTTGGAGGTGGCTGTAAGGTCAATATCTGCTTCGAACAGTGCAAGCATTCGCAGGACCAGAAGGTGACATGTAGAGAAGGTGATGAAGGAGCAGGTCTGAATGAGGTTGAGACTAGGTTTGAGGTGGGGGCCGTATGAGGGATTCGGAATGTCTGACTAACCAACCCGGGCTCTGTTGAAAGCAGCAAGGAACGATGACTTTTGAGGAAGGAGGGAAATGACATAATCAGGTCTGTGTCTCAGGAACCACTACATGTTTTTATTTTCTTTTCAATTTTTAGGATTTGATTTCTTTAAAAAATGTTTATCAGAATATAGTTTATTAGCAACATTGTGTTGGATTCAGGTGCACAGCAAACTGAATCAGTCATATACACATTCAGTTCAGCTCAGTCCCTCAGGCGGGTCCGACTCTGCACCCCATGGACTGCAGCACGCCAGGCCTCCCTGTCCATCACCAACTCCCGGAGTTCATTCCAACTCATGTCCATTGAGTTGGTGATGCCATCCACCCATCTCATCCTCTGTCGTCCCCTTCTCCTCCTGCCCTCAATCTTTCCCAGAATCAGGGTCTTTTCCAATGAGTCAGCTCTTCCCATCAGGTGGCCAAAATATTGGAGTTTCAGCTTCAGCATCAGTCCTTCCAGTGAACACCCAGGACTGATCTCCTTTAGGATGGACTGGTTGCATCTCCTTGCAGTCAAGGGACTCTCAAGAGTCTTCTCCAACACCACAGTTCAAAAGCATCAATTCTTTGGCACTCAGCTTTCTTCACAGTCCAACTTTCACATCCATACATGACTACTGGAAAAACCATAGCCTTGACTAGACAGACCTTTGTTGGCCAAGTAATGTCTCTGCTTTTTAATATGCTATCTAGGTTGGTCATAGCTTTTCTTCCAAGGAGTAAGCATCTTTTAATTTCATGGCTGCAATCACTATCTGCAGTGATTTTGGAGCCCAAAAAATAAAGTCTGTCCCTGTTTCCATTGCTTCCCCATCTCTTTGCCATGAAGTGATGGGAACAGATGCCATGATCTTAGTTTTCTGAATGTTGAGTTTTAAGCCAATTTTTTCACTCTCCTCTTCACTTTCATCAAGAGGCTCTTTAGTTCTTCTTCACTTTCTGCCAAAAGGGTGGTGTCATCTGCATATCTAAGGTTATTGATATTTCTCCCGGCAATCTTGATTCCAGCTTGTGCTTCATCCAGCCCAGCGTTTCTCATGATGTACTTTACATATAAGTTAAATAAGCAGGGTGACAACATACAGCCTTGACATACTACTTTCCCTATTTAGAGCCAGTCTGTTATTCCATGTCTAGTTCTAAATGTTGCTTCCTGACCTGCATACAGATTTCTCAAGAGGCAGGTCAGGTGGTCTGGTATTCCCATCTTTTTCAGAATTTTCCACAGTTTGTTGTGATCCACACAGTCAAAGGCTTTGGCATAGTCAATAAAGCAGAAATAGATGTTTTTCTGGAACTCTCTTGCTCTTTTGATGATCCAATGGATGTTGGCAATTTGATCTCTGATTCCTCTGCCTTTTCTAAAACGAGCTTGAATATCTGGAAGATCATGGTTCACGTACTGTTGAAGCCTGGCTTGGAGAATTTTGAGCATTACTTTACTAGCGTGTGAGATGAGTACAATTGTGCGGTAGTTTGAGCATTCTTTGGCATTGCCTTTCTTTGGGACTGGGATGAAAACTGACCTTTTCCAGTCCTGTGGCCACTGCTGAGTGTTCCAAATTTGCTGGCATATTGAGTGCAGCACTTTCACAGCATCATCTCTCAGGATTTGAAATAGCTCAACTGGAATTCTGTCACCTCCACTAGCTTTGTTCATAGTGATGCTTCCTAAGGCCCACTTGACTTCACATTCCAGGATGTCTGGCTCTAGGTGAATGATCACACCATTGTGATTATCTGGGTCATAAAGATCTTTCTTGTACAGTTCTGTGTATTCTTGCCACCTCTTCTTAATATCTTCTGCCTTTGTTAGGTCCATACCATTTCTGTTCTTTATCGAGCCCATCTTTGCATGAAATGTTCCCTTGGTATCTCTAATTTTCTTGAAGAGATCTCTAGTCTTTCCCATTCTATTGTTTTCCTTTATTTCTTTGCATTGATCACTGAGGAAGACTTTCTTATCTCTCCTTGCTAGTTTTTGGAACTCTGCATTCAAATGAGTGTATCTTTCCTTTTCTCCTTTGCCTTTCACTTCTTTTTTTCCATAGCTATTTGTAAGGCCTCCTTAGAAAACCACTTTTTTAGATCATTTTCCCATATAGGGCATTATAGAGCATTGAGTAGATTTCCCTGTGCTATACAGTAGGTCTTTATTAATTATGTATTTTATATACAGTAATGTGTATGCGTCAATCCCAATCTCCCAATTTATCTCTCCTCTGTTACCCACTGGTAACCAAAAGTTTGTTTTTTTACATCTGTAACTCTATTTCTGTTATGTAGATAAGCTCATTTTCATCTTTTTTCTTTTTTTAAGATTCCACATGTAAGCAATATCATATCATATTTGTCTTTTTCAGTCTGATTTACTTCACTCAACATAACAGAGGAGGGCATGGCAACCTGCTCTAGTATTCTTGCCTGGAGAATCCCAGGGGCAGAGGAGCCTGGCAGCCTATAGTCCATAGGGTTGCAAAGAATCAGATACTACTGAAGCAACCTACCATGCACGGAACATGATGGTCTCTAGCTCCCTCCATGTTGCTGCAAATGGCATTATTTCATTCTTTTTCATGGCTGAGTAATATTCCCTTGTATATATGCACCACATCTTCTTTATCCATCCATCTGTGGATGGACACTTAGGTTGCTTCCGTGTCCTGGCTTTTGTAAATGGTGCTGAAGTGAACACCGGGGTGCCTGTGTCTTCATGAACCACTATTAGTCATGTTTTCTCCAGTTTAATATTCTGTGTGCAACTTCACTGATCTTAGGACTGAATCAACATCTCTTGGATTTGCTGTGAGAACTTACCACATTAATATGTGAGAATTAAATAATAAGCAAAGGGCTAGAACAGCTTTGGTAAAAACATAATGAAAAATGTTTGGAAATGCTTTCAAGTGTGAGAGCTCTTTAAATCCTTCCACGTCATTTCAACAGGAAGAAAACAACAAAGAATCCACACATTGTGTGTAAAGAAGGAAATACTCATGGCTTCACATTCTAAAACAACAGCTGAACAGATTTTTTGAAGGTTCTTTTGTGATTTTCCCTTTAGATTTCACTGCCCATCTTCAGAGGTTTACAGAAATGTTAACACACCGTCGTCAACAAAAACATGTCAGAAAAACAACACTGAATTTCCCTCATTTTCTCCTTTGAGTTCCTTTTTCTCCTGGACCACGTCCCATGTGAACCCAGGTCTTCAAGCTTCCCTGTTGGGACAGCATCTTCCTGCCCACTGTGGGTTCAGGGGAGAATTCCGCAGGTTCTAAAATGCTGGAGCCCACAAAAGGCAGGCACACAGCATCCTTCTTTTTTAAAAAAGGAGCTTGTACTCTTTTTAGGGTGTTTATTTCGGCTGCACTGGGTCTTAGCTGCGGCACGGGGGATCTTTTTCTTAGTTGCAGCACTTGGACTCTAGTTCCCTGCTGCTGCTGTTGTTTAGTTGCTCAGTCATGTCTGACTCTTTGCAACCCCATGGGCTGCAGCCCACCAGGCTCCTCTGTCCATGGGTTTCTCCAGACAGGAATACTGGAATAGGTTGCCATCTCCTTCCCCAGGGGATGTTCCCCACCCAGGGATAGAACCCATGTGCCCTGCATTTCAGAGTGTGCAGTCTTAACCACTGCATCACCAGGGGAGACCCCAATGGTACACTTTTAAATTTATTTTTTTGTAGGGCTTAACTTTTTTAAAAAAGAATTATTATCAAAAACTGGTCTTTTATTGAAGCTCAATTAGAACAGCAAGCAGAAAACACCAGGATCTAACTCATTTTTCAACCAGCGTTCCCAGGGTATTTGTTGTTGAATGATTAATGGCTGGGTGTGGGGGTCACGCAGAAGAGCTCAGAGGTGAAGGCTAATGTGCATAAAATAAGCACTTGAAGGAAGAGGGCAGAATCACATCGGTCTGGAAAGCAGACTAGCTTTTCTAGAGAATGAAACAACTTCTAAGAGATAAAAAAAGAGATGTTCGTTTAAGAAACAGAATCAAAGGCAGGATATAGCCTATATTGATTACAGACACAATGCAAAATGGGAGAACTACCCCCTTGATCATCTTAATTACTGTTTTAATACACTCTGGTCAAAGTGTAGACTGGGAAACAAAATGTAAAATCTAAAAATAAAACCAGGAGAGATATAATAATAATGATTATTGTATTTATTATATTATAATAAATTATCATCATAATAAGTGATTCTTCTTTCTAGAAAAAACAAATATCATATATTAACGCATATATGTAAAATCTAGAAAAGTGGTACAGATGAACGTATTCATGAAGCAGAAATAGAGACACAGATACAGAAAACAAGCGTGTGAGGAAGGGGGTGGTTTGAATTGGGAGACTGGGATTGGCATATACACACAACAGCAAAGGTCCGTCTAGTCAAAGCTATGGTTTTTCCAGTGGTCACGTATGGAGGTGAAAGTTGGACTATAAGAAAGTTGAGCACTGAAGAACTGATGCTTTTGAACTGTGGTGTTGGAGAAGACTCCTGAGAGTCCCTTGGACTGCAAGGAGATCCAACCAGTCCATCCTAAAAGAGATCAGTCCTGGGTGTTCATTGGAAGGACTGATGCTGAAGCTGAAGCTCCAATACTTTGGCCACCTCATGTGAAGAGTTGATTCACTGGAAAAGACCCTGATGCTGGGAAAGATTGAGGGCAGGAGGAGAAGTGGACGACAGAGGATGAGATGGCTGGATGGCATCACTGACTCCATGGGCATGAGTTTGAGTAAACTCTGGGAGTTGGTGATGGACAGGGAGGCCTGGCATGCTGCAGTCCATGGGGTCGCAAAAAGTCGGACACGACTGAGCAACTGAGCTGAACTGAACTGAACTGATGTGTAAAATAGATAACTACGGAGAGTCTACTATACAGCACAGAGAACTCTACTCAGCACTCTGTGGTGATCTAAATGGCAAGGAAATCCACAAAAGAGGGGATATTTACCTATAGCTGATTCGTTTTGCTGTACAGCAGACACTAACACCACATCATAAACCACTTATATACTCCAGTAAAAATTTTTAAAAATCATTCTTCTTTCTAAACATTGCCATCTGTTTTCTTAATCGAGATTATATACAAATCATTGGTGTGGTATTTTAAATGTAGTTAAGTAATATCCTTTCTGCATTCAGGACACCAAGCTTTAATCTGCTACATGCTAGTAACAATGAATACAGTTTTTAGAATGCAAATTACCATGGGCTAAATGTCAGCTTTAAAAGGTCTAGAAAGGCAAAAACTTAGATTATTAAATCAGCTCCTCTACCACCTCACAAGCCAGCACCCTTGTGTCCTTAACACATAGATGTGAGTTAAGACGTCCACGAGAGGAAAAATAACCACACACGAGTCTCCCTCTTGCTTCTCCTGAAGCTGAGCGGGAGAGATCTGCTGAAAAAGGAGCTTCAAATAAGGGGGAAATAGGCCAGAGAATTAAGGAATATGAAAGCACATGTTTTCCCCTGGCCTCTGCGCTGTGTTGATGATGGCAAACAAAAGGGACTTCTTGAAATACGGGATCCTTTTTCTCCTCCCATAGAGGCTTTTATGGGAGGGCAAAAGGGGACCAGGGGGTTTCTGGTTGCTCCCGCTTCTCTCTCTGGGGCCTCTTTGCTTATCTCTGATAGAGCTGTCTCTGGGGTGGTGACGTCAGCATTTTCGGTCGTCTTCCCCGAAGGATGCAGGATGCGGAGTTGCTCTGCGGGCTAAACCACGCCCCTCGCGGCCCCAGGCTTTTGCGTCAAGACGAGAGGCCCCTGGAGGCTGGCGGCGCTTCAGGCTGATTTCTCTAGGGCTGATCCACAGCCTTCTGGAAGACAGCAGAAGAAATACATGGCACCGGTGCTGAGCTGCGTCCCTGCCCACCTGGACCCGTCACTAGGCTGGCACCTGAACCCCTCGCTCTAGCGTTCTCCTGTCTGGAACGTGCCAGGGAGCCGGCTGGCACAGGAGCCTCCACGGCTTTACCTCTGCATGCCTGTGGTGGGAGTCCTCTCACCGAAAAAAAAACCCAGATGGTGGTGTTTCAAGCCATCGCTTCCAGTGGAAAGGTAGATGGGAAAGTGATTGAGGAAGAGCGCCAGGTGGGGGGAAATGCCCGGTATGAGAGTGACACCACCGAGTCGGAATGAAAGAGAAGTGAGCGCAGGTTTAGCTGACCCGTAGCAGGTCAGCTACTAGGAAGAAACACCAATTGTAGACGATGTGTGGCAAATATTTTCAGTCCACGAGAACACCAGCACTGTTTTCTCTCTTAAGTCTGTCCCTTTTAAAACTGCTGAATATCGGTGTCATCTCATCAAACCAGAGAGCAGTGGTATTCAGCTTTGGAATCTGGACTCGGATTTCCCCCAGACAGTCTCCTTGCCACCTGGCGGCACAGGACACGCAAGGCACGACCAAACACTAGCAAAACGTTCAAGAGTCGCACTGGTCAGTGCATCCATCCTTAGCTATGCGGACGGGCTACAGAGTGTCTTATACTTTATTGGATGTTAAAAGCAACTTAGAGCACAGAAACTGTTGTAGTTGTTCAGTATCAGTTGGAGTAGTCGGAGTATCAGTTCAGTTCAGTCGTTCAGTCGTGTCTCTTTGCGACCCCATGAACTGCAGCACGCCAGGCTTCTCTGTCCGTCACTATCTCCTAGAGTTTGCTCAAACATTGAGTCCGTGATGCTATCCAACCCTCTCAGCCTCTGTCGTCCCGTCCTCCTCTTGCTCTCAGTCTTTCCCAGTATCGGGGTCTTTTCCAATGAGTCAGTTCTTCGCATCAGGTGCCATAGTATTGGAGCTTCAGCTTCAGCATAGTCCTTCCAATGAATATTTAGGGTTAATTTCCTTTAGGATTGACTGGTTTGGTCTCCTCACCATCCAAAGGACTCTCAAGAGTCTTCTCCAGTCCTTAATGTTAATTTCATTAGGAAAGGCAGAATGTGAAGCAGATAAAGAAGTTCAAATATATTATTGGGGGGAAAATGCAGTATGATATTCTGTGAGCAAATATTTGCTCTGAGTTAGATTGAGGCTTTGAAATGGGCAAGGTACTACTGCATTAGGAGATCAACTGACTTGGTCTTCTCCTCTCTTCCTCCATCTGTGCCCACATGGGCCAAGCAACTCATGACCCAGGATGTTTGCACATGCTATTTCCTCTGAAAAGAACACTCTGTATCTTCAGGCATCCGTGTTGCTCTCCTTTTCAGCAACTCAGGTCCTTTGTTCATCTCCCCAGTTAAAGGCTTTCCTGAGTCAAGAAAACCACAAGCGTCCCCACTGTCTTCTGCAAAACCTCTTTCTTTCTTAACCTGATTTGTTCTTCTACAAAGATGTGTTACCACCTGGCGGACTATGTATTTTTATTCCTTTATTGTTCTCTACCCACTAAGTGGAGAAGGAAATGGCAACCCACTCCAGTATTCTTGCCAGGAGAATACCACAGACAGAGAAGCCTGGCAGGCTACAGTCCACAGGGTCGCAAAGAGTCTTGGACACGATTGAGTGACTAACAGTTACTACCTACCTAATATGTACGCTCCATAGAGATCTTTTGTTCACTGTAGATTCCCAGGCCTGGAATATATTTTTACACACAGTAGATGCTCAATACATATTTGCTGAATAATCCAAAGAAGGTGGGGTTTCCCCTTTACCCTGGCGCAGTGGTAAAGAATCTGTCTGCCGATGCAGAAGACCCAAGAGATGCAGGTTCAATCCCTGGGTCAAGAAGATCCCCTGGAGTAGGAAATGGCAACCTGCCCCAGTATTCTTGCCTGGAATATCCCATGGATGAAGTTATCATAATTAAACCTCCACTAAGCTTCATGTTTTCTGCCCTTAACCACACAAGTGGGAAGCTGGTCATTTTCTCAGGGCACAGATGTGAGCATGTCACTTCTTTGAAAACCTTCAACAGCAAACAGAGAAAGGAATAACAGGAAATGCCCCACATAAGATAAGCCTAGTGTTGCTTGCTCAGTCGGGTCTGACTTATTGCGAGCCCATGGACTATAGTCTGCCAGGCTCCTCTGTCCATGGAATTCTCCAGGCAAGAATGTAGAGTAGGTTGCTATTTCCTTCTCCAGGGGATCTTCTTGACCCAGGGAACAAACTCAGGTGTCCTGCATTGCAAGTGGACTCTTTACCATCAGAGCCACCTCACAAGTCTGATAAGCCTAAATAATGCCTCGATCTCTTAAACTGGCTCACTAGGCTTTTGATGATCTGCTTCCTGGGTATACCTCCAGATCTGTTTCCTACTACTTTGCCCATCATGTGCTAGACACATGAATTCTGCAGCTAAAGTACCAGCTCCAGAATTCAGCTTTATCACATGACCTGTGCATCGTAACATTTCCATGTCATTTCACTTGTATAATGGCAAAAATAATGGTGCCTATGTCATAGACTGTGTTTTGAAAAAAGTAGGGAATGAAAGAAAAATATCTCAATAATCACCTACAATGTGACCCACCAAACCCATCCCTAGGGATTTACCAAAAAGAAATAAAAATGTAAGTTCACCAAAAACGGGTACTAAACATTCATAACAGTCTCAAACTGGAAAAAACCCAGATATCCATCAACAGGAGAGCTCATAAACACCCTGTCGTATATCCACACAAGGGAATACTACTGAGGAGTGAAGAAGGCTGAGCGCCCAAGAACTGATGCTTCTGAACTGTGGTGTTGGAGAAGACTCTTGAGAGTCCCTTGGACTGCAAGGAGATCCAACCAGTCCATCCTAAAGGAGATCAGTCCTTGGTGTTCACTGGAAGCACTGATGCTGAAGCTGAAACTCCAATACTTTGGCCACCTGATGCAAAGAGCTGACTCATTGGAAAAGACCCTGATGCTGGGAGGGATTGGGGGCAGGAGGAGAAGTGGACGACAGAGGATGAGATGGCTGGATGGCATCACCGACTCGATGAACATGAGTTTGAGCAAGCTCCGGGAGTTGGTGATGGACTGGGAGGCCTGGCGTGCTGCAGTCCATGGGGTCGCAAAGAGTCGGACGTGACGGAGTGACTGGCTGAACTGAGGAGGGAGTGAACGATGGTTACAGACAACAAGAATGGATTTCAGAGGCATTATGCTGAGTGAAAGACGTGCTACATGAAGGAAAATACCCTGTATTGACATGAAATTCTAGAGGAGGGAAAACTTGTCTGTGAAGGAAGAAAGTGAGGCGTGCTCACATCAGGAAAGTGGGGGAGGCCTGAGCGGGAAGAGGCCAGCGGAGTGTCCTGGGGTGAAGGTGATGCTCTGCACCTTGATGGTGCTGGATTGGTACTGGGTTACACAGATGTCAACACACGCCAGCATTCAGAGAACGTACACTTGGGAGTTTGTGCACTTCATTTTATGTCAGTCTTACATCACAAGAATATAAATGAATATTAAGTTCCAATTCATGATATGCATGCTTAAGTACTTAGGAGAAATTACAGAATTCGCAATTTACTTTAAATACGTCAAATACATACAGCTGTATCTGCAATTTACTTTGAAATGCATCCAAAAACTAGGCTGATTAATTGATGGATAGAGGAGTGGAAAAATGGCTAGACTGATAAAGGAAGTTTAGAACCCAGGTGGTGAATATGTTGATGTTCACCTAAAGACGCCTTCAACTTTGCTGTATTTGAACATCTTCATAATAAAACATTGGGAAAAGGTACAAAAGGTGTCTTACAAAAACATATATTGAGATTATCATTTATGCAAAATGATTACACACTTGTGTTTTCCATGGAAGTAAACCTAAGCCAAGTGTCCTTTAGTCCTTTGAAACTCAGTATTATGTAGTCTGACAATTATTGACAGAATTACCCTACACTAGCACTAACCATATTTTTCTTCACTGACCATTTTTATAGAACAGAAGTTAAATGAGCCCAGTCTTTTGCAATTAATTTTTATAGCATCATTGATTAAATTTCCCCCAATAATTTATTTCTCACTTCATACTCTAGAAGGTAATCCCATTAAATATAGTAGTGTAACATTTTAAACCAGAGTGCTTTCGCTTCCCATTGAAAGATTTGCATAGGCCTGAAACAAGAGCTATTTCTGTCTAATGATCTGTATGTAAAGGCAACAAAAATATAGAAGGTAGGAATAATCAATCTATAAAATGCTGTGTATCTCCTCAGAGTTGTCTAAGTAATCAACGATTTCCTGGTGTGGGTCATTGTATATCTCCATGACTCCAGTTAAATAAACACTGCAAATATATGTTTCTCTTGAATTTAACATTACCTCTGCCCATCTGGGCTAGTAAAACATTTGGTGTGGGCCATTCAAATATATAGCTTAATTATCTAATGCAGTCAGTAAATAAAATGAAGCAATTGTCTGCGGCCTACACAGCACCAGATAGACTCTGGGAAGTCATAGAAGGCAGAGGCACAGTCCTTAACCCTGGAGAGTTTTCCATCAAAGACAGTTAAAAACGCAGTGTGAAAATGAAGCCAACCTTACTATAAACGAATTGTCTGCCTTGTTCAGGGGCAGCGCGGGGGTAATGACAAAAACACACCGAATACGATGTCATAAAAATATAACATATAAAGCGGTCTAAAGCATCTCTCCCTAAGGATGCCAACTGCAAGCTACAAATGTAATTTTAGGCTGTTAATGAATTCTCTGTGGTTCGGTTGTTTCAGTGTAATAGCTTAATGTTGAATTTATAGAAAGGAAAATGGGTGTTTTCTAATCCCATGCCTGCTAATCACTAATACTCACTGGACACTTTTTTAGGCACTCTGTTAAACATCTTTATCCCGCTAGCAGATAAGTCAGACAGTCTTTTCCCCACCTTGTACTGATCCTTAAGGTCTGGGAGTTGTTATCTGCCCAAATCTACATCATTGAAGAGTCGGGGAGAGAAATGAGAGCTGGTGAATGTATGATCCCAGAGTCCATCAGCTGGAAGCCTCCCGTAGCCAGCCTTGCTGAAATGCTAGAACGGCAGTACCACAGAGACCAGACCTGAGGTCAGGACTGGATCAAATAAAGAATGTCTGCAGTATTTCTCCAGGTATTGTTGCGTATTCTAAAATGCCCCAAATAGCAAGTGACCTAGATAAGACAGAGATTTAGATTTCGAGATGTCATGAGGACATTAAGTATTTTGGAGAATTTTTTTTTTTTAATGTGAATAAAACATTCTCAGGCATCTCTCTCTCAGTCGTGCCTGACCCTTTGCAATCCCGTGGTCTGGGACCAGCCAGCCTCCTCTGTCCGTGGGATTTCCCAGCCAAGAATACCGAAATGGCTTGCCATTTCGTTCTCCAGGGGATCTTCCCCGACCAGGGATCGAACCGGCATCTCCTGTGCCCCCTGCCTTGCAGGCAGATTCTTTACCTATTGAGTCATTGGGGAAGCCCTAAAGTTCTCAGGCATACTTCCCCACCCCCCCCCATTTAATTTAGAAGCCGGGAAAGGAGCAGTGTCAACTCCAGATATCCAAGCTATCATGCATACGCTCACCTCCCTCTAAATACAGCTAACTTTTTCTGGGGGTGTGCTGTGTGCCAGACACTGTTTGGACCCGTAACACACACCACTCGGTACTTGTTTCACAGACGAGAAATGGAGGGGTAGAGAGACGGGGGGGGACTTGCCTCGGGTCATGCAGTTGGCAGAGTGGGGCTCCATCCAGCTTCTCTCTGTTCATTTCTATCCATACCAGTCACTATTCCATGTGGTTCTACCCTGATGCTATCTTTTCCTGAGGCCACAGGTACGTCAACTCAAATATACTGCCTCTTCCCCAAAAGCAAACATGCAGTTTTTGACCTGCACAACTCCTCTGCGTGGAGGCAGGACTTTCTTTAAATAGTATGTGCTTGGGGCTTCCCTGGTGGCTCAGATGGTGAATACCATGTGCTATACCTATTAACCAGGTCTGACTTTATTTCTGAAATTTCTTGGGAAGACTATTTCTCTCCCAGCTCCGTATAACCCATGGGCTTCTTCGCCTTCCCTCTACAGGTTTCAGAATGGAATGGGAGAAAGAAGTATATGTGTGTGTGTGTCTGTGGGTGTGTATTCAGTCATGTCTGACTCTTTGCAACCCCATGGACTATAGCCCACCATGCTCCTCTGTCTGTGAAATTTCCCAGTCAAGAATACTGGAGTGGGTTTCCATTTTCCATTTCCTACTCCAAAGGATCTTCCCGACTCAGGGATCAAACCCACATCTCTTGTGTCTCCTGTATTGGCAGGCAGATTCTTTATCACTGAGCCACCTGGGAAGATAGATATACATAGATATGTCTATCTATATTCATGCCTGTATCTATGTTATCTGCTCATACCTTTTCTCTTTTTCTGCAGGGAAAATCACTGTAGAGAGGCTGACCTTAGTTGCAGATGTCTAAAAGTAACACATGTTTGTGATGAAACAATGGTTACAGTGCTCACTTCGTCTTTAACAGCAAAAATCAAAATCTCTTTCTACAAGTTGACATAAACAAATATATGTGTATACGCCTATGCACATAGAAATATTATGTATAGACATTTCTATAGAAATGATATATAGGTATCCATGTCTCCGTACCTAGGTATACATATAGACATGTGTTGATAGGTAGGTAGAGAACAGACAGATAGATGGATAGATACACAGAAAGACAGAGGTATGGGCATTTTTAAGGGTGCCTAAAGGAAAGTTTAACGCTCACTTTTTACGATGATTCTTCCAAATTAACTGATTTTTAACCTTAGCTATTAGTGGCACGGAAATGTGCTCGTTGCTCGTCTCAGGTTTGGGATCCTGGCTGTACAACACTGACGGTCACAGCACTGGATCCGCTCTGTGCAGCCACCTTGGTATGCCTGGTGTAAGGGCAGGCTTCTCCAAGTTATTGGTGTAAACCAACCCTCAGCCCTTGATGACTTCTAAACTTACCATTCCTGGGCCTCTCTGACTAGCACTGCTGCATTTTGAAACTGGACTGTAATTCCTCTTAATCCCAAAACATTATATGCTGTCTATAGACATCTCCGGCTTCCCTGGTGGTTCAGACAGTAAAGCATCTGCCTGCAATGCGGGAGACCCAGATTTGATCCCTGGGTCGGGAAGATCCCCTGGAGAAGGGAATGGCAACCCACTCCAGTACTCTTGCCTGGAAAATCCCATGGACAGAGGAGCCTAGTGAGTTATGGTCCATGGGGTTGCAAAGAGTCAGACACGACTAAGCGATTTCACTTTCCTTTCCTTTCCTTTCCTTATAGACATCTCCATATACAAAAAATAATATGCAATGTTTATAACAGTATACCATAACGTTCTCTGTATGGAGTTGGACACAAGTGAGCGACTTCACTTTCCTTTCCTTTCCTTATAAACATCTCCATATACAAAAATGTAATTTTTATAACAGTATACCATAACGTTCTCTGTATAGCTAAACTGTAAAGTTCTACACTCAATTTAATGAAAAAACAAAAAACCTTAATTTTATTTTTAATTAGTTTCTGGATAAAGAAAGACAAAGCAAATACAGCTTTAAAACCTTTAGAAAGGAATCCCATGCAAATAATTATAATCTATAACTCAGAGATTTGTTTTTTCACAAAGTTACTAGATTACACATTCTCGTTTAGCTTTCTTTATTGTGCAAATGACACTGATGGGGTCAAACTGTTCTTTCTACCATGTCTGACATGCCAGGCACACGTATTAACATTTCCAATGAGAAGTGGAAAGTGTTCCAGCCTTTGAAAAGGGATGAGGGGATAGTAACCTAAGATTAGACGTTGGCTAAGTAGTCTCCCCTCCGTTGACACCTTCCAGATTTTTTTCTATGAAACACTGATGAGCTGAAGGAAAGGAAAGCAACATGTGCTCAACAACACTTTAAAATTTCATTTGAATGTCATTCCAAAGAAAGAAATGACAGGCTAAGCCATAGCCAAGGCGTTGTCAGGAACGGTGTTTCAGTGAGTTTCCTCTTCACATCATGAACTCTGCAATATTGTTCTGTGCACATGCATGCATGCTTAGCCACTCTGTCATGTCCGACTCTTTGCAACCCCTATGGACTGTAGCCCGCCAGGCTCCTCTGTCCCTGGGATTTCCCAGGCAAGAATACTGGAGTGGGTTGCCATTTCTTCTTCTAGGGGATCTTCCCAACCCAGGGACTGAACTCTTGTCTCTTATGTCTCCTGCATCGGCAGGCGGGTTCTTCACCATTAATGTTGCCTGGGAAGCCCGTGCCACATGGGAAGCCTCTTCTATGCACAAGCCTCCCCAGTTTCTGGGGCTTCCTGGTGGTTCAGACGGAAGAATCCACCTGCAATGCAGCAGACCTGGGTTCGATCCCTGGGTTGGGAAGGTCCCCTGGAGATGAAAATGGCTACCCACTCCAGTATTCTGGCTTCAAGAATTCCACGGACAGGGGAGCCTGGCAGGCTACTGTCCATGGGGTTGCAAAGAGTCGGACATGACAGAGCAACTTTTACTTTCCCCAATTCCACTCCAGAGCATCCCCTTATCACAAAAAAAGTCAACAGCATGAACCCTTCTTTCTGCACCTTCAAGTGTCCTGCTGAGTGAAGCAGGCCCTCCTGATTACAACATATTCTACCAGGGCAACATGATACACAAAATATTCTTACATTAAGAGACACCTGTTACAAAATGCATTGCGAGTTGCTTTAAATATTTCTTAATCCTATTTTAGTCCCCGCTCCCAAAATTTGCCTCCACAGACCTGTGTGTTGCAATCAGCCTCCACTGGCTCGCGCACATATCCAACAGTAAACGCGATCACGGTAACTGACCTGTGTCCGGAGGTGGGCTCTGACAGTGCAGCAGGACTGCCTACCCACAGGGCTTAGTTGGGGGAAGCCTCCACAGTCTTCTTCTGTCTCGGGTTCACGGTTCATTTGTCAGTGCCTTTGGAGATACAAAGATCACAACAATGAGAGCAGAAAATCATGAACCCTTCACTTCTCCCAGACGAGAAGCTCAGGCTCAGAGGGGAGAAAAAGGGATTAATGGATCTTGTTCAAAAGGTTGTCTGTGCTGAAAACGGTGTCTCAGTGACACTCCGTGGATGTGTCATAGATACTCGTCGGAACTCCCTTGCATCTAAAAGGAAGCTTCTTCCCTTGGAAGGTGTATCCATCGTTCCTGTGCATCAATATTTCAAAAGATTCTAAGAACTGAAAGAGGAAGTGAAGAAAATGCATTTTTTAAAGAGGAAAGAGAAAGATTTCCTTTTTCAGGGTCATGATGAGGATGAAATAATGAGAAGAGATGTCAGTCCCATGGAATGGCTACCAAACTGCACTTTTCTTGAATTTAAATGATCATATGACAGGTAAATCGACATTAAATATATGTATTTGTAGAATATGTACTCACACCAGTTCATTATCTTTCATTTAGATTTATGTAATGGAATGACAGTCAGTATTTGGGAGTTACTCATTTGATTACCTTTTAAATGTATCTCCTAACTTGTTAGGAGTTTCCCCTTTGGCTCAATGGGTAAAGAATTTGCCTGCAGTGCAGGAGACACAGATTCAAGCCTTGGGTTGGGAAGATCCCCTGGAGGAGGAAATGGCAACCCACTCCAGTATTCTTGCCTGGGAAATCCCATGGACAGAGGAGGCTGGTGGGTTACAGTCCAAAGTGTTGCAAAGAGTCAGACACGACAAAACGACTGGGAACAGTACAATAATCACCAACTACCACAACCTTTTTGCCTGAGTATGCCATATACACACACACACACACACACACACACACACATATATATACATATACACACATACACATATATTATTGACGTTGATTTGGCTTGGCTAAATTTCCACTTTCATGCTACACTTTCATGCCAAGTAAACCCCCAACTTCAATTCAGGCTTCGACTAGAATTTTATTCTATCTTTTATAGTTTCTAAAATAGGCAGTTTTATAATCAAAGCCCTGATGTACTTTAAACACTTTTTTAAAGTTGACATACACAATTGAACTCCTTAACATAGAAGTATTTTATATAAAGACACTCATGATATATTGCTAAGCTAAGGAGTAGGCTATATATAGCCTAGTGCCAGTTTGTACGAACTCACACGTATACTCATAAAGGCATGCAACAAAGGTAAGAATAGATACGCTCCAAAATGTGAGCACCACTTATATTTGCCTTCTGAAGCAACAGGAGAATCCTTGGCTTTTGTTTTTCATATTTTCTTCAGAGAACATGGGTTATTTTCCTAGAGTTGTGAGAGTTTAATACCTTTTCACTGGAAAAATGCTTAATAGAAGTTACTTATTTTTTAGTAGTTTCTTCAGCAAGCATCTGTTATTTTCCTAGAGTTGTGGGAGTTTAATAGCCTTCATTGGAAAAATGCTTAGTAGAAATGAATTGTTTTTTCTCCATGTTTTTCCCTGACTGCACTTAAGGGAGGCGGGAGTGGGAATGACTCTTGTATCCTCTCTTCGCTCAACCCTGTTCAGCTCTGTGCAGAATACTAAAGCATCCGCTCAAACTCTGCGACCAACTGCACCGTGGCCAAGGGCACTGTACAGACAGATATCCTGTGCTCAACTATGTGGGGTCATATTGGTTCTTTTCGGCCGAAAGGGTCCGCTGGGCTAACCCACCCCCAAGGCCAGCTTGCTTTCTCTCTGTGTCCTCGAGCTCTGCTGTTTGTGTTTGGATTCCTTTATCTCCTCCTTTCTCAGGGTAAGTCAGCCTGGGTCGGCAGGGCGTGAAATGGGAAGATTCTAAAACCGGGTTTGGGCTTAGTGTCGTGAAGGGGAGACAGCGGCTTTAATACGGGCCGTGTTCTCCAGCCCCGTGTACCAAAGTGCTCTGCAGATTTTGTGCAAATCCCAGCAAATAATAGGATGGGGTATGCAACTTTGTTTTTCACCCATTGTCTCTAATGTTTCTAATTCCCTCGGAAGCCTCCTAAGCTGGAGTTGCTGGGATTTGAGATCGAGTTGGGCATTCCTCAGACCGCTAAGCAAAGGCCACTGAATAACTGAGAATTGGCTCCAACCGGGACTGGCACCATGAACCCTAGAATGGTCCCTGTGCTGGGTTTAATGCTCTGCTGTTGCTAGCCTTGAAATCTTCAATAATTTACTATTGTTGGTGAGTCACTCAGTCGCGTCTGATTCTTTGTGACCTCATGGACTGTAGCCCATCAGGCTCCTCTGTCCATGAGATTTCTGGACCCCACAAATTATGGAGCTGGTTCTAGCCCCAGCCTCAAACCCCAAATGTTCTTTCTGATGAAAGCAGTGAAGTCGAAATTCACAAAAAGATTCATTTTGTATACTGGGGAAAGAATGTAGGAGTCTTGCTTTCCTTTTGGATAGCCTGTTAATACAAATAATAAGTGACTGCCTTTCCCAGAAAGCCCCGTGAGTCCTTACCTCTAGCACCTAACTATAAATTTGCATTCAAGAATCGTTTTCAGAGATGAAGTAAAAGCCCCAGGCTCTCTGCACTGTTATCAGAAGAAGGGAACAGAAAAAGCTATAAAACAGGAAACCAAGAATAATCCGTGACCTCAACATCTCAGTTTTGTAAGTGTTTTCACTTGATTGTGACAGGGAGAGTACTCTTTGGAGGCTTCTAAACTTCTGTGCAGATTAAATTCACATGTAAACAGAAAACCAAGGCTTGTATCGTGAGCTCAACAGGGCTCAGAAAGTCTTAACCAGTCAGGGACTGGCGGGCAGGTCACCTAGTAAATCAAATTATGACATCATAGAAGGCTCCAGTATTGATTCTTTGTCGTGCCATTTCTAAGAAAAATAACATCACTCTCGTCCTTACCCAGGACTTAGTTCAGAGATCTATGCTCATGGCCTTTCTAATTCAATGTCGAATTTCCTTTGGCGTAAAGCCAGGAATAGCTGTCCTAACTGCAGCAGTAACCGGAGGTGAGAGGGAAGTAACTCCTCTCCACGGCCAGCACCAGGCTATGTTTACCTTGTCTCTTGCAATCCAGTGCCCTGCCAACAAATTTATGTTAAATGCGTGTAATATTCCAATCTGTTTAAGAGATTTGGTAGAAAATGAAAGAATCCAACATATTATGAATCACTGTCTGTTGACAGGCTCTGGGAGACGCACTGTACTTTTTTAAATCCGTCATTTTAAAACGGCTATGGTTCTCAAACGCTAATCCTCACTGCAATTTGTTTATAACAAATGGGTCAACGGACCATTAATTCAGTTGCAAAACTGTCATCTCTGGCTCTAGGCTTTGGACAGCTAATGAGACTTCACTGGTATCGGCGCGTACAGCCCGCTCAGCACTCCGTGTTAATGATGTCTATTGACAAGGTTATTGGATTCCAAATGAATGTTTACCCTGGAATGGGAAGCAAGTGGCAAATATGAAGCTGAAACAGGTACTCCAAGCTGGAAAAGCCGATGGTGGCTAAACCCTCCCTGGTCTCTTCCCCCTAATGAAAAACAAAGACAACAGGGGACATGGGGATAAATGTAATGAAGGGAAACAATACCTGGGTTCTGAGAGGTTAATCCAGGCACAACAGGGTTAATCTGGGAGAGGCTGGGCGAGGATTTAGGCTAAAGACCTAGACAAGACTTGTTACTTTTGATCCAGTTGTAACCAACGAATGACTCTATTTGCAAAGAAGATTTTGGGTTTTGAAACCAGCAGGGCAGAAGTTACATCCTTGATGTTTCTTATTAAACACACTTCGGTACTTGTTTTCAGAACAAATGACGTTAAAGATCTTCATTTTCTTTTTCAAGCAACAAGACAAAAGGAACATAACAATACAGATACTTAAGAGGATGTAGAATTTGACCCCGGACCAAAAAGTCCCTGAAAGCCAGATTAAAACAGAGAAGAAATGCTATGTTATTTTAATGTTCTGAAGGTTAAAAAATGAAATTTACATGTGATGAACAATCCCTTCAAGGAAGTGCTTTTAAACATTTATTTTAAAACTGCATATTCTGCATTATAATCTCTGACATAAAAAGTCAGATAAATGAGGTTACATTCAAAGAGTTAATTTTTAGAGTATGGCTCTGCTTCAGGGCTATTTGCAAAATCTCCACTTCATGAAGCTAAATGCAAAAACTTTCAAAATGTGAGTGAATTAAACTCACTTAGGATTTTCCCAAGGTAAGAAATCAACTGTAACCTGACGGGGGGAAGTTATATTAAAATCAAATTAATGTTTCCAAGAACGATCTACGTTCTCTGAATTCAATAGCATCTCTTCAAACGTATCATTAAGCACTTACATAAAAAGCCCCATGAGTTAGATCTGAGACTATATCACATAAGCTGTCAACAATTACACCATGTGTCACATTTGAAGGAATGGGAAAATCTAAAAATAAAGTACTGAAGACAAAATAAAAATAACATCACTGCCATTTGGATAGACGGGTATCAAAGCCCTTGGGTAGGTCTCCAAGAGGGGCATGTTCAATCTGAATTGTCCTAAATCCAACGAAATGTTTTTGTGCATCTTTCATATTTCTAACAGAAAGATTTTCTCTTAATGGCCATTCTCATCTCCCTTTCCCGAGTTGAAATGTTAATGTGGAAAAATATTTTATGGAATATGAAAATAATCTTCTTATAAAAGATTAAATTCACCTGCAATTTTAAAAGTATATCTTAACCTAAAGAAGTAATATAAAAACCATGATCATGCCAATGCTATTTGAAAGTCTATTTATTATCATTACTTCTAATGTTTAATAAAATAAGTTCAAAAGCAAGTAAGGCATCTTTATGTCCAAAGAATATACAACTTTCCTGACATACTTACAAGTGCACTCGAAAAGTAAACACGTTTATAGAAGAGTCCTTTCGAATCACGTTAGTGAGATCACATTTGATCTTGTTGTTTAAAGTATTTTCATCTCATAGGGTATGATCTTTACGAATACAAACTATCAGTGAATAATTCTCTGATTTGTTGGTGAAAGTGAAAGTCACTCAGTCGTGTCTGACTCTGTGACCCTATGGACTGTAGCCCACCAGCCTTCTCTGTCCATGGAATTCTCCAGGCCTGAATACTGGAGTGGGTAGCCGTTCACTTCTCCAGGAGATCTTCCCAACCCAGGGATCGAACCCAGGTCTCCCACATTGCAGGCAGATTCTTTACCGTCTGAGCCACCAGGGAAGCCCAAGAATACCAGAGTGGGTCGCCTTCTCCAGGGTATCTTTCTGACCCAAGAATTGAACTGGGGTCTTCTGCATTGCAGGCGGATTCTTTGCCAACTGAACTATCAGGGAAGCTCTCCAGAATGCATAAGTTCAAAGAAAAATTAAAGAAGATCGTAAGATGGTATTAATTCAAAATGAATAGGTATGTGTCAAAATATCATTGAAATAACAATCCAGGAACAATATTTGAAATACATGTAAGAGGTCAGGGATCCGTAATTCCCATTGCTACACTGTAGGACACTGAGCCCTTGTGCAAGCTCACCCTGCTGTCGATGTATAACCAGTCTTGCATCGGTTGCTTTGTTTGCGGTATCTGGATTATTGCCTCAGCGTTCTGATGTGCTAGGGTATTTCACTGATTTTAGAATTTCTGTCCACACACTTGACTGCCTGGCCTTGATGCTAATACCCAGGGGAATTCTTACCATGCCCATCCCCCAGAGTGCAGGCTCCATCCCCCTGAACCATCTCTTGAATCAGGACTGGGCCAGTTCCGTTTCCCTTCTGATACAAATTCTGTTACAGACATCCTCCTTCAGCAGTCAGCTCTATTAATTTTCTCTCCTTCCCAGAATTTCTCCGCACTGGTCTGCAGCTGAGATTCAAGGATGCCACAGAACTCAGCCTACCAGGTGGTGACAGAGATGCTTAGAAAAAGCATCAGTGTTCATTTTAAATGGCAAAACTTCGTTTTTTGGTCTTCTAAATAAACAATAGTCCTGGATCTCTGCTACGAAATCAACTGGAAGTTTTCTTAAGGACATAAGACCTGTGGAGCAGAAAAAAAGGGGTTCACTCTCATCTGATAAAGGGTGAGCTTCCAGGTACCAGAGCAGCACTTCCCCCCAGAGTGCACCCCAAACCACCAGCCAGCCACAGGATTTGGACAACTTTTATGAAAAGTTTTGTTCCTCATCGCGTAGCAATACTTACCCTTTAAAACCATACCTTCTTTTACAAGTGACAATATTAAGGAAGAAAAAAATAATTAGGTGCTTGTCTCCACGTGTTTACATTCTGTTCAAGCCTGAGACTCCTGTCAAAGTCAGAAAGCTAGGAGGCTAATGGAGATAGGAAACAAACGGCAACAAAACACTTCTAACCAGCAAGTTTCCGGCCTTGTTAAAATTGAAACGCTGCAGGAGCAGGGAGGTTGCTGATGAGTGTCCTCTAACCCAGGGGCCAGAGCGCCAGCTTCCGGCTCCTCCAGTGATGGGACTTGCGTTAATGGGATGTTTATTTGCACCTAGGGGTTAGGTTACCAGTGGAGGGGTCTGCGGCGGGAGTATTTAGTGTCATTTTGCGTGTTTGTCAATGAATGAAAAAACACAAAACATTGCCCAGGGTTAAGACTTGGGAAGTTTGTGATATTTGAGGGCATGGATTATGTTTTTGAAGGGGAAGCTAGAGTTATTTTAATGTATTATTAAAACCCCAGTCTAATCGTGAGAAAGAAAGCTCTAATAGAGGGACAACCTCATGCTCAGTCGTGTCTGACTCTTTGCAACCCCGTGGACTGTAGCCCACCAGGCTCCTCTGTCCATGGGATTCTCCAGGCAAGAATCCTGGAGCAGGTTGCCATTTCCTTCTGCAGGGGATCTTCTCAACCAAGGGATGGATCTGGTGTCTCCTGAGTCTCCTGCATTACAGGGAGATTCTTTACCACTTTGCCGCCTGGGGAAGCCTGCCAAGTTGCTAAGCTGTCCTCCTCAAAACTGTCAAGGCATCAAAACCAAGACTGAGCCAAGGAGATGAGGTGCTGACAGCCAAATATCTTGTGTGTCCTGAGTGAGACTCTAGAACATTCAAGGGACACTAGGTGAAAACTAAGGAATGACAAATTACTTCTAGACTTTCAACAAGATAATGAGTCAGTATTGGTTCATCATTGTAACAAAAGATGTTAATAACAGGAGAAAATGGTAAAGGGCATATGGTGATTTGCTGAGCTCTAGTCTTCATTTTTTCATGTATCTAAAATTTTCTAAAATATAAAGTCTATTAAAACTAAAAAAACAAACAAAAAAACAATTATTGAGGCTAAAGTTTGTTACTAAACCTTAAGCAAGATAAACAACTTTGACTATATAAGATAATCATTCCTCTTTTAAAACAGTTTTCTCTCCATAGAATAGGAAAAACTGCAATGATCCATTTTCACACCCTTCTCCTTTTAAATCTATGGTCTTAACTAATTGTATTGAATTCTTCCCTTTAATCGAAAGATAATGATTGGTCATTGTAGAAAATTAAGATGATAGAGGTAAAAAGAGGAAAATCAAAATCACATGAACACATACAACAACTGAAGTAGAGCTAGTAACGGAAGGTACTTTGTAAATTTGTTAAGTTCATAAGACTGTAGCCCACCAGGCTCCTCTGCCCATGGGATTCTCCAGGCAAGAATACTGGAGTAGGTTGCCATGCCCTCCTCCAGGGGATCTTCCCAACCCAGGTATCAAACCCAGCTCCTGCATTGTGGGCAGATTTTTTACCATCTGAGCCATCAAGGAAGTAGTTCGTAAGTTTAAATACCTGAATTTCTCTTGAAAGTATACCAAAAAAATATACAATACAGATATAAAGTATAACTATTGCATTGCATTTCATTATATGATGGACCATTCTTATTTGGCCAGAGCATTATTTTGGGACCTTAACATTCTTTACATTTTTTAATGTTATTTAAAAAAAACCTCACTCAGCCAAGCATTCTTCCTCTTAATTGTTGCATATGTCTGTAATTATTTCCTTAGCATAAATATCTAGAAATGGGGTTTCTGAGTCAAAAGCGATGAATAATTTTAAGATGTTTGCTAACCACTCTCTAACCACTTTAAGATGTTGTCAAACCACTCCCCAAACTCTGTGCCACTGTACACATCAATAAACCAATGTGCAGAGTGCCTGGAATGCCTTTCACTCGTTAGCTCAGCCATTCAACAAAAATACCTAAAACCCTTCCACATCCATGTTCTTGTCATAAAATGCTCTCTTACAAAAAATATGAAATAGGTTACAGGAGGATTTTCAAGAGATTTTTACATTTTAAAACTATGGCTTTCTGCAGTACAAAATGTTTTTTTCCCTGTTGTTCTATTTTGAAATATAAATTAACATTGTTAAATACAAAATAAATTAACTAATGAAGGGAAAAATAGACATCTAGGTGCCTAGGTATACTTTTCCACTTTCCCAAATCATAGTGTTTCCATTAAAATTGGTTTATAAACACGTCTACTTTGATACTTTGGCAAACTGGAAGTTGATCAGTCGAACTCAGGGCATTTTATATAAAACAATATATATAATTACTGTAGAAGGCATGCCTTTTAGCCACAGAATGAAGTGGCAGGAATGTTACTTTATTTTCTGTAACTAAGGCAGCTCAGGCCCTCCCTGAACCCTGGTTGGGCGGTATGATGGAAAATGCAATTTCAGCCCTGACTCGGTCATTCCCAAAGTCTGTAAGGATCTTCCAGAAGCAGCCGCTCCAATTCCATGTGGTGGGTTCAGCCAGGCTCCTTCAGGGCTCAGTGTTCCAGGGTGTGAGGGACACAAGACCCCTTTCCCCTTCTAAGTCCAGAACCCTGCATAGCAGGGGCAGGCTCCTGCCTCCTATTTCTCTTCTGCAAAAGGAGACCCATTCTCAAAGCCAAGCAGTTTCTGCTTTCCAACCCCACAGAAATTTCCCCAGGCAAAATCTCCCTTAACCACAGCCACCTGCTGAAATCCAGAGGAGGGTAAAACACCCAGGGAAGAAAAGACACAAAATAACAAGTCAATCGTTTTGACTGTTTTTTAAAGGATCCTGCCTAGTGTAGATGGTGTTATCAGCTATCCTGAGCTGACCAATCTCCCAAGAATTAGCAGGTTAAGGGGCAAAACAGTCTTTGTGCAATTTAAATTAAAAAAAGAGCCGTCTGGCCTTGGAGTCCCAGTTCCTGGCCTTACAGGAGGATCTTCAGACTCCAGTATGGCTGTTGCTGTTGTGCAGTTGCTCAGTCTTGTCTGACTCTTTGCAGCCCCCATGGACTGCAGTACTCCAGGCCTCCCTGCCCTTCACCATCTCCCGAAGTCTGCTCAAACTCATGTCCATTGAGTGGGTGATGCCATCCAACCATCTCATCCTCTGTTGTCCCCTTCTCCTCCTGCCTCCTTCCCAGCATCAGGAGCTTTTCTAATGAGTCAGTTCTTTGCATCAGGTGGCCAAAGTATTAGAATTTCAACTTTAGCATCAGTCCTTCCAATGAATATCCAGGGCTGATTTCCTTTAGGATGGACAGGTTGGATCTCCTTGCTGTCCAAGGAACTCTCAAGAGTCTTCTCCAACACCACAGTTCAAAAGCATCAATTCTTCGGCGCTCAGCTTTCCTTATGGTTCAACTCTCACATCCATACATGACTACTGGAAAAATCATAGCTTTGACTAGATGGACCTTTTTTGGCAAACTAACGTCTCTGCTTTTTAATACGCTGTCTAGGTAGACAACCAGGGGAGGTCTGTTCTGTTTTCCTTTTCCGGGAAAGTCCTCATTCACCTGGACCACTTCATGCCTGAACATCCTCAAGTTCTACTGGTTCCTGGCCTCTTCCTTCACATTTTCCCTCAAACCCAGGCTCCCTGTGTTCTCTAGGTGAGCTCAGTAGACAGCTTCATGCAGGTTGGCACCAAAAATAAAAATTGTTCTGGGGCTCCTTAGCATTCACTCCAGAGATGGGACTTCCCCGGGGAGAATGTCACGTTTGTTCCTAGGAAAGGATGATGACACAAAAGCATGCTGACGCAGCAAGCAAGCAGAGGAGACGTCTGGAGCGGAGTGATGAATGGTCCCTTCTGTAAACTAGGGAACACAGTGTTCGGTTTCCTGCTGTTGCCTCACCAGGAACATGAAGTTACTTTGTTACATGAAAGGGCAACAGTGAACCTGTGGGGATCACTTGGGCAAGGAGGCGTCTATTGACCGTAATTCTCTACCACAGTTCAGTTCCGTTCAGGCGCTCAGTCGTGTCCGACTCTTTGCGACCCCATGAATCGCAGCACGCCAGGCCTCCCTGTCCATCACCAACTCCAGGAGTTCACTCAGACTCACGTCCATCGAGTCAGTGATGCCATCCAGCCATCTCATCCTCTGTCATCCCCTTCTCCTCCTGCCCCCAATCCCTCCCAGCATCAGAGTCTTTTCCAATGAGTCAACTCTTTGAAAACGGTCCCCCCCCCCCCACTTAAACTGAAGATCCTGCCTCTCCACAACCAGCCTTCTCCTGGAGTCATACTTAGTTAATCCATTTCGGACCCCTTGTCTTACACCGGTTTGTGGACTTAAGTTGACTTGTTACGGGTGTGTGTAACACTAGTCTCCTCTGTATGGCTGTGACTATTCCAGGCAAGAGTCCAGGCTCGTCTTCATATGCACTCATTCATTCAAGCAGTGTCACCTGCTCTGCTGGAAGGGATGTTGTGGTTAAGTCAATGAGTTGGATACATTGTTGTTTAGTCACTCAGTCTGTCTGACACTCTTAGCCACCCTATGGACTGAAGCCCTCTGTCCACGGGATTCTCCAGGCAAGAGTACTAGAGTGGGTTGCCATGCCCTCTTCCAGGGGATCTTCCCGACTCAGGGACCAAACCCTTGTCTCCTGCATTGCACTCGGACTATTCTCTACCGCTGAGCCACAGGCAGTAATTATAAACAAAGATGGGGGTGTAGAATTTCAGGTAAAGATACTAGGTTTCATGCACAGGTCAAGCAGCCAGGCTTTTTGTCCCTGTGATCCTAACACTCAATGCAGAGCTTGGCATGGAGAACTGTGTATAATGAATGAAATGAACAGACTGCGGAGATTAGATTGAGTCTCTTGTCCACTTCCTGCTAGTCATGTAACATATGGCGGTTACCCTGGCCTTTCCTGTTTCTAACACTAAAAACAGAGTATCTCTGTAAAAAATGCAACACTGTTCTAAGAAAAAAAAACCCTGCTACCCTAAAGACACGTGAACACACAGTGCTTCTTCAGTTTCAGTCCTGGGATACAGTCTTAGTCTCCAAATATACTCATACTAGTGGCCATAAAGTAGAGAGAAGATGGAATGAGATGAGCTGGTCCAGTCTTCTTGTAATATGCCTGGTGACCCTGAGCCCAGACAGGTGGCGAGAAGGGCTAAAGAGCACAGAGCTGGAGAATTCTGCAGTCTCTGTAAACATGGAGCAAGTGCCTCTGGCTCAGGTGTTTGGAGATTGTATTCACACCCCCACCATCCTAGAAATTAATATTCACAGATTACAAAGAGTTTCATGCTCTGTCTTGCTGCTGCTAAGCTGCTGCTGCTGCTAAGTCGCTTCAGTCATGTCCGACTCTGTGCGACCCCATAGACGGCAGCCCATCAGGCCCCACCGTCCCTGGGACTCTCCAGGCAAGAACACTGGAGTGGGTTGCCATTTCCTTCCCCAATGCTCTGTCTTGACGTGCATTTAAATCACCTTCATTTTATGTTCTTATCTTTCACAGGACTATAAAGATTTTGGTGTAGGACTTAATCATGTGCATCTCATCTGAATATCCTCACTGATTGCTATCTGAAGAACGAATGAATGAATCCTATCTTTGACGTGAATGCCTTCGTACTAACATCTTTCTTCACGTTGGTGCTTTGAGTCAAATTGAAGAAAATCTGTCTGATCAACATGATCCTCTAAAGAATTAAGTTTCTTTTGGGAAATTAACAGAATTAAGTTCATACAGATCTGAGAAAGAACCTAACATGTAAACTTAGTAAGCAGATACATATTCCTGTGGCCAATAAACGTGCATTATTTTGTAATCAAAGCTCTGGATCCTTTATTAAGTATTTTGTTCTTAGGCCATACACAGAAAAATTAAATTGACTTTTTCCATAGAAAAACTGGGTGAAACTGAGTGAGTGCTATTTCACAATTTGCAACACCTTTACTGTGTAAATCACTAAAAAAAAAAAAAAGAATCTTAAACACGCTTCATCCTTGGTAAAAACTGATTTTAAAAAAAAAAAAATTCTGACCCTGTAACATTTTGGCATAGCTACCTCTTCCTTTTGTCAGAAACAGAAATGATTTGAAATAACTCTAAAGGCGGTTCAAAGATAAGTGCTTTTAAAAATCACACACAACAGTTAACCACCCCAAAAGAGGGGCCTGATCGTCCTGATGAGGAGCAAATAGTGTTTAGACAAATTCAGGAGATGACATCTAGACCCAGCAACACCTAGAAGATCTTTTCACACATCATTTGGTGTTTTTTGGTTTTTTTCCTTTTCTACAGATGGATGAGCAAACTTTAAGGAGTTAATAGGCAGATAAAAGTCGGATGGAAAAGGACAGTAATGTTAAGACAAGTTAAAAGCTCTTTCCGACACCAGCTCCCAATCCGGCCTCCCCAGCCGTTTCCCCTGTGAACTTTTTGTGTTTCATTCATTTTGCTGGAATTGGAAAGAGAGAGGCCAAGAAAAGGCTGTATCCTGCCTCATTGACTAAAGCTCTCCTGTAAGCGAGTTTAATGGGCTAGAAGCGAACACCACTGACAGTTCTAAGAAAACTTACCCGGCGCCTCCAGTGCCCCGAGGGCTCCCCGCGGCTCCGACTCTCTCCGCTTCGCTCCACGCTCCTTTTCCTCGCATCTGCGGAAGCTTCCGCGACCAACCAGGAGCATCTATTAGGAGACAAACCCCGCGCCGATAGAAGCGCTCCGGGCCTCATTAACGGAGGGTCCCGGCCGAGAACTGGCTGTAATTACAGCCGACTTAACAGTGATGCTCACGTGAGCCGATAAGCTCTTAAGACCGAAATCAAATTTCCTTTACATTTGCAAGCCGTTGTTTCCTCTCATTTACCCTTTAAAAAGGGGTCCCTCTCTGCTTGATGGGTACCTCTCAGCCACACTCACTTTCTGTGCATGCTGCTCTTGTGACCCCTTTCTTGTATCCTTTTTCCACAAGGTTTCTTCTGAAGTACATCAAGGAAGGGGCCACAGAGACTGAAATTCTTGTCACCGAGCACAAGAAAGGGCCTTCTCCTCGCCTTCATCCAAGCAGAACACTTGGTGGTTTGGTGCGTGTGTGTGCGCGTGCGTGCGTGTGTGCGTGCGTGCTTACCTTGTGTTGCGGTGCTGTATTCACGGAGAAGTGCAGAGTGCACCAGGGCGCAGCTGAAGTGTCACAAACTGAAAACTCCCAAATAACCACGACCAGCACGTCAGTTACCTAGGGCTGTGGAAGCAAAGTGCCGCAAAGGGGCGGGGCCAGGGGTGGGTGGGGTGGGGAATTTGCTCTTTCACAGTTCTGGAAGCCAGAGGTCAGAGGTCAAGGTGTTGGAAGGGTTGGATCCTTCTGGAAGCTGGGAGGGGTTATCTGCTCTGGGCCCCTCCCCTGGCTCCTGGTGATAGCCAGGGTTCTCCGCGGGTCCTCTCTGCAATCTCTGCCTCTGTCTCCGCAGGGCCTTCCCCTGCGCATCCCTCTAAAGATGGGCGTTAACCTGATTACATCTGCAAGCAGCCTGTTTGCAAGAAAGGCCCCTGTCTATACGTCTCAGTGACTCCCCTAACTGCCTCTTTTAAGCTGGCGTTCCACTAGAGTAGCAGCGATGAAGAAATCGGCTGCCAATGCAGAAGACACGAGTTTGACCCCTCGGTCAGGAAGATCCCCTGGAGAAGGAAATGGCAACCCACTCCAGTATTTTTGCCTGGGAAATCCCGTGAACAGAGGAGTCTGACAGGCTACAGTCCATAGGGTCGCAGAGAGTGGGACACAACTTATCCATTAAACAACAACCTTTACTTATTCAATGGCAACCCACTCCAGCACTCTTGCCTGGAAAATCCCATGGGTGGAGGAGCCTGGTAGGCTGCAGTCCATGGGGTCGCTAGGAGTCGGACATGACTGAGCGACTTCACTTTCACTTTTCACTTTCATGCATTGGAGAAGGAAATGGCAACCCACTCCAGTGTTGTTGCCTGGAGAATCCCAGGGACGGGGAAGCCTGGTGGGCTGTCATCTCTGGGGTTGCACAGAGTTGGAGCGACTTAGCAGCAGCAGCAGCAACAGCTTAAAAGTCAACACACTTCCTCCACTTTTTTTGAGCACTTGATTTGAAGCCATTTTTAGGAGGCCTCCAGTTTGGTATGCAGGTACTTCTCTAAGTGGTTTTTTCTTTTCATTTTTAAACAGATTTATTCATGCATTGGAGAAGGAAATGGCAACCAACTCCAGTGTTCTTGCCTGGAGAATCCCAGGGATGGGGGAGCCTGGTGGGCTGCTGTCTATGGGGTCGCACAGAGTCAGACACGACTGAAGCAACTTAGCAGCAGCAGCAGCAGCTTCGGTTGATTTATTTGGGGGGTTGGGGTCTCGGTTCTGCTGGCTGTCTGGTCGGGACACAGGGAAGGGTCATTTCCTTGCTGAGATGTCCACAGCCTCTGATCGCAGGCTGTGAGTGGACTCAGCTCTGGCGTCCCCCCTACGTTTATGAGAATTTTTATTCTGGCTGCATGAGGGCCCTGGGATCTTTAAGCCCAGTTCTTTGCTCCCATCTCCCCTGGGCTTCGCATCTCTCCAAAAGTCCAGGGGGAAGCAAGATACAGAACGCCCTGCTCTGCTCCCATCCCCTTCCCTCCGGACGGTGCACCCAGCCCGGGAGAATCATCCTTCTTTTTTGGTGGGAGGAGGTCTCTATTTTGATTATTCTCCCATTCATTTTGTCTGAGCCTTGATTTTTCTAAGATGCCTTGAAGATTTTTTTTTTTTTTTTACTATATCCCCATATTAAGACAATTAACACAAGGTGGACAGGCTGGTTGTGTGACTTTTAGAAGTTACTCATTCTAATTAAAGAGCATCCTTGTCTATAAAGAGAGGATAAGAACAGTTTCCACTTCATAAGATTTAGGGACGGGGAATTAAATTAGCTTAGCTTAGCAACATAAACATTTATAACTATGCCTGGCACATAGCAAGACTCTGATGTCAGATACCACCCATTTATTTATTAACAGCATGAAAGGGGATGGGAAGACAAAATAATAGGAAGAAAAAACTCAGTTTCCAAAATAAGAACAAATAGTTATTTCCTAAACTTATAAAAGTCATTCTGAACCCAATAACAGGATAGTTGGCATGAAGGACTGCAGTGAGATACCAAGAATAGAAATGTTGATTGTGCTGTCTTTGCATCAATAACAGTAGCTAAGGGTTTGGAGGGAAACCTGCATGTTTCCTAGACAAGGGACTCCCCTCTTGGAGGTAAAAATCTGCAAGCGAATGAACCAAAAACAATTCCTTACAGGGGGCTTCTCTGGTGGCACTAGCAGTAAAGAATCCACCTGCCAATGCAGGAGATGTAAGAGATACAGGTTCGATCTCTGGGTCGGGAAGATCCCCTGGAGAGGGAAATGGCAACCCACTCCAGTGTTTTTGCCTGGGAAATCCATGAACAGAGGAGCCTGGAGGGCTACAGTCCATGGGGTCGCAAAAGAGTCATATACAACTGAGCGATTAAGCAACAACAGTTCTTTTTCAGTAAGGGCAAGCCATTCAGAAAAGGTCAAGTTAAAGGTGTACATGATCTCATCTAAAAATATGGAAAGAGAAACAACAGTGTCATAGAAACTATAATTAACTTTTCAAATGACCACAGAACTAGCCAATGAAGGAGAAACCTCACTGGCTGAGCAAACACAAGGCAGGAAGCAGTCGCTTCTGAGCGCCTTTTCACTTTATCACTCTCTACTGTGAAGACCCAGGCCGCACGTTAGCTGGCCCTGGCCTCACTAATCTGAAGATCACTTTTACAGGAAACACTTTGTTTAGAGTGTCATACATTCAGCGGGAAAGAATAAATATCAAATGAAATGATGCTGACACCGAAGGGATCGCCGATCTGACATGTCAACAGTCATCTCGGCCGGAACACGTGGAAACCCAACGGGACATCTGTTCCACTCGGCAGGGTCTCCTCGTCGACAGGTGGAGACGTGTTTTTGAAAGAGGGACTCAGTGACCAGCTGTCCTTCCTCCACGGGAAGACAAGAGGGGGAAATGTAGCCAGCAGGCCGAGGGAGGGGTTTAGGCTGCACAGGAACTACAGTGGAAGGCTGGACAGAGGAGATCCCAAACACAGGCGAGCTCCCGAACGTCTTAAAACTCAAGTAGGAAGCAGCAAGCAGGAACGTCTTGACGGATGCTGAAACTCAAACAGCAAGCAGGAACTTCTTGAAAGATACTGAAAAACCAGAGGCATAATCTGTGCTGATTCAGGCACACTAATGCTTCACAGTAAGAGGTATGCATTGAAGTGAACGGATTACGGGAACTGGGTGACCTAGGACTCTCTGAGATTGCTTTTATCCCAACATACTGCAACGACTTTAAGGTTTTAAGGACGTAAATATTGAGAAAGTCAAACATCTCAAACTTTCGGCACATTTTAGGAACCTGATTCCAAATTCAAGTATTGTAGCTACCTTCCACAGCTACTTTCTGTGCAGGAAGTCACTACTATAAAGTAATTTGGTGGCTGTCATAGAGACTTAGCCACAGCAAAGTTATCTAAAAATTCTAATACGATCATTAATTTATTACATGGTCTGTGCCATAAACCATGAATTACCCAAAAAGTGCTTTCCCAGTAACTTAAAAAAAATCTCTGGTTCGTTGTCTTCTTTTGTTAAGATAAAATGTTTATTAAAATAAAATTCAGTGCAGTGGTGAGTATTATGTAGTTGTTGCTGTTCAGTTGCTAAGTCATGCCTGATGCTTTGTGACCCCATGGACTGCAGCACACCAGCGTTCCCCGTCTTCCACTGACTCCTGGAATTGGCTCAAACTCATTTGTGTAGAATAATATTTAATGGGTTGGGGGAACATTTATGATATATTTATTGGTCTTAAGAAAAGTAGGTCACCTAACTATGTAAGTAATCACTAAAATTTTTTTAAAGACACATTTATAAGCACAAAAAAATGCATGAATAAAGGGATATAAACTATTATATTAGCAATATTTCTCAGTGACTGAATTACAGGTGACTTTCCTTTTCTCCCTCTTTCTTATGTTTTCTAAACTTTCTACGAGAATATGTACCATTTTATAATGATAAGCAAAGTCTATTATAAAGAACATTGTGTCTTTTAAAGAAATTTATTTTTAATTGGAGGATAATTGCTTTATAATAATTGTGTTGGTTTCTGCCACACACCAACATCAATCAGCCATAGGTGTGCATATGTCCCCTCCCTTCCGAACCTCTCTCCTGAACCTCCTCCTGCCTTCCGCCCCATCCCACCCTTGTAGGTTGTCACAGGGCACCAGTTTGAGCTCCCTGTGCTTTACAGCAAATCCCCACTGGCTATCTCTTTCACATACGATAATGGATCTGTTTCCATGCTACTTTCTCAGTTCACCCCACCCTCTCTTTCCCCTGCTTTGTCCACAAGTCTGCTCTCTATGTCTGCATCTCCAAGAACATTGCATCTTTTTTTTTTAAGTTAATTAATTTATTTTAATTGGAGGCTAATTACTTTACAATATTGTAGTGAACACTGCATCTTAATGGTGAAGAATAGACTAATGTTTTCCAAAAGAAACTGCTATGGTGAAGCAGAAAACACGAATGATGAGTCTAATGGACACGCTTTTATCTCCCAGACCTTTCCTCCAGCCTGGGTGGAGGCAGGTATATTCTTGTGGCCAGAGAGGAGAGGTGATAAGATCTAGTTTAAAATATCAACCGGCTAAATGTTGCAGAAATAGCCTGGCATTCTAGAGTGTGATGAATCATTTGGGTGGGAGCTTATACTGATGAAATAGATCTACCCTCACGAAAACCCTCCACCCAAATGCCAAACTATCCCATGTGCCTTGTACTGTAGCTGAACTTGACTCATGTGGGCTCCCATAATGCAGCATTTGTGAAAGATTGGACAAAGAATGAGCCAAATCTTCACCTTTGCAAATCTTTCCCCACGTTCCAGATGAATTACAGGGCTCGTGTTTAAAATTCACGAGAACCCTTTCAAACAACATCACGTTCTAATTTATTAGAGCAAATTCCTCATGAAATTCTTTCTTGAGCTAACTTAAATTATATGTACTTTGCAGTAATAAACTGTGCTTTTTCCATTCAAATATAATATAATTTTAATAGTCAGTAATTTATATTGCACTTTCACATTAGAAACAGCATGACCATATAAAGGACTGAAAGAAACATCAGTTGCTCTCTAACCGTCTTTAGAGATCACCAGCAAAGGGAATCAAGCCTCTGCTAATGCACTTTGTATGGCAGAAACTAATGGTCAATATTTTTTTCTTAAGAGAAAGCATATTGAAAAGAAAATTGGATGTAACCAAGGTATTAAGGTGATAAGACAATGACTGGATTCAGGGTAGGAAAATATGAGTCAGGAGCTCAAGTCCACAATGATTTAAGGGCACATTCGAGAGTCTGGTCATCCAAAATGAAGAGAAAAGGTACTGAGGGTCCCACCTGAGGGCACAAGCCTCAAAGAAAGAAGACATTTTGAAGGTAGGTGACAGCCAACATAGCAATGATGTGTTCATTTCTTAGGGATGCTATCAGAAAGTGCCACAAGTTTAGGGCTCCAAACCTCAGAAAAATGGGTTCTGTTACAAATCTGGAGGCCAGAATATCTAAAGGAGTCTGTGTGGCTGTAGTCAAGGAGTCAGTGGGCTTCCATGGTGGCTCAGATGGTAAAGAATCCGTCTGCCAATGCAGAAGACATGGGTTTGATCCATGGGTCAGGAAGATCTGCTGGAGAAGGGAATGGCTATCTACTGCAGTATTCTTGCCTGGAGAATCCCACGGACAGAGGAGCCTGGTAGGCTATAGACCATGGGGTTGCAAAGAGTTGGAGATGACCGAGCACACACATGTGCGCACACACACACACACACACACACACACACACACACATACACACACCAGGAGTGGTCAGAGCTGCTTGGCCCCCGAAAGCTCCAGGATAGATTCCCCAGGCTCATCTACAGTTTCCAGTGTCTGCTGGCAGCCTTGTTTTCTAGGCTCCTAACTACCATCTCTACCTCTGTGGTCACTGCGCCTTCTCCTGTTCTGTCTGGATATGTCATCAAACATCCCTCTGCCCCACTCTTATAAGAATAAATGTGCCTGCATTGGGGGGTCTACCTGAATTACTCAGAATGCTCTCAGCATCTCAAGGTCTCTAACCACATCTGCGAAGACCACCCCCCTCCTACTCCCCACCCCTCTTCTCTCCCTCCCTCTCTCTTTCTCTCACCATATATGGCAACATTCACAGGATCTAGGGATTAGCACGTGGCCATTTCTCAGGGTGCCTTGGTTCAGTCTACAGCAAATGGTGAAGTGGATGTGTCACCCGGGTTAATAGGAAAGAGCTGGAGTTCAGCTAGACCAGGGGTCTGCAAACCACAGCCCGCAGGCCAGTGCCAGCTTCTGTAAACAAAGCTGCATGGGCGCCCAGCTGTGCCAATTTGTTTACATATCGTCTCTGGCTGCTTTCTTGCTACAAGGGCAGAAGCGAGGAGTTGAGACAGTAACCATATGGTCCTCAAAGCTGAAAATAGTTACTATCTGGCCGCTCACAGAAGAAGTTTGCCAAGCCCTGGGTTGGACCCAGAACATGATGGCATGGTCCTAGGAAGATGGCGGAGTTTCTCTCTCCAGCTGATCACAAGTCCTAGTCCTGGGTGTGTGAGAAGGTCAGTGGGAGAAAAACTGACAAAATGCGATTGGACTTTACAGTGAGACCTTGCTGCTGCTGCTGCTGCTGCTGCTAAGTCATTTCAGTTGTGTCTGACTTGGGGTAAAATATTTCACTAACATTGTCAATGTGTAAAACAGGTATTAAATGGAACATGCTAAGAAAATGGATATTTGTGAAATATTTTGTTGCTTGTGTAGTAAAATATGTTAGCTATCCTCTATATTTATATACATAAAAACATATATTTAGTAATTATTTATTAGTTGGTAAAATATATTTGCTTGAAAATGTTTCCCAAGAAGTTTATGTGTCCTATTAAAGGAAAAAGAATAATTAGAATCTGAGTAGCATAGCATAGCGGGATAAAAAATAAAGGTAGGCTTGTGATAGTAAGTCAAGAAAGACTTGAAAATGTAGACCAAGAGGAGAGGGAGAGACTGAAGGAGCTGGAGCGGACAGAAAAGGTGGTGAGTGAGGTGCCAGCCCAAGGAGGATGGGCACCAAGGCCTCAGGAAGGGGGACCCCCGTAATAAGCACGGGGGGGCCTGGAGGAGGGGCCATGGAGGATGGGTGGGCAGAGGCACCCCGACACCCTGAGGGAGAGATCCCAGCTGAAAAGGGCTTCTGAAACTTCACAACACATGCAATGCACCTGATCCTGGATTTTAGGAACCCAGAGCTGTGTAAGTGTGTGTGTGTGAAGTCGCTCAGTCGTGCCCGACTCTTTCGACCCCATGGGCTGTAGCCTGCCAGGTTCCTCCGTCCATGGGATTTTCCAGGCAAGAGTACTAGAGTGGGTTGCCATTTCCTTCTCCAGCTGTGTAAGGGGTCCTGATTAAACCGAGACCCTAGAGGACCAGATGAGACATTTTATCAGAAACCAAAGAGCAGGATCATCCGCTGGTTTGTCCAGAGTCAGGCCCTGGGCAGGGGCTGGAAGACCTGTCAACACGTACAGCCCGCTGGGACCACTGGTGATGGGAAGGCTGGTCCGGGGCTGCTGGGAGCTGCCAGGAAGGGGCAGAACTGGAATCAGACTCAGGTGCCCCACCCCTCTGTCCTTCCCACACTCAGGATCCCTCTGATGTACCCACTCAGGACGGGGGCGACACACAGTGGTGGCGGGAGCATGAGGGGTGACATCGACTGTGGTTTTGTACTATGAACTGATGCTCTGAGTGTGCAAATTAAGCCATGTCATTAATAGGCATCCTTCCCCATTTTGGTGGCTCAGATGGTAAAGAATCAGCCTGCAATGCAGGAGACTCCTGTTCGATCCCTGGGTCGGGAAGATCCCCTGGAGGAGGGCACGGCAACCCACTCCAGTGTTCCTGCCTGGAGAATCCCACGGACGGAGGAGCCTGATGGGCTACAGTGTATAGGGTTGAAGAGTCAGACACAGCTGAGCGGCTAACACTTTCATTTTCAGACTTTCCCCATTTTACTGCCCACTCGTGTAGCGTCTGTTTGTCCAGACTTCCCGGCAAGCTCAGGCCCCCAGGGGCTGAGGCCGTCTCTGCCCGTGGTGACTCAAACAAAGGGAGGACAGAAGAAAGCATTTGGAGGGCAGATCAGGAGCCATGGAAACAGTCCAAACAGAGGATCCTGAAGAAACATCTTCGGGCCTGGGCAGAAAGGGAGGCTCTCGCAGAGGCAGAGGAAGGGGACCTGGGACCGTGAAGCCAGCAAGCCTTGGAGTTTGGGGGTGAAGTAGGAACAGAATCTGAAGGATGCCAGAGGCTCAGCCCCCCGAACCAGACCCCCTTCCTGGGGCTCCGTTTGCACCAGGAGATTGGAAGACAGACCCTGAAGTTTCTGTTGTTGTTGCTGTTCAGTCTCTCAGTCGTGCCCGACTCTTTGCGACCCCATGGGCTGCTGCACACCAGGCTTCCCTGTCCATCACCATCTCCCGGAGTTTGCTCAGACTCACGTCCATTGAGTCGGTGATGCCATCCAGCAGTTTGGATGATACCAGATGCAGTTTCTCTCATCCCAAGTGGGCCCCACGCTCTCGCTGTGCTATCGGTCTTCCTGTGTGATAGCTGCCTTGTTGCCCAGGGTACCAGCCTCTGAGCAGGCCTCTCCAGTACCCGTCTTCTCTCCCTGCCAACTTCACCCTCATAGCTGGCCAGCCACTGCTCTGAAAGAAAGAACCAGGCGTTCACACTTTCCCTTTCTGATGATGCACAGTTGCTATGGTGACAGAGACGGCTTACAGGCCTCCAGACTCACTTAGGAAAGGCACATCGCAGCATTTTCCAGAAGCATCATTGCCTCGCACGTTGGGCCTTTCCAAGTCTGCCCCGACCTGCTGCTCGAACCTTTCCAGTGATCCTGCCGAGGCTGAGCACGGGGCCTCCTCCCTGCCTCCTGTCTGCAGTTCCTGCAACACGTGTGCCTCACACCAACCTCCACGGCCCTCACCACCTCCACTGCGGACCTCACCCACCTTCCGCTGGCCCCTGCTTTCAGGATGAGCCCACATTTTATACAGGAGAACTTTTTTCTTAAGATTTTTTTTTTTTTTTGATGTGGACAATTTTTAAAATATTTGCTACAATATTGCTTCTGTTTTATGTTTTGGATTTTTGGCCTTCAAGTATGTGGGATCTTAGCTCTCCAGGGAGTGAAAGTGAAAGTCAGTCATGTCTGACTCTGTGACCCCGTGGACTGTAGCCTGTGCCAGGCTCCTCTGTCCATGGAATTTTCCAGGACAGAATACTGGAGTGGGTTGCCATTTCCTTCTCCAGAGGGTCTTCCTCACCCAGATATCGAACCTGGGTTTTGCACATTGCAGGCAGATTCTTTATCATCTGAGCCACCAGGGAAGCCCCTTGGCTCCCCAACCAGGAATCAAACCCACACGCCCTGCTTTGGAAGGTGAGGTCTTAACCACTGGACCACCAGGGAGGTCCCAATGGAGAAGAAGTTTGGAAGCACATCAATTGAGCAGGAAGTTTTACAGTAATAGGTGCTGTTTCAGTCCCCAGTGGCCACTGAAGACTGCGAGTCAGCTGCAGCCCCCCAGGAAAACGTGGAGGAACAGCGCCATCAGTATTGACATCATGGTCATCTGCCCTCCAGGTGTCTGCAGCGCCCAGCGGGCACCCACTTCAGAGCCTTGCATGCAGAAGATGGAGAAGCAGTACCCAAATCACAAATCAATCCACCCAGAGGCTTTTCAAGTGACTCAAAACGGCTTTGAGCTGTTTTCTTCTCTGAGTCTCCCTGCCCTCCTTCTCCCGCTTTCAAGTGTACCCCGGCGTCTCTACAAACAGAAATACCAGGGCGCCCAGGTTCTTCAAACAAAGCCAGCCACGGTCCCTTTGTGGCTGCCGCATCAATGGATGAACGGTGCTCCCCGGACTTGAGAAGAGCAACATCAGATGTGGTTAGGGATCTTAATAACACGATCATTAAGGACTAGACCAGTGCTGAAATTTGTTTTTCCTGTAGCACCTGGAGCTACAGAAGTCCAGAGGGAGCAGGAAAAAAATGGTTTTCCTTAGGTCTGTCTTTGAAATTCATTTTCCCTCTGTAGTAGAGACCTGTCAGTCAAATTCCTAAAGTAAGAAAACTGTTTATTCTTCCTAAAAAGCAACTGAGGGAAGCGTGGGGGTCTCACTCAGGTAGAAGCCAGTGTTTTGCATGCTCAGGTAAAGGAGAAATGCCTTCTTGGTGCTTTAGGACTACTTTTGAGAAAACGTGTACCATATAAATGAATCAGGGACTTCCCAGGTGGCTCAGTAGTAAAGAATCTGCATGCCAGTGCAGGAGCCACAGAAGACTTGGTTTGATCCCTCGGTCAGGAAGATTCCCCTGGAGAAGGGAATGGCAACCCACTCCAGTATTCTTGCCCCGGAGAATCTCATGGACAGAGGAGCCTGGCGGGCTACAGTCCACGGGGTTGTAAAGAGTCAGACACAACTAAGAGTGCATTCGTAAATGAATTATCAATACAAATCTTGTCTAACACAGGTGCAGTTTCTGCCTCTTGGCCAACCTGCCACTCAACACGGAAATCTTACTGAACACTAGTTCCTCTTAAGGTGTGCCCCTAGAATTTTTTATTTCAGACATAGCAGGAGAAAAGGTTCCTGTCCATTCTTTCTGCGTCCACAGGAAACACCCTCCTGTTTCCTCCCTTAGTCCCTTGTTCCTAATCATTCTTTCCTTCCCTTTCCATTTAAAAAGAAATTAGAGCATTCACAGAACTCTACATTTAGAGAATCGTGGAATATTAAAGTTGGAAGAGGTTTTAGCCATCATCAAGTCCAGCTCCCTCTTTTTATAGACAAGAAAATTGAGGCTCAGATACGTTGAAACAGATCCAAATTCTATACCTAGTTAGTGGCAGAGCTGGAAATAAATCATAGATCTTTCACTATCCATATAGTCAAAGCTATGGTTTTTCCAGTAGTCAGGTATGGATGTGAGAGCTGGACCATAAGGAAGGCAGAATGCTGAGGATTTGATGCTTTCAAACTGTGGTGTTGGAGATGACTCTCGAGAGTCCCTTGGACTGCAAGGTTATCCAACCAGTCCATCCTAAAGGAAATCAGTCCTGGGTGTTCATTGGAAGGACTGATGTTGAAGCTGAAGCTCCAATACTCTGGCCACCTGATTCGAAGAACTGACTCATTGGAAAAGACCCTGATGCTGGGAAGGAGGCAGGAGGATAAGGGGACGACAGAGGATGAGATGGTTGGATGGCATCACCGACTCGATGGACGTGAGTTTGAGTGAAATGCGGGAGATAGTGCAGGACAGGGAAACCTGGCGTGCTGCAGTCCATGGGGTCGCAAAGAGTCAGACAAGACTTGGCGACCGAACAAAAACAATTCACCGTCTAGCCTGGTGCTTCACCCACCACATGAAAGATCTTCAAAACTGCTTGATTATCCCAATTACTGCTGGCCCTTGTGAGAAGCATGGACCTGTGTCATCTTTGGAGATTCAGTATGCATAACAACTTCCCATGATTCTGAGGAACAGACATTGTCCAGGAAACTCTTCATGTCAACATGCACTGCTGTCTTCCTCCAAGGGCATTCTCTTTCTCCGTCGGCAGTGGATTCTGGAATGGAAGAGTTGGGAGGAGAGGGGAGAAGGGCTTGGCTTGTTCGGACTTTTGGCAGCATCTCAAGGGGAAGGAAGCAAGGAACGGAGACTAAGCTCAAGGTGACCACTACAGCCCCCAGAGGGCTTTCTTTTCCCCTGTCCAAATTTTCAAAAACTTTATCGTCTCTTCCAGTAGCAGTCATTGGTTGCCTTTATTGGGTTACTTTTTCTTTTCATTTCTATTTCTTGGTCACATGGATAAATTGTGAGATTATTGAGAAGAGAAAGAAAAAACAAAAACAAGGACTTCCCTGGTGGCCCAGCAGTTAAGACTCCATGTTTCCAATGCAGGAGGCGTGGGTTTGGCCTCTGGTCAGGGAACTCAGACCTCACATGCTGCTGGGCACAGCCAAAGGAAAAACAATAAAGAATTCATCTAATTCACGTTTACTTATCTCTTAATGGCCTTCCCTTGTAGCTCAGTCGGTAAAGAATCTGCCTTCAGTGCAGGAGACCCAGGTTCAATCTCTGGGTTGGGAAGATCCCCTGGAGAAGGAAATGGCAACCCACTCCAGTGTCCTTGGCCTGGAAAATCTCATGGACAGAGGAGCCTGGTGGACTGCAGTCCATGGGGTCGCAAAGAGTAGGGCATGACTGAGCGACTAACACTATCTCTTAATATATAACATGATGCCTTATCAATTAATTGACAGAGGCCCATTTTGACTTCCAATTTATAAGACTTCCCTGTAGCTCAGATGGTAAAGAATCTGCCTGCACTTCAGGAGACCCAGGGTTTGATCCCTGCATGTGGAAGATCCTCTGGAGAAGTAAATGGCAGCCCACTCCAGTATTCTTGGCCTTGAGAATCCCATGGACAGAGAAGCCTGGCGGGCTGCAGTCCATGGGGTTGCAAAGAGTTGGACACAACTGATCAACTAACACTACTACTTATAAGACAAACAACAGGATGGTATTTCTCTTTTCCTGTCTTAGTGACCCCAAAGCAACTAGAAGAGTTGAAAAATGAAGACACATTCCATTTTTAAAGAAAACAGTAATACCTGGGAAGTGCATAGTGTATGAGAAAAGGCAGCCAAACACAGTGAAGTGCGAATGGGCTCTGGGCCATATGAGAGGATGCTGCGGCTGCAGACTGCAAACTCCGTCAGGAGAACACTGGAGTTTCAAAGGAGGGGAGCACAGCCACACCCTGATGTGGAGCAATGGGAAGAGGCTGCAGGAGTTTATCTGGCTCTGTTTGGACCTACAGAGGAACCAGGCAGGAAGCTGGGCAGGGAGCGGTACACACCCGCCATGTCTCCAGGAAACTACGTGTTGCTGAGGCAAGTGGGGCGACAGGAACCCTCTGCCCTGCAGACAGCCTTTCAGCTCCTGCCTCTGAAGGCTAAAACAGCTAGAGCACATGGGTATTTTTCACAGGGAGAATCCTGCTATCCTGCAATTCACCTTGTCCAAAAATGAGAAGGAAGAAGAGGAAAGAGGAGGAGACAGTATAGAACTACACAGAGCTACCTGGCAGCTCGGCTGGTAAAGAATCCGCCTGCAATGCGGAAGGCCCAGGTTCAATCCCTGGGTTGGGAAGATCCCCTGGAGAAAGGAATGGTTACCCACTCCAGTGTTCTTGGGCTTCCTTGGTGGCTCAGCTGGTAAGGAATCTGCCTGCAAGGCAGGAGAACCGGGTTCGATCCCCAGAGAAGGGAAAGGCTACCTACGCCATTACTCTGGCCTGGAGAATTCAAATTCATTACTCTTTGCCTGGGTCGCAAAGAGTCAGACTGAGCAGCTTTCACTTTCACTCTATGACGGTAACAAAACAGAACAAAGCAAACACTTACTGTAAAAAACAATGTCACAAGCAGATGAAAAAGCATGACTAAATATACAGCCACATACAAGCTCAAAAGCAAACAAAGAAAACCCTACATCATGAAACTGCTTCTATAAAACAAAAGTTCTACGTAGTGATAGAAAAACTCAGGGAAGATGTGTCAAGAAAACAGGAAAAGTTGCAACTTGAGCTAGCAGAGGTCAGGAAAAGAGTGGAAAATTACAAAACACTATCTCAGAAATGAAGGTCATACTAGAAGTTGCAAAATAGAAGAGACATTTTATAGAAACCTAATAAAGGCCAGGGAAAGTATAATTTAAAAAGTAGGAAAAATGAAATGGAAGTTAACTAAGTACTGAAAAGGATTAGTGAGGAAAGGTTAGGTAATCATGGATGATAGAAGTCAGACAAAGGAAACCCAACATATGAATAATCAGTTCTCCAGCCCCACAAAAGGAGGCTCCATATACTTTCTGGGATTCAAAAAGACTTCATGAAATGGCATACAACATCTGAGGAAAGAAACAACAGAAGGAAATACACAAAGAAGTGTTCACGATACGGCATACCCTTGCAACATGACTGGATATAAAAAAATCAATAAAGGAAGGAGCCTGAATGCTTACGTAACCAATTTAAGAACCTAGAATGTGGGTGACACATTATTATTGTAAGGTCAATGAAAAACAGAATTTGTCTTTAGATCTGCACTGTTACAGAGAGAATAGGCTTAGGATCCTATGAAAGTTGCCACAGCCTGAACCAAGAGAGTTGCAAGTATCAGGAAGTTCTCACTTCCTAACTCTCTGCTACACAAAAGAGGGAAGCAGTGTCCTCCCCAGCCTGAACCTGGACCTGGGGGCGGACTGGAGCCAAGCGCCAATCACTCATCCCGTCATGTCCAAAAACCTGGAATCTTGGGCCTCACTGGCAGGTATATCAAAATAATACAGTACCTTCTAATCATGATGTAATAAAACGTATTTTTAAAATTAAAAAAAAATCTTCCACTTAAACTTTCAAAATGTTCTTAAAAAAAGTTTTTTTTTAATTTTTAAAAACTTTTTATTTTATATTGGAGCATAGCCAATTAACAATGTTGTGATAGTTTCAGATGGACAGGAAAGGGATTCAGCCATACACGTGCATGTATCCATTTTCCCTGCAAACTTCCCTCCCAGCCAGGCTGTCCAATAACACTGAACAGAAGTCCCCTGTGCTATACTATAGGTCATTGCTGGTTATTTGTTTTAAATACAGCAGTGTGTACAGATCCCAAACTCCCCAAAACTTTCTAACAGGAGACATGGAAAAGCATAGTCTCTTTGAAATAGTGACAATGAGGATACATAGCTAATAAATATGGCATATTTTATACCATAAATAGAAATTAAATATTAAATTGGAGTATTCACTCTTTTACATTATTTAATATACAAATGTATAAATATATAATTTAATGTTACATAGCTAAAATAGTTTAATACTTAAAGGCAGCAAAAAGGGAGTGCATTAAGTATTTATATGAACCACAGAGAAAGAATAAAAATAGATGAGATAAGGATCTAACTCACAGAGTCAGAGAAGGAAGAAAAAAGCCCAAAATGATTTATCAGCCTGGAATAAGCAGAAACCAAATTAAGAAGAAACAAAGCCAACAATGGCTTTTCACCGTATTTCCTTTGTCCTATTTAGACGTTGCTCCATGTGCCTATATTGTTTTTTTTTTAATGGAATAAATATGCTTTTTACAAGGCAAGGGATTTTTTTCCAGATTTAAAAGGTTATGATGGGCTCTCAAAAATTAAACCACGTGTCAGGAAAAAAAATCTAGAGGAATGACCTCTGGGCTCCTAGGCTGGCTGCTCCAAGGTGGTCCCGACCACCCCCGGTGGTCAGCACCACCAGTCAGCACGTCCTGTCTGAGGACATCTGTGTCCCTCCCAAGCCTGTCCTGTGAGTCTCAGACACCCAATGCTGATGAGCGCCGCTCTAAGACAGCCATGCAGATTCTCACTTGTTAAAATAAGGAAATGATGTCAGACCCTTGCTATTGATAATGTAGCTGCTCTATAAAGAGGTGAGCAAGTTATCACAAAAACAGGTCTAATTTTTCAATCTTCTCCTTCAGGGGCATGCTCCATACATACCCAGTGTGCAGATACACTTTCTGTACATAGATGACTGTTATACATATGAGGTCTTTTTTAATGGGTAAGACATGGATTTATTCAGATTCAGAGAGAAGCACACTCCATAGAGTGCGGGTCATCGCAGAGGGTGAGTGCCCATATGCAATCTTTTAACGTTAGCTTAATCCAGAGTCTGTGTTGGTGTCCTGTCTTTTTTAATGACAGCAGATAAAATAGAATGAAACTATTCTTTTTTACCAGCAGGCATAGTTTAATCCTTTCATAGAAAGTCTAGTGAAAGTGTCAGTCGCTCAGTCATATCTAACCCTTTGTGACCCCATGGACTGCAGCCCGCCAGGCTCCTCTGTCCCTGGAATTCTCCAGGCATGAACACTGGAAAGGGCTGCAAGTCCCTTCTCCAGGAGATCCTCCTGATCCAGGAGTCGAACCTGGGTCTCCTGCATTGCAGGAGGATTTTTTACCGTCTAAGCCACCAGGGAAGCCCAGGAAAGTCTGAACCGTATAAACAGAAGCACAGCAAGTCCAATGCCAGACTGTGTGCCAGGAGCTGGGAGTGAAGAAGGTCAATTAGTGCTGAAGACATAAAGACCTGAAAGGATCTGCAGCATAAAAGCCGCCCGGATGGACCTGGAAGCTGCCCTGGAAGCTGTCGCCACTGAGTCCATCTCGAAGCTGCTTCGGGAGGTCTTTGCAGCATCTGTGCCTTATCGTCCTGGAAGCCAGCCACGCCCAGCTTCTATTCCCTGAGTTGCGGGCAGCTTGGAGGGGAGAGAGATGGGGACATAAGCAGAACCAGCCAGAAGCCTGGGGGTCAGATCCGAGGGTGCAGACAGCTGCTCCTTCAAGAGACTCCTTGGCCACAGGCTGCCAGGGTACCCACTTGCGTGACTTTCAGGCAGTGGGAACTTGGCCTTAAAACAAAGGGACTCGCTTAACTCTTTAAATGCCAATCATAGCTGCTGGGTTCCTGTTAACATGTTAGTTTGTGCGGTTTTTGTTTTCCACTCTGTGATCCCTCAGGTCTACTTAATTTACTTCATTCGGGGGAACAAAATCCAACCTGCCTTTTATCACCAGACTTTTTCTGTTGTCTCTATTTTATAGCTGTAGCTCATACGGTAAAGAATCCACCTGCAATGCAGGAGACCCGGGTTCAATCCCTGGGTCGGGTAGATCCCCTGGAGAACGGCGTGGCAACCCACTGCCGTAGTCTTGCCTGGAGAATCCCCACGGACAAAGGAGCCTGGTGGACTATAGTCCACGGGCTGCAAAGAGTCGGACACAACTGAGCGACTAACACTACTACTGCTACTATTTTTTTTTGTTTTCTTTTTTTTTAATTTTATTTTTAAACTTTACATAATTGTATTAGTTTTGTCAAATATCAAAATGAATCCGCCACAGGTATACATGTGTTCCCCATCCTGAACCCTCCTCCCTCCTGCCTCCCCATACCATCCCTCTGGGTCGTCCCAGTGCACTAGCCCCAAGCATCCAGTATCGTGCATTGAACCTGGACTGGCATCTCGTTTCATACATGATATTTTACATGTTTCAATGCCATTCTCCCAAATCTTCCCACCCTTTCCCTCTCCCATAGAGTCCATGAGACTGTTCTATACATCAGTGTCTCTTTTGCTGTCTCGTACACAGGGTTATTGTTACCATCTTTCTAAATTCCATATATATGCGTTATTATACTGTATTGGTGTTTTTCTTTCTGGCTTACCTCACTCTGTATAATAGGCTCCAGTTTCATCCACCTCATTAGAACTGATTCAAATGTTTTTTTTTTTTTTAATGGCTGAGTAATACTCCATTGTGTATATGTACCACAGCTTTCTTATCCATTCATCTGCTGATGAACATCTAGGTTGCTTCCATGTCCTGGCTATTATAAACAGTGCTTCGATGAACATTGGGGTCATTTCTCCAAAGAAGACATACAGATGGCTAACAAACAGATGAAAAGATGCTACTATTTTATGGCAGCCCTGCCGACCGTCTCAGACCTTCAGCGTAGATTCAGTCTCCGAGTGCATGCACATATGGATACCTTTGAGAACACATTTCCTGAGGCCACAGAGCTCACATAAGGAGCAGTCATCAGAGCCTAACCCAGCAGGCACTTGGCTTTCTTCACGGGGTCTGTAACCACCCAGGTCACTCATGAGCTTGACTCTGAAGACAGAATCTGGAGGAAGCAACCAGGAGTAATAAGACATCAATCGTTTTCTCTTTCTTAAAAAAAAAAAAGAAAAAAGAAGCAATGTAAAGCAGGGGTCCCCAGCCTCCTCCGGGATCTAATTCCTGATGATCTGCGGTGGAGCTGATGCAACAATAATAGAAATCAAGTGCACGATAAATGCTTGAATCCTCCCCAAACCACCCCGCTCCCCGGTCCATGGAAGCATCGTCTTCCATGAAACAAGCCCCTGGTGCTAAAATGGTTGGGGATCACTGATAAACGATGCAAAGAGTATCCAAAGAGGGCGGTTCCTTCCGGGTCGCTTTGGGTCTGTGTCTCTCAGTGGACTCAAAGAACAACAGGAAGAAGTTCCAAGGATGGGGTTCTGAAGAATTCTGGGGTTTTCAGCTCCACGTGGACCCTATTTCTCCTGTCATGGGTTACGTGCATCAACTATGAGAGCCTTTCCTTCCCTACAAAGTATTAGGACCAAGGTTTATCAAGCAGTGGGTCCCCTCGGGTGCAGAACACACCTGCAGGTGTCGAGGCAACTGCGCCGAAGAGGAGGGCAGACACCTCCTCTTCCTAACCAACCGGATGTCTTGGCCCTGGTATAAAACGTCCACCTTTTGTTTACAAAATATTATCTATATAAAGACCAAAAAGAGGAAAATAACAGGAAAGTAAGCATTCTTAGCCCTGTCAGATAAGTGCAAAATTGGTGATTGCAGACTGGAAGGAAGCTACATGCAGGGTGACCGGGGAAATCCGCACAAGGACGATCTATTTTCATTTTTAAAATTCAAGCTGTGTCCCCCAAAGTGGGTGAAAATACCACCTAGAGTCTGAGAAAGCCACATGGTCCAAATGGAAACCTCCAAGACAGAGGTTTAGGACTGCTTTTACTGCGTGTGAAGCCCAAAACAAATTTAGCATTTGATGTACCTGGGTCTTCTGCATTGGAGGCAGGGTCTTCACCATCTGAGCCCCCAGGGAAACCCATCAGAAGAGCTGGCTTCCCTGGTGGCTCAGTGGTAAAGAATCCAGCTGCCAATGCAGGAGACACAGGAGACCCAGGTTCAATACCTGTGTAGGGAAGATCCTCTGGAGAAGGGCATGGCAACCCACTCCAGTATTCTTGCCTGGAGAGTCCCATGGACAGAGGAGCCTGGAGGGCTACAGTCCGTGGGATCACAAAGACTCTGACACGACCGAGCGACTGAACGACAACAAAGAGAACAGCACCAGGAGAGGGTGTCAGTGGGAAAATCTAGAAAGAAGAGCTCCAGGTAGAAATAGGGGAGAGCACAAAGGCCTTTATTCCAAGGCAGCTGAAGGTGCAACACACTCACACACAGCTGCACGGGGAGGAGCCCGAAGTGGTCAGCGTTAAGGCAACTTTCCCCTTAAATTCCTGCTGCTAAAGAACTGTAAGCAAACTAAATGCCAACAAGGTGATTGATGAAAGAAATTATAATGGGAGTTGTTAAAGAATAATGAAATCAGAAAACATTCTTGTTTCCATATGTAAAAACAAATTACAAAACAGATCCCATTTTCAAAAAATACTGCCATTGATAGATGAGTACACAGTGACTTAAAGAAAGTATATGAGCACAGACAAGGAGCTGAAATCAGACAAGTCAAACATTAGCAGGGGTTACTGACAGAGGGGTAGATTATGAAGGACTGTTATTTTCTTCTTTGCATTTTTTTCTTCAAATTTTCTGAATTGAATATATACCAAATTTTATTTTTAAAATGTCTAGTATTTTTATCCTCCCCAAACATGAAGCTTCTAATTGCTGTTCCTCTTAGAAGGGATCTCTCTTATTAAAGCCAAACTTTTCACCTTCTAGTTTTCCAATGAACATTAAATTAATGTACATAATTACTGTTATGCATTAATAAGCAGTTGCTTTACTGATAATAAAGAAATGGCCAAATTCGATTATTTTCCACATAAAGCTTATTTTAATATTTTTGCAACTTGATCTGAATAAAATTTATTAAGTGGGTCTTGGTTCCTTTGAAGTTTTACAGAGAAGGAATCAAACGTTTGGACCTTCTTCATGAACCACATGAGCACAGTTTCGTTTACACACTGAAGTGAATACTCCCTCACACACACACACACACACACACACACACCTTCCAAAAATTCCTGTCATTTCCAAAAACTTGTATTCAAAGTCATGAGTTTTAAAGCCATCCTGAAAGCAGCATGCGTGGGGAAGTAATTGTTAATTTCCCACTGTTAACACGTATTCATTCTGAAAGGCTAAAGAGTTTGTTCAAGTCTGTCTTAAGCAGGCATGGCACCTTATTACCCAACCATAATGAGCATTATGTGTAGAAGTATAAACCCAAGTGGAGTATGCAAGTCACCCACAAGTGACGAGATTTTCAAAATATGCTCTGTTTAACAATTGTACAAAATGCCACAACATCAAGATAGGCCGAATCAGAACCAATGGGCTCTCGCCGGCACTCACAGGCAGTTATACTTTCCTCAAATATTTACTTGTTTCCATCTGCCAAGATATGTGCTCAGGGAAAAAAAGTCCTTTGGAAAGGCAGCTGCAGAGAGTCAGATGCAATCTTTCATTTGGCTTACCTGTTAATATCCTAATACTCTGCGTTCTTTATCAATTTTGCTTTAATTATATATGTGATTCTGATCTCGAGCAACAGATGTCTACCTCTGCCCAGAAACTCTTTTATTTTCAATATTCCAGTTACTTTGCCAGTTTCTACTGAGCTTTTCTCCCCCCTGTGACTCCACCTTGATTTCCTCCTATTTTTCATCCTGACACACACACAAATGATTGTTAATATCCTTTCTAGAAACCGACTCCTAGCTACAGTTCTCTTCAGCTAATAGCTTGAAGAAAGCAGGCAGGAGTCCATAAAAATACAATCTTTAATCTTAAGGACTTCCCGTCCAAGTAGGCGTCAGAGCAGACCCAATGGCACCAAGCAAGCGGTGTGACCCGGCGTGGCTCCCAGGGTGGATAAACAAGCCTGATTAAGAGTTACACGCGGAGCTCTGTTCTCCACGTTTCTGCATCTCAGTCATGTTGCCTATGCCGGGATCTCAGTTTGTTTCCCCCAGAATCAAATGAAGCTTGTTCGGAGGGTGAACACAGGAGACTATAGAATTTCCTTCCCTGGGTTTGGGAAACATGATAACTCTACCATGGGCCTTCCCACTGGTCCCCAGAAACCGCTCTACAGGAGGAGGGACTGTCTTACTCACAGACCCAGCCGTAAGTTTTTCCTGTAGCTTTTGTCTTCCAGCTTCCCTCCTTGCTTTTTCAAACTCACCTGTAACTTGTCTCTGTGTCACAGTGGAAACAGTTCGTACGCAGATGAATCCTGAACGTCGGTGTGTATTTTGAAACAGGCCCACCTATTACCAGTTCCTCCTCGTTTTCCGAGCATCTCACTCCGGGTCCTCTCCGTTGCCCACAAGAAGCACATTCTCCCCTGAAAACCATGGGCTGCAAGTTGAGAAAAGTGAAGAGTCAGCGACGGTTTCACATAAATTTAATTTCCACTTTGGGTTCTATGTACAAAGCCTAGGACACTCTCCTGTGGAAGATGCTTGTTTACATTCTCAGACCTGCCTCCACTTCCTCAGCTTCTTTCTCCTTGGTGGAAAAAAGTAATAAAACTCAGCAGGAGAATTCTAGAAGGAGGTTACTAGAAATGGGTAGATTTATTATAGGGTTTGCCTGGTGGCTCAGACAGTAAAGAATCCAGCTTTAATGAGAGGAGACCAGGGTTCAATTCCTGAGCTGGGAAGATTCCCTGGAGGAGGGCATGGCAACCCACTACAGGGTTCTTCCTCGGAGAATCTCCATGGACAGAAAGAAGCCTGGTGGGCTGCAGTCCATGGGGTCACAAAGAGTCAGGCATGACTGAGCAACTAAGCACAGCACAGAATTATTAAAATGTCTCTTTTTTTATCCTGGCTGGATGTGGGAGGGGAGACATGCTTATCCATAGCAAATGCATAAGAATGCTTTCCTCTGCTAACTTGCAGTTGCCCTGATTAAGTCCACATTCTTCTCATTCTTTAGAAAAAGATACTAAAAGTATCTAAAAAAAGTATGATGATATGAAATAATCTTCCCATGAGGGGTAATCTGATAAAATTTTCCTAATTTTGACACAACATGAAAATATAAAGTAAGATTTTCTTAGATACTGATAAAAAATAACATACAAATATTGGAATGAATATAGTAAAACCTATAAACAGAAATAACTCTACAAGAATTTTCTATCATCAAGAGGTCAGATTCACTATAAACCCTTAATTTTAGACTTCTTAGACTCAAACTCACATTACAGAGACATCTTATTTATCATAAATAGCATATGGTATTTCTATTTGGTTAAAATCCTTTTCTCACTTTTGTGACAAAAAATTAAAACATGTGATGCTAAAATTTAAGAAAGTATTTTCTTCTTTTAAAAATGCTGTTCATTTAATACGCATATCATGCCAACCTTTCAAATCATATGGCATGATGAATATCCCTTAAGAGCTCGAGGGAGATGTCATCATCTAGATCCAAGCGTATAAGTCTTCCTCTTCAGCATCTTTGCTGAGACAGCTCAGTGGGCCTGCTTATGGCATCATGTAGCTTTTAATAATTCACATAGATTCTATATCTGACCATGAAAAGTTTGATAATGACTTTGATGACAATATAAACCGGTAGTTGAAATATAAAAGATATAAAGTGGAGAATCTGCTAAGGCTGATTTATAAAATAATTAAAATCTTGCCAATGTGAGTATGTCCTGGAATAAGAAAAATCTCCCTCAAATGTAAATTGGTGCAGCCACTAAGGAAAAGAGTAGGGAGGTACTTAAAAAAACAAGGGCTATCAGGGCTTGCCAGATAGCTCAGTTGGTATGCAGGAGACCCTGGTTCAACTCCTGGGTCAGGAAGATCTGCTGGAGAAGAGACAGGCTACCCACTCCAGTGTTCTGGCCTGGAGAAGTCCATGAACTGTAAAGCCCGTGGGGTCACAAAGAGTCAGATACAGCTAAGCAACTTTCACTTTCACTTTAAAAAAATAAAAATAGCGTTTCCATGTGATCCAGCATCCCCATTTCTGGGCATATATCTGGAGAAAACTCTACTTTGAGAAAACACCTCACCCCAATGTTCATAGCGGCACTATTTACAAAAGGCAAGATATGGCAGCAACCTAAATGTCCATCCATATATGGATGGATAAAGATGTGGTACATACACACAATGGGATATTGCTCAGCCTGAAAAAAAAGAATGAGCTATTGCCTTTTGGAAAAAAATGGATGGACCTAGAGATTATCACACTAAGTGAAGTTAGTCAGACAGAGATATTCAGTATCTTGTAATAACCTATAATGGAAAAGAATCTGAAAAAGAATATATATATATATATATTCTCTGGTGGCTCAGAAGGTAAAGAGTTTGCCTCCAGTGCAGGAGATGCTGGTTCAATGCCTGGGCTGGGAAGATCCCGTGGAGAAGGGAATGGCAACCCAGTCCAGTATTCTTACCTGGAGAATCCCATGGACAGAGGAGCCTATCGGGCTGCAGTCCATAGGGTCACAAAGAGCTGGACACCGCTGAGCGGCTTCACTTTCAGTTTTCAAATATGTGTGAGTCACTTTGCTGCACACCTGAGACTAGTACAGTATTTCAGATCAACTGTTGTTCCAAAAGAAAAAAAAATCCCCCTTTAAAATTAGTTTCTGTTCTCTGATTAATAATGCAGGAGGTTAAAAACTTTAAAAATTAAAAAAAAAAAAGTGAGAGCAGAGAGAACACAGGACAGAAATAAGGGGCCTGGGTCCCCATCTGGACTCGGCCAGCGTGACTCCAAACAAACCCCTCCCCTGCTTTGGGCCCACGTGTCCCCCTCTGGAAATCTCCTCCAGGAGCACAAGGTCCAGGCCAACTGAAGAGCAACAGCCAAGCTGCACGCCCAGCCCGTTCTCCTGCTTTTCATTCAGTCAGTCTTCCCCAGACTCCAGGAGGAGGTGCTGGCTGGTGAGAAGCCAGGCCCCGGAGGCTTCAGGCAGGAGCCCAGCTGCTGACCACTGCGCTGCTCGGCCTTCCACTTAAAAGAGCGCAAGAGAAGGCATCACTGTCAGGGGGTGGCCTGAGTACGTTTACAAACCAGGAGACTCACTGGTACCCCCTCCCCGGCTCCTCATCTCGTCAGGAGGCTGCTGGGAGCAGGTGGACACGGGTCAGGGCAGCAGAAGGGCTGGGTGACCAGATCCCACCATCTCACCCTGGAGTTTCAGAAGCCGGATTTAAAAGTTAAAGTGTACAGAATGCCAAGAGGTGAGGACGTTTCCGTGGAACTGACCGCAGACCTGACATTGATCTGAGAGTCGCCGTGGTCATCCATGAAAGAGCCATTCAAATTCTCTTTGTCTCTGCAGTGGTTTTCACAACGTTCTAAGAGATTCAAACAAAGCAAATTTTAAAAAAAGATAGTAACGTACTGCGTCTCATCTTTTATGAGAAATTAGTGATCAAAGGCGACAGTTTCAGGTGTAAGCCCCGCAGGATGGATGTCCCACTGCGAAAGTCCCGAGAAAAATCTCTGAACACCTGCAGTTTTCCCCGCTGACTCCAGCCTGTTTCTTTCTTTCTTTTAATTGGACTATAGGCGCTTTACAGCGGTGTGTTAGGTTCAGCTGTGCAGCAAAGGGAATCAGCCACATGCATACAGATATCCCCTCTTTTTTGGATTTCCTTCCCACTTAGGTCAGCCCGTTTCTTAAAGACACAAAGTCATTCACTTTAGGAAAGGCTTACTTGTGGTCCACCATTTTTTTTTCCCCCGTGGGCTGTATCTGAGCTTGATCCCTGGGTTGGGAAGATTCCCTGGAGAGGGGAAAGGCTAACCACTCCAGTACTCTGGCCTGGAGAATTCCATGGACTGTATAGTCCATGGGGTCTCAAAGAACTGGACATGACTTTCACTTTCACAGTACAATCAGTGTCTAGAAAGTAAGCTTCCTGTTTTCACCAATCTATGTTTCTTGTCAAAGATTTGGAAATAATAGTGCGTGCGTGCGTGCGTGCTCAGTCCTGCCTGATTCTTTGCAACCCTATGGACTCTAGCCTGCCAGGCTCCTCTGTCCATGGGAACTCCCAGGCAAGAATATTGAAGTGGGTTGCCATTTCCTTCTCCAAGGATCTTCCTGACCCAGGGATCAAATCCATGTCTGCTGAATAGTAGTGCAGATACTCATTTTTTTTTTCAAATATCTCTTTATATAAAAATTTTCATCCTAAGCTTTTCTTGTTTAATTTGTTTGAGCTGCTTATTGCTGATTAGAATAATTAATTGCTTAAAGATCAGAGAATTGAGATACTGACAGTATTGCCTTATTTTATATGTTTAGCTGTGTATTAGTCCCACAGTCGGGTTCAACTCTTAGGGACCCCATGGACTGTAGCCCACCAGGCTTCTCTGTTCAAGGGATTTCCCAGGCAAGAATACTGGAGTGGGTAGCCATTTCCTTCTCCAGGGGTCGAACCCAGGTCTCCAGCAATACAGGCAAATTCTTTACCATCAGAGCTACCAGAGAAAGCACAAATCTCTTTATAAAATAGACACACTACTCCTGAGATCTGGAGGGAATACCTGTCTGCCTTCTGCATCACACCGTGACTCTCCAAACCAGCAAACTGACCTGCGCTGAGTGACACAGGCCTGGTGATTCTTTCAAAAGAGAGCGGACCATCAGGTGCTGTTCCTGACGGGTGACTGTGACCCGGCGCCATCCTGTCAGGATGATAAATGGTACGTGCAATTCATAGTTGCAGCAGATGGAAGACGGCAGGTTATTAAAATCTAAATCTGTTTCCTACACAAAAGGATAATTGTTTACTTCTTCACGAGACATGGATTTCTCATATAGGAAATTTTGGATACTCTAGTTTTAGTAACTGAAGCAACTATGCAGTTAGGGCCACCTAGGCTATAATAAAATTAGGGTTGGTTCCAAATGAAGTTAAGTAGAAGGCATTTGTTTGTTTATTTACTGAGTTCACTCAGTGCCTGGCAGCTTCCAGGAATAGAAAGATTTACCAGAAAATATGCTGTGAAAATAAATGACATTTTTCTTACCATCAAATACTTAAATGGTGGGCAAATAAAACTTATGGTGTGTTACCATAGCCCAAACATCTAGACAGACTGTTTTAAGACGTGCTATATGATGGCCAGGCGGAGATGGGACACATTTTGGCTTTTAGAATACTTGTAAATTCATTAATCTTCAAGGGCATTCAGAAATCCAGATTTCAGAAGGTAAGCCCATAGATGGAGAAAAGTAAAGTAAAAGCTAGAATGAACTCTTGTGTATTGGCCTTAGAGTTTTATTCAAGCCACAGTTAAACAAAATCAAGAAATTTCAGATCCAAAGTCATTTATTTATTCATTCACTTCTAATTCAGCAACTGTTTTTGGAGCTCTAGTATATGATGGTGTTGTGGAAACTTCTGGAAAGCTGTTTCATTAATATATTATCTCCCCCAAAAGTCATCTTGGTTCTAGAATTCCCCCCAGTATATTAGATGTACTTCTGATGAATGCAAATGGCATTATCAGCTCCATTAATTATTAATAGTTGGCTTTCAAAATAGGCATTCATTGAAAACTCAAATTCTATGTATTATTCCAATATGTGCTGGACAATTTTCATCATCAAGATTTTACAACAATTTTGCAAAGTCACAGGTGCTATTGTCCTAATTTACAATTAGTAAAACTCTGTCTCAGGCAGCAGGTTCTCCGATGTCTCACACGAGAAGGGGCAGAGCTGGGACTGGAATTAAGGTCTGATCTGCCCTCAAGTCCCTCATCTCACTGCTCTGCATGCTCTTCCAAGCAAAGGGACCTAGTTCTCCACCTCGGCAACATCTCTGAGTCCCCACTGAAGAAAGTGCACTGTTTCATTTTAATGTCAGTATCAATCTTTTATTTAATGAGTTACACTTCAAGCATTTTGTTTTCAGAAAACGTAATTTTAAATTCCTATGGGCTTCACTGGTATCTCAGCTGGTAAAGAAGCTGCCTGCCAATGCAGAAGACACAAAAGACGTGGGTTTGATCCCTGGGTCTGGAAGATCTCCTGGAGAAGGAAATGGCAACCCACTCCAGGATTCTTGCCTGGAAAATCCCATAGACAGCGGAGCCTGGCGGCCTACAGTCCATGGAGTCGCAAAGAGTTGGATACAACTGAGCATGCCGGCACATGAGCCAGCATTTGCCAAAACTTACGAGGGACACGTGATGTTTGAAGGGACAGCAAAGGGGCGTTTGATTTACCCCATTCCTCTAAATTTTGTAAGCCATATTCCTGAATAATGATATCACCAAACCCCAAAACGACTAGATTATATTGTCTTCACTTTCCTAGAGGACATTCATTACACCGGTTGAAATTTAATGTAATGTCCTGGGATTCGAGGGTCTGATATAAAATGCTTTCATTAGAAGAATTCACTCATGCAACAAATCTTTACTGAATGCTTCATTATGCCAACCCTCTGCCTGAAAACAATATTGAACAAAAGTAGATTTGGCCTCTGCTCTCACTGAACTTGCATTTATTTAGTGCAAGGTACAGATAATAATCACACACAAGCTACAAGCCTGCTTTAAAGGAGAGAAACATGGTGCCCTGGGGGTGGATGGTGATGGGGTCTGAGTTAGACAGGAAATTCTCCTGCAAAATGGTCAAAATGGTTCTGCAAAATGTAAACTATTTTTGTTAGAATCCATATATGAAGCATTCTTCGTGAAATTAGGTCAATTAAGAATATGTTTCACTACTTGATTGTGTGGTTTTACTAGCCTTTTATCTCACAAAGACCAAATCTAACCTAATTTAATCCAATCTAATCCTTTTTTAAAAACATACTTTCTAGAAACCCAAAGCTAAAATTACTTCCCTATATTTTTCTTTTCTCTTTATTACTTTAACTTTGTTCTCTTTGTATTTTGAGTCCTCTGTTCTAGATATGCTGTCTCATTTTAATATGTCTGAAACTTTTTTTGGTAAACTGATAGGCTAAAAAAAAGATTAATAAATAACATTTTTAATTCTCCTGTTTCATTGCTGGAGTTTTAATTTATTTTATTGCAACCTTGGTTGAACCTCAACTAGGAGCTGAAAACTCCTTTGGAAGGTAGAGAAGATTTCAGAGGAACATTAATGGGTGAATTTGTAACAAACCCCAGGGCAGTAAATATTTTGGAACTGTCAAAGTCAAAGGTCTTAAACGTCCTTTGGGAAAATATGTAAAAATTCACGGCAATCTGCTTTTCACTCTTCAACTTTTATTTTTTTTCAACACAAGGGATGGAATGTGGACTAAAAGGACTTGTCTCGAGTTGACAACATTCAGGGCCACCTAAAATTGTGCAGTCCCAGGCGGCGCTAGTGGTAAAGAACCTGCTGCCAATGCAGGAGACGTGAGAGATGCGGGTCAGTCCCTAGGTCAGGAAGATCCCCTCGAGAAAGGCATGGCAACCCACTCCAGTATTCTTGTCCGGGGAATCCCATGGACAGAGGAGCCTGGCGGGCTACAGTCTACAGTGTCGCAAAGAGTCAGACAAGACCAAAGTGACTTAGCACATACACGCACACACAGGAGGTTCTTAATACCTGATATTACACATGTTGTTTGAGAGTTACCTTAGTCACACTTGGGGGAAACACTAGATTTGGCATCTGCCTGTTTCACCATTTAGCTCTTTTTACCAAAGGAATTTGTATTTAACACAGTTACAACCCTTTGATATTTTCCCCCATTGGTTTAGTCTTTGTTTTTAAAGCTTGGCCTTAAAAGCTCTGTGATCTTCACAGGGTGACCTTTTGCTGCCTCTGTGAGATGTGTTGGTTGTAGAAAAAAATCCTTGTCTTTACACGACAAAAATACTCAGGAATGTTTGCTGTACATGGTAAATGTGTGACGCGTGTGTGTGTTCAGTCGTGTCTGAGTCTTTACAACGCCGTGGACTGTAGCCCACCAGGCTTCTCTGTCCATGGGATTTCCCAGATAAGAACACTGGAGTGGGTTGCCATTTCCTTCTCCGAGAAATCTTCCCCACCCAGGGATTTAACCTGTGTTTCCTACGTCTCCTCCATCGGCAGGCAGATTCTTTACCACTTGTGCATTCTAACATTCAATATCCAAATCTGCAAAACTTCAAGTGAAGCTTTTAAATCTTCCTTGAGATTAAAGGCATGCCTATAAACGTTTCCAGGTAGCACTAGTGGTAAAGAACTCGCCCGCCAATGCAGGAGACATAAGAGACATGAGTTTGATCCCTGGGTTGGGAAGATCCCCCGGAGAATGAAATGGAGAAGGAACCCACTTCAGTATTCTCGCCTGGAGAACCCTACGAGCAGAGGAGCCTGACGGGCTATAGTCCATAGGGTCGCAAAGAGTTGGACACAACTGAAGCGACTTCACAGCACACAGAAAAGTTCAAGGTCCTTAGGATGAGACCAGGAAAGCTTTGATAGTGGCAAGTGGTCAAACGCAATGCGTTCTCCTGCTGTGTTAAAAATTATGCTTCAGCTGTCTAGCTAAAGCACTGAGAATGTTTCCCCATCAATCCAGGGAGCAAGAAAGATGCTTTGTCAATGAAAGACTCCAACACAGGTATGATTTGAGCGTTTGCACAGGGCTATAATGGAAACATTTTAATTAAGCAAATTGCTTCTATTCCAACTAATCTTTAATGTGTCAGAAAGCAGGTGGCTACCCTCTAACTCCATTTCTGTAATGTATTTACATGGGGGCTATTTTTTTAAATTAACTGGTCACAATAATAAACCGAGTCACGTTGATAACTTACTCAACGTCATTTTCTGTGCTACTACTTTATATTGTACATACCTTTATCTTGCTTGTGAAAGTCTACAAACTGAACAGGGAAATACTTATTGTCCATTTGTTTATTAAACATTAGAACGATGAACCGAAACCAAATCATATTCAAATTGGGAGCAATTAAGAAGTATCAATGCCTTCATTCAGTTCAGTTCAGTTCATTCGCTCAGTCCTGTCCCACTCTTTGCGATCCCATGGGCTGCAGCACACCAAGCCTCCCTGACCGTCACCAACTCCCAGAGCTTGCTCAAACCCATGTTCATCAGGTCGGTGATGCCATCCAACCATCTCATCCTCTGTCGTCCCCTTCTCCTTCTGCCTTCAGTCTTTCCCAGCAAAAGGGTCTTTTACAATGAATGAGTTGGCTCTTCACATCAGGTGGTCAAAGCATTGGAGTTTCAGCTTTATCATCAGTCTTTCCAAAGAATATTCAGGACTGATTTCCTTTAGGATTAACTAGTTTGATCTCCTTGCAGTCCAAGGGACTCTCAAGAGTCTTCTCCAATGCCACAGTTCAGAAACATCAATTCTTTGGTGCTCAGCTTTCTTTCTAGTCCAACTCTCACATCCATACCTTCATCCAATGCCTTCATTGGTCCAACATTATTCGGCCTTTTGAAACAAACCAATTTATACTAACTCTGAGCTGGGATTTGGGTTCAGTAGTATGTACAGCAATTTATCTGTCTAATATTAGTGGACCACAGTGGCTTTTAGGTGGATAACCCATGAACCTATTAGAGGAATAAGACATAGTCCCTTATGTATCACCTAAATGTACCTTCTTTCTTTTAGGTCATGTGCTTTTCCCTCCTAAATGTCACTTTTGTTTCCAACTGTTTTATATACTTTATAAGCTATATATTTCCAAAAATACATTAAAAAATGGTCACTAGGCTTTTCTAAGGTTAAAATTGGCTTTCCACCCAGCACATGGGACACCAGTGACTAACCGTATCCTTCTTCTGCGTCTACATCCACAATTGCAGGGACTTTCAATTAAATGAAGGTTTTCCAAGGTCTGCTGATCAAAGCCCAGCTCCACTGCTTGAGATAACTTAGATAGATCTGCCCTCAGATAACCATCTCTGCCGTTTTTAACTGCTCTGTAATGAAGGTGTATGCTGCCTGAAGTTGTTCTCCCCCAAGGATGTCTCTGCAGGAGTCATGTTTCTTGGGTTTCAGGAAAGCTGAGCAAATTTGGTGAGCTATTCTTTCTCTTAACTACTCAATCTTTGTTGAAGTGATTCTAGTATGGGACTTTCAAGCATCATGATATCATTGGTAAGGGACATTCGAGAAATGAAATTAGAGCTCCAGGCAAAGCTTGAGAAGTAGGGGAGTTGCTCAACCGTGGACCCACTAAGGAAAAATGGACCCCAGGGGCAGTGAGACAGAAGCAGCAGTGCTGGGAAGAAGTGGAGATGGGGCGCACAGGAGGAGCAAACACAGCCCACCTCTGACAACTCAGAGCCTCCTGATGCCGGTCCCATTGGAAGCGTCTCGCCAAGGCAGGGCTTCCCTGGTGGCTCAGAGGGTAAAGAATCTGCCTGCAGTGCAGGAGACCCGGATTCGATCCCTGGGTCAGGAAGATCCCCGGGAGAAGGCAATGGTAACCCACTCCAGAATTCTTGCCTGGAGAATCCCATGGACAGAGGAGCCTGGTGGGCTACAGTCCATGGGGTCACAAACAGCTGGACATGACTGAGCAACTAACGCTTTCATACCAAGCCAACCTGAGTGCTATTTACCCCAGATGAATGAAATATAATGCACTTGGAAAAGGATAACCCGGAGAAGTCACTAAGGAAAATAAACTCAGGCAGCTGGGGTGACAAAAAAAAAAGTAAGAGGTGATAATGACCGACAAATTGTGTAGAAAGAAGCCTGGGGACAAAATGGTGAGGAGCAGTAGTAACTGAATATCAAAGATTTGTCAACAGAGAAGCTCACTGGTGGTCTGTTTTGGAATACGCCTCCCACTGTGTTACTTTTATGCCTGTTTCTCAGACTTTCTCACTTTAAGACATACTTTGGTGTCAAATCTTTTCCCTTCTGGAGGATAAAATTTTTTTTAATGCTAAGCCTTTCCTAAATGAGACTTCCCAGGGAAGGCAGAGATGACTCTGGTTTGGCAAGTCCTCTTTCAGACTTCACTGTTTTCAAATCAAGTACAATCAAGTTACGGATGGGATCAAAAAGCGCCATCACAGGAATTGAAAAATATTTTATTTTCGTGAAAATCCAAAGAGCAAATGAAGATGTGTAAGTGAGAAAAAAAAGTGATTTTACCCCAAAGGATGCTTTCCAGTTTACTGCCGGATGCTAATAAATACTTGTCTCAAATTTCGCTTAGAGCAACCTAAGAAAAATCCAACTTTAAGCTTAGATTAAGCACAGTGAGTCCAGTTCACCAATAACATTAAAATAAAATAATTTATATCTTGATAGCACCTAGCATCTGCCGGTGGCTACATAAAGTTAAACAAAAGGACACCAGCCCATAAGGACCATATGATGTTAACAAACGGATAGAGAGAAAGCCTCCATTGTTATTAGAACACTGAGCGCGTGAATACTGATGCAAATACGAGACCCTCCCTTTTCTTTCTGTCTTGATTTAATAAGGAAGGCTCTGAGTGTGTTCCATCGCTGCATCATAAGACAGACCAACAATGAGTCCAGGGAGCAGGTGACAGATGTTATCTGACGGGTAGATGTAAAGTTACACAGAATAGTTTTCACATGAAAATTTTAAAAGCGGAACTAAAGAAGACAACCAACAAGGGGTAGAACGAAAAGAACACCGCTGAGGTCAAGGCCCAATTGGAAGAAAGCAAACTGGAAAACCGAGGCAATTCTACAGATTCTTCAAATGTAAAAGCTATGTTTTTCCGGGAAATAGTCAAGGCACTGGCCTTTGTGGGTAGTAGGGTGCCTACATACTCTTAATGTTCAAATTTCTGCTGAAAAATCTACCAGCCTCTCTTACTTCTTTCTCCATTTTCATGGTGATCCTTTAAAAATCCCACTTAAAAGATGGAATAACAAAAGGCACATGGGATTTGGGGTGACAGTCACTGAATTACGATCTCACAAACCTAAAGGTTCTTAGTGCGGGTGGAGGGACCAAAACACCAAATCTAAAAAGAAGTGAGGACCCTTGGGGCTTTTGAACGTTGGAAGGAAGGCTCTAGGAAGAAACGTGTGTCTTTATTTAAATAATAAGTATTGTCGGGCAGAGCCTTGACCTTTGCAAAAGTCCTTCAGCAAAAGAAGTCACCCTAACTGGCATGGATGGCTCAGTTAAATGAAGGCCAGGCTGACAGAAAATGCTTTTAATTATTCTTCAGAGGTCCTCCTCTGTAGGCACGTCGCCAAGTAAATATTCAAAGAGAAAACAGCGCAAACACAAAACTGGGATGCAAATGGCTCCCCAGGCTCCTAGTACGTCTTAAAGAAATGTTACAGGATTTTTTTTTCTTGTTTTTACATTTCCCACTTGTCCTCAAAAGCCATCCTAGTTTTCAAAACTCCCTTAAGGTGGAGCAGCTGAAGCTTCTCCAGCCTTATGCTGGGCTGTCTACATTTGGCTAAGTACATTTTAAAGCATTTTTGTGACTTTATTGTCGACTTAAACTCTGAAGTTCAATGTCGCATGAATGGTACAACTCTATCAATGGGATCTATGACAGTAAGAGTGTAAACACGGATGAGAAAGGTGCTTTCTAGTGGGTTAGAATGAAAGGATGGGGAAATATAACCTCCTCCAGGGTCAAGAATGGCTATTTGGGAAATGTGCCACTTTATATTCTTTATATTTTTTAAAAAGTAAAACAGAATGACAGAAATGTTATGTATATTTGTAGACTGTGATTATTGCCAGCTGTCTTTGTCTTTGATAACGTGTCAGGGTTTGGTTCCTGTTTACCCAAGTCAAGGAAAATCAGGTTATTGTGAAGGCTACCCATGGCTGTTTACATAATGGCCCTTCTGATTCTGAAAATGAATGCTGCTTCCTGTTTCTAGAGAGAAGAAATGAGGTTTGTGGGCGTCTCACACACTAGAATAATCACAACAGGTGTGATTGATAAAGCCTTTGGTTAATGAGAAATATGATTTCTATCTCCCTACCTACCTCCAAACTGTATCAAGTGATTCACTGCTCTGTGAACTCACCATGCAATTTTTTCTCTCTTCCTCTTTTCTGGAATACTTTTCCTTGTCTCTCTAACTGTTGAATTTCCATCCACCTTTAAGCCTTAATTTCAAAAGATGTTTCCCAAATATGTCAGGGCTTCCCTTGTAGCTCAGTGGTAAAGAATCTGACATAGGTTCGATCCCTGGGTAGGGAAGACCCCTGGAGAAGGAAGTGCAAACCACTCCAGTATTCTTGCCTGGGAAATCCCATGGACAGAAGAGCCTGGTGGGCTACAGTCCATGGCGTCAAAGAGTCAGACACCACTTAGAGTCTCAGTTCAGTTCAGTCACTTAGTCGTGTCCGACTCTTTGCAACCCCATGAATTGCAGCATGCCAGGCCTCCCTGTCCATCACCAACTCCCGGAGTTCACTCAGACTCACGTCCATCGAGTCAGTGATGCCATCCAGCCATCTCATCCTCTGTCGTCCCCTTCTCCTCCTGCCCCCAATCCCTCCCAGCATCAGAGTCTTTTCCAATGAGTCAACTCTTCGCATGAGGTGGCCAAAGTACTGGAGGTTCAGCTTTAGCCTAGGGACTAAACAACAACAAAAGTATTTCAGACAGAAGAAATGATTCTCTGCTCTGTGTTTCCATAGTATTTTAGAAACACTCTCTTTAATCAAGTATTATGTGGTTTCAGAATTAAATGTTTACACATGGACGCCAATGCTAGACCTCCAGTTTCCCACAAGCAAAGTCCTTGACTTACTCATTCTCTTGTCTCGGAAACCAGTGGTCCAAATACCAACATATAGTACTCATTCCATACCTGTTTGTTGGGCTGAATGGATGGGTGAGGGGATAAATCCATCACTCTGAATCAGTGCTATTTAGTTCACCCTATATCCAAATCACATCCAAATCATAAGATCTTCTAGGATTCTTATGCAGGAGGCAAGAAGAGACAACCTCAGACCAAAGTGAGTGGATCTAAAGGATTTCTAAATCTTTTCTAGCTCTAACATTCTATGATTGTATGATTTTTAGGCATACTGCTGTCTATGGGGTCGCATAGAGTCAGACACGACTGAAGCAACTTAGCAGCAGCAGCAAGGGGTAAGCCATCTCTTGTGTCCCTTTGGGCGTGTGTGCTGTGGATATGTGATGGGTGATGGAGCTGTGGCATCCTTTAAGCAGACTTTTATCTTCACACGTGAACTCTCTGTGTGGCACACCTCTGTCCTTTCCTCTCTGCTTCATGCAACAAGCATCCGAAAACACCAAACCTCCTCTGCTTGCCCCCTCTTCCCATCTCAACACGCTGATGCCAAATGGCTCATGATGACTTTTAGACCCTGGGAGAGTCCGGGTTGGGCTGACTTTGGTCCTGCCATTTACTACATTCTTTAAGATCATCTATAGTTTTCGAGATGAAGCACTTCACTGATGTTTTCTTACTAAGCAGATCTTGCCATTTATGCAGAGACACTAGCCACCAAAATAGCATCTGTACAGGGAAAGGAAATTTGCTTGGGGGTAAACACTGTACACTTTGTTGGAAGATAAGGAAGATGACCATCCACACATTCACCAGCAAAACAGAAATCTTGGACGAGCGATCCCATTCATGGGCTCCTATTAAAGCTTATTTATCCAAAAACTTCTCTACAAGAAAATGAAATGACACTCACAGTGCCAGATGACTGATTACAGAGAGAAACGATTTTTCTCTATCGTGAAGGAGCGTCATCTTCCCATGTGAGGATTATCTTGGTGTTCAATCATCTACTAGTTCAATACACATCTTTTTAAAAATTCTTCCATACCAGGCTCCACACCCAGTTATGCAGCCCTTCAGGGATTATTCACAAACCTGAGTGAAGATTCCATAAACACTGGGATCCTTCAGAACAGAACTAAGCCCAAAGACAGTGTCTCCACTTCACCGCCAAGCCATGGGTCACAGCACTGTAAGGACAGCCCTGGCCCAGCACCGAAGTCCTTTCCCTACATTCTTCTGAAGAAGTGAAATCTTATCATCCACATTTAAATATCTGCCTTTTACATGAACGGATATAGCCACATTATTCCTAATAGCCAAAAAGTGAGACTAACCCAAATGTCCATCAACTGAACAAAACAAAATGTGGCCTATCCATACAACTGGATGTTATTCGCCATACAGAGGAGTCAAGTACTGATACTACAACATGGATACAGCTTGAAACATTGAGTGAAAGCAACCACACACAAAAGACTTCATATGGTTTGATTCCATTTATCAGAAATGTCTGTAATAGGCAAACCCACAGAGATGAGATTAGTGTTTTCCATGGTCTGGGGCATTGTGGATAGTTAGTGATTATTAATGGAGAAGGCAATGGCACCCCACTCCAGTACTCTTGCCTGGAAACTCCCATGGACGGAGGAGCCTGGTGGGCTGCAGTCCGTGGGGTCGCTAAGAGCTGGGCACAACTGAGCGACTTCACTTTAACTTTTCACTTTCAGGCATTGGAGAAGGAAATGGCAGCCCACTCCAGTGTTCTTGCCTGGAGAATCCCAGGGACGGGAGCCTGGTGGGCTGCCATCTCTGGGGTCACACAGAGTCGGACACGACTGAAGCGACTTAGCAGCAGCAGCAATGATTACTAGTGTGTACAGAGTTCCTTTTGGGACATGATGCAAATGTTCTAAAATGAAAATGGGATGCATGAGGCAGGTGCTCAGGGCTGGTGCACTGGGATGACCCTGAGAGATGGGATGGGGAGGGAGGTGGGGGGAGGGTCAGGATGGGGAACACGTGTACACCCATGGCTGATTCATGTGACTGTATGCCAAAACCCACCACAATATTGTAACGTAATTAGCCTCCAATTAAAATTTTTAAAAAATGAAAATGGGGCTGATAGTTGCCCAACACTTGAATGTACCCGAAACCACTGAATTTGTATAATTTAAAAGAGTGTATCTTCTGGTTAGCAAATGGTATTCTCAATAAAACTACTGTTTTAAAAGTAAAATAAGTAAGTAAACATCTACCATTTGCAACCTGTATCAACAACTAGGAAATTTTTACTAGATATAGAGCTATAGTTTCTGCTTTCAAATAATTGCAATATTGCAGTTACAAGAGTAATATTAAAATGATTCAATAATAACAATGAAATAAAATGGTCGATTAATTACACAGTATAAACAGGGACCAGGGGACTTCAGTTTTTCCAAAGTTGTATGTTAACTCAGATAATCTGTAAATTTGAATTGGGATTCTGACTTTCATTAGTTAAAAATGCTCTAAACCCCAGCTCTTTTTATCTTTAAAACATTCAGTGTTGTTGTGAAGGTGAGAAATAAAGTGTTTAGCAGCAAACCACAGCTATTTTTACACACTCAAAAGGCTTCACGGAGAAAGCAGAATTTGAGTCCATCTTTAAAAGATAACAGAAGTTGAGTAAATAAAGTGGAGAATGTTCTCATTTGAACAGTATCAGCAAACAGTGTCTCAGAAGCCATTCTGCTTATCTTGCTCAGAATGCAGAGACTCAGAGATGCAACTTAATAGTGTCTAATATACTCAAAATTCATTTTCCCCTGAAAATGAGGCATCACTTTCAATCTAGCAACCAAGTACAATATCAGGAATTCCCTCACCACTTTCCTGGGCTTAATAGACTAATTACTCTGGCTGAGTTTTAATCCCAGTTTAGCTGCAATCTCCATGGGCTACTCCTGTGATTCTTCACTCCAGATGTTGTGAGGATTAACCAATCAATTTGAAACACCTTGTACAAACATGTCAGGCTTTCTAATTCCTTTCTGAATTAATTCTTGTCCAATCCACCTTTTACCGTGATGGAGTTTAAGCTGGCCTGTACCACCTGACCCAGAACTCCAAAATTTCCCCAGCTTGCTTGTCTTGCATTCCTTTAATACTGCAAAAGTGGCAAAAACAGTGCTTCCAAATTCTGCTGAAGCAAGGGGCTTCTGGGGGTAAGACTTCCAGGGATGTTCTCTGCAGACTGATTTCCTTATTGACACTCTTCCATTTAGACTCATTTATGGACAGGTTGCCAAACTTTCTAAGTCCATGCAAAAGCAATTTAAAACCACAGGGAGAATTGGACTCTGTAGCTTTATTCATCTTAATATCCAGAAGAGCATGGGTTCTCGACTTTAGCTGTGCCCTGGCTGGCCTCCTACCTATGTCACCCGAGAAGGCTGAGCTAGTTGGAGCTGCTGCACTGCAGGGACACTCTTCCTCCGAGACCCCCGCGGACCGATTTGTAAACAGCGCCGTCTCCGTACTCTGCGAAACGGGCTCTTCCCAACCGGAAATCGTCCGCACATCTCAGGGCAGATGCTTAAAATCCGAAGAAAGACTGGACTCAACACACTAACAAGTTGCACGGGTCCCTCACCGCGAGGCAGCAAGCCAAAATGCGACCTTCAGACAAATATTTCTCTCTTGCTTAAAGGTGTCTACCTCTAGTTCCTGAGTACCAGGAATTAGTCACACTTGCATTTCGAGTTTAACCTTAACCGCTAATAGGAATGAAGTAAGCTAGCCATTTTCTAGAAATACTTCTCTTGCACAAAACTTTTCTGTGTTGAGTGTTGTTGGGGGAGAAGACCCACTCTAATTATTGTTTGTAAAAACAAAAAACAATTAGTAGATTTGACCTCAAACTAGCATTCTGTAACTATTTCCTAGACAAACTGCAATTCCAACTCATAGTAGAGCAGTGACAACTTGTAATACAACCTGAAAATACTGAAAACACGACATAATGTACAAATATTACAGGTGGCTGATGAAACTACTTTTTCTCACTGTCCCTTCAGTTCAGTTCAGTCACTCAGTCGTGTCCAACTCTTTGTGACCCCATGAATCACAGCACGCCAGGCCTCCCTGTCCATCACCAACTCCCGGAGTTCACTCAGACTCACGTCCATCGAGTCAGCGATGCCATCCAGCCATCTCATCCTCTGTCGTCCCCTTCTCCTCCTGCCCCCAATCCCTCCCAGCATCAGAGTCTTTTCCAATGAGTCAACTCTTTGCATGAGGTGGCCAAAGTATTGGAGTTTCAGCTTCAGCATCAGTCCTTCCAATGAACACCCAGGACTGGTCTCCTTTAGGATGGACTGGTTGGATCTCCTTGCAGTCCAAGGGACTCTCAAGAGTCTTCTCCAACACCGCAGTTCAAAAGCATCAATTCTTTGGTGCTCAGCTTTCTTCACAGTCCAACTCTCACATCCATACATGACCACTGGAAAAACCATAGCCTTGACTAGACGGACCTTTGTTGGCAAAGTAATGTCTCTGCTTTTGAATATGCTATCTAGATTGGTCATAACTTTCCTTCCAAGGAGTAAGCATCTTTTAATTTCATGGCTGCAATCACCATCTGCAGTGATTTTGGAGCCCAAAAAAATAAAGTCTTATACTGTTTCCACTGTTTCCCCATCTATTTCCCATGAAGTGATGGGACCAGATCTTAGTTTTCTGAATATTGAGCTTTAAGCCAACTTTTTCACTCGCCTGTTTCACTTTCTTCAAGAGGCTTTTTAGTCATACCATATATGTGCTTAATCTCTCAATTGTGTTCAACTCTTTGAGACACCATGGACTGTAGCCAGCCAGGCTCTTGTGTTCATGGGGATTCTCCAGGCAAGAATACTGGAGTGGGTTGCCATGCCCTCCTCCAGGAGATCTTCCCAACCAAGGATCAAATCCAGGTCTTCCACTTTACAGGTAGATTCCCTACTGTCTGAGCCACCAGGAAAGCTGAAGAAAACTGGAGTGGGTAGCCTATCCCTTCTCCAGTGGATCTTCCTGACCCAGGAATCAAACTGCTGTCTCCTGCATTGCAGGCAATTTCTTTACCAGCTGAGCTGTCAGGGAAGCCCCATTAAAGTCTATTCACTCTAAAATTTATTTTCCCTAACATAGTCTTTAATCTTTAGGAAAACACATGAAAGCATCATTCCCAGGGCCCCATCCTATTTACTTACACTGGTGTGAGATGATAACATGCCTTGATTTACAGATCTCTGTGCATGGACACCGCAGGTACAGGCTTTTAGATAAATCAGGATTTCGAGGAACTTCCCTGGTGGCTCAGTGGTGAAGACTCTGCCCGCTAAAGGAGGGGACACAGGTTGGATCCCTGGCCATGCTGGTAGTTTAGCTGGTAAAGAATCTGCCTGCAATGAAGGAGACCCCGGTTCAATTCCTGGTTCAGAAAGGTCTGCTGGAGAAGGGATAGACTACTCACCCTAGTATTCTTGGGCTTCTCTAGTGGCTCAGCTGGTAAAGAATCTGCCTGCAATGCAGGAGATCTCGGTTCAATTCCTAATTCCAAAAGATCTGCTGGAGAAGGGAGCGGCTACCCACTCCAGTATTCTGGCCTGGAGAATTCCATGGACTGTATAGTCTGTGGGGTCCCAAACAGTCCGACATGACTGAGTGACTTTCACTTTCAATCCTATCTTTAGAGGAGCAAGTCATCAGAGATAGGGCTGAACAGATACTTAAGAGCACAATCTGGGACTTAAGAGCATCTTCAAAGTCAATTCCTAATATCAGCTTACTTGACTTCTCCCTCTTTATTTAAAATAAATTTTAATTCTGAAACACATGAATCTTAGCCCTATTTGAAGAAGAAGAAGAAAGTGGGGTCGGGGGGGAAAGTTGTCAAAAGCTTCTGACCAGGAAATCCCCCTGAAAAATCCAGAAGAGTCTCAAAATGGTGAAATCGATCTGGCTATTGATTTTTAAAGACTAGACAGACAGCGCCAACCAAGTCGTTCCCATGGCAACAGACGAGGCAGCACCGCCTCCACCTGCTCCACACAGTACTGGGAACTCCTTTCCACGAAGCAGAACTTATCTGACATCTCCATTGCGGCTGCCTGGGTCAGAACTCCCCTTTGAAGGGGTTTCAAAGTAAAACAAGATAAGAAGCACCTTTTCAAAAGGAATCTTTCTGGAGGAGGCTGTGATGTGAGAGAGTGGAGTGGAAGTTGGCCGGTATCTTCCCCAGAGCACTTTCTTGTCTTTGTCACAGATAAGATAAGTCAGCATGTCAAAGGGTGGGGCCTCTGGGAGGAGAGTGTCACCAGATGAGAGTGAGAGGGTCCCTGTGCTCCCATCATCTGGGGGAAACTGCTGGTGTGCCGGGCAGGCAGACTGGCTGGCTGTTCACCCTGCTAGGCCAGGAGGCGTCCAGGAAAGACTATAAAACAGAGAAGTGATGGAGTCCCTGAATCTGTGAGTGGTAACCAGCTGGTAATACACAAACTGGGGCTTCCCAAGTGGCTCAGTGGTAAAGAACCTGCCTGCCAGTGCAGGAGACAGAGGTTCAATCCTTGAGGTGGGAAGGCAACAGCAACAGGAATTCTTGACTGAGAAATCCCGTGGACAGAGGAGACTGGTGGGCTATGGTCCATGGGGTCCCAGACAGTCAGACAGGACTGAGCGACTGAACAGCAACAACAAACATATACAAACCATGGGGAATTAGATCCGAGGGTTGGAGCTAATTAATTATGCCGGTTATTTAATACTGGATATAATCAGTGTGGGAAATTTGTTATCAACTTGCTGATGATGTGTAGTATGTAAGTTTCAATATAAGATTTGGTATCCAAGTCCCAAGCCTCCAAAAGTAATCATTACTGTTACAGTTTCACCCTTCCTTGACTTGATAAGGTCCTTCTCCTTGGAAATATAAACAAGATTGATAAGCCTTTAGGCAAACTCATCAAGAAAAAAAGGGAGAGAACTTCATGTACTTTTAAAGGAAAAGATAGAATGAGAAAGACCCTGGCCTGGAAAGGAGGGGCCTCTCTCCCCTCCCTGGTTACTGATTTTTGCAAATCCTTTCCCTTTGGGTCTGGATTGCTATGAACACATCATATGTTTTCACCCATAAACTGCTGGAAGGTCTGATATCTTGAGGTATTTTGAGCTCCCAAATCTCTGAGTCCTGGTCTTCCTGAGCATCGTAGGTGTAAGTGAGATATTTCTGCCCCTCAGTGGTAATAACAATTTTTGCCAGAGCTATTAATTTGGCCTTTTCATACCAAGTTAAGTGGAAGTGGAAGCAGTGACAGACTTTATTTTCTTGGGCTCTAAAATCACCATGGACAGTGACTGCAGCCTTGAAATTAAAAGACAGTTGCTCCTTGGAAGGAAAGCTATGACAAACCTAGATAATGTATTAAAAAGTAGAGACATCACTTTGCCAACAAAGGCCTGTATAGTCAAAGTTTTTCCAATACTCATGTATGGATGTGAGAGTTGGACCATAAATAACGCTGAGCATCAAAAAAGTGATGCTTTTGAATTTTAGTGTTGGAGAAGACTCTTGAGAGTCCCTTGAACTGCAAGGAGATCCAACCAGTCCATCCTGAAGGAAATCAACCCTGAATATTCATTGGATGGACTGATGCTGAAGCTGAAACTCCAATACTTTGGGCACCTGATGCAAAGAGCTGACTCATTGGAAAAGACCCTGATGCTGGAAAAGATTGAAGGCAAAAGGAGAAGGGAACAACAAAGGATGAGATGGTTAGACAGCATCACCAACTCAATAGATGCGAATCTAAGCAAACTCCAGGACAGGGGAGCCTGGCGTGCTGCAGTCCATGGGGTCTCAAAGAGTCAGACATGACTTAGCAACTGAGCAACAATTAATTTGGCCATTGATCGAAGACTGGGTGACTGCTCTTTCATAATCAGCCCTGGCTTACTCATGACCTGCTTTCTAAATCCCGTGTGCTTTGTTTATTCCTCCCTACCCACTATTAAGTGTTACTTTTACTATGATCTTTCACGTTTGTAGGTCTTACCTACAAACTAGACTGAAAGCCCCCTAGACTGAAAGCCCCTTGCAGATAGATGCTCTGTCTGGGTATCTCTGCATCACTCACAGGAAGCCAGGACACCACGAGCCTCCACCAGTCTGGGCTGTTTTGACTCGCATTTGAATCTCATTGTCTTTGGGAAGAAGGTGATCTTACCTATGACATTTTACAAATCACTGAATAACAGAAATCTGTACAATAATGAGCTCCGTTGCCCTTTGTGCTTCTTTCTATACAAATAAAACCAGCTGTGCTTATGGGGCAAAGACAACTGCAGCATTGGAGTCTGGTGGGTGCCTCCTCCTGGGTCCGTCCACCCCCAGGATCACCCACAGCCTGGTCACCCGCCCAGGGTATGGAAAGGTGGGTCCCGGCTCCTGTGTGCGCATGTGTTTCCCACCCGAGTCTGCGTTACATCTGGCTCCTCCAATGGTCTACTTTGTTTATTCCAGTGCCGCTCAGCTGGCCTTCATCATGCTGGCCCGTAGCTGCTCCTGGAGAGGGACGTGGGCAGGGGTGGGTGGACTAGAGGTGTCCAAGGTGAGGGATTCTCCGTCCTGCCTTCTGACTGCCCAGTCTGCTTCAAGCAGACCAGACCTGATGGTGTGCATTCCCATTTCCATGGGTGTGTGTGAATGCTAAGTTGCTTTAACTGTGTATGACTCTGTGTGACCCATGGATGGTAGCCCATCAGGCTCCTCTGTCCATGGAATTCTTCAGGGCAAGAATGCAAGATTGGGTTGCCATATCCTTCTCCGGGGGATCTTCCTGACCAGGGATCAAACCTGTCTCTCCTGCATTGGGAGGCAGATCCTTTATCTGAGCCACCAGTATGAACAAACCTCATCCTCACCTTGAAAAACCTAAAAACCCGGCACAGTTAACTCTGCTTTCCAAAACCCGTTAAGCAATCGAGAGGGTTCTTAAAAATATTCCCTGATTTTGACTCCTAAATGTACTTTGTGATGTCTTTTTCCTCAATAGTCAGCGCTTTGATTTCAACATAAGACCATCTCACATGATTTAAAAATCCTTTAAAGGTTGACTACATTAAGGAGACTCTGCAAAAGTCTACATAAAGCCCTTTCTTAGAAAAATGCAATTATGCCCAGAGATTTTCCATCTTTAGCATTGTTCAGAACATTATAAATGCTAGCTAATGGAATGTTATTTACATGAAGTTTAATGCTGCACCTTGATGCTTAATCACAGCTGCACAGAAGGCCATGTAGACTATACAGTTTTCTCCATTACGAGGTGGTTAAAGGGTCTGTTTCCCTCAGAATTGCTCCAGGTTTTGCTTCCCTAGACTAGTGGGGTGGCTTGCTCAGATTCCTAACTCCAGTGTTATTAATGTACTTTAAACTCCTGCCCCGCTTTTTATGAATATGGAAACCTCATGCATTTTTTAAAAAAATACTCCTTAATGTATGAAAATAAATCAGATGCCATGGTTAAAAAGCAATGAAAGCCATGGAGCTACACACTGCATAGACACCGGTCTACACCCCTGACTTCAGACACCACCCTCCAACCCTGGAGCCCCCTCCAGGCATTCCCAGGAGGTGGTGGGATTGGGGGGTGGGGGGGTCACCTCATCTCTGCAACGAGAGGATCAGCCCATGAGCTACAGGACAGTAGACAGAGAGCAAGCCATAATGAACTGATGATTGCTTAATTAGCATACTTTTTCAAATATAAAACAGTCAACAGGAGGTAAGCCCCCTAAAAAAGTGGGGGCCAGTTGGCAGCAAACAAGAAGACAAGTGACGGGCAGAGTCAGGAAGAAGCAGGGGCATTTGAAAAAGTGTCCATGTTTATCCAGGGGGCCTCCCCGGTGGCTCTGTAGTAAAGAATCCGCCTACAGTGCAGGAGACCCAGGAGAGGCGGGTTTGATCTCTGGGTGGGGAAGATCCCCTGGAGAAGGAAAGGCAACCCACTCCAGTCTTCTTGCCTGGAGAATCCCATGGACAGAGGGGCCTGGCCGGCTGCCATCCATGGGGTCGCAAAGAGTCGGGCACGACTGAGCGACTTTCACTCACTCAGTGAATATAGGTGTGGAGCAAGCCCACACTGCAGGCAGGATGCGTGTCTGGACACAGGGGCGCCTCCTCTGTCTGGGCGCCAGCGTTTGGGAGAAGCAAGGCTGACAGCCCAGGTGCTCCTACCTGCCCGTGCAGCCCTGTCACGGCTCATAAATTTGGGAGGGAAGGCAAAGATCTGCAAAAGAACTGGGGGAGCTTCCAGGAGAGGCTTGCGTAAAGGACTCTGGTGGTGGCACGATTCCAGAAGACGGACGGTCGCGTGCCACCTTCAACAAAGTCGAGGCCCCTTGGGCATCAGAGAACTAGGCATCAGCAGTCATTGGTACTTAGTTTCGCCTCTAGGTTTATTAGCATTGGACAGTATTTGTCAGAATTAGATTTATTAAAATCTCTGCATACAACCCATGCTGTTGCATGCGGATTTTTAAATCAGTAATTTATTCTCTTCGAAAATAGCTGTCTTGTTTTCCTATTTTTTATTGTCTCAATGTGAGCATTTTTAAAGCTACTAAGTTCATTATTAAGACCTTGGTGTCCCATCGCCACTATTTTTCTTACAGTAAGTTTCCTTTAATTTGTGCTTTCTTTTTTTTTTTTTGAAGTAGAAGAGGTAATCATATAAAATTTTGAGATAGATTTGTAACACTGGAATCAGTGAGAGTTTTGCTAGATCCTTTGGGATTTAGTTAGCTGCTGCTTCTTCTTTTCCTTTTGAAATGAAATAATCATTTCCTGAGTGAAGAAGTGCATTTTTAATTGCAGAGCTAACTGTGGAGTTTCATGGTGTATAATTTTAATTCTCTGAAAGTCAATCTGAACCAACCACTGTTCTTACTGACTGCAGCTTGAAGCCTAGGAATATTTACTTCCTGTACAGTTATTTAAAAATAATTCTGTAAAATGTTCCTACAAAAGGTTGAGTCATACGATGGAAACATATTTAAATTGTCAAAAAATGCCAAAGCATAGAATATGCATTATTGTTTGTTAGAATAGGAAATTAATGCAATAGAAAAGGTTAAAATTTTGGAGACAGATTCTTAACCATACACTCACCAAGTCAGTTATCTTCTATGAGCTTAATAGTCTACATCATAAATAGACATCTTGTTTTTGCCACATAATAAATAGAAGCTGAAAATATGCAGCTGAAACAAAAGAGAAAGTTAAAAACTTGATTTATCTTATATCCCTGCAAAAGTTTCTGAAAAAAAAAATCAATGATTTTACAAAAGCATAAATCTGACCTTTGATTATTATAGAGAACAAAATATACCATGCATCTGTGTAAGTTGCTTTCTTACTAACATATTAGCACCAATTGTTTCTAAGAGAGCCAAGAGCCCAGAAATAAATCAGAATGCTTCCAAACATTCACAAGTGCTGTCATAAAGTCAGGGACCTTAAACTCATTCGCTCCATCCTCAAAGAATCCCTTATAATATTTAAAGAAACTATGATCACAATTTCAAAAGCTACTATAGATAAATTAAAAAGATAAGAAGGAACAACTATAGACAAGCCATGCAATAAGAAAAACAAGCTGCTAAGAAATACAAGGGGAAAATCAATTTCAGTAGTAATCAAAGAACTACAGATATTAAAAAAAGACACACTTTAAAAAATTGAAGTATACTTGATGCACAATATTGTGTTAGTTTCATATGTACTGCGAAGTGAGTGGTGTATATGTGTGTATATTACATATATATATATGGCTATATTTTTTTTCAGATTCTTTTCCATTATAGGTTATTACAAAATGTTGTATGTGCTATACGAAAATCCTTGCTATCTGTTTTATTCTATACAGTCATGTCTATCTGTTAACCCCCTATTCCTAGTACTATTTTAGTTGTTAAATAAGCCAATTACACTCCTGCTTGTGCTCAGTCACTGAGTTACATCTGATTCTTTGCAACCCCACAGACTGTAGCCCACCAGGCTCCACTGTCCACGGGATTCTCCAGGCAGTAATACTGGAGTGGGTTGCCATGCCCTCCTCCAGGAGATCTTTCTGACTGTCAAACCTGAGTCTCCTGCATTGGCAGGTGGATTCTTTACCACTGAGCCACCTAGGAAGCCCTTAAATCAGCCAATATTTACTTTTTTAAAGATAATTTTCAGGATATACAGGGTAAGGTGAGGTCAGTTCTCATATACTGGAGATGGACGTGTTAAGCTGTACAGTAATTCTGAAAAGTAATGTGGGAGATATTTGTTAAGTTCTGTAAGAGAAGTTATTCACTTTAACAAAGTATCTCTCCTTCTAGAATTTCATTTTAAAGAAACAGTTCAAATTGGGGGCAAATTTTATACACAAAAATCCTTCCCCCAGCACCATTTATAATAACTAAGAATGGGAACAAGATAAATTAAAAAATAGGTTCAGATTTATGCAAATTGAAATACAACCATGATTGACAATTACTTGCAACTTTAATGAAAAAAACATATTCTCAAAAAAGTAATAATATCCTAGAAAAACACTCTTAGAAGAACATTTAGTGAAGAACGAATAATGCAAAATATTATATACAAAAATTATCCCAATTGTGTAAAATGGTATAATATACATTATAGTGTTATATGTATAAATCTCACCTGCATATTTATACCAGTTCAGTTCAATTCAGTCACTCAGTCATGTCTGACTCTTTGCGAGCCCATGAACCGCAGCACGCCAGGCCTCCTGTCCATCACCAACTCCCAGAGTTCAACCAAACCTATGTCCTTCAAGTCGGCGATGCCATCCAGTCATCTCATCGTCTGTTGTCCCTTTCTCTTCTTGCCCTCAATCTTTCCCAGCATCAGGGTCTTTTCCAATGAGTCAGCTCTTCACATCAGGCGGCCAAAATATTGGCATTTCAGCTTCAACATCAGTCCTTCCAATGAACACCCAGGACTGATCTCCTTTAGGATGGACTGGTTGGATCTCCTTGCAGTCCAAGGGACTCTCAAGTGTCTTCTCCAACACCACAGTTCAAAAGCATCAATTCTTCAGTGCTCAGCTTTCTTTATAGTCCAACTCTCACATCCATACATGACCACTAGAAAAACCATAGCCTTGACTAGACGGACCTTTGTTGGCAAAGTAATGTCTCTGCTTTTTAATACGCTGTCTAGGTTGGTCATAACTTTCCTTCCAAGGAGTAAGCCTCTTTGAATTTCATGGCTGCAATCACCATCTGCAGTGATTTTGGAGCCCAGAAAAATAAAGTCAGCCACTGTTTCCACTCTTTCCCCATCTATTTGCAATGAAGTGATGGGACTGGATGCCATGATCTTTGTTTTCTGAATGTTGAGCTTTAAGCCAACTTTTTCACTCTCCACTTTCACTTTCATCAAGAGGCTCTTTAGTTGTTCTTCACTTTCTGCCATAAGGGTGGTGTCATCTGCATATCTGAGGTTATTGATATTTCTCCCAGCAATCTTGATTTCAGCTTGTGCTTCCCCCAGCCCAGGGTTTCTCATGATGTAGTCTGCATAGAAGTTAAATAAGCAGGGTGACAATATACAGCCTTGACGGGCTCCTTTTTCTGTTTGGAACCAGTCTGTTATTCCATGTACAGTTCTAACTGTTGCTTCCTGACCTGCATATAGGTTTCTCAAGAGGCAGGTCAGGTGGTCTGGTATTCCCATCTCTTGAAGAATTTTTCACAGTTTATTGTGATCCACACAGTCAAAGGCTTTGGCATAGTCAATAAAGCAGAAGTAGATGTTTTTCTGGAACTCTGTTGCTTTTTCGATGATCCAGCAGATGTTGGCAATTTGATCTCTGGTTCCTCTGCCTTTTCTAAAACCAGCTTGAACATCTAGAATTTCACAGTTCACATATTGCTGAAGCCTGGCTTGGAGAATTTTGAGCATTACTTTACTAGCATGTGAGATGAGTGCAATTGTGCAGTAGTTTGATCATTCTTTGGCATTGCCTTTCTTTGGGATTGGAATGAAAACTGACCTTTTCCAGTCCTGTGGCCACTGCTGAGTGTTCCAAATTTGCTAGCATATTGAGTGCAGCACTTTCACAGCATCATCTTTCAGGATTTGAAACAGCTCAACTGGAATTCCATCACCTCTACCAGCTTTGTTCGTAGTGATGCTTCCTAAGGCCCACTTGACTTCACATTCCAAGATGTCTGGCTTTAGGTGAGTGATCACACTATTGTGATTATCTGAATCATGAAGCTCATTTTTGTATAGTTCTCCTGTGTATTCTTGCCACCTCTTCTTAATATCTTCTGCTTCTGTTAGATCCATACCATTTCTGACCTTTATCAAGCCCATCTTTGCATGAAATGTTCCCTTGGTATCTCTAATTTTTTTGAAGAGATCTCTAGTCTTTCCCATTCTATTCTTTTCCTCTGTTTCTTTGCACTGATCACTGAGGAAGGCTTTCTTATCTCTCCTTGCTATTCTTTGGAACTCTGCATTCAAATGGGTTTATCTTTCCTTTTCTCCTTTGCTTTTTGCTTCCCTTTTTTCACAGCTATTTGTAAGGCCTCCTCAGACAGCCATTTTGCTTCTTGCATTTCTTTTTCTTGGGGATGGTCTTGATTCCTGTCTCCTGTACAATGTCACGAACCTCCGTCCATAGTTCATCAGGCACTCTGTCTATCAGATCTAGTCCCTTAAATCTATTTCTCACTTCCACTGTATAGTCATAAGGGATTTGATTTAGGTCATACCTAAATTTGATTAGGTCATACCTGAATGGTCTAGTGGTTTTCTCCACTGTCTTCACTCTGAATTTGGCAATAAGGAGTTCATGATCCTTATTTGAACTGTGGTGTTGGAGAAGACTCTTGAGAGTCCCTTGAACTGCAAGGAGATCCAACCAGTCCATCCTAAAGGAGGTCAGTCTTGGGTGTTCATTGGAAGGACTGATGTTGAAGCTGAAACTCCAGTACTTTGGCCACCTGATGCAAAGAGCTGACTCATTTGAAAATACCTTGATTCTGGGAAAGACTGAGGGCAGGAGGAGAAGGGGAGGACAGAGGATGAGATGGTTCGCTGGCATCACCAACTCGATGGACATGAGTTTGGGTGGACTCCAGGAGTTAGTGATGGAAAGGAAAGCCTGGTGAGCTGTGGTTCATGGGGTCACAAAGAGTTGGACATGACTGAGCGACTGAACTGAACTGAACTGATCCTTATTAATCATAATAATTATCCTTATTAATAATAGAGTTCATGATCCTCATATTTACATATGAACACACAAATCTCTATTTAAATGTTCATGTTTCAATATACAGAAAACTATTTTAAAGACATTTCAATGGCAGCAGTATCATCTCTGACTTGTTTGCATATTTTCTATATTACTTGCCAATTTTTTCTCAGAGTCCATATTATTATTATATAATCAGCGTTACACATTACACTTGCACATTGCACTTAGAAACATGACTCATGATGCATATTTATTTTTAGATGCCACTCAGAGCCTAGTTGCTTATGGTATGGATCACCCCTTTCACAGATGGTGAGCTGGGTCCCTGCTGTATCAGTGACCTGGATTCGTTGATGAGGAAGACAGGGGTGGGGGGATGAGTTGACCGGGAGCCGCGCTTCCTTTCATTGGGCCCCCGCCCCCACACTGGACCCATGTCGCGTCCTCTGTTAATGGGGCTAAGTGTCCTGCCAAACAGACCCTCAGAGAACCAGACATGGGGGGGTGGATGCAATAAGCCTAGAAAATGTTTGGAAAGCCTTATCTCTGTGTATCTAAATTGGGCCCATAGCATGGTGGTCTGGCCCTGGAGTCAGCCAGCCTGGTTTCAAACCCCAGCTTCACCACTTGGTGGCTGGGTGACCTAGGAAGACACTTAAATCATCTGGCTCAGTTCCAAAGCAGAAAAATGGGGATGAACACAGTGCCTGTCCCGTAGGTTGTCCTAAGAGTTGAATAATTCATGGAAGGATGTAGAGACAATGGGATACATGGTTGTTAAGACTATTATCATTTTCTCAATGATGCTCTCAAAGGCAAGGCTTCGCCAAGTGTGGTTCTCCTGACTGCTTGGACCAGAATCAGGAGAAAAACTTGCAACAGATGCAGATTCAACACTCCTGAATAAGGATTTCTGGAATGAGTCCCGAGAATATATATTTTTGACAAGCTCCCAGGTTGTTCCTATATGCACTAAACTTCAAGACACACTGTACCAAAAGTGTTCAGATCAGATCAAATCAGATCAGTCACTCAGTCATGTCCAAGTCTTTGCGACCCCATGAATCACAGCACGCCAGGCCTCCCTGTCCAACACCAACTCCCGGTGTGTTATTGTGCTATAATTCTCCATAACTCTCCTTAAGTCATCAACAATATTAAGCAGTGTTGAGTAATTCTGCTTAGGCAACCAAGAGGCACATATACATGTGTAAATCAACATCCTGATGAAAATGAAGAAACAAAACTTTGCTTCTAAGTTTATTTTATTTCAAAGAGAAAGTCTTTCATTATCAGGAAAATTCATGTATGTGGAACACTTCATTCCCTGAAGATGTTCGTTAAAGGATGTGTTATTGTATTAATGTCTGTTTTAAATATAAGGTATAATTTTACTCATTGTATCACAAAACAGAAGATTATATTTGCTTCAATACAAAGTTAAAAGTGCCCATCGTTTTCCATGCTCTGGAGAGATTATGTCTATTTGTGATCAAGTATCTGTGTGCTTCCAAATAAAAGAGATATTAGTTAGGAGTTACACGCTCAAATTGAGAAGAAATACAAAGTCTAATTGTAGGTTTTTTTATTTGAAGGCTGTCTTATTTACATCTGTCCCTTACAAATACAAAGACTTTTTAAAATTAACATTAAGAGCATCCACTATAATAACAGGGAGAGCATCATTTCAGGTTGCATTCTGACTCACAAGGCCCAATAGTCCTCTGACCAACACCTTGGCAGACTCTCTTTGACATGTCTACATGGGCTGAATGCTAACTCTGGCAACATTTGGGGTATCAGGATGGAAACTCATCAAACCCACTCCACACACAATTCACATACAAGGGAAGGAAATTCTACACAGTAAAATGCAGGCTTATCTCAATACATTTGCCATCACTGCAATTAGAGCAAATTCGTCCTCAACATCTAAGCATTCATAGCTTTAAAAAGTTCCTCTGTAAAATAGTTATACTTTGGAAGGCACTAACTAACAAGACTAATTTCCTTGTCAATTTTAAACTTCAGAATTTTTATCACTCTAAATGCATATTAGAGAATTAATCTAATTTATAGACTGTACCTTACTTAAGTAGATTATCTTGCCTAGGTTTTCCTGAGATAAATGAGGATTTTGGATGACACTGATCTCTTTAATTATACTAAAGAGACAATCATTTAAGTGCATGCCATTCAGAGTTATTTTTAGTTTGTGGTAGATATCAAAACACTCATTTAAAAAGTTGAAGAAACTTGCACTTGTTTAACTGGGGGAGGAGACACAAGTAGGCTCAGAAAGAATTTAAGACCATGGCTACTAGCAAGGAAGCACAAGCTGGAATCAAGATGCCGGGAGAAATCTCAGTAACCTCAGATACGCAGATGACACCACCCTTATGGCAGAAAGTGAAGAGGAACTCAAAAGCCTCTTGATGAAAGTGAAAGAGGAGAGTGAAAAAGTTGCCTTAAAGCTCAACATTCAGAAAACAAAGATCATGGCATCTGGTCCCATCACTTCATGGCATATAGATGGAGAAACAATGGAAACAGTGGCTGACTTTATTTTTCTGGGCTCCAAAATCACTGCAGATGGTGACTGCAGCCATGAAATTAAAAGATGCTTACTTCTTGGAAGGAAAGTTGTGACCAACCTAGACAGCATATTAAAAAGCAGAGAGACGTTACTTTGCCAACAAAGGCCCATCTCGTCAAGGCTATGGTTTTTCCAGTGGTCATGTATGGATGTGAGAGTTGGACTATAAAGAAAGCTGAGCACTGAAGAATTGATGCTTTTGAACAGTGGTGTTGGAGAAGACTCTTGAGAGTCCCTTGGACTGCAAGGAGATCCAACCAGTCTTTCCTAAAGGAGATCAGTCCTGGGTGTTCATTGGAAGGACTGATGTTGAAGTTGAACCTCCAATACTTTGGCCACCTGACTCGAAGAGCTGACTCATTGGAAAAGACCCTGAAGTTGGCAAAGATTGGAGGGCAGGAGGAGAAGGGGATGACAGAGGATGAGACGGTTGGATGGCATCACTGACTCAATGAACATGGGTTTGGTTAGACTGTGGGAGTTGGTGATGGACAAGGAGGCCTGGCGTGCTGCAGTTCATGGGGTCAACATGCAGTTCAGTCGCTCACGACTGAGCGACTGAACTGAACTGAACTAGCAAAAGTTACTCATGCCACTGCCCAAAAATACCTTATATTCCCCACCCCCTCCAAAATGCATCTCCTGTTCTCATGGACAGTCATTTATCGATCACTACAGTACACTCTGAGAGTCCCAGTTGGCGCATTGGAAGAATCCATCTGCCAGTGCAAGAGACGCAGGAGATGCGGGTTTGATCCCTGGAGAAGGAAACAGCAACTCACTGCATATTCTTGCCTGAAGAATCCTATGGACTAGGGAACCTGATGGACTATGGGCTACAATCCATGGGGTCAGAAAGGGTCAGACACAACTGAGCATGCACAAACAAGCATCTGGTAGACTTTAACATCAAAAGTCAGGATCATTTAGATGTTTGGGGTATACTATTCTTCTCCCAGATAAAACAGTCAACTCTAGCCAAAGCCCTCGTAACACTGAAAATAACACTCCCATAGTTTAGCCTCCGTGAGACTCTCTTAATTAAAACTCTTTACCATCTGCCCTGTCAAAATGATCTAGAAATCTGAACTTAAGTGTGACATTGAAGTGAAGAAGGTCAAGTTTAGAGAGAAGGTAACTTAACAACAGATAGGTCCCTCAATAGGATCAATAGAGACAGCCACATGGGGTTCATATGAACTTGAGTTCCTATGTAGAAATTCTAATCCCCAAGGGATGGTGTTAGGGAGAGGCGCCTTTAGGAGGTGACTGGGTCATGAATGAGATGAGTGCCTTATTACACACCCCAGCGAGCCCCTAGTGTCTTCCACACTGTGGGGACACAGCAAAAAGACAGCCATCTCGGGAAAAGACCTCATCAGCTGGGGCCCTGATTTTGGACTCGTCAACCTCCAGAAACATGAAAAATTGTTGTTTATACGCTACCCGGTGTATGTATCCCTGTTACAGCGGCTCAGACTGGCAGTGGTTTTTCTCCAGCACTGAAAGTTCTGTAGCTAAGGACGGCTAAGAGTTCGGTTCCTGCTTGCTTTCCTAGGAAGCCAGCAAAGTGAACTCCAGCCATCCCTCTTGAAAGTAGTTGCATGAGCCAACACCCCACCCACCGCTGAGGCCATTTGTGTCTGTTCCTTCCCTGAAGCCAAACTCCTTTCACACACCTCTGCACACTTGTGCAGATGCTCATCACTGAAGAGGAAGATGCAGCTTTCGAATTAGGTTCTTCCCTGAGCCATAGAAATGCTTCATAAGTCAAGTCTAAGTAAGTGCATGGCTCCTTGATTCTATTATAACTGCGTTTCCCAGCTTTTAAGAGGATAAATGCTTGCACTGTCTGAGCTCTTCCCCTTGGAGATCCCTCTCCAAACTTGAGAACCAAGTACATTTAGAAACAATTTCAGAAAATCCCTTTCTGTCCAAATTCTTTGAATCATTTTCTGAAACTCAAACACTGAATACTATTCCAGGATTTTTCTAGATAGCAACAGGCCTGGGTTCTAGTGTATCCTCATCACCTTTTATTATCTGGGAGATGCTGAGCAGTTGTTTAATCTCACTAATCTCAGCTGTTTCATTTAATCTAATTCAAGAAACACTTATCCAGTGCCTGCTATCAACCAAATACCTTGCCAATTTGAGAAGGGGACCGATGCTGGTTATCTTGAGCCTTTCAAGGGCTCAAGTGTGTGGCTATTAAGTACCAGAAGTGAGACTGAGGAACTGAATTTCAAATTCCAATTTTTATTAATTTAGATTAATCAATTAATTTTATTAATTTAAATACTGATACTTCATTCAGTTATTAGAAAATTTTAAGTATGTTTGGAACAACTTGAGCAGGGAAGTCTAATTTTCAATGGCTAATTTTATGATGGCAAATAGATGGGGAAACAATAGAAGCAGTGACAGACTTTATTTTGGGGGGCTCCAAAGTCACTGCAGATGGTGACTGCATCCATCAAATTAAAAGACGCTTACTCCTTGGAAGGAAAGTTATGACCAATCTAGATAGCATATTCAAAAGCAGAGACATTACTTTGCCAACAAGGGTCCATCTAGTCAAAGCTATGGTTTTTCCTGTGGTCATGTATGGATGTAAGAGTTGGACTATAAAGAAAGCTGAGCACCGAAGAATTGATGCTTTTGAACTCTGGTGTTGGAGAAAACTCTTGAGAGTCCCTTGAACTGCAAGGAGATCCAACCAGTCTTTCCTAAAGGAAATCAGTCCTGAATATTCATTGGAAGGACTGATGTTGAAGCTGAAACTCCAATAGTTTGGCCACCTGATGCGAAGAACTGACTCATTTGAAAAGACCCTGATGCTGGGAAAGATTGCGGGCAGGAGAAGAAGGGGACGAGAGAGGATGAGATGGTTGGATGGCATCACTGACTCAATGGACATGAGTCTGAGGAAGATCTAGGAGTTGGTGATGGACAGGGAGGCCTACTGTGCTGCAGTCCATGGGGTCACAAAGAGTTGGACACGACTGAGCAACTGAACTGAATTTTATGAACCCTTAATACAGGTGAATTATTTCTAATGAAAATTTGGTGTCAAAGTTGGGATGTCCTATAGGAGTACATATTTTGAAAGCTAGTAAAAATAAGAGCATAAAATGCCAATTAATAATTTTTATATTGATAGTACATTGAAATGGTAACAGTTTAGATATATGAGTTAAATAGAATATGGTTTTAAAATTATCTCACTAACTTTTTTTTTTTTTTTTTTTTTTAATGTGTCTGCTATTGCTGAGATGTGGCTTACACTATATTTTTATTGAACAGTATAGCTCTAGAACTCCAAAATAAATTATCACATGTAACATGCATACCCCACCCCTCTCTAATTTCCTGTGACCCATGCAACCTGTCTATGTTTTTCCAACAGAAAACCCAGCTGTACTTACTTTCAGCCCTTTGTACCCTGGGTCTTCGCCAAAACATAGTTTGTTGAGATAATTTGCTTTCTCTGCTGTTTCTTCCAATGTGTTAAAATTCCACAAGAAAAGAAACGGCTTGGTTTGTTCCTACACCCTCAGTGCCTCGCACAGCACAGTGCGACACACAGAGCAAGTGCTCACAACAGGTGTGTGCAAAACAGTATGTTCCTGAGAAGTGTCTCAAGTCAGCGCCTAAAGGTCCTGACATGTCTCTGTTGCTGATATGACAATTCACCTTCAAGTAGAAAGACACAGGAATTACTTTAAAAAGCTTCCCAATTTTTAACAGAACCACAGGTTAGGAGTTTTTCCATCCAACCCATAAATAACAGTAAATGTAGCTTAGTTATTAATGTTTTACACCAATAATTTCAATTAAAATTAGCCAGTCTCCAGAAGCATTCAGACCATTTCCCCCATACATATACACAAAAATAGTAAACAGATTAATTTCTCCCATTGCAACTTCTCCTTAAGATATGAAGAGGTAATAGTCAACTCCTTGATTAAATCATACATTAGTAAAGCAATTTGGAAACAGACACTTGAGGTCAACCCTTTGTTTTCCCTCATTATATGCTTTAACTTGTACAAAAGGGACAGAGAATGGCTTTCCTGGCATCTCCGACTGTCACTTCTGGCTGACAAAATACACAGCGCGAGGGCTGCTATTTGTGCTTTAATTAGACTGAATTCCCACTCACGATGTTATACGTGTCTGCATATTATTGCTAAAATGTAGAAATAGTAGAGCAGGATTCTTTGAGAATTTATTTTGCAACCGTAACTCCCATTTCTAAATAGCTTTCACTTTCATTCGTCCTTTGATTTGATTATTATAACAGCACTATCATCATTTACAAAACAATGAGCTCCGTTCCCCCTTTGTGTGTGCTCATATGCACATTGAGAACCCCATGGATTCCGAAGGAGGGCACCTGAGGAATAAACAGAGTTCACAGCTGAGTCAAAAACACATGGACCCTCCATCATGTTATCCACCAACATGTCTGCCCCCAAAGTGAATAACTGACCAGATACCAGAAGTGTGAATCCCAGGGTGGGAAGGCAAAACCCAATCTGCTTGCAGTTCAATGAGCTTCTGCTTTCTCTCCCTGATGTTTTGCCAAAGAAACTTTACCAAGATGCTCTCTACTCAAAGCCCCAGTACCCTAGAACTCAAAAAACAAAAGACCCATTGGATTTTTTAGTTACCTTGACATTTTTAAAAAAGGATAAAAGAAGCATTGAACTAATGGGTAGACTGAATTAGCAGAAACAAGATAATGTACACACATTACGCACACAGAGTGCCTGATGAACTGTGGACGGAGGTTCGTGACATTGTACAGGAGGCAGGGACCAAGACCATCCCAATGGAAAAGAAATGCAAAAAGCAAAATGGCTGTCTGGGAGGCCTTACAAATAACTGTGAAAAGAAGAGAAGCAAAAAAGCAAAGGAGAAAAGGAAAGATATAAACATTTGAATGCAGAGTTCCAAAGAATAGCAAGGAGAGATAAGAAAGCCTTCCTCAGTGATCAGTGCAAAGAAATAGGGAAAACAACAGAATGGGAAAGACTAGAGATCTCTTCAAAGAAAATTAGAGATACCAAGGAACATTTCATGCAAAGATGGGCTCTGATAAAGACAGAAATAGTATGGATCTAACAGAAGCAGAAGATATTAAGAAGAGGTGGCAAGAATACACAGAAGAACTGTACAAAAAGATCTTCACAACTCAGATAATCACGATGGTGTGATCACTCACCTAGAGCCAGACATCCTGGAATGTGAAGTCAAGTGGGAAGTCAAGTAGGAAGCATCACTACAAACAAAGCTGGTGGAGGTGATAGAATTCCAGTTCAGCTATTTCAAATCCTGAAAGATGATGCTGTGAAAGTGCTGCATGCAATATGCCAGCAAATTTGGAACACTCAGCAGTGGCCACAGGACTGGAAAAGATCAGTTTTCATTCCAATCCCAAAGAAAGGCTATGCCAAAGAATGCTCAAACTACTGCACAATTGCACTCATCTCACATGCTAGTAAAGTAATGCTCAAAATTCTCCAAGCCAGGCTTCAGCAATATGTGAACCATGAACTTCCAGATGTTCAAGCTGGTTTTAGAAAAGGCAGAGGAATCAGAGATCAAATTGCCAACATCCGCTTAAAAGCAGAGAGACGTTACTTTGCCAACAAAGGCCCATCTCGTCAAGGCTATGGTTTTTCCAGTGGTCATGTATGGATGTGAGAGTTGGACTATAAAGAAAGCTGAGCACTGAAGAATTGATGCTTTTGAACAGTGGTGTTGGAGAAGACTCTTGAGAGTCCCTTGGACTGCAAGGAGATCCAACCAGTCTTTCCTAAAGGAGATCAGTCCTGGGTGTTCATTGGAAGGACTGATGTTGAAGTTGAACCTCCAATACTTTGGCCACCTGACTCGAAGAGCTGACTCATTGGAAAAGACCCTGAAGTTGGCAAAGATTGGAGGGCAGGAGGAGAAGGGGATGACAGAGGATGAGACGGTTGGATGGCATCACTGACTCAATGAACATGGGTTTGGTTAGACTGTGGGAGTTGGTGATGGACAAGGAGGCCTGGCGTGCTGCAGTTCATGGGGTCAACATGCAGTTCAGTCGCTCATGACTGAGCGACTGAACTGAACTGAACTAGCAAAAGTTACTCATGCCACTGCCCAAAAATACCTTATATTCCCCACCCCCTCCAAAATGCATCTCCTGTTCTCATGGACAGTCATTTATCGATCACTACAGTACACTCTGAGAGTCCCAGTTGGCGCATTGGAAGAATCCATCTGCCAGTGCAAGAGACGCAGGAGATGCGGGTTTGATCCCTGGAGAAGGAAACAGCAACTCACTGCATATTCTTGCCTGAAGAATCCTATGGACTAGGGAACCTGATGGACTATGGGCTACAATCCATGGGGTCAGAAAAGGGTCAGACACAACTGAGCATGCACAAACAAGCATCTGGTAGACTTTAACGCATCAAAAGTCAGGATCATTTAGACGTTTGGGGGTATACTATTCTTCTCCCAGATAAAACAGTCAACTCTAGCCAAAGCCCTCGTAACACTGAAAATAACACTCCCATAGTTTAGCCTCCGTGAGACTCTCTTAATTAAAACTCTTTACCATCTGCCCTGTCAAAATGATCTAGAAATCTGAACTTAAGTGTGACATTGAAGTGAAGAAGGTCAAGTTTAGAGAGAAGGTAACTTAACAACAGATAGGTCCCTCAATAGGATCAATAGAGACAGCCACATGGGGTTCATATGAACTTGAGTTCCTATGTAGAAATTCTAATCCCCAAGGGATGGTGTTAGGAGAGGGCGCCTTTAGGAGGTGACTGGGTCATGAATGAGATGAGTGCCTTATTACACACCCCAGCGAGCCCCTAGTGTCTTCCACACTGTGGGGACACAGCAAAAAGACAGCCATCTCGGGAAAAGACCTCATCAGCTGGGGCCCTGATTTTGGACTCGTCAACCTCCAGAAACATGAAAAATTGTTGTTTATACGCTACCCGGTGTATGTATCCCTGTTACAGCGGCTCAGACTGGCAGTGGTTTTTCTCCAGCACTGAAAGTTCTGTAGCTAAGGACGGCTAAGAGTTCGGTTCCTGCTTGCTTTCCTAGGAAGCCAGCAAAGTGAACTCCAGCCATCCCTCTTGAAAGTAGTTGCATGAGCCAACACCCCACCCACCGCTGAGGCCATTTGTGTCTGTTCCTTCCCTGAAGCCAAACTCCTTTCACACACCTCTGCACACTTGTGCAGATGCTCATCACTGAAGAGGAAGATGCAGCTTTCGAATTAGGTTCTTCCCTGAGCCATAGAAATGCTTCATAAGTCAAGTCTAAGTAAGTGCATGGCTCCTTGATTCTATTATAACTGCGTTTCCCAGCTTTTAAGAGGATAAATGCTTGCACTGTCTGAGCTCTTCCCTTGAGATCCTCTCCAAACTTGAGAACCAAGTACATTTAGAAACAATTTCAGAAAATCCCTTTCTGTCCAAATTCTTTTGAATCATTTTCTGAAACTCAAACACTGAATACTATTCCAGGATTTTTCTAGATAGCAACAGGCCTGGGTTCTAGTGTATCCTCATCACCTTTTATTATCTGGGAGATGCTGAGCAGTTGTTTAATCTCACTAATCTCAGCTGTTTCATTTAATCTAATTCAAGAAACACTTATCCAGTGCCTGCTATCAACCAAATACCTTGCCAATTTGAGAAGGGGACCGATGCTGGTTATCTTGAGCCTTTCAAGGGCTCAAGTGTGTGGCTATTAAGTACCAGAAGTGAGACTGAGGAACTGAATTTCAAATTCCAATTTTATTAATTTAGATTAATCAATTAATTTTATTAATTTAAATACTGATACTTCATTCAGTTATTAGAAAATTTTAAGTATGTTTGGAACAACTTGAGCAGGGAAGTCTAATTTTCAATGGCTAATTTTATGATGGCAAATAGATGGGGAAACAATAGAAGCAGTGACAGACTTTATTTTGGGGGCTCAAAGTCACTGCAGATGGTGACTGCATCCATCAAATTAAAAGACGCTTACTCCTTGGAAGGAAAGTTATGACCAATCTAGATAGCATATTCAAAAGCAGAGACATTACTTTGCCAACAAGGGTCCATCTAGTCAAAGCTATGGTTTTTCCTGTGGTCATGTATGGATGTAAGAGTTGGACTATAAAGAAAGCTGAGCACCGAAGAATTGATGCTTTTGAACTCTGGTGTTGGAGAAAACTCTTTAGAGTCCCTTGAACTGCAAGGAGATCCAACCAGTCTTTCCTAAAGGAAATCAGTCCTGAATATTCATTGGAAGGACTGATGTTGAAGCTGAAACTCCAATAGTTTGGCCACCTGATGCGAAGAACTGACTCATTTGAAAAGACCCTGATGCTGGGAAAGATTGCGGGCAGGAGAAGAAGGGGACGAGAGAGGATGAGATGGTTGGATGGCATCACTGACTCAATGGACATGAGTCTGAGGAAGATCTAGGAGTTGGTGATGGACAGGGAGGCCTACTGTGCTGCAGTCCATGGGGTCACAAAGAGTTGGACACGACTGAGCAACTGAACTGAATTTTATGAACCCTTAATACAGGTGAATTATTTCTAATGAAAATTTGGTGTCAAAGTTGGGATGTCCTATAGGAGTACATATTTTGAAAGCTAGTAAAAATAAGAGCATAAAATGCCAATTAATAATTTTTATATTGATAGTACATTGAAATGGTAACAGTTTAGATATATGAGTTAAATAGAATATGGTTTTAAAATTATCTCACTAACTTTTTTTTTTACATTTTTTAATGTGTCTGCTATTGCTGAGATGTGGCTTACACTATATTTTTATTGAACAGTATAGCTCTAGAACTCCAAAATAAATTATCACATGTAACATGCATACCCCACCCCTCTCTAATTTCCTGTGACCCATGCAACCTGTCTATGTTTTTTCCAACAGAAAACCCAGCTGTACTTACTTTCAGCCCTTTGTACCCTGGGTCTTCCGCCAAAACATAGTTTGTTGAGATAATTTGCTTTCTCTGCTGTTTCTTCCAATGTGTTAAAATTCCACAAGAAAAGAAACGGCTTGGTTTGTTCCTACACCCTCAGTGCCTCACACAGCACAGTGCGACACACAGAGCAAGTGCTCACAACAGGTGTGTGCAAAACAGTATGTTCCTGAGAAGTGTCTCAAGTCAGCGCCTAAAGGTCCTGACATGTCTCTGTTGCTGATATGACAATTCACCTTCAAGTAGAAAGACACAGGAATTACTTTAAAAAGCTTCCCAATTTTTAACAGAACCACAGGTTAGGAGTTTTTCCATCCAACCCATAAATAACAGTAAATGTAGCTTAGTTATTAATGTTTTACACCAATAATTTCAATTAAAATTAGCCAGTCTCCAGAAGCATTCAGACCATTTCCCCCATACATATACACAAAAATAGTAAACAGATTAATTTCTCCCATTGCAACTTCTCCTTAAGATATGAAGAGGTAATAGTCAACTCCTTGATTAAATCATACATTAGTAAAGCAATTTGGAAACAGACACTTGAGGTCAACCCTTTGTTTTCCCTCATTATATGCTTTAACTTGTACAAAAGGGACAGAGAATGGCTTTCCTGGCATCTCCGACTGTCACTTCTGGCTGACAAAATACACAGCGCGAGGGCTGCTATTTGTGCTTTAATTAGACTGAATTCCCACTCACGATGTTATACGTGTCTGCATATTATTGCTAAAATGTAGAAATAGTAGAGCAGGATTCTTTGAGAATTTATTTTGCAAATCCGTAACTCCCATTTCTAAATAGCTTTCACTTTCATTCGTCCTTTGATTTGATTATTATAACAGCACTATCATCATTTACAAAACAATGAGCTCCGTTCCCCCTTTGTGTGTGCTCATATGCACATTGAGAACCCCATGGATTCCGAAGGAGGGCACCTGAGGAATAAACAGAGTTCACAGCTGAGTCAAAAACACATGGACCCTCCATCATGTTATCCACCAACATGTCTGCCCCCAAAGTGAATAACTGACCAGATACCAGAAGTGTGAATCCCAGGGTGGGAAGGCAAAACCCAATCTGCTTGCAGTTCAATGAGCTTCTGCTTTCTCTCCCTGATGTTTTGCCAAAGAAACTTTACCAAGATGCTCTCTACTCAAAGCCCCAGTACCCTAGAACTCAAAAAACAAAAGACCCATTGGATTTTTTAGTTACCTTGACATTTTTAAAAAAGGATAAAAGAAGCATTGAACTAATGGGTAGACTGAATTAGCAGAAACAAGATAATGTACACACATTACGCACACAGAGTGCCTGATGAACTGTGGACGGAGGTTCGTGACATTGTACAGGAGGCAGGGACCAAGACCATCCCAATGGAAAAGAAATGCAAAAAAGCAAAATGGCTGTCTGGGGAGGCCTTACAAATAACTGTGAAAAGAAGAGAAGCAAAAAGCAAAGGAGAAAAGGAAAGATATAAACATTTGAATGCAGAGTTCCAAAGAATAGCAAGGAGAGATAAGAAAGCCTTCCTCAGTGATCAGTGCAAAGAAATAGGGGAAAACAACAGAATGGGAAAGACTAGAGATCTCTTCAAGAAAATTAGAGATACCAAGGGAACATTTCATGCAAAGATGGGCTCGATAAAAGACAGAAATAGTATGGATCTAACAGAAGCAGAAGATATTAAGAAGAGGTGGCAAGAATACACAGAAGAACTGTACAAAAAAGATCTTCACAACTCAGATAATCACGATGGTGTGATCACTCACCTAGAGCCAGACATCCTGGAATGTGAAGTCAAGTGGGAAGTCAAGTAGGAAGCATCACTACAAACAAAGCTGGTGGAGGTGATAGAATTCCAGTTCAGCTATTTCAAATCCTGAAAGATGATGCTGTGAAAGTGCTGCATGCAATATGCCAGCAAATTTGGAACACTCAGCAGTGGCCACAGGACTGGAAAAGATCAGTTTTCATTCCAATCCCAAAGAAAGGCTATGCCAAAGAATGCTCAAACTACTGCACAATTGCACTCATCTCACATGCTAGTAAAGTAATGCTCAAAATTCTCCAAGCCAGGCTTCAGCAATATGTGAACCATGAACTTCCAGATGTTCAAGCTGGTTTTAGAAAAGGCAGAGGAATCAGAGATCAAATTGCCAACATCCGCTGGATCATCAAAAAAGCAAGAGAGTTCCAGAAAAACATCTATTTCTGCTTTATTGACTATGCCAAAGCCTGTGACTGGGTAGATCACAATAAACTGTGGAAAATTCTTTAAGAGATGGGAATACCAGATCACCTGACCTGCCTCTTGAGAAACCTGTATGGAGGAGGTCAGGAAGCAACAGTTAGAACTGGACATGGAAGAACAGACTGGTTCCAAATAGGAAAAGGAGTACGTCAAGGCTGTATATTGTCACCCAGCTTATTTAACTTCTATGTAGAGTACATCATGAGAAATGCTTGGGCTGGAGGAAGCACAAGCTGGAATCAAGATTGCTGGGAGAAATATAAATAACCTCAGATATGCAGATGATACCACCCTTATGGCAGAAAGTGAAGAAGAACTAAAAAGCCTCTTGATGAAAGTGAAAGGAGAGTGAAAAAGTTGCCTTAAAGCTCAACATTCAGAAAACGAAGATCATGGTATCTGGTCCCATCACTTCATGGCATATAGATGGAGAAATAATGGAAACAGTGGCTGACTTTATTTTTCTGGGCTCCAAAATCACTGCAGATGGTGATTGCAGCCATGAAATTAAAAGACGCTTACTCCTTGGAAGGAAAGTTATGACCAACCTAGATAGCATATTAAAAAGCACAGATATTACTTTGCCAACAAAGGTCCATCTAGTCAAGGCTATGGTTTTTCCAGTGGTCATATATGGATGTGAGAGTTGGACTGTGAAGAAGGCTGAGAGCTGAAGAATTGATGCTTTTGAACTGTGGTGTTGAAGACTTGAGAGTCCCTTGGACTGCAAGGAGGTCCAACCAGTCCATCCTAAAGGATATCAGTCCTGGGTGTTCATTGGAAGGACTGATGCTAAAGCTGAAATTCCAATACTTTGGCCACCTCATGTGAAGAGTTGACTCATTGGAAAAGACCCTGATGCTGGGAGGGATTGGGGGCAGGAGGAGAAGGGGATGACAGAGGATGAGATGGCTGGATGGCATCACCAACTCGATGGACATGAGTCTGAGTGAACTCCTGGAGTTGGTGATGGACAGGGAGGCCTGGCGTGCTCCGATTCATGGGGTCGCAAAGAATCAGACACGACTGAGCAACTAAACTGAACTGAACTGATGCACACATTGAATACAAAAGAGGAGTCACTTCTAGAAAAGAGTCTCTGAAAATCTCCTCTATAAAAGCAACGACAGTTGGCAAAATGATCAAAGTTGACTTTTTCAGAACTGTGGAAAGTATGCAAAGGCTTGCAACAAAAACAAACATCTGTTTATTCAATGAAAAACAGTTGAGTCTCAGTAAGAATAGTGAGTTTAGGGCATGTTAACTTGTGCTTTTTCCACCCTTTGCTCCCCAGCTCTGCAGTAGTCTTGAAAACCAGCAGCCTTTCATTCGTGACAGCCATGGAAACTAGTAGCCTGACAGCCACTAGCAGGTACAGAAAGAATTTGGGGTTCCCCCCAAGCCCCTTTCCACAGAATTGTCATTGTTTGAGCTGTCACACAGTTCCACGGGATCCCTGACTTGAACAAGTTATTTCTCTCTATGTGGTCTCTTCTCAGAACATTTTTCAAAAACTATCACTTAAAAATTGTTTAATATTGTGGCTAGCTGAGGCAGTGATATAGTTGGGGCAAATGAAAAGCTGATCAACAATCTTATAGGAAAATGTGGGGAACGAGTGTACATAGAGTCATCAAAGGACTCTGACATATTCTGGGAGTCAAGACCTCCACGTGCATGTGTAGGACTGAGAACAGGCTCAAGAAATACCTGAGAAAGTCGTCGTACATCACCTCTGGTGAACCTTGAGTCATTGCCCAAACAGAAAGTAAAAACCATTAAAGATCTGCAACCTGATTCCTGGAGTGTTGAGGCTAGACGCTCCAGGAAGCACAGAGAGCCTGTGGCTAACAGCTAGGAGCATTTGAAGGTATTTCAGGAAATCTCATTCCAATCAGTAAGTAGAACAGATAATGGGGAGGGCTCTGCGGGCCAAACAGTTAGACATTGTCATCTCAGCCACCCTCTGGACACCCCCTGAGAAAAGCAACAGTGGAAAGTCTGATACATGTCCACCCCTCATTTTTGAGACAAAGAGAGTGAAGGACAAAGGTTGAGTCACCATCATAAGAATGTGCAATTCACCCTTGGCAAAATGTGTCCAGGTTTGGGGGGCAATGACAGAGGCAGGAAAGATGTGCAGAGAATGTTTGGGAATGTTCGGGGAAAGAACAGTGCCATGGGATGGGAGCCAAGATGCTCTGTGATGAAGTCATTGAGGCCTGGCACGAGTCTAAACCCAGCAGTGATGGGTTTAAACCCCTGACGTGTGAGAACACATCTTAAACATGTCTGCATCTCTCAGTGCTCTGCACGTAATAAATACTTATTGGTTCAATGAATGGATTCAGACTCCCCTTGGATTTGTTCAAGGGCAGTCCCTGTGGTGGCATCTGGCTTCTTTCCGCGCAGCTGGGTGGTCAGAGGTGGCCCTCCAGGGGAAGTCAGATACTCATCTCTGCCTCCCCAACGTCACCAGGCTGCAGGGGGCCTGGTGAAGAAGGGGGTCCTGAAATCTCATCTCTCCTCCGAGCCCAGGAAGGACACCGACAAGTTTCCCCACTACAAACCAGAAACCAGAATCCATTGGGTGCTCTTGTTTTTTAACGGCCTGATGACAATATACAAAGATACATTTTGACCCAGGACCTTCATCTTTCTGATCAACCACAGAAGCAAAACCAAAGCAGTGTCTTCTTCGAATACAGCAAGCCGACATTTCCAAGGACTCTCCACCGATTCCGCCTGACCATGACTCAGCACCACCACCACCTCCCCGAAATACAACTGATGCAATCTTTGCTGCTAACTGTCCCTGGACTTAGTCACCGTCTCAGCTGAATGGAGAGAAAAAGCCAATGAACTTCTCCGAGAAACAAAGAATGGTGAGAAAGAGACTTCTAACCTAGAAGCGAGAGAAAGGCTTTGTCAAGACGTTTCCCAGCTTTCAATGCCCACTGAAGACGCAGACAATGGGGAAAACTCAAGTGGCTCTGGAGGAGGAAATCTATTTATTTGTCTTGTATTGTTTCTTGCATTACCTCATGATTCCACGGAAGTGCTGTTGTGACTGTTTGAATTCTACTCATGGCAAGATGCAGGCTATACCCTGAGACACTAATGTGAACGCCAACCATAACGGTAATCTATTTTAAACACACAATTACGGTGTCATACAGTAAAACCCGTAACATGCCACCACCTGGCTTGTGGGAAATGACCACCCACTTAAACTTGGGCACATTTCACAGCATCACAGAGCTGCGGCTTATTTAATAATCTCAAGGGGGAAAAAAAAGTCTCAGCAAATATCAACTTGTCATGATGGTTTCCTGGTTCTTTTCCTTTGTCACACATAAAAGCTTTTAGAGGGCTTCTATAAACAGTGTTTTTTTTGTTTTTTTTTTTTCAGGTATATTCTTCTATTATTAAAGTTTAAAGAAAGATTTTCTTTGGGGAAATCAATGCCAGTGTGTCTTTCCTGAGGATGCAACACATGGAAAGATGTAAGACAATTGTTTTGCTGGAGGGGGAAAATAACTCCCGACATAGCCGTGATACGCTTTGTTCTCATTATCATAAACGGCAATCATGGCCTATAAACTTTCGCAGAAGATGGAGGAGAGACTGTTGCTGTCACTGGGGGAAAATGACTCATCTTCACATCCCCGAGTGGCTGTCAGTCCTGGTGCGGGGGCTGTCACCCGGAGGATGTCACCTGTTGATCCAAGGCCAGCTGCTGTGGCCCAGCCTCCCCTCGAAGCGTGGCTCAGAGGTGTCCCTCGGACGGAAACTGAGTTGCTTGAGCCCCTCAAGCGGGCCCCAGACCCACACCCTCTGCCCTTCCGAGGCTGACCTCTGCCTCCTCGGCTGCCTTGCTTTGGGCAGCGTGTTTTCATTTCCTGTGAGAGCAGCTGCAGAGAATTCCTGCTGAGGTTTGCTGCCCTACCCTGCCTGTTCTTCTTAACCCCTGCAGCCAAAAGAAATGAATCCTCTTCTTTTTCGGGGGGTTGGAATTAAACAATATAAATTATTCCATTGGCATCAAGAGCCAAGCTGGCCCTCTGCGTAGCATCCTCGGCAGAGAATGGAGACGCATCAAAGCATACTTCACATTTTCAAAGAAAATGCCTCCTCGAATCAGTTTTTTGATGACTTTGATTTTCCCCTTTGAGTCTCCAGTAGAATCATAATTCCCTTTATGTGGAAGAAAGTACCCTGGCTTTGTTAACCGAAACACTGCAGAGCTGCCGCGTGAAGAGCAGAAGACAGCTTGGCAATCAGATGCTCGGGGAAAGGACTCTGCTTTATAGTAGCCGCTTCGAACATTCATGACTTTGTGCCAACCAGTAAAATGATCTCCGTACAGAAAGCCTGTTGTACTGTTAGAATAAAGCATCCTGGCCATTAGTCCTCAAAGCGTCAGGGTTTTTCTTTTTTGGCTGTTCTCTTGTTTTAGTACGAGCTCTGCTCCTAAACACGGTACCCTGCTACATGAAGTCAAACTAAATTAAAAGAAACGAAAATTAAGCAGACGAGCACAAACCTCACAGACTACCCTGCAACTTCTGTATAATCAAATTATTCCATCGGTTAACTTTTCCTCTTTTTTAAAAAAATATTTTTTTCACATGGGCCATTTTTAAAGTCTTCATGGAATTTGTTACAAGATGGCTTCTGTTTTATGTTTTGGTTTTTTGGCCATGAGGCAGGAGGGCTCTTAGCTCCCCGAACAGGGATTGAACCAGCGTGCTCTGCATTGGAAGGTGGATTCTGAACCACTGGACCCAGGGAAGTCCTAACTTTGCCTCTTTTTTTCTTTTCCCCCGCTTGTGAAGGATAAGTAAACTTTGGTGAACGTAACAACAACTTAAATAATTTAGACACTGAAGTGATACCATCCTAAAAATATTAGGAAAAACATTCTTGTCCATCGTTCTCCGTTTTAATAAAAATGAGTGCTTTATTCATACAAAATAAATACATATTTAAAATTTTTATGCCTTTTTACTAGATGTATGAGTCAGTTCAGTCCAGTCACTCAGTCATGTCTGACTCTTTGCGACCCCATGGACTGCAGCACGCCAAACCTCTGTGTCCATCACCAACTCCTGGAGTTTACTCAAATTCATGTCCATTGAGTCGGTGATGCCGTCCAACCATCTCATCCTCTGTCGTCCCCTTCTCCTTCTGCCTTCAATCTTTCCCAGCATCAGGGTCTTTTCCAATGAGTCGGTTCTTCGAATCAGGTGGCCAAAGTATTGGCGTTCCGGGTTCAGCATCAGTGCTTCCGATGAATATTCAGGACTGATTTCCTCTAGGATGGACTGGCTGGATGTCCTTTGACATGTAACATGTTAGTGTCACTGTGGACAGCACGGTGCTTTGGTATTCACATGTATTACAAAATGATCACAAACACGAATACTTAAAAAAATCAGCTATCACTGCATTATTCCTTAACATCTGGAAATGCTCTCCGCTCCGTATATCGGAAGTGAGAAGAGAGCCCTCTCCTGTCTTTCACCTTCCCAGGTCCCTCCAGGTGTGGAGGCCATGCTGCACAGCCAGAGGGAAGTCTCCAACTGCGCATATTCCACAGCCTTCCTCCGCCAAGCCACATTGCCCTAACCCACACGGTGCTGCTCTGTGGAAAGCATCGTTTTCACTGCTGTTGCTGGTGACCGGGGCTGGAAAGGCAAAGGAAAACGGGACAAGAGTGACACAGATAACGGAGGCCAACACGATGCCCTGTGCTCCGCAAGAGAGAGACCTGAAGGAAGTCCTTGGGGGCATTGAATAAACTGCCTGAGTTCTTCACTTCATTTTGCAAGTGCAGAAGTGACCTTTCTGGGCATGATGGCTTTCAGAGAAAGCCTGGCAGTGGAAATAAACACTCTCCACTCCGGTTTTTTCCTTCCTTGACTTTCGCAATCACACATCACACAGGGAGCGTAGCAGAAGGAGATTTAGCTTTGGGACCAGAATTTGCGTCTTGTCTCTGCCACTTAACCACCTGTGAGACTAGGTAAATTATTTAACTACTAAGAGCCTCAGTTCTGGATTCCTAAAATGAGGCATGTGTATCTTCAAAGCAGTGGTGGAAGGGCTGAGAGAGACAGCATATTGAATGGACAGTTTTGTAGGGTATGCATTCCATAATCACTAGGTTTTTCTTTTTAGTTTATTTAATTAATGAGTGTATTTTATTGTTTGGGTGTCTTCTCCGTTGCTGCGTGCGGCTTTCTCCTGTTGCAGTGAGTAGAGGCTACTCTCTGCTGCAATGTGCAGGCTTCTCAGGCTTCTCATTGCAGTGGCTTCTCTTTTTGCAGAGCACGGGCTTTAGAGTGTGAGCTCTTGTGGCTCAGCTAATAAAGAATTAACCTGCAATGTGGGAGACCTGGGTTCGATCCCTGGGTTGGGAGAAGGGAAAGGCTACCCACTCCAGCATTCTGGCCTGGAGAATCCCATGGACTGTATGGTCCATGGGGTCGCAAAGAGTCAGACAGGACTGAGCAACTTTTTCATTTTCAGCAGTTACAGTGCACAGACTTAGCTGCTCTGTGGCATGTGGGATCTTCCCAGACCAGGGATCGAACTCATGTGCCCTGCATTAGCAAGCAGATTCATAACCACTGGACCACCAGGGAAGCCCTCACTATTTAGTTTTACTTCAGAGTAGATCCTTAGGGCAGTATGCAGATCTATAATGAAAGGTATATACCTTCTCCTAACTCTCACACCCCACTGCCACCAAGACAAAATTAAAAACACAAAAACAAAAACACTGCATTCACCTGTCAGAGATATTTCAACATGGTTACAATAGGGCTTTGCAGCTTCCTCTCCCTTTCGGTTTCTTTTGCCTGAGAGATGTGCCCTCTCAGTTTGCTTCAAAAATATCTAAATGCTTCCATATCTGTTTCTCTCCATGTCCTTGAGATGCATGGAAGCATGGATTGCGATGCTGGCCGTCCCATCCGTGGTTCACTTAGCCATTATTAAAACAAATTTCCAATTCACGAAAGCCTGTCCCTTTTGTAAACGTGAATTATGTTTAATAAGCCTGGGAACATGTGAGGCTGCCAGATCTGAAGCAAGTCAGCCTTGATGACTTCAGCCCGTTCTCAGCCCTTGATTACAATTTGATTTCCTTTGGCATCAAAAGGCAGACTATTTTAGTGAACAATGCTCTTCCTTTAGCAAGAGGGAGATCTAGTTACTTGGCAGAGGACCTCTTCATTTGCCAGAGAGCATGTCCAGCCTCTTAGCAAGAGCTGAAACGCTGGATGTGATGTGAAAGCCACACGATGTGAGGAGCCCTGCGCAAAACCTTGGGCTCCCTGAAGTCTATTTTGGAGCACCGGCTGGTTGAGGACCGAGTCACCATGGCCACCACAGGTATTAATACTTCCTGGCTAGGAGCCCACCCTTGCGGGTGAAAGCTTTGCCTTTCTCCATCTCTTGGCTGGACATTTAAGTTCGCGTTCTCCAAATACCATGTTCCCCCCAAAGGCTTTGTCATCCCCGGGGACTGCCTCGAGACTCTCAGGAGGCTTTCCTGGAGAACCACCAGCCTCGGACCCAGCTGTTGTCACAAGGACCCTCGGCCCCTCCCGTCCACATGACATCTTCCTCGGGGGTTCACCTGAGGCCCCAGCTTGCTCGCATCGTCCCTGATTACCCAGGGAGCATCGTTAGCAGCACTGCAGGCGTCCTGTTAGCCTGCTGGCTCACCTCCCATTCCACTTCAAGGATTTCACTCATGTGCATAAGAGGGGACGATCACGGGCATTTCTACTCTCTTCCCAGCCACAGAGAGACGCACCGGGACCCCCAGACTCTGGGGACCGATGTGGACCCTGCATTTGTCATGCTTGGCGAGGACGCTGACCCCAGACCCTTGTTTCCAGTATGTTCCTCTGTGGACCAGTACCCCTCCAAAGCAGAGAGCGTCTCTCGACACAGGAAGTTTGACACATCCCTCTCAGTCCCCACGACAGATATGTGAGCCCATCTAAACGCCTGTACAGAATCCACAATGCCTCTCACCCAGAAAGCCATCTGCAGGCTCTGAGCCTGATCGTTTTGAAAGCTAACCAGCCAGAGCCAGTGTGAACCCCTGGCTCCTAGTGTTCCCTACCCAGCCAGGGCTCCAGGGCTCTCTCCAGGCCCTGGGTCCCTTCAGTCCTAGTGTAGAAACACATCTGTTCTCTGCCCTGTTCTTACAGAGAGCTGCCCTTTGCTGGTTGGTGGACTGAGCTGATATGCATGTTGGGTGTAATGTGTTAGTAGACCTTATGTGTTAATGGGCTTCTCTGGTAGCTTAGATAGTAAAGAATCCGCCTGCAATGCAGGAGACTGGGTTTGACCCCTGGGTTGGGAAGATCCCCTGGAGAAGGAAATGGCAACCCACTCCAGTATTCTTGCCTGGAGAATCCTGTGGACAGAGGAGCCTGGAGGGCTACAGTCCATGGGGTCACAAAGTATCCAACACAACTTGGGGCCTAAACCACCGTGTGTTAAAGGTTCCCATCTTCCGCACCAGATTTGCATTTTAACAGAGAGCATCCTACAGATGATGAATTTAACCCCACAAATGTTGGCTCAATTTGGTAGGAATTTCAGGCACCAAGACAGAACCTCAGGGAGAAAAAAACATATTTACCTCAAAGAGGTAAATGGGATATTTGACATTTAACTAATTATATCATATAGACACATAGCAAAAGTTGATTTAATTATGTATTAGCTAACTACAGCCCAGAAATAAAATCTTCTGAGTCAAACTCAAGGAACACCAGAATTGTCCATATATCCATATATAGGTATATATATTTTGATGGAAAAAATCAGGCCATCACTGCTTTTCATATTTAAAGTGTTTCTCACATCACTTTCACCACTAACGATCCACTAAAAGCTTGGCCTAAGTGAATTTTATCATTCTTTTGATTATTTGAAAATATGACTGTGGAAGATGCATTTCAGGAGGTACTGTAAATTTGACAGGGAAAAGAAAACACTATTTATTAATACTTGAACATTTTTCGTCCTAATTTTGACATAGTTGAGGAAATCAATCAACAATATTTTCATCATCTCTTAAATGGAGCAATTCAACAAGAACTGAAGGTTTAATTCCTGACATCAAGTTGTTTTTAATCTAAAAATTAAACATGCTTATATAAAAAAACTGTGTCTTGAAAAGTATATTCTAATGAATAAAGTAGATATAATTTTGGAAAATGTAGGAATAATTTAATCATTGGGGACATTTAAAAAGATCTCTATGAAACTATATTCTTTTCCAATAACGCTGCATGTCTTTAGCTAGAACATTTGGAAAAATACTAATTGGTTTATGGAATGTGAAACAGTCAAAGTCCCACCCTACAATGATGTGATTAATTCATTCCATTCAAATAGCAAGTTCACTGAGTATTTACAAATGTGTGTGCCCCTTCAATTTTACAGAATTGAGATGACATTAGAGTGGGTGCTATCACACTTTTTTCATCTATTATTATTATGAACTTCCCCCATACCATATAAACTTTTCAGAAATGTATGTCTCATATTTTTGTTCAAACTGTCTACTGGCACTACCTAAGTGGATAATGGGAGAAAACCAAGTGAAGTTACATATACACATACAATGTTGGAAAATACCAGATGTAGTTAAAGCCATCCTTATTTAAGAAGGAAATGTATTCAACACACACACACAAACAGCATTAAGAGAGAAAGAGAGGGAAGCGAATTCTAATGGAGTCAATAAAAAAAAATATTGGGCAGACAGCATATTGGAACATCATCTAAGAACTGAGAAGAAAACAATATCTCTGAATGTTATTAAACAGAACCCATAAGAAATGCTTTCAAGTTTCTGAAATCTTTATAACAATAATATTGTTTACAGCTGTCACTTCTGAATCTTTTTAGCAAAAGAATCTTATTTTTCATACGAAGGATCCCAATACAGACAATTCGATAAAGGGCAGGCTTGGAGCCAGGCAACCAGGGCTGGTTAAGAAAGAGCTCAGCTGTAGTTTCACGTTGGTATCAGCAGTCAGGACATGGATCCGGCACTGTTAACATCCAGTTCAGTTCAGTCGCTCAGTCGTGTCGAACTCCCTGCGACCCCATGGACTGCAGCACGCCAGGCCTCCCTGTCCATCACCAACTCCTGGAGCTTGTTCAAACCCATGTCCATGCAGTCAGTGATGCCATCTGACCATCTCATCCGCTGTCATCCCCTTCTCCTCCTGCCCTCAATCTTTCCCAGCATCAAGGTCTTTTCCAATGAGTCAGTTCTTCGCATCAGGTGGCCAAAGTATTCGAATTTCAGCTTCAGCATCAGTCCTTCCAATGAACATTCAGGACTGATTTCTCAAGTCTTCTCCAACACCATAGTTCAAAACCATAAATTCTTCGGCGCTCAGCTTTCGTTGTAGTCCAACTCTCACATCCATACATGACTACTGGAAAAGCCATAGCTTTGACTAGATGGATCTTTGTTAGCAAAGTAATGTCTTTGCTTTTCAATACACTGTCTAGATTGGCCATCACTTTTCTTCCGAGGAGCAAGCATCTTTTAGTCATCCAGGAGATTAGAAATTATAACCCCCCCTACCCCATCCCTCGGAGAAGGCAATGGCACCCCACTCTAGTACTCTTGCCTGGAAAATCCCATGGATGGAGGAGCCTGGTAGGCTGCAGTCCATGGGGTCGCTAAGAGTAGGACACGACTGAGCGACTTCACTTTCTCTTTTCACTTTCATGCATTGGAGAAGGAAATGGCAACCCACTCCAGTGTTCTTGCCTGGAGAATCCCAGGGACGGGGAAGCCCGGTGGGCTTCCGTCTATGGGGTCACACAGAGTCGGACACGACTGAAGTGACTTAGCATAGCATAGCATAGCACCCCATCCCTTCTCGCCTGGAACTATGGGCCCTCAGGGTAGAACCCTCAACTCATGCACCAGCTGTGTGCATTTCTGAGAATGTCCATAACAACTGGAAATGTCCTTTCAAGATTTCTTCACAATTTAGGGGAAAAAAACCAGCAGGGCTGGAGAGTAGAAATTTCTGCTGACAGAGTACCAGTAGATCAGCCTTCACTGAGGCCGGATGTCCCTGGACGTGGCAGAATGTGAAAGAATTCACAGAAGCCAAGGTTGTATTAATTTCCAGCTTTACCTGTGATCATACTATTGCTCCATCATGATCTTTGTTGGACTGAGAGAAAAATTGAGGCTTGATGAGATTAAATGCTGATTACAGGCTGGAGGGAACAATTGACCTCAGGAAGTCTCATTTCTGCTCCACAAAATGCTGCCTCCACATGTGGGTCTTTTCAAAAGTTCTCTGAGGTTTCCCTGTTTCATTTTTTATCACTCTGGCAGATTAAAAATCAGCATATGAAAGTTCAATTTTAAAACAAATATAAAAAATTGTGTGTGGGAAAACTCCCCCAAGGAAATATAACAAATTAACTTTGTGTGGCAACCTCTGGATGGGAGGACAAGAGTGGTTTATTTTTCATGTATGTGTGTGTTTATAAAATAGCACTAACTGATTAATAATGGGGGAAAACCAATGAGTTTGTTTGTTAAAAAGGAAATAACAGGTTAGTTAACGGAAGCCCATTGCTGGGCTTCCCCGGTGGCTCAGCAGTAAAGAATCCACTAGCCAATGCAGGAGACTCAGATTCGATCCCTGGGTGGGGAAGATCCCCTGGAGGAGGAAATGGCAACCCCACTCCAGTATTCTTGCCTGGAGAATCCCATGCACAGAGAAGACTCTGCTCTGGAGCTCAACAAAGATCCTGCATCTTGCAACTAAGACCCGACACAGCCAAATAAATTAATAGATACGGTCATCTTGGGGTTGCCTTTTGGGTAGAAGGATTTGAAGGAATGCAGCATATAAGGTTCTTGGGAAGAGAGAGCAATCCAGGATGAGAAAGCTGTGCTTCAGCTGCTGAGGCAGAACAAGCTTACAAGATCACCAGCACCAGGAAGGCAGTCACTGCGACGAGACCTTAACCCAGTGGGTGGGTCTCCAAGGGAGCGGTACTGTCGTCTAGGGCACCTGGAGCCATGCCTGAAGACACTTGGGATTGTCACATCCAGGTGGCCGGCAGGGGCGGGACCAGCTATACTGGCACAGAGGTTAAGGATGCTGCTACAATGCACAGAACACCCCCTTGCCGTTAATTATCCAGCCCAAGTTGTCAGCAGTGCCCACAGCTGAGAAACTCTGCTAGACTCTTCTCCAGCCTTTTGGGTGTGAAGAAGAGCCATACATGTATACATGTATACCTGTGGCGGATTCATTTTGATATTTGGCAAAACTAATACAATTATGTAAAGTTTAAAAATAAAATAAAATTAGAGGAAAAAAAAAAAGAAAAGACTGCGGCTGTGTCTTTTCCTGTGATCGTGGGGTCCGAGATTAAGGAGAGAATTTAAAGAGGAGACCAAACCAAGCTTTTGCCCAGACTGTTTACACCCTCTTTTAAGAAGGGTTGCTGAACTGACCATATAGTCACTGCGCTAAATGCCACATATCAAAGGAACGCACAATAAAACCTTAACATAGAATTACCACTTCTTTTATAAAATCTTTCACTGCCATTATAAACAAAACACAGTATCGGTTCCTCACTCATTTGGGGTCCTCTCTACCTTACCTCTCACCTTAGCTCCAGAGCATCACTTTGCCTCATAGGGTGTAGCACAACCTCTTGGTCTCTAATTCAATCCTAAAAATTTGGCAGCAGACTGTACAGTTACCTGTAAAAGGATGGATAACAACTCAGAGAGAGAAAACTAACAAGGCAAAGGAAAGGGAGAAAAGATGCAGATCATGGAAACGGGAGGTGAGGTGGGGAGTCAGGGGGTGAAGGGCTGGGACGCTGGGCTTCCATGGAGAACAGGCATCACCCCGCAAACAGAGCTCTGGGCTTTCTTGGCAACACTGTGTTGGATGAGAACCAACAAATGCCGCCCAGAGAACGGATGGAGAGAGAAGCAAGAGATTCAAAGGTTAATTTTTTCTAGTTTTCATAGAACAACGTTTCAAATAACTTTCACCTGAAAATGTGCTTATCTCTGCTACCAAAAACATCAAGGATTTGTGTGCGTTCATGTTTAGAGGGGAAACTAGAAAGCTGTTTGCATTTTAGGAAAAATAATAAAATGTCCACATAGCTCGGGAAGATCCTCTGGAGAAAGGAATGGCAACCCACTCTGGTATTCTTGCCTGGAGAATTTCATGGACAGAGAAGCCTGGTGGGCTACAGTCCGTGGGGTGGCAAAGAGTCCGACACAACTGAGTGACTGATACACACACATCCACGCAGAAGTGTGTGCGTTGCACTTTACCATGCCTGCCTTATTTTTTCCACATCAAACGACTTTAGACCTCTTCACTGCACTTCTTAATTTACAATTAGCTAGTTGGACACTTCTTCAGGACTAAAGAGAAACAAGAAACCAATGGAGTTCTCTTTCTTAGCCCTGGTCGTAACAATTTTCTCCTTCGATCACTGATTACTGGCTGCTGTTACGTTTCTCCTTTCTGCCTCCCACCACATTCTCTTGCTTCTATGTGTAAGAGGTGGAGACCTAGGGAGGGAAACCATAAAGAGAAACCACTCCACCAGGAACTGAAATTTGTGCTCCATGAGTTTCGTCCCCATAAACGAAGTAACATAAGGTATATTTGGTCCATAAAGGTGCTCATATAACTAGGTCCACTGTAAGCACAGAACCTGCTCTATAAGACTCGAAATCTGCCTGAAAACTTGGATATTTATGATAATTTTGCTTACAGTGATGATATGCACCAACAAGCTGTATTTCCCTCTAAAATATGTCTGTAATTATTAAAGACATTTAAAAACAGAAGATACTCGATGACCAACAAAAGGAGACCTCCAGGTAACATGATACGTGATTTCAAAACAGACATTACTCCCGTGTGAAGTGGTGTTATGTATTTCTGACTGCATCTGTCTAGTTTCACAGTTCATTAACAAGACTGTCCAGAAGGAGATTGCATCGTTACTGCCTCTTGCACTTATTATCCAGGCCACTGCTGTAGATGCGTGTGTCCCAGTGTAATAGCGTGAAGTTTGAGTACCTTTGAAATCAGTCATCCATCTCACATGCTGATAGAAGTGTCTTCACATCACTGGGCAAATTTACATTGTCTAGAGCTAGAAAGAGCAGAGCGCAGACAAATACATGAGATAAAGCTGTCTGTTCCGAAAAGGAGGGATTCCCAGGTGGCTCAGTGGTAGAGAATCCACCCGCAGTGTGGGAGACACAGGAGACTCGAGTTCAATCCCTGGGTCAGAAAGATCCCCTGGAGAAGGAAATGGCAACCCACTCCAGTATTCTTGGCTGGGAATTCCATGGACAGAGGAGCTTGACAGGCTACAGTCCATGGGGTTGCAAAGATTGCAGACACGACGGAGTGAGTAAATAACAAGCACAATCAGAAAAGGAGAGAAGGGAAAAGGAGTGCAGGATGAGCCTAGGGAGCACCGCCTTTAGCCACCATCAGAGGATACAGGCGAGTGACCGGGCCAAGGCCTTAAATGCATCTGGTACAAGATTTAATGCTGGCCACTAAGGCTGGGAAAATAAATGCTGATAACAATCAAGTCTAGATCTTAACAGAGAGATTATCCTGCTTCTGTTTGGAGTACATGAAGTTTGGCTTTTTTTTTTTTTTTTTTTTGGTGTTATTAGTGGTGGTGTTTTTTTTTTTTTTTTTAAGAGAAGGATGCCTGGGAAGTGAACTCGCATGGACAGGGTGAGCCACAAGTTAATCATCTGTTGTCTGCCTTGGGTTTCAGAAGCTCTCCTGCGGGGCCGGGAATCCCTGAGAAGGTCACAGGAAACGGCCTGGTGGGTGTGACTTCAGAGGACCGCTGGACAGTAAGCTGAATTTCTTTTCCCATCAGTGTCTAAATTTGTCTCCATTGTTTCTTTTCTTTTTTTTTTTTTCCTCTCTCCTACTAAACTGGGACTTGGGCCCAGGGAGGGACAACAATATCTTGACAGAGAACTCTGCGCATCGAAGACAGGGTCGTCTGCATTGTCCCAGCGCCATGTGTCACAGAGATTATACCCGGAGAAAACAAAAGAACTACGCAACAGAAACTGCCGCGGCCAGGAAGCAAGAGAAACGTGACCCTCTGGAGCTGGCGTCTTCCTGCAGCGGCAGGACTCGGGGGAAAAATAACTGCTCCTCTCCCACCCCTCCCCCGTCACCAGCCTGTGGACCAGGAGAAAGGAATCCAGAGAATTAGGCTTTCCTAAGGCTCAGCGCCCTCCCCGGGAATGGGTTGAAGACTCTCAGAATCTGCATGAGCGGAAACTTAATCAACACAGTCTCCTCGCCCTAAGTGGCACCCCGGCGGCCTCCAAGGACGAATGCAGCTTACAGTGGTTCTACTGTGACTGGGAGAAACCTGAATCAACATGTCACAGAGGGCAGTGCATAGAGTGTAGTGTAGTGTTAGTCGTGTGCGATTCTGCTCTCCCACGGACTGTAGCCCTCGGGGCTCCACCGTGCACGGGATTCTCCAGGCAAGAATCCTGGGGTGGGCTGCCATTCCCTTCTCCAGAGGATCTTTCCAACCCAGGGATCAAACCCTATTCTATTCTATTATGACGGAGAGAAATCTGACTCAACATATAATAGAGGAAAGTGTATATAGTCCAATATTTTTCATTTATACGGAATATTAGGCTTACTAATTGATGGCGTGGAAGTCGGTGACCCAGATGACGCTTTGTTTGGTGTTCAGCATAGCAAATGACTTTTCCTTCATCGACAAGCATTTCTCTATGCCAGGCTTTTAACTCAGAAGTGGGCTTAAATCTAAGGCTTGATCTCTCCGCACCCTTGCAAAGATGAGCACATATGATTTTAAAGATTCCATCTCTAAGAGCATGATATTCATAAAACTTAAGTAGTGTGCACTATTTTCTTTATTTGGGGATGGACATGTACACACTGCTGTATTTAAAACGGATAACCAACAAGGGTTGTCCATTTCAAAGTAACTGAAGCGACAGCACGCACACATGTAACCAACAAGGACCTACTGTATAGCACAAGAAACTGTGCTCAATATTATGTAACAGCCTCAATGGGAAAAGGGTTTGAGGGAAAAAAATAAATAAATAGATAAGAGTTTAAAAAAAAAAAAAAAGATTCCTGGCAATATATGTGTGTGTGTGTGCTAAGTTGCTTCAGTCATGTCCAACTCTTTGTAGCCCCAAGGACTGCGGCCCGCCAGGCTCCTCTGTCCATGGGATTCTCCAGGCAAGAATACTGGAGTGGGTTGCCATGCCCTCCTCCAGGGGATCTTCCCAATCCAGGGATCGAGCCTGAGTCTCCAGTATCTCCTGCATTGGCAGGAAGGTTTTTTACCACTAGTGTCACTGGGGAAGCCCAATACACACACACACACATACATATTCACGTTGTTGTTCAGTCACTCAGTCGTGTCCGACTCTTTGCAACCCCACGGACTGCAGCATGCCAGTCTTCCCTGTCCTTCAGCATCTCCCGGAGCTTGCTCGAACTCATACCCATTGAGTCAGTGATGCCATCCAGCCATCTCTTATCTGTTATCCCCTTCTCCTCCTGCCTTCTACCTTTCTTAGCATCAGGGGCTTTTCCAATGAGTCAGCTCTTTGCATCAATCGGCCCAAGTATTGGAGCTTTGAATACTATGAAGAATATGTTTCCCCACTGTAGAAGCCTTTGGTGGCGATATTATACAAGATAGAGTGAGAATATACACAGACCTGGTAAGCGTGGTCAAGTCTCTTGGTACTTCTAAGACAGCCGTACATTCAGTAGCCTCTGTCACTAGGGTAGCATCTTGGGAAATAAAAACAGGGACCATGGAATGGAGGAGACTCTCCAGGCTCAACTCCCAACATCCTGGCATCCTTCCAGCTGAGCAGGCCCCGCCTCCTCCTCCCGTGTTTGCTGATGCTATCTCTCCTGAAAGCAGGCTCGCAGGGCTTGCTGCTCCTTAAGACCTGATGGGAAATTGATCAAAGACAAAGAAGATGTTTATACTTTTCCCCAAAGTGAAATGTGTAAAAAAAAAGTGTCTGCTGTTTTTGCGGCTCTTCGACTCCTCCTATTTAAGTTATTGTGCGATGTAATTTATGAACTCAAACTCTGAGGCTGACATCCAGGGTTCAGGAGAATTGAGGAATGCCTGTGCGGGAGGTGGTGGTAAGAGAGAGGACAAAAGCTACCAAGATGTATGCCTTCATAATGTGGTTGTGGCTCATTTCAGAATCCTTATAATCAAATTTTGAATCTCTGTACCATTAATCACTTTCTCTGGGTATCATAGACATAAAATACTCTTCAGAAATGGCCCTGGGTTATTTTGCATCCACTCGTGTGCCTGTGATGTTATGATTTCTTTTTTATTTTGACAGAAGTACATGGAATCTCGTCATTATTAGGTATTTGGAAAGCTGTGTGCAGCCTCTTGACAGCTGGTCTGCCTGAGAACTAGAGAGATGTGCGAACAAACACAGGTCAAAGGCCCATGCCTAGCAGAGGCCACATTAAGGCTGCTTTCCGTGGGTGTTGTAAGGTGAGATAATATCAGAAAACAAACTTTACTGGTATCCTAAAATCAGAAGGACGTGGTTCAGATGAAATGTCGATTTGGGGAAATTGTACATCAACCCCTCACACCCTGATGGGTTTATTTCTTCCTTCCACAACAACTTTATCTCGGGACTCAGAGAAATACAGATTCAAGAGGCAACAAGAAATAGAAAAGTAAAACAAACAAACAAAAATTCGGACACAATATACATCTGTATCTACCTGATCTCGGGGTCAAAAAAGACTTTTTTAGAGTAGAACCAACAAAAAGAATAAAAGAAAAAAATGCACTAGATATTGTTGTTTGTGCCTTTCAGCTACTAACCGATTTAATCTTTCTAATAGAAGTATGAGATATGCTATAAATTAATTCCTCTTTACAGTACAGAAAACTGGGGTCATGAGCGAGAACATGATTTGCCCAAAAGGACATAGTTTCTGAAGGATGAAGGCAAGATTTAAGTACAGGTTGTCTTCAGTTCAGTCGCTCAGTCATTTCTGACTCTTCGCGACCCCATGAATTGCAGCACGCCAGGCCTCCCTGTCCATCACCAACTCCAGGAGTTCACTCAGACTCACGTCCATCAAGTCAGTGATGCCATCCAGCCATCTCATCCTCTGTCGTCCCCTTCTCCTCCTGCCCCCAATCCCTCCCAGCATCAGAGTCTTTTCCTCTGAGTATATAGACCTTAAGCTCTATGAAACCCAAGCTTGGACTTCATTTTTTGAAAATGCAAACATCTGTAAGGGGACAGGTTAATACATGGAGACGCTAGGTCAGTAGTCTCCAACTGCAGCAACAAAACCACCTAAAAATGCCAGTGTCAGATGCTGGCCCTCCCCACCCCGGACTAGTTAAATCAATAATACTGGGGAGGAGTCTGGTATTAGCACATTTATTAAAAACGCACAGATGATTCCAATGTGCAGCCAGGGTTAAAAACAATTGAGAAAATCAAGGAAAATATACATCATTGTTTTAACTTTTAAAAAAAGGACAATGAGCATCAACAAATGAATCACAGAAAAGTTTCAAATGGATGATGGAAAATTATTACTCTCATTTGTAAGCAGAGACACATGGCTTCTAACAATGGGACATCATTCAGGGCCTATGAAATTAAGACAGGTTTTTGTAAAATTGATAGTAATGATGATGATGATATCCTTTTATTAGCAAAAGTAGCATATTAAGTCTATACTCGAGGTATTTAATGCATATGCTTTAAAACACTAAAACTGATTCAAATTTTCAGAATCTATCTTCAGTGCATTCGGTTATGATAACAGTATTATTTATAGTAGCAAAACTGGCAACATTGTTCATGGTAAATCTGAGGAGGGTATGTAAACACATTATTGGTATATTCACACACTGGACCAGTGTGAGGCATCCCAAAGCCCTCTTTTTGCAGAGGGGACTTATAAATGATGCAAAATTACCTGGGGGAAAATACAGATAATGGAACTATAGAGTGTGTATTCCCCATGTGGTATTTATGTAATAAAAATACTGCTAAGAAATAAACAAAACATAGCTATGCCTAGTACTATCATCCCTGAAATGGCAATAGACATAAAAGAGAGCGTTCCAGCAGGCTGGACCACTGGCCTGGGCAGGCAAGGAAATTTAGCCACTGATCAGATGAAACTCGTGACATGGGAGCCTTGGTGAAGCCAGCTGGCCAGGCCCGCAGGCCTCTTTCCACTGTTCCTACCCATTGACTGGTGTCGTGTTAGGGCCAAAGATAAGCAAACATATGCATTTTCAGAGGTCTAGAAGCAGTATCTATGTGATTGGATCACATTTTCAAACAACTTTTAACATCTTCACGCAAGTTATAAAGTAAGCAATTGTTGTTCGGTCGCTCTGTGGTGTCCAACTCTTTGCGACCCCATGAATCGCAGCACGCCAGGCCTCCCTGTCCATCACCGACTCCCGGAGCTTGCTCTAACGCATGTCCATCGAGTTGGTGATGCCATCCAACGATCTCATCCTCTGTCGTCCCCTTCTCCTCCTGCCTTCAATCTTTCCCAGCCTCAGGGTCTTTTCTAATGAGTCGGCTCTTTGCATCAGGTGGCCGAAGGATTGGAGCTTTGAATGAGCCCTGCATTCTCAAACTGTTTACTTCATTTCACTTGTCTGTGAAAATGTATATTTACAAACTCTGAGATTTCCTGAAGCTTCAAAACTTTGCATCCTCCTAAAGACCCCTGTGTTTGAGTTTTGGTGGACGCTAACTACCACCCCGCCGCCCCCACATGTTAAGTTTTTCACTGTCCCCAGCCCTCCATTCCAACCTCCATAAAGTCTGTGTCTTCCAGAAAAACCACTGTGCACGAGTAAAGAGAAAGAGCATCTCTCACTTTAAGAGATGTAGGGAAATAGGATGTATGTAAGGGCTTCCCTGGTGGCTCAGCTAGTAAAGAACCCATCAGCCAAAGCAGGAGATGCAAGAGACCTGGGTTCGATCCCTGGGTTGGGAGGATCCCCCGGAGGAGGAAATGGCAACCCACTCCAGTATTCTTGCCTGGAAAATTCCACAGACAGAGGAGCCTGGTGGGCTACAGTCCATGAAGTCACAAAGAGTCGGACAGGACAGAGTGTGCATGCACACGCATGCACATATACCGATAAATGAATCACAGAAAAATGATAAGAATGTGTAGTACATACAACATGCAGAATATTTAAAGAGGCACTGAAAATCTAACAATATATGAATTTTTTTTTTTTTTTGAAATTCATCATTTAAAGAATCTTTCTGAAGCTGCCGTTTCCTGCCTGAGTCCGTTCAGCCAGTAGCGATACCCGCCCCCCGGGATTAACTCGAGGCCACGACCCATCAATAGATGGGATGCGGATAAACGGCTCTCAGTGCGGGAACAAACCCTCCTCCTGTCCGCAGGAAGTGAGCGTAAAGAAGAACAGCGAGAGGGTAAGAGCGGGCCTCTCAATTGGTGTCTCTCCCACGTTAAGGAGGGTCCTGGTGAGAAGCTCACAGCCACATCAGGGTCAAGAACCCAGAAAGGGGCAGGTGACCACCGCCACTTACAGTAACAGGCCTGACGACCTTTCAGGACCGGACTCCTTTGAACAGCACTCCGAGGAGACTGGGGGTCTTCCACTCTCCTCTCCCCGCCCCCCTGCACCTCGTTCTGTACCCACAGAACTGAAAGGGCCAAGGAAACGAGGGACTGATGTCTCGATGGGTAGCAGTGTCAGAGCATGGCCACTCATTGGGTCATCGCTGTAGGAAAACCCAAACCACTGGTCCTCATAGTAGGCTGTCGCTCTTCCTGCTTCCATAAATGAGCGAAAAAGAGAGCAAGCCCCTGTCTGCTGGGGGGTAAGGTCGGGGTGGGAGGAATGTTTCTATCCAGGGGGGCTGCACGCCCGGCCTCAGGACACTGAACGACAGGGGAGGAGGAGGAACCTGGCAGCTTGTGGTCTGGATGGGGGCTGGCTTGTTGATTAGAGACCTGATACCCGTGGCTGATACGTGCATTTTAGGGTTGGAACAAATCAGCAGGAATATGCCTGATGGGATGAGACCCCGTACGTCGCATAGTAATCTACGATGCATGGAGGTTAGCACTTGGTAAGCACTTGGTAATGAGGCCAGCACTTGGTAAGATGCCATGAAAGGTAAAAATCACATCCTGTCCTCAAGGAATTTCCATCAAAACCAGAAGGACAAGGATAATCCTAATAATACCAACAACCCTGCCAAGCATCCCCGGGTTGACTTCAGTCTCAAAGAAGTGTTTCCTAGTCTCCTGTCCTCCAATCTGACCCCCACCCCAACTCCACATGCCATCCACCTGCGCTGCCTCCTTCCTCCAGGGCCAACCTCCCCCTCTCTGATCCATCGCAGCCCCCGAGAATAAAAGCAGGTGCCCAAGATGCTTCCTTCGAAGTGAAAAGCCTTTCTTCAGTCCTCCCCTCCCCTCCTCTGCCCTCCTCTTCTCTCCTTTCCAAAAGAACACTCAGCTTCTGCTTGCCTCAGCCTCTCACTTTGTCTGCAGCCTGAAGCAAGGGGTCTTCTGCCCGCCACCAACCCACTACACCTGCTTTTGCAAAGCAGAGGTTTCCAGTTGTCGCCTGAGTGGGCCCTTTAGAGTCTGCACCCAGCATGGTACTTAGTACATTTGACGTCTGATCCCCTTACTTTAGACTCATCAGCTCTAGCCTCAAGGTGAAAATCGCTACCTCACTGTGTCACTTGGCTTCCAATTTTGAAATCATAATCCATCCTTCAGGCTTCCACCAGATGACCTTCCCACACCTCAGTCGAACCACGGAGCACTTCCAGGGTTACCATCAGAAGATAATGTCAAGGGCTGCGGGTGCCCATCCATTCAACAGCCAGGTGCCCAGTGCTGGACTATACCAGGCATGGGCAGTGTGGGATAACAGCCTCAGTCCCTGCCCCCATGGAGCTTGCAGTCCAGAGGGGAAGATAGTCAAGGAGCAAGGAGAAGGACCAAGAATACGCACTGTGATGAGGGTTACCAGGGAAACGAGGGCTCTCACAGAAACTCAAAGGGTGAGAAGGTGACGTTCAAGCGAGAACTAAGATCCAGGTGATGACTCAGGGAACCCAGCATTCAGGAGCAGTGAAGTCCCTCCTTCGGGAGGGTGCTTGGCCCGTCCAAGGAAGGGCAAGGTTGAAATTGCTGGACAAGAAGAGGAAAGAAGGCAAGCAAGAATGACTGAAGTAGGCAGGGGCAGATCACGCCTGGTCTCGGAGGCCAGATCAGGAATTTAGACTTTATTGCAAGTGCATCTCAAGGAGATGGTGAGGGACAGGGAACCTGGCGTGCTGCCGTCCATGAAGTCACAAAGAGTTGGACATGACAACACGTGCAAAGGTAAGCATAATAAGCAGGGGAGACACAAAAGCTAATTTTGTTTTCAACAGCCTTCTGCTTGCATAGTGACACATGGAATGTGGAACAGAGCGGAAACTAGCTAAAAATTACCATCATTTTCCAGGCAAATGACAACAGCCTGAACTACAGCAATGTCCATGAAAATGGGAGGAAAGACACACATTCAGAGGCTTGGTGAACAAGAGGAAGGGAGAGGAAGGGATGAAAGAGGAGGCCAGCGTCTCTCACTGGATCAAGCCGGTGGGTGGGAATGCCATCAGTGAGACGGGAAAGATGGAGAGGAAGAGACTGGGGTGGGGGTGGGGGCGCAGATTAAGAATTCAGCCTTGGCTATGTTAATCTGGAGATGTGGAGTCAGAGATGTTCTGTGGATAATTAGAAATATGAGTCAGAGGAGAGATCTGACTGGATATGTAAGTCATCTACACAGGAATCGTATTTATAGCCATGAGGACGGATGGAATCATCCAGCAAGAGGGTGGCAAGTGAGAAGAATGTGCAGAACAAAGAAACCCCAAACATTCAAAGTGCAGGAGAGGAAAGGACACCCAAAAAAGATGGAGGAGGAGGTGCCAATGAGAGGAGGAAACGGGAGGGTGGTGTGAGAGGAGCCAGAGGAAGAGACTGTTTCAAGAAAGAGGAATCATCCTACACGCCGGTGAGACCAGGGTGGGGAATTAATCACTTGAGATGGGAAGAGAGGTGTTGAGCAAAAGACATCTGGAAATGTACAGCTAAATGAGAAAGCCTGTGAATAGATGATTTGGGAAGGTAAACCCACAACTAGTCAGTTACATATGAAACATACAGACCCTTGCAAAGAATGAGACATCCAGATTAAAGAAAAGCATTTTTTAAGGTGGATCTAAAGACACTGAACACAATGATTGATGTAAAAAAGCAGACTGAATTGAAAGTATTAAAGATAAGGCTGTTTCAGACTTTGTTAAGCATTTAAGGATAGCAGCTCCTACAACAGCAGGGGCTGCTGGCTCAGATGGAATCTGCCTGCAATGCAAGAGACCCTGGTTCCATCCCTGGCTCCAGTATTCTTGCCTGGAGAATTCCATGGACAGAGGAGCCTGGCGGGCTGCAGTCCACGGGGTCCCAAAGAGTTGAACACGACCAAGCATCTAACACGCACACATATATACACACGCAATGAGCAAAAGGATGAACTAGAAAGATACATGCCCAGATTCATAAGTGCTGTCATTTCTGGAGAGATGCAGGTGATGGGACTAAAAATGGGATTTTTAAAAAATCACAACAGGGATTCCAAACTTACCTGTAATGTCATGTTTTTATTTAAAAAAATTATATTGAACAACAGCAACAACAACAACAACATTAAAAAAAAAAAAAAAAACAGAAAAGAAAAGCATTTTCACCAGTTAGCAAACCGGGTTTTAAAGTTAAAAAACAAAATTTCAGCCAAAGTGTAGTATTGTAACATTGGTATTTTATATGTTGCTCTTGCAGTTATGAGTTTTTCCTTTAAAGGAAACAACCTGGCAGTAGATAGATCAAGAACTTTGGCCCAGGAATTATACTCCTGGGAATCTAGCTGGAAAATTAACCTAAAATGCTTGCATGCCACAGGCCCTTTATTCCAGTATTCTTTATAATACTAAAAATGTGAGAAAAAATTAAATATCCCCAAATAGTGAAATGGTTAAGTAAATTATAGTGTATTTCTCTTAAAGAGATATTATTACTAATATACTAGAATCAATATAAAAAGTGTTATAATGGGAAGTAAATAGTGCACAAAAAATATATTTAACTCTGATTACAGCATAAGAGTTAATCTACACTTAAAAAGTGGCCAGGGAAAAAAAGGCATGCAAAAAACTAGGAGTAGTTTTCTAAGGGAGGTAGAATTATAAATGATTATTCCTACTATTTTCTGTAATATAGCAATAATGTGGTTTGCATCACTTTCATAATAAAGATGATTTTATTAAATATTTTTGTAATATCATACTCTTTTGGCCTCATGGACAACAACTGTGTCATGAGTATCATTTTTGAATAACAAGGGAAAATATTAATATGTATAATCTTTATATCACAATTGTGGGTATTTCTTTTAAATGAATGCAAGACTACTTCGGCAGATATATTTATTTTGAGACCCAAGCCCCTTGGTTTACTCCATTTATGGATATGTAACTTTGTGACAGGTTGTAATTGTGAACGGAATCCTCTTGGCTCGTAGCTGACAGTCTCTGAAAGAGCTTCACTTTCAGGGTTTTTTCTGTTTCTACCTTGCTTAGTCATGTGTCTTCGCTGCAGTGGCCAACTCCATGAAATGGCCTGCGTGTGTGCCTGTTCAGTTGCTCATTAGTGTCTGACTCTTTGCAGCCCCATGCACTATAGCCCACCAGGCTCCTCTGTCCATGGGATTTCCCAGGCAAGAATACTGGAGTGGGTTGCCACTTCGGTCTCCAGGGGATCTTTCTGCCTCAGGGATCAAATGCATATCTCTGGGTCTCCTGCATTGGTACACAGATTCTTTACCACTGAGTCACCTGCGAAGCCCATGAAAAAGCCTACCTCTCTAAAAAACAAGACCCCAGACTCTTTGGGACAAGAGCACAGTCCTTCCTAAGTAAATATTTTCAGACCACAGGGGTCAAGAGGCCGCCAGCCCCCACCTGAAACCACATTCTCAAGAGCAAAGATTCAGGTGACAGACAGGAGAAGTTTCCTCTAATTTCAATGAAAGATCTGGGCTGGGGAAACTGGAAGGGGCCTTTTCTTGTCTCTTTTTCAAAAAGACGCACTACAGATTGTGGTGAACTTTTTCTGAAAGACACTCCATTCAACCATTACAAAAAAAAAAGAAAAATAAATACAAGAGAATGAAAGAAGATAGAAGAAAACAAAAACTAAACTGACTTTAAATCATGAACTCACACTGTCCTAATCACCGATTTTAATTTTGGAGAAAAAAAAATTTTAATCATGTTAAATAAATGTACCCTTGTTCATCTCGACAGGAAATTGGAGGGGAGGAGCCAAGGGAAAGCCTAAAAGCAATGCTGTATATTTCTTACATGAATTATTCAGGCCAGGGAGGGAAATTGAGACATACGAGAGAAAGAGGGTGAGCTGCAGCTCAGAGAACTCACAGGTAGTAGAAAGGAACTCTATCTTTCGCAAGTCTAATCTCCAAATAGAATAACAATTTTCTTCTACATTTTAGTTACACTGCAGCATATTATCGAAAGCCTTACTATATCTCTTGTAAGCAGAAAATGCTGTGTTTTAAACACAGCCATAAAAGCAGTGTTGGAAACATGATTTCTCCAAGGTGAAGGCTGACTGGCTCAGTGAATACAGTGATTCCCCCCTTCCCCGCAAAAACCTGGATCGAAGCTAAAAATGACATAAATCACATAGAACCATAATTTGCAAAGTCACTGGATGAAGTAATTAATCTAAGCATGGCAGGGTTTGGGAGTGGAGGGCTTTGATGTGACAAGTGGAAGAAACAGAGTGAACCCCAGGCTGCAGCAGGAGGACTTAAAATGTTTTTCCGTGCTCGTCACAAGTTCAATTACTTCTCTTCTTTTTATCCGCTGACAGACCCAGATTAAAATAAATGGACCGTATCGAGACAAATTTCGGATGCATGCAGTACTTAAGAATATATTGTTCTTGTTACAGGAATGGCTTGAGACCCATGAAGAAATTATAGGCTTTCCATGTGGCCTAGCGGTAGAGAATCTGCGTGCCAGGGCACAAGACATAAAAGACACGGGTTCAATCCCTGGATCGGGAAGATCCCCTGGAGGAGGGCATGGCATCCCCACTCCAGCATTCTTGCCTGGACAATCCCATGGACAGAGGAGCCTGGCGGGCTACAGTCCATGGGGTCTCAAAGAGTTGGGCATGACTGAGGTGACGTAGCAAGCATGACCATGAAGAAGTTGCCTCTTTGGTGGAAGGAGGGATAAGAAGGGCCGTGAAAAGCAACCAAGAGCTGAACCTAAACCACCAATTTACAGGGACTGTGGAGGAGGAGAGAGGATCCCTCTTTTCACTCTTCACACTTGTGAGCACGAAGGTCTTAGCAGAAAAGACAGCAGGGGGAAGTGGCACAGACAAATGCCCTGTGGTCACTCAGGGCCCCAAGCCAATTGCCTTCTAAGTGCAGGTAAAGCATTTTATATTTAGTGAGAGCAATCGACGCAATTACAAATTAATGAGGGCTCGGAAGCTTGTTGGAGATGGTCTGCCCACACACTTGCCATCACCATCATCATAAAAAAATAAAACAGACAGCTTGTAACCTGAGGCAAGGAGATGGTTGACAGCCGGAGGCTGTAAAGTCCCAGACAGGGCACATTGGCTGGACCAAGGCAACGAATCTCTGACTGCTCCCAGGCACTTTCTGGAATCCACGTCAGCATTCTCCCTTTCTCAGGATCCATCACTGAGAGAGCCCACATGTCACCCAGCCTGCTTGTTTGTAGACTCCCAGCTTCCTAGTATTTTCCCGAGACTCGCGGTGTCTCATCAGAAGCACTGGGGGAAGAGAAGGGGTCCCCGCGGCCATAAACAGGAAGAGGCTGCCTCCTCCCAGCCCAGCGACGTGGCCCTGTCCTTCGTGGGCTTGGGAAGCAGAGATAAGGAGATGGATAAAAGTAGTCATGGATGGATTGGGGACCGTCTGGCCACATACAAACAACTCAGCAGACTGGATCCACAGATAATTATGTGTTTCATTGCGGAAGCCTGGTTCTTCCTGCCAAGGCCACGTTCGTGGGAACGGAGCTCTGTAATGCTTGTGACCAGCTCCCTCTTGTTTCCGCCACAGGGGCTGCTTCAAAGCTTTCAACTTCCCCCAATACTCCTCTAACCCAGCTCTCAAAAAACTCCCTCTCCTATTTCTTCACAGAAACAGTGGATGGATGGGTGGGTGGGTGGATGGATGGATGGATGGGAGGGTGGATGGATGGATGGGAAGGTGGATGGATGGAGGGATAGGAGGATGAATGGGTGGATGGATGAATGGATGGATGAGGGAGGGATGGAAGGATGGATGGATGGATTGAGGGATAGGAGGATGGATGGGTGGATGGATGAATGGATAGATGGAGAGAGGGAGGGAGGGAGGTATGGGAAGATGGGTGAATGGAGGGATAGGAGGTTGAATGGATGGATGGATGGGAGGGCGGATGGATGGATGGAGGGATGGATGAAGGGATAGGAGGTTGGATGGATGGATGGATGGATGGGGAGAGAAACTCTCCCGGGTTCTCAGCACTGAGGCACACAGCTTCCAGACAACTGCACCATTTTTCCAGCTGTGGTCTAATCTCTTTGTAGGACAGGTGACACTTCCCAGGGTGCCTTGTCCTCCTGTGCCACAGGAGGCATTCCTTCCTGGGTCTTCAAGTCCTCACTCAAACAGTTACTAAATGCTGCTCCCCTTTGCCAGAGCCCTGCTGGCATGTAAGGCACCTTTGAGCATCTTTGTGAAAAAACCATCATAAAAAGGCATCCCTGTCTCTGGACAACCCATCCTGGTGCCGTACCAAGGCTGACTGTTCGTCTAGGGTGCCCCCCTCCCACCCTGGGGCATCGTGGTGTGATACACAGTCGTGGCCTGGCCCACCCCACCATCATCAGTGCCATCACCTGTCCCTGCAGACCCCAGTGTTCTGCAGGTTCTACGTGTGCTTAGTCGCTCAGTCGTGTCTGACTCTTTGTGACCCTATGGACTGTAGCCCGCCAGGCTCTTCTGTCCATGGGACTCTCCAGGCAAGAACATCGAGTGGGTTTCCATGCCCTCCTCCAGGAGATCTTCCCAACTCAGGGATCAAACCCAGGTCTCCCGTATTGCAGGCGGATTCTCTACTGTCTGAGCCACTCATGCTTTTAAAAAAACGTAAGTTATGCACATTGAGAGAGAGAGGAAAGGAAGGAAACCCAACCTCAACATCTTCTCCTTGGCTGGCAAATTGGTAGACTTTCAGAAAAATATTGTTTATATTTTTCCAGTCACCTTTCTCCCCTTCCACTTACTCGTCAGTACACTGTCTTTCGCCTTGATTCTAGACTGGCTGACAAGCCCGGCTCCAGGAATATACCACTGAATGAAACCTTTTTTGTCTTCATAGAACGTGGTGTGGGCTGCAGGTAGGTAAGCAGAAGCAATAGGAAGGGTGGCCGCTACCTGGAGAACCTCTGGGTACCAGGTGGCCCACGAGAGGGACACGATGCCAGCTCCAAGGGGTGAGATGAGGCCACAGACACCAGTCATCAGGGTTTGCAGTTTATTTAAAGGAGAACGGATGCAGAGTTCCAGGAGGGAAAGACAGTCAGGTGAGCCGAGCGAAATCAAGAAAGAAGAGGGTCACAGTGTCATGGATTTTAACTAAGGGCAGAGAGAATAGAACAGAGATGAGCAGAGACTAGAACGCTGCCTGGAAGGCTGAGTGGAGAGGGTTTTAGGTCGATTTCGAACATGGACAGCAAGGAGATCAGACCCGTCCATCCTAAAGGAAATCAGCCCTGAATATTCATTGGAAGGACTGATGCTCAAGCTCCAATACTTTGGCCACCTGATGCAAAGAGCTGACTTGTTGGAACAGACCCTGATGCTGGGAAAGATAGAGGGCAGGAGGAGAAAGGGGATGACAGAGGATGAGATGGTTGGATGGCACCACCGACTCAATGGACATGAGTCTGAGCAAACTCCGGGAGATAGGGAAGGACAAGGAAGTCTGGCGTGCTGCAGTCCATGGGGTCGCAAAGAGTCAGACACAACTGGAGCAACTGAATGACAAAGAGATGGACAGAGGAGAGGAAAGAGTCACGAACAAGCCTCAAATGATTGTATTGAGTCATTCACTGAGCTCAGGAAAAGGGTTTGGGGCAAGCAGCCTCTCATCCTTACCTTGGTACCCAAATCATGTAGATTATAAAAGACCCACAAAGAAATAATAAATGCAAGAGCCTCCTTTACATTATAACAGTTACACATCTGACAGTGATGCTGACGTCTTTGTTACACTTCTGCAAAGCTCCAGAGGAAGACAATTAGGAGACCAGAGACTCCCCAAGAAGCCACAGTGATTCTACCTGGAGAACTTGAAAACTTTGGAGAGGAAACCCACGTATGTTGGATGGGGACATGGAGTTCTGTCTAGCATTACAGCATCCTGTTGTTAAACTTCTCTTCTGAACTGTTCAACTCTGCAACTGTCTTGGATGGCAGAGACCCTTGATGTGCCATTCAGATCTTTGAAGTGTTTAGTTCTATTTCCATTCTTATTCACCCCAGAATAACTTTCTTCACAAGCAGCAGCATCTTCTCAGGAGCTCAAACTATGAATTTAGCAATTGTGCAACCCCGGGTACTGGGCTTCCCAGGAGGGTCAGTGGTAAAGAATCTGCCTGCCAATGCAGGACACGTAGTTGACTCAGGTTCAACCCCTGGGTCGGGAAGATCCCCTGGAAGAGGAAAGGGTAACCCACTCCAGTGTTCTTGCCTGGAAAAGTTCATGGACAGAGGAACCTGGTAGGTTGCAGTCCATGGGGTGGCAAAGAGTCACACACGACTGACTTGAGCATGCATGCAAGCAACCCCAGGTAGCACGTTAAAGAACAAAAGTCAAGACTGTAAGCCATCTTAATCATGACAAGCAATCAGACTGAACAATACAATGATTGCTTTTCACTTGAGGATTTTGAATTATTTCTAAAAAAAAAGTTTCAGAATGTCTGAAAATCAAGATAAAACTTTCCTTCATCAAATGCCTGCATTTTAAGAAAGCAAAAGATAGCAGCAAAGTCAACAGGGAGCTAAAGAAAGATACTTGTCTGCAAACTAAAAATAAAGTTGAAATGGATCCTGAGCAGAAGGCATAAATAAAAAGTATCCTATAAAGGTAACTATATTCTGCATCTTCCTAACCCAGTTGAGTCAATATTTCCTCCTCTCTTCAAAAGAAAAGCTACTTAAGAAAAAGTTCTTAGGGTTGCTTTGCTATTTTCGGTCAGACTGCCAGTTAGGCACAAATGAAAAATGTGTTTGCTTAAGTCCTCTAAATTGGGAGAAAAACTGGGGGGTTACGACTGGTAACCTGACAAGAGAGGATGAATGGGGATCAGAGAGAAGCCCTGAAACTTTACAACAGGCTATTTGTCTTGTCTTTATTGTCTCCATATGGAACCATTCAAAGACAACAACGCAGAAACAACACATTAAGCCATAGCTCAAGTTCAATCTTCAATTACTGGTTTTTTGATGATGTAGAAAATTGTATTCAAATCGCCCCTCAATCCACTTCTTACTGTCTGAGTTGAGGACTCCTGGGCGGAGCCAGGAATCCTTGGGAGTGATCCCGGGCTCTAGAATCCTCCGCGGAGCACTCAGCCTCGTGGCATTCCCCTCCCTGCAGCTCAGCTCACACATCTGGCTTCACCCTGTGTGCAACTGTCTATTGGAAATGCTTTCAAGTGGGAGAAAAACAGTGTGATAGATGTCTTATTTTCCTCTAGAGTTGGAAACAAGGCTTTGTGACACATTTGCTAAAAAGGGCAGTTGATCTGAGTGTGTGTGCGTGCATGTGTGTTTAGCATCAAATAGATGAGTAAAAGAATAGCTAATGCAGGAGACACAGGAGATGGGGGTCCATCCTTGGGTGGGGAAGACCCCCCTGGAGAAGGAAATGGCAACCCACTCCAGTATTCTTGGCTGGAGAATCCTGTGGACGGAGGAGCCGCAAAGAGTCAGCACGACCGAGCAACTGAGCAGGCACGCCCGGAAGAGTGAGATACGACGTCTTCTAATTATTGGAACGCGACTGGGCTGGGACGAGACCGAAAATCCACTCTTCCCATACTATTGTTGTGAATAAACAGTTTGCGATGACATAATTTTAAAATCTTCTCCGGAATACCAAAACAGTTCATTAAAAGAGAATGTCTCAGGCAATTAAGTGAGCAAGCGGGAATGGTAACCTAACAACCACAGCAACCCATCACATCCTTCTCTCTGAATTAACGAGATTCTTAACCGGATTGATCCACGGTCTTGTCTTTTTACAGGAAGGCGGCTGAAGGCGGCTCTGCGGCTCTGCCGGGCTCACGCGGGCCATCCATTTGTGTCCTGCCTGAGAACGGCGGAGATCCTCCCAGAACAAATCAATATCAATTTCTAACACACATTTCAAAACATTTTCCTTCCTCATTTATTTTATGTAATTCTTTTTTAAATTTCAGAACTGTTCCCCTTTCTCTTGTCACCTCAATTTGGGAAAGGTAAAAATATCTTTCAGAAACATAGGAACTGGTTTAATTTCAACACATAGCTAGAAACTTCACAATGGCAATAAAAAAGACTATGAGAGTGAAAAAAAATTTTTTTTTCTTTTTACAACAAACTAGAGAATATAATGAAAAAGAAGCAGATTCACAGAGGGAAAGGGGAGAGGCGCAGTTCAGGGGCAGGGGAGTAAGAGGGTCAAACTACTAGGCGCAGAATAAGCCATGGGGTATATTGTACAACACGGGGAATATAGCGAATATTTTATGAACACCCAAAATGGGAACTAACCTCTAAAATTGTGCAAACATTTTTTAAGTTAAAAAAAAAGGACATTATCGACAGTCAGTTGAGAGAAGAGAATCAGTTTTATGTATGAATAAAAACAGATTCTTCTAGAAAAACAGTACATACAAATGTGGTGGTATGAGAAGAGAAGGCAGGAAGAGTCTTTTCAGGGTTAAGATGTCAGACACGGGGGATGTAGGCTCCCTTTCATCAGACATAATGAATGGGTGTCTAGAAAGTGAAAGTCACTCAGTCGCGTCCAACTCTTTGTGACCCCATAGACTATGCAGTCCGTGGAATTCTCCAGGTCAGAATACTGGAGTGGGTAGCCTTTCCCTTCTCCAGTGGATCTTCCCAACCCAGGGATGGAACCCAGGTCTCCCACATTGCGGGTGGATTTTGGGGTGTCTAGAAGTGGCACTCAAACCTTAAAGAATCACCAGGGCAGGAGGAGGTTTGCAAAGACACTAATTTCTGGGCAACGACCCCTAGAGACTCTGGCTTGAGCACATCAGATCATCTCTCCAAAGCTCAGTCTGCTCAGATACAAAACTGGTGGAGCTAATTAAAAAAAATAATATATACCTCTACACGGTCATTGTGAGGATCAATAAGAACATCGAAGCCTCTTTGAAATGGCAAAGCACTCCAGAAATTTCAAAGACTGTCATTGCAGATTCCTGCCAACCTTCGAAAACTAAGATAGAGAAGACTTACAATGCATAGTGACATGGAAGGCAAGTGAGTCAAAACTAAAGTAAAATGATTCAGTAAATAAACAAGTAAAGAATCCGCCTGCCGATGCAGGAGACAGAGGAACCTGGCAGGCTACGATCCACGGGGTCACAAAAGAGTTGGATATGACTTCGCGACTAAACAGTAACACCAAAAATAAACAAGTACCATATCTGGTTATCTGAGAGGTTCCTGTTTGGATGGTACGTGTCTATGTGCTCAGTCATGTTCGACTCTTTGTGACCCCATGGACTGCAGCCCACAAGGCCCCTCTGTCTGTGGGATTTCCCAGGCAAGAATACTGGCATGGACTGCCGTTTCCTTCTCCAGGGGATCTTCCAGACCCAGGGATGGAACCCATCTCCTGTGTCTCCTGCATTGGCAGGCGGATTCTTTACGGCAAAGCCACCAGAGAAACCTTTGATGGTATAAAGAGACGGAAACCTGAAAATGCAGAAGGAGAAAGAGGACGAAACAACAGGAAAGAGGAGGGTCTCATGACAAAGTTGGCTGAAGTCACAACCGTGCCCGAAGTTGTTAACCTTGAGTGGATGGAAGGCAGAGGACAACGGTCCCAGGAGTGATAAAGAGCTCCTCGAATCCCTTTTTATGCTACAAATACTTCATGTACAGAAGTTTGATTCCAGGGGGTGCATGTTAAAGATTTTCTTGGTTATTTAAGTGCTCTTTTAAAACCATATCCTCATTCTAATAGGTTGCAATATTTACATGAAACAAATACTATCTTTCATTTAGAGGAAAATATCCATTCTGTTGTTAAACACAACTTCACAGAGTTAAGAAATCACAGGAAACTGCTTCTGTCCCTGTCTCTGTCTCTTCTCATTCTATGAATTTTGTGTCTCAGATGTATAATCTCATTATTACAATGTTTATCTCAGAGAAAGATTAGGAACCTCAGCCAATGTTTTCAGACTATCTGAAAGTCCCCACCGTCAGATTTAGAAAGCGACATTAACATATTACAAAGAATCAAAATGCAGTAACAAAAAGAGGTGATTGAGTCCCTAATGCTTCCAACAAAGAATCAAAATGCAGTAACAGAAAGAGGTGATTGAGTTCCTAATGCTTCCATTAATCTTCAAAAAAAATTTTTTTTTAATAAATGAACTCCTGCTAGACGCTTTCTTTCTTGAGAGATCATCTTTCCATTAGGGTGGTAATTTGCGAAGCAAAATCTTTGTATTTTGTCGAGTTAGTTCTTGTTTTTAAACAGATAAAAGTTCTGTGAACAGGTTATTTAAGGGGCCGTTTTTCATTTGCAGAACATGCAAGGCTGGAGCAAGGCAGGCAGGGGAATTGTGTGCGTATCAGATGTGTGCACTTTTGCCAAGAGAAGAGACCCCCTGAGACTTCTATCACCAGGCTGGCTCTGGGATCAGTTTAACAACTTGCTTTGAATGCATATGAGTTCTGACTGCGAAATTTGCAAATGCCTCCTCATAAAGGTTATGCACCCACTGGAGATGCAGCATCTATTCAAAAAGATGGCCAGGTTGGTTGCTAGGAGATGGTGGGATTCTCTTAGAGAAAAATCAGTCCTGACAAAAAAAAAAAATTTTACATAAAGACCTTTTAAATATAAATACCTTTGACAGCAGCTATTATTATTCACTGAGTTCCTTCACATCTGAATAAATGGCAGAAAAATGATGATATTATTCATATGCCATTATCCACTAAAGTGTTAAAATAGAGAAGTCTTATTTTCCTCTCTCTCTTTTTCTTTGTTATTGCTAAAGAGAAAGAAGAAACCTTTTTTGAAAATTCCTTTCCAGTGGATTTCTCTACTTTTCAAGATTCTCAGTATACCAGAAACCTTTCTCAAAATCTGAAATTAAAAATGTGGATCACTGCATTCTCCTTCCACACAAAACCGCCTATTTTTAAAGGCTGGTCGACAAGGAGAAGGGAAGCACACCAGTAAGACTCAAAAGAACGCAACCAACTTCCTCCAAACGGGAGGTTCAGAAAAAGCAGGGTCCGAAGGTGGGAGTCTGTGCTTCTTGAAAGCGGCCATCCGTCCCAATTTCATTTCAATAACGTTTGCAATTTTCTTCCTACTGGGTTGACCAGAGGCACAGCTGCCCTCTACGTGGGTCCCGACGCCCAGCTTTTGCTAAAAATGACCCTAACACACAAAACATGAAGCAAGTGATGATTTGCTGTTTATAAACTGTGTCGCCTATAAATGAAGCAGCAATCTCTCCTCCTTCAGTGTGCCCTGCCCAGTCCATAGAGGACCTGAGAACCTCCCAGCTGAAACTCGCCAAGAGGTAGCTGAGGCCAGAATGCCCAAGCCAGTGGCCACCTCCCTTGGACCAGGGCCACTAGACGCAACCCCCACCCCAAGCTCAAAATAAGGGATCCATGTTAAACACATTTCATTTCCATGAGAATGGCCACCCCCATCTCCAAGCATTTTTTTTCTTTTGCTGTTGTGGATACTGTACAAAGTTTCTCAAGATTTTTTTTTTTTAAGCATGCCTTGGAGTCACACGGAGGCATGTTTCCTTGTACAAATATTGACATGAGCCCCTCCATTTACCGAGCATTTTCCTGTGAAAGGCTGAGTATGGTAATGTCCCTTCATAGGCTTTCACACGTTTGTTCTGACTCTTGGCTCCAGGAAGTCCTTATTGTTCTAATCAATGCTCCCCGGCCCAGTGACTTTTTTTTCCCTTTTAGTGACAGACATGGTATGTTTCCTTTCTTGAAGTTCTCATGAGAGTTTCTTGAACCGTGTTCCATGTACACCAATAAAAAGGTGACAGATTTGCAGGTATTCCTTTTTCTGCTTTTTGTTTTTTGTTTTGCTCGCCTTTTTTTGTCACAGCCTCTTAGCCAACACCGTGACTAACTGTTTAAGTGGTGGAATGCCAGATAAGAAAGCCCCTCCAAATTCCAACAGCTTGCTCTAAATTCATGCAACATTGGGGCTTCCCTGGCGGTCCAGTGGTTAAGACTTTACGTTGCAGGGGGTTGGAGTTCAATCCCTGGTCAGGGAGTTAAAGTCCCACATGCCTCAAGGCCGCAAAACAAACATATACAAGCAAGATTGTAACAAATTCAATAAAGGCTTTTAGAAATGGTCCACATTGAAAAACTAAAGTAAATAATAGATGCATGGTACATGGATCCACGACTGAACTGGGGCAGAATTCCTTTGTGAGTGCACCCAAGAGGTTGCATTCTGCTTTTTTACTTGAGCGTTTAATCATTTAAGTATTCCAGAAAACTTTGCTTTTCACTGTGCGTGAGATGGTGCATGCAAGCTTAGCCATGTCTTACTCTGCAACCCCATGGCGCCTCTGTCCATGGGATTCTCCAGGCAAGAGTAGTGGAGTGGGTTGCCATTTCCTTCTCCAGGGGATCTTCCCTACCCAGGGATCAAACCCAAGTCTCCTCTATTGCAGGTGGATTCTTCACCACTGAGTCACCTGGGAGCCCCTTGCGTTTAGGCAATTCTTGGTCCCATAGCATCCTCCCACTTGCAGTGATTAGTTATCTCAGTTTCAAGAGCTGGTTAGTGTGTCTTTCGTGCTAGAACAGAATCGTTCATTGATTTCTACCTTGAGATTAAAAAAAGCACCACCAGAAGCGGTGAGAAACCCCCATGGACAAAGCCCCAGACAGCAGCTGGTAGGCACCACGCTTTCCACGCCGGGAGGGGGAGAATCATCTGACCCTCCCTGATTTACCACTCCTGCCAGTTCCAGTTTCCCCAGTGGACCTGTCAGATAGGATGAACCGCGGCAGAGAACCCCGCTCTCAGCCTCAGTGGGGAAGGAATCTTCAAGGGCACGGAGAAGCTCACAGCTCCCTTCAGTCTCACCGGGGCGCCAGGAGAACCTTGCTCATCACAGCTTCCTCTTCCCTCCTTTTTCTCAAGCGCATCTGCTCTGTTTTGGGAAGCTGGTTTGAGCAGAGAAAGCCCCCGGGGGTGAAAATCTAGATCACTAAGGACTCTGAGTGTCAGGTCCAGGGGGCTGTGAGCAATTCACCCCCAGGCAGGACCACACTGGGTCACGTGGGCGGGGGAGCGGGGGCCCACAGAACCAGCTGCATCTTGGCTCAGCACCCAGCAGGGTCCCAAGTGGAGGACAGGCGGCTTCCTGGATGGGCTGAGGGCGTGATGCATCAGAGAAGGCTCCCAGGCCGGCTCTCAGGGAGCAGGATTCAGCAGCAGTACCGAAGCCTTCCTCCTTGGGTTCCTCCATCGCCCAGCCCCCGACCCCCCTCCCCATCGACTCTGACTCCTACCCCACACCCATCCATTGAGACCCCTTCTTCCCTAAATGGTGCCCAGCCATACTGTCCTCCAGCATGAAACTTTCCAAGGCACAAAGCAGTCGTCTCTCTTTGGGGCTACATTCTTTTGTAAGTTACACTCCAGGTATGATTTATTTCTGGTTCATTTCCTGTGACTCAGTTACACAGGATGCTAAATTATGATAATAATGCTTGTCTCCAGATAATGAAGACGGGGCTTGGGTTTCTCATAGCGGAGATTTTATACAAATGCAGAGTATCATTATGGCTAAAATCCATGACTGAAGAAATTAAATTTCCTGAAATGTTTTATATCTGACAAGAATGTTTGTAATCCTCTGTATTTACCGCTAAACGAGGTGGACTACGAGAAAGAAGATATTTCAGGGGAAGGACTGAGCTCAACGGGAAAAATTAACAAATGGGAAAATTGTAGCACTGCGTTTGTTCTTTCTGGAGAGAAAGGGCTTTGGTAAACATGCAACAGGAAACCCTGTTTGATTTCTGCAGGGAAAATCTAACCAGCAACAGACTCATGCGGAATCTTCAAAGGAGAAATTTCTATACTTGTTTACTTTCTGATACGCAGCTGAAAAAGAACACCATGGCTCAGCTCAAAAGGAGCAAGACAGTGAATAACTGATCCAGTTCTGCAAAGAACTAAATACTTAACTGGACATAAAGCAAATGAAAATCTTTACCATAAAGAAGTAAAAAAAAAAAAAGAGAGAGAGGTTTGATTTGAGACGGTAGGGGTGACATACCTTTAATCATTTCCCAAATTTAGTTCTTTTCTGGTTTCATAGTCACACGAGACAATCAAAATCAGGGTTTTAAAGTTTTTCATGTGTCAGACGTAGTTTGAGAACACAACCTGTTCGCAGTTCTCCATTCTTATTTCCATCTCTCTTTTTGTTTGGAGATACCGACTTCATTAAAGCAGAACAATGAAAGAATCGGTATTTCTGAAAATAGGCATTTATAGATTCACGCCCACTGGCTTTAAGTGTCTCCTCTATGTAGGTATTAACTGGTATTGCTTCAGGCCATCAAGCCGAGAGATGCCAACGACCTCCACATCTTCATCAGAACCAAGGGTTCCTCCTTGAGACTTGACCAGTGCAGCTGCCAGAACCACAAAGTGCCGGCCCTCTTCTGCACTTCCTGAAAGATCAGGGGAGAAGGCAAGGCTGGGAGCAGAGCTGGGAGCTGTGGACAGAGTTGGCTGCAACGTATTTCTTATGCCAACTTCAGCTCTATCATTTGTCACAAATACCACTACCTTTTCAAGCCTGGGACCTAGCTCTGTGAGTCCTGTCCAATGGCTCTCCAGTTCCTGGCCATTTTTTTTTTAAACTTTTTATTTTGTATTGGCGTATGGGTTTCCTTCCGAGAAGGCAATGGCACCCCACTCCAGTACTCTTGCCTGGAAAATCCCATGGATGGAGGGGCCTGGTGGGCTGCAGTCCCTGGGGTCGCTAAGAGTCGGACACGACTGAGCGACTTCACTTTCTCTTTTCACTTTCATGCATTGGAGAAGGAAATGGCAACCCACTCCAGTGTTCTTGCCTGGAGAATCCCAGGGATGGGGGAGCCTGGTGGGCTGCAGTCTATAGGATCACACAGAGTCGGACACGACTGAAGTGACTTAGCAGCATGGGTTCCCTTGGTGGCTTGGTGGTAAAGAATCTGCCTACAGTGCAGGAGACCCGGGTTCAGTCTCTGGGTTGGGAAGATCCCCTGGAAAACAGAATGGCAACCCACTCCAGTATTTTCACCTGGAAAATTCCATGGGCAGAGGAGCCTGGTGGGCTACTGTCCATAGGGTTGCAAAGAGTAGAAGACGACCCAGCGACAAATGCTAACGATGACTAACAGTTGATTCACAAAGTTGTCAGGGTTTCAGGTGAACAGCAAAGGGACTCGGGTACCATATACATGTATCCATTGTCCCCCAAACTCCCTCCTATCCAGGCAGTCACATAACATTGAGCAGAGTTCTCTGTGCTACCCAGTAGGACCTTGTTGGTTATCCATTTTAAATACAGCAGTGTGTACATGTCCATCCCAAACTCTTTAATTATCCCTTCCACTCATCCTTCCCCGCTGGCAACCGTAAGTTTGTTCTCTAAGTCCAGTGAGTCCGTTTTGTAAACAAGCTCATTTGCATCATGTCTTTTTAGTCTCCACATATAAGCGATGCTGTATGATGTTTCTGCTTCTCTGTCTGTCTTACTTCTCTCATTATGACACTCTCTAGGTCCATCCATGTGGTTGCAAATGGCGTTTTTGATGGAGGCAGTGCTTTCTGATCCTAGTGAGTTGCTGTCTGCAGAGCTGGGTACCAGACTGCCCAGACCAAGGCTTGCTCCCTCTCCAACCTGGGCTAGGGTGTGCCATGCCTACATCAGCGTCACTAGCCTCACAAATCATCCAGAGCTCTGAGCTCAAGCAGTGTCATCTCACTTGTCTGTCCTCATCACAAGCTTCCCCCTCTGTTCTGCCCCTAAAATACCTTCCTCAGAGGTGCCTCCTGCCTAGGACCTGCAGACAAGCCACCAAACTTATGCGACTGGGACTCCCTCTGCATTTGATGTTAAGTGGACAGACCAGGAGGTTTCTAAGGGAGCCCCAAAGGCTGGGACCAACATGAAGCACTCACTCAATGCCAGCCAAACCTTTGCCTGTGCAACCTCATAGAAACAAGATGTGCTCAGGATTTACTCTGGGAGAATAAGCAGAATGCGGAAGCCGGAGAGGAGAGGAGAAGCAATGTATTTTAGTATGTTCAACGTGAAGTCATTTTCATTCAAATTGTTTAAGAACAAAATGTTTCAAATTTGCAGAAAAGTTCTCCAAGACGCAACACACAGCTCTTCACCTACCGTAGATGTTACAGACACTACCACTTTAGAAAAGTTCCCCAAGACGCAACGCACATCTCTTCACCTACCGTAGGTGTTACAGACACTACCGCTTTGCCATATCGGCCTCAGCTCTTTTAGTTTTGAGAGATTAATCCTTATAAGTTAAACAATGACCATCTTCTTTTCCCTTTCTCATCTCTCTCCTTAGAGGTAAATTCTCATCTGAAAATGTGTATCATTCGCAAGCTTGTTTTTGTAACCTCATTTGTGTGAGAATTTACATGCCATATATGTAAACCATTGCTTCTGTGTTCTGAAATTCACATAAATGTTTTCATACTGTTTATTTTGCGGCTTTCCTCCACAATTATGCCTTTCCATTTTATCTGTATAGTTTTCCATTTTATCTGTATAGTTTTATATAGATCTAACTCTACATATAGAACTTCCCTTGTGGCTCCGACGGTAAAGAATCTGCCTGCAATGCAGGAGACCTGGGCTTGATCCCTGGGTTGGGAAGATCCCCTGGAGAAGGGCATGGCAACCCACTCCAGTATTCTTGCCTGGAGAACCCTCATGGACAAAGGAAGCTGGTGGGCTCCAAAGGAGTCCATGGGGTCACAAAGAATGGGTCAGGACTGAGTGACTAAGCCCATCTCTACATAAGTTATATACCAGGAGGCCAACCTCCGGGCTGTGGACTGGTACCTCCTGTCAGATCAGCAGCATCATTAGATTAAAGTGCACAATAAATGCAATGCCCCTGAATCATCCCCAAACCACCCCCAGCTCCTCGGTCCCTGAAAAAATTGTCTTCCGGGAAATCTGTGCTGTTACGTGCTATCCTATTCTATGATTAAATCACAGTTTCCTCATCCATTATACTAAAAAAAAGAAGTTTAACTTGTGTCTACTCTTCATTGTTGTGTATGATGCTGCAGTGATCATCATTTTATGCACCTTCTTCAACATTTCTGTGAAAGTCTCTCTCGAAGAGACACCTCCAAGTGGGGTGCTGGCACCATCAAGCTTTTCCCGCATTGTTCAGTTTCTCTTTGAAGAGGTGAGACACTCACAATTCCACCAAGGAAAATTGTGGCTTCTTCTCACATCTTCCTCTCTTCTCACATCTTCCTAAAAGCTAGTTGCTCTGTTTCTTGATTCTTCTTTCATATCCCTTTTATACCTTTCGCCATTATTTTCCTATTTCATGTTTAAACATGTTCTTATTGACTTGTAAGAGTCCTCTACGTAATCTGGATATGATCTTTGCTATGTAGGTTGCAAATGTCTTCTCCTGGTCTGGTTATCCGGCTAATATTGAGATATAAAAAGCAGGACTTCCCTGGTGGTGTGGGGGATAAGAACCTGCCCTCCAGTGCAGGGGACTTGGATCCAATCCCTGGTCTGGGAAGACTCCACGCCCCTTGGAGCAACTAAACCCATGCATGACAACTACTGAGCCTGTGCCTCACAAATCCTGAAGCCTAGAGTCCGTGCTCCACGACAGAAGCCACCACCATAAGCCAGTGCCCCTCCGAAAGCGTAGGCCCCACTCGCCGCAGCTAGAGAAAGCCCATGCGTGGCAACCGAAAATACGCAAGTAAATAAAATTTAAAAAAAAGAAAGAAACAAAACAGTACTTAGGATTGAGTTATGACGCTAAATGAGTTCAGTTTGGTCGCTCAGTCTTGTCCGACTCTTTGCGACCCCATGGACTGCAGCATGTTAATATCAGGTCACTTATAAAAATGCCTAAGAAATATTTCTTCTGTCGATAAAGATTTCTCTTGTTTTCAGGGAAGAAGGCTACTTATGTTTATCTGAAATGTCATACTGTATACATTTCTGTATAGTTTCAAAAGATGTGACGCTCTTTAATGTTCACGTCTTGGCATTTTACTGTTTATGAATATTGCTAAAGTTGATTTATACAATAAAAAGCAGATCCTAAGACTGCTCAGTCTGAGTTTGAGATATTAGGGAATGCCAGAGGAATATCTTCCAGCAACTACTTATCTCAGAAATAATTTCATAAAACAAGTCCTGTGGCTGGTGACATAATTTGCTCTCTGCCCACAGTACCCGGGAGACCTTCACGAGAGGTAAACGCATATCTGTGTACACATGTGTTTATTTGTCTACGTCTAGGGAGTATCTCTATTTTAATCTTACACTCCAATTGATTAATTAAACTTTGAGGAAACTATGTTTTTATGGCATCAGTACCCCATTTGCATCATGGAAAAGTAATTTAGTTATGTCTTAATTCCTCACTCATTTCCACTAAAATAAATCCAGAACAGATTCAGAAAGCTGATGCTGAGGACAGACAGTGAATCTGTGAGCCCGTGGCTGGAAGCCTAAAATATTATTTTGAATTAACCTATTAACTCATTTGAGATAATTCTATCCAGATTTGAGTCTGTGTTTACTCAACTGATTTATTGTCTGTTTTTATTTCTCCCAAATGGGACTCATTATGTCTCTTTAAAGCAGTTTTTTTCCATGTTTTCTACCATTTTTATTTTTCAAGGTACTTTATATCATAGCGACTGAGTTATGTGTCATGTCCTACTAATTATGAAACCCAGATTTTACTGTGTGTCCATTTTAGTGGGTTTTTATGTATTTACATATACACACGTGTTCAGATGCTAAGTATTATCTGATCCTTTGCAATCCTGGGGATTGCAGCACACCAGGCTCCTCTGGCTTCACTATCTCCTGGAGTCTGCTCAAATTCACGTTCATTGAGTTGGTGACACTATATACATTTTGCATCAAAATGGCCTTTTTGAAAGACAGGGATTACATTTTTAGAAGCACTGCACCCTTTAAATGTTTCTATGGATTTATGGAGACTTCTGACATAAAAACAGATTTTCCCATATGACTGGAAATACTAGAACCAGGCCACTCAGTGATTCACCTGAAGTCTTAACTGACCTGCCACAGAAAAAGGAGGCAGTCTTTGCTTCTCTAATAGCAGCATGAGAAAGTGAGGTCTTGGGTTGGGAGCTTACCCCTGGAACTTGGGGTCTTGATGGAGCCGCTTAGCAGTTGCTAGTCCATCTGTTAAAGGAAAAACACTCATCTTCTGAGGTCGATGTGAGATTAACTGTCCTGGCTCAAAGCAACAGAATAAGTACTCAGTAAGCACTAGTGTCTTCCTATTCCACCTAGTTGCAGAGAACTAGGTGGAATAAATTTATCTGCCATAAATCAGGGCTTTGTAACATTCTCAGACAAGCTCTGACATCTGCACAGCCTCGCCTGTGCCACCAATTCTAGAAACCTGCCCAAGTGCTACCAGAAAGATCACTGGGACGAACCGTAACTCGTCTCAAGAATCAGACCTTCTGATCAGGAAGAACAGGTGACTTTTCTTTTTTTTTTTCAACAGTCTGATTGCTTACCAAGGTTTTCACAGTGCTCTATCAGCTTTCGCAATCAGTATGTACAAAGGTCTGGTAGATCCTCACCCCTTACTTTTCAGTCAGAGAAAACTGAGGCTTGAAGGGGCCAACCACACCAAAGAATGGGTTAAGACTGGACTTTGGAGTTTTCTGACCACGTAGATTTGCTAGTATGTTGGGTCAAACTCTATGCAGTTGCCGTTTTTTCAGATAGACTCCTTAAGTTCACGGGCTTTCCCAGTACAATGTTATCTTACTCACAAACACTGTAGCAGCAAGCGACACATATTAACAAGTGTGAGTCCTTTAGTGTATTGGACTCTGCAAGTCGCAGACTGTAGCCCAGGAGGCTCCTCTGTCCATGGAATTCTCCAGGCAAGACTAGTCAGTAGCCATTTCCTTCTTCAGGGATCTTCCCGACCCAGGGATGGGGCCTGGGCCCCCTGCATTGCAGGCAGATTTTTTACTGTCTGAGCCACCAGGGAAGCCCCCATACTAGCACAAAGTACCCTACAAATACGAGTTCTGATCACTGAAAGGATCAAGGGCCTGCAGGTGGCTGGCATCAGGAGGAGACTGGTCAGACGCTCAAATATCAGAACTCTTTCTCTCTTCCTTATCTGGATGCTGCTGGTGTTGGCTTCATTTCTGCGAGAGACTCCTCACAGGGTTCAACAGTGGCTACTGAAAGCTCCAGCTTTCCCTGGTCCTTAGAACAGGGACTTCAGCAACCAGAGAGCTCCTCTCTCCTGCTGTCTTCTGCAGAAGTCCTGGCTTGAGTCTGTAGCTCTGCTCAGAATCAAGTCCAAGGCAGTGACATTGATGGATATTTGGGGGGTATGTGATTGACAGCCCAACTCTAACAGGGGGCATTGCCAATATTAAAGAGGAGCTCTGACCAAAGAAAACAGGTGATAAAGTGCTGCTCCTGCCCACTGCATATAAAATACACATACCTGCAAAGAGCTCCTGCCCACTGCATATAAAATACACATACCTGCAAAGAGCTCCTGCCCACTGCATATAAAATACACATACCTGCAAAGAGCTCCTGCCCACTGCATATAAAATACACATACCTACAAAGAGCTCCTGCCCACTGCATATAAAATACACATACCTGCAAAGAGCTCCTGCCCACTGCATATGAAATACACATACCTGCAAAGAATCGAACATTCTCCCCAGCACTGCCGTTCAACTTAACGGGAAAAACAAACAAACAAATAAGAGCAGAACATAAAGAATAAGATGCAGAGAAATTAACTAGACAAAGACCAAAATTATTAAAAAAAAAAAAAGCAACATGACTAATCTGGTTAACTACACATCAGAATGAATTCACTTCTAAAGTTTAAGAAATGTTATTTCTTTGACATGGATAACATTTTTATCCACAAGTAAGAAAAATAGTCAAGTTTTACAGAGGGCTTTTAAATATCACAGTTGCCTTTTTCACACAAATACAATGCTTACGATTTCATCTGTCAATGCCTTGCGGTGACATTTGAAAATTAAATAATGCCCATCTAATGGGCCAAAGCCCACGTACAACTTGAATATTCCTGGCACTTGCATTGCCCCAAAGTTCAGTGGAGCAGAAAACGCAATTGATTTCAGGTCAGAAACAAGCAAACGACTTACATCCACCCTGCAAATTATATTGGCAAAAATAAGTAAGAACGGCCTTAGCGCGTTGTGGCAAGCCCACTTTGCCTTCATAACACATTAGGTGCTACATGTAAGAACCATCAGCTCGCTTAAGCAAGGGACAGCATCAGTGTTCACAAGCATATTTAATATTTAAAATGCTGATTTCTTTCATTTCTAAGTGAAAAATAAAATTAGATATTCTGTTTTCTTTCCAGGCTTCCCTCATGGCTCAAACAGTAAAGAATCTGCCTGCAATGCAGGAGACCTGGGTTTGATCCCTAGGTTAGGAAGATCCCCTAGAGAAGGAAACAGGTCCCCACTCTATTCAGTTCAGTTGCTCAATCATGTCCAACTCTTTGTGACCCCATGGACTGCAGCACTCCAGGCTTCCCTGTCCATCACCAACTCCTGGGGCTTGCTCAAACTCATGTCCATTGAGTCGGTGATGCCATCCAACCATCTCATCCTCTGTCGTCCCCTTCTCCTGCCCTCAATCTTTCCCAGCATCAAGGTCTTTTCCAATGAGTCAGCTCTTCCCATCAGGTGGCCAAAGTATTGGAGTTTCAGCTTCAGTATCAGTCCTTCCAATGAATGTTCAGGACTGATCTCCTTTAGGATGGACTGGTTGGATCTCCTTGTAGTCCAAGGGACTCTCAAGAGTCTTCTCCAATGCTACAGTTCAAAAGCATCAATTCTTTGGTGCTCAGCTTTCTTTATAGTCCAACTCTCACACCCATATATGACTACTGGAAAAACCATAGCTTTGACTAGACAGACCTTTGTCAGCCAAGTAATGTCTCTGCTTTTTAATATGTTGTCTAGATTGGTCATAGCTTTTCTTCCAAGAAGCAAGCATCTTTTAATTTCATGGCTGCAGTCACCATCTGCAGTGATTTTGGAGCTCCAAAAAACAAAATCTGTGTTTCCATTGTTTCCCCTTCTATTTGCCATGAAGCGACGGGACTGGATGCCATGATCTTAGCTTTCTGAATGTTGAGTTTTAAGCCAACTTTTTCACTCTCCTCTTTCACTTTCTTGTCTAGGAAATCCCATGGGCAGAGGAGCCAGGTGGGCTACAGTCTACAGAGTTGCAAAGAGTCAGACACAACTGAGCAACTAGCACTTATACTTTTTCATTTTCCTGCCACACGTGAATCAGTTACTTGGCATCACTTGAAAGCATATGATGCCTGTGTAGACGCTGGCACGGACCCATGAGGTCAAGCAGGGCTGACTCTGTGGTCCTTGCCGGAGACAATTATGCTCTTACTGTTTACAACGACACATTGGTGACACAGCAGAAGAGCAAGGGAGAAAATTCAGTGCTGGAAAGTTTACTGACTTTCGGAGTATTCAAGAATCACAGTCTTGTGCCTTAAAAAAACATCTCTAAAATAATTTTAGAAGTATTTCAGCAGAACCTTTTAACTGAGTTTGCTATTTTCACCCCAAAACTTAGGTCATTTCTTTGAGCAATGCCTAATTTATAAACCAAAATTCTTCATTTAAATGCTATGACACCTGATCTTACTAACAGATACACCAGGGTCGGGGGCGGGGCGGGGGGGGGGCGGGGAGTAGGGTAAAAATCTTGACCCTGTCTTCTTTTTCATTTTTCATCAACTTTTCAAAGGATTGATGTAACATACAATGCTCATTCTTTCTGCACCATATTATTGCTAAGAAGATCTCTTCATTTTAAATGTATTCTAATAAAAATTTGACATTCACACATTTCACAAGGGACAAATTGAAGAATTTTTGTAAAAATAAAGAGTAAAGTAAAGAGAAATTTACATCAATATATACAGCTATTTCTCCAATTTCAAATACAAATGGAGAAAACTCTTGGTAATTAGACTTGAAATTAATCAATTCCTATTTTTGCCAACAAATGAACAAATTTTAAGGAGATTTAAAGAATCGACTTGATTCTTTTTATTGTGGCTCCTGAAATCTTGAAAATATTTCAAAGCATTTACTTCACCTCTCTAAAGATGGGTATAACTCATTGTCTTATAAACAGTGTAGTTTTTTGAACTTCTATGTAATGCCTTGAGAAATGAGAGAGGAGAAATTATTACAACTACAAGCTATGTCCTAGCATCTCAGGACAGTCTGCAGAGTAGTTTCAAAGAGAATTCAAGGTTAGAAGGGAATTATGAACGACTCAGATTGATTTTCAGTTGACTCAAACTCTCAATAGTATTTAGCCTTTAAGTTTCCTGATCTCTTATTGAGCATTACACACACACACAAGACATTACTTTGCCATGTTTTTGTTTTTCCTACTAAAAGAGATTATTTTAAGATAGCATAGTAAACATCAAAGATCATAGGAAAACATATTTGCAAGAGATATTTTCTTTTTTGAACTATTTTTAATTTAGAAGATTTATAATTTTGACATCTGCAGTAGTAGTGTTTGCTGTTCAAAAAGAACAAACGGAGAGTTCATTTGACAGATTAAGTTCTATTTCAGGGTTCAGTTACAAATAAAGAGAAGAGAAGAAAAGAGGTACCATTACAAAATGATCATGTGTTCCAAAAGAAATCCATCATCTAACTTTTTCTGCAGGATATCAGTTGATGGCATCAAAAGATAAAAGTCTCATTTGCCAATCACATCTCCTAAATAGGAAAACATTTTAAGTGCCAGGCAGAATCCAGTTTATAAATGCTCAGATGTGCTCCAGATTATGTACTCAGGAAATCTAAGTTACGTATTCTTCTAAGGGAAATCTTAAAAGGAATAATTATCAAAATGATATTACGCTGAATCTTTCCAGACTGTTACTGTGCTCACAAGATTCTCTGGTGGGTCTGTTCCCATTCTCAACTAGCTACTCAAGGCTGGCCACGCCGTTCTCTTTTCCTGACATCTAAGTTGCCTTAATTGTACAATGGCTTTCATTTGGTCTTCATGTCGGATTCAAACTTGAAGAGTTTTCTGGTATTTGCTCATCAAGGGAGAAAGCAATTTTCTCCCTTGCTCTTCTGCTGTGTCACTGACGTATTGTTGTGAACAGGAAGAGCACAACTTTCTCCCACAAGGACCACAGAGCCAGCCCTGTTTGCCCTCACAGGGTAGACAGTATTTTCTATTATCAAACCGAATAATAGAAACGGTTGGTAAGAGGATTGTTAATCGTATGAAAAGTAGTTCAGAAACATGCAAATAGGGGAAAAAAAGACTGAAGGTGAACATTTCTGTTATCTTCAAATATCTGAAGGATTGTTGAGTGAAAGACGTTATATTTATCATGTCAACACCAGAGAGCAGGCTGCTATGCAAATGTACTGTTGCGACCCCCATGGACTACAGCCCGCCAGCCTCCTCTGTCCACGGGATTCTCCAGGCAAGAATCCTGGAGTGGGGCGCCATTTCCTCCTCCAGGGGATCTTCTCGCCCCAGGGATCAAACCCACATCTTTTGCATCTCTTGCATTTGCAGGTGGATTCTTTACCACCGCGCCACCAGGGAAACTGGGTCTTAGCCCAGAAGGAGGAAAAAGACCAACAGTCGCAGCTGTCCCCAAAGAGAAAGAACTGTTTGGTAAAGAATTAAGGCTGGTTCTTTATCTGGCAGGAATATCACAATCGGGAAGAAGCCTTTACTCCTGGATACCTGCTAGGGAGTCCTCCGACTCCAGTCTTTGGGTGGTCCTCTTCGTTTTCTCACCCAGTTACTGGCCACCTAACTGCACCTTCCACCTGCCCTCGTCAGACAGCCAGCTTATGCAACAGAACTTTTTGCTCCTATTCATTCGCCAAGAAATTGTCTCTGTTCCAGACAGTGTTACCCTCCCCAGTACAAGACCATAAGCAAGCTACGTAACTACTCAGGTCTGCGACTTCCTACCCACCTCAAGGGGAGGCTGTGAGGAATAAATTAGATCATTGTGCATTTAGCACGGCTCCTGGCATGTAGTAATTACAAAATACTGTTTGCTCTTATTAGCCATTATTATTGCACCCCGACTCCAGATCACTGTCTCCAAGAGGCAGGCGTGCACTAATCAGACCCAGGTTTGGTAGACTCCCTGAAACGATTTCTCTCTCTTAGGCGTGCAATTATTTCCAGCTGTTCTGAATTTGCTGAGAGACACCATAGAATTGTAAGGGGTCCACGTAGGAGTATCATACTTGTAAAAGGTGAAGATCTGCTGAACTTGGTATTGAACCAGGCTCTTCTGCATTGCAGATGGATTCTTTAACAGCTGAGCGTCCAGGAAGTCCATCATTCCATCTAGAAGTCTTTAAAGATACAAGACGACTGTTTGAGCAAAGAGAATGTCAGGTCTTCTATGGATCGCCCAATCTCTCTGGCCAAATTTAGACCAGAATCCAATCAGAAAATGACATGAACACTGAGAGATTCCTTCCTTAAAAATAAAAGGAACAACAAACTCAAACCTCAGACATTCAATAATCAACCTGTACTCTGTGAAAGTGACAAGGATGTGAAAGACAAAGAAACTGAGAAATAGTCACAATTTCCAGCTTAATGACTGAACGCAATATGGGATCCCAGACTGGATCCTGGAGCAGAAAACAGACATTATGTGAAAACTTGGTGAAATTCTAATGCAGTCTTTAATTTAGCCAACCAGCATCGTATCTTCATTAATTTCCTGAGTTTGGTCATCGTATTATGGTTATGTAAGGTGTTAAATAGTGGACATCCACACTATGTCTATAAATTTTCTATAAGTCTAAAACTATTCTAAAAGAAAAAGGATAAAAACAGTAAAATATAAAATAATAAAACAAAAACATTTAAAAATTTTAATAAATGTTCCTTCCGAAAGTTTCCTACACTGGAGATACTAGGTCTATGATTTGCAGCTGTAGGTCAGAGAAGACTATGCCAAGAAAAATAAGTTCTCACCCACAAAACCGAAAGATAGGTTTACAAATCAGTTTAAACCCGCCTCCTCATTAAAATGCTCAACTCAGGCAAAGAAAAAAAAACAGGATAAGCAAACCTAGATGTATGTGAGTGTGCTGAGTCAATCAGTCATACTGAAGCCCACAAGGCTACCCCATCCATGGACTTTTCCAGGCAAGAATACTGGAGTGGGTGCCGTTTCCTTCTCCAAGAGATTTTCCTGGACCACCCTGGGACTCCTGCATTGACAGGCAGACTCATTACCACTGAGCCACCTGGAAAACCCTACCACAAATATACAAAGATCAGTAGTTTCCCAGGAAGAAAGCAATTAGAAAATATAATGGAAGAAAAATTGATTCACAAGAGGAACTCTAATCATGGACTAAATAACACGGCACAAAAATTTATAGAAGTCACACAGATTTAACATTGGGGAAGGGGGCAGTCCTTACTCCATGGAGAGACGTATGTCATGCTTGGAGAGGAATGTTCTGGTTTCCACCTTGAGGAAGGTCAGAAGCTCTCAAGTGGACAGAGGAAGCTATCAAAAGGAAAAAAAAAAAACCAACACAGCTTAATATCTTAGTCTCATTTATTTTGGGGCCTATTCAATCTTTTTATATTGTTGTTCAGTTGCTAAGTCGTGTCCAACTCTTTGCGACCCCATGGACTGCAGCACACCGGGCTTTCCTGTCCTTCACTGATTTTTTGTTATTAGCCTCCATTTATTACACGTCAAGTACTTTGTCCAAAGCATGCATAATTGTTTCTGTGGACACTGCCAGAGATAAAGTAGCCTGCTGCATTACTTTTGTTGTGAAGTTTTCATGGATGAATCTCAATTCTCCCCAAGAGTTTACATCTTTAAAAATAGGAGTAATTTTTACATAGTCTCAGGATGCCTACTCCAATTCCTATCGTTCTGATTTGCTGATACTGAAATCCTAATATCCTAAATTATTTGCTAAGGAACAATTAGCAACAGATAGGCATTATTTTCCATTTTATAAGAACTTTTATCCTATGACTCCATTTTTATCCAGTCTCAGTATTACAGTATATATAAAGTATTACGGTTTATATAAAAGGGTGGTGAGACTGACTCGATTTGTCTTGATCTTTTCATTTTTAAAAAAGCTCTTCATATGGAGTTTATTATCGTGAAATCTGTTTCACATTATTAAAACCAGCAGGGTAAGACATTGACAATCACAGAATAGTTATAGTTTATTTTACATTATGGTTTAACATGCCGCCTTAGCCCTTTATCTCTAATGTCCTTAAAGATATGAGAGATTTTCTATAATATTAAAATTCTGAGTACTACTAGTATATATTTTAGTTTCCTCCTTCTTAGATAAATATGTCTGAAATGATCACTTATAAGTTTAAATAGCAAACCTTCCATGTTTAGAGATTTATGACTTCATGTTTGGAAATTAAACATGTTTAGAGATTTGTAATGGAAATTCTAGGCATTATAGTGTCTGAATAAAAGGTGTTCAAAAATTATAAGCCAAATATACAGGAAGGAACTTTTTTGTAATTTGTCATTTTTCCGTATCTGCTTCACCATCTACCCATTCTAAAAATGCATTATGAAAAGATTAAAGAGTTACGAAGATGTTTACTTAACACAGTTCTTTCCATATCTGAGTTATCTCTCCAGCTGGGTAGTGATAGCTGGATAGTCGAATTGTGGCAGACGTGCTGTAAATATTTTTATTTTGATGATTTATTAAACCTGCTCCACTCTTCATTTAGTCTGAAGCAAGATCCCACAGCGCATGGGTTAAATAGGAAGGGAAATCATCAAAGCATATACAACACTGAAAAAGCAAGAAGTTAGAAATGAGAGAATTGCCCATCAGCAGCTGGAAAAGTCAAGAGCAAACAGGAAAAGGAGAAAAGTGAAAAGTTAAGTAAAGAGACAGGGACTCGAAGGCCCTAATCGTTCCCAGGTGAGTGTAGCCGGGCTGTGTCATCATGTACCATTTCCCTGACTCAACAGGAGATACTCAAACCTTCGTGCCCTCTACCAAGTGTGTGAAATACACAAGAAAGAAAATCAGCACTGTCTTCCAGGACTTAGCTCTCAATATCCCTTGTGGCTCAGATGGTAAAGAATCTGCTTGCAGTGCAAGAGACTCGGGTTTGATCCCTGGATGGGGAAGATCCCTGAGAAGGAAATGGCAACCCACTCCAGTATTCTTGCCTGGAGAATCCCATGGACAGAGAAGCCTGGTGGGTTACAGTCTATGGGGTTGCAAAGGGTTGAACACAACTGAGCGACTAACACACACACACACACACACACACACACACTTGGTTGAGCTAACACTGTCTCCTCTGTATTTGTTGCGGTTTTTGTTGGGGAAACAGTGTTCTTGTCTGTATATTAGTATCTTTTTTAAGTCCTGCTTTTCATATTTATTTATGGCCACACCACGCAGCATGTGGGATCTTAGTTCCCTGACCGGGTATCGAACCCGTGACCCTGCAGTGGCAGCTCACCGCCCTAACTCCTAGGCCACCAGGGAAGTCCTGGATATGAGCATCTTAGAGCAGTTCAGAAGACAAGTCATGTTTCCAGACTGCTCTTCACTTCCAGACAGCAATTCAGCCTTCCCAGGGCTGGGGAGCCTGAGGCGGGGACGGCGTGAGGTCAGAGTCCAGGTGTGCGCTCAGGATTCCACAAAGGGGAGGCAGAGGGGACTGTCATGCTGGTTGAGGCCAGCTGGACGTCTCCTCCACACGGGATCCTGTGCTCTTCCCACCTGGCCCATCACCAGCGAGGGACCTGTCTGAGTGGGGCTGCGTCCCTCACTGGGCCTGGGGGTGTGCGAGCCGCCACCTTCCCTGGCTGACTTCCCTGCAGGCTTTGAGTGCAATTCGAGTGTGTCTAGGGAGGGCATGAGGGGAGATGGAAATGAAGTTTCAGGAGAAGTTCAGTTGAAACGCTGGCGAGAGCCCTTTTTCCAGCAATGTTTGGGGGTCTAAATCAAGCAGCGTAGGCTTAAACTAGAAGGATCTGACCCTTTCTCACAAAACACTTACACAGAGCACCAGCTGGCTTATAGCATCCAAGCAGGGCTGGGCTGACCCAGATACAGTCCAAAAAGACAGGAATGGCCAGAGCACCTACATCACAATCTGACTTGGAAGGAAAACAAATCAGTGCAGACTGGGGTTGGCTATAAGGAAGCATGGCCTCAGGGGGCTTCCCTGATGGTTTAGTGGTTAAGATTCTGCTCTCCCAATGCAGGGAGCTGGGGTTCAATTCCCAGTCAGGGAACTAAGATCCCACATGCTGATTGGTGTGGCCAAAAAAATAATAGAAACTAAAAAGACATCAATTTGTAAAATTTTCTTTTTAAAGAGTAGTAGTTTAAAAAGAAAATAAAAATGTGGCCTCAGGACCCGTGAATGTTATTGACCAACTGGTGTCACTCAACAGATATCAGGGCAAGTAATGTGTTAAAACCAGCACTGGCGTTTGAGGCAAATGATTACTTAGAGGAATAAAGGAAGGAGACACCATTAAGAAGTTTCCAACCCTTTGCAGGTTAATGAAGACATATTAGCTAAAGTACAAAAGTCTACATATCTAAAGAATGATAAGAACTATAAGAGGATAACAAGCAAAAAATCAGATCATATAAGACACAAATATGCAAACTTAAACACATTATCCATAAAAGACACACACACATATATACATACAAGATACAAATATATATAAATATTCTATGTGGCCTTTAGTTCAGTTCAGTCGCTCAGTCGTGTCCGACTCTTTGTGACCCCATGAACTGCAGGATGCCAGGCCTCCCTGGCCATCACCAACTCCTGGAGCTTGTTCAAACCCATGTCCATGCAGTCAGTGATGCCATCGGACCATCTCATCCTCTGTTGTCCCCTTTTCCTCCTGCCTTCAATCTTTCCCAGAATCAGGGTCTTTTCAAATGAGTCAGCTCTTCACATCAGGTGGCCAAAGTATTGGAGTTTCAGCTTCAGCATCAGTCCTTCCTATGAACACTCAGGACTGATCTCCTTTAGAATGGACTGGTTGGGTCTCCTTGCAGTCCAAGGGACTCTCAAGAGTCTTCTCCAACACCACAGTTCAAAAGCATCAATTCTTTGGCACTCAGCTTTCTTTATGGTCCAACTCTCACACCCATACATGACTACTGGAAAAACCATAGCCTTGACTAGACAGACCTTTGTTGGCAAAGTAATGTCTCTGCTTTTAATGTAGCCATAGTACACAAATATGATATCTTAACCCTCCTGAGTGCCCTGACTTGTCACCTCCACTGTGGTTTTCAGGGAGTAGAAATAAGGAATGTGTCTGCTCAGTTGTGTCTAATGCTTTTTTGACCCTGTGGACTGTAGCCCTCCAGGTTCCTCTGCCCATGGAATTTTCCAGGTAAGAGCACTGGAATGGGTTCCCATTTTCTGCTCCAGGGGATCTTCCCAACCCAGAGATCCAATCCATGTCTTCCGGGTCTCCTGCATTGGCAGGTTGACTCTTTCCCTTTGCACCACCTGGGAAGCCCCAAATAAGGAGGAACGTGGAGTCAAACCAAGACACACGTGACTCCGCCCGAGTGATGGAGCTCCCTCCGCCTCTCTTCCACCTGTGCCCCTTTCCCCCGTACCCTGCCCTCCAGCCCGCGGCCTCTCCCTCTCTCCAAGCTCCCTAAGAAGCCCCTGCTTCCCTGAGAAGCAGTGTGTTACCACACGCATCATCAAATGATGTTTCCACACAAAATAAAGCTTCCCCCCCAAACGTGAGAGTTTGTCCCAGCTCTACAAAGAATCTGAACCACTCCTCCCCCCACCACCCCCCCAACCCGCCGCCCTTGAATGTCTGGCCGCCGTCTCTGGGGTCACACAGAGTCGGACACGACTGAAGCACCTTGGCAGCAGCAGCAGCAAAGTAGTCAGATCAACTAAAGTAGAGAGATGAGTCGTGTCCGGCTCTTTGCAACCCCGTGGACTGTAGCCCACCAGGCTCCTCCGTCCATGGGATTCTCCAGGCAAGAATACTGGAGTGGGTTGCCATTTCCTTCTCCAGGGGACCTTCCTGACCCAGGGATCGAACCCAGGTCTCCCACATTGCAGGCAGATGCTTTAACCTCTGAGCCACCAACTGAGTTGTTTTTTTAAAAATATCTTCTTTTGCCTTATGCTAAAGTAGTCAGATCAACTACTCTGCAAATGTTTAGGGAAGCTAATCATAGAAATAACATTTTCTTTCCCTTTACCTAATATGCAGCTTTGGTGTAAAACCATGTAGTAGCCGATGCTGTACCCCAAGACATGGAATGGCAGTGGAAAGAGCCGGTGGCGGGACGGAAGGGGCGAGGGAGGGGCAGGTGTCTTTTCAGACCCTCTTCACCGTGCAGGTGGTACCTCTCAGACACCTCCTTAAGAATTACTTAATTTCTAGAACAGCTCTTCAGCCCGAAAGCCCAGAAAATGATTCCACACGCAGTGGCCCCAGAAGAGTCCCTCTGACCCCCGTCCAGGCCTCTGTCTGTCACATCATCCCCTTTTCACGGACTCTTGGGGGCTTCGGCCGATAGTAAAATGAAACTCCAAGTATGAAACTTTGGGCTCTTCGTAATATAACTCATCACAAACATTTTTACCCTTAATCCTTAGAGCCCAAATAGCATCATTTTTAAAATTCCCTTATTAACAGATACCTTTTAATTATCATTTGTGGGATAGGAAAAAAAAAAAATCAACCAAGTTCAGGCCACCTCTCACCTTGTCTCTTTCTTTTTCCTTTTTGTTCAGCAAGAATCTCATGGCTTTCCCTCCCATTAGCCCATTATTCCTGTTCACCGCGAGGCCGTGTTCCCGTCTGTAAGGGACACAACGTGTCATTGTCCGAAGGCCACCTACATCAGTCTGCTCCAGGGAAAACGAGCTCTCGCCACACACAAGAGCGAAATCTGTGCAGACGCTGGCTTCAGTCACTTGGTTAAGTGTCGCAATGAGTGGCAATACAGGTTTTTTTTATTCTCACTGGGGACAGAACGGTGTTTAATTAGGCATTTAAAAGCGACTGTTAACTTATACAGACCTCATCACAAATGGTTTTTCAGCAGGCCCAGTGATCTGAAACGCCAATTAGTTTCAATTCACACTTACTGTCTGTCCCTCATTACATCAGTTAGTTCAGAATCTAAATTCTTTCCTATGCAAGAAAGTGTTGATGTCCTCCTGTGAATAAGAAGAATACATATGTTTTGTCCTTTTTTCAAACGGCACCCTGTAAAATGTCTTCTCATGCATCTCTTTTCTAACTCAAGAAGCATGTAGAGCTCTTCTCCAGAAGACGTCCTTCGTTGAGACTGGTGGTCTTACTCTGAAGCCTCATTATTTCCAAGGCCTTTGGTGGGCAGGGGGGTGGGTGGGGGGTGACCTGTGATGCCTCTCCTGATGCTGCAGCTCCCACAGGCCTGGGCAGCTGCGTCTGTCGTGACCGCCCTGACTCCTGGGTTGTGCATGGCCTCTCTGAAAGCCCTTCTCTCGGACGGAGTGGACTCTCCATAGCCAGCCTCTCTTACGGGTCCCCAAGTTCCCGGCCCACAGAAGCACGTGTTTTCTGCTCACTCAAAAGTCCAGCTTTAGTACAACAGAGAGTAAGCAGAAGAGTATGGAAGGAAGTGCATCACGTCTTTCCAGAGAAGGATAGCCACTCTGAGGCAGATAGATGGATATAGAGATGGATGGATAGAAAAGCAGATAGATCAGATAGATATAGAGACAGATGGATAGAAACGTAGAAAGATGACAGAGATAGAAAAATGTTCGCTAGACAGACGTAGATAGGTGGATAGATATAGGTAAGTAGGTAGATAGATAAAGATGGATACAGACGATGGATATATAGATACAGATAGACGATATTGCTGTTGTTGTTCAGGTGCTAAGTCATACCCGACTCTTCGCGACCCCATGGACTGCAGCACGCTAGGCTTCCAGAGAGGTGATAGATAAATAATAAATATCAGTAGATACATGGATATAGGTAGGTAGGTAGGTAGATAGAGATATAGATAGATGATAGGTAGATACCAATAGATATATATCAATAGATAGACGGATGAGTGTGTGCTAGGTCGCTTCAGTTGTATCCAGCTCTGTGTGACCATATGGACTGTAGACTGCCAGGCTCCTGTGTCCATGGGGTTCTCCAGGCAAGAATCCTGGAGTGGGCTGCCATAGATAAGCCACTGATTTTAATTATGGAGGCTGGTGAGTCCAAAATCTATAGATTGGGTCCTCAAGCTAGACATTCAGGGAAGAGTTACTATAGCCTTGAGTCTAATTCTGTAAGGCAGCAGGCCGAACATTTAGGCAAGACTTCCATGTTGCTGTCTCAAGAAGAATTCTTTCTTCTTTGGGAAACTGCAGTCTTTTCTCTTGAGGCCTTCAACATAGCACTGACGCTATGGGAGGGAATCAGCTTTACTGAGTCTGCTGGTTTAAATGTTAAACAAAAACACCTTCACCACAACACCTAGATGGATGTTTAATCAAACAACTGGGTACTCTCACCAGTTGACACATAAAATTGACCATCACAGGAGGAGGACACAAATTAGAATGCACATGGCAGTTCTGCCCTTCAAACGACCCCAAGACAATCCTTGGGCCTCGGTTCCCTCACTTGTAATAGTTGCTGTTGTTCAGTCGCCAAGTCATGTCTGACTCTTTGCAGCCCCATGGACTGCAGCATGCCAGGCCTCCTTGCTCCTCACCATCTCCCAGAGTTTACCCAGGTTCACGTCCATTGAATCAGTGATGGCATCCAACAGTCCATCACCTGTAATGTGCTTCCCCAAATAAAATAAATGAGAACAAACAGGATTTGGGACTGTCTGAAAATGAGGAGTGTTTGGTTAACAAAGCTGGATTCCCTCTCTTTGAATTGTCACCAATAACATAGTAAAGTGGCAAACCACTTCAGTATTCTTGCCGTGAGAACCCCATGAATAGTATGAAAAGGCAAAATGATAGGATACTGAAAGAGGAACTCCCCAGGTCGGTAGGTGCCCAATATGCTACTGGAGATCAGTGGAGAAATAACTCCAGAAAGAATGAAGGAATGGAGCCAAAGCAAAAACAATACCAGCTGTGGATGTGACTGGTGATAGAAGCAAGGTCCGATGCTGTAAAGAACAACATTGCATAGGAACCTGGAATGTCAGGTCCACGAATCAAGGCAAATTGGAAGTGGTCAAACAGGAGATGGCAAGAGTGAAAGTCAACATTCTAGGAATCAGCGAACTAAAATGGACTGGAATGGGTGAATTAAACTCAGATGACCATTATATCTACTACTGCAGGCAGGAATCCCTCAGAAGAAATGGAGTAGCCATCATGGTCAACAAAAGTCTGAAATGCAGGACTTGGATGCAATCTCAAAAATGACAGAATGATCTCTGTTTGTTTCCAAGACAAACCATTCAATATCACAGTAATCCAAGCCAAGCCCCAACCAGTAACGCTGAAGAAGCTGAAGTTGAACGGTTCTATGAACACCTACAAGACCTTTTAGAACTAACACTCAAAAAAGATGTCCTTTTCATTATAGGGGACTGGAATGCAAAAGTAGGAAGTCAAGAAACACCTGGAGTAACAGGCAAATTTGGCCTTGGAATATGGAATGAAACAGGGCAAAGGCTAATAGAGTTTTGCCAAGAGAACGCACTGGTCATAGCAAACACCGTCTTCCAACAACAGAAGAGAAGACTCTATACATGGACATCACCAGATGGTCAACACTGAAAGCAGATTGATTATATTCTTTGCAGCCAAAGATGGAGAAGCTCTATACAGTCAGCAAAAACAAGACCGGGAGCTGACTGTGGCTCAGAACATGAACTCCTTATTGCCAAATTCAGACTTAAATTGAAGAAAGTAGGGAAAACCACTAGACCATTCAGGTATGACCTAAATCAAATCCCTTATGATTATACAGTGGAAGTGAGAAATAGATTTAAGGGCCTAGATCTGATAGATAGAGTGCCTGATGAACTATGGATGGAGGTTTGTGACATTGTACAGGAGACAGGGATCAAGACCATCCCCATGGAAAAGAAATGCAAAAAGCAAAATGGCTGTCTGGGGAGGCCTTACAAATAGCTGTGAAAAGAAGAGAAGCAAAAAGCAAAGGAGAAAAGGAAAGATATAAGCATCTGAATGCAGAGTTCCAAAGAATAGCAAGAAGAGATAAGAAAGCCTTCCTCAGTGATCAATGCAAAGAAACAGAGGAAAACAACAGAATGGGAAAGACTAGAGATCTCTTCAAGAAAATTAGAGATACCAAGGGAACATTTCATGCAAAGATGGTCTCAATAAAAGACAGAAATGGTATGGACCTAACAGAAGCAGAAGATATTAAGAAGAGGTGGCAAGAATACACAGGAGAACTGTACAAAAAAGAGCTTCACGACTCCGATAATCATAATGGTGTGATCACTCACTTAGAGCCAGACAACCTGGAATGTGAAGTCAAGTGGGCCTTAGGAAGCATCACTATGAACAAAGCTAGTGGAGGTGATGGAATTCCAGTTGCTGCTGCTAAGTTGCTTCAGTCATGTCCGACTCTGTGTGACCCCACAGACGGCAGCCCACCAGGCTCCGTGGTCCCTGGGATTCTCCAGGCAAGAATACTGGAGTGGGTTGCCATTTCCTTCTCCAATGCATGAAAGTGAAAAGTGAAAGTGAAGTCGCTCAGTCGTGTCCGACTCTTAGCGACCTCATGGACTGCAGCCTACCAGGCTCCTCTGTCCGTGGCATTTTCCAGGCAAGAATACTGGAGTGGGGTGCCATTGCCTTCTCTGGGAATTCCAGTTGAGCTATTTCAAATCCTGAAAGAAGATGCTGTGAAAATGCTGCACTCAATATGCCAGCAAATTTGGAACACTCAGCAGTGGCCACAGGACTGGAAAAGGTCAGTTTTCATTCCAATCCCAAAGAAAGGCAATGCCAAAGAATGCTCAAACTACCACATAATTGCACTCATCTCACACGCTAATAAAGTAATGCTCAAAATTTTAGGAAAGTCAGAAGAACCAGAAATCAAATTGCCAACATCTGCTGGATTATCGAAAAAGCAAGAGAGTTCCAGAAAAACATCTATTTCTGCTTTATTGACTATGTCAAAGCCTTTGACTGTGTGGATCACAATAAACTGTGGAAAATTCTGAAAGAGATGGGAATACCAGACCACCTGACCTGCCTCTTGAGAAACCTGTATGTAGGTCAGGAAGCAACAGTTAGAACTGGACATGGAACAACAGACTGGTTCCAAACAGGAAAAGGAGTCCGTCAAGGCTGTATATTGTCATCCTGCTTATTTAACTTATATGCAGAGTACATCATGAGAAACACTGGAGTTGAAGAAGCACAAGCTGGAATCAAGATTGCCAGGAGAAATATCAATAACCTCAGATATGCAGAGTGAAAAAATTGGCTTAAAGCTCAACATTCAGAAAACTAAGATCATGGCATCTAGTCCCATCACTTCATGGGAAATAGATGGGGAAACAGTGGAAATAGTGTCAGATTTTATTTTTCTGGGCTCCAAAATCACTGCAGATGGTAATTGCAGCCATGAAATGAAAAGATGCTTACTCCTTGGAAGGAAAGTTATGACCAACCTAGATAGCATATTCAAAAGCAGAGACATTACTTTGCCAACAAAGGTCTGTCTAGTCAAGGCTCTGGTTTTTCCAGTGGTCATGTATGGATGTGAGAGTTGGACTGTGAAGAAAGCTGAGTGCTGAAGTATTGATGCTTTTGAACTGTGGTGTTGGAGAAGACTCTTGAGCGTCCCTTGGACTGCAAGGAGATCCAACCTGTTCATTCTAAAGGAGATCAGTCCTGGGTGTTCTTTGGAATGACTGATGCTAAAGCTGAAACTCCAGTACTTTGGCTACCTCATGCGAAGAGTTAACTCATTGGAAAAGACTCTGATGCTGGCAGGGATTGGGGGCAAGAGGAGAAGGGGATGACAGAGGATGAGATGGCTGGATGGCATCACCGTCTCGATGGACGTGAGTTTGAGTGAACTCCGGGAGTTGGTGATGGACAGGGAGGCCTGACGTGCTGCGATTCATGGAGTCGCTCAGTCGTGTCTGATTCTTTGCGACCCTGTGAATTGCAGCACGCCAGGCCTCCCTGTCCATCACCAACTCCCGGAGTTCACTCAAACTCACGTCCATCGAGTCGGTGATGCCATCCAGCCATCTCACCCTCTGTCGTCGAGCCACCCAAATTTAAATTCAGAAAGTTATCAACCTAGTCACATTTTGTTGTCTTCAAAGAAACACTGTCAGGTAGGGGAGTGCAGGTAGGTTTCAGTCGATTCTGCATTTGGGGTATGGTCTTGAAGGTCAGTATGGAAATATGCTGAACTGGTTTAGTTAACTTGGCACTGAACAACCCAGCCAGATAGTTCTGTCCCAGGAAAAGAATGCAGCCATGTCCCATGGAAGTGTGGCTGTGGAGTGTGAAGATAGAGCAGTCGTCATGGACTCTAACTGTCTGACACTGAATCAGTCACTTAACCTCTCTTGACCTCAATTTACTTTCTAGAAGATAGGAAATTTGGAGAAAATGACTTTAACATTCCATCCAGTTTCACACTGGAATCTATTAGGATTCATGCTTTCTTCCTAAACGGTTTGTATTCATTATGGAGTATTTGGTGTTGGTTAAGTCAAATCTGTTCAACTTTTCAACGTATTAAGGCATAGAGGTAATCTGAAGAGTAAAGACTAAAAGAGTTTATTTTCCTGTGCTCCAGGTCACATAGCCTAATAACTATTTATATTAGCTACTGCAATGGAATCAGTTAATAGCTCTATTTGTACATTATCTCTTCATACTTTGTCTTCGCAAAAGATCTTATGGCTAAATCTTCCTTTAGCCAATTTGGTTTCAGCTGCTTTTCTTTGACAGTCTCTAAGGTGATATTTATTAATATTAAGACCTATTCTTTTTCCAATTTCAGGCTCCTCAGCAGATCACTCTACTTTTAGGGATTAATGGTCCGTATCATTCCACCTTTTTCATCAGTTTAGATTCATCTTAGTATTTTTAACTGCTTGGCCTTTGCTGCTAAACTACAGGGTGCATTAGAGCATGACCTTGGATACGGGGCTGTTTTCAGAAACAAAACTCAGGATTCATCCGTGCCTTGTAAGAGGAACCCCAGTGACTGTGAAGTGCAGAAATAAGTAAATTAACAAAGAGTGATGAAGAAATACCCTAAAACTCCAAATCTTCTTATTGATGCTTATGTGCCCTGCAGTCCCTGTCGGGCCTGCTACATAGAAGATATATTAAAAATAGTTTTACGTATGTACAAACACTGCTACATTTAAAATGGAGAAACAACAGGGACCTGCTGGAGAGCACAGGGAACCCTGCTCAGTGCTATGTGGCAGCCTGGGTGGGAGGGGTGTTTGGGGGAGAAAGGATACATGTGTACGTGTGGCTGAGTCCCTTCGCTGTCCACCTGAAACTATCACAGCATTGTTCGTGAATTGGCTATATCCTAACACAAAGTAAAAAAAAAAAAATCCCATGGACAGAGGAGCCTGGTAGGCTACAGTCCATGGGGTCACAAAGAGTCGGACACGATTGAACGACTTCACTTTCACTTTCTTTCAACACAAAGTAAAAAAAAAAAAGCATATACAAGAAAAGACGGGGAAAATGTCAAAGTGCCGACGGCACAGCCCTACCCCCAGCCCTGTCGTCATGTTTCTCTGACCCCGTTCACTCGACAGCACTGCTTGAGCATCTGCTGTGTGTCTGGCACTGCGTGAGTCGCTGAGAATATAGCAGTGAGCAAGGTAGGGTGGCGTCTTACCTTCCCCTGGTTTACACCTCACCTCGCTACTCAAAACCATACCATGCGGGGAGCAAATAAAGACGATGCTTTTACAACAAAGGAAGAAATCTGGGATTTTTTCCTAAAGTAGAATTATTCAGTGTTTGATAAAATGCTAAAGGAAATCAACCCTGAATATTCATTGGAAGGACTGATGCTGAAGCTGAGGCTCCAGTACTCTGCCACCTGATGCAAAGAGCCGACTCATTGGAAAAGACCCTGATGCTGGGAAAGATTGAGGGCAGGAAGAGAAGGGGACAGAGGATGAGATGGCTGGATGGCATCACCAACTCAATGGACATGATTTTGAGGCAACTCTGGGAGATAGTGCAGGACAGGGAAGCCTGGCATGCTGCAGTCCATGGGGTCACAAAGAGTCTGACTTGACTTGGCAACTGAACAATAGCAACACAAATGCTCAGTGTATACTTCAGTGACCAGACCACTGTTTCTCTTTTCAGGTAAGGAACAGGAGCCCCTTTGCTGGCGTAAGATGCACTCGAGCACTCCTGAACACAGAGCTGGCACTGACTGCAGGAAGGAATCTTCGCGGGTGTCATTATCAGGGAAGACCCCCTAGGACTGCCCTCGGGGCCATGAATGACTGAAGAAGACCGGCTTCCTTCTCGGGCCGTGGCAGTGTCAGCTGGGTGGTGACCTTGTGTGCTGGGCAGCTCCGTGCTGTCCTACAAGTTTATAACCTTGGCAGCAGGATGTTACATCTTTAGGACTCAGCATATAGACATGTTCACTCACAAAGTACTGATTTTCTCCCTTTTTTCCCACTGTCATGGATATCGGCACCAAAAAGCATTTTGGGAATGAAATAATTGATTCAAAACCATTGTCAATACAGTTTCAAAAAGACACAAAATTCAAACTAGTCCATTGAAATGGGTATTGAAATGTGCATGAATAAAAGATTTCATAGGAAATGTGGTTGGAATTATTGGCTAGAATCAGGCTTGGGGTTTTCTGTAATTTAAAATTATTTACGCTGCTTAGTAATCATCGATGGAACCTTTGCTATTTGCCGATGTCACCTCACACCCTGGGGACCCAGAGATGGGTGGAGGCATGGCCGCTGCCTCGTGGCTGAGCCTCAAACACTAGTCAAATCGGGTTTCGCACACTGAGATTAACCCTGTGAGCATTTGGTTCTTCCCTTCGCCAGAAAAATGCAGGCTCCGCAGTTACGACAACGTCACTTTCGTCTGGTGGCTCAGACAGTAAAGCGTCTACCTACAATGTGGGAGACCTGGGTTCGATCCCTGGGTCAGGAAGATCCCCTGGAGAAGGAAATGGCAAACCACTGCTGTACTCTTGCCTGGAAAATCCCATGGACAAAGGAGCCTGGTAGGCTAGTCTGTGGGGTTGCAAAGAGTTGGACACGACTGAGCGACTTCACTTTCACGTTTTCACTTTCACTTTCCACTTTCACTTTTCACCATTTCTCCTTCTGAAAATATAACTACGTTTATGATGAACATTCATCGGGATGCTTAGCACACGATTTTCATTCTCGGCTACTCACACTGTTGCCTATGTCTCCTTGTGTCTCCTGCCTTGCAGGCGGATTCTCTCCTGTCTGAGCCACCAGGGAAGCTCCCTCCTTATGTGAAAACGGGTGACTCATGACTGGTGTTAATCAGCATATAAAATTAACCACATCTTAACCAGCAGTTTTAATAACAACAGCATCTAAGCTTGGAGAAGAGATTTGTTGAAAGTTACAGAGCACAGAAGCTTCTCACCCAAGAGAATCTCCAAGCTCATAATTCACAGGCTGCTGCAAGACCCTGGTCAGTCTCAGATTAAGACCGTGGGGCCAACTCTCTCCTCAAGCACGGGGATCCTGGACCACCCCCAGCTCGGCCCGTAAATGCACTTTATTTCCCACGGTCACATCCACAGCCCTCTTCTCCTGATCCCATCAGTCACGGGAGGTGGCTGCGGAGCCTCATCTTAGAGACGGTTCCAGAGAAACGATTTCAAGACTCTTGATAAACCTCCTCGAAACTCCACCTAAAGACTCGAAATGTTAGGTACTTCCCTTTCGCAGGAAAATAAAAAGGTTACAAATTCGTTAAAACGCTCCATCCCAATGCTTCTTTTCTATTTTTATCACCATCTGGCTAGATGGATAAATAAGGTTCAAAAGCTGAAGAAGGTCTTTTCTGTCAGAGGGGAATGTCCTGGGTTAAGCTTTATTCGCTATCATTCCAATGTATGGCTTTTGGTCTATTATTCTATTTTCCTGTCAATTATTATAACTTCACGGACAGCCATGGAAATAGCTTTCCTGACATTCAGGATCATATCAACATCTATAAAGGTTAATACTAACATTAATTCAAATGTTCTTAGCTCCTTCCTTGTCATTAGCAAATAGAAGAAGTTAAAAAAATATATCACTAGCTATTAACATGATAATAGTGCAACAGGAAGCAAATTATGTCAGCAGTGTCATTTATATATTTATTTAGGACAACATTTGCTTAATCTGTTTCAAAAAGGATTTCAGGTGGCTTCAGGAATTGCTAAAGTATCTTAGTTGGTTGAAAGCAAGTTTTTCACCTGAATTTAGGAAAGTGTTGGACAGAAAATTGGATAAATGATACCCAAGGCACTTAGCGCAAACTGCACACCATCCCACACAGTGAAAAGGAGGATAAGTTAGCGGGACAGGAATCAGTGGCTGCTAGAAATGGCCCGAGCTCCCTCAGGCGTCCGTAATTACTTTCAATTGGGTAGCTTTCCCGACATTTGAGATTTCTTAAGAAAGGCTCCAAAACGGTTAGCATTACTTGATACTGAGCCAGTGCACTTACTAGCCAAAGAAAGTGGCTGCTATGTGATCCCCGCCACCCTCCGGAACTGTGGATTCACAGGGACGTCTCTCCTCTCCACTTGGTACTTACCTGGAGACGAGCCTTCAGTGACCTCAAAATCAGGTTCCAAGTTTTATCAGGCTTCCTGGTCCCTTTGAGTCATAGGCCAATGCTGTCTCCCTCATTTTAGTCATCAAAACTCAAAGAAAAGCAAGTGAGATGGCTTGTCCTAGGAGAAAAAAAAGACCATAAAGCTGACTTCCTGTCTCCTGTTTTCTCGACAATCAACACGTCCAGGTCTCCATCAGACGTGCTGATGAGGAGTAGACGATGTGGCACAAATCTTTTTAAATCCTTAGAAAACTCAACATCTCTCTCCCGTGACAGTTTTATGCTGCTTCTTTATCACACGTTTTATGGGCAAATAGCACAAAGAATATGTTTGAGATTTATTTACTACCCATTTCCACAACTGTGCCTTAAAAATAATAAACAGAGAGGACTTCCCTGGTGGTCCGGGGGTTCGGACTCTACGCTTCCAAAGCACGGGGAGCGGGTTCGATCCCTGGCGGGAGAATTAAGACCCCACATATTATGTGGCATGGCCAAAAAAATAAAGAATCAGATCTTGCCTAGGACACGTATCTTTATACACCTGTTTCTTTCTCCTCATTTCTGTTCCTCTTCCAGTTTTGAAAACTGTACCCCCATCAAACCCATTGTTCAAAGTGGGGATTGGCTACATCATTCAGGTTCACCCTCATATAGATTTATGTAATATATATTGATATCACTGTGCTAGGTCTCCCAGGTATGTTCCCTTCAGGAACAAAAGCTCCCATCAGCACTAAGGCGACTGTGTGCATGAGAGGCAGCAGGCATGGTCCTGATTTGCAGATCAGCATGTGCTCAACTTTCCTTCTACTGTTGATAAAAATTATCATTATGTGCTAAAGATGGTGAGCAGAAGACAACCAGGACAGGGATGAAGAGACAGACGTGGCAAATATCTTCTCTCTTCAAATTCATAGCCTAGTGCCTTCGTGCTCAGCCACTCAGTCATGTCCGACTCTGCTACCCCAGAGAGGGCAGCACACCAAGCTTTCCTGTCTTGCACTGTCTCCCAGAGCCAAGAATTTGCTCAAATTCATGTCCATTGAGTCAGTGATGCTATCTAAACATTTCATCTTCTGCCGTCCCCTTCTCCCCCTGCCCTCAATTGTTCCCAGCATCAGAGCTTTTTCCAATGAGTCGGCTCTTTGCACCAGGGCCAAAGCATTGGAGCTTTGGCTTCAGCATCAGTCCTTCCACCGAATATTTAGGGTTGATTTCCTTTAGGATTGACTGATCTCCTTGCTGTCCATGGGACTCTCAAGAGTCTTCTCCAGCACCACACTCAAAAAGCATCAGTTCTTTGGTGCTCAGCCGTCTTTATCTCATATTCGTACATGACTACTGGAAAAGCCATAGCTTTGACTGTACAGACCTTTGTTGGCAAAGTGATGTCTCTGCTTTCTAATATGCTGTCTAGGTTTGTCATAGCTTTTCTTCCAAGGAGCAAGTGTCTTTTAATTACATGGCTGCAGTCACCATCTGCAGTGATTTTGGAGCCCAAGAAAATAAAGTCTGTCACTGTTTCCATTGTTACCCCATCTGTTTGCCATGAAGCGATGGGACCGGATGCCATGATCTTAGTTTTCTGAATGTTGAGCTTTAAGCCAACTTTTCACTCTCCTCTTTCACCTTCATCAAGAGGTTCTTTAGTTCCTCTTCGCTTTCTGCCGTTAGGGTGGTATAATCTGCATATCTGAGGTTACTTATCGTGTGTTTGAAAAGGAATCAGTAGGTAGAGGAATAAAGATAGAATGTGCAAGTGACTTCTCTTAGAAGGAAATGTTTCGCAGTGAAATCCAAGAAAGTGCAAGACCCGTATTTCACGTGTTTTGCTTATGAAGACAGATTTGAATGAATCCTAATATATAGGTCATTTCGTCATCAATAGACAAAAGAAAAGCTAGAAAGAGAATGTCCAGGTGTGAAGAAGAGGTGGTGAGTTAAAGAAGGCGATGGAAGGAATGAGATCTGGGCACAGGTGAGCAGGTTACCTGGGGGAAGAGAAGCGATGCCCATTGGGACTTAGAGAGGAAGTAGAAGCAATGTGGAGGAATTCTGAGCTGGGGGAGAAGCAAGAGAAAGGAAAGGCAGCTTTGATCTTTATGATAAACTGAGAGGCTGTTTATCTTGTGAAATGGTGGGAGGTGTGGGTAGAATAGAGGACTTGAAAAAAGTGAAAAAAAAAAAAATTGGTGCAGACACTTTGAGGAAGCCAACAAAAAACAAACATGAAAATAATCCTGGTGTGGCCTCTTTTTCACATTTTTAAGCTTCTCTTGGCGGGATCAGTATTCTATTTCAGATCAATCTTAACAGTCAGTCGTCAAACATTCCTGGAATGTTCACTTTCTACCAGGTTTACGCTAAGCCCTAAAGTACGTGTTAGGCCACTGCCAGAACCTTCGTGGGAAAAGAACTGTTTCTGACGTAAGCTAGCAGTTTGCTGCTTCCCACATATTAGGGCCACAGTTGAATTACACATCACGGTCTGCAGACTTCAAACAAAGCTTCCAGGAAGTGAACGGAACCAGGACAAGGAAATGACTGTGACTCTGCACTCCATAAAGTAAAGAAATAAAGAGCAATTTGTCGCTGGAGAAACGGAGGAAGCTGAGCTGATAAAATAACCTAAGAAACTATGCGAATGATGTGATAAAGCTGGAATGGAGTCGATCATTTTGTACTTAAGATTTAACACCGTTCTCCAGAACGGCCTGGGTGATCTAAAACTGGGGTGGGGAGGAGAGGTCATTTCACAGCACACGTCTGCCTGGAACTCGGTCACCATGTGTCTAGGTGTCATGGGTTACAGTCAAGAGTGTCTATTGTCACCTCCAAAAAGCCCACTTGATGATTTTTTCACGTACCTTTATGGAGCATACAGACTTGTAAGTGGAGGGAGTTAAATAACAGCGTCTGCCCAGGAATTGGGTTTTGGGTTTTGAAATTGTGTAAAATAAACTGTTTTTTCTAACAGATAATTAACATTTCAAGGAGTCTGGTCGCCTGCTCTGTGGTGAGTGGCTGACTCACTGAACCGCAGGGGTATCACCAGCCGCCTTCGCTCCCTCTCACCAAGAGTGGTTTTGTGCGAAGAGGTGGCCTCAAACGAAACTGCAAACTAGGCTGTTTCTCCGGAGCCCTGGGTCTCTGGGTCCCCCACTTCCCCTCCAGAGATGCCCAGGACTCTCACATCCTCCTCTGCTCCCCTCAAAATGCCCTGGGGGCCGTCTGTTTACACGGAGGATTCCCAGGTGGCGCAGTGGTGAAGAACCCGGCTGCAGTGTTGGAGACGCAGGTTCCATCCCTGGGTTGGGAAGATCCCCTGGAGGAGGGCATGGCAACCCACTCCAGTGTTCTGGCCTGGAGAGCCACATGGACAGAGGAGCCTGGTGGGCTGCAGTCCCTGGGGTTGCAAAGAGTTAGGACTGAGCACAGGCAAGAGCATGCGAGACACCTCCATCAGTGACCCAGCGAAGATGACTCTTAACATAGCATGGCTGTACATTCAAAGGCTTAGAGCCACCTTCTCAGCAGCGCCTGAAAAGCTTTATTTCAGGTATAGCTCTGCCTTGGGATCTGGAGTCGCCTTCAAAGACCATGCCTCCTTTCTTCCGGTGGCAGCACTTCCTGCTGGGAGAGTGGTTGTGCCTTCTGGAAATCATGATGGTCCTCCTGAACCCAGTCCCCTGAAAAACGTGGGGGATGGTTTCTGGGCTCCCCGGTGATTTCAAAGACAGTTGCTTGGTGATGGACAGAGAGGCCTGGCGTGCTGTAGTCCATGGGGTCGCAAAGAGTCGGACACGACTGAGCGGCTGAACTGGACTGTGACTGAAAGCACTTTCGGGGAACTTCCCTGGTGGTCCTGAGGTTAAGAATCCACCTTACAATGCAGGGGATGCAGGTTCGATCCCTGGTAGCGGAATTAGGATCCTACTTGTCACTGAGCAACTGGGCCCATGCCAACCAGCTACTGAGCCTGGGTGCCCCAACTAACACCCAATGCAGTCAGATAAATAAATATTTTTTTAAAAAAAGAATATTTTAGAATCCAGGAGCCAGCCGGGCTCCAAGACCCAGCATGCTCCTTGCAACGGGGAGTCTCCCCGCAGCCTGCCTGGGTGGCACTGGAGGGGAATGGCAACCATAGTAAGCTGCCTGGGCGCCTGCTCAGTTGCTCAGTGGAGTCCGGCTCTTCTCAGCGCTGTGCTTCTCTTGTTAACGGGAGCACAGGCTCTAGGGTGCACCGTCTCAGCCCCCGTGGTGCAGCTCACAGGCCCAGTTGCCCTGCTGCATGTGGAATCTTCCCGGACCAGGGATCGAACCCATGTCCCCTCCACTGGCAGGTGGATTCTTAACCACAAGACCCCCTAGGAAAGTCCCAGGCAACTCTTTTGTAAGCTTGTAGAGGATCTGGGATGGTCATGTTTCCCTGAAGATCCAGCTTACTTTCATCTGGACACATTCCTTTCGCTTCAGGTATATATATCCCTATAAAAAGTTGTGGCCCTCAAGTTGAAATCAATGATCACTAAACTGAAGCAGCATATACCCTGGAAAACCCAGGAGGGCAAAACCCTACTGCTGCTCCCCATGTCCCTTCCCGTAGTGGACATCGCTAATCTGTCATCGCACTCCGGTGTTGAGACTGACGTCAGCTTGGAGATCTTTCTCCACACAGGACTCTAGGCATTGCTACTCATACCTGAGAATTAATTAGGATGCAAGTTGAAACCTATCTGTAACCATTGCTTTCATTTATTTATTTTTATATTTATTTATTTGGCTGCACTGGGTCTTCGTTGAGGGACACAGATGCAGACTCTTTAGTTGCAGCATGCGAGATCTAGTTCCCTGACCAGGGATCAAACCCAAGCCCCTCTGTGCATTGGGAGCACAAAGTCTTAGCCACTCGGCCACCGGGGAAGTCCCTCTGTAACACTGCTTTTAAACTGTTGCCAGTTATTCTAAAGACAATGGTAACCAGTGATGGATTATGTTGTTTGACAGACAAGCTACATACAAAAGCATAAAAGTCTCGAGTAGAAAATATCAATATCATCACCGAAGCAAGTGTATCTGGCAAAACTGGGAATCCAGATAAAGCTGATTTCTTTCTGTGGAACCTAAGGCATGGAGTTTTCTTCTCCCAAGGTCACTTAAGTCAAGTGAGTAATTCTGAAACTTTGGAGATTTGGGGGCCTGAGCATCACTCCTGATGGATCAAGGCTGCCCTCCAGGAACCACTCCTGTGTGTGCCGTTCCTGAAACTTGAGAAGAAATGCTGCTTTGAAAATGATGGATGGGCCTTTAGACAGCACACCCCCACCCCACCCGGCCCATGCTGGGGAAGGAAGGCTTTCCACACTGGTGGGTGTGTGTGGGTGGCTGAGAAAAGCTAGAGAAAGCACCCTGAAGTGAGAGTTTGCTGAGAAAGAAACGTGCCTCAGACTGAGACTGATGAGGACTGCATCTGTGCGTGCCCAGACTTCCCATCTCCTCAAATGTCAGGAGGGTCTGGACAACTCACCAAACTGCTTCAACAGAGGCGACCCAGGTCACAGGGCATCGGCTTAGTCTGGGAGTCTGGACCCGGAAGCAGAAACTCATGGCGGGCCCAGTAATCTGTAGTTAAGTAAACCCTAGGCGACCTCGATGCTAAAGTTTGAAAAAGTGAAACAGTGAAAGTGTTAGCAGCTCAGTCACCTCTGACTCTTCATGGCCCGTGGACTGTAGGCCTTGTCAGTCTGACATCGATTTCACACTGCGTGCCGCCCACCCTCCACTGCGTACCACGCACACCCAGCTGGTTAACACACGGTGGGTGTGCGGTGCGATCTGTGTGTCTGCCTTTGCTGTGGGTTCACAGACTGCCAGCAAGTGTCTAAAGTGGATCAGAAGAATCGCCATTTCTCTCTGAGAAAGCTCCTTAACCCAGGAGTGCCTGGCCCTGAGGGTGTAGAACCAATGCCAGGAAGGGTTAGGGGGTGATGTAGAAAGTAGAAGTACCACGTCGGAGGCTGCTGCCTCAGCTGTGAGATTGAGCCACTGATGCTGAAGCAGAGAAAGGCAGTGTGGGCAGGGTGAAGTTCACTGGCCTTGGAACCAAGGACGTCACCGGCTACCCATCTACCAGGGGACAGGGACGTTTCCCTGTCCCAGCTTACTACTGTTGGGCTTCCTAGGTGGCTCAGTGATAAAAGAATCTACCTGCCAATGCAGGAGACACCGGTTCAATCCCTGGGTTGGGAAGATCCTCTGGAGGAGGGCATGGCAACCCATTCCAGTATTCTTGCCTGGAGAATCCCATGGGCAGAGGAGTCTGGTGGGTTACAGTCCATGGGTTTGCAAAGAGTCAGACACGACTTGGCGACTAAACAACAACGCGGTCATTTTCAACTGGGAGAGATTCCCTTCCCTTCCCTGCCCCTCGCTGGTGAACAGTTTATCCTTACAACTTGGCTTGGGGGAGGGGAGTGTTACCAGCTTCTAGTGGACAGGAGGCAGAGAAGCTATGAAACATCCTATGATCCACATGACAGTCCCCACCCCAGCAAAGAACTTCTGGCCGCAGAAAGTGAGTTTTTGCTGAGGCTGAGAAATGCTGATGTGGAGGACTGAAATGTGGGTCCCTGAGTGACTGATCCTGCCTAAAACAAACCCTTAACTCAGGACTCACTCAGTGGAGAATATAATTCTTCCAATAAGAAGAAAATGAACCCAATTCTTGCTTTGGACCTAGGGAAAGTGTGTCCGTATGATGTCTTTATCAAGTTAGAGAAAACTCTATTTATAAACGCTTCTACAGCCTAGTATTTCTGCAAAGAAGACAAATAACTTACACCTTTTTACATGAGCACAATCTCTGGCCACAGCAATCTGTGTAGGAGACGCGGCTAGGAGGGTAGCCTGTCACTCCCCTCGCCACAAAGAAACACCAGAATAAACAAACCATTCTGGGCCCCTTGCATACTTGCAGTAAATGATAACAGCAGTTTTTTGTTTTCCATCTTTAAGATCAAAATATTTTAGTGACTTGTGATTCCTACACCTATAAAAATGATGTGTTTAAAGTTCTACAGTCTTAAAATATAAATATGAAAAGCCCAGTTTATTTAAGATATCAAAAGAAAAAAAAAAAAGATTGGTGGGATTTTTTTTTTCCTTTCCTGATCAAATAACGAACAAAATCAGCTACAGCACTACACTTTTAAAACATTGTAAGCTATAGCATTTTACTGTAATGAGTCTGTGGGTTTGCAAGGCAAGCTCAAAAGTTATGACGATCAACTCAGTCCCAGAGGGGAGAGTTTAGCTGTGTAAGCACTGGTTTAGGGAACGAATATTTGGTCGAATCAAAGATTCCGATAGTCGCTGGGTTTCCTCAACCCTAAATTCTTCTATGATGCATAATTGGATATTATGCAGTTAACTGAGAAGGACCTTGGGAGAAAACAAAAACCGAGTTCCTTTTAGATCTTCAGGAACATTAAAAGCTAAGCTTTCAACTCTAGCCAAATGCCATTACCATGAATTTCTTCCAATATATATTGTTTAGTCACAATGCTTTATCCTTGATATCACATGTGGTCCCGAAAGTTCAAACTTATAAACCAAGACTCCAGGATTCGTAATCCCAGAGACAGACTGTGACCAACACACAGCGTGGAATACTTTTATGCTGTAAAATGCTACTAATGATAACGTCGAACTGAGTGGGGTTTGATCAAAGTCTCCACTGAGAAGTTGTGAAGATAGGAGGCCTGGGTCAGAGTGGTCGGGTCCCACCAAGTGTTAACAGCAACCGAAGTAGGAAGGTAGGTTCTCCTATAATTAGGAGAAGGGGAGTATGTTTTCCTGCCTGGAGTTTCCAGTCTTTAGAGGCATTTTGGGTTCTTGTAGGTTGAGAAGGATCCTTTCCTTGGAAACGTCACACCACAGCCTCAAAGTCTTGGATGCTCCCCATCAGTGACAGCTGCGGGGACCGGGTACCAAGGGTCTCATGGGCTGCGTGCATGCGTGTTAAGTTGCTTCAGTCATGTCTGACTCTGTGCGACCTTACGTTATGGACCAGAGCCCACCAGGCTCCTCTGTCCATGGGATTCCCCAGGCAAGAATACTGGAGTGGGTTGCCATGCCCTCCTCCAGGGGATCTTCCCAACCCAGGGATTGAACCCTGGTCTTCCACATTGCAGAGTCTTTACCATCTGAGCCACAAAGGAAGCCCAACAAAGGCTTCAGAGTTTTCCAAGACAAGTCATTAAAGCAATGGTTGTGACCAACACCTCAAGCCCTCGTTCCTTCTCCAAGGCCGTCCCAGCTCTTTTCATCCCATCCTCCTTCCCACGACCTCACAATACCGTCCATCCGTGAATTCTGTGCACAGAACTGTCCTGTGTTCTTTTTCACCATTTACCCTCAAGCCCTGCCACTGCTTCCTGCTGATACTGAAACAAGAAGACCTCTGGCTTCCTGTGTGGCTGGGGATCTAGGGGTGGTGTCTTTCAAGCTGGATGACTTAAGCACCCAAGACTTAAGGGGTTGCTCCACGACAAAAATAAAATTCATCTGGCTTTGAAAATTTGGTCTTGATTGGCATGACAGAGAGGAAAGGAGATTTGTGTGTGTGTGTGTATGTGTGTGTGTTTTCCGAGTGAAAGAGTAGAGACAAAACTTTAGAAGCCAAAGTGTTTCCAGCCAACCTGTTCGTTTAGAATCACAGCCGGTCAGGGAAAAGCAAAGGTCAGCACCACCATGGATGCAAGGCTTAAAAAAGTTTTGTTTTGTCCAACTGGCCAGAGGAGTTATGAATGTTTTGAGGTCAGAGTGGTTACATGATCAAAGTGCTTCAGGAAAATTAATTAAATGTTGCTGTGGGTTGGGACCCGATATGGACGGAAAAGAGTCAAGAAAAAAAAAAAATCAGGAGCTATTAGAGTGAGGAGGGCCTGAGCTTGGGTGGTAAGAGAAAGGGAAAAAGTATTCACGGAAGGATCAGCAGTAAGTAACCAGGCCCAGGAAGGCATCACAGCACCACTGTGTCTCCTGCCTCATCAGGAACGCGACACGTCCTTGTCACATTTGCATTCCCCCAGTCGGTGGCCCTCAGTAAGCGGGCAGTGCTGTTGGAGCAGACATCTCCCTGATTTCTCAGGCACCCCGTCCCTCCCTGCCTGAGGCTGCCCCATGCGCTGCTCCTGTTGAGTGTGGTCTTACTGAATGCATCCTTTTGAAGGGTCTTTCCTGGGTTCTGGAAGCACAAATCGCTTCAGGGCTTTCCCCGATGACTCAGCAGGTGAAGAATCCGCCTGCAATGCAAAAGACACAGAAGATGCGTGTTCGACCTCTGGATGGGGAAGCTCCCTTGGAGGAGGGCATGGCAACCAACTCCAGTATTCTTGCCTGGATCCCATGGATACAGGAGCCTGGCAGGCTACAATCCATGGGGTCACAAAGAGTTGGACACAGCTGAGCATATGGCAATCTTACTTTCTGAAGCAACTGTGAAGACACTACCCTTCCTCAACCCTTCATTCAGAGGGGTTCATGCCAGCTAAATGGGCTTGGTGATAGCGATGTGATTTTATGCTATTGTGTGGTCCAAGCTCTGATTCCTGACCTTTTCATTTTCTGCCCTGTGTGATTTGGGACAAGTTTATTTAGTCCTGCTGGGCTTCAGTTTCCCTGTTTAAAAAATGGGGTTGATAATAACAACCATGCAAGGACACAATAAGAATTAAACAGCACGTGCTAGCAGTTGGCATGCTGTAGAATGGCTGTACCTTTAGTTATAAAATAATAATGAGAAAACAGGTATTTCGTTGTTACTGTGACACATACAGAAGCAAATATTCTCAACCTGACCACACCGGAGGATGCTCTAACCAGAAATAAGTCCTTCTGCTCTGCAAACCAGTGGTCACCAACATTTTTGGCACCAGGGACCTGTTTTGTGGAGAACAAGTTTTCTAAGGACTGGGGGTGGGACAAAGCATCACTATCCATCATGAGAAGGATTAAGGTAGGGGTCTCCAACCTCTGGGATCTAATGCCCAATGATCTGAGGTGGAGTTGATGTAACAACCCTAGAAACTGAGTGCACGAGAAATGCGATGTGCTTGAATCATCCCAAAACCCACCCATGAAGACCCAGGCACGGACAGGCTCCCACTCTCACCGTTAGAGTCCCAAACTCCTCCAGGCATGGACATGCTCACGAATTGAAGGTTCTTTTTTTTTTTTTTTTCCAAAACCAAGTGAACTGACCTCAAACTGGTTTAATAAAGAGAATTTTAAAATACTGTTGCATTGTCATTCTTTCTGAACAATTAAGTTACTATTTAGCCTTTGAATAAATAAAAAAAAAGAGAGAGAGAGAAAAGAAAAATGTGAATTTACTCTTTCAACAGTATAAAACTTTGCTTTTGTTTTGTTTTTTAAAGTAACTCCGTTCTTCTCAAGTCCTGGGTCAACCTCTCCTCACACTTGGGAGAGTCCTGTATATTATTCTGCAACACCACAGACCCGTTTACGAACAGGCCTGTTTCTGAAAATAACATAAACACACGTCTTTCCCAGGGAATCGGAATTTAAATAAGAAAAACGAGACTGGTTGCAGGTCTGCAGCTCCCCAGCTAGTCCTTCTCCCCTTCTGCTCCTCTGAGGAAATGAGTTGACTATAAGGAAATCACAATGACCTCACTTTCATGGAGGAAAACGGAGAAAACTCAGGTGGTGATGCTGTGGAATTCACTTCCATAGAAAGCATGAGGGGCAGTCGGGCCGTGTGTCTGATGTGTCTTGTCTGCATCGGTGTTAAACTTGCAATTTGGGTTCAGTCCTGGGTGTAGCTGTTCACCCCTGGCTAAACAGGAAACGTTCTTCTCATCAAAGTCTGAAGCTTTTGATCTTCCTAATCTGCTTGTTCACAGTCTCTGCATACCCAAGTGAGGGAGGTTCACTTGAGTCTATTGAATCTCTTAAAACTCCAGGAAATGTTTTTTTTTTTAATTTCATCCTTCATCCTTAGGGATCAGTGATAGCAACTGAATTCTGAAGAGATGTGGCTGATATAGGCGATTCATGCTCATTTTTATGACTGCTTAAATTCTGAATTAAAGATTCAATAGTTCAGAGAACCAGCTTGATATATTAGCATCTGCCCTGAATTTTTATGGTGTCTTTTAACTGCTTTATTCTTGGCAAGTCTGTTGACCCCTTCAAACCTGGCCAAGCATTGGTGACAGGTTTCCGAGCAGTCTCCTCAGCCCACGTCTTTCGACGTGATTACTGGTGGCCTATTTGGTTTTGCTGGAGAAGGAAGTATCAGTCTACTCCAGTATTCTTGCCTGGAAATCCCAGGGACAGAGGAGCATGGGGGGCTACAGTCCACGGGGTGGCAAAGAGTCAGACACAACTTAGCAACTAAACAACAAAATTTGGTTTTGCAGAGAAAGCTGGGACATCCATATTCTAACAGTTATATGTCAATTTTAATTAAATGCTGAAATTGAATATTAATCCATTTTGCACAGTAGAACAATTAGAAAATACATCATCTCATCCCTCAGAAATAACCAGCCTATGAATATGGGCATAATTTATTCTAATTGTATCTGTCTGTGTTTCCTCCATGCTTGAGATCATTCTTTTTTTTTTTTTAGTTTTGACTTTTTTTTCCCCTGAATCCTTAATTTTTTAATTTATTTTTTTTTAATTTCAGCTGCACTGCTTCCTCATTGTGGCACTCAGGATCTTTGTTGTCACACATGGGCTGAGCCGCACGTGGGATCTTAGTTTCCTGACCAGGGATCGAAACCACATCCCCTGCATTTGAAGGTGGCTTCCTAACCACTGGACCATCAGGCAAGTCCCTTGAGATCATTCTTCATCTACAATTTGACAGCCTACTTAGATAAATAAATTTAAATTTATTTTTAACTGGAGGATAATTGTTTTACAATATTGTGCTGGTTTCTGCCATACATCAACATGAATCAGCCACAGGTATATGCATGTCCACTCTCTCTCGAACCTCCCACCCACCTCCCACTTTTGCTTTGCTTAGAAAATCGTTATCACTAGGTGGGTCCTTAAGCAGTCTTCACCATTTTAATGGTTACATGATATTTCCTTGCATGGACATCAGTTCAGTTCAGTTCAGTCACTCAGTCGTGTCCGACTCTTTGCGACCCGTGAATCACAGCACACCAGGCCTCCCTGTCCATCACCAACTCCCAGAGTTCACTCAGACTCACGTCCATCAAGTCAGTGATGCCATCCAGCCATCTCGTCCTCTGTCGTCCCCTTCTCCTCCTGCCCCCAATCCCTCCCAGCATCAGAATCTTTTCCAATAAGTCAACTCTTTGCATGAGGTGTCCAAAGTGCTGGAGTTTCAGCTTTAGCATCATTCCTTCCAAAGAAATCCCAGGGCTGATCTCCTTCAGAATGGACTGGTTGGATCTCCTTGCAGTCCAAGGGACTCTCAAGAGTCTTCTCCAACACTACAGTTCAAAAGCATCAATTCTTCAGCGCTCAGCTTTCTTCACAGTCCAACTCTCACATCCATACATGACTACTGGAAAAATCATAGCCTTGACTAGATGGACCTTTGTTGGCAAAGTAATGTCTCTGCTTTTGAATATGCTATTGAGGTTGGTCATACCTTGTGTTAATTACCCAAAGTGGATGTTTGGGTCATTTCTTACTTATATTAATATTGATAAATATCACTATTCATAATCTCTATCTGCACTTCTAAATATTTCCCTAGGATAGCACCCTAGATGCATAACTTCAGGATCTGAGAATTTTAAAGACGTTCCTCCTCCACATTTAAAAATCTGAGTAACTTCTAAGGTTTCATAAAATGTGGTATTTCACAATTACGAGGGAGAATATACAGTTCTCCCTGGTGAAGATGGTAAAAAATCCGCCTGCCAATACAGGAGACGTGGGTTCAATCCTTGGGTCGGGAAGATCCCATGGAGGAGGAAATGGCAACCCACTCCAGTATTCTTGCCTGGGGAATCCCATGGACAGAGGAGCCTGGTGGGCTACAGTCCATGGGGTCACAAAGTGTTGGACACCATTGAGCAACTACCAGTATACACTCTAGTATCCACAGCCCTGCGAATCTGACCGTGGAAACACTTAGGCTGTAATGTAAAATAGTATAAAGTTCTACTGAGGGAGCGTCCAGTCTCTGTGTGTACATTTCTCTCATCTATGTGTGTCTTTTCATTTTTCTTTGTCATTCTCTTCACATGAGTACTTAAAATTTTCTAAAAATTTGAGTTAATACATGTAAAAATACAAGTTAAAATATTTGTTTTAAAAGTTGCATGATATGGAAGCAACTTAAAGTGGTCATCACTGCAGAGATGAACAGAGGAGAGTGGAAAATTGAGATTTGGAGTTTTCATTTGCATCTTTCTGTATTATTTGAACTAAGTACATGTATTACATTCTTTAAGTATCAATGGGATGATCTTCTTAGTGTGACTATAAGTTTCTCTTTGTTTTTGTTTATAATTTATAAAATAAATTATATATATTTGTAATTATATATTTTATATAATTTATAAAATAAAAGATACTTTTTTGAAAAATTAAAGTTTCTATCATCCAATTCATAACGAAAGTTATTAGTGGAAAAAGTCAACAAGTCAACAGTTAAACTGTTGGCAATTAAAATCGTACATGGTAAAACATACTACCACATAAAAATATGAGCATAAAATATAAAAAATAGAATCTTCTTAGTTAAATGAGATGAAACAAATCTGGCAGGAGAAATTTGCACTTAGCTGAATGAATGTCCAGGAAATAAAACTCTAAATGTATAACTGGTAAAATTTTTATTTTTTTATATTTGATGTAGCTAAACATTTTCACATCTGTTAGCTTTTATATATCCTCTTTAAAAATTGTTCATAACCTCTTTTATTTATATATTAGATTTTTGATGTCTTTTCTTATTGATTTACCTTATTTTTCATATTACAAAACTGTGAACCATTCATTTGAAATTTTTATTGGGAACTTTTTTAGCCAGCTCTCTTATGAAGTATTAAAATGCCTGCTTTGCTTCTTGCATCATTGTCACAGCTATTCCTCCTAAAAGTTCCAGGACCTTCAGTGACATTCATTCATTTATTAACAACCCAGAATCTTTATGGCTTTTCAGGTGGCTCTGTGGTAAAGAATCTACCAGCCAGTGCAGAAGATACGAGAGACACGAATTCAACCCCTGGGTCGGGAAGATCTCCTGAAGGAGGAAATGGCAATACACTAGTATTCTTGCTTGGGAAACCCACGGAGAAGGGAACCTGGAGGGCTACAGTCCACAGGGTGGCCAAGGGCCAGACATGACTGAGCACACACACACACACGATCCTCATTTATCATCTGTCTTGACCTATGCAGATATGTTGTTGTTGTTCAGCCGTGTCTGACTCATCATGACCCCATGGACTATAGCCCACCAGGCTCCTCTCTCCACGGGATTCCCCAGGAAAGAATACTGGAGTGGGTTGCCATTTCCTCCTCCAGAGGATCTTCCCAACGCAGGGATAGAACCCGCGTCTCCTGGGTCTCCTGCAGGTGTTAGTACTTTTAAGCAGTGGGCATCTGACCTTGCCTCTAGGTTTGGCCACAGTCCATTTCCCAAACACAAGGAAGTATCAGGCCTGTCTCGGTTGCTAGGCCTGCCGTAACACGGTTTCATAAACTGGGTGATTTAAACGGCAGGAACATCTTGTCTCACAGCTCAGGAGGCTAGAAGTTCGAACTCAAGGTGTAGGTGGCGTGGGCTCCTTTCAAGAGCTGTGACAATCAGCTCTAAACTCCCAGCCGTAAACTCGCAACCAGGTCTCCTGGAAGGGCAGCCACTTTGCAGGACCCGGAAATGCATGGAAGCTTTTCACCAGGAGGGTTAAGGAGCCGAGGGCTTTCCTTTTCCTGGCCGGATCATACAGGAAGACAAAGTAGGTGCCGAGTAAGATATACAGTATCTGCAACAGCATGCGACTTGGAGGAGGGAGAGGGCACATGGACAAGCAAGAATTACACATGACCCTGCTTCCAAAGCCACCCCGTGAAAGCCAGCAGCTGCTTCAGGGACCACACCCTTGTCCTGGCTACGAGGCTGAAAGAGGACAGCGAAAAAGCTGCTTGAAAAACTCAACATTAAAAAAAAAAACAACTGAGATCATGACGTCTGGGCCCATCACTTCGTGGCAAATAGAAGGGGGAAGAGCGGAAACAGTGACAGATTTTATTTTCTTGGGTTCCAAAATCACTGCAGATGTTGGCTGCAGCCATGAAATTTAAAAGATGCTCGCTCCTTGGAGAGAAAGCTATGACAAATCCAGATAGCACATTAAAAAGCAGAGACATCACTTTGCCAACAAAGCTCCATAAGTCGAACGTATGGTTTTACCAATAGTCACGTATGGATGTGAGATATGGACCATAAAGAAGGCTGAGCACTGAAGAATTGAAGCTTTTGAACTGTGGTGTTGGAAAAGATGCTTGAGAGTCCCTTGGACTGCAAGGAGATCCAACCAGTCCATCCCAAAGGAGATCAGTCCTGAATGTTCATTGGAAGGACTGATGCTGGAAGCTGAAGCTCCAATACTTTGGCCACCTGAGGCAAAGAACTGACTCAATGGAAAAGACTGAGGGCAAGAGGAGAAGAGGGTGGCAGAGGATGCGATGGTTGGATGGCATCACTGACTCAGTGGACATGAGTTTGAGCAAGTTTCAGGAGATGGTGAAGGACAGGGAAGCCTAGCACGCTGCAGTCCATAGGTCACGAAGAGTTGCATGTGAGTTAGAAACTGAACAAAAATAACAAATAAGGCAGCAGGAGAACTGAAGGGCGAGGCACGGCCCACCACCCCTACCCTGGGCCATCCACCCTCACAGCTCGCTGGGTCTGCAGCCTCTTGCTGAACTCTTAATGGACCAATTAACTCTGTTGTCTTATTTTCTCCAGTGTCAGAATTTATTTTTCTTTTGCCTTATTAGACACAATAATCATGTCAGAGAGAGATTAAGCCACTAGAAAAAAAACATAAAACTCACCTACAGCTTTTAAGTCACAAGGGAATTTTAAAATCTGGATATTATTTATGGGGATATTAAATTTGGTTGTTGTTTTTAACGCAATTTAAATTGCTGTGGAGACATAAAACAACAACAACACAACCAAAAAAAAAAAAAAAGATTTTTGGTGAACCTAACAAGCACACTTATGATTTAGGCTTGTAGCTGAAAACTTAATTAACTCTGCTGAAATGTACCAAAGGCCACGAACCATGTGTTAAAGAAATCAAAAAGAAAGGGAAAAACGTTATGCCTAGAATAGCGGCAGCAGTTTTACACGGGTGATTTCTGAGTAAGCAAAGCAATAGAATCAGAGAGTATATTTGCGTTTAGTGGGCTTTTTTTTTTTTCTTAAAGAAACAGAACATTTTCAACTAGAAAAAAGCATGCAGCAGTTCAAAAGGGTTCTAAATGCTCTCATCCAAAGCTCTAATTTTCTGCACAATCTAGATGAGCTAAAAGCATAAAACAAGTCTTTTATTAGGGAAGATAGTGAAGGCAGAAAGAGAGAGAAAACTGGACAGTGTGGGGAGACTGGTTGGCTGTTCGGTAAGCGGACATGGGAAATAAAATGTAACAAGTAATAAACGGAAGAAGGGGGGTCTTCCCTAGTAGTCCAGTAGTTAAGACTCCGTCCTTCCAACGCAGGGGACGTGGGTTTGATCTCTGGTCACAGAGCTAAAATCCCACACACAGCGCAGCACACCCCAAAAAAGAAAATTGAAAGCAAGGTGGCCATCACAGTATCCATAGACCCCTGGGAATTCAGGGGAGTGGATTTTGTTTATATGTATAGGTAAATTCCTTCCTTTGCTCCAATCAGTATGTCAACATAAGCGCTTGCGTCAGTGGCTCAGATGGTAGAGAATCTGCCTGCAATGCAGGAGACCTGGGTTTGATCCCTGGGTGGAAGATCTCCTGGAGAAGGGAATGGCTGCCCACTCCAGCATTCTTGCCTGGAGGATTCTAAAGGAAATCAACCCTGAATATTCACTGGAAAGACTGATGCTGAAGCTTCAATACTTTGGCCACCTGATGCGAAGAGCCAACTCATTGGAAAAGACCCAGATGCTGGGAAAGACTGAGGGCAGGAGGAGAAGAAGGTAGCAGAGGATGAGATGACTGGATGGCATCACTGACTCAATGGACATGAATTTGAGCAAACTCTGGGAGATGGTGGAGGACAGGCAAGCTTGGCGTGCAGCAGCTTATGGGGTTGCAAAAAATCAGACACAACTGAGCTACTGAACAATAATAACAAATCTCTGCATTGTGCAGAGGGAAGAAGACTAATGTTCTCTCGTCCTACCTGGGGTGAAAGAAACTAAGCTGTTGAGTTCTGTTCCTGATGGTCTGGATAGGGAATTTGGGTTGGGCATGTTCACACTGCTGTATTTTAAATGGATAACCAACACAGGGACTTCCCTAGTGGCTCAGAGATAAAGAATCTGCCTGCAGTGCAGGAGTTGCAGGAGACATAGATTTGATCCCCGGGTCAGAAAGATCTCCTGGAGGAGGGCATGGCAGCTCACGTCGGTATTCTTACCTGGAGAATCCCATGGACAGAGGAGCCTGGCGGGCTACAGTCCATGGGGTCACAAAGAGTCAGATATGACTGAATCGACTTGGCACACATGCCCAAACCAACAAGGACTTCCTGCAAAGCAGGAGGAACTCTGCTCAGTATTATGTAGCAGCCTGGATGGGAGGGGGCTTTGGGGAGGAATAGGGCTTCCCTAGTAGCTCAGCGGGCAGAGAATCCACCTGCAACACAGGAGATCTGGGTTCGATGCCTGGGTTGGGAAGATCCCCTGGAGAAGGGAAAAGCTACCTACTCCAGTATTTTGGCCTGGAGAATTCCATGGACTGTATAGTCCATGGGTTCACAAAGAGTCGGACACGACTGAGTAACTTTCACTTTCAGATACATATATACGAGGGCCCCCTGTATAGCAGAAGGAACTCTGCTCAACATTATGTGGCAGCCTGGCTGGGAAGGAGGTTTGGGGAAGAATAGATACATGCGTACGTACGACCAAGTCCCTTTGCTGTTCACCTGAAACCATCACAACATTGTTTTCAATCGCCTATACCTCAATACAAAACAAAAAGATTAAAGTTAAAAAGAAATCAGCTATCATAAAAAACCAACATAAAAAAAGCATAAAATAAAAAGTTAAAAAAATAAAAGATGCGGCGCCATGGGGAGCCTGCTGGGTGGCCGTCTATGGGGTCGCACAGAGTCGGACGCGACTGAAGCGACTTAGCAGCAGCAGCATGAGGTTCCTCCGCTGGATGGGACGGCCGTTCATCCAAGATGACCAGGGTCCTTACAAGAAGCCCCGAGACCAGCACGGAGGGGACCCCACCACGCGGGCAGAGAGCCTCCACGAATGAGGATGGACGCAGAGACGGGGTGACCCCGCTGCCGGCTGAGCAGCGCCCGGACGCTGCGCCGTGGACGCCTGAACGCGGCTCGGGGACACGCTGACCCTGACGGCTCCCCCCGAACCGCGAGATAATGCGTGTATGCTGTTTGCAGCCGCCCCGTGGGTGACAGTTGGTCGGAGCAGCCCTGAGACAGCCTCCTCCAGAGGAACAGTAGAGCCAAAGGACAGCTCGCTGCGCGCCTGGCTGAGTGCACGGGGAGAATTTACAGAGACTCTGCAAGGATGGAGGGGTTTTTTTACTTCCAGGTAAATCCAATCTGGAATCACCTCGCCTTGAAAAGGGGCCAGAGTTTAATGGTCTCCCTTTATGGCTCCAGGGGGGCGGAGGATGGGCTTTTGTTCCCTGGTTCTTCCCACCCAGAGTGGGCTAAAGGTCAAAGAAACTTCTCCAAAAGGGCAAACCGAGGCCCAGCCCAGGCTCCTAGAATTCCTAAGAGCATTTGAAAGCAGACAGAGAAACGTGTGACTCCTACATCTGAAAAGAGACTAGAAAGTTCACCCTCCTCCGTTTCCATCCTACCCCCAGCCCCAGTGAAGCAGAGGCTTGGTGATTTCAGCTGCCTGCTGTTTACACATAAACTTTATCCCAGAAACACATTTAGGAGTTAGCCAAACTATGAGGATGCCAGGACAGAAATTTAGAAGGCAGAGAGTCAAAAAAAAAAAGAAAAGAAAAGGGCTGACTTTTCTAAAAAATACAGAAACTAAGACCAAATAACAAAGATTGTTCTAGAATTCAAAACAGCTTGGGAGAGAGAGTCTTTGCCAACAACAGAAGAAGTAAAGAGACGGGACACAGGAAAATTCTAACCCAATGAGGAAAAGACTGTCGAACGGGAGAGAGAAAGCATGTGTGGATTAAGTGTGTGCTTCCCAGGCGGTGCTAGTGGTGCAGAACCTGCCTGCCAGTGTGGGAGACTTAGGAGACGTGGGTTCGTTCCCTGGGTCGGGAAGATCCCCTGGAGGAGGGCATGGCCACCCACTCCTTGCCTGGAGAATCCCTTGGACGGAGGAGCCTGGTGGGCTACAGCCCATAGGGTCTCAAACAGTCGGACACGACTGAAGCGACCTAGCACCACTATGTCCAGCGATACCCACGACACTCCAGATGGGGTCACGTATTTCATTTCCAGGAGATAAACAGCGCAAACTTGGCTCTACAGAAGAGAAACAAGAGACAGGGCGGGCCTGATGCGTCCCAGTCACAGAGTTAATGAATGGAAGAGCTGCATTTCAATCTCTTGACTGCAAATCTTGTGTTTTCCTTTGTTTTTTGTTCTTAGTTTTGAGTTTGTTTCAGAATTCCCCAGGCAAGGCAAGAAGAGTGGAATTTGGCAGCCTGATGAAAACACATCAGTCCACGAGACGCAAACACAGAGGAGCCAAACTGAAGGCTGTATACACTGCTTTTGTTTTTCTTAAATACAGATGATGAGAAATGAGAGCTTCCAGGAAAACACAGAAAACTTAGTTTTTGCTCAGATATCATTGTTGTAAGGCAAGCGTGCCTAAACCAGGCAATAACACAAGAGGGGAAAAAAGTCTGCTGGAGAGAATGACAAGGTTTTTGCCTGCCTTTGAATCTTAAAAATATTTGGCACAAACCTTGAGAATAGTTCAAAGATATTTCCTACCAGCTGTAAGTTAAATATTAGAAGTGAATGTTCTCATTGTGAATACAAGCATAAAGCAAGAGCATAAAACTGTCAGTTTCAAAGGAGAGCGTATTTCTCGTGCAGCTGGTACCTTCTGAGAGAAGCACGAACCCCGTCTTTTCTTCGTTCTCATATGTGACCCTTGTGTTGGGGGGGCCCGTGGCCTGCAGCAGGATGCTCCTTTTCTGGCGGGTCTGAAACCTTCACTTCACTCAGAGCCTGGGGCAAGGGGAGGCCATAAAGGCCAAAGCTTGATTCCTCGAGCTGCCACTCACTGAGCTAAGGCAGCCAACCTGTTTGTCTAGGCACCCTTATCTGCAACATGAAGACATTACAGGGCTGTCATAAAAACTACATTAGAGTGAGAACCTACTGTCCAGCCCAGGGAGCTCTGCTCAGTGCTCTGCGGTGACCTAAATAGCAACGTGTTAATCGCTCAGTTGTGTCCAACTCTTTGTGACCCCATAGACTGTAGCCCACCAGGCTCCTCTGTCCATGGGATTCTCCAGGCAGGAATACTGGAGTAGGTTGCCATTTCCTTCTCCAGGGGATCTTCCAAACCCAGGAACCAAACCCAGGTCTCCTGCACTGCAGGCAGATGCTTTACTATCTGAGCCACCAGACCATTGGAATTAAATCCTGCCTCTAACTTTTCTTTATTGTAGGACTTCAGGGGAAGTTTTCAGTTTCTAAGTGAGCCTCTGTTTCCTCTTCTGATGAGGAAAAAAAACGGAAACCCTCCCTCACGGGGCAGCAGGAGGATGAAATGAGCGAGCCCGAGGAGCTGTCCTGTCCTCAGCATCGCTGCAACCCCTTCTTACTTCCAAGGTATCCTCTGCTGTGGTCCTGTGCTGGCCTCTTCCCTGGGTGACTCTAGCACTCACCATGGGATGAGGGTCTCCAGCCTTGATTGCTCACAGCATCTCTTCCTCATCCTTCTCCTCCCTTTTTACATCAGTGGGAATTAGGACTTTCCCAGGAACCGGTCTGGGTGGATCAGTCACAGCTGGTTCTTGACATGCCGAGAGCTGAGCGACCAAGGGCCAGTTGTCAAGGGGCCAAAAGAGCAGAGGAAACTCGGGCTCGCCTCGTGCCAGGGTCTCCATCCAACGGGATCTGACCCAGCGGTACTTTCTGGGCTCCTCACTTGATACTTTGGAATCCTGTGAGATTCACAAACCAGACACTGTGATTTTCAACTTAGTGAGAGACCTATAAATGACTTATCCAATGCAAGGCCAAAGTCAACAACAGGACAAATGCCAGGGGATGAGGAGCCAGAGGTACCACTCAGCCCGGTTCAATCAGTTTAACAAACACTCACTGAGAACCAAGACATCGTTAGACCCAGTGCAGAAAACAAGGGCCCAGAGCAGCAGCAACTGAGACCTGTCTCTCCCTGCTCCCAGGAAGAGGGAGTAGACCTCGGGAATTCGGAGAGGGAAGTGGGGGCCCTGGAGCAGGAGTGACCGACCCAATCCAGGGGCTCAGGGGAAACTGGCAACGTGGTAGAAATGCGAGGAAGGGAAGAACTGCCAAGCAGAAAGTGGAAGAGGGAAGCGAAAAGAATAGTGTGGCCCACCTCTGCAAAGGGCTAAGGAAAGAGCCACACACCCTGAGCAACATTCCCTTCTGCTAACTCGGGGGCCAAGGTGGCAGAACCCGAGCTGTTACTACAGAGGTGGAAGAGGAGGGAGGGGGTTAGACCACAGGGTAAATGATAGATTATCGTGGAATTTTACTCAGCCATAAAAAGGAATGCATTTGAGCCAGTTCTAATGAGGTGGATGAACCTAGAACCTATTGTACAGAGTGAAGTAAGTCAGAAAGAGCAAGGTAAATGCCGTATTCTAACACATATATTCAGAATCTAGAAAAATGGTACTGAAGAATTTATTTACAGGCCAACAGTGGAGAAACAGACATAGAGAATAGTTATGAACATGGGGAGAGGGGAGGAGAGGGTGAGAAAGAGTAACATGGGAACTTACATTACCATATGTAAAATAGATAGCTAACAGCTGTATGGCTCAGAAAAAAAAAAAAGATTATCAATACTTCTTAGCATATGTTTTAAATACCAACTATTCATAAACAGTCCATACTACTCTCTCTATTCATCTCATGCTCTCCCCAGCCCTTGTCTATAAGTCTGTTCTCGATGTCTGCATCTCCATCGCTGCTCTGCAAACAGGATCGTCGGTACCACATACACTAACATCTGTAAAGACAGAGCCAATGGGAGCTTGCTGTTTGACCTAGGGAACTCAAGCTGGGCTCTGTGATAACCTAGAGGGGTGGGAATGGACAGGAGGTGGGAGGGAGACTCAAGACGGAGGGGACATATATACACCTATGGTTAATTCACGCTGATGTGTGACAGAAATCAAACCAATATTGTAAAGCAATCAACAATCAATTAAAAATAAATATTTTTTTAAAAGGGCCAGAAAAGTGCAAAATCAGAGACTCTAAATTTTGCATTAATTTGCTAATTGCCTTCAGAAAATATTAGCTAACAGTGACTTGGAAATACAGTGTGGTCTGTTTTATGCATGCAGGCTTTTACCTTAGGGAATAATCTAGGTCATCTCCTTTAAGCCCCACGGTAGGAAATGTATAATTGGTATTGTATTGTTTTATTACTAAGACTATTCTCCATCAATTGTTTCATTAAATTTTACAGTAAGGGGAAATGCCACAAGCACTGGTTTTCACCACTCTCTACCAAGGTTTTAAGTCTCATTTCTCTCGACTATTATTAAAAATACACAAATGATTTTATTTATTAGAATAACAACTAAAATAGGAAATACACAGAAAAACATTCAGTTATCATCATGCTAAATTTGTCAGCTATCAATTCCGACATGATCCCCATTACTCACATGAATGCACTGTGTCTATTTCTGAAATGCTCTGCTGCATCAGATTTTAACTGAGTAGATCTTTGAGAGAAAGGTTTGTGTGTGCTGTGTCTTCTCAATGCGTTTCCCACGCTTCAGGGACCCACACTGGGATGTTTAAGAAACACAGTTTTTGCCGGCTGGTGCAGAGCTCCGTTCAGTTGATCCTGGAGGCGCCCCTGTCTCCTGGGTGGCCTGCGGCTCACTGTTCCTCCAGGAAAGACTTCCTGGGTGGGCTTTGGGGAATGTGGATAGTGGCCCGCAGACCTGCAAGAATTACTGCAGGTTTGACTGTGGCCCCTGCTTTGACCGGTAGCCCCCGGCCAGCAGGCAAGCACCCTAGGGGTACCAGACCCCCCACCAGTGAGAAATCTTTACTCCAAGATTCCATATGTACTGATACATTTTTCACTGCATTCTTCCCTCTGATTGTAAACTCCATGAAAACAGGGCTGTGCTGTGCTCAGTGGTGTCTGACTCTTTGTGACCCCATGGACTGTAGCCCACATGGCTCCTTTGTCCATTGGATTCTCCAGGCAAAAATACTGGATGGAGTAAGTTGCCATTTCCTCCTCCAGAGGATCTTCCTGACCCAGGGATGGAACCCACCTCTCCTACAATGGCAGGCGGATTCTTTGCCACTGAGTCACCTGGGGAATTGTATGAAAATGGGGACCATGACCATTTTATTCACCCATTTTCACAGCAGGAGCAGAGCTCTTGATACCTGGTGAGACTGATGCACTGAATGCTTGCATCCTTGCCATGCATGAAAATTCACAGATGGAAGCCCTGGCCCTATGGCGTGATGGTATTTGAAGGTGATTAGGTTCAGATGAGGTCATGAGGATGTGCCCCCCCCACCCCAGTGGGATTAGTGCCCTTATGAAAAGAGGGAGAGACAGGAGATCCCCCTCATTCTCCAGATGCTCGCACCATGGAGGGCCTTGTGAGGACGTATGGAGCCTCGCCACTGGCTGCTGTTGGAACAACACAGATTGGGCAGCCTAAACAACAGAGATTGATTTCTCACCATCCTGGAGGCTAGAGGTCAGAGGTCAGCCTCTTATTCCCTTGGGGACAATGTGACCTGAGCTCTGAAGGGAGAGTAAAAGGTCAACTGGACTAAGAGGAGGTGATGAGAAACAGGATTCCAGGAGCGGGGGCCATGGGCGCCGACATGGTGGCGAGCACATGACATGCAGACAGAGGCAGGGAGAGGGGTGAGGCTGGGGGCCAGCGCTGCAGACCCTGCCATGCTTCATCACACCCGGCAAGGACTTTCATCGTCATCCTGAGCCTGCCCCTCCTTAAGAAGGGTTTCTTGCCTGGAGAATTCCACAGACGGAGGAGCCTGGTGGGCTACGGTCCTCAGACTCTCAGAGTCGGACATGACTCAGGGACTTACACTTTCACTGTGGGCTTCTCTGGTGGCTCAGTCTGAAAAGAATCTGCCTGCAATGCAGGAGAACCCAGTTTGATTCCTGGGTCAGGAAGATCCCCCCTGGAGGAGGGCATGGCAACGCACTGCAGTATTCTTGCCTGGAGAATCCCCATGGACGGAGGAGCCTGGCTGGCTGCAGTCCGTGGGGTCCCAAAGAGTTGGACATGACTGGGTGACTAAGCACAGCACAAGAAAGTTTACCCTGACTTCGCTAATGAAGCAAATTCTCTCATTATTCATTGTTAGGGAACCACCTACCTCTTTTTAGAAGCACCCCAGCTGTTACTTGGACATTGTTACCATCGGATTCCATTAGCCTCTGTCTCTCCCACTGTAGCTAAGCTCCCTGAGGGCCAGGGCCAGGCCTCCTTGGTCCTGCAGTTGCCACTTGGCTCACTGTGTTGTCTCCAGCCCAAGGGGCCACACCTGACCCAACTAGATGCTCAAACAGCATTTGCTGAATAAATGAACAAAGAAAACTTATACAACAATCATGAAAAGGCTGAGGTTCCCTCGTGCCAAGTTCTATGATTAAAAGATGAGAAAATGGGGCTGGGTTCCTTTCTGTGCTTTTGCAAACCTTTTTCCCAGTTTCTCTTCCTGGAATCAGTTAATACCATGAACAAGTTTAAGAGCTGAATTCTGAGACCCAGCCCTAAACAGAGCGCAGTATTTGTAAACATTTAACCCAGGCCACCGTCCCAAAGAGCCAAGGTTGGCATGCACTGCAGCCATGTGGCGTGGGCTACAGGGAGTTTCTTTGTGGGTTTTAATTGAATTGAGGGTTGGAGGTCCCTCCCTACCACAAATAAAAACTGTTTTTAAATCACTAGAAAACTCCCATGTTCGAACCAACTCTCAACTTTCACCCCTTCCTACTGCAAAGTTCAAAAGTTGGCAGTTTCTCGAGTTTAACTCCCCAGATTCAATTCTGTCCTAAGCTGGGCTTTTCTGTCTATAATGGTGGTTACATAGGTCAACCATTCTCTCAAACTCCCCACCCTCGGTTCAGCATTATGGAACCCATAAACGCACAAGGAAGCATTAGCAATTCAGAAAGAATGAACCATTTCAATAGGAACGCGTTTCTTCCTCCAGCCTCCGCTAGGAATTGGAAACGCCTAACGTCAGCAAAGCTAGCAAGGCCTGTGTGGCTGTAACCTCCACATCTTTTCAACATATGAGGGTTGTGCGATGTGAAGAAAAGGATGAAACCGTAAAGATCTTTATGGCTCCATGCCCCTAATAATAAGCTCCATGCAGGCAAATATTTTCACCTGGGTTATCCACAGCCTAAAACAGTTCCTGGCACATAACTCAATAAATACTTCTTGAATAATGAACGAGTGAATGGGTAAATGAATTGAAAGCTTAGTATAAGTTACAGACACTTTTACTCCTTTCATCGTGACGACCACTTTTTAAGGTGGCCACTCTCGCTCTGTGTACTTTGGGATGAAGAGACTAGACAGAAGAGGGACTACCTCGTGCAGGGCCATGGCGCTTGATGGTCACTTTTTAAAACACATTCATTGATTTGGCCCTGCGGGGTCTCTGTTGCTGCACTGGGGCTTTCTCTAGCTGCGGCAAGTGGGGGTACTCTTGTTGGGGAGCACAGATTCTAGGATGCTGGGGCTCAGTAGTTGTGGGCATGGACTTTTGTTGCCCCACAGCATGTGGGATCTTCACAGACCAGGGATCGAACCCAAGTGCCCTGCATTGGCACGCCGATTCTCAACCACTGGACCTCAGGGAAGTCCTGAGGTCACTTTTAAGAGTGAGGCTGATCCCCTCGCTGGCCAGGCCCTGAAGCCAGTGCTCTTCCAGGTAACGGGCCCAGTTCATACAGCCAACCACACTCTACGCCCCCAGGTCGACGTTTCCATGCCATAAGGACACCCGGCTCCATACATCTTCCCCGATTTCTAGGAGTGGAGAACAGCAGCCCAGCACATCCCACCACCCCCCAGCTAAAGGAGAGTCCGTCTACTTATGGGTTTTCTCTGCTGGGCTGAGTCACCCACCAGGGAAGCGTTCTGTAAGCACAGGAGGTATCTGGCAGGAGTGACAGGTCCTCGGGCTGAAGGAGAAGCAGCTATTCTTTGCTGGGGTCGATTTTCCATATTTGCTGGCTTCACTAGGCTGTGACTGTGAAATGAGGTCACGCTTCTTTTTAAGGCCTGAGTACTTGTGGTAAAGACCCCGGGGCCTTCATGCCCACATCCATCCCAACTTCGGGCATCCGCGCCATTGTCTCTGCTTTTCAGGACACAGCATCTCCCAAAGACAAAGCCCTGTGTTACTCCACTTTTTCTTACAGAAGGAATTCCACCTCTTTCATCTCCCCAGCACAGATGGCACCACACGTGGACTTTAACAAGAATGTAGGGGAGGTTCAAGGTCAGCAGAGAGATGGCCCCCTGGGTCACAGTCACTCCTGGAACCGGGCACTTAGACACCCAGCTCCCACCAGACCTCAGCATCCCTGCCCAGCCCGGGACACCCAGCTGGGGGCAGCCACCTCTGTCTCCATCAGCAAATATCTCAGTGGCTCTGAACCTACGCGTCCCAGAGAGAGCTCCCCAAACTTGCCCCACACTCACCCCGATGAGAGCAGCCACAGCTATTTCCTCCAGGGTGGACCCTGGGGCCCACCCTCTACCGTCAAATTCAGAAGGCCTGGACCAAACAAGGACAGTAATTCACAGAGCAATACCCGAAGTCTGACGGATTCAGTTCTAAGTAACACCATATGTGGGACCCACCAGCTGGATCCCAGAAACTGTGCTGAGTCCAATTCCATTGTCTGGGTCCCACACACAGGCAAAAAACACCAGGCCTGCTGGGCTCACACCAGGGTCCAGGTTTCCTACTTACCATGTAAGTGATTAGAAAAGAAACACACACACACACACACACACACACACACACACACACACACCAGGAACTAGAAAGGATCTGCAGACACAGAGCATTGAAGCCACGATTCAAAGGGGAGGAAGAACATTGTAAACCATTCTGCATTAATCGCAGCCTAGGTAAAGTCTGCAGTTTTCATGACTGGGTGAACTGCGATCCCCCAGCACGACACACAGGCCCTCACGTGATGCTGGGCATTCAGGGCTGTCCAGAAATGGCCCACCTGCCCTTCCACACCCACTCCGCTCCCCACCGTCTGTGTTCTCCGATCCCCTGACCTGTTTGGTGTACATAGGTCACAGAACTCCAGCTGGGCTTGGCCAATGAGGAGTCCAGAGGGAGCCTGGGAAGAAAGGCAGGATCTTTATCCCTGCAGCTCCCTCCCTGTGGGTCCCCCGAACTGCCTGTGCCCCTTTATCCTCCAAAAGCCATCCTCTCAGCGTGATACTCAGTCATGTCCGACTCTTTGAGACCCCATGGACTGTACCCCGCCAGGCTCCTCTGTCCATGAGATTTTCCAGGCAAGAATATTGGAATGGGTTGCCGTGCCCTCCTCCAGGGCATCTTCCCGACCCAGGGATCGAACGCAGGTCACCCGCATTGCAGGTGGATTCTTTACCGTCTGAGCCACCGGGGAGGCCCTGTGATGCTCCCAGGTCCCCGTAACTACCCTCACCCATGTCCCTCTGGGTCTGGGGTGCGGACAGCTCTGTTTCGTCAACACAGCTTACTGCACTGTCTTTGGGGCTCCCAAACAGTGCATCTAACCTTTGTGAAAGGTCTCTTCATTCCACCCTCCTTCACCCCAGCTGGAGCTGCCAGCCGTCTCCTGCGGGGATGCTGAGAGACTCAAGGGTTTTCCCGGAATAGAGCCGACACCTGAAAGAGCTGGATGTATCTGAGCAAAAGAAGAGGCTGCTGGTAGCTCCTGAAAGCATGGCAGGCGTTCAGTGCCCGCAGGGTAGCGCTGTGGCCCCTGGTTCTTTTTCTGTCTCCTCCCAACGCTGTCTTCCTCCTGCTGCCGCCGGGCTTTTGTTCCCGAACACAATAAAGAAAAGAGTCTGGAAGGGACCAGCACGAGTCTTGACACCTATAGGCAAGATATATTATTAAGCTTGTTTTCCTATGACCTGGAAAAGCAACATTAGGAGAAGGAGAGGAATGTGCTTATGAGCTGGACAACCTCCATCCTGGCCTTCCCAGGCTGCGGTTCAGGACTGGCTTTAGGCGTCCCTGTTTTATAGGAAACATTGGCTTGCAGGCATATTTCTTGCCTTTTCTAACCGCTTGCTTTTTAGATATTATTAAAGACGTGCCCCTAGACGGAGTTTCCATTGCATTTCTAAATTTTAATATTTCTCAAATGATTTGGAAATGTCCCTTTGGAGCCGTGTTAAAAGGGCCCTCACATTAACATGTGAGCATATCATGACGGTATGCTCTTAGCCGAGGAATGGGAATTGTCGGTCTCATGAAATACCCTTTTGGGGTCGAGGAGCTGCCTGCTCTGCTGGGGAGACAGTCCAGGGGATCAGATGGGAACAGTGGGGTGATGCGGAGCAGAAGTTTGGGGTGGGTGGGGGGCGCTCTAGGCTACCCGTGGGTCTGATGATCTAGAAGGGGACTAGGGGTCAGGCGGGTGGGATCACTGTGCCCTCGGACGGCACATGGCCTGCCGTTGCGCCTCTCCCCCTCTATCTCTGGTTGGGAAGGACAAGCTGGCGGTGGAGACCGCAGGGAGGAAGGAGCCTTCTGTTTCCCTGCAGGGGGTTTTCTGTTCCCCTGGGAAGGCTTATGCAGGTGAGTGTCCAGAGCGCCCAGCGCCTTGGTTTCCCCCTGCCCGGAATCCACGTCTACCCCACTGTGGGTTTTTTTAGTTAATTTATTTATTCATCTGGCTGCATCGGGTCTTTGTTGCGGCACATAGGATCCAGTCCCCAGACGAGGGATCGAACCTGGGCCCCCGGCCTTGAGAGCGCAGAGTCTTCCCCACTGGACCACCAGGGAAGTCCCCACCCCACTGTTTTTTGTGCTAATTGATTGGGTTGGATCACCAGTTTGACCTTGGAAGTTGCTTCCCTGGTGGCACTAATTACCGTCAAGAAACTGGCCTCCGATGCAGGAGATGTAAGAGATGTGAGTTTGATCCCTGGGTTGGGAAGATCCCCTAGAGGAGGGCATGGCCACCCACTCCAGTATTCTTGCCTGGAGAATCCCATGGACAGAGGAGCCTGGCGGGCTGCAGTCCATGGGGTCACAAAGAGTCGGATACAACTGAAGCAACTTAGCACACACATAGCAGACACACGTGTCACTCACACAGTCTTTGCCTCCTTAGTTTTCAAGAGACTGGCTTCACCTCCATCATTGATAGAGACCTTCAGACCCCCCGATCCCACCCGACCCTGCATGGAGCAGAAGAAGCATCCTTCATCCCACCATGGCCAGGGTCCCTTGCCAACCCTTCAGAGAAGGTAGGGTAGGCGGCAAGAGGTGGGTAGAAATATAAGGATGGGAGGATGGAAAGAGATCCATGATGCCCATCCCACCAGACGGACCTAGAGAAACGGCCTCGTTCGAAGTAGGAGGACCTACGTTCAACTCTAGAACTCTGTCCTCACTTAAATCCCTCAAATTTCCATGTCCTTGGTAGGGAAACAGAGACGGTGACATCACTCGGCTGATGCGTGCCAAGAGTAACCGAGAGAAGACACGTGCAGGCATCTGGCACCAGGACCCTCAGGTAAGGGGCATACCACCATCAGTATGATATTAGAGAGAGTGGATTTTCGTCTCGTGATTCTTTCTGTTCTTATTCCATGGAATGCCTATCATTTCCTCAATGGGAGTCTGCTGGACATTTGGTCTCTGGAGGAAAGGACTAGAACAGAGCACGCTCTGTGGACATTGATGCAGTTTCAGTGGCCAGTGACGCAGCTCCAAGGAAGCATTCCCCAACGGCTCTCCCGCAAGCATGAGTCTAAAAAAGGATGGAAATGCACTGGGCAAGATGGGAACAACTGGGAACGTGGAGAGGTCCAGAATCACAAAATCTGTAAAACCAATGAAACACAGAGGCCCTTAGCCTAAAGGAAAAGAAACTCTAGAGGAGATTACTAGGCACCTTCTTTTTCTCTCTTTTTTTTTAAGATCATTTTTTATGTGGATCACTATTAAAGCATTTAATGAATTTGTTACAATATTGTTTCTGTTTTACGTTTTTTTTTTTTTTTTTTGGCAGTGAGGCACGTGGGATCTTCACTTCCCCATCAAGTATCAAACCCACATCCCTGGAGCTGGAAGGTGAAGTCTTAACCACTAGACCTGCAGGGGAAGTTCCTTAGGCACCTTAAGTAGTAACAACAATGATAATCTGTTACTGAGCCCCCCACTGTATGTCCTATACACATTTTCTCAAATCTTCCCAACCACTCTGTAGGTCAGGTCTGATAATCAGCATTTCACAGAAGAAGAGACTGAGGGTCAGAGAGGACAGGACTCTGTCTGCCCACAAACCCTCTCCACCTCCCCGCTGAGAGCGGAGTGCTGTCACAGTGAAAAACAGGGCTTGTTTCTTTTCGGGTCGGAGGCATGTAACTGGGAACAATGGGTGGAAATTACAGGAAGGCAGATTTCTGTTTGATAGCAGGAAGAACTCTGGAACCCCAGGGTCGCTCACGGCCGGAAGGCGCTGCCTTTGGAGACTCACAGTTTCCCATGATTGGAGAAACTCACGCATTGTTTGGGAGTGGGGGGCGGGGGTTCTGGGTAGGGCAATGGAGCAGCAGAAGAGCCTCCGCATTAAATTACTTTTGTTTTTTTTTTTCTTTTGGTTGCACCACAGAACACGTGGGATCTTAGTCTCCTGACTGGGAATCAACCCCCTGCACTAGAAGCCTAGAGTCCTAATCACTGGACCACCACTAAGTCCTCTTGCATTAGATGACTTTTATAGGTCCTGTCCTGTCTTTTCCAATGAGTCAGTTCTTCGCATCAGGTGGCCAAAGTATTGGAACTTCAGCTTCAGCATCAGTCCTTCCAATGAATATTCAGGACTGATTTCCTTTAGGATGGACTGGTTGGATCTCCTTGCAGTCCAAGGGACTCTCAAGAGTCTTCTCCAACACCACAGTTCAAAAGCATCAATTCTTCGGTGCTCAGCCTTCTTATGGTCCAACTCTCACTTCTGTACCTGACTACTGGAAAAACCATAGCTTAGGCCTGACAGACCTTCACTGGCAAAGCGACGTCTCTGCTTTTTAATACTCCATCTAGGTTTGTCATAGCACTCTTAAAATGTGTCCAGCCTGTGAAATGATCGACTCCCCAGTTCAGAGGAGAGGGGGCATCTCCGCTTTCCCCATCATGTTCTTGCACAGCGACTGAGCAGAAGCTCTCACGTGCCAGGGCTCCAGAGAAGAACTCCCCGACATCTGCTTCCAGCCCACCCCATAAACTGAAGTGCTCTCAGTTCATAAGATTTCAACAAGCTCTGAAACCCATCCCACTGTCTTGTGTGTGATCTTAGCTGGGAAGTGTCCTGAGCCCTGACCCTCGAGAGCTCTGCTCCCACCTTCCAGACTCTTAGAATCATGCATTTGGGTGAAGAAATTCAATATCTCACAAAACCTCCAGCAAAATGAAATGAAATATAACATGTGAAACAGAACAACTTTCTTGCACACAAAACTTTGAAAAGAAAGCCAGCAAGTGTGTTCTAGACATCTCACAAAGTTCATATTGTATTGTGAACCTCTTTAATGAAGCTGTTATTATGCTAGGAGAACGCAATAAAACATCTGAAACCTGAAATTTCCTATTTTTATCACCTCCTGTAAGATTTTCAAAGGGGCCAAAATGATTTGTTTCAAAATGCGTACAGAAATAATTGGATTGAGAGTTTTCATGCCAATTTTCCACTTGGAATGAAATCTAGAGACTGTTACTTCATAAACCACTGCAACTATGAGCACAAAATGAAAAGGGTAACATATTATGAAATATAAGCATAATCAAACAGAACGTACCCTGGAAGGAACCATTGATTTACCATCTCCCAGTGTGGGGTTCAGCACAGGGACCTCTTTTACATCACAAATAATTGGTTTTAACTGAATCCCCTAATTACTTCTGGAAAGAGAAACGCTATATAGGTGAACTTCTGTGTGTGAACACGTAATACTAAAATACTAAAGTGCAAATCCTACATTGCCTGAGTTTTAAGCACAATAGTATTCTGGATTGTTCAGAAGAATGCTATCCTCGGTCCCTTAATTTTCTCTTGGCAACACAAATCCTTATTCCCTGTTAGAAAACTCTGGCAAAAATCGAATCCTTGTGTGTGAAGCCAATACATTTTAGCATACAAATTGAATCTAAGAAGTTTATTTCAGATTGTGATTTGTTGTAACAGTCCTGCCAAATGACCAGGAATTAATCATACGCCCAAACGTGTAACTATAACAGGAAGATGTTAGTTATCTCATGATTTCAGATTTAATTTTCAATTCGCACCTTTCTGAAAGTCATTCTGGAAGATAGGTCGCTTAGGAAACAGACAAACCCTCCTCGATTGCAAATCAAGTTTCTGGTTTGGGGGGCAACCTTTCCCAAAGCATTCATCTCTGTCAGCGTATCCAGTGCACCGTCTTTCATGAACAGCTTCCAGAATTAAGTAGAGCAATTCTGTCTACCATCTGGCTCTCTAAGCAAAAAGGTTTTTTTTTCCTATGTGAAAGTACAAAACTGGTGTGTCCCTTGGTCTAGACATACAATCTTTCCAAGGATATTGTCCATCTCCCCGTCCATTCCCAATGGATGGGATTTGAGATGGACCAGTCATCAGAGGTGAAAGGAATGGAATCTAATTTCATATGTTTACTCAAGTTGTTTTTAAAGGACATAGGGATTGGAATCAATTTTTTCAGAGTACCACCATCCCTGGGAACTGGCCCAATATTTACTTTTTACTATGTGACAATTGAGCACATTTTCAGAAATGCAGGAGAAAACACTGCATAGTGGAGGCGACAGGGGTCTTATTTGGTCGTTGCAGATGTTGGCAGTTAAAACTACAGCTTTCACTGGTTGATCTGCAGTTCGATCCCCTTCCTTCGGTCACAGTTCTAACCACACAGGCTTATGCTCACATGCTAGATAAAATCATAGTTGGAAAAAAAAAAGGCATAAAAAGCTACTACAAGAGTTTTATTTCTCTTTAACTGCTCTTTTAATTCAATGGATTGTCTGTATGTACTGGGTTGGCTGAAAAGCTTGTCCGTGTTTTTCCATGTCATCTTCTGGAAAAAGACAAACTTTTTGGCCAGCCCAGTCCAACGTGAGTGTGGGTTTCAGCCACAGAGTGGGTTTTCCCTCCATCTTTCTTCTGCCCCACCAGAACAATATTCTGGGTGGTGGAAAGCACAGCCAAGGTCACAAGGTACCCTGACTCCTGCTGCTGTGAAAACTTTGGTCATTTTTAAAACACTTAAACCACCAAGAAAAACTTTCTTAGAGAAATCTTGTCTTTGCTCTACAAACAGTAATTGATAAAACTGGTGCCCATTGGGGAGTAAGGAGCAGTCTCATCTCTATCATGCAATCTGGTAGGAACTGAGGCCGCCCAATTCCAACTAACTCAGCCTAGAATCCTGAAGAACAAGATAGAATTCTGTGTGCTCAATCAAGCCTCAGTGAAACCCTATCCTTTTAGGAAGAACTGGTGTTCAGCCGCTAAGTTATATCTGACTCCCTGCGACCCCATGGACTGCAGCATACCTGGCTTCCCTGTCCATCACCATCTCCCAGAGCTTGCTCAAACTCATGTCCACCGAGTTGGTGATACCGTCCAACCATCTCATCCTCTGTCGCCCCCTTCTCCTCCTACCTTCAATCTTCCCCAGCATCAGGATGGACTGATAATCAATCAACATGCCCTAAAAAGTCATGAGCGATCTACTGCAAAGATCAGATCAGCTGATGCTTCAAAAGCTCAGCTCCGCTGCCCTTCTCCACTGGAGGGCCACCTCTGGCACAGGCGCTAAGGTGCCAGCCTATCTCTTACTCCAGGCAAGTGGCTTCACCTTCCTCTGCCTCCGTTCATCTGTGCAGTGGATATTCTAACAGTGCCTTCCTCACCATGCTACTGGTAAGATTTGATGCATTAACACGCATGCGGGCTAGGTTTCCTTCATTTGTGTCCAACTCTATGCCACCCCATGGACTGTAGCCTGCCAGAATCAAGAATGCTCCAGGCAAGAACACTAGAGTGGGTAGCCATTCCTTTCTCCAGGAGATCTTCTCGACCCAGGGATTGAACCTGGGTCTCTCGAATTGCAGGGCAGATTCTTTACCGTCTGAGCCACCAGGGAAGCTGCATTAACACTCAGGTAAAGGAAAGAAGAAAGGTCTTTCTTTCAGCCCTTGACCTACACTGCTGACACATGGAAGAGAGAAATTTTTTACAAAGACTCAGGAAATAGAAACATTTTAAAGAGGTGCCTGAGGACAGCTGGAGGGAAAGCTCCAAGCCTCCCCCTACCCCTCCTAGGCTGCTCCCCCACCCTCTGGCCCCGCATCTCATCCTGTTCTTTAGTTTCCCGGCGGCGGCAGGAAAATAGACCCTGCTCCTTACAGAGCCGTTCCCACCTCTTCCCAGTGGCTCAGAGTGAGGCTTTGAGAGATTTAACAATGGAAGGGAAAAAGAGCCGAAGACTAATTGATTCTAATGACATCTGCCTCTTGATAGGAGCCTTTGACTTTAGCTCAAGGTTAAGCTCATCATTTCAGACCACATGACACTGGGTAACATTTTTAACTGCAGAAGGCTCTTCCTAGTCTTCTTCATATCATGCAGCTCACCTCACCTCTTTTTTTTTAGTTATATTTTAGGACTATAGTTGATATACAGAGTTTGTTAGTTTCTGCTGTGTGGCAAAGTGAATCAGTTAGACAAGAATCCACACTTTTTTAGATTCTTTTCCTATATAGGTCATTACAGTGTACTGAGGAACCTATGCAATACAGTAGGTTCTTATTAGTTTTCTATTATATATATACATGAAAGTGAAAATCGCTCAGTCCTGTCTGACTCTTTTTGACCCCATGGATGGTATAGTCCATGGAATTCCCCAGGCCAGAAAAGCAGAGTGGGTTGCCATTCCCCTCTCCAGGGGATCTTCCCGACCCAGGGATCGAACCCCGGGTCTCCCAAGTTACAGGAGGATTCTTTCTATGGACAGAAGATCCTGGCAGACTACAGTCTATGGGTCACATCTATTTTATATATAATAGTGTGTATATGTCAATTGCAATTTATCCCATGCCCCTCTTCAATTCCCCTCTGGTGACCATATGTTTGGTTGCTAAACTTGTGTCTCTATTTCTGACCCCACTTCTTAGGACTATGGTCAGCCTTGGAAATACAGGCATAACCTAGCATTCTAACCCTAGGGTTCTCTTTCAGCAAACTAGTTGATTCCACTCAAAGGGCAATGTGACCAATATCAGCTTTACAGAACCAACTTCATTCAGATTGCAATTTAGATAAAGATGATTAGCTTAAGTTTATTTCCCATCAATTGTATTGTTACCTATGATAACAGAAAAATAGCTAAAAGTCTTGATTATATGACAAAGTCTGATTTACATAGACATAATTTTTGATGTTTAATTTTTTGTGTCTGTAATCAAACAACAAAGAACAAATATCTCACAGTTTCAGACCGGACTGTCTGTTGTGCTTAAATCAGAAGCTAGACCTCCTCTGAGTGGTAAATACTGGACTTTCTCTCCTTTCAGCATCTTTTGTCTGCATTGGAGCCGGGCAGCCTGAGCTGCTGTCACCCAGGCTCCCTTGGGTGATTTACCGAGCCTGCCGTTAGGGGGAGCAGAAGGGAAGGCAGTGACCAGGCCTGCGGAGGAGCTGGGTGGGCGGGGGGGAGGGGGGCAGGAGTGGAGGAAGGGGTGAGGAGTGTGGAGGAGGGTGAGGGGGGGAGAAGGGGTAGGGGTGAGCAGGCGGAGAGGGTGAGGAGTGAGGAATGGGGTGAGCAGGGGGAGGGGGAGGAGTGGGGGAGGGGTGAGCAGGGGGGAGGGGAGAGCAGGGGGAGGGAGTGAGCAGGGGAGGAGGAGGAGTGGGGGAAGGGGGAGTAGGGGGGAGGGGAGAGCAGGGGGGAGGGGCGGTGATGGCTCCTGAGCCCCAGTCCGGGAAGGAGGGGCGGCACCAGGACTCGGAGGAGTCCCAGCGGGGCCATCAGAGGCTTTTAGGGAATTGGTCATCCTTGTATTCGGGTTAATGATCAGGCACCCCGATCAACAAGCAAAGGTGGGGGCCTGCAAGGTAAGGTTGTGGGGGGTCCAGTTTCTGGGTCGAGGGGGGATCTCTGCTCCTCTTTTCCCTGCCCCCCAGCAAAGGGTGCAGGGAGATGAAGTCCTGGGCTCCAGATGAGAACCGGGACTTTGCAGGAATTACCAGCCACGAGGGACCGGCTCCCATCACGCTTGGTTTCCTTTTGCTGTTGTTTAGGTTTCCTATTTAATACAGGCTCCCTCCATAACCTCGGTGAGGGGAACTGGGGGGCGGTGCTGGGAGGGGACAGCCTGTGGGTCGCTGCACACAGGCCCCGGGCGGCTCAGCAGGAATGAGCACCGCACCTGCGGTTAAAAAAAGCCACAGTCCCGTCCTAGTCAGCGTTTCCCAAGCCTTGCGGCAAGAGTTGTCATTGAAGGAGGTTGTTCATTGTCTGGGTTCCGTCACTGATAAGAACAAACCCGCTGAAGCCAGTGGGGCTTCTGTCACTGGGGCTCATAGGGGTCATTGTTCTAGCACAGAGGGGTCCAGCCTGGGGCGGCGGGGGGGACAAGGGGAGATGGGGAAGGAGGACCCCAGGCCACTGCTGGCTGTCTAGGCAAAGCCCACCCGGACGATCGAGTCCACGGCAGGAAGAACACGGTCAGTTCTCCTTGTTGGTGGGGTGGGAGGGGGCACAGACCTTGTCTCCACGGAGCCTTTGTTCCACGTTCAAGTCAACACGGAACCCATGAGACAGCAGACCTTTGCCAGCCCGGCCGTCACCCTCTCGCTTTATTCCAGTTCTTGGCATAGCATTGACCGCTATCCAGCACTGACTCACCCACTCACTCAGGCATCCATTCCTTTCTTTCCCGTCGGTGCCTGCATCTCCACTTTTGTGTTGACCCTGCTTTTTCTCCCCTCCCCTAAGAGCTCAGGTTATAGCTTTGAACACAACATAACTGGCTCAGGGAAAATATTCTGTCAAAGTACTAGGACCACAGATCACACATACGAGTTCTTCCTTGGCCACACTGTTGTGTACATAAACACAAACACATAAAGCAGAAGTATAGTTCCCTTCTCCTCAAATCGAGCAGCACTCTGTGGTTGTTCAGTCACTAAGTTGTGTTTGACACTTTGCGATCCCACGGACTGCAGCACACCAGGCTCCTCTGTCCTCCACCATCTCCTGGAATTTGCTTTAATGCATTTCCATTGAGTGGGTGATGCTATCTAACCATTGCATCCTCTGCCGCCCCCTTCTCATTTTGCTGTCAATCTTTCCCAGCATGCTCTTTGCATCAGGTGGCCACAGTATTGGAGCTTCAGCTTCAGCATTGATCCTTCTAATGAATATTCAGAGTTGATTTCCTTTAGGATTGACTGGTTTGATCTCCTTGGAGTCCAAGAGACTCTGAAGAATCTTCTGCAGCACCACAACTCAAATGCATCAATTCTTTGGCACTCAGCGTTCTTTATGGTTCTCCAACTCTCACATCCGTACATGACTACTGAAAAAAAAACATATCTTTGACTATGTGGACCTTTGTCAGCAAAATGATGTCTCTGTTTTTTAATACGCTGTCTAGGTTTGTCATAGCTTTCCTTCCAAGAACAAGCGTCTACAGGGAACCAGAGCCAAATATGCATTCCACTGGGTTGAGTCTACAAGATGCAAAGTGACTACAGCCGTTCCACACCCACAACCCCTGTCATTCAAGTAGACTGGGAAGACTGCAGCCTCTTTCTGCAGATATTAAGCAAAAGCTCCGTCTGTGTCATCAGCTCTGATTGGGCTGTGTATCCTGAACCAACAATTGTCATCAGATAAACATGGGCTAAGGCCTATGCTCCCTTCCCCAGCTGAGGGTGGAGTCCTGCTCAAGGGCTAATCACACTACACACAGCGGAGTTTGTATTGACAGCTGAGCTGACAGGACAGTGGAGCAGTGATTTTTCAATAGGGATGCCACCACTCAGAAGGGAGTTTTAAAGATCTGTGGGAGTATTTCTGATTGTCACAGTTATGAAAGGGGAGCTGCTGGGACGGAGGAGGCCAGAAGCCTGGGTTGTTGGATCTCCTGCCCTGCACAGGGTAGTTTGCATAGGAAGCTAGCTCTGAATCTTGCATAATTTCCATGAATCTCATTAAAAACCATGCCTGGGGCTTCCCTGCTGGAGTAGTAGATTAAGAATCTGCCTGCTGATGCAGGGGGCATGGGTTCAGTCCCTGGTCAGGGAAGATTCCACATGCCCCAGAGCTACTAAGTCCTTGTGCCCCAATTACTGAGCCTGAGCTCTAGAGACCGAACACCACAACTCCTATGCCACAGTGCTGAAGCCGGCTCACCTAGACTGTACTCCACAAGAGAAGTCTCCACCGTGAGAAGCCCAAGCACCACGATGGAGAGAAGCCCCCATTCCTCGAAACTAGGAAAGCCTTCACACGGCAATGAAGAAGACCCAGTGCAGTCAAAAGCAAAAAAAAAAAAAAATCAATTTAAAAAAATTAAAAAAATTTAAAATTAAAATAAAATTTAAAACATTGAAATAAAAATTTTAAAAATGAAAAGAAAAGCATGCCTGACTAAGTACAGCAAGCTGGCTTGCAAAGAGATTTGTTTTCCATAAGACGATCACCACTCTGACCCACATCACAACAAAGAAAAGTATTCTGTCCCTGCACTTACAAATAATACACAAAGCTGAGCTCACTGATAAGATTATCATACTTGCTCATTTTTTTCACTTTAACAGTCTCAGTCTGTAACTTGCCTTGACATGTTATCAACTCAGTTCAATACAGGATATTTCCCTCATCCTCTTATTTTGGAGCCCTGTAAGAAAAAGACTGCAGACTATGAAGCCCCTCTGAGATTCTCCCTCTGGTCCTCAGGGAAGAAGGGGCCACATACAGTCAAATATGAAAGCCAGGACATCCTGATTGCCAGCAGAGAAGGAAGAAGTGCAGCTACAGTCAAAGGTTAGCACATATTTAAGGGGAAGAAAAACAATTCAAAGAATACTGATAATATGCAGTTTAAAAAAGATTACAGCATTTGTCCAGGAAAATTATTAGGTTCTATGAACAAACCACTGTGCTTGTCCAGGCAAGTAAAACCTCAAGAATCTCCTTGTTTATTAAGTTTTTAAACTTAGAATACATGGTATGATCACTTGGCTACTAAAAAGGGATAATTTTTGTCAACACTGGAGTACTTCTGGTTTTCCTAAAACTCGTTTGTAAGCTAGGGCTTCCCCGGTGGCTCAGTGGTAAAGAATCTACCTGCAATGCAGGAGATGCAAGTTCAATCCCTGGGTGGGGAAGACCCCTGGAGAAGGAAATGGCAACCCACTCCAGTATTCTTGCCTGGAGAATCCCATGGACAGAGAGAGGAGCCTGGCGGGCTGCGGTCCATACGGTCACAAAGAATCAGACACGACTTAGCACGCAGACACACACACACAGAGTTTATAAACTGACATTGGTTTTTAATCAATGTCCACTCACATCTCTGCTCTTTCCCATAACTTTCTGCTCAGAATGACTTCTGATCATATTTCCCTTACATCCTAATGATTCCCTAGAAGCAGATGCAAGCATCTGACAACTTCATCATGGAGTGTTAGTTTCTACTGATGAGTAACTCATTACCCTGAAATGTGGTAGCTTAGAACAACATTTATTATCTCACTTTTTTCTGGGTCAGGAGTCCAGGTAGAGCTCAGCTGGTTCTTCTGTCTCAAGGTCTCTGATAAACCTGCAATCGAGATATCTACTGGGGGATTGCCTGGTGGTCCAGTGGTTAAGACTCTGCGCTTCCAAAGCAGGGGGCGAGAGCTTGGTCCCTGGTCAGGGAACTAAGAGTCCACATTCCCCAGGGCAACAATTAGAGAAATCCTGTGCACCCAACTAAGATCCCAGACAGTCAGATAAATAAATATAAAATAAATAAACAGCTTCAACCATAAGGTTCTTGGACATTCTGAAGTGTCGTTTGCTCAGAGACTGCTTTTGTGAAGACATCTGTGCTACATTCTTTGTGCATTCTCAAGGAGCTTATCGTTTAGAAGAAGAGAACTTTGTCTTTTCAGTTTATGTCCTGCTTCTGTGGGCCTCCCTGGTAGCTTAGACGGTAAAGAATCTGCTTCCAATGCAGGAAACCTGGGCTCGATCCCTGGGTAGGGAAGATCCCCTGGAGAAGGGAATGGCAGCCCACTCCAGTATTCCTGCTTGGAGAATTCCATGGACAGAGCCTGGTGGGCTACAGTCCATGGGGGTTGTGCAGAGTCAGACACAACTTTCACTTTCACACTTTCTATGGAAGCTGCTGCTGCTGCTAAGTTGCTTCAGTCGGTGTCCGACTCTGTGCGACCCTATAGACAGCAGCCCACTAGGCTCCTCTGTCCCTGGGATTCTCCAGACAAGAATACTGGAGTGGGTTGCCATTTCCTTCTCCAGTGCATGAAAGTGAAAAGTGAAAGTGAAGTCGCTCAGTCGGGCCCAACTCTTAGCGACCCCATGGACTGGAGCCTAGCAGGCTCCTCCGTCCATGGGATTTTCCAGGCAAGAGTACTGGAGTGGGGAGCCATTGCCTTCTCCATCTATGGAAGCAGAAGTCAGCATTTACTCAAGGATCTAGCTCTTACAGGGCAGAAGATACCTACTAGAATGATGACAATATGAGGCAAATGGACAACGTCCCATCAGAGGGCCAAATTACTGCTTCATTCAAAAAAATGTATTGGATGTCTTCTGTTGCCAGATCTGTGTTAATTATTGGACACTGTGCTAGAGGCTAGTTACAATTTTCATAGCAAGCTATTATCTGAGTGAAACTAGGTCAGGGAGACAGAGGAATTAAGTAGAACATTTAGCTCCGAAAGTATCAGACACATGACAGACTGGAATCTCGGCAAAGGTTAACAATAACAGGGAAGTCTCCTATTTGACACAGATGTGGACAGTTTTCCTCTCAACATCCAGCGATGAGCTCAGAGGAGCTCTCTTGGCTTGGGTTGCTAGGAACCGAGCCTGAGAGAGGTTATCTGCTCAGGAGGTGTATTCAGAGAGTGACCTTGGGAGAAGGGTCGGGGTTGGTACCGGAAGTGGGACAGAGCAGGAGGAAAAGCTAAGCAAGAATGTGTGACTCCCTTGAGATGAGCCCCCAGGGAGGCTCGGGGTAGAGATACACACGGTCTGTCCTACCCTGAGGCTGTCTATGCCCATGTCACTAGGTCAGGGGCCACAGTCTACGTGGGTTTAGCAACATGAATAGCACTCAGACCTTAATGATAGCATCAACCAGTCTGTCCTAAAGGAAATCAGCCCTGAATGTTTATTGGAAGGACTGATGCTGAAGCTGAAACTCCAGTACTTTGGCCACCTGGTGTGAAGAACTGACTCATTGGAGAAGACCCTGATGCTGGGAAAGATTGAGGGCAAGAGGAGAAGGAGATGACAGAGGATGAGATGGTTGGATGGCACCACCAACTCAATGGACGTGAGTTTGAGTAAACTCTGGGAAACGGTGAAGGACAGGGAAGCCTGGCGTGCTGCAGTCCATGGGGTGCAGAGTCAGACGTGACTGAGGGAGTGAACAACAATGATGGCAGGCTGGGTAGTGAGGCAGGGGCACAGACCTACTGAGTGTATCCGAGAGAGAATGAGAAGGGAGGAACTGCACCCAGGGGTGGGGACAGCTACTTTTGGGAAGTACTACTGCAAATGGGGCAGCAATGCAGACTTGCAGCCAAATAAGTACACGGAATCAAGGGGTCTTTTCTTAAAAAAAAAAAAAAAAAAATTGGCTGCCCCAGGTCTTTGTTGCAGCACTGGGTATCTTTTTTTTTTTTTTTCCTCCAGTTGTGGCGTGTGGGATCTAGTTCCCTGACTAGGAATGGGGCTCTGGCCCTAGTCACTGGATGCCCAGGGAAGTTCCAAGATCTTTTTTAAATGGATTTTTTTTTTTTTGCTAACGGGATGATCTAGTAGAGTAGAAACATGATGATGCCAAGAGGAAGGATAGTTTGGAGAGCACTGGCAGGTGGATCCTTTACCACTGAGCCACCAGGGAAGCCCCAGTTCGCCTCGGCAAACAGAGGAAAAGACAGAGTATATTTAAGGGAGTATATTCATGTGAAAGGAGGGCAGGGAGCCTCTGGAGGTTCTCTTCTGATTTCTTTTAGCTTCCCCTGAACTAAAGGAGGACAGGAGACTGAGGACAGAAAATGTGTTGGAGGTTTGAGGCGAGCGAGAAAGTACATGGTACGAGGACAGACTTCCCTGGTGGCTCGGCTGGTAAAGAATCCGCCTGCAATGCAGGAGACCTGGGTTCAATCCCTGGGGTGGGAAGATCCCCTGGAGAAGGCATAGGCTACCCACTCCCATGTTCTGGCCTGGAGAATTCCATGGACTGCAAAGAGTAGGACATGACTGACTTTCACTTTCGCTTTTCTTTCAAGCAACTTTGCTGATTCAAGTCATTTTTGGCTGATGACTTCAGACTGCCTGAAATCATGACTTCTTTCCATATAACAGCATGTCCTTTATTTCTGTTCCATTCCTTTTAAAAAAATATAAAGTTTTTTTTTTTTTTTAATGCACTGGTCATAACAAATACCCTCTTCCAACAACACAAGAGAAGACTATATACACGGACATCACCAGATGGTCAACACCGAAATCAGATTGATTATATTCTTTGCAGCCAAAGATGGAGAAGCTCTATACAGTCAGCAAAAACAAGACCGGGAGCTGACTGTGGCTCAGACCATGAACTCCTTATTGCCAAATTCAGACTTAAATTGAAGAAAGTAGGGAAAACCACTAGACCATTCAGGTATGACCTAAATCAAATCCCTTATGATTATACAGTGGAAGTGAGAAATAGATTTAAGGGCTTAGATCTGATAGATAGAGTGCCTGATGAACTATGGAATGAGGTTCGTGATATTGTACAGGAGACAGGGATCAAGACCATTCCCATGGAAAAGAAATGCAAAAAAGCAAAATGGCTGTCTGGGGAGGCCTTACAAATAGCTGTGAAAAGAAGAGAAGCGAAAAGCAAAGGAGAAAAGGAAAGATATAAACATCTGAATACAGAGTTCCAAAGAATAGCAAGAAGAGATAAGAAAGCCTTCTTCAGTGATCAATGCAAAGAAATAGAGGAAAACAACAGAATGGGAAAGACCAGGGATCTCTTCAAGAAAATCAGAGATACCAAAGGAACATTTCATGCAAAGATGAGCTCGATAAAGGACAGAAATGGTATGGACCTAACAGAAGCAGAAGATATTAAGAAGAGATGGCAAGAATACACAGAAGAACTGTACAAAAAAGATCTTCATAACCCAGATAATCACGATGGTGTGATCACTGACCTAGAGCCAGACATCCTGGAATGTGAAGTCAAGTGGGCCTTAGAAAGCATCACTACGAACAAAGCTAGTGGAGGTGATGGAATTCCAGTTGAGCTATTCCAAATCCTGAAAGAAGATGCTGTGAAAGTGCTGCACTCAATATGCCAGCAAATTTGGAAAACTCAGCAGTGGCCACAGGACTGCAAAAGGTCAGTTTTCATTCCAATCCCAAAGAAAGGCAATGCCAAAGAATGCTCAAACTACCGCACAATTGCACTCATCTCACACGCTAGTAAAGTAATGCTCAAAATTCTCCAAGCCAGGCTTCAGCAATATGTGAACCGTGAACTTCCTGATGTTCAAGCTGGTTTTAGAAAAGGCAGAGGAACCAGAGATCAAATTGCCAACATCCGCTGGATCATGGAAAAAGCAAGAGAGTTCCAGAAAAACATCAATTTCTGCCTTATTGACTATGCCAAAGCCTTTGACTGTGTGGATCACAATCAACTGTGGAAAACTCTTCAAAAGAAGGGAATACCAGACCACCTGACCTGCCTCTTGAGAAATTTGTATGCAGGTCAGGAAGCAACAGTTAGAATTGGACATGGAACAACAGACTGGTTCCAAATAGGAAAAGGAGTATGTCAAGGCTGTATATTGTCACCCTGTTTATTTAACTTCTATGCAGAGTACATCATGAGAAACGCTGGACTGGAAGAAGCACAAGCTGGAATCAAGATTGCTGGGAGAAATATCAATAACCTCAGATATGCAGATGACACCACCCTTATGGCAGAAAGTGAAGAGGAACTAAAAAGCCTCCTGGTGAAAGTGAAAGTGGAGAGTGAAAAAGTTGGCTTAAAGCTCAACATTCAGAAAACCAAGATCATGGCATCCAGTCCCATCACTTCATGGGAAATAGATGGGAAAACAGTGGAAACAGTGTCAGACTTTATTTTTCTGGGCTCCAAAATCACCGCAGATGGTGACTGCACCCATGAAATTAAAAGACTCCTTGGAAGGAAAGTTATGACCAACCTAGATAGCATATTCAAAAGCAGAGACATTACTTTGCCAACAAAGGTTCGTCTAGTCAAGGCTATGGTTTTTCCTGTGGTCATGTATGGATGTGAGAGTTGGACTGTGAAGAAGGCTGAGAGCTGAAGAATTGATGCTTTTGAACTGTGGTGTTGGAGAAGACTCTTGAGAGTCCCTTGGACTGCAAGGAGATCCAACCAGTCCATTCTAAAGGAGATCTTTGGGATTTCTTTGGAAGGAATGATGCTAAAGCTAAAACTCCAGTACTTTGGCCACGTCATGTGAAGAGTTGACTCATTGGAAAAGACTCTGATGCTGGGAGGGATTGGGGGCAGGAGGAGAAGGGGACGACAGAGGATGAGATGGCTGGATGGCATTACTGACTCGATGGATGTGAGTCTGATTGAACTCCGGGAGTTGGTGATGGACAGGGAGGCCTGGTGTGCTGCGATTCATGGGGTCGCAAAGAGTCGGACACGACTGAGCGACTGATCTGATCTGATCTGATCTGATTTTTAAAGTCTTCACTGAATTTGTTACATATGGCTTTTGTTGTGTGTTTTGGCTTTTTGGCCACAAGGCGTGTGACATCTCAGCTCCCCCACCAGGGATTAAGCCGGCACCCCTTCCACTGAAAGGTGAAGTCAACTGCTGGGCCACCAAAGAAGTCCCTTAAATGAGTTTTCTATCATTCTGTTGGGGTTTGGGAAGGGTCTGCTGTGCTAAGTCACTTCAGTTGTGTCCAGCTCTTTGTGACCCCATGGACTGCAGCCCTCCAGGCTCCTCTGTCCATGTGATTTCTCAGGCAAGAATACTGGAGAGGGTTGCCATTTCCTATTCCAGGGGATCTTTGCAGCCCAGGGATTAAACCCAGGTCTCCTGTATTGGCAGAGAGTTCTTTACCATTAAGCCACCAGGGCAGCCCCTTGGGAAGGGTGTGGAGAGTGTTATTTACATGTTCACTGGGTCGCAAAGAGTCAAACATGACTTAGAAACTAAACAACTGTGCTTAAAGGAAAAGTCCCTATGGTAAGTGCTAACTGGAAATGAGAAAGCAGACTGGGTAGTAGTAATGAAGAAACCTTATTCCCTGTCAATTGGGATAAAGTTTTGCTTTTATTCCGACCTCTAAGTTTTCTAAATAAATGCTCTTGAAGGCACACATGGGCAATCCACCCACACACCCTCCCCCATGCCTGCAGAGCTGTCGGTGACCAACCACGGAGGCCCACGTTTAAAATAAAATGACTGTGGCCTCCGTGGTGGTGCCCAGCGTGATATACAGCTTGTTTAAGCAAAAATAATCATGACTTTCCCCACAGACATAAATTGACTCTGCCCATGCGTGACTTTGCATTTTCATCCTATCACTATTGAGTGGAACCAACCTTGAGGAAACCAACTTAAGCCATAGCAAGAAATGTCAGTTATTTAAAAATGAGCTGGAGTCCATACTCACCCAAGCCAGTAAGAGAATCATAAAGTTCTGAATGGCCTCTCTTTGTTCCGACCTTTAGATATCATGCAGGTGAATCTTTAAAGCGGTGTTGCCTGCCAATTGCCAGGCTTTCAAAGGCCACTGAAGCTGCCAGTCTTATTCAGATCCTTCCTGCCTTTCTCCCTGTCTCCCTCCGGAAACAGACACCCCATTCAGCAAAACCAGAAAGAAAGTGTTGGTGACCCAATAGCATTTGTTTTGGTGGTGCTGCTGATCAGAGAGGTGAAGACTGTTTAAACATGGCAGGGTTAGTATGAGAAGGAGTCTTGCAGAGATAATTCCCAAGAGGTTGGAGAAAAATAATCCTTAATTTTTTTTTGGTTAGAAAAGACAATGAACTTGAAGAACTTGGATCCTCCAAGTTTAGCCCCAAAGTGGAAGTGACCAAGTAGAATGGCTACTGTTTTATCCTTCTGTCGTTGGTCTACAGGATATGATGCAGCATTGGCACATACACTTTTTGTTGGGATTTTTACCAGCTGAGCCACAAGGGAAGCTCAAGAATACTGCAGTGGGTAGCCTGTCCCTTCTCCAGGGGATCCTCCCAACCCAGGAATTGAACTGGGATCTCCTGCATTGCAGGCAGATTCTTTACCAACTGAGCTATGAGGGAAGCCCGGGTAAATAAACAGAATTATTAAAGGAAAATAGTTCAGTAACAATCCTGTTCATGTGCTCTGGAATATTATGTAGTGTTTAAAAAACAAGTTAAATCTCTACTTTATTGACAGACCAAAACTCCAAAGACATGTGGTTAAGTCATTTAAAAAAGTAAACAAATAATATATTTGATAAATACAGGAAAACATCTAGAGGTGTATGCAACAAATATAATAGACATTATCTCTGTGGGAAAAGTACTGAGGGAGACCGTCTTATCCACGTGTGCCGCGTGCTAAGCCGCTTCAGTCGTGTCCGACTCTTAGCAGCCCTGTGGACTGGGGCCTCCCAGGCTCCTCTGTCCATGGGATTCTCCAGGCAAGAACACTGGAGTGGGTTGCCATGCCCTCCTCCAGGGGATCTTCTCAACCCAGGGGTCGAACCCACATCTCTTATATCTCTTGTGGTGGCAGGCGAGTACTTTACCATTTGAATATTTTCAACAAGAGCATATTTTTATATTATGTGTGTAGAAAAAAGATAAAGCAAGTGTGCCAATTACCAACTGGTATTTTCCTCTTGTGCACTTATGATAAATTTTCATATTTTACTTCCCTTTTAAATGTCCTATTTACATTTCATTTTTTTAATTTAAAAACTGTAAATTAATCTTTAGTAATTCCTATTTTTCCTACTGATAATACTATTTTTATTGTAATAGCATACTTATTTTGCTATGATTATCATATAATAAGCATGTAAACACAAAAATTAACAAAAATTGAACAATATTATCACTGTTTTTCAACCATTTATTTACTATATATGAGGTATTTCCATATGAATATTATACATCTATATCAGTATTCATGGTGATTTCATTCTATTTCATTGGATATATATTATATGGATATATATTGTTATCTCGTAACCCCCTTCTTTTTGAACATTTATGCTGTATTCCTGTTTTTATTTTTAACTATTACAAACAATTCCAAGAAGTATACATTTGAGCTTGATTGGCTTGCATTTTTAAAAAAAATTTAGTAGTGCAAATTATTGTCCAGAAAAGTTGCACTGTTTTAAACTTGCAGTGAGCAGGAATACATTTTCCCCTACCAGTAAAATAATTGTTGATGTCAGCATTTTAAAAAATCTTCAGTATATGGTAAAAAAATAGAATCATTTAATGTTTAAATGTATGAGTCTTTACTTATTAGTGACAATGTTAATATCTGTCTTTCATTCTTTAGTGAAATTTATGCCCTTTCCTTACTGGGATATTCACTTTTGTTATTGAATTATAAGCTCTTTTTATATTTTAAGGCTATTTGGTCTTTACAACATGTGTTGAAATCTTTTTTACCAGATCATTTAATTTTAAACATTCTTTTAAAACTTTCATCATAAAGACTCTTTAAATTCTTATTTATTAAAATTAGAAATATTTTCTCTTACCATTTTTTCCTCAGAGTCACATTTTGACAATCACCCAAAATATACATGTAAGAAAATAAAAATCCTTAAAGCACTATTACAGTTTCATTTTTTACCTTTAAAATATTTAAAATATGAATAAAAAAGAAAATGTGTGTCTAGGTGCATAAGACATAAAAACATTAAAGACTTTAATTCACCTTATATTTATTGATTTATTCATACACAAAACAGGTAGGACATGAAATTTATTTTTCCCCAAGTGGTTAGTTAGCTAATCATCCCAGTACCAATAAATATCATTTATTTGCTGTTGTATAATACCACCTTCATTATATCAATAAAATTATAAATAAACACAGCTTGTTTCTGCATTTCTATTCATTCATTCCTTTATTCATTCAACCAATCTTGACTGAGCAAATAGTACGTTCTGGGCACCGTTGAGGCACAAAGAACACGGCATAAATGAGATGCACGGGAGCCTTGCCTTTGGAAGCTTCTGGTGAAGTCACAGGCACAACAGTGAAGGCACTGTGATCAGCAGGAGGACACAAGGCAGAGGGTGGAGCGACAGCGTGGAAGAAGGGGCAGGAGAGAAACTTTACGGACAGGATCAGAAGTGTCCGGGAGGCCTGAGGTCTCAGCACGCCTGAAAGGAGCAAAGGGAACGTGAATGATGCACAGAGCCCCAGATGTAGTGAGGAAATAAACCTGTGAAAGTCCGGGGGTAGAGAAGCAGCCAGTGCAAAGGCCCCAGGGCAGGACCGGGGTGGGGGAGGTGAGGCCAAGGCAGCTGGACAGAGATCAACAAGCACAAGTTCAGAGATTTAGAGTGGCAGGGGGCTCTTTGCAGCTGTGGATCAAAGTGCAAGTGAAAGTCACTCAGTCATGTCTGACTCTGTGACCCCATGGACTGTACAGTCCATGGACTTCTCCAGGCTAGAATACTGGAGTGGGTAGCCCTTCCCTTCTCCACGGGATCTTCCCAACCCAAGGATGGAACCCAGGTCTCCCACATTGTGGGCAGATTCTTTACCAGCTGAGCCACAAGGGAAGCCCAAAAATACTGGGGTGGGTAGCCTATCCCTTCTTCAGGGGATCTTCCTGACCCAGGAATCGAACCTTGGTCTCCTGCATTGCAGGTGGATTCTTTACCAACTGAGCTATCAAGGAAGCGGCTGTTGATGAAGGTTCTGTGTGTAGGAAGTGTGCTCTGATTCACATCACTTAAACGCGCGCCTTCGCAGCTGTGTGGAAAACTGACCACGTGAGCCAGCACAGGACCAGATTCAATCTGTGAAGCTGAGCTGGAGCTCACAGGACTTGGTGACTGACTGGACACACAGGAGAGGAAGAGGTATGGCTGGAACAGCTGAGGTGGGATGAACTGGAGACGCATGAAGGTTCCGTAAGGAACATCAGGAATCAGGAGTTTGGTTCTGAACAGGTTCCGGCTGAAATTCTTAGGACCTCTCCAAGTGGAGCTATTAAGCAGGTGGCTGGATATACAAGTCTGAACCTCGGGGGAAAAGGTCAGGCTGGAAATACAAGTTTGGGAGGGTCAGGAGCATAAAGCTGGTGTACAGGGCCTGTGGGATCTCCAAGGGAGACAAGATAATCAGAGGGCCTGGGGGAGAATGCAAAGGAATGGTCAGTGGGGGAGAGGGTGCGGTGCCCTGAGCCAGTTCGGTGTTTTCAGGAGAACGGCAGGATGTGAGTGGTGACTAAGGTCAAGACTGCAAATGGACGGTTGGGTTCCGTGAGCTCGGGGTCATTAGTGACATGGACAAGTGCTCTTGCAGTAGAGGCTTTCAGCTGAAGAGAGTTCAGGGCAGAAGGAGTAAGGGTAAAGCTATTTCTACAAGACATGGAGGCTGTTTGAGAAGTGTGCATAAGCAGGCACTCGCATTTTTGTTCTTCCCCATGGAAGTTAATTCAGTATCTTTGCACACTGACGAAGTAACCCAGGAGAAAGAAGAAATTAACCATGCAGGTGAGGGGGATAAAGGCAGGAACAAGAGGAAATAAGGGGCTTTTCCTGGTGGCTCAGACAGTAAAGAATCTGCTTGCAATACAGGAGGCCTGAGTTCAATCCCTGGGTCAGGAAGATCCCCTGGAGAAGGGACTGACTACCTACTCCAGCATTCTTGCCTAGGAAATCCCATGGACAGAGGAACCTGGCAGGTTATGGTCCATGGGGTTGGAAAGAGTCGGACATGACTTAGTGACAAACAACAACAGTTCTTGTTTCATTGGCTACTTTTGTAAATATTATACTTACTTTTGTTGCTTAGTTGCTAAGTCATGTCTTTGCAACCCCATGGACAGTAGCCCACCAGGCTCTGTCCATGGGATTTCTCAGGCAAGAATACCAGAGTGGGTTGCCATTTCCTTCTCCAGGGGATCTTCCCCAACCTATAGATCGATCCCGTGTCTCCTGCATTGATGGGGGTTTCTTTACCACTGAGCCACCAGGGAAACCCCCAAAGAAGGATGCACATAAATAAAGACTCTACACAAAGCAAAGAAAGCAGATACTCTAAGCGAAAGACTTTTAAAAAATATTCTAAAACTGGAAAGACAACAGAAACTAATGTGACCGATAAACATCAGCGGTAAAATTCAAACTGGAACCTGTACCATTTCAGTTGGTACAGTTACAGGAAGACCTATAAAACCACAGCTCTGCAGAGGAGCTGGGGACCTACCTAGTACAGCTCTGCATCCTGCAGTTGAGGACAGCAAGGGCTAGAGAGCTGCAAAATCTTACTCAAAATCAAACAGAAGCCTGAGAGTATCTTCCATCTAGAATGCAGCACTACTTTCATTAATGTTCTTTGAAACATTTATTTGTAAAGGGTATGGTGATGATTTTTAAACACACCTGCACATTCTGTGAGCCCTCAGAAAGAGGCCTCTTCCCCTGAAATCTGCACCAACCCTGGTGACTCAATGGTTACAAACAGAATACAGTAGAAGCGATGGCATGGCTTTGGAAGTCACGTTGAGAAAAAGCTTGGGTAGTTTCTGCCTCACTCGTTCTCTTGGGTCACTGACACTGGGAGCACCGAGCTGGCATGAGGCCCCACGGTGTGCCCAGGCCACAGGTAGGTGATGTAGCTGAGTTTCCAGATGCCCCTGGCCGTCAAGTCATGGTCCCCCTTCTGCTTTCTGCCACTGAACCTTCCCAACTGAGCCCCCAGACAACCTGGAGCAGAGACAAGCCATTTCCACTGTTGTTGTTGTTCAGTCACTCAGTCATGTCTGAGTTTTAACCAACCCATGGGCTGTAGCACACCAGGCTTCCCCTTCCTTTACCATCTCCCGGAGTGTGCTCAAACTCAATGTCCCTTGAGTCAGTGATGCCATCCCACCCATCTCGTCCTCTGTCTTAAGAGGATGAGATGGGTTGGATGGCACCTCCCACTGTACACAGAATCTCTGTGCATGATAAAATGGTTCTTTTAGGCCAAAGTTTTGGGGTGGCTTGTTGCAGCAGCATAAAAATGAATACTATTTTTCCTCCACTACTATGGATTTTTAAATGGAGAGCAAAGAGGTAAAATTTATTCCTAGTCTATTTTATCTTCAAGTCCAACTAAAGCCAAAAGGCTGCACTTGATTGAGAAGAGAAATGAAATAAAACTTGGTTCTGAATTTTAACTTTCTGCAGCACAGAGGAACAAATTATAAGGCTAGCCCAAGAAGTTTTTCTTTTTTAAGTGTCACAAGATTTTCAGATAAACACTTGCTTAGCAGCACAGTTCAGTTCAGTTCAGTCGCTCAGTCGTGTCCGACTCTGTGACCCCATGAACTGCAGCATGCCAGGCCTCCCTGTCCATCACCAACTCCTGGAGTTCACCCAGACTCACGTCCATCGAGTCGGTGATGCCATCCAGCCATCTCATCCTCTATCGTCCCATTCTCTTCCTGCCCCCAATCCCTTCCAGCATCACAGTCTTTTCCAATGAGTCAACTTTTCGCATGAGGTGGCCAAAGTACTGGAGTTTCAGCTTTAGCATCATTCCTTCCGAAGAACACCCAGGACTGATCTCCTTTAGAATGGACTGGTTGGATCTCCTTGCAGTCCAACGGACTCTCAAGAGTCTTCTCCAACACCACAGTTCAAAAGCATAGCAGCACAGTACTCAAGCAAATATCTTGGCAATTAATCACACGTATACAAGATTTTTTTTTCCCCTGGAGAGAAATTTTTTGTTGTTGTTGAAGAACAGAGCTGTACTTTAAAAGTATTTGAAAACAAAAGCAAACCAGAGGCTTCTCTGCTCTAAAGTACAATAAGGCTGACTTACTTTCATAATGTAAACATCTTTTTTTCTTCTAATTAAGCCAAGTAAACAAAGCAGGATGAGGGCTTGTGTTGGTGTCAAGTGTTCTCGGCAGCCCCTGAAATGCCTGGCAGGTACAGACACATTCAGAGACCTGGAAAACCAAGATACTGTATTAAGTGTTTCTGTTAGTTCCCTATGGCTGCTGTAACCAATTACCTCAAAATTTGCGGTTGAAAACAACAGAACTGGACTTCCCTGGCAGCTCAGTGGTAAAGAATCCGCCTGCCAATGCAGGAGACACAGGTTCTATCCCTGATGTGGGCAGATCCCACGTGCAGTGGAGTCACTACGATTACACACCACAACTCTGGAGCCTGTCCTCTAGAGCTCGGGAGCCACAATCACTGAAGCCCACGGGCTGCAACTCCTGATGCCTGTGTGCTTCAGGAGCAGCTGTGAAGCTGTGCAAAAGCCCTTTCACCTCTCCAGTCTCCCGATACTTATATGTGAGCAGGGATTAGCCAAGGCAAATGCAGTCACAGACCAGCAACCAGGCATCACCCAGTGAGGAATGCTGACACTCAGGCCCCACCCTGGACCAACTGAGCCAGCACGAGCATTTAAGCTGGAGCCCCAGCAGCTTCCAGTGCACCTTCAAGCTTGAGGAGCACTGAGCACAGTTCCTGAGGCAGGATGACTTGCCAATAAACGCGAATCCCCCGTGCCTATAAACCCCACAAAGGCACTTACATAAAATGGCTGAGTTTACATTTAATAACTGAAGACAAAAAGTAAAGAAAGGAGGGAGTAGGCCATTCTTAAAAAAAAAAAATGGCTAACTAGGAACAGGCTGGTACTGAAACACTAATTTCTGGGACTCTTTTGGGGAATCTTTTTAAGAAAAGATTGTTCACGCTACATAGGGAAAAGAAATCCAGATATGAGTCACATCTCACTCACATTTTTTTAAGGCTGTATTATCTGAAAGGAACAGGTGAATTCCTAGGTTACTGGTATATGATTTTTGTGGGAGTTAAAACAATTAAGTGTAAAAACAAAACAAAAAGCTTGGAAGTCATGTCTCCATCTCTCAGAACAAGAAAAGAGCTGCATGAACTGAAAGTGTTAGTCCCTCAGTCATGTCCGACTCTGTGCAACCCCACAGACTGTAGCCCACCAGGTTCCTCTGTCCATGGGATTTTCCAGGCAAGAGGACTGGAGTGGGTTGCCATTTCCTTCTCCAGGGGATCTTTCCAACCCAGGGATCAAACCCAGGTTTCCTGTATTGTAAGCAGATTCTTTACCGTCTGAGCTACCAGCGAAGCCCTGTACAAACTGAAAGTCAAAGAAAGGCAATGCCAAAGAATGCTCAAACTACCGCACAATTGCACTCATCTCACACTCTAGTAAAGTAATGCTCAAAATTCTCCAAGCCAGGCTTCAGCAATATGTGAACCGTGACCTTCCTGATGTTCAAGCTGGTTTTAGAAAAGGCAGAGGAACCAGAAATCAAATTGCCAACATCTGCTGGATCATGGAAAAAGCAAGAGAGTTCCAGAAAAACATCTATTTCTGCTTTATTGACTGTGCCAAAGCCTTTGACTGTGTGGATCACAATAAACCGTGGAAAATTCTGAAAGAGATGGGATACCAGACCACCTGATCTGCCTCTTGAGAAATTTGTATGCAGGTCAGGAAACAACAGTTAGAACTGGACATGGAACAACAGACTGGTTCCAAATAGGAAAAGGAGTACGTCAAGGCTGTATATTGTCACCCTGTTTATTTAACTTCTATGCAGAGTACATCATGAGAAACACTGGACTGGAAGAAGCACAAGCTGGAATCAAGACTGCTGGGAGAAATATCAATAACCTCAGATATGCAGATGACACCACCCTTATGGCAGAAAGTGAAGAGGAACTCAAAAGCCTCTTGATGAAAGTGAAAGTGGAGAGTGAAAAAGTTGGCTTAAAGCTCAGCATTCAGAAAACCAAGATCATGGCATCCAGTCCCATCACTTCATGGAAAATAGATGGGAAAACAGTGGAAACAGTGTCAGACTTTACTTTTCTGGGCTCCAAAATCACTGCAGATGGTGACTGCAGCCATGAAATTAAAAGACGCTTACTCCTTGGAAGGAAAGTTATGACCAACCTAGACAGCATATTCAAAAGCAGAGACATTACTTTGCCAACAAAGGTCTGTCTAGTCAAGGCTATGGTTTTTCCAGTGGTCATGTATGGATGTGAGAGTTGGACTGTGAAGAAGGCTGAGAGCTGAAGAATTGATGCTTTTGAACTGTGGTGTTGGAGAAGACTCTTGAGAGTCCCTTGGACTGCAAGGAGATCCAACCAGTCCATTCTGAAGGAGATCAGCCCTGGGATTTCTTTGGAAGGAATGATGCTAAAGCTGAAACTCCAGTACTTTGGCCACCTCATGTGAAGAGTTGACTCATTGGAAAAGACTCTGATGCTGGGAGGGATTGGGAGCAAGAGGAGAAGGAGATGATAGAGGATGAGATGGCTGGATGGCATCACTGACTCGATGGACGTGAGTCTGAGTGAACTCCGGGAGTTGGTGATGGACAGGGAGGCCTGGTGTGCTGCGATTCATGGAGTCGCAAACAGTTGGACACGACTGGGCAACTGATCTGATGTGATCAGAGAACTGAGGTCTTGGGATAAACTAACACCCTGAAAACTACAGACAGGTGAGGACCAAGCACACAGGACCGCACAGCAGAAGCTCTGGGACCAGGAGCAGGGCTTTCGTGGCTCCCACAGCACACTGCTAGACGCTGACGATGGGCTACAGACTAAGCAAGGATCCCCACGTTTTCATGGATTTCATGTCCAGCATCCCCATCAGGTTTTCATGGGGAAGATGGGAGAAAAATCCCCTTGTTTGGCTGGGGGTGGGGGGAATAGTAGCCCTTTCAAAATATGTCGTGACAGAAGTTTAACCAAAGTTTGACTAACACACATTTGCTTCCATTGATCAGTGGGGACAAAATAGTTCAGCTCATTTAAGAGCTAAAGCACGGAAATTTGGAGGGTCTGTGTCTGACCTTTTCATAAGTAATCAAGGTACTCCTGTTAAGTCTCATTTAGTCTTATGGGGGAGACAGGTTCCTTGCAGTGAGCTTTTTCTCCCAACATAAAGTATGAGAAATCTCTTAATTGTCACTGTTTTCCAGGAGTATGGGGTTCAGATAACAGCACCATTAACAGTAAGGCTTTCCAAGGCTGATCTAAGATTCTTCACTATTTCTTCTCTGACTCTTCTTTTCTTTATGTAGATCTGAGTTTCTGACCCTTATCTGACCCTTTCCTTCTCTCTGAAGAACTTTAAAAACTGTTTCTTGCAAGGCAGGTCTACTTTTGCTTCTCAGAGATCTGTATTTCTCTTTTACTTTTGAAGGATAATTGTGCTGGATACAAAATTCTAGGTCATTGTTTTTTGTTTTTTGTTTTTTTTTCTTTCAAAACTCTGAATATGTCACCCCAAGGTCTTCTACTATGCATGGTTTCCGGTAAGAAGTCTGATATGATGCTGACCTTTGTTTCTCTGCATGTAAGTTCATGGAGTGTGCAATGCTGAAACTTTGTTTGTCCCTCATTGGTTCAGTGCATCCTCAGAGACAAGTTCCCAGTATTGAGTGGCTCTGATCCACTTTTATTTTCCAGTTTTTTTTTCTTAAACTGTTCTTGATGGAGTGCCTCTAAGAGAAGCATGTAGGGTGCTCACTAAAAATGCAGACTCTTGGGTCCAAGCACTCTATGAGAATCTCTGGGAAAAGGACACAGGATTTTATATTAAAAACAAATCTCTAGGTGGTAAAACCATTGCTTCATAGTTACGTATTTTATGTCTCATATAATTATTTAAGAGTGATATTTTATGCTTTCCTATATATTTAGATTTCAATCCATCTTAATTTGCTTTCTGTTATGATGCAAAGGCATTCCTTGGTAGTTCAGATGGTAAAAAATCCACCTGCCATGTGGGAGACTTAGGTTCGATCCCTGGCTTGGGAAGATCTTCTGGAGGAGGGCATGGCAACCACTCCAGTATTCTTGCCTGGAGAATCCCCATGGACAGAGAAGCCTGACAGGCTACCATCCATGGGGTCATAAACAGTAAGACATGACTGAGTGACTAAGCACAGCACATGATGCAAAAATCTAAATTAACTGTATTTTTAATGTTTTTACTTTAATTATGCCAGTAGCATTTATTAATAACCCATCTTTTCCCACTAAATTAAAGCATCACCCTTATGATAGATTGTGGAGTTTCTCACAGTTTTAAAAAAAGACGCATTCCTTTATTCTTTTTGTAAAGTATCATGTACTAATCATAAAGAATTTATGACATGCAGAAAAATTAGGTTGTTTTAAAAACCCAGCTGTCTTAGATTGAACAGTATCCCCCCAAAATTCATGTCAACCTAGATTTGTGAACTTATTTGGAAATGCAATCTTTGCAGATTTAATTACATTAACATGAGATCTTTTAGGATTAGTGAAGTCTTTCAGTCATGTCTGACTCTTTGCGACCCTGTGGACTGTAGCCCACCAGGCTCCTCTGTCCGTGGGATTCTCCAGGCAAGAATACTGGAGTGGGTTGCCATTTCCTTCTTAGGGTGGGTCCTAATTAAAAGAATTAGTACTAACATAAGAAGGGAACCTGGGCTTCCCAGGTGGTACAGTGGTAAAGAATCCGCCTGCCAATGCAGAAGACACAAGAGACACGGATTCAATTCCTGGGTCAGAAAGATCCCCGGGAGAAGGAAATGGCAACCCACTCCAGTATTCTTGCCTAGGAAGTCCCATGGACAGAGGAGGCTGGTGGGCTACAGTCCATGGAGTCACAAAGAGCACAACTCAGCACACATGGAGAAAGAACAGATGCACAGTGAATGCCATGTGAGGGCAGAGACTGAGACTGAAAAGCCAAGGAAAGAAAGCATGCGACTACCAGAAACTAAGGCAGAGGCGGGGTATATAGTCTTCTTCCGAGGCTCCAAAAGAACCAACCTTGCCAACATCTTGAGTTTGGACAGCTAGACCCCAGAGCCACAAGCGACTAAGTTTCTGTTGCTTTGTGCCACCAGTCTGACTGCGGTGCTCTACTACTACTACTACTACTAAGTCGCTTCAGTCGTGTCCGACCCTGTGCAACCCCATAGACGGCAGCCCACCAGGCTCCCCCATCCCTGGAATTCTCCAGGCAAGAAAGCTCTAGGAAACCAATATATCAACTACCAAGAAATAACTAACTTTAACATCAAATGGCCCTCATTCCAGATATATTTAGTTCAGTCGCTCAGTTGTATATGACTCTTTGAGACCCCATGGGCTGCAGCATGCCAGGCTTCCCTGTCCTTCACCAACTCCCAGAGGTTACTGAAACTCATGTCTGTTGAGTTGGTGATGCCATCCATCTCATCCTGTGTTGTCCCCTTCTCCTCCCACCTTCAATCATTTCCAGCATCAGGGTCTTTTCCAATAAGTCAGTTCTTTGCATCAGGTGGCCAAAGTATTGGAGCTTCAGCATCAGTCCTTCCAACGAATACTCAGAGCTGATTTTCCTTTAGGATTGACTGGTTTGATCTTCTTGTAGTCCAAGGGACTCTCAAGAGTCTTCACCAACACCACAGTTCAAAGCATCAATTCTTTGGTACTGAACTTTCTTTATGGTCCAACTCTCACATCCATACATGACTACTGGAAAAACCATAGCTTTGACTAGATGGACCTTTGTCAGCAAAGTAACACGGCATTTAGCATGATGTACTCTGCAAATAAGTTATATAAGCAGGGTGACAATATACAGCCTTGATGTACTCCTTTCCCAATTTGAAACCAATCCATTGTTCCATGTCTAGTTCTAATTGTTGCTTCTTGATCTGCATACAGATTTCTTAGGAGGCAGGTAAAGTGGTTTGGTATTCCCATCTGTTTAAGAATTTTTCAGTTTGTTGTGATCCACACAGTCAAAGGCTTTTGTATAGTCAATAAAGCAGAAGTAAATGTTTTTTTGGAACTGTCTTGCTTTTTCTATGATCCAACGGATGTTGGCAATTTGATCTCTGGTTCCTCTGACTTTTCTAAATCCAGCTTGAACATCTGGATGTTCTTGGTTCATGTATCATTGAACTCTTGCTTGGGGAATTATATTTAAGCATGAAGTGTAGTGTGAAAGTGTTAGTCACTCAGTCACGTCCAACTCTTTGTGACCCTATGGACTGTAGCCTGCCAGGCTTCTCTGTCCATGGGATTTTTGCCATTTCCTACTCAAGGGGATCTTCCTAACCCTGGGATTGAACCCCGGTCTCCTGCACTGCAGGCAGATTTTTTACCGTCTGAGCCATCAGGCAAGTCCATAATATGTACACACATATTATATATGTAACAGATTGAGAGAAATATTTCCCATACAAGGTAATTCTGTACACTCTATATCATTAATTATTATTTTACTTGAATGGAGAAGGCAATGGCAACCTACTCCAGTACTCTTGCCTGGAAACTCCTATGGACGGAGGAGCCTGGTAGGCTTCAGTCCATGGGGTTTCGAAGAGTCAGACACAACTGAGTGACTTCACTTTTACTTTTCACTTTCATGCACTAGAGAAGGAAATGGCAACCCACTCGAGTGTTCTTGCCTGGAGAATCCCAGGGATGGCAGAGCCTGGTGGGCTGCCATCTATGGGGTTGCACAGAGTCGGACACAACTGAAGTGACTTAGCAGTAGCAGCATCTTAAAAAAAAGAAAAAAACTGGATTTGTACTATTAGTCTGCTGATGGTTATTTCTGTTTCTGTGCTAACAGCTTGGTGTTTAATTTTTTTATTATTATTACTCCTTTTTTTAGAGTTTTCTTGACCATTCACAACCGTGTGATCCTCTACACAAAATTTAAAATTAGTTACTTTTAAGTCACCCTCGAGAGAATTTGGGATTTTGATGTCAATTGTGCTAATTTTCAAATTTGACTTGGGAAGAATTGGCCTATTTTTGGTCCTGACTTCTCATCCAAAGATCTGGCACGTTTTTTTCATTTACTCAAGTCTTGTTTTCACCAAGAGTAATGGATTTATTTCATCACCAGGATCTTGTAACTCCTTAAACTTTATTCCTAATTACTTTACAGTTTTTGATGCCACTGCAAATAAAATAATTTCCTTTTTAATAGGTTATTACTTGTTCAAAAGGAAAACTGCTAATTTTCCCTCTGCTTATCTCTCTCGAGTTTTAAGCCTCTTACTAAACTCAGTTTTGATGGAGACATCTGAATTTTGGCCCTTGGCCTCTGAAGCGCTGCATTAACCCCTAGCTTTCCTGTATTCCAGCCTCCTTGCCAGCCAGTGAGCTGCACAACCGCGTCATAAAGTGCGGTGTCTCCAGGGCACAGCACCAGCGAGCTCAGCTCAGAGCAAAGTGGTCTGTACCCAGGGCCACTGACACTATTTTGGCCCGCTTGACGAAACCAGCTCCTAAGAAATAACGCCGTCAGTCAGTTCCTACTGAGGCACCTTTCACCTGCGCCAAAAGCAGACGAGCCCAAGATTACGACAGGAGCATCTTACCAGGAAGCAAAAGTGCTCTGGAGCAGAGGCCAGGGAGTCGGCCTCCCGCGCGGCGGGCCGGCGGAAAGAGCCGAGCGCACTCGGAAGCTCCGGCCACGCCTTCCGCAGAGAGCGTCAGGGGGCGGGGCTCGTGCGACGGCGCGTTGAGCGCGGGGCATTGTGGGAGGGGCGGCCGGTGCGGCCGCGGCTGCCATCTTAGCAACTCCTGGCGTTGCGGCCTTGTCGTTGGAGGCGGCCTTCGCGGCGGCCCTCGACCTTAGAGAGAGACGAGAGAGTCAGCTCGCTGACCAGCTTTCTTTCCCTCGGCCTCGACAGACCTGCCGGCCCGCGTCCGGAGGCGGAGGCGCGGGTAGCCCGGCACGTGCAGGGCCCGAAGCCAGCGGTTAGTCACAGCGTCGCCCGGAAGGATGGGCCGGTCTCGGAGCCGGAGCTCGTCCCGCTCCAAGCACACCAAGAGCAGCAAGCACAACAAGAAGCGGAGCCGGTCCCGGTCGCGCTCTCGAGACAAGGAACGCGTGCGGAAGCGCTCTAAGTCCCGGGAAAGTAAACGGAACCGGCGGCGGGAGTCGCGGTCCCGCTCGCGCTCCACCAACACGGCCGTGTCCCGGCGCGAGCGGGACCGGGAGCGCGCCTCGTCCCCGCCCGACCGCATCGACATCTTCGGGCGCACGGTGAGCAAGCGCAGCAGCCTGGACGAGAAGCAGAAGCGAGAGGAGGAGGAGAAGAAGGCAGAGTTCGAGCGGCAGCGGAAAATGTGAGCTTCCGCGCGGGGAATGGTGGGGGTGAGGGGAGTGAGGGGGACGGGGGGAGACGGGTGGTGAGGGGAGACGGCGAGAGGGAGGTGGTGAGGGGGTTGTGAGGGGAGACGGGGTGACGGGGGGCACCGGTGGGGGGCTTGGTGAGGAGAGAGGGGGTGACGGGGTCAATGGGGGGTGGTGAGAGGAGACGGGGGAGAGAGTGGTGAGGGGAGACGGGCTGACGGGCGAGTGGGGGGTGGCAGGGCAAGAAGGGGGTGACGGGGTCAGTGGGGGATGACGGGGACACTGGGGGTGACGGGCGGTGAGAGGTAGCGGGGGTGGCGGGGACACTGGGGTGACGCGGGAGTGAGGGGCGGCGAGGAGGCAGGCGGTGGCTGGGTCGGGGGAGGTGGAGGAGGTTAGAAGAGTCGCCGGAACCGGGCCCCGCGGGCTTGCAGCTTCGGCGTCTGGAATAGCGGGGTCAGGACCTACCCGCGAGTTGGTTGGGGAGGAAGACAGCGGGGACCAGCCTGGGAGGGCTTGGAGGGGAGATCGCGTTTTGGCGCGAGAGGAGGCGGCGGCGGCCGCCAGTCCCGGAAGTGGGGGGTGCAGTTCCGAGCGGGCCGGGAGCCGTGTCGGCCCCCGAGGCTGACGAGGGATGCGGGCCTCTGTCGCGTCGGAGACGTAGGACCCGAATTCTCGGGGTAAAGAAAAACACTCCAAAACCAGGCGTTGAACTTCCGTGTGTTCCTCCTGTTGAGTGATGTCGTGGTCGCTTCTCCCTTCTTGAGCCTCCTTTTTTTTTTGAGGTGTAAAAAGCAAAACACACGAAGCTTAAGTGTATAGTAAGATGGATCTTGACGCGTGTATTCACTTGTGTAACCACCATCCCGAGCAAAGCTGACTCCCTCCTTTTGCTGTGCTGTGCTTAGTCGCTCAGTCGTGTCCGATTCTGAGACCCCGTGGACTGTAGCCTGCCCGGCTCCTCTGTCCATGGGGATTCTCCAGGCAAGAATACTGGAGTGGGTTGCCATCCCCTCCTCCAGGGGATCTTCCCGACCCAGGATCGAACCCAGGTCTCCCACATTGCAGGCGAATTCTGAGCCACCAGGCAATTGTACTGTTTATTCATTTTGCTGTATAGTTCTCTGTAGCACACTTTGGTGCAAGCCTATTGTTTCCCCTTGTGGTGTACTTGCTGTTGAGAAGACAGATTTGCTTTTACTTTTGCATTCATCCCATGTAGAAGAGGCACCTCTCGAGTTCTCTTTTGATCTAAGACTAGGTGCACATCAGTTCAGTTCAGTTCAGTCGCTCAGTTGTGTCCGACTCTTTGCGACCTCATGAATCGCAGCACGCCAGGCCTCCCTGTCCATCATCAACTCCTGGAGTTCACTCAAACTCAAATCCATCGAGTCAGTGATGCCATCCAGCCATCTCATCCTCTGTCCTCCCCTTCTTCTGCCCGAAATCCCTCCCCAGCATCAGAGTCTTTTCCAATGAGTCAACTCTTCGCATGAGGTGGCCAAAGTACTGGGGTTTCAGCTTTAGCATCATTCCTTCCAAAGAACATCCAGGACTGATCTCCTTCAGAATGGACTGGTTGGATCTCCTTGCAGTCCAAGGGACTCTCAAGAGTCTTCTCCAACACCACAGTTCAAAAGCATCAATTGTCCCACACTCAGCTTTCTTCACATAGTCCCAAGCTAATGAAATGGCTTGGGATAATACGGTCTAATCATGAAATTTTGGTTTTAAAGTATAGGGTTCTGTTTTGGTTCAAGACTATGGTGCTCTGATGCTTTGGGTGTTCTTTCCCACCGAGAATTCGACTTGCTGACTCTACCTGTTTAACCAGCCATCTTCCATAGCTCTTGAATGCATGTTTCGAACGTGCCCGTGAGGCAAGACAATTACTGAATGTTGAATTTTCCCGAGCCAAGTTTTTCTTGTATACTGATTGTGCAGGGATTTTAACTTTCTCTGCAGTGTGGCTTGTTTCTAAAAGCAAATCATTAAGAGGTCTGGGAATAGAAAACTAATATTACCGTGGAAGCATTACCTGAAGAGTCCCTTCACTGCATTCCTTTAAAACATGGAAATGCTTTCATTTTTCCTTAGAAATGTCAGTGATTGTATGAACACCAAGTACCCATAATTGTGTCAGAGGAAATTTCGATTACATAGAATCCAGTTTTGTAAAGATGTAGCTCTCAAATAACTATCAACGTATGAGTATTTAAAAAAATTAAGACATCTCTGAGATAATATTTACATATGAAACCAAAGGATACCTCCAAAGAGTAATGGTTTGCCATTTGCTAGAAAGCTCAAGACTAGAAAGCTCCCATACATACGTATGGGAGGAATAGTTAGAAGGATTTAGCAGACTTAACACGAATAACAGAGAAGAAATCCAGAGATGAAATGAGAACATAGAGCAGTTATGTAGTTACAAGTTGATAGAGGAGGCACACTTCCATTAGCTTGTATGAAGGGAGGAGGGGGCAGAACTAGCATCCACCTTAAACTGAATTCCTGTGTGTCCTGCCGTTAGTCACTCAGACATGTCCAACTCTTTGTGACCCATGGACACTAGCCCACCGGCTCCTTTGTCCATGAAATTCTCCAGGCAAGAGTACTGGATGGGTAGCCATTCCCTTCGGAGAAGGCAATGGCACCCCACTCCAGTACTCTTGCCTGGAAAATCCCATGGATGGAGGAGCCTGGTGGGCTACAGTCCATGAGGTCGGTAAGAGTCGGACACAACTGAGCGACTTCACTTTCACTTTTCACTTTCCTGCATTGGAGAAGGAAATGGCAACCCACCCCAGTGTTCTTGCCTGGAGAATCCCAAGGGATGGGGGAGCCTGGTGGGCTGTCGCCTATGGGGTCGCACAGAGTTGGACACGACTGAAGTGACTTAGCAGCAGCAGCAGCCATTCTCTTTTCCAGGGGATCTTCCTGACCAAGGGATTGAACCTGTGTCTCTTGCAGTAGGCACTGCTTAATATGGTCTAATGCAGAGGAGACAATTGAAAGGTCTAGGTTTCACAGCCGTGGGAATGGGCAGAAGTAGTTGTCTATCTACAAATTGTGTTGGTTAGCTTGTTCATCTAATACTTATGGAACATTTGAGAAGTGCCAAGCACTATGCCAAGAGCTGTTATTCTGAAAGATTGATTGGCCCTCCAGGATCCCCTGGAGAAGGAAATGGCAGTCTACTCCAGGACTATTGCCTGGAAAATCCCATGGACAGAGGAGCCTGGTAGGCTACAGTCCATGGGGTTGCAAAGAGTCAGACATGACTGAGAAACTTCACTTTCATGCCTTATGCCAAGAGCTGTTATTCTGAAAGATGATTGACCGTCCAGGATCTCAGTCTAGCTTGAAGATGTATAGGTGGGTAGGTAGGTTATAATACAGTGTGGTAAATTCCATGATAGTGATGTGACTGTGAAAAGGAGGCATCCTAGACAGCTCAACACCTTAGTTCTCTTGAGGAATGAGTGGCAGATAAAGATAGGAGACTGTCAGGCTTGCCATAGGATACGTGGGCACCCAGGGAGGGAGTCCCCCCACCCCTGCCAGAATAAAGGGAGAGGTGCAGATGGTCTTAATGTGGAGTAAAGATATGAATATGGACTTGAAATTCTGTAAGTACGAAAGTCATGGAGTGACTGGAAAGGTAGATTTAGGCTGGGAATCATGGGAAGGGTCTTGTAGGCTGAATTACTGAGCTTGAATTTTGTCATAGAAACCAGAAGGGTTTAAAGCAGGCAAATGGTGTGGGGTTGTTGATTTGTTTTTAAACAGATCAACTGCTGTGTAGGATAAATTACAGTAAATACACATAGGAGTAGTGAAGGAGCAGTTGTTGAAATGGACAAAAGGGACAGATTTAAGAAACATTTAGAGCAAATAAAATTTCATGTGAAACATAAGGGAAGTAAAGCATATTCTTGCCTCTGTTGTGGCCATTGCACCTCAGCTACCAGATGTTTAAGTCATGACACTGTGGGTCAGACTCAGGTAAAATGTCAGAAGCCTGGTGCATGGTGGAGGGGGAGAAATAAAGGGAGTTTCCACTTGGCACTTCCAATGTAGGCACTAGATTTTGAATATAGTGAGTTTATCCAAGCTTGATAGTGGGGGACTGAAACCTGAGAACCTTTGATCCTAGATAGAATGACCCAGGGAGAGTGTGGGGAAGAGCGGGGGTCACAGGGATGTCTGTGATTACCATTGGACAGAAGGAAAGTGCGTGGTCAGGCAGTGAGTGAAGAAGGAGTGGAAGATACACTGTCGAGTGTACCTTCTGGTGAGAGGTCCAGTGTGGGGTGGAGAGAGACAGCAAAATTAAAATTGATTGGGCTTTAGCGATTAGAAAGTCTCAGTAAGATTGGAAACCAGGCTGTTTTGCCATTTACACTTCTGAGACCTTGAATAAACTACCTACCTTGGAGCTTGATTTCTTATCTGTAAAATGGAGATAGCTCTCATGTTTATTGTGAAGGTTAGAAATAGTGCATTTGGGGTACCTAGGTGGTATTTGTCATGTATGCAGTAAGACTCAATAATGTTGTTTGTAAGTTGCATACATGCAACCAGATTGAACCTGGTGAATTTAAGAAGTGACCTTGTAAGTCATAATTTTAATACAATAAAAGGCAGACCTTAAAATTAAATTCTTTTTCTCAATTTTGAGGTTGATAATTCAGTTGGAAAGATCTCCTCATGTCCCAGTCATTCAGTGTTGCGCTCTCTCTCTGCTTCTGCACCCTTATTTTCATGTTTTATTTTGAGATGCTTTATGCCTGTTGTAATAACTGTTGGGGAAAGAGTGACTAAAAATGGCTTGCAACAAATCAGGATAGTAGTGGCGTAGTAACTAGTGTTCAACTGCATGACTTTGAGCGCCTTCTAAATGAGAGTATCTGAAGTGAACTGGGGTCTTAGATAGATTCTGAGAATACTTGGGAGCTTATTGTGAGAGCAAATTCAGTGTGTTGGAACTGCATATCAGGGAGGATAGGGCTTTGAGAAGAACTTTAGGGAGAAAGATCAGGCTGATGTTGAAAAGAATTTTACCAATTTTTAAAGTATTTTGTAGCCAAGTTTTTGTGCATACCTGTGCTGTCCACATTTGTCTGGGGAAATCATGCAGAGTAGGTCATTGCCTGTGGAGCAGCTAGGTTGAGGGCCACCCCTCAGCCACCTGCTTTGCCTCAGAGCCCATCAGAGATGTACATGATGATATGGTGTATAAAGCTTTGGGCAGAGTAGTCAGTACTGAGTAAATACTGTTTGCTAATATTATGAAGCAGTTCCTAGAATTAAGCTCCTTGCACTGAGTTTGTACATTTTAAAGACTTAAAATAATATTGCGTGATACTCTGTGCAAAGTCCCACTCGAATTAATGGTGCTGTGTTGCTGGGCCTTTGCTGTTTGTTCTAGTGGTTGCCGTTTTAAGGTTGATTGTGATCAGTGTTTTTAAAAGACCTGAGACAATGGAGAAAACTTGGTTTTGATTCACCCCTTTCATCAGTGTCAGGTTCTTAACAAGGGGATGAATTTAGCAGAGGACTTTGAGGAAAAAATTAAAGAAAAGAATATCAAGAATGACACTCCTATGACCAAAGTTTAACGAATGGGTATGCAGTAATTACAGTGATATGTTTCATAAGATACTAGTGATGAAATTGGGTTGTTGTTTTTTTTCTTTTCCTGAGAAAGTTTCAGTGCCTCTTTTGAAAGTCAGCCTAATAGCTGCCTTATCAGTGATTATGATAATAAATTTGTCATCAGTAAAAATGAACTCAATTTTTTTTAAGAGCTATCCACCCATCCCACCCTCCTTCAGCTGAGTGGTACAGCAATGTTATGTTGTATTAGGTTTTATTCAGTTTTATACTATATATCTTTGCTTTTGTGGGAAGACAGACAAAGAAAGGGATCCAGACAAAAGAACGGTGGAGTAAAGGGATCCAGAGTCACAGTCGGAAGTCCAGGCTGTGGCTTCTAGCACAGCACCTAGTGTACAGTGGGTGGTTCCTAGAGGCTTGTCCTGTCTCTCAGGTGCTTAATCCCCTGTGCTTGTGTCATTGAGTTTCTGGATGCACGTGTGTGGAGGGAGGGGAATTAAAACAGTGTTGGGCTTTTAACTTTTTCAGAGCTGGATCTAGAGATTGATTACTTTTTTCTGATTGCTGAAATAGCAGTTCTAACCTTACCAAGAATAACAGTGATTATATCATTGATAATCCTTGTAGGGGGCAGCTCTGCACTGGTGCCCTGACCTTGCCTGTCTCCTGACCGGGCACAGCAGCAAGGCCTAATTACAGTCCGGAGTGGGGGTGCCTGTTCCTCCAGGAACAGAGAGAGATAAGCAGCCTTGTGAGAAAGTCCACTGGGCCATTTCCCATCTCCTGGTTTCAGTTAAGCTTGGCAGTTTCTGCTTGCCCTCCCCTCGAGACTGTGAAACTGCTGAGCTGTAGTTACAGAGTTGACTCCTTAGCCGCAGCTGCCTCTTGCCTACACTGCTTGTCACCATGTGTGGCATGTCACCTGGCCCCTCTGGTTTGGTGGCCATCAGTGGGAGCAGAGACCCAGGGAGCTGATACCATGCTGGTGTGGCTTTTGCTGTAAGTAATAACACTGAATTTGTTTAGGCTCATTTAGTACTTACTGACCAAATCTGTGGAAATGTGGCCCCATCAGCCATTGTGCTGTATTGCTGTCATTTAGGGACTGTTTGCTTGTCAGAAACACTAAATATATGTCAGATCTCTTCCATCTTTACCAAACTCCTTAGTTAATTAGGCAGCTTTTCTGCTGATAACCTAACTCAAAGCCTTATCCCATTCTTTTCCCTCTTTACTACTTTGTGTGGAAAGTTTTTAATTGGAACTTGGCTTATAGTGTCCTTTTAAGAGTTGAGTTGTACCATTTTTGAAATTTTTAAATGAAATTTCTTCTAGACTTACACATTTATTAATTTTACAAGAACCAACTAACAAAAGAACGTGTACAGGTTATGTGTGTACTTTTAAAACTTGGTGTTAGGAAAGCTTTCCAGTTTACCAAAATGGAGTACTGTAATCCTCATACTTCATACAGGTTCAGCAATTGTTAGCCTTGCTTGTTTCTTTTCATGTTTGTCTTTCTCTTTGGATGAAGTAGAGAAACAACATGGTTATATTTGAAATGTAGTTTTAATTTGTATTGAAGTCACTGCCTGATTTCCTTTAGATATTCTGGTCACTCAATTTTAGTGCTGAGGTAAATACCTGTTCTATTTTACTGAGCTGCTGTAGATGAAGGCTTATTGGAACTGCCTTAATACGATATTTTATTGAAACTTAAAAAAGGAAAAGGAGCATAGTTAGAGTACATGTTAGGCTTTCATGTTTTCCCCTCCAATTATAATCACCAATAATGTAATGTTGGGAAGAGATAGTTAAGAGGCAAGCAACAGAATCTTCAGAATGGTTATTTCAGATATCTGAAACCTAACAAATTATGCTTTCTCAAGAAGCTCCTATCTCCCTGGCAGAAATACGTAGAGATTATAAATGCAGAAACAGATATGAATCGGAATGTAAGATATGCTGGTGTTAGTATGGTATCACTGAATAAATAACAGGAGTTAAGAATGAAAGCACCTTAGTGGAAATTGAATCACCCCCAAAATAGTTGACTTGAAGTGGATTAGGATATTTAAAGGTCACTTAGAAACTATAAAGTCTTGATAGATAAATTGAATGACTTCATACATACATATGAGTCATCAAAAGATAGAAAGTTTACAGATTTTGTTTAATTTTGTGGTTGTGAGAAAGTTGAAGCATTAATAGATTGACCTCTTAGTATTTAGGTATACTTTCAGAGTCTTGCATTCATTTCAGCACAGATTGTCTCAAATAATGCTGTTGAATAGAAATGTAATGTGAGTCAGATTAAAAAGAAACTAGTGAAGTTAATTTTAATATATTCTGTATCTTTATTTTTTTCTTTTTACTAATCTTCAGTTCAGACTGGATGCATGTGACTAGTGGCTGTCATATTGGAGATGACTTGTATAGTGCGAGGTTTCCACCATGGTGCCTTGATAAATGTCAATATCTTCAGCACCGAATTTCGCCTTGAGTAAATAAGTTCATATATATTATCTAAATGGGATTAGAATAATTCAGCAATATCATGGTGCATTGAACTTTTTAGTAGAAGTGATGATACAAATGCATTTCATCCACTTCCCCATATCTGGAGAAGGAAATGGCAACCCACTCCAGTATTCTTACCTGGAGAATTCCATGGACAGAGGAGCCTGGTGGGCTACAGTCCATGCGGTTGCAAAGAGACACAACTGAGTGACTAGCACTCCCCATATTTGGTAGAGCTTTGAATTGACAGTTAACAAAAGAAAGAACAGGTTCATTAAAGGGAAGAGTTGTGAAGCTAAATAAATCTGTGTTTTGTCTAAAAGCTGAAGTACTATTGCTTTCGCACTGTGAATTTCTTTGGATCTGTATTTATTCTTACCTTGCTTGTAGTGGGGGAGGAGGAATCAATTGAATTGCTTGCTACATAAGTTTCTCCTAACTTTTCTGTAATTCATGGCTTAGATTAAATGGATTGGCAGATGAGCAAATCATATATTTAATAGCTTGTCCTTTCATTATAAAGCTGATAGTTTAAGTAGATTTCCTGTTTCAGATTTACTCTGCGGTTCCTAAAGCTAAGGCATTAAGCTCTTTGTATATACTAGTCTTTTTGTATTTACTTTAGAAAGTGACAGAAGAAAAAACCATGATGTTATATTTATTTGAATTTTGGTATCACTTGACCTCTTGGTATTTATCTTTTCCTTGTATGTTACATGAGAATGAGTTGTAAAATCATGGAAATATATAATCGGACTCTGTTTTACAGACTTAGAACTAGTTCTATTTCAACTCTTCGTTTACTATATTATCAAAACCATTTTTCCCACTTTGTTTGCTAGTCGGCAGCAGGAAATAGAAGAAAAACTCATCGAGGAAGAAACAGCACGAAGAGTGGAAGAACTGGTGGCCAAAAGGGTAGAGGAAGAATTGGAGAAAAGGAAGGATGAAATCGAGCGAGAAGTTCTCCGAAGGGTGGAGGAGGCCAAGCGCATCATGGAAAAGCAGTTGCTCGAAGAACTCGAGCGACAGAGACAAGCTGAGCTTGCAGCACAAAAAGCCAGAGAGGTAACGCTCGGTCGTTGGGAAAGTAGAGACAGTCCATGGCAAAACTTTCAGTGTCGGGTGCCTCCTGCTCAGTTCAGAAAGAGATGGAATACAGACTCATTCCTTTCTCGTCTAAACTTAACATTGCTGTGAAAGTTAATTTTTTAGCCTATTCAGATGTGCTGACTGATACTTAAAAGTTATTTCCATAAAACTATCCAAGGATACTTTTTGATTGAATGAAACTGGCTTACATATTTGAGAAGTGTTTGAAACTTTTGCCATGGCTGCAGGACTTACATTTTTCTTTGGGAGGGTGGGGGGAGACAGGGAGTGGTAAAGGGAAAAGGTTAATAATCCACCTGTGGTTATGTGTTCTTCTTTTCTGTTCATCACTCTTACTGCCTAGACTGTGAGAGGCTTTTTGCCTTCAGTCAGATTAAAAAGAGCAGGGCCTAACGTTGAGTGACAGCACCTGCTTTTGATAAATAGGTTTTCTTGCTCTTCTTTTTTTCCTTCTTTTATTCCTTGCCCCCTACCCCAAATCCTGCTTCAACACAATGGACTAATTCTAGCATTCTGATCATAAGGCCCTCCATTTTCCTAATGTGTTTCAAGGATCTTTTTAGGAAAAATGTCCAGATATTCATCCACTTTTTTAGTATCTACTAACAACTCCTTTTTTCCTCTAGAGAGTTATGAAGGAACAGGTTGTCCTTGTCTGGAGTCAAGCTAAACACACGATTTGTTTTATCAGCAGCTGGAGCAGAAGTTGAAAATGTCTTTCTGTGAGACAGTAATTTGCTACTGAAGCTTTATGGCTTGTTTGCACTGATTACTCCAGGATCCTAAAACTTGCTGAAAGTCACTGAAACAGTCGAGGCAAATTACTTTACAGCACTGAGTGTCCCTCAACATAGTTGCATAATAACTGAATTCCATTGATGTGTGCCATAGGAAAACCCGTAGTTCTATTTTGTTGAACTTCAATGTTTTATTCAAAATAATGTGATTGATCGTCATTTTTAATCTTGACATTATTGTGGAAAAGTTGACCTTATATTAAATCTTTGTTTTCCAGTAAGCATAGTTTTTCAAATGCATTTTCCCTCGTGCTGTCTTTAACTAGATATACATGTCTATATTTAGTGGATGTCACAGCCTCTGCAATTGAGTATATGAAATTTTGATTAGTGCTTTTCATGACGAAGATACTTTTGGAGTAATGGTGCTGTCTTGTAGCGAGTTATTAATCATAGGAAGATTTTTTCTCTTCGTTTGCTTTTTGTTTCATATTAACAAATTTTTTTTTTACACGGACACAACCCTCCTGACAGTCTTCCCAAATATTAAAATCATTTGAATATGTATGCTGTGATCTCAACACTGCCCAAACCATCAAGCAGTCTTCATATAGTTTGCATTATAAAATCTCATTAAATTCTCCAAGAAAAAATAAATTACAGAATTTTATTTCCTGACCATGCACCCCCTGGATTCCTGATTTTCAGTTCAGATTGTAGATGACAAGATAAGCTGCCTTTAGAAATTGTCAACAATTCTGAATGTTAAGTCCATTTTCCCCATGGAAGAAGCCCTTAGTTCCATGAAGTATGGATTACCATTTGTATTTTTCACTAACAGTAAATGTATTTTTCTTATTAATTGTTTGCCTTAGGAATGATGAATTACATTTTTTGTTCCTTCTTACCATAAACATCTGCATTCCTCAGCTCAGCCTTCCTTGTATGTTGTTTCTTTATAAATGGTTGAGCTGCTGATGCAGGTTTTGCCAAGCTAACAGTACAAATCATTTTAAAGAGGAAGCTGGCGCGTATGGCAGCCGAGGAGCACACTCTGCAGGACACTGGACAAGACAGTAAATATTCAACTTTTAATGCTGATTAAAGGAGTATAGGTAAAGAATACGTAGGTATACATAATTGGTGAGACAAATATTCACTTTATTTATCTTTTATATATTATTTTTTAATTTGGTAAATACTATCCAGTTTTGTAGTTGTCCTTGTTGATTTGTGTGATGTTAAAGTATTAGTAGTAACTGCCAGGAAACTGTCATTAGGGAGGGTGTAGTCGGTTGCTGTTTGGACTGGGAGGGATGATTGAAATTTAGTGCTAGAAACAAATGTTAGTGGCTGCACAGTTTATCATTTGTCAGACAGAAGGTAGCTATACAGCTGCCCTGTTAAGTCAGATCAAAAAAGTTCAGAGGAAGATTAGTAAGTATTTATCAATTAAAAAAAAACATTTTATCTTTCTAACATCTTAACATGTCCTCCCCTTTAGGAGGAAGAACGTGCAAAACGTGAGGAGCTGGAGCGAATACTAGAAGAGAATAACCGAAAAATTGCAGAAGCACAAGCCAAACTGGTATGTATAAAGCAAACATGAAAACCAGTTCAGAGCTCTCAGGACTGTTGTAAGGAATTTGATGCAGGAGTAGGAATAGTTCACTAGATTTTGGCTACTACCTCTAGAGGAATCTCTTTGGGGCAAGCCAGAAATTCTGGTTAGTCTGGAGAAAATTCCAGGATTCACAGTGGTTTAGAACAGATTTTCTAGGGGAAATTGAACTGTCCCTAATTTTTTTCTATCCTAACCTCATTCACATTTCTTCTCTACCTAAAACACAAAACCAAAAGTCTGAAGGTATTTACACCCAATAATATGCAATATTTCACTTGGCATAAGTTGCTGTTATCAATTACTAGACAAAATAAGTAGACAGTATTTGATAAAGTGTACCAGGTTAGAAAGTGTTTTGTGTTTTTCAAGTTTATAATCTAACAAAGAACAGAGACTTAAATAATGGCATTGTGAAATAGGCATATGAAAGGAGATACAATTTTTACATTTCAGTAAAGTCAACATAAGAATACCAAAGTAAATTTTTTCAATAGAAAAGCTAATACACATCACTTCTGTTTTTCGTTTCCATTCTGTATTTTAGTACTCCAGTTTTTTGTGTTTGTAGCATATACTAGCATTTAAAAGTAGATAAAGTTTTTGTTGTAGTAGGATTTTCCCACTTAAAAGTGTGAATATATTTTGAAGCATACTCAGTATGATGAAAAAGAAAGCTAGAATTAAAGGAGTATAGATATAAATAAATCAAAAACAAAAAAGATAGACATTATAAGGGAAAACTTTCTTATACAGATGGCATATAGGAATTCTACTTCAAAGTAAGAATATAAATCAAAGATAGAGGAACATGTACTTAACGATGAATGAGCGTTAGTGGTAGTTCCTGCCCAGGAATGAAAACATGGCCCAAGAGGGACTTTTGATTGTAGACAAGTTTTGCGTAGTTAGAAATGGTTGTGAATAATATAGCCATGGGAAAACAGTTGCCACTAAGTTACACTGTAGACTGGGGGGGAAGCAAGATGTAGGTTCCATTTAAGTGGTTTAGAAAAAACAAATTCTGTGACTGTGTTTCTAAAGGCACAGAAAAAGATCTGGGAGTGTCTAAGCAATTTGAGTTTGAGCAGACTCAAACTCAGAGATACAGAAGGACAAGGAAGCCTGGAATGCTGCAGTTCATGGGGCCGAAGAGTGGGACAAGGCAGTTAGAGCTGGATCCTTATGGCCAGGTCGGGGGAATGAGGGAAGACTGCAAATACTTGTTTATAATGAATAAGAATGTGAAAGGTAAACCACCAGCAGTTGGTTCTAGAGCATGATCTTTTACAAGATAATGTACCCCACATAAGAGCCAAACTCGAAATATTCTGAACAACTTACGGAGCTTGACATAAGGACTCTTATTTAATATCATTGTCCTGGTTAAAGTGAAAGCCACAAGGAAAAGGAAAGACTCACTTCTGCTTTACCAAGGAAGAGACATTAATATCTGCTTAGGTAGAAGAGGCACCATGAATGTGAAGTGGATGAGAAGTCATAGTAAGATATATCACTGTATGCTGATCAATAAGTATGTGATAATTTTTTTTTTTTAATAATTCCACATAAGGAAATCTCAGTACAAATAGAGAGTATAAGTTGGAAGTATGCCTCTTAATTTTAGTTTTGCAAGTTGAGCTTTGAATGGTACACGCAGTCTGGTTTGTAAGGCATGGATATTTGTAGAAGACAGGAGCAGTGTAGTTTGGGTTGAAACACTGAAGCCAAATTACCCAGCAGGTGAGGTGGGATTCCTTTCAGAACATGGTGTAAGAGATTGGATAGTAAAGGGGTTTGGGTTGTGGAAGGCCTGAAACGCTGGATGGTGACTCTTGAACTGGGTATATGCTGCTGCAGTCCTGATCCCTCCTGACCCGGGCTGTCTGGGTGCCTAGGGACACCTCCGCCTCCGGTGTTCCTCTAAGAGTATACCCACACGAACCTTAAATTTAGAGCCTTCTGTTTGTCATCACTGGGAAAAGATGAGCAAACATACTCTGGAGCAGCTTCTCAAGTGGTAGTAAAACTGGCCAGATTTTGTTTTTGTCTTGGTTTGCCTCAGACCCCTACTTTTGCAGAACACAGTTAGGATGCGTTATTAGAAAACTGAGATCAGAGTGCTGTAGGAGTTGCTGAAATGCTTCCTGGCTTCTCTTTTGTGGGTCAGTGACAGTTTGCACCGTCTTTGGTCCCTGGACCATACTTAGACCAGCTGCTCCGGGGCAGTATTAACAGATGGTGTAGTGACGCTACTGTTAACTGCACGTTGCCAGTGAAACTTGGGTGAAAAGAAAGGTGTCGTACAGGGAAAGAAGCTAGAATTTGAAAGTTGGTAAGAATTTGGACATAATTAGTCCATTTGCTTCTTGGTTAGGTTCAGTAAAGTTGCAAGTATAAGTTACTGTTCATATTGGAAAAGATTAATTTTTATTCGGTTCTCTTGGTGAACATTTCCTTGCAGGGAAAGTTACAGTGTCCTTTGTGTAGGGAGACAAAATGTATATTTTGCAAAACATATATTGCAGTTTCTTTAATTTTTGTTTTCTCTCCTCTTCCTCTGAATTTTGAGTGCAGTTCTTTAATCTTTATACATATTTACCAAGAAATGGGCTTACCTGGTGGCTCAGTGGTAAGGAACTCGCCTGCTAATGCAGGATATACAGGTTCAATCCCTGGGTCAGGAAGATTCCCTGGAGAAGGAAATGGCAACTCACTCCGTATTCTTGCCTGGGAAATCCCAGGGTTAGAGGAGGCTGGCAGACTACAGTCCATGGGGTCACAAAGAGTCAGACATTACTAGGGAATTCTACATGGAATATATTGAAAATCTTGTTAAAATGATAGATATAATGTATAAAGAACAATATGGAGATAAAAAGGAGTCAAGTCTCTTAAAGACTTTAATGTATTAATTGTGGAGACAAGCACAGTTCCAAGAAAAGTCAACTAATAATATGGAACTGCTTGGTAAGGAGTATGAATTATGTGAGACAACTGACATATCACCCTGAGAACCTTCCTGGAAGAGAGACCTCTGATCTGGACCCTGATGGACAGTTAGAATGAGGACCAGAGTGTGAGGAAATGAAATGTAGTGCAAAGGCCTGGAGGGAAGTAGAGATGGAGAAACAGCAGGAGTTGGGGGACGGGAAGAGCAGTAGCAGTTGTGGTAGTAAGACCACTTTGTGTGTAGCAAGCTGTGTGGTAAGTAATGGGAGAGTAGCTGTCACAGATTCCTGAAAATAAAACCTCTCCTTAGTAGGGAAGCAAAGAAATGGCCCTCTCTTTGCTTTTTCTCTGATACTACATGCCACGTTTGAAGATCTTTTCCTCCTGTCAGTGCCCAGTGCTGGCAGGGATGTGGTCACAGGGACCCTTTGTGCAGAGCGCAGTCCTGGGAGTGGAAATGGGCATGACCATTTTCAGTTCAGTTGCTTATGGACTGTATCCTACCAGGCTCCTCTGTCCATGGGCTTCTCCAGGCAAACGTACTGGAGTGGGTTGCCATTCCCTTCTCCAGGGATCTTCCCGACCCAGGGATAGAACTCTGTAATACAGGAAAAGTAGCTAAATACAAAACTTGCATACATACTATGATTTTCCTAATTTGAAACGTACATTTGCACATTTAATAGAAAAATACACCAAAGTGCTGAGAATAGATATCTCAGATTGGTAGGCTTGTAAGTGATTTTATACTTTTCTCCAGTTTCTACAAGTAATACATGTCACCGTTGTGATCCCAAAAGAGTAACTAGTAAAGAAAGTAAACTTAGGCCACACTTAGACTAACATTTAAGTAGGTCCTCTTGACGAAACTACAGAGATAGATCCCAGTAATGTCTGTAATAAGAAACATGAGCCAAGTGCTGGGCTCTCCTATGTGACAATCATGTTAAGTGGTCTAGACCAAGAGTAATTTTTGCTTATTTCAATTCCAAGTTATCAAGATACTTGATTTTATCTGTTCATAAGGAGACAAAATATTAATGGACATACACGTTTGCTTTATAAAATCAAATGAAAATTAATCAAAATGTGAATTGAGTTGGCTTGGCTTTTTGGCACACCGGGTTAGTATTGGCAGTGTACAGATAGCATCAAACATTTGCAAGGCTGTTAGCATGATGAGATGGAGAATTTTAATTTTCTTCAGTGTTAATACTTAAAAACTGTGTGAAGGTCTTTGCACAGTTTTTTAGTGATGTGTCTGGGAAGAGCCCAGATACTGTTCTGAAATGTATATGAATCTTACTTATTCAGAAAGGGGAACAAACTAAATTAAGGTGATAGGTATTGGCATGGAATAAAATGTTCTAGGCGGTTATATCAGTAGGAAAAATGACCCTCAAATAGTTCCATGAAATTGTAGATCTATCATATATTTCCTCTCTTTAACGTTGAATAGTTTTCCCCCTTTTCCCTTATCACATAGTGAGATTTCCCATGTTCATTGCGCTACATGACAATTGGTATCTCACCAGTTTGAGAGATTTAAAAAATAGTACCATTGTTTACTATGTATGAAATATATCCATATTCTTAGTTTGAATTAAACTAGATCTTACTTTGCAGTTAGGAGAGACTGTAAAAAGTTTTTAGAAAGATGCAAGAAAGCACTTTTTTAAAGCATGTGTACACATGTTGTTGAATACAGATGACTTTCAGTGTTGCAGGTGCACAGCAGGGCGCTTCAGTTAGACACATACATTATTTTTGAAATTATTTTCCATTATAGGTTATTATATTGACTGTAGTTCCCTATGCTATATAGTAAATCTTTGTTGCTTGTTGCACATCTATTTTTTAATTAGAAATCTAGCTTTCTATTCATACTAAGACAAGAGGAATAACAGTGTCATAATTTTTTAGGCAAAAACTCAAGTTTTCTAAAATATATATTTGCATACTATGTATGTATACAAAAGCTTTTAAACTATACTTGTAAAGGCTTGAAAACACAAAAGAGAGATGGAGAAATTGGAGAACATAAACTAAATGAAATGGGAGTGCTGAATATGAAATAGAAAAAATGAAACAAACTAGATAAAAGTAAAAGATCATCATATAGTCCAGTTGTTTAAACATGGCTGCTCATTGGAAACATACCTGGAGCTCTGGAGAAAAAGGCAATACCTGAGCATTTGTATTTTTCAAAAGAATTTCAAGATAATTCTGATATGCATGTGGATTTTAAAAAGTATTTACAGGTTTTTCTATTAAATCCTAGTTTTGATGATACAAAGTTTGATTATTTTTCTGTTGACCAATTGTGATAACAGTGGTATTGACTAATAGTTACATAATCACAGTAGTAAAAATGTTTTATCAGTTTTCACAATCAATAGCCAGACCCCCCCCCCAAAAGAAAAGATAATTACAGTTACAAGCCATAATGGAAAGATGCTTAACTTAACAGTATAAAATAATTACATACAATTTGGGGGTGTCAAGCAGAGTGATGTTGTAAGTGGAACTGTGTGGATGCACATGTCTTCATCCCCCCAGTCAGTCAGTGTCTTTTGGTTGGTGCGTGTAATCTGTTTACATTTAAGGTAGTTATTGATATATGTGATCCTATTACCATTTTCTTAATTGTTTTGGGTTTATTTTCTGTGGGTCTTTCCCTTCTCTTGTGTTTCCTGCCTGGAGAAGTTCCTTTAGCATTTGTTGCAAAGCTAGTTTGGTGGTGCTGAATTCTCTTAACTTTTGCTTGTCTGGAAAGCTTTCGATTTCTGCATCAAATCTGAATGAGAGTCTTGCAGGGTTGAGTATTTTTGGTTGTAGGTTCTTCCCTTTCATCACTTTAAATGTATCCCATTTACATGCCATTCCCTCTGGCTTGTAGAGTTTCTGTTGAGAAATCAGCTGATAGCCTGATGGGAGTTCCCTTGTATGTTATTTGTCGTTTTTCCCTTGTTGCTTCTAATATTTTATCTTTCTTTAATTTTTGTCAGTTTGATCACTATGTGTCTGGGTGTGAGACACCTCCTTGAGTTTATCTTTCCTGGGACTCTCTGTGCTTCCTGGACTTGGTTGACTATTTCCTTTCCCATGTTCAGGAAGTTTTTAGCTATTATTTCTTCAAATATTTTCTTAAGTCCTTTCTCTCTTCCGTCTCCTTCTGGGACCCTTGTAACGCAAATGTTGGTGCGTTTAATTGTCCTCAGGTTGTCCAGAGGTCTTGTAGTCTGTCTTCATTTGTTTTCATTCTTTTTTCTATATTCTGTCCTCCCTTTGTCCGTTCTTCTGCCTCAGTTATTCTGATGTTAATTCTTTCTAGTGTATTATTCATCCCTCTTTGTTCTTTAGTTCTTGTAGGTCTTTGGTAAACATTTCTTGCATCTTCTCAATATTTGCCTCCATGCTTTTTCTGAGATCCTGGGTCATCTTCACTATCATCATTCTGAATTCTTTTTCTGGAAGGTTGCCTATCGCCACTTCATTAGTTGTTTTTCTGGGATTTTATCTTGTCCCTTCATCTGGGACATAACTTTCTGCTCTGTCATCATGATTAACTTTCTGTAATATGGTTTTTGTTTTAGCTGCTATGAGACTGCTTCTTCTGGCTGCTTCTGGCTGCCTTCTGATGGAGGAAGCTAAGGGGCTTGTGTAAGCTTCCTGATGGGAGGAACAGGTGCTGGGAAAAATTGGGCCTTGCTCTGGTGGGCAGGGCCTTGCTCAGGAAAGCTTTAATCTGATTATCTGCTGCTGGGCCTGGGGCAGAGATGGAGGGGGGAGTGGGTCACACTCCATCTCTAGTAGTTGTTTGGTCTGAGGTGACCCAACCCTGGGGTCTCCAGGGCTCTATGGTAGGGTTAGTGGCAAACTCCCAGAGGGTTTACGCTACAGGGGACCCTCCAGTGCCCCTGTCCCTGCGGTGAGCCCCTGCGACCCAGCCTCCCCAGGAGGCCCTCCAGCACTAGCAAGTAGTTTTGGTTCAGTCTCCTGTGGGGTCACTGCTCCTCTTCTCTAGGTCTTGGTGTGTGCAAAACTTTGTTTGTGCTAAGACTGGAGTCTCTGTTTCCCTCAGTCTCCTGGGAGGTCTATGATCAAATCCTGTTGGCTCTCAAGGCCAGATTCCCCGGGGATCCCCAGTCCCTTTGTTGGATCCCAGGCTGGCAAGCCTGATGTGGTGTTCAGAACCTTCACAACAGTGGGAGATCTGTTTTGGTATTATTATTCTCCAGTCTGTGGATCACCCACCTGGCAAGTATGGGGTTTGATTTCATCGTGATTGTGCACCTCCTACCATCTCACTGCAGCGTCTTTGTCTTTGGATGTGGGTCACTGCAGCGTCTTTTTCTTTGGACGTGGGGTGTCTTTTTTGGTGGGTTCCAGTGGTGGTTCTACAGCTCGTTAAAGTTTTGTTGCTCTCACAGGAGATGAGTGCATGTCCTTCTACTCTGCCATCTTGAACCAAAAGCGCTTTTTAATGTTAGTGTAGTAGACTGAAAAATAGCCTCCAGCCCCCTAAAAAAAGATATCCATGTTCTAATCCCCAGAACTTGAGAATGTTACCTTATATGACAGATTAAGAGTTTTACAGATATAAGTTCAGGTCTTGGGGTGGAAAGTCTATCCTGAATTATTACTATGCCCTGAATGCCTTCAGACATTCACCAACTCATCACCAACTCCATGGATGTGAGTTTGAGTAAACTCTGAGAGTTGGTGATAGACAAGGAGGCCTGGCGTGCTGCAATCCATGGTGTCACAAAGAGTCAGACACGACTGAGCGACTGAACTGAACTGAATGCCTTCACATGTATCCTTTCAAGAGGAAGCTAGAAGAGGTTTTACCACAGAACACACAGAAGATGGCAAGAAGAGAGAGGTTGAAAGATACTAGCCTTGAAGACAAGAGTGATGTGGTCAGAATGGAAGAAGTCGTCCTCGCGGCACACAGGACCGGGAAGAAGCTCACAGTGGACTCCCCTAGGCCTTCCCGAGGGAGCACAGCCTGCCGACACCTTGGTATGGGCCCAGCGATGCTGATTTTGGATTTCCAGCCCTCAGATGAACTTTGTGTTGTTTTGAGCCTACCTAGTTTGTGCTAACTTGTTACCTAAAAATGTGGGCATATTTTTGGAATTGGACAGTGGATAGAGGCTGGAAGAATTTTGAGGCACATGATAGAAAATGCCTGGACTGCTTTTGAGAGACTCTAGGTAGGAATATGGACTTGCTAAAGTGCCTCTGGGCCCTGCTGGTTAGGGGTGGGAAGAAAACGAATAACATGTTAATGAAACTGGAGGCAAGGAATTCCTTATTATACAGTGGGAGAAACCTAGCTGGATTGTATCCTACAATTGTGCGAGAGGTAGAACTTACATCATGATGATCTTCAATTCTAAGTAAAGTGCAGTCTTGTTTCTTCTCATAATTTATGAAAAATGCAAGAAGAGAGAAATTGAGCAAAGAACCAGGAAGTAAACTAGATGAGAACTTGATGTTTGTGCTAGAAAGAAGGCCAAAGGTATGACTGGACATCTTGATAATGGGAAAAAGGTTAGGCGTGTGACTCACAGGTTACCTCAGCCATTTTAGCAGAAGCCAGGAGTAGATGAGATTATCCAAGAAGGACCCGTGGAAGAGCCTGTTGGCTCATGGCCACATGTGCCTGGGAGATCAGCAGAAGCACTGCCAACATGGACTGAGAGAGAAGACACCGTGGCAGAAGGGTTTCAGACTTCCAAGCAGATGAGACAGTGGTATGGAGTCAGAACAGAGACGGGAAGATCCTGGCGGAAGGAATGTGGCCCTAGAATGTCAGCACCTTGATTCTGCTGCAGTGATAACTGCCTGCTGGATACACTTCTGTTGTTTTAAGCTGTCCAGTTTGTGGTAATATGTTACAGTGGCTACCGGAAACTAACATAGAAAAGAACGTTTGTAATAGAGCTGAGTGTATGTAAGTTGACTGGTAACGACATGTTTATACAATTTAAGAGATGGGAAAACATGGTATGGCATCAAATTTACAGGTCAATTTAAATATCTTAATTTGAGTTGGAATGGTGGGCAAGTTAGGGTTTTCAGGCATTGAGAGGCTTGTTCCCAGATGATAAGGTAGAAAACTGATTTAATTATGTTGGTGTATTCTGGGCAACTGTTTTTTAAAAACTATGAACATTAAATGTATTGACATTGTGCAGTGTGGTGTGAAGGACAGAGGCTATAGAAACAAGAAAGCCACTGAGGTCATGAAAAGGTGGGCACTTGATAAGGTGGAAATAGAAATAGTAAAGAGAGAACAGCTGAACTTGGTGAGTGAGGAGGGTGTGCAGAGGGAGGAAGAAGAGGAGAGAGAAGAGAAGGAAATCTGCAGTAGGAACCAGGAAGGCCTGGTGTGGTCACGACAAGAGCCGGGGGTCACCAGGCATTAAAAGAAAGCTTTCACAAAAGGAATGCTTATTGAACAAGATAAAAGAACTGAGTAAAAGAGAATTTAGGGCACAGAATTAAAAGAAGTGCATCTAGAAGAGTACAGTTTCTTTTTTGTGAAATTTTAAGACATGAATGGTAAAATCCTGAAAGTGTCAGCTCTCTCTCTTGGCAGTAACGTCGAGCAGTCTCTCCAGAGATCTGGAAGGCAGTGATTTCTGTACCCAGTGTTTCATACCATGCTCAGTTACCAGACAGTTCTTGAAGCAGTTGTTTGTATTTTAGGTAAAATGAAGAGAGAGGAGATGTTATCTAAAGTATGTTTGTTATAAAGGTAGCAAAGGGGAATTGAACTGGAGAGAAAGGGGGCTAGAGGGAGGGTGGTCACGGTTTCTCTGTAGAGAGTAGTTGATGGTACGTGATGGTATATATCCTCAGAAGGTGTCTGTCAGAATAACTGAACTGCCATGGGCCCTTGAGGGGAAAGAGGGTATTACTTTTTTCAAGCCAAACCCTCCCCCCCACCCTTTTTTTGGCTTTGTACATGAATAACATAAAATAGTTTGCCAAGGGTCAAAACTAATTACATCAGATTTTCTTTTTAATACTTTTTACTCATTTTTTATCTAAAATGGGACCTGTATTATACTTGTTAATAGAGGGAAGGGTGTGTTAAAATTGCAAAATGGCAGAGTGAAACATATGCTTTGGAAGGTTAAAATGCAGAAATTCACATTTCCACGTTAGGGGCATGATTCCTAATTGTAATATTTTTTTATTTTTTCCCATCATTCCTGATACATATTTCATAAAAATTCATATGTATTCCAAGTAGAGAGTGATGGTTTTCAGTATCGCTATTTGCTAAAGAAACTGCTGCTAAGAACCTTGATCCAAAATCGTAGACAGGGTAAGGAGAACGTTTAGAAAAGCGTTAATTTTTACAAAGGTAATAGAACCTCTGGGTAAAGAGGGACAGGGAGACAAAAGATCCTGGGAGAGGGGCTAGGTAGACCCTTGTATTACGGCAGTATATGCTGCTTTTGTGTATTTCATCTTAGCAGTTCTTTTGAATGGGGTGAGAGTTGAAAACCTTTTTGAGACCAAGCAGGGCCCTGGGTGCAGTGGCCGGGAAGGCTGGCTTACATCATCAGTGTTGACCTTTCTCTTCGGCCTCCATGGTGTAAGAGAACTTGGTGCTGTCCATCGGTACGAACACGCCTGTGTGTGTCTGCCTCTCATTTGGAAGAATGGTTTCTTGTGTGCACATTGGAAACAAAGATGGGAGAGGAATAAAATGCATACTTGCTTGCAAACGGGATCATGAGAGACAGAGCAGCAGGTCAGTTAGCTGAGAGGGCTGCAGGGCCTTAGAGGAATACCTTTCCAGGCGGCTGTGGAGTCCCACCACACACACTGATGCCCAGTCAGGTTTCCATCTCTTGAAAGGCACTGAGTTAAAATGAGAGAAGACTGGTTTTTCTCAACTAGCCTTTTTTAATATAAAGTTTACTTTATTGTCAAGGTTTATCAATTTACCAACATACTAATTAACTTGCAATTGAAAAGGACTTTGTAATTTTATCAGTTCAACATAGTTTTCTTATTTTAGAGCTAAAATAATGGTTTTTCTTTGGTCACTGTACTTAGGCCTCATATTTTTTGTTTGGCTTAAAGGATAATTTCTAGCATTTATAAAGTATTGTACTTTACAGTACACTCTCATAATTACCGTATTTCATCTTGTAATTACCCTATGATATAATTACTCTGTGATCATTTCATAGTTATTATCATTGCTGTTAGAGTCATTCTTTATATATAAGGGTCAAAAATAATTAAGAATTTCCCCAAGATTATTGAAGTACTGAATCTTAAAAACCAACTTTTATGCATGTCAAATTCTTCCGTTTTACAAAATCTTTGAGTGTTTTACAAATAGGGAGCCTTCCCTAATATATTAAAATTGTTAAAAAACTTATTTCAGGCCACATTTTGGAATACATGTTCTTTACACAAAGACACTTATTTCTGTACCATTTTATTTGAAAATGTCTGTTTTGTTACTTTTTATTTTTTTCTTACAGTTTTGTTGAGATATAATTGACATACAGCACTGTATAGATTAGTGTATAGCCTAAACATTTGACTTATGAAATGATTACCATAAGTTTGCTGAAAATCCATCTCTTTTTTTTGCCCCAAAATATGCTTAGTTTAAAGCCATAATAAACAAACTACGAGTGTGTGTGCATAGAGGCGGGAAAGGCGCTTCAGGTTCTGAGACTCGTTCATCGTCAGGTGCCGGCAGCGGGCCCCGGGCCTCGCTAGCACTGGGCATAGCACTTGTTAGAGTCATCCCAGTTTCATAATGCTCCCCCACTACACAGACACTGTCATCTCCTGTATTTGTAGACTTAATGAAAATGAACATTTGCTTTTTCTTCACTCAAATCTGAAGTGAATTTGAGTACAGTCGAAATAGTTTTTTCTGTCTGTGAAGGAAGTTGCTGTTTAAAGCTTGTTTGATTTTTTTGATTAGGTAGTATCACATAATTCTGGGTTTAACAGTTACGCAGTATTTTCTTTTATAGGGTTTTTCCAGTCTTTTACAAACCGTGTTGCAATAAATTTGTTCAATTTTGCATGTATGCAAGTATATTTATAGAATAAAACTAGTAGAAAATGAAATTGCTGGATATAAAAGTGCTGTGAAAATGTAGTTTGGGGTAGATTAGTGCCAAAGTGCTTTTCATAAATTTCTCAAGTGGGTTGTTGAGGTTGTGATATAAAATCCTTCAATCCCCAGGGTTCTTTCTAATATGCTTTCCTTAAGGCCGAGTTAGAACTTTAGGGATGTCTGTATTGGTGAAAGTTTCCGAAGCACAGGCATGCACCCTGAGAGTCTTTACTACACCTTGATTCAGCTGCGTGTGCCATGCCCCGACCATCTAGAAAGCAATTACAGGAGAATAATGGAGATGAAAGCAATGAATTTTTGACTTTGGAAATAAAAAGCCATTCAGATGATGCAGTGAATATTTTACGATCAAGGTCAAATAGGGAGAAGAGGACAACTCAGTAATAACTGAGATTCAGAAGTCAAGGGTTAGAGCAGGTGGTCTAAACCTTGGCACTGTTAAACTTTGGAGTGAGTTGTTTGTTGTGGGGGCTGTCCTGTGCTTTGGGTGTTTGGCAGTCTGTTCTCTCCCCACGAGATGCCAGCAGCCACCCTCAGTTGGGATGGCTCAAGTCACCACCACACACTGCCTGATGTCCCCTGGGGGAGAGTGGAGTGGAATTGCACCTAGTTGAGAGTTTAAGGAAGTGGACATGGTGTCTTTGGAGAGAAGAGCGACTTGAAGAGGAAAGAGCTAGTGAGAATGGCCTGAATTTTCTTGGTGCAGAGAGGAAATCTGTAGAGAACACAGAAAGTTGGTTGCTTGAGACTGAAGGAGTTGAAGTTATTGCAGGAATTAATTTTATTGGTGTCTATTGAAATTAGCCAGGGAAGCCCAAGAATACTGGAGTGGGTAGCCTATCCCTTCTCTAGGGGATCTTCCCAACCCAGGAGGTACACCTTCAGGTTAAAGATAAACCTTCTGGTAAATTTTCTTGAAATTGGACTGCAAGGAGATCATACCAGTTCATCCTAAAGGAAATCAGTCCTGAATATTCATTGGAAGGACTGATACTGAAGCTGAAACTCCCAATACTTGGGCTACCTGATTCGAAGAACTGACTCATTGAAAAAGACCCTGATGCTGGGAAAGATTGAAGGCAGGAGAAGGGGACAACAGAGGATGAGATGGTTGGATGGCATCACTGACTTGATGGACATGAGTTTGAGCAAGCTCCGGAAGTTAAAGGACAGGGAAGCCTTGGATGCTGCAGTCCATGGGGTTGCAAAGAGTCAGACATGACTGAGCGACTGAACTGAACTGATTGAAATTAGCGTTTTATAGTCAGCCAAGTCAGAAAGGTTTATTTTTCTCTCCAGAAAAAAGTTTATTATTTTTTGGTTGTCAATATGACAGTATAATGTAGCACCATTGAGGATTTTTGTATGCCTTTCTGATTACAAATTTAGTTAAATTGGTAGATAGAATACTCTTTAGAATTCATGCCTCGATTCGTAATTGACAGTTTGTTAGTCTGGTTACTAAAATGATAGATAAAAATAGGTAATAGGACAAAATGTATACTGAGCTCAAGGCATGATTATAGAAACTACTTTTGATCTTCACAATGTTCACGTGCTTTCCTAACAATATGTTCATATATTTTTCACAAAAAACAATATCGGAAAATGTTGGAATAACTTATAAGGAGTTCTTTTCGACTTCCTCAGTGTTTTTCCCTGATACCTTCTATGTCATCTTAGGCAAGATTTTTTTAAACATAAACTTTTGTATACCACTTTTGATTAATTTGTCAGAATATTACAAATAAAAGATTCTAATTTTTTACTTTTAACTTACAGGCTGAAGAACAGTTGAGAATTGTTGAAGAACAAAGAAAGATTCATGAGGAAAGGATGAAACTAGAACAAGAGCGACAGCGTCAACAAAAAGAAGAACAAAAAATTATCCTGGGCAAGGGGAAGTCCAGGCCGAAACTGTCCTTCTCGTTAAAAACCCAGGATTAGACTGCGAACTCTGAACTTTTTACGAAGAAATATGGAAAAACTTTGTATGGTAGCTTCATGTTGAAGTGGTTTTTTTTTTTGTTTGTTTTTTGTTTTTTTAATTTGGAAAATCTGGAAAGTTAGCTTGTTTTAATAGGGGCTATGCTCTACACTTCCCTCCCCTCCCCCTGCCCGCCCACCTCCCAACCCCCTCTTAACGTCCATAAGTCAGATCCTTATCAGATCATTGTTACCTTCTAAAAAGCGATCTATTTTTCACCTGTTGGACTCTGTTAGTGGTCTGAGGAAGAACAGATCACTTTGTAAACTACGGATGGTCTGATAAGGTTTTTACTGACCCACTGACTTTAGAGTTACACTCTGTTTACTACATCATAATGCTGGTTTTGCTGACTTTTTGTTTTTTTATATATTTATAAAAAAAGAAAAAGTTGGTGATTGCATTGGAAGCCCAGGGCGTCACTGGACCTTTGTGGTGTATTGTTAACCAGTGTCTCGTGATACCGTTGCTCTTGGTGTTCCTGACACAGGTAAGGAAACAGTTGGTCACCTCTGGTACAAAATACATACACAATTCAGTATTGTCTCTGTTCACCTTGTTTTTATTTCATTGACAGAATCAAACCAGCATTCCCCACTGTGTAAATAAATGATTTTGCTGAATAAAGTAAAGTCTTAAATTCATATGTTGAAGCAATTTTTTTTAAAGTTCTGATAAGTCTTAAAGAGGGTGGTTTACTTTTTGATGTCAACAATCTAGAAATCCTAGGACTATGCTATATATTTCTTCTAGCTTATACTTTGAACATAGGATTTATATGTACTTTAAATATACTTGAGAATTAGTATTTAATGGCTATTTTTACAAATACATGATTTATGCTGACACAAATTATGGCAGCAATATTACCTTTAAGAAAGATTAAGCACCCAGAAAAAGATGTAAATTCTCGATTCTACACCTCTATTTTAGGATAATAAGTATTATCACCACAAATTATACTTAATAAAGACTAGAAAAATGCTTCTAAAAATTTACAGTATCTTAAATTATTTTCACAGTGGGCCATCAGAAAGAACTTAGCTCTGTTCTTTTACAAAAGGCTAAGGTGGTCAGATCACCCTCAGGGGAGGGTACCTGCACGTTTCTTTTGGGGAAAACACATTTCAACTTAAAAGTTTTTCTTTTGTTTTTGCATGTGGTATCTTATAAATGACTTTTATACACTAGAATCTGCCTCATTTATCTTTACATAGGTTTAAGTCAACTGGCATTAAAACATTTATTCAAGAAAAGGAGATGGATATAAAAAAGCTGCCTGAGATGCATAGATATGTCATCAAAGTAGAGAAACCTTCCAATATTTTTGAGACAGTTTGACCAGTCTTTTAAAAAGTGAAAACATAAGTTAATGAGATGACTAAATGCTAGATTATTTTTGTGTGTGCATGCTTTAGTTTGAGCTCTTCATGAGTCTAATTGTGGTAAGGAACAATAAACTAGGTTTAAGTATCTTTAAAGATAGAATTTTAAATAGGCATGAACTGTAGTGAGAACTGACTTTTAGTAAACATGGTACCTTCTATTCTAATAAAACATTCACTTTATTTACCTAAAGAATTTAGGTTGCTTATGAATCCTTTTTTTAATCTCTAGGTTAGCTCTAATTATTTTATGATTCTTAACACTTTTTTTTAAATGTAACTTTTTTTGGGGGGGGGGTGCAGATCCATTGTTCCTAAGTTGTGTATTCAAGTTTTTGGAAATGTTTATTTAAAAATTGTTTTGCTATACAAGTGTTCTAAACATTGTATCTAAGAGAGTAGCCTGGACTCTAGAATATATGAAATCAGCTATGCGTGCCTTTTTTAATTTTTAAAAGATTTCTCCTGCCTCATACGGTGTGAAATCACAGTGAGTTGCTCAGTAACGTATTGCAGTACCCCTTTGCTGTTGGAGACTCCTGTCCAATAATGAAATTGTTCCTGCTCCAGGCTGCAGGAAAGAGGATGGAATTGTTAATAAAGTACACCCAATCTTCTCTGTGCAACAGCAGTATGTAGTCATTTGTTTTCTTCATTTCTACTGCTTTTGTATACATATTATAAAAGTTCAAATTCTTTCCCAAACTATTAGCAGTTCAGATGTTCCTTAATTTATTAAGTATGCTTTTCTTCACAATTTGTTTTTTAAAGTTATAAGTTCTTACTGCATTACAGAACTAATGACTTTGTTTATTTTTATTACAGTATTTAAAATATGTAGTTATTGCCATTTATATTGTGGAGTTTGCAGAATGAAATCAGTTGTATAAACTAAACCTTTAAATTAGCTATGTGTGAGGACTCTTTAATGCTTGCAAAGAGGGGAAGGGGTTTGTAGTTAAATATACACTACTTCAGTTTCTCTTGTGAAGACAGCAAATTAGGCTCTCCCTGTCCTCAGTTAATTTCTGAGTCAGTTTTACTAGTATTGTCCATAGCTTTTCTGTGTAACCACCAGTACTTTAAGAATTTGCAAATAATTTAGTGTACCAAAAAAAAAAAATTTGCAAAAGAAAATTCGTACTATTTAAATTTTCTGAGGTAAAATAAGCATAGAATCCTGGCCAGTTGAGGTGTATGTATTGTTTCCAAGGCTTTGTTTTATATCAGAGTTCTCAACTAAAGTTTCTCCAAAGATGTTAATAAAACCAGAGCTTCTGTCATCGATTGCCCCAGTTTTCTGCTCCTTTACACCCAGAGCCATCCGTCTGTTTTGTCTGTTGGCCATGAGAAATTCTAAAACAGGGTATCAATTTTTGAGGCTCCATCCAGGAGGCTTGTGAACCCTCAGGTACCAAAGTATGACTGACTAGCGAAAGGACCAGAACCAGTGAAGGTACAGGCTCTGGGAGGCGTGTGAAGGCCAAGCAGTAGGCCCGCTCGGATTGGCTGAATTGCCACTTGCGGAGGTGTTCATTCTTCACCATCACCTTTGTCCTTGATACATTTTCTTGTTGACCCTTGTGTTTTAAGTGCTGTTTTCTCTTTTTTAAACAGTCTGTGGTCCAGTGTCACAGAGTTGCCAGTGGAGCAGTAATTTGTTTTATACTGAATGTTTTGCACTGTATGTTTTGTAGCAGATAGCCATAATTGGTCTTCAGATGGTCAAGTCACATTGCACATTTACTGTGTATCTATAATTACTAGAATGAATGACTTGCAGCTAGGAAGCAATGGAAAGAAAGGGATACAGACAACCCAGCAGGACTTAAAGGTTGGTGTGTGTGTGATTGGACTTGATGGGACGTTGTTTCACAAGATTGTCCCTTTCCTGAGCCTCTGGTGGTTGACCAGGGGATGCTGGGACAGGTTCACTTTTTTTTTAATCTTGCCACGTCTGAAGCCAGTACACCCAAATGGCTCTGGGTGTAAAGGAGCAGTTTCAGAGTAAAAGTAAAATCAGTGTTCAGGTAGTTTTCACTACCACTCAAGCGAAGGTTTATGTGTGTGTGTGTTCAGTAGCGTCAGTAACCTTGTAAGAGTGCTGTAACTGCTCATCGCTAAGCCTGGTTTATTAGGGTTAGAATAAAATGGGTTCTTTGTATACATTTGGGTAATGATTGTTGCCTTCCTCATTTTCCAGGCTTTCACAATGGATTAAATTAATGACAACATGAATTAAAGGAATATATAATTCCAGTTGGTTCTAGGTACTATGAAATTTCTTACTGCAAAATGGGATAAAGGAGCAAAAATGGTTTGATGGAGACTGCTGGTTAGTAATACCCCTTACATGTTGAGAGCAGAATTTATTACACAGGATGTCTGTATCTTAACAGTGCACAAAGTGGGAATCTCAGCATGTTCAGTCACTAAGGCGTGTCCAACTCTTTCCAACCCCACGAACCATAACCTACGAGGCACTTAACGTCCTTCACTGTCTCCCGGAGTTTGCTCAAATTCATGTTCATTGAGTCGGTGATGCCATCTAACCATCTCATCCTCTGTTGCCCCCTTCTTTTGCCTTTAGTGTCTCAGCATCAGAGTCTACCAGCTCTTTGGATCAGGTGGCCAAAGTACTGAAGCTTCAGCATCAGTCCTTCCAGTGAATATTGAGGATTGATTTCCTCCAGGGTTGACTGGTTGGATCTAACGTGAAGTCTTGTGCCAGGTTCCCCAGCTAGTTGGAGCCATACCTACATTCTTTCCACATACAGTGCTTCTGCATTAATATAAGAGCAGTGATCATTTGAGCTGGAGATTTATTAGATTACTATGTGTTTGCCCAGTTGTGTCCAACTCTTGGTGACCCCATGGACTGCAGCCTGCCAGGCTCCTCTGTCCATGGGATTTCCCAGGCAAGAGTACTGCCGTGGGCTGCCATTTACTTCTCCAGGGGATCTTCCTGACCCAGCAATCACGCTCATTTCTCTTGTATATCCTGCTTTGGCAGGTGGGTTCTTTACCACTGGAAAGTCACCTTGGAAGCCATCTGTAGTAGAAAGGAATGGTATTTGGTTCCTTAAAGAGTATATTAGGGTCTATAAGGTATGAGTTGTCATGAAACTTGCCAAAGGGGAAAAATTACTCTCTTGACCAAGAACCCTATGTAATGACTAATACTTTTTTCCTACCAAACTAATAGACACTAACTTAGCATGCTGCAATGTGTAATAATACGAATTTTATAAGCTGATGGGGCAGGAATGTGTGGCAAAGGTGATCTAAGAAAGAGTTCTGTTTTGAAAGGTCTTAACCTGGAAGACCAAGCAAAGTGTCACTCGGGGGAAGAGCTCTTACAACTTAAGTACCTTGTAGGACATGAACTGTATGTAGTGCAGTAGAGGCTTCCAGCCATGTTAGAAAATTCACGGCTTTGACAACATTGAATCCACAAGAATCAAACGTCAGCAATTTTTCTGTAATGTTAAACTTAGACATTTCTTTAGTTTTTTGAAAGTTAAAGGTGTCTTTCAAAGTAAGTCTTGGAATACTGTACAAGGAGTATGTAAGAAAAGTAAGTTCCAAAGACTAAAGCTTGAGTATGAACCCCAAAGGGGTAGGAACATGACTAGTAAGGCACGTTTACTTGGACAAAATTCATTGCCCTCTTATTTTTAAAACTACCACTATCGAACTTTTATATTGACCACTTCATTCTATGTTTATTCAAATTTATATCCATCAACTTTTATATTTGGTTATGTCTGAAATCCCTCAAAGTTTGATTAGAGTTTTAAAAATTTCTTCCTTAACACTGGAGGTAGTTGAAGTAATTTTTGCTGAAATAAAATCTCATTTTTAGATGTAGGGTTAAATACGTGCCGGTAGAATTACAGGTTTTCAAAAATAACCACGTTTCTCCCAGTTGTAAAATACAAAGTCCAAATACAATGAAGTCCAAATACAAAGAGCTATTAACCTGACCCACACAGGCAGATGGGACTGGTTGTTTTTCCTTGGAGATATACGTACAATAGATACAAGTGACTTGGGGTGATGCTTTTAGTTATTGTCATTAAAGAGCGGTGGTGGTGCTACTGCTGGTGGTTTTCACATAGTTTCCTACAGTTACTTTTACTGAAAGTGAGATTCACACTAAAGTTACATAATAGGAATCGTTTGGTGTAATTTTATTTTTTGGTCAAGAACACACTTTATTCTTTTTTTTTAAAAGGAAGCCATTTAAACATGTATATTTACATTTTCCCCAAGGTAAAATGCTCTGGATGTGAGAATATCTGATTGACTAAAAATGGAAGCCAGGGTTATTTTCAGACAATGCAAATTTCCTTTATTTCCTCTGGTTTACTTGGAGAGAGGATGTAGGCACTAAGAGGTCACAACTTAAATTTTACAACGTAAGTCTGCTAAATGTGAAACAGCTACTGAGACACTCGGTTTTAGTACTTTTAAAGGGTTATAAGCTAGCTTTATATTAAGTTTCAAATGAATCCCTTAAATGTAAGCTTATTAAAAAAAACGTGAAATATACTTCCTGTTCGCTCCCAGTTTTTCAGTCCTCTGGGAGTCAGGTGACTTCCAATCGGTTTGCTGTCTTTGAGACTTTAAAATACTTTAGCAAGTTGGAGTCTTTCATTGAAAACTAGCAAATGCAGAGAATATAGTTGTTTTCTTCTTGTAAAGAGTTGTTTGGAATAATATGAATGTATTGGGTACCTCGCCTGCCTTGGTATTTTCAGCCTCAAAAAGTAGCCTTCACAGAAGTTTTAACATTCCCAGTTGAAATGTACATTCTTAATGTCCAAAAACCGAATACTGAATGCACTATAAAACCCTTCCAAAGTTATTACAAAGAAGAGGGAAAGGGAAACTCAAACTATCTAAACAAGATTTTTTTTTTTTTTACCATATAAATAATTCTGTTTTAAATTTAGTGGATAATCCGTCTTAAAAATTAAGAATTCGTAGCAATAGTAGTGACCGGTTCTTTGCGTTTAAAACATTAAGGGAAACCTGGTGTAGAAAGGAATTTTTTAAAGCATGCTGTAGGTAGGTATGCAACATAAATTTTTCAAACCGAATCGTTGCAATCGTGCACAGCGCCTCGTTCCCGCCGCGGTTCCTCACTCCGCCGATCTCGCCCGCGGCCCCTCTGCGCGGCGGGACGCGCGCGCGGAGTAACGGCCGCCGGAGGGTTCCGCTGTGGCCGCGGAGCGCGCAGACCGGCCGCTAGTGGGCGCTGTGGGTTCGCGGAAGCGGCGGCGCGGCGCGGCGCTCCGGGGGCCCGCGCTCCAAAGGGACTCGGAGAAAAGAATGCCCGCCTCCCCTCCGCTTCTCTGTCCCCGTCACCCCCGAGATTCGCGGTCACCTTGGGGAGGTGTGAGCGTGTCCCGATCAAGGAGACTGTCCGGCGGTGCGCGCGGGGAGAAGCGCTGCCTTCGTGGGGCCAGGGCCTCGGGGCTCGGCCACCCCGCCGGATCCCCGGCAGACGTGCTCTGCCTCTCCCGGCCCCCGTGCACTGGGATCGGGCGCCTCGGCCAGCATTTGGCGCAGAAATCAGGTGTGCGAAGCGTCACTGCCAAGCCCTGGAGAGGGGATGGCTAGGGGCTGCGCGAGGGGCCGCGAGCCCCTCTACGCAGATTTTGGGGGGGAAAGTTCTCCGCCTCTTAAGGAGGAAGACCCTCGGGAAACCCACCGCCTTCCCCTCCGCAGGGAAAAGGGGCGCCCTCGCCGTGGTGTCTCTGCCGAACTTCAGGGTGCTTGCTGGGCTTTGAGATCGCGGCTGCTGGGCGCTGCCGGGCGCGGGGACAGGTGGCCCACGCTGCCCGCGCTCCTGCTCGCCCCCTGGGGCCTAGCGTCTCCACGCCGTCGCTCCGGGGACGCCAGGGGCTCGCGCGCGGGCCAGTCCCCCTTGGCCCCGGCTCCCCGGCGCTGCTGAGCTCGTACCGCCCGCCCGGGGGCGGGGGCGGGGCTCACCTGTCAGCTGGCACCGCCCACTGTCGGGTGGGGGGCGGGGTGGAGGCTGACGGGCAAGCCGGCCGCCCAACTGGCTGGCGAGAGCCGCGCGGCGGGCCAATGGGCGGTGCGCCACGGGGCGGGGCTCCGCGTTTATAGCGCTCTGACAGCGCGCCGGCCGAGCGGACTCTGCTCGGCGGGGACGGCGGCGCCGGCCGAAGCGAGGAGCCGCGCGCGGAGCTGGTCCCGGCGCCCTCCCCGCGCACAAAGGGCTCCCCTCACCCCGCAGCCCCGCGCGCGCGTTTTGGCGCTCGCGGTGAGGACCGAGCCCCCCGCTCCTGCCTGCCCCGCGGGCTGGGATCCGCGAGGACTGTGGAGGCTCCCCGTGCGCCCGGAGGCGCCCCTCGCCGCTCGCGCCCCGCGCGCGCTCCGGGACATGGAACGGCGCCGAAGCGGCGCCCGCGCGCTCGGGCCGCTGCCTGGCCCCCTGGATCTATAGTGCGAGGCGGCCCCGCTCGGGGCGCCGCGCCCGCCGCCGCGTCGTCTCTCCGCCTTTGTGTCCCGGCCGCGCGCCCTCCCCGCTTCCCGGCGCCCGGCACCCTGGAGCCGCACGGGAGCCGGCTGTCCGAGCTGCGTCCGGCGCGGCGCCCCGGAGCCCCGAGCCCGCCGCGCCGCCGCGCCCCGCGCGTGCGCTCCCGCCCCGCGCTCTGAGGGCCCCCGCGGAGAGCGCCCCCGTGCCTCGGCGACCGCTGGAGCTGCTGATCGGCGCGCCCCGGAGCTGCCTGCGGTCTCCCCCGTGTCTGCCCGGAGGACTGGGGTTCCCGGCCCGCACTTCGTTCCTCCGGCGCCAGGAGCGCGCGGAGCTGGGAGCGGCTTGGCCATGGCCGCGAGGAGGAACTCCTTGTGGAAGTACTGCTGGGGAGTTTTGATGGTTTTATGCAGAACTGCGATTTCCAGATCGATAGTTTTAGAACCCATCTATTGGAATTCCTCGAACTCCAAGTAAGTAGCGTCCACGATGCCCCTCGTTCGCCGCCCCGGGGTCCGCCGCTCCGCGCAGCCCCGAAGGGAGGATGGGTCGGGCCGCCGAGCCTCGGAGTCTGTTTCTGGATGCTCGATCCCTCGCGCCCCCTCGTCCCCCACCCCCGCCGCCTTTCGCTTTGTGGTGACTCGGCTCGGCCTTGCAGCCGGAGCGCCGGCCCTGAGGGGCGCCCTCCTCGTCCTCTTCGCCCTGTGAACAGGCTCCCGGGCGCAAAAAAAGCCCCTTGTTGACTTGGGTGTCACGTCCGGAGAGGTGTCCGATGGCGATCCCTGACCCTGACTTCTCCAGGGCGGAGAACGGGGCCACAAACAGGGCCGGCTGGCGCGCCGAAGCTGGTGGGCTCCGGAGACGCGAGGATGCCGGGCTCCAGAGGAGCGGCGGGGCGCGGGCCGGGCCGGCTGGGCGGGCGGGGCAAGCAGGCCGGGGGGCAGCGGAGCGCTCCCGGGAGAAGGGAGCCGGGGGTCCCTGGGCCGCCCGGAGCTCGAGCGCCTGGGCGCCGCGCCGCCTGCCCGAGGGTGCGCGGGGAGCTCGCTCGCCCAGAACTCGGGCGGCGAGCCCTTCCCTCCCCTCCCGGGAAACCGGCCTTCGGCTGCTCCCGGGGAACCGTCTGCAGGTCGGCCTCTCCCTTCGTTTCTAAACCCACGGGCCGGACTCTGTGGTCCCGAAAGCTAACTTGATTTTAAGGATGCTTTGCGCAAAAGCTTCATTAAGGCCCTGCCCAGTCGCCACACAGCTCCTGAAGCCTTCGCGCTTGGGGAGCCTGGCCGGGAATGGGAGCCTTGGGTCCGATTTGCTTTATTGAAAGGTGCAGCCCGAAGAAGCCAGGCCTGGCGGAGATTAAGTTTCAGTGTGAGCAGCCCGATTACGTTTAGCATTTAGAAAAGGCGATCCATCTCGAAATATACATATATAATATATATACGTATATGGCCGTGACTGGTAATTAGTCAGCTGTGCACTCAGTATTGCATTATTACCTCACTCTCGGGAGACGTTTCAAATCCTAGCCAAAATTATTTTACAGAACCATAGGATTTTTTGACCTTGGGAAACTTGGGGGGAAAGTCTGAAGACACTGGTCGTTCCCAGAGTCAGCATTTGAGATCAGAAGGGAAATCAATGACCTAATACGAAGTTGAGCTGAGTTGGCCGTGGATTTAGGAATAAAGCGATGGGGGTGGGGATGGGGTTGATTGGAAGATCACGTCTCAATCAGAGAATTATATCCACGCTTTTAAAAGTGGTGAATTACAGATTCACCAACATGCTAACCAAGAATTCCCTGGTAAAGAGCGAAAAAACCTCACGGCTATAAAGCGGATGAAACCGAGATTCTTGCACGAGGCCGGATGGCTTTATCCCAAGACTGCTCCCGTGTATAATAAAAGTTACTCAGTGCGGTTTCTTTCCCTGTAGCCTGATCTTTATGGACTTGTGTTTCTCTTTCCTCACCTTGGTGTAAGATACTGTATTTGCTGAGAAAGTGCTGGCAGTGAGAGCTGGCCTCCGCTCCCGCAGCGTGAGGCGCCGGGTGGTGCGGGAGAACGCGGGGCTGGGAGCCTGGGCCCGGGCACCCGGGACCCTGGGAGACGGGAGCCGGGCCAGGGCAGCGGGCCCCGTGGAGCCGGCCCAGGGCGGCCGGCGCTCGCTTCCTGCCTACAGGGGTCACTCTTCCCTGCGCTGTCGCCGAGCTGGCCCTCGCCTCCTCCCTGGGCCTGCCTTGCACTTTCACTCACCGACTGGCTTTGGGGGGCTGGTTTTTGGGTTTGGGTTTCCACTCTCCTCCTCCTCCCAATAAGATTTAATTTTTACATCCCTGTCTTTAAAGAAATTCCCATTAACCCCTTCAGGTTTCAGCTCAGTAGAAGTCACCTTTTTGCATTATTAACTACTGGTTTGTGGGATTTGCAAATAGCTACTTGGAAACAATAAAGGTAGTGCAGTAATTATTTCAGCCTACGGTTTCCTCCTGAATATCTTCTTCCTCTAAGATGCTGGGGGAACTGGTGACTGATACTCACTAGCCTGATATGAGGATCAGGCTGCTCTTCTGAGCTGGGCTCGGATTTAGAGCCCTCCTGGAGGCCTGGTTGTGGAGAAGCCTGCCTCCCTGCACCGACAGTGTTGCTGTTGGTGAGCTGTCTCTGGCCCCCAAGAGGAGAATTTCTTCTATAATCCTCACGATAATGGCTGGCCTAGAGGAGAGGATCGTTTGTTCCCTGGCGAAAGTCTACTTAACTCAGTTATGCAGCTGAATGCTAGCTTGAGAGATCAGAAAGATTTCTTCCTGGGGGAATGCTATAAAAGAGCCTTTTCTAAGTTTGAGAATGAATTAAAAAAAAAAGGGGGTGCCAAGGAGTTGCTCTGTTTGTTAGGGGAGGGTGCATATTTATTTCCAGGGGGGGAGTCAGGAAACGTGGCAGGAGAGTAATCAACTGCATTGAAGTCGCCCATCGGTTTGTCCAAGTGTAGAACAATTCACTTGTAATGAAGAGGCCATCAGTAATTAGGTTTGTTTCACTCGGAGGTCAGCTTTTTTAGCAGGTGGTGGACAGAGGGAGCACACAGCAGCTGTTTGGAGACACAGTCCAGAAAATCCTTTGTAAATTCACCGTCTCCATAACTACTTCAATCACACTGTCCGCTTCTCCCGCCGCACCCACCCCCCCCCTCCCCCGGACAGTTTTGAAGAAGTTTTACTGACTAAAAAGTTAGCCCCTGCGTCCACAGGTTCAAGGAAGAGTTGTGTCAACTGTGGCCATTTCGGTTGTGTAGCTATTTTTTTTTTTTTTTAACTCTGGAGAGAAAAGCAGAGCCTGGCTTTCATTGCTAATTAACGTTTCAGTAGAATAATTTTTTCCAAGCATGATGTTTTTGCCAAAAATAAAAAAGGTTTACGCTTTAAAATACACACACGTATATATATTTATTATTAACTTCACTTTAGAGTGAGCAAGTCTGTATTGGTATGGAATTCTGGAATGAATTACACTAGCTTTGTTGAATTTGGAGCGTTCATTTCTTCTGTCTAGGAGTGCTGTTCCCTAGTATATGCCCCATATACTAGTTAACCAAGCGTTTTGCTTTTCTCAGGTCATTTTTCCCCTACATAATGGTGAATTCCTGATATTGATTGACTTGATACAAAAGAATGGCTGGATAATGTCCAGATAACCTATAATACTTAGGCTCCGCCACAGTCAGGCTCTGAATAAATACAGACCTGTCAGAGATTGATAAAATAAACTACAATGGATAGTGCTGTTTAAACAGTCCATTCAATACCATATATAAGCCGGCCGGCCTTCCATTGTGTCTGAAATTCTTATTTTTGTAGGTAAACAAATGCACATTCAGCAAGGATTCAATAGCCCCTTGAACTATGCTCCCCAGTTTGCATTTGGGTTAATCTTGTCGGTTTTAATATAGAGAGGGGGAAAAAAAAGCACAAAGCACCAGGGGTGGAATTGTTCGTGCTTTCACATCCACAGCCCTCACATTTTGTCAGGATGATAAACTGTAGGTAATGGACTGTCGCTGTTGCACAGGACGACCGAGCCAGGGCGAGCACAAAGCCGGGGCGGCCTCGGGATCTCACCGCAGGCTTGGGAGCCTTCTTTTCAGACCAGGAGAGAATTGATTTGGGAATTGTGTGTCCAGGGACTGCACTTTTTAACCTCAGCAATTACAGCCTCGAGCTTCAGAAATGGGAGCTGGAGGTTAAGATGATTCCTTAAGCACTTCGTTCAAAATCTTTCAAAAAGGGTAGCTCTTGACACTTGTCCTAGGAGGCAAAGACATGCAAATGACTCCCACGTCCCGAAACGTGCCGGGCTGAAGCAGGGGGACAGGTAAATGAGCCATCAAGCCCCGTACCAGCTGAGAACTGCTTGCTGATGGGCTTGATTTCCTCCAGACGGAGTCAGCTGAAGAGTCAGCGGTATATTCAGAATCCTTATCGTAAAACCTTTTATCTGGAAATACACCGAGAGGAATCCTCTGGTTGGTGGGTCAGCATGATGATTACCTGCAGAGGGACTTTGCTACCTGGCACTGAAATAATTCAGGTAGTACCGGGGGTGGCTGAGAGTGACCCCCCCCCGCCCCCACCAGCCGCCTACGTCTCCAGCGAGAGCACCTAATGGGAAGTGATTCGAGATCCCAGCGTGACTGCAGTGACGTGTCACAGGGATGGGAGTGGCAGGGGGAAGGAAATACAGACTTGAGACCCTCATCAGAAAAGAAAGGAAAAAGAACAAGCAGGCTATTTCTTGAGCATTCCATGAAAACTTTATTCTTGAACTCTCCCGCTGCAAATAAGACGAAAAGGAGGGCTCTTCTAAGGAAAATAATCATCCAGACGGTACTGAGGGCTGCCTAGCCTCTGGCTGCTACCATAAAAACCTGTTTTTCAGGTCACTTTTCATATATCTGCATAGATTTACTTAGGAGCTCGGTCTTGGTGCAGTAAAGTAGAGCCTTAAATGGGGAGTGTTCAATTGCTTAAAATATTTTCATTAACATATACAGACTAGAAGCTGCTAGTCCGGAATTAGATCTTTCAGGAAAGAGCTCCCCCCACTCCTTTTTTTTTTTTAAGGGGAGGAATTAGAATGGGGCTGGGAGAGAGGAGGAGAAGAAAAGGCAAGAGGGAAGGGTAGGGTAGGGAAGGGACAGAGTTCCGAACAGCTTGGAAAAACTCCTGTGGCTTCATTGTCTCTCTAAAGCCAAAGAACACAAAGACATAGGCAATTCAGCCCTTCTCCCATGATGGAAAATGTAGACCGTGGACGTGGCTCTCCTGTTTGACTTGTTTAATTCTCATTTTAAATTCAGTACTATACGAGCCGTGTGAACTCTGAAGATTTCTTTAGTAATCCATTTTGTAGTTCCGAATCAAAAACAAAGTGAAAGGGTCTGACACAATTTGCTTTTATTTTTAGGCAAATCAACCCTGGTCATAGTTAATAAGGGGATTACAACCCAGACTGGGTCTTTACAGATGTAATGTAAATCAAGGGCAGAGTAAAAAGACACGGATCCCTTTTGATTGAAGTATGGTAAAAAGGCATAGAGAAGCTAGCAGCGGTAATCTGATTGTATGGCAATAAAACCACCATTTTCTGTCTTTCAGATAAAAATAATGTGGTAAATCCATGCAGTTCATAAGATGTAAAGGCAGATAAAGGGTGAAGCCATGGCAACATATAGATTAGCTGGATGTGGGGAATGACACGTCTCTGAAAAGAGTGTAGAAAGGAAGGCCCTTGCTTCAGGCTGTTGGCTATTATGTGGGAGCCATACAGACTTGGAAACTCGGATTAGAAGGTATGAAAGCCCCCCTTGTGGCCTGGGATGGTTGAAGCCGGGAAGAAAAGATGGCTCAGTTCTTGCTCATTGGTGGCGGATAATATGGCCAAGGTAGGTTCCCATTGACTGCCTTTTCCAGAGGTTGAGGTTGCGGCTGATTAAAACCTCGGCTCACTGCAGTGAGTTCAGGCCTGCAAGCTTTTCCTTTTTAACTCCTGGCCTAACAGGGGCCGCAGTAATGTAGGATTAGCCGCCCTTGGCGGTACCTGCCTTCATCTCTTTGGGCTCCAGGCAGGGACCTGCTGGGGATGAACAGAGCCCAGAGGGGCTAGGAAGGGCCGCAGGGACCTGAAAAGAAAACACAGACCTTTTGATTTCAGCCATCTTTCAGCCCCAGCCCAGGGAAAAGCTGAGCTAAACATTTATATATCACCCCCCATCCCCCGCCTCTGCCAGGGAGCTCCTCTCTGAGTTTTGTTTCCCACCCCCAGGGGAAAAAAAAATGTGTAATTAAGCAAAATCACAGGGGGAATTGCGTCTTCACTCGGATAGGTAGTAATCCAAAATGCCCCTCCTGGTGGAGACTTTCACTCCTAACCCTGAGTTGAGTTGAATGGGACAGGCCCCCACTGGGGAAACGGTAAGGCTGGAAAAGTGTGATTGCTGCCAGCTTGAGACTTAAAAACAGAAGAGGCTCTTGCTGCCTGTGCCCTGAACAGCTCTGTCCATAGGCCGGGCTTTTGTCTTGGAGGTGCACATTTTGCATTTTAGTCATTAACCAAAGTCGGCCTTTGAAGCTGTGATTGGGTTCCAGGCAGAGTGGCATCGGCAAGTTAGGTCAGGCCAGAAAGGAGATTTTTGCTTTTTCTGCCTCCTATTTGGCGTCTTAGAAAAGTCTCAGCATTTTTTTAGGAAAGTCTGAACTCTTTAAGAGGCTGAGAATACCGAAAGCTACAAACCCCCCAGGGTGATTGACTTGCTGGAGTGGGTAGAGGGCATTTGGTGGCCATCCTCGGAAAAACAGCGTGGTGACTTTCTAGATGAACGCGTCCCGTGTCTGAAGATCCTCACTAAATCGAAATTATTCTGCTTTAGACCCACCTCGTGGGTTTTGTTCCTAATTCTCAGAGAGCCAACTCGCCGGTGCGGGGCGACAGCTTTCTGACACGTGTTGCCTGCTTCTCTGGCCGCTGCGGTGCAGCTTTCACCACTTCCACACATGTGAGAGAGGGCCCAGAGACCTGCCCTCCTCAGGGCCTGCTACTCTGCCTTCCTCTCCAGTGCAATTCAGAAATCATGTCAAAAGACCCAGTGCGTTTGCCCAGGTTCATCTAAGAGAAGGGGCACCCCCTCATTTACAAGCTGGTCACATCCCAGCACCTTGCATTCTGCATCTGACAATGAGCCCTAATGGTCCATTCAGCGAAAGTATTTGCTTGTTAGCGGGAACAGAGCATGATAAATGTCCAGCAAGCTTGCGGCCTCCTTCAGCCTTTCAGTCGCAGGCTGGTGCATATTTATGGCAGGCAAGTGACAGAAGAAGCCGCTGAATTGCCCTGGCCCCCAGCTCTCTACGAGGAGCAGGGTTAAAGCGATTAAAGAAACGATGCAGGCAAGTCCTGCCACTTGTTTACGAGCCAGCCTCCAACCCACAGCTTCGCGTCCTACCTCTGAGAACCCCTTGCAGGAGCGTTAGGGATCAGGATGTTTGGATCCGGTGGCCCCGTGGAAAGAGAAGGTGATCCCTTATGAACTGTTCTGCACGCGCGCTGGATGCCAGGTGCGCCAATTTCTGTGGCTCCCGTGGAGAAGTGGCAGAGGGTCTTTATTCCCCTTTTCATGTATAAATATCAAATATGTAATTCTAGTCCAGGGCGTTTTGTGGCTGGTGAGTGCAGCTGTGCTGGTTTCAAAGAAAACACCGTAGTAGGAGAAAGCGCCATGAAAGGCAAACAGGTTGTTTCTGCCCTTCGTAATTCCCCCAACAAAATATGAAGACAAAATTGGCAGTAGTGAAGTGTTAATAGTTCGCTCTTTCCATTCTCGAGAGCACAGGTAGGTGAATGTTCTAACTGCTTGGTACTGGGCAGGCATTCAGAAGACTGTGAATGAAACATGCTCTGAAAACTTCATCTTCTTGGTATTTTCTGTATGAAACTCGAAAACCATCCAGATTTTTCTTCTCAGTTTACATTTGGTGGCACCCAGTTTTAATTCCAGTCCTTGGATCCTTCTACAAGTATTAATGTGCATGCATGCTAAATCGCTTCATTCGTGTCTGACTCTTTGCGACCCCCTGGACTGTAGCCCGCCAGGTTCCTCTGTCCATGGGATTCTCCAGGCAGGAATCCTAGAGTGGGTTGCCATGGCCTCCTCTGGGGGATCTTCCTGACCCAGGAATCGAACCCGTGTCTCCTGCATTGGTAGGTAGGTTCCTTACTACGGGCACCACCTGGGGAGCCCATGGGTATTCACGGATGCTAGTTAAGTCTCGCTTGCTTCTGAGACAGAACTCTTTGCTTTTCGCATACTGAGTACTCCTGCGTTCCACCAGAGTGGTGACGGGTGCTACCCACCCAACCCTGCGCACCTCAGTAGCTCTGAGCTGCGGAGCTAATGTTTGAAACGGCCCTTTCAGCATCTCTGGAGCATCTCCCGTACCAGCTGATGAACCTGAGGGCCAGCGTGGTGCTCTCACCTGAGGAAGCACTTCTGGATCTCAGTCCTTGCTTTTTCTACCTGTTAAACTGGCTCACTGGCTCGAAACTTTTGTCCCAAGTAGGAACTGTCTGATGAGTGAGTGGGGCCAGGCTGCTTCTAGTCAAGGCAGCTCAGAGTGCCTCTACTGCAGAAGTTAGAAGAGGTCAGTTTTCACTTAGATCTGTTGCTGTTGTTTCGTCACTCAGTCGTGACCAACTCTTTTTTGACCCCATGAACTGAAGCCTACCAGGCTCCTCTGTCCATGGGATTTCCCAGGCAAGAACACTGGAGTGGGTTGCCATTATCTTGCTCCAGGGGATCTTCCCAACACAGGGATTGAACCCGTGTCTCCTGCATTGGCAGGCAAATTCTTTACCGATGAGCCACTATTAGCTTACCAGAACTGTATTTGGGGTACTTTTTTTTTTGCAATAAACAGGGTATTTTCATCTCTATTCTTTTATATTCAGTACAAATATATGCATAGTTAGTGTTAGCAATATCATCTAATGTGTAGTGCCCTTCTCTTATGTTAAATACGTGACCTTTAAACAGTAAGTATTTTAATCTTGCAAACTCCAATCAGCAGAAAATAAATGTCTAATTGTATGGGGGAAATAATTAAAAATAAGATTGACCTTCTCTATGATTGCATATTGTGTTATTTTTTTTAATTAATTTTTATTGGAGTATTGTTCCCTGGGTTGGGAAGATCCCCTGGAGAAAGAAATGGCAACCCACTCCAGTATTCTTGCCTGGAGAATCTCATGGACAGGGGAGCCTGGTGGGCTACAGTCCATGGGGTCACAAAGGGTCGGACACGACTGACTGACACTTTCACGCTACCTTCATAGTTGGCTTCACAACGTTGGGCACAGCAAAGTGAACCAACTGTATGTATACATATAAGCCCTCTTTTTTGGATTTCCTTTCCATTTAGGTCACCACAGAGCATCAAGTAGAATTCCCTGTGCTGCACAGTAGGTTCTTGGGGTACGTTTTCGATAAAAACAGGCTCTCCTAAGCCCTGCACCCCACTTTGTCTATGGGAAAATGGACCTTCATGAGAAATGGACTGTCCTTAAAGGTCACCGTTTCCCCTGAAATGACTGCTCTGTCTTGATGGAGTAGATCAAACACAGTTTCTTTAAATCTTGGCCCTATAATCCCACAGCACTTTAGTTAAATACCCAGGGCATAGAAATAACATGATACATGGCACTGTCATGATTCATATGCAAGTCTTAATCCCCCACCACCCAGCCTATCCCTAAAAGGCAGGGAGCAGAATTCTTTCATGTCATCAATCTCTACCAGCGAGCATTGACATCCAATAAGTATTAGTTGAAAGAGCAGTCACAACCCAGAGGTCTGTTTCTGGCTGCCCCTGTTAACAAATCACCTGATCCTGGGGTGCTCCCTCCAGCCCAGTGGCTCTAGAACCATCAGAATCACCTGGAGAACTTGTTAAAACAGGCTGGCCGCCCTCCCCCAGAGTTCCGGATTCCTGAGGGCTGCGTGGGACTTGAAATTCACATTTCTAACAAGCTCTCAGCTGATGCCACACCTTAGGAACGGCTGCCCTCTTTCCAACTTTTTTTTGGAAAATGGCTCAAGATTAGATCACCATCCTCTGAAAGGCTGATAAGGATCACTGAAGAAAGCCCTGGATCGCTGAAGAAATCGGAGGCCCTTGTCTCCCAGCTCTTGACCTCTGTTTTTGCCTGGTTCATCACTGATGGTAGATAATTCACCGATTTGTTGGATGAGCATTTGTGAACAGTGAGATCTGTTAATGCTGGGCTCTGAGAATACAGAAAAGAGAAGTCTCTACCCTCAAAAGACTTAAACCTAAGGGAGTAAGGGTATCCCATGGGGAAGGCAAATAAGGCCTATGCAGTGCTGCGTGGCCGGGGTGGCCATGGGCACAGAGGAAGAAAGGGATTGGCGTTCCTCCTACGGGAGGGGAAACTGAGTCAGGAGAGACAACAGTATCGCTAAGCAAAATCCCTGGAGATCTCCGAAACAGAACCACAGTTAGTAAATCAAAGAAACACGTTTCAGCTAAGGGTGGCCACTGTCTACACCGTATGTCTTTAATAATCTGCCTCATTTCCTATGTCTCAGTGGAGCTTGAAGACAGATGCCCACAAGTGAACAAATAGACCCTGCGGGACAGCTAACCCAGCGATTCTAGCCCTCTTACTCTCAGGAGAACTAGCAGAAGCTATTGGTTTTCAGAAGGTCTGTGCTGATAATGGAAAGGTCAGGTGATTCAATTTAGCAAAGTGAGCCAGGCCAGGGCTATTTTAGTTTGCTTAAGAGGACGGGCCTTGGAATCTGGCTGTAGGAGCCCACTCCCAGGTTAGTCATTTTTTCGCTATGTAGCTTTGGGAGCAAAACCCCCTGTGTTTCTCACTTGTCCCATTTCTAAAGTGGGGGACAGTGATCTAACAGGACTGAAGAAGAAGCCTGCTAGAACTGTGCTCAGGATTAAGATTCTAGCTCCGGACGTGGCACAACTAACCGATACATGTCAGCTCCTCCTGTTGAAAGTTAACTGAGCATCTACTGTACGCCTGGCTGTCTGGTTCAGTTTGCCTTCTACATACAGATGCCAAGTAAATAAAATGTTAGTAAGGGTTAGGACGTGGTGCCTGCACCTTTTAAAGTCCCTGTTTAGCCGCCTGTGTTCCACTCATCTCGCATGCTTCGCTGCCACGGGAAGCACCTTTTTAGCTCCCTTCTGTTACCAAATTGGATGCTCTCTCCTCTGCTTCCTGCCCTGGTGCTGTGTTGTAACATTCATAACCCTGAATTCACTCAGCTTCTCCACCAGGGCTGGGGAAGGGCTGGATCCTGGGCGAGCCCCCTTAATGGGCAGGGCACGGGAAGCCATTGGGTTGTTGAATGAATACTCGAAGCAGCCGGGCGGCCTTTCGGCATTCAGTGCTGTGCCGTTGCTTATTTAGCAGCCTCCTCACCTGGTGGGCACAGTCTGTTTCATTGAATGACAGTTGCCTGCAGCACACGCTGGGGGCTGTGACTATTCTAACTGCCCACAAATACTGACTCATTCAGACTTCATAATGACCACTTGAGGGAGGAACTGTCATGACCCCTGTGACAGCGATGGGGAAACCAAGGCGGAGACTAGCTCCTCATCTTGCCTCAACTCATGCAGCTCATAGGTGCTACAGTCTGTATTTGAACCTGAGTGTTCTGACTCCAGGATCCTTCCTCTAAAGTCTCCAGCTCTCTTTTTCAGGCTGTTGCATGGAGTGGTTAGAAATCACATAACCCAGTGCAGCCTACGTGTGCTCAAAGCAGTACCCACAAGGTGGGTTGAAAGGAGGTTTGGGGTATCACTCTTCGCCTGTCCATCTTGATTTATAGTCTTTCCTGTGATGGACATGTGATTCTAAATGGATCCTTTAAATCTTTGATAACAAGGTTTTACCCAATGGAAGCTAGACAGTTACAAAAGTCCATCATATTAATAATGCATTTATTGAGTATTACTCCTCTGACTATTAACATTTTCCTTTTAAAAATGGGAGCATTTGATCGTCTCTTTGCTGGGAGAAGACAAGGTCAGGTTTTCGTGGACAGTTCCGTGGGGTACGATGCTGTACACGTGTCAAGCTAAGGAGATAGGATGACATCTTTTTTAGAGTCTAGTCACAATTAAATGCCATTTTATTTTGGATTTTGGGATCTGAGCCAGCTTCCATCTTGTCAGAGCTGAGAAGACTCAAATCAAGTCCAGGCCTATTTCTACAGCAAACTGGGCTTCTGGCTTCCTGCCTGTGGATTCATTCAGTGTAGCCCATCTGGCTTTTGATGTTCGGCGAGTTTGGAGCAGTTTGTTTCAGGAAGCGAGGCGGGGAGGATCAGTGGGCCTGGGATGCTCTTGACTCCCAAGCAGATCCTCCCCAACCCCGTTGCATCCCCTCAGGGCTCAGGGTCTGCTCATGTGCAGCCCTGGCGTGGGTTGGGGGCTTGATAAGGGACTCTCACACCTCCAGCCCTCATTCCTGCCCGAGTCAGGGCCTCCTCTTATCTCATCATGGTCCAGTTCCCCTCCTGGAGTTCAGTAGCAGCCTGGGTGACTCAGGGTGGTGAACTCCCATCGTGTTTGTTTTTCGGTCCAGCTCATCCCAGGCTGCTGGTGGCGACCGAGCAGGAAATATGTGGTCCACAAAGTTACGGCGGCATGCCATCCACATTTTTCTCCCCAGTGTACACACCTTGGGGGTGATCTGCAAGGGAATCCATCACCCAGTCTGGTTTTCCTCCTTTCTGATGATCATGGCGCAGACCTGACTTCAGGAACTGCTTGCTTTCTCTTCCTGTCTTCTGCTCCTGCTCCCTGGGTTGTGGCCCAGCCCGGGGAGGTGCAGGAGAATGGTCAGCATCACCTGCCCACAGCAGACCTGTCCCTGACCCTCTCTGGAGTGAGGAAGGAGGAATTCTCCAGAAGGCAACCGCGTAGGTGGCTGTGAAGGGCTGGCGGGCAGCCTTCTAAATTGTGTTGGTAGCTGATGCTTGCCTGGCAAGAGGATTCTCTGCTCATGGCAAGAGAGACCAGGAATCTTGCCTCTTTCTTAAACCTTACTTCTGAAAATGCTCTTTCTACTATTACACAGACACTCACTGAGCCCTCACTTGACAGGGGGGCAAACTGGGCTGGGAGCCCCAGGGGCCAGTGGTGAACAGTCCTAGGGTCACACTCCAGCCTGGAGAGCCGGCGTCCCACCCCCATGGCATGTCCTTTCTTTCAAGTCTGTTTTCCCCACCAAAGGGGAGAGGTTTCGTTCACGCATAAAACGTGGCTGGATGGTCTCTCTCATTGGGCACAATTGTTAGAAGTTAAAAGGTGTGTTTATGGAAACGAAAGGGATGCTCAAGGGCCCTCGATGGTGGTGCTGCGCGGAGATCCCAGGTCCATCTCCTTAAGATGCCAGCCCGTTTCTGGACAGTGTCCTTCTGCTTTTCCTCCCTGTGGTGTTCCCACTCAGGTAGCTGAGCACAGGGGGTCCGTACTTCGATCTGAAACAGCAGAGACCTGGCTGGAAATGCCCTTCGAATGGCTTTCTGCAGGAAAGCTGGTTTTCTGGGTTTTCTTTCTGGGCCCTCAGCTGTGAATAGAGAGAGTCCCACCTTCCTTTATAGACTCTTGCTAAGAGCATGCTTTGGAGCAAGACCGTACAGGCGCAAACAAATTACACTTGGGAAGAAGCCTGCTTGCACCGGCTCCCGCCTGCGAGGGTTACGAAATTCTTGTTTCGATAATGGGGCCGCGTGGTCGGGCCAGCCCGACAGAGGTTGGCCTGGGTGATTCACCCTCCCCTCCACCAGCCGCTTTCCCAGGCACATCCCAGCATTTCCAGCCCTCCCTGCCTCACCCCCCCACCCCCAACCCTTTAGCTACAAAATTCATGGCATCATGATTTTTTTTTTGGAAAGTTTTGAAGGAGATGTTTGGGTCACTTCCATAAAGACAGACCTTGAATTTTTGGTGTGTGTTTTGAGCCCAGTGGTTGATTTTTGTTTTTAATTCCATGCTGGAGATTAACTAGCCTCTGTGAACCTGAGAAAAGGAACCCATGACCTCTGCCCTTCCCACTCTTAAATTCTAACTTAACCACTAAAGATGTATCTAGTCCAACCTCGGCTCGTTAAAGGCGAGCCTTCTGTGAATTGGAGGGTTTTGTTATGGAGAAAATTGTGGTAGGGATCAAAAAATTAAATACCTACTTGTGTTATTTTCCGAAAATAAAATTTAAAGCTTGAGCATCATGTCTTTGAGCACTGGAGACTGAAATTCACTTTAAGCCACCAGTGTTCTGAGCCTTATATCACAGATAACAAACAAGAGTAACATCAAAGGGAGTCAGTTTTCGCCCCATTGTGCAGCCTTGGAGGCTGTGAAATTTGATATTATTTTGACTTGTACGGTAATTGTAGAATGACAGAGGGAAATGGATTAAGTTGAAATGAAAGGATACACCGCCCTGCACACACATACTGCCAAATGCAGGTTGAGGTCGTTGGGCCAAGAATGGGGGCCCGGAGTTGCGTCCTTGCAGATCAGGACTTAAATAAAACCTTGCTTCAGTCACCGCAGTCTACAGTTCTTTCGAGTGCCTGCGTAGATGAGGAGTCCGCCTCCCCTTGGAGAGTTGCAGAACTGGATCGGGCACCTGTGCTCACCGCCGTGTGAATTTCAGTGCTTCTCATCTTTCCTTTCCTTGAAAAGATGCTGCCTGTCCTGGTGTGAAGTTTGAGATGTGCTCTGCACCCCCACCCCCGCCCCACCCCCACCAGCTCCTGGATTAAGACTGCTGTGATGGTCCAAATTGTAGAGCCAGCTTTTATACACCTTTTCTTTTCCTTGAATGAATCAGTTTCATGTTGCAGATGATATTTGTTTCTAGAAAAGTGTGAAAGGAGGGACACCTGTGAAAACAGACAATTGCCCCAGCACCGTGCACATTGGAATCAAAAGCTGCAAATGCCAACTAAAGCCTCCAGTGACTACCTTATTTCTTAGAGCTTTCAAGCCACTGAGAAGACAGTGAGTGGTGCGTTTACTTGAAGTTTTAAGGTAATTACTTGTTCCTCCGAGGTGGGGTCTGGTAACCTAATTCTGTATCGGCCTGACACCCTATAGAGACACCCCACTATCTCTCTGGTTTCAGAGTAAGTGTGCAGACACTTGTTCTGATATTAGAGTACAAGAGGGGGCAGTGAAGTGCTGTCCACAAAAGCAGCACAACGGTTTCCCCGAGTCTTTCTTACGTCGGTATTGCCTAAGTCTTTCTTGGGCCCTGCTTTTATTCATTTAAGACAAGCTCTTCTGTTAGGGGCGTTTGGAGTTGATCGTATTAAGCCGTAGCAGCAATCTAGCATTAAACGGAAGTAAGGCAAGCCTGAAAGTCCTGCCTGTTTATGAAATGTGCCATCAAATTCACAAACTCCTGAGCTTAAGTCATTTTGGGGGGAGGGGGGTTTTTTGTTCCCAAGTGCACTGAGCATCTCTGGAAGGAATCTCGGGGTGCTGTGTTAATGCTGTTTTAGCTCCACCCCTGCAAAGCCCCAAATGCGTGGGGAGGTCACAGGGTTAAGGATCTGGGCTCATCTCTAGCACCGAGTCCGTCGTTTTCAGGAGGGAGTTAGGAAGGTGTGCCATGGCGAGCAGAGCAGTAGCGGGCTTGTCCTCATTCAGAATTTCAGAGACAGCGGTTTACACACCAACTGCTCTTCTTCCTGCAGCCTCTGACATTTAATTAAAAATAAAAGCATTTTCTGGGGAAAATGCATGTTTTCCAAAACATGGTAAACTCAGAGTGTACTTAAGTATACTCTGGCTTGTGAATGAGCCTATTCTGTGGTATGATTTGGGGTGTGCCAACTGTTAGGGTAATAAAAACTTGTTCCTAAAGCTGGGACTCAAGCGTGCCTGAAATGTTAGCCAACTCCCAGATCTGTGCAGTTGAATGATTAAGCAGAAACTGTATCCCATAGTTTTCATCTTTTTGAATAAACTACTTGTATGTGACCACATACAGCTTTTGTAGATTCAAGAACTGCTTCGTTAACTAGACTGCAGTTCAGAGAACGATAATTTTATTTAGTTGCGTTCTCAGGAAATGCATCCCCCAAAAGTGTAAAAGTCTACAGGCCTTGAAAATCTTATTTGAGACTGGAATCATGAAAGACTGCTCCAGAATGTAGTAGTTTGTTTTTCAAACTGGACCTTGACGCATAATGTTCTAATCAGATTACAAAGGCATTTGATGTTTATCGCAGAGAATTCTGAAAAAAACGCAGAAAGCTGACAGTCACCCCAAGTCCACCATCCAGTAGCTCAAAGCAGCCTCAGATAAAGGCCCTGCGTTTGACCATCGGCGTCTGTGTTTTCTGTCTGGTCAGCGAAATGAGCAGAGCAACACGCTCTGTGTATGCATATGTGTGTGTATTTTCAACTGAACTTAGCCATTTACTTAAATAATCATAAACTCTAATGACGTAATATTTTTTGAATCTTTTTATTTTGTGTTGGGGTATACCCCAATTAACAACACCGTTGTGATGGTGTTAGGTGAACAGTGAAGGGACTGAGCCATACATATATTAAATACATGTATCCATTCTCCCCCAGACTGCCCTCCCACCCAGGCTGGCCCATGACATTGAGCAGAGTTCCCTGTGCTCTACAGTAGGTCCTTGTTGGCTCTCCGTTTGGAATATGGCAGTGTGCACATGGGCATCTAATGATGTAATTCTGAAACGAAAGGAAAAATAAAATCAGCCATACACATGGGCTTCCAGGTGGCTCAGGCGGTGAAGAATCTACCCGCACTGCAGGAGACCTGGGTTGGATCCCTGCAGTCTCCTGGAAAGTCCCCTGGAGGAGAGCATGGCAACCTACTCCGGTATTCTTGGCCTGGAGAATCCCATGCACAGAGGAGCCTGGTGGGCTACAGTCCACGGGGTCGTGAAGAGTCAGACACGACCGAGTGACTGACAGACACGCGTGCCAAAGTCAGGTCTATTCACTCAGACACGGAAACTGCATTCGCTCGGCGTTTTGTTCAGAGGCAGAAGAGTGTCACCTGTTGGTCCCTTTCCCCCAGTTTGCACAGCGGCAGGGTTTGCATGGGTCCTGTTATATGAGTGACGTGCTCCTGTTCTCAGCCGGACGATACCTGCCACAAGTACGTGGAAATATTAGATACTCAGAGAGATGCTGAAATTGTGTGTGTATCACAGTACCCAGAGAGGACTCCAAGTCGGAGCTGACACACTTTAAAACAAGAAGCTCGGTGGTCATGCCTGTCTGGAGGGCGTTTGCCTGGCCCGGTTATTTGTTTGGACCCAGAAGCTGGTCGTTCTTGTCTGCATCCTTTCATTCCCATCTCTCCTGCTCTGGGTCAGCAGGACGTTTTTGCATTTGGCAGCAGTGTATCAATTTGCCCTTATTACTATGGCAGTTCCCTGTGTTCTCCAGTCATCTACCTGGACGTGCTGTTGCATTCAGGAGAGCAAGGGCTCCTTATTTCAAGTATTTTCAGACTCTTTGAGCATCAAGGGGCCACAGTGATTTGGCTGTCCTTCTAGGTTCAACCTACATATTTTTGGCAACCTCAGAGAAAAGTGTGAGAAGTCCTTGCACGTTTGTCCTGAGGGGCGTATGTTATGATGGAGGCATGAATGGAGGAGTGGGAAAGGGAGAAAAGAGAAGCAAGGAAAACGGGGTGTCCGTGAGGGGGTGGGGAGAATAACTGTGGGCCCGTGACCAGCCAGCCCTGGGCATCTCAGCTCCTGGCTCCTGTGGACCTCACTGTTCCGTCAGGCCTGGTTCGGAAGGCAGGCAGGCAACCATTGCCCCATCTGATGTACCTGTGAAACCTGGGCGTGCGATGCTAGTCGACAGAAGGGTCCAGACTGGAGAAGGTAACGTGTGATACTCAGATCTGTCATGACCCCTAAACTCTTCTAAGTGGAAAGTTTCGGCTTTAACTGCATTATGCCAGGTTTTTAAACAAGCATGGGATCCTAGTGTGGATTAAAGCATTAAGGAAATTTGTGTCACCAGGGAACTATATTCAATATCCTATGACAAACCTTATGGAAAAAATATGAAAAAGAATGTACTGTGTATGTATCACTGAGTCCTGTGCTGCACAGCAGGAATTGTTGATTAGATGTCTATCTGACTCTTCCCAACCCCACGGATTGTAGCCTGTCATGGGGTTCTCCAGGCAAGAATACTGGAGTCAGTTGCCATTTCCTTCTCCAGGGGAATCTTCCCAACACAGGGATCAAACTTGTGTTCCCTGCACTGCGGGTGGATTCTTTACCGCTGAGCCACCTGGGAAGGAGGGCACAGCAGAAATCAACACATGCTAATCAGCTCTACTCCCATAAAATAAATTTAAAAAAAAATGTTGTGTCACATAATGGTTGCATTATTTTAAAAGTTTCCACAGTGATGAATATGGAGTTGAAATATCTAATTGAGATTATTAGAGATCTAATTTAGATTATTAAACATTAAAGTCTAATTTAGGTTATTAGATTGATTCAGAGTATTCCCCGTGGAAGTGTTAAGAGTCTAGTTTGGTGAATAACTTTTAAAAACTTGGATTCAGGTTGATAGGTAATCAGAAGATAAAAACAGATCCTACTAGGAAAGCATTTCATATCAGGGACTTTCCGGGCGGTCCAGTGGTTAAGATTGTGCTTCCACAGCAGCGGGGACAGGTTCCATCCCTGGTTGGGGAGCTTGGACCCCACAACTTGTGTGGCGCGACCAAAATAATCATCATCACAATAAATTTCAGGCAGGGAAACGTCAGAAACCCTACTCAGAGTTTCCATTTGTTCCACATTATACTGTCCCTGGGTTTGGCTCAGAGTCACCATATCTTATTGTCTTGCTTGGGAGTGATTCATTGGGAAAAACTGAAAAACCATAGGAGTTCCCCGTTTCTGCTCGGCTCACCCCACTCCTATGCCTTCCCACGGAAGCCCTCCAGGGAGAGACCCAGAACCACAGCCCCAACACTCTGGGCAGCCATCCTGATCGTGAGCCCCCCGATGGGTGGGAAGACGGGCCTCCCCCTCCCAGGAGGGCAGCAGGGTAACTTGCCCTGACTCTGAGCCCCTGGCCCCGAAGGGGGTCTGACCCACTGTGTCTGCTCTCCTATGTAGGACATGAGACAGTGTGAGTCTCTTTGTTCTTTGTTTTCCATCAAAAGCCAGTAGATATTATTGACGAAGACCCCTAACCACTTTTTTTTTTTTTCCCTTTTTGGATGTGGTTGAACAACAACAACCTCAGCTCTGTGGCATGGGTTACAAACGTGTGGATTTTCCCCTGGGCTTCTTTGGCTATAGAAATGGACATGATCTCATCACACAGAAGGAAATCTGCGCTTGATATTCACTAGGTAGGGTCACTAGGCTTCCCTGGCAGCTTGGTGGTAATGAATCTGCCGACCAATGCAGGAGATGAGGGTTCAATCCCTTAGTAGGGAAGATTCCCAGGTCAGGAAGATCCCCAGAGAAGGAAAAGGCAGCTCAGTCCAGTATTCCTGTCTGGGAAGTCCCATGAACAGAGGAGCCTGGCAGGCTGCAGTCCATGGGGTCATGAAAGAGTCAGACACGACTTAACGACTAAACAACAGGCAGAGTCAGTGTAGTAATTTAAAATTAGCCAGTTGTCCCCACCCTAATAATTCTTTAAAAAAAAAAAAAATTCCCAAGTCAACAATAAGACAAGTGTCTTACTATTACCAAATGTTCAGGGCACAGATGTTCTGTGTGGTCTGACTTGTTAACATTTCTGAGCAATCTTGAGGTGATAAAATGCAAATATAAGTGACCTGGCTTCAAAAACAGAACTCTATGGTCACTGCCTGGGCTTTAACCTATGGGACACGTTGTTTTCCATTCGGGAATGTTACTATCAGGACATCCACGCCGTTTTCTTCCCACACACATTCTGCGATTCTCACCAACTGTCCAGATCGCTCTGTAACATTACACTGAAAACACAAGTTGCACGTCTGGTCCATTTTTCCCCTCACCCTTTGGTCCTTGGCTCCCTGGACACAGCTTGAGATGGACACGAAGGTGGATCCATCAGTCTGCTACGGACCCTGGTCTCTGACGCCTGGGCAGAGGCATGCACGTGGATTGACTTTCTTTCTCTTGATTTGCCTTTAACTGTGTGGCTTTTCTATGAAAAGCTCAATTGAGAGAAAGCTGCATTTCCCCAAACCTGATTTACGCTTTAAGGCAGTGCAGCCAGAGCTGAGAAGTGTGCAGGGCGGGGGCTTTTCCTGTCACATCTCGAGTGCGGCACGCGTGTCCTCATCTGGTCTGTGTCAGGTCCGTGTGCGGGGACTGAATGGAGACCGTGGTGGAGGGTGCTATGATCAGTGCTCACTTACGGAAGAGTCAGTGCTCAAAAGCAGCCTCGCTTCTGGGGGTGGCGCACGGCTTTGCATTGTAACCAGGGAAGGGTTGCAGGAAACTGCCGATACCCATGACTCTGGGGAGAACGAATCCAGAACTCCACCTGCAGCGCCCCTGAGTGTCCAGAGACACAACCTGCTGGGGTGGTTCGCTCGGTTCTCAGCACCACCACCCTCCCGCCCACCTCCCCCAGCCCCATCCCAGCTCCAGCTCCTCCTTTCTTCAGAATCCCTTCCGTGCCTGCCATCTGCAGCTAGTTCATGGCACTAGATTTGACTTAAATTTATTGTGTGTGTCTTAGCTGCCGCTGGTTCTTTAAGCATCTACCAGATGTTAGCACTTGGATGCTCTGTGTTGTCAGCCACACCTGGGAGCTGCCTGCCCTCAGGAAGCCGGATTGTAAAGTCCTGACATCCGGGTCCTACTTTCTGTCATCATAGCGTCTCTGATGGAGATGCAGGCGTCTCGGTCGTTACCCTCACTTGACTCTGCTTGCTCCCTGTTGCCTTAGAGACGGTGAAGGTGCTTGGATAGACCTGAAGGGCATCCTGCCTGCTTAGTAAGTGAGCCGGAGACAGGTACAGTTTGTGATCCCTTACGTGTGGAATCTAAAAACCAAACTAGTGATTGTAACCAAAAAGAAAAGTTTACAGATATGGAGAACAAACCAGTGGTTATTAATTGAGGGGGGCGGGCAAAGGAAGGTGGGAGGGGCAGAGAATTAAGAGCCACAAGCCACTGTGTATAAAATAAATAAGCTACAGGGGTACATTGTACAGCACAGGACTGTAATCAATATTTCATAATAATTGTAAATGGAGGAGAACCATGCACGTTTTGAATCACAAGGTAGTTGCACCTGGAAGTAATATAATATCATAAATCAACTATATCTCAATTAAAAAACAACAACCGTGAAGTCTCCTGGGAGGCAAAGGAATTTCTGGGCTTAATGCACTTAGTGGTAACGTGTGCAGGAAATTCAGCCCGAATCATTTGTCCACTGAGAAACCCTAATCGCTCATCAATTAAAGAAATGAGTGTGCTGAGCGCTGGTATATCTGTTCTATATACCTGTATAGTCAGTCAGTCAGTTCAGTCGCTCAGTCACGTCCGACTCTTTGCTACCCCATGAATCACAGCACGCCAGGCCTCCCTGTCCATCACCAGCTCCTGGAGTTCACTCAGACTCATGTCCATCGAGTCGGTGATGCCATCCAGCCATCTCATCCTCTGTCGTCCCCTTCTCCTCTTGCCCCCAATCCCTCCCAGCATCAGAGTCTTTTCCAATGAGTCAACTCTTTGCATGAGGTGGCCAAAGTACTGGAGTTTCAGCTTCAGCATCATTCCCTCCAGAGAAATCCCAGGGCTGATCTCCTTCAGAATGGACTGGTTGGATCTCCTTGCAGTCCAAGGGACTCTCAAGAGTCTTCTCCAACACCACAGTTCAAAAGCATCAATTCTTCAGCACTCAGCCTTCTTCACAGTCCAACTCTCACATCCATACATGACCACAGGAAAAACCACAGCCTTGACTAGACGGACCTTTTTTGGCAAAGTAATGTCTCTGCTTTTGAATATGCTATCTAGGTAGGTCATAATCCTCCTTCCAAGGAGTAAGCGTCTTTTAATTTCATGGCTGCAGTCACCATCTGCCGTGATTTTGGAGCCCCCAGAAATAAAGTCTGACCCTGTTTCCACTGTTTCCCCATCATTTCCCATGAAGTGATGGGACCAGATGCCATGATCTTCGTTTTCCGAATGTTGAGCTTTAAGCCAACTTTTTCACTCTCCTCTTTTACTTTCATCAAGAGGCTTTTTAGTTCTTCTTCACTTTCTGCCATAAGGGTGGTGTCATCTGCATATCTGAGGTGATTGATATTTCTCCCTGCAAGCTTGATTCCGGCTTGTGCTTCTTCCAGCCCAGCGTTTCTCATGATGTACTCTGCATATAAGTTAAATAAGCAGGGTAGGTAAAAAAAAATCAACCTCTAAAGTGCTCAAGTGTCGGGTCCTGTTGTATGGATTTAAAGAAGGAATAATTTTTTTTAGGAACCCTTGAAACCAGTTTTCAGAGTGAAGGAGCAAATCCTTGCCTGACTTTCTGCCACAATGCCTTCTGAAAAGTGAATTGATGCTTTTGCAAGCATTAGGAATAGTGGGTTTCATCAGGATTTACTTTTTGTAAGTGCATCCAATATGCTTATTGCAGTTGAGATTCCTCCCTCTCAAAAAGCATCCCCTGGGTTAACTCCTCCCCAGACATGGCTCCCCTGTCATTGACCATTACCAGCCTGCCAATGCAGGAGACGTGAGAGATGAGGATTTGATCCCTGGGTCAGGAAGATGCCCTGGAGAAGGAAAAGGCAACCCACTCCAGTATTCTTGCCCAGAGAATCCCATGGACAGAGGAGCCTGGCGGGCTACATGGGATCACAAAGAGTCGGACACGACTAAAGCGACTTAGCCAATATAATCGGTACCTCCTGAGAATCTGGTCTGAAACATGGAGATGCTTGTAGCTAAACCAGTTCATGTGTCCTGTGTTCTTGACTTCACCCCATCAGCTCCAGCAGAAACTGGAACTTGGATTTGGTGAGTGAAGAGAGAGTCACGAGGAGGGGCTCACGGGGGTGGAGAGGGAACCACCAGCGAGTCTTTGGTTATACAGGAAAAAAAAAATCTTCGTGAGGGAAACAGGATCTGGGTAGCATCTTGAATGAAGAAAGAGCATGGTGAGCCAAACCTGAGACGTAGGCATGATGTGGGAGAGCGTGGAGATGTGCAGAGATGATACATGGCTTTCGGGTGGGGATGGGCCTGATGTCTTAAAGGAACTGAGTGGATGGGCAAGAGCATGGGTCTGTCTGTCTCAGGATCCTGAGGTCCGGAGCCTGGTGGTCCAGGGTGAAGGTCGCTCAGCGTGGAGGTCAGAGCTGAAAGGAGGCAGGTCTGGGCATCCAGGCTACAGATTTCACTCCAGCTAACACAGGTGCCCACGGTGTGCCGGCTGCTCTCGGAGCACGTTTAGGGGAGAAGGTGTTTGGAGAGGGGTGGGAAACCCCAGGCAGGAGTCCCCCCCCTTGGTTCTCAGATGCAGTGAAGATTTCCTAAGAAGGTCCAGGGATAAGACATGAGGAAAATGATGTGTCGGAAGGTGAGCAGCATTAACACTCGCTGTATCTCATGTGTATGGACTGTCAGTCTCCCTGCCCCCGCTTCCCAACCGCGGCAGCATCACTTAGAAAAGACTAAAAAAGCCTCAGACATTCAGATTCTGCCCTTCAGTCTGTCCACCAGAAGCCAGAGCCGGGTTTTAGCCACAGAAAAGACGGGGACCACTGACCCTCGGGGTGGAGAGAGAGCGCCGGAGGCCTGCTGTCCTCTGGAGTCCAGTTTTCCAAGCAGCTTTCCAGAAAACTGCAGAAATGGCCCAGAGGTTCCCCGAGAAGCTCCTACGCAGTGGTGCTCTACATTTGCAACAGTTCTAGAGAATTCTTCAAGGGTGCACAGCATGGTTGTCTGAGACTTGTCATTCATTCTGAGTTCTGCTTCAAGGAAAGATTTTTGTCAGGTGGTTCTCATCCACTGTTCTTTCTTTCCTAACTTAAAAAAAGTGTCATGTATCCCTGCTTTAGGAATCTCAGTTAAGACAATATAAGAAAGAAAGGGGGCCACCCTCTCTTTGGGATTGTAGAAAGGCACATCCTAGGGAAAAGTGACAAGCCATCGTGTGCAACTTGCCTTTTTTTTTTTTTTTTTCTGACACAGGAATATTGATTTTTCACATAAATCTGCGATCTAGTTCTGCTATCTAGTTTTTGTTCTGTGATGCGCTATAATCAACCTCGTGCACGTTTCAGAAAAACTCATACCGCTCATTAGCACACATCATCATCTGTTCCTTCAGTATCGATTTGAAACTGGGGACGCCTCATTCCCCCTGGTTTCTCTCTCTCTCAGTGAATTATGTCCCATTCATGGTCATGGCTGGTGGCCTTCCCTGGTTCAGTAAACGTTGCATCAGACTTGACGCTTTGTTCTCAGACTTTAATACTTGAATGAGCCTGCAGGCTTGGTTTCCTTGAAAGGAATGAGATGGGCTTCCTAAGTGTGTTTTTAATGTTAGCACTTGTAGAAGGATGTTCACTGAGAAGCCCTTGTTTCAGGTTCTCAGAGGAGCTCCCTGATAGGAAAGATCTTTCAGCAGCAGGGCTGGGAAGAAAGAATGGGGAGGAGGGAGGCTGTTAGCGGTAAGCATCATGGGGATAGTGTATCAGGAGTTTGGGTTCTAAAGATCTGCACCTAAGAATTAATTGAAGCAAATATATCTCAAGGGAGGGGGAAAATGGTTTGTGGGGCCAGGACGGTAGACGCTGTCCTCCTGAGCTGGGGACTTTTCATCTTGCAGCTGAATCAATCCTCCAACTAATTATTTCTGGTTAACTTTTTATGGGTTTGTAAGACGTTCCTTTTGTTCAGGGTAATAAAGGAGCCATTGTTTGATCAGTGACTGACTAATTATGATAAGTAATTTGAAACATTCTTGATGAAACTTGTCTGTTAATTAGCATCAACAGCAAATGGAAGCTAGCAGGACAACAAAGTCTTAGTTGCATCCACCATCCCCTGGAATTGAGGCGTCTTTCTGTGGCGTGCCCAATAAACGGAGGCTGCCAATGGTTAAAAAATAACAAACAAGTGGGAAGGTCTGACTCACCATCAAGGAAAAGGCATTGTGAAGCCACACAAAGGAGCCCTGAGATGTTACAAGTGAGGGGGTGGGAAAGGACTATCAGCAGGGCGACTTGATCCTACTGCGCAAAGATAAGCGTGTGGTTTCTTTCTGTTTCTTTCTTTTTTCTTTAAAGCTTAGTTCCTAAATACATGCATCCCCTGCTGATCTGAACTCAGGCAGTTGTCGCTCAGTGGTGTCCCACTCTCTGTGCACGCCAGGCCTCCGTGTCCATCACCATCTCCCGGAGTTTACTCAAACTCATGTCCATTGAGCCAGTGATGCCATCCAACCATCTCATCCTCTGTCATCCCCTTCTTCTCCTACCCTCAATCTTTCCCAGCATCAGGGTCTTTTACAATGAGTCTGCTCTCTGCATCAGGTGGCCTAAGTATTGGAGCTTCAGCATCAGTCTTTCCAATGATATTCAGGGTTGATTTCCTTTAGGATGGACTGGTTGGATCTCCTTGCTGTCCAAAGGACTCTCAAGAGCCTTCTCCAGCAGCACAGTTTGAAAGCATCAGTTCTTCATCACTCAGTCTTCTTTATGGTCCAACTCTCACATCCGGACATGACTACTGGAAAAGCTATAGCTTTGACTATACGGACTTTTGTCGGCAAAGTGAACTCAGATACTGTTGATCAATAAAAGTGTGGAACTATGAAATTGCAGTTTGGAATTCTTGATGTTGTCTGACTATACTGTCATTATCATTAACACGGTTAATTTTTTAAAATAAACTCAATGGTACCTTTTCTTTTATGCTTGTAGATTTCTACCTGGACAAGGACTGGTACTATACCCACAGATAGGAGACAAATTGGATATTATTTGCCCCAAGGTGGACTCTAAAACTGTTGGCCAGTATGAATATTATAAAGTTTATATGGTGGACAAAGACCAAGCAGACAGATGCACTATTAAGAAGGAAAATACCCCTCTTCTCAACTGTGCCAGACCAGATCAAGATGTAAAGTTCACTATCAAGTTCCAAGAATTCAGCCCTAACCTCTGGGGTCTAGAATTTCAGAAGAACAGAGATTATTACATTATATGTAAGTATAATTCTATTCATTTATTTTATAGAAATTAGGATAAGCTAAATAGGTTTGTATCCATTTTTGTTTCCTTAAAATTATTACTGTGGCAAATAATTTGGTGGGAATCTTTGCTGAAAATTGTTCATTTTTTTTTAAAAGAAGCCTTAATTGAATGAAGGACCCTGTACTAGTAATACGCATTAATATAAATACCTAAAGAGAAAGAGCCTCCTAGAATTTTTGTAGCATTGAAATAAGTGGATATATTTGAATATACTCAGCATCTCTACTGACAAAACCATTTTTAAGAAACATTGGTGAGATTTTGATAGGTGAATCTTGTGCGATGACTTTTATCTTCATCCATCCATCCATCCATCCATCCATTCATTTCGTGTTTACTCTGTGGCAGAAACTGTGCATCAGTGCTAAGGCTTCAGCAGTGAGCAAGATGATAAAATGGTATCCATTCCTCAGGGAGCGTGCAGGTCAAAGGATGGGCGCTCCAGGCAACCACTGTCATACGTGGGCAGGCTGAAACCGGCTTTGGAAGAATAAGAATGAAGTTAGGTTTTTTCAATGAATTTCTTTTTTTTCTCCCCATATAATTAATTTGACACATCCTGTGTACCTCTTGGGGTCTATCTGAGCTCCTGCTGTTCACTCCTGAGGCTGTGAAATCCAGTGAGGCAGGCTGTGCCTAGTAGGTACAGGAGTTAGGTTGTTCCAGGCCTGGGGTATGTCAGCGCCCAGTCTGGGTGCCCAGGACAGCTGACACATCAGGCAAGCAGCACAGCCGTTTTCCTCGGTTTCTTTGGGAGTCTCCACTCAGTCGTCATGCTGGGCTCCACTTTGTCAGGGGCGCTGAGCTGCTGCCTGCTGGGAGACCGTCTCTGGGGGATCAGACTGAAACTCTCTTGGCTGCTCTTGAGAAACTGTAAAATCAACAATTCATTGACTACATATGAAGTACTCAATAATGTATTGTTTTCTGTTTTTTTATTACAGTCATTAGTAATTAAAACAAAGACGGTCATAACCGTCTAATCCTTGTCCTTTGCCGTGAACCTGAAATGCCACAGCGACGGAAAGCCTATTTTTAAACCAGCATAATGCAGAGAGTGGCTTAGGGAGAATAAGTAACAAAGAAAAAGGGAAAGTGGTGAATTACAGATTTAAAAGCAGAGTGATCATACAATGGAAGGAAAAGTGTTTTTGAGGGATGGGACAAGCAGATGGGGTGGTAATATGTATGAAATAAGAGGGAAATCTTTGAAAATGTAAAATAGTCATTAGGTAAAATAAATGGAAATCTTAAGCTTTTGGAAGTCCATCAGTGTCTTTAAAAAAAAAAAAAAAAAGACTTTTTAAAATAAGATTTCTTGTCGTTTAGTCTCTAAGTCATGTCTGACTCTTTTGCGACCCCATGAACTATAGCTCTCCAGGCTCCTCTGTCCATGGAATTTGCCAGGCAGGAATATTGGAGTGGGTTGCTGCTTCTTTTTCCCAGGGACCTTCCTGACCCAGGGATGGAACCTGGGTCTCCTGTACTGCAGGCGGATTCTTTACCTCTGAGCCATCAGGAAGCCCGACAATGTATATTACATGAGTTTAACTCCACATCCTTGCATCCAGCTAGTAGGCACCTTCATAACTAAGAGTATTAGTCCAGTCAGCATCATTACTGTATCCTGGTTTCTTTCCGTGGGTAGGAAGAACAGAAGTGACACTTGGAGCAGTTGTTCACAACCCCCAGAGAGGGACAGTCCCAGTTGCCAGGGGACCGAATTGGAACAGTCGTTCACAACCCCCAGAGAGGAACAGTCCCAGTTGCCAGGGGACCGAATTGGAGCAGTTGTTCACAACCCCCCGAGAGGAACAGTCCCAGTTGCCAGGGGACCGAATTGCAATTGGTGTTGGGTCGTTCCCTAGGTGAACTGATGCCAGGAGCCCTGAGACCTGGGTTCTAGTCCTGCTGCCTAAACTTAATGAGAAGTTACTTTATTTCTTTGAATTTTGATGTCTTCTGTAGGAAACGGCTTTTATTATTTTATTGTTCTTATTCCAGCTAACGGTGCAAGTCTCCAGTTCCAAACCATTTATGGCTGGATGCATACGTCTAGTCTAGAGTCTCTTGTCAGGGTGGCTCTTCTCCAATTGAATGGACAGGAGCCACCGTAAACTCTTTAAAGACACTGATTTGTAGTATTAACAGGTTTATAACACAGGCATCACACTTTTTTTAAGTTTTAGAAGTCAATATTAACTTTTAATTGGGAATGTATTTTTAAACCTACCAAGTATCCGCTGAGCTCCCCTAAGAAAGGACATGACAATGGTGTTCACCTAATTAGTTTTTCTCCTAGATGATTGTTTGCTTTGGCGTGGGGCAAAATTATATATACGGGTTTTCCTCATGTTGAGAACTGACTTTTTCCAGTGACCTGAGCCAGTCATTAACCCTGGGTTTAATTTGCATAATAAAATCTCCTAATCTTAAATCTTCCAAAGGTGAGGATATTGCAGCCGTTTGGTCTGTTTTTCATTATATTCTGATTCTTAATTGCCTCAAAGACAAACATTTTATATAAGCTACAGGTTTTTTTTTTTTTATCATATCTTTACATTTTTTTAAAAAGTTTATAAAATAACTCTCTGTTCTGAAGTGACCCATTGTCAAAGGAAGCCCAGTCTCAGAAAAACACTCCAGTGAATACTAGGCAAGCATTCCTAACTGTGTCCTCAGCCTTATTTGTGTCAAATTTATGCTTGGTTTCCAGTTTCTTTTTAGAAGTGATAACCCAGAAGGATTTGCTTGCTTCCAAATATCAAATTGGGAGTCATTGTCACTGATTTCTTTGGAATTGTTAAATAACTCACTTGCATTATCTCTGGGGCTTCCCTGGTGACTCAGATGGTAAAGAATCTGCCTGCAATGCAGAAAACTGGGATTCAATCCCTGGGTCAGGAAGATCCCCTGAAAAAGGGAATGGCACCCCACTCCAGTATTCTTGCCTGAGAAATCCCACAGAGCAGCCTGGGGGGCTACAGTCCGTGGGGTTGCAAAGAGTCGGACATGACTGAGCGACTAACACTTTCACTTTGTATTATCTGTGCCTTCCACAGCAGAGATTCAGCTTTTGTGGGCTTGTTAACCAGGATATTTCTAGACCTAAGCATGGTATGGGCTGCATAGTTGGTGCTTAAGAGTTATTTATTTATGTATTTGTTTTTATTTTTTATCAATAGTTATTCATGAAAAGAGAAGAATAAATAAATGGCTGAAGGATTTGAAAAGTTAAAAAAAAAGGGGGGGAATTAGTAATTCAGAGCTGAATGAATCAGTAGTTTTGGTGTGGAGGCCCTTTGCAGTATTAACCCTCAGGAAGGTCCCTTGGGTTGGTCAGCCAGCCACAGCGTAAAATCTTGCAAAATACCTGCAAAGAGGTTTTCATCACACTACCAAAACCCTGTGAGTCATAGACAGTGACAATGAATGCCCTTGTGTGGATAATTTTTAAGTGAACCATGCCCACAGCCCAGCTGTTAGGAGGAACACCATCCGCCCAGGGCACCTCCCAATTTACCCTTGAGTGGTTGGTACGTTCTTTTACCGCAAACGCATAGCCAAGATGTGGATTTGTGGAACAGTTTAAAAGGCATCATTTCTAACGATTGTTTGATTGATTAAACGCTGTTCTGTAACTCCACCCTGCTGTGTTCACAGTGGTCCTTCGGAAAGCCACCCCTCGGGAAAGTCTTCCCTGAGAAACGCTGAATGAATTTGAATGAGTCACCATTTCATAGGCCCATCATGGGTTTCATTCTCCAAAACAATTTTTTTTTAATGTTATCAGAGCATATAAAATTGGAAAGCTCCTCAGTCAGCTTTGCTATTTTTTAGGCATAAGCTCCACTTCTGAGCAAAATTGCAAAATAAATTAAAATGTTTGCACACAAATATAAGGAAACACCATTCTTAAAGAATCAAAACAGAACAGCAGATTCCATTCCTGTATTTTTGTGGAGTGTTTTCCTTTTTGTTTTTGGTTTTGGGTTTCCTTATTTCTGGGAGTAAGTGTAGCAAGTGGCACTAAATATACTGAATAGAGACTTCCCTGGTGGTCCGGGGGTTAGATTTCATGCTGCCAGTGGAGGGGGTGCAGGTTCGATCCCTGGTCGGGAAACTAAGATCCTCCCTGCTGAGTGGTGTGGCCAAAAGATTAAGGATACATATACATAAACGAAAAATAAAATATGCTGAATGTACTATAAGCCCTTTCCCTAGCAAAATCATTATGGGAAGTTTCAGATGTCCTTCTACACATAGATTTATTTTAGAATATATGTGTGGTCTCTGCAGTTGATTATGGGCTTTAGTTGATGAGTTATTTACATGATAAAGGTGGCAAAAGCTGTATTTCCCTCACGGAACATTATCAAGTTCAAGAGTATGACAGTATGAACCTGTCACTTATCCGACTTTGGGGTAAGGATTTATGTCTGATACCTGGCATAGAATTACCTTGCATATAAACTCAAGAATTAAATGCATTTTTATTTTTAACTTAGAACTCCTGGCTTCATAGACTGGTGTGCAGTCCACGGGGTCGCAAAGAGTTGGACACGACTGAGCGACTGAACTGAACTGATTGGCTTCATCATAGAATGCTCGTCGACTCTTTGCAACCCTGTGGACTGTAGCCCCCCAGGCTCCTCTGTCTATTGGATTCTCCAGGCAAGGATACTGGAGTGGGTTGCCATTTCCTTCTCCTGGGGGATCCTCCCAATCCAGGGATTGAACCTGCATCTCCTGCCTTGGCAGGCGGGTTCTTGACCACTGAGCCACCTGGGAAAACCCAGTTGGGAGCTTGGGAGTCAGGCACAGCTGGGTTCTCGAATGCCCCTCAACAAGGAACTGAACCAGTCCCTGCCTCAGGCCCCTGTCTGTCAGCTGGGGATGATGTGCCTTTAAGTGGGGTGCTGTATGTGAAGTGCTTACCATGGCGGGCCCCCAAGTAAGCACAGCTGGGGGTCTCTAGGGGAGAGGCAGGGGGCGGAGGGATGTGAGAGGCAGGAGATTAAAGGCAAGCCTGTGCGCTCCTGTGAGCTGGCAGACGGGGAGGATGCACTCCAAAAGTGTCATTTATTTGAAAAACCATCCACAAAATGAAACTCCAGAGACTTTACAAGTTTCAGTAATGCTGCATAACTTAATTATAAGACCTTCCCTCTTTTTTGTCTTCTTGGAGTGTTATAAAAGTTCTTTTGTCCTTGGGCTTTCCTTACTGAGAAACATGCATTTATGGATCTTTGTGTCGGAGGAACTGCCCAAGCTTGTTAGCAGATCCTCTGTAAGACCCAAAAGAGACAGACTGGGCGGAGTCTTCTACACGTATAATCATCTCCCACTTAGCATCTCACCAGCCTTGCCAGGTCCGTTTCTCTATTCCCTGTTACACAAAGGAGATGCTGTATTTATTGATCATTTCCACAGCATCCCAACGTGGTATACATGTTCTTCTAGAGAAAACGTAGTCATCACGGTTGCCTCATCACTGAGACGAACTGAGACCATACTTCCTTTCACATGGTCATGGTCTGACCATGAGAGCATCGTTTCTGTTATTTTTAACGTAACATAAAATCCTTTTATGACCGTATTGGATGCACTCTCGCGGAGTACATCAGTAAGACTCCTTGTTCAATTTAATATGAATAAAGCTTAAATTCTTTATAATTTCAGGAATAAAATCTCAACTTCTGCTTCATTGGAGCTTGTGCTGGGAAATGCCTGGCTTGCAGGTCTGATGGAGTCATGGCCATTGGGGTATTTATCCCGTATCTCTTGGGATTTAGGAGGATTAGGCTATTGTAGGTTGAGACTCTGTTCATGTTCAATGGCGTCACCTAGGCGGTAGTGACAGCTTATCTTATTTAAAGCTAGACAGAGATTGTCCTCTGAGCACCATTCCTTTTTCCGAAAATAACCTATGAACGGACAAGATGACTCTGGTCCTTAAAGCAATGGGGAGAGACTAAAAGCCTCTCATGTAAAATAAGAATACATGAGGAGTGAAGGCAATTCCTTGGAAAAAAAGAATTATTTAGGAATTGCTCAGAATAAAACTGCCTTTACTGTTTCATAAATTACATCTTAATTTCCCTAGCACCTGTATTTATAGCTTTTGCAAAGTTTACTTAGACTTGTAAATAATTGAACAGTCCTGGAGACTCTGTGGAAGCATGAGGACGCATTTCTTTCTTAATAGCCTTTAAATATTTATCATGAAAATCAAAATTTAAAGCAAAATAAAGTACTTCAAGAAATAGCCAGGAGGCATTAGACAGACATGAAAAGATTACTTGGCAAGAACTTATTTATATCATTCTTAAGAGTCCCGGGTTTGTTCCTGATTGAAATCTCAGGCTCTGGTGTTTGATCACTTACAAGAAAGTGTGATGGCCTCACACACTCTGTCACTGTGCAGTCTCAAAACACAGGTGACAGGAATTTTGATCACCGTGAGAAAACAGAAACTTAGGACGTGTGTGTGGTTTAGTGCAGTTCACACGGCCCTGCAGCGTCAGGGGCGAAACTGAGACCAGGGCTTTCAGCCCCTTGGACCAGCATCGTTAGATGGTGACAGTGCTCCTCGGGGTTGTCAGGCACATACCTGCGTACAGATGGAGAGGAAAGACAGTCTACAGCCAGAGCGTCCTACATACCGGGACACACGTGTCACATACACAGTGACAGCAGAGAGAGCGTATGTACATACAGAGTGCATGCATAGCAGTAGCAGGCATGGATACCCAGACGCCCAAGCAGGGGTGCTCACCACGGATACCCAGAGACCTCTGTGCTTGGATCAGACGTGTCGGACCAGAGGTGCTGGCCTGTGTTGTGTAAATGTGCAACTACCCTCAGGCTTCCCTGGTGGCTCAGATGGTAAAGAATCTGCCTGCAATGCAGGAGACCCGGGTTCCATCCCTGGGTTGGGAAGATCTTTGGAGAAGGGAATGGCTACCCACTCCAGTATTTTTGCCTGGAGAATCCCCATGAACAGAGGAGCCTGGTGGGTTACAGTCCCAAAGAGTCAGACACAACTGAGCGACTAAGCATAATCACAGTGATGGCTAGCTTCAATCATATGCCCTGAAATTGACCTACGAAAATTCTGTAGAGCAGTAGGAAAGGAGAAAAGGCCACTGGTTAACCGTGGTGGTAGTGGCAATTTGTCAGATCTTCAGAATTTTCATTTTTCTTTTTAGAGCTACTATCAGTCAGTTCCATTTCTCCAGTAAGACGGAGCTTTGTGTTTTATCAAGTACAGTTGACCCTTGAACAGCACGGGATGAACAGGTTGGATCCACTTACATGCAGATTTTTTCAGTAGTAGCTATTCCAGCACCTTAGGATCTGCTGTTGGTTGAATTCAAAGATATGGAAGAACCACGGGTATGGAGGGCCCACCGTAAACTCTACTGCTTGGGGGTTGGGACCTCGAACCCTCACGTTGTTCAAGGGTGCGGTGTACTTTGCCTGTCAGTGAGAAGTGGCTAATAGTAAAATTAAAAATAATAAAGAATCTCTCAAGTGTACACAAGAGGTAATAAGAGACTTCAAATTTTCTTAGCCAAGTACAAGCGTACAGTTTGTGTGGATGGAGGGATGGATGGAGGCATGGAGGGATGGATAGAGAAATGGATGGAGAGAGGGGTGGAGGAATGGATGGGTGGATGGATGGGTGGATGAATGGATGGAGCAAGGGATGGATGGAGGGGTGGATGGAGGGGTGGATGGAGGGGTGGAGGGGTGGGTGGGTAGGTGGATGGATGGATGGAGGGAGGGATGGATGGGGGGGATGGATGGAGGGGTGGATGGAGGGGTGGAGGGGTGGGTGGGTAGGTGGATGGATGGATGGAGGAAGGGATGGAGCAAGGGATGGATGGAGGGGTGGATGGAGGGGTGGGTAGGTGGATGGATGGATGGAGGAAGGGATGGAGGGAGGGATGGATGGAGGGGTGGATGGAGGGGTGGATGGGTGGGTGGGTAGGTGGATGGATGGATGGAGGAAGGGATGGAGGAGGGATGGATGGGTGGGTGGATGGAGGGGTGGGTGGGTGGGTGGGTAGGTGGATGGATGGATGGAGGAAGGGATGGAGGGGGGATGGATGGAGGGGGTGGATGGAGGGGTGGGTGGGTGGGTGGGTAGGTGGATGGATGGATGGAGGAAGGGATGGAGGGAGGGATGGATGGAGGGGTGGATGGAGGGGTGGATGGGTGGGTGGGTAGGTGGATGGATGGATGGAGGAAGGGATGGAGGGAGGGATGGATGGATGGGTGGATGGAGGGGTGGGTGGGTGGGTGGGTAGGTGGATGGATGGATGGAGGAAGGGATGGAGGGAGGGATGGATGGGTGGGTGGATGGAGGGGTGGGTGGGTGGGTGGGTAGGTGGATGGATGGATGGAGGAAGGGATGGAGGGAGGGATGGATGGGTGGGTGGACGGAGGGGTGGATGGGTGGGTGGGTAGGTGGATGGATGGATGGAGGAAGGGATGGAGGGAGGGATGGATGGAGGGGGTGGGCAGGCAGAACCTCTGGCAGGAGCACAGTTGACCGCTTCACAGAGGAGCCGGGCTGTGTGTCGTTAAAGACCGTCTTGCTTTGCAAATGGCTTTTTGCCTTGGTGGAGTAACCCAGTGTCATCGTTCCTGATGTTAAACCAGGAAGTTAAGGACGCAAACATGTGGGAAATGTGGCTTCTTGGAGTCTAGGACGTGTCCCCTGAATGGAATTAGGTTCACGTGTAGGGCAGATTCAGACAGGGCACTTTATCGGGGTTCCTGCTGGTCTCTAGGCGGTCAAAGCAAATAACATCATGTCCGTCTGAGCTTTTATGCATTTTCTCATCTGCAGTGTTATGTTCTAAACTGTCAGCAAGCATTAATTCAGTCTCTGGTGAAGCCCTACCACCCAGAGATGAACTCTGCCTCAGATGGAAGTTTTCCACTTCAGTGCCGCAGTCTCCCAATTACTGGGTCATTAATATCATTGCCTGTGATTAGGGACGAGCAGGAGGCTTGTGGGCTGTGCCTGCCCCACCATGAACTTTTTACTCTGACCCTTCACTATCTAGAGGTTTCCACATCTCCACAAAGATATTTTAATAATGAAGACCGTTAAACACTCAGGAGTGGTCTAGAAATCGTGTGCTGGAAATAATTCGCCAAACACACGCTTCTTCGTGGCCAAAATGTTTTTATTAGATATTATCACTCTCTCTTGACTGGAAAGTCTCATTTTTATAAAAAAAAAAATTCAGAATGCCAAAGCAAAGCTAATATAGACAATAGGGCATTATGTTTTATCTTTAGAACTCTGACCTCATTCTTTTTTTAATGTGAGTTTGGTCATTCTATTGAAGTGATCATCTGGCCCCCTAATTTTTTTTTTGAACCACAGCCATGGCAATGAGAGTCTGCAATCCTAACTAACCACTAGGCCACCAGGGAGTTGGCACCCTATTTTTAAAATGTGATTCCTCTGTTGAAGTAGATTTTGGCCCATATTAAGGTTGACTGTCGCATGTAGAAGGTGATTATTCTTTTACTGTTAGCGATCACATTCTTTCAATTCTGAATCATTGTGACACTCTCTTAAAGCACACTTGATGCAAAGCTTTTTCTTTTTTTAAAAAATCCTGTTGAAATTTTTGTTTTGCCTAATGAGAGATCCTACCTGCATAAATCATTATCACTTGGAGCAATAAAATTTTAGACTCTGAAAGGAATGCTTTCCCACAACAGAATTTATGAAAAATCAAGACATCAAGGTGTTGCAAGCCATATTTTGAGGAAAATAAAGTAAGCCACTCATAAAGGACCCCATGTATTTAAGCCTGCCTCTTGTAAAAAGAGGGGACTGGTGATTTATTTCCAGGACTGTTTGATCTTTCTCAGCGAAATGTCAGAGCAGCCGTTGAGCCTGGGAGGTATTTCTGTCATCGACATATACCTGCGATGTGTACCCACGCTTACACACACACATTCACTTCTTCTCCTTTTCCCATTTTCTTCCACTCTGGTTTTTTGTGTAGTCAGTGACTGTTCAGGGCTGTCTCATCAAAGGTGACTATGGCTTTTAGCATCTTCAGTGATTGTCCCACCTTGGACTTTGTATATACTTCCTCATGGTGAAGGGGTCTTATGAGTAAGCTGTGATGAAATCTCTTATGCTCTGATGGTCATATTTATTGTTTTCAATTATTACTGTTCCCTCGATTGGCTGAGTTCTCTCAACATCCAAGTCTCATATGACGTAGGAGATATAATAACATATGTTGGCACCTTTAGACTCAGTTCTAAGTGGTATCTTTGCATCTTCCCTCTTTCCCCAAAGAGTAATATTAGAAAAGTAATATGTCATACAATCTTTTAGTGAACACACAAGCAGAAGCAGTTCACTAAACTGTTTCAAGGTTGTTACATTTTTCAAAACTCTCATTACTGAGTTGTCAGTAGAATATCCTATCTCTGTTCATGGTGAACATTTAAAATTGAGAAAATAAAATTATACCATTTTATGCAAGAGCATTCATTTATACTGGATACCCACATCTGTTGATACATGCATGCTACGTTGCTTCAGTCGTGTCTGACTCTTTGAGACCCCATGGACCATAGCCCGCCAGGCTCCTCTGTCCATGGGATTTCCCAGGCAAGAATACTGGAGTGGGTTGCCATTTCCTCCTCCAGGGGATCTTCCTGAGCCAGGGATCAAACCCACGTCTCAAGTCTCCTGCATTGCCAGGAGGTTCTTTACCACTAGCGCTACCTGCGAAGTAGGTATCTTTACTTGTATCTTTACTTGTATTTTAATATGGGAGGAGGGGCTAAATTGTGACTCTGGTTTTTAAATCATTTTTCCAAATCATTCTGTCTAGTGGAGAAACTAACTAAATGTGTTGTATAGAAGTCACTGGGGCTAAGCCAGTTATTACCTCCAAATACCTGATTTACTGTTTTAAAAGGTCAAAACACACCCAGAATGATGTGGGGTTAAGTTCAAGTGACTCTTCCCATCATTACTGAAACAATGTTTCCTTGGGTGAAAAATGCACACATCCTGTATCTTCCTTTGTATTTTTCTTCCTTCAAATCGAGACTTTTAGAAATATCTATAAAACTTTCACTCTAAGATCAGGCATTCTGGGATGAAATGCCATATGACTTGAATTAATGCTGAACTTTTTTTGATACTGCGCCAAGCAAAAATAGTGAGGACCTTGGAAAACCATGGTGGTGTATTCGCCATTCCTTTAACTATAAAACCACAGAGGAAAGCATATAAAAAAGAAGTTAGAAGTGATGTTTTTTTCACCTTCCTTTTGACACATTATGCAGATGTTTTTGTTTTATTAGTTAAAGCAAAGGGCAAGTTCCTTTTGGCATTTAGTGATTGTTATCATTTCCATATTTAGAATTTTTCTTCGAAGTTGGCATATTAAAGGATAACTCTGATAATACCCAAGGCATTTAACTACATTGAGTTCTAGAAACTGAATCCCTGTGTCTTTTATAGTTTGAATATACATCATATGTTTTGAATTTGAATTCATGTCAGGGCGCGAAATAGGTAGATCTTAGCTCCCTGGGTTGTATGTTCATATTAAGTAGTTACACTTTTCTCAGCCTTCTGGTTTTCAACTTACATAGCTCAGTTCTTTTTTTTTTCCTTTTAGAAACTCAAAGTTTTGCCCACTGTCTGGAAGGAAACCGTCGCCCCGTCCGCGTGTCACATGTATTTTAGTGACACCGCTTTACTTTTCAAGTTTCTCACTTGGTTTTGCTTCTTTCGGTTCCTCACTGTGCCAGGTAGCAGGTTTCAAGTTCTTCCAGTTCTTGAGTTGAGTTTCGGGAGACCCGTGTGTAGAAGGGCTGCCCAAAGAAACCAAAATTAGCAGGGCCAGCATCAGATGACACAGCGTTCGCCATTAGTCCCAAGAAGACGATGCCGACAGAGGATTTTCATAAAATGCTCTTTGTTTCATAACCAAATAAGAGCAAATTACATCATGTGCGGTTTTATATGGACACAAAGTTTTTATTCTTACTACAAAACTGAACTCTCTCACTTCCTGACCCTGTATGCTTATTATCTGTCTCTTTGGTGCATCTCTCTGATGAGAAAAGGATTTGCTTTGGGGATGTCCATCAATCCCCTCTTCCCCGCTCCCCACTCCATCCCAGTCCCATCCCAGTAAGCTCCATTTTAAAATGGTCTAGGGCCTCCCTGGCGGCCCAGTGGCTAAGACGCTGTGCTTCCACTGCAGAGGCGAAGGTGTGATCCCCGGTCAAGGAACTGAGATCCCACAAGCTGAGAGGTGTGGCCATGAAAATAAACACAATGTATGACATACCCTGCATAGGATATCTCGATGTTTCATTCTTTCCATCCTAACCTAAAAATGATGGATGTGCTTCGTCGGAAGGCGCCCACTCTGTAGAATTTCTTGGTGCTGACCTCTCTGTGCATGGGACTGACCCAAGTATGCGTAGGCACGCAGCCAGCAGTTAATTCTCCATCCAGTTACCGAGGTGGAAGACTGAAATAAAAACAGCAGAGATCCAGGACTCCAGCTCACCCTCCCCCGGGTGCAGAGCCATAACCACCAAGTGAAGACACATTAGAATGTGATAGGACTTCCTCTCCGTGGGCACAGTCCAAAAACACAGCCAGAAATGCAGTCTGCCTTGCCCACTGGTTCTCCTCTGTTACTCAGATCACCAGCACGCTGCCTACCTGCAGCAAGGGAGAAACTGCAGTTAAGTCCGCGTACAAATACACGGGCAGGTACAGATGTTCACCGAGCAGTTTTCAAAGGTGAAGAGAACTTTTAGGCGATATGAACTCAGGGTATTCCCCTCCTCCGCCGCTGAGCCATGATCTCCACCCACTTAAAATCAGGCCCCGGGGGAACAAGCGAGTGATTTCAATACAATAGCTCGGTGCAATTAGATACCAGAAGCAAAAGCTTTTAAAAGCAGGCTATAAAATGCCCATGTATCTTTATGAACCCTCCTTTCTAACTAGATAGAGATACTCTTCTGATAATTTTTGATTCGATAAAATCTAGTTTTTCTCTGAGTCAAGGGGGGAAAAAACTCTGGGCACTAAAAGCTTAGATATAACAATGTTACTTTTTCTCTGTAAATGATTAAATGCAATTTCATCCATTTAGTTCAGTCATACTATGATTGTGGTGGCATTAGATGATGCTGGTTGAGAGATGCAAAGAAAAATTAAGTAGAATGAGGTTAGCAATTTATTTTTACCTTCTCCCAGTTAAAAATTCCCAATACATTCAAATCAACAATAACAATAATTGCAAAACTGTCTCCTGAAGTAGAAGTAGATTTTACTCCCAAGTCTTAGCACTTGTTCTATTTCAAAGTCAGCCACTAAGCCTTTTAAAGCTTGTTGGTGACTAGCTGTTGCAGCAGAAATCAGAATATTAATCTTGAGGCTTTATTTCAGAGTTCGTGGCCAATAATGAGGTGTCATCAGGTCAGAAGACTTTCAGCTGTGCCATTTCTCAAGGTTGGGGACGTAGGGAGGGCAGGGGACACCTCTAGAATTAGGACCACATGCCCTACATTCCTTGATAAGAAGGTCCTGAGGAACACAGACATTAGTTTTCACTGTGAGATTAAATATAAAATAAGTTGAAGTTACTCGAGTTATTTTATAACTGAACTTGCTGTGAAGTTTACCGTCTGAAGTTTCCATTGGTACTCACATCTTAAAACAGGGTTTTCCCAGACAGCTTACATCATTCCTAACTCAAGGCAAAAATCCTTTCGTGGTGGAACATATAACTGTATTCTTTTTTTTTTTTGACCGAGCTGCATGGTTTGTGGGATCTTAGTTCCCTGACCAGGGATTGAACTCGGGGTCTCATCAAGGAGAATGTCAAGTCCTAACCACTGGACTGCCAGGGAATTCCCTCTTAACTGTATTTTAAAGTTTAGCCCCCTTTTATTTTTTTAAGTTTTTGCTGGAGTACAGTTGCTTTACAAAGTTGTGTTAGTTTCTACTGGACAGCAAAGTAAATCAGCTATACATACACGTATATCCCCTCTTGTTGGGATTTCCTTCCCATCTAGGTCACCACGGAGCTTTGAGTATAGAGTCCCCTGTGCTGTACAATGGAGTATCAATAGCGTCTATGTGTCAGGACCTACTGTACAGCTCAGGGAACGCTGCTCAGGGTTACGCAGCAGCCTGGATGGGAGGTGAGTTTGGGGAGAATGGATACCTGTAAGGCTGAGTCCCTTCGGGCTTCACCTGAAGCTGCCACAACACTGTTAATCGACTGTACTCCGATACAAAATGAAACGTTAAAAAAAAAAGCAACAGGGTATATGTATCAATCCCAATCTCCTAATTCATCCCACCCACCCCCCACTTCACACCCTTTTAAACAGCCAAGTATTGGGATGCTAAAACAAACATTAGGAATGAAATTTTCAATATCTTCTAGTAACTTTGCGACTTCCAAGTGGACTTAGAGGGAAGGGATGCAGAGCCCAGAGTGGAGAGAAGAACCTTCCGCGGTCACAGTCTTCTGCTCCTGGCCGCCCTCCACCCTCATCCCCAACCCCCACCCCAGCAGTGGCCTCGGCCTCAAGAACTCAGCCAAAGCTGCATCTTCAGGTTTCCTTCTGGGACTCTCCAGGGCTTGAGGGTTTTTTTTTTCCCCTCCCCAAGGAATAAAAATGTCCTCAGTTGGAGATGCAAAGCAGTCTTCTGCTACAACACAGTTTCTGCCTGCCGTGTATAGTTTGTGGATGCTAAATTATAGACGGCCTTTTGATTTGAATACTTCTGGAGTTCTTTACGTTTAGGGGCTCCTCAGACATCACTTTGAGTAAACCAAAGGGAGGTCTCCACGGAGGCACTGGTATTCAGAGAAGGCACTGACCTATAAATTAAAATCAAAAGAAAAGTCACTCGGATTACATGCGCCCCTCCTGCTTCCAAACTGACAAGTGGAGGTCGGCTGTAGTTTCTGCGTCTGTAGATGCGGTTCTGAATGTTATTCACCAGTGACTTTTCTCTGCTGTGACTTGTCTATCCTTTTTTTTTACTTTTAGACCTGAATCTTTGATCGTTTTACATCAAGGTTAAAATAAATAAATCTATATTCCTTCCCCTTACCTGTTTTTTTTTTTTCTTCTTCTGTGTATCAACCTTCAAATCTTATTTTTATCATTTGTCAGCTCAACGTTAAAGTTTTAGCAAGAAATACTTAGTCATTGAACTTTGCATTGGAGTGTATTTATGTGTGTATGAATTAGAAAAGATGAGAATTCCACTTCAGTTAAGTAACTAAACCTTTGAGACTGTCAGCCAGATAAAGACATCAGCTTTTCACCATTTTTTCTGTATAAAAACATATCCTAAATTGAGAAAACGCAAGTGACAATTATAGTTCTGCTCTGATATTGCTCAGAAAGAGTGCCTGCTCACACTTACCCATACTATTCTAGGCCTTTGGGAGGAAAAGATACTTTGAAATTTAAGCCCAGGTTTGGAAAAAACAAAAGGGAAAGAAGACAGAAAATGGAAAGAAAAAATAAAAATTTTTTTAGAATCGCCAAAGCATGCAAGCCTCTTAGGTATTTATTCTAACTTATCTTCCAAACATTTTCTCAGACATCTACAAGAGGATACTATCTACTTTTTACTCTTAAAAAAAAATTATCATGGTAATTTTTGTCCAGTTTCCCAGGAGAAACTCAGTATCAGCAAGAACAGAAGAGTAAGATATGATTGTAAGCCTGGACTTTAAGGAAGCACTCAGATAAGCAAAGAGATATTTATACACACAAGAGGCAGCCATTGTTATTAAGGAAAGGAGTGAAAGTAAAAGTCAGTAACTCGAGAACACAAAAGCGAGTCAACCCGGGCCTTCTTTTCCAGCTCAGGTAATTATCCACAGCATACATATTTCTATGCACACCTGTCCAGATTTGTCTGCTGCCCTGCCGTTTGGGAAACAAACAGCCCATTAAAAGAATGTCATTGGATGTATTTTTAACAGAAAGTCTGTCCCCTTTTCAGTACTTTTAAAAGTATAGAGTTAGTAGGCACGACTTTGTTAATTAGAGAAGGGAGACTACTGTGAGGGTCCAGTGGTTAGGGTCTGGGCTTACCGTAGGGGCCACAGGTTAGAACCCTGGTCAGGGAACTAAGATCCAGAATGCCACACAACATGACCGAAAAAGGAAAAAAAAAAAAAGAGAGAGAGAAAAATAATAGAGAAGGATTTATACGGCAGAATTGGATGTGAAACATTTGTGTTCCCTGCCCTTGAACTGTGGAGGAATAGAAGTGTCTAAACGTCCACCTCCTTTTCTCGTCTGGAGCTTGACCTGTAATTTAAATCCTGTCCCTCAGCAAGTTAGCTAGCAGCCTGTCTTTTTTCGGCTTTAGTTACAATGCTCTTCAGAGAACTCACTGTCCTAAAGAGATAGACCTTTGTCTTCAAATAGAGTAGGGCATGGATTGCTGGGGGAAAAAAAGACATCCTGCCTTCCCCCTCCTGCTCGAGGTGGAAAGGGAATCGAGCTGGTGGACCTGAACCATGTCCTTGCCTTATGTCCTGAGCTGCCCCGGGCGACTCGCAGAGCAGTGGGCACGTGTGGGTACCTCTGTCCACCCAGAGTTCTGCACCAGGGAGTCTGGTTGATGAGTCTGGCCAAGGTCGATGGTGGTGGTAATAGCGCATCCATTCATTCGAGTTGAGTACAAAATGATGGAGGAGGAAAACTCCAGAGCTGGAAGATGTGAATTCTACTACAACCTCTTAAGCTCCAGAAAGGCTGGGGAAAGAAAAAGGGGCGTGGGAGTCTCCTCTCTGAGTGTTTATAGAACTTGGACGCTTGACAATCAGGGAGCATCAAGGTAATTGTTCTTGAGGCAGGAAATCAGTAGTAGAGGAAGCAGGTGCTGGGTGATGATTACCACGGTTTGAAATTACCGTATTTACTGTACTGCTCTTTGGAGGCTGAACTCCAAAATAGTCAGCTTTTGGAAGATGCCGTTCCTTTTATCTACAGACTCAGACGAAATCCGTTGATTATAAAGGGAGGAGAAAGCGCTTGAGTCCATTGGAGACCAGAGGTCATACGTGCGGCGGTGTGGATGGCATCATCGCTCTTTGTTTCTTTATTTTTTTCGTTTTGCCTTTCAGCATCCCATACTTTCAGCAAACCTGTGACTAAGAGTGAATTCTTATTTTCCGAATTGTTTTCAGACATTTCATGTTCATGTAAACTTGGCTTATTGATTTCCTGATTTTTTCTTTATTTTTTTGTTTTGTCCATTTTATTTTTGATCAGCTACATCAAATGGGTCTTTGGAGGGCCTGGATAACCAGGAGGGAGGGGTGTGCCAGACAAGAGCCATGAAGATCCTCATGAAAGTTGGACAAGGTAAAAACCGTCTGCTGATTCACGGAGCCTCTGATCTGGTTGGGCCCCCAGCTAGTATGGCTGCCCCCAAGGCTGCGCACACGCACCTCCACTCACTCTTCCGCTTAGTTTCCAAAGCAAAGCTTTCTGCGCACCTCGAGCCACTGACCGATTTCCTTAAGTTGATGCAGCCCATTTCTTTTTATTGGAGACACTTCTAAAAGTTGAGGTCAGCCAGGTTCAGTGTCTATGGCCATGTCTGTATCTGCAGATAGATTTTTCCTTCTTCAAGGCAAAACACCCCCTTTGGCTCACAATGAAAATTTCCAGAATGCAAACTAAAGTTTCTGCCATTTTGCCCCTTTCTGCCTCTCGACTACCGAAGACTTGTGTTCACTGAGCCTTTTCACACAGAGATGACCTCTTGTGCAGAGAGAATTATTCTTCTAATTAGAAATTGGGGTAGTAGTCAGTCAACTTGCTCAGTTAAATTAAAATGTCATCTGCAATGTTCTGCCTGCCAAATGCAAGAATCCCTATAGTTTCCACAGATGGCCTCACTAGCTAAACCTCTGAAATAACTAGTAGAACTGTTGTGCTTTCAAAGGAAAAGTATATTCTTGCATCTCACAGTACTTTGCGTAAAGAATCTTATGTTCATTGCTATTCGTGCCTCTTGAGATTTAGATCCAGCTCCTCAAGGTAGATGCCGTCAGATCTCTGTGCTGTAAGTAATTGCTTGTTTTTCATATAGATGCAAGTTCTGCTGGGTCAACCAGGCGTAGTGATCCAACGAGGAGGCCGGAACTCGAAGCTGGTACAAGTGGAAGAAGTTCAACAACAAGTCCCTTTGTCAAACCAAATTCAGGTACAGCAGCGTGACTTGCGCGACTGGCCTGTGTGTGCCACTGTTACTGTGTACCACGCTTACTGTGTTGCACGCAGCGGGGAGTACCAGAGTGTGGCGGGTACTTCTGCCCCAGAATGTGAACTTGAACTTCCCACAGCCAGTAATCTTTGCTCTCGGTTAGTTGTTATTAATTACCCAATCAGAATACAATAATTCAGTCCCACGCAAAGTCTTAGATTCAAGAGAGCAGAATCCATCAAATCTCAGCACCAATTATTAGCACTGCTCTTTCAGATCAAAGTTATTTTCATTGGCTGACACTTTATCATGCTGGTTGCAACACTAGCTTCAAGCCAGTGTTAATGTATATATAATTAAGGCTCTAATGCCTCATCTAATTATATCTAATCCACAGAGAGCCTGATTGATCCTCTTCTACATTTAAGGTGGTAACATCTTAAAATGTTGCACAATGCTACATTTTTCAGGTGGTTTCATCAAATTTCTTTCTTCCACAAATTCAGTGTAAAATGAGATATTAAAGGGAGTGCTGGCAAAAGTTTAGAATACTGGATAAAACTGACTGTTGTGTAACTTCGCTTTTTTAGCAGTCTTTGAGCAAATAGCTATGTGTTTGTTACCACTGGAATGAACTTGTTGTGTGGTGGTCGCTGAGCAGACGTCAGATCCGCACGCCTGGTTGGTAGTCGCACGAATTTAGCATCTGTAGCAATATTCCATCTCTTTCCAAGCGTCAAGGAGGGAAGTTGTTATTTCTAACTTTCAATGACAAGATGTGTCAAATTCTTATGACAAACTGATAAATGGATAATATAATGATGCCAGGCAGTTTTTTAGTGCTTAACATTTGGGTTGGCAGTCTGTTCCGTGTGAGAGTTTCTACTGCCTTCCAGATATATTTTAAGTGTAAATCAAGTAATACAAACGAGTTACGGGTTGAACGTTTTCCCAGGTCCCATCCCTCTTCGCGAGCACTCCCGCCATTCTGCGGGGGGGCGGGGCTTGTCCTTAATGACAGGGGGTTTGGAGATTCCCAGGAAGCCTCGGGAGCCAGAAGGCGGTCCAAGAGCCGTGCCGCCTGAGCGGCAGACGCTGACCTGAAGACCTGGCCACTTCCTTTCCTGCGCCCTGTGGTGGCTGCAGGCTGGCTGACCTGGGTTGAGACGTGGGGCAAGATCAAGGGCTGCCTGTCACAGCCCGTTCTCGCGGCTGATGGATGATGATGTATGGAAGGGAAATGAAGCAGTCTGGGAGCAGCATCAAAGCCCCACCTGGAGTCCCGTCTCCCCCCAGGGCTGGCTTCTGCCATTTGCATTTAGCTGTTTTGTTTTGTTTTGTTTTTAACTGAAGTGCAGTAGTGGCTCGCTGGTTTTAAAAAAAAAAAAAAAATCTGCCTGCCAATGCAGGAGATGCAGGTTCAATCCCTGGATCAGGAAAATCCCTTGGAGAAGGAAATGGCAACTCATTCCAGTATTCTTGCCTGGGAAATCCCATGGACAGAGAAGCCTGGTGGGTTACAGTCCATGGGGTCGGCAAAGACTCACAGGACTTAGTGACTAAACAAAACATAATTATCATGCCGTGTTACTTTCAGGTGTATAGCACAGCGATCCAGGTGTGCATATATGCTCTTTGTCAGATTCTTTTCCCTTATAAGTTACTACAAAATACTGAGTATCGTTCCCTGGGCTATACAGGATTTTATTGTATTGTTAGTTGCTCAGTGGTGTCTGATGCTTTGCAACCCCATGGACTGTAGCCCACCAGAGATTCTTCAGGGAAGAATACTGGAGTGGGTTACCATTTCCTTCTCCAGGGGATCTTCCGGATCCAGGGATGGAACCTGGGTCTCCTGCATTGCAGGCAGATTCTTTACCTTCTGAGCCACCAGGGAAGCCCACAGTAGGTCCTTGTTGGTTTTCTAGTTTATATATAGTAGTAGTTGGTCAATTCCAATTTTCTGATTTACCCTTGCATTTGGCTAATAAACAAGGTGTGCTTTACCAGAGTCTAGCTGCCAGGGAAATGTTCCCCCGCTGAGTTTTACCACCTGGACACCACCATCCCCGCCCCCCCATTCCCCAGCAGCTCTCCAGACCCCCCCTGGGGACAGCGCTGACTCTTCTGACTGCTCTTCCCACCCCCATTCTCCCCACAGGTTCCAGCACAGACGGTAGCAGCGCCGGACATTCTGGGAGCAATATCCTCGGTTCCGAAGTGGCCTTATTCGCAGGGATAGCTTCAGGATGCATCATCTTCATCGTCATCATCATCACGCTGGTGGTGCTGCTGCTCAAATACCGCCGGCGGCACCGCAAGCACTCGCCGCAGCACACGGCCACGCTGTCGCTGAGCACGCTGGCCACGCCCAAGCGCGGCGGCAACAACAACGGCTCGGAGCCCAGCGACATCATCATCCCGCTAAGGACCGCGGACAGTGTCTTCTGCCCCCACTACGAGAAGGTCAGCGGGGACTACGGGCACCCGGTGTACATAGTCCAGGAGATGCCCCCGCAGAGCCCGGCGAACATTTACTACAAGGTCTGAGCCTCGGCGGTGCCTTCGCTTCCCGGAGGAAACTTACTGTCCCCGCTGCTGCCCGCCGAGGGTCCGAGACCCCCTGTGTCTGCGACGGACTGACGCGCAGCGGGGAGCGGGGACACCCCTTCTCGGAAGAGCCCCGTGGAGTCGGACAGCTTACTAGTCTGTAGCGTTTCGGCCGCGGTGACGGAGGATGCGTCCCGCCCGTCGGAAGACTCGCGTAGAAGATGTGCGCGCGCGCCCCGCCCCTCTCCTCCTCCGGGTACCACTGGGTACCACGAGCGCGCGCGCCCGCGGGCCTCCGCAGGAGCCGGGAGACCGAGCGGCTGGTGGGCAGGAGCGAGAGCTGGGAGCATCCCAGGCCCCTGGGTCGACCGGGCCTGGCGGGGCCGCCCTCTGCCTCGGGCGTGGCCCCCGAACCCCACTCCTGAGCTGCACCCCGGACTTGTCTTGTCGCACAGACTCTGGCTGCGTGAGGCCTCGGGAGACCGCTGGCTTCTAGTCCTCACTGTTGCACACGCTCTGTCATCCAGGGCTCTGCAGGCCTTCACACGAGATCCCCCCCTTCCCCCAACACCACACTCGCATTACTCACGGGACATTAACGTTGGGCGTCTCCTACTCCATCCTTCTGCAACAACAGCCGCAGCGAAAGGGGCCACACGTTGATAGGAATGGCGTTTGCAGGTAAAAAGGAGCCTTCCAGCCAGATGCTCGGCTGTCAGCCCAGGAAGACGAGGAGTTTCGTGAGAAGGGGGCGTGGGGGAGACGCAAAGGCTGTCTGTCTGCAAAGGCAGTTCCGTGCTGCCGCCTCTGAAACAAGATTTGGGAAGGGAAAGCCCCAATTAGAGAGCACAGCACTTTGGTTTTGCTAAGATTTTTAAGAGGCAAGTAGGAGACACAACGACACACACAGTAGATTAGGGTGCATTTGAAGGAATTCACTCTTATCAAATAGCAATGCACAGGAATAATGAAATAAATAGTCCCTCTCTAGCCGGGTGGAACAAAGGGGCATTGTTGGTAGAGGACCAGGCTTGGAGAGAAGGGTGATTCGGGCAGGACTTTCTTGGTACTGGCAATAGACGTACAGCTGTGAAGCTGTAGGGAAGTCGTCGGTCTGCTTTGGATGTTGTTTAAAGCGGACCCAGCTGCTATACTTACCACATTTTATTAACACAGGGAGAGCCTTTAGGAGAATAGCAGAGAGCCAAATCTGACCTAGAAGTTTAAAAAGCCAAAGGTCACACGGGCTGTAATTCCATCATCATAGACATTATTAAGGCATCTTCATATCCGAAAGGAAGGTCAGATCCCCCTACCCCCTCATTGCCCCTCCCCTGCCACCCCCTCTCCTCATCTCGCCTTGTGACACTTTGGTTTATGGTGGTGCCACCCTGGCCTCGGGGCGAGGGGTGGGTACTGAGCGAGACTGCAGTCCCGGGTACTGTGTCGGGGTGAGGCACACACGGCAACCCTCCTAGGAGTCCCGAGGACCCAAATGATGATGATGTCCAGGGAGGAGAAGGAAGGCAGGATGTGTTTATAATAGGTATATAGAACACAAGGGATATAAAATGAAAGAGTTTTACTAATATATATTTTAAGATTGCACACAATCCACACCAGAAGATGTGAAACTCATTTGTGGTGATTAAGTGGTCTCAAACGCTCCGTGGTGGTTTTTTTTTTTTTTTTTCAATTGGACTGCTACTTCTGGGAAAAACGACATTACTCCAAAAATAACAATAATGGGAGCAAACACAAAAATAACCAAGTCCTCTGAAGGCATGTCACGTCACCATAGATTAGGAAGTGCAAGCCCCAAATACCAGGAAATCAGTGTTCACTGCATCGTGTTTTCAACAATGAGAAGATGTGCCGGCCTTTAGCTTCTGTGCTGTGTTTTCCTTGCCTCATGGGCTGAAGTGTTCGCTAGAATCCACCGGGTCACGTCCAGGGGGCTTCAGCTGAAAGTTCAGCCTGAACCCCTTCCTTCCTCGCTCCCCCCTCCCCTCGCCCCTTCCCTGCTGGGAAAAGAATCGAGTAAACAGGAAACCTACTTTTTATGTGCTATGCAAAATAGACATCTTTAACATAGTCCCGTTACTATGGTAACACTTTGCTTTCTGAATTGGGAGAGAAAAAAAAAAGAAATGAAGCAACAGCATTTTAAGGTTCTCAAACCTCCAGTGAATACCTGCAAAAATGAGTTATCACAGAAATTCTTCTTCTTTCTACTCCCTGAACCTGAAAATGATGTTGGTCCAAAGTGCGTGTGTGTTTGTGTGAGTGGGTGTGTGGTATACATGTGTACATATATGTATAATATATATCGACAGTATATATTATATATATCTATATCATATTTCTGTGAAAGGTTGCCATGGTGACCAGCCACAGTACATATGTAATTCTTTCCATCACCCTGGCCTCTCCTGTACGTGCATTCATATAAGGTTTTCTTGTAAGCCATCAAAAATTGACCTTTAGGATGGGGGAGAGGGGCGAGTAGGGGAAAAATGGGAAACAGTCTGATTTTAATGCAATTGAAGGTGTGCGTCATCAGTTGGCTACATTTTGAGTATGTGCTAAACTGTGAAAAAAAATCAGATGAGTTGATGAAGAGTTGCCTGCAGGCAGTTGACAGTAGTCTGTGCGTCTGTTTTGTGTGTGGTGCAGAATATGACAATCTACCAACTGTCCCTTTGTCTGAAGTTGGTTCAGCTTTGGAAAGTTACTGTAAATGCCTTCCTTGTATTCTCATCCCTAGTCGCCTGACTTTGGAATTTGCACCATAATGTTCAAGTGAAGATGCTGTAAATAAGTTCAGATTTTACTGTATATGGATTTGGGGTGTTACAGTAGCCTTATTCACCTTTTTAATAAAAATACACATGAAAAACAAGACAGAAATGGCTTTTCTTACCCAGATTGTGTACATAGAGCAATGTTGGTTTTTTATAAAGTCTAAGCGAGATGTTTTGTATAAAATCTGAATTTTGCAATGTATTTAGCTACAGCTTGTTAAACAGCAGTGTCATTCCCCTTTGCACTGTAATGAGGAAAAAAAAATGGTATAAAAGGTTGCCAAATTGCTGCATATTTGTGCCGTAATTATGTACCATGAATATTTATTTAAAATTTCGTTGTCCAATTTGTAAGTAACACAGTATTATGCTTGAGTTATAAATATTTTTTCTTTCCTTTGTTTTATTTTGATAGCCTGTCATAGGTTTTTTGATCTGCTTTAGTTCCACATTGCAGTTAGCCCCCAGCCAATGAAGTCACGTTCCAAACCTGTTTCAAACTGAATTTGTTCTTAAAAAAATAAAATATTTTTTTCCTATGGAAAAAGCGCCTTCAAAGTATTTTCCTTTCCTGCTTGTTTTCTTTTCCTTTGGCTTTTTTTTCTGTTGGTTATTTTAATTTGCCTCCCATGTTTCTCTGTGAGTGCAGTTACCCAAACCCTTCTGCCCAATAGGCGTGCACGCGCCCATTTTTCAAACCAGGCCGTGCGCACAGCGGAAAGGTTCACCTTGCCCCACACTGCTGCGTGAGCCCCGTGGTTTCCCCGTAAAACTTCTGAACTCAGTTTTAGTGTCAGGTTTTACATGGACTCCTCTTTATCCTGAGCAGTTTGACCTGCGCAGTGTGAAAACAGCCGTGAGGAAAAGAGAGACTTCTACAAACTATTTTTATCTATTTGGCTGCACTGGGTGCTGGTTATGGCTCACAGGACCTTGCGTTGCATCTCGGGGGCTCTTAGTTGACACATGTGGAGTCAAGTTCCCTGACCAGAGATCGAACCGGAAATGAAATGAGAGTCACTCGGTCGTGTCCGACTCTTGTGACCCCATGGACTGTAGCCTGCAAGGCTCCTCTGTCCATGGGATTCTCCAGGCAAGAATACTGGAGAGGGTTGCTATTTCCTTCTCCAGGGGATCTTCCCCACCCAGGAATCAAACCCGAGGCACTGCAGGCAGATTCTTTCCCGACTGAACTATGAGGGAAGCCCATAGCTTCCATGGAACCAGAGCCCCCTGCATTAGGAGAGCAGAGTCTTAGCCACTGGGCCACCAGGAAAGTCCCAGAATAAGGACTTTTATTCCAACCTTAGTTCCGGATTGATCTGGTTTCCATTCAAACAGAGCAGTTTGCTTCCCTTTCCTTCACAAAATAATCCCGGGAGGACAGAAAAAGTCAAATGTTCTTTGTGAAGACGTAGCACGGATGAAAGCGAATGTTGTGATGCCGGACTGAGGCAAGCAGTGAATTTAGCTTTAGCCACCCTTGCTGTGCACCTACCGGGGAAGGTGACTGCTGCCCAAAGTGTTTTCCCCAATCTTGTGGTCTTTGAGGCCTTAGTATTGATCATCAGACCCCCACCGTGGTCATCCTTCGATTTCCGAGGGCAGAGCTGTGGTCAAGCCAAAAAGTGACTGGTGCCCATGCAGGGCTCAGTTCTCCACCTACACTGGTGTATGCAGCACATGAGTGTTCAGCTTCTCAGTCGTGTCTGACTCTGCGTGACCCCCTGGACTGCAGCCCACCAGGCCCCTCTGTTCATGGTATTTCCCAGGCAAGAGTGCTGGAGTGAGTGGCCAGGACTTCAGAACCTCACTGGAGTGAGACCCTCCAGGGAACCTTCCTTGCCCAGGAATTGAACCTGCATCTCCTGCACTGGCAGGCGGTTTCTTTAGCCAGAGCTACCTCGGAAGCCCTCACTGGCTACATGAGCTCTGGTTAATCCTTCCCTTAAGGAGTAAAGCCTTTTAGGTTGAGAGGATGAGAAAGGACCCCTGAAGTAAGGAGCCAGAGATCGTTCCAGCCCACGGTGATTTGCCCCAGACCACGGCTGCAGCAAATGAAGAATCTGTTTCAGAAGCCCCTCAGGAGACTGTCATGAAAGTCTGCGTCTGCAGCCTTGGCCCAGCAGACTTGGGCTAAAGGCGTGTTTGTCGAACAAACGCTCTCTTTCCGAAAACCAGAAACGAAATTCTCCAGAGGCCTGCAGCTTCACTTGGTGCTTGAGTAGTAGTTCGTCTTCCCCATCAGGTTATTTCACTGCCCCTCCAGTGCAAATCCGAGGTTCGGGCACAGCTGACAGCCACGTGCCCCAGCTGAAGGTTCAACCCCGATCACGAATGATTAGTCTGAGTAAAAAAAAACCGATGACAAAATACCGTTTTCAACTTAGCGTTGTGACCCCTGACACAGTTTCAGTGGTCGCGTGCATAGTGCCATTTCTGCCACTTTGTTTTTGAAACCATCCTTTCCAAACTAAGTCAGCCTCAACTGAGAAAAATGAAATGTGCCCAACAGTTGTGATTCTTCTCGATCAGAGAGAGGGAATGTCACATACAGAAACTCCTTGCAGAGGTTGCAAAAGCAGGAGCCCTGCGTCCTGTTTGAAAGGTAAGCCCGCGGTTGCGACTTCCCTGCCTTGTATCCCCAAGTGTTGTCCGGCCAGCTGACGACCCTTCGGAACAACTCTCTCTGTTGTCAGTCTCCTTTTTGGTAAAGCAGTTGTCCATTCAAAGACTGTGATAAAGGTTCACAATGGAAATGAGAAAAAAAAAATAATAAAATATCAGTGTCCGGCTGTGTAGCTTGGTATCAGTCTGTGGCCCCAATCCAGAGAAGAATCAGGGGAAGAAGAAAAAATAAATAAAATTCAGAGGAATAAAACTGACTGCTAATGTACATAGAAAAGACTAATTACCTGCCTTTTGGTTGGGTAGAAAAGAGGTCTTCAGGTGACTCAACAGGAGGCAAAATTGCAACTGCATCCAAAGGCCCAGGATGGTCTTCTGTTTCTGTTTTCAGTGAATTTGGCGTAATGTTTGAGATATTTACACAACAGATGCCCTTGACGGCACAATTTCTGTATTTCCTAAATATTTTCCTTTTTCTGTATTTCCTACCTCATATTTCCAGGTAACGAAGCATTTATCAGTGATCAAGGGGATGTTAAAATATTATACTTTTTCTAGCAAAATACAGATAAATGAATCTACTTTTTAGTGATGAAAGTGTGCTCCCAAAGCTGAAAAATGTATTCACGTCAAGGTTTTTATACCGTGGTAAATGAACTAACAGAATCTCTTAGAAACAGTTCTTCACATGAAGCTAATTATATATATATATAATATATGTATATGATTATATATATATACTATATATTTTTTTAAAGAGGGGGTCTTTGCTGGTGGCTCAGACAGTAAAGAACTTGCAATGAAGGAGACTCGGGTTCGATCCCTGGGTCGGGAAGATCCCCTGGAGAAGGAAGTGGCAACCCACTCCAGTATTCTTGCCTGGAGAATCCCATGGACAGAGGAGCCTAGGGGGCTACAGTCTCAGGAGGTTGCAGAGAGTCAGACACAACTGAGCAACAAACACACACACACATTTTAAAAAACAACCAAACTCCTCAAAAAAAAATCTCTATAGACATAAGCGTGTGACATGAGGAATAAGGAGAGCCGCACAGTTCACGGACAATCGTAGATAGTCGATACATGTGTCAAATGAATGAAAGTAAGACCTGGCTTCCTGCTCTGTCTCTACTGCCACTGACTCCATGGCCTTTTAGCAAATCACTTTGTGCTCCGCACCCCAGCAGCCTCACCTGTAAAGTGAGAGGGCGTGTCTCCAACACACTGAAGGTCGCTTTCAGCTTTTTACAGGATTTGCAGCAAAGCCATCAGTCTTCTGTACAAAAGGATCTCAATGCAAGCTCCTATTTATCCTGGCATCCCACAGACAGAGCTCTGAAGACTGTTCACTGTCAAACCCCACCCCCCCTGGGGCTGCACTTGACCGTTCACCCCTCCCCCATCGAGAGTCCACCTCCGGCTCTGAGCTCAGCTGCTCGCCACCCCTTCCTGCCGGTAAAACTAGAAAGATCCAACTTCTAACAATCTGCACACACTGACTGAACTGGAAGCCCTGCTCTTGTGTGTTCGGGCTTTTAGCCATAACTTTTAAGAACAAGCACATCTCAGAGATAGTTCGAGTTTGGTTCCGGACCGAAACAAAGTAAATACTGCAATGAAGGCAAGTCACATGAATTTTTTGATTTTCCGGTGCATATAAAAAAGCTATACTTACACTATACTGTAGTCTAGCACCAATGGCTTAGCGGTAAAGAATCTGCCTGCAGTGCAGGAGAAGCAGAAGATGAAGGTTCGATCCCTGGGTCAGGAAGATCCCCTGGAGGAGGGCATGACAACTCACACCAGGATTCTTGCCTGACAATCCCACGGACAGAGGAGCCTGGTGGGCTACAGTCCGTGGTGTTGCAAAGAGTCAGACACGACTAAAGTGACTGAGCACGCACACACATGGTCTAGTAAGTGTGCAATAACATTATGTTTAAACAAATGTACAGACCTTAATTTTTAAATTGTTTTATTGCTAAAAAATGCCAAAACAATTACAGCAGTAACATCAAAGATCACTGACCACACCATAACAAATGTAACAGAAATGAAAAAGTTTGAAATATTGTAAGAATTACCAAAATGTAACAGAGTCACCAAGTGAGAAAATGCTATTGGAAAAAATGGTTCCAACAGACTTGCTGGTTGAAGGTTGCCCCAAATCTTCAATTTGTAGCAACAACAAACAAAAGGCAGTCAAGCTAAGTTCAGTAAAACAAAGCATGCCTGCAAATCTTTTTTTTTTCTTTATTTAAAAACATTGTCAGGCCACTCTGAGCAGGCTCCCAGCTTCTGTTTAAAGATCTCATGAGGGGCCAGGCAATGTGGTAGCGATTGGTCATGTTCTCGTCCACCAGTTAACTGAGCCCAAGTTCACTTTGTTTTCCTTGTACTTGAGATTAACTTGCTCAGTAGTTCATTCTTTCCATGCTGGTTGCTGGAACACGTCTTTATTATTAATACGTCCTTTCTGATTTACACCTCTGCTTCTGCAGTCTGTGGCAAAGAAGTACCTGACTGAAAAACATCTTTTGGTTGTTAAGAGCGCTATTATTTCCTAAGAATCATTCATGCATAATAAAGACATCACAGAGTTTTTGTGTGTGTTGTTTTTAAAGCCATCCCTGACTCTATCTATAAAAACTCAAGAACAGTCGAGGAGATAATGGTCATCAAAGAAAACTGCTTAAAATCGACTGAAATCTGAAGATGCCTTTGAGGTGTATCATTTTTGTCTAGTAGCCTCATTAAGGCCACATGAAAGGGAGACAAAAAAGGTGGTCGAGATTAATGTCTGGCTCCAGGACATATCAGGTGGGAAAGCAACAAGGACACCACAGGAGAAGCTCCTGTACCAGTTCTCTTTCGAGTCTACAAGGTATTTGGTCCCTTGGTCATCCTGGCAATCTGCATATTGTTCAAGATGCTGAGAAGTCTGTAAGCGGTTTCTACAAACATCACCGCAAATTTCTTTGTTTTACACGTGGCATTTACTGTGTTTGGGTTCCTTCATATCCTTCTGATGAAGTGTCATTTGCCTGAGAGAATGCATACAGCTCTCAGAACTGGGGACACCCGTCTGGAGCTTCTGGTTCCTTGTAGGATTCCCCCCAACCCCGACCCCGCCACCTGGCTCCAGGCAAAGTGCATAGCTGTTCCTTCCTCCTCCGAGGACAGTCATCTGAAAGTGGGTTTTAGGGACACTCACTCATAAGGTTTAACTTAATTCCTTGCATCCCATTTTGACGTGTAGCTTATAAAACACAACAAATCAAAAGCTATTATCTATGTAGCTTCCTGGGAGTGAACGCTTAGAGATTAGCAGGTAATCATGACAAAGAAGCAGAATTAGCAGTGACTTTGGCTTCCCTGGTGGCTCAGACAGTAAAGCGTCTGCCTGCAATGCGGGAGACCCGGGTTCGATTCCTGGGTCTGGAAGATCCCCTGGAGAAGGATATGGAAATACACTCCAGCACTCTTGCCTGGAAAATCCCATGGACAGAGGAGGCTGATAGGCTACAGTCCATGGGGTCACAAAGAGTCGGACAGGACTGAGTGACTTCACTTTCACTTTCAGCATCCTCAGAGAGATCCTTTTTACCAAATTGGTCCAAGACACTAACAAGGGGCCCAGTAGGCTCTACACAAGTCTAGAAGCTTCTGTCCACTGAAAACACACACACATTTAACTTGCCCACTTACCCATCATGCATCTATTTAACAGTTAATATATGCCAGGCGGGGCCCTAAGCCTTGGAAATGACGACATGAATCAGAAGATTTCTCCTGTTAGGGAGCTCAGAGTCCAGTCGTCAATTCAAAACCTTCACAAATAAAAATGAAGCATCTCAAACGCATGTAAAGAGGGGAGTAACAACTCTAATAACCACTCTATGATTTATTCCCAGAGCATCTTTTGTAAGAAGTATTTGTCCATTAGCAGCCTATGTCTTTGTTACTGTGGGTTACATTTCTTTCCTTTTAAATCTTTCATTACATATATGCCAACGGGCTGGTTCAGATGCTAAATTTAGTGTAACCGTTCTTCAAAATATCTTCAGAGTCTGCCTCAAGCGTCTGCCTCTGGCCTTAAAGGGCAAATCAAAACGTTTCCAATTGGTTTCCAGCCCACATTACAATGTGTATGTGTATTTGAAAGACTGTTTCTTGGCTATAATTGGTAGTTTTCTTGTAGCTAGTTCTGAGGAAAGAATTGCAGAGAGCTCTCTGTCTGCTAACAGTAGTTAGCGCTGAGCTCAAAAACAGCAGGAAAAAAAATGAAGTCTGAGTGTCTGGGATGCTTGCCAGACTGACCTCCAGAGTTTCTTGCAGCAGAAGGTTTTTAGCCGAGCAGACGCAGGGCTCCTCCTGTCGAGACCAGGGCTCTGCCTTTTAACTTCTCTCCTTGCAGCGGAGAGAAGAAAAGGTAACCACCAACTCCTTTAATTATCTTGCAGAAATCTCACTGTCATCAGTGACACACGTAAGACTTGGATTCCTCCGTACTGTGGTCAGGAAAAGACAAGATGACACCACGCATGTTCTTTCCAGGAGCACGCGTGTCACATTCAAAGAGGAAGTCACCATTCGTTTTGTCGGACGATGGAAGATAACCTGTGATGGTTCCTTTCCTCCAGGCCCCTTGGCTCTGCACCGTGGGGACGAGGTTTGGCTGCATGTGATTGCTGAATGTGGGAAACACCGCAGCCTGCATGGAACGCAACGGACAAGAATCTGTGTGTAGCATCATGTGGGATGCGGAGAGAGGCCCCCAGCCACTGGGGTGGCAGCATCACTGCCTCACCGAGGATGACCTGCAGGAACACACCTTCTCGTGAGTCACCATCACCTCAAGGACACAGGAGAGGACGGATTACCGTCACTGGGCTTTTCATCCCCCTGCACTGTTTTGAAGAGTCTCCTTTAGGTTAACTTGAAGAACAGATTCCAGAAAAGGATCTGATACAAGGCAACCTAACTTTTCAAACAGCATCTCCAGCCAAGAAGGTAGCATGATTATGACAGCGATGAAGCAGTTGAAAGAGTCTCGTTACCCTTACCAAGTTTTCCCAGCTTCTCCTAGGCCTGAACAGAAATCCTTCCAGAGAGCTCCTTCCACCAGACCGTGGTCTCCACTCTTTCTGTGATGCATCTTCATTTCAGATTTTAATGCCTGATTTCTGACATTTTAATACGGCAACCTGTGAACGCTGCCTACATCAGGAAGACGGGGGATCTCTGAAGCTCTCTGTCCTAAGGTGCCAAGCTTTTTAATTATTTCATTTTCCTTAGCTTTTTACTTTGCAAAATCTCAGATATACAGAAAGCTGAAAGACCAGAACAGGAAACTGCCACAGAGCTACCATGCAGATTCAACAATTGACATTTTGCACATAAGTGTGTATTCTGTGGGCACGTGTGTGAGCGCATGCACACGATTCTCCGGCTAAAGCATTTGAAAGTAGTTACAGATTTCACGACATTTCCTTTCACCGCTCATCATCTAAGAAGAGAGAAACTCAGGACCTCCCTGGAGGTCCAGGGGTTAAGACCCCAAGCTTCGGTGCAAGGGGCGTGGGTTTGATCCCTGGTCAGGGAACTAAGATCCTATGTGCTGCGCAGCATGGCCAAGAAAATATTTAAAATAAAAGAACAAAGATTCCCCCCTCGTGGAACTAAAATACCATGATCAATCTTGAGAAAACTAAGAATTTCATAATATTATTAACTAGTGTGTTAGAGTTATCTTTTTAGCGATCTTATTTTGGGTAAAATTAGTACTGAGCTTGCATCTGGCAAAAATTATCTTTCTTTTCCTGTCCCTTCCTTCATTCCTCACGGCAACCATGGTGAACTGAACCATGTCTGTCTGTTCAGAAAAGCACTGTATACTTGCATATGTGCATTCTCTGAATGATGTCTCTAGAGATCACGCTGCACATTGTCCATGTTTTGTTTCTTTTCTTTTTTTGCTAAATAATACATCTAGGAGGTCTTTCCTTATTCGAACATACAGATTCATTTTTTAAACCACCATATTATAATATATCACAGCTTATTTAAATCATTGGCCACTAGCAAAATTTGGTTTTTCAGCTTGGACACACAATACATCATGTGTAGCTCACGGTTAGTGGCAGAGACAGTGGGGTTCATTGGCTAATTACATACTCCCGTGCTTTTCTCAGCTTCATTTGCAATTAGGTTGAAGGCAATGGGCGGTGATGGGGATGTCGTATGAAGGACAAAAAAGCAGGTGAGGGGTTGCCACGCTTCCCTCCTCCCCAGCCGTCACGACGAGGCTGCCACAAGTTCCAGAGGGCACAGTTCAAAGGCAGTGGAGGCTGGGTCTGGCCTGCCTGGATCCCGAGTGACCGTATGGAGCAGAGCCTCCGCTGGTCTGTGCTACTGTGCTCTGCGTGTGATGACTCAAGTTTACATGGTAAGCCAGAATATCCGGGGGCGGGGGGCGGTGTTATTACCACAGCCTGTGCCTACCTACCCTAATTTATACATCCTCACCATCTCGAGGTATTTTTCCAAGTATATCCATAGGGCAAATTCCTAGTGGTGAAATTGCTATACAAAAGGCAATACACATTTGAAATGTTGATAAATACTGCCAGATTGCCTTCCAATTACCTTCCTCTTTTTTTTTTTTCTGATTTAAATATACAACTTCTGCTCCACTCCATTGCCTCCCTTCCCTAGTTTGTTTACATTTTTCCTCTGTGATGTGCTTTAAAACCTGCAAGAGGCAAATGGGATGAAAAAGATTAATACCACCAGGAGCTTTTTGCTTGCATGTGTGGCTGTGTTTAAAGTACCTTCTCCTTAGGTAGCAATTGTTAAGGCACTAAATATTGCTTTGGTGCCAGGCTCTGGGAATTAGAAATATCACACACACAAATACGCATATTTATATTTACATAGGACGCAGTGCCTTCTAGAATGCTCACAACCTTCAGTCTTGCTTTGTGATTACAATGTAAGGAGACATATTTTGCTCCTAGTAAGAAGATGCCTGGGCTTCCCCTATGACTCAGCTGTTAAAGAACCTGTCTGCCAATGCAGGAGACACAGGTTCAATTCCTGGGTCAGGAAGATCCCTTGGAGGAGGAAATGGCAACCCACTCCAGTATTCTTGCCTGGACAGTCCCATGGGCAGTGGAGCTTGGTGGGCTACAGTCCATGGGGTCACAAAGAGTCAGACAGAAGTATCTGAGCATTATCAGGGCTAGAACTTAGATCTCAGACTCCCTAGATTGTACTTCCTATGTAGTTGTCCAAGCAGTCTATGAGTAAAGCTTGTCCTCAGCATCAAAGACCTCCTCTCCAGGCCTCTTCAATATTCACCTGGGCCTTGCCTGTCTGCCTGTATTACAGATGATTCAGAAACAAACTTTACACAGAGGGGCCCGCAAAAGGATCAGCTCTTAGCAAGACAATGACGTTGGTTCTGGATGAGTTTAATGCCCTTCTTTTTGCTCACATGTGGCTGTATTTAAAGTACCTTCTCCTTAGGTAGCAATTGTTAAGACACTAAACTTTTGCCCCTCCTCCTCCCAGTGAAGCGGGCTGGCCCTCCTTGCCCGGATCCCTTCATCCCATCACGACGCTGCCAACTTCACTCTGGCGGGAACCACACCCACTGACGTCGCCCCGTATCTCAGTTCCTCCACTCCCAAATTTCAGCCGCCTAATCTGATGAGCAGTTTCTACAAGTGAGAAGGCTTTGCTCAGGAAACACATGGTTTATTTAACTCGGGCCTTCTGAAGACAATGTCCCTGTTTTTCTTGTTTCTCCCAATAAAAATCAGCTCGTAGCAAGTCAATACAGAATTATTTTTTTGGCAACAAAAGCTTCTCTGTAACATTCAAACTATGCGTTTCCCTGTCCAGAAGTAGGGTTGGTTTTGGCCATGGCTCCTTAGAACAGCGAGGACAGGCATAATCGTTTTCTTTCCTTCTCTCTTTTGCATGCCATGAACATTCCCAACTTTTTCACAGAGGCATTAGAAACTGGGCGAGTCTTTCAACTGTTTAAGACGCACACACACAATCCGTAGCTAATGGTGATAACCGAGAGAACACGAGGCCTGTTTGTTTTCTTTTGGGCTCTTGCCCTTTCTTTTTTGCCAATTTCCACAGGCAGGGAAGGAGCTCACAGGACTTGCACTCCGTGGATCCGAGCGACGGGAGGCTGAAACAGAGCATTAGCAAAACATATTAGGGAAAGATCACGTTTGGAGAAGAGCAGGTTGGAGCTGGGAGGGCGGCCTCCCGCTGAGTTTGGAATCCAGGGGTGTGCAGCTGGGTGCGATGGTGCTCCCTGGGGATGTTCCCCTCCCTGCATTGTGTAGGATCTGCCAGGCGGGACCTCCCTGTTCAACCCAAACTGTGGTACGTGGCACCTGATATAAAGGGACTCTCTCAGAAAAGCCTTGCTATCATCAGCACAGCTTCCATGAACCGTCGCTCAGAGCGCGTTCCCATTGGCTACGGGCGACTCTGGCCCCGCTGCTGATTGGCTGCGTGTCTAGGTACTTGACCTCCTGGAACCTCTGGTTTCTTCATCAATGAAAAGAGTTAACGCCCACCTTGAGAGCTGTTGTGAAGATTCGTGGAAATACCATACGTCAATGGGTCTGGAAGACAGTAGGCCCTGCGCAATGATCTCTGAAGTGTGTCTGTATCAAACGGCCCATCCCAAAGCTTGGCTTTTGATGGATTTTACTCTTGACCACAAGTCACCCTGCATTGCTGTTTTTTTTTTTTTTTTCCTTTAAAATCTCTGTCTCTTTCAATGGACATACAAAGCATTCATATTAAAGACATTACATAACATACATAGCATCTTTGTATCCCTCTACCCGGAGATGGGACTTCCGTGTTGGCTGAGATGGTAAAAGCGTCTGCCTAAAACGCGGGAGACCCGGGTTCGATCCCTGGGTCGGGAAGATCCCCTGGAGAAGGAAATGGCAACCCACTCCAGTATTCTTGCCTGGAAAATCCCATGGACGGAGGATCCTGGTAGGCTACAGTCCATGGGGTTGCAAAGAGTCAGATATGACTGAGCGACTTCACTCACCCAGAGATAGGGAAGGACAGGAAGCCTGGTGTGCTGCAGTCCATGGGGTCTCAAAGAGTCAGACATGACTTAGCGACTGAACAACAGCAAAATGAAGGGGGAAACCATTAGCAATTTTTTGCCAGAGTAAGGAGAGAACAAACCTTCTTTGCACTTTACTTTTCTGCCTTGACTATTTAAGCCAGTCCAGGTTCCATGCAGGATACAGGAAGCTTGGGGCTGGTGCACTGGGATGACCCAGAGGGATGGTATGGGGAGGGAAGTGGGAGGGGGGTTCAGGAGGTGGGAACACGTGTACACCCATGGCAGATGCATGTTGATGTATGGCAAAACCAATATAATATTGTAAAGTAAAATAATAATAGTAATAATAAAATTTAAAAAAAAAAACCAATGGCCATGCATTTATAAAGTTGAGCTTAAAGCCAGTGCTATATATATCGCATATACATATACAGCATATACAGCATATATATATACAAGTTCAACGTAATGGACTTAATACATATATACTTAAAGCAAAGAGTCAAGAATGACTGAGCACACAAACATGTATCATCCAAACAGGACCCTCTCAGATAACCAGATATGATACTTGTTTATTTTTTGTTGTTGTTGTTGTTTAGTCGCTAAGTTGTGTCTGACTCTTTTGTGACCCTGTTGATAGCCTGCCAGGCTCCTCCATCCATGGGATTTCCCAGGAAAGAATACTGGAGTGGGTTGCCATTTCCTCCTCCAGGGGATCTTCCCAACCCAGGGATTGAACCCGTGTCTCTTTCATCTCCGGCATTGGCAGACAGATTCCATTAATGAATTAAGTAAAAGCTTTAATGTGCGTCTATTATCTTTAATATTAGAGAATATTTATTCCTTTCCATCTGTGACTATTTTCTTGAATAGTATCTTTATCTATGTGAGCAATATATTTAGACTTCATTAAACAAAATATCTCTTTTTTTATCGTTTACCCCTCTATGTGCCTTTGAAATAGAATATTAATTATAACTGTGTGTCCATTTTCCTATTGATTATGGAAGCATGATTCCACCTATTTTGGGAAAAATTATGCTTTAACACTGGGTAAAGGGATTATGTTATTTGGGCAGATTAAACCGTTGACTATGTTGTCCTACAAAAACACCAAGAAGCCCCAGTGTGAGAGGCAATAAGTTATAAAGTTTTAATGCAGCAGGCTGTCCTTCAGCGCTGGGTTGCTGAGTGTCAGGCTAGGAGTTGGACAGACAGAGCGATGCACAGCTCAGAGCAGGGCCTGGAATCCCGCAGATTTTGGTCTGCTTCCAGATGGCAACTTAATTGTTGTGACCTCGGAAAGCCTTTTGGCACTCGGTTTTCTCACTATAAAATGGCCATAGTCATAGTAAGTACTGCACAGGACTGAAACGAGTCAGTGACTGCAAGAGGTGGGTCATAGTCCAAGACCACGTGCGAAGAGCATGCTGAATAGCATGTGAGCTGATGAAATGCAGGCAGTTATTGTTACGAAGGCAAAAAAAATGATGAGTTTGACGGGAAATGTGACTCGGGAAGAGGTTTTGCCCTGTTTGTCTGGGTGGCAGCATTAAATGTTCGGGGGGATTTGGCAAGGAGGTGCTGTCATGGCCAAGGGTATATAAGTCTGCCATATCTCCCAACCTGATAATGGCTGGGAATTTCTTTGGACATTTTCTGCCAATGATTCATACTTGCAAATTTTGTGATAATATGTAACAAAAACACAGTCACAAGGCTATTCCCACAAAGGGCTGGCATGTGAACAGCCTGTGTCGCTGCTGGGTCCGGCACAGCCAGAAAAGCTTCTGGGTCCTGAGAACGTATGAGGGTCAGGTTGCAGCATCAGGCTGAAACAATACAGCTTAAGAGGACGCAACGTTTTGTGTTCTTCAGGATGCTTTTTATTCTTTAGCACAGCTCTCAGGGGATAATGAACCCATCAAGTCTCAAAGCATGCTATGCTATGGATTACTTCTTACTCATTTTCTTTCAGTTTAGTTCAGTTCAGTCGCTCAGTCGTGTCCGACTCTTTGCGACCCCATGAACTGCAGCACGCCAGGCCTCCCTGTCCATCACCAACTCCTGGAGTTTACCCAAACTCATGTTCATTGAGTCAGTGATGCCATCCAACCATCTCATCCTCTGTTGTCCCCTTCTCCTCCTGCCCCCTATCCCTCTCAGCATCAGGGTCTTTTCCAATGAGTCAGCTCTTTGCATCAGGTGGCCAAAGTATTGGAGTTTCAGCTTCAACATCAGTCCTTCCAATGAACACCTAGGACTAATCTCCTTTAGGATGGACTGGTTGGATCTCCTTGCAGTCCAAGGGACTCTCGAGAGTCTTCTCCAACACCACAGTTCAAAAGCATCAATTCTTCAGCACTCAGCCTTCTTCACAGTCCAAATCTCACATCCATACATGACCACTGGAAAAATCATAGCCTTGACTAGATGGACCTTTGTTGACAAAGTAATGTCTCTGCTTTTTAATATGCTGTCTAGGTTCAAGTAGTTATTAATTGTATTTTAAAAATAACTCTGTCCAAATTATGATTCAAAATGTCTGCCTACACCGGAAGCGAAGTCCCACAAATTCAACAAAGAAGCAATAAACTGCAACCACGCTGACTTCTAAACTAGAAGTAGAAGGGATACAGGATGAAGATGGCTTAGCCAATCACCAAGAAGCTTTCAAACCTTGGCAAGGATGCTCTTCATTGTAACCCAAGGGAGGGTGAGACAGGGTCTCCATAAGGGCTGCTTATCCTGGGACCTCGACTACCAGTAAATGACATTTACAAAGGCTCCAACAGCCAGGATCTAGCTGCCAGTTTAGTGAGAGTCACTTTAGGCTAAATGCCGGTGCAGATCTGTTCAGGAGGGGCGATGGGAGGGAAAAGGGCAGGAGAGGAGCCAGTTGCCATAGCTCCCTTGTGGTCACCATCACAAGCGAGTCACGCTGTGTGTGTGGGTTCATTTCTTGGGGTTCCGTGTTTAATTCCCGCCATGAAGATAGTATGCTTGGTTCTCACCGGGAAAGATACAGACAGACAGCTGTCATTGTGCTCCAGAGGCAAAGGGGTAGGATACCTGAGCTCAGATCAGCGTAAGGAGCCAGTTGAGCATTTTCGGGCAGGGTCCAGTTAATTCAGCAAGAGTTCACGTCTCACAGTGCTGCCCCAGGCTGAGTGCAGGCTGGTCACACAGCTTGTGAATTTCTTTCCACTGTAACGCAATTATGTTACTGGTACATGGTTACTTCACACACACACACACACACACACAACTGAAGGAAAGTTTCATGAAACATTATTGAGATCAAACTGCTTTTTACATAATTTTTGTTCTATTACATTTTAAAAAATCAAACTTGAACTGGTTATCTATTTTATATATGGTCATGCATATGTTTCAATGCTAGTCTCTCAGATCATCCCACACTCTCCCCTTCTTCCCACTGAGTCCAAAAGTCTGTTCTTCAGGACTCTTTGCAACACTATGGACTGTAGCCCCCCAGGCTCCTCTGTCCATGGGATTCTCCAGATGAGAACACTGGAGTGGGTTTCCATGCCCTCCTCCAGGGGATCTTCTTGACCCAGAGATCGAACCCACGTCTCCTCCATTTCCTGCATTGGGAGGCAGGTTCTTTACCCCTAGTGCCACCTGGGAAGCACAAATAGCAAATTACATTTTCACAATTTTACATAAAGCCCATATTATGTACTTGCCTTCAGTCTCATAGGAAGCGGAAGTTTTTAGTCTTGCTCTATCTGTTTATATTGTATGGAGGTCTCTGTATTTGACAGTTTTATTATACACCATTTCTTCTTCCATGTGAGTTAATAAGCCTCAGTTTCAGTGCACAAGAACAATGAAAAACAATAAAGTATGAACTAGAAGGCTGAACAACAACTAAGAGTCTGATTCAATACATGTATCTTGCAACTTTTCCCAATTTCCTATGGAATCAAAACCCACAATTTGAAAATCACTGATAGAGGAGTTTTACAGTTTTCAAAAAGCGTTCGAGATAAGACGGATGTTAAGGGAAGGCCATCAGAGCCTTGAACCAAGAGAAATATTCTTGCATCCACATGGTTATACTTCTTCAGTCTTGGCTCACAATGAGTACAGGTTTCTAAATGGACCCAAGCCTCAGTTTCCCCACCTGTAACGTGAGGGAACTGAGAGTACCAATCTCACAGAGTCATCACGATGGCAGATGGGTTAACATAATAAAAAAGGAAAGTTCTTAAAATAATGTTGTCAGGACTTGCCTGGTGTCCAGTTGAGGCTCCAATGTGGGGCCACAAGTTCGAGTCCTGGTCAGGGAACTAAGATCCCACATGATTCACAATGTGACCAAAATAAAATTAAAAAGAATCATTTTGTCTATAGAAAGAGTGCTAGGTTTTATTGCTATTCTCATTGTTGTATTTCCATGCAGCAGATTCAATGAGTTTGTAAAGATACAGTTATTTATCTATTTTTTTATGGAGACATAACTGAAATATATTAGTTTCAGCTGAACAACATAATGATTTTAAAAATCAGAGCTGAGGATGAATGCTCTTGCTACCTTATGCTTCTCATTAAAAATTGTTGTTGTGTTACTCACTAAGTCGTGTCCAACTCTCTGAAACTCCTTGGACTGTAGCCGACCAGACTCCTCTGTCCATGGAATTCTCCAGGCAAGAATACTGGAGTGAGTTGCCATTCCCTCCTCCAGGGGATCTTCCCAACCCAGGGATCGAACCCATATCTCCTGCACTGCAGGCAGATTCTTTACCGTCTGAGTCACCAGGGAAGCCCGTTAAAAATCGGGCAACCATTAAAAATTGCACTTGTGCGTAATAGTAAGTCAGAAGCTCCCACAGCGCTTTTCTCAACTTACCAACTTACAAACCGACACAGCTTCCAAACCATCTATTATTAGCACAATATGCCAATGAAAAGAATACTGGCAAGGCTTCGCTTTACAGAAACCACAAGCCCCATCTCTGTTATGAAGAGCTCCTCCAAAGCCTCCGCCAACTCTGCTCTCTGTTTAATTGAACTTCAGGGCCCTGGAGGCTGGTTCCAGGATGCTGCTTCATCACGCCAGCATGAGGTGGTACCCGGCCTGGGCGTGATCATCACCCCAGGGCGCGGGCCTGTCTAGGGCAGCTAGAGGGCCGGGGGTACTGGCTGACGTCTGCAATGAGCCAAGGAGCTTCCTAGGGAAGGAACGTCAGCAAACCAGGATGAGACGGGGCTGGGTGATTTGGTCCAAGGCCCCAGGCTGAGGTCCTGGTGAGGCGTGATCCAGCCCATGACAGTCTGCCCCTCCGGAGGCCCCTGGCCTAACCCTCACACACTCCCATCAAAGTCCTGGGCAAGGGGCCGAAATCAAAGCAGTGTACCATTTGGCAGAGCAAATTGGGACTTCCCTGGGGGCCCAGTGGCCAAGACTGCGTTCCCAATTCAGGGGGCCTGGGTTCGATCCCTGGTCAGGCAATTAGTTCCCAAGTGCCTGCAACGGAAGATCTTGTATGCTGCAATGAAAATGGAAGATCCCGCGTGCTGCAGCTTAGACCTGGTGCAGCCAGATAAATAAAAGAATATTTTACAAAGAGAAGAAGAAGAGCAATTTGACTGAAGTCTCTGCTGCCTGGTGAGAGCCCAAGGCCTACTTCAATTCAGAAAACATCTCAGCCTGCCGACCACCCACCAGGCACCGTGCCAGGAGTGCCCCAGAAGGCCCACGTGGGCCCACGGGAAGCACTGACCGACACAGGCAGCAGAGTCTTCCACGGGGGCAATAGCACCCCGGGCCCCTCTCATGCAGCAGCTACGTTGGCATCACCCCGGGCAGCCGTGTCACAGGTGGACACAGGTAACTTGGCCCCAAGAAGAAGATGCTTCAGGGCAGCTGCAGCTGAGGCAGGAAAAAGGGTGATGAGCTCCTGGTCATCCAGAGGACTTGAGGAACCCACATCAGACCCCCCTCCCACAGCAGCCACCCACTAAAGGGAGCTGAAAGGAGCTTAAGAGGGAGGCAAGCCTGCATCACCATGCATACCGACTGCAGCCGTGAGGTTGAAAGATGCCTGCTCCTTGGGAGAAAAGCCACAGCCAACCTAGACAGTGTATGAAAAAGCACAGACACCACTTTGCCAGCAATGGTCTGTACAGTCAAAGCTTTGGCTTTTCCAGTGTCATGTATGCATGTGAGAGTTGGACCATTAAGAAGGCTGAGAGCCAAAGAATTGATGCTTTTGAACTGTGGTGTTGGAGAAGACTCTTGAGAGTCTGTTGGACTGCAAGGAGATCCAACCAGTCCATCCTAAAGGAGATCAGTCCTGAATATTCATTGGAAGTACCGATGCTGAAGCTGAAACTCCAATACTTTGGCCACCTGATGGGAAGAACCAGAACCAACTCATTGGAAAAGACCCTGATGCTGGGAAAGACTGAAGGCAGGAGGAGAAGGGGACAACAGAGGATGAGATGGTTGGATGGCACCACTGACTCGATGGACATAAGTTTGTGCAAGCTTCAGGAGTTGGTGATGGACAGGGAAGCTTGGCGTGCTACAGTCCATGGGGTTGCAAAGAGTCGGACACGACTGAGCGACCGAACTTTACTGAGTAAAGTTTACTGTGCTGCATGTGTGGGGCTTCCCGGGTGGTGCTAGGGGTGAAGAATCCATCTGCCCAAGCAGGAGATGCAGGCTCGATCCCTGGGTTGGGAAGATCCCCTGGAGTAGGAAATGGCAACCCACTCCAGTATTCTTGCCTGGGAGATCCCATGGACAGAGGAACCTGGAGAGCTACAGTCCTTGGGGTTGCTAAGAGTCGGACATGACTGAGTGACTGAGCAGGTACATACGCACATTACATACCTGAAAGTTGCTAAGAGAGTAGATCTTCAAAGCTTTCACCACAAGAAGAAAAAAAGCGTGTGTACTAAGTGTGATGTGGAGGTTAACTAGGCTCATTAAGATGATCATGATGTTGTACACCTGAAACTAATATAATGTTATGTGTCAATTATATCTTTAAAAGAGAGAGAAGTCGAGTTGGTCAGATGTGTCATTTCTAGAAAGATGGGCTGAGTCAAGGAGCAGGCGGATAGCAGAAGTCAGGCCTCGGAAGATGAGTCAAGCCGAGAAGGAAACCGCAGAGCTGACAGACGGGAGTCAAACCGCGGCTGGGAAACCAGAAGTCAGAGGCAGAGCAGGAGACACGTGGGGGAGCCTGGGCTTTGTGAAGGCAGCCAGGGGCCCTCTCCTGTCACGCAGGGCTCAGCGGACTCAGTGCCGGGGGCTGTGCTCCCAGGTGAAACCAGGTGGGCTCCAGACGGGCACGGCCCGCCCCTCTCCAGGCTGGCCACAGGTACCAGCCAGTCACCCACCCTAGGGAAGGAGGAGGAACCAGTTGCCCAATTTCAAGAAGACTGCTTCACAGCTGAGAAGGAGCCACTTCTGTACCCGAGAGAGGCAGTGAAGAGACTTAACCAACTGCTGAGCCAAAGACCCTTCTAGCAATCTGGCGAAGCCTAAGGGTCCCTACTAGGAACAATATTTTAAAACCCATCGCATAAAAATATAAGACACCAAAGACACTGCAACTGAAGGTGGGATCTGCCTGTTCACCAGTCTAAAGCGAATAAAGTCTTTATTGAAAGAGGCACACTGATTGGTGCAAAGGAAAATTTGCTTTATTTTGGATGCCGGCAAATTGGGGGTCAGTGGGGGGCGAATGCCTGTCCAGTCCTCCCCACTGCCCCACTGACAACCAGGGGACGAGAGCTTTCATATGCTGAGGGAGGGGGCTCCGTGCAGAACAGCACAGTCAGCTCCAACACTTGTCTTGACTCTGGTCATCGGCGGTCTGACCAACATCATCCTGATGGTTTTAAGGACAGTCGGTCTTCGGTTCTAGGGTTGGCTTGGTCCCATGTCTTTGAGGCCAGTTCTCAGAACTGTGGCAGCTTTGGTCATGGCTACGGTCTGGTCACCATGTAACTTCTCCCACCTGCTGGGGGTTTCAGTATCTACAAGACAGCTCACAGGATACGGCTCAGAATATTGTCTATAGCCCATGAAGAGGAAATGAAGGTCCTTGATTATTCTTAACGATTAAACTATTATTATCTAGTTTTGTTGGACTGGTTTTCTTTGTTTCTGCCTTTTCTCCTTTCTCTCATTTAAATTTTTCTCTGGCTAAAGTTTTCCCACAGGCAAAAGGCAGGCGGAAAACAGGGCATGGGAAGGACCATAGGGTCCTGCTGTGTTTCCAAACCAATTATATTGAAACAGAGTTATCAAAGGAAACCAAATATCAAGAAACAGAGTTACTAAAACATTAGAATAGCTGAGTTTAGTAATCTCAGGGTCTCTTCTTTATTAACTCACTGAATAGCAAGGTCTGCATGGAGAAAGCAATGGCAAGCCACTCCAGTACTCTTGCCTAGAAAATCCCGTGGATGGAGGAGCCTGGTAGGCTTCAGTCCATGGGGTCGCTACCAGTCAAACGCAACTGAGTTACTTCACTTTCACTTTTCACTTTCACACAATGGAGAAGGAAATGGCAACCCACTCCAGTGTTCTTGCCTGGAGAATCCCAGGGATGGCAGAGCCTGATGGGCTGCTGTCTATGGGGTCACACAGAGTCGGACACGACTGAAGTGACTTAGCAGCAGCAGCAGCAGCATGTAACTCAGGAGTAGTGATGAGTGGTGATGACATTGCAAGGTATTTGTGCCACCTTCCATGTGCTGTGAAAATAGCTGCATTTTCCATTGGTGATAAAGCGACACTTCATGTCACACATTCTTTCAGGGAGGGCATGGTGTGTCTCCTTGCTTCTCAGAATAGCATGGTGCCCACGGGAAGGAGCTCACGACAAAGCAGCTTCCACTGATGCGACTGAAGCACTTAGAGTTAGCCGTTCCATCTTTCAAATTCAGAACCACGAGGAGGAATGTCACTATTCAGTAACATTAAAAACGGCTTGAACACATTGTTTTTCTTCAGGGTAGGAGCTCTGGGGCTTCCCTGGTGGCTCAGTGGTGAAGAATTCACCTGCCGATGTAAGAGACAGGGGTTTGATCCCTGGTCTGGGAAGATCTCACATGCCGAGGTGCGATTAAGCCCATGAGTCACAACTGTTGAGCCTGTGCTCTGGAGCCCAGAGCTGCAGCTGCTGAAGCCTGCAAGCCCTAGAGCCTCTGCTCTGCAACAAAAGATGCCGCCACATGAGAAGCCCACGCACCACAGCTGGGAAAAGCAGCCCTCCTAGCCACAACCAGGGAAAGTCCGTGCAGCACTGAAGACGCAGCACAGTCAGAATAAACTAAAGAAGAAACACAAAATGTAAAACACAGTAGGATCTCTCAAAAATATCCAACCATGACACACCACGCCAAACATAATTTGCTTATGATTCCCCATGTAGATGTTCTATGTAAATGTGGGTGTGTGTGCTCAGTCGTGTCTGACTCTTTGAGCGACCCCATGGACTGTAGCCCGCCAGGCTCCTCTGTCCATGGGATTTCCCAGGCAAGAATCCTGGAGTGGGGTGCTAGTTTCTACTCGTGGGGATCTTCCTGACCCAGGAAATCTTCCTGCATCTCAGGTGGATTTTTTACCTCTGTGCCACCTGGGAAACCCCATTCTATGTTAATGGACTTCAAACTTATGTTGGAGGGTTCGTCACAGGAACAGCAAGTGTGAGCGGTCTCTAGGAGAGAGAAGGGGAGGAGGGGAAGTGGTCAAGGAGGACTAGGAGCCTCAGTAAAAGTCAGAGGCCTGAGATTCAGCTGCAGATCCCCGGGGAGCGGTGAAAGGTTTGGGGGCCTGAGTGCCACAGAGCAAAGCAGAAACTGCAGCAATCACTACCATTATCGGGCATCAGCAGAACACGAGACATTTTATTTTTTCAATGAAAATATTTCCTTTGGAAATAGGCGAAAGGATGCTTGTAAAGATAATGCATTCACCATTTATGTTTTAATTCACTTTAACATATTCAAAGCGAAAACTGTTTTTATTCAACTGTCCTGAAAACAATTCACGAAATGAGGAAATCTGGGGCATAAACAGCAGGGACCAAACTGAATAGGCTCTCCCAGCCTTGAGAGTCCCTGCTTCCTGATATTCACAAAGGTAAGCCACCCGCAAACATAAACAGCATTAACGTGGGTGAGAGATGATGGTTGTGTCGGTTTGTTTTATGGTGGTTATAATCAATAAGGTGTTATTTGCAACTAAATAAACCATGGAGTCATTCTACAGATTTGGTCTAAAAAGCTCTTTTCAAAACTAAACTTGTATGCAAAGGCAATAAACCCAAAATATCCAGCACAGAAGTAAAGAAGAGCTCAGTTGTAGGAATGACACCACTTGACTTCAGGAATTATGAAGCCTAGTGATCAAGACTGCTTAGTAACAAAATAGACAAAACAGGTGATCCAACAGAACAGAAAGCCCATGCAACCCAATAAATACAGTTAATAAATCTTGGCAAAAAGGAACAATGATAATACAAATGGAGAAAAGACAGTCTTTTCAGGAAAGGGTGCTGGAACCACTGGACATGCAAAAAAAACTAATTTAGACACAGTTCTTACACTCATCACCAAAATCAACTGAAAATGAATCACAGACATAATTGTAAAGCTCAAAGCTATAAAACTCCTAGAAAATAACATAGGGAAAGCCTAGATCATCTTGGATTTGGCGATGACTTTTAACCTGGTGGCTCTGACAGTAAAGAATCTGCCTATAATGTGGGAGACCTGGGTTCGATCCCTGGGTGGGGAAGATCCCCTGGAGAAGGGAATGGCTACCCACTCCAGTGCTCTTGCCTGGAGAATCCCATGGACAGAGGAGCCTGGCAGGCTACGGGGTCACAAACAGTCAGACACAACTGAGTGACTAACACTTTCAGATACAGAACCGAAGGTATGGTACATGAAAGAAATAATTGATAAGCTGGACTTTATTAAAATTTTAAAATTCTGCATTATAAAAGACACTGCCAAGAGAATGAAGAGACAAGCTTAGAGACTGGGAGAAAATATTTGCAAATGCATATCTGATAAACGACTGTTACCCAAAATACACAAAGAACTCTTAAAACTCAGCAATAGGAAAATAACTTAAAAAATGGGCCAAACATTTTAATGGACACCTCACCAGAGAAGATATGTACATGGCAAATGAGCATATGCAAAGATGCTGCACATCTTATGTTATCAGGAATACTCAGATTAAAACAAAGAAACACCGTCACACACCTTTGCTGCTGGTAAGTCGCTTCAGTCATGTCCGACTCTGTGTGACCCCATAGACGGCAGCCCACTAGGCTCCCCTGTCCCTGGGATTCTGCAGGCAAGAACACCAGAGTGGGTTGCCATTTCCTTCTCCAATGCATGAAAGTGAAAAGTGAAAGGGAAGTCGCTCAGTCGTGTCCGACTCCTAGCGACCCCATGGACTGCAGCCTACCAGGCTCCTCTGTCCATGGGATTTTCCAGGCAAGAGTACTGGAGTGGGGTGCCATCGCCTTCTCTGAGATGCCTTTGAGATGGTCTGAATCCAGACCACTGACAGCGACAAGTGCTGATGAAGAAGCAGAGCTCTCATTCGTCGCTGTGCTGGTGGGGATGCAAACTGGGACAGCCCCGCTGGAAGACGGGTGGTTTCTTCCAAAACGAAGCATTCTCAAGCCATACGATCCAGCAACTGTGTTTACCTCTGCGTTTATCCAAAGGAGCTGAAAACTTCTGTCCGCACAAAATCCTGCACCCAGGTGTTCATAGCAGCTTTGTAAGAGCCAAACCTTGGAAGGAACCAAGACGTCCTTCAGTGGGGGAATGGAGAAATAAACTGTGGTGCATCCAGGCAGTGGAATATTATTCAGTAATAAAAAGAAATGAGCTCTCAAGCCCTGAAAAGACACAGAGGAAACTTAAATACATATTCCTAAGTAAAAGAAGCTAATCTGGAAAGGCTACCTACTACATAATTGGGCTTCCCTGGTGTCTCAGCTGGTAAAGACTCCTCCTGCAATGCGGAAGACCTGGGTTCGAGCCCTGGATTGGGAAGATCCCCTGGAGAAGGGAAAGGCAACCCAGTCCAGTATTCTGGCCTGGAGAATTCCATGGGCTGTATAATCTACGGGGTTGCAAAGAGTCCGGCATGTCTGAGCCACTTTCACTTTCACACTTTTCACTACGTAATTACAACTATATGACATTCTGGAAAAGGCACAATTACGAAGCCAGAGAAAAAGATTAGAGATTGTCAGGGACTTAGGGGGATGGGGGATGAATAGGTGAAGCATGGAGGATTTTTAGGGCAGTGAAAATATTCCGTAAACACCGTAAGGATGGATACACGTCATTGAGCATTCATTTGTTCAGACCCAGGGAATGGACAACACTAAACTGAGTCCTGATGTAAACGACAGTCTTTAAGGGGTTGTGACGCATCCACGTGGCTGATCCGCGGCAGCAGACGTCGCGCTCCAGCGGGGATGTGGGTGATGGGGCCGGCTGAGGGGCAGGGGTTTCGCAAGAAATCTGGTGCCTTTGCCTTAAATTTGCTGTACCTCTAAAGCTGCTTTAAAAATAGCCATAACGCTTAATTTTTTAAAAAGACAGGAACTTACCTTTTCTTCCAGAATACTCTTCTTGGTTTTCTTTACTCATGCCAGTGTTTTTTGGATTTTGTGTATTTGTGGCTGCACTGGGTCTTCGCGGCTGAGCAAAGGGGCTCCTCTCGAGCTGTGGGCCCGGCGTCTCACTGCGCCGTCTCCTGCTGTGGAGCACAGGCTCTAGGCTGTGGGCTTAATAGTTGCGGTGCTCGGGCTTAGTTGCTCCGAGGCACGTAGAAGCTTCCTGGACCAGGGATCAAGCCTGTGTCCCCTGCCTTGGCAGATGGATTCTTATTCACTGGACCACCAGGGAAGGTTTTATATTCTTGTAAGCATCCAGGCTGAACACCATAGTGAAGGGACAGCACAGGGAAGCAAACACAATTCCACAGTGTGGGCTCTTCTGAAGGCTAAGTGATGGGATTTCCACGCTAGTCAGTGGTAGGAACCAAAGCAAGCACACACAAAAAGCAGGAAAGATGGCTGTGGAGGAACACGACTTGCAAATCATGACAATTGACCATGATGTATCGATGTTGTCTGAACCCTGATTTGAACAACCCAACTGTAAAAAGACATTTTTGAGACCATTGGGAAATTTGTTTATAGATTGGGCATTAAATGAATCAAAAGACTATTGCTGACAATGTTGTTGATCAACTCTGTGTACATGTGTGCTAAGTCGCTCAGTCGTGTCCGACTCTTTGTGACCCCATGGACTGTAGCCCCCCAGGCTCCTCTTTCCATGGGGATTCTCCAGGCAAGAATACTGCAGTGGGTTGCCCTGCCCTCCTCTGGGGGATCTTCCCAACCCAAGGATCAAACCCGCGTCTCTTATATTTTCTGCATTGGCAGGTGGGTTCTTTCCCACTAGCATCACATAGGAAGCCTGCTAATCAAATATTCTCCAATATAAAATAAAAATGAAAAAAAAGAGAGAGACTATTGCTGATTTCATGGGACATGGCAGGGAATCAGCCTGCTTATCAGAGATGCAAATGCAGTGTCGGGCTCTTCAGGATTTATTTCCCATAAAATTCTTGAGCAAAGAAAAAGTGCAGATAAAGCTAATATGACAAAATCTTGAAGATCATTGAACTTGTGTACTGGGTGTGGACGGTCATTGCACTATTCTGTTTTGGGGTATACACGCAAAGTTGCATAATATGAAAAAAAAGTAAGTCTGCTTTGATGTTTCCCCTCTCTGTTTAACTATTTCCCCTGTTCTGCCAAGTTGGATGCCCCAACAACCTGGCACACTGTCCTTTCTTCTTTCACTCCCGTGTCCCAGTTGCATCCCTCCTGACTGGTCTGGGTCCAGGATCAGCTGACATCCCTCCTCCTCCACCGAGTACCTGTCCTTCCTCTGACCCGGAGCCCAGCAAGGCCCATCAATCTCTTTTTTTCACGAAAATAAAAACAAGCCTATTGTTATTTTTATTATTTTATTTTTCAAGTATAGATGATTTGGGCTTTCCAGGTTGGCACTAGTGGTTAAAGAACCTGCCTGCCAATGCAGGAGACAAAAGAGATGTGAGGTTCGATCCCCGGGTCGGGAAGATCCCTTGGAGGAGGGTATGGCAACCCACACTGCACTGTTCTTGCTTGGACAGAGGAGCCTGGTGCGCTACAGTCCGTAGGGTTGCGAAGAGTTGGACTTGGTCACTAAAGTGACTTAGCGCACACAGGCACACATAGATGACTTATTTCATGCAATGTGGTGGTCATTACTGCTGTATAGCAAAGCGATTCAGTGATATATGCATTCTTCATTTTTATTCTTTTCCATTATGATTTATCATTGGAACTAGGCACGCTTGTGCTAAGTCGCTTCAGTCTTGTCCAACTCTGTGCAATCCCCATGGACTGTAGCCCACCAGGCTCCTCTGTCCATGGCATTCTCCAGGCAGGAATACCTGAGTGGGTTGCCATGGCCTCCTCCAGGTGATCTTCCTGAAAGTGAAAGTGAAAGTGAAAATGAAGTCGCTCAGTTGTGTCTGACTCTTTGCGACTCCAGGGACTGTAGCCCACCAGGTTCCTGCATCCATGGGATTTTCCAGGCAAGAATACTGATGCAGGGATCAAACCTGTGTTTCTTTTGTCTCCTGCATTGGCAGGCAGGTTCTTTACCACTAACACCACCTGGGAAGCCTTATACTTCCATAAAATAACAACTACTACAACGATAGTAATAATAATAAGACTAAAAGTCAATCAAACAAACAGACTAATTTCCTCCAATTTCAAGATTTCTGGAAAGTGAAAAGGTTGCATTGTATACAAAATCTGGTCTTGACTTAGTGACATAAAAGGAGAGCTTACCTTAGCCTTACAGAGACTACTCTTTGAAGTTGCTGTTTTTCACTTTGAATTCTTCAACTTGTTCCCCAAACGAAGGGCTGAATAGTCACACCATTGCTCTGATCAGTGTCGAGGCCAACCAAGCCTGAGTCCTCAGTAGGGATTTTAGTAGCAGCATTTCGTTCAGCCCTGATTATTGACTATTGACCCTCAGGTTCTCTCCACTCCTTTCCCGCTATCTTGGCGGGAGAAGGTGCCCTGACTTTCCTGTGCTGTCGGGCCTGGGGACACCCTGTGCCTGGGTGACATTTCCAGAAGCATCTGTCCGCGTGCCTACAAGGCACCAGTATTTTCCTCTCGGACACAGGAGGATTGTCTGCACCCTCGTGCACAAAAGGCGGCAAAAGTGCTTCCTACATCAATTTCAGTTTCCCCAAGAACGGGGAGCTTTGACTGAAAGAGGTCTTGTCTCCAAGGCAACGCATAAAAAGAAAATTGAGACGAATCATGTCATTAGTTTTTAGGATAATTTTTTTTTCCATTTGTCAACACTTTTCAGTCTAAGATATATTTTGTCTTGGATCCCAAGCTATCAAGGTGTCAACTTGGTTATTTTAGAAACAGACATATGGGGGAGGCCTGGGGAATCCTGTTTAAGATCAGCGCACAAAGTGATGCACTTCCAGCCGACTCTGCAGAAAAGTTAGGTCGGAACTTGCGCTCCAGTGTTCCAATCACGTTCTCCCTGTCCCCGCAGACAGGAGCTGGAGGGACGGCTGACTCCGTCAGAGCCCCGGCCCCGCCTAGCCCCCAGTTCCTCTAATTCATTTTTACTGCTCCCCGTGTTCACTGCCGTCTCTCCCTCCAGATCTGGCTGTGTCGCCCCGTCTGAGGTGGCTGATGGGCCGCCTCTGTGCCAGTTGACAGGTGGCCAGCTCGGCAGAGCAAAGTGCTAATTGAAAGTCACCGTCATCACCCCCGTCATCTTCTCCGCTAGGCTGATGCTCTGACAACGTTCTCAGCCAAGGCTGCAGGCCCAGATTGGAGAATCGGGGACCTGTGAACCCCGTCTTCATGTTGGCGGGGGGGCCTGGCATCTGTTGCAGAGCTAGGAGGTTGGCATGTGCCCGAGGCCATGAAAAATCTGGCCTTTTCTCTTGCCATCCAATTCTGATAGTGAAGAAATTGCATGTATTGAAACATGCATCCTTCTGCTGAATCGTTGACTCAGGCCGCTGGGTTTGTCTGCGTGGATCACTGGGGCAAAGTTAAAAGAAGGCCGCCATGCATGGCCCGTGGGCTCCGATTCTTGTCTGGCTTCTAAAAGAACAGCTTTGAAAGGCCCTAAAAGGGAAAGGTGGGTGGTACTACCCCCTGCCCCACAGAGGGTCCATGCCTGCCAAGGAGAAGCCAGGTCACAGGGGTCAGGAGGGATAAGGGAATTTCAAAACCGTCCTAAAGGAGCTGTCAGGCCCCGACACGCTGAGAGGGGAATGAAGTCCGATCCCTCCAATCTGATGTCCAGGACTAACGAAATGATGGGTCTATTCCGCACAATGGACCTGTCAAGAAAATAGTGTCGCTTCAAGGAAACTTGGAGAACTCTCCTCCTCCACCTTCAAAGTATCAATTTTCAGGTGCTAAGTGGTAATTAAAGTTAGCAAGTTCTAGTAGCATTCAGAGAAATTAGATCATGTCAAAGACCGTGGAAGGGGTCAGGATGAGTGATGGTTCCCACGGACGGTGCATTCCAACCACAGTGATATCTGCAATAGTGGAAAACGCTTTAAGGTCAAAAAGGAGAATGCATCTTTTTATCTCACCAAAATGCGCTGTTCTTGAGGCTTAAAATTCTCCTGTGAGGGAATGGTCAGCTTTATTTGTCTTTGATACTCAGAGAAATAGTTCATTATTGAAAAAAAGCTATTTCTTCATTGAATCTTTTTTTCTTCTTAAAGTTGATTGTAGAAATTATTTTTTCCCAAATGAACTAATACGATTCCTTTACTCTACACTTAGGTTACACAACTTGCATTAATTCATAATCTCTCTCTCTTCTTTTTTTTGGTCATGGTTTCTGTGAAGCTGGGCTTCCCAGGTGGCACTGCTGCTGCTGCTGCGTCGCTTCAGTCACGTCCGACTCTGTGCGACCCCACAGACGGCAGCCCACCAGGCCCCCCCCCGTCCCTGGGATTCTCCAGGCAAGAACACTGGAGTGGGTTGCCATTTCTGGCACTAGTGGTTAAAAAAAAAAAAAAAAAAAAAGGCCACCTGCCAATGCAGAAGACCCAGGAGACGTGGGTTTGATTCCTGGGTCAGGAAGATCCCCTGGAGCAGGAAAATGGCAACCCACTCCAGTATTCTTGCCTGGAGAACCCATGGACAGAGAAGTCTGGCGGCTACAGTCCATGGGGTTGTATAGACACGACTGAACTGAACACGCACACTTTCTGTGAAGCTAAGAACTGTTAAAATCACTGGGGACTACCTATGTGTCAGTTAGCCTTAGATATTTTTTTGGTATAATTATTCCCTACCCTCTTCATTATCTGATTTTTTTTTAACTGTATCTTTCTTATTTGAATCATTTTATAATAGCTGTACATTTCTTCTGAGTTTTCATTACATAAAATAATTGACAATAGATGAGCTGAATTAATAAATAGGAGAATGAAGTAGTAGTGTGTGTGTGCTAAGTCACTTTAGCCATGTCCGACTCTTTGCAAACCCACGGACTGCCAGGCTCCTCTGTCCATGGGGATCCTCCAGGTAAGAATACTGGAGTGGGTTGCCATGCCTTCCTCTATGGGATATTCCAGACCCAGGGATTGAACCTGCATCTCTTATGCCTCCTGCATTGGCAGGCGGGTTCCTTTGCCACTAGCGCCACCTGGGAAGCCCCTGAAAGTGGGTTAGGCCATGTCCGGCCCAGGCGGCTCTGCTGACGGGAGGATGGGTCCCCGGGGCCAATGGGCCAGCCCGTGTTGATGGGGAGCCTGTTTGTTTTATCGAAGAGTCAGAGAAGAGAGATGAAAGCCAGAGGCAAAAGGAGGGCTGAGGTCACAGACTGAGAGAAGGTGGATCATGCATCACGCCGGGATGACAAGGAGAGGCATAAACAGAGATTAGGCCGGCAGAGCGGTAGCCAAGGAGGTCGGAGAAATGGAACGGGGAGCCAGGTGCGGGCTAAGTGACGTTTGACAGGTGGGGAGCTAAATCTTCCAGGGTTAGACACCCAGTTGGGTCTTTCCTTTACGTCGACCAGGCCAGATAACATCTGTGTAATATCTTCAGGCTGGCTGGACAAAGCCAAGCCCCCCAGAGGCAGACTGGAGGCAGACGCTGGGGGCTAGGGCTGCTCTATGCGCGGGGGCGGGGCATCGACGCTCCATCTCTCTGAGTCACCCCCGTCCGCTGGTACCTGTGGGAAGGGCATACTCAGAACTGGAGCAATACGGATTTTCTTTGCAACACTCCAAGTTACCATCCTATGTTGCCTTGAATCTATGAAACTGGGCAGGCCAAGTCAATATCAATTAAAAAAAAAAAGAAACAAAACAAAACAAAACATGTGTATGGTCCTTGGGCCAACTGTTTGCATCACAAAATTACAGAGCAGCTTTACAGTTGAAAGAACTGGTCCAGTCTGGTCTCTGCCCCCTGGGAGCTGTTTGACCTTGGACCAAGGACACAGGGAGCCCACGGCCACCTGGGAATCCTCCTTACCAGTAGCTGCGCCTCCATCTCTATCAGCGTCATTGGGTGCAAGGTACCCAAGTGTATTTTGAGGTCTGGGAAGACAGGTACGATGGTTTACATTTCTTTGATTGTCCCTTTCACATGATACTAACACATAATAAGAGCTTAACAAATACGCATTGCTGGGGGAGGGATAAATTAGGAGTCTGGGATTAACAGATACACACTACTATATATAAAATAGGTAAATGACAAGGACCTACTGTATACCACAGAGAACTACACTCAATATCTTGTAATAGCCTAAACAGAAAAGAATCTGAAAAGGAATATTTATGGGTACAGACATATTTGTATATATTACTGAATCACTGCTGTACACTTGAAACTAACACATTATAAATCAACTATACTTCAAAAAAATGCACTGCTTACTGAATACCTGTTTGAATTTCCAGACAGTATTGAGCTATTTGTTTTTATATCCTCTGTAACTTATCTTTTTCCACTATATAGCACCAGAACTCATAATTTTGAACAAATAGCCTCTGTGATTTTTCCTCGTTTCTATTTCCTCATGTTCTAATCAGGTTATTTTCTTAAATAAGTCTTAGCTGGACATCCTTTTAAGTAATCATTCTAAATGATAATAAATAAAATACTAAACTGTAAATTCCTGTCTTATTTTTTAAACAATGGATACAGTGTCTCTGAGGAAGTAAGAAATGAGACAGGAGCTACAAAAGGGACAGTTTGAGTATGTTATCAAATGTTTCAACACATTCTTAAAAAGAAATGAAAAACAACAAATGCGGACATTTGTTAATTCTGGGTAGTGGCCGTACAGGTGTTTGCTGTACTACTTTCTGTACTTCTCTATCACTCTTCTAAACATCACGTTATTCTATTTGCTGATATCCCATACTTTTGCAATAGTATTGCTCCATGGGTTGCCTCCTCCACTGAAAATTTTTCCAAGTAGACCACTTCTTTTTGCTCCATGGATTTCGGCTTTTCATCTGGGTGTCATCAGTGAACTCACCCATATTCATTATCTGAAACCTATCACTTACTTGCCTTTTATTCCACTGCCTGAAACTTTAGCCCTTCAGCCCGTGGCTGGGGCTGGCAAGCTCTTGGTCTTACCATGTCCCGTGATTCCGAATCACCCATATTTCATTCTCAAGTTGCATAGTGTTTATCCCCATATCCACAGATACTCATGGAGACAGAAGTGAAAGAAGTCAAGAGTTGTCAGATATATTTATCCGTGGCTCTATGCCTGGGTCGAGAAGATCCCCTGGAAGAGGAAATGGCAACCCACCCCAGTAGTCTTGCCTGGAAAATCCCATGGACAGAGGAACCTGGTGGGCTACAGTCCAAGGGCTTGCAAAAGAGATAGACATGATTTAGGGACTAAACAACGTGAAGAAATGATTTTATTCCTTTTATACCAATCGTGCTTCCAAACATGTAAATTATACCACTTTCTCAGACTCTCCAGCAAGCACACGGAGCAGAAAGATTCTGGGGTTCCTGCCAAGAAAGCACCCCCCCCAACACAGCTTTTTCCATGTTCTTTGATAGGCAGCCGAAAGGATATAGAAAGTTAAGAATTGAGGCTTATGTATACTCACCACCTTCATGAAAATCTTTAATTTTTTTTGAGGTGAGTGAGCAACATTCTGAGAGATTTCTGGGTTTCCCTTTCCACTTTTGGCTGCCCTTAGTTTAGCAAAATGAAATGAGCGTGTCACCTGATGTTCAGCCTAATAGATGATCACCCATCGTACTTGGCTCAGAAACCTTTCAGCTATGACATTGCAATTGAAGTTTCGGTGGCCATTAGTAACTGAAGCCTCAAGCAAGGAAGCCAGTGGAATTAAAAAAGCACAATAAAAGTGCTGCCTTCAACATCGCCCAGCAGTGGGGCAAAAGAGTCAGAAATGTGAGTTGTTGGCTTGTTCAAAACTGTTTCTCCTACATACTTTACCATACGTGAAAGAGATAGCCAATGGGAATTTGATGTGTGGTCCAGGGAACTCATTCCAGGGCTCTGTAATAACCAAGAGGATGGGATGGGGAGGGAGGTGGGAAGGATGTTCAAGAGGAAGGGGACATACACATACCTATGGCTGATTCATGCTGATGTTTGTTCAAGCTGGATTTAGAAAAGGCAGAGGAACCAGAGATCAAATTGCTGACATCCGTTGGATCATCGAAAAAGTGAGTGAGTTCCAGAAAAACATCTACTTCTGCTTTATTGACTATGCCAAAGCCTTTGACTGTGTGGATCACAACAAACTGTGGAAAATTATTAAAGAGATGGGAATACCAGACCACCTGACCTGCCTCCTGAGAAATCTGTATCCAGGTCAAGAAGCAACAGTTAGAACTGGACATGGAACAACAGACTGGTTTCAAATCGGGAAAGGAGTACCTCAAGGCTATATATTGTTACCCTGCTTATTTAACTGCTATGCAGAGTACATTATGAGAAATGCTGGACTGGATGAAGCACAAGCTGGAATCAAGATTGCCGGGAGAAATATCAATAACCTCAGATATGCAGATGAAACCACCCTTATGGCAGAAAGCGAAGAAGAACTCAAGAGCCTCTTGATGAAAGTGAAAGAGGAGAGTGAAAAAGTTGGCTTAAAGCTCAACATTCAGAAAAGTAAGATCATGGCATCTGGTCCCATCACTTCATGGCAAATAGATGGGGAAACAATGGAAATAGTGACAGACTATTTTTTTGGGCTCCAAAATCACTGCAGATGGTAACTGCAGCCATGAAATTAAAAAGACGCTTGCTCCTTGGAAGAAAGGTTTTGACCAACCTAGACAGCATATTAAAGAGCAGAGACATTACTTTGCCAACAAAAGTCCATCTACTCAAAGCTTTGGTTTTTCCAGTGATCATGTATGGATGTGAGAGTTGGACCATAAAGAAGTCTGAGTGCTGAAAAATTGATGCTTTTGAACTGTGGTGTTGGAGAAGACTCTTGAGAGTCCGTTGGAGTGCAAGGAGATCCAACCAGTCAATCCTAAAGGAAATCAGTCTTGAATATTCATTGGAAGAACTGATACTGAAGCTGAAACTCCAATAGTTTGGCCACCTGAAGTGAAGAACCAACTCATTTGAAAAGACTCTGATGCTGGGAAAGATTGAAGGCAGGAGGAGAAGGGGATGACAGAGGATGAGATGGTTGGATGGCATCCCCGACTCAATGGACATGAGTTTGGGTAAACTCTGGGAGTTGGTGATGGACAGGGAAGCCTGGCGTGGGATCCCATCCGTGGGATCGAAAAGAATTGGACACAACTGAGCGACTGAACTGAACTGAACACAATATTATTAAATAAATTATCCTTCAACTAAAAATAAATTTAATTAAAAAATTGTTTCTCCTTATCTGGACCTTTCCAATCAGCTAGGGAGACCGTCTGCATTAGTCAAACTTACAGCCAACAGTCTGTGGGCAATCAGAACCTCACCATGAGTCTTTGAAACTCTACAAGTTGCCGGGGCTGCGTCCTTATGCATCCTCAACTCCAAACTGCTGAGCATCCCGTTCAGACTTGTGATCTTATGGTGAGACAAGGTGTGTTTTCAGAACTGCTGATGTCAATACGTAACGGCTGTAGGCATCTGCATCCATCTGTCCCACGGCTACGGAGAGTCCACAAAGACCCCAAACTCACCTCACCAGCTTTCCATGCAAAAAGCAAAGAGAAATGGACAAAGCTGGCTCTTTGTTTTGTACCCACCACCTCTGGTGATGGCATCAAAGTTGCTGCAATTTCCCTCTCCTTACACCTACGTTCAGGCAAGCACAGGACAATGCCACTTGCCAGAGCGTGCTTTCATCCCTGGGTGTTTCAGTCGGTCATCAGCTCCTGTCCTGACTACGGAGCAGGAGTAGATGGACTCTGCTGTCCCTCCCCCAGCCCACCACTCCCAGAACCCATACTTGCCTGGTAACCATAGTAATTTAATTAAAACTTAAATCTGTCCACAGCCATCCTTCTTCCCAGGGTCCCCACTGTCTGGGAGCTAAAGTGTGGGCTGGTTAACATGTCACAAAAATTCCTCCAGCTTTCCATGGTTCTTAGACCCTCACCTCTAGAAAATCTCCCCAACCCTTTGGACTAGGCATGGGTACCATTTCCCCACCCCCCACAATAACACTTCTTTGTTTCCCTTCAGACAAACCTCTCAGGCACTTTCTATCCTTCATGTTGTTAAATCCATTGGGTAGAGTCATTTCTCCATCTTATATTAAATTCTCAGCACCATTTCACAAGGTGGCCCACATCCTTCTTGAAACAACAGTTTCTACCCTTGGTTTCAAGAAATCCTTCTTTCCTGGATTTCTTTTACTTACATTTTTATTAATTGGCAGTTTAATCTGCAGACTCATGATTCTTGTCTTGAGCTCTGAATGTGGGAGATGTTCCATGATTCAGTCATATACCCTTGACTCAGTTTACCCTCCCTTCTCTCTCAAGGGTCCTATTCCCTTCCCTGGGTTTAAAAAAGGTGCTTTTTCTTCATCCGAGGCCTGTCCATCAGCTGGATTCCTATTGGCACATCCACCTCTGTATTAGGTATCTCTGCTGATGGGACCATCTTGTGTCAATGTGGCAAGACTACCGTACCCTATTATTAGACACAGAGGGGTTTTATGAAAGCGGTTTAGATGTGGCTAATGTTTACAATTAGTTGACTTTAAGTAACGCTGTGAAAAAAATGAAAGCATTCGTTACTCAGTCATGTCTGACTCTCGCAACCCCATGGACAGTAACCTGTCAGGCTCCTCTGTCCATGGGATTCTCTAGGCAAGAATACTGGAGTGGGTTGGCATTTTCTTCTCCAGGGGATCTTCCTGACCCAGGGATCAAACCCACGTCTCCTGCATTGGCAAGTGGATTCTTCCCCATCTGAACCACCAAGTAATGCTGATTCCTCTCAAAAATGTGGGTGGGACACATCTAATCAGCTGGTCTTTAAGAGCAAAAACTGAGGTTTCCAGGAGAGAAGATGGTACCACAGAAATCCTGCCTGCGTTTCCAGCTTGCCAACCTGCCCTATAGAGTTAATTCCTTAAAGTCTGTCATCTGTCCATGCTTCCATCCATCTGTCCATCCACTTATCTGTTTCAGGTTCTGTTTTCTGGAGAACCTGGCTGATAAGAGGCTGCCTCACATCTCCTTGGTCTCAGCCCATCTTACAAACTCACAGCTGGTCCCCTTCCTCCTCCAGGTCACTAGTGCCAGGGGCCCCACCCCAAGCAGAAGTCATCCTTCATCCCGTTCTTCCCCCGCCCCCTTGCCCTGGGTCCTGAGTTGCCTGGAACAGTCACGGAGACTTGTGGATCCGGGATATCTATCTGTAGCATCCCCTTCAGCTCTCACAGTTGTTCCTGTTTGAACAATCAGTTACGTGTTGGGATATTCTATCAGCAAATTCTGCAATTCCTCCTCTAAATGAATTCGCCATCCATCCACCTCTCTTCATCTCCTCTGCCTCTCTTCTGGTCCATGGAGTATCATCTCCTCCTGACGCTGCTCTGTCCTTTCTCTTCCTTCAGTCTTGATCCTTAATGTTCCCTTCTCATCTCACCAGCTTTGCCAGGATGACCTCTGAAAATGCCGAGGGGATCATTTTACCCCTTCTGTAGACGCTTCCAGTGGACCCCCATTATATCAACATTTAGGGAAAATGAAGCCCAACATTCTTACCCAGCAAGTAGGCTCCCATATATCAAATACTTAGGAAAAAATGAAACCCAGCGTTCTTACCCTGCAAGCCTTCACTGCTCTTTCTCCGACCACCTCCTGGTCCCCACCCCCTTCCAGTCTCCCGTCTCTCACTAGGCTCCAGCCACAGCACATTTCTATCCAACCCAGCTCACCCCCAACCAGACGGCATCCTTGTTTCTACCTCTGTCTAGAACGCGCTTCCTCTCCATCTTCAGTGGCCGTTTCCTGCTTGTTCCTCAAGTGTATTTCAGGCACTACCTTCTCAGAAGGCGCTTCTTCCCAGGAGTAGTTCTCTGACCCCCTCCCCTTCAGCCTCTATTTCCCCTCTCTGGGGATGGCCGTGGGGTGTGCCTGTGGTGGGGGGACAGCCAAGTGGGAGCTTGGCAGGCGGACGTCACGTGTGCTGGTCTTATCCCTTCCTCCCTGCCCGGTGCTTTGGCCGCCTGTCATCCATCGGTCAACCCACAAATGTGTATCAAATGAATGAATGAGTGAACACTGTCTCGAATATGAATCCGTCTGTGCTCTCCCTCTGTATTTTTGCCTGGAGAATCCCACGGACAGAGGAGCCTGATGAGCTGCGGTCCACAGGGTTGCAAAGAGTTGGACAAGACTGAAGCGACCTAGCATACACTGCCTGTGTGGAGAAAGCAGATAAAAGCAAGAGAAAAATAAAACAAAAGCTTTTAAAACCTCCTGGTAGTTAGGACTGGCTCCTTCAGAGGGAAAAAACTAATTCAATTTCGAAATAGTCATCTGCTATCTACTCCCCCTTCACTCCACCACCCTCAAACCTGTAGATACAAGGCTCTAGAGAGATCCAGATGGGCTCCCTGCTCCAGAACCTCCAAGTCTACCAGGCCAGCATTCCTCACCCGTGCCGACATAATTACAGCCTAGTAACAGCCAGGGAATGAGCTCCTCCCGACTCTGATTGGAGCGTCTCAAGCCCTGAGGCCTTCGGAGATGGTGGCCTAAAAGGCCTCATTAGACGTAATTATAAAGCTCTCTATCTTTCAGACTCTCATACTTTTCAAAAAACTTGCTGGAATTTTGTTTAGAATTTTATTTTAAAGGGACAGAGAGTGTTTTCTCCCTCCTCTTTCCAACGAATAAGGAAAGTTTTACCTTCAGGACGCTCCTCCTGAGGAGCCAGGACGAGGCACTGCAATTCCTGGGCCCCACGAGAGCTCCGTGTTTCCTGGAAGAAGCACAAGGAGTGGTGACATCTGACACTCCACACGCACTTTCGTCTCTCTGTGTTCCCAGCTTATTAAAAGGATGCCGTCAAGAGCTATAAACAAAAAGGATGCATTTTGAAGGTGAGCCCGGGTAAGACACCTACCCCCAAGCCTTTGGGATGAGCAAACCCTAAGCTCTCCTATTTACTGAACTTGCTCATGAACCCTGAACTTGTGAGACTAGCGAGAAAGGAATTGGAGCTCGGCTCTGGCTAGGATGTGTGTAGCTAGTGAGAACTTCAAAAGCTGATCTTGGCATGGAGGTTCTTTATAAAACTAAACACAGAGCTACCTTACGATCCTGCAATCCCACTTCTTGCCATATATCCAGAGAAAAACATGATCCAAAACATACATACACCCCAGTGTTCATTGCAGCTCTGTCCACAATAACCAAGACATGGAAGCAACCTAAATGTCCATCGACAGAGGAATGGATACAGAAGATGTGACTATACACTAAGGAATATTACTCAGCCATCAAAAAGGATGAAGTAATGCCATTTGCAGCGACATGGATGGACCTAGAGAGAGTCATACTGAGTGAAGTAAGTCAGACGGAGAAGGAGAAATACTGTATGACATCCCTTTATATGTGGAATCTAAAAAGAAATGATACAAATGAACTTTCTTACAAAACAGACTTAGAGAATGACCTTACGGTTTCCTGGGGAAGGATGGGGGAAGGTATAGTTAAGGAGTTTGGGATCAACAAGTACACACTGCTATATTTAAAATGGAGAACCAACAAGGACCTGCCAGATAGTACATGGAACTCTGCTCAGTGCTGTGTGGCAGTCTGGATGGGAGGGGAATTGGGGGAGAATGGATATATGCATGTGTATGGCTGAATACCCTGGGTAGTCATTGGAAGGACTGATGCTGAAGCTGAAACTGCAATACTTTGGCCACCTGATGTGAAGAGCCAACTCATTAGAAAAGACCCTGATGCTGGGAAAGATGGAAGGCAGGAGGAGAGGGGGGTGACAGAGGATGAGGTGGTTGGATGGCATCGCTGACTCAAAGGACACGAGTATGAGCAAACTCTGAGAGGTGGTGAAGGGCAGGGAGGACTGGCATGCTGCCGTCCACGGGGTCGCAAAGAGTCGGACACGACTGAGTGACTGAATGACAACTTAGGCCCTTCACTGTTCACCTGAAAATATCACAACACTATTAATCAGCTATATGCCAATATAAAATAAAAAGTTAAGTAAACAAAAAACAAGCTGACCTCAGTTACATGCAGATTCTGAAACCGAGCAGAAGGGACTGTGGGGGGCCTCTCAAGTACAAAAGCCCCTCTGTGCCCCCTGTTTTCCTTTTGTAGGAAAAGGCTTTCATCTTCTAGGCCCTCCCTGAGTTCCAAACAGCAAGCATTGTACGGAGGATTTTCTCCGTCCTTGAAAATCCTCTGGGCTCCGGCCACTCACTCCCCTCCCCTCCTGCTAAGACCTGGCAACCACTGGTCTTTTTACTGTCTGCACAGTTTTGCCTTTTCCAGTATTAAACATTTTAATAGTTTGAACAAGGTAGCCAGCAAACAGTGCCCACTCTCAGAGCAAAGTGAAAATTTTTATAACAGTTGATATTATATTAAACAATAATATTTCTTTAAGCTTTGCTCACAATAAATTTTCATTATGCAGAATAACAATTTCATAACACCACATGAGAAACAGATTGTGACTAAATTTGAAAATATATGTGTTAGTCGCTCAGTTGTGTTCGACTCTTTTGCAACCCCATGGATTGTAGACCACCAGGCTCTCCAGGCAAGAATACTGGAGTGGGTGGCCATTTCCTTCTCCAGGGTATCTTCCTGACCCAGGGATTGAACCCAGGTCTCCTGCAGTGCAGGCAGGTGAGCCAATGGGGAAGCTATATATATATATATATATATATATATGACTGATAAGGATTTGTTCCGTTTTCTAGTTATCTTGAACAAACCTGGTTGGAAAGAAAACCTCTGGGAAAAGGAAATGTTAAACTTTTCTAAAACATCCAAACGTCTAGTTTCAGATTTTTGCTACTTTAATTCAAGACATTTGTCCATGTGGTGGATTTAGACTCATTATCTAGTGCCACCTGGAAAGCCCCAATATGTAAATAGCACCCAGGTGGTGCTAGTGGTAAAGAACCCACCTGCCAATGCAGGTTTGATCCCTGGGTCTGAAAGATCCCCTGGAGGAGGGTATAGCAACCCTCTCCAGTATTTTTGCCTGGAGAATCCCATGAACAGAGGAGCCTGGCGGATTATTGCCCATGGGGTTGCAAAGAGTCGGACACTACTGAAGCGACTTAGCAAGCACTCATGCATGTAAATATTATTTAATCTTACTGTTTTCTGGGTTTCTGCTCAACATTTGTTTTCAGATACTGCTCAATATTTGTTTATAGATACACAGATGTTGACTTCCATAGCTACTTTTGAAAAATTAAATTTAAAACTTGAGAATCAAAGTAGAGTTTCATCCACTAGGAAAATGGGTTGAAGGAAATACATATTTAAAATAGAAGTACTTCTGACTTCAGTAAAGTCCAAGCACAAAGTTTCTTGTTAAAGATGGCCTTGTGTGATTATTTTCACCATGAGATTTCTTCAGATGTGTATCACCAGAAAATAATTATTTTGAATTTCTCTTTCTCCTTTATTTCAATCTTTGCCATAAAAAAGATAATAGCTTCAGTTCCAACAAGTTTATTTCCCTTTCTTGGAAGATAGTTTATTATATCTTATATGCATAATGAGACCCAGTCTGATTATTCAGTTCAGTTCAGTTCAGTCACTCAGTCATGTCCGACTCTTTGTGACTTCATGGACTGCAGCACGCCAGGCCTCCCTGTCCATCACCAACTCCCGGAGTTTATTCAAACTCATGTCCATTGAGTCAGTGATGCCATCCAACCATCTCATCCTCTGTTGTCCCCTTCTCCTCCTGCCTTCAATCTTTCCCAGCATGAGGGTCTTTTAAAATGAGTCAGTTCTTTGCATCAGGTGGCCAAAGTATTGGAGTTTCAGCTTCAGCATAAGTTCTTCCAGTGAATATTTAGGACTGATCTCCTTTAGGATGGATATTAGCTATATCCTAAAAATTAGATCTGAAATGGCAAGTACATTGTTTTATTTTTTAGTAGATAAAGTGTGTTTAAGACCCAAGTTCTAAGTGAGCACTTATTTTTGTAGCATTTATGGGGTACCCATTGGTGTGTTTAGTTCCTTGAAATGACATCAATGTAACATATTCACATTATTCCCACTACGCATTTTTATAGTAAGTTCAATGATTTGCTGAATGTGACAAAATGTATTAGAATCAGGTGTTGTGTAGTCACTAAGTCCTGTCTAGCTCTTTGCAATGCCATGGACTACAGCCTGTGGCATTTCCCAGGGATTTCCATGGGATTTTCCAGGCAAGAAAATCTGGAGAGGATTGCCATTTCCTTCTCCAGGGGATCTTCTCAACCCGGGGATGAAACCCACGTCTCCTGTGGCTCCTGCACTGGCAGGCGGTCTCTTCACCACTGCACCACCAGGGCAGCCCAGAATCAGGTGTGTCTTTTATTATCATATTACCATCCCAAAGCATTGTCTGTATGACATGTCTTCTAATTTGAACTTCTTAAAAATATATACAGAGATATATTAATAATGTATAATGCCAGCATTAATGTATAATAAGTTGTATGTACATATAGTTTATTAATATAAATAGTTTGTCACAGATTTGCTGAAGCTAAAAAGGACTAAATATGATGTTTTTATGCTAGAGGATGCATCTTACTGAAAATTGCTAAAATGTGCCTTAATAGTTATATTTTTCCATCTCCTATTTATGTGTTTCATGGAACATTATCAAATTAAAATGTTATCGTAGGGTTTGGCTAAAAAAATAAGTAAAATAATAAACAGCAAAGTATTTAGTCATAAGGATTTTTTTCCAGCTTTTCAGCTGATAAAATAAGTAAGCCTGGAAAGTAGATTAAGAAAATAATCAAAAGTATAAAACTAACAATACACATATGAGAAGAATGAAACATTCCTGGACCAGGGCAGACTTTCATTTTAACAACTATACAGCATGAAAGAAAAATCAGCGAATTGATGAAGGACATGGATTGCTGTTTCATCATTGCCAAGTTCGGTTCTCTAGTCTGTTGCAACAAACTGTTACACCTTGAAAAACAAGCCAGGCACTTTCCAAAGTAAACCAGCCCTCTGGTTTAACCTTGCTTGGTGTGTACCTAACACTGGTGCCCAGGTGCCTAGGGCAAGACCCTTTCATCCTTCTTTAGTTACCCTAGGTTCAGAAATGCTGGTAGACCACTACTTCCGAAGGGACTCTGAAAGAATACTAATGGCCACTGAAATTGCCCTGCAGTACAAAATGCTTTTACACTCGGAAAGAATGTTATAGCCTTGCACTATTTCTCCTAGCAGCCCTCTGGCGTTGGGTGAAACCTCCATCACGATGGAACAGTTGAGAAGTTGAAGCATGTCTTTGTGGGCTTGGGGGGAACGTCCTGATCTATTAATAGGATGCTGGTTCCAAGATGGCAGCAGAGTCAGGTGGCAGCAGGTCAGCAGAGTCTGCCCTGTGGACTTGGGGAACACAGCCACGTTCTTGGGGAGAGAACTGCTCATTCTTGGGGACAGAACTGCCCTCTGCAGCCCTTGTGGAAGCCCCCACCCCAGCCCCCTCCTTCTCCAAGGGGAGCCGGAGTCTTCCATCCAGGCCTGCTGGCAGAGCAGGCGCTGTGCTCCAGACAGAGGGTTTAGTCATGGAAACGTGATGACACGGCCACACCAAAATCTCAAAACCGCCAGGCAGCAGGGAGGGGCGCGTGCCTCCCGTCCGTCTCCCCAGCAATTTGGACAAGAACCTTCCTGTCCATTTCAGCTTCAATGCTGAGTCTCCTCTGGGATCATCACTCTGCACAACTTAAGTGTCTCTTATCCACACCTGAAGGAATGCGGAGGAGCCGAGTTTTCTGTTCTGGCTCCAGAACATGGGGCCTTAGAGGATCGGGGAGGAGAAAAATGCCTTTCTTCCTGCTTCTAGCTGAGCAGAGGGTGTGGCTTTTGTCCGGTCTGGAGAGACGCCCACTTACCAGGGCAAGCCGGCACCCCCCGGCCAGTGGCCACCGCTGGGGAAGGCGTATCCCCCCTCACTCCCACCGTCACGCCCTGCTCACGGTGGGTGTGCTACGCTTGTCGTGTGCATACACCAGTCACTGTGTGTGAACGCTTGTCTCTGCAGGATTAAACAGGCCACGTGCAAACCTGCCAATTAGGCTGTGGTCACAACTCATGAATGACTGCTTTTACGCCCCCTTCCAGCTCGTTTAGCGAACTTAGCTAACGTTACTTCCACTTACTGGACGGGTCTTTTTAAAAAATTCATTTATTTACTTATTTTTGGCAGTGCTGGGTCTCTGTCGCTGTGCAGGCTTTTCTCCAGTTGTGATGCTGGGGCTTCTCATTGCAGAGGGTTCTCTTGTGAAGTACGGACTCGAGGGCACAAGAGCTTCAGTATGTGCAGCATGTGGGCTCAGTAGTTGTGGTTTCCAGGCTCTAGAGCATAGGCTCAGTAGTTGTGGCACACGGGCTTAGTTGCCCCATGGCACAGGGGATCTTCCCAGGTCAGGCATCAAACCCATGTCCCCTGCATTGGCGGGCAGATCCTTAACCTCTGGACCACCAAGGAAGCCCTAGACAGATCTTTACTGACAGACTGTAGTAAGTAGAGCATCTTTCTAGGTCTTGTGGGGAATGAGCGGGTTTAAAAGAAGGGTTCTATCCTTAAAAACTTCTATTCCTATAAGGAAAAGGAGACACATATGAAAACCATAAGGAATAAAATCGAATACTGATGTAACAATATAATGACCAGAGGGTACTAACACACATGTAAATAAGTGACTACGTGACTGATAGAATAAATGAAGGAATATTTGAGTCTCCTGAGCCCTGCAACTGTTACATTATAGATCTTCACAGTATCTCACAGTTTTTCATTGTCTTGTTAGCAGCACATCGCACAAAGAAATGTTTTGTAAAGACAAGCAAGGCTAACACAGGCTTTGGCTCAAGTGGCATGAGAAAAGACATTTTTCTCCTCCTCCCAAATCCTTCCTGGTTTGATAAATCTGTTTTCTGAAGCCTGAATGGAAGGTTTGGCTCATCTGGGTTCCTGCAACAAGTCTAAGAGATAATTAAACTCCACTTGGGTGTCCAGAAGTCAGCTTGCCCAAATGACTTGTAATCTAGCAGGATTCCTTATCTCAGGAAATGAGGTGAGTGATTTGCTCACCCCTAAGCCAGAAATCCCAGCCTGGCTTCCTCCCACTTGCCAGAACTCAGCTCTTCACCAAATCCTAGGAATCTCACTTACTTATTTCCTTCTCTGCCCCACTGTGCTGGGGCCTGAACTGTCAGCCTTTCTTGCCTGGACACCTGTACTTGTCTTCTAACTGGTCTCCCTGGGCATTTCCCCTTAAAAAAGGAACTGTTTAAAAAGGAAAAATCATCTGATGTTCTACATTGCAAAATAACCCTTGACTGAAGGATGGTCAGTGATTGACCAGTTTACTTTTATTTTCCAGAAAAAAGATATTTTTTGTTGAGAAATGATTTCTGTATTTCTTTAGATTTGTTCCTTTTCCTTAAATAATTCTAAAATTTAAAAAAAAAAAAAGTTTCTTGGTCCTGGGGAATTTTACAAAGACCTGTGTGCGTGCTAAGTTGCTTCAGTCATGTCCAACTCTTTGCGACCCTATGAATGGTAGCCCACCAGGCTCCTCTGTCGATGGTGGTGCACCAGCAATTACGGAAGCTCCCAAGCGGCTGACCTTGGAGGGGTTGGGCAGGGGAACCTCACGGGGTAGCCCTGTCAGGACGTATCCAGCAGAGAGACACCGTCATGAGGGGATTACGATACAGAGGATTGGAAGGTCAGGGAGCGCCTCTGACACCAGCAAAATAAAGAACGAATTCCCATCCTGGAAAATGTCTTTTCTGAAGAAAATGGAACTGTATGACCCATATAGGCAGCTGACATCCATTTATGGGGATTTCAATATGCAGGGCTAACACGCAAGCCTTCCCGACAAACAAAAACTAAACTAAAAGATAACACTCATAAATATTAAAACAAAAGGCAAGGTGCGGCAGTTTGTCTGTTGAGCTACTGCGTGGAGAGATGAGATGTGACGATTAGAAAAGAGCTGGTGTCTGGACCCCGTCTTTAGTAAGACTTCCCCCAACGTTCCAGGCTTCCCCCTTCCTCTGCCTCTTCACAAGTGCCATTCCCTCTCCCCGAGTTTCCTTTCCACCTCCTCATCCTCCAGGGTCTAGTTTAGGTTTCGTCTCCTTCCATCAGTCAGTCCCGCTTGGTGAGCAGCCCCAGGGGGAACAACTCACTCTACGGCCTGGGTTTCCGCCGTGCTCTGTGACAACGCCTGTTCCTTCCGGTTCCGGCTTCCTCTCCTCCCGCACGTGGTGCATCTTCTCAAAAACAGGGTCGAGCGCTTGTGCATCACACAGCTGCCCAGACAGGCCCCGGACAGGCTGGGGGCGCTGTCCAAATTTGCCCGGTTATGGAGTGCCTAGCAAAGGACAATATGGAAGAAGCGTTTGCTTCCGCATCCAGAGTACGCCTAATAATGCCCATCTCCTACTACCTCTTGGGCATGAAATCATTCCACAAAGTACTCTGAGTTCCCTAGAATAAATATAAATAAAAGCTGTTATTACAGAACGTATTTGAACACGTTTTACTTGAGAACCAGGCCCTCAGGTGGAGCTAATGTGACCCTGTGTCTTTACTAGGTTCTTTCATAACTACTCAAATTTAAAGAATAAAAAGGGTTTGCTTTTATAGATTGGTAACGGTGATCTCTTATGGGGGAATCTACATATTTTGGTGTATGTTCAGCGTGATGTTATTTATATTTTTGTGTTGAATTTTGGATGAAAATTCTGTATTATTGTTAGTCTTTTTTTTTTTTTTCTTTTAAGAAAGATAGCATTAATATACAACCAGTTTTGTCCAGAATGCCATGTTCTGAAGGCTTCAGAGTGCTACTTAGAACAAAGCCAACAGGGCGGTGTTTTAAATCAGGGAGAGATTATGTACAACAGGATTAGTACTGCAAAGCGGAGATTCAGTTTGTGCATGGGTGTTATTTTGTACTTTTTAGCAATGGTAAAACCATTGACACTCAGTCTCATCTTGAGGGCATGGAACCCTCATCGTGAGGTCTGTTTGACTTTTATTTTTTATTTTTTTTTTTGGTGATGTTTTATTTGTCTCCTTAGACCATCATGAATGTTAAACCATGTTCTGAACTCCAAGATACTGGGGGCTGTTGGCACAATGATAAAACGAGTAAGCTTTGAAGAGAGACATACTCAGGTTAGGTTAGGTCTGAATCCCAATCCCTATTGTATTCTTAACATTTGGTGCCTGGTTTTCACTGGGTAAGTTAAAGACACCTTTCTCAACTGGGAAACGGAGACAGTACTTCTATCTCACACAGTTGTTCCAAGAATTAGAGTAAATGGCGACTTTGCTATCACGCCTGAGTTCTAGTAAGCATGCGAGGAATGTCTTTGGAGTTGTGAATGTGATTTCAGGATGCTCCGCTGTCCTCCCCTCCCCTTCAGGATGGCACATACGCCAGCCTGAACCCCCCTGTGCTGGGCCGCCAGCTAGCTAGCCCCCAATGACCCCTGCCTTCTGGTCTTCACACCCTTGGTAAAAGTCTCCCCTAGATTGAGAGCTGTACCTGGTGGCTGGTTTCTTTCTTTTGAATTGAAGTACTGGTGCTTCACAATGTTGTTTGTTTCTGCTGCACAGCAAAGTGTATCAGCCACATATATACATACATCCCCTCTTCTTTGGATTTCTTTCCCACAGAGTCACCACAGAGCACTGAGTAGAGTTCCCTGTGCTCCACAGTAGGTTCTCATTAGTTATCCATATTTTATGGACTTCCCTGGTGGCTTTGACTGTAAATAATCTGTCTACAATGCTGGAGACCTGGGTTTGATCCCTGGGTAGGGAAGATCCCCCTGGAGAAGAAAATGGCAATGCATTCCAGTATTCTTGCTGGGAAATCCCACGGGCAGAGGAGACTAGCAAGCTACAGTCCATGGGTTGGTTGTAAAGAGTCAAACACAGCTGAGCAACTAACACGCACACAGCAATATTGTCAAAAACGTGTCAATTCCAATCCCCCAATTCATCCCCCAGTTCTCCCCTTGGTTTCCATACATTTGTTCTCTTCCTCTGTGTCTCTATTTCTGCTTTGCAATGAATCCATCTGATGGCTCATTTCTAACCGATAAAAAATGGCAAGAGTGATGGGAAGTCGCCTCTGAGAATAGGTGGCAAAAACACGCGGCTCTGTCTGGGGAGCGCTTCACCATGAGTGAGTCTCCCCTTGGGATACTTCTTCTAGGGGAAGCCACCACTTACATTGAGAGGCTACTAGAGTGAGCTTGGGGACACACCCTTCAGCCACTTTCCAGCACTTTCCCTTCAGTCTCAACTCGATTGCCAACTTGAGCCAGAGGCAAGCAGCGGAGCCCCACCTGCATTCCTGACTCACAGAAGCTGTGCAATAATGAGTGTTTGTGGTTTCAGGACGCCAGGTTTTAGAGCAACTTGTCATGTGGCAATGGATGACTAATACACTGCTGGAGGGGGTGCTGCCTCCCGGCCTGGCTGGCACTCCTTGGAGACAGCTGATAAGAGGTATCTATCGTCAAAGGCTCTCTGGGGTTTTTCGAAGGGATGAAGACCAAGCTCTTCAGAGTATCCCTTCATAACATAGCCCCTGCCTCCTGCTGCTGCAGGCGCACACATCTCCAAACGCACTCACGTCCCACACCCTTGCAGTGTTGCTAAGTCTTGTGCGGTGTACGGACCCCCTTGCCCCTTTACAAAGGGGAACTCAAGCCTCTTCTCCAGGAAGCCTTATCTGGTCTTCCCTCCAGCGTGAAGCTGGTGTCCTGCCTTGAATTCTCTGGGCAGGCTGTAGTTCTGATAATCGGTACTTACCTAGCATGTCTGGTATTTCATTCCCTCCACAAACCGTGAGTTTATTTGAGGACTGTATTTCTTCAAGGCACACAAGTGCTTGGCCAAAAGGGGCTTCATGGATATTTTTATAATGGATGAAGGATTCCAGCTCTCAGAGGGCAGGATTGTTTTCTGCGTCCAACCTGTTGCGAAGCATAAATATGCTTTCCTTTATATTCTTTTACTCTGTGACACGGAGGCTGTACTTGCAATATAAACAGATTGGAAGAAGAGAAAAGAAAGAGCCATTTACAATAATCGGACTTGGAAACAGGCTGAGCAGAGATGTTTAGAACTTTGTTTGGGAGCGAATCTTACTCATGCCAACGATGGGATTTTGGGGGATGCCAGGTAATATAATAGCTAGAACTATTTATGTTTAATCTATGAACCAGGATGAAGAAAGGGACATATATGTGTACTGATATTTTTCAATGTTAAATCAGAAATCGATTAATTTATAGGAGGTTGAACAAGATACAGCTGTTTCTGACCTAAAAAATAGTGTACTTTTATGATTCTATGATTCTAACACACACACTTCATGTGCAGTGATTTTGCTGTCTTCTGTTTTCTCTGTCGTATTTCCTTTTGCAGAGTTTGCAAATTAAGGACTGGATAAGACATTTGTCTCTAGTGTTACAAAGTTGAAGTTGGCTCTGAGTCTTAATCTCGAGACAAACTGGATCAGAGCCAATGGCAGGGTTAGGGCCAAGACACATTCTTGTGACTGTTGCCACATTCGTCTCAGGTTTATTAAAAAAAAGAAAAAACACACCCAAACCCTTAACACTGGCTTCCCTGGTGGCTCAGTGGTAAAGAATCCGCCTGCCAATGCAGGAGACATGGGTTTGTTCCCTGGTCCAGGAAGATCTCACATGATGTGGAGCAACTAGGCCCATGCACCACATCTGCTGAACCTATTCTCTAGAGCCAGGAGCCACAACTCCTAAAGCCCATGTACCCTAGGGCCCACGCTTCTCACTAAGAGAAGCGTCACAGTAAGAAGCCCACACACCGCACCTAGAGAGAAGAACTTGCAGCAACAAAGATCCAGCACAGCCAAAATAAAATAAAATTTAAAAATTATTTTAAAATAAAAAATCTTAACAGAGCCCTCCTGCAAAACTTAATCTTAGGTTCCCTATTTTGTCCTAAACATAAAATGGGAAATAGACCTTTTAGAGTCTAACGGCAGAACTCTGATAAACTAACGCAGTGACAATTCCCTTTTTCACTTTCCAGTCCATATGTGTGTTGGTGCTGAAGTTCTAGAGACATTTGGATGAACATCGCTGCAAGTCCTTTAAGAACCAAACACCCACAGAATTCATGAGAAGCCTTGTCTTCTGCAGTGGGACCCAGAGGCATAAAAGTACTTAAGTCAGTTTTTCAAGGTGGAAAAGTGAAATCAAGAGCTAACCTCTTAATGCACCAAGGGACTTGGAAACTTGGTAAAGATCTGGATCATTCCTTATCAGATCTGGTTATGGATATTTACTGACCAACCCAATGGAAAGTGTTTTCATTATGGTTGGCAACAAAGCCTCCGAGCAAAGCAGTGAACTAACTTTGAATTTTTGACTGAAGCTGGGGGAAGGAATGAGCTTCAGGAATGTTCCACGTCTTATTCACCTTGGATGCCACACAGAGGATCTGTGAACCCAGGACCACCCTTAATTTGCGATCCCAGCGCAAGCACAATGGTCACTTTCAATCAATTTATGATTTAGATCACACCCTTAACAAATCCACTTTAGAATATCATTTGCAGTTTATATCTTATGAAAGTATGACATCAGATTTCACGGTCCTACCCTATTCTTGTGTGCGTTCTTTGGTTGCCCTAGTAACGGAGTTGCCATGGATGGCACTGCAGGAGGTGTACGGGTCAGCAAAGACCAGAGCCCTGTCATTCTTCATTCAAAGGCAATTGTCCCTGAAAAATGTGACTTGCTTCAATATTTAAGGCCTGGGCACTGATATTAAACTAGAATGGTACTTCGGTTAAAAACCAATAATTAACCTTGTCTTCCACTCCAGGTCACACTTGAATAGCAATTTCATAAAGTGGACATTCCTCTGTCTTTCATTCGTGAAGTCCTAGATCGGTTTTAAATAATATGTCTCCCAGAAAAGTACATGGGTAATCGTTGCAATTTATTTTATGTCATTATCTAAGCCCCCGAGACCTTACAATCCCGGCTCTTCTCTCCGAGGTAATTGCACACATCTTGGGAGTATGTGAGATGATGTTAATATTCAAGGCATCATCTCTGTGAAAAGATTCACAACCTACAATGGAACACTGTCTTCATGTCTTGCTGTAAAATTTATTTTTAGGCAAGTAAGGGGTATTTCCTTTCTGAAGAATAATTTTCATCGAAATCATAGTCTTTGATATCATGGATTTATAATATGTATCCTAAATAGCAGTTTTAGTTTCAAAGTGGGGATTATGCAGCTTGGTTATGTTATAATAAGACCTCTCAGACTATAAATGAAGACCACCTTTGAGGTACACAAGATGCCATCATTCTCTTAACACTCCTCACTCTTTATTGCTCCCTAAGATGTTTTAAGCTGCTGTAATCTTTTATCACACTGTGGTATATATATATACATACAGAACATACTTAGGTAGTTGCTTCAATTTTTTAATACCAGTAGTGTGAAAATTATGGCATCCACATAAAAAACATGTTAAATATTATTATATTTTAAAGCAGGGATTTGATATTTCTCAAGATTCCAGGTAATATAAAAAAATGACCTCAGGAAATGGTCAAATAATGTTAAATACTTATTTTTTATAATCTTAAAGTTGAAATACATATGTATATTTTTTCATATATGTAAATTCCAGTAGAGTTGTCTCTACCAAGGTATTTTGAACTTTGTTACTTAAAAAAATGATTCAATTATAAAATTTTAAATTATTTAAAATGTAAGGATCCTTTGCACTAGCAAGGTTTTAAAATCAGTTCGGTCTTCAGCAGGTGACTTTCACACTACTGGTATTAAAAATGTAAGGATCCTTCCTGTGTTTGTTTTTTCAAAGAGGACATGATTTTTTTTTGTTGTTTTGTTTCTAGTGATCAATAAAATTTTGTGCAATGCTATGTTTACATTAGAGTTGGATTAACAACATTATTGATGGTAGAAAAGGAAATGATTCCAATTTACTCATTTTTAAATACATTGATTACATGACAGAAAATTATTTTCTTTTTGAGAAAAGGAAATTTTATTCTTTCTATGAGATACAGAAAAACTCCAAGCAAGCTATTTGATTTACTCAAGTGTCTAATTATAGTCATAATTGAAATCTTTGCAAGTGAGTCACGCTGTGATTTACCTAACTTGGAGCTTACAAATTCATATTTCAGCCAGAGTGCAGAACACAAACTTTGGAAAGTTAAACTCAAATTCATTATTAGAAGATTATCCTCCACTCCTGCCCTAGGGCATCCTTTTCTCTCGGCAACACATTTTAATGAAGATGAGCAGACTGCCCATATTCTCAAGACCCCATTCATTATTCTGAATTGTCAGAAACTGCTTTCGCTTTGGGTTCATTTGGTTTCAGAGAACGAAAGTATCTGATGCTTTTCAATGAGCCTATGATATTATTTCCGACATTCTTGAAATACTTAACTTGCATAGAGCTAGTTTTATGGATGAAGGGTAGAAAGGTGGTCATATTTCTCCTGGATAATTATATATTTACATTAAATGTGTATTCACACTGCCTGGTCATTCTTTTACAATTAGTTTCAATAAATAGGTTTTTGCCGCTCTAACCCTCTTTCAACCCTGTTCTCCTGTGCCATCTCCTCTTGTACACAAGACACTCTCTTTGATGTCAATGGGAGACCTTGAGTAGCCACAAGGGGTTATTTAGAGGCATTAAAAAGGAATAAGAAAATCAAATTGAAGGTTCATATCAGGCAGCTAAGAACCAAGTCATAGAGTTCACCAACCACTTATTCATGACACCAACATACTCACCAAATCTATATTTGGACTTATTTTAATGAGAGGCATTTTTATTTTATTATTTCCCTTTTCCCCCACTTTAAGGCACAAATCAGTCTTCCACTCGGGCGCCATCTCCTTGTTAACGTGCGGGGGAAGGAGACAAATCAAACCTGGCTTTATACAAAATTATGAATTCCTTAAAAATCTCATTTTATTTATGGGGAAGACCTTGATTGGAAAGCGGGTCAAAGTTTCTAGGTCTGAGCAAGCACTTCATAAAGAGACCCCGAGGGAAACAGGACTCTTTGAAAACACGTAGGCTTTTATCTTTCAACTGCCTCTTATTCCCCAACTAGCCTTTCCTTTCTTCTTCCGAGGCCTCCGAGTGGCTCTTCCTGAGTGACATTTCAATAGAACTTTCCAAATACAGTGTAACAAAGAGATCAAGGCCCACTGGGAAGACGGAGAAGATTTTTTTTTTTTTAAACAAAATGAATAGTTTTAATTATGTCTTTTCTGCCCACTCCGTAGAGCACCCCAGCCTCCGCTCCCACGCCAAATCTGAAGTCAGCACACTTGAGACACTCAGACTCACTGCTTCACACCTTTGCACCAGCAAGGTTTTAAAATCAGTTTGGTCTTCAGCAGGTGACTGGCTCCCTGCGTTCACCCGGGCTGGGTCCCCTCCTTGGCGCGGCAGACCACCTACGGCTCAATTCTGAGCTTGTTTTGAGTTGGACCCCCAGGATCTCTGGCAATCCCAACAACAGCTTGAAAAATGGACCTGTTTGAAAAGAAGAGCCAGCCACGGCTGTGACGGATGACTAGGGAAACCTCTGGTATTCAGGCTTTCAGGAAGGGTCAGCCCTTCATTTCCAGCTAGTCTTTTCAATACCTTGAAAACATTTAAAAGCAGTGACGTTGGTATCAATTACACTCCTTCACACTGCGAACATAATTGCAGGTAAAAGCCAATCATCTCATAGGTATACCACTTGCTCATTGCCAGTGAGCCAATTTGAAAAATCCTAGGTCAAAGTATTTCCAACATTAAAGTTTTTTGGTTTTTTTTTTTTAATTCTAGGAAGGCACTTTTGGTGAAGAGTGGTAAGCCCTGGAGTGTTGCTTTAACTATTGGTTTTTATTTTATTTATTTATTTATTTGAATTTTATTATTTATTTATTTATTTTTTACTTTACAATATTGTATTGGTTTTGCCATACATCAACATGAATCTGCCACGGGTGTACACATGTTCCCCATCTTGAACCCCCCTCCCACCTCCCTCCCCGTACCATCCCTCTGGGTCATCCCAGTGCACCAGCCCCAAGCATCCTGTATCATGTGTTGAATCTGGACTGGTGATTCATTTCATATATGATATTATGCATGTTTCAATGCCATTCTCCCAAATCATCCCACCCTCTCCCTCTCCCACAGAGTCCAAAAGACTGTTCTATACATCTGTGTCTCTTTTGCTGTCTCACATACAGGGTTATCATTACCATCTTTCTAAATTCCATATATATGCGTCAGTATACTGTATTGGTGTTTTTCTTTCTGGCTTACTTCACTCTGTATAATAGGCTCTAGTTTCATCCACCTCATTAGAACTGATTCAAATGTACTCTTTTTAATGGCTGAGTAATACTCCATTGTGTATATATACCACAGCTTTCTTATCCATTCATCTGCTGATGGGCATCTAGGTTGCTTCCATGTCCTGGCTATTATAAACAGTGCTGCGGTGAACATTGGGGTACACGTGTCTTTTTCAATTCTGGTTTCCTCAGTGTGTATGCCCAGCAGTGGGATTGCTGGGTCATAAGGCAGTACTATTTCCAGTTTTTTAAGGAATCTCCACACTGTTCTCCATAGTGGCTGTACTAGTTTGCATTCCCACCAACAGTGTAAGAAGATTCCCTTTTCTCCACACCCTCTCCAGCATTTATTGCTTGTAGACTTTTGGATAGCAGCCATTCTGACTGGTGTGAAATGATACCTCATTGTGGTTTTGATTTGCATTTCTCTGATAATGAGTGATGTTGAGCATCTTTTCATGTGTTTGTTAGCCATCTGTATGTCTTCTTTGGAGAAATGTCTGTTTAGTTCTTTGGCCCATTTTTTGAATGGGTCATTTATTTTTCTGGAATTGAGCTTCAGGAGTTGCTTGTATATTTTTGAGATTAATTCTTTGTCAGTTGCATCATTTGCTATTATTTTCTCCCATTCTGAAGGCTGTCTTTTCACCTTGCTTAGAGTTTCCTTTGTTGTGCAGAAGCTTTTAATTTTAATTAGGTCCCATTTGTTTATTATTGCTTTTATTTCCAATATTTTGGGAGGTGGGTCATAGACGATCCTGCTGTGATGTATGTCGGAGAGTGTTTTGCCTATGTTCTCCTCTAGGAGCTTTATAGTTTCTGGTCTTACATTTAGATCTTTAATCCATTTTGAGTTTATTTTTGTGTATGGTGTTAGAAAGTGTTCTAGTTTCATTCTTTTACAAGTGGTTGACCAGTTTTCCCAGCACCACTTGTTAAAGAGATTGTCTTTTCTCCATTGTATATTCTTGCCTCCTTTGTTAAAGATAGGGTGTCCATAGGTGCATGGATTTATCTCTGGGCTTTCTATTTTGTTCCATTGGTCTATATTTCTGTCTTTGTGCCAGCACAGTCTTGATGACTGTGGCTTTGTAGTAGAGCCTGAAGTCCAGCAGGTTGATTCCACCCATTCCATTCTTCTTTCTCAGGATTGCTTTGGTTATTTGAGGTTTTTTTGTATTTCCATACGAATTGTGAAATTATTTGTTCTAGCTCTGTGAAAAATACCATTGGTAGTTTGATAGAGATTGCATTGCATCTATAGATTGCTTTGGGTAGTATACTCATTTTCACTATATTGATTCTTCTGATCCATGAACACGGTATATTTCTCCATCTATTAGTGTCCTCTTTGATTTCTTTCACCAGTGTTTTATAGTTTTCTATATATAGATCTTTTGTTTCTTTAGGTAGATATATTCCTAAGTATTTTATTCTTTTCATTGCAATGGTGAATGGAATTGTTTCCTTAATTTCTCTTCCTATTTTCTCATTATTAGTGTATAGAAATGCAAGGGATGGTTTTTAAAATTGAAAAAATGGAGTGAATGTGGACAGGTGTAAGCCACTAGGAGAAAAACCATCATTTAGAAAGCCAACTTTTGATAGTCTGTGAACTTTTAGTGGAAATTGATATTATTGAAAACAAACCAGAAAATGTATTCAGTTAAAATTTCTTGGCAAAATTCTAAATTTTCTTTTACTCAAGGGTCCCTTATAAAATGGGCTTCCCTGGTGGCTCAGCTGGTAAAGAATCTGCCTGCAATGCGGGAGACCTGGGTTCGATCCCTGGGTTGGGAAGATCCCCTGGAGAAGGGAGAGGTTACACACTCTAGTATTCTGGCCTGGAGAATTTGCAGAGTCAGACATGACTGAGAGACTTTCACTTTCACTTTCCTTTCCAAAATTATGATAGTTCCTTGTTTTTGAGTTGATGTTTATTAGCACACACATGATATTAGTATTAGGAAGCAGAAGCTCTGTCTCCTTCAGAATATTCTTGTAATTCTATCTCCAAGATGTTTTTGCTGTTCCAAGCACTTTAGACCTTTGACTCAGCAAAACCCTGTTACTTGGAGTCAGGCAATTGAACTTTCTGGGTCTCATTTTCCTTTAGCTCAAAAATCCTGTTAATCTGAGCTTGTCTTCAAAAGTACACTTTATAGAAAGACCAAGGAATGTGTGTACCACTCAAAGATTCCACAAAAATTTTTACCTAAAGCACAATTTTATGAATTTAGTAACTATTAAGTTTAATAGGAGATTGAAGGAATGAGGCATGCATTTAAGAGATAAATATTAAGATAATAAATAGGCCACTATGCTTTAATCCTTGCAGTGTAGTATGTCAGCAGGGTATGTCATGAGCAAACGAAAGACATACAGAGTGAAGTCAGCAAAATTTACTTTGATGCCCATTTGCTCTTTTCTCATCACCTTTACGACTGTTTCTGCTTCCCTCCTTTTTGACTGAAAACACACACACACACACACACTCCATGCTCACTCTCCCAGTTTCAAAGTCCTGTGGCTTCACGGTATTTTGGGGGGATTTTAATTGGTTATCAGCTGTAAACAATGAAAGCTGACTCTCTCTAATTATGAAAAAAGAGATTCAATGCAAGAAATACTGAGTAAATCAGACACATTTTGGGAGGGCTGAAAACCAAATTCAAGGTAAAACCCCATGGAGTAATACCCCAAACTTGAACCATGGAGGTAGCCTAAGGTGAAGGCACCATCTTCCTCCTGGTTCTTCTCTGCGCCAGGAACTCTACCAGATGACAGCCATGGAATCATAGTCTTCTACAGATGCTATCAGCTCAGTTCAGTCACCTCCAGCCCCTGCAAAGATGGAGATGAACACAGCCTGTCTCCCAGGGTGGCTTGCTTCTGCCCAGACGCCTTGTGTGGGTCTATTTGACCAGTGAAACTCAGCTCCCAGGCTTGTGTTCTTGTGGTGCAAGAGATGGAAGACAGTTCAGTTTCCTGGGCTCTACTCTGGGAACTCAGGATTCTCAATGTTGAAAATTTTTCTCTCACAGCAAAAGTTTTCAAGACAGTATTGAGGCTAACACATGCTCCCCTTAGATATTGAAAAGTCTCACAATGATCCCTTATTCTTATTTATCCATCCATCCACCCACCCACCCATCCAATTATCCAGCCACCCATCCACTTATCCAGCCACTCATCCACCCTTCCATTTACCCATCCACTCATCCATCATCCACCCAGCCATGCACCCGTCCACTTATCCATCCATCCACCCATCTATCTATCCACCCACCCATCCACTTATCCATCCATCCATTCATCCATACATCTACTCATCCACCCACCCATCTACCTATCCACTTATCCATCCACCCATCCATCTACCCATCCACCCATCCACTTATCCAGCCACCCATCCACCCTTCCATCTACCCATCCACCCATCCATGCACCCATCCACTTATCCATCCAACCATCCCTCCATCTAATTTTTATTTTAACTAACATTTATTGAGTGCTTGCTAAGTGGGGAAGGAGCTGGGAGCTCTGGGCATAAAAACAATTAAAGCAGGAATGCAAATGGAAAAGGGAGAAGGATGAGCAGATGTTTTTGACTCAGTGTGGCCTCGGTGCCCTTGATGAAGCACAGTTGGTGTTAGGCTCTGGTCCACACTTCCATTTCCCAGTCTCCCTTGGATTGAGCTTGATGTCATGGGCCTTGTTCTAGTCCTGGTTGCTGAGCTCTGTTGTTGGTGCCAGGGACCTCCTCCCTGCCCTCCTTCCTTGGTGTGGATGCTGCCGAGGCCTGTGTTCCCCACTGATGTGATCATGACATGGAGGACAGAGACCAGGTCCACACTGGGCTCTTTGTATAAATCGCCGAAGTCTTCAGGGCTTTTCAGTGGTTACAGCCAGCATCAGCTCTCCTAAATAAAATACGGACCACATGGTAAATCAGGAAAGTTAGAGATGTCCATAAGAAGGGGACTGGAAATGTTCTCCTTAAATAATTCAGTGCAGCTAGAGTCAGACAGATGAGTCTGGAGAGGAAATCAGAGGCCAGATCTCAGAGGACTTAAGTCTGTCTTGCTAAGAATATTTTTTTCTTCCTTGAGCCTCTGGGGAAACCCTGAAGAATTTTAATACCTTTTCCACCTTTCCACCTGGGGAACAACTTACCAATATCCTCTGCCGAGCTCAGCTAATCTGATACACTCAAATCTGCTTTGGCTAATAAAATAGGATCAATCTTTTAGCCACCTTGGCTTTACTAGTTCAAGTATGAAATGCTTTAACATCACACAATTAGTCCTTGACTGCCGGGCTTGTGTAGGGCAAAGAACAACTTGTGTTGAATCTGTGGTCATCTTCAAATCATGCATTGGGCTCATTTACGTGTCAGTCCATGCGTAGCACCAGCTTTGAGAAGGCCAAAGGTATAACAGCTGATAGATTTATAGATCCTTTAAAAGTGATGCCAAAGAAACTGGACCAGTTCAGAGTGGTGTTCACCTGGGCTTTAAAGGATTTTATTAGGACTGTATGTTTTTCATATATAACACATGACCTGTAGAGAGAATGAATTTTCATCCTTGGGGGAAAGGAGATCCATATTAAAGTTATATTTTATTATACAGAAAATGCATACAACCTAAATATTTTGAGTGAAGGTTAGAGGGAAAGATGTAATTTGAAAGACTTCACTTACTACAAGTAAAATAAATCAGAGACTATTACAATGATTTTAGCATGTATATTTTATTAAAAGTCAATATTTTGTTGAGATCATAACTTTTACCTGAGATTTAAAATCTTCATTTTATTACATCTTTCTCAAACCAATTAAAAGTCACACATCTTAAAGCAAATTTTAAGTCCTAGGAATTTTCTATTTGCTCTATTTAGAACTATTAGGAATTCTACTCAGAGAAGGCAATGGCAACCCACTCCAGTACTTTTGCCTGGAAAATCCCATGGACAGAGGAGCCTGGTGGGCTACAGTCCATGGGGTCGCTAAGAGTTGGACACGACTAAGTGACTTCACTTTCACTTTTCACTTTCATGCATTGGAGAAGGAAATGGCAACCCACTCCAGTGTTCTTGCCTGGAGAATCCCAGGGACGGGGGAGCCTGGTGGGCTGCCATCTATGGGGTCGCACAGGGTCGGACACGATGGAAGCGACTTAGCAGCAGCAGCAGCAGCAGCAGCAGGAATTCTACTAAAGGGCTAACTTTGGAACATTAAAAAAAAATCTGGCTGTATCCAATCTTAGTTGTGGTGCACAAACTCTCTGGTGCATGGGCTCAGTAGTTGCAGCATGTGGACTTAGCTGCTCTGTGGCAAGTGGGATCTTAGTTCCTCAACCAGTGATTGAACATGAGTCCCCTGCATTGCAAGATGAATTCTTAACCACTGGGCCACCAGGGAAGTCCCCTTTGGGGCATCCTTGGCACTCATATTCTAAGTGTATTCTCATTGAGTTTATGTAACTGGCATGAGTCACTGTTTCTGTCTGTCAACCCTCGCTAGATTAGGCCTAGTATCAAACAACCCCAGAGTCTCAGGAACAAAGATTTGCTTCCAACTCACATTGCCATCTCTGCCCTGTGTGTCCCCCTCATCTTGAATCCAGGCTGAAGGAGGGTCCACTCTCTGGGACCTGCTTTTCACTGGCTGAAAAGTGAAAGTGTTAGTTACTCTTTGCAATCCCATGGACTGTAGCCCACCAAGCTCCTCTCTCCATGGGATTCTCCAGGCAAGAATACTGGAGTGGGTTGCCATTCTGTTCTCCAGGGGATCTTCCCAACCCAGGGACTGAACCTAGCTCTCCTGCATTGCAGGGGGATTCTTTACCCTCTAAACTACCAGGAAAGCCCCTTTACTGGCTAAAGCAAGCCACATGGCAAGGACACACACACACACACACACACACACACACTGCTATTTCAAAGAAAGACAGAAAATAATTGGTGAGCGTAATCTCCACAATGTATCTGTGAAAGTCTTAGTTGCTCAGCTGTGTCCTACTCTTTGTGATCCCATGGACTGTAGCCCACCACACTCCTCTGTCTATGGACTTTTCGAGCAAGGATACTGCAGAGGGTGGCCATTTCCTTCTCCAGGGGATCTTCCCAACCCAGGAATCGAACCCAAGTCTCCCACATTGTGGGCAGATTCTTTATCTTCTGAGCCACAAGGGAAACCCTTACCATCAGAGTAGATTAATTTATATCTATATCAAATAACTTATATCTGGTTTGACAGAGGCAGAATCGTAGAAAGGTTGAAAGCAGTCTCTGGAGTCAGACTCCTAGGAGGTCAAATACGGCTTTACCATAGTTGAGAACCCTCAATTTTCTCATCTGTAAAACAGGATGAATGATAGTGCCTGCCTGTAATGAAAAAATCCAAGTAAATGGTTTAGCATAGTGCCCAGCAAGTGTTCTTACAACGGGAGGGATTGTTTTCCTCTAGTCATTCATCCAACAGATATTTATTATCTGTTTTGTGCCAGATGCTAGGCCTGGCACTGAGGGTGCGGGAGGTTTTTCCACTTTAATGAAGGAGGAGAGTGAGAAGGGCAGATGGCCTGATGGGCAGATGAGGGACCACAGGGAAAACAGGGCAAAAAATGCCTATCTGGGATGAGAAACCAAAATGTTTACAGAATGAAGAAGATACACGAAGAGAGAAGGAATCAAGATGCCAGAGTATTTCACAGCCTCAAAAGCGTGGGGGATGGATATTAGTGTGTGATGGGAACAGAGATTCTGTTAGGGATGATGAAAAATTTCCAGAGATGGACAGTGATGCTGGTGGCCCAGGACTGTGAGTGTATTTAATGCTCCTGAGCTGTACTCTTAAAAATGGTCACAGTGCAGAACTTTCTTGGGTGTCCAGTGACCAAGACCCTGCAGTACTAAGGCAGGGTTCCATCCCTGGTTAGGGAACTGGAGCCCAGTGCTGCGACCAAGACCTGCACGGTCAAATAAGGATGTAACGAAACGGTCAGAATGGTACATTTTACGTCACAGATATGTCACCACACTAAGAAAAAGAATTTTTTTAAACCACAGGGAGAGGCAGTTGACCTTGAGCAAGTAGATGCAATCTGAAATGGACATAAAGCAAAAAAAGAATGGAATGATACGTATTCCTTGAGGTGGACGGAAAGGAATTGGAGGAGTTTAGATATTTATGTTTTGTTTTTTTTTTACCTAGACAAGAAGGGAGATAACTGGGTGATCACAGAGAAGACTGTGACAATCCACAGCTTGCAACGGCTCCAGAAGACTGGGGGTGTGGGTGGTTGTTCTAGGAGAGTCAGAGAGCAGGTCAGCTTCCTGCAAGGATGTAGTGCACGGGTGTCTGGTACAACTGATGTACAAGGCTTGTCTCCACCCTTGTACACGACAGCCCTCTCGGCCTCTGAGTCTGCTCACCTCACTTCTGGTGGACGAGGGGTCTCTTAGGGGAGAGGGTGGAGGTGAAAATCTAGTAGGGATTAGAGTCTAAATGAGGGTGTAAGGCAGAAGTTGCAGAGTTCAATTCAGTTCAGTTGCTCCGTTGTGTCCGACTCTTTGCAACCCCATGAATTGTAGCACGCCAGGCCTTCCTGCATTGTAGGCAGATTCTTTACCGACTGAGATACCAGTGGGTAGGTTGGCTGTTCTGTTCTGAAGAGTCTGAAAGATCTAACCTGACTCCCGTGGAATATTATCTGGGCCTGCTGACCATGGTACCTGCTGTTCCCTTCCCAGTGTGCCTGTGACAGGGCCTCGACCACAGCATCTTGCGGGTTGGCCAGAGTGGAGGAGAGGGAAGAAGAGTAATCAGGAGAAAAAGAAGCAGCTGGGCAGCCAGCCGAGCAGGCCATGTATGGATAGAAAGATGAGCCAATGGGAAAACGGAAGAGACATTCTGTAGCATCTTCTTCATGACACCTGTTTTTCTCTTCAGCAAGTAGTGACACTGTTTTGGTTTTTTTTTGTTGTTTGTTGTTTTCTTGAAAATGGCCTGACCATCCATGCTTTTTTAGACACCTGGGGCATGAATGTTGCCTTTCACATGGTCATTTCATTTCCTTTTGTAGTTTCTGTAGCCCAGAAACAAAAGTGAAGAAAACTCATGGTAAGCTGTCCTCAGCGTCCGACAAAGGAGGCAAGGATCCCGAGTGCAGGTGAACGTTTAATTGATGTGGTCCCAGGCTGGGTGGCTCCACACGTGGAACAATGAAGCTGTCATCACACCTTAGAGTCGATGGTGTTGTTTAGCTCCGGTGTATCTTCTACTTCCAGAAAGGGACTCGGAGATTAGGGCGGGGCTGAGGCTCAAAGGTCACACTGAGGCTGCGCAGTGATGGGGCTGCGGGATAATAGAGGGAAGAGCGTGTGAGTTTCAGGTCTGCAGTCGGGGCAGCTTCAGGTGATGCTGAGGTGCCGGGTGGGTGCTGAAGATGGGTTTAAGTGAGGATCACTAGAGGTGATAGGGGATAGGGGCTTGCAAGGGTCATCAAAACACATGGCTACTGGGGCAGCACTGGGGAAGTGGGCAGCGAGGACCATGAGGTGGCGGTGGGGAAGGCAGCGAGAATCCGCAGGGTAGGAAGAGCCCTGAGCCACGTGGAGAGGGAGGCACCGACTTTGAAAGAGATGAACCGCAGAAGAGAGTAGCTATGCTGTGCTCAGTCACGTCCAACTCTTTGTGACCCTATGGACTGTAAGATGCCAGGCTCCTCTGTCCATGCGATTCTCCAGGCCAGAATACTGGATTGGGTTGCCATTTTCCTACTCTAGGGGATCTTCCTGACCCAGGGATCAAACCCACATCTTTTGCGTTGCCTGTATTGGCAGGGGTCAAGAGGTGACTGTGGATTATTTGTCTTGTGGAACTCCGTGAAATGGGAACACAGAATTCCATTAGGGTTAGGAGAATGGAATACAACTCTAAGAGAAGAAGCTTCACACTGTTCCAGAGGTTGTTGACAGAGGGATGAAGTTTCCCAAGGGAAAGGTGCTGGGTGATGATGGTAAAAACAAACAAACAAATGGGTTAACACAACGGAGAACAGACAGGAGGTGGCAGGCAATTAGCCTCTGTCTTGAAGGCATCTGACTATGGACAGATTCCAGGTTGGTTAATTCACAGTTCTAATTCTTTCATTCAAGAACCCGGGTTCTACCCCTTCGTTTCCTCTTGCTATGTTTTGCCCTGGGCTCATGGCAGGTGAATTCTCCTTACACGTCAGAGAGGAAATTTGTGTTAAAGTGCCCCAGATCCTCCAGGGATTTGGGGAAGCCACACCCATCAGAGAAATGCTGGTGTCCCTCCTTCATTGTCTGTGTCTTCACAAAGCATTTACTAGAAGACTTTGTTTATTTTTAACTTTTTATTGGAGTAGATGCTTTACAATGTTGTGTTAATTTCAGCTGTACAGCAAAGGGAATCAGCTATTTGTATACATGTATCCCCTCTTTTTTTAGATTTCCTTCCCGCTGGAGTCACCACAGAGCTCTGAGTAGAGCTCCCTATGCTGTACAGGAGGTTCTCATTACTTACCTATTTTATACGTGGTAGTGAATGGCAGGGAGAATGGGGTCACCATCATCGAGGTGTAAAGCAGCTTCCTGTGAATCGACTGTGTGGTATATGAAAAGATGGGCATTCTGTTAACAAAGAGGAATCATTGAGTAGGCAACACAGGGCATTAAAAAAGACCCACACAGATGGGCATGTACCAACACTTTATATTTAAAACGGATAACCAAGAAGGACCTACTCTATAGCACAGGAACTCTCCTCAATATTAGGTAACCACCTAAATGGGAAGCTTTCGAACTGTGGTGTTGGAGAAGATCCTTGAGAGTCCCTTGGACTGCAAGAGGATCCAACCAGTCTATCCTAAAGGAAATCAGTCCTGAATATTCATTGGAAGGACTGATGCTGAAGCTGAAACTCTAATACTTTGGCCACCTAATTCGAAGAACTGACTCATTGGAAAAGACCCTGATGCTGGGAAAGATTGAAGGTAGGAGGAGAAGGGGACAACAGAGGATGAGATGGCTGGATGGCATCACCAACTCGATGGACATGAGTTTGAGTAAGCTCCAGGAGTTGGTGATGGATAGGAAGGCCTGGCGTGCTGCAGTCCATGGGGTCACAAAAAATTGGACATGACTGAGTGACTGAACTCACTAAATGGGAAAAGAATTTGAAATAGAACAGACACGTGTATATGTATAACCGAATCACTTTGCTGTGCATCTGAAACTAACACAGCATTCTTAATCTACTCTACGCCAACATAAAACAAAAATTAAAAAAAATTAACCCCTGCACATATTATTCAAAATGGATTGTGTTTATATTTATGTTACTAATTCTAAAAATAAAATCTCACTGTAGATGTCTCCACACTGGGCTGCACTCCCCTGGCTTCATCAACATCCCCCTTGTGAAACTCTCTGCTCATCTTCCTGTTGTAAAATTACCAGCTACTTCTGAGTCTATATCTTCCTTGACTCTACTGTCTCCAGTTGCATGGTGATACTCCCTGTCTTCGCTCTCGGCTCCTGATCCATCACGCCATCTGATTGTCCTTCTCCCTCTCGACACCAGAGGTTCTCAACCAGGGGTGATTTTGGTCCCCAGGGGATATGTCACAATGCCTGGAGACATCTCTGGTTGTCACAGCTGAGGGGACATCCAGTGGGAGAGGCCAGGAACACTGCTCAACATCATACAAATGCCCAGGGCAGCCCCCACAGCAAATAATGATCTGACCCCAGACGTTAGCTGACCTGAATTTGAGGAACACTAAGCTGCTTCTACTTAGGGCTTCCCTGATGGCTCAGTGGTAAAGAAGCTGCCTGCCAGCGCAGAGATGTGGGTTTGATCCCTGGGTGGGAAAGATCCCCTGAAGAAGGAAATGGCAACCCACTCCAGTATTCTTGCCTGGAGAATCCCATGGACAGAGGAGCCTGGCGGGCTACAGTCCATGGGTCGCAAAAATGCTGGGCAGGATTTAGCACCTCAGTAGCAACAAGCTTCCTCTAAGATGAGTTACTTAGGGGTCAGTCTTCAACATATTCGTCCTCTAATTCTACCGTCTCTCCTTGGATTATCTCATCTTTTCCCAGTTTTAAATAACACTTATACACCAACAAACCTCAATTTCATATTTTCAGATCCGATCTCTTTTCTTTTTTTCATGGCTGCAACTTTTTATTTTGCTAAGTTTTTTTTTTTTCCCCCCAACAACCTGGTTTTAAACTTGGCCACATCTACAAAGACCGTGTTTCTGAATAAGGTGACATTCCCAGATAACAGGGTTTACGACTCTAAGATGTGAATTTTGAGGTGACACAGTTCAACCCATGACAGCCCCTTTGACCATTCGGGACTTCAGTGTGTGGACTTCCTCACCAGCGAAGCAACTTTTCACCATGAACCATCGCACGACTGACATTCATCCTTCAGAAAGATGACAAATGCCTCCTTGCCATGAACACTGAAGGTGGCATTTTATTAATCCACAAAGGTTACATCCTCGAGTGCCAAGGTTCTTTTAAATAAAAGCTCACAGAAATTGCACGTGTCTTTGCAGCAAGGTCCAAACACATCGATACTAAATATACTCATGTGAATTTCTTTGCTGCTTCTTTACTGCAATTCAGTTAGGTGATACAAATTATTTTGCACTGATCAGGAAAAGCTCTCTCTCTTTCTCCATATATATGTGTGTGTGTGTGCTCAGTTGCTGTGTCCAACTCTTTGTGACCCCATGGACTGTAGCCCGCCAGGCTCTTCTGTCCATGGAGATTCTCCAGGCAAGAATACTGGAGTGGTTGCCATGTCCTCCTCCAGGGGATCTTCCCAACCCAGGGATCTAACCCAATTCTCTCGCATTGCAGGTGGGTTCTTTACTGTCTGAGCCACCAGGGAAGCCCAAGAATACTGGAGTGGGTAGCATATCCCTTCTCCAGGGGATCTTCCCGACCCAGAAATCGAACCAAGGTCTCCTGCATTGCAGGCAGATTCTTTACCAGCTGAGCTACCAGGGAAGCCCTGCTCCCATATATATATATATATACCTATACAACATTATATGTATCACATAGGAAAACAAATTTGTTATTCAAGTAATTTAGCATAAAAGGTTTTCAGGACATGAAATCCACAGAAGGTGGTTTGTCTCTTGGGCGGGGGTGGGGGTGGGGTGGTAACAGTCCGTGTAAACCCAGAGAGCTCTACAGAGAGCAGTGTCTTCATTTGGACTGGAGAAGTCAAGGGGAAAGAGTTGTACCAGTCTTTCAAAGGCTTCCACTGATGCATTAAACTTAAAATAGATTAATCTCTAGAGACAGTCAACTTCCCGGACACAGCAATTACAGTGAAGGATGGCAAACCCAAGACATCCATTTAATGAAAACCTACGGCCCAATAGCACTCCTTCCATAATTCTAGTTCTCATCCTGTTCAGCCATCATTCCCATCTTGGCTGCCAACTCACCTTAAAAGGCAGAGAAGAATGAATTTCTGAACTTTGTAAGATGCTCATCTGGAAATGAGGCAAACTTAAGATACCTTGAAAAATATTAAATCACCTAAAATTAAAAGAAGTGAAACCCAAGAAAATAAATGATGGTTTAGTCGACATACACCAAGGTAATCAGCCATGGATAGTCAGTTTCAAGCCACTGCAACGTGGCTTAGACCAAATAGCTCCAATTGACTCAAGGAATCATAGCAAAGAAACACACACACACATATATATATATATATTTTTTTTTCTAGTTTGTTTCATGAGAAATTTATTCAGAAGCAAAATCCATCAGAGTTGATAAGAAGAGTTAAAGCTGCATTGATATTTAAGAGGTAGTATTTAAAGCAAGTTGTGTATCGGGGAAGGGTGAGGATAACATATAGTCATTTAAAAAAAATAATTGTATTTATTTTTAACTGACACTCTTGGCTGTGCTGGGTCTTCACTGCTGCGCGCGGGCTTTCTCTGCTTTCGGTGAGGGGTGGGGTGGTGCATCTCTCTAGGTTTTGGGTGCAGGCTTCTCAATTCAGGGGCTTCTCTTGCTGCAGAGCACAAGCTCCAGGTATGCGGGCTTCACCAGGGGCAGTTCCCGGGCTCCAGAGCACAGGCGCAGAAGCTGTGGCTTATGGGCTTAGTTGATCCTCGGCTTGTGGCATCTTCTCGGACCAGGGATCAAACCCGAGTCTCCTGCATTGGCAGGAGGATTCTCTACCACTCAGCCACCAGGGAAGCCCTAACATATATTCATTCTTAAAAGTAAAATTTATTAGGAGTTGCTTATGGAGCAACATATATGATTTGCTTCCAATGAGTCAAGGAACTAAAATGATCATTGGAGATAATTAGGTCCCATTTTCCTCCCTGGAAAAACTGAAATCTGGAGAGAAGATGTTTATCAGTCAGACTGCATTTAACTAGTCACTGGGATATACTGCTTTTCTTATGACAAAAATTCACAAAATGCCTAATCTAGGTAGTCACGATCTCTCAGGGAATCTGGCCCCTCTTCAAAGCCTTTCAAGGTTATGTGCATTTTCTCTGGGCCACTGAGTACTAAACTCTTCTGGAACATGTCAGCTTGCTATTCTGCAAGACACTGAACAAAACTCACCCTCTAAGGGCAGTATTTCCAAGTGCGTGTGGATAGGGTGGAATTATCTGCCTACTATAAAGGGCATATGCATTTGGTTTCAATGTCTATTTTTTAACATTTAGAGACTCTGTGAAACTTTATTGTATTTTAAAGTTATATACATGTTTATGAATGTTGCCATTAAATACCACAGGTGATTATAAATAACTTGACTTTAAATAATCATGTTTAAAAACACTCGAGAGTCAAATCTAAGATTAAATAAGATGCTTAATTTTCTTCTCAATGTATGATTCTCTGTTCTCTTGCAAACCTTCCTTTACAGGCCATGTTTTACACTGTGGCCAATAATTGTGTAGTTTACATTCAACACATATAGTTTTGCTAGAGCTACTAAGTATCATTTACAACTTTCCACAATCTATTTGACTGTTTCTTATCCATTTTTGATTCATAATTGCTTTCTCACACCTCTTGTTGGTTAATCAGAACGTGTCTGGATGAGGCAGTTGTGTTGCTGGTGAGCTCTTTAATCATTATCTTGAATTAATGCAATTATACGCTCAGTGCGCTGGGATTTTCATCTGGGTGCCGCTATTTACAGCTTCCATTGCTTTCCCAGTGTCATCTTTTTGAAAACCATGAAAAGAAGGAGATTTCCAAATTATGAACTTATTAGTATTATCACCATCAGCAGGACATGGAAACTAATACCTAAAATTTCTTGCCTGCTTGCTATGTACTACAAACTGTTCTAAGTCTTTTTAATGCATTTTTCCCATTTGGTCTTTACAATAATCCTTTGACATAAAACACTGTTATTATCTCCATTTTAGAGATAAGGAAACTGAGGCAGAGAAGCGGAAAAGCTTGCCCAAGGTCACACTTGGCTTTAAATAATGATCTTTTAAAACACTTGACAGTCAAATCTAAGGTTCGCTGACAGTCTTAGTATCTAGACATGCATCTTGATTCCAAACCCTGTGCTCTAAGCCACTGAACTCTCAGATGACATATTGCCATACATTTAAAAATAAAACTCTGTTTTAATGAAATGGTTAACCTTTTCTTAAGCAAGCTGTTTAAGATCTATTATATCTAGATAGACTTTGTTGTTATTTAGTTACTAAGTCATGTCAGACTGCTTGCAATCCAATGGACTCTAGCCCACCAGACTCTGCCCATGGGATTCTCCAGGCAAGAATACTGGAGTGGGTTGCCATTCCCTTCTCCAGGGGATCTTCCCGACCCAGGGATCGAACCCAGGTCTCTTGCATCTCCTGCATTGGCAGGTGGATTCTTTACCACTAGTGCCACAATTTGGCACCTTATTAATACAAGTTCCACTCTCCTCTCTGATATCAATTATCATGAGGTCTCCTCTCCCATACCTGATTCTTGAGACAAATCCTTCCTGGCTGAGAAAAGTAATTTTTTTCTTGGAGTTTCTGATAGAATTCATGTGTTTTTGTTTGTTTGTTTGTTTGTTTTTTTAAGTCTGCGATTTTCATGGCAAACTGAAACTGTTGACCCTGGGTTTTGACTGGTGACTCTTTCCCTCTGGCTTTCTCATCTCACCCCTCCCCTCCCCCACTTATTAAGTGATACGCTTACTTTTAGTTCTGAGTGTGTTGACTTGTTATTACAGATACTCTACTTTTTAGGATCATAGCACTGACTAAACAGGGCTTCTCTGGTGGTTCAGCTGGTAAAAAATCTGCCTGCAATGCAAAAGACTCAAGTTTGATCCCTGGGTCAGGAAGATCCCCTGGAGAAGGGAGTAGCAATCCACTCCAGTATTCTTGCCTGGAAATCCCACGGACAGAGGACCCTGGAGGGCTACAGTCCATGGGGTCACAAAGAGTAGGACACGACTGAGCGACTTACACACACACACACACACACACACACACACGCACACACACACACACACACTGACTGAAGGACTTGGTGTGCATATAGCAAATTGCCTGGCACACTGTTGAAGTTTTCAGTTTAAATGGTGGAGGGTGTGTAGCTGGTGTACTAGGCTTAAGCAGCTTGCTTTCGACTAAGAATTCTTGTTTTCCAGAGCTAAGAATTTCCAATAACTGCCCTTGCTATGGTTCTATTATCATTTCTGAAATGAGAGGGTTTTTTTTAATGTGATAATCTTCTTTCCTAATAAATATTAAATCCAAAAGTATTGACTAAGGTTCATAACAGGGCTCAATATTGTATGAATTTTTAAACTTCAGATTCAAATAAAGTACCATGAAATGGATTGCTTCCTGAAAAAAAAAATAGAGCAGTTAACTTGTTTCTAAGAGAGGAATTACTTTTATTCTCTAACTGACATCTGCCTTATAAAAAAGACGTCCATGGTATTTACCAGCAAACACCTTTCCTGAAATGAACCCTCTCCCAACATCTTGGAAATCACAGTGATGACCCCTGGGAATAAAGTTAAATATTCCATTTTCTCAGGCAGCAGGGAACCGCGGTGAGTTGCCTGCAGCTGCCCTCCAGGTGTCTTTAGGTGAAGACAAACTCAGGCAAAAATGCAAACAAGTGTGATGGGGTGGCGCCTCGCAGGAGACCTCTTAACTCCACCATCCCCTCCCCCTTCTCACTTTTCACTATAAACCAGTCGAAAGGCTCGTCCTCCCTTTGCTGCTGGCCCTGCCTGTCTATCTGGATAAGATACAGTCTTGAATGACCTTCCCAGCCCTAGAGGTAAATCTGGAGGTCAGAGGTCAGGTGGGATCAGCAAGGTCCGCTCCAGGAAATGGTCCACCTTCTCTCCCCTAAGGAGGCTCTAGGCTGACCTTTGTTTGCCTTGAAGGAAACAAAAGCTTTACAGGAAGCTTTGTTTTCAGCTCTGTGTGTGTGTGTGTGTGTGTGTGTGTGTGTGTGTTAGTAGCTTAGTCTTGTCCAACTCTTTGCAACCCCATGGACTGTAGCCCACCAGGTTCCTCTGTCTATGGGATTCTCTAGGCAAGAATACTGGAGTGGGTTGCCATTCCCTTCTCCAGGGATTTTCAGAGAGTAAAGAATCTGCCTGGAGTGCAAGACACTCGGGTTCCTTCCCTAGGTCAGGAAGATTCCCTGGAGAAGGGAATGGTATTTTTGCCTGGAGAATTCCATGGACAGAGGAGCCTGGTGGGCTACAGTCCATGGGGTTCGAAAAGAGCCAGACATGACTGAGAGACTAACACACACATAAACTCTTCACTGTATTTTCATTCATTTTATAGTCTTTTTCAAAGTGGAAGTTTCTCTCTGTATATTTGTAGTCATACTATATGTAAATATAATTTTTAATCATTAGATCTAATTCCAACTTTCTTTTCAATCAGCATCTTTCTAAACAGTCCTTGTGCAATCCTCCCCTGATGAATATTTTTTGGAAATTACAAGAAGGAAGAAAACAGAGTTGATAGAATTTTGCCTCTCCTTTGAGCAATCCCCAGAATAAATTTCATTTGCTGCTTTGTACTTTCTCAGTACTTATACATCTATCAAATTAGATAGAAGCTACCAATCCTCACATTTATTCATTTATCTTTGGGTATTTGTCTTCAGGGTTGTCAGTAAGTTTATGCAACTTTATGAAAGCAGAGTATTGGTCCAGATACTAAATACGCTATAACTGGTATAACTGATGTACATTGGAAAATATTATCTTTTCCACCAAACTTCTGGAAAAACCTAAAGAGTGTGGGGAAATGCTTTGCAGCTTCCATCACGGATGTAGATTAGAAAAAAAAAAACAACAACAAAGCTGGCTGAAATGCTCATGAGTGTTTTGAAGTCAGTAGGGAAAACAAACTCCTTTCTCCTGTGTTTCTCCTCCCAGCTGAAGGAAAACACTCAGTTCTCCTGAGGTTGTTTATGGTGGAGGATGGGGACCCCAGGATTGTTGTGGGTTGTGTAAAACACCCACCACATCTCAAGACTGACCCGGGGACAGTTTATGTCTAGGTGGAGCTAATCCGGATTTGCTGAATTTTCAGTCTTCTGTTTGCCTAGATAAGCATCCTGAAGTATTGGACTTTTTAGAGACTTTCCAGTAAACCACCTCTAAATATCTCTCCCCTCCCCTCTGAAAAGCCAGGAAATAACATCTTGCCCAAACTAACTGGACTTCAAACCTCAAAAGAGCTGAATTCATTTGAAAATTTCAAGTGTAATGTTTTCCGTATCCTTCGCTTAGAGAGGCATCCAATTTAAAAGTTTAGACTTGTTTAATTAAAATCCAAATTCTAGCTTCTCATCAGTGTTTATCTGGGAATACAATGACACGTAGCCCCGTTATATAAAAGCTAAGGGGGGGTGAGATCCCACATGAATACCGTATTCAACTGTGTATCTGTCATCCCACGTTTGGTCATGACATCATACATTTGATAAAAATTAAGCTATTTGCTTATTGCAAGTGGTAAGACCACCCTAACGCTTTTTGTAAAGAATCAAATCATTCTTTGTTTAATACCTGACTTTCAGAAACCTTTTGTACTGCTTGGTTGTATTGATATTTAAATCATATTCTCCCCACATAAAATTAGAGCTAAAACTTTTTAAAAAGCAGGATGCAGAATATTACAGTGTCTCATTATGGGGTTGAGGTTTACTTTGAAAACATGCTTATTGATTTTAGCATCAAGTAAAGATAATAATTGTAGGGTTGTCTGCCCAGAGATGGGGAGGTTGGAGGGAAATTGTTTGTAGGGGAAGTCTGGGGGGCAGGGGGCCAAACAGTTGACCCTCCTAGATTAGAAAGAAAGAAGTTCTGCCCAAGGGTTGCGTTTTGCCAAGCACTCTCTTGATTTGCTCTTCAAAAATGTAAAAAAAGACTTGAAAAGTGTCTACCTAACCAAGTTTTATTTTCATGCTAATTTCGAGTGGGCTAGACAGGACATTTTGATGTGTAATAATGTTCATATGCATAATGGGTTCAGGCTGGCCCTGAGCTTTGAAAAATGAACCTCTTTCATGAGCCTCCTTTGTCAACTTTAATTGGGGAGGGGCCTCGATTCTCTATTTCATTAAAACCCCACCAGCCAAGAACAAAAACAAGACCGTCGTTGCTATAAGAATGGAAAAATACAGATCGTGTTAAGTCAAATCTCAAAGAAAACCACCTAGGGAAAGAAACCTAGGGCCAAGATTCTTTGCCACGAAACCATACAGGAGCACAGCTTCTGACATCCAAGGATATTCACAAACTGATATTCAGAAGTTACCGGACGTAGTGGGTATCAGCAACTTTCTAGTGACTAACTTGCCCACCAGGCTCCTTACCTGCCTGCCTGAATTTCCAAAGCTACTATGCAAGGGAGGATTTATTACCAACACTGGGAGGTTGGGAACAGAGAGACCTGGGAGGCGAGTGACCTGGCCAAGGTTCTGCAGTGGGTTAGGGGCGCCGTCTGAGCTTGGATGCCACAGAAACTTCTCACCCCACTGTCTCTGTTATCAGTTCACTTCTTTCTTCCCTTTCTTTACGCTTGGGAACTGGCATTATGAATAACTGAATGACCATCGCACACTGAGAAAAAGAGAATGTTAACCAAATAAAACAGAATTACAAGTGTGTGTGTGGAGCGGGGAGTGGAGTTTAGGATTAGCAGATGCAAACTATTACATACAGTTTATATAATGGGTAAACGACAGGCTCCTGCTGCATACCACGGTGAGCTACATTCAATATCCTGTAATAAACCATAAAGAAAATGAAAAAAGAATGCATATGTCTGAACCACTTTGCTGTGCACCAGAAATTAATACAACGTTGTAAATCAACTATACTTCAATTTTAAAAAATAAACAAAATTAAAAAAAATTTCTTATGGAAGAGGCAGAGTTTCTAAATACTAAATTTCTTAAGCAAGTTCATTTAAAAAAAATTGACTAAAAAATCCTTCCCACTTTTCAAACATAATAGTCTCACGTTATGTAATCCTTTATAGAAATTGTAACTAAAACAGTTACAAACTTAGGAATGAAAAAAGACATTAGTTATCTTGTTGGGGGAAAAAATACTGTTTTATCCCATCACTTCACAAAGACATCGCCGTGAGAGCTTTGTGAATGGCACACAGACAGCTAGATATTCTATGCTTAATCAATCCCATTTACCTGCTCTTGAAGGCTGAGCTTTGCAGCTGGGTCTAGGTATCAGCAAGCAGTCCCAGTCTTCTTGCAAATCAAATCTTAGTCCTCTCTCTGCTTCAAGAGGCCCAGGGGTCTTAATGATATTCGCATGTTATCACTTTCAGTCTAAACAGTTAGTGACATTTTAAGTTTCTGGTTTACGGGTTCTGCTCAAGGAGGCGGAGCCAGGCAGGGCGCTGGGATCTCGAAGTCAGGTCATCGGCCCCTGGTTAAGTAACAAGGCACTTAACCAAAGACACATCCATGCTACCCGCTCAGGACCTCAGTGGATTCAAAACTGAAAACAAGCAGTTATTGCTCTTATTATTTAGTTGCTAAGTCCTGTCCGACTCTTTTTTGCTACCCCCGTGAACTGTAGCCTGCCAGGCTCCTCTGCTTGTGGGATTTCTTGAAAGAATATGGGAGAGGGGATCTTCTTCTCCAGATCCGTCCCCAGGGATCAAACCTGGGTCTCCTGCATTGGTAGGTAGCTTCTTTACCACTGAGCCACCAGGGAAGCCTGCTTTTCAAATAGACAGACAAACGCATTTACAAAACAATACCCTTGAAATGGCTCTCAGAAGCCCGCGGCTGTCTTAATGCAGAGAGCAATTTCCAGTCATTAATGTGATTTCCAGTGGTCAGGCGGACAGAAAACGGGAAATTACTGGCATGCGCTGAATGTGTTCCCAGTGGGAAAAGAGAACAGGCACCCCTGATGATTAGGGCCTCTGTCTTCTAGAAGAGATGAAGAAGAACTCTTTTTCAACTTGTTTCCCCCCAAAGATGTTGAAGGGTAGAATTGCACTTCAACATGGAGCCTATTGTCGACCGCTTGATGTAAATGACAGATGCCTGCATTTGATGGCGCCGCAGAACAAACTTTGTTAAGAAGGCCCCAAACCAGATGTTGACAGTATTGTCAGTTCAAGAGGGTGAGAGGGGAAAAAAATACATCTTTTCACGTTGTCATGGCAGAGAAGGAAAGACATCAGAGTAGCTTCCCTGGTGGCGTTAGTGGTGAAGAACCCCCCTGCCAATGCAGGAGATGTAGGAGACTCAGGTTCGATCCCTGGATCGGGAAGATCCCCTGGAGGAGGGAGTGCCAACTCACTCCAGTATTCTTGCCTGGAGAATCCTATGAACAGAGGAACCTGACGGGCTGTGGTCCATAGGGTTGCAAAGCGTCGGACACAACTAGGCATGACAACAACATTTACACTTTAGCTCATGGAAGACACAGAGCCAGGGCACGGCGGAAGGTGTGCAAACCGCCCCTGTGCTCTAAACATGAAAGATAACCTGCTGCAAGTTAGTGTTTGCTGGAGGTTCAGAAGATCAAGTCCACTATGCTTTTGCTTTTCCACATTATTCGGAGCCAGTGAAACGTGAGCGTTCCCGTGGTGAAAACACAGAGGCGGGAGAGAGCTTGGCATTTACAGCTGTGGGGGTCGGGGCGGGGGAGAGGCAGCAAAGGTACCTTTTCATCTTCAGCTGCACCTGCTTCCCCCCGGGGTCCCCAAGGGAAAACAAATGCTGTAACTCTGCAGTCCCTAATCTGTTTCCCCGACGAGAGGACACTATGAAGTCACAGCTGTGACTTAGAAAAAAAAAGTTCTGAAATTCACACTCATATAATGAGTAGATCAATACCAGGTCTGGCTCCTTACTTGGGTCTCACTGTATATTAGGTACCCCTGTCCTTTTTATTTCCTCTTCAAAGCAACTTCTGAGGTTCATTTAACCAGATTTCTAGTATAAAAAGAGCACAGATAACTCAACCCCAGAGCCATGGCCACCAAGTCCTCTGGCATTTCTAGTTCTCTGATTTAGAAAAAGAGACTGTCTTTATGGTCACTGTCATTTCCTGAATTCGTCTTTGTATCCCTGTAGAGTAGCCCGTGGATATGAAGGCCCCTAGAAATGGTACACTGTTTTTATGAAGACAACTGTATTTACAAGGCGGGTGCGGAGCCGGTTTGACTAGGGCACAACTGTCAGAATAAGCTAGGTGATGCTGCAATGCCAACCGACCCCAAAATTTCCATGGCCGAAAACCACAAAGGTTTATTTATGTCTGTGCTGGCGGGCAGCTCAGTCCCTCTGCAACCCGCTGGCAGCTGTGCCAGGGAGAAAAGGCTCTGGTGGGTCGTGGTGTTGTGTAGTTGCTCAGTCGTGGCTGACTCCTTGTGACCCCATGGACTGTAGCCCCCCAGGCTCCTCTGTCCGTGGGATTCTCCAAGCAAGAATACTGGAGGGGGTTGGCATTTCCTCCTCCAGGGGCTCTTCCCGACCCAGGGATTGAACCTGCGTCTGCAGCATTGGCAGGGAAGTCTCCGCCACTGAGCCACGAGGGAAGCCCCTTGGAGGGTCATGTACCAACCATCAAATGCTTGGTTCGGAAGTGACCCATCACTTCCACTTGCAACCCGGAACTAGTTGGCAGAACTCGTCACATGGTCTTGCCTTGTACCAGGAACGGGAAGAAAACAAGAAATATTCTGTCAAAAAACCAGGTAACTACTCTCACAGAAAGAGAGCATGGCAGAGGCACTCTGTCCCTAACCCCAGCCCTCATTCATTCTGACTTTGAATTAACATAAGTTGCCTTTGTTATTCTCAGAAAACGAAATATCTGTTCCGTTAAGCACCCATGATCGTTTGACCTTTTTATTTTTTTTAATGCATAATAATAATAAGGATAGACGTGCTCGTTCTTAAGCACATTTAGCCTCCTATGTCGTAAGGAGTCGCAGTGGCTATTGGTTGGCAGGACCGCATCCCATCCTCTGGGTGTGTAGATAAAAATCAAGTGGGAGACATCTCAGAAGATTTTTAAAATCTAGCTAAATTTTTCCAGCTTTTTTCCTGTAGAAAGTTCCTCATTCTGTTTCCTGATTTTACTTCTTAAAAATGGTACGAGATCCATAAAAGGGTATGTAAGAGAGAGATGACTTGAGCTGAAAAAGCATAATACATGATTCTCTGAAAATTGACTCAGACCTTCTGCCCAAACCCTATGGGGTTAACATGCAAATGATGATACTTTCACTTGGGAGAACTTTAGCAAGATTCTTTTTGTGGAAGGGTTGCCAAAAGTCCAGTGTGAATGGGGACTCTTCTCTGAGTTCTCTGTACTGTACTCGGCGTGGCAGAGGCCGGCGTGACGGCCCTGGAGTGTGTTATTTCTGTGTCAGTAACTACATCCTAGAAAGGACACATAATAATTGCAACATAACAGGAGCTTTATGTTCCAAGAGAATGATTGAAGAACATCAATAATGCAGGCTCCAAGGAAGAGCACAGACGTGGTGCCATTTCCTCTTCAGCCTGAAGGAAGCTGAAAGGACCTGTCAATGAGGATTCTAGCCCACCAGCCCAGAAATCAATAGGAAAACAAGAAACGGCGCAGCACAGTTCATCCACATTGCAGGGCTCTTTACAAAGTCTTTAGGAGCAGGGATATATCTTCCCACATTTACTTTGATTTTAGAACCTTCTGAGCCTACCAGACTGTGCTTGGCTGAAGTGCTACCATATCAGATCAGCCTCCAAGTTCGGTATTTGGAGTTTGTTCTATTAGCACTAAGCAAACCACGAAACAGATAAAAACAGTTTTATGGCCGACATCTGGGTGAATAATAAAACATACGGCCGCACAGTCAAGAATTGCAGCTGTAAGTTACTGTAAATACCCAGCTCGAGAGAGCGCTGGAGGTCACAGCACGTGGTCTACAGGAAGGATTATTCCCCTAGACATCATGGGGTACATATTTATGATCCCCAGACCTTTGAGGTGGGAGTTGCTAATGGCCCTGGATTTTTTTTTTTCCTAGTTGTTGTTTCTTTGTTCAGATTATTTTACTTTATTTATAAAAGAGCTGTTGTAGATTCAGGAAGGGACCAACCTATCTAGTTTATTCTTGATTTTATATCTTATATGTGTGTCTTGATTCTCTGCAGCTGCCCCCCACCCCCCGCTAAATCCTCCTGTTGGCTCTTGCAGAATATTGCAAGGCAAAAGAGAAATTGAACCCAGCCTCTTGCTGCTCCTTGGAAGAGACTTGCTGCGTTGATGAGTAATATATAAGAAACTCAAGTTGTGGCAGTGAAGAAGCTGTGAAAGTAAAGAATGCTGAGAGGGAAAGAGTGGAAGAGAAAAATCACATCTTTGCATCTGGTAAATTATTCCTCATGTCACTAGCATAGAGCTCAAGTCCATAGCTACCCATTGGCCATATATCTATCAGAAAACCAGGGAGCTCTAAACAAAATTTATTTTCAGGCCAACTCTGTAATAAAAACAAGACATTTGTGTATCAAAATGGTGCCATAGCCCAAAGAACTGTCCTTTGCTAGAAGTGAGCTGAGAAGGCATAAAGTTTTAGTGAGTTACCGTAGGTTGTGTTTTTTGAAGTGAAGTACTTTTCTTTTTTACTAAGATTTTATTTTCTCACAGCAGTTTTAGGTTCCCACCAACACTGAGGGAAAGGTAGAAAGATTTCTCATATACACCCCAGCCCCTCACAGAGGCAGCCTCTCTCACCACCAGCATCGCCCACCACATGTGGACTTTTGTTACAGCTGATGAACCTTCACTGATTCATCATTACCACCCAGAGTCCATAGTTTACATTAGGGTTCACTCTTAGTGTTGTAGGTTCTATGGTTTGGGATAAATGTATAAGGACACGTATCCATCATTAGAGAAGGAAACGGCAACCCACTCTATTCTTGCCTGGAGAATCCCATGGACAGAGGAGGCTCGCGGGCTACAGTCCATGGGGTCACAAAGAGTCAGACACAACTTAGTGACTAAACCACAGCGACAATCATCATCATGCTGTCACACTGAGTATTTTTACTGTCATAAAAATCCTCCGTGCTCCACGCATTCATCCCTCTCTACCCTCCAAAGCCTGGCAACTCCTCAGCTTTTTACCATCTCCACAGTTTTGCCTTTGGCCATATAGTGGAATCATACAGTAGGTTGCTTTTCCAGATGGGCTCCTTCCACTTCCTTACAAGCTTTTAAGTTTCCTCCGTGTCTTCTCATGCCTGGATTGTTCACTTCTTTTTAGCACTGAATGGAATATTATTCCATTATCTGATGAACCAGAGTTTATGCATTCACCCCCAAAGGACAGCTTGGCTGCTTCCACTTTTTGGCCATTACGAATAAAGCTTCTAAAACACGTGTGCACAGGTTTTTGTGTGGACATACGTGTTTCACTCCTTTGAGTAAGTAAATGCCAAAGAGCACAAGGGCTGGATTGCATGGGAGGAGGATTCTTAGTGTTGAAAGGAACCACCAAACTGTCTTCCAGAGTGGCTGTACCACTTTCTACCAGCAATGATGAGACTTTTGTTCCTCTACATCCATGCCAGCATTTGGTGTTGTCCTTTTTTTTTTTTTTTTGGATTTCTAATAGGTGTGTAGTGGTGTCTCATCATTTAAATTTTCATTTCCCTAAGTCAGACATAACTTAGCGACTAAGTAACAGCAATGCCATCTGACGTGGAGCGTCTCTTCATATGCTTACTTGCCATCTCTGCATCTTCTTGGTGAGCTCTCCGTTAATGTCTTTGACTGTTATTGTAATCAACTTGTTTTCTTACTGTTGAGCTATAAGTTGTTTTTTTTTTGGGGGGTACATTTTGGATAACAATCCTTTATCAGATGTGCTTTGCAAATATTTTCTCTCAGTCCGTGGGTTGTCTCCTTAGTCTCTTAACACTGCCTTTCACAGAGCAGAAGTTGTTAATTTTAATGAAGTCCAGCTCATCAATTATTTCTTTCACAGATCATGCCCTTGGTGTTGTATCCAAAAAAACATCACCACACCCAAGGGCATCTTGGTTCTTTCCTGTGTCCTTGTTGCTTTAGAGCCGTGATGTTGGGGCTGTGATCTTCTGGCTGATGTGGAAAGAAGCAGCAGTGAGAACTGGGTCCCTTCTTGAACCACTCTGCTTAACTAGTGTGGAGCTCACCAGGCACCCTATGTGCTCGGCACATCTGTGCTTTGGGGTTGCAAAGCAGAGCTCTGCAGCCTTGTAGGACTCCATTCTACAGAAAACAATCGATAAAGTAGATAATTATACAGCTTATTAGAGTGAGATACCCTAAATATTCACTGGAAGGACTGACGCTGAAGCTCCAATACTTTGGCCACCTGATGCGAAGAACTGAGTTATTTGAAAAGACCCTTATGCTGGGAAAGATTGAAGGCAGGAGAAGAAGGGGATGACAGAGGATGAGATGGTTGGATGTCATCACTGACTCCATGGACATGTGAAGTGAAGTTGCTCAGTCATGTCCGACTCTTTGTGACCCCACGGACTGTAGCCTATGAGGCTCCTCTGTCCATGGAATTTTCCAGGCAAGGGTACTGAAGTGGGTTGCCATATGCTTCTCCAGGGAATCTTCCCGACCCAGGGATTGAACCCAGGTCTCCCCCATTGCAGGCAGACGCTTTACCATCCGAGCCATCAGGGAAGCCCATGAGTTTGAGCAAATTCTAGGAGATACGGAAGGACAGGGAAGCCTGGCATGCTGCAGTCCACGGGGTTGCAAAGAGTCAGACACAACTCAGTGACTGAACAACAGAGTGAGAAGAGTCTTATGGGAAAAAGGGAAACAAACAAGCAAACACAGGCAGGGGAGTGAGGACTGGGAATAGGGGGTGCTACAATTGAAAACTGAGTGGCCAGGGCAGGTCACTGAGAATGCTCTATTTGAGTAAGGATTTTAAGGAGAGGAGGATTTAAGTGTGCAGCTTATCTTGGGGAAGATCTTTCTAGCTGGAAGTGTAGCCAGTGCAAAATCTTCAGGATTAGCACATGCCTGGCCTTTTTGAGGATAAGCCGGTGAGCCAGTGTGCAATGAGCAGTGAGATAAAAATAGAGATAGGGAGAGTGGGTGGAGTGGACGTGGTGGGGGGAGGAGATGAGGTCATAGCAGTAGCTGATTTCGACGGGTATGGAACATTTTGGATCTGGTAGAGATTATCAGGACTTAGGTATTCATTCTTCATGGTATGTAAACCATTAGACAAGTTTGAGGAGAGAGTGACATAAACCAATTTATCTTTTAAAAGGGGATCACTTTGGTTGATGAGAAGTATTAGATTCTGGCTGTATTCGGAAGGTAGGACCAAGATTTTTTGACCCATTGGCCTTAGGAGAGAAAGGGAAGAGTCCAGGATGATTCTTTGGTAGGTTTGTTGTTGTTTTATTTTGCCTGAGCCACTGGAAAGATGGAGTTGCCTTCAACTGAGATGGGAAAGCTGACTCTAGAACAGATTTGGGGGGAAAAATCAGTACTTCAATTTAGGTGTTATGCCAATTGAGATATGGTATACAAGATGTCCATGATCTGTATTGGAATAAAAATTTCTATTTAAATGCATTTAAGTTTTTAGTTCATTTAACCAAATAATTAAATAGTAGTATTAAGATATAGCAAGCATCAGAATAGTTATAAGCCAACGGCCAAAATCTGGGGAAAAGAGCTCAAATCACACAGCTGGTAAGTGACAGAACTGTTTCTATGTCACGACTCTATGAATTGTTCTTCCTGAGATGATGTAACTCCTGTATCAGACTCTCGACAAAGCAAATGACGTTCAAATGAACTTTCTATTGGACTTGTGTACAATATAAATCCTGGACCAGCTCATTCACATAGGTGCTGATTCAAAAAAAAGATCTAAATATTTTACTTGAGGGCAAGCAGGGTAATTTTCAATTATCTCAGTGGAAGTGTAGAGAACAAGAAGGAAATGATCTCCTTTCATTTTGGATGTTTTGGCCCAAATCTGCAGAATGACAGTTCTGGGTGCCACAGTTTGAAGAGGACATTGGCATACTGTGTCCAGAGTGAGGAAGTCAAATGGAAGATGACATGGAGATCTTATCCCTGAGGTGTAATCAGAACTGGCATGTTACATAAGATTAAGAAAAAACATCTCCAAGTGTTTGAAGAAGGAAAACATTTAAGTGATGTATTTAGAAGAGGAATAACATTCCTGAGGATTAAAATAGATGGAAGTTGCAAGGAAGCACAGAATGCCTCAAAAGAAGCAAGTGTTTCTCACTAACTAGAGTACCTGGAAAAGGAATGGTTTTGCCTCATGAGCAGGTAGGGCCCCCATGGCTGGACAGAATCCAGCAGATGTTGGATGACCACTGTTAGGGATCTGCATTGAGTCATTAAGCTTTAGAATTAAAAAGAATTGTGTGTGTGTGTGTGTGTTAGTTGCTTTGTCGTGTTCGACTCTTTGTGACCCCATGGACTGTAGCCCACCAGGTTTCTCCATCCATGGAGTTTTCCAGACAAGAGTACTGGAGTGGGCTGCCATTTCCTTCTCCAAAAAAGAATCTTATAAACCCAATATAGAAATTCTACTGAAAGAGAGGCTGGGAAAGTGAAACTATGGTCTTATCCAGTTCCTGGATTCTGTTACTATAAAAGCTCTCGAAGTCCACCCACTGGATGGCTCTCCAGTGGTGCCTCAAGACACACGACTTGGGCTCTCCATATGCTGAACACGGTCGTGGCTTGCTCGTTCTCTCCTTGGCCCTTGCTTGTGTTCTTAGGCTCCTAAAAGAACACGATCCATACTCCTAAAAGGCTGAGTTACAAGCTTACTACGAGTGGGTTCTATTTGTTCCCAGACCTGTTTATACCAGCTTTATTTTTCCATTGTAATTAAATGACTTGATTAACTAGAAGGCTATCCTTGTAGCTCAGCTGAAGAATCTGCCTACAATGCAGGAGACCTGGGTTTGATCCCTGGGTCAGGAAGATCCCCTGGAGAAGGAAATGGCAACCCACTCCAGTACTCTTGCCGGGAGAATCCCATGGACTGTGGCCTGCCAGGCTCCTCTGTCCCTGGGGTTGCAGAGTCAGAGATGACTTAGCGGCTAAACCACCACCAAACCAGTGATATCTGAATATGAGAAGGGCATTGTTACTTCTGTGGAACAGAAGTGATTGCTCTGGAGAGTTGCTACAGGAAAAGTGAAAAGTGGCTGTTGAATTGGATGTGGGAGAGAAACTTTTAAAAGGCTGACAGAAAAATGTAGAAATCTAGAGGGATTCTGCACTCAAATTGTAGCTCTTGGTCTATTTTTAAAGAAAATGAAACAGAACATTATATTTTATGTGGTTATGGACTGTGTCTCCCCCAAATTCCTATGGTGAAGCCCCCCAAACCCTGTACCTCAGAATGCAATTGCATCTGGAGATCACTTTTAAAAAAGGGATTCGGTGAAAATAAGGTAATTAAGGTGGGGCCCTAACTTAATATGGCTGGGGTCCTGAGAAGAGGAAGAGATATGGGAGTGATGGACATAGAAAAAAGACCATGTGAAGAGGCAGAGGACCACCATCTACCAACCATGGAGCATGGCCGCAGAAGAACCAAACCATCTGACCCCTTGACCTTGGACTTCCAGCCCCTAGAGCTGTGAGAGCATCCATTTCAGCTTGAGCCGCCCAGCCTATGGCGTTTTGTTATGGTGGCCTTGACAAACTCATGCAGATGTTTTGTGGGCCAATTTTTGTGAAGAGACAAGACACAGCAGCAATCAGGAGACCCAAGCTCAAAAAGTCTGGTGAATGGATATTGTGTGTTAAACAAAGTGCTTAAGATACTTGTAGTAATTGGTCATGATTACCTGCCTAACCTGCTGTTTCGATTCATACAGCAGGGACATTCTTTCCCTCCAGACTGGAGGGCGTCTACTGTGTCCTTCGTCATCCTTTTATTTGTTTGTTCGTAAACACTTTATCAAGGGCTGTTTATCATGACACCTGGAGAGCAGTCGTGCAGAATGAAACAAGTAGATATTGTTCTGGTGGCAAGAAGCTGAGAAGAGCAATAGAAGTTAGACACGAGTCTAGTTAGACACAAGTAACCCTCCGTCAAGGCAGTAGGGTGATGAGTCAGAACCGAGGAACCTCAAAGGCTGCAGAAGTTCTCGGGAAGAGGGGATGGTTTTCCATGGTGATCAGGGGACATTTGAATTTCCCTTTGAAGCTGAAGGTAAGGTTTGAACTAGGCTGGAGGGTTATTCAATGTAGTAGGACTGGCATGACAAAAGCACAAAGCTTTGAAAGGTCACAGGACATTTTTGAAGTGGCCTGTGGGTCCATTTGACTAAGGCGTGGAGGTCAGTGGACAGCTGTGTGGTCGCTGGGCCCTCCTCAGTACAGCTCTGACATTCACTCCAGCCCCAGTTCCCGTGACTGCCTGCCTGCCTTCACCTTTATGCCCTGGGTCCAGGAATCTAATTGTGACCATGTTCAAATGGGATGTGCTTTATCACTTTTCTGCCCAGCTGGGCTTCCATAGCTCCTCTAGCTCCTCCATGGAAGCTCAGCTCAGATGGCAGCCCTTTAGGGAAATTGCGTTAGTTCCTGCTGCTCCCGTAACCCACACTCAGTGGCTGAGAACAACCCACAGATTTATCCCCTTAGGCTTCTGTAGGGCAGGAGTCTGACGGGGTTGCACCGCTTCAGTCAAGGAGTCAGCAAGGCTGTATTCCTCTCCGGAGGGTCTGCAGAGAAGCTGCGTCTTGCTTTTCCAGCTCCTAGAAGCCCCGACTTTCCTCAGCCCCACCCTCCACCCTCTCCGGCGAAGGCAGGCTGGGTCTCCTGCACATCAGGTGACTCTGGTCTCCTCCTCTAATTCCCTCTTTCACTGTCAAAGACCCCTCGGACTCCACTGGATTCCCCCGACACTCCAGGAAGCGCTCCTGACCTTAAACTCAGCTGATGAGCAGTCTGTAAGCTGGATTCCAGTTTGCTGTGTAATCTAATTTCGTCACTTGCTAAGTTGCTTCAGGTGTGTCCAGCTCTTAAATGACCCCATGGACTGTACCCCCCAGGCTCCTCCATCCATGGGATTCTCCAGGCAAGAATACTGGAGTGGGTTGCCATGCCCTCCTCCAGGGGATCTTCCCAACCCAGGGATTGAACCTGCATCTCTTACATCTCCTGTATTGGCAGGCGGGCTCCTTACCATCAGCCCTGTGGTCACAGATTTGGGGAACTAGGTGACAGACATCGTGGTAGGGCCATTATTCCATCTTCCACAGAAACCTCCCCTCATTTTTCCCATCAATGCCAGGTATGCATTTTGTTCTCATAATATCTTTTTCTTTCTTTGTTTCCGTAAGATAAATATACTGGAGAAGATGCTGCTGCTGCTAAGTCACTTCAGTCGTGTCTGACTCTGTACGACCCCATAGATGGCAGCCCACCAGGCTTCCCCATCCCTGGGATTCTCCAGGCAAGAACACTGGAGTGGATTGCCATTTCCTTCTCCAATGCATGAAAGTGAAAAGTCAAAGTGAAGTCGCTCAGTCGTGTCTGACTCTAGCGACCTCATGGACTGCAGTGTACCAGGCTGCTCTGTCCATGGGATTTTCCAGGCAAGAGTACTGGAGTGGGGTGCCATTGCCTTCTCCACTGGAGAAGATATATAATCCTAAAATACTTCTTTTTGTTGTTTTCAATAACCTTTATTTCATTGCTGTGTTGGGTGTGCTACACTCTGAGTTTGATTGTATACAATAAAATTACTTCCAAAGTGGTTATAACAATTAATATCAACCTGGATGCTAGTCTCTAATTTCTTTCCTTTTCAAAAAAATTAAAAAAATAGTTGGAGCATAATTGCGTTACAATGTGTTAATTTCTGCTGTCCAGTGAAGTGAATCAGCTGTATGTGTACATATGTCCCCTCCCTCTGGAACCTCCCTCCCCGCCAGCCCAGCCCTCCCGGTCGTCACTGAGCGCTGAGCTGAGCTCCTGGGCCACACAGCGGCTTCCCTCTAGCTATCTGTCCTGCACAGGGTAGCCACACATGTCAATCCTATGCTCTCGATCCGTCCCACCCTCTTCTTCCCACCCCTCGTCATAATATCTTACATACAGCACATTCTGAACTTTACCCTTGCTATTAATTTTAAAAAATTACTATTTCGTGATCATCATACACTTGGTTTGTTCAGGGAGGATGCTGTCTCTTTTATCTCATAATTGCTTCTGTGTCCCCAGTACATGGCACATAGCAGTTACACGACAAAGGGGCTGAGGATGAAGGACGGAAGAATTAAATGCCTTAAAAATGACACGAAATTTACTAAATGATGAAAATGTCTCTTCGATGACTTATCTGAAAAATCCTGAGAAAGGAGATGGCTGAGTCTTGGTATTCCAGAGAGTTCTTTACATCCTCTGGGTAGTGGAGTCCTGAAAATACTTTGCTGAATCCACGGATACGAAAGACCGAGCAGAGTGAAGAGTGGGCTCGTGAACAGTATGTCTTCAAAAGGTCTCCTTTTCATCTTTTCTTTTTGCTCTTAGCAAGAGAGGAACGGGAACGCAGAGAGGGAAACGCCCTGATGTTATGAAGAGGCCCTGATGTTCAGCCACGTTGCACGGGGACCCAGGTGTGTGGCTGCACAGAAGACCCTGAGTCAACATCCCGGCATCAGCGGAGCAGCTGCCGCCGGGATGAAGTGACGAGAAGGCAGCCTTGCTCCCCTGTCCGCACGCAGGTTCTCCTGGCCCCCCATCTCCTGCCTGTTTGCTGTTTCTGTGCTGGAGAACTGCCTCCTCCATTAGCAGCTGATCTACTTTTTTCTTTTTAAATTTAATTTAATTTTTTAACTTTACAATATTGTATTGGTTTTTGCCATATATCAAAATGAATCCACCACAGGTATACATGTGTTCCCCATCCTGAACCCTCCTCCCTCCTCCCTCCCCATACCATCCCTCTGGGTCGTCCCAGTGCACCAGCCCCAAGCATCCAGTATCGTGCATCGAACCTGGACTGGCGACTTGTTTCATATATGATATTATACATGTTTAAGTGACTACTGAAATAGCTCTCAGAAAGTTGCAGAAGGGGCTGTCAATTCATGCAATGATATTTAAATTATTCCCAGTCTCTCATCTCTCCGAAGTCCCTCTCCATCTGCAGTCAGCCTGGGAGGTCACGTCCCCAGCCTGGGTGTCCCTAGAGCTGAATCCCCTGACGTCCCCCATCAGGATTCATTAGCTGAGGATTGGGCCTCCCACATGGCTCAGCAGTACAGAATCCACCCGCCAGCTCAGAAGTAGGAGACTTGAGTTGGATCCCTGGTCAGGAAGATCCCCTGGAGGAGGAGGTGTGGCAACCCTCTCCAGCATTCTTGCCTGGAGAATCCCGTGGACAGAGGAGCCTGGCGGGCTACAGTCCATGGGGTCCCAAAGAGTCAGACACGACTGAACACAAGTGTGCAAGGCTGTGTGCATAGTCAGTTCTCAACTGAGACATGGGATCGTGTTGATACACCTCCAGATCAGGTCTGACTTTTCTGCTCCTTGCCGTGTGTGGGGAGACTGGTGCTGGGGGACCGAGGCAATCAGAGGGCGGATGGTGCAAACAAGTAGAAGACATCATTCAGATAGGAAACAGCATGTGAACACAGTGCTGTGATTCTTTGAATAATAACTTTTCTCGTGGCTTCCCAGGTGGCTCAGTGGTAAAGAACCTGCCTGCAATGCAGGAGCCACAGGAGACGTGGGTTTGATCCCTGGGTCGGGATGATCCACTGAAAGAGGAAATGGCAATCCACTCCAGTATTCTTGCCTGGAAAATCCCATGGACAGAGGAGGGCAGGCTACAGTCCATGGGATCGCAAGGATTCGGACACAACTGAAGCAACTTAGCCCACCCTCATGCACGTGGTTCCTATTAAGGGTGTGTTGGCAACATCCTTAAAAGGTTTGCAAGGACAGCTTGGGTGACATCCCTCTGGGATGGATGCTGTTGGACTGGTCAGAACTTCTTCTCCCCTTCCTCCATTCTGAATGATGGAAAAAATGAATGTATTTAGAACCAGCCAGCTGGACTCAGTGTAGATGATGTCAATGCGCTTGGCAGAGGGCAAAGCATGCCATCGGGGGTGCCTGTAAGGTAGCATCCTCTCTTCCAGGCATCGAGGCTGTGCTGACCTTGACCATATCTTGTGCTGAGAGCTTCAGGGTTTTTGGGTGCTGGTTGGCCCTGAAGTCCTGGTCCTCCACAAAGGCTGTTGGGCGTTGCTCTCAATCTTCTCCATCCTTGTGGCCATGGGTGGGGAATTTGATGAGGTCATAGCGGTGTAAACTGTTTCTCTGTGGAGGGCTCTTCCAAGGGTACACAGGGCGCTGCTGTTGCCCCAGGAGTTCTCTGGCTGCAAATACCTTTCAGCACCAGTTTCTAGACCTTCAAAGACGGCTTTGGCTTTGATTTTGCAGAGGAGGGGTGTGGTGTCAGGGGTTTCCTTTTTTTGCTTTCAACACCATCTTCATAAAAAAAAGGGTCTCTCGGTTCCAGCTGTTTTCTATCTTTCAGAATCAGTGGCCCCAAGTGCAACTGACAGAAATGAAGTAAATAAAAGGTGAACATCACTTTGTAGGAGATTCTGAAGCAGGACCAATTCTTAAGAAAAAAATATCAGCATTCAAAATGTAGCAAACCGGAGACCCAGCAAGAAAGCAAACTGTTTACAATGAGAACTGCTTAGAACTCATCCTCGAATCTACCCTTCCTGGAGGAGATCTACTGGGTCACTGATTCTGAAAGAGTTTGTGATACAGAGTGGATGGATCGACATCTGATTCCTGGGAAGATGACAAAAATGGCTGATAGATAAACTTCACCAAAAACAGGGAAGCGGATGAAACATAGATCTGACCAATTAGCCCTGGGGTTAGCGCCCTGAGCCATCTCTCCAGGCTCTCAGTTTTGTCTCTTGTCTGGATAGAAATCCACCGTGAGTCACTGCTGCTCAGCCTTTGTGGAATCAAAAAAGAAACTCAACGACATTACAGAATTCACAGGCTTTGCTTTCAAAGCAGCACTTTGAAAAATAAATTTGTGTGTTAAACATTAAGATGAAGTTTAATACCTACTTGTTAGAAACCTTTGAAGAGAGAAAACGGGATACTTTGTTCTGGAATAGATCACTTGCTTGAATTTGACATTACTTTTATCACATTTCCTTTGAAAGATGTTTCTGACTTAACACTTGACCTCTTTGAAAAGATAAAAGTCTTATATTCTATTGACAAAAATGTGTGTTTGTGTAGAAATACATTCCGTCATGGCAAAAATACGCTTCAGTGGCCTCACGACTAGATGGTTTAAAACAAATTTCAAAAATGCAAGCTTGAAGCTCTACATTTGTAAACATGCTCGCAAGTATATCGTGTAGTCCCTGTACATGTACAATGTCTTTACACAAGTTTTACTGTCATTTCTTTGCCTTATAATTTTCAGAATAAAACAGGAACCATCTTTAAGGGGATGTTTGGGTTTTACGTGTTTGGGGCAAGGAACAGAGGGCAAACCAGCATATTTCTATCATGTGTGCATGTGCGCTCAGTCGTGTCTGACTCTCTGCGACCCCATGGACTGCAGCCCGCCAGGCTCCTCTGTCCATGGGATTCTCCAGGCAAGAATACTGGAGTGGGTTGCCATTTCCTTTCTCCAGGGAAGCTTCCCGACCCAGGGATCGAACCCGGGTCTCCTGCATTGGCAGGTGGATTCTTTACCACTGAGTCACCTGGGAAGCCCCTATTTGTATCATAATTTTTTAAAAAAAACTTTGAATCATCAGAGTTGTTCTATTCTAATGAAACTTCTGGGTAGGTATATATATATATATATTTTAAAGATTGATGCATGGTTCTTCTCCCAGCGCTCCTGATGTAAGTTGGTCTGCAGTGTGGTACTGAGGCTCCCAAGTGATGGAAGCCAAAAGCCTGAGAACCAGTGTGTGCAAGCTATTCATTTGATCTCAAAATTGGGAAATTGTCATGTGTGTTTAATCATATGTTTACAGTATATTCTCAACCAGAGGTTCTCAAACTTTATCGAGGAACCAGAATCGCCAGGAGGAATTCCTGCCCCACCCTGGAGTTTCTGTGAGTAGGGGTGAGGCCTGACTTTGCTTTCTAGAACTTTACCAGCAGTGCTGGCACAATGGGTTCCATAGGTCACACTTTGTGAACCACACTCTCGCTCTCTTTTTAAAATGTAATGCTTTCTATTAAATAATTTGGATTTAATTTTTGGATTAAAATTTTGGAGCCCAAATATTAAATTGCAAAATGTAATACTGTTTATTAAAATGTAATACTGTTATTGAAGCTGAAACTCCAATACTTTGGTGACCTGATGGGAAGAACTGATTCACTAGAAAAGACCTTGATGCTGGGAAAGACTGAGGGTAGGAGGAGTAAGCAGATGACAGAGGATGAGATGGTTGGATGGCATCACCGACTTGATGCATGTGAGTTTGAGCAAAGTCCAGGAGCTGGTGATGGACAGGGAAGCCTGGTGTGCTGCAGTCCACGGGGTCACAAAGAGTCAGACACGACTGAGCGATTGAACTGAACTGAAATGTTTATTTAACTTCAAAAATATTTTCAGCATTCTAAACACACCAAAAAAAGAAAAAAGAAACAGGTTTTTGCAGATTGTGTTTAGTACAGAAGGTTCTTGAACTTTCATTGGTGCAGTATCTCTTGGCTTTGCTGACAATGAAGAGCTTGATAGTTTGCTTAAAAGACAGGTTAGATTTCATATATATGTATTAATATGGGATATTTGTTTTTCTCTTTCTGAGTTACTTCAGGCTGATTCGAGTTGTATAGCAGAAACCAACATGACATTGTAAGGCAGTTTTCCTCCAATTAAAAAAAAAAAAAAATCAAACAGTTTGCAACAACTGCCCTCCAACTAAAGGATCCGAAACACTTCTCATGCCTGCTGATCCCCTCTTTTCCACCACTAAGAGTGGCAGCGGGATGCTGAGTCGCTAATAGGAAAGCAAGACCTCCTGAAGCTAAATGGATGCTCACCGCTGTGTGGGCAGCTCCAGTCCCACAGTGCCGGCCTCGAGCTACCGGCCCTCCAGCCGCCAAACGAGGGGCGTGGCGTGTCTCCGTAGCTTTGGAGACCCACTCTCTCAAGCGGAGATAATTACTGAATTGCCCGGGACCTCTTTAAAAAAAAAACTATCCAAGTGACTCCTCCTCCTCTACCCCGAGAGATCTTGATCCGGTGGAAGTGGGGCACATTTGTGTTTTCAACTGGCACCTCTAGCCCTCTTTTTTAAAAGCAGTATTTCTTTATTTGGCCGCCCTGGGTCTTAGTGGCGGCACGCAGGGTCTTTGATCTTCATTACAGCATGTGGGATCTTTAGTTGTGGCGTAGGAACTCTTAGGTATGGCGTGTCAGGATCTAGTTCCCTGACCAGGGATCAAACCTGGGACCCCTGCGTGTGGCGCGCGGAGTCTTAGCCACTGACCACCAAGGAAGTCCCCGCTGATATTATTTTGGCGGTATTGAATCAATGTTATCAATTGTACCAATATTGTCTCTGAGGCCAAAGTAGACATTTAGGTTCTTAAAAAGTGATCTGTTCTAAAAAACTAAGAAATAGTAGTGTAATAGCAATTAAGAAACTAATAGTAATTAAGAAAAAAATGAAATAATAATGATACTGCTGCTGCTGCTAAGTCACTTCAGTCGTGTCCGACTCTGTGCGACCCCGTAGACGGCAGCCCACCAGGCTCCCCCATCCCTGGGACTCTCCAGGCAAGAACACTGGAGTGGGTTGCCATTTCCTTCTCCACATACAACAAAAATTGTGTAAATGTTAAGGTTTGGAGAGTACTTCTTTCTTGAAGAGTACTATTTTTTTAGATGATATAGTCTTTAATAGTACTTAGATTGGCAAATCGCCCATTATTTACAGAGGAAAATTCAGACTTCTCAATGTTGTCTTGTATTTTGTGTGTGTGTGTGTGTGTGTGTGTGTGTGTGTGTGTATGTATGTTATAAGGAGCTAGCCATGATTAGGAAATGGCCATGATTCGTTACAACTCTTTTTTATAAAAAGATTTCAATGAAAACAGTAAGTTTTTTTTTTTTTTTTAAGCAAAGAGGTTTCTTTTTATAATCAAGACAATATATTCTTTGAAAGTGGTATTTCTTGACATTTATAGCATTGGTGACAAGGTCATAATTTCTATTGTAATGAGATGCCTTTTAATAATGCATAACCCTAATGCAGAGAGCAGCACAGCTTCTCAAAAGCCTCATCACGGTGACTGTTTTCTAGCAAGGTCTAGGAGACTCTGAACAGGTCACATTTTGACTTGGCAATTCCAGTGACCTTTAGTCCATGGGTGTGCCTCTTCAAACTGTATGTACAGACCAGGATGTTTTGAGCCAAAATTCTACATTTTTTTATTTTTTGCTTTCATTTCAGGGAATGGTTAACTGTGAATAAAGGTTCTTGGCACATTCTCATGAGTTTTTAATGGTCAGACTTGAGAATGAGCAGGTGGTGATCAGACTGGATTTTGATTTTGGAAACACTTTGGGATTTTTTTTCTAGTTTTTTGAGTAACATCACATGCAGAAGTAGTGCTTTTGTTATGAGCGGAGAAAGATTTCATCCGTGTGTGTCTGTGTGTGTGTGTGTGTGTATTCTGGTTAGAAAATAACACATACAATAAAAAAAAAAAAAAGTCTGATACAAGGAAAGTTTAAGAGGAACTGCCAAGGAATTACCCATTCTTCCATGACTGTGCGTGGGTCTCTGTTTTATCAAGGCTTCCCCAATGGTTCATCAGGTAAAGAATCTGCTGGCAAAGCAGGAAACACAGGAGACGCGGGTTAGATCTCTGGGTCAGGAAGATTCCCTGGAGGATAAAAATGGCAACCCATTCCAATATTCTTGCCTGAAAAATTCCATGGACAGATTTGCCTGGCGGGCTACAGTCCATGGGGTCGCAAAAGTTGGACATGACTGGGCGCCTGTGCGACTCTGTTATCACATAAGCAGCTAGTCCTGTAGATAGCACCGCCTGATGTTCCCCTCAGCAGTGCAACCCAAGTATTGTTACATTGTTCAACTATTCTTTAAAAACAGGCTTTTAATATTCTGCAAGTAGGAAAAATAAAGCTTTTGCATGGACTTTTAAAAAACCATTTAAACTTATCGCTGCATTTGCATGGATAAAGCCACTGAGATACACCTGTGTGAAACAGATGTGTGAAGTATAGAAAATGTGGTCCAGAAGTGCCCAGCACAAAGCTGGACCCATTATAGAGTTCGTGCCTGTGTGCATGCTAAATCGCTTCAGTCGTGTCCAGCTCTTTGAGACCCCATGGACTGTAGCCCTCCAGGCTCCTCCGTCCCTGAAATTCTCCAGACAAGAGTACTGCAATGGGTTGCCATGCCCTTCTCCAAGGGATCTTCCTGACTCGGGGATGGAACCCACCTCTCCTGTGTCATTATAGAGTTCAACCCATATTTATTCAATAACCAAGAAAAATATCAGTGTAACAGAATAATCGATACATATTATTTGTAAAACTTGTGACATACTAGACATATTGTATAAGCACCTCCCATGACCTTAAAGGAATGTACATATTAATCTTAAGATGATGGGAGCAAGGGGTCACAGGTTACATCTTCTTGTGTTGTAGTAACACAAGTGATTATGGTCCTATATGATCTTTATTACTGATCACTCCTCTCTTACATCTCTGGCAGATTCGGATTGTACCATAAATTTTGCAAAATTTCTCTTGCCTCTCCCACCCATCGTTTGACTTTCATGTTTGTTGGCTTTAAAAATGAATCATGGGGAGAAAGCCGTGGTGCCAAGTGTCTGCCTCAATGTGTCAGAGTTTGCATTCTCAGTTAACTGCTGATGTAGTACAGTCAGTAAGACATAGTACCCCTAAGTAACACACGTCAAGATAAAGATATCTTTGTGTGTGTGTGTGTTTCCTTATGGATTTGTTTAATACTTCCAATCCATCCCGCTGATTATGATTTGGTGTGGTCCTTTAGACTGTAGAATGCTCACAGCATTCTACACTCTAACTTTTCCCAATCATCACATTATGCTTATTTCATTGGACATCTAGCTTTGTCCCCGCAGCTATTTTGTTGTGTTTCTTGTTGACTTGGTTTTGTTCCTAAGGGGCTCACCAGTTCCTTACCAAAGACGGTGGACTAGGTCTGTCTTGCAGCCGCTGTGCCTTCACGTGCCCTCTTGGATGGGTGTGGCTTTGCACAGCTGCCCTGAGGCTTTTCTGATGCAACAATGGTTGATTTGAAGGCACACAGCTGCCGACTTTCCTTTGATGGTTCCTGCTTCCCATGGGGAATAACCTTCTTATTTCTGTTTTGAGAAATGAAGCAAGACCTGCGATGAAAGCAGCATTGTCTAACGTGATTTATATTTGGGGGTGTTGCTATATTTGGGGTATTCCTATCTGGAAATAGCCTCAAGTCTTCTTAATTAGATCAGTCCAAACTCCTAGGGGATAACCCAAAGGTTATGACGGTCACTGCAGTCCTTAAAAAAATACATGTAAGAAAAAGCAAGTTGATTACCTTATTTGGGGTTTAAATTTGTTAAATTTGATTTTTAAAATAATCTAATTATGTATTATTTTTGCCTGTGCTGGCTTCTCTTATCATGGAACAAGGGCTCCAGGGCTCCAGGGCTTCAGTAGTTGCTGTTCCTGGTCTCCAGAGCACAGGCTCAATCTTTGTGGCACATGGACTAAGTTCCCTGCGGTTTGTGGGATCTTCCCTGCCCAGGGATCCACCCTGTGTCTCCTGCAATGGCAGGTGGATTCTTTCCTACTGAGCCACCGGGAAGCCCGAGGTTTGTGTGGTTTAAACATTGCTCTGAATACTGGTGTTAAAAAGGTAGTATTTGTTCTTCATATTCTGTGAATCTATATTCTTGTGTTTTGGATGGAATGCCCTAAGTGCTGTTCTAAATGAAAATTGGTCTGAGGACTGAAAGCAATCAGTTACCGCAGAGCTAATCTTGACATTGGCTTTGACCTTAGGCTGTCTCTATTTACTCAGTTACTCGGTTAAACAGCATTACGTATAAGTCTCTTACAGGAATATTACACTTTTCTGGAAGAATTCATCTTTAAGCTCCTTCAGAAACTTAGAAAATTCGGTTATGCAAATGTTTGCGTTTATCACGACCATGGTTTTAGCACTTGCATGAGGGAAAAAAATGCAAGTATAAATTTAAGCATTCCTTCTAGATATTCTCAAACAAAAGTCCCTACTTTAAAAGCACTCCAAATTTCCAAGAGTTTGCAGTTGGAAACACATGGAGTTTGAATTTCCAACTGCAAGCTGAGTTTGAGTTGGAAAATCCACTCTGAAATCCCGTCTAGGCAGAGCCGTGCGCGTCTGGGGATTCTTCTGCTGAAGCACATGTGTCCTCTCTCTCATCCTCATCACACGCTGTCTCTGCTCATCGCATTTTCAAGTCAGTCTCTTTAGTACAGCTGTCCCTTCAAGGGCCAGACAGGAACGGTCATGAATGGAGGTGAGCTAGTCAAGGTCCAGACAAGAGAGGAACAAGGGAGAGATCTTTGCTATCTCACCTGGCCCCCAAGCTTCACGCTTTCTTAGGCTCCTTTACCGCATTCTACAAGACATCTCTCTCTACAGTTGGGACTCTAAGTTCACAAATAATTTCCCAGAGCTAGACCTGGTCACCTAAACAAGAAGCTTATTCTCAGGCAAAGCTTCAACTTGTTCACATCTATCTGTCTGCATTATAAAACACAGAGGGCCTCGAACATGTTTCTGTAGAGTTTGATTCTATTATTTCAATCTGTCCTACCATCAAATTAAAGATCTGCTAGGGAGTTCTTGGAAATAATTCCAAGATGTCAAGTCTTGTGACTGCTACTGAAGCATTTCTGTGGTGGTCCTTGTTCTGTGGGTAATACTTTCCTGGTGCTATGGAGGAAAACTGGTCTCTATGGAGCTCAGATACAGGAATGCTTTACCTTAGCATGATGTATTTGTAGAACCAGTTTTTTTTTTTTTTTTCTGGCTAAATGTATGGTTATTTCATAAATCCAGCCATGAAAAATGTTCCATGTGGCTGAAATAGTATTTCCAGCTAGGTACAAATATAATTATGGGAGAGATTAATCTTGTATCTGTCAATATTTCTGCCACACAGATGCATAAAAAAACTGTCAATTCAGTGGGAAAAATCTCATTAGCAAGTTAGGCTGGGATAGGAGAAAAAGCAATATCCTTGGCTCGCTCAGGGAAAACAAGTATTCTGTGGACTGAACTTGATCCCACAATAATTATTCCAACACGCACATGTATGTTCAGTCACTTCAGTCGTGTCTGATTCTTTGCAACCCCATGGACTGTAGCCCACAAGGCTCCTCTGTCCATGGGATTCTCCAAGTAAGAGTACTGGAGTAGGGTGCCAAAACTTCCTCCAGGGGATCTTCCTGACCCGAGGATCAAACCTGCATCTTTTATGTCTCCTGCATTGGCAGGCAGGTTCTTTACCACTGGTACCACCTGGGAAGCCCTATTCCAGCACATCTTACCATAAAGAGTCTAGTTTCCTTCTTAAATATCCCACTGAAACAATTGAGTATGAATACATATATTTTATAGAAAAAATAAGAATATATTTCTCAGATGGCTCAACTCATATGGACAGCCAATTTCTGGTCTGGGGTCCAAGAATTACATTTGTTAGTATTAAGGAAAGAACATGGATTATAGAAAGCTTATTGACTTAGATCTCCAAGGGACTCTGAAAAAATGAAAGAGGAGTGATCTTCATGATTCAAAGTAGAGAGAAAAGACACAGCAATGCAAGGAGAGTAGAACACTTAGGGTTTGTAATGGGGCTTAGAAAAAAAAAAGAAAATGATAGATTTTTTTAAGCCACTTTTTTCAACATATTGATTACATCTTTGTGTGGTTGTTATTCTGGTAGAAATGACAGTTTTCATTTCTTTTCTGTACCTGTCCCCAATTGATTGTCACTCTTACTTCCAGGGGTTTTGTGGGAATCTCTCTGTCATATAAGAGGAAGAGCTGGGACAGAGCCTCTTGTGTTGAAATTGCATTCACTCTGCTCTAGGAAATAATAAAAAGAGCCATCTAATTGCTACGATGCAATTACAGGACTGTCCATCTGACCTGAAATATAGAGTAAGTTTTCATTTTGCCTTGAGGGGAACTCCTGAGGGGAATTCGTTTCCTGATGAAATTGTGTTCCCAGTTCTTGTGGGTTTAGAGAAACACTGAAGTAAATCTGAGGCATCGCCCCTGAAACGGAGCCTTGGAGGTCACTGGAATGAGGCTGGATTTCCCAGGTTAATTTCGAGTGATCAGTTAACAATTGAGATGTATGGGCCTGGAAAAGTCCATTTTGTTCATTTCCACGATTTTAGGAAAATCCGTTTGGTTCATTGTCCTGAATAGAAGCCCGCTTTACCCATGGGCTCGGTGAAGCAGAACACAGACTCTACCTGGCTAGTTTTCTTGTCATGGATTGTATGTTGATTTATATGTTAATGAAACTTTGGCTGGTCTACTAAATGTAAGTTTCTCAGAGACAAGATGTTAATCTGTATTTAATGCATGTATCGTAAGGTTAAATCTGGCATGAAAGGCAATTGAGATTTCCACAGTGCTTGATTCAGGGGTTTGCGGGGGAGAGCAGTAGCACAAATCTAATTTTACAAGGAAATTGCTGAAAGAATTGATGTAATAGAATGGGTATAATAGAGCAAGGTATTTAAAATTTGCATGCTCAGGTGGGTAATAAGCAATTTGAAATGATCTCTGGTCACTGAAAAAGGCCCATTTGCTCGAAAGACACTACTGGTTTTTGATAGCCGTGAGCCAGCCTATTAACTTGGCCTTTCTCTCAATTTGAGTTTTTACTATTAAGGTGACTTTACTTCAAGCGTTTCTTATTTTGAAGGAATCAAAATATGTGTGCATGCATGCCTCTGCGCATATGTATTTTCTCTCTCACTCTGTATCCGTGTGCCATCTACATACACATGGAATGCTGGTGTTAGGGGAAGTGGTACTCCAATTATAGTCTGTGAATGCTTGGACGAGAAGGATGTTCCCTAGTATTGGCAGTGAGAACGTGAGCAGACATGCATTTTTATCATGTGTGTGTATTTATTGAAGGAAAATAAATGTAAAGGCATCATTTTATTATAAAATTAGAAAGGGAGTATATTGCCTTTCTTGGAATTTCCTCTGCATTTTAAAGTAAGTTTTGAAAGACGGGGAAGAGATGCTGCTAGTAATTTCCAAATGACTTACTGAAAAAGAAATGCTGTGGCGTTTTGATTTCTGTTGCTAGAACAGTTCTTCAAACTTGGTGTGTAGCTAAATAGATTGGGCAAGGAGTTAGGCAGAATTGGCAAGGCAGTACCACGCTGCCAAGGAAGGGGGACGAATCTGCAGCCTACGCTCAGTCTTAGGTGAGGAGGTGACGGCCCTTCTCACATTGTTCTGACACATGTTTGAAACGCTTTCAAGTTTGATATAGTTTGAACAAGCAAGCTTTGAATTGCATAGGGTTAAGATGTGTTACCGGAGAAGGCAATGGTGCCCCACTCCAGTACTCTTGCCTGGAAAATCCCATGGATGGAGCAGCCTGGTGGGCTGCAGTCCTTGGGGTCGCTAAGAGTCAGACACGACTGAGCGACTTCCCTTTCACTTTTCATGCATTGGAAAAGGAAATGGCAACCTACTCTGGTGTTCTTGCCTGGAGAATCCCAGGGACAGGGAAGCCTGGTGGGCTTCCATCTATGGGGTCGCACAGAGTCGGACATGACTGAAGCGATTTAGCAGGAGTAGCAGCAAGATGTGTTACAGAGAAGAGTATGTGGTCAGTGGCTGAGTTAAAACCTGAGTTTGTAAGTCAGTTGTTTAATAGTGGTAAATCCACTGTGTTTGCATAGTTAATTGTAGTTTATCTATATTTCAGCATCAAGCTTTGCTTTCTGAGGCTCTTACCCATGATACAGCACAATCACCATCCTTCATGTTTTGAGACACTTACTTGTAGGATTTAATTATGAAGTAGGATCTACTGATGAAGTAGAGCATCATTTGATGTCTGTCACTGGAAGAAACCCCAAAAATGGATCTCCAGGAAGAGAGAACTCAGCTTTCTTCACTGACCTCCCCACTGGGGCCAGAAAGCTAAGCATTTCAATGTCCCCAGTACCTCTTCAGATGAGTTAACATAAGAGCGCTTTCTGTTGAGACACTGTCATATGACACTAACTATGAGCTCTTTAATATTCACATGCATCTATAAAAATTGCAGTTGCTCTTTTGTCCATTAAACAATCTAACGAGAGAGGAGGAGGGAGGAAAGGGAAGGAGGAGGAAATTTGACCTTTTTTTTTTGTAGTTTCAAAATGAGAGGGCAGGCAAGAATGAGAGTCTGGGGGTACTCCAGTCCTCTCTCTGTGGGGTTTGAAAGAAATTGACGTGAAAGAAGATGTGGTCACAACTTGTCTCGATGTCCATTCGGATAAAGCCAAAGCCTATCTCCCACTTGCAGAGGCCTTGCTGAAATATCCTGCAGGTCGGTAGAGACAAATCAGGAGACCTGTCAGGGCAGCTGACTAGTTAACTGCATAGACTGTGATTCTGACCTGAGAAGAGATGAAGGTTAAAGAGGACAGGAGATTGAAATTGCTCTGGTTACTTAAGAGTCCCTTCAATCTAGAGGGAGATAAAGATGTACTGAAGTATGAAAAATGAACCTTCTCTCCTCTAATTCTGCACAACAGAAGATGGCAGAGATCTTAACAGTGATGTCTGCAGAAAGGAAAGTATTAGCTGTTTTTTTGCTGAAAGTGCATTTGTATTAATAGTAACCTAGCTGTTACAGTTACCAGGTTTGCCTTAAAGCATCAGTGGGAAAATGTCTGGAGTAAGTGTAGCCATCACTAGGTGCCTTTCAGCAGGTAAAGGAACAAAATTGTTATAAAGTAGTTTGTTTTAATCCAATCACACTGCAATAACACAATACCATAGATTTGGTGGTTTACAAGCAACAGAAATTTATTGCTCACAGTTCTGGAGGCTGGAAGTCTGCTATTAAGCTGCTGGCATAGTTAGCGTTAAGAGAGATTCTGATTCCGACTTCTTGCTGTGTTCTTACTTGAAGGGCGGGGGAAGGGAGCTCTCCGGGGTCTCTTTTATAAGGGCACTAATCCCACCGCAAGGGTTCTATCCTCATGACCTCATCACCCTCAAAGACCCCACCCCATAATAAAAGTCACGCTTGAATTTGGTAACGAGTGTGTTTTGGAGGGGAGAACTCAGTCTCTGGCATAGTTAAAAGTGAAAGTGAAGTCGCTCAGTCATGTCCGACTCTTTGTGACTCCATGGACTGTAGCCCACCAGGCTCCTCCGTCCATGGGGTTTTCTCCAGGCCAGAATACTGGAGTGGGTTGCCATTCCCTTCTCCAGGGGATCTTCCTGACCCAGGGCTCAAACCCAGGTCTCCTGCATTGCAAGCAGACTCTTTGCCGTCTGAGCCACCAGGAGACAAATATTCAAATATGTTGATGGTATCATTTTTTCCCATTTGACTTTGGAGAAGATCATAGAAAAGGAAATTTGCAAAGTAGAACTTAAAGGAATGTAACTGGAAACAAAATGACCTTTGAACTGAGGAAAGAGGGAGTCTGTGTATATTCAGCAAATGGATTTTGGACAGTTATCCCTCCTCTGCCCCCACCCCAAGGCTGAGAAATAAAACATTGAAAAATAGCTCTTATTTAGTGAAAATAGTTGGGCAAAAATCCTCAAGACTTCCTTTGCTTATGGAAATATAAAGAACAAGTTGCAAAGTATCTTTATTACTCTCCATTTTAATATCTCTTCTTGATTTGTCCAGGAATTCATTCAAATCCCAAGTGAAAACATTTGGCAGTTTGTCAAAGTTTATTTTTTTTTCTTTTCTTTGTGATTCAAATCACTTTCTTCAGGAAATTGCTTTGTATAAGCTTTCAACTGTTTCATTATGAGTTTGCTTCGTCCTTGCCTAGAATGGAGTTGTTTTCCCCAAACCTGAAATTTCTGCTTTCTGCTTTCCACCTGATAAACTACTTCATCAGAACTCCATGCCCAGATGTGCCTGACTCACCTCAACTTAAGCTGGGGGTGACTCCTGAGCCTGGTTTTCCAGATCTTTCTTCCTTCACAGAAAGCTGTTGCCTGAGTGCCTGTAATGAATGGCATCACTTGGATTGTCATTCTTACTGGTCCAAGAGTGGGTTGAGCTGGGGGAAGTGGCAGGTCACAGAAACCTGGGAGACACGCTTCTTAGTTTTTTGGAACCTCTGTCCTGCAGTTCTTCCCGCCACCCAGAGGTCATGATGATAATAATACAAGACAAAGTAAAGAAGGTTGAGTGCCAAACAATTGATGCTTTCAAACTGTGATGCCAGAGAAGACTCTTGAGGGTCCCTTGGACTGTAAGGAGACTCAACCAGTCCATCCGAAAGGAAATCAACCCTGAATATTTATTGGAAGGAATGATGCTGAGGCTCCAATATTTTGGCCACATGATGCGAAGAGCCAACTCATTTGAAAAGACCCTGATGTTGGGAAAGACTGAGGGCAGGAGGAGAAGGTTGACACTGAAGGACAGGGAAGCCTGGCGTGCTGCAGTCCATGGGATCACACAGACTCAAACACGACTGAGCGACCGAACAACAGGAACTCAGGGATCACCAGAGTCCTAAGTCATAGAAACAAAAGCACTGAGGCTGGTCAGATCGCAGGCCTGAAGAGTGGTGCGGAGACCCAGAGCAGATACAGAGCAGCATCCATGATTGCATTGTGCAGGCAAGAATGTTAAGAAAAGACAAAAAAGCCCCTGGAGACTCTTTCTTAGCTCTTTAATTACTAGTGTCCTTGTAAGATTGTAGAAGTATGCCTACTCTGACAACATTGAATTTATATATTTCGGTGCTGGGAAAACTTCTCTTAAAGGTTTTTTCTCAGCTTTTTAGAAAGATAGCAGTTGGGCTCATGCTGTGTCAGCGCTTGCCTTTAAAGTAAAATTAGGCGTGTGGGTGTTAGAATCAAGATGCTGTTGGACATGCAAGATTTAATAAATATTTTTCATGAAATAAAGGGAGAAGGATTGGAGGGGCCAGATAAAGTGAAGTTCAATTTTTTTCCAGGGTATTAGCTTCCAAACTTGTTCATCTTTTGCTATTGCTGTTATTTAGTCACTAAGTCATGTCTGACTCTTTTGCAACCCCATGGACTGTCGCCTATCAGGCTCCTCTGTCCATGGGATTTCCCAGTCAAGGATGCTGGAGTGGGTTGCCATTTCCTTCTCCAGGGAATCTTCCAGACTGAGGGATTGAACCCATGTCTCCTGCATTGGCTCTTGTGGGTTGTTTATCACTGAGTCTCACGGGGGAAGCCCTTGTTCATCTTTTAATTGTATTAAGATAATTTCAAGCACAACAAAATTTACAAAAAGGAAAAAGCTGTAAGGAGCTCTTGTATTCCCTGTACTCGGAGGGCTAGGATGAATGATTGACCCCCCCACCCCCTACCCTGCTGAGGCACACCCCCAACAGATCCAGGCTTTAGCCCCTGGAGCCTCTGTCATCTCATATGGTGAAAAGGGACCTTGCTGATGCGATTACTGTGCAGTATCCAGGAGGCCCTAACTGTCATCACAAGTGTGACCATAGAGGTGGAAGTGATGGGACCACCCAGACAGAGGCCGGAGTAAAGCCCTTTGCAGACAGGGGAAGGGGCCACAAGCCAAGGGAAGTGGCAGCTGCCAGAAGCTAGACTGACCAGAGAGAGGCTTAGCCCTCACAGTCCCTGGGAGACCCAGACCCCTCAACCCCAGCCTGCCAAAACTGACCTCAGACATATCTTCTAAACATCTGGCCAAGGGCAGGAGGTCACCACAAAGCCGATGCTCCTAACAATGGGAGAAAGCGTTCAACTTCCTTCCCTGGGTGATGTGGAGGTGACCCAAGTACCCCCCAGATTAGGTAAGTGAGGGGGAGGCAAATCAGTGAATCATCCTTTTTTTTTTTTTTTGAATTTTTTTTTTTGAATCATCCTTTCGTAGCTTTTCTTCTGTCTTAAGCAGATGCTGTTCTTCCTCTGGGAGTTTTTAATGCTGGGGGAAAGAGGCAGGGATTTTCATAAAGAGCACAAAGGCCTTTGGGAGAGAAGGGATGAGCCTCTTGCAAAAGCCCCATCTTTCAAAGTGGGAAACGCAGTGGGGTGAGCAGCATGGCCCAGACATGGTCCACTGGCATCGCCCCCAGTGAGGACAGGAGACGTGGAGTGGGTGTGATTTGGAAAAAAATGCTCAGCAACCATTTTGCCAGAAGCTGGAGCCGTGTATGCACCCAGTCATCTGAGCTAGGCTGATGCTTCGGGGAGCAAGCGCTGGGGTTCAGAGGGGGACATGAGAGAAAGTGATGCCCACAGCCCTGCAGTCTGGGCTGGGGAGGGAGACGCGGCTGGAACTGGCATCTGGGAGCACACGGGGAGGCTCCTGTGCTTCGCTGAGAAGTGTAAACATCACTAGATTTGTCCTCAGTCTAGTGAGAGTAGATCACACCAGGTAGATAGAATTATTGCTTCTAATGCCTGTTTCCCCCATTAGACTGAAAACATCTTAAGGGCAGTGGTCATACTCATTGATTGGAGCCCCTTCTGGCCCCACAACTGCCTGGATGATGCTTGTGTTGAACGAATGAATGAAATGACACCTAATTTTAAAAAGTGAAAGTCTCTCAGTGGTGTCTAATTCTTTTCGAGGAGAAGGCGATGGCATCCCACTCCAGTACTCTTGCCTGAAAAATCCCATGGACAGAGGAGCCTGGTGCGCTGCAGTCCGCTAAGAGTTGGACACAACTGAGTGAGTTCACTTTCACTTTTCACTTTCATGCATTGGAGAAGGAAATGGCAACCCACTCCAGTGTTCTTGCCTGGAGAATCCCAGAGAATCCCACCAGAAACCCTGGTGGGCTGCCGTCTATGGGGTCACACAGAGTCGGACACTACTGAAGCGACTTAGCAGCAGCAGCCATGGAGTACACAGTCCATGGAATTCTCCAGGCCAGAATACTGGAGTGGGTAGCCACTGTTCCCTTCTCCAGGGGATCTTCCCTATCCAGGGATCGAACCCAGGTCTCCTGCATTGCAGACAAATTCTTTACCAGCTGAGCCACCCTAATTTAAAAGCCCTAATTAAAAATAACCACTGAAATATCAACTTCTCCATAGAACTTTACTACTAACCTCACCATCTCTGGTCAGTTCAGTAAATATGCAGGAAATCTATGTAACATCCCTCCCTCCATCCGTCTATCCATCCTTCCTTTCATCCATCTACCTACAGGGTGAGCATATATGTGCAGATAAATAGCACACACAGGTACAATATCCATCTCCAGCTCTATTTTGAAATCCCACATCTTATATTGAACCACCTGTCTTCTGTCTCATTGACCATCCTCTCCATCAGACCATGGGTTCTTTGGTGGGGGAACCTGTTCTTTCTTTAGTATTTCAGAAATGGTTGTATTAGTTTTATTTTTGGCTGTCCTAGGTCTTTGTTGCTGTGGGGTCTTCTCTAGGAGCGGTGCATGGGCTTCTCTCGTGTGGGGTGAGGGGTCTAGGACACACAGGCTTCAGTAGCTGCGACTCCCAGGCTCTCAAGCACAGGTTCAATGGTTGTGGTGCACAGGCCTCAGTTGTTCCACGGCACGTGGACTCCTTCTGGACCAGGGATCGAACCTGTGCCTCCTGCATTGCAGGTGGATTCTTTACCACTGAACCCCTAGAGAAGCCCACCTATTCTTTTTTCTTTTCTTTTTGTTACAAAATTTTACTACTTCACAAGTTTTCAAGTCAAACTCCTCTTTAACTGTAAAATGCAAAGTCCCCCTTCTCCCTTTCTCACAACAGGAGGGGTCTGCTTAGGCCCTTCAAGAAAATAGATGGAAGCTCTGACGCTCCACGGGGTTCCTGGTTCATGGTTTGGGAACCGCTGCTCTACTGTGTACTGGGAATGTGAAAGTCTCTGCCCTCAGACTGGGGTCCACGCGGGAACCGTTGGCATCCTTCTGCTTGATGTGACGTTGGGAAAGCCTTCCCTTTAATCGGATGAAAACCTCTCATTCCATAATCAGAGGAAAAACAAAACAAAACACCCTCAGCTTGCACTCACGCTCTGTGGTAGGTGTCTGTTCTGCCCTTTGGGTCAGATGGAGTTGTGGTGGGTGGGATGACCCCATCCTGAACGAGATAGTGAACTCCCCTGGAGAGGGGAGAAGCGGGCTGAGAAGGGAGCTTGGCGGTGCCAGAGGTGGGGTTCTCCAAGTTCACGGTTTTGACCAGGGCGTGGTCTGCTCCCCCCGCCCCGAATGCTTTGTAACTGTTTTTGGCTAATGGACATGAAAGTTTGCATAAAATAGGCTTATTTAATGAAGACTGCCCTTGATCTTTTTCCAGGCCCACGATGGAAATTTTCAATAAGAAAAAGTCTGCTTAATAAATGCATTTGGTAAACATTAAATTGACTTCACCCCAAGTATTTTTTTTTTTACTTTTATGTAGCTTTCCACAATAAGTTCCATCTGGGAAAAGCCACATTTTCCGGGGGGTGGGAGTGAATTTCTTTTCTTTTATTCTCCGGGGTAGTCTGTGAAATCCCGTCTCTCTGGTTCCTTTGACCTTCCATGAGATGATGGGGTAATGAGGGTGCTCGTGATGAATCAGTAGCAGTTTCTGCACGAATATTCAATTTTTAATACCGACAGTTGATTTCTTGACCAGAGTGTGCCCACTGGAAAGGGCAGGACCTGCAGTGGATTAATGACCTAAAATCAGTGTTCAGTTTTCCTCTCTCTCTCTTTCTTTTTTATGTTAGGTTATCTCTTGAAGAAACTTAGTGTATTAGTTGCTCAGTCGTGTCCCTCTTTTTACGACCCCAAGGACAATGGCCCACCAGGCTCCTCTGTCCATGGAATTCTCCAGGCAACAATACTGGAGTGGGCTGTCATTCCCTTCTCCAGGGGATCTTCCTGACCCAGGGATCAAACCTGCATTTCCTGCGTCTCCTGCACTGCAGGTGAATTCTTTACCATTGCACCACGGGGGAAGCTCCTTACTGGTGGCCGCAAGTCAAAGCGAAAGTGTTAGTTGCCCAGTCATATCCGACTCTTTGCAACCCTACGGGCTGTAGCCTGCCAGGCTCCTCGGTCCATGAAATTTTCCAGGTAATTATACTGGGGTGGGTAGTCATTCCCTTCTCTAGGGCATCTTCCCCACCCAGGTCTCTTTACCATCTGAGTCACCAGGGGACCTCATACTGGTGGCTGGGGGATCGCTTTTCTTCCAAAACATTTTAAAACCTTTTTCTGTGTTTTAATGATCTACTGTTGTATATGAATCTATCTCAAAGTTTTAGTGGTTTAAAGCAGCATGACTTCTCAGGATTAAGGAACTCAGAGGTCCTGCTCCCCTGAGGCTGGCTGGGCTTAAGATCTATACTGGGAGTATACTGGGAGTGAGCTGGTTGGGCCAGGCAGGCTTGTTCACAAGTCTGCCTCACCCCCAAATTGCCCTCTTACTCCATGTGATCAGGTCAGGCCTTCTTACCACGTTGGCCTGGAGGTGGTCAGAACTCTGGTGAGGTGATGTGCTTCTAAGGAGGAGGACAAAGAAGGCTCAAGTGTTGGAAGAGCACAGCATTGCTCCTCCTGTGTGTCGTCACTCAAAGCAATAGATAGGGCCACTGGAAATACAAGGAGAGAGGAAAGAGGTCCCGCCTGTGGACTAGAGGGGCCGCGTGCACTCAGAGAGAGGTAAGGAATTGATGGGGGCCGTCCTGGGGGACTGTCAATCCACTCTGAACGGCAAGCTCATGTCCCTGCAGAATTCATCTGCTGAAGCCCCAATCCTCTCTGCAATGCTGGGAGGTGGGGCCTTTGGGAAGTAGTTAGGGTGGAATTGGTTCGTGAGTGTGGGGCCCTTGTATTGGAATTAGTGGCCTCAAGAAAAGAAGAGACACAGCATCTTTCTCTCTGACACGTGAGGGCACAGCAGGAAGAGGGGAATCTACAAGCCAGGGAGTGAATTCACCAGACACTGAATCTTCTGGGACCTTCATCTTGCACTTTCAGCCTCCAGAAGTGTGAGAAATAAAGGTCTGTTGTTTAAACTGTCATGTTATCTATGTATGTTATCTGGTTACAGCAGCCCGGGCTGAATAACACCATGGCGGTGTATGTTTTCAGCCATACCCCTCACACCCAGGGTATCCTGAGTACACCACTTTCTCTTGCAAACAGACAGAGCCCCTGTGCCCATCGCCTTTCTTAGCCAGTAAATCCTTCCCCATGACCTAATCCTGTTTGCTGGAGCCCTGATGCATGCCAGGCTTTGGGCGGTGGTGGCGTCTACACACATCACTGCTCAGAGGGAGATCATGCTGCAGTCGGGGGTGCACGAACCAAGAGTTAAATAATAACGTGAGCTAGCGTTCGAAACAAGGAAGCCTAGAAGCCGGGAGAAGACTCTCCAGAGTCCCTTGGACATTAAGGAGATCCAGCCAGTCCATCCTAAAGGAAATCAACCCTGAATATTCATTGGAAGGACTGATGCTGAAGCTGAAGCTCCAATACTTTGGCCAATCCGATGGGAAGAGCCAACTCATTGGAAAAGACCCTGATGCTGGGAAAGATTGACGGCGGGAGGAGAAGGGGTCATCAGAGGCTGTGATGGTTGTATGGCATCATCGACTTAATGGACATGAGTCTGAGCAAACTCTGGGAGACAGTGAAGGACAAGGAAGCCTGATATGCCGCAGTTCATGGGGTCGCAAAGAGATGGACGTGACTGAGCGGCTGAACAACACAACAAAAAGCAGAGAAGGATGGAACAAAAGATGAGGCTACTTGAGAAGCAATGAAATAGGGCACCCACGAAAGGCTTGCAGCAGAAAGCTAGGAGGACACGCCAGTATGCTTCTCTCCTATGTATTAGAGAAAGCTCTTTTTTAAAAATAAAATTTCACTAAAGTATAGTTGATTTACAATGTTGTGTTTCATTTCTGCCGTAAAGCAAGATGACTCAGTCATATATTCCTTCTTTTTCATATTCTTTTCCATTGTGGTTTATCATAGAATATTGGATATAGCTTCCTGTGCTATATAGTAGGACCTTATGGTTTATCCATTCTATGTATAATAGCTCGCATCTAATTCCAAACTCTCAATCCTTCCCTCCTTCACGTCCCTCCTAGGAAAAACTCTTTGGGGATCACTTTTTAAGAGGCCAGGTTCTTTCAGAAACTAGGGAGCTAGGATTCATTTCCTTTGAGGCTGAAAGTGCAAGTCTCCTAGGTTGAAGCAGGCACTTGCTCTTCCTGGGACGTGACACATGGCACAGAGAGTCTTCTGTGATCCGGCCCTGTTCTTGGCAGCGGATGCAGAGTGACCGACGCAAGGTGGAGGAGGCAGGAGGCAGCCAATTCTCATGGAGACTGCGCTTGAAGTTCAGGAGGAGGCCGCTTTCTTCTGTTGCGAATGTACCTCAATCCACGAAAACCCCATTGGCTTCCTCTCCCTCCTTCCTGCCTGCAAGCTCCGCAGACACACAAACCCACAGCACACACGGGGCTCCGTGCCACCCCCTGGAGGAGGAAAACACCCTGTAACAGCCCCCACCCCCGCCCTTCCCCTCTCACCCCTGGGCCCACTTGTCACCAGCTACTTCCAGCTGAAAGGCATGGAGCCTCTCAGCAGGTAGGTTCTTCTGGTTTCCCTCGGGGGTGTGTTTTGTTTTTGTTTGGAAGACCAGCGCCCGTCTGGTGACCATATGTATTCTCCCTGGCTTCCCAGAAACCACCGTAATGACAGGGCAGGGCTCATCAGATTATCTGAGTTTTCCATCGATGGGCTAATTTGAATTTGAGATGTATTTTATTCATCATGCGGAGAAGATGGGACCCTCAAGTCAAGTTAACTGACTGGTACGTTTTTTTGCCCTTCACAGACTCAAAGCGTTTTTCTGCTCTGCCTTTCAACACCCCTCTCTATCCCCGAGGCCCTGACTTGGGGGTAGGGCTGGGTTCCTTCCACGCCATCTATCAATCACTTCTGCTCCTTCTGCAAACACAGACAGTTTTGTCATTATTCCCAAAATAGGCGCTTTCAAGAAGGCTGGTAACCAGTTTATCTTGCTCTTTTCCGTGGCTGTTTTTACTTGTAGAGCAATAACAGGGCAGACCCACTATTTTTCAAGGCAGTAATTCGGTTCTCTTGCTGATATAAACAACTCACCTTTTGGCCTTGTAGTGTACTCACTGGGGAGCATGATTATTTTTTTTATTGCCTTGTAAAATAGCTCGCTTGTCACATTACTGCTTAATTGGGAACACAAAATACTAAATAATTTAAAATAGGACTATTGCTGCATATACAGGGAGGCGAATAAAGCAAGGCCTGGATCAGGTCCCTTTGGTGTCAGTCAAGGGTTCTGGAATATTAGAGCTTTAAATAATGATCTGGGGCCGAAGATGACTTTGAAACTTTTTCTGAAGTCGTTTCTGCCTCTCATTCCTCCGTAGAAATGCATCAGAAGGTTTTGTGTTTCTGGAAGCAGGTTGAAAATTTCCTGTCATCACGTGTCTTCAACAGAAAGGATCTTAATAGCGTTTGTGTCCCCACCGTCCTGCCTCTAAGGTGGGCGCCGGTGAAAGCACCTGAGTCAGAGCTGATGAGAGAACTTCACCAGACTGTTCACCTGGAACACTTATCACGGGGCCTAACAGAGAGCAAAGAGCAGGTAAATGCCAAGGATTAAAGAAAGTGCAGTCCTTTCTTACAACCTTAGACCTTTTGGTTCAAACAGGACCAGTGTCTGTCCCTGAGAGGATGACGTTGGCCATTTAAAGGGCTAATCTCTTGGGAAAGAAAGAAAGAGTCTGGGTGTGTCATTGTCTCCTGTGTTGACTTGGCCAGACTGTGGTGCCCAGTTGGTTGGTCAACAACAATTGGGTACCACATATGTACATATATAGATTGATAGCCAGATAGATAGATATAGATAGAGGTTGCTGTGAAGGTATTTTTCAGATGTGACTAATATTTACAATTCATTACAAATGAGCTTACTTATAAAACAGAAATAGATTCACAGACACAGAAAACAAATATATGGTTATCAGAGAGGGTCACGGGGGTGTGGTGGGGGAGGTAAATTAAGAGTTTTGGATTACCGTATGCACACTGCTATGCATAAAACAGGTAGCCAACAAGGACCTATTGTAGCACAGGGAGCTGTACTCCATATCTTGCAATTACCCATAATGGAAAACAATCTGAAAAAGAATATATGCATGCGTGTATTTATACATGAAAGTGAAGTCGCTCAGTCGTGTCTGACTCTTTGCGACCCTGTGGACGGTAGCCAACCAGGATCCTCCATCCATGGGATTTTCCAGGCAAGGATACTGGAGCAGGTTGCCATTTTCTTCTCCAGGGGATCTTCCGGACCCAGGGATCAAACTTGGGTCTCCCGCATTGTAGGCAAAGCCACCAGGGACGTCACTGTATTTAAACATGGATCATATACGTGTGTGCGTGTGTGTGTGTGTGTGTGTGTGTGTATGGATCACTTTGCTGTACACTTGACACAGCGAGGATGTGAGACTGAGAAGCATTTTCATTCAGTCCCTGAGTGTGAATGGTGTCAGCTGCAGACACACCTCAGTCATCCCAGGGGGTGTGCAGGCTGGTGTGTGCCTTCCTGCCAGGCATGCGCTAAGTAGACTCTAATTCCTGACGTTGCTCTTGGCTCCCAAACAGTGTTCACTGTCGAGATGCAAAATGTGGCTTAGTGATAATCTGGGGCCTATTGCCCATTGTCAGGACACCCTGAAGTGGCTGTCATGGAATAGGTGATATTTTTTCTACAAAAACTTAACTTTCTGAGGTTTGGGGATGGTTCGGGGAAATCTAGCCATTTAACTAACTTTGGAACCCCAACTTTTCTGGACCCCATTCTTGCTTGAAAATGAGAAAGTTGGAAGGAAATGATCTTTTCAATTCCTTCTCAAGTTGCGCAGGGTGAGAAGTCCCCACGGATGCCACACTGCCTGGTCCAGCTGGGACATGTGGACTGCGGACCTGGGGGGCTGGGTGAGCTGAGGATGCAAGGGTGGTCCAGCCCCGGCCGGCGCTTCCTCTTAGGATGAGGAGTGAGGATGAGGTGGTTTGCCTGGAAATGGCTAGTCAGCCAGGGACAAAGCAGGAAACCAGAAACAGCCCTGAGGTTGGGGACCGAGGAAAAGGTCAGTAAGTTGGACGCCGTGAAGCAGAGATTAGAAGAGAGATGCATGAGAAAGGAACACAGACATTACACATCAAATGTCAACATTATGCACAATTAATGGTCTGGACCTTGGAATTCTGGGTCAAAGCACTGATTTCCCCTGAGTGGCTGTTTTGTGCTGGGTACTTTTCATGCTGTATGTTATTTAACCTTTACCAAAAACCTATGAGGTTGGCGTTCTTGTCCTAATCTTTACAAGTGATGATCCCGAAGCTCAGAGTTTTAAACAGCTCTCCCAGGATTAGAATACTAACCTGGGTAAGATTCTGACTGTGGTCTTTCTGACTCCCAGGTCCACAGGCAATCCCTTGCATACCTGTGTTTTAATGATGAATGAATGAATGAAAGCATCTTTCCATTGATGAATAAGAGAAAGATGCATGCATCTTATCAAACAAATTGGCTTGTTTGATAAGTGACACCAATAAATTACCCCGTCCTTTGCAAAACACGCTTCCCTAGTGCCTCAGATGGTAAAGAATCTGCCTTCCATGCAGGAGACCTGGGTTCGATCTCTGGGGCAGGAAGATCCCCTGGAGAAAGAAATGGCAATCCACTCCAGCATTCTTGCCTGGAGAATCCCATGGACAGAGGATCCAGGTGGGCTACAGTCTATGGGGTTGCAAAGAGTCGGACATGACCGAGCAACTAACACTACACTTTGCATAACAGATTTAAGAATAATTTTCACAACTGCACTTACAAGGATGGGGAGGGGACTTTAATCAATGTGAAGCTTTGATGTTGCAGACTCTCTGAGGGCAGGAAGAGTAGAGAACCAGTTCTGTCTTTTTTAGTCTGAGGATTTGGCTGAGCAAGGCCTGGGGAGCTGGTCAAGGGTGGAGAAGTGGTGGTTTCAGAGCCACGGAGGGCCGCCAAACGGACCGCTGACTCCTCCAGGCGCTTTGTCTGCTCTTGCCCTGGGAATATGGGCAACCTAGCCCCGAGCAGACGCAGGGGAGACACGGCGTCAGCTTCCACCAGCAGCTCCACTGCCTGGTTAGTCACATGCGCCTACTCCTACGAGGAGTTTCTGAAGGAAGAATTCGAGACCACACGGCCTGACTCGGGAGCGAGGGGTGTAGACAAACCCGGGCCCAAGTGCTGCTAGCACAGGGGCCTCAGACCTGGTCCCCGGGAACGAAGACAGCAGCTCTGCACACACACACACACACACACACACACAGAGTCACGCGCTCACCATACACACAAGTACACACACACAGAGAAACACACACATACATCCTTACACATACATATACTCAAAAACATGCAGACACACACACATACATTCTTACACATACATATATACTCAGAAATATACATACACATGCACACACATATACAGGCACTCATATACACTCACATACATGGTCACACATACACAGATGTACAGACACACTCAGAAACATACATACACACACATTCACACATACACACTCAGGAACATACATACGCACTCTTACATATACATATACTCAAAAACATACACATATACATACACTCAAACACACACATTCACATACATACAGGCATACATACACACTCAGAACAGGAGAAGGCAATGGCACCCCACTCCAGTACTTTTGCCTGGAAAATCCCATGGATGGAGGAGCCTGGTAGGCTGCAGTCCATGGGGTCGAGAAGAGCTGGACATGACTGAGGGACTTCACTTTCACTTTTCACTTTCATGCATTGGAGAAGGAAATGGCAACCCACTCCAGTGTTCTTGCCTGGAGAATCCCAGGGATGGGGAGCCTGGTGGGCTGCCGTCTATGGGGTCTCACAGAGTCGGACACAACTGAAGCGACTTAGCAGCAGCAGCAGCATACACTCAGAAGGGCTTCCCTGGTGGCTCAGCTGGTAAAGAATCTGCCTCGAATGCAGGAGACCCCAGTTCAATTCCTGGATTGGAAATATCTGCTGAAGAAGGGACCCACTCCAGGATTCTTGGGCTTACCTTGTGGCTCAGCTGGTAAAGAATTCACCTGCAGTGTGGGAGACCTGGGTTCTGATCCCTGGGTTGGGAAGATCCCCTAGAGAAGAGAACAGCTACCCACACCAGTATTCTGGCCTGGAGAATCCCATAGTCCATGAGGTTGCAAAGAGTTGGACACCACTGATCAACTTTCACTCACTCCCTCACACACTCAGAGACATAGACACTCACATATATACTCAGACACTCACACATATGCACACATATGCATCCACATACGTACACAGACTCGGGAGCAAACATACATAGACACACTCACACATATACAGACAAATGCACACTCACACACATATGCTCTCACCCACACATACACACATTCCTCTTCGGTAGAGAAAGTGTGTCTCTGAGAGACAGAGGCGGGGTCTTGCTCTACGTCATCACTGCTAAGCTCCGCCTTTTTTTTCCAAACAGCAGAGGACTGTGGGGAGTGGGCTCCTTTCAGCCCAGCCCTGAGGCTCACACCATTGTCTTTGGGGTCACGTTCCTGAGTCACCCGGGAGAAGGGCCCTGTGGCCTGAGGGGCCGGAGGAGCTGAGCAGGGACCCGCGGGGTGCGGACCAGTCTTCTGGGTTTATCCAGTAGGCAACATGGTCCTGCCAGACTTTGCATGTTTTTTAGACGGCTTGCAAAATGGGAGCAACTAATTGAAAAAATTGAGCTTGTTACTGATTAGAAGTGTAAACCGACTGGCGATCTCAGTTGTGAAGAATTTCAATAAAAAGAGTCTGGGCCTCCTTTGAAGGTTCTGTGCGCTTTATTTGCGTTGTTGCTGTTGGCTGCACCACGTGGCATCCAGATCTTAGTTCCTCAGCCTGGGATTGAACTGGTGCCCCCTGTAATGCAAGTGTGGAGTCTTAACCACCAGATCACCAGGGAAGTCCCTTCTTTTAATGTTACAGAACACATTTTTCAGAGGGAAATATGGATGAAGGTTGAACATAATTCAGGAATGATGACCACCTCCTCTCTCCTGTCTGTTTGGTTTGTCCGCCTAGTGATGAGTGGAGGAGGCCTGGGAAGGGTGTTCAGATGAATCTCCCCCACTGGGATCCAGGTCTAAGCAGCATACCCGGCCTCCACCCAGGAGATGCCATGGGCACCCTCTCCCTCTGTGAAAACCAAAAGCATTGTCTCCAGATACTGTCAAACATCCCCCCAGGGGTAAAAGTGGCCTTTGAAGACCCCTGCTCTAGACCAGTTTCTTCCTCTCCAGGCAGCATGGACATTTCTTCTCGACGGATGTGCCCAAAGCAGCTGTAACCAAGCAGACCAGCATGGATGACACAGGAGAGATGCACTCCTCTCCAACAAAAGCCATGTCAGACCCTGGTGATTCATGGTCCTTTGGAGGAGCTCCCATGGGTGTCTGGAGTGGTCTCTCTTCCTTCACGGCACAATGGCCGCTGTGAATCTGCCAGGAAGGACTCTCGGAGGCCGAGGTTAGTGGAGGTAGGACTTTACATGTGTCCCAGAGATGATGCTGATAGGGTGGGCAACAGTCCTGGTGTGCCAGGCCATTCCTGGGAATAAGCCCTGTGTTCTGGGAAGCCCCTTAGCCTGGGGCAATCTGGACAGTTGGTACCATGCAGCTTCTCTGTTGGTCTGTCAATCAAAATGGCTTTGGCCGCTCGATGGTCATTTCAAGTTGGAGACACTGAGGTGAAAGTGAAAATGTTAGTCCCTTAGCTGTGTCTGACTCTGTGACTCCATGGACTGTAGCCCGCCAGGCTCCTCTGTCCATGGGATTCTCCAGGCAAGGATACTGCAGTGGATTGCCACACCCTCCTCTGGAGGATCTTACCAACTCATGGATCGCACCCAGGTCTCCTGCACTGCAGGCGGGGTCTTTACCTCTGAGCCACTAGGGCTCAGACACTGATGCTCCCCCAGTTGGCAGCAAGAGAGGAGGGGTCCACGGAGCTGGTTTCTCACTGGATTTAGGGGGCAGTGAATATCCTGGGCTTGTTGCTGCAATTGTTTCTCTCCTTTGGGAAATTGGGGAGTTGCTAAGAGGTGAGGCTAGGTGAGTTTCCAAATAAGAGGGAGGTGAGTGGGAGGGGACTGAGACGAGCCTGTTCTTGAGTGCTTGCTGGAACCAGCATCTGTTCATGCCGAGACCCAGGTGGCTTCTGTGGGCACCCAGGTCTGAGTGCTGGAGCCAACTGCCTGGGTGTCAGTGTGCTCTGGAGAGTGCTCTGTCAGCTGCTACAGGTGAGGATATACAGGTGAGGGTGCTCAGGTGAGGGTGTCACAGGTGAGAGGGGTGGCACAGGTGAGAGTGATGTCATAGGTGAGGTCGCACAGCTGAAGATACACAGGTGAGGGTGTCAGGTGAGGTTGCACAGGTGAAGCTGTCACAGGTGAGGTTGCACAGGTGAGGGCACACAGGTGAGATGTCACAGGTGAGGGTTTCACAGGTGAGGATGCACAGATGAGGTGTCACAGATGAGGTGTCACAGGTGAGGTTGCACAGGTGAGGGCGCACAGGTGAGAGTGTCAGGTGAGGTTGCACAGGTGAGGTGTCACAGGTGAGGTTGCACAGGTGAGGATGCACAGGTGAGATGTCACAGGTGAGGGTTTGACAGGTGAGGATGCACAGGTAAGGTGTCACAGGTGAGGGTCTCACAGGTGAGGATGCACAGGTGAGGTGTCACAGGTGAGGGTGCATGAGTGAGGCTGTCACAGGGCAGGTCTCACAGGTGGCCGCACCAGTCTTGGTTGCGAGTCTTGCAGAACCAGTAGTTGAGGCGGCTTCTCAGCTCGTGCACTGCTGAAACCCTGCTGACCTGGGGACCTGGAAGATCATCTCTGGAGCGAGGGCTTTGCATCCAGTCCCACTGGGAGCAGATTTGCTGCTTGTGTCTCTCCTCCCCTGCTGGCAGTTGCTGTTTGCCTTAAATTTAAGCTTTTCTAGATTCCTTAAGTTTTAAGGGAAAAAAAACTTCTCCATTTTGAATGAGAAATGATTGATTTCCCCCCTTAAATTATGTAGATGGAGATATGTCTGCACTTGGTTAGTCTCATGTCTACCAAGATGTCATTACTTACAGAAGAGCCTGGGGTTTTCAGGAATAGTAACATGGTAATTTGTCTTTCAAATACTGTTTTACTTATAGCAGCAATAACAGGAAATGTGTACTATTTTTCAGTGTTATAATCTGATTCATCCTTTGATATAAACAGCTTTATCTCATCTCATTGTTTATATCACATTCCTATTCCTCTGGAAAGAACAATATTTTCCCCCTGAAAAGTAATATATTCTTGTCTAAGAAGGGCTTAAATAAGTAACAGATGGTCTTTTGTGTGTGTATGTGTCCCCTACTCCCACTCACTCTCAGAATTTGGTCAGATATTAAAATCACCATTTTCTGAAGCATTGAGCGTTCCTGAACTTACAGGTTTGTTTCCAACTTGGCTTCTTTTATTTATGTGATGGTGGTATTGCTGGGGGAGTTTTAGAATATAGGCAATTGAATAAATTTATTTGCACTTGTCAGATGGATTATACTTGAACAAAATCCCTTTTCTGGTTCATCGTTACGGAGGATCATCATGGGAAAGGCAGACTAGTCAGCGTGCCACGTGACCTGGCCGTAAAACAGAGACTGCTGTGTAACCAGCCCTGACCATGCGGCTAATTTACAACTTGGTTCTAATGTTAACATTTGTTCTGGGACCAGGACTGAATTTTTCTTGTCAACAGAAAGTTTCATTCCTTAGCTTGATTTGAGGGAAAGACATGAGATCAGAAGCCAGGAGGTTTCGGTTGTTGCCTTGCTCGTCTGTGAGTGAAGTCGTGGGACCACCTCTTGTCTGTTTTCATATCTACAGAATGCAGATACCTTACCTAGCGCAGGGGTTGCTGTGAATGTAACATGGGTTGATAGTTAGAAAGATGCTTTAAAGAGTCAAAAGCACTGTAAGCCTAGGGTATCTATTTTTAGATATGCAATTAGCTCTAGATGTTGCTTATGGTAGACTCTTATCTGTAAGACTACGGTTGGTAGATTAGCCCTGTCGTCAAATGTCCTTCTCTCAAAAGATATGGTTTCTTCCCAGTGACAGCACCCAGGACAGAAATGCAGGTGTGTGTGGAGTTGCCACTGGAAGCTTCTGTAAACCATCTCCTGGATGGTTGGGGCTGAAATGATGGTTCTTTTCTGCACTTAGACCCCACAATCCTTGAGCTTAGTAGGTACTTGAATGTACATTGAGCAAAAATATGGCTAAGCTACCGTGTGTCCCTCTACAAAAATCTTTCAGTTGATACGCTTTTATGCTCTCCCTTTATCCATTTTTATCATGACTGAAATTCTCTTTTTTCCCTGCTGGATAGAAAGTTGAGATCATAACCCCTATGTGAAAAGCTTCTCTTTGTCTGCTTGTTTTTGTAGCCTGAAAACAGCATTTTTCATACCTTTACAGAGTTTCTACATGATAATTGTAGAAAAATTGAAAAATAAAGGCGGCAAAAAGGAAAAAGCCATCCATCAGCCCACAGGTGTCAGGGACAGCCCTCCAACCTGTGTTGGTCGAGTATTAAGAAAGCAAGTCACGGGCTTCCCTGGTGGTCCAGTGAAAACTCTGGGTTTCCACTGTGGGGAGCACGGGTTCAGTACCTGCTTGGGGACCTAAGGTCTTGCATGCTGTGCCCAGGGCCAAAAAGCGAACAAGTCACAAAACGGTATTTATATATGACAGCAATTATGTTACCAAGTCCAAGCTCATTCTACTTGCTGCAGGACACGCCAACAAATCAGGAGATGAGGTGTTGGGGCAAGGAACAGTGGCTTTATTGGGAATGTCAGAAGTTGGCAGACTAATGTCCTAGAGAACCATTTTACCCAAGTCAGAATTGAAGCTCCTTTCACACTGAAAGCGGGGCGGGTGTGGCTGGTTGTTGCACGGCTCTAGGTGTCAGAATCCTCTGTTCTCACCTCTGTCCGTGTGGATCAGGTCACCACATTCCTCTAAACTTTCAGCAGGACAGATGTTATCCTCTGCTCTGCAGCTTTTCATCTCAGAGCCTTGAGAATTGTGTTGTCCTGTATATTCTAGGCTACAGTCAACATTCTCAGTTCAAACTAACACAGTAGAATACAATGGTTAAGGACTTCTTTGGGGTTCAGTGGTCAAAAAATCAGCCTTGCAATGCAGGGGACGTGGGTTCGATCCCTGGTTGGGGAACTAAGATCCCACATGCCGCGGAGCAACTAAGCCTACATTCCACAACCAGAGAGCATGCCTGCCACGAGGAGAGAGCCCGACGACACAGCGACGATCCGGTGTGCCACAGGGAAGACCTGACCCAGCCAGAGAAACAAGCAAATGTTTTTTCAAAAGAATACAAAGGTTAAGCTGAAAGGAACAGGTTCAGTATGGAGTGAGATTTGTTCCTCTGTATTATACTTATATAAGGAAAATGTATACTTTTATATATGCATACGGATGTGTGTCCATAAGTGGATATCTGTGTATGTGAATGGATAATAAAGATAGGACGGCTACATTTTAAAGCACAAATTATGTTTAGAGAGACAGTGAACTGGAGAAATTCCGAGAGAGGGAAATCCTTATGGATAGGAATGTGTGGGGATTTTACGGAGGAGGTTGGATTTGAGTTGAGCTGGAAGAACAGGTACGATTTTGATAAAGAGAGCAGGTCGAGGAGCACTTCCTGGTGGGGAGCAGCTTGTGAATAAAGATGCGGAGTGAGGCGCTGGGGTGGGATGTTTCGGGTGCATGAGAATTCCGGCCTCTTACTGTGCAGGAGAAAGAGGAGCAATGCTTGGAAAGCTGGACTGGGGGGATCTTGTAGGGATGACAATTCCAATTTGAGGCGCTGAAAGCTTTGAAGAAGGCAAGTGAAATGAAAGAAATTTCTTGAAGACCAGTCAGGTGGTATTTAGGTGGAATGAATTGCAGTGGGGAGAGACGAGGGGTAAGAAGATAGATGAGGAGAGGATTGTGACAGTCCAGCTGGGAGATGAGGGGTCGCCAGAGGAGGAAAACACCACTGGAGATGGACAGGATGCACGAAGGTGGAAGGCCTTCGGAAGAGCTGATGGGACTTGCTGTCTGATGAGATATGGGCACACAGAAGAGGGAACCTAAGGTAACAGCCACAGAATCTGAAGCCCAAGGGACTGTTGACAGAAAGTCGGAAGCTGTGTTGTATACAAAAATACTTGATCATTATATTTTTTTAGTGGAAAAGATCTAAATGTCAGGAGTCAGTATGTGGCTTAAATTATCAAGATTCTAGACCTCCGGCTCTTGGCAGTGTGCTATAATGTGGAATGTTGCTGCAAATTAGGTTTATTGATTTGGTGTTGTCAAGAAATATGACACCTCCCAAACAGGCGGACTAGTGAAAAAGACACCCCACTGACAGACACGGGTGCAACCGTATGATTTTCTAGCAGCAAAACACACAGAAACCTAGCAATGTTGATGCTGGGACAAATGAAATTAAAGCAACCTTTTCTTTCTCCAAGCCCATTGGACGGGAAATCTATGTCCTCCTGGTTCCCCACCTCTTGTATATATAATGCATACGGTGGCTCCTGATGGCATATGGGAGAAAGGAGATAACCCTCTCCATTTTTTGTCATTGCGATTTCACAACTATACAATAAGATCTTTATTTATTTTTGGCTCGGGAAGAGGAGGCTAATAACTAGAGGCTGCGATTTCAGGACAAAAGGGCAGAGTGAATCAGAGATGACCAAGAGGAAAAATCTGGAAATGCGTTTACTGGCTTCCTGGAGTGCTCACGACTTTTATTGCTCATGGCCCAATACAGTCTTCAGATGAACACAGCTGTCTTTCACGGCAGGAGCTGTGTTTGAGAATCTGGGGGGAGCTTGTGGTTTTTCAGGATATTTATGTGGTTTGTAACCTCTTATATTTTTCTACCACTTACTTCTCTGGAATTGTGTTCTCAAATATTTTTTCTGATTAGATTACTATAAACTATGAAAACGGCACACATTTAAGATATTTAACTACTAAGTTTAGCTGTAAAACATTTAAAAGCCATCTGTTAGCATAGTTATAATCACATCAAGAACGACAAAATGTTTGTGATAAGACGACTCAGATATTTGTTACTATTATTTTTTCCTGAATATAGATACTTGCCCTTTAAGAATTACACTTTAAAATCATCTGGGTAAACCAGTTTCCTCTCTTTTGGTATCAATGAAAGAGTATTCCTGGCATTGTGAGAAATAGGCAAGGAATACATCGTTTTAAAGTGAAATCTGCTGGTTCTTTTGGTGTTTGATATTATTTTATTAGCTACCAAAAAGTGGATCAAACTAGTCAATCCTAAAGGAAATCAACCCTGAATATTCATTGGAAGGACTAACTCTGAAGCTGAAGCTCCAGTACTTTGGCCACCTGATGGGAAGAGCCAACTCATTAGAAAAGACCCTGATGCTGGAAAAGACTGAGTGGAGGAGGAGAAGGGCGGGTGACAGAGGATGAGGTGATTGGATGGCATCACCGACTCAATGGACATGAGTTTGAGCAAACTCCAGGAGACAGTGAAGGACAGGGAAGCTTGGCGTGCTGAAGCCCATGGGGTTGCAAAGAGTCGGACATGACTTACCGACTGAACAGTAACAAAAAAGAGGGTGAATTTGTTATTAACCAATTCTGTTATTTCATTTACACATAACGGCAATTTGCTGAAAGTCTGCCTGAAACAAGTCCTATTCGACGGCCATAAGATCATATGGACATTGGATAATATTCTGAGCTCCGAGCTGCTAGGACATCTCGGCTGGATCTCCTTTCCTCCAAGCCCGAGGATGGGTAGTTTCTGGGCTGTTCTAAAGAGGTCCCCTGCCCTCAAGCTGTCCCTCTAAAGCTCACTCTTTGCAAGGCGTTTGTCCTCTTGGGTTATTCTCCAAGGAACTAGTTCATCCTTTGCATGTGTTTGCCTATTTACCTGGGCTTTCCTGGTGGCTCAGATGGTAGAGAATGTGTCTGCAATGCAAGAGACCAGAGTTTGATTCCTAGGTCAGGCAGACTTTCTGGAGAAGGGAATGGCAACCCACTCCAGTATTCTTTCCTGGAAAATCCCCTGGACAGAGGAGCCTGGCGGGCTACAGTTCAAGGAGTCGCAAAGATTCGGACATGACTTATTTTGTATCTGATCAAGTTGGATCTCAGTTGATGGCTTGGGGAACTAGCCATTCTTCTGTTGAAATTGATGCCCCTTGTGGAGGCAGCTGTGTGGGTCCTAGCCCCACTCACTGAGGGGGAGTCCCCGCCACATCAGCAGGAATGTATACTCTGGGCATCTGATGCAGTTGCCGCCCCCCCACCCTCCTTTGCAGAAATTGCCTCCTTGTCACTGGCTGGAGAGGCCCCAGGTGCTTAGGCGTGGGGTGGCCCTTCAGCAGAGCACAGGCTGTGTGGTTTGGCATAGCGTTAGGGAGAGGCCTCACACGTGCCTCCTCTGGGGCCACCGTGTCCTGGGCTTTAAGGCAAATGCCTTTGTCTTCCAGGGCAGCCAGAAGACAGTCATCAACCTTGATTCTTTACCCCCTGGTTTTTTACTGACCAGTCCATTTGCTGCTCTGGCCCGACATTCTCAGGATCACAGTCACCGAGCCCTCAGAATTCAGACAACCAGTAACATGCATACAAACTTCTTAAATAAAAACGTCTCAAATGTGACAAGCATCAACAGTTACAGAAGGTAGAGAGTATTTTTTCCCCCATGTTTCAAGGTTGTCATCTACCATTTGCTCAATTCTGAAAGATATTCAGATATCATGCTTCAAAAGCCTTTCAATCTGTTACCATTGTCTATTTCTGGAGAAATATTTCGCCTAAGAGGATTAATATACATTTGCTTTAATTACAGAGTAAGCTGTTAAAAAAGTATACAGAATTAATATCCAGATTCTCCATAAATATTCTTAAGAGATAAACTCAAATGAATCCAATTAATCCAAGATTCTAACCCCGAGTTACCACAGCTAATGGAATATGTGTTTGGTATTCATAGTAATTTGTCAGTAGGTAGAACCTCCATTAAATTCACTAATAGCTTTAGTTTTAAGCTACAAATTAAAAGTGTTCAACCTAATTAGGTACACAACCTTTTCTCCTATTCATATTTCTTTATTGTTGATTACAAATGTTTCATCCGAAGGATCAAGGTAATAACATCACTAGTTTGCAATACCTTCCTTCCTTTAAATAAACGATTTTCTAATATTATTTTTAAAAAACTTTTTTTTTTTTTTTTTTTTTTGCTTTTTGTGCTCTTTTCCAAATAAATGTAGGAAAGTCTTCTGGTTTCCTGAGGGATCAGAAGGGACGATGTAATCCTTAGCATGTTCTCTTTGGCCATCACCCGCCCTGCATCTCACGTTAATCTTTCCTAAGAAAAACAAGTCTTTCCTCTTGAAAGTTTGGGGCTTTAAAAATAACAACTACAAAGTGTTTTAATGTGGTCAGTGCTCATCATAAATTATTTGCTTTCCTGAGCTCTGCAGTGTCTCTCCTGGAAGAATGGGGATGGGGGAAGTTTGTACTGCGATCCACCCATCCAGGGTACGATGGTTTGGACTAAATTAACACATCCTGGGGAGATTTTAGTAATTCTCTACAAGGTGAGCCAGTTCCTATGACTATTCTTAAAAAAAAAAAAAATCAATCCTCTCATGGGAAATACACCCCCGCTGGGCTGAAGCAGGAAGAAAAAGCTAAACTCTGTTTAAAATCTGGACGCTTTGACCCATGAACTTTCATCCTTTTCCCAAAGGCTTCTCTGAAAGCCGTTAAGGACCAAGAGGCAACTCCCACTGCCAGGCATGAACACAATCAGATGGAGGCTGATTTTCAAGACCCTGGACTATGATGATGCTTCTGATTATTACCAAGGAACCAAGAGAAATTCTATGTGGTGGCCAGTGATACAATGATTCCTGTCCAAATGACTTGGTTCTTTGAAATAGGATGCCTTTAGCAAAGGTTTTCTTGCAATTAAAATCCCACTGAAAACAAGAGAAGGGCTGCAAACACACAGAGATGTGGATACACCCACTTAGACACACATACACACACCATGTAGCCAGAAGTAAACTGAGTGTTGCTTTTTCACTTGCTAGCCTTCACTGCTTCAGAGTCTAAAGAATTCCACATCAAGTGATGAAATGGTCTCCCACTGGTAAAATCTTGGTTGACTGGGCTTTTTAGAGCAGAAGACCATACACGAGACAGGGCTGTAGGGCGAGGAGAGAGCATTCCCACGGGAACAAATGTTTGTCCACTTGGTCTGTTGTGTTTTCCATAGTCTAGGGGTGACCTCAGTCCACAGTGGAGCATCTGCTCTGGAGGCCTCACACCGAGCTGAGGCCCAGTCTGGCACTCCCTGGGAGAAGCTGGAAGCCTTTGCAGTACAAATAACATTCAAACGCCCTGAATCACAACAACAAAAATATGAAGCTGATCAACTCGGTTTGCTGATGCTGTGCTCCGGGTCCAGGAGACAACGGTGCATGCGTCAGGGGACAGATGTGTTCACACCATGATGGCAGAAACCACTGGAATGAGTGAAGAAGGCATTTTAAACAAGATGGCAAATCTTGAAGCTGTAAAAACGTTGATCAGTTTGTCTCAATGGGAAATTCAAATTCCATGTCAAGAAGCTACCATAAACCCAAAACACAAAAGAACTGGAAACAAAGGAAAATGGACAAATGATATAACCAGGGATTTCAAAGAATAAGAAATAAGAATATCCCATAAAAAATATGCTAAACCTCAGGAAATCCATATCGCTACAAAAGACATATTTAAAATTTAGAGTTGACCAGAGAAATATTCACATACAAATTTGGTCATTCTCCATAGGGAGAGGGTTGGGGAAACAGGCACTCTGATATGTTATTGATAGTATATAAATTAATATAAAATTTTTATTTGGCAGTATTTATTTTAATTTAAAACGGTCATAACACTGAACTCTTCCTGCTTTTCAAAGTCTAGTAGTGATCTTATAGACATTCTTTCACAAGTGCAAAAACAAGAATATGTAAGTTGCAGGAATTATTTGTGATGGTAAAAAGGTAGAATTATCCCAAATATCTATTATTACCAGGAGAAGGAAATAGCAAACCAATCCACTGTTCGTCCATGGGGGTCACAAAGAGTTGAATACGACTGAGTGACTAACACTCAGTTCACTTCAGTTCAGTCACTCAGTCGTGTTCGACACTTTGTGACCCCATGAATTGCAGCACACCAGGCCTCCCTGTCCATCACCAACTCCTGGAGTTCACTCAAACTCATGTCCATCGAGTTGGTAACGCCATCCAGCCATCTCATCCTCTGTCGTTCCCTTCTCCTCCTGCCCTCAATCTTTCCCAGCATCAGGGTCTTTTCCAAATGAGTCAGCTCTTTGCATCAGGTGGCCAAAGTACTGGAGTTTCACAAATCTGTGTTTTAAGATACTATGTGTCATTGATAAAAAATATAGTGCTCCATATACTGACACGAAAAGGATTTAAGATGAAGCAATAAAGACCCCACTTTTATTAAGATTTTTAAATATAGTGAACATGTTAGGCAATTTTGGAGAAAATGTCCCCAGACTTGTGGTAGCGCTTAGCTTCAAAGTGAGAGGGAGGCACAGGATGAAGATTAAGGGAGACTTTTAAACTTTTTTCTGTTAAACTTTATTTCTTTTTTACACCAAGAACACATGGCTCTTCCAATCAGAAAAAAAGCTGTATATTGGGTTGGCCATAACGCATGGAAAAACCGGGATGAAATTTTTGGCCGACTCAATAAAATAAAGAGACCAGCGGTGCTGATGGCCAAATCTGGATTATCTATGAGGTATACTCCTCCTTTGGCATTATCCGGATAATGCTTAATAGCAATCTTCATCCATTTCTCATGGTTTTGCTATCCCATAAGAACAGTTGAACACAATGAGAACACGGGGAAACTTTTGGCTACTCCCCTCAGTCTTGGAAGAATTATCTAACTTATTATTCTGACAGAGAGACAGAATCTCTAAAAAGGAAACGTGGCCTAGGCTGCTACAGAGCATTTGGTAAAATGCCAGTCACTCATTGGTGATGCCAGCAGGTCCAGCCCCACCCACAAGCTGCCGGTCATCTCCACTGGTCTGGGGGGAGCTGCTGGAGTGAGCCCCGGAGTCCGTTCTTTCTTTGGTTTTGACTGTGCTGGGTCTCCCTTCCTGCACCCGGGCTTTCTTTAGCCACAGCGGGTGATGGCTGCTCTTCGGGTGTGGTGCTCAGCCTTCTCATTGTGGCGGTTCTCTCGCTGCGGAACGTGGCTCTCGGGTGTGTGGACTTCCCTAGCTGTGGACTTCCCTAGTTGCCCACTGGCTTGTGGGATCTTCCTGGACCAGGGATCAAACTCACATCCCCCTGCGTTGGCAAGCAGATTCTTAACCACTGGACCCCCAGGGATGGCCCAGTTTCTGCCCTCTACTCAAGGGAATATATTATTACTTTGTGTATAAGACACAAGGCTAGCTAAAGTAATAATCATTAAATCTCTCATATACATGAATATCAATACTTAAAATGTTCCTCACTTCTGGGATGATGTGCACAGGGCTGAATCAAATGAGTTGATTAATTAAAAAGACAAAACAAAACACTTTGAGACAAGTATATTCATTTTTATTGGTGAAAATGCGGGGATTACCAAACCAATGGTCAAATGTATTTGTGGGTTGGAGAGAAGCAGCAGGGCAGGTGAGGGAACTGCTTCTGAAATGAATATATTAAAATACTCAAATCTCATAACGGCACCTTTGCTTGGATTTTGTATTTTTCACTTTTCTCAGTACATGCTATGCACATACAGCTGATTTAAAAATTTTTTTCTTTTTTAATGTTAATATGGGATTCCCTCGTGGCTCAGATGCTAAAGAATGTGCCTGCAGTGCAGGAGACCTGGGCTCAACCCTTCTGTCGGGAAGGTACCCTGGAGAAGGGAATGACTACTCACTCCAGTATTCTTGCCTAGGAAATCCCATAGACAGAGGAGCCTGGAGGGCTACAGCCCATTGGGGTTGCAAAGAGTTGGACACGACTGAGCAACTAACAATTTCATAGTAAAATAGATCTTTCATTATTTTGATCTACAAATTTTAGCATGTGTAGAGATTTGTGTGACCATCACCATAATCAGGAACCAGTGCAATTCCACTGCTCCCCAAAGCTGCCTATTTGTGGTCATACCCACTGGGTTGGCTTTTGTTCCACTTGGAGCTCTCCATTTTCTTTAAGTTTCTTTATGGTCTTTTGAGACATAGGTTTCATTTGAAACTCTGATGTTTCTTCTGCTTGCTGAAAATTAGTCTTTTTTTCCCTTTTGAAGGACTAGAATTGAAATGTACATGATCAGAGGTGATGGGATTAAAGAATTTAATGAATTACAGAAGTATTCTATTAAGGACTACAGATTATTCTTATACACCATGAATTAATTTTTATGAATTAGGTCCAAAGAGCTTAAGTAAAACACAGCTAATATTTCATGAGTAATTTCAACCCTCTTTAATAGTACAAGTCTCTGGTGTATAATATTTAGGTAATGATTATCATAAAATAGACATCTTTTGAGGGCAATTACGTGTTCTCAATACTTCTTTATGAGGGCGCTGGGAGGAGGGTGTCATTACACTTGACAGTATATTTATCTCACCTAATATTCATGATGTTCTGATGGAAAAGCGGTTATCTTACTCTATAGGAGTGTCTTTCTGGAAGTCTGAATACTGATGCTGTGTCACTTGACTTGTTCAGATGTGAGAGGCAGTGCAAATCAACCTCCAGAGTACTGGCTGTTTCCAGGCATGCAGAGCCGGTGGTTTTGTTTACGAAAATAACAGTGTGTCTGCAGAGTAAATTCTCCTGGGGATAGGAGGCCGGCTGGGGAGAGGAGAGAATAAAGATGCTGCACAAAAAGGAAGCCGGGTATCTGGGCCGTGTCTGGGAAGTGACACACACATTGAAGATGAAGGTGAGGATGTGAGGGTCTGGATTTTAAAGGAAATGGAGTGGACTGGGAAAGGCCCCCAGGAGAGGCAGTGAGCTAAACATGCCCACACTTATTTATTTATTTTTTTTTACTCTTGTTTTAGGACTAATCTTAACATGGAGAGTCTGACATTAGCTGGCATTGCTGTAACGTTTTTAGGTTTTCATAACCGTTTGGGAATACTGTATTTGAAACTCTCAGTATTCCAATGGGAAAAGGAGGGGCTATTGTCCCTCATTTATAGGACTGAAAACCGAGCCTCAGAGTTGTAATCCAGTTAGCGCGTCATGAAGTTGGAACAGAGAACCCCCAGACAGGCCTCCAGAATCCCGAATCTGCCATCAGATGTCAGGACCCTGTCTGGAACATCCTACAGACTTCAGGGATCACCACCATACACACCCCAAAGCTGGGCCCTGGGCTCTGATACTGCCAACACAGCCAAGCCTCAAGAGTCTGTACAGAGTTAATCGGGTCATCTCATGGCTCAGAAAGATTCTGTTCTTTTGCTAATGAACCTATTAAGTCTGTTATGCAAGTGTGATTAAAAAAAAGGGGGGGAATGGAAGAAGAGAAATTAGTGAGTCCATTTTTTGCTTTTTAATTTTTACAATGTTGTGTTAGTTTCTGCCATACAACAACTCAAATCAGCCGTAATTATACATGTATCCCCTTCTTCTTGAGCCCCCCTCCCTTCCCCTGTTCCATCCCTCTAGGTCATCACAGAGTGCCAGAGTGGGCTCCCCTACATTTCAGGAAAGAAGGCATATAGAATCTGGAAATCCCAATAATTGATTTTCTAGTTTTCTTCATAGTTTGGGATAGCCTTGGGATGTAGTTCTGGGCCAATCACTTAGGAGTATGTCTCTGGGGAGAACCATCATTCCCTGACAATCAGTAGAAGCACTAAGAAGGGAAAGCCTTTTGTCCCTTATTTTTCATCTTATTATGCATTTGGACTTGATTGCTGGAGGTACAGCAGCCATCTTGGGATTCTGAAGCAAGAGTTATTAGGAAAAGTCAAGGAAGTTGGAGAGACGCTAGCCAAGCTACTGAACCAAGACCACTGACTCCTGCATGTCGACATCTGTTCACAGAGGTCACTGTTAATCCAGCAACCTGTTCTTAGCTGATACACATGTACAAAATTATTTGAAGCATCTATCTTTTTGATGGTAAAGCAATGTGCCAGATAAGAAGGAATAAATATGAAATAAACTGCCTACGTTTCAAAAAGGTACTTGGTAAAAGTACTTTCCTTAACTCTAAAAACTTGCCCAAAATTCAGCTTTTTTTTTCTTTCTGTTTGAGATTCAGAAGCAATCATTTAGTAGCTGTGACTATACTGCTGTCCATCGGTTGGCACTGTGCTTTTCCAGGGTTTGAACAGAAAAGCACATCTGCTCCTGAAGATGAAAGATGGAGGCTTTCCATCCGTCCTGGGGTCACCCAGGTTAAATCGTATGGTTCCCATTCCTGATGTATATTAAAAGCATCTATTGCTTTATTCTGTGACGTGAGTTCACCGCAGGTCTCGTGAGTCTGGGGATATGAATGCGATCCCACTGACAGGATAGGTTCAGTTTCATGAATTCGAGTCCCTGGAGGTGGTGGCCAGAGCCTGCGATTTCTCCCTCCCAAAGTCCCAGCTCCCAATTTCTGGAGTTTTCTGGGGGTGTTTCACAGGGGATGTACCAGTGCCCTCTGGCGCCCCCCACCCCGACTGTAATAATGCAGATGCCTGTGATGAAACTGTGTGCAGCTCCGGAGCCCTGACCTTGGCTGAACAGAGAGAGAGCAGCCTTGGCTGTCTTCCAGGTGTCTGATCTGTGCCATGTCCCCTGGGGGCCACAGGTCCACAGATGGGCTGAGTGCCAGGACCAAGTGGGGAGATAGCCTTTGCCACCTGTATTCCCGCACCAGGTCTGCACCCAGGTTGGGACCACGGTGTCACTTAGCTTTTATTTATTTATGTATTTCGGGGCTTCCCTGGTGGCTCAGAGGTTAAAGGATCTGCCTGCAATGTGGGAAACCTGGGTTCGATACCTGGGTCGGGAAGATCCCCTGGGGAAGGAAATAGCAACCCACTACAGTATTCTTGCCTGGAGAATCCCATGGTTGGAGGAGCCTGGTGGGCTACAGTCCATGGGGTCGCAAAGAGTCAGACACGACTGAGCAACTTCACTCACTCACTCGTTTATGTATTTACCTTTGGCTGTGCTGCGTCCTCGTCCTTGCACGGGCTTTTCTCTAGTCGCCGTCAGCGGGGGCTACTCTCTGGCTGTGACCTGCTGGCTTCTCACCACAGTGGCTTTCCTCGTCGTGGAGCACCGGCTCTGGGGCTTGCGAGCTTCCGTAATGATGGCTCACGGGCTTCGCTGCTCCCAGGCAAGTGGGATCTTTCCTGATCAGGGGTGGAACCCATGTCTCTTGCATTGGCAGTGGGATTCTTAAGCACTGGACCACCCGAGAAGTCCCAATGTGTTATTTAAAACAAGAAAGGTCTGCAAGTAATAAAGAGTAAATGAGACTGAGCATGATTTTTTTTTGACGTATAGTTAATTAACAATGTTATGTTAGTTTCAAATGTTGAAAATGACTTTTTTCTGTCCGTATTGACCTTGTTACAGTACTGTTTCTGTTTCATGTTTTGGTTTTGTGGCCACGTGGCATGCGAGATCTTAGCCCCCTGACCAGGGATTGAACCCCCAACCCCTGCATTGGAAGGTGAAGTCTTAAGCACTTGGCTGCAGGGGAGTCGCAGAGCCTGATTCTTAAAGAGATAGTATAACATGACGACTGTGAGTATGGTGGATCTGCCCTGGAGCTCAGCGCCCCCTCCTCCTGCCTCGAGCACCCTCCGTGGCCGAGGGAGTGGCCGGCGGAGCCTGTCTCATGCTGGGTGGGTCCTGGGCAGCCTCGGTCGAGCACGTGGACCACAGTCCTTGCTGGTGATGGAAGAGAGCATCCTGCTGAGAGGAAGTTCAGCAAAGGAGACCCCAGGGAAGTCAGGTAGGAGCTGGGTAAGATTTTTTTCTTGCAGATAAACATTTCCCCAGAAGAGATGGTGCCTTCTATTGCATCCCCACTGTTGGGTATGGACTTTCCACCTGGAATCGAGGAGCAGCCAAACCAAGTGTGCATTTGACACACAGAACAAAATCCATTTTTAAGACCCCCCGTCCCCATTGGAAAAAAATATTTTCTGCTATAATCGCTTGATACTCATTGTCATTATCTTCCTGATCTGTTCTTTAGTTTTGAAATGAGCAGATAACACTGTCAAAAAAAAAAAAAAAAAGCTTGCCTTTTGAAAGATAGTCAACTTCCATGAAATAGTTCAGGTGTGAACTGAAGTTGGCACTTATGGGACAAAAATATTACATCTTGTGTTAGAGAACAAACTTATGGTTGCTGGGGGGAGGGGAGACTGGGGTGGAAAGGATAGTTAGGGATGGACATGTACACTTTGCTGTATTTGAAATACAACAAGGACTTACTGAATAGCACAGGGAACTCTGCTCAGTGTTATGTGGCAGCCTGGATGGAAAGGGAGTTTGGGAAAGAATGAACGGATGCGTACGTAGGCAAGGCCGAGTCCCTTTGCTGTTTACCGGAAACTACCATAACATTGTTAATCAGCTATAAAGTGGAAACACTCAGTCGTGTCCGACTCTTTGCGACCCCATGGACTGTAGCCCACCAGGCTCCTCTGTCCATGGGATTCTCTTGACAAGAACACTGGAGCAGGTTGCCATTTCCTTCTCCAGGGGATCTTCCCGACCCAGGGATTGAACCCAGGTCTCCCCCGTTGCAGGTAGATGCTTTACCGTCTGAGCCATATACCCCAATACAAAATAAAAACTTAAAGAAAATATTACATCTTGGGTCTCTACTGTTTCACTGTTAGATATTTTAATCTCACAAGATTTTCATGTAGGTTGATGGAAGTGAGGTATCTCAGACTCTGGTGTGTTCCCTGGCATTTTAGACAGTAAAGAATCTGCCTGCATTGCAGGAGACCCAGGTCACATCCCTGGGTGGGGAAGATCCCCTGGAGAAGGGAATGGCAACCTGCTCCAGTGTTCTTGTCAAGAGAATCCCATGGACAGAGGAGCCTGGTGGGCTACAGTCCATGGGGTCGCAAAGAGTCGGACACCACTGAGCATGCACATATCTCAGACTCTGGTGTGTATACAGTCTCTGCGGTCTCAGGGATTACTTCCAGCCCCTGTTTAAATGCTGGAATATTTAGTGTCTGAGGGTCTGGGGACCTGGGCTGTGTCTGCTTGAGCTCAAACTATTCCAAATTTTTAGGAATCTCCTCTTGAAACTTCTGTGTAGTACAGGTTCCAGCTGTCTCAGGGGCCAACCCAATATATCACCAGGGATTTTCTGATACTTTATTAAGGGATAATTAATAAAATGTGCTACTTTAAAAAAAATGTGTTAGAGGCTTTTTTCTCTGAATGAATTCATCCATCAATACATTTATCAATACCAATTATGTAGAAATCACCGAGGTAGGCAGAAAAGAAAACCCACAAAAATAAATGACACATTAACTGTTCTTGCAGAGCTATTAATAATAGTTCATTTGGGGAAAAAAGTTCGTGCAACATACTTGTCGTTTTTCTTTTCTTTGGAGAGGAGATAAATTAGGAGTTTGGGATTACCAGATACACACTACTGTGTATAAAATGGATAAATAAAAGGACCCACTGGACAGCACAGGAAACCAATAACATAATACAATGTTAATGCCCCAGAAAGGAAAAGAATCTGAAAACGAATATGCACACAGGTATAACGGAATCACTATCCTGTACCCCTGGAAACTAACACAGCGTTGTAAATTAAGTATACCTCAGCTTTTAAAAGTGTACCAACGTGAAGCACGCGTGGATCACCAAAATTCAGTCTTTACCTGAGCCGTCTTAGCGCGTGGGGAACAGAAGCTTTGTTTTAGGAGGAACGTTCTCGACAAGGACACTGTTTAGCTTTGCAGCAACCAAAAGCTGGCTTTAAGTCGGTTTTATGACTGTTGTCACGTTCACTCAGGACAGTGAGCTCCCTGCTCCCTGCTTTAGGCCGGGGGCCCTCACCTTGCCCTCGGCTCCCTGCAGGGGCCTCGTCGAAGCCCTGGGCTTCCAGCCAAGGTCAAGGCCGTGAAGAGGAGACAGAACGGGCAAGCTTTCCAGGGGTGGCAGGGGTGGGAATGGGGGTGGGAGGGCGGGGGTGGGGGGAAGAGATGGGAAGGAGGGAGGGGTTTGTCTGGGGCCTCCTCTGTGAGTGCGAGCTCTCCTTACTGGTTAAACTACATTCGGTGAAGATACTTGGGTTCTTAAAGTGCAACCATCTAACGGAGGAGGCCCAGCACCTGGCCCTTCCTCCCCTCCCCCGACTCAGCCCACCCTGTGCCTGTCGGCCCTCCTGGGGGCGCCGGGAGCTCAGGTCCAGGTACCAAAGCCCAAGACTCTCTTGCCCCTGACTTCCGGTGGGTTGACCAATAGGAGGACCGTGTGGTTTTGATGGAGGGTAGGAGAAGGCAATGGCACCCCACTCCAGTACTCTTGCCTGGAAAATCCCAGGGATGGAGGAGCCTGGTAGGCTGAAGTCCACGGGGTCGCTAAGAGTCGGACACGACTGAGGGACTTCACTTTCACTTTCATGCCTTGGAGAAGGAAATGGCAACCCAGTATTCTTGCCTGGAGAATCCCAGGGATGGGGGAGCCTGGTGGGCTGCCGTCTATAGGGTCACACAGAGTCGGACACAACTGAAGCGACTTAGCAGCAGCAGCAGCAGCAGGAGCTTGGAGGCAGCCACTGATTTACACCCTTTGTTTCCCGATAGCTGGCTCCTGGAGGAGTTCCGGCCGAGGCTGCAGCTCTGACTCCTGGGGAAGTTCCGGTCTCTACTTCTCAGGGCACTAATCCCATTTGGGAGGACTCCATCCTTATGACCTAATCACCTCCCAAAGGCCCCGCCTCCAAACACCATCCCGCTGGGGACTAAGGGCACAGTTGTATGAATTTTGAAGGGCCACATGGTCGGTCCATAGCATGGAGGCTGAACAGCTGAGATCAAGGTGCCAGCAGAATTGGTTTTTTTGAGCCTCTCACCTCAACGTGCAGATGGCTGCCCTCTACTGCAGCCTCTCTGAGCCTTTTCTCCATGTGCAGGAACCAGTGTTTAGCTCTAGGTGTGGTCTGGGGTGTGGGCTTGAGCCATCATTTTGCTGCTAGAAGACTGGATGGTGTGAGAGCGGGTGAGAGCATGCTCAGGTGTATCAGTGAGAAAACTGATGCAGGTTCTGCTCGGGGATCGCTGCCATTCCTTCCCGCAAGATCCTTCTGCTGAGATGGGTAAATATCTATTACTATTAATACCTTCCCTCTCTTCACAGAGTTTCCCCTGCCACTTGCTAATCTTAAATACTGTGGAAATCCTTCTCTTTTGTGAGTCTCCGGGTCCCCAGCTCCCAGACTTTTTCTGGGTCAGTGTCCACTGCCTTGAGCTGCTCCAGTTCAGGCTTTACGAGTCTGGCTGGGCGGTAGCTACCAGTAGCAATTCCAGTCATCGATGTATTTTATTTTTAAAGAGGCGATTGCCCTTACTAGCACAGTGAGCAGTTTCAAGCAAAATAAAGGGAAATTCTATGAGTTTCTTTAAGATAAGGCAGATAAGATGGTCTATGGGAGTGGTTTTCAAAAAAGCATCTTGGCAGCAGAGTCTTTTTTTTTTTTGCAAAAGAAATTTTACTTGGAACTTCAGCATGGAAAACAGAGAATAGGAGGGGTCCCAAGCACCCTTCCTGTTTCCTTTCCAGCTCAGGGGTGAAGTCGGGGGAAAGGAGTAGCTCACACAAAGAGACTGACCCCCAGGCCCCACGTGACAGCCACTGGAAGTCGCTGAAGTAAGGGGGTTATTAATGTCTTCGTGGTGGACTGGCCGGGGCAGATTAAGGGTAATGCGAGGTCAGTCTTGGAGAGATGGATAATAATCCATCACTGAGTAGGATAATGAGGTTAAGAGCATCCTTGGTAAGGTTGTGTCTACAAAATAACAAACTGTCAAAGCGGAACAGATTGAGAAGGGCTAAGGGCAGCCACCTTGCAGTGCTGTGCCTGTATTGGTCAACGAAAGTGGGTACTGAAATGCTTTTTCCCTTTTTACAGGTGCTAAAAATAAAACAGTTGGAGGTCTGAATTGGCAAGACTTCCATGCTAATAGTTAAATAATTTATTAGTGAAGTAGAAGAGTTAGTGGTGACTCTCATCTCCAATCTGAACCATAGCTGTTGAAGGCCTATTGGGAGGGTGACATCCACAGACGCTTTAAGTAATGTTTTGCATTTAGTATATAACTTGAGGACTGTTTATTGAAATATGGATAGGCTTTATTTTTAGAGCAGTTTTCAGTTCAGAGAAAAACTGAATAGGAAGTACAGAGCTTTGCCGAATACCCTCCTCAGTCTCCTTCCCGACCTGGTTTCCTCTATTACTAACATCTTGCACTAGTGGGGTGTGTTTATTACAGTTGATGAGCCAATATTGACACATTACTATTAACTAAAATACATACAGGCATCTCTTGGTATCTGCCAGGTATTGGTTCCACGATCCTGGAGGATAAAAAAATTCAAGATGCTAAACTCTCTAATATAAAAAATGTATTATGTGCATATAAGTGCCGAAGAATTGATGCTTTTGAACTGTGGTGTTGGAGAAGACTTTTGAGGGTCACTTGAACTACAAGGAGATCCAACCAGTCCATCCTGAATTAAATCAGTCCTGAATATTCATTGGAAGGACCGATGCTTAAGCTGAAACTGCAATACTTTGGCCACCTGATGCGAAGAACTGAGTTATGTGAAAAGACCCTGATTCTGGGAAAGATTGAGGGCAGAGGAGAAGGGGACGACAGAGGATGAGATGGCTGGATGGCATCACCGACTCAACGGACATGAGTTTGAGTGAACTCCGGGAGTGGGTGATGGACAGGGAGGCCTGGCGTGCTGCAGTCCATGGGGTCGCAAAGAGTCGGACACGACTGAGTGACTGGACTGAACTGAACCTAATCACACCCTTTCATATACTTTTTTCTTTTTAAAAAACTTTTTGTTTTGTATTGGCGACTAGCCAACTAACAATGTTGTGATAGTTTCAGGCGCACAGCGAAGGGACTCAGCTGCACACACACACGATCCATTCTCCCCGAGCGCCCCTCCCATCCAGGCTGCCGCACAACGGCAAGCAGAGCTCTCTGGTCCTTGTTTGTTTTCCATTTTAAATACAGCAGTGTGTACATATCTGTTCCAAACTCCCTAACCACCCGTTCCTCCCATCTTTTCCCCTCGGCAACCACAAATTCGTTCTCTAAGGCTGTGAGTCTGTCTCTATTTTTTAGTAACTTCATTTGCATCATTTCTTTTTAGAGTCCATGTCATTTCTCGTCTCCCTGACTTACTTCACTCAGTATGACAATCTCTAGCAACATGATCCAACCATGTTGCTGCAAATGGCATTATTTCATTTCTTTTAATGGCTGAGTAGTATTCCGTTGTATATATGTACCACATCATACAATTTAAATCATCTCTGCTGCTGCTAAGTCACTTCAGTCGTGTCCGACTCTGTGCGACCCCAGAGACGGCAGCCCACCAGGCTCCCCCGCCCCTGGGATTCTCCAGGCAAGAACACTGGAGTGGTTGCCATTTCCTTCTCCAATGCATGAAAGTGAAAGTGAAAGTGAAAGTGAAGTCGCTCAGTCATGTCCAACCCTCAGCGACCCCATGGACTGCAACCCACCAGGCTCCTCCGTCCATGGGATTTTCCAGGCAAGAGTACTGGAGTGGGTGCCATTGCCTTCTCCAAATCATCTCTAGATTACTTATAATACCTAATACAATGTAAATGCTACATAACTAGTAGCCCAGGTGTGTGGCAAATTCAAATTTTGCTCTTTGGAATTTTTTGTAATTTTCAAAGAAAATAGTTTTGGTCTGAGGTTTGTTGGATTGGTGACGTTAGAACCTGCAGATTCAGGGAGCTGACCATAGTTTCCATAAAATTCGTCTTTGTGTTGGACATGTTATAAGTGTTGAAAAATGCACAACAGCATATAGCCATCATTTCAGTCTCATCTGGAATACTTCACTGCCTGAAAAGCCCCTGTGTCTCACCCCTTCATCCTCTGCTTCAACCCCAGAACCCAGGGAAATGCTAATCTGTTTGCTGTCCCCAAAGTTGTGCCATTCCCAGGACGTCATATAGTCAGAATCACACATCCTGTGTGTTGTTGTTCTGTTGCTAAGCCATGTCCGACTCTTTTCGACCCCATGGACTGCAGCACGCCAGGCTTCCCCGTCCTTCACCATCACCTGGAGGTTGCTCAAACTCATGTCCATTGCGTTGGTGATGTCATCCAACCATCTCATCCTCCCAGAACGTCATACAGTTAGAATCACACCCACAGTATGTAGCTTTCTCAGACTGACAGTTTTTCTGCAGTAATATGCATTTAAGATTCCTCCTAGTCTTCTTGCAGCTTGGTAGATCATTTGTTGTTATTGCTAAATAGTATTCCACTCTCTGGATGGGCCACAGCTTCACCAGTTGAAGTCCATCTTGGTTGCTTCCACATTTGGGCAATTAGGAATAAAACTACTATTCATGTTTACATCTTTATGTGGGCATAAGTTTTCAAGTCCTTGGGGAAAATACCAAGGCGCACAAGTGTTGAATTTTATAGTAAGAGTGTGTTTAATTTTGTAAGAAAACACTGAAGTCTTTTCCAAAGTGGTTATTAACTTTTTGACTTTTGTGTTTTCATTCTTATACCCCTGATTTCAGTCTTTTTGTTAGTCAGATGCTTGCAACATTTATGACTCTTCTATTACTTCTCTTCTCTATGTTTTGCTTTCTAAAAAAAGAGCTTAGAGAACAGATGTATTTTCAAAATTTTAAAAATAACTAATTTAAGGTAAAGGAAAAGTCCAAATACAAGAATTAAAGTCCCCCCCCAACATATATTACTCTCTTAGAGGTATCAATAAATTTTAAGTTAATTTAAATTTTAATTTTTATTGTATTTTTAATACAATATACGGAGAAGGCAATGGCACCCCACTCCAGTACTCTTGCCTGGAAAATCCCATGGACGGAGAAGCCTGGTAGGCTACAGTCTATGGGGTTGCTAAGAGTCAGACATGACTGAGCAACTTTACTTTCACTTTTCACTTTCATGCATTGGAGAAGGAAATGGCAACCCACTCCAGTGTTCTTGTCTGGAGAATCCCAGGGACGGGGGAGCCTGGTGGGCTGCCGTCTATGTGGTCACACAGAGTCGGACACGACTGAAGTGACTTAGCAGCAGCAGCAATACAATATTTCACAAGTCCTCTCCAGTTTACTTGTATATACTTATTTGTAGTTTTCCCTTTTGCTTTACATCCTTAGCTTAGGAAAGACCAGGATAGTTAAGTTTTTTCAGTTGTTTGTATTTAATACCAAATGAAGCCACTGAGTTAGTTTGGTGGCCTAAACTCAGTCTAGACTTCAGGACTCCAGCTTCATATTTTAGTGCTTTATCAATTAAACTCACTGGTTTCCCAAAAAGGAAGATATGAAAGGTATGTATATGTTTCGTTGCAATGCCCGATTCCAGATCACCATGAAGTTCCATTACAGACTGATAAAGTCTTATCAAGCAGGAAAAACAGAACAACCAGGAAATTTGAATGATGAGATTAGCTGCATATCTGAGGGCATTCCTGACGATTAGCTGAAGCTTTCAAAACTGTTTCCAAGGTTGGGAATCACTTCTCCTTGATCAGTGAAAGCGATTTCTGCTCTGCTGCCCGGGGGTACCTACGTGCCCTGTGGGGCCCAGCAGACCCCAGACCCCAGGAATTGATGGTCTGTCATCTGTCTAAGGCAAAAGGAAAATCTCTTTCGATTTCTGGTGAAACTCAACCTTTGGAGGGCTTCAGGGATTTAAAGGTTGCTCTCTGCTGGAAACAGTTCACATACCTAAGGGAAAAAATGAGAAATTTAATTTTTTTTCATGCAAACTTAGACCTGATGGTGATAACACACCAAAAGAATCCAGCTATATGTTCAATCTAGGAAAAATAATTTTAGAAAGTCAATTTTATAGTATCAGATCTCGACGAGCTAATTTAGTGAAAAGCCAGGAAGTATGCAACAATTGAGTCACAGAGTTGTGACTTTCAAGTGTCTGATTCCAAGAGACGACAAGGTGCAACTCTGAGCTGCATGGTGAGCTTGAGAAAGCCGTCATAATGACTTTCCCATCTGGAAAATGGAGCTGGATAAAGTCCACTGCTTTTTCATCTTTTTTTTTTTAAAGATTCGGATATTACTTGTATTTCATATTTCTTGGAATGTAGGTGGCAGTGAGGTTCGTAGGTGAGATGCCCTGAGTGAAACCTCGGGTCCACGGCGGGAGGAGAACCAACTCTTCACCCATTCATTTCTGTCACTGAGCTAACTGGCCAGTGTCTCAGACCAGAGGATGTGATGGGAACGTCTTGGTGGACAGCCTCCGAATTCTGTGTAAGACCCCACCAATGCTTTCTAAAAAGTGTATTTTGAAGCATCTGGAGGAATGGAATTGCATAACTGTTTTCCCAGGAGGCTGAAGATGGAGTCCCTGTCACAGAGACAGATCTTTGGTGTCCCTCGCTTCTGTTTCAGGGAGGCAAATGCCTGTGCTTTGATCGAGGGTCAAGTGCACACGGCAAATCTCTTTCTGGAGAAGCCCTTTTTCGGTGATTTTCAGGCAGCCTGGGGGTGGAGAGTGGAGGGGACTGAGCAGCGTTTGTTCCCAGGGGCACCTCCGGCTGGAGTTGGGTGGGGGGAGCTTGCAGGCACGTCACACAAAAGGAAAGCCAGGCAGGGCCCATCTCCTTTGATACAGATTTTGCCACCATTGTTCCAGGTATCCAGAGCTTATTTCCATATGTATAGAGCGACAATCTGCTTTCTCCTGCCTGTTAAACTGTCACCTAAGGTATTTTTAGAAATATATAATCTAAAGAAGACAGAAGATGAGGCAGGAAATCTTACAGCGGCAACATCTGAACACCCCCCCCCTCCTCCTCTTGAAGAATGTTAATTAAAAGAGAACCTCATTCCGCTTCTTTTAATTGCCAAGCAGCGGTGGATTTTTTTTTCCCCCTGACACAAAATTTAAACACCGGCTTGGGTGTGTAAGCTGTTTGCTCCTGGGCTAGGTGTGTGTCTGATGAAGACTTAAGCCTCCATCACGTGTGGACCGTTTAGGGGAGATTCGCGGCTCCCCACCCCAACTCTCCGTCCCCCACCTCGCTCTGCGCCGCGAGATGTCATGTCAGTATCTTTCTCCCAGATGCCTCCCAGATGCGGAACATGTGGTTGTCAGAGAAACACAAGAACGTATCATTAGATCTTTCATAATTAGGCAGAGCTGATATGTGCCAAAGGTTCAGAGCTTAATCAGAAAGTTCTTATCATAGAGGCTTCTGCTGGCGATGAATTGGAAACCCAACAAAGGCAATTCTGATGTCTGCCGTGCAGGATAACAAAGGGAAGACAAAGGCAGACGGATTCTGCCTTAAGGTTTCTGTGCGGCTGTGTGTGTGTGTGTGTGTGTGTTTTAAATTTTTTTTCTTTTTGTAATCATGTGACTCCAGCAGGAGGAGGGGAATTAAAAAGCCCAGCTCGCCCGTGGAAGCCGGGAGTCCCTCCGAGATCCTCCTCCGGTCTCCTTGTGACTGAGTCACTTCGCGGCCAGGTGCTGACTCAGGCAGAGCGCTGTGGGAACCTGATTTCATGGGTCTGGCACGAGCCTCTCCAGGTAGAGCCGGCTTTCCCCGGGGAGCGCCCCGGTTCCCTGAAGTCACAGAGCATCTCTCGGACTCGGAGATAAAAGCCGGGCCCGTGTACCTTGGCAGCCTGGACCGGGGCTGCGGGGGCGGGGAAAGAAAAAAAAGCGAGCGCGCAGCGGCCGCGGCTGTTTTGACAAAGTGCTGTGTGTGTTTTTCTGCCTGCGTATCTGGCAGCGCAGGTGAGACAACGTGCGGCTGGTATCTTGGCTCGCTGCTCGCTCTCAGGCTCCGCTGGGCCAGCCCGGCAAACGTTCCCAGCAAAGCTGTGAAAACAAACGGGCCGATTAGTTGGACAGGCTCCCCGGCTCCGCGGTGCTAACTGCCCTGGCTGCCCTCGCCTCCCAGCCCTTCCCATTCTTTTATTCCGCCGGCCGTTTGCACTTATCAATTAGCACCGCGGGGACCGCGGTCCTCTGCCCCCTCCTTCTCATGGAATCCTGCTGCACCAAGCAGCGTCTCTCAGCCTTGGCCCTGAAACGAATGCTGATTCGGAGGTTTTTATCTCCAAACATAATATATAATTCATCATTTTTTTTAATAAGGGCAACTTTCATTATTATTGTTATTTTTTAAAAGCAATTCGTGTTCACCCTAGTGTGTGTGTGTGTGTGTGTGTGTGTGTGTGTGAGTTACTCAGTTGTGTGCGACTCTTTGCGACGCCATGCACTATACAGCCCATCAGGCTCCTCCGTCCATGGAATTCTCCAGGCAAGAGTACTGGAGTGGGTTGTCATTCCTTCTTCAGGGGATCTTCCAGACCCAGGGATCGAACCCAGGTCTCCCACATTGCAGGCAGATTCTTTGCACTCTGAGCCACCACACCCTAGAGACATGAGCAAATGCAGATACACAAGGGGAGGGGTCTTTGAAGTATGCATATCTGATGCTTGACTTAAGAGTTATTCCATATGACAGGAAGAGTGGTGTATGTTCCATGTTACACTATTCAAACTTAATTTTTTTTTTCTAAAAATTCTTCTGACTTATCCCATGGCTGATAAGGACCATCGCTTTCCGTTTTTGCTTTTTTTTTTTTTTACAGTATAGTTGAGTACCGAAGTATATGTCAATTTCGAAAAGAGCTCTTCAAATTCACTTGACTTTTTTTTGCCTTCTTCTGGCTTGATGTGAGTCAACCAGGGATAAAGGAAAGTTGGGTGTCCCTTTGGAGGTGAAATCAGAGTGAATTAAAAAGAATGATTCCACCATTCTTTAATCAAAAGCTCCAGAGATCATGTTTCTTTTAAAAAAGGAACATCAAGAAATAGGCTTGGAAAATTACTTTCATATTTTCTTGAGCATTTCAGAGCTACAGCACATTTTAAGAGTTGTCATTTGTTCTTAAATATCAGGCCCTGGTATCAGCCTTTTGTCTGCTCCTGTCCTTCAGTGTATCAGGAGGTATTGAGCTTGCCCTTGCTTTGTCCTGAGCAAGCACAAGCTGTCAAATGACTAATGCTCTTGGAATCTCACTGAGGCATTTATTCTGCCTCTGTTGCTATGAGCCCTGTGTTCTCTTTTGTGGCATTTCACAGTATAGGTAATGTATCTAAAGTACAGCCTTGACCAAAAGGGACTTAGTTGGAGCATCGCAATTTTGCTTGAAATAATAATCGTAAAATGATTATGCCTAGAATTAACAGGTTGGCCATGTACACTCGGGAAGGTTGTGCACTGCACAAGGCCAAGAGCTCAGTTCTTTTCATGTGTGAGAACAAGCTTAAAAACAACAGTGTCTGTGTGTGTGTTTGTAATTAGTCATATGGACTAATTAACTTCAAACAGTGTTAAAACAGTAAAAGAAAAAGACACATCACATAGACAGTGTTTATTCAAACATTTCACAGCAACTAGCAAGGGACACTGGTCCTTTATGGAACTTAAAAAATAACAACTTATTTGAAATCACATAATTGACATTAACAGTCTTACCTGTTGAATTTCTTCTTTGCATTATTAAAAAATAGATTATATATTTTAAAACAAAGGCATCATCAGTTGTTAAAAAAATTAAATTGATAAACAGCTTTTAAAAATAAATATTTCCTGTGATTTCCAGGAACTTCGTTGATTAAAGTCTTCACACGTGCCAGGTCTGGTACTTTAATTTGTTAAATAATAGAGAAAGGAATAGAAGATTTGTTTTTGTCAGAAACTATGGATGTTGCCATAAGATGTTAATGGAAAAACCCGAATGAACGTTTTGGCCTACCCAATTAATGTGTGTTAGTTGATTAACCTGAGACATTTAAAAATTAGTAGAGGCCAGAATCAATTAGTAGTGTCAGATTTTGGCCTCTCTCTCTCTCTTTTTTATTTTACTTCCTCGTGTCCGTTTTAATCAGAAAATAATACAGTGACATTATTAATTTTACCTGGCAAACTCTGTTCCTGGTACAACATTGGCATTGTAAGAAATGGGACTGGTTTTGCTCTTTTCATAGAGATGGTAGGAATTCTTACAGTCTAAAAGCTGTATTGCCCTTATGATCGTTTTCTAACCGTAGATTGTTTAAAAAAGCCCTAAATTATTAATTTTTTGAAGACTATTTGAAAGTAAGACTAAGATTGTCTTATGTCCAAGAAAACTACAGACTGAAATTAAAAAATCCTTTTTTTATTTTACATTACTCTGTTTATTGGCTGATTTTTTATTAACATTTAAAATATAAAGTTAATGTTCTCATTTTCTTAATATTTCTTCAGAAGTTGTGCAGATGACTGCAGATGACTGCAGATGACATTTTAATTCATTGTACCTATTGAGAGGTATTTGATGTTAGACTGTCTAAGATGAAGATAAAACATTTTTTAAAATATATGTAAATTAAGGGGCTGTCCCTTGATGTCCAGTGGTTACGACTCTGGCTTCCAATGCAGGGGGCTCACGTTCAATCCCTGGTTGGGGAACAAAGATCCCACGTGTCATGTGGACTAATCAAAAAAAATAAAAAAAATAAATTACTACAACTAGAAAATATATATATATGTGTAAGTTAAAAAGAATTCACAGCAGACAAAATTTGAGTTAAATATTTCCATCAAGCTTGTTTCAATGAAACCAGCCTAGGTATTACTTTTTATTAAACTGTTTTTTTTTTTTAATAGTTTTGAATTCTTCTCAACTTAGTCTTTTATTCTTTTCTATCTAGATCAAACATTGTATTAAAACAAAGAAGAAAAGCCTCTTTATTTCCTTCTTTTCCCATCATGGGTTCTGCTTGTTCACTAAATATGTTGATGGCACTAAGTTCATATATAAATGAAAGACAGTGAGTAACAGTAGAATACACACATCATGCATGTTAACAAAGTAACTTTAACACCTGGTGTTTAATTAAGTGCAGCTTATCACTGTGATTGTTATTAAAGCCTCAATACTTACGTGCTTGATACATGCATAAGACACCTATTAAGTTTGTTCCAAGAGGTGGTGGGGAATGGTATGCCATTTGTTCAAACAAATCCGCACATTAACTGCTTCAGCATAATTTTCTTTTACAAGGCAGAGGTTGAATGTGAGGTTTAATTACCTTCCAACAAAAGGCACAAGACACCAACTTCTAAAATCCAGGTATGGACTTTCCTAAGCTAATAATTAATTATGCTCCTAAATGGAGGCAGAATTTGAATCTGAACATTTTTGATACCAGTTCTTTTAATTACTCTTTTATTTTTATGAGTCTTTAAAGCTAGAATTTAGGTAGAACAGAAAATCTTTTCTTAATTTTTTAAATCACATGCATGACCTTTATAAAGAAGGGTCAGGAATTAGGATTCCTGGGTAACTCAGTATTTGTGTTGAACTGCTTCTTGGTCACCATTCCCAGTACTTAGCGCTGGTTTGGTTTTTATAGGCAAAGCAAAGCTTGCCTAGGTTTCAGTGACTTTGATTGAAGCAGATATCATACATATTTCTCAAGAATGCTCATAATTACCTATTTTTCTTGGCAAAAGTAACATGGCTTTTGAATGTGTTACATTTTCAAAGACTATTTTTCTTTTTTTTGAGGGGTATAAAACATAATTCATTACTTTAAAATGTACTTAGTAATTTTACAAAGTAACTTCTTAAATTGGGGCCAGGACAAAGTCTCTGGTTATCAATGAGGATTATTTTATAGAAGAGCCATCCTTTTGTTGCATTTTCCCTGTTTTAGTTTTAGAGCAATACCTGAGGGTCACTGAATGCAAATTGCATTGCCTTCATGTAAATAAAGTTTAGAGCATTTTCAAAACAATTGTTTTACTAAGAGGAATGACAGCTACGATATTCAAACAGTTCAGATCCAGTGGGTGACTAACCTTTTTGTGCTGTGAGTTGATTTTCACCATGAATTAAATTAAAATAGTAACGGGGTGGTGAAAATAATTAGATTGGTCCACTAAAAGAATTTTATTTAAGATGTTTTCTTCTTTTAGCTATATGTAGAGTATCAGGCAAATTGTATAGGAATTTTTGTTTGATTTGGCTGATTTATTCAATTTTACTTCTTCCAAAAGTGGAGTTTGTAAATAAAGAGCAAAGCTTTTCTCAGGTTTTTACCAGTAGTCATGGCAGGTTTTAAAATATATCTGTTGCAAATGTAGACTCTGTAAATGTCTCTCAAATGTTAAGGTGTGTAGTTTTGCCAGGGACACACATACACTTGTAGTGTCACTTCTGGGTCATCTGGTCATATTTTATAGGCTCAAAAAAGACATTTCCAAGGGGAATATACTATACACTTATGAAAAAAATCCTTCCGAAATTTTCTCTTCCCAAAAAGTAAAATTCCAGATTTCAGGAAACGGCGAGCAATAGCAGCTGCAAAAAACATTCAGGTTGAAATTGTGATCACTTTTCTATGAAGACGAACTTAAAAGTAGCGTGGAGGTCGTGAGCAGACCCACTGGGCTGTGTTTGGAACCTGCTTTTCCTGCTAGAGGTCGTGAGCAGACCCACTGGGCTGTGTTTGGAACCTGCTTTTCCTGCTACCAGGCCGGTAGCTCTTCACCAGGTGGGTTAATCTGCCTCCTTGGCTCCTCTTCCACCCTAACACTTAGAAGGTTTTTTCCCTCCTCATAAAATTGGCACAGTTTTAAAGAAGAAAATGCAGTCCTAAGACATTAAATTTTCTTTTTAATTTACTTTCTTTAGATTTGCATGTTTCTTACAAACCTCCCAGTGTCTGCGAAGTTTCATCTCCTGAAGTCAGGGCTGGGATGGTGGCCCAGCAGGGACCCAACGGCCTGTGACTTCCCCAGGATATATTAGGACAACCAGCCTTTGGAAAAATAAAAACAGTCTTATTTATAGTGAGGAAACCCTTGCTATTTCCTTGTCTCTGGATGCCAAGTATTTTATAGGATTTCTCCCTTTACAAATCAAAAGCAGCGTTTTAACCTGAGAAATCCTATAAACTCATGGCTGACTCCACGTCTTCTATGAGCCTGTTTTTCTTTATCTAGTGTTAAATTTTTATGGTCTTGGGTGATAACTTTAAAGGCCTATCTTGAAATCGAATTTTCGTGTTTCTGATTTGCTCTCGTAAGAGGAAATGCCGTGTCTTTCCTTTTTCACTTGTGAAAAAGAAGAAGAAGAACAAAAACAAACCTTCTGCAGGTCCCAGAGCTGAGAGAGGTCTGCTGCTCTGGCTACACCCAAGTGCCTGCTCAGATTAGGAAACCCCCAGAGAGCTCAGTCTCACTGAGGCTGGAAATTCTAAAATGACAGTTGGATGTTTAGGTTTTGAGATTGAAAGGCGACTGATGCTAAAGGCTGATTCAGGAACAGCTACTGTGTTTTCACTTCCTGGGTTTGAAACAGGAGTTTGAGCAAACTCTGGGAGATAGTCAAGGACAGAGGAGCCTGGCTGCTGCATGCAGTCCATGGGGTGGCAAAGAGTTGGACACAGAATAGCGACGGAACAACAAGAACTGTGTTTCCACTTCTCAGGTTTAGAACAGCCAAGGTTTAGACACTGAATACTGAGTGACGACTGGGCAGGGTTCTGGAGGGAATTGAAGATGTGACTGCCGCTAACCCTGGAAGCTTTTCTTATCTTGATTTCACGTCAGGAGAGCAGTATCTGGCTTATACAGCCAGGATCTGGGGGCTGCGGGTTTACTTGCCCAGCTCTATCTTTATTTCTTGTACCTAGATATCAATTGCCTCTAAACTGGGGGAATAAAAAAAAAGGTTGCAATCCCCTTTGATAAGGGGATTTTGGACCTCCAGCTCTAGTATACAGGCGCTAGATAGACATCTGCTCGTGGGAGTTGCCTGGGGGAATAGATAATGGGAAAAATCTACATGGAAAGCAAAAGGCTATGTTTAAAGTCAATAGGATAAGTGGAATTTAATCAGGAAAGTCAGCATCTAAATCAATTTAGCCTTCCTACTCTTTTATTTGCCAGTAGGGATGGTAAGCTGCTGTCTGCCTACGTGTACAGAGCAGAGTCCGGCTGTACGTCTGTCTCATCTCTTAGCGATCAAAGTGGACTCCAACACCAGTTTATGGTAGAAGCAGATTTATGTTTCCAAGAGCTCTATATTCCTTCAGGCTCCTCCTAATTTTTTGACCTTCAAAGCCCGTGTTAAGTCTGAAAATGTTAAACCACTTGTGTCTGGCCCCTGGTCTTCCCAGGTGGGAACCTGGGTAAAGAACTGCCTGCCAACACAGGAGACCAAGAAACTAGGGTTCAAGCCCTGGGTCGGGAAGATTCCCGGAAGAAGGAAATGGCAACTCACTCCAGTATTCTTACCTGGAACATTCCATGGACAGAGGAGCCTGAAGGGCTACAGTCCATGGAGTCGCAAAGAGGCAGACACGACTGAGCACGCACGCACACATCTGGTGTCTACTGCAATGCTTTAGCCACTTGAGAGCTGCGTGATCTTGGATAAGATCCTTAACCTCTCCATGCCATTCTCCAGGAAAAGGAGAGAATGATGCACACACCTCACAGGGCTGTTGGAAGGCTTACATATGTCACTGTATACAAAGCACTTAAAACGATGCATGGAATGTTGTACGTCCTCTTTGTGCATAGACCGTCTTGCTTTATCCTCACTTGCCCTGGGAGGTTAGAAGTGTTCTTTCGTATCTTCTGCCTTAGCCTGGGGTCCTTTAAAAGCAAAAGTGAAGTCGCTCAGTCGTGTCTTTGCGACCCCATGGACAGTAGCCTACCAGGCTCCTCTGTCCATTGGATTTTCCAGGCAAGAGTACTGGAGTGGGCTGCCATTTCCTTCTCCAGGGGATCTTCCCAACCCAGGTTCTCCTGCATTACAGACAGACACTTCACTGTCTGAGCCACCAGGGAAGCCTTTGTTTAAAAGCAATCCCTGTGGCCAATAAATAATCCCTGAAAGGAAAGGATTGGGGAGGGAAACAAGGAAGGAGGGAGAATCAGTATAAGGTCATCTGGGTGTGATTCCACGGGGCCTTTTGAAAAGGCTCGGGAAGTGCATCCAAGATCTGTCTACTTGGGGAGCAGAAGAGAGGAAGATTTATCCATCAGCTTCCATCCTCCCATCAGTCAGGGCTGGTCACTGCCATACTCCTCCCATTTATACCTGCTTGAGTATTCCTGTGGGTACCATCCGCAGAGATGCCAAGGACACTCTGACCCAAGTCTGTCCTGAGTGGCTGCCCTTGTACCTCCTCAAAGCTGGTGGGTGCTGAGCCCAGCTGTTCTCTCCAGCAGTGATGGAGTAAGGGGTGGGGAAGAGAGTATATGGAGTCACATAAAAGTGTCTAACACATCCCCATTTTATAGACATGGAAACCGAGTGTCTCAGAGTAACTGAGGCCACCTGGCTATTAACTCACAGAACCGGGTTTCATGATTCCAAACCCTGGCTTTTTCCATTCTGTCATATCATCTCCGTCTGAGCCCCCAGGGAAGCCCATAAAAATATCCTTGTGTGTGTGAAGTCACTTCAGTTGTGTCTGACTCTTTGCTGCAGACGCCTCTGTCCATGGGGATTCTCCAGGAAAGAATCCTGGAGTGGGTAGCCATGCCCTCCTCCAGCGGATCTTCCCCACCCAGGGATTGAACCTGAGTCTTATGTCTCCTGCACTGGCAGGCAGGTTCCTCACACCTGGGAAGCCCATGTAATCTCTAATCCTTAGCAAATCTTCTCCACTATGCTTTCTTTCTTTTTTTCCCCTCCATTATGCTTAAGGATGTATTCATTTCTGCTTAAAAGTATAATTTTTGCACACTTTTAGATGATTGGGTTAAAAAGTAGTAACATGATTGAAAAACGCTTGAGATTAAAACAGGAAGCATTTTTATATTGGGGAGAAATTCAAATGCCAAATTGTAACACATCATGAACATCTCCAAATTTTCTTTAACTCCTTTTAATTTCTGTTGAGCTTTCATTTTCTAAAATGATATTCTGTTTAGTAGAGATGAAATGAAATTCAATGAAAAATGGGAATGTTGCCGGTGGTAAAATTTTAACCCGAAATTACAATTACTAAAAAAATTTCTTTTTTGTTCTCGCTCTCCATTCTTTGCCCTAAGTAAGGTATATGTGTTTTCCTAGGGTACTAGCGGCTGTGATATTTCTCAGGGAAATGATCTAATTATGACACCACTTTCAAAAGACATGTACCAGGGACTTCTCTGGTGGCCCAGTAGGTAAGATTCTGAGCTCCAGTGTGAGGGGATCTGGGTTTGATCCCTGGTCAGGGATCAAACCAAAACTAGTTGTGGAGTCTAAAAACTAGACCCCACAAGCTGCAACTAAGGCCTAGTTCAGTTAAAAGAAAAAAAAAAAAAAAAAGACATGGCTTTGTTCTTGAGCCAGGCCAGTATAATCTGTGATTTTATTGTAGTTAAATATGCAATATCTTTGATCATATATGTAATTTGAGTACTGTTTAAGACGCGACTGGCATTAGATGGAGCATATTATTTCTCCTCAAAACTTACAAATGAGACGTCTCTAGAATTATAAATATTAGAGTCTCTGACTTAGACAAGTAAATAAGAATACAAGTCTTGATCAGATCCATTAATTTATCTGTTCTAAAAATCCGTGTGGCGAGCTCAGTGCTGGCGAGAGAAAGATGAGGGACGTTCCTTGCCCTCTCGATGTTCCCTGTGCCCTTGAGAAGTTAGATGACACTGAGTAGGAATGGAGATCATAATTTCTGGAGTATTATAATAGTTTATTTTTTTTTTTGCCTGATCTTTCTACCACTCACCTGCCTTTATTGCCGTCCCTACCTGCCTTTACGCTCTCCCCTGCTCCCAGCTACTGCGAACACCTACCGATTATTCTGTTCCCCTACTCTGTCCTACGAATCTGTTTGAATCTGCTGCCAGGAAGGTCTTTTCCCTTTCAAGTTTCCCCTGCCACTTCCTTGAGAGGAAGTGTACAGCTCCTCCCCAGACTCAGGATGAAGGCTGTAGACGCTGGGCTTCCTGTCCGGTTGCAGGTCTTCCAGCCCTGAACCATTCATTGGTGCCTTCACGTTCAGGCCTCTTTGCCTCCACATTTCTGCTTCTGAGTGCATTCGGACAGGGGGTGTGTTTGCTGATTTTGCCGTGAAATGAATACTTCCGCTTCGCCACTGGTTTTGATTTTACTGAGTCTTTGTGTGGTTTCCTCATGTTTCTTTTTTCTAAAATTCGTTCATTCATTCATTTTATCTTTGGCTGTCTCGGGTCTTCCTGCAAGCGCGCTTTCTCTAGCTGCTGGCGGGAAGGGGCTCCTCTTCGTCGCCAGCGTGGGCTTTTCCTGGCGGTGGTTTCTCTTGCTGCGGAGCTCGGGTTCCAGGCCCCGGGCTCCTGTGGTTGCAGCACGCCGGTTCGGGGGTTGTGCCCTGAGGGCTCTAGAGTGTGAGGCGCTGGACTGTGAGCACGGTGGTTGCGACGCCTCGCTTTGGTTGCTCTGCGGCAGGCGCGATCTTCCCTGACCAGGGATTGAACCCGAGTCCCCTCCTCTGGCAAGTGGATTCTTATCCACTGTAACGCCAGGGAAGTCCCTCACCTTTCATTTGTTTGGGCTTATTGAACTTACGGGTATGTGTGTTGAACTTGGATATGTGAATTTATAGAGTTTTCATCAAATATCAAATGATTAAAAAAACTCATAATATTATTTGTTTGATATTACTGTAGCGTGTGTGTGTGTGCACGCGCTTGCTCAGTCACTAAGTCCTTTCTCACTCTGTGCGACCCCATGGACTGTAGCCCTCCAGGCTCCTCTGTCCATGGGATTCTCCAGACAAGGATGCTGGAGTGGGTTGCCATGTCCTTCTCCAGGGGAGCTTCTGGGAGCACGGAAGGAACCCAGGTCTCCTGCGTTGGCAGGTGGATCTTTACCACTGAGCCAGCCGGGAAGCCCAGTGTCGCCATGCTTCTCTTTACCATCCCCTTTGTACCATGATTCTTTTGATAGAAGCAGCACAGTATCTTTCTCATCCATTTACTTTTAACCTACTTAATGTTTTATATTTAAGGCGAAGTTTGTTGAAGGCAGCGTATAGTGAGAACTTGCTTTTTTTGCTCTATTTTGACAACTACTGCATTTAATTGATGCATTCAGACCATGTATATTTAAAGTAGTTATGATTGTGTTTAAATCTGCTGCCTTAACTTTGTTATGTATTTGTCTTATCTGTTCCTTGTTTTCTTTTCTTTCATTTCCTGCCTTCTTTTGGGTCAATTTTGTATTTTTGGTGATTCCATATTATCTCCTTTTTGACTTAGTAACTAATGTGCTGCTGTGATTTGTTGGGGTGGTTGATTTATGTCCTATAATGTAATTTAAACTTGTAACAATCCTCGTTAATAGTGTAAGAATCTTGTAACCATAAATTTCCACTTACTGCATCTCAAGTTTGTGCTATTATTAAAAGATGTTTTTTATGCATTCATTATAACTCCCTCAAACCATTTTATTATTTTTTGTTTTAACAGTCTTTTGTTTTTAAGAGATTTAAATAGTTTCTTCTTTCATTACTTTAGAGATACTGTTCCATTGTCTTCTGACATTGCTTTCAGTGAGTAATCTATTATCGTTCTCATCTCTGTTTCTTTGGGCATGGTATGTCTCTTTTCTGTACCTTTTAAGAATTTCTCTTTTTCCCTGGTTTTGGGCGATTTGATTTTGACATGTCTCTGTGTAGTACTCTCCGTTTGAATTGCTTGGGGCTTGTTAAACTTCTTGGATGTGTGCATATACAATTTTCATTACATTTGGAAAGCTTTTTGGCTATTACTTCAATTTTTTAAAATTCTCCTCCTTCCCCTGTGTCTTTATGAGGTCCACAGTTACACTTACATTAGACTGCTGGAACCGCCCTGTAGCTGAGTAGACGCTCTATCCTGAGCACCCTCAGCACCTTCAGACTTACCCAGCTTTGTCTCCTCAACTCACCGGGTTCTTCAGACTCCACCTGGGTTGATCCCCGGCACTGACTCAGCCGGGCAGCTTTCTCCAGGCAGTCGCTGCAGCAGCCACAGGACTCAGCCCGTTAGCGTCGTCTGCCACTGTTACTCGTGGCCTAATGTATAAGGTCTTGAAAAATCATCACTGCATGTATACCTTTCTGGTTGACTAGTCGTTTCAGTTGAGAGGCTAAATGCAGTTTCTGTCCGTCTAATTTGAACTTTTATTTTTCCTACACCTACTATATACTTACACCTAAATTGTAATCTTGAAACCAGCAAATAATCAAATATTTATCGTTTGGAATACTTACCCTGTGTGGAAGAGAATTAAGGGAGATTGTGGCTGAAAAAGTAAGTAGAAATAAGGTCAAATTCCAGTTTTAAGTTCCCAACTGCTATTTTTTAGACATTCCAGTATTCAGTGACGAAACACCGAAAGATTTTGGCCAGAAAGTGATTGAAGTTTTGCTGATAAATATTAGCCTAAGGCTGAGACATACCATAACATCATTAGTGAGGCGCTCTAGACAGCCTGTCTAGGTATGAATCTTGGTTCTACCATATAATAGCAGCGCAGCCTGAATAAAGTAACTTTTACGTATCTCACTTCCCTCAGGAACTTCCCAGGTGACTCAGTGGTAAAGAATCCACCTGCCAATGCAGGAGATGTAGGAGATACAGGCTCAGTCCCTGGGTCAGGAAGATCCCCTGGAGGAGGAAATGGAAGCACGCTGCAGTGTTCTTGCCTGGAGAATCCCATGGACAGAGGAGCCTGGTGGGTACAGTCCCTGGGGTCACAGAGTCAGACACGACTGATCAGTTTGGTACAGCATAGCCCACATGGTTCCCTCAGGCTTAAAATAGAGTTCAGTTTGGTTCAGTTGCTCAGTTGTGTCCTACTCTTTGCGACCCCAAGGACTGCAGCACGCTAGGCCTCCATGTCCATCACCAACTCCCAGAGCTTGCTCAAATTCATGTCCTTCGAGTCAGTGATGCCATCCAACCATCTCATCCCCTGTCGTCCTCTTCTCCTGCCTTCAATCTTTCCCAGCATCAGGGTCTTTTCCAGTGAGTCTGCTCTTCACATTCGGTGGCCAAAGTATTGGAGTTTCAGCTTCAAAATCAGTCCTTCCAATGAGTATTCAGGACTGATTTCCTTTAGGATTGACTGGTTTGATAAAATAGGGTAATTGTGAGCATTGTATGAGTTTATGTTTGTGAAATACGCAGATAAGTGCCTGGCACACAGCTAATGGCTACGGCTGTGGATGTGGATTTTTCCATAAGAGATCTAGGTGTGATGCTCAGAAGGGCAGGAGAAGCAGTTGTGTATCCCAGGAGAGGAGCCCAGGCTGAGAAATACTTATCTATGAGATGACCCTGTGAAAATGATAGCCGGAAAGGTGGGGTAGAGAGAAGATGGCCCAAGAATGACTTGTCAGGAATGAGATGGACGCGTTCAGGAGACATAGAGAAGCACACGTGAATTAAAGAGGAGAATCAGGACCATGCAAGGTGACATAATTCCTGGGAAACAGGAGTGTCAAGAAGCAAGGAGTCTACAGACCTAGGAAAGAGAAAAAGACACAGTGTGCGAAGGATCCTTGGTGACCTTCAAGGAAATAATTTCAGCCAAGTCTTAAGTATCAAAACTGATTGCAGTGGGCATGGAAGGATGGTGAAATCACGGAGCGTTTGCATAGCCTGTTTCTCAAAAGATTTTGTGCTGATTAGATAACATCGGGAAAGTAGATTGAAGGTTGAGTTTGGTGACGTCAAAAATTCCCTTTCCGCCCTGCCCCGGCATCACAATTTTACAAGGACAGATTGGAGACAGAATGTCTAACAAAAGAATTTCCGACCTCAGAGTAGGCTGGGGAGGGAGGTTCTCTTTGGCAGCGGTGGTTTTTCAGCATTCTTGTATGACCTGACACCTAGGGCCTCTCAGTGCCTGCCGTCTGTGTTTATATTTGCAACACTTTGTTGCCTATTTACTTATGCGTCAGATTCACCTGGTGAGCTTGTTAAAATGAAGATTCCGGGGCATTCCTTCAGAGATTCCATTTCAGCAGGTCTGGGGTGAGGTCCAGGAATCTGCATATAAAAACGTTTTACGCAGGTTTTGAATCAGCAGTACAGTCACATGGCCCAGAAGGTGCAAAGTGATGAGAGTGAGACCCTGCTTTCCCACACGTGTTCCTCAGCCACTCAGTCCCTCTATTCCAAAGCATTTATTTAGCAGGTTCCTTTGTAACCTTCAGGGAATTTCAAAACCACTCTTGCCCTTCGTTGTTCTTGTTTTTAACAAATGGAGAGACTTGAGCTTAAATATAATCACAGGGTTGGAGCTGTTAGCTGAGGGAGAGAGTCTGAACAATGCATGTGCGAGAACAGCAGTCGCTGAACTTATACACACGATGGATGGTTGGTGTGAAGGGAAAGCAAACCTCCCCTCTTTGGACTTCTCATTTGCAAACTGCAAATTGCAAATCTGTCTGCCAATGCAGGAGACATGGGTTCAGTCTTCGGGTTGGGAAGATCCCCTGGAGAAGGAAATGGCAACTCACTCAAGTATTCTTGCCTGCAGAATGCCATGGACAGAGGAGCCTGGTGGGCTACAGTTCATAGGGTCATTGCAAAGAGTTGGACATGACTGAACAACAAAGACCTGGAAATACATGGTCTTCACTTACTGGCTTCCTGACTACGTCAGCTTCAGTGGTAGAAATCTTTTTTTTTTTTTTTTTAATGATAGCTGCTTATATATTTATTTATTTCCATTGAGGCATGTGAGGCTTCCCAGGTGTCTCAGTGGTAAAGAATCTGCCTGCCCTTGCAAGAGACACAAGAGATGTGGGTTCGGTTCCTGGGTCAGGAAGATCCCTTGGAATAGGAAATAGCAACCCACTCTAGTGTTCTTGGCTTGGAAAATTCCATGGACAGAGGAACCTGGCGAGTTACAGTTCATGGGGTCACGAAGCGTTAGACACGGCTGAACGACAGAGCACACATGTGGGAACTTAAGTTGCTCCAGGTGATATCTAGCTCCCTGACCAGGGATTGAACTCAGGTCCCCTGCGTTGGGAGTGCAGAGCCTTAACCACTGGACCCCCAGGGAAGCCCTTTATAATTAAAAAAAAAATTTTTTTTTCTTTATTATGGGAATCACTTTTAAGGTCTTTATTGACTTTCCTGCCTGTTTCTGTTTTGTGTTTTGAGTTTTTGGCCGAGTGGCATGTGGGGTCTTATCTCTCTGACAGGGACTGAACCTTCACCCCTTCCATTGAAAGGCCAAGTCTTAACCACCAGATTGCCAGGGAAGTCCTCAGTGGTAGCAATCTTGAATGTGTGTGAGAGACCATAGTCAATTGCATGTATGATTCTTCTTCTTTTTTTAATTTTTCTGATGAAGCATCACTGATTTACAATATTGTGTACATGTGTGTTTTTTCTTGCTTACTCACTTTCTATTTTTTAATATCAACATTACTAGACTGAAAAGTGATTAGACACGTGCCCCTCTGGTTCTCTGAAAACATGAACTCTATACATCTTTCGTGATTTCCTTTGGATGTCAGGCCATCTGCTCTCACTGAATTCAAAAGATATGACTTCACAACGTGAAAAATATTTCAATAAATAAAGACCAGCACATGCTGCTGAATTCCCCTTGGTTCTGTCGTGTTCTGTTTATCTACCCCACCCTCTGCATTTTAAATAATGCTTCTGTCAACATTGTGAGTGTTCAAGTTTCACTATTATCTAAGAGTAAATGACCCTCTTACTAATAAGACTCTCCAGTTCTCAGCATATTTTTGGTGAAAGATGGCTGTAAATATACAATGATGATAAAGAGTGAAGATTCTGGGGAGTTTTGTGGAGTTCTACTTTGGGCAAGAGAGTTACATTTAAAAAAAACATTTCTTGTTCTTTAAAGTTATTTTAAAAACAGTAGTAATTTTGGGAAGTCCAACTCAAGTGGTTTAGAATGAACATTTCTTCTTGACTCATTTAAAGTCTCATGCAAAAGCTCAGAATGCAACCATCTCAATTAAAAAATATTCCCACTGAGCTAGTACTAAACTCAAGGTACATGGGGAATGGTGGTGCAGATTCACAGAAGGGATCTTTGAAATGAGCTGGATATGGATTCAGGCTGAAAACTGTCCTGTAAAATCTTAACAGTGACTGGATGTTTCAGGGGGAAAAAATGAAAGGAATGAGGTGAAAGATTATAATAACACTAAGAAGGAAAAAGAATCCAATTCCATTAAGTATTCTTTCAAAGGTTTATCCTTTTAAATTATATTGAAGATAATTAGTTTGTGAACACTGTGGTTATGGATGTGGGTTTTTTCCCCCCCACCAATAGGAAAGATTAAAAGCAGGAGGAGAAGGGAATGACAAAGGATGAGATGGTTGGATGGCATCATTGACTCAGTGGACATGAGTTTGAGCAAGCTCTGGGAGTTGGTGATGGACAGGGAAGCCTGGCATGGTGCAGTCCATGGGGTCGCAAAGAATTGGACACGACTGAGCCACTGAACTGAACTGAATCAATATTAGGTTAATTTATATTTGAAAATCTGTTAATGTCCTTTAAGGAATGGATAGTCTATTTAAGATGAAGGTAAGTAGGGGACATTAATTCACTTAAGTGAAGGGATGCTTAAAGATGGAGTGATTTTTCCTGGCATTAGAAAGAGAAAGAAATTTTTGTTAGTGTGTTTTTGTATTCACCTTGCCTTTGAGATTTCTACTAAAAACAGCTATATAAAATAATTGAAGGAGTAATAGAAAAATGGATATCTAAGACTTTTGGGGTGGCATTCTTTGGCATTATTCATAAATAGGAAAAATTGAAATAAACATTTGATAGTACTCTTTGAAGGATATCACACATTTCTAGCATTAGCTAAAATACAAATATAGCACAATAAGCAAAAAATATATAACACTCTTACATTCCCTACAGATAGCAAATGTATAAACATTGTAGATTATTGGAACTATGAAACGATTTTTTTTTAAGTTTGAGAGAACAAATAGCAGTGACCTTTTCCACTTATAAGGAGTCATGAACATGAATTTGGGACTACATCTTTGAAGTTGACGGAAAACTTTCAAAAATAAGTGAGAGAACAATCACCGTAGATATTTAGGAAGTAAGGAGACCAACGAACTTGATTGGAACCAATAATACCTCTCAATTTGCCATTTCAAAAAAATCACAGACTTCTAATATGAATAATATATAAATATGAAAACAGGAATCTGGAGGTAGCTTACCACATTTCACCTAGAGCAAAACAAAGTATAATCAATGTCCAAAAATAGTTAAGTGTTAAGGAAAATAATGAAAATAAAGCCCATGTTAGATTTTAGTCCTAAAGTGAAAGTGAAAGTCACTCAGTCATGTTCAACTCTTTGCAACCCCCTGGACTATACATGGAATTCTCCAGGCCAGAATACTGGGGTGGATAGTCTTTCCCTTCTCCAGGAGATCTTCCCAACCCAGGGATCAAACCCAGGTCTCCTGCATTGCAGGCAGATTCTTTACTACCTGAGCCACAAGGAAAGCCCTTTAGTCCTAAAGTAATCATTAAAGAATGAGAGTTTGGGATGGGCATGTACACTCTGCTGTATTTAAAACAGATAACCAACAGGACCTACTGTAGAGTACAGGGAACTCTGCTCAATATTATGTGAAAAAAAGGAAAGAAAAGAACAATATGAGTAATCTAATATTAAACTATAGTCAGTGATGGTTTCTAATATTATAAGCATCTCCATTTTGGAAGGTGGCAGTTACACCATTGCCCAAGCCATTGTGGTGGGGAAAAGGGTCACAGGAATGTAAAATAGAAAACAATTTGTTAGGTGATGTCATGGTCTATCTTATGCATTTTAATATTGGTCCTTAAAATTTAATTTTGCTCTAGAAATTAACAGAAACCTAAAAATCAGAGTGCTTGTGAAAAATGTCTACTTTTTTCTTTAAAAAATATGTTTGCTGCAAATCTTAAAATCCCATTGTATTCAAAAGGCCAAAATCTTGCTACCTGTATGATATGACGTTTCAGATCACTCTAAGACCTCCCCTAGAATCATCTTTCCTGCCTTTGTGGCCCATTGATGGCAAAGATAGTCTTTTTGGACTAATGATAAGTCATTCAGGAGATTTATTTCATCAGTTAATAGTCAAAGAGAAAGGAAAGCAGGGTTGAATTCTGAAGTTCAACACTAAAAAATAATCCTGCTTAGATGGACCCATTTTAGCATTTTGCCGAAGTGGGCTACAATATCCAAAACCACTACAGTTTCAATGTTCTTGTTTTTTCTAACCACTGGAGTCTGCTTAGAGGTGAGTAAGTGGACAAAAAATTGTTATGAAAGAAATTCACACAGAAAATTGAGAATCTTCTGCGTTAATGACTATTCTGAAACCATAAGGCACAGTTCAAAACTTTATTGTTGGATCAAGTATGGGTTTGGATAACAAGATAACACTAAAAACAATTTAACCTCAATGCTTTCCTTTACAAGGAGACAAAATTTTATTGTTATAAATATTGGTCCAAAGAATTAGTATTAATATTTTTAGGATTGTTTTATGGTGAAGAAAAGTGAAACAGGGTATTTAGAAAAAAATTTACATCTATAAGTATTGGAGAAATTTTACCTTTTAAATAAATACACTGTTCTTTAAAACATCAATAAATGAGAAATTTTTTAGTTTTTCCCTTATGAATTGTCACTACTTTCTCAGTGAAGATTCTGGCTTATTTGGTATAAGGAAACTTTATTATTGTTCAGGCAGGTGTAAAACAAAATCATCTTTGCTTTTCATTTATCTTAACAGAAAATAAAATAGATGCTTTAGAAACACTATTTTAAAAGAAAAGCATTAATAAAAGGAATGGACTTTTTCAGATATAAGGATCCTCTCCATCTTTTACTTTTCTGTCCTCAATGTGTAAGTTCTTAATTTATTCTTTGAGTAGATGAAAATGAATCTTGCTGAAAGATTAAGAAAAGATTTTAAATATGTGGGTTATGTAATGAGGCTTCTACTTAATGAGTTCTCTGCTTTGGAGCAGGGGGCGGGGGATTGATTTCCCATTTCCTTGACTCAAGGAAGCGCTATTTCCCCCACACTCAGTTCTTCTCAGCTCTCATCTTCCACTTGGATACATGCCTTCCAGTGTCTCCTTAAGTAAAATAGACACTGTTAAAGGTTCCAAAATCACTGCAGATGGTGACTGCAGCCATGAAATTAAGACGCTTACTCCTTGGAAGGAAAGTTATGACCAACCTAGATAGCATATTCAAAAGCAGAGACATTACTTTGCCAACAAGGTCCATCTAGTCAAGGCTATGGTTTTTCCTGTGGTCATGTATGGATGTGAGATTTGGACTGTGAAGAAGGCTGGCGCCAAGAATTGATGCTTTTGAACTGTGGTATTGGAGAAGACTCTTGAGGGTCCCTTGGACTGCAAGGAGATCCAACCAGTCCATTCTGAAGGAGATCAGCTCTGGGATTTCTTTGGAAGGAATAATGCTAAAGCTGAAACTCCAGTACTTTGGCCACCTCATGCGAAGAGTTGACTCATTGGAAAGGACTCTGCTGCTGGGAGGGATTGGGGGCAGGAAGAGAAGGGGACGACAAAGGAGGAGATGGCTGGGTGGCATCACTTACTTGATGGACGTGAGTCTGAGTGAACTCTGGGAGTTGGTGATGGACAAGGAGGCCTGGCGTGCTGCGATACAGGGAGGCCTGGCGTGCTGTGATTCATGGGGTTGCAAAGAGTTGGACACAACTGAGCGACTGAACTGAACTGAACTGAAAAGTTTCTGAACTGTTCCTGGAAGCTTTTCACTCCTTTTTCTTTCTGTTATTTTTTTGCTCTGATTAAAGTAAAACAGACTAAAAAAAAAAAAAAAAAAAAAAATAGAAACAACTAAAAGGAACTAAACAAACATTGTAACTTTTGCACTATTCAAGAAGTTTTCCACTGGTGAATGGCTTGGAAGGACCTATTTGCATTAGAATGACCCCTCTTGGTTTCCTTGTGTCTCATTAAAAATCACAGTATTTCCTTAACGGAAGCCAAGACAGTGTGTGGTTTGTAAAATTACCACGGCTGTACAGCTAGGTCTTTCCTTCTATGTGAATTGGTCACTTGGAATAGTGTCTTAGAATAAGAAAAGTCCCCGCTCCCTCAGTGTGTGTGTGTGATTTTGTTTTGTTAACAAGAGAGTAAGGGTGGTATTCTTGCTACACAGTAGCGTTATTTGTGGAGCTCCAAAATTTACAGTGTGAGCAATGGCTGCCTGGATCTGGTACAAGCTTTGTTAGTAGGCGGTTTAAGCAATTTAAGAAATGCTATGAAAAAAAAATATGCATACCCAGGTGGCTCAGTGGCGAAGAATCAGCCTGCCAATGCAAGAGTCTCAGAAGATGCAGATTCAATCCCTGGGTCAGGGAGATCCCTTGGAGGAGGAAATGACAACCCACTCTAAAATTCTTACCTGGAGAATCTCATGGACAGAGGGGCCTGGAGGGCTACAGTCCACGGGGTGTCAAAGAGTCACATGACTGAGCACGCATGTGCTGGAAAAACAACAAGAACAACTCAAGGAAGATAGAAGTGTTTTTGACCTGGTGCATACCTACAATGTTTTTAAAAATAAAGAGCTACATTACAATTTTTTGACGAAGTAGGCTCAGTGAATGTATTCATAAGGAAAAACATTTATAAATCTTTTCTGCACATTGTTAATGCTTGATATACACACACACAATTCAATTAGACTTTGGTTTTTCTTTTGGAAAAAAAAAAAGAAAAAAGGTGGGTACCTCATGCAAAGAGTTGACTCATTGGAAAAGACTCTGATGCTGGGCGGGATTGGAAGCAGAAGGAGAAGGGGACGACAGAGAATGAGATGGCTGGATGGTATCACCGACTCAATGGACATGAGTTTGAGTGAACTCCAGGAGTTGGTGATGGACAGGGAAGCCTGGCATGCTGCGATTCATGGGGTCGCAAAGAGTTGGACACAACTGAGCGACTGAGCTGAGCTGAGCTGAAAACCCTCAAACACAGAGGACCTTTCTTCTTCACACAAGTTACACCAAGAAGAAATATTGATGTAATGTTATGTAAATATTGCTAGTAAGATTCGTTGCATGTATTTGTTGCACAAATAAATATTGATGCAAATATTTGTCATGTGGGTCAGTAGTTTACCTATTAAATTGGGTTGTTGTTTATTTGCTCAGTCGTGTCTGACTCTTTTGTGACCCCTTGGACTTGCACCAGCCAGGCTCCTCTGTCCCTGGGAATCCCAGGCAAGTACACTGAAATGGATTGCCATTTCCTTCTCTAGGGTGGCTTCCTGACCCAAGGATTGAACCCAAGTCTCCTGCTTGGCAGGTGGATTCTTTACCACGGGCCACCTGGGAAGCCCTTTTAAATTGTGGTAAAATATACGTAATAGTGTTTGTCATTTTCACTATTTGTGTCAGTTTAATGGCATAAAACACTTTCATAGTGTTGTGTAACCATCAACACTGTCTATACCCTAAACTTTTCATTGTTCCCGATGGAGACCCTTTGTCATTAAACAATCAAAATCTCTTCCCTCACTTCTTATAACTTCTACTCTATGTTCTGTCTTTATGAACTTGCCAATTCAGTTGCCTCCGATGAATGAAATCATAAAATATTGGTCCTTCTGTGTCTGATTTATTTCACCAAGTATAATCTTTTCAAGATCCATCCAAGCCGTAACATATATCAACATTTCATTCCCTTTATGGCTGAATAATATTCCATTATGTGTACAAACCACATTTGGTTTATTTGTTTACCTATTGATGGACACTTGGATTGCTCCCTAACTCTGGTTACTGTAAATAATGCTGCTGTGAACATGAGATACCGATGTCTATTGGTGTCCCTGATTTCATGTCTTTTGGATTCTGTATCTGGGAGTGAACTTGCCGGATCTTGTGATCGTTCTGTGTATAACCTTTTAAATATTTGCTACACTGTTTTCCACAGCAGGTGTACCATTTTTTTTTTTTTTTTTTTTTTTGTAGAGTGAAAACGTAGACTCAGAATCTGGTTAAATTCTAAAGTGCCTTTTGCCAGGAAAAGAAGGCAGTCGTTTTCTTTCCTCCAAATATTTCTTATTCATCATGCTAATGGAAATGTACTGATTATAGTTGAATCTCTGATATTCTGGGAAATTCATTTAAATTGTTGCCTAGATGAAAATGATTTTAATTAGATTATTCTACAGAGAACATTAGAGAAATACAATGGTCCACATCTCAGCACTTTCCGAGGTAATTTTTCTCTCTTTTCCACTGCCTCTAATCTGGGGCTTCTCTCTTTCTCTCTGCTTCACTGGCAGACTAGGTTTTTTCAGACTTTTCATTTTCTGCAAAATCAAGCTGAAACCCTGAGCACAGTATTTATTGCTCTGTCCAAATCCTCTGAACTATATTTCCTATTCTTCTTTCTGTATCTAACCCTACGGGTATTCAAAGTTGATGGCAAACCGTAATTCTTGTTTGCAGTTTTCAACATTTGGTCTTGCTATGACTCCTACAAAGAAGAGCACATCTACTCTCTATTTAGTCTTTTTTTTTTTTTTGGTGAATTAAAAAAGGCTTATTGAGGTATAATTAATTTACAGTGTTGTGTTAATTTTTTCTGGACAGCTAAGTGACTCAGTCACACACATACATGTTCTTTTTCATATTCTTTTCTACTACGCTTCGTCACAGAATACTGAATATAGTTCCCTGTGCTATACAATGGGACCATGTTGATTATCCATCCTGCGTATATCAATAGTTTGCCTTTGCTAATCCCAAACTCTCATTCCTTTCCTTTATTCATTTTTAAATCTCAGGCCCCATGCCACCTCCTTCATGGAACCTTCTGTTTCAGCTCTGTCCAATTCTCCCTCCGAGTCTACCATCTCTGGCTCTCAGGATGCTGTCTGGTCTACATGGATGGGTCCCCAGGCCTGTGGGGAACCCTGGCGGGAGGTCAGAGGAAAGAGGGGCAAGAGGTCAGGGAATTTCGTCCGTGGCTCCCGCTGGGAGGTCACTTCTGGCTGGTCATGGCCTTTGACTAAAGCTTGCTGCTTCTCGGCCAGAATGCACCCATCCCCCTCAGCTCTGAGTGAACACTCAGCCCTTCAAGCTCCGGTGGTAACAGCTCCTGCTGCTAGCGGCCCTAGGGTGCCGGGCTGTGGTTCCCCAACTCCCACACCTCTGTTTACAGAGCTCCTTCTGTAAATAAACCCTCTCAAAATTCCCTCACTTGCAAGCCCCGTTTGTTTTCTCCAGGGACACTTCCTGCCTCATCCTCTTTCCTCACATGGGGTGGAAATCGATCTCCACTCCGTCCAAGTCCCTGGAGTGGCTGATCCCTCTTTTATGAAACTTAACACAGAACATATTTTAGTGATTGGTGCATCTATTAATATTTTAACTCTCATTTTCAGGTGATAAATTTCCTATGGGAAGATATTGTATTCTACTTGTTTTTTACATTTCTTGTGCTCCATCTCTAAAAGGATGATTTTTTTTTTTTTAATGACTATTATAAAAGCCACACTACAATGAATACCGTTGGTTGTGGGTAAAGTGTTTGACAGTCATCATAAACTCATCATGCCCATGGAGGATATACCCTAAAAGGTCATCTAATTTCAAAGAAAGAAAAATGCCGAGATGCATTAAAAACAAATGACAACAATATTATTGAAATAGCTGTAATGACCTTTATTAAATAGAGACTTTGAAAATTAATAGCTGCTTCTGCACAGAATCATTTTGAAAGAGCATGAGGTTGTGCTGTTTTAGGCCACAACAAATAGATAATTAAACCCACAGCAGAGCATTTCTTTTAAGCAATATATTGGGCACACAGAACTTACAGATGGAAATTTATGAAGCAACATCTTGCAAATAACTCTGATCAAATTGGGAATTTCAGGTTGTTTGCAAACTCTTATTTTTCCCCGCTGTGTTATTTCTGCCAGTTCACAGACACGGGGTGACATCAGTCAGACAAAAACTAACTCTTCCTTAACCTAATATCCCTTCGCAGAGTCGTCTCTGTAGTGTGCACTCACTGTCATCAATCCCTACTTCCTATGTTCCCCGAAATAAATTCATTCCAACCAAGTGCCGGCCCCAGTTCCTTCTCTAAGGCCGCTCTCGTCAGCATCACCAAAGAGCATCATGGGAAATTCAGCCATCCATTCTGGTTCTTCTCTAGATGGACGGCTCAGAGGCCTCTGATAGGTTGGACCAGACTTCCCTTCTTAAGATACAGTCTTCCCTTGACCCCTGGGTCAGCGCCTTCCCTGACGTCACCAGCTGAGCCTCTGTACACGTGTTTCCCGTGGGACGGCCTCGGAACTCTGCTTCCTTCTCTGTCCTCTGTATCTAAGGGTTCATCCTGTCCAGTGGCTTAGAAGGCCCGCTATTGGCGGATGATACTCATCTCCGGCCTGGAGCTCGCTCTGCGGGTGAGATGAGCACAGATGCTAGCTTGTTCCCCTGCTGCATCTGGAAGTCCAACATCACAGTTAGTTGGGGTTCCCCGGAGGAAGAGAACCAACAGGAAACGGAAGGTGGAGGTAAGATGAGATTCATTATAGGAATGGAACCACGTGATTGTGGAGGCTGGGAAGTCCTCAGGTCTACTGCCTGTAAACCGGAGACCTAGAAGAGCTGGTGGTGTAATTCGATCTGACGACCAGGAGCGCTGGCATCAGAGGGCAGGAGAGATGGATGTCCCGGCTCAAACCAAGAGTACGTTTCCTATTTTCGGCTTTTCTGTTCTGTTCAAGCCCTCAGTGGATTGGGTGACGCCCTCCTGTCTTGGTGAGGGTGGTCTTCACTCAGTCTACCAAATCAAATACTAATCTTCCCCAGAAATACCCTCATAGACACACCCAGAAACAATGTCTTACCAGCCTTCTTGGTGTCCCTTAGCTCAGGCAAGTTGACGTATAAAATTGACCATCACTTTGATGAAGAGCAACAAAAGATTCATCCTTACTGCCCTCCCAGTCCACACTCAAACCTTGCTCCTTCGAGGGCAACCCTGTCATGATTAATCTGATAACCATTACCCACCCAGTTGTTAGTTAAATCTTAGCTTTCTTCCTGGAGTTCTCTCTCTCCCTTTTCTTCACAAATACAAATTTAAAGAACTTTACTTACTTATTTTGAAGTTAGTTGATGTGTAGGTGAGGCTTCCCTGATAGCTCAGTCGGTAAAGAATATGCCTGCAATGCTGGAGACCTGGGTTTGATTCCTGGGTCGGGAAGATCCCGTGGAGAAGGAAATGGCAACCCACTGCAGTATTCTTGCTTGGAAAATCCCATGGACAGAGGGGCCTGATGGGCTACAGTCCATGGAGTCACAAGAGTTGGACACGACTTAGTGCTATCTACCTTTTCTTTTCTTTGGTGTGTAGGTAAATAGCAGATAACTTCCCCCCACCTTTCTTTTATTCATCCAGTTCCGTCTCCTAACAAATAGCAATTATTATTCATTTATCTATACTTCCAGACTTTTATATAGGTACATAAAAAAATGATAACATATATTCTTCATTTTCTCTCTCTCTTTTTTTTAACCCCCAAAGTAATATATGACATGTTCTTTTTCCCAAACCCTTTCAAAGTTGGGTTTCAGTTCAGTTCATTCGTTCAGTCATATCCGACTCTTTGCGACCCCATGAACCACAGCATGTCAGACCTCCCTGTCCATCACCAACTCCCGGAGGTTACCAAAACCCCTGTCCATTGAGTCGGTGATGCCATCCAACCATCTCATTCTCTGTCATCCCCTTCTCCTCCTGCCCTCAATCTTTCCCAGAATCAGGCTCTTTTCAGATGGTTCAGCTCTTCGCATCAGGTGGAGAAAGTATTGGAGCTTCAGCTTCAACATCAGTAAAGCTGGGTTTATTGAAGTGCAGTTTATATTCAGTAAAATGGACCATGACAATGTGTATTTTTCTGTGAATTTTGACGAATGGACCCAGTTGTGTAAGCACCACCCCTGAGACACTGAGTGAGCCATCCCCCTTTATAAAAATTCCTTCATGCTTCTTTGAAGTCAGGCCTCCTCTCAACAACCGGTCATGTGAGTTCTGTCTCCACGGTTTTGCCCTGTTCAGGGGCGGGTGTAAGCACAACCACACGGGGTGTAGCCTCTTTAACTACATGTACACATTAGTTCATCTAAGTAACTTGTAGTTAGAAGTTCTTCTTTAACTTAGTGTACACGTTACCTCTTCCTCCAGACCGACCAGGTATCCCTATTATTCCTTTTTATTGATGGAGAGCATTTCATTGTATGAACGTCACACCTTGCTTTTCTTAGTAAGTCTTTCCTTGTCAACCTCTGGAAAACTTTTTCTTTCCACGGCTGTGAGGTTGTCTACGGATGCACCATCATTTCATGTCTCCTGAAATCATACCCACGGCTGTGAGGTTGTCTACAGATGCACCATCATTTCATGTCTCCTGAAATCATACCCACGGCTGTGAGGTTGTCTACGGATGCACCATCATTTCATGTCTCCTGAAATCATACCCACGGCTGTGAGGTTGTCTATGGATGCACCATCATTCCATGTCTCCTGAAATCATACCCACGGCTGTGAGGTTGTCTACGGATGCACCATCATTTCATGTCTCCTGAAATCATACCCACGGCTGTGAGGTTGTCTACGGATGCACCATAATTCCATGTCTCCTGAAATCATACCCACGGCTGTGAGGTTGTCTACGGATGCACCATCATTTCATGTCTCCTGAAATCATACCCACGGCTATGAGGTTGTCTATGGATGCACCATAATTCCATGTCTCTTGGAATCATACCCACTGCTGTGAGGTTGTCTACGGATGCACCATAATTCCATGTATCCTGGAATCATACCCACTGCTGTGAGGTTGTCTATGGATGCACCATAATTCCATGTATCTTGGAATCATACCCACGGCTGTGAGGTTGTCTATGGATGCACCATAATTCCATGTCTCTTGGAATCATACCCACTGCTGTGAGGTTGTCGACGGATGCACCATCATTTAGTGTCTCCTGGAATCCTACCCCAAGCTCTGCTTCTCCCACACCCTTCCCTGCCCGACGCTGGCCCTGACCACTTATGGTGGCCCCAAGTCCACTCCTGGTCTTCCTCTGTGACCCCATCACGACCTTTGGTACTGATGCTCTTCTCTAAGGGGACTCCAGCTCTGCCTGACCTTGGACTTGTGCTGACAGTTCTCTGAACAGTCTGGTCCTTTTCTCCATTTGAGTTGCCCCTTGAATGTCCTCTCCTTGGGCAAGCATTTCTTGATCACCTCCTCAGCCCACCAGACTGGCCGTATTCTCTGATCACAGTTTAATTTCTTCATAAATGATACAACTCTCTGAATCTACACCATTGAGAATTTGCTTGCCCACTCATGATCCTTACCCCCACCCCATCCAGGAAGGTGGCTCTGTGTCCTGTATTATATCTCCATCACCTAGAACATTTGCAGATACTCAGTGGTAATTTGTGTAATGACTGAATGGATGTGTTTTAGGGGCTAATAAAAATGACAAATTTGATGTGTCTGGTGGACACCGAGCACGTTTTGGTGAGCATATGACCATTCTTTATACTGGCCAGGGTCCAAGATGAGAGCCATGAGACCATGAGGCAGCGTTTCTGTGTCCTGGAGAAGGCAATATTTCACAGGGCTGGTGGAGAGTTCCGAACAGGCATGCTGGAACCTGAGTGACTTGTGGATTGCATGTGAAATCCACGGCCCAAAATGTTATCATTGATTTAAGCATGATCCTTTGGTTTCATGGATTGAGTGATACATTCGTTAACCCACAGGTAACTAAACACTTACAAATAGAGTGTCCTGTCTGGGACAGAGCCATTACTGCTAGAATAAAACAGGAGACCAAATGCGTTAAGAATAAAATATGCTTCTAGAACTTTCCATACTCATCAAAGTCAGAAGATAAAGAGAAATCTGTATTTTCTGTGCAATGTTGGTCTGATAGAATACCCTATGAAAATACATGCTTGTTAGATCAGTTTTTCCTTTTTTTTTCTTTTGGTAACGATCTTGATGATTAACATGTCTTTACAAGCGTCAGTCCACATCTGTTACGAAGCTGAGTGGGAACTCTTACTCCCACTGATGTAACCTTTAGCGGAATGAAATCACCTTCATCATACCTCTTTCTTTCTTTTTTTTTTTTTGAGTCAGCCGAGTAGAAACCAGATAAACATTGATATTAAATGAGTAAACCAGCTAATTGTTTTCAATTCTGCTTTATTTTCCTGGAATTGCAGTCACATATTTATTAGAATACTTTTAACCTGTTACAGTATTACTTCAAAATTCTGAAGTTTTTCTTTACTACTTAGTACTTTTCAAGGATGATTTGCATTTAAACTCGTTTACTAAGATTTTTGCTGAAGAATGTTCATCTGTAAAAATTATCAACAACTGTTAATTGTCCCAAGGTTCCTTTTGGGTTTGAAGATGGGGAGCTTCTCTGTATTTATAGTAAAGTTAATTTAGTTAATTCTAACATAATTTTTATTTGTCTCACAAGTTGAAGCAGTCCAATAATGATATAGAGAAAGTAACAATGGATTTGATTCTTTAGGAAATTGTATAATTTAAATTTATTCCTTCTTCAAATGATGTGAAAATCTATTTGTTGTCTTACCTATAGAAATGGAATGAAATTAAATCCAAAAATCTATAAAAGCAGAAAAAAATAGATTTAGGAGTATCTACTTTGTTATTTTTGAGGGGAGAGACCTGAATGTTTTAGGGTTTCTTACCTCTGAAAAATATGAATTTTTTTGGTGTCAGCATCCACTGTATTTATGTGCTTTATGGGTTAATATTAGCACCATACTTAATGTTCATAGAGCCTAACATTGCATGTAGCTACATACTCACCCTCAAATTGAAAATATGAAAAATTATATAAAATTATTTAAAATAAGCAAGGTGAAATTAAAGAGTTAAGAAGAGAGACAGCTGTGATGCGGATGCTGAATGCATTACTTTTTGAACTCTTTCTGTGGTCAATTACCTTAAGATGCCTCAGAGTTTAAGATGGCTTTGGCTGGGTTGAGTCAATGAAATATTTATGGATCAAAGGTCCTGGAGATGCTTCCTATGGGAACATGTATAATAATATAGTATTTATATAGCTTTGTCTTTGATGTGCTCAAAGACTTTTTGCAGACATTATATACTTCATCGGCACCACCCGTGAAGCAAGTTGGGGGTAAGAATGAATCTTGTTTACAAATGAGTAAAAGGAACATAGAGCAGGACTCCATGGAGGCTCACAGGAGGTTAATGACAGAGCCGGAACTCCCGTCTGTTCAAAGGTGCAAGGAAAGAGATCTATTTCATCCTGTCCACAGGGATTTTCCCCTCTGAACCTCTGATTTCCCTGGACACCCAGTAGCTTGTACTTGATGACCTTCCCATTTTAACATTCTGCCATGGATTCTAGAATTACAGGTTGTGTGACTGAGGGAGAGAGGTCAGGCTCTGGGAACCAGGTGATTCTGGGTTTGAATCTGAACAAGTCAGTTCATTTCAGCTTCACTGTCTTCTTCCACGAAATGAAAATTTAATCTCCCTATCATGTGCTTGCATTGAGGACCAGGTGAGTGAAATGATGTGAAAGAGCCTGGTCCCAGGGACTAGCCCATAGTAAAGGGAAAATGTTGGTCCCTCAGTTGGTTCTCCAATTTTTTGCAAACTCATCGACTGTAGCCAGCCAACTTCATCTGTCCATAGGATTTTCCAGGCAGGAATACTGGAGTGGGTTGCCATTTCCTTCTCCAGAGGATCTTCTCGACTCAGGGATTGAAGCCGGGTCTCCTGCATTGCAGGCGGATTCTTTACCATCTGAGCCACCAGGGAAGCTCACATAGGTCCTCAACAAATGTGCCAGGGACTGTAGCCCGTTTGTGAAGATGGCAGAGGTGGAAGGTGGATCCTCTTCTGCTTGTTCTCTGTCACCAAAACACTAGGACCCAGCCCTCTGGTAGGTTTCTACTACAAGCTAAAAGTTGGCGATTCTGTCCTTTCTCATTTCAAAGTCCGATGTTTGAGATCAGTTTTCCTTTTTAGACAGAGTTATTATATGGATGCAGAGAAGGCAATGGCACCCCACTCCAGTACTCTTGCCTGGAAAATCCCATGGACGGAGGAGCCTGGTAGGCTGAAGTCCATGGGTTCACGAAGAGTTGGACACAACTGAGCGACTTCACTTTCACTTTTCACTTTCATGCATTGGAGAAGGAAATGGCAACCCACTCCAGTGTTTTTGCCTGGAGAATCCCAGGGACGGGGGAGCCTGATGGGCTGCCGTCTATGGGGTCGCACAGAGTGGGACACGACTGAAGCGACCGCAGCAGCAACATTATATGGATGACTTAATTAAACATGATACCTCCAAACCTGGCATGTGTCAATAGAGTGTGTGTACAGATAGGAGGATGTGTGGGTGCTTAGTGGGGGGCTGGCCCCAGGAGCAACTTGGTGGGAAAATTTCATGACATCGGTGGTGGAGGTGGGAAACCGTTCTGGGTCAGGCATCCTGAGCGGCTTCCTCTCCCCTGGAGGACCCCGTGGAATGTGGGCCGGGAGAGAAATGGAATTTAGTATGATGATCAGACAGGAAGGACTCTGGGTCTAAAAAGACTAATAAAAACCTAGCCTATTAGTGCCTAAAGGGACATCTGAAGTCCTGTCTTCCGGCACCTCCTAGAACACTTCTAGAGTGGGACAGTGTTCCTTCTGAAATACTGCACACTCACCCCACTGAAGAATGTCAGTGATGTTCATCTACTTTATTAACAGAGAAGTCAATGTATATGATTAGAGAATGAAGACGACCTCATCACAGTCATTTGTGATATCAAATTTATATTGATAATTCTGATGTCATCGATTTAGTATTATATTTAGTGATATAACTTTACATTCACTGAGCTTTATTAATTGAATTTGGTACAAATATAAACATGTTTTCAGTCGCTCAGTTGTGTCTGCTCTTTGCGACCCAATGGACTGCAGCCCACCGGATTCCTCTGTCCGTGGGGTTTTCCAGGCAAGAATACTGGAGTGGGTTGCTATTTTCTTCTCCAGGGGATCTTTCCAATCCAGGGATTGACCCTGGGTCTCCCAGGTCACCTGCATTGCAGGTGAACTCTTTATAGCTCAACCATTGGGGAAGCCCACATATAGACGTATGTACATTTATAAGCATACTTATGTACATGTTTACATAACATGCAACTTTAAATTTACGCAACATGAAAATTTTTCTATGAAAAACTTGTGACATCTATGACGTTTTGGTTATCCTGTATGTAATAAAGGGTAATTAGAAAGTATTTATTGAACACACACTGTAACATTTATAATTAGCACAGTGAATCTTTAGATATTTTGCTACTAGATGTGGTAAGAAAAAATGATCTCTAAAGAGAAAAAAATATTGTCTCAAAGTATATGCATTGAATAAATATACTTACAGGGTCAGGATTCACCACAGGTGCTCTTATTACAGATGGTCACATTTCTTATGAGCAAATGACAAGGGGAAGGTGTTTGTATTCTAGCAAAAAATGAGCCCTGATTTGTGGTGTTTGTGTAAATACATGTTTAAGGTTGCCAGACTGAGGTCACTGAAGATGGGGTGGGGGAGAGAAGGGAGTAGTCAGCTTCTAGGAGAAGGAAAAGGCAACCCACTCCAGTATTCTTGCCTGGAGAATTCCATGGACAGAGGAACCCAGTGGGCTACAGAGTCGGACACGACTGAACGACTAACCCTGTCACTTTCTTTCACTTAGAGCTGTGGTCCCCAATCTTTTTGGCACCAGGGACCAGTTTCATGAAAGACAATTTTTACACCCCAGGGGGTAAGGACGGTTTCAGGTTGATGCGAGAGCATTACACTTGCTGCGCACTTTGTTCCTATTATCATTACATCATCAGCTCCACCTCTGACCATCAGGTCTTAGGTCCCGGAGGCTGGGGACCCCGCCTTAGAGTACTACTCCACACAGCACATCGAAGTCTTTGTGCTGTTACTGGTGAACTGTGTACCATTCACTTCAAGAATGGAAAGGAGTAAAGAAAGCAAAAGTGAGTAGAATGGAAAGCCAGCCAAAAAGTGGTTTGAGATGTAAATGGTGCTAAAAATTTAGTCATTTAGAACGACTTGTTTTCTGACGGTTTCTTACAAAAAAATGTAGTGTTCTTACTTTTCAGGACTAATTTAATTATCATGTATCAGAGAAAAAGAGGAGTGTAACCCTAGCAACAAAATAAATGCCTTCTTAGAGGAAAGGGTGGATTATTGGTGATGATATTGTTAGTACAGAATGTGTGCGTGTGTTCAAGCTTGAAAGCAGATGGCCTTTGTTATAGCAGTGATATGTGTGTGCATCAGATTAAGAACCTGCCTACCAGTGCAGGCAACCCACTCCAGTATTCTTGCCTGGAAAATCCCATGGACAGAGGAACCTGACAGGCTACAGTCGATGGGGTCACAAAGAGTCAGACATGACTGAGCAACTTCACTTCACCAATGCAGGAGACGTTGGTTCAATCCCTGGGTTGGGAAGATCCCCTGGAAAAAGGAGTGGCTACCTACTCTAGTATACTTGACTGGAGAATTCCATGAATAGAGGAGCCCTGTGGGCTACAGTCCATGGGGTTGCAAAGAGTCGGGTACGACTGAGCGCTGAGCTTGTCTATATAACTGGGGGCAGTCCCCTGTGATGTTTTAGCTTTTCAAGCAAACCTGTAACTTTTAAAATGTCCTGAAAGGACCCAGGTTAAAATACCACCTTGAAATCTGCCTTGCTTTGTTGTGTGTATTTACTCTGGACTTTTTTTTTTTTTGCTTCTATATCCATGTTTCAGTATTAAGCCAACCATCACAGACTGAAAAGACTTCTGACCTCTTAGGGGGTGAACTCCCAGGTTGAAGGCCATTTCTTCAAAGCTTCGATAAATATGTCTAGTAACTCTTGAAGAGAGAAAAAGAAAAATGGTCTCTCCTGATTCTGGACGGTTCACTGGTGTTTCCCTTAGGAAGGGCTGACATTGCCTGTGTGATAAAGAAGAGAATTTGCCCACTTGCAGTGTCTTGCTCTGCAGGGCACCCTCAAAGGTAAACTGCAGTGTGAACTCTGAATGCAGACTGCAGAGGAACCTAGACATACAATCAAATCCAGCTATAAAAATACGCCAGATCCATGCGCCATATCCTGGAATCACAGTACTTTGGGTCTTTTTTACGATGGCCATTGAAAACTGTCCATGAACTCTGAGGGACGGGGGAACTTAAGGTGAACTGCCTGTGGCATAACTGTGTTACCTGTTCAAAACCTCTTTCAAGACAGAAAGAGAATCATGTAGATAAAGACCAGCAGCTCCAGAGTCATGCAGGTGCTTCTTGGATCTTAAGAAAAATCCTTCATGAAAATATAAATCATGGAGAATCATAGAAACCTATTGCTTCAGAAAAGTAGAGGCTCCAGTCTCCAGGAGTTACGAATTCTCAACATTTCTGGTACAGAAGAGCCACTTGGAGACCTTGTTAAAATGTAAATTCTTTAAAAATTTTTTTTTAAAATTGAAGTAAGGGCTTCCTGGTGGCTCAGACAGTGAAGAATCTACTTGCAACACAGGAGACCAGGGTTTGATCCCAGGGTTGGAAAGATCCCCTGGAGGAGGGCATGGCTACCCACTCCAGTAGTTTTGCCTGGAGAATCCCATGGACAGAGGAACCTGGTGGGCTATAGTCCATAGGGTGGCAAAGAGTTGGACACGACGGACTAACAACTTTCATTTTCATTGCAATGCTGTGCTAGTTTCTGCTGTATAGCAAAGTGATTTAGTTATATATATATACATACACACACACATTTTTTCATGTTCTTTTCCATTATGAATTATCATAGGATATTGAATATAAACTATACAATAGGACCTAGTTCATCCATACTTTATGTAACCATTCGCATTAGCTAACCCCAAACTCCTCACCCACTCCCCTCTCCAGAAGCCCCCACCTGCTGGGCAACTGCAAGCCTGTTCTCTGGGTCTGTGAGTCTGCTTCTGCTTTGTAGATAAGTTCATCTGTGACGTGTAAAATGTGGATTCTGATTCACAAGATCCAGGGGTCTCAGGGAGACCTAAGACTGCATTTCTAACAAGATCCTCGGCTCTGCAGGGCTTCTAAAGGCCAGGCACAGCCTTACTCATCTTTGTATATCAGTGCGGAGCCTGGCAAATATCTCTGATTAGCTGATCAACAAATGCTTGCAGGGGTGATGTGAAGGCAGGGTGTGAAGCTGAGACAAATGAGTTTTGTTTTCAATTCTCTTCATGGGGCTTCTGAGATGCTAGGCTTACAGAGACCTGTAGAGCAGTTACCATACTCAAATTGTCTATGGGTCGGACAAAAACTGATGGTAGGTGGCAAAAGGGAATTTTTATTCAAAACAAGAACGCCCTTTCTAAGAATAACAGTTTTCAAACATGAATCTATCACTGGGAGTGTTGGATCCCAGGCAGGGCAACCGCTGGGGGTTTATTATAATGCAGATCTGACTAACTGGCTGATTGGACTAGAGAACATTTAAGATTTCTTCCAGTCCTAAAACCTGTGGAGATAAAGGATGGAGCTGATACAGGTCAGTGAGGCAAAGCAGACAGCTAAAGTTTAGACTTTATAACCCTTCAGGCAGTGATTTGCATTCTGGCAAGTTCCATCTCTGAGCTTCTGTTGGAGTCTCTGAAAGAAAAAAAAAAGAAGGCAGTATCAGTGCCTGTTTTGCAGTGTCAATGTAAGAATTAAGTGCCATGATTTTTCGATGACCATGTCATGTGCTATAGTAGACATTCAATAAACTGCTGCTTCTCTGACCAGTGGCATGCTGGTCAGTGTTTAACAATGAGCTCCCTTGCCCTCGCCCAAACCCCAGTTGTAATCTTTGCTGATTTCCATGGGGAGAATTGTCTAAATATTCCTACTATGGTCAATTTCAAGCTAGCAATGGCTTAGCAGCCTACTTGCCAAATTCTTGAAAGTTCACCAGTTGGCTTTTGTGACCCCTGAAGTGAATCAGCTACAGCACAGGAAAACCTTAGTTATGACCCTTTGTGATACTGAAGCATAAAATAACATCACTTTTCACCTACTGTTATGCCATGACACGAAACAGACTCAGAGCTTTAAGGACCTCTGCCTCCTGTATTGGATGAGGAGGAGTGAACCTAAGGCAGGAGAGAGCCTTGGATTGGAGATATGCATATTGTTGTTTTGTTCAGTCACTAAATTATGTCTGCTTCTTTGCGCCCCCGTGGACTGCAGCACGCTAGGCCCCACTGTCCTTCACCATCTCCGGTAGTCTGCTCAAATTCCTGTCCATTGACGCAGTGATGCCCTCCAACCATCTCATCCTCTGATGCCCCTCTCTCCTTTTGCCTTCAATCTTTCCCAACGTCAGGGTCTTTTTCAATGAGATAAGCATATGCTGACCTAATTCATGAGAAATTGGCATAAGGTGGATGAAGCGTCACTTCTGAAGGAAACTCAGGAAACTTCCTTGGTGGCTCAGTGGTAAAAGAGTTGGCCTGTCAATGCACGAGACATGGGTTCGATCCCTGGTCTGAGAAGATCCCAGATGCCATGGAGCAACTAAGCCCATGTACCACAAGTACTGAGCCTGTGCTGTAGAGCCGGGAGCTGCAGCTCCTGAGGCTCTTGCAGCCTCGAGCCCGTGTTCTGCAACACAAGAAGCCATGACAATGAGACGCCCAGGCAGCAGTACAGAGCCAGCACAGCTAAAGATAGGTAAAGAAAGAAAGGTATCAAAAAACAAAAACTCAGGAGCTTTGCAGCTCAGCTCCTAGGAGAAAAGAGGGCTGCAAGGTCTGTCAAACAGTAGGAAAGTTGAGACTGAACCCAACAAAACAGTGGGTAGGTGTATTAAAACAGATGGCATTTTTTTTTTTTTTGAGTGCATGCCTCTAAAATGTTCCATGTTTAAAACTCGCACGTGTTTCTTAGAGTGCTATATTCACGAACATAATTACTCAATAGTTCTTTGTTCAATGAATTTTGAATGTTAAAACCTTATTCCTCCAAATTAGCCATTAACAATATGAGCGTTTCTATTTTAATCTAATTCCACCACCTGACAAGTGTAAGTTCTTCATAATAAGGACAAAAATGTGATTAGATCATTATGTTCGAAGCCTCAGAACAGCTCGCAAATGGTATGCTCCTCATGCGTTTGTCTTAAGAGATGGCCTCATGCAAGACCAAGAGTCAAATACATTTCAATCTGTGTTAAGAGAGTGACATTCTCGTGCCAGGTTGACGTCAAGTTGTATGAATACCTTCATTTTTCCATTTATAAAATAAGACACTAATGGTTAGTGGGGGAACTGGACAAGTTCATCGTTGAACGTAGCCAAAAAAATATTTTATAATGAATCACGACACTAACCTGGCCTTAACATTTCAGCACCATCTGCTTTCTTTTTTTGACAACTGATGCTATTTTTATGTGAAATAATTGCATACATTGATCAAGTCCCTCAGACTGATTTATTCAGAAGTTTTAATACCAAATGTTTTGCCCAATTTCTCATCATCTGCAAATGATGATATAGCTATGAATCGTATTTCCATTTTCTCCACTTAGAGGTTATTTATGAGTCAGCACTATGAAGATAATTAAATTGAAATTCAATAGAGGAAAGGAATGGGTTTCTGGGTTGTAGCATTAATGCTTTGGATATTCATTATATCTTTAAAAAAATATACGTAAGCTTGACTGAGTATTTCTTCCCCTGAAATTCTACGTGCTGGTGAAAGAGGAGCACTTATGAATAGGGACAGTCCCCAGTTGAGTCCCCTTGTGTGTAGGGCTGGGTGCTATTTTGTCTTTTTAATCTGAATCCTAGGATGATGTCAGAAGTTGAAATAACTTTTTACCGTAATATCCAGGTAGCTTCTTTTAACTTGGGGTTTCCAAGAAAAACAAAAGGATTAGTTGAGCAGAACTGAATTCATGTTCTGGGATGAAGCACACAGAACTCCAGAGAGGTTTTTAAGAGCCAAATCATGTACAAATACTTAAAGAAAATGATACATAATTTATGGCATAATTACCTGGCAGATCGTGGGTAAACGAAAAGCCTCTCTTCTTCTCACGTGGTTGTCATTATCATTGCAGCTTGTAGACAGACCCGGCCGTGCAGACAGATTGTGCTGTGGCTGTTTCATGTCTCTGGTCCTCTTTTGATTCTGCCTTCAGTTTGCAGCGTCCACTCTCCAAGTGTCTCTATAGGCCATCCGAGTAGCCTGTTTCTTAGGTGATTTGGCAGGTCCCCTGCGTCCTATGCCAGCAATTAACCTCTACCAAGAAGGATCATTTGGAAACTGATGTTCCAACACTGAGCTTCCTTATAAGCTCACAGACCCTGACATGGATGATCCATGTGAGCCTGTGATCTGAGACAGTTTTAGTGAATCTGAAGAACTGGAAAGCCATGTTTCACAAGGAACCTGCTAAGAATCCACTGACATTTCAACTTGATAAAACAGGTTCTCAGTTGCTGGTGAGTAAGGGCTTCCCTGATCACTCAGACAGTGAAGAATCTGTCTGCAAAGCAGGAGACCCAGGCTTGATCCCTAGGTTAGGAAGATCCCCTGGAGGAGGGCATGGCAACCCATTCCAGTATTTTTTTGCCTGGAAAACCCCAATGGACAGAGGAGCCTGGCAGGCTACAGTCCATGGCACCACAGAGAGTCAGACACGACTGAGCATATAACATACATACAAGAGGGATTCAGGAAGCTCACAGGTGTTGACAGATGGCACGGTGAGCAGAAGGGGTTTTCTGGAACTGGGTGCTGCCATGTAATGACTGACTGTGGGCATCAAGGAGACAGAGTTTTAAGCTCATCAAAACTTTCAGAATTTGGACCAATAATATTCCGGGTCCGTGCCTCTCTGTTTTCTGGCTTCACACAGGTTGGTAGACATGATTTTCTGCCTTGTTGTCAAGGATTAAAGTCCAGTCTTGAGATTCAGAAACTCTTTACTGAAACCATAACACTTAATAAACCTCATTTCCATGGTCCTGTTGTTCTATTCTTATTCCTGCTGCATAAAACTCTGTAGACAAGCAGAAAGATGAGAATGGCGTGCTCCCTTTGAATGCAGCAGCTTTTCGAGAGTGATGGCAAGTATCCTCTGCAGGATGCCTCTGAGGCTGTGTGTTCAAAGGCCACAAGCTCGTCTCACTCTCAAGCTTCCTGAAGTGTCTTGTAATAAGATGTTAGGTCTCGGGGGCTTTGTGGTCTCCTTATTTCATATCTACTAAAGACTGGTAATTCTTGTTGGCTTATGGCTACTGTGTCAATACAAACACTCCACGCAAACCTTAGCTGGGGTAGATGTGTAAATGTAATTGTTGGCTGTGTAAATAGAATTATAATTCCACTGCGTGTGACTGACACTTCTTAGGTCTTAATGGACCACAACAAAAGATATCCTGTTGTTTATCTATTTGGATAGCACCGGAAACTCTATTGAGTAACTTGTAGTAATCTATAATGGAAAAGAAACTGAAAAAGAATCAGTTACTATAACTGAATCACTTTGCTGCACACCTGAAACCACAACAACATTGTAAACCGACCTTCTCCAAGTTAAGAAAAAAAGCGTCCTGCATCACAGGATGAGATTTGTGTGTCTGCGTGTCCTGTGGTTGAGATGCTGTGGCGTCTTCATGTTGTAACCAGTGTGTAACCATGCGTATGTAACCAGGTGTATGGTTACACACTGGCCACCTGTGCATTTCAACTCAGGTGCTGTGTGTGCTCGGATACCTAACGACAGTGACGTTTAAAAATCCCGGAATGAGCTCATTTGGCCCTAACAAGTCTAAGACCTTAGTTTGCACCACCTGAACCGTCCTCAGCTTAGACGGAGCTGAGGGTTAGTTACCAAAGGGACCTGGAGGGAAGGACTAAGGAGGGCTACTCGGCTCTTAAGGTTCCAGTGGAAATGTTTCAGCAAACAATAGCCTGGTAAGTCAGGCTGTCAGTCTGAGCATGGAAGTCCAGATTCACTTCTTTCCACCTTGCATTGGCCATATTAACAGCTGGGCTTGGAGGGCGTGGCTGACAGAGTCTCTGGCTGTTTAGGAAAACCAAGAAGACTCTTCTGGAGACAAGAGGAAGGTGCGATGCACAGGAAGGGGAAGAAGGGTCTTTTCCCTCTTGTGCCGGGAGACGTAGGCGGGGGTAGGGCCAGGCCAGCCTGCAGAGCTGTCACCCAATTCCCCGCTCCTGGCTTTGGCTGGGGGTGATGCACTGAAAAACAAGGACAAGACCTTGTTATCCCGAAGGGTCCCCCCAACTCATTTAATTTTCTGTTTCTAATTAATAGTGTCTCCTCTGTGTGCATGCTAGGTTGCTTTAGTTGTGTCCGACTCTCCAACGCCATGGACTGTAGCCTGCCAGGCTCCCCTGTCCATAGGATTCTTTGGGCAAGAATACTGGAGTGGGTTGCTGGGCCCTCCTCCAGGGGATCTTCCCCACCTAGGGATCGAACCCATGTCTCCTGACTTTCAGGCAGACTCTTTAGGGGAAGAACTCTTACTACAGGGGAAGCCCAGGGTCTCCTATAGGTGCCTCATAATCCTTTTCGATAATGATGCACTTATGGTTAAGTATTGTATTTTAGCAGAAAGCTAATTAGGGCCATTTTCCCACATCTTAACCAGGATACGGTGACACTATTTTAGGGAGTTTTCCAGAAAAAATGAATTTATTGGCTACTCAACTTTGACCATATTTTTTCCTGTAACCGGCTGTCTTTTCCAAAAGAAGCCTTATGCCCCCAACGGAGGACAGCACCTACTTTGCAAGTGCTTGTTAACAAGCCACCAGTTATAGGAGGACCTGAGGTTATACTCAGACAAACCATGAGTACTTAATGGAGGATGGTCCAGAGAGGGTTCGGAGAGCCAACTGGGATGCGGGAGGCCTCCCATCTCTAGATCTGGGAGGAGTGGGGGCAGGCAGAGGAACGTCCCCAGGGCTTGGTGAACGCCCCCATCCCCACCCCTCCCACACCTGCCCCCTGCACCCTACTCTGGCTGCAGAGATGCAGACTCTCCCAGGGACCCAGGGTCTTGAACTTTACCCAGGGCCTGCGACCCTGGCAAAGAGCAAAAGTTAAAAGACCTCCCAACCCTTTGTATTCTGGGAAGGGCTTCTGGTGAGGATCCCCCCCTTCTCGATGGAACCAGATAAGATTCAGATGCCGTTGCATCCACTCAGGAAGAGGCAGGATGCAGACACTGACTCCCGTTCTCTGCCTCATGAATGATTAGCCTGAACAGCTTACTCCCAGGATCAAGGGAAACAAAAGGCAGGTTAATTAAACCTGGGTTAAGCTTCTGTCCTGTCCCAGGGGCCTGAACTTTGCCTACCTCAGCCTGTGCAGCAGGCAGACCCTCCTGAGAACAGGCTGCCCCCTCAAAGAACATCCTCTGATCTCCTGTGCCATCAGCCCCTTTCTCCTAACCCTGGGCCTTCCCAGCCTTGTTTACTCCTGTCCAGAAAAGACCCTGATGCTGGGCAAGATTGAGGGCAGGAGGAGAAGGGGGCAACAGAGGATGAGATGGTTGGATGGGATCACCGACTTGATGGACATGAGTTTGAGCAAGCTCTGGGAGTTGGTGATGGACAGGGAGGCCTGGCATGCTGCAGTCCATGGGGGTCACAAAGAGTCAGACATGACTTAGCCACTGAACAAGGGAAAAAAGGAAGGCCCTTTGCTTAACTCTGGAGGTACCTGCAGGTCTTGCCAGGGCATACTCTGTACAGCAGTTCCTTGACCCCTTGCAGCGATGCTTCTGAATAAAATCTCTGCTTACTAAATCCAGATTAAAAAAAATTTTTTTTGGGTAAGAAACAGCATCAAAACAGGAAGGAAATGGGAAGAGACGGCCTGACCTCTCCCTTCCTGCTCCCCCGTTTCCCACCAAAGCCTCCTGCGCCTGCAGCCCGAGGCGCAGCCCTTCTGCAAGGTCAGCACAGTGGTAGCCGAGGAAGGGTGGTCTCACAGCTGACTCAGGTCTCTGCTCCTGGCGCCTGTGCTGGGTGCTGCCTTTGGCCCAGCCTAGCTGCTCTCACCCTCCTGCAAGGTCTTCAGGTTTACACTTTCTGTTTCCACATTCTAAGTTTGCCCAGAAATGTCTTTTGCAAGTTTAATATTCAGCAACCATTGTTCAGAGTTTGATGTAAATTATTTCAGATCTGAATACATGAGTGTTGCATATACATGTACATCCGAACATATAATTTCTTAAGAAACATGGTTTCATAGAGGACATCGAGGTTGGCAACCACCTTGTTTATACTTGGCACTCCACCTTGGATGTCATTCTGTGTCAGCGTATTTCATTACCTTTGTTGACAACACTTCAAGTAGTTTCTTTCTTTTCTCACCACTAGAAACTGTTGGAAAGAGTGGCCCCATTTTTCTTTTGTATCTTTGTGTGAGTTTTTCAACTGAGTGAATTCTTTGAAGTGAAATTCCTGAAGAATGTGAAACATTTAAGAGACATTGCAATTTTTCCTTCCAAAAAATTAGCATATTTTTATACTCCCACTAGCAGCATATGACAGAACTTGTTTTCCCATATTCTTGCCAACTCTAGGAATTATTAATCTTCTAGCCACTGCCAATTTGATAGTTGAAAAATGATATCTCATTGTTATTTGAATTTAATTATTTGTGAGTTTGTTTAGGTTTTCAAATGATTAATGGCCACTTCTGTTTTGTTCTCTGTGAAATAACTCTTTATTTTCACTTCCACTTAAAAATTTTTCTATTGACTTGTAAGAAGGTTTCATAATGTCAAGAAAATTAGCTGTTGTCAGATGTGTTGTAAACACTTTTCTCAGTTTCTCCCTTCACTTTTTAAAGTTTATTTCTTGACACAGAATTAATTTCCACATTTAGATGTATTTATATAAATTTATAGTATATTTTACTTTAGAGGCTTTGCTTTGGGATCAGAAAACATTTACTTCATCAAAGTTACAAAAATATTCAGATGTTTTTCTTTAGTTATCTTAATGTTTTACCTTTAAGTGTTGGTTCCATCTGGATTTTATTTTAATGTAAGAGAGTGAAGTAAAAATGCAGATTTATTCGTTTATTTTTCAAATGGCTAGTGAGCTCTGCCAATGTTGTAAATAATTAATGCATTTCCTCCAGTTTATTTGTAGCACCTTCTTTATGGTTTACTGTATCCACACACTTGTAAATGTTTCAGCTCTACAGTCTCAGTTTTCTCCCATCACTACCGCTCTGCCTCACTACCATACCGTTTTACTTATCATTTAGAATTCTGCTATTCTCTGTTCCTCAGAATTTTTCTGATTATTTGAGAATATATTCTCCTAAATAAACTTTGGAATAATTAAAAAAATATATTTGAAAATTAGAAATTTGATCATGATCATGCTGCTTTGTTGGTTTTCAGTTGCTAAGTTGTGTCCGAGTCGTGACCTCATGAACTTTTAAACTTTTAGCACGCCAGACTCCTCTGTCTTCGACTATTGGAGTTTGCTCAGATTCATGTCCATTGAGTCAGTGATGCCATCCAACCATCTCATCCTCTGTCACCCCCTTCTCCTTTTGCCTTCAATCTTTCCCAGCATCAGGGTCTTTTCCAGTGAGTCAGCTCTTTGCATCAGGTGGCCAAAGTACTGGAGCTTCAGCCTCAGCGTCAGTCCTTCCAATGAACGTTCAGGGTCGATTTCCTTTAGAATTGACGGGTTTGATCCTTGCAGTCCCAGGGACACTCAAGCATATTCTCCAGCACCACAGTTCAAAAACATCAATTGTTTTGGTCCTCAGCCTTCTTTATGGTCCAGTTCTCACATCCATACATGACTACTGGGAAAACCATCGCTTTGATTACACAGACCTTTGTCGGCAAAGCGATGTCTCTGCTTTTAATACACTGTCTAGGTTTGTCGTAGCTTTCCTTCCAAGGAGCAATACCTTTTAATTTCATGGCTACAGTAGTGACTTTGGAGCCCAAGAAACGAAAATCTGTCATTGCTTCAATTTTTCTTCTTCTTTTTGCCATGAAGTGATGGGAGCGGACACCAACGTCTTAGTTTTTTGAACGAGTTTCAAGCCAGCTTTTTCTCTCTCCTCTTTGACTCTCATTAAGAGGCTCTTTAGTTCCTCTTCACTTTCTGCCATTACAGTGGCATCACCCCCATGTTAATTAGTGAAGAATTTATGCCTTCACAATATTGAGTACTTCTGGTGGTGGTGGTTTAGTCACTAGGTTGTGACTGACTCTCGTGACCCCATGGACTGTAGCCCAGCAGGCTCCTCTGTCCATGGGATTCTCCCGGCAAGAATACTGGAGTGGGTTGCCATTTCCTCCTCCAGGGGATCTTCCTGACCCAGGGATTACACCCGTGTCTCCTGCATGGCAGGCAGACTCTTTACTGCCGATTCACCAGGGATTCCCTGGGTACTCCTATTCATAAACAAATGATAACTTTTAAATAGTACTCAGGAGAACTGTATCGTGTGCCTGTACTTAGTCTGGTTCCTTGGACTCTCATATTACAGGAGACTGGGACTCTTTTTACAGAGTCTTCAGGCGTGAGGTTGAATATGACTTGAAGAGTTTGCTTCTGCCAGTGTGTTCTCGTCTTCTTGTCCCAGGCAGTTCCAAGATGATTTAGAAACGTTGACAGTCCTCTTGCCTGGTGTGCGACACTTTGATGTGTATTTTCACTTGCATGTGAGCGGTCCCTAAGCCATTATAGGCCAGATGAAGCGCAGCTTCTGGCACAACCCAGTCAAACTACCCCGCGTATCAGGAAAAGCAGTCTCTGTCTACTCACTCGTTTATGGGGGGTCTGGAACGGTGATCTCTGGAGGAGGAGAGGTTCGCTAATACATCGTGTCAATCTGACAGACGGGCTAGGTCTTTCTAAGGTTGATCACCAAGTGGAGAGAATGTGAGAGTTCAGAAAAGTGGGAAAAAGGGGGCCCTTTTCCCAGCCGCTCAAGATTGGATTGTCCTGGCGAAATGTGGATTCGTAAATCTGTTTATGTGTTGCGAATTACAAGGACATCAGACACATGTACATTAAAATGTAAGAGTGAATTTGCATTCTAAATTCAGTTGCATTTTAGATTATCTACTGTCTTTAAATATTTCCACAACTTCACTCTACTTCTAGCTCTCTTCATTCCCAATTCCCTACCTATAATTCTGTTTCATACAGAGATTAAAATATGTGCTCTTTCTTAGAAAAAATGTTGGCTTAAAAATGGGTGAGTGTATGATTTTTCTTTTCAAGCTGCTTCTAAATTTCTACTGGCTCACTCTTGTACATCTGTGCCAACCTCTTACCGGCATATCGACATTACAAAATCCAGCGCCATCAAAAAAGGAAATTGATTTGAAAATTCACTGTAAATTAGATGTATTTTGTTCTGTCTTCCTTTGTGTGTGATGATATAACAGTTCATCTGCTCTTGCTAGGTTATTAAATTCCAAGCCAAAATATCTTGTTTTGGGGGGATGGGTGGGCGAAGCACACGCAAAACGTGATAGATCACTCGAAGGGGTTTCCATTCTTCCCAGAGCCACTGGTTTCATTTCGTGCCAATATTTTTCCTTGCCAAAATACACTCTGATTACGGCAGTAAATTTGGATAACTTATGTTATAATTTTTTGAGGAGAGGAAATTCACAAAAAATACAGTTTACAAATTAAGAATGTCTTGGAATCTACAATATTAAAGAAAATCAGAAAGCTTACAAATGCCATTTTTCATATCATTTGGGTATAATTGGTTCGGGAAAGGTCAGTTCCTCATATTTTATTTCCATGACATAAAACATGGATCCTAAGCTTGAAGCACATAATTTAATGATCGTAAATAAGAAAGATGCTTTAAAAATAAGAAAGGATAAAAGGATGATTTTTAAATTTTGTGTGTCAGGAATAGCAGATAGCCTAGACAATGATCTGGTATTACTGTCACTATTTGGCTTATGTAGTATCATCTCTTTGAAGGAGTTTTAAACAATAGTGTATCTCCCTAAAGAATCTATGATTTGTTCTTTTTTAATTCTTATTTATTTATTTTAAATTTTATTTTATTTTTAAACTTTACATAATGGTATTAGTTTTGCCAAATATCAAAATGAATCCGCCACAGGTATACATGTGTTCCCCATCCTGAACCCTCCTCCCTCCTCCCTCCCCATACCATCCCTCTGGGTCGTCCCAGTGCACTAGCCCCAAGCATCCAGTATCGTGCATCGAACCTGGACTGGCATCTCATTTCATACATGATATTTTACATGTTTCAATGCCATTCTCCCAAATCTTCCCACCCTCTCCCTCTCCCACAGAGTCCATAAGACTGTTCTATACATCAGTGTCTCTTTTGCTGTCTTGTACACCGGGTTATTGTTCTTAAAAGTGAAACATTTTTGGACCTAAATTTTCCACAGTCTGTCAATAATAGTCACAATTCCATAAGCTAAAAAAACTAACATCAATTCCTTAGTAGCCTCTAACATGTGGTGCATACCCATCTTTTCCTAATTCACTCTCAAAATGTATTTTACAGTTTCACAATCAAGGTTTCCACACCCCATTTGCTGTGAAAGCCTCCACTCACTCCTGGTCTTTCCCTTGACAGTTTTATGCTGAAAAGTCCTGGATTGCTTTCCCGTAGAGTATCTGGCCTCCTGGATCTGTGTGACTGATTGCTCACGGGGGTGTTGAACTTGCTTCTCTATCCACCATCTATCCTATTCACTGAAATTTAGGTTCAACAGTTTAATTACATTTCGCTTCAGTGTCTTTGGCAAGACTTTGTCATAGCTGGTGTGGTGATCTTCACTGAGTGCCGTAGGAGACTCATCAAGATGGCTCTCCCAACACGAGCGACGCTAAGATTGTTCACCGCATTGGGTTGACTATCTTTAACTGTATTCCGACCTCTTCCCTGAGTCTCATGTCTTTGTCGTTGCTTGGTCGCTAAGTCGTGTTCCACTTGCTGGGACCCCATGGACGGCAGCGTGCCAGGCGTTGCTGTCCTTCACTGCTGAAGTCTCAGGAGTGACCCCTTATTCTTATTATCATCTGATTAAAAGATAACCCTTCATCTCACTTAATAACACAGTTTTATTCTTTCTTCTGATTATAAAAGTGGTCGATGATAGTTATAAACACTCAGGGAGAGGAAGGATGAGAAAACCTTCAAAATGAGGTATCCCACCATCCACACTTAACACCCATGAACCGATGTCTGTGTGTTTGTGTAAGTGTGACTGTGGGCTTCACTGGTAGCTCAGTGGTAAAGAATCTTCTGCCGGTCAATGCAGGAGATGCAGGAGACGTGGATTTGATCCCGGGGTTGGGGCGATCCCCTGGAGGAGGAAATGGCAACCCACTCCAGTTTTCTTGCCAGGAAATCCCAAGGACAGAGGAGCCTGGTGGGCTACAGTCCACGGGGTCCCGAAGAGTCAAACACGCCTTAGGGACTAAACAACCGCAAAGGTGACTGCGCTTTGCTCGTCTGTCCCATGCTGCATGTGTGTATATTACTGAAATGCATTGACTCCCAGGTAACTGACTTTGAACCTTGTGGGTTAGTTCTGAAACATTATTGCAATCAAGCATAAATGATACTTGATATTTATTCAAAGGAGATTTTTCTTGATGATGCATGCAGGGATTTATTAGCATAAAACATCACCTAGCTTTTTATCTGGACTCAAGGATCTCTTTGGGATTGCTGTTTCTTCACTTTGAAGGAAGTGCTGGTATGAAGGGAAGCAGGACCAGTGGATGCAGAGCAATGAAAACCCCTGGGAGCAGTCACTAGTGATGCTTGAGGAAGAAGAGGAACAAGAGGAATAAATGATTCACAAGGAAGTGACAAGTGAGGGTGAGTTTATAGCAGGAGAAGCATTTTGCCATATTTTAAATGGGAGAACGGATTCAAAGACCTGCCAGTCGGGGGGTGGGGGAGGAACAAAACTGGGTACAAAAGCAGAGGTCTTGTGTTTATTTGTTTTTTTAATTTTTATTTATTTTTATTGAAGTAAAGTTGGCTTACTATGTTGTGTTAAGACTCTGGTGTACAGCAAATTGATTCAGTGCATATATATGTGTGTGCGTGTGTATGTGTGTGTGTGTGTATGCATGTGTGTTCAATCACGCCCATCACTTTGTGACCCCGTGGACTGTAACCTGCCAGGCTTCTCTGTCCTCGGAATTTCTCAGGCAAGAATACTGGAGTGGATTGCCATTTCTTACTCCAGGGGATTGACCTGACCCAGGGATCAAAGCCATATTTCCTGCTTGGCAGGCAGATTCTTTACCGCTGAGCCACTTGGGAAGTCCACATATATATATATATATATATGTTTATATATATTTTTTCAGATTCTTTTTCCATTATAGGTTATTATAAGTTGTTGAATATAGTTCCCTGTGCTGTGCAGTGGGTTCGCTTGTTGTTTATCTATTTTATACATAGTAGTATGTATCTGTTAATCCTGAGGTTTTAATTTATCCTTAATTTGTTTTCCATGTCGGTGAGTTTCTGTTTTGTAAATAAGTTCATTTGTATCATTTTTAGATTTCACATTTAAATCACTTCATATAATAATATATATGTGTATATATATAAATATATATATCTCCCCACATCTTTGAGAAATGTAAATCAGAACTGCCTCTCACACTTGTCAGAATGGCCAGCATCAAGAAGTCTTACAAACAACAAATGCTGGAAAGGGTGTGGAGAGAAGGGAGCACCTTCACATTGTTCATGGGAAAGTAAATTTGGTGCAGTCACTATGGAAAACAGTATGGAGTTTTCTTAAAAAACTAAAAATATTATTTAGCAATCCCACTCCTGGGCATATGTCAGGAGAAAACTAATTCAAAAAGATACGTACAGCCCAGTGTTCATAGCTCAATTCGTAACAGCCAATGAAACTTTGCTGTACATGCTACATAGAAATGACACATATTCAGAAATAATTTCTAACCCACTACGTACTTTCCTTATTGTATCTATAGTCCATCTTCGCCTGCTAGAATGTGAGTTCCACAAAAGTAGAAATTTTTGCCTGCTTTGTGCGCCAAGGTACTCCCGGGGACGAGAACAGTGCCAGCACGTGAAAGCCGCGGCACCCCTAACCGTTGATGCCTTCAACCTTTCTAACCACCTCTCGAGTTCAGCGTTTCAGCCTAGCAAGAGTTCCTGCAGAGTAGAAATCAAATATTTGATTTGCCTTCTTTCTATAGTGCTTTCTGAACAATAGGAAATTCCAAACAGCCAAACACATCAATGGAAACTCCAACACACATTCAGTTATTAGGATGTTGAGACTGGTCTGTCTCAAACAAAGGTGACACAAAATATGATTTTTGAGATAGAATAAGACCCTGGGCAGCAATTTCTTCAACCCTCATTATGTAAGTCCTTTGCTGCTTCTCCAAATATTCAAGATCTTAATATTTCTATCTGCCTGCATAGAAGCCAAGACAGTGTAGCTCGGAGCCCTGTCTCCCCTCCAAGGACCTCCAAGGAACTCTTAATTCTTGGCAAGACCCTCCCCTTAACCAACTCGTTGTACTCAGGGCAATCGCATACAGTAAGGTATTTCGGGGAAAAGCAGTCTTTTTAAGAGTAGCTATTTTAAGATGTAAATGACTAACAGGGTTAACCCTTTCTCAGACGGTTGCATTTTCAAAAGAATTTATAAACTCAACTGAATATCTGCTTGTGTAGACAGGGAACAAACGTCTGATATTCCTTTATATTCCCGGTCCTGTCTGATATACAAAAGAACAATCTCTCTGACATGATATTCATTTCTATAAGATGGCAAATCTCCAAAAATATAATGGAATTGCTGGATACTTGGAAGTTTACCTGCTCTTTGATGCCACTGTCAAGCATAATCCCAAGAGTGAGAGAAGTATGTCATGTTAGACTATGAGCTTACTTGAGGGATGTTTATACTGCATACTTGTCAAAATACCAAGAAGAAAAATAAGTGAATCTATTCTTTCACTTCCCAGGTGGCACAGCGGGACAAGAATCCACTTGCCAATGCAGGAGGTGCAGGACACTCGGGTTCGACCCCGGGGTCGGGAAGATCCCCTGGAGGAGGGCATAGCAACCCACTCCAGTATTCTTGCCTGGGAAATTCCATGGGCAGAGGAGCCTGGTGGGCTAAGTGCATGGGGTCACAGAGTCCGACACGACTGAGCAATCATGCATGCTCTTCTTTCAGTCTGATATTTGGTCTACATAGAAGTATGAGAGGGGAGAAAGAACAGAAATTTGGTGTTTAGTGTGAACTGGGGTGAATCATTAAGGCATTCACCTTTAGGAGCTAGTGTGTTGGCACTGCATGGAAACCTAACCAGAGCACATTTGTACACCTGACCCTTTTAAAATTTATAAGCTTTTCTTACTGTCATGATTCTGCTTCATTCTAAATAGACTTTCAAGTTACATGTGCTTTCAAAAGGTCAAATGAAAGCTTCTCTGGTGGCTCAGTGGCAAAGACTCTGCCTGCCAATGCAGGAGACACAGGTTTGATCCCTGATTCAGGGAGATCCCACACGCCACGGAGCAACCAAGCCCGTGGGCCACACTCTTGAGCCTGTGCTGTGGGGCCCATGAACTGCAGCTACTGACACCCACACGCCCTAGGGCCCATGCTCCGCAGCAAGAGCTGAGGGTTCGGTCGAACCCGAGGGTCCTGCATCTCTTGCATTGGCAAGTGCATTCTTGTCCCACTGTGTCAGCTGGGAAGTGAAAGAATAGATTCACTTATTTTTCTTGGTATTTTGGCAAGTATGCAGTATAAACATACCGGAAGTAAGCTCATAGTCTAACATGACATACTTCTCTCACTCTTGGGAGTATGCTTGACAGTGGCATCAAAGAGCAGGTAAACTTCCAAGTATCTCGTGCTCCACTGCAGTGAGAAGCCCACACACCGGAGTGAAGGGCGGTCCCCACCCGCGGCAACTCGAGAAACCCGCGCAGCTACGAAGACCCAGCACAGCCAAAAAAAATAAATAAAATTATAGTTTTTAAAAACCCTAAAATGTCAGACTGACCATTAAAAAAAAAAGTCAAAATGCTTAATGGTGCTAAATAAGGTGTTAACAACATTATATGTGTATTAATTGAATGACTAGAATATGGAAAATGCAAGTATTCATTTCCTCATCAATTTTTTTGGATGTTAGTAGTCTAGGAGGTTAATCAGTGTCTTTGGGATTATTAAAAGTATTTTTCCATTGTTATTGTTGGGATATTGTTGACTTATTACACTTATTGATGTTTTGTCTGTAATTTGCAATGGCATATTTTTCACCATTCTGTCTGACAAAGGCAAACAGCAAATCAAAACTTGAATTTTTTTTTTAATTGGAATTTTGTTGAAGCTGGTAGAGCTCCATTAGAAAGAAATGTTATATGGAAGTGAGACTTTCTACTGTACGAAAGACAGTACAATATTTTGGTGAGACAGCGGATGTAGACTAGCCTAGGCTCACAAGATGGATTTAGCAACAGACTGGCAATGACAGGAAAAAGGCTGTGAACTTGAAGATAGATGAATAGGAATTGTCTAACTAGAAAAAGAAAATAGACTAGAAAAGCATGATCAGAGCCTCAGTGACATGCACCGTAATACCAAGTGGTCTAACATACACGTAACTGGGTCCCAAACAGGCAAGCGAAGGAGAAGGGGGAATAAAAATACCTGAAGCGTCAAGTGGCAAAATTTCCCAAAGTTAACAGAAAACGTCAATTACTAGAGTTAAGAATCTCAGGGAACTCCAAACAGAATCAACACAAAGTGAGGCCGCTGCATGCGTTTGCCAGGGCGGCCGTCACTGGGCCGCAGTGCTGCCGCCTGAGCAGAGATTGGTTCCTCACTGTTCTGGACCCTAGAGGTCCACCATCGAGGGGTAGAAGGCTTGACTTCTCCCGAGGCCCCTCTGCGTCATCTGCAGATGGCCGTCTCCTTGCTGTGTCCTCATGCGGCCCTCCCTCTGAGCGTGCACGTGTCTGGGGGGCTCTCTCTGTGCCCCAGTCTCCTCTTCTTATAGGTCCACCAGTCGACTGAATTATGGCCCACTCTAAAGGTCTGGTTTTACCTTCAGCACCTCTTAAAATGCTCTCTCTCCAAATACAGTCTCATTCGGACATATTAGGGCTTCAATACACGAAGTTTGGGTGACACAATTCAGCCCATAATACACATCTGAACCCTTTTATACTCAAACTGCTGAATACCACTGATAGCAAAATGTTAAAAGGACTGAGGAAAAAGACACAGCTTGCACAAGAGCAGTGCTAGAAGTGCCAGCTTACTTTTCATCAAAAAGAAGAAACTAGGAATAATGAAATGACATCTTCCATTAACAACTCAGAATTTTATGTGCTGTAAAAAGGTCCTTTAAAAAGAGGATAAAATAAACACACTTTCAGATAAACATAATCCGAAAAACAATTATCACCAGCAAACCAGAACTGCTCAACGAAGCTCTTTAGGTAGAGGGGTGGGGATCTGAATCTATCCATAAGAATGAAGAGTACAAAAATGGTCAATATCGGGGTAAATATAACAGCTGAGTGATAAAAGCAAAAACATTAACTTTATACTCTTGGATTTAAAAAAATATATATATTTGAATGCATGACAATAAAAGAACAAAGGCCTAAGGGATAAATGAAAATCTGTAGCTGTAAGGATTCAGCATTTTTAAAATGTTACAATACTAACAGTAAGGTAAAGGTGAGTATTATAATCCCCAAAGAAACTTCTAAAAAATTACATAAAGAAACATAGCTTCAAAACCAATACAGGAATTAACAATGAAAGCTAAAAATATTCAATATTCAATGAGCCCATAAAAAGAAAAAAAAAAGTAGGGAAACTGAAAACGTGTGCAAAAATTACAAAATAAATTACAACACAGACATGAGCCCAGTTATACCAATACTTACATGAAAGGTAAAAAAATTGGAACCATCCAGAAGTCTCCAACTGGAGACAGAGTGGGAGGGGGTGAGCAAGGCCCAGCTGTTGGCTGCTTTCGGAAGGCACACCATCACATAAAGACCCAGGGCAGAGGCCAAGTGATGGGGGCAGTCACCAAACAAATACGAAGCCTAGAAAGCTTGTGTTAACTGGGAGTTGAAGCCTTGTTTTTTTTTTTTTAAACTGCATTTATGAAGTTTTACCAGTCCATTTTTTTTTTGAAGGAAGGAAGAATGTGAATATATGTCATTTCTACATAGCATGTTAGAATACAGAGTCTATTAGGTTAAGTGCTGTAAAGAAAGAGCAGAGTGAAGGTCTCATAGAGACACAGATGCAGAGAACAAACGTATGGACATGAGGCAGAAAGGGAGGGCGGGATGAACGGGGAGGTTGGGTTTGACATTTATACATAATACACTGTTGATTCCACGTGCAAATCATACCTAATGAGAACAAACTGTATGTCGAGCACAGGAAACTCTACTCAGTGCTCTGTGGTGACCTAAATGGGAAAGAAATGTAGAGAAGAGGGGATATATGTATGCATATGGAGAAGGAAATGGCAACCCACTCCAGTATTCTTGCCTGGGAAATCCCATGGATGGAGGAGCCTGGCAGGCTACAGTCCATGGGGTCGCAAAGAGTTGGACATGACTGAGTGACTTGTTAAAAAGTAATGTATACATATAGCTGGCTCCCTGATAGCTCAGTTGGTAAAGAATCTGCCTTTAATGTGGGAGTCTCCGGTTCGATTCCTGGGTTGGAAAGATCCCCCGGAGAAGGGATAGGTTACCCACTCCAGTATTCTTGTGCTTCCCTTGTGGCTCACCTCGTAAAGAATCCGCCTGCAATGCGGGAGACCTGGGTTTGATCCCTGGGTTGGGAAGATCCCCTGGAGAAGGGAAAGGTACCTACTCCAGTATTCTGGCCTGGAGAATTCCATGGACAGCCCATAGGGTCTTAAAGAGTCAGACACGATTGAGCAACTTTCACTTCACTCACAGCTGATTCACTTTGCTGTACAGCAGAAACTAACACTACATTGTAAAGCAACTCTGAAAACGTGAGTGAAAGTGTTCATTGCTCAGTTGTGTCCGACTCTTTTGTGACCCCATGGACTGTAGCCCACCAGGCTCCTCCGTCCATGGGATTCTCCAGGCAAGAACGCTGGAGTGGGTAATCAGTCCCTACCCAGGGATCTCCAGCATTGCAGATGGACTCTTTACCTTCTGAGCCACCAGGAGACCCAAAGCAATAAGAATTTTTTTAAAAAAGAAAAAAAAAAAAGTGAAGTTCACAAGAGCGTGTGGCAGAGACGAGGGTGTGTCATTAAACAGGAGAAGTAGGGGGCTCACTGGGTAAGCGTCACCTGAGCTAAGACTTGAAGGAGGTGGGGGAATGAGTTACTCAGATTTGGGGGGAAATGATGGTTCCAGGCAAAGGGAACAGGACCCAAGCGCGTGCTGAGCTAGAAGCAAGCCTGACCATTTCAGGAGTAACATGCTGGCTGACAGTGGAGTGGAGGAGTGGGAGACGCATTAAGGAGACGTGGTGGACAAGTCCTGGGAGATCAGGCTGGGCAGAGTCTTGCAGGCCATGAAAGAGAATTCGGAGTCTACTTGGAATGGGATGGGAGGCCACTGGATGATACTAAGCAGAGGAGTCTGTGAGAACTGGAGGTGAGGAAAGCCCTCCCTGTTTGGACAAGCAGAGACACACTCTGAGCATATCAGACCGTGATGGGCTTTATTTTGTCATGTTGCAGGGGCACAAGTATTGCAAATGCAGTCGGTATTCTCTGACAGAAGCCAGAGAGTGACAGTGAGGTCTGTGTGGCAAGCTGAAGAAATGTTTATGCTTCTGGAATTTATTTATCCCAAGAAAGTACTAAAGCGTACGGAATTGAAAGCTATTCATTTAGCGCTAACAATTTGGGAACTGAAAACTTAAGTTTCAATACTTCAACGCTATTAATTTATAATCCCTAGGAGGTCAGAAAAACCTTTGGGGTTCTGTAATACCTGATAGACTTTTTTTGAAGTCTCCATTTATTTCTGTTTACAACACCTCAGAGTCCTGAGTTTCTGCCTCGTTCCTATAACTCTCCTTACTCATCATGTCTGCTGTCATCTTCTGTCTCTTCCTCCTCCACAACTGCTAATCTCCTCTCCTTACCGTTGGGAAGACTATCCATGCAATTCTGGTTTTCAGCCATTTCTAATTTCTTTGCAAAAGATAAGTTACATTGAATACATTACATCTGACATGCAAAATGAAAAGATACTATTTGGGGTTTTATATGCTTATCATTGTTATGTTTTATGATTGAATTCCATTCCAGGATCACAGAAACAATGGTCTAAACCAGACCTTTAGATAATTGTGAACATTTTGAAGTTGTGAAAATCTCTAATTGTGAACATTCTCCAATCTGCTTGGGACGTGGTTCTGGATTGGTCTCAGCTATTAAGAGAGAGCAAGAGAGTGTACTAGTTTGTTAGGGCAGCAGTAGCAGATACCAGACTCAAGACTGGGTGCCTTTAACAAGAGAGACTCATTTCCTCGCAATTCTGGAGGCTAGGTGTCTGAGGTTAGGAGGCCAGAGGCCTCAGGTTCTTCTGAGGCCTCTGTCCTTAGCTTGTCGATGGCCATCTCCCTGCATCTTCACGTGGTCTTTGCTATGTGTGTGTCTGCTTATGTCCTAATCTTTTTTCTTTTTTAAATAAGGATACCGGTCATATTAGATTAGGGTCACGCATGTGATGTTAGTTTACCTTAACTGCCTCTCTAAAGGTCCCCAAAGGGTGATACTCTGAGATCCTGGGGGTTAGGACTTCAATCCGTGAATTTGGGGAGGAACAAAATTCAGTCCATACCAAGGGGAAACGGGCTTAAACTACTTTACCTTCAGCAAAAAAAAAAAAAAAAAAAAAAAACTGTTGGAAATGAAGCCCAAGGGAGCAGGACTGTCCAGATTGCCCAGATAGTTAACCGTACTCTTGTGCTAATATATTTAGTGAGAACGTGTGCTGAACCATTCGTTTAGTGGTTAAACTACTTTTCAAATATATTAATATTTACAAGCAGATTCACACAAACCCAGGAAGAAAACTTAAAACGGATGCCACAGGATAGTTTAGAATCCGTAAGTTCATACCGAATGATAGCCTTTCCCTAGGATGTGAACTAAGAATGATTGATTCTGGTGGACAGGATCTGTCCAGAGCATCCTCTCTGCAGTGTGTGGGGTCCACATCTCAGCAGTCAACATGACACCGCAGACACATAGCCTCTTCATGGCACATTTCTTCTTTTTAAGGCTCAAAGGGTCCTTTTCTTTCGGCAGTGGACAGCTCCTGAAATCAAAGTGCTCAAGCCCAGATCAGGAGTCTCAGAGGCAACTTCCTCCTAAAATCGGTGGCTCTGGAGTTTAAGATGCTTCCTTCCTCTGGGATGCTCCCGCGAGGTGCCCACTAATCCGTCAGCTCCGAGGCCCGAATGCATCACCCGGTGGAGCTTTGTGGCTGGGCTGCCCTCGGAGGAGTGGATGAAAGGGCTTAAGCTGCCCGGACTCTGGCGAATAATAGCTGCAAATCCAGGAGCTGACTCAGCCTCCAACCTCCTTCAGGACGGGATCGCCTTGGAGGAGCCTGGTGTTGAGGGAGGCTTCCCTTTCAGGATGCGGCTTAGCCCTTTTAAGTCGGCGGAAGGCCTGCTGCCTGGCTGCGCTCGGTTTCCCAGCCCTCGCGACAACACGCTTGGAGCGGCCTTCCCCCAGCGCCCAGAGGCTCAGGTGAGGGGCCGGGGGTCCCCCTCGGCGGCTCCAGGGTCCTCGGTGCCCGCAGCCGTCCACGCCCCTGTCTCTGGGGAGATGTGGCTGCACCGCCCGCTCTGCTAATGGGGTTATGGTGCCGACTCGGGCTCACCTGCTGTTCTGTCCGGGTCTCTCACTCCCCGTCCTGTCTCGCCGCTAATCAGACGCTGATGTGACGCTTAGCGAAATACAGTTTGGCCGCGTTTCCTGTTCAAAAGCCCAAGGGTATAAAGCCAGTGACTTCCGTGTCAGTACCCCACTCCAGTAACTCTTGCCTGGAAAATCCCATGGACGGAGGAGCCTGGTGGGCTGCAGTCCACGGGGTCGCTAAGAGTCGGACACGACTGAGCGACTTCACTTTCACTTTTCTCTTTCATGCACTGGAGAAGGAAGTGGCACCCCACTGCAGTGTTCTTGCCTGGAGAATCCCAGGGACGGCGGAGCCTGGTGGGCTGCCGTCTATGGGGTCACACAGAGTCGGACACGACTGAAGCGACTTAGCATAGCATAGCATCCGTGTCAGTAGCACTGCTTTAGGGAGGGACAGCAAACACTTTTCCCCGTTTCAGTTCTGAGATAAGCGTATATCAAGATGTGTCTGTTCCGTCCCTGGTACCCACACACCACACACACACGTGCACACAACCACTTACTCTGTCATCGTCAGTAATTGCAACTCATTGCATCGAACAGGACTCTGATCTGTGACCCAGTGTATTTCCATATGTCTCCTTTTTCACTATTAAAGAGTACGTGTTAGCCGTGTGTGACTCTTTGCGACCCCGTGGACTATAGCCCACCAGGCTCCTCTGTCCATGGGATTCTCCAGGCCAGAATACTGGAGTGGGTTGCCATGCCTCCTCCAGGGGATCTTCCCAACCAAGGGATGGAACCCCGGTCTCCTGCATTGCAGGCAGATTCTTTACCATATGAGCCATCACGGACGCATTAAAGGCCAAAAGTAAAATAAAATACATAAAAGAGGAAAAGAGAACAACCTCTGATCAATAAGATTGTATTGATGTTAGCATTTGAAATAAGAGCATGGGCTTAGTATTGAAACTGAAACTTGATGGGTCTTATCTTCACTGAGTCAGGAATCCCTTCTGTCTCTCTTTTTTCCCTCTCTGTGATACAAATTCATTTTGGATTTTTATGAGATGTCAAACTTCCTCGGGTGGTGTGAGAAGCAGCTAGAAGGTTTTGAGTAAAAGGTTGCAGGCCATGATTGACACAGCCTGGTAAGGGCACGGCTTTGCTGACAAGCTGTAAATCGGGCAGTGAATTACCGTGTACAGGTGCTTTTAGGAAGGCTCTGACTAGATAATTTGTGGACATCAGCCTGTATATCAGCGGCAGGAGCCTGCAAATGGCTCCAGGGTTGGACGCAGAAGCATCTTTTCTCCGTGACACGGGCTCCTTTCTTGAGCCCAGGAGAGGGTGTGTGCGTGTCTATGACAATGAGTTATGGTGGCCAGTGGAAGGGGGCGGGGGTGGTTATGGATTATGTTGATGAAAAGTGCAGCCATCACTCACACGAGCTTTGGCAGAAACTTCCAATCAAGACTCCACTTCCTGGCCCTGGTGGATTAAATGAAAGGAAAAAAAAAAAAAAGAACTTGAAGTTCCATTGAGAAGCAGGCCACATCTTCATAAATAAACATTGACAACAAAGATGCCTGAAAATATATGCTTTTCAAATTTAATGAAAGTAAATCACGAGAGAAGTGTCTCTGTGTGAACTACAGTGTCCCACTGATGGCTGGTTTCCTTTTGGTTCATAAGAACTTAGTCCTTTTTATTCTCGTGTTAAAGACAGACTTTTTTTTTTGCTGCATTGGGACTTGAAATAAGACAGGGTGTCGGAAGAAAGCAAGAGGGGAAAGGTAACTTTATCAGCCTACAAATGTTTGTAGGTACTTGTTTTATTTCAGCCTTTTATGTGACGATGCAGGCAGACTCCTCTGCCCCTCCCTGCCACCAAGTACTTCCTTCATTGCTTTTTTTCTGTCCTTTGAAGTTTGAAGTGGAACCTTTAAAGAAATTTCCTATATTTCTATTTCCGCGGATGTTCCATTTTAAATTAATCTTATGTTATAGGTGAAACCTTAGAATTATTTCTTCTTGGTGATTTTCTTTTTATAATTGCTTTTCTTTTCCTAGAAACACATCTAGTGACCTTTATAACTAAGCAAAGGAAAGATATGTTATTACAAAAATATTCCAAAGGCATAATATTAAATGAATCTCCTTTCCTGCTCCCAAGAGACAGATTGATACCACATTCGTTCCTTACTATATATACATCCTTTTATGATATGTTAACAAATAATGTACGTGCACGTGCTATTTTGATTTTTTCTAAATAAAAGGACAAATCACTATACATTTTTATTTGAGTTACTTTTAAAAAGTTCCCAAAATACAAGAAAATAACTAACAGGTTAAGAAGAAGTTTCCGCTATGAAATAACAAAAGTCAGGAGAATGTGATGAAACTTAGAAAAAGTCATTTTTATGTCGCTAAGTATTTGCACAAGTTTAGAATGAAATCAAAAGAGAAAAGAGAAATAAATGGCACATGATAAAATCAAACTGTTAGAAAGGTACTTACTAGTTTTTATTTCTCTCTTGGATTTTTATATTAAGAAAATAAAATACAACTCATAAATTTATTTGCTTTGTCTGCATGCATTATGCTTGATATAAAACAAGCCTGGAAAATAAGCGAGGAATATTTAAAATGAAACTTTAAATATATCAGGGAACATCATTTATGAGGTTAGTATTGCTCTGTTATCAATTTTCTCTGAACATTTATTAAAGAATATCTTTTGTTTTAATTTGCCCAAGACAAAGCAGTTTAGAGACATTTACAAAGATGAGGAGGGAGCTTCAGTTAACCTTCGTTGCTGAAATATTTTATGTGCATGAATTACAATATAACAGGACAGTTACCTAGTACTTTTTGTGGAGAAATCCTAATAAAGAAAGAAATTGATTTATACATAATGAAATTCAAGCTCTTCATTTCTTATCACATTTTTATTACTAGAATGGTTGTAAACTCTTATTTTGAGACCAATGGAAAAAGTTTCTAACTTACATCTAAGGTTGAAGAAGCTCTGTGATTGCAATTTATCTTCAAAAAATGCACTCTTAAAACTCCTTATGTGCAATGTGGTGCTGAACCTCATTTTATTTCCTAGAGAAATTAGACGTAAGGGTCTAAAGTTTATTCAACCATGTTGAATTCTAAATATTAACTTCATCCAAGGGAAGATTTTTTTCTGGACTCTTCCATTTAATACCTAATTTTTATTTTTTTTTTTTAATTTTATTTTTAAACTTTACATAATTGTATTAGTTTTGCCAAATATCAAAATGAATCCGCCACAGGTATACATGTGTTCCCCATCCTGAACCCTCCTCCCTCCTCCCTCCCCATACCATCCCTCTGGGTCGTCCCAGTGCACTAGCCCCAAGCATCCAGTATCGTGCATCAAACCTGGACTGGCATCTCGTTTCATACATGATATTTTACATGTTTCAATGCCATTCTCCCAAATCTGTTTAAAACAATAATCCTTCAGTTCAGTTCAGTTCAGTCACTCAGTCGTGTCCGACTCTTTGCAACCCCATGAATTGCATGCAGCACGCCAGGCCTCCCTGTCACCAACTCCCCGGAGTTCACCCAAACTCATGTCCGTTGAGCTGGTGTTGCCATCCAGCCATCTCATCCTCTGTCGTCCCCTTCTCCTCCTGCCCCCAATCCCTCCCAGCGTCAGAGTCTTTTCCAATGAGTCAACTCTTCGCATCAGGTGGCCAAAGTATTGGAGTTTCAGCTTTAGCATCATTCCTTCCAAAGAACACCCAGGACTGATCTCCTTCAGAATGGACTGGTTGGATCTCCTTGCAGTCCAAGGGACTCTCAAGAGTCTTATCCAACACCACAGTTCAAAAGCATCAATTCTTCGGCACTCAGCTTTCTTCACAGTCCAACTCTCACATCCATACATGACCACTGGAAAAATCATAGCCTTGACTAGACGGACTTTTGTTGGCAAAGTAGTGTCTCTGCTTTTGAATACGCTATCTAGGTTGGTCATAACTTTCCTTCCAAGGAGTAAGCGTCTTTTAATTTCATGGCTGCAGTCACCATCTGCAGTGATTTTGGAGCCCCCCAAAATAAAGTCTGACACTGTTTCCACTGTTTCCTTATCTATTTCCCATAAAGTGATGGGACCAGATGCCATGATCTTCGTTTTCTGAATGTTGAGCTTTAAGCCAACTTTTTCACTCTCTACTTTCACTTTCATCAAGAGGCTTTTTAGTTCCTCTTCACTTTCTGCCATAAGGGTGGTGTCATCTTTATATCTGAGGTTACTGATATTTCTCCCAGCAATCTTGATTCCAGCTTGTGCTTTTTCCAGTCCAGCGTTTCTCATGATGTACTCTGCATATAAGTTAAATAAGCAGGGTGACAGTATACAACCTTGACATACTCCTTTTCCTATTTGGAACCAGTCTGTTGTTCCACGTCCAGTTCTAATTGTTGCTTCCTGACCTGCAAACAGGGTACTTTTAATTTCACAGGACATGTATTTCTTTCAGAAAGTAACTGATGAGAAAATAAAGCAAATGCTTCGAGGATTACTTCCAAGTTGGAAAAGCTCAGAAGTTGTTTGGAACTTAGGACAAATATAACTTACCTACAATAGTTAAATTTACTCTTGTGTTTTCTTTTCTTAAGCCGGTGAAGAGCCAATTAACGTCAGTTGTATTGGTTGTGTTGGCAAAATGGGCTCCTGTCTTCCTGGAGCCCACGTGAAATGAATGCTACTTTAGTTCCAGGCTGTGAAAGTAGGGAGGTTTGCACATCTCTGCTCTCTCTGCCTAGATCTGTTCCCACCTGCGCCCCTACAAGCTTCAAGAAAGGTGTGAGGAGAAAGGATGCTGTTTATACCAGATACTTCAGAGCAAGCAGGGGAGGCAGAAAATAGCACCTGAAAAAAAAATTGTGACAGGTTCTCCTTAGTGAAACATACTTAAAAATAAAATTTCCTCATCAGATTTTTATCCTACACCTATTAATTAAAGCAGAAGTTTTCTTTGGCTTTATTTAATGCTAGCAAATCCTGGTGTGCCCATACATGCATATGTATATTCTACATCTAAAATATGTAATAATCTCAAGATGTAATAAGCTACCTTAATCTTTGTAGTAATTATTTTCCAATGAAACTTCTGTTTGCCAAGGGCTATCACGCATCATAGAGAGTTAATATATATAATGCCAAATATTAAAATAACTGAAAAACTCAGTAAGATGCTTTTTTCCTTCCAGTTTTCATTGGGCAATTTGGCATCCTAGCATAGAGCCTTAATAGGAGAGTCTAAAAATAATGCTTGGAGTAACATTGTATCCAGTTAAGACTTTTCCATACTGGTCTCTTCAAACTTGCACAATTAAGAATTTGCATAAGCTGGAAGCAAAAGAACAAAAAGCAGTAAGTTTTATGGTGGGATCAGTTAGGAGTTTGGGATTAACATACACACCCTACTATGTATAAAATAGACAACCAACAAAGACCTACTGTATAGCAAAGGGAACGGTATTCAGTATTTTGTAACAACCTCCAAAGAAAATAATATGAAAAAGAATAGATATATATGTACGTATAACTGAACTGCTTTGCTGTACATCTAACACAACATTGTAAATTAACTGTAAATTAATTTAAATTCTTTAAAAAAAAGCTGTTTTAGTAAAATTTTTAAATGGACAAAAAAAAAAAAAACTTACGGAATGTGATAATCAAGAGCAAAACTGTACCAACTGGACCTTGGTAGAGCTTCTGAAGACTATGAGATTAACATTTATATCAGCGGGCTTTGAGTAAAACAGGTTCTTCTCCATGATACGGATGGGCCTCATCTAATCAGGTGAAGATTCTAGGAGAAAAGACTGAGATTCCACCAGGAGGAGGGAGTTCGGCCTTCAGCCTGTCTTCAGACTCGAGTTGCAACATCAGCTCTTCTCTGGGTCTCCAGCCTGCTGCCTTCCCTGCGGGCTTTGGACTGATTAGCCCTACAGTCACATGAGCCAATTCCTTAAGCTCAGTCTCTGTCTGTATATCCATGTATCCATCTCTCCATCTACCTATCTGTCAATCCATGCCCTAGTGGTTCAGGTTCTTTAGAGAATGCTTTCTGATACATTTGTCCCTTTAGTCCAAGCAGGGGGCAGGGAGAGGACTAGGTGGTCCGCCACATTGCACATAATATGGTGTCAGGAATAGAGGAAATGTATTTCAAATGGGAATAAAAGACTGGCATGTACTTCATGAATGTGAGCAAATGCCAGGAGATAGTGGAGGACAGAGGGGCCTGGTGTGATGCAATTCATGGGGTCGCAAAGACAAGACTTAGCCGCTGAACAACCAGTAACAATGTACTTCATGTAGAAATATAGCAAAGCAGGAAGAGGAAAGGAGCAGAAAACGTGGAGGCAGTGAGAGAAAAGGCCTGAGAACTGTCTCAGAGAGACTGGCGACAACTCTGCTGTGGCCAGGAGAGGCCTGTGAAAGGATGTACAGATTCCTGGCGACCCAAGGGCTCGACCAACGCCGTTTCTCCGGGCCATGTGTAGTCTGAGGGCGGGTAGCGTGGCATGAGAAAGCCTGAATGAAAGTCTTGCTATGCCAGGGTAAGTCGCTTCAGTCGTGTCTGACTCTTCATGACCCTATGGAGCTGTAGCTCGCCAGGCTGCTCTGTCCGTGGAATTCTCCAGGCAAGAATACTGGACTGGGTTGCCGTGCCCTCCTCTGGGGGATCTTCCCAACCCCGGGATTGAACCTGCAGTCTCTTAAGTCCCCTGCATTAGCAGGTGGCTTCTTTACCACCAGCGCCACCTGGGAAGCCCGAGTGAAAGCCTCGCTGCCCCTCAAAACGCAATAAAGACAAGAAATGGACCCGTAAGACGGGATGGTTGCTCTCTGCACACACGGGTCCCTGATGGAACGCTTTGATGTTGCAGCGACTGTTGTTGATGAAAACGACCGGTCTCAGACCCTGGCAGGAGCATCAGCTGTGTTGGTCACCTGTTCTCAGGAGCACCAGCTGGAGATGGTGATAACAGCGCTGTGCCATGCAGCGCACCACCCGGGGGTGGGGTAAGATGCACTAACACGAACGTTGAATCAAATTTCTATTTCGTGACCGTGTCGTCTCTAAAAACACGCTCCCAATTTACGTATTTGTCTTTCTTGTTTCTCATGCTCCACTCAAACCTGACCTGCGCAAGATACCATTAACTGCTATTTTCCACTCAAAGTTTTACCCAGATGCTTCCCCATGAGAGTCGCGTTCTCTGGGTCACCTGAGACGTTATTCTTCCAGATTCTTCACTCATCCGATTTATTCATCCAATTTATTTACTAAATACATCTTGTTGCCGTTTAGTCCCTAAGTCATGTCCGATTCTTTTGCGACCCCATGGACTGTAGTCTGCCAGTCTCCTCTGGCCATGGAATTCTCCAGGCCAGAATACTGGAGTGGGTAGCCATTCCCTTCTCCAGGGGATCTTCCTGACTCACGGATCAAACCCTAGTTTCTGCTTTGGCTTATTACCACCTGAGAAGCCCCCAAAATATGTATATGTATTCTTTTTTCAAAATCTTTTCCATTTATAGGTTATTGCAAGATATTAAGTTAGTTCCCTGTGCTGAGCACAGCAGATGTGCTGTGCAGATGTGTTGTTCATCTGTTTTGTGTTTAGTAGTATATACATGTTAGTTTCCTCACACATTCCTCTCATCCACCATTTTCCAGTTCTGCAAAGAGTTCTGAGGACAGCGTGGAACTGACTGTATTTTATATTGCAACCTACAGTTTGGGAGTTAATTAAGAAAATATTCTGTTAATTAATTTCCTGAGCACTTCTTATCAATACACAGGCAAACTGTGAAGCTATTTTAAGGAAACATTTCTGTTTCAGCTATTTATTAGGCACTTGATTGATTTCAAAGTGCGTTTTAGGGAATGGTGAAATATGATAACTATAATTCTGCTAAGATTTCTTAAATGCAGGAAAGTGGATTAGACCAAAGTGATGAACAATCCAGCCAAAAAAAGGCATGTTTTAATACATGCACACAGAAAAAAATAGTCTTTCAAGATAGAAATATAATGCCAGTTAAGTCATGATAGAAATTTGCATGGTATCTTTCTATAATGTAAAATTTAGTTAGAGTGTGTGTGTGCTAAGTTCCTCAGTTGTGTCTGACTATTTGCGACCCCGTGGACTGTAACCCGCCAGGCTCCTCTGTCCATGGGGATTCTCCAGGCAAGAATACTGGAGTGGGTGCCATTTCCTCCTCCAGGGGATCTTCCCAACCCAGAGACCAAACCGGCATCTCTTAGGCCTCCTGCATTGGCAGGTGGGTTCTTTACCAGTGGTGCTACCTGGGAAGCCCTTTGTTTACAGTACAGTGTCAAACTTCTTAAGGGTGAGCACACATGCGTGTGTGAAATAGGCAGACTTCTCACATACTGATAACCTTTAAATAAATAATCTGGCGTTCGTAAACGTACTTCTTAGAATATGTACTGGCTTGCTTGTACTTTCTACTTTTCATTAAGGTGGTAGACAGAGTAACAGCTCCTAAAAGATGTTCGTGCTATACTCTGCCGATGTGTGAATATTTAGGGTTACACAGCAAAGGAGAATTAAGACTGCAGATGGGCTTAAGGATGTTAATCAGCTGACCTGGAGATGGAGGGGTTTTCCTGCGTTATCAAGGCGGATCTGCCCTAATCACAAGGGTGCTTCAGTGCAGAGGAGGAAGACAGGGGACAGAGGCAGGTTAATACACTGGGAAGATCTGGCTGGCCATGCTGGCTTGAAGATGGAAGTGGACCTTCAACCAAAGCAAGTGGGAAACTGCTATACTCTGGAAAGGCAAGAAAACAGATTCTTCCCTAGGCCTTCCAGAAAGGAACTCAGTCCTGCCAATACCTTGATTTCAGCCCAGTGAGACCTGTCAGATGGCTAACCGACAGACACAGGCGTTCTCGTGGAATCTTTCAACAGGGATACGGGGCAAGGATGGTGATTTTCATCTTACAAAGGAAGAACTCAGGACTCGGGAGATTTTTAGGCTGCTTGTCTAAATACTCAGTGGAGAAGGCAATGGCAACCCACTCCAGTCCTCTTGCCTGGAACATCCCATGGACAGAGGAGCCTGGTCCATGGAGTCACGAAGAGTCAGACACGACTGAGTGACTTCACTTTCACTTTTCACTTTCATGTATTGGAGAAGGAAATGGCAACCTACTCCAGTGTTTTTGCCTGGAGAATCCCAGGGATGGGGGAGCCTGGTGGGCTGCTGTCTATGGGGTCACAGAGAGTTGGACACAACTGAAGTGACTTAGCAGCAGCAGCAGCAGCAAATGCCCAGGGGAACCCAACTAGTCCAGCCTGGGGCCACGAGCCATTGATTCTCCCATTCTGGGACCATTGATTCTACCAAATCGAAGGCAGAAGAGAGTTTCTCTGAGGAAAGTGGGAGGTACTAGAAGGAAGGACCAGGAAATTCTGAATGCTCCCAAGTTGCCGATGTCTTCTTCAAATGTACTTTGCAGTAAGACAAAATGAGTTCAAGCCCTCCAACTCCCACCCACTATTTGTGTGACTTTAATCTGTTTGAAATTATTGTCTTTGCCTCTAAAATAAAAGTTATAGTAGTTTCTTCCTCATAGTGTTGCAGGGAGGATTAAATGAGATAATACATACATATGCCTTTGGCAAAGGGCCTGATACAAAATGTGTGAACGATACACATTTTAAAAAGAGAAGTGTCGTATACCAAAATGTGTGGAATCACAGCCTCGGTGATGAATTGGGAGAAGTAATTTCTCCTTGATTTTTTTTTTCACTGCAGCGACTTTCCTGAGGGATGGTTTTCAGTTGGTGTAAATAGCCAGCATGGCCAGTGGGGACAGGCCAGAGGTTTCCTGGTAGCCCTAGGTGGCCTGGGATTTCAGACCAATACAAAAGCCCATTGGTGGACAAAAGATCGGATAACATTGCTAACCCACAGCTTGGAAAATCTGCCTCCAGATAAAATCGAGTTGACGGTTTTTACTTTTCATCAGTCTCTTTTTTTGTCACTCAGGTTTGCTGGCTCATCACTGACCAGTTTCAGCCTGCTTAATTTATGAAAATGGATAAGATTGCAAACCATTATTTGATAGCTTCAGGAGTCTAAGTTTTTTTCTGCCGTATCCATTCGAGTTGTCTGAATACTATGTGATTCTTGTCCTTGTCTGCCTTTTCATATTTTTTTTCCTACTGCACTGTTGAAAAGCTCAAGCAAAAGCTTTTAGTTAGCTGATCTGATCTGTAGAGTTAAGAGTCTCATAAGGTTAGAATTGTTTTATTACAAAAGCAAACATTTGAAACCATGGATATACAGCTAAGAATGTTTGACCGAGCAGGTGACTTCAAAGATGAATAACTAGATAAATTCCAGAGTTTTTCAGATTTTATGAAATGAAGTGGAACCTTTTTTTTTTTTTAAAAAGAGTTCTTTAAAATGTTTTTTCTTTTCCCTGAAGATAAGATCGGTACTGCATATCAAAGGGCTTGATTTCAAATAGGCATAAATATGCATCTACAGCATCGCTTGTGTTTTATTTCCTTCACTCTTTTTGAAGGAGCAAATATTTTATGAGTCATAAAAGATCAATTCTCCGTGCTCCTGGACTGAATTGAGTAACCCAAATGGAAGGGGCGTTTCAATGGAAGGCTCGTGCAAGGAGGCAGAGGTGTTTATTTCAAGAACGTACCTCACTAACCATCCTCCTTCTGTGGAAGCTTTTGTACCCAGGCAACAAACAGAACATGTTTTAAGAATCTAACTTCTTAATTAGAGAGATGTCAGAGTGGGTACTTACCACAAGAGAAATAAAGCATTATTATTATGTGAGATCTTTTTTTTTTTTTTTCAGTAGAAAGACTTACCTTTGATGAGCTCCAAGAATGAAACTCATTAGCTGCAACATAAAAACAAACACTTGAATGACAGAGGCAGTGAGAATATATTGCTAATGATCTCTCCACAGTTGATGGCCGGCTTCACTGGTCCCCTACCAATTATGAGAAGCAGAGTGATATCATGAGACATAATACGTACGGCCAAGACGATCCTTCTCCTGTAGTTAAGGCTCAAATCACAGGGCTCCTTCAGCTTTGCTCCAGGAAAAGAGAAAGAAGCGTTTGCTCCATGACTGAGTTAACTTTTCCCTCTGACAACTTCAAGCAACAGGATCAATGGGACATGGCAGCAGAAAATGTTTGGCTGAGACATGAAAACCAAGTGAAGACATCCTTATGTATGGCAAGATGCGCCTCAATAAACAAAGCAGCAGTTCTGGGAGGACCAGCGATGCTTGACTCAAGCATCAAAGGATGATCATCAAAGGATGATCACAGCTACAGCTCTGCCGTTTGCATTCATCACTATAAAGAAGCCGTTCAGATTCAACGCAAGTTTCCACCTCTCCCTAAAATGTATGATGTCTGAGGTTAACAGCTGCCTCATCACTGTCTGAAAAAAGTTGGCATGTTGCTATAAATTGCGTATTTCTTACCAAAGTATTTAAATAGTGCTAAGGAATGTTTAATTGCAAGTAAAGGGAAAAAGCCACATTGGGAACATCTTTTTCCAAGAAAATGTCAAAAGCTAATTCACTTAATTAGAAGTCTGAATTACAGCACCTATTTTTTTTTAATTGAATGAGAATATTATAATAATTAAAGACAAACAATGTTTCTGAGCAATTGAGGATTAACATTAAACTTAGAAATTCAGTACCCCACAGTGGACTCGATCCGTGTTTCTGTATTTATAGAATCCGTATGCCGTATCTTTTGGGGGGGCATTGTCATGAGCAGATTTCATAGACTGTGGCTACATGTGTAGGAAATGACCTGAACTTCATTCTATGTGTTGTCATCCTACAAGCAGTGCTTTGTGGTTTTCTGTAGAGCATGTTGGGTTTCCCAGGTGGTGCTAGTGGTAAAGAGTCTGCCTGTCAATGCAGAAGATGCCAGAGATGTGGGATCAATCCCTGGGCTGGGAATACCCTTTAGAGAAGGGCACGGCAACCCACTCCAGTATTCTTGCTTGGAGAATCCTATGGATGGAGGAGCCTGGAAGACAACAGTCCATGGGGTCGCAAAGAGTTGGACATGCATGGACAAGTGATTTAGCACGCATGCACACAGAACATGTTAGGAAACTTTAAAATTCTTGTTTAGGAGAGGAAGCTGTGAGGTGATATGGCTATCCCCATTCATAATCTAGATTCTCTTCTGTTATTTAAAATGCTTTCTGTGAGGTCAGTTGGTAGAATGATAGACATCTAAAAGAACAGGCAGGCTCCCCTGGTGGTCCAGTGGTTAAGAATCCATCTTGCAATGCAGGGGCACAGGTTCAATCCCTGGTCTAGGAGGATCCCACATGCCAAGGAGCAAATAAGCCCAAGTGCCACAACTCCTGAAGCCTGCATGCCTAGAGCCTGTGCTCTGCAACAAGAGAGACCATTGCAGTGAGAAGCCACCCTTGCACCCAACTAGAGAGCTGCCCCCGACTGCTGCAACCAGAGAAAGCCCGTGTGCAGCGAGACCCACGCAGCCAAAAAAATAAATAAATCTTAAAAAATAAAGAGATAGGCATTTAATTAATCTTAAAATCACTTAAGAGAGTTGCCAGGATTTGGCAGAAGAGTTCTATCCTCTCTGAAGATGGCTTGGGGGATGAGTTCTCCAACCCCATGAGGTGGTGGGTATACCAGTAGCCCCTTTTAGTTGATATTGAGAGTCCCTTGGACTGCAAGGAGATCAAACCAGTCAGTCCTAAAGTAAATCAACCCTGGATATTCTTTGCAAGGACTGAGGCTGAAGCTCCAGTATTTTGGCCACCTGATACAAGGAGCTGATGCATTGGAAAAGACCCTGTATCTGGGAAAGACTGCAGGCAAAAGGAGAGGGAGAAGCAGAGGATAAGATGGTTAGATAGCACCATTGACTCAAAGGACATGAATCTGAGCAAATTCCAGGAGATGGTGAAGGGACAGGGAAGCCTGGCTTGCTGCAGTCCATGGGATTGCAGAGTGGAACATGACTTAGCGAATGAAAACGAAAGTGAAAGTCGCTCAGTCGTGTCCAATTCTTTGCGACCCCATGGACTATAATCCGATTCTTTGCGACCCCATGGACTATACAGTCCATGGAACTCTCCAGGCCAGAATACTGGAGTGGGTAGCCTTTCCTTTCTCCAGGGTCTCTTCCCAACCCAGGGATCGAACCCAGATCTTCCGCATTGCAGGCAGATTCTTTACCAGCTGAGCCACGAGGGAAGCCCAAGAATATTGGAATGGGTAGCCTATCCCTTCTCCAGCAGATCTTCTCGACCCAGGAATCGAACCAGGGTCTCTAGCATTGCAGGCAATTCTTCACCAACTGAGCTATGAGGGAAGCCCAGCGACTGAACACAACCTAAAGAGATAAGTGCCAGCCATCTGGACACTGAATATGACTAAACTGGGTGACTCTTTCATGCACTTGCCATCGAGACACCATGTAAACCGATCCCATTCACAACTTCACAGAGAGGAGGCTTTAGGAGAGCTCCTGGCCAGAGAAGTGATGGGCAGTGCAGAAAACACTTTCCAGAAACCGCCTGGCTCTGACTGTCCCATTGTATTTCCAACTGGAAATGGGGAAAATAGCCCTCACTTTGCTTCATGGGTTTGCCAGGTAAGATGTGCATTCCCATAAAAGGAAAACGCTAGGTCAATTAAAGGGACTTGCATTCAGCCCCCGGGTCCCTCCTCCTGGCTGGATGAGAGGTGTATTACACCCCAGCCTCTCGGCATGGGTTTGGGCTGTCTGACAACGTCCTTATTAAGAGTGACAAGCCAAGCTGGTGGGGCCCAACCACTAGCCTTGGAGGAGAGGTGCGCTGAGAATGGGTCTCCAAGAAGCTTCCTAACCAGGAGGGCACAAAACACGGGGCAGGAAGGAGCTGGCTTCTCCGGGGCTTTTAGAGGTAATCTTGTTAAGAAACAGAGGAAGATTATTTAAATGCCTCTTAAGCAGCAGTTCCTCTGTCTTGATATTTTCAAGGCCAGTAATCTGGTCTTTGTTTTATTCCAGGGCTGCCAGCTTGAGGAGTGATAGGGCTGGCGTGCAGCTGAGGTTGGCAATAGGCTCGCCAGCGTCAGATGCCAGCTTGACTGGATGCTCCCAGAAACACCAGAATCCTGTGCCTCCAATGCCAGCTCTGATTTGTATGAAACCAGCAGGTAATTTTCTTTGTTTGGAGGGATGATATTTTTTTTCCCCTTTCATGATTCACAATTAATTTTCTGGCTGAAAATACTGTGTCTGTGATACAATGATACATAAAACACTAGGAACATAGGAAGCAATCGGTAAAAAAGTGCATTTCATCAAGTTTATTTTGTGTGCCTGAGATATATCACCTGTGTGGGTTCTGATCGATTTGTTTTCTGAAAACTTGAGCCCTGAAGCCCTTATTGCAAGGGTTAAAGCTTTTCTTGCTATGCCAGTGAAGTCAGAAAAAACTATTTAAAGGCTCAGTTACGACCTGAAGGTTTTTTTTTTTGTCCCCAGCGCGTTCTAATTTAGTACCTAACTCCTACGATGCATGGCAATGAACATAAACTTGTATAATAAATTTAGTGAAATTTTTTTTTTTAAGATAGAAATGAGAATGAAAGGCACGGATTTGCTTTGAAACAGGTTGACGTGATTCACCGAGGTTTTGGCTTATGAATGCTTCCTTCGTAAGTATAGCTAGTTAGCTGAAAAACCTCAAATTATTCATCCTTTTTTTTTTCTCCCCTCCCAGAAAAACCTCAAGCTGCAAAACATACTAACTATAGAAAGTCATTCTCAAAATACACGGTCATTTTCTTGGAAGAAGGTTGGCGATGCTGGAATGTGGATGGCTGTCCGTTATGCTAACATTTCGTCTAATCCCTTCAAAATTAAGTAAATTAAATGCTAATAAAACTCTTTTACTGAGGTGTCTACCAGCTCCGTGAAAGTCTCAGAGGAATACATACAGCTGCATTCGGGGTTCCAATAGAGCGCAAGATTATTTTCTCAAGTTTCAAGCTTAAATAAGCTGAAGATTTTGCTGGTTCTGGGTTGAGGCGGGGGGTGGCGGTGTGAGGATTAATGGAGCCATTTTTGAAAACCGTTGCTAATCAGCCTAAAATGAACCGCACATTTATTGGAACGTCGGCCGTCGCGGACACTTCCCCGTGTGCGTGGAGCGCATGCTGCTTACTTGCTGTCTTTTGTGAACTTATTTAAGTCAGTAGTAATTCCTTATTAAATATCCAGATCTGTGGGGAATCAAGCTATAATCCAAAATAAACTAACTTTGGAAAGTCATGTGGATCTGACTGTTGTGGACTCTCGTGAAATGGGTAGCAAGGTCATTCAAATTTCTATTTGGCAACAGCCAATATAAAGTAACGGTTCCCTAGTGGCCAAGCTGATCTTAAATGAAAGCACTGGAGGTATTTTCTGAAGGCTTAAAATATTTTTTTTTTGAAATCTTTGAAACCAAATTGCTTAGGAGAAAACATAAGCATGCCTACTAAATGATAATAGAAAAGGATATTAGAAAAGATTTGTGCATTTATGAATTTATTACTTCTTTATGATATTTTTCAAGGCACCATCAAAATTGTTTTCATGTTGTTACACGTCAAAAACTAACCTCAGTAACTGAATCGATTGTGTAGAAATAGCTCCTTCATAGAGGTATTCTTTAAGAATACGTTTTTGGATGGCATTTTCTAAAAATTCTATCTCTGTGACCAGAAATGGATATAAATGTCCAGAAAAATGAAACCCTTTGATTGCCAATACTTCTGGTCACTCAAAAATGTGATATGCTGGCTGATCACAGAAACACGGGAATATATTTAGTTGCACAAGTTGAGTCTGTGTTTTAACCAGAATGTGTGTGACTTTTGTAAAGAGGTTGGGGCAAAGTAGGTGGGGGTAACTATATCCACCCACCCCTGTTCTGCTATTAGACTGGGTCCATTACAGAAAGTATGTGTTACAGACTGAGTCTTCATTACGACAACTGTTAACCTGGTAAACAATCAGATACATTATCTTGGTCCAGGATTCTGCATAGGGCTAGGACAATTTTTGTTAATAGCTGAAGTAGTTGGATTGTACACAATTCTTTGGCTGTCAGTAGTTTTACACTGAATGGATTTGACTGCAGCAGAAACTGCTATTCAGCATTCTGGATTAGGAAGCAAGAAGGAACTGACATATTCAATCCTATTTAAGCAGGATAAGAGCAATACAAATAAACTCTAGAGCAATTTCATCAGTTGGCTGCCTAGAAATGATGATTATGCCTTGTGTTTTCAGTTGGAGATTCATGGATAAACCTCACACATTTGTTTAAAATTTGGGGAAAGTGGGGGGCAGTAAAGCAGAGTGGAATTTTGCTCAAGATAAAACTTGTACTTGGCTCTGCGGGGCAGAAGTATGCAAAGGCTTCCCCCACCCTACTCTGCTTTTGTAGACATTCAGGAATTTGATGAGGAAAATCAAATGAAGTTTTGTTCACTGAAGAGACACGATAAGATGCAGCAAAAGAGGTTGGAAAGCCCTAGGTGGGAGATGCTTCCTGACTCTGGTATGTATCATGACAACTTTGGGATTTTTTTTTACAGCATAAGTTGTAGTGCAGACATACCTCTGGAGAGTCTAAAAGAAAACAAAATTTATTAAAAATCTGTTCACACAGCTATTGAGTTGCTACTGTAAATTCAAATAATCTGTTGTATGTGGGGTCCTTCACAGCACTGTTAATGTCAGTGTGTTATTTTCATATGACCAACCAGAAGCCATCCTCATTTTTAAAATTATGATTTTTGGGGTAGATATTCATAAATGTTTGTGCAATGTTAAAATTGGAAAATGTTTTTGTCCTTGGTGGCCGTGTGCGTGCTTTCAAGAACGAGGTAATCCAGTACAGCAAGCCACGGAGAAACATTGATGCAGAATAAGGACTAAGCTGTGTCTCATTTTCCCTGGGACTCTATAAGGCAAGATGAATATCGACCACACTTTGTATTTTTATCTCTATGTAAAGAGGGCCATAGTGATGGAGTTAATTTCTGGAGTTACCCCAGATGTGATTTTGATGCCTGGCTTTTCCTTATGGTTTCCAGATACAGCTGATTCTTCAGGGAATGACTTTGCTCACACCCCGGCCCCCCCCAGGGAACATTTCATTTTGGTCTCTGCAACTTTATGAGGAGTGGTACCTGGACACAGTCCGTTCATATCACCAGCAATTGAATGGGTTTATTCCTGACTGTTCATGTACATGGAGGGTCATAAAAATCTTAGTTTTTAAAGAGTCTTTGAAGGTAATTGTAAACCCAGTTCCCTCAGCGGGAATTCTCCTTGGCCACGCGCCTGCCAAGTGCTGCGGATCAGATGAGGATCAAGTGGAACAGAGTGAAAGCAAAGTCATGCTCCAGAGGAGCAGTGGGCGGATATTAACACTGCATCAAGATGAAGTAGAAGGTCTCTACATGTAAGCTGTTGAGAGTTGAGTGGCTGATGCGAACTCAAGTCAGGGCCAACAAGAGCCACCTTGGTTTCGGGAGTTTGGGGCCAACAGATACAACCAGATCGATTTGCCTGAAGTTCGGCATCCTTGGTCCTGCATGGCTTTGAAAGGGCGCGACAATGTCTTCCTGGCCACACAGTGAAATATTTAAAAATTTTCACTCTGTATCTGACGTTGGGTCTTCCCTGGTGGCTCAGTGGTTAAAGAATCTGCCTGCTAAGAAGGAGACTGGGGTTTGATCCTTGGGCTGGAAAGATCCCCTGGAGGAGGGCATGGCAAGGCACTCCAGTATACTTGCTGGGATAATCCCGTGGACAGAGGAGCCTGGCGGGCTACAGTCCATGGGGTCACAAAGATTCAGACATGACTGAGTGACTAAAAAACAACACTCTGACATTAAATTCTGGAGGATGTCCAGTGATAGGAGACCTTACCACCTCCGAGCTAGACATTTTGATTATTTTAAAAATTTATCATGACAATCATATTTTAATTGCATTTAAGAGCCACTTATTATTTTTTCAGATTATTATAACTTGAAGAGAAAGACTTGTGCTTCAGAAAGTGGCAACATCTCAAATAGTGGACAGCCACACGTGATTTATTAACATTGTATGTGCTTGCATTTATGAATTAATGAAGAATTCTTGAATGAAAAAATCACATATCTTCTGTGTGGCCTGCAAATACTGGCTGCTGGAAATTGTTTGAAGGATTTCAAGACCTAGAGGAAAACAAGGGTCAGGCTGCGGCCATGCTTCTAAGCGTCCAATGGATAGGTGGCCAGTTGAGTTCTTGGTGGCGGTACACATGGATGTTGTGGTTGGCAGAATTTCTGTGGCTCGTGTTACCCTCAACAGGGCTGTTCTTTGTGTCTCTTTGGGAGTCTCCAGGTGTGAGCAAGGGCACAGTTGGCCCTGAAGGTGTCTGCTCCCACGCTTCAGCTCGACTTTGTGGACAGTCCCCTCTCACCCACTGCCTCCTCTGACCCCATGTTTCTCTTCTGTCTGGGCTACTGTTGCTTACTGAGTCTGAGAACCGGAGAAACAGGCTCTTCAGGTAAGTATCTGAACTTTTCTGTCTGAAAAAGCTGTCACAGATGTCGTTTTTCTGTGTCCACAGAGGGTGACCCAGCCTGTCAGTGAGGAGGGGTGACGAGAGGAAAGTCCTGCAGGAGATCTCTCAAATCCCTGAGAATGAGCATGAGGTGTGTCAGCCATCTTGGATCCCATCACACGCCCATCCGTGGAAAACCATTCTTCCTCTGTCTCCTATATGTGGCCATACTCACATATCCAGGTGATTGCTGTTTTGCTGTTTTCTTGTCAAGAAATGTCCACTAATATGTGGAAATGTATCTGGAAAGATGGAAGTGTGTCTAACATTTTTTTTTCTTTGACAGTGTTCCTTTGCAGTTGGCTTGTTAGTACATTATAACCATTCTATTTGGTGGTGCTTTGTAATGGCAGGGCTTCCTTTGAATTATTAGGCTATTCCAGAAGCTGAACGAACTCATTCAAACACAGATCAGTAAAAAAGAATACAATTAATGCCGATTGAGCACTTACTATGTGCTAAACACTGTGGACCTCTTGAGGTCCTCATTCTACAGAGGAAAAACTGAGCCACAGATAGGACCAGAAAATGGCTCCTAGGGTTATAGGTGGCAGGGTTGGGATTTGAAGCCTGGGACATTGACTGCAAGGCTTACAGCCCTCGTCAAATGCTGTGTCGCATCTCACAGTTCATCACTGGGCATCTCAATGGCCTGGCACCATTAACACGACTCAATGAGAGTGGAACTAATGGCTTTGCCTGCTCAGCGTCTCTGTCCTTGAGAATGACCTTCCTTTGGTGAAGAGTTGCCATTTTTTCTGAATTTGCAAGGTCACTGAGAAATTTTCATGCCAGTGTATTTGGACTGTCTCTCTTCTAACCCTCCCCTCTTCTGCTAGGGTTGGGAATCTGGCAGAGTTGGGTCAAATGACATGCCTTCCTGCAAGTTTTGGAGGTGGGAATGAGAATGGAGAAGTATTCTTCCTCTTCCAGGCTGAAATGGGAACAGGAGGAACTTCAAACCTACTGGTGTCCTGTTTTCCACCATGCAGATCACAGAAATGAGGTATGTCAAGGTGATGAGAGAGAAAAGGTTGACCTGAAGCAAAGGATCTGAGAAGAGGGAGCAGGGAAGAGCCTTGACTGTCATTTCATAGCCTTGTTCCAGATGTTCTGCAGAGCGAGTGTGCTCTCTTCCTGGGTTTCTGCAAGACATTGTTGTAGCCTTCAACAAATATTCTGTTTGACTAGATTAGGTGGAAATGCTGTCAATTACTTTCAATCAAGAAAGTTGTAGATAATGGGCTAAATACAAAATTATGGCAATGTATCCACTCACTCCTTGAATTTACATCCAGAGAGTGTCTAGTCATCACTACGGGGCTCTGTTTGGGGTTGGGTATACAGGTGTGAAAATTGCTCAGTCGTGTCTGACTCTTTGCAACCCCATGGACTATACAGTCCATGGAATTCTCCAGCCCAGAATACTGGAGTAGGTGGCATTTTCCTCTCCAGGGGATCTTCCCAACCCAGGGATCTAACCCAGGTCTCCTGCATTGCAGGTGGATTCTTTACCAGCTGAGCCATAGGGTGGACAAGGGCTCTTCTCTTATGGAGTTTAAACAAGTAGAGAACACATTAGAAGAGACCATTTCAGAAATTCCCTGGCGCTCCAGTGATTAGGGCTTCCATGCTTCCGCTGTAGAGGGCACCATTTGATCTCTGGTTGGGGAACTAAGACCCTGCATGCCTTGCAGAGTGGGGCGGCAGGTGTGGGGGAGAACGTTTCAGAAGGACAGTAAGTAAATCAGAGATGATGAAGCTATGAATGGCTAAGGCAAAGGTTAGCCAACCCATGGTATTGGGATGGTGTTTCTGAAGAGGGGACTTGGGACTGAGGTCTGAATGACCTTGCAAGATGGGGGTTCTAGAACATTCCACACAAAGGAACTGTGAATGCTAGGTGTCTGAGTGGGGTGGAGTTTGCCACATTCAAGGTACAGGTAGGTCTGGAGGGTCATGGAGGAGGAAGAGGGAGGAACAGGGATTGTAGAAATAGGCCGTGTCAGGGCCCTGTGTCTCTTGTGTCTGCAGAAGAAGATGCATTGAGGAGGCCAGTTTCTCTCCAGAGAGAAGATCAGGCTAAATTAAGCCAACCAACCAACCCTCAGAAGCTCACTCTGTGTTAGCACATGTGACAGAGAACAGGAGAGAAAGAGAATGCATGGCTCTGCAAAGGCCTCTCTTTTAGATGAGAAGGAGAAATTATGGGCAGGGTAGGGCTACATGGATGGGCTTCCCAGATGATGTTAATTGTAAAGCAGCCACCTGCCACTGTAGGATACATAAGAGACTCAGGTTCGATCCCTGGATTGGGAAGATCCTCTGGAAGAGGGTATGGTAGCCCACTCCCGTATTCTTGTCTGGAGAAGCCCATGGACAGAGGAGCCTGGAGTGCTACAGTCCATAGGGTTGCAAAGAGTCCGACAGGACTGAGGCGACTTAGCATGCACCCTTTCAGGGCAATGTGGATCACGGGAATACCAGCTGGGGTGGACTTTGGGCAAACCAGTGCCATGTCATTAGTTCTTTCTTATAAGGGAGGGATCACCTTCAAACAGCTATGATTACCTTGAAGCCATGCCAGTTTTTTAAAAAAAATTTTTAGTTGGAGGATAATTGCTTTGCAATATTGTGTTGGTTTCTGCTGTACAACAACAAGAATCAGCTAAAAGTATACATATATCCCCTCCTGCCTGAGCCTCCCTCCCCCACACCCAGACTTTTTAACCAAATCGAAGGTGACTTCTGTAGCCCGTTCTTCATCCCAGCTTCATTCTCACCTGTATAGGTTGTGATATGATACAGAGCACCGCAGAACCACAGGGGAGGCGAGTGAAAGCCCAGGTTGCTGGGCCCCCACCTCCAGAATTTTTGGTTCAATAGGTCTGGGTGCAAACTGAGAATATGCTTGTCCCACAGGGTCCCAGGTGATGCTGTGGTTCCTGGTCCAGGGAGCACACTTGGAGAACCAGTGAGGTAGAAGAAGGCTTGATGGGATCTATGCCAGAATTACCTGGGGCATCTAGTCTGGGTGAAAGAACGCCTGGTAAAATATTACCTGCTGGTGAAATAGTAAACTAAGCTATGCCAAATGCAACTCCTGATAGATTTAGTAATGCCAGCCAGGGTTACACGCAAGAGCATCTTGGGCTGGAAGTGAATTATGACAAGCTTGAAAGCTCTGCTCTTTGGAGAGTAGGTGTGTGAAGGAAGAAGATGGTGATGGGAATTTCTCTGATACTGCTCTTTGGGGAAAATGAGTCTTAAATTTTAAGGAGCATCAGTTTGACAGGACTCAAAGCTTCAGCTTCATTAAATCAAAATTTTCATTTTTAAGTCTGGAATTTATATTACATTTGGTCTTAACCAAACAGCTAAGCTTATAAACATATTTTTTTCTCCTACAATGGCAGCCTTTTAATCACTTTGTTTTTATAAGAAGCTGTATGAAGTATTTTGCATGAATAATTATAGTTATGTAGATGCCACTGCAAATTTTTGGTACTAAGTAAAATGATTTTTACTCTAAGGACTTAAAAAATACTTGGGTAGCATACTAAATACTTTCATGTGTCATAGTACAATAGCATATAGTTTTAAATTTGCAATTAATTCATAGGTGACAAGAATGCTATTCAGATAGCATTTTCCATTCTAATAGACTTATAGTTAATATGAGTAACTGACATACACCAGGAATGAAAAAGCAAGTTTTCTTTATGCATTATAATAGATATATTTTATGCAGGAAAAGCATCAAAAAAAAAAAAAAAAAAAAAAAAGGAAAAAAGGGTCCAAATATTCCCTATTGTAGGATCACTTTCTAGTATATTTTATATTTTTATTAGGTAATGTATGAATATATGCATAATTTACTAAAGGGATATATTTAGCTACTTATCTAGTTATTCTACTAAATAATTTTGCTAAATTCTTACACATAGTATTTCACAAACAGGTTCTGGTTTTGCCATCTCATGTATATTGTTGAACTAAAGTACTTAATTTCCATGATGAATTAAGTTATAGAAGGAAAATATGAATCATATGGGGAAGATGTCTGATTCCCAGTTGCCTCATTCTTGTGTGGAAGTCCCATATTTTTATTCTTACCTGTCCTCTGCCCCCACTGGCTTATACTGTGCACTCGGAGCTACAAACACGGAGGGTTACCAATGTGGCAGGTTGCACTTCTGCTCTGTAATGGAGGCAGCCGGGGATGCTGCTCTGAAGTGGATTCCATCCTCCTGTTGCACCTGGCCCAGTGCTCACGTCTGTTTGAGACACAGTCCTAGAGCATCTGGCCAGTTGTGGCTGACCTTCCTTCCTTTTCCGTTTTGCACAATGTGAACTAAGCATTGAACTTCACATATTTTCCTCTTATTGGCTAGAGAATACAGCCTGGAACATTTTCTCAGTTATTTTCACATCCTCAGGTAGCTTCCTTACAACATAGGCAGTTTGGTAAAAATAGGATCCAGTTCCTAATTTTTCACTGGACACAAGCAAACTCCTTATTTCCATCTAGAGGGTCGTGTATTCCTATTGCTTAGAAAAGTGAAAGTGAAAGTTAGTAGCTCAGTCGTGTCCAGCTCTTTGGGATACCGTAAACTGTAGCCTGCCAGGATCCTCTGCCCATGGGATTCTCCAGGCAAGAATATTGGAGTGGGTAGCCATTTCTTTCTCCAGGGGATCTTCCCGACCCTGGGATAGAACCTGGGTCTCCTGCATGGCAGGAAGATTCTTTCCTGTTTGAGCAACCAGGAAGCTAGTACTGCTTAGAAGAGCTGCCCAGTTCTCTTCAAACCAGAAACAGCGTCTTCTGATTTTGCCCTACCTAAACCTAGGCATCTCTTAATTTATGTTCATATGGGATGGAGAATATAATTTTGATGTATAAGTTAGAGGAATGAGAAATCTGTGAAGCTCAATGTTTACCAAAAGTTGCAGTTGTCTTTTCTACCATATCCTTTTCTTATCACTGCTAAGGTCGCCTTTCTCTTACTCTTAGCAGTGGTTGCTCTTTCTCTTATCTTTGTTAAAAAAAAATAAGTACAGTGAAAGAAAGGGCTTCCCAGGTAGCTCAACTGGTAAAGAATCTGCCTGCAATGCAGGAGACCCTGGTTGGATTCCTAGGTCGGGAAATTCCCCTGGAGAAGGGATAGGCTACCCACTCCAGGTTTCTTAGGCTTCCCTGGTGGCTCAGACAATAAAGAATCCACCCGCAATGCGGAGACCTGGATTTGATCCCTGGGTTGGGAAGACCCCCTGGAGGAGGACATGGCAACCCACTCCAGTATTCTTGCCTGGAGAATCCCCATGGACAGAGGAGCCTGGCGGGATACAGGCCATGGGGTCACAAAGAGTCGGACATGGCTGAGCAGCTAAGCACAGCACTGCACAGAGTGAAAGAAAGCAAGAACTCAAAGGAAAGCAGGTTGACTGAGTGTCTTGTTACTTGGGCCTATTTAAAGGTGTTAGGCTAAATTTTCCTTGAAATGCTTTTCCTGATTGAATTCTAATTTCAGTTAGTGTTTGTTACCTAAAACTCCACAGTGCTTTAATACTGACTTTGCTCCTTTGTTTTATTTCTACATGAACGTATTTAATAGAGGGAATAACATTAGCAAAACGTTCAGATCAATCTAGCTTTACCTGCATGCAATAGAGCATGTTTCTAAGCAATGCATTAGAGCAAATACAAATTTATTTTTAGCAGCTTAAAAATTCTTAATTATAATCTAAGTGTTGCTTTCATGGGAAATGTTGAGGTTTAATTTAAGGTTTTTTTTTTTTTTTTTGGTTTATAGGTTTAAAAGCTTGCCTTTGTTTGGTACGTGGCTTTGAATGGATTTAAATAAAACTCTAGTTTGTAACATTTATATTTTTATATTTATTGTAAATCTCCAAGCAGGGAAAAAAATAAGCAAAAAACAAGTTTGAGTTAGTTTATCTCACATTTTGGTTCTATGATCATCATTTAATTAAAAAAAATAATTCTTTTCTGAGTACTAAACATTGATTTGGCAAGATCAGGATCTGGGATTAATTGTCTGTTAGAGCCAGACTTATTCCTAGATTTTAATCAAATATGCTATTCCTTAAAAAAATAAAATCAATGCATGCTATTTTATAGCTTGCCTTCTGGCATCTCCAAAGAGCCTGGGATGAGCCCTAAAAGCAGGGGTTTCATGGTGACCTTGATGGGGTGAGGCAGGGGCGGGCAGAGAGCAGTGGGTTAACACTGATATTCTTACATGGCAGGCAAAGAGAAAACAACCATGGTTTCTGTATGACGCTTCTGTAAGTCATCTGAGCCCCAAATCATAGATTCTAGGCTGCATAGAACCATTGAGAGTTTAGCAATAGATAAGCCTTGATTCACTATTGATATAAAATTACTTTTTTGTTTGCCTTAAAAAAAAATTCCTACTGAAATAGAAACCTATTTTGAAGAATGGAAAGACTGGATAAACCTTGATATCCTAGTCCTGACCATCCCTCTCTCTTTCTAATAGGTAACAATAATCACTATAGGATAAAATAATTTGATGTGAATTCAAAAGTTTGTTATGAGCTTATAGAAAACCTCCTATGCCTGTGTAGTAACACATATCAACAACGACTGATGTATTATGTGTGTTGTGGTTTAGTTGCTCGGTCATGTCTAACTCTCTTACAACCCCATGGACTGTAGCCTGCCAGGTTCCTCTGTCCATGGGATTTCCCAGGCAAGAATACTGGAGTCGGTTGCCATTTCCTTCTCCAGGGGATCTTCCTGACTCAAGGACTGAACCCTCGTTTCCTGCATTGGCAGGCAGGTTCTTTACCACTGAGCCACCAGGGAAGCCCCTGGTTGTGTTGTGTCAATTGCTCAGTTGTGTCTGACTTTTGGGGACCCCACGGAATAATAGCCCACCAGCTCCTCTGTCCATGGAATTCTCCAGGCAAGAATACTGGAGTGGGTAGCCATTCCCTTCTCCAGGGGATCTTCCTGACCCAGGGATCTAACCCAGGTCTCAGGCATTGCACACAAATTTTTTACCACTGAGCCACCTGGGAAGTCCTGTATTATGATATAAAAAGATAGAAACCTCTTCCTAGATAAGCTAATCGAGCAAAGCAAATTTTTAACTGTTTCACTCTCCCTCTAAATGAAGTCAGACTTTGAAAAGGCAAATGTTATTTAAGCTCTAAGTTCCCATCATTAAAACAATAGAGGGCAAACCATGGAATGCAGCTGGGTCCAGTGGCAGGTAGTGTAACCCTGCTCTTGAAGGCCAAGCTTCCTTGATGGCTCAGACAGTAAAGAATCCACCAGTAAGAATGCAAGAGACCCAGGTCCCATCCCTGGGTCGGAAGATCCCCTGGAGAAGGGAATGGCTACCCACTCCAGTGTTCTTGCCTGGAAAATCCCATGGACAGAGGAGCCTGGCAGGCTACAGTCCATGGGGTCGCAAAGAGTCAGACATGACTGAGCGACTTTCATCTCTCTTAAATGCGCAGAGCAGTGAGAACACGTTATTCCACTCAAATCATCTCACTGGACTTGGCAGCTTCTTAGACCTTCGAATAAGTTGCTGAAATGAATTGCCAAAGGATGTTAGCCTTGGAGATTGGGGGCAGATAGCACGTCTCAAGGTGTGAACTTTTCTCTTTCCTGCGGACATGTCCTGTCAGAATCATGATACTGTCTGTCATGGGGGAGCAGCCAAATGATTTTCCTCCCCATCGGATGGAGTTTCTGGAAAGCTGTGTCAGTGGAAGCATATAGCTAGAAACTTCTGTTTTTCCCCCACCTTCTCCCTGCCGTGCTAAATTCCTGGATAGACATTAACTCTGCACTTGGTGCCAGGGCTGTTGAAAACGAATTCATCAGCAGAGTTAGCTGATGAAATTCGGTGTGGGTGGTTTTTTTTTCCCCCTTTTAAGAAGTGTCTTGAATTCTGAGACAAATGTACAATTCCCCGCCACTCCCCACCCCTCCCCAAACCCAGATCAATTCTTGGCCTCACTTTGTAATTTTCCTCCTGTTCATGTATTACTTTATTCAATGGTGGACTTTCCATGGTGTCTTAGATGGTAACTTCAGGGCTTTAGGACGAGTTAGCACAGTATTCAGCTTGTAAGGGTCTTTATAATTTTTAATGGGCCAGACTGGTGAATAGTTATAAGACTTAGTCAAACAACTGGCAGGAAACATTAGGACTTCTCAGGGAGCTTAATGATTTTACAGATTTTTTCTTTAGATGATCCTACGTCTGGGACCCGGGTCTTAATCAAAACCAAGTGAAAACTTCAAGCCAATGTCAGAGTCGGTGCCTTTATAACATGGTTGGGAAAATTCCTAACAGTTCTGAGTCTCTGCTGCTTCTGATGGTTGATGTGTTTGGTTCATTCATTCGGGTAGTCAACACACCTAAGTATGCCCAGAGAAAGAACACCCAAGATGGTCCTCTAGTATCCTTTAGCTGGAAAGGAGTGACAGATGTGTGAACGCGTGGCTAGGACACAACATAATGAGACAAAGCCCTGGGGCAGTTCCAGTGGGGATGGCCAGCTTGTCTTCCAGAGAAGAGGGTGCCTTCACAGGGTAAAAGGTTTCTGAATGATCAACAGGAGCTGCCCATGTTCACTGGGCAGGAGAGTGCATTTCAAATAGAAGTCTTTGAAAATGGATAAAAGCAGGAAACGGTCTGATGGGCTTGCGCACTTTGAGTGGTTTGATGTGGCTGGAGTGTGGACTGCAGGGGTCAGGGAGCATGTGACGGGGACGGTGGGAGCCAAACCCAGAGAAAGATGGAATTCAGATCATCTAAGCTGCGGTCAGCTGTTTGGAGCATTGGAACCCATGATGGGTATTAAAGTAGACTGTGGCATGCTAAGATTTATAGTTTTAAAAAATCACTTGAGCAGCAGAGTGGAGAGTGAATGAGGGGGCTCAGGCTAAAGAGACAGGAAGGTAAGTCGAGGGACAAATGAAACAATCCAGGGAAGAGAAGCTATGGGGTACCTGGCACCATAAAGATTCCTGGTCTGGTGGCAGATTGTTCCAGCTGGTGACGTGGAAACTGGAATCGTGACTCTCAGGAGAGAGCAAGCCTTTGAAGGTGGAGGGGACACTGTTTTGCCCAAAGGGAGGTTGAAAAGGCATGTTGAATTATTAACACATTTGGCATGGTCAGTCTGGCTAAGTCATTTCATGTTTCACGTTTCTGACCAAGGAGATCTTAGAAACAAGAGCACTCATCTAGAAGGCATGAAAAAGAAGTGTAAGTGTTAGTTGCTCAGTCGTGTCTGGCTCTTTGCAAACCCATGGACTGTAACCCACCAGGCTCCTCTGTCCTGGGGATTTCCCAGGCAAGAATACTGGAGTGGGTAGTCAATCCCTTCTCCAAGGGATCTTCCTGATCCAGGGGTTGAACTGGGGTCTCCTGCACTGCAGGCAGATTCTTTACTGTCTGAATAACCAGGGAAACATGAACGATAATGAACATTAGAGAAATACGGCATTGGTAAAATTAATTAGGATGGTGGATTTGAAAGGACTTTGTAAACTGTAAAGCAGTGTACAAATATTAGACGTTACTGTTATCTTCCATATGTTAATAGAAGCCAGATATGAGCACTAGCCGGAGGGGACGGGCAATGAATTTGTTCCATAGTCATGGAATTAAATTTGAACCAAGTCAAAGTCCAGCACTTTGGCCACCTGATGCAAAGAGCTGATTCATTGGAAAAGACCCTCATGCTGGGAAGAATTGAAGGCAAAAAGAGAAGGGGGCTTCAGAGGATGAGATGGTAGGATGGCATTACCAACTCAATGAACATGAATTTGAGCAGACTCTGGGAGATAGTGAAGGACAGAGGAGCCCGGCATGCTGCAGTCCATGGGGTCACAAAAAGTAGGACATGACTTATCGATTGAACAAGTCATAAGCTCTTGAATGCATCGTTGCAAAGCATGCGTTTATCAATAATATGGTATAAGTTTCACTTCTCTGTGGAAAGAAGATCATACAGGTATCCCTGAATATTCTGGTAAATTTTCTTTCAATTCAACCAGCAGATTCTTTACAGTCTGAGCTATAAAGTCCTTCCTTGACAGTCTAGATTGTAAGGTGTACAGTAAGGAGTCTAGAGTCCTCCCCATGTCTTATGCAGAGAGTCCAATAGTAAACACCATCCTGCCCCTGCCTGCCCCTTCACTCTACTGGAGGAAACCACAGGTTGGTGGGAATTTCCAGTACACGCTCCAAGGGGAAAAACGTGGTGAAGGCTGACTGCAGGGCACTGGGCAGAACACAGCTGGTCTTAGAGATCCAGGAAGGGAATCACGTCTGAGCCCAGATCTGAGGGGAGGTGGGGGTTAGAAAAGGAAAAGCCCATTGGGAGCAGAGGGGGGATCTGGAGTGGCAAGAAAGCTTCTATGGGGGAGGACAGTACTGTAGGGAAGCAATCAGGAGACAGGATGAGGACTGGCTAGTGGAGAGGTCACCATGTATAATGTGGAATGGGTGGCTAGGATGGGAAAGAATCTGCCTGCAATGCGAGAGACTCAGGTTTGATCCCTGGGTCAGGAAAAACTCCTGGAGAAGGAAATGGCTACTCACTCCAGTATTCTTGGCTGGAAAATTCCATGGACAGAGGAGCCTGGTGGGCTACAGTCCATGGGGTAGTAAAGAGTCAGACAGGACTGAGCGACTAACACAACCCTTTCTGATCACCCAAAGGAAAGTTACCTGCGACCTGATGGCGTCCTGTGCACCATGGGGGTGGACACGAGTGGGTGGAAGGGAGAGGTGCTGGGGAGGTCTCGCAGGCATGACTTGGTGTTTAGCTGGATATTGGGGCTGGGACAGAGAGAAGTCGAGTCAGAGGTGCTGGTTGTGACTTGTGCAGCTAACTGCGATGGATGTGCAATTAATCAGGGTGTTAATTTCCTATGAAAATCATTACTTCGTATTATACTTCATTTCACACTTCCATGGAAGATTTATTTTTTTTTTTGCTGCACAGGGATATAATAAAATACCCCAACTTGCTCTTTAAGAGAAAAGAAAGATATAAATGAATCATGGTGTAGGATGACAGAAGCAAAGTGCTTCCATTTACGGAGAAGAATGGTGGAGAATGAAGAGCATGTTGAGGTGGGGGGTCTTGGTGAGATGGTCTCAAGCAGAGAGAGAGAAGAAGGGACAGGGAAGGGCTCTGAACAGGGCATACAGTGAAAGCTCCAAACCAAATCAGGGTCCTATAAGCAAATTTAAGGCAGTTAAATTTTGAAGCATGAACCTTATGAGAGGAAACTTCAGGCTCTTTAAACCTTCTGTCATGATAATACCAGTCATCTGAATCTCTTACCAAATTAACTCCTTTGATGCAACTAACAGGATTTGACTTTCCCATCAGGGAGTTCATCACACTGGCAAATCTTTATGTAGGTTTCTAGTCACAGTTTCATGGTGCTAAAATATAAATGTCTATGATGGGTCTCATTTGTTTTCGAATCTAAACAATGTCTGCATGGCCTAAACTTGCTAATCACGTGAAATTAATTTTCTCACATTTCCCCATAAATGGCCCACTGTTAGTGGAAGAGATTTCCTTTTCTGATGGAAAAAACTTCAATGTATTTGAAATGTATTTGTGTTTTCTGTCTCTACATGCAGTTTTTTCTTTTGCCTAAAACATATACAAGTACAGAAAACTTATACTAAAACTTTCACAAGTCTATGTTTTAATTATGTTATAATCTAGAATTTATTTCAGTCTTTTGCCTTGCAAAATAATATATGCTCATTTTAGTGACTTCACAAGCTGTTGTAGGTATAAATTGAAACAATCTCCTTCTTTCCTTTTCTACAGTTAACCTTTTGTAGTAACTTGGTAACAAGTGCTGGGTACTCCTCCTTCCTTGGTGTATTAAGTTACACACAAACATGTCCAAATATTTGCTTTTGTTTTACCAAATATTCTGTATATGACATTCTAAAATTAGTAGTTTTTCCTCAACAGTTTTATCATGGAGTTTTTCCAAGTAAGTGTGCATCAATCAATTTTTGAAGGCCCCCAAAGCATTCCAGACACATGTCATAATTTAAACAATATAACCTGATGGATGGATCTTCAGGTTCTTCCTGGTTTGCACATTACCAACAGTGCTGAAAGGAGCGAACACATTCCTGTAAACCCATGTGCTGGGACTTTCATTTTTGTAGGGTAAAATGAGCTAATGAAAAAGAAAAAGAAGAATGATTCCACATACCTCTAGGTAAAAGGATAGAACTTTTTACATCAGAAGAAATGCAAAAGGCTAACACATATATGAAGGCATTCATGTCATTAGTAGGCAGGGAAATACATTTACAAACAAAAAACATAAAAACAAAAACGAAAGCAGAAAACACCACGAACGCCAATTTTCACACATCTTTTTGGCAAAAGTTCAAACCACTCGTAACATGCAGTGGTGGCAAACGTGGGGAAAAGTGTTCTTAAACATTATTATCGCACATTTTTTGACAAAGCCTTTGTCAATGTTTCATAAAATTTTATAGGCACAAACCCTTTGATTCAACAATCTGACTCCTAGAAATTGAATTGGGCTATTTTCAGAGAATACCTAGAAACAACGGGGAAATGAGTGATGTGGTAGTAATTTTTCCAGATACTTTTATTGATCAGAATAACGCAAAAATAAGAAGCCATTGTAGGGCAACTGGGATGGGAAAAGCAGTGAGTGATTACCCCCGCGTGTTGAAACTTCCCAGGTGGCCCTCTGGTTGAGGCTCCGCCCTTCGGCTGCAGGGGGCACAGCCTTGATCCCTGACCAGTTAGGGTCCTGTGTGCCACGTAGTGAGCCCAAAATTTTTTTAAAAAATTAAAAAAAAAAACAAAACCAAAAACTATGTATAAACGTTTTATTCTACCCCATATATATTTTCTCATAATATTTAATGGCTTCTTTTGAAAAAAAAAAAAGAATTAATATGTACTGGTGTTTTCTAGTCTGCTCAAAATACACGCATGAAGGGCCTATGTAACTGTTAAACCGATGAATTAAATTCAGACACATGAGTCCTGTGCGGTGGCTCCTGAGATGCTGCACGTGAGGCCTCGTGGTGGGGGCTCTGGTTTTCCAGATAGAAGGAGGGGCTGGGCCTTCACTGCCCAGCGTGTGGCTCTGAGTGTATCTGTAAGTGAAAGTGAAAGTGAAAATGAAGTAGCTCAGTCGTGTCCTATTCTTTGCGACCCCATGGACTGTAGCCTACCAGGCTCCTCCATCCATGGAGTTTTCCAGGCAAGAATACTGGAGTGGGTTGTCATTTCCTTCTCCAGCAGATCTTCCCGACCCCAGGGATCGAACCTAGGTCTCCCACATTGCAGGCAGAGGCTTTACCGTCTGAGCCACCGACCCTGTAACCTGAGTCTTAAATGGGATTTTAAGTGCATCATGGAATGCGACTGGTTGGGAGAGGGAAGGGGCAGCTCAGGAGCGCAGGGTACCAAGGGCCTTTGGAAAAGATGTTGGACCCTGTGGCAACTGGTATCCTAGAGACACATCCGGGATGTATAATCAGGAGGAGGCAACCTGAGCTTTCGGTGCAGGGGTCTCCTTGCTGATCTTGGAACATAACTATCGTGCCCTTGGCAATCACCCAGGACTTCTTTTTAAAAAAATAACTTTATTTATTTTTACGTATCTATTTTTTTGCTGTGCTGGGTCTAGTAACTGAGCGTGAGCTTTTTTCTAGTTGTGACAAGCAAGGGCTGCTCTCCAGTTGCAGTACACGAGCTGCTCACCGCAGTGGCTTCTCTTGTTTCGGAGCATGGGCTTCAGTAGTTCCTGCAGGTGGGCTCAATAGGTGTGACTTCCGGGCTCTGGAGCACAGGCTCAGTAGCTGTGGCACATGGGCTTTGTTGCCTGGTGGCATGTGGGATCTTCTGGAACCAGGGATGGAATACTTGCCTCCTGCACTGGCAGGTGGATTTGCTACCACTGGGCCAGCAGGGGAGCCCCATGCTGGGCTTCTTAAACACAAACTTTTACTCCCGGTGCCATCTCTTAAAGCTTTCCTGATTTTACACAGAAGGAACCCCTGTCTGCTTGCGCCCACTGTGATGGCTCTACTGTTTCATTCATGAGAGTGCCTTGCATGCTGTGCTGCGTTATACTTGTGAGCCTCAGATGAAATTAGGAACAGGAAAGGGCTTTGGAAACTCTCATACACCAACTAGACATGAATTATTTGTGATAATGTCATCTCTTGGGGATTGGTCTCTCGGCCACTGTCCATCTTTCTACTCGAGATCCTTCCTGAAGTCCACGTCAGCTCTTTTCACTCTTATTTCCAAATAAGTTCTCAAGGCATTTGGTAGGGTTGCTAAATATTTTTTTTTACGGTTGGTAACAATACGGAAGACCCAAGTTCAATCCCGGTGTTGGAAAGGTCCCCTGAAGAAAGAAATGACAACCCACTCCAGGATTCTTGTCTGGGGAATCCCATGGACAGAGGAGCCTGGCAGGCTACAGTCCATGGAGTTGCAAAAGATCTGGACACGACTTAGCAACGCAACAGCAACAGCAATACAGAAAGAGAGACGTTAAGATAATGTTTGTGAGGAATTTCAGAAGCTTCGAAGTCTGGGGTTGGGAGGCGCCTCTGGCTCCCCTGGGAATGGAAATGGAGCCAGTGGACATGAATCGGATCATCCTCACCGAACAAACCATCTTTCCATCCCCTTCAAACTAATTACTCGCTTGTGTACGCTGGAACAAGTTCTCTTGATTTTGCACACTTAGGATATCTCCTCTACCTCCCATCACGCTCAGAGCTCTAAACTGGCAGATCCCAAGAGGGGGACATTAGAAAAGGAAGAGTTTTCTGAGGTCAGAATTTCTCCTATAAAGTTTGAAAGGAGATCTATTTGCCTTCCAGAGCATCTCAGGTTTAAAAATCCAATTGCCTCGATTTCAATGTTGTTTTAGATCGAGCATGATCTTACAGAGGCCACCTGTGCAGGGCCAGCGAGTGTGAAAGAGCCTCTTAATCTCAGTGCGTGAACAGAGCGAATGGTGCCTTTGTCTGTCTCTCTCTGATTTTTTCCCTCTGGACGCTAGCCCTACAGTGGGACACTTAGAAGTGGAACTCCTCAATCGTGCCATATTCATAGTGATTTCTAGAGCAAGGAAAGAGGTGTTTGGTGTAGATTTAGGGTCAGCAATAACACAAATCTCTCCTAGAGCACCCGTGAAGAACTGGTTGATGATATAGAGAATTTATGACCTGGGAGATCATTTATTTCAAATAAAATTAGAAAACACAAGCACTGCTTTGGGATTTTGGAAAACTTTACTGTTCAATTCCCAGAGTCGAAACACTTGAAATGGAGAAAGTGTCACTTCACAAAAAACAATGGCTTAATCTGTACCCTTGAACTAGAGCCAAGGGAAAGAATACAAAAAACAGAGAAATCATTCTTGGGAGATAAGCAATGTTCCTGCTTCTCGAATATTCACATATCCATCTGGATATATAAGGCAGCTTGTTTATCCCTGGGCGTCACTCTCTCCTAGCGTGTGAAAGTGAACTGTAATAATGACAGTTGTTCACTGAGGATTACCACCCTGTGCTGGGAGAGGGGTGTCCCCACTTTGATTTTCCTTAGTTCTCGACATAATTTTATCATGTGCTATGATTTCTTTTTTACAGATGAGAAAACAGGGAGGTTATGTAATTTGCTCAGGATTATACCATTGGTCTGTGTAAGACCTGGGTTCAGAACTAGCAGTCTATATGGTTTTGATATCTGAGCTCTTTCCAAAAATACTATAACCCATCTCCAGAAACAGTTACCAGAAGGAAGCTTTTCTGAGTGGCATACTTGGGGGACGAATATTTACAAACTGAGACATTCAAATAGAATTGATTGAGTTGTTAGTCAATTGGAAATCATGGCGTAAGAGGAAAAGTTGAAATTACTGGAGTTAAATAAGCCAGTGAAAGGGCCGCTTGAGAATAAAATAACTTTCTTCAAATACCTGGAGAGCTGTCACACATAAGCCTGGACATACTCTTGTCTGTGGCATCAAAAATGGGTAATTGATGAAAGCTGAAAAAGGTGACCTTGACCCCTAGGAGGTCAGAACTTTCTGAAACAGCTTGCTTGGCAGTGTGATGGGAAAGGGATTGATCCGTGTGAGTAACAGAGATGTTTGCTTCTCAAGGATAATGAAGAGGAGATTACTGTATTAGGCAGAAGTTTGGGCTGGCTGGTCTCTGTGACATATTTCAATTCTGAGGTTACATAAATGTCAATTCACAACACCATGCCATGAATAAGTTGACCAGTCCTTCTCTTAGTGATGGGGGAAAACTAGACATGAAAATACTGAGTGCCTGAAAATGCTAAGTCTTGAAGACACTTTGCCTGTTTAACAGTTTCACAAATGATTGGCTTATATTGGCTTTTTTTTTTTAATCACAGAAGAACATGAAAATTCCAGTAATTGATTTTCTCCAAAATTCTGTTTCTGAATTTGAAGAAAATTATGTTTCAGTTTTGGTAAAAGTCTAATATATTTTTAATAGATATGGAAGTTCTTCTGACTCCCATGTTTAATGGGTCACAAAGAACCTGGCAGAAGGTTTTCTAGGATGTAATGGGTGTAATTGAGTGGTGATAGGTTTTTAGAAAGGACTCAAGATACAGGTAATTCATTAAAGAAGAGAATAATTTTATCCGTGAACTCTGAATCAGCAATGTTGGTATATTAATATGCTATGTAATTGTTAATTACAATGCATTCTCTAACATAAATCCAATTATACCAACATCACTGATTCATATGCTGGTGAAGAATCTGCCTGCAATGTGGGAGACCTAGGTTTGATCCCTGGGTTGGGAAGATCCACTGGAGAAGGCAACGGCTACCCACTCCCATATTCTGGCCTAGAGAATTCCAGGGACTGTTTAGTCCATGGGATCGCAAAGAGCTGGACACAACTGAGCAACTTTCACTTTCACTGTGTTCACGACATTTTAAAAAGGCTAAAAGAGCAATGCCCTGAAAAACATTTAAAAAGTCTTGGCAAGAAGTCAGGTTTAATTAGACTGTGGGGGCTGCATAATTTGGAGGCAGGATTTTATTAAACTAAGAAAACTAGCCAGGGCCCTTCTCTGGGAAGTCTGTGGATGGTGGCGACACATTAACTCTTGTGACATTTATCATGTATTTGTGCATTTCATGAACACTTTGAATTCCTATGACTTGGTTCATCAACTCGAGGGACATACACGTGTGGTCACATCTTTTTCTCCTTTTACTCTATTGAACTTCCAGTGTCTTTCCTCTGATGAGGTGTCCAGATCAATGGATGATCAATAGGTCATTCTTGTTTTGAGACACCAGCAACTACCATTTTTTTTTTTTTTTTTCTGAGACAGCGTCCTTTTGGGAATTGGCCTGTATTCCTAAGAGCACTCCCATCCATCATGGCAGGGAAACCATGGCTGGTTCAGGTTCCTGCACTAGCCCTGGGGTTCCCCTTGGTGGGACTCCAAAGACAGGACTTGAATTCTACTCTTCCCTATCTCCTATGTGGACTTCGAAATGTTGCTGTTCGTCTGCTGGCACTTCATTACACTCACAAGAATCCACTGAGTCCATGTGCCATGTCAGAGGGAGAAATCCACACGTCACCCATTTGTTCATCCTTTGCTTAGTTGCTCTGCTAATTCCTTCCTGTACCTCCAAGCTTCGCCCATCTTGGAAGAGGGAAGAGGCACACCTCACAAACCACTAAATTGAATTCTGTTTCAGGGACACAGGGCAGGAGCCAGGAAGAAATGTTTCCAGGGAGCCGGAATGGTGTGAGTCATAGACACGTTCCCAGCAAGGAGCCACCTCTGTGTGCTAAAGTATAAATTATCTTAGTGTGTATCTGTACTCCGCAGAGCCCAAGGCAGACTCTCAGAGAAGCACGGCTCCCAGTTTCTGTGCTCTGGCCATCACAGCTGGGACCAGGGAGGAAGATTCTACTCTTGTTCTGCTGCTGTGCTCAGTTGCTTCAGTTGTGCCCGACTCTTTGCGACCCCATGGACTGTAGCCCACCAGGCTCCTCTGTCCACGGGATTTCCCAGGCAAGAATCCTGGAGTGGGTTGCCATTTCCTCCTCCAGGGGATCTTCCCAACCCAGAAATGGAACCTGAGTCTCCTGTGTTGCAGGTGGATTCTTTACCACTGAGCCACCCGGAAGCCCTCTATTCTCATAGAAAGAAAGAAAAGAAAGTGAAGTCACTCAGTTGTGTCCAACTCTTTGAGACCCCATGGACTACTGCAGCCTGCCAGGCTCTTCTGTCCGTGGGATTCTCCAGGCAAGAATACTAGAGTGGGTTGCCATTCCCTTCTCCAGGGGAACTTCCCGACCCAGGGATCAAACCCGGGTCTCCCACATTACAGACAGACGCTTTACCGTCTGAGCCACCAAGGAAGCCACTTCTTATAGAAGAAACAATATTTGATGGAAACACAGGGAATGGGTCTTGAATATCTGTTATGCTGTTAATTTACAAGGAGTTTTTAAAAGACTCAATGTTGGTTTTGTTCACCAAAAACATAAAAGCTAATTTGTAATGTTTTCAGCAAAAATGGCTACAGATCAGATGGTCTCATATACTGTTCTGGATTGTCTCCTATTTAAATTACTTTCTTACTGCCAGTCACCGACCTTCAGAGATTGCTTTAACTCTGAAAAATAGCAGTGAACTACTCCATGGATGTGTTCAATAGCATTTAGAGAATTTAAAAAGTCAGCTTGCTAAGCTTGTTAGACTCCAATGTAAGCCAGTCTGTGTCCTGAGGGAATATCTTTATTTAGAGGACAATGGCTAATGTGAAATTATCACAGGTCTCAATTTGTGTTGGCTTTCTGTGTATCTTTTGCAGTTTACAGGTTCTTATCCACATGTGGCATATGCAACAGAAATCACTTCTAACTCATTTCAGACTGAATAATTGTCTTATGCAAATGACTTCAGACAATGACCTTTTTAAGGGATAATCTTCACTGTGTAGAATATACCATCCAGTTGTTGAGTGTATCTGAACATCCACTGGAGACAGAAAGCAAAGGTATCCATGGTCCATTTATCAGTCACTAGACAGATTTAAAAAATAAGGATGCAGTTATCAAAATGCTTAAAAATCCCAGAACATCATTTTATAAAACCATCTATATTTAAAATCTTCAAAAACAAAGTACTTAATGTTCTTTTTGGAGTGAGAAAAAGCCTCAGAACTTTGTTAAGTGATCGATACTATTCAATTTTATTCCTCCTCATTTTTCTTTACTTATTAAACATCTTGGAGCTTAAAAGAGATACTTGTGATTTGAATAGTGGGAGAAAGAAGACTGAGTTAAAGATGATTAGAGCAATAAATAAAGGAAAAAACCTCTTCATTTTGAAATAAGAAAGCAAATTCTACTATTTTTCTTGAGCCCTTCAAGGATGAAACGGTTTGACTGTCTCAGCAGGCATCCATAATTCATGAAAGGGATTCTGATTGATTTTCATGATCAGAAATTGATCTAATTTTATTGTTCACTTATGTTATAATTTAGGACTTTTCTAAGATAAATCATCCTCATGTTTAATTCTTTCTGTTTGAGATGACTACTTCACACAGATTTTTTTGTTGTTTTTTGGTATCACTTTCTTTTTCAAGGAGTGTACTGTATAATCATTGAACTCCTCTATAATTACACGGCAAAGACTATGTAAATACGTAATTATGTTCATGCAGATTACTTGATAATTATACTTCCAGTTACCAAGTAATGAACGGAATAATCATCATGCAACTTGCAGCGCTTAGACTTTCAGCTTGGTCTTTGTTTTAAAAAAGGGAGAGAACTAGATAATTACTCCATGGTTACTTGGCACTTACATTGTCAACAGTCGTGTATTTATGTTGCTATTACATGGTTATTTTTTACCTTGTAAAAGAAAGTGGGGCTGCCTTTTGAAAGAGGTCCTTTCCTCCTCTCTTTTCAATAGGAATTCCACGTCTCAAGCTGGTGAACAGCAGAGCTGAGCTGCTCTTTTGTAAATACTTTAATACCCGGAGTAGCACACGAGAAGGACTGGAAAGGTCTCTGAACTTTCTTTGCCAGGATAGAAGACGAAAGAGAGAGGGAGAAAACCCACACACCTCCATGTCAAGTGCATCAGCGAAACACGAAACACATAGTTATCAGCCCTACGTCCAGGAGACTCTGTTCCCTAACAACACTGATTTTCTGTGTGTTGGCTGAGCTCATCCGCAGCACCGTCATCCTGCTTCCTCTTCCCTGGAAAGTGCTTCCTCCGTTACTCCCAGAACCAGCTCTCTTTGGTCTCCTTGATCGCATCATTCCTTCCCAAACCCCTTGTGCACAACCTCTGCTTCTGGCTCTAACCCTGTGAACACACCGTTAGGTTAGTGTTGCTTATATTTTATTGGAGGAAGTCTTCACTCAGTGTCCTGAGTAAAAATCTGTCAGAAGGACTTCCCTGGTGGTCCAGGGCTGAAGACCCTGCCTTCCAATGCAGGGGACATGGGTTCAATCCCTGGTTGGGGAACTAAGATCCTGCCTGGCCAGGGGCAACGAAGCCTGTGCCCCACAGTTAGAGAGAAGCCTGCGTGTGCCCACTAAGCCCTAACGCAGCCAAAAGGAAAATAAATGAATTTAAAAAATCCGTCAGAGCCTCTGTGATTGATGGCTTTCCATTTTACCTCCAGACTTATCACCAGAGCCTAGGCATAACTAGTTTATGAATATATTTATAATAAATTGGGCTTCCCTGGTGGCTCAGATGGTACAGCGTCTGTCTGCAATGTGGGAGACCCGGGTTTGAGCCCTGGGTTAGGAAGATCCCCTGGAGAAGGAAATGGCAACCCACTCCAGTGGAATTTTCTTGCCTGGAAAATTCCATGGACGGAGGAGCCTGGCAAGCTTAACGTTAATGGAAAGATAAATATGTATAGGTAGATAGAAAAATAGATGTATCATAGAGTAGTGGCACAGTGGTAATTAAACTGACTCACCAATCAGGAGATTTGGGTTCCATCGGTGAGTCTGGAAGATCCCCTGGAGAAGGGAATGGCAACCCACTCCAGTATTCTTGCCTAGAGAATCTCATGGACAGAGGAGCCTGGTGGGCTACAGTCCATGGGGTCGCAGAGTCTGACACGACTGAGTGACTGGACACACGCAGCACACACCCACACACACAGTAGATACACATACTGGGGGATGAATTCTCAAGTCCTTATCTTTTGCTATTTCACTGGGCTAGCTGTAGCTGAATCCAGTGACAAACATTTGCAATAGTTTTAGTAGAGTGATTTTAAAAAGTTTGTTCTTTCTTTTTGTCTGCTTTTTTTTTTTTTTTTTTTTTCCGTGGCACACTGTGTCTTTGACTTTGGGAGCTTAAAGAAAAGGAAAGAAAGAAAGAGAACTCGCTCGGTCATGTCTGACTCTTTGCAACTCCATGGACTGTAGCTGACCAGGCTCCTCCATCCATGGGATTTTCCAGCCAAGAATACTGGAGTGGATTGCCATTTCCTTCTCCAGGGGATCTTCCCAATCCAGGGATCTTATGGAGCTTGATGACGTTTCAAATAAAAATATAAGGCATTGGACTCAAACATTCAGATCATTGATCTGGCATTTGCTTAATACTCATTATATTCAATGCACTGTGATCAGCACAGAGGAGATTCAAAGATAAACAAGCAATTTTTTCTATGTTTAATAACAGAAATTCCATTTGGGGAAGGAAGAGCACCCATTTTTAAGTGGACTTTAAAATAAAGCAGAAGAAACTAAGAACTATGATATAAAGTAACAGAACCGTGAATACTGCTTTCCCTATGATTTCAAGCAATTTATATCTCACTACCTTTATGTTTCCAGAGCAAATTGGCCCATGACTGCTCACATAAATTAACCTCTCATTTTGCATGACCTATATGTTGGAAGTTCAGAATTAACTTTGCTAATTCCAAAAATTACAAAAATACTGTGTGTGGTGCTTCTGTGCTTGCAAGCATTAAGTGAAAATAGCCTTCTTTTTTGGTTCTTCAGGGAATGTGATCTTCTTAAAAAAAAAAAACAACTAACCTCTCTACAGTTGGAAAGATGATTTTATAATGTAATAAAGATGAATTTATAATGTATGAATCTTGCTAGAATCTTTCACTTAGTGTTCAAACTCAAATTCATTAATGGCATCTATAGGTGTCAAATGATTTTTATCTCATATTTAAAAATAATCAAATTAAACTAAAGCTGAGAATTATGTGTGAATTAAAAGATAGAAGAAAAAAGACCCCAATAGATGTCAGAAACTCTATATAAAGACTGCATTTAATTAATTAATAACTAGCCACCTGAAAAGGACAACTAGATCTCTATATTGCTTGTTACAGCAATATAAATTAATAAAACCCTAAATATTGAATGTTGAAAGAAATATAAAATAGCTGAAAAAAATATGTGAAGGAACAAATACTAGAGTGGGAAAATCCTATTAACTATGACCATAGCAGAAAGATGAATATGTTTGATTACACAAATACTAAAAATTTATTCATAGCACAAAATGAATTAATTTTCTCAATATATAGAAGTCTTATAATTCAATACAAGATTAACAATATGAAGGGTCAAATAAGTTAATTCACACAGAAAAGAAAAAAACACACTAAAAAAAAAAAAAAACCTATCAAAGCTGCAAAAAAAGATGCTTCAAAGCCAGCCACAGCTGAAAATATACAGACTAAAACATCTGGACTGGATAACACACTTGGAGAACCCAGTCATTTCTGAGCACTGGGTTGGCCCGCACTGTGATTGGAATCATCGCGCAGCTCGTCAGTCTCAGGGTGGTGAGAGTTTTTACGGTGGCATCTCATTTCCAAGGAGAAGAAGCATCTAGTTCCCTCAAAAGCTTCAGCCCAGAAAAGGATTTGGTGTTCTTCTGCCATGTTTAATTGGCTAACGCAGTGATAGGACCAGCCCTGATTCAAGGGGATGGAGAAACAGCCTCCACTTGTTTATGAGAGGGGTGTGTGTGTGTGTGTGTGTGTGATTAGTCGCTCAGTCGTGTCTGACTCTTTGCGACCCTATGGACTGTAGCCCGCCAGGCTCCTCTGTCCATGGGATTCTCCAGGTAAGAGTGCTGGTGTGGGTTGCCATGCTCTCCTCCAGGGTAATCTTTCCAACCCATTGGTCAAACCCAGATTTCCTGCATTGCAGTGTGATTCTTTACCATCTGAGCCATCTTTAATCCATGAACATTTGGACCCTGGCAGGCTGCAGTCCCCTGTAATGAAAAGGACATCTTTTTTGGGTGTTAGTTCTAAAAGGTCTTGTAGGTCTTCATAGAACCATTCAACTTCAGCTTCTTCAGCGTTACTGGTTAGGGCATAGACTTGGATTACTGTGATATTGAATGGTTTGCCTTGGAAACAAACAGAAATCATTCTGTCATTTTTGAGATTGCATCCAAGTACTGCATTACGGAATCTTCTGTTGACCATGATGGCTACTCCATTTCTTCTAAGGGATTCCTGCCCACGGTAGTAGATATAATGGTCATCTGAGTTAAATTCACCCATTCCAGTCCATTTGAGTTTGCTGATTCCTAGAATGTTGACATTCACTCTTGCCATCTCTTGTTTGACCACTTCCAATTTACCTTGATTGATGGACCTGACATTCCAGGTTCCTATGCAATATTGCTCTTTACAGCATCGGACCTTGCTTCTATCATCAGGCACATCCACAGCTGGGTATTGTTTTTGCTTTGGCTCCACCCCTTCATTCTTTCTGGAGTTATTTCTCCAGTGATCTCCAGTAGCATATTGGGCACCTACTGACCTGGGGAGTTCCTCTTTCAGTATCCTATCATTTTGCCTTTTCATACTGTTCATGGGGTTCTCAAGGCAAGAATACTGAAGTGGTTTGCCATTCCCTTCTCCAGTGGACCACATTCTGTCAGATCTCTCCACCATGACCCGCCCATCTTGGGTTGCCCCACGGGCATGGCTTAGTTTCATTGAATTAGACAAGGCTGTGGTCCTAGTGTGATTAGATTGACTAGTTTCCTGTGAGTATGGTTTCAGTGTGTCTGCCCTCTGATGCCTTCTTGCAACACCTACTGTCTTGCTTGGGTTTCTCTTACCTTGGGAGTGGGGTATCTCTTCACAGCTGCTCGAGAAAAGTGCAGCTGCTGCTCCTTACCTTGGATGAGGGGTATCTCCTCACCACCACCCTTCCTGACCTTCAACGTGGGATAGCTCCTCTAGGCCCTCCTGCACCCGCACAGCCACCGCTCCTTGGATGTGGATGCAAAAGTAGGAAGTCAAGAAACACCTGGAGTAACAGGCAAATTTGGCCTTGGGATACGGAATGAAGCAGGGCAAAGACTAATAGAGTTTTGCCAAGAAAATGCACTGGTCATAGCAAACACCCTCTTCCAACAACACAAGAGAAGACTCTACACATGGACATCACCAGATGGTCAACACCGAAATCAGATTGATTATGTTCTTTGCAGCCAAAGATGGAGAAGCTCTATACAGTCAGCAAAAACAAGACCAGGAGCTGACTGGCTCAGATCATGAACTCCTTATTACCAAATTCAGACTTAAATTGAAGAAAGTAGGGAAAACCACTAGACCATTCAGGTATGACCTAAATAAAATCCCTTATGATTATACACTAGAAGTGAGAAATAGATTTAAGGGCCTAGATCTGATAGATAGAGTGCCTGATGAACTATGGAATGAGGTTCATGACACTGTACAGGAGACAGGGATCAAGACCATTCCCATGGAAAAGAAATGCAAAATGGCTGTCTGGGGAGGCCTTACAAATAGCTGTGAAAAGAAGAGAAGCAAAAAGCAAAGGAGAAAAGGAAAGATACAAGCATCTGAATGCAGAGTTCCAAAGAATAGCAAGGAGAGATAAGAAAGCCTTCCTCAGCAATCAATGCAAAGAAATAGAGGAAAACAACAGAATGGGAAAGACTAGAGATCTCTTCAAGAAAATTAGAGATACCAAGGGAACATATCATGCAAAGATGGGCTCAATAAAGGACAGAAATGGTATGGACCTAACAGAAACAGAGGATATTAAGAAGAGGTGGCAAGAATACACAGAAGAACTGTACAAAAAAGATCTTCACGACCCAAATAATCATGATGATGTGATCACTGACCTAGAGCCAGACATCCTGGAATGTGAAGTCAAGTGGGCCTTAGAAAGCATCACTATGAACAAAGCTAGTGGAGGTGATAGAATTCCAGTTGAGCTATTTCAAATCCTGAAAGATGATGCTGTGAAAGTACTGCACTCAATATGCCAGCAAATTTGGAAAACTCAGCAGTGGCCACAGGACTGGAAAAGCTCAGTTTTCATTCCAATCCCAAAGAAAGGCAATGCCAAAGAATGCTCAAACTACCGCACAATTGCACTCATCTCACATACTAGTAAAGTAATGCTCAAAATTCTCCAAGCCAGGCTTCAGCAATACGTGAACTGTGAACTTCCTGATGTTCAAGCTGGTTTTAGAAAAGGCAGAGGAACCAGAGACCAAATTGCCAACATCTGCTGGATCATGGAAAAAGCAAGAGAGTTCCAGAAAAACCTCTATTTCTGCTTTATTGACTATGCCAAAGCCTTTGACTGTGTGAATCACAATAAACTGTGGAAAATTCTGAAAGAGATGGGAATACCAGACCACCTGACCTGCCTCTTGAGAAATCTGTATGCAGGTCAGGAAGCAACAGTTAGAACTGGATATGGAACAACAGACTGGTTCCAAATAGGAAAAGGAGTATGTCAAGGCTGTATATTGTCACCCTGCTTATTTAACTTATATGCAGAGTACATCATGAGAAACGCTGGACTAGAAGAAGCACAAGCTGGAATCAAGATTGCCGGGAGAAATATCAATAACCTCAGATATGCAGATGAAACCACCCTTATGGCAGAAAGCGAAGAAGAACTAAAGAGCCTCTTGATGAAAGTGAAAGAGGAGAGTGAAAAAGTTGGCTTAAAATTCAACATTCTGGTCCTATCACTTCATGGTAAATAGATGGGGAGACAATGGAAACAGTGATAGACTTTATTTTCTTGGGCTCCAAAGTCACTGCAGATGGTGACTGCAGCCATGAAATTAAAAGACCCTTGGTCCTTGGAAGAAAAGCTATGACCCACCTAGACAACATATTAAAAAGCAGAGACATCACTTTGCCAACAAAGGTCAGTCTAGTCAAAGCTATGGTTTTTCCAGTAGTCATATATGGATGTGAGAGTTGGACTATAAAGAAAACTGAGTGCCAAAGAATTGATGCTTTTGAACTGTGGTGTTGGAGAAGACTCTTGAGAGTCCCTGGGACTGCAAAGAGATCAAAACAGTCAATCCTAAAGGAAATCAGTCCTGAATATTCATTGGAAGGGCTGATGCTGAAGCTGAAACTCCAATACTTTGGCCACCTGATGCGAAGAGCTGACTCATTTGAAAAGACCCTGATGCTGGTAAAGATTGAGGGCAGGAGGAGAAGGGGACAACAGAGGATGAGATAGTTGGATGGCATCACCGACTCAATGGACATGAATTTGGGTAAGCTCTGGGAGTTGCTGATGGACAGGGAGGCCTGGTGTGCTGCAGTCCATGGGGTCACAAAGAGTCGGACAAGACTGAGCGACTGAACTAAACTGATAGCCAATGTTGGTTCTCTAGGAAATGATTGCAGACTGCAGGCTTCCTGAAGACAAATACAGGGTCTGTTTTGTCCTTCTCTGAATTTCCATGACTTAGCACTGCGATCACCCAGCACTTATCAACGTTCACTGACTGACTATGCTCAGATGATCATTCTCTTAATTCTATAAAATTAAACGTCGGGAGGAGGGAAGAAGCTTCTCGATCAGGTAAGTACTCATCCTTAAAGATACAGTTAACTCCTCTAAAAGGTGCTGGCTCCTGGAAAACGGCAGTTTTTCATTGTATCCAATATTTTATCATCAAGTCACGCAGTTGAAAGAGTTCTTTTATACTCCAAAGACAAGGAAATGAAAGACTATCTCATCTGTCAATGAAACACATGAAATCGAGCATGAGGTTCAGTGAACATTTGCCACTTCAAAACGTTTCTAAAAAAAATAAATCAACAATTATATTTAAAGATGGGAAACAGCTTAACTTTAAGAAAAAAAAGTAAGCATCTGGCAGGAATTTCAATTCATTCTCTTTCTTGATGGATCTGTGTTCTCGCCCTCCTTCAAGGACACCTGATGGCTCTAGCCGTAGCATTTGATCTTACAAACTATGGGGTGCATCGTCTACACTGCCTCGGCAGTTGCAATTGAGGTTTGCGTGTGACTTGGAGAAGTGCAGCCTATTTCTCTGGTGCTGAATGCATGGGATATTATGTGTTCACTTTATGTGATGATGTTTATGTTTGCATATCTGTAAGTTAGTATATATGTTAGAAGTGTTAAATAGGAAGGCAGAGAGAGAGCAGAAATGAGGGGGTTTCTCCCCAAGTGTACAGCTTTTGAACTTGGGCAGTGTTAGTGACTGAACACAAGTGTTGCCTCGATGCCTGCCGTGATGGCAGGGGATGTCTAGAAGCATTTTGTTCTTTCCAGCCCTTTGCTTCACTGCATTACATGCTGGATGATTAAGAAATGAATAAATTACAATGAAGTTAAGATACACCTGCTAGAAGGGTCGTAACCCCCTAAGACAAATACAGTCAGTCCTGTACATTCAGACCATCAGCCTGCAGACTTCCAAAGGTGCAAACGTGCTTTCCGTGATGTCAGGCGTGAGTGGCGTGGCAGCTCGCCCCCCACCTCCCATGGCTGTCCACCCTTCAGCTCCACCATCTCTGGCCTCCTCTGTGTCCCCCATCCAGTGACTTTCCCTGCCTGCTCACTCAACGCCAGCCCCTGTGTGCCAGCTGTCGTGCCGTGGTACTGTACTTTTCAAGGTATTGCACTGTAAGAGTAAAAATGTTTTCTTTGTTTTTTTTTTGTTTTTTTTTTTATATGAGGTGTGTGAAAAGGATAATAGACCTATTACTGTACAGCACTGGGTAGCTGACGGTGTCAGTTGCCTACCTAGGCTAACCTGGTTGGACTTACAAACAGACCGGGCTGACACATGTGCTCCCAGAATGGAACTTGTTGGTGTGTAGGGGACTTCCTGTAAAAGGAACTTGATTGATTTGCAATGTCCTCTTAAAACACTGCAACATATTAGATGAGAAACAAATCAAAACCACTATGTGTCAGGGAGGAACTATGTGTTGGGGGGGTTGGGGTTGATATCAATAAATACTGGGCTTCCCTGGGGGCTCGGCGGTTGAGAATCTACCTGCCAGTGCAGGAGACGTGGGATCGACCCCTGAGTCAGGAAGATCCTCGGGAGAAGAAATGGCAACCTGCTCTAGTATTCTTGCCTGGGAAATCCCATGGACAGAGGAGCCTGTGGGGTACAACCCATGGGGTCACAAAAGAGGTGGACATGACATAGCAACTAGACGACAACAGCATAGTTGGTTTATAATGTATTAATTCCAGGTGTACAGCAAGGTGACTGATTCAGTTATACATTTATGTATGTGTGTGTGCGCTCAATTACTCAGTCGTGTCTGACTCCTTTTGACCCCATGGACTGCAGCCTACCAGGCTCCTATGTCCATGGAGTTTTCCAGGCAAGAAAACTGGAATGGGTTGCCAATTCCTACTCCAGGGGACCTTTCCAACTCAGGGATAGAACCCGAGTCTCCTGCATCGGCAGGCTGATTCTTTACCAGTAGTGCCACACAAATATATACGCACATTCTTTCCCATATTCTTTCCCATTATGGCTTGTTTCAAGATTTGAATATAGTTCTCTGTGCTACACAGTAGGACCTTGCTTGTATATTTTATGTACAGTCATTTGTAACTGCTAATCCTAAACTCTTAGTTGATCCCTAATTTTTACAATTCAAAATGATTTTAAATGGCAAAGTTATAATAGGCAGTATTCTATTTTGAAAAACGACCTTGTGGTCTTTTCCTGAGAAAAGCCAAAAAACAGTTGAGAAAAGAGTCTGTGAGAAGCTGAGTCAGTCGTGTATTCTGAGCATCTTCCCAGGGTACATGAAAGACCCAAGTGCTTCTCGGAAGTCGACCCCTGTCCACCCTCCAGAGGCTTCTTCTAAAGGGAGATTATGGAACCATCCGTGACTCTTCATCGGCTTTTTATCTTACGAAAGCAGAGACTCAGAAGTCAGGTGGAAGAGTATTATACAAATTTAATTTCTCCTTCATGGCCTTGTACAAATTTTAGGAGTGAGCCCTCATGGAAAGGAACCAAGCTTCTTGCTAAGGGATCTGAAGAGTATCTTTGTCATAACAAAATTAAGCCAACATATAATTGTCATTTGCTTTATTCTTATGGAAATTGAACAGCAGCATGTGTGTAACTGATCTGAAATCCAGACACATCAAAGACATGAATCTATGTATCTATGTGCTTTTAATCTAATTATAAGGAGCTACATATGTTCTTACTCAAAACTTGCTTTTGCTTAACATTTTTTTTAATAAAAGGAATTTTTAAAAATTATTATTATTATTCCATGCCCCTGACCCTGGCTTTGAAAAATCTCTTTCTTTTTTCCCTCAAATGACCGGAGCTACAATCAGCAGCCTCTCCAGGGCCCTTGAACTGAGCACTCATTCTTTTAAAAATCATCAACACAGGATCGGTTGCCAAGTGGAGAAGCCAATTCTTCACTCCATGCTCTAGGAAGTATTTTCTTTGTAACACTGTTGGCATGGAGGTTAAGGGCCTGGAAATTGATATTGAAATGACAGTGAGAGAATTGCCATTGGATATGGTTTGTTTCAGCATTTAAAGCAAACCCACTCAGAAATTGCGGCCACAACAGTCAAACAGAAGCATGTGAAAAATTGTAAATATGACTACCTGGGTATCTCTTCTAGGAGATCAACAGAAAACTAAGTATATTTGTTTGAATATCACAAAGTACACGTAGATTTGCTATTACATCAATAATTTTACTCAAGCAGAAAACTCAGAAATTGGGACACAATCAATTGTAAATGATCTGTAAAAGAAAACATGTATTTATCAGACTTATATGGATAGCTAGATATTTGGTTCCTATTTCTTATGATAATGGTAAAATAAATAAGAATCCTTATTTATCCTGATGAAAGATAGTCATAAAGTAGATATGTTTTTAAAAGGAGCTAGAAAGATTTTGATTTCAACATGAAGTTGCTGGGATTCTTTCACGCATGTGCTAACATGTGTGGTTTATGCATAATATAGGGGAGGTGTGTGTTTCTGATACTGTGTATTAGTCTTTGGAAAAAATTCGAAAATAATAAAATGTTGCTGCATGTGTATAATTCCGTGAAAGATGAGCAGATACTTGGTTTGCCTTTATTAGATGTAAAGGTTTTCTAAGAAGCCTGAATTAGTGTTTGCTCTAAAGCCAGTTTCAACTGAGAAGGGAAGGCCCATAAAGTTGAGCTGTGTTACTGGAATTACAGATGTTCCTGTTTTAGGTTATGTGTGTGTGGATATTGCAAAGGGCTTATTGCTCTGAAACCTGGTTGTTGTGTGTGTGTGTTTTGTTGTGTGTGTTGTTGTGTGTGTGTGTGTGTTGTGTGTGTGTGTGTTTGTACACTTGCATATGAGTGTGTGGGTGAAGAAAAGATGTCTCCTTCTGGGACCCTATACCAAAACAATTTTAATAATAGCATATAGAAGAAAATTTTGCATACTTAAGAGTTATTTGGAATAATCTGTGATTAATCCCCCCAACTGGATCACGCTGTATGCAGACATTTGATGGCTTTAGCAAAATATTTCTCACATCTTAAATCAATTTCTAAAAAAGAGAAGTCTATATATACAGCTGTCTCTTGACAGTTCTTATGTGACAAACTTAAAATATCTGAAATACAGCCCTTTGTTCTCCTGCAAATCTGCCCCTCCCTTAATCTTCCTCATCTCAGCAAATGACACCCAAATTCACGGGGTTGTTTCATGCATGTTTTCATCTGTGTCTGGAGAGGAGTGGTCTGCTGCAGGATCACTGGAAGTTTGCCACATGTGGCCCCAAGTTGCACTATGGAATTCCTTTCTAAAGATCCTTAAGCGGCTCTTTCTGTGAAGACAGAAGGCCTACTGGGAAGGTTTTCATGAGTGGTGCTAGATTATAACGACCTTGCACAGTCACATGTACATTAATATTCACTGAGCGCCCAGTACTCCGGTAAACACTGAGGATACATCTCTGAACTGACGCACCCTAGCTCTGCAGAGAGGCTTCCCAGCTGGCTCAGTGCTAAGGAATCTGCCCGCTAATTCAGGAGGTGCGGGTTCCATCCCTGCTAATACAGGAAGATCCCCTGAAGGAGGAAATCGTGGCCCATCCCAGTCTTTTTGCCTGGGAAATCCCACGGACAGAGAAGCCTGACGGGCTACAGTCCATGGGGACGTGAAGAGTTGGACGCGGACTTAGAGACAACAGCCAAGTTCATCCCAGAGCATTGAGGGGATCTTCGAATTCTACTCTTCACCTCATTATCTCACAGATGAGGAACTTGGGGGCTTGCTAAATATAAACTCTTTCCCCCCAATGTTCTCATTAGTTTTATTAACCTTTTAAAAGAGTAACTATTTTTGTCATCTCTATTTTATTCTCAATTTCATCAATTTCTTCCCTTGCCTTTGTTCTTTATTTCTTTTTTTGAATTTTTTTTTAATTAGAGGATAATTGATTTACAATGTCGTGTTGGTTTCTGCTCTCCAACAATGGGAGTCTGCTGTGTGTGTTAGTCACTTAGTCGTGTCAGACTCTGTGACTCCATGGACTGTAGCCCACCAGGCTCTTCTCTGTGCAGGATTTCCCAGGCAAGAATTCTAGTGCGTTGCCATGCTCTCCTCCAGGGGATCTTCTCAGCCCAGGGATGGAATCCGAGGCTCCTGCATCCCAGGAAGTTTCTTTACTGTCTAAGCCACCAGCTAAGTGGGAATCAGCTGTAACTATACATATCCTAATAGGTTAGGCCTTTTAAAATGTAAAATTAAGGATGAGAATTCTTTGAAAAATGATATAGTGTTCTGCCTCTGTTCTTAGATTACAAAGTGAACTTTGCTTATTTGTGAAAGCTTGGCTCACGAATATCATTAGGAACTTAATGGAACTTTTCATTGCACAGTCTCTGGAGACGGAGCTGGTACAAGTCTGGCTGTATTACTGAGTAGCTTTGTGTTGGTGGGCACATAGTTTAACCTCTCTGAGCCTCAGTGTCCTTGCCCATACCATGGAGTCATAATAATTAGTGGTCTACTAGGAATTTTTCACCCCATTCCAGTACTCTTGCCTGGAAAATCCCATGGACGGAGGAGCCTGGTAGGCTGCAGTCCATGGGGTCGCTAAGAATCGGACATGACTGAGCGACTTCACTTCCACTTCTCACTCTCATGCATTGGAGAAGGAAATGGCAACCCACTCCAGTGTTCTTGCATGGAGAATCCCAGGGACAGGGGAGCCTGGTGGGCTGCCGTCTTTGGGGTCCCACAGAGTCGGACATGACTGAAGCGACTTAGCAGCAGCAGGAATTTTTCAAAGAGCATCCTGCTCTATGTAAAATGATCCCCCACTTTGACCCCAGTGGTCTAGGTGAATGGACAGAAAATACCGAGAGGCCTGGTGTGGTGGTTTCAGAAAGCTGGAGAAGGGGTGTGGCTTTCCCGCATCAGTGTCTATGAAGGACAATTGCCAGTCCAAGAATTTAACATCTTACACAAAAGTGATGATAAAGCTGAGAGAAGCTGTTGGACACATAGTGATGGATGATTTTATTTCCTCTATTTTTCATTAATAAAATAATTGCTTGCTCATAGGCAGTCAGCCAACACACACAAGAACAGTTCCTAAACTAATAAACAGGAAATCTGTTCTTAGCTGATAATGTGTTCCTGCTGCTGTTTCATTCAACCTGTAACACATCGTACGTGCATCTTGGAATCTGGGGCATCATAATAAATGCCTCTATCCCCAATATTTAAATAACTTAAATGATTATTCTAAAATACCTTGTTTTTTGAAGCTTTTAACAATTCCACTTCAGAGTTATTAAACTGACAAAACTTCTGCTTTGGTAAGAAGTCTCTCTGAGAATGTTTATATTTGTGTGTGTGTTTAAATTTCAGGAATATTCTGAAAGAAATCATTAGGAAAAAAAATAACCAGTGTAACTTACAGAAAACGCTGTTGACTATAACAAAATGTTGATTATTAAAACCCCAAAAGATAATTTAAATTTTACTAGTTTGATTTTTTTGGCATGAAAATCTTAGTTTAGTTTTGAAATGACTCTAAGTAATTTTTAAGTGAATATATTAAGCATGACATTGGCTGGGTGCACGAGGAATTCTGAGATTTCTGGTCTAGAGACATGAAGTTGGTTGCCCTTGGTATCTAAGTGGTATTTTAAGCCAAGTAAATGGATTAGATCACTCAGAAAGAATGTTCTGTAAAATCAGTAGACAACTCTATCCATAAGATGAATTTATATGTCAGACTGAACAAATCTTTCAATATCAAGTGGGATTAGCTTTAAAATATCTATCTTAAGGAATTATTGCTACTGTTATCATGATTAAATAAGATCCTTAGAGAACATGGAAGTTTGCTAAACCCTTAGCAATACTTAGAAAGTGGCTAATTATACAGTGACTTTTTAAGAAGACTATATTTGATGTTCACAAGCAGCAAATAACCAAAAACTCACTTGTCATTTAAAACAAATGCATTGCCAATAGAAATAATACAAATGGTGTTTGAATTCTTAGGTCAGTCCTATAACTGAATTATAATCTTCTAAACATGGGCTTCTCTGGTAAAAAAATCTGCTTGCAGTGCAGAAGACCCAGTTTCAATCCCTGGGCAGGGAAGCTCCCTTGGAGAAGGGGATGGCTACCCACTCCAGTATCCTGGCCTGGAGAATTACATGGGCAGAAGACCCTGGTGGGCTACAGTCCATGGGGTCACAAAAGAGTCATATAGGACTGAGTGGCTGACACTTTCACTTTCCAAACAGGCTTGTATAACATTAAACATTTGTGGCACTATTTACACACGTAGAGAAAATAAAGCGTAGAGAGGCTAAATAATTTGCCTACAAATGCAATGACATCTGTAAAAAGTGCTTTATACATAACAAAGCCCTCAAGGAAGGTATTTTTCTTAGTATCACTTTGTACATGGATTAGAGCATCTCCCGAAAACCACTTATGAAGCATCCTACTGATTATTCACAGGAAAATGTCCTTTTGTGGTAGACAGCATGTCATCTGCAAATTGTTCAATATAAACAGTGTACTTGTCTGAAGCTCTTTGTAATAAAGAGAAAGAAAGAATCACTTTTCTAAAGAGCACTTGGACGCTGCCTCGTAGCAAATGAGAAGCAAGGTGAGACCTTGCTGTTCTGAGAGCTCAGGCAGGAGTTAGAAGTGGGGCGTGTGAAGATGCTGGGGTGGGATGCATGGGCCATTCAGTGCAGCCAGCTCCTTTCCTGCCTCTTCTGCGGACACACCCAGAGGTAGTGCTGTTCATTACACTCCAGGGCGCTCACTGCTGCCCTCGAGCCGGGAGTGGCTGATGGTCATTGATTCTGGAGGACCACCTTGATCTGGTGTCTGAAGACCCGGGATTCTAGCCGAGACTGGATGTATCAACAAGAACCATTTTTCCTACTCTTTGATCCTCTGTTGTGTTATTGGTCAAATTAGAAAAGTGTGTGGTTGAAATTCAGGTTATCCACATGGTCCAGCATGTGAAAAGATGAGCCTGCATCTTGGGAAAGACATCTGAGCTTTGAATGAATGCAGGCTGGGACCTGAAAGGCAGGTAAGCTCAGTCTAGGAGTGAAAATAGAGTGAAAAAAAAAAAAAAAAAGACATTTCTCAAGGGGAGTGCTCAAGGAGAGGCTAGCTTCTTAGGGATGGGAAGATGTCTCCAGAGGCAAGCAAATGCTGAGAAAGGTATTTGCCCTGAAAACTCCTTAATCCACAGTGTGCTTGCTTTTCTGCCTTGAGATTGTGGCAAAGCCTTAGGAGTAAGAAGTGATATGAGGGAGATTCGGGGGTTGTTTCCGTAGACCTCGGAAAGGCACTGCCGGACACCCACCAGGCAATGGCAGGAAGTAGAGTATGTCTGAGATTTGGCCAAATCATTGAGAAATTCTCGCGTCTACGAAGTGGGTGTAGAAACTTGCTACCCCAGCTAAATCAGTTCGGAGGCACTGAAATCTTAACAAAAAGCACATCTGAGTATCTAATCCTGAATCCCCTGCCTAGACCGGGAGAGATCTTGCTAAAGCCGTCCTCTATTACTCTTCAATTTTCTAATCTAAAATAGGGGTAATGCCCATTCCTTCCTACCTGTGAACATGTTGTGTAGATTAACATGATGGAGTTTTGAAAGGTGCTATTTAAATATAATATGTTATTAAAGTATTATCATTCTAGTTGCTGGTGATTATCTAAAAAGCTTTAAATCACCTGGTTATTTCCGGGATTCGATTTTCATTGTCGGTTGCTATTTCTCCTTTCAAAGGCATAACACTGCTTTGTCACATAGACTTTACAGTTTTGCATTTTGGAGTCAGGAACACATTTGTGTTTCACTTGAATGCATTCAGAATTGTGGTATTAGGATTTCTAAATCTAGGTTGCTGTAATCATTTTAAAGGACCAATGAGAGGCCATCTTTAGGATGAGTTTTTCACCTTGTCTGCAAATTTTTATTTAGGAGGATGAAGTGAAAAAATGTGGTCCAGGCTAATTAAAGTATCATATCATCATCTAACTACAGATTCAATGAAACGGGAAAACCCAGAGATTACCGGCATAGGAATTCCATGTGCCTGGCATTTATCCCTATAGATTCCATCCATTATTCAATGTACTGCCCAGCTTTCTGTATGCCATTCCCCAGAAGGCTGTCTTGTCTTGACTCTTTCCTTTATGCATATTGGATATATTTCTCATTCAATAGCCCTGACCCAGATTTTTTTTTTTTCTCCTTACCATGGCAGTATGTCTATTATCGTCTGGGACAGGGAGAGTTCTCTTTCATTTGAAGTGAAGGTGGCTTTTTCTAAACCTCTTTTGCCTTTTGACCCCTTTCTAATCAATACAGGAATGTTTTCACTTTAACTTATTGGGTGGTTGAAAGAACTGTGATTGAATGTCTGTTTACTTCCTGAGCTGAGATATTTCTAGCTTGTTAGACAAGTCAGTGGTTAATGGAATGTGGGTTGGGGATCCAGTTTGGGGGGCATGAGATGACAACATAACCTCTCTCACAAAATGCAGAAAGCATTTTTAATGTGCAAATTTTTTAGAATAGTCTTATGATTTTTCCTTTAATTTCCCTGCATTTTCATACTTGACAAAGAATCAAAAGATCCATTCATTCTTTTATGATTGTATCTCCCCTTCAGTAAGACAGTTGCTTTTCCTAATACCAGTGTACACCCCTTCGAAATGTAGGCTCTTTCTTCCCTCCTGGAGTCTTTAATGAACTTTGAAAACTCTAGTCACTTTCTTGTCGTTGGTACTGACTTGGTGATGATGAGCTGATGAGTGTAAAGGGACATACGACACATGACTCTTGGGAGAGTTTGCTTTTTAAAGTATTCCCTTTTTGATTCTCCTTCCATGTTCATGGACTTGTAGATAATTCATCATGAATGAATTCCCTTAAAAAACAAGAATCTTAAAAACTGATGACTCTTCATTCTTGTAGACTTAGGCTTTTCCTTTCTTTTTTTAAAATTATAGTTGATTTACACTATTATGTTAGTTTCAGGTGTACAGCACAGTGATTCAGTATTTTTGCAGCTTATACTCCATTATACGTTATTATAAGATAATGATTGTAATTCCCTGTGATGTACAGCACACCCTTGTTCTTCTTTACATACATACAGTAGTTTGTCTCTGTTAATCGCATACCCCCAGTGGGGAGAGGGAAACGGGAGAGACACCATAGGAGGATGACTTTTGCATGTTTAACATGTGCATCCTTTCTTGAGTAGAACTCTGTTAAGAGCTTTACATCGAAACCACTCAGAACGCTGCCCAATATGTTTTCAATGAAAAATAATTCTAACCTCCTGTTTTAACTATAATAAGAGAGAAAAGGGATAATTTTTAAAAATTTTGAAAATTTTATTATTGCAATTATTTTTGACCATGCCCTGTAGCATGAGGCATCTTAGTTCTGCAACCAGGAGTCACACCTGCATTGGAAGCAAGGAGTCTTAACCATTAGACCACCCAGTGGTTAGTTCCAAAGGGGTAATTTCTAGCAGATATCAAGGCTGTCGTTATTTATACTATGCCTGAGATGCACAACACCTCATACAAAGAAAGCAAATGGTCACCCACTGTGTAATTCCAACTTCCGTCACTGTTGCGTGCTGTACAATCATCCCTTTTTCTTATCTCTTGGGCAGGAATTTCCTGACACAGGTACCCACGCTCTCTCAAGGAGAGTGGTGTCTTGTCCATCTGGAGCGTGTTTCCCTCTCTGCGCCTCACATGAACACCGGGGAACTTGGTCATGTCTCCCTCTGTGGTCTGTTGTGACATTCAAGTGTGTAACATGCCAACATTTTCAGTTGCTCCTGTGAGCAGAAAAGAAGAACGCTGAGTATTAAAGCTATTGTCGAACAGTCTTAAAGTGGCTTCTAGAGACTAATTTGAAATGACACTGTGGAGCTTGACAATTCACGATGACCATTTTCATTTATTTGACAATTTTGCATGCTTCTTGTGTAAAAAGGCTTCCTTGGGAAACGACCCTGTTTTATTGATTGTTATTCTAAATGAAATGAATGTCCTCGCAAATGATGAGTGGACCCTCAGTAATGTGTAAATTACTGTGTAAGATATATTTTCTGTAAAACAATTACTGGTGAATAATCAAGAAATGCAAACTCTTACATGCTGCAACATTCAGCCGGTAAATACGTCTCCATTATCGCCTTCAAGCTCCTTTCTTCTCTCCATGTGGAAATGCCGTGTCAATGAGTTAGCACTCACTGTGTGGTTTAGCTGGCATGCTCACTTGCCAACTGTTGCTCAGAAATTAGGATTCATGGAACATTTCTAAAAATCTGTCAAAGTCTCCATTTTTAGCAGGCAGGGATTTGTTGAGGCAAATGGGAAAACTCAGTTTACTATGTGAGTGGAGACGCTGAAAAGCTGATGCAGTGTCGTACCAGCTGTTGCAGGCTGCTATTTATTAGAAAATTGTGAGGATATGTGTGATTCTAAAACTGTCTTTTATCTTTTAATAATATGCCTTTGTTAAAAAAAGAGGAGGTTTATACCTCAAGGGGAACACTTCACGTGTGATTACCTATTGCATAACTAAAGCTACCCCTTTCTACTCCATGTCCTTAAATCCTGCCTCTGTTCATACTTTGAATCCAAAATATGGCTTCCAGAATAACTTAACCCGCTCATTTTATCATCATATTGCTTCAGTTGAAAAAGTGTCCTTTTTTGCCTTTTATCTGAAATTGTAAGAGTGAAATAAAAAAAAATGGTCAGACTTCCGATTGCCAAGTGTCTGGATGCCTGCTGTTAGATGTGCGATTTGAATGAGTGACCCAGTTTTTTTAATTTCATCTGGACATCAGGGTTTGAAGCGGGGAAGCGGGAGAGAGTGAACCTGAACCCTTTGCTTATTATTCTTGGAGGTTCTCATCTTGTTCAAGCAAATTACCTCATTCTTTTCTTGGCTTCCTGTCTGTTCTTTTCCAACTCTTTGATCTACTTTATTATTTTTCTGAAATGGCAGAACGATCGATCAATTAACAAATTCCAATCACTTGTCAAACCTCTCTAGAAGGCAGAGTGCTCTGGAGTCTGTGAAATGAGGCAATTCTGACCTGGGGGAGTTTTCATTTTTGTAATGTGATGATCAAAATATCCCGTGGTGCAATAACATGACCATATTGCTTATTTATGGATGCAAAACAGTGTAATTGAAGCTGAATACATAAACAGGACATGGAAGAGTTTGGTTAAAGATATATATTTTTTTAAGTTGCAAATTATAGTTACTGTGGATAAAAGGTGAGCAGTTTCTTAAAGTGAAACTGAATTTTTAGCCCTTGGAAGTTGGAAGGAATTATGATTGTTCAGAGGAAGACAGGATGACTGAAATATTTTTCTTTGCTTTGCTTTAGTTTGAAAGTGTAAAAGCCTGTAACCTTTTCCATTATAAGTTATTACAAGATATTGAATATAGTTCCCTGTGTTATATAGTAGATCTTTTAATCTATTTTATATACAGTAGTGTATATCTGTTAATCATAAATTCCCAGTTGATCTCTCCCTACTTTGGTGACCATGTTTGTTTTCTATGTGTGTGAGTCTGTTTTATAAAAAGTTAATTTGTATTTTCTTTTTTTTTAGATTCCACGTGTAAGTGACATCATAAGATGCTTATCTTTCTCTGCCTGACTTACTTCACCCAGTATGATAATCTCTAGGTCCATCTATCTATGTTGCTGCAAATGATATTATTTCATTCTTTTTATGGCTGAGTAATATTCCATTGTGTATATGTACCACATCTTCTTTATCCATTGACCTATAGTTAAAAAGAATCTGAAAAAATATATATATATACACACACACACATATATGGGGCTTCCCTGGTGGCTCAGTTGATAAAGAATCTGTCTGCAATGCAATAGACCCAGGTTCTATCCCTGGGTCAGGAAGATCCCCCAGAGAAGGAAATGACAACCCATTCTAGTATTTCTGCCTGGGAAATCCCATGGACAGAGGAACCCGGTGGGCTACAGTCCATGCAATCGCAAAGAGTCAGACACAACTGAGCAACTAAACCACCATATATATATATATGTATAACTGAATCACTTTTCTGTACACCTGAAACGTTGTAAAACAACTATGCCTCAATGAAAAAATAAGCAAGCAAAAAATCTGTGAAAAAAAAATCTATCTTATTCATTGTATTAACTGCCTAGGGCTTCCCTGGTGGCTCAGCAGTAAAGAATCTGCCTGCAATGTGGGAGACGTGGGTTAGATCCCTGGGGCAGGCAGATCCCCTGGAGAAGGGAATGGCAACCCACTCCAGTATTCTTGCCTGGAAAATCCCATGGACAGAGGAGCCTGTCGGGCTGCAGTCCACGGGGTCGCAGAGAGTCAGACATGACTGAGCGACTTCCACACTCCAGTGATACAGGAGTCGTTTGCTAGTTTGGTTAGTGTCTGTGTGGTGAAGCTGGGGGGGATTATCGTCTTGTTCTCTCACTATTATTATTTCCCATTAGGGGTCCCAAAAGGAGACTGTTTTCGTTGCCATTATCACGACTGTGTGCTCTGGGAATCTGAACACAGCAGAATGTGGTGAAATGCACACGCAGCACTGGTGAACACATTCTCAGGATGCTGGCTCCTAGGCTCATTGTCAATATTTCATGACACCCCACCTCTTCACCCGCCTCTCCTTCCATGCCTTCCTTCCATGCGCCTATTTCACATATGGGGGCAGAACTCAACTACTCAGAATCACCCCCGCACAAGCACCACCTCTGCCTCCCCTCCACAGCCCATTTTCACAATTTCAGCAGAAAAATAAAAAGCATTGAAAAGTTGCCTATAGGGTATTTATTTGAAGTGGGGGGAACTGGGGGGGAAAATGTTCTTTCCTAAGTTGGATAAAGAGTGCACATCTTACCCTGCCTAACGCGTGTGATGTCTTGAGTCCGAACAACAGATCTCATTCATCTATGGTCCTTGTCTTGCAATTCGTAAACATTTTATGGCCCCGTCTTCCTTCAAAGGACATGGCAAGTCATTTGTAGCTGTCAGTAGCAATCTGTATTGTAATACCTTTAGATTCAGTAACCTTAGCTCTTTCCTAGCCTTTCTTATCTAAGTGGTGGGAGTCATTAGACACTGAAAGATAGTGCTGGGCAAGAAGAGGAATCTTCCCTGGTGACCTCAGCTGTCAGCCAGACATCCCCTGCCTCCTTCTACCTGGGTGGTGGTTTAGTCACTAAGTCCTGTCTGACTCTTGGGACCCCATGGACTGTAGCCCACCAGGCTCCTCTGTCCACGGGATGCTCCAGACAAGAATCCTGGAGTGGGCTGCCATTTCCTTCTCCAGGGGATCTTCCTGATCCAGGAATTGAACCTGGGTCTCCTATATTGCAGGCAAATTCTTTACTGACTGAGCTATGAGGAAACCCTAAAGGTAAATGTCCCAGAGGAAGTCTAGGGACCTCTCAGCTCTGGAGGTGGCTTTACTAGGAAGGAAGGTGGAAGCCAATCAGAATTTATACTTGTGTTCTTTCTGTCCCCTCCATGTGGGAACTTTCAGACATTTATTTATTGGGCAAAGCATGAAAAGAAGGGAAGATGTGAATCTTTTCTAGTCTCACATAATCGCGTCTTTGTAGATCCAGCCCTGGGACCTAAGACCTTAGCAGAGACAGTGGAAGCATCTGGTGGCACATTATTTTAATTTCTAACAGATCGCTATCTATTATAGGGTGGCTCACCTTGAAGACATTGAAACATCTTCATGACTTTTATTTCCAATAGTCTCACTCAAAATGCAGTGCCAGTTCCTTGAAGAACTGCCCAGGCTGATGGTTTTCCTGAGAAAACAATTAATGCATTTTTTTTGGGGGGGGCTGTGTGGCACAGCTTGTGGGGTCTTAGTTCCCTGACCTGGGATCGAACCCAGGCCCACGTCAGTGCAAGCAACATGTCCTAACCATTGGACTCCAGGGAAGTCCCTGAACTTTTAAATATATACACTTATATGTCATATATTTGTAATGAGCCTACCTAATCATTCACATTTTAGGAAAAGAAGAGTAAAAAAATATATATATCATAAAATGTTGGGATACAGTGATAAGAGAACAGACTCTGTATGATTTTAATACCTTTAGACCATGAAATTTTTGCACCTTGTTTTATGTCCCTGGATATGTTCCAGTGTCTCCTGGTTTATAGTCTATGGGAACTTGAATTTGTATCCTGGTGTTGTGTGAAAATTGTATAAATCTTAATCATGTTGAATTGGTTCATAGTGCTTTTCAGGTCTATTATATCCATCTATTTTCCATCTATTCATTCCATTAAATTTTGGGAGTTTGATATTGCAACTCCAACTAAAAATCTTAATTTATCTACTTAAAAATAGTTATATAGTGGAACTATATGAACTTTGTTCTGTATTTTTCAAGACTCTTGTAAATGTGTTATCATAGTTTTATAATTAAAAAATAGAAAACGGAGGGAAAAAAAGAAGTGGGATATATGTTTTATTTTTCAAATAATTAAAAGCTTTCCCCTCTACAATACGAGAAATAAACTCCCCAAATTAAATCTATAGTATCTGATGCTGTGAAATATAAAGGCAGCTTATTCCTTGAGGAGAGTAACTGTGTTAAGACACAATCGATGCCCGAGATTTGGTCAGTGGTGATCACAGGACCACACGTTCAGGTTTGTCCTTTGCTTGCCATGTTTTTCATTCAAGGAGGCAGAGTTGTTGGCTGGTGGATTATAGTACAAATAGCAGCACGCGGAGAAGGTAAGTGGAAAAACCACCGAGGACTGACAAAACTGAGAGAGAGCAGACAGTTGCGCTACCGCCGACCTTCCTTTGTCTTTCTGTTGACCTCTCTCTAACCACATTGTGGGAAGGGGAAAAGCATCACTGATGGGACAGAAATGAAAAGCTTTGTGAAATGAATGGGTCTAAAGGAGGATTTAAAAGGGCTTTTCAGTAGTAAAGGGTGACGGATCCAGCAGCAGAAAATTCCCAGTCTTCCTTGTGGTAAAAGACAACAGAGAAAGGAAGGTGACCTTTGTTTTCATATATGGTGGCACTTACCTTTTAGTTAAAGGAAAATCAGGCCTGCAGTTTTTTAAGAAACCTCAGCCTTCATATTTTATGGCCCAGTAAATACACATATAATTTGAGAAATGTTATCTTTTTCCCATTCAGAGGAGTCAGTTTATGAGAGCTTGAAATCTAAATTGAATTTCATTTTAGGTGAAAATTAAAATTTTTCTTCTTGATTCTTCTAAGTTTTCCTTAAAATGAAAGTGAATTCAGGGCTGAAGATTATTGGTTAAAGAAGACATAAATAGAGACCTCTCTGGGGGCCCAGTGGCTCAGACTCCACGTCCCAATGCCGGGGGCCTGGGTTCAATCCCTGGTCAGGGAGCTGGATCCTGCGTGTTGCAACTAAGACCCAGAACAGCTAAATAAATACATTTTAAAAATTATTTTAAAAAAAAAAGATGCAAATAGACCCTCTAGAAATGATCCCTTTGTAATTTGATGTCAACCGGCAGTGCGTGGTTTTCAAGTATATTTGGGCAGGATCATGCCACAGGGAATTCTCCCTGGGGCTCCTACTTTCTTTTATTATTGTGGTCATAATTGCTTCTTTCCAATATGTACTTAATTTTGCTTATATATGCAAATTTAAAATTTTTTATTGAAGTTTTTTTTGAAACTTTTTAATTGAAATTTTTGTTTTAAAATTATATATATATATATTCTTTTTCAGATTTTCTCCCATTATAGCTTATTACAAGATACTGAATATAGTTCACTGTGCTGCAAAGTAAGACTTTGTTGTTTATTTTATATAGGTCATCATTTGTCTCTGCTAATCCCAAATTCCTAATTTATCCCTCACTCATATGTAGATTTTATACATATACAAGTGGCTTGGTGGTAAAGAATACACCTGTAATGCAGGAGACACGGGTTTGATCCCTGGGTCAGGAAGATCTCCTGGAGGAGGAAATGGCAACCTGCTCCAGCACTCTTGCCTGGGAAATCCCATGGACAGAGGAGCCTGGCAGGCTACAGTCCATGGGGTCGCAAAAAGTCAAACATGACTGAGCGATTAAGCCATAAAGTATGTCGTACATATATAATATGTGTTCTCCAACAGCTGCCTTTCCATACACTTAACGTTTTGACCTTCATCATTCCTTTCCATTGGATTTTACCAGTCCTAGATAATACAACAGGTTGATACTTATTTTCTTTCCTGCTTGAGGATATCTTAACAACTCTCAGACCCACCAGGAAAGCCCCAGTTTAGTGCTGACTGTTAATGAACACTTCCATACACCTGGTTTTATGGTTGGGAAGAAATACTTTGTCTCAAGTGTCCCATTTCTGTAAACCTCTTTTATACTAGTAAGAAGATAGTGTATGTGCAAAACTCAGGTTACTCCAAATATTTGGTCTAGAATTTGCTTTTGAAATCCAGTGCATATTAGAAGTAAGGATTTGAAATCCCCTGGGTACAATAGGTTACTATTAAATCTGTGAATGTTTTAAAAGGATTTAATTCAGATAAAAATCCTTAAATTTCAATTTCTTTCACAGACAGACTTAACCCTGAAAGGCTAACCAAATTACATGACCATTTCAAAAAAAAAAAAAAAAAGTGCATTTTTTTCTTAAACCAAATATAATAATGATAACATCTTCTATTTGGAGTAGGGATTTAAGAAAGTGCTATTTTGGATTTACCATAGAGCTTTATTCTCTCAATTTGATTAAAAAGTGCTTCTTTTAGCAGTTTACCAAGCTCAGTTAGAGAAGTCCTAGAAAGAATATAGCTCTCGGACCTGCATGTCCCAGAAACCAACTGTGCCCTTTAAAAGTAGTTTTGTGGTCTTTGGTTTGAATTAACGCCCCCTAGGTAAAGGTTTACATTTGGTTTATTTTTAGTTAAATATAACTCTCAAGTTTGAAAGACAAAAAAGTTTCCTGAGAAAAGCTTGTAAAATCTTTTGGGGGAGTCTTAACAGTGTCATTCAAGTGAATCAGAAACATATGGGTTCAAGTTTCTCTGAAAAGAAATGGTTGTATGTGTTTGGGAGGGCAATTGGGGTTTTTACTGCACCCAAAACTTGGCATATGTGGCTTCAGCAAAGAGTCTCCAATGTGTAAGGGTGCTTCTGTAGAGCTGTGTTGGCTCAAACGCTCACAGAAACCCTCATCAGAAAGCTCTGGTTAATGTTTCTAGGTTTGGGGGAAAAACATGATGTGAATTTATTTTTCACGCCACTGGTGGTGTGGATGACCACCACAAAAATTTCAGTTCAACCAACGTTTCACCCTGTCTTTCCAATGGTGAAATATACCGTTTATATAGCCAAATAATTCCCATTTGGTTTTCAGGAGACCTCACCGATGACAAAACGAAAGATGAGACTTGCTCACTGAACCTCAGTTTCCTATTTTGTCATGTACAGAATGAGCTGGGCCTGACCACAGGGACTGATCTGGGTTCAGAGCTGGGCCTGACCGCAGGGACTGATCTGGGTTCAGAGCTGGGCCTGACTGCAGGGACTGATCTGGGTTCAGAGCTGGGCCTGACTGCAGGGACTGATCTGGGTTCAGAGCTGGGCCTGACTGCAGGGACTGATCTGGGTTCAGAGCTGGGCCTGACTGCAGGGACTGATCTGGGTTCAGAGCTGGGCAGGAAAATGCTTCAGACTCAGAAACGTGATCATGTTAGTCACTCAGTCATGTCTGAGTCTTTGTGACTCCATGGACTGCAGCCCACCAGGCTCCACTGTCCATGGGATTTCCCAGGCAAGAACACTGGAGTAGGTTGCCATTCCCTTCTCCAGGGGATCTTCCCGACCCAGAGATCAAACCCCGGTCTCCCACATTGTGGGTAGATTCTTTACTGTCTGAGCCACTAGAGAAGCCCCTTCAGACTCAGAAAGGTTGTTTCAATTCATTTTACTATCAAATAAACAAATAAGCAGTGCAGAGACAAAGAAGATCGCAGACAAAAGGGAATGTGTGCAACTGTAAGATGTTATCTTCCCCCAAGGGTTTTTAAGGAGTTCATTGTGAAGTTTGTGGTCTCTTTTTGCTTTTCGTGAATGAAAACCCCCAGAGCAGAGAAACCAGAGCTTGCTGCTTTTTATGGAGTTGCTTTATATGAGGGGCTCATAGGGGCAGAGTGCACCCCAGCAAGGAAGTTCATCGTATTCCTACATATGCAAATTCTGGCTACTTCAAAATTACCCAGCTCCTACTTTATGTCTTCCTGGGCTGGAGCCTACTCACCATCTTTGTGGAGCAGATCCTTTCTTGGTGTTCCAAAGGCTGGATTCCTATGTTAGAAAATAAAAATAAAGTCCATTTCCTGTTTAAATCCCTGATATTTTAAACCTGAAATTGTCTCGTGTCCACTAAGAGCCTCTTAGTCAAAATCATGACATTCATTTTGATGCAACCAGAAAAACATGTTCCAGGAGCAAATGACATTTACATTTCTAAACAAGCTGGAGAGATGTGATTCACTGAATGCCGAGTGTGTTTTTAACTGAAGTGCTTCATTTGAAAGAAACAACACTTGGTTAATTTGGCATGGTAGAAGAATTGAGGTGCTTTACGAAAGAAAGTTTTTCCAGATAGCAAAAAAGCACTCAAGTATCAACACTTTGGTCTTTTAATGATTTTCAGGAAATTTTTTTTTTCTGCATGTATTTCATGCTTTCCTACCACCATCTTTAAAGATGGAGAGCAATTGGATCTCTTCAACCATTTCAGGGTCACTCTTACAAATATGGGAAACAACTGAACATCCATTAAAATTATCCAGTTATCTCGTTAGTCTGATGACTTGGGTATTCTGATATCAACTTTTAGAAGAAAATAGGATGGAGATTCAATGATTGTACTTTAGCTTAGGCCTGCCTGGCTCCAAACCACCACCCCCTTTTTTTTTCCCTTTTTTATAGACATGCTTCTTCCTCATGCTAAGACATAAATATGTAAAATAAGACACAGCAACTCAACCTGAGTTTTTTCTTTATGGCTTGAGCCAAACACATTTGTTTTTTGAGTGGGGTGACTCATTGGGAAGGATGAACATATTTCTTTTCCTGTCCAGGGAGGGGAAACCAAAATTTATGTTTCTAAGGGTTGGGACTCTATGGTGATGAGACATCAAATTCTTCTTGATAGTCATTAAATGCAATTTGAAAGAAAATATTTTGTTTAAGGGCTTCTCCCTTCAAGGGTTCAAAGAGGGAAAACAGAAGGTTGGAAGAAGAGATGGGGATGGGAGCAGGGGTCCCTAGCCTCTGGGATGTAATGCTTGATGATCTGAGGTGGAGTTGATGTAATAATAACAGGAATAGTGCGTTAATCACTCAGTCATGTCTGATTCTTTGTAACCCCATGGACTGTAGCCTACCAGGCTCCTCCATCCATGGGATTTCCCAGGCAAGAATACTGGAGCGGGTTGCCATTTCCTTCTCCAGGGGATCTTCCCGACCCAGGGATTGAACCCAGGTCTCCTGCACTGCAGGCGGATTGTTTAACGTCTGAGCCACCAGGGAAACCCAATAAGGTGCACAACACATGCAACGCACTCGAATCATCCCGAAACCGTCCCTCCATCCCCGTATCCATGGAAAAGTTGTCTTCCAGGAAACCAGTCCTTGCTGCCAAAAAGTTTGAGGCCCACTGGATCGGGGGCTTATGGGCCGACACGGACGATGGTGGCGCTAGCCTAGGAGCGTCCACTCGTCTGTGTGAACTGCTGGACAGAATACCGCAGGTGGGGTGGCTGAGACAGCACAGAGTGACAGTGAAGGCGGACGCCCGCGACCAGGGCGCCTGCCGCGCTGGTTTCTGCCAGCCCTCTCCCCTCGGCTTGCAGGCGGTTGCCTCCTCACTGTGTCTTCACAGGGCCTCATGTCTGTGTGCGAATATCCTGGTGCCTCTTTCTCTTCTTAAAAGGTCATTAGTCCTTTTGGGTGAGGCACTCACTTTTATCACCTCCCTTAACCTCAATTCTCTCCAAATCTGGGCTTCCCTGGTGGCTCAGGGGTAAAGCATCTGCCTGCCAATACAGGAGATGAGGGCTCGGTCCCTGGGCCACAGAGGTCCCCTGGAGAAGGAAATGGCAACCCACTCCAGGGTTCTTGCCTGGGAAATGCCATGGACAGAGGAGCCTGGTAGGCGTTGCAGGGGGACATGAGTTGGACATGACTTAGCAACTAAACAACGAAAACAAATCTCCAAATATAGTCAACATTGCGAGGTCAGGTTTCAACATACAGATTTTGGGGAGACACAATTCAGTGTATAACAGAACTGCTTTAGGAAGTCAGGGAAGCCAAGGAAAGAATGGTCTTAGAGCTTCCTCCAGCATGAAAAGTGCAGGGGTTAGTAGGGCCACCACGGAGGGCAAGGTGTGTTCAGGCATGAATTACAGTGTTCAGCTTTCAGCTGCATGAATAGCTGCAAAGTTTATGGTGTCTAATAGTCTGGGCTTTGCATTGATGGGGTCAGAAAGATGACCGAGTCTTTTTGAGTCCCTGTGGGCCAGCCCCTCAGTCACCCTGGTCAGGTGCCTGCTTGTAGCCCCCCAGGGGGATTAGAGTAGAGAAGATTCTCTGTATTTATACCCTGGAAACATATAAGACACAACTCCTCATCTTCAGCTTGAGGACAAGGGGGTGGCTTTCCAAGGCTGTACTTCTAGTCCTTTTAACCACATAGAACACTGTCACACTCTGAGAAGTCAGAGAATATCCAGGATTGCCCTCGAATATGCTGGTGCTTTCAGAGGCTACTGATTACCTCTAAAGATACATCCTCAAAAGACTGTCATTTTAAAGGTCTGCTGGAGACTGTCATTGCCTCCTTCTGCTTCTGTTATGCTGTCTTGTTCTACTCAAAATTGCTCCCATTAAGTTTGGAGATTGTTCACATTTTCTCTTTTTTTTGTGGAGTAGAGTGGTAGGATTTAAGTCCTGGAAAACTTTTTTCATTCAGGTATTTTAAAATATAGTATTTGATGCTAGATAGCAAAATCTGCAAGAAGGCTGATCTAATTATTCTCTACCAAAGTAGAAGTTAGTGAAAATATTCTCTTTATAAAGTAAGTTTTAAAGCATCTATGTTTTAAATATTTTATAATAGCTATTTGGGTTGAGGAGGTATCATATTTGCATATATGCTGGTCTACTGCCCGTTCATTTCACATGCAGGTCAGTTACAAGTAAATTTCTCTGCCAGACTGGAGGGGGGCCATGGAGCCTGGAGACCTGAGGTGAGTTTAAATTCCTTGTCCCCATGTGCTTAACCACCTCTGTTGAAGCAGAGTGGGTTCAGACTTCAATGTTTCACACTGAATCGTTGATTCCACGGCCTGCTTTTTTTTTTCTTCATAAAAATCTCTGAAACTTTTTGTATGAAAAAAAAAAGCACATTTATCTTTCTAAGATAATTTCACAGAAATGATATGAAAGACTGAGCTGGAAAGAATTTAGAAAGTTAAAGCGAATAAAAGTGATGTATATGCTCTGTTTTTATGGTGGTAGGTCTTAGCACATAATTTCCTTGCCAGATTCAACAACATGTCTTTTATTTCTGTAAAACCCACTGACAGTCATTGTTGGCGTGCCAACTTCTACTCTCCCTTGTCAGCCCCTGGACACTTCACTGGTCCCAGTTCAGCTAGTACCAAGAATCAGTGGTGTGCAAATCCCCCCACTCCCACCCAGACTTGGTAACGCTCATTGTATTAGGTTTGTGATTAAAAGATATAATACATAGGGTTTAAAATGGTGGAAAACAAGTGCAGAAAGGAAGAGCACTGTTTCTATGAAAACCAAGTCAAATGCTTTGCAGTGATTCAGTAAACGCTCATCACTAGAGTAATTGCTGCCAATTAATTACAGGCAAGTCAACAGAAGAAGGAAAGTCATCAGAATTTGGAGCAATTCTGCACTCTGGTGCTTTCACAACTGTTTGCCACCTCACTTCACTTTAAAGAAACAAAAAACTGGAAATCTCAAGTGATGTGCTGAAGGGAGTTCTAAGTGAGAAAGATGACATTGAACTCTAACCAGAGGACTCATTTTCAGAGAATGAGTCTTGCCCCTGGCTTGGCCCCACTGGCAAAGATGATTCCTTTCCAGGTTTTTAGTTAAAATGTTTACAAAAGATATGTATCATTTTCTTTTGTTTTTTAAAGATTTTTTGATGTGGGCCATTTTTTTTTTGAAGTCTTTATGGAATTTGTTACAATATTGCTTCTGTTTTATGTTTTTTGACCATGAGCCATGTGGGATCTTAGCTTCCCAACCAGAGATTGAACCCACACTCCCTACTTTGGAAGGTAAAGTCTTAACCACCAGACCACCAAGGAAGTTCTAATCAAGTTCATCTTACTCTTTTTGAATCAACTTTTTCACCAAGTACAAGTGTCAGTCATACCAGATCCTATCAGCTAGGAGAGCTTCTTCTGTACAAAACAGATTTATATTGTCAATCAGAAGGGATAGTTTTGTGTTAGAGGGCAGGAGAAAGATTCAAGATGATGTGGTTAGTGTGGGATTAAATTGAATAAGGTTGCAAAAGACAATTGCATAAGATCAAGGTAAGAAAAACTGGCCTCAGATCACTGCAAGTGAATATTTGCAGGGAAATACGGGACTCTGGGTAAAGGATGGGTTATGAGCAAAGAGGCTCAAAAAGTGCTTGTAGTTTGGGGAATGATGTTTAGCCAGTAGGTGGACCAGATTGGCTGTAGAGGTTGATATAGAGATTGCTCTGTAGGAAATGGGAAGTCATTAAAGACATCCCTAGTAAATTGCCCTAAAAGTGGATTTCAATTCAAGTTAAGAGTGCATGTATCACTCCTGAAAAGCATTTGAGAATGCATATGGGCTTTCTTATGAGACATTGAGTCAACACAAGTCAAGGACAGGGGCTCTTAACACAGCCTTGATCTGGGGATATTTTCAAAAACTAACGCCTGTTGTCTCTGATTGGTTACGTAAGTGAATATTGAAACATTTCTAGTCAATAACATTCAGGTAACAAAAGATGCAGTAATACATCTCTGGTCAATAATTAACCTGTTTTTGTATTATGAACACCTTCTGGCAAGCCCTTCTCAAAACAATCTTTTTAAGTGTATAAAATAAAACACGTAGAATTTCAAAGAAAACAAAGAGTATTTAAAAATAATTATAACATCATGAAAAAAGAACATGTTTAACAGAGTAATCAGTTTCATTATGAATACATGACTAGTAAGGCTTAGGAGTGGGTCTATTTGATGGACACAATGAATCTTTAGGGATATCTGATATGGATGGCATCACTGACTTGATGGACGTGAGTTTGCGTGAACTCCGGGAGATGGTGACGGACAGGGAGGCCTGGCGTGCTGCGATTCATGGGGTTGCAAAGAGTAGGACACGACTGAGCGACTGAACTGAACTGAACTGATATGAAAATATGGATAGTTTTAATTAGTGACAAAGTACCAGTACATGCTACTACCGATTTTTGCTTACGTTCATCAATGAAGGAAGTGAAAAGTACAATTTTATTTGTTTCCGTGTGCAAGTTCATGGATTTTCTGAATTCTTCAAATAGAAGATATTGAGGTTCATGTGATTCTAGGAAGTATCATCAAGAGTTTTGAGTGATTATAATTAATTAGAAGCATTCCGAAAGTTCAGTAACATATTAAGAGTAACTAACATATGTTTCCCCACCCCCCGCCCCCCTCGCCCCCGCCTTGAGGTTTTCAGAGTTTTTCAGGATACAGGATCTAGGAGAGACTTTTTTTCCCTAAACCATGCATTTCTAAAATGTTAAAACTTTTACACAAAGCATGTATTTTTATTAAAAGAAGACAATGTGGAAAATTAAATTTAAAAAATTACATATTTAGTAATAACAAGAAAAAAAAAAGACAGAAGACACATCCTGTCTTTCCATCAATTAGAGAAATGATAACTAGATCATAGTAGTTCCTACCAATAGAATACCAAGGTATTTGATAAGATTCTATTTTTGTGGGCTTTAAAGACAAAACCATAATGATGTATATGTATTCATTGAGCTCTACATCTGCGATGTTTGTGCTTCATTGTATGTAGGTTATACCTCAATAAAAAAGCTAAACACAAACAATTAAATCTTGAAGGGGGGAAAAAACCAGAAGGAAGGGACTAACCAGGATGGCAGGAAGTTTGGGAATTGATGCCACAAGTGAAATGACAGGAAGAACTTGAGAAATTTAATTAGAATGGGAAAATTAGAGGTTACAGGGGAGTTTATGGAAATAATTGAAAGGCTGCCATGCAAAATAGTTTGAAAAAAATTAAAGTAAAAAAGGCAGGCAAATATATTACAACTCAAGGATGACAATTTAGGTTAAGTTGGTTTCCTCATCAAATAATCAATTGCTTTTCCTTTTCAAGGAATGGCTAGAAGCTCCAACTCACAGGTTTCTAAAGATCCTCTTAGATGGGGGATAATCACTGACATCCTTCCCAGGCTCAGAAATCTTTGGTTCTTTGGTGATTGGCGTGGGCCACTAGAATATCAAGATTATTGAGAACTCTATTTCTTGAAAAGCCCCTAGGTGCTCTCTGAGTCTGGTAGCACATTGGCCTCCCAGGCTTGTGTAGACGGCAACAATCCATGCCTAGATGTACGAGCCTTGTGGTCAGCAAGCTCTCAATAAATATGTGCTAAGAGTAAGCAGGAAATTCAGTTTAGTTCAGTTCAGTTCAGTTGCTCAGTCATGTCCGACTCTTTGCGACCCCATGGACTGCAGCACGCCAGGCCTTCCTGTCCATCACCAACTCCCAGAGTTTACCCAAACTCATGTCCATTGAGTCGGTGATGCCATCCAGCCATCTCATCCTCTGCCATCCCCTTCTCCTCCTGCCTTAGATCATTCCCAGCATCAAGGTCTTTTCAAATGAGTCAGTTCTTCACATCAGGTGGCCAAAGTATTGGAGTTTCAGCTTCAGCATCAGTCCTTCCAGTGAATATTCAGGACAATTTCCTTTAGGATGGACTGGTTGGATCTCCTGGAAATAAGTCTCTAAAATCTGAGGAATTTAACAGCTTTATAGTCATCATCTTAGGTTCAGGAATTGCCAACATTTGTTCATATAATTTTTTCTAAATTGAAATACAGTTGATTTACAATACTGTGTTAGTTTCAGGTATACAGCAAAGTGATTCAGTTATACATATGTATATATGTTTTCTTTCAAATTCTTTTCTATCATAGTTATTACAAGATATTGAATGTAGTTCCCTATGCTATATACAGTGTATGCATATACGCTGTTGCTTCAGTTGTATCTGACTCTTTGCGAGCCTATGGACCATAGTTTGCCAGGCTCCTCTGTCCATGGGATTCTCCAGACAAGTGGAGTGGGTTGCCATGCCCACCTCCTGGGGATCTTCCCAACCCAGGGATCCAACCCACGTCTCCTACAGCTCTTGCACTGCAAGCAGATCCTTTACTGCTGAGCCAGCAGGGAAGCCCTGTGCTATACAGTAATTCCTTGTCATTTATTTTGTAGATAGTGGTGTGTTTCTGTTGAACCTATATTCCTAACTTATTCCTCCTCCCATATAATTTTATTAATTAATAAAAATCCAGGGTTGTAATCAGTGTATCCAAAAATGAATTGTAATCAAGAATGAAAACTTGAATATCAATTTCAGCAATGAAGTTGCAAAATTTTAGGCAGGATATCCATAAAATGTACATCCAATTATTTGATGTGGTATTTGCATTGGTTTGACTGATGTGAATTACCTAGTGCCAATTATACTGTATGAGATTCAGTATATATAAATGTGTGTGTGTATTTATATTCATTGTGATTTATTTGGGCCAGACATTGATAGAAAATAACGTAGCACTTTGAAATTCTGCTAACACCCATGTTATTTGCTGATCCATTCAGCTCCCTAAGTGATAACATAGTACTATTTCAATAGCAGCTCTCAGAACATCAAATTTGGGTTGCAGAGTAAGGTCACAGTGCCGAGGTTCTGAGTGTGTCAGATGTGAAATCATCACAGATTTGGGGACGATGAGCAGACCAGACTTTGGATGTGACCTGGTGCAGCTGAGTAACTCACAAAGTCACAAGTCAGTCTCTGACTATAAAAGAGACATCTGATCAGATTGTCATGCTCTGGGTTTAATGGAGTGTTGCAGGGACTTTGACACAAACCATTACCCACTATTTACTTATTCAAGGCAGAAACCTACTGGAAAATTGAGTGAAATTATCCATACTTTAACAGCTTTGAGCAGATTGCACTATGATCAAAATTTCTAAAACACGCCCTTCTGAAGACATTGGCATTAACTACTATTGAGTCCTGTTATAGTACTTTAATCGCCATGTTTTACAAGATTATTTCTCTGTCTCTGGAATATGAAGCAAGGTTGTGTCATTGGAGGAGAATTTAATACCATCGGTTGAGTCTGTGATTCCTCAGTAGCTGTACTATTTGGAAGGATACTGTTAATCCAGAAAGTCAGTTAATTTTCACACTATTCTTTCATCAATCCTGTTTTATTTCCAAATTCCCAACACTTGTTCTTTATCTGGGTTCCTTGGACAGAGTTACATAGTAAACCAATCATGAACTTTCTTGTGCTTTAGGCTAATTGAAAGAAAGCTTTTTAAGTGAGACATAATATTAATAGGACTCTGAAACAGTGCATAGTTCAGGTACTTTTTCTTTTAATCGATTGTTAATGTTATATGAGAATGTGCTTAATCAATTGAGGCTATGTTTAAAATGATCTTTTCAAGCCCTACAAGACCATAATGAGTAATTAAAATGGATGAAATCATCAACAAATATTAATGTGAAGTTGGAAAAGGAAAATTTTAATGTATTAAATAAACGTTTTCCAAAGATCCTTTTAGCCAAAAAAATTATAGAAACCACTTTACTGACAAGCATTTTGTGTGCGTGCTTCATTTGTGTCCAACTCTTTGCGACCCTGTGGACTTGTAGCCCGCCAGACTCCTCTGTCCATGGAGTTCTCCGGGCAAGAATATTGAGTCAGTTGACATGGCCTTCTCCAGGGGATCTTCCCAACGCAGGGATTGCACCCCACATCCCCTACATCTCCTGCACTGGCACGTGGGTTCTTTACCACTAGTGCCACCCGGGAAGACCGAGTGTCTTATGTAAATTATTGCTAAATCATATTGGATTCTTTTACAACCCCCATGCAATTCCCCAGGCAAGAATATTGGGGTGAATTGCCATTTCCTTCTCCAATATCATCCTTCAATTAATGAATATATTGCTGCTGCTGCTGCTAAGTCGCTTCAGTCGTGTCCGACTCTGTGCGACCCCATAGATGGCAGCCCATTAGGTTCCACCGTCCTTGGGATTCTCCAGGCAAGAACACTGGAGTGAGTTGCCATTTCCTTCTCCAGTGCAGGAAGTGAAAAGTGAAAGGGAAGTGGCTCAGTCGTGTCCGACTCTTAGTGACCCCATGGACCGCAGCCTACCAGGCTCCTCCGTCCGTGGGATTTTCCAGGCAAGAGTACTGGAGTGGGGTGCCATTGCCTTCTCCGAATGAATATACTACATAACAGCAAATTTTTATAAAGTTTTCCTGTTTTTGTAACTAAGTTTTTTAAACTTGATGCATATTTTTACTCGCTTTAAAAAGTCTCTTCAAAGAAGAGTTTGGCAAAACAAACCAATTTAATAATAAAAAGCTGCCCATGATCTAAAATGTAATCACTAATGATGATCTCTGTCCCAGAATCATCTTTTGATTCTGGTTTCCTCACCGTTTGAAAGTCTGGCCCACATTCTAAGATAAATTTAATTTTTTCATCACACAGTCTAGTGGCATCAAGATGGGGCCTAAGGTTAATCATATCAGTCAAACACCCAACTTGAGAAAAATTCCACTGGAAAGCTCTTCAAATATCAGCAATGACATTTGAAGTAATTGCAAAGCTCAAGCACCAATTTAAATGAAAGGCTACCCCCCTCTGCCATGCTCTCTTTTCTCTAGTCGAACATTATAATGTTAAAAGCATCAAAGTACTATAAGGTGAATTAATAATGTGGCATTTTATTGATTGCCTATATATTCATTGGAGAGCTCTATTTTCAGCCTAGAGATTTTATGGAAAGGCCATTTCTAAACACATACTGTACAAAGTTCTGAAAGTTATTGTTTTTAAAAAATGCTGCTTAAAGGGCAGTCAGTTCTGAAGGGCCCTCTTGTCTTGTTTGAGCCCCAGATTCTTCTGCTTCTAAAATTATACTCATAACAAAATTTTTCAGACAGTGCCGCCTAATGAGCCTTCGAATGGTCATTACAGCTGTAATCCAGGAAATTAAAAATAGGCTACCATCTCTTGTTCAACGTACTTCAGTAGGCTGATTGGAAACGAAGGAGAAGAAACTGAGTGAAATTGACTTACAGTGGTGACAAGTTAAGGCTTTTCACAGGAAACAACCTGACAGGTGCTTTCTGACACCTTAGAACATCTCAGGAGGCCCAGCTGGGAGCATGCACACTGTATCAAATCCAGTGCGTTGGCTAGTAGGAATAGGATGTATGTGAAGAAAGGAAGGTTAAAACAGACAATCCCAGACACAGAAATGAAGCAACAGAATGCGGAGGAAGAGGTGGGAGAGGGAGCGCTTTCAAGCTGTGGATGTGGATAAAGAGCTGGGTAAAGAGATACTTGTCTCCTAAAGTGGATCTAGCGTTCCTGAGGCTGGGAAACTTCCTCTTAAATTAAGGTTTGCTGGTTGGCCCCGCCCTGATTTGGGTTCTTGATGGATTTTCAATCCCAAGTGTTGAAATGATAATGTGGAGACGATACTTTTATTTCGTAAATAATATTTGTTTTGTCTCCTGATTATAAAAGTGGTCCACGGTGAGAGTACAACAGATTAAAAATGGAGGAAGCCCAAAAGACAAATTTAGTGCAACCAGAAACCCACCCCCAAGGGTTTTGCCTGGCTGTAAGCCATATGTATAATTATTTTATTTGAAACGATTCTTTTAGAAACGTGCTGCCTCTCCAGGTCGGCAGTGGAGCAGGGCGTGGACTTCAGTTCAGGAGGGGGCATTCTGCTTCTTCAGGGTCCTCACCGAGGTGACAGGCTATTAGATGAGCCCTCCAGGAACAACGGGGCTGACCCTAGTGGAGTGTTTGTTTGTTGTAGTTTTGTATCTAGAATGCTTGTGCATCAGTTGTTTTCAAGTACAGGTGATAATACCTGATTAAGAGAAGGGTGGACAAAGAGGGCTTCCTTTTCTTAAGAAGACCAGTCAACTTGACTGGATAGTTTCAGGACTCTGGGTGCACTTCCCTTTTGCCTTCTCCTTGTTGTCTCCAAATGGCTGTGTCTGCAGACCTTGTGAGTTTCCACAATCCTCCTTACAGGTGGGAAGAGAGTGCAGTGACGAGGGCCAGACATCCTTGGGATGGGACAGGAGTTCTCATCTCATCAGGGAGAATCATCTTTCCAGGAAGATGCCTCGATGACATCTTAATTGCTGTGGAACAGAGTCTGACTCCATTCAACAAACTGGGTTTCTGTAAACTGAAGGAAAAAGGGCAAGAGAGGCTTGTAGCAAGCAGATGGTACCTGCCATAGCTCACAGGTTCAGCTCAGCAAATGGCCATCAGATTCATGTCCTGATTTTCATCCCCATCACTTTGCCTAACGGTAAAGCTTGCATTTCCGTTTCCAAGCTCATTTGTCTTTAACAAGCTAGAAAGATCTGCTGCAAGTTAAAACAATAAAAACATCTCATCTGATTTTTTTCAGGACTCCACATTTTACTGTGTCCTACTTACTGTTTTTCTTTTTTTTAAAGGTGGAAAAATGAGTGAATGAAAGACGAAGGGAAACCTCTAGTTCCAGAAACAATTTAAGGTATTTTTACAAATCTGCATACATCTATAAAATAAGTGAAAAATTAAAGGGACAGATGATGGAAACATAAAAGTTGAAAAGAAAAGACCTACAGATGATAAAGTCAGAACCCAGGAGACATGCCAATGACTTTGATATATATGTTTGGAGTGTGCCATAGATTTTGTTCTAAATTTCTTAGAAATCAATGCATAGAGAGTTGTCCTATTGATTATAAGACACACACTACCCATACTTAAATAATTACTAGATTAACACTGAGATTGGTAAGCTTTCTCCCATGGATTCCCACTGAAATCACAGCGTGTATAATGAATGTATATCCTTGGTGATATTCTGAGAATGAGCATAATTATAAGCCTCTTTTAGAAGACATGCCCTAATATTAGGGTTACAATAACCTCCAAACAGGAATGCTTTGGAAAGAGAAACAGTGATGGCAACATGATAATGTCTGTTGGCACCTTCCTGGGCGAACCCGGGCACATTGCCTGCCCGTCCGTGTCAGAGGGAGCCATCGTTTCAGAGGAGACACGTCTATGCACGATCTCTACAATAGACCTCTCAGCCCTTTTGTATTCTCTCTAAATTCCCTAGCCCATCATCCACATTGTCATTTTCTGCACATGGCCTCATCTCTAACTTCAAGTGCAAAATGAAAGTTTCTTGGCAGACACTCTGTCCCCATATGTCTGACCTTTTTTTCTCTAGCTGCCTTATTCAAACTTTCTTTTTTTAAAAATGTTTCTGGGATTTGGGGTTATTTTTTATTTAAAATTTAATTTTTTTTAACCTTTGACCCCACTGTGCAGCATGCAGGACCTAGTTCCCAGGCCAGGGATGGAACCTGCAGCCCCTGGTTTGGGGAGTGTGGAGTCCTAGCCACTGGGCCTCTCAGCTTGTGCCCTTCCCTCCTGTCACAGCCTGCATGGGCCTCAGGTCCCGCTTCACCACGGCCACGTCTTTGAAGAAGCTTTGCTACGAAGGGAAGGGCAGAGTTTTCCATGCTCGTCATCTTCATTTCCGTTCCTCGCTACGTCTGCTCTGTCTACTGGCAGAGACTTTTGCCTCATGGCTTTTGCCTCTAACTCTCCGGAAAAAATACAGAAGAGCCCGCCCCCCAGCCCGGAGCCCCAATGGTCAAGGTCCCCGCGCGCCACGGCATTTTCAGTGACTTGCTCCCGGACGCCGTCCCTCCTCGCCTGTGACGTCACGCCCGTCTGCTTTCCCTCTCTCTCCTTTGATATGTCTTCTGGCTTTCCGTCTGTTGGATTTCCTCTGCTGGTCCCTTAAATGTGGTATCCAGCACAGTAAGGGTCAGTACTGCCGGATGGCGAGAACGAAGACCGAGTCCGGACCGTGTGGGTCTGCTTCCTCACTGTGCCCTTCAGTGTCTCTGGTACCTTGGGCAGAGAACTTGCCCCATCTGGGCCTCCGTTTCTTCAACCATGAGAAAGATAAGGATGAATCTGTCTCCTATACAGATTGTGAAGATTAAACAAATTAAAATACATAAAACGAACAAACAAAAGAACATAAAGGCTCCCAAAAATGTCTTTTAAATGAAATACAATACATAAAGCACACAGAGCTCAATATAGCTATTAATTTCAGAACAAAACAAACACAACTCAGATTTTCCGGCTTAGGTCTGTTCTCTTTGTTCCCAGCCTTTCTAAACGAAGTGTCTCAAATGGCTTCTTCGTCAACTATACTTGTGTGTTATGTGCTAAGTGACTTCAGTCATGTTTGACTCCGTGCGACCCTATGGACTGCAGCCTACCAGGCTCCTCTGTCCATGGGATGCTCCAGGCAAGAATACTGGAGCGGGTCGCCATGCCCTCCTCCCGGGGATCTTCCCGACCCAGGGATTGAACCCAGCGTCTTTTACATCTACCTGCATTGGCAGGTGGGTGCCTTACCAGTAGCACCACCTGGGAAGCCCGGTCAACTATGCACGGAGACCCTGGACTGCCTTGCTCCAGCGCACACCTCCGTGAGCACAGATTCCTGCTGGAGAATGGACATCTTCACTTAGCTCAGACGCAGTCATCTGGGATGAACTCACCACCTCGCTTTAGTCCTTTTTTATTTTCTCTCTTGGCAAAAGGTGTCCAAATGCACCAGGTGGGATTTCGGGAGTCATTTTTCATTCTCCCTCCTTTTCACGTCGAATCAGTCATCGGGTCCTGTCAGGTTCGCTGACACCGCCTCTCCTGCCTTTCTATCTTCCCTCCACCCGCTCAGCCCCTCCCTGGGTCCAGACACCCACTCGGTCCTGGATTAGTGGATCAGAGGATGCTGCTTTGTGTCCTGGCCTCTGATCTTACCCCTCTGCACTTCACTCTCCGTGGAGCTACTGGGGGGATTTGGCTTGACTGAAAAGCTGATCAGATTACTCCCCTTTTAAAAGTGATTCATAGATTCCTAATAGTCCTCGGGATAAAGTCCAAAGCCTTCAGGATTGCTTGCCTGATCCTTCGCAATCTCTAGCCTCGGACTCCTTCAGCTGCGTTTTTTGACACTTCTACCCCTGAAATGTGCATTTCCACCAAAGCGATGCACATATGGAATCAATAGTTTCTCCTCCTGCTGAATGAACTTCAAAGTGAATTTGTATCGAGAGAATGTTTTCTCTGGCTGATCCAGTAGGTCGAATTATTGCTTGTCTCAATGTTTATGCAGTACAATTGAATTGTATACAGCATGTTTTCTAGTTTTTATTTAGTCGAAACAATCTCATTGGGAAGATTATCTTGTATGTTAATGTTATACTTGATATTTGATTAATTAATTGGGCATCTCTGTATCAGAGTACTTAACACATTCCTTCACAAAATTAAAATTTCTAATTCAATTTTCTTCCCTTGTAAGATTCACATGGTACTTGTCCCTTCTTTCAAGTTTTTGGGTTTTTTATTTTTCTGGGTTGAATTTTGGAGATTACAATTTTTCCATGTATAGGATTAGCCTGTTAGTCCTTATTAAAGTTTTTATTTTGTTCATTATAATCTCCAATATTATTTATTAGGAATTGAATTATGGATTTATTTCATGTATCTTCATTTAATTGAAAAGGTTATAATAAACGGTTCTCTTAGGCATTCCAAGATGGTACAGAATGGTCAGCTGATTTATTGTGCTGATAATCTATTTCTTTCGTATATGTCCTACTGTTTTGTGGGACACATACTCACAGCCCTTATTCTGGCAGAATACAGAACAAGGAACAGGGTTAAAATGGCAGGATCAACATACCAAGATAATATGGTCAAAATGATGGGTTGGAATGGGAGTGTGGACATGTCCTTCTTCTGTATTTGCTGTACCATGTTCTTGCCATCACAGGTTTTTCTCTTTTTAGAATGGCTCTGTGCTAGTCAGGACTGATTTCATTGAGAATGAACAAAAACAAAGTCGGATAAACTTACGAAAAATGTGTGTCTCCTTGCCATCATTAGAGCTTTTCTCTCTCAGAGAAAAGCATCTGTGAAGAAAATCTCAAGAAATATTTCTAATTGGTCCACTTTGGGTCATGTGCCCATTCTGCACCAATCACTGTGGGCGGGAGGATGCAGCATTCTTGGCTTACACGCTTACCTCTGTGGGGGAAGATCCGGAAGGTGGGAATATTGATTGGTTGGAGGGGATGATGGGGCAGCAATAAAGGCAAAGAAGGATGCTGTCTCCAGAAAGAGAAGGATGGATGGTGGAGAAGCAGCCACAATTTGCTGCACGTTCTGTTTGCCTCTTCTCAGTTTAGTTCAGTCGCTCAGTCATGTCCGACTCTTTGCAACCCCGTGAATCACAGCATGTCAGGCCTCCCTGTCCATCACCAACTCCCGGAGTCCACCCAAACTCATGTCAATCGAGTCAGTGATGCCTCCAGCCATCTCCTCCTCTGTCGTCCCCTTCTCCTCCTGCCCCCAATCCCTCCCAGCATCAGGGTCCTTTCCAATGAGTCAGCTCTTCGCATCAGGTAGCCAAAGTATTGGCGTTTCAGCTTCATTATCAGTCCTTCCAGTGAACACCCAGGACTGATCTCCTTTAGGATGGACTGGTTGGATCTCCTTGCAGTCCAAGGGACTCTCAAGAGTCTTCTCCAACACCACAGTTCAAAAGCATCAATTCTTCATCGCTTAGCTTTCTTCATAGTCCAACTCTCACATCCATACATGACCACTGGAAAAACCATAGCCTTTACTAGACGGACCTTTGTTGCAAAGTAATGTCTCTGCTTTTTAATATGCTGTCTAGGTTGGTCATAACTTTCCTTCCAAGGAGTAAGTGTCTTTTAATTTCATGGCTACAATCACCATCTGCAGTGATTTTGGAGCCCCCAAAAATAAAGTCTGACACTGTTTCCACTGTTTCCCCATATATTTCCCATGAAGCGATGGGATTGGATGCCATGATCTTCATTTTCTGAATGTTGAGCTTTAAGCCAGCTTTTTCAGTCTCCTCTTTCACTTTCAGCAAGAGGCTTTTTTGCCTCTCCTAGTTGCTCCCAAAACACTTTATACTTTGTCTCACGGTAATTATAACAAAATTCTTCTTTAATGTGATTATCTATCCCACTGGTTGGGAATCTTTAATATAAGGAAAATATAATATAAGGAAAACTCTTGGTACACTTTTGTCCGCCTGTTTACCTAATGCTCAACAAAAATCATGCAACCAATAATCCCTGTGGAGAGAGTGCAGGAAGGAGGAAAAATTTGGAATTCACTATTTTAAAATGGTTTATATCTGACCCACAAAACTCTGTTCTTAACCAACTCCACTTTGGAGAATTTTTTTTTTCCATATCAAGTTCAACTGGCTGATTTGCATTTAATTTTAAAGATGAGGCTCCCAACTGATCATGAAGTGACTCTATAGGAAGAAAGATGAAAGAGTAAAGAAAAGCCCCACATTTGGTCACTTTTGAGGCTTAGCGTGAAAGTCACCAAGAAAGATGAAGCCACGAAGGGATGAGAAGAGGAATTACTTTTCCAGTTACTTGATATAGCATGTACCATGGGGACGCTATCTTTTTGAAAGATCGTCTAGTGAAATGTTAAATTTGGGGAATGAATGGGGATAAGTGATCACCAGGGTTGATTAAACGCCTTGACTACCAGCCATTTTAGACAGAGATAACATTTTTGCAACCATTTTAAGTCATTGCCACACAGAAGGTGAAGCTGCCTATGGAAATCACGGACACAGGAATAAACCTGCCACCGCGTGAGATTTACAGCCCTGCCAGGCAATGAACTGAAAGGTCACTCCTGAATTAAGTTACCTTTGTATGACTTTCTGTTCTGGGTATGAAAATACACAGGATGGTGAAATCCATTAAGCTACAGTTGACAGCAAGAGGGGTTCATTAATTCAGGAGTGGGAGTAGGCTTGCCTTTCTGCAAAAACCTCGTGGGAATGTGATGGGCATGGTTTGGTTCTTGAAGCCAAATGGAGCACTCAATAGGAGATGGCTTTGGGAATAAAACCAGCCATTAGAACCTCCGTCTAAAAATAATCATTGCCTGAATGGGCCATGTAGTGGCCTTGGAGAAATTGCGTTTGTTACAGTGCGTGAGGGCTTTGTGATAATTACATGGTGCCAGGAACTGGTAAACCACTTCCAGTACATGTTGGATAAATATAGCATCACAATAGCGGTGCCATCAGGCTTCCCTGGTGTCTCAGATGGTAAAGAATCTGCCTGCAATGTAGGAGACCTGGGTTCAGTCCCTGGATGGGGAAGATCCTGTGGAGAAGGGCATGGAAACCCACTCCAGTATTCTTGCCTGGAGAATCCACAAGGACAGAGGAGCCTGGCAAACTTCAGTCCATGGGGCAGCAAAGAATCAGATGCAACTGAGTGACTAAGCATTGCCCAACCCAGAGGTGCCATCACCACAGGTAGCAAATGAGGGGCTGGTGGAAGCTGGCATGGCTTGGCAGTGAGACCGCAGTCTGCACAGGGCAGAGGTCAGGGTCCCTAAGATCAAAAAGGAATTTATCATTCCTTGAAGCTAGAGCTTGGAAAATAGACTCCATTTTCTCCCAAAAGTGGAATTAGATGCTGTACTTCCACGGTTTAACATTTGAGGAGACGTGTTTAATGAATAGATGGCTCTGCAGGGCAATCAGGAGGCTCCTTGCAGTCACTGATGAGAAGAGTGGTCCGGGACGGGAGGACCCTGACCTCCACCCTGTTATTCCAGAATGCCGCTGACATTGGAGAAAGCAAACAGCAGTGCTTGCTCAGACGTGTCGGGGTTGCAGCTTGAGAAGGATAACAACTCTGAAAAAAAGAACAAGAGGCGAAAACCATCTGTGAGCCACCCCTGACAGAACGTGGGTGAGGTTTTCCAGCTGGAGAACGAGCAAGTGCCTGTGGTCCTGATTCAGGGGAACCAGGTTGGAGCGGGCACTTGTCTGGGGCACTTTCTTGTGAAGAGTGAAGTCTGGATGGGCAGATCCTTTCTGCTGCTCAAGTCAGGGAGAACTTCAAATTTATTTCCTTATCGCTGAGATGGCTTTGCCCTGCAGGAGTTCATCCTGGGAGTTCATTTTGGTCCCCACAACCTTTTGGAGGCAAGGAGGTAGGGACAGAGATGTCAGAGGGGATTTTATTTTGGTGGTGAAGTACTTGGTACAATAGCTAAGACGATATCTGGGCTAAACTTCAATACAAATGTTGACATATTCTTTTAGCCTAGTACAATTATATTGGAGCAAGTGAAAGAGATAAACCTCTGATATTTTCTGTATCTGCCTCTGTGGGCTGAGTCCCTCCATCTGGAAGTCTGCTGAGGCTCAAAGGTGTGACCAGCATCACCCCAAGGACTCTGAATCCCTTTCCCTCCTGCTCTGCTGCTTTTGCTGCCGCTAAGTCGCTTCAGTTGTGTCCGACCCTGTGTGACGTCATAGACAGCAGCCCACCAGGCTCCTCCATCCCTGGGATTCTCCAGGCAAGAACACTGGAGTGGGTTGCCATTTCCTTCTCCAATGCATGAAAGTGAAAAGTGAAAGTGAAGTCGCTCAGTCATGTCCAAGTCTTCGCAACCCCATGGACTACAGCCCACCAGGCCCCTCCATCCATGGGATTCTCCAGGCAAGAGTACTGGAATGGGTTTCCATTGCTTTCTCCACCTCCTGCTCTGAGAGAGCTTATTTGAGTCATTTCCAGCAACTTCACACCCTGGTTCCTCTACCTTTTTCTGCTGCTCAACATCCAGACAAGCTGAACTGATCCTGGCTGGCAAAATTCTCTCCTTGATTCTATCTTCCTTTTCAATCACTGCCGCTGTGTGCAGACACTTACTTCCCAACAGCTGGTGTGTGTGTGGGGGTGGGGTGGGGAGGTGGGTTGGTGGTAGTGGGTGGGGCGTCTTGAAACCTCAGAGATGGCCCTCCATGACCTGCTCATTGTAAGGCTGTGAACTTGTAGACACCCATGCACCCTTTGTCTGCCAACACGATGTCAATTCTTTTCCCATTGCTGGTAACGTTTGATATCAAATCAGTCATTTTCCAGATTTATTTTAGGTTTATCTGTCATCTTAATTTTTGCTAATCAGATAGAAGACACAGTGTTCTCCTTGTTTTGATTTGTATTTCTCTGAGAGTTGATAAGCATTTTTATGGGCTTGTTGATTATACATATATATACATACATATATATAGTTGTTGTTTTTGCCTCTTCAAATTCCTTGCACAACCAGTCCATCCTAAAGGAAATCAGTCCTGGGTGTTCATTGGAAGGACTGATGTTGAAGTTAAAACTCCAATACTTTGGCCACCTGATACAAAGAGCTGACTCACTGGAAAAGACCCTGATGCTGGGAAAGATTGAGGGCAAGAGGAGAAGGGGATGCCAGAGGATGAGATGGTTGGATGGCATCACCGACTCAATGGACAGCGGTTTGGGTGGACTCCGGGAGTTGATGATGGACAGGGAGGCCTGGGGTGCTGTGGCTCATGGGGTCGCAAAGAGTCAGACACGACTGAGCAACTGAACTGAACTGAACTGAATTCCTTGCCCATTTTTTTTTGTATTGAGCTTTTTCTTTTTTATTGACTTGTAGCAGCTTTCTACATAATATGGATATTGATTTTTATATATATATATATATATATATATATGTAAAGCATAGAGGCTTAAATCAACAGGATATTATTATCCCATGGAATTCTGTTAGTTGCCTGGCCTCAGCCATGAGGTCTTCTGGCTTTGTATATTTCATCTAGTTGCAGTCAGGAGCAGCTGGGACCTGAGTTATCTAAAGGTCTATTGGGTTGGCCATCTAAGAGACTCCCACCCAGGGAGGCAGGGGTGTGATCTGCCCTTCACAGTTCTCCGGGGGCTTCAGCTGGGACTCCCTGCCACGGTGCCTCCAGGTGGCCTGTCCATGTGGTCTGGGCTTTCACAGCCTGGTGGCTTATTGCTAAGTGCAAGCATTCTAAGAGACAGGATGCAGAATGGCCAGTCTGAAATCCTAGGCATGGACAGTAGCACAACATCACGTCTGTTATGATTTGTTATAAAGTAGTCAGGGAGCCCAACCAGATTCAGTGTGGGAGACAGGAAGAGCATTTTGAAAATGTCATCCTCTTGAATTCACCAGGATCCACTCTCTTACTGCAGATTATTAATATATGTACATATTTCCCACATGCAAAATGTGCACTGCCCTTGCCCTCCACACCACTTCCTAAGCCCTCCTTTCCACCTAAGTTTTACTTGTACAATGATGGCTTCAAGTCCAAGGGTCAAGATTTAATGATCTAAATGAGGCCCAGGTGTAGATGAGGCTCCTTGAGCGTGGGCCCTCTCTGTTTGAAAACCTGTGAATCAAAGAGACACGTTATCTACGCACACACACTAGACATATTAACACAATGTTGGATAGGCAAAGCAAAACCACAAATGACATTCCCGTTCAAAAGTGAGGAAGATGGGAGGTGCATGATGCCAGTCACTCGTCTAGAGCAGTTATCAAATCCAGCTGGGCACGTACTGCCAGTTCTTTGAATTATTCTGCTTCCTGGGAATGATTTTCCATGGTTTGTGGCTCCAGGCCCCAGTTTCTCCTTTCTTCCTTCAAGCCATCTTTCTTTTTCCATAATACATAGACCGTTCACATCTGAATGTTTCTACTACTTTCTTTCTGCCCGTTGTAGTTGGGGAGGGGGTAACCCATTTCCCTCTGATTCCTTCAGTTCAAGCTGATATAATTCTTTTAAAAATGTCATAGGTCCCTTGTGTATCACATTATTTTAATAGTACACTTCACCAGACGAAAGTCACATAGGTTCTTCATTTGAGCCAAGAGTCAGGATGCTGTGGAAAAACACCCTTAAGATCTCAGAACATTTTTCTTAGTTAGAAGAATCCCTGAGACATCTTAATTCTTAACAGTACTCACCATCAAAGAGAAAAAAATCTGAGTGAGGGCCTTCAGATTATTGGAAGCCTTGCTAAGTACACACATGAAATATTCTGAGAGCCCATCTGAAGGTTGTATAGCCACGCAGTCGAGGTCTTTACACTGAGACCATGCTTTGCCAGATTTAGTGTTCATCCTGAGGTCATTCTTTATTTTTTGAGTCTTTTGCAACTGGATCAACTTGGAATAAGAATTTGTTTATTTTTATTTCTTTTTTGTTTATTTGTTAAATTTTTTATTGAAATATAGTTGGTTTACAATGTTGGGTTAGTTTCTGGTGTACAGTAAAGTGATTCAGTTATATATATATGTGTGTGTGTGTCTATACATATAGTGGGGCTTCGCTGGTGGCCTAAGATCATGGCATCCGGTCCCATCACTTCATGGCAAATGAAGTGGAAACAGTGGAAACAGTGTGGAAACAATGGCTGACTTTATTTTTCTGGGCTCCAAAATCACTGCAGATGGTGACTGCAGCCATGAAATTAAAAGACGCTTACTCCTTGGAAGGAAAGTTATGACCAACCTAGATGGCATATTAAAAAGCAGAGCATTATTTTGACAACAAAGGTCCGTCTGGTCAAGGCTATGGTTTTTCCTGTGGTCATGTATGGATGTGAGAGTTGGACTATAAAGAAATCTGAGTGCTGAAGAATTGATGCTTTTGAACTGTGGTGTTGGAGAAGACTCTTGAGAGTCCCTTGGACTGCAAGGAGATCCAACCAGTCCATCCTAAAGGAAATCAGTCCTGGGTGTTCATTGGAGGGACTGATGTTGAAGCTGAAACTCCAGTACTTTGTTCACCTGATGTGAAGCTCTGACTCATTGGAAAGGACCCTGATGCTGGGAATGATTGATGGCAGGAGGAGAAGGGGATGCCAGAGGATGAGATGGTTGGATGGCATCACTGACTCGATGGACATGGGTTTGGGTGGACTTTGGGAGTTGATGACGGACAGGGAGGCCTGGGGTGCTGTGGTCACGAGGTCACAAAGAGTTGGACATGACTGAGTGACTGAACTGAACTGATACTGGTGGCTCAGATGGTAAAGAATCTGCCTGCAATGCTGGACACCTTCGTTCAATCCCTGGGTCAGGAAGATCCCCTAGAGAAGGAAATTGCTACTCATTCCAGTGTTCTTGCCTGGAGAACTCCGTGGACAGAGGAGCCTGGCGAGGTAGGCCATGGGGTCACAAAGAGTTGGACATGACTGAGCGACTAACACACACAACATACACAATCACACACACATATATATTCTTTTAAAAATTCTGTTCCATTCTAGGTTATTACACGGTAGTAAGTGCAGTCTCCCATGCTCTACTGAAAGACCTTGTCATTCATTCTATATTTAATGTTTGTGCCTCTCTCAATCCCAAACCCCTAATTCATCCTGCACCCCCCAATTCTTTTCACTTTCTTCTTTTAAAATACCTCTTTGACATATGGTTAAAGTAATGATCTATAACTCTTGTTTTTATCTTTTAGCTTTCTCTCAAACAATAATTTCACATTTTCTATGTGTTTTGGAAGAGTCACTTTGTTTCATGTACTTTTGTTTATCTACTTTTCTCTGCTTCTCAGATCATTTACTATTTTTTTAAATAATGTTTCTAATTTCTTGTGACCCTGATCAAATTTTTTTCTTGTAGTACCCTGCTTAAAGTAATTGCATGTGATATAAGCTTTCCAAATCTGAGGATAATAATTGCACTTATTTGAAGTTTTTTCCCTTTCATTAATACAGCTTCAAGAAGTATTTGCAATGTATGTGATAGGCAAATAGGTCTTTGACTCATTAATTCCATCTGTAGGATTTAAGGAAATATTCTGAAAAGTTCCAGATGATATATGCACAGTGTTATGTAAGATCAAATTGCTAGCAGAAAGATAGAAAAGAAGGGAGGAAAGGAGAAAGAAAGTCTAATAATAGAAATTTGGTTAAACATATTTTGGTCTGTCCATTAAAAAAAACAAAAATCCCAACATATAATTTTGTAACAGAATCCCAGTGATAATTCCCTTTCAAAATATAGACAAATAATAATGTAGATTTCTATAAAATATATTGATTATGGTCATTATTTCTGAGAGTTGAGATTAACGAGAAACTTTTACTTCCTATTTAACCACTTCTGTACTACACTATTTGATATATTCGTCAGTCAACATGCTATTTTATAATCAGGAAAGTAATCTATCACCTTTGAAAACCCAATACATGCTTTCTATGAAAATATTCAGAAAATGCATGACAGCAGAAAAAAGGAAGTAGAGAATGACCCATAATTCTACACACTGATATTTTCTGTCCTAACAGCTTAACACTTGGCTTATTTATCTTGTGATGCGTGCACACACACACATGTACGCACACTCACACACATGTTTAGTTGAAGGGCGCACGCCAAGCATGACCTTCTTATTCTTTTTTTCAACCTGGGTTTTACTTGGTCTCTCCCAGGTGGCGCAGTTAGTAAAGAATGCAGGAAAAGCCAGAGAGGTCAACTCGATCCCTAGGTCAGGAAGGTCCCCTGGAGGAGGAAATGGCAAAGCACTCTAGTATTCTTGCCTGGGAAACCCCATGGACAGAAGAGCCTGACGGGCGACAGTCCATAGGGTTGCGAAGCGTCGGCCACAACTGAGTGACTGAGCGTGGGTTACCTAGTAATATTTGTTGTGCGTCTTTTCACACCAGTTAAGGCATGTCTGTATCTCTATAACTAAGCACATCACCATCCCAATACTTCACTGTTTATCACAGCAATTTCCAGCTCTTCATTGGAGAGCTCACCTTCTCTTCCTATTACCGGTGTTTGCCTCCGTGAGCCTTCTGGCCTCCATGTGAGCTGATGGGCTTCATTCATCCCTGCCTCCTCCCCATGTCCTGAGCGTGGTGCCTGCCACAGCACAGATCTGCCACATTTCCTGTTGAGTGAATGAGTGAATGAGCCAGTGAATGAGTGACTCCATCCGTCAGAGCCCGTCTCGCCCAGCACACAGAGACCCAGTCATCACGTGCCTCTGGGAGCCTTGTGCGTTTCTCTGTGGTTAGCTGTCCATCTGGAAGCTGAGAGTAATAAATGCCACATCACGGGAAGTTTAAAAGGATGAAAGAGATAATATTTATAAAATACTTAACTTCTTTAGAAGGAAAATCCCCGCCAAGTCCAATGTGTATACTATTATCATTGACTCTCCCCAACCCCATCAATCACACATGATTCGCTAGCTGGTGTTTTCTCTCTTGGCAGCTGCATTTTTAACCCTTTTTTTTTTCCCATTAAAGTATTCCAGGAAGTTGAGATGAATACTATTCCGTGTGAACCTCACACCTTCTTTAAAAATCGCAGCGTGTTCTACACTAATTAAAAAGGCGATATTTTTTTTAATCCTCCCAACATCTCGCTGAGATAGGGGAGGGAAGCTATTATTATCCTAATTTTGCAGCTAGGGAAACTGACACAGAGACACTCACTCACTCAGCACTAGATGGAGGATGATAATAGATGTAGAACTTGAATCTTTTGGTTTCTATTCTTAAGCTGATGATTCACAATAAAAATCACACTTTAGAATGCAATAAACTCTTCTGAATCTGTGGAGGGGAAAAAAAAAAAACAACACTTTTTTCTCTCCCCTAAACAATGTTACACTATGGAAATAAAACATTGACCATGAAGCTGTTCAGACAGTAATTTGCAACAGTAAAGTTGCCAGATTATACTGCCTATTACAGAAAGCATGTGAAGGGAGCTGAAGGGGCTGGTAATCCCCTTCCTTGGGGCTTTTAGCCTGAAGTCTCAAAGCATGGCTTGGTCTGCAGGCTTGTACTTAGCTGTTTAGTTGCGTCAGACTCTTTGCGACCCCATGGACTGTAGCCCTCCAGGCTCCTCTGCCGGTGGGATTTCCCAGGCAAGAACTCTGGAGTGGGTTGCCATTTCCTTCTCTAAGAGATCTTCCCGAGCCAGGGATTGAACCCCCGTCTCTTGTGTCTCCTGCATGGCAGGCTGATTCTTTACTACTGCGCCACCTGGAAGCTCTGTATGGGGCTGTGACTCCTACATCAGGCTGAAATTGTGCTTGTTTGAAATGCTAACATTAAAGCCCTTTTCTGTTGCATTGGCACATAATTTTGCCTTATTTTTCTCAGCGATGAAAACAAGTTGCCCATGCTAAAAACAGACTAATAAAGTACAGCTGATTTATTAGTTATTCAAATACTTATTGAGCCCTGATGACATACCAAGCCCCTGGATGTTGGAGAGACCAAGATGAACAAGAGAAGCTGAGTCTCCTCCCTCACAGAGACTACATCAAAGTAGGAGTCACCATAAGCAAACAGCAAACAGAATAATTAAAAGTCATCTGCAGTTCCTATCTGATGAGTTACAGGCATTGTTTAGTCACTAAGTCCCATCCAAATCTTTTGCGATCCCATGGACTGTAGTCCGTCAGGCTCCTCTGTCCATGGGAATCTCCAGTCAAGAATACTGGAGTGGGTTGCCATTTCTTTCTTCAGGGGATCTTCCCCATCCAGGGATCAAACCCATGTCTCCTGCATTGGCAGGTGGATTCTTTACCACTGAGCCACCTGGGAAGCCCATCATGATGGGCTGAGGTCCATGAAGTAAATAGAGCCGAGTGGAGTTTGGCAAGTGACCGAGGTGGGGTGTCAGATGGGAGCTATGTGAAGACGAGCCCTTTCAGCAGAGACTTGAACCTTAAAGACAGGAACTGCTAGCAAAGCATATTCCAAGCAGAGGGAACAAAAATATAAGGGCATTGTTTCCCCAGTCCTAAAAAGCTTTTCTGTTTCTTGTGCATTTTTCAAGATGAGCCCACGTGGTCTTGCTAATCATTTTCTTCCTTCGGGGGTGGGGGGCTTCGGCACATCTGCTTTTTTTCTTCATTCCAGCCCTTGTAAGTGACAATGTGGCAACAGGCTGTGGGGTGTTCCCCCCCCCGAGACCTCCTCCAGCCCCTTGGGTCCATGGCACCGAGCAGAGGACCCCACAAAACTTCCGTGAAATACCTGGAACGCAGACTTCTGTTTGGGCGCATGCCTTTTATGTCCTGGCTGAATCTGAAACCATTCCACACCACATAAAAGACTTGATAAGAGATCAGCTAGCAGCTGTTGGAACGAAGCATCTTCATGCTTCCAAAGTTCTCCTTATCTTGTTTTATTTGCCTCGTTTCTCTTTGGCACCAAGTGGAGGACGGGACATGGGCAACACCTTACCAAAACAATGATTTCTTCCTGAAACGTCACCGGTTTCTGGAACTGGCTCTTGGCACCTGGTAGGGGACATTTCAACCCCGGGAGGTAGATAAATTATGTTTCATGCTCTCAGGGCACATCCCTGGCTTTCTGGGTCGCAGACACCTCCAAGAACACAGGAACTAGACCACAGTTGACTCTTCTTGTGCCAAACAGCAGTGGCTGAACCGCAGAGGCAGCTAGTTCCATGGGACGGCTGTTTCTAATTGCTGTTCCTCTCTTCACCGTTCTGGCTTTGTTTGGAGAGTAAAGAAAGTTTCTAAATATTTTGAACCCTGGGGTCCTTTGTGGCATTCCTTGGTCTCTTCTCCTTTCACTGAAACATAAAACAACCAGCGACTATTTGCTTGTGTAGCCATTTCCATGTGTATACACTCGGGAGGATGGGGGTACAATTCAACAGACTGGTTCCCTCTCAGCTTCTGTCACGTTCCTTCCGATGTGAAAGGCTGAGGACCTAGAAACACTTGCTTGGAAGATGCAATCACCCTAGATGGCTTATCGCAAAGACAGAGCATGGGAGAAAAGATGCTGGCTTCACGTTCAAGTTCAACAAGGTGCAATTAGAGCTCAGCGCTCTCCTCCCATGTCCCTAATAAGGTATTTCTGGCAAATGATAATTAAGTCATGGCTTCGAGGCACTACGGTGTGACTCTTACAAATGGGCCAACTCAATTCGTCAAAATCACGTTTATGCAAGGCTTTGATCCCACCTGCAGCCCACACCTGTTTTGCGGGGCCGGGTGACTGGCGGGAGCGCGCAGGCTCAGTTCCGCCCACTGCCCCACCTTGCATCGCGTTCACCGGCTGCCCCGGCCCGTGTGCCCTGACTTTGATCTCCGGGCATCGTGGAAGCCATCGGCTGTGACAAGAGTTTTGTTCGGCCTCACTGCCTTGGAATGCAAGTCTCAAGGGTTCTGCCCCTGGAAATTGGATGACGAGGTGGCACACGTTCCAGGAGGGTAGGCTGGCATGTCGGGGCATCTCAAAGATGCTTTTCCATAACTTCATTCTTCTGGGGACTGGCCAGAAGTGATGAGTAGACCATAACTCTTAGAGGCTGCAGAAGCTTCCAGAGGACACTGTGAGCCCAGATTCATTACGGTCTGGATACAATTGCACTTTGCAAAGACAGTCGATGTGACATTCTTCTGCCCAGGGTTTTGAATCAGTAGTCCAATCCTCCTTTTCTGCAAGCAGGTGGGAAATCTATATAAAAATTGGAATTTCAGGCATCGTAAGGAGCTGGGAATATTTTTACAACAGGAAGAACAACACAGTTCCCCCTTATTTAAATGGGATCTCTTGTAGTAGATAAGGTGAAAGCTTTTTTTTTTCTTTTCTTTTTTTAAACGGGCCACCTAAAATGTTGAGAGTCGTTTGCCAAAAGCCACATCTGACTCAAATAAGCAAATCTGTTGTGTAAAGCCTGTGCACGTAAAACAGAATCCAAATGCAAGCATGCACACTTTCATGTTGTCCAACTACAGCAATCCGTATCTTATTTGTGTGTATCTTTGATGTCTATTATGTCATGTCCTCTGAAGTGATTACATTGCTTTCATTTAATAAAATTTTTTTCAAGTTGTTTTAAGTTTCTGAATGGAGAGACCGTAAAAAGAGAAAAAGAAAAAAGTGGAATTCTTAGTTGCCGCATCTCAGCTTTTATGTTGGAAATGGCTTATGTTGAAGTTCTTAGTCTAAACAATTTACAGTTTTCTGGATTAAGACCATGTAGGAGAAAGATGAAAATCTTCAAGGCAAACTTACATAAATGTTCTTGCTACTCAGGGGGAAAGTAGACAATTTGGGGCTCTAACTGTTGGGAACTATGGAATTTTTTCTCAAACAGGGAAAAGGTGAAATTTTCTGGGAGACGTACTGGCAGCAGGAAGATTCAATCTAGTCCCCAGACCTGGTTGTCCACAAAGGCAAATATGCCCTCACTGCTAAAGCAAGGAAGGAGCATGAAGTTTTCAAGTATGTATGAGGGAAAAAAACATATTCATTTGCTGTTCATCTGCTGATAGGAAGGGCTTGGGCCGCTGACAGAGCAGTTCCCGTGAATCTATTATTTCAGGTTTCTCTCTTTTCCTCTTTGATAGGAAGATATTAAAAGTAAGTCTGGCAAAAAAAAAAAAAAAAAAAAAGGACAGAAAAACAGAGTCTCTGAAGTTGCAACCTGTACAGATTCCTGGCCAAAATCCTTCATGTCTGGTGCTCGTCATCAGTGAGCAGTTTGCAGAGTCTGTTCTCTAAAGGATGAGAAAGATTGCAGGGATATCTTAGAAGCCTAAAAATTTACAGACTCGTAAGAGGCGAATGAATACTTACTTTCTGCTGGAAGAAATTCTATGAGGAGAACTTTGAGTATTAGGATTACTCACATATTTAAGCTTTCCTTTGCTTTCCATGTACAGAAGCCCCTTAAAAAATTTTTTTTAGAACTATTATAGCTTGCATATTTATTTCTAGAAGGATTAACAGGTTGTACTATCTCTGCACCTCAGCTCAAAATATAAATTATCTTATTTCCCCATTTTCTTCACATCACCTCTGTTTGGTATGTGTTCATTTTCATATTAAGATAACTTCACAGCTAAGAACAAAAAAATGGAGTTCACTAATTTGGAGTATGGAAGATCCAAAAGAAACACAATGGATTTTCTTCCCCACCAAAACATCTCATAAGTCAGAGTTTTATTTAGGGGATAGGTGGGTGGTAACACAAAAACCCTTGTGGAATTCAGACACTTTAACTTCTGAAGGATTAAAATCGAGGGGGGTGTGTGTGTGTGGATGTGCGTGTGTGTGCATGCTAAGTCGTGTCTGACTCTTTGTGACACTATGCATTTTAGTCCACCAGGCTCCTCTGTCCATGGGATTCTCCAGGCAAGAGTACTGGAGAGAATAGCCATTCCCTTCTCCAGGGGATCCTCCCAACCCAGGGGTCGAACCCAGGTCTCCTGCATTGCAGGCAGATTCTTTATCATCTGAGCCACCAGGTAAATCCTAAAGGAACCTATGTCCTCTTGGTATGTGAGACTGCTTTTTCCTTCTGGAACAGTATTCTCCAAACGTTGGTTAACTCCTAACTCCCTACCTGAGACGGAGTGGAATGGTCTCAAGGAATTCCACACTTTGATTGACCCGAGCACAGCCCCTGCCACTGACGCTTGAACAGAAGGTAGGATTCAACCCTCAGTGACTGGTTAGGAGCCTGGGCTCCGGATGCTGAAGATTTGGGGCCAAAATTGATTTTCCCACCCAAGCAGATGCCCTGGCGCCTGCCCGCCTCCTCATTTGTCAAATCGGGCTCACGACAGTGCCTGGCTCACAGGGCAGCTGTGACTGGGGTGATTTCGGCCACAGGAGGCGATTTCGGGCCTCCTGGCCAGTAGACATGCAGATAACGTCAGCTTTCACATCCTCACTGTCGTCACTTTCCCAGCTAGCAAGTCATCTTCTTTATCCCCTTTGGCAGCGGATACACACAAGGCTCCTCTTGATTCCTGCGTGCCGTGCCCGTGGCCCAGTGCTGCCCCCGTGGCCTGCAGCCTGCCCTGCTTGTCAAGCTTCATCATCACTTTCCAGAGCGACTGGGGCACGTCTGCTTTCTGGGTGGTGCTGAGTGAGGGGTGGATGGGAAGAGCCTGAGATTAGGTGAGGTGTCTTCATGTTTAAACACAGATTTCTGGAACAAATGCAGAGGTCATGGGTGCTCAGGAAGAGAGAAAGCCAGGTTTGTGTCACTGAGTTCTTTTTATCCACAAACGCTTAACTAGCCCAGAGAATGTCTTGTAAAATCTGAGAAATGAGACGGATGTAAGTTTCTCGTATCATTTTCTCAAGGGTGTGTTAATGGACTAAGTAGTTCTCATGAGGGTTGTTCCCACAGGGGATTCCAATGAGACGCTCTTGATGAACCACATTTTTTTTTTTTTTTTTTTACACAGGAAGCTAATTCTCTAATACACTCCCCACAGGGGATAGAAATATTAGTTGCTGCAGCCACAGACAGGCAAAGAATAAAATAGGACCAAGATTTATTCGAAGAGACATGCCTGTGATAAATTTCCATAATAACAAGAGTTTAGAAAGACTGGTGTCATGATTTTGACCGTGAAAGACAACTTTGGTTTAAAATTTAGAAAAGAAAACTATCTAATTCTAGTAAAATGATGTTCTGGAGAGGATTTTTTAAAAAGATATTTATAAAGGAAATAGCCCACTGTTAAAATATCTTTCGTGAAAGTGTTCCTTATTTGTCTCGTAAGACCACGAAGCCTGCTGTATATGACAGTCTAATCCCAGAGGCTGTGCTTTCCCCCCCTGCATTTTCTCTTAAAGCCAAGGAGGAAGTCAGCAAGTTTTTAAAAAACTTTTAAATTCGTATTGAGGTATAGCCGATTAACAAACGACATTGTGATAATTTCAGGTGAACAGCGAAGGGACTCAGCCATACATATACGTGTATTAATTCTCCCCCAGTCCTTCTCCCTGGAGAAGGAAATGGCAACCCACTCCAGTGTTCTTGCCTGGAGAATCGCAGGGACAGAGAGCCTGGTGGGCTTCCGTCTATGGGGTCGCACAGAGTCGGACACGACTGACGCAACTTAGCAGCAGCAGCAGCCCTTCTCCCATCAAGGCTGTCACATACTATTGAGCTGAGCTCCCTGTGCTGTACAGGAGGCCCTTGTTGGCCGTCCACTTAAAATATAGCAGTGTATACGTGTGCCTCCCAATTCCCGAAATACCCCTTCCCACCATCCTTCCCCCTGACCAACCATAAGTTCGTTCTCTCAGTCTGTGAGGAAGTCAGCAAATGGACTGAACTTAACTTTGTTTAAGGAGAAGGCAATGACAACCCACTCCAGTACTCTTGCCTGGAAAATCGCATGGATGGAGGAGCCTGGTGGGCTGCAGTCCATGGGGTCACTGAGAGTGACTTCACTTTCACTTTTTACTTTCATGCACTGGAGAAGGAAATGGCAACCCCACTCCAGCATTCTTGCCTGGGAAACCCTATGGACAGAGGAGCCTGTGGGGTTACAGTCCATGGGGTCGAAAAGTGTTGGACACGACCGAGCAAGTAAGCTCATGTATATCACTTAGATGGCCAAGCAGATCGAAGGCACATCGTAAATTTACCCTTTGTCATTATGCTACTGTTATACTGTCATTAGTCTTCCCTGATAGCTCAGTTGGTAAAGAATCTGCCTGCAGTGCAGAAGAACCCGGTTCAATCCCTGCGTTGGGAAGATCCGCTGGAAAAGGGATAGGCACCCCACTCCAGTGTTCTTGGGCTTCCCTTGTGGCTCAGCTGGTAAAGAATCTGCCTGCAATGCAGGAGACCTGGGTTCGATCACTGGGTTGAGAAGATCCCCTGGAGAAGGGAAAGGCTACCCACTCCAGTATTCTGGCCTGGAGAATTCCATGGACTGTATAATCCATGGGGTTGCAAAGAGTCGATCACGATTGAATGACTTTCACTTCATACTTCGATTACCAAATTTTTGTAAATCAGTGCCAATTTTTAGAAATTAGATATACAGCATTGGAATCACTAGGTCAAAGCATAAAATCATCATTTTGACTTTTTAATTTTCGCAATTATTCCTGTAAATAATAAACTGACCTGATTTTTAGCCATAACTCATGGGTGTGGACAGGCTTGGTAAAATACTGAAGTACTTGCCTGGAACTAGTTAGTAAATAGCGACTGGATGAGCCCCTCCGCAGGGTCTCTGGCCATCCTGCTCTTTCCCTGGAATGCTCAGACTTCTCCAAGGCTCAGGAGAAATTCCAGAACTTTCTCAGCCTCTGTGGCCTGGGTCTGATCTGATTGGTGAGGCCCATACCAATTCAGTCATTAATTAATTGATATGCTTTCTGATCAATGTTGCCACAACACGTATTTTCTGATAAATAGTCACCAGCGTTGCTTAGTATCATTATCCTAACTCTCTGCTTATTTGTTGGCCATAAAAAAGTCATTGCAATTTAATTCCCATTCCCTTGAGCATTTGTGAGTTCAACATTTGTTTACACATTTGCATTGTCCATTTGCATTTTTCCTTTGTAATCTCCATGCTGGTAATTTTGTCTGTTTTTCATTGAGGGTCTTAGTGTTTCCTCTTAATGATGTATAGGTGTTCTTCATTTTACTTTTAAAGTTTATTTTATTGAAGTAGAGTTGATTTACAGTGTTAATTTCTGCTGTACAGCAAATTAATTCAGTTAGACGTGCTATACAGTAGGACCTTGTTGTTTATCCATTCTCTATACATTGGAAATTTCAAATATTAACACATTTAATGTATATTTATTGTGAATTTAGTTATTAGTTTGCTTATCTTGAATGTTGTTAGTTATCTTGTTTTCTGAAGTTTATCTTAAAATATGAAGACATTTAAATTCTTTCATTGCTGTGGTATTCAGAAATCTCCCCTCTGTTAGAGTCAGAGAAAAAACTAAATTATGTCTTCTTAGCATCTTTCAACCTTTTGTTTTTATGTCATAAACATTAATCTCCTTAACCATATAGGTAATCTTGGTGTCTGATGAGAACTAGGAGCTATAGTTGGTTGTTTTCTGATAGGGGGTCCCCCCAGTTTGGTTGACTTAGATGCCTCCTTTATTCTGTACATGATTTCTGGCTTAATTGCCTATTTTAACACTGCTTTGGAAAAAGAAAGGCTGTCCTGTGTCAATATGTAGTGCCTCTGGTTTCCTGGCAAGCACGATGCCTGCAGCATCTTTCTAAACCGTCACGAGGTCCATGCCATTGCTCTGGTGTAGGAACAAGAGAATCACAAGAATTGCTCTCAGCCCACTGGGTCTTAGCAAAGCAGCTCGCTACTCTGGAGTAGTGGCTTTGCCAGAACTCTGCATATAGCCTCTGAGTTGGGCCTGGAATGCTTTCTTAGAGAAAAATGAGGTTAGAAGATGTATTCATCACCTCTGACTCCACAGGTATTTTGCTAGGACAGGGTCTAATTTGGACTGTAACGATGTGCTTTCATAAAATAAGTTTAGAAAAGGAAAAAAAAAAGAGTATGAATTTTCAAGGATTTATTTCCATTGATTTCATAGGAGAAAGACCCTGGGAATGGAAAAGATTCTTGGATCAAAACTGAAATTTAATTACTTCTTCAAGTTCTAATGACAGCACTTTTCTGTAGTTTTAGAAGTAATTTGGGTGAACCCTTCCTTTTGCTTCACTGCAGAAGTGAGGCATAGAGCAAGGATGACCCAGAGGGGAAACAGGTGTCACTTCCTTTCACTTTTGACCCATCAGTAATTCCAGGTGAAACACACTTCAGGTTAAGACATTTTTTCGTGGACATCATTGCATGTTGCTGTTGTATCAACTCCAAACTATGTTTTCAATTACTTACCTACTTACCTTGTGGAGAAGGAAATGGCAACCCACTCCAGCATTCTTGCCTGGAGAATTCCATGGACAGAGGAGCCTGGAGGGCTATAGTGCATGGGGTTGCAAAGAGTTGGACACGACTGAGCGACTAAGCACAGCACAGCACAGTTGCTCAGTCATGTCCAACTCTTTGCAACCCCATGCACTGTAGCCCACCAGGTTCCTCTGTCCGTGGAATTACCAGACATGATTATTAGAGTGGATTGCCGTTTCCTTCTCCAGGGTATCTTCCCAACCCAGGGATCAAACCCATGTTTCCTGCACTGGCAGGTGGATTCTTTACCGCTGAGCCACCTGGGAAGCCCAGCTGTTATAATGAAAGTGAAAGTCAATAGCTCAGTCATGCCTGACTCTTTGCGATCCCATGGATTGTTGCCCACTAGGTTCCTCTGTCCATGGAATTCTCCAGGCAAGAATCCTGGAGTGGGTTGCCCTGTCCTTCTCCAGGGGATCTTCCCAAACCAGGGACTGAACCCAGGTCTCCTGCATTACAGGCAGATTCTTACCGGTTGAGCCACCAGGGAAGCCCTATTATCATAGTGTCATATTATAAGATTTTACTTTACAAGTAATTAGTGTACATTATTGAAGAAGACCTAGCATTCTTAGTGTAGAGAAGTTACAACAGAAAGTGCATTTCATAGTTTCTTTTGTGGGAGAAGAATTCATCATATTACCACTTGTCTCACTGGCAACTTATTTCCTACAGTGTGTATGTGAAGTTGCAGAAAAATAAAGACACAAAATTTAAATTTGAAACTTTATTTTAGGATTGATTAAGTTATGTTATGCTGTCAATGTGTCAGACGGGTTTTTGGAGTATGTTTTTTGTTAGGCTATCATTTTTAAAGAAACCTTTAACAAATAGCGTTTAGAACTAATACATAAATCTGTCAGTATTTTCAAAAGTGCTATAGAGTTTCAAAGAGAAAAGCATTGTTCTTTACCTTGCCCAATATAGCAATGAAACTAGGGCAAGCTGATTTTGTGTAAGATTCCGAAGCTCCACTGTCACGTCACGAAGGCTTAAAAGCTCTTAATTTACATTTTCAGAAAAAAAATTACAGAATTAAATATCTTTGAACCAGCAAGACTGTTCATTACAGGAAGTTATTATTTTGATCAGGCTGTTGGTTTCTGAAGTATCTTGGCAACAATACAAAAATAGCTTTCCCTTGTTAATAAAGAACAATCTGCAAAAACAAATTAGAAATGTGTTAAGGACAAAATAAACAGACATTTTATTTTTTAAACTTGGGGGCCTCTGCCTTTCACAGACTTCTGGAATCTGGGGCGCTCCACCCAACTGCTACACACTTTATTGCTCTGTTATAGGTTTGGCACGAGACGAATAATTTTCCAACTGTTGGAACAATGTGGATTCACATTTTTCCAGAAGGGGAAAAAAAACTCTATCTTACATATTAAATTCCAAATAGAGAAACAGTGTCTGTATCACTCTTGCCATTTTATGATGGAATTTGAGAACTAAGGGAAAAATTAGACGTAAGAAAATGGTATATCTAAGTGTAGTTGAAACCTACATCTGGTGAAAGGATTTTTAAATCGGTGGAGAAAAGTCAATTCACAGAGCCAAGCTCCCATGTTGTGAAATCTTACTTATAACAGTCACTTGAGGCCAGTCACCTGGGATTTGTCGAAATAACTCCTGTCTAGTTCTTACTGTTACATATTATACACGCACTGCTGGCTGCCAAAGAGAGCTTGGTCGAACCTGGGCCAAGAAATTGTTCTCTGAATACTTGCTTAGTCTAATTGTTCCTCCTAGGTGATCAGAAATTAATACTGACTTAGCTGCCATTGCAAGTGACACAGCTGTTTTGGTGGGGTGGAGAGAGGTTTATGTTTTTGCTTTTTATTTTAGAAAGGATGACATTGAAAATTTTCATATTCATACAGAAGGATGATGTAAAAAATGTGCAGTGGAAGGTGATCTTTCGTATTTCCCCCCCTACTTTATGAAGCGGACAAAAAGAGATATCCAGAGCTGTTCACAAGACTTGTATGAACAAATTCACTCAGTTGGAATTAAACCCTGGCTTAGGCACCACAGGTAAAGTGGTTCCTGTTTTGCCCTCCTGAGTTGAAGCGTGACGAAGGAGTGAAATAAAGGAAGTGGGAGGCGGAGAGGTTGGCTGGCTGGTTTCTACCAGGTGAGAGGGTAGCACCGTTGCATCAAGGTGACAAAGCCTGCAGGTGTCTGCTTCTGTGAGACTCATTTCCTAAGCATTTTGCTCGGCTCTTATTTCTTCCGCTCAGATGTGCGTGGTCGCACATCATTGCAGCCGTGTTCACACCCATGCTTGCTGGCATGTCAGCCTAGCAAACTGATTTCCCCGGCTTGTCCTGCCTGCTTCCTGAGTGCGGTGTGCACGCCTGCTGTCCCGGGGTCCTTTGTTCCCCTCGTCCCCTCCCTGGCCCCCGCCCTCCCTGGGGCTGAGTTTTGCCCCCCATCTGGTCTGCCTCTATCCCCCTCTCTTGGTCCCCGGCCCCCTTGTCCTTCATAGGGAAGCTCCAGAGGGTCTGGCCGCCGTCTGGGACCAGGCGTACTGTGGCCGTTCTGGGGTGAGGGTGGCAGGGTGAAGGAGCCACCCATGGTGCCCGGTACTTGGGGAGCTTTGTGACTTCTGTCCCTGGAAAGGCAAGCAAAGCTGATACCACAGCGCTGAAAACTTGAGCATCCCAGGAGACCATCTGGGTGCCACCCTCGGCTTTCATGGGAGTGAGGTATCATTACCCTAAAGGGGCAGCTGCGGTCTTGAGAGGTTAAGCGATCCGCTCTGAATCTCACAGCTAATGAATGGTAGCCTTGTGTGTGCAAATGTGTGTGCGTATCTGTATGTGCGAGCATGTGTGTGTGTGAATATGTTTGTGTATGTGTGTGTGTCTGTGCGTGTGAATGTGTTTGTATATGTGTGTGCGTGTGTGTGAATGTGTTTGTGTATGTGTGTGTGTCTGTGTGTGTGAATGTGTTTGTGTGTGTGTGTGTTTCTATGCGTGTGTCTGTGTGAATGTGTGTCTGTGTGTGTGTGAGAGTGTGTATGGATGTGTGTATGTGTTTATGTGTATCTATGTGTGTGTGTGTGTGTGTGTGAATTTGTGTATGTGAGAGTGTGTGTGCTTGTGTGTGTGAATGTGCGTATGTCTGTGTGTGTGTGAGTGTGCGTGAGAGAGAGAAACTAGAACATTGGTAGCTTTCTTCTAGAGTTGCCTTTTTATCCCATTTGGAGAATTTTTTAAAATACAGAAAAGTACAAAAAATGATATAAAATTATACCCTCATCACTCATGTTTAAAACTGTTAAACATTTTTCAATACTCTTGTGTCTTTTTTCTATCTATCTGATAGAAAATCATATAGATTTAAAAGTCACGCAGGAAAAGTATGCATTCGTGATCTTAGGGGAAAACAAGATAGGCAAAAATAGGAAAAAGAATGAACATGTTAAGCCTCTTTAAAAAGGCAGAGAATAGACTATACAGCAATCACACCAATGCCCAGCCTTGCCCAGCCCCTGCCACTGCCTCGCTGCCTTCCTTTCCCTTTCAGAAACTAAACACCAAGCAGCTTCAGTCTGGTGAGAGTCCCTTCAGGGTTACCTACATCTCCACAGCCATAAACAGAGCACAGTATTGTTTTACATGGAATGCTCCCCTGTCGTACTTTATAGGTCATCAGGAACCTTGATTTCTTTGTTAACATCATTTTGCTGAGATGAAACACACATAACATTTAGCTCATTCATTTTAGCCATCGTGCAGTGATACACTGTAGGCCTGTAACATGTTTTGTCTAGATGGTCACTTCTGAATGTCTGGGCTCCCGATTTGTGATCTGGGCTATGGCATTTCTACTCCAAACCACCCCACCGTAAACGTGCCCAGAGACACCTCCCTGTGCACGTTTGAGGGTTTCCCTGGAGATGAAATTGCACGTGTTCACTGATCAGGCATTTCCCCACCTTGTCGTCCATATCACTAAACTGCTGTCCAAAGTGTCTGCAAGAGATAGAGGCCTGCCAACATGAACGGGGATTCTTTTCCCCTAAATTCTTCCCAAAGGTCAATGGGCTTCGTCTTTTTAACTTTTATTTAGCGATTGAAATTTTTTTTTGTTGTGCAAGCAGGAGGAAAGAGACTCGGTGAGTGCTCAGAACACTTCAGCATCTGCTAATCCCAGACTCTCCATCCATCTGGGATTAGCAGACTGTTACGGAGAGGACAGATAAGTATCAGGGCCCTACTGTATAGCACAGGGGACTAGATTCCGTATCTTATAATAAGCCACAATGGAAAAGAATATGAAAAAGAATATATAGATATATATGTATAACTAAATCACTTCGCTGTGTACCAGAAACTAACACAACATTTTAAATCAATTAGCTTTCAATTATATACTATACTTCAATAAATTAAATTTTACAAAGACCACTTCAATGTATGTGGAAATGTCATTATGATAAGATCATAGGAGATAGTGGGCTTCCCAGGTCGCGCTAGTGGTAAAGAAACCACCTGCCAATGCAGGAGACATAAGAAACTTGAGTTCAATCCTGGGTCGGGAGGATCTGCTGGAGGAGGGCATGGCAACCCACTCCAGTGTTCTTGCCTGGAGAATCCCCATGGACAGAAGAGCCTGGCAGGCTACAGTCCATGGGGTTGCACAGAGTCAGACACGACTGAAGCGACTTAGCATGCACGCACTACCAAACTGTAAGTTAAAGCAGAGAGCCTGGAAAGTTGTGAACAAGACCACTTTTGACATTTCTGTACATTTTGAGGACACAGCGTTGACTTAGCTGCTGTATGTTAACGATAGTGATACACACATATTAACTTTGCGTAAAAGAGCGTTTGATGATTGAAAGTCTGCGTATCCACATTTGAATGCTTTCTCACAAATCAACTGCTTGGTCATATAGTAGAAAAACCAAAGCCTAGAAAGTTTAATGACTCATCCAAGATTTCATAGGAAGATTTCTTGTAGAAGAAAGAAATTTTGAAAAGACCAAACATCTGGCTGAGAAATACTGAAATGAAATAAATGGTGCTGGGGCTTCCCTGGTGGTCCAGGAGTTAAGAAGACCCAGAAGAGCCAAAGTAAATAAATAAACTAAATGATGCTTACGGGGCCCACGAGGTCTCCTCACGATTCTACGTACAATATACGTCTCTCAGCAGCTCCCATTTCTTCAAGGATGTACCTTCTGTGCCAAGGGCAAAGCCTGGATTATAGAAGATGCTCAATATCTATAATATTAGCTGAATTAATAAATAAGGTAAAAGAGGGAGCATATTGAAATCCCTGTGGTGTGTATTTGTATATGCATATGAATTTGTATTTGTAAATGTATTTGAAACCTGTCCCCAGAAGATTCTGTCTCCCAGAGAATCACAAATCTATTTTCTTCCTCCTGTTCATCCCCTCGTTGCCTCTCTGGCCCCGCATGAGAAACTTAATTGCAGACTGACCCAAATAAAGGGGGAGGTTGAATCAAATGAATAGTACGGGATAAACGGACTTGATGGAAAATTGCATGCAATAAAAACAGGGAACATGAGATATAAACATCATTAGGGTTGTGGGTAGGTAAACAATTTAAATCTTGTGACAAATGTCATCAGTAACATATACAATATATTATGGGATAAATTATAGTAGTGTTAGTATAATTGCTATAAAAATATAAGAATAAAGTCTTTTTAATAACTTGCAACAGGAGGGAACCTAGAACATGAAGCAAAAATTAGTCCAAAAGTTAACTGCAGAAAATTAAAAAGAGATCATTTGGATAGCAATAAATGATTAACTTTATTGATTAAAGGAAAGGGTTTTAGATGAAGCATTAAGGCTTAAGGGCCTTTTTCTTGGGTTTTGGAATGCGTGCTGACTTACATTTGGAGGGGCAATCTGGTGTTAAGGGTAGTTATTTCTTGAGCTTTAGGAGAATAGGTTTATGTTGAAAGCAAAAAACATCCAAGTGAGAAGGGGCATGGCCACCCACTCCAGTATTCTTGCCTGGACAATCCCATGGACAGAGGAGCCTGGAGGGCTACAGTCAATGGGGTCGCAAAGAGTAGGACATGACTAAAGTGACTTAGCACCCATATCAAATTAACGAGAAATAAATTGAGAAAGGGACCTCAGGAAAAGAGGCGTGGTGTGTGGTTTGAGAACCAGATAGCATTCTGCTAAGGCCTCCGGTTCTTAGTCCAAAGAAAGAGACAACCTCCTTTCCGACATCCTGTAATTCCTCCACCCTGATTCACTCGGATGGTGTCAGAGAGCAAGCGCCTGCACCACTGCTCTCCGTCGGAAGTCAAGCTCTAGGAGAGGGAAGGAAGAACGTCCCCATATTTCGGGGGAACGCATTGAGCTCAAGATGGCATGGCACCTCTCTCCCAGAGGAGCCGTGAGGTTTCTGCAGCTCGTGGTTATTACTCATCTGAAGGGCAACGCCTCTACCCCACAGGGTCTCCTTGTGCCCGGCTGGAGGATCCTTTCATTATAGAGCACTTCTGTCACATTAAAAGCCTTTACCAAGGATTTTATAATCCTTATTTACTGCTCTGCATAGCAACCTTACAGCACACTTCAGCCCTGCCCTTTAGACTTTAGGGAACAGCTGCTGGGCACACCCAGCACCAGCCTTCTGAAGGCTCCTCTAGAATGAGAGTTTCTGACTTATGAAAGTTAAAATTTAGGAGTTGTCATGGTCAGAAAAGAGGATATCTAATTTAACTGCCTTTGGACTCTGAGGGTTATGAGGGGAGCAGATTAGCAAGGAAAAAAAAAATTCTTTAAAGTTCAAGGCCTTGTCTTTGGCTCTGGAAATTTCTCTGTGTTCTAAAGTGGATAAGAAGATATTAAATGTAAAGAAAAACACACAGGCACAGAAGGAGTCACTGACATTTATTTTTCAAGCTATGTGTTGAATTCAATACAGGAAGGAGCCAGGAACGGAATATTTTACACTAAAGTCACAAACAGAAACACCCAATGCAGTTTCTGCCTTGTAAACCTAATGGTTTTTTAGCATTTGCCACATATACCATGTTTATTACATGAAATTTATTAAAAATAGCACCCGGTCCTTGCTTGATGTGGAAGGAATTCAGTAAAGTGAACATCTTAGTTGTGCTGAAAAATTTGTTTCGGGCCAGACCAGGAAGGAAATTTATTAGGTGTATTTAAAATTTTGCTGATTTTAAATTCACGCATTAAAGAAGAAAATGATGCTCGGCACACCTGAAAAAAAGTCTATGTAATGGAATTCTTGGAGGATTGGTACACCCCTGAGTCATTTAAAGCCAGACTGGATTCAACATTCAGGAGCATTCCTTGGGGAATTTCTTGCAACTGACACTGACTAGGACGCACAAGGAGAATTCCCTTCTCTTTCTGCCCTAACTTGTCACTCTTTTGATTGAAAAATAATGTGATGTGTTCTGGGTCTTTTTTTTTAAGTGCCTATTTATGAAATGTGTACCTCAGTTACACAGTAAAATAGAATTCATTAAAAAAAAAACAAAAGCAGAGAAGACTATGAGGTTGCTATTTAAAAATACATTTTCAAGATAAGGTGCTAATTGTCAGTGGATTTGAAGAATTTTATCAGGAATATTCCACTGTGTTTCAATAAGGAAGCAGTCTGAAATCTGCTATTACTCCTCATTTCCCGAATTCAAAGTGAAAGGAGTCGCAGAGGAAATTAAAATCCCACGTAAGTGACTTAATAAGCCTAGAAGAATAATTCGATTCTTTTTCACCCATTAGCCATTTTCACTTCATCAAATGATAACTATTGGTAATGTAAAACAAGAACAGTGTGTTCACTTGTTTTCCTATTGATAACAATATGGAACCTTGAAATTCGTCGTGTTAGGTACTAGCCAAGTAGTTTAAGAGTGGCCAAACCTGGTTAAATGTTGCCTAAATAATTGTCTGCAGGGTGAACACAATTGCTGCCACTCAGGGGATGTTCCTTTAAACTCTAGTGAATATATATTTTTAATTTAAGAAACCACAGCTGGCTTACGTGCACTGTAATGATAGTAATATTATTCTCCCAAGAGATAACAGCATTCCTATAGAGTCTAAGTAGAAATGACACATTTATGGCATATATTTGCAGGCTTCCAGACACAGTAGTTCCCCACCAGCACAGTCAGAACTATGAAGAGAGCTGGAGAAATGAGAACACTCCATCCCCTACCCCGCAAAAAAGTCACCTTACCTTGTCAGGAAGATAGTGCCTTCAGCTTTGGTAAATTTCAGGGCTGTAATTTAAAAAGAAAAAAAGAAAGGATAAAAGAGAAGGGGAAAAACAGTCAGGCAACTTGCATTCGGAATGTTTAGGTTTCCAGCAGGGCACTCTGCTTTTCAGTCTTTGCAAACATGCATGCGTGTGTGGTCAGTTGTTTCCGGCTCTGCGACCCCGTGGACTGTAGCCCGCCAGGCTTCTCTGTCCATGGGATTCTCCAGGCAAGGATACTGGAGCGGTTTGCCATCTCCTCCTCCAAGGGATCTTACTGATGCAGGGATCGAACCCCCATCTCCTGTTACCCCTGCAACTCCTGCATAGGCCAGCGAATTCTTTACCACTTCAGCCACCTGGGAAGCAAAGATTTCTGCCGAAGCACCGAACAATCTTCCCTTAATGCCTGGTGAGCGCTCACACTCTTGCTTGTCTCTCTCCTTCTGTCTTTCTGCAGCACGAAGAACCTTCCCCCTCTGACCCTACGCAGTGTGTTAGTGGAAAGGGCCGTGTTCTTTTACGAGGAGCAGGAGGTGGATCTTGGAAAGGGGTGCACGTTCCCTGCGGCCCTTGTGATCACGCACCCTCTCACGAATGGCTTGAGATACACTTTGGCCGCGGGCTGTGCTGGTGTCGTCGCCATCGCTGTCGGACCTGACCCGTTTGAGCACGGAAAATATTTCCCCCCAAGATCTCCAAAAATAATGTTACAGAATTGTTTTTCTGCTGGTGATGCAGGCGTTTGGATTCCTGCATGAGCTGCACTGAGACACTAAGTGCAGAAAGGGAGGCGTTGATGTGCTGAGACCTTTGATCTCTTCCTGCTCTCCAGCTTTGGGAGTTCATCAAAATCAAGTCAATTTCAGGAAGGTCTTTGCCCAGGGAGGCATGGCTGTCGACGCTGCTCCCGGGGCCCTGAAACCCTCTCCAGGCCAGGGAGGTGACCCATTAGCTGCTGTTTCCTTCCAGAATCAGTCGGCTTTTATTTTTGTCCCTGTGTTTCTGGTTCCTGTTTTGTATCTAGGCTATAAATTAGAGTCGAAGTTACCAAATAGAATTTTCTACACTATCTTTCCAGTGAAATATGTGTGTGTGTGATTTTCACTTTGATGATGCTTGCTGCTGAAAGCTAGTTACTTTATGTTTTATTGTCAGAATAGAGTGAGCCAAACCATATTCTTAATAAAATGCAATTTTACTTGTACTGTGAAAGCGGTTAGGACATCCGTTTCTAATGCATTACTCCAGACGATGGTATTATTCTACTCGGTCATCCCTACCTCTCTCTTCACCTGGCTAACTTGGACTTCTCCTGCAGGTCTTGGTGTGCCTATCACTTCCTCAGTGATTCTTCCTGAACCTCTCCCTTCCCCCAGGACTGGCTTCCACTGCTCAGCGCTCCTGCACCCTCTTACTTTCTCAGCAGACTAGCTTTTGGAGTCTTTCTTGTTGACCAGTCTTTTTATTCCTCAGGGTGAGGAGTGTCTTTGTCCTGTTGCAGCTGGAACCTTAATGCCCAGCAGTCGCGGAGTGTCTGTGGGAGGGATGACTGTCGGCCACACCCTGATCCAGGTCTATTATCATTCATCCACAAACAATTCCACGCTGACAGGCTCCAACTTCCCAGTTAGACTGTCTCCCAGTCCCGCTGTACCCAACACCTTTTCTTCACAGAGGAATGACTCAGCAGAAATATAATGCAGACCAGAAAGAGGAATTTAAAGGTTAAGAGACCCCTGGCTTTGTGCAATGATTCATTTGGACCTTGCTGAGGGTATACAGCATTGCTCAAGACTTTCCTTGCTTGTAAAGAGTTCAGAGGTCTTCCCGGGTGGTGCAGTGGTAAAGAATATGCCTGCCAATGCAGGACACATGAGTTTGAGCCTCTGGCTGGGAAGATCCCCTGGAGAAGGAAATGGCAACCCACTCCAGGATTCTTGCTGGAGAATTCCATAGACAGAGGAGCCTGGCGGGCTACAAGTCCATGGGGTCGTGAAGAGTTGGACATGACTGAGCACGCATGCCACACAAAGAGCTCAGAGCCTGGCTCAGAGGAAAGGGAGCAAAAATCATTTAAAACATTGAAACAAGTGGAGTTAGATGTTCTAACATGGCAGCATCATGCTTAGGCATGGAAGATTCCAGAACTGTCCTTAAGAGTAAGTTGGCCCTGAAGTAAGGAAAGGCCATACAGTTACAGCAGGGTTTTGGGAACTATGGCCCATAAGCCAAATCTGGCCCCATTACCTGTATTCCTGTGGCCTGGGAGCTAAAAAAAAAAAAAAAAATTTTCTGTATATAAATGGAACAACCAAAGAAGAAAAATAGTATTTCATGACATATATAAACTTATATGATATTTAAACTCAGTAGCCACAGAGTTTTATTGGGATGCAGCCATGTCCATTCATTTGTGTTCAATGGCAGGGCAGTTATGACAGAAATTGTAAATAGTTCAAAAGCTAAAATTATTCACTATTTGCCCCTTGACAGAGAAGGAAAACCTTTCTGGTCCCTAAGTTAGTAGAAACAGCATCTGCAAAGCTCTCTCTGCAATCTATTCAGCTTGATTTCAATGTAAGGGGTGTGTGAGTTGCAGGGGGTAGAAGGGTGTGCATATGTGGAAGGGGCCAAGAAATATCAGGAAATGAGGTTGCACAGATTTTGGACACCAGGATGAAAACTGGGCCTCTTCTGATGTTGGCGGAAATCTCATGGAGAGGTTGAAACAGGACAGTAACCAGCTCAGACTTGTGTATTTTGGAGCTGGTCTCTCAGTAATTTGTGTCTGTGTGGGGTGGCCTGGTGGGTAGAGACCATGAGATTTCACTTGATAATTAGTCTTATCATTGTCATGAAACATATCCCCTTTTGTTATGTCTCCACCAAAACTATTTTCAACCTATAACTCCCCACCCCCGCCCCCCACCCACCATGCTTTCAAGAAATCCCTTTGAAACCATTATCCGAGTCATGAAATTTAATTTACTTGTGTTGGGAGAACCTGTAGACATATCTAGGGACTTTGAGTGTTTTCATGGGGAAAACGCTGCACTTAAGTCACCATACAGTTGTGATTCACAACATTTTTGTTTGTTTCTAGAGCAATTTGCCAAGAGTGTCCCTGGCCCCTCGTCCTGGAAAAAATGTCTCGCCATCTTCCCTCAAGGATTCTTTGGACTTCAAAGAAGACTATGAGTAGCTGGCAGGAGGAACAGGCCCCAGATGGAAATGTTATCAGCACCCACGTGTGCATACCTCTGGAAATGTTCACATTTTAAAATTGCAGAGTTAGCATGCTCTGGTCACCTGTAGGGGCCCTCTTTGAGGTATATAGTTTAACTATTAATTCTATACTTCAAAGAACATGTAGTTCACGAATGCAGCTGCAGGGCATTTAAAATATTATTCCCACCACTGTGGTCACCTCTAGTTTTGTCTTTTAAATAACAAAAATCAAATGTAGAACTGTAGCTGTGAGTAGCTAGGGCAGTAGAATTTCTAGAACAGAAGGCCATCTAAGTTACCTTTCTTTTAGAGACAGCCTTCCTCTGGCTTTTAAATGATATTTGTAAGGTTTGACTTGGCTGTCATTCAGGGAAGTGTTCATGTTTATGAGGAAAAGACGATATATAACCATCAATACCTCTGATGGATAGAAAATGTGGAAGAAGGTATATTATAGTTTCACCTTAACATATGAGTTTCACTGGTGGGAGGAAATGAAAGGTCAAGCTTTTAAATATTCTTTGTGTTGTTTTTGCTAATAATTTTCTCTCCATTTATATTTCACTTGTTCCCCAAATGACAGTTAATAAAGACAGAGCAACAATTTTTTAAAAAAATATTGAAAATTATATTTAAGAAAAGTCATGTATATTATTAAAGTTATATGAAAATATTCTGTAAGTTATGTGAGCTCCACAGTGAGCCTGAGCCGCATGGACTGAGGGTTGTGGAGGGAACGGATTCCTAGAGAAAAAAATCCAATGCAGTTAGTGGAAGATTTGCTGGATATTCACTAGAGCACAGACTCAGGTGACTTTTGGCAACTTCTGGTTCAGGTAGCAAAGAATGAAGCTGATAGCAAAGAGTGAGGTTGATGGAATCAAGACGTTTTCCTTATAAAAGTACCTGGTGTTTGCCTCCTTCATTGGCTGGGTTTCTGCTTACTGAGTGGGACTCAGAAGAAAACACTGGGGGTGGTGAGAAGAGCTGTGAGATAGAGGCAGCGGGTGGCTGTGGCTGCTGGTGTGGAGGGAAGTGGAACGCTGAGCCGCACGCTCACGCGGGGCGACGTTTGGTTTGACGCTCTACTGCCGCCATCTTGAAATTCCTCACAAGCTTTCATCAAGAGGTTCTGCGTTTCCATTTTGCACTGGGCCCTGTAAATTATGTAGCAGGTTTCGGTGAAGGGCTACGGCTTTATCTGGAGCTGGAAGAGCAGAGGTCAGCCTCAGGAAGGAGACCTGAATGAGGGTCACTGTCCTAGCAACCTCATCCGGGAGCATTGACTGCCAACGGAAAGAGCTTAAAAGGGTTTCGCCATTGCAGTGGGGCATCCTCTAACAGCCAGGGGAGAAATGTTGACCTCAGTGAGGGGACTATAAGGTGAGAACTTCATGGGGGGAGGTTTTTCCAAAGGACTCACAAATGCCTTCAAGGCAAACACGCTTTGAAGATGCCGCAGTCCAGTAAGCCCCAGAGGCAGCCTGGTGGAGACAAGGGTGGGGCAAGAAGAGAAGAACGTGCTGAAACGCAGAGGCCAGCCCCTTCTCCTTGTGTCCAGTGGGATCCTGCCCTTTGTGCTCAACAAAGGTCATAGATCTGTTCTCATAAAGCACACAATTTTACAGAAGTTAGCCTTCTGGGTCTTATTTTTGAAACAATAAACATTGAAGTGAAAAAGCACTCGAATATTAAATTTTATTAACATCATAAAAAGCTTAATATTAGAAACAAACTTTATGAAGATAGAGCCTTCCAGAAATGCCCGTTAGGGTGGTCAGTGGCATTTGGTAGCGAAGGAAAACCACCATGCTTGAGACTCCAGTGAGAGCAGATCTCTGCCTTTGGTGATAATTGAATCTCAGTTGTGGTAGCTTATTCTAGGAGGGTCATACCTGTGTAGTTACAGAGAGGAAATTAAATGTACTAACCAGCGAGTCACTCACAGTACATTAAGGTCGTGACAGAAGCTAATAAGGGAATTCCCAGTTTAAGCTTCTCTCCCTTCCATAGGCTCGGAGGAACATCTGAAGGAAGAGGTTCAGAAGACACCCCCGTGTGAGCTGGTGATGAAAGTCAGCGTTAGCTCTCTATTTCCTTGTTTTCATTAGCTTGAGTTACAAACCGAGAGTTTTTTGAATGCCCTTTTTAGTAAGTGCACTTCCTTTGTTTTCCTTACAAGTTCCCTGGTAAGAGAACTTCTGTAATCCATAATCACCTATTTTATTTCTATTTTATGTGATTTCACAGTGAAAGACAAACTTATCCATTATCTCATAATTACCTATCTTGTCCGGTTGAACAATACTTTTCTTTGTGTCACAAAACCTTCTTCTAAGAATTTGGTAAAACTGGTTGAGCAGGTTCCTCACTGAGCAGAAATCAAAAGGGAACTCACAGATGGAATCTCAAGCATTTATTTTCATATATTAGTGGGTAAACACTACATATGCAACCAGAAAACCTTTTTTTTTTCCCTCAACATTCACAGGGAGCATGAAATTGATGTCTGAAAATAAAACGTACCTCCAGTATTTCAGTCAAGACAGAGAAATGCAGAGTTGAGAATCTCAGGACAGACCCTGGGAGGCCCACGTTACTGCATATTTATTATCACCTGCCTTTTCATGGCAACTTTGGGATCTGCCTGTGGCCAACAGAGCTTGAGGTTTTGACTCTATTTCACTAAAGTGAACATTCAAATGACTCCTTCAAAAATGAGTGTATGGATATCATTCAATTCATTTATTGAGTAAATACTGAAATGACATAGTTTACTTTTTTAATGACCCAAGTGAATATACAATTTCATTCCATTTTGCTTTCACTGGTGTCAGTGAAATTGAGAAATGCACCCCATGTTTTAATAATAGTCCATCTTTAAAATGATAGCTTTTATTCATTAAAAAAAAAAAAGAACAGTTAGGTAGAAGTTTAAAGTAAAATCCTTCAGCTTCTTTTAATGTAAAAGTAATATTTGATCACCATCCTGAAATGGTGTAATTTACCCCCTAAGCCTCTTCCAAGTAAACAATCCCCCCAGGATATCAGTTTTCTGTAGCAACACATTTGGGAAAAATAACATAGTTCATAAGCCAAGAATAAAATTCTAGTGCCCAAATATTTGCATAGGTAAACATTTTCAAATTCATGTTCTACATGCTAAACCTCTTGATGTTTATAAAGGTTTTTGCCATTAGCCTTCAAGTTTTTGTTGGACAGATGTGTAAAACCAATAATTACAAGTAGGGTGTAAAGAGAGAAAAACAAAGAGAATTTTACTCATTATTAGCACTTAAAATTATGCCTTTGCTCTTGAGATGAAATGATTAAAACACCAAAGACCCAAGGCAAAAGTAATTTGAATTTGACCTGTTTTCAGATCCATGTCTTGAATTTGTCAGGATCATTTTGTGTGACAGCAGGGGAGGAGCTGGCTGAGACCCAACATAAAAGATGCACGATTCTGGTGGGATATGATGGCTGGTTTTTTCTTTCCAATTGAGGTAACCTCGAGTAGACTCACCTATATGAGACATTAGTCTAAGACATCACAGCTATTGCCTATGTGTGGATTAAAACAGCAGTATTAGACACATCTGATTATATCCGCCCCACTCACCAAAACCGAAACCAAATGGTCAAATCTGAGTACTTATTCTAAGCACTGATGCTGAAGCTGGAGCGCCAGTGTTTTGGCCACCTGATGCAAACAGCTGACTCACTGGAAGACACCCTGGCGCCGGGAAAGACTGAAGGCAAAAGGAAAAGGGGGTGACAGAGGATGAGATGCTTAGATAGCATCACCGACTCAATTGCCATGAATTTGAGCAAATTCTGGGAGATAGTTAAGGACAGGGCAGCCTGGCGTGCTGTGTAGTCCATGGGGTCACAAAGAATCAGACATGACTCAGAGACTGAACAACAACAACACTCGGAAAAAAAAAACGTCCTAAATATTGGGGTAATGTGAAAACTTTCTAACAAAATCAAATCAAAGGATTGTGTTTAAATTTCTTTTCTTTTTTTTTTTTTCTTTGTATCAGCTTGGTTATGTTCATTGCTTTTCTAAATTTTTTTTATTTTTAAATTGGAGTATAATTGTTTTATGATACTGTGCTAGTTTATGCTCTCTGATGAAGTGACTTAGCTATTATTAATATGTATATATATATATATCCCCTCCCTCTGGACTTCCTCCAGCCCCATCTCCCATTCCACCCCTCTGGGTCATCACAGAGCACAGAGCTGAGCTCCCTGTGTTGTGCAGAAGCTTCCCTCTAGCCATATGTTTTATACACGGTGGTGTATATATGTCAATGCTATGCTCTCAATCCACCCCACCCTCTTCTGCCCGGCCCCCAGGTCCACAAGTCAGTTCTCTACATCTGTGTCTCTATTCCTGCCCTGCAAATTGATTCAAAGACTAAAAATAAAGCCACCACGTGACCCAGCAGTCCCATGACTGGATACATACCATGAGAAAACCATAATTCAAAAGTTCACATGTATCCCAATTCAGTGCAGCAGTATTTACAGTAGGACATGTAAGTAAGTAAAGTCGCTGACTTGTATTCGACTCTTTGCGACCCCATGGACTGTAGCCCACCAGGATTCTCCATCCATGGGATTTTCCGGGCAAGAGTCCTGGAGCAGGTTGCCATTTTCTTCTCCAGGGGATCTTCCTGACCCAGGGATCGAACCCAGGTCTCCCACATTGTAGGTAGACGCTTTACCATCTGAGCCATCAGGGAAGTCAAGTAGGACATGAAAGCAACCTAAATACCCCCTGAATGGATAAAGCTGTGTCTAAATTTCATAGTATTTCAGCACATATGCATTGCACTGCACAAATAACTTCTAGAAAACTTCCTGAATAATTTCTTGAAGGGAAGTCATGAATACCATTGAGGGAGGAGGCAGATGGGCACCCCCCAGGATAAAGTGATTGAAGATTCATTCCCTGTGGGCAGAAACTCCAAGACTAGAAGAACAGAACAATTAAGGAAGGAGACTGGTTTCTTCCCAGACCACATATTTCTTATTCCCAAACTCAGGAGACCTCCCTGACCACACATGGGTGGAAAAGACTCCTTGGACGCCAAAGGGGAGTCACGTCAAGCGCTTTTCCCTACTCAGATGCCTTTTCGAGTAAAATTAATCTTGGCTAAGAAATGCATCTGCACACCTGGAAAGATACTGAGATATACCAAATATGGACTGTGAACCAGGTGAATCAAAATGGCCAAAGGAAACCTGGAAGAAATGCCCCATAAAAGTAATTGGAACTGCCATGAGGGTGCAGCTGTCTTGCCCTGAGTCTGCCTGTGTGTCTGTCCACACGTGCTGTACTCTCTTTCCTTTTAATAAATACTATACTTGTTTCCCTACTTTCTGTCTTTGTGAGAATTCTTTCCTGCAAAGCCAAAGGGCCAGGGCCCTTGTCACTGACCGCTGGTCTAGTGGCTAAGGTCTGGGGTGCTAGGACCAAGCCCAGTCTCTGGTTGGGAACCCAAGCCAAGCTCCACACCATTGCAGGCTGAGGCCACCCGAGATCACCATCATTTCAAAGACGGAAGCAACTGTTTTTCATGGTCCCAAAGTGTAAAAGTGAAAGTGTTAGTCGCTCAGTTGTGTCCAACTCTTTGCCACCCCTTGGACTGTAGCCCGCCAGGCTCCTCTGTCCATGGGATTCTCCAGGGAAGAACACTGGAGTGGGTAGCCATTCCCTTCTCCAGGGGATCTTCCTAAACTAAGGGACAAATCCATATTTCCTGCATTGCAGGCAGATTCTCTACCAGGTGAGCCTCCAAGGTCCCAAAGAGAGAGACTATAGGTATATATACCCAGCCCATTTGTCAAATGTTATTTTTTGATTATTTGTTCTTCGGTTCAGTTCAGTCACTCGGTTGTGTCCGACTCTTTGCAACCCCATGAACTGCAGCAGGCCAGGCCTCCCTGTCTATCACCAACTCCCGGAGTTCACCCAAACTCATGTCCATCGAGTTGGTGATGCCATCCAGCCATCTCATCCTCTGTCATCCCCTTTTCCTCCTACCCCCAATCCCTCCCAGCATCAGAGTCTTTTCCAATGAGTCAACTCTTTGCATCAGGTGGCCAAAGTATTGGAGTTTCAGCTTTAGCATCAGTCCTTCCAAAGAACACCCAGGACTAATCTCCTTTAGAATGGACTGGTTGGATCTCCTTGCAGTCCAAGGGACTCTCAAGAGTCTTCTTCAACATCACAGTTCAAAAGCATCAATTCTTCAGCACTCAGCTTTCTTCACAGTCCAACTCTCACATCCATATGTGACCACTGGAAAAACCATAGCCTTGACTAGATGGACCTTTGTTGGCAAAGTAATGTCTCTGCTTTTTAATATGCTATCTAGGTTGGTCATAACTTTCCTTCCAAGGAGCGAGTGTCTTTTAATTTCATGGCTGCAATCACCATCCACAGTGACTTTGGAGCCCCCCAAATTTGTTCTTAGAGATCCTTAATTTATTGACCCCAGATACATACAGGTTTTAGTGCTTCTATCTGACCCAAGGAGGTTTTTCAGAGAAATTGGACTCAGAGGAGAGGAGAAGCAAGCTAAGCAGTACTCATGTTCTGAGAAGCTCTTCCACTGCACCTTCTCAGACATTTTCCCTTTGACAGAAAAGGAAAAAAAAGATGCTATTCTGTTTCTGTCATTCTTCAGTATATTGTGTGAGACATGGCCCATTCATTCTTTTTAAAAATTTTTTTATTGAAATATAGTTGATTTACAGAGGCTTCCCTGATGGATCAGATGGCAAAGAAACTGCCTGCAATGCAGGAGACCCAGGTTATATCCCCAAGTCAGGAAGATCCCCCAGAGAAGGGAATGGCAACCCACTCCAGTACTCTTGCCTGGAGAATTCCATGGACAGAGGAGCCTGGCAGACTACATTCCATGGGGTCACAAAGAAACAGACATGAGTGAGCCACTAACATAGTTGATTTACAGTATTTCAGGTCTACAGCAGAGTGATTCAGTTCCATACACACACACGTGAAAGTGAAAGTTGCTCAGCTGTGTTTGGGTCTTTGCAACCCCAAGGACAATACAGTCCATGGAACTCTCCAGGCCAGAATACTGGAGTAGGTCTTCCCAACCCAGGGGATCTTCCCAACCCAGGGACTGAACCTAGATCTCCCACGTTGCAGACAGATTCTTTAGCAGCTGAGCCACAAGGGTAGCCATATATATATATATATAGATACGTATATTCTTTTTCAGATTCTTCTCCCTTATAAGTGATTACATGGTATTGAATATAGTTCTTCGTGCTATACAGTAGGTCCTTGCTGTTTATCTACTGAAGTGAAGTGAGGTCACTCAATTGTGTCCAACTCTTTGTGACCCCATGGACTGTAGCCTACCAGGCTCCTCCCTCCATGGGATTCTCCAGGCAAGAGTACTGGAGTGGGTTGCCATTTCCTTCTTCAGGGGATCTTCCTGACCCAGGGGTTGAACCTGGGTCTCCTGCATTCCAGGCAGACGCTTTAACCTCTGAGCCACCAGGGAAACCCATTTATCTATTTTATATATATATATATATATATAAAATAGTGGATATCCTTAATCCCAAACTCATAATTTATCCACCTCCCTCTTCCACTTTGCTAATCACTAGTTTGTTTTCTATGTCTGTGAGTCTATTTCTGTTCTTAAAATAGCCTCATTTGTCTCAATTTTTAGATTCCACGCAGAAGTAACACCATACGTCTGTCTCTCGCTTCTGTGACGGTTTGCTTCACTAATCTCCAGGTCCATGCATGTTGGTGCAAATGGCGTTATTTCATTCTTTTTCATGGGATTTACTCATCTTCTAATCAGGTACTAACTGAGCACTTATTTTGTGCCAGATGTTTTGCTAGTGCTCAGAACCCAAAGAAAGATAATACATTCACCCTGAAAGAGCTTACTGTACATGTATGTGTGCTGTTGCTGCTAAGTCTCTTCAGTCATGTCCAACTCTGTGAGACCCTATGCATAGCAGCCCACCAGGCTCCTCTGTCCAAGGGATTCTCTAGGCAAGAATCCTGGAGTGGGGTGCCATGTCCTTCTCTGTATATGTGCTAATAAGCTTCATATTTGTGCACTATTATGCAGACTTTTAGGGGCTTCCCAGGTGGCACAGTGGTAAAGAATCTGCCTGCCAATGCAGGAGATGCAGGAGATGCAGGTTTGATCCCTGGGTCAGGAAGATCCCTTGGAGGAGGAAATGGCAACCCACTCCAGTATTCTTGCTTGGAGAATCCCATGGACAGAAGAGCCTGGTGGGCTACAGTCCATGAGGTCACAAAGAGTCGGACACAACTGAGCAGCTCTCACTTTGACTTTATACCTAATTGCCAAACTTTATACTGACATTGCCAAACCAGTCATCACTGCTGAGGATGGAGATTTCAGGGGTGCTAATGGTACAGCGGTAGTTCCTAAAAATGGGTTTCAGTGTGAAAAAGCCATAACCCTTACCAATTGGCGAGTCTTGACATATTCAATAGAGGAAAAGACCTGCAGAAAAAGAGAGGTGTAGAGAAACCCTGAACAATCACAGCAGTGTCTGAAAGGGAGGCAGTTGTATTTTAAGAAATTGAAATTGCTGTTGGTCATCAGCAGAGACAGTTTAAGTTGGCACCCTCATTTTGTAATATATCTCCTAAAAATCAGTCAGCACCTACTGACACCTGTCAACCCTTTCGTATTTTTTTTTTTTTTTTTGAATTACAAGTAAGCCCAGTTACAAGTTTAGTTGGCATCTATTGATTTGGCGTCTTTGAAAGTGAAAGGTTAGACTGGAGTTTTGGGGGACCGGTGCTGAGAGGCAGATGCTTGGTTGTATGTTAAAGAAAGCCCTGCATTTCAGGAGACGTGTGTCCACCCCCTTTGAGAGTGGAGACCATACAAGGCACATCTTCACATAACGCTGGCTGAATGTTCAAACGGCTTCAGCTGAAGCCCATTAGAATCTGTAATGTCCAGGACAACGGTATTGGAGGAGATGGCAATTGTCTCAGGAACCAAATACCCACCCCCACTCCCCCCTACCCCAATTTAGCTTTTTAGACATAACAGTCGTGTTCCTCATTTTTTTTTTAGACCTTTCAGTAGTTGGGAATTAGAAGTAGAGCCTTCCCAAACATGATTTGAACCTTTAAAGTGATGTGTGGTTGGTATAAATCTTATTTTACAAATTAAGAACCTGAGTTTCAGGGAGATCCATAGTTTGTCTAAGACTCAACAGCTCCAAAGTGTCACGATTGGTATTAACATTCCAATGTGTCTCTAAAACCTGGGTTTTCACCATCATTCCATTAACGACAAGACAGACTTTCTGCCATAAGCTACATGGCTAGGCGTTTTTAGACACAGAGTTCTCCATTTCTGGGGTTTTCTTGTGTTCTGAATCAACCGCAGGATCGACATTAGACCATGGTCCCAGCTGTCTTGGTAGCAGAAGGATGTGGAGTGTCTGGATTCATAGGGTGATCGCTCTTCATGGCTGCACTGAGACACTCTGCGAGTGGACTCATGGCGAGGCAAGCTGTAGCGCACCAAGGTAGACTGTTTATTGTGGAGTTGCTGAGACAGAGGGGCAGCTGTGAGCAGAGGTGAAACTTCGGAGCCAAAGCTTTTAGCTGTTTCTTTGCTTCTCCCATACATTTGTCAGGGGCTTTGTCCTGAGTGTGTGATTTCTTGATGATAACTCCTGAACTGCTGTAAAATGCTTTCAGAGCCAGAGATCAAAGGATCCCCATCAGAACTGATAATGCTCCGGCTACATCTGAAGGTATAAATAAACGCTTTTCTTTTTGATACTGTTGTCCTTCCCTGATACCGCAGGGGCTTCATGTTTATCACAGTTGCCTTTGGATGGTGTTTACTGTGGATTGATATATTAGTTATTAAGTTTTTACTGCCACATAAAAATTCCCATTTACTCAAGAGAGACACTGTATATAAATCAGAAGCGAATAAAATAATGGCTTAGTAGATGCAATTTATTAATATTATGACTTTAATTAACTTGTTCATAATAATGAATATGTGAATTACCCATGCTTCTGCCTGACAGATGTATTAGTGTTTGCTCACCTTGAACATCTCAATGTATTAGACAGTAATCCACATTCAGTGAACCCCAGTCTAGTCATGAAAAAATGAAGTTATACAAAATGTAATTTTTAATTAAGTTTACTCGTGATGTATAAGAGACAGTCATATTATGGCCTATTATATGGTTTGCAGTCTGACTTTTTCCTCCCAGCTCGATTGAACTGTATTTTAAATACAATACAATTCACTCATTTTAGGTACATGCTGGTAAAGAATCCGCTTGCAATGCAGGAGACCCTGGTTAATTCCTGGATCGGGAAGATCCCCTGGAAAAGAGATAGGCTACCCACTCCAGTATTCTTGGGCTTCCCTGATGGCTCAGATAGTAAAGAATCCACCTGCAATGCGGGAGACCTGGGTTCAATCCGTTGGTTGGGAAGATCCTCTGGAGGAGGGCTTGGCAACCTACTCCAGTATTCTTGCCTGGAGAATCCCCATGGACAGAGGAGCCTGGTGGGCCATGGAGTCGCAGAGTTGGACATGACTGAATGACTAAGCACAGCACATACAGTTTAATCAATTCAGTTCAGTCACTCAGTCACGTCCAACTCTTTGCAACCCCATAGACCGAAGCATGCCAGGCCTCCTTGTCCATCACCATCTCCTTGAGCTTGCTCAAACTCATGTCCATTGAGTCGGTGGTGCCATCTAACCATCTCATCCTCTGTCGTCCCCTTCTCCTCCTGCCTTCAATCTACAGTTTGATAGAATTTGTTAATTTATACAGTCATGTAATCACCACCACTATAAATATTTAGAACTTTTCCATTATCCTAAAGAGTTTCTCATGCTCCAAGTTCCAGGAAATCACTGATATGCTTTCTGTTGCTACTGTTTTATTTTTTCTATAATTTCATATAAATGGAATTTTAGGATAGGCAGCCAGAGAAAGAGGAGCAATAGAACTTTTTTCTTCTATCTATCTATCTAGAGCTTTATTTTGAGGAATTGACTCATTTGATTATGATGGGCAAGTTTGAAATGTGCAAGGCAGGAGGGTAGGCTGGACGTTTTGACAAAAGTTGAAGATCTGATGTCACAGTCTTGAGCTCAAAGGTAGTCTGGAGACAGAGCTCTCTTTTTTTTCAGGAAACCTCAGACTTTTGTGTTAAGGTGTTCAAATGATTGGCTGAGACCCACCCATCTATTGCCCACCCATAGTGTGGAAGGCAATCTGCTTTATTCAAAGACTACTGATTTAAGTGTCAATCACATCTAAAAAATACATTCATGGCAACATATGTATGAGTTTTTGACCAAACAGCTAGGCACCATGGCCTACCCAATTGGCATGCAAAGTGAATTATCACATAGCCCTTTGTGTTTAATTTCATTCATTCAAGCATGATGTTTATGAGATTTATCCATGTTATTGCATGTTTTAATAACATTCTTTATATTATTCAAGTGTATTCCATAGAACAGCTATACCACAATTATTCATCTATTTACCAGTTGAAGAACATTTGGCTTCCTTCCATGTTTTGTCTCATATAAGAAATACTGTCATGAGCCATGACAATTAGATGGCTTTTAATATGACTTTTCAAGTCACACTAAAATGTGATCAGTTTTACTCCATATATTGCTGCATACAAATGGCTGTTTAATTATGTTTGTTTATTCTTTATACTTTTTTGGCTGCACCACATAGCGTGTGGGATTTTAGTTCCCTAACCAAGGGCTGAACTCACATCCCTTGCACTGGAAGCTTGGAGTCTTAACCACTGGACTGCCAGGGAAGTCCCACACATGGCTGATGTTTATATTGTCTTTAGCATTTGCAGAGTATGTTTGCATTTTTGCCTCATTTCATTTTTACCATATAATTATTTTAATAAAAAACATGCAAAATAATGTTTTTTTGTGCTTCCATAAAAGTTATCTCATTTCTCATTTAATGTTTACAGCAATTCCATGATTTAAGTATTTTAGCTTCATTTTGCAGATGGAAAAGTGGAAAGTTAGGAATATGTAGAGACTTGTCTAAAATGACTATAGTAGGAAGCTATAGGGGCCTCCCAGGTGGCTCCGTGCTAAATACTCTTCCTGCCAATTCAGGAGATGCAGGAGACACAGAAGTTTGATCCCTGGATCGAGAAAATCCCCTTGAAGAGGAAATGGCAACCTATTCCAGTATTCTTGCATGAAAAATCCCATGGACAGAGGAGCCTGGCGGGCTACAGTCCATGGGGTCTCAAAGAAACAGACACGACGTAGCAACTAAACAACAAGAAAAACAGGAAGTTACAGAGCTGGTTTCAGACCAGGATGTTTTGACTCTAAATCCAATTAACTTTTTTCACTGGTGACAGCCAAGGGTGTCCTCAGAGAAATGACAAAAATTGCAGTAAAGTATTGGAAAGAGGCATAGTCAAAGCTCGACGACCCTGAAGAATTAATTCTCCTGATTTAGAAAGAGCATCAAGTCTTCTGCATATTTAAGGATTGGAAAAATTCAGTCTCCTCTCAGGTAGGTGCTGAAACCTCCGTGTTGCAAATGAGGAAAACTGAGGTCCACTGAGATTAAATCCTTTGGTCCAAATGACATAACTCATAAATGGTTGAGGTGAAATTAGAATTTATGGGTCTGTCTGACTCCAAAGTGAATCCTCTAATTCAGGGGTCAGCCAGTGTTTTATGTAAAGGGCCCGGTTGTAAATATTTTAGGTTTTATAGGCTGTGAGGAAAAAATGGGAATATCATATAGGTGCTCACGTACGATATACTGCCTCTGTGAAAAAAGCTTGTGTGTGCAGCATGAAGAAATCATGTGCATAAACAAATGGTGTCGTGCATCCTAATAAGCCTTCATACACAAAAATGGTGCATTTGGCCCAGGATCTGTAGGTAGCCAACATCTGCTCTGAACTACACTCTGGTGTTCCAGTTATTTGGGGGAGGGAGGTCTCTTTTCTAAGTTAGTTCTAAGCTATTGGATAAGTGGAAGGTTTTAACTTAATGGCTGCCTTAGAAAATTTGATGACATGCCACTGAATAAAACCCCCTTTAGTGCCTCTTGTTTAGGGAAGTGCAGGAAGAGGGGGACATTTTCATCTTAGGTAATATGGGGAGACTTAAGAGCTCAGAACACCAAGTTAGCTAAATAGAGGATGAGAGTTAAAACTGGAAAAGAAAAGCTAGATCATGTGATAACCTTTCATTCTCTAAAAATGGAAGTTTTGTAGTCCTTGTCTGTATAAGTCTTTGGGGTACGTTTTGACTCTATGAACAGTTGTTGCTTAGTTGCTGTGTTTCTGTGAACAGTGTGTGTGTGTGTTAGTCGCTCAGTCGTGCCTGACTCTTTGTGACCCCATGGACTGCAGCCCACCGGTTTCCTCTGTCCATGAGATTTTCCAGGCAAGGATACTGGTGTGGGTTGCCATTTCCTTCTCCATCATATGACTAAAGATGACATGAAATGATCCATAGATTTTCAAAATAAGCCATTAGGGAGGATTAGTTTTCTTTTTTAAAAAAAAGTTAATGTGGGTGCGTGCTAAGTTGCTTCAGTCATGTCGGACTGTTTGCAACCCTATGAACTGTAGCCCACCAAATTCCTCTGTCCATGGGATTTTCCAAGCAAGAATACTAGAGTGGATTGGCACGCCTTCCTCCAGGGGATATCCCCACCCTGGGATTGAACCTGCATCCCTTACATCCCCTGCTTTGGCAGACAGATTCTTTATCACTAATGCTACCTGGGAAGCCCCAAACTATTATAATTCTGAGAAGAAATGCAATGTATGTTTCCCTTCCTTTTCTTTTCTTGAATTTATATATTCTTCTCTTCTTAATGTAAATACTACTTTTATTATTCCATTTTTCTTGCAGAGTTGTCTTGCTACATATATATTATCTTCCAACCTAAGTTCAAACTGAAACAGTTCCTTGAAACAGTTCTTGTCTCATATTTGACATATCCTTCTGCCACACAGAGTACCGACCATATGGAAGGCCTTCAATAATTGATTCTTTTTTTTTGCTTATTGAAAGGAGAAAAGAAAGACAAAATGGCCAAAAGTGAGTGTCTTATCAGGTGATACAAAGTAAGAACACATTGTATGTCAGACCAATTGGATGCTTCTTATTGCTGCTGTTACAAATTGTCACAAACTTAGTGGCTGCAAAAATACAACCCCACTGTCTTCAGTGCTGGAGGAAGACGTCTCAGTGAGCTAAAATCAAGGTGTCCGCAGAGCTGTGCTCCTTCAGGAGGCTGAAAGAGAAGAATCAGTCTTTTTTTTTTTTTGCTTTTTCCAGCTTCAAGCTGCTGCCCCACCCCTTCGCGAGTGGCCCCTTCCCGTCCGTCTGACCTCTGCTTCTCTGGCCACATCTCTGACTTTCATCTCCTGTTCTCTCCTCTAAGGGCCTCTGTGATGACGTTGGGACCACCTAGGTAATGCAGGGTTACTTCCTCATCTCGAGACCCTTCACTTAAGCACATCTGCAAAGTCTCCTTCGCCTGGAAGGTACCACGCCCCCAGGTTCGGATGAGGACATCCTTGCGGGAGCATCCTTCTGTCTGCCACAGCAGTGACGATGAGCACTGGAGAGGGGCAGGGAGAAGACCATTCTTAATAACCCTATGTTCCTCTAGAGAAGTATGTAGTCCCTTCCAGTCTGGCAAAGTCTGCTTCGTAAGCAGTCCTGGAAATTTTCAAGAGAAACAACTGGAAGCATTTCCAAGGTGTCTCCGCCATTCCCTTGCCGAGTGTATCTGAAGTGACAGCCACACCGACGTCATCTGAGTCTGAGAGTTTATCAGCATGCTGGCGCTCTCCTCGTCTCTTTTAGCCAAGTAATTTGTACCATTCAAAATGGAGCTATTGTTAAGGAAATGATTTAAAGATGATTCAGATGTTGATGGTATTTAGCACCTACTGAAGGGATTTGTTGAATTTTCTTTGCAATGTTGCATGGAAATATGTAAAAGCTCTCTTTTCAAAGGACCATAAAGACGGTCCCGGACATGATGGTTTGACTTGGGATTCTTTGACTTTCCTATAGTGTGGAAGCCATACACATGCATTAACAACCGTACTTCAAATTTTGAACTTTGATTTTCTCCCCAGCTGAAGTTTAAGGCTCTTGGTGATGCTGGGGAGAGGTGGCAAGGCACACGATTACAAGGGCAAACAACTGATACACCAACCACCATTCTGGATCCTGACGACTCTGCGGCTTCTCACTTTCAGTCCAGTGTTCAATGGGCTTCCCAGGTGGCTTGGTGGTGAAGAATCCACCTGCCAAGGTGGTAGACCCAGGGGATGTGGGTTTGATCCTTGGGTCAGGAAGATCCCCTGCAGAAGGAAATGGCAACCCACTCCAGTATTCTTGCCTGGGAAATCCCATGGACAGAGGAGCTGGGTATTCTATAGTCCACGGGGTCACAAAAGAGTGGGACTTGACTAAGAGACTGAGTGTGCACACACACACACACACACACACACACTGTTCAATACTTTACACAAGATATTCAACACTTTGTTATAAAATAGCCATCGTCTTAGATGATTTTGCCTAACTATAGGCTAATGTAAATGTTCTGGACATGTCTAACGTAGACTGGGCTTAGCTATGACTTTGTGAGGTTAGGTGTATTCAATGCATTTTTGACTTAGGATATTTTCAACTAACAGTGGATTTATCGGGATGTAACCCCATCATAAGTGAAAGAAGATCTGTATGTAAAAATGCCCCATGTTATTATGGCTGTAGAACCCAACTTTGCAGATGCTGTTCTTGCCCTTGTAATTGTTCACACTGCACAGTCAGTTTGACAGACATTAGGTCTTTCAGAATTTCCGGGAAGGCCAGATAAGGATTTTCTCACCATGAAAAGCAACCATCAGATGGAACTAACCTAGTCTGTACCAGGGGACAGGAAAGCAGACAGAATGATGCTCCTTGCACAGGGTCCTCTAGATGAAGGGGGAGCAAAGTGACGAGCTGCACTCCAATTCTGAAGGGTCCCCAGGGGAAATTGCAGGGACTCTGTGGTCAGTAACCATCCCTACTGGTGTTCATCTGAAAAGATGTGTAAGCAGGTCCTTACCACCCTGAGGGTATCAAAGACAGTAAAGAGCCTAGAGTTCTGTATTGTAATGTAGAAACTGCTTCTCTGCATCGTGCTGGCTGGACTGAGGTTAGTCTGGAGGTGGGAGCTTCATCTCACGGCTGAATCTAACAGCAAGACTGGCTCCCCAAATAGGTTACCACAATATCTTGTGGCTCTGTCTTTGGCTGCAGAAAGTGTGAATAATGGGTTTCTATTTTCAAAAGCATCAGGCTTCAGTTATTTCCATGTGTGGTTAATCTCTGGCAGTGATACCTATGCTGATGAGTAATTTCCCAAATTTCAAATCCCTTCATAGAAGGATATTTCTCAACTGAAACGCCAGGAAGCAGGACTTAAGTTAGACTTAAGAGCTGGCTGATGGGAAGGTTTATTAAATACTGAAACCCAGGAGATGGCAAAGTCTTTACTGAAGGTCTTTAATAACGGTTTAGGTGTTGTCTTGCCTGAAGGCAGAGAGGATATTTATAATGTGTTCAATTTGCATATGATGGATTTCAGGAGATCTTTGAGAGAAAGTCCTTAAGATACTCTTTGGGAAAAATAGGAAATGTGTGGACCTAAAGTATTGAAGCTCTGTGCGCCATCTCTTTCAATAGCTGGTCGTAATTTAGAGATGAACTACTCCACAACTCTTGTGGCTTAAAGAAACTGTGAGGGGAAAAAAGTTCATTTTAGACCTTTCTGTGAGCTTTGGGGGCAGGAGGAAAAGGGGACGACAGAGTATGAGATGGCTGGATGGTATCACTGACTCGATGGACGTGAGTCTGAGTGAACTCCGGGAGATGGTGATGGACAGGGAGGCCTGGCGTGCTGCAATTCATGGGGTCGCAAAGAGTCGGACATGACTGAGCGACTGAACTGAACTGAACTGATGAGCTTTTGAGTTACGAAGTATTAAATCTACAGCTGAGAAAGAGAGAAATTCATAAATTTCTCAAGGGCTCCACTCTATAGTAAGTCTTGGTTATGAAGTTCATCCTAGCTTAATGTTAACCCAGGGAATCCCAGGCTGATAAACGTTTTCTTAATCTGTACAGAGATTCGAACTTCTGGCTTGTGGAAAAGTTGAGGTCTGCACAAGAAGAATACAGTCTCAAGCTTTTCCCCCATATTGGAAAGGATGTGCATGACTACCTAGTCATTCCTACCTAGGAATGTCAGGCCAACAGCAAGAAGCAAGGTGAATTTTTTTTTTAATTGGAGGAAAATTGTTTTGCAATGTTATGTTAGTTTCTGCTGTACAACAACATGAATCAGCTATCAGTTCAGTTCAGTTCAGTCGCTCAGTCGTGTCTGACTCTTTGCATCCCAACAGACGGCAGGCTTCCCAATCCATCACCAACTCCCAAAGCTTGCTCAAACTCATGTCCATCAAGTTGGTGATGCCATCCAACCGTCTTATCCTCTGTCATCCCCTTCTCCTTCTGCCTTCAATCTTTCCCAGCATCAGGGTCTTTTCCAATGAGTCAGTTCTTTGCATTAGGTGGCCAAAATATTAGAGTTTCAGCATCAGTCCTTCCAATTAATATTCAGCAGTGATTTCCTTTAGGATTGACTGATTGGATCTCCTTGCAGTCCAAGGGACTCTCAAGAGTCTTCTCCAACACCAGAGTTCAAAAGCATCAATTCTTTGGTGCTCAGGTTTTTTTGTGTCCAGTTCTCACATCCATACATGACTACTGGAAAAACCATAGCTTTGACTAGATGGACCTTCATTGCAAAGTAATGTCTCTGCTTTTTATGCTGTCTAGGTTGGTCATAGCTTTTCTTCCAAGGAGCAATCGACTTTTAATTTCATGGCTGCAGTCACCATCTGCAGTGATTTTGGAGCCCCCCAAAATAAAGTCTATCAGTGTTTCCACTATTTTCCCATCTATTTGCCATGAAGTGATAGGACTGGATGCCACGACCTTAGTTTTTTGAACATTGAGTTTTAAATGTTGAATGCTGAGTTTTAAATGAATCATTTATCTGTATCTATATCTAGCCCTCCGTCTTGATTGGGGGGTTTTGCTGGTGGTCCAGTGGCTAAGACTCTGTGCTCCCAATGCAGGGGCCCCAGGTTCTACCCCAAGTTCTATCAGGGAACTAGAACCTTCATGCCACAACAAAGGTTGAAGATCCTGTGTGTGGCAACTAAGACCTGGCCCAGTCAAAGAAATAAAAAAAATAAATAGCTTTTAAAAGAAGAAACATGGTGATTGAACTTTAACTATATTGGCTTATTAAGTATTATCCGAGAAGAAGGGAACAGACTCTCTGAAAGGAAAGGGTATCCATCGGTGACTGTCTCTCTGTAACTGGACGGTTGCTCGGGCCCAGGAGCTTCCTTCCTTCCATGCCTGTCTGGGCCTTTCCTTTATTTGTGCTACTGGAATCGCTGCTTATCTTCAAGGACTTTACCCGCCAGGTCAGCAGAGATCCTTGGACATGTGTGTGCCTCCTTCTTGAGTAGAGCGCGTGCTTCAAGTCACGTGCCAGTTCCCCTTCTTGTTAATGACATGAGTCAAACCAAAGAAACCACACTGATATTTGTGGATTGCACAAAGCTGAGAGTAGCTCCTACAGTGGACGGCAGTGTCCGGAGGCTAGCAGATGTGTAAACAGGTAAAAATATAGACCAGAAATAGAAAGAAAAGGATAATGGCATTAAGTGTAATGTCTTATGATTCAACTTTTAAGCATCGGTTAACTAATACAGAAGTTACAGCTTATCCTGGGAGTGTAAAGCCTTAAGCATCAGAGAAGGAAATGGGTCCTATCTAATAAAGGCCTCCCCTTAAAAGAAGCTGATGGATTTCTCAGTGGTTTGCAACAGTAGGTGATCACTGAACATTTGCGCAAAGATTAAAGATCAGGTGTAAACCACAGGTTTCCTCAGACCCTTCCGCATTCTTTTTTTTCCCTCTCCAGTGATAATCTCAGTGCATTTAACCAGAGTTCCTCAGTTGGCTTGGCCTTCCTTGAACCTACTGTGCTTTTGTCTTCTTCCATCTTGGCGACACAGTGGTCACGTGGCCTTAGCTCTCTTTCTCTCTACTTCCCTGGTTATTAAATAACGTACTAGCCCAGCTCAATCCTTCAGTCCTGTCCCATTGCTTTACCCCTGGAAGACACTTTTTCCCTGAGGAAAACTTTCCAGGGGTAATTCTATTACAATCTGATTATTCATGATTTTCTTCAATATGCATACAATTCTGTATTCACTTTAAACATGTGTGTTTGTGCTCAGTTGCTCAATTGTGTCCACCTCTGTGACTCCATGGACTGTAGCCCGCCAGGGTTCTCTGTCCATGGCATTTTCCAAGCAAGAATACTGGCGTGGGTTACCATTTCCTTCTCCTGGGAACTTCCCATCCCAAGAATTGAACCTGTGTCTCTTATATTTCCTGCATTGGCAGGAGGATTCTTTACCACTGACCCATCTGGGAAGCTCCACTTTAAAAATAGATGATGCTAATAATTGCATTTAGTTTCTGAATTGTACTTCAGTATTCTGTGCTTGTTGATGAGCAGCTTTGTATCGACTTCCTATGATACGCTAGATTTTGTGAGGACTGCAATGCAAAATGGTTATCTTTTGAGGAATATAAAATTAGCAGTATAGTTAATGTTAACCATTTAACTTCCTCAAATTTTATTAATTCGTACATTATTAATAAATTAAGTTCTGTGAAGTACCACAGTACTGGGGAGAGGAGGGAAAAGGGTTCTAAATCAAATCCTATGTTGAATCCAATATTCTGATATTTGATTCTCTGACCTAGTTTCTAGGAAAGTAGCCTCCAGTGGGAGCCATCTTTGCGAATAACAAAACTCGCTGCAAATGTGCTAATTATAAAGGCATGTGTTGGTTTGTACAAATAATATATGGCAATCATTGTAGCCTTGGTTTGTAGACTGTTCCTGGTGGGCTCATAAATAAACAGAGTGCATTATACACGAGCTCTGTCCTACAGGCTCAGAGTCTGTATCACTCAGTCAACAACATTTAGACGTGAAGAAATATTGACAACAGGAAGGGATCGTCTAGATATTTTCTAGGTTACTACCAGGAATCTACAGATGATCCGGGAACTTGGGCTCCTTTTTAAGAAGCATCACTTGAAATATGAGGAAGAAAATCATGACTGTATACATGTAAGCTTGTGTAAAAAGCAAAGAAGAAAGTGGAGAAAAATGAGAAGTGGTTTAGCACCACATAAAACCTGGGTGACAAAGATTCCCTGAAGGAGGGAACGGCAACCCACTCCAGTATTCTTGCCTGGAAAATCTCATGGACAGAGGAGCCTGGCGGGGTACAGTCCAGGGGGTCGAAAAAGAGTCAGACACGACTGAGCAGCCAAACAACAACATCCACAAAACCCAAAGATCCTCTGGATGGATCATGGTAGATCTTGGAGTCCAGCCTATCCCACGGCTTTAATGCTCCATCTGGACTGAATCTGGAGTGCCAGGTCTGTGCCAAACCCTCCAGGACTTACTAAGAACGAAGATTTGTGCCAGCCACTCTGGGTGTAGAGTTAAAGGGGTATAGAGACTACAGCTAGCGATGGCCAGTCAAGCACCCATCACAGGTGCTACAAGATGCATGAGCGCAGAGGACTCAACCGAGAGCTGGACTGTCCACCCCAACCTACAGAGCTCGCAGGGAGGGGCCCACAGGGAAGACGGTGAGGGATGTGGAAGGTGAATCAGAGGAGCAGAGGAGTGCAGCAGGCAATGTCAGAGAAGGGGTGCCCCCGGCAGGGCAAGAGCCCACGAAATAACCCAGATGGGAGCAAAAGCATGAATGTGCGGGGATCTGCACGGCGTATATGAATGGTGACATGGGCAGAATCAGGGTCATGTGACAAACCTGTGAATATGTCAGATGGCAAAGTTGGGGCCGGGGGAGGGGCGCTCAGGGAAGGAGGCAGGTGGAACTAATACTGCTAGTGACTGGCCTGCAAGAGGGAGCAGCTCTGTGGGTTACCCAGCTGGGAGACACAGCCCACAGCACTCGGACCCACCGTCCCGGAGACGTAAACTCGGCACCGAGACCACACACATCATCTGTTTGCGTGTTTGTTTGCAGCGAAGTAGGGGTTTATTCGCAGGGCAACAAGCCGTGGCCTGGGAGTCAAGTCTCAGATTCACCGCCTCCTGGTCTCTTTGTTTTTAATTTGTACACAATTTTTAAAGGTTATTTTCCATGTACAGTTATTACAGAATCTGGGCCATATTATCCATGTTGTGTTACGCACTATGCTCTTGAGCCCATCTTATACCCAATGGCTTGTGCCTCCCCTCCCCCACGCTATGTTACAGCCCCACCCCCACCATTGCCGCCAGTTCTCTGTATCTGTGAGTCAGTTTCTTTTATGCTGTGTTACATAGTTTGCATTTTTAGAGTCCATATATAAATAATATCATACTGTGTCTTTCTCTGTCTTATTTTGCTTAGCACTGCCCTCTAGTTCTGTCTATGTTGGTGCAAATGGCAAAATCTCCTTCTTTTTTATGAGTACTGTTTCATTATATATATGTGAGTAGTATTTCATTATATATACGTCTGGGATTCAGCTGGTAAAGAATCCACCTGCAACGCATGAGACCCCCAGTTCATTTCCTGGGTCAGGAAGATCCCCTGGAGAAAGGATAAGCTACCCACTCCAGTGTTCTTGGGCTTCCCTGGTGGCTCAGCTGGTAAAGATTCTGCCTGCAACGTGGGAGACCTGGGTTCAATCCCTAGGTTGGGAAGATCCCCTGGAGAAGGGAATATACATCATCTCCAGAGCTGTTTCTGCATGCTAACTTAGTGTCTGACACACAGAGCTCCAAAAGGAATTCTCAGTGAAAAGGAAGAGAGCATTTCCGTAAAGAGGCAGAGGCTTAGCCAGCGTCAGACGCTCTCAGAGCTTCAAATAAAGAGAGCACGTGCAAAGCATCCAGGGGGTTGCACAGCAGAGGCTTGGCGAATGGCTTGGCTGTGTTAAAAGCGTGTCAGTAGCCTGGATAGATTGAGGAAGGCAAACTGGAGGCAAGACATTTAGGAGCCTTCTCTGCTGGGGTGTTGGAAGAGCATACGATCAGGAGAAGGGGTTCTGATGTTTGAAAGTGAGAGCAAGGCTTCTGAAGAGCTTAAAGATCTCTGCAAAGACAGGGATATTGATGGAAACTGTACAGCAGGCCTTTTAAGGCGGAGCTGGGTTCCAGGGGCCTGGGCTGGGAGCCCGGGCTGGGAGCCCGTGCCTCACACAGATCTGGGCCTGGCGGCTGGCCTGGCCTTACCTCCGGCCCTTCTCTGAGGCTTCCTCGGAGACCAGGCACAAAAGCCTATGTCCTGAGGGCCTCTCCTTTCTCTTCCTTTGGCTGTGACACAGGATGGGAAAGTCAATAATATTCACTTTTTCCTTTTTCTTTGTCTATACATAGACCTGGGTTTCCCAGGTGGTGCTAATGGTAAATAATGTGTCTGACAATGCAGAACACATAAGAGATATGGATTTGATCCCTAGGTTGGGAAGATGCCCTGCAGAAGGGATAGGCTACCCACTCCAGTGTTCTTGCCTGGAGAATCCCATGAACAGAGGAGCCTGGCAGGCTACAGTCCATGGGGTCACAAAGAGTCAGACATGACGGAAGTGACTTAGCATGCGCACACACACATAACTAACATTTGAAAGACTTCATATTCTCTCTAGCGTGGCTTTTCACCCATCATCCTTATTTGTCCTAAGATTTTTTGCCCCAACGTCTTTTGTGCTTTGTCTGAATTCAAGATGATTAATTGAAACTGTTTCCTCTGAGCATGTCTACTGGACTAGTCTGGAGCCCTACCTAATAACCTCAACTGCCTTGCAGAATTATCTGATCACAGAGTCTAGGGGAACCGTGGTTGGTTGGGCGAAGATCTTAACCTCCTGCCCAAGTGTTCCCAGGCTGGCCCTGACAAGTAGTTGAAACACTCCTGGTGATGAGAAGCACATGTCTTCAGATGGCAACTCATCTTGTTTTCAGATGACTCGAGTCCCTAGAAAGTTCTTCCCTTCTATTGGACTAAGATCAACCTCTCTATAATTTTCACAAGGTGGTTTGATTTCTGGAGCAACGGGGAGAATTTAATCCTCCAATCTGACAACTCTAAGTATTTGGAGACTGTGAGCATGTTAGTCTAAATCTCTGCTTTCCTAGGCTAAGCCTCAATGCTAAGTCTCAGTGCCTCCACTTTAGGTTTTTCCAACTCTTCCTCAAATGTCAAGTTTCCTGCCTTTCACTGTCTTGGCTGTGCTTCTCTTGAAGCCCTGGACACTGTTATAACTTCCTGAAAAGTGTGGGCATTGGCGATGGAACAAAGCCCTCCAGGTGGTGGTTGACCAACCACACCCAGAACAATCATCTGCATTTTCTGTAATTGATGAAGATCTCCAGCAACCTCACTCGTCAGGTGTCCTTTCCCCTGGAGGCTCCTCTCGCCAACCACGGCTTACCCTGATCTTGTTGTCACAATTGATTTCTTTATTCAACACAAATGTACTGACATTCTCTAAGTATTCTGATGCACAGAGTGCACGCCAAGTCGCTTCAGTTGTGTCTGACTCTTTTGCGACCCTTTGGGCTGTAGCCCGCCAGGCTCCTCTGTCCATGGGGATTCTCCAGGCAAGAATACTGGAGTGGGTTGCCGTGCCCTCCTCCGGGGGAACCTTCCAAACCCAGGGACTGAACCTGGGTCTCTTACACTGCAGGCAGCCTCATTACCACTGAGCCACCAGGAAAGCCCCACTACAAGGAGAGCTGAATAACTGCAGAGACCACATGGCTGAAAACACTGGCTCTGGTCCTGAAGGATAAGCATTCTCATCCCTGATCCAGAAAAATAAGAGAGGACTGAGGCGAAGAGGCCATTCAGAGGAAACCAGGCTGATGGAGGTGACCTGTGATCTTAGAGCCGGCTGTGTAGACACCTGGGGGAAGAACAGTTGAGGAAGAAAGAAAAGGCAAAGCCAAGCAAACAGCTGAGAGGAGGGAAGTGAGAGGAGGCAGGTCACGCCGGTGTCGTCGGGCCGTCACCAGGATGCTACGGTGAGGCACGCGCAGCTTGTGAGCAGAGAGTGAGGCCCTTCGGGGGCTCGGCCCAAAGGCAGGAGGTCGGGGCTAGGCTGGAGGCTCCTGCAGCAGGGATCTGGGGCTCAGGCCAGGGGCCAGCGTGGCGGAGGGGGAGACATGGCCAGATTGTGGATCCTATTTAGAGTAGAGTCAGCATGGCTTTTCTGATGACCTGAACATGGGTGAGGCAGAGAAGAATGGGTGATAATACTATTAAAAAAAACTGTCCTAGGAAATAACCTTAAACTGACAGAAAGGGGCAAGTGTAGTTCAAGGGATGCTGCTCACATTTTACCCTGTTAGCTTCACGTCTCCTCCTCCTCTTGGTATGGGTCTGTAGTGTAATATTCATAAACGATATCATTTGTGTCCTGAATCCCTGGAGCATAAGTTGCTTTTGTACGGCTCTTTACTCCTAAATACATCAGTATATTTTCTAAGACTAGGGATATTCTCATAAATCAAAGAATTAATCTAACTTTTCCTGGTGGGGCCCACTGTACCACGTACTTGCCAATCACTTGAGATGAAGGATGCATTGAGAAGTAGAAGTTACTCTTAGATGGCAGGAGGAAGCCAGTGGTTTAATTTTTTTTTAACTTTTTATTTTATATTGGGGTATGACTGAATAACAGTATTGTGATAGTTTCAGGTGGACAGCAAAAGGACTCAATTTATTTTATATTGGGGTATAACTGATTAACAATATTATGATAGTTTCAGGTGGACAGCAAAGGGACTCAATCATGCATATAATGTATCCCTTCTCCCCCATACCCCCTCCCATCCAGGCTGCCACCTAACACTGAGCAGGGATCTTTGTGCTCTACAGTAGGTCCTTGTTGGTTGTCCAACTTAAATATAGCAGTGTGTACATGTTCATTTCAGACTCTCTAATTAGCCCTTTGGGGGGTTTAACTTTTGATGCGTGAGATTTGAATCATCTATTCCCACACTCAAGAAAATGTAAAATAGTTAACTGGACAAGAGTTCTGGGATTGTGGGAAAATCTAGACTGACCTAGGGATGTTTTAAGGGACTGAGATCTGAGATAGTTTACCAAACAATTCATTATGTCAGATTTTCTTCAGTTTGCTGTGTGTCCTAACTTTCAGATTATTACATTTGACGATAATGCACATGTTACCTCTCAAGTATGTTGGTATTTATTATTGATTTTTACTTTTGGTATCTGTTGTGTACTTATTTTGGAAGAATTATGCAATCTAAGGGATCTTTCTATCTTTAAGATTTCTACTTTTTGAATAATGCACGTCAATTAAAGCATTCGTAAAGGTGACAATAAGATCACAAAGTGATCAAAAATGCTAAATTATTTGAAAAATCTTTGAAGGAGAGAAGAAGATATGCCTTAAATGTGACATTATTAGTGACACCTGGCAAATAGGCACTCTGTCAGCCCCTGGGACTGCTTCAGTCTTCTCTAAGTAGTACGTAACTAACCTCAAAATTAGAAGGCTTCCTGTTACTGCATTCCACCAGACCACGCAGAACTTGGTGTCCTAAAACTTTCAGTTGAACAGCTGGGAAAAGTGAGGCAGGCTTGTTGAGTTGGTTAATCCATTTCAGAGGACATAAAAGAATTTTATCATTGATTATGGAGAATAAAGACCAGGGGGTAAGATTCAATACATACACACTTACAACCAATTACTTTTAGGTTTTAATTTAATTTGGTTTGTTGATTGAAGCCAAACTTTGTCCCAAACTAACGGACAGATTCTCCACTTGCGAAACTTTTAATTACTTAGGAGTTCTCTCAGAAGAGAACCAAGCTCATGTTTTGCCTCTCATCATAATCCTTGGATAAAGGCAGGCAGGATCCTTTTGAGAGATGAAGCTTTTGAAGGAAAATGCATATGTAATTGGTTGTGTGGTTTGGAAGAGGAGGAAAGAGATTTGAAATTGGTGGGCCTCATTTAAGGTTTAAAATATAAGTTTTAATCAAGCACAGATCTTAAAGTATAAGGGTCACTGCCAGGGATTCGTTGTAAGGTAATTTAGACTGTATTTCAAGTGTGTTACATTATCTCTCAAGTTCCTTGCTTTAGCCAGATTTAATGTAACAATGCAGGGGAAAGTATCAATTGAAACATGATACATACTGCAAAGATGTTCTTTTCTTTGAATAAAAATTGAAAGGACATGCTGACCTATCCTGATTTTAATTGCCTGTTTTCCCACTGAAATAAATAGAATACTTTCATAAAGTAATTATTTTATATAATGAGTTATTATCTCCAGAGCAGAAATTGACTCATCTTTTGTGAATCAACATTTCCTTTCTCGAGTCCACAATGCCATACACACAGGATGACCTGTTCATAGTAAAGTTAGTGTCATTTCAAGATTTATCTTTAAATAGTTAATTCACAAGGCTTAGGACATCATCTGGTCAGTAGATTTCATTTAATAAACATGCATGGACGACTTGCATTTCCACATCCCATGCTTGATGAGGATGAGAGCTTTGCCTAAAGTGAATTCTGCAGTCCAGAGCAGAGGGTCTCAACTGGGGGCGATTGTTCAGGGTTGGGGGCATTTGATGCTGTCTGTAGACATTTTTGATTGTCAGGACTAGGGTAAGTGTCTAGTGAGTAACAACGAGGGAAACTATGAAAGGTCTCGTAATGGGCTGGACTATCTCCCACCACAAAGGATTAACAAGTACAAAATGAAACCGGTGAGAAATCCTGGTCTAGAAGAGGCAAAACATGAACAGTCACAGCTCAGTAAGCACCAGCATGGACCTATTGCTTCTAACATGCCTTCACAGCTTAGAGGAGGCGGCATTTGATCCTGGCAATGGTGGATTCAATCCCTGGGTCACAACGATCCCCTGGAGAAGGGAACGGCTACCCACTCCAGTATTCTTGTCTGGAAAATTCCTTGGACAGAAGAGCCTGGTAGGCTGGAGTCCGTGGGGTTGCAAAGAGTTGGACACGACTGAGCCACTAACACACACATAGTGGGTACAGGTGTGGTTATAAGTAAGACTTCCTGAACAAAGTATCTTCTTAGTCTAGGCTTACATGCCAAATAGAAACTCACTTGACAAATGAAGAGAGCTGGGTTTTCTACTGGAGGAAACTCCCTATGCAGTCACAAAATCAGGAGACTAGGGAGGTGATTAGGTCATGAGAACATGAATGGGATTCAAGTTCTTATAAAAGAGACCCCAGAGAAGTCTCCCTGCCCACAGGTGTGTGAGGACACGTGGAGAAGACAGGCATCTATGGACAAGGAAGCAGGTTCTCACCAGACACTGAGTCTGCCAGCACGTTGGTCCCAGACTTCCAGTCTCCAGAACTGTAGGCGGCTTGTAAACAAGCGTCTCAGTCCACGGTGTCCTGTGGTAGCAGCCTGAATAGACTAAGGCAGTTGGAGTCCACTTAGAAAGTCTTCTCATTCATGACAAAGATGCTGTGCTAAAGATGACAGACGTCAGCTTGCTTAGGGCCCATGGAGCTGGGCGATGTAGAGGTCACTGGTCATCTCCAAGAGGGCATTTCTGAGGGTGGTGGGGGGTGGGGGGGATGACAGTGGGGTAAGAAGAGTCTAGGGAGAGTGGAGATGTGAGGGGTGAGTGTGCTGCACTCTATAGGGATACGTGCCTGAAAATGGAGACAGAGCTAGAGGGGAAATAGCAATACTTAAAGCTGGAATTGTGTGATGAGGTGACCCAGTGGTTAAGGGGATGGACTCTTAATCCGTTGTGCCATGCACGCGTAGCTTTGAATCCCATCCTCATCTGTTTGCTGAGTTCAGCTGGACATGCATTTGAGCAAACTCCAGGAGATAGTGGGGGACAGAGAAGCCTGGTGGGCTCCCGTCCATGGGGTGGCAAAGAAGTGGCACAACTTAGCGACAGAACAACAACAAGGCTGGAATTGATGTGGGTAGGCTTATCTGCTACGTGGGCAAGGCCAGCGGTGCTATCTCCTCCTCCTCTTTTCATAGTTGACATTGCTATTTTTGAGATTAGAATTGTTAATTAAGGCTGGATTGAACCATCTACCTCTGCTAGACATAATATGGAGAGCCTGAAAGGATGTAGGCTTGATTGAAAACATTCAACATTTCAGCTTCGATGCAACAAAAGGAACATTCCTTCTGGATTAGATGAACCTCGGGTGGGAAAGCGGTTCATCCTCAGAGACAAGCGTTTGAGAAGTATGGGTGCGGTTTGTTTTTCGTAGAGGGACGGAAGGGGACAAAGACAGAAGCTGTGAATCGCGCAGCAGGAGGCAAGATGGAGGGGACTTTTTCTTAAAAGTTGTTGCTGGTTTTAACAACAGAATGGACAGAATGAAAAGCAGGAACCCAGCCCAGAGAGAAACTTCCTGCTTGGCGGGTGGAAAGCTTTTAATTATAAATGTTTGTTTGGATGTGGGAATACTCTGATCAGAGTTTCTGCTGAAGCATCTTTATCTAAAATGAGAGAAATGGTTGCAGAGAGGGTCTTTCAACAGGAGCCACGCTCAGCTGTCCAAAAGAATCCTATGGCTTTCTGTAATACAATGATTTGTTATCCATCCTGTGATGTTATGCTTATTTTGTTCATTACAACTCTGTTAAAGTTCTTCCACTGACTTCCTAGATTCTAGATACGTAGTACCATGTTCTTTTCCCAGTAACGCTTCAGACTTAACAGCAGCCATGGAGGTGCTGGGTACATAACAGCCGGCCAAAAATGGTTTGAAACTGAGCTGAAATATACACACTGGAATCCAGAATAAAAAGAAGGAAGAAGCCATACCAGATATGATAAAATGAATGCACACATCTGGTATTTTTACTGGCTTAATTTAATTAAAAGCCTATAAAGCAAGCATCTATGGACTGTTTCAAATCTACTGTCATTAAAAGCTTCCAGAACATCGGTGTTCATTTACTGGGTGCCTTTTAAATACTCCGAAGGAAATAAATCCAGGCTTTAGGAGTGGACTCCACAACAACAGATCTAAAGAGTAACTCCTGCCTTGTACACAGGCTCTCCTTGGCTGGTTCATCTGTAGCATGGGCAAAGCACACCCTGCTTCCCAGGCATGATGCAAAGTGTGAGTCAAGTGAGTACCTGTGCTCTTTCTAGAAGGAGGGATCAGGTTGCTTATTTTGTAAAGTATTCCAGAAAACGCTCTTCAGAGTGTTTACGTCTTGATACAGCAGAGCAGCGGTCCCCAAGCTTTCTGACACAGGGACCTATTTTGTGGAAGGCAGTTTTTCTGTGGGCCAAGGAATGGGAGTGGCTTGGGGCCGATTTAGTGCATCGCCTTTATTCTGGCCATTTTATTTCTTTTATTATTACACCAGCTCCACTTCAGACCATCAGGCATTAGATCCTGGAAGCTGCGAAGCCCTGCTAAAGGGACCGTGGAGATTCATCACCCTCCTCAGTTGGAAAATAACTGTTTCCAAAGGTCACTTATGGTAATATGCTAAAGATGGCTATTTAGATATATTTAATATAATGACTTTATTATATTTGGTTCTCTTTAGAATTAGGTCAAATCATTTGAAATTATATTTATAGGTCAAAAAGGTGAGTATTGGCACCTTCATCTGGTTCAAACAAACAGAGCTACCTTCATCTAAAAAATACATTTCAAATTGTCACCTAAAAATAGAAATATTGGGCTTGTGTATATCCTGCTGTGAGCCATTGGCCTGAATAGCATGCTTTCAACAAGGAGGTAGGTATTTTTCCTATTACTTTGAAAGGCTTGACCGAAACAATGTTAAAGTATTGTGTAATCCCTCCCTAAACTGGGAACTGAAGGCAAGACTTTTTTTTTGAGTCAAAGTTAGATCAGATGAAACATATTTTAAAATACACAAGCAAGGTTACAGGCACTGTTTAGTAAAGCTCATCAAAACCTACACTGAAGTTTATTCGGAAGTTAGAAATGGCTTTTAGACTGCCTGTTTAGAAAAACCTCAAAAAAGCCTTATTTTAGGAGACACTGACTCCTTTGAGAAGTACTATTATCTTTTCTTCATTAAATAGAACAAATCAAGTTCCAAATGCCATATTGAAGCTACTCTGTTTTTGTTGTCTATTTTATTACAAGAAGAAAAGAGTCTGAGTCTTTCTCTTTGCCTTTGAGTGTTTTATGGAGGAAGTCAGGCATTATTTTGTTTATAATTAAAGACCATGTACTAAAGCACAATTTGAATAAGCAACTTTAATTAATCAAGGAACAAACCCCACAACGTTCTATGCCCATGTTTCAGTTTCTAAGAATGAGAGAAAAGGGCTTTCTCCTTCCCTCCTCCTCTGAGGTTAGAAGCAGGTCAGGTCAGTAATTGGAGCTGGCTAGTCATCAGCTGGTTTGACCTGCTAGGCTAGAATTTTCTTTACTACGGTAAAGTGTAATCAGAAAACCAGATGTATCTCCATCCTGAGAGGGAAGCATAATGAAAAGCAGGCAGTTCATTTATTTTTTTCCAAGCCTTTCAGATCTTCATTCAGCCATTTGGGGCTTGACTTTGCTGTGGACTGGACTACAGTGGGAGGCTTTATTTTATTGCATCACAAGTCCGGAGATGGAGAAATTGAAATTCAAATGCTTGTGATGTCTCAGATCTTCCGGTTCCCTCAAACGTTGATAGCTGTTATGTGCTTTTTGCCTGAAAACAAGTGAGATTTCCAATAAGACTGTGAGGCTGCAGTGATATGCTTGGTCTGATAAGGGCATTTCCCAAGATCCCTATAGATGATGTCTCAGTGATTGGGGATGGGAAATCCTGCCCTTCTGAGCAAGTGAGGTGGGGTCAGATACAGTTTGAACAAGCATATTCAGTAGAACTCTTGTTTTCATGACAAACTACCTCATTCTATATTCGTCTCCGTACATGGATTTATCCTAGTTTTATCCTAAAGTTTTCCACATACTTCCCAATGTCATTCCTCATTAAAATCCATCTGTGTATCCTAGTTTTCATAAAAGAGGTCATCTAAGAGTTAATTTTTTAAATCAGTTTTTCATAGACACTGTCTTGTACATCATGCCATTGGAATTTTTTTTTTTTTTTACATAAACAGGTTTGGACTATTTTCCAAACATTAGCTATTCAAAAGCTCTCCCTCAGAGAATGAGAAGACTATTTATTGGAAGCATAAATGAAGAAAGAAAAGACTTCAATTTATGAAGCCATTAGTCTTGAGGGAGACATTTTAAAGACTGCAATTAAGGAGAACGCCTCACCACAAACTGCTGGAGAGACACTCCCTTCGACTTCTGAAGGGCTTCGTCACACGGGGTGAAAGGGTCAGTCCCAGGTTTTACCTCGAAGTCGTTTCCAACGAAGCTGGGTCAGAAAACGATCTGAAGAAATCAAGATGCCTAAGTAGCCTCCACACATGAGTCAAAACTGGAATGTGGCCTAGGATACAGAAGAGGAATCTGGGGTTCTTTAGTTTCTGATTGTGATTTAGTGGAGGTGTTGAAGGAAGGAAGTGAAGCCTGGTGGAACTCATTCTTTCATGTGGCTTGGAGATGGTTTAAAGAATTGGTTTGGAGCAGGGAGGGAGAGGGTAGGAGCAATCAAGCAAGAGATCTGGAGAAGTAGTGGCCGAAGCGTGTATCCTCCACGTGGTCTCACTCAGATGTCACAGATACTCAGTTATTGGAACACAGGAAGCGCCGTGGATGAGTCTGTTTATAGATCAAGGAGATAGCCACTTATGGCTTCCCTGGTGGCTCAGTGGTAAAGAATCTGGCTGCCAACGCAGGAGATGAGGGTTCGGTCCCTGGGTCGGGAAGATCCCCTGGAGAAGGGAATGGCAACCCCCTCCAGTATTCTTACCTGGAGAATCCCATGGACCAAGGAGCCTGGCAGGCTACAGTCTATGGGGTCACCAAGAATGGGACACGGCCGAGCAACTAAACAACAACAACAATGGCAAAGATATCCACTTAGTTATCGGAATATGGAACCGATGCTGCTGCTGCTGAATCGTTCCAGTCGTGTCCCACTCTGTGCGACCCCAGAGACCGAAGCCCACCAGGCTCCCCCGTCCCTGGGATTCTCCAGGCAAGAACACTGGAGTGGGTTGCCATTGCCTTCTCCAATGCATGAAAGTGAAAAGTGAAAGAGAAGTCGCTCAGTCGTGTCCGACTCCTAGCCACCCCATGGACTGCAGCCTACCAGGCTCCTCCATCCATGGGATTTTCCAGGCAAGAGTACTGGAACCACAGTGCACGAGTATTATCTGTGAGACAGGAGGCTCTTTAACTCTCCGGCTCAGTCTTTCTTCTGTATCAGGAGTGGACCTGGCATAAGACTTTGAAAGGGGGGGGGTGGTGAGGGCACCCCAGCCATTTTGTTTTGTTGAGCATATATTTCTTTTTTTGAAGTATAGTTGACTTACAATGTTATATTAGTTTCAGGTGTACAGGGAAGTGATTCAGTTACACATATATTTTTTCATATTCTTTTCCATGATGGGTTATTACAATGTATTGAATACAGTTCCCCGTGCTGCACAGTAGGTGCTTGTATACCTAATCCATATATACTGGGGTGTGGCTATTGAACAGATTCCCTTCTCTGGTTTGTCAAACGTAACTTAAGGAAATAAAGCACAAGGAAATAGTAAAACAGCAGTGAAAAAAACCAAAACATTGAGATGAGCGCCCGAGTATGAGTCTCACTTTCCATCCATCTTTTCTAGGCTCTTCCCCAGTGATGAGTCGTGGCTTTTCTTGGGTTGGCCCTGGGAAGGATGATCATCACATGACGTGTGTCTCCAACCAGTTGAGCAACTGTGTCCTTCTTCACGGAGGGTCCTCCCCCTCCTCTTTCTCAACGTGAGCTCCTACCATTTCCTACTTCTCTGCATCTTTCTCATCCCATCAAAAAGATGCCTGTTGGGGGCACCATTCTGTCTAGGGCCTGCTTCCTAAGACAGCTGTTAAGACCTGAAACTGATTCCAGCTGATGTGATACAAGTCAGATCCCTGGTTCAAATCTAACCCTAAAAAACTCAGAGAGGACTTCTGAAGCCTCTGTCAAAAAAGGGGTGAAAAGCGCACTGCGGTTCAGTCCTGCAGACGTCTGACTTGAGCCACTATAACGTCAGTTCCACATAGAATTAAATGCTTTTACATACCTGTGGACACATCTCCCTTCTTAATGTTCTCTTTTATCCCATTAACTATTTTATTCCCATTAACGAAAGCCCATTTTTTACAAGCACATGAAAAGCCTGAGTAAGTCATATAAAATTTTTAACCTAAAAATGAGTATTCCATTTAATATAGAACTGAGGCCTCAAAAGATGGCAGATGTATAATTAGATATTAAAAACCGAGAAAATACCCTCTGCCTCTTAGAGAAACACAAGCTGCTGAATCATGTTGGGTTAAACCTCAGCAGGTCTATCAGATTTGCCTGTTTAAAAATGTTTCAAGGGGACTTCCCTGGTGGGCCAGGGGTGGAGAAATCTCCTGCCAGTGCAGGGCATGAGGTTCGATCCCTGGTCCAGGAAGTCCCCACGTGTCTCGGGGCAACTAAGCCCGATTGCCACAACCACTGAACCCGCATGCCCCAAGAAAGACCCAGCACAGCTGAAAGAAAATGATTAAAAAAGGAAATGTTTCACGTATCTTAAAGCTGAATATTCTTATCTTTACTGCAAATACATGGTGATTTCAGAGTCCGTAAACTCATTCTTGTTTGTTCTTAATTCTGTATCAGTGTGTAGTTTTAAAACCAGTAGTATCTTTGGGAAATGAGTATTAGAAATGGAAAGGATGACCAAGTAAGGTATAAAGATAGAGGGAAAACCCACAATTCAATATTATGATAGTATGTGACTGAATCTTAATTTCATGAGAATTAAAGCTTATGAAAAGACATTTTAATATCTTACCCACAGGAAAAACTGACACAGTTCTTTGTCGTAATACTTATGTTTAGTAACTAAAAGAGTAAACCTTTGAGCAAAGTACATAAATGTAAAATTCTCATTTTAAATCCCGTATATGGAAGAGCAAAGACAAGTCACAGTCAAATTAGAGTACTATTTCCTTTTAGGGGAGTGGATTTGGAAGTTGCTTTTTCTAACTGGGAATGTAGATTTTTTTACTTTCATTTTCCCTCCAGAATGGTACTGGGGAATTGTTTTGACTTCACTTACGAATCAACATAAATGCTGATGAGTCAGAAGAAATAATGCTTGTCTCATTAGCATTTGAATACAATTATTTTTAATAAAGTTATATAATCTTATATCTATAATTACATATTATATAATTTAGTGTTCTTAAAATAGAAGGGGGTATCATCACTGTCAAAAGAGAAGGTATACCCAAACTAAATGATAATTGGTTCCAATGTATACAAAATAAGCATGGAAACCTAAAAGAAAATCATTGTAAATAAACTGAAGAAGGCATTGTTGCCTACTTAAATAATTGTTTAGGAACTTTGAGGAAACAAACTGATCCTATTGAAGTTCTCCTTAGAAAGTAAAGTGAAATCCACTCAGTCGTGTCTGACTCTTTGTGACCCCATTGATTACACAGTCCATGGAATTTCCAGGCCAGAATACTGGAGTGGGTAGCCTTTCCCTTCTCTAGGGGATCTTCCCAACCTAGGGGTCGAATCCAGGTCCCCCTCATTGCAAGCGGATTCTTTACCAGCTGAGTCACAAGGGAAGCCCTCTCCTTAGAAAGAAGACACTACAGCTTTATTACTTAGCTGTTGTATGTTTTTTAGCTGTTACTACCTCACTGAGTCAGGTGACATAACATTTTTAATCATATTCCAACTACTCTCTGTTTCCATCCTCGCATCCCATCATCACCCACTCCTCAGGATGGTCTCCGGGGAACCCACACGAGGGAGAGTTTGGGAAGGGCTGACTCAGGTAACACTGCTGCTACCAGAGTTCTGATCTCGGGTCGGGTCTAGGGAACCCCGGGGAGGGGCAGGCTGGCTATTTGTTACTGAAGCAACAAGCTGATGAGTTTACTCTACCAACCTCAGTGTGCGATGTAGCTTAACAAATCACCAGTGGGAAAGCCTGTGTAAATATCATTGACTGGGTTGTCACATGTTTGCACTAGGATTTACTGAAGCACAGATTTGGAAAGCATGACCTGGATTTGTAATAAATCTTGGGTTTATAAGAGTGGGTAAGACCAATATTTTTAATCTATCTCTTTTTGGCACAGAGCTACTACTCAGTTCAATATTGAATCCTATTTTAATGTTTCAAGGTGTCAACGTTTGGTTTTGCTGAGCAGGTAGGTATATGGAAATTATCCAAGAGAAGTGAGGATACAAATGAATGAGTGGAAAATAGTCAATATATCATGCATGTCTTTGTGGGTAGAATCTGAAGTTTTTCAAACAAAGCCTCAAAACTCATCCATGCAAATAAGTACTGTCCTTCAAATACCTTCCTTAAAATTTAGAATTTGTCTAATGATATTACTCACATCTTCTCTGGGAATTGCTTTCAGAGTCAGTTTATGAGCCGAATAACAATCCATCTATTTCTTCACGGATGGCACCTATTTCAACCAGAGCAGCATTCCACAGCTCGATTACTCACCCTCCTCACCACACTTGGCTCTGAATAGTCATTGTCTTCTTTTTTTCTCCTTCCAGAAATAAAGTGTGAAAATTGTCCACCGTTGACAATATTCCAAAAAAAAAAAAATGACTTAGGAAAAGATTCAGAAGAAATTCCAAATATGGAAATACTTCTGAATGATGACAGCATCAGGGTCATGATCCTGCCATGAAGTCACAAGCAGCCTACAGGCCAGGAGCGGGGGAGAGGCTCCCAAACACTCAGAGGGGAGCACTCCGGAGGGGTGCCGGGTCCCACTGCCATCTAAACCAGTACATGGCCAGCCGTCAGACCCCAGCTCAGGAGTGCAGGGTGAGCGACCCCAACATTGATGCCATGATTGGAGACGGCCCAGCCCCTCAACTGGTATGAACAAGACGTGTGCTGGCAGAAACTGGTTTGAGCTGCTAGTTCAGCCTGTAACACTACCTAATGTTGAAGTGCTAGCCTAGACCCCCCTCCATGGAACTCTCCAGAAGGCCATCCAGCAGGGAGATGATCTCCAACTTTCCCTTCCGAATATTAGCTCTGCCCAAAGTATCCAAAATGGAGGGGACAACACAGGGTTTTTTTTTTTTTTAATCGCTTAGTCGCTAAATCATGTCTCACTCTCTTGTGACCCCATGGACTATAGCCTGCCAGGATCCTCTGTCTATGGGATTTTCCAGGCAAGAACACTGTAGTGGGTAGCCATTCCCTTCTCTAGGAGATCTTCCCAGACCAGAGATTGAACCCCTGTCTTCTGCATTAAAAGCAGGCAGGTTCTTTATCACTGAGCCACGTAAAAAGCCCCAGCATGGGCTTATCTTTAGTCATTAGATTTAGGATCAAGTCCTGTATCTAACTATCTAACTATCCAACTCTGTGGGCTTGAATAAGTCACTTACCTGCCTGAGCCCTAGGGCCTTAATCCATGATACCACCAGATAGTCCAGAATTTTCCACTCTTATGATGCAGTGTTATACTCTCTGTATGATTGAGTACTTAAGGGTTCTTCATATCATTTATTTCAAAAGCTCACCTAAGGAGGGGAAAAGACAAACTCTTAAACACAGCATCTCACACATCATTTACCTAAACAGTAAATATGTAGAATATGAGATGAACCTAGATTAGAAAAACAAAATTAGAGCAAGTTTACTGCTGATATGTTGTGGGAGCAATTTTAAATTTCATAGCTTGCTTTCATTTCCTTTCTAAATAAAGGGATTTTGAGATAGAAATTTAGGTTATTGTTGTTGTTCGGTCACTCAGTCATGTCCCACTCTTTGTGACCCCATGGACCACAGCATGCCAGGCCTCTCTGTCCTTCACCATCTCCTGGAGCTTGCTCAAGCTCATGCCCATCGAGTCAGTGATGCCATCCAACCATCTCATCCTCTGTCGTCCCCTTCTCCTCCTGCCTTCTATCTTTCCCAGCGTCAGGGTCTTTTCCAATGAGTTGGCTCTTCGTATCAGTATTGGAGCTTCAGCTTCAGCATCAGTCCTTCCAATGAACATTCAGGTTTAATTCCTTTAGGATTGACTGCTTTGATCTCCTTGCAGTCCAAGGGACTCTCAAGAGTCTTCTCCAACACATAGTTGGAGACAAAATTTGATTCCTAAAAGCTCACAGTCTAAATGGGTTACAGGCACACCTCACGTATGGATACTCGGGGCAGAAAAGCTTTCTCTTCAAAGTTTCAATCTTAAGCCTTTTATGGAGTTCGCGTTGTCGGCGGCCACACGTCATGTAGACGGGGGCTTCCTTTCTGAAATATGCCTGGACTGCGCAGCCTGACATGCTTGTAAACCAAATACAGGAACGGCGCTGCAGAAATAATGACTTCATGCCCGGCATCCGCGTCCTATTTCCACTGTTTAACCCCACACACATTGTTCTCATTTCCACTCTTCACGAGACATTTGTTCTTTTCACTGTTCTGTGCTTTAAGTGGATGAGGTTCATCTGGTTTGCTGATGTTATGAAATATGGAATTCGCATATTAATGGTCCTAAAGTCATATGGGAATACTTTGCACCGTGTCTTTGCCACGACGCGGCACTACCTGGTACCGTGCAGAGTGAGTTAACATGATATTAAATTACTGCTTTTGGTGTCACTTGCGTTTCTTATTTTCAGAGGACCTTTGTCCTCCTGTGGGTGAAATGCAACCACTCATGGTCATCCTTGGCGAGCTTATGCAGAGTTTGACCTTTTACATAAAACTACGTGGATCAGCGTATTTGAGGCTTCAGAGGAGGGATGTTGAAAAGGGGTATCGGAGGATGTTAAATTATTTTGTTTGATCAATCTAGTCAGGTCTTTTTTAAACCCACTGATATATTTTCACAGGAAATTATCTGAGCCTTTTCAAATAGTGTCGGGGGACTTTTCTAGCATATTAACTTTGCCTAAGATAATGTGGGTCAGGGACCCTCTAAGTGAAAGCAAGCAGCTTATCTTGGTTAAATTATTGTAACCAACTGTAACCTAGTATCCTTAAAGATAACCACACCTTCATCTAAAAGCTAAATGGTAATTGCCCTTATCTTTCTTATTAAAATCTTAGCACTTAGTAAAACATGCAGAGGCCAGGGCACCAGTTCTTAAACGTGAGTGTGCACCCACGCCCATGCAGGGCTGACCGAGACACACCAGCGTGTCCTGCCCTGGAGCTTGATTCCGTGGAAGGGGGTTGGGACCAAGGCTTTCCATTTCTAACAAGTTCCCAGGTGGTGCTGGTGCTGTAGACTGGGGATCGCACCTGAAAGCTCCTGGGAGAACACGGAAGGGAGAAGGAGAAACAGAAGGGAGAAGGAGAAACGGAAGGGAGAAGGAGAAACAGAAGGGAGAAGGAGAAACAGAAGGGAGAAGGAGAAACGGAAGGGAGAAGGAGAAACGGAAGGGCAGGCTGATCATAGCTCCGAGATGTCATTTCTACACGCTTTTTCTTCAAGACTTTTTTTTTAATGTGGACCATTTTTAGTCTTTTTTATTGAATTTGTTGCAATACTGCTTCTGTTTCATGTTTTGGTTTTTGGCCAGGAGGCATGTGGGAATCTTAGCTTTCCAACTAGGGATCGAACCTGCACCCCTGCCTTGGAGGGCAAACTCTTAACCGCTGGATTGCCAGGGAAGCCCCTCATTTCTACTCTTGATGTAACTTAAAATACAACTGACAATTAAAAAATGCCAGAACCTGGACTCAAATCCAAATCAGAACTTGAGGATACAGATCTGAAAGCTAAATAATCCCTTGAGAATAGAATCTCCCTTCTATTTCCTTCCCAGTCATTCATACTCATGGTCCTGAGCAGAGCATCCTCCTGAACCACAAGCTCTTAGAACTGGAAAAAACAGAGCCCCTGTCTTAGCAAACCTAATCAGAGCCAACAGCTGCTTCAGAGGAAAGAATACAGCTTGGGATCCACACACAAGGCTTTGAACCTTGACTCCTGTGCTGAATTTCTTAAGTCTTCTGGCCTTAAGGGACAAAACACACCCACTTTCCCTTAGAACAGGAGGGAATAACGTTCTCCCTTAAATGTTTAGCTGCAGTGTCAAGATCTAACTAAGCCAAGTGTGGGTGTGCAAAAGGACCGCTGTGGCTTCCTTGGTTGCTCAGATGGTGAAGAATCTGCTTGCAATGCAGGACACCCAGGTTCGATCCCTGGGTAGGGGAAGATACCCTGGAGAAGGGAATGGCAACCCACTCTAATGTTCTTGCCTGGAGAATCTCGTGGGCTGAGAAGGCTGGCTGTCTACAGTCCACAGGGTTCTGAAGAGTTGGACATGACTAAGCAACCAATATTTCACTTCAAAGCAATCTGTGGGACTTCTGAGCCTGCAGAATGGAGCTTTAAACTAGATTAAATTCATTTCCATCTATGGAGTACAGTGTTTCTATTGAACAACTGAGTCTGATGGACTGAATCTCAGATGGATATGTTGTTAGTGTCCCTTGAAGAGAAGAATGGATGCAGGGACATCACCAGATGGTCAATACTGAAATCAGATTGGTTATATTCTTTGCAGCCAAAGATGGAGAAGCTCTATACAGTCAGCACAAACAAGACCAGGAGCTGACTGTGGCTCAGATCATGAACTCCTTATTGCCAAATTCAGACTTAAATTGAAGGAAGTAGGGAAAATCACTAGACCATTCAGGTATGACCTAAATCAAATCCTTTGTGACTATACAGTGAAAGTGACAAATAGATTCAAGGGATTATATCTGATAGACAGAGTGCCTAAAGAACTATAGACAGAGGTGAGTGCCATTGTACAGGAGGCGGTGATCGAGACCATCCCCAAGAAAAAGAAATGCAAAAAGGCAAAATGGTTGTCTGAGGAGGCCTTACAAATAGCCGAGAAAAGACGAGAAGTGAAAAGCAAAGAAGAAAAGGAAAGATATACCCATTTGAATGCAGAGTTCCAAAGAATAGCAAGGGGAGATAAGTGATAAACACAAAGAAATACAGGAAAACAATAGAATGGGAAAGACTAGAGATCTCTTCAAGAAAATTAGAGATACCAAGGGAACATTTCATGCAAAGATGGGCACAATAAAGGACAGAAACAGTATGGACCTAACAAATGCAGAAAATATTAAGAAGAGGTGGCAAGAATACAAAGAAGAGCTATACAAAAAAGATACAACAAAGATAATCACGATGGTGTGATCACTCACCTAGAGCCAGACATCCTGGAATGTGAAGTCAAGTGGGCCTTAGGAAGAATCACTAAGAACAAAGCTAGTGGAGGTGATGGAATTCCAGTTGAGCTATTTCAAATCCTAAAAGATGATGCTCTGAAAGTGCTGCATTCAATATGCCAGCAAATTTGGAAAACTTAGCAGTGGCCACAGGACTGGAAGAGTCAGTTTTCTTTCCGGTCCCAAAGAAAGGCAATGCCAAAGAATGCTCAAACCACTGCACAATTGCATTCATCTCACACGCTAGTGAAGTAATGCTCAAAATTCTCCAAGCCAGGCTTCAACAGTACGTGAACTGTGAACTTCCAGATGTTCAAGCTGTATTTAGAAAAGGCAGAAGAACCAGAGATCAAATTGTCAACATCTGTTGGATCATCAAAAAAAGCAAGAGAGTTCCAGAAAAATATCTATTTTTGTTTTAATGACTATGCCAAAGCCTTTGACTGTGTGGATCACAACAAACTCTGGAAAATTCTTCAAAATATGGGAATATCTTGACCTTGCTCTTGAGAAATCTGTATGCAGGTCAGGAAGCAACAGTTAGAACTGGACATGGAACAACAGACTGGTGACAAATCGGGAAAGGAGTATGTCACGGCTGTATATTGTCACCCTGCTTATTTAACTTATATGCAGAGTACATCATGAGAAATGCTGGGCTGGAGGAAGCACAAGCCGGAATCAAGATTGCTGGGAGAAATATCAATAACCACAGATATGCAGATGACACCACCCTTATGGCAGAATTTGAAGAAGAACTGAAGAGCCTCTTGATGAAAGTGAAAGGGCAGAGTGAAAATGTTGGCTTAAAGCTCAACATTCAGAAAACTAAGATCATGGTATCTGGTCTCATCACTTCATGGCAAGTAGATAGGGAAACAGTGGAAACAGTGAGAGACTTTATTTTGGAGGGGGCTCCAAAATCACTGCAGATGGTGACTGCAGCCATGAAATTAAAAGACTCCTTAGAAGAAAAGTTATGACCAACCTAGACAGCTTATTAAGAAGCAGAGACATTACTTTGCCAACAAAGGTCCATCTAGTCAAGGCTGTGGTTTTTCAAGTAGTCATGTATGGATGTGAGAGTTGGACTATAAAGAAAGCTGAGTGCCAAAGAATTGATGCCTTTGAACTGTGGTGTTGAAGAAGACTCTTGAGAGTCCCTTGGACTGCATCGAAATTCAACCAGTCCATCCTAAAGGAAATCAGTCCTGAATATTCATTGGAAGGACTGATGCTGAAGCTGAAACTCCAATACTTTGGCCTCCTGATGTGAATAATGGATTCACTCGAAAAGACCCTGATGCTGGGGAAGATTGAAGGCAGGAGGAGAAGGGGATGACAGAAGATGAGATGGTTGGATGGCATCACTGGCTCAATGGACATGAGTTTGAGTAAACTCTGGGAGTTGGTGATGGACAGGAAGGCCTGGAGTGCCACAGTCCATGGGGTCACAAACAGTCGGACACGACTGAGCAGCTGAACTGAACTGAAGAGAAGACAGGCTGGGGAACTCTTGAGTGCTGAGTGCCACTGTAAATGTCCCAGGTGTGGTGTTGGTGGATGCGAGCGTGGCTGAGTAGCCTCAAGTTTTGTGGTCCTAATGATCCTATGGGCACAGACACCTTGGTGCCTCTTTGCCTGATGCCATGAAAATACCCAGTTCTTCCAACTGTGTGGTTCTGAGTCTGTGTTTACAATAAAACATTCTGATCATGGTCTGGCTTCCCCCGATAGGTCTGCCAATTTGAAGTATTTTGGCTTCTGCAACAATAAATCCTCGTAGCTAATGAGTAAGCTGCCTCATTACAGACAGCTGAACACACCAACCAACAGTGTCCCCACGCAGTAATCCTTCTTGGTATCTCAGTTGAGAAGGCGTCTGATTATAAGCTGGTTTTTCCTATAGCTTAACCATAGGGACAGAATGTACTGGTCCTGCTGGGTGTGTGTGGCAGTTTTATTCCTCTGAAATTATTAAATTGACATTCTTCTTGCTTTATGCTCTAGTCTAATGAGCTTGGAAAATGTGCTTCTGCCCCCAAGTTGCTGCTCGTAAAGCTGAGGGCCAGATCTCAGACTGAGGTGAATTCTCTGCATCCTGAAGGCCCTGTGTGTGAGCCGGGATGCTGGCCGGGGTCCTTGGTGGTCCAGACGCGAGCATGTGGAGAGGGTCAGCCTTCCGATCTCTGTACCTTCAGGCTACCGTTATGGTACCAGCCACTGGATTCTCCTGGGAGGCTCAGATCATGGCTCTAATGCCTGTTCTGACTAGGGATTTAATAAATGGCATAGTCTAACACAGGCTTTATTTCAAAATCTCCTGGGAGAAGAAACCCATACTTAAGACAGTAAAGATTTCTGCCAACTTGTGATGGATCCTCAGTTCCTGTTTAAGTCGCTGGAGTTCACCACCATCCTTCCCTCTTCATCTACCAAAGCGCCGCCTTTGCCTCCGGTGTTCCTGGAGTCTCCACGTTCCGGCTCCCTTCTCCTGCCCAGCGGGGTGGGCTTCATGAGCTTGTGCCCTGCTCAGTCACACATGGTCCCAGGGTCACCAGGACCCTGAGCTGCACTTAACGCTCCGTTGGGTCTTGAGTTTTCATAGTCTCTGCTTGAGGGCTTCACGGAGCCCCAGCGATGGCCACCTCTCTGCTGACGACTTCAAACCTGTACCTTGAATCTGAAAGTCACCCCTACCCTCCAGATGACGTCTAGACCGCTTCCCGAAGGCCACCACCACCTGGGCAGTGACATTTCCTCCCTGAAAGCAAGCACTTCCTCTAACCCGAGAAGGTGTTTCCTGACTCAGTGGAAGGAGCCCTCTCTTACTCAGAATTCAGATTGGAAATCTCTCGTGTTCCTCTTTCCTTCCACCTGGCCCGGCTTTGCGTCTCTAGGTCAGACAATCCATCCTCCTGAGAAACCTGTGTTGGCAATCTCTCTTCCCAGCTCTGCTGTCTGTGTGTCCCCCAGGCGTGTCCTCCTCAGTGACTTGTTTGTGGGGGTTTGTTCCTCTCATCCATGGCCTTTCAGAAAGGCACCCCTGGTAATATCCTTCTCCTGCTTAAGACTCACTGGGCTTAAGTACTCATCTTTCTGGGGCACAGGAAGACGTCCACTCATAACTATTGCCTTTAATTACAGCTTAACCCCTTCACGTGGGTGTCAGTTCAAGCTAGACCAAACCAGGGGCACATTTCCTAGAATTTCTATGACTCCCATGCTCCCACGGTGGTTGAAATTAACCTGTGCCCGTGGAGTGGGACGTCTGTCTCCTGGTCAGCTGCACGGCGTGTTGGATGCATGTGTGCTGAGTGGCTCAGTCGTGTTTCCCGTGCAGCCCCACGGACGTAGCCCACCAGCTCCTCTGTCCATGGATTTTTTTTTTTTAATTTTCCAGGCAAGAATGCTGGAGTGGGCTTCCGTTTCCTGCTCCCGGGATCTTCCTGGCCCAGGGATCGCATCCCAGGCTCTTGCATCTCCTGCAGAGTGTGTGTCCTGCACTGGCAGTCAGGTTCTTCACCACTGGCATCACCACAGTATGCTACAATCTTTTTTTTTTTCCAAGATGAAGCTCTCCCTACAAAGCCACTTCTGATCTCTCCCGGGTGGTCAGGGATGCACTTTTGCCTGGGTGCTTATAGTTCCACGCTTATCATTTCCCTGGCACACTTACCTCAATGAACCAAAATGTTTTTCCACTGCTTTTTTCTGACCACGCCATGCGGCATGTGGGAACTTACTTCCCCAGCCAGAGGTCGAACTCTCACCCTTTGTATCAGAAGGACAGAGACTTTTTTCCTACAATTTTAAAAAATCTATTTTATTTATTCATTTAGCTGTGTCGGGTCCTGGTTGGACGTGGAGTCTTCACTGAATCGTGTGGAGTCTGTCCTTGTGGCGCATGGACTCTAGCTGTGTCCCACGGGCTTCCTTGGTGGTGCCCCTGTATTATACTCCTCTTACTCGTGGTAGTGGTTTAGTCACGAAGTTGTGTCTCACTCTTGCAACCCCGTGGACAGTAGCCCGCCAGGCTCCTCTGTCAGAATGCTGGAGTGGGTTGCCATTTCCTTCTCCAAGGGATCTTCTCAACCCAAGTCTCCTGTGTCTCCTGCTTTACAGGCAGATTCTTGACCAACTGAGCCACTAAGGAAGCTTCTCACCTATACTGCACTGCAACTGTACTTCGATTAAAAAAATACATTCACGAGTAGAGACCAGGGGCTGAAAGGTCAATGATGTGAAAATGTTATGGCAATTGGAGTATGAGGAGAGGGCGTGGTCTGGGCCAGATGCAGGGGAATGACTGGGAAAGAACGCCCAAGAAAACCAAGTGCACCGTGGCGGCCGGGCTCAGGATGAAGTCAACATATGCATTGAGGGGAAGGCCTTGAAAGTGCTCTGGGGTGAGATGAGAAGGAGTTCCCTCCCCTGAGTTGACCGACGCTGGGTCCTGGCTCTGTTAGAGGTGACGAGTCCGGGTGACCGTGTGTGCCCTGTGTGGTGTGCGCGGCGGGGCTGTGCTGATGGTTTAAGGTGGTCAGGGGCTGGGTGTGCAGAAGTCATGCAGAAGAAGCATGATGTTTCTTCAAAGAAGGAATCTCCTTTTATAAATTCACATAAAGATCATCTGTGGATTCTTTGAGATAAATGTGATGTGTCCTTCGAGTGACTCTTGGTTCCTGAACTCAACTTAGGCAGAAAAGGCTTTATTTTCTATAAGACAATTTTAGAGCCCCTTCTTGCAGAGCTGGCAGGATGTGTTGACCTCAGAGTTTGACTCCTTCTCCCAACCTAGTCAATCCTAAAGGAAATCAACCCTGAATATTTACTGGAAGGACTGATGTTGAAGCTGAAGCTCCAATACTCTGGCCACCTGATACGAGGAACTGACTCACTGGAAAAGACCCTGATGCTGGGAAAGACTGAAGGCAGAAGGAGAAGGGGACGGCAGAGGATGAGATGGTTGGATGGCATCACTGACTCAATGGACATGAGTTTGAGCAGGCTCCGGGAGATAGTGAAGGACAGGGAAGCCTGGTGTGCTGCAGTCCATGGGGGTTGCAAAGAGTAGGGCAGGGCTGAATAACTGAACAAGAAAACCCGCCTTTCCAGGTCTGTATTAAAGGAGTTTGAGGAGGGTCCATGGGCAACCGTGTTACATCAACTTCTGCCATCAGCCCACGGGACGCACCAGTGGAGTCTGGGCTCCCACGCCACATGTGGTTACCTGAGCGCCTTCCCTGCTCTGCCTGTGCTGGCCTCTAACTGAGCGGCCCCCACCTGCCTGCCCTGGGCCCTCCCAGGTCTAGGCCTGGGCCTCTGACAAGAATTCAGAATTTCTAGAACCCTGTGTCACCAGTTCCCCTCCAGCCAAGAGAATCTCCTTCCTAACTTTCTCTGTGAGTGTAGTTGCAAGGATATTTTATCTACATTGAGCATTTGGTATTTTTAGAAACAAAATGCTTGTCTTCTTGCTATGAACTTGTGCAGCCCTTAAGAAATAAGCTTAGCTCACACTATCTGGTTGAGTGGTGGGAAGAAAAGGAATCTGAGAGGAAGAAAAGGAATCTGATGGAGAGGGATTAAAAACAAGGTCATCTAATTAAAAATCGAAAACCTTGACACAAACATTTTTCTCACATCTTCCAGGAAGCTGTATCGTGCTTATTTTGTAACTTTGATTCCATCTCCCCCAAACAATCCCACTTCTCCCATTCAGATATTTGTTGAGCACCTCGTAGGTGCCAGGGACTGTTCTAGATACTGCAAAGACTTTGAGAGAAAATCATGGCCCAGAGGATTTATAGTGAGCTCTGAGAAGCAGTGATCAAGAGGGGATGGGCTGGTGGAAGTGGCCTGGCTTCAGCTGTCAACACTTAGTCACTTAAGGGCCTTTAAAGTTTTTCTGAGGTTGAGCATCGAGCTGAGCCTGGTTTTCTTGTGATTTTCTTTCTTCTTCTTTTTTAAACAGCTAATGAGATTTTTGAGCAGTATGATTACTGGGTAATAAAATTTTGAATTTGAAGAGAGGTCAGACCACAGACCACTTTTCAAAAGTCCTTCCTTTTTTTTTTCCTGGTTATGTATTAGAAAACTTCTGTGAAATAATAGCTAGGAAAATACTTCTTTGAGTCCAAGAGAATTGTCTTTGTGTTCTTTCTTCCTTTTTCTTTTTTTTTTTTTACCCTGGGGGCCACCTACTTGAGTTTCCGTTTTGCAGTGTTTGCTAAGCGGTTATTGTTATGCATTGCTAATGCACCAAACACAGCTTTAAATAAAACAACAAGGAACCTCTGAAAGGCACTGAATACAAAAATAAGATATTCTCCAAGTACCCTTCATGTAGATTTGCTCTGCCGGAGGGAAACGGACTTTAAAATTAGATCATCTGCTTAGAAACCCTAAGAAGCCAAGTTTTTCCTCTCTTGCTCCTGAAATGGAGAAGTAAAAATCTAGGCCATTTGAAACCAGCAGGAGCAGGGCGGGGAGCGGACAGGCCTGTAACTCAGAGTGACGGGCGGTCGGGCAGGGCAACAGGGGAGGAATCCCCACCCCAGGTGTGTGTGCTTCACAGACAGAGGAGCAGCCCCAGGCTTCCCGGGGCAAAGCTTGCCCTTTCAGCTTGTGCTGTTCCCCAGGCGCTGGCAAGGCCCCACAAAAGAGGGTTTTCTCTTTTCTGTGCTGCAGGAGGCTCTTTTCCACAATCTCTTTCCCTTCCTGCCCTCCCCCCACCCCCTTTCAGCTGGTCTGTACCCCCCTCTCCATGCCACTGGTATGCCAAGGGTATCACTGAGATGCACCCCTAAGTGCACCCTGGGGACAGCCTCAGATTCCGGGTTAGTCACTCACGTGTTTGGTGGGTCCGTCTCTAAACTCCAGGGAAGAACTTGCTAGAGGACGGGCAAGATCCCCCGCTCCATACCCTGCCTCGACCCCACCGGGGACGGGGTTGAGGAGTGGGAACCTAGGAACCACTTGCTCCGATCGCGTCCTCTTTCTACCTTCTCGGTGGAAAGGGCTACATTCTTTAGACAGAGACGCACTGACATGAGGTTTGTTGTTGTTTAGTCACTAAGTCTTGTCCAGCTCTTTGCGACCCCATGGGCTGAAGTCCACCAGACCCCTCTGTCCATGGGATTCTCCAGGCAAGAATACTGGAGTGGGTTGCCCTTTCCTTCTCCAGGGGATCTTCCCCACCCAGGGATCGAACTCAGGTCTCCTGCATTGCAGACAGACTCTTTATCATCTGAGCCACCAGGGAAGTGGGTTAAATGAGCATAGTAAGTTAGATCATTAAAAACTGCGGTTGGAACCACGCTTGACAAGAGTCCAAGGATACAGGTCCTTGGCCATTGTCATCACTGCCAAGTTATCATTCTCAAGTGCCCGGGTTGCTTGAGATAAGCTTCAAGTTCATTGTCCAGTTTAAAAGGCATCACCAATTAAAAAAAAAAACCCTAGAACCTTAATCATATCTTAATCCTTAATCCTTAATTAAGAATCCTTAATCATATCTCGTCCCCAACACCTGATGTTATCTGCAGGCTGGGCTGCAAGCAGAGGGTGCCCTCTGCACCCTCACCTCGCCTGCCCCCTGCACCCTCACCTCGCCTGCCCCCTGCACCCTCACCTCGGCTGCCCCCGCCCCTGCCCAGCCCCTCCTCTCGGCGGTCTGGCGGCCTTGTTCCCTGTCACAGCCGGCCGGAATGCAAAATGATGAAAATTAATGCTATTATTAAAGGATTTTTCAATTAAATGTGCAGTTTAGAGCCAGATGCTGCTCTCTTAAAGGAAGAGAAGTTTAAGTAAAAAAGCCTGACAGATATTCGTTCCGTCTAGCGTGGCAGAATTTATAGTAGATTACAGTCTTTGATTTCTGCGGGCTAAGGTTGTCAGGTCCACTTGCAAATGGGCTGTGGGAACGAGTTGCACTTTTGCAATTTGAAAACATATGGGACATATGGTAAATATTACACCCGTAACTGTTACGACGCTGGGCTTCCTTTCAGGCCCTTTCTTCTTGGCCTCCAGTGTGCTATTTGCAAGCACCCCGTTACCTTTCTGCCTCTATCTTCCCTCAGAGTACAGTTTGCTTTATTCTGATGCTTCAGCATCCCAGCGGAAACAAAAATTTAGAAATTAGGTGATTTTTTTTCCCATATGTGACAACGCCATGTTCCCCAGTCTCTGATCCTCTCTGAGCCAACGTCCATCCCAACTGTTATCCTCATGTGCCAAGATCTACACTGTCTTACTTTTTATTTTTTGCTATCTTACTGAATTCTGTGCATATTTCAGCCACATGACACATTTTTTAAAAAATGGATCAAATCAAAAATATAATAATCAACTCACAGGAATTTAAATGATATTTAACAGAAGGGATGTAGGCTGTTTTAGAAATGAGTTTGGTTTAACCAAACCAGTGATGGTCCAGTGGTTAAGACGAGGTGCTTCCAAGGCCAGGGGCACGGGTTTGACCCTGGTCAGGGAGCTCTTTCCCACATGCCACACGGTGTGGCCAAGCACAGACAGACCCCGAGTTTGGGTGGTGTGTTTAAGTGGATCGACCAAGTGGTTATCAGTTATTCTTGGCCAAAAAGCACAGGACACAAGTTTCGGGGTTTAAGGAGCTCTGTATAACTAACAATACAGTCCTGTGCACGTTAAAATATGTTGAGACTAGATCTGCTAAGTGTTCTTGACACAAAGTACTATAACAAGCACCCAGAGAAGAACACAAGGAAACTTTGGGAGGTGATCTGTTTTGTACCTTGATAGAAGTGATTCTGTTATAGGTGTACAAGAATGTTCAAACTCACATATGTGTGTGTGTGTGTGTATTTATATATTTATTTATGTGGGACTTCCCAGGTGTCACTAGTTCTAAAGAACCTGCCTGCCAGTGCAGGAGATGTTAAGAGACATGAGTTCAATCCCTGGGCCGGGGAGATCCCCTGGAGGGGGGCGTGGCAACCCACTCCAGTATTCTTGCCTGCAGAATCCCATGGACAGAGGAACCTGGTGGGTTATAATCCATGGGATCACAAAGAGTTGGACACGACTGAAGCACTTAGCACACATATGTATTTGTGTATACATATATATATGTTAAATTTTTTGTATTTCAAAATATTTAAATAAAGTATGTCATAATCTAAATGTCATAATCTGGAAAAGGAGAGATTACTATAGAGCCCAAAGTTCTAAAGAGAATTCAGGTGAAAGGGAAATCATGTCTGATTAGCATGATCAAGAAAATCTCTGTGGAAGACACATTTGGGCTAAGCCTATTAAGGGACATTGTAACAGGCCAAGGTGGAGAATGTTTTACTGGGAAAGGCTCCTGGATGAATTTGTTTGTAGTCTGGTATGCGACATCACCCCCTGTGAGATGGCCTATTGGGTTTCAAACTTGGAAGGGTCAAGAGTAGACCATGATGGACTGGTGATCTCTTAGAACATATGCTCATCGGTTACATCACTAACAACGAATACAGGAGGCTTAGCATGGCAGCCAGACACCCCTCCAGCTCCTCCCGTGGGCTCTGTGGATAAGCTTAAGAAGCGTTGGAACTAAAGCATATCACACTTAGGAGCGCTGTCCAGGCCTCCTGACTGGAAGGTCAGGCTGTCTCTCTAGGCCATCACCGGCTCACCGAGGTGACTCTAGCTGTGGGCTAACTTGTCTATCTCACCCAATCCCCTTTCTCCACTGAATTCAGGGCAATTTTTCTAAAACGAAAAGTCAACTCATAGGGCTTCCAGGGTTAAAACACTTCAGAGGTTCCTCACTGCCTCTAGGAAAAAGTTTAAGCTCTAAAACATGACTCATAAGTCACTCGTGATTGGGTTTCTGCCTGTTTCCCAAACTCTTCACTCCCCACCCCCTCTTACACAGATGCAGGTACACTGGAACGTTCCTTCCATCTCAGCCTGCTCCTGTGGCTGTAGTTCCGGGGAATCTGTTCTCCCCCCATCACTCACCTGAGTCCTTCTCCACTGGGTACCACTTGCTGTAGGAGACCCTCCCTGACATCACAGTCTAGCCCAGAAGCCAGCCTTTTGTAATCACATAGCAATTACTGCACATGTAAAATAGCTCTTTATTTGTCTGTTACCTACTAGGCAGTAAACTTCATGAAAATGAGAGTTAGCTCATCTTCCTCAACCTTGTATTCCTAGAACCGAGTGCTGTTTCAAGACACAGAAAGCTTTCTACAGATGTTGAAAGAACGATGAAAGGAACGAATGAAAGCATAAGGGAAACTGAAAACATCCATCTTGAGGTTTGGCAGTAAACAAACGGAGGAATGGATTTTACAAACAATAAAAAGAGATTCTAGCAGGACTCTCCGGCTTTTGCTTGATAGAGTGTAAACAACTAGTTTCTTAAATAGAATTTTTACAAGTTGGCAAGATTATAACTAAACTACATCACAGAATATTATTTTTAAGTGGCTTTTGTTACTGTTGGTATGACTCTTTTCACTTATATCCCTCATATTCCAAAGGCATTCCTTAAAAAGCACTTTAGGTACCATTACCGTTTTTTTTTTAGATCTAAAGAATTTTAGATATATTTAGAAATATTCAACTAATGTAAATAGTAACTAACTAGAATTAAAAACTAATATTAACTAATTACCCACAAATAGTTCACAAAATACCGTAGAAGCCAAAGTAGTCTGCTAGTTACAAAATGCTGTTTTATAACAAAGGTTAAAAGAGAGTTTCCTGAATTTTTCAGAACTCTAGAGGTGAGCTATAAAGCTCCTGATGTTTCAAGAGCTCTCTCAATCATGCTAACTGTTTAATTTTTTATAGTCTTATATGTTTTAAGCGACTTTAGAATTTTTTTCTTTTTTGCGTTTACATTTCTAATAGCTACAAACATACCCCGAGTTCAAGGACTTTTAACTAAGTCTCAGCCATGCCCTAGTCGTCCCATCAGTGGGTTTCAAGGGAGGGAGTGTTTCTGCGAACCTTCTGAAGTTATATATAAATGTTTGAATTTACTTATGTGCTTTGCCTGCGGGAAGGGTCCATAAGTTTCACGAGCTTTTCAAGGAGATGTCACAGGCACCTTGATGGCTGAGTTCTGAAATATGTTTAATTAATTCTAAAACAGCTGACCACAAGGTAAACATGTGACCAAGAAACAGGTACTGTAAAAGCGATTAAAGCTGCAAAGACCGAAGTACAGAGTCCAGGTTTTATTGCTTCTAATGGCTGAGGGGGTGATAAGGACAAGTGAATGTGGATTGGCACAGCAGACGCAATCATTTTGCAAGGTTCATGGTCAGATTCTTAAGTAGCTCATCTTTTGAAAACCACTCTGGTGTTAGGAGTGATAAAAGTGTAAGACAGAGACCCCTGTTGTTGTTGGTTTTTAAACTGTTTTATTTTGAACTGGAGTATATATAACCTATTAACAATGTTGTCCCGTGTTGGTGCACCGCAGAGCAGCTCAGCCAGACGTGTACATGTATCCATTCTCCCCTAAACTCCCCTCCCATCCAGGCAGCCACGTAACACTGAGCAGAGCTCCTGCTTCTGAAGGAGTGTGTGTGGCGTGTGTGGGCTACCCAGATGACTCTCAGTGGTAAAGAATCCACCTGCCAGTGCAAGAGACACCAGCTCAATCCCTGGGTCAGGAAGATCCCCTGGAGAAGGAAATGGCAACCCACCCCAGTATTCTCGCCTGGCAAATCCCATGGACATAAGAGCCTGGCAGGCTACACTCCATAGGGTTGATGTAGATTTCCATAGGTTCATACAGATCTCAGTTCAAAATGCTGTGGGGGCCTTGAGCATTCATAAAGGAAGAAGAAGAGATGGATTTCAACCAGGAGATCTGGAAGGGCTTCTGGAAAAGGTGGGATTTGAGCTGGTTCCAAAACAGGTAAACAGAGGGAGAAGGACAAAGGGCAAAAAGCATTGCAGAGAAAGGGAGTCCCTTAGTGTAAGACGACAGGAGAAAAGCAAGGTCACTTCCGGGGCAGGGAGTGGCGTATTATGGCAACAGAGGTGTTTCCGAGGTGGGGAGTATAATGCAGAACAATACTCCAAAGATAGGTAGAGGCCAGATAAATATTTGAGTGCTGGGCTGGGCATTTGTACCTTACTCCCTACCTGGTAGGGAGTCATTGAAACTGTGAGCATAGGGTAGTCTCAGATTCTTGTTTAGGAACATGGTTTTTGAAAGCAGTGTTTAGGATAGATCAGAGGCAGAGAAGATGGAAGAGCTCTATAATCCAGAAGACCACACTGAAATAGTCCAGGTGGGACATTTTAAAGAGCCTTGCAAGGGGACTTCCCGGGCAGTCCAGTGGTTAAGACTTTGCCTTTCAATGGAGAGGGTGCAGGTTTGATCCCTGCTCTGAGAGCTAAGATCCCACGCGCCCCATCGCCAAAAAGCCAAAACATGAAACAGAAGCAATATTATAACAAATTCAATAAAGACTTTAAAAAACAGTCTACATTAAAAACAGAGAGAAAGAGAGCCTTATGAGAGGGTATCAATGGAGGAGAAAGAGAGGAGGGTGTAATTCCATAGAGGAAGTTGCAGGATTTCATGTACAATTGGATGTGGGTATGAAATAAACGGATACATCAAAGATGATTGCCAAGTTTTAACTTTAACTTCCTGGGTGGTTGATGATGCCATTGACTAAAGAGTGGAATAGTTAAAACACTTTATTTTGGAGAAGAGGCAGCTGTGTTCTATTTTGAGTGCGTTTTTAGGATTCATTTGGAAACCAACTTGTCTAGTCCACAGCTGGAAATGTGAGTGTGGAGAGACGAGAACTTGAGACATGGACCAGGGAGTTATCTGCAAACTGGTCATAGCTGAGTCATATAATAAAAATCTCAATAAGAGAAGACTGAGAAAAGAAGAGAGCCAGGGCTAGAGGGTGTTAAACAAAACTAGGGAGGTTTGCCTGGTGAGAATGGGGTGGTTGGTGGTCTTTGTGCTAACTGGGAAGTCACTGGCTTGTTTTAGGGCTTCCCTAGTGGCTCAGCTGGTAAAGAATCTGCCTGCAATTCAGGAGACCTGGGTTTGATCCCTGGGTTGGGAAGATCCCCTGGAGAAGGGCAAAGCTACCCACTCCAGTATTCTGGCCTGGAGAATTCCATGGACTGTATAGTCCGTGCGGGTCGCAAAGACTCGGCACAGTGACTTTCACTTTCACTGGCTCGTGTTACTTGGAGAGTTCCAGTAGAATTGAGGCCGAAATACTGATTGTATGCAGTGTAGGGGTAATGAGGAAGTTGAGGTTAGGAGCATGGGTAAGTCCTAAAAAAAAAAGTTTGAAAGGAAGAACAACATGATAAGGACTGTGAGATTGTGAGTGTGCTATGCAGGGCTGGGTTAAAGTAAGTTTTGCACGTGTGTGGACCGACGAAGAAAGTCAGCAGAAGAGACATTGGAGGAAGAGGAGAGGAGAGAGTAATGGATGAAGTAAGATTCTAGAGCAGTGGGCAGGGAGAAAAGGATGGGTACAAACAGTATAAAGAGAATAACATGGAACAATGACTTCAAAAGGCAAGAACCAACAACTCCTCATACATTCCTGCAGACTTTTGGCTGATCTTGACAATAAGCAACTTCATTGCAAAACAATATCTTGTTCATAATTTACAAGTGTTACCACACCAAAGGCTTCCCTGGTAGCTCAAAAGGTAAAGACTCTGCCTGTAATATAGGAGACCTGGGTTCCATCCCTGGGTTGGGAAGATCCCCTAGAGAAGGAATTGGAAAACCACTCCAGTACTCTTGCCTAGAAAATTCCATGGACAGAGAAGCCTGGCAGGCTACAGTTCATGTGATCACAAAGAGCTGGACATGACCACACCAAACTTTGCTCCTTATAAAGAGAGATTGTGCCAGGTGAGTTATTGAGACAGGGCATCCGCTTTATAAGCATAGGTTCTTCTAGCACTTCAGCTTTGATCACTGGGCCATGAACCACCCTACAGCTTTAAAAAGTAATTTTTAAAAATCATAGACTTATCTAGACTAATGGTATAACTCTGTCATGGCTTTTATTGGCAACAGTGAATCCGAGTCTACACTTAAACGCCACCTGTTTTTAAAAATGAAATTTTTCTGGGATCACTGGATTTATTTCCATGAACACATTTCATTGAGTCTAATATCGCAGGTTCCCAGGTTGGGTCCCCATTGTGGTCAGTGATTTGCCCGAAGATTAAAGAAGGCAACCTCTCTGCTCTGCTGGCATTCTTTTCTGCTTAAAGGATCCCTAAAATCTACAGCTAAGAGATGGGCTTCCCCGGTGGCCCAGTCGATAAAGAATTTGCCTCCCCATGAAGGAGACACAGGAGATACAGTTCTGAATCCTGGCTCAGAAAGATCCTTTGGAGGAGGAAATGGCCCCCCACTCCAGTATTCTTGCCTGGGAAATTCCATGGGCAGAGGAGCCTGGAGGGCTACAGTCCATGGGGTCGCAAAGAGTCCTACATGACTGAGCGCTACACAAGAGATGTCTAAAAATACAATGGAATTTTTAACAGCTTAATTTATCTACATAAACATACTAAGCTCTTGTTATAAATAAAAGACAGTGCTAAGAGCTCTGGGTCTACAGGATGGCACTAATACCACAGTGAACATTGACTTTTTGGAAATCTAACCATTGGGCTTCCCAGGTGGCTCAGTAGGTAAAGAATCTGCCTACAATACAGGAGCTGCAGGAGATGCTGCTTTGATCCCTGGATCAGAGAAGATCCCCTGGAGGCAGGCATGGCAACCCACTCCAGTACTCTTGCCTGGAGAATCCCAAGGACTGAGGAGCCTGCCGGGCTACAGTCCGTGGGGTCACAAAGAGTTGGACACGACTGAAGTGACTGAGCACAACCACGGCTGAGGCTTGACTCTGCCACTTTCTTGCTTTGATATCTTGGATAATTGATCGATTCGGGTCTCTCATCTGAAACACGAGGACAGGCAAGATTTCTGCTTCCCAGTTCCGAGTGGCCAAAGACATTGGCTAAAGTTTTCTGGGTGTTTTAATGTGCTATTTCAAAGTGTCACTATAAATTTCATTGCAAAAACGCAGCATTGTCAATATCTATTTGAATGTTATTAATATGTGAAAGACTCATGAAGGCTGCCTTTCAACATTTTCTTCATCTATTTTCAGGTCTGCATTTTGAAATACTCTGGGTAGGATTTTCTCAGTTGAAGAGCACTTGATTTACCAGGGGCAATGGCATGTGTACCTTAAAGCTGCTTTGCCTTTGTTTGCATTCAAACTCTGAATAGGAAAGGTCACGCTGCCTCTTCGGCCTTGACTCCTGGCGGGAGGTCTCTTGCATACACTGAGGAAGGAGCCCGCTGGAGGTGGACATCCGCTCCCTGGTTCAAAGCCAGCTGTCCTGAGGCGCATGCGCAGTGGCATCCACCTAGCCACGCCCCTCCCTAGCTGCCTGCATAGCACATGGCGTTCTGAGACAAGCTGGGATTAATTTAGGATCAAAGTTGCCCCTCCATCTGCCTCTTTCCAGTGATCAGTATGGTTTATATAGCGCTTTGTTGGTTCATTGTTCAATCTGGTTCAAAAATCTTACCCCTGTTGGGGAGAATTTGGGTTCTAACGGGACGCTGGTGTAACTTTGGCGTTAGGTCAGCTTTGTCCTCTTAGCTGGTAAGGTCTAGGGGGATTTCAAGTCTCTCTGTGCCCTTTATAAGGAAGATACATTCGGGGAGATGGTACAGAGCTTTGCTGGTAGCATCTGCGCTACAGACTTTAATTGACGTCCCTCCAGCCTGCCAAAGTAATATATGTTACTTACTATAGTTAAATTATGTTCCAAAATTGGGTGATTCAGCTACTTTAAGATTTGAAATCCTTCTGCATGATGGATCTTCCCTTTCCTCTCTGAACTAGCACTCTTTGCAATAGGTCTGATGTCTTTGTTGTTTCTCTTATTGTTAAGCGGCATTTTAACTGCTAATATATTTTCTTGAGGCAAGCAATTGCCAAGCAACTGAGAGCATAAAGGGAAATTTGTACTATGCAAATGAGGGATTTAATGCATTAATTAGATGGATTGGAACATTGTATTTCCATGTGTTTCATGCCTTAATTCTCTAACTGAGAGTTGGAACCGCTGGGAGGGAGGGCTCTGATGGAGTTCCAAGTGGAGTTTGGAAACCAGAATGTCAAGAGTTTTTGAAAAGCTGTGTGGTCATGGTAGGAGCCAAATGAAGAAGACAGTGATGGCTTCTCTGGAAACTGCAATGTTAGGTTATAATGAGACAGTATCACAGAGTTCTAAGTGCTATTTGGTAGACGTGATCTCTAATAAATGAAAACTATTTATTTTCACTTCCACGGCGGTAGGACGAACCAACAAACCCCTTTCCTCCTTCCTCTGAGGGAAGCCCAGAATCAAGAAAAATTAATCAGAGCTGGCATCCTGAAGCTGGCACAATTCCTTCTGGATAGCAAAGACAGCAACCAGTGACAGCTCCCGAAGTGTCTCTTGCCGCACGGCCAAGCCTCGGGCAGGACGAGGAGCCAAGGCGTCTTAGTCTACTACAGTGGAGGGGTGTTGGCTGGGGGAGGGTTTTTCCCAAATGGCAAGGATGAACTCATGGTAATAGGAGGCATATCTTCCTCAGTACTCTTTTTTTTTTTCATTCATTCATTCACTCTTTACTTAAAACGTTTATTGAGCACCTACTGTGTTTTGTGCTGAGCCACTGGTGGCTCAGATAGTAAAGAGTCCACCACAATGTGGGAGACCCCCTCCCCACCCTCTAGGTTTGATCCCTGGGTTGGGAAGATCCCCTGGAGAAGGGAATGGCAACCCCCTCCAGTACTCTTGCCTGGAGAATTCCAAAGACAGAGGAGCCTGGTGGGCTGCAGTCCTTGGGGTCACAAAGAATTGAACGTGACCTGGCAACTGAGCAATAACAACACGTTATGCGCTGGGGGATCGATCGGAGAGCTAAACAGACACAGCCCTTTCCCTGTAGGTTTTTAAAGTCTAACGCTGAATAATATTCCCGTCGAAAGTGTTGTCACAAAAGTTACTCTCAAGGAGAGGATGGAGTTCTATGAGAATATTTCCAAGGAACCTCGCAAGGGTGTGGGGCCTCAAGGAAGTATTCTCTGGGCAGGCGACCAGAACAGGAGTTAAGAAGTGAGTTCAGGTCCAGAAGTAACCAGGTGAAGTGTTTGGGGTAGATGCTGCTGGTAAGTTCATGGCAGGGAAATTGGCAAAGCCATTTTGACAAACAGAAGACCAGTGAGGCTGGTGTTTAGACAGCAAGGGGCAGGGTGGTGAGGCTGGAGAAAGGAGGGCAAGGCTGCACTCTTTATTCCACATCAAGGGCTTGGGTCTGCACCCAGAGAGCAAGGGAGCACATGCATTGTGTAGGAGAGATGTGTAAGTTCGGGACTTAGCTTTTATTGCTAAGGAAGAGTCATTCTGCTTTTGAAGTTGCCTGCATCCTGGGAGACCTTGGTTTGATCCCTGGGTTGGAAAGATCCCCAGGAGAAGAGAAAGGCTATCCACTCCAGTATTTTGGCCTGGAGAATTCCATGGACTGTATAGTCCTTGGGGTTTCAAAGAGTCAGACACAACCGAGCAACTTTCACTTATTACTTTTTTGTTTTTGAAGTAGGAAATGGCAACCCACTCCAGTATTCTTGCCTGGAAAATCCCATGGACAGAGGAGCCTGGTGGGCTACAGTCCATGGGGTTGCAAGAGTTGGACTCGACTGAGAGACTAAACCAACATGCTTATAGATGTTTCATCTGTAGAGAGCTTCATCTTGGTTAAGCTGGTTAGTTGGAATTGGGCGTTTCTCTCATAAGCATCTGTGGAAACAGCTGGGTACCTGGTTTCCAGGCTGTAAACCTTGGAGTCACCTCCGCATCATCCCCTCCTTTACTTAGTCAGTGACTAAGTTGAACAATATCACCTGCCAAATGATTACAGACCTTCCTTCCCTTCTTATCGCCACCCTTTCTTCCTGTTCGGTTTCATCACCTTTGTGCAACCCTTATTTCAACCACCCTATTCTTTCCATAAGGACACATTAATCGATGCAGTCATCTTGACACTGATAACGTGAAAAGATCCATTTGCTGCAGGTCTTTCGGCCTGGGGACAGGTTGGAGAATTGCATCGTTTCCTTCTTTTGCTCCTGAGCTCTCCCTGCCCTTGAATCTTATGTGACCATCCATCCCCTCCCCTCCCACCCTGTACCTCACCCTGACTCTTATCCATCCGTGCTTCATCCCAGGGAATCTTACTCATTCCTTTTTCTCCATAAAACTCATCACTGCCCCAAAGACAATGGCTTCTCAAAACCTACAGGGTGAATTTCACACTTTCGCAGTTTTGAGAATCTCTATCCTCGATTCTCCTCATCACTTATTGTTAAGCTACGTTTTACCTGCTAATATATTTTCTTAAGGCAAGCAGTTGCCAAGCCACTGGGAGCTTAAAGATCAGTAGCCATAAAAATGGACAGAGTGACGGTTTTAGTTAAGGACAATCACCTTCAGTATGATTTCAAATATTAAACATCTTTTGTATGGTCTTAATTGTTTTAGGCAGTCAGAGTATAATTTGAGTGAAGCCATGAAATACAGTTTCAAGTGCCTGGGATACAAGGCAGTAGAAAATGAATATTGAAATTATAGTTATCCGCGGCATAAAATGTCACTTAATTCATACCCTCGGTAATCATCGTGATGACCTGGTTACCCGCTGACATTTCAGTTAGGACAAGGGTCCCCTGTCCTTAGGAGCCGCCCTCCCACACTTTACATGCTAGTCCTTCTACCTAGAGACTGTCGGTCAAGGACACGGCTCATTCGTACTAAAATTAAATAATTCACTTGCCTCAGAGTTAGGGAAAAAAATCTTATCTTCTTCTTGGACATAAATAACTTTAGGAAACTGAAAAGCAGGATTAAAAATTAAGACCTCATGAACTTGATACTGGGGATCTACTTCTTTTCTTCTTTTTTTTTTTTGGTACAAGACATAGACTTCTCTATGACTTTGGTGAATTTATTGCTCTGCAAGTTCCACACTGAACACAGTGCTTTTCTGCTCCAACTCTGCTCTTACTGCTTTGAAACAATGCCAGAGCCAATCCGTTCAGGGAGAGAATGAACAACTAGATAAACTATTGTTTTAGGTTAAAAAGGAACAAAGCATTTTTGACCTTGTCACTGGATTATGTCATTGTCGTGTAGACAGCATTTGAAGGTCAGGTTTGTGGGTTTGTGGCGCTGAGTAAGGAATGCAGAGTGGGAACACATGTTTACATCATCTTTGTCACATTTTGTCCTGCCTAAAATAATATGCCCTTCAAAATAGTGAAGCATCTAGCTCATTTTATTCCTTGTTACAAAACCTGGCTGTAATGGATTTGCTGGCTTACCCATCACAAAGGGAAATCATTTGTAACATTTTGTTAATTGAACTCGCGGGTCCCTCCTCCTCCCAGGTAATATTTCTCTCTGCAAAATGTTAAACCTTTAAGATCTGACTTAATCACTCGTTAAGGATATTCTTAAGAATTATTTGAGAAGAGCAGTTGGGAAGTGTGCAAACTGTTTTCATCAGAATTGATGTACAAACCTGATTAGATCATGGGAATGTGAATTTCTTACAGAATAGAGGCAATCTTTTACTTTTTTGCTCAGAAATAAAGAGGTTAGCCCATCACACTTGATGCATTAGAGGCAGAGGAGTTAGAAATTTGAGGGCTTCCCTGGTGGTGGTGCAGTGGTAAAGAATCCACCTGCAATGCAGGAGACGTGGGTTTGATGCCTCGGTTGGGAAGATCCCCTGGAGAAGGAAATGGCAACCCACTCCAGTGTTCTTGCCTGGGCAATCCAAAGGACAGAGGAGCCTGGAGGTCTACAGTCCATGGGATCGCAAAGAGTCAGACACGACTAAACAACAAACAAAAAAAGTTAAAAAATTCAGCTGCACAGACTCCATCCAGCTCTGAGCATGAAGACCGTGGGGTTCAGGCTCAGGAATCATTTTATTTAAGGTTCCCAGGGGCCAGTTCCCTGCACTACAGTTAGGGAACGACTAGCTTTACAGAAATTCACAAACTCAGAGCTGGGTATCTAGACAGTCCCAGTAAAGGGTGTTTCTGATTGAAATGGAACTCCAGATATCTGCTGAATCAATAATTTTCACTTGGCTTAGTTTTTTTTTTTCCAATTTTTATTGCTACCACTGTAGATTTTTTTTTTACTAGATATATTTCTTTTTTAAAAAAATTTTAATTGGAGAATAATTGCTTTACAATGTTGTATTGGTTTCAGCCATTGTTGTTGTTGCTTAGTGCTAAGTTGTGTCTGACTTTTTGTGACCCCGTGGACTGTAGCTCTCCAGGGTCCTCTGTCCATGGGATTTTCCAGGCAAGAACCCTGAAGTGGGTAGGGATTTCCTTCTCCAGGGGGTCTTCCCCAGTCAGCTGTAAGTGTACTCGCCCTCTTGAGCCTCCTTCCTGCTGCCCCCACCCCACCCTCTAGGTCATCGCAGCGTGCTAGGTTGAGCTCCCCGTGATACACAGCCTTGTTCATTTCTGTCGTTGTTCAGTCCCTAAGTCGAGTCCCGCTCTTTGCATCCCCATGGACAGCAGCACTCTGTCCTTCCCTGTCCTTCACCATCTCCTGGAGCTTGCTCAAATTCATGGCCATCAAGTCAGTGATGCCATCCAACCATCTCATCCTCTCTCACCCCCTTCTCCTCCTGCCCTCCACCTTTCCCAGCATCAGGGCCTTTCTAGCAGCTTCAACAAACATCTTCAACCAGATGCCCCCAGCAGCCTGGCAGATCCAGTCCCTGGGAGGCAGGACGCTGCCCGCCCCCTCTGGCTCCCTGTCACCTGTCCTCTTTCCTGCCTGCCCCACCCGGGGAGGGCCCCTATGCCACCCCGCCCATGGCCATTCCTGTGGTCAAGGTGAGAGACAGGTGTGTCCTGGCCTCTCCTCCCTCAGTGTGCCCGAGTCTCTGAGCAAACCCCTTATCGCCTCGGTCAGATTAGCTCTGTGGAATCAAAGTCTCATTGTCACCCTGAGTGGCTACGTGGGCGTTGACCTCGCCCTGCCGGCTACTGGGGCTGGAACCCAAGCTGCTGGGCCAACCTCGCAGGAGGAAGCTTTTCCAGCCTCTCTGTGCTTCCCCCGTTTTAAGTTCTACCTTCACTGAGAAGCCTCCTCGCCACTCACAGATTAAAAAGCAAACACTTTCTCCGCCTGTGATGGGAGCTGTGTGTGTTTTGTTACAATTCCTTCTCCGTCAGTGCCACGGACAAGTGAGCAATAGTCAGTTTTCAGACCTTGAAATGAACAGTAAGTTTTTCAGTCATGAAAGCCAAGCAGGTGTCTGGTGGCTTCTGACATCGTGTATTGAAAACTGGCCTGGCTCAGTCGGAAGTAATATCCCCCAGCGTTGGCGGTCAGAAGAGTCAGTGTCTGTGCTGCAAATACAGGGAACTTGAAATTGACGGCAAAACTGTGCCTAAGAGGAAGTTGTCAAAGGTCCTTCATATAAAATCTTGGATGTACTGTTAAATATTTACCCACTGGCCCTCCCCCAACAAAACAGCAAGCCCTGACTTCTGTAGCGTTAGCCAATTTCTGTTGTCCAAATATTCCCACCGTGGTCAATTGAGACTATCAACGTGACTTCAGTTGGCTTGTAAAATTTCTAAATATTTAAAATCACTGCCCTTGCTGGCTGGTAGGAACCCATCAGTGGGTTCAGGGAAAAGGAAACACAGACACGATGGAGGTAAATGTCCATTTATTGTGGGCTCTGGGACAATAGGCTTCTTTTCAAAGGCAATGCGGGGTCAAAGGTGGGGACTTCCCCTGGAACCGAGTGCATAGCTGTGGTCTGAGTGGGGACGTGCTGCCTCCTGCAGGATTTCGCTTCTCAGGAACTTTCTGGGGTGTAGGGGGTGGGGCAGAGGGGCTAGGATTTTTATTGTCCCCATGAACTGGGGGTTCTGATGCAGACAGATAGAAGCCAAGGGTATTAGGCATTGTGAAAAGGTCAAGTGCATATTACACACCAACAGATTACTCAGAGTTTTGCACAAATTTCTGTCTTCTCAGATAATCTGATAAGTCTTATTTGTTTTCAAAATCTGCTTTAAATCATCTGAGTCTAAAACTCTGTTTTTATGTCTTATATTTTTGATGTGTCTCTAATGGTGGGTTTTCTACAAATGCAGCTCCTGTGTAAAATGAGGTATATTTGCATTTCTTGGTTCAGAATCTTACCAAGAGCCATTTACCATGCAAGTCACAGGTGGTAACACACTCCTGGGGGCTGAGTCTGACATAACACAACTGTATCCATGAGGATGTGTAACTGTTGGAGCCAGCACACTTCTATGTAGAATGGAAACATGCTAGACACTCTTAAGAGTAATTATTAATGTGTATTATAGGACTTCCTGGGTGTCACAGTGGTAGAGACGGCGACTTTGATCCTGGGTCGGCAAGATCCCCTGGAGAACGAAATGGCTACCCACTCCAGTATTCTTGCCTGGAAAATTCCATGGACAGAGGAGCCTGGCAGGCTACAGTCTATGGTGTCTCAAAGAGTCGGACATGACTGAGCACACATACACGTGCTAATATATATTATACTATTAGTAGGAATACTACTGGCCTCTTTCAAAAATTGCCTGAATGAGTGCCAGAGCTACTCATCCTGAAATCAACTCAAAGGTCAGCTGGATCAGGGGCAGCCAGAAGATCCAATGAAAAATTATGCTCTATTCCAAGCTTGAGTGCCGAAGCTTAGTTATTACCCAAGCGCTTCAATTTTTTGAATATAACGTGATGCAAACTTTGTACACGTTTTGTATTACTAGAAGGGAGTATCTTGTATCCCTAGAAGGGAGCTTCCCAGGTGGCACAGAGGTAAAGACCCCACCTGCCAATGCAGGAGACACAAGAGACACGGGTTCAATCCCTGGGTCGGGAAGATCCCCTGGAGAAGGACATGGCAATCCACTCCAGTATTCTTGCCTGGAGAATTCCATGGACAGAGGAGCCTGGTGGGCTACAGCCCATAGGGTTGCAAAACAGTTGAACATGACTGAGTGAGCATAGAAGGAAGTCACGGTCACTATTTATCATAGGGAAGTAAGATCGAAGATGAGATTAAAATGGATATATGCACAATTATATGAACATTATGAAAATTACCATAACATTAGAAAAGTATAAAAGAAAGCAATTTGGTCACGCCATTTTATAAAACTTGTGCAAGTCTGTATGTGTGTGTGTGTTTATAAATGAATCCGTGAGCTCTTTTGTGGCTGAAGTCCAAGAGTATTTTGTTTGGGTCCTTAGCAGTTGGTAAGTGCCGGGCACAGAGCAGAAACTCGGGCAGTGTGGCCTACATTCACGTGTATCTGGATAATGTTAGAACTGAGGAAAGCAGTACTTCAACGTCATGGAGGTGTGAGCGGCAGATCGTTGTGGTTGTTCAGCTGCTCTTTGTGACCCCATGGACTGCAGCACTCCAGGCTTCCCTGTCCTTCACGATCTCCCAGAGTTTGTTCAAACTCATGTCCATTGAGGCATGATGCCATCCAACCATCTCAGCCTCTGTCGCCCTCTTCTCCTCCTGCCCTCAATCCTTCCCAGCATCAGGGTCTTTTGCAATGAGTTGGCTCTTCACATCAGGTGCCAAATTATTGGAGCTTCAGCTTCAGCATCAGTCCTTCCAATGAATATTCAGGGTTGATTTCCTTTAGGATTGACTCCTTGCAGTCCAGGGAACTTTCAAGAGTCTCCTCCAGCACCACAGTTTGAAGGCATCAATTCTTTGGTGCTCAGCCTTCTTTACGGTCCAAGTCTCACATCTGTACGTGACTCCTGGAAAAAACCATAGCTTTGACGATACAGACCTTTGTGGGCAAAGTGATGTCTCTGCTCTTTAATACTCTAGTGAATAATGAATACAGCTACTGTAGGGCAGGACTTCCTCAAATTTTAACGTGCATAGAGTCTTGTTAAATACAGACCATGACCCAGTAGGTCTGAGATGAGACCAGAGGTTTTGCATTTTTACTGAGCTCTGAGATGGTCTCTTGGTGTTACCTTTGTTCACACTCTGATTAGCAAGGCTCAAGGTTTCCTTTGCAGCATCTGTTGCTCTGCACCTGCAGGTCAGAGCCGGCACTTCCAAGAGGAGAAAAATTATGTTAAACAATGGATTTCTTGGGCTTTTGGTTATTATGTAAAACTTCAGAGGATGTGAACATGCTCCAACTTACCCACTGAGGTGTTAAAAAATCTTTGTGTTGCTTCCTCTTTTTTTTTTCTTTGCTCTCAAGGTCATAAAGACGCATATACCTGTCTCATACACGTGTGCAAGTGTTTCTCTGAAAACTTGCTGGGTTCTAAGGTAAGTAAACGGTAAAAGTGTAAGTCAAATTGTGTTCCAAAGTGATGGTAAATCCTATTTCCAACACTGCTAGTATTTCCTTTGGTCTGTACACTGTGACCTTAATACTGTCAAACTTCATAAGTTTTGTAGTCTAAGTGGTGTGGAATAGTGCCCAGCTGTCTTACATTTCAGTGATTACTGACATGTTGGAGAATCTTTTATATGTATTGGTGGTCATTTGTAGGGAAGGTTGTTCGTGCCCATTGCTATTGGGTTTCTTTATGGTTGTTTTTTCCTTAGTGATATTTTGGATTCTTTTTTACATTATAGACACTAATATATATTTTTGGTTATGCATATTATAAATATCTCTCAATTTGTCTTCCATTGTCTTTCTGATGATTTCTAATTTACAGAAGTCAGTGTCATTTGAAATCTGACTTTAAAGGGAATGCTTCAAAATGTTCATCATTAGGAATTATATTTGCTTGCAGGTTATTTGTGGGTGCAATTATCTTGTTAGAGGATCTCTTATTTCTTATTTTATAACAGTTTTGTGCCAAGAATGGATGCTATTGCATCAAATAGATTTTCTCCATCTATTGAGATACATGTGTGGTTTTTGTTTTGATCTCTTAATGTGAATCATATTAATTTTTTTCCTTGTTTAAAACCTCCCTCTTTGCTTTCCCAGTATAAACTCAGTTTGGTTATCTTTTTTTTTTTTTTTTTAATTTCATGGCTCAATGTGGTTTACTAATACATTATTTAGGAATTTTTCTTCCATATTCCTAAGAGAGACCATTCCGAACTTTTACCATGCCCTGTCCTGTCTGCTTTGGGGTCAAAACAACAGATACAAGCCTCAGGTTATAGTGACTCCTATTTTCTGGAAGAATTTATATAAAAGTAGGATAATATGGAAAAATCCTATAAAACCATTTAGGCCAAATGTTTTTTTCTTTCTTTTTTTTTTTTTTTTTTTGACCGGGACAAATGTTTTTTTCCCGAACCGCGACTGAGATCCAAATGTTTTTTTCTTGAGCAAAGATTTTAAATTACTTAAGAAAGTTTTTCAAATGAGCGAGAATGCTTCAGGCTTTCTATTTCTCCTTGAATCCATTTTGAAAAAATGTATCTTTCTAATAACTTGTCCATTTAGACCATTTTCCAGTTTGTTGGTATAGATGTGTCCGTAATAGTCTTATTATCCTTTTAGTCTCTTTACCTGCGGTTGTCTCTCTCTTTTCATTAATGGCATGGGCTGTTTCTGCCTTAAGTTAGTAGTTACCATTCTCACCAGAAGGTTATACATTTTACTAGTTTTCTTGAAGGGCCAAGATTTTTTTGCTTTTCTTGATTCTCTGTATTGCATATATGCTTTATTAAGATATCTATCCCATCATGCCTTTTCTGTCATAAAAATTTAAAGATCTAACCATTGAAATACTACTTTGGACCCTACAAGTGTTAATAATTATGTTCATTATTATTTTTTACTTCTGTTTTTATAAATTATGTAAAAGTGTCAGATTTTTCAAGTGTACGGGGATGTTAAATTTACTTTTCTTAGTGTTATCTTATTTTTCTTTGTGACATAAGTCCTTTACTGAGACTTATGAACTTGTTTGACAGTTGACAAAATTCCATGTGTGCTTGAGAAAAAATACATATTTTCTCTGCAAGGTTCTAGGTAAATTCCTTCCAATAAGTTTTTTATTCACTTTACAAGTTTTGTGTCTTTACTAATACTTCTACCCTCTTGACCCATCAATAATTGAGATATTCCACTACTGTCAACTTGGCAGTATCTTCCTACAGGCCTTTTAGTTTTTCCCATTTTTTTTTCTTTTTTAACCTGGCTATAGGCGTGATGTCTTTACCAGGCTTCTAAGGTGTGGGGTATAACTTGTCACCCTCTTATCCCCCAGAGTGGCAGCTGATGAATGAACAAATGAGTAAATATTCTGAGGAGGCCGAATGGATTTATTAATCTGATTTTTTTTTTCTTTGTACAAAATGGAATGCCACACTCACAAGAGCTCATCTGAAAGACTTACAGGAATGGATTATGTCTGACAAAGCTTTCCATCAACTATCACTTCACAATAGGCCAGAGATCTTGTAACATTAGGAAAGGACCTTCTATCAAACCATGTTGACCAGCATCCTGGGTTAGGTTTCAGATGAAAGTCCTGGGGGTTCTAGAACTTGGAGTCATGCCTGTTAGTTAAGTGAAAGGCATTTCACACGTCTGCTTTTATCAGTTTATTCATGCTGATAGGTGCTTTTAAAGGGAATTCACAGCTCCTGAAAGGCTCTGAATGAAAAGATCCAGGGGACAAAGTCCTCTGTTGATCTGTAGAATGTGCCTTAGGAAGGATATTAGCTGCCCCACAAATTTCTCCTCTTGTTCAAACACAGAAATGGATGAAGAGTAACCACCATTATTGCCTTTTTTTTTTTTTTTTTTGTATAGCCCCCTACGATTAAATCAGTATTTGGGCCCATACACAGCTTCAAGGCACAATTACCACTGAGGCTCATTTTATAGGCGAGGCCGATTCTTAGAATCGTTTGATGTATGTATAAAAGTTTCAGACATACACTTAACTCTGATCCAAGTTAAGGTTATGGTAATTCCGAACATGGCTCAGTTTGAAAGTTTCAAATCAGTTACATGACTGCTTAAGAAATGAACAAGTGACCCTAGGTTTATCATACTTTCTTGAGCATATATGTATGAACAATCTTACCAAATACTTAAATATAATATGCCGTGTCTCAGAATTCTTCTCATTTCATTCTCACAGGTCAGCAGTCACTGCTTCACTGATTTGCTGTTAGATGTCTTCTTTTGATACCCATGCATCCCCAGACCTGTTCTTGCCTTGAAGGAGGGGATGTTTTAAATAGTAACATAAAAGTTACTCAATATAGGTATTAACTTTTTGCAAATTTTCTTTTGAATGAGAAGCAACAAGTACTAAAATGTAGCTGAGCACTATTGCTTTATTGATTGTTGCTCTCACACTGGGGAAAAAAAAGCACCAGGGTCCCTAGCATTTTCTTTCTTCTGCTGAATTTTGAAACTATGATTGAAAAAGAGAGAAGGAATTGCTGATGCTGTATTTGTACAAAACGCTGGCGTGTGTGTCTTTTCTAATGCTGTTTCTTCAGGGAGATGCAGGCTTGCATTAATTCTGAGTTTATTGTGATGGAACATGTACCAGTTTGGTTGCTACTTAATGAATTATGAGGGTTTCTTACTAGTAAATGATAACTAACCATGATAAACAACAGGTTTCTGGCTTTAACATCTGTTAAATCTCTTGTAGGGGCTTCCTAGGTGGCGCAGTGATAAAGAATGTGCTGGCCAATGCAGGAGATGGGGGTTCAAACCCCAGGTAGAGAAGATCCTCTGGAGGAGGAAATGGTAACCCACTCCAGTCTTGCCTGGGAAATCCCATGGACAGAGGAGCCTGGAGGGCTACTGTAGATGGGGTTGCAAAGAGTTGGACACAACTGAGCACCCACACATGCACACACAAATCTTTAAGTGATCTGAAAAGCAGAATAGCCTTAGAAGACTACCACTTCACAGAGACATGGAAACAATGCATACTTTATTTTTGATTGAATAGTAATCAGATATTTTTAAATGATTCTAATATTAAATCAGAATATGTACGATATGCATTATTTATTTTAAAATTATAAAATAATTTAAAATACTGTGGAAAAATAATTTAAAATACTGTGGAATTATAGAAAAAATATTTAAAATATTTAGGCTAATTTGGAGCTAATTCCATAAAACACTTATATAATGCTATCTTAATTATTTATAACTTTTTTTCCTTGAAATATTAAGTGATTTTGGGGCCATCTTTTCCAAGCAAAATTTTTAGAAGATTTGGAGGTACTTCATACAAAATTATAGCACAATTTTTAAACAAAAAATAAGCATAGAGTATGTCTGTCACTTAGCCTTAAATCATTTTAATCTCTTTTTTTAAAATTTTTTTTATTTTTAAACTTTACATAATTGTATTAGTTTTGGCAAATATCAAAATGAATCTGCCACAGGTATACATGTGTTCCCCATCCTGAACCCTCCTCCCTCCTCCCTCCCCATACCATCCCTCTGGGTCGTCCCAGTGCACCAGCCCCAAGCATCCAGTATCGTGCATCGAACCTGGACTGGCAACTCGTTTCTTACGTGATATTTTACATGTTTCAATGCCATTCTCCCAAATCTTCCCACCCTCTCCCTCTCCCATAGAGTCCATAAGATTTTAATCTCTTTAAAGGTTATACTTTTATTTTATGGCCCAGGATATATACAAGCTTGGGTCAAACTAAATCTGCCTGAACTGACAAAGAATTTATATTACCTGCTTTAATTCATGAGCTTTTTCTTATGTGTTAATTTTTCTTCTAATTCCTACCTGTAGGAATGTTCATCTTTTTTGATTTCATCCTCTGCTTATGTGAGTTGAGATTATTCCTGATTCTTTGGTCCTCTCTTATTTTTGATGTGTTTGCTATTGCAACTGGTCCTTGGAACACGAACTCACAGGGCAGTAACTGTCTGACTTTTAAACTTCTGTTCCTCCTACCCTCTATGTTGACATATTACCCTCTCTTCATTTGTGAGACCGCCTTTTCATTCATACCCTCCCTACTTTTTTCCCTCCAAGCTTTGATCCCACAGTTTCCTCTCTTAATTGCTTTCAGAAGTCTCTCATCATGAACCATTTCTGATTATTTTTAAGTGCTTTCCCACACCTTGTATTAGAACTGGCCTATGTCCTACTTCTCAGAAGACTGTGAGCAGATTAAGTTGCGAGAATGTCAACTTAATATAAACATCAAACTTCACATTATTTTTCAACTTTCACCTTATTATTAATACAGCTATTTTTTAAATGTTCTGCTTTTCTGATACACATTTCCTTGACTGTAATGTTGTCTTCCACTTATAAAGATCTAACTTGATATAATTTGAAATGTATTCCCATCTATTTAAAACATGCATCAATTTCATGTCTCACTTTTGTTAATACTGAGACACTAATATCTCTACAAAGAGACCTGCAGCAGTCATTCCTCACTCTTTCTCCTGGCTTCTTCATGGATGTGTATGAGGTGGATTGACTTGGGCAACATAGAGCAGTCCTGATCAGGAGAGACATACAAGAGATCGCTTTGCCCAGCTCACAGTGAGAGTTCAGCAATTAAGTTCATAATCAGAACTATGATGGTCATATAAAGTCAATCGTCTTTCCCCATGGTTCATACACTGTTGACTTTTCAATTAATGCTATTAAAATCCCATAGACTTTAAACCAGAAAGTCAGAGTCAATAGCACAGAAGCCAAAGACATTATATCCCAAGGAAAGGGCAGGAGTTTTGATTCCTCCTTAAAACAAACAAGAAAACAGGGAAGCAGATAAGATCTGAGCCTTATCTGGGGTTGCATAATTGGGCAGAGCAGGATCTAATGTAGGGAGTCATTTATTGATAAACTAATTTGTCCTGCCCACGTTTTCTCTCTGTACAACAACTTCCACACACCCTCCTTATCCCCACCCCTAGATCGATAAGGTAACTAGACTCCTTCTGAGGACTTAGGCTTTGTTCTGATCTCAGAATTTTTAGACCTCAAAGCCAACACTGTTTAAATACAACCACCCTTCCTATCTTTGCAACTGGTTTATTAAAGTGAGGAAGTTAGGGATAAATGCTTTTGATGGCCAATAGAAGAAGCTGTCCCTGCTCAGGCTGGAGAGAGATGAAAGGCAGAGGTCTCCTAGGTGGACTGAGGGAGTACAGGACCTCATATGGGGTAAGAGATCCATGTGTTCAGCAGCCCTGCCTCTGCACAGCCTCGCAGGCTTTCCAAAGACCTCCAGAGCTTCCACCATGGCTGAGAAGTGATAGAGCTGCCAGACCCAGAGGGCCAGGCAGAGGGCGACTCTTAGCGCCTCAGTGATAATAACAGGGGTGTCAGAGCCCTTTCCAAGCCAGACCTAGAGGGCCAGGCAGAGGGCGACTCTTAGCGCCTCAGTGATCATAACAGGGGTGTCAGAGCCCTTTCCAAGCCAGACCTAGAGGGCCAGGCAGAGGGCGACTCTTAGCGCCTCAGTGATCATAACAGGGGTGTCAGAGCCCTTTCCAAGCCAGACCTAGAGGGCCAGGCAGAGGGCGACTCTTAGAGCCTCAGTGATAATGACAGGGGTGTCAGAGCACTTTCCAAGCCAGTCTCTGGTGTTTGGTGATGCATGGACCTCTGGAACTTAAGGAAATCAGAGAGGAATTGCAGCAGTCACTGGAATTAAGCTCCTTGCCAGTGCATTCAGGACTTCCCCAGTGACTCCCCCCAGTGGCTCAGTGGTTAAGAATCCGCCTGCAATGCAGGAGACACAGGAGATGTGGGTTCGATCCTTGGGTTGGGAGGATCCCCTAGAGGAAAGCACTGCAATCCACTCCAGTACTCTTGTCTGGAGAATCTCATGGACAGAGGAGCCTAGTGGTCTACAGGCCATGAGGTCGCAGAGAGTTGGATTCGACTGAGCATGCATGCATGCCAGTGTGTTCAGATGCAGGGGCAGGGGACAGGGACGGGAAGGATGATGTTGGGTACAAGCTTATTAAAAAAAAAAAAAACACATTTTTCTTATAAGAGATAATTGACTGATGAGTAAATCCTCTGTTTTCTCTGTGACACAGCTTCTGCAGAAAGCATCACACCTGCTCTATTGATAGCCACTTTTCCTGATTCACCATAATTTCTTTAGAGTCAGACACACAGGTTAAGATCTGTTGGCATATTCATAAAAATGCTTGGCCTTGAGATTTCTTATGAATGAAAGTTTCTGGCTATGTCATATGTACTTTTGTTTGGTACCAACATGATGTCTAGCACATTCCAAGAAGGAAAAGCTTTGTTAGGTTGACATTCTTGAGAATGCACTAGATTTGTAGGCTACAGTAGCATCTGATTTTTCTAGGTGGAGAACATCTTTTCTGAGCAGTAACTTGTAATATACAGAAGACTTCTGTAATCAGAACGTTGGGAAGACAGCAGGAGGATTAGTAGACGATGACCCATCTCATGGATCAGGGATGCTGTATTGAGGATGTCTGCCCTTAAGCACAGCTATGTGGCTTCTGGAGTGCAGCTGCTATGCTCTGCGGTCCTGTGGCTGCAGTCCATCCTCGCCAGGGGTTCCTCTCTTGTCAGTTGTGATTCAGAGAACATGCTCTTTTCCCCAGACTATCTCCCCTCTTTGTGGTCTTCTTCATTAGTCTTGAATTGCCCGCCCACTTTTTTATATTAGTGTCAAGGCATTCCGTGATTTCTCTCTTCATCAAAGTTCAGCTCCTTCTTATAGAGTGTTCATTAACTTTATTTTATAGTAATTTGCTCTCCCCCAGTATGCTCAGGCATCTCAGTACTTTTCAAGAGGCCGCCTCTCCTCCGGGTACACTGTCAACTGTCCCTCCTGTGATGGGAGAGGAAGCAAGATGAGAGCCCTGATTTAGGTATCATAAAGAGTCCTTCCTTAGAAAGAGAAGGACTCTGTGGTACTTTTTGTGTATCCTTGCAAACCGGCCCATCTTATATTTAACCCTTCTAGTCTTAATTTCATCTTTCCTGCATAATGCTTGACCCACTCTCAAGCTTCCTCTGAACTTAAAAAGTTATCCTATCAAGAAATAAAATGGTTATAAAACAAATCAACAAATCAATGAATCAAGTTGTATATGGGATTACCAAAAGAAAATAGATTTCTTGGTATTTGTCAGTCATGTCTTATAATAATTTAAGTATACTCAATCAGGGTTTCCATATTCTGTAACTGTAAGAATTGTTGCTATTTTTTAAAGTAAGAAATACTCAATTCTTCTCTCTCTCTGGCTTCTAACAGTTCACATCTGATTCCTGGACCAGGTAGAATGTGGCAAATTCCCTCTGCAGATGTAATCATTTTCAACTACTTATTCAGGGACAAGTAAATAGGGACTTTGTTCTATAAGATCCACAATGGTTTTCATCCCCAGGCACCACACCATCTAATACAGGCCAGAACTCAGAAATACCCGCCACCACTCCCCCACCAAGAGAGAGAAACAGCAGACAGTACAGCCAGTAAGAATGTTCTCAGTTAGTCACACTCAGGGAAGGGACTAAGACCACAGGCCAAGAGCAGCAGAGGAAGGGTGATGTGTGAGGAAGGTTTTAGGCTTATATATCTAAATGGCTGCACCATGAGGTAGAGCGGAGAGCAGTTATGCTCTCGTAAACTGCTGGCTTCGGGGAAGGCAATGGCAACCCACTCCAGTACTCTTGCCTGGAAAATCCCATGGGCGGAGGAGCCTAGTAGGTTGCAGTCCATGGGGTCACTAAGAATCTGACACGACTGAGCGACTTCACTTTCACGTTTCACTTTCATGCATTAGAGAGGGAAATGGCAACCCACTCCAGTGTTCTTGCCTGGAGAATCCCAGGGACGGGGGAGCCTGGTGGGCTGCCGTCTATGGGGTCACACAGAGCCAGACACGACTGATGTGACTTAGCAGCAGCAGCAGCAAACTGCTGGCTTGATGGTTTCCGTGTACCTCCTGGGCTCCGTTCTGCTTTCTCAGAGTGGATCTGGACCTAGATCCCTGAGGCTCCTGTTGTTTGCAGCTTCTGGTCTCCATCATAGAAAGCGCAGCTCGGTTTATGAGCCATGTCTGTTGCACCTCCCTTTCTAGAGAAAGTTGAAAAGTTCTGTGATTCTCACCCACCCCTCCCAACTTGTTCTGTCTCTTCTAACACCACTTTTATTTGTAAGAGATGCTTGCATGCGGCTTGTGGGTCGTCTCTGGCTGCGAGTCACATGTGGAGACTTGAATCAGAGGCACTTTCGAGGTGTGGAGTCACGCAGAGGAGGAGAGTGTTTGGGAAATGGCTTAATTGGAGTATGTAAAAAAATACTTTAACTGCGGCCTCTGTGTTGCCTTGATTACAATGTAGAGTGTGATTTTAAATATGATTTTGTGTTCTTGAAACTGGCCGTGATCTGTCTACTCAGGGTCAGGCAAGCCCTGTCAAGGTCCACGATCAGATGACAGTGAATCCACCAGAGTCTGCTCCTGCAGGTTTTCTCAAGTTCAGGGACGTTACTTCTCCCCAAATACGACAATCCACTTTTTGTTCCTCTTGGCTCTGTAAGCCAGAGCAAAGGATTTTCTTTTTGTTTATATCCAAGGAGGAAATTCTAAACTTTTCCTTTCTTCTTTCCTATATATAAACATATTTCTTAATTCTAATATTTGTATAAAGAAAGCAAAGGAAGCTGATTCGGAAATAGACATAATCCAAGTATTTAAAAGTGTTCAGAATATTTCCCCTCCCCCATTTTAAACAGGCACATGTCTCAGTTTTTACTAGGTGCCTAAATTAAGAACAAAATACTTGGAAAAGTAGTAACAGAACCATCTATGAGTGGCTTATGTGTGCATAGCTTTGGGGCAAAGAACTTGCTTTTTTATTCTCTGTTTGGTTCAGGTAGAGGGAAAAGCCTCATTTATTTCTTTTTCTTGCTTTGTTCTTAATTTCTTTCCAGCCTTGAGGTTTTGCCTTCATAATAGTCTTGGAGCGTGGTGATAAATAGAAGCTCTATTTAACTCTGTGGTTTTGTGTTAGGGTGGCAGTTCCTGACGAATCTTGTCACCTCTGTCAGCATGGAATTTTTGTTTCCAATTATAACGATTCTCTAAATAATTTGAAAGAACAATAATTAGATCTGAGTTTATTTTTTACTTGCTGTGTGTGGTCTTATCCTGTAGTCTTCTAATTTAATCAAGTTAAGTTATTTCTAAGCTCCTAATTTGTACTTTTTCTGTGCTGAAACGCTGACATTTTATTGACCTGATTCTGTAACTTTTGCCATCACGGGCTTATCTACCTTAGACGTTGTTTCTTTTTGTCCTGTCATTTTCTCTGCACAGCTGGTCCTTTCTCCAGACCACCCATCTGGACTTAAGGTTTCGGATTTTCTGTCCCATAACACAGTCTTGGAAACTGGAACGGACGTTTAATTGGTAGGGTCCAAGATATTAGGTCTGCCTCATTAATTGATCCATTCAAATATACTTAAATGAACCCTGGGCTGACCTCTTCTCCACTCCAAGCATCATGGATATTTGATTATTTTACACCTGTCAGCAGGAGTCAGGAGGGAAGAGTTGCTGAGTCCATCAGCTGGGCAGGTCTCCAGGCAGCATGGCTTTGAAGCAGCAGTGGAACCACATATGAAAGTAAACACTGGATGTGGACCGAGTTATCTACAGTACCACGTGGGTAGAAGCACATCAGTGTAGGCTTTTCTCATGGTCTCTTCTTGACTCACCGGTTGGCGATATATCCGGAGAAACAGTAATGCCTTTTTTTTTTTTTTAATCTATCAAATAAGGACTGTGATATCCATTTTGCTCAATGGGTGGCTATGAGAAATTACAAATAATATGTAAAATAGATAGCCAATGGGAATTTGCCGTTTGACACAGAGAACTCAACCCAGTGTTCTGTGACAACCTAGAGGGGTGGGATGGGGTGGGAGATGAGAGGGAGGTTCAAGAGGGAGGAGACACATATGTACCTGTGGCTGATTCATGTTGATGTATGGCAGAGGCCAACACAATGTTGTGAAGCAATTATCCTCCAATAAGAAAATAAAAGCAAACAAAAAACATAAACAGAGCTCCCAAATAGTCTGAATTTCAATAAAAATTCCTGAAAGCAATATTAACACTTTCATTGAGATTACGATTTTTACATCATACAATTCACCATTTTAAAGTATACAATTCAGTGATTTTCAGTACTTTTACAAATATGTGTAATCTCACCATGACCTACTTTAGGTCGTTTTATCACCCTCCAAAGTAGCCCCACACCGGTTTGCAGTCACTCTCCACCCTCATGCCCCAAGTCTTTAGCAGCCACTAATCTTTTTGTCTCTGTGGATTTCCATATTTTAGACATCTCATAATCGGAATCATACAATTTGTGATCTTTTGTGAGTAGCTTCTTGCACTTAGCATATTGTTTTCAAAGTTTATTCACGGTGAACCTTTTTACTGTGTGGTATGGGCTTCCCAGGTGGCTCAATGGTAAAGAATCTGCCTGCCTATGTAGGAGATGCATGGGATACAAGTTTAATCCCTTGGTTGGGAAGATCCCTTGGAGGAGGAAATGGCAACCCACTCCAGTGTTCTTGCCTGGAGAATCCCATGGACAGAGGAGCCTGGTAGGCTGCAGTCCATGGGGTCACGAAGAGTCTGACACGACTGAGCGACTTCACTTTAACTTTTCACTTTCCTGCATTGGAGAAGGAAATGGCAACCCACTCCAGTGTTCTTGCCTGGAGAATCCCAGGGACGGGGGAGCCTGGTGGGCTGCCGTCTATGGGGTCATATAGAGTTGGACATGACTGAAGGGACTTAGAAGCCAGTATTCTTGCCTAGATAATTCCATGGACAGAAGAGCCTGGTGTGCTACAACCATGGGGTCACAAAGAGTTGAACACAACTGAACACACACACACACACACACACCCACAGGCACGTATCATTGTTGCAGACATACCACAATTTGTGAACCCATTCACCTACTGATGGACACTTAGACTCATTCCCGTTTTTGTCTATTAAAAGCAAAGCCACTGTGGACAGTAGTGCACACGTTTTAATAGGGTCAAATGCATACACTTCTCTTAAGTAAATACTTAGAAGTTAACTGGTTAAATTAAATGGCTGTGTGTTAGTCGCTCAATCATGTCTAACTCTTTGAGACCCCAGACTGTAGCCCGCCAGGCTCCTCTGTCCAGGGAATTCTCCATGCAAGAATACTGGAGTGAATTGCCATGACTCTCAACAGGGGAATCTTCCTGATCCAGGAATCAAACCTGGGTCTCCTGCATTAGCAGGCAGATTCTTTACCATCTGAGCCACGGGTGTATTAAATGGTTAATACATATTAACTTACTCAAGAACTGTAATCTCAACACATTCATAGATCTAGCCCCCACTTAAGGAGAGGGAATTATACAGAGCACAAACACCAGGGAACAAGAATCTTAAGGACCATCTTAGAATTCTTGTCTAACGTAGGCAAGATGTATCATCCTTTTAAATGTTTTGATGGATTCTACTTGCTAAAATTTTGTTTAGAATCTAGGCATCTATGTTCATGAGGTGTTTAGGCCTATTGTTTTCTTGTGATGTCTTTATCTTTTTCTTATAAAGGCAATTATAGTCTCAAGGAATTACTTGGGAAGTACCATTTTAATTCCTTCCTCTTGTCCATTCAGGAATGTTTTGGGTAAAACTAGAGTTATTTCCTTCTTAAGCATGTGATCGAATTCACTGGTGAAGCCACCTGGATTTGGAGTTTTCTTTGTGGGAAGACATTTAATTACGCATTTAATTTCTTTAATGGAAATGGGATTCTCCAGTTTATCTGTGTGAGTATAAGAGAGAATAAGCATAATGTGCTTTGGTAGTTTATCTTTTTCAAGGAATTTGTCCAGTTCACCTAGTTTGTTGAATTTATTGGTATAAATCTTAGGTAAGATTTACTTATAACACTAGTAAATGTAGAATCTATACTGATAGCTCTTTTCTTCCATATCAATATTAGTAGTTTGTCTTTTCTCCTAATCGGTTTGTCAAACACTGATTTTTCTCAAAGAAATAGCTTGCAGTTTCATTGATTTACTGTATTGGTTTTCTGTTTTCTATTTTAATAATTTTCACTTTGATCTTTATTTCCACTGCTTACTTTGAGTACTGTCTCTATTTTGCTCTCTTTAATTTTTTTAGTTGAAGATGGAGGCTTCAGCTCTTGATTTGAGATTGACCCCTTTCTTAAAATGATAGTTTTTGTTATAAATTTTTCCCTAAGTAAACCTGTGTCATCTCAGATTCTGATATTTATTTTCCTCAATTCAATAGTATTTTCTAATTTTACTTTTGATATCGTGAAAATATTTTCAAAAATCTAGAGAGTCTTCAGATATCTTTCTGTTATTGACTTTTACTTTGAGTACAATGGAATTAAATTATCTCTTTCTGATTTAAATCTTTTTAAGTATAATGAGACATGTTTTACAGCCCAGAAAGTGGTCTACCTTGGTAAACACTTAGCGAACACTTAAAAAGAGTGTATATTCAACCAACAAGGGCCTATTGCCCATGCAGTGATAGTGTAACTCTGCTCAGTGTTGTGTGGCAGCCTGGATGGGAGGGGAGTTTGGGAAAGAATGGGTACATGCATACGTACGGCTGAGTCCCTTCATCGTTCACTTGAAATTGTCATGACATTGTTAATCAGATATACCCCAATATAAGATAAAAAGTTTAAAAAAAAAGAAAAGGAAGAATGTGTATTCTGATGCTCTTGGCTAGAGTGTGCTGCAAATGTCAACGAGATCAAGTTGACTGATAATATTAGGTAAATCTTCAACATCCATTACACATAGTTGTTCTATTCATTACTGAGAAGAACATTCAAACCTCAATTACAGTGAGAGATTTTGTTTATCTCATTGCAGTTTAGGAGTTTTTGCTTTATATATTTTGAAGCCCAGAGCAAAGTCTCCTGTTATAATTATAGCCTCCTCTTTACTATATAGCCGTCTTCTCTGGTATTGCCCAATCTGAAATCAACATGTGGATTGTGTTGTAGGCTGGTCAGAGCATAGCACAGAGAAGGCAGTGAGACATGAGGGGTCCTTGTTCTCCAGATGTGCTGTTTGTGTACCCAAACCTTCATTCCCTGTATCCACTACACTTGAAATACTTTTCTTATTATTTTATGAAGCAAAATCAAATCCAATTAGTGACACTGACCACCCAATAGTAGATAATGAGAGGTGGATATTCAAGTTGGATACATTTAGATGTTCATGCAAAATAGTGGGGAAAAGGTCACATTCACCCACTGCTCCTTGTGACCTGAGTGGCCACTCTTCTAAAACAGCACTTCATGCAGATCGTTTAGTTTTTTTTTTTCTTTTAATGATTCTAGTTGCTGTGACCAATTTCTTCTGTATCACAGGCCATCTACTGGAAGGTTCTCTCTGCCTCTCCCAAAAGCATGATAAAATACATCATCGTGCTTGGAAAAGAAGCAAAAGTTTTTATTAAGAACTGTTTGAAGATTATTTCTTACCCATATGTGTATAGGCTGAAAAGGAAATTTTCAGAAATAAGAACCGTTAAAACGGAAACCAGTGTAGTTATATATACATATATATAGATATAACTATATATGTATATACATACATACATATATTTTAAGAGTTCATTTCTTGGGGCAAATAATTTTTCTTTATTTCAACTGACTTTTCAATTTATAATTTTAACCCAGAGTATAGATTTAAATTTAATTGAAACGGTGTACACAATAATTACTTTTCTGCATAGCATAACCTAGAGACATACCTTAGAGGCAAATTACTGGGAAACTGGCAAAACTTTCTTTTTTGAGACAATAAAGATTAGCTTTCTCCGAGTAGTTGATCAGAATACGAATCAAGTTCAGTGATGACATAAAAATAAGAACATAAGGAATTACTTAGAGGTGGTTTTCGAATGTGTGTGGCTTGCAGGAACATTGCATGATTTGTCACTGCCAGTGGGTCTAAGGAACTAATTTAAGGTCACTTAAAATTGTATTTCAACTGAGATGGGTAAATATGTAGGAAAGTTGTTTTGTGTATACAGATAGGCATAATTGATCTGATTGCCTATCATCTGATCACTATATGGGAAAGGGGCTTCCCAGATGGCACTAGCAGTAAAGGACCCACCTGCCAATGCAGGGAACATAATGAGACGTGAGTTCAATCCCTGGGTCAGGAAGATCCCCTCGAGGAGAGCATGGCAACCCAATCCTGTATTCTTGCCTGGATAATCCCATGGAGACAGGAGCCTGGCAGGCTACAGTCCTTGGGTTTGCAAAGAGTTGGACACGACTGAAGTGATTTAGCATGCACGCATATGGGAAAGATATTTATCTTAAAGTCAACTCCATTTTTGATGTCACTTCTTTGGAAGGAATGATGCTAAAGCTGAAACTCCAGTACTTTGGCCACCTCATGCAGAGAGTTGACTCATTGGAAAAGACTCTGATGCTGGGAGGGATTGGGAGCAGGAGGAGGAGGAGGGGTCGACAGAGGATGAGATGGCTGGATGGCATCACTGACTCAATGGATGTGAGTTTGAGTGAACTCCGGGAGTTGGTGATGGACAGGGAGGCCTGGCATGCTGCGATTCATGGGGTCGCAAAGAGTTGGACACAACTGAGTGACTGAACTGAACTGAACTGAATGTTGATACTATCAGGAATTCTATATTCCAATATCTCATCATTGTTATCTTAGCTTCAAAATGTATTTGTATTTTTAATTTGCTTTGGCATTCTAAAGCAGTATTGGGAAGATAATGTCACCAATATCAATAGCAATGTTAAAATCAATGATTTATAATTTATTTGAGTGACCAGAGACCACAACCTAGAGACTAAAGAGCCACTCCCTATATACCAAACAATGTGTCTCACTGACATCTGAGCAGAGCTCAAAACGAATTGGACAATCTGTTGGTCACTAACTGATGTGCAACTCACACTAGGCACGATGGTGAAGACAAGTCTTAGAGAGGCCATGATCTCCCAAAGCTGCTTTTGGGGCCCAAGAAGCCAGCCAGTTATTAATACTTGATCGTGCACGGCATATGCAAACAACAAGGTTCCCGGGGCCCAGTGGCAGCAGCATATCCAGCAGGCATGGAGCTCAGAGACTCAGATCACCCTGGAGTCGGGTGGTGAGGTTTGGGAGGATGCTGGAGCTCCAGGAGGGGGCAAAGAGCTGGGCTTCGAAGGGTGAACAGTTAAGGAGTTCAGTGCATCCGACACAGAGGTTTGGAGGAGAACAAGATGGAAAGAGGCAGAGATTCCAAGTGGAGGGCCAGGACATAAATGTGCTCAGATGTCCACATGCAGGGTTTGAGCTCATTCTCCCCCAACCCCACCTCCACCTTGGAGGGCAGGGACACCCCAACAACCATAGACATGCTGGGGGTGCGGTGGGGAGAGGTGAGCAGAGATGCAATCCCTGTTGGCCCCCGAGCAGGGGTGGAGAGGACAGAGAAGCCTCAAACTCAGGGGAAGTTCTGAAGTCTTTGACTCCAGGGGATGAAAGATGGCAATCAAGGGCACGAGAGAGTTACTGCGATGAGAACCAATAGATTTGTTACCTGAGTGTTATGAAATAGTAAGCTGCTGCTACTGCTAAGTCGCTTCAGTCATGTCCAACTCTGTGCGACCCCATAGACGGCAGCCCACCAGGCTCCTCCGTCCCTGGGATTCTCCAGGCAAGAACACTGGAGTGGGTTGCCATTTCCTTCTCCAATGTATGAAAGTGAAAAGTGAAAGTGAAATCGCTGAGCCTTGTCCGACTCTTAGCGACCCCATGGACTGCAGCCTACCAGGCTCCTCGGTCCACAGAATTTTCCAGGCAAGAGTACTGGAGTGGGTTGCCATTGCCTTCTCCAAGGAAATAATAGAAGACAAGCCTAATTTATGTTATCTTAAAGGAGAAGGGGGTGAAAGAACCAACAGAGGAGGTTTCAGCATGCAGCCATAAGGAGCAGCAGTGTTGTCTTCTCAACCTGTTTGGTAAGGCCTGATGTTTTGGAAGACTGGTATTTTGCATCTTAAATATCGTTTATCTAAATCACGGGTCACAGACTTAGGCCAGGTAGGAAATATTTTAGGCTTGGTTGGCCAAAGGCAAAATCAAAGATGGGATGTGGGTATTTCTGTAACATGAAAGAAAACACACTGGTGTGATTTTTTGATGAAATTCAAAATATAATTGAGTACGGTATTCTGTAATACTGGACTGCTTATGAGGATGGAATTCTTTTTGAGGGCATGTTTTTCCTACCTGGAGTTAGTGTTCACTTTCAGCAAATCAACAGCAGACATTCATCTCTATGAACCATTCTTAGAAACAGGTGAAAGGAGGGCTAGGTTTGGTCCATAGGCTGTCGTTGCTGAGTTTGTTGAGCCAGGTACAAAAAAAAAGAGGTTTACCTTATCATCACATTTCCTAGAATGCAATGAATAGAATGAGATGACATTATTGGTAGAAAAGAATTAAATGTGATGGGGGCAGGTTGGGGTAATAGGGTAACATGAACCCTCACAAAGAAATAGCAAAGGAAGGCTTTTTAACCTTCAGGATGATTCCATGAGAACCAAGAATCAGAATAACTGTAAGTATCCCTTGATACTAAATTGAATTTTTACTTCATCCTCAGTACTCATTTTAATAACTGATTGCATTTTACACGTACCCTTTCATTATTCTTAAGTTCCAAGAAAGTGCAAATAGTCACAAATTTCATTGACCTTCTTGGTACACAGAAAGAATGGAAAGAGATGTCTAAATGCTATGGCTCTTAATGGGATACATATTTTGACTGTTGGGTTACAAGTTTATTTGTGTGTATTGGGGAGGGACTAGAGCCTAGAAAAGGGAAGAAGAAGCAGAGTGTGAAAACAACCAAGTAATAAAATGGAGTGGGGAATGCCGGGCAGAGGCTCGCTTGAAATTGAGGCCATGACACACCACATGCAGAAATTGCACTGAAATATGTAGCAGATCCAACAGCTACACACCTCTTAGGACCCTTTCATGTTTACGCGCCTCACATCAGCAGCTTTATACACATACACAAAAGTGAGAATGTGGAAAGAATATTAGTGCCTTTATCATTTATACCGTGTGCTATCCAGTATGTTCATCCTTTTTCTTTTTCTTAAAAGACGAAAATTCTACTTTCACTTATATATCATTCAACTCAATCTTTCCGACCATACTCAGTTTGTTTTAGTGTCATGTAGCACAGTGTTCTTGCCTGGAGAATCCCCGGGACGGTGGAGCCTGGTGGGCTGCTGTCTATGGGGCTGCACAGAGTCGGACACGACTGAAGCGACTTAGCAGCAGCAGCACAGTAAAAGGGCTTCCCTGGTAGTTCAGTTGGTAAAGAATCTGCCTGCAATGCAGGAGACCTGGGTTCGATTCCAGGGTTGGGAAGATCCCCTGGAGAAGGACATGACAACCCACTCCAGTATTCTTGCCTGGAGAATCCCATGGACAGAGGAGCCTGGTAGGTCCCTAGTCCATGGGTTGAAAGAGTCGGACATGACTTAGCGACTAAACCACCACCACCACCAGCACAATAAAAACTTCTCATTGGTTTAATCATTGTCTTATTTTTGTTCTCTGGTTTGCCAGTTTTGGTTTTCTGGTTTTAAACTTCAAGTGATGTGAAAGAAAAAAATGTGTATCAGAATTTGAGAATTTATAAGGAAGCTAAAAAGTCATCAGTTTCAACTTCCCAGCCAACTAGGAATTTTTGTTATTTGGGCTCCAGCCATAATCATTTCCCATTTTTATAATTGTGACTTCTTTATATTGTTCTTTCTTTTCAGCTTCCACCTGCAGTTTCCAGTTTAAACAATTATGGAGAACAGAAGAAATGTTTATAATTTTTTTCTCTCCTTTAAACTTTCTTAACCCCAACAGCCTTCTCTCCAAGAAGATAATTTTTAGGTTCTTTACTTCTTTATTTCCTACACAACAAAGATTTAGATTTTCTCCAATGATGCCAGTTTCTGAGTTTTATACATAGAAATTGGAGAAGGAAATGGCAACCCACTCCAATACTCTTGCCTAGAGAATCCTGTGGACAGAGGAGCCCAGTGGGCTGCTGTCCATGGAGTCACACAGAGTCAGACACAACTGAAGTGACTTAGCAGCAGCATACATGGAAATGTATCAGTATGAAGTTTGATAGATAGATTATAAGTGAAGATGTAGTTAAATGCTTATCAGTTCAGTTCATTTGCTCAGTGTATCCAACTCTTTGCGACCCCATGGACTGCAGCATGCCAGGCTTCCCTGTCCATTACCAGCTCCTGGAGCTTGCTCAAACTCATGTCCATCGGATCTGTGGTAAATGCACACATATTCACATGCGTTCCTCTGAATTTTGCTTGCTCAGAATTGATGGTTGTATTCCAGATGTGTATCAACTTTTTTTTTCCTCCTTCATATTCTAGTTGTTAAGGGATACCCTCCTTACTTATGTTTGTGTAGGGGATCAGTCTTTGAGAGCAGTTACATTGTTCCCACAATTAAAATAAATCACATTAATAACCTTTCTCCTTAAAGATTTCTCCTTTCTTTCTTGGTAATACGACACCAAAGGAGTTCATAGCCAAGAGTAGTCACAGGCCCTTAGGATGGATTTCAGGGCATGGCAACCCACTGCAGTACTCTTGCCTGGAAAATCCCATGGATGGAGGAAGCTGGTAGGCTGCAGTCCGTGGGGTCGCAAAGAGTGGGACATGACTGAGCGACTTCACTTTCATTTTTCACTTTCATGCACTGGAGAAGGAAATTGCAACCCACTCCAGTGTTCTTGCCTGGAGAATCCCAGGGATGGGGAAGCCTGGTGGGCTGCAGTCCATGGGGTCCCTAGGAGTCGGACATGACTGAGCGACTTCACTTTCACTTTTCACTTTCATGCATTGGAGAAGGAAATGGCAACCCACTCCCATGTTCTTTCCTGGAAAATCCCAGGGACGGCAGAGCCTGGTGGGCTGCCGTCTATGGGGTCGTGCAGAGTCAGACATGACTGAAGCGATTTAGCAGCAGCAGCAGTGAGATCCAGAAATGACAAGTATTTCCTTCTTCTTTATCTATTTTCTATTGGATGTTCTTCTTATCAGCCTCCTGAAATCCATTTTGGAGTGAGGAAGAATATAAGTGTATAACCAATGATCTTGGTAAATATTTCCAGTAGTAGCTTGGGAGTGGTTCTGAGCATTTATTAAGTTTTATTTAATAAGGGTTATAGGATAGCTTGACTTCCCTGGTGGCTCAGACGGTAAAGCGTCTGTCTACAATGTGGGAGACCCAGGTTCCATCCCTGGGTCTGGAGGATCCTCTGGAGAAGGAAATGGCAATCCACTCTAGTACTGTTGCCTGGAAAATCCCATGGACAGAGAAGCCTGGTAGGCTACAGTCCACGGGGTCGCAAAGAGTCAGATACGATTGAGCAATTTCACTTACTTATAGGATAGCTCAGTTGGTAAAGAATCTGCCTGCAATACAAGAGAGCCTGGTTCAATTCCTGGATTGGGAAGATCCCTTGGAGAAGGGATAGGCTACCCACTCCAGTATTCTTGGGCTTCCCTGTGGCTCAGCTGGTAAGGAATCTGCCTGCAGTGTGGATAACCTGAGTTCAATCCCTGGGTTTGGAAGATCCCATGGAGAAGGGAAAGGGTACCCACTCCAGTATTCTGGCCTGGAGAATTCCATGGACTATGAGTCGGACATTACTGAGCGACTTTCACTTTCACCTTCCACTTTCAGTTTCAGTCTCAATATAGAAAATTCGGGGCTTGTTATTTTTTTTTGAAAGACAGTTGGATTACCCTCTTATGCCTCAGATCATCAGAAAATAGGAAGAATAGCATTATCCTCATGTATTTGAAAATTAAGGAACATACATGAGAGTAGTGTTGACCCAATGAACTCTCCTTATTTATTTGTTTTTTGGCTTAATTAATACTGCATGCTAGACTCTTTTCCAAGTCCTTTACAAGTTTTCATGCATTAAGTGCTCATGGTTCCTGCCCCATAGGCTTGTTACCATCATAATTGAAACAGAAGAGGGGAAATGGAGGCATAAGCAAGCCAGGAGTCTTGCCCAGCATTCAACTTTTAGTTCTTTCCCCTCTGTGTGCATGTTAGCCTGGGAAAGACAGAGGGGGAAGAGCTAAAATTTGAACGCTTCTGTTTGTAGAACTCATGGATATTTTTTTTTTTTTTAAAGACTACATTGCTCTCTTCTGCTATTCCCAATAGCTGGGGAAACAGTTTGGAAAGAGGACCTGTGAAAAATGGGCAAGTCTGGTTTTCCATGCCATCCCTAGAATGGGCTCCCTGGGGATTCATGGGCAAATCGTTATTCTAGAGCTGGTGGTCCCACAGCTGTTGGCCATTGAGCTTCCCTGTAACCTTCTAGAAGTGTCAGAGAGCAGCTGTTGGAGAAGCTGAGCTTCCAGCAGCTGCTGAGCGAACACCTCCCTGCGTGCAGCGGGGTGACCTGCCTTCAGTAGGCCAGCAGAGGCGTATCCTGGGTGGCAAGCCAGGGGCAGACTGTCTCCTCCCATCTGGGACTGGTGGTTCCAGGGGAACGTTTGGAAGCAATAACTGATTCTAAAACACAGGAGGGTGTTAAGGCATCTTGGTGTTTATAAAAATGACACCCAGAAGCACATGTGCGCTCTTCCAATGGGGATTTAATTCAGAACTGGTGATTAATGAAGAACTCAGACTCTGTGTATGTGCAGCCGTCATGTAAACTCGATGCGGGGTGAACAAAACAGTCATTAATTTGCAGATACATTTTCTTTCTCCGTCAAACTTTCCAATGTTTCTTAAGCATGTTGTTTATATAAAATTTATTTATAGCGGATTTTTACCCTCCCTCAGTAATCACTGAAGAGAGAGATATATAAACAGGAAATGTCTCCCTTTAATTCCAGCTAACACCTTTGTTATTTATACTAGCATGCATAAGTCTCTCTTTATGACATAACATCTGTTGCTGGAAGAATGGCTTTGTTGGCAGAAGTGAGTAATGCCCTTTGAACCAAGCAAAAGAAGAGATCAGTCACAGAAGAGAAAAATAATCTGGTTCCATACATTGACTGTAATGCAGACCAAACGTACACACTAGCACGCAAATTGACATGGTGATATAAAGCTCTTCCTGGATTGCTCATGGGGGGCAACGTGAGCTGAGAGTTTGGGCTGCTTGTCCACTCTTGCAGATGAACTTGCGAGCTTTTAGGGGCTCTGTGCTTTCTCTCATTCCTGATGAAGATATTCCTATTTGTGAGAAGTTTGCATTTATGGCATTTTACATTTGCCCTTAGCCATTCTCTTTCTTAAAATTGTCAGCATGTGCAATGAAATTATAATTTAATTCTTATTGTAAATTAAATGTCTCCTGAGTTTACTTTACTGAATAAACTCTGTTTCTTAATAGAAATATATATATATATATACACACACACACACACATATTTTTTCTTAGCTGTATTTTTGCTAAAATGAAGCCAAATGATATTAATGTGGTTTGGAATGAAAACCCCAGCTTATGTAAACAAGTATTCACCTTTTTAAAGATAAGGTTTATTTTAAACATTGTAAATCTAATATGTGCACTCCTGAAAATTTGGAAAATGTGTAAAAGCAGAAAGAGAATGTGCTTATAATCTACTACTTGAGATTTCCACTCATATTGGTGATCCAGCATGGTATCTTTGGAATTGCAAAGAATGAAAACTATAGAATTACTTGGAATAAAGTTTTACTCTTTGGAAAAAAAGCTATAGCAAACCTAGACAGTGTATTAAAAAGCAGAGACATTACTTTGCTGACAAAAGTCTGTATAGTCAAAGCTATGGTTTTTCCAGTAGTCATGTATGGATGTGAGATTTGGACTATTAAGAAGGTTGGGCACCAAAGAATTGATGTTTTCAAACCCTGGTGCTGGAGAAAACTCCTGAGAGTCCCTTGGACAGCAGGGAGATCAAACCAGTTAATCCTAAAGGAAATCAATCCTGAAAATTCATTGGAAGGACTGATGCTGAAGTTGAAACTCCAATACTTTGGCCATCTGATGTGACGAGCTGACTCATTGGAAAAGACTCTGATGCTGGGAAAGATTGAGGGCAGGAAGAGAAGTGGGTGACAGAGGATGAGATGGTTGGATGGCACCATTGACTCAATGGACATGAGTTTGAGCAAACTCTGAGAGATAGTGAAGGACAGGGAAGCCTGGTGCTCTGCAGTCCATGGGGTTGCAAAAAGTTGGACATGAGTTAGTGACTGAACAATGCAAGATATTGAATATACTTCTCTGTGCTATACAGTAGGTCCTTGTTATCTATTTTATATATAGTAGTGTGTATCTATATAGTTATAGTGTATCAGTATAGTTAATCCTATATTGATAGTTCAGTTCAGTTCAGTTGCTCAGTTGTGTCCGACTCTTTGCTACCCCGTGAATTGGAGCACGCCAGGCCTCCCTGTCCATCACCAACTCCCAGAGTTCACCCAAACTATGCTTATCCTATAGTTAATCCTATACTCCTAATTAATCCCGCCCCCTCCTGTTTCTCCTTTGGTAACAATAAATGTGCTTTATGTGTGTGAGTCTGTTTTATAAATAAGTTCATTTGTATAATTTTTTGATTCCACATAAAAGTGATACCATAAAACACATGTTTTCGTTGACTGACTTCACTTTGTGGGATAACCTCTAGGTCCGTCCATGTTGCTGCAAATAGCATTATTTTTTTCTTTTTATATGGCTGAGTAATATTCCAGTGTGTGTGTGTGTGTGTGTGTCTTTGTCCATCATCTGTTGATGAATGCGTAGGTTGCTTCCCTATCTTCACTACTGTGAACAGCGCTGCTATGAACATGGGTGTGCATGTATCTTTACAAATTAGAGCTTTTGTTCTTTTCAGACATATGCCCAGGAGTGGGGATTTCTGGATCGTATGGTAGCTCTATTTTTAGCTTTTTGTGGAGCATCTATACTGTTCTCCATAGCTGCTGTACCAATTTACATTCTCACTGACAGTGTAGGAGGCTTCCTTTTTCTGCACACCCTCTCTGGCGTTTATTATTTGTGGACTTGTTGATCATGGCCATTCTGACTGGTGTGAGGTGGCACCTCCCTGTTTTGATTGCCATTTCTCCAGTAATTAGGAATATGGAGCATCTTTCCATGTGCATGTTGGCCATCTGTATGTCTTCTTTGGAGAAATGCCTATTTAGGTCTTCTGCCTATTTTTTTAATTGGGTTGTTTGCTTTCTTGAGATTAAATTATATGAGCTCTTTGTGTATTTTAGAAGTTAAGGCCTTGTCAGACACATCATTTGCAAATATTTTCCTCCAAGTCCATAGGTTGTTTTTTGTTTAGTTTATGGTTTCATTTGCTGTGTAAAAGTTATAAGTGTAATCAAACCATAACTATTTTTGATGACTACCAGTGAAAAAGTCAACTGAGAATCTTTAGTCTTGTTCAAAGATTCTCTCCACTTTTCTACAGAGGAAGGCATGGATTGGGTGAAGACAGTATCTTACTAAGTGCTCCAGGCACCCCAGGAAATCAGAAAGCCCCTGGGAGAATCTGAGATGACGTGGCCACCAGTTTTTCAGCTGGATACCAATAACCGTAGTATGATGAGCTGAGTGCGCACACGTTTTTCTCATTCTACTCTGCTGTAGTGAATCTTGAATTTCTTACATTTTGATAATTATGAGAGCTCCATAAAAGACTTTTTAAGTGATAATTTTCACAGTATTTTATTCATATAGAATTGACCTCTCTTGTGAATAAATGGGACTTCCCAGGTGGCACTAGTGGTAAAGAATCCACCTACCTGCCAATGCAGGAGACTCAGGTTTGATTTCTGGGTCAGGAAGATCCCCTGGAGAAGGAAATGGCAACCCACTCCAGTACTCTTGGCTGGGAAATCCCATGGACAGAGGAGCCTGCTGGGCTACAGTCCATGGGTTGGAAAAGAGCTGGACATGACTGAGCTCCTCACTTTGAGATTGTTAGATTAATATGACTTGAACAGTAAGGGACTACCTTATTAAATATAAATGCTGCACCACAGAACTTGGATTAATGAAAAAGAAAAAGTTTCTTTTCGCTTGGGAAGTTGAATGTGCCTCATTTCCCAAGTCTTGATAGATAAGCTGACATCTGTCCATTTCATCCTAGTGTGTGCTAACACGGGGTAGAAACATCATTCTCCTGACTCTGGAAGCCAGCATGTCTTTACTCACATTATCTCTGTAATATTCATTGCACGGCTGTTAGGAAGATGTCAGATGGGATTTCTGCCAATTGAGCGTCTGAGAAGTTGAGTCACAAAGCAGTTGGATGACTTGCCTAAGGTCGTGACCCAAATCCACAAGAAAGCAGAGAACATACTTCAAAGTCGGTGTTAACCGTTCCTCGCAGGAAGCCATCACTCCTGTTTGCAGTGGTATGGTCACTGTAAAAACACGGCTGGGGAGCGTTTTCCCTCTTGCACAGGCTCTATTTCTTGGGCTGATGGCAGCTATAAATCTTAGTGGTTCTCTCAGAACAGAATCTGACTCCAGCTTTTATAGAATTTGCCGTTGCAGGATATCTCTCATCCGCCATCGCTCACTCATGTATTTTGACTAATAATATTTGAAATGGGGGGAAATTATGCTGGGGAAGAATAAGAAAGATTGGGGGACTATGTCATTCTTTCGCACATAAAAAGGCAAACTGAAACAAGGAGAAAGAATGGAACATTGATTCTTAATAGATGCTTAAAGACTCTGAGGTCATTGTTGAATGGAATTTTGGTTTGCACGTGCGGTGTCGTCTCTGAGATTCATTCAAATGAAATGTGTGAGCGTGTGTATATGTACGTGTGCACGCACACGAGATGGATGTGTACATCAGTTTATGCAACCATCTCTGTGGCTTTTCTCGGTGTTTGGAATATCTTAATAAATCAAACTGCTCTGTCACTTTATTATATAAACCAAACCATAAATGTAAACGATTCCACTTCAGTTTATTTTTTTATATGGAGGTGAAGCATAAAAAATAATTAACCTAAAGTTAATTTGAAGGGTATAATTGCCATTTTAGGCAACAAATGAGTGCTTATAAAACTCACAAGCTCTCTTTCATAAGAAGAAAATTCTAGTTTTTTTAAAAAACCAGAATGAAGAATTTGTGAGTTACCGTTAAGATCTGATCTTCCATCACTTAAAATGGAGAATATCCAAAAAAAATGAATCTTGGGAGACTAGTGGAAAAAATCAGACACTCTGACTTTAAACTTTAAATAGTGAAGTATGTGGAAATACCGGTGACATTTTTTTTAATTTTTAATTTTTTCATTGGCATATAATTGCTTTATAATTTTGCGTTGGTTTCTGCTGCGTAACAGCATGAATTATAAGTATACATATACCACTTCCTCTTGAGCCTCCCTCCCACCGCTCTAGGCCATCACCGAGCCTGAGCTGAGCATTCTGTGCTCAGCAGCAGCCTCCCACTAGTCTATTTCCCCCACGGCGGCGTTTACATGTCAGTGCTACTCGCAATGTGTCCCCTCTCCCCTGCTCCGGCTGGGTCCACAAGCCCATCCTCTACATCTGCATCTCTCTTCCTGCTCTACAAATAAGTTCATCGATACGGTGACGTTATTTACAGTCTAGTTTTGTAAATGCTTTGGAGGAAATTCAACATATCCAAAATTAATAATTAGTAAAGCCTATACTTTGAATCGGAGAACGCAATGGCACCCCACTCCAGTACTCTTGTCTGGAAAATCCCATGGATGAAGGAGCCTGGTGGGCTACAGTCCATGGGGTCGCTAAGAGTTGGACACGACTTCACTTTCACTTTTCACTTTCATGCATTGGAGAAGGAAATGGCAACCCACTCCAGTGTTCTTGCCTGGAGAATCCCAGGAACCGGGGAGCCTAGTGGGCTGCCGTCTATGGGGTCACACAGAGTCGGACACGACTGAAGTGACTTAGCAGCAGTAGCAGCATACTTTGCATGCGGAGAGGGCAATGGCACCCCACTCCAGTACTCTTGCCTGGAAAATCCCATGGACAGAGGAGCCTGGTGGGGCTGCAGTCCATAGGGTTGCTGAAGGTCGGACATGACTGAGCAGCTTTCATTTTCACTTTCATTTTTCACTTTCCTGCATTGGAGAAGGAAATGGCAACCAACTCCAGTGTTCTTGCCTGGAGAATCCCAGGGACGGAAGAGGCTGGTGGGCTGCAGTCCATGGGGTTGCCAAGAGTCAGACACGACTGAGCGACTTCACTTTCACTTTTCACCTTCATGCATTGGAGAAGGAAATGAACCCACTCCAGTGTTCTTGCCTGGAGAATCCCAAGGACGGGGGAGTCTGGTGGGCTGCCATCTATGGGGTCTCACAGAGTCAGACACGACTGAAGTGACTTAGCAGCAGCAGCATACTTTGAATGGGCTTCCCCAGTGGCTCACTGGTAAAGAATCTGCCTGCAATGCAGGAGACACGGGAGACTTGGGTTCAATCCCTGGATTGAGAAGATCCCCTGGAGGAGTACCTGGCAACCCACTCCAGCACTCTTGCCTGGGAAATCCCATGGACAGAGGAGCCTGGCGAGCTACAGTCCAAAGGGTCACAAGGAGTTTGACATGACTGAGCACACACAGCCGCATACCTTGAAAGGCAAATGATATTCTTGACCTGTGCTTTTTTGATTGTGGCAAGTCAAATGTATTTCTCTATGCTTGCTATTTTGGTATAGGATTTTATTTATATTGGGGTTTGTGCATGACTGTGGTATCACTATAATTGCAATTTAAATACAAAATTGCTCAGCCATATCCATCTTGTTTGCTTTCTACGGTCATATGAAGGAAGGGGTGATGCCCTGTATTTTCCCACTCCTTAAGTATAAACAATGACTCTTGGTCTTTGAGTTGGTTAGTAATTGAATGCAGGTCGGTTTGTTGTAATGGCAAATCTAATAGTGTAATTTTTAATAAATGAAAATCCTTGTAGCAAGTATAAGTCGTTTGCAGTATATTACAATCAGAGGGTTCCATAATAAAGTGCTAATTGCAACTTGGCTGTAAATGTTACATTTTGTATGCAAATTGGTCTGCAGGGAGTTATTGTTTGGTGTGCCATTGGTAAGAACTCTAACATTAGTTTGTAATTTGTTTAAAGTGGCACGCCATTATTACTAATATATTAGATGTAGTTTTAGAAAAAATATTACTTCCTTGTGGAAGAGAGAAATATTTTGTTACTGCACTTTTTGAAGTTTTTATTTGATGTGGACCATTTTAAAGTCTTTATTGTATTTGTTATAACACTGCTTCTGTTTCATGTTTTGATTTTTTGGCCACAAGGCATTTGGGATATTAGCTCCCGGACTAGGGATTGAACCCACACCCCCTGCATCGGAAGGCAAAGTCTTAACCACTGGACCACCGTGAAAGTTCCTGTTACTGTGCTTTGAAGAAAAGCAGAGCAAGACCACTCAGATTGAGAACCTGAGCATTTCATATAGATAGCAGAGAATGGAAATCTATGGCACATTATATAATTAAAATCTTTATTCACTCTGAATTATGTGTTTCATATCCTCATAGCAAAGGCTGCTTCTATTTTTGCAAGCAAATTCTGATGCTGGTATTTTTTTTTTATGTATATCTTTTTTCTTCTTATATGCTAAATACAAACAGGTAAAATGGCCTTATCAGCTTAGATGGTCAGCAGAACTGATGTTGTCTGAACTGTAGTAGTTACATTGAGAGTTGCCTTGTGGGTAATTATCTGGGTAAATGATATGAAGTGTGCATACGCATAAGCTATTTGGCTGGAAATGTGATAACCGATTACTTGCTGTTACTTGATTCAATACCAAGTAGTGCTTCCCTGGTGGCTCAGTGGTAAAGAACCTGCCTGCCAGTGCAGGAGACACAGGCGGTGCGAGTTTGATCCCTGGGTCAGGAAGATTCCCTGGCAGAAGAAATGGCCACCCAGTCCAGGATTCTTGCTGGAGAATCCCAAGGAGAGAGGAGCCTGGTGGGCTACAGTCCACGGGGTCTCGAAGAGTCGGACACGACTGAGCGACTAAACAACGACAATCGTAGTGCTGGTCTTTTGCCTCCTCAGGTAGGTTTATTCCTAGGTATTTTATTCTTTTTGTTGTGATGGTAAATGAGACTGTTTCCCTAATTTTTCCTTCTGCTCTCTCATTGCTAGTGTATAGGAATGCAAGAGATATTTATGCATTAATTTAGTATCCTGCAACTTCTAGAAAAATGATACAGATGAACCTATTTCCAAGGCAAGAATACAGACACAAATGTAGAAAATGGGCATGTGGGCACGGAGGTGGGGAGGAGCGAGTGGGATGCGCTGGGAGGGCAGCAGTGGCATGCATGCACTGCTGAGTGTAAAGAGCCTGGGGAGCCCACGGACTGGGGAGCCCACGGACTGGGGAGCCTGGGCCACCGTCCACGGGGCCCTTCAGAGGCAGACACGACTGAAGTGGCTTAGCACACACCCATGTATAAAACGGATATCGGACCAGGGTCTCCTGCATTGCAGGTGGATTCTTCACCAGCTGAGCCATCAGGGAAGCCCCATAACATAGACAGCTAGTAGGAACCTACTGCATAGCACAGGGAGCTCAGCTTGGTGCTCTGTGATGACCTAGAGGGGTGGGATGGGGCTGGGGGTGGGAAGGAGACCCAGGAGGGAGGGGATATATGTATACATACAGCTGATTCACTTCATTGTACAGCAGAGACTCATGCAACGTGGTAAAGCAATTACATTCCGATTTTCTAAAATGTGTATTATAGAGAAAAATAAATGAATATGGTCTGTGTAGCAAATGAAAAGCAATATAGTGCAATAATGTGTGGAAAGCGGTGCAGACAGAACAGTGGTGATTCACATCTGTCTCTCTGCCCCAAGCCTGTTTTTCCAAGTTTAAGTTTAAGGACTAGTGTTATTCCTTGATGACTATGACTTGGCATGCCTGTGAAAAGGTACAAAGCAACACTAGCAATTGTCTGAAAGAGTCCAGGACTTTTTCTAAAATGAGCCTGAAGGCACAGAGGGTAGGAGTTTCTCTTCCCGACCCAGTGGATAAATTAAATTGGGTCAAAAGTGTTGGGGAGCAAAGCAGGATCCCACAGCTTGACCTGATTGAACTTAGTCCACCGGCCCTGGGCTTAGACCACCACCACTGGTGAGACATCCACTTCACTGGAATCTGCTGGACATTTGGAAGTGCTCATGTCCTAGGTCAATGCGTATGTTGCTTCAGTCATGTCCGGGTCTTTCAGAGCCCATGGACTGTAACCTGCCAGGCTCCTCTGTCCGTGGGAATCTCCAGGCAAGAATACTGGAGTGGGTTGCCATTTCCTTCTCCACAAGAGGTCCAGAGATGAAGTAAAGCATGAAACACTTTGCAAATACAAGCCAGGGAAGACTGAACCCATGCAAACTGCTTTCATCAGCTTTGTTCTGTTTTCATAAAATATACAGCGCTTATTCTTTATTGTTCAAGTCCTTGATTTTACAGCATTCATGACATGGTGTTTTGATATGACCATTATTTCTAAAAATTTACTCTCAGATAGCTAGGATGCAAGAGAACCAGGAGTGCCACTCCTTCTAATGCTTTTCTTTGCTCGGCTAACAGGTTTCTGTGATCTACAGAAGCACGTGACCAGGCGAGCACACCCAGTCTTGTGTCTGTCACGGGCTTTCTTAGGGGGATTGTGGGCTGTGCGATGTTCTTAGCCAACAGGCAGGACGCAGGGGAGTTCAGGAGGGTAATTGATTTGGAGAATAAATCAGCAAGTTCACACTGGGGCTAGAAAACACAGCCTCCCTCAGCATTTTAATAGATAGACAATCATTAATTTTACCCCAAATTACAAGCATGCTTATAATGTTTCAACAGCTGTTGATTAATTGTCGGACAGCAATAATGGGAGGATGAGAAAATCTTGTTGATGGAAAGTTCAGAAAGGTCAGCAAATTTACGTGGAACACAGCTGTCCCTTCTAACCTCCAGTGAAACTGTCAGACCATCCATCGCCCTGCCTGGAACCGACTCTTCTGGGCTATAGGATGCAGATTTTCTTTCTCTCAAAAATAAGTTGTGCTGGTTTATCATTACAGCATTAAAAAGCTGTAAGACTTATAAATGTGAATGCACTTTGTAATTTTAATTCAGGAGGGTGCAAAGAGTAGAGAAAGATGGTGAATCTATGTTTCTTGTGAGAAAAAGCCCGAGGCCATGGACCTCTGTGTGTTGCTGCTTTTGGACAGCACATTTCAAGAGGGTGCATGGGTGTTCTACCTGCTAGTGGACTTTTTGTTTTTAATTTTTATCCTCTTTGAGCCTGAGTTTCACTATCTTTAGGATATGAATAAGAATTTTTATTGTGCCATGATATTGGAATACTTGAAGAATGTGCATATGATGTCCAAGTGTAGATACTCGCCCACTAAAAATATACAATAAATATTTCTCTTTGAACTTCCCTGGCAGTGTAATGGTTAAGAATCCACCTTCCAATGCAGGAGACACAGGTTCGATACTTGTTGGGAAATATCCCACAGGCAGCAGGGCAACCAAGCCCATGTGCCACAGCTAAGACCCAATCCAGCCAAATAAAAATAAATAAATATTAAAAAAAACTAAGGAAATAGAGATGTAAATACAATATAATCTAATCCTCAAAAAGAAAAACATTAATAAAAAAATCCTCTCATCTTTCCTGTCTCTGCCCCTCCAAAGTGAATATGAAATGAGAGATTGTTTTTTTTAAATTTTTATTTTATTTTTAAACTTTACATAATGGTATTAGTTTTGCCAAATATCAAAATGAATCCGCCACAGGTATACATGTGTTCCCCATCCTGAACCCTCCTCCCTCCTCCCTCCCCATACCATCCCTCTGGGTCGTCCCAGTGCACTAGCCCCAAGCATCCAGTATCGTGCATCGAACCTGGACTGGCATCTCGTTTCATACATGATATTTTACATGTTTCAATGCCATTCTCCCAAATCTTCCCACCCTCTCCCTCTCCCATAGAGTCCATAAGACTGTTCTATACATCAATGTCTCTTTTGCTGTCTCATACACAGGGTTATTGTTACCATCTTTCTAAATTCCATATATATGCATTATTATACTGTATTCGTGTTTTTCCTTCTGGCTTACTTCACTCTGTATAATAGGCTCCAGTTTCATCCACCTCATTAGAACTGATTCAAATGTATTCTTTTTAATGGCTGAGTAATACTCCATTGTGTATATGTACCACAGCTTTCTTATCCATTCATCTGCTGATGGACATCTAGGTTGCTTCCATGTCCTGGCTATTATAAACAGTGCTGTGATGAACATTGGGGTACACTTGTCTCTTTCAATTCTGGTTTCCTCAGTGTGTATGCCCAGCAGTGGGATTGCTGGATCATAAGGCAGTTCTATTTCCAGTTTTTTAAGGAATCGCCACACTGTTCTCCATAGTGGCTGTACTAGTTTGCATTCCCACCAACACTGTAAGAGGGTTCCCTTTTCTCCACACCCTCTCCAGCATTTATTATTTGTAGACTTTTGGATCGCAGCCATTCTGACTGGTGTGAAATGGTACCTCATAGTGGTTTCGATTTGCATTTCTCTGATAATGAGTGATGTTGAGCATCTTTTCATGTGTTTGTGAGCCCTCTGTATGTCTTCTTTGGAGAAATGTCTATTTAGTTCTTTGGCCCATTTTTTGATTGGGTCATTTGTTTTTCTGGAGTTGAGCTGTAGGAGTTGCTTGTATATTTTTGAGATTAGCTGTTTGTCGGTTGCTTCATTCGCTATTATTTTCTCCCATTCTGAAGGCTGTGAGAGATTGGTTTTAACTGTTGAAAAGCAAAACAAGTAAACAGGTACCTTTAATTCTGAGTTGGGTAATGTCCTCATCTGCACGCCATTCTGCTCTTAGGACAGTTTGAGTTAAATTACAAATGATGTACGGCAGAATCCAGAAATACATTTTGTTGATTTTTTACAAGAATAAGATGTGTACATGTTTGCTGCTAAGTCACTTCAGTCGTGTCCGACTCTGTGACCCCATAGATGGCAGCCCGCCAGGCTCCCCCGTCCCTGGGATTCTCCAGGCAAGAACACTGGAGGGGGTTGCCATTTCCTTCTCCAATGCAGGAAAGTGAAAAGTAAAAGTGAAATCGCTCAGTCATGTCCAACTCCCAGTGACCCCATGGACCGCAGCCCACCAGGCTCCTCCACCCATGGGATTTTCCAGGCAAGAGTACTGGAGTGGGGTGCCATTGCCTTCATACATGTTTAGGACATAGGAATTCTTTTCATGCAATAAGGCTGAACCTGCATCTACCAATTCTGTATTATTGTAAAATAATAAATATGAGAAAAAAACCCTAGGAAGAATATTTAAAAATTGCCATAGCTATGTCAACAACAGTGCCTGGCCAACCACCCTTTAGAATTACTTGAACTAGAAAACAGAGCAGCTGAAAAGTAGCACGTGGCACATGTGACTTTGAACTTGACTGGGACAGAAAATGATTCCCTCTTGCCGTGTTTCCCTAGCGCCCAGTGATCCCTGCCTGACAATCACAGATGAGTCTCTGCCTATCAGAGCCAAGCTTGTTTGTGGGGTGGTGTGAGAAAGCACAGTCATACTCTGCTTTCGTAGCGTGAAAAGTCATAGTCACACCATGACTATGCATCGTCATGAAGGCGGAGCTGGGCTGGCAGCCGCTATGGCAGCTGCGTCACAAAGGAAGAATGTCCCGGTTATTGTCGATGCAGTCAAAGTGGGATAAGAGCAGGGATGGAAAGAGATGGACAGAACTGGGGAATCTTCCTCTGGAATGAACAGGGCTGTGTGTTAGGCTGCGGGTTGAGGAGAAGCGAAGGGACGTGACCATTGGGCTCTCGGTGCGAGGCGTCAGAGGTGACGCAGTACGTCAGAGCGTGAACGATGTACGCGGGAGGCTGCGCGTTCAGACGGCACGGTCGGTACCCTAAGTGGGGATGTCACGTGGGCTCCAAACATGATACTAGCGGAGATTAACAGAGTCTGGAGCATAGAGTTTGTTCATTCTTGGCCTTCTCCCCTTGCTTTTCTTCTGGGCTTCCCGCTTGTCCAGTGGGTTCCCCAGCAAGGGGACAGGCCGTGGTTATGGGAAGAAACTGCCCTTGAGGACCACCCCCACCCCCCCATTTTGCTGTTCCACCCTGACCCAGCGCTGGTCTCACTCTGAGCCACTTTTTCTTCACCTTTCACATTTATTCAGGATCCTGAAACTCAACTTTGCCAAACTCAAACTGCAATCCAAGAGAAGCCCGTGTTGCAAAAATCTAAGCCAGGGACAATTTTTTTCCTCTGAAAATTCTAGCTGTAAGTAACTCAAACTTGGAGGGTTACAACAGTTCCCACGGAAGAAGTACAACTTTGTTTCAAAATAAAACTAGCTTTAACTTTGTTCATCTTAAAATAGCACACATTCATAGTAAAATGTAAGCAACATAAAATATTATTTAAAAAATTATTCCAAATTTCCTGGTCCTAAAATAATCACATTCTGGCATTCATTATTATACGTATTTGTTTAACCATTTATAAGTCCTGATCTTGTAATTTCATTTTCTATTAACAATGACAGTTTAAATTATTTTATATTTATAATAAATATATTTTACATGACCAGTATTCATGGCTGCACCTTTTTAAACAAGTTGCTTAATTATGGACTTAATATTGCCTTAAGTTTTTAGGATTATAATTAACATCCTGAACATCCTTGTACATCTTAAGAAACTTTCTAATTTATAAATTGTATGATTAAAAATTTGTTTAAATGCTATGATTGTTCAAAAGGTCGTGCAATTTATGTAGGTCTTTTTCCTCGCACGCTTAATAATACTAGTCAATACTTTAAATTACATTGTATCTGTTAGATAAACACTATTTTATTATTTTTACTTAATATTGAGATTTTTTAAAACCTTCTTTTGATCTACTTATTGGCCTTTGAGTTTCTCGTTTTTCTAACAGAATAGTTTTTAAAAAAATTTTTGTTTTCTGGTCCTTTTTTTTCTATGAATTTTTTTTTCTTTTTCCTGGTTTGTATGAGCTCTTTGGGACTTCCCAGTTGGCTCAGTGGTAAAGAACCCCCACGCAAAGCAGGAGACGCAGGCTTGTTCCCTCTGGAAGATTTCCTATAATGGGAATGGCAACCCACTCTAGTATTCTTGCCTGGGAGATCCCACGGATAGAGGAGCCTGGTGGTGAAGTCTTTGGGGTCTCAGAAGAGTTGGACACGACTGAACGACTACCCAGCAACAGCGAGCTCTTTGTATATCGAGCCACAGAAAGAATATTGTACCCAGTCTTTCTGGATTATTTGTCAATCTTAATTGTGCTCATATTTTTTGCTATAGAGTTTTAAGCAGCACGTGTTTATCTCTGTTTTATCAACAGTTTGGTATGTGGGTTCCTGTATACTAGTATTTTTGCATAACCCGCATTTAAACCAAGGTACTTTGCTTCTGTACTTCCTCCAGTAGCTTATACCTGAGCTATTACATAATTAAATACAAGCTCTTTAAATGGAACTGGTTCTCTATAATGGCATTCCAAGTGTGATAATGGTTGGGAGAAAGAATATAAGAAAGAGAAGCTGGAAGCTTGCCATGATTGGTGCTGAAAGGCTTTCTGTACTACCGTGAGGGTGGGGTGGGAATTTGAGACATTTATAAGGCTGGTTTCATTGCAAATTTGACTGTGCCAAGAGTGAATGATGGTAGGGAGCATTACCTGAGTATTGAGCAACATTGATAAATTAACCAGCTCTCCTGTTTTACATATGTTTATTTGGTGATGAAATTTAATTGGGCACCACTGGAACTGCACAGTGTTTTTACAGAGGATGAGAAGATTCTTAGTTTATTGCTGTATCTTAAAAGTACCTTTATGTTGCACCTACCCTGGTTAATTGTTTGGTATTATCACTGTCAGCTTCACTCCCAGATTATTCTATAGATGTGTAGGAGGGAAGCTAACCAGACAGTGACTTCTATCTTTGCCCTCCCTGAATACTAATTGTGCTTTTTAAGACATTCATATAAGCTGTCGGAGAGACCTTGATGATAGGGTTTATGGTTGGGTGGTTATTAATATTATTATTAAGGAGGATTTAATGAGCCAGACATTGTTCTAGGCACTTTACATGAATTATCTCACGGAATCACCATTTCTCAGATAAGGAAACTGAGACTGGAAAAGTGTGATATCTTGATTCAAATCTAGGTAAGAAAGTGGTAGAATAAAGACTCTAAATCATAAATTGTGAATGCTTGGGCTTTTCTGAAACCCAGGACTATGTTCCTGAGCACTGTGGAAAGATTTCAGAAATGGGGGCAGCTTTGAGACCATAGCTATCTTTGCAAAACCGTGAAGAAATAGTCAAAAGACTGGAAGTACTGTATTATCTACATCCATCAGAAATTTGTAGCAGCCACTGTATGAAATAAAAGCTAGTCTTGGCATCAGAAGATCCACCAGAAACTTGACAATATTCCTGACAGAATTTTCTGGCTACAAAATAGGAAATATTTCTCTTAAGCACAGCACTTGGGAAAAAGTGACATTTCACAAGGAAACTGGCCAAACAACAGTCACCCAGGTGATTCAAAGTGAGGTAAAGCCTGCTGATGTTGACGCTCAGAGTCCGTGCAAGTCTACAGTATCTGCAAAGTCAAAGTGGCAACTCAAGCAATTGCACCCAAAAGTGTATTTTCCATGTGAATGCCGTGTGTGTGTGTGTGTGTGTGTGTGTGTGTGTGTGAAAATGTCTCCCTCCTCCAAAGGTAGGAAGGAAAAATAAGAGGCCCAAGAGTATATCAAGCAAAGAAAGACAGGTGCATCAACGTTCAGTACTTTTTGGTTAACCCCCTTGGAAGTGTGTTGTTTTGAGGTCTTGGAAACCGTCAGATCCGTTGTGGGTTTTTTAATTTATCCATCTCAGTAAGTCAGAAAGAGAAAAACAAATCTCATATATTAACACATACATGTGGAATACAGAAAATGGTACAGATGAACCTGTTTTCAGGGCTTTCAGAGACACGGGTAGAGAATGGACGTGTAGACAAGGGGTGGGGAGGAGGGGATAGGATGGATTCGGGGATTGGGACTGACGTATGTATACATACACCACCACATGTGAACCAGCTGGCTGGGGGAACCTGTTGTAGCACAGGGAGCTCAGTTGTGATGACCTAGAAGGGTGGGATGGGATGGGGGTGGTATATATGTATGTTACTGTTCAGTTGCTAAGTGGTATCTGATTCTGTGATGCCATGGACGGCAGCATGCCAGGCCTCCCTGTCCTTCACTGTCTCCTGGAATTTGCTCAAACTCATGTCCACTGAGCCGGTGATGCTATTTAACCATCTCTTTGCTTTGTTGTACAGCAGAAACTAACACAGCATTGTAAAACAACCGTACCCTGATCAAAAAAGGAAAGCTACATGGGGATGATGTCATCATTTCATCATTTCATCCTCTTGCTGTAGAATACAAAGAATTTGTCTGTGTCCGCGGTTGCAGAGAATGATTTTTTAATAGACAATGCTGTCTGACCTCTGTCCACTCAAACTGATGTACATCAGACAAGCTAGCCATCGATAAAATTACTCTTGCCTATTTTTTTGTTCTTATTTCTTAACTTTGCAATGATACATAGATGTCTATATATACTTTCAATCCAGTATATTTCATGTAATAAACAATGGATAACTATGTTTTGGTAGGAACTGTAAGAGATTTCCAGGTCATTCTGATATCCATTATTTTCTTAGAAGTAAATCTGACAATTGAACACTGAGTCAAAACTGGACTTCTTTTTTATGGTGGCATTTAAAACTTAGATGAATGCTAATGTTTGGATGTAGCTCCTTGAAAAAAAAAACCTTCACAAAAACGGATTGCATTATATCAATTTGGGGTCATGTGCACTTCCACCATAAAGACACTAGAAAGACAAGAAGCTATAAAACAAATGAAAAGTGAGCCACAGGTATAAATTATAAAAATGGAAATATATGAAAATATCTTACAGCTTCTTTTAGCAATTACGTTGAAACCAAATCAAACACTTCAGAGAAGTGTTGGAGGATTGTCAGAGTCAAACTGGAGGATTTGGGAGTGTCAGTTTTCATTAGGGATTTGCACCTCTGCGCTGCCGGCTCAGATAAAGCCTGTGTTTGGATAGACCCAAATGGGAGTAATGGGCTCAAAGGGGAGTAAACGAAAACCACGTCTGCAAACCACTGCAGCAGCGGACATCACAGTAGAGACAACTGCTGAAGAGCGAAAAGCTCCTGATGTACTTGTCCCAGAGATAACCTTTCAAGGCCGAAATGCATTTGCTAGGGTCTGCTAAGAAGCAGCTCCCTTGCTTGCTTTCTGATAATCAAAGAAGACTTTGACAAAGTCTTTGACAAAGACAAAGATAATCAAAGACCATCCACAGTTGTCAATTAGTTTCTTTAGCTCTGACTTCTGTTCTTAACTCCACTTTCAAGTCTGTGTTCATGTAACATGTTTGATCTGAGTTTGCTTAGGAAGATGGATGGTAATAAAAAAAGACGTTTTATATTTTTATCCAAAATTTACATTTCTCTAACAGAAAACTCCAATGCTTGCCTCCTCGACTTTTTTTTTCTATCATTTACTATTTTTCTTAGAAATTGTGAGCATGGTCTCCACTGTGATTTCAACTGCTGTTTGTTGCTGTTGTTTAGCCAGTATGTTGTGTCCAGCTCTTTGTGACTCCGTGGACTGTAGCCCACCAGGCTTCTCTGTCCGTGGGATTTCCCAGGCAAGAATACTGAATGGCTTGCCATTTCCTTCTCCAGGGGATCTTCCTGATCCAGGGATCAAACTTGCAGGTCCTGCATTGGCAGGCAGATTGTTAACTGCTGAGCCACCAAGGAAGTCCATTATTTCAATTCTCTTTAGTTAAATGCTATTTGCGTTTACAATTTTGTCCTAAACGTCAAAATCTAACATCAAAAAGAAAAGTGTGATGATCTAGAATAAAAACTGTTTTTTTTTCCCTTATAATTCCAAATGAGATAAGCAAAGGGTAGCAAAGAGGCTATTTTTATTCACTCTGGTCCCTTTCATTGCTTTTCTTCCCAATCATGGCTTGAAAATTGGTGAAAAAGGTGAGGCAGCTGCCATCAGTTTTAAAAGAATTTATCTCTTTACCATGTGAGCAGTTTTAGGTTTCTGACGAAATTGAGAGGAAGGCGGGGGATCTCCCATACTCTCCCTGCACTCATCATTTTTCATCCTTTCCTTGGCTCATCCCTCATCCCCAGCGTTAGACGATCCACAGGTGAGAGGTTCCTTTGAGACCAGCTTTGGGGAATTCAGCTGCAAACAGTAACTGGGAATGAGATTAGGGGAGAGTCAACGTGCTCGCTCTCCTGTGGGCAGTGGGGAGGGGATTAAAAACAAAGCAAAACAAACAACTATTGAATCTTTGATCTGAGTTGGAAGTTTGAACGCAATGAGTACATTGATAAATCGGTTCAGCGTGTTCTCTGCAGGAAGCACAAAGATTTCATGTCTAGCACAGCTAGCCATCCTCATCCAGGAATGTATCTGTCTGCTTTTTTATTCCTACGCAAATATTTCAGATGGAAACTTCCAAGACATTAGAATGTCATACGAATCATCGATGTCAAGGCTGCTTTCCAAGAAATCCTCTTTTACTTAATGTTTGATCCCCATTTCAGCCTCTTCTCCCCATCTGGCACTTGTCACTTAGGCAGATGGCCGCCAGCTGGAAGGGCAGGCCGTGTGTCTCCCCTCCGCATCCGGGGGGCTCAGAGACGCGACGTGAACTGTACTACGTCACTCCATTAGGGGACCGCAAGCGCAGACACTGCCTTGTCAACCTGTCACCACCTGAGGGCTCCCAGAGGGAGTTCCTTTATGAATCTGGGAACTTAAGTTGTGTTTTATGATGTCATGATACCCCATATTGGCTTCATATAAGAGAATGTGGCTAGTAGAGCTTCACAATCCAACTCTCCCAATTAAGAGGGTACTCAGGACAGCAGTGAGCTACTTCTAATGAAAAGATGGAGAGAGAGAAGTCTTTAAAGAAATCCCGGCTAAAGTCCAGGCGTAGTTTAAGGATCAGATTTATTCTACCCTAACAAATATGCCCGTATTATTATGACCACTTTGTGCCAACACTAAGATTTTTCAGCAATTTAAAATAGCCTAAGGCTGTAATATGTGTGTTTTGCTCCTGGGTTTCTGAAAGAAATGCCCTCTTTTTTCAAAGACCTCTTGTTACTCTGGGTTCTTACTCCTTTCTCACATGTGAAAATTAGTCCTGGTTAATTTCACTGCTGGGCTTTCCAGATGGTGCTAGTGATAAGAAGCCTGCCTGTGAAGGCAGGAGACCTAAGAGATGCTGGTTTGATCCCCAGGTCCAGAAGATCCCCTGGAGGAGGAAATGGCAACCCACTCCAGTATTCTTGCCTGGAGAAGCCTATGGACAGGGGAGCCTGGTGGGCTACAGTCCACAGGGTCACAAAGAGTCAGACACCACTGAAGCGACTTTGCCCCTATGCAGAGTTTCATTGTTGCCACTGTTCTTTGAGAAGCTTCTTGCTGTGTTGGTTTTGGCTCCTGACACTCTCGGTCAGCCAGAAGATACATGGTTCTTCAGAAGAAACTTTGTTCTATTTACAAATGCCTGTTTTTTTCCCCTTCTCCAAGGCTATGGTTTTTCCAGTGGTCATGTATGGATGTGAAAGTTGGACTGTGAAGAAAGCTGAGCGCCAAAGAATTGATGCTTTTGAACTGTGGTGTTGGAGAAGACTCTTGAGAGTCCCTTGGACTGCAAGGAGATCCAACCAGTCCATTCTGAAGGAGATCAGCCCTGGGTGTTCTTCGGAAGGACTGATGCTAAAGCTGAAATTCCAATACTTTGGCCACCTCATGAGAACAGTTGACTCACTGGAAAAGACTCTGATGCTGGGAGGCATTGGGGGCAGGAGGAGAAGGGGATGACAGAGGATGAGATGGCTGGATGGCATCACTGACTTGATGGACGTGAGTCTGGGTGAACTCCGGGAGTTGGTGATGGACAGGGAGGCCTGGTGTGCTGCGATTCATGGGGTTGCAAAGAGTTGGACATGACTGAGCGACTGAACTGAACTGAACTGAACTTATAAATGCATGTTCACAGGGGAGGAGGGGAACAGAGGATGAAATAAAACAAAAATGCAGAGTTGCTCACTACTTGTGTCTATTTGTATTTCCTGTACATATCTGCGAGACACACACAGAACTGTTGTGCTTATGTTGATCTAAATCTGTGCCAAACAATATACTTTTTTCCACTTATCCTCATGCCGTGAGCTTGTTATATCTCAAACCACCCTATGATTTTTTTTTAAATGGCTGCACACTCTCCAGTTTATGGCTAGACCATACTTATTTAAGTGTTCACTATTAGATATTTAACTTTCTGATTTCTTAAACTTAAAAAAAAATACTCAGTAAAAGTGTTTTTTTTTTTTTTTTTTTGAGCATATGCTTGAAAATTTAGTTTCTAGAAGGAGAATTTCTGAGTCTAAGGATGTATACAATGGTAAGCCTCACATTTTTATCCTCTGAAATTTCTCATGGAGGGCTGATCTCCCCACAGTAAGTGAGGGTGTTTGAGAATACCGTCTGGCTGTTCTGTGGGAGTCCAGCTGGCCGCTCTCTGTTTATCTCTCATTTCGGCCCCGACACAGCTTTGAAGTTCTGTCTCGGGGCAACTGTGGGATCTCTGCTTCTGTCCTGGAACTCCTAGATCTCAGCAGCTCAAGGTCAGCTCATGGCATGGGATCTCTGGGGGACTTGCTGCTTTGTTGTCTGCACACGCAGAAGCCAGGGTTTGATAAGAAAAGCTTCCCTGATGGTAGGATGCTCATCATAAGGTAAATCCAGCGTTTGACTGTGTCTGGTCACAGTTGATGAGGCTGCTTTAAGGTGTCCGTTGACTTCTCTGCCCATTTCTCTGCCAGTACAACCAGGATGACTATTTCATAGTGACATGTGTCTACTTCCTAACATGTAGCATGATGTCATTTTAGATTTATTCAAGTTAATGCTTGAGCAAGTCCTGTTACACAAACTGCATGCTCCATGACCAAGGGATGTCCGGTCTCATTTCCCATTCTACCCTCAGCAGCTGACACAATGCCTGACAATCCCTGTGGTTTCATAAGCTAATGTGCTTCGTCACTCAGTCCAACTCTTTGTGACGCCATAGACTGTAGCCCACCAGGCACCTCTGTCCACAGGGATTCTCCAGGCAAGAACACTGGAGTGGGTTGCCATGCCCTCCTAAAGGGAATCTTCCCAACCCCCAGATCGAATCCAGGTCTCCCGCGTTGCATGTGGTTTCTTTACCAGCGGAGCCACCAGGGAAGCCCAACAATCAAATGAACGAATGCATAACTCCCTGTTGCTGTTGCTCAGTCACTCAGTTGTGTCCTACTCTTTGTGACCCCATGACTAAGCACGCCAGCCTTCCCTGTCTTTCACTATCTCCCAGAGTTTGCTCAGATTCATGCCATTAACTCCCTGCCTTATAAAAACTGGATAAAGTGAATATTTCTGAAAGAACTTTAAATAGCTGGGAAGACTCTAACGTATATATGACTGTCCTCCCCCCAGGCAGTGGTCCTCAAATGTTTGGTGGATGTGCATGGGATTAACTCAAGGAACTTTGGTAACAAAGTCTTACCTCCTAGAGAGTCTGATTCTGGTACAGGTGAACCCCTGAAGGTTTCTAAATCTATTTTTAGTTCTCCCAGCCTGAACTCCTTGTTTTTGCTCCATTGCTGTATGATGTGTTTGGTGTGTCGGTTTCCATGTAAAATTCTGACATTGTCCAAGATGAAGACATGCAAGATGAGCATAACCAATCCCATTTACTAAAGAAGAAATTATGGTTTAGGAAGTTTGCCCAATGTCATACAAAATTCAGAACCAGGAAATGTGACCAATTTTACAGATTTCAAAGCCCCAATTCTTTTGATCACTGTAGACTATCTCACACCTATTGTTTAGAAGTCTTTTAGTAAGTCTTAAATGTTAGTCATCTGATTATTGGCTTAAAGTTTAAAATATAAAAAAATATAGCTTTCGACAAGTGAGTTAATTTATGAAGTCACTACACAAATAATTATTGTCTGTTACTACCAGGTCTTAGAGGCCTTCCCTAATTGTTTAATATTGCTAAGTCATTTCAGTCCTGTCCGACTTTTTGCAACCCAATGCACTGTAGTCTGTCAGGCTCCTCTGTGCATGGGACTCTCCAGGCAAGAATACTGGAGTGGGTTGCCATGTCCTTTTCCAGGGGATCTTCCTGAGCCAGGGATGGAACCCACACCTCTTATGTCTCTGGCATTGGCAGGGGTTTCTTTACCACTAGTGCCACCTGGGAAGCCCTTGTTTACTATTACACAGGTACAAGTTATTTCTTCTAGTTTTCTTTAAATAGATTTTTCTTTTTTGTCTTAGTGTTCCACATTTTTGTTCTATCTTTGAAAGTTGCCTAAGCTTCAAAGGTTTTCTCTCTTTTTTAAAAACAAATCCATTATTTCCTTTTGGCTGTGCTGGCTCTCTGTGGCTGCACCGGCTTCCCTAGTTGTGGAGCGCTGGGGTGCTCTCTGGTTGTCCCCAGGCTTCTCCTGCTGCAGGGCGCGGGCTCTGGGGCTTGATGCTTCGGTAGCCGCAGCGCGTGGGCGCAGTGGTTCTGGTGCATGGGCTTTGCTGCTCCACGGCATGTGTGATCTTCCCGGATCAGGGATCGAACCTGTGTCTGTTGCATTGGCAGGCAGATTCCACACCACTGAGCCACCAAGAAAGCCCAGAGATTTTCATTATAAAGTTCACTTACTGTTTATGAAGTATTTATTGATCATCATTGCCTTTCTTTGGGATTGGAATGAAAACTGAAACTTTTCCAGTCCTGTGCCCGCTGCTGAGTTTTCTAAATTTGCTGGCATGTTGAGTGCAGCACTTTCATAGCATCATCTTTTAGGATCAAATTGCCAACATCCATTGGATCATAGAAAAAGCAAGAAAATTCCAGAAAAACATCTACTTCTGCTTTATTGACTATGCCAAAGCCTTTGACTGTGTGGATCACAACAAACTCTGGAAAATTCTTCAAGAGATGGGAATACCAGACCACCTTACCTGCCTCCTGAGAAATCTGTATGCAGGTCAAGAAGCAACAATTAGAACAGGACATGGAACAATGGGCTGGTTCCAAATCAGGAAAGGAGTATGTCAAGGTTGTATATTACCACTCTGCTTATTTAACTTATATGCAGAGTACATCATGTGGAATGCCAGGCTGGATGAAGCACAAGCTGGAATTAAGATTGCTGGGAGAAATATCAATAACCTCAGATATGCAGATGACACCACCCTGATGGCAGAAAGTGAAGAGGAACTAAAAAGCCTCTTGATGAAAGTGAAACAGGAGAGTGAAAAAGTTGGCTTAAAGCTCAGCATTCGGAAAACCAAGATCATGGCATCCGGTCCCATCACTTCATGGCAAATAGATGGGGAAGCAATGGAAACTGTGACAGACTTTATTTTGGGGGGCTCCAAAATCACTGCCGATGGTGACTGCAGCCATGAAATTAAAAGACATGAAATAAAAAGACCTAGACAGCTTATTAAAAAGTAGAGACATTACTTTGCTGCCAAAAGTCCATCTAGTTGAAGCTATGTTTTTTCCAGTAGTCATGTATGGTTGTGAGAATTGGACCATAAAGCAAGCTGAGTGCCAAAGAATTGACGCTTTTAAACTGTGAGGTTGGAGAATATTCTTGAGAGTCCCTTGGACTGCAAGGAGATCCAACCAGTCCATCCTAAAGGAGATCAGTTCTGAATGTTCATTGGAAGGACTGATGCTGAAGCTGAAGCTCCAATATTTTGGCCACCTGATGCGAAGAACTGACTCATTGGAACAGACTGTGACACCGAGAAAGACTGAAGGCAGGAGGAGAGGGGATGACAGAGGATGAGATGGCTGGATGGCATCACCCACTCGGTGGATATGAGTTAGAGGATGAGATGGCTGGATGGCATTACCCACTCGGTGGATATGAGTTTGAGCAAGCTTTGGGTGTTGGTGATGCACAGGGAAACCTGGCGTGCTGCAGTTCATGGGGCCACAAAGAGTTGGACGCCACTGAGTGACTCAACTGAACTGATTGATCAACTTTGTCACAAACTGGGGATTCAATATGAATAAAAATGCTTTACTTGTCATGACTTCCTGCTTTAATCCCTGAGTTTGTTTCCTTGGTCCAGAAAAAACTTCCAAGAACCAGAACAAGAAAATCCTACCCCAGAAACATGGGTAGATGTAGAGGGGTGGAGAAAGGGAAGGACGCTGACGACACTGGTTTTAGCCCTGGGGTTCTCATGGCACCCGGGTGGCTGTTTCTACCAATGGTTGGATGTGGAGGGTGGGGTGGGAGTTGAGACTAGGAAAGAGATCTCAACTACAGGTGAAGGTTTAGGAGTCACCTCTGGGCTTCCCTGGTGGCTCAGTGGTTAAGAACATGCCTGGCAATGCAGGGGACATGGGTTCAATCCCTGGTCCAGGAAGACCCCACGGACAACCAAGCCCGTGGGATCCATAACTACTGAGCCATAACTACTACTCCATAACTACTGAGCCAGCGCCCTAGAGCCCGAGAGTGGCAACTACTGAGTCCATACAACCTAGAGCCTGTGCTCTGCAACAGGAGAAGCCTGCACGCTGTAACTGGAGAGGGGCACCCATTGCAGCAACTGGAGAAGGCCCCTGTGCAACAGTGAAGACCCAGCACAGCCGAAAATAAAGAAACAAGTTGATATTTGGCAAAACTAATACAATTATGTAAAGTTTAAAAAAAATAAAATAAAATAAAATTAAAAAAAAAAAGAAAAAAAGAAACAAGTTGGTTTTTAAAAAAACATGTTTAAAACAGTGTCACCTCTGTTTAGAGCAGTGTTTTTTTTTTTTTAAACTGTATTTGGGAACCTATGAATGTTTTTAAATATATCTATTTGGCTTAGATTTTCATTTTCCTATCTGGCTTATAGTTTTATCAGTAAGTGTTTGATATGCAGATTTATTTATTATTGCCATCTGTTTCTGTGAAAGCGATTTTGAAGATGCTAAGCTGTTTTCTGAATGACATTCAGAAATCAGAACCTCACAAGGACAGCTATTCTGTTATTGAGGCAGAGATCATACACAGATTCGCTTGTATACTGCTGTGTGATCCCCACACACGTGCCCTGTGTGGTAACTTGTGGTACCTTGGTAACTTGTCTTTTCAACATATCTAGAATACAGCTCAGCAAAATTTATTTAGATGTGTTAACATCTTTATTCCCTCCTAGGCTATTTTCTTTTTTATAGTATTTCTATTGAATTATAGTTGATGGACAATATTACATAAGTTACAGGTATACCTCTATAGCCATTAAAGGTTATATTCCTTTTATAGTTATTATAAGGCTTCCCAGGTGGTGCTAGTGGTAAGGAGCCTGCCTGCCAATACAGGAGACTTAGGACAAGTGGGTTCGATCCCTGGGTCAGGAAGATCCCCTGGAGGAGGGCATGGCCTCCCACTCCAGTATTCTTGCTTGGGAAATCCCACGGACAGGGGAGCTTGGTGGGTTAGGGTCCATGGGGTTGCAGAGTTGGACACGACTGAAGAAATGTAGCATACACACACACACACATAGTTAATATAGAATATTGGCTGCATTCCCCATGCTGTACAACGCATCCTTGTAGCTTATTTTACGCCTAACAGTTTGTGCTGCTTAGTCTTTTCCCCTCTACATTACCACCCCTTTCTCTCTCCCCACCAGCAACCACTAATTTGTATCTGTGGATCTTCTTCTTTATTGTTGTTCCATATTCACTAGTCTGTTGTATTTTTTTTTTAGATTATACATATAAGGGATATGATAGAATATTTGTCTTTCTCTGTCTGACTTACTTTACTTAGCATAAAGTCCTGCAAATCCATCCATGTTGCTTAGATAGCAAAAAAAAAAAAAAAAAAAATTACAGTTGAGTAGTGTTTCATTGTATTAATGTATAATACAGGTATCACATCTTCTTTATCCATTCACCTGTCCTTGGACACTTAGGTTGCTTCTATATCTTGGTAATTATAATAATGCTGCTGCTAGGGACATTGGGGCGCGTGTCAGGAAACTGAAAATAGAACCACTATACGACCCAGCAATTTCACTCCTGAGTATACGTCTGAAAAAACAAAAACAAAAACATTAGTTCAAAAAGATACATGCCCGTCTAGATTATTTTAACACTCTGAAGCTACATGTACAAAATTTCAACAAAACGTTCTATAATCAGGCATTTCAATGGGCTCATTTCCCAAAAGTTCAAGTGGGGTGTAAACTAGTGTAATCTTGGTCAGAGCCGGTCAATGAGTCAGAACAAATTGGAAGCAAGACATCTCGTAATGCAGTTTCATTTCAGCTCGTCTACAAGCCCAGACTCTAGAATATTCTTGGAAGGGTACGACCAGCTTTGCCCATTCTACCGACATCCTTTCTGGTTCACTTTTAATCATTCCACGGCTCCCCAGGATGTTTCTACGTGCTTTGCTAACATCAGATGCTTCCTATGAGGGGCTCTTCCTTTTCAACTGGTCTCAGAGTGAACTATTAAGAAGTCTATCTTCCTTATTTTAAGTTACTTGAATGCAAACTCAAAGTCATCGTGATACCTTCTATGCCATTTTTCAAAACTGTTTGCTTTTGTCCAATTAAAAAATCAAGCAGCTATTGCTTATAATAAAAGGCTTTCTAAAGCAGCAGTTAATAATCAGATGCTCAAACAATTCCTCAGATTGCTCCCACTTCCTTTTTCCATTGACCAATATATCATGGACTTCCTTCCAGGTCAGCATATATAGACCTGGCTCATTATTCTTAATGTTCAAGCTTGTTATCTATTTCCATGACGCTGGATATCAGATTTTCCCAGATCTGTCATAGTCATTGCTGTCTTTCTACTACATAAAAATACTGCAATAAATATCCTTACACATATATCTTTCTTTAGGTTTTTCTCTGGAGACTAGCTTTCAAAAGGGCAACCACCAGGTCAAAAGTTATGTGTATTTTTAGTTAAAAAAGATATTTCCAGAAAATTTTTTAAAGGTATAATCATTTACTTATTCAGCATAAATATGTGAGATGGTCTTTTCCCTTACTCTTTGCCAGAACTGGATGTTATTTCTTATCTAAGTTGTGGTCTTCCTATATTTAGAACAGAGTTGTACTTAGTGTGTGTTCAGATCTTGTTGACTAGGTCACTTTAAGATTTTGAAACTACATTTTCCAACTTTTCCTACATTTTCCAACTTAATTGACACTAATTTTCCTTTATTCATGTATAAAGTCATAGTTTTTGTTTATAGTATAGATTTGCGACTATTCAGTTCAGTTCAGTTCAGTCACTCAATCGTGTCCGACTCTTTGCGACCCCATGAATCTCAGCACGCCAGGCCTTCCTGTCCATCACCAACTCCCAGAGTTCACCCAGACTCACGTCCATCGAGTCAGTGATGCCATCCAGCCATCTCATCCTCTGTCATCCCCTTCTCCTCCTGCCCCCAATCCCTCCCAGCATCAGAGACTTTGGGATTGGAATGAAAACGGACCTTTTCCAGTCCTGTGGCCACTGCTGAGTTTTCCAAATTTGCTGGCATATTGAGTGTAGCACTTTCACAGCATCGTCTTTCAGGATTTGGAATAGCTCAACTGGAATTCCATCACCTCCACTAACTTTGTTTATAGTGATGCTTTCTAAGGCCCACTTGACTTCACATTCCAGGATGTCTGGCTCTAGGTCAGTGAAATGAAGATCATGGCATCCGGTCCCACCACTTCATGGGAAATAGATGGGGAAACAGTGGAAACAGTGTCAGACTTTACTTTTCTGGGCTCCAAAATCACTACAGATGGTGACTGCAGCCATGAAATTAAAAGACGCTTACTCCTTGGAAGGAAAGTTATGACCAACCTAGGTAGCCTATTCAAAAGCAGAGACATTACTTTGCCAACAAAGGTTCATCTAGTCAAGGCTATGGTTTTTCCTGTGGTCATGTATGGATGTGAGAGTTGGACTGTGAAGAAGGCTGAGTGCTGAAGAATCGATGCTTTTGAACTGTGGTGTTGGAGAAGACTCTTGAGAGTCCCTTGGACTGCAAGGAGATCCAACCAGTCCATTCTGAAGGAGATCAGCCCTGGGATTTCTTTGGAAGGAATAATGCTAAAGCTGAAAGTCCAGTACTTTGGCCACCTCATGCGAAGAGTTGACTCATTGGAAAAGACTCTGATGCTGGGAGGGATTGGGGGCAGGAGGAGAAGGGGATGCCAGAGGATGAGATGGCTGGATGGCATCACTGACTCGATGGACGTGAGTCTGGGTGAAATCCGGGAGTTGGTGATGGACAGGGAGGCCTGGCGTGCTGCGATTCATGGGGTGGCAAAGAGTCGGACACGACTGAGTGACTTATCGGATCAGATCGGATCGGATCAGAGTCTTTTCCAATGAGTCAACTCTTCACATGAGGTGGCCAAAGTACTGGAGTTTCAGCTTTAGCATCATTCCTTCCAAAGAAATCCCAGGGCTGATCTCCTTCAGAATGGACTGGTTGGATCTCTTTGCAGTCCAAGGGACTCTCAAGAGTCTTCTCCAACACCACAGTTCAAAAGCATCAGTTCTTCGGCACTCAGCCGTCTTCACAAGTCCAACTCTCACATCCATACATGACCACAGGAAAACCCATAGCCTTGACTGGACGAACCTTTGTTGGCAAAGTAATGTCTCTGCTTTTGAATAGGCTATCTAGGTTGGTCATAACTTTCCTTCCAAGGAGTAAGCGTCTTTTAATTTCATGGCTGTAGTCACCATCTGCAGTGATTTTGGAGCCCAAACAAATAAAGTCTGACACTGTTTCCACTGTTTCCCCATCTATTTCCCATGAAGTGGTGGGACTGGATGCCATGATCTTCATTTTCTGAATGTTGAGCTTTAAGCCAACTTTTTCACTCTCCACTTTCACTTTCATCAAGAGGCTTTTTAGTTCCTCTTCACTTTCTGCTATCAGGGTGGTGTCATCTGCATATCTGAGGTTATTGATATTTCTCCTGGCAATCTTGATTCCAGCTTGTGTTTCTTCCAGTCCAGCGTTTCTCATGATGTACTCTGCATAGAAGTTAAAAGCTTCAAATTTCTATCAAATTATGTTAGTATAGGTATGTAATTACACATTTGAACATGAACCTATTTTTTTTATTTCTCACCCCTACCTCATTAATACCTCTATTATTGCTGCTTTTAACACCATAATCACTAAGAACAGTGGTTAGTGCTGATAAGACGCGTTTGCCATGGTTAGTCCACTTTCACTGACAAAATGAAGTGATGGAAGGATTAAGTCTGTTTCTGATTCTGGATTCGTAAAAGTATGTTTTGGCTTTTTCTTCTATGTGCTTTTGCAAGGTCATGCATGTCCCCAATGATGCAGTCTGTTATTCCTTTGCAAGGCTCCTTGCTGGAATAAAACAAAACGGCAAGTTCCTTTCATCATTACTTTTGGATGATCCAATCATTTATGATATATATGTATATTAATATCTCTGGCATGGAGATATATATATATATATATATCAGAATATTTAAACTTTTAATACTAATATGTTTATATGTAATAAAACATGTTTTTTTAAACTGATCCATACAATAACCTTATGATATTGACATGATGGTACCTTATTTAAATTTTACTGACAGAGAGAGTGAGGTTCCTGAAGGGGGTTTAGATCATTTCTTTAAGGACCAAGAGCTAGTGCATATGGGAACAAAGATTTACAGCAGGGTTTCTTGACTCTAAGTCAAATAGTCTCTGAGACTGATTCTCAGAATCCCAAGTGCACACAAGATCTTTCAGATCTTTCAACGTAAATGAGACTGAGTTAAACAAGCAATTTGTACATCTACTGACCATTAACTACAATATCTACTGCATTGTTTACTGCAGTTTCAATTAAATTTGTCTTTGGATATAACGGAGAATGAATTAATTCTAAGTGAGTTCAGTTTTTTCCTGAAAAAATTAAAAACCTATTAAATGCAAGTTCATAGAATAATAGCAGAAATTTAATTGTTAGAGTAACAACTTTTTAGAACTTTTTATTCTGTTTTGGGGTATAGCTAATTAACAACACTGTGAGAGTTTCAGGTGCACAGCAAAGGGACTCAGCTGTAAGCATACATGTATCCGTTCTTCCCCAAATTCCCCTTCCATTCAGGTTGCCACATAACGTTGAGTAGAGTTCCATGAGATATATGGTGGGACCTTATTAGTTATCCATTTTCAATACAGCAGTGTGTACGTGTCCATCCCAAACTCCCTAACTATCCCTCCCCCTCCCTTCCCCCGGTAGACTACCAGTTGTCTAGCTTCCCTGGTGGCTCAGATGGTAAAGAACCTGCCTGCCATGCAGGAGATCCAGGTTTGATCCCTGGGTCAGGAAGATCCCCTGGAGAAGAGAATGGAAATCCACTTCAGTATTCTTGCCTGGAGAATCCCATGGACACACCATGGGGTCGCAGATTTGGACACGACTAAGCAACTAACACTCCCTTCTGGTAACCATAAGTTCATAGAGTAACAATTCTAACTTTTTAAGAGTGGTCCCATTTTCGTCTGGAAATACCACTCGAGGATCAGCCCTGGGTTACATCATGCGCAGTGGAATAAGTCAGACAGAGAAGAGCAAACACCACCTGGCACTACTTCTGTGGGGCTTCCCAGGTGGCCCAGTAGTAAAGAATTCACCTGCCAAGCAGGGGACTCAGATTCGGTCCCTGCGTCAGGACGACCCCCTGGAGAAGGAAATGGCAACCCACTCCAGTATTCTTGCCTGGGAAATCCCATGGACAGAGAGCACGGAGGGCTACAGTGTATGGAGTCGCAAAAAGTCAGACATGACTGAGCAACTAGAGAGAGACTTGTCTCCAAATTCTCAAGTAGGACATGTTAAATTTGTACAGCTTTATATGTGTCAATCGTATCTTAATAAAGTAGTTTAAATAGAAAGAAAAAAAACATATAAAATGCTTCTTACTTTAAAATAAAACCTACCTCTGTGTGTACACACACGTGCATATTTTCAGTTCTATTCCTGCTCCCTACTAGTTTCTTGGTAGCATTTGTACATAACAGTTTTTGTATTTTAGAGAGGTACAGATCTAGATTCAAAGATCATCACAATTAAGCATGTTTGTAGCAGAAAAGGCACATGACTGATACTTTCTTGTGTTTCCTAAATTTCCTTGAGAGTAACCAGTAGTCATGTATGGATGTGAGAGTTGGACCCATAAAGAAAGCTGAGCGCCGAAGAATTGATGCTTTTGAACTGTGGTGTTGGAGAAGACTCTTGAGAGTCCCTTGAACCGCAAGAAGATCCAACCAGTCCATCCTAAAGGAAATCAGTCCTGAATATTCATTGGAAGGAATGATGTTGAAGCTGAAACTCCAATACTTTGGCCACCTGATGCAAAGAACTGACTGATAAAAAGACCCTGATGCTGGGCAAGATTGAAGGCGAGAGGAGAAGGGGACGACAGAGGATGAGATGGTTGAATGGCATCACCAACTCAGTGGACATAAGTTTGAGTAAATTCCAGGAGTTGGTGATGGACAGGGCATCCTGGCATGCTGCAGTCCATGGGGTTGCAAAGAATTGGACATGATTGAGCGACTGAACTGAACTGAACTGAATTGAACTGAACTGAACTATAGTGTTGAGATGCATTTTTCCATATGTTTTCTATATATTATATTTTCTATATATTATATTTCTATATATTATCAATTTTGTGTGTGTGTGTGTGAGGTGGTTGGTGGAGTCCCTATTCTGTTTGGGGTTATATCTACTTGGGTATAGATCTTAAATATAGAAGAGATTAATGAATCCCAAGGTTTCTGTAATAAAACTCTGTGTGCTATTTTCTTGAACTCATTTAATGAATATTTTTGTGAAAAGGGAATTTTTCAAGAAAGGGAAAATTCTGCAATTCTGTTATTTACCTAGATTATATTGTATCTAACCCAATAATACTTTTCACATGTACTATTTAGGGGCTTCCCTGGTGGCTCAGCTGGTAAAGAATCTGCCTGCAATGTGGGAGACCTGGCTTTGATCCCTGGGTTGGTAAGATCCCCTAGAGAAGGGAACGGCTACCCAGTATTCCGGATATTCTGGCCTGGAGAAGTCCATGGACTGTATAGTCCATGGGGTTGCAAAGAGTTGAGTCAGACACGATTGAGCAACTTTCACTTTCACTTTACTTTCATATACTCTTTGAGGTCCTTAGGTTAACACTAAACTATTTTTCTCATTTGAACAACAATGACAGCAGCAAATTCTGAGTCTTTTCTATTTTTTCTAGCGTGTAGTTTGGCGTTGGTTTTGAGTAAGCATCCACTCTCTTTTTTGCTGTTGATACTAACACCAATTTATTAAAGGGTAAGACACCATATGTTCATTTCAGAATACCAATTCCATTTTGTTCATCTGAATTCCCAGTATTTGCAAAGCAGTTTATTTACTTCTAATTTGCAGTAATGTGTATGCTTTCTATTCTTTTCATTTTGACTTATTTTCAGATAATTTTGTTATCTTACACTTCTGATGCTTTTTATTTTGTGAAAAAGATATATTTTTATTCTCACTGAAAGGAAAAAGTAGAAAAGATGGGTAGCAGGAATTTTTGTATTTAAGCAAAGCTGAAGAAGCATGGCACTGATTTTTCTTTTTTGTCTTAACACATCAAGGGAACCCTTTCCTGGTAGCTTAGTGGTAAAGAAACCCACCTGCCAATGCAGGAGACACCGGTTCCATCCCTGGGTCAGGAAGATCCCCTGGAGGAGGAAATGGCCACCCACTCCAGCATTCTTGCTTGGGAAATCCCACGGACAGGGGAGCTTGGTGGGCTACAGTCTGTGGGGCTGCAAAGAGTTGTACAGGACATAGTGGCTAAACAATAACATACATAAAACACTTAGAGTGGTAAGGGTGGCCCTTCAGACTCTTAAAATAGCTCATCAGAAAGATCGCTAATCTTTCCAGATTAATACGATCCTCAAAGAATGTTTATACTAAAACCATTTTTGAATAGTAATTTCCTTTTAAGCATCATTATGACTGTAATAATCTCTGCATCTATTTCTACTCTGATCCTTCTATTAGACCTAAGCTTCTCAAGAGACGATGGATGTCTAGTTTCTGCTTTGTTGCTCAAACACTCCTTGGGACAGAAAAACTTGATGGATATGGGTAGAGGTTGAACAGATATGTTCCCAGGATTCTGTGACGCCAATTCCATTATTTAAGAAAGCTGGAACCAAATGTTCAGTATCTCTAGAAACTAGCTCCATAGGCAGATAAGGCTTTGAGGCATTACCATTGATCCTGCTTGTTGGACATATTTCAAATCTAACCAATGTTTCCCTCTTTTACTACCTTCCTATGAATGTCAACATCCTATGATGATGAAAACTAAAGTTGGAAATCGTCACACAAGGGACGAAATTAAATGGTTAAGCTTGATGCTCTAAAGCTATGATGTTGTTTGATCCTTAAGTAAGTCAACTGGAATACATAAGACTTTTTTTTGCAAAGATTGTACAACTGAAGCAAAAGTTTTGTTATAATTGACAAAAAACCATGTCCACATTGCAACTCTAAGAAATCTTGAAGAAGACAGGTGTGACTCCATTGGAGGTATTGGGATTTGATTCTTTTCTGAGTCCCTAACCTGGGCTGGGATTCAGGTGGGGAAGGGGGATGCCTGATGTTGATATTCTTGTATTGCTTTTTGTCTCTGGGTAATAAGAGATTGTGAAACAAAGGATTTAAGTGTAGGATGTTTACAGAGCTTTAGCAAAATAATAATAGTGGCCTGATGGTTCAGACAGTAAGGAATCTGCCTTCGATGCAGGAGGCTTGGGTTCCATCCTTGGGTGGGGAATATCCCCTGGAGGAGGGCATGGCAACCCACTCCCAGTACTTCCCAGTACTCTTTCCTGGGAAATCCAATGGACAGAGGAGCCTGGCAGGCTACAGTCCATGGGGTCACAAAGAGTTGGGCACAACTGAGTGATTAACACGTTCACTCTTCACTTTCAAGAGTGTCAACAGTAAAGGCTAAACTCCTAATATTATGTGTTCTACTGGGAGTGCTGGTGGAAAGAGTGAGGTAGGATATTCCCCCAATTTTAATTTCCTTGGAAATAAGTGTTAGGCAGAAATGGAGTACAGTTCTAAATTGGTAAGCATAGATGAAATTCTAAACTGATACATGCAGATGTTGAAAAGGAAGAGCTATAGAAATTTTAGGTCAAATCACTCAGTAATTAAAAACTGACTTAAGAGCCATTCTGAATTGGTCATAATTTATAGTCCATGGTTTTATTACAGCAAATCAGGGCAAATGTTCCTTTTTCACATACCATTTCATGGTTCTAGAATTTGCATGACCTATGTTAGATTGCCTTTTTTTTTTGGAAATTGATTTTTAGTTTTGCAGATGATGTTATTTGGTTCATATTGGGCACTGGGTTTCATAATAAAAGTGCTAATTGAAGAGTTTATTTTTCGAAAGCATATTTGTCAATGGTTATTCCTCAGTCTTACCTAGTCAATGTGTGGATTTTGCACACAGTTATTTTAAATGTTCATCCTTTCCAGAAAGACAAGAGTACTGCTTGTATGAAAATCTTTTACTTTGAGCATTTGAAATACAGTGCCCATGAGCTGAGCCAGCATAAACTCCTAAACCCAGAAGCAAGAGTACAACTTCAGGAGGAAGTCTACCAAGTCCAGTTCATCAGCTACAGGCAATAATACAGAAAGCTTGAAATGCTCAAAGAAATAAAAGAATTCTATAAAATAGCATTCTACTAGTCAATCAATATCCAGCCTTATTGAATTGTTGCCATCAGTCACAAAAACAAGTATCAGATTGTGTCCATTGTGTGTTCATGATGTTCAGGAAAGGATTCCAAGGTTTCTATAGAGCTTAGGATATGAGATATTCCGTTCTCTATTTTTAGATAAACATTTCTGATACTTTGCTGAAAAGGAAGAGCTATGCATATCTTAGGTGTTTGGGGAGTGGTTGCCTCCACAATGATCATGTTCCTAAAGATAAACAGTTGCGTGAGTATTGCTTTCTCTCATGCACGATCTATTGCTTGGTTACTCACCAGAAAGACTTGACCTGAGTGGGAAAATGTTAGTGGGCATCTTTTCATAAAGAGGATAGATGCCATTTCACTAACATGTAGGCATCGAATCTTACTGAGACAATCCACAATTTTTTTTTCCAATTCAATCTGACAAATACTATGTGATATGCCAGTTTCTGTGCAAGATAAGACAGCATGTGCAAAAATGAAAAGCCTTAAGGAGTTTGGAGTCTAATTGAGATGGCAAATGTATACAATTTACTATAACACAGAGCATATTATGATACCAGTATGTATACATGCAGTCTTATGAAGCAGAGAGATGAAAAGGCTTGTTTGGAAAAGTAGATTATAAAAGCCATCACTCAAGCAATGGCATGTGAACTGGATCTGACCAGTGGAGATGAGAGAAAAAGGGCAGTTCTGATGGGGGACATTGTGGGGTCAAGTCCTGGAGAGCAGATGGCTTTGGGGTGCAAGGGTGGGAAGATTCCAGTGTTCAGGAAAGGGTCCGAAGCAGTGTAGTAAGAGGTGCATTTGAAGAGCAAGGGTGGGTCCTAAGAGACTCAAGCTCAAGATTTGGACTCTGTTTTAAATTTAGGTGATAATCATCAAGTATTTTGAGCAAGAGAGTGGCCTGCCTGTCTGCTGAGTCGCTCAAGTCGTGTCTGACTCTTTGTGACGCTATGGACTGTAGCCCGCCAGTGGATTCTCCAGGCAGGAATACTGGAGTGGGTTACCAGTCTCTTCTCCAGAGGGATTATCCCCAACCAGGGATGGAACCCAACATCCCTTGGCTCCTGAGGCTCCTGCATTGGCAGGTGGATTCTTTATGGCTGAGCCCCCAGGGAAGTAAGAGAATGACAAGAGTCAATTTGGTCTCATTTCATTACAAAGGATGAAGAGGAGGTGAATGGAGTCAGAGCCTTGACATCATCAATCATTAGTCTTATCATCAATCATTAGCCTTATCGTTTGTATGATAAGCAAGTGTTTAGCACCATTTTATGCTGAAGCCTAAACAGCATCAATAATGCTGGGAAGTGTATTATGTCCTAGGCCCCCAGAACAAATAGTGTGACTTAAATAACTACTGTATTTTCTCAGAGTCCTGAAGTGTCAGCCAGAGACTTGTTCCCTCTGGAACCTTTAGGAGAGCCTCCTTCCCGGCTTCTTTCAGCTGCTGCTAATGCCACGCGCTCCTTGGCTGACAGCAGCAAATCTCTGGTCTTCGCCTCTGTGTTCGCTTGGTCGACTCCCCACCGTGTCTGTCTTCTGATAGAAGTTGCAGCCAAGTCACATTAGAGCGTGCTCTGATGGCCTCAGCTTAAATGGATCTCATCTGAGATGACCTGCTTGCAAATCAGGTCACGGTCACAGGTGTGAGGTTAGCACTTCAACCCACCAGTCTGGGAGGGGCGCACTTCAGCCCCTCACAAGAATGAAGAGTGGCTCCCAACGGGAAAGGCAGTCGCAAGACAGAATCACTCTGTGACTGTTGAGACTCGGGAGAGACTAGGATGAGATAGCTGGGAGGGGAAGAAAATGTTAAAAAGCTCAAGAATCATGGGACTTCCCTGGCAGTCCAGGAGTTAAGACTTCTTCCAGAGTAGAGGGTGTGGGTTTGATCCTTGGTCAGGGAGAGCTAATATCCAACATGTCTCATGGCCAAAAATCAGGACAAAAAGAAGAAGTGTTATTGTAACAGATTCAATAACGTCTTTAAAAATGATCCACATTAAAAAAAAAAAAAAACTTATAAAAAGCTGAAGAGTCAGCTTTTAGTAAAAGGGGAAGGAAAGGAAAAGTAGGTGATCTCAACTATAGGAGTTCAGCATCTGTGAAGTTCTGATCACATCTGTGAGCTGACTTCAGGCATTCAACAGTGGTCAGGGAACCCCCCAGCAATTTGGCTTGCGTGTGGTAGGGACCACAAGTATTTGTGACTACAGCCTGAGTGTCTCTATTGCACACATATTGTGTTTGTCTTACTATAGCACGGGTGGTGGTGGTAATTTTGTTGTGGGTTGTGTCTGACTCTTGTGACCCCATGGGCTGTGGCCCACCAGGCTCCTCTGTCCATGGGATTTCCCAGGTGAGAAGACTGGAGTGGGTTGCCATTTCCTTCTCCATAGTGTGGGTAATGATTAAAGCAGTTATCAGATGGAAATCCTCCCAAGGGGAAGGTGTTATTAGCAAGCAGGAAAATAAATAAATAAATAAACATGTCATGGAGACATGTATAAGTGCAGAGGCACCTCCATTCGGCCTTACACATTCTGACAAGCCCTTGGCATGAAAGCGAATTCTGAGATGAATGCAATTGTATCTGGCAGGGTTGACCAAACTTCTAGGCAGATCAGAAGAAGTCTTCTCTTTGTAGTTGGTAGCGGGGGAGCAGGAGGAGGATGAGGTGAGTAGGGGCAGAGTGGTGAGTGGGGGCAGGGGACAGAGAATGCGACAGCGGATGGGGATTTAAAACACGGCCCCAAACAGCTCTAGGCCTGAGACTGCATGCAGTTACCAGCCTGCTGGATCTTACAGCTCATGTAAAGGCAGTGGGCTTCATGAACTCTTTTGTGAACAGTACTGATTTCACCTGTGAAAAATTATGCCAAGATACGTGCCATCCTCTTCATGGGATTTTCCCCTCTCGTCTAAAATGTGAGACACTTTCTTTGATATGTGATTGATACAATTATTGCTACAACTGTAGTAGTTGTTCCTTCAGTGGTTTGACCCCTGTGTCGATGTTCACATCATGATTTTGGTGCTTTTCTGTGGTGAACTTTCTTAGTTTCTTAGGTCTGCTGTAGTGAAGCACCCCAAATTGGGTGGCTTAGCACAACAGGAACGTGTTTTCTCATAGTTCTGGAGCTAGAAGTCCGACATCAAGGTGTCGGCAGGGTCTCACTCCCTTTGAAAGAGGAGAGGTTGGAGGCTCCTTCCTTGCCTCATCCCAGCTTCCAGTGGTTGCTGTCAATTTCGGTGTTCCTTGGCTTGCAGACACGTCACTCCAAGCCCATGGCATGCAGCCCTCTATGAGCTGAAGCCTCTAGTGCCTGGCTAACAACTGGTAAGTCAGTGGCATCACTCCCACGAACGCATCAATAATACAATGTAATTGGAGAACATCAAAACAAATGGCCGTCTGCAGTGGGCTCCATTCGCCGAGTCCTGGAAGTTAATGATGCCTTATTGAGAAAGCATTGCATGGAGCTCTATGGCATATGCCTGGTGGTGGTACATAATTTCATAGTCCACAAACCATAATGATTCAATTTTCTCAGAGGTGTATTTATCTATGTGTGGTATTTATCCCTTTCTACTGTGTTCTGACTTGGCAGTTATTTAATGTTTACATGAGACAGAAATTGACCAAGAGGGGAAAGATTAAGCAACGTGGAGGATTCAAGAAATCTTGTTTCCCATAGTTTTATTGAGAAGTAATTGACCTGCAGCACTATATAGGTTTCAGGTGGACAGCATGATAGTTTGATTTAAGTATATCATGAAATGATCACCGCAATATGTCCAGCTAACATCCATCATTTCATAGATACAGTATAAAAGAAGAGGAAAAAAAGAGATTGAGAATTCTCCTTGTGGTGAGAAGTCTCAGGGTTTAAACTCTTAGTGACTTTCTTGTGTTAATTGCACATTGCATCCCTACGTGACTGGAAGTTTGTACCTTTATGTCCACATTTGTCCAATTCCCTTTCCCCCCCAGACCCTGCCTCTGGCAACCACAAGTCTGCTCTTTTTCTCTGAGATTGTTTGCTTTTGTTTTAGAGTCCACACATAAAGGGATCGCGCCGTATCTGTCTCTGAAGCCCTTATTTCACTTAGCACAATGCTTTCAAGGTACTCGAGGTACTTGTTGTGCTCAAATGGTAGGATTTCCTCATTTTTCATGGCTAAATATTATTCCATTATACATAGAGATCACAACTTCTCCATCCACCTTCTAGATCCATTTATAATGACATGGACTCTGAAAATCTGGTGCAAACTTGCTTTTTAAAGCAGACTTTCTGTCTGCATCTTTAATTGGTCAATTCATTTATTTAGACAGGTGATAAACATTGCTAAACATCCTTTTACTGGGACTTGTGCTAGTATTACACTGGATACAAAGGCAAATTTTTAAAAATCAGACTTTAGAGTCTGATTGAGCAGATGAATCATCCAAACTCTGATTCACATGTCTGCTAGTGAGGGTCCACACACACAGGCTGAAATTAACCAGAACTCAGTAATTTAGCAGAGGCTACCTGGGAGCCATAAAAAAGACAAGGAACACCTCATGGGTGTTCGGAGAAAGGGAGAAACGTAACTCATGGAAGATTTGCCAAAATTGGGAAATGGGGGTTTGCCCCCCATCCTCCTCTCTCCTCTCCCTTCTTGCACTTTCTCTTCCCCCTCTCCCTCTCCATTTCCCACTGTTTTATCTCTTTCTCTATCACAGTCTCTGTCCCTTCCATTCTTCTTGACACGTCCACCTCCCTTTGTTTAAATGATAAAATGCTTGCACTCCACGTATCTGCCCACTACTGTTTAGTTTCCTTTCCAGAATCTCCTTTCTCTGCCGCCTGTGATTCCCAGAGTTTTGTCAAAGGTCCCTGTTTCTCCTGATAGCACACATGCTTCAAAGGCTAAATCCTGTGACTTCATTTATACAACCTCCTGGAAAAGGCAAATCTATGGAACAGGAAACAGATCGGTATTTACCAAGAGCAGAGGCTGGGGAGAGGGGTAAAGGGATATGAGAGAACTTTCTAGGTCTTAACTGTAGGGATGGTTATGCTACAGTGTACTTGCAAAGATTCTTACAGCTGTATACCTGGAGAGGGCAAACTTTGCTGTTACATGCGTTTTACCTAAACACACCTGACTGGCCCTCCAAATTCTCTCTTTGCATTGAATAGAAAGGCTCACACAATTTTAATTTCCTTTTCCCACCACCCTTCTTAGTTTTGAATTTAGTAGCTTCTGATTCAAATTAGAAAATTATTTTGAGATTATGGACCAAGAAATTATAATTATACAAGTATATGCTACGTGAGTGTGTGTGTGGGAGGGTGGGTGGGGGGTATTCTAATTTGTAACCCAAAATGGAAATCAGTGAAATAAGCAATAAAGAAGCACTTTTGAAATGTCTCAGACCTGAGTATTGAAGTATCAATCAAAGCATGGGAGTACAATCTAGAAAATTAAATTTTGTGCTATTTTGTACTGGCTGCTATTCTAGAACAATTAAGGCAATAAAAATTTAGCTACCTTTATTTCAGTTGTAAAAAGCAAGTGAGATCTCATACCAGGTTAATTCATAGTTAAAGGACTAAAGTCATATTTTTCCCAACTAGCGGTGCTGAGAAAGACTCTGGCTTACAAAGGGAATTTAGTGTTTGTAAATAGAGCCCAATGCTTGTTGCTTTGCAGTAAGTCAGTTAGAGAGATGGTCCTTTTCAGTTCTTTTGCTGCAACCTGGAATAAGCTTGTAGCTAGAGAGGGTTTTCAGAAGTCAACTGTGAGTGTTCAAGTCCATAGTACACACTTCCTATTCTAAAGAAGCCATGGAAGTCTTCTTCTCACTCTTAAGGAGAACTTCCTCACTCCCAAGAGGCGTGGCAGAGCAGAGGAAGGAGTTTCTGATTACAGTTCCAGAGATGCAGTTTCCTGTCCTAGCTCCACCATGAAACTAACTCTGATTCTGGGAAGGAGGTGGGGAGAGCATCCCAGCCTTAGCCCGGTTTTGGGTTTGGTTGGCCTGTGAACGAGCAGGAAGTGGGGCTACACGACCTCTGAGGGTGTCTCCTTAAATTACAGCTTTGCCAGGGGTTCTGTATCTTGTTATATTGGGAATGTCCATAACCTCAGCTTCTCTCCTTCAATCCCATACTTTTGACTATTTCAGACTTTTCCACCAGAATGGCTTGCGTTTATCCCTAATACCTTCCTGGACCCTGAATTCAGTGTTATTTCCTGACCTTCTAGCTGCCTCTGACGATGGAGGCAGCTGCCGTGTGTTGCAATTAAGTAAGTCAACTATATCAGCAAGAACGTGGAAATGTGAGTTGCAGTTGTGTTTTACTCTTTGCGACCCCACGGACTGTAGCCCACTAGGCTTCTCTGTCCATGGAATTCTCCAGGCAAGAATATTGCAGTGGGTTGCCATTTTCTTCTCCAGGGGATTTTCCTGACCCAGGGATTGAACCTCGGTGTCCCACATTGCAGGCTCATTCTTTACTGTCTGAGCCATCAGGGAAGCCATTAGCAAGCATGGAGATTTTCTAAAGCTTGTATTTGGCTCTTCCCAAAGAGTGTGATTCAGCATTTCAGCACACTAGCTTTTGGAATTCACTGAGACTCTAAGATTTAGAATGCACTCGTATAAAGGACAAAAATGTTTTCTAATTTAACATTAAGCAGTGTATATTTTTATATATTTTCTGAATCAGGGTGTCATTTGACTGTGGAAGCTTTTGCTGGCAGGATGAGTCTTGGGAAGAGGGACCTGGTTTATTGATGAGTTTGTGGGGAATGAAGCAGAAAGGAAGTAGGGATCTCAGACCTAGAGCCCTGAAATCATTACTTCAGAAAATATTCGTCCTTATAGGAAATGTCAGATTTGAGGAAACATGAGGTACCTTATCTCCCATTCAATTTCCGGGCAGATTGAATTTTTTATTTTTTTACAAAAGAGTGAGTTTGAGACCTGTGTCATCAGCGGGTGTTGTATATTAAGAACACCCTGTGTTTTGCAATTCTTCTCTGGAAAGCTGTGAAAATAGAAACGGCATCCCCAAGTTTTTGCTGCTCAATGGCATCCCACGTAAATTACTCCAGATATTTTGGGCTTTTTTCCCAACTCTAAAGGTCCTCAGAGAGGAATTCTATACTCTCACTAGTCTCAGACCATGTTTCCTTTGCCAGAAAGTTCCTGATAAATTGAATATCTCCTGCATTTGTTCAGTCCTACTTCTTGCTCAGTCTTGAGGGGGGCTCATGGAGCCCAAGGGAAGTTGAGCTCTTCTTTCCAGGGTGATGGCCTGAACAATAAGACACTAGGGGGAAAATGAATCCTTACAAGGCAACTCGGGAGACTTGAGCTTAGAAGCAGGGCCTTTAAAAGAAAAAGAGGCAATGGAGGGAAAAATAAGACGGTTTCAGAATTAATGACTTCATCATCACAGAAAACCTTATGAAAGGAATATGACTTGCAGGAATTTGTCAAAGAGGTACAGTCTTCGGATCTGTACCCACTAGGACGCTGGCAAGACACAGGAAACATGAGCTAGTTGGAAGATGACAAATAGAGAAAACTGGGTGGATAATATTTTGGAAGTAGTGAAGGATTGGGAGGAAATGAATAAAGTCAGAGAACTGTATGCTTAAGAACCATACATGCAATGAGATGGTTGACATAGCTTCAGACAGAGAAGAAACCCACATCAGGGAAGGGAGAGGCCAGGGGTTTGGCAGGAGTACACGAGTGTGGGCCGGCCGCGCGAAATGCTGTTGTGTCAGGCTGTGTCGTGTTTCTGTCGTCTTGCAGGGATTTGGATGTGGCTGTGATGAATGTCACGTTCTCTTTATCAAAACCATAAAATGGAAACCACACAACGCAAGAGGCTCTGGAGTCATTATTTTTTGCATCATTACCTTCTCTGTAATTAGAACTTCTCCTCTTCCATGTCTCTTAAGACAATTACGTGTGACACAGTAGGTGATGCGTGGCAGCAGTGGGGACATTGGCAGGACTACAAGGCTTTCCTTATCTTTCCTTTGACTTCAGCCAACTCTCCATTTACTAGGTAGGTCTGGGCCTATGGTGCAACCTGCTCAGGAGAACTCAGGCTGTATGAATAATCCTTCCCACATATTTCCATTTATCCTTTCGTTCATGTAACGAGTCTAATTTGTTTTAGCCTCTCGTCAAGCCAGTGATAAATCTGAAGTACATTTGTCTGATATTTTCAAAGGATCAATTCTTTTCAATCTATCAATTCTTTGAAACGTAGGTTTAAAAGTTATCTTAGGAAGCGTCTTAAATCTCCGTAGAACTGATTGATTCACCTATGAGTCCATTGTTAATGTATTCATTTGGTGAATATTTACCACATTTACATTAAATGTCAGGAACTGGTGTAATGGTAGAAATCCAACAAGGAGAAGAACAAAGAAGTTTCCAGCACTCACGGTGCTGGCTGTGCTCATGTGTATGAGTGTATGATTAAGGCTTTAAAATGAGAGACAGGATTGAAATCGTTGGGTTAGCACATGTGCGTGAATGAGAGTGGGGTGCACTTGAACGGGTGTCATAACGACTGATTTTTCTTCGTCTGTATGCTTTGTAATTCAATGACTCATCTTAAAAAACCCGTATTGAGGTAAGCACCCACTGTATTCTGTAAAACAGCTCAGAATGGGATGTCTGCTTAAAAAAACAAGTCAGATAAGGTCCATTGACCAGAAATGGGTTCGTGTTTCTCAGGCTCCTTGGGAAAGACACTTTAAATCACACTGTCTCTTCTGTATGTCTCTCTCCAAGCTATCATGGTCTCTTGTCATCTTGAGACCTTTAATAATAGATACTTAATACCTTAATCTGTGTTAGGCAGAGTGACATTCAATGTCCTCTGGCCCAGAACTGGGAGAATACTGGGTCTGTGAGGGTAAAACTGTCCACAGCTCACTATTGAAACATCTTAAAGAGCTGCAGAGCATACCTAATGCTTGCCAAGATGACAGGTTTGATCATCAGATAAGTTTTCATATCTCTTCTCTTGTGACTGGTCCATTCCTAGACAAGCCCCAGTTTCTCTACTGACGGTGTCAATAACTGTATCTACCCTTCATGGTTCTTTTGAGAGGGATGTGGGGAATGACTATGAGAAGACACTGATCCATATGTTTTCCTTTCACCATCAAGCTGTGATGAATTCACAAACATATCACAAAAGCTTATTTGCTTTCTTAGGGGAAAAATACATGCCATCACGTGGCTCATGCAAAATGAGCCACAGCCTGTTTTTGGGGTGGGTGGGGAGTGGGAGGGCATGAGGTTAAATGTTTCAGCTAAATTTTATGAAAAGTATACTTCGTTGGGAGGCTTCCTTGACGGCTCAGTGGTAAAGAACTTGCCTGCCAATGCAGGAGAGGCGGGTTCGATCCCTGGGTCGGGAGGATCCCCTGGAGAAGGAAATGGCAACCCACTCCAGTATCTTGCCTGGAGAATCCCGTGGACAGAGGAGCCTGGTGGGCTACAGTCCAGGGGGTTGCAGAGCTGGACAGGACTGAGCGACTGAGCAGGAACATGAGTGTAGTTTGTTGGAGTGTAACAAATTCCAACAATCACAAAAGCTTTTGTGATTCCCCAAGTTAAATAATACGGGGCTATGTAATTCCAAGGCTCAAAATGAATTATTAATTTGTGACATGTTCCTATGAAGCATATTGCTTTTATTTTATTGTTTTGTTTTATCATCGAGTGTGTAAGATTAACCTCTAACCTGGGAGAGTTGATACAAGTTAACTGATACAGGGCATGTATTTGTGTTTGACTCTGTGCCTCAAGATACATAAATCATTTTCATTTCTGTCTTTAGGCAGGATGAAAAGGGCCACACAGAGAGGATTAAAATGAAGGATGAAAAAAAAAATCCTTCAACATCTTGGCTGCTCCTTCTCTCGCCCGTGAGATCCATTTCTCTTTAAACATTCAGAAGAGGATAGAAGTTGTCATCACCCGCTCTGTCCTTGGGAAGTAGCTCAAGTTAACATCTAAGTGGCTTAGGAGAAAACGAAGAATCCTTCCTTCAGAGATGAACCCCAAATTTTGCTTCCACCTGGGTCTATGCAGGCACCTTATGTCTTAATTAGCAAAAGGAACAGTTTATTGGCCCAGGAATACCAGTGTCTGGGGTACTTTACAATAAACACATTCAGCATCTGGTTCTTAGCTGACCACACTGTAAATCAGACAGAAGATGTCTTCCTTTTAAGAGACCAGTAAAAAAAAAGTTATGCACTTTTTTAATGGACAAAAAAGAATGCCAAGGAAAAATTTCCATATCCTGCCATGATGCTTACTGGGTCAAAATTCCAAATTGGATGTTTTTCTTTGCCTTGTTGAAGCAACTAAGCAAATAGGCATGTGTCACTTACAAATGATGGTTTACTAACCTTATGGGCTATTCATGTCTCAATCCAGAACTTTGTGGTTAAAGTACTATTAAAGAACTCCACTTTCTTTTCTTTTAATGTATGGGGGCTGCTTGTAAGGTACTGTATAGTCGTAGACAACCAAGAAAATACCGGAATTACACCAGCACAGCAGGAAATTAACAATGTGGTAGATAATCATGCTTGGTTATAGATAATGCATTCAGTGCTTAAAATAGCAGTTTGCCATCCATGTGTTATTTCATACCAGATGGTTGCAAGAGCACAGGACATTTTTTTTTTTAAATATATTCCTAGGGTACATATAAAAATCTCTTTAATAGCAATGCACCAAAAAAGGAAAAAGATCTATAATTTAGGATAAGTGAGTGTTTGTCAAATTGCCTTCATCTATATCAAGCTCAACGCTATTTTTGCATCTTCAGTAAGTAAAAATATTCTGTTCAATGGAATATCAAAATTGTGATATTAAGTTCATCCAGAATTTTCGGTGGAGACACCCTTTTTCAACTGCAGTGCCCAGTTTGAATGGGTTAACTGAGACTTCGGAACAAACTTATCTGGCTAGATTATTATTTCATTTTTAATACCATGTTTCAGGAGAAAAGTTATTCACTCCAGTAAAAGTACTAGACACCACCTGAATAGAGAACTCCGACACAGTCCACTCATTGTGAGATTGCTCCTATCCGAAGGGTTAGCTGTCCAGCCCACTCTAAGAATATTAATTAAACTCTTTAACCTTCAGTGTGTTGAGATAGCATCAGAGTGAAAAGATGAGGCTCAGGGGACACCAGTGTTACTCTTTGGGTTCTCTATATCCAGCTGTGGAGAATGCAGAACTGTTTGTAGGGGGCGGACATGTGAAGCCAAGGTCTTTACCCCATGGCTTAGCATAGTGCTTCTGGGGTGTCCCTGATGGCTCGATGGGTAAAGAATCTGCTTGCCGGTGCAGGAGATACGGGTTCGTCCCTGATCCTGGAAGATCCCCGTGCTGTGGAGTAGCTAAGCCCCTGCGCCACAACTACTGAGCCGTGCTCTAGAGCCCGTGTGCCCCACAACAAGAGAGGGCTCTGCGACGGGAGGTCCAAGCACAGCAAGGGAGAGAATGCCTACGCAGAGACGAAGGTCCAGCACAGCCAAAAACACAAAGAAGTATATGTATTTATGTGAAAGCGGTTCTTTCAAGACTGTCCGTAGTACCTGGAGGCATTGCTGGTCAGCAGATCTAGAGGGAGTGGTACTGACTGGCATCGAATGAGAAGTCAGGAAACCCACTCAACACCCTACGACATCCTACAGAGCAGCCCCCTCGATGAAGGATTACCGGCTGGTCTCGGCGATGATCCCTCGTAGGGAGCTCCTCGGCTAGGCTTCAGAACCCGGCCACTGACCCAGACACTAGGTGTGGCTATGGAGGTGTTTTGTGGATGTGGTTAAAACATCCACAATCAATAATCAGTGGACTTGAACGTGGATTACCCTCCATCAGGAGTCATCAGGTGTGGGGATCATCAAGTGTGGTGTCATCAGGTCAGTGTGGGAGTCGTCAGGTCAGCTGAAGGTCTTAAGAGCGAAAAAGGCTTCCCGTAGTGGAAACGAGTGGGAATACTGGGAGAAAATATGTATGTTTCATATATATAACACATACCTCTACTGCCAATGCAGGAAATGCAAGAGACTCAGGTTCAATACCTGGGTCTGGAAGACCCCTGGAAAAGGAAATGGCAACCCACTTCGGTATTCTTGCCTGGAAAATCCCATGAACAGAGGAGCCTGGCGGGCTATGGTCCATGGGCTCCCAAAGAGTTAGACACAACGTACAGACTAAACAACAGCAGCAATGCTATAACTATACATAATCTTTCTATATATTTTTTCTCTCTATATTATGCTATCTAGTCTCTCTATATCTATATCCCATTGATTTGCTCTCTCTAGAGGACCCTGTTACGTACTGAATGTGTCCCCAGTCCCAATTATGTGTTGAAGTTTACATCCCTAGGTAATGGTATTTGGAGATGAGGCCTTTGGGAGCTTTGCATTAGGCCATGAGGGCTCCACCCTTGTGAATAAGATCAATGCCTCACAGGAAGAGACAGGAGAGGATCTCTCTGTGTTATGTGAGGACACAGCAGAAGGACGGCTGACTGCAAACCTGGAAGCACTCACCAGGAGCAAACCTGTTGGTGCCTTGAACTTGAACTTCAGCCTCCAGAACCGTGGGGGATAAATGTGCTGTTTAAGCCCTGCAGTCTGTGGCACTTGGTCAATGCCACCAGAGTGGACAGTCCCTGAGGGATTCAGTCCTAAATGCCAAGGATGCCAGGCTTGAGAAACCCTGGTCTGGAGACAAAATTACAGCCCAGGCTGTGAGAAGAGTGTCCTGAGCCTTGGTCAACCTTTGTGCTCCTGCAGTGGGCACACATGTGAGTTTCTCAGTCGTGTCTGACTCTTTGCAACCCCATGGACTGTAGCTCGCCAGGCTCCTCTGCCCATGGGATTTCCCAGGCAAGAATACTGGAGTGGGTTGCCATTCCTTTCTCCAAGGAATCTTCTCCACCCAAGGATCGAGCCCAGGTCTCCTGCATTGAAGGCAGATTGTTTACCATCTGAGCCACAAACAAAGCTCTGATGCTGGGAAGATTGAGGGCAGGAAGAGAAGTGGGTGCCAGAGGATGAGATGCTTGGATGGCACCACTGACTCAATGGACATGAGTTTGAGTAAGCTCCGGGGGACAGTGAAGGACAGGGAAGCCTGGTGTGCTACAGTTCATGGGGTTGCAAAGATCAGACACGACCTAGCTTCTGAACAACAACAGTGGGCACACGCCCCAGGAGGGGAGTTTTCTAGAAACTTCCATGAGCTACACAGACTGTCTTCCCTCTCCTTGTTGCAGTTCTTTTCTATGCTCTTTTGGAAGGGCTGGGGACTTCCCAAGACTTGACTTGACTGCCCAAGACCACCAAAGCTCAGTACCTCCATGGGGGTACAAACGTCTGTCCTCCCCACTGCTGTGAGTGTGTTTGATCTTCTTTAGGAAAGATGACTTAGGAAGATGAACTCAATATTATCCCCCCTTTCTTCCTTTAACTTTATGACTTTCGTTCTGCAAACCCCGATGCCACTGTGTAAATTGCCCTTCTGGAGAGACAGACCGTTGCCCCAGGTTTTGCCTCATGCCTTTTTCCAGAGTTAAGGTGACCGGAGCTCTTCATCCCTAGAGACTGGCCCTTTGGCATCACCTCTGCTGATTTGGTGAAGAATTTTTGCCTGGAGAATCCCAGGGACGGGGGAGCCTGGTGGGCTGCTGTCTATAGGGTCACATAGAGTCGAACATGACTGAAGCGACTTAGCAGCAGCAGCAGCAACCCACGATATTCACATGCACACACCTCACACCAGTTGAAAACACAGTGACCTGATCTTTGCCCTGAACTTGGATTGTCTGGGCTGTTACGTGAAAAGCTTAGACAACTAATAGTAAGGTTTTGAAGCCTTTGGGATTTTCCTGGAGCCAGGATTTAAAAAAAAAGGACCCCATGGGAGGCCCAAGATGAGGGCAAATCAATGCAGCTTTGTTTACCGCTGCTCCTGAGTTCCCCCATTGTGGAGAGGAATCTGAGAGCAGGAAGGACGAGCGGGGGGGAAAAAAGCGGATCAAACGTGAGTGGTGTTTCTTTCAGCGTGATCCCTGTTCCCCCGTCTTTCTGCTAGAGGCGCAGTCTTGACAGCTGCCTGTTGCGGGCACGCTGAGTCCCCCGGCATCAAAGGGCCACTGTCAAAGGGTCTTCTTGTGGGGTTAAAGGCGGCTGGCCTCCTCGAGCACGGTGGCCCACTTGGAAACAGAAATGTAGTTCCCCCTCAGGCTAGCTGCAGCTGCCAAAGCGAGCCGGGGCGGGGAGCTGGCCAGCAAGGGCGTGGCGCGGGCCGCGGATGCTGCTGGAACCTGCCTGGGCTGGTACCCGGGAGGATGCCAGCTGCCGCACTGCTGCGAAGCCCGGGGGGCCGGGGGCCAGGGAGCGTGTTGCACTCCGTCCTCCGTGGGCCGCTGGCTCGCCTTCCACAAGACATCTCATCCCCTCATCCTCCCTGAAAAGCTCCCCACTCCCCACCTCATGTTTTTCCCTTTCCCTGGGTGTCATCCAATTATCACTCCCACGCGCTCCTTGCAGCTGTACTTTATGGATGACAAACATTTCTGCTTTATTGTTTGCGGAGAGCTACACACATGAAAACCAGCCGAACCTTCACCAAGAGGCTTGATTACAAATCTGCTGCCAGGACCCAGAGGGACTCGGGAAGGGACACCAAGGAGCCCTGGGACTTGTTCTGCTGGTGTGAAACGCAGCCCCAGCTTCTGGGGGACAGCGTTTTGTGAAAGGGCAAAAATACTGAGTTTTTATTTTTATTTTATTAATGCTGTTCTGAAAAGAAAAGACGTCATGCAAATAACCAGGAAGTGCAAGCTGTGCTTGGAGCTGGTAGAATAGACAAGTGCTCCAGTGCTGGTGTCACAGGCCAGCCTATATCCTCAAGGCTCAGGGCTTTCCCAGATGTGAGACTTTCAGAGCTAGAAATGGGACCAGCCCAGCTTAACCCACACAGTTGCAGGGCCCAGAACCGCTTCTCTCAGAGAGGAAAAACCACTTCTCTCCCAGTTTGGATTAGATTAAAGACAGTTTCTCAACGAGGTAGCTTTAGGTAAACAGATTGTGAGGCCTCTCTCCGTGACGTCCTCGGGCTATCACTAATCATTTTTTAAAGGCTTGATCATTTAAAGAGTCATAGCTTTCTAAGTTCAGAATCTCTGCATCAGACAGCTGAATCTTCGCACAGGGCTTAGAAACATTTAGGGGAGAAAAATCGCCTCCTTTGAGCTCCGGGGAGGGGGAGGGCATCACCTGTGAGAGACATAAGCCTGTGTTAATTGGTGGTGTTTGCACTTGGTTCCCATTCCTTGTATCTTGTAGAATACACGCAGAAGGACAGCACGGAGTGGCAAGTGCAGCCGAAGTAGGGAAGAAGCCGGAGCACAGTGTTTTGCTTTTAAAAGATAAATCAGCAACATGCCTGGGAAAGGAGCGGAGGGTCAACGGGAGGGTAATCTAGTTAATGGTGGAATAATATTAGCCTGACCGCCCCGCTCTGCGTCCTTTTTAGAAATATAGCACGATACAGCTGTTGCGAGGTTTCATCAAGGCAGAAATCACAATAGCTTGTGTGCATTGCTTTACAGTTTGCAGAATACTCTCCCCTACTTGATCTTCCTTGGGCCTCCTGAAATAGCCTGAGAAGTGGGCTGTGCAAAGGTAGTAACCTCGTCCTTAGAAATGTGAACACCAGCTGGGCAAGGGTAAGTGACCTTCTGAAGATCACACAGTCAATCAAATCCATTCAGAACTGAGTCCTCGGTCTTCCAGACTCGACTGCACAAGGAGTTTGTTTGATTCTTTAAAGATTGTCAGGGTGAATACAGAACCATGAAAAAGCTGGAGGATTTGAACCCTCTTTGCATTGTGCTTTATTTTCCTAAGATAAGGTAGAAGAACAAGAAAAGGGAAAGATTCACAAAGGAGAGAGAACCACAGCTAAGAATGACACTCTGCCAGCGTCTGGGTTGGTGAACTGAACAACTGTTTGACCTTTTTCAACATCAGTTTCCTTACTTGAAAAACACCTGTAATGATGGCTTCCGGAAAGGTTGTTGTGCGAAGTAAACAAGATAATGTGGGTAAAATGCTAAATTTGGGAAAAAAAACCAAAAATTACTATTCCTACCACGATTGCTAATGGTAATAGGACAGAGATAAGTTTGAACAAGTGTGTTGCAAACGTTGACCATGGTGGCAAGAGACGGTCTGGGTCTCCTGCAGTCCACACAGCTTTCCCAAGTCTTTACCCACAAATGGGCAGGCTTTGCATCCAGCCTGAACCATCGCCTCTAAGGAAAAAGAATCCGACTTTCCCGTGCGGCCTTGAACTTATCGATAAGGAAACAGCAGACCGTGAAGGCCAAAAGCCAGCCCAGCAGGGCCGACAGGTGACAGTGACAAGTGAGGGTGGAACTGCTGCTCTGGAAAGTCACGGAGACGTTCTGATGCACCCTGTGAAGAAAACGGTTCTGTCAGATGAGACGCGGAGTGCAAAGTTAGCCACGGGATAAAATTAAATTCGGAGTCACTCATCAGCTTTGAAAAATGTTACCTGTCGACTTTCTTCTGTTGAATCTTAACGTGGGTGGTAATAACCTCATGGAGGTGCCTTCACGAAGGATCTATTTTAGATGAATTAGCACTACAGATCTCTTTGTTTGCTTTTAATTTTATTCGGCGCTGACAGCGCTCTAATGGACAATCAGGATTACTTTTAAGAAGGTCGTCGCCAAATATATTTATTTACCTTAGCTATCTTGTTTCCTTCAAAGGCATGTGGAGTCCTGGAAACAGAAAGTAACTCAGAAGGCTAACTGGCTGCTCCAGTTCATTCAAGAAAAACGGTTGGCTCTGCTACTAGGAACCATTTTCCAGATTTCTAAAGGGCTTTTAATGTGTGAGGTACATTTTGTTAGCAAATCTCGGGTCCATTGTATAGCATTTTGTTTCAGGAAAGCTGTTTACATAATGCAGGCTTTTGAGATTGTCTTACCCAGCCTCAAAAAAACAAAATCCAATGTTAATTCAACAGGAGGGGGAAGCTTTTCCAAATATCTGTGTATGTATATCAACTCATCACATTGCCCACTTTAAATATCCTACAATTTTACTCATCAATTATAACTCTGGAAAAAATGATATATTAAAAAATAGTTGAACACAAGAAACCAATAACAGTTGAAATGTAAATGCTGTCAATGAATATTTCCACCCTTTACCTTCATCTCATGTCTCCTTTTATTTCTTCTGTAAAATGCTTTCTTTACCCCTCTAGCCAGATGACTCTGGTCTTCTCCCAAACTCAGAGTCACAAGCATCAAAAGCCGTGCTCTTGGGGGCTTTGTCCCCGCAGTGGTTCCCTGGGGTTTGCTTTTTTTTTGCTTTTAAACAAGTTGGACTTTCTGGCTCATCTCTTTAGAATCACAGCATTGGGACTTCCCTGGTGGCCTAGTGGTAAAGACTTCACCTTCAGATGCAGGAGGAGCTGGTTCCATCCCTGGTCAGGGACCTGAGATTGCCCCATGCCTCACGGCCAAAAATCCAGAACAGAAAACAGAAGCAATATGGTAACAAATCCAATAAAGACTTTAAAAATCATCCACCCACATTTAAAAAAACAAAAAACAAAAAAAACACCTTCTTAAAAAAAAAAAGAAGAAGAAGCTTCAGTGGTAAAGAATCTGCCTGCAAAGCAGGAGACACAGGTGTTCGCTCTCTGGGTTGGGAAGCTCCTCTGGAGAAGGAAAGGGCAACCCAGTCCAGGATTCTTTGCTGGAGAATCCCATGGACAGAGGCACCTGAGGGGCTATATCCCAGAGAGTTGAAAAAGAGTCAGACACAACTTAGGGACTAAACCACCACCACCAGTGATCAAAAACATAAATAAAATCACAGCATTTCCTTACTTTCTTGGGCATCTTGTCTACCCACCAACCTGCAGGTTCTCAAGATCTGATACATCTTGGACTGTAGCTGTGTCCGGGGACCCTTGAAAGGTAAGCACCTGAATCAGGTGTAGTCAGAATCCAGGCTCCTAGCAGTTGGTGACCTTTAGCGAGTGACTTGCTGATCTCTTCTGCAGGGAGAGGGATTGCATCAAGGGCCCATTTTTCATCCCACCCTCTCACCACAGCCTTGGAAAGGTGCCCTGGCCATGTCTGCCCACTCTGACTCTGGGCCTGGCCGGGGGGCTTTCTTTGACCACTGGGATGGCATGGGGTCTCGGAGAGCCCCTCCACATGCATGCCTGCCACCTTATCCTCTGCCATTGACTTGAGGACGACACGCCTGACGTAGCCTTCTGGGGGATGGTATGTGTGGCCCCCATCTGAGCTGCCAGAGTTAGCTGAGACCCTCCTAGAACAACTCTCAGCTAGCCCCTACCATGGAAGCCAGGGGACCAGCTTACCCACATCCAATCATATACACCTGAACAGGTGCAGTTGCGCGGAGCTCAGGCCAGATCAGCGTAAACCTGCCTGCTCCTAGCATGTGATTGTGGTCCTGGGATGGTGAGGTTTTGTGGTGCTTGTATGCAGCATTCTTATGGCCGTAGATGACAGTCATCAGCATTCCTCATCTCTAAATAGGTAAAATGTTTGCAACTAGCTCAAAAATTAATGTGAAGGTTAAACTATGTGATTCTAGTAAAGTGCTTTGTCTTGCACCTGCCACAGAGAACATGCTGTTACTGCCTCTCGGACACCGGGAGTTGTGACAACTTCCATCCTCCACTTTGCTGGGTTCTTCTTTTGGACAGATTCTTTCCTCTAAACCAATTATTTCCTTTCATTAACAAGCAAATCACTTTGTTAAGTACACCACCTTTTATTTATGCCTAACCTCAATTATTTATTTTTTTCTGTCTTATTTTCCTTGATAGAATCTTGATTTTATCCAATCCGTTCACCTTCCTATACGATTTTAAAGATTTTTTAATGACAACATCGTGTCTTTTAGCTTTAATGTCCTTTCGGTTGGGGCTTGTAGAATTTGAGGCTTGCTCTGCTGTTTTTCTCTTCCAGTTTCTTGGGAAAGTGAGTGTTAGTCGCTTAGTCATGTCCACCTCTTTGTGACCCCATGGACTATAGCCTATGAGGCTCCTCTGTCCATGGGATTCTCCAGGCAAGAACACTAGAGTGGTTAGCCATTCCCTTCTCCAGGGGATCTTGACCCAGGGATCAAACCCTGGTCACCTGCATGGCAAGCATTTTCTTTACCATCTGAGCCACCAGGAAAGCCAGTTTCTTGGGACTAGCCACAAATCAGAAACATAAAATAATCTTCATTGATGGTTACCTGAGCCCTCTTTCTCCAATGGCGATCTCCAATGGCAAATGAGTGCCTGTTGGAGCGACCACCTCTGGTGATCAGGTCATTAGCAATTTTAAGACCCAGGACCAGAGCTCAAATGCAGAAAAGACATTAACAAAGCCATTCACAGGGGATCATCTCTTAGGAAGCCTAAATATTTTCTTTCCAGACTTGGAAATATAGTGATCTCAGGACCTGTTGATAAAGAATTGTCTGAATAGGTGGCCATTTGACACATTTACTCTCCTGCTGTGTCCCAACAATGCTCTTGAGTCATCACTTGGATGCAGGAGAGAAGTGAGGTGTTACGGAGGAAGAGATGAGTGATGCGTTAAGTAGACGCCCTGACTACATGGGCAGTAATAGCTGCTGGCAAAGCAGGAAGGAAAGGAACGGCAGTCTTTCTGGGGCTTCTCAAGCCCAGGGTTATGCTTTCATGGTATCCATGGGCATCAGTTAAAACCCAGATGAGAATTTATTTTCATCATGATACCTTGATACCTTCAATACAGAAAAAGTGAAATTGGTTCCTGAATATCCTGTAGACCGAACCAGGAGAATATACAAGGGAGTTTAGAATTTTTCAAACATAAAACTGACAAGAGGCAATAAATAGAAAAACTGACTGATTCAGATCCTCTCTCCTCTCAATGACATCAGGTTCTCAGGCCTTGCAGAATCCAGAGTTTCCCATCAGTGGCATTTTATAGGTCGGCTTCTTACTGTCCTAACTGATAACTAAAATGGACTGAGTTTCTGATTTGGGTTCATTTATTTGGTCAGTCAATCAGTCAGCAAGATGATTTTGATGAACTTGCTGCATTATAAAGCACTATCCTTAGCATCAGGAATGCAGAGCTCTATGAAACGCAGAGCATCTTCTCATAGTGTTTATCCTACAGCAGTGGGGTTCAGATATGTGGGAAGGAAGAGCAGAGGGCTCCAGGAGCTCTGATGGAAGCAGGCAGAGGATGCAGGGTGTCCAAGGCAGGGAGGTTTTGTCCTGGGAGGCAGAGGGTTTGTCCTGGGAAGCAGGGGTTTTCCTTGAGCAGTGATGATGGATGAGCAGATGTTACAGGTGGGCATGGGCTGGACAAAGGCACGTCCAGCAGAAGGTGTGATCTGAGCAAAGGGATGGAAAACCTGGGCAAAGTTGCCCAGCTCACAGCTGCAACTGGAAACTCACCACCATATCAAGGGAATATGGTTGGAAGCAAAACTATTGAGACAAACCAGGGTAGCTGGAACACAGTGGGCTTTTTTTTTGTGCCACACAAAGGGGTTTGCATCTTGTCCTGTAGGAAGTGGGAGGTGTTCTAAGTCAGGGGCAGTGTGATCAGAAAGGCTTGGAAAGGTTACCTTGTAGCAGGCAGAGAATGTGTTGGAGAGGTGTGGGAAAGCTGGGGGAGAGGCCAAGTAAGAAAAGGCAAGCGGATAGCAGGCAAGCAGTTCATTTGATTACTCAGTTAGACATAATCGACACAGTATTGACCAGAGGCATCGGCAAACACTGTGACCAAAGACGTATCAGTATCAAAGACGAAAGGATGCTCACACTTGGTGTCTCTAAGCAGCCCCGGGGACTGCAGCCCACCAAGCTCCTCTCTCCGTGGAGTTTTCCAGGCAAGACTACTGGAGTGGGTTGCCATTTCCTACTCTAGGGGATCTTCCTGACCCCGGGGATTGAACCTGCATCTTTTTCGTCTACTCCATTTGTGATGGATTCCTTACCACTGCGCCCTCTGGGAAGCCCCTATCAATATCACTTACATTAACAAATCGCTGGCCACGAGTGTTAGTTTCTGCAAAAATTATCCTGGTAAATAGTGAGTTAAGAACATCTAAAATGCATTCAGCAGTGCTGGGTGCTCTAGGGTGTATGAAAAATATGACCCAATCTGTGCCACCAAGAAGGTTGCAATCTACCAGGGAAGATGTCAAGACCACGGCCTCAGGTGAACATGTGTAAGTAACATGAGAGATGCATATGAACTGTTAAAGGGACTCAGAGGGGAAGTGAGCACGTTCTGTTGGGTCAACAGGAAAATGATTTTTTTGTAAGCAGTGTGGAATTTCAGGCTGGCCTTGAAAGAAGAGGAGACTTTTCAAAGGGAAAATTGTGGAGGAGGACTTGCCAACTGAAGTAACAGCATGAGTAAAAGACATCAGGCCATATGCACAGACCATTTGGATGAGCAGTGAGCAACCGTGTTGGTACTTGTAGAGGAGATGTGTGAAATGAGGCTGGAAAGGGAGGTGGCGCCGTATGGAGGAGGCCCTGAAATGCAAGGGTGAGCAATTCCTACTTGATTGGGCCCATGACAGGAGCTGCTAAAGGTTCTAATAACAGCAGGGACGTAGCACAAGCTGTCTTCGCGAACGCTTTGTCCGGCCTCCTTGAAGAGAATGGATGAGATGGGGAGAACAGAAGAAGAATCTTTGAATCAGGTGGGGGAGTGGAGGCCAGAACCAGAGAAATGGGAAATGGCAGGGGGTGAGGTCCGTGCTGTGTGTCCTAGTGATTGGTCAGGAGGGTGGGCAGGGAGACTGAGGCAGGTGGGGATGGTGTGGAGGTTTAGCATTTCAAAAACTAAGGAAGTATGAGAGCCACTGATAGAAGTTAGAAAGTGAGTGAGGAGATGTTTGGGAGAAAGTGGAAGAAAGTGTCAATTACTCAGACAAGTCCGACTCGCGGTGACCTCAGGAACTGCAGCCCACCAGGCTCCTCTGTCTTTGGAATTCTCCAGGCAAGAGTACTGGAGTGGGTTGCCAGGTATGAATTTAGGACCAGTGGGGTTTAAGAGCTGGCAGGATGTTCAGTTAGACTCCACTGGTTTGCAGTGGGGCAGTTCTATGCACCCATGCATGTGCACACACAGAGATACATGCCTTGGGGACATTTGGAAAGTCTGGAAGAATTCTGGTTGTCACATCTGGGGGCAGGGGGTGCTGCTGGCATCTAGTGGGTAAACATCCTACAAGGGACAGGTTGCTGCTGCTGCTGCTAAGTCGCTTCAGTCGTGTCCCACTCTGTGCGACCCCATAGACGGCAGCCCACCAGGCTCCGTAGTCCCTGGGATTCTCCAGGCAAGAACACTGGAGTGGGTTGCCATTTCCTTCTCCAATGCATGAAAGTGAAAAGTGAAAGTGAAGTTGCCCAGTCGTGTCCGACTCTTAGCGACCCCATGGACTGCAGCCTACCAGGCTCCTGCATCCATGGAATTTTCCAGGCAAGAGTACTGGAGTGGGGTGCCATAAGGAACAGGTTAACTCCCCATTAACAAAGGATTATCTAGTCCAAAATGTCTTTAGAGCTGAGGCTGAGGCTGAGCTAGGTGGTTCCAATAGAAAAGTAGAAATGATACTCAAGAAAGTATCAATTTTGGAAGTTACTGATTTGAAACAATGTAAATTATAAATTGACTAAAGGACAACAATCCCTTCACACCAGGCACAGTATTAAGTTCCATCCGAAAAGAGTTAGATGCGAAACTCAAAGATTTTAAATATAGGAAAAAAAATATATATATGACCTCAACACAGAAGTAACAAATTACCTGCATGTAGCAAAAGACTGATTGATTAATCTCATTAAAATTTAGAACTACATTAGAATTAGAGACTCCATGAAAAAAGAAAAAGTCAGGTCACAGATCTGAATATATTCACCATACTTATACCTAGAATATATCAAACACTACAATATAGTATTATATATATTATATATAATAAATTAATGCTTTATCTATATCAGTTTGGTCACGCAGTCATGTCCCAATTTTTGCGACACCATGGACCGCAGCACACCAGGCTTACCTGTCCATCACCAAGCACCAGAGCTTGCACAAACTCAGTCCATCGAGTCAGTGATGTCACCCAACTATCTGTCATTCACTTCTCCTCCTGCCTTCAATCTTTCCCAGCATCAGGGTCTTTTCAAATGAGTCAGTTCTTCATATCAGGTGGCCAAAGTATTGGAGTTTCAGCTTCAGCATCAGTTCTTCCAATGAATATTCAGGGTTGATTTCCTTTAGGATTAACTGGTTTGATCTCCTTGCAGTCCAAGGGACTCTCAAGAGTCTTCTCCAACTCCACAGTTCAAAAGCATCAATTGTTTGGCGCTCAGCTTTCTTTATAGTCCAACTCTCACACCCATACATGACTACTGGAAAAACCATAGCTTTGACTAGACGGACCTTTGTCAGCAAAGTAATGTCTCTGCTTTTTAATATGCTGTCTAACTTGATCATAGCTTTTCTTCCAAGGAGCAAGTGTCTTTTAATTTCATGGCTGCAGTCACCATCTGCAGTGATTTTGGAGCCCCCCAAAATAAAGTCTGTCACTGTCTCCATTGTTTCCCCATCTGTTTGCCATGAAGTGATGGGACCAGATGCCATGATCTCAGTTTTTTGAATGTTGAGTTTAAAGCCAACTTTTTCGCTCTCCTCTCTTACTTTCATCAAGAGGCTCTTTAATTCTTCTTTGCTTTCTGCCATAAGAGTAGTGTTATCCGCGTAACTGAGGTTTTGATATTTCTTCTGGCAGTTTTGATTCCAGCTTTTGCTTCATCCAGCCCAACATTCCACATGATGTACTCTGCACATAAGTTAAATAAGCAGGGTAGCAATGTACAGCCTTGATGTATTCCTTTCCTGATTTGGAACCAGTCTGTTGTTCCATGTCCCGTTCTAACTATTGCTTCCTACCTGCATATAGATTTCTCAGGAGGTGGGTAAGGCGGTCTGGTATTTCCATCTCTTTAAGAATTTTCCAGAGTTTGTTGTGATCCACACAGTCAAAGGCTTTGGCATAGCCAGTAAAGCAGAAGTAGATACTTTCCTGGAACTTTCTTGTTTTTTCTATGATCCAATGGATGTTGGCAATTTGATCTCTGTATATACATAACACAAATTAAAATCCGTCATACCATCAGATTGACAAAAATTTTTAAATATCTGGGTATGCCAAGTGTTGGCAAATACATACCCCAAGGAGTATGTATTTGGGCTTTCTTGGTGACTCAGTCAGTAAAGAATCTGCCTGCAATGCAGGAGACCTGGGTTCAATTCCTGAGTTGGAAAGGTCCCCTGGAGAAGGGAATGATTACCCACTCCAGTATTCTTGCCTGGAGAATGCCATGGGCAGAAGAGATAGGTGGGCTACAGTCCATGGGGTCATAAGAGTCAGACATAACTCAGCGATTAAAACACCAAATTATAAATATGAATTATTTTGAATAATATTTAGGTTAAGCCAACTCTTAACAGCTTCTAGCATTTTATTACAGAAAATTCCCATGAATATACATGGATTCCTGTCCATCTGTCGGTCCATCCATCCTATTGTTCGCCCGCCACCCCGCCCTGGAGAACCCTACTATTTAAAAAATACTCATGGGAACATGGAGGAGGTCCTCCCAGGGGGCCAGTGGTGAAGAATTCATCTGCCAATGCAGGAGCTGCAGGAGACATGGGTTCAGTCCCTGGGTGGGGTAGATCCCCCAGGGGAGGACATGGCAACCCACCCCAGTATTCTTGCCTGGGAAATCCCAAGGCCAGGGGAGCCTGGTGGCCTACAGTCCATGGGGTCACACAGAGTCGGCCATGACCAAGGGACTGAGCACACACGCATGGGAACACACTGTGCTCATTGCTTTTTACGTCTACCTTACTCTTAAGGAAGTAACGTGCCTCCCATGGACATATAATGACCTGTATCTTTTGACTGATGGTTACTTAGGGAAATTGAACATTTTGGCGGCACTGAACTGCTTCATTCACATTCTTTGTGCATATGTGGAACTCTATCAAAGGTTTAACATTCCAATAGTAGAATTGTTGGGACATTAGGTACAAGCATTTTACTTTTTGATAGGAATTGCTAAATTGCTCTTTAGAAAGTTTATACCAATTTACAAAACTCCAGCAGTGTTTGAGAAAGTTTGTTTTTCTACACTCTTGCCACTATTTATCATTGTCAGGTGAAAAAAATGGAATTTTGTTATTTTTGAAGTTTACATTTCTTTAGCTATGTGTGAAAATTGGAATTCAAAATCGCGAGTTTATTTTGCTTGAGTTTATGTAAACTGATGGCCATTTATTACTTGGTCTATGAAAACTTTTGCAGTGTTTCTTTGATACAGTGAGTCCCAGCACTAAAGCAAATTCATATAAAATTTAACAGACAACTGGCTTCCAGTCCTCTGGCCTTTGACTTTCAGAACTGCTGGCTTTTCAAGCTCCATCAGTCACTTGATTAACCTCACAATAGGTGACACAGGGGTAAAGAATCTGCCTTCAATGCAGGAGACACTGGTTCAATCCCTGGGTCAGGCAGATCCCCAGGAGGAGAAAATGGCAACCCGCCCCAGTAGTCTTGCCTGGAGAACCTCATGGACTCAGGAGCCTGGTGGGCCAGCCAGGCTCATGGGGTCACAGAAGAGTCTGACACAACTTAGCAACTAAATAACAACCTGACTTTGATGTGATTGCAGATCTGGAACCCACTACAAGCTTTATGGCAGGAATTTACTATTTAAAATTCAGCATACAATTACAGAATTTTATTCAAATACCTGTAAAATGTCAATGAATGCTACTGATTTTTCAAAACAAAGGCATCATTTGCTGTAGTTCACAGATACATATCATAAAGGAAGAGATACAACAACGGAATTGAAAGTTGCTACAATAAGAGTATTTATAAAATACATTATTAAGCCTCACTGGCAGCCATTAACAATGGCTTAAGTGCGTGGAAATATAGTCCATATCTATATAAGTTGGATAGGCTCAGTGTCTTCAGTTCAGTTCAGTTCAGTTCACTTCAGCCACTCAGTTGTGTCCGACTCTGCGACCCCATGAATCGCAGCACGCCAGGCCTCCCTGTCCATCACCAACTCCCGGAGTTCACTCAAACACATGTCCATCGAGTCCGTGATGCCATCCAGCCATCTCATCTTCTGTCGTCCCCTTCTCCTCCTGCCCTCAATCCCTCCCAGCATCAGGGCCTTTTCCAATGAGTCAACTCTTCGCATCAGGTGGCCAAAGTACTGGAGTTTCAGCTTTAGCATCATTCCTTCCAAAGAAATCCCAGGGCTGATCTCCTTCAGAATGGACTGATTGGATCTCCTTGCAGTCCAAGGGACTCTCAAGAGTCTTCTCCAACACCACAGTTCAAAAGCATCAATTCTTCGGTGCTCAGCTTTCTTCACAGTCCAACTCTCACATCCATACATGACCACAGGAAAAACCATAGTCTACTAGATGGACCTTTGTTGGCAAAGTAATGTCTCTGCTTTTGAATATGCTGTCTAGGTTGGTCATAACTTTCCTTCCAAGGAGTAAGTGTCTTTTAATTTCATGGCTGTAGTCACCATCTGCAGTGATTTTGGAGCCCAAAATATAAAGTCTGACACTGTTTCCACTGTTTCCCCGTCTATTTCCCATGAAGTGATGGCACCAGAAGCCATGATCTTCGTTTTCTGAATGTTGAGCTTTAAGCCAACGTTTTCACTCTCCACTTTCACTTTGATTAAGAGGCTTTTTAGTTCCTCTTCACTTTCTGCCATCAGGGTGGTGTCATCTGCATATCTGAGGTTATTGATATTTCTCCCGGGAATCTTGATTCCAGCTTGTGCTTCTTCCAGCCCAGCGTTTCTCAGGATGTACTCTGCATAGAAGTTAAATAAGCAGGGTGACAATATACAGCCTTGACGTACTCCTTTTCCTATTTGGAACCACTCTGTTGTTCCATGTCCAGTTCTAACTGTTGCTTCTTGACTTGCATATAGGTTTATCAAGAGGCAGTCTTAAAGACATCAAATTTCTCAAACTGAAATACATAGTCAGGGTAATCCAATGAAAATCTAAATAAGTTTATGGCAGAATTTAATAAGCTAAATTAAAAATTTACAGAAAATTGCAAAAGGCTAAGAACAGCTAAGGTATTCAAGAAATAGCAGAACCAAGTGGGAGGACTCAGGTTAGCAAATATCGAAATTATTATAAAACTGTAGTAATAAAGGCAATGCAGTGTAGAGGCAGGGATACATAATTAGGTTAATGGAAGAAATAGAAGTGGTGCTGCAGAAGTAGAAGGCAACTGGATTTTCAACCAAGAGCGATGAGAGAATCGAGTATTTGTATGAAGATGAAATCGACACATCTGACCATCTAGTCAAGTTCAATTCCAGCTGTATGAGAAGCATATATGTAATAAAATCACTAAAACTCTCAGAATATAAAAGCATATCTTCATGATCTCAAGGAAAGAGACTAACTTATTAATTTTCATAATCACTAAGGGGCAGCTGGATAAAAAATGACTACATCAGAGTTAAGTTCTGCTCCTCAAAATATATGAGAGTAATTAGCTGTGCAATGAGAGCTAAGTCTGTATCTGTATCAATATCCAGATTTAAATCCACATCCATATTTACATATCCAAGAAAGGTTAATGTATAGAAATGGCAAATCTTACCTCTGAAAAAAGGGCTTCTTTGATGGCCCAGCAGTAAGGAATCTGCCTGCAATGTAGGAGATGCGAGTTCAGTCTCTGGGTCAGGAAGATCCCCTGGAGGAGGGCATGGCAACCCACTCCAGTATTCTTGCCTGGAGAATCTCATGGACAGAGGAGCCTGGTGGGCTCTGGTCCATGGGGATTTAAAGAGTTGGACACGACTCAGAGCTGAGCATACAAACACACCTAAAAAAAATCAATCAATGAGAAAAGATAGCTTTTTAACAATGGGAGACATATCAATAACCTCAGATATGCAGATGACACCACCCTTATGGCACAAAGTGAAGAGGAACTAAAGAGCCTCTTGATGAAAGTGAAAGAGGAGAGTGAAAAAGTTGGCTTAAAGCTCAACATTCAGAAAACGAAGATCATGGCATCCGGTCCCATCACTTCATGGGAAATAGATGGGGAAACAGTGGAAACAGTGTCAGACTTTATTTTTTGGACTCCAAAAGCACTGCAGATGGTGACTGCAGCCATGAAATTAAAAGACACTTACTCCTTGGAAGGAAAGTTAGGACCAACCTAGATAGTATATTGAAAAGCAGAGATATTACTTTGCCAACAAAGGTCCATCTAATCAAAGCTATGGTTTTCCAGTGGTCATGTATGGATGTGAGAGTTGGACTGTGAAGAAGCCACCTCATGCAAAGAGCTGACTCATTGGAAAAGACTTTGATGCTGGGAGGGATTGGGGGCAGGAGGAGAAGGGGATGACAGAGGATGAGATGGCTGGATGGCATCACTGACTCAATGGACATGAGTTTGAGTGACTTCCGGGAGCTGGTGATGGACAGGGAGGCCTGCCGTGCTGTGATTCATGGGTTCGCAGAGTCGGACATGACTGAGTGACTGAACTGAACTAAACTGAACTGAAAAAGCACAAGTGACCATCTCATAAAAGAGGAAATCGAATTGGCCATTAAATGTGTAATAAGCATTGTTAAATTTCATTCTTAATCAGGAAAATGCACAATAAGTCTACAGTGAAATATATACTCACAAGAATGGCTAGCGGGGAAAAAGAGACAATATTAAGTGTTGACAAGGTAGCAAATTAAAGCAAGCTTTCATGAATAACTTATTGGGCAGAGGAATGTGAACTGACTTCCTTTTGTTGATGTAATAAGTTATGACAAATGTCACTTAAAGCCATACACATTTATTTTCTTACAGTTTTGGCAGCTAAAAGTCCAAAATAAATTTGATGAGGCTTAAGTCAAGGTGTCAGGAGAGCTGATCCAGTCTGGATACTCTGGGGTTGACTTACTTTTGTTATGTTTTTATTCATATTTTAGCCTACTAATTTTATTCTCATTAATAAAATGTTTTTTCAATCACTGCCTTGAATCTAAATACTTAAGTGGACTACTGAAAGTCAATTAGCCAAAGATAAGATCCCATCTAGTTATGGCTGTATAAGAATACAAATGAGAGGTTTTATGGGTTTTAGGTTACAAGACTACAGCAATTCTTTGTCTTTATCTCCCTTTCAGAAGTGATCTGCAAGGAAATTCAGGAGGAGGCTTTCCCTGTGGAGTGCCTAGGTAAAACCAGTTTTTCATCTGGTTTAATAAGAACATGTCAATTGCTTAAATGCTCTTGCTAAGCATACATAGATAATTGAAATATGGCCTGATGTTGCTGTGTTTTCAGTAGTCACTCCATCACGCTTGCTCGCTCAGTCATGTCTGACTCTTTGCAGCCCCATGAATTGTAATCCTCCAGGCTCTTGTGTCCATGGAATTTTCCGGGCAAGAAAACTGGAGTGGGTTCCCATGCCTTCCTCCAGGGGAGCTTCCCAACCCAGAGACTGAACCCACATCTCTTGCATCTCGTGCACTGGCAGGTAGATTTTTTTTACCACTAGTGCCACCTGGGAAGCCCAGTCACTCCATCACGGGTTATAGTTAAAGTCACACCAAGAGGGTTATGGAGAAAGCCACAATTCCTGGACATCACAGGAAAGCCAGCCTCAGTAATTTCAACCAATGTCATTGGTGAGGTGCTTCCTGAAGGCATGTGATACTCCACAAATGAAGAGATGCTGTTAAAAAGACAGAGACAAGCTTTTCAGAGTGTGGCCTGGATGAGTTAAGATAGCTGGTTTTCTGGTAGTTGACCAGGCAGCACTATCATAAATCGCCACACGAGGATTCTAAGTGTTTTTGGCCAGAGAAGATGATGCTGCCTGACCCCCTGACATGGCCACTTAATTACACTGTGAGTAAGCTCACGGTCCTCCTTAGGCTGATGACTTCAGGATGACAGGCATGGAGCTTATAAAGGACTTACCCCCAGACCTCTGCTGTGCATGCATTCTGAGGTTAGACACATGCTGATGGTGGGTGTTCTGGCTAGAACAAAGAAGGCATGGGACCGTGGAGGCGGCGGGATAAAGAGCCATGTGACACGCCCACAGAATCCCTGTGACTCAAGTGTTTATGCTGGAACCGAGTGAAGGCCAATGAACAGCCTGGTCGGGGAAGCAAACAAAATACATCGTTTTTGTTGAGGCTTGTTTTACGATTTAATGATCTTGTGTCCAAACTGCTTGCAGAAAAGTTGGGGACCTTTGGCTCAAATATTCTGAAATTTCTATTCGGGTGGGAATGGAGCTCAGCACCATTATCAGGAAGATATTTATTCTGGCTTCAAAGTCCTCTTACATCAAAGCCAAGGAATGTGCTGTGAGAAAACCACTTCGTAAGAGAAACGAGTTGGAAACTCACCTATTTCCAAATTGACCTGAGACCTGCTGACAAAAAACAAGACTTTAGAAAGATAATTGTCAGTAGGGCACTAAAAAATATTCAGAAAAAATATTTTTCTTTGCTAAGATTGATATATTATTGACAAAATTAATATACTATTGAACTATTCAATAACCAAAGAGGACCGGAATTCACCTTGTGGTTTTGATCTTGCTACAGCTAGCAAAAATACTCAAAGCTTTAGGGGATAGCCAAAAATAAATATAAAAAGTGTCAAAAGCCATCTGCCTGATTAGGTTGTAGAAATAAAGGCAAAAAGAAAGTCAAAACTATGGTGAGATACAAGCTCACACCAACCTCACAGAATGACCGTCATGAAAAAGTTTTCAAATGGCACAAATTCTGGGAAGCACTGTGGAAAAGGGAACCCTCCTACACTTTGGGTGGGAATGCAGATTTGTACGGCCATGATAGAAAACAGTATGAAGGGTTCTCAAACAACTAAAACTAGAATTGCCATTTGATCTAGCAATCCTGTGCTGTGCTTAGTCGCTCAGTCATGTCCAACTCTTTGCGACCCCATGGACTGTAGCCCGCCAGTCTCCTCTGTCCACTGGGATTCTCCAGGCAAGAATCCTGGAGTGTGTAGCCATGCCCATCTCCACTAGTAATCCTACTCCTGGGCATACAACTGGAAAAAAACACTAATTCAAAAAGATATATGCACCTCAGTGTTCATAGCAACACTATTTACAATAGCCAGACATGGAAGCAACCTAATGTCTACTGACAAATAAAGAAGGTGAGGTGTATATACAATGTTCATTGGCCAAAGGGTTAGGTTTTAGCTACTTCTTAATTCGTGAATTAGATGCACTGGTTTTCTTCTTTTATATGGAGAGTACATCATGAGAAACGCTGGGCTGGAAGAAGCACAAGCTGGAATTATGATTGCTGGGAGAAATATCAATAACCTCAGATATGCAGATGACACCACCCTGATGGCAGAAAGTGAAGAGGAACTAAAAAGCCTCTTAATCAAAGTGAAAGTGGAGAGTGAAAAAGTTGGCTTAAAGCTCAACATTCAGAAAACCAAGATCATGGCATCCAGTCCCATCACTTCATGGGAAATAGATGGGGAAACAGTGGAAACAGTGTCAGACTTTATTTGTTTGGGCTCCAAAATCACTGCAGATGGTGACTGCAGCCATGAAATTAAAAGACACTTACTCCTTGGAAGAAAAATTATGACCAACCTAGATAGCATATTCAAAAGCAGAGACATTACTTTGCCAACAAAGGTCCATTTAGTCAAGGCTATGGTTTTTCCACTGGTCATGTAATGGATGTGAGAGTTGGACTGTGAAGAAGGCTGAGCGCTGAAGAATTGATGCTTTTGAACTGTGCTGTTGGAGAAGACTCTTGAGAGTTCCTTGGACTGCAAGGAGATCCAACCAGTTCATTCTAAAGAAGATCAGTCCTGGGTATTCTTTGGAAGGAATGATGCTGAAGCTGAAACTCCAGTACTTTGGCCACCTCATGCGAAGAGTTGACTCACTGGAAAAGACTCTGATGCTGGGAGGGATTGAGGGCAGGAGGAGAAGGGGACGACAGAAGATGAGATGACTGGATGGCATCACTGACTCAATGGACGTGAGTTTGAGTGAACTCCGGGAGATGGTGATGGACAGGGAGGCCTGGCGTGCTGCGATTCATGGGGTTGCAAAGAGTCGGACACGACTGAGCCACTGAACTGAACTGAACTGATTTTCTTCTTTGTAGGTTGGCCAAGAAAAAAATAACTTCCCCAGACAGCATTTACCTGAACAAAAGTTTTAATGCCTGGGCACCTGGTGGCTCAGATAGTAAAGAATCTGCCTGCAATGCAAAAGACCCAGGTTTGACCTCTGCGTTGGGAAGATCCCCTGGTGAAGGGAATGGCAATCCACTCCAGTGTTCTTGTCTGGAGAATTCCATGGACAGAGGAGCCTAGTGGGCTACAGTCCATGGGGTCGCCAAGAGTCGGGCACAACTGAGTGACTAACACACACATCTGCCCGAGGCGTGGGTGCTAAGGATCAGAGACGGGTGCCCCCTCTATCTCTGGAGCTATCCCCTTCTGCTCTGAAGCTGAGCTCACAGTCCAGCCCAGGAGAGGCCTCACTTGCTGGGGAGCTGGTGGGCGCCCGAGTCCCTGTCCTCAGCCACTCGCACTCATTTCTTTGCTCAGAGGCAGAGGGCAGTTTGCCACTTCTACAGAAGCATCGCCTGGAAACCACACGCTCACGTGTGCCAGCCCTGAGATGCACCCGGAAGTGCTTGCCTGCTGGGTCCAGGTTTCCACTCTGCACGACGCTGTCCTCCACTCTTCCTCTGAGGCCTTGAGAGGATGTTTGGTTTGCAATCATTTTCCTTTGCAGTTCAAAGGAAATCACAGGTGGAAGCCTCCTATGTAAAAAAATATAAAATCCCCTTTTGGCTGGAATCTCAGATACCCGAGCCCTGTGCCCTAGACATCTCTGATCTGCAGCCTGCTGTCTCCCCCGCTACCCCCGGGAGGTTTCGGGTAGGGGGCTCTCTGAGTGTGGTTGTGTAGTGTGTGTGGAGCCTGCCTTTGTCAGGTGCCACTGGTGTGACGGAAGTGGGAACTGCCATCCTGGAATCACCCCCAGGAAACCCCACTAACTGTCCAGGTGGGAGCGTGTGCCCTTCTTCTGAGCTCAGTTCTAAAGCCTTTCTCGTTCTGCAAGTGTCCAAGCTGCTGCTGGCAAGCGTTCCTCCTTGAGCCTTCAGGACAGGCGCCTGGACGGTAGTTTATCCTTCAGCCGCATTTAGCAGCAAGGAGACGGGTAGTCAAAGTTGAAGGGTGTGGTGGGAAGTGGGGTGGACGATTGGAGGAGCTGGTTGTGGGATCTACGGGTCTGTCTGGGCTGAGAGAAAACAGAGCCACCAGGGAGGCATCCCGGATGAGCTTCCTCGCCTTCATATCTGCAGCGAGGCCAGCCCATTCTTGTGCTCTGGCTGGGTGACAGCCAGTGTCACCTCTTCTAATCTCAATTCCACAACTGGTTACCAGACTAGAGAAGAGCAGAACAAACATCAGCTCCCAAAGGCCCAATCACGGTCAGAAAGGCATCAGAAATAGATTTTAAATGTTCTTTAATGGTAGCATGATTATGGTGCTCTCATAACTGAGATTTTTTTTTTCTGAGTCCTCAAACAAATAACATTTTTTTTTTTCTCCTTCATATCTCCCCGGGCTTCCCCAGTGGCTCAGAGGTAAAAAATCTGCCTGAAATGCAGGAACTGCAGGCGACTTGGGTTTGATACCTGTGTCGGGAAGATCCCCTGGAGGAGGAAATTGTGACGCACTCCAGTACTCTTGCCTGGAGAATCCCATGGACAGAGGAGCAACCTGGCACTCTACAAACCATGGTGTTGCAAAGAACTGAACACAGCTGAGCACACCTCCTCAAATGGAAAGGAAACTCTTGGAAAAAATAAATCTATTTTCCATCAGTTTTCTTTTCTTTTCTGCTACTGTTGACCTTTGAATATTTTTTCTGGCCCATAAGACTTTAGAGTCTGTTGTCTAATGGCTACAAGAACCCCAATATTATTTAATATAACAAACTATATTAGTCTATAATAGATTATATTGGTCAATGTCTTTTGGTATACACAATGTTAATTAAAATTAGCAAGTGAGTTGTATTGCATGGAAATAAGTTCTATGATCTTTTTTTTTTCATTTTTGAAATATTTACATCATCAGTTCATTCATCAAATGATATTTAACTTATTTAAATGCTTCATTCTTCATTTTTGAAAGCAATCTGAAGCTGGTCTGAATACCTAGAATTCATTCTGGATTTTCTTCAAAACTTTCCGGATTTAATAGCTCAATTTGTATTCCGTGCCAGCCCACCCAAGGTGTTAGCAGAGATGGAATCTCTGATACACTGTAGTTTTCTAAGACCTGCTATGTTTTCCCTTCCTAGGAGGCTTTATAAATATCTCAGTGCATGTCCGAATAGAACACCAGTTGGGCAAAAACCATTGGTTTGCCCTAATGTGATATGATTTCTTATGAAATAATATTCAGTGTGAAAAATGCATGATAAATGCAGTTAATACTTCATACCTTTGATATGACAGCCAAGCCCAATGTAATGCAAGTGTATAATAAAAGCTTAAAATACCATCCACTTTATTATTATCATTTTGGTACGGCGTGTGTTAGAGACATATCTGTATGGAAACTGTTCCCTAAGCCAATTGTACTTCACTGCTGAATTATATAGCTTGAAAAGCTATAGAGTAGGAATGAAATATTTGAAAAGAGGTGAAATAGGTATTAATGTTCTTATTTGACTGGAAGGCTTGGGTGCCACTCTTATAAAGATTTGCTTTTTATGTGGTATTAATCAGTTCCTATAAATGCAGAATGGTTAATAAAGTCTTCTAATCCAAACTGCCAGAATTATGAGCTTGATTTTTGCAAAAGCCAGGGACTTTTCTTGTTGGAATGGAATATAAAATGATGGGAGGAAGAACCATACATAACCCTGGAAAAGACTCTCGTCTTCATCCTCTGATATGCTTGTGGACGATTCTGCCTTTCCACGAATTCCTGTCGAGATATTTCATCACTTCCCAGGTGGTGTTCGTGGTAAAGAACCCTCTGCCAGCAATGCAGTTTCGATCCCTGGGTCGGGAAGATCTCCTGGAGGAGGAAGTGGCAACCCACTCCAGGATTCTTGCCAGGAGAATTCCATGGACAGAGGAGCCCTGTTCATGGGGTCGCAAAGAGTCAGACATGACTGAGCACATCACAATTTTAATTAACTAATAATAAGGATGACACTGTCTTCTATCGATATAGATTCCCCTGGTAAATTAATCATCTCAGTTAATTTTTCTCTGATGTAAATGTACTTAACCACCTCCTCTCTCTTTGATCATAGCATGAAAAACAGGATGGGCATGGAGAAGATTGAACATCCAGCCCAGACCCCACTTAGGGGACCTCAAGGAGCTGAACACCAGCATGAAGGCTCCAGGTACCTGGGAAGGAGAATCAAGAGAGTGATGACGCCTAGGAAGGCCGCCTGACTCTAAGAACTGAATGGAAATTTTAAAAGGCTTCTTCTGGTTTACTCTTTTCTTCTAGTCTCTGAGAACGTCATTACAGATTCCCAAAGCACAGTGTGGCACCAAAAACAAAAGCATTTGGCGTCTCGTGTGCCAGACTTTATACCTTAAAATCTGATATTCCAGAGTTTTTCATTTCTTCCAAACTTCTCAGCACAACAAAAACAAAACCTTGCCAGCATACACACAGAGAAACAAAAGAAAGAAATGGCCAAGCGTCAGAGGAATTTGTTTCTAACATAGAAGCTGGGGAAAAATTTAAAAAAGCAGCAATCACCTCACTCAGTCTTGACCCTGCCTAATTTAGTTCTTACACGTATGATTTTTCCCACCAAAGGAGCAGAAGGCAATGAAGGTTTCTCAAGTTCTTTCTTTTGTTCCGGAGATTTATGGAGGTGAGGATGTCTCAGTCTCTTCTGATTCAGTATCTGGGCGGTGGTGTCCTACATGGAGAGAGATCTCCTAACAAGCCTGGGCAATCTTGGCCCCGGAGGTCTTCTTCCAGTAACAGAGACGGGTCAGTGTGGGCCATGGCTAAGTTGCTTCAGTCGTGTCCGACTCTCTGCGGTCCCATGGACCGTAGCCTGCCAGATTCCTCCAGGGGACTCTGTATGGATAGAAGACAGTACCATCCTTATTATTCGTTAATTATGATTTGCTCAGTCGTGTCCAACTCTTTGTGACCCCATGAACTACAGCCCGCCAAGCTCCTCTGTCCATGAAACTTTCCAGGCAATAATACTGGAGTGGGTTGCATTTCCTTCTCCAGGGGATCTTCCCAACCTAAGGATCAAACTCACGTCTCTTACATCTCCTGCCTTGGTCAGCAGGTTCTTTCCTGCTAGCCTTTGTCCTCCACACACTCAATGTGGTTCTGATGGAGCCCCTCCTGCATTATATGAACCTAGTTTGCTAAGCTGCCAAAACCAAGGAACAGTTCATCCACAGGAGATGAAAGGGCTGGGTCTTGGCTGGGAATGCTGTGGGTAGGAGCAACCTGGAGCCTGGTGCTGCAGGATTATGGGGGCGCAGGGGGAGTGGGAGGCGGGAGGGGCGGCAGGCTTTGGCAGAGTGCTCGTGGGGCTCCTGTTTCCGATGAGGACTGTGTGGCTGCTCTCAGGTTGCAGAAGCCACGTTTTCAGGTTCCTGCTGTCTCCGGGGATTCTTTTCTGCTGCAGGGCTCTGGAGGGACAGACAAGTGTGAAAGCGCCCATCTGCCTGGGGTCTCAGATGTTCTGGGGTCTCGTTCTGCAGGATGAGATGCAGCCTGGGCTTATCCAGGCTCTGGGTGTGTGCTCACCAACATCCAGCCACACTGTGCAGTTACTGTTCAGTCGCTCAGTCCTGTCTGACTCTTTGCGACCCCATGGACTGTAGCCCACCAGGCTCCTCTGTCCATAAGGATTTCCCAGGCAAGAATTCTGGAGTAGCTTGCCATTCCCTTATCCAGGGGATCTTCCCAACCCAGGGATCAAACCTGCATCTCTTGTATTGGCAGGTGGATTCTTAACTGCTGAGCCACTGGGGAAGTCCCCAGGGTGCAGCAACTGCCCTTCAATTAGGAAGGCTTGCCATAAGATCGAAGCTTCCGGGCCCCTAAGCAGATTAGGAATGACTTGCAAGAGTCACTGCTTGTTTATCCAAAGTGAGTCTCTGAGCACAGAGACTTTAGGATGCTGTGAAATTAATGGGATGTCATCAGCCCTTCCTCCGTGCTCCCAGAGACATCCTCTGACCTGGGTCACCAGCCTCAGGCTTGCTAGAATCCCCAGACTTTGCGTCTTTTTCTCTTATGTGAAAAGTATTCTTCCATCAAGAGTCTTATATATTTTGGGGTCCGGGTGAGGTGGTGCTGGTGGTAGAGAATCTGCCTGCCAATCCAAGAGATGTAAGAGACGCAGGTTCCATCCCTGGGTCAGGAAGATCCCCTGGAGGAGGGCATGGCAGCCTACTCCAGTATTCTTGCCTGGAGAATCCCATGGACAGAGGAGCCTGGAGGGCTATACAGTCCATGGGGTCATAGAGAGTTGGACACGACTGAAGTGACTTAACAAGAATCCCCCTGACTGTAGGACTTTTGCTTCTATTTGAAATACATTGCTCCATCAGAAGTCTTATTTATTTTACTCTGATGCTATTTCCTAGGATTGAGGTGGTCGTTTACTCTACAGTAAGCTGTGAAACTTTTTATTATTCTATTCAGCACTTTGAACCTGGACAGACATCTGACATGTAATGAACCTCTAATTAGAAATGAATTCCTAAAATTTCTCTTGAAACCATCTGCTGTGACGGTAGCCCACACAGCCTCATACAACTGGTTCTCTGTCTACGTAGAGAATTGCATGTAGGAATTTGGATATTACCAGGATTTCTCTCTAAAGGGGAGGACCCATAGATGCCTTGACAGTAATCCATGTAAAGCCTCCAAAGCAGTGTCAGCCCCCTATTAAACACTCGGTTGGTGTCTGCCGTTACTTTTTCCTCCCTTTTTGCAGCCAAGACAGAGCTGGCAACCTTCTCTGCGTCCCTTCAAGTCACCAGACATGAAGAGGGCAGGTTGGGGGCCATCAGCTGCCTCTGCACCTCTCTGTCTGGATCATTGCTAAATTGCCTGCTTTAATCTATTAACATGCATATTCCAGAGAGAAGGAGAGAAATTCACTTCTATCCACTTGCTGGGAGCGCATCGTGACCACCGATTTCCCACTGACAGTGATGGAATTCATGGAACATCTACCCAGCTGTCCTGAGTAATCGGGGAAGGGGGCACCTCATCTTTGGGGCCAACTCTTGGGAAAGATTGAGATTTTTCTTGCTAGCCAACTGTCAAACCAATGAACTTGAAAAACGATACCGGATGTGTAATGAATTGGAAACACAATGTGTGAAAAAATGTTTTCATATAAATCTAATTTTGAGCCACTTATCTGAAATGTCTGATGTACATGATTTGTTGAGGACTTTTTAATGGCAACAGATGTGGTCACTGGCCAAAACACCCGTCTGCCAAACTGCATTTGATCCGTAATACAGATCCATCTTCTCTGTATTTCCTCCTGGATGCTGCTAGCCCGTTCTTTTCTCTAGAACAGAGGCCAGAAGATCAAGTGTCCATCCAAAACAGACCCATTCCATGTTCCACCATCATCTCCCCCCTCGAGACTGGGTAAAAGAACTGTCATTAAGCAACCTCTGGCTTCTTGCAGATTTTGGAATCCCAGCTCAATGTTCACTGGAAACACACACACAAGGAAACTCGCTGTTGTGCCCTGTCTGCATCGCCTCCGCTAGTTTTCGTGAATGACTGGCTCTGACCATTAAAAAAAAAAAAAAAAATGACCTCTGCAGAAACAATCACGAAAAGAGAAGGGAAAAGAGGGGTGGAAAGAAAGTCAATTTGAGGACCTGGTCTTACTCTGTGGTCTTGGTAAAAATAACTTCGCCTCAGTTTTTGCATATCTAATAAAAGGAGATGACCCTTTAATCAGTTTCCCTGGATTATTCTGAAGGTCCAATGCATAAGTTTATTTTAGTGATCCACAGAGATCAGTCGCTCAGTCATGTCTGACTCTTTGCAACCCCATGAATCGCAGGCCTCCCTGTCCATCACCAACTCTCGGAGTTCACTGAGACTCACGTCCATCGAGTCAGTGATGCCATCCAGCCATCTCATCCTCTGTCGTCCCCTTCTCCTCTTGCCCCCAGTCCCTCCCAGCATCAGAGTCTTTTCCAATGAGTCAACTCTTCACATGAGGTGGCCATAGTACTGGAGTTTCAGCTTTAGCATCATTCCTTCCAAAGAAATCCCAGGGCTGATCTCCTTCAGAATGGACTGGTTGGATCTCCTTGCAGTCCAAGGGACTCTCAAGAGTCTTCTCCAACACCACAGTTCAAAAGCATCAATTCTTCGGTGCTCAGCCTTCTTCACAGTCCAACTCTCACATCCATACATGACCACAGGAAAAACCATAGCCTTGACTAGACGGACCTTTGTTGGCAAAGTAATGTCTCTGCTTTTGAATATGCTATCTAGGTTGGTCATAACTTTCTTTCCAAGGAGTAAGCGTCTTTTAATTTCATGGCTGCAGTCACCATCTGTGACTATAAATTATGATCTTTGTTTCTGCTCAAGCCCCAGGGGCTGCTCTTGGTATTCCAGGAGGTAGAAAAAATGTTTTCCCTTCAAATCCAATGAGGCAGGTTGCTAATTCCATGATGCATTCAAGTTTCTACTACTTAAAAAAAAAATTCTGGACCCTGAGTCCTGCCTCGGGAAAGCTACTGTCCCAATTAAGAAATGTATGCATACACGCATTTAGTAAAACGTGCGCATAACGCAAAAACCTTGATATCTCTCTAAGAATTTGAGAGTATTCTCACAAATTATAAGTGAAAATTTGTCTGCTCCATTCTTGGTTCTCTTTCCTTGTTCTACTTAATGGCCTTTTGCTCTGAGCACTTACTTGGCCAGCATTTTGACCAGTCTGCTTCCCGTATCAGGAATGTGAGCTCCAACACACCCAGAACATCTCTTAGCAGGCAGACCCCAGTGGCTCCCTGGGGAGCTCCTAAAACCTAGAGACTGTGCCGCTTATCATCATTCTGTGCTGTCCTTGATTCTTTACAGACAGTTTTTTACATCCATGATGTGATGCTATTAGCAAAACAGGTGAGTACCAAGGAGGCCCCCAGAGGGATGCCCAGCAAAGCCAGGCAAAGATGCTCCCCTGAGATACATCACCCCCCAACTGCACATCAACTAGCTAAGCCCTCATTCTAGAAACACTCTTATCCTCCACCAGGATGACCACCTACTTGGCAACAGAGACTGACTCACGGATGCTAACTTCCTTGCAAGCACAATTATAAACAAGATTATGGCTGATTTGTGTTGTTGTATGGCAGAAACCAACATGACTTCATAAAAATTTTAAAAAATATTTACATTAAAAAAAACAGAATGATAAAGTGCTTTTGAAAATTAAAAAAAAAAATTAGGAAGCTAGAGCAATCTGACAGTGAGCTAACTGGGTGTCCTGCCTGCTTCTCCCCTCGTTCACCCTGCTTTCTTTTGGATTCTAGGAAAAAGAAGAAAAAGATATTTTCAAGGCAGGCTTAACTAGCATTCCACAGATGGTAATGGAATGAGCATTCGTGTTGACACCTGTAAAAATCTCCCTTGAATGTTTCCACATTTATATTTCATGCGGTAAAGCTTTTTAGCCGCAGGGAGATAGTCGGAGCTGATCTGTCCTAAGGCAGTGAGATGACTACTTTTACTGCGTGAAATACTTTCTTGGCATGATTTTTAGGGACAGTGAAACATGGCAGCGGAGGTCCACGTAGGGATTTATTTTGACTGTGGACATTGCGCATTAAATAGTTCCATGGCGGTAGGTGCTACAAAGTAGCTTTTCCTCGGGAGCTTTCCTTTCGGATGTTTTGCTCTTGGAAATATCAAACATCTGCCTGGGGCAAATAGCTAAATAGCTGCAATTTTCTAGCTCCATCCTATTTTTGGCTTTCAGTGCCGGAGGCCTTCGAACACCCATGTTGGAGGTTGGATGCTCGCGAAGGTTTTGGGAACTTAGGAGACCCAAGCTGTTTTAGATCAATGCCTCCCCGTACTTAAAGGGCTAGTAAAACCGGGTTATAATGTTTACATGACTTTTTACGGGTCAGAGTTTATTGCAGTTCTATTCAATGGCCTACAGCGGAGGAAAACTTTACAAGATTTTCCTGCATTTGACAGTTCTGTTTCAGCGTATCTGGAAAGGGGAAGTGCTTTTTTTTTTTTTTCTTTTTCCTGCCTCACATTCTCTTTTGCTCTCAGTTTTATTTTTTTCCCTTTCAAAAGGAGCGAGCTCCTAAGACTCCCTGAAGTCAAGTGGTATTTCTCTTACTTGGGAGGCTATAAATCGACTCAGACCCAGGATTCTATGGATGTTCAGGGACAACCGATAATTTCGGATGGTTTTCAGCCTGCCTTGGAGGTTCCCACCCACACTACCCATGAACAGAAGGGCGCTTTCATTTCTCCAGGAGACACTTGGATTTGCATGGCTGTCAGGCGGCCCTTCTCCCCTCTACATTGGTCAGCAGCGTCGGGGGCCCGGAGCCCAGCCTGCAGGGCTGGCAAGCCTGCCTGCAGAGCACTTTTCCCCCATTCGGTTGCTTATTTCTTGGGCAATTCTCCTAAACTTTCTGCGCTTCGTATTAGTGATACTGGTTTGGCTAAAAAGCTCGTTTAGGTTTTCTGAATCATCTTAACAAAACTCTGAATGAACTTTTTGGCCAGCCCAAATACTTACACAATCAGTACAGGGGATTAAACAATGAAATTATGCATGCGTTACACAGATGGGGACAGCTGTTTCATGCATTCTTTCATTAATCAACCCTACTAAGCACCTTCTATGTGTTGGACACTGTCATGGGCCTTAAAGCCAGTGGATAAAGTCGTGGTCCCTGTTTTCAAGTTCTACTTGGGGAGAGAACACAACCGCATCTGGCAACGAGAAGGGCTGTGAAGAAGACAAGGGGAAGCTAGGGCACAAGTGAGACTCAAGTGTTATTTTAGCAGACGGTCAAAAAAAGTCCTGTGATGGGCTGGGGGAGGGTTAACATATCAGCACTGCTGTAGATAAAATATACATGCGAAGAGCCGACTCATTGGAAAAGACCCTGATGCTGGGAAAGAGTGAAGGCAGGAGGAGAAGGGGACGACAGAGGAGGAGATGGTTGGATGGCATCACCGGCCTGATGGACATGAGTTTGAGCAAGCTCCCGGAGTTGATGATGGACAAGGAGGCCTGGCGTGCTGCAGTCCATGGGGTCGCAAAGAGTCGGACACGGCTGAGCGACTGAACTGAGCTGATACATAAAATACATGGCATAGGAAACAACAAGGACCTGTTGTGCAGCACAGGGGACTGTACTCAGTATCTTGTAATGATCTGTAAGGGAAAAGAACGTGTGTGTGTGTGTCTTTTCCAGTGGCTCAGCAGGTGAAGAACCTGCCTTCAGTGCAGGAGACTTGGGAGATGTGGGTTTGATCTCTGGGTCAAGAAGATTCCCTGGGGAAGGGAATGGCCATCCACTTCAGTATTCTTGCCTGGAGAATCCCATGGACGGAGCGTGGGTGGCTACAGTGCACAGGGCTGTGTATGTGTGTGTGTACATATAGGTGTACACACACACACACACACGTATAGGGGGGCTTCCCAGGTGGCACAGTGGTAAAGAACCCACCTGCCAATGCAGGAAACACAGGAGACGTGAATTCGATCCCTGGGTTGGGAAGATCCCCTGGAGGAGGAAATGGCAATCCACTCCAGTATTCTTGCCTGAAAAATCCTATGGACAGAGAAGCCTGGTGGGCTACAGTCCATGGAGCTGCAGGGTTGGACACCACTGAAGACTGAGATGTAAGCACACATGTGTGTGTGTGTGTGTGTGTGTGAGTGTGTATCTGAATCACTTCGCTATACACCTTAAACTAACACAACGTTATAACTCAACTATGAACGTCGCTCAGTCATGTCTGACTCTTTGTGACCCCGTGGACTATACAGTCCATGGAATTCTCCAGGCCACAATACTGGAGTGGGGAGCCATTCCTTTCTCCAGGGGATCTTCCCAACCCAGGAATCAAACCCAGGTCTCGCACACTGCAGGTGGATTCTTTACCAGCCAAGCCACCAGGGAAGCCCAAGAACACTGGAGTGGGTAGCCTATCCCTTCTCCAGTGGATTTTCCCGACCCAGGAATTGAACTGAGGTCTCCTGCAGTGCAAGCGGATTCTTTACCTGCCGAGCTACCAGGGAAGTCCACATAAATCAACTATGCTTCTGTTTTTTTTTTTTTAATTTTATTTTTAAACTTTACATAATTGTATTAGTTTTGCCAAATATCAAAATGAATCCGCTACAGGTATACATGTGTTCCCCATCCTGAACCCTCCTCCCTCCTCCCTCCCCATACCATCCCTCTGTGCTTCTGTTTTTTAAAGAAAGAAAAGAAAAGAAAAAAAAAGCCCTATGATGCTGTGACACTTGAACAGAAGTGTAAATTTAGTGGTTAAGTCTTGCAGTCCTCCAAAGAACATTCCAGGCAGAGGAGGCAGGAAATGCTGAAGCCTGGGGCAGTGGCATGGGGGTCTGGGGGTTCAGAGTGCTGGACCCCACGCCCTGGAGAAGGGTGGGAGATGACTTGCGAGAGGTGGCCAGAGCTGGACCAGGTAGCATCTCTTCATCTCTGGTAAAGACTTGACATTCAGCCTGAGCGAATCAGGGCGCTATTCGAGGGATGGAGCAAAGGCAAGTGTAACCTGGAGAAGGAAATGGCAACCCACTCCAGTATTCTTGCCTGGAGAATCCCAGGGATGGGGGAGCCTGGTGGGCTGCCGTCTGTGGGGTCGCAAAGAGTCGGACACGACTGAAGCGACTTAACAGCAGCAGCAACGTGGTTTATGTACTGAATGGATCTTGCCAACTGCCATTGGGAGAACAGATTATAAAGGGGAAAGGGAAGACGCTGGGAAAAACTAAACAAAAACCCATGCATGTATCGCTGGATGGGGGCAATGCAGGCGCCAACAGCCCAGTTCTCTGCAGTTAATATTTTATTCTCTGACTGGATCTCTTGCTTTTATTAATACATGGCTCAGTTTCTAATCTTGAGATTGTATTAAGTTTGTTTATCTCTGTCTTCACCTTTTTCCTGTTATCAACTTTAATTGTTCAAAATGGTAGAACTGCTGCTTCGGTGTTGCTCTTATCCTCTTGTTTTAGAAGACTTTTGAGATCAGTGTCTTTCTTCCATATGTATTGTGATTTTTTAAAAGATTGTTTTTTAATGTGGACCAGTTTTTAAAGTCTTTACTGAACCTACTATATACAGTATTGCTTCTGTTTTGTGTTTTTGTTTTTTCGCCGAGAGGTAGGTGGGATCCCAGGTCTCCAACCAGGGATGGAACCTGTACCCGCTGTGTTGGAAGGCTAAGTCTTAACCACTGGACTGCCTGGGCAGTCCCTGTACTGTGACTTTAAAGATCAAGCAGTGTGGTCAGCTGTAGTGATAGCAGGGTGGCTGACCAGATGGAGTGTGTGTTTAGCTCACAGAGGGTTGTAACTCGGACCAGGGTATCTGGCTGCTGGAGAAACCCAGCCTCCATCACAAGTGAAGTTGACCACACACAATCCACCCACCACCATGATGCCAGTGGGACTGAGCTTCTTGTGTGTGGACCAAATTCATCTATGGGGTTTAAAAGTTGCAGAGGCCGCAGCACCATCATGGGCCTGAACACACAGTTCTGCTGAGAGTCTGGTTATTCAGGCAGGAAGAAGGGCCGTGTTCTTCTGTCAGCCAAGAATGTAACAGCCAGCACATTTCTGTGGGAGGAACGGAGACATTGCCATGGTAGGGACACTCCAGAGTAATTTTATCCGTCTAGTCATCCACACTTAAACCTTAAGCATCTCAAATAACTTCTTTGTTTGTTTGTTTTATGACTATTCCCTGAGGCACAAGGGATCTTAGTTCCTTGACCAGGGATCGAACCTGAATCCCCTGCAGTGGAAGTGTGGAATCTTAACCATTAGACCACCAAGGAAGTCCCTAAAATAACTGTCTTTATCTTATGTATCAAAGAGGATGACAGTCATCTCCAGAGCTGTGGAGATTACCTTACCTGGCGGCAAAATGGGGAGCTGTTTGTGGGGTCTCATGAAGGGACCTAGACGACAATCTGCTTGCCAATCATGCCTGAAATTCCACCCCAAGTCAAGAATGTTTTACACATTTGACCCCAATAAAAATGCAAGAGGTGCAGGAAGCATAATAAATCATTAATACCATTTTATGAGTTTATCAGCCTCTCCTGTCAATGTTGTAGAGGGGAGAAGGTTAAGGGCATGCCTGGCATTGGAGCTGGCAGAGAAACTAGACCTTGAGCTTTTCATGAAAGGGTCCAAACAGAGGCTTCACCGTCAGGCGGCTGCAAGTTTCAAGTTCAAAACCTCGCTTGCAGACACCTGTGTCCAGGAAGCGAGCGGTGGCAGCTGAAATTATGGTAACACCCAAATTATTGTCCTATGGCTCCACTTATGCAGGGTAATTAAAATCATTTATATGGTTGGCTTCGGAGAGGCAGTCAAGGAGCTGGGTTTAGATTTCCAAGCTCGTCTCATTCAGCTGTTGGAAATAGCAGGCCACCACATCTGTTAAAAAATATATATGTATCCTCCTGAATTTTTATGAGTGGGACTCATCACATCTCTGCTTTGGCTTAAAAAAAATAGTAAAAGCTAGAATATATAACTAGTTTCCATCCCCAAGAGTGGGTACACATATCATATTATGTGATCCTTGGAATAAGTCCCTTTCCGTGCAAAATCTAGCCACACTTGAATGTTTTCTTATGTTCAGACTGACTCTTTTTGCCAACTGTTGGACACACTCTCACAGTACAGGTGGTCAAATCAAAATCAGCAATGAACACATGGCAGATTTTTTTTACCTTATCATATGTAAGACAAATATAAGATAGCCTCTGTGTATTTGCTTTCTATATAGGCCACACGCATAAACCAAGCAATGTATTCTTTGTTTAAGTGTATAGGCCTTGCTTAAACCTTGCATTGGGAATTTACATAGAATATTAGTTTTTCTTGGAACTTTTGACCAACAGCACGTTTTTGGAAAAATTCTCAGACCCACATAATTCAATGTTGGCTGTCACACCTGCAGATGTCCAGATGGAAACAAATGATCTGAGACTCCCAGTGCAAATATAATGGAATAATGACATAGAAATAAAGAAGGCTACTTTATAAGTAAATCTCCTTGTCTGTCTTTGTATCCTTCTCAGCTTAGACACTAATGCTTGCTTGGACAATGCCTCAGTAAATTAGTGCTACATGAATAAGCAAAATGGAGTGTGTCAGGCGATACTGACCAGGATGGAATGTAGCATGGAAATGGTATCCAATAACTATTGAAGAGGGCTTCCCTGGCGGCTCATATGGTAAAGAAGCACCTGCAACGCGGGAGACCAGGGTTCCATCCCTGAGTCAAGAAGATCCCCCGGAGAAGGGAATGGTAAGCCACTCCAGTGTTCTTGCCTGGAGAATTTCATGGACACAGGAGCCAGGCGGGCTACAGTCCTTGGAGTCACACAGAGTTGGACACGACTAGAGTGACTTAGCATGCACACATGTACACCGGAATGCTTTTTTATTTAGATATACAGGACTGGAGACAACAATTTGACCAGTTCTCAAATGTGTGAAGATGGCATTAACAACCCTCCAAACTGTATAAATGACATGAAGAATGGCTAAGGGGTTGTTAGCTTCTGTTAAAAATATGCCGAGGAGGTGGATACTGGTTCGTCAGATGTGGGGGAAGCATAGTGTCTTAGCTGAGAGGAGGATTGGTAATTCTTATTAGAATCCACTTCGATTCTATTATGATATGATTTATGTAATCCCATATATATATTAGTACCTCATTTCCTTCCCATATGGCTAAATGCCTCTATCCGATGTGTTTTCATCCTTCACATAATGCTCTTAATCACAGTGCTTATGATGTCTTGGTATCACTTGATATACACCCATTAAAAAATGATTCCAATGTTCATAGTTGGCTTGTGGAATCAATCTTACAGTTTTAAGGTCATGCTTTGTAAAACACTTAATGTTCTGGCATGGGAAGTAAAGCGAAGTCTCGCAGAACCCCTAAACCCTGAATTTTATGTGAATGTATCAGTAGGTTTTCTATTTGTCATGGCTGCATTGGATCAATTAATGCACTGCAGGTGTTTTTATTTCAACTGACTAAAAATTTCTGGTAAGACAGACATCAAAGAGTCAACTTCTTTCTTGATAAAAAGATGTTTATCATTCCTCATTAGAGATTAAAAAAATGGACTAAAATATGAACTAAAGCATCTTTAATGTAATGAGCTATTTTTGGTTTCTAAGACAAATGGGGCCTGAAAATTAATAAGATACTATCTTTCAAGACATTTAGATGCGGGTGGGAGGAAGATGAAGTTCATACAGGAATGACGATGGCACCAGATGGAATATGTTACATGACAGAGTGGGTGTATGCATGCACACTAAGTCGCTTCAGTCCTACCTTGCGACCCCATGGGCTGTAGCCCACCAGGCTCCTCTGTCCTTGGGATTTCCCAGGTGAGAATACTGGAGTGGGTTACCATTTCCTTCTCCAGGAGATCTTCCTCGCCCGGGGATACAACCCACATCTCCTGCACTGGTGGGCGTTTCTTTACCACTGAGCCACCTGAGAAGCCCAAAATGACAGAGTAGTACCATTCAATTGCTATTTCAGTTCAGAAAAGAGAGCCAGACAATCCTAGAAGGTGAAGGGAAAAGGTGGCATTTACGCAGAGCCTGAAGAGTCTAGAGAATCAGCATACCTACAGGTGATGAGGGGGCATTTAGGCAGCGACCACATCAGAGCCAACACATGGAGAAAGGAGAGCAGCATATGAGAAGCAATGGCTTCAAACACTTGAAAGGCAAGAGTGGGAAGTAACCTACAAATCCTGGTTACACAAAGCCTGAGAAGCCATAGACTTCGTGAACTTGGGCTGTGACTGTTAGCACATGGGTCACCAGAGAATACCTCTGAGCAGATGAGGGAGAGCAGTTTTATATTTTGAAGATGAATGTGAAGTGACAGATAGGATTGACCAGAACAGGAAGATGATAGAGTTCGTGAAATTAAAAGCCATGAAATTAGAAGACGCTTGCTCCTTGGAAGGAAAGTTATGACCGACCTAGACAGCATATTAAAAAGCAGAGACATTACTTTGCCAACAAAGGTCCGTCTAGTCAAAGCTATGGTTTTTCCAGTAGCCATGTTTGGATGTGAGAATTGGACTGTGAAGAAGGCTGAGCGCCAAAGAATTGATGCTTTTGAACTGTGGTGTTGGAGAAGACTCTTGAGAGTCCCTTGGACTGCAAAGAGACTGCAAGGGTTTGAGTGGACTCTGGGAGTTGGTGATGGACAGGGAGGCCTGGCGTGCTGCGGTCATGGGGTCACAAAGAGTTGGACATGACTGAGTGACTGAACTGAACTGAACTGATGAAGGGAAAGATTGAAGGTGGGAGGAGAAGGGGATGACAGAGGATGAGATGGTTGGATGGCATCTCCGACTCAGTGGACATGAGTTTGAGTAAACTCTGGGAGCTGGTGATGGATGGGAAGGCCTGGCGTGCTGCAGTCCACGGAGTCACAAAGAGTCGGACATGACTGAGCGACTGAACTGAACTGAGAGTTAGTGAGACAGCCAGATAAATACTCTCAAAATCAACATCAGAGATAAACATGAACTAGAAGATTAAAGCAGATAAATACCATGTGATGTCACTTACTTGTGGAATCTGAACTAAAATACAAATGAACCTATCTATGAAACAAAAACAGACTCACAGACGTGGAGAACAGCCTTGTGCTTGCCAAGGGAGGGTGGTGAGGGCGGGGAGGGATGCGAGGCTGGGGTCAGCAGGTGTCAGCTTTTATGTATAGGCTGGATGAACAACGAGGTCCTACCTTAGGGTGCAGGGAACTATGCCCAGTATCCTGTAATAAACCATAATGGAGGAGAATATGGAAAAAGAATATGAATGCATATGTAACTGAGTCACTTTGCTGTACAGAAGAAATTAACAGCACTGTAAATCAACTCAACTTCAATACTTTTTTTTAAAGAAACTGATATGGAATTTATTGAGAAGGAGATAGATGGCTACAAGAGAGACATTGTGAAGTTAGAATTAAGGTTGATGGGATGTGGAACGTGGGTTTAGGAAAGGAGATGCGACAAGAAGTTAAGACAGAGAAGCAGGCTTGAGGAGGACTGTGCTGAGCTGGGCTGTGAGCACCCTGCGTGGAGGGGCTTGGGGAGGCAGCATGCTTAGATGCTGGTGGGCAGCTGGAAACTTGGGACATGCTTGTGCAGATGGTTCAGTGGAAATAAATTTGAAAGTGATCCACAAAGGAAATCTGTTTGTATTAACATGAAAGGATGAGATAACTAAGTGGGAAACACGACATACATTTTATGCATCATGTAAGCTTCTCAAAATACAAACTACACGCTGTTTTAAAAAATGTATTTCCTTAAAAGAATGAGGGGGACCTAGAGATTGGAAGACAACTTATTTTTGGCAGTATTCCTGTAGAGCGAAGTGGTTCTGAGAGAAAAAAAAGAAAAGATTTCCTACGTTAACCTTCGTCTTTATTTCATGTTTATTTTAGCACTGAAATGAACATGAAGCAAAGTCTTTAACAAAATATTTATGCTGTTTAATATCTTTGTGATAAACATAATATTTTGTAGCCAAGAACTGATAAATGTTTTTAATAAGCCACAATATATAATAATATTTTATTGAGATTTGAGAAGCCTGCCTTTTTAGCTGCATCTGAGCACCAGTTCTCTGCAGCCTTCTCCCAGGAAAATTTTTCATGAAAGGAAATGCTGGTTTGTGTCCAGCCTCTATGACTGCAATGAATGAGGAATTCATTAAACTTTCCAACAATGATACCAACCATTTGCTGCACTTTATATTTGCTGTCCTCAATCTGTATTTAGTCACCTCCCTTCTCACTCTCTTGTCCTTGATATAATGTCCTGGAAAGCAGAAAGAGAACCACTTCTGTAATCTATGGGTCCTATGTCCCCCCAGACACAGCAATTCCACGAGAACGTGCGTTCTTGAGCAGAGGACCTCAAATCTTGTGTAAGGTGGGAGAAAAGTGAGCTTCTCTGTCCCTTTTTGGACAACGATGCATTTTCAACACTTTCTCTGCACAGTATCACCTCAAAGGGCTACTCTAATTAGTCAAAGAATCTTTCCTGCAGGGTGTGACATTTTCGCAGACATGATGTCACCTTCCAAAATTTCTTGGCTCACTAAAGGAAATATGAAACATGTTGACGTTATGTGGAAGATTAATTGAGTTCTAATTTTTAATTTTGGAAATCTTCTTGGTCCTTTTGAGTGACAGCTGAGATCAAACCTACGAATGTATTGGAATAAATTACCTAAGGGGGATACTGTGCTCTGGGAATTTACAGTCTTAATAGAGATGTCATACAAGCATGAGATGGCTTGGAGGCTGGGTATGACAGACAGTCTGAACTTTGTGTCGGGTTTCACTTGAAGAAGAGATTAAACTAATACAGATAAAACTAAGTTATTCCAGTATTGTAGATTCTAGGCAAGTCTTGTTGAATTTTTCAGACTGTCTCAAGTTGCTGGAAGATTTTTGAGAAGCAACTGGCTTTGGAGTTGATTGTTACTTTTTAAAATTCTAAGGCTTTTTTTTCACCTTAGTCCAAAACATAATGGAAAGAATTTTCTATTCTTAAACAAATCATTAATGATGAGATAATCCTTCCCTTGTGGCTCAGCTGCTAAAGAATCTGCCTGCAATGCAGGAGACCTGGGTTCAATCCTTGGATCGGGAAGATCCCCTGGAGAAGGGAAACGCTACCACTCCAGTATTCTGGCCTGGAGAATTCAATGGACTGCATATTTCATGGGATGGCGAAGAGTCAGACACAACTGAGCGACTTTCACTTTCACTTTCAATCCATTCAATATTAATCACGTATTTTGAAATTAAAGTGTATGACTTTAAGTTGATTTCATTGTTTTTTCACATTTAAGTTAAATTCACAAAATATGTGTGAATCAATTTCTTAGTTTGCAATTGAAAGCTAGTACTACCTTAGCAGCACCAACATGGTATTGTTTCCTTCATAGGAAAGAAAACAGAACATGCTTTAATAAACTTTCACTCTCACCCTTGTTGCAAAACATTAATTATTTGTTAGTATTCAGAGTAATTTGTCTTCACCTTATTATAACAACGGGACTTCCCTGGTAAAGAACTCACCTGCCAATCCAGGAGACATGGGTTAGACCCCTGGGTTAGGAAGATCCCCTGGAAAAGGAAATGACAACCCACTCATGTATTTCCCGCCCCCCCGCCCCCGTATTCTTGCCTGGAAAATCCCATGCACAGAGGAGTCTGGTGGGCTGCAGTCCATGGGATTGAAAAAAGAGTCGGACACAACTAAGCAACTGAACAACAAAAAGCAATTATAACAATAACTTTTAAGAGTTAAAATAAATATAGATAGAGTTCTATGTATGTCTGAGGATATTGGAACAAATTGTCACCTAAAAAAGTGAAGTGATTTCTAGGAGAGGAGTAGCATCTTGGAAAGATCAACAAGACAGAGGAGACTGGACTCTGGAAGTTCTAGAGAAAGTTATACTTGGAAATTCAAGGCCAATCAGTGCCACGGGAATCTTGCCGGTTAGGAAGCCCTGATATCGCTCTGAACACTGAAATCAAAGCCAGAGAAAGGCACTGGAGCCTGGAGAAGTTGGGTCCAAGGAAGTGGAGTGGACCTCCAGAGAGGAGTTCTGGGGTCTTTGAGTCCCTATTCTCTAGGCTCCTGGCCACCGGGGGATGGGCCTGGCTAGAATGAGGGTCAAGGGGATCCTCATAATGGCTAAACAAGGGATGCAGGTGCCATATCCTGGCAGAATTTGAAATCAACTAGAGCAGAGGTAGACAACCCAAGCAGCTGAAAAGGTCATCGGGTGAACGGCTGCACAGAGCAAGGGGCTGTGAAGGTAGCAAACCCTGAAGCACTGCCACCACAAGCCGGAACAGTGCCTGCCCTTCGAACCTGTAAACAGACGCTCAGATGGCCCTGCCAGGCTCAGAGGAGGAGACATGGGGGCCAGCAGGGCCAGGCCACAGGAGACCTCGTGAGACACGGGAGAGGGTGGAGATTTCATCCCACGCTTGATTGGAAGTCTTTGGAAGTTCAAGCAGGCGGTCCTTAATCTGATTTGAAGTTTGAAAGGACTTCTGGGTGGAGACTGGAGGGAAGGCTTCGAGAGCGGAATTGCCTACTCCAGCAGGAGATCACGGCTGTGCCAGGCCACCCAGGAGCGTAGCTTGGCAGGGGTGATGGGCTTGTGCGGGAACAGAGGGGAGAATAGGTCCAGGTGCGTCTGCAGGACTTGCTGAAGGAGGGTGCAGAGGATGAGGGAGAGAAAAAAGTCCCACACGAGTTCCAGTTTCCAGGTTGAGTAGCTGGAATGATGCTGAAGACACAATCCCATGATTGTTTCAGATCATCTGGATTCCCCTTGCATAATCTTCTTGTTGCCATCTTCCTGTGAAAACCTCATGTAATGATCACTCAGTTAAAGCCACCCTTTTAACTCAGAACCCAACATCTGTTGCCTCAGTAAGAGCTTGCTGCTACTGCTGCTAAGTCGATTCAGTCATGTCCGACTCTGTGTGACCCCATAGACGGCAGCCCATCAGGCTCCACCGTCCCTGTGATTTTCCAGGCAAGAACACTGGAGTGGGTTGCCATTTCCTTCTCCAATGCATGAAAGTGAAAAGTGAAAGTGAAGTCGCTCAGTCTTGTCCGACTCTTAGTGACCCCATGGACTGCAGCCTACCAGGCTCCTCCGTCCATGGGATTTTCCAGGCAAGAGTACAGTAAGAGCTTAGATATGTCTTTAAATAATCCTCATGAGGGGATGTACAGACATCTTTTCCCAGTGTCCCAAGTCTCTGGCGAATATTTCGCATGTTTTTGTTCCAAGTATACTTTAATAGTGAAGACAGATACATATAACTTGAAAGTGCTCAGAACAATGGGGTCTTTTGAAGGTTCTGGTACACGTGGGTTGAGGGCAGCGTTAGGAGAAAACCGTGCTGATGTCTGAGCACGTGTCTCCTTCCAAAAACAAATGTGAAATGTTCTGAAGAAAAAGTTGAGAGCTGGCGACCAAGAAATCTGACTCCAGAATATAAACTGTGTAAGAAGGACGCTGACGGAAGGGAGCATGGATTGAAAAGTCGTTGGATCAGAACACAGAGGAAGATCCTTTCGCCGCCCTCACCTTGCAGACTTGGAATCAGGAGCAAACTTGGCTTTCAGTTCTGACCATGGTTTTAGGAACATCATTAATCTTTCTGAACCTCCATTCCTTAATCCAAAAAATGGATGATAACATTTATTTTGTGGAGCTGTCATGACATTTACAAATACTTGATTTGAAGTGCCTATCACATGTATCTTGCTAAAAGTTATTTCTTTTTATTAAAATATTTAATAAGATGATGCATTCATTGACTATTTTATCCACAGGTTGTTTGAGGATCCCTGGCAACTGCTATAGACCAGTCTAGTGGCTGGACACACAGGATAAATGAAAATATCCTTGGCCTAAGGTCATATAATAAACTCTAGACTCCATGTCTACTAAGTGCTATTGGAACTAAAACTTTAAAAAAACAACTAGACATGACTTGGAAAGCACCAGAAGGAATAGGAAGTTCCTCTGAGCAGAGGAAGGTAGAGAAAGGCAGTTGTAAATGCAGGGGAGGATATGAAAAAAATAAGGGCATGAAATTACATCATCTACCTACGGCATGGTGAGAAGCATAGTGTGGCTAAAATGTAGGGTATGTGTACGTTGGAAAGAAGTGTTGATCCATAAAATCTAAAAGAGAATAAGGAACCTGGGCTTGATATGATAAAGAGGTGCAGATCAGTATAGTTTTATTTTTATTTATTTTGGTGCAGAACATTTTTTAAAGTCTTTTTTAATTTTTTACAATATTGCTACTGCTTTATATTTTTTGATTTTTTGGCTGTGAGGCATGTGGGATCTTAGCTCCCAGGCCAGGAATCACCTGTGCTGGAAAGCAAAGTCTTAACCACTGGGCCACCAGGGAAGTCCTTTAGACCAACGTAGTTTTAAAAGTAATTTTCAAACATTTAGCATTCACATATGCATCTTCATACCTCAAATTTGCATTTTAAATACCAAGGATGCATGTTTAACCTGCCCCTTACTCTGGTTGGAGAAGGAAATGGCAACCCACTCCAGTATTCCTGTCTGGAAAATCCCATGGACAGAGGAGCCTGGCAATCCATAGGATTGCAAAGAGTCAGACACAACTGAGCGACTACACACTTACTCTGGTTCATTGTTGCTATTGCTCAGTCGTTCGGTCATGTTGACTCTTTGAGACCTCATGGACTGCAGCACACCAGGCTCCTCTGTCGTCTATTATCTCCTGGAGGTTTCTCAGAGTCTTATCCATTGGGTCAGTGATGCTATCTGACCATCTCACCCTCTATCACCGTCTTCTCTAGCCCTTGATCTTTCCCAATATCAGGGTCTTTTCCAGTGAGTCAACGCCTCGAATCAGGTGGCCAAAGTACTGGAGCTTCAGCATCAGTCCTTCCAATGAATACTCAGGACTGATCTCCTTTAGGATGGACTGGTTGGATCTCCTTGTAGTCCAAGGGACTCTCAAGAGTCTTCTCCAGAACCACAGTTTGAAAGTATTAATTCCTCAGGACTCAACCTTCTTTATGGTTCAGTTCTCACATCCATACATGACCTTGGAAAAACCATAGTTTTGACTATATGGACCTTTGTAAAGTGATGTCTCTACTTAATGTGCTGTTTAGGTTTATCATAACTTTCTTTCCAAGGAACAAGTATCTTTTAATTTCATGGCTGCTGCAGTCACTATCTGCAGTGATTTTGGAGCCCAAGAAAATAAAGTCTGTCACTAATTCCACTTTTTCCCTTTATATTTGCCATGAAGTGATGGAACTGGATGTCATGAACTTAGTTTTTTTAATGTCATAGCTCTTTTTAAATAGCTACAATGAGGTACACTTGACGTATATTTAAAGTGTCAGTCAGTTCAGTTCAGTCGCTCAGTCGTGTCCAGCTCTTTGTGACCCCATGAATTGCAGCACGCCAGGCCTCCCTGTCCATCACCAACTCCTGGAGTTCACCGAAACTCTTGTCCATCGAGTTGGTGACGCCATCCAGCCATCTCATCCTCTGTTGTCCCCTTCTCCTCCTGCCCCCAATCCCTCCCAGCATCAGAGTCTTTTCCAATGAGTCAACTCTTCACAGGAGGTGGCCAAAGTACTGGAGTTTCAGCTTTAGCATCAGTCCTTCCAAAGAACACCCAGGACTGATCTCCTTTAGAATGGACTGGTTGGATCTCCTTGCAGTCCAAGGGACTCTCAAGAGTCTTCTCCAACACCTCAGTTCAAAAGCATCAATTCCTCGGCACTCAGCTTTCTTTATAAGTCCAACTCTCACATCCATACATGACCACTGGAAAAACCATAACCTTGACTTGATGGACCTTTGTTGGCAAAGTAATGTCTCTGCTTTTGAATGCTGTCTAGGTTGGTCATAACTTTCCTTCCAAGGAGTAAATGTCTTTTAATTTCATAGCTACAATCACCATCTACAGTGATTTTGGAGCCCAGAAAAATAAAGTCTGACACTGTTTCCACTGTTTCCCCATCTATCTGCCATGAAGTGATGGGATCAGATGCCATGATCTTCGTTTTCTGAATGTTGAGCTTTAAGCCAACTTTTTCACTCTCCTCTTTCACTGTCATCAAGAGGCTTTTGAGTTCCTCTCCACTTTCTGCCATAAGGGTGGTGTCATCTGCATATCTGAGGTTATTGATATTTCTCCCGGCAATCTTGATTCCAGCTTGTGCTTCTTCCAGTCCAGCGTTTCTCATGATGTACTCTGCATATAAGTTAAATAAGCAGGGTGACAATATACAGCCTTGGCGTATTCCTTTTCCTATTTGGAACCATGTCCAGTTCTAACTGTTGCTTCCTGACCTGCATATAGGTTTCTCAAGAGGCAGGTCAGGTGGTCTGGTATTCCTATCTCTTTCAGAATTTTCCACAGTTTATTGTGATCCGCCCAGTCAAAGGCTTTGGCATAGTCCATAAAGCAGAAATAGATGTTTTTCTGGAACTCTTTTGCTTTTTTGATGATCCAGCAGATGTTGGCAATTTGATCTTTGGTTCCTCTGCCTTTTCTAAAACCAGCTTGAACATCTGTAAGTTCATGGTTCATGTATTGCTGAAGCCTCACTTGGAGAATTTTGAGCATTACTTACTAGCGTGTGAGATGAGTGCAATCAAGACAGAGGACCTGGCTATTATTCCCAAAGTTTCCCCCCGCACTTTGTAATATCACCCTCTCCCTAGGAAGCCTCTGATCTGTTTTTTGTCACTAGAGATTAGTTTGTACTTTCAAGAGCTTCATTTTAATGGAATAATACAGCATGCACTCCTTTCTGTGGACTTCACTCAGCAGGACTATTTCGAGATGCATCTAGGTTGCTGCTTTTATTAATTGTTAATTCTCTGTTAGTGCTGAGTCATCTTCCATGGTATGAGAGTTCCACAATTGCTTATCCATTATCTGTTGACGGACTTCTGACTTGTTTCCAGTTTGGTTAGGAAACCGTTACTTCCCTCCCTTCCATTAATCAGACCTCAGCCACATGGTCACTGCATAGAAAAGAGACCATGCCTTTGAACTGATTTCCCCTGAAATAGAATGTAGGCAGTTTGGTGGGGGTATTATCCAGCTGTCAACATTAGTGAGCGGAGTGAAGCCTGATGCATTAGATTATCTAACTGCATTAAGTTCTCCTGGGTGCATAACATAAGGTCGGTAGGAGTATTGAGGGTACTGTATCAGAAACATGCTTGTTTACAAGTTAGGGAGTTTGAGGTTGACACATACACACTGCTATATTTAAAATGAAAAACCAAGAATGACCTACTTACATAGTACAGGGAACTCTGTTCCATGTTATGTAACAACCTAAATGGGAAAATAATTTGAAAAATAATAGACACATGTAGACACATGTATATCTATCTCACTCAGTGGTGTCCAACTCTTTGTGACCCCACAGACTGTAGCCTGCCAGGCTGCTCTGTCCATGGGGTTTCCCAGGCCAGGATACTGGAGTGGGTAGCCATTCCTTTCTCCCGGGGATCTTCCTGACCCAGGGATCAAACCCAGGTCTCCTGCATTGCAGGCGGATTCTTTACCTTCTGAGCCACCAGGGCAGCCCCTTTATTTTTAACAGAACTGCTTTGCTGTATACCGGAAACTATTACAACTATATTCCAGATACAGCTGTTAATCAACTACACTCCAGTATAAAAGAATTCAAAGTTAAAAGGAATAGGCTTTGGAAGGGCACTTGAAACCATACTGTACTCTAGGGAAGTATTTTCCACAGCAGGAGTCCTTCCTACCTCCAAACCAACTCCTGCCAGATATGAAAGGCAAATTCAGAATTTAAAAGTCATTTTCCTTGTTCCATTTTTATGATTTTTTCACAGTAAATTCTGATTTAATTGCCAATGTAAATCTCTCTTTAATTTATCATCCGTCAGCAAAATTGTGAAAGAGAGCATTCATATGCACACAGAATATGAACATGACCTAGAATGGCAGGTCCCTTGGTTCCGTGTTACTTTATGTATATTATTCAAACACGTGAGTCATATCAGCTTCAAATCAAAAAATGTTCTGGAAAGCGTTTTTAAAAATTAAAACTTCAAGATAGTGATCAAAACCCCAAACTTTTTTCTCATAAATGTAATATCAAAAGCACATAATCCAGGATAGTAAAATAGTTTATTTACAAACAATTAGCATAGCTTCAGAGAAGGCAATGGCACCCTACTCCAGTACTCTTGCATGGAAAATCCCATGGACAGAGGAGCCTGGTGGGCTGCAGTCCATGGGGTCGCAAAGAGTCGGATACGACTGAGCAGCTTCACTTTGACTTTTCACTTTCATGCATTGGAGAAGGAAATGGCAACCCACTCCAGTGTTCTTGCCTGGAGAATCCCAGGGACGTCAGAGCCTGGTGGGCTGCTGTCTATGGGGTCTCACAGAGTTGGACACGACTGAAGCGACTTAGCAGGAGCTGCATAGCTGAGTTATGTTATAGTAAAACTATCACCAAAAAGGAGTACTATATTGAAATGTATTCTGATTGTTATTGTTTACAAGGTAAATATCCATTCTTGACTTACCTCCTATTTTCCCACCCTTTGATGATAATAGCTAGCATTCATAGAGGCAATATCAATGTCATTTAATTTTATATTGTATATAGAATGGATAAATAACAAGGTCCTATGGTATAGTACAGGGTACTCTATCCAGTGCTCTGTGATAAACCATATGGAAAAGAATTTTAAAAGTATATATATCAATATCTATGTATAACTGAATCACTTTGCTGTACAGTAGAAATTAACACTGGTAAAGAATCCATCTGTCAATGCAGGAGACATAAGAGATGCAGGTTTGATTCCTAGGGTGGGAAGATGCCCTGGAGGAGAGCATGGCAACCCCTCCAGTATTCTTGGCTGGAGAATCCCCATGAGCAGAGGAGCTTGGCGGACTGCAGTCCATGGGGTTGCAAAGAGCTGGACATGACTGAATGACTTAGCGTGCATACATCAAATATACTTGAACAAAGTAAACTTTAAAGTATCATTTAATTTTAGAATGAAGAGAAAAGAAACAGGAAATCAACAAAAAATCCTGTAAAATGTCTAAGTAACTCCAAATCCTTTCTCAAGAAACTGAGATATTAATTTTTGCCTTGTTCATCTTGTACAGTCCAATAAACTACTTCAAGTAAATGGAGAGAATTAAAAATCATTTCAAGAATTGCATTTAGTGGAATAAGAGCAATGATGAGACTTTTCCATTAAATTCCAGGGGGGCAGTGAATATATTATCTTACTGTTGCCTCCTCCAAGATCAGCATGAAGCACTGTGGATGGGAATGAAGTTGTTTATCTATCCTGCCCTAATTGGCCCCCTTAAGTCATTCCCAGTAGAACTGACTTTCTGATTCTAATGAATAATGAAGTCTTTCTGTAATTCATGCCAGTATCTGAAGGTGACCCAGCCTGGTCTCAGTCAGAATAAGCAGTGGTTTCTTCTAACCATGGTTGACCATCAGCATCTTCACAGATTGAAAGGACTGATTCCGAAGCTGACGCTCCAATCCTTTGGCTGCCTGATACAAAGAGCTAACTCACTGGAAAAGACCCTGATGCTGGGAAAAGATTGGAGGAAAAAGGAGAAGGGGTCAGCAGAGGATGACATGGTTAGGTAGCACCACTGACTCAATGGACATGAACTTGAACAAACTCCAGGAGATAGTGAAGGACAGAGGAGGCTGGCATGCTGCAGTCCATGGGGTTGCAAAGAGTCAGACATGACTTAGCAACACAGTAACAACAAAACACTCTTCATAGAGCCCTACCTGAGATTAACTCTATGATCACCACCACCTATTCCTAACCAATCAGGGTCACAAATACTAAGAAATGTTGATAATTACAGTGAAATATTCATGTAAGTGACTTTGAAAAGTTACTCAGGTCTTCTCTCTTGTCATAGTGATATCCTACACACATGTTTTGATGGGTATCCACTCACTACTTGATAAAGCCCCATTTATTTAGCATGGCAAATCATGGCGCAGTCTGACCTTCCAATGACTTGTGACAAGCACTGTTTATTGCCCACCTCAGTCCCTCACTGTCTTCTTTGTCTGCTTGCTCAGGTGCTCAGCTGTGTCTAACTCCTTGAGACCCCATGGACTGAAGCCCACCAGGATTCTGTGTCCATGGAATTTTCCAGGCAAGAATACTGGAATGGGTTGCCATTTCCCCCTCTAGGGGATCTTCCAGACCCAGAGATTGAACCCTGGTGCCCTGTGTCTACTTCATTGGCTGGCAGGTTCTTTACCCTGTGTCATCTGGGGACCCTCTCTTCTTTGTCTGCTGCTGCTGCTAAGTCACTTCAGTTGTGTCCGACTCTGTGGGACCCCATAGACCGCAGCCCACCAGGCTCTCCCGTCCCTGGGATTCTCCAGGCAAGAACACTGGAGTGGGTTGCCATTTCCTTCTCCAATGCATGAAAGTGAAAAGTGAAAGCGAAGTTGCTCAGTCGTGTCCGATTCCTCGAGACCCCATGGACTGCGGCCTACCAGGCTCCTCCGTCCATGGGACTTTCCAGGCAAGAGTACTGGAGCGGGGTGCCATTGCCTTCTCCAGAACCTAATTTTATGAGGCTTCTGAAAGAGGCTTTTCTGTCATGTAATGTGTGTGTGTTATGTGTGGTTAGTTGCTCAGTTGTGTCCGACTCTTTGTGACCACATGGACTCAACTTTCCATTATGGAGCTCGCCAGGCTCCTCTGTCCGTGGGATTCTCCAGGCAAGAATATTGGAGTGGGTTGCCATTTCCTTCTCCAGTCATGTAATATATTTAGAAAAAAAAAAAATCTCCTGGGAACGTCTGGCACAGTTTTCCTGTTCTGACAGCAGTCACATCTTCTTCCATTTAAGCTTTGACTCATGCAGTGGACAGTCATCTCACAGACACAGGGAAAGGCTAAAGCCAAGGGAATAACAGAGATGCCCACTCAAAATCATGATGTGGCTAAATAACACCAGAATGCGCCAACTCTAACATGTTTTTATGTGAGAAAAACACCCCTGTTTTTAAAGCTCTCATTAGTCAAATAATCGCCTTCCTGAGGGACACATGGTTTTCAGAGAAATGTCCCCTTGTTTCCTCCCTCATGCCCCATGACCGGGACTCACCCAGGGCACGGTGCCTAGGGCATGCTGTTGCTGTAAGTGAGCTCAGGTTTGGGGGTTTGCCACTCAAAAGTCAGGGCTTGCTCATAGCTCAGTTGGTAAAGAATCTGCCTGCAATGCAGGAGACCTAGGTTCGATTCTTGGGTCAGGAAGATCCCCTGGAGAAGAAAATGGCAACCCACTCCAGTATTCTTGCCTGGAAAATCCCACGGGCAGAGGAGCCTGGAGGGCTACAGTCCATGGAGTCGCAAGAGCTGGACACGACTGAGCGACTAAACCACCACCTCTCAGAAGTCAATGGTTGAGAAGCTAGTGACTGTAGAAGGGATAGATGCTTTCATCAGAAAAGCTGGAAATCTGGGGAAGATGTGGATTCATGTCCTGAGAACAACGCTAAAGATGCAGCTCAGTTGGAACAGTTTTCAAAGGGAAACATGGGAGAAGAGGAGATTCTCAGTGAGTCCTGGAGGCAAGGGGCTGGGTTCTGCATCCTTCTCCATTGTGCAGACTGGCTGACTCTCAGAAGATTACCTTGCCCATGTGATCGGCCTGCAGGATTGCAAAAGGGGCACTTAGGGGTAGAGAGCTAGTCATTCTTTCACTTAATTTCTTCTTCTTGTTTCTTTTAATCTAGGAAAAGAATGAAGAGGTTAAGAAAGGCATAGTGTGTATTCAGGCAAGCATAAGCCCAGAATTGGGTCCAAATGCCGAGTGATCTCATTCCTATAATTAGGCTATTTTAAGGTTAAAGGGGGACAGAGATGGGCAAACAGGAGGAGGGCAAAAGAGCTGCTTTCACTGCTCGTTTTGTTTTGAAATCACATCATTTAATCTCTTAGGGACTTCCCTGGTGGCTCAGATGGTAGAGCATCTGCCTTCAATGTGGGAGACCCAGGTTCTATCCCTGGGTCAGGAAGATCCCCTGGAGAAGGAAATGGCAACCCACTCCAGTACTCTTGCTTGGAAAATCTCATGGACTTAGGATCCTGGTGGGCTACAGTCCATGGGGTCGCAAAGAGTTGGACACGACGGAGTGACTTCACTTTCACTTTCATTTAATCTCTTAGCCTGGAAGGCCCTTCTCTGCCACGTGGCTTCTTACTCATCCTTGAACACCTGCTTAAATTCGGCTTCGCAGTGGAGTCTTCACCTGGGCTTAGCCCAGATTTGCTCCGTGTCCCCATAACCCTGGATGCCTACCTTGATTTTTACCTTCATCTCCTTTTATTGTCATTAATTATTTATTAACACATGCTTATTCTACCCTCTAGAAACCAGTCCCCTTGTCACCAGGGACCACAGCTTATGCCTTTGTGTATATTTTTGGAATGCTTGCATGTGCTCAGTAGCGTCCAGCTCCTTGAGACCCCATGGACTGTCCTTGGAACTTTCCAGGCAAGAATACCAGAGTGGGTTGCTACTCCTGGGGATCTTTCCAGCCCAGGGATCAAACCCACATCTTCCTCATCTCCTGTATTGGCAGGTGAATTCTTTACCAACTGTACAACCTGTGAAACCCCATATTTTTGGAATAGTTATCAGTAAATATTTATGGAATGAAACAGAAAAGGAAGAAGAATGAATAAAACCCACTTTAAACTTGTATGCATTTTTCTACAAAAGTGTTCATTTGATCTCCAAAAGTATGACAGGATGCTGTCTGTCCAGGTGAGCAGCAAACGTTTTGGGGCGTAGTTTTGGCTTGAAGGCCTTAGATGACTTCATAATTTTCTATGGTTACTTTGAAATTCCATTTGTAATTTTATTGAAAATTTTAAAAGCACTTATTTTATGTATATACAATTTGCATATATTGTCACTTATATTTTGTTTGGCTTTTCAATGAAGAAATCACAGCTACCATCAATAGGCTATATGCCAGGTATATTTCCAGGTTTTAGATGAACCAAACAAACAATATATTTGCCTTCATTGATTTTTCATTCTAATGAAAAATATATCTGATATACATATGGCTACAATGAGCTAAATATAAGGCAGTCATATCACAACTGTTTTTATAATTTTCTTATGTTATATTCTATGGAAGACACATCAAAAAACAAAACTACATAATATCTGCCTAGAATCACATACCAAATAGTTGCAAAATAAAGGCTTCATTAAATAAAACATACCAATATTTTATAGAGAATCAAAAGTTTTTTTAAATTTGCCTACTATAGAAGCTGTGACTTCAGCTAAGAACAGACTTAGCCTGCTGACGTCTGCTCCAGAGTGGAACAACAGTTGGGAAGATGCCTGCAGGATCCCCCTGCTTTCATCAGTGTCAAAAGCTTACTATGATTTCATAAGGTAAGTAATTCTTGGAAGTACTAACATATTTCTTGAGTATATGGTGGGGAAAATGCATGGCATGGAGACACAGTGGGTTTTCAAAGAGTCATCCGTCTCATTCCACATTCTTTCAATTCACAACACCTTTTACCATTTTTCTACCATGCTTATGGGATGGTCTCAGGTTCCAGTTTTTTCCCAGCAACCAGGTCTCTTCACCGGTGATACCTACTTTCAAAGATCCACCTGCCAGTGCAGGAGATGAAGAAGACTCAGGTTCGATCCCTGGGTTGGGAAGATCCTCTGGAGGAGGAAAAGGCAACCCACTCCAGTATTCTTGCCTGGGAAATCCCATGGGCAGAGTAGCCTGGTGGGTTACAGTCCAGGAGGGAGCCACAAAGAGTCAGACACAACTGAGTACATTCTGTTAGTAAAATATATATATGCTGCTGCTGCTGCTAAGTCGCTTCAGTCGTGCCCTACCCTGTGCCACCCCATAGACGGCAGCCTACCAGGCTTCCCCGTCCCTGGGATTCTCCAGGCAAGAACACTGGAGTGAGTTGCCATTTCCTTCTCCAGTGCAGGAAGTGAAAAGTGAAAGTGAAGTCGCTCAGTCGTGTCTGACTCTTAGCGACCCCATGGACTGCAGCCTACTAGGCTCCTCCGTCCATGGGATTTTCCAGGCAGGAGTACTGGAGTGGGGTGCCATTGCCTTCTCTGAAAATATATATATACACACACATATATACATATTTCAAATCAGTGTTTATTCTCTCCCTGCATCATGTCAGGTTTATTTGAAGAGAAGTCTTTTCTTCTATATTTATTTCACTTTAAACTGTAATCAGAGACAATTTCATATTTTGTGTGTATCTGCTCTCTAAGTGTAGGCTGACTTTGAGGGCCTGGTGCCTCGCCAGGCAGCTCTGTTCCTATTCTTTCCCTAATCTTAACTCCCTCCCTTCTCTTTCCTTATCCCAAACCCTGACAGTTTCAGTGCCAAATTATCTTAAATTAATTATTATTCATTCCATTTTATTTTAATTATTTAAAATGATAGCTAAAGCTCATATTACTCTGGCTCTTACTATTTTATGATATTAATTAGAGGAACTAAACTCTTTCAGGAAGAGATTTTATCTAACCTGCAAATGGTTTGTAAATCACATTCTCTTATTCTTGTGTTATTATGCTTCCCCTCAGTATGATTTCTGACACATTTTATATGAAATCTTTTGTACAAAACTACTGGATACTTAACCAAGAAGGTTTTGTGCTCTCTAAAAATACACGGATCTTATCTACATTTTCTCATTAGGAAAGATTTTTTTAAATGAATGCTCATGAAGATCTTTGAAAACTGAAAAAGTCTCATTCAAAACAAATGCTTTGTGTAAGTTCTTGTTTTGAGTACCTTAGGTTGGATTGTATAAAAGGCTATTTCCTTTCCTGGGGGCCGTGGTATTAGCCAAGACAGATTTCTTCATTTATCAATATTTTAATATGACATTTGAAGGCTGAGCAGTTACAGAGAAATATCCATGACTCAGATTTCACATCTTTCCTTCTAGGGTGACTTCTGAGTGTCCCAAACTTTTCACAAAATATATTTTGTCTGTGATTAGCCATTTGAATAATAATATTGGCTAACAGATGTTACAAAAAAGACTTAAAATTTGTCTATTGTTTGTTTTCCTATTAATTTTGGTTTAAAATATACTTGTACTTGTCTGTTTGATTTGTGTTTTATTGACATTGATTGATGTATTAGAAGTCACTCTGAAAGTGGAAGTATTAGTCGCTTAGTTGTGTCTGACTCTTTGCAACCTCATGGACTATAGCTCAACAGGCTTCTCTGTTCATGGAGTATTCCAGGCAAGAATACTGGAGTGGGTAGCTATTCCCTTTTCCCGGGGATGTTCCCTACCCAAGGATCGAACCCTAGTCTCCTAAAAAAAAAACATAGAAAATGAAAAATTCAGAAAAAATGTTTAGTACTTGGTATTAAATTTTTACCTTATGAACTTAGAAAGATGGTTTCAATAAAGTTTAGAGAATGTACAGAATTCCCCCTACTTCCTTTAAAAAAATTGTTTAAACTTTAAAATCTGGAAAAAACATTTTTAGTATTTTAAAAATTCATTTCATTTATTTCAATTTTTACCAAATTTGAGAGAGGCGTTTTTGTATGTTGTTAAAACATGGAGAACTACACTAGGAGGTATTTTTTTTCCCTACAACTTTATTTTTTTATGACTTCACTATGTCATGGGTTCTATGAATAACATTTCTGTGCAAGTTGATGCAACATAGTAAACTCTGTATAGACGTTCAGACTGCCTGCATTCAGGGGCTGTCTCCACAGGCATTTACAGTGAAAACTTAGACTACTTATTTATCCTTTCTAAATTTCATGTTTTTAATTTAAAAAGCTAGAATCATAATACAACTCCTGGATTTTTTATTAAGAAAAGAACACACACAAAAAACATAGTATTAGATGCATAATATTATTCAAGCGTAGATGTATAGTATTAAACATAAAGGCAAGATATTTGGCTATTTTAAAGATAAAATATGTACAGTTCTAGTAATACAATGAACCCAGAAAAAAAGAATCTTTGCTGGGACATCTTTTTTCCTTTCAAGAAAGCCCCAGAGGTGGGGGGTGCCCAGAAGTAGCCCCAACCTTCATGGTGCATTAGCAGCGCACAGCAATTTATCGCCTGGCCTTATTCCCAGACTGAAGGCAGGCAGAATAGTGCCCTGAAACACTCTCAGCCCCTAATGTCCATGCCCTGATCCCTGGAACCTGAGCATGTTATGTTACATAGCGAAAGAGACTTCTCAGATATAATCGAAATTGAGACCCTTAAATAGTTAAATGGTCTGGCATTTCTCAGGTGGACTTCACCTAGCGACATGAGCCCTCAAGTGTCCTCTCTCCAGCTAGACATAGAGAGACACAGCTGAAGTGGGAGTCAGGGAAAGTCCAAGAGCAGGCAGAATCTGGGGTCCTGTTACTGGCTCTGAGTTAGGGGGTTGTATGACAGGACCAGGGAAAACACTCTAGGAATGAAGAGCAAGCCTAGCTGACAGCCAGGAGTGAAGCAGGGGCGTCAGTACCACAATAGCAGGGACCTCAATTCTGCCAGCATCCTGATGGATGAGGAAGAAGATTCTTCTCCAGGCTCTTCAGTTAGGAGCCCGGTGGACCCTCATACTTTGAGTTTATGAGACCTGGAGCAGAGACACCAGCCAACCCAGGTATCTGACCTGCGGATCCATGAGAAAGTTGGCACAGAGAAGAGGCCTTAATGCCCCAGGGCTCCTGCCCTGGGCACTTCCTGCCCCAGTTTCTAGGGCTTTAAAGCAAATCAAGCAGCTGCACCAAAGATCCATATAGTCAAAGCAAATGATTTAAGCAAAGGTTTTTCCAGTAGTCATGTACAGATGTGAGAGCTGAACCATAAAGAAGGTTGAGTGCTGAAGAATTGATGTTTTTGAACTGTGGAGCTGGAGAAGACTCTTGCAAGTCCCTGGATCAAACCAGTCAATTCTAAAGGAAATCAACCCTGGATATTAATTGGAAAGACTGATGCTGAAGCTTCAGTACTTTGACCATCTGATGAGAAGTGTCAATTCAATGGAAAAGAGTCTGATGCTGGGAAAGATTGAGGACAGGAGGAGAAGGGGAGGACAGAGGATGAGATGGTAGGATGGCATCACTGACTCAAAGGACATGAGTTTGCACAGGCTTCGGGAGATGCTGAAGGACAGGGAAGCCCAATGGGGTGTAGTCCATGGGGTTGCAAAGAGTCAGATGTGACTTAGGGACTGAACAACAAAGCACCTACTCTACCCATGAACAATAAGTAAACAACCTAAAAAGGAAGTGCCTTCAGAGCACATGCTTAATAAAATTAAAGCATTTAGAGAAATACTATTCCATATGCCAAGTCTACAGGACAAACAAGAAAAATTGTGGCTCCTCTCAGAGGAAAGAAAGTCCTCCTTTTGGAGTATTTGGGCTATTCTAAGTAAAGCCTCAGCTTCAGCTCAGGAAAGATTTGAAAACAGCCTCTTACTGGCTGAATCAATCTTCACAGTATCCCTGCGTTTTTGTAAATGATGCATCGGGCTTCTCGGCAGGGCCAGATGTGGAATTTTATTTGCTGGACAGGAGATTATTGAGAATGCTCAATATAAAAAGTGTCCACTCTGGATTTCATTAGGGAACAAATGAGCTATGGCCAGTCCTGGGGTTTAAACAGGGGACCCAGGCTCAAAACACAGCTGCTTCCTCCTCTTTTCCAGGTCAGAAAAAAACAGCGCTGCTAGAAATTGACCAGGTCCCCTGCCTCCCCCCTACTGTCTTCAGGCTGCCCTTTGATTTCAGCTGGTCCCCAGCTGTCCCCCCATCCTGCCTCCCTCCCTCCTCACCTGCCTCCTTCCCACCCCACCTCGCTCAGGAGGGATTAAGACCGAGGGGGACAGTGCGCCTGGTCATCTATTTTAATCCCAGTTAATGTAGCTTTGCTTCCTCCTGGGAAGGACCCAAAAACTCCAGTTGCAGAGTGGATTAAATCTGCAAAAACATTTTACCTGATTTGGCAACTTGTTTTCCTGTCCACTACAGCACGTTCAGTCAAACTTTCACTCGTATTGCGGTCCGAGGCATTTTTCTTTTTTTTCTTTTTGCTTGCTCCTATATTCCTATGGTGAATTCTTATATTTTAGTCCTACATCAGCGATCATCTCACGGCCCTGCTCTGGGTAATACACAAAGTGTACTATACAAGGAAACACGTTAGTGTTACTGATTTTAAATTTATTACCTTTTTAATTTCATAGCATTTTTTGGCCCCATGTATTATGCATAGTTTCGTTTTTGGCAGTCTGAACGCCTACTAGGACACACGTCCAAAACCCAGCCCAGGTGGTAATCGATGAATAAGAAGAATCTTTTGCCAGAGTCATTAGTCTCTGCATTTTATTCTTTCTCAGCAACATGCTCTTAAAAAAAAAAAAAAAAAGGAAGACAGACTGAGTGAAAACGTTTAAGTAATGCAAGGCCCGTGGGTGTTACTGTCAGTCTCTTTACCTCTTGGGCAAAGACTTTTATATTTAATCAAATTGCTCAAAACCTTTTTCTTCTCTGCATAGATCAATACCTTTCTACAGGAAGTGGGCTGACTCTTTCTCATGGTTACATTAAAAGTTTGGAAGAGGTCATTTAGTTAGAGACGCTACATCCCAATGGCCAAACGGAATGTATTAGACTGCTGTTGTCTGTACCAACTCATGACTGCTAGGTTTCACAGCCTTCAAAGAGCTTTGCTAGGATTTCTCTTTCTCAGATCTTGTTTATCCACTTACCTCTTGTCTTGAAATACAGTTCAGATAGGGCCTTCTCAAAACTTAGCCAGCTTGTGAATCCCCCAGGGATAATGTCCGGATTCAGACTGGACCCGTTGGCCTGAATGTCTGCATTCCTAGCTCCCTCCCCGGGGAGGCGCTGTTCAGGTCTACACTTGAAAAGCGACTTCTACTCTGTGTGCTAGGAGAGCCAAGTGCAGACTCGGGCCAATCCGGTTCTGCCACTCACCGGTAGAGGAAGGTTTCCTCCTTCTGGATTTAGCCACATTACCTATCTCAAATTTCACAGCTAGGATTACCTGAAATAATGCATGTAAAGCACCTAGCCATTTACCTAGCTTGTAGGAAACACTCAATAATGGGCAGGCTTTTGTTTTGTATTTTGATCATCACTTTTATTTATTTAAAAAAAATTCTATTATAATATAGTTGATATACAATGATGCATCAGTTCCGGGTGCTCAGCAAAGTGCTGCTGCTGCTGCTGCTAAGTCACTTCAGTCGTGTCCGACCTGTGCGACGCCATAGACAGCAGCCCACCAGGCTCCCCCGTCCCTGGGGTTCTCCAGGCAAGAACACTGCAGTGGGTTGCCATTTCCCTCTCCAATGCATGAAAGTGAAAAGTGAAAGTGAAGTCGCTCAGTCGTGTCTGACTCTTGGCGACCCCAGGGACTGCAGCCTACCAGGCTCCTCGGTCCATGGGATTTTCCAGGCAAGAGCATCGCATTCTCTGAGATTCCAGGTGTAAGTGACATCGTGTGATATTTGTCTTTCTCCGTCTGGCTTTCTTCACTCAGGACTATCATCCCCAGGTCCATGCATGTTACTGCAAATGGCATTACTTCATTCATTTTCATGGCTGGGTTATATATCCTTTTAATTATTTCAATTGTCTTTCTATCTTCCACTCAAGACTAAGCTTATATCCATTTACTGAAAAGAGCAGGGAGGTGGGAAGCATCGTGCAGGGCCCCTGTGGGGACATTCCTATAACAGAGGGGCCCAGGTGGCATCTGCTCACTGGGTCATTCTGGGGCAATCAAAGTCTAGGCAGGGGGCCTGGCACATTCCTTCGTCTGAATGGAGGTGAGCAAGCTGATGGGGTCATGAGGGAAGCTGGCATGAATAAATGGTGTCCAAACCCAATAATGGTGATGGGAGGCCTGTGTTCTGGACGGGTGTTTACGGGCAGGTGTATTCTAGATGTCACATTCAAGGCCACCCAGAGACACCCACAGACGAAGCTATGACCAACCTAGACAACAGCTTAAGAAGCAGAGACATCAATTTGTCAACAAAGGGCCATATAGTCAAAGCTATGGTTTTTCCAGTAATCATGTATGGATATGAGAGTTAAACCATAAAAAAGGCTGAGCACTGAAGAAGTGACGCTTTCTAAGTGTGGTGCTGGAGAAGACTCTTGAAGGTCCCTTGGACTGCAAGGAGATCAAATCAATCAATCCTAAAGGAAATCAACCCTGCATATTCATTGGAAGGACTGATGCTGAAGCTCCAATACTTTGCCCACCTGATGCGAAGTGTCAGCTCATTGGAAAAGACCCTGACGCCTGGAAAGATTGAGGGCAGAAGGAGAAGGGGGAGATAGAGGATGAGATGGTTGGATGGCATCGCGGACTCAATGGACATGAGTTTGAGCAAACTCTGGGAGTTAGTGAAGGACAGGGAAGCCTGCTGTGCTGCAGTCCGTGGGGTCACAAAGAGTCAGACATGACTCAGCTACTGAACAACAGCAAGAGACTGGTCCAGTGGTGCTTCTCCCGCTGTCCACTTTACAGAAGGACGGCCACTGACCCGTAGACGCATCTCACAATAGCCTGCGTGTGTCTGGCGCTCTATTATGTCTGATGCAATTGCAAATATTGTGTCTTGCGTCATCCGTACACCTCTCCTATGAAAGAAGCACCACCACTGGGAGGACAAGGGGACTTAGAACAGCCTCAAAACCCTCCAGTGAGAAGGGCATCTGGGGATTGGTTCTCCTGCCTTGAAGCCCAGGCTGATCCCATGACCCCTTCCACTTATAGGACAGACACCTCAGAAATACAGTCTAATGCTCAACCTTCACAGCAGACTGGATTGCAGTAGAAAACTTCTCTGACTATATCTGTGTGGACCGAATTCACGTGCCCAGCCTCCTTCTACTGACTTTTTCAAAACAGGAGGAAAACCTGCAAAGCAGGAAAATGAGCTGAGTATCTGTGCATGTTCTGGGCAAAGTGGTCGTGACAGGGAAAACTGACCATGACCTCAGATTAAAAGTCCTTGCATTGCCAAAATACTGCAGAGCTGTTTGAAGCCTTTTTTTAAATGTGAGGAAAGGAAAAGGGATCTACAGAAAGGAAAAGTACAGATGGCAAATTATCTGAATACAATTTCACTTGGTCTGAGAAAAGACCAGGGAGTTGTCGTCACACGTTAAGACCTCTTATACTCTAGGCATTCAAAATTTTATATTCGTGTTTTCCCCATAAGGTTTGTCTATAGTTGCCACATCACTTTTGCAAAATTGACCCAAAACACTATGAGCCATATTATTCCTGTGTAGCTTTTTGTTTTTATACCCAGTGTCTTGAAAGCTTGAACTCATGGAAGTAGCATTCAAAAACATCCACTGTGTTTTATTATGGAAAATGCAACTTTCTTGTGCAAAATATATTTTATTTTACTGTGATGAGTTTAAACGGCTGCATCTAAGGGTTAAGCCTGTGCTGTTTGCAGGAGGAAGATGTATTTTTGTTAATATGTGTAATTCACTCCTATTTTGAGGTAGGGACTTTATTGGTCTTACTCTTATAAAATAGGAATTATATATGTCTTGAAATGTTCTAATTTCTTTAGTTTAGTTTAAAATATTAATTTGGTTGTCACTGAAATTATGTCTTTTGGTTGGGTCATTTTATATCTTTATGAGATTGATTAAAATTGCATAATGGGTTTGTCCATGTGAATTTTCTGTTTTTTCAAGATTGAATTTTTAGGGAAAAAGGAAGACCTATGGTCACTTAAGGGGCTTCCCTGGTGGCTCAGATGGTAAAGAATCTACCTGCAATGTAGAAGACCCTAGTTTGATCCACTGGAGATGGGAAAGCCTAACCACTCCAGTATTCTTGTCTGGGAAATCCCATGGACAGAGGAGCCTGGTGGGTTACAGTCTATAGGGGTTGCAAACAGGAGAACACAATGGAGCAACTGAGCAGACTCATGAATGCTAGAACATCACATGCTATCCACTACCCTTTCATTTGCAGCAGAAGGAAAAGAAATTACTTTGGCTCACTTCTTCCTTTGTGTGCAAAAGGTAAATATTCTCGAGAATATTCCTGGGTATTCAGGAAGCAGACTTGTGAGAAGGGTCATGCAGGGGCTTGGAGAAGTGGTGGGAGGTGGGGGGTGGGAGGAGAAGGAGGTGAGGGCAGGGCTCTGGAGGGCTGGAGGGTCAGGCAGTGGGGAGTTGGGGGGAATCAGTGAGCAAAACTGGGCAAAACAACTCAGGAAATCTGAGAACTGGTGGCGAGGGGAAAGTAGTCTTGAAGCCTTGCTAAGGTCTGTGCATTGGATCTCTTTTAATAATACTCTTCAAGAAACTCAAGGAATGATTGGATTTTTAAAATTACTTTTGGTTGGCGGACTCCTTCCTTAAAGCTGATTCTATGGGACAAAAGCCCTGGCTTATATTTGGAGATGTTGCTTTTATGTGCGTTTCGGGCTTTTATTCTTGCGGTTTTGATTCTTGTGGGAAAAAAATGGCAGATCATTTGACAGCTTCTAAAAAGACAGAATTTTAAGGTTCATTCAGGGTAAAAGGATTCTCTGTCCTTTCAACTGGGAGTGTGTGCAGAGACTGCTCCCCTAAACATGACACACTGGAGTTCCCTTTACTGGGGCAAGCCAGCCTTTTGAACAGCACCTCACACGCGAGGAGAAGGTGGGGTTACGGGGAGGCTGGTGCTGGCATGGAGACCGGGTCTGGGAAACCATATAATGTGGTAGTCGCACCCATGTGATTTTCCGTCAATCACAAGGGAGAATTTCCTTATTTTATTATTGTCTAAATCAGAAGCTTAGACTCCTGAAATAAATGAACTCTCAAGGTAGTTACCAGATAATAACCAAATGACTCAGTCATGACTGTATGTGGCCAGGGCTTTATTAATTTTATCAGTAAATTTCCTCTCGTTACATCCATCCACTACAGCGTGCTTTCTTCCATCAAAACTCATACTCTCAGCCTCACATGAGTCACTTTATGATTATAAATTTAGTAAATGGTTAATCATATCCTGTTGGCATAAAATTCTTTGTTCAGTGGAGGAATTCAAAAGGTTAATGTGGTTGAGCCTCTCATCCGTATTATTCAAATTTGCTGTTGGGCAGGCAGTTTTGAAAAGATTTCTGATTTGCCATAATGTGTCCTTTAAAGCAAAGCATTTCTGTATTTTACTCAAGCATGACATGGAAGAAATTAGAGGTAATCTGATCTGATATGTTAAGGGTCTGTCATCCATACCAGTATATCTAGGTTGGTCAATAAGAACTGATTCAATATATCACAATGATTGTGATCATTTCTTTCATGCAAAGAAATATGTAAGATGTTTCCTTACCTCCTAAAGTTATCTGGATGCACAATTGATACAGTCTGAAGCGAAATTAAAATTTAATAAAATATTCAACTATGTGAGTCTTTTTTTTTTTGAAATTATAAACTACTACATATGTCAAGGAAAAAGCTTAGCTATCATAGACACCCCAATATGGGAAATTCAATTTTGTCACACTTGTATAACAAGAAATAAACACACAAAGATTGACTTTTTAATTCTGTGGTTATTGCTGCAACATCTTCAAGGCAAAATACAATTTTTCATCCTCAGTTCAAAAACATAGAAAATTTCTAAAAATAATAAGAAGCATTCCCACACAATGCAAAACATCACACAGCAATTTCCCCTGCTAGATCCATAGGATAAGTTCTCTTTGGGGAGAAGAAATGATAATTCGTCACTGGGGCTCCTGCATTGGTGACAGACAGTTGTAAAGCTGTCAGCTTTACAGGCTATTTTGGATCCACAGCTTCCCAAGATTCTATTTTTTTTTTTTTTTTTTTTTAGTCAAAGACCACATCAGAATTTCAAAAGAAACACTGAGCACCTATTCATGTGCACCTGGCCACGACTTGAGGTCTGCCCATGTTCAGTGCTGCCTACGTTGGGTGTTCAGGATTAGCAAGTCCATTTGGTGCTTAGAGTTACATCCAGTCTCTCCAAGTCTATTTTTACCTTCATATTTGATCATTTTTTCTTCAGTTTATTCCTCAGCTTTTTAGAATGTGGAGGAGAGGGCTTTCTTTTTTCTGGATGGAAACCAGTGGCAGTAATCTGAGGAGAAGATGGAGACAGATCCGCAGTCTACTCCCCAGAGAAGTCCCATCCTGTGTGTGCTCAGGGCATGTCACCCATGGGATTCCGGAGCTTTTAATAGTTAAAAATGGGGATCTCCTCTGAAAATGCCACAATGTTGACCCATTTTTTTTTAATGAAGTAAGTAATAAAAGAGTGAACACCTTGAAGAATAACACGGAATCTTACTGAGGAATGACAGTGAGCGGCCATTATCAACAGTAGAATGAAATAAGGACTAAACTGGTCATCATTCCAGCAAACTCCAGGACACGGTGAAGGACCGGGAGCCTAGTGTGCTGCAGTCCACGGACTGGCAAAGAGTCAGACACGACTTAGCTGCTGAACAGCAACTAACTCGTTGTCAACCTAGCTGTTCCGACGCTGGTTAGCACAGTCATGGTGCCATGCTGAGCATCACTGCTGTACAAACACAGCTGGTACCCAGAGCAGCCCAAACTCAGCCCTCAGGTACCACGTGTTTCTTCCTGAGAGCAATCTGAGGGAGGCCCCTCCCAGTAAGTGGCCTTGGACCAGGATCTTGAAGAATATGAAAGATGAATGCTGAGCATCTTTTGAACTGCTTGTGTGTATTTGGTGACTCTCTGGATTGTTATTGGAGTAGGAAGTGGTGGTGATGGAAACCAGTGGCAGTAATCTGAGGAGAAGATGGAGACGGATCTGCAGTCTCCTCTCCAGAGAAGTGCCGTCCTGTGTGCACTCGGGGCATGTCACCTATGGGATTCCAGAGCTTTTAATAGTTACAGGTCTGTGTGTCGAGGTGACCTTCTCATTCGATGGGGGATGTGCGCTTGTGTCCTTCAGTACATGCCCAGGGCTTTAGCAGGAGATCCAGCACAGAGTAGGTGCTCACTAAAGGGGTTCTTAATGAAGAAACGAAACCCTTGCTCTCATTTCTTGGCAGACCAAGTTACGTAAGTTCCCCCAAATAAGCAAACTCAATAAACTCAAACTTCCTACAGTGAGGTCCTCTACCCCTTCTCCTCTTTTACTTATTTTTGGGTTCCCAGGTTCTGGGATCATACGAAAATCTTAAATCTGATTTACTTAATTTTGTCTGATTGTGAACATTGCAAGAGTTATCCTTGAGGCACTTTAGATCTTAGTTCTATTGGGTGATCTCAGGCAGACTTCTGTTAGAGGGATTTTCAGCGTCCATCAAGGGGACATGAAGGTTTGAGGGTGAGGGGTTTGAGGCTGGTTCATTGCAGCAGGTTGCTTGGGCTCAGCGATCAGCTTGCAAGCACAGCAGCTGTCCCCCAACAAATCTGGCCTTCTCCGTGAGTGTCGCTGCCTGTTACTGCTCCCCCAATCTGGTCCATAGCACTCCCCTCTGAGTTGGCCTCCTGATGTGGCTTTGCTTTCAACGGATTCTGCCCCTATCCCTCTCTCCCTCTACCTGCTCTTGATTCTGAATCTTCACTTTCTCAAACGCTTGTCATTGCCCCCATTTTTTTGATGTTAAAATAACACATATTATGCATATGTGTTAACCTCGATCTCCCAATTTTTCTCCCACCCCCATTTCCCCCTTGGTGTCCATATGTTTGTTCTCTACATGTGTATCTCTACTTCTGTTTTGCAAGTAAGATCATCTATGCCATTTTTTTTTCTAGATTCCATGTGTATGCATTCAGTCAGTTCAGTTCAGTTCAGTCATTCAGTCGTGTCCAATTCTTTGTGACCCCATGGACTGCAGCATGCCAGGCCTCCCTGTCCATCACCAGCTCCCGGAATTTATTCAGACTCATGTCCTTTGAGTCAGTGATGCCATCCAACCATCTCATCCTCTGTCATCCCCTTCTCCTCCTGCCTTCAATCTTTCCCAGCATCAGGGTCTTTTCAAATGAGTCACTTCTTCTCATCAGGTGGCCAAAGTATTGGAGCTTCAGCTTCAGCGTCAGTGCTTCCAATGAATATGCAAGACTGATTTCCTTTAGGATGGATTGGCTGGCTCTCCTTGCAGTCCAAGGGACTCTCAAGAGTCTTCTCCAACACCACAGTTCAAAAGCACCAATTCTTTGCTGCTCAGCTTTCTTTATAGTCCAACTCTCACATCCATACATGACTACTGGAAAAAACACAGCTTTGACTAGACGGACCTTTGTTGGCAAAGTAATGTCTCTGCTTTTTAATACGCTGTCTAGCTTGGTCAGAAGTTTTCTTCCAAGGAGCAAGTGTCTTTTAATTTCATGCTATATTTGTTTTTTTGGCTTACTTCATCCAGTATGACCATCTCTAGGTCTAGCCACATCTCTACAAATGACCCACTTTAGTTCCTTTTGAGTAATATTACATTGGAAAGGAGATCCAGGAAAGAGGGGACATATGTGCACACATAGCTGATTCACTTTGCTGTGCAGTATAAACTAAGACACAATAGTGAAGCAAAAAGAAAAGAAAGTTAGTCGCTCAATCATGTCCTACTCTTTGCAACCCAATGGACTGTAACCCACCAGGCTCCTCTGTCCATGGAATTTTCCAGGCAAGAATACTGGAGTGGGTTGCTATTTCCTCTCCAATAGTAAAGCAGCTATACTCCAATACAAATTAATCAAGAAAACAAAGTAATAATACCAAGTCACCTGTTTGAGAGACCAAAACTGAGTTTTACTAGCTAAGCTTAGCCTGATTTTATCTATCTCTGTTTTATACATATTTTATTAAACTCCTCCAAACCAGCTATGTTTACATTATTTACCATTTTCATAAAAACCTCTGATCCTATTTAAGGTTTTGCTTCCCCAAGATACTTTCAGTTTTACCCTAGTTTTCACTCTACTTGTCCTGTTTGATGTTACCTGCAGGAATCCCATGGGGACTTGGGGCTGCCAAAGTTGGTTCACTGCCAAGGGCAAGCTGCATGCTTCCTGATAAAGAAATGAAAACGTGGCCTTTGAGTTGAAATGAGAAACAGAAGGACAGTCCTGCTTCCCAGCTTCACCTTCATGTCGCTCCCCACAAACACGACTCACACCCGTCTGAGCATTTCCACTTCAAGGCAGAGGCAACGGCCTCGGACGCTTCAGTGCTGGATCAGCAGGAGGTCCCTGTGATAAACGGAGGTTTTTACCTAGAGAATGCTCTGTGATGACGGGCCACCAAATGCAAGGAAAGCCTGAAATGTGTTTGCAACACAGTTTTGCTGGAGCTGTGTGCTTGTTTTCTCATTTGCAGTGGTACAAGGAGAGAGACTGCTGAATGCAGAGATGGCATAGAAGGCAAAGATTATAAGGAATAAGAACCACAGCTGGGGCTTAAAAGACTCGTGATGCCTCTGCCCTGAACCCTGGGTTTGCAAATTGCTCTTCACAGGGGCAAGAGCCCACGTATTCACAAGGGCAAGAGCCCGGGTATTCACAAGGGCAGTGTGCCGCTCAGGTGCTCCAGTTGGGGTATTTTTCAAACGTGATTAACATTCACAATCCAGTACAAGTGAACTTATTCACAAAACAGAAATAGACTCATAGACGTAGAAAACAAATTTGTGGTTACCAGAGGGGAAAGCGTAGGGGAGGAATAAATCAGGAGTTCGGGGTTGACCATTGTATATACTTCTCTGGTGGCTCACATGGTCAAGAATCTGCCTGCAATGCAGGCTATCCAAGTTCTTTTCCTGGGTTGAGAAGATCCCCTGGAGGAGGGCATGGCAACCCACTCCAGGATTCTTGCCTGGAGAATCCCCATGGACAGAGGAGCTTGGCTGGTTACAGTCCAAGGGATCACAAAGAGTTGGACACAACTGAGTGACTAACACACACCACTAAATATAAAATGGATAACCAACAAGGTCCTACTGTGTAGCACAAGGAAGAATACTCAGTGTCTTGTAATCACCTATAACAGAAAAGAATCTGAAAAAGAATATCTATGTGTATATATTTATCTAGTCAATATATGTCTATATACGTATAACTGAATCACTTTGCTGTGTGCTGGAAACTAACATAATGCTATGAATTAACTATGCTTCAATAAAAATAAATTGAATAAATACATTGGGGAAAAAGACACTATTAGACTTCTTGTTAATGAGGCATAGAGAGAGTAAGTAATTGAGAGAAAGAAAAGTGAAAAGTGTTAGTTGCTCTGTCATGTCTGACTCTTTGTGACTCCATGGACTGTAGCCCACCAGGCTCCTCTGCCCATGGGATTTCCCAGGCAAGAATGCTGGTATGGATTGCCATTTCCTTTTCCCGAACTGGTAGCTGGAGGGCTTTGAAATTCAGAGACTTGCATTGTGAGCAGAGTCATGAAAAAATGAAGGAAGCATTTTAAACGAGGAGATAAATCTGGTAAGAATATGCTTCGATGAATGGCTACATTTGAATCACCACATATTGCATAAAGCAAAAGCTATTTTAGGAGCTGAACTTTATAGTCAGTTATAAGGATTGAAAATATGGTGCTTCAAAAATTTATGTGGGCTTCAACTTCTACGAAAACCCAGAATTGGGGCTGTTGAAATTAACTACAGGAAAAGTCTTTATTCCATAACAGACTGAACTAAAAGCAGCAGGAAATGTATGGTAAGAAGTACTCAGGGTTGAATGGGAGAAACATTGAAACGGTATTAAAGGGAAAATACAGAAGCTGTGATGAGTGGAAGGAGCCAGTGAGTGACCTTGAAGATCTGGATGAAGTAAAGATGAAAATTATGCTAATTGAATTTTGAAGGTGTAGGGTAGCCAGTGGAGTTGGCCAAAGTACCACAAGAAAGTAAGCTTTAAGATAGAAATCAATAGTGGTCCGAGGGAAAATGGAGTTGAAATTTATTTCAGGTCCTTATTTTGTGTGGATTCTACCAGACAGACTGGCATCTTAGTCCTAAGAACTTGTAGCTTTAGGAATGAAGTATGGTGCTCTTGTGATCTTGACATCTTTCCCCCGCCCCACACATACAAAGAATAGGCGTAGTGTTAATATTTCTAAAGACCATTCACAGTTTTATCTTCATATCTTTGTAAAGTGGTTATAGCACTTGGGAAACAAGAAGGATCAGACAAAAGACTGACTCACAGAATAAAAATGATTACTGCATTTGTTCTCTGAAATCCTCTCATGCACCTCTTTTCTTCCTTTTGGAATGTGAAGGAAGCTGTCTTCCTTCTATCCACTTTAAATGGCGGTCAACTTTGTGAGTCCTTGTAACACAGGACTGATTCAGAGAGAAAGCAGGGGTAGTCTGGGAGGTTTGCACAGCTGATGAGTCACAAGCTCGCAAGGGTTTCTCTTACCAAAGACAGCAATGCTTTCAATCTGAAAGTCTGCTTTGTAGAAAGGTGAATGAAATAATGATTTGCAGCTTTATTTTTTGTTGCTGTTTAGAGTGAGTTATTTAAGAACCGATCTTTCCTTGTGTCAAGGAGATGGTTATAACCATGAATCAAACACACGGCTGAAGGTGGCTGATATAACACTGGCACAATCTTTATTCTGCACATGTTATTGTTAAACAGTATTGGGTGAATACAGTAAGTCCTGGAGTACACAAAAGTGATACTAATCCTGCAAGTTAGGCTCAGGAGGAACGGATCAGCAGATCAAGAGTTTGCATTCATGTAATCCAAATTTTTATATGGCATCTCAGGGTGTCTCCAGGATTTTCAAAAACAAATGTTGAAAAAAGGGAAATGTTGTGATGATTATACCCAAATTGTCTTTTCATTTGTTGAGAATAAAGCCTTTCTATGTCCTCAGCGTATTATTTTTAGAAAAGAGCTTTCAAAGAGCAGTCTGAAAACTCCCATCCCCTAATTTAGAAACAGCACACAAAAACTGTAAAAATATACCCATTTTTTTCAGAAAAAGGATTACAAGCATCCGCTTATGAAAACATATTTGATGTTATAATTATAGCTAAATTTCAGTCTATAATTTAAAATGCACGCATGTGCATGCGTTCAGTACCCAAACGAAAAATGATACAATATGTAATTCTGGTGTTGACTTCTTGAGAAAAACACATTATTTTTAATATAATTATTTAACCAGAAGTAGAAGTGTGTATATCATTGTTAGATGGAGAAAGATGAAGTTTGCCATTAAATTTTATGAGTATTATTAGATGGTATGTAAATGAATGCAATGTAATGTTGGTTAATTAGCTGACATTTTAAGTTAATATCGTAGAAGGTGGCAAGGGATGAGATGGTTAGATAGCATCTGACTCAATGGACGTGAACCTGAGCAAACTCTGGAAGACAGTGGAGGATAGGGAAGCCTGAGGTGCTGCAGCTCATGGGGTTGCAGAGAGTTGGATGTGACTTAGAGACCGAACAACAACATTGCATATTTTGTCAGACATCACATCAAAGCTGTAAAATTATTTTTTAAGAATTACTGAAGATGTTTAAAAGATCACTCTGTGAAAGGTTTGAGAATAAACATTTAACAGATCAACATAAATTTGTTGAATTCAGATAAGTACGACTTGTGAGACATGCTAAAATAAATAAGAAGATATAAGAAGATAGAGTCCAACTGACGTTTGCCGTATACCTATTCTTTGATCAACAGAGTAAAAAGCTAGACAATTTGAACTGAGGTTTCTGTAACAGGAACCTCCTGGGAAACCAGAAGTAGCTTAGCTGCATAGAGGAATATGGGCTTCTCAGGTAGCACTAGTAGTAAAGAACCTGCTTGCAAATGCAGGAGATGCAAGAGATGTGGGTTCAATCCCTGGGCTGTGAAGATCCCCTGGAGGAGGGTATGGCAACCACTCAGTATTGTTGCCTGGAGGACCCTATGGACAGAGGGCAATGGTCCTTAGAGTCGCCAAGGGTTGGACACGACTGAAGTGACTTAGCATGTGTGCACACATAGAGGAATAAGTCTAAATTGGATTGCTCCTAATTTGGGAAGGAATTGACTCAGGAAAATTTTGAGTACTTCTGGGGTAGCGGTCTTTCCTCTACCTCCATACACCCTCCAGTTTATCACTGAATTCTGACCAATGTTGATTGAAATAGTCTGGTAAAGAACAAGATCAAAAATACACAAAAACATTCCCTGTGCTCAGAGGTCCTAGGATCCACAGAGGACTGACCTTCCATATCTATATTTGAGTAATTTTCATTCATTCATGCCACAAACACCCAGGCACTGTCATGGCCCAGGCACTGTGATTGGCGAAGCTGTAAAAAGTGAGGGCTGCTGTCATGATTACAGTAATGATAAGAGAGCAGATGGCGCGTGACACGTGTCTAGTCCTCAGCGCCCGCCAGGCGTGGGGCCAAGTACCCTGCGTATATCCGTGACTTCATCTAAGCCTAGAAGGTGTGTAGCCTCTCCAGTCACTAGAGATGAGGAAATGGAACAATACAGCCCCTACTTTCTCCACATGGGTAGCCAGGGGCAAGCGAGAAAATAAATAACAATTAATAATAGGGTGTGAAGTATGGAGTGATGAAGTCTCTCAGAAGCATCTCAGAGCCCACAAAAAGATCATGTCAAAATACCACAAGCCTGCCAAAGAAGGATGATACAACTAAGCTATCAATTTATTGATGACTGAAACATACTCTTGGAACTGTAAAAGACTAGAGACTGAGATTTCTAATGATCCAAGCGAAGAATTTTATTCTAACACCTTGAAGGCATTTATGTTTTAATTCAATGATTATCTGCTGCCTCACATCAGTCTAGCACGTCAATGATTTTAAGTGGTAGAAATCAGACCTAACTCATAGCTCATTTTCCTTTTCAATAGATCTGAGTCACAGGAAGAAAATGAGCTGAGTCAAGGAGTCCACACAAAATTGTTTCAATGATTTATTTTGCTAACAAACCATCTAAAATGACACCATGGATAGTGAAAGGTGATCAGATGCTAAGAGCCTTACGCCACATTGGCACACAGGATTAGAGTCCTTGGGCTGCTGGAAGGGAAGACCACAGACTGCACGAGCTGTTGTTTTGTAAACAAAATAAGTTCGTTTCAATTTATGTTCTCACAGTCGTTCTTCTCCTTGAAGTCTGAGACCAAGGTGTTGGAAGGGCAGGGATGGTTTCTCCTGGGGTATCTCTCCTTGGTTGGGAATGATCACATTTTCAGTGTGTCTTCTCATTGCTTCTCCTCTGTGCGTGTGCATGTTCCTGAGATCTCTTCCTGTTCTCATAAGGACACCAATCCTACTAGATCAGGGCTCCACCCTTGTGACCTCATTAACCTAAGAAAACAAAGAACGAAAGTGAAGTCGGTACTTGCATCTGACTCTTTGCGACCCCACGGACTGTAGCCTACCAGGCTCCTCCGTCCATGGGATTTTCCAGGCAAGAATACTAGAGTGGATTGCCATTTCCTTCTTCAGGAGATCTTCCCGACCCAGGGACTGAACCTGGATCTCCCACATTGTAGGCAAACGCTTTACGGACCGAGCCACCTGAGAGAGTATCCGCTGCTGCTGCTGCTGCTAAGTCGCTTCAGTCATGTCTGACTCTGTGCGACTCCATAGATGGCAGTCCACCAGGCTCCACCATCCCTGGGATTCTCCGGGCAAGAACCCTGGAGTGCGTTGCCATTTCCTTCTCCAATGCATGAAAGTGAAAAGTGAAAGTGAAGTAGCTCAGTCGTGTCCTACTCTTCTCAACCCCAGGGACTGCAGCCTACCGGGCTCCTCCGTCCATGGGGTTTTCCAGGCAAAAGTACTGGAGTGGGGTGCCATTGCCTTCTCCAGAGAGTGTATCTAATTAACCTAATTACCCCCTTAAAGTTCCCTTCTCCAAATACAGTCAAACTAGGGGTTAGGATTCTAACATATGAATGTGGCGGACACAGGCTTCCCAGGTGGCTCAGTGGTAAAGAATCTGCCTGCTGATGCAAGAGACATAAGAGATTCAGGTTCAATCTCTGGGTCAGGAAGATCCCCTTGAATAGAAAATGGCAACACATTGCAGTATTCTGGCCTGAAAAATCCCATGAACAGAGGACCCTGAGGAGCTACAGTCTGTAGGGTTGCAAGAGTTGGACACGGCTGAACACAAAATGTTTATTTAGTCCATCACTTTCACCTCTTTCCTCCTCCATAATTAGCTTTCCCTGGTTGATTTTGTAACTTCCTTTAGAGGTTGAAGCTTCAGCAGTTATCCATTCAGTCGCATTTCCTTCATTTGGTGATAGAGCGCTGTCTGCTGGACTAGGCTTCACAGATCCTGCCTTGTCTCTGGAAGTGCAGGGGAGAGAGGAGTTCTTCAAGGGCACCTGGGCATCCAGAAGCCTAAGCAGAAACTGGGGGATCCCAGCCCAACGCTGGGTCCTGGGGAGGGAAGTGAGCCAGGCCATCAGCGGGGGTTCCGGGGGGCATGGCACAACCTCCTCCTTCTAAGCCAGCATGGTATGGGGTGATCCTGGATTTGCCAGTGGTCGGTGTCCGTGGTGAGGGTGATGGAGCCAGAGACCCTGGAGAGGTCCCGGTCACCACCACTGTGCTCCTTTCAGGCCGTTTTGAGGAGGTGTCCACCCTGCAGTGATTTTCAGGGAGGATTCTTTGGAAGCTTGACTTTTTATACGTGGTTTTGATGAATGTAAAAGCAAGGACTTTGATGTAGTTCAGTTCAGTTCAGTCACTCAGTCGTGTTGGACTCTTTGTGGCCCCATGAACCGCAGTACACCAGGCCTCCCTGTCCATCACCAAGTCCCAGAGAGTGAAGCAAAGGAAATGATCACGTAAAGGGAGAGGAAAAAGGGCAAGAGGATCTGGACAAGGTACACTCGATGGTGCTTAAGGGTCCCTTCTGCTTCCCCATGAGCTGAAGAGCATCGCTGGACCACGCCATCGAGCGTGTGGTTGCCTTTCCAGAGAGAAACAGCATTGGGGAATCCTGTTCCCTCTGTTGCATGCTCAGGATTCATGTCAAAGAACACTGCGACCTTGCTCTCACTGCAGCCCTGTCTGCTCTCATAAAAGTATTTTAGACCTGATGTTGTATGAGAGAAGTAGTTTTTAAGACATCTCTACTGGACTGGAAAAGGTCAGTTTTCATTCCAATCCCAAAGAAAGGCAATGCCAAAGAATGCTCAAACTACCACACAATTGCACTCATCTCACACGCTAGTAAAGTAATGCTCAAAATTCTCCAAGCCAGGCTTCAGCAATATGTGAACCGTGAACTTCCTGATGTTCAACCTGGTTTTAGAAAAGGCAGAGGAACCAGAGATCAAATTGCCAACATCTGCTGGATCATGGAAAAAGCAAGAGAGTTCCAGAAAAACATCTATTTCTGCTTTATTGACTATGCCAAAGCCTTTGACTGTGTGGATCACAATGAACTGTGGAAAATTCTGAAAGAGATGGGAATACCAGACCACCTGACCTGCCTCTTGAGAAATTTGTATGCAGGTCAGGAAGCAACAGTTAGAACTGGACATGGAACAACAGACTGGTTCCAAATAGGAAAAGGAATACGCCAAGGCTGTATATTGTCACCCTGCTTATTTAACTTATATGCAGAGTACATCATGAGAAACGCTGGACTGGAAGAAACACAAGCTGGAATCAAGATTGCCAGGAGAAATATCAATAACCTCAGCTATGCAGATGACACCACCCTTATGGCAGAAAGTGAAGAGGAACTCAAAAGTCTCTTGATGAAAGTGAAAGTGGAGAGTGAAAAAGTTGGCTTAAAGCTCAACATTCAGAAAACGAAGATCATGGCATCCGGTCCCATCACTTCATGGGAAATAGATGGGGGAACAGTGGAAACAGTGTCAGACTTTATTTTTCTGGGCTCCAAAATCACTGCAGATGGTGACTGCAGCCATGAAATTAAAAGACGCTTACTCCTTGGAAGGAAAGTTATGACTAACCTAGATAGAATATTCAAAAGCAGAGACATTACTTTGCCAACAAAGGTTCGTCTAGTCGAGGCTATGGTTTTTCCACTGGTCATGTATGGATGTGAGAGTTGGACTATGAAGAAGGCTGAGTGCCAAAGAATTGATGCTTTTGAATTGTGGTGTTGGAGAAGACTCTTGAGAGTCCCTTGGACTGCAAGGAGATCCAACCAGTCCATTCTGAAGGAGATCAGCCCTGGGATTTCTTTGGAAGGAATGATGCTAAAGCTGAAACTCCAGTACTTTGGCCACCTCATGTGAAGAGTTGACTCATTGGAAAAGACTCTGATGCTGGGAGGGATTGGGGGCAGGAGGAGAAGGGGACGACAGAGGATGAGATGGCTGGATAGCATCACTGACTCGATGGATGTGAGTCTGAGTGAACTCAGGGAGTTGGTGATGGACAGGGAGGCCTGGCGTGCTGAGATTCATGGGGTCACAAACAGTCAGACACGACTGAGCGACTGAACTGAACTGAACTGACTGGAGAGGACTCTTGAGAGTCCCTTGGACCGCAAAGAGTTCAGATCACTCCATCCTAAAGGAAATCAACCCTGAATATTCATTGGAAGGGCTGATGCTGAAGCTGAAGTTCCAGTACTTTGGCCACCTGATTCGAAGAGTCAACTCATTGGAAAAGACCCTGATGCTGGGAAAGACTGAAAGCAAAATAAAAAGGGGACCGCAGAGGAAGAGATGGTTAGAGACCATCACTGACTCAATGGGCATCAATTTGAGCAAGGTCCTGGAGATAGAGAAGGACAGGGGAGACTGGTGTGCTACAGTCCATGGGGGTCACAAAGAGTCAGACACGACTTAAGCAACAACCCATAAATCCTCCTCAGAGAAAACCGAAGAAGCTGCCCTGGGAAATCATGATGCTAGAAACAAAACAAGACGGAAGCAGGCTCTTTGCCCACATGGGTGAACACCCATCGCAAATTCCTCTGCGGTCACCCTGGGCCCCAGCAGGGACTTTCTCAGCATCCAACCCCTCACTATGGAGGGGCCAAGGCCGTAAGGGCCCCAGGCTTTTGGAGAAGTAGGGTATCACGGCACCATATTGTGACTGATTTCAACAGGACACAATACACTTTCTAACACAATATTACCCTTTCTGAAACCGGATACGGTATAATTTAGAAACGTCAATACCCACATTGTTCCATCCATTTAACAGCGAAAGACATGAAAACCATGGTTAGCAAGTAACCCATTTAGAGATTTCTAACAACTAAAAAGAGAACAGACATTTTCATCACCAAACAAAGATTTATGGCCATTACTGATGACTGAGATAAGAAAGTGCTTTCAAATATGAAGACAGGGTAATTTGGAATTCCTTCTTTTCAATGCCTTAGGCTTTATTTTCCAAGTTCTCACTAGGAATATATATCTGTTCCTTTTGTATTCTCTCAAAATCATGGAGTTCCGGATTGACTGAAGTAAATGAATAATTATGTGTCATTATCGTTTAGAAAAAAATCAATAGTTATATACATTATTCAGTTTTTAATTCTGATGAACATAAAAATTATTTTAAAAATCAATAAAGAAATAAAACTTATCTTAAATATTAGTTTTGCTTTAGGCTTGTTTGGTGAGTGAAAACCCTGCCTCATAAAAATTTCTCTGTATCACACAAAATGCTATTTTCTTTCTCAAATTGATTGAAATAAACATCAGCTGGAGAGCTATGGAAATAGAAAATGCTGCTCATGACTTCTATAGAAGAAGCATCTGAAACTTCAGTGTATGTTTTTGGTTAATAACTTATGTCTTCTTCCTGGTCTATCATAAGGTTTAAAATACCATAGTTGTGTATTCTGTCAGTCTAAAGGACGGTTTATGAGTCTTGGGTTGATCGATGTTTTGATCCAGATAATTCTTTATTGTGAGGGCTCTGCTGTGCAGTACAGGAGGTTTAGCAGCCTCTCTGGTCTCTCCTCACTAGATCGGACAGTCTTCCCTTCCCAGTTATAACAATCACAAACATCTCTAGACATTTGCCTATGTCCCCTGGGAAAGGGGTATAAAATCACCCTAGGTTGAGAACCACTGCTCTGAATGAGAAAAAAAAAAAAATATTACATTTAAATAATTAGGACCTTGCTGCCATTCTTTCTAAACATTAAAAACACAAAGCTACAACCTAAAAAAAAAAAAAAATCATTTCAGTTGGCCAAAAGAACCAAAACCAACGGAGTCATTTGCCTTAAGACGGAGCTGCGTCTGCTCAGGAGCCCCTTTCCAGAACTTTCTCTCCCTCCCTTAGAGAACTGTCAGTTCAAATCTATACGAATAGAGTCACAACTTGTTCCAGATCTTATTAATCCCCGAGCTGTTTAAATTTGAAAGCTGCTCCCTGACATAAAAAAAATCCTTGTGAGTCTGTGCTCCCTGCGTTTCGTCTGACGCTTCTAGATGACATTTAGATATTTGGTTTTAAAGGACTCCTGCATTCTTCCGTAATCTTGTTATTTGTTTCTCAGGCATGGTCTTCCTGTCTTACGTGGCATGCTGTCTGCTACAAATTATTGTGTTACTGCTCTGCCAGAAGCATCACCCGAAAGGGCTTTTCCTAGCAAACCAGTATCAAAATGTAGACAAGATTATTATAATTTGAGGGTTGGCATCTTCTCTGCCGCAGGGAGTCTTTGTGTTAAATCTCTTTGTTTTTTGAGTGAAACCAGCGTGGAGCAGAGTCGAAAAAGGCGCTAGTAATTGGTATCCCGGTAAAGACCGTTTGCATGTGAGCATTCCACGCCAAGTTATGAGACTGAAGGTGACTGGAAGCCAACATTGGCATATCAGCCTTAGACACACTTAGTCTGGGTAGCTTTACATGCTGATGAGAAAACAGTGCATGGAGTAACTAAAAAATAACTCAAAAAAAAGGTGCATTCAGGGGGAAAAAACAAACAAACAAACACATAAACAGGCCAAGCAAGAAACACAGTGTCAGTCCTGGGCTATCCCACTCAAAACATTGAAATAATAGAGTCATCTCTTTCGAGAAAATGCAATTCCTTTTACAAGTTCAGGGGCACCAAATACCAGAAAGGGAGTTATCACTTACTCCCTGGAGGAATGTAAGACATGAGTGCATGTGCTCAGTCACTCAGCCATGTCTGACTCTTTGCAACCCCGTGGAATATAGTCCAAAAGGCTCCTCTGTCCACGGAGTTTTCCAGGCAAGAATACTGGAGTGGGTTGCCATGCCCTTCTCTAAGGGATCTTCCTGACTCAGGGATCTAACCTGCACCTCCTGTGTCTCCTGGCACTCAGATTCTTTACTGCGGTGACACCTGGGCAGTCCCTGAGTATAGGATCAGTGCCTGACAATTTTTTTTTTTCTTTTTTGAAATTTGACATTATGCTCAACAAAAAAATTCAGCTACCTTTTGAAATTAAAAGAAAGAAGAGAAAAGTATAGGTATCTGAGTGTGTGCTACATGACAAGATCACGGAAAAGAGAAAATAAAGAACATTTCCCTGATGCAAAATGATCTACAAAGAACAGGGCTGGCTATGTAAGGAGAGGAATAAAGGGGCTCAAAGAACACAGGGAAAAGCTACGGAAGATCCCCAAAGATGTGTCAGAGTTACTTAAAAGGGTATCAAAAAAGTCTGCTGTGCATGATAGAACAGGAAAACAAGACATGCCAAATCCCCATCCAAGACTTATCCCTCAGCTGCTGAACGTGCCATGTCAATTCCCTTAACCCTGTGATAGTCTCTGCACAGCACAAGCCTCCACGCTTGTAGAAAATGAGATGACGCCTAGTTTACAATGTGGAGATGAGAGTCAAATTACGGAAGTACCCCTAAAACCTTTACAACCTAGCAAAGACTAGCTGACCCCCAAGAATGGCTCACGAATCGTGCTTTCTTGATTGCGCAGAACAAACACACAAACAAAAATTGTTCTCTCTGGTGTGTGAGGGCCTACAGGCATGCCTAGACACACACAAGTGTTGCTTGTGTGTCTGTGGGGAGAAGGAGGAAGAGGAGGAAGCAAACTTGTAACTTCATGCTTTACAAGGGGCAACAAATCTATCAGGTTGAAAGTTTGCAACAAGAAACAAGAAAAACATGGACTTTCCTGGGGGCTCAGTGGTAAAGAATCTGTCTGCCAATGCAGGGCACACAGGAGAAGTAGGTTTGATCCCTGGGTCCGGAAGATCCCCTGGAGGACGAAGTGGCTACCCACTCCAGTATTCTTGCCTGGAAAATCCCATGAATAAAGGAACCTGGCCTGCTACAGTCCATGGGGTTGCAAAAGACCAGACAAGACTTAACAACTAAATGACAACAACTAAGAAAGCATGGATGAGGTAAGTAATGGTTGGCATTCACAACTTCTCTCAAGGTAGCAATTTGGAGTTTTCCTTCTAAATGAGAAAGAAAGGAAAAGAGAGAGCTTTTATTAAGGAGGAAAATAATTGTAGTTTTAAGCAATTCTAGTACTATACTGCAGAATGGTGTAAGAATGAAGTGTTGCAGGCAGCCTAGATGGACTCTCCCTCTGAAGTACAAGGCTTGGGGATCTGGAGTCAGTCTCCATCATGGCGGACGTCATGACTTCTGGGAGCTTAGTCCAGGCCCACCTGAGGGTGGTGAGGGTATCACTTTGCCTGCTCCTTGTGGGATTCCCACTTTTGGAAGAATCATTATACATTGCAGTGATAACAAGGATTGAAAAGTTTGGGGGTTTCTGTCAGAGATGAATAAATATCATTTGGGACTATCTAGTTAGTTTTTTTCCATTGTTGAATCTGCCAATTTTTAGAGCCGAGCAGAACCTAGTCGATCAAACACAGGGCTTCTAGGCACAGATAGAGTCTCCACCCAAATGCTGACAGTGACCTCTGGGCTCCATGACACTGGGGTGTGGAAAATGGGGAATGGAGTTCATCATGGCTTATATTCCCTACACAGTTCAAATGGGGCCGAGTCTATGTGATAACACATATGCGTGATAAATTGCTTCAGTTGTGCCGGACTCTTTGTGACCTTATGGACTGTAGCCCGCCCACCGGGCTCCTCTGTCTGAGAGATTCTCCAGGCAAGAATACTGGAGTGGGCGGCCATTTCCTCCTCCAGGGGATCTTCCGGACCCAGGGATTGAACCCGGGTCTCCCGCACTGGCAGGTGGACCCTTCACCACCAGCGCCACCTGGGAGTAGCTCGTGATAACAAAGGGACATTGTTCAGGAGGAGTGACCACAGCTTGTGCAGCATTAAATATTAACAGCGAATTTGGGGGCTCTGATTTCCTCCTGCTTTATTATTCTGGAGAAGGGGACAGAGTTACTTAGAGTTCCTCCTTTTGAGACATCGTGTCTGCAAGGATTAAACAAGAAGTCATCTGGTTGAGAAGGCGATGGCACCCCACTCCAGTACTCTTGCATGGAGAATCCCAGGGATGGGGGAGCCTGGTGGGCTGCTGTCTATGGGGTCGCACAGATTCGGACACGACTGAAGTGATTTAGCAGCAGCAGCAGCATCTGGTTTGTGTGTTCTGCTTAAGACTGAGCGCCAGTTCCAGGAGAGGATTGGCATTCCCCAAGGAGCGCTCAAGAAAAGAAGGGCCCAGATGATTCCTCCTCTGCTTTAGAAGGAAAAAATAAAAGAAATCTATGCAAAAGAGGTTGGAAAAATAATATCGAGATATGGCATCGTGAGTGTGGCATGACAGTTTTAGCACAGCCTTTTGGAAGAAACCCGTTTATACCTATGAGCACCCACTTAGCTGGCTTTCTCCCATGCCCACCTCCTCTCGCTCCACTTCCTGTCCCAACTCTCTGCTCCCATTGCTTTTTTTTTTTTTAAATGTCTTCCAGGGAGATTTTTTTAAATGCATATCTGCTTATTATTACACTCTTCTGATTAAAGGCATCCAGGGCTCTCGATCACTCTCAAGATGAGCTCCAGTTCCTTGTCTTAGTTCAGGAGGCTGTTCCTGACTCATGGTCCCATGAATCTATCACATGCCTCCTTCACTTCCAACCATATTGCAAGACTTTGGGTTTTTTGTATCATACAAGTTCTTCCCTCGTAACTGTTTTGTTGTCTCCAAGTGAAATCATCCCTCTTCTCTTTTCTTTGTCCTTCCAATTTCTACTCATCATTCAGTTTTTCTTTGGGTTTTTGTTTGTTTGTTTGTTTGTTTTCTGGGGAGGGGGGCAGGGAGAAAAGTTTGTTCCAGGGTTAAGCAAGGAGAATTGGTGGCTCATGCTTAAAAACCCTGAGCTCCATCCTTTGGTACTCCATAAAGTGTCACTGCCCACAAACACCTCTATGTATCCATGGGATCTTTGCATTTCAATTGTTTAATTGTACGTTTCTGCCCCCATTTTACTATAAACTTAAGGAGGCTTAAGGAGCCCCGTTTTATTAGACTTTTGGTTGGAGATTTTGAAACATAGTGGATGCTCAATACATGTTTTTTGAAGAAAGGAGAGGAGAGACAGGAAGAGAAAGAGAAGGAAGGAGGGTGAAATCTTTGCCTTCTGCTTCTCTATTTTCCCTGTCCCGATTAACTCTCTAGTTAGAGGACACATCTGCCCTTGAAATTAATTACCTAATTAATTTACAAAATGCAGTATTGAACACCAATCTTAAGTCAGACGTTGTGTTACCGTGCTATGTAATAAAGATAAATAAGATAGTCCTTGCTCATAAGTGGTTCCATCACTTCCTACCTGTGTGATCTTGGGCAAATTAGTAAATGCCTCTGTGTCCATGTTCTCTTACTTTTAAATGGGGGCTAAAAATAGCACCTTCTTAATAGGGTTTGTCACAAAGATGTAAAACTACATAGTGATTTCATCTCAGAACAAGTGCTCCCCCCAAACGATTCTGTCCCCCACCCCCAATTCCGTCTCTATCTCAGACTGAGGAGGGCGTGTTAGGAGCTGGGGAGGGTGGAGGAAGCTAGAGAGCTCCACATCCTCTTGTGTGATGGCTCCTCGTGCGTTTCAAAGGCCAAGATCACCTGGATGTGGGTCCCTTGACACACATCCTGATCAACTGAATGGGATTTGGGGCAAGTGAGTTAACATCTGTGTTTAAGTTCACTTGCCTATAATATGAGGACTATAGTAATATATACCCCTTTGGGTTTTTCAGAGAAGTAAGTCGGTGCTGGTATGAACAACCCCAGGACAGGGATGCTATGAGAACTCACTGGGAGTCAGGATAACTCCCCTTCTAACGCGCCTCTGGTCGCTTACCCTGTTTGCCATACCTTTTTTTTTTAACCCTATACCCTGTTCCCTTTGTTCTGTTCCTAACGCCAGCTGCCGTCCCCTGTGGCCACTCCCTGGTCACTGTTTCCATGTTACCTGTCATCACATAGTGATGACTCAGCATTAGTGCAGTCTACGGGATGAACGCTATAAGCCTTCTACACGAAGACGCCTGCATCAGGAGCTACCTGTCTCCAAGGTGTGAGGTCTCAGCCTCTCCCCTCTTTCGGAGATGTGAAAGCAGATGGTGAAAGTGCTTTGTGATAAGTGATGTCAGAGAGGGATTATGAAGCAGGGCATCGGGGCAGAGAACACAGAGCCGCTCTGCGTGCAGCGTCAGGACGGCTCCAAAGAGGAAGTGACCTTTGCTCCGGGCTCCCACTAGAACCTACTGGAAAAGTGTCACAATGTTGATTCATGTTGATAAAAATGAAAATAGAAAAGAAAAAAAAAAGCCAAGAACTCCCACACGGAGTCAGATGTCAGTCACTTGTGTCTGTGAAGAAACCTCAACTATTTATGTCAAAGGTTCCCTGTGAATGACTCAAACAGTGCAATGCCGGAAAAAGATACTCTTACTGGGTCAGAGTGCGAGGATGCCTTTGCAGTGCCTTTTCTCCTGAAATTTTCCTTAAAGCAGAAAGTGTCCTTTTTAGAACTGATTGATTAAGTAAATGGTTAAGAATGAGAATTTCTGTTAATTCATCATCAATTATATATAGATTTGTATTTTGTTCAAAGTTTTCATTTTGTAAAGCATAAACTTGAAGAAGACTCTTGAGAGTCCCTTGGACTGCAAGGAGATCCAACCAGTCCATCCTAAAGGAAATCAGTCCTGAATATTCATTGGCAGGACTGATTCTGAAGCTGAAACTTCAATACTTTGGCCACATGATGCTAAGAACTGACTCATGGGAAAAGACCCTGATGCTGGGAAAGACTGAAGGCCAGAGGAGAAGGGGATGAGATGGTTGGATGGCATCATCGACTTGATGGACATGAGTTTGAGCAAGCTCCAGGAGTTGGTGATGGACAGGGAAGCCTGGTGTGCTGTAGTTCATGGGGCTGCAAAGAGTTGGACACGACTGAGCAGCTGAACTGACTGAAGCTTGAGAAGTATAGCACATATATGTGCAAGGCCTACTAACATTTTTTGAAGTCTGTATGGATTCTTGGACCTCTCGCAACAATGTCAAAGCCCCCAGGGGTCCCTATCCTATACTTTAGGGTTCACTGATCTAGATTTTAATCAGTACATTCCCATCAAGGGGTTTGTTCAAGAAATCGACAGGCTCCAAAAATTGTATGATTTTAGTCTTAGGAAATGTTTACTTATTTTATGGACTGTTTTATAATCCATAGAAACAACTCTGCCCCATTCATTGATAACTAGAATTAGAATGTGATAATTACTTTGATCAATTCAAATTACAAACAGGCATAATCTGTCCCTGGTTTAAGAGCAAGTTGGTGCCCCTTGTTCCCACGAGCGGTGAGGGGTCTATAAATCAGGAGGAAATTCCCTGCCCCCTTGTGAATGTCTTGTCTCTTGCACAGAGGTAAGCACAGGTGGCGGATGACACGCAGGGTGAATTGCTCGGTGGGTCAGCGCTGCCTGAGCGATCTGTTAGGTGTGGGCATGTACCCGTCAAGCACTACATTTCCAGAATGTCTGAGAATTCGGGCCACAGGGGGCCCAGGAGGTATTTTTGAAGGCTGCAGGCTGGATATGCTGATCCAAACACTCAAGGACTGTGGGTGGGTGGGGTTGGAGGTGGAGCAGAAAACGTTCACAATGTACAGCAATGGGCCACGCTCAGAGAAAAGGTACGTTCACACCTTCAGCTGTGCCCGTGGTTCCTGTGCTTTCTTCTGCTCATCAGGCACCTCCCGGGGCTCAGCCTGATCCAGCAGCAGGGCCGAGGTAGGAATGAATCATCGTCAGGGAGTGTCTCAGCACAGGGGGTGAGAGGGCAGTGTGACAAGGCGGCCCTTTGTGTTTCTAATCAGTGTCGGCGTCCCAGTGATGAGATATAATGAGATGAGGCTGTGTTCTGCTCTCATAGAGCCCTGAGTCCACAACCAACTTCTACGATTTACGAGCTGGGCCATCCGGGGTTGTGACAGTGTTTCTTGGACTGTACATCCTCATCTCTAGAATAGGGTCAGGTTCTTTGTAGGATGTGTGCACAGTCACTGAGCTGTGTCCAACTCTTTGTGACCCCAAGGTCTGTATAGCCTGCCAGATTCCTCTGTCCATGGAATTCTCCAGACAAGAATGCTAGAATGGGTTTCCATTTCCTCCTCCAGGGGATCTTCCCAACCCAGGGAAAGAACCCACATCTCTTGCAACTCCTTGCGTTGACAGGTGGATTCGTTAATGCTGAGCCACCAGCGAAGCGCCTTCTTTGGACAGGGTGTGAATCAAACGTGTTCACGTGTACTGAGTGCCAGGAGGAGCCTCATGGAGCCAGAGTAGAAAGGGGCAGAAAAGGATAAGCAGTTTCTTCTGAAGCCTCTGAGTCCTTTGCATATTACAGTTTAGTTTCCTTCCATGTGAACTGCTCTGAGTTTCCCTGGACTGTGAAGGATGGCGGAGAAAAGAGGCTTGCCAAGGGCATGCTGCACCCTCTCTGCCTTCCTCGAGGGCTGAGCTGCTCTGAGTCTCTCAGAACTTAATGTAAAGCCACACCCCAGTCCTAGATGCAGACACGTCGCTGCCCCTCCATCCTCTCTTTTGGAATAACCTCAGTTTTTCACGCTATCACCCAATATATGCCGAGGAGCAGGGAATCAACAAATGCAAGCTCTGTTGACAAGTTCAAGGGGGCAAAGGCATCAAAGGACTGTGAAACCCAAAGGCCAGGCTGTAGACAGATTTCAACAGGATACTAAAGCAAGGATCTAGGGGCAAGACTACTCGGATTGGATTTCAGCTTCACCACCTGCGAGCTGTGTGACCTTGGCGAATGGCTTAATCTTTCTGAATCTCAGCTCCTTCATCTGAAAAATGAGGAGCACAGCTATGCTATCAACCTCGTAGGCTTTTCATGAGAATTTAATGGAATCCTAGATATAAAGGGCTTGGAACAGAGCTCAATTAACATAAGGTGTTAGTGTTAGCGAAGATTTGATACGGTTTAAGAGATGCTGTCAGCTGAAAAGCGGTGCCTGGGGACACTGTAGCAGTAGCCGGGCAGCGGGTATGTGAGGGCCAGTCTGATCATTGTTGTTGTTCAGTCACTTAGTTGTGTTCAACTCTTGGTGACCCCATGGACTGCAGCACATCAGGCTTCCCTGTCCTTCACTATCTCCTGGAGTTTGCTCAAACTTATGTCCATTGAGTCGGTGATGCCATCCAAACATCTCATCCTCTGTCACCCCATAGAAGAACTTAAAATGCTTGTGGACCATAGCGTATCCATCAGTTTCAAACATACAGCTAGAAGGAAGGGGAAAATGATGGATCCCTAACTGGGACAGAATGCAAACAGGATAGAAGGATCAGGCTGCCTAAATACTGGGGCACATAATGCACACACAATCCTTCTCTCTCTCCACTTCCTGCTGATGGTGGGGGCTGACTTTTGAGCAAAGTGCCCTGAGTCAGTGACACACACCTGCTCCCTTGGACAGTCACAGGGACGAGTAAGCCTGGACAATGACTCTGGTTTGCCAACCAGCCTGCCGAACAGCCATGGGGTTTATCAGTATTTCTGGGGCAGATGAGTGTCACCCAAGGGTGACTGGCTCATGACCTCATGGATCCTGGGTGCTCATGTGTATTTAGCCTGTCCTAAATATTTAAGACTTCTTCTACAGTTGGTGTGTCATGTCCCATCTGCACTTATAATGTCTTGAATATTTAGTGCTCTGATGGCTTATGTTTATTTAGTTCCTCAAGAAATTTAGGAATCTCTTGATCGTCCCATTCCTTTCTCTCTGGGTTTAGTACCCATTATTCTATTCTCTCAGGACCTAACAAGTTTACAGATATCATCCATCCCTCTTATGAATTTATTTTTCTGTAGCAGAAAGAAAGTTATAAAACAACATGAAAAAAAATGTATATATGGAGCTTTCCTGTGGGGAGCCTGGCTTGATGAAACATTTAAGATGCACAGCTTTCAGCCCTGAGAAATGGCAGATGTGGGGTTCACTCAAAGAGGCTTTGAACTGGGCATCATCTAAGTGGAGATCCTTCCAACAGTCCACATGTAGCCGGGAACATGACAGGCTCTCTGTGACAGTTTCCCAAATGAATGAATGCCTTAACTTTGCAAGCGTGAGTGAATTACCCTAAGTGGTGTTTCTATAATTACTTATAAATTTCAGTGTGGCTTCACACCACATGTCTCCTTTAGTTTTTATAGCAATGCAGTAAGATAGGTAGAACAGGATTGATAACACCTCTGCAACACGTGGAGAGCTGAAATTCTGAAATCTAACTAGCTTAAAATTACATGCCACAAGTCCCAGATTCTAGAACTCAGGTTTTCTGATTCCCAGTTTCTTTGGGCCTTGAGTCTTCCTTCTCTCCTGCTGTTCAACCCCATGTGACAGGAGTTGTGTCATCCTCAACCGAACCAGGGATTCCCAGGACTTCCGGGGTATAAACCATGACCTCTTAGCTGTGAAAGTTTAGCACAGGCGTGGGACTCAGGTGAAGATGAAACAGCCTGCTCCTTATGCAACATGATTAGCTGATTACTTTAAATATACCCCTGCCTATTTTTTATATCTCTGACTTCCCTGGTGGCTCAGTGGAAAAGAATCCATGTGCTAAGGCAGGAGATATGGGTTCCGTCTCTGGGTTGGGAAGATCCCGTGGAGAAGGAAATGGCAACCCACTCCAGTATTCTTGCCTGGAGAATCCCATGAACAGAGGAGCCTGGTGGGCTACAGTCCATGGGGTCGCTAAAGAGTCTGACATGACCAAACAACTAAACAACAACATTATAACCATTATCATTGGTCTGCAGAAATTTCCTTGGATGGCGCAATACTAAAGTGTATCTCTTTAGAAGAGTGGCCTATGTTCATATTTGTAGAGCTTTGAAAAATGGATCGATTAACTGAAAGGCATTTGGAAACAGTGTCACTTTATTCAGCCAGGTAACTGCAAGGTGCTGCAGAGACTTGAGACTCGGAACAGTTTTGCCAAATGGGGGCCTTCCAGAATCCTCCAGTGCTTCGATAATTTGGACAATAGATGCGCTCAGAGCCAGACTGTTCTCAAAGCCAGGCTCACTCTATGCAAGCCCACAAGGGAATTCTTTCACACTGCACTCAGATTTGTCCAGGAGAGCTCCAGGAGGCAACTGAGTGAAACAATGCTTGCCGTCAAGAAAAGTCTCCCTCCCCAAAGAAGGATGGAATTATTCCTAGAGAATGAATTTGTAGTCTTTGTACTTCAGAGAAGCTAGACATAAAACAGAGAAGTGTGTATAACCAGGGCTTTTCTGTTCCCCAGAAGGGCAATGCTTCAAGACATTGACTGGGGTCAGTTACTGGAAGTAGTTGTCCAGCCAATGACCCTGGGTGGCCGCTGACGCCTCTGTTCAGACTGGGTTCTATGGTGGAACCCAGTAATGCTTCAGAACATGTTTTTTCCCCTTTAAGTAACCAGCTGTGGTCATCGACTACAGTTGTAATGAGAAGCCTGTTCCAAATTTAGTATGGATTTCTCTAATTTTAGGCACAGTAAAGAGCCCCAGGAAGGGATTGGTAATGGGTTACAACATTCCTTCACTTTTTTGGCCAATGAGTGTCTCACAGCTGTGTGTATGTGTTTGCACATGTACACGTGTTTGTGTGTGCGCACGCATGTCAGTGAAAGGAGGAGAGAGCAAAGGAGCACAGAAAAAGCAGTGAGGTCATCATCTGCCAGTTTGGTTCTTTATAGAAGCTATGGAGACTTTAGTGCTTTTCAAGAAAATCATGGGTGAAATTTTCAGTGAAATGTTAAATGAAAATAAAGGCCTTGATGCTGCGGAAGACTGAAGGCAGGGAGAGGAGGAGGCAACAGGGTGGGGCAGTTGCAGGGCGTCACCAGTTCAATGAATGTGAGTTTGGTCATGCTCCTGGAGATGGTAAAGGGCAGGGAAGCCTGACAGGCTCTGGCCCACGGGATCGCAAAGAGTTGAGCACAACTTAGTGACCGAACAAGAGCAGCATGTGCTTGTGTACATGTCCTTGCAGAATTTTTTCTTAGAAACTCAATGTCGTGGAGAATAGATATTCAACGAGTCATAATGTACTGGTAAAACAATGAAAAAATAGCAGAAAACTGTTTTATCCAAAATATTCTGCTCCGTTTGCCATAGACTGAACAATCTAGTTTTCAGATCTTTGATAGTTTCCAAAAGTAGTAATAAATCTTGTGTCTGGCAACATAAAAATGTCATTAACCTCATGTTGGGAATAATGGGGTAAGAGGATCATACTTTCATTTATGACATGGAAAAAGGAAATAATAGAATTCTTTTCAAAAATGTGTCCATCATCATATATATTTGAATCATTAAATTATCTGTTTATACATATGTATGTATGCATACGTACCTCCTAAGTCGCTTCAGTTGTGTCTGACTCTGTGCGACCCTATGGACTGTAGCCTGCCAGTCTCCTCTGTCCACGGAATTTTCCAACAAGAATAAGAATATTGGAGTGGATTGCCATGCCCCCCTTCAGGGGATCATCTCAACCAAGGGATTGAACTCCTGTCTCTTATGTCTCCTAAATTGGCAGGTGGCTTCTTTACCACTAGGGCCACCTGGGAAGCCCCAAGTATATATATGTATATATATGTTTTTTATGTGCAAATAGCAAGAGTCTATACTCTTAATCATTTGGTTTCAATACTTCCTAAAAGCATTTCCTTCAGTTTTCTTAACGACTGTACTTACAGCCCACACACAGTCCACAATCCTAGTTTATGTACATCATTTGCCACTTGCATATTTCTTCATTCAGAGTCTGTACTAGTTTCTGAATTTATTTTGTCCTCAATGGAGAGCCAAAGTATTCTTTCTTCTAGAGAATTCCAAATACAGTGTTATCAACTGAGCCCTATAAGAACTTGGACAGTTAAGCCAGCTAGCACTATGAATGTATGCATTTAATAATCCAATTTTATCAGTCACCAGAAGTTCTACTAAGCATTTACCAAGCATAGTTATTAAATCCTCACAAAAGCCTTCCCTGGAGGAGGGCATGGCAGCCCACTCCAGTCTTCTTGCCTGGAGAATCCCTTGGACAGAGGAGCCTGGTGGGCTACGCATCGTGGGGTCACAAAGAGTCGGACACCACTGAAGCAACTTAGCACACATGCACAAAACCCTTGGCCAACGAGCACTGTTGTCTTAATTTTATTGATAACTAACTGAAGCATAAGGAGTTTGATAATAAATTTGAAGGAGAAAACAGAGTTACTAGGTTGCAGACAGAGCAGAAATTTGAAAAAAATTCTTATACTGCAAGAAGTGAATGAGGACTAAAAGCAATAAACATCAGCAAGCTTTCATTAAAAACTGGCTTCCAAACAAATGGTACAAACTTTCCTTTATCCAAATAATAACATTATGACTTGTGAAAACTGAATGCCCCACTTTGACCCTTTAATTCTTAACTCAAAGATAGTGTGTTTACACACCCCAAATTCCATCTGTAAGGTGAATGAAAATATCTTTATTATGTATTCTTCTGTGAATTTTCCATACATAATGTACATATTCAGACCTATGTATTCTGATTTTTTTTTTTTTTTGGCCGTGCCCTGCGCCGTGAGGGATCTTGAACATTGGACCACCGAGGAAGTCTCTGTATTCTCATTTTTAAAAAGCCATCAGGGTTTTAAAAACCAGTCTCATTTCTCAAGTTGGGAAAACAGCAATGTAGAGAATATTTATGAAAAGAGAATTGAAGGAGCCAATGTTATTTTTCCTGTTTTTAGTGTCAGAATCTAGGCCTCCTTCAGCCTGCTGCCTCTCCTCCCGCTGCTGAACCTTCTCGGTGATTCACACGCATCATTCCACATCTCCTGAAGCCTGTGCGTCTGGTTCATCTTCATGTCCCAGAGCGCTCTGCTTGCTTTACTCCGCTCTCTTGCGGTTCTCAGAGCCGTGGCCCCGCCGCCACATTCGCCCCACTGCGAGCTCACCTGGTTCCTGGTGACTGAGAGGAGCACTTGGCTTGGTTTGCTTCCCAGGAATCGTTGGACAGACATTTTGCCCATCTTGGAATTGCCCTTATCTACTCAAGCACCCCAAATAAACACTTGATCTTGGTGAAAACGCTGTTTGCTAAGCTCATGAGTTTCAAGAAAAGTTGCCTACTTCTCTTTCCATCCTCCAGTTTATTTCTGCCCCCAGGTTCCTTCTAGGTAGAAATGTGGAAGGCAGGGCTGCACTGGACTGTCTTCCTCCTTCTGCACATTGGCGTGTGTTGTCATGCTGTCCAGCCCTGAATCTTTACCATCAAAGCAGTTCATAAATCCTAATCTTGCCTTTTTTTTTTTTTTTTCAACCAGACTCTTGCAATTGAGACTTTGTGCCTTAATGGGACATGTATCTACTCAGCTTCCTAAATCAAACAATGTCTTCCTTGGCTAGAAACTGTTTTGAATTGTTATTGTATTTTCTAAAATGAGAGATGAGGAAGTTATCAAAAGAAACTGAAGGGAAACTGTGAACTAAATCAGGTCAGACTGTGATTTTTGTCTTGTTCTTCGGAAAGGTTTTGATGAGGCCTCATGGAGACACCGGTGTATAGGAAGGAAGGGAGGGGAAGCTTGCCTCGTGCAAGGCTGAAATCCCTGTCCTGGACACCAGGAAGCTTGTCCGTCTCCACCTCGCTCCTCAAACCAGTCAGCCAAGGTGTCATTTTTGCAGATGTCTTCAGATTCAAGAAGGCTGGGCTAGATCCACGTGGTGTGGACATTCCCCACCTCCCCACAAAAAGATAGCCAAAGGCTTCAGGTTGATTCTCCTTAGTTTCTGGTGGAAATTGAGGAAAAGCTGAAAGAGCTAAGGGAAATGTAGCAAGAGACAGATTTCCCGTTTTAGGGAAATGGGCAGCATAGAGGTTCCCATAGGAACCTGTGAGGCACATCTGAGCTCCGAAGAGATGGGCAGCATATTTTTAAATTGGAGTATAGTTGGTTTACAATGCTGTGCTAGTTTCAGGTGTACAACAAAGTGATTCATGTGTGTATACACACACACACACACATATATATATACATCAGTTCAGTTCAGTCATGTCCGACTCTTTGTGACCCCATGGACTGCAGCATGCCAGGCTTCCCTGGCCATCACCAATGCTTGGAGCTTACTCAAACTCATGTCCATTGAGTCGGTGATGCCATCCAACCATCTCATCCTCTGTTGTCCCCTTCTCCTCCTGCCCTCAATCTTTCCCAGCATCAGGGTCTTTTCAAATGAGTCAGCTCTTTGCATCAGGTGGCCAAAGTATTGGAGTTTCAGCTTCAACATCAGTCCTTCCAATGAACACCCAGGACTGATCTCCTTTAGGACGGATTGGTTGGATCTCCTTGCAGTCCAAGGGACTCTCAGGAGTCTTCTCCAACACCACAGTTCAAAAGCATCAATTCTTTGGTGCTCAGCTTTCTTTATATTCCAACTCTCACATCCATACATGACTACTGGAAAAACCATAGCCTTGACTAGACGGACCTTTGTTGGCAAAGTAATGTCTCATATATACATGGTGGGGGTGGTTGTTTAGTCACTAAGTTGTGTCAGACTCTTTGCTACCCTTATAGACTAGCTCACTAGCCTCCTCTGTCCTTGGGATTCTCCAGGCGAGAATGCTGGAGTGGGTTGCCATTTCCTTCTCCAGGGGATCTTCCTGACCAGGGATTGAATCCATGTCTCCTGAATCTCCTGCATTGTAGGTGAATTCTTTACCACTGAGCCACCTAGGAAGCCCCGTATATATATTCTTTTTCTGATTTTTTCCATTATTGGGTTTTACAAGATATTGAGTATAGTTCCCTATGCTGTACAGTAGGTCCTTGCAGATTATGTGTTTTGTACATACCAGTGTATCAATGTTAATCCCAAACCCTTAATTTATCCCTACCCTCCTTCCTCTTTTGTAACCATTAATTTGTTTTCTGTGTCTGTGGGCCTATTTTTATTTTTAAATAAGTTCATTTGTATCTTTTTTTCAGATACCACATATAACAGATATCATATAATACTTGCCTTCGCCTGGCTTACTTCACTTAGTATGATCATCTCTAGGTCCATCCATTTGCTGCAAATGACATCACTTTGTTCTTTTTTACAACTGAGTAATAAATACTCCATTGTATATATAAACACTGTATATATTACAGACTCATGGATGGTAGAAAAGTAGAAGCAGAGAGAGCCCAGAAAGTGAAGGAGACTTTCTCTTTGTCTCTCTCTCCTCGCCTCTCTGTGGCTGGAACATCTAGACCAGTTAGAAGTGGGAGAGATGGCCAGCTCCTCACCAGACCTGGCAGTTCCTACCAGTTTTATCCTTTCTTGTTTGGGCAAAAGGGAGGAAAATTGTTTTGAATCAAATAAGACCATCCAATCAAGTAAACAAGTGTCCAATGCTCAAATAAAACTACTCAAATTACTCAAAGTGGCTAACACTCCGTACTTTGACCCAAAGGCATTATTTTGCAAAAGAGATGCAGAGTGTAGCACAGAAGAGAACATCCATCAGAAAAGTAAAACCATTTCATGATGATGACACCTGTACGATTCTTATCTGCAACCATGTCAGTTCTCCTGGTATCTGCTCATCCTGGGTGCTGGAGTAGGTAGCATATGTTTGTGAATCACGCTTTTGAAGTGAATTGCAATTCTTTATGATTTATGTTTATTCGGTAACAAAAAGTCCCAGCTAGGCTGGTACATCCGTGTTGGATGGGCCATGGTTTAAAACTACCTCCCAAATGATTCTATTGATGGAAAAATGAAAACGATTAAGAGAAGCTTAGGGTTACTATATCAACCAATGTGATTTGAGATCTTGAAAGAATGAAAATAGAGCTTCTTATGTTGATATAGAAAAGAGAACCTGAAAGGGGAAGTAGCAAGCTGGCTTCAAAGCTTAGGATATAGAATAAGGATTAATAGCTGGTTGAACTAACGCTGACAATCTGTATTGAAATCTAGATTCTGTAGGTCAGTGGTCAGCAGCCAGATAGAGCTTGCTCTTCTCACTTGAGCCAATAAGTTCTTCCAAGGCACATATCAAATATAGATTTAATATTTGTATAATTTTAACCCCTTTTTGAGTAGTTATATATTACTTGCATGGGCTTCCCTGGTGGCTCAGACCGTAAAAAAAAAAAAAAAAATTCGCCCGCTAATGCAGAAGATCAGAGTTCAATTCCTAGGTCGGGAAGATCCCCTGGGGAAGGAAACGGTAACCCCCTCCAGTATTCTTGCCTGGACAATTCCACTGACAAAGGAGCCTGGCAGGTTACAGTCTATGGGGTCACAAAGAATCAGATATGACTGAGTGACTAATACACATACACACACACACACATATTAGGCTAGGCTAGGCTAGGCTAAGTCACTTCAGTCATGTCCGACTCTGTGCGACCCCATAGACGGCAGCCTACAAGGCTCCCCCGTCCCTGGGATTCTCCAGGCAAGAACACTGGAGTGGGTTGCCATTTCCTTCTCCAATGCATGAAAGTGAAAAGTGAAAGTGAAGTGGCTCAGTCGTGTCCGACCCTCAACAACCCCATGGACTGCAGCCTTCCAGGCTCCTCCATCCATGGGATTCTCCAGGCAAGAGTACTGGAGTGGGGTGCCATTGCCATATTAGCTACATATAACTGTTAGTCCCACACTAGTCGTTATACAGTTGCCATAGATACTGCAGTCAGTATAGTTAAACAGGCAGTCAGAAAGACAACTCAGAAACACTGATATTAATCGAAGAGTATACTTTAGTATTAAAATGATTTTAGATTTACCTCCATTGATTTTAAAATTGACACAGTAGACTACAGTCTATGCTGAAAAGAAAAGGTGATTCAACTCCAGTTTTTATCCAGAGGTCTTAATTTGTAATTTCCCATAGCAACAGTGTCATTTTTTTTTTTTTAACAAGAAAAACACCCAGTAAGCCATGTAAGCACCATGTTGATATTTATTAGTCTAATTAGTTGCATTTCCAACATCCATTTAATATTCAATATTAAAAATTCCAGGATCCTCTAAGGAAGAAATATCATCACCTATCATGAAATTAAGCAGAGCTTACAAAATCACATAGTTTTTATGGTTTATGTTTTAATATGCAGAGTGCACATTAAGTATTAAATGGATTTGCATATACGTGATGCTCAGAGCCTGCATCTTGTATCTTAAGACATAATCATTACTGCTTTCATGGAGAATGTCTAACTTATTGTTTTTATAACACAACACAATGAAGGGCTTCAGATCATTAAAACTCTTCCTATGTCCTGCTGTCTGCATACACGGATGACTTTTGACTGGAGTGTATTATTCAGTGTTCTCCACAGGCCTGAACAGAAGGTCACTTTGACCTGCTGCACATTTTCCCTTAAGAACTGCTTTTAACAATAAGCCCCTAGTGTACTTGTTTCTGGATTGACTTGAGTTTTTGGCACAATATGAAAAGCATTTGGAAAGTGTAAGTAAAAGCCTTCCGTTTCAGAAGAAATAATGGCCCCATTTGCCATGGAAACCAGAGGACTTCATGAAATTGCACTCAACTGTTTTCTGTAGTGAGCCTAAAATTATTCTAAAAATAAGTTGCATCCCTGGCATCCGCTAGCCCAGGCACCAAGATTTCATCTCAGAAGGTTTTTCCTTTTAGAGACAAATGCCGTTCCATTTGAATATTTCATTTTTCCCATTGTTCTGAAAGTATAGGAAAATGTATGTGACACACAGTGGGGAATCAATAATAAGTTTTTAGTTAAATTAGACAAAGTGTCTTGAAAGGCATGAAATGGTGATTTGAGGATTGCCTCCCAACAACAGGGGCATCCCTGGTGGCTCAGCTGGTAAAGAATCCTTCTGCAATGCAGGAGACCTGGGTTCAATCCCTGGGTTGGGAAGATCCTCTGGAGAAGGGAACTACTACCCACTCCAGTATTCTGACCTGGAGATTTCCATGGATTGTATGGTCCATGGGGTCACAATGAATCGGACATGACTTTCACTTTCCCAACAACAGACCATAATTAAAGAGACTAAATATAGGATTTTCTTCGAAGTTAGAATGAATTGTGTTTACACTTGTTTTTCCTTTTTGTACAGATTATTTTTTAATCAATGTCATGGGAAACAAACAAAATAGCCTGCTATGTGATTGTCCAGATTTAAGCAGACAAATATGAGTGAATGGAAATGAAAGACCATAGTCGCTGACCAGAAATTCCCATCCATAGGTCTGGTCATTAAATCTTGATGCTTTAGTCATTTGTATAGACAGAGCAGCCATGAGGGACAGAAGTCATGTTTCTGGTCAGTTGCAGATGCCCGTGATCTTTGCAAGGAGTTTGTTATTTTTCAGTCACCAGGTCATGTCTGACTCTTCTCGACCCCACAGACTGCAGCACACTGGGCTCCCCTGTCCTTCACTATCTCCCAGAGTTTGTTCAAATTCATGTCCACCGAGTCATTGACACTATCTAACCATCTCATCCTCTACCACTCCCTTCTCCTTTTGCCTTCAGTCTTACCCAGCATCAGGGTCATTTTCAGTGAGTCAGTTCTTCGAATTAGGTGGCCAAAGTATTGGAGCTTCAGCTTCAGCATCAATCCTTCCAATGAATATTCAGGACTGATTTCCTTTAGGATTGACTAGCTTGATCTCTTTGCAGTCCAAGGGACTCTCAAGAGTCTTCTTCAACACCACAGTTCAAAAGCATCAATTCTTCAGTGCTCAGCCTTCTTTATGGTCCAACTCTCACATCTGTACATGACTATTAGAAAAACCGTAGCTTTGACTAGACGGACCTTTGTTGGCAAAGTGATGTCTCTGTATTTTAATATGCCGTCTAGGTTGGTCACAGTTTTCCTTCCAAGGAAGAAGCGTCTTTTAATTTCACGGCTGCAGTCAGTCACGGCAAGGGGAGCTGTCACTTAATGAAAGCCTAAAGAGGCCTCATGCTAGACGGTAAGATGCTATTTGTTACCTAGAAGGCCAAGATGGCAGGCTGAAAACTTGAAAGAACAGAGTAAATAAAATCCTCAAAATAGGTTGCACCAAGAGACAAATAAAGCCCAGAGAGGCAAGAACTCACACTTACACCCACATGTCCTCCCTGTCCTGAGAATACTTTCATAGAGTCATAGAATGACACTGGACACATTAGATCATTGATGAACAGTTTTCACTCGGTAAATATGAATTAAGTGCCTGTAAGTTTCAGTCACCTGATTAGCTGCTAAGAATAAAGCAATGACTGACGGTGACACTCAAGTATTTATCATTCTGTGGTGGCAAAGATGCCAAAGAACTCAGCAGATGTTCCAAGAAGGGGAGAAAGCTGCCTTCCTGAACCTGCCTGAGAAGCGGTCCAGGGAATTTTGCTATGGAAGGGGCATAGTTGTAGAAATATGGCTCATCCACTCCATTGCCCATAACTCAGGGACCATGAACATTTAGCTTGCCTTCCATTCCAGGATGTTTCAAGATTGATCCAGGGTATCGGGTGTGAACTGGGAGTCTTCGGTAAGTCAGCAAGCACAATTAATCTCTATTTAGACCCAATGTATATTTGGGGACTAAAGAAACACTTTATTTTCTATGAAATTCACCACTATTTCACCAGTGGGGATTCTTACAGCCCTTCATCCTACAGTTTGATTGGCAATGGATCAATTACTAAAATGGCATGCAGGTAAAGCCCTGGTGGTGAAACTTGCAGAGTCAACTCAGATGCTTTTCTCAGAGGTTCGGCCTGGCAGGCTAACTCGTGTTTCAGGAATATGACTCTGCCTTGGTCAACATTTTTATGACAAGTCAGGTGAAATTATGGCAGGCCTGCTTGTCATATATATGCAAACAACCTGATGTTGGGAGAGTTAATGAATGCTTCTGGCTCTAAGGAGTTCTTAATAAGCTGGAACAATGCAGCGATTTATTTTTTTTCAAGTTGGTATTTAATGGGGATAGATGTAAGATAGTGCACTTAATTTCACACAAACAAATAACATCTACTGTGTAAATATGACAAGTAAAAATGTGTTTTAGCAGCAGGATTTGTCAAAAAACAAATTCATCTTAGCTATGAAGGCTATCTCTGGGGTGGCAAAGATTTAGGCAAAGATCTAAGCTTTGGCAGAGATTTTGTATTAAAGAAGGGCTTCATCTTAGCTGGATCACTGAGCAAGAATGTGCTTTCCAATCCTGAGTATTCTGGAACTGATCAAGTAGAGACAATATCTTGACACATCTGGCCCCTGGCTATGCTGCTGTTGAGTCACTAAGTAATGTCCGACTCTTCTGTAACCCCATGGACCGTAGCCCATGGATAGAGGAGCCGGCAGGGACTACAGTTCATGGGGTCGCGGAGTCAAGACATGGCTAAAGTGACTTAACGTGGACTGTAGCCCACCAGGCTCCTTTGTCTGTGGGATTTCCCAGGCAAGGATCCTGGAGCAGGTTGCCACTTCCTTCTCCAAGGGATCTTCCCGACTCAGAGACTGAAGCTTTGTCTCCTGCATTGATGGGTGTGTTCTTTGCCTCTGAGCTACCTGGGAAACCCCTCACTAGCTATAGAAGGCACCACAACATATTAGCTGAATAAATCAGCAGATGTATTATGAATTGTAGGAGCTTGAAAAAGGGAGGCAACAGATGTTGTACATGTTTGCGTCATAGGTCACCCACGTCCTCCTTTCCCTGAGGTCTTTGTGTCCAATCTCCACCCTCTCGTGGCCTGGTCTCATTGCTTCTCTTTATAGATACGATCGGAAGACTGAGTATCAGGGACGGCCCTGGCGGTCCTGTGGCCAAGGCTCCACACTGCCAGTGCAGGTGGGGGCTCTGGTTCGATCCCTGGTCAGGGAACTAAAATCTGTACCCGGCAACTAAGACCTGGAAAACAAACAAATAAATATTTTTTTAAAAAAGAAGAAGACTTTTAAAAAGAAGATGATTAAAAAAAATAAAAAAAAATAAAAATAAAAAGAAGATGATTGAAAATCAGACTAAGGAACCAAAAGCCTAATAATTTTGTGAAGGCAGGTTTTATAAATCAGTAGTAAATTTTTTTGTTTGTTTTTCTCTGTAGGTCAAAGTATTGTTGACATAAGAGTTATCAGGAGCATCTAGAAGATAAGCTGTGGCCTCTGCTCGCAGCTGGTGAACAGACGAGTTTGAACAATGTATTCCTGAAATATCTTGTTACCCACACCCATATTTACCTTTGTTTCTCCCAGAGGCAGAAGGGTTGCTCACAGATACAGGCTGAGTGTTGACATGTGTTTTTGCACATCCAGGAGAAGAAATGCCACATCTGTGCTTTCTAACCCCTGCTTGCCATCCACTCATGAAAATGGAGTCATTGTTTTATCTTCTTTTGCCCATTTTAAATCTTCTTTCAATTACCTGGTTGGTTGAGGAACATGTGGACGACTAGGGTCTGAATCACCTTGACTGCCCAGTTCCACAGCTTCAATCCACAGGATACTTATGGATTTGTTCATTGCATTTTACACTCTGCCCAGCTGGACCTGGCCTAAGAGCTAACCTTTTTTTTTTTAAGAGAGTTATTTAAAGATAGAGGATCAAAAGCCTATTTATCAAAGTGGTTTAAAACTCTTATACATCTATCTATTAAAACGGGAAGCACTATTTCATATATAAAATATACACAGATTACTATAAACTATGAATCATTTAATATATAAATTAGGTTTTCTAATTCTAGAGATAGAACACATATCATAGGTATTCTCCATAAAATAATTTAATTTAAGCAGTTTAAGCTATTTCTTAAGGAAGTAGTTTGCAGCAGAGCCTGTTGCAAAGTCAACTTCTGTCAAGCAGCCCTATTACGCCCAAGATTTTTTTCTTTAATGCCAAGTGGTTTTGTTTTTCAATTTCTAAAAGCTTTTAGGTAAACAGTGTTTTGAAAGGTGATATAATTTTATTACCTTACATAGATAAGGCTAGTGATTGATTGATGTATAGTTACTTTGCAATGTTGTGTTAGTTTGCAGATACACAGAAAAGAGATTCATGTTATATATATAAAAATATATATATGTACACATATATATGTATGTGTATATGCGCTTAGTCTCTCAGTCGTTTCCAACTCTTTGTGACCTCATGGACCATAGCCCACCAGGCTCCTCTGTCTACGGGGATTCTCCAGGCAAGAATCCTGGAGTGGGCTGCCGTGCCCTCCTCCAGGGGACCTTCCCTGGCCTGTGGTGTACAGTAAGTCCTCCTTGCTGTTTTCGAAAAATATCCTCAAGGTTTATCCATGTTGCAGCATACGTCAGAATCCCCTCCTTTGAAAGGCTGAATAATAGTCCATGGTATGCATATAGTACACTTCGCCTATCCATTTATCTCTCAGTGGACACTTGGCTCACCTCTACATTTTAACTGTTATGAATAATAGTTATAAAATATTGCTATGAACATGAATGTGCAAACAATCTAGCTTTTCAAGCTGAAGATTTCACACTATAAATGGAGAGGAATAATAACACTTAAAATATTAAATGAAATGACTCAGTCACTAAATGGGGCTTCCTTGGTGGTTCAGATGGTAAAGGACTTGCCTGCAATACAGGAGACCTGGGTTTGATCCCTGGGTCAGGAAGATCCCCTGGAGAAGGAAATGGCCACCCACTCCAATATTCTTGCCTGGAGAATCCCATGGACAGGGGAGCCTGGTGGGCTACAGTCCACGGGATCACAAAGAGCCGGACACGACTTAGGGACTAAAGAACAAGAAGTGTGAAAGTTGCTCAGTTGTGTCCGACTCTTTGCGACCCCATGGACGATACAGTCCATGGAATTCTCCAGGCCAGAATGCTGGAGTGGGGAGGCCGTTACCTTCTCCAAGGGATCCTCCTAACCCAGGGATCGAACCCAGGTCTCCCGTATTCCAGGCGGACTCTTTACCAGATGAGCCACCAGGGAAGCCCGAACAGCAAACAAGCAAGTACTTAATAGACGGGAAGGTGGGCGTTTCAGCATAAAAGGGGCAGAGTTGATGCTTCCTCGCAAAACACACTGACATTTGGCACAATCTGTGGGTTGGCAAGAGAGATTCAGAAGAGAGGGTAGAAATGAGTCAGAACAGGTCAGTGCTGCCTTAACCCCTGGAGGGCTGGGAGGCCCAGACAAAACAGCTCCTGAGTGTAAAAGTGCTAAACCCCAAGGCCCTGAACTCCTTGCAAACCACTGACAACGGTGATTTGTAACTAGGGAACTGGGTTATGGGAAAAGCAATCTTGAAAGGTTTTAAAGGCAGGTGATCTGAGTGTCTGCCCGAGAAAATGATTTTAGGAAAATATTTTCTCTTTGAAATAGCAAAAATAGTTTAGCTGGTATGCTTCTTATTTAAGCTGTGTGAACCCTAGATTGTTCTAATTAAAGTCTGTCATTAAGTTTGAAGTTTCAACATGGCATACAAAATCTGGCATAAGTAACACTAAATATTTGCACCCAGTCATAAATTATCAAATTACTTCATGAGATGTTTCTTATGAAAAACACGATGAGCTCAGTCATGAGATGAGGTGATCTGTGTGATTGGGGCTGAGAAGATGAGACAACTGCAAAAGGCAAGATATGTTGTTTCCTTTTTTAATTGAGGAAGAATGCAAACAATTTCCATAGTTTCTAGGTGCAGAGAAGGTTCTAGAATCTCTGCCATTGGAAGAAGAGGAGGCATGGGACATGTGTGGGATAGGGGGAGGGACAGATGAAAATACTGGGCTTCCCTGGTGGCTCATTGGGTAAAGAATCTGCCTGCAATGCAGGAGACCCAGGTTCGACCCCTGGATTGGGAAAATCCCCAGGAGAAGGGAAAGGCAACTCACTCCAGTGTACTTACCCCGGAGAATTCCATGGACAGAGGAGCCTGATGGGCTACAGTCCATGGGGTCACAAAGAGTCAGACATGACTGAGCGAATAACACTAACACTCTCTGGTGGCTCAGATGGTAAAGAATCTGCCTGCAGTGCAGGAGACCTGGGTTTAGTCCCTGAGTTGAAAAGATGCCCTGAAGAAGGGAATGGCTGCCCACTCCAGTATGCTTGCCTGGAGAATCCCATGGACAGAGGAGCCTGGTGGGCTACAGTCCATGGAGTCGCAAAGAGCTGAACACGACCGAAACTACTCAGCATACAGGCACTATTGTATAACCACAAATAGAATACATCTGCAATGGCCCTATTTCCAAAAACATCATATTCTGAGGCACTGGGTTGGGGGTGGTTGAGGATTTTAACATATACATTTTATGGGGACACAGTTCAATCCCTGCTGCTGCTTCTGCTGCTGCTAAGTCGCTTCGGTTGTGTCTGACTCTGTGTGACCCCATAGATGGCAGCCCACCAGGCTCCCTAATAGATATGATGTTTGTCTTCAAATATTTGAAATGGTCTTTAGGATTAAGTTGATTTTGTGTGTGTTTTGGTACAAAAGATGGAATGTTCAAGGGGCTTTCCAGGTGGCACAGTGGTAAGGAATCCGCCAGCCAGTGCAGGACATGCAAGAGATGTGGGTTTGATCCCTGGGTCGGGAAGATCCCTTGGAGGAGGGAAGGCTACCCACTCCAGTCTTCTTGCCTGGGAAATCCCATGGGCAGAGGAGACAGGTGGGCCACGGTCCATGGAGTCGCAAAGAGTCAGACACGACTGAGCACACACACTCACAAGATAGAAATGAGAGAGAGGTAGGGAGGAAAGAAGGAAGAGAGGAAAAGAGAGAATTTCAATCAAGCAAGTTTTCCTGGTGGAGAAGAAAAACCGTTTGCAACCAGCTCGTAAACATTGTCTAAAGGAGAGTCCAGATCTGTCCTCCTACTTTTCCTGCTTCAAGAGTCAGGCTTCCTCTTATAACATTTCTCCACCTAGGCCTTCTGATCTGGTTTGATTTGTGTGTAATTATTCAGAGTGGAGGGTGAGGCAGGAAGAATTCATAGCGTGATGTCTTCAAGTGTCCTGGGCTCCCAAAGGACACCTCATTCCCTACTGAGGATGTCTTTATTGTCAGCCCCTAGGGAGCTTCAGAATGTTTCTCTCTCTCACGGTTTATGGCAGCCTGACCTCTCCCTTGCAGGTCATATAGTCAGATATTTCAGAAAGGAACTGTACTGCAGAAGCATTGATAATACGTGCTTTGCAGGTAAAACGCATGTCATTACTGTGAAATTTGCACTGGGCAAAGAAAGATCCTTAAGCAAAATACTCGCTATTCTTGTTGCCATTCAATAATTGGAAAAGAAAAGGATTGTAAAGAGTTTGGACATAATTCTAAAAGAAACTTTTTAAAAACCAATATACAAAAATACCGGGTGTGAGTTTCTGTGGTTATGTGCTAAACGTACGAATTCAATTTCCAGACTTTCCACTGTAAGCATCAATAACTCACATAATAATGGACTCTCCTATTAGTAATAAAGGGTTTGAAATGCATCTTCTCCCACTTTATGGAGGCACTGACCTTTGCTGGAGTGAGAAGATTTTAAACAGTTTGGCCCCATCCCTCCCTGAGACTCAATATTATGGACAACTATGCACAATTTAATGTACCCTCCATTCGAAGTCCATTCTCTACCCCACTGATACAGTATTCAATTTCTTAGTAATGCATTGGAACCACTTTATTCTGCATGGTTGGAGGTTGCTATTTTATGTTTGGAAATGCATTATGTGTCAAGAAGAGCGTGAATAACAAATCTCTCTGTTACTGGCCAACTGGTATTCAGATGTTTTAAAATCTGAGCAAATATCATATGCTTTGGGATTGATTTCTCCAAAACAGAGCTAAATCCAAAATTAACACCTATATGGCTGTAAAAACGAAGCCTTATGTACATTTCATTCCCTCGGTGTTTTCTTTCTAACTGGACACCATTCCAAGAAAATTGGTAGAGCACAAATAGCCAGAGTGGGCATTCAAATAACAGACCGCTGTTTGTCCTGATTCAGAAGCAAGACATCATCTATACCAGTTTAGGAAAAAGGCTTCAGATAGCTTGGTATTAAATGGGAAAAAAAAAATTTGGGAGACATGTTGAACAGAAAGATACTATTTTGGTAGGGAAAGTGTAAATCCAGTTATTCAATAACAACAACAAAAATGCAGTTTTGGAGACAGAGGGAAGCTCAGAGGTTTTGTGATTCGGACCCTCATATTACAGGTGAGATCATCAAAGCTCATAGATGTTAGACAACTTTCCCAAGTGGAAAGTGAAAGTGTTAGCTGCTTACTTGTGTCCAACTCTTTGTGACCCCACAGATTGTACTCAGGCAGGAATACTGGAGTGGGTTTCCATTCCCTTCTCCGGGGGATCTTCCCAACCCAGGGATAGAAGCCGGTTCTCCCATTTTGCAGGCGGATTCTTTACCATCTGAGCCACCGGAGGAGCTGATAGCTAAACACGACTGCAAACCAAGGCTCCCGGCTCTGTTGTGTTTTCTGTCATTGTTCTCATTCCGACTGATTTTTCTGTGCTAAATGTAACACCCTGAGTAACTCAGATCTACACAGCACTGTTATCTCAGAAAACGTTCACTCCCAATTAGGGAATTTCTACTTAACCGAGTTTGGAACAGTAATTTTGCTTTTGCTGTTTGTGCCTACATATGTGCACGCGCATGTGTAAAAGTCTCCTATTGAGATGTAATTCACATTCCATACAATTCACCCGTTTTAAGCGTACATGTCAGTGCTTTCTAGTATATATTTCAATACATTTTGATAAATGTACACACTTGAGTAACAATCACCTAAATCAAGATATACCATCAACTCGGAGAGTTTCCTCGTCTTTCTTCTGGGACAAATGTACCATTGATAGGTAATTCTCATTCTGATTTCTCCTGTGTGTTTGCATGCTTCAGTCATGTCCAACTCTTTGCAAGCCCATGGACTGTGGCCTGCCAGGCTCCTCTGTCCATGGGATTCTCCAATTGAGTACTGGAGTGGGTTGCCATGCCTTCCTCCAGGAGATCTTCCTGACCCAGGGATCGAACCTGTGTCTCTTATGTCTCCTCCTTTGGCAGGTGGAATTTTTACCACTAGTGCCACCCGGGAAGCCTGCGATTTCTGCAATTAAAACCACATTTCAGTTTTGCTTGTTTATGCGCCTTAAATATATGAACTCATAATGGATACACTCTTGTGCCTGGCCTTTTTGTCACTCAGTGTTTTTGAGATTCATCCATATTGGTGTGTGAATCACTATTTTATTTCTTTTTCTTGTTGAGAAGTTTTTCGCTGAACATATCACAATTTGCTTGTCCATTCTCTTGCTATTTTTTGGTGCTTTGTGACTAGAGCTGACAGAAACATACTTGTACACATCTTTCATACACACCAATTTTTATTTCTCTGGGATAAATGTAAAGAAGAGAACTTGCTGATTCAGAGTGTAGGTGTATCTTAATTTCACAAGGCTCTGCCAAACATTCTTCTGAAGTTATGGCACTATTTTATGCTCCCACAAGGAAATGCATGAGAGTTCCATTAGCTCTGTATCCTCACAGCTTTAATGTGTTCATGTGTTTTTCTATTTTGTCTTAGCAACTCTAGTAGGTGAGAAATGATATCTCATTGTGGATTTCACATGAATTTCCCTGATGACTTGAGTGCTTTATGTGCTTTTCGTACATCTCTCTCTGTTTTTTAAAAGTAACTGCTTGTCTTTTGCCAATTTTTTTATTGAGTTATTTATCTTTCACTATTAAATTATAGATCATTTTCTATTTTGGATGCAAATCCTATGTCAGACATGTGCATATATGTATATATAAAAGATATTGGAGAATGAAATGGCAACCCACTCCAGTATTCTTGCCTCAGAATCCCATGAACAGAAGGGCCTGACAGGCTATAGTCCATGGGATCGCAAGATTGTGTCCATGGACACAAATCTTTTACATTTTCCTAATATCTTCTATTTATAAACAGAGGTATTTTCTTTATTTTGATGTTCAATATATCGATATTTTTCTGCATGTTTAAAAGCATAAAACATTTAAATGGAGAAATAATACATAAACATAAGAGCATTTAAAATATGTTTTGTGTGTTCCTTGAGAAAATAGTGCCTACCAGGAAGATGTGCATATAATTTACTATGTTTTCTTCTCAGTGTTACACGTTTAATTTTTACATTTAAGTCCCTGACCTATTTCAAACTATTATTGTATTGATGCTAGTTTAGGAGTTGAGACCCGTTTGTTAACATGCATCTATCCAAAACAAAATAAAGCAAGCAAAAATGCATTTATCCAGTTATTTTAGGAAAATACTTTTTCCCTGTTGAGTACTCTTGGTGCCTTTGATGACAGTCAACTGAACATATTTTCATATATGTTCTGTTTTGTATCTGTTCTGTTCCATTGATCTATTTCTCTATCCTTGCCAAAATACCATTCTCTTTTGATTACTGAAGCTTTATAGTAAGTCATAGAAACAATTTTATTTGTGAGTCTTCCAATTTTGTTCTCCTAAGTCTAGGCTTGTTTAGGCTGATATAGATCTCTTGCTTTTCTTTGTATTTTACAGTAACCTTTTTTTTTACTTCTTGAAAAACAGTTGGCATTTTGATTGGAATTGCATTGACTCTACAAATTTATTTGGGGAGAGTTGACACATTAATACTGAGTCTTCAACCCATGAACATAGAGTATTTCTCCATTTATTTAGATTTTCTGTTTCTTCATTTGTTGATTGTGATGTCTTATCCTTCAAGGAATCTGTTCTTTATCTGTGTTACATATTTAATAGCAAGTTACTTATGCTTCTGTATTATCATTTTAGTGTCTCTAGGATCTGTCATCATTTTCTCTTTGTATTCTGATATTATATTAGTGTTTTCTCTCATTATTCTTCTTCAATACTGCTAACAGTGTCTCAGCTTTTAAAAACTGTTTTTTTTTGTTTGTTTGTTTGTTTACTGAAACAGTATTCAGATTTATTAATTTTCTCTTTGGCCCTCTGAATTCTTTGCCTCGTCAGGACAGGTCCCAGATTAGGGGATCTCTGAATTTTGGAAGAAGGGCTCTACTTGTCTAAGAGTGGTATTTGTATTCCCTTTGATACCTCTGAAGAGATTCACACATTGTCTATTTCAGCAACATCCATGCGGCAGACTGCATTGTTGTTTAAGAAAATTACCTCATCAAGGGGATGGCTATATTTCTTTATCCTATTGACATGAGGCTTAGTGTTCTGACTTCTTTGGCCAGTGGAACGGATGCACAAGCTTTTCAGAGGCTATTAGTGTTGTGAATTACCGCCTCTCTTTCCTTGGCCCACAGACAGCAACATCCCAGACAAGCCGTTCCATCAACTTTGGTGCTAAAGTGAAGATGAGGGGAATCGGAGACCCCAGGTGATCTGCAGGAGTGGGCTAGAGAGCGAAAAGACAGGCCAACAGTCAGTCAAACAAATGAGCAACAATAGCGAAACCCTCTTGGGATTGCTTGGGGTCATCACAGCATAATGCAACCTATCCTAACTGGATAATAACTCATATAATAACTGGATAATAACTCACAGCTAATGCCTGTGAGTTTTACACAGAAATGAGGCAATGGGTCTTCTTGCCAATTTACTGCTCCACTTCATTTTTTTGTTTTTGTTTTTTTTTTTTGAGCAGAATTATTTGGTCCATGAAACCCCATTCTCTCCTGAAAATGGCCCTTGGAGTAGCTGGCTTTCAGCTGTCAAGTCACTGAGGCTTAAATCTAATCCAAGAGGCTGGATGGAAGATGTGCACTAGGGGCTGAAACTTTTTTGTCTTTACCCACCTGCTAAAGTGAACAGTTGAGCTTGGAAAGAACGTTGCTTCTCTGGAGTAATTTAGCTCTGGGTTGAAACCAAGCCTACAAAGTTAATCTAAAAGAGAGCTTTTTGTGGGAAAGTTATGAATAAGTGAAAACAGAGTGTGATACGACATGCTTTCATGAGTACCATTGTTTTCCTGAAAACATGCTAATAAGAGGGGAAATGTAAAATTAACAACTTTTCCAGATAATGGGCTTCATTTGTAAGAGGAAGAGTACAAATTACTCTAAGAACAGGTTTACTAACATCTCTTGTATGAACCAGCTAGTCTCATATATACATTTTATTAAAATAAGAATTCGGCATATGAGTTTCCCATTTATGATTTCTTTTGAGCAGGCACTATCCTGCCTTTTTTTTTTTTTCCAATAAAAAGAAGTATGTAGAAAAACAGACTTTGAGGGGGAAATGTTTCAGTTTTTGCTCTTCTAAATTCAATAAGAGAAAATGTATTTTTTTAAATGACGTCAATGCCGGCCAGCTTGGTCGTCCACACAGGTATTGTACTATCGTTCAGTGTAAACTACAAATCTGCCACTCAATCTTTTGTACTTGCTTTTTACATTTGTCATTATTTTATTTTATCATAGTTATTATTAGTATTATCATAGCTTTATGCTGCTGCTGCTGCTAAGTTGCTTCAGTCATGTCCGACTCTGTGCGACCCCATAGACGGCAGCCCACCAGGCTCCCCCGTCCCTGGGATTCTCCAGGCAAGAACACTGGAGTGGGTTGCCATTTCCTTCTCCAATGTATGAAAGTGAAAAGTGAAAGTGAAGTCGCTCAGTCGTGTCCGACTCTTAGCGACCCCATGGACTGCAGCCCACCAGGCTCCTCCGTCCATGGGCTTTTCCAGGCAAGAGTACTGGAGTGGGGTGCCATTGCCTTCACTGATCATAGCTTTATAGGTATTATTTTATCATAGTTTTTCCAAAATTTTCTTTATCTTTGTTCTAAAATTAGCCAATGATTGATAAAATCCCTCAGTATTAAAATATATGGTTCATATTAACCAATATTCATTGGAAGGACTGATGCTGAAGCTGAAACTCCAATACTTTGGCCACCTGATACAAAGAACTGACTCATTGGAAAAGACCCTGATGCTGGGAAAGATTGAAGGCAGGAGGAGAAGGGGATGGCAGAGGATGGGACGGTTGGATGGCATCACCGACTCAATGGACATGAGTTTGAGTAAACTCTGGGAGTTGGTGAAGGACAGGGAGGCGTGGTGTGTTGCCGTCCACGGGGTCCCAAAGAGTCGGACACGACCGAGCGACTGAATTGAACTGATTAACTTACCTACTGTTTATAAAAGAAAACCCTATTATATCTTCTTAATATTAATTTTGTTCTTTAATTTCCTTTCTTAGAATCTGGAAGAACAGAGTGCTATCTAGGGACCATGTAACTCCTTCTGTTTTGCTTACAGTTGAGAAATCACAAAATTTGGAAACGTTTTTTCTCGTCTTGACACTATTTAAATTATAATCCTCATAATTTGATGAAAGTACATGTTCTCATTTCTAAATTACTGATGTTCTAGAATATTTATGCTTCAGATTGTTTTTAAATCAACAAGGGGTTTCTAAAAATCGTGTAAATCAAATACATCTTGTTATATTTTCTCCAACTTCTCCAAGGCAATTTACCTTTGGATTGCGACCAACTCTTGAAATTTAATCTCAACAAGGATATTGTTTTGTGTAAAGCCTGTGAATACAGGAAAGGAGCGGTCTATGCTAAGCTTTCATGTACACCATTGTTTCCCCTGCAAATGCTACAGTAAGAGGGGAAGTTCACAGAACACAAAGCAAATAATGAAAGGAAATGCAGACTATTCCCATATCCTCATGTAACACTAGTGGCTGAAATAGGAAACGTGATGGCAGATGATTATTTAACTGTAAATACTTTTGTGTGTTGAAATGTGACATCACTAACCAAGTGGGATTCCCTTTGCTAATGACTGTAAATCTGTTTTCAGCCATTTTTAGTCTTCTTGAAAAAAAAAAAAAAAAAAGAAAAACTATTTCTGTAACAGGTTCTTCAAAGTCAATTGCCTCTGGAGTAGATGAAAAAATATATATATTTTTCTATTGCTAAATTGGTAGCATTGGCTTTAGACACTTCGGGTGCTATGCAAGCATCTATAATCAGGTTTTTTTTTTTCCTGAACAAAAGCTAATTATTGAGCAGTTACTAACAATGCTGCTGCTGCTAAGTTGCTTCAGTCTTGTCTGACTCTTTGCAACCGCATAGACTGAGGGTCCTCTGTCTATGGAGTTCTGGAGTGGGTTGCTGTGCCCTCCTCCAGGGGATCTTCCTGATTCAGGGATCAAACCCTCATCTGTTGTGTCTCCTGCATCGGCAGGCAGGTTCATTACCACTATGGGCACCTGGGAAGCCCCTACTGACAGTATTGTAAGTAACAAAGGATTTATTTCTCATTTAAATACAAAGCCTAAACATAGCCAGCCTATTTATTTTTACGGACTCAAATTGTCATGTTGGATCCAATGCCTTTGTGCCAATTGTCTATTTTATAGCAGGAAATCCAAAAAAGATGACACATTGCTTAGGCGATGACCTCAACAGCAAAGTCAGGGCAACATATACATAATAATCTGTCTTCATCTGAAGGGATTCCAAGGAATACAGCCCCTCCCTTGCACCTCCTGAATATTAGGTGTTCAGCTTCCTTAAACAAAGCTTTTAGGGATCACAGTCAGGTAGATTTCAGAAGCTCACACAGGCATTGGCACAGCCTGTAATATTCACCATAGGATCACACCTGCATCTTACAGTCAAATATTAGAAACTGGAAATTCCTTTAGGCTAGAACAGGTTGTTTGAAGAAGGAGAAAAAAGAGCTTTTGTCTGATGGAAACAGCAGGCAGGGCAAGAGCCAGAAGCTTCTAAACATTGTATGTATCTAGAGAAACTATCCTCCTTGTGGAAATGGACAGTTACTGTCTGATTCAGAGCTGGTACTCAGGAACTCTCCCACAATTTTCTTTTCCTTTTTCTAGGCTCTTGTTATTCAATAAAAATAGTTTTGAAATGCCAGCCTCTCTTGCAATTCTAAGACATTTCTTGATCCAGTTTTAGAAACAAATTTTAAAGGGACAGAGGCATTCCATGATGAGAACAAGATGTCTGGTGGGAGCAGGGTGGCCGCAAAATGAGGAACTCAGACAGTGAAGGAACCCCCAGGAGCAAACACCGGGTCTTGGCTGAGGTATCCGTCGCCTTGAGTGTCTCACCTCAGAACTCCAGGCTAAGATCTTGACCTTTTTGGTTTTAAAAACAAATGCCACTCTAAGTTATGGGAAATAGCTAAGTGTGACCTATTTGGCTCAAGCCATAGAGTAAATGGCTAAAAGCGACAGTAATACTTACTGAGTTCAATTTTCAAGAAAAGAAAAACCAGCCAAACTGAGGATAACGCCTTGGATACCTTTGATGTTCATGTTGATGTTTAGTCGCCAGCTTGTGTCCAATTCTTTGCTTCCCCACGGACTGTAGCCCGCCAGGCTCCTCTGTCCATGGGATTCTCCAGGCAAGAATACTGGAATAGGTTGCCATTTCCTCCTCCAGGGGATCTTCCTGACCCAGGGATCAAAACTGTGTCTCCTGCATTGGCAAGTGTACTCTTCAGCACTGAGCCACTGCTTTTCCTTGAAAGACGCTAAGTGGATTTTTTCCCCAGTCCCAGACAAAGCTGTTCATTTATGTGATTTCGTCTTCACAATCATGCCTTTCCCGTGTCTTGCCCCCTGGTAGTTCCCATTTGTTCTGCCATTCTAGACCACCTCCCCTGCTTAGGTTCACCTATTTCTTTTACTCCAGGGAAAAGATGGTGATCCGATTTGCCATTTCCTTTCTGCCAAGATACTGTTAGCTCATCCACACAAGTTTTGAATTTTAAGGGAGGTATTTTATCCGTTCACTCATACTGGGCAATAGGGCGGAGTCAGTATGGAAAATCCTTTCTGGTCAGAATGACAATGATCCAGGGTTCAAAGCTAATACTGGCTGAGGTTTATTGACAATGTACTAAGTGTTTGCTTGTGTGAAGCCTTCCTGAAGGGCAAGCGTCAGGTAGAACACCATCTTCCCAGTTACAGGCATTTTGAAATCTCTGTGCATACTAATCGAACAATGTCGATTTATCTTTTAAGAGGAATTGGATGTCAGGCACTTAAATTGAAGGCTGCTTTCAAATAAAGGATCACACTCTCACTCTCCACAAACATGCCATAGCCCTAAGACTATGGAGTCTTTCATGTGTCAATTCCCAAATGTGACCGAAGGTCCTTGCAGCCATAGTGGGGTTCTATCATTTGAGACGGGCTAAACTGGGGTCGCAAAGAGTCAGACACGACTGAGCGACTGATCTGATCTGATCTGAAGCTGGGGTTTGACTCAAGCCGCCGTTTCATATCAATCCAATATTTCTTTGAAAATGGCCATTAGCTTTTCTCTTTGGTGAACATGGGCTCCCCTGGTAGCTCAGTTGGTAAAGAATCCGCCTGCGATGCAGGAGACCCCAGTTTGATTCCTGGGTTGGGAAGATCTGCTGGAGAAGGGATAGGCTACCCACTCCAGTATTCTTGGGCTGCCCTTGTGGCTCAGCTGGTAAAGAATCTGCCTGCATTGTGGGAGACCTGGGTTTGACCCCTGGGTTGGGATGATCCCCTGGAGAAGGGAAAGGCTACCCTCTCCAGTATTCCGGCCTGGAGAATTCCATGGACTGTATAGTTCGTGGGGTCACAAAGAGTCGGACATGACTGAGTAACTTTCACTTTTGGTGAATGTGTGTAGAATGTGTGGTAAATTTTACAGTCTCAGTAGATGTTCATCTTTCTTGTAAGATAATCAGTTTCTTCAGGGACCATTTGACTACCTGCAGTCTGTAACTAATCTCATATGTTTCTAATTATTATTATTATTATTATTATTTTACTACTTATTTGTTTGTTTATTTGGCTATGCCGGGTCTTAGTTATGGCAAGCCAGATCTAGTTCTCTGACCTGGATTAAAACCGGGTCCATTGCAATGGGAGCTCAGAGCCTAGGCTAGTGGGCCATCAGGGAAGTCCCCTACAAACTTCTAAAATATTATATATTTTATAATATATAAAAGCTTCTTGGTAACTCACATTATATTTATTCTTTTAGAACAAGCACACGGATTCCAAAAACCTACCCTTTACTCATCACTTAGTGAACACTGACATGGGAAGATGCTAGACTGTAAATCTTAAAATGGCAGAGAAGGAGTGTCCCCAGTCCGTGGTACACACACTAACATATTGTAGATGTTCAGTCCCTTTGAGACAGAAGAATGAAGATATGGGTGATAAGCCAAGGTCAGAAGTCTCTTTATTTCTACAGTGGATTCTGGGGACTTGGCTGAGGGCACAGACTCATACCTGCCTCTTGGACATCATCCCAGGTGGACTTCTGACATTTTGTACAGTAAGTGGTAAGGAATGGGTCTTCAGTTAAGTTCACAAAGTAACTTTGTCCCTAGGTTAGAACCAGCAGACAGGTTCTATAAAGCAAAGACTTGGGGTAGGACATTCTTTTGAGAAAACGAGTTCAGAAGCTGATCATTTGTCTTAGGCATGTGTCCCTGTTGGAACCAAATTTAAGACACTTATGCCTTGATTCTCAGGATAAATTCTTCAACTAGAGGCAGTGTCCCGAGCCAAGTTATCTTGCTAGCTATTACTGAAGTAATCCCTGAGGAAACCAAGATCCAGACGGTCGAGTGGTGTAAAGGATGATGTCAACACCTTGAATTAAACCTTGAATATATATGTGTGTATGGTCCACCATAGAGCAAGTTTTGTTCAAACATACATGCAATATTATGTTTTCTTAGCCATACAGGTGAAAATAAATAGTCAAAAATAACTCCATTCTTGCCTAATGGCATTTTGGAATATGGACATGTTCTAGCTTGTATTAATTCTGTTTTCTTTTCATACATGTGTGTAAAGTAACTGAGAGTGGATTTTTTTTTAATTTGTGTAGTTTCTTTGGAGAAATAGTGACATATAGGAGCAAAGGATTATTATGTCTTACCCACAGAGGAACATTTTTTATATAAAATTATGAAGAAGTAAATGTAATTCAAAAGTCATCTTCTAGATTTTTAAAACAAGATAGCTTTATGTGAAATGGTACACATTTCATGGTATGCCTTTTAGTGTTTCTGTGTACAACATCTAGGAAGGCCTATGATGGTGAGTGTTTCTCTTGGCTTAAAGGGAGTATCTAAATAGCTTCACTGCCAAGAATAATTCTCAGAAATGTGAGCATTAGTCACTGCATCTGAGAATCCATATATGGTAAAATTCATTTAAGAGAGACGTGTGTTTTATGACTTCTCCAAAATCAAGTGTTAAAAAGACAACCAACCGAAATTTTACTTTCTTTTGTCCTCTCTCTCTTTTTCTCTTGTCATCCATCTGAAAGCTGTTGCAGCAATTATTTATCATTTTCTACATACTTTTCTCTTCTAGAAATGGTATATGAAATAATGTGACAATTTGTCACTGCAGAAGATGACTGCAACCATGAAATTAAAAGATGCTTGTTCCTTGGAGGAAAAGCTATGACAAATCTAGACAGCATATTAAAAAGCAAAGACATCACTTTACTGACAATGATCCACATAGTCAAAGCTATGGTTTTTCCAGTAGTCATGTTTGTATCTGAAAGTTGGACCATAAGGAAGGGTGAGCACTATAGAACTGATGCTTTCAAATTGTGGTGCTGGAGCAGACTCTCAAGAGTCCCTTGGACTTCAAGATCAAAGCAGTTAATCCTGAAGGAAACCAACATTGCATATTCATTGGAAGGAATGATGCTGAAACTGAAGCTCCAATACTTTGGCCATCTGATGGCAAGAGTTGACTCACTGGAAAAGAACCTGATGCTGGTAAATATTGAGGGCAGAAGGAGAAAGGGGCAACAGAGGATGAGGTGGTTGGATGGCATCACTGACTCAATGAACATGAATTTGAGCAAGTTTCAGGAGATAGTGAAGGACAGAGAAGCCTGGTATGCTGCAGTCCATGGGGTTGCTAAGAGTTGGACACGAATGAGTGACTGAACAATAGCAACAACAAATTTGTAGATTTAATTGCTCAGTTTGAGCACCCATGCCCAGGTATTCCAGGAGCTAGAGTCTTCAGAGGGGTGAATAGGGCTTAAATCTTTCCTGTAATTAGTCAGAAAAAGTATGTATCAGTGCTCAGGAAGCAACCACAGAATGGACATTACTGATGTGTAGGATAGAAATGTGAAAATTCCTCTGCACACAGAGCCTGGGGAGACTACTTATGTGGTGGCATGATCTTGATACCTACAGGGAGTCTTGATAGGTTGACTAGGAGGAAACATCCAGGTACTTGGAGAGAGAAAGCCTTCAGTTCAGTTCAGTTCAATTCAGTCACTCAGTCGTGTCTGACTCTTTGTGACCCCATGAATCGCAGCACACCAGGCCTCCCTGTCCATCACCAACTCCAGGAGTTCACTCAGACTCACATCCATCGAGTCAGTGATGCCATCAGTCATCTCATCCTCTGTTGTCCCCTTCTCCTCCTGCCCCCAATGCCTCCCAGCATCAGAGTCTTTTCCATGAGTTAACTCTTCACATGAGGTGGCCAAAGTACTGCAGTTTCAGCTTTAGCATCATTCCTGCCAAAGAACACCCAGGGCTGATCTCCTTTAGGATGGACTGGTTGGATCTCCTTGCAGTCCAAGGGACTCTCAAGAGTCTTCTCCAACAGCACAGTTCAAAAGCATCAATTCTTTGGTGCTCAGCTTTCTTCACAGTCCAACTCTCACATCCATACACGACCACTGGAAAAACCATAGCCTTGACTAGACGGACCTTTGTTAGCAAAGTAATGTCTTGTTTTTCAATATGCTATCTCGGTTGGTCATAACTTTTCTTCCAAGGAGTAAGCATCTTTTAATTTCATGGCTGCAGTCACCATCTGCAGTGATTTTGGAGCCCCAAAAAATAAAGTCTGACATTGTTTCCCCATCTATTTCCCATGAAGTAATGGGACCAGATGCCATGATCTTCGTTTTCTGAATGTTGAGAAGAAAGCCTTAGAGGTGAATTTAAGCCAAGTTCTTGAGAGATCATTGGGAGTCAATCTGGAGAAACCACATTCAAATGCCAATTTTAGAAATGCATAATAAATTCAAGAATCAAAAGAAAACAGAATTACAGAAGGAGTAGACTGGGAAGAAATAAGCAAGAGTTGAAGAATTATTGTGAATAACCTACTGGAGAGGGCATTGTTGAAACAAGAGATACCCTCATTTGTTATAAGTATCAAATGCATCTTGTTGGGTAAGTAGTGTGCCATTGCTCAAACTTGGTTGTAAAATTGCAATGACCTGGGAGCTGAAAAACTGTCTTGGACCCATTCTTAGAGATGCTGCCTTAGTTGGTGTGAGATATAACCTCAATATTGGGAACTGTGAAATTCCCTGTGTGGTTTGAATATAAAAACAAAGTTAAGAATCACTGCCTTGAAGGTAAGCTGTAGCAGCAGCATTCATGGTAGTCAGATGAATGAGGAAGGAAAATGGAAATCAATGCTTCGCATGACTTATCCCAAGAAGTCTTCCAAGAGCCACAAGCTAACCTAGGGGCCTTTGGTGTAGACTTCCATGTACTTCCTGGATAACTCCCTTACAACAAAGCTCAGGCAAAAACCAATAGTCATGAAAACGTTCAAGGTTTGACAAATGAGCCACTGCAGATAGGTGGTATGTTTAACGGTGTTTCATGGGAAAGATCATGCAAAGTCATTCAGTCTTCTAAGAAAATCTGTTTTCAGTCTGTATCCTTAAGAGAAGCTGCAGTTCAGTTCAGTTGTGTCCGACTCTTTGTGACCGCACGGGCTGCAGCACGCCAGGCTTCCCTGTCCATCACCAACTCCCGGAGTTTACTCAAACTCAGGTCCATCAAGTCGGTGATGCCATCCAACCATGTCACCTTCTGTCTCCCCTTGGGGTTAGAAAGAGACATTGTTCTTTCTGCCAAAAGGGTTGTGAAGTCTGTCGCCTTGTTGCAGGGTCTTGCGTGTGTGTTCAGTCGCTCAGTCCTGTCTCTTTGTGACTCTATGGACTGTAGTCCATCAGATTCCATTTTCCATGGTATTTCCCAGTCTAGAATACTGGAGTGGGCTGCCATTTACCCTCCAGGGGATCTTTCTGACTCAAGTATTGAACCCGAGTCTCCTACATTGGTAGGCAAATCCTTTACCACTGAGTCATCAACACCACTATTTGGTATTAAAATGACTTTTTAAAGATTTATTTTATTGAAACTACTTTATAATGTTGTATTAATTTGATTAATTTGTATTAATTTGACAGCTTTGATTATTAGTATATACACTTTACTATATATAAAATAGATAACCAACAAGGACCTACTGTATAGCACAGGGAGCTATTTACCATATTTTGTAATAAGCTATAAAGAAAAAGAATCTGAAAAAATAAATATATATGTATGTATAACTGAATTATTTTGCTGTACTCCCCACCCTAACACAAGATCGTAAGTCAACTATACAATATTGTATTGTATTGATTGTAAGTCAATAAAAAAAATTCACATTAAAAAAACCAAAAATTGAAAATCTTTTTTAAATGGAATGTTTCTTTTCTTTTGTCTTACAAAATTGACAAACTACTTTTGTTTTCTGCAACATAATCTAAAACACTGTAGAAGCATGGAAAAATCGAACACATTTGTAAAAGTTATTCCTCCTTATTTTTGAATGTTCAGAATGCCAATATCATCTTAAAGCCATCCAAAGATCAATCCTTATTCACATGTTCTTATCAGAGAAACATGATGGTGCATTTAAACGGTATTATTCCTGCTTCTTTTCAATCCTGTAACTGGTTTTGTCCTTCAAGAGGAATAATTGCTCTGGCTCATCTGCTGCATTGTGTTTGTAAAAGGTTTTTCAGATAGTCACCTCATCTCTTCTTTATTTAGGCTCTGTAGACTGAACTTGTCTAGTTTTCTAATATTTATAAAATCACACATTGTTCCAGACTTTTATCTGTGCAAATTGTCATATGACCTCTGTTGCATTAGTTCATGTTTGATTACATATTATGTAAGGATGAAAGCTTTAACATACGGACAAGTTGAGTAATTTCATCTTCAATATCATATTTTACGAAATAACATTTCTTTAGCAAGGTAAGCATCCTTTTTTACATAATAATTTTTACCGTATTTAATTAACTTTAATTAATATTCTTTTATGTATAATTAAGGGCTTCCCTGGTGGCTCAGACTGTAACGAATCTGCCTGCAATGAAGAAGACCTGGGTTCAACCCCTGGGTCAGGAAGATCCCCTGGAGAAGGGAATGGCTACCCACTCCGGTATTCTTGCCTGGAGAACTCCATGGAGAGAGGACCCTGGAAGGCTATAGTCCATGAGGTCACAAAGATTCAGACCCGAATGAATGGCCTTCACTGAAATACTGCACTACCTGTAATAAAAATATCTAATTATTATTTCTATGAGACCAACTTATACTCTTCTTATGCTTAAGATCTTTATCTTTCTTTTTTCTAAGCCTCTAGAGATCATTCTATGGTTCATTTTCCCCTACAATTGCAACAATGGGTTTGGAATTCTCATTCTTCCATCAATCATAAAAGTCATTTAAAATGATCTTTTCCACCTTACTATCATCAGAGATGTTAACTGATCCATATCTTGCTTAATTACCCAATCTGCTTTATTACTAACAAACTCCTTTAATTACTTTTTGCTCGTGTTCCCATCATCAAACAGTCATTTGCTGCAATACCATTAGCACATATATTCTGTAAAACTCCCGAACAAAATGACATGCTGAATATCTACAGTAAATAAAAGAAACGAAAAATAAAAAATTTTTGTTAGTTCTTTGTCATTCAAATCATTACTTTTACTATTTAAAAAAAAATTCCCCTGTAAAATTACAGGCGAAAATGGCTGTCAGGTGTGTGCATGTTCTAGCACGCGCCGCATCAGAGCTGTGGAATCTTGTCCGATCTTGCTCAGGAGGGTCAGATCGTAGTCACTTTTGTTGCTGTGTAGTTCCTCAGTTGTGTCTGACTCTTTTGCGACCCCGTGGGCTGTGGTCTGCCAGGCTCCTCGTCCATGAGACTTGCCAGGCAAGGATACTGGAATGCGTTACTCTTGTCAGGATGTAGTTCATTATCTACATTTTTTCTACTTTGTATTTGTAAGTTTTCCATTTTTAAAAAAAATTATAGTCAATTTACAATACCATGTCAATTTCAGGTGTGTAGCACAATGGTTCAATAATACACACACACACATACACACACACCCATACACACACATGCACACACACACATATACATATATGCATACACATACATACACGCATGCACACACACATACATATACATATACACATACACACTTACACATACATATACGTACATACATACACACATGCACACACACACACACACATACACATACACACACATACACACACGCATACATACACACATGCACACACATATATACATATACACACATACACATACACATACATACACACATGCACACACACACACATATATACATACACACATACATACATACATACACATACATATACGTACATACATACACACATGCACACACATACACACAGACACACACACATACACACACATGCACACATATTCAGCATCTTATATATCTTCTTCAACTTAAAATATCATTGAGTGTTATTGCTAATCCTCCTAAATCTTTGAATTGTTTTCAATGATACCATAAATTTTTTCATTCATTTATTCAACAGACACTATGCTAAGCCAAGAATTAACATGATGGCCAAACCCCAGTCTCAGATTTGAATCTGCTTGATTTGTTTCTCCATGTTGGATAAGGTTTTCTTCTGGCCTCTTCTGGCGGATGACCTCGCCCTTCTCTCATTAACTGAGATTACATTAAATATTCTGTTATTAGCACTTTTAATGAAGCCTAAAGTAAAGCTTCATTCCACCCATCACATTTTCTCCGGTCCCCTGAAACACTGCAGTGAATCATCTAATGTACTCTATTTATTAAACATTTTTTTCTCATTACCATTTTCACCCCAGCAATGAAATTGCTTAACCATCCCATGAATAATTGGAAGTCAGTTAAAGCAAGAATATCCAGGAATTTGAAGAGAAAATGAATTTAAATTTCCATATTTCCCCACCAATTTGAATTCAAAAAAGGCTAAAGAATGAGAGCCTGAGTACTTTGGACTTATCTTAGCAAGTTTCAGTTAAAAGAAATCCTGCACACATTTAATATATGCAGATTATTTATAAACTATATAATAACATGTGCTACTATATCCATTATACACGCACTTTAGAAAATCACAAACAGAAATTAGAAAAGAATGAATTGAATGAAAATAGAAAATTTACAGTTTTTTAAACCACACCCCTATGTTAGCTTCACGGCCCCTAATTCCAGAGTAGGCAGATTTTGCCTTCTGAAAAACTGTAAACTGTTTGCTACAGAAAATTCTAGCAAGTCTGCTCAGCTACAGAATCCCATAGAAATGATCGCATAAAATCAATGGGGAAATTGCATCAGACGTGAAAAAAGTGGCCAAGTAGGTATACAGAAAACTGAAATACTTTACATTAACGTTGAGATTTTCCTTAGAAGCCACTACCTGGTTTCTGGTTCAAGATCAATGAGAAATCTCTCTTAATAAAAAGGTTTGCTACCAGCTTAGGTGACAGCCTAAGTAACGCATTTTTAAAAAACTTCAAGGAGACAGCAAACACCTGAAAAAGGACACATACACGACATACACGTGTAGGCATGGATGCACACACACACACGCACACACACACACATCCCCCCCACACACACCGCATACCACACGCATCTCTGAGAATTTTAATTAGAATCCAAAGCATCACGGCATAAGAGATATACTAATCCTTTGAGCAAGGTGTTAATTGTTAATCTCATTTTTCCTGTCTGGTAGCCTTGTATAACACTGTTTATAATAGGCTTCCCGTCGTAGAAGAATGGGTTAGTAAACCTCAACACATGCTTTCCAGTAATCATTTCAGTGGCCATGGGTCCTTATAATAGAAGCTAATCTCCATAACACCATCATTACTGGATGAGGGTAACTAAAATTATAGAGACCCTTTGCTCTAATTATAGACTCTGAATTGCAAATCCATTCTTTAATCAACTGTAAATGCATTGTAAAGGGAATTGTAAGTTCTTTCCAGGGAGCAATATGCATTCAAGCTAGCAGACTAGAACTGAGCAGAGTAATGTGTTTGGGGAGTAATAACTGAACACACTCCTCCTAGAGTCTGGATTACAATACAGCTCCTGGCTGGAGAGGCTGTCTCAGTAAGTCGTATGTTTCCAGTTTCCTAGTTTCATTGCAAAAGCATGACATTCATATTTTATTTGTTCAGAATCCTCCATATTAAGCAAGTCAACTATGGTCTCAGATATCTGCTTTCACCCATCATTTGCTTATTTTCTGATGTTCTTAAAGAGAAAAAAAATGTGTCTCTCAAATTCTGGAAGTCCATGGACTCCACTCAATTCCATGTATTTTGGTGGTGTACAGATGAATTTCCATTCACTTTAACTTCTAATAGATGAAGCCTAAAACGAATCTACAGTCTTTCCTGGTGGTTCACTGGTAAGGAATCCATCTGCCAATGCTGGAGATGCTAGAGACTCAGGTTCAAGTTGGAAAGATCCCCTGGAGGAGAAAATGGCAACCCACTCCAGTATTCTTGCCTGGACAATCGCATGGATAGAGAAGCGTGGTGGGCTACAGTCCATGAAGTCTCAGAAGAGTCAGACACGACTTAGCAACTAAACAGTAACAGATGAATCCACGATTTCGCTAATCCCACAAATATTTTATCATTTACCATGGAACGTGAGATATACATTTTAAGTCTATTTGAGTCACAGGCAACAGCTTGATTTTAATCAAATGCTAGGCAATTTAGGGAGGTTTCAAAAAATCTTGCTTTCAGAGTTTTAGCAATGAACAGGCTTGTCCAGTGACTGCTGCCTTTATTATTTTGTTCATGGGAAAGAAAAACACAGCACCACACATGCCTTCTGTATCGAACTTGGTCAGCAGAGGAGACACATGCAGAAAAGCAGAGAAGTGTCAGGAGGCCCAGTTTTAGTGTCAAGTTTGCCTCTTTATCTTTAGGATTCAACATCTTCCCATATGATAACAAACTTCTCCCCCTAAACACCTTTTCAAATCCCCCCACCCCCACCCCGCCACTGTGAGATGATCTCATGTCTCATCTGTAGGGAGGAACCTAATGGGAAACGAAACCCTTGTTCCATGTCAAGATTGACCCAGTTATTCAAATAACCCAGAATTTTTCTGGGATTTGTTACCTTCTTTAATTATATTGCTTACCTCTATTCCTCTCTTCCCAAATTCTCTCTCACCTGTGAAATTACAAGAAAAATCATCATCTAATTCTGTCTTTGTGTTCCAATTGGTGCCTGATATTTTGCAGAAGGAAAAATATAATTTACTTGTAATTATATAATATTCACTCCTGGGAAGTTTTAATACTTTACTCACTATGTGTTAATGGAAAACCCAGCTAAATCTTTCACGTTTTGATTTTTAAATTATTGTTTCTCTTCTATACCGTAGCAGTTTTTGTTTTTAAGCTTTGGCGTTGAGAATGTTTCAGGTTTTTGATTGAAATAGATGATTAGAAAGAAACAGTCCCCATTTTCCAGGTAAGTCCAAAACAACAAAGAAGAATGGCACTCAGTATTAATAAAATCGTGGGTTTAGCTTTTAGTGTTAAAGTAGAATAATAATATCCTGCTAGTTTCCCGGAAAACTGAGGGACTCATTTATTACCATGACATTCTTCTCTTTGCTTTAATATTACTATGCTTTCTGCAACAATTTTCCTATCCTTGAATTATTACCAAAAGTGACAAAGGTTAACATTAAATATATTAACTTTTTAATGTTATTCAGCTTTTTCAGCCATTAGTCTTCCTCAGACGTCTGCCACTATTTACATAATTATTTCGTCAATGCAGCCACAGCTTTTACCTTCAGAGTGTAATACAATGAGGATTCATATTTCGTTCTGCTCCAGAAAGGCAAGGGGCTGAGTGAATGGCATAGAGAGTCCATTCATAAGGCTGACCTGAAGCAGGTCTGCCGGTTGGTGGGAAACTGACTTCACATCTACAGAAGTGAGTGTGGGGCTAGTGGGTTTTGGGAAAACCCGTGGTGTGATAGATACAAGCTTTAGTTTGTCAAAAGGAAAACACGTTTGTTTACGTGTTTGTTTATTTGATTGACGCATAGTGAGTTTAAAATGTTCGTTAGCTTTAGGTGAACAGCAAAGTGCTTCAGATACAGATCTCAGGTGGCGCTGGGGGTAGAAACCCACCTGCAGTGCAGGAGACGCGAGGGTGCAGGTTGGATCCCTGGGTCAGGAAGATCCCCTGGAGAGGGAAATGGCAACCCACTCCAGTATTCTTGCCTGGGAAATCCCATGGAGAGAGGAGCCTGGGGGGCTACAGTCCATGGGGTTGCAAAGAGTCAGACATGACTGAGCATAGCACACAGCATATACATGGTCTTTTCCAGATGGTGTTCCATTATAGGTTATCAAGATATTGAATGCAATCCCCTACGCGTCCAGTAAGTCCTTGGTGTTTACTTATTTTATATGTAGGGATATGCATCTGTTAACCCTAACCCCTACTTTAGCTCATACACTAGCACCCCATATTTTTCACTTGACTAATTCAGACTTCTGCAGAGGCAGAGTTTTTACCTTTAGTTTCAATTTTGTCTAGCCTGGATCTCTTCTGGAGTTCTTGTTCGCTCCTGATTAGCAAACATACCTGGTTGCACTGAGGTTTAGCTAGGCTGCTAATACCCCATTGGTGCCTTCTTGACATCATCCAATCAGTCTCTGTGTTTGTGGTTACCATCCGCCGAGGTTTACAAGTGCAGCCTCAAGGCCACTGTGCCTGGAGCTAGCTCACCCGCCCAAAGTCACAGTCTTGAAAAGGCAGAGTTGGAGGGATTTTTAAAGCTTAGTTTCACTCCTTTATTTCTTATAGAAGTGCCACGATAACAAAGGATTTTATTTAAGTTTCAGACCCCACTGCCAATAGAAACTGCTAAAACATGATGGGGTGTCTTGTTCCTGTCTCATTTCTAGTCTAAAATTTCCAACTGCAGACTCCAATACGATATCCCGCCAAAGTGAAGGTTTCCTTTCCACATGGTTTTCAATGTTTCATTTTCACTTTTAACTCACCTTCAGCAATAGAATGCAATTATGGAAAACAGGATCATCAGTCAGAAACATAAAATGTGCCTTCTTTAAGCCAGAATTCCAATCATTGTGATTTCTGTCACCACTCACATCTGCTGATCTTTCATCTCTGAAGGATTTTGTTCAGGATATTTGTAGCTTTAGAAAAATGTTTCTTCAGCTCATTTTTAAGTTGGTAACGTTTGTATCTCCCAATCTAAGGAAGTTAGATTTTCCTCTTTTTTTTTAAATTCATGAAGAAATGCTATTCATTGAAAATAAACTTATTTTCACAATGAATAAATATATCCCTTATATGAAATAGAGGGAGAGTGTAAGTCGATGACCTGATTGCAGTGCTTGTCATTACTGTTCCATTACTGCCCTATTATTTACATTAAATCCTGAGAATAATATTTACTTTAAAGCGGGAATCAAGACGATTTATTGCAATGATCTTTTTTAACACATGGCTAAATCCCACTGCCTTCATCTTCTATCCATTTGGCCACAACAACCTTTGTTTTACAACTTTCCCCTCAAGACCGTGCCCCTGACCCCTGCTGCCACAACTCTCTAACCCTCCTCAAACTCATTCCTTCATTTACTTTCTTTGAACTTATTCCAACCGCTTCTCATGTCTCATGAACTAATTAGAAAGCCCAAAAATCCCTTGGTAAGAACAGAATGAAGAATAACATGTCCAGAAGAGAAGGGATCCATAAGACAAACATTACCCAACATTAGACGCAGCGTTTCAGATGCTTTCTGAAGTGTGACTCTGTACACTGTCTCCTGGAGTGCTTGTAACACTTCTGCAGAATATTTAGGCATGTTGACTATTTCCCACTGGTCTTCTGCACCGTCCATTTGGGGTGGATTTTCTCCTGGCTGTTTGGTCTACATCAGGCTCTCCTTACAGCTGGCTTTCTGGGTCTGGTCTTCAGGCTATCACCAGGATGAGGCCCAAAGGGCATGGGGAGAGGAGAGTTAAGGAATATTCTGGGCATGGCTGCTTCCCTCAGCCAGGTTCCCACCACGCTGTTGGTTCTAGACTGCTCCAGGGATCCGTGTGTCAACTTAGAGGATTTCCCCATTTCTGCCTTCAGTGCCACAGTGAGGCTCTGTTGTTTCCGACTCTTTGTGACCCCGTGGACTGCAGCCCACCAGGCTCCCCTGTCCATGGGATTTCTCAGGCAAGAAGACATGAATGGGTTGCCATTCCGTTCTCCAGTGGATCTTCCCAGCCCCAGGACTGAACCCGGATCTCCTGCATTGGCAGGCAGATTCTTTACCACTGAGCCACCTGAAGCCCACGTCAGTGCCATGGTTGGTGACAATTTCCTTCTGTTAATACTTTCATTACGCTTTATATCTGCCCACACGTTTGTGAGTAGTGCCTTATCTCCATCTTCATCCGACTGATCTAGGGTGAATTCTATTTCCTATGTGTACTTTGGCCAACAAAACTGAGCATATTTTATTAGCCCTGGATTTTGTTCATGGGGAAATCAAAGCATGAGGAAGTAGGAGACTTCAAGGGAGTTGAGGATGAAATAAAAGCTGGAAGCCAAGTCTCTGTGTCAAGTTTATGTTTAACACCCTCTTGATAAAGCCTACCGATGGTCTCAGGCTTCCCAGGTGGCACTAGTGGTAAAGACCCTGCCTGCCAATGCAGGAGATGCAAGAGACTCAGGTTCAGCCCCTGAGTCAGGAAGATCCCCTGGAGGAGGAAATGGCAACCTACTCTAGTGTTCTTGCCTGGAGAACCCCATTGACAGAGGAGCCTGGCGGGCTACAGTCCATGGGGTCACAAAGAGTCAGACACACAATGATGACCTCAGTCAAGTAATTAGTATTCCCTCAAGGATCCCAAGACCCTAGAACAGGCTCACCCAACATATGCAACACCATCCAGCCTGTTCTCATGTGCCTTTGAGAAGGAAAAATTGAAAACATGACTTTGACCTGGTTTCTGCACATAGATGCTACTGGATGAGTTTGGGGTGTGAAGGTGGGAATTATAAGGCAGTGTGCCCATGGGGGCAGGCACCATATTTTCAAGCTTGTGATCAAGTATATGTTTCCTCCTCAGCACTCTCCCAAACAGCACAGGTGATGACCACCAGCTCACAGCACATTGGCCTCCCGGCAAGAAGGTACAATTGAGGATCCGTTCAGGCTCAGTGTCTACGGTTACATCCAAGTCCAATTTTTCTAAGCCTCCCAGAGATTTTTTGAGGCATCAGACAGTCTTTGATAAATTCCATTATGCATGACCTAGTAAGAAAGCTAGGTATTCTATTGTCTGTAGTTAATAATATTAGCCTATGCCTTCTGATTGAAATGGTCCTTAGGTTTCTCCCCCTCCACTGAAAGCTTCTACATTTTTACTGAAACTGTCCCCCCCCGCCATTTTCTGTTTTCTTTTTTTTCCCCTATTGTAATAGGAGATCTTACACACCCATTTTTGAAAGGGACTTTTTGTTTATTATCAGGTTCAAAGTTCCTCTCCTTTCTGTCAGCCATAATTCACCATCATGGACTCCTTTATTTCCTTCTTTCATGCAGTAAAAGAGGCTCAAAGGAAAAGATCTCCTGCGTGTGTGTGTGTGTGTGTGTGTGTGTGTGTTTTCCTTCCTTGTGGCTGCAACTGGAGCTGACTCTCAGGCAGTAATGCTAAATATAGAAGTTAGAAGTTGTTTGAAAATCGTAGCCCTCCCCTTTCCTATTGTGGATAACATCCTGTACAGCTAGACTCTGTCGACTTTCATCCCTCCCCGCTACACGCCTCTGCCTATTTTCTTATAACTTGAGATAATGGAGCCCAAGGGGAGAATAAAGCAAGCAGCACAGAATCCTTTGGAATTTACATATGCTGAAATCAACCTTGTTTTTTTCAAAGGAAACTAGAAAATAGAGACAGACTTGCACAAGTTCTACCAAGTAGCTAGAGAACCTGCAAGTATTATGAGGTTTCAAGACTAACATGCCAGTTTATTGACAGTCCCAGATGGTTAGATTATCATCTTAAAGATGTCCTTAGGAGTCATTTGGCTTACGATTTCATTATGTCCTGCCCTTTCCCTGTTGTTTTTATCCATCAATCCTCATGATTTTAGATGTTTAATTTTGATTCCTTAATAATTGTATAAGCAAGATTAATACTGAGACAGTCTTGAAAGGAGCATACCCATAGGCATGCACGCACAATAGTGGTGACCTGCACATGATTGCTGTATATGAGGCATCAAAAGGAAGATCTCTTTTGCTTTTCTGCTGTTGATAGAGGGGGGGGAAATGTGTTTTCTGTGTTGATCATATGCAAATATATTCCAGGTCTTTCTTGCTCCAGGTGGTGTGTCTATCCTTTTAACCAATAGCTGCTTCTGAGTTATTGCCCAGCTCCTAGTCAGCACCCTGTTGGAACACAAATCCTTCACTCCTTCCCCATTCTTGATAAAGGATAATCTTGAAACCTCTGAAATTGAAAGACCTGTCCAGCTTTTAACTTTTTTTTTTAATTCATGTGCTAAGCTGCTTCAGTCTTGTCTGACTCTTTGCCACTCTATAGACTGTAGCCGACCAGACTCCTCTGTCCATGGGATTCTTCAGGCCAGAATACTGGAGTGGGCTGCCATTTTCCTTCTCCACGGGGATCTTCCAGACCCAGGGATCAAACCTGAGTCTCTTATTGTCTCCTGCATCGGCAGGTGGGTTCTTTACCCCGAGCACCACCTTTTTGCTCATGCATTCATTTATTTCACAAACATTAGTTTTGTGACATCAACAAGATGCCAGGTACTTGCCGAGTGTTAGAGATAATGAAAATGAACAAGAAAGACATGGTGAGGGGAGATGCTGGTGGCCATAGGGTGGACAAGTCTACCAACCAGAGCTCACTGGCTGCACCAACAGGGACAAAGTGGGCGAAGGAGCAGGTTGGGGAGATAACTGTGCACGTCATACCTTCCCCCTAGCTGTTCTCAGGCGAGTACTGCACCTCAGATGAGGGCAGATATAAAGCGCTCATCCGAAGGACAATCCCATTTGAGACACACCCCAAATCATGCATCCTTTGAAAATGAGGACCAGCCATTTTTATCACAATTTATATAATGGGTACCTTTGAAAAAAAGTATTAATTTTTTAATATATTCCAGGATGAAGCAATTGTCTTTTTAAATAAATTAACATGTGTGGCTTTAGTCTTCATTTACAAGCAGAGTTACTAAGACTGTCTTCCAAATGGTAATGTGCTTTAATTCACTGGTTTTCTGCATTTTCACCAGTTAGAGCTTTGGGAACATGTACAGAGTGCTTCATCTTATCAGTCTTTGCGTTACTGCAAGCATGTCTGATTGTAAACTAATTAACATTCATTTGGCCAATATATTGACATTTATGAATGTTAATATATTTATTAAATAAGATTCATATATAAAATGTATCTCGGAAGTGCACATAAATACATTTCAATATATTTCCAACAGCAACATTCAAGATTGAATTTAATGACTACCTGCCAATACTATTCTAAAAGAATTGCAGATAATTTATATTAGCCTGAGGAATTCATCGTATTTCCTTATAATGGCCACTTTGAAATTAAACTGTATGTTTCTCTGATTCTTTTGCCTTAAAGATATTTTCAGACACTCATTACTCGTGTGTATGTAATTACGAAGTGTCCTTATGATTTTAGATGTGGAAAACCATTTTGTTAAGAGCTAGATGATATCACTTTGACAAACCCTTAATGACCTTTTTTTTTTTTTTTTTAAATCTGTGGAGATACCAACCCAACCTAGTCAGTATCACCTCTCAGAACAAACGGAGACAATCCTCCCTGTGGATTATATCAAAAAGTCTGTGATGATGAAAGTGTTTATAAATGTAGGTCTCTACATAAAAGTATGCTATTGCTATTATAGACCAGAAATGGCAGAAATGTGGAGGAGATCAGATACTTGTAGGCATATATACAGCCAATCTCTGTTGCCTTGCTCAGAACACAGTGGTGGGACATATTCCAACAAGACTTGCTTCTGATCTCCTGGAAACACCTTCCTTAGTGAACCATCCCTGTATTCACAGCTTCAACATTTAGTCTTGCAAGCAGCTATTCATCGTCATCTGCACCTGAATGATTCACCAACTGCACCTATTTATCCTGTACTGTAAGCATACCTTGCAAATTCAAGTAGTAGGCTCTCCACCTCACGATAGGATTTTAGGAACAGCAAGAGCAATTTGGTCAAGAATATGAGTTGGACAGATCGGTATGTAAATCCTTTCACTCACCTGGCATGTCTCCCTTCTTGGTTTTTAAGATATCAGAAGTGATGAGAATCAGGCATCAGAGTCGGGAGGAGGAAATGCAGTGTTGGCTTCCCCTAACATCAAGGCATTCATTGAAATGAGGCTGGTCAATCGTTGTCTTTCCTGAAGTCAATCAGTTATTCTTCAAATGTGTTGGAAGGCGTTGCTATTTGCACTTTTTTGCTTTCAACAATTTCAAGATTCACTGAAACTTGTCATTTGGAAGATTTATTTGAATAGGTTAGAGGGGAAACAAAATCTATATGCAATATTTTTAAATACACAAAAAAGAAAGTGACCCTTTGTTTTTTTACAACTGACACTTTGTTTCCAGCAAAATCATCATGCAGCCTGTTACATCTCTAAACGTGAATGAAATATATTGCTTTCAGAATTCTATCCCCTGGCAAGCTTTTTTTTTTTTTTTTAAAGAAAACAATAAAAAGTCACTTTTAAGGGGCATCGAGAAAAGCGCTTCTAAGGCGCAGAAGACGCCTATGGCTCCTACCAAAGGAAGCGTCAGCTTTGTCCTCTGCTTTGCTGTTTCTTATCGTTCATGTGTGTTTGGATTAGGAGTACTACTTTAGATATGGAGGATGCAGGATTTGGAGGTTTTGTCTTCGTTTTCTGGGGAGCGTTACTGCTACAGCATTGTCTATTCTGTAAGTGTTGGTTTGTTAGCACTAGATCTTACGATCTCTCAAGATTATGACACATGCGTGAAGAGAACAAGGCCATTTGAGTTCATATATACTTTAGATAAAACTTATTTTTTCTTTTGTACATTAAAAAGCATAAGTAGATATTCTGAGATTTTGTTCCCCTACTTCATGGATCCAGTGCCTGCACTCTGGAATACATATTCCCCACACATCCTCCGGACCAAGGAGGCTACAATTTGGCAGAAAGTGTGGTGGGAATACCAGTGTTCAAGGCTCAGAGCTTAGAAGTTTGTTTCAATCCACATAATTTGTGGCCCCAGTTTTTGTCAGAGACTTAAGCATTTCAGCCAGTGGTGGGCCAGTTTGTTGGTACCAGAAGACTGAATCAGAACGTCAACATTTTTGAAATGGATTCTCAAATTTTTACATATTCATATTCAAATGCGAGGAAAGTGATCATGTATCACAGAGCACTGTGGTTCTTGGCAATCCAAATTGCCCCGATGGGCCTAAACCAAGTGGGCCTAGTGATTTTAACTCTTCAAGTTTCTCCCCAAGCATAGAAATACCACTCCTGAGCTTTTGCAATTTTTCAGCCAAATCATAAAGCAAAATATAAATTCTTTTTCTGGATTGTTTATTTGGATAATTCATTTTGGATTATCCTGGAATGCATCTTCATTCTCTCCATTAATACAAACCATTCATATGAGCCTTGATATAACTGATTGATATTTCTCCCGGCAATCTTGATTCCACTTTGTGTTTCTTCCAGTCCAGCGTTTCTCATGATGTACTCTGCATATAAGTTAAATAAGCAGGGTGACAATATACAGCCTTGACGTATTCCTTTTCCTATTTGGAACCAGTCTGTTGTTCCATGTCCAGTTCTAACTGTTGCTTCCTGACCTGCACACAGATTTCTCAAGAGGCAGGTCAGGTAGTCTGGTATTCCCAAAGAGGAGAGTGAAAAAGTTGGCTTAAAGCTCAACATCAGAAAACTAAGATCATGGCATCTGGTCCCATCACTTCATGGGAAATAGATGGGGAAACAGTGGAAACAGTGTCAGACTTTATTTTTCTGGGCTCCAAAATCACTACAGATGGTGACTGCAGTCATGAAATTAAAAGACACTTACTCCTTGGAAGGAAAATTATGACCAACCTAGATAGCATATTGAAAAGCAGAGACATTACTTTGCCAACAAAGGTCTGTCTAATCAAGGCTATGGTTTTTCCAGTGGTCATGTATGGATGTGAGAGTTGGACTGTGAAGAAGGCTGAGCGCCGAAGAATTGATGCTTTTGAACTGTGGTGTTGGAGAAGACTCTTGAGAGTCCCTTGGACTGCAAGGAGATCCAACCAGTCCATTCTGAAGGAGATCAGCCCTGGGATTTCTTTGGAAGGAATGATACTAAAGCTGAAACTCCAGTACTTTGGCCACCTCATGCAAAGAGTTGACTCATTGGAAAAGACTCTGATGCTGGGAGGGATTGGGGGCAGGAGGAGAAGGGGACGACAGAGGATGAGATGGCTGGATGGCATCACTGACTCGACGGACGTGAGTCTCAGTGAACTCCGGGAGTTGGTGATGGACAGGGAGGCCTGGGGTGCTGCAATTCATGGGGTCGCAAAGAGTCGGACACGACTGAGTGACTGAACTGAACTGAATAACTGATTAATTTCAATAAGTGAGACAGTGCTGCTTGATCTGTTGAGTATGACCCCATCTTTTTAGTTTTTCAGTCAATGAAGAGAATTTACATAGTACTGCATGTGGGGAAAACAATTGTCTGATTAATCGGAAAAGACTACATAATCATTTGATTGTAGCTCAGGTTTAATGCTAAGTCTCAGCTGTGTTAATACAACTGATACTGACAAGCAGCTGGAATGATAATTGGTCTGAAAATCTTTCTCCTAACCCCCTTCTTAATGACAGGTTGGCAAGAGGTGGTAACATTATCACACTTAACTTTTCCACAAGTGATAATACACCAGGGCAATCAACTGGTATTAACCATCAAAGTCTCCTGGCTTTAAAATGTAAACTCTTTTGTATTTGAAACAACTCTTACCTATGAACAAATGAGATTAAAATGATATTTTAAAAATGCCAATGTTTAGAGCCATGAAAATTTAATTTTCTTATCATTTTGTAATGTATAGAAATATTGAATTACTATTGTATACCTGGAATTAAGTTGTGGGGCAATTACACTTCAATTATTTAAAAAAATAATAGAGGAAATACATCAAGATGCTGATGGTGGTTATCTCTTGGGGTTGGATATTTTAGGTGATTATTATTTTTTTCTCTTTCTTTATACTTTTCTGTATTTCTAGTTGTCTGTAATGAACATGTAAAGTTAGAAAGAAACCAGTGTGTGCCTGCTCAGTCACTTCAGTTGTGTCCCACTCTTTGCAGTCCTGGCTCCCGCAAGGCTCCTCTGCCCAAGGGATTCTCCAGGCAAGAATACTGGAGTAGGTTGCCATGCCCTCCTCCAGGGGATCTTCTGACCCAGGGATCGAACCTGGGTCTCCAGCATTGCTGGCATGAAGGAGTGTGAAGTGTGAGAAGGTGAGAAGACAAGGATGAGTTTGCCTTCTTCCATTTCCTTTTGCTTCTCTTCTGGCCGTCTCTTCCCTCTGTGAGGGTAAATGCAGTTAATGAGGCAGTGATTTTTTTTCCTGTCTCTTCCTGGGTTGTAAATGAGCACCACTAAAGCAGGGGTTGGAGGAACCCACTGGTCCTGGAGTAATCTGAAATCCAGGGAGTAACCAGGAGTCCAGGGAGTGATCTAGAGTCCAGGGAGTGATGTGGAGTGCAGTTTTTGAGTTTGCCGGTGACAGGATGGAATTAGAGGAAGGGAAACAGGGATCTCCAGGGAGAGGAGTCAGTCTCTTCACTTGTAACCAGGAGGGAATAAGACCCAGGTTCAAGCCCTGGGTTGGGAAGATCCCCTGGAGAAGGAAATGGCAACCCACTCCAGTATTCTTGCCTGGGAAATCCCATGGACAGAGGAGACTGGTGGGTACTGTCCATGGGGTCACAAAGAGTTGAACACGACTGAGCTCACACGCTGTATTTAATTAGTCTGTAGAGTGTTATACTTTTTCCCAGAGAATGTCAAACCCATGCAAAAGCTACGTATCTTATCTGATGTAGATTTAAAATGATGAATCTATAATATAGCAGCCTAAAATGTGTTTTGAGATTGTTTAAAATTCTGAAATAATGTCTGATTCAGCTGAAAAAGTCATTGCATTTGTCATGGCTGTGAAAATTAAGAAATGAATATTTTAAGCTAGAAAATTGGTCAAATATTCTATCGTGGCCCTGTCCAATAGAATCATGAGCCACAATGACAAGCCATAAATGTAATTTAAATGTTGTTGGTAGCCACATAAAAAATATATATATTGATGAAATTAATTTGAATAAATTTCATGCAAACCAATGCATCCAAAGTACAATTTCAGCATATAATCAATACAGAACTATTACTGACATAGTTTGCATTGTTTGTTCATACTAATTCACCATACTCTTACACGCGTTTTCCACGTACTGTGCATCGTGGTTTGGACCAGCCCCACTTGCCGTGTTGATTAACTACTTGTGGTCAGTGGCTGCTGTTTCAGGTCACATTGGCCCTTAGGTTTTTTTGTAACTCTGCGGAAACATGACTAAACATTAATCAAAACATGTCTGTTACCCACTTGAATCTAGCAGAGGACACTTCTTCCAGTCCATCATTTTTCAGAGATGATTCTGTTAGCCAGGTAGCTCTGTGGTTGCTCAGTTGCTAAGTCATGTCCGACTCTCTTTGACCCCATGACTGTAGTGCCCCAGGCTTCCCTGTCCTTCACCATCTCCCAGAGTTTGCTCAAACTCTAGTCTGTTGAGTCGGTGATGCCATCCAATCATCTCATCCTCTGTCATCCCCTTCTTCTCCTGCCCTCAACCTTTCCCAGCACCAGGGTCTTTTCCATTGAGTCAACTCTTGGAGTTAGGTGACCAAAGTATTGGAGCTTCAGCTTCAGCATTAATCCTTTCAATGAATATTCAGGGTTGATGTCCTTTAGGATTGACTATGTAGCTCTATTTGTGTATGAATGTGACTTAAAAGAAATACTGGTGTTTGCACATGGCCCTGTCAGTGTTAATATTATTGTCTCCTCTATCCAGCTATGGTTAAAATTGCTCCAAGATTTGAGCCTGCGTCTTCCCTGGTGACACCCGAGGAGGCTCCCGGGAGCTCCCGGCTGCGGCAGATCAGATGACAGGGCGCTCAGGCGCGCTCCTGCTGGATGTGTCCGGGTGCAAGTCCCAATTTGTGCCGTTTGGCACCTGTGCAGACAAGCAGTGAGCTTCTGGCTAAACCAAACCACACCCTATGGTCCCAGCTCAATTTTATTGCCCAAGATCTGCTTTCCTACTTAGCTATCTTTATGTTCATAGTTTTTTCAATACAAGACAAAGTTAATTATCATACTAAGTGAAGTAAGCCTGACAAAGACAAAATACGTTAAAAATATCACTTACATGTGGAACCTGAAAAAAAGGTACACACGAACTTATTTACAAAGCAGAAGTAGATGCACAGGCATAGAAAACAAACTTAGGGTTACTAAAGGGGAAGTCGGGGGAGGGATAAATTAGGAGGATGAAATTAACATGCACACTGTGTGTGATGTGCTTAGCTGCTCAGTCATGTTTTATATCATTGTGTGTGCTTAGTCACTCAGTCATGTCTCATTCTTTGCGACCCCATGGACTGTAGCCTCTAGGCTCCTCTGTCCGTGGGAATTCTCCAGGCAAGAATACTGGAGTGGGTTGCCATGCCCTCCTCCAGGAGATCTTCCCAACCCAGGGATCGAACCCAGGTCTCCTGAGTTGCTGGCAGATTCTTTACCATCTGAGCCAACAGGAAAGCCCAACATACACACTACTTTATGTAAAATAAATAACCAACAAGGACCTACTGTATAGCACGGGGAACTATACTTAATATTTTGTAATAACCTATGAGAGGAAAGAATCTGAAAAACATTATTATTATTTATTAGATATGTTGTGTTACTTTCAGGCATAATGCAAAGTGTCCAACTCTTTTCGACCCCATGGACTGTAGTCCATCAGGCTCCTTTGTCCGTGGGATTTTCCAGGCAAAAATACTGGGGTGAGTTGCCATTTCCTTCTTCAGGAAATCTTCCTGACCCAGGGATCCAACATGGTTTCCTGCATTGCAAGCAAATTCTTTACTATCTGAGCCACCAGGGAAGCCCTAGTATTGTTAGGTATGTGAATCAACTATACTTCAAAAATTAATAAGAAATGAAATAAACATGAGAAAAAGAAAGAGAGGAGAGAAAAGAAAAAAGCAATTGCAAAATGTTGGTCTTGTTTTCTTGCTGAGAAAACCAGATACCAGTGATCTAATTTACCTGTTTATTCACAAATAGCTAATTAATTGCCCATCATGGGATTTTTTTTGTCATTTTGTTTTCCTTTCAAAATCATATCCATGATGAGTATGCAGATGCTTTTTACATGTTTAAAAAATAAATAATGGGGCTTTTATATATTCTATTATGCAGACTTTGAAAACCCATTTTGTTCTTGATAGCGGTTTGGAAGGTTTGTATGGGCTGACAGCCAAGCCCAGACCTGGCTTTCTGGGAAAGCAAAGGAGTGATGAAAAAGGCCCCTTGCAGTTCCCTCCGTCTGCCATTCTTCGACTCAGAGATAGACTTTTCTCGATACGATGACTTCCTAATATCTGAAGTGTGAGTGGCTTTACAAGACGTAAAGAGAAACTATCCAGCTGCAAGTTATTACTGTCAGGTCAATTAAATAGATTCCAAGGACCATCATCATGTTTATACATATCATGGATCATTGGAGATGAAAAACAATGTCTTTGTGGTCTCAGCTCCCCTCCTCCCCACTTTCACAGAAAGAGCTGTAGAGACCCGTGAATAATTGTTGGAATACGTTTCAACAGCAGCCTCTCCACACTGGCAAGCGATTCCACTTAAATTGGTTAATATCCTATTGTTAATGGTCTGCCTTTTCTATAGAAAGGCATTAAGGAAAAGGGTTGGATCACTACATAAATAACATGACATGGTCTTGGCTTTGTCCTGTGAAGTTCCTGCCAAAGACGATTGGAGTCTTCGTGTTTGTTCAATAGGTTTAAAAAAAAAAAGCTTTTGCTTGTCACAAACGTGTCTCATTTATTTACCGAGATCCCTTTCCTTCTGTTTTTCTGTATCCTGTTCTAAAAATACAAGCATATGGACGCTGACAGCCCTGGTTTCTGCCCCGTCAGGATTCTGTTTATGCCACTTGTCTCCTTTAAAGAAAATTACCTACCTTCAGCCTGACATCTCTTGAGACTACTTTTACAATCAAAATACAGTGTGTAGATGGCCAAGTGATTAAACAGATAGGCCAGGATAATAGCTGCAGTCTTGAGAACTTCACGGATTTTTCCGGTGCCTCAGGAGCAGGGTTTGCAGGCCCTACAACTTTGAAAACAAATCCAAACACGGGCGAAGAAGAATTCGAAAGAAATGTGTAGCCCAGATTCCAAATCGCTTTCAAAAATTTTAACTCACTAGTTTTCCAGACTGAATGGCTTCCTGAATAAACACGGCTTGTCATCGTGAGGAAAAGTCTTTGAGATGGTGTGGTTGTGTCTGTGCCTGACACTGGTTTTATCGTTGTTCTAGTAACTTTATAATTTCAGAGTCCTCTTGCCTGAAGGTTACTGTCAGAACTCTGAATCCCTCTTGAGATGGCTGATTTTTTTTTCTTTTTAGGTCCAACAACAACCCAGGGAAATTGTCCTTAACACCGCTTATTGATAATTTCAACAATTTTTCCATTTCCACTTTGGCCCAAGTCCCTATTCTTGTTCCATTTGCTTCCCCATCTCCCAAACTTGCTCATATTTCCATTTAAGTCCTTATTACAGATCTTCTAATTCCTTCCATTGGCTGAGTTAGAGCCAAGTGGGAAGGCAAAACCCCAAACAGAACTAATGGAGTTTCAAGACTGTATACAGGTGTCATGGTTTTAAGCCTAAGATCTTCCCAGCTAGACCAGACTGCAATGCTCTGCTGTTCAGCTGGCTGGTGAGTCCCTTCGTGAAGAAACTCCAGGTGCCACCTTGGAAAGTCTCTGAGCTGCTACGTGGAGCCCCAGGTGCCCCCGAGGAGGGAAGGGACACTGACGGATGGGCTAAGGGGCTTGGTTCTGCTTGTATCTGTGTCACCTTGGACACGACGTTTTAATTATCCATGCCACTGTCCAACAAAATGATTACATTTCCCCTCCCTCCCTTCCAGAATTCTTGACAGGATCAAATGAGCAAGTGATTTTGAGAATGCTGTGTAGACAGAGGTTATTACAATAAGGATGCTCACTCTGTGGACATGAGTTTGGATATGTGTTTTGAGACTGATAGTTTCCTAGTGTTCTTAGTACCACCTTTGGCTCTTCCCTTCCAGAAACTTCTATGGCTGTCCTCTTGCTCAAATGATACAGGCCGAGTCAGTCCTTTTTGTAAACCTTTGTGCAGGATAAATAGAAGCTTGGGGTGGGGGCAGAGTTGGGCACCAAGCTTCATCCATGGCACTCTGAGGGATTCAGAGACTGGTTCTTGCTCTTTCAAAGCACCAGACTGGTGTTCAAAATATGGCATGTAATAAAAATAAATAAAATGAATACAGCATGTACTGAAAACAATTCATTGTATAATATGTGTACACGTTACTATTTTATATGCAGTTATCACTTGTTTCACATTAGTAGACTTTCATTAGTAATAAGGACTCAGATTTTGGAAATCTAAGGTGTGACGTATAATATTCAGGATTGTACTTTTTGGGAAATTAGGATTTCATACTTATGGCTATTCTTGTTTCAAATCATTTGTGTTTAATAGGTTCTAGATTTGAATGATAGAATCAATCATTTGAGCTCTGAAATTAATTATAGTCTATTAATCCCAGGGATGGGGGAGCCTGGTGGGCTGCCGTCTATGGTGTCGCACAGAGTTGGACACGACTGAAGCGACTTAGCAGCAGCAGCAGCAGCAGCAATTTAATTAATAGAAAATTAATTTTTCTATTTATATTAGATGTGGTGAACCCTTTTTTTCTCTTAGATCAAATAGAATATCTATTTATTTTTTAAAAATCTGTCCTTTAACCAACACTTACTATGAGTCTGTTCACTGCCCAGCCCTGTGCTAAGTGTTGAGAATAAAATAATATGAAAGGCCCACTCTCAACATTTCAACATTTTAAAGTCTAGAAAGTAAAAAAAAAAAAAGAAAAGAAAAAAAATCGGTGATATGTAATTATGTTACCGTTTGCATAAAAGAGTTATTAATAAATGTTACAAGAGCCTTGAAGAAACAGTGTTCTTTCTGCCATGAATGGAAGATGATGAGCTTTGAAAGAGGAGGGAACTCTGGGGCAACCCCAAGAGAAAAGTGAGAGTTTGCCCTCGGTGGAAGAGAGAGAGGTAAGGATGGAGGGAATGATTTTAAAGCAATGGAATGACAGACTGGTAGGCTTCTGTTGTTGCTGCAGTAGGTAGAAAGTATTGAAAGGGGAGAAAAAACGGGAAGAAAAAAAAGGGCTTCCCTGGTGGCTCAGAGGTTAAAGCGTCTGCCTGCTCTGAGGGAGACCTGGGTTCAATCCCTGGGTCGGGAAGATCCCCTGGAGAAGGAAATGGCAACCCAGTCCAGTATTCTTGCCTGGAGAGTCTCATGGACGGAGTAGCCTGGTGGGCTGCAGTCCACAGGTCGCAAAGAGTCGGACATGATTGAATGACTTCACTTTCACTTTTCACTTTGTACAGGAGTTATGGCTCAGCAGTAAAGAATCCACCCGCAGTGCAGGAGACAGAGTTTCATTCCCTGGTTCTGGAAGATCCCCTGGAGAAGGAAATGGCAACTCGCTCCAGTATTCTTGCCTGGGAAATCCTATGGACAGCAGAGCTTGGCAGGCTACAGGCCATGGGTTTACAAAGAGTCAGACACCACTGAGTGACTAAAGAACAACAAACAACAATTAGGAAAGTTTGAGTGAATCGCATGAGATCAGATATGAGAGCGGCAGGTACATAAAGTGTAGGTCCTAATTCCAGACACTTTAGAAGCTGGATTTACGGAGCGGGTGATAAACAGGATTTGTCTGCAGGGTATAAGGTAGAGAGGATAAATGTGTATGATGGTGAAGCAAAAGGAAGTGTGTAGGGGTGTTGATAGGTGAATAATAAAGCTGTCATCTGAAAGATGGAGCACAGGACAAAAATCAGTTTCGGAAGAAGACAAGGAGTTTTCTAAGGTTGTTATTGTTGTTGCTGTTCAGTTGCTAAGTTGTGTCCAACTCTTTGCAACATCATGGACTGCAGCACACCAGCCTTCCCTGTCCTTCACTATCTTCCAGAGTTTGCTCAAATTCATCTCCATTGAGTCGGTGAAGTGAAGTGAAGCGAAGCTGCTCAGTCATATCTGACTCTTTGCAACCCCATGGACTGTAGCCCACCAGGCTCCTCCATCCAGGGAATTTTCCAGGCAAGAATACTGGAGTGGGTTGCCATTTCCTTCTCCATGAATCGGTGATGCTATCTAACCATCTCATCCTCTGCCACTCCTTTCTTCTTTTGCATTCAATCCCTCCTTGGTTCTTCCCATTAGGTGGCCAAAGTATTCGAGCTTCAACTTCAACATCAGTCCTTCCAGTGAGTATTCAAGGTTGAGTTCCTTTAGGATTGACTGGTTTGATCTGTTTGCAGTCTCAAGAGTCTTTTCCAACACCACAGTTTCTATGATCCTGCTACTCAAAGAGTGGACCTTGACCCAGTATCATCAGGGTTAGGGTAAGGAACGCAGTATCTTGGGTCCTACCGCAGACCTACTGAATCAGAATCTGTTTGACAAGGTCTCTAAAGGAATCCCATGTTCACTGAAGTGTGGTCCAGGAGCATCCTTTATAAGAGGGCTGAGGTTCAGATATCTGCCTATTTGTCAAACAGTGGCTGTAATATACATATGGCTTCCTTGGTGGCCCAGATGGTAAAGAATTACCTGCAATGCAGGAGACCCAGGTTCAATCCTTGGGTTGGGAATATATATATAAAACTTATATATATATATATAAAATATATATATATATAAATATATATATATATATCTTATAAGTAACAGAATATGAGGCCTTATTGTTATTGTCCCAGGAATTAAAAATATCAAAATGTAATTTTTAAATAAAATTAACTGCAAAATTCAGGCAAAATGGGAGCCTAGCTTAGATCTGGACACGAACGAATTGATAAACTTTATTTTTGAAAGGAGATGCCTGAATTAACCAGCCAATATGTATTATCTGGCCTTCTCAATCATATGTAAATTTCAGGTGCTCATAGAGTACATACAAAGGAATAAGGCTGTGCCATGTTTTCTAAATACAGAGGGTTTCATTTTGCAGGACTGTGTTGAAAGCACTTAATTTCTGAGCTCTGAGTTTGGCTTGAAGAAACTGCACTTCAGAAGCATTGTTTAGAATCATGACTTTTACACCGGGAGTCAGAGAGGCGGCAGGGCAGTTTCCTGATTTTCGTTTTTGGAGTATTGCGTCTTTTCAGTCTTTAGTTACTGTAACGCGCAAGGTAAAGTAATGACAAAGTCACAAAAGATGCTTTAAATTAGCAATTGTCCTTCATCTATTTGGCAAATTTTGATTTTATCAAATCTTCCCCCCCGACCTGGTTCTATCCAATTGCATTAGCACAGCCAACCCTGGAACTGAATCCCTTTATTAAACTAAACCAGGCAAAGCCAATCACGGCCAGTCATATGCCAACTGGTTACAATAGCTGATTCTAATGATGAAATATAACCCAGTGTTAAAGTCAGACCCAAAACAAACAAACAAATTCCTCCAGATTGAGTGCCACATGGGCTCACTTGAGACACTGCACATTCAGGATATTTATCTAATGGATGGAATCAGATTGAGTACGAGCGTTACTTTCTAGAACCATGGAATTTCTATTCTTTGAAAATAATTGTGAAATATGCTCCCATATCTTTAGAGTCTCCTGGATTCCTGAACTTGGCTCTTGACAGTAGTTAATTATATTTATTGTGCCGACGTGATGTTTGGAAATCCACTTGGTCTTGATGCTTGTGGGTTTGATCCAGGCAAAAGTCTACCACCACGGGAACCACATTAGCCTGGCTCTGAACCCCCATATTTTACAGAGTAATTCAGCACTCTCTGCTCTCCCTAAAAAGCATTCATGATAATAATCTATTTCTTAAATACATAACATTTGAAAGCACTTTCCTGTCTCTCTAGATTAACAAAAATGGAAAACATTCCATTCTGAAAATACATGATGTAGGCTAGGGATTGACTTTCAGTCTAGGCAGTCATTTTACTGCAAAAATAAACATACCATTACTTAAATTTAAAAGCATATATACATATAATACTTTCATAATATGTTATGAATGTATATTTTACATATTGTAAGATTTTTTTTTTCCTGAAATTTTTGGGGAACATTAAAGGCTATGATGCCAGTCACACTCATTCATTCACAGGTAACACTCATTTATAAATGAATATACATCTTGGAGATTCTGCTCAAGGATGTTACTGGTTCCAAGTACTTAGCCTACTTTGTCACGCTGTGAGGCTAAAATGGATATGTTTTGAAATGTGGATTAAAATACAGTTTGCCTGACCCAACCCTATGTCACTGGAGTCCTAACTGCTCCCCGTGGGGACATCAAGGGCTGACAGAAAGCATAGGAAGATGAGCTGTTCAAATTCATGTTTACAGAATTGGAAGTCATGTAACTTCTTCTTTCTCAATAGACAGCTCTTAGTAACCTGATCCCCTTAGCCTGGCTTCAGGAGGATTTCTGTGCAAAGTGAAGGCATCTTACAAGGTTGTCTTGTCCTGACCCACTGAGAGCGCTGGGCATTGAGGTATGGCTCTGTACTAGAGCAGTCTCGTGAAGAATTTAAAAAATTCACAAAACCCACCTGGATAGGATGAGGCCATCATCCTTTTTACTTGCCTAGTCATATGTATGAATGTGGTACCCTGTTTGCTTCCTACTCAGTTTGAAATGCCTTCCAATTAACACCCGAATACAAAGCATGCCCCGTAAGAGTAGAATCAAGGATTTAGACTTGTAAACCATATAGCAAGTTTTGAAAGCACCAGACACCATATCCTATCACTTTTGTGGTGAACATGTATATACAACTATATGTATCTGGAAATAATAGCACATCAAGATGGTTAACAAACAAAATAGAATTCATTAATATTTTTCATACACTCTAAAAATCTTTTAATCTTCAGTTTAAATCTCTCTCTTGATCCCAGACTCATTAGTCTAGACACTTCCTTGAAATGTATTCTCGAGTGTCTTATAAGCATACTGGGTTCAACATGTCCAACCTAACTCCCCTCAAACCTGCTTACATCCGCCCTCCTGTTCTTAGTGTCAGGCATTATAATCCATCTTGGTGCTCAGGCCAGAAACCTAGGAGTTATCTTTGAAGCCTCTGCCTCCGTCATCCGCACATCTGATGCCCAATCTAGTGCCAAGTCCTGCGGCCACCTCCTCCAAGATATGTGTGTCAAGTCCATCAGATTCTCCATGGCCACCACCTCTGTGGCCCTTTTCCCTGGACCTCTACCGTGGGCTTTCCCTCCAAAGCCACACTTCAAACCAAATTAGTCCCTCCACAGCATCTAGAGGTTGTTTTAAAATGTGAACTGTGTCATGTTGCTCCTTCATATGAGGGCTCTCACTTGGAATAAAATCCTAAGTGCTCACCATGGGCTGCAAGGCAGCAGTCAACACCTCCCTCACCAGCATCAGCTGAGATAGCTCCAACCTGCTCACCAACTTCTCCCATGGTGGGTTGTGGGTTGAACTGTGCCCACTCCTGGAACCTGTAAATGTGACCTTATTTAAAAATAGGGACATCGTGGGTGTCCAGCTAAGATGAGGTCACTGATGGACTTCCCTGGTGGTCCAGTGGTTAAGACTCTGCACTTCCACTGCAGAGGGTGTGGGTTCGAACCCTGGTCAGGGAACTAAGATACTGCGTGGTGCACAAGAAATTAAAAAAAAAAAAAAAAGGATGAGGTTTTTCGTGTGGGGTTCGTGGAATATGACTGATGTTCTTATGAGAGGGGAGGCAGGTCATGTGAAGACACAGACCTAAGGGGAGAACCCTACGTGATGACAAGAGCAAAGACGGCTCCAATGCAGCTGCACAACAGGGGAACTGAGGATGGAAAGGCAGCCCTGGACGCCAGCAGGGGGAAGAGAATGCTCCACCCAGAGTCGCAGGGGGCGTGGCCTTGGCGATGCCTGGATTTCCGACTTCCGGCCTTCAAAATTGTGAGAAGATGCATTTTTGTTGTTCCAAGCCCCCAGGTCAGTGCTACTTGAATCAATCAGCCTTGAGAAACAGATTCACTTCCTTTCTGTTTTCCAGACACATGAGGTCCTTTCCTATCACAGCTTCCACACGCCTGGTTCCCACTCTCAGATTCTTTCCCACTCTTGCTTTCCAAACTTGAATCCAGTCTTTTGGGTCTTGGGTGAAATGCTTCTTCTTAAAAGATGCCCTCTGAGCCTGCTCAACATGGACTTCTCGCATTTATCTTTCCTGGCTCTGTCTAGGGGAGACCCAAGGTTGATGGGGATCCTTAAGAAACCAGCTCTGTGCTGCCTCCCCCAGACCTCACCTCTGACCACATCCTCACAGGACTCTGTTCAACATTGAGCTCAGGCTCCAACACCACTTACTTACAGAGAATTTTCTGGACTGCCCCAATCCATGCACTCCCAGGCTCTATCACGTCACCTTGTTTTATTCTTTATACCCTCTAAACTATGCTCATTTGATTTTTATCAGTCACCTCCACACAGGTATGTAAGAGACTTAACTGTGTTTACAATTTAACTGTTCCCCGCTCTCTAGGATAGAGACAGGCAGCAGTAAGTAGTTCAGTAAATTACTATTCAAGGGGTGGCTGAATGAGTAAATGTACTGATTATGTCTTTCCAGATTTCTTTTAAGTCTTACATATGATGGGTAGTGTTTTTTTTTTTTTAAATCACTGGAAATGAATCATCAAAGTATTTTCCTTTTCTTAAAAGAACTTTAGTGAACAGTGTTAGTCACTCAGTCGTGTCCGACTCTGTGTGACCCCATAGACGGCAGCCCACCTGGCTCCCCCATCCCTGGGATTCTCCAGGCAAGAACACTGGAGTGGGTTGCCATTGCCTTCTCCGCCAAAACGAGTTACTGTAACACAATAGTGAAATCGCTCAGTTGTGTCTGACTCTTTGCAACCTCCTGGACTGTAGCCCACCAGGCTTCTCTGTCTGTGGGATTCCCCAGGCAAGAATACTGGAGTGGGTTGCCATTTCCTTCTTCAGGGGATCTTCCCGACCCAGGGATCGAACCCAGGTCTCCCAAATTGCAGGCAGATGCTTTACTGTCTGAGCCACCAGAGAGACACAATACCCAGCAGAAAATGATAAATCAAGACATTGGTGTTCTGATGCTACACTCTAAAAGGGAAGCACCTTCTTTTGTCAATCAAGGTTTCCCACACCTTTGATGAATGATAGCTTTCTGGAGTGACTGGGATAATTACCCGCACCTTCAGGGCCTCACTAAGTTTGCTTAGGTAAGTGCTTCCTGGTTTTGCTTTTTGCCAGAAAGAGCAGTAAGAGAAGGCATCTCCTGCTAATTATGGATTTCACTCATTTTAGTACAATCTGAAAATCTCTGAACGTTTTTACAAATGGGATTCCTGAATGTTTCTAAACTTTGAAGAATTCAGTTTAGCTCAAATAGTAGGAAAAATATGAAGTCAAGGGTCTCCTTAACTAAATTGTCACATGCATCAAACATGCTTGTCACATAGTAATACTGAGGTTTTGTGTGTGTGTTTGTGTGTGTGTGTGAATCTCCATAGGTTAGCACACCAGCACCAAAGGAATAAAAAATGGTAAACAAGAGGAAACAAACTGAGAGCAGCATTTTTATACTCGGCTTGTCATACAACGTCAATGAGCCTGTTATACACAGGACTTTACTTTTTGCTCAAATGTGTTATGGGATATTTGGCAGTTGTATTTGGAGAAAAACACTAAAATTCCACAAATATTCAGAAGTATTAAGAGAAAGATTTTATATATATGCACAATATATATCCACACTATATATTTATATATATATATCAAATTGCCAACATCCGCTGGATCATCAAAAAAGCAAGAGAGTTCCAGAAAAACATCTATTTCTGCTTCATTGACTATGCCAAAGCCTTTGACTGTGTGGATCACAATAAATTGTGGAAAATTCTGAAAGAGATGGGAATACCAGACCACCTGACCTGCCTCTTGAGAAACCTATATGCAGGTCAGGAAGCACCAGTTAGAACTGGACATGGAACAACAGACTGGTTCCAAATAGGAAAAGGAGTGCGTCAAGGCTGTATATTGTCACCCTGCTTATTTAACTTATATGCAGAGTACATCATGAGAAATGCTGGGCTGGAAGAAGCACAAGCTGGAATCAAGATTGCCGGGAGAAATATCAATAACCTAAGCTATGCAGATGACAACACCTTTATGGCAGAAAGTGAAGAGGAACTAAAAAGCCTCTTGATGGAAGTGAAAGAGGAGAGTGAAAAAGTTGACTTAAAGCTCAACATACAGAAAACTAAGATCATGGCATCTGGTCCCATCACTTCATGGGAAATAGATGGGGAAACACTGGAAACAGTGTCAGACTTTATTTGTTTGGGCTCCAAAATCACTGCAGATGGTGACTGCAGCCATGAAATTAAACAACACTTACTCCTTGGAAGAAAAGTTATGACCAACCTAGATAGCATATTGAAAAGCAGAGACATTACTTTGCCAACAAAGTTCTGTCTAGTCAAGGCTATGGTTTTTCCAGTGGTCATGTATCGATGTGAGAGTTGGACTGGGAAGAAAGCTGAGTGCCGAAGAATTGATGCTTTAGAACTGTGGTGTTGGAGAAGACTCTTGAGAATCCCTTGGACTGCAAGGAGATCCAACCAGTCCATTCTAAAGGAGATCAGCCCTGGGATTTCTTTGGAAGGAATGATGCTAAAGCTGAGACTCCAGTACTTTGGCCACCTCATGCGAAGAGTTGACTCAGAAGGGGATGACAGAGGATGAGATGGCTGGATGGCATCACTGACTCGATGGATGTGAGTCTGGGTGAACTCTGGGAGTTGGTGATGGACAGGGAGGCCTGGCGTGCTGCGTTTCACGGGATTGCACAGAGTCAGACACGACTGAGTGACTGAATTGAACTGAACTGAAAGCATTTATAATGATTGTCTTAATACTTCTGAACATATATATAATACATACACACTATATATATTCATATACACACATATATTGTGTGTATATATAATGTACATGCTGTACTGGTCTGTGCTAAGTCACTTTCAGTCCATCACCAACTCCCGGAGTTCACTCAAATTCATGTCAATCGAGTCGGTGATGCCATCCAGCCATCTCATCCTCTGTCGTCCCCTTTTACTCCTGCCCCCAATCCTTCCCAGCATCAGAGTCTTTTCCAGTGAGTCAGCTCTTCGCATGAGGTGGCCAAAGTAAGTCACTTTAGTCATGTCCAACTCTTTGCAACCCCATGGACTGTAGCCCGCCAGGCTCCTCCGTCCATGGGATTCTCCAGGCCAGAATACTGGAGTGGGTTGCCATGCCCTTCTCCAGGGGATCTTTTCGATATATTCGCTATATTTGCTCCTCCAGTCTGTCCTAGCTAAAAGACTAAATGCCCGCAGAGTGGAGCCTAACAGTTTTTGTCTTAGACTCTGGTCAGTTGAAGTCTAAGCATCTTATTTGTGAGCCCAGGTTTTCCTTGTTGCGTGAACACCTCCCCATTCTGGGTGGATGCAAATGGGCTTCGCAGATGGGACTGAAAAAGAGCAAAGGTTGCTCGGCCAAGCTGTGTGTTTTTTCCATGTAAAGACCAAGAAATGGTGAATGGAACGTGGAGTGTTTCAAGTCCAGCATTTCTTGCTGGTCATGGCCATTCCTGGGAGAGGCATTTTCTGTGGCTACTGTAACGAGCTGTGGGATTTCCAGGGTGCAGGTCGTCACTACTTCCCCGTCCCCCTCCAGAAGGTGACTTGGACAGAGAATGCTTCTCTGGGCTGGCTGAGTTCAAGGGTGATCGTGTTGGGCGAGTGCATCTCAGAACACTTCCAGGCCATTTTTGTTGGGGGACCAGAATTTCTTAAGAAAGAGGGGACCTTTGTTTTGTGTCTTAATTCAGAGGACTGGTAACTCCCCACACGTGAAATACAGCTTCCAGGACCTCTGAGAAAGCATCTCGGGGTGGTGTGCTTTTCTCTGCAGCTTCCTGTGGTCCAAGGGCCTGGGGGAAACTTCAAAAAAAAAAGCAGGAGAAAACAGTGCATCCATGGATAAAATCCAGGAAGGACACACCATTATCAGGTGCCCTAGGGCCGAACAGGATCCAGCCTTCCGCCACGTGTTCTTAAGTCTCCCCCTCCTTGCCCCACCAGCCCCCACCCCCAACCTCACTGTATTTTTTTCTTGTGAAATTGGAACAAGAAAAAAATAGACTGAAGAGAAGAGAAAGCATGAAGGTTGTGTCTCCAAGGCTGTCACTCTCTCAGGTACTTTCTTTTCCACATCTTTCTTCCTTTGAAGTTTTCAGACCAGGTTTGCACACTGCCTTCCTAAGTCTATCATCCTAAGAAGCATCATCGATAATCTATAACCTTTTATTCTTAGCGCAATTGTTCACAAGGATGGTATTTTTCAGACACATTTAATGCTCTTATTATTATTATTTTTTGGAGTCCTAGAAGAAAATAAGCTTTGATTGATGTCACTAGTTCAGATAGCTCCAAATCAAATTCATGATAATTTTGCCATTCGAAGATGAAGTGATTTGGACAAAACTTTGGCCGATAGATTGCTAGGCAGAGTTTGTCTAAGAAAATTCCTGCGTCCAAGTAACACGGCAGAGCTGGTCCCAGAATGTCGCGTACAATAAGTCTAGGGTCTTCTGTTCTGAAGATAATACTAACAGACCTTGCGAGGAATTGGGGTACATTGTGTGCTTTTGTGGAAATAACACTTTTTGAGTAGTTCCTCTTGTTCCTGGCTTGGCTGGGGAAATTTTTAACGAATTCCACAGATGAATTGTCGCTGTCTAGTAGTACTCCAGTGTACCACTCATGGAGTTGTTGGGAATATTAATATTACAAAAGACTTGGCCACAATAGAAATCTACATCCTTATAATAATAGTAATTTTTAAAAATTGGATAATTATTCCACTTCTGATCCCAAGTCTACAAGTCCACTCTCTTTTCCCAGCTGAGGAAAACTACCCTTTTTGTGCTCTGGGGCTTCTAAAGTACAGGGTGACCTAGCTCCTCTGCAGCAGCACCTCCAAAGGGGGCGGTGTGTAATGAGAGCCCATTCCTGTGTCCTCAGACACAAGCATCGCTCCTCCCAGGCTTCTGCTTCCCTGCTGCTGGTGGTGTATGTGCTCAGTTGTGTCCAACTCTTTTTTGACTCCATGGACTCTAGCCCACCAGGCTCCTCCATCCATGGGATTCTCCAGGCAAGAATGCTGGAGTAGGTTGCCATGCCGCACGCCAGTGGATCTTCCTGACCCAGGGATCGGACTGGGGTCTTCTGCTTTGCGGGCAGATTCTTTACCATCTGAGCCATCAGTTCATTTCTGTGGCTCAGTTGTTTCCGACTCTGAGCCATCAGGGAAATGCTATGAAGACCACAGGGTGGCTTTGCTAGGTCCCTTCAATCGTGTCCCACTCTTCACCCCCTCCATCTCTTGCATCTCCTGCATTGGCAGGTGGCTTCTTTACCACTGGCACCACCTGAGAAGCCCTTCTGGAGTGTTCTCTTAACACACATTTCATCAAACAGAAAACAGAAACAGGAACCTCTATATCCATCACAGAAATATGAGGTCTTCAGAGATGGTAGTAAATTCTCATTTGCTAGAAGTCTAAGTGACATTTTCTTTCAAACGATGTGAAAACTTTTTTCCTCCTTGCAGGATTACATTTGTCACACATGTAAACTCTATTCTTAGTCCCTAGTGTGATCCATTCATTATTTTTGAGACCCGAAGTCTTATAGTAAGTGTTGGGAAACCACATCACAGACAGTTTGTGAGCACTGCGTTTTGCATGTGGATCTTTGATTTGTCTGACAGCTGTGGAGCAACCCACAGCCAGACGAGGCTCCAGGAGCCCGAATGTGTGGGGAGAAGGGAAATATGCAAGGGTGGGGGTGATGGGGGTTAGCTTCCATACACTTTTTTCTCCTGGTTTTCTCCCTTTCTGCTAAACTAATACACCTTAACTGTGGAAGAAGCACAATCCACCCAGCAGATGCTCTTCTGGGGGGAGAGGACATACCTCAGTCCCCATTCTGCTGTTTCTCGTCACTGTCATCTTTGGCAAGTCCCCAGACCTCTCTGGGTCTCAGCCTCATCCTTGCCAGAGTCTAGAGGTTTTGAGCCGGAGAACGCCTAATGTGTATTTTAACGCATCTGCAAAGTAATGCGGGAGGATAAGACATGCTTCCAGAGAATGAGATCACCTTTTGGATTGTTTTGGATGTTGTTTGGCCACTTCAGATGTACGCATGCTGTAGTTGCTAGGTTGAAGCTCCAATACTTTGGCCACCTGATGAGAAGAGCTGACTCTTTGGAAAAGACCCTGATGCTGAGAAAGATTGAGGGCAGGAGGGGAAGGGGATGACAGAGGATGAGATGGTTGGATGGCATCACCGACTCAATGGACATGAGTTTCAACAAACTCCAGGAGACAGAGAAGGACAGGGAAGCCCTGCATGCTGTAGCCAAGGAGCCTCAAAGAGTCAGATACAACTTAGTAACGGAACAACAAGTTGCTAGGTTACCATCTCACTAGTAATATTGTAGCAAATTTAATGTGGAGAGAGGAGGAATGAGATGAAGGCTGCTGAGCCCCTACTAAGGGCCACCTCTTTCCTGGCTCATTAGACAGCTGGGACAATTTCGAGAAGTAGATGCCCCTAGCACTATGTTTTCCTTTTTTTTTTAAATTGGGTTTCCCTGATGGGTCACTGGTAAAGAATCCAGCTGCCAATGTAGAAGATAGAATTGGAGACAGAAATGCTAACATTCTTGTGAAATATCATCTCCCAGAGCTTGCTCAAACTCATGTCCATTGAGTCAGTGATGCCATCCAATCATCTCATCCTCCGTGGTCCCCTTCTTCTCCTGTCTTCAATCTTTCCCAGCATCAGGATCTTTTCTAATGAGTCAGCTCTTCGCATCAGGTGACCAAAGTACTGGAGCTTCACTTCAGCATCAGTCCTTCCAATGAATATTCAGGACTGATTTCCTTCAGGACTGACTGGTTTGATCTGCTACAGTCCAAGGGATTGTCAAGAGTCTTCTCCAACACCACGGTTCAAAAGCATCAGTTTTTCTGTGCTCAGCCTTCTCAGCACACGTTAGTGAGAGGTTAGTCTGGAATCAGAAATTCGCCCCAATAAATCTCCGTAACAGAGGTAACTCAACTGGAAAGAAGATATGACTCAGAAAAATATCTTGACATCTATTGCTATGTAGATTGCGTCGCGAGAATTTTGATTGTCCTCAGAGACCAATCAAGGCCCTGCCCAGGGGCCTATGAAGTTCCCTGAATTCTGACAATTTTTTCTGCAGTATAAAGATATTAAACTCTGGGAGATAGTGAAGGACTTGGAATCCTGGCATGTTGCAGTCCATGGACTTGCAAAGAGTCAGACACAACTGAGTGACTGAACAACACCAACATAAAAATATTGAGATAAGAAGTCTTGAGTGGCTTGTCTTCCTCATAGCAGGATGTGAGTTTAATTGACTTCTGGTTAATCCAATAACAGCACCATGTAAAATCGGTAGCATTTTAAAAATTAACAAATTAACTATGCATGACACCATGTTTTTAACTATGAACAATCCCATTGTAATTCAAAGGATCTCAGATAATTGGATTTAATAGAATCTGGTGAATATTCAGTCGCTTTCTAATTCATTGTATTTGGTAGCAATTTTGTGGGCAATTATACATGTATTGCGGTTTTGGGTGCTTGAAAAATCCAAGTATGATTTTGGTATGAGAGCAGAATTAACATAAAATAATTAAATGACTTGAATGAATATGCAAATAGATGATCAGTCATTGAATAGGAAAGAAGTCAATGGAAGAAAAGCAAAACAGGAAGATGAGAAGGATGGCCAGATGGCTAAGGAAGGGAGAAAGGAGAATTAAGGAGGTTAGGCTAGAAGGTAACCGGTTCGGTGAATCCTCTGAGACCATTTCTTCACAGTGTGATGTGTCAAAAAAGTGAGACTGTTTTTAAATTCTGAGTTGAAATACGTTGGAAGCCTCTCTCTTTTCCTTCATTCGTGGCAGTTTCCAAATGAGGCTGTTTACTTGTTTTGTTTTGTTTTTTTGCATCTCCTCCATTCACTGATTCACTGGCCGCTAGTGTTCAGGTTTCTTTAGTCTGAAAAGGACATCCTGCCACTTGCCAAAAAGGAAAACCATCAGGAGAGACCAAGGGAGAGACACCAGTTTTGGTGAGAAACTGATGAGCTCAGAGAAGATGACTTGTCCTTAACTAGTTTAAAAATAATAAATAAAGATGCAGCATCCCAGCATCAACACCAGCTTGGGGAACACAGATTTTAGATCGCAGTTTGAAAACCACTCACGTAGAAGAATCTGCTCTAAGTGGGCTTGTGCGTCCTGTGCTCTTAAACTCGTCTAGCCCATTTGCTCCTTGTACTCAGCTCTTCTCTCACCTGATAAGTATTCCTTTTTTTAAAGACACATTTCCCAGGTTTCAGTTAGAGCATCCCACTGGACAAATTTTCCTAGATCTTCTTTAAACCTGCATTATTTTCACTTTATTTTTTATATTAAACTATATATATTTAATTTATTAAATAAATTTATTTAATATAAACATATATTTATATATAAATTAAAATATAAAAATTTATATTTCACTAATATTTTTCTTCAGTTTGGTTTGCACTTTTAAAGTGCACGTATTTTATAAAGAACTGCTATAAATGAAAAATCAGAAGCATGCTTCATTAATAGGAGAAAATCTTAAGCGTTAGGGCAATGCAAGTGATATTATTAAATTTTAAAATAGGAGCAATAAGCAAGGGAACACAGGGAATAGGCAGTCTAATTCATTTTCAATAAGGTATATTTCTGGGGAATTTGCTGGCTTGGAGACTGGCAGGGGGGCTGTGGAAAGAGAGTAATAGACAAGGAAGGGTCTGGGAAAGAGCCATTTAGGTGGAAAAAAGTCTGTATCTCCTTGGAACTTTGAATAGTTGAAGGGGCTTTACCACCAGCTGTCCATACTAAACCAGCTGCCCAGAATTTTTCTAGTACTACATGACAGCCAGTCAAGAAATAAAAAGCTATTTAAAAGGAGGAATATGGGAAAACCTCACATAGTTGAAACAGCAAAACCAGGACCAAAAAATTATTACCACCAAAGCTTGTTTCTGAAAAAGTTCTAAAGTTTTATTCCTGGAGATTTTACTCAAAAATTTGTCAAAAAAATGAAAGAATAGTTCACTGCTTTTAACTAAAGTGAACAGCATTTTCTGCCTGGTTGCTACAATTGTTTATTGTTCAGTTGCTAAGCTGTGTCTGACTCTGTGACCCCACGGACTGCAGCACGCCAGGCTTCCCTGTCCTTCACTATCTCCTGGAGTCTGCTCAAACTCACGCCCATTGAGTTGGTAATGCCATCCAACCATCTCATCCTCTGTCGTCCCCTTCTCCTCCTGCCCTCAATCTTTCCCAGCATCAGGGTCTTTTCCAATGAGTCCGCCCTTCAAGTCAGATGGTCAAAGTACAGAAGCGTCAGCATCAGTCTACAGTAATATTTGTGAAGTCGCCTTGGATTGTGCTAATTGCAAATAAAAGTGGGGCGAGTGTGTAAACATGAAAGTCATCTTAGAAAGTTGGTACCTATCTCTTAAAATCTCTAGGACGTCCCATAACGGGAAGCCCCGTTATGGATGGGCGTTCATATTTGGACCCGTCGCCTCTTTTTAATCACCCTTCTTCCTTCCAACACGTCCTGTGGTGACCCTTCCTCATCCAGTCAACTCCAAGATCAAAGGCCTGCCTCTCTATCCTTTGAGGATGAAGGATGTTATTTTACCAGCCTTTTTGAAACTGAGCTCACTTCAGTGGCTGCCTCCCTTGAGGAGGATAAGAATGCAGCAGAGACTCAGATCGCTGGGTTAACCACTTCCTCCAGTTATCTGGGAAAACAATACATATGCACTGGGAATCAACGTGTGCATCCACCCTTTCCTTTTAGAGCAAACCCTTTGATAGCGAGTCTGGGAGAATCGGGGAGAAAATGGTTTCACTTAAGTAAAGTAAACCGGTCACAAAAAGATAGACACTGTGTGATCCCACTTCCACGGGATGTCTAAAATTTTCAAATTCATAGAAACAAAAAGTAAAATGGTGGTTACCAGAGCCTTGAGGGGAGGAAAGGAAGAGATCTTGCTTAATGGGGATAACATTTCAGTTCTGCAAAAATGAAAAATTCTGGAGTCTGATTACACACCAGTGTGAATATACTTCACACAGCTATACAGGTTATGGTGGAACTTACAGTTGATGGGCAGGAAGCATGGGGGGAAGGGAGAGTTAGGGAGTTTGGGATGGACTGGTTCACATCGTTATATTTAAACTGGATAACCAACAAGCACCTACTGTCGAGCACAGGGAACTCTGCTCAGTGTTACGTGGCGGTCTGGATAGAAGGGGAGTCTGGGAGAGAATGAACACACGTATGTGTATGGCTGAGCCCCCTTGTCGATCAGCTATCCTTCAGTATGAAATAAAAAGTTAAAAAAGTAAAACTGCTTAAGGTGGTACATTTGATGCTATTTTATCAAAATTAAAAGAAAAATCTTTACCACATAAGATCACCTGATTATTTCTGACTAGTATCAAAATATTTGTTTTTACCTACTAAAATAAAAATGTTACATCAATTACAATAATGATAATAATAATAATAAGGACAACTATACCAACCACAAAGAGGAAAAAAATTGAATGGAATAACAGTGTCTGGGTTCTTCTCAGCTCAATAAAAACGCCTGATCATTATTATGTTGATCTCTTTTTATTGTTTGTTTATTACCCCCATAGTACTTAGCTCAATTTTCCCATTTCTTGCATTTAAAAAAATCGGATCCTTGAAAACATATGTTGATTTTTGTCGTTGGTATTATTATTGCCCAGGGAGGAACAGGCAATAAATAGCACATCGGCTTGTGCGTGTGGATGGTGGGACCCAGACTGTCTCAGCTTGCTAAAAATAACACAGAGGGGAACACCCTGATGTGTGCTTGGTAAAAACACGCGTGCAAAGTTCCTTCTCTGACTGGCATTAAGCTAAACCACATATAACCTTTCAGATGAGATGGAGGGGAAGGCAGCTGAACAAGGATATTTCAACAAACCATAAATCTTATCTTAATTGGAAATTTAAAGTACTTGAAGCATGGGTAAAGTGACGGAAAAGAAGTAAAACTAATATGATCAAGCTGAAGTCAACCCTGGTCACCAGCGAAGACACTTAGTGTTGTTAAGGGAAATCCTTGCGGATAATGTTTCCTGGAAACCAGATGGGAAGTTAGATTAGCTCTTTTCTTTCCAAAATAACTTGTGTTTTTGTCATTATAATGTAACATTTACAGAAACGCAACAATATGCTGGCCTTCTGGTAGGCAGGACCCCGTATGAAATGGTCTTATTTGGTGTGAGACAAGGAAAAAACTCAGGTCTGCAGCCACATAAAAGGTCAGGTACAGAAGTTAGGACAGGAAGGGACGTGAGAGAAGAAAATGACAGATTAAAACCAAGGGAGCAACAGCACTTATCTAGAACTACAGGCATCAGTTATTGTTTTTAATGGTAGCAAAACTGGAGGCTGTTACAGCAACACTTCATTAGTACAGGACCTTCTTAAGTGAATTTCCAGATACCTGAGGCCTCTACAGGGGCTTCCCCGGTGACTTAGCGGTTAAAAAAAAAAAAAAAAAAAACCTGCCTGCAATGCAGGAGACATAAGAGACATGGGTTCAACCCTGGATTGGGAGGATCCCCTGGAGGAGGGCACGGCAACCCATGCCAGGATTCTTGCCTGGAGAATCCCATGGACAGAGGAGCCTGGCGGGCTACAGTCCAAGGATCGTAAAGAATTGGACACGACTGCATGACTGAGCACACAAGGCTTATACAATTGCTAAGTCAGTTTTCAACCCAACAGATTTTGCTGGATTTGGCCAAGAACGCTTGGTATGTTTCTCTTATCTTCCTAAGAGAGAGGATTGATCACATTTTGGTCCTTAGCTGGTGATTCGCAGGAAGTGCTATCATCATCACTTTTCATCATTCTGCCAGGACTTGTGTGCCCCCTCTCTGTTGCAGGAAGGACGGGTGTGTGGTTACGGCACACTTCTGTGCTGTCACAGAGTTTTCTGATTGTGCTTTTGTTTTCCAGCATCTTTTGCCCTTGAGAAGCAGGGTGGTCACGTGGCTGCCATCTGACCCGACTCAATTCCCCAGTTTCCTCTAGTTTACGGCTTCAAACGCTGGACATCCACATGGGGCATCAGCCTGCTGAGCTAGTTTAGAAATGCACTGCAGAGGGTGTGGAGAAAAGGGAACACTCTTGCACTGTAGGTGGGAATGTAAATTGATACAGCCACTGTAGAAGACAGTATGGAGATTCCTTAAAAACTAGGATAAAACCACCATATGACCCAGCAATCCCACTCCTAGGCATATACCCTGAGGAAACCAAAATTGAAAAAGAGACATGTATGCCACTGTTCATTGCAGCATTATTTACAATAGCTAGAACATGGAAGCAACTTAGATGTCCATCAACAGATGAATGGATAAAGAAGATGTGGTACATATACACAATGGAATATTACTCAGCCATAAAAACCCTTTGAGTCAGTTCTAGTGAGGTGGATGAACCTAGAACCCATTACACAGTGAAGTAAGTCAGAAAGAGAAAGATAAATACCATATTCTAACACATATATACAAAATCTAGAAAAATGGTACTGAAGAATTTATTTACAGGGCAACAGTGGAGAAACAGACATAGAGAATAGACTTATGGACATGGGGAGAAGGGAGAAGAGGGTGAGATGTATGTAAAGAGTAACACGGAAACTTACATGACCATATGTAAATAGATAGCCAATGGGAATTTGCTGTATGGCTAAGGAACCTCAAACAGGGCTCTGTATCAACCTAAAGGGGTGGGATGGGGCGGGAGATGGGAGGGAGGTTCAAAAGGGAGGGGATTTATGTATACCTGTGGCTGATTCATGTTGAGCTTTGGCAGAAAACAGCAAAATTCTGTAAAGCAATTATCCTTCAATAAAAAAAATTAATAAAAAAACTTGCATTCCATAAGGAGCACGTGTCTCAGAGTCTCAGAGGAAGAGTAGTATAAAAGACCTTATTCCAGGAATTGAATCGGGTGATCAAGGTCAGGGTTAGAACCCAGAGCGTATACAGATCTGGGGTTAGGTACGGGTGGGTGTGAAGTCAAGCACATGTTTTTTAAATTCAGTGAAAAATCAGGCATCTTTCTTTCTACAAAGTATAATTTATTTGGTTAAAGCCTGTCTCGTTCTCCATGATTTATCTTGAAAGTAAAGAAGTCATTGCCGAGGTCTGTCCTGGACCGTCTCAGTGGCCACAGGGCCAGCTACGAGCTGCAGAGGCCGTCTGTCAGTGTTACAGCCTACCCACTGGGTCTTGTCTGAACACGCGGGAATCGTGGTAGAGCCATCGCCCCCAGGCTCTGCCCCTGGACTATGAGATGGCTTGCGCTCTCCTGAACACAGTACATCCATCAGCACGTGGACTCCGATAGTTTACACGGAATAATGATGCGAATGAACTTATTTACAAAACAGAAGCAGACTCACAGACTTAGAGAACTAAGAAATTCCAGTTCCGAATAAGTGATGCTGCGGTGAACTTTGGTCCAGGCAGCAGTGTATGGAGAGAAGAGAGCCTGAATCCCCACGGGGTCCTGGGTGGTTGGAAAGCCTGGAACTGGAGCTCTTTGGAAGAAATGTGCATCTTGAAAAAGCAAATCTTCCTTTTCAAGAGCTGCCTGTCCCTAATGAGGATGTCAGGATTCAAGCACCCCAGGTAAATCTTATCTCTGTCAGCAGCGTTTCAGGGACAAAGAACAAGAATCCAAGCCCTTAAGATGTTTATCATCAATTACTTTGACTTTACTACCACTATCTGTGGGTTATTAAGATAGGCACTCCATCATCCCTGCGATCATGTGTTAGACAGGTGTTGGCGGAGCCACCTGGCCTCACACCTGCTCTTTAAAAGCGAGAGGGGACTAAATAAACCTGGCAGAGTGTGTACTCATCTCTCCATTACCTTGCATTACAGACAGGCATCCACTTCACACTGGTGTGAGAAATGGTTCTGTGATTTCAATTCTCTTCCTTAAAAAAAAAAAACACCCCCAAAACAGACTTTAGGAACTCATGTCTTGATTACCATATACAGAATAACAAATTTGTCATTCAGTAAACCATCACTTTTTAAGAGAATTTGATGGGTGGGTAGAAAATTCTTCCCAGAACACACAGCTAAAATGATCTTTAGGTAAATAACACATACGGTATCCCATCACACGGGTTCAACTCCTATCTCTCAGATAAACCCACCGCAGCACGAGGGAGGGTAACGGCACAGAAGAGCTCAGGCAATCCTGGCAGCTAATCAATCAGTGGAGATAAGTGGTTTCTTAATAAATTTCATTCTTGCCCACTTGCAGCTTTAAGTCCAAGCAGAAATGAAAACCAGATTTAGCATAGACAGAAAACAATCTTATGGTTACCAAGGAGGAAGTGGGAGAGGGGGGATAAATTAGGAGGTTGGAATGAACACATACACGCTGCTGTATATGAAAGTGGACGTGTTAGTCACTCAGTCATGTCCATCTCTTTGGGACTCCGTGGACTGCAGCCCACCAAGCTTCCCTGTCCACGGGATTCTCCAGGCAGGAATACTGAAGTGGGTGGCCATTTCCTTCTCCAGGGGATCTTTTCAACCCAGGAATCAAACACAGGTCTTCCCCATGGCAGGTAGACCCTTTCCCATCTGAGCCACCAGGGAAGCCCACTGCTATCTATAGAATAGATAACCAACAAGGACCTACTGTATAGCACAGAGAACTCTTACTCAGTATTTTGTAATAACCTATAAGGGAAAAGAATCCAAAAGAGTGTGGGTATATTTATATGCATAACTGATTCACTTTTCTGTACACCTGAAACTAACACAACATTATAAATCAACTATACTTGGATTAAAAATAATTGAAATAAAAAACAAAACAAAACAAAACACAGAGTTAGCTACAGAGGAGAACCTGGATGCCCCAAGATACTGTCTATCTGGGAGTCAACTGAATGAAGAAACAAGTTATTATTTTAGACCAACGAGAGTAGCTCTCATCTGGGATTTTGTTGGGAGTGAATTCTCTGGCTCCCAAGCATGAATCATTTCTTCACGCGACGTGGCCTGGGAGGTGCCATCTGAGGTCTCCACAGGAATGCGTTCCAGGGCAAAAGAGAGGGACCTTCTCAAGTTCTTTGAAGCAGCAGGGAGTGTGTTTTACAACCCTGGGAAAGAGGGGCATTCTGAGTGTGGGGAGTGATGCCGGGAGGGAGGGAGTGGGGAGGTTGGGAGGTAGAGCGTGAGGAGGGAGGAGCAGGTTTGCTGAAGCTTTTTGCCAGTTTAGTGGTTTTGCTTGGTCACCATACCAACTGCACTGAGATCAGAATTTCTTTTCTTCTTCTTTTTTTCAAAGTCATGTTTAAAAATTGAAGAGTAGGGAACTCCCTGGCAGTCCAGGGGTTAGGACTCAGTGCCTTCATTGCTGTGGTCTGGGGTTCATCCCTGGTTGGAAACTAAGATCCAGGAAGCTGTGCAGGGAAGCTTCCAACTCCCTACTCAAAACTAAAGTATAGTCAATTTTATACATTTGCATACATATAATTTTATGCATTTGCATCAGTTCACTTCAGTTCAGTCACTCAGTCGTGTCCGACTCTTTGCGACCCCATGAATCGCAGCATGCCAGGCCCCCCTCTCCATCACCATCTCCCAGAGTTCACCCAAACTCACGTCCATCGAGTCAGTGATGCCATCCAGCCATCTTATCCTCTGTCGTCCCCTTCTCCTGCCCCCAATCCCTTCCAGCATCAGGGTCTTTTCCAATGAGTCAACTCTTCGCATGAGGTGGCCAAAGTACTGGAGTTTCAGCTTCAGCATCATTCCTTCCAAAGAACACCCAGGACTGATCTCCTTTAGGATGGACTGATTGGATCTCCTTGCAGTCCAAGGGGCTCTCCTTGCAGAGCCTTCTCCAACACCACAGTTCAAAAGCATCAATTCTTCGGCGCTCAGCCTTCTTCACAGTCCAACTCTCACATCCATACATGACCACTGGAAAAACCATAGCCTTGACTAGACGGACCTTTGTTGGCAAAGTAATTTCTCTGTTTTCAATATGCTATCCAGGTTGGTCATAACTTTTCTTCCAAGGAATAAGTATCTTTTAATTTCATGGCTGCAGTCACCATCTGCAGTGATATTGGAGCCCAGAAAAATAAAGTCTGACACTGTTTCCACTGTTTCCCCTTCTATTTCCCATGAAGTGATGGGACCAGATGCCATGATCTTTGTTTTCTGAATGTTGAGCTTTAAGCCAACGTTTTCACTCTCCTCTTTCACTTCCATCAAGAGGCTTTTTAGTTTCTCTTTACTTTCTGCCATAAGGGTGGTATCATCTGCATAGCTGAGGTTATTGATATTTCTCCTGGCAATCTTGATTCCAGCTTGTGCTTCTTCCAGCCCAGCATTTCTCATGAGGTATTCTGCATATAAGTTAAATAAGCAGGGTGACAATATACAGCCTTGACGTACTCTTTTTCCTATTTGGAACCAGTCTGTTGTTCCATGTCCAGTTCTAACTGTTGCTTCCTGACCTGCATATAGGTTTCTCAAGAGGCAGGTCAGGTGGTCTGGTATTCCCATGTCTTTCAGAATTTTCCACAGTTTATTGTGATCCACACAGTCAAAGGCTTTGGCATAGTCAATGAAGCAGAAATAGATGTTTTTCTGGAACTCTCTTGCTTTTTCGATGATCCAGCAGATGTTGGCAATTTGGTCTCTGGTTCCTCTGCCTTTTCTAAACCCAGCTTGAACATCTGGAAGTTCACGGTTCACGTATTGCTGAAGCCTGGCTTGGAGAATTTTGAGCATTAATTTACTAGCGTGTGAGATGAGTGCAATTGTGCAGTAGTTTGAGCATTCTTTGGCATTGCCTTTCTTTGGGATTGGAATGAAAACTGACCTTTTCCAGTCCTGTGGCCACTGCTGAGTTTTCCAAATTTGCTGGCATATTGAGTGCAGCACTTTCACAGCATCATCTTTTAGGACTTGAAATAGCTCAACTGGAACTCCATCACCTCCACTAGCTTTGTTCATAGTGATGCTTTCTAAGGCCCACTTGACTTCACACTCCAGGATGTCTGGCTCTAGGTGAGTGATCATACCATACATACATTTATATATATATATATACACACACACACACATACATACATACATATAAGGCTTCCCTGGTGGCTCACCAGTAAAGAATCCGCCTGGAAAGCAGGAGCCACAGAGACGTGGGCTGGATCCCTGGGTCGGGAAGATCCCCTGGAGGAGGAAATGGCAACCTGCTCTAGGTTCCTTGTCTGGGAAATCTCATGGACATGGGAGCCTGGCAGGCTACATTCCATAGGGTTGCAAAGAGCTGGACCTGGATGAAGCTACTTAACATGCATGCATACATACATGTATGTATACAAATGCATATACATTTATGTATACACACACATATATATATGTTATTATGATAGAATCTTTCACTGACTTCAAAGAGTAAATAAAAAGCTATGATCTATGAAAAAGAGCATCTATGAAAAAGCAGAGCCAGAGACTGGTGTGCAGGGGTAGAGAATAGGAAATAAAGAGAAAAAATTCACCAGATTTCTAATCAACAGAGTCCGCACAGTAGATCTAGGGAAGTCAATGAAATGAGTGAGACATCCTTTTTCTATTTTCTTGTCATAGTTCAGTTACCCACTCACTCACTTTAATAGATATTTATTGATTATCTATTCTATGCCAGAAAATCTGGACAATTTCTGGGAAGACCAAGAAGATTGAAATCCTGATAGGGGAACAATACACACAAATGAATAACTATGATGTCATATGGTAAATGTAACAGGAGAAGGGACAAAATGTTTTGAAAGCATAAGACAGAATTCATCATTTCATCCGTAGATTAGACGAAAGCTCCACAGAGATGGCACTGGATGTGAGCCTAGAAGGGCAAGGAGGAGTCTGCCAGTTGCACAAAACGGGACAGTATAGGGTTAAAAATGTCCTTGCCCCGGATAGCCAGGGTCAGAAACTGACCACCACTTCTTACTAGTACTGTGACCTTGCGGAATCCGCTTAATTCTTCTGTCTCCATGTGTTCACTTGTGAGAAAGGGAGATAATTATAGCAGGTACTCTGGAGGATCATTGTCTAAATTAAGCAAGACAATACGTCAAGGACTGAGCACAGTGTCTGATAAACAACATACAATAATATTGTTAAAAAGGAGCCCCAGGTACAGAACTTTGCTTATTCAAAGTCAAGTGCATGGGAGGTCATGGCGTATTTGGGAGACCCAATGGCAATCCAGTCCAGTACTCTTGCTTGGCAAATCCCATGGACGGAGGAGCCTGGTAGGCTGCAGTCCATGGGGTTGCTAGGAGTCAGACATGACTGAGTGACTTCACTTTCATGCATTGGAGAAGGAAATGGAAACCCACTCCAGTGTTCTTGCCTAGAGAATCCCAGGGATGGGGGAGCCTGGTGGGCTGCCGTCTATGGGGTCGCACAGAATCGGACACGACTGAAGCGACTTAGCAGCAGCATCAGGAGCAGAGCTTAGGCGGAGGGGTTGCTGAGGTAGAAGCAGAGGCTGTGTGCTTTCGTGCTAAGTTGTTTCAGTTGTGTCCGACTGTTTGAGACCCCATGGACCGTAGCCCAGCACGCGCCTCTCTCTGTGGGATTCTCCAGGCAAGAATACTGAAGTGGGTTGCCATTCATTTCTCCAGGAGATCTTCCTGACCCAGGGATAGAACCCATGTCTCCAGCGTCTCCTACATTGGCAGGCTGGTTCTTTACCACTAGCACTACTTGGGAAGCCCAGAAGCAGAGGCTGGAACTCTAAGTCTCCCAGCCCACCCCCACTCCTACCCCCATGCCCTCTAAAGGGATGTTCAGACTCTTAGCTTTCCCCTGGATCATAGTGTGTGTTTACATTCAGATGTGCTGCTATCAAATGCTCAGGGCAATGATGGCCTGGTCCAGCCTACCCCCCAGCATCCTGACGCCGCCCCCCCCAGGTGAGGAGGAAGAGGAGCAGTGGAATCAAATCATTTGCAGTGGAGAGTTAGAGATGTGGGGAGAGAACCGCAGATGAGGTATCCTGGTCGAAACGATGGACCAGAGCTCTGTTGTGTGCGTAAATCCCACTCATCTTGCTTCTTTAAGATCCAGCTTGAAACCACACACTTTACATCTCTTGATTACTACCTGGGACCAGAAAGAAGTAAGAGATTACTCACTTTTCTATAAAGGCTGTGTTTCAGAAACTAGTAGTCAGATCTCCACTCCTCCTTCTAGTAGCAGGTTACCTTGTTACTTAATTTTAGGGCCCGAGTTTCCTCCTGAGCAAGATCAGAGCGACACGAGCTATCCCACAGGGTGGAGCATTCAAGGAGATCATTGATGAGTGCTAACACAGAGCCTGGAACACAGCCAGCAGAGTCACACAACACTCAGGTGTTTCATTCGTTCCTCCCACCTGTCTCCATGACCTCCAGCTATCTTTGACATAATATAGAATCTAGAGTTTATTACATTAGTCTCCTAACTCAGCCTGAAATACTCACTGCCTCTAAAACAGAAGGTCAAGGCTATGGCATTGGGAGTTTGCAAGATCCCTTCTTGACACTGGGACCTGTATTAAGGAGGTCAGGGCAGAATTTAGGTCTTCTGAGGTCTCTGGTGTTCTCATAACATAAGGATCCCATAACATGGAGCTTCCAGGAGGCACCGATATCTTGGTTCCTGTAGTCATTTGTTGACTAGGGATTTTCGGGTTTTTAAAACTCTTGTGGCTCAGCAGGTAAAGAATCCACCTGCAGATCGACCTGAGTTAGATCCCTGGGTTGGGATGATCTCTTAGAGGAGGGAAAGGCTCCCCACTCCAGCATTCTGGCCTGGAGAATTCCGTGGGCTCTATAGTCCATGGGGTCACAAAGAGTCGGACACGACTGAGTGACTTTCACTTCACTTCACTTCTATAAAGAAGGCTGAGCGCCAAAGAACTGATGCTTTCAAATTGTGCTGGAGAAGACTCTTGAGAGCATGTTGGACAGAAAGGAGATTAAAATCAGTCAATCCTAAAGGAAATCAACCCTGAATACTCATTGGAAGGACTGATGCTGAAGCTGAAGCTCCAATACTTTGGCCATCTGATTCAAAGAACTGAGTCACTGTAAAAGACTCTGATGCTGGGAAAGATTTAGGGCAGGAGGAGAAGAGGGCGACAGAAGATCAGATGGTTGGATGGCATCATTGACTCAATGGACATGAGTTTGAGCAAACTCTGGGAGATAGTAAAGGATAGAGGAGCCTGGTGTGCTGCAGTTCATGGGGTCTTAAAGAGTCAGACACAACTTAGCCACTGAACAACAACAACAATGCTCATAGTTGAGTTCTGAAACATTAACAAGACTGTGAGAACTAGCAGTACATGAGTATTTAATGTGTTCTACATGGTACGCTAAGCCCCTTATACAAGTCATATTGCATAGTCTTTGCAAGAAATTCATGAGATCAGTAATGCCATCCACCTTCCACATTTTCCCACAAGGGAAAGCTTGAATTTTGAGGGAGTGTCAAGTCACTATTTCAAGGTCACACAGCTCAAAACTGGCAGGAGAAAGAAGGAAGACTAGACTGTCTGACTCCTGGATAGACTCCTGTATTTCCCTGTTTGCCTGTCCTAATGTGAGATTTGGGATGCATACAGGGCTCTGAGAAGCTGGATGAATAAAACACGATCCCCAGTTGATTCCCATAATATGGCTCCAGTGGCCTCCTTCATGGGTCAGCATGAATCTTCTGTTATGTAGGGAAGGCCATGTCGGCAAGTCACTCTGTATCTTTCATACCTGTGTCAATGCCATTGATTGGCTGTTTTGAGAGAGCTCCTTAATTTTCCAGGATGTCATCTTTCCCATTTTTTCTAGCTTAAGATCATCAGGGAAAGGACACTTAGAGTCTCCTAAATTAGACTTGATATCTATCTACTGTGCAGAGTTTATGTGAAGCTTAAATGAGCTTATGCGGGCAAGGTACTGTTTCAACGTTAAGACAGCACCCAAATGGAAAAATAATATGATGTTGATTACAGAGAGTACATGGCATGTCAGCACTTCTTCTGTTCCCCAAAGTAAATCAATAAGATAGTAATAATGATAGTTAAGAGTTGCTGAAAGCAAGCAAGATTCGCGGTGGATTAGGCTAAGCATTTGACATAGATTATTTCAGATGTTTTCCAAACAACGCTGTGAGATCAGTAGGATAAAAATCTCCATGTCACAGATGGAGGAACTGGGCTCTGAATATTTAAGAAATTGACATGATCACTTGGATAGGAACCCTGGAAATCTGACTCAGGATGGCTTTTTAGCCTCTAGCCTCCTATTGGGCTTCCCTGGTGGCTCAGTGGTAAAAAAAATCCACCTGCCAATGCAGAAGATGCAGGTTTGATCCCTGAATCAGGAAGATCCCCTAGAGAAGGAAACAGCAACCTATTCCAGTATTCTTGCCTGGGAAATCTCACAGACAGAAGAACCTGGTGGGCTACAGTCCCTGGGGTCACTAAGAGTCAGACACAACAGCTGAAGAACAGAAACCAACAAGCCACCTGTTAGTTCTACACCTGGTTTGTTAGGTGGTTTGTTTCACTGAATAAACAGAAGCCAGACTTTGCAAATCCAATTTTCAGGACTGCATTTTCCAATCTAAGGTTCCATTTCCAGCTTCATTCTGTGAGGATAGGCTTTTCAGATTAGTTCACGCATGCATTTGTTCTCAGCTCTGGTATATTTCTCTTCCTTTCTTCCTGTGAACAAACAGCCCCCATCCCAGCCCAGGGTGATAGAGGCAAAACGTATGATCAGCAATAGTTACTAACATCTCCTGACAGGCTGAGTGCTCTCAGACAAGTATTGTCCCAGGGCGGAACGTGTGTCTGAAACATATTACTCTGAATGAGAAGGAAATGTAATCATTTGCATAAATCGGGATGCTATTGACTCAGATTCTGGGCAGATAAAAAGCAATTAATACCATGTTCTTTGGACAACCATAGTCTTTGTATCAGAAATTTCCAAGTCCTATAATATATTATCCAGTGACTATTCTTCTGTGGCAGTTTTTAGTGGACAAAGTCATATTTTATATGTGAATGTATACTTTGCTCTTGATATTGTAAGGTAATATAATGATATCTTCATGTTTTAAAAACAGGTACATCCGTACAGCAAGTTTAAAAACTTCAAAATAAAATCTAGAGATTTAAAAAATCTCTAGCTCAGAAGATGTTTTTATGACCCATTCAAACCTTTAGAGTTAAGATTTGTTGACCAAGGTCTAGAGATACAATGAAGGTCAATTGTTGTATTGCAAGCTCCTGAAGCAGATGTTCTCTGGACAAACCCATTAGAAAAGTACAGCTTCTGAATCTTCTAGGCTTAAAATGCTTTCACTACAGGATTTCAAGCTAAAGGGATATTTTTCTCTGAAGCTAAAAGCCTGGTCCTTCCCTTTCACCAGTGAGAAAGAAAATGTGTTGTCTCCATGCGTATAATTTTTATAAAGATCTCTATCTCAGATGATACTTCATGTTCATTTGTTGCTACACAAGCCAGGAAGATCCGAATATCTTTTAAATCTCAACCTAACAGTAATCAGCTTTCTGGAAGTTTCCTGGGAGAACTTTCTGGAAGAGTGCCCAGATACATGAGCATACAGTGGAGGGGAGGGCATTGTGGAAAGTGTTTGGCACTGATGTTAAAACCATATGTAATGTTAGGATCCGGACTGGGTCCCCTGGCCGCTGAGGTTTCTGCATCTTCCACCAGAATGTCCAGGCTATCTCATAACTCCAGTGGCCATGATGTCTTGGTGTTTAAAATGACACCCAACTGAATTTTTCATCTTAGCTGTGAATTCCATTTTATGTGAAGTTACGTTTTCATCTTATACCAGAAATTACTGAACTTTAGGAGGCAGGGGTACTTGTGTTTAGTAGTTATGTTAATGAGTTACCTATGTACCTGTGAGAGCCATGGGTGTCTTTCTGATCATCCCACTGATCCATCAGAGGTCTTAGGCACTTTCACACCCAGGCACCAGTCCTACCTGAAACCAGGGATTGCAGCACGAGCGAAGGGCGTGGGTTGAGGACGATGGACTGGCGTCCACTAAGGGCCTGTTATTCACTAGGTGTTATGCTATGCACCACCTAGGTTGCTGCTGCTGCTGCTAAGGCGCTTCAGTCGTGTCCGACTCTGTGCAACCCCATAGACGGCAGCCCACCAGGCTTCCCCATCCCTGGGATTCTCCAGGCAAGAACACTGGAGTGGGTTGCCATTTCCTTCTCCAATGCGTGAAAGTGAAAATCAAAGTGAAGTCGCTCAGTCGTGTCCGACTCCAGCGACCCCATGGACTGCAGTCTACCAGGCTCCTCTGTTCGTGGGATTTTCCAGGCAAGAGTACTGGAGTGGGGTGCCATTGCCTTCTCCGACTACCTAGGTTAGTCCTCAGCAATTGGGATAGTCTGCTCCATTATTAGAAGCAGCAGCTGACTGAGAGAAACAACTTAATATACAAAGGAATCATAAAGTAGCAAAGCTGATGGGCAAATGTCTGTTTGCCTGATTGCCCACGTGCCGCCTTCTCCTTCTCTACTTGTGTTCTTCTGCTGGTGCGTCTATGCTCCAAGCCCTCCTACGTGTTTAGATACTGCTGGGGAATCTCTCAGCACGTCGCCCAGGACTCTTGATCCCCAGCAAGGGACTCTGTGGTTGAGCTTCTGTCATGACTCACACCCGAGGTCTGGTCCCACCTCTCCAGTCCTGGGCGCCCACCCATCCGCCCCTGGCCTTCCTTGAATTCTGGGGATGCTACATCTGGCCTGCCATGAGAATGCTTGGCCTACCTCATTTGAGATCCAGTGTTCTTCTGCTAAGAGCTCGTGTGTGTGCGTGTGTGAGCGTGAAAGAGAAAGAGGTGGAAGGGTAAACATCACATAGAGACAAACGCTTCGCAGGTGAGCTTCCCTGTCAACTGGAATGTGGCTTCTGCGGGCCTCCTGGGTACCCATGTGACCCCTGGGCTCTAACACACACGCTGCGAGGCACACGTATCGAATGTAATGGCCTCTTGCCCAGGTCTTGTGGTTGCTTTCATGAGCCAGGCTGGGCCAGCATTGCCTTTGAGGCTGGGCAAGGCTCAACCTGCAGGGAGAAAGTGAGTCTTTCTGGTGATGGGAGGAGCTGAGGATGGCAACACCTGGCCTAATGCTCAGGCCTCCGAACACGTCCCCGACCTGGACTCCTCCCAGTCTTCCTTCTCCACCCGCTGCTCAAACCTCAGCAGGACAGGATAACTGAGGGTGCGTGCGTTCTGATAATTCTTCAGTTTTGCTCCAGTTATTGGGATTGTTTATCAAGGGATATGTTCGGGTCAAGTTTAAGAGGGATCTTGCCTTGCTTTTTATACATTGATGCATGCAGGAGCATCTTGAATTGCTACAGGCATTCTCCAGCCATTAGCCCTACAGATGCCGTGTAATAATTCTTGAAACTCTTGCTGGAGGAGTGCTCCTTTGAATGATCTCATTCATGATGATGAAGGCCATAAATTCTGAGGAATGCGAGACAATCAAATTCCTGACCTGTCTGTGACTATGGGAACTAGCTGCTGCGTTCAGGTAGGACCTGAAATTCAAAGAAAGGCAGGCCTGCAGCTTTTGGGTTTTTATTTTTTAATTTTATTTGCATGACTTAAAGCTGAGCCAAGCCCCTGTGCTTAGTGAGGTTCAAAATGAGGTCTAAATAATCATTTCCATCTCAAGCTGCCTGCTTTCCCAGTGGTATACTGTTTGTTCCAGTTTGGGTCACTATCAGAAGCAGAGTTGTCATAAAGCTGGAGGGGAGGTCTCTGATTCTTAGGGCCCAGAGAAGGACATAGGGATGGGAAGGGATTCCAGAAGGGGTTGTGATGCGAGTCAATTTTCCAGAAGGATAAAGAGACTGATGAATGAAGGAGACACAGAGAGATAAAAAAAAATCCTGATTTATGCAATGTCTCCAGCCATCCTACACTCACGCGTGAACTTAGTCTCCCTGGAGCTGCCGGCGTCTGGCACAAACACTGAATGTCAAGGGCATGCTTGTGTTTTCACCTGTTTGTCCTCCTCTAATCTTAAGATCAATTCCTCTTTGCTTTATATTCAGGAACCATGGGGAAAAATATGCTCTCGCCCTGTGGTTCAAAAATCCTTAAGACTTAACCTATGCCATTTATGCATAATAGTAAATTTTATAAGCAATTATTTGGAAAAGCAATATTCTGTGTCAACACAAAAGGATGGAAAATAAGTTAATTTCCTTAAATAATAAATGAAAACTGCCTCAGGACATCCATCGACCTTCCCTTTCTTCTCGGGCCACTTAGATTCTGATAACACTGGCAAATTACCTGAAGGCCCTAAGTGAAGTGAACAGATCTTTAACTCTATTTATGCAAAACCAGCTGCAGTTTTTAGGCACTAAACTTTGAAACCCTAGGATCAGATACTGATAATTTGTGATGAAACTATCTAATCTTAGATATTTAAAAATTTTATTTGGCTGGGTCTTAGTTGCTGCATGTGGGATCTTTAGTTGCAACATGTGAGATCTAGTTCCCTGACTAGGGACTGAACCCAGGCCCCTGCATTTGGGGGTGCAGGGTCGTAGCCCCTGGACCACGAGGGAAGTCCCTATTCCCAGTTCTGATGGCATTCTCCAAAGGTTTCCATTTTCACGCAAACAAAACTCACTCTGAATGGTGAGGAGAAACTTAGGTTCAAATTCACTCCAATTGAGTCATTTCACATGGTCCTGCTGTTGAAGCAAGCAAGAGAGCTAAGTTGCTAAGTTGTGTCCAACTCTTTGTGACCCCATGGACTATAGCCCACCAGGCTCCTCTGTCCATGGAATTCTCCAGGAAAAAATACTGGAGTGAGATGCCATTTCCTCCTCCAGGAGATCTTCTTGACCCAGGGATCTAACCTGTGTCTCTTATGTCTCCTACATTGGCAGATGGGTTTATTTATTTATTTTTTAAACCACTGGCGCCACCTAGGAAGCCTGCTGTTGAAAGCTGTGTTTAAAAGCTCCTGGCTCCATACAACAGAAGTTTATTTAGTACATATTATGGTCAACCATTGATTGCAGCCAATTCTGCAGGACTAGGAAAATGCCAAGGAGGCAGTGTGGACATTAGAGCCCAGAGCTCAGCAAAGAACACAGTGGGGAAGGGGCTCATTATAGATCCAGGCAGGCATGACCGCGTCCCCAGGAACAGCTTCATGCTCAGAAGAGGGAGCATCTTTGTGTCTTACCAGCTGCAAACCACAGACTCCCAAACCCCATCACTCTGCGACTCATGTTAATAAGCATGTGCCCAGATCAGGCTCTTTCCTAAGTATCGTCTTATTTATGTCTCTGTGCAAATTCTTTCCACTTCTATCTTCTCCTTTGTTGTTGTTTAGTGGCTAAGTCATGTCCGACTCTCTTGCAACCCCATGGACGATAGCTTTCCCAGGTGGGCTCTGGTGCATGGGGTTGCAGAGAGTTGGTCACCACTGAAGCAACTTAGCACACACGCCCGGACTATAGCCCACCAGTCTCCTCTGTCCATGGGATTCTCCAGAATACTGGAGTAGGTTGCCATTCCCTTCTCCAGGGGATCTTCCCAACCCAGGAATCAAACCCCCTCTTCCCGACCCAGGAATCAAACCCCCATCTCTTGCATCTCCTGCATAGTTTGGCACAATCTTTACCGCTGAGCCACCAGGGAAGCATCTTCTTACAGATGCAAAAACCAAGGCTCAGAAGGTTTCCTTTCTGAGTTTTTGAAAGTAGCCAGTGTAGTGTCCGGCTGGTGCAGACCTCTGCCACTGACATTTGGTGGTGACTATGTGACAGGATGGTTTGGGTGATAAACACCCGGGAAGTTTCATATTTACCCTCTGCTTTTCATTATGTTTCTGAGTTCATTATATTTTTGGATGGTATCTAGTCACTCCAAATATACCCAAAGAAGATATTCAGTCAATGATTTGTTATAGTAACTCCACCTTATTTATCTGAGTAGGTTTAGGTCACCTGAATGTCTAATCTGGGTTTTTCCCAGGTGGCATTAGTGTTAAAGAACCTGCCTGCCAATGCAGGAGATGCAAGAGATGTGAGTTTGACCTCTGGGTTGGGAAGTTCCCCTGGAGGAGGGCATGGCAACCCACTCCAGAATTCTTGCCTGGAGAATCCCATGGACAGAGGAGCCTGGTGGGTATCAGTCCATGGGGTTGCAAAGAGTTGGACAGGACTGAAGTGACTGAGCAGCATATTATGCATAAACGTCTAATCATATTTCACTCCTCTTTGCTAATTCTCATTGTTGTTCAATACAGAATTTTGAGAATTGAAGCAATTTTTCAATAACAATACAAACTAAAGAAAGTATTATAGTATTTATCTGTGCACTGCTTGCTCAAACAGTCTGGGAAGTGTAGGCTCTGGATCAAAAGATCAGGTCCTAGTATGAATTGTGGTCCTGATTACCTGAGGTTGATGCCAAGACCTCAGCTTCTGGGCACCGGTACTGAATCAAATCTTAGAGGTAGTTTTGGGTGAGGTAGAACAGCTTTATTGCTTTGCCCACACTTTTTTTTTTTTTTTTACAAAAACTTTATTGTTTCCATTTGATCCAAGGCTTGGGAAAAGGCTCCAGGGTGTTAAAAGCTGCATAATGGCTTTATTTTGGGGGGGCTCCAAAATCACTGTGGACCGTGAATGCAGAGATGAAATTAAAAGATGCTTGCTCCTTGGAAGTAAAGCTATGACAAACCTAGACAGCATATTTAAAAAGCGGAGACATCATCTTGCTGACAAAAGTCCATATAGTCAAAGGTATGGTTTTTCCAGTAGTTATATAAAGATGTGAGGGTTGGACTACATGCTGAAAATTGAGGAAGTGACGTTTTCAAACTATGGTGCTGGAGAAGACTCGAGAGTCCCTTGGACAGCAAGCAGACCAAACCCATCAATCGTAAAGGGAATCAACCCTGAATATTTTTTGGAAGGACTGATGCTAAAGCTCCAATTCTTTGGCTACCCGTTACGAAGAGCCAACTCATTGGCAAAGGCCCTGATGCTGGGAAAGATTGAGAGCAGGGGGAGAAGGGGTGACAGAGGATGAGAGGGTTGGATGGCATCACTGACTAATGGACATGAGTTTGAGTAAACTAGGGGGGAGAGTGGACAGGGAAGTCCGGGGTGCTGCTGTCCACGGGGTCGCTAAGAGTCAGACATGACAGTGACTGGACAGCAGTGGCTGCAGAGAGAGGCTTCAGGCAGAAGCCCTGGGACTGGAGGTGGAGGGGGGTCACTCCTCAAAGGCTGCTGGGGTCCTGCAGGTGAGATACTTACCCTGCCCAGCCTGGGGACCAGTGGGCCCCTGGAGGTCGGTCAGGTGGTCGCCCATCTTCCTGATGATTTTCACCACCTTGTTGAGGAAGCAGACCTCCAGGAAGCGACAGAAGCGGGGGTCTGCACAGGCAGAAAACAGGCCACACAGACCCAAAAGGGCCTGCTTCAGGTTCTTCTCTATGAGCAGGGTGGCCTCCAGAGCGTCCCGGGCTCCACCCCACTCATCCTGGGAAGGTTTCTCCACTTCTGGGAAGGGGGCATGGCCGCTGCTCTGCTTCTGCATTTGGGAGAGGGTATTGGTGCCCTGGAGCTTCTCCAAAGCCAACTTGCTGAAAAAATTCACCCAAGTCGTCTAGAGCCACACTTTGCAGTTGAAATGGGAGCCCAGAGACAGGCAGGTACGGCAGGCTTGAAGATGCAGGTCCACAAGGTACTGGATGATGGCCTCCACCTCGGGGTTGAAAATCCAGAAGAATCTGAAAACTCATGGCTGATCAGGAACAAGGAGTTAAGCTCAACAACTGGAGTTGTCTGCTCCTGGTGTTGGAGGACAGCTAAGGGGCTGACTCCGAAGGCTGAGGCTGGAAAGAAGGTCCCAGTGTGGTCGGAGGCTGGAGGAAGGGGTGGCCCTGGGTCTGTTCTGTCCAACCACCATCTAAGCAACAGAGAGATCCACGGGAATGCCGAGTCAAGGGGGCCCTGGGCTTGCGCCTGCCCTCCAAAGCCATATGTCCCAACCCAGGAAGCCTTGGTGAGTTTTTACAGCTATGGTTCGAGGGCAGGGTTGCTGATGAGAGTAGGGTGTGCCCAGGGGCTTCCCTTGTAGCTCAGTTGGTAAAGAATCTCCCTGCAATGCAGGAGATCTGGGTTCGATTCCTGGATTGAAAAGATCCCCTGGAGAAGGAAATGGCAACCGACTTCAGTATTCTTGCCTGGAAAATCCCATGGATGGAGGAGCCTGGTGTCCATGGGGTCGCTAAGAGTCAGACACTACTGAGCAACTTCACTTTCACTTTAGTGTTATAAAGAGCTTAAAGATTTTGTTATGTGTATCTCCTAGTGGTTCAGTCACACAGCTGTGTCCCACTCTCTGGGACCCCATGGACTGCAGCATGCCAGGCTCCCCTGCCCTTCACTAATTCCCAGAGTTTGCTCAAACTCATGTCCATTGAGTCAGTGATGCCATCCAACCATCTAATCCTTTGTCGTCCCCTTCTCCTCCTCCTCCCCTCCATCTTTCCCAGCATCTTGGTCCCGAGGCTCAGCCAGGACCATTCTGTTTCTTGACTGCTTCTCCCTGGTATGTGCACTTTCCTCCCTTCCCTGATTAGCCTGACAGTTTGAATCTGCCCTTTGGGACTCAGGGAAGGTCATGGAGGCTGGAGCATTTTCCCTGTAAGAATCTGGGGGAACAGGACTTCTCTGGGGTTCAGCGGTTAAGAATCTGCCTTCCAATGCAGGGGACGTGGGCTCCATCCTGGGTTGGGGAGCTGAGATCCCACATCCTAGGGGGCAACCAAGCCTGAGGCACAATTAGCAAGCCCACGCACCACAACTACCGAAGTCCCTGCATGTCCCCATGAAGAGTCCACGCAGCACAGTACGACCCAGTGAGGCCAAAAACTACAGAATTAAATAACACTTAAAAAAGAAAGGCTTCCTTGCACAGGAGCCCCAAAGGGTCCTTGTTTCAAGGTCACTCTACATTTTGCTCATCTGGTGGAAGCACATGTGAGACTCACCCTGAATATTGTGATCCGGGGTTCCCAGGTGGCTCTAGTGGTAAAGAACCCGCCTGCTAGTGCAGGAGACAAAAGAGACGTGGGTTCAATCCCTGACTCGGGAAGATCCCCTGGAGGAGAACATGGCAACCCACTGCAGTATTCCTGCCTGGGAAATCCCAGGGACAGAGGAGCCTGGTGGGTTGTCCAAGGACGGTCCATGGGGTTGCATGGAGTCAGACATGCCTGAAGCAACTTAGCATGCATTGTGATGAAGGGCAGGTAGGCGATACATAAGAAAGGACTTGAGGAGAGAGCCAGGCTCTTTCTAAACATCAGTGTCCATCATGCAGCTCGCTGAACAGCTATCTCCTCTGTGCTGTCAGTCTGCCCCCTCCTCCATCACAGGCACTGGATTCCTGATACATGTCCTTCATACCTCCTGACTGCTGATCAACCCAGAGGTCTCATGAATCCGATACGTGTGTCAGCCAGCCCTTTTGTGCAAGCTGCATTCAGCATCTGGGTTTCTGGTGGGTGCCAATCTTAATGAAGTTGTCTTGTTGTTTTCTAAGTACCTTTGGACATCTAAGGGCATAATGACTGAGCCGGGGTATATGATAATGATAAAATGTGGCACAGGGCTGGGTTGGTTGTAGCCTGAGTTGAGTTTGACATGACCTGATGAGATTTCTTGACATATAATCTGCTCCTTTTGCTCCTTTTAGAAAAGAGCCTTTGACATCGACTACCCAGAATTGCACGTCTGGGAGACAACATTAATTTGTATGGCATGACTCATGCTGAAAAATAACAAGTTTGTAGTCAAGAACCATGCATTCCCAGTTAATTAATCTCCCTTGTAACTGTTGGGGTGGATTATCGGTTAGTCACACACGTTTTTTTGTCCACAGGATGAAGGCAGGTGTGCCACTTTGGTTCGCTGTATGATTTTTCATTCCTGAATCAGCCTACCCTGCCTCTGCTGTTTTCACACCCTCTTCATTAAGCTCTGTCTAAATACTTCACTGTCCAAGTGTGTTATTATCAAGCAAGACTCTCCACAAGTATTTCAAACCTGATTCAGTTAGTGTCTCGGCATTTCTTGGCTTGCAAAGAGCCTAATCCAGTTCCCCTTAGTTTACAAACATGGAAGGAAAGATACTGAGAAACTAAAGAAGGTTGTCCTAAATCAGAGCTTCTCGTGTCTGCTGAGACTGATCCTCTTAGTGAGGGAAGCTTGGGGCACTGAGGAGTGAAAGGAAAGAAAAGATTTGCGTCTCTTATCTACATATGGAAGTGAAAGGGTGAGTCACTCAGCCCTGTCTGACCCTTTGCCACCTCATGGACTGTAGCCTGTCAGGCTCCTCTGTCCATAGGATTTCCCAGGCAAGAATATTACAGTAGGTTGCCATTCCCTTCTTCAGGGCATCTTCTCAACCCAGGGTTCTAACCTGGATCTCCTGCATTGCAGGAAGATTCTTTACCATCTGAGCCACAAGGGAAGCCCTATCTATCTATGTATATCTACATATAATAGACTCAAATTTACAAGAAGAAAAGTTCAAATTCTTGAGGGAAGCTGTTTTATATATATATATATATATATATATATATATATATATATATATATATATACACATATGTTTTGTTGAGTAATTCATGTATACATAAATGGAAACCTTACCAAACATTATTCAAATATGTCCAAAATGATTTAAAAACAAGAGCTCAAAATTTCAGAATTTATTCAGGATATCCTATATATTTCTTTTTAAAAATAATTATCCTTAGTCGCTCAGTCATGTCTGACTCTTTGTGACCCCATGGACTGTAGCCTGCCGAGCTCCTCTCTCCCTGGGGATTCTCTAGGCAAGAATACTGGAGTGGATTGTCATGCCCTCCTCTAGGGGATCTTCCCAACCTGGGGATTGAATCCAGGTCTCTCCCACTGCAGGCAGATACTTTACCGTCTGAGCCACCAGGAAAGCCCAAGAATACTGGAGTGGGTAACCTATCCCTTCTCCAGGAGATCTTCCCGACCCAGGAATAAAACCAGGGTTTGCTGCATTGCAGACAGATTCTTTACTATGTTAAAATTACTTAGAGAGATTTAAGGTCACCTTTGAAAGTGAAAATGTTTTTCACTCATTTGTGTCCAATTCTTTCCAAGCCCACCAGGCTCCTCTGTCCATGGAATTCTCCAGGCAAGAATACCAGAGTGGATTGCCATGCCCTTCTCGACCCGGGGATTAAACCAGGTCTCCTGCATTGCAGGAAGATTCCTTACCATCTGAGTCACCTGGGAAGCCCCAAGGCCACCTTTACTAATAAAAACAATTTATCATTGTGCCACTTTGAACAGGTAATTCTGCCTTACAGATATTAATAAAAGCATTTTATAAAATAGACAGCTGAAGCAAAAGGAAGAATCAATCATAGAGTTTATCAGGAGAAAAGTAGCAGATTTGAATTATTTCATTTTTAATGTACATTCAGATATTTATCCCTATAAAAAGATATTTTTGGTATCAATGATTCTGAGCTGTAGTTTGGGGTGCTTATGGCATCTCCCATTATTTCAAAGAAAAGACATCATGAAAATAATTTATTAAATGAAAATGTAATTCTCTATTACCCCCACCCCAAGTGAGCACTTAGCACACGACCCTCTGAGCTGATGGAGAGAACCACTGACAGTTACATTTCCTCCAAACCAGCGGAACCCAGAAGGGTTCCCAGTTCCAAACAGTCTAGGAGTTATTTCGTATTATATATTTTAAAAACGTTTTAAAAACACATTTTGAAAATACCTGATTGATGCCCAAAACATCAAATTGCCAAGTGATCAACTTTCAAGCAATCCACGTGAGTCTTATATTAAATCAATAATGATGACAACATGTGGAAGCTTGAATTTTGTCCTCCAAGGGATACGGTGATGATCCAACCCACAGGACCTGTGAATAAGACCTTATTTGGAAATAGGTCTTTGCAGATATAATCAAGTTCAGATTAGGGATTAGGGTGGACCCTAATCCAACAATATCTGTGTCCTTAGAAGAGAAGAGATACAGACAAGAGAGAGGTTACCCTGTGATGACGGAAGCAGAGACTGGAGGGATGGAGTGGCAACGCAAGGAAGGCCAAGGACTGGTGTTAAGAAAAGGCAGAGGGAGGTTCCACCTAGGGTCTCAGAGGGATCATGGTGCTTCTGACATCTTGATTTTGGATGTCTATGCTCCTGAATTGTAGGCGAATGAATTTCTGTTGCTTTAAGCCAGTTTGGGGTAGTTTGTTACAGCAGCCCTGCGTGCATATATGCTTAGTCAGTCGTGTGGGACACTTTGTGACTCCATCAACTGTAGCCCTCCAGGCTCCTCTTTCTATGGGATTTCCCAGGGGAGAATACTGGAGTGGGTTGCCATTTCCTCCTCCAGGGGATCTTTCTGACCCAGGGATTGAATCTGCATCTTTTATGTTTCCTGCATTGGCAGGTGGGTTCTTTACCTGCTGAGCCATCTTGGTAGACCTTTCAGAATGCATAGAAAAATATTATGCAAATTTTTAACACCAGCAATATAACTGAGGATTCATTTGCAGTTTTTCTATCAACAGAACTCTTAATGCTATATTCAATTTATTAAGCCTTTCTCTCTTGGAGATTGGTGGCTTATATCTCCAGGCTCCAGATGAATTTTAAATTTCAACATTTCAAAATTTCAGGTGTGAAATTCCTGCCATTTGATACAACACCCCTAGAATGGGTCCTCTGTTTCTGCTCAGCATCTTATGCTCTGAACGCCCCGCATCGTCCCGTGTACAGGGTGGTGGTTTCTTCTGAAGCTACTTGCTAATGTGGATATCTTATTCTCTCAGTGAATCAATCTCAAGAGAACAATGACATCAGCATTACAGATTGTTCTGCATTTGTTCCTCAAAGAGATATATTGAAATAGTAACCCCCAGGGCTTCAGGATGTGATCCTATTTGGAAATGGGGTCTTTGTACCTGTAATCAAGATCAAATGAGATCATCACGGTGGCCCCTAATTCAATATGACCTGTGTCTTTGTAGGAAGAGACAGGAAGAAAGCCATGTGACATGGAGCTGGAGAGAGGTTGACTGATCCAGCAGTAAGTCAAGGAACAGCAAGGGTTGCTGGCAACCACCAGAAGTCAAGAGATGTGAGACAGATTCTCCTTTAGAACCTTCCAGAAAACATAGCCAGCCAACACTTCTGGCCTTTAGAACTGTGGGAGAATACGCTTCTGTGGTCTTAAGACATCCAGTTTATGGTGCGTTGAATATCAACCTTAGTAAATGAATACATATATGAAGCATAATGAGTCTTTGACTATAACTTTTGCATTTTATTAAAAAAAATAGAAAAAGTAAATTATGAAAGTCCTTGACCTTTCTATTTCGAAAAGTATGATCTTAAACATTAATTTTTGAGACCAAAAAAAAAAAAAAGCCATTTTCAAGTGGTTAGTTCATAGAAAGCTGAACAATAATCGTTGACCTATTTGTGCAGGCAAACTATGAAGAGTGTGAGGTTTTAGAACTTTACGGGTCACAGACGACAAGCTAGGGTGTATAAGTCATTGGTCCTGCATGTATGCACATGCAAAACGGGAACCAGATAGTCACCAGTGTTCTGCACATTGTCTCAGCCAGATACTTCCAGCAATATCATTTAGAGGAAACAGTTACAAACGTGGAAACAGAACATTATTTATGAACAAATGAATGTGGAAAGCCAAATTGTTTTTTGCAAAAAAGTTTATTATCATTCTTAGGGAGAAGCATTAAATTTAAGTGACTGGTGACATGCACCTTGTTTCCATTTTGCTGAACTGTTGGCTATAGCCCATGTCTTCCCAACAGTGAGCGTTTCCTCCTGGAAAGCACGGTCCTGTGGCTTGTGGCTCACATCTCCTTGTCATTCCTTCCTGCCCTCTAGAGTCTGCCCTTTCTGGTCCAAGGCACACATTACTTGTCCTTTGAATAGTCTATCTGAAGAGACAGATTCAAAGGATTCGGAATTTAGGATCTCTTCTCAATAACAGGGTCTTCCCATCCTTTAAAACAATGCTGCCTGTAGCTAATGCTCCCTTTCAGCTCCGAGTTCCATTGAGGAGAATGAACAGGGCTTTTGTTTCTATCTTCAGCACTCAGGACTGCACTGGGCACTTGGTTGACAGTGAGACCAAAGTTTGGGCCAATGAATGTGTCCACTGCAATAATTACAGGTAAGTGAAGGGGTGCTGGGGGTTTTAATGAAGCTCTTTTTCTTCCTTTATTTCTGATTACCTTCCCTTATTCCTTAATTCCCCACTTTCTTGATCAATCAGTTGCACAGTACTTGCTGAACCCAATGAATTAGAATTATTGACTGAATTTTGGTCTGCATGCTTGCATGCAAGCTCAACTGTATCCAACTCTAGTGATCCCCATGGACTGCAGCCCACCGGGCTCCTTTGTCCATGGGATTTCCTGGGCAAGAATACTGGAATGGGTTACCATTTCAGTGATCTCCAAAGAAGATTTAGCTTCGGACCAGAGACCAGGCTTGACCATTCAGGGATCTTGTGTGGCAAAAGTTTTATTACAGGGAAAAGGGAGAGAGAAAGCTTCTGACATAGACATCAGAAAGAAGTGGAGAGTGCCCCACTAGTCTTAGCAAAAGAGCTATATACTTTTAAAATTCAGTTCAGTTCAGTTCGATCCCTCAGTCGTGTCCAACTCTTTGTGACCCCATGGACTGTAGCCTACCAGGCTTCTCCGTCTATGGGATTTTCCAGACAAGAATACTGGAGTGGGTTGCCATTTCCTTCTCCAAGAGATCTTCCTAACCCAGGAACTGAACCTGGGTCTCCCTCATTGTAGGCAGATGCTTTACCATCCGAGCCACCAGGGAAGTCTGCTAGCGTGTGAGATGAGTGCAACTGTGCAGTAGTTTGAGCATTCTTTGGCATTGCCTTTCTTAGGGATTGGAATGAAAACTGACCTTTTCCAGTCCTGTGGCCACTGCGGAATTTTCCAAATTTGCTGACATATTGAGAGCCATGATTGCAGCCATGAAATTAAAAGATGCTTATTCCTTGGAAGGAAAGTTATGACCAACCTAGACAGCATATTGAAAAGCAGAGACATTACTTTGTCAAAAAAGGTTTGTCTAGTCAAGGCTATGGTTTTTCCAGTGGTCATGTATGGATGTGAGATTTGGACTATAAAGAAAGCTGAGCACCGAAGAATTGATGCTTTTGAACTGTGGTGTTGGAGAAGACTCTTGAGAGTCCCTTGGACTGCAAGGAGATCCAACAAGCCCATCCTAAAGGAGATCAGTCCTGGGTGTTCATTGGAAGGACTGATGCTGAAACTTCAATACTTTGTCCACTTGATCCAAAGAGCCGACTCATTGGAAAAGACCCTGATTCTGGCAAAGATTGAGGGCAGGAGGAGAAGGGGACAACAGAGGATGAGATGGTTGGATGGCATCACCGACTCAATGGGCATGGGTTTGGGTGAACTCCGGGAGTTGGTGATGGACAGGGAGGACTGGTGTGTTGCGGTTCATGGGGTCGCAAAGAGTCGGACACAACTGAGCAGCTGAACTGAACTGAACTGAGAGCAGCACATTCACAGCATCATCTTTTAGGATTTGAAACAGTTCAACTGGAATTCCATCACCTCTACTAGCTTTGTTCATAGTGATATGTCCTAAGGTCCACTTGATTTCACATTCCAGGATGTTTGGGTCTAGGTTGGTGATCACATCATTGTTTTATCAGAACTCTCCACTGTGACCCGTCTGTCTTGGGTGGCCATACAGGGCATGGCTCATAGTTTCATTGTTTTATGATAAGGCTGTGGTCTATGTGATCAGTTTGATTAGTTTTCTGTGATTGTGGCTTTCATTTTGTATGCTCTCAGACAGATAAGAGGGCTTCCCTGGTGGCTCAGAAGGTAAAGCGTCTGCATGCAATGTGGGAGACCTGGGTTCCATCCCTGGGTTGGGAAGATCCCCTGGAGAAGGAAATGGCAACCCACTCCAGTATTCTTGCCTGGAAAATTCCATGGACTGAGGAGCCTGGTAGGCTACAGTCCATGGGGTCACAAAGAGTCAGACAGGACTGAAGGACTTCACTTTTTCTGACAGATAAGGATAGAAGGCTTATGGAATCTTCCTGATGGGAGAGACTGACTGTGTGGGAAACTGGGTCTTGTTCTGTTGGGCGGGGCCATGCTCAGTAAATCTTTAATCCAATTTTCTCTTGATGGGTGGGGCTGTGTTCCCTCCCTGTTGTTTGACCCGAGGCCAAAGTATGATGGAGGTAACGAAGGGAACAGCAATGGTTTAAATACAAACTTCTAATTCTCAAGTCCTGCTCTCCACCACTGCTCATCTCAATACTACTGAACATAGGAAATATATATATATATATATATATATATATATATATATTATTTAGGATGGACTGGTTTCATCTCCTTGCTGTCCAAGGGACTCTCAAGACTCTTCAGTGCCACAGTTCAGAAGCATCAATTCTTTGGTGCTCAGCCTTTTTTATGGTAAATGCCTGTAATTCATTTGTGGAGATAAAGAAAGCTGACACCAGAGAGCAAGTGAAATGCCCCAAAGATGGTCTAGGCTTTATGGTTCATGACTAAGATTTTTTAGGAGCTAGTAGGGTTCTGGCTGTGTTTCAATGAAATGGCAAAAATACAGTGTGTTCTTCGCCGGAGAGAACACATTTCCCTATGAGAGGGGAGGATAACTAAGCACAGTGTTCCATTTTGTTTTGTCCGGGGTTCTAACAGATGGGATTGTTGATACCCTGGGGCCCCAGAGGGCCTAAAGTCTTCTCAGGACACAGCAATTAGGCAGGATGAAGGTGAAAACTGCACTTTCAATGGAGGGCCAGGTTTAGCAAATAAGAGTACAGGCTGTGCAGCTAAATTGGAATGTCACATACACAAAGAATCCTTGTTTTTAGGATAAGTATATTCTAACATTGCAAGAGGCATACTTAACCTAAAAAAATAATCCAAAGTTGATCATAAACCCAACTTTAACTGGCATTCTGTACTTTATCTGTTACCCTAGTTGTAGATAAACAAGAAGCCTGTCAGTTTAACTTATAGACGTGACAGAGATTTTCATATCTAGCTTATACTGAGCTCCTCACCTTTAATGCTGTTGTTGTTCAGTCACTAAGTCAAGTCTGACTCTGCGACCCTATGAACTGCAGCGTGCCAGACTTCCCTGTCCATCACTATCTCCCAGAGTTTGCTCAAACTCAATAATAAAACTCACCTTGAATAATCTTTTAATTAAAAAAAAAAATTACTCTGTGTGTTCCTATAGCAAGGGTCTGCTAAAAGCTTGTGGATATATGAAGGGAGAACTGGATAAACTATGTTCTTAATTGAAAAGTAAGGCTTACTTAAGGTATTTTTAAAAAATACTAAAATTTATCCTCAATCGAAAGCAAAAATATCTGATTTACCAAGATATTATTATATATCATCACTCAGATGAAGCACTGGGGAGAGATACAACTGAATAAGTTTTAGATTCTTTTCCATCCCAGAGACGTTAAAAAGCAGCTAGAGGTACAGTCTCTTAGTCACTTTCAAGAATATTGCCTAAATGCCTCTTCCAATAGATCTGGGTTCATAATTTTCTTTTTGAAGTTATATCTCACTTTCTGTTTCACTTCTGGACAAGTAAATTACAGGGGCTTCTGAGGTGGCTCAAGCGGTAAAGAATCCAACTTCAATGCAATTGACATAGGAGACACTGGTTCATTCCCTGGGTTGAAAAGATTCCCTGGAGGAGGAAATGGCAACCCATTCCAATAATTCCCAATGTCCAAGGGAAATCCCATGGACAGAGGAGCCTGGCATTCTACAGTCCATGGGATCACATAGAGTTGGACATGGCTGAGCAACTAGCACTTGCAAGGCTTTTGAGCTTCCTTGGTGGCTCAGATGGTAAAGAGTACGCCTGCAATGTAGGAGACCCAGTTTGATCCCTGGGTCAGGAAGAATCCCTGGAGAAGGAAATGGTAACCCACTCCAGTATTCTTGCCTGGACAGAATTTGTCCTGGACAAAATTCCATGGACAGAGGAAGCCTGGTGGGCTACAGTCCATGGGGTCAGACATGACTGAGTGGTTAACACTTTCAATAAAGGTTAGGCGATTTGTCTGAGATGACACTTTGAGTCACCCCTTAAAAACTGACACCAGAGCCCACAGCTTTCAGTTTTCAATTCCCGTTTCACTCAGAGGCAGTCTTAACCTGGCTTTAAAACTCATGTTGTGGTACATATACACAATGGAGTATTACTCAGCCATTAAAAAGAATACATTTGAATCAGTTCTAATGAGGTGGATGAAACTGGAGCCTATTATACAGAGTGAAGTAAGCCAGAAGGAAAAACATAAATACAGTATACTAACGCATATATATGGAATTTAGGAAGATGGTAACAATAACCCAGTGTACGAGACAGCAAAAGAGACACTGATGTATAGAACAGTCTTATGGACTCTGTGGGAGAGGGAGAGGGTGGGAAGATTTGGGAGAATGACATTGAAACATGTAAAATATCATGTATGAAACAAGATGCCAGTCCAGGTTCGATGCACGATACTGGATGCTTGGGGCTGGTGCACTGGGACGACCCAGAGGGATGGTATGGGGAGGGAGGAGGGTTCAGGATGGGGAACACATGTATACCTGTGGCGGATTCATTTTGATATTTGACAAAACTAATACAATTATGTAAAGTTTAAAAATAAAATAAAATTTAAAAATAAATAAATAAATAAATAAAATAAAATAGAAAAAAAAATAAAACTCATGTTGTTCCTGAAAAAAAAAAAAAAATAATAATATCTCACATTCCTGAATGTCCCTGGTGGACTAGTGGTTGGGAGTCCACCTGCCAATGCAGGGGATACAGGTTTGATCTCTGGTGCAGGAAGATCCCACATGTTGCGGAGCAAGTTAGCCTGTGAGGTTCAATGACTGAGCCTATATGCTACAACCGTTAAAGCCCATGAGGCTAGAGCCCACACTCTCTACCCAGAGAGGCCTCCACAGTGAGAAACCCATGCACCACAGCTAGAGAGTAGCCTTGTTCGTTGCAACTAGAGAAAGACCTCACACAGCATTGAAGACCCAGCCCAGCCACCCCCACCAAAAAAATCCCCTTATGTTCTTAATGACTGTAGCATCATCAGTGATGGTAGACACAAACTCTAGATGCAGAACATAGACGCAACTGGAGGTAACACAGGGCTAACACATGGGGCTAACACATAGCCCTATGTGTTAACACAGGGCTATGCCAGAATGCTCCTTGGAAGCTTCCTGGAGGAATCAGTTGCCCCAGAAAGATACAAATTCACCTCTTTATGAAACAACATACCAGTTCCAATCCCTAGAAGCCAAATGAAAGAAAAAGAGCCTGGTGTTTTTAGAATATGCTCTTACTACTGTTGTTTAGTAGCTAAGTTGTGTCCAAATTCTTGTTACCCCATGGACTGTAGCACACCAGGTTCATCTGTCTACGTAATTTTCCAGGCAAGAATACTGGAGTGGGTTGCCATTTCCTCCTCCAGGGAAGGAGATCCCTCCAGGGGAGCTTCCCGAGCCAAGGATTGAACCCATGTCCCCCAGCGTCTCCTGCATCGGCAGGCAGATTCTTTACCACTGAGTCACCTTAGAATTCACTACTGGAAGAGAAATGTTTGCTTGGAAAATTGACCTTTTAAATATTCACTTGTCTAAGAACTCTACTTTCAAGAGAAACTCAAAGTTGAATGGGCCAATATGAATAAAACTTTTATCTTCCTTTTCTTTTTCTGTGCATGCCCACATTTTCTTCTGCAGGAAATAGATTGCACAATACTGCCAATCACTACTTTAAAATAATTTTAGAAGAACAATTTTTGGTGTTTTATTCAGTATGAGTACTTTCAACATAAAATCTATGAGTCTTTTTTTTTTCCCGTAGTAAAAAGGTTACCATTGTTCTACCATGTACCTGTCTCTTTCATAGCCTCCAAAAAGCATCCATTCCAGGCCATGGGGAGAGATCACCTGTCTGTTTTCCTTGCTTCTCAGGAGGATCACTCATGTCAAAGGAAGTAGGCAAATCACTATTTTGAAGGCTTCCTTCTGCCTTTGCCTCCTGAGATCACACACAGGAATTTTACACCAATCAGTCTGAAGTGCAAATGGGGCTGTGTGCTAATGTGCTGCTGCTGCTGCTAAGTCGCTTCTGTCGTGTCCGACTCTGTGCGACCCCAGAGATGGCAGGCCACCAGGCTCCCCTGTCCCTGGCATTCTCCAGGCAAGAACACTGGAGTGGGTTGCCATTTCCTTCTCCAATGCAGGAAAGTGAAAAGTGAAAAGTGAAAGTGAAGTCGCTCAGTTGTGTCTGACTCTTTGCTAATGTGCTAGTGTTAAATAAAAGGAGGAGAAAAAAGAAAGTACATTATATTCCTTTCCCATATGTTACCTGGATTTTCTCTGCATTTATTGTTGATGTCCTACAATTATCATTGGTTGTAAGTATTATAGTATGTTGGGTAGCAGTAGAATACTTTGAGACATCATTATGAATTCAGATGCTCCTTTTCTGTCAATCTGAGACTCTTAAGTCTTTCTGCTTTATCATAATAAAGAGGCTTATATATCTTTATATATATAAAGAGAATTTTAGAATTTCTACATTTTCAATGCACTATGTATTATGGAAAAAAATTAAGTTGGTCTTTTTAATTTAATTTAATGAATTAGAAAACATAATAGGAAAACAAAAATAATAGAAATAAAATAATAACACTAAGAAGAAAGAATATGAAAAAAATAATAGATGTCTGGTGAAATATCTTTTATTTCTTTTTTCCCTTTTAAAAAATGGATTTCTCTCAGATTACATAAAAGAATAAATTATATAACCAAGTACTTTTATAGCTCAAATTCTAATAACTGGGGGCCCAATTAACCTAGGAAGAATATCCACAGAATCTATAAAATCCAAAAGTACCTAATAGTTACTTGTGGTGAACTTTTCAAATTGATATTTAGAAATATGATGTTAAATGTTGTTTGTTATGTTAATATTTAAATGAGTAAAGAGTTTCTGGTTTTTGAAAGTTTTACAGAGTATCCTTTGATCTTGATGAAGTCTGCCAAATAATTCTCTATGGTTCCTTAAGAACCAATTTATATGTTGTATTTTTATTCAAAAAGCCTTTATATTGCAGTGAGGACTTTGGATCGATTTTGCCAAGAGCTATGTGTCAAAGATCAGTTCTTTTATTAGTCTGATATGAATAAAGGTTATAATTAAAATCAAATGTGATTGATTTATGTGTGTGACTTTCATTAATTTATAATAGTCTTTGGGTTTCATGTAACATAAGAGAAGTCTGTTGAAAGATGACAAAGAAAATTATATATTTTTTCTCGACTACATTTATACCTATTAGAGTTCTGAACAACAGTAAGTCTATCTTGGCCAGTGAATAACGCAAAGCGTAAAACTCCAGAATTCACTCAACCAAAGTCGTAGAAAAAAATTGCCCACTAAAGTCTAGTTTGGTAGCTTTTCTAAAAGTCCAGATCTATTTCAAGGTAGGAAAACTAAAATACATACAAAATAAAACTAAAAATGTTCACATTAAGTCAATAGCATTTCGTTAACTTACACTGCATGAGAATGAAAATAACAGAGTCAAGGAATAGAAAGAATTAATAAGAGAATAATCAGAACCAAAGCCTTCAGCTTTGTAAGGCTACTGCGATTAACTCAAAGCCTCAATCGTAGCTTCCTACTAGCCAGAGCAAACACAGAAAAGCAGACGTTCCATATGCTCCTTTTCTAGTAAAAAGAAGTATGTTAATTAGACCGTTGAGCAACTTTTTGTCTAATCCGAGTTTTCTCACATGTTTTTTTTTTTTTTTTTTTTGTGGAATATTGAATGTCATGGGGAAACCTGTCTTTAAAGACAGCTTTACCAAAATGAAAAAAACACACACACACACACAAAATGATGTTCCACCTATGGCTATAACTCATAGCTATCTTTTTGAAAAGCTTCTAGCAGACATTGTTTGGCTTCATGAAGGCGTGACGGTACTTTATCTGCTCAACTGTCAACACCTAAGAGAGTGATCGGTGTCTTCAGGCACCTGTGAAGCGAAGCCTCTGTGCTGTAATCATTGATGAGGACATGGGCTCTGAATCAGACTACCTGAATTCAACCCCAACTCTGCTCCTGCATGACCGGGGCAGGGCAGGGTATTAACCAGTATCTTCCTACGAGGAGTAAATTGCTTAGAGCCTGTCTGATGCATATGAAGTGCATTAAGACAAGTTAGACATTATTATTTTTATCTGTTAGCATTATTATCAGCATGTGCTTTCAAAACCAGAGATATTCTGTGTCTGCAAAAGCATTCTAGTAAAAAAGAATCTGTGACCAAGTAGACAGCTCTTTTTTTGTTCCCTTCCACATCTGGTAATCACAGTGTTTTGAACAATCAGGTTCTATTGCTTCAAAGATACGATTGAAAAAGGTTTTCACTGGGAAATCAACATTCGTAATGCCTGTCACATCTTAGACTACTCTTTGAATGGAATGTAAAATATACATAAAAGGAAAAGAAGCTGTATGTAAGTATACAGTGGTGTACACTTTAAGTGCAAAATGGAATATGCACGGTGTAGTCAGTGGGGAGGAATAAGAAGTTTCTTGTAGCTGGTCCATCGTGTCACTGGCTGAGAGGTCAAATGAGAGCTGTGAAGTATGGGAATATAACACATCAGTTCTCTCATTCCTGTTTGCCCAGAGACGTCCATGGGTTTGACTCTTCACCTAGAACATGGAAATATTGGGGCCACAGAAAAATTCCCCTGCCTACCAAAATCAGCTTAAAATCCATCTGCTTATGATGTACAGAATGATCTTGGGCAAAATGCTCAACCTCTTTGGATATCCATCAGCTCGCCTGCGTTTGAGGTTAGAACACCTGGTCTCTCTGACTCAGAGGTGTGCCGTGTTGATCAAGTGGGACCCACAACAGTGACAGTGGGTTGACCCTGGATTGAACAACGGGATACAGTGAAGACATCTCGGCCCAGCCACTGAGACTGGTTACTAGCTGGGTGAGATTACTCATTTAGCCCCTCTTGAGAGTGAGCTGTTTTTTGTGACAGGTTGGCATCTTGTCCATCCCATAGGGACACATTGCTATACTCACTGATTTTTTCAACATATATATTAATTGAATGCCTATTCATGTGCAAGGTACTGGTTTATATGCTTAAATAATAACCTACTGTATTCAGTTCAGCTCAATTCACTTACTCAGTTGTGTCTGACTCTTTGCGACCCCATGGACTGCAGCACGCCACGCTTCCCTGTCCTTCACCATCTCCCAGAACTTGCTCAAACTCATGTCCATCGAGTCGGTGACGCCGTCCGACCATCTCATCCTCTGTCTTCCCTTTCTCCTCCCGTCTTCAATCTTTCCAAGCATCAGGGTCTTTTCAAATGAGTCAGCTCTTTTCATTAGGTGGCTAAAGTATTGGAGCTTCAACTTCAGCATCAGCCTTTCCCATGAATATTCAGGGTTGGTTTCCTTTAGGATGGACTGCTTGGATCTCCTTGCAGTCCAAGGGACTCCCAAGAGTGTTCTCCAACACCACAGTTTAAAAGCATCAATTCTTCGGCACTCAGCTTTCTTTATGGTCCAACTCTCACATCCATACAAGACTATTGGAAAAACCGTAGCCTTGACTAGACGGACCTTTGTCGGTGTTTTGTTTTTATCTACTGTATTAGAAAAAATTAAGGGACTTGCCTGGTGGTCCAGCAGTTAAGACTCTGAACTTTCAATGAAAGGGGTACAGGTTTGATCCCTGGTTGGGGAACTAAGATCCCACGTGCTATGTTGCCAAAAATTAATAAATTTCTTACTTTAAAAAAAAAAGATGTTGAAATTAAGACATTTATCATCATTGTCATCATCATTGCAGCAGCTAATATATTTTTCTACAATTGTGATATACATCCCACTATGCCTCTATTTTCACATGGATTATCTCATTTCTATCTATATCACAGTACCAGGATCTCCATATTACAGATGGGGAACTCAAGACTCCAAGAGCTTAGGTAACATGCACAATTTCAGACTATCAGAAATGGTTTGCCTTAGTTATTGTGAAATATTGCCTGAGTTATTAACAGTATTGTTCCTCATATTCACAGTTTAAAGGTTTTGGGGGTCCCAAGAGGCCCATGTGTGTAGATGGGAATATCCAGGCATGTGGACCCCACTTCTGTTTTATATAATTATGTGAACAGATGGGGGAGGCTAATGACTTTTAGTCCCAGTTGTGTTAAACAAGATTAAAGATGCCAACAAGGGCTAAGGATCTGCGTTGACGACTGCCTCTCTCTACCCAGATCCCACGTCACCCTGCCTCTTAGTGCTGCTATTGTTCTTCTCGTCTGTACTGCAGATTGTGTGTGTTATACGTGAAGGTGCGTGCGTCCCTGTCTGGTTTGGCCAATGATATCTCAGACCTTGAGGTCTGCTCCTCCAGTGTTTGGGTTTTCTCTTTACAGATGTCTATACTGACTATAGCGTTTGGATTTGCAGTTTCATCACTGTTTCAGGGCCTGCTACTTAATTAACTGTTGGGGGACCATCTGGGCTGTTCATTGTTTCACCTGGCATTTTCTCTAACTCACCTTGGAATTGTACGTTTAGACATATGTGTCTATTTATGAACAATGGTTTTGGTAAACCGAAAGATCTGTGCACGGACTTTCCTAGTGTCTCAGGAGTAAAGAATCCTCCTGCCATGCAAGAAACACAGGTTCGCTCCCTGAGTGGGGAAGATTCCCTGGAGAAAGAAATGGCAATTCACTCTAGTATTTTTGCCTGGAGAATCCCATGGACAGAAGGGACTGGCGAGCTTTAGTCCATGGGGTTGCACAGAGTCAGCCATGACTCAGCAGCTACACCACCACCACCAAGATCTATGCATGAGCCATTAGAAGCTTGTAGGGAAAAAATAGCTACACTTGATTAGTTGAGAACTGAGAAAGCTAAAAACGCATGCATCAGTCTAACTTGGAAGTGTTCTGTTTGTTGTGTAATTTTTCTACACAGATTTTGGAGCACAGAACCACTTTTAGCATCCCTCATCTCATATTGCTCTGTGATTCAGCCTTATTGCTGTGTTCAAGTTCTGGCAATTTAACAGAATAAGAGATAGGGCCATGTTGCATATATGTTAATTACGTTTCCAATATTAGAAAAAAAGATGTTCATGGAAAACATATTGTTTCAGATATGTTTTCCTTACGTTGGCTGAATGACGTATTCCATTACACACCAAGGGTTCTCTGTAACACAGTCATATCCGCAGTCTGCCTGCTATCGCCATCACTGTGTGGAGAATGTACGTAATGCGCTTCCTTATGAATAAGTCTTCAGTCTGTTCGCTCAGTGAGCTAGTCATTGAGATTTAACTGTCTTAAATAAGCACACATCTAACAAATTAAAAACAAATATATGTATATATATGTGTGTGTGTGTACACACACATACACTCACACACACATTAAGTACTCTAGATTAAGATATACTAGAGGGTCACGTCTGTTTGCATGAGTGGACTTAAGGAATTGTAAATGAGAAATAATATAAATCTTTATTTTTCCTGTGCAAACGCTCTTGGATATACTACTGTATAAGTAATTTGTTTTGTAATTTCTTGGAGCTGGAAAATGTAAGAAATTCTTTCTAATAAACACAGACCATGACACTTTTTTGGGGGTGGGGAGGGAGTGAAAGAACTATAAACGCAATCTGTAAAATGTAATATAATTTAGAATGACTCAAACATATTCATATTGGTGTTGAAAGATCTTTAAAGATAGACAAAATATAACAGAACATAATCATATATGTATAAAATTAATATTCGAAGTTCTATATTATTTTTGTCACTTTTTTCAGAAAAATAAGACTTCTTACATTCTCTAATCTTGATACTATATAACTCTGGAAATCACTGAGGACATAAACAGTGTTGTTGCAACAACCCAAATAGTCATATACATAAAAGTACTTAACCATAAAGCATCCCTTTGGACATGTTCTAGTTCAGCTGGAAAAAAAGGACAATTGAAAAAGCAATAGGATGGCAAAGACGATGATGATAATGACAATGATGCGATAAAAGCAACAACAGAAATAAGAGGTATCATCCAAAAATAAATTTAGTCCTTAGGAAACTGCCTTTGACCCTAAAGACAGCTATTATCTGAAAAGCTTTTCTTTTTTAAAGAATGAAAGCCCTGCCTTTTTTTTTTTTTTTTTTTTCTTTTCTAAGCCCTTTAGCCTGCTTCAACTTTGCTGACTGGATTTCTAGGTTTTAATAAGTACACAGCCAATTAGCCACAATTCTGAGTAATTGTGACAGAAGGTTTTTGTTTTGTTTGTTTGTTTTTTAAGACAAGTTTTTGATCAACCTGGTAAAGGGCAAATTGCTTCCCTGACCACTTTGGGGACCTTCGGGTTTCAGCTCTCTCCCCCACATACATGAGTTTATACTCCAAGTCCTTTTATTTATTATCGTCAGGGTTTTTCCAAACAAATTGTCAGCAATCCTCCCTAAGCTATCTCTAGGCTTCTTATAATCTAGGAATTCTAAACTTTATGTTACAGAACAGGATCATTACACTGTAATTCTAAGGGAGGAGGATAGTGAAAAACACCATGCAGTATCTTCTTATGGTGAACATGAGGGCATTTCTTTAAGGAGTATCACCAAAAGACAACATTTTTTAGCCTTTTTTCCCTCACCAAATCATTTTCAGAAAATAAATTTAAAATAATGGTAAATATTTAAACAGTTTGAAGCTTTACTTTTCTTGGATTTTCTTTTCCTTAGTAAACCCTCCCTTTAAAAAAAAAAGATTTTTTTTTTTTTCTTTTTTTCTTTGCTTAAATTGTTGGGGAAAGGAAGAATGGAAAGAATGGTAGACATATCAGAAAAGGCAATTTAAGAGTTTGCATTCCCTGAGATGGGCACTGGAGGAAGGAAGGACAGGGGACAGGGGAGTCATCAAGGACTTTACTCTGAGGTCAGTCAGGCATGGATTTGAATTCTGGCTCTGTTGCTCATTCATCGGATGGCCTCAGGTCATTGAATTAATTTCTGAGTTCCTTGGTCCTTAAATGACAGAAAATATACTTCTCCCCCAGAGGTGTCATGAGATTATTTGTTTTGCTGGGTTTGCATTTTTTTGATTTTCTGCTATGTATCCTATAAACTCACTACTGATCTTGGTGACTCCCACATCGTGACTCAAGGTGACAAACAGAGAATGATTTATTGATGGAATGAGCAATAAAACTTGTGGTAAAAATCGTTAAAGCAATGTGGTGGTGGTCATCGTGTCCTACTCTTGCAATGCCATGAACTGCAGTCCGCCAGGCTCCTCTGCCCATGGGATTTCCCAGGCAAGGGTACTGGAGGGGGTTGCCATTTTCTTCTCCAGGGGATCTTCCCGACCCAAGGATCGAATCTGTGTCTCCTGCACTGCAGGCAGATTCTTTACCGACAGAGCTACCAATGACCAGATTTTATTCAGTGGCTTCTAGATGTACCCCAGGGAGAGAATCAGAATTGGAGCTGTTATCCATCAGCCCCAGTTTGATTTGTAAAACAAGCAGCAAGGATGGAGAATCAACCTCCTAAAGTTCCAGGTGGAACCATCGTTGTTATAGTGTGCTAATGCCCTTATTATAAAAAATAATATCTATGGTTCATTGTAAAGCTCCCTGTCTTAACAGAAGAAAATTTAAAATGTACAGGAATGGTCGTGTTCCAAATCCAATCTCTGGGAGAAATGACAGTACAAAATAAATTCTAAAGGAGAAACATTTTAATGAGTCAAGGCTAAGAACACTGATGGCTACAGAGCTAAATAGTGAGAACTGAAAATTAAGCAACAAATAGAAACCCAAAGCTTTTTTGTCCACGTGGTAGGTCAACTCTGTTCTTTTTCCTGGATCTTTTCTTGTCCTCTTGGTTCCTTATCTTGCATTGCTTTGTACGCTCTTCTGTCTTGTGGCTATCCATACGCACGGTGAACTCAAAGGATGGCGGTCTCTTCCCTCGGAGTTTGTTTGTCTCACTGTAGTTTAGTCACAAGCTATGCCCGATTCTGTTGTGACCCCCATGGACTGTAGCCTGCCAGGCTCCTCTTTCCTTGGGATTTTCCAGGCAAGAATACTGGAATGGGTTGCCATATCCTTCTCCAGAGGATTTTCCAGACCCAGGGATTGAACTTGCATCTCCTGCATTGGAAGGTGGATTCTTTACCACTGGGCCACGAAGGAGTTGCTTCCTAGTATTTTTGCATTTATCCATCAGAAGGATAAGTGGGTTCCAAGGTAACAGCCAGAAGGATGGAGCTTTGAGGCTTGTTCTTTTTGCACCAATTTTGGTTCATTAGGGGCTGATATTTTGAAATTATAAAAATGCTTCTCCAGCCAAGCTGGAGATATGTGACAAAGTTGCCAGTGTCTCCAAAGTCACATGATCAATGTGCTACATCTTCCTGGAAGATTTGGAGGTGGGAAAATCCATTTATAGCAAAATAAATTTGGGCACATTATAGTAGAATATTTGAAATCGCATACATTTTTAGGATAAAAACAAGGCTTTAAGAAAATGTTGTGTTCAGTGACATGCATTAAGATCTGACTCTGGTGGGTGGTGATGGTGGGCGTGGGTACAGAGAGGGGATGAAGGAAATGCTTGAAAGTCAATGTCAAGTGTTAATAAATGGTGCATATTTGTCTATAGTATACACAGCCTTTAAATTATTTCTATTGGTCACCAAAGACATTGTCATTGCCAAGGCAGAAATATTCATCCTGGTTATCATCATCATGACTAAAATGTATGTATGCAGTGGAAGTGATACTTTGCAAGTCAAGGAACAAATACAAATTTTTTTGTTTTTTTTAATGATTCATGTTTTGATGCTCAATTTCAAGATTAAAAGAAAAAAATTCTGGGTTGGTTGCTTTATCTTGGCTAAAGAACACCCTTCAGTCAAGTATTTCTTTTATTGTTGTTGTTCAGTTGCTAAGTGAAGTGAAGTCGCTCAGTTGTATCTGACTCTTAGCGACCCCATGGACTGTAGCCTACCAGGCTCCTCCGTCTATGGGATTTTCCAGGCAAGAATACTGGAGTGGGTTGCCGTTTCCTTCTCCAGGAGATCTTCCCATCCCAGGGATTGAACCCGGATCTCTTGCATTATAAGCAGACGCTTTACCGTCTGAGCCACCAGGGTCTTTTGTTCAGTTGCTAAGTCATGTCTAACTCTTTGCCACCCCATGGACTGCAACATGCGAAGCTTCCCCATCTTTCACTGTTAGAGTTTGCTCAAACTCGTGTCGTAGAGTCGGTGATGCCATCCAACCATCTCGTCCTTTGTCTCCCCCTTCTCCTCCTGCCCTCAATCTTTCCCAGCATCGGGGTCTTTTCCAATGAGTCGACTCTTTGCATCATGTGGTGAAAGGATGCTTTCAGGTGACTGGTTGCTTTATCTTGGCTAAAAACACTTTCAAATATTTATTTTAGGAGACCTTTAAACGTACATACAGGTCTTCCCAGGTGGCACTAGTGGTAAAGAACCTGCCTGCCAATGCAGGAGACATAAGAGACTGGGTTGGATCCCTGGGTTAGGAAGATCTCTGGGAAGAGGGCATGGCAACGCACTCCAGTATTCTTGCCTGGAGAATCCCATCCCATGGACAGAGGAAGGAGCCTGGTGGGCTACAGTCCATAGGGTTGCAGAGATTCAGACACAACTGAGTGACTTCACGTGCAGGCACAAAAAGGCACATGTGAAAGTGTGTGTTTTTGTATAGCTAGAAGTTTTTTCTAAGAAAATCAGTTCTTACTCCTTTGCAATTCATTCTCTCATGGAGTGATAGCACATTCATGGATATCTAGGACTAATAAACAATGGAATTACAGTGTTTATAGCAATTTGCTGTTCATGTGGTAGATGCATAACTGTTTGAATGCTATTGTTTGTTTTCACCTACTGATACTTCTTCACAAAAATTTTAGCGAAACTTGTGGAAATGGAACGTCATTTAGTTAGGAGAATGTCATTGGACAAACAGATGCCTGAATTGCATTTCTCTACTTTTGCAGTTTTTATAATGCCATAAATGTTTACACCTGCATTAGGTACAGGAAATTCTCCAAATGTTAAGAATTCGTTTAGGCTGATCTAATTGGTTTATTGGCTTGGCTACAAGCGCTTTGGAGAAATACATGTGGAACATCTTAATGATATCTATTTTTATGAAGTCTCAAGTGCAATGGAGGCAGTAGTAAGTGGTCTGACTAATGCCCCGCTAAGCTAAACAACCACAAATGTACAAATGTTGCTCTCTGTTAAGTACATTGTGTGTGTGACAAATTGATGTGTGTCTCTTACAACTAAGCAGCTCCGTCTAGGCTTTTTTTCACCTCTTTTATTGCGTTAATTGCCACCTAATGTCTCCTGAGTCTCTTTTGCTCATTTCATCTGCCTTCCCCAAACACCATTCCATCGTGTCATGCCTTAATCCTAGAAACTATGTGAACCTCTGTTCTCTCTAATTTCAATACATTTTCAACTTGTAAAATGTTCATTGTTTTAATATATTTATCAGTTAAGTTCCTATGTGTCATTCTACAGTTAAAAATGGTGGGCTCATTTTCTTTTCACTTTAGCTAAGACCCTAGGCCTTATTTAAAGTTAATGAATACAAAATTGACAGATATGGGGTCTTCCTAAATAGATATAAGATCTCTAAATTTACAAGAATTGTACAATTCAACCATGGATTTTTTGAAATTTATTTTATGGAAGTATAGTTGATTTACAATATTGTGTTAATTTCTGCTATACAGCAAAGTGATTCAGTTATAGATCTCTGTATATATATGCATATATATATATTCCATATTCTTTCCTGTTATGGCTTATGACAGGATATTGAATAGAGTTCCCTGTGCTCTACAGGAGGATCTTATATATTCTATATATAGTAGTTCGCATCTGCTAATCCCAAACTCTCAATCCCTCCCATCTCCACCCTCCTCCTCTTGGCAACCACGAATCTGTTCTCTAAGTCTGTGAGTCTCTCTCTGTTTCATAGATAAGTTCCTGTGCATCATACTTTAGATTCCACCTATATGTGATGCCATGTGGTGTTTGTCTTTCTCTTTCTGACTTAGTATGATAACTTCTAGATCCATCTGTGTTGCTACAAATGGCATTATTTCATTCTTTTTTCTGACCGAGTAGTATTCCATTATATACATATATACTACATTTTCTTTAAACCTTTGATTTCTCATAACTGACAAATCATAATGAACAAAATGATTATGACTCCAAATAAAGTGATGCATATGACTGCTAACAAAAGTGTAATTCTGAGCCTTGGACTGTCTGAAAGTTCTTATCTGATAATGATTGTGGACTTTGACTTTCTCTGTATTCATTATAATCCTTCATTTTATCAATGTGTATATAGAATGCCTTATTAGGAAGACTTGCTAAAACATCTGACCTCTCAGACGTTATAAGGTATTTCATAAGTTGTTAATATTTGCTATGTAAATTAGAGAAGCATAAAATTAGAACGTGGAAATACTTTTAGTTCTCTAAAACAAAAAAAAAATACATTTTTTTTAACTTTTTGAATTAGATTTTCTAGGATTTATACATTTCTTTTATCTTTTATTCCAGTGAGTATAAGGGATAGAATGAACAGAAGGGAATTATTTAGATCAATGGAAACAGTGACTTAAATAAAAGTATTTCTCATTCATATAGTACTAGTTTAACATGAGTGTTATATACTCAATTTTTTCAAATAACCTAAACACAGTAAAAATTAGAAAGTGTAAATTGGAGATGGGGCTGTCATGCTCATAACTGCTGTGTTCAAGAAAAATATATCTAACTTGGAAACTAATTATAGTTTGATGCATTCAATTATCACATCATAACAGAAGTAGACATATATTCGGTCATTTGCAACTGTGAGATGAAAGATTTATTCAGTAACTTTAAAAATACCTTACAAATCCATTAGTGGCTCAGTTAGGATGTCTACAAACGCACATATTTAAACAGGTTTCAGCTTGTATCCGATTCAGATGTCGCCTTATCCAACATTTGGAAATTAAATGTTCATACTAAGCCTTTAGGTGTGAACTGTTTGGTTGATATTTTTAGTTCTATTGGCCGGTGTGTCCTCATCATGGTTCTTCCACAGAGGAATTTTTAAAAAATTAAACACAAGTACATTTTATTTGTTTACGATTTAAGGAGTGTGTGTGTGTGTGTGTGTGTGTACTATTGTTGCTGATTATTTGCAAGTCATGTCTGATTCTGTGACCCCGTGGACTGTAGCCCTCCAAGCTCCTCTGTCCACGGGCTTTCCCAGGCAAGAATACTGCACTGGGTTGCCATTTCTTTCAACAGAGGGTCTTCCTGATCCAGGGATTGAACCTGTGTCTCCTGCATTGGCCGGCAGATTCTTTCTACCACTGAAGCACCAGGGAAGTCTGTGTATACCAATACATAACCGAATATGCACACTGGAGAGTACATGGCATACTGAATTTTTGTCAATATTGGAATTATTTATAGACAGAACAGAAAACATGGTAAATAAAACTAAACGTGCTCTCACTATCATATAAACTTGATAAGAATAAAGACATTTCAATTTTGTTTACAACTGTATTCCCAGGAACTAAAAATAAGGTTTGGCACACAGTAGGTGCTTAATAGGTCTTTGTTGAATAAAAAAAAAAAAAAAAAAGAAGAAGCATAACATCCTCCTCTTTATGAGATGATAAGGGCCTGATAGGATGCTCTCAGCACTGGCATCTGACTGCTCCTTGCCCAGGAAGAAGGATGTGCCTGTGCTGATTCTGCTTCCAGTGATTCCACTAGTTCTGTGACTGTGGACAGGTCGTTCACACTTTTTAAGCCCAAGTTATCTCATTTACAAAACAGAACGATGCACTACTCTTAGGACATTGAATTAAATGAGCAGCAGACATAAAGTGTTCAGGATAGGGCTTGGAATAAATGAGACACCCAGTGGGTCTTGTTATCACTCCTGTATTTCCAAAGGCACCTAGGGTACGGCCTGATGATGTCACACCCCGATCTGTTATCCTTGCTTCTAGCTAAGCACCTCCAATAGTTGAATATATTCTGCTTGGCTTTGATCTGGACAGTGACAACTCTGGAAAGCAGTCTAATTAGCTAAAACCCAATTAAAGTACTCATAACAGACAATAGATTAATACTTGGAGAGAGATGGATTCGTTTTAAAGGGAATTCTTGAAGTTTCAAAAGTTTCACCACAATAGAAGAAAGACATGATGGTAAACTTTTAGATTTAGTGTCAACAAAATGAGCCAGACAATTTTAGCTAGGAGTATGACTTCCCAAATGATCTAATAGCATTTGATGTAATGACTTGTGCCCAATATCGAAGTGATGACTGCTTTTTAATACACTGCCCAATGTCAACCTGGTAACTAGAATGTTCACAGATTTTCTGGGATGAAAAGCTAACATTTTTTTCTCACTTAAGCCTTGAAAGTGAGCTTGAGGAGTTTAAATATCTGATAGATCGGTACGGTGTAGACGGGCTTCTCAGTCTTTAAGATCTTTGCCTATCATGGATAAAGGGAACACAAGAAATAAATATATGACTACAATACCCAGTTTTGGAAAATTATAGTTATGACTTTGAGAGTTGCTGGTCAATTATAGATCCTAGTTGGAAAAACCTGGTAATATCGGAATGTGGCTTTTCCCTGGATCCACTCTCTTGTCCTCAAATACCAGATGCTCCATGAAGCAGGTCAAGGATTTTCAAAGGACATTGAAAAGATGTCAGAATCCAGCAGGAAGAGATGAAAAGATAGCAGTGATATCACTTCATGGGTTGTTCCCATGCACATTTTGGAATCTGTACAGTGTACATCTTGGCTAATGACTGACCAGGACTACATAACAGATATTTTAATAATGATGGAATTAGAATAATAAGACTGTCCAGAGTTATTCTGCATATCAATTAAGCTAATTAAATTAAATAACACTGACCACAGAGTCTCCATCTCTGTCTGTCTCAAAAGCATTATATGAGGCAGTTCCAAATTGTATTATGTAAGAAGGGATTTATGTCGGGAACTTAACTTGCTGAGTGCAACTGGAGGAAGCCTCTTCCAGCATTTTGGCATCTCAATGAATCTTCTATTTTGAGAGACTGTGAAACTGCAGGAGAGAAGAAAAAAGGAAGTTATGTTAGAGTGTAAAAATGATCAACAGCCCCCCAAAATCACCAACTCTATGTTCCCATTCTGTACTTAAATGTATATTGACTGGCTACATTGTTTGAGATTTTCAGAAGGGCCCGAGGGCATAAAGGTGAACAAGCAAAAAAAAAACAGTTCTCTTGAAGACACCATACAGTTGGAAAGAAAAACAAGTATTTAAAAGTGTTCTAAGAGCTATAAAAAAGGAATACATTGAATGCTTTTTGAGAACCCAACAGAAAATATTGGCTTCTGCCCAGAAAGATGGCTAAGGTCAGGAGATGCATTGAGCTTTCAAACAAGACAAGTATAGGTATTTTTTCAAGACTAGGAAATAATGAGTTTACACATATTTAATCTGTTCAGAAAGATTCATGTACAGCAGTATTGTTATCATTTGGGCATATTAAGGGATGATGACAAAATTGGGGCTGGAAAGATGGCCAAAGTTTAGACATTTGATCCTGTGTGCCAGCTAGGGAGCTGAGCTTATAATATTCTTTATTTTTTTTTTATTTGTTTAATTGGAGTATAATTGCTTTACAGTGCTGTGTTAGTTCCACTGCACAGCAAAGTGAATTAGCTATTTGTTGCTGTTCGGTCACTAAGTCGTGACTAACTCTTTGCAACCCCATGGACTGCAGCATGCCAGGCTTTCCAGTCCTTCACCAACTTCTAGAGTTTGCTAAGATTCATGTCCATAGAGTTGGTGATGCCATCCAACCATCTCATCCTCTGCTGCTCCCTTCTCCTTTTGCCTTCAATCTTTCCCAGCATCAGAGTCTTTTCCAATGAGATGGCTCTTCGCATCAGGTGGCCAGAGTGTTGCAGCTTCAGCTTCAGCATCAGTCCTTCCACTGAATATTCAGGACTGATTTCCTTTAGGATTGATTGGTTTGATCTCCTTGCTGTCCAAGGGACTCTCAAAACTCTTCCCCAGCACCACAATTCAAAAACAATGGTTCTTTGGCGCTCAGCCTTCTTAACGGTCCAACTCTCACATCCATATATGACTACTGGAAAAACCATAGCATTGACTAGACAGACCTTTGTCGGCAAAGTGTTGTCTCTGCTTTTTAATATGTTTTTTAGGTTTCTCATCACTTTCCTTTCAGGAGCAAGTGTCTTTTAATTTCATGGCTGCAGTCACAATCAGCAGTGATCGTAGAAACCAAGAAAATAAAATCTGTCACTGCTTCCACTTTTTCCCCTTCTATTTGCCATGAAGTGATGGGACGGGATGCCATGATCTTAGTTTTTTGAATGTTGAGTTTTAAGCCAGCTTGTTCACTGTCTTATTTCACCTTCACCAGGAGGGCCTTTAGTTCCTCTTCTGTTTCTGCCATTAGAGTGGTATCATCTGCACATTTGATGTTGTTGATATTTTTGATGGCAATCTTGATTTCAGCTTGTGAGTCATTTAGCCTGGCATTTCGCATAATGTACTTTGCATATAAGTTAAAAAAGCAAGGTGACCACGTACAGCCTAGTATTCCTTTCTCAATTTCTAACCAGTCTGTTGTTCCATGTCTGGTTTCAACTGTTGCTTCTTGACCTGAACACAGGTTTCCCAGGAAACAGGTAAGGTGGTCTGGTATTCCCATCTCTTTAAGAATTTTCCAGAGGTGGCTGTGATTCACATCGTTTTGCCTTTTTATACTATTCATGGGGTTTTCGAGGCAAGAAAAGCGTAGTGGTTTGCCGTTTCCTCCTGCAGTGGACCGTTTTTTTGTCAGAACTCTCCACTATGACTCATCCATCTTGGGTGGCCTTGCATGGGATGACTCATAGTTTCATTGAGTTACGCAAGCCCCTTTGCAGTGACAAGACTGTGATCCATGAAGGGCAATGTGTATACATATTAACTGTACGTAGAGATATACCCTCTTCCTCGAGAGCCTCCCGCCCCTCTAGAGCCCCACAGAGCGCAGAGCCGAGCTCCCTGTGATACACAGCAGCTTCCCACCAGCTATCTGTGTCACACCAGCTAGTGCACCCACGGCAGTGTTATTTCCCCAGTCCATCCCACCCTCTCCTCCCCCACTGTTCTCCACGTCTGTGCTCCTACCTGCCCTGCACATAGGTTCATCTGTACCATTTTTCTAGATTCTGCATACATGTGTTAACATACGCGTATAACACTATTTGTTTATTTCTCTTTCTGACTTACTTCAGTCTGTATGACAGACTCCAGGGCCATTCACAGCACTGCAAGACTTATAGCACTCTAAGTCATAAAGAACATTGAAGAATTTCAAGCAGAAGAAACTATGATAATATAATTGCATTTGGATTTTATGAAGATCACCCTCAGTGATAGGCAAAGGGACCTGTCGTTTAGCAAGGCAAGGGGCAGGGAAAGTGATTGATGCTCATTGCATCCTTCTGTCCAGAAGTGATGGAATTTGAATCAAAGCAGGAGGAGATAACAGGGAAAAGTTTCTGGGGTAGGAAACCACGTGTCCAGATAAAATGCAGGGTTTTGTTAAGAAGGAAGGAGAGCAGGGATACTGGGACAGCCAAGTAGAGTTCTCTGCCATTGTCAACAAGAAGCCGTCAATGACACTGAACACTTTTCCTTCAACTTCTCCCACAGTTCTGGCCTCTCCTAAGTTGATGGTCTGGCCCGATGTGACAACATTTACATTGGAGTGCAATGTGACGGTAATTCCAATGTTTTTAAACTTGGGGTTTGAAAGTTTGTCTTGGCAGATTTCCCTGGGTTTCAGTTTGGTTTGTTTGGCTAGAAAGTGGCATATTCAGACAGGCTTAAATCCCCACCACGGCAAACACAATCTTAGGCTTTTCAGATTCGATAGTTCAACACACCAGTGATCCTAGGTAGACAGCGTTGGATTATACATATGATGGGCTGGCAAGGTGCGGGGCTGAGGTCATGAATTCAGCTTCCTTGGCTGCCTGGAAGAGGGGTCGGAAGAAAACCACGTCTGGAGTCTGGAAGCTGAGGGCAGCCCTCATTCTGCCGCTAGCTCATTTTTATCCCCTTGGGGAAAACACATCAAGTGTCAAGTTTGGGGGATTAACTGAAAAATAGTTCCATTCTGCATGAACTTTGTATAAACCATCACCTATCTCATTCTCTCTCAGTTTTATCTCACTAGCTAGACAACATTTATGAGCAAAGCCTAGTTCTGTGCTGTGCCTTTCTCCTCTGCTTATCTTCTTGTCTTGAGCCAAACAGCCTTGTTGATCATTCAGAAGCTATTTTCTAGGGTATTTATATGTATATGGAGTCACCGGCTTAAATAAAACTTTTACTGGCATTTGATAATTTAATGAATCTTTTTATTTTTCCTGGAAATGAGCACATTGATGTTGTAAAGGAAATGATTATAAATGTTTCATTCAAAGAAAATCCGGTAATCAAATATAATCTAGAATTAAGAGGCGGGTATGTGGCTTAGTGCACTGGAGGCACAGCATGTCTTTCAGCAGGAAGAGATCTATTATGCAAGAAATAACCCACAGTTGTCACCTTGACAACTTTTTGGTCCAGAGATGTCTCCACCTGATGTATGGGCTCCTATTAGCTAAGCTATGCTTGTTGCTGGTCTTGTTCCACCTGCTCAGGAGCTGAAAAGAACATCGATCTTCTCCGGTGCTCTGGGACAACCTGAAGGGGTGGGATGGGGTGGGAGGCGTGGGAGGGAGGTTCAAGAGGGAGGGGACATACGTACACCTCTGGCTGATTCGTGTCGATGGATGGCAGAAACCAACATAATAGTGCAAAGCAACTGTCCTCCAATTAAAAATAATATCTTTTTAAAATTAAAAAAAATGAGTCATCTAGTTTCACTGGGTAGTGAGGAGTACATAAAGCAATGTATATGAAAGCATATTGAATGTTTAAAGTAAAATACAACATTTCTTCTTCTCATCATGTGAGACAGATTTTTCCACTAGTTAGAAGGGCTTTAAAGAGCCTTCAGGAGGCTGTTTCTTGAGCATTATTGTCTGTAGACCCACAGAATTTGGGGGTGTGACTCTTAGATGATACAGTGGGTAACATTGTTTCAATTGCCCAAGGAAAGGCATCCATCTCACTAAGGGGCCTGGGCAATGACACTATAAAACATATCTGCAGACGGCTCTAGTGAGAAATATTAAACTTAGAAGGAACATGGGAAATTACCTATTGCAGTGGAAGACAGTTGCTTTAAAAATTAACGTGGAGGCTATTGATCCAACCAAGAATGGCAAGAAAAATATGTGGGAGCTGCATATACATATTTATATATGTAATTTTAGAAATATTTTTAGAAATATATAAATATATATATTTATAAATACATATTTCTATATACTGTATAATCTCTGTGCCAGAGGGAAACAAAAAAGAAAACAATTAACATTTACCATATAAAATAACCCTAAATTGCAAATGTGATTTCACAGAACCGTGTTAGTGATGGGACAATTTAATTATGCTTTTCATGCTAGAAGGTATGGTATTCAGTGATAGATGATCTACTATCCTTATACAAACTATAACTCTTAGATTATTCTAATCAATGTTCTGAAAAGATGTCAAGTTATTTTTTCCCCAAAGTTTTTCACATACTCTCCAGGGGCAATTTAAGTGTAGGTTGCATTTTTCTCTATCAGTAACAATTTCTTGAGGACAATATCCCAGGAAATATGCTGATTTCTTTATAAACATTATCTCATTTTATTCTTCCAAAGGAATGCTTAAAGTAGGTCTTACTCTCAGGGACAACTGAGTCCCAGACAGTTACATATCCATCCTTAGGTCACGTGACCAGTAAAGGCAGCACCGAAACTGAGTAGTCGGGTGTTTGAGAGCAAAACTGCTTGAAGTGAAGTGGGAAAGTCACTCAGTCGTGTCTGACTTTTGTGACCCTATGGACTGTAGCCAGCTAGGCTCCTCTGTCCACGGGATTCTCCAGGTAAGAATATTGGAATGGGTTGTCATTCTCTTCTCCAGGGGGTCTTCCCAATCCAGGGATTGAACCCGGGTCTCCTGCATTGTAGGTGGATTCATTGCTGTCTGAGCCACCAGGGAAGCCCGTGACTCTTAGGCAATTTATAAGACTGAGTCTAGTAGATTGTTAACATGTCAAAGAAGGACTTTCAAAGTATCTGTGGAGAAGTGCCAAGTATTGCTCTCATTGTTTAAAATTTCCAGCCCATGGAGGACTAGTATTTGTATAAAATACAATATCATGTCACTGCTGTGTCCTAGTGCTATAAAAGTTCCTAGATATTTTCGTTGTGGTTCTGTTATAAACTGTCCACAAACTGGTTTTAATCTCCTTTCAATAGCATGAACTTAAAATTCTAATTTGGGATTTCTTAGCTCTCACTTTCTAGAAGTTTCTGATATCTTTGAATTCAAGTTGCAGACAGTTTCCTCCAGGAATTGATTATTTTCATTCTTTGCAATAACTGATACAAAATGTCTAATATAATTCAAGAGCACCAGGAGGTTTTATTATCAGTGCTCCAAAAATAGCCCCACCAAATAAATTCTCTCCGTTGTATTAGCTTTATGTATTGTGTATCATAAAACAAGATAGTTTATGAAAAATGGCCATTTTGACTTAGATATGTTTTTCATCATTCTCCAAAATGTTATGGGGGTGGTTTTAGGGCTTGTGGTATTATTTACAACAAGAGTAAGCGTTCTTTATATTATGCTGTGGTTCTATTTCTTTCTTAATCCTTAGAATTATCTTTCCCTTCACATAATTTGGTGAAAGTCTGAAGTTTGATAAAATTGCCTTTCATGTAGCATGGAAAGGAAGAATACTAGGCAGCTCCTTAGAGATATCCGCTAGTGTTACTAGTAAGTCTAAATTCAAGAGTCCAAGCCATGCCCTCCGGGTTTCTATTTTGAGTTGGATAAGTATTAAAAAAAAAAAAATTGTGTGTTCTCTTTAACCAAGTATGTTGGCTAGGAGAAGGTTATCATTTATCTCTCTGAACCAGAGATGAGAAATTTACAAGACCACAGGGGGCAGGTAGTAATTTAAATGAGTGAGGGCTTCTGGTTTAGAACAAAAGACCCTAGAGGTGGAATCTTCGCTGAATGGAAGACACCCCATAGAAAGACATTCACATTCAGTATTGTAAAGCCCTCTCTGAGGCAAACACAGGTGTCCTGGCATCTTTGGTAGTATTTTCATCTTCTGCATACATCAGCAGCGTGGATTCTCAAAGCTTTACAATAAATAGAAACAAATCCTAAACCATTCAGTTTCATCGAATATAAAACTGTTTTTAATTTTCTGATTTACAAGCCACTTCTCAGGGTTTCCCACATGCAAATAAACCCCCCCTAGTTTTTGAGTATCATACTGATGACAGGGGAGAAAATGCAAAAATTCAAAGCAGAATGGGAAAAGGGAAAAGCATTTCAGACTAAGTCCCAGAGGCCGGATCAGGCAGCCCCTGTCCACCGAGGCCACGGGGTATTGGTTTTCTGTGTGGCTGGGGTGTGCGATGGGGTAGCTGGGGAAGGGGGGCAGGAGAGGGTGGAGGCAACAGAAGAAGCGCTTCTCCTCACATATTAGACTTTAGAAATGGTTACTATATGTCAAGCACAGTATAGGTCACCTTCCGTGCAGTATATCATTCATTACTTTAAACAATTTTGTAAGCTAGTTACTCTCAATTTCTCCTGAGATGAGCTGTGTTCTCAGTAGGGATGCTGAAGTATATTTAGATTTTGTGTGCATCTTTACCGTATTTATGCATAATTCATCACTTCTGGTAGCAAATACTAAGGATGGAAGAGATTTTTGTACATGGAGTTCCTATTTACCCAAATCATGGCTTACTTTGTGTTTCTCCCTCGAGATCAGGGTCATGCTTCCCTTCTCTGTGGGGCCCCTGAGAATGTAAGTTTCATGTGGGTAGGAGCTATCCTGTCTAGGTCCCTGATGTGTCCTCATGTCTAGGGCAGGACTTGGGCTTCTCAGGTGGCTTGGTGGTAAAGAATCCACCCTGCTTTGCAAAAGATGCAGGAAACGAAGTTTCAATCCCTGGCTCAGGAAGATCCCCTGGAGGAGGAAATGGCAATCCACTCCAGGATTCTTGTCTGGGAAATGCCATGGACAGAGGAGCCTCGCAGGCTACAGTCCCGGGGGTAACAAAGAGTTGAATGTGACTGAGCCCATGGAAAACATAATGGTATCTACCTCAATATCGTTTGCAAATGGTACACAAGTGAATAAATCGTTCTCATTTACAGTGAGGGATGGGAAGACCTAGTAACCTGATTAGCATCACGTGGCTCAAATAATCTGAATAAAAATCACTGTTCTTAACAATAGTATTAAACTCTGTGCAGTGAGGACCTGTGAATCAGAATAATTACTTGTGTGAATCTGGACTTGGGTTAATGATCTTGACAACAGGGAGACTAGATGGTCCCGTGGAGGATTCAAGATGTGGCAGGAACAAAGCCCAAGACCGAGCATGTTTAATAAAGGAAGCAGAAGGATTAGAGAGATGCTCTCTGGGGCAGATGGAAAGCAGGAGAGAAAAGAAGGGTAGTCACAAGTTACTTTAAATTTTCTAGAACTGGAGAATGAGTGTTCATGGGAGTGTCCGGAAATTTCTTCTTCATCCTTGGCCAAAGGTCAGTTCCCTATTTGACTGCATCGCCCTCTGTAACCAGATAACAGCTAAGAAAGGAGAAAAAGAAGGACATCATTAAGTGGCCAGCTTGTCCAGCTGAGTCAAGCTAGGGAATGCCAGAACTTTCCAAAGCTCACGCCTCCTCAGGACCTGTTTGAAGTCCAGCCCAGAAAAGAGAAGTCCTTCTCAGGACTAGGGGCCCCAGGGGCACTGACCCACCATCCCAGGCCCGCTTGGAAAGCAAACCTAGGCCTGGCCCTCCCAAGTTGATTCCAACCGCCCCCACTCACGTCACCTCTGAGGCTTACTCTCTGAAGCTTACTCTGTACTGTCTTGGTGGTTGTCTTTTCAGCTTGTTTTTCTAAAACAACCACTTTCATTTTCTCAGAAGCTGTTTTAGTGCTATTCTCTTGTGATGCTTTTTGGATCTATTTTTAATTTGGAGTAGATCATAAGCAATTAAAGCAACAAGACCATGTCTTTCATTCATCTCTCTCTCTCTCTCTATTTCTATATATATGTGTATATATATATGCATGTATAAAACCTCTTACAATTTGTGGCGTGGTCATCGTATGCAGTATGTGCTCCAATATTGATAGATAACTTCTCAACTGAATAAATCCCTCCCTTCAGGTCAGTGATGATAGGTGAGAGATAGATAGATACATAAATATCGGTAGATTTATGGCATAGAGATAAGGCTTCCCAGGTAGCACCTAGTGGTGAAGAACTCGCTGCCAATGCAGGAGATGCAAGAGACGAAGCCTCCATCCCTGGGTCAGGAAGATCCCCTGGAGGAGGACATGGCCACCCACTCCAGTATTCTTGCCTGAAGAATCCCACGGACAGAGGAGGCTGGTGGGCTACAGTCCATGGGGTCGCACAGAGTCAGACATGACTGAAGCAACTTAGCATGCACATGGTACAGAGACAGATAACCAGGAAGATGGTATAGCCTGGCCTGACTTTTCCCAGGGAATAATTCATACCTGCTGGAAGATTACCTACCTGCGAGGAGGTGAACTGTCTATTATTAAGGCAGAAAGGTATCATTGACCAAAGAAAGAGGTTACTTTATTATTTTTTCCTGAAAAGAAGTGTCTTCTAAGAGTGGGCAATTTATTTCCAGGGACTAGTTTACTCAGAGGGAGTATTACATATACAGTAAACATCTATTAGTTGATATTGGACCCTAGACAAGATATAGTTTCAACTTTTTCAGAGCCCACATTCTGAAATATTCTTCAATCTACTTGAAATTCACTGGAGAATCTAATATTAAATAATAAATATTCAGGAATCAAACCAATAGTGTAACAGGACTCTAGAAAATCTTCCTCTCTCCCCCTGACAATTTTCTTTTGCAGAAGTATTTAGTTAGTGTCACGGGGTCAGAGCTCTGTATTATATTGGAATACAATGCATAATGAACCTTCATGCCAGACGCTGCCTTTATCACAAGCACCTTATGGAGATTGCATTGCAGAAGAATTAAAGTTAGAGATAATATAAAGCTTGAAAGCACGGTTGTTTGCTAAAAACATTATCATTCTAAGCTCAGGGACTCTCTATGCCAATTAATGATTTCAGGATTATTTATTAGGGCATCTCAAGTTCACAGAAAGTTTTCAAAGCACAGAAACTGCTCATGCCACTGTCATCTCTGAAGCACTAGAAATGAAAGCAAAAAGGAAATGCTTCCACCAGCTGCGTTAAGAAGTTTATTGAACTGCTCATTTCAACAGCAGGATAAAAACAGAGAAAGCAGCCCTCAGAAATAAATATTAAGAGCTCATCCTCCTAGACCTATAGGGGAGAACGGAGGGCTAACAGCCTTTGATAGAGCTTGGGAGACTCTTCCTCACTTGGAAATGCACCGAAGGAAAACTTTCCAAGAAAAAAAAACCTTTTTCTATGAAAGAAAGGGAAATTTCCTAAAAGCCCATGAAAATACCCAGTGTGAAATAATAGAAAAAAAAAATTAAAGGATGCATCATAAAATAATATGGCCCACGAAATCGGCAGGTTATAACAGAGAAGGAAAAATGCCACCTCAATCATGTTAATAAAATAGGAAGTGAAATTAAACACCATAAGTATGATTTCTCACAGTCTTTAAAAAGAAAATGATTCAAAGGGATTTGTTGTCTGAGGCTTAACTGTTTCCAATAATTTCTGTTTCTGTGAAATGCTATTATTCTACAGCTCTGTCTGGATGGGGTCTTGACCTCTGGGGGTGAACGTGATGCAAAAAACAGGGCTTTGCAAGCAAATGAAATCAAGTTCAAATCTTGGTCCTGCTTCGTGTTATAGGACTTTGGACTGATTCTCAGTCTCCATGGTCTTGGATTAATCATCCTCAAATTGGGTGATCTGGTTTTGGCTGGTGGTTGAAAGCACAGGTTATAGAGCTGGACTGACCTGAGCTGAAATCTGTCAGTACGACCTACGGGCAACAGAAGGTCACCCTCTAGAGAAGCCTGCCTTTCCTACTCTGTGATAAGGCTACTAAGAAGCATCTCTCACAACTGCCAGGGTTGAATAAGCCAACTGGAAGTGTTTAGTTTAGCATGAGGGACATAGTAAGTGCTCAGTAAATCAAGCCAACATGAGGGTGGTGATGGAGATGAAAATTAACTGATGCACCTCATGCAAAGCTCTTGAAACCTGGCAAGCTCTGAGTAAACAGGAATTCTCTTCTCCTGTCCCACTACTTTTGTCCAATACATAAGGTCTTTGATGGCAAAGGTCAGAGGTTATCATAGCACCTATTATATATAGGTAATTAGTTAAGAAACCACGTGCGCTCAGTCTTGTCTGACTCTTTGCCACCCTAAAGATGAATTGTAGCCAGCCAGCCTTCTCTGTCCATGGGATTCTCCAGGCAAGACTACTGGAGGGGGTTGCCATGCCCTCCTCCAGGGGATCTTCCTGACCCAGGTATTGAATCCACATCTCCTGCATTGCAAGTGGGTTCTTTACCACTGAGCCACTGAGAAAGCCCAGTTAATGACTGACTGGATAAACACACACACACACACACACACACACACACCCCTACCCCTTACAATCGATTGGTACCTAGATGATATGAATCATTCTTATGTCTATCATCTCATCTGAGTCACCAGTGCCAAAAGCATAGCCAGCTGTTCCGTGGGGTAGAAACCACCAGCATAGTTTTCCTCATCTTTCAAAAATGGTTAGGATTCAGAATAATTAGCTTCACTGGGCGAGTGACATGGCTGGCTAATGGATCCAGTGCAGCCGTCACTGAATTAGGTACGCGTCCTGTGATCTCATGCTGATCTCTCGGGAGTTCTAGAATTTTGAACAGAGGACTTGTTGCTCACACATTAAGAAGCAAAACTCTGGTTAGGAGCACACCAGTCTGTCTGCTCAGTTGCTCAGCCATGTCCAACTCTCTGTGACCCCATGGACTGTAGCCCACCAGGCTCCTCTGTCCATGGGACTCTCCAGGCAAGAACACTGGAGTAGGTTGCCATTTCCTCCTCCAGGGGAATCTTCCCGATGCAGGGATAGAACCTATGTCTCTTGCATCTCCTGCATTGTCAGGCAGATTGTTTACCACGAGACCACCTGGGAATTCCCAGTATCAGAACTCCTCCAGGAAGACAGTTTTGGGAAAATCCACAACCTTCTTTTGAAGAGACCCTAGAGTTTCAGTGGCCTCAGTCAGATTCCTCAGAAAATCTTCTCCAAAGACAGGACCGAGTGTAACTCTGCTCACCATGCACAAAGACTGAGTCTTTTGATACCAGGAGAGCACAAGACGTATCGAGCTTGGATATTCCTTTTATCAAAGGGCAGGAAGTTTTACACGCAGCTTCTAAAAGTCTGCAGATGTTATGGGGCCAAAAATGGACTGGAAGAGAGGAGACAGATGATGCGAAACAGAAATGCTTCTATTGATATTTACAGAAAAGGCAATGTGTCTATGTAGTGAAATTGAATCCAAAAGAGCAGAGAACTCTGGGACAAAAATGCCTCCCACCCCCAGCTTCCTCTGCTTGTGAACCTTGTTCTTTTCATGTGAAGTCAGTTTGCAAAATTCCTGCCTCCTGACTTCCCACTTCCCTTCCTGTCTTAAGCTCTGCGGATTAATGTAACTGACAGTCAGAGCTGGGCAACCAGGGGCCACAGGTGGCTCTTGCTTGTAATCAGAAAGTTAAGGTGGTTTTACTGTTTACTTGGAGTGTATGAGCAGATCACTGGGTGGATTAAGTAGAAACCTCTTCTTCCTGAGAAAGGTCGGAATCATGCAAATAAGCAAGGTTCTTTCCAGCTTGTTCCCACAGCCTGAAAAACACCATGCCTGCCTAGCATACAGGTCATCTCCCCATTTGATTAGTGGGAGTTAATTAATTGTGTTATAGTGGCTGCCTCTCTGATCTTCTTAAAATGGAGACACTCAAGAGAGGGAAGAGAGCAAAAAGATCTGGGATTTAGAGAAATAGGACAGGAGAATCTTTAAATAAATTTGGAAGGAGACAATTAGTGCCCTAAACAAGTGGTATGATCTAAAGTCTTGGGATTTCCTAAAGAATCAACCCTGAATATCCATTGGAAGGACTGATGCTGAAGCTGAAGCTCCAATATTTTGGCCACCTGATGCAAAGATCTGACTCATTGGAAAAGACGCTAATTCTGGGAAAGACTGAGGGCAGGAGGAGAAGGGGATGATAGAGAATGAAATGGTTGGATAGCATCACTAACTCAGTAGACATGAATCTAAGCAAATTCTGGGATGCAGTTGAAGGACAGGGAAGCTTGGGGTGCTGCAGTCTGTGGGGTCACAAAGAGTCAGATGACTTAGTGACTGAACAGCAATGACAAAGTCCTGGGAATGCTGTGCAGTTTCCTTTAGATACATTCTTTGAATAGGTAATATAATTATTCAAATACAGAGATGACAGAAATCTGATGAAAGAAAAAGAAAAACTGAGAATAGCTTTCCAGACTCAAACAGTAACTCAGCTCCTTTTGAAGTGGTTTGTAGCATCACAGAAAGAAGGTAGGCTTGACTGAGATTTGACTCTTACTTAAAACAGGTCTTCCTCTGATGATCATCATGTCTGTGGCTCTGGGGAGTTCATTCAACTTGTCTTGCTTTCCTGGTAGGGTTGCTGATTTTGCAACAGGTATGCAATAGCTCATGGTGAGCTTTCATTAAATGGAAGTTCTTCTTCTAAGACAGGGGTCCCCCGCCTCTGGAATCTACCGTCTGATGATTTGAGGTGAAGCCGATGTAATAATAATAGAAACAAAGCTCACAATGAATGTAACGCATGTCAATCATCCTGAAACCACCCCCCTCCCCTCCCCAGTCCATGGAAAAGTTGTCCTCCGTGAAATCGGTCCCTGCTGCCAAAAAGCCTGGCACTGCTGTTCTAAGACAGCCTCTGTGAGGAGTCATTTCTCTTAACAGCATCATTATTTTGCACAGCAGAATGAGATGTGTCCAGAGTGTTTGCTTCATCTGATCTTTTATACCCAGTTGTGCAGTCAGCAAAGGATACGGATACACTGGAAACCTTTGTCCCTCTGAGCAACTTAGCTGTGAACTGTGATAGCCGATCCTCTAGGAATCTCCTCACACTGCTTGGTTCTGCTTCTCTCCTATAGAATCTGCTCTCTCGTTCAGTGCAGACCATCAAAGATAACTGAGGAAACTGGATTAATCATTTTGTCTGTGTACCTTGATCCAGTGAACTGGTTCATTGCCTGTTGCAGACAGTGGTGCCACTTATTCTAATGAAAGCCTGAAATAGTGAATGAGCAATAGAGATGTTAGTCACGCGAAGTGTAAACAGCTAAGCATTAGGGTGTGAAGGTGAGCACAAAGTCTGGTGCAATCATTATGGGGTGAAGTATGCTTTTATGCCAATAGATCAATAAGGAAGGGAAAGAAAAATTCACCTGGAAATGAACAAATGGTAGGGATGAAAAATAGAAGATGTGAAAGCAGCACTGTCAGCTCTCAGCCATGACCTTGCAGGTTGATGGAAGGCAGGATTCTGCCGACTCTGCGGGGCTATCCCAGACTGCCAGCCGGAGGATGGCAAGACACTGCTAAAGCAAACATGCTGAGATCAAAGGACACCCGGTGATCACATCAGGAGGACTTTTGTTCCTGTCTACCTTCCTGGGGCTGCAGATTGTAAACAAAGACCGCAGCCTTCACAAAAGCGGTCCTATCCACCAGGATTTTCAGGCTCCAATTAAAGAGTCCTCTGGAATTGAAACTTCTCAGGGGTATTACATCAAAAAGTGATCACTGACATCCCTTCTCACTGTCTTTCTGTCCTGTCTGGCTACTCTGAAAAGGAAATTATGAATTCTGTGTGCGAAAGAGCTGTCTGGGAGAATGTAGAAGCAAATATATATCAGTAATTTTGATGTAGCGAGTCCGTACGTGTCTCCGGAACCTGCATTTTCATAAGCATCTCAAGGGGCAGTGATGCAGGCTGTCTGTGGACCACAATTATAAACAGCACCACAACACGGTCCTTGCTGTAGCTGGCTTCTCCAGCCTCAGTCTTGCATTCCAGTCTTGTGTCATCTTCCAGAGCTGCGTTTTCAATTCTCAGCTTTCTGCCAGCTTTCTCCAACGCGATCGGACTTTTGGTTCTGATCACTTTTGGCTTCCCTGGAGGCTCAGACAGTAAAGAATCTGCCTGCAATTCAGGAGACCCAAGTTTGATCCCTGGGTTGGGAAGATCCCCTCGAGAAGGGCATGGCAACTCACTCCAGTATTCCTGCCTAGAAAATTTCACGGACAGGGGAGCCTGGCAGGGTGACCCCAGCCCATGGGGTCACAAAGGGTCAGACAGGACTTTGCAACTAAACAACTCATCAAAGCAGTTGACATTAAAAAAAGAAAAAAGTTCGAGAAACTGCCACAGTCAAGAGACGTCTAAGGAGATGTGTTGACTAAATGCAATGTGGGAACCTAGATGAGATCCCAGAACAGAAAAATGGCACTAGCAAAAACCGAGGCCTTGAGAGAAAAAATACAGGCTTCAGTCAAAATTGACGTGGCGGCATTTACTCATTAATTACAGTAAACTGTTAGATTAATATAGCAAGCTAATAAGAGGAGAACCTGGGTGTGGGGTATACGGGTACTCTGTCCTATCTTGTCAATTTCTCCGTATCTTTGAAAAATAAACCTTATTTTAAAATGGAAGAGATAGCCTTTAAAATTTAGCAACGGAGAAAAGAAATAGCATTTCAGTCCATTCTGCCTAAACTGTTAATAGAAAACATGAACTCCCATTCATCCATTTTTTTAACTACTGAAAATTTCAAGAGAGCATTTTAAATGTGATGTGTTCTCCGCCGCCCTCTTTAATATGGTGGTATGTTCTGGTGGGCAGGCCTTAAGCTAGCACTACATTAGACAATTGACCCCCACAGACTCTCTCCTCTAAACATGTGTTTTGATTTTTTTCTCCGTTTGCCACCTCCCTGTAGTTTAGCTCCCTGAATTCTTTTGCTGTCGAATTTTAAAGCCAAAATCTGAGTCCCTCCACAGTACACGTAATAATTTAGGCCTCACCAGTTAGGTGTGTATTGAAACAGTGTCTTCTAATTTAAGCGACACAAATGAAGTTGCCTCATTTAGGAGAAAAGGCAAGCTCATCTCTATACTCCAGGAGGATTGAGATGTATCAATACAACGTACAAGTTCAATCTTGCTACAGTCGGCTAGTTTACTAAAACTCACTCCGTGTAGGTAGTAGAGACATTGCATTTAAGAGAGACAATAAAAATTCTTTTACTAGGACTAAACTGACTGTACACATTTAAGGATTCTACTCTCCAGGGTACAGTTTTATATTATAAATGTTCTCCTATTAAAAAGCACAAGTCAAGATTGCATTGTTTTTAGTGTAGAGTTAAGGAACCATGGCAGAATCTATTTTTAGAAAAATGCACATTTTATTTTGCTGTAAAATGTAAATGTTATACACACAGAATTGAAGTGTTGTGTGTCTTTTTTTCTTTTAAATGTACTAAAAGCCAGAGAGGAGATTATGATTATATGCTGATTATCCCCAGATTCCAACATCTAGTCTTAAACTCTGACTCTATCGCCTGAAGGCACATTTCTTTAGGTTAGATCAGATCCCATCATCACCTTCTTATTCAGGGCTTCACTCACCCAATGTAGCTTGCATTCTCATTTCTACTAAGAGCATCATTCTTCTCATCTTCTTATGCTTTCTTTCTCTCATGTTGAAGGCCCCACGCTCATCACCAATGCACTGACACTTGAGTTTGTGTTGCCTGTTTGTTGAGGCCTCTTCTATCCTTGAGCTGTGTTATTCTTTAAAGTCTCAGGCCTCAATAGCCTGGAATCGAAACTGATTTGGGGTGGAGGGGCTTTTAAAATGTGTTTTCAATCTAGATAAGTTACCACTGTGGATTGTCCATCTTTATTTACGTTTGGCTGCCCTGCATCTGTGTTGCTTCGCACAGCTCTCTCTAGTCCTGGAGAGCAGGGGCTGTGCTTTGTTGTGTGTGGGCTTCTCGTTGTAGCGGCTCCCCTCGTTGCAGAGCACAGGCTCTAGGCGCGTACGCTTCAGTAGCTCCAGCACTCGGGCTCAGAAGGTGTGGTGAGGGGCTTAGCTGCTCTGCAGCACGTGGAATCCTCCCGGACCAGGAATCGAACCTGTGTCCCCCGCATTGGCAGTTGGGTTCTTATCCCATGTACCATCACGGAAGTTCCATCTGTCTTTATTTGTATTGATTGATTTTAAATTACTGTTTATTGAAGAATACTTGCTTTATAATGTGTTAGTTTCTACTGTACAGCAAAGTGAATCAATTATATTTATACATATACCTCCACTTTTTTGGATTTCCTTTCCATCTAGGTCACCATAGAAGACTGAGTAGAGTTTTCTGTGCTACACAGTAGGTTCTCCTTAGTTATCTATTTTATACATAGTATCAATACTGTATAGATGTCAATCCCAGTGTCCCGATTAATCTTACCTCCCTCCCCCACTTGGTATCCATGTGTTTGTTCTTTATGTCTGTGTCTCTATTTCTGCTTTGTAAATAAGACTGCACCATTTTTCTAAATTCCATGTATATATGTCAATATATGATGTTTGCTTTTCTCTTTTTGACACACTTCACTCTGTAGGACAGTCTTCAGGTCCATTCACATTGATACAAATGCAAATCGTCCATCTTTAACATCTAAGATGCCAGGAGCTTTTCCATTTGCATAGCTCATAAAGAAGAAACGGAAGTGACAAGATGGGAAGGTTTGTACGGTTGGTCTAAGGAATCAGGCTTGAGGACGTCACAGGTTGTTTTTATTGACAATCCTTTGGCAACAATTCAATCTCTGTGCCAGGGGCTTCGCAGGTGGCTCAGTGGTAAAGAATCCGTCTGCCAATGCAGGAAATGCAGATTCTATCCCTGGGTCGGGAAGATCCCCCAGAGAAACAAATGGCAACCCACTCCAGTATTCTTGCCTGGAAAATCCCATGGACAGAGGAGGCTGGTAGGCCCCAGTCCTCGGGGTCACAAGAGTCTGACACCACTTAGCAACTAAACCATGACCACCACCAGTCTCTTGCCCACAGGGAACTACAGGGGGGCCCTGAAACAGAAAAACTCTGTTGTGTGTTCAGTAGCAGACAGAAACTTGGATTTGAATGAGCCAAGAATGGTCTTTGTCACAGTGAGTATGTCTTTACTCTCTAATGTTCACTAAATTGAATGAAAATTTTATTAACACACCATTTTGTTCCCCTGTCTCCACATTTAAAACTATCCAGATGTTTAAGAGTTAATATCCAGATAATTAAGGGTTAATATCCAGATGACTGAAAATGTTCTGTCTTCACCAACACAAGGGTGCTGTACAGCTCTACCCTGAATTTGCATGTCTCTTATTCTCTCCAACTGGAAATCGGATTCTCAACTCCATTGGACTAAAATAACTTCCTATAAAAAGATCTAGGAATTCCCATGAGTACAGCTCAGTCATAATCTTTATTTAGTCTCTTTAAAATGGAAAACCATTTGGAAAATAAAAAAGTTTAGGATGAAACACTAGGCGCAGAGATTGTAATTAAAATGCACATGTGAAAAACAAGCAAAAAAGAACCATCCGTCTTCTCGGAAAATCCAGGAGGAGAAATAAGCACAGTTCGATGTCGTTGTCACCATTGGTAATTGCTGTTAAGAGATTGCAAGCTCCTTTGTTACCAGTACACCTCTGAGAACCAGCAGCACGACTGTGAGCCACACTGTGCTGTGCTGTGCTGGTCGCTCAGTTATGTCTGACTCTGCGATTCTATGGACTGTAGCCCGCCAGGCTCTTCTGTTCATGGGATTTCTCAGGCAAGAATATCGGAGTGGGTTTCTGTGCCCTTTTCCAAAGGATCTTCCCCAACCAGGAATTGAACCCAAGTCTGCTCTGTCTCCTGTATTGCAGGCAAATTCTTTATCCACTGAGCCATCTGAGAAGCCACTACTTGTCAGCAATCATAAGAGAGTATTTCCTAGGACACTTAGGCATCCGCACATTCTGCTGATCTCCCAATTCTTACCATCTCTGACTTACTATCCCGTATATGGACAGGTGGTACAACTTCTCAATTCATATTCATTCTTTCTAGGTTTTATATTTTAATATGTATGGACACCATAATTTCCAAGTACCATGGGCTACTTGATGGCTATGTGCATTTATTTTTTAGTTAAAGGATTATATATTGTTATTTAATGGAAATTCTCCTTATTTATTGGCTGTGCCAGGGTGGCACATGAGATCTCAGTTTCTTAGTACCCTGACCGGGGATTGAACCTGTACTTTTTGCACTGACAGTGCAGAATCTTAACCATTGGACTATCAGAGAAGTCCCTCTGTTCACATTCTGATGTCTAAATCTCACTCACATCCATAGTTCACTTCTTTTTTTTTTTCTGCAGAATTAACCTAAATCACAGATATAATAATACCACTCCTATATTTAAAAACCTCAGTTCTCCTGGGTTCCCTGCAATAGACTCTCATTATTCTAATGGCACAAAAGTCCAATCTTTTCATATGGCACACAAATGCCATTAAAACTTTGCCCCAAAGTTTATCTCTTAAAGTAAATCTTGACTTTTACTTAATTCTTTATCTTGTGCTTTTCTCCTTGAACTGTCATTAAACTCTGACATCTATCCTTAAGAAACATGATTATGTAATGCTTTACACAACTGTTTAGAGTGGACATATCTAGAACAGGTATACTATTTGCAGGGCAAAAATTTGGGTGTGCACCTTTTCATAAGCTCATCTTTTCAAACTCATCTTTATTTTAAGCTTATTTCCTTCATGGAAGAAATTTTGTGTAGTTAATTGTGTGTGTGTGTGTGTGCACACTCAGTTGTGTCTGACTCTTTGTGAACCCATGGACTGTAATCTGTCATGCTCCTCTGTCAGTGGGATTTTTCAGGCAAGAATTCTGGAGTGGGTTGCCATTTCCTCCTCCAGGGATGTAGTTAATTAGGGACTGTCTAAATCTAGTCCCATTTCCTCCCAGGGAATGATCTGCAATTCTAGAGAATTTGGGGGTTGGGGGTGTTTTGTTTGTTTTGTTCTTTCTTTCCTTTTTCTCCTTCTTCCTTCCTTCCTTCCTTTCTTCTTCTTCTTCTTTTTTTTTATAATAACAGTATAGGGGTATGAATGTCTGGTCGTGGTCATCTTGTCCACACTGGTATCGTTATAAACAACATTGTTCTTGTGAGCACCCACCAAGATTAGTTTGATCTTGTAAGTGACCTGGCCAACAGCTCACACTGTCATTTGCAAGCACTTCCCTCATCCCCATGCTGGGACTTCACCAGGTGAGCTGCCCACTCTCTGCTAACTTCCTTCCTGAAAGCAAGGGAAGTGCTGACTGCTTTCCAGGTGTTCTCAGGGAGACCAGTGAGTTTTGTGGGGCCGTTGCAGGCCCTGGTACCTTGACACCACCCTCAGCATCTTTGGCGTCCATACCAAGGTTTGTGGATGAGCTCCGTGAGGTTGTTGCTCCTCTTCTTCCCCCTCTAAGTAGAAAGTGAAACTCTGCTACTTTGTACATTTATATCCCTAAATGTATCTAGGTTTGCTATTGCTCCCTTGGACACAGTTCCTGGTGATGTAAAAGGGTGCAGAAGAGGAGGAGAACTCAACTCAAAGACTCAGAGACCCATGCCAGCCTCGGCTCAGCAAACCAGCCCAGACAGGTAAACCGACTCCTGTGACTGGACGTCTTTTCTGCCTCTGTATCCCAATGCATGCACACTATGCTGGGAGTCCTTTCCCATCAACAGGGCGTGCTTTCAAAAACTTTCCTTTACATGGTGTTTCACACGAACCCCTTTTCTTGCTGTGTCTCTCCTTCCCTGAGCTAGTAGCCTTGTCAGGCCTAAGGTATTAGCTAAAATGGGTTGGAGGAGCAAAGGAGAGACCAAACAAATATTGTTAATATAAACATTCATGCTAACAGTTCCAAATAAGCTTTGTGGAAGGAAGGTTCTAATAGACACAGATCCAGATATTGTAGCTATAAACACAGAGTCTCTCTGATACTCAGAGGCCCCGGAAGTGGACCTTAGAGATTTCAGATATGGGTTGAATGAATGAAAAAATATAAAATGTATCTTTCCATGTAGAATGGAAATTTTAACCAGGTTGGTTCAGAGAATCATAAAGCTGAGTTAACTGAGTAGTTGCTTGGGTATTCTATTTTTATTTGATAAATAAAGAAGCCACTAAAATCCTGTATTTCAAACGTTGGTAGGAGTTAGTCGCTTAATTTGTTTCATTCACTTGTACCTGTTCACCACCTGTCAGTAGGTGATGGAATCTCTATAGAATAGGTGCAAAATGAAAGCTTTCGAAGCACTGTTTTTCTCGGTGCCAGATATTAAAGTCTTAAAAGGCCAGTTCTAATGATACTTTAACATCTCATATTGCTTTATAAATACTTTATATAGTGTGTACAAAATGGCATTTATTAGCCCCCTGGTTATTCTTCTTTGTGATTGTGAACAATGTTGCCCAGGAAGGGAAGAAAGGGATTGCTTTTGAAAGCTGAAAAGGCTACAAATAATTAACTGGGGCAAGAAAAACAAAAGGTCAGTGGGACTAATGAGAGAAACACAGGAAGGAAATTAAACATTGATAGAGTGAGAAGTAGAAAGTCCATCCAGGAAATAAAAGATTCACATTCTGTCTTTCATTGGTCATTTTATCTTAGAAGTCTAAAAATACCATTTTCAAATTAAGGAAAAAATCGAGAGTTGTGACTATAATCTTCGAGGAGACTGACATTTCTGATAAAGATATTTGATTTTTTACTGGTAGGCATTAGGGATAAATTAAACTTTTTGTAAAAACAAGTGACATGACGCAAATTATTTTTTAATCTATTATATCCATTCACTGGGTAGATAATTAGTGAGCATCCAGTATGATCTCAATTCAATACTTGATAAGTATTGACCCAGTCTTAAAATTACTTAGTAGAAAAACCATAGCATTCAGGTCAAATGACTAAATCCTTCGAATCTTCTGCTTCCTCATTTCTAAAAAGGGATGATGATGAGAACAATGAAAATGTCCCACTCAGATGAACCATAATGGAAAAGAATATGAAAATGAATATATATGTATATATAACTGAATCATTTTGCTGTACAATGGAAATTAGAACAACATTGTGAATCAACTACATTTCAATGGATTTTTTAAAAATAGTCTCACTTATGCATTTGATGCATAAAACCCCAAGCTAATGCATACAAAAGTGCTTTGCAAACTGCTAATAAAAATAAAATGTAATCTATTTCACATTTCAGTCTAAGATTTTCCTACCTTCCATTTCTAACTTTGCAAACATTGAAAATACCTAGAGAAAGAGGAACATGTGTAGAAAGTGTTCATGTGAATTCTTATTTGACTCAGGTTCTTACCATTTCCACCCACCAAGTTCATTGAAGTCATTTTCATTTCCTTTATTTCTGAAGCCTCTGATGCTATTTGATACCTATCTACACTGAGTTGAATTGCACTTAGGAAATTATTTCACTGTGCGACTCCAGGAGAGTCTGGTGTCACGTGAGGCAGGTATTACTGTAAGGCATTGTGACTCAAAAGAGAAAGCTGCTCATTATGTCAATTACATTTATGGGAAGCAAGGGAACCCAGTTTCCCATCCCTCTTGTGAATTCTTTCAGCAAATTAAATTATGGGCATGCAGACTTGTTTAATTAATGGAGTGCATTGCAACTTGGAATTATAGCATCTGGGCATGGAGAAATCAGTGAATTGCCATTTCAGAGATGCTTTCTACTTGGCTTTTCATCATGGATGGCTATTCAGAGCCCTTAATAATTGAGAGAAGGGAACCTCACTACGGTTGTATCTATATAAGACATCAACAACCTCTGAGTCGAGCATCGTGCCTTGTGCTTAGATGTCTAATAAATAGGTTTGCTTGGAAGAAAATACTCTATTAAGACTGTAGAGTGTGTTCATCATACAATTTCTTTCCCCAGTAATTTTGACAACATATAACTATGATACTTCCCAGTGTCAGCAACATTGGGATAGTTTGTAGCTTCTTACTCTGTGTTGTATAATCAAAGCTGATTGAATTAAGAAAAATAAAATGAACAAATCAAATATATCTTCTGCTAAGTGTACAAAAGTTGAAATTAGCCAATGTTTATTGAGTTTATGTTACATGCAGAGCACTTTCTTGGGCATCTTGGTTTACAAAGTTGAGAAGACTTAATCTTGGGAACTAGGAGAGATGGAAATATAAGCATAAATTCCTGCATATCTACTTGATTGTTAACTTAACAGGGACATTTGCAAAGTGCCTTGGAAATACAGATCCAGAAACAATGATAACTGTCGGAGGAAGTGGTGGACTCCTGCAGAGGAGGACGAGGAAAACTCTGCAGTACAAACGCTATTCCAGCTAAGAGAACAACTTAAGTCATGAAAGAATAAAAAATGGATCTTATTTCTGAGAAAACTGATCAGTCTAGTTTGGAGTGTCACTGGAAACAGAACCTTAAAGGGATACTGGAATAGCCCAAAGGCTATGCAGAGGAACTTGCATACATATGTTCACAAGGATCCATTAAGATGTTCCGAAGAAGGACAAGACCATTCCTATTTGAGAAACTCCAATTTGAAGAGGCACATGCACCCTAACACTCACAGCAGCATTACTTGCCATCGCCGAGACATGGAGGCAACCTAGATGTCCATCAACGGGTGAGCAGGTGAAGAAGACGTGGTGTGCATATACAGCAGAATGCTGCCAGCCACTGAAATGGAATGGAATACTGCCGTTGGCAGCAACATGGATGCACCCAGAGGTTATCATACTAAGGGAAGTAAGCCAGACAGACAAAGACAAACATCGTAAGATATCACTTGTATGTGGAACCTAAAAAATGATGTAGATGAACTCATTTACAGAAAAGAGACAGACTCACCGGCATAGAAAACAAATTTATGGCTACCAAAGGGGAAAAGTGAGTGGAGCGGTAAATTAGGAGTTTGGAATTAACATATATACACTACTATATACAAAACAGATAACCAACAAGGTTCTACTGCATGTCGCAGGGACGTATACTTGATATCTTGCAGTAACCTATGATAGAAAATGATATGAAAGATAATTAATATATAAAAATTATTATGTATGTTTATATTATCCTCTGTCTGTGGAATTCTCCAGGCAATACTGGAGTGGGTTGCCATTCCCTTCTCCAGGGATATATATAGATATATAATTTATGGGGCTTTCCTGGGGGATTAAAGAATCCACCTGCCAACGCTGGAGACACAGTTTCCATCCCTGGGTTGAGGAGTTCCCTTGGAGGTGAAAATGGCTCCCCTCTCTAGTATTCTTGTTTGGAGAATCCCATGGACAGAGGAGCCTGGCTGGTTACAGTCCACGGGGTCACCAAAGAGTCAGACACAACTTAGCAACTAAACAGCAATACAAAATTTATATAAATATATATTTATATACGTAATGCTGAATCACTCTGCTTCACATCTGAAAGTAATACAAGATTGTAATCAACTACATTTCAATAAAAATGTGAAAAAAAGTTAGAAAAGGTCATACCTGCTTTTATAAGATCAGTGATCCCACGTGGATGGATAGTGCTGGCGGAAGCAGAAGAAGAGTATGGTCAGTAGGGCAGTAGGTGAGCGTGGGAGTTCCTCCAAGTGTCCCGGAGAAGGATCTGGAGGCCTGGACAGAGGGCGGCGGTGGGAGAGAAGGGGCAGAGCAGCTGGGCACCACTGTTAGCTGCTGGCATCATTTTCCGTCCTAGGTAGCAGCGCCTGGGTTTGACTGGCCATATCTCCCTCTGCGATCACCTGTGTGGTTTGAGGAAGCTGACTCTGTGTCTTCTCAAACAGAGGAGCAAGTGAGGAAGAACAAGCTATTTGCATGCTTTCCTTGTCAGGATCCTATCAAGGGATCCAGAGCAGAGACGTGCGATCAGAATGAGTCTTGAGACATACTAGGAACTGAGCCAAACAGTACGGCGTAAGCATGTCTCACATCTTCACGTTTCTTCAACGTGATTTCCACTTACTCAACCAATTCCATTACACTACACTACCACAGTTTATTTAATCCTTCCCCCAACTGTGCCCATTCAGGGATGTCTCTTCACATTATTTTTTTTTCTTTTTATAAACAATGAACATCCTTATAGAAAGTGTATAATTATGTTCTTAGGATAAAGTTTGAGACTGGTTTTATTACAGGATCAAAGGGGGCTATCTAATTGCCTTTTATATGAAAGCAAAAGTTGCGGATTATCTAACTCTGATAGAGCTCTCGCATCCTGTAGTTAACAGCAGCTGACTTATAATTGGATCCATCCAAGTAATGTTTTTAGAAACTGCAAGCTTATTTACGAGACTAGATTCTGAAGCAGCTTCTCCTCTCTACACTATTTAAAGATAAAGCTTAACCAGATATGAACCACTGATAGCCACTCCAGAGATTTTCAGAACATGGTCCTGTCATTAGCAAGCAAATTTGAAAAATCCCCTGTCTTCCCCTATTCCCATCAATTAATATCAAAATCCTATGTATTTATCTTTTAAAGACAACTAAAATACTGCCATTCGCAGAAACTTCTTTATTTAGAATTAATCTCAGTAATCGCTCCTTTTTCTGCACTTTCTGTTTTTACTTCCTTAACACATTTTTTTTTTTTTTCTTTTCTACAACCATCTCCTCACCTCCATCCTCAAATTTCTGCTTGGAAGGTGTGGGGACTTCACACTCAAGTTCTCCAGGCCTCTGTCTCCCACATAGTCCTCAACCAAGACACTACTTTTGCACCTAGCATTCTTTCTCAACTGACCCTCTTTCTTTGTGAAGTAGCCGCAGTTAAGATACGGCCTCTCCTGGCCACTGTGCTGGTACATGTAGAAAGGGTATTATTCTGTGTTTGATGGGCTCCCCTGGTGACTCAGAGTGCAAAGAATCTGCCTACAATGTGAGAGACCTGAGTTCGATCCCTGGGTCAGGAAGATCCTATGGAGAACAGAATGGCTACCCATTCCAGTATTCTTGCCTGGAGAATGCCATAGATAGAGGAGCCTGGCAGGCTGTAGCCCATGGGTTCTCAAAGAGTCAGACAGGACTGAGCGACTCACCTTTTCACTTTCACTTTCTGTTGTTTCAATGCCCAGGGTCTCTGCTTTCTGAGTAAGTGCTGTGCTGTGCTTAGTCATGTCTGACTCTTTGTGATCCCATGGTCTATAACCTGCCAGGCTCCTCTGTCCATGGGGATTCTCCAGGCAAGAATACTGGAGTGGGTTGCCATGCCCTCCTCCAGGGGTTCTTCCTAACCCAAGGATCGAATCCAGGTCTCCCTCATTGCAGCTGGATTCTTTACCATGTGAGCCACCAGAGAAGCCCAAGAATACTGGTGTGGATAGCTATCCCTTTTCCAGGGGATCTTCCTAACCCAGGACTTGAACCAGGGTCTCCTGCATTGCAGGCCAATTCGTTACCAGCTGAGCTACCAGGGAAGCCCCTTTCTGACTATGCCTTACTACCAAAAAAGAAAGAAAGAAAGAAAGGTAAGCAAGGATTGAAGGGAAGACATACTCTTTTTCCAAAACATTATTATGTCCAGCAAGCCTAGAAGACATAAGTATGCCCAGGGGAATGTCCTCAGTTGGCCATTGGCATACACAGCAAGCAGGGACTTCTTAGTACTTCTTTCACCAGAGTCGCCAGCACCCACAGTGCAGAGGTAGCAGTGACTGTTGGTCTAGGGCTCACAGCGGCCGTGCACAACTTCAGTTGTTTCTGTGTGTGACCTTAATTTTTGTTGCAACTCACCATCTTTCTGAAGCTAGGTCCTCCAGTCTGGTTACCCAGGCTCCCTGTTGACGCTCAGAGTTACCTTTATACCAGTGATTCATTCCTTTCTGCTTCTGTTAGCCGAGCCCATTTCTTTTGTTCCCAACAGCGGCCTTAGTGGACAAAGGGTGGCCCTGCCTGTGTGATAAAAATGTTAGGATTGTGTAATTCAGATGATTATTTGAACTAAAAAGCCTCTTGATGAAAGTGAAAGAGGAGAGCGAAAAAGTTGGCTTAAAGCTCAACATTCAGAAAACTAAGATCATGGCATCTGGCCCCATCACTTCATGGGAGATAGATGGGGAAACAGTGGAAACAGTGGCTGACTTTATTTTTCTGGGCTCCAAAATCACTGCAGATGGTGACTGCAGCCATGAAATTAAAAGACGCTTACTCTTTGGAAGGAAAGTTATGACCAACCTAGATAGCATATTGAAAAGAAGAGACATTACTTTGCCAACAAAGGTCTGTCTAGTCAAAGCTATGATTTTTCCAGTGGTCATGTATGGATGTGAGAGTTGGACTGTGAAGAAAGCTGAGCACCGAAGTACTGATGCTTTTGAACTGTGGTGTTGGAGAAGACTCTTGAGAGTCCCTTGGACTGCAAGGAGATCCAACCAGTCCATTTTAAAGGAGATCAGTCCTGGGTGTTCTTTGGAAGGAATGATGCTAAAGCTGAAACTTCAGTACTTTGGCCACCTCATGTGAAGAGCTGACTCATTGGAAAAGACCCTGATGCTGGGAAGGATTAGGGGCAGGAGGAGAAGGGGACGACAGAGGATGAGATGGCTGGATGGCATCACCAACTCGATGAACATGAGTTTGAGTGAACTCCGGGAGTTGGTGATGGCCAGGGAGGCCTGGCATGCTGTGATTCATGGGGTCGCAAAGAGTCGGATGCTACTGAGCGACTGAACTGAACTGAACTGAGACCCAAGTTCAGAGATTTGATAGCACAAGAACCTGCAAAGGAATCTGTGTGACCCGTCTCACATACAGAAAATAAATGATGGCTAGAGTTCTGAAAAATTGGAGCTACAGAGTATTAATAACATATTTGCTATCATTTTGGATCTAACTGTGCCCAGAGAATCAACTGTTCTGATGAAATAATGTTATAGTCTTAGACGAATCAAGTATCTTTTACAGCAAAGTAGGGTTGTAGCATTAGTTTTAACCCCATCTCATCTGAAATTATTCAATGTGTACTTTAAAGTCACAAAATCTTTAAGTACTATCTTTTGCTTGAATTGATTTCCCATGAATTAAGAACGTTATTTTTTTTCTTTTTTTACATTTAGTATCCTTTTCATATTTCTTCAGAAATGTTACCATCTCAGAATCTCAATTACTTCATATGGACATCTGGATCAAGCCAATTATTGTATCTTTCTCATCCAATACATGAGCAAGCATCCATAAAGGATAGCATCTGCTGTCTGGTTAATTGCACTAGTATCTGGGAGAATATGAAATAATTTCATGTTTTGTAAGTAGTGTAGCTCAAATAGAAGCCTGGAATCATCTTTCCCATCATCCTGTCCTGACTGTCTGTTTATAGTCCAAAGTAATTAAAGAACAAACTTTGGTATGATTGTTCCTGATAGTACTTTTATAAAAATAATTATCTCACCATTTCACTTTCTGTTTACTTTCTTCTTCAAATGCCAACTATCACCATTTGGCAGAAAGAATAGTCTCACTTAGAAGATGGATTTTTCTCAAAGATCAACAGATTTTTCTGGGAAGAGAAAAAATAATGACTTGGAATTCATGATAAAATTGTAAGAAAACATACATATAAAGTGACTTTTTGAAGTTAATGATTAAACTAGTTTCTCTCAATTGCTTTACCTTCAGCCATAGAGGAGGGGGCTACTAACTAATACTTCAAAATTAATATAATTGATTTTTGATGAGAGGTTGTTTCCTGCAAACAGGAAGGTAAATAGGAGGAAACGCTCTGAAGAGTCCTAAGTAGAAATTCTACATGAAACAATATCAACGGTGATTTCAAATCGCACTAGATACTCTGTTATGGGAAACTGCTGAAATCACTATCACGTTATTCAGATATCTTGGGCTCTGCAGAGGGACTCAGGATGACTAAAGTAGGCAAGGGCAGAGTGGAAGGAAAAAGTTCATCTTTGAACTGGCAGGAATACAGTAGTGTTATAAAGTTTTCATTTGTTGCCTCCTTTTCAAATATCAATACAATTTGAAAATTACTGTCTTAAAAGTTGGCATGCAATTCTTTTTCTATTTTTAAAAAATTTATTTACTTTTAACTGGAGGATAATTGCTTTACACTATTATGTTGGTTTCTGACATGTATTAACATGAATCAGCCATAGATATATGTATGTCCCCTCCCTCGTGCAACCCCACCTCCCACCCCATCCCAGCCCTCTAGGTCATCACAGAGCATAGGGTTTGAGCTCCCTGCATTGTACAACAGATTTCCACTGGCTATTGAATTTTACATATGATAATGTATGTTTCAGTGCTACTCTCTCAATTCATGCCACCCTTTCCTTCACCCCCGTGTCTACAATTCTGTTCTCTAGACAGCTATATTTAATTAAATTTCATCTTAAAGAAGTGAACTGTTTGCTATGTCATATTTAGGGAGTTCAGTGGCTTAGAATCAACCTAGAGGGTGGCAGGTTCCTAGGGTGATAAAGTCGACCCACCAAGCAAGGTTTCTGAAGGACAGAGTTTCAGGCAAATATAGCATTTAGCCTGTTCAATTCACTCTAAATTAGAGCTCATTACTCTCCATGATACATTTGATTGCTCTCAAATTCTCAGTAAATGCACCATGAGAGGAACACTGCTCTTCCTTTTGATCAGCAAGCAAAGCTTCCTTGGGAATACGTCAGAGACGTCACTCATCTCCGGGCAGTGGAAAGAGTCAGAACAGGAGAGCTCTCGGAAGCTGCTGACCTTGAGAGAACTCAGCAAAAGGCCAGGAGAAGCAGACAATCAGAAGTAGGCAAACAATAAACAGAGTCTAAGGCCAGGAGTCCTCACTTTGAAAGTTCAGTACTTTGGCTGACAAGATCCATTATTCACATCCCTCTTGTCCTTAAAGTTTCCTTCTTTTATGTTCACGAAAACAGGACACAGGCCTCCGCCATCCCAAGAATATGAACAGTCAACCACAAAGACATGTAATTATTTTCCACATTTAGACTGCTGCAGTCAGGTAGCTCTGTTGGAATCCAGTTTCTGCTGCCACAATCCAACAGAAGCTGGGGAGAAATATGGAAAGGAGTGTCATGGATGAGTGGTGATGTTAATCTATTTCCAATATATATGCATGCATAATCAGAATACAAAGTATTATATAAATGCACATATATAATTGGTATACAAAATATCAATAGTGAAAGTGTTAGTCGCTCAGTCATGTCTGAGACTCTCTGCGACCCCATGGACTGTAACCCGCCAGGTTCCTCTGTCCATGGAATTCTTCAGGCAAGAATACTGGAGTGGGTTGCCATTTCCTTCTCCAGATCAATAGTGAATTTTGTTGTTGTTGTTCAGTCACTCAGTTGTGTCTGACTCTTTGTGACCCCATGGACTGCAGCATGCCAGTCTTCCCTGTCCATCACCATCTCCCGGAGCTTGCTCAAACTCATGTCCATTGAGTCAGTGATGCCATCCAACCATCTCATCCTCTGTCATCCCCTTCTCCTCCCACCTTCAATCTTTCCCAGCATCAGGGTCTTTCCCAATGAGTCAGTTCTTCACATCGGGTGGCCAAAGTATTAGAGCTTCAGCTTCAGCATCAGTCCTTCCGATGAATAGTCAGGATTGATTTCTTTTAGGATTGACTGGTTTGATCACCTTGCAGTCCAAGTGTATATAATATCGATATTTTATACTGGTTATATAAAATATCGATACTATACACACATATAATCAGTATACAAATTATCAATAGTATATATACACAAACATAGTCATGTATATACAGAATATCAATATTATATACACACATACATAATCAATATATAAAACATCAGTATTAAGACTCTCTAGTGGGTCTTCCCAAACATGCATGTAATTCTTCCCAAACGTGTTAGGTCACAGACATATATATATATTTTTGAAAGTCATTCTACAGAGAAAAATAGCTTGGAAATCCTGCCTGAAAATGAAGACGCTCAGACAGGGAAGGTGCTCGTGACACCTCTCCTTTCCCCCTTTCTTGTCATCGGCTCTATCATAAAAACGTGCCACGGACCCTGCAGGAGCGCTGCTGGTGACGGTGGATGCATGTAAAGGACCAGAGAGTAATAGTTTACTCTTTAAAGGGAGCCATTGACAGAGGTAATTGAGAGCATATGACTGCTTCCAATTAAACTTTATTTAGGAAACCAGACCACATATGGTCCGGGGGTCATACTCTGCTGGCCCCTGGTCTAGAGCTGGACAGCTAACATCCTGAGAAAACTGCTTTCTTTTCACAGCTCCAAGGTGTTTGTTTCCTTCCAAGAAAAATGAAAATAGGGAATCAGCTCACTTTTTCTCAGGTTTCTATTGCAAAAATCATTCATTTTATTCATCCCCACCAACTAGTTGAGCATCTTCTATGCGCCAGGCACAGAGGTGTGGTCCCCATTTGATGCTAGCTCCTGGTTCTTATTAAACAGTAAGAACTTTATCACATTTTCCTTGGTGCCCCGGATCTTGGTTTGGGGTAATGATGGAGTTTTTAAAGTGAGATTTGCATTAGGGATTTTAGCATCTGTTGCACTGGTCCCTCCTCTTCCATTTACAGCTAGTTCTCAGTTCTTTGAAACTAGAACCTAGGAAACAGATTATTTTTAAACTAAGTGGAGAGCTTTACACTTGTGAATGGGCCCTTTCTTTTGTTAATTTTGGGCCAATATTTTTGTAATTTTTCCCCATGCTGCTGCTGCTGCTAAGTCACGTCAGTCGTATCCGACTCTGTGAGACCCCATAGACGGCAGCCCACCAGGCTCCCCGTCCCTAGGATTCTCCAGGCAAGAACACTGGAGTGAGTTGCCATTTCCTTCTCCAATGCATGAAAGTGAAAAGTGAAAGTGAAGTCGCTCAGTCGTGTCTGACTCCTAGCAACCACATGGACTGCAGCCCACCAGGCCCCTCCATCCGTGGGATTTTCCAGGCAAGAGTACTGGAGTGGGGTGCCATTGCCTTCTCCGAATTTTTCCCCATAGTTACCTATATAAACTACCTAATTAAACTTCTAAGAAGAAAATATCTGATACTTTCTAACATTCTTTATAACATCTTCAGATCAGATCAGTCGCTCAGTCGTGTCTGACTCTTTGCGACCGCATGAATCGCAGCACACCAGGCCTCCGTATCCATCACCAACTCCAGGAGTTCACTGAGACTCACGTCCATCGAGTCAGTGATGCCATCCAGCCATCTCATCCTCTGTTGTCCCCTTCTCCTCCTGCCTCCAATCCCTCCCAGCATCAGAGTCTTTTCCAATGAGTCAACTCTTCGCATGAGGTGGCCAAAGTACTGGAGTTTCAGCTTCAGCATCATTCCTTCCAAAGAAACCCCAGGGCCGATCTCCTTCAGAATGGACTGGTTGTAACATCCTACTCAATAAGTATTTGTTGAATGCATTAGTGTTATATTATTTCAATCAATTCTTAGGCTACTTTCATAAACATAATATGTTTTCATTTCTAAAGTGGTGTATTTATTCCCATATTTCTTTTGATTTGGTTCATTTCACGAAGGATATGGGGTGAAGGGAAGGCTGCAAAATGTTCTCTCATAAGGATAGATATAAAGTAATACATTGATTTTTTCATTGAATCTCTACTAATACAGATAAAAGTCATTTACTGTCATTAAGTACTCAGAGGGAAATGAGAACTGAAAAAGTAAAAATTGGGCCTATTAAAGTAAGGAAAGTAATGATTCGGAAGATACAAAAAAGTTAATTTCATTTCAGTGTAGAGAATGTCTATGCTTCTATCTAAAAATCCTTGCCATGGAGGTATTCTTGATATGATACGATATAGGTTAAATTTGATATGATAAAGGGTGAATTTGGTTTTCCGTAGAGGTTGATCTCTTGCATTTTGTTTTCTAAAAAAACACCAAAACCCATGAAATCTATCTAAACTTTAATGAAGGGAAGGCTCCATCTCAATATTTTAATTAAGGGAAATGGTGCTTACATATGTGCGCTCAGTTGCCCAGTCGTGCTCAGTTCTTTGCGGCCCCATGCACTGTAGCCTGCCAGGCTCCTCCATCCATGGGGTTTCCCAGGCAACAATACTGGAGTGGTTGCCATTTCTTTCTCCAGGGGGTCTTCCTGACCCAGGGATGGAACCCATGAATCTTGCTTCTCCTGCATTGGCAGGCAGATTCTTTAGCACCAGTGCCACCTGGGAAGCATAGCTTAAGATGAATTGTTAAAAGGAAGCCATGTGAAAGAACAGAAGAGATCCAGCAGTTTCAGAGAAGTACACAGGTAGATGGTTCCATTACACTCTGAGAACGCAGTCATCAACACGTCTGCACTCGGCTTCTCGTTACTTCTCTCTTAGGCTGTGGATGTCAAGTTTATCTTTCACAAATCTCACCTGAGGTTGGGTTTAAGCAGGATTTAGTCTTTGTGAAGCAAACATTTTTTCATGGGTTTAAAAGAGCCTTCATTTCCTTTTTAGATTTCCACCAGTAATTTGGCAGAAATAACACATTCTTCTCATAATTATATTTATATCTCTGTATTTCCTAAGTGGTATTTATTATATTTCCTTCTTAGGAGGGAATTTCTTTTTTTTTCCTTAAAATTCTTCAAACAATGGGTCAAAAGCTAAAAACTATTAAAAAGCAGTACTCAGTATAATTTCCTACAACAATGTTTCACTTCCTTATTGCATTTAGGAGGATCTGATCATAGGGAAGCTGTTTACTGTCTGGCTTGAGAATTAAGGATGATTGTAACATGGTCCCCAGCTATATCTTGAGTAAAGTTCTGTATGGACATAAGTGTTTTAAAATCAAGTTAAAAATAAAGTTTAGGATATTTTATCTCTCTCGTTGTTCTAAAATGTTCCATTTTTCCAAATGGTATCAAATTAGAGTGTGTACTAAATATGGTTTGTGTCATTCAAAGGCATTAAAGTGGAGATGCTCTTAGGCACTCTTACATGTACAAACTTAGAGGGAAATTTGGGCAATTCATCCAAGGATAAGACGTGCATACCTTTTTAATCTACAGTTCCACCTCTAGGGATTTATCATACTGAAACTTAACTATAAGTTGCAAACTGTGGTTTTTCCAGTAGTCATGTATGGATATGAGAGTTGGACCATAAGGAAAGCTGAACACCAAAGAATTGATGCTTTTGAACTGTGATGTTGGAGAAGATTCTTGAAAGTTCCTTGGTCTGCAAGGAGATCCAACCAGTCAATCCTAAAGAAATTAGTCCTGAATGTTCATTGGAAGGATGGTTGCTGAAGCTGAAGCTCCAATACTTTGGCCACCTGATGTGAAGAACTGACTCATTTGAAAAGACCCTGTTGCTGGGAAAGATTGAAGGCAGGAGGAGAAGGGGACGATGGAGAATGAGATGGTTGGATGGCATCACTTACTTGATGGACTTGAGTTTGAGCAAGCTCTAGGAGCTGGTGATGGACACGGAAGCCTGGCATGCTGGAATCTATGGGGTCACAAAAAGTCAGACATGATTAAGCGACTGAAATGACTGATATATATAAGGATAGTCATTAGAGCATTCCAATAACAAAAACCAGAAATAGCTGTTTTCATTAGAATTGAATGGTGTTCAGTAGCTCAATTTTATCTGACTCTTTGCAACCCCATGGACTGTAGCCTTTGGGGCTCCTGTTCCCATGGAATTTTCCAAACAAGAATACTAGAGTGGGGTGCCATTCCCTCTTCCAGGGGATCTTCCTGACCCAGGGATTGAACCCAAATCTCTTGTGTCTCCTGAACTGACAGGCAGATTCTTTACCACTAGTGCCACCTGGGAAGCCCCACTGAATGGCAGAGGTTACACAACCCTGGCAGGTTAATGGTAGGCTAAATAATTTTCTAGGCAGGAGTCCTGGAGTGGGTTGCCATTTCCTTCTCCAGGGGATCTTCCCAACCCAGGGATCAAACTCGGGTCTCCCACACTGCAGGCAGACACTTTACCGTCTGAGCCACCAGGGAAGCCCAAATAATGATAGGTTTAATGGCAGGTTAAATAAACAATGATGTGTTGAGGGAAGATCAAGAAAGGTGGTCCCAATAGAATTTTAAGTGGAAAAAAAATACAATTAAAAAATATATATGGGTTGCAAACCCAAAAGATTTTTAAAATGTGCTTCTTTCTTCATGTGGCAAAGAATTACTAAGATGTAGTTACCCTTAAGAAGGATTTGTGTACATTAAGGATTAAATAGTTCCACAATTGTTTTCTTAATAGAACTAAGGGTTGGGGAGGGGTTATCACTCTTGATTTTCTCTCTAAGTAACTCATTTTGGTGATCATTTGCCCTTTTCAGACTTTAAGAGTTAACATTTAGTTTTAATGGCGAGTAAAAATCAATGGAATGCATATCACTCAAAATGTTTAAAACTTCAGTCTTATCCTTTACCACTTTTTTTTTTCTTTCTTCATTAAAGAATCTGGTTCCCTTAAACATTTCAATATTTAAGTGAGCTATCAAAATCAGAAAGAAAAAAAAAAGAAGATGGAAGTCTTCTGGTATAAGGGGAAAAAATTGACTTTGAATATAGACTCTCAAATTAAGAACTGCATAGAATTCATTTCACTAGCCAGAATAAGAGAGCTTTTTACTACTACCTTCCTAATACTGCTTTAACCCAGAAAAATCTCCCTGTGGATATTGCTTCCTGAAATATCACCAATATCTAATTCAAGGGAAAAAAATAGCATGAATGTTGTTGTTTTCAACCCAGGACAAAGTGAGGCGGAGGAAGAACCAACTAACCAACCACACACACAAACACACACACACTCAGCGTCAAAACCAAAAACAAGCAGAAAGATTGAATGTAAGTGTCAATGAGGTATTCTAAAAGCAGCTGCTGAAATTCTGACAAAGAGATGTTACATTATTGTATATCTTATGTTACAGGATCTATCAGTTTACTTAAACTAGACAATCTGTACTTTTTCAAACACAAAATATCAGCTATTCATTCACACTTAACCATGCTTTCGTGAAAGCTACAAACCAGTGAATATTTTCTCTGCCCCTTTAGGAAGCGCCTCAGTCCTCCAAGTAAGCCTTCTACAAACAAACAAACAAAACAACAAAACCCAGCAACGATGAAACCTGCACGGTGGCCTGTTTGAGACCCTCCAGGTTTCTCTGTTCAGAGTCAGGCCAGCCTTTTGGAGTCAGTGCCATCATTTCTGGACCTCACTTCTTTCTTCACTGTAGGAGTTTACTTTGCTGAGTTATGTTCCCTTAAAGCTTCCCTATTAGGAGGCATGATTCAGTCAGATTGAAAATAGCAACACTTTGAAACCAGGGCAACCTGGGATTAGACCCCAAATCCACTGCTTGGTGGGTGTGTGGTCTAAAGAGACAAGACCCCTAATTGCTCTGACATCCAGAGTTGTCACCTGAAAAATTGGCGTAATAATTCCTGGGTGGATTGCAAGATAATTGTAAGTGTTAGAAAAAATTCACATTAAAAAGTCCCTGGCACATAGTAGCTTCTTAATATAGAATAAGTATTATTATGATTGTTCTTTTATTATTATTTAATTAGCTTAAACCATATTCAAGTTCCCTACTGGAAAAATATTGTCATCTAAAACACTATATAAATGTGTTTTAAAATGCCAGCTGCTAAGTATTTAAGGGCAGGTAGAGCTATTAACATCCATAGCATGGCAGAGGTTCATTAAGCTCAGACATGAGTTTGAAGTAGTCCAAAGAGACTGAAGTTTAAGAGGAGGAAAAAATCAGAGGACAGGACTATGCATGCTTTATAGCATCTTTAAAATAACAGAAACAATAACAGCTCACATGTAGCAGGCACTTTGCACCAGGCATCCCTCTAACTGCACTGTGACATTAGTTAACCACCCTAGAAATCCCATATTGCACTGTTAGTGTATCCATTTCACGGATGAGAAAACTGAGTCACAGTGAGGTCTATGTATCCATGTATGACGATGAAAAAGAAGAGTAAAGTCCTTAATCTCATGGAATTCACATTACATCTAGACATAAAGACAACGGACAAACAACAGCAATAACAAAAATATGTAAATACATATAATGCTAATATTATATATTATATATATATATCTTGAATATTATTCAAGGACAAATTAAATAAAAATTGTGTATATTTTGACAAAAAGTTAAGGTAGGGTATGGGAGAAATAGATGAACTGTTTTAATTTTTCTGTTTTTTTTTTTTAGTTTACATTTAAAAAGAGGAGGTAGAGATAAACTGTAAAGATGTAATCATTTGCTAGAGAAAAGAGTTTTTAATTTAACTTTTTATTTTGTATTGCTGCTGCTGCTGCTAAGTCGCTTCAGTCGTGTCTGACTCTGTGCGACTCCATAGACGGCAGCTCACTAGGCTCCCCATCCCTGGGATTCTCCAGGCAAGAACACTGGAGTGGGCTGCCATTTCCTTCTCCAATTTTGTATTGGGGTATAGCCAATTAACAGTGCTGTGATAGTTTCAAGTGAACTGTGACGGACCCAGCCATATATATGCATGTATACATTCTCCCCCAAACCCCGCGCCCATCCAGACTGACACATAACATTGAGCAGTGTTCCCTGTGCTATGCAGTAGATCCTTGCTGGCTATTCATTTTAAATATAACCGTATGTACGTGTCCATCCCAAATTTCTCCAGCAACCATCAGTCCATTTCTAAGTCTGTGAGTCTTTTTCTGTTTTGCAAGTTCATTTGTAAGGAAAAAAAAAAACCTAATAAATAAATCCATGCAGCAAATTATATGTTAAACAGTAGATATTTATCAACAAAGATAATGAAAAATTGCTCCTATATTATAAAGAGAACAAACACAAGTAGATAAACAGAAAAGTATACGGTAAAGCACAAAATGTCAAAACAAACAAGTGTCTGATCACCTGAGCTGTGCAGGTGGCCCCGGCTACCTAGAGTAGGCAAGTCCCTAGGTGGGCCAGACCACTGGTTGCCCACAGAAAAAGTGACTCCAGTCTCTCTGGACAAAGTCAGAACACCCGAGACTCAACTGCAGAAGAAGAGCCAGGAGTTAGAATCCAGAAAAATAAGCCCAAGAAGTTTTATTCCACTGGGTACCAGAAGAGGCTTCTGGAAGACAATGTGAATAAGACATCCTTGTCCATATCTGGGCTTTGATGACAGAGCTTCCACGACATTATGAGAGTGCACCAGATTTGATTGGATTTACAGCTGAGAGCAGAAATAGGCATAACTCAAAAGAAAGCAGTGTACTCGATAAACTATTATTTTAAAAGTTTAATATCACTGTTAGGTGGCTAGATAGCATCACTGACTCGATCAGCATGAATCTAAGCAAACTCTGGGAGACAGTGGAGGACAGGGGAGGCTGGGGTGCTGCAGTTCATGGATCACAAGAGTCAGATATGACTTAACAACTGAAGAACAAAAACAGCAGGTAATTAAAGAGAAACAAAATAGAAGATCCATTTGCTCATTCATTCCTTAAAAACATATTTTTGAAAGTTGTCTACATGCAGGCACTGGGAATGTAGCAATAAACGAAATCGACAAAAAATCCCTGTCTTCATCAAGCCCATATTTTTGGTGGGGATAACGAAAATTATAGAAAATAAATCATATGTAATTTGACGTTAGCATGAAGCACAAGAGAAAAAGCATAGGAGGATTTGGAGGGATGGTCATGGCCAGCAAGATGGCAGAGTAACAGGTCTAAGTCAGACACAAAGAGAAGGCGAAGGCGGCGGAGGAGCAAAGCCCTGTGATCGCTCTTTTATTGCATAACGTTGGTGGAAAATGCAACCAACACTGGGCTTTGTGCCTGACTGTCTGTGTATGAGTTCTTCCCCACTGGGGGACTGTGTTGTAGTTTCCTCGTTTGCAAATTAGTGGTGGTGGTGATGCCAGCTCCGGGACTGTCGTGAGGATTAAGTGAGGTAATAAAGAAAAACAGTTCACGGTGACTCATGCAGCAAGCACTTGAGGCTCGTTTCCATCATATCCGTTGGTCAATTACTACAGCAAACTTCTTTTCATTGCAGTGTTCACTGCTAATGAGGATAGGACAATATATCTTGGTAAGGATAGGGCATAGTTGATATGATTAAGGGGGAAATGTGTTTTAGTTAGGGTGTTTTTTTTTAAGTATGCGTGCGCATATGTATGCTCAGTTGTGTCTCTGTGCGACCCCATGGACTGTAGCCCACCAGGCTTCTCGGTCCATGGAATTTTCCAGGTAAGAATGCTGGAGCGGGTCACCATTTTCTACTCCAACTTAAGTACACAGACCTTTAAAAACACTTGTCCGGGCCTCTGAAGTTAGAGTGCGCATGAGGGCTTGTGGAATTAGAGGGTCAGTGATGCTCCTGGTGGTCTTCATTGCTCCTTTATGCCATCCGTGGTGGTTTCTTCTCTGCAGGCTTGTAGCACCACAGGGACCCTGTATCCAGGCATGATGCTGTCTGGAATGATGCACTTCAACACGACAGGCTAGACACATGCAACTATTTACATTCCATCTAATAAACACAATTTCAAGTTCATTCCACATATTGCTGATAGGGTAATAGAATTATAATCATTTTTAAAAAATTCATGTTTTCTGTTATTAAAAATTTTCAATTTCTGCTATTTTTTGCAGAGAAATAATCATTAAGAAATACACACCCACAAATATACATATCATATGTATGTGTTAGATATAGTTAGCTAGCACACACATACCTACTTAGCTAACTTGGGGTCGCAAAACAGCCGGACATGACTCAAGCGACTTAGCAAAGCACAGCATATACATACATGCATATCTATATCTTGTCGAAATGTCTTCTTGATTAATATGATATAGAAAAACTATTCTTAATATGTATAGAAGGAATATTGCATGTTTAATATCATTGCAACTGAAAAAATAGAACAAGATCAGAATGGAATATATAGAAATTTTGGCAGATATTGTTAAGAAAATTATAGGTGACAATTTTTCCTACCTTTCTAGATTTTATTAATTATATGTTACCTTTATCTTGGAAGTTTAAAAAAGTACATAAGAAAACAAATGAGGAAGAAAGCAATGTTTCTTTTAGGAATACTGTAGTTTACAAATCTGGGTTCATATGCAATTATTTCACAATAAGGTCAAGTCAGTTCTTTTAGTGTGAAAATAAAAGCGAGGACACACATCACTCCCTTAAATGTTGAACATATCGATTAGTTTTTAACTTTTTACATGCTATAAAAACATTGTTTATATAGTAACTAAAGACTTAATAGACAATATCTTACAAAACAATTTTGTTTATAGCTTTGCATTTTAGCAAGGTACAGATTTACACAGAGTTTTTCAAGCTGAGGTCAGTGGAAGTCTGGAGTTAGATAGGAAGCCTCTGACCAGCAGAAGTGACCAATCAGGGAACTGGAGAGAAAAAGACAGACTTTGACACTCTGACCACTGCATCTAATTAGAGAAGCTGTACTTTGATCTGCTGTCTTTTACAGTGAATTGCTATGTACACTTTTATTTAGGAGAAAATCAAGTCTCAGTAATGCAAGGACTCACTGCTTTAAGTGGTGGAAATGCTGTCCACTGGTCTCATTTCTGCCCTGCAGGAGAGCAGTTGAGAGAAATATTAGAAGGAACTCTACATTTATATTCAGAGTTGTACATAACCTTCTCTGTTTGCATACAAACTAAGCTTTCCACCTCTAGTTGCTTGATGTACTAACTACAGTCACAGGGCAATCTGCCTCTTAGAACCCAGTGGTGAAAATGCCATGAAGGACTGCACCTGCTCTGGTTTTTTCAGTGAATACATACTGTGCCTGTGTGTGTGTGTGTGTGTGTGTGTGTGTCTGCGTGCTCGTGCATGCTCTGTTGGATTCAACTCTTTGCAGCCCCATGGAATGCAGCCTGCCAGACTCCTCTTTTCATGGGATTCTCCAGGCAAGGATACTAGAGTGGGTTGCCATTTCCTCCTCACGGGGATCTTCCCCACCCAAGGATGGAACCTGAGTCTTCTTTGTCTCCTGCATTGCAGGTGGATTTTTTTACCCACTGAGCCACCTGGGAAGTTACATACAGTGTGGGTGTTCCCTACTGCAGTCATGTGGGATACCCAGAGGAAGACTGAGGCATGACTCCTGCAGTGAAATAGCTACACTTGAATCAGAGTAAGGGTGGGGAATACAGGGAGTTCTAAAATTAGTTGTGATGTTTTAAATGCATGAAATAGAAACCAAAATCTAAGCAAGGAAGAACTTTATAAATATCCAACAAAGAAGCAGAATTAAGGTAGCCACCCAGCCGGTTTATTCAGAAACTCAGTTCTGCAAGAAGACTTTTTTTTCCACTGCTCCTTTGCGACATCTGTTACAATGCTGTCTTCTTTTGCAGACTTGCAGTGTATCAGTGACCTTATGTCTGGAACAACATTGTCTAGAAGTTCTTCAATACAGTAGCCACAAGCCATGTGCAAGTATTTAATGAAAATTATATAAAACTCAAAGTTCAGTTTCTCTGTGGCCACATTTCAAAGCTCAAGACTCACATGTGGCTGGTAGCCATCCTGTAGGGCAGCCCAGGTATAGAATTCTACACCCACCTTTCCAGGGATCTACTGGATAGCATGGAATTTAGCAAAACTGACAATGATATTCCTGTGGCTCTTAAGAGAGAAGACATTTTCCTGTAAACATCCAAGTAATTTTTCCCAGACAGATTCCCATGTTCATTTGGATCAAAACCCTGACAGGCAATGGAATGACTGCTGGACCCTTTAACGAACCACAGATGGAGACACCATCCCTCCATCCCTGAGTCTGTTCTTCAGGCGAAAGGCTCTAGAAAGAAGCCTCAAGGGTCTCCTGTGATAAATTCTAGAGAACCTCGCAGCTGCTGGGAGGAACGCTCAGCCTAGAGGTGGCGCCATGGAATGGCATATTTGGCTTTCTGTGGACATGGGCCTGGGCAGATGTGGACCAGCAAAGGCGGGCCTCCCCTGGAGATGCTCTCGAACCTTCATCCCTCAGACTGTGCATGCACAGTCTCCCTTTCATGCAAACCGTGGCAAGTCCTGGCTTTTCCCAGCTCCCCTGCCGCTGGCTGGCTCCCCGAGAGGCACCGCTGCATTGGGACTCTGGGGGTGCTATGGTGGGGTGTCCACAAGGCCTGGGGTTTGCCAGACTCCTTGCAGACATGTGTGGGACGAGGGCCTCTGCTACCCCGGCAATGGCACTGCTCTTATCCCAGGATCCCGTGTGGACTTCCTAGAACTCCAGAGACCCCAGACAGCGCAGGAGATCTGGGTCCCTTCCCGAAGTCAGGGCCCAGCGCCTTGGGCCTGATGCAGGCAGGCCCCGGCTGCCTCGGTCACCCAGCGCCTGCCAGCCCATCGGCTCCTGCCTCTCCATAGGACCCGGCTTACTCACTTCGCTCACATCCCAGGCCACGTGGTGCTCCCCTGCCGCCGGGTGTGCTTTCCTGGAGATCTTCATGCTCCACCCATCGGGACTGGGCTCCCGCCTTGGCCTTGAGCATCCTCCAAGCTGGTGGGAAGAACACGGATGCAGGGGAAGGTGGGGATATGCAGCCAGTAGACTCTGTTAAGAAGATGCGGCGCTGGGGCCCAGGCAGCAGCAGCTGAATGACCTTGACTGCTTGCAGTCCGAGGAAGGCCAATCCCAAAGGTCTAGAATTGTCAGGTGAGCTTCCAATCAAGAACTTTTGATTTGAGCAGAATTTGAGGTTAAAAAAAAAAAAGATCTAGGTCTCTGGAGAGTGAGTGTAAGGATATTTCAAGCATGTTTTCTACTTTGTCACGTTTGGTCGCTTCAGTCGGGTCCGACTCTTTGCAACCCCATGGACTGTAGCCCACCAGCCTCCTTTGTCCATGGGATTCTCCAGGCAAGAATCCTGGAGCGAGTTGCCATTTTCTTCTTCAGCAGATCTCCTCGAGTCAGGGTTCAAACTGGTGTCTCCTGCACTGGCAGGTGGATTCTTTACCACCAAGCCACCTGGGACGCTCTTTCTACTTTTTACGATCTGTTATATATTTAGTTTTTAGCTTTACATCTATCCTGGTTTTCTAATTAAAATAGAAATCATGACTCAATTTGAAAAAAAAAGGAGACATAAATGAGTTCTTAATTGGAGAGCCTGGCCTTTTAGAATGGCCGTTCTGGAGAGAAGAGCTGGTCTGCACCCTGGAGTGTCTAGAAGGAAAGTCGAAGATGTATTTTACATGAGTCTATTTCAAAACGCTGATGACAGTGATAAGCACCGGGCTTGTCCTTTTGACATATGCTTTCAATCCTAAGTTTCCTATCAAAATGACTTTTAAAAATCTTTAAATTATTTTTTAATGTTTTTGCCTTTTAATTTTATATTGGAGTACAGTTGATTAACAATGTTGGGATAGGTTCAGGTGTACAGACAGGTGAATCAGTTATACATATGTACACATATCTATTCTTTTTCAAATTCTTTCCTCATTTAGGTTATTATATAATATCCCATCTCCCAAAGTAGTGGAAATTTAAAATATAAAAAAATAGAGCTTTTTAAAAAATAAACATCCCTAGATGTATATGAAACATATCATGGATATTTTTATTAGGTTTTACAAAGGATTCTATTGCTATGTCACTATCTCCACATAGGCCTGTTGTTTAAATAAAAGAAATCTTCTTTTGCTTCCCATGGCTTTCAGAGTTAAGGTGAAGTTTCTTGGAGTTGCATCAGGGTCCTCCAGGACTCACACCGTCTACCTCTTCAGTTTTGTTCCTAACTCCTTCTCTTTCTGCTCTCTGCAGTAAAACTAACACAGGCCATTTCCGGGATGGAAATGCCCTATTCTTCACTGCCTCCCTCATTGCTGTATCTTTTAAAGGCCTAACCCTGGCTTAGCGTCCTCTGGGAAGTTGTAGTTGTTGGGATTGCTGTTATTCAATATCTAGTTCTCCTGTAAGTTCTCTTTCTCCCAGAAGGACTTTCCTTTGTTATGTTGTTGAATTCAGGCACCACAAGACCATGTGACTTTGACCAAGAACTTGTGGGTGGGAGTGATGTATGCCATTTCCCAAGACAAGACAGCACAACCAGTGTGTGTGAGATGCTGTTCCTCGTTTCCAGCGCCAAGGTTATGGCAGAATTCCAGGTAGCAGCTGCTCCATCAGCCCCTCCTATCTGATGACCGCATGGAAACAGAGCCCCTGGCACCATTGATAGACATTAGCATGAACAAGAAGTGAACAATTTTAAATCACTTTACTTTTTATAACCTCATTTAGGCTTCTTTGTTACTTCAGTATAATCTAGTCCATCTTGACTGATAGAAAAATATTCCAAGATTCTTTTAGTCAAGGTTTGATATTGAATATCAAGTTTAACCAGTGTCTTAAACCAGGGCTCAGCAAACTTTTTCTGTAAAGGGCTAGATGGTAAATATTTTGGACTTGTAAGCCTTGCAGTCTCTGTTAAAACTATTCAGCTCCATGTAGCACAGAAGCAGTCATAGATAAAAAATAAAGGAATGAGTGTGATTCTGTGCCAATAAAACTATTTATATGAACAGGCATTGAGTTGGATTTGGTCTTCAGGCTGTAGTTTGATGACTGCTATTTGAATTCATGAGTCTGAAATCTGTAGCAGAAGTCTTTGATTTGCTTTTTAAGGATCAATTGAAATTTTCTTCTCATGTCTCTATCTTGTTTTACTTACTAATCTGAATTTGGGGCTACAATTTTTAGTAAGAAAGTCAGGATAGATTTGAACTCAAGATATAAGGATTTGTGAAATCATACTAGGGGTTTGGAGAGAGTATTTGAAAATTAACTCTTAATGAGTAATGAAAGAAATGGCATTTATAAGCATGGATTTGAAAAGAAATAGTCTATAAATTATTTTACCTGCCACTTCTAAATAACTGATATTAGGAAGAGCTATATGAAATTGCTCTTCTGTAAAGAAGTATTGGTGGAGAAGGCAATGGCACCCCACTCCAGTACTCTTGCCTGGAAAATCCCAAGGATGGAGGAGCCTGGTGGGCTGCAGTCCATGGGGTCACTAAGAGTCGGACACGACTGAGAGACTTCACTTTCACTTTCACTTTTCACTTTCATGCATTGGAGAAGGAAATGGCAACCCATTCCAGTGTTCTTGCCTGGAGAATCCCACGGATGGGGGAGCCTGGTGGGCTGCCGTCTCTGGGGTCGCACAGAGTTGGACACGACTGAAGCGACTTAGCAGCAGCAGCAGCAGAGAAGTATTGGGGCTTCCCTGGTGGCTCAGTGGTAAAGAATCTGCCTGCTAATACTGGAGATGCAGATTCAATCCCTGGGTCATGAAGGTCTCCTGGAGAAGGAAATGGCAACCCATTCCAGTATTCTTGCCTGGAGAATCCCATGGACAGAGGAGCCTGGCAGGCTACAGTCCATGGGTTGCAAAGAGTCAGAGTGACTAAACCACAAGAGAGAAATACTGACAAGATCATATGCCAAAACATTACTAACGGTCAGACACTGGGATTTTTAAAATTATAATTCCTATATGCAAGAACTTTGAGCAACACCAGCTTCTGAGGAGGTAGCTGGCCTGGTTCACAGTTGGCCCACACTGGCGGGCAGGCGTGTATGTGATTTTACTGCATCTGTGAACTTTAGTGCCAGTCACTGTCTTACAGTCTTTAAGAGACATTTTTAAAAGTCCTATTAAAAAAATAATAACAACAAAACAAGCCTAGTCTATGCACTCATTTCTGTCTTTCTTGGTTTGGTTTCACAGGAAGGTGTATTTGTGAAGGGACTCTTCATGGGTGCCATGCAGGTGAACGCTTTCATCCTTTGGTGAGACTGCTGGAAGGGCCATCTCGAGAGGTTCCCAGGGCTGGACAAGGAAGGAAGGATGGTGCATTCATACATTCTACACACATTTTTCAGCCAAAGGGACTATTTCTTTTTCAATGATTTCTAAAAATAAAAGTTAAAAAAAATGGTGAAGCATCTCTAACATCACATAACATTGCAAATCATGACATAATATAATACAATACAGTTCATATTTTCTGTGGGGCAGAATGTTTATGCCATGTTGCTTTCCCAGGATATTTATAGATTTCCTGAGAATGACTAATTGTTCTCTAAACCTATATTTTTAGTTGCCTTCTCTCCATCCTCAGGCTCTAGGAAATGTTAGACTGAAAAAACTGACGCCTGTTGGTGGGCTTCCATCTGTTGTTAGTGGTTTCATTACAAAAATGTGTGTAGCTCTAGAAGTTTTTTTAGAAAGAAGTCATTTCAGCTGCATGTCAATTGATAGCTTTGCAAGTTCCCCATCATAATTTATTTTATGTGAGATATATACCTTTCTAGGGAAAAAAAAATCCCTTAGGCACTCTTACAAAACCTGTGTTAGGATATTATATGTATGAGAAGACTCTAAGAAAACAAACCTATGGACTGGAGCTAATGAATTATCTATGGGTTCAAGTTCAGATTTCCTAGGTTTACTTAAGAAGATGAATATATTCAGAGAAATAAATGCCATTACTGTTTCTTTGTCTGTTAACAAATGACATTACCAATAGATTTTATTTTATAAGATGTGCATATTGCTTTACCTGGGGTAGCTCAGGAACTACTCATAGTCAGAAATAATGTAAATTCCAGTAATGTATTTACGAAATCTATTGATGCCGTCAGTCTTTATTTATTATCCTGTGCCACGAAGTCTAGACAGAATAATAGTGCATTCTTTGTAGAGGCATGCATTTCAAAAATCATTGAATTTGCTGTAACGCCAGTCTCTCAGTCTCATTCATGACTTTTTACAGTTGGTTTTCCATTCCGTCTATAGAGAAGAATAATTAGCAGCACTTTTCCCCCCAATTCAACCAGAACTTCGCCTTTGGTCTGAAAAGCAACCTTTAATTTGACCATGGAGCTTTGTCTTTTCCCCTCTTGCCTATTCCACACAATCCAACTTATCATGCAAATGTCAGCAATTTCAAATATTTTCCTCCTCAGCACACTTCATAGTGATACAGCTTGTGTCATTATCCAAACATCCATTTTAAAAATTCTAATTTGTTGCAGACCCTCATTTAGCCCCTGAATAAAAGCAGTACCTCTAACCCTGAAGTTTTACTGTTCATTAGCTTAAATTTGACCTGCTTTTCTTTCTTTTTTTTTATCCCCAAAGCCAGAGCTAAATAACCTAAATGTAAGGAAAATCAGAGCTGAGTCTTGACAAAAACCTAAAAGGACCAACTGCCATAGAATGAGGAATCTATTAAATCTTCAAAGATCGAGTTTTATGCAGCCCGACCTCCTTCGCCCCAGGCAACTCCAAATATTCCACATCAGTCGTGAGTCCGTTCCCCTTATGCCTTCTTCCTCCCTTCGGCCTCCCAAAAGGCAGCCTGACGTTCGTTATCGCCAGCCCTGGGACTGATTCAGTGCACACCAGCACTCAGCAAGAGAATCTGTATTTAAATTATGGACTCTCCAGTACTTTAAGCATGTTTATTTTCCCCGCGCCTTGCTCTTGATCTTGTCCACAGGAAATTGATTTTTACCTGACAGTCATCCATATATATATATGTATATACACACACACACACACATACACACAGTGCTTTGTACAAACTTCTTTATCTTCTTCGCTGATGGCCTTATTTTCTTGGTGCTCTGTTTGTCTGCCCTGATATTTTTCTGTATGATAAGAAGGTTATCTGCCAAATGGCCCTAGAATAGAATAGACCTCCTTCCAGTCCCGGCAGTTACTCTGTTTTAGCTGATCGTCTTTATCATGTTAGCTTTCCCAAAGAAAAGACGCCGTAGATGTCCATTAAATGGAATTGTTTTGAAGTGTGCTTATTCAAATATGCAATCAGAACTACAGCCTTCCATCTCTGGGAAGAGGAAAACTCTCCTTGAAGAAAAGTCCTGAGTTTTTCTGATGATGTATGCTTTTGAGGCCGGTGGCTGCTCTCAGTCCTACCTCCATAGTTTACGAGCTTTGGGCTTTGGGCAGGATGTTTCCTGCATCCTCACTTCTCAGCCACAGAGCAGACAAATAAACACTGCCTTCTTTGCAGTATTGTATCGAGGATTAAATAAGTTAATAGGAGAGAAACTTTTAGTTCTCTGCCTAGCCCCTGTTTATGCATTAGTGACTGTGTCTTAGTGCACTTTCAGTTCAGTTCAGTTCAATTCAGTCACTCAGTCGTGTCTTTTTGAACCCATGAATCGCAGCGCGCCAGGCCTTCCTGTCCATCACCAACTCCCAGAGTTCACTCAAACTCATGTCCATCGAGTCGGTGATGCCATCCAGCTATCTCATCCTCTGTCATCCCCTTCTCCTCCTGCCCCCAATCCTTCCCAGCATCAGGGTCTTTTCCAATGAGTCAACTCTTCACATGAGGTGGCCAAAGTACTGGAGTTTCAGCTTTAGCATCATTCCTTCCAAAGAATTCCCAGGGCTGATCGCCCTCAGAATGGACTGGTTGGATCTCCTTGCAGTCCAAGGGACTCTCAAGAGTCTTCTCCAGCACCACAGTTCAAAAGCATCAATTCTTCGGCACTCAGCTTTCTTCACAGTCCAACTCTAACATCCATACATGACCACTGGAAAAACCATAGCCTTGACTAGATGGACCTTTGTTGGCTAAGTAATGTCTCTGCTTTTCAATATGCTATCTAGGTAGGTCATAACTTTCCTTCCAAGGACTAAGCATCTTTTAATTTCGTGGCTGCAGTCACCATCTGTAGTGATTTTGGAGCCCAGAAAAATAAAGTCTGACACTGTTTTCACTGTTTCCCCATCTATTTCCCATGAAGTGATGGGACCGGATGCCATGATCTTCGTTTTCTGAATGTTGAGCTTTAAGCCAACTTTTTCACTCTCCACTTTCACTTTCATCAAGAGGCTTTTGAGTTCCTCTTCACTTTCTGCCATAAGGGTGGTATCATCTGCATATCTGAGGTTATTGATATTTCTCCCGGCAATCTTGATTCCAGCTTGTGTTTCTTCCAGCCCAGCATTTCTCATGATGTACTCTGCATATAAGTTAAATAAACAGGGTGACAATATATAGCCTTGACATACCTATTTGGAACCAGTCTGTTGTTCCATGTCCAGTTCTAACTGTTGCTTCCTGACCTGCATACAAATTTCTCAAGAGGCAGATCAGGTGGTCTGGTATTCCCATGTCTTTCAGAATTTTCCACAGTTTATTGTGATCCACACAGTCAAAGGCTTTGGCATAGTCAATAAAGCAGAAATAGATGTTTTTCTGGAACTCTCTTGCTTTTTCCATGATTCAGCAGATGTTGGCAATTTGATCTCTGGTTCCTCTGCCTTTTCTAAAACCAGCTTGAACATCAGGAAGTTCATGGTTCATATATTGCTGAAGCCTGGCTTGGAGAATTTTGAGTATTACTTTACTAGCGTATGAGATGAGTGCAATTGTGCAGTAGTTTGAGCATTCTTTGGCATTGCCTTTCTTTGGGATTGGAATGAAAACTGACCTTTTCCAGTCCTGTGGCCACTGCTGAGTTTTCCAAATTGGCTGGCATATTGAGTGCAGCACTTTCACAGCATCTTCTTTCAGGATTTGGAATAGCTCAACTGGAATTCCATCACCTCCACTAGCTTTGTTCGTAGTGATGCTTTCTAAGGCCCACTTGACTTCACATTCCAGGATGTCTGGCTCTAGGTCAGTGATCAACCATTGTGATTATCTGAGTCATGAAGATCTTTTTTGTACAGTTCTTCTGTGTATTCTTGCCGTCTCTTATTAATATCTTCTGCTTCTGTTAGGTCCATACCATTTCTGTCCTTTATCGAGCCCATCTTTGCATGAAATGTTCCTTTGGTATCTCTGATTTTCTTGAAGAGATCTCTAGTCTTTCCCGTTCTGTTGTTTTCCTCTATTTCTTTGCATTGATCACTGAAGAAGGCTTTCTTATCTCTTTTGCTATTCTTTGGAACTCTGTATTCAGATGTTTATATCTTTCCTTTTCTCCTTTGCTTTTCGCTTCTCTTCTTTTCACAGCTATTTGTAAGGCCTCCTCAGACAGCCATTTTGCTTTTTTGCATTTCTTTTCCATGGGGATGATCTTGATCCCTGTCTCCTGTACAATGTCATGAACCTCATTCCATAGTTCATCAGGCACTCTATCTATCAGATCTAGGCCCTTAAATCTATTTCTCACTTCCACTGTATAATCATAAGGGATTTGATTTAGGTCATAAAATAACATATAGGTATTTTAATACTGTGGCCACCTGCTGTGAAGACCTGATTCATTGGAAAAGCCCCTGATGCTGGGAAAGATTAAAGGCGAAAGGAGAAGAGGGAAGCGGAGGATGAGATGGTTGGATGGCATCACTGACTCAGTGGACATGAACTTGGGCAAACCCTGGGAGACAGTGAGGGACAGGGAGAGGCCTAGTGTGCTGCAGTCCAGGGGGTCACAGAGACTTGGACACGACTTAGCGACTGAACAACAACAGATTTTTACTGTGCATGTGTGTGTGATGACAGTATTACGACAAGAATGAAAAAGTTTCTTTGATTCCATTAGATCTTCCCTTACAGAAGTGGGAAAGAACCGTTCACAGTTCCCATAGAATGTTACAGAGCATTTAATATTAGAAGGATTTGCAGGAGCAAAGGACGTCGTGGTTTAAGTACTGCGGGCGTCGTGTTGGACGTCAGGATCTGGATGGGAACTCAGTTATGTGTTGATGCCAGAACACGGGGCTTTGGCTAGTGCTCTCTGACCCTCCCCGCCTCACCCTGCCGCCTTCCCACATGCCCCTCACTCAGCCCTGTTCACTCTCCACCCCACAGCCCGCTCCTCTGAGTTCCTTCCCCACCGACTCCTCCCCAGGACGGAGCCCCTGCTGTCTTGACCCAATCCTCTGAACTCCTTCCCCACCGACTTCTCCCCAGGGTGAGCTGCTACCATCTTGACCCACTCCTCTCAGTTCCTTCCCCACTGACTCCTACCCAGGGTGAGCCTCCACCATCTTGACCCGATCCTCTGAGCTCCTTCCCCACCGACTACTCCCCAGGACAAGCCACCGCCATCTTGCTCTGGTCTCTCTGCTGGTGTGCGGATTTCTTCTCCTCACCAACAGCCATACCAGAGACATGTTTTAAAGCCTGTAGTTGGAGCATGACCCTCGCAAGGTCTTAAGCCTTGAGTGGCTCCCCATTCCCCACCTGGTGAGGTCCCTGGTGCTCAGCGTGGCCATGGGACCCCACCGGGCCCAGCCCTGCCTCCTGGCCAGCTTCGTCCTTACCCCTCTGATCCCTCAGCCGCGTGGGTTTTCTCTGAGTGGCCGTGGCCCGCTCTCCACAAGGCTGCCCAGTCAACGCCTCCCTACCCTTAATCTCAGCAGGATCCCCACACACCGCTGCTGGCCTTTCCTGTCTCCACTGGCCCTGCCTCACCCAGACCTGCCACTTGGCCTCAGACTAGTCTGTGCTTCTGCTCTCGAAATGCTCACCCCACTTACCATGACTGGATCCCTTTCTCCCCATGAGAATGTGAGCTCAGAGCAGGCCTTGCAGACGCCAGCCCCAGGTTCAACAGAGGATCAGACTCATAATTTGTAATGCTTGTTGAATGAATAAAGAAAGAAATTTAGAGAAAGCCTAGGTAATTTCTTAATATCCAATTACTATTTCATAAGAAAGCCTGTGGAACTAATTTAAAATGAGGCCCTGATAATGCCAGACCTATTCAATTAAGTGAGAGTTTGAAACATCTTTAGTGACTATCTGACCACTGGAGAATAGAAGGGAATGGTGGAAAACTGTCATCACAGCTGGAATGCTGGGTTCGAATCCTGCCTGTGCCACTTGGATGTGTCCTTGGGTTAATTACTGACTTCTCTGCATTGTTTCCATTTCATCTCTCAGATAGTTGCGGAAATGTATTAGTAAAACTGTGTAAACCTCTATGCTTCTTACTACACATGCATACATGCTCAGTCGCTCAGTCGTATCTGACTCTTTGCCATCCTATGGATTGTAGTCCACCAGGCATCTCAGTCCATGCAATTTCCCAAGCGGGAATACTGGAGTGGGTTGCCATATCCTCCAGGGAACCTTCCCAGCCCAGGGATCAAACCCATGTCTCCTACATTGCAGGCAGACTTTTTTTTTTTTTTTTAACCATTGAGCTACCAGGAAAGCTCCACTGAGCAGTATAGAGACAGGCTGTCAGGCACCTCCTGACTGCACAGGACAGATTCCCTATCAGGGCAACACCAGGTGAACAGTTGAAGAGAGAAGCCAAACCTTTTGTTAGAATGCTTGACAACCTGTTGGGATCTGAGAAATCTTTCATTTTGCACAAACAGAAATGTCTATGTACACCAATTTTCATACATCTTGGTGACAGATTTCTATTCTACCACATTAAGAACTGAAAATAATTTTTTCTTGGGTGGTTGAAGGGAGCTTAACAAAAATCACATTGAGTTATGGGTTCTGGGTTTTCTAAGGAACATGCCTTCATCAAGACCTTCAATATGTTTCAAAAATTAATCAAATGAAATTTTAATTTTCCCCCTTTACCCACCACAGACCACTTTATGGAGGAGTTAATCCATTGGTATGCTACCAAAGGGAAGATATATTTTCCAAGGTAAATTTGCTCTTGAGAAATAATCAGGCTGATTTGGATGAATTTTGAAGTCTCTATATTTCAAAGAAATAGCATTTACAGTACAGAATTATAATTGGCTATTTCTGTCAGACTGAAAAAAGACCCTACCCCTGTCAGTAATTAATTTAGATATATAGTGATTCTAAAATTTCTCATCTTTTAAATTAACTGCATATTAGCACATTTTGGTCAATGAGTTTATTTTTCTTTTTATTCTCAGAGATGCATTAAGTAAGAGAGAAGAGCTTTTAAACAGACTTAATTAACAGCCAGAAATGACGTGATTTATTTTTGTGAATTCTACATATGGTTGTGGTTCTTCCTGTGCCATATTTTGAATACATTAAAAATATTTTTTACATTATGATGCTCTATAAAAGTATCTGCAACAGCTCTGGGGAAAACAGCTATTATATCCTTAGGAAGATAAAATGGTCCTCATTCCTCTGGGAGTTTAACACTAAAGAGCTTTATAAGCTGTAGAGTATTGGGACTGAAATAATTTTCCTTTGTTTTCTTTTGTGTTTCTAATTAGGCACCATAAAAATGCAGAGACGAGCAGACATAGGATGTAATAAAAGTAAAAATGTTATTTATCTTCCCTGTTCTTCAAATGTATACTGACCCATTTGTCTTCAGAGTAAATAAGCCAGGCAAGACTACTCTATGTATATATATAAAGAAATGATATCTATGTTTATCTGTCATATATGTTTATATGTTAATGTAAATACATTTAATATATTTAATATTTATATATATTATATAATTTAATATACCTATGTGATTTTTTGTTAAGGTCTTGGCTACTTTCCAAGAAAAATTATTTTGAGCTCTTAATCTGTTAGTACAGAAATTTATCACAAACATGTATGAAAATAGGTGTGCAAATACATTTCTGTTGGGCAATATGTATAAACGTGTATGTATATACACACACAAGCATACTTGATCTACTGATGTACATGTACATATAGAATTGCTATTTTGGGGGCTGATACAAGACTTACTATTTCTCTGGATTAGTGCTATATGTAATTTAAAACCAAACAATATAAATTTACTAGTGATGACATTTTAAAACAGGAACTTTTGGATGACTGAGAAAGTGGACTGATTCTGTGACTCAGCTATTACCATGACAACTGTAGAGTTCAGAGGTCATCCCATCATGGTCATTAGGTAGTCTCACATGAAGCTTGAAAGACATAGTCCTCCTTTTCTCAGGGATATTAAATAGAACCTCTTAATAAAATGGAAAATGAGGAGACTTACAGTGTTCTGATAAGGTTCAGTAGATCCAAGAGTAGATATCATTAGTTGTATATCCAGTCTGAATCTCCCACTAAATGTGGACCTGTTTCAGGCACAACGGGGGTTCATTTCCCCCTCATTTTTGGAAGGGTGTACATTAGCCTCCCCAGAAGTGAAGGAGGCTTATTGGTTCCTTTAATCAATCTTACAAATCATTTCTTGTTCATAACTTTTACTAATGAAAGTAAATATATTGCCCTGCTCATCCACCCCAAATATTCCTGCATTAGAAGGGGCAAGGGATAAGCATGAATACCTCTTTTCCAGTAAGAGGGTAAACACACACATACAAAACCAGGGTGCTTTGGCAATGCTTCTCGGGCATTTTAGGGAGCAAAGACCATAATGACAAATATTCTGTCTTATAAATATAGACACTTTGTTTAAGGAGAATAAAAACAAACTCTTTATATTTCCCTTACATTTTTATTGATTTATAATATCATATTAATTTCAGGTGCACAGTGTGGTAATTCAGTATTTCCACAGGTTATATGCCATTAAAAGTTAAAACAAAATAATGGCTATACTTCCCTGCTCTGTACAGTATATCCTCATTGCTTATCTGTTATAGACAGAGTAGCTGGAAATCAACCCTGAATATTCATTGGAAGGACTGATGCTAAAGCTTCAACACTTTGGCCACCTGATGCAAAGAGTCAACTCATTAGAAAAGACCCTGATGCTGGGAAAGACTGAAGGCAGGAGGAGAAGGGTTGAATGGCATCATTGACTCAATTCAATGTACATGAGTTTGAACAAGATCCTGGAGATAGTGAAGGACAGGGAAGCCTGGTGTGCTCCAATCCATGGATGGGATCGCAAAGAGTCGGACATGACTGAGCAACTGAACAGCAACAATCTCTTAATCACATAAACCTAACCTGCCCCTTCCCACCTTCTGTGACCCACTGGTAACCACTAGTTTGTTTTCTGTATCTGTTTTGCTCTACACAGTTGTTTACTTTTTAGATTCCACTTACAAGTGATCTCATACGGTGTTTGTCTTTCTCTGTCTGACTTGCTTCACTTGGTCTGTATTGTCTGGGTCCGTCTGTGTTGTTGCAGATGGCAGAATCTCTTTCTTTTGTGTGGCAGAATGTGCAGACTTGTAGTTCACAGGTCATGGGAATCTGCAGGCATACCTTTTGATTGCTTCTGTTTTCTAACTGAAATGCCAATCCGGGTCATCAAGGCAGAGTGAGAGTGGAGAAGGAGGTTTTGGACACTTGAGAGAAGATAAGGCAAGAAAGGAGACACATGATGGAGAAAGAGTGAGAGCTCTGGGAAGACTCAGTGCAGTGATGGTTTCCAGGGGTTAAGGACCCATGTACGGACACTGACAGTGAACTCGAGGGGAGACTTAGCAGCATGAATCTTTTCTGCATTTGTAATTAGCTCCATAAATGCTTGTACACATATAATAATGGAGGAGGCAGAGACTGCATAAAATCTGTTGCAAAATGTGGTTTATGGGTTAATGCAGTGGAGTGAGAGGAAGATAGAGACTATGTGGAAGGGAGTGATTATCTCCACGGGCCATGGCCATTGTTCTGAATTAAAGGAGGTGTGAGGTCGCAAGGGAGAGAGTAAAAAATACAGAGGAATTAATGAGTTGTGGGTTCCCGTGAGGTAAAAGGGAGCCAGGGTTCTAGGTGGTGTTTGAAGAGAAGGATCTTCGATGCTTGGTGGTGAACAGATGTGTGAAATGGCTATAGGAGGAATGGGGTGTTGCATGAGGACAAGCTCATTGGACAAAAGGATCCTCGAGACCGGAGAGGCCAGGTTACCGGAAAGAATCATCTGACAAATATTAAAAGCACTAAGAATCACAGCAGGAAGAGAGGTGGTCAATAACAGCAACAAGAAGCAGGAGAAAGAGTCTAGCGCCACATTCCAGGCTGGACCTCTAGGGAGGGAGAGTTCTCTATCTGGAAGCTGATGATGTTTTAGTTGTTTTGTCAGGAAAGTGAACCAATTGAAACAAATACGTAAAGAAGGAAACACCAAAGTTGAGCTTTATTAAACCAGAGTCCCCCCAGCATTCTATTTCTTTAGGTCACCGTGCTTTGATGTAGGGTGTAGCGTGAAAAGCTCAGAGGTTCCACTGGGAAGAAATTTAATATTTTAAAAGTTAAAAGATGTTACACTGATGCTCTCTCCCTTTCTTCTCACATGTTTGAAATTCTTTGTAGAATTACAGCTTCTATCAGAAAACTGAATACCTGTTCCGGTCTAGACATGTGGGAGTAAAGTGCCTGTTTACTCAGCAGTCCTTGACTGACGGAAGGACTATCTAAGTGGAAGGTCAAGAGTTTGTGTATATGGCGGAGATGGAAGCTCAGATCGGATGATGGAGAAGTTAAGCAGCTCTGACCCTGACCTAGTGTATCCTTCCCTGCACACAGGCTGCTTGGAATGTGAACCAGGGACTCTCCCAGCCCCAAGCGATCCAGAGACTGTGCCTGGTTACTTCATGTTTATCCAGCTTGTATCCTTTCCTCACTCCTTGGAAGGAAAGTTACGACCAACCTAGACAGCATATTAAAAAGCAGAGACATTACTTTGCCAACAAAGGCCCGTCTAGTCAAGGCTATGGTTTTTCCAGTAGTCTTGTATGCATGTGAGAGTTGGACTGTAAAGAAAGCTGAGTGCCAAAAAATTGATGCTTTTGAACTGTGGTGTTGGAGAAGACTCTTGAGAGTCCCTTGGACTGCAAGGAGATCCACCCAGTCCATCCTAAAGGAGATCAGTCCTGGGTGTTCACTGGAAGGACTGATGTTGAAGCTGAAACTCCAATACTTTGGCCACCTGATTGGTAGAGCTGACTCACTGGAGAGGACCCTGATGCTGGGAAAGATTAATGGCAGGAGGAGAAGGGGACAACAGAGGATGAGATGGTTGGATGGCATCACCGACTCAATGGACATGAGTTTGGGTAAATGCCGGGTGTTGGTGATGGACAGGGAGGCCTGGCGTGCCTCCATGGGGTCGCAAAGAGCTGGACACGACTGAGCGACTGAACCGACCTGATCCTTTTCTTCTCTCAATTGTAGCCCAGCAGCTAACCTAAGTGAACATAACCTCTTTAGTCATTTCCCTGGTCTCACAAAACATGAAATACACATGCATGCCTTCTGCATCTGCTTGTAGGTTTTGAACATTTTGCTGGCAGCTGTTTGTGGATTGCTTCAGGTCTGTCTAAGGGTGGGGGTCCTCCCTTCTGAATGACGGCATCCTCCCCTTGGGATGAGGTTGCAGAATAAGTCTGAAGACGCTTTCTCTTTATGGGAGACAGAAATTGGATCTTGTAGTTTTCTTCCTTACACCTTATTCTCTATCTAGTAAAATTAGTGATATGGACACATTGAAACACGTGCTACAGTTCATTTGCGTGCTTTCTTATGGTTCTACCTCAGAGGATTTCACTAATACTCCCACCTAATTGTCACTGGACACTCTTCCTCCGCAGATATGTAATCTTTGATCATATTTGATTTGCAATCATGGGATTTTTGTCCTGCATTTATGCTGTTGACTCCTGTGTTAGACCATAAGCAATAATAGCTAGGATTGTTCCTTTCAGTGAACTCTTATAATCATTTATTGGAACTATGGTAATAATTATAAGTAATAATGAACACATAGCATTTCCTGGTGTAAAACAATAAGGTCAGTCTAACTATTTCAACATAGATATGAACCCTTTCAGCCTACTCAATTTCTCTGAAATGTTAATGATGGCCTTTTTTTCATAATAGCTTTCCTTACATCATTCCTTTTGTCTTTCATCTAAATAAACCGAGATCCAGACATCATGGTATTTTCGGAAAACTCTGAAAGAGTTTTCCAGCAAAATTGCATGCAGTAAAAGTCTCCTTGTGATAGAAAAGTATTTGAGGTCTCAGAAAATCTCCCTGTGTGTAATTCTAGTGTAGACACAGAAAAAAATCTCGATATGTTATTATCGGTTAAAACAACTTATGTCAACAGAAAAGAATCTCATTTCCCACCTTTGTTGCTCCATTTATCATAAAGAAATAAAAAAGAAGTCAAAACATTGAAGCTGATCCCTTGTAAGAAGACATTGTTTTATTGGGTGATTTTCCAAAGAATCCTTGAAAATGTGTGATCCTAAAAATGTATGACCTAAGTCTATTAAACAGAATGGGCATTTCTAAGTTAAATTTGCTAATAAATAGATGCATATTTGTCAATAATTTCAAATTCCCAGATCATTAAATGTATTTAAGATCCTTAGAGGAGAATGAATGAGCACTGTTTCTCCATTAGTTGCTTATATGTTTTTGCTGATGTGAATATTTTAAAGGACAAAAGAAAGATTGTGCAGAGGCAGTTTTTTTCTGATGAATTTTTTCCCCATCACTGCCAACAGACTGTGATTTCTGTTTTATGTTCATTTATTGGCAAAATGCTGATTTAACTGTTGCCAATTTTTTTTTCATCAAGAGCTACAAGATAAAGCTATTCTTTCATTTTCTTATTTGCAGATGGCATCTCTTGAGTCCTTAGCAAGACACTGAGATGAATTTCAAAGACACCTGCCGTTACTAGTTTACAACTGTCCCAAAACTGAAGTAACCTTCAAGCTTGCAAGTATTTTTATCCAAATGTGATGCAGACTCATTATCTAATTGAAACAGTGCTGAAATATTTAAAAGAAATTCAAATATTTAAAAGAAAATATCATGGTTGCAGACATGAAGTTGTCTATATAATGGTCTCTATTTAATCAGTAATGGGAAAAAAATACAACCCATATAAAAAACAGCTTTCCAATGGATAATAGTATAAAAAGTATTAATAGGAAGTGGATTTATTCTCTTACTTCAGAAAAACTAAGAAAGTGGACAAAGTACGGAAGCAACGCTTTGCAAGACACTTTGCTCAAAGGAAAAGGACAGTGATCCCTAAGAGACCAACAAGGAATAACGCGAGTGCTACAGCCCAGGTTATGGCATGTGAAGAAGGGACCCAGTCGGAAGCCAGTGGGATTCTTGAGCTGGGGAGAAGATAAAGGTGGGTTGACTTTTCAGGACAGTGTTCTGGAGAGATGAGACTGGACTGTGATAAATTAACATTGTGCATTATAAACCCTAAGTAACTTGTCATTGTTGTTTAGTCATTTAAGTGGTGTCTGGCTCTGCGTGACCCCATGCACCGTAGCCCGCCAGGCTCCTCTGTCCACAGGATTGCCCAGGCAAGAATACTCGAGTGGGTTGTCATTTCCTTCTCTAGGGGATCTTTCCAACCCAGGGATCAAACCCACGTCTCCTGCATTGGCACATGGATTCTTTACCACTGAGTCACCTGGGAAGTCCAATATAACCTATTAAAATCATGTAAAAAATTTTTATCTGTTAATAGTTAATAAAAGAAATAGAAAATCAGTGAGGACATAGAAGACCTGAACAATAAAATTAACCCAATTGACATACATAGAACATTCCTCTCAACACCTGCAGAATTTGTATTATTCTCACATTCACATGTAATGTTTACAAAGACAGACCATGTTCAGGACACGTTCAGTCTTCATCCATTTAGCATAGATCACTTCAGGTAAGGGGTCTTCTCTGATGAGTACAGGACATGTTCAGTCTTCATCCATTTAGCATAGATCACTTCAGGGGTCTTCTCTGATGAGTACAGGACATGTTCAGTCTTCATCCATTTAGCATAGATCACTTCATGTAAGGGGTCTTCTCTGATGAGTTCAGGACATGTTCAGTCTTCATCCATTTAGCGTAGATTCAGGGGTCTTCTGATGAGTCTTCAGTCTTCATCCATTTAGCATAGATCACTTCATGTAAGGGGTCTTCTCTGATGAGTACAGGACATGTTCAGTCTTCATCCATTTAGCATAGATCACTTCATGTAAGGGGTCTTCTCTGATGAGTACAGGACATGTTCAGTCTTCATCCATTTAGCATAGATCACTTCATGTAAGGGGTCTTCTCTGATGAGTACAGGACATGTTCAGTCTTCATCCATTTAGCGTAGATCACTTCATGTAAGGGGTCTTCTCTGATGAGTACAGGACACGTTCAGTCTTCATCCATTTAGCATAGATCACTTCATGTAAGGGGTCTTCTCTGATGAGTACAGGACACGTTCAGTCTTCATCCATTTAGCATAGATCACTTCATGTAAGGGGTCTTCTCTGATGAGTACAGGACATGTTCAGTCTTCATCCATTTAGATCACTTCATGTAAGGGTCTTCTCTGATGAGTACAGGACACGTTCAGTCTTCATCCATTTAGCATAGATCACTTCATGTAAGGGGTCTTCTCTGATGAGTACAGGACATGTTCAGTCTTCATCCATTTAGCATAGATCACTTCATGTAAGGGGTCTTCTCTGATGAGTACAGGACATGTTCAGTCTTCATCCATTTAGCATAGATCACTTCATGTAAGGGTTCTTCTCTGATGAGTACAGGACATGTTCAGTCTTCATCCATTTAGCATAGATCACTTCATGTAAGGGGTCTTCTCTGATGAGTACAGGACATGTTCAGTCTTCATCCATTTAGCATAGATCACTTCATGTAAGGGGTCTTCTCTGATGAGTACAGGACATGTTCAGTCTTCATCCATTTCATAGATCCATTGATGAGTACAGGACATGTTCAGTCTTCATCCATTTAGCATAGATCACTTCATGTAAGGGTCTTCTGATGAGTACAGGACATGTTCAGTCTTCATCCATTTAGCATAGATCACTTCATGTAAGGGGTCTTCTCTGATGAGTACAGGACATGTTCAGTCTTCATCCATTTAGCATAGATCACTTCATGTAAGGGGTCTTCTCTGATGAGTACAGGACATGTTCAGTCTTCATCCATTTAGCATAGATCACTTCATGTAAGGGTCTTCTCTGATGAGTACAGGACATGTTCAGTCTTCATCCATTTAGCATAGATCACTTCATGTAAGGGGTCTTCTCTGATGAGTACAGGACACGTTCAGTCTTCATCCATTTAGCATAGTTCACTTCATGTAAGGGGTCTTCTCTGATGAGTATAAAACTAAGCTAGAAATAAATAACAGGAAGATTTCTGGGAACGCCCCCAATTATTTGGAGAGCAAATAACATATTCTAAATAATCCATGTCTCAAATGAGAAACCAAAAGGAAATATAGAAAATATTTTGAACAAAATAAAAATGTAACATATCAGAGTAAGTAAGATGCTCCTAAAGCAGTGCTTCATACTCAACATTTCTTAAACTTTGTATTTTGTATTGTAGTATAGCTAGTTAACAATATTGTGATAGTTTCAGGTGAACAGCAAAGGGAATCAAATGTAGACAGACTCGTATCCATTCTCCCCCAGACTCCCCTCCCATCCAGGCTACCATGTAACACTGAGCAGAGTTCCATTGTTAGACATCTTAAATATAGCAGTGTGTACATGTCCATCTTTATTAGAAACAGAAAAGGCCTCTGATCAGTAATTTCACTTTCCATCTTAAAAAACTTGAAAAAAGTACACAAATCAATCACAAAGTAATTAGAAAAGTAATCATCAGAATAGCGATCAATATGATGCAAAGTATAACATAATGGAGGAGATCAGTGATCTAAAGCTGGTTATCTGAGAAGATCAATAACATTGATGAATATCTAGACAGAATGATCTGGAAAAAAGTAGTGTAACCAAATTACCAGTTCATGGGAGAGGTGGCATCTCTCATAGAATATGATATATGCTAATTTAAGAGGGAAAAAAGTTGTGAACAACTGTATGCCAAGAAATTCAACAACTTACAAAACAAGGACATTCCTTGAAAAACATAAACTACCAATATTCACTCCAATAAGTGCTTTATAGTGAGTGTAGTTAGAAACCACTCCACAAAGAAAAATCCCAGCCTAGGTGTCTTCACTAGTGATCTCTCCCACATATTTAAGGAATAAATTATGTTAATTCTGTCCAAACTTTTCCAAAAGCTTTGAAAGGCAGAAACCTCTCCCAACATGTTATATGAGATCAGCTTAGTCCTGATATGATAACCAAAGATACTTCCAGAAAAATGAAAACAAGAATCACATTACCTAAATGGAAAGATGCAAATTTCTCAACAAAATTTTTGCAAATCAAACCCAACAATATTCAAAACAGATAATATATAGTGAGGAAGAGGCATTTACTCTAGGGATTAAAGTTCAGTTTAACATTTGAAAATTAAACAATGTAAGTTTGTATATTAATAAATATGAATATATTCCTGATGAGTACTCTTACCAAAGTTAGAAACATCTTGCTCTGATAAATGTCATCAAAAACAAGTGAACAGGAACAAACTTACAGTTAACATAAAGTTCAACTATGAAAGGCTGAATTGTTTCTTACCACGATGAAGAGCAAAAGAAGGATTCCTTGCTCTACTCAACATTTTTATGGGAGTTCTTAGTCTGTGAAATCAAGAAAGAAAAACAACTGAGATTAGAAATTTATAACTCTATATTCATCAAAATTCCAGGCTACTTTTTGGTAGAAGTCGATAAATGTTCTAAAATAGATACAGAGTTAATGGAATAACTTGGATAAAGAAGACCAGAGGTGGAGAGCTGACACGATCTGATTGTAAGACTCGTTGCAAAGCTAGCATAGTCAAGATGGTGCTGTCTTCATAAAAATGAATGAACTGTTGATACAGGCAACAAAGTGGATGGATCACAAAATAATTGTTCTGCATGAAAGAAGCCAGACCAAAAAGAAATGTGTTCTTTGATTCCATTTCTATGAAGTATTAGGAAATGCAAACTAATATTAGAGACAGAAAGCACATCAGTGGTTGTCTTGAGATAAGGAGTCAGGATCCAAGAGGGCAGGCGGGAGGGTTTCAGTGGGACTGCAGGAAACTTTTAGGGGACATGGGAATGTTCGTTATCTTCGTTGGAATGATAATCTTCAGGGACTTAAAATGCCAAAATGTATTAAGCGGTGCACTCTAACCATGTGAAATGTATGGAATATCAATTCCTTAATGAAGCAAAGATAATTTTAAATACTTTTATGACAATACTTGGGCTTCACAAATGTGGTTTCATAAACAATGACCAGAACTGTGCTTAAAAACCTCACTTTAGCATGTGATAGAAATAAAAAGAGAAAATGGTAGTCACTACAGAATGTGTGCCAGTGGAAAATTTGTGATTCTTTTTGCATAGTTGCACTTACAGTTTACCAATAAAATCTTTGGTTGAAGAGTAATAGCAAAATGCTATTTTAAAGACCTTTATTCCTTCATTCCCTTACACACACATCAAATTACATGCTTCCTGTCTGAAAAGATGTACGTGAAGACCTTATGTATCAAGTTTGAAAAAATATCAGAGAAAATTTTGTCTTCATGCCCTCATACAGAAAAGGGGCCACAAGATAAGGGCACTTGACTACATTATTTTAACAATTAAGTTGAATGATGTTTGTAAAATACATAACACAGAGCTTGATACACAGCACATACTCAGTAATATTAGCACGTCATTAATAAAGGAGAGAGTGATAAGTCATATGAAAAGGATGAATAAAATATCGTGGGAATTTAAAGAAGTAAGAAGAAAGACAGTTTCAGCTCTCCCTTCACATATCTCTGTCCATTTTTGTCTGTCTGCCTGTCTGTCTGTCTGTGTCTCTCTCCCCTTTTCCCTCACTCTGGAGAGCTCCCCACCCCAAGCCCCCATGTGCAGGAAGAATGTGTTGGGGTCAATGTGAGTGTCCTGTCTGCTCTGTGACTAGGGTGACCTTGACAGCTAGTTGAAGGCCTCCCTGCAGCCTATGGTTGCAAGTCATCAGGAGATGAAGTTAGATAAATGGATAAGAAGAGGAAAAAAAAAAAGTTTAGGTCCAAATCCCATATTTTTCCTTCAGTGCTACTGATTTGGCCTTCCTCTTCAAGGTGATCCTTGTTAATAAAGACAGAGAATGAATGGAAAATAAATCATTAAATTGGCAGTTTTATAGAATTGTGGTATAAAATGGGGATTTGGAACTTAATTATAGATGACGAGATAGCTACCTGCTCTTTAAAAATAGAAAAGGGAAACAAAATGGAAAAAACCAAATAGATCACATAAAAGTTCCCCACACCATGCTTTCTCCTATCCGCACATTTCTCTCCTCGGGATACCTCCCTCATCTCACGTTGCCGACCCCATTTCATGATGCGGGCCATCATATAGTCACTGGCCATAAACTAAATTGCAGGGAGGCATTCACAGTAGCCCAAGGCGTTGGCTCAGGAGTCTGGACCGGGTGTAAAGTTGTATTTTCTGCTAGTAAATATTTCTAGGCCTGCTGCTGTACAGAGCACGATTACGGGGCACCAGATGGGAAATGAAAAATACAGTAAAATAGTCCCCTGTCAAAGAAGACTGCACTATCCGAGTGCGGAGGACGGAGAAAACAGACCTTCGTTCTTCAAAGGAGCAAAACGCTAAGAAAGAGGTGCTGAGTAGAGAAGAGGCTGAGCTCAAGGCTCTGCAGCTTGCAGCTGTGTTAATTCCTCCTGCATCTCCCTAAGTGCCCTTTCTAGATGGCACACAGGTAGAGATGCTGTGAGGTGCTCGAGGGATGGTGCCTCATGCTTAGTTGTTTAGTGTGCTCTTTGAAAAGCTTCGGTATTTGAAATGTTGTTGCTGTAATTCAGTCCCTAGGTCATGCCTGACTCTGTGACCCCATGGACTGAAGCACGCCAGGCTTCCCTGTCCTTCACTGTCTCCCGGAGTTTGCTCACATTCATGTCCATTGAGCCCACTGATGCCACCCAACCATCTAATCCTCTGTTGCACCTTTCTCCTTTTGCCTTCAATCTTTCCCAGCATCAAGGTCTTTTCCATTAAGTCAGCTTTTTGTATATCAGATGGCCGAAGTATTGGAGCTTCAGCGTCAGTCCTTCCAATGAATATTCAGGGTTGATATCCTTTAGGATTGACCGGCCTGATCTCCTTGCAGTCCAGGGGACTTCCAAGAGTCTTCTGCAGTACCACAATTAGAAAGCATCAATTCTTTGGCACTCAACCTTTTTTATGATCCAACTCTCACATCTGTACGTGGGTACTGGAAAAACCACAGCTTTGGCTACATGGACTTTTGTCAGCCAAGTGATGTCTTTGCTTTTTAATATGCTTTTCCATATAGATTATTGACACATGCTTAGTATCTCTGCTATACAGTAGGTCCTTGTTTAGTATCTGTCTTGTTTTGACTGGCTTATTTTACTTAGCAAAATATCCCCCAGGTTCATCCATGCTGCAGCATGTCAGAATCTCCTCCCTTTTGAAGGCTGAATAATACTCCATTGTGTGTATACATCACATTTTGCTTATCCATTTATCCATCAGTGGTCACTTCTACATTTTAACTATTATGAATAATGCTGCTATGAGCATGAATGTGCAAGCAATCTAGCCTTTTCAAGCCACAGATTCCACACTGTAAATTGAGAGGAATAATGATACTTAAAACAGTAAATGAAATGACCTCTTTAGAGCAGTTAGCACAGCTCTGGCACATCATATAAGTTTTACGTAAAATGTTAACTCTTATCTTTATGAAAGTGTTGGCTCCACACAACATACCTACCCCAGCCCCCCAGGAACTGAATATTAAGTGTCACATGGATAAATCCGGAATCAGTCTACAGTGAAAGCCAACTGTGAGACATCACTGTGTGTTCAGTCAACTGAGTTTTTTTTTCTTTTAACCTTAATTTTTAAGGTTGTGTCTTTGTATTATATCCTGTAGAGCCATAATAGGCCAAATTTTGAAGAGGTTTGGAAAAGTATGACTTCCCACGTCTAACCCTTTACAGATCTGATCATTTGAGTGCTTGACATCATGTATTATTCCACTTATCCATCCCTGCAATAAAAAAATATGGGATTAAAGTGGCTCTTATCTGTAGTGGGAGGATGGATATACTTTATGTGTCAGCTCTTTAAGAGGGGGAACTCTAGCTGAGCTTCAGAAAATACCACTGAAGAATTAAATGAGTGTTTAGGAAGGATGTTTCTGAGTATTACCTGTTAGGATCACGATTTTAACTGCTTTAGGGTAATTATAATTTTCATTGCAGGATCTATTTAAAAGGCTTTTACTTACCTGACAGTAATTTTTCTCGTAGTTACAGGTCATTGTTAGAATGAAAGGAGGAAAGGAAGACGTGAAGGGGTAACGGGATTCTTTATCAAGAGCATCTTCACAGACAAGGAGAGGTGAGAAGCGCTGAGAACCTTAGCGCCTAAAGAGCATAAATCCTTTCAGAGGTGTAGAAGCCAGCTGCAAGGCCCAGAATGCCGCTTGTTCAGGTGTGAGCACCTAACGTGATTCCACTTCACACTCATATTTCTTTGTTAGATGATTTTATTTCAGATCTAATCTTAGATTTTATTCACACCCTGGGATATATAACTATTTTTTATATAATCATTTATATCATCAAGAATGGAGAGAGTTTCCTTTTATTTTTATATCCTGATTAAAAAACTGTAGCTCCACTTACTGAGCACTTCTAAATGGCAGAGAGCACTGCCACTTACTTGTATATGTTGCTAGTAAGTGTCTGCATGACAGACATGTGAATACATGTAAATAATCTCATTTATACATGGGAGGAGAGATTTGAAATTATGCAAATTAAGCAACTTTTCCAAAGTACCTGCCATATCTAGAAAGGAGTAAGACTAACTGCAGATCCGTCTTCAAAGCCTGTGTCTTCCCCACCACACAACACTGAACATCCGTAGCCATGGAAGCACCCTGTTGGTATTGTTCAGTTGCTCAGCCATGTCCAACTCTGTGACCCCATGGACTGCAGCACACCGCCTGTGCCTCTCTGTCCTTCACTATCTCCCAGAGTTTACTCAAGCTCATGTCCATTGAGCCGATGATGCCATCCAACCATCTCGTTTTCTTAAAATATCTGAACTTCACTTTTAAAGAACCTACATTGTAGATCCATTATACACAAATGACCAAACATAGTCAGAGGTGTTTTCATGCTTGTTTGGTCCTAAAAGGATCTTGAAAGTTTTCTAGAGCCTTGTGTATCCAGTGTGTGATCCAGAGGCTGCATGAATGGTGATGCTATTAAATGAACGGGTAAAAACAAGATTGATATGAAACACACAGCTGGCTTCTGAGGCCTGAAGAGGAGGGAAGATTCTCCCAGACATCAGGTGGGCAGTCCTTCACACCTACCGACAGAGTTTCCTGTCTTCATGTCATGAACCAAGTTACACTTTGAAGAAATGTTATTTCAGAAGCAATTATGTCTAATAGTAAGATTGCCACAGCTGCTGAAATTTTGTAAAGTAGCATTTTTACCAACATAACCATCCTCTTCTCATGTATTTGTCTAAAATAGAACTTGTTGCACAAAATAGATAGCACAGCTTCATTTGTAGTCATTAATGTTTGATAGGCAGTTACTGTAATCCATTAATAATATAAAATCTCATTTTAGCCACTTGTTTGAGTTTTCTTTTTTGTGAATATTTTTTGAAAAGCACTTCAGAGTCAACTTTTGATGCCTCTCCCCCATCTTTATGGAAGTACTGATACTGAAGTAGGTAAGGCTAGATGGCAGCTTGTAGCTGGACTCACCATGTAGGTTCACTGTGCAGCCTGGGTAAACAGCCTCTCAGTTATCTAGGATTAGCTGTAAAAAATCTGTTGTTGGCTCCAGTTATGTTATGCCAGAAACTTTTAATTTTCCTCGCAAGTTGTATGCATTTGAGGGACTGGTTTTTGAAAGGGATGCTAGAATTTCTGTTGAAATTGTTTTTTTTTTTTTTTTTTTTGAAGTAACTCAATATGGACTGGAGAAGCCAGAGTAAACCGCAACATGAAAATCTGGAAGACAGCCTCCACAATTTACATTTTCTGCATATGACCCACTTTAATGAGGAAATGAAAATCCTAAAATTAGCTTTTATCCCACCGGTTTTAAACTCGGTTTTGAAAAGCATTACTGATGACAAAGGAAACATTACCTCAGGCTGGTGGCGGGTGGGGGCCATAGGGGCACCTGCGTGGCCCACAACTTGAACAGCTGGTAACCGAAACCCGTGTTGTCAACATCAAGTGCGGGGCATCTTCCCGATTTGCCAAATAAAACACAGCCGCACTTTGCATGTCAGAAGTGTCATGCGTGTCAGAAGGACCACGCTCTTGGCTCTTGCCCCTTAAGGACTGTGGAAAGAACGCCAAGGCATCCATCCAGGGGGTATGTATGTCAGATGTGGGGAGGAAAGAGATGGAGAATGCTGTCCATCACGGATCATCGCTCCAAGCTTTCAGAGGTCAAAACTGGACAGCTTTGTTTTTAAACAGAATTATATAAAGCAACAGAAGAAACATAAGTCAACATTATGCCTCCTTGTACTTCAGTTTTGAACATGTGGAGATCAGAAAGAATATCAATTTCCTTCATCTCTTTAAGCTTCGAGTTGAGCCAAGTTAAGAGATAATCTCTATTCGTAAATCATCCTCAAAGACTCATTTACTCAAAATAAGGAAAGCAACTCGACACACTTGTAAGCAAACAGCTGATAAAGGCTGCTCTGGATAAGATTAAGTGAGGATAAAGATAAAAGGGGGTAGGAAATATCAAAGAAAAATAAAATAGAATTTTCCAGAGCTTATGGACGCAACAGTCACATCAAAAAGAGTTCCCCAAAGACTTGGCATGTCCAGTATAAAGACATACACATGTAAACAACTCTTGAAATCACAGAAAATACCCACAAAGGGAAATACGATCAACAACAGCAAAAAAATAAGAATCAGATCAAATTCATAACCCAAGTCTTATCAAGAGAAAACATCAGTCGAGGCAGAACTGAGATGTGTGCTATCAAACGTGTGACCAGCACTCTTCAAACTGTGAAGGCCAAGGAAAGTACAAGGTGGAAGAATTGCCCCAGACCGAAGGAGTCCGTGCAGATACGGAGACAACGTGTGCGGCACGCTGGGCGGGCTCCTCAGACAGACTGAAAGGCTCCAGTGGGACAAGCAGCAAATCCAGATGAAGTCCGTGCTCTTGTTAGTTGTGTTGTACCAGAATTCTTGGAGAAGGCAATGGCACCCCACTCCAGTATTCCTGCCTGGAAAATCCCATGGACGGAGGAGCCTGGAAGGCTGCAGTCCATGGGGTCGCAGAGAGTCGGACGGGACTGACCGACTTCACTCTCACTCTTCACTTTCATGCATTGGAGAAGGCAATGGCAACCCGCTCCAGTGTTCTTGCCTGGAGAATCCCAGGGATGGGGGAGCCTGGTGGGCTGCTGTCTATGGGGTCGCACAGAGTCGGACACGACTGAAGCGACTCAGCAGCAGCAGCAGCAGCATTCTTAGTTGTGACAGATGAAACCCAATATGTTAGATAATAGCATTAGGACAAATTGAGGAAAGAGATACAGAAAAACTTTGAAGTTATTTTGTAAATCTGATATGACTTCAGTATAAAATTTAGAATTCTTATCAAAAACGCTGAATGCTCAAAGACAATAGAGAGATTTCGTCAAAATTCTGGAGAGAAACTGACTTTCAATCTGTAGTTACCATATCGATCCTGTGTGAGGTCCAAATCATGATATTTTCATCATGTGAAAAAATTGTGGGCATTTTCTTTCACCAACATATTCGCACAAACTAAGAAAAAAGTATAATAAGGAACGTAGGGAAAAACATGTAGAAGCAAGAAGTCTTGGCATGTCCAAGGTAAAGACTTACACTTGAAAACAACTCGAAATCACAGAAAATACCCACAGAGAGAAGTAGCGGTGTACACGTGTTTAGACTGCCAGCAGGAAGTACCACGAACCTGGGGAGAACGGGCTCAGTAGTTGCTCTGTTGCCTGAAGTCTGCAGGGGCTGGGGGCTCTGAGCCATGATCTGACCTGGAGAGGCAGAGTCTGGGAGGGCAATCTTCTGTGAAGCATGTTTGCTTATCTGTTTTGGTATGAAATAAGCTTTGATCAGTACTCCTTAAGTTTGAATATCTTTCAGGACCTACTGGTATCTTTATTTGACTGTATCATCTCTAATCTATTAGAATGTTAACATGAGGCTATTCCCAGGGTCATATGATATTTATTGACTAAGAATATGGTCTGATATTGTATACGAAGTGAAATAGCAAAAATAAATAAATAAATAAGCCAAACAAACTTTGGAAGGTTTAGTTGCTCAATCGTGTCATAGACTGTAGCCCGCCAGGCTCCTCTGTCCATGGGATTCTCCAGGCAAGAATACTGGAGTGGGTTGCCATTCCCTTCTCCAAAGGATTTTCTTTTTCTTTCTTTCTTTTTTTTTAACCTCATTTGGCCACCCTAGAGCCCACAGGAAGTCTAGAAACACCTCCCAGTATTACCAAAGGGCAGATAGAATCAGTTTGGTTGGGTAACTTCAGAACACCCTGCATATGTGACTTTCAGTTGCAATTGTTAACACTAATTGTATCTTGTTATGTGATTTCAAAACAGATTCTATATGGGGTAAACGCAAAACATAAGAGCAGGTTAAGTCCACCTGGCTTTGAGAGTTAGGTAATTCCAGGGATAAACGCGATGAGAGCAGAGTGAAGTCAGCTCACGAGGCAGCCTGTTAAGGAGAGCTGGACAGCAGAGGGAGGAGCAGCTGGAGGAGGCAGTGGGAGGACTCCGGAGTGGTGTGTGGGTGGGGCTGACAAAGTGGGGCTGGGGTCAGTGGATGCAGGAATGAGACTGGGAAGATGAAGGACAGAATGGCTTGTGAACAGAGTGAATTTCAAATTATTCGGTGGTAGGAGAGAAAAGTTAAAAGCATTAAGATGTATTAGTGGCTCCTGAATTATAGTCATGCTTACTAGTTCAATGTAAGAATTAATGGGAGAAGCTCCAGGTTTTGTGTCAGTTTTGGGGAAAAGGTTATGGAGATAATGAAATAAAAATGCTAAATAGATATAGATGAAGAGGGCAGTTTCCTTCTCTAAAGGAAGCCACAGTGAAACTGCAGAGAGAGATAAGGTTTGAGTTGTTAAAACCCAAATGAAATCTATGGTAATAATTCATCTTCATGCAGAAGAATATGAAGTTATTTCCCAGCTAAGAAAGGTTTTTAATAAAAGAACTTGGATAAAAACATCTAATGAAGTTACTACTGTGTTTATTTTCACCATGACGACTTTTAACCACATAGAACCACAACAACCTCAGCTGAGGACAAGCGTGGCCCAGGTAGGAGAGGATTTGATTTGGAGCAGTAGGAGCTCAGAGGCAGTGCCAGTGTGTTGATGAAGGCTGGTGGACTTTGGAAGCCAGAGTGGTTTTGGCACAAGAATTGTGTGGTAATGCAAATGCAGAATTACGGAATGATGGTAATCAGTTGTGAAGTAGCCATAGGAGTGGAAAGAAATGGTTCAGCAGAAATCAGCTTTTAAAGAAAAAGCTCGGACAAGTTGGGATGAGATTATGTGATGGGGTGGGGACAGAAGGTTGGTAAAGAATGATAGCTCCAAAATGTACTGCAAATGCAATGATGCCATACCAGGGGCAGAAATGAACTGTCTTCGAGGGAAGCTGGGTTTTGAAGAAAAATGATGAGTTTGATGAAAAATGATGAGTTGAACACACTGAGTTTGAGATGACAGTCAGTTATTCAAGGGGATTCTATTTGGACAGATAGATGGAGCAGGAATACCAGACATTCAAGTCATGGGTACATTTATTGAGTGAATGAGCACATGAGTAAAAGGTGGGGGCTCATACTTGGGAGGAGAAAGACTAATGGCATCAGTAAGAGAGAGTTAAGAAGTGAGATAAGCTGAACTGAAAAAAATTTGTGATCCTCAGAGACCTAGGTGAGATTTGTAGAAGGCAAACATCGTTCAGCCATTGGAAGTTTTGCAGAAGTCCAAGGATGACGGTGGCCACGAGCAAGCCCATGGCCTTGGCGCTCCGGTGGCCCTTAGTCATCTGGGAGCAGCTGAAGGAAGCAAAAAAAATGGAAGCAAGAGAAACCAAGATAACTGGGGGCTGGAAACAAAACAAAACACACACACACAAGCAGAAGCTAAGGCTTATACTTCTGAGAAGGAATTTTGGAAAAAGCTTTCTCTTCATTTCTACTTTAGGCCAGAAAATCTTTGAGGACGTGCTATGAAGAAAAATGGATTTTTCAAAAAGATGATTAAAGAGGTGGTTGGCATTTTTGGCAAAGAAAGGTTTAGCTTTTGGAAGACCAAAAAAAAAAAAAAGTTTTTTTAACAGCAATATTTAAACCCAAAATAGTGTGGCATGAAATGTTTGTTAAATTCCTGCTGAACTGGAAGAGAGACTCCAAATTATTACAGTTTTGTTCTTTTATTTGTTTATTTTCAAAATAGCTTGTGTTCGCAATATTCTTGTAGCTAACATGTATGTCGCTGGTGGTGCTGGTGGTAAAGAACCCGCCTGCCAAATGCAGCAGACCTGAGATGTGCGTTTGATCCCAGGGTTCGGAAGATTCCTTGGAGAAGGAAATGGCAACCCCACTCCAATATTCTTGCCTGGAAAATCTCATGGGCAGAGCAGCTCGGCGGGCTGTAGTCCACGGGGTTTTGCAAAGAGTCGGTCACGATGGGAGCGACTCAGCACACAGCACATGTTATCACTGAACATTTAACAATGGATTGATGAGATGATCATCGCCAGAGGCACCATTAGGAAAAGATTACGCTAAGAACCAAAATTAAATTGGTGCATTTGAAGATCTACTTGCCTTTATTGAGTGATAAATGTTTTTCCGTTGGAGTAACTTTTAAACCTTGCATCATTCTTTATTATATATTTGTGAAGGAAACTCTAACATGGTTTCAAAGGCCACCAGAAATCCTTTCGAACTATTTCTAAGATGTGTGGATATTGTTCGAAATAACATTTCTTTCATAGAATCAGTGCTTCTCTGCTGTCTTGAAAAGATTATTTCCTCCCAGATGGATGAAGTAGTTATATGTATATTGTATACAAAATAAATAAATTCAACAAAATAGGCATAAGGATTCTAATAACTTAAAACATTGCTTCTTTAGTCTGTGTGCTGACAGAGTGTGGCCAGAATTATATGATAATAAAAGAATTTATTGAGTGTATTCTATGTACTGGATGATTTATAGAATCCTGCAATTATTGTTCAGATTTTATTAAATACAAATCTTTTTCCCATTCAGTGCCAAACCTTAAGGTTTTTTGTTTTCAAGCCACTCTGGTGCTCTCTGAGATCTGATCTCTGTGTGTGTCATACATGCAGATGCATGTCAGCATGTGTGCGTACATACACTGACACACATCTTTTGCATTTGTAAGATATTTTAACCAGTCGGTTCATAAAATGGAAGATTAGACTCCATTCAAAATTTCACAATGCTGCAATAATAAATCAGCCCTCATCATTTGAAGAACATTTCAGGGCTATGAGGTGGGACAAAAGCTGATTTGAGATTCATACCGTTGTATACCTACTCTTAAAAAAAAGAAGCAATTTACACATCTGCACATCTTAGAAAATGGCAGAGAGAATTTGCATGATTTGGGCACATGAAGCCCATTTTAGCACACGAATCCCCTCCTTTCATCTCTTAAGGGTGTCGAAAGGAGGCAGACATGTTTTCTGCAGTTGATGTGGATTATTGACGGGCATAAATAGCAACTCCCACTAATGCTTCAGAAATGTGTTCTTTTGATTAAGTAAAGATGGCGTGTAGAAAATATATGTAGGAAAAACCATATCGTATGAGAGCTCAGATAGGGAGTGGAGTATACTGTTTCTTGTGTGTGCTGCAAATGACATCGACATTTTGGTTTTGTCTTTTTTGCCCATGCAATATGTGTAGTCTTGATGGAGATATTTATTCTCAAAGATGAATTCCATGGAATTCTCCAGGCCAGAATACTGGAGTGGTTGCCATTCCCTTCTCCACCAGATCTTCCCAACCCAGGGATTGAACCCAGGTCTCCTGCATTGCAGATGGATTCTTTACCAGATGGGCCACTGAGGAAGTGCCAAAGATGGTAAAATAAATACTTAATGAGTAAGAAAACTTGGAAATCGTTCACTGGATTTTCACAATCTACATTAAATGAGATGAACTGAAAGATTAATGTGGCTTTTTACTTACTAAAGGAAACTGTTAGAAATTTGTTTCATTTTTAAAGCACCATGAGGTGTATTCTGAAATGAACCCTATCCGATTTTCTGTTAAAGGACTACATTAGTCAAGGGATTGTAAATAGTTTCCCTGAGAGTGAAATTTTTGCACCATAATTCAAACAATCCAAGAACTGTAAGCAATAAACTGAAGTGCAAAGTCCATGAGTTAAAAAGATCTTTGTGTTTACTGGGTTCATTCATTCTTTTACACTTGGAGACTGGGTGCCAGAATGTTCCAGTGGGTAATTTACACCTGGGCTTCCCAGGTGGCACAGTGATAAAGAACATGCCTGCCAATGCAGGAAAGGGAAGAGACATGGGTTCAATCCTTGGGCTGGGAAGATCCCCTGGAAGAGGGCATGGCAACCCATTCCAGTATTCTTGCTTGGAGAATTCCATGGACAGAGGAGCCTGGTGGACTATAATCCATGCGATTGAAAAGAGCTGGACATGGCTGTGAAAATGACTAACATTTTCACTTTCATGTCATTCCTTTATAACCTAATAACTAACTTCCTGGGAGGGCTCCTCTGGTGGCTCAATGGTAAAGAATCTGCCTGCCAATGCAGGAGACACAAGTTTGATCCCTGGTTGGGGAAATTCCCTGGAGGAGGAAACGGCAGCCCACTCCAGTATTCTTGCCTGGGAAGTCCAATGGACAGAGGCAAGAGAGACTTGAAATTGGGTTATAAAAACTCTTGAATAAAAAGAGTTCCATTCCCCATTGCCTATCCCCCATCACCTCATTAGCATAAACGGTAGAAAGGAGCGTATAATGAATAACAAAAGGCACGTCCATCTTTCAGGATATCCCAAGGGGCTCTGAGCCAGGAACCTGGGACAAAGACCAAACATATTTTGTATTAGACCACGGCTGTCAATACTTATTTCCAGAGTTTTCTTTTACTCACTCCTCAGCTGACATAATCTCCCTCTGCCCCTCCACTCCACTAAAATGGTTCTGTATTTTTCTCTCCTCATCCTACGAAACCTCTCAGGAGCATTAAGAGCAGTTAAGCCTTCAGCTTTCTTGAAAGCATGCGCTCTCTTTGGAGACATTAATATCACAATTTCCTTGTTTTCCTTCTACAGCTCTGCCTATTCCTGATTCGTCTCCTTGGAGACATATTAATGAGGGAAGAAATAAGAAGTTACAACTGTTCCAATGATAATTTGACATACAGAGATATATATTCCCCGGAGAACAGGATGCTGTTGTAGTAATTATTTGCATGCCTATGGAAGGAAACATTTGTATTGCTATTAATTTTTTTTACAACTCAAAGGAAATCAAGTCAAGTTCTTTCTCTACAGAACTGTAAAACCACCAAAGCTGTTAAAGAACCAGACAATCTTAATACTCTTAACTGCTGCTAAGTCGCTTCAGTCGTGTACGACTCTGCGACCCCATAGATGGCAGCCCACCAGGCTCCAGCGTCCCTGGGATTCTCCAGGCAAGAACAGTGGAGTGGGTTGCCATTTCCTTCTCCAATGCGTGAAAGTGAAAAGTGAAAGCGAAGTCGCTCAGTCGTGTCAGACTCTTCGCAACCCCATGGACCACAGCCTACCAGGCTCCTCCGTCCATGGGATTCTCCAGGCAAGAGTACTGAAATAGGGTGCCATTGCCTTCTCCGATACTCTTAAAGAACCAGACAATTAGGACTTCCCTTGGTGGTCCCCTACTTAAGACTTTGCCATCCAAAGCAGAATGTAAGTTTGATTCCTGGTTGGGGAACTAAGATCCCACATGCCTTGTGGCCAAAAATACCAAAATATAAAACAGAAACAACATCATAACAAATTCAACAAAGACTTTTAAAATGGTTCACATCAAAAAAAAACCTTTAAAAAAATAATCAAATTATCACCCAGAGGTTCACTTGGACTAATTCTCAGTGCTTTAGTAAAAAAATCCCCAGTAATTCTGCCTTCATATACTTGTTTCCCTATACTTGTGATGAAATTAATCTCCAAAAATAATTATTGATAACCGAAAGACAGTCTCATCATATTTGACCTGATTATTTACCTAGGAGCAACACAATTTCAATTAGCCATATGGATATCCTTGAATTTGCTTTGTAGATAGAAATCTATGGATTTTTCCTGTGGTCATGTATGGATGTGAGAGTTGGACTGTGAAGAAGGCTGAGCACCGAAGAATTGATGCTTTTGAACTGTGGTGCTGGAGAAGACTCTTGAGAGTCCCTTGGACTGCAAGGAGATCCAACCAGGCCATTCTGAAGGAGATCAGCCCTGGGATTTCTTTGGAAGGAATGATGCTGAAGCTGAAGCTCCGGTACTTTGGCCACCTCATGCGAAGAGTTGACTCATTGGAAAAGACTCTGATGCTGGGAGGGATTGGGGGAAAGAGGATAAGGGGACAACAGAGGATGAGATGGCTGGACGGCATCACTGACTCCATGGACCTGAGTCTGGGTGAACTCCGGGAGTTGGTGATGGACAGGGAGGTCTGGCGTGCTGTGATTCATAGGGTCGCAAAGAGTCGGACACGACTGAGCAACTGATCTGAGTGAGGCCACGATATAAAGTTGCATCTGGAAGTCTTCACTAAGAACCTTGTATTGGGCTTTTAAAAGCCTATATTATTTGCTATTCTAGCATCAGGAAACCAGGCTTAGGAAAGGAAACTCTTTCCACAGACGTCACTTGTATTTTCTGTACATTTGGGTGAGTTCCTTACATTGGCTCAGGTATGTGATGGGCCAGAGGAAGGCCCTTGTCAGCACCTAAGGCTGAAACAATGGAGGCCAGATACCTGGTTGGTTTCTCAGGCAAGGTTCTGGGCTTTAGCTGCACACACATAAGGCTGTCCTTGTTACTCAACAGTGAATTTATCAGGCCTGGTAATTTGGGAATCATGGTCAAATCTGGCTCTCCAAGTCAAGTCTTGGCTACACAATCAAAGTGCCCTCTTGTGTTCTATAAAAATGAAGCCACATTCTTAGAGAGCCTATGCAGATATCTACACGGCACTGCCATAAATCATTAGGAGACTTAATAAAGTTTTTGACTTCTGGGGAGTTTGTGAGAATAAGACTTTTGAAAAAATGTTTTGTTTTCAAAAGCAGGGCTTATGAAGTTAAGGATTAGATTTGCTTTAGCTCAGTGGTAAAGATTCTGCCTGCAAATGCAGGAGATGCAGAAGATGTGGGTTCCATCCCTGGGTCAGGAAGATCCCTGGAAAAGGATATGGCAACCCACTCCAGTATTCTTGCCTGGGAAACCACTTGGACAGAGGATCCTGGTGAGCTACAGTCCATGGGGTTGCAAAGAGCTGGACATGACTGAGCGACTACGCATGCATGTCCATGGTCTTACTACAGTGTTGAGATAAGACACTGAAAAAATCTAGTTATTTCTAGTATCTTTTTTTGTTTTTTAAATAACATGAAAAAACAAACCTTTGTGTTTTCTTAGGGACCCTTTAGGAAATATAAAAAATAGTTTTAGATATAAAAGGTTTACAAAATGTTATTTTTTATTGATTTAGGATACAGTCTCAGAAAGGCAAAATCTAAAGAATCATCAGAGGAGATTTGAACATTTGTTTAAGATAAAAGCATGGGTACCTGAGAAAGAGTACTTGGTTAAGTAGTTAATCAAAATGACAATAAAAGATTTTATGTAAATATAGAGGTATTCCAATTGCAAATAATCTTAGGTATTTCATAAACTGAAAAGCATTTTTTAATAATAAAGACTATATTAAAGTCAATACAGAAAATGATTCATGTAAGATGCAGATTCTCTAGCCTATTGGCAGTTTACACAAAAGATTAAAAAATGACTCTTCATATTGTGAGTCATGAATCAAGAAACCAAGGAAATCAGCACATCAAAACTAAGTGAAATCTGCCAAAATTGAAACCATTGGAGTTTCTTGTGGAGCCCAGGTGTTATAAACAAAGATGCAGAAGATTCACTTTCCAAGTTTTGTCCTTAATTCTTCTCTCTCCAGTTCTGGAAATATCAGTCATTTTACTTGAAAACAGAAACTATACATTTTCCTTGGAGGACAGACTCTCCTGTTTTTCTGTGGCTCTGATAATCCTAGTATAGTCTCATCACCCATTGGATTATAATTATTTCACAGAAAAAAGTTGAGTATGGATAAGTGAGAACTGGCGTCACACACTATCATTTAGCATATTAGCAAAGGTGGTGAATGCACACAGCACTCCTTTCTGCAGCCTCATGCACCTCTGAGCACCTGTCTCTAATTGACAAAAATGATTATACCTTTAACATTTAACATGATCCCAAATATGAGCTTTCCATACAGCATATAAAAATAACAAGCAGAAGTATATAAGCTTAAATTTGTATTTTGTGGCTGTCTTCACTGTTGTGTCTTAAAGAGAAATTATTTTGATTTCTGTGGATTCCCAATGGTCCCAATATTTAAGTCAGTTTAATATTAGCCAAGATCTTAAGTAACCTAAAGGATTTGGAAATTAAATGTCAAGCTGACACTCCACAACACATAATTACTGTTGATTTAAAAAGTATATCCCAATAAAGATTTAACTTAATTAAATGCACTTTTTTTCATGTATTAAGCATGTGGAAGTAATGTTAAGTTTTGATTTTCAGTAGGTGTGTATCAGTTTAGAAATTGCACTTTTAACTCATCATCATAAGAAAACAAACCAAAATAAAATAAACTGTAGGTGTGAATTGTAGTTAACATTGGTAGATCAGAGAAAAGATACAGATTGTGCTTTTCAAAACTACAACATCATTAAATTATTCTAATTTGCCAAAGATATATTCAATTATATTAACTTGGAATCCTGAAATGTTTCTGAAATAGAAGATTTTTTAATACTTTTAAATCTAGTCTTTTACAAAGTATTGGAAATTCTTTCCTAAATTTTCCTTGAATTTTGAGTTTATTGAATGCTTTGGATGTTCTTTTATATCTATAAGGTAATTGGAACAGATTTTTTTTAACATAAGGAGAAAGGAAAGTAATTCTCCATGGGCATAAGAGGAGCCCAGGGCCTTGGTTAATCACAGAGATAGATTAGAGTAGGAAGCTCGTAGCTTTTCTGTTCAACTGCTTCAGCTACAAAGAGATCAGAGTCCATCAGTCCAGGTGTCTAAGGGCTTTCTATGGAATCCTTGTGGTAAAAAACCCACCTGCCAATGCAGGAGACACAACAGACATGGGTTTGATCCCTGGGAAGGGAAGATCCCTGGAGAAGGAAATGGCAACCCACTCCAGTATTCTTGCCTGGAAAATCCCATGGACAGAGGAACCTGGTGTGCTGCAGTCCGTGGGAATGCAAAAGAGTAGGACACGACTTAGTGACTAAACACCAATTAGAGGTAGACAAGGAAGCGGAAAGGAAAGAGCAGTCGGGGCCAAAAGTCAGAGTGCCTGCCGCATACACCCTGGCCCAGGGATTTGGTTTTGCCTGGAGGTGACGGCCACGCTGGCCTTTCAGCGGATGTGTCACCAGCTCCTCATCTCCGGGATGTGTGGGGACTTGACTTTGCTTCAGTTGTTACTCACGCACCACTGCGAATCACCATCCTGATGATTCTGCGAAATGGGCATCATCCCCTTCCACGCAGGGCCAGCCCTTCCAGGCATCGAGGTGCACACTTGGGGACCAGCGTTGATTCAGAGCTGATCTGAAGTTAGCATTTTAAGAAAAAGTAATGCCTCTCATTTTTGAACTGCTTAGGCAACTCTTCATTTGTTTTCATTTTTTTTTAAATTCCAAAACAGCAATTTGAAAAGAGGAAAATATTTTCTTTTCCAAAGGCTGCAAAGAATAAAAGCTGCTCTTGTTAAAACAAGGAGACACAATGAGTTAAAATAAGAATGCTCCGACCTTATTCTCAAGCTCAGCCACCTCTAGAAAACACTTCAAATGAAGAGAAGTTCAGCTCTTTTTGCAGCCTTTGCCCTTTTGTAGACTCAAGTGTTATCAGTAATAGATCTTAATAGTTGCAAGGGAACTTTGGAAATCTACTGCTGAACACTTAGGAGTCTCCCATGTCATTTGGCATTCTTATGAGGGAGTTGCTGTGTGGTTTTAAACCATTCTGGGACTTCCCTGTCAGTCCAGTGGTTAAAACTTCACACTTGCAGTGCAGGAGGAATGGGTTCGGTCCCGAGTTGGGGAAGATCCTGCATGCTATGTGGCCTGAACAAAAAAACCGCAACATTGTAAATCAACTATGCGTGCCTGCTAAGTTGCTCAGTTGTGTCCGACTCTTTGCGACCCCATGGACTGTGGCCTGCCTGGCTCCTCTGTCCCTGGAATTCTCCAGGCAAGAATACTGGAGTGGGTTCCCATTCCCTCCTCCAGGGGATCTTCCCAACGCAGGGACCAAGCCCAGGTCTCCCGCATCGCAGGCGGATTCTTTACTGTCCGAGCTACCCCTCAGATGGTAAATGGGGCATTACAGCAGACTAATGAGAAGAGACTACTAAAAATAAACGCATTCTTTTGTCTCTTTTCTTAATAGTTTTCACTTTGATACTACTTTCTGAATTTTTATCTTTATTTTGACTTTAATAAAAATAAACGTTTAAGTTTTCCAAGTTGTATCCTCGGTTTTAACTTGCACTCTTTGCACATACGGTATGTGGACCTCCACGGTAGCCCTGGGGCCTGCAGATATAGGGCCTTATGGGTGCATAGATACAGTCTGTCCATCCTCACGAATATTATTCTCTTTCTTTCTTCTCTTGTGCTCCTGTATCACATAAATGAGAAGTCTGGGTTTCCATCAGTGTTTAAACTTGGAAACTTTTGTATTTAAAAAAAAAAAAAAAGATTCCAAGTCAAGCCATTTTGTGAGATTTCAGATCTGCCTTAAACCAGGAAGTAATAGGAATATAAAAAGAAAATTTGATCTTCTGAGCTTTCCAGCACTAAAGTAACTTAGATAAAAATTAATCCTTTAAAAATTTTGAAGATCGTCTGTCAATGCCACCGATTTAAAAAATATATATATTCTACTGCTGGCTTCATTTGAAAGTAAAGACTCAGTTCCCCTCCAAGGCTTTGTAGAAATTCTTTGTCTTAAATAATATAGCCTAAAAAATGTGTCTTTTAGAATGGAAGGCCATCAGAAAGAAATGTGAAGCGGGAAGAAAAGCAGAAATTAAAGGAAAAAATGAGCGCTATGCTCGCAGGGAGACCCAACTCACACAGTTTGGGTCCAGCCAGAGCCTTGCAAACCTTTTGAAGCTCGTACAGTATTCTGATCCCTAACAACCCATATTCTTGAAAAATTAACCAGGAGGCTAGCATGAGCGACATGTCTTTTTGTTTGACTTGGAGAACAAGACAAGGCTTGCCGCCCTCGGGGAAGGCTTTTAATCAGACTGTCTCTTCATCCTGGCTTTTGACCTTTCCTAACACTCAGTTGTTTCTTCACACTGGTCTTGAAAGAGACTGGCTCTAAGAAAAGAAGGATGGGCCTCTTCGTCTTGCTTAGCATGGTTTATGTCAAGATTTTGCCCTTGTAAAAGCCCCTGCATGTGTTGATGACAGATGCAGAGCAACAGTGATTTGAAAGTTGTGTCTGCTTTTGTTAAACTTTTATCTCAGATCTACTGGAGACACATCCTGTCACTGCTAGGAAGACTGCGTGTGCCTATGTTTGTGTGTGTGTGTGTGTGTGTGCTAGTCGCTAAGTTGTGTCTGACTTTTTGCAACTCCATGGACTGTACCCACCAGGCTCCTCTGTCCATGGGATTCTCCAGGCAAGAATACTGGAATGGGTAGCCATTCCCTCTCCAGGGGATCCTTCCGACCCAGGGATGGAACCTGGGTCTCTTGCATTGCAGGCAGATTTTTTACCATCTGAGCAACCAGTCTACCTTTAAACTTATGAGTAATCCTCTGGAAATTATATTTCCTGATAAATGCACATATTTCTCCAACAAGTTTCCTTCCTTATTTCTACTCCTGACACCATGCATTTTTTCACCTTCCCCATATAAACTTTCTATCCTCATCCTTTTGAGAATATCAAATGGTATTTTCAAAGACTATACTGACTTAGCAACAAGGTGGCTCTTTTTTTTTTTTTTTCACATGCTCAGTTGCTCAATTGTGTCCACCTCTGTGACCCCAGTGACTGTATCCCACCAGGCTCCTTTCTTCATGGGATTTTCTAGGTAAGAATACTGGAGTGGGTTGCCACTTCTGGTTCCAGGAATCTTTTTGACTGAGGGAGTGAACCCGAATCTCTTCCATCTCCTGCATTGGCAGGTGGATTCTTTAACACTAGCACTTCCTGGGAAGCCCCCGTTTTTCGCATACTGAAAGCTGTAGTGATGAGCCTTAACAAATCCTTCATAATGTCTGGAGTTGAGCCTTCGAACCTGGAAGCCTTCCCACCCCTCTTGACTCCTGTGAGCCTCATCCTTCTCTTTTCCTGCTGTCATGTAGCAGCACTGACACATACATGTGATCAATCCAATAGTAAATTCTCACCTGCTTTTAAGGATCGTGAGGGTAGGACAAGTAATCAATTGAAACATTTTAAGCCATCTTACTTATGATATTATTCTATCCCTTGGCATTCAGTGTATTTTGTCGGTGACTCCCTGAGAGAAGGTGTCAGCAGTGGAAAGAAGGAGGCATACAAAGCTTCAAGTTATATCCACTCAGGAACTCTAAGAACTAGGGCAACTGTGTATTAGATCCATCACATATCTTTCCAGACATCTATTTTAGAAATCACCATTGAAATAAAGACGAATATCAGTGATTGTTCCAAGACACAGAATGTAAAGCAGGATGCCTAAAAAACTAACAGAACTGAGAAATGAAGATAGTGTAGAGAATCGTATGCCTGAAGGCAATTACACATTACATAGCAGACGTGGTACCATTTAGTTTGGAAAATCCTGCAGCCAAGGGGAATGAAGGGAACATTTATTGTTTGCTAATATAGCATGTATTTTAGGAAATGTTTATGTTCTTAAACTTAAAAATTTGTATTTTCCATAGATTTTTATGCATCAATTTTATCAAGTCAGTGATATTTGAATAAGCATTTATCGTTCATATATATATATATATATATATATATATATATATATAATATATATACTTATATATGAAGTGAAGTGAAATTGTTCAGTCATGCCCAACTCTTTATGCCCCAGGGACATTAGCCTACCAGGCTCCTCCGTCCATGGGATTTTCCAGGCAAGAGTACTGGAGTGGGTTGCCATTTCCTTCTCTAGGGATCTTCCCAACCCAGGGATTGAACCACATTGTAGGCAGCCACTTTACTGTCTGAGCCACCAGGGAAGTCCCATATATACACACACACACACACACACACATATATATATATATATACTTATATATATACTTATGTGTATATATATGTATATACTTGTGTATATATATATAAGTATTAATAATATATATTTTATATTTTCCATAAAAATCTATGGAATATATATAATATATACTTAATATTAATATATAAATATATAGGTATATATAATATATATATATGCTTATATATATGCTGCTGCTATAAGTATTAATAATGTATATTTTACATTTTCCATAAAATCTATGGAAAATATATAATATATACTTAATATATAATATATAAATATATATTTATATAATAAATATATGTAAAATTTATATAATATATAAGAATTTATTGTATATATATATATATATAAAAATATAAAGTTAGCAAGTTCCTGGCACACAGAAGGAGACAAACTGCAGAAATACACTCACATACGGACACCTGTCTCTGGTTACTCATTGTATAGCACTGGCTAGTTGAAGTCTGATATGATCAAAAAGTAATCTAAATTTCTAATGCAAAACTACCTTTAAGAGAAAGTCACATCGTTGAGACTTAGAATAATGTATGGATCATTTGGAGGCAGTCTGAAAATGGACTTCATTCTAATGGAACTGCCGCTGGCCTTGGATAATTCACCAACAGGCTGTCTCTGTTTCCCCACTGTGAGCGCCATGTTTTATGCAGTGAGTGCCTGGTGAACGCAGCCCTGCTCCTGGCAGAAAAGTGCACCCTGAAGAGGCATCCTTCATATGCTGCTCACCTTTCTCTCTCAGATCTCGCCACCGCTGCTCTCTCTCGCCTCTTCTGCCCCACGCCTGATTTCTACACTTCTCTCCAAGTCTCCAGGGCTTTCAGCTCCTAACCTGCTGCTGAAGCTCATCTTCTGGCTTTGCACCCGAATGACTTTTTCTTCCTATTTTGAACACATCACTTAACAGTTAAAAAAATTTTTAAAAATCAGCTCTCTTTGGCACACTATTTTATTTTACTTGACTCTCTCTTTTACAATAATCTTTAATAAAATAGGTACAGTCATCACTGTGAGTATTTGTTACACTGATATTTTTCTTATACAGTCTCTGAACTAAATCGTAGATGATTAGCTTCAAAAATGAAGTAGAATATGGTCTTTTCCACACTTTTCCTGGCACTGTGCCCGATACACGTATTACCCATGAGCACAGCGAAAGTTCTAGATTGTTAGATTTTGAGGATTTGACTGTTATCACGGTCTTTGCACTTAATAAAGGGCTTCTCAGGTGGTTCCTTGGTAAAGAATCTGCCCACCACACAGAAGAAGTGAGTTAGATCCCTGGGTCGGGAAGATCCCCTGGAGGTGGAAATGGCAACACATCCTGGTATTCTTGCCTGGAGAATCCCATGGACAGAGGAGCCTGGGGGGCTATGGCACAGGGTCTCAAAGAGTTGGACATGACTTAATGACTAAATGGCAGCAGCAGCATAATTAATAAATGTTATCTCTTCCCTCTCTGTCTGAAATACACACATGGACACATACAGACATACATACACATTCTATACACGAAGCATGTGAAATGAAGTTGCTCAGTCGTGTCCGACTCTCTGCGACCCCATGGACTGTAGCCTGCAGGCTTCTCCGTCCATGGATTTTCCAAGCAAGAGTACTGGAGTAGGTTGCCATTTCCTTCTCCAGGGGATCTTCCTGACCCAGGGATCGAACCTAGGTCTCAGGGACCTAACCCAGGTCTTCCACCTTGCAGGCAGACGCTTTACCCTCTGAATCATACATGCAGCATGCTGCTGCTGCTGCCGCTAAGTCACTTCAGTCGTGTCTGACTCTGTGTGACCCCATAGAAGGCAGCCCACCAGGCTCCCCCATCCGTGGGATTCTTCAGGCAAGAACACTGGAGTGGGTTGCCATTTCCTTCTCCAATGCAGGAAAGTGAAAAGTGAGACTGAAGTCACTCAGTCCTGTCTGACTCCTAACGACCCCATGGAATGCAGCCCACCAGGCTCCTCTGTCCATGGGATTCTCCAGGCAAGAGTACTGGAGTGGGTTGCCATTGCCTTCTCCATACATGCAGCATGGGATAAAGCAAATAGAGAAGTTTCAGGTGTTGTGATGACCACATATCCAAAATATATTGTTGACTTGATTGGTTAATCAACTCATGGTTAATAATACAGTTGAACAAACCAGTTACAAGAGCCCCCCCCACCCCCACCCTTAGCCGGTTCATTGGAAGCATGTGGTCATGCTTAGATCCTAATCAGTGGGAAACGTGTAGCTGAGAGCTGCAGCTGGGTCAGGACCAGAGCCCGTTCCAGAACTGAAGTCACTGAGGCAAAGGAGCTGTGAAGGCTGAGACGTCTGCTGATGGTCCCATGTCCCTTTCCCCAGGGAAGGTTGATCTGGCTTAATACTGGAGGAAGTTGAGCAGGTTTTCTGAGATCAACTTTTTTTGGCCAGGAGAGTTTTCTTGGAAGATGTAAATCTTCAAAAATTGAGTTAAAGAAACCTAAAAATGCCTTAAAACACCGTGATTTTGCCACTTTGTCATTGTGGGGTGCATGCCATGGGATTTCCGTAAGTAGTTCTGAAAATCATGTCTTGCTGGTCAGTAGCCAAAGCAGCCACGTGCACACTGAATCACTTTCACCCTGTGAAAGTCGCTCAGTCATATCCGACTCTTTGTAACCCCATGGACTGTAGCCTACCAGGCTCCTCTGTCCATGGGATTTTCCAGGCAAGAATACTGGAGTGAGTTGCCATGATATAAAAATAAAAGTAAAAATGGCTGTATATCCATATTTATATCTGTATCTTTAGCTAAGAGAAGAGATCCTCACATTGATAAAGATACATAAAAGCACTAACGTTGGTGGTCTCTGTTATGATACCATGAGTTAAACTACACGCAAAGCGAAATACTTTTGTTAAGGTACTATGCATGCATAAGGAGAACATTTTGGTGCTTAGCAGGATCTCTGGGAGTAGAAACAATTATTATTATTATTTTTTGGTCAGGGACCATGTATTTAGGTATAGATCACTACCATGGTTTTGTTTAATAGTTATTCTGTGAGCAGTACACGCTGACTGTGCCGGCAATTAAAATTCATAATTCTAGTATGAGATGCTCCTGCTTCATTTAAATTTTGATTATAAATGTGGTCAGCATTGGGTATATTTCATGCAATTTGCAGACTCAGGGAACAGCTGTTTTAAGAAGCTTTTCTGTAGAAAGCATTCATCAATGTCCTGCCTCATTTCTAGTTATCCTTGGTTATTAAATGTTGTGGTACTCATAACATTTAAGCCATTGCAATTTACATTTTTGCCATTCTAAGTTTTGAGGATGTGATATTCTGGGGTGTTTATAAATTATTTCATCATATCCTTTGCAGAAATAGTAAATAGCGGCGGGTGTGATTTCAGGATGAGACACTAGAATTTCTGGGCTAACTGGGAGGTAATAGGCTCAGCTACTTGGGGCGCGTTGTTCTGGATGTGGATTCATTCACAAGGGGCATTGATGTGCTTATCATTTGCTAATCGGGTTATCCTGTTTATCATTTGCTAAGGATAACCTCCTTGATGCCACCTCCTTCATCAGTCAGGACGCGCTGTCATACAGGAGTCACTTGACCTCGCACCATAATACCTTGTAATAGAGGTTTTATCTCCCACTTCTGTTATGTCCTTTACCAACTGGCTTAAACTCTGTCCCGCATCACCGTCACTCCAGCATGCACACGACAGAACATCTTCTCTTTAGAAGACTGGTGATACTCAGAGAGAGAAGGAGCATGGTGAATGTGTTTGTGTTCCATCTCAAAAGGCCTCGGTGGAGAGGACACGTTTCTTATGCTCACGTTTCATGGACGAAACCTGCGGATGACGGTGTTGGAGCAGGGGGAGCGGTGCTAAGACCTACCAACGTAATCACGGGTGTGCTCAGCCCTGTCTGGCTCTTTGTACTGTAGTCCACCAGGCTCCTCTGTCCATGAGATTCTCCGGGCAAGAATACTCACCCAGGGATGGAACCCAGGTCTGCTGCATTGGCAGGTGGGTTCTTTACCAACTGAGCCACCACGGAAACCCACAGAAAGGTATTAGTCATGGACTTTCACTATGCCTTGTATCCCTTTTATTTACATATTTTTGGCAAATGTAATATAAACAAAAAAACAGAAAACAAAGAAACATTCCAGGCAAATAATTTTCTCATATCCAAAATCAATGTCCCTAATTTCACTTACAGAGTATAAAAGTATACTCACTTCAGAGTATAAAAAAAGTTCAGAAAGCTGAGGTTTTAAAGAGCTAGTAATTTTTGCTGAATGATTTGCTCTAATTGTTTTGTATGGATTATATTATCTAGAAGGAAAAAGCCTCCCCAGACTTTGTAAAGCACACATACAGAGGCACACAAGCAACATTAAAGATATTGCTGTTGACTTCTACGTTTTTCTTACAAGTTATGTTTCGACAGGCAGGTAAGAGAAAACAACTGAACTGCCATAATTATGCTGGTAGCTTCTTTGACAGTTTCTTATTGGGTTGTGGCCATAGCATTTTCAGAGCAATTATCTCTTCAAATCTCTGTGTGGTAGTGCCTCTCCAAGAAGAGAAAAATAATAAATCTATCCTACCGATTACAGTGACAAAAACATCTTTAAAAAGTAGTGATTTTGGACTTTTTGGAAGAAAGATTTTGTTGGAGGTGGTTGAACCTCCATAATACTCTCTAATTAAGATGTTATAGAATAGTTTTTTGCTACCAATATATCCGAATTTAGCTGAGGATCATTCTGCTACCAATGGCCTGAGATAATTTTGTGCTATAGTTATGAGTATAGGAGTTATTTTTTAAAGTAATTCTAGTTCAAGTATTTTTCCTCTAGCAGTCTCATTTTAGAATGCCTAACATTTCCCCCTGATTTTTTGTGGAATCATATTTTAAAAATACAGTTTCAATCGGAGGATTATTTAAGTTGATGTATATTTAATGGTTCTAGTTTCACAACTGTAACATAAGAGGTTTATTCCATCGTTTCCAGTCATCAGTTTCTTTATCAGGCGTTGAAAATTTATTTCCCCTTTTTTTAGACTTTCTAAAATTTATCTGATAACCAAAACACAAAGAGTTATCACACATGTGATGTGGCTTCCTCTCTGTAGTGTATCACATACAGTATCTTCCTCCAGCTGAAGATAATTATTTTTTTTTTTAAAGCAACTAAAGAATGAGAAATAGGGATGCATTGACACAGATAGTAGTGAATTCAGAATGCACAGTACATGTTCAAATTAAAGCAAATGTTTCTATGCCCAATTACCTAATTTGTAATTGCAACTATTCATTGCACTTGATTCTTCTCTTCAACTTCTTCTTTTCCCTGCTCCAGCTCCTCCCTCCTGGTTTTTGTGTGACAGCTTAGTAATAAACCCAGAAGGCTTAGCTCTTTCCTTCCCACATCACCCCACCATTTAAGGCCTAGGCTCAAGAACACGTGCTATAAAGACACTTTTGATAGGAAACTAAAGTCACTGTAACTTCCCATTTCTCCTTGAAGGTTTTAGATGCAAATAACTGTGTCAGTCTTAAGCAGAATGCCATTTCTATGCTCAGAGACAGTTGAGAGATGAATAGTATGTGTGTTTGTTTGTGTGTGTGTGAGAGAGAGAAAGAGACACAGACAAGACAGAGAGAGAGACAGAGAGAGACAGATAAAGAGATTTACAGAGATAGGGGAAGGCAGCATCATAGTGCAAGCATTGATAAGACATTGTAGAGAGAGGATGTGTGAAGAATGAGAAAAATACAGGGAGAGTGGCCCTGGAGAAATAATAAACTCTTGCTTAGAAATGATTATTTAAAGCTAATACCATTTCGTACTTAAAATCTGAATGATCACATAGATATGATCACAGAGATGCATTCATACACATTTTGAAAAGTATGTGTGCCTAGTGTGGCTTGTGGGAGTGTAAATCCTGTTTTCAGTATTCAAGTGGGTGGATACTCAAGCACGTGCTGGTCCACTTCACAGCGGCCTGCAGTTCCCCATGGCTCTGTTTGCTTTTGCTCAATCTCTTCATTTCTGTTTCTCAGACTCGCCAATTTCCACTGTCCTATCCTCAAGTTCACGGCTCTTTAGTCTGCCTGCTCACATCTTCCCTCGAATCTCTCTAGCAAATGCTTCACGTCCATTATTGCACTTTTCAGCTCCAGAATTTATTTTTGGTTTCTGTTTAGAGTTTATTGATATTCTCATTTTGTTCCTTCATCATTTTCGTGACATTCCCTGCATCTTCCTTTAGTTAGTAAAGCATTCTTAAGATGGTTAAAAGAAAAAAAAATGTTCACCATCAGATCCTTTTTAGGAACAGTTTGTGTTGGTTTATTTATTTATTTTTTCTTGAAATTGGCCACACTCTCCTGTTTCTTTGTACATCTTGTGATTTTTTTGTGGTTGGAAACTGGACTTCTGAATCTAATAATTTGACTGCTCTGGACATCATATTCTTCCCACTCCTGGTGACTTGCTGTTTTTAGTTTTTTCGTTTGTGTTTCTATTTTTGTTTTCTGATTGCTGTAGGCTGTCTCTGTGCTGAATGTCCCCCTGAGGTGTACATCCAGGTTCTCCTGTGTGTCCTGGGCCTGGGCCTTCCTCTAGACACATGTACTGATGCTCTGCTTTTCCTACTCGTCTCCCTCACCTTAGAGTGGGTGCGTGCGTGCATGCGTGTGTGCTCATTGCTTCAGTCATGTTCAACTCTTTGCAACTTCACGGACTGGAGGCTACAAGGCTCCTCTTTCCAAGGGATTCTCCAAGCAACAATACTGAAGTGGGTTGCCATGCCCTCCTGCAGGGGATCTTCCCAACCCAGGGATCGAACCTGTGGTTTTTTCATGCTGGTAGATTCTTTACCACTGAGCCACTTGGGAAGACCTAGAGTGGGATTGTATCCTGCTAAACCCATGCTTAGTTGAAAATATCTTAAGTCAAAGATGTGTTCAGTACTCCTACCTTACCGAATATCATAGCTTAGCCCAGCCTGCCTCACATGGCTCAGAATACTTTAGTTAGCCATTGGTGGACAAATGCATCTAACCTGCTTATAGTAAAGTGTTGAGTATCCCATGTAATTTATTGAATGCTGTGATGAAAGTGGAAAACAGCATGGTTGTCTCCGTACACAACTGTCGTGTCAGTTGTTGGTCCTCATGATGGCATGGCTGAGTGGGAGCTGTAGCTGCTGCCACCCAGCCTCACAGGAGAGTGTCAGACCCTGTATCTTTAGCCCAAGAAGAAGCAAAATTCAAACCTCAAAGTACAGTTTTCAACATATATTGCTTTCCCACCATCATCAAGTTGAAGAATAATAAGTTGAACCATGATGGGTCAGGGACTGACTGTATACACAATTGCTTCTGAATACCCTGGTCCTCAATGACCTACTCCTAAAAGAAAAAAAAAAAAGTGAAGGAGAGTGAAGGGGAAACACGTTGGCTCTTTAAACCTCCCAGAAGTGACCCCAGCCAGAGAGAAGGTGAGGGAGGGGTAGCAACCATGACCTCAGCTTCTCTGTCCTCTCTTCTGTGCTCAGAAGCAACACCAGAACACAGATCCCCAGTGCTCAGTGGACAGGGCCCTTGAATGCCCAGCCTGGCTTTGTAGGTTGTGTGCAAGCCGCTCTCAGAAGGTACCCGCCGCCGTAGGTCCTGAAGCTGCAGGGTGGAGAGTGGTTTGTTTCTCTTCTGCTAAGAACTTGTAGTGACGGAGATTAGCCAGTTTACTGCCCAAGCCTTCCCCGGGCTGTAAACCTTCAAGAGGTCGCAGAGTTCCAAAGCAGTTACATCAGAGTCTACCAGTGCAGTTGTTGTCTGTGAAGGACGACAGATTTCCAGTACTCCCTACTCCACGTGCTCCCCAAATCCTTTCTCCTCAAATGCTTTATATCACGCTATCCAAGACTGTTGCCCAGTAATCTCTATATGAACAGTTCCTGTAGATGATGCTTTGCCGGCCTTGTTTGCAAGCTAGAGAGAGTATTTAAGCATGCAGTATCCTCACTGTAAAATGATGGCACTGTGAAAGCGTTTGGCTCTGAGTCTAGTTACCACATAATCTGTTTTCTGAACCAGAACAAAATTGAGAGAAAAGGGAAACACAATTAATAATTTTTCCTGTAATAAAAGCTGTGCAGTGGGGCTGTCTAAGACAGTTGTTTAAGGAGCACTTAGATAAAAGGACTTCCCTGGTGGCTCACGTGGTAAAGAATCTGCCTGCAATGCAGGAGACCCAGGTTCCATCCCTGGGTTGGGAAGATCCCCTGTAGAAGGGAATGGCTACTCACTCCAGTATTCTTGCCTGGAGAATCCCATGGATGGAGGAGCCTGGCAGACTACAGTCCATGGGGTCACAAAGAGTTGTACACGACAGAGTGGCTAGCACCAACACTAGATTAAAGTGTGCTCTGGGAAACTGCCTAAGGGATGTCTCTAATATGCTTAGACCAGGTTTTGCATCAAAATCTTGACTTTCATAGTGAGGTGACATTCACAAAGTCTAGGTATTCCTATGTCACAATCTGAAAGTGTTTCTTTTCTGAGGCTTTTATATGGATCGTAGAGACATAACTTTAGATGTATTGAGTCCACATTGTGTCATAAGAGTTACAAAGAGTTACCTGCTTTGCTTTGATACCTTCGGTGTATGTGTGCATCACGGTTTCTGATGCTTTCTTCCAGTTCCTTTTCTCAGTGAAGTAGAGAAGCCTCTTCTCCAGGGTGTACTGTCTTCGTAACACCATCCAAGTTTTCTGGTCTCTCTTCTGTAAATCACTAACCATTCTTATTCCATATATTATGCAGGGGACTCATCTCTTCCTGGTGTTAAAATCAGTATTGTTATTTTCAGACAATCTTGGTTTTTCCGTTAGCAGACAGGCAAATAAAACTTTTTAAAAAACCCAGTCTCTATAATTCTGTTGCCAGCTCTGCTTCTTCTGATAAAATACAGTTGCTAAAGAGCAACGGTGCAGTGGGATGGTGTGTGTGTGTGTGAGAGAGAGAGAGAGAGAGTGAAAGGGGCATTTTAAATGCTTTCTGGAGAAGAGCAGCCAGTCTGGACGGAACGGAAAGCTCAAATGCTTTCCATCTGGAAAATATTTAGATGTTATGGCAATTCTTGTCTAAGAGCATTAAAACCACTTACCCTGAGTATGGCACCTCGGGGGAAGCCATGGTTTCTCTAATGTTTCGGGAGGAAAACGTGGGCACTGCAGGAACTGGAGAAAGGAAGGACTATAAGTGCCCAGAGCTGGGCGTCAGCGGGTGAAACACGGTTCTGCTCCTGGGTCCCGGGACTCCTGTCGTGGACCTCACTGTCCAGACAACACAGTCATAAAGACGCATAATCCGAGCTCTGTGAAATATGACTGTTCTGTTTGAATTCAGCTTGTAAACAACACACCCCAAGTAGAATGGCTAACAAATCAGTGTTGACAACATCAGCCTGGAAATTACCTAAACTTCAGTGATCTGTTTTTCCCTCAGTTAGCAGAAACCACGCACTCGGGCTTTCTCACATGACTTTTTTGCCTGCTGTGTCTGCTATAGGCGCTCCTGTCCTTAGGCTTTGCCTGGGGCCTTCTCATTTCATTTTAAGGCTGAGGACCCCCCTGTGGTCCTGAAGTCGCTTCCGATGGGCTGCTGCCCAGGGTCCTGCCTGGGGTCTCAGCACCGCAGAGGGGCTTCTAGCTGAGGCCCACTCAGAAGTTTGGGGACCTGCCTTTTCTGGGTCCTTGCAGTACCCATGTTTCTTGAGAGGGCATAGTTCCTCCATAAACTTGAGAGCGCTCACGGGCGCCCCCCGGAAGCACTGCATCTGGAGTAAGATGCTTCGTGCTCTTCTGAAGACTTGCAAGAACATTTAACTATTTTCCAAAGGGAAAGCCACTTAGCTTTCAATTCGACCCAGATCGGTTGCTCTTCTCCAAAAATCATGGTCCTGAGAAGGTGTCGTTGGTCACCTGGAAACGGAGCAAGACCCTGTGGTCCTCGCCCTGCCTTCACCACCGTGTCCTCAGCCTGCCTTCTGTCTCTGGAAAACTTTAGTCAAAAAATAAGTTTAATCAGAAAAGTGGAAAATGCAGAAGCAAAGGAAAAGAGTCAAAGGAGACTAAATAATAATGAAGTAGTCATTAAGCATAGTCAGAGACCATTAGCTCTTTCTCAAGGGCTATAGATAATATTCTGAGCCATATCCTGTGAGCTGTCTTATAGATACTGAAACCCCAGGTGGAGAAGTTAACTAATGATGACCCAGGACGTGAGCTGCCACAATTCCAAGAACTGGCCTCAAAGAAATGGGAAAAAAATGGACTCTGGAACTGAAGATTAACTGCCTAAGACAACCATGATGGCACTAGTCAGACCGCCAATGACCAACTTCCAGATGACTGGCAGAGCTGACTGTGCCCTTTCAGCAGGTGGCCCCTCCTTCTGTCTGTGAAGGCTCCCAGCCCACTGGTTTCCCCAGTGGGGGAGCGGGGACTCGGCCTTTGGGCAGACGTCCACCTCCCTGCGCCCCCTTCAGTTGCAGGCATCTGAAATAAAGCAAACATTCCTCTCTACCAACCTGGCCTGTTTATTGGCTTCTGAGTGTCGAGCCGCCAGGCCCACACACCCTCTCAGTAACAACTTCACCAAATATTGATGAACCAAGGAAGAGGAAGGGGTTCTCCTACTGGAACTCCTCATTGTCAGGGGCCTCAGCCCCGTAAGTTCATTAGCATGCACTGTGACATTTTAAAATTGCCTTTTTTGTTTTACAAACATTTATTAATAGCTGTAGAGCTTTAGTATTTTGGCTGCTGAAATGTCAAAACTTCACGCGCTTGCTTCTGCTCTGATGAACTACTGTATGTTTTGTTGAATGGTAGAAATGGCATCAGCCAAATATAAGAAGGCGTACTTGCACTAACATGAAAGGAAGAGAGAAATACGTGGGTGACAGCAGACAGCACCTGCATGGACACGACAGAATTCTGGCCGCCATCCCACACACGTTCTTTAGCAATATAATGTCAGTGAGGTGGAGGTTTTACCTGCCTTTCCATTTTATTACGTTTGCTTTGTTTAGATGTGGTTTTTGAACATACTTGCATCATTTTAGCAAAACAGATCTAACTGCAAAAAAAAAAAAAAAAAAAATTCCTAAAATTAGTTTGCCATGATGTGTTTTAAAGGTTAGTTCTCCCTGATGACAGCATATTTTTGTAGTTACATCTTGAGAAAGACAGCGAGGAGATCTGGGCTCTACTGCCAAGATTTCCTGCCTGACTGTGTGCTCTTGGGCTGGTCATTTCACCTCTGAGTGCTCACGTTCCTGTCAACTCTAATGCATGCTGCTGCCCAGAGCTATCATCAAGCAGAACGTGGAGCTGGCTTCTTCCGTTCCGATAGAAGAGCTTAGTCCAATGTACTCTTGCACGCGACAATGAGCGTGCACTGCTTCAAACAGTTCTCTTACGGGAACTCTGCTTTTAGACTTGGGGCATGTGTAATAGCATGGAATTTGGGTGATAAAATTGAAAACCAAGCTTATAAACAAAGTCCTCAAGTAATCCAAAGATAGCAAAAGTTCAAGTACATGAAAATCTCTTTAATCTTGTTATTGTTCAGTCACTCAATTGTGTCCGACTCTTTGTGGCCCCATGGACTGTGGCACACCAAGCTTCCCTGTCCTTCACCATCTCCCGGAGCTTGCTCAAACTCATGTCCAGTGAGTTGATGATGCCGTCCAACCATCTCATCCTCTGTTGCCCTCTTCTCCTCCTGCCCTCAGTCTTTCCCAGTATCAGGGTTTTTTTTTTTTTTTCCAATGAGTTGACTCTTCACATCACATGCTCAAAGTATTGGAGCTTCAGCTTCAGCATCAGTCCTTTCAGTGAATATTCAGGACTGATTTCCTTTAGGATTGACTGGTTTTCATGATAAGAATGAACAAAAAGGTCTTGAATGGTGACTCCAAACCCAAGACTGGATTCCCATGAAGCTAAACATTGTACTGAAAATTCCAAAGGGTTTATTTCTCGATTTCTTATTTCTCAACATCTCGACTCTCCTATACGCTATACATCATTAAATGCATCTTCCTCTATTTTCTTCTAATGATAATCCATGTACAACTATACCTTTCTAAAGGATGGTTCTCGTTTTTTTCTTTTCTTTTTCCTCAACTGACTCACTTTTCCTTGGTGGAAGTCTTTTTAAAATATAATAGAAGTGAGTGGCATTCATTTACAAGGTTCACCAAAAAGTGGGGAAATAGAGATAATAGAATCTCATAACGTCAAGGTCATTCTTTTCTGGATTAAATCGGACCTTTTAGGGTCAGGTGAGGCTGAGTATTTGTCCCCAACCCCGTCCCCACCCCAGTCCTGGCCCGTGGCCTGTTAGGAACCCGGCCACACGGCAGGCAGTGAGAGGCAGCAAGCCAGCGAGACTTCAGCTGTAGCTTCATCTGTGTTTCACTCCCTGCCTCTCACGTTACTGCCTGGACTCTGCCTCCTGTCAGGTCAGTGGTGGCATTAGATTCCCATAGGAGTGTGAACCCTGCCACGAACTACAAACACAAGGGAACTAGGTGGCATGCTCCTTATGAAAATCATCCTGAAACTGCACCCCCTCCCCATCCAGTTGTGGGCTGTGGACAAACTGTCTTATGAAACTAGTCCCTGGTGCCAAAAAAAGGTTGGCGACCACTGGTCCAACAGACCTACAGGAAGAAGCAAAGACACTAAGTCCAAGACACAGCAGTGCACCTGTTCGATTTTTTAAAATAGTGGATTAAATACCTTTAGGGATTACTACACAAGGTTGCGTTTCTTCTTCTTATGATATGCATGCAATCTCACGAAGAATAGAAAGAAAAAAGTAGAAAGAAACAAAAAGGAAGGAGGGAAGTTAGGAAAGAAGAAAGGAAGGAAGGAGAAAGAAAGGAAGAGAGGAAGAATCTTTTATCAAAGCTTATTTGATGGTGAGGATGGGCTTCCCAGGTGAGGCAGTGGTAAAGAATCTACCAGCAGTGCACGGGGCACATGAGATGGGGGTTCAGTCCCTGTGCCGGAAAGATCCTCTGGAGGAGGAAGTGGCAACCCACTCCGGTATTCTTGGCCTGGAGAATGGACGGAGGAACCTGGCAGGCTGTAGTCCGTGGGTCACACACAGTGGAGCATGATTTAGTGCCTGACAGGGAGCTCTTCTCTGCATGCATCCTGCATCATTACTTAGATGTTTTTTTGAAATTCTGTCCACAGTCACATGTGTGTGTTAAACTAGTACAACAGTGTATGCATTAAACGAGCTCCAGTGATGTCCACATTCATCTGTGTGTCATGGTGACTTTTTTTTTTCCCCCTCACAAGATACAGGATGTTGACAAAAAGAAAGCTACCAATGAGAAACTCAGACGTCTCTATCAGGGCTCAGATAATTTTTAAAAAAATCTATATTCCTTTCACTTTTTTAGTTTCAGTAATCGAAGAAAATAGAATCAAACTTTGCATTTTAATTAGGATATTTTTCTGTGCTGTGGCCTTGAGAAGCAAAAGTGAAAAAGAAATTCTCCTGGTGCATTTGAAAGGAGAGAGGGCCAGGGTTGTTTCCTTTGTGAATGGGAGTTGTATTGTCTGCGAGAAAGTGACAAGATTAGACACGTAGCACGGAACCAAATGCATTAAAAGAGAAGTATAATATTTTAAATTGGACCTATGAAATCAATGCCTAATGCAGTATGACCTAGTGAATAGTAAATCAGAATATGTAAGAGAAAATAAGAGCACTAGAAATGATATTTCTTAACTAACTGAATCATTTGCACTCAGACTTCTCATGTGCCATCACTCAAATGTCAAGTCTAAGGTATGAGCAAGTTCATTTTTAAGGGTCTTGGCAAAGCAAGGGAGCTTGCCAATAAATGAATGGACTGGCCCTCTGAATGTCTTTACTTATAACTACACAATTATAATTTTCCCATCACTGAGCTATGAATTATTAAAAGAATATTGGCATTTTGCTATATATTTTAATTATCTTTAAATCATTTCTCATAGTGGGAATAATATTACAGTAATTAAACTTTTCTTAAGCAAATTTTCAATCTGGGTTAAGTTTTTAAATCAATGCTCATTTCAGTTAACATATAACTTTAATTTTTTTTTCTTCTTTGAAATCAGTGTTCACATGACTCCTTATAGATGAAGGCATCTTTTCCTAAAATAAGAATGAACAGTAATTCTGTAATTTTAATATCACCTGAGTTCTTCTAACACCTTTACGGATATGTATTTTAACTTGAACTACATAGATATATAGACATATCTATAGATAGATCCATGCACACTGGAAAAAAAAATGAATCTATCCCCAAAGGCTCATGGAAATATATATTCCATATGTGTAAAGTACATTAAAACTGCCTGACCACAAAAGATATCCTGTATTTATAGATCTGCTTACATTTCTGGGTCTGCCAAATTTTCACATCTTGTTGTTGCTATTTGCTTAACCAGATTAAAAGGAAACTTAAAGTATTTAGAACATGCTTTTTAGGATTCATTTGGAACGCTGTAAAAGGCAGTAAAATATTGATCTTGGACTTCAGCACGGGTTTGAGGGACTTTACGTTTTGTAATGGTATGTTCTCCACTGACTCTAAGTCCATGCTTGACGTTTACTGCCTTGCAGGAGACAATATGTTAACTCTTACACCAAACTATTTCTATGAGGTTTTGCTGACGAAGTGACAACATGCTTCATTGAACTAGTGACAGGGGTGCTGGGGAGGTGATCTACTCTGACTCATCCAAAAATGTTTCCCCACTTCCTGCTGGACTTAGAAAAAATCCCCTTCCAAAATTAATTTGTTTAGGGTTGATGATGTTGCGGGCTTCCCAGGTGGCGCTAGTGGTAAAGAACCCGCCTGCCAGTGCAGGAGACGTAAGAGATTCAGTCCCTGAGTCGAGAAGATCTCCTGGAGGAGGTCATGGCAACCCACTCCAGTATCCTTGCTCAGAGAATCCCATGGACAGAGGAGCCTGGCAGGCTGCAGTCCATGGGGTCACAGAGAGCTGACTTCGCAACTGAGCACACACACATGACAACGTGTCATGAAACTAAGTAACTCTAACCACTCAGGATCCTGTCTGCATCCTGGCAAATATGTTATATGGGGTAGGGACACAGCCCCTACCCCAGCACCCTCATTAACCGAGGATGGCACACTTTTCCAGCGAGAACAGATGAACGCTCAGGATCGTCCTCAGCTCAGAGCTCCAGGAAACACTGCACATCCAACTGCTTGGCATCAGAAAGAATAGTATCTTGCTTAGCTGCAAGATGGAAAGCTTATTTTCTTTTGTCCCTCACCAAGAATTCTTTCTAAAATGAACTTGTCCACTAAAGGGCTTCCCTGATGGCTCAGCAGGTAAAAAAATCTGCTTGCAGTGGAAGAGATGCAAGCTTGATCCCTGGCTTGGCAAGATCCCCTGGAAAAGGGAAATGGCAACCTACTCCAGTATTATTGCCTGAAAAATCCCATGGACAAGGGAGTGTGGAGGGCTACAGTCCAAAGGGTCACAGAGAGTCAGACATGACGGATCACCTAAGGACACACACATATACACACAGTGGATATGGAGGTGTCTATTCGTGGTGATATTTTGACATTCATGTTTGAGACACACCCCTGAACTGTAGAGAAAAAGAATATGATACAGATTATAGAGAAAACACGTAGATGGTCAAAAGCAGCATGAGCACGTCGACGGGCATGATCAGGAAGAAAGGGCAAAGGCAGGCAGAGCTGAAGGGTTGGGCAGGATGGCAAAAGCAGGGGCTTGCTTATTTCTTCTGGGTACCAGGAGCCTGGGTGCCACATCCCAGATGAGTGGCCAGGAACACTTTCACTGCTTAAAATAAGAATCTTTATTTGGGCTACCTGACTTGGGAAAGGATGCTGAAAAAAGATGTAAGGTTGACTGTTGCCTGGGACTAAGGCTTAGGTGGTGAGGTTTATGTCAGGAAGGGGAGGAAGCCAGGAAGGGCCAGGTTGCCTGTTGGATGCATTGTGGGACCTGAGGCATCCAGTTTATCCCAGTGAAAAGGGTGCACTGTTCTGAGGCTCAGTTCTGGAATGGAGACCTCAGGACAGGCAAGGGGGAAGCATCATGCTCAGTCGTGTCCACCTCTTTTCGACCCATGGGCTGTAGCCCACCAGGCTCCTCTGTCCGTGGGATTCTCCAGGCAAGGATACTGGAGTGGGTTGCCATGCCCTCCTCCAGGGGATCTTCCCGAACCAGAGATCGAACCCGAGTCTTCTGTGTCCCCTGCATTGGCACATGGATTCTTTACCTCAGAGCCACGTAGGGGGGTGGCAGGGTGTAGGCGAAACAAACTGTCAGACCTGTGTCTCTAATGAGGAAGAGCAGGATTATGGGGAAAGGAAAAAAAAAGATGAATCTACTGCAAATAAAATAAATATAGTAGAACAATAGAAAAAAAAGATTCTAAATATGTTAAATATTCTCAAAAGGAAGAAGAAAGACATAAGAGAATCAGTTTTCTGATCCCACTGTAATTGCAAATGACCGCAAATGCAGTGGCTTGGGATAGCCCAGGTGCGCCATCTTAGAGTAGGTTAAAAGATGCCCAGTAGGGGTCTCTCTGGGTCAGAATCTATGTGTCAGTTGGGCTGCTTTGTCTCGGAGGCTCTAACCAGGAACTTGCTTCCTTTCCTTTCCCAGCTGCCAGAGGACACCTGACTTCCTTGGCCCTGGGTTCTTCGCTCTGTCTTCAAAACCCACCACTCCAACCTCTGCTTCTATCATCCAACCGACTCTGTCTTTCATACACCTTCCTTCCTGATAAGGATTCTTGACATTGCTCTTAACCCACCTATACAGTCCAGGTTAGTCTTCCCATCTCAAGATTTTTAACATAAACACATCCACACAGTCCCGTCTGGGCATGCAAGATAACATTGGTACAGGGGCCTGGGGCTAGGAGATGCACATCTTGGGGTGCTGTGTGGGAGGTGTTGGTTTGTCTACCATGTTATTTGTCTACCGCAGCATCCATATAAAGAACTAAACAGATTAGGAAATAAACAGATGCAGAAATACATTTGTGGCTACAGGAAAAAATGAATTAGACATATTAATGGTAGAAATGAGAGGTATAACATTGTCATAAAAATACTTGATGGGTAGTTTCTAGACTGGGCACAGGCAGGAAAGAATTCACCCCAAATGTAATAGATTCAACAAGTCCATCCTAAAGGAAATCAGTCCTGAATATTCATTGGAAGGACTGATGCTGAAGCTGAAACTTCAATACTTTGGCCACCGGATGTGAAGAACTGACTCATTGGAAAAGACCTGATGCTGGGAAAGATTGAAAGCAGGGGGAGAAGGGTCAACAGAGGATGAGATGGTTGGATGGCATCGCCAACTGAATGGACATGACTTTGTGTAAGCTCCAGGAGTTGGTGATGGACAGGGAAGACTGGAGTGCTGCCGTCCATGGGGTTGCAAAGAGTCAGACATGAGTGAGCGCCTGAACTGTATCAGAGTATACTAAAGAAGATACTAAAGAATTACTTGCTCATGTGTGTGTGTACACATGTACACACAGGTGTACACACAGACTGTATATAAAAAAGCCTTTCAGAAACAGAGAGGGTGACTGAGAGACTCCAACACATGCCCAAAATAGGAGAAAAAGAATAACAGAAAAATGCTGTTTGAAAAAAAAAACAGTGGGGAAATTGACACAATGGAAGAAAAACACGAGCCTCCAGACTGACTGTGCAGGCCTAGTACTGAGAAAAGGAAAGGAAAATAAATCCACAGAATAATGAAATCACAGAACATCAAAATGTATACTCTGAAAAACTATGAGAGAAAAACCCTGTATAAAATAAAATAACAATTAAACTTAACTCCTGCACTGTAATAAAAAAAGAGAGAGAGAAACACCTGTGACTCTACAATTCTATTATCAGATAAAACATCAATTAAGGTTAAGGTGGGGGACAGAATAAAGTATAATGTGCCTTGCAGCCTGATTTTTTTCATCTGGGATCAGTTTTCTTTTGTAAAAGTATTCCATTTGCTTAGTATTTCTTCCAGTAACATTTGATGCTTAGCACATCTGAATATTTCTGTTCCTCTGGTAACTAATCTGAGGCAGAGAGGAAACGAAGACATTAAGGGCAGAAGTGAGGACGGAGTCAGCCTGTGAGAAGAGAGGAGTCCCTCTCCCCTGCTCCTTAACCATGGATTTCTTGAATTGACTAGAGGATGTGAGATCCTTCGAGTTCTCTTGACTAACAAGACTGAATTGACGTGGATCAAAGGATGCGTATATCATTAAATAACAAGGTCATGGTCCCAGGAACTTTCATTTTACTGGAATGAGTTTATTATGGAACGTTTTTTAAAAGGAAGGTCACTGGGAGACAGACTACAAAAAATAATTGGTAAACAACCTGATTTCTTTAACCTGAAAGTATTTTTGAAGCCCTTGTGGTTCTTCATTGAACTAAAACACTTCCAGCGTTATTAGGGAGATAGCTATAGAGACGTTTCTTTTGGCTCAAGATCAAGGGCCTTTGCATATTCTCCTATCTTTCTGGATGTTCATTATTTATCCAAGTTAGTGCCTCTCATAAATCCTGTAGATATATTAAACTGCCAAGCAGGCTTACACTTAGGAGCCAACTCTAATCACCTCTTCGTGGCAACCTGAAGCCTTGGTTTTGGAAAGCTTTTTTTGTGTAATCAAAAGACAAAGTCTAATGGAGTCTGGGATCACTTGCAGATATCTGTCCTGACCCAACTGGAATGAAAGGGGTGGCCACAGGACTCCTGTGCATTTGTAACCCATGCAGTCAACAACTGGGAAATTCCTAACGCTAGGCTATCATGGTTGGCGGGGATGGACTGATTATAGCATCTGCTAATTCCTCCGGGGTAAATATTCCCACTGCGGCGGATTTAAAGTTACTTTCATGATGTCATTAAATTCTGAGCACAAATGATTGTTGCTGACGGGTGTGAGCTGGCTCTAACACATCACTGAGCTGCTGACTCAGTTCTTACACCCTCTATCTGAAGTAGTTACCTGTTCATCACCTACAGATTATCCTAGATAAGCAAAGTTTGGAGATAAGTGTCTGAATTTAGGTAGCATTTTTCATATGTTATAAAGAGTCACTGGAAGAAATTCAGTGTTCTTTACCCTGGGAGTGGAGGCAGTTGAATGTACAACGATGCTGTCTGTGTTTGCATAGTTTTCTTTTCTTTTTTTTTGACAGAGTATAATTGCCAGTTGCTGTCCATCCCTAAAGATCAAACCCAGATAGGCTACAGAGGAAGCCTCATGCTCAGCTGTGTCTGACTCTCTGTGACCCCACAGACTGTAGTCCACCAGGCTCCTCTGTCCAGGGATTTCTCAGGCAAGAATACTGGAGTCGGTTGCCATTTCCTTCTCCAGGGGAATCTTCCTGACCTATGAATCCTCTGAAACATTCCCTGTTCCAATTGTGCATTGTTTTGAAAACCTTAAATCCTGCTGACCCTTTAGTAAAGCACATGAAAGATTAGATAGTAAGTAGGCAAGGTGCAAGGAAAAGAACTTTTGAGGCCAAATAACTCAATAGAGTTTGGAAATGTGGGGAGCCAAGAAGTATTTCACCCAGACACTCAAGCCCGGAACTTCATTCCTTACCAACCCTTCCTGCTTCTGACATGGACTTAGTCATGTTGCTGTACGAATTCTAACTCTAGAAGTTTTCTTGAATTTTCCCTAGTCCTTCCTCTCAAATCACAGGCCAGTTCAAGCTAGTCTCTGTAATACTGATTCTGTTCTTATTTCAATCTACATAAACCAGATAGACAATCACTGGCCATCTGTATTAAATTTAGTCACCAATCTGACAGTTTTCTTCCAAATAACTTTCTATCTTTAACTGTACTTCTTGGGGGAGGCAGGTACATTTTTAAGTCAATCCATGATGTTACAAATGTAAGACAATATTTTTTCACACAAAGATTATACTATTCTAAGAAGGTACTAAATACCCTTGGCATGGAAATTCTTGTGTGGAATGTTTATCATTTTAAGTGCCCTGAATCCTTTGCCTAAAATGCAGGTATTATTTTCTACAAAAAAGACATTCGATTTTACACAAAACTTCTCAATTTTTTCCATAAAATTATTTTTTTCTCTAAATCTTGAAAATAACTTAGATTTATCAAGCTTTTAGGGAACTTCCTAATGAGAGAAGTGAAATTTATCATTCACAGACAAGATCGAACAGGCAAACATCTGCTCAGCTTAAAACATTTTATCTCAAATAATAAATTAGTTCAAATGATGATGGATTAAGTAGCTGCATTAATTATTTATTGATTCACTTCACACAAAGTATGTGAACCGTGTGTGTGAGGCATATAGTGAGAAAGAAACCTAGCCTTTGGTGATCTAATATGTACTTTTGTGCTTTATATTATATATTTAAATAAATATTTCAGACAGATGCTATCTCCCTTTTTGAATGAAGAAACTGAGGCTTAAATAATTGAGTTATAGGATTTAAGTGTGTCACAGAATTCAAGGGGGAGTAACAACCATCTATATCCAGTTCTCACCACTTTTAGAGATCTTTGCTTTTTCTCTGGTTCCATGTAGCTTCCTACAGGGAAGTGTAATATGAAAATATAGCACATAGTTCTTGATTTCAAAATTTTTGTCTAGATAAAGAAGAAAGACATGCCCAATTACCAATATTGCTTGAAAACAAGGTGTTTTAAATAAAATACGGCTTAAAGTAAGTAAGTGGTAATGAAAGTAAATGCATTTTTAGAGTTCAAAGTACAGAGACATCCTTTGTAAGCTAAGGAGTTTCAGAGATTTAGTTTTATTTACTTATTACATATAATGAAATAGCCAGTATTCCATCCATTCATCCATCCATCCATCTTCCCACACATCCTTCAATCCATTCTTTCATCCAGCATTCACGCATCAATAACTGCTTTTTAAGGAAGAAGATGAATTTATTCAGATTTCCATATGAAAAGAAGTATTCTGAGATTAAATATGCTCCTTTTCATATGTATGCAAATCATATATTTATAAATTTTATACTAATAAAGATAAAAAATGAAGAAAGGCATATTTTAAGGCTGATTTAGATTTACTAATATTACCACTAAACACACACAGGACTAGAAGAAAATGTTTTCTTTAAAATATGAATGTAAAATAAGGGAGGGATTGGGCCAACTGGACAAGAAAAGTATCAATTTTTCTGAAATAACATGAACACCAAAATCCCAAAGACTTAAAAGTACAAAAATGATTCCAATTCACACACTGCCTACCTGGGTATGTTCAGAGACATACCAAGGGAAGCAGGTTTCTACTATATGTCAGCTCTGATAGCCTGGATGCTGTAATCTGTGACACCTTCATTTGAGGGTTCAGGGAGAGGAAACCTGGATAATCAAGAACTGGTTCTGAAATGTCTCCTCTGAGGGCTGACACACACCAGTTCCACTGGTATTTTATTGGCCTAAAAGATTGCTATATGTGGTCATGTTTCATGTGAGTCAGAGAAGACAAGTCAATTGTATCATCTGTCCAGGAAGTATTGATGAGTACTAGTAATGTCCTCTATGGAAAAATGTGGCATGATTGTTAGTATTTAAGACCCAAAGATACATTCACCAAGATAAAAAAAAAATATTTAGACATAAAAGATGTTTACTAGGGGAAAAACATAAACCTTGGGGATAAAATTCTTAGTAGCATTAATTTTTCATCTGTTCTGAAGCTTACTACATTTCTGTCTTGGAGAAGAGGAAAGGAACATTACATTACACATACACGTGTGCACATGTATGACTGTGTATATATATATACACATACATACATATATATATAGATTGTATGTATACTAATGCATCTACTTTTGCTATGCCAGTGCATATATATTATAGTTCTATCACTAACTCGCAGAGATAGTTTTTGCAATCCATTGTTATTGTTATGTGTGTTTTTTTTTTAAAGCACTAAATTCTGTTCGTTTTTTTCTTTGAAATAAAAATAGAATAGAAAGATTTTTACTGTTGACAATTGTGCCCTCAAGTGTTAACATTATTCGCAAGTGTTTAAAGGAATAATTAACTTCGTTTCCTTCTATCCTACTTGTTCTATAATTATAACATGACCTTTGTTCTATTTATACACACAAGTAGTATATTCTAATAGGATTTTTTTGGGGGGAAGAAGAAACACTTGATAATAGCCTAATTTCCTGACAGCATTATACAATAGATCATAAATGACCTTACCTTGGAGAAGAAATTAAATGAAAGACACCTGCATTAGAGATCAATTTCCTAATGTTCGGTTTAAATTCATCACGCTGAGCTATCCAAGGACACCTTTCTTGTCCTGTCATTTGACGGAAATGATTTCCATGTGTTTTGCGATTCAACTCCATTCTGCCTTAGATAATGCAGTGACATCAAACATTTCAGCTGGCTGACTATGCCTTGTAAAACTCGCTCTTTATCGTCAGAGCACTGGAAGTTGTAAATAAGAAGAGGAAAATACATTTGCGGCAAGAATAGTAGCACATTTCAGAGTGATTTAACATTTCAGTATTTACAAATATGACATCAAGTATTAGCGGTTTACATCAGAGGGATTCTCAAATATGATATGACAGCTTTAACTCCGCAGTTCTCTGTTTTTGTCAGTTTAATCCAGATCTTTGCTATGCAGTTCTGAACACTCCGTGCTTCTCACTTTGAAACAAGAAGCACTGGGTTAAATTCACACATACAACTCTGACAGCCTGACCGCAGCTTTGCAGGTACTATTTGGGTAAAGCTTAAATATCATGCTTGGAATTGTCAAGAAGCAATTTACTGACCCTTTATCAGTCCCATTAAGTGGCATATTAATAGGAAGGTAATTACAGCCAAGGATTTCCCTGGTGGCTCAGGCAGTAGAGAATCTGCCTGCAATGCAGGAGACCCAGGTTCTGTACCTGGGTCAGGAAGATTCCCCTGGAGAAAGGAATGGCAACCCACTCCAGTATTCTTGCCTGGAGAATCCCATGGACAGAGGAGCTTAGGGGGCTTCAATCCAAGGGGCTTCAAAGAATCTGGACTCGACTGACTAACAGACACACACACAATTATGGCTGGGTATTATTAATAAAACTTCAATTTTCTAATCAAAGTCTTAAAAGACAGCATTTTCCGTTTTGCTTTTCATTGGTGTTCATCACATCCGGGTTCTGTGAGCAGCCGCTTGGCGGACATGTTGAGATTCATCTTTCCTTTACATACCTCATTTGGCACCGGAATCACGAACGCATGATCTGAAGTGGTGACGCTTGAAAGTTACTCTCAATAATGGCATCCAAATACTGCCGTGTTTGATCTGCGTTAACTCTGAGCAGAAGTAAGAAGAATGAATGACTAAGGTTCATGTAGAATGGGGATGGCCAAGGGTGACTGGGCAAACCTGTGCAATGACGGTAAAACCCAGACTGGAAACCACCGAGCAAAACTTGCATAGAAATAGACAAAGAGAGAAAAATTGTAAAAAATTTATATATAGTTTTGACCAGCTCTAGTAGCCCTTCCTTTTCAGTATTATAGCAGAGGTGTAAGAAACTCTGTGCCTGTTCTACCACCGGCATTGCAGGAGGCTGGGGTTTCTTTGCAAATGAAAAGAAACTGCCCCGCCCCCGCCCCCGCCCCCGCCCCCATCCCCCCACCAGGACACCAACCAGGGACCCAGGTGGGCACTTCCTGTTCCTCCTTCTCAGCTACTGGGCTCATCCCCCAAAGCTGTTCTCTTCCTTGTGCCCTCTGTGCTTGCCTCAGCCTCAGGGAATATCTCCCTAGCTGTCTATTTTTGAGCAACTGTTCCCTCTTACCTTCTCTCAATAGCCAACACCGGTTCTCCAGCAAATCCATTTACTTTATCCAAGCTTTACACAGATTGCATCTCCACCATCAATGAGTATGACTATTAAGACTCTTCTAGTAGAAAGAGGAGCTCTATTTCTAAAAGGATTCCAGTCTACCTTTAAGTTAATCAGTTCAGGCTCCTTCCAGCTTTTTTTTTTTTTTTTTTTTTTAATAGCTGTCTTTTCTATTCCGCGTGCTCGGTTGCTCAGTGGTGTCCGACTCAGCAACTCCATGGACTGTAAACCGACAGACTTGGCAGTCCATGGGATTTCCTGGGCCAGAATACTGGCATCTGCTCCTCCAGGGGATCTTCCCAACCCAGGAATCGAACTAGTCTCCTGCACTGACAGTCAGATTCTTTACCACCGCACCACCTGGGAAGCCCTTTTTTCCCTATTTTACCCAATAACTAATAAAATAGTCACAGTTCTAAATGACATACATTTATTGGTATGTTTAACCTCACCCCCCACCCCCAAACCATTTAAAACAGATATATTTACTTTTATTCCAGGCTTAGCAATAAGTAGAGATCTGAAAAGGCAAATTACTGGCCCAAGGTCATGTGTGTAATAGAACTCTGACTCCTGAACCTAAGGTTCTCAGATGGCTTAGTGGTAAATAATCTGCCTGCTAACACAGGAGACACAGTTCGAGCCTTGGGTCAGGAAATCCCCTGGAGAAGGAAATGGCGCCCACTCCAGTATCCCTGCTTGGGAAATCCCATGGCCACAGGAGCCTGGCTGTGTATAGTCCATGGAGCTGCAGAGTCAGACATGATTTAGACACTGAGCAACACCACCACCTTGAGCCTAAACTCTTGACCCTTTCCTCTAAATCATGAATGAGTCAAGAAGCAGGCAGTGGGGTACCGTTCTCCTCAAAATGTAGTAGAGTATGTAATTCATTCACTGTCTAACAATAACTTATGTTTCCCCCTAAACACTGGCTATTGCAAATGCCATAGACAGTATACAAGACTAAAAGAAACTTGTAAATTTGTACACAATGTGAATATTTTTAAAATTTCTTAAAATTTGATCAACTATAAAAATACCTCTCTGCCCAAAATGTACCTTCTTGTAATGAAACTCCCACACACTCCCTGTTGTCATGAAACAATCAAAATGATATAATAACAGTCAAATATAAAATTATTACAATTATGTAAAGTTTAAAAATAAAATAAAATTTAAAAAAATTATTGTTTTACCCAAGAATTGGGTGATGAAATTATATCCACTAATTTCTAAAGTAATTAGCTTTTCTGTGTTCCATGGGACAAATTTAGGCAGTCGACTGGGTAAACAATCTGCCTGTAATGCAGGAGACCTGGGTTCCGTCCCTGAGTTGGGAAGAAAATCCCCTGGAGAAGGGAATGGCCACCCACTCCAGTATTCTTGCCTGGAGAATCCCATGGACAGAAGAGCATGGTAGGGTACAGTCCATGAGGCTGCAAAGAGTTGGATATGACCAGCCAACTAACATTTTCACTTTCACGTTTAAAACAAATTTCAATTCTGATTTGACTGTGATGACTGGATTATGGGGTTGTCTGCAGTTTTTCAAATAACTAGTTGGAGACACAATACTTCTTATATTTTTATGGCTTTATTGTTAAAACTGTGTCAGTTAAAGTTTTCAGTTACAGGGAAAAGGAAATCTGATTCACAAAGCTTTCTTTTTAAATGAGGCTCTATCTTTCCCTGGGTATGGTGGATTTTTGGCATTAGTGACAGTGATGTCAAAACCATCACATCTTATTGTTTTGTCCTTGCCCGTAGAACTGAACTGTGGTGATTTCTGATGTTTTAAACTTCATGCCCACATTCAAAACATGGAAAGGAGGGCAGGAGAAAAGGCTGTACATTCTGCTTCATCTGGAAAGCAAGCAGCCTTCCTAGAAGCCCTGGTGATTGTCATCCATTTGTACATCATTTTCATCTTTTTGGCAGAAACTATATCATTTGACCACTTCCAAGTGAAAGAGGCTTTGGAAGTGGAAACTTCAGGAGCATCTCTGGCTGGCCCAGTTGCTTTCCATCTGCTGAGGCAGAAGTGGGGGATCAATACTGGGTAGAAAATAAATGGTTATTGCCATTCCTAGTCCTAAAGGATATCAGTCCTGAATATTCTTTGGAAGGACTGATGCTGAAGCTGAAACTCCAATACTTTGGCTACCTGATGTGAAGAACTAACTCATTTCAAAAGACCCTGATTCTGGGAATGATTGAAAGTGGGAGGAGAAGGGCACGACAGAGGATGAGATGGTTGGATGGCATCACCAACTCAATAGACATGAGTTTGAGTAAGCTCTGGGAGTTAGTGATGAACAGGGAAGCCTGGCGTATTGCAGTCCATGGGGTCACAGAGTTGGGCACGACTGAGCAACTGAACTGAAATGAACTGTATTACCTGATTCTGAAACTTTACTGTGAAAAGCTATCTGATATTCAGTAGTTATACTGGTAATTCAACAATATATATAAAATTTAAAGAATCATATATATATTTAAAGGACATATATAGTATTTAAAAGTACTTGATGACAATATTGACTATTCTTTTAAGTCTTCTATTAATTTTATTGTTGTATCTTTTATCAATTTAAGAAAAAGTATGGGTCTAGTTTATTTTCCAACCACAAATCAAAGTATCATGTTGTAGTGAAATCATCAATGTTACTTTCTCAATACACCCGCACCCACCCATGCATATTCAGAAATGGGAGTAGTGTTGACATCCGTGGAACTTAGAACAAATACCAATGCCAATCACATCTAAAATATAAACACGTTTCAAATTTATGTGGATTTTAAACAATCTGTTTTTTTTGGCTTGTAGAAAAATTACCACATAGCATATTGCATTAACAACAAAATGTTCTTTAATCAGGATGGAATTACAATCTTACAGTGGCAGCACATAATTATATAGATGGAATATTAAAGCACATTCTTTAGATGAAAAATATACCCAAAGACACCAGTGTTTTCTTTATTAAAAAGTTATTTTCCAGTTCACTGAATAAATGTAAATATTAAGATTTTGATTCTATTAACTCTATTTTTTTTTTTTTTTTTACTTCTGTACGCAAAGCATAGGAAAATGGTAACTGTGTCTTGAATTGATGGTTTGAAAAGTCTGGTGTGGTTTTAAAGTGACTTTCCATCTGGCTGGTACAGTAAGCAAATGGAACTAGGAGAGACTCCATCTCTTGTTTCTTGACGCAAATGACTATGATTAGTATGATTTCTCTGGTTTGCTTTTGTTCCTGTTTTTACTTTTTTTTTTTTTTTTGGTGTATCTGTGTAGATACACATAAAGGGGGGCATTTCTATCATATTAAACTGTTAGTCGCTCAGTTGTGTCCAACTCTTTGCGATCCCCTGGACTGTAGCCACCAGACTCCTCTGTCCAGGGAATTCTCCAGGCAAGAATATTGAAATGGATAGTCAATCCCTTCTCCACTCCAGGACATATCTTCCTGACCCAGGGATAGAACCCAGGTCTCCTGCATTGCAGGCAGATTGTTTACCTTTTGAGGCACCAGGGAAGCCCCTCTGTCATATTGCTGCTGCTGTTGCTAAATCGCTTCAGTCGTGTCCGACTCTGTGCGACCCCATAGACGGCAGCCCACCAGGCTCCCCCATCCCTGGGATTCTCTGGGCAAGAACAGTGGAGTGGGTTGCCATTTCCTTCTCTATGGCCTAGCAAATAAAATAGAAAAAGATGTGTATTTTGGCATTACTCTCGTTGGCCAATCAATAGCGCCCCTTTTGCTTCCTGGCGCCTTCCTCCAGGTAACCACCTGTTTGTGGAAATTGACGTTATCCCCAGGCCTCTGCCGGCAAATCCCCGCTCCCCGAGGCTGGTCAGCATCATCCTCGGGAGCTCGGTGGCGCCCACACCTAGTTCTCACCAATGAGAGGTGAATCACTTTGCCGGAGGACTTCCTGGAAAAGGTTTCTTTCAGCAAATAGAGGAATGGGGCAGGAAGCACAGACAGTCACACGTGCAGGGAGTGGCCGGGGTTTCTGCAGCCAGCCGCTGTGGATGGGGAGTGAGGGCAGGCTGCCCTGAGCCCTCCACCCCGGGAAGTCTTACTGACGAGGCAGGACACCTTGCCCAGCTCTAAACTTGTTCTGTTATTTATAGCTCAGTGCCTGGAGAATCCCTATGGACAGAGAAGCCTGGGTACTGTCCATAGGGTCGCAAAGAGCTGGACATGACTGAGCGACTAAGCACAGCACAGCACAGCAGTCTGACCAATCTAAGGCTATACTTACATATTCTGAAGTCAGTATCTATTTAAATGACATTTTAGTTTTTTATACAGTGGTTATGATACAGGGTCTCAAGCTATATTGTATGTCTGTGTGTGTGTGTGTCTGTATTCTATTCTTAGATCATACTTGAAATAATTTTTTAATCTGGATTTTAGCAGTAACCTTACATTCTGACTATTTGATATATATATATATATATATTTTTTTACGATCAAATAGGGCTTCTCAGGTGGCTCAGTGGTAAAGAACTCACCTGCCAATGCAGGAGAGGCTGGAGACTCAGGTTCAATCCCTGGGTCAGGAAGATCCCCTGGAAAAGGAAATGGCAACCCACTCCAGTACTCTTGCCTGGAGAATTCCATGGACAGAGAAGCTACAGTCCATGGGGTCACAGAGTTGGACATGACTTAGCGACTAAAGAACAGCAATGAATGTCACAATAAATATATATATATATATATTAACATATATCATGTTTATATATTATACACATGTATCTTGTCCATATGAACATAGACCTTACTCTGTTTATAAAATATAAATGTTGAATCAATTATATAGTTCCTCTGATATTGATATTTTGTAATAGATGTTTTTAAGTTGTTAAACATCAAAAATACCATTATAAATAATCAGCTCCCTACAGGTTTTATATAATAGATATTCTGAATTACTTGGTTGTCCTCATGTTACTTGTCCCTCATAATAATATCTACTGATTATTCTAGAGTGCGGGTGGAGCACCTCTACCAAGTATTAGTACAATGTCTAGGTAATTGACTTATTTTCAAATATTTCTAAAATAAAATTTCTAAAATCCTCACGCACAAAGACTTTTAAAAACAAGAATTGATATGTGAAAAATTGGGAGAGGAATGACTTTAATATTTTAATGTCTGAGTTTACATATCTGAAATTAATAAAATTAGTGTGATTCGTAACACATGGTCAGTCTTAGGCTCCATAGAGTAATAAAAGAACACGGTAAAGTCGTTTCTGGTGGATCCTAGCTGCAACCGTAGACTCTTGGGTGTCTTTTAACAAATGAAATAATGAGTGTCAAGCCAGGGATTTGTGGTTCTAGCTCAGTCAGCACATTCCCTGGGGATCCTTTTGAAGAATCCATGAAGCTATAACAACTCTAATAGAAAGAGTAGACGAATGTTGAAAAGGACAGAGGAGAAAGGAAACACAGGAGGCTTCTCCTCCACCCAGTGAAGGATCCTCCTCATTCAGGAGTTGGGTCTACCCAGAAAGTAAACTGACTGCGTTTTCTGGTTCTTTTGTGCTTGACATGTCCTTGGTGTCAGGAAATTCTCCCCTCTAAGCTTTAATCCTTCACACTCAAATTTAAGCACATTTCCTCTTCTGTAGCCAGCAAGGAGACAGAACAGATGGTCACCGTTTTCTACACACTGAACCTTCAAGCTTTGTCTTCAGCACAAATGATCTTGCTTCACAGACTCATAAAATGAGATGGGACCTTGAAGTCATCCCGTCCTTCCTCTGCCTTAAGATGAGATTACCCTTCAACCATCCCAAACAGATGAGCAGATTCATCCTACTTTTAAAAGAGATCAAGAGAATCTAATCAGAAACCTCCAACAGTCACACATCCCTCTGATGAAAAACCCTCACTTCCAGGAAATCATCATCATTATCATCATAGCATTTCTAAACACCCACATGTGCAAAGAATGTTTGTATATTTAGACCCTAAAGAAGGCCCAGGAGGCCTCGAAGAAAAGGTTGAAGAGGACCCTTCTGCAAAGGGGTGGAAAGACATACACTGCCTTCTGCACATCAGGGCTCTTTTCAGGGCAGTGAAGAAATCAAGCTATGGGTACAGACAGACCTACTGCAAACCATCAAAGCACATTATTTTTTAAGGGACATTCCAGAAACCTCAGAGGAATTTTATATGTCTATTTAGGGAAACATTATCTTACAGTTAAAGAATATACCCACTTGAAACAAATCTCTGTTGATTTAAAAGCATAGCATTTGCAGGACATAACATTGAATCAGTTGCCTCTGTTACAAAGGAACGCGGGAGGGGACGGTCTCTAAAATCTTTGAGTTCTTTCCCAGCCATTTTTGACTCTTCTTTTCATGCCTCTGCAGAGCCAGAGCTCAAAGGCCACCCTCACAATTTTAAAACTCACCATCCAAGGCTGCAGTGTTTCTGTGCTCTTCAACTTCTCTTCCCATCAAGGTATCCTAGTTCCCTGAGAGTTACTGATTCTACTTAGTCTTAATTGAACAGAGCAATTTTCTTAGTGGCAGCCTTCTCTTAATATACCCTGGAGAAGGGATAGGCTACCCACTCCAGTCTTCTGGCCTAGAGAATTCCATGGACTGTAACCGACTGAGCAACTTTCACTTCACTTCACTTTCTCTTTGATTAGAGGATGGATTGTTAGCTCGTATTTGCCCCTCATATGGGCTGGCTGTTGAGGTGGGACCATTTTCACTCTGCGTGGTCCTCCAGGTTCCCCCCACCTTTCATTGTTCTGCCAGAGAATGGAGCGCAGGGCCTGGAATCCCATCCCTGATTTCCTTCTTCATCTTGGTAGGCTTCTCAGCTACACCCATTGCTCACCTTTGCAAGAAGCTCCGTGTACCTGCAGAAGCAATCACAGCTCAGAGTTCATGAATTGGCAAAGCACCTCCAGATCCTTGAATGGGGCCCTAATAGGATGTGCGTTGCCCCCTAACAGTCTTCAGAGTATTTGCTGTACAAGCAAAGGGGTTGTCTAGACCACAGTTGCCATTCAGCTTTGATTTATGCTGCTAAATTTATGCTCCTAAATTATGTGCAGCAGCCAATTCAGTGCATCCTTGTAAAATCTCTGTACTGTGGGTAGCCGGTACTCTGTAGTATGACTTTGCTGCTGCTGCTGCTGCTGCTGCTGCTAAGTCGCTTCAGTCGTGTCCGACTCTGTGCGACCCCATAGACGGCAGCCCACTAGGCTCCCCCGTCCCTGCGATTCTCCAGGCAAGAACACTGGAGTGGGTTGCCATTTCCTTCTCCAATGCATGAAAGTGAAAAGTGAAAGTGAAGTCGCTCAGTCGTGTCCAACTCTTTGAGACCCCACGGACTGCAGCCTACCAGGCTCCTCTGTCCGTGGGATTTTCCAGGCAAGAGTACTGGAGTGGGGTGCCATCGCCTTCTCTAAGTGTGACTTTACCATAGCATAAAATATAGTTACAGAGTCTATAATAGTATTGGCATATCATTCTTTTTATTTTATTATCATAGATATGTCCATTCCATTACCTAAACTAATTCAAGGTTCAGCATTTCCTGTGTGTGTGTGTGCTTATTTTCTCAGTATTGTCTGACTTTTTCTGACCCTTTGGATTGTAGCCCATCAGTCTACTCTGTCCACGGGATTTCCCAGGCAAGAATATTGGAGCGGGTTGCCATTTCCTCCTGGAGGGTATCTTCCCTACCCAAGGATCAAACTCCTGCGCCTCCTGCATTGCAGGTGGATTCTTTACCTGCTAAGCCATCAAGGAAGCCGTTGACATTTCCACTACCAATGAATAAAATTCCAAATCTTCCAGGGAAATAGCAGGCAACCTTATTATTTAATGTCTCTTTTATTTGAAAGAAAGGGAAATAATCCCAGCTGCTCTCATGTTATCATGTCTATGATTTTTAATTGCATTTCAAAGCAAGAATATTCATTCTCTCTCTTTTTAAGATACAGAAACTAAACCTAAGAGAGGATTTCTTAATGCAAAACTTGAGTTCTAATACAGTTGTCTCTGGTCCTAACATATGTATGTGTACAATCATGTAATTAATTTGATCTAGGAATCACTAAACTAAATACATGCTAGGCCTTTGCTGCTGCTGCTATGTCGCTTCAGTCGTGTCTGACTCTGTGCGGTCCCATAGACGGCAGCCCACCAGGCTCCCCCATCCCTGGGATTCTCCAGGCAAGAACACTGGAGTGGGTTGCCATTTCCTTCTAGGCCTTTAGAATTTATAAAAAAAAACAACCGAGGATCATCTCATGTTTATCTTCCAATTGCAATATGCAGGCTAGATATTTTCATTTCAGGATGAAATCAGTACATTCTCTGTATTTGATCTTGTATTCACTACACAGCAGATATCCTTTAATATACTATAAGAATGGTACAGAGTATATTCTGGATATTTTTCTTAATCAGTATTAGTGATTATTACGGATCATTGTTCAGAATATGCTTTGCTCCCACAAACCTGAAGTGCATTGGGTAATGCACAGTGAATTCAATTCAGTTCAGACTCAATCAATTCATGATTAAGCAATTTGGAACAGATAATAGGAAATAGGATGTGTTCCCTTCTAAAGGAACTGGTGGGTTCGTGAGTGTGGTCGTCTTAGTGATTTCTGTGAGCTGTAGAAATATAGCCAGTCCTTGTCTTTGGGAATCAGTGGGTTGATGAACTCAGCTACTCTATAGTTGTTCAGTGTGCATGTTGTTCTTGTTGTTCAGTAGTAAGTCGAGTCTGACTCTTTGGGACTCCGTGGATTGCAGCATGCCAGACTTCCCTGTCCCACACTATTGCCCGAAGTCTGCTCAGATGCGTATCCATTGAGTTGGTGATGCTATTCAACCATCTCATCTTCTGCTGCCCCCTTCTCCTTGTGCCTTCAGTCTTTCCCAGTGTCAAGGATTTTTTCCCAATGAATAGGCTCTTCACATCTGAGGGCCAAAGTATTCAGCTTCAGCATCAATCCTTCCAATGAATATTCAGGGTTGATTTCCTTTTAAGATTGACGAGTTTGATCACCTTGAAGTCCAAGGGACTTAAGAGTCTCCTCCAGCACCACAGTTTGTAAGCATCAGTTTGTATATCAGTTATATACCAGACCACCTGATCTGCCTCTTGACAAATTTGTATGCAGGTCAGGAAGCAACAGTTAGAACTGGACATGGAACAACAGACTGGTTCCAAATAGGAAAAGGAGTTCGTCAAGGCTGTATATTGTCACCCTGCTTATTTAACTTCTATGCAGAGTACATCATGAGAAACGCTGGACTGGAAGAAGCACAAACTGGAATCAAGATTGCCGGGAGAAATATCAATAACCTCAGATATGCAGATGACACCACCCTGATGGCAGAAAGTGAAGAGGAACTCAAAAGCCTCTTGGTGAAAGTGGAGAGTGAAAAAGTTGGCTTGAAGCTCAACATTCAGAAAACGAAGATCATGGCATCCGGTCCCATCACTTCATGGGAAATAGATGGGGAAACAGTGGAAACAGTGTCAGGCTTTATTTTTCTGGGCTCCAAAGTCACTACAGATGGTGACTGCAGCCATGAAATTAAAAGACGCTTACTCCTTGGAAGAAAAGTTATGACCAACCTAGATAGCATATTGAAAAGCAGAGACATTACTTTGCCAACAAAGTTCCGTCTAGTCAAGGCTATGGTTTTTCCTGTGGTCATGTATGGATGTGAGAGTTGGACTGTGAAAAAGGCTGAGCGCCGAAGAATTGATGCTTTTGAACTGTGGTGTTGGAGAAGACTCTTGAGAGTCCCTTGGACTGCAAGGAGATCCAACCAGTCCATTCTGAAGGAGATCAGCCCTGGGATTTCTTTGGAAGGAATGATGCTAAAGCTGAAACTCCAGTACTTTGGCCACCTCATGCAAAGAGTTGACTCATTGGAAAAGACTCTGATGCTGGGAGGGATTGGGGGCAGGAGGAGAAGGGGACGACAGAGGATGAGATGGCTGGATGGCATCACTGACTTGATGGATGTGAGTCTCAGTGAACTCTGGGAGTTGGTGATGGACAGGGAGGCCTGGCGTGCTGCAGTTCATGGGGTCGCAAAGAGTTGGACACGACCGAGCAACTGATCTGATCTGATCTGATATACAAAATGGTAATGTGCATGCTCCTGAGAATAGTTTTGCAAGTTAAAAACCAACCACACTTGTATCTCCTTTTCAGGGAAATTTATCCAAGTGTGTGAGATGATTTTAATCCTCATCTATTCTTTGATGTTTTGTCCCATCCTGATAATGATCATAAATGACTCCTGAAGTATAAATACAAGGAGAAGATGAGGTGTCTCCTTAATTTAAGATTATAAATGCAGGTGGCTCCCAGAGTTGATGGTAGAATGAAGCTGAGAAACTTCCCTCACTCAATGTCAGCCCTATTAATCAGCATGCTTGGGAATTCCCTGGCAGTCCAGTGGTTAGGACCCCACACTTTCACTGACGGTGGCCTGGGTTCAATCGTTGGTCAGTCGGGGAACTAGGGTTTCACAAGCTGCATAGCGCAGGCAAAGTAAAAAATAAGGGAAAAGAAAAGAAAATCACTGTGCTAACTTTATAGGTCTGCAGAGCTGGAGAGCCAGTAACTCCTGTTTCTTTTTTTTTTTTTTTTTAATGTACACTTATTTTGGTTCTCACTTTAATCATTAATTGAGACTGAGACAATCTTTGGAACAGACTGGGTGGTTGGATTTTTTTATACATAAAGTAATTCTGAAAATAGAGCCCTATGGACTTCTTAGATGTCTCTTAAATATTTGTGGTCAGCCACTGTAAGTAGCACACAAAATCTGTGGTCAGCCAGAACAATCTTCCTTTGTAAGCCCCATATGCTCTTCTTGTAGTTAAAACAAAATCATACCAACAAAACTGCATCTGGATTATTGGTATTTTTCCTTAGGAAGAGTCTCAGGTAGGTTTTATAACATTCCATTGCCTTTGTCCACTTGTTTCAGCCCTCGTCTCAGAACCTGCCTTTGCTCCTTTTACTATCACCTCTTTCTTGTAAAACCTGGATTTGAGCAAGATACCTTTAATTAATCAAATCCACAAGGCAGTCAAAACATGGCTTCTCTTCCCCTGAAAAGAATGATATCACAAGCAGATGAAAAAGGCACGTGTAACTCTATTTCTCTGAGTGGGTCCCAGTATGTGCCTCATCTTGAATCTTCCCACCTTGAGAGCCTTGCCAACTCAGCTCTCAGACAATTCATGGAAGATGTTGCTGTGAGGCTACATCAAACACTATTCTACTTCTTGACAGGTTGTTCTATACAACTGCACATACCTGGCTTTCAAAATAGGGTAAACTAAAGCCCGCTGAAGAAGAAGAAAAAGACTATTATTACAGCCCTTGAGGAGTTCAAAAATCAATGATCCTGCAGAAGAAGAATAGGCCATTTATCATTACTCTGTCTCTTTGATGTCAAGGGAAAAAATTGCTCTTAAAATCTCAGCTGATATTAGTAGCTTTAGAATTTACAAGGCACTTGCCTGTTCTACATCCCAGTGAGTTCTCACAATGTCTTTGCAGTCAATATTAATATTGCACATTGTAATTGACCCTTTTGAAAGCTGAGAAACTGGCAGGTCAAAGAACATATGCTATTTTCCCAAGGCCACACAGTTGGTAAGTGATGATTAGGATCCCACCTCTAAAAGACTGAGAGTCAGATCTATGTTTCCTTCCCTTTGCAATGTGTGTTTTCTAACGGGACATCTATTTATGAATTGAAGAGTATTCTTTATTTAAGTTACTATATTCAGAATTTATCTTAAATGTTTCTAAAAAGAGATTTGTACATACTATTTTATTTGAGCAAAATGCAGAGTAAGATCAATATTTTTATTTGCTCACCAGAAACAAGCAGAGGCCCTCTGGGTGAACACTTTTCCAATGAGCTTGTAATTTAAGCAGTAATACTATTCCACAGTATCTGAAATTAGGTACAATTATTGAGATAAGGAGATATACATAGGGTTCTCAATCTTGGCACTATTAACTTTTGTGCTGAATACATCTCTTTTTAATTAATTGCTTTATTTTTGACAGTGCTGGGTCTTCATTGCTTTCCATGGACTTTCTCTAGTTGTGGCAAGCGAGGGCTAGTCTTTGTTTCAGTGGAAGGGCTTCTCATTGAGGCAGCTTCTCTCATAGTGGAGCATAGCTCTAGGGCATGTGGGCTTCAGCAGCTGCAGCACATGGTCTCAGTAGGTATGGCTCACAGGCTTAGTGGCCCCTCAGCATGTGGAACCTTCCTGGACCAGGGATCAAACCTGTGTCCCCTGCATTGGCTGGTGGATTCTTATCCACTGGGCCACCAGGGAAGCCCCTGAGTAAGTCTGTGTCACAGGAGGCTGTCCTGTCATTGTAGGGTTCAGCCATCCTTGCCTTCTACTTGCCAGATGCTAACAGCACTCCAGGTTGTGACTCCAAATATCTCAATATGTTGCCAACTCAGATGATTGGTCCTTGACATTTTTGTACATCCTGCAAAGTAGGCACTGACTGCCCCTTTGTTCTGGGCACTCATTTTGTGGATTTTGTAGAACAAACAGTTTTAGAGACGAGAGAGGATGTCTCCCGTGGAGCACAAGGTAGACATGTTTACCCCTCATTGTAAAAATTTAAATTCCCTGAACTCAAGACTCTCTGTCCTGTGAATGCTGCCCCTATCTGATCCTCTCGGTATTGTCCTGAGGGAATTTGCACCAGGGAACCAGCCCAGAGTGCTGATCCCATGGCTAATACCATCACTGGAGGTGATAAACCGTCCTTCGTCTCAGACCTGGTGTCTGTCTCCTACCAGCATCCAGAGAACTATGGCAGCCTGAATTTTAACACTGCAATTATGTTCTTCTACTCTTCACATTTCCTGGGAATCTGTCCTTTAACAAGGATGGGTGATTAAAAGCTGATTAGTTCTCAGAATGTTTTTGCATATATCACTTTGGTGTACTCATTGATGATATCACAAGAAATGCCTTTTTTGAATCTATCGAATGGGCATTCTCAAGAATGTTGTCCACTGTATCACATCCATTTTCCTTTTTATATTAGAATATTGTCATTATAAAGGAGAAGCTGTCTTTTGCCCAAACAACAGTTTTGTTTCATCTTGGCATTTTTATCCTGGCTGCATCTTTTAGGAAATGAACACTTCCTTTTTCAGTCAAACTCTAGCAGCTGCATAGTATCATTTGGTAATAATGTTTGGTGTTAATCTTACTACTGATTTATTATTTTTATACCTTCAAATAATTGGACACCTGGGGAAATAGAATTAAAAAAAATAAGCCAACCTCTTAAAAGGTTCACATAACAAGTCACCTTGGAACAGATTTTTATTATTATTGGGGAAAAAAGAATCACTTGAGTGGTTTCCTTCAAACAGCTGTCCCCCACCAAGGGGATCAGAAGATCTTTTGTCTTTTTCCTTGATCCTCTGAGTTATGAGGTAACTCAATTGCTCAAAGGTGTAGGGATCCTCTGGGAGAAAATGATGGTGATCCGATCACAAAGTTTGAGAAAGTGATGGAATAGACTGAAGAGGGATTTGGCAAAGTTTTCCAAGAATATGTCCCAGGAGCTTCAGGAAAACTCACAAGGAGTGTAAGAAAAGCCTGGTTTAACACTTGTTTTCAGCATCTGATATTCTTTGTTGTTGTTCAATCGATCAGTTGTGTCCCACTCTCTGTGGCTCCATGGACTGTAGCACATCAAGCTTCCCTGTCCTTCACTATCTCCCAGAGTTGGTTCCAACTCCTGTCCATTGAGTCATCCAGTGATGCCATCAAATCATCTCATCCTGTGTTATCCCCTTCTCCTCCAGCCCTCAATCTTTCCCAGCATCAGGGTCTTTCCCAGTGAGTTGGCTCTTGGCATCAGGTTGCCAAAGTATTGGAGCTTCAGCTTCAATATCAGTCCTTCCAATGAATATTCAGGCTTGATATCCTTTAAGGCTGACTGGTTTGATCTCTTTGCAGTCCAAGGGACTCTCAAGAGTCTTCTTTAGCACCACGATTCGGAAGCATCAATTCTTCAGTACTTAGCCTTCTTTATGGTCCAGCTATCATATCCATACATGACTACTGGAAAAATCATAGCTTCGACTATATGGACCTTTGTCGCCAAAGTTTAGGAGAGTGTAATTCTGGTTCACAATGTTGCGGATTCTGGGAACTCTGAGCACCAATCTTCTGGTGTGATTATCTTATTTGACATATAATGAATAAGCATTTGAATATAAATTTTAAACATTTTCATCATGGAACCTAAGTATATGACAGCTCTTAGCCTGTGGGGCCAGAAAAGCTGAGTAACCTTCAGATTGTGATTGGCAGCCTCAGAAGGCACAGTTCTAGCAGGTAAAGATGAAAAATTCTACTTGTTAACTGCATGATTACCATGGAATGAGTTGGCACCGGGGTTCTTGGATATTGTGGGTCTTTGTTCCTTTCATTTGTTTATTGGTTTTTTTGAGGGGAAATGGTGATAATATCAAGTAGGGAAAACAAGTGGATTAAGATTTGTTATTAATAAAATAGAAGGAACATGATAATGAAGAGCGCTATTTTAAAAATGTCTGCCCTATTCTCTCAGCTCTTTATTCATTCTTTCATGTAGGTTTTGAAAAACTCCTTTAGGCTTTTATGCATCAGGTTGGTGTTTTCATCAAATGTATCTATTAATATTATTGGAGAGGGAAATAGCAACCCATTCCAGTATTCTTGCTTTGAGAATTCCATGGACAGAGGAGCCTAGTGTGCTGCAGTCCATGAGGTTAAAAAGAGTTGGCCACTGCTGAGCGACTAACACACACACACCCATCCATATTGTTAATATATATTCACTTACTTTTATATATTTGGACTGATGTTAAAGATTTTGGTTAGCGAATCTGGCCAGTGCAAGAATATATTATCTCTATTCTAAAGGTAGAATGTTATTATTTATGATTGTATTGTTACATAAGGTATCTGGAAAAACAATCTTGATTGTAGTGATTGATACCTTCTTAGAATGGATTCTTCTGTAGAGGCACATCCAGAGACCATGATATCAGAGTCAGATGATGGTTCTAACGCACAATACAGAAACACTGTCGATATTGGCAGTCGTTAATGATCCCTACTGATAGGAAACAACTAAAGAAAATAAAGGATGAAAAATGACTCCATTTAATTCATACTTCTGGGAAATTCAGGTAGGTGTTGAAGTCATTTTAGGTCCCGGGCAAAGTACCAGATGGTAAGATCTATTATCTTTTTTTCATTTTTGTAAGCCTGAAATATATAGTGTTTTAACTGCTCTCTTTATGCATTGCATTCAATCAGGAAATAGTCTCTTGGCTTGGTTTTTGAGATGGCAAGGCAAAAAGCACTCTGGTTTGAGCGCTCATGGTGCTGTTGATCACCATCTAGGTCAAGATTCTAAGGAACAGACATTTAAATGGTCATTTCAAAGAATGTTAGGCTTCCCAGGTGGCACTGGTGGTAAACAACCCATCTGCCAATGCAGGAGACATGGGAGACGTGGGTTCAGTTCCTTGGTCAGGATGATATGCGGGAGGAGGGCATGGCAGCCCACTCCAGTGTTCTTGCCTGGAGAATCCCATGGGCAGAGGAACCTGGCGGCTAAGGTCCATACGGTCACAAAGACTCAGAAGTATTTGGGCTTCCCTGGTGGCTCAGACGGTAAAGAATCTGCCTGAATGCAGGAGACTGGGGTTTGATCCCTGGATTGGGAAGATACCATGTGGAAGGAAATGGCAACCCACCCCAGTACTCTTCCCTGGAGAATTCCATGGACAGAGGAGCCTGGAAGTCTACTGTCCATGGGGTCCCCAACATTTGGAAATGGCTGAGGTACTTTGACTTTCTTTAAAAAAAATGTAACATTTTCTGAGAAACCTAAGTTTTCTTTGATTTTCACTAATTATTTTTCTGTACCACCCAACTATTTTATCAGCCCTCAACTGATGAATGCTTATATTTATAGTGAATTTCCAGTATTAAACAGCTTAAACTAGTTTTAAATGACCTTTGTAAATCTACTTATATAAACAACAACACTACTAGTAAAAATAAAACAAAACAAAGCAAAACTAAAAAAGAGTCTTTAGTGTTTGGATCTGATTCAAAATGACTATTAAAGTTGTAAATTTTCCCATTAAACTGATAACAATGTAAGCAGTTCTATCAATGGAAATGCTGACCTACTTCTGAGTAATAATGTCCTTTTCAAATGGTCTTTGATATGTTGCTTCTACTTTTTATGAGCCTGAGTGTATTTTTTGATTTTGAGGAATATGTTGATACATGGTGCTGAATTGGAGGCCTACCCAAACCTAAAGGGATTCTTTGCTGGCACTAGCTGCTACAGTATTTTTCTACCGAGTAGACTGTGCTTGCCTAAAATAACCTTTCTCAGTAGATGTACAACCTGAGTGAGTTGTCTTTCTCCAGACTCAGTGAGGGTCATAGAGCTGTACCTTCCATTGTTTTTTTTTTTTTTGCTTTTCAGGTGTTTTTTTTTTTTAATGCCCTTTATGATCATTCATACTTGGCCTTCAGTCCATAACGGAGGACAGGAGGGCCAGAGCAGTTTGCCTTGATGCAAAGGGGGGCTAGTGACTGAGCCCCAAGGGCTTCTGACCAAGCGGTAATGCCTGCCCTCCCAGTGGTGGTTCTGTTGGAAGGAATCATCTGAGTTTGATGATGTGACTATAATGACAGCTGCCTGGTGTCTTCTTGAGAAAGATACATTTTGGAGGCAAATAATAGGTAAATATGTCTTTGATATGTGAATGTCCTTTAACCTCAAGAACTTCGGTCTGTTGGTTTTTAGAACTTTATGGCTTGTCCCTGCCAAAACAAGTTATTGTTATGGATTTCAAAATGGTGCCATTTTTAATTTTGCCATACCCTTCATGTTTATTAGCTAGCATTCTTCTGTAAAATTTTCCTTTTCTTTAGAAATAGACATTTTTATCTTTTAAAGTTATTTACTTAAGGCATTAAAATATTTTAAACATATGGAACATTTTAGAGAAATATATTAAAGTCAGGTATTTTCTATAATTTCTGTGAAACATAGTATTTTGGTAAACATAGATAAAAATACATGTTACATGAAATTATAATATATATTATATATATGTATAATTTGTTTCCTTTCAAGAAAATTTTGTTAAAAGTAGAAAGAGGTAAAATCTCCTGTGCTTGAGTTTCAATTTTCTGTTCATGCTAAGAAATGCATGGCTACAGAAATGAATTCTTCATTCAATCTGCCAACCTTTCTTGAAGACCTGTTATCATCAAGGTATGGTGTTAGCTATGAATTTGATATAACTTATGTTTTCTTACCTCTACTTATGAAATAGGACTGTCCTATGAAATAGGACTGTCCTCTGTCCATGGGGTTGCAAAGAGTCCGACATGACTTTTATGTCCGATAAAAGTCGGACATAGCTAAAGAACAATAACAAAATGAAATAAAACTTTCTAAAAGACATTTTTAAAGATTTCATATATAACAAAACGCAGATGAACTTCTCAGCATTTACGAACAGAGATAGACTCACAGACTTAGAGGACAAACCTATGGTTACCAGGGGGAGGGTCGGGAGAGGTGTAGACTGGGAGTTTGGGATGGACATGCACACACTGCTATTATTAAAATCGACAACCAGCAGGGACCTGCTGTATAGCGCAGAGAACCCTGTTCAGTATTCTGTAATCACTTAAATGGGAAAAGAATTTGAAAAAGAATGTATTATAGGAGGCTTTCCTGGTGCCTGAGTGCTGAAGAACCTGCCTGCCAGTGCGGGAGATGTGGATTTAATCCCCTTGGAGAAGGGAGTGACAACCCACTCCAGTATTCCTGCCTGGGAAATCGTGGACAATGGAGCTTGGTGGTCTATAGTCCATGAAGTCACAAAGAGCTGTATACAACTTAGCGACTAAACAACAACAACAGCATGCGTGTGTGTGTCAGTTGCTCAGTCATATCTGACTCTCTCTCTATTTAGCTGAATCACTTTGCCGAATGCCTGAAACTACCACAACACTGTTTATCAATGATATTCCAATATAAAATAAAAATGCTAAAAAGTACATTAATAGTATTATATATACACACATACCATATATGTATACACATATGTATACACATATATGATTTTATATACACATTATATTATATATATATATGATTTCCTCAATAATTCATGTGGGCTGAAGACCAGCAAACACTCAAATCTCCTGGTCACAGGTGACCACGTCAATAAATCTTTTACTAATGAAATATAAATAAATCTTAACGTCAAAACTCAGAAACTCCCGTGAGTTTCAGATGATTAAATATAGTACATAATATACCTAAAAGGCTCATTTTGTTGTTGTTGTTGAGGACTGATCATTTCCATGGAAAATTTTCTTCTAAACATTCAAAATGTAGTTTTAACTAAGAAAACATAAAAAAAAACACATAAAAAAGTTTTCCGCATTCTGCATTCTAGGACCTTTTTTCCATTAGACTCACATGGCAGAACTTTGTTGAAATATCATTCTAAATATAGAGGAAATACATCATCTGCTCTTCAGTTATCTGGTTAACTTGCTTTTGCTTAGGATTTGAGAATCTCTTGAATGAATTACAATAATTTACACAGCCTAATCTAATAAAGGATATTTGTAGCATGTGCAATAATGAAGATGTATTCTTTGAGGACTTTTACAGAGATATAAACACTTGTTTAGTAAAATTCTTATCAAATGTAGCAGATGGAGATAGCCCAGATTCTGGAGGGAGAGACACATGGCCTTAATTTTCACTTCACCATTTATTAGCTCTAGGATTCAGTCAAGTTGCATAATTTCTCTGAACACCGGTTTTCTCCTCCATAAAGAGGGAGTGGTAATGCATGCAAGTATTTCGACACGCTATTAAAATCTGGAAATGATGTGTGTAAAGAGCCTGACACGTAGTAGGTGTATGAATCAGGTTTCTCCCCAGTGGTGGAATCAATTAGATGTGTTGGGCTGGCGGGTCTGAGTCCCGCGAGCAGGCAGCAGGCTGGACCGGGAAGAGCCAGTATCGCAGCTGGAATCCCACAGCACCTGGAGGCAGAGCGCCATCTTCCTCAGGAGTCTTTTTTCTCTTGGTCTTCAGATGACGGCCTGAAGCCTGTCTATGTTATGGAGGGTAATCTGCTTTACTCAGCAACTACTGATTGAAATGTCATCTCACTTTAAAAGGGCTTCCCTGGTGGCTCAGCTGGTAAAGAATCCACCTGCAATGCAGGAGACCTGGGTTCGATCCCTGGGTTGGGAAGATCTCCTGGAAAAGGAACGGCTACCCACTCTGGTATTCTGGCTTAGAGAATTCCTTGGACTGTATAGTCCATGGGGTTGCAAAGAGTCGGATACGACTGAGCAACTTTCACTCACCTTAAAAATGCCTTCAGGGCAATGGACTGGTATGTTCCATCAGCTTTCTGGTGATGGTGCTCTAGACAAAAAGTGGAGTGAAAGTCACTCAGTCGTGTTGGACTCTTTGCTATCCCATGGACTATAGCCTACCAGGCTCTTCTGTCCATGGAATTCTCCAAGCAAGAATACTAGAGTGGGTTGCCATTTCCTTTTCCAGGGGATCTAACTGACCAGGGATTGAATCCAGGTCTCCCACATTGCAGGAAGGAGACAAAACAGCACATCAGATAAACCATCACAGTAGAGCTACATTGAAGGTACCTGCACTTGTTGAAATAGCATAGACTTCTACTTACAAAACCTGAATACTCATTGGAAGGATTGACGCTGAAGATGAAGCTCCAATTCTCTGGCCACCTGATGGAAAGAGCTGGCTCACTGGAAAAGACCCTGATGCTGGAAAAGATTGAAGACAGGATAAGAAGAGGGCAACAGAGGATGAGACGGTTGGATGGCACCATTGACACAATGGACAAGACTTTGTGCAAACTCTAGGAGATGGTGAAAGACAGGGAAGCCTTGTGTGTTACAGCCCATGGGCTTGCATGGAGTTGAACAAAAACTTAGCCATGTAACAACAGCAAAAGACCTGAGGTCCATCTGGGGGACCTCAGTTCCCTGCAGACACTCCACTTCTTCCTGGCAGTTGCTTGGATAATGTCCCCTATTGGTTTCTCTTACCTTCTGCCTTACTGTTGCTTCATTGATGTTTCGATATCAGTAGAAGCGTTTAGGCCAAGGGTGTCCCAAACCCTCCAAACAGATAAGGCGAATGATACCTGATCCCATCCACAAGACGGGAAGACACCTCTTCTCCGTCCTTTGTTTTCTACTTTGCCCACCTGTGCCCTAAAATAGCACTTTGTATTTGCCGGGGACTCATACACATCTACCACAAAAACAGTAACTTGGCCTTGCTCTCAGTTGGTGCCCAAAACAGTCCTTCAAAGAAAGAAGGGCAATGCCTGGACTGGTCACATCTATTACTGCTATATCTCCCCAGGTGCATCAAACTCTTTCCTCTGTTTTCCAACACTTTTCCCTCTGCTCTCTAGACAAAAGGCCAAGTCAACATAAGCCATTGTTCTTCCTGCGAATCCATCAGGGCATGCATATTGCTTTAGAGATGAATGGTCCTGCTTTCCCTTCCACCAAATTCAAGTTCTAGTTGAGCTCAGCTGATGCACTCTTAAAAACAATTATTCTATTTATTTGACAAATGCCCTGTAAACTGAGAGATAAGTACTGGCATTATAATTCCCTTTAAAGATGATTTTGAGATGCAAAGCAAATAGGGCTGAATATCTATACCTGTTAATTACATAATACACTTTTTCTCCAATCTCCTTCCACTCAGGGAAACAGCTGAGTATCTTTGTTTTCCACTCCATCAAATGTTTTTATTATCATGTTCAAAGCTTTTGATTAAGTTGGCATTGTAGGCAACCCTTTCCTATTTTCTTTCATGTTTTTCTTGACAAGTCTGAATCAGTAATTCTGGCTGGTATTACAGGCTCATGTTTTTGGGTACATTCATTTATCGTGGAATGAGTCACTTGGCTGTTTTTGTTTCCATATTCTTCTGAAAGGCACCCACAGAAGCATTACAAGAATGCAGGACTGCAGCAAATACATTCTTATGTGGGGTCTGCACTGTGTCTCCACAGTTAATCTAAGCCAACACAACATCATCTTTGAACAATAGAAGGTAATGGCTAGGGATAAAAGTATGAGCTTGGATAAAACCATTTGTGCCACCCTGAATATTCACCCCACATTTAGTTTGAAGACAGATGGTCTAAAGAAGTTATTTCTTATGGCTTCTGTCCTAGGCTCCCAATAGTGATTTTTAAAAAAATCTGGTACTTCTTTGTTTTCTATTTGCTTTTACTATTTCCTTAATTTTAAATTCTAAGCCTCTGGGTGTTTTGTTTATAAAATGGAGTCTCAATTTTCTGCTTTCTTTCTGCTTTCTTAACCGTTTGCACTTTGGCTAAGAGGAAAGAAGAGTGTGTACAGTATTTTTGCATGAAGGGAGACTTTTATGACAGTGTATCAAAACTGTAGAGTGAAAATTAATTATCAGCATACCAGAAGTAACAGATGAATGAGATTTATTCACCTGAATGTATTTGTACAAGTAAGCTCATAGGAAACAGAAAATGAGATGCTATTTCTGACTCAGGTTCCTTGATTTAAATGGTAACAGAGGGTCTGTTACCTGGGAATGCTAGAGGTTTTCATAGGGGAATGCAGGAGTCCTTCCAAATGTTTAAGGCAGCAGCACAATTCTTTCAAATCACATTTTTCTTGGAAACCTACATATAAACAAAAGCATAAAAAGGGAGCTCTCCTATTCAAAGAGGGGAAGAAGGTAGCCGTGCCAGACCTCACCTCATCAGCCTCCTTTCAGATGTTGAGACACCGCAGACTCCCCTGGGTGCTGGCTCCCAGGAGTTCCTGCACTGGAAGCAACTGGGCATTTTAGTCAGGAATGGAAACAACTGGAGAGAACAACTCAGACATTGCTGTCTCCCCTGTCCTTACCAAAAGTCCTGGCGGGTGGTCGTTAAGTCAGCTCCTCCATGTCTTTGGAAGGGTCTCTGCAAAAATTCTCCTGTGGGTGCTGTCTCGCCAGTGCCTGGAAGTGAGCTTGCTAGTACCATTTGCTCAGTTCCCCAGATAATCTCCGTACTGGGAGGGAGGATGGATTTTCCTCTCTCTGTCTGCCTTAAAAAAAAAGAAGATTTTACTTTCTTGGGCTCCAAAATCACTGTGGGTGGTGACTGTAGCCATGAAATTAAAAGACATTTGCTCCTTGGAAGGAAAGCTATGACAAACCTAGACAGCATATTAAAAAGCAGAGACATCACTTTGCTGACAAAAGTCCATCTAGTCAAAGCTGAGGTTTATCCAGCAGTCACGTACAGATGTGAGGGTTGGACCATAAAGAAGGCTAAGTGCCAAAGAATTGATGTTTTTGAATTATGCTGGAGAAGACACTTGAGAGTCCCTTGGACTTCAAGGAGGTGAAATCAGTCAATCATAAAGAAATCAACCCTGAATATTCTTTGGAGGGACTGATGCTGAATCTTTGCTCCAATACTTTGGCCACCTGATGTAAAGAGCCAACTCATTGGAAAAGACACTGATGCTGGGAAAGATTGAGGGAAAGAGGAGAAGGGGACTACAGAGGATGAGACTGTTGGATAGAATCATGGACTCAATGGACATGAGTTTGAGCAAACTCCAGGAGATAATGAAGACAAGCACTCTGCAGTCCACAGGCTCACGAGGAGTCAGTCATGACTTAGCAACTATAACAACAGCAACAAAAGAAGCGTCAGTGATCAAGTCTAGAGTCTTTCCAACTTCAATTATTTTCTGACACTTCATGGATACTCAGATGTTTGATAACAACACTGCTGACTCTTCCCTCAAAATTGTCGACTTCTGCCTTATGCTGTTGGTAGAAGTGAGAATGTGTGTTTTTAATTCTGAAGCCAGTCTTTATGTATCCATAGGGAGCACTGTGCTTTATCCTATTTTCTCACTCAGTTGTATTTGAATAAGGATCACTTAAAAGTTCCCTCACATCAATAGAAATCACTAAGCCAGAGATTGCTTGTTGAAAAATTTATGGGCATAATGTATCTTCAAAAGAATGATATAGTTTTTATTTTTGTGGAATCACACAAAGGGCTTCATAAAAATAGATCTGTCTACTAATGAACCACAGTGATTAAAAATTAAAGAAATTTTGAGTTTCTCCTCATTGGAACTATGTAATGACCCAGTGGCCATGGGTCACTGTTACCAAAGAGGAGGTGGCCATATAGAGGGAGAATCTAGGCAAGGTGACCTTCAAGATTTCCTGTCAAATCAGTGATTGCATGGAAAAACCTGCTTTATTTATCCAAAAGAATACAAAGCAATAGACTTTCTTATGGTGTGGGGGTTCGGGGGAAGCTTTTGATAATTTTTATATAGTATTTTATTAAAAATTTGATATATTAATCACTATTATCACAGTTGAAAAATAAATTGAAATCTATTTTATGGAATGTCATGAACTACAAACTGGCATCTGAATAAAGCAGCTGCAGAAAAGCAGTGTCAAATTTTGATCATTTCATAGGAAATTGAAATGTTACAGACTAATTCTCATGGTGATTTATAAGTTTTGCCACACACACATAGATATATACAGAGAATAAAAACAAAACAAAACTTTGTTTCATGGTATTCAAAAAACCTTAATTTGGAAAAAATAAAAATATTCAGCAGTGATTTAAATGTGCAGATTTCCTACTGTACTTTATGTTTAGTACTTTAGGGTAATATTGGTTTTAATAGACACTCCATTTCTTACTGATATAAATATATGTAAGCAATAATATTTTTTGATTGATTATCAGTCAGTCAATTGATGCTGAATTGATTAGCATCAATTTTCATTAATGAGGCTGATGCACCCTTTGTCTGGTTGTTCCCAATTCTGGGCAAGTCACTTTGGCAGCTGTATTAGGTCTATTCGGCCACTCAAGGACCTACTTAGTAACTTATGCTATGCCCCTAATAAAAAAATTCATGTGACTTCCCATGAAACTATTTTATTACTGAGAACTACGAGAAATCATTTAAAGCAGAATTAGTATCTTTGAATCAATTAGTATAGAACTCGTAGTTTAAAATCTTCTAATAGCATATAACATTTGTATTTTCTAATTTTGTTACATTTTCATTTGACTATTCATCCCCAAATATTTTTGAACACAGTCATTTGATTCTTTAAAAAGATTAGCCTAAAATATGCAGGAGTCCCTTTAGCCTTCATTTTAAAACTGGAATCATAATTAGTCAGAAGGGGAAAATCATTTTAGTGGAAAATAAAATTCAGAAAAGCCAAACATTAACTGCTGAAGTTTCTTTTTGCCCTCTGCAAATTCTTTCTACATGATATCATTCTCTATATATTTTTGAGTGCATATTTCCAAAGAAATTACGTTTTTGCTTAATGTAAAATTCTAGGCAATTAGATGCAAAAGTGTAGTAAAGCAACATGAAAGCTGCCAATTTAAACACAGGGAAGCAAAACAGTCCAGGAGTTAGACTTCTGACAGCGATGTTAACTATACACTTGGTGCAGCCCACTAGGTAGAGAGACACACAGGGCTGTTTTCACAGTCATGAAGGAGCTCAGTGAAACAGAGTCAAACTCACCTTTAGCAGAAAAGCAGCATAACCTCCTGATAATTTTCTGACTATCCACACCTGAAATATTTTGCAAAAGTGATGAAAAAATGTAAATGTCCCCAAGATCAACAGATCCAAGACAAATAGTACATGAGGCTGCATTTAGACATTCTTAGGCAGGCAAAGGTAGATGTGACATTTGGTGATAGCCATTTAAAGGCTAAGGATAGTTACTTATTTAAAAAGGAAATAGGTAGAGAGTGCCTTGGACATCAAGGAGATCCAACAAGTCAATCCTAAAGGAAATCAACCCTGAATGTTCATTGGAAGAATTGATGCTGAAGTTGAAGCTTCAATGGCCACCTGATGTGAAGAGCCAGATCACTGGAGAAGACCGTTTGATGCTGAGAAAGACTGAAGGCAGGAGGATAGGGGGTGACAGAGGATGAAATGGTTGGATGGCATCACCGATTCAATGGACATGAGTTTGAGCAAACCCTGGTAGATAGTGAAGGACAGGGAAGGCGAGCATGCTGCAGTCCACGGGGCTGCAAAGAGTCAGACTCGACTGAGTGAATAAACAACAACAGCAAATTATTAACAAAAGAACTTTATAAACAAATTGATACATTATACAGTATGAAACAAACCAAACGGTCCACCCAGTTTCCTTCTTGCAGCAAACCACTGAAACCATAAAGCAAAGCTTCTAAGAAGCTGAAATGTGGGTTCACTTGGCCATGTGATACTTTCCTAGTCAAGGATTCCAATGTTTGTTGCTCTCTTTCAAGCACTGAGTTGCAGCACTGACACAAATAACCAGACAGACCTGAGTTCAGAATTTGGTCTGTAGTTGATACATACTGTTGGGCAAGTTGTTCTGCTAATAAGTTTCCTCATCTGTAAAATTAAAATAAGCTCATGTTATCATGTACTGGTGAAGAGTAAAGATAGTAATGTATAAAGAATTATGCATTCATAGAGCCTGATATAGGAAAGACAACAAATTACTAATTGAAATGGTGATTACCATCATGATATTTATTTTTTGCCAGTAGGTTGCAGGAGATTTTTAAGATATGATGTTCCACAAATTCTATTTAAGAATATGCATGTAGTTACCAAGTAGATAGACAGTTGAGATTTGTACATGGTCTGGAAATAAAGTTCACACAAAACTTTCCTACCCTGCTGTTGTTATTATTATTTGTTATTGCTGTTCAGTCGCTAAGCTGTGTCCAACTCTTTTTGGCCCCAGGGACTGTAGCCTGTCGGGTTCCTCTGTCCTTTGGATTTTCTAGGCAAGAACACTGAGTGGATTACATACCCTTCTTCAGGGAATCTTCCCAGTCCAGGGATCAAACCTGAATCTCTTGTATTGGCAGGCAGATACTTTACCACTAAACCACCTGGGACGCCCCTTCCTCCACATATCACGCATAAATCTATTTCTGTTTTTAAAATTTTTGTGTTATGACAAGTAAAGGATGGGAAAGGTTTAGGGTATAAAGATTTGAAGGAATTACCAGAAAGAAGCTGAGGGGAAGCTGTTAGTAGTGGTAGTTCCCAAGTCAGAAAAATTTGAATCTCTGCATTGAGTGACTTATTGGATGAGAAGACAGAAATTAAGACAAAAGCCCTTGAAAAATTGGAGACTCTTGTAGAAGACCTTATCCACATCAAGAGTAAAACTTATTGATGTCCCCCCCACCTGGGAAGTTTGAATCAGAAGTGAACCAGGAATTTCTAACCCAGATGCCCATTGTCTGGGGGTAGTCCAGGGATCCTCACCTGTGAAGTTGTTTAAGGTGGTCTCAGGCTGCTAATGCCCCCAACCTGAGTGGCAGAGAGGCAAAGTCAAGTCTGCAATGAGACACTTGCATCATAGGCTTCACATATTTCAAATTAGTAGTAAGCATGATGTACAGCCACAGTACAAGTTGGCCAAGTACAGGTAGAGAGTTCTCTGTGAATGGGAACCTATGAGAACAACCCACAGAGTCTATGAATATTGGGAAGTATCAGATACAGCCTAGGAAACAACACTGCTTACTATATTTAAAGGGGAAGAGCTAAGCGTATACAAGGAAACAGGTAACCATATAGCTGATCTGACATATTTGAAAGAAATAAGACTGAAATTTTATAAATGAAATATAAATAACTGAAACCCTCAATAGATAAAATCAACCCTGCATCAGAAATAGAATCAGTGACCTAGAAGAAGTCAGAAGAAATTCTCTGAAAAATAGCAGAGAAATAGGAGCCATGGAAGACAGAAGGAGACATTATGACAGGAGTTAGATCAAAGTCCTTGAAGGAGGAGAGAATGAGTTGAGAAGAAATAGTGATTCACAATTTCCAGAACTGTTGAAAGACACCAATACTCAGATTCAAGAGTCACAGCAAATTCCGTCTACACTATTATTGTTGTTCAGTCACTAAGTTGTGTCTGACTCCGTGTGACCATATGGACTGCAGCATGCCAGGCTTCCTTGTCTTTCACCATCTCTGGAACTTGGATGCCACTGAGTTGGTGATACTATCTAACTATATCATCCTCTGTCATCCCCTTCTCCTCCTGCCTTCAATCTTTCACAGCATGAGGGTCTTTTCAAATGAGTCAGCTCTTTGCAAGAGGTGGCCAAAGTTTTATTCAGCTTCAGCATTATTTCTCCCAGTGAATATTCAGGGTTTATTTCCTTTAGAGTTGACTGGTTTGATCTCCCTGCAGTCCAAGAGACTCTCAAGAGCCTTCTCCAGCACCACAAAAGCATCAAATCTTCAACACTCAAGTCACTCCAAATCTATAAATACAAAGAACTTTTCTAGATATAAACTTACCAGGGTGAAACTGCAGAATGTCAAAATCAAGAGAAAAAATTCTAATGTAACTAGAGAGGTTCGATGCACGATGCTGGATGCTTGGGGCTGGTGCACTGGGATGACCCAGAGGGATGGTATGGGGAGGGAGGAGGGAGGAGGGTTCGGGATGGGGAACACATGTATACCTGTGGCGGATTCATTTTGATATTTGGCAAAACTAATACAATTATGTAAAGTTTAAAAATAAAATAAAATTAGAAAAAAAAAAAGAAAGAAAAAAAAAAAGCAGAACGTTTCCAAATAAGAAAAATAAAACCATAAAGTTTTTTTTTTTTTGGCAAAAAAAAAAAAAAAAAAAAAAAAAAACCTTAGGAAATCTAACATCAGAAGACCACAGTTCTCCACCACCAGCTGAGGTACAGCTGGCTCCCGGGTCTCTGGAACATTCAGAATTTTGCTAGGTAGAATCAGGGCATGATGATTATGCCTTAAAATGCCTTTATCTTGTTAGAGATTCCTACTGAAATATTTACGGGTACAATTACGGGAAACCTGAGATTTGCTTGAAGATTTTCCAGCAAAAACGAAACCAGAAATAAAGGTGGAAGAAACACAGAGAAGAAACGAGATTGGCAAAACGTGGATACTGATTGAAGCTGGGTGAAGGGGATGTGGGCTTCGGCGTGCAAGTCTCTTGATGTGTGTGTGTGGGTATGAAAAATTCTATTAAAACGTGTTTTGTTTTGTTTTTAAAAAAAAATAAAAGAAATTAATCTGAAAAAAGAAAAATTTAATTAATAATTGATTTCTCAGCAACAGCAGTATAAACTACAATTGAAATAGTATCTTTAGGAGTTGGATAAAGTAACTACAAATCTTAGAATTTTATACTAAGTGGAAAAATTGAGACACGGATTGAACACATGTCTTAGTTCCTTAATACTTTTAAAGAGATTCTTAAAACAGGAAAAAGAAAAAATTTCATGAGAATTATGGGCAAAGATTATGAACAGAAATTTCCAGAACAGTCTTTCAGATAGGTAAAAGGGTGCTCAAGTTTTCTCATATTAAGAGAAGTGAGAAAAGGCAACAATAGTTGACCAGCAAGAGCTGAAGCCTTTAGTGAGTGGTATACTTTGTCTCAAGGTTGTGAGAAAATTGACCCTTGCCCATAGGTATAAATATTTATAATTTATCTACAGGACTATTGATTAATATATTTAGCAGGAATAACTCTTCTACCTACCGATTCCACTCAGAGGGTAAAGCGTCTGCCTGCAATGAGGGAGACCCACGTTCGATCCCCGGGTTGGGAAGATCCCCTGGAGAAGGAAACGGCAGCCCACTTCAGTATTCTTGCCTGGAGAATCCCGTGGACAGAGGAGCCTGGTGGACTACAGTTCATGGGGTCGCACAAAGAGTTGGACACGACTGAGCGACTTCACTTTCTCTCTTTCTTTCTTTCTACAAATATACCTCCATACTGAACTTCCCAGGTGGCTTTGTGGTAAAGAATCCACCTGCCAATGCAGGAGACCAAGGTTCAATCCTTGGGTCAGGAAGAACCTCTGGAGAAGGAAATGGAAACCCTCTCCAGTATTCTTGCCTGGGAAATCCCATGGAGAGAGGAGCCTGGTTGGCTACAATCTGTGGGGTCGCAAAAGAGTCAGATACAACTGAGTGACTGAGTATGAATACAATGGATAAAATTAGGAGCAAAAATAATTATTGCGGCTTTATTTGTAATACTAAAAGAATTGAAATAACCTAATGCACAGCAGTGGCCACAGGACAGGAAAAATGTCAGTTTTCATTCAAATCCCAAAGAAAGGCAATGCCAAAGAATGTTCAAACTACTGCACAATTGCACTCATCTCACACACTAGTAAAGTAATGCTCAAAATTCTCCAAGCCAGGCTTCAGCAATATGTGAACCGTGAACTTCCTGATGTTCAAGCTGGTTTTAGAAAAGGCAGAGGAACCAGAGATCAAATTGCAAACATCCGCTGGATCATGGAAAAAGCAAGAGAGTTCCAGAAAAACATCTATTTCTGCTTTATTGACTATGCCAAAGCCTTTGACTGTGTGGATCACAATAAACTGTGGAAAATTCTGAAAGAGATGGGAATACCAGAACACCTGATCTGCCTCTTGAGAAATCTGTATGCAGGTCAGGAAGCAACAGTTAGAACTGGACATGGAACAACAGACTGGTTCCAAATAGGAAAAGGAGTTCGTCAAGGCTGTATATTGTCACCCTGCTTATTTAACTTCTATGCAGAGTACATCATGAGAAACGCTGGACTGGAAGAAACACAAGCTGGAATCAAGATTGCCGGGAGAAATATCAATAACCTCAGATGTGCAGATGACACCACCCTTATGGCAGAAAGTGAAGAGGAACTCAAAAGCCTCTTGATGAAAGTGAAAGTGGAGAGTGAAAAACTTGGCTTGAAGTTCAACATTCAGAAAATGAAGATCATGGCATCCGGTCCCATCGCTTCATTGGAAATAGATGGGGGAAACAGTGGAAACAGTGTCAGACTTTATTTTTCTGGGCTCCAAAATCACTACAGATGGTGACTGCAGCCATGAAATTAAAAGATGCTTACTCCTTGGAAGGAAAGTTATGACCAACCTTGATAGGATATTCAAAAGCAGAGATATTACTTTGCCAACAAAGGTCTGTCTAGTCAAGGCTATGGTTTTTCCTGTGGTCATGTATGGATGTAAGAGTTGGACTGTGAAGAAGGCTGAGAGCTGAAGAACTGATGCTTTTGAACTGTGGTGTTGGAGAAGACTCTTGAGAGTCCCTTGGACTGCAAGGAGATCCAACCAGTCCATTCTGAAGGAGATCAGCCCTGGGATTTCTTTGGAAGGAATGATGCTAAAGCTGAAACTCCAGTACTTTAGCCACCTCCTGCAACGAGTTGACTCACTGGAAAAGACCCTGATGCTGGGAGGGACTGGGGGCAGGAGGAGAAGAGGACGACAGAGGATGAGAGAGCTGGATGGCATCACTGACTCGATGGACGTGAGTCTGAGTGAACTCCAGGAGTTGGTGATGGACAGGGAAGCCTGGCGTGCTGAGATTCATGGGGTCACAAAGAGTCAGACAGGACTGAGCCACTGATCTGATTTGATGTGATCTGAATGCAATTATAGATGATTGGATAATAATTATGAGATAGCTTGTTTAATGAAATATTAGGCATTCCTTGAGAAGAGTAAGGCAGTTCTCATATATCCATATGGAATTGTCTTTCAGATGTAGTGTTAGTGTGTGCATTGCCATTTGTGTGGGACCATGTATGTGTACACATGCACACACTGACATATGTGTAACATGTTCTGAATATCACTGGAGAGACGCTTAGGAAAATCATGGTCACATGGAGGGAAGCCAGGGGAATAGCCAGAGTAAGGAAATTGATTTTTTTTTTCCTACCCCTTTCCCCTTTTAAATCCTACCTCATGAGTATTAATATCCACCAATAAATATATCTTTTAAAAGTAGATCTACTGTTTTTCAGTCCAAAACATAGTTAAAATAAAAACCTCTTCACACATCAGAGAATATTGCTAGGAGGTATCCGCATTTTATAGGTGATTACATTAAGTTCTGAGAGCTTAATTTCCTTCCCCACATCATCCAAATACTGACAGTGTTTAAATTCAAATTCAGATATGTCTGCAAAATCCAGCCTCTTAATTCTGTTATTTCATAACCCCTATTGTACTTTTTGGCTTCCCTGGTGGCTCAGATGGGGGTAAAGCGTCTGCCTGCAATGTGGGAGACCCAGGTTCAATCCCGGATTGGGAAGATCCCCCTGGAGAAGGAAATGGCAACCCACTCCAGTATTCTTGCCTGGAAAATTCCATGGACAGAGGAGCCTGGTAGGCTACAAACCATGGGGTCGCAAAGAGTCAGACACGGACTGAGCCACTTCACTTCATTTTACTTTTTAAAAATTCTTTGCATTTACGGCTGTACGAAATATTGGCAACAGCAAAGTTCAACGAAGAGAACTGGATTTAATTATTCTAATAAAATTTGACATGAGTCCCCCAATCTGACTACAATGTCTGGGATGTGGCATAGGCTCAGTATACATCTATGAAATGAAGAAAAAAAAAAAAAGAATGAATGAGTTAGTGAATGAATGGAGCAAGCTGCCTTTGAAGGTTGTCTGGGTGGCATGTGAAATGGAATACACTTGAGAACTGTTTTTATATAGTTCGAGCTGAGGCCTTCTATGATGCAGAAGTATTTTTTCAGATTAACTGAAATTTGATATTGCATTTATTTTCTCTCTGTCCAAGTAAATTAGTAGGATCCATCTATCTCAAATGACAGTCATATTTAACTGTAGTTGATGGTATATTTATAGACACAGACACCCCAGGTACAAGATAAGTTATTTGAGCTTTTTTTAATCTAGATCTTCTTATTGAGATTGTCAATGATTTTTACTGTGAGGGTGCAGCGGGATGACATTACCTTCAAAGCAGCAAAAGCATGTCACAGATCCAAACGCAGCTCCCTGTGCCAAGACTATGGCTAATATACACGGGAATTGTTCCAAAGAACCCATATGGCAATGTGAGCTGAACATCTTTTACAGCAGCGATTTCATTCCAGCCTCAGTTCTTTCTCTTAAATAACACCTCTTTTATTTCCTGTAGTCAAAACTGGCTGTACAGTCCCCGCTCCTGCCAAAGCCTGCGTCTGGGATGTTCGGCCTCCAGGAACCAAAGCGCTGAACCTTTCTTCTCGCTAGCCCCGCTCTGCCAAAATCCATCCTGACACACCTTAAATTATATTAGATCAAAGGCTGAAAATTATATGCCATCAAAAGTAGAAAGATAAAATGTTTATCTACCGCATTAGGGGTGTGTGGTGTTTTTCTAAAGCGCTTGAAGTTTGAGTGAAACGTTATTAAATGTCTCTGCAGCGCAAGGGAGGCTTACTTCCTCGGCGTGGTTGATGGATATATTGTAATAGGCCGGTGGCAAATTCGAAGTGGCATATTCAGTACGTGTTTAGGATGTTTATGCGCTCCCCGATTCTTGTGGTCCTCCGTCTAATTGGAAATAAGGTTTAGGTGGTGAGAGTGGCGGAGCTGTGACAGGCAGTACTGTACGAGCGAGCGCCGACTGTGGCACACCCGTCGCTTTTAATGGATTGCTGCCTAATTGGAAAGTTTTATAATTTCTCCTTAAAAAATAAACCCATAAACGTCAGGAAGAATATTTTTCCTCCTAATGGAGTTTGCATGCCAGGTTGACTTGGCTGCCCTGTCTGTAGGTGGGCTGGGGAAAAGGCCAGGGGGACTGAAAGAATTTTCTGGAATAGGTTTCCTTTTTTTCAGGACTATTTTCTTAAGTAAAATGTTATCAGGGCACCCTGTTTCAAACTGGTTAAGACATAATGCTATCATCATCAAACATGTTTTGTCTGATGGAAGTCTCTAAAATCCATAAATCTGAATAATCCGCTGCTCACCCAAATGTGCACTGAGATAGCAAAATTAACAACGTGTGCTGTTGCCAAAATTACATTTTTCTCATGAAACTTAACTATTATATACCCTCGTTATTTTCACAACCTTCAATTATTTGAATTATTATGTAGATTTAAAAACGTTAACCTTTGGGAATGTTTTATATGTCTGTGTGCTACTTAAAGAATAAATTTTAAACACAACAATCATACAATATTTTCTATTGCATGATTTCATAGTAGGTAATTAAATGTAAAACCTTTTTCTTTAGATACTTAGATTAAGTTTCAAGAGGTTAGAAGTTATCCTGGCATGAAAGTCTCTGAAAAATTTACTTGAAAATAATTTTTATTACCTTATACTCTGAATAGATAAAATTGAAATTAGCTTATCATTTGTTTCTAAGAACATACCTAAGTTACTTAGAATTTTGTAGGAAGATAAACATACTCTCAAAGATGTTTTTGAAAGTGCATATTTAATGGGGTAATCCATTTTTTTTGTTCAGCAATTTATAGATTCAATATCTAACTTGGAAAATAATAATAAAAGCTTATCCATTCATTTATTTAAAAAATATAGTTAACCTCCAATATATATTAAATCTTATATTATGCATAGAGGATGAATAAATATTGATGGCATGGCTCAGATTCACATAATAGAAGGATCTTCCCAGCCTAGAGATCGAACCCACTTGTCCAGTGACTCCTGCGTTGCAGGCAGACTCTTTACCTGCTGAGCCCCTGGGGAAACCTGATACAAACAGAATTGAGATCCTATTCCATGAAGTTTGTTAGGTTGTTTAAAAGAAGTAAGGCCCACATATAATAGATCTTGTCAAACTTAAAAGACAGCACCACCATATGTTTATTAAGCTCCTTTAGTGAGACACTTTTTATGTTACACTGTGACGAATGCTAACTGTGCTAAGATGCTTGCAGTCGTGTGATGACAAGACACACCCAGTGAAGTCATCTCCACACCACAGGGTGGTGACTGCTCTGGGGGCGTGTGGATAAAGCTCCACAGGGACATGAAATACATCCACGCAGAGGAGCTACAAAAAGCATCGGGGAAGAGAGAATCTTCAGCTGTAGGTCTTGAAATTCTTTCCAAGCAAAGAACTAGCTAGAGTCAAGGCACGGAAGTCTATCAGAGTCTGACATATTTTGATCATCGGGAAAGGGAAGAAACGTGATGTGGTTAGAGTCTAAGTTTTACAGGAAAGAACGGCCAAGGATGAGCCCGAAGGTGGGTGGGTGGTGGCAGACCTTGAAGGTTTCCCTCCACATGTGGAGAAATCTTTAGACTTTGCTTTTGAGCCTGATGGAGGGTAAGGACAGCCAGAGTGATTGAAGTGACAGATTCTGTTTTGGTTTAGAAAGATCTGCTGATTGTGAAACAGTAGATTACAACAGGCGGGGCTCCTACAGGCGGGAAGTAGCAGGGAGATGTCCATTTCAGGGATCCTTATGGAAGGTGACTTGTGGTCATGGAATTGGGAGAAAGAGTCAGGACAACCTGGGAAGGATTTGCTGGCCAGCTGGACCTCAGCGATGACACATGGAAAAAAGTCAAGGAGTGACCATCTGGGCAGTGACATCACTAGCCAGAATCTGAGAATGCCATTTTAATAGGATGGATTCATATAAAATTGACCATGAGGATATTCAATAAAAGGGCTGTGATTTCAGAAAACTAAGGTTTTTAAATACCAAATATAAAAGTTGAAAGTCATTTTAACTGTGGTTTTCCCCACAGAAACTGGTTTAAACAATTGAACAAATCCCACCACTCTGCATTTTGAAACTCTTTTACACACTGTTGGCTCAGTTTGAATGATTTATCCAGCCTATATTCATACAGCCTTTGATGAATCCCCAGTTAATTTTTTTTTTTTTTTTTGAACAGCACAGCAAGGGGTTGCCATGTCTGAGGGGACAAAGGGTTGGACAGAGATGAAAACTGGGGACAGTGAGGGTGCAGGGCAGAACCTGCTGAGAGGGCAGGAGCTCGGCCTGTTGGAAGGGCCGGGAGGATGGGAGGGAGGGCCAGGGCGGTTCCTGGCATGTCCCCGGATGTGAAGAGTCCAGGCAGGGAGAACTCAAAGCCACAGTCCAGGGGGACTACTGGAGTGGGCTAGAGAAATGCCAGCCAGCCAGCGGGAGCTCATAACTGCATGCCTGTGGATCTGTGCCTGATACTGTAGAAACCACTTGAAACCCTTCCAGCCGGAAGTGGCTGGGGGCTGGCGTCTTCCTGTGACGTATGCTCCGCCTGACTGTCTTACTGTGAGATGGCAGGCTAGTTCTTTCCCACTGCCTGGTAAGTCTTGCACTTATCTTGCCCAGGGTGTGACTCCCAAATAGGATGGAGCAGGCCTGAAAATCTCCCTGGCATCTGGACCTCAAGACTGTGAAGGAACTGTTTATTGGGAATTCCAGCTCCTGATCACACGTGGAGCCTCACCCAGGGCCATCAGGATCAGCAGTTCTGGATTTTATCCTGGGCAGCTGGATAGCACTGCAGAATTGTGGATAGCTTTTACTTCCAGCCTGCGTGTGCTTCTAATTTCCTTGCTTATTAAGAGTGAGAACTACTTTTCCTACTAGACTGGGTCTTAGTTGACAACTCTTCCACATGTTATTTGTGGGTCTCCCCTGAACCATCACCAGTTTTTCCGTGAGCCCCTGACGTTGTGGAGATGGTGTTTTCTAGAAACATTCCAAATGTGATGTCAGCCCAATTAAAAAGAAAAAGCAAACAACTAGACCCAGACTTTTCAAACCCTGAAACGCCAATGCTTCTCCTTGATCTTCTAGTGAATATGGGTTGTTTCAGTTAAAAAGTATTTATTTGCTCTTAAATAAATTATTTGTCAATCTGAGTCCATAATGCAGCATAGTTTGAATCCTGTGTAGTTAACCTTGTGTTACTCTGGAGTCCTGTCCTTTGATTTTATGAGTTTTAAGATGTCAATTAATTAATTAATCTATTTTTTGATATCTTCCAGTTTTCTTAAGTCCAGACAAAATAGTCCACAAAAATCACAGTCAAGGAATACTGAAGGCCAATTTAGTAAGACCCTAATTCCTGGTTTCAGCTGGCCTTGGAAACCCAATCTAAGTATTTCAGAGTTGCTAGTGAAATGAATGGTCTTTAAAGACTTTTACAGAAAGTTCAGTCCATGACTCAACACCGTATGCAGAAATATCCTTAAAAGTCACTCCCTGAGGCTGAAATGTGTCTTCCATGGTCACTGCTGTGTAAGCTCACCTTTTTCTTTCCGATTCTCCTTTCTTTGGCACGGTACTTCAGCTTCTAAGTCTGCAGGGATTTAGTATAATGCAATACTATTTTGTTATTTAGACATCCATGCTTCATTCTTTCTTTCTACGAGGATTATTTTCTTGATTTGTGATTCACTCATCCAAAGTGGTTCAGGAGCCTTTTTCTCTGCATTGTTATGCATTTTAATTTAAATGTGGTGTTTCTGTGTTAGAGGTGGGATAAAGGGCTAAAATTTAGAGTTTAAAGTGAAAATGAAAGTGTTAGTTGCTCAGTCACATCCAACCCTTTGTGACCCCATGGACTGTAGTCCACCAGGTTCCTCTGTCCATGGAAGTCTCCAAGGCAAGAATACTAGAGTGGGTGGCCATTCCCTTCTCCAGAGGATCTTCCCAACCCAGGGATCGAACCTGGGTCTCCCACATTGCAGGCAGGTTCTTTACTGTCTAAGCCACCAAGGAAGCGTAGTTTGAGTCCACTTCTGAACTGGAGAACTAGTTATCTATTTTTAACAAACTAACCCTCAAACATAGTGGTTTCAAACAGCCACCATCCTTCATTTTGTGGGTCAGGAATCAGGCAGGACTCAGCTGGCACCTCTGATGTTCTGTGTGTATTCATGAAGGTCATTCAGAGACATATAGGTGATGGATAGTCTTGTCTGGAGTGGGCGCAAATGCCTTTGCTCATGGAGCTGGCCGTTGGTGGGATGGTAGAAGGTTGCACTCATCCAGAGTAGGTACCCACCACACTCCCTATGGCCTCACCAGCATGGCAGTCTCCAGCTAATAGAACTTCCACCGGACACCCGGTGACAGTTTCCTAAGACAACGGATGCTAAACTGCTTATGACTTGTCCTGCAGGTGCCAAAGAGTTACTTCTGGTGGATCCCATCGGCCAGTTGGATTTACTTCTTAATAGGAGGGCCAGCAGAGAATCTGCACTGTCTCTAGTCTGACACACCTGGGTAATATTTGCCTGGTATGATTTTTTTTCCCCCTTAAATCTCATTTTCATGATTTTTCTGTGATGAGAGTAAAATGGTAAATGCCAGCTTCATTGAGTAGTTATGAGGATTGAATAAACTTCTTGAAATTACTTCTTAAATTATTATCTGTATTCCTTATTAATTTGTTCTTATTGGAATTAATTTTGTTTCAGGTTCCACTTTTAATTATTTACTAATCTGAATTTGGGTCTCATCCTCAGCTTGGCATCATTTTACCCTCTGTGAATACTTGTATTATGTCCCCAGTTTAATAAAAGCCTGTTTGATGCTATGTTCACTGACCATGATCTATACGATCCCCTGGTGGGTCTTAGAGTTTTCATTATGTCTGCCCACAAATTAGATTTCTGTTTCCACCTACCGTTGAAAATATGTCATTTCTATTACACAAGGAGTTGATGGCCTTTGAACATGCTATTTTCTCTGGAAGAAACTCTCTTCTTTCAGATATCAGGTCTCTCTCTGTATACTTAGATCTCTTCTCAAAAATCATCTTAGCTGAGAGGTCTTTCTTGAGCAGTCTGTCCGAAGTAGCATTGGCCCTCATCCTCTGTTGGGATATTCTATGTACTTTTATCCTGTGTTAAACTGCTTTCACCATCTGACATAACATGAATGTGTTTATTTATCATATAACTTTACCAACTAAATAGAAACTTCATGACAATAAAAATGTGTTTTTTCATCTCTGAACCCACAGGACATAAAATAGAGTCTGGAACAGAGTAAGTATTCAATAACTGAAATAGATAAAAGATTGAAGAAGTTATGGGGGATGGAGCTCACACACAAGGATCAGGTCATATCAGATCAGTCGCTCAGTCGTGTCCGACTCTTTGCAACCCCATGAATCGCAGCACGCCAGGCCTCATTGTCCATCACCAACTCCCAGAGTTCACTGAGACTCATGTCCATCGAGTCAGTGATGCCATCCAGCCATCTCATCCTCTGTCGTCCCCTTCTCCTCTTGCCTCCAATCCCTCCCAGCATCAGAGTCTTTTCCAGTGAGTCAACTCTTCGCATGAGGTGGCCAAAGTACTGGAGTTTCAGCTTCAGCATCATTCCTTCCAAAGAAATCCCAGGGCTGATCTCCTTCAGAATGGACTGGTTGGATCTCCTTGCAGTCCAAGGGACTCTCAAGAGTCTTCTCCAACACCACAGTTCAAAAGCATCAATTCTTTGGCGCTCAGCCTTCTTCACAGTCCAACTCTCACATCCATACATGACCACAGGAAAAACCATAGCCTTGACTAGACGAACCTTTGTTGACAAAGTAATATCTCTGCTCTTGAATATGCTATCTAGGTTGGTCATAACTTTCCTTCCAAGGAGTAAGCGTCTTTTAATTTCATGGCTGCAGTCACCATCTGTAGTGATTTTGGAGCCCAGAAAAATAAAGCCTGACACTGTTTCCACTGTTTCCCCATCTATTTCCCATGAAGTGATGGGACCGGATGCCATGATCTTCGTTTTCTGAATGTTGAGCTTTAAGCCAACTTTTTCACTCTCCGCTTTCACTTTCATCAAGAGGCTTTTGAGTTCCTCTTCACTTTCTGCCATGAGGGTGGTGTCATCTGCATATCTGAGGTTATTGATATTTCTCCCGGCAATCTTGATTCCAGCTTGTGTTTCTTCCAGTCCAGGGTTTCTCATGATGTACTCTGAGTCCACACCAAAAAGCTTAAACAATTGCTAAACAAAATCCTTTTATGTAGGCCGTGCATGCGTAATAAGTCGCTTCAGTCATATCTGACTCTTTGCAACCCTATGGACTGTAGCCTGCCAAGCTCCTCTGTCCATGGGATCCTCAGGCAAGACTACTGGAGTCCTGGAGTCGGTTTCCATACCCTCCTCCAGGGGACCTTTCTGACCCAGGAATGTCTCCTGCATTGGCAGGTGGGTTTTTTTTTTTTTTTTACCACTAGTGCCACCTGGAAGGCCAAGAGGTATCAAATTGATGCTTGTAAAATTAAATGTAATTTCATTGGCTAGGATACATTTCTGAAATCAATTTAGACATGTCTATATAAATAGAAATAAATCACAGATTGTAATCAAGATATTCTTCTTGCTTTTCTTTTTTCTTCTCTTATTTTGACTCTTTTATCATATTAGCCAGCCCTGCTCCCCCCAACCAGAGGTTAAACACCTAGTTTGGGATATGACCTCAGCCATACCCTTGGAACGGTTGGGTCGGTGGTTGAGTGCGCACCTTGTTGGAGATGTCCATGGGCTGTTGAATGCTGGGGGGAAATCCCATCTTTGGACAGTGATGCCACAGAAGGCAACATCTTCAGAGTGGTCTGGGAAGCTCCAGCTCTGGAGTGGCTCCAGTTGGGTTGGCCAGTTTGCTGGCCATGTGGGGCTTTCAGTCCTCTCTGAGCAAGAGTTGAGCAGGACCCTGGTGTGGAGAAACACTGGTCTGACCAGTTTTATTACCTTAAAGTGGAATTGAGTCTCTGTTTGGATGTAAACTAACCAAAATAGGTAAAAATGTAGAACCAGTATGTTTCATCAAGACATATTAATTGTTAGTTGTCTTTAGCCACCACATCAACAGTTCACCTCCTGTATTTTCACACTGGATTTTGGTTGTCTTAAAGACAGAAGCCCCTCAGGCATAAATGAAAAGTAATAATAATTAACCACATGTTCTTCGTTATGCTAAAGGACTGACATGTGTCTCCCTACAGCTAACAGATATTTTAGCCACATATAAGAGAATCCTGCGGACAGAGGAGCCTGGTGGTCTACAGGCCACGGGGTTGCAGAGAGTCATACACGACTGAAGTGACTTAGCAGAGCCCAGCACAGTAGGATAAAATGCTACAGAGTTTCAGAATCTTTTTTGTTTAGTGAGAATGAGCATCAGAATTTTAAAGCAGAAGCATGAAATGCAAGGGATTGCAAGTCTCACGGAAGAAGCAATAACACACTCCATGTTGAATGGCTGATATTTGCTTTCTCGGGCGCTTTTGATCTCAGAACACCTAGTGGGGCTGGGGTGGATGAGTTTTGCTGACTTGTTGCATCAGCTCTAAAGATGAAAGAAAACAGTTTCTGCATTCACCCTGGTGTTGATTGTCCTATAAATAGGAAACTACCCAGTTAACCTTGCCTATTGTCATGCCGAGAGTTTTATTAAAAATAAATAGCACGTATCAGGGTAGCTGAATATGGGATTTCTGCTGAGATGTGTACAACTCTCTCAAATACTTTATTAAAATGTGTAGGAGGACTCCTTCAGGGCTGTGAGCAGATATACTGTTATGGAAACTGAGGTCTGTTATCATAGCTTTGGTGACTTGCAATGATTATTTAATAAATGAATCTGTGTTTGAAAATATCCGACGTGATAATATGAATTTACACCCCCCATCCTATTTCTCTTATCTTGACACATATGGAAGATGCTGTTTTGTTTTGACATTCAGAGGAGATGCTCTTTTTATGGAAAAAAAAATCACTGAACGGTAATGACTTCCAGTTAACGATCTTACCAGATTTCCCTGACATAAGGAAACCTGATATTGATGAATCTACAGGGTTCTACAATAAGTAATCTTAGGTGTATGCGTCATTTCCAAGGGGTTTATACCTGACCTTCCTGGGGCTCATCAGAAGATTTGCTGTGTAGATTTTGGATGCAATGTACGTCCGGAAGTCAGGGCAGGATGAAGACCACAGTGGGAGGAGAGAATGATGCTCTGTCACCTACAGGACACCCTCTTCAGCTTGAGTGCAGGGCCCTTAGCAATGCCGCTTGTGCATGAGGACAGGCTACCCTTCCTCTTTCAGCATGAGTAGAACCAGTCTTCCTCCTAAGAAGGCACGAGGGTGCACAGGAAATCTGAAGAGTAAGCGGTCTCCTGGAAAGGGCTCTGGGCTGGAATCCAGAAAGCAGGCCAGCTTGCAGGTGGGTGCTGTGGGGAGTGTCCGCTCAGGTCTCAAAGGGCCCCTTTTCCAGGAGCAAAAATGAAAAGGCTGATCAGAAATGCTGGAAACAGCCTTCTTGCATTGCATCGTGTGAGATTCTATGGACACGGCTGTTATGGTTTCACTCTAGCACTGGTAAAGACACACTGTGTCTATGCTTCTGGGCAGAGAGCACACATCCATTACCCTCCTTGTCACAATCCATTATCTGTGAAATAGCAGATAAACCTATTCCAAGCTCTGCAATGGGAAATTGTTATCCAGCATTCCTAACCATTTCTTCTCTTTGTTGTTCAGTTCCTAAGTCATGTCTGACTCTTTTCAACCCCGTGGACTGCAGCATGCCAGGCTTTACTGTCCTTCACCATCTCCTGATGTTTGCTCAAGCCCTTGTCCATTGAGTCCATGATGCCATCCAACCATCTCATCCTCTGTCTCCCCCTTCTCCTCCTGCCTTCAATCTTTCCCAGCATCAGGGTCTTTTCTAATGAGTTGGCTCTTCACATCAGGTAGCCAAAGTATTGGAGCTTCAGCTTCAGCATCAATCCATCCAATGAATAGTCAGGGTTGATTTCCTTTAGGATGGACTGGTTCAATCTCCTTGCAGTCCAAGGAACTCTCAAAAGTCTTCTCCAACAAAACAGTTCAAAAACATCAATTCTTCAGTGCTGAGTCTTCTTTATGGTCCAACTGTCACACCTGTACATGCCTACTGGAAAAACCATAGCTTTAATAGGACTTAAATGTCATGTCCTGTTAGAAAAACAGACAAGTATATCTGCTAGTCAGACTACTAGGGTTTACAATTTAGCTCCATTTTTATATGCTGCAAAACCTCATGCAAGTTAATAGCATTTCTGTGCCTTGTTTTTCTCACATGTAAAAGGGATAATAATAGTATTTCCCTTTCATGATTATGGGCATCAAAGAAGGAAAGCCCTCTGAGGCATGTAGGAAAGAATTGATAAATGCCAGTTATTATTTGGATTTTCCTGAACAAATTAGAAACTGGTGTGAAACTAAATTAAAAGGGAATGAGCACTCTGAGATGTCTGGGGGGCTTATCGCAACTGTTAGTCAGTCTCAGATAAGAGATAAAATGGTTATTGGAGACTGTATTAGCCAGCTCAGGCTTCCATAACAGACAGGATAGCTTCAACAGTAGAAATGCATTTTCTCACAATTCTAGCTGCTGGAACGTTCACGATCAAAGTGACGTCAACGTTGGTTTCTGACATGTCCTCTCTCCTCAGCCTCAGAGTCACCTTCTCAGTAAGTCAATCCTTGAGAGACAAGTGCTGGTAGAAAGAAAATCTGCTTTATTCCAGAGTCTGGCAATTGGGGGGAAAGGTGGACTCATGTCCAGAGGCTGACTCCTTACTGCCCCTCTATCAGTGGGTGAGAGCTTTTAAAAGGGAGTTTCCAGGCTGCGTAGACAGAGGGAAGGGGGCTATTTGCAGAAACAGCACAGGCCACTGTGGTGGGCATCTTGAATTGGTCACGTGGTGCTCTGATCAGCATCTTTTGACTGTTTTAGGTGCAGTTAGTTTTCAGTTCCAGGGTCAGTTTGTGTCCATTTCCTTGAGGCCAGTTCTCAGAACTGCGGCACTGTATGTCAATGCATCATGTAGTTAACTTCTTTCATGTGGTGGGGGTTTCAGTATCTACAAGACAGGTCAAAGGATGGCTTAGAATATTATCTGTAGCCCTTGAGGGGAATCTAAAGGCCCTTGACCTTGTTAATGACTCAACTATTATTATTTGGTCTTGTGTGACTGCTTGCCTTTACTTCTAGATTTTCTCCCTTCTCTGACTAAATTATTCTCTGACTAAAGTTTTCTACAGATGAAAGGCATCAATTCTTCAGCACTCAGAATGCTGAGCACTGAAGAATAAATGCTTTCGAACTGTGGTGTTGGAAACAACTCTTGAGAGTCCCTTGGACTACAAGGAGATCCAACCAGTCCATCCTAAAGGAAATCAGTCCTGAATATTCATTGGAAGGACTGATGCTGAAGCTGAAACTCTAATACTTTGGCCACCTGATGTGAAGAGCTGACTCACTGGAAAAGACCCTGATGCTGGGAAAGATTGAGGGCAGGAGGAGAAGGGGACGACAGAGGATGGGATGGTTGGATGGCATCACTGACTCGATAGACGAGAGTTTGAGTAAACTCCGAGAGTTGGTGATGGACAGGGAGACCTGGCGTGCTGCAGTCCATGGGGTCACAAAGAGTCGGACACGACTGAGAGACTGAACTGAACTGAACAGAGGGAAGGCAAGATGTGGGGGTGACGTGTTCTCTCCTGAGAGGGTTCTGTGGGGTCCTGGTCTGTTTCACTCTGGGTTGTGGAGAGGAGGGAAGAATCTCTGGTGTCTTTTCCTCTTATTATCAGGACGTCAGTCTTATAAGATCAAGACCTCATTCTTGAAATCTAAGTTAACCTTAATTACCTTCCTAAAGACAATTTCCAAATACAATCACGTTGGGTTTAAGGCTTCAGCATATGAATTTTGTGTAGGGTGGGGCAGGGAGGAGTATAATTTAGTCCATACAGTGACATTTCAATAAATACCAAATTCATAAAACACCACTGTCTTTTCTTTACCTCAACATGTAATAAGATGGACAGCTTCATTTTAATTGAAGTCAAAATTGTATTAGAATAAAGGATAATCAATATGGGTTTCAGCACATTCCCTCTTGAACTGATAATGTCTTAGCAAAATTCAAGAGTCTGCTATTTCTTAAAAATTTGTCCAGAAGTGACTAATATTTTTATCTTAGCTTTCTAAGATATGTTAGTTTTAATAACCTGTTTTTTTAAATTATCTGATAAAATTCAATGAAGATAAATTGGAAAACAAGACTCATAGATAAACGTGAAATAGAATGAAAACCTGTCCTTGTCACCCACACTTCAGGGTTGTTGTGATATTGTCCTTTATGGTAAACTGGAGCTGTTATGGTCTGTTAACTGAGACGAACATCCTGGTAAGAGTCTAAATTGATGGGTCTATGTATGTGGTTGTGTTTGAGGCACACTGAGTTGATATACCATAGAAACATTTAAGTGATGTCCAGAGGGTATTGGTCTTCTGGGTACCGGGAGCAACAGCTCCAAGGGGGCCAGCTTGCAGACAGACATCCATGAGCATCTGTATGTGAGTGGAGACTGATGTGGGGTCCTGCATGCGGATGAAGTTGTTAGAGGATATATATCTGACAAGTAGCTCAGTGGTAAAGAACCCATGTGCCAATGCAGGAGACTTCAGATTCAGTTCCTGGATCAGGAAATTGCAATGTGCTCCAGGATCGTTGCCTGGGAAATCCCTTGGACAGAGAAGCCTAGTGGGCTACAGTCCATGGGGTTGCAAAAGTGTTGGACGTGACTTAGTGAATAAACAACAAAAATGCAGTACATCCATCAAGAGGGGATGCCTACTGACCGATGTCAGCACTTTGGACACTGTGCCTCAGGCCCACAGGACTTTTAGGGGCCCATGTAAGTATTTCAATTTATTCTAAAATCAAAAGGAAAAAGAAAAAAAAAAAATAGGGTCAAAGAAAATGTCCTGATTTTATTTCCACGCCATAATAAAATGGCATTTTCAGGGGCCATAAGAATTATTACATTTTCCCTAAAACAGAGGAAATAAATGTTTAAGTGTTTAGAAAATATTTTTCAATATGAATAGTATTATGGTATTATACTCCATAATATTTATGGTATTATAAATATAATAATTATGGTATTATACTCCATAATAGTATTATGGAGAAGGCAATGGCAACCCGCTCCAGTACTCTTGCCTGGAAAATCCCATGGATGGAGGAATCTGGTAGGCTGCAGTCCATGGGGTCGCTAAGAGTCGGACACGACTGAGCGACTTCACTTTCACTTTTCACTTTCATGCATTGGAGAAGGAAATGGTAACCCACTCCAGTGTTCTTGCCTGGAGAATCCCAGGGACTGGGGAGCCTGGTGGGCTGCCGTCTTTGGGGTTACACAGAGTCGGACACGACTGAAGTGACTTAGCAGCAGCAGCAGTATTATGGTAGTAAGGTTCAATGAAGGCAAAAATGCTTAGGGCCCACAAACTTATACTGTGGCTCTGGGTTGATACAAACCTAGAAAGGACAGTCTTGAAAAGATTTGGGAAGAAACAGATACCTATGCAACTGTTTACAGATGTCCCAGGCGGCCACCACAGTTCACTTTCTCATCTCCCCCGACCCCCAAAAACACACGATGACATTTTCTACAGATCTCACTGGTCCCAGAAGGCAGCATGGAGGTGGTCCCTCTGCTCTGAGATTGTTATTTTCCCTGTTATACTTCAATTATATTTATAAATTTCTTTCTTTCATGTCAGCCTAAGTGGTTTTCAGAGTTATTAATTTTAATGTTTAATAAACCTGTTGCCATAGCAACAATCATATCACAGATGTTTTGTTAACTCTCTTCAAAGCGCACACCTTTGTCAATATGTTATTTTGAACATCTCAAAGGATAAATACTTGAAAAAGCCAACGCATCTCTCAGGTTTCAAGTTCACAACTTGCGTCACTAATTATACACTCTCTTCAAAGAATTAAAAAAATATAGAGTATTTAAGAGAAGGTTGACTAGCTAATTTCAAAAATATAATACAAGAAGAGGTCAAAATAAAACTTCTTGCTTTTAGAAATGAAGTGTGAGATTAAGAAATAAAAAATTACAATTATGGAATATATGTATTTTTTGCAAATGTCAAGTATTAACCACAAATGCCATGGATGATTCACATGGGTATTTTTCTCTGGTGAGTGGTGGCACCAATTGCTAGTCCTCTCATAGAGCGTGGACTCTGATGCGTATGGGTCACTGCCTGGGAAATGATACTCGCCAACTTGATTTACTTTCTTTATCCCTGTCTCTTATCTGATCTTGAAGTGAAGGCATTGAAACTCTCTCAAATACTTGATGAATTTTTTCCAAAACTGAGATGATAATATTTAATAACCACATATTTTAATGACTAATTAAATGCTTTTGGCTCTGGTTTCTTTTCTGTTTTTTCTTTTTTTTATTAAGGATTTTGAAAGTTGGTTTTTTAATTAACAGAAGGTAATAACAAATAACATTGGCTAAACGTCACACCGAAACTTAGAAAAACAACATTTCCACCCCGCCCCCCGCCAATTTTCCTCTGCTTCTCTGGAAATGCCAGAGGGAGAAACTCAGGGATGACAGGGTTCATTCCAATTTAACTTGTCATGGGAGCTGGTCACTGAACCATCTCTTGTGCTGACTTCGTCGTCTGTGGAGTTGACAAGGACTCCTGGCTTATACCACCAAGTCCTAGTTGGGACAGAGGACTATGGACTGTTTTCTGAAGGAGCCCCAGGGTCTTCCTTTCCTGAGGTGTGGCTTGGGGCATGGACTGCAGGCAGAAGTGGTCTCCAAGGCCTGTGTGGGAAGTGAGTTTTTGATGAATTCATGTGCAGAGGACAGAGGAAGAGGTTGATAATTCTCGTGAGGGTCTCTGCACAGTCGTGTGAGCTAAGCATTATATCTCCCCTTCCCCAAGCCTGGAGACCAGGACAAGCTGTGTCTTCTGTCTCGCAAGGGTTGGCACCTTTGGCTCCTTCTGAATACCAGCCTGCCCCATGCTAACGCCGGATGAATACTTTTCCACAACAGAAAGTCCACATCCATCTGTGTAGAGATGCATGACAAATTTCATTTAGGGTCGCGTATAAGAGTCATATTCAAATGGGAGGCAAGAGTGAGCACAAGGGTTTTACTTGTTCCTTAAGAAAGAAAAAAAATTATTTCTTTGAGAGTTCAAATCATCAGCCATGCTGCAGGAAGGAAAATGGATTTTAGGCTGACCTTCTTTTGGGCTCTTTGTGACTGTGTGAAAGTGAACCATTAAGATCTCCCTGAAAGATTTCAAAACTGCTCATTAGTTTTGAAACTCAGGCCTTTGAATTTGGATAAACATGAACAAAGGAATTTCAAATAAAATATTAAAAAAATGAATCCCCTATCATCTCTGAGAACCCTCAGGCTATAGAAGAATACAATACACAAAACCTTGCTTTATTTACCTGGAAGAATGTTATGGTCTATTAAGTTGGCCCATTTAGGTTCACAGTGCGTTCATGGAATGCTTTCCAGCCAATCTTTGTAGATAAGTTAAAAAAAAAAAGAAAAACCAATGGGTGATTTCTTTTTCACTTATTTTTTAGATTTTACATGTTGTGTCTGGCTTGGTGTCATGGGTGAACAGCTGTTTCATAAGTTGCGGCATGGACTTGCTTCTTCAGCAGGGCCCATGGGATACCGTTGACAACCACACCATGATCTGCATCATATTATGTCTCCTCTTTGGGATTAAAGATGCATGTTTGCAAGATAAGGAGGAGTTATGACAGCAGTGGTTTGCCCCAGGGAGCATAGTGACGCTGTCTGGGCCATTCCAGGCTCTTTCAGTTTAGTTCCTCTTAGTTTCTCTGTGAGATATACAAACCCCACTCAATGTATTTTTTGCATTTCCTAGCTCAAAAAAAAAAAAAAAACCCACTTAAATGATACCCTTCAAAGTAACAATACTCTTAGTTGAAATGGAACTTTTATCTTACCGTATCTTCTGTAATAGGTACAGAATAGCATAGATTCCTTTATTTCAGAAATCTGAGCTCTTTACCCCAGAAAAATAGGTAAACATTCTTCTGCTTTTCAGCACTTACAGTGATACTATGGATATTATTGTACACTTTTTAAAATCAAATACACTATATACTTCTTGAGCATGTAGTTCACACTACCGAGAGCAAGTTTTTCCAGTTTGACTTAATTGTCACTCTAATTATAATTAAATAATTGTCTCCCCCCAAGTGTTTGTTTAGGCAACAGATTTCTGCATCTTTGAAAACTTAATAAAGGGCTTTATTTTAAAGCTGTTCACTCCAAATAGACAATTCTGCATTGTCAAATAGTTGTTTAAAACCAAATAAATGGCTTGGCTAGTATGTAAAGAGAGAGAAAAAAGAAAAATGGCCTGTGGTGGATATTGTCAGTGTATCCACCAAGTTGAAAGTGATGAGGGAGTCGTTAGCTGTTATTCAGGAAATTTTCAGGAGAGTGTAGAGCTGCTGAAGTACAGAAGATTGTCCATGTCGACCCTTGGGACTGAGTGGCCTTTCAGACCTCAGACCACCTAGGATCCAAATTTGGCAATGTATTCTGTATGTTAGAACATGCTATATTATTCTATTATTGCTTATCACGCCCTTTTTCTTTTCCCTGCATTTCCAAACTTCCTGGAAGACTTCCTGAAATCAAGTCTGTCCTCATTTTTTTTTGCTTGATGACCAAACACGCAATCTTTAAATAACTACTTTCGATCTGGAGTTTAAATTATGCTTTTGCCGTAACTTATCCTAAGTCATCAAGAATAACCTTATAACAAGATTCTGTGGCTTTTTTTTCGTGTCATGATTCACACAGTCCCTGAAGCAATCTGTGAATATTGTAGGTTCTCAAGCTATGTCTTTGACCAGTCATCCATCCTCCTGGTTTTCCCACACTGCATTTCCCATCAATGTCTCTTTGGGAATGCCTGGTTCAATCTGTCTTTTTCAATATATGCAGAAGAAATACATAAGAAGAAATGGAGTGCAGTTGGAAATGGAGGTTCTACATGCTTAACTCTAAGCCAGTTGTTTAATGTCCTAACACTACTTGGTATGCTGTTTTGAAATCCAGCTCATTCTCTGCATCTTTATTTGCCATAGGAACTATTAAGAGAGGTGGAAGGTAGTCTAAAACCACAGAGCCCCCAGTCCCTTCCGCCCACAGAGACGGCCTGTGGGCTCGCTGCATGCCTTTCCTCGTCTCTTGAGTTCGAGTTCACAGCCAACAGATGAAGGGCCCTGGCTGGAGCCCGCATTTCTGGTCGGTACCTTGTGTTGATGCATACCCGCAGCACCTCTGCCTCTGGTACGCTGGAGCACTTTAAATGTCAACCAGCAGTGAGGCACAGGGACACTGCCGGAGAGGGTGTGCTTTCTCTGAGTCATGCTGCTTTCTGATGAAATGGCACTGATTTCAATCTGCATGGCAAACTTGCCCAAGCTAGAATTTGACCAGAACCCTGGGGTTAATAGCTTTGCTCTTTGAGAGAGCTCCAAGCTGTTTGCATTCCAGGCCACTGTTGCATTTACATAGTCCCTATCACTGAGGCCCCAAGGTGCTTTGCCAACCAGAGAAGCAGATATTTACTCAGCAAAGTTAGTATATCTCCTCAATGCTTTCTAGCCTTTGGGCACATTTTCAGGTAATAAGAAAAAAAGGAGATATATATATATATTCCTTTTAGATTCTAAGATAGAAAGAACAAGGGATATAACCCAAAGACTGATATGCTTAAAAATTACAGTGGTAGATCCATTTAAAATCTCATGACTATCCTTCCTTTATTATTTCACTATTTTAATTCATTTGATAATGCTTCACAGAAAACAAAAACAAACACTAAAATCAGGGGAAATCAGCCAGTGGGGAGTAGCAAATGTGTGCAAGGGTGTGCAACCCACCTCAGGACCACTTGCACAGGGTTAATTAGACGAGGCCAAGAGATCTGAGTGCCTAACTTCTAAGTGGAAGTCTTGATCAATAACCATTATGGAGTGTGTCAATGACCATGAGTCAGTTAGGTTGCTTTCTGTTACAAGTGAGAGAGAACCCAACCCAGCTTTGCTTAAGCAAACTACAATGCTTTATTGGCTTGTCCAGCTAGCAGTTCAGGAGTAGGTCTTCCGTGGAGCTCACTGCAGGGCTCAGTCATCACCAGAATATGGCTGAGCTCACTTCACATTTGTTTGTTAAGCTTCATCTCTGTTGTCACTGTGGTACTGTTGTTCAGTTGCTAAGTCATATCTGACACTTTGCAGCCCCACGGACTGCAGCTGGCTAGGTTCCTCTGTCCTCCACTGTCTTCCGGTTTGCTCAGATTCATGCCCATTGAGTTTGGTAGGCTTTCTAACCATCTAATAGTGATGTTAATCTTTTAAAATAATAATCTGTTGGTTGCGCTGCTTCCTTTTCAACTGTGCCACTTGGTGCCAACTTGCTGTTCCGCGTCAGCCTGGACCATCATGCCCAGCTGGAGCAGCACAAAGAGAAGTCCCAGCAGACTCGGTTTCCAGGCCTCTTAAAGGCACCAGCAGAATGAGAGTCTGCTTTTTTCTAGTCCCCGGTTCCTTCCAGATAGTGGTTTGAATATGCAGCCCCAGAGAGATGGTGTACAAATGCCAGGAAATGACTGGCCACTACCCACAATCACTTGGTTAGATTCAGAGGAAGAAACCAAAGCTCAGCACCATCCAAACATACAGGCTCCTGGTCTTGCCTGAGTCCACAGCAGCACCTTCTCCCAGAATTCCTTGCTGCTCGTACCTGAAGGTGGCCTCATCTAATTTATCTGATGACTGTTTATCTCAATCACTCTTCATCTTATACGGTATCATTCAGAGGTAAAGGACCCCCGTTTAGCCTGAGTTGGTGACTCTGTTCTAGCAGAGCAAGATTTAAGGGGATTCTCAGCTCACCTTGCTTTTGTGGTCCAAGATACTCTGTTCATATGATCTATCCCTGATAAGGGCTTCCCTGGTGGCTCAGATGGAAAAGCGTCTGCCTACAGTGTGGGAAACCTGGGTTCGATCCCTGGGTTGGGAGGAGCCCCTGGAGAAGGAAATGGCAACCCACTCCAGTACTCTTGCCTGGAAAATTCCATGGATGGATGAGCCTGGTAGGCTATAGTCCTTGAGGTTGAAAAGAGTCAGACATGACTGAGGGACTTCACTTTCATCCCTGATAAAGTACAGTCTTTGACGATAACAACTGCCCCCTTGATTAATCAGTAGTGGCCACTCAGATTATGTGCTTGTTGACTGACTGAATGATGGTATAAGGATTAAAATGAAAATAAACAGTATCAGAACAGTGACTTGCATCTCCACTCATTAAGCAAGTAACTGGTGAGTATTTTGTTTGTGATATTAGACTAAAACCCTCAAAACAGTGGTGGACAAGACAGATATGGACCTTCCTTCAAGTCCCTGCTTCAGTCATATGATATTGCTGATATTCCTAAGTTGTTGATCAACACAAATATACTTTTCATTTCTTCCAAATAATTGTAAGGGCTGCTAATATTTAAACTGTTGTTGTTTAGTCTCGAAATAGTTTCTGACTCTTGTGAATTTTTAAGTAGATGAGTGCAAAGTGGAGTGACTCAGAAAGAGCAAGTCACCTTGAGTGAATCATAAATAGTATTTCATGGTCCCTCACTGGCTTCTTAACCTCAAATAATTTAATTAAATTGAGTTCAGTTTCACAAGGAATCAGGAACCAAGATAAGAATCATAGCAGGGAGTGGTATCAAGACTATAAAGTCAGTGTATAAAAATGCATTTGCAGGTATATTGCCCAACTCAAGAATTTGACATAGGACTTAGTGAAAGCGGTGGAGCACTCTCCTGTCAGTTTGAAGAAAATAAGTTACTTATTTGGTAAATTTAGGGACAGAGTCCCTCGACAATTTACTACCCAGGAATTGAAAATAAACACACTGCCTATTAGTATTTCCAGTGTTTGACTTTTTGTTCAATCTAAATCTGGCCACGCAATGCTAAGATGTAATACAAGAAGACAGAGTTGCTGTTTTGTTTTGTTTTAATTTGTTTTCACAAATGAGTTTCTGCATGGGCCAGAGCATTTATAATGTGAAGGCTGTTTGGTCACAAGGAGAAAATACATTTGAACCGAAGCAAACCAAGTTTTCAAGAGTACACCTTTTAAGATTACTGTTTGATAAAACAATGGATAAATGCAAATTAAAAAAATTATCCTTCAAGACGAAAAAAAGAAGAAAATGTGTTATCAACTTTGGATTTTCTCCTAAATGAAAATATATTCCTCTCTTGTTAATCACATAAACAGAAGATTGATTATCCTTCATGTTTCTTTATCAGTAATTTCAGAACTATTGTCACCAGTCATTCCATGAAATCAAATTTATAAAGCCAGCAATTACTCAGAAATGAGTGTTCTTACATAACTCTCCCATCTTCATGTCCTCTGTTCCTGGATCTGAAAACTGATAAAGTTACTAGTTTAGAAATAGTCAACTGTGACCTTCTGTTTTCGTTTACGATAAGTCACTTCAGTCGTGTCTGAGTCTTGGTGACCCTATGGACTGTAGCCCTCAGGCTCCTCTGAGCCTGGAATTCTCCAGGCAACAATACTGGAGTGGGTTGCCATGCCCTCCTCCAGGGGATCTTCCCGACCCAGGGGTCAAACCGTGTCTCTGGCACTGGCAGGCAAGTTTTTCGCCACTGGCACCACCTAGGAAGCCTGCTTTAGGAAGCACAAGGGGGAATGCACTTCTCCACAGGGCCTTCTTCACATTCTCCTAACAACCAAATAATTCCCAATTTTCCGGTATGTAAATTCAGTATGATCAGAAGAAGTAAACAAATAAACAAAGGGACAAGATCTGTGCTGTCAAAACCCATTGTTTCACAATGTCTTTGTTTGCAATCTTTCATAATTCATCCTCAGATATGGCCTTCCTAGTAATTAGTTACCTCTAATGTCTTCATTTTCATTTAAATGTTCAATGATCAGGATAATTAGAATTAATTTGGCATTGTCATCTTATGGAAATGGAGCTTCTGCCACTTATCAGGAGCGTCCTGCAGGCAGTGTTACCAGAGAAATATGGGGCTCCTCCATTTCACACCCTGGGTTACAGCCTTCGGTTAGAGTGGTAACAGTAGGACCTGGCCTGACTCCAATTTAAATTTATGCCATTTTTGATAGAGGACTGTGGGCAGTCAAGCTGGGAGCCTTGCCTATTGTGAATGGCATTGTGTGTTTAACTTAATTCTCTCCAAACAATGCAAGAACTTCTGTCTCCATTCATCTGGGTATTTTAGAGGCTGAGATTAACCCTAAGTTTAGAACAAAAGAAAATCTTTCTTTGTACTAAGATGGAAAAAAAGCAACCCTAATTTGTTTTCAAGATTTTGGATAGCATACAGGAGAGCAATGTTTAAGAAGCTTAGTACCAGAAAAGCTATGAAGAAGACAGTATTCCAACAAATTTTCAAACTGGAAGAGACTTTTTGAATTATCTGGCTTAGATTTTTCAGTCACACAATAAAGTAAATTTTCAATAGCTTTCCCATTTCCTGTCATATACCTTTTGTTGTTTAGTCACTAAGTCATGTCTGACTGTGACCCCATGAACATCAGCGCACCAGGCTTCCCTGTCCTTCACTATCTCACGGAATTTTCTCAGACTCATGCCATTGAGTCGATGATGCCGTCTAACCATCTCATCCTCTGCTGCCTCTTTCTTCTCCTGCCTTCAGTCTTTCCCAGCATCAGTCTTTTCCAATGAGTTGACTCTCTGCATCAGGTGGCCAAAGTATAGGAGCTTCAGCATCATTCCTTCCAGTGAATATTCAGGGTTGATTTCCTTTAGGTTTGACTAGTTTGATCTCCTTCAGTCTAAGGGACTCTTAAGAGTCTCCTCAAGCACCACAGTTCAAAAGCATCAATTATTTGGTGCTCAGCCTTACAATTATATATGAAAACATATGCTTGCTCTTGATAACTCCAATTGCTATGAGTTTGAATACATTAAAAAGGAAGGCCAAGATTAAGTAGGTTAAAAAATTATTTTGTTTATGATTTTGTGGGTCAGAAAGTTGGGAAGAGTTTGAGCAGAGCTGGGTATAGTCAGATGTTGTCTGGAGTTGTAATCACATGAGTTCTGGATATCCAAGGCAGCTTGTTCTCACAGCTGGAAAAGGGATAAAAATCTCATACGTTCATGAGGGGTAGAGTAAAGAATTTTCAGACATGTTTTAATACTGTTGTAGAGTGTGAAAAAGCTGAGAGACTCTGTATTCAATAGAAATAATAGTTTATAATTCCCAGAGGATGTGGCCGGTAGGGACGGTTCAGGAATGGAGTACAGTGAGACACTGGGACCTGCCTAGAGAACCGTAGTGAGAAAGCCTTTGGCAGCGAGTTGAGCCAGCCCACAAGGTTTGCAAGAGCCAATTATCCATGCTCTCTCAGTCCCAGCTCTGATTCAGTGGTGTTGCGTCCTTAGCCTGAAAATGGCCAAGGAGGGGCATCTACACCACAGAAACTGCCAGACACTACAGCTAACGGCTTTTCCTCCAGGAATGACCCAGTGGTGTCACCTGCATCAGCAGGTGAATTATTTACCAGTGAGCCACCTGGGAAGCCTCAATATATATGTCGGGGGAGTTTGTAATCTCCTCGGTTCTGTCTCGTCGCAACAAAAGTTTGAAGCAACGGACCAGTGTTACAGGCCTCGGACGGACTGGTGTTACAACTCCATGTTACAGCTCAGTTTTATTCAGAAAGTAAAGGAAAATACATCCTTGAGGTGTGAGGGCTTGGCAACCCAAAAGACATGAAGGGAACAGAGGCTCCCAGCCCAATTTTGGCTGCTCTTTTTATGTGGTTTTTCTCCTCCCCCTGGGCCTGCCCTATGTAAACTGGGCTAGCCAGGAGTGCTGTTTATCTTACCTTGAGGTTCTCACTCTGGTCCTGGGAACTTCCTTTGTTCTATTTTCGTGGGCTTTTCCCTTCCTTGTCTTTTAGCAATTGCCATTTTGGACTCCATTTTCCTATTCTAACTACCATAAAATTATGTTAAATGTTCCATGCACTATAGCATATAAAGTGATCAACGAATGCTAACATCTGATGAAAAATGAATGCATAATATATATATATATATTTTTTTTTTTTCTTACCTACCTAACCAACTTTAACTGGTCAGTGAAATTTGTAAATACTTCCTTTTGAACATTAGCTTTTGCTCTTCTTCATCCTAAACTTATTTAATTTAGCTATATTAATTTTTATATACCATTATATATGTATACATTTTGTATATATGTTTTATACAAATTAATAACAAAATTTATTGAAAGGCTTCTTCATTTCCAAACAGAATCCATTTAATACTGTAAAAGCTACAAATATTTATCCCTCTCTTTTTAAATAAAGAGTCAAGAATAAATTGGAGGGACTTCCCTGGCAGTCCAGTGGTTAGGACTTCCCCTTCCAATGCAGGGGGTGCAGGTTCAATCCCTGGTCAGGGAGCTAAGATCCTACATGCCTTGTGGCTGAAAAATGAAAACATGAAACAGAAGCAGTATTGTAACAATTTCAATAAAGACTTTAAAAATGGTCCCCTTAAAATTTTTTTTAAATGGAATAAATTAGAAAAGTTCATTCTCTGATCAGTGTATATAGACAAACAGCTCCTGTAAGTGGTGGGAGGAGAGGAACACAGATACGAAAGGTGGGCGACCCAAGCCCCTTCAGGTGTCAATGAGACAGTCCACAGAAGGGTGGAGCAGGTCTGATAAAAATAGAAACATTTAAATCCACGTTTAGTCATTTCCTCTCCCTGATTTGGGTTTACTTAGTTGTTTGCAGGCATAGCCAACAGGCCACGTAGAAGAGATAGCACATGTGTGGCTAAGGCTGATTGTATACAATCAGAGTGATTATGTGGAAATCCATCAGAGTTTTCTTCTCTGAATCCACTTGTTCTGACACAATGAGTGACATTCGAGCTAATTTTACTCACTGCCTTCTCCTTTCACGAGGATCTTTATCTCTTTCAGTGTTATCCCCTATCCTTCATATTTTCCTGCATGTCCTGAAAAAAGGGGGAATAATGCCACATTTTACTTTTATTCTTATTTACTAGTCTATTCAGAAGCAACACAATATAATAGGATTTAAACATATATATATATATACATACATATATATATGCATATATATCAGATTCACCCAGAGAAATCTCCTTTCTGTTCAACACAAAGTCAGCTGATTGGACAGCTTAATTACTTTCTGCAAAATTCCTTCCTTTTACATATATGCATATATATGTATATATATATACTAGAAAAGCATTGGTTGGGCACTACTGATTATTTTAGATAGCTGTCTGGTTGGCAAAATGTGGTGAAATAAAGAAGGCAGTGGTAGAATTCACATGTGAAACTGTCAGTCAACTGTAGTCATGCTAAAGTTTATTTTGCAGCCTGGGGAACATTTTAAACTTTCACTTCAAATGCTGTGACCTACTATATGTAGTAGGAAGAATTCTAAGAGGACACCAGTGACCCAGATCTTGTTAATTAGTGCCTTCCTCTTACGTGTGGGTAGGACTTGTGATTTGCTTCTAGCAAATAGAATATGACAGAGGTGATGGGATATGTTAAGTTATATGCAAAGGTAAAGGAATTCTGCAGAAAGTAATTAAGCTGTCCAATCAGCTTACTTTGTGTTGAACAGAAAGGAGAGTTTTCTGGGTGAATCTGATTTAATCAGGTGAGACTTTGAAGGAGACCAGAGACGATTAAGGTGTGGGAGACAGGAAGCCGCTGAGGCTCACCGTTCTGCTGACCTTGGAGAAGCAGGACACTGTGCATTCTGAAGCTGAAAGGAATGGACTGTGCCAAGAACCAGGGACAACAGTCATCTTTACAGTCCTGATTAGTATCTTGATTTTGGCCTGAGAGGTGACAGTTGAGCAGAGGACCCAGCCAAGGTGTCCGTGGACTTGTGACTTACGGAAACTTAGATAATAAACGTGTACTGTTTAAAGTGGCTAAGAGTATGACAGTGTTTAAACACAGAGAATGAATGCCCCACTTAAAAGATTTATTGTTTCTAGAGATGAATTAATTCATTTATTCACTCACACATTCCTATACAAATTAACTTTTCAAACTCTGTGTGTGTGTGTGTATGTGTGCACTCAGTCATGTCTGACTTTGTGACCCCATGGACTGTATGTAGTCCACCAGGCTCATAGGATTTTCCAGGCAAGAATACTGGAGTGGGTTGCCATTTCCTCCTCCAGAGGATCTTCCCCACCTGGGAACTGAGCTCATGCCTCTTGTGACTCCTGCCTTGGCAGACGGGTTCTTTACCATTAGTGCCACCAAATAAAACAGTCCCTCTTAGGGAACTCTGTGTGTGCACACGTATGTGGACACAAAATCTTCCCAAGTAAGATTTTTAGTGTAATATTAAGAGAGAGAGAGAGAAAGAGAGAAGGGGCAAGATGGGGAAAGAGGAGAGAAAGAAAATTATAGTGTGAAGAAATCCTCGTGGTTCAAGGTCAAAATGAATGAGTATAGGTGTCTGCATTGGGTGTACACATTTTTATTAGAAGGAGTTTTATTCAATGTTCTATTTAGTAATTGCCAGCATCACGCAAGATATATTTCTAGGGATGAGTATATGAGAATGGTTGGAAAGGATGAAGATGCATAAAGGAGAAACTGGGATTATGGTTGGTTGTTTCAGCTGAAATTGCAATCACCTTGTCTTCTGTACCATGTCCTTTCTTCAGAACCTCCTTGATGCTATGACCCCATCAAGAGGTAGAGCTTATCTTGTCACAAAAGTTGTAAGTGAAAATAATATAGGGAGGGAGCATGAAACATCTAGCTTACAGCGTATGCTCAGTTGTGTCTGACTCTGTGGCCCTGTGGACTATAGCCCACCAGGCCAGGCAAGAATGCTGGGGTGGGTTGCCATTCCCTTCTGCAGGGAACCTTGCCCACCCGGGGATCAAGCCTGTGTTTCTTGCATCTACAGCATTGGCAGGTGGATTCTTTACCAACAGTGCCACCTGGGAAGCCCATTTTATTGTTGTTTTTCAGTCAGCCACTCAGTCACATCTCTTTGCAACCCCACGGGCTGCAGCATGTCAGGCTTCCCTGTCCTTCACTATGTCCTGGAGTTTGTCAAACTCATGTCCACTGACTCCCTGATGCCACCCAACCGTCTCATCCTCTGTCACCCTTCCTGCCCTCCTGCTCCAACTTGCCCAGCAGCAGGGTCTTTTCCAGTGAGTTGGCTCTTCAAAATATTGGAGCTTCAGCTGCAGCATCAGTCCTTCCAATGAATATTCAGGGTTGATTTCCTTCAGGATTGACTGGCTTGATCTCCTTGATGTCCAAGGGACTCTCAAGAGTCTTCACCACATCACCGTTCAAAAGCATCAGTTCTTCAGCGCTCAGCCTTCTTTACGGCCCACTCTCACATCCGTACATGACTACTGAAAAACCATAGCTTTTACTACATGGACCTTTCCCATAATTTACAAGAAAGCTTTTCAGTGTAATATTCAGAAATCCAAATTTTCAAGAATGTATTATGGAATTCTGATAAATGTTATAAATATTAATTATTTTGTCAGTATTCAAATAGATGTGATAATGCTATACCAAAATCAGTTAAGTTGCCCATGTCTGCCTAGCAGTCTCACAGCGTGTTATCTGTCAAACAGGGCCAGGTGGGAGATGGAATAAGAACACACAACTCTTGCCCTGAAAGGAGAGTCTGCAGTTTAGCACTGGACTTGGGAGAGCATTGTGGGCTCAGACTGTCCTCTGTCTCACCATACCTGACCCCACCCATTCCCAGGCTTGATGTCCTACCTGTGAATCTTTTCTTTTCACAACCATTTTAGACACCAGGGACTGTCTGAAATTCATTTTAAGAAAAACAGTATTGGAGATACCAACTCTCTCCCTGGACCTATCAATTTGATATTATCTTTAGCTATTTGCTGAACTTCTTTGAGATGTCAAGTACTATAAAAATTACAAGATGCTACTTGTGAAAAAGCATTTTATAAATTGTTAAGAGCTACTGGGATATTTGTTATTCTCATGTAAATGTTGTTTTCTTACGGCGTGTGAATTTAAATGTTACAAACAGAATTGTTAACTATTTTTTGTTTAATTACTATATAACATGGAAAATTGTGCTTCAAAAAAACAAACAAAAAAAACAAAGTAATTTAGTTTTTCCACCTTTCACAAAAGCCATGCAATATATTTTGAATGGTCTTTATGCCACAATTTGGAGATATTAGTCTTAAGGCACACATTCAGTGATACATCTTCAGTTCAGTCTCTCAGTGTCCGACTCTTTGTGACCCCATGGATTGCATCACACCAGCCGTCCCTGTGCATCACCAACTCCCGGAGTTCACTCAAACTCATGTCCATTGAGTCGGTGATGTCATCCAAACATCTCATCCTCTGTTCTCCCCTTCTCCTCCTGCCTTCAATCTTTCCTAGCATCAGGGTCTTTTCCAATGAGTCAGTTATTCGCATCAGGTGGCCAAAGTATTGGAGCTTCAGCATCAGTCCTCCCAATGAACTTTCAGGACTGATTTCCTTTAGGATTAAATTTTGCTTTTCTCTTCAGTGTGGTGGGAGAGTGGATTCTTAAGCTAAAAATGAACAGTGAGAACTTTTCAGCAAACATTACAGGAAGTCTAAACTCTTCTAGAATTCACAGGGACAAAATGACCATTGGGTAGAGGTTTTGGTGAGCGCTCATTTTTACCAATAATGAATACAAGCCCATCTAATATTGTTTCTCAAAAAAAGCAATTTTGTCACATTTTGATGAAGATAGAGCTGTCCTCTCTTTGTTTTCGTCTTAATAATGTTTGCAGTCCAAATTGTGCTGAGTTGGAGAATAGCACCCCACACACTGATGTACCCATAGGCTGTTACCGCGGATCGCTCTTCTACTGTGACTGGGTGTCCTGTCCTGCTTACCTTCCGCTTCTGTCCCACTGAGGTTAGCCAAAGTTCATGCGCCTTGTCAGTTAAGTTTCTAAACCAGATGAATTATATTTTCTATAATTGAGCTAACCACAGTTAATTGCCTAATACCCTATGCCCACACTAACTGAAAAAAGAATTAATTGCTTGGAAAAGAATGCATTCTGTATTTCGGTCACATCCACACAATCACACCAGAACAAAGTGACAAATAAAAGCACTTCCGTGGTGACCAGAGCCAGAGCTGCAGCCAGTGGTGGCAGCAGAGCCAGGGCTTAAATTACTAAAACCTTTTTACCTCTTTTGGGTGTTTGCTAAGGTTATAAATTGAACTTCTTGTTAAAGCTAGCCAAATTATGTATTATTATTTTTTCCTTTCATCACACAAGAAAATAATTGTAGGTGACCTTTGGCAAAGGTTTAAGTACAATTTAAGAAAATATTATTTGCAAAAGAAGGCTAGATTTTTTTAAATTGCCAGTTTTTACTATTAATGATTCAGTCTTGCATTTAAAAATTTTTATTTCCTAGTTAAGGTATAACACCAGGCCTAAGATTTTCCTAAAGTCTCTCTGGAAATCTGAAATACATATACAAATAGTTTTGCCAACACAGGTTCGTCTAGTCAAGGCTATGGTTTTTCCAGTGGTCATGTATGGATGTGAGAGTTGGACTGTGAAGAAAGCTGAGCACGGAAGAATTGATGCTTTTGAACTGTGGTGTTGGAGAAGACTCTTGAGAGTCCCTTGGACTGCAAGGAGATCCAACCAGTCCATTCTGAAGGAGATCAGCTCTGGGATTTCTTTGGAGGGAATGATGCTAAAGCTGAAACTCCAGTACTTTGGCTACCTCATGTGAAGAGTTGACTCATTGGAAAAGACTCTGATGCTGGGAGGGATTGGGGGCAGGAGGAGAAGGGGACGACAGAGGATGAGATGGCTGGATGGCATCACTGACTCGATGGATGTGAGTCTCAGTGAACTCTGGGAGTTGGTGATGGACAGGGAGGCCTGGCGTGCTGCAACTCATGGAGTCACAAAGAGTCGGACACGACTGATCGACTGATCTGATCTGATCTGATCTGATGCCAATTTTATTAGGCTTTTCCCTTTAAAGAAAGCTGAGCAATGAAGAATTGATGCCTTTGAGCTGTGTTGTTGGAGAACTCTTGAGAGTCCCTTTGATTGCAAGGAGATCAAACCGGTCCATCCTAAAGTAAATCAGACCTGAACATTCATTGGAAGGACTGATGCTGAAGCTGAAGCTCCAAATACTTTGGCCATCTGGTGAGAATAACTGACTCATTGGAAAAGACCCTGATTCTGGGAAAGATTGAGGGCAGGAGGAGAAGGGGACAAAAGAGGATGAGATGGTTGGATGACATCACCGACTCAATGGACATGAGTTTGAGCGAGCTCCAGGAGTTGGTGATGGACAGGGAGGCCTGGCATGCTGCAGTCCATGGGGTGGCAAAGAGTCAGACACAACTGAGCAACTGAACTAACTGATACTGAACTTTCCCCTTATACATGAAGGAGTACCAGTACTTTATTTTACCAAGGCTGTATATTGTCACCCTGCTTATTTAACTTATATGCACAGTACATCATGAAAAATGTTGGGCTGGAAGAAGCACAAGCTGGAATCAAGATTGCCGGGAGAAATATCAATAACTTCAGGATGACACCACCCTTATGGCAGAAAGTGAAGAGGAACTAAAAAGCCTCTTGATGAAAGTGAAAGAGGAGAGTGAAAAACTTGGCTTAAAGCTCAACATTTAGAAAACAAAGATGATGGCATCTGGTCCCATCACTTCATGGGAAATAGATGGGGAAACAGTGGAAACAGTGTCAGGCTTTATTTTTCTGGGCTCCAAAATCACTGCAGATGGTGACTGCAGCCAAGAAATTAAAAGATGCTTACTCCTTGGAAGGAAAGTTATGACCAACCTAGATAGCATATTGAAAAGCAGAGACATTACTTTGCCAACTAAGGTCCGTCTAGTCAAGGCTATGGTTTTTCCAGTGGCCATGTATGGATGTGAGAGTTGGACTGTGAAGAAAGCTAAGCACCGAAGAATTGATGCTTTTGAACTGTGGTGCTGGAGAAGACTCTTGAGAGTCCCTTGGACTGCAAGGAGATCCAACCAGTCCATTCTGAAGGAGATCAGCCCTGGGTGTTCTTTGGAAGGAATGATACTAAAGCTGAAACTCCAGTACTTTGGCTACCTCATGTGAAGAGTTGACTCATTAGAAAAGACTCTGATGCTGGGAGGGATTGGGAGCAGGAGGAGAAGGGGACGACAGAAGATGAGATGGCTGGATGGCATCACTGACTCGATGGATGTAAGTTTGAGTGAACTCCAGGAGTTGGTGATGGACAGGGAGGCCTAGTGTGCTGCGATTCATGGGGTCGCAGAGTTGGACACGACTGGGTGACTGAACTGAACTGATGATAATAATGCCAATGAATTCCAAATTTCACTACCTAATTATAAGTGGTACATTTAAGAAAAAGACCAAAAGCTTTGACTATCATCTCTCCCTAATACACTCTACCAAATTTGCTACAGTTAATACAAAGTTAAACAAGAAAACAAAAGCTTAGGTAATCCATTTAAATGTGATTGATAATCAGATCAATCTCAAATAATCTTGTGTTGGCAATATAAAATAAATATGGACTTCCTAACTCCTTGAAGCCATTTCCACTGTTAAATCACTTAGTCAAATATGTTTTAGTCTACAATGTTAAGAATTCAAAATGCAGTGCTTTAGTAAAGGCCAGGGAAACCCAAATATATTTGCTATACAACAGAACTTCCAACATATTTGATAAACCCGTAGAGCACAATAAGCATGTTCATGAATAGAATTCTATTCATAATTCTAATGTGAAAAAGTCTGCCTATAAGACGGAACAATACTAGGGAAAAAAAACCATGAAAAAGAAAATCTTGTTTGTCACGTCCAAGGTCTCTCCTTCCCCCACTGCTTTTCTTTTTTGCCTCTGTAGCTTCCTCATCCTGCTTCCCTATCAACCCTAGATCATCTTAAATTGATATTGGCTATTTCAATATTTATTTACATGTATGAAAAGTTAACCAGAAAAAAATTATGGTGTCAGTCAAAAGGAGTCTTAAAATTTACCTATGCGGTCTAATTATCCATATCCCTCACTCTGTTTCTTTAGGATCAATTATTAAGAGTTTTCTGAACTTGGAAATTTGAGTGCTTCTAAAACAATTTTGTTTTCCTCTATGCTAACCATGCCTGTAGATACAGTTTATTTAGGCAAAATGAGCTACAACTGCAAAGTCTCTGAAAGGAATCGAGAGTAGTGCCAAGTAGTGCCAAGTCATTTAAGAAGGCTGACTAGAAAGAGGGACTCGTCTCTGTACCTCTCCACCTTCGTCTTGCGCGTGACGCTCTGTGTTCCCTCGGTCCTCAGCACTCTGTTAGTCCCTCCACCTGGAGCGTGGCTGTCCCAAGTACCATCGTCAGTTCTCTCTTGTCCTTCGAGTCGTTACTCACATGTCACCCTTTTGGTAGAACTCACATTTGTTGTTCAGTGGTTAAGTCGTGTCCAACTCTTTGCGACCCCATGGACTGCAGCACACCAGGCTTCCCTGTCCTTCACTCATCTCCTGGAGTTTGCTCAGACTTGTGTCCATTGAGTCTATAAGGCCACCCAACCATCTCAACCTCTCTCTGCCCCTTCTCCTCCTGAACTCAGTCTTTCCCAGCATCAGGGTCTTTTCTAATAAGTTGGCTTTTCATATCAGGTGGCCAAAGTATTCGAGCTTTAGCTTTAGCCTCAGTCCTTCCAATGAATATTCAGGGTTGATTTCCTTTAGGATGGACTCGTTTGGTCTCCTTGTGGTCTCAGGGACTCTCAGGAGTGTTCCCCAGCACCACAGTTCAAAAGCACTCACTCTTCACCACTCAGCTTTCTTTACGGTTTGATTCTCAAAGATGTACATGACTACTGGAAAAAAACATAACTGGCTATACGAACCTTTGTAGGTGAAGTGGTATCTTTACTTTTTAATACACTGTGTAGGTGGGTCATAGCTTTTCTTCCAAAACTCACATTGCTACCCTATTTTCAATTGCATTTCCACAAACACATATCCTGTACACTTTCCCTGGCAAACGGTATGTTCTATTTTCTTTATACAAGCTGAGCTTATCACCTAGCAAAAGCACATAAAGTTTAATGGATAATTAGTACAAATGAATCAAAATGTTAAAAACTGATAAAGCTTCTTTTATTTTGAAGAGACAGCTGACAGTAATTTTCTAGAAAGCTGAACCCTTTCTGATACTTGAAAGCACATTAAGGAAGTGATCTCCTTTTCTACTTGTGTCTCCTAGGATAAATAAAGGCTCACTGGGAAGATTTCCCAAAGGAAAGATGGTAACTAGTGTTTTGGAGGAGGAGGAAAATGTTAAGTAGAACAAGAAGAAGTGGCAAGCAGGGACAAGAAATATGAGGTGTGATAAAGTGGGAATAAGTGTTTGTGAAATATGTGAGATGAACTGGGATACAGGCTTCAAGAGAGAAGACACGACTGGTGGGGAGAGGCCAGTTGTTGAAGTATTTAAACTCCCCATCACAGCTCTCCTAGTGTGATGCAATGCTAGTGATTGCTGATTGAGGCTACATTTGCTCAAGGTGATTGTATAATTACACCAAATTCACATTCCTGATTCAGTTTAGTCATCACACCCTTGCTGACAACATGGAAAGATAAAGGAGACTGATGTACCACAGAGCTTCTTACAGACTGTGGTCGCTGCTGGCGTAGCTTTTCACTTGACTCAGCCTTTACATGTCAGCTTGAATAGTCAAAACAACACCCATTTTTGGACAAGGATTGATGAAGGCATTTATTTTTATATATATATATATATATATATATACACTTTTTCTTTGGTTCCCTCTCATCTGCATTAAAGGTTTTCATAGCTTCCCAACAGCTTGTCATTGGGAAGGTGTTACCTATTGTGTGTGTTAGTTGCTTAGTTATTTTCGACTCTTTGTAACGCCATGGACTGTAGCCCACCAAGCCCCTCTGTCCAGGGAATTCTCCAGGCAAGAATCGTGGAGTGGGTTGCCATTTCCTTCTCCAGGGGATCTTCCCTACCCAGGGATCAAACCTGGGTCTCCCACATTGCAGGCAGATTCTCTACCATCTGAACCACCAGGAAAGCCCCACCTATTATGTATCTGTTGCTTAATAAGAATCAAGTCCAGAGAAGAAGGGAACACATTTAAGGCTTAATAATCCCTGGAGAAGGCAAAGGCAACCCACTCCCGTGTTCTTGCTTGGGAAATCCCATGGACAGAGGAGCCTGGCAGGCTACGGTCCGTGGGGTTCCAAAGAGTTGGGCACGACTGAGTGACTAAGCACAGCACAGCACAGCATAAACACTGGAAGGGCTTCCTTGGTGGCTCAGATGGTAAAGAATCTGCCCACAATGCAGGAGACTGGGGTTTGATCCCTGGGTCGGAAGATACCCTGGAAAAGGGAATGGCAACCCACTCTAGTATTCTCGCCTGAAGAATCCCATGGGCATGGAATTGCAAAGAGTCAGAAAAGACTTAGCAGCTAAACAGCAGCAACACAATGTGAAAGTACTCATTGATGAACAGTATAATGCAAAATAACTCCAGATCTTCAAATTCAGTGGATTGGTTCTCCTGAATGTCATGTTATTCTTATTTGCTGAAGGACTCTATTCTGAGCTTATCCTTCAGAACAAGCTGCGTGCAGTGGAAAGGTAGATTTTTGTCTGAATAAGCTGGCTCTAATCCCAAATGATATTTGTGTGAATCTGCTCTCACACTGGTATTAACTTATTAGACAATTAAAATATGGCAAATGAAGTGAAGGTTGGAACTTGCCTCACGTAATTTCTTTTAATTGTTTCTACTCACACTTCTGCCTTCCATATACAAAATTCTTAAAGTCTATAGGGATATCTTAGTACATATTTATGCAGATCACTTTTTTATTTATGGAAGGGGATAAGCTCATTCCCCCAGGTGGTTGTAAAACTGCAATTTCACTTTGACATGATACAAATTGGTTTAGAGAAAACAAATTATTCTACAGTCTTTGGAAGCTGAAATGATGCTGCTGGAGCATAGTAACAAGATAAATAAATCTAGAAGATGGCAAATTGTATCTTTCCAACACTTAGATGGGTCTGTCCAGGATCATGCCTCTGAATTTAGGTCACTGATTTTTATCCAGAGATGATTTTTGACTTGTACAAAAGAAATGGAAACCAAGAACTACCTTAAAACAAGCATTGGTTTACATTCTTTTGAAATGTGTATTTACACAGACCATGAAATAAAAATATATGCTCAAGAAAAATGTTGTCTTTTTAATGCTGGTCTGAATGGCCTACCTAAAATAAAATTTTTAGAAGTGAATAAATAGTTTTTGTGACTTAGTCTTCTCCCTAGCCTGTCCTATAAACAGGGGATACTGGAGCATGGACTAATACCCAGAGTTTAAGAACTTACTTTATTGTTTTGGGTAAAATTTTATTCAAGGCTTACATATATTCATAAAAGTACTCAAATGATAAACCATAAGCTCTATGGATTTTAAGTGAACATAGCTAGCATGCCAATAAAATAAGACATTAATAGAATATTCCTAAGTCCCAGAAGGTCTTCTTGTGCCCCCTTCCAAAGATTCTGTCACCTTAGATCTTGGGTTAGTTTGGCCTATTCTCTAGAAATCAACTGTTTCAGGCGAATTGTCATTATTTAGTCACTAACCACAGTGTATGCTCAGTCGAGTCTGACTCTTTGTGACCCCATGGACCATACATAGCCCACCAGGCTCCTTGGTCCATGGAGTTTTCCAGACAAGAGTACTGAAGTGGGTTGCCATTGCCTTCTCCAGGGGATCCAGGGATCCAACCTGAGACTCCTGCATTGGCAGGTAGATACTTTACCACTAAGCTACCAGGAAGTCCTTCAGGCAAATAGTGTCACATATTTTAGAAGATTTTGCATGTGAGTTCACATTCTCCTGGGATTCCCTGGTGGCTCAGACGGTAAAGAGTTTGTCTGTGGCGTAGGAGACCCAGATTCGATCCCTGGGTCATGTCTGTGACGTAGGAGACCTGGATTCGATCCCTGGGTCAGGAAGATCCGCTGGAGCAGGGAATGGCAACGCACTCCAGTATTCTTGCCTGGAGAATCTCACGGACAGAGGAGCCTGGCAGCTACGGGCTACAGTCCATGGGTCGCAAAGAGTCGGACACGATCAAGTGTCTTCACTTTCATGTTCCCTTTTCACCTTCTCCCACTTACCATTCGTTAGCCCAGATGTTTCAGCAGAATCAGAGAAAAGTCAACTGCTTCAAATGAGTTCTAACAGAAGGTCCCCTGGAAGTTAAGGATGTCACCCAGGTTGTGCTTTGATGACAGCCACATCACCCATCCCACAGCTTTCCCCCATAGTGTTTTGGCCAAACATTATACGTAATAGAGTAAAAAATTAAATCACACCATGGTCCCCTAACATGCAGCAAAGAAAATAGGATGTGGAGACTGGCAACAAGCTTTAAAATCAGAGAAGAGGGTAACACTATTTGGGAATGACGTGTAGTTAGAGAACATTACGTCACAGCACATTAAAAGAGATGGATTCAGTCAGTTCAAACATGACATTTATTTTTAACAATTAGTATTCTATTCTCTGTAATCATGCCCAGCAGTTTCAAGTGCTTTAATGAACTCTTACTGGAAAGTGACTATTTCAGGAGGGTATAATGACTTTTAATCACTTCACCCAAGCTCTTAGTAAGAGAGACTGTCAGGAAATGTTTTTGCTTTTGTTATAAAAATAATTGAATTTCCAACTGGAACAAGAAATTTGTCAATATATAACATCCACTGTCTTAATCCCTCTTCTTTATTCTCCTTCTCACTCTTCTTCCCAGTGTATTATTGATGAATTTGAACAATTGCTGATTTTTCACTCAGAATAAGCTGAGAAGGAAAATAACGTCTAACTAAGCAACTACCGAGTTCTTATGGTAGTTCTTATGGCAGATACTCAACTCAGCATCTCAGTTAATCCACTCAAAAACTCAGTGAGGCAAACACTATATCCATTTTACAACTGAAGAAATTGGAGTTTAGGAAAATACCCAATTTACTCAGTACCATCTTTGCAAAACTGTCAGAGAAAGAATTGAAACACGAAGCCATTTGGATGAAAGATGATGTATATAGTATTTAAGGCTAAGTATTAATATTGCACAGAGTACGTTGGTTGGTAAACTTTCATCTCTTCCAAAGTGAAACATACATATTTAGTATTGTCAGGGTGTAACTAGTAATCACTGTAGATGTCAGTTTCTTTGGTATCTTCGATTATTACCCTAAGACAGCCTCCATAAGTTAGTTTAGGGGTTCTCAAAGTGTGCTACTTAGACCAGTTGTATCAACATCATCTGTGAGCTTGTTAGAAACAAAGTTATGAGCCTCACATTGAATCTCTGGATTTCTGAGCCATTGGATCCAGAAAATTATGTGTTCCCAAGCTCTTGAGATAATTGTTATGCATGTTAAGGCTTGAGAGCCAATGATGTATTTTTAAAAGCATGAAATATAGAGTTATACTGGGTAGCTTTGTATCCTGGTTTGGCAGAATATTACTTATGTGACATTGATCAACATAATTACCCTCTCTGAGTCAGTTTCTCCATCTTGAAGTCTGGATAATAATAGCACCTGTATGTATAAGGTTGGTTTGAGATTTATATAACACATATAGAAAAATGCCAGGCTCGTGCTGTTGTTAGTCGCTCGGTCATGCCTGACTCTTTGCGACCCCATGGACTGTAGCCTGCCAGGCTCCTCTGTCCATGAAATTCTCCAGGCAAGAATACTGGAGTGGGTAGCCATTCCTTCTCCAGGGATCTTCTAACCCAGGGGTCAAACCTGAGTCTATTGCATTGCCAGGCTCATAGTAAACACTATGCAAATGGTTAGAAATAGACATATTTTTTTGAGCATACAAGCTAAATGAATTGATATCAAAAGCATTCACTCAATAGCTCAATATTTTGGAATAATTTATTTTAATAATGAAATCTAATAAATATTATTTTTGAATGGGAATAAACATTCTTCTTTAAATTTGTTTCACCATTTTAAAATATATAAAACAGAAAAAGAAAGGCTATGGCAAGCTCATATAAATATGGTACAGTAAATTACACTGTTTTATGAAGATGATTTCACATGGAATTCAAAGTAGATGCAATTAGTGCTACAAATTAGAAATAGCAAATGATGATTTAACAAACACATGATTTAACAAACAAATCAAAGAAGAGAAAAAAATTCAGATAATTTAAATTGCTCTATGTAGATTTAATCTTGTGATAAGTAATTCTCAAGAGAAAGCATAAAATGTTGTTTTTTCATTTCAAAAAGTAGGACAGCTTGGAAGTTGAGAACAATTATTGTAGAAGCTAGAATTGTCAATGAAGATAATTAATAGAATCCATAACATGTATTTAAATATGTGAGACGAACATCTAGTGTAATTTGCTCTTTATATACAATGTCAGTTTTAATGAAAGTTGTGCTATATGGTTGCACCTGAGTGGGAGTAATCATATTTGTGATGTCAAGTTGGCCTGCGGACTGATGCAAAGGTTCCCAGCATAGAGCAGCAGATGGTGTGTAAATACCAAGCCAGACCTATGCACTTTTGGGTGGAGGGAGCTATGTTTAAATAGTTTCATGTTCGCGGCATGAAGTGAGGGTATCTGCTGGAAAAAACAAAAACAAAACTTCTTTCCTCTAATCCATATGCACCAATTAAACACACATCATTAAACAGCAAGTGTCTATGTCAAAGTATGATATGTGGAGAAATGAAGGGGAAAATTCAACAGACACAAATTTGTAATTCTCTATCAATTCCAGTTTTGTTCAGCCTCTCAGTCCAAGTCTCTGGGACCCCATGGATTGCACCCTGCCAGGCTTTCCTGTCCTTCATTATCTCCCGGAGTTTGCTCAAATTCACATCCGTTGCGTCAGTGACGCTACCTAATTCCAGAGGAAACAGCAAAATACAACAGCAGTCCAGTTTTTAACATCATTCTTCAGGATAAAGTGCTTTCCCATGTTTTCTCTTAAATGATTCTCACCATAGCACCAGGAGTTAGATAGCGCTGGGTTTTTTTTGTTTTTGCCCTTCCCATTTTATTGTTCAGAGAACAAAGTGTTTGAGAATTTAAATGTCATGTCCAGGGTCATATAACTATTAAGTGGCCCAGGTGGAAAAGTGATACCTACTTGGATTTTGTCCCCAAATCTTTGCTCTTACTATGCCACACCCTCTTTAATCATTTAATTCACTTTCTGTTAGAATTTAAATTTTAATGAAGAAAAAGTGAAAGTGAAGTCGCTCAGTCATGTCCAACTCTTTGCAACACCATGGACTATAGCCTACCAGGCTTCTCCGTGCATGGGATTTTCCAGGCAACAAAACTGGAGTGGGTTGCCTTTCCCTTCTCCAGGGGATCTTCCCGACCCAGGGATCGAACCCGGGTCTCCCACATTGCAGGCAGATGCTTTACCGTCTGATCCACCAGGGAAGCCTGAAGAAAAAGTGAAGGGTGTCCACAGTTAAAAAATACTGATTTTGTAATTGCATCAATAAACATGGAAGGTTTACTTCCACACCATAAAGGAAAGTGATCTCATCATTTTACTAATTTTTTTTTTCTGATAAGATATCTACATATTTTTAGGTAGGTTCACTTTTTGAAGAGGGATTATCCGAACTCCTTATTGCCAAATTCAGATTTAAATTGAAGAAAGTAGGGAAAACCACTAGACCATTCAGGTATGACCTAAATCAAATCCCTTATGATTATACAGTGGAAGTGAGAAATAGATTTAAGGGACTAGATCTGATAGACAGAATGCCTGATGAACTATGGACTGAGGTTCGTGACATTGTAAGGAGACAGGGATCAAGACCATCCCCATGGAAAAGAAATGCAAAAAAGCAAAATGGCTGTCTGGGGAGGCCTTACAAATAGCTGTGAAAAGCAAAGGAGAAAAGGAAAGATATAAACATCAGAATGCAGAGTTCCAAAGAATAGTAAGAAGAGATAAAAAAGCCTTCCTCAACGGTCAATGCAAAGAAATAGAGGAAAACAACAGAATGGGAAAGATCAGAGATCTCTTCAAGAAAATTAGAGATGCCAAGGGAATATTCCATGCAAAGATGTGCTCGATAAAGGACAGAAATAGTATGGACCCAACAGAAGCAGAAGATATTAAGAAGAGGTGGCAAGAATACACAGAAGAACTGTACAAAAAAGATCTTCACGACCCAGATAATCACGATGGTGTGATCACTGACCTAGAGCCAGACAAGTGGGCCTTAGAAAGCATCACTGCGAACAAAGCTAGTGAAGGTGATGGAATTCCAGTTGAGCTATTTCAAATCCTGAAAGATGATGCTGTGAAAGTGCTGCACTCAATATGCCAGCCAATTTGGAAAACTCAGCAGTGGCCACAGGACTGGAAAAGGTCAGTTTTCATTCCAATCCCAAAGAAAGGCAATGCCAAAGAATGCTCAAACTACCACACAATTGCACTCATCTCACATGCTAGTAAAGTAATGCTCAAAATTCTCCAAGCCAGGCTTCAGCACTATGTGAACCGTGAACTTCCTGATGTTCAAGCTGGTTTTAGAAAAGGCAGAGGAACCAGAGGTCAAATTGCCAACATGTGCTGGATCATGGAAAAAGCAAGAGAGTTCCAGAAAAACATCTATTTCTGCTTTATTGACTATGCCAAAGCCTTTGACTGTGTGGATCACAATAAACTGTGGAAAATTCTGAAAGAGATGGGAATACCAGACCACCTGATCTGCCTCTTGAGAAATCTGTATGCAGGTCAGGAAGCAACAGTTAGAACTGGACATGGAACAACAGACTGGTTCCAAATAGGAAAAGGAGTTCGTCAAGGCTGTATATTGTCACCCTGCTTATTTAACTTATATGCAGAGTACATCATGAGAAACGCTGGACTGGAAGAAACACAAGTTGGAATCAAGATTGCCAGGAGAAATATCAATAACCTCAGATATGCAGATGACACCACCCTTATGGCAGAAAGTGAAGAGGAACTCAAAAGCCTCTTGATGAAAGTGAAAGAGGAGAGTGAAAAAGTTGGCTTAAAGCTCAACATTCAGAAGACGAAGATCATGGCATCCGGTCCCATCGCTTCATCGGAAATAGATGGGGAAACAGTGGAAACAGTGTCAGACTTTATTTTTTTGGGTTCCAAAATCACTGCAGATGGTGACTGCAGCCATGAAATTAAAAGATGCTTACTCCTTGGAAGGAGAGTTATGACCAACCTAGATAGCATATTCAAAAGCAGAGACATTACTTTGCCAACAAAGTTCCATCTAGTCAAGGCTATGGTTTTTCCTGTGGTCATGTATGGATGTGAGAGTTGGACTGTAAAGAAGGGTGAGCACCGAAGAATTGATGCTCTTGAACTGTGGTGTTGGAGAAGACTCTTGAGAGTCCCTTGGACTGCAAGGAGATCCAACCAGTCCATTCTGAAGGAGATCAGCCCTGGGTGTTCTTTGGAAGGAATGATGCTAAAGCTGAAACTCCAGTACTTTGGCCACCTCATGTGAAGAGTTGACTCATTGGAAAAGACTGTGATGCTGGGAGGGATTGGGGGCAGGAGGAGAAGGGGACGACAGAGGATGAGATGGCTGGATGGCATCACTGACTCGATGGATGTGATTCTGGGTGAACTCCGGGAGTTGATGATGGACAGGGAGGCCTGGCGTGCTGTGATTCATGGGGTCGTAAAGAATCGGACATGACTGAGCGACTGAACTGAACTGAACTGATCCTCTTCTGTTGGACATGAGGGGTTAAGGTCCCCTGCTGTGAGCAGACAAGGCACCTGTGGGACCCAGTCCCTGGGCAGGACAAGCCTGGGCTGTTGCTTGTCAGGTCTCCCCAGGAAGCCACCCGACCACAGGAGAGCTCCTGAAGCCTGACTTGAGGAAACCCTCCCAGGCCTCCGAAACCCTGGGTTCCATGTGCATAACTAAACTTTTCTTGGATCTGAGATTCGAGGCCAACGCCCCATCTCTTGGTATCTGGCATTTTGTTGGGCCGCATTCTTATTCCTTGTGTGCCCGAGGTCTTATTTAGTCATGTAGCAGCACTCGGGCTGGCTTGATGCTGCCTCTGACCTCTTGGCGCCATTTGGTTTTCCATTTAGCTTCATTCCCTGGGAGGGACTGTTGCGGATGAAGGGGAAGCTACGGACTCTATGTGACCTCGTCAAGTATGTATGTTGAAGCCCTAGTTCCCGATATGGTGGAAGCTGGGCAAAGGGTCTCCGGGGGATGATTAGGTTTAGGTGAGGTCACCAAGGTGGGGCCCTCATCAGTAGGATCAGAGTTCTTGGAAGACAAGTGAGCAGTACAATCTTTCTGTCAGGTGAAGACACAGCAGAAGGCATCCATCTGAGAACCAGAAAGAGAGCTCCCACCAAGAACCAAGCGAGTCAGCCCCTTGATCTGGGACTTCCCAGCCTCTGGAATCAAGGAAAATATGTTTCTGTTGTTTAAACCACTCAGTCTCTGGTATTGTTGTTATAGTAGCTTTAACTAAGGCTGGGCGGTAACATGCGGGAGCAGCACCCAGGACATTGTTTTGTTAGCGACTCCACTGCTAACTAACCCTTCCTTCGCATCCTGAGAAGAGCTGGTGGGTGCAGCTGAGGGTGGAAGGAGGCTGTTGGAGGTGATGAGAAAAGGAGGGTAGAGACAAGCTGCAAGAAAAACTAGATGTTTAAATTAGAGAAGAGTACACCTTTTGAGGACTTTAAATCTACCTCTGATAAACTTTCTAGATGAATCTTAAGCATTCTAATTTTGAAAATTTCTGTGATCATTATAATACTGTCATCTATTTCTGTCAAAAAGCAATACAATGGCAAATATATGAATTTCTAGCTAAGGAAAAAAATCTAATCACATCCATTTACGTGAATGTATTTTTGTTTCACTGAACTCAAGCTGCATTATTGAGCTTCTCTGAAGAACTGAATCCTTCTTCAAGACAAACCCTGCAGGCAGATTGGAGGGGAGATAGATGCTTTGCATTGAAACACCAGGGGGTTTCAGGAAAGAATGCTACCTACCCCTCTGTGCATTCACGTTGATATCAAAACTGGCATGTCAACGATTATCTGTCCTCTTCCATTTTAAACTAGAAAATTCAGGTATTGTATTGTAGGGATAATTTTTTTTTCATGTGGAATGTTATGCTTTCTGATGTTTATAAAATTTTTCACCCTTGCTTTTTAGCTTCATGTGGTCTCCATATTTATATCAATAGTAACATATTTATATCAATAAATAATAGTATTTGATCTAAATAGTAATATTTATATCAATAGTAGCAGCTTTTGTATTAATAACATTACTGCCAAAGAGCAAATCAACCTAGCTTAATCACAGAGTGTGGTTACTCCTAACTCTAACGCTAGGGGAATCCCGTGCTTCTCCCTTACTTGTAATTACGAATCCTGTGGATTGTGACGAGGAGTCTAGAAGAAATTTAAAGAAACTTTAATCATATTTTGCTTTGTCTACAACTTATTTGGCATCTTAATAGCTTATATTAAATTCCAGGTCAGTCCTGGCTTCTTGTAATATTCATATTGCAACATTAAAGAATCGAAGATGAGTTTTAAAAAATGTTCAGTGTCCAGTTTGTACAGACGAAGATACTATAATCACAATAGTAGCACTGTTTAGTGTGACACAGTCATGTGGAAAGATTTTGGATAGAAAAATATTGATCCTGGATCAATAAATATTGTAGAGCTTAAAAAGCAGCATGCTTAAAAGTGTGAGTAGCTATTGACAACTTGTATTGATTAGGCTTGGCAATGGCAAATTTACATGCATTATTTCATTGTCTCTGTCCTTTGAGACGGAGAAGGCAATGGCACCCCACTCCAGTACTCTTGCCTGGAAAATCCCATGGATGTAGGAGCCTGGTAGGCTGCAGTCCATGGGATCACGAAGAGTTGGACAGGACTGAGCGACTTCACTTTCACTTTTCACTTTCATGCCTTGGAGAAGGAAATGGCAACCCACTCCAGTGTTCTTGCCTGGAGAATCCCAGGGACGGCGGAGCCTGGTGGGCTGCCGTCTATGGAGTCGCACAGAGTCGGACACGACTGAAGTGACTTAACAGTAGCAGCAGCAGTCCTTTGAGATCCACATTTTCTTGGGCACAGTTTACAAAGAAGGAAGATACGTCTCAAAGAATTGTAGTGATTTTTCCAGAATCCTACAACAAAGAAATGATAGAGTTTAAAGTTAAACCCAGGTCTTTGCAACTATAAAGCCCATGTACTAAACTCCAGTATTCTCTAACTTATTTGCCAAACTGAACTCTGGATATCCTGCAAAGAGTTGTAGTTTGTTAAACCAGTTTGAAACAGTCATGTTAGGAGTTTCTGGAATGACATATTTTTTTGTGAATGGCAGACAGATTAAGTTATGAAGTTTAAACTGAAACATATTATTTAATTCCTATTTGTGCAGCTTACAACACAAATGTCAACCTGGAGTATAACTCCATGACCCCAACTGCAAAGGGTGTATAAACAAGCTCATGGCATAGAGAAATGGCACAGCAAAATGAAATGACAGAAGGTGCCAGACACTTTTAACCCAGTGCGTGTACCAAAACCTGACAAAATCTGGGCTTTCCATTTATTTCTTATTTTGCTTATTACAAGACTGACTCCTGGTTTTTCCACTGAAAACAAAACAAAACACAGGATGAAAATGAGCACTTGTTGCCCTTTCTTACTTTGGTCCAACTCAGGTTGTACTGATGTAATCCGTTTGTGTGTAACCACAAACACAAGTCCTCTACATGGAGTTAGTGTATGCGTGCATGCTTGAGTTGTGTCCATCTCTTTGCGACCTTCTGACCTCTAGCCCTCCCAGGCTCCTTTGTCCATGGGATTCTCCAGGCAAGAATACTGGAATGAACTGCCATGCCTTCCTCCAGGGGATCTTCCAGCCCCAGGGATTGAACCCACACCTCTTATGTCTCCTGCGCTAGAAGATGGATTCTTTACCACTGGCGCCACCTAGGAAGCCCATATGGAGTTAATGATGCTCCCTTGATTCCAGGGTCTCTCCTGCTTTTTAAAGTAGTACCATAGTTCTCCTAATAGGTTGTAATAAGAACTTTGAAATGATATTTTGCTGTCCCCCCCCCATCTTTGTTTTATATTCTGTTGCCAAAATTCTATTTTTCTGCCAAATGTGTCTTATAATCCTAGCCCTCCCAAATCTTTCCATTGACTTTCCTGCTCTTAGTACACACAGTTGAGATAACATTTCTTTCAGGATTCTTTCATTTAATGAGTACTTTTTTTTTTTTTTAGCATCAGTGCCGTGTCAGTCTCTTGGCAGCTGGTAACATGCAGACCTCCTAAGGGAGTCACACTCTGATTTTTCTCCTGTGCCCCATACTTGCTCGTCCTCCTAACTTCTCTTCCTCCCAACCTCCCTTCCTTTAGTTTCACACCCATCCGCCACCCACTCCCCTAGCCTCACCTGGGATCTTGTTAACACCCAGAAATTCTCCCATCTCTGAGCGACAAAGATCAGTATCTGGAGCCAGAAAAATCTCACCATCTTGCTCTCCTTTTTAGAATTCCCTAATGCCTTCCGCACAACTTCGGACCTTGTTTCTTCCCTCCCTGCTTCTTCTTTCCTGTTTGTCCAGCTCCATAATTTGATCCATTCCTCACAGCATTCTTAGGAACATTCCTCCCCATCCTCCAACTCCACCCCTTCTTTCTTTAGCTGCTCTTTTGTGAATCCCTTGGCCGTTACACAGGGGACTCTCAGTGTTCTTAGACCCGCATTGTCAGAGGGAGCTGTGTGGGAGAACGAGACCATGAGGACTGGGGTGGGGGCATCAGAGGCGCAGGGCTTCCAGCTTCAGCTGGCCTCCTCATGCTTGTGCCTCGGCTGCGGAATAAACCCCTGCATCCTCAGGGTTGTTCTAATTCACATTCATTTCTCTAGTCTCTTCTGCTCCAGTTTTCCCCACACGTCTTGCTTTCCAGCTGCCTTAGAAGGCTTCTCCTTCCCCAGACATGCCATTTTGTCTCCGAATCCTCCACCTCCTACTCCTTCTTTATTTTATTCACCTGCCAGACATTTTCTCATCCTGCAACACCCAATCAAATGTAAATCAAATCAATCAAATCTCTATGTAACTCTAGCCTTTTCTCTTGGGCGGAGGCAGGGAGCCTCATTGTGTGTTCTCATGATTTCCAGTGCGTAGCTAAAACGTGGAGCATGTCTGCATTGTGTGGGAACACCTAGATTTCAGAGCGCTAAGAATCAGAGATAGGGCGTAGGAAAGGCATAAACTGGAGAGCTCAGTAGGAAAGGAAAGTGAAGTCACTCAGTTGTGTCCGACTCTTTGGGACCCCATGGACTGTAGCCCACCAGGCTCCTCTGTCCATGGGATTCTCCAGGCAAGAGTACTGGAGTGGGGTGCCATAACTTGATAGATATTGGGGGAGGGCTTTGTAATTGATGGGGCTTCCCTGGTGGCTCAGCCAGTAGAGAATTTGCCTGTGATGCAGGAGACTCAGGTTTGATCTCTGGGTTGGGAAGATCTCCTGGAGATGGAATGGAAACCCACTTCAATATTCTTGCCTGCAGAATTCCATGGACAGAGGAGCCTGTGGGCTACAGATCATGGGGTTGTGAAGAGTCAGATGCAACTGAGTCACTAACACTTTCACTTCGTAATTGACAGAGACCGTACTGATAGAGACTGATGTTTTGAAATGCAAGTCTTATGGAACTAAAATAAATTTGTTAAATGCAAATTTGAATTCAAGATGGCAGACCGACCGTGTACACATGACCTGACTTTAGTTGGTGGTGGTATTTATAACTATTAGATCTTTTTTAGTAATATTGTTAGCCTTCTGTGTGGAGTGGTAGGTGGGAATTAGACATCCCCTTCCTTACAGTCTCAGACAGAATTCTGCTGTACATGCAGTCATGTATCATCAAGCAGGGGCAAAATCAATTGCACTAAACTTAATGTTGTCACTCTCTATTTTTTTTTTTTCCCATCCTCTACTTGCACAGAGTGTAACATGTTTACTCAAGCCAGAAGACAAAAGATGCTAAGGGCAAAATTCAGCCTAACTTAGGGTCAGATAATTGTATCACAATCATTGAATCAGCAGCTGGATACAAAGTCATTTCACAACCACACCTTGGGTACCATTACTAACTGTTTCATCTCGAACCTGTTAGAAGCTCTCACCCTGTTCCTGAAATGGGAGGGTGTATATGTGGTAGTTCTAGGCAATCCACTAATATCTTGAACATTAGTGTTTAGCCCATTGAAATACATCATATGTGATCAATTATATTATCTAACCAAGCCTCATCATAGATAAAAATAGATGGCATGTTTCTGCCACTCATGGCCCCACGCTTCTGATTTGAAGAATTCCCAATAGTTAATCATCCCTGGATATGAGTTCCTGATTAGATCAATGATTTCCTCAGAGCACAGGTCAAAATTAATATTTGGTTGAAACTTATGAAATTACCATTTTAGGTCAAAAGATGTCAAATAGTGTTACAGGTCAAATGGCTCATACTTCTGTATCACATTGTCTATAATGTTTTTGAAAAAAATTAAAACAAGAAACTCTCAGTTAGCCCTACTGTTTCATTTATCTATTGTGGGAGAATAAATTGCAATAAAACTTACAACTTAGAGCAGCCATTGTGTCATACCTCACGATTTTGTGGTTCTGGATCTTGGGAGTGGCTCAGCTGAGTTTCTTTCCTGTCTGTGGTAGCTCGGTTGCATTTGGCTGCCAAAGAGACTCCTCTGTAAGGCCCGGCTTGGCTACTTTCACGTATCTGGCACCTAATAAGGATGGCTAGAGGAGATTCTCGGTAGTGCTGTTGACCGGGGGCCACGGGTGTCTTGTCCACTATGGAGATCTAAGGACAGTTAGGCTTGACAGTTCCTTAAGAGAGAGAAGGTAGAAGTTGCCAGTTTCTCAAGGGCTGGGCATACAAATGGGCACAGCTTTACACTTACCACATTCTGTCCATCAAACCCTGGAACAGAGCTTGCTCATAGTCAGTGCAAGGGGACAGCAGTGACCCCATCTTCTGCTCCCACTCTGCTATAAATGAGTCAGTCTTCGTATTTCCTCTCTTCTGAAAGCTTGTCCTTCCTTAGGTTGTAGGCTATTTGGTCTCCTTGAAATCTTAGCTTTCTGATGGACTCAGGAATTAATATGATTTCATAGTAAGTTCAATTTTTTCTTCTTGTTAAGGTGCTAGTCACAGGCTTTCAAATTCTACATCCTAGGTGGAAGCGGAATTCCTTGACTTTAGAATTTGTATCAGCAATTCTACATCCTAAACCACTGAGGAAATCTCTAAGTAAATTATCTTTATTTTCTTGAAGAAATAGCTTGAGAATATATTTCAGCAAAACAAAAAGAAAAAAAAAAAAACAAGACAAGAATATGTGGGGAGCCAAGAAATGTTAGTTCCATCCTGGGAGCTAAGTGATAGAGGAAGGCTTGGAATAATTTTCAGCAAGAAATCAGTGGGTTCAGATGAAAACAAGGTCAGATATTAAGAAGAATGTGTGAGATACAGCAAACTAAATACATTGGACATAGAGGGTGGCCAGGGGGTTGTTGACCTGAGTTTTAATGATGCAAATAGTTTGACTAATGAGTGGCACATTGTTCTTCAGTCGCTCAGTCCTGTCTGACTCTTTGCGACCCCATGGACCGCAGCACAGAAGGCCTCCCTGTCCATCACCAACTCCCAGAGCTTGCTCAAACTCATGTCCATTGAGTCAGTGATGCCATCCAACCATCTCATCCTCTGTCATCCACTTCCCCTCCTGCTTTCAATCTTTCCCAGCACCAGGGTCTTTTCCAATGAGTCAGTTCTTTACATTGGTGGCCAAAGTGTTGGAGCTTCAGCTTCAGCATCAGTCTTTCCAATGAATATTCAGGGTTGATTTTCTTTAGAATTGACTTGTTTAATCTCCTTGCTGTCCAAGGGACTTTTAAGAGTCTTCTGCAATGCCACAGTTCAAAAGCATCAATTCTTCATAACTCAGACTTCTTTATGGTCCAACTCTCACATCCATACATGATTACTGGAAAAACTATAGCTTTGAATAGATGGACCTTTGTCAGCAAAGTAATGTGTCTGCTTTTTAATGTGTTGTCTACGTTGACCATAGCTATTCTTCCAAGGAGCAAGAATCTTTTATTTTCATGGCTGCAGTCACCTTCCATAGTGATTTTGGAGTTTCAGAAAATAAAGTCTGTCACTATTTCCATTTTTCCCCTGTCTGTTTGCCATGAAGTAATGGGACTGGATACCATGATCGTGGTTTTTTTCAATGTTGAGTTTTAAGCCAGCTTTTTCATTCTCCTCTTTCATCTTGGTTAAGAGGCTCTTTAGTCCCTCTTTGCTTTCTAGCATAAGGGTGATGTTGTCTGCGTATCTGAGGTTTTTGATATTTCTCCCAGCAATCTTGATTCCAGTTTGTGCTTCACGTAGCCTGGCATTTCACATGATGTACTCTGCATATATTTTTATACATCACTTTTCACCTTACCCTATGCTCCAAGCACTTCTTTCATCTTCCCAAGCAGACAGTGAGCTACCTATTCATCTTCTTAATTATAGCTTAATAGAAGGTTGTTTTTGACAGTAAATTAGTCAGTTTCCTGATAAGTATATGGTTTTATTGACATATTTTAGGAAACAAGATACAAAAATTAAACTGTAAAAGTTTATACAGCAAATAATTTTTCTTCCCAGTCTTAAAGCATGGATTTTCAAGGACATATTTAATTTCGTAATCATTTTAAAAAGTGTTGAAAATTTTGCTGAGTTGGATGTGAATGAGGCTGATATTGGGATGTTGTGGGTTTGCCAATAGAAACCTAAGACAGTAGAAATATAACCAATTTGACTCACATGTGGGATGTACAACATGGCTCATCTGAACATAGAATATGTTTTAAAGGCATTCTGATCATTAGCTAAAATAGAGCCAACTTTAAAATTATTCTGTAGATCAGAACAGCGAGTCGCATGTGTGTGTGTGTATGCTCGGTCTATCGGACTCTTTGTGGCTCCACGGACTGTAGCCTGCCGGGTGCTTTTGTTGGTGGACTTTCCCAGGAAGGAATACTGGAAAGGGTTGCCATTTTCTACTTCAGGAGATATTTCCGACCAAAAGATCGAGCTTGCGTCTCTTGCATTGGCAGGTGGATTTTTTACCACTCAGCCACCTGGGAAGCCCCAAAGAGTGAATAAGTTAGATGAAAATTAATCACAGTTAGCCTTATCAATAAGGACAGAGGGATTGTTGTGTGTCTCCAGCAGGGATACTCTGAGAAGGACACAGCTTTGCAAAGCAGTGTCATGACAAGGATGCATAACCTGAAACGCATCATTAGGAAGCATGAATATCATGGAAGACGCTCATGGCAGTATTTTAGGATGATCCTTATTTCCCGAGTTTCCTTTATTCTTTGGAATCTGCGCAAACACTTGGCGTCAAACTCAGCATGTAACCTCCTGCCTTAATTTTGTACTTAGTAGGTCTAAGTGTGGGCACCCGGTTTAAATGATCTTGAGCAGTGTAAAACCTAGGTATTTACTTCCCAGTCCAAAATGCTACATTTCATCACATCACACCAGTGTGTGAACGCTTGGAACTATTCCTTTAGAAAACTTGAAACCCTCCTTTGTGTTCCTACCTAAACCAAGGAAGATTTTTGTCTTATGGAGTTTATTTTTTTCACACAGGTCTTTAGATTTGAGAAAATAATGATATGAAGGACAGAAATGATCATTACAAATTACATATTTACCATTATTTTTAGAGAAGATGTTTGTATAAAGGATTTGGAACAATAACATGTTATTGGCTTGAAATTTGTGTAGAGTTTTGCCCCAGAATGCAGACACTCTTCCAAACACCTGAACAGAAGGCATCCAAATTAACAAAGTGGTGCTTTCTTGGCCTGGAGAAGGCAATGGCACCCCACTGCAGTGTTCTTGCCTGGAGAATCCCAGGGATGGGGGAGCCTGGTGGGCTGCCGTCTATGGGGTCACACAGAGTCTGACACGACTGAAGCGACTTAGCAGCAGCAGCCGCTTTCTTGGCCAGCCTAGGAATTTTCCTTTCCTGTTCCCCTCCTCCTGTCTTCCTCTTGAGTTCTTAATACCAACAGAAGACTAAAATTTGTCTTCACTCTACTTAATATGTGTAACCAGCTGTGATTTTATTTTTGATGCTGCCACATGAAAAAAATTTTTTTTTCCTGAGCTATAGGTGTTAATTGGTATCTTTGTATCTTGCTAATTAAGTTCTAGCAACACCTTCTCCCTCTTCCTCGTTTGCATTTGATGAGCTCCCTTGTTGTATTAATTTATTAGATAATTAGATAAAACAAAAAAAAGTTCAGTTTCTTTAGGAATGGCTTTGGAAAGTATATCTTAAATATTCAAAGACTGATAAGAATGTATACATTATGAGAAAAAAATTCAGCTCAGGAAGAACTACACTTAATGTCAGCTTACATACTCATACTGACATTTTAATGATGTGATCATTAGGGCATTTATTTAAAAAAAAAAAAAAAAAAAGATTGATTCAAAAGCTCAGACAGCAACAATTAGTTTGGTGTAAGCAAAACAGAATCACATATGGTACAACTCAAGGAGCATTCCAGAAACCTTTGCAGTATTTAAGCACAACAAACAAATTATCAGTTAAGCAATGTGCCCTCTGGACTCTAATTATCATTTGTATTTGCATGTTCATTTTCTTTCAAAAATTTCTTTTAAGCCATTGGGCAGGAATGAAAATTTTCCTGTTTTTTTATGGTGCCAGAACTGACTTGACAAAAGAAGAATGGAAAAACCATTGGTGTGCATTGAAACTGATCATTGTTCAATACAGTTATACTTCTAGTTCGTCAGCAGTTAGGGAGTTTTGGAAATCATTTTGAGTGAGAGCATCCAGATGTTATTGATTCCGTTCTCCTGATCCAACTCAAACTGATTCCATGTGAGAGCTTTCAAACTTGGCGGACATCTGCAGACAAGTCAATGACAACTCTCATTGCTCCACTTTTGTCTTTGGTTGAGCACTGGATTCTGTTGGAATCCATTCTTTATCTCTTGGATACCTATTATTCACATCTCTGTAAACACCTATTAATCCTTAAGATGAAGCAAACATCCAAAAATCAAGATACCAAGCTATAAATATGGAGTCATCAACTCAGTCAACATTGTATTAATGTTTCTTGAACTGCAAAAGATACATTAAAGCTGAAAGTCATAATCATACGCAACCCTTCAAGTGTCTTTGATAGATCTGTTGACAGCAATGACTACCTTTTCTTTTGCCCAGTTTGGTAACATTGAGCTTGCCAGGGGGGATTAGCACATTTTAATAAGAAGCCTTAAAAAGTGCAGTAACTAGTCTCCCAGGAGACGATGCTGTCAATACGCCCTGAAGGAGTAGAACTAATATTTCTAGGCTGTGCACATTGCATCGATGCTTTGATGCAGGCTAGAGACATGTCTTAGAGAAGCTGTGAGCTGGAAAGCAAGATCCATGTGCCTCTGCTTGATCTTGAGGTGAAATGCATGCAAGTAAAAGCTCTCCAATGTCATCCATCAATCAGGAATTAGAAAAGAGAGTTTTTCTCCCCACCACCACCCCTGCCCCATATCAAAGAAGAACCAGTCAGGTCACTGACGCGGTGATCTAAAACTCCCACCGCTGTTGGTTTTGTTCTGCCCCCAAAGCTGACTTAAATCCCTGGTGGCTGAAACAAACACAAAGGGATCAGGAGACCCAGAGAGGCAACTGGAGACAGAGATAGCAGAGCTGTGAGAAGACTGCAGAAAATAGCCTTCCCACGTGTGGACTTGGCCTTTGAGGCAAAGAATTACAACAGGAAATTAGGAATAGGCTGGTGCAGCCTCATAAACAAATCCAAAATTGTGTCAGTACACCAAAATATTTCACTAGACTGCCCTTCCCTAGGAGGTTCACAGGTGGTATAATAAATGAAACCAGCAATTCTTCCTGCGTGTCTAGCATGTAGGATTATTTTGGCTCAGCCGACCATTAGTTATTTGTAAGCTGGGGCATAAATACACACGCTAGTTGAATATTTATGGACAGCACCAGAATCTATGCTCATTAATTTGTCTATGCAGGGGGAATATGGTTATGGGGAGGAATGGAAAATGTTTACTCTGGGAGCCCTTAATGTGATACATTAAATATGAATATGCTCCTGGTGTGGGAGGTCCTAGAACTCCAGGTAGGTGTTGGGTCCCCACTGGCCCTTTATCATTTTTTTTTTCTCTTCCCACAACTGGATATAAAACTGAAAAGCTGCCTCTAACATTCTTAAACGGTGATCTTGCCAGACTCATCCTATAAGAAATTCCCTAAGTTTTTATCCAGACACAATATTTTTTATTAGCTAACTTGTAGCAAGTCTCTCCTCCGAGCCCAGCTAAACATGATGCTGAACGTTCTTTCTTTCGCCTTTGTGGAAGAGGAACAGTCTGGGCCTCCTTTGTCTTTTCACCAAACAATAGACCTAACCAGTTATTGAATTTATGCTCTCATTAGAGAGCCATTGTTATTGTTCTTCTAACAAGAGAAAATGCTCAGAGAAAAACAAAACAAAAATTAACACAGAAAAAAAAAAGATTTATGTGTGATTTTCCCCTGGATATTAGATTTGGGATGCATTCATAGAAAATGGTCTCAGTGTCAAAGATTCAATGCTCTAAGAGAAAGCTATCACCGAAAGAACTCTAATTTCCAACTTTCTCCTCATTCAGCAGATAAAGTCTACAGACCTCATTGTCCTTTTGTGTGAAGAATAATTAGAGTGGTTTGCCAAAGGCAAGTACTTGAAAAGGATTTCCTAAAATCTGGTAGAGGATTTTAAAATTTTATTCCACTATGAATCTTTCCAGATATCTATCAATCCTGAAATGTTTTTTCCTGACTTAGATTAATTTTTTAAATCAGTCAGCTTTCTCTGATCCACAGTGATGTAGCAGCTGAATTGAATGATAAATTTGGCCCTCTCTTGAATCTCTTCAGAAAGCACTCTGAAATTTTGTAGTATTTAAGGGTGGAGAAATGAAGGATATCTCAAACTATCTTTCTTTTCAAGAAGGAAGCGTGGGATCATCAAGTAACACATCCGATGGAAACCTCAGCTGTGATTAAGTCCAATAGATTTGCCAGCAGAGTTGTATGCTAGAATCACCTGATCTGCGGGCTTAGTTGCTCAGTCGTATCTGAGTCTTTGAGACCCCGTGGACTGCAGCCAGCCAGGCTCCTCCATCCACGGGATTTTCCAGGTAAGAATACTGACTGTGTTGCCATTCTCTTCTCCAGGGGATCGTCCTGACCCAGGGATTGAACCTGGGTCTCCTGCGTTGCAGGTGGATTCTTTACCACTGAGCCACCTGGGAGTTGTGAAAAAGCTTCCTGGGATCCACTTTGAACTTCTAGGTGGGATAAACACCAGTGGTTTTCAGAGTAACTCCATGTCATTCTATTTAATGTCCACCAATCTTTGATCTCTTCTTTTTAAGAAGAAGCTGATTTTTTTTTTTTCAGTTTCAGTCATTAGTTCAACATGAAGCATGCTTTCATGGTTGAGAAAGATCTGCTTTTTTGAACTCCTAATCCAGTACTTTATAAAATGTGTTAAGAAGGAGTGATAGGAATTATGTTTCTTATTACCTTTCTGCATAAGTTTAGTCAAATAAGATATTAAGGATTAAATATCCTATTTAGTTAAACAGGATGTTTTCTAAAGTTATGGGCTATTTAAATACCCTCATAAAATATTCACAAAACTATTCATTGCGTTCTTATCTTTTTTGGTCGTGTTCTCATAACAAAATGAAATAATATATCCGTGCATGCTGTAACTAGAAATCCTAGGCCTTTTGGAGTATCCATCTCATACTTCTTAGAAGAAATATTAATACTTTTTAGATCTTTATTTCCATTTATAAGATGATGAGTTAGCTTTTGCTAATTTCATTAGGCTAAATTGAGGGATAGTAGAGAAAAATGGACAGTTTGAAAACACTTACTTGCAATATATTTGAACGTTTAAAAAAAAAGACTACTTTCAGTTGTGTATGTGAGAAACTGAAAGTCAGACTTCTTCGAAATGCAAAATGGCCTTGGAAAATTTCATGGAATAAAAATTAAATGGTAACACGCTGCTTTTCCATACAGAGAGGTATTATCTATTTCTCAGCTCACGAGGGTTGACATTAAAAACACAGTGATAATCTGGTGGGTGTTTATTCCAGAATGAGGAATTAAAGATGCATATTGTGGTTAGTGGGCTTTCCTGTTCACGCAGATGGTAAAGAATCGGCCTGCAGTGCAGGAGACCCAGGTTTGATCCCTGGGTTTCGAAGATTCCCTGGAGAAAGGAATGGCAACCCACTCCAGTATTCCTGCCAGGAGAATTCCATGGACAGAGGAGCCTGGTGGGTTACAGTTCATGGGGTCACAAAGAGTGAGACATGACTGAGCGACTAACATACACACACATTGTGGTTAGTCTCTTGAAACAGATACTGGAGATAACAGTCAGGATGTGTTTTGATTACAATATTTCAGATGCAAGACTATTCTGAAATCAATATGAGGATTATGTGGGTTGCAGCAAACTTGCAGTACAGTAGACATCCACATCTGTTAGGAATATTTTGGCCCTAATAGCATGTGTACCGGGCTTCCCTGGTGGCTCAGACGATAAAGAATCTGCCTGTAATGAGGGAGACCCAAGTTCAATCCCTGGGTCGGGAAGATCTCCTGGAGAAGGGAATGGCTACCCACTCCAATATTCTTTCTTGGAGAATCCCATGGACAAAGGAGCCTGGTGGGTTGCAGTCCATGGAGTCACAGTAGACTGAGGCTTAACAAGTGATGCATTGATTTTTCTCATGGAAGATGGAATCTGAAGTTAGGCAGTCCAGGGCTGACTTTGAATGCCTTCCCTACACCTTTTGGTGTTCCTCCATATTAGTGGCTTGAGAGTAGTATAATTAAATGTCCTTTCTCCCATTCCTTAAGACTAGGATGTTATCACATAATTCCAGCTTTAGGCTAATTGAGTTTTTAGTAGTATATGATATATGATATGGCTGGCAGATAAAGGAAAGAGTGAAAGAAAGGAGATGATCTTCAAAAATCCTGATGATCTAGTTTAAAGTTATGAGAGATAAAACCAAGCAAACAGAATGAAAAGAGCCCCTTGGACCAGACACTCAATGGATATGAGTTTGAGTAAACTCCAGGAGTTGGTGATGGACAGGGAGGCCTGGTGTGCTGTAGTCCATGGGGTCGCAAAGAGTCAGACACGACTGAGTGACTGAGCTGAACTGAACTGAACTGAACTGGACCAGACAGGCAATTTGAAAAAGAATAAAATACTTCTTTTCTTTAAAATTATGCAGTATTTATAGGCACAAAAAGACTCAGTTAAGAAATGTAACCCGGAACTTACAGCACTTTCTTTCTTTATCAAAAATGTTGCCACAGTTTTACTGCATAACCATCTATCCCCAAATTTCATGACTTCAAACAACAAAACATTTATTCTCGAGCTGTCCATTCTGCGTTTGGTGGAGTTCTGGCTGCTGTTGACCTGGTTCAGCTGGGAGGGTGGACCAGCTTCAGGCTGCAAGTTGGCTGAGCCTGGCTCATTGCATCTCCTTCTGAGGGACAGATTGAAGGGAGGAGAGCAACCCGGCCCACAACATGTTCTTCTAATTCAGCGACAGATGCTCAGGGCAAGCCCGCTCCACGAGCACACTTGACAAAGTCAAAAAGGGGTTGGTTTAGAGATGGGCACACCGCCCACTACGAAGCCACCGCTAGGCTCTTGATGTATGCTTCCACCACAAGCGTGGGGCATGCTGGAAACTTCTCATCAATCATAGGAAACGGGTCATAAAAGACCATCTCATAAAAGACCTACTGAATCCTAAACTCAAATGTCTCAGATATAATGATTAGTTTTTAACTAAGGTTCATCACTATAGAACATATGCAGTAGTTTTAAAAGGTAGAACTGTCACTAATTATCATGAAACCCACATGTGCTTTATTGACTGTGATTTGATAGATACAGTAAGTTCTTTGCATCTGACTTCAAGTTGCGGACTTTCAAAGACGCGAACATGCCTGCCAGTCCCTGAACGTCTGCTACTGTCCTAGCGTACTTTTGGAGGTTCTGCCCAGTAGTCATGTACAAATGGGAGAGCTGGACCGTAAAGAAGGCTGAGTGCTGAAGAACTGACACTTCCGAACTCTGGTGTTGGAGAAGACTCTTGCAAGTCCCTTGGACTGCAAGGAAATCAAACCAGTCAATTTCTAAAGGAAATCAACCCTCAATATTCATTGGAAGGATTAACGCTGAAGCTGAAGCTGCAATAACTTGGGCCACCTGATGCAAAGAGCTGACTCACTGGTAAAGACCCTGATGCTGGGGAAGACTGAGGGCAGGAGGAGAAGGGGACCACAGAGGAGGTTAGATGACATCACCGACTCAATGGACATGAATTGGTGCAAACTCTAGGAGATAGTGAAGGACAGGGAGGTCTGGCGTCTGCAGTCCTTAGGGTTGCAGAGTTGGACACAATTTAGTGACTGAACAGCAACATCTGTAAGATTAAAACATGTCTTTATTTTCTGTGTTAGATTTTATGTACATATTATTTATATGAAGAGTATTATAAACCTAGTACCTATAAACCTATATAGCTGATTGAGTTAGTTGGGTATCAAGGCTAAATTTGTCAGGCTTACTAGCAGTTTGGGCTTATGGATACATTCTGGGCAGTAAACTGATTCGTATGTGGGGAACTTGCTGTCATTGGTTCTTAACATTCCTATGTTGATCCAGCACATTTTCAGATCTCACCACTTAGCATGAATCTTAAGGCTTTTTTATGACATTTTTTCTCATTAATGTAGAAGGAGTAGGATTTGTTGTTGTTGTCCTTATACTCAGTAAATATTTAGTATTTATTTGATGATGAAATCATGTTTACTTTCCTGTTAGTATCTTCAGAGGTACTAAGCTAAGAGTTCCTCTGTGTGTGTGTGTGTGTGTGTTTCCCCAGGATGTCTGAATTGACAGAGTAATTTCTGTTTTTTTTTTGTCCTCTACATGGCTGACATAGAGTTCCACTCATTGATGGCACTGGACCATAAGAAATGTAGAAAATGGTTTACTTTTAGAAAAATTGGTTAAAAATGCGTAAGAAACTTGGATAACTAAAACAACACTAATTGTACATTACAGTTTTCTATATTGTAAAATTAGAGAGTTTTAAATTATATAAAATTATAATTTTTCTTAATATTTTTATTTCTGTACCATTAGGATATTTTCTCACTTGTTAGACTCTTGAATTCTATATTATTTCCCACTCATGAACTGCCTTTTAAAAATATCCATTTCCTTGTCAGGGAAACTGAGCCTTATTTATGGAATGTGGATGTTCTAGCATCACAGAAGCATGGTGCAGTGATAATAATAATCAGATTTGTGATAGGATTAAAATGTGAGACCTGAACTACTTCCCTCCTTGGTGCTCAAGATGGTAAAGAAGCCACCTGCCATGCAGGAGACCCGGGCTCAATCCCTGAGTCAGGAAGACCCCCTGGAGAAGGGAATGGCAACCCACTCTAGTATTCTTTCCTGGAGAACCCCATGGACAGAGGAGCCTGGCAGACTACTGCCCGTGGGGTCACAAAGAGTTGGACCCGATTGAGTGACTAACAGTTCCCCTTCCACTGAACAACTAAAGAGCCAGGTCCCTTCATTTGTCCAGTCTAATTCTTAAAGTTGTTATGAAAGTGTATTAGGTTTAAAAGGGATGTCAATGGGAAGCCACGTCAAGCTAGCGTTGAAACTGGGAGGCTCCTTCATTCTTAGGAAACATATACTCAGATATTTAGGGCATCATGTCCACCATGTATTCTCAAATTGTCCAGGAAAATAGAGAGAAAAAAAAACATGAAGAAATTGATAAAGTGAATGTGATAAACATTAACCTTCTGGAATCTGGGTGATAGGTATGCAGGAGCTCTTTCTTTGCATTATTCTTGCATCTCTTCTGTAAGCCTGAATTTACTTCAGCATAAAAAGTTACCAAATAATTTCACAATTTGTATGGAAACACAAAAAACCTCGAATAGCCAAAGCTATCTTGAGAAAGAAGAATGGAACTGGAAGAATCAACCTGCCTGACTTCAGGCTCTACTACAAAGCCACAGTCATCAAGACAGTATGGTACTGGCACAGAGACAGAAATATAGATCAATGGAACAAAATAGAAAGCCCAGAGATAAATCCACGCACATATGGACACCTTATCTTTGACAAAGGAGGCAGGAATATACAATGGATTAAAGACAATCTCTTTAACAAGTGGTGCTGGGAAAACTGGTCAACCACTTGTAAAAGAATGAAACTAGAACACTTTCTAACACCATACACAAAAATAAACTCAAAATGGGTTAAAGATCTCAATGTAAGACCAGAAACTATAAAACTCCTAGAGGAGAACATAGGCAAAACACTCTCCGACACACATCACAGCAGGATCCTCTATGACCCACCTCCCAGAATACTGGAAATAAAAGCAAAAATAAACAAATGGGACCTAATTAAACTTAAAAGCTTCTGCACAACAAAGGAAACTATTAGCAAGGTGAAAAGACAGCCTTCAGAATGAGAGAAAATAATAGCAAATGAAGCAACAGACAAACCACTAATCTCAAAAATATACAAGCAACTCCTACAGCTCAACTCCAGAAAAATAAATGACCCAATCAAAAAATGGGCCAAAGAACTAAATAGACATTTCTCCAAAGAAGACATACAGATGGCTAACAAACACATGAAAAGATGCTCAACATCACTCATTATCAGAGAAATGCAAGTCAAAACCACAATGAGGTACCATTTCACGCCAGTCAGAATGGCTGCGATCCAAAAGTCTACAAGCAATAAATGCTGGAGAGGGTGTGGAGAAAAGGGAACCCTCTTACACTGTTGGTGGGAATGCAAACTAGTACAGCCACTATGGAGAACAGTGTGGAGATTCCTTAAAAAACTGGAAATAGAACTGCCTTATGATCCAGCAATCCCACTGCTGGGCATACACACCGAGGAAACCAGAAGGGAAAGAGACACGTGTACCCCAATGTTCATCGCAGCACTGTTTATAACAGCCAGGACATGGAAGCAACCTAGATGCCCATCAGCAGATGAATGGATAAGAAAGCTGTGGTACATATACACAATGGAGTATTACTCAGACATTAAAAAGATTTGAATCAGTTCTAATGAGGTGGATGAAACTGGAGCCTATTATACAGAGTGAAGTAAGCCAGAAAGAAAAACACCAATACAGTATAGTAACACATATATATGGAATTTAGAAAGATGGTAACAATAACCCTGTATACAAGACAGCAAAAGAGACACTGATGTATAGAACAGTCTTTTGGACTCTGTGGGAGAGGGAGAGGGTGGGATGATTTGGGAGAATGGCATTGAAACACGTATAATATCATATATGAAATGAGTCACCAGTCCAGGTTTGATGCACAATACTGGATGCTTGGGGCTGGTGCACTGGGACGACCCAGAGGGATGGTATGGGGAGGGAGGAGGGAGGAAGGTTCAGTATGGGGAACACATGTATACCTGTGGCAGATTCATTTTGATATATGGCAAAACGAATACAATATTGTAAAGTTAAATAAAATTTAAAAAAAAAAATAAATAAAATCCCTAAAAAAAAAAAAAAAGTTACCAAAGAAACAAAAACAAAAAAGCTGGGACACTCTTCATCAGTATTGTTGAATGAGCTGAAAGAGAAAGCCCTTGCAACAATTTTGTTAGGGAAAAAAAAATTACAAATTAGAAAAAAAAATAACTTTGAATGACATTTGTCTGGAACAATGTTAAATGTGAAAAAAGGATGTGACCCATGATAGGAAAAGAAAGCCATGTAAATTGAAAGTTCAAAAACTTCAAAGAGAAAATTTACCAGAGCAAAAGATAGCCAGAAAAATGCCGGGTAAAGAAAATGTATTCATCCAGAACACCATCACAAAATAAATAAAACCAAAGAGAATGGGTGATGCTGTGAATGGCAGGAGAAAAACTAAGCCCAGACAATTTCTATTAATTGCTTGGAAAATTTGAGAATAATCCTTCAGTAAATAATTCTACTTTAAAACACTCAATGACTTACACAGAAAAGGATATAGGGCATGAAATTTCTATTATCAATTTAATATTGCTCTAATTATTTAAATAAAATTGCCAGGAAGAATTTATTCAGTTAATTATAGAGAGTATAGCTATATACTGGGCACTTGACTTCTAGCTATGGGGTCCCCGGGTGTGGAAATCATACAGTCTGCCACCAGGAACTAACCTCCATAAAAATAATTTTGGCAAACACTTGCTACAATAAAGAGAATTTAGGCAAATAGTTGAATATAAAATAAGGATTTCCAACATGACATCGCTGGCACTTTTCATTGTGCGTGTGTTTGCGTAGACTAACGTAGGGGGACGATGGAAGAGTCAGAATGTAAAGTATCATCAGAGCTTGGAAACTGTAGAATATGCACCTGAGTAGGATTTTCCTACCCACACCTGTCAAAGTGTTGCTCCAGAGTTCTCGGTAAGATAGCCTGAGGCTGTGGTCGTACCATGCAGTGCTCACGAGGAAGTATGCAGCTGCTGTCTCAGTAATCACAGGAGTTCGTATTTACAGGGTCTGTGCAGCTGATACCACATGAAGGGCTTTATGAGCATTCTTCAGTTAGTAATTTTGGAGCCCAAAAAATAAAGTCTCTCACTGTTTCCATTGTTCCCCACCTGTTTGCCATGAAGTGATAGGACCAGATGCCATGATCTTAGTTTTCCGAATGCTGAGTTTTAAGCCAACTTTTTCACTCTCCTCTTTCACTTTCATCAAGAGGCTCTTTAGTTCTTTGCTTTTGGCCATAAAGGTGGTGTCATCTGCGTATCTGAGGTTATTGATATTTCTCCTGGCAATCTTGATTCCAGCTTGTGCTTCATCCAGCTCAGCATTTCACATGATGTACTCTGCATATAAGTTAAATAAGCAGGGTGACAATATACAGCCTTGACGTACTCCTTTCCTGAATCGGTGGACATGAGTTTGAGTAGGCTCCAGGAGTTGGTGATGGACAGTGGAGCCTGGCTTGCAAAGAGTTGGACATGACTGAGCAACTGAACTGAACTCAGTTAGTAATATAATAATGCATTTAAAACTTTCATTCCATAGTGGGATAATTCACTCTTATTTAGTGTCTTTAACATTGTTGCTGGAGAAGGCAATGGCATCCCACTCCAGTACTCTTGCCTGGAAAATCCCATGGACGGAGGAGTCTGGTGGGCTACAGTCCATGGGGTCGCTAAGAGTCAGACACGACTGAGCAACTTCACTTTCACTTTTCACTTTCCTGCATTGGAGAAGGAAATGGCAACCCACTCCAGTGTTCTTGCCTGGAGAATCCCATGGACGGGGGAGCCTGGTGGGCTGCCGTCTGTGGGGTCGCACAGAGTCGGACACGACTGAAGCCACGGAGCAGCAGCAGCAACACTATTGCTATTGTTCAGCCCCTCAGTCCTAGCCCACTCTTTGTGGCCCCATGGACTGCAGCACGCCAGGCTCCCATGTCCTTCACTATCTCCTGGAGTTTGCTCAAACTCATGTCCATGATGTCTTTATACTTTTGTATAATCTTGTTTTAAAAAACCTTTCAAGATGTAATTAGTAATACCTATTGTACTGAGTATCTTTACTATCTGAACCTCTCAGTAAAAAGGCTTACAATCAAAATGGGCCCAAACCTGTTAGTAATGTCGTTTTCTGTTGCTTTAACAACATTTATTTTGGGGTGAGATGTGCTATATTTTACAGTTGTGTTTTGGGAAGTGACTGAGGGTGACAGGAATTAATTGATGACAAATCTCCAAATAGAATTTTTATGTTGGGGTTTAAGAACCCCTAATTTCTGAAACACAGCAGTAGTATGAATGGGGAAGGATCACTTTGTACTTTTTTGAAAATTTCCAGGAAATTTCATGATAGGGTTAGGTTTGCAGATTATTTCTAAATAGATTAATAACTTTCAATGGGAGTGACTTGAAGAAAGATATCTTAAGCCTGAGAATAATAAGTGTCTAAGAATTAACTCCTGGGTGTTCATTGGAAGGACTGATGTTGAAGCTGAAACTCCAATACTTTGGCCACCTCATGCGAAGAGCTGACTCATTGGAAAAGACCCTGATGCTGGGAAAGATTGAGGGCAGGAGGAGAAGGGGACGACAGAGGATGAGATGGTTGGATGGCATGACTGACTCAATGGACTTGGGTTTGGGTAAACTCTAGGAGTTGGTGATGGACAGGGAGGCCTGGTATGCTGCGGTTCATGGGGTAGCAAAGAGTCAGACACGACTGAGCAACTGAACTGAACTAAAGAATTAACACTTATTTAGGGTATGGCCTACCTGTTCTATTGGAATATAGCCTGGATGTGTTGGGATGGAGTTGTCACAGAGGGGAGAGTGAAGGCTAAGGTCAGAGAGTGGTTAAATGATGAATTGCAGAGTGTCTGACATAAAATCAAGAAATAGGAGTCTTGCAGGCAATGGCAAGCCTGTGAAAGATGCTGAGAATCGATGCAACAGAAGCAGAGCAGTGTTTTGGTACCAGCAGCCTGGGATGCACCAGGGTGGGAGGCAGGCATGGCTTAGCTGGTTGTTGGAGGTGTCAAAACCCTGTGTGCTAGTTCAGTGTATTGGCGCGGGGTGGGTGCGAGGGATGTCAAGAAGCTTGAATGCACAGATCTTAGCGATTCCATGAGGGGGTGTGGAAGCTAAAGGAAAGTCAGAGGTGACTCCAAGATTTTAATTCTGAATGAGTGACTGAGACCTGATGCCAAATAAAGAAAGAGGAGGGAAAGGTGACACCTGACATAGCCGCGTTCTCCTCACCTGACATAGCCGCGTTCTCCTCACCTGACATAGCCACATTCTCCTGTGAAGAGGGAAAAATATTTGGTCACGTATCAAGCACTCAACATGTAAAGAAATTTCCTTGGGTTTTTTGGAATCTCATACTCCTGTCTTATTGGTTTTACCATTTGGGCTGATTACATGAACCTGTATAGAACTTGGCTGGATTAGACAGGTGACAGGTTCTGTTTTTCAGTGACTGATTCAAAACTTTATAGGTGGTTCTCAGACTGAAAGGACTTGACATCCAACTTTTAATAAAGACACACCCTAGCACAGCTTTTCAGCTCATCTAAATATTTTGTGAAATCTCACACTCATTATATCACATCTACATTCTTGTTATTTCATATAGCTCAACTCTAGTTTTGAATATCCGGAGAAGGCAATGGCACCCCACTCCAGTACTCTTGCCTGGAAACTCCCATGGACAGAGGAGCCTGGTGGGCTGCAGTCCATGCGGTCGCTAAGAGTTGGACACGACTGAGCGACATCACTTTCACTTTTCACTTTCATGCATTGGAGAAGGAAATGGCAACCCACTCCAGTGTTCTTGCCTGGAGAATCCCAGGGATGGGGGAGCCTGGTGGGCTGCCATCTATTGGGTCGCACAGAGTCCGACACTACTGAAGTGACTTTGCAGCAGCAGCAGCAGCAGTTTTGAATATCATGGTTTAAATACGCATAAAATATAATTAAAGAAACTGTGTCGCTCTGAGGAATACAATGACCAGTGTCCTCCAACTCAAGATTATATATAAATAGTTTCTACCCATTTAATTCTTCTTAGGATTTTGAAGTTAAGTTCATATTTTAAAAGTGAAGTAAAATAGAACTGCTACTTGATCTAGGCTAGTTACTAGAGACCTGTAGTGAACACACTGATAAACTGTAAATCACACCTGTGAAATATATTTAGCTAATATTATAAATTCTAACACTCAACATTCAAAAAACTAAGATCATGGCATCCAGTCCCATCACTTCATGGCAAATAGATGGGGATGCAATGGAAACAGTGACAGACTTTATTTTCTTGGACTCCAAAATCACTGCAGATGGTGATTGCAGTCATGAAACTAAAAGACAGTTGCTTCTTGGAAGAAAAGCTATGACCAACCTAGATAGCATATTCAAAAGCAGAGACATTACTTTGCCAACAAAGGTCCGTCTAGTCTAGTCAGAGCTATGGTTTTTCCAGTAGTCATGTATGGATGTGAGAGTTGGACCATAAGAAAAGCTGAGTGCTGAAGAATTGATGCTTTTGAACTGTGGTGTTGGAGAAGACTCTTAAGAGTCCTTTGGGCTGCAAGGAGATGAAACCAGTCAATCCTAAAGGAAATCAATCCTGAATATTCATTGGAAGGACTGATGCTGAAGCTGAAGCTCCAAAACTTCAACACTTCTCCACCTGATGCAAAGAACTGACTCACTGGAAAAGCCCCTGATGCTAGGAAAGATGGAAGGCAGGAGGAGAAGGGGATGACAGAGGATGAAATGGTTGGATGGCATCACTGACTCAATGGACATGAGACTGAGGAAGCTCCAGGAGTTGGTAAAGTACAGGGAAGCCTGGTGTGCTGCAGTTCATGGGATCGCAGAGTCAGACACAACTGAGTGAGTGAACAGAACTGAAATGATATTCCAAATGCTTTGAGAATCTCTCTTTTTCTCTCCTCACTCGATCAGGCAGCTCTGGAAGCTTCATAGATTGCCTTCTTTACCTGCACTTATATTTAAAAATGATTCCTTGTAACAGTTAACTTTTACATATTGCATTTTCATTACAGGGCTAAAGTTGTCAGAAGTTTGGTTAATTTTTATAGTTTTTATTCTCATTTTAATATTTATCATTATAAATTGGTTTTCCATAAACTTGTACCTTGAGATTACTTAATATATTGTTCTAAACTATGAGAGTCTGAAATATAATAGACCATCAACCTGATTCTGAAAGAGTAAACACGATACACACACATGTGTATGGAGAATTAGCCCATGTGTGTATGGAGACCTGGGCTTCCATGGTGGCTCAGATGGTGAAGAATCCTCCTGCAACGCAGGAGACCCTGGTTTGATCCCTGGGTTGGGAAGATGCCTTGGAGAAGGAAATGGCAACCATTCCAGTATTCTTGCCTAGGAAATTCCATGGACTGAGGAACTACAGTCCATAGGATGGGTTGCAAAATTCAGACATGACTTAATGACTAAACCACCACCACCATGGAGAACTGAAGAACCAAAAATGAACATTTTAACCTTCTTACTCTATCAAGCTTCTTATAGGACACAGATTTAAGCTTTCCTCTTTGGATGTTTGTATTAATTTAGGAGACACTAACTCCTTTAACAAATCAAAAACCAAACTCTCAGTGAATTAACATAATACCATTTATTTTTTACTCATGTCAAATAGTCAGGTGTCCTTCAGGAGCTTAGAATTCTGTGATATCGCTGTCATTTGATATTGGTTTGGTAAGAATTATACTACATTACTTGGTATATATGGGAAAGTTGAAGCGATATGAGATGTCCTGGAATATGTGTTCCTTAGTTTACACAGATTGTCTTCCTATGCAAGTGGCCTCTAACAATAGACTCATATTGCCCATTCACGGGATATGTTGACGCTGATCCATTACAGCTTTGGTCCTAGTGTTTCCTTTACTTTGGGCTCTGGGCTAAAGTGACTCCCCAATGTGGGTTGCTAGAGTTCTGGAAAAATACTGAAGAAACAGAGTCATCATATCATGACTCTCAAAGGGGTGTACATCTCTCTGTTCACATTTTCTTGGCCAAAGTAAGTCACATAATCAAGCCTGATGCCATCAGGGTACAAAGGTTTGATCTTCTATAGGACAAGGACACAAATCCTTTGGCTCCATCATGTAACCGGCTGCAAAAGATAAAACCAAATAAGGCATTTATTAAACCTGTGTTCCTTAAACACACAAAAACAAATATTATCTTCATATCTCAATGGTTTGTTATTGGAAATGTTAATGTATAAAAACAATAAAATGAGTTTGTAATATTCCCGTGCAATTTTACTCTTTTCATCTATAATGGAAATCCCTCTAGTCTTATAATGGTCCACTTTCATCTGAGGGTAATTCGTGAATATTGACAATGGAGTCTCAGTTTTACAATTTTCAGTTTTGAAGTCATGCAGGAAAAATATAAGAAGGTAAAATATGACTTTTATCTAAAATCAAAGAACTTTGGGGACAAATCCAAGCACATTTCTGTTGACTTGGATGTTTCAGGAACACAAAACAGTATTAAAATTGAAATAGAGGGACGTGTGTATTTGTTTTTCATTAAAGAAGCATCTGTCAGTTGTGTCCAGACTATACTCTCAGAGCTGGTGACCTGAGAATCTGGAGTCATGCTGCTCAACCCTTCCTTCACAGAGAAAACAGGAATTTCTCATCTTCCCATATACCCTCCTGCAAATCAGCCCTTCTCCATACTATTAGTATTGAGATCTGTAACAGCTCATTTACCCTTGTCTTCCAAGGGTCATTGTTGGGCTTCCCTGGTGGCTCCTGGCCACAATGCAGGAGACCCAGGTTGATCCCTGGCTCGGGAAGATCTGCTGAAGAAGGGAACAGCCACCCACTCCATTCAGTACTCTCGCCTGGAGAGTTCCATGGACAGACATACCTGGCAGGCTACACAGCCTGTGGGATGCCACAGAGTCGGATACGACTGAGTGACTAACCATCCAAGGCTCATTGATAGTGGCTGGACTGTTTCTCTTATTTCTACCTTTTCCACAGGAAGGCCTGGCATACTTTGGTTCATAGGGTCGCAAAGAGTCAGACACGACTGAGCGACTGGACTGAACTGAACTGAACTGAATCCAACGACACTCTCACCTTCAGAACCAGAATTTCCTTTGAAGCTCTAATGAGTAAGCATTTTTTGGCTCTGGGTCCCATATGGTTTCCACCACCCTGCTCAGCAGTGCTGCCCTAGGATTGATGCATAAACACATAAATGTGTGGGCTTTCCAATAAGACTGGATTCACATAAACAGGTGGCCTGGGGGCCCACTCTGTTGACCCCTTCTCTACTCTCTTCTAGTTTCTTTTTTTTTCAACTTCTTTTTTTTGGGGGGTGGGGGGGTGGCGACCTTAGAAAAAGATTGTAATGTTCATGGTTTCCAGGATCTCGCCTTCTGTTTTATGCTTCAGAATTCTGCGATCCAGTTCCACGTCCTGTCTCTTGAGCCTTTCCTGGTAAGAGTGACTTTCTAACTGACTCATGGCAGAGAGCAGCCCGCTTGGTGCTTGCCATTCTGGAATTCTCCTCTTCAGACTCTGTGAAAGGGCATGCTCTCGGTTTTCCCCCACTTTGTGATGCATCCTCTTGTTATCTTTGTTGCTGAGAAACAGCTTTAACTGTAAGTCTTAAAAAAAAACAGTGACTAAAACAAACAAGATTGTTTCTCCACTGATGTTGAAATCTGGAGCGGAAGAGCCAAGAGCTGGTGGAGCTCATTGACGACGTGGTCAGAGATCCAGGTACTTCCTACCTCTCTGCTCCATCCTCCTAAGTGCACTGACGTTTTAAAATTTTATTTTATATTGGGATATAGCTGGTTTACAGTGTTGTGTTAGTTTCAGGTGTGTACTGATATTCGTATATCTCTTCTTTTTCAGGTTCTTTCCCACACAGCCTATTACAGTGTATTGAGTCGTGTTCCCTGTGCTGTAAGTAGGTTCTTGTCGATCATCTATTTTGCATGTAGTGGTGTGTATATGTTAATCCCAACTTCCTAATATATCCCTCATATATTCAATGGAATATTACTCATAAAAAGAATGAAGTAATGCCATTTGCAGCAACAAGTGGATAGAGTTTATCATGTCAAAGACATACATCATATGATATCGCTTTTATGTGAAATCTAAAAATGATACAGTTAACTTATTTGAAAAATAGAAGCAGACTCATAGACTTAGAAAACAGACTCGTGTCGGGTTTTGCTCTTACGTTTTCTGCCTCGTGGCCACTCTGAGGGGTTTGTATGCTACAGATGGACCTCACGTCTAAATCCAAGATGGAAGGAAGAGACACAAACAGGACAAAGTCCCCTCTGCTTTCTTTTATCAAAATAGGAGAAGCTAAGTCACTTGCAGTAGCTTCTCCTTAGTTATCATCGGCCCAGATTATGACAGGCTTTGGTATTCTGAGGTGAGAGAGAAGCTGAAAAGATTATTTTTTCAGCCAGATGTATTGCCTTCTTTTTCAAAATTTGTTTTGAATGTACACTGATTAAAGGATCGACGGTGTCTACCACAGTGACCTCACAGGCTACTGCTCCTCCAGTAACTCTGTACGTGTTGATGTTCCAGAACGGTGTCTTTTGACCTGTCATGATGTCCACCTACTTGCTAGTCCTGGGCGTACCATATACTATCGTAGGTTAAAGCGCAACAAACGTGCTGTGCGTGTGTTATGTCACTTCAGTCGTGTCCGACTCTGTGCAACCCTGTGGACTGCAGCCCGCCAGGCTCCTCTGTTCATGGGATTCTCCAGGTAAGAATACTGGGGTGGGTTGCCATGCCCTCCTCCAGGGGATCTTCCTGATCCAGGGATTGAACCCGTGTCTCTTATGTTTCCTAGATTGGCAGTCAAGTTCTTTACCGCTAGCGCCACCTGACGGAGAAGGCAATGGCACCCCACTCCAGTATTCTTACCTGGAAAATCCCATGGATGGAGGAGCCTGGTGGGCTGCAGTCCATGGGGTCGCTGAGGGTCGGACACGACTGAGCGACTTCACTTTCACTTTTCACTTTCATGCATTGGAGAAGGCAATGGCACCCCACTCCAGTGTTCTTTCCTGGAAAATCCCAGGGATGGGGGAGCCTGGTGGGCTGCGGTCTATGGGGTGGCACAGAGTCGAACACGACTGAAGCGACTTAGCAGCAGCAGCGCCTCCCGGGAAGCCCAACATGCACGCTGCTGATGGTCAAATATGTCTGGCTAAGACTTTAGCATCCTGTGTCCATCTTCTATGGGGTTCCTCCTGGTTTTGTCACTTAGTTTTCAAACAGAAGAGACTATAAATGCAATGCCTCTCTTTAACTGCTACTCCTCATGTATCCCCATCTTGGTTGTTATATTATAAAATCAGACAACCAAGAAACTCAGCTTTTACCCCCTCTAACCCCTGCATGGCCAAGTCCCATTTAGTTTCTTCACTTCCCTTGAGGCTATTAACTTGTGTTCATACCCATGGTCATTCTCACAAACACTTTCTAGTTAAGCAATATCATTTCTCACTCTGTCCGCTGAGGAATAAGTTCTTCTCTGGTTGTCTTGCTTCCTGTGAATGGTGCCATCAGTAAAATCCTTCGAAGATACCAAGTACAAATCATGCCCCAGCTTAAAGTGCTGCGATGCTTGCCACAGTTAACAGCAGACAACCCAGACCACCTAGGGATGGTCATCTTCTTTGTTCCAAATTGCTGATGACTTCCAAATCCTTCCCAGATCCATCCTTAGACCTCTGTTTGGCCTGCTGGGTGTATTTACCCGATATCTACCAGACATTCATACACTCATTCTTCTAGTTGTCTTCTGTCTTTGCGCCTTACTCACTGACGTCTTCTTGTCCCTGAAAAGGATATTCACTTTAGGCTTGTAGATCGTTGTATATCATGCAGTCTTTGCCTGTAACCTCTGCTTTTCTGGATTATTTGGAGGATTCAAGACAGAAGCATCTGCCACATCGGAATAAGAGCCCTAATGGCTGTGGCATGTTTTGCTCTCACGCTCTTTCCTTTTGCGCCGGGGACCACATGTTTCTAACACATGCTGCACTTCGGGTCTGGATTCTAGAGCGGAAAGGCATGAGGAGCAAAACCACAGACAACCCAGAGCAAAAATGCACAATGAATGAGAGATAAATGATTATCATAAGCCTCTGAGATTTGAGGGCTATTTAACGGTGTACCCTAATGTAGGGAAAACTGGTAAAAACAGATAATAATATTTAAATTCAACTTCCATCTAGCCTTTTAGCTTTCTGTTGATGCATGCAGGAAATGTCAGCGTATTTCCATAGGAAGAAAAAATATTGCTGCCTCCCCTTGGATGTGAGTAAATTATGAGGCTTGATTTCTTCCTGTATGATTCCTATTAACTTCAATAATGCAGAAGTCTCTTCAATTAAAATGAAATAAAAACTGAAAGCCTCACTAAATCCTACTCAGCACTCCATTTATCCTGTGACTGTTGCTTACCAACTGTTGATAATGAGTCTTACAAAAACAGCTTCCTTCTCTCTGTTTTCTTTTCATCAGCTCTGATGGACTCCCCAGCCTTCTTCTCTGTGCCTGCATCCTGGCTACACCCTTAAACAGTTTCTAATATGCTTGCTGATATGCATGCCTCTACAGGCAACAGTTGATTTTAAGAAATTATTTTATTTTTAATTGGAGGATAACTGCTTTACGATATTGTGATGGTTCCTGCCGTATATCAACTTGAAGCAGCCATAAGTATACATATAACCCTCCCTCTTAAACCTCTCCCACTCCCCTCTGCATCCCACTCTTTAGGTTGTTCCAGAGCACCGGCTTTGGGTTCCTCATGTCAAACAGCAAACTCCCCCTGGCTGTCTATTTTACGTATGGAAATGTGTATATATCAATGCTACTCTCTCAAATAATCCCACCTTCTCCCTCCTCCACTGTGTCCAAAAGTCTGTTCTCTGTGTTTTCATCTCCACTGCTGCCCTGTGGGTAATTTCATCAGTACCATCCTTCTAGGTCCCATATATATGCATTAATATATGATATTTGTCTTTCTCTTTCCGACTTACTTCACTCTGTATAATAGGCTCTAGGTTCATCTACCTCATTAAGACCCACTGAAATGCATTCCTTTTTAAAGCTGGGTAATAGTTCATTGTGGAGAAGGTGATGGCACCCCACTCCAGTACTCTTGCCTGGAAAATCCCATGGACGGAGGAGCCTGGTAGGCTGAAGTCCATGGGGTTGCAAAGAGTCTGTCACGACTGAGCGACTTCACTTTCAATAGTTCATTGGGTATATGTACCACAACTTCTTTACCTGTTCATCTAAAACTACAATGAGGTATCATCTTACCCCAGTCATAACGGGCATCAACAAAAAGTCTACAAACAATAAATGCTGGAGAGGGTGTAGAAAAAAGGGAACCATTTTTCTCTGTTGATGGGAATGCAAATTGATACAGCCATTGTGCAGAACAGTATGGAGTTTCCTTTTAAAACAAGGAAGAAGACTACCATATGATCCAGCAATCCCACTACTGGGAATATACCCTGAGGAAGCCAGAATTGAAAAAGACCTACCAGGTTCCTCTGTCCATGCAATTTTCCAGGCAAGAGTACTGGAGTGGGTTGCCATTTTCTTCTCCAGGGGATCTTCTGGACTTGGGGAACAAACCCAGATTTCCCGCATTGCAGCTAGACGCTTTACCCTCTGAGCCACCAGGGAAGCACGTCGAAAAAGATACAGTGTTCATTGCAGCACTGTTTGCGCCAGCTGTTTTTTCAGTGCTCCGTTTACTAGGGGACCCGTTGACATTTAACTTTTCTGACCATTCCAGCCTGCATAAAATTATTTCCATCTTTGACTTCAGTGACCACTATTTCAGCCCCAAGGAGCCCATGGATCACAAGTTACTTATAAAAATTAAGCTCTGCTTTTCTTTTGAGTTGTAGTTGTTTTATAAAATGTAAGCTCTGTTGCGCTAATAGTTACTTACTAAACAATTTTAATAGTATAGAATTTAAATTTTGTCATTACAAAAAAAAAAAATAAAGCCTCAACCACAAACAAATTTACCATCACCTGTTTTGCTTCTTATCAGAAAAAGGCTGTAATTTGACTATGGAATAAGCTATTGACTGTATAGAAAATGTTATTATATTTTAAAGAGTTATGCAAACCATTACAACATAGAGATACACTATAGGCACAATTTTATTTTTTAAAAAATAATTAAAAACAATGAGACAAGGAGGTACAATAAAGCCAAACACTGACTGTGAGTTTTCCTACAAAGAACCTTGTCAAAATGGTCTTGTTTGGAAATGCACATCCATTTAAATCGTGTTTTTTTTTCCCCCTAAGAATAATATGGAGTGTAGAAATGCTTTCCTAGGCAGGAAGCTTTTTTAAAATTCATTTTGCTGAGCTCTAGGAAACGTAGCTTAGCAGCTACCTTGTATAGAAACCCCGAGCCACAGCACCCACGTGTTCAGCAGAGTCTGCCGTGGGCAGCAGTTCTGATACTGCTGTGTGCAACTGGCATTTACAGCATCCTGCCAGTTACACGCCCGTCACAATGCACGGTGCTTAGAGCAGGCCGGCAGTTCACACGAGGGTGATGGACAGCACGTGTCTGCATGTCGGTCCCTCTGTCTCCTGATGCAATTTAGGAAAGGACTGCTCCTTCAGGTCCACCTGGGATGCAGAGGGACAGGGCAGGTGGTGGCCCCATGACCTTGCTTCCTTTCCTTTCTTATAGCTCCATCGCAATTCCTTTTTTATTTGTTTTGATGTCATGGTGACACTTGTCATCTCCAAAGGCAACCTTGCGTCACCTAGACATACACTCATAATAAGTACCTGACCAGATAAGGATCTTCTTTCTCCAGTTACATTCATCAACCTTTACATGAGATTAGTTACAGTTATTTAATGTATAAATACTAATCAACTATCAGTGGTCTGAATCACCATGTTGAGGGAACTTGCTATGTTTAATATCAGAATACTGCTGTTATTTGTGTGTGAAAAGGCAGTGTTTTTTTTAAAAAATGTTTTGTATAGCAGAATTCATACAGAATTTGGTCAAAATGCTCATGACAAAAGCAATTAGACTATTTAAATTTGCGATTACATAAACCCATTTAAAAAAGTAAAGTATTCCACCATTAAAAAGTCTGTTCAGTTAATAAAATGGAAATCTGATACTTGTTTGTTAAGAATTATGCAGTGTGCTTCATTGTTAAAACACTGGATTATTCTCCCTGTAGTACCGTTTCTGTTAAAACCTGTATATGTCAATTATCCAGGACAGTTTTAAAGCAGTACATAAATGCATAAATTATTTTCAAACCCATGTTAAATTGCATGTCCTCAATTTACTTAAGGAGATTGGGGAATAGAAATGATCTATTGTTATATTTTAATAAGAAACTTAAAGCAAGTAAGGATGTATTGGGCAAGCAAAGGCTAAATTTTATGAAACATTTGTTCATTTGTAAGAATTCATTAAATTCACCTGAATTTAAAATTTCTCCTCACAATTTACCATTTAAGGTAATATGGGGGTCTAGGCATTCTGACTGACTGTTCTTCAAAAAAGCTTAGAAGCCATGAAAATATGTGTTTCATGATTGAATCAATACACAAGAAAGAAAGTAAAAATTCTTATTTGAAAACTAAAGAGAGAAAGAAGTCTAAAGAGAAGTAAAATTTGGAACCAGGTTTGACATTGGGGAAATTTGTCCAAAAAAGTCTAAAATCAGTTTTCTTAGCCTCTTGGAATTCAGGAAATAGGAGAGAACGTCCAGGGACCAAAAAAGTTGAGAGTCTGCTTGGACAGTGACCTTCCTTCAGCTGGAACCATTGAAAGTCTAAATCTTTAGTAAAATCATGAAATGAAACTCAAATCAGCCCTTTTGTCTTGGTGATGGAAAGAAAAACATACTGTGCTTAAACTTGATTCTGCGTGGGAGGTGAACACGTGTGCACAGGCAGATGTACACACACACACACACACACATACACACACACACACACACACACACACACACACACACACACACACACATACACACACACACACACACACACACACATACACACACACACACACACACACACACACACACACACACACATACACACACACACACACATACACACACACATACACACACACACACACATATACACACACACATACACACATATACACACACATACACACACACACACACACATACACACACACACACACACACACACACACACACACACACACACACACACACACACACACACACATACACACACATACACACATACACATACACACACATACACACACATGCCTCAATCTTTTGCTTAATCCTTGAGAAAAATATAAAACTGGGCCTCACATGTACATTCTTTGTATGACAAAAATAAAAAAAATATATAACACAAAACCCCATTGTTTATTTTAAAGTTGACTTAATATGGCAAAAGCAATAATACAAGTCTTTTTGGAGGATTTCACCTTCCTGTTTCACCTTCTCTGTTGAACTCGGAGAATTCCTCCAGAGAAAGTTTGCACTCACAGTCAAATTTCACTAAAGAAACAAGAAAGAACCATGAGTGATAACCTGCAAGTACAAGAAGCACTGAAAATAAAGCCATTTAAAAAACCATATATTACCGCAATCACCCAGAGAATGAAAATAAATATATATATAAAGTATATTAGATATGTTCAAAAAAGACTAGTTTGAAAATATAATCATGGAAAAAGAAAATGTGAAGAACAAACAAGATTTTAAAAAGAACCAAGTGGAATTTCTAGCTGTAAGAAGCAAGAGTGTGACAGCAGATAAGGCACAGCTGGGAGCTTTAGTAAACTGATAGAGCTGAAGAAGTGTTCTAGACTTGAGCACAAATGAGGAAACGGGAAATATGGTGGAAAACATGGCCTACATAGAAGAAAGTATGTGAAGGATGAACCTAGCCCTCACTGAATTCCTAAAAGCAGAGCTAGAGAACTATCATGGAGATTATATCTGAGAACTGATGAATGACAATGATCAATATATTCGAGAGCGCCTGTGAATCTTAAGCAGGAGAGTTAAAGAAAAGTGTCCACACCTTGACACATTAGAGTAAAATTGCAGAACCCCCAAAATAAAAGAAATAGCTTAAAAATAATCAGTGAGATTTAAAAAAAAAATCAGTGAGAAAAGGTAGATTGAATTAGAGAGAATGACAGTTATACTGGTTGTTGACTTGTAAAGCAGTTTCGAAAATAGGTTCCCTGACCTTAGGCTCCTATCCACAAGGACGTCTAAAGGAAGAGTTGTGGCCTCTGTATACAAAAGAAATAAACAAGGACCTGCTGGAGAGCACGGGAGCTATATTCAGCACCATGTAATAGCCTACAATGGAAAGTGATCTGAAAATGAATATATATACATACACACACACACATATATGTGTTTTTATGTGTGTATATATGTATATATCCTGGAGGAGGAAATTGCAACCCACTCCAATATTCTTGCCTGGAGAATCCCATGGACAGAGGAGTCTGGTGGGCTACAGTCCATGGGGTCGCAAAGAGTAGGACATAACTGAGTGACTAACATAGACATATATGTATAGGCTTCCCTAATGGCTCAGATAGTAAAGAATCTGCCTGCAGTGCAGGAAATATGGATTCCATCCCTGGGTTGGGAAGATCCCCTGGAGGAGGAAACAGCAACCCACTCCAGTATTCTTGCCTGGAGAATTCCATGGACAGAGGAGCTTGGCAGGCTACAGTCCATGGAGTCGCAAAGAGTAGGACATGACTGAGAAACTAACACTTCACTTCCTCTGTCCATGGGATTTTCCAGGCAAGAGTACCGGAGTGGGTTGCCATTGCCTTCTCCGCATTATATATATATATATATGCTAAATCACTTCATATATATATATATATATGGCTCATTTTACTGTACACATGAAACTGACACAACATTGTAAGCCAATTATACTTCAATTAAGAAAAAAATTAAAAAGACTTGCAGCCTGTCCTTGGAGAGATTGCCAATATACCCTGAGTCTCTACCTATTTCCCCTTCCAGTTGCCAAGAGCTTGAGGTGTGTCCTGGGACCTAAGGGGACACAGAAGTGTGGGATTTCCTCCAGAAAGCATTCAAGGAGGGAGGCTTGTATACCAATGGCATGAAGCAAGAAGGCTGCAGCTTAGAAACCACTGCATTCCAGCAAATTTGTTCTTTTCTTATGAATCACAGTTAAACTGTTGTCTAAAAGGTTTTCATGAATGAGAGGACTTCTGCAGACTGAGGCCGGAAGGACAGTATTACCAGATTGTCAGGGTTTGGGGGAGGAATCTCAGGAGAGCAGCCAGAGTATGCGTCCAGCCTAGCTGGTAGGGCTACTCATGGGGAACCACCAGCCATGTGCAGGGCTTCAGAGAGAATTCAGCAGTAAACTGCCCTTCACTTCTGGAGGAATCCACCGGAAGGTCACACCTGGCAAGTCAATCAGAGCATCAGTGCACTGGCCTTTCTTCTCTCCAGAGCACTTCCCACCGCGCTCCTGGGAGGAAAGGCAGGAAGCTTATACTTAAACACGGAGAAGAAAGACGCTTGCTGCTTGTTCCCTGGATTGGCCAAAGTCATGAAGAGAATTTAAGCAAGTACTGATGTTTCCATTCTTGTAGAGGTTAGAGGATTGTAATGAACACAACCAGGCGATTCTTGGGCCTGGAAGTGTCTAGAGCACTCTTCGTTACCTTGGGGCAAGTGGCTGATACCTGGGGCATCTACTGTCTACTTTGTTCAGGTCCAGGGGTTTCCATAAGCAGTGGGGGGAGGGGATGAGTTGAATGAGTTGATTTCTGATTGTATCTTTCCTAATTTTCCAGGTTCAGTACATGTTAAGAAAGGTGCTAATTTGATATTGCGTAGTTAAATTGATGTTCAAAGAGTTTATTGGATGATAGATTTGGAAATATAGTTTAAAATATCCGTTTATTACCTTGAATGCCTTCTAGCTTTATTATAAGAAAGAATGCTTTGGAAAATAACAAAAACTACATAAAAATGACTCTGTTTCAACCTATTAAGTGGCTAAATGCACTGTGTAGTTTGGTGGGGGGGAGGGTAGGAAATGGAGAAATTACAGGCCGGGGCGTCTCACTGAGGTATATCAAATCCTATTAGTCCAGGTAATTTCCTTGGCTGGAAACAGGACAGGGGAACTATTGTCTTGTCTGCTTTGGCAGAAATTTTTTATTTATCCTCCATGTCTGTTTCGTTTGCAGGTATTTCTATTACCATTTCCACACTTGCCCTGCTGGGTCCCTTTTGTCCCATGACAAAGTTCCTGTGATGTTCTTAGTAAATATTTAAAACTCTCACAATCATGTTTTAGCTATTTCTATGCTGAATAGTGCTATTTATTGCTGATAGCATCTCAGTAAGCTTTCAAAAAATGTATTCCTCCACTCTAGAGGAATGTGTGCCTTTGAAATTTGATTGCCTCCCAAGCTTGACATGAGGTTTATTCTCCTCATGAAGTAAACCACTTAATCTGGAATGCATACACATAAAGCTGAAACTTGAAAGGAATATGTCATCCCTGTATAACAGTGAAATATGACAATCCTAGACAACATGTTAAAAACCAGAGACATCACTTTGCCCACAAAAATCCATATAGTCAAAGCTGTAGTTTTTCCAGTAGTCATGTATGGCTGGGAGAATTGGACCATAAAGAAGGCTGAGTGCCAAAGAACTGATGCTTTTGAATTCTGGTGCTGGAGAAGACTCTTGAGAGTCCCTTGGACAGCAAGAAGATCAATCCAGTCACTCCTAAAGGAAATCAACCCTGAATATTCATCAGAAGGACTGATCCTGAAGCTGAAGCTCCAGTACTTTGGCTACCTGATGTGAAGAGCCAATTTATTGGAAAAGACCCTGATGCTGGGAAAGATTGAAGGCAGTAGGAGAAGAGGGCATCAGAGGATGAGAAGTTGGATGGCATCACTGACTCAATGGTCATGAGTTTGAGCAAACTGCAGGAGATAGTGGAGGCAGAGAAGCCTGGCGTGCTGCAGTCCATGGGGTCACAGAGTCAGACACGACTGTTCAGTGGTTGAGGGGGTGGTTTCTTTGTTCACCCTGTTTAAGGCTCTAGGAGCTTGACTCCTAAAGAGATACCATCACAGCACATCTAGTCCAGGGTTTTTCCTTCTATACCACAGAGTGTCTCTTATTTCTTTGTTTGTTTCCTTACTATTTTTTGTTTGTTTTTAAAATACAGCCCGGGTCACAGTATAACTAGTAGAAGTTTGTGGTTGTATACTTAAAGAGTTCCCAGAAAATGATTAATAACATGGTTGGTGGGGGAATTTGCCAACAGAATCCTAAAACTTAGTAAATGAGAGAAGAAAGTTATGTGTGGCTGTAAGTTCCAGAAGAGTAGAACAAGTAGGTATGTGCATGTTCTGAGTTGATCAGAAACATAAAAGGCCGTTTAAACTAGTTTTCTTGTAATAAAAGAAAAAGCAAGTGTACTGCCTTGTAAGTTAGAGTTGGAGAGTTCAGTGAGAAACCTCCCGGGTCATGGGTGAGCTGCCTAAAGCGTTAGTCTAAAGAGCTGCGGGCGTGATGGTTCTGTGCTGCTCTCGTGAGTCAGACGTTTGGCCAAAGGCCTAGCTTCTTCCAGTCCGGTGGGACCCTCGGATGAGACCAGAGAGGCTTCTGCCTTCTAGCGGAAAAGTCGAAGGCAGATCATTATAGATCAGGCGTGACTCGAAGGCTACCTTAATTAAACACCTAATTGGATATTGGAAGAATTGTTCCCCCCCTTACAATTTCTACGAGTTTTGTTTTCCTTCTGTGCTTCTGGAAGTTCTATGAAGCTGCATTTTAATCTGTGGTTAGACTGAAAGTGTTGGGCACAGGTTATGGTGTTGGATGGTATATACTGTAAGTTTGCTTCAGCCATGAAATTCCATGAAAGTTTGTAGGCAACTTTATTTTGAAAAGAACTGCTATTGAAATCTGGTTTTAAAGCACTTATTTTTTGCTTTGTAAACTCAAAGGATTATGTGCTATATTTTTAAATTTGTAATATCATTATGTGAGAAAAAAATAAAACCTTTACATTAACTCCTTTCTCTTTCATTTTTAAGAGTTTTAATCTTGAATTTAAAGTTGTGCTTACCATATGTATCCTTTAAGGTCTTATTTTCTATGAAGAAAGTAATCCAGTTGATCTATTATTAGTAGTATGTCTACTTTTTGTCTTAAAAATCTGTAATTATTAGCAAGGGAGGCCTTTTAATTTTACATGGGAAATAATAAATGTTTCAGAAGTTTAACATCTTAAATCGTATATTATCAAGGAAAAAGATAAAGGTAAGTAAAAAAGCCTTTCCAAGCTTTTACCAAAACAATTGTAGGAAATTTCTCATCATGCTTCTATTATTCTTCTGTCTTGAAAAGTACCCTCAGAGACATAATGGCCACAACCATTTCATTTTCTAACTTATTAAGCAGTCTGAGGGTGAATTGAGAGTTTCAGTTCCAGGTTATGGTGATAATTACTAAGTGCAAAAGCCCCTGTTGCCTTTCATTAAGCAGTTATAATATTTAATTGAGACTACAGGGTGTCAATAGTCAGCATCATACCATGGATAATTATCCATACACATAAAAGAACACTGAGGGTACTTTCAACAATAAGACAGATTATCAAAAAATTACATTTTTAATTTAAGTTTTGACTTGAGTCGTTTCAGTGATTAAATACACATCTCTGCATTTTTCTGCAAATGAGGATATAAAGCTAAATAAATGAACCATAAAGTGGGGAAGGGAAAAAAAAAAGTTTTCACTGTAACATAAATGGATGAATGTAGTATGCATTAACAAATCACAGTGTCTCTTCTAAAAGCTGTCTCAGGAAGGAGAGCCGCTGACCCAGGCGGTCAAAGATTCCTGCCAGTTTGGCTGGGAAAGGGTCCTCTCCTTGGCGAGCCTGGCACTGCCAGGATCGTGGGCCAAAATGTCTGGGTGGCCTTTGCTCCAGCCTTTGGCCCCCACAACTTGGCTTCTGGCAGGGTACTTATCTCTTTGACCACTGACTGGGAAACGACTGAAAAGGGAAGAACTTGAAAGGAACTGGAACTTTTTTGTGCCTCTCTTTGAAAGTTTGCTTTTAAGGGAAGTCCAAGATATGAGGAACTTGCAAATAAAAGCAAGTTTGCGCCATGAAACATCACGTGCTAACAATTCTCTCATAGGAAATAGAAATCTAGAATTCTAGGAAAAAAAAAAAGGCTTTATGGTGTCAAGAATTAATTCAACGGTTCTGATAAATGCTGCTGTGAAGAGTGCAAGGAACCTGCAGGAAACTCCTGAAATGATGGAAAAAGAAATTAAAAAAAGATGCTCTCCTGGTTCTAAGGCAAGTGAAATTATTGTTGCCATTAAAAAATTTTCTTCCAGTTTATATTTGGTAAGTGCTTTAATAACTTCTTACATCATCCATTTCCAGCTTACCTGAGAGGTAGGAAGAGAGCAAGCATTTTTATTGTTTTAGCTATGATTTATTTTTATGAACATCATTTTCCACTTTTGTAATCACAGCCATGTATTTCCATGGGGCTGGGAAGACTATGCTTGACTACCTCTGCCAGTTGCCAGTTGTCCATTAAAAATAGAGCCTAGGGCTTCCCTGGTGGTCCAGTGGTTAAGAATCCACCTTGCAATGCAAGAGACACCAGTTCAATGTCTGGCCTGGGAAGATCCCACGTGCAGCAGGGCAGCTAAGTCCATGAGCCACAACTAGTGAGCCCACGCGCTGTAGCTACTGAAGCCTGCACACGCTGGAGCTTGTCCTCCGCGGCCCAGGAAGCCACTGCAACTAGACCGTAGCCCTGCTCTGTGCGGCTAGAGAAAGTGCACAAGCAGCAACGAGACCCACCGCAGCCACACAATAGAGTCTGGTTAGCCACTTCAGTCCATGGATTAGACATCTAGTTTTAAGAGAAAAGGAGGGCTTCCCTGATGGCTCAGAGGTTAAAGCGTCTGCCTGCAATGCAGGAGACCTGAGTTCAATCCCTGGGTCAAGAAGATCCCCTGGAGAAGGAAATGGCAACCCACTCCAGTATTCTTGCCTGGAGAATCCCATGGACAGAGGAGCCTGGTGGGCTACGGTCCACGAGGTTGCAAAGAGTCGGACATGACTGAATGACCTCACTTTCACATTCTTTAAGAGAGAAAAAAAATGATATTTGAAATATAAATCCGATATTTATGAAGTACACAAGAATTATAATGGTGGGAACTTAGTTTCAGAAAAAAGAAAAAAGATTTGCTCACCTTACTGGGAGCTAGATTTGTAGGTGTAACTCAAAAATTGCACAAAGCAACCTCTGGCCATTTTTTTGAGAGGATGGATTTGATTTAAAGGATATTCAGGACTTCACCCATCTCCAGGAAGGCCAGAGAGTCAGATTCTGCACGTGACAGAGAGACCAGAAGACCAGGGACAAGAACCAATCGAATCCACATTTCAGGGCGTCTGCGTTACCAGCTCGGCCACTGATGGACTGAAGCTGGTGCTCCCATATGAAAGCTGCATCTCCAAGGGGTCCTGGTTGTCTTTCTTGCCTGCTTTGCTATTTGATGGGGCAACTGATTGGCAGATTATAGGATGTATCCATGGCCATAATCAGGATATCTACAGTGGAGTAAGGGGTTCCAGGGTGGGGTTGTGAGGTTTAGATTTTCTTTTTATCAGTGAAGATGGTGAGGGAAGGGTGACAGGAGGGCCCTGGATTTTCTTAATGAGTCAAATATATGCATGCACATATGCTAAAGGCCGTCAGTCATGTCCGCCTCTTTGTGACCCTATGGACTGCACCATAGGGTGCTTTGCACCACCAGGCTCCTCAGTCCATAAGGTTCTCCAGGCAAAAATACTCGAGTGAGCTGCTGTACTCTTTTCCAGGGATTGAACCCAGGTCTCCTGCAATTCAGGCAGATTCTTTACTGGCTGAACCACCAGTTAAAAGTGAAACTGTTAGTCGATCAGTTGTGTCCAACTCTTTGCAACTCCATGGACTATAACCCACCAGGCTCCTCTGTCCATGGACTTCTCCAAGCAAGAATAATGGAGTGGGTTGCCATTCCTTTTTCCAGGGGATCTTCCTGACCAGGGATCGAACCCAGGTCTCCTGTAATGCAGGCAAATTTTTTACCATATGAGCCACTAGGTAAGCCTCAAATATATGCATCAGTTCAGTTCAGTTCAGTTTCTCAGTCGTGTTCGAGTCTTTGCGACCCCATGGACTGCAGCACGCCAGGCTTCCCTGTCCATCTCCAACTCCTGGAGCTTCCTCAAACTCATGTCCATTGAGTTGGTGATGCCATCCAACCATCTCATCCTCTGTTGTCCCCTTCTCCTCCCACCTTCAATCTTTCCCAGCATCAGCGTCTTTTCAAATGAATCAGTTCTTCGCATCAGGTGGCCAAAGTATTGCAGTTTCAGCTTCAATATCAGTCCTTCCAATGAACACCCAGGACTGATCTTCTGTAGAATGGACTGGTTGGATCTCCTTGCAGTTCAAGGGACTCTCAAGAGTCTTCTCCAACACCACAGTTCAAAAGCATCAATACTTCGGTGCTCAGCTTTCTTCACAGTCCAACTCTCACATCCATACATGACCACTGGAAAAACGATAGCCTTGACTAGATGGACCTTTGTTGGCAAAGTAATGTCTCTGCTTTTGAATGTGCTATCTAGGTTGGTCATAACTTTCCTTCCAAGGAGTAAGGATCTTTTAATTTCATGGCTATAATCACCATCTGCAGTGATTTTGGAGCCCCCCCCACCACCACCAAAATACAGTCTGACACTGTTTCCACTGTTTCCCCATCTATTTCCCATGAAGTGATGGGACCAGATGCTAAGATGGCATTAAGATCTGGTCCAAGATGGGACCAGATCTTCGTTTTCTGAATGTTGAGATTTAAGCCAACTTTTTCACTCTCCTCTTTCACTTTCATCAAGAGGCTTTTGAGTTCCTCTTCACTTTCTGCCATAAGGGTGGTGTCATCTGCATACTGAGGTTACTGATATTTCTGGTATATGCATAGGCCCAGGCAAAGCGAAAAGGTGTCCCAGCCGTGAGCTGAAGAAGCCCTGAACTCACCCAGGCCGAAGAAAACAGTTTCTCAAGAAGTTTGTCCTGTGGATATATCCTCCTGACGTTTCCATAGTTCTAGAAATTTGCATCATTATTTCTGATGTATCTGGATTCAGAGGCAAGTCCTTATGCATTTTATGACAGACAGCTGTTGGATACATCATTCAAATGTTTTCCAGCCGTACTGACTGAGGAGTTAGCATGTTAACTGAGACTCCAGAGGAGTCTCCTGAGAATTGTCAATTGAGTTTTTTCCCTCCAATGAAATCAACTTTCAAAGAGGCACTGCTAAAATGAAAACATTCCAAGAGAAGTCTTTTTTATTGTGATATGAACACTTAGAGTGAGATTTAACCTCTGAAGAAATTACTGGGTGAACCATACAATATTGTCATTTATTGTTATGCACAGGAATGTGTTGTACGATAAATCTCCAGAACTTACTTTGTGTAGGAGAAACTTTTAGCCATTGACTGATAACTCCCAATTTCTCCCTCCCCCAGCCCCTGGGGCAACATGGGAGAACCTGGAAGAGATTTTGTCAAGTGAAATAAAAATTAGGCACAGACAAATACCCGGTGATTCCACCTCCATGAGGAATGTAAAGTGACCATGCTCATAGCAAGTGTTGGTGGGATTTTTGTTTGCAATGAATCCCACCCCTTAAAAAAAAAAGTTTTGAGTGAGATTTGCTTTGACAGTGTTAGTCTCTCAGTCATGTCCAACTGTTTGCAGCCCCATGGACTGTAACCCGCCAGGTTTCTCTGGCCATGGGATTTCCCAAGCAAGGATACTGGAGTGGGTTGACATTTCCTTCTCCAGGGGTTCTTTCTGACTCGGGGATCGAACCCAGGTTTCCTGCATGGCAGGCAAGCCCATTACCATCTGATCCCGTGCTTTAATTGATCATGATTACAGGTCACTAAGAACTCTCTGTTGCAGCATATCAGTGGAGTCATACTGTTTGCATAAGCATTGGGTTGATGTTACAAAAATATGAACAGTTAGATGTCATGTGAAAAATAGGAAATGCGACAATGAAGTCATGGCAATATTTTAAAAAAATGCTTTCCCCTGCGTGAGATCTTTGGACCAACCCGTTTCAACTCTGAAAGATGTATTAATGTGTAAAAAAAAAAAAAAATTAAGGAAAATAAAGGTGCTGTATCTGAGCTACCCCCTACAAGATTAAGAATTTAAGTTAATTATTGTAAAATTAGTCCTTCCCTACATCTAAACTTAAAATTATCTTAGGAATTTTCTGGAAATGTGACTCATGTGTATTCAAATAACAATATAAATTTATCCCTATTTTTAAATAGGAAAGATTGCTGGTAACTTGGCAGTTTAATAGGCATTCAAATGCTTCAGAATTATCAAGTGAAAGTTTATGCTAAAACAGCAGCAATCTGCTTAATCTCCGAACCAGTGTTGTTATTTATAATAAGCAGAAGTTAATCACAAAAACCTAGATTTGAAAGGTATCTCTCCACAATTATGGATGAGAAATAACCATAAAACGCAACCTGTATTTATTTTGGAACAGTAGTTTTGATGCAGAGTAAACCCAGGAATATGTTTAGCAGCAAGAAGAAAACCAATTTAAATAGCATGCTGATTCCATTCTGTTTGAGTATAAATAATATATATAATAATGATGACAATGTATTATTACGCAGTACCCCTTAATTTTCAGACCTAGGATATCTGTTTTTTTTTTTTTTTTCCTTTATACTATTCCTATGAATTATTCAGGGGAGATATTACTTTCACTTTACAAATGGGATAATTGAGAACTCAACAAATTATGTAATTTATCTCAGGACACAGAGCTGATTAGTGGGAGAGCTACTGCCAGGAACCTCAAGATTACCTGGGATATTCTTTTTCAATTCTGAGATCTTCTGGGACATTTCGGGATTTACACCCTTCACTGGAAGCTACTGTTGCAGATGTAACTTTCAGGTTTCATCTGGCAGTTCCTTCTGATTCCAGAGATCTCTTGTTAAGAGAGGTTTTGGTAAGAGTGTAACTGCAACGTATTTTCAGATCACCCCTACCTACCCCGGGCTCCTAGAATCAGATGTGCTATCGCAGCATGAAACAAGAGTCCTTGCACTCCTCCCCCAGGTCACTTTTCCTTTAGGAAACCTAAGTCCTCACTAAGTGGGTATCATTGGAGTAGGGCTAGGCAGACTGGGGTTGGATCAGGCCCAGGTTTCAAAAGAATTGGGATGTTATTACAGTTTCATTTTGAAGGCAGTTTTCGATTTATACCAATGAGCATTTATTGAATAGCTACTGCTGCTGCTGCTGCTAAGTCACTTCAGTCGTGAGCAACTCTATTGAATAGCTACAACGTGCTTTTAGACGTTTTGTCCTGGTAGTTTAGTGGATTAGTCATGCCCAGCACTCTGTGACCCCATGAACTGTAGCCTGCCAGGCTCCTCTGTCCATGGAATTCTCTAAGAGAATACTGGAGTGGGTTGCCATTTCCTTCTGCAGGGGATCTGAATGTCCCAAGGACAACCCAATTCTCCTGCATTGCAGGTGGATTCTTTACCAACTGAGCCACCAGGGAAGCCCAGACATTTTGGATATATACTTAAACATCCAAGTCAGGTCTTGCCAGACGTCTTAGCATCAGGGAACAGATAGAAGGGGGTGACGTTGGCACAGGGATGAGTGGGTGAAGGAGGCGGCTGGTCAGGGATGAGAGATCAGTGTATCCACAAGCAGCTGAGGCACTGTGTTCTAACTCTCCGCTGGGATCCTCACCAGTGTGTGCCGGGCACTGGAGGCAACTCTCCGCCCGGATCCTCACCAGTGTGTGCTGGGCACTGGTGGCAACTCTCTGCCCAGATCCTCACCAGTGTGTGCTGGGCACTGGAGGCACCAGCGTTGCCGTGAGACTGTCAGAGACACAGCCCCACCCAGACCTGATGAGTCAAAATCTGTATTTTAGCAGAAACCCGCCTGATCCTCCTTATGCACATTGCACTTACAGAAGTGCTGGTTTAACTAGTATTCAAACCACGCTCCTGGGAAGTCAGCTTTATCAGGGGATACTAATGTACATCCAAGTTTGAAAAACAGTGAGGACAGCTTTTTAATTTTTTTTTAAACTAATGCCTGAGTCTCATCCACAGATTGGTTTGATAGGTTTGTGGTATTTTTAATGATCCTAGGTGTGTCTTATGAGAGGCACTACTTGGGGAAAAATTGCTCTAAGTAAAGCAGTGAGCTAGATGTTATGCCTATTTTACAGATGGAGAAACTGAGAGCAAGCATACAAGAAGGAGTGAGAAATACTCCATGTGTATATGTACCACAGCTTGCTTATCCATTCTTCTGCTGATGGACATCTAGGTTGCTTCCATGCCCTGGATATTACAAACAGTGCTGTGATGAACACTGGGGTACACGTGTCTCTTTCCCTTCTGGTTTCCTCAGTGTGTATGTCCATCAGTGGGGTTGCTAGGTCATATGGAAGTTCTATTTCCAGTTTTTTAAGGAATCTCCACACTGTTCTCCATAGTGGCTGAACTAGTTTGCATTCCCACCAACAGTGTAAGAGGGTTCCCTTTTCTCCACACCCTCTCCAGCATTTATTGTTTGTAGACTTTTGGATAGCAGCCATTCTGACCGGCGTGAGACGGTACCTCATTGTGGTTTTGGTTTGCATTTCTCTGATAATGAGTGGTGTTGAACATCTTTTCATCTGTTTGTTAGGCATCTGTATGTCTTCTTTGGAGAAATGACCCCAGTGCTCATCACAGCACTGTTTATAACAGCCAGGACATGGAAGCAACCTAGATGTTCATCAGCAGACGAATGGATAAGAAAGCTGTGGTACACATACACAATATTACTCAGCCATTAAAAAGAATACATTTGAATCAGTTCTAATGAGGTATGAAACTGGAGCCTATTATACAGAGTGAAGTAAGCCAGAAAGAAAAACACAAATACAGTATACTAATGCATATATATGGAATTTAGAAAGATGGTAGTGATAACCCTGTATGTGAGATAGTAAAAGAGACACAGATGTATAGAACAGTCTTTTGGACTCTGTGGGAGAGGGCGAGGGTGGGATAATTTGGGAGAATGGCATTGAAACATGTATATTATATGTGAAATGAATCGCCAGTCCAGGTTTGATGCATGAGACAGGGTGCTCAGGGCTGGTGCACTGGGATGACCCAGAGGGATGGGATGGAGAGGGAGGTGGGAGGCAGGTTCAGGATGGGGAACACATGTACATGTACATCCGTGGCAGATTCATGTCAATGTACGGCAACCTCCCCCCCCCAAAAAAAAAGGAGTGAGAGAACTCTATTTGTGAATGGTAGAGTTGGACTTAAAATTTAGACCCCAAACTCATTTATTGTATCTAAAAAGTGGTCTGTGCTCTTATATTACACAGCTTCCTGAGGATTTTTGTAAAACTTATTGTATTTTTTCTAAGAGATGCTTCAACTGGAGAAGAAAATGTATTCCTGTTCAGGAAAATACAGCTACAACCCTTCAAGAAAAATGTAAAAATATAAACATTTTCTAGATCAATTCTTTTTGTGACTATTGTTCTAAAGACATGAAAACAATTACATCCTTTGCCTATATTACAATTAATTTTAAGATGACTACATTCAAAAATGTATTCTATTCACCCATTTATTGTTATATTATCTTTTGTTTCTCATAAATGATCTATATAAATTATGTAAAAATCGATCCTAAAGATTTGAAGGCACTCGTTGAAAGGGCATTTATATTTTAAACACATTTTGAAAACCAATTTCACATGTGAACCAAATTAGAAAGGTTAATTAGGAGAGAAAATCTGAGCTATATTCACCATGCAAATTTGGGTATTATTTCAAAGGCCTCTCTCTTTCTAATCTCGGCAACTGAACCAATTTCACAGGTCAAACCAGCCAGCTGGTTAGTCACTGAATGGATACCGACAGGATGGACCCCAGGACAGATGAAAGGATGGATCCGTCTCTATGAGGCACAGCAAAATAATATTTGAGATTAGAAAGACATGGATTTGAATCTCATCCTAGTAGCAAAGCTCGGGCAGATTCCACAATCTTACATACTATTTGCTCCTCATTTACTAACTAAGGGAAACAGTGTATGCTGAATTAAGTGGTTAGCCAGCTAAGAAACATGGTGTGTAAAAGCTTCAGAGTATTTTTCCCATTCTCAGTGGTCTGTGGGCTAATATTACCACACCATGAAGACTTGGTGTCAAGCATTTTAAGATCTGCGTAGCAGCTACAGTGCTCTAGACACTCTTCCCAATGTTTATTTACTCCAGCTCATTGCTCCAAGAGGCCAGGCTGAATCGGGATTCAAACCCAGGTCTATGTGCTTTAGGAGCTTCCCAGGTGTCTCAGAAGGTAAAGAATCTGCCTGCAATGTAGCAGACCCAAGTTCGAACCCAGGGTCAGGAAGATGCCCTGGAGAAGGAAATGACGACCCACCCCAGTACTCTTGCCTGGAGAATGCCACAGATAGAAGAGCCTGGCGAGCCCCGGTCCATTGGGTTGCAAAGGGTCAGACGTGACTGAAAAGAATTTCTCCCAGCTTCGTGATTCCCAAGTTTTACTCAGGTGCTTCTTTCAAGGCCAAGTCATGTATGAGCTACAGTAACTCACAGGAAAAATAAGTGATGGCTTGGATTCTAGGAGCTGAGCTGGGCACCAGGACACAGAATAAACTAAACGGGAACTGGTAACCATCCAAAAGCAGTGTTGAACTTTGAATCTATAAGTCAGGGTTCCTCTCCAAAGGAACAGATTCAGTCAGAGCGAAAGGGAGGGAGAGATTTATTCCAAAAATTGGCTCATATGATGGATGGATGGAGACTTGAGTTCACTTGTTCAGTTGTGTCCAACTCTTTGCGACCCCATGGATTATAGCTTGCCAGGCTCCTCTGTCCATGGGATTACTCTGGCAATAATACTGGAGTTGGTTTCCATTTCCTTCTCCAGGGGATCTTCCTGACTCAGAGATTGAGCCTGTGTCTCCTGTGACTCCTCTGGGCAGGTTCTTTACCACTGAGTGACCTGGGAAACCTTGGGTGGAGACTAGTAAATTTAAAATCCCTAGGACAGACCGGCAAACTGGAATCTCAGGCAGGCCATCTAGGGAAGTGCCTGGAGGTAGAATTTCTCCTTTTCTGGGAACCCTTGGATTTTGCTTTTAATATCTTCAACTGATTGGGCAAGGCCCACCCACATGCTAGAAGGATGTCTCCTTTACATAAAGTCAACAGACTGTAATTGTTCATCACATCTACAAAACACCCTCACAGCCATATCTGTGACCACATTGGACAACCAACCGGGCACCACAACCTTGTCACCTTGGCCTAAAACTAACTGTCACAGAGGACAAAGTCTGAGTGTAGTCACATACTGTTATTTATAAAGGTTTGACTCAAAGTCCACGCATCTTTCTCTTCCCTTCTTTTTTTTTAAATTTAATTTTATTTTTTAACTTTACAATATTGTATCAGTTTTGCCATATATCAACATGAATCTGCCACAGGTATACACATGTTCCCCATCCTGAACCCTCCTCCCTCCTCCCTCCCTGTACCTTTCTCTTCCCTTCTGCGTGCACAGGCACCTCTGAATTTCTAGAGCGTTTGGAGTCAGTTGGGCGCATGCAGCACCTGACAGGCACTTGGCATATTTTCCAGTGATTTTACACATGTCATATTTTGTTAGGGAAGCTATCTCAATGAACTTGTGTTTGAATTTTCAGTGGGCTAATATTGTGGAGTATGTGGTTAATGCAGAATGACAAAGGCTCAGGAAATGCATCAGTTTCAAAAAGTATCTTTTGGATATTTATTATTTGTTTTGTTCTCTCTGCTTTCTGAAGAGGCGGCTTCTTTTCTCTCTAACGCATCATGTCCCTACAAAGGCATTATCATTCCTGATTCAGTTGGGGTAAGAATTAAGCTAACTGGCAAAGAGGCCCAGTCTGCTTGGTGCTTCATTTAACGAAGAGCCATTTCAGCTGGTTAAGTGAACCCTTGTCCAGTCACCAGTGCTGCTCACACAGTGCTGGTGGAGGTGGGATCCGGGGCACTTCTTCTCCACGAGAAAATGCGTCAGCACCACTTGGAGGGTCTCTGAGGCTTTGCTCCTAGAGTTCCATGTTGGTAGATTTTGAGGGAGGTCCCAGAATCTCAGTTTCCAACAGGTTTTAAGATGCTGCTGCTGCTGCTACCCTAGGGACCACACTCTGAAAACTGGTATTTCAATGCTTAAATGCAGCAGCAGGAACTTTAAAATCTCTCCATAGCTGTTTTCCTCAAACAAGATGCCAGACTTACCTTTAACTTGGTGTCTTTCTCTGTTCAAAGGGGCCAGTAACAATACTGTGTGTTGTACGATTATTGTGAGAAATAAACAAGAAATCACTTATAATGCCAAGAGCATGATAATCACTCGGTAAACTGACCACTGTTAATTCAAATATCACAGTGATTCTGTAGGTGAGAGAAACAACCATGAATTCTGTAGTTTTTTGGTTTTTTTGGTTTATGGTAGTTGCTTTACAATGTATTGGTTTCTGCTGTACGGCTAAGTGGATCAGCTGTATGTACACAAGTATGCCCTTCCTCCCGGGCCTCCCCCAACCCCAGCGCTCTAGATCATGACAGAGCCCTGAGCTGAGCTCCCTGCGCTACGCAGTAGCTCCCCACTAGTTATCTGTTTTACACATTGCTGCTGTTTTTTAGTCACTCAGTCGTGTCCGGCTCTTTGTGACCCCATGGACTGCAACACACCAGGCTCCCTTGTCCTTCACTATCTCCCAGAGCTTGCTCAAACCCCTGTCCACTGAGGTGGTGATGCCACCCAACCATCCCATCCTCTGTCGTCCCCTTCTCCTCCTGTCTTCAATCTTTCCCAGCATCAGGGTCTTTTCCAATGAGTTGGATCGTCACATCGGGTAGTCAGAGTATTTGGAGCTCCAGCTTCAGCATCCGTCCTTCCAGTGAATATTCAGGGGTGATTGCCTTGAGGACTGACACAGGGCTGTGTGTATTTGTCAGTGCTAGTCTCCCAGTTTGTCCCCCTCCCCTTATAATGTTTTGATGCTGTGAGCCCCCACTTGTTACTGATCAGCTTCCACCAGCATCCAATGACCCCACGTGCTTCTGGTCCTGAGCACACCCAGCCGTATCTTCCTGATGGCCTACAGCTCTTTTCTGGCACTTCTCATGTGTGTGTGAAGGGGATGAAAATCAAGAGTTATGAAAATCTATACAACTCATCTTAAATTTTAAAAAGTAGAACATTCATTTATATCCCAGAGGTACCTACGGATAAATATGGTGCATCCCACCCCCCACCCCCCCCACACACTTCAGTGAATGTTTTTTAACATTTGCTTTTTTACTTGAGTCTTGATGTTTTCCTTTTGAATATCCCTAAGAGTGCTTCTCTGGAGTTGTCTAAATACTGAATGTTCATAAATATTTTTTTCTTAGGTTTTTTTTTCTTTAAAGCATCAAATGTAAAAATAGTCTTAGTTATCCTTACTACTTAAAATAATTTTCATCAGTTCAATTTAAAGGCATTCTCCTTTTCATCGTACACTTAATTTAAAATCATTCTGAGGTCATCCATTAAATGTCAAAACAACAACAACAACAACAACTTTTTTGGTGCCTTTTTTGTCCTCTATTTGCTTTAAACCCTCCTTAAACTAAACAAAACCCAAGGCGAAATCTCCACCTGGAAAACTTGAGACGTTTGATTCGTTTCACCAGTTTCATGCAATTTAATTTGGGTTCCTTTTTCGAGACAGTCTAGAATATAAACTTTCTCTTAAAGAGATCACTTTGGAAAATCCACCTACACAAGTTGAAATCAACGGTTTCCTTACAGAAAGGACCCTGGGGCAAGAATTAGTGGGAATTACTCCATGGGTACGTCTGCTACTAGTTTTTTATGCTTGATGGCTTGTCAGTTGGCAGAAATCAATGGTTCTCTTCACACCACAGAGCAGCTGAGGAATAGGGCAGACTACAAGTTATCAGCACCCTGAGTGTGGATTAAACATTTCGTGGCTGCCTCTGCAACATGTGCCCTGAAAGCACCACTTGGTTCAGAATCACAAAGGACTGAGTTTAGCAAAGCTTTAATTTAAAAGAGACACAGGTGACAGCTCTGTTATTTTTGCACGTTCAGATGCATCCGCAGCTGGTTTTATTTATCTCAGCCGTATATGCCCGTATTTGTTGTAATTACTAGTCTCGGATGTACTTAAAGATAAATATCTCAAATGCCTATCCGGCTAAATTAAATTAAGGAAATCACACTTTTCACCTGCACCCACTTTGGCCCTGCTCTGCTGTGGATAATAGCAACAATTTAAAAGTTTGTGCCTCATTTCATCTCCCCCATCAGAAGTGCTTCCAAAGAAGTCCTGGGTTTCCTATCTCTTCCAACTCAATACGCTCCATAACGGCATTGTTCCCTCTATATTCAACACAGCAAGAACGATTTGTTTCAGAGCTTCTTACCTGCTCATAAAATGCTTTTAAATGCATTTTGACGGCTGGGAATGTGAAAGTGTTGGTGCCCAAGAAGTGTGGCTTGACCCGTTTTAATTCTTCTCCCAGTTTGTCCTTCAGTTTGGGATTGCAGACTTGGCTTCGGTGTTCGTTTGTTTACCGTTCACTTGTGGCTCGTTCACCGTGAGCAGTGTGTGAAACAACAGGGCGAGGGGTTCACGTAACGTCAGAGTCAGCATGGGGAAAATCAGTGAGAGTCTGGAAGTTTGGCAAAGGGGAGAGAGACATAATAAAATGAGAAGGCAGATTAAGAAGATGAAGTTGCAGAGTTTTTTAAAAGGAGTTTGCTTGGCAAGCCGCACAGAAGTTTGCCCATGAAAATGTCAAGAAGATATGGTATTTGCCTCCCAAATGCTTATACACGTTCCTTCAGGAAAAACAGCGAATCTGTTTGCAGTAGTGGCACTCGGTTGACTTGTTTTCAGATGGGAAGACAGAGTTTTATTTACTTACTTTAAAATTTGAAACAAGACCTGATGTGCACCTCTGTTGAGGAGTTGACTGGCTTATGAGTAAGAATAGTGGCCTTTGCAACCCCAGCGTCAACACTAACTTCTGCTCCTCTTGAGATCTGAGTATGTTCATTAATGACCTGGCTGCCTGGAAGGAGCGGCTGCAGAGCAATTCCTCCAACAATATTTGGGAGAATTAGACCGCCTGTCAAGAATGAACGAGAGAAAATGTCAGTCAACATACTTATACAATGAAGAAATATTGAATAGGTAAGCAGGTGATGCAGGGTGGAAATTTACATGTTTTTGCCCGATAAAACCACGGCAAGAGAAGTATGTTAGTTTCAACAGAAGAGAGTCGTATAGTACCAGATTTCTTCTTTACAGGTTGTGCTGTTTATTTAAAAAGTATTTCTATTACTTTGATTTATCACTTTAAATCAAAGGGATCCTCTCCAAATGTCTCTCTGAAGTGGATATCTAATAATGAACATTGAAGAATTCTGAGTGGATGGAAGCCAAGTCCTTTTCGAGAAAGACCGTCAGATTGATTTTGTCTGGCTTAATGTCGTGGTTACTGTTTGACTGCCTTGCATTTTTTCTAAAGCAAATTTTTTTTTGACCCCCCTCCACCAACCCATTCATTTAAAGGGACTCTCTTCAGAAAGACTTGTGATTTTCCTCAGCACAATAGACTTTGCCTGACATTCACTCTCCTTAAATAAATGATATTAAACCCTAGTCCTGCTTCAGGTACTTAACTCAGCAAATCAGCCTTTGTGATAACCCCCTGGAGGTGAGATAGATTTCTGGATTTGGATCTGCTGGCAGTGGGATCATTAGCTTAGTCACTAATTCTTTGCCACCACTTCATCAGTTAAAGTACACTGTTTTAATTCTTTATTTGTAAACTTGAGGGGTGGGGGTGGGGTAGGTGCATGACAGGTGATAATAGAGATTCTTAGCTGCAATGCTTATTGAAATATGTGAAGCTATACTTTAACACATTTTAATAATTATTGGGCGTCCCCCTAAATAACACTAAATCTTTTCAATGAAAGCTCTTGAAATTATAGGAAAGTCAAAACAAGGTCTTGTTTACCATCCATTGTATCATAAAAGCTGCCAGGTGTGTTCAAACAGGTACTAACTTTCAGTTTTAATTCAAGATAAACATTTTAGGATGTAATGAATTGAGTAAATCTGAATGCTGAGTTCTGCCCCTTTACGAATGATTAAGGGGATGAACAGAAGTCTCCTTTGTCCTACACACTTCTACGTTCTCTGCTCCTCCCCCTTCATCTTCACTGTCTGCCTAGACAAACTTGATCTTGACCTGGGAAGAGAAACATAAACATCATTTCTCTTGCCTCTCTTCCCACTTTCCACCAAAAGATACGTCTCAGCAAAAGTTACCAAGCCCATGCATTTTCTTAATCTTGTAGCTACTGCAAATGTTCGAACTCCCGAAATAACCTGCAACATTGCAACATTCATGTTCTCTCCAATGTCTAGTAAATCATAGTGTCTTTTTTTCAATGCTTCCCTTAAATTGATACTTCCCATAAAAAATAGTTTTCAATCTGATTCATGGGCATTATTGAAAGTAAGCCTATTTCATACATTGTACAGATCTTTCTTCTGCCAATATGAAGTGTTTATAACTTTTTTTTTTCTGACCAAATCCTTTATGGTAAAGATCACAATCTGATGAGAAGTATCTCCTTTGAAAGGATTAGAGACTCTAGATAGATACAAAAAAGATAAGAGGAAGTAGACACATGTTAACTTATGGCACAGCAAAGGGGATACTTTATGGAAATGAACTCAGGAGATAATAATTTGGATTTGACAAGGTGATAATTAAAGTCCCCAGATAGATTTCTTTTACATCTGCATGCCTTTCAGTAAAGTTGGTTAGCATATTAACTACTGCTGGAGAATACTAAAAAGTATTCATGGGATGCAAAACTGCAAATTATTATTCATTTCAATTTGTATAATAAGTGTAACGAAATGCAATGCATACAGTATTACACAAGAGGTACTAAGCTCTTTTATAGACATTTTTAGAGCATAGGCTTAGGTGACATTTGTCTTGAAATATTTAAGACATTTAAGTATAAATTACCACGTTTTACAGTTTGAAAGAAATTTTGTAGACCTTCAATATTCTTTAGCGCAAATAACTTCTTATTTAGAAGGACTAATATTAGGTATTTGGATATATACATGTAAACATACACACACACATATGTGCGTCTGTGCTAAGTCATTTCAGTCATGTCCAACTCTGTATGGCCACATGGTCTGTAGCTTCTGTCCATGGGATTCTCCAGGTGAGAATACTGGAGTGGGTTGCCATGCCCTCCTCCAGGGGATCTTCCCAATCCAGTGAACAAACTTATGTCTCTTAAGTCTCCTGCTTTAGCACGGGGGTTCTTTACTACTAATGCCACCTGGGAAGCCATATATATAAATGAATAAATATATATATATATATAAAATTATGTATACATATATATATCATTAGTATACTACATATATTTGATTTTGTTAATTTTTCCTCTAGAGTAAAATCGGAGAAAGAAAAGGAAATTGGAGAAGGAAATGGCACCCCACTCCAGTGTTCTTGCCTGGAGAATCTTAGGGACGGGGGAGCCTGGTGGGCTGCCGTCTCTGGGGTTGCACAGAGTCGGACATGACTGAAGCAACTTAGCAGTAGCAGCAGAATAAAATCAAGATTTAGTAACCAAAAGATGAGGGCATAGATGCCTGATTGAAACAATTCAGTAACTTTTAAAACTATAAGTTCTAATTTCAAATAACAATTCAACATATTCTCTTTTCATAATGAGTTTGACTGTATATACATTTTATTTAGACATTCATATGAGAAAAAATTTTAATTGATGACATTAAGACACTCTATGAAAATTGGGGGAAAACCTGTTGGGTGTGCCCACACACTGTGGGTAGTAGATGTCACACTTGAGAGTTTCTTTGGATCTGGTGATCTATACAAAGAATATTTTCTCTCATGGACTGTAAATACAAGAAATGAATCGCTGCAGAAATGTTTTACCATTTCCTACCTATGAAAAAGCACCCAGAGAACCAGGAAGAAAGACTGTGAAATATATCATCATTTACATTGATGACATTTTATACACACAACGTTACGATCATGGCCTTGAATAAAACGATCTGTTTCAAATATGCCCAAGAATATGCCGATGAATAATGCAAGGACCCTTCCGTTCATGGTCATGGTCCTTCATGGTCAAGGCTGATCAGCTGCAGAACCCACGGTCTCCATCTGGAACGTTAGCCAGAGCAGGAGAGAAAAGCCACCTGTCTCCAAAAAAGGACGATCACTTGGGAGACCAAATTGAATGTGAAATTCTGTTAATGGGGAAAAATGATTTCTAAAATATCTTTGTAAGTCCCTTAATGCCTATTTGAAGAAGTTTAATAAAAGAGAAAGAGAGAACAATCAGGAGAAAGAAGAGTATGGGGAAAGAAATGTCAAACATGGACTTTTTGGCAAACAAGGAAGAATAGGAATTGAGAGTGTCACAGTTTAAAAGAGTCTGTTCTTGCAGATCAAGTGATATCTTTAGGCACCCTACATAACACAATTATACATAAATTTCTGTAAAATGTCAGCTCACACAAGGAGAGGAAAGTCGCACGTTCTCTGCAGGTGGCTGGAATAGTCCCCTCAGCTTCCTAGACGTGGGGCTGTGTTTAGGAGGCTGGCATATGGAAATACTCTTTGCTTATCTCCTGGGTGAATTCACGGGAAAACAGCCTCTTTGCTTCTGCATTTTGCAATTCATACTTCATGTCTTTTCACTTTTCTGTCCAAGTTAATTTTTTTCACTACGCTAGGCATGACTAATTGTTGATTTTCACCAAATTACCACCATCATCCACCGGCCAGCACCTCCAAGCAGGCAGCCTTTCAAGGTTTCCCCAGCAGACAGGAAGGAAAAATCAAGATTCACTCATTTTAGGAAATTATGCCTCTCTCCTTGGCTTGGGCATGGCTGTCAGATACCTGCCTCTCTTCAAGCCGTGAACTGTCCGCTGATATTGCTGAAGGAGAGCATCTGGTCTGTTGCATGAAGGAGTCTTAGTTTTGAAGAAGATGTGGTTTTGGAGAAAACAAAGCAAAGCATGGATCTTTTTTTTTTTTTTTTCCTATTTGGTAACTCAATTTCCTTCATTTCCATTCTCAATTTTTTTTTCTACTTAAGGTATCATTTTCCCTCAACTGCAGTTTATACATCTCTGCTCTGTGCTCCTTTTGTGAAATATAATCTGAGGTTACTTCTTTATGCTTTGATTCCTCCAATGTCTCAATCCTTGGTACCACTTGGGACCCTTCGGAGACCAGCCTTGTCTATTTTGCTGAACCTCTCAACCTCCAGCCCTGTTCCTGAGAAATAGTTTTCAGTGGATCGCAACCACACATGAAGATGGTTGTAATAACAATTTTCAGAAAACTTTCTATGTTTTGGAGCCAAAATATATTTGCTTATTTTCCAAGGAGTGTATCTGATCACTAGGAAAACCACGTGTGAGTGTGCCAACACTGAATGGTCTCAGGATTGTCTGTTTTTATGTTTTAACAGAAGCAGAAATTATTGCTGATGGGACAATAAAATACAAATATAACCATGTGGATAATGCAAATATTTTTCTGAAAGTAATTTAAACTTTCCTAAAAGTAATTTTTAATAATTTCATTTGTATGAAATATTTAAACTTTATGTTACATATTTATTGCTTTTAGTCCAATGATATTTTAAAATCTTAAATATTGCTAGTATTCAGCCCTGGTTTTGTGTTCATAAACACCTCCCTTGTTCACTAACACAAATCTTTTCACCCTTACCTATATGACAAAATTAAAATTGTTTTATTTGGTTCTGAATTTTATGTATTTCCCATTTTCTTTTCGTTTTTTTTTTTCATTTGGCTGGTTTGTCTTTAAATATATGATACAACCATTGTGTTTTACTGTAAATTTGACTGTGACTCAATGTGATACAGCTCAAGGCTCCACAATGATTATCTAAGGTATTTGGGTAGCACAGCAAGTTTGAGGAAGAACAAACCCATGGTAACAGGAATTGACTAGCCTGGAAACCCATAAACTACCAAGGTCATCGCTGAATACCTTTGAACATGTTCTCCGGAGATAACCTCGTCTTAGCAGGGACTGATGCTGAAGATGAAGCTTCAATACTTTCACCACGGGATGCGAAGAGCCAACTCATTGGAAAAGACCTTGATGCTGGGAAAGACTGAGGGCAGGAGGAGAAGGGGACGACAGAGGATGAGACGGTAGATGGTGTCAAACTGCATCTACCATCTAGCAAACTCCAGGAAACAGTGAAGGACAGGGAAGCCTGGCATGCGGCAGTCCATGGGGTGGCAAAGACTAAGACAGGACTTAGTGACTAAACAACAGCAACGATAGGTTACTTCTATGCTTTACTGAAAGTGCCTATCACTCTCACAGCCACCTTTCTCTGTTCACATGTGTTTCATGCAGACAATCTGCCCGTAAAAGTGACCTGACTACAGATGGGTTCATTTCCTAATGGATCCAGAGAAGCAAAAATCCCCCCAGCCCTGGAGAGTTTGCAGTATCATCGATGTAGCATTTGTTCTGACCTACCTTTGCTGGCCTCCGTTAGCCTATATGCATCTTGCTGCTGCTTCTGCTTAGTCGCTCAGTCTGTGTCCAACTCTTTGCAACCCCATAGACTGTAGCCTGCCAATCTCCTCTGTCCATGGGGATTCTCCAGGCAGGAATACTGGAGCAGGTTGCCGTTTCCTTCTCCAGGGGATCTTCCCAACCTAGGGATCAAAGGCAGGTCTCACGCATTGCAGGCAGATTCTTTACTGTCTGAGCCACCAGGGAAGCCCATATGCCTCTTGAGGTTTCTTAAATTAGCTAAACTCTTTTGCAGATCTGTTACTTGAAACATTTTGCAATGGGAAATCCCGGCTGAGGCTAGGTGTTTCAATATTTCTTGGACATATCAAAGACCAGAATTAAAAAATAAAACTAAAAAGAAAGACAGCCAATGCAACCAGCCAACAAGGTATCTTCCCTTGAAGTAGCTTGAATTCAGTACTGTGCAGTCATTCTTCCTTTGTTTCAGAAATAAAGGAAAAAACAAAACAAAACAACAAGTTATATGATTGCACAAAACAAACATTTTTTTTTCCCAGAAACAAGTCAGTTTGGAAAAATCAGGCATGAAATATGCAACATGGTCTGTTAAACATTGTAAAAGACTTTCTTCATGCTCCATCATGGGTTCCATCGTGGGATGCTTCTTTTAGGAAAACATTTACCCTTCTCCAGGAGCTTCCCTGGTGGCTTAGATGGTAAAGAATCTGCTTGTAATGCAGGAGATTTGGGTTCAGTCCCTGGGTTGGGAAGATCCCCTTGAGGAAGGCATGGGAACCCACTCCAGTATTCTTAGCTAAAGAATCCCATGGACAACGGAGTTTGGCAGACTATAGTCCTTGGGGTCACAAAAGAGTTGGGCATGACTGAGCAACCAACACACTTTAGTCTTCTCTGGATACTACAAATAGCTTCCCATCAATAAATCTATTAAAGATACTTCCACTGGTAATTTAGGCCTTACAGTTTGCCAAAAAATTGGGGTCAGGGGGGATATGACCATTATTAAAACCTCTGTGAAAGGGGCTTAGCCTGGTAAGTCTTAGAGTGGTCAGAGGTGTACTCACTTTACTGTTCTGGAGTCTTCATTCTCTACGGTGATAGGATGACCCCTGGCTCCTTTGCTCCGTGACTTCACAGACCCTCCAGGAGGGCAGGTTAATTGCACATCCTTTGACCAACTGTTGCCTCTGGACTTGTTGATTGAAACATGCTTCTGCCAATTGCTATTAGCAAATGTGATGTGACAGACGCTTTAAGTGAACTTCTGTGGTATGTCTTGGCCTCCAGTGTCTCTGCCATGCATCACAAGAGGAACATGCCCTATGTCACCCGGGGTCCCAGCAGGAAGAGAAACATGCAGGTGTGAGTCTGTGTGTGCTAAGTCACTTCAGTCATGTCCGACTCTTTGCAACCCCATAGGCTGTATTCCCTCTGCTCCTCTGTCCTTGGGATTCTCCAGGCAAGTATACTGTAGTGGACCGCCAAACCCTCCTCTAGGGGATCTTCCCAACCCAGGGATTCACCCTGTCTCTCTTCTGTCTCCTGCATTGGCAGGTGGGTTCTGCATGGGAGTGAGTTAGATCTAAATCACAGCTCAGAACCAAATCCCAGCAGCCTCTGCGTGAGCCGCCTCGGACCAGCAGGACCCCGAACAAGAACTGAGTAGTCACCATGGCCAGCCTCTGAGCTTCCCAGTCATCATGCAGTGGACAGTTGACTAGTGGGATTTTTTTACCCTGCCCCCCCCCCACTTGGCTATGTCTTTTGGGTTCTGCAGGCTTCAGTGAAACTTGTGCCCAGTGAGAGCCTGATTTTAACTGTGTTGCTGGGGACCATGGGGCAGATCCAATCTTGAAGTGATGCCGCACAGTGCGGTGTGTGTCAGGGGTGGTGCGTGGGGTGGAAGGATTCATCCGCGGAAGCCAGAACAAAAAGAAAGGACGAGCGTTGAGAAGTACCCAGTGGGCATCTAGAGGCAGATGCTTTGCCGAAGGGCAGTGGGCAGTTACAACATACAAAGTTGTGGGATATGTAAGCATTTTCTAGAGATTCCCAGGAAGATGTGGGGAGAGAAACCCCATAAAAGACTCGATTTTCTGCCATAATACACAAAGGGACATGGGCTATTACTATTTAGGCGTTAAAGGGAAGCATGACCCAACCCTGAAGGCGGAATACGTGTGAGACACCTGGTTTACATTTGTATAAATCTTTGCACAGGACAATCCAACCTTCTAAGCATGATGCAAAGGAGCATATCCAATCTATTAAGCACAGCGTCTCTTAACTCATAATATAGAGCATACAGCAAGCCCGCCACAGCCGCTAACAGTTAGTGAGGTCTTTCAGGGGAACTAGGCTGGACTGAAAGATTCCTCAGGTTTTAACTCATTTACAGACTTATGAGATAAATCATTTTACTATCTCTATTTCATAACTGAGTAAATCGTGGCATAGGAAAGTTTAGTAGCTAGACCGAAATGCAGCAGCAGAAAGACAGGTTCTTACAGTATATTTGTGGTGTAATAAGCTTTTGTTAGTTTTTTCTTTATCTTCATTCCTATATCTGTGACTCCTAAAACATTCTAGAGTCCAAAGTTGATACAATATTCATATATATAATCATATTACATATATGAAAATTATATATATATATATGAATTTCAATAAAAAGTGGTATATGTTTGAAAATTGTGGACAGTATCACATCCCATCCTTGGAGTGTGGTTTATACTTGATTGTGTCAGGCTTTCCAGATGGTGCTCTTTGTTAGGAACTCACCTGCCAATATGGAAGACATGAGAGCCATGGGTTTAATCTCTGGGTCGGGAAGATCCCCTGGAAGAGGGCATGGCAACCCACTCCAGTATCCTTGCCTGGAGAATCCCATGGACTGAGGAGCCTGACGGGCTGCAGTCCATGGGGTTGCAAAGAGCTGGACATGACTGAAGCCACTTAGCACACACTTAAGGACCAAGCACAATATCTACAAAGACATGATCACACGAGGACAGAGACTTCCTTTACAGCTATTTACTAGGCACATCATCTTTTTCTTTCTATTTTTTCCCCCTTAGGAAAATTGTATTTAATAAAAATCTACCCGAGCTGAAGCAGCTTTGCCAAGGTGAGATAAGCAACTTGTCTGTGCCATGCACACTCGCAGGAGGCTCAATCATATCATCAACAAAAAGTCAGTTGTTAACCTCGAAGTGCATTAGAAAAGAAAAAAAAGGAAAGAAAATCCACAGGCCACTGGGTGCATAGATATAGCATTTTATCACTTACTGACCATACAGTTGCAACTACTATTCTATCACCTTAAAAAAAAAAAGGGGGCTTTAAAAAAATAGTTCAGCTTTGCACCTAAACAAATGAATTCTGTTCACTTGTTTGGTTTACCTTGTCAAATGCTGAGTTACTGTTCTTTAGAAGAAAAGGGGATCAAGTCAGAAAGGGGATCAAGAACCTGTTGGCTCTTAACCTGAATGGGCAGGTGGGCTCTTTACCACTAGCACCACCGGGGAAACCCACACCCTCAATTGTAGATCTCACTCCAAGGATGGGAAGTCACATTGTCTACAGTCTCTTTTTTATTAATAGTCTTAGAAAACCACATAGTACAGAATATGTCCAGAGTAATGCACAAAAATTAATAAGCAACACTTTAATCATCAGCCATCTCCCTGAAACAGTAACTTGAATTAGGAAAAGTAGGGAAGCGTCAATCAGCAGTTTCAATTGAAAATACAGTGTTCCATGCAGCATATTATAGATCTGTAACCATGGTGATGGGAGCCATTCATCCCTATTTGAGAGAAACTAATCTTCAAATACTTCTCTGCATAAGTTCACTAACAATTCAAAACATTCCACAGGATTCTTGGCGTTCTAGTATTTGTTTGTTTTACTGATGAAAATAGCTCATAAAGTAGTATGTTTGTGACCATATAACTTTCACTAATAATTTAGAGATGAAATAGTATTAAGCCAAACACAGAATTCTGATTATTTATTGTATTAATATTTATTGCTGAGTAACAAATCACCATGAAACTTAATGACTTAAAACAACATCCTCTCACATTGGTGGGTGAGGAGTCTTGACTGTGACTTAGCCAGATTCAAGATGTTAACGTGACTCTTTTCACTGGGAAGTTTCAGTTCAGTTCAGTTGCTCAGTCATGTCCGACTCTTTGCGACCCCATGAATCACAGCATGCCAGGCCTCCCTGTCCATCACCAACTCCCGGAGTTCACCCAGACTCATGTCCATTGAGTCAGTGATGCCATCCAGCCATCTCATCCTCTGTCATCCCCTTCTCCTCCTGCCCCCAATCCCTCCCAACATCAGAGTCTTTTCCAATGAGTCAACTCTTCACATGAGGTGGCCAAAGTACTGGAGTTTCAGCTTCAGCATCTTTCCTTCCAAAGAAATCCCAGGGCTGATCTCCTTCAGAATGGACTGGTTGGATCTCCTTGCAGTCCAAGGGACTCTCAAGAGTCTTCTCCAACACCACAGTTCAAAAGCATCAATTCTTCGGCATTCAGCCTTCTTCACAGTCCAACTCTCACATCCATACATGACCACAGGAAAAACCATAGACTTGACTAGACGGACCTTTGTTGGCAAAGTAATGTCTCTGCTTTTGAATATGCTATCTAGGTTGGTCATAACTTTCCTTCCAAGGAGTAAGTGTCTTTTAATTTCATGGCTGCAGTCACCATCTGCAGTGATTTTGGAGCCCCCAAAAATACAGTCTGACACTGTTTCCACTGTTTCTCCATCTATTTCCCATGAAGTGATGGGACTGGATGCCATGATCTTAGTTTTCTGAATGTTGAGCTTTAAGCCAACTTTTTCACTCTCCACTTTCACTTTCATCAAGAGGCTTTTGAGTTCCTCTTCACTTTCTGCCATAAGGGTGCTGTCATCTGCATATCTGAGGTTATTGATATTTCTCCCGGCAATCTTGATTCCAGCTTGTGCTTCTTCCAGCCCAGCGTTTCTCATGATGTACCCTGTGTATAAGTTAAATAAGCAGGGTGACAGTATACAGCCTTGGTGTACTCCTTTTCCTATTTGGAACCAGTCTGTTATTCCATGTCCAGTTCTAACTGTTGCTTCCTGACCTGCATACAGATTTCTCAAGAGGCAGATCAGGTGGTCTGGTATTCCCATCTCTTTCAGAATTTTCCACAGTTGATTGTGATCCACACAGTCAAAGGCTTTGGCATAGTCAATAAAGCAGAAATAGATGTTTTTCTGGAACTCTCTTGCTTTTTCCATGATCCAGCGGATGTTGGCAATTTGGTCTCTGGTTCCTCTGCATTTTCTAAAACCAGCTTGAACATTAGAAAGTTCATGGTTCACGTATTGCTGAAGCCTGGCTTGGAGAATTTTGAGCATTACTTTACTAGCATGTAAGATGAGTGCAATTGTGTGGTAGTTTGAGCATTCTTTGGCATTGCCTTTCTTTGGGATTGGAATGAAAACTGGGAAGTTTGGTTGGGATAAAAATCTTTTATATATTTATGTTGTTGTTTAGTCACTAAGTGATGTCTGACTCTTTGTAACCCCATGGGCTTTAGCTCCCCTGTCCTTGGAATTCTCCAGGCAAGAATACTGGTGTGAATTGCTAATCCCTTCTCCAGGGGATCTTCCTGACCCAGGGATCAAACCCAAATTTCCTGCATTGCAGGTAGATTCTTTACCACTGAGCCACCAGGGAAGCCCATGTTAGTATATAACCCAAAGGAAAAATCTCAGCAGATCTAATTCAAACTTGATGCAAACACTGAGTACTCCAAAACAATTAAAATAAATTATTAAGCCTTATTTTTTCAGATGAGAAAACTGAGGTCTTGGAGTTAAGTATCTCTCCCAAGGTCACAGTGAAAATGTTGGAGCAAAGATTCAAATCCAGGCAGCTGACTTTAAAGCTTACGCTATTAAGCCTGACATTAAATTTTATGCATTTACATATAAATGTTTATCTGGAAAAAACCCATTTTCAAGAAATGTTCACTTCCATCAAAAAAGTCCTAGACACACCCAGAGACCATGGTCCTCTGGGTACTGCCCGTAATTCCTGAGCACTGCTGTTTTCTAATGCCATGTGTGTGTTTATACCCTCCGTCTCTCCTGGTAAAGAGTTAATGTATTGGAGCATAGCTGCCTCTTAAGTGTTTCACTATCCCTTACAAATGATGTCAGGCAACCTGCAAAGGAGGAAATTAATCCTGATGCATTTTAAATTTTATCCCGAATAGTCAAGCTATGCTAATAGAAAAGTGGCCTTTCAGTTTGAGAAAGGACCATCGTAGCATCTGAAACAGGCTCGTAGCCTTGGGGTTCCATACTGAGAATATTTATGTCATCATACTCTAAGGACCAACGGCTTGGTCTGATCCTAATCCTTTAGAGAATGGAATTAAATGTTTTCCACTTTTCCGGTGGAGTAAGCAGAGTCTTATTGTGCTTCCTTAATCACCGTCACACTAGGAATCCGTTCTAAAATGAATTTGTTCTGGAAAAGAATGGGTCGGAGGCCTCTGTGGAAGAATACAATAGTAGAATATTTTGAAATGATTGTAAAGCAAAACAGATAATCATGTTTTCAAGCTCTTTGAAATATATATGTAAAACGTTATGTGCCTGAGGTTGAATCAAAAGATAAATAGTTCTAGTCATTACTCAGTAATGTACCAGTTACAGACAGCATTGTGTGTATATGGTCTCTATTATGCAATCAGAAGGGAAGAGAAAGGATTATAATCATTTTAATAATTTGATTTGCTTCATTCATCTTTGGAGTCATCTTTTCATAAGATTAGATGCCGTGTTATTCCTTTCTGGAGTGAAATGGTACGACTAAAGAGAACATTTTCCTGTTAATCAATGTTGACAAGGATATTATAGTGAATAAGAGTAGAAAGGAGGCAGGTTTGGGGCTGGGGGAGAGACAAATGAAGAAGACCTGATTTAAATTATTGGTTGCAAGAAAAATATCTATTGACTTTTTGTGTTTTTAGAAGTACCTCTATTAACTTCCAAAAATACAGCTGTTTACCATGATTGATAAGTTCCCTTGCTTTTAAGCTTATTCACATCCATTAGTTCTGCCTTTTTCCCCTGTTAAAAATCTGAAGCTGTCAGGTTGAAGTAGCATGATCAGCTAATGTTCTTGCCAGATTCAAAGCATGTCCCCAGGGGTGGCAAAGTATTCTAAATCGCAAAGAAATGGCTTTTTAAATGTTGCCCGTTGACATTGGTCACTCCATTTACTTCATCGGAAATGCCGAAATAGATAGCAGGCAATTATAGGGATTGTGTTTAACAGGGCTTTGATGATCAATTTCCTCTAAATATTTCATTGTAGACCAAACAAAAGTATATATTTGAAATTCACTGCATTTTACATAGGCTTTTATTCAAAAATAGTACATAGCCACATTTTTAAAATTGGTTAAATCACTTTCTGGTTTTTACTTCAAATTTACTGATGATTACATTCCCGTTCCCTCTAGTATTTGATTATCATCTTGCAGACTGATTTGTTTTTTCCCCCTGTAATAGTTTCACAGTTTCCTCTTTACCAGACTTAAAGATGTATTCTGTATGAATAAAAGGGAGAAGTTTTGGGGTGGGGGGTAAACAATTTCTCGGAGAAGACAATGGCACCCCACTCCAGTACTCTTGCCTGGAAAATTCCATGGATGGAGGAGCCTGGTAGGCTGTAGTCCACGGGGTCATAAAGAGTCGGACACTTACTGAGTGACTTTGCTTTCACTTTTCACTTTCATGCATTGGAGAAGGAAATGGCAACCCACTCCAGTGTTCTTGCCTGGAGAATCCCAGGGACGGCGGAGCCTGGTGGGCCGCCGTCTGTGGGGTCACACAGAGTCGGACATGACTGAAGCAATTTAGCAGCAGCAGCAGCAGCAAACAATTTCTAAAATGTATATTTCCAAAAATACCAAATAATTAGAAATGCTTACCAGTATGTCTCTTATAAGGTGCAGAACTCAGAAGTTCTTACTGTAAAAATAATAGAACAGATCACATTATTCCTTGGCTCCATCAGAATATTATAGTACAAATTAAATCAGGTTTATCAAACAAACAACCCCCTCCAAAGATGGCCTGAATAAAAACAACGACAACAAAAGCCCCTGGAGAGAAGAGAGGTGTCCAGCAAGGACTACAAATATAAATATACATAAGAGGAACCAATCCATTCATTGATTTGTTAAATGTGGTAAATGATTGATGAATAATTGAATAAATGTAAGAGTAGCATTTTCTAAGCCAGCTGGCAAGTGGTGTCATTCCCAATATGCTGCTGTCTATCATGATTTTTCTGCTTCCATGTCTCTCTTTCATTGTCTTTTCACACCTTGATTCCTTCCCCAGTTCTCAGTTCTTTCAGATCTTTTGAGCTTGGGTGACTCATTTTACCTTAGAATCGATTGGAAATGTAGAGCTGGGTTGAAAGGAGAGATAGTTAGGAAAAGAAGGTATGTGAAAATAATTGGTACTGAGGATGCTGGGGCTGAGGGCACAGATGTATCCATGGATGGTGAGTCCCATGGGTACTTAGCACTTACATCAAATCCATTATATGAATTTTAAAAAGCAAGCACTTTATATTCTGAAGATGTGCCCTTGTATTAGTCCGTGAAGAAAGAGCATGGAGGAGAATAAAGGTATGACATTACTATCAGGTAATTTGAAGAGATTTCTCTGAGGAAGCAGTTTCTCAGTAGGTCTCTAAGGAATTGATGGAAGTCAACCAAGGGACCAGGGTATTCCCAGCAGAGGAAACAGCAGTGTGTGACATCTCAGGAGCACAGTGAGCACGGCTTGTTGAAGGAGCAAAAACACTGAAGGTCTCCCTTGTGGTTCAGCTGGTAAAGAATCTGCCTACAAGGTGGGAGACCTGGGTTCAATCCCTGGGTTGGGATAATCCCCTGGAGAAGGGAACGGCTACCCACTCCAGTATTCTGGCCTAGAGAATTCCATAGACTGTATAGTCCATGGAGCCACAAAGAGTCAGACACGACTGAGTGACTTTCACTTTCAGAGAAGAAGGCATTGCAGAGAGGAGGCTGGGGAGGTGATGCTTTGGCTCCATTTAGACTGTATTAAAAAAAACCCCAACTTCATCCTGAAATATGAAGGAGGCACTAAAAGTTTTTAACAAGAGCAACAATGTGATCAAATCTGCCTTTTTAAAGCCCACTCTGACTTCTGCATGGTGGGTGGCATATAGGGAGGCCAAGAATGATGCCAGGTGACACATAAGGAGATTGTTTGAGCAGCCCTTGTTGAAATGAGGTTAACAGAGTTTATTGGTTTCCTAGGGCTGCCATAGCAGGGTACCACAGACTGAGTGGCTTAGAACAACATAACCTTCAGGAGACTGGAAGTCTGAAGTCAAGGTGTCATCAGGCACCTCTGAAGGCTTTAGCGGAGAATCTGTTCCATACCTTTCTCTTGGCTTCTAGGCGTGCTGATAATCATCACATCCCTTCACGTGTAGACACCTTACTCCATTCTCTGTCTCCATCAGCACATCATGTTTTACTTGTGCATCTTCCATGGTCTTCCTCACGTGGACCTGCCTCTGTGTCTCTCCGCCTCTTCTGATAAGGATGGCAGCCCTATTGGAATCGGGTTGACCCAGATCACCTCCTCTTAACTAGTTACATCTGCAAAGATCCTGTTCCAAAGGAGGTCACATTCACAGGCATCAGGAGTTAAGACTTTAACACATCTTTTGGGGAGACATAACTTAACCCATAAGAGAGGGCTTTGAAAGGAAATGACATGATGGGTAGCTGAAAGAAACCACAGAAAGTTTTTAAAATATATTTATGGTGGTAGACTCAACAGGACTTGGTGATTGAGTGGGATTTGAGCAATGGGGTAGAGTTACGGTTGACTTCCAAGTTTCTGACATGAATAATAGATGATGATGCCATTTGCTGAGACAGGAAATTCAATAGATCAAGTAAGTGGCGGGGTAAGCATGGGTTCATTCCTGACATGCCACATCTGACTGGCCTGTGAATTTTCATGTGAAACTGTATGTTGACTTGATGATTGAAAAATACCCTTGAAATACAAAATGAGAGACCTGGGCTAGAGATATAAATGTAAGAGGCATTTGTGTATAAATGACAATCAGAGTTCTGAAAGCAGATAACATCCCCAGCAATGTAATATTTATGAGAGAAGAAATTCTAATATCAACATTAAGCATTTAAAAAGCCAAAATGGACTTACATTTCTGGCCAAGATGGACAAATAGGAGCTAGATTTACTCTGACATATAACAAACAAAAACAGACAAAATATTTGAAACAATAGTTTCAGTAGTTTGTAAGACATGGGTTGTCAGTCAACCTAGAAGAGAATTTTTGAAAGCCCAGGAAAAAAAGCAAGCAAATTGAGCCCTATAACTGCTTACTTAAATTTAGGGGCAAGAAAAAGATAACTGCACTCAGAACTTCTAGCTAACATATTGCTAGAGAGTCCAACCACAGCAGCAAGGTAAAAAAAATAAAGAAAAACAATGCAGATTGGAAAGGAAGAAGTAAATTGATTTTTAGCTGCAGATAATATAATGAACTACATAAACAACTTAAAGGAATCTATACATACCTACTAGAACAAATATGTAATTTTAGCAAGGTTGCAGGATACAAGCTCAATATACAAAAATCAATTATATTTATAAATAACAGTAATGAGCAGTCTGAAATGTAAAATAAAAATGCTACTTATAACAGCATGAAGCAAATACTTAATAAATCTGACAAAATATGTGAAAGGCTTACATAGTTAAAAATATAAAACATTATGGAAAAATTAAATTTTATCTTAAAAATTGCAGAAAGATATATTTCCATGGGTCAGAAGACAATATTTTTAAGATACCAGTTTTCCCCAAATTGAACTATAAATTCAGTGTAACCTAGTAAACTATGTGTAGAAATTGACCATCTTAATTTAAAATTCTATGGAAATGCAAAGGATATAGTATAGTTGTAAAAATTTTTTTAAAAAAAAGAACAAATTTGGGAATAAGAATGATTTTATTAGATATTGGCATTAAGGCAGACAAATAGATTAGAACAATATGCTGCTGCTGCTGCTAAGTCACTTCAGTCGTGTCCAACTCTGTGCGACCCCATAGACGGCAGCTCACCAGGCTCCCCCGTCCCTGGGATTCTCCAGGCAACAACACTGGAGTGGGTTGCCCTTTCCTTCTCCAATGCATGAAAGTGAAAAGTGAAAGTGAAGTCACTCAGTCGTGTCCGACCCTCAGCGACCCCATGGACTGCAGCCTTCCAGGCTCCTCTGTCCATGGGATTTTCCAGGCAAGAGTACTGGAGTGGGGTGCCATTGCCTTCTCCAAGAACAATATAGAGAGTACCAAAATTGACTTATATATCTATGGACAATTGATTTTGGACAAAGAGATAAAGAGGATTTGAAGGGAAAGTGTCATCTTTTCACCAGATGGTGCTAAAACAATTGGTATTCATTACAAACTAATTGAATGTTTATCTATATCCATCACTATATATAAAAAGTAATTCAAGGTGAATTATTGACCAAAATATGAAACCTTAAGCTATAAACCTACTGGAAGAAATAATAAGGTACTATATTTATGAATTTGAGTTAAGTAAAGATTTCTCAAATGAGACACTGAAAGCATAATTCATGCAAAAATAGATTGACAAATTGGACTTAAAATCTAAACCAAATAAAATACAACTTTTGACTCTTCAAAATTCATTGTAATAGAATTAAAAGACAAATCATAGCCTACAAGAAAATATTTGCAAATGATGTATCTAATGTAGGATCTCTACCTGGAATGTATAAAGAAATATCAAAATTCAATAAGAACAAAGCGACCAATCCAATAAAAAATGATCCAGACTTTAAAAGGCACTTCACCAAAGACATATGCTTGGCCACTATGCAATGAAAAATGTTCAAGTTATTAGTCACTAGGGAAATGCCAATCAAAGTACAACAGTAGCACCACATTCTATTAACTGACTAAAGTCAAAGCTACCAAGTACTCATGAGAATATGGATGAACTGGAACTCCTATAGCCTCCTGACAATAACACAAAATAGTTCAATCACTTTATAAAACAGTGGGGCAGTTTCTTTAAAATCTAAGCATAAACCTATTATATGATTACACATTCTAAAAAAAAAAAAATCACATCAAAGTAAAAATGAAGGTGCTGGCAAAGAAGATTAAGAAAAAGGGCAGTGTGGATCAGCAGAAGGAGTGTGAATTACAACAGGAGCCAAAAGTAAGGACCAGGAAACTTTCTAACGCTATTCAGTAGGACCTTTAGAACTTAAAGCTGTACGTTGGATTCCAAATTTACATTACAGACTAAGGTAAAATGATTTAGTTGAATGATTAGGCATGAGACAGATGAGAATAAATTGATAGAGCAATAATAAAATAGAGATAACAAGGGCATTTTACAGGTTTGTCTTTTGCAAGAAGGAGAAAGACAATGATTCCTTTTGTGTTCAGCAAATATTTCACTTCCTCTTTTGTCTACTTTTTATATTAATCATTACTTTCTTATGTGAATGAACATTTCTATGTCCACATCTTTCTTTTAGTGCCTCTTTCCTGAGTGATTTGATGTGATTGCTGCTGCTAAGTCACGTCAGTCGTGTCCGACTCGGTGTGACCCCATAGACGGCAGCCCACCAGGCTCTGCTGTCCCTGGGATTCTCCAGGCAAGAACACTGGAGTGGGTTGCCATGCTCAACTAAAATCATGTTTTCATCCACAGAAAGAGAAAAAGAGATAGAATGGGAGAGAGAAAAAGAGTGAGAACAAGACAGAAAGAGAGGGAAAGAGGTTGTTAGCTGAAGGGTAAAGGTTTCTTGTCATGAAGTTGGCTCAAGTCCTAGCACATTAAATATTGATGGTGAGAGTCCACAAAGAGGAGTAATTGAATCAGTAGTTATTTCCATGAGCACAGAAAAGGGTGGGGTCAGAAATTTGGTGGAGGTGTGTGTTGCCTATAGGGAAGAGATGGAGCAGGGAGGTCTATACTGGGTTCTAATGGTGGAACTAAAGAGCCTCTTGATGAAGGTGACAGAGGAGAGAGGAAAAGTTGGCTTAAAATTCAACTTTCAGAAACTAAGATCATGGCATCTGGCCCCATCACTTCATGGCAAGTATGGGGAAAAAGTAGAAACAGTGACAGATTTTATTTTCTTGGGCTCCAAAATCACTACAGACAGTGACTACAGCCATTGAATTAAAAGATGCTTGCTCCTTCGAAGAAAACCTGTGACAAACCTAGACAGTGTATTGAAAAGCAGAGACATTTTGCCCACAAAAGTCCATATAGTCAAAGTTATGGTTTTTTAAGTAGTCATGTAGAGATGTAAGAACTGGACCATAAGGAAGGCTGAGTGCAGCTGAAGAACTGATGCTTTTGAACTGTGGTACTGGAGAAAACTCTTGAGAATATTTTGGACAGCAAGGAGATTAAACCAGTCAATCCTAAAGGAAATCAACTCTGAATATTTATTGGGAAGGTTGATGCTGAAGCTGAAGCTCCAGTACTTTGGCCACCTGATGGGAAGAGCTGAGTCACCGGAAAAGACACTGATACTGGGAAAGATTAAGGGCAAAAGGAGAAGCGGGGCGACAGAGAATGAGATGGTTGGATGGCATCATTGACTGACTCCATGGACGTGAGTTTGAGCAAACTCTGGGAGACAGTGAAGGTCAGGGAAGCCTGGTGTGCTGCAGTCCATGGGGTCATAAAGAGTTGGACACAACTTACTGACTGAGCAACAATGATGGGATATTAAGGGAATCTTTCTATGGTTTTTATTTCTTATTACTTAAAGTGAAGTCACTCAGTCATGTCCTACTCCTGGCGATCCCATGGACTGCAGCCCACCAAGGCCCCTTCGTCCATGGGATTTTCCAGGCAAGAGTACTGGAGTGGGGTGCCATTGCCTTCTCCGGCTGCTGACCTAACAAGTGACAATTTTATTTATAAAATGGGCCTCACAGTCTACAACTTGAGCATAAGTAAAAGAACAAACATGAACTTGTCTGGAGACAAGAAATATACACTAGATACATTTAAAACAGGATATACTTAGGAGTAGTGAATATCTGCCCCGAGTTGAAGAACTGAATGAGGAGTCAGAGTTTTAATGAGCACAGAATATTTTGAATAGTCCCTTCAGAGGGTGGGGCAAGCAGTATGTGTGGTAGTGTAGACCTGGGTCTCTGGAGGTAAGGGATCTGAACTCTAATCCTACGATGCTGAGCTAGTAGTAGGAAGGCCAAGCCAGACCTTTATGTCTTCATCTTCATGACTAAATGATAATGGCATTTGCTTCATAGGCTTCTTGGGAGAATTAGACGAAGTGCTTCAGTTGATTTCTATCTCCACAGGCCTTGATTTTTAGGGAGTCCTAAACAAACCCTGCCTATGATCATTACTATGATTATGGTTTCAGTGTGTCTGCCCTCTGATGCCCTCTTGCAACACCTACCATCTTACTTGGGTTTCTCTTACCTTGGACGTGGGGTATCTCTTCACAGCTGCTCCAGCAAAGCGCAGCCACTGCTTATTACCTTGGACCAGGGGTATCTCCTCACTGCCACCCCTCCTGACCTTGAACGTGGAATAGCTCCTCTAGGCCCTTCTGTGCCTGTGCAGCCACCACTCCTTGGACATGGGGTTGCAGATGGTGATTGCAGCCATGAAATTAAAAGACGCTTACTCCTTGGAAGGAAAGTTATGACCAACCTAGATAGCATATTCAAAAGCAGAGACATTACTTTGTCAACAAAGGTCTGTCTAGTTAAGGCTATGTTTTTCCTGTGGTCATGTGTGGATGTGAGAGTTGGATTGTGAAGAAAGCTGAGCACCAAAGAATTGATGCTTTTGAACTGTGGTGTTGGAGAAAACTCTTGAGAGTCCCTTGGACTGCAAGGAGATCCAACCAGTCCATTCTGAAGGAGATCAGCCCTGGGTGTTTTTTGGAAGGAATGATGCTAAAGCTGAAACTCCAGTACTTTGGCCACCTGATGCGAAGAGTTGACTCATTGGAAAAGACTCTGATGCTGGGAGGGATTGGGGGCAGGAGGAGAAGGGGACAACAGAGGATGAGATGGCTGGATGGCATCACTGACTCGATGGACGTGAGTCTGAGTGAACTCCGGGAGTTGGTGATGGACAGGGAGGCCTAGAGTGCTGCGATTCATGGGGTTGCAAAGACTCGGACACGACTGAGACACTGAACTGAACTGATGATCAGACCGTTGTCATATTAACATGCACCTTTACTCCTCACCAAGAATCATCTCAAGTTTTCAATACCAAGAAATTCCCCCAGAAGAGTCTCCCTAGCAATGAAGGTCAGCCTCATCGAATTAACCTGTAGAGATCCCCCTTCAAAAAGGAAGCTGGTTGAGATGTTAACAAGTCAAAAACAAATAGCAAATACCTACCACTGACATACCTTCCTTCTTTACTAGTGACACTTAGGAACCCAAACTAAATGTCAAGTTTTACATAATACCCAAGCCAGAAATAACAAGCAACATTATATGTGCCAGTTCATACAGGTTAGCTCACTACCACAATTTTTCAAATATTGACAAAAAAAAGAAAGTCCCCCAAAAGGCTAAAATCATTAATTTTCATTCAGATAAAAAATATAAAATTTTAATGACAGGCAATTTTAATTTTATGATGTTAATTTGTAAAATGTCACTTACTAAGAATTCTCATTTGCTAAAATGATAAATAATATGTGTTATGGAATACTTTTCATACTTGCAAGGCTTTTTATTATTCCAACCTGCTTTATTTTCACAACTACTTCTGGAAGAATGAGTTCATAAAGACTTTTGCTAAATAAGACAACTGGAAAAACAGGGAGATTAGAGGAACAGTTTTTATGGATTGTTTAAAGTTCTGGAAAGCGGTCTGTACTGGGTTGAATAATTTTGCTTTTCCAGAACCTCAGAATGTGATTTGTTTGGAAATAGAGTCTTGCATATGTAATTAGTTAAGATCAGATCATACTGGAGTAAGGTGGGTCCTAGATCCAATGTGACTACTGTCCTTATAGGAAGAGGAGAAAAGACAGAGAGACTCAGAGCGAGGAAACTCATGTGAAGACACAGGTGGAGTTTGGAGTGATGCAGATACCAGCCAGTTTAGTTCAGTTCAGTTCAGCTGCTGTCATGCCCAACTCTTTGCAACCCCATGAACATGCAGCATGTCAGGCCTCCCTGTCCATCACCAACTCCCGGAGTTCACTCAAACTCATGTCCATCGAGTTGGTAATGCCATCCAACCATCTCATCCTCTGTTGTCCCCTTCTCCTCCTGCCCCCAATGCCTCCCAGCATCAGGGTCTTTTCAAATGAGTCAGCTCTTTGCATCAGGTGGCCAAAGTATTGGAGTTTCAGCTTCAACATCAGTCCTTCCAATTAACACCCAGGATTGATCTCCTTTAGGATGGACTGGTTGGGTCTCACCAAGGAAAGCCAAGTATCAAAGCCCTCACCAGAAACCAGTAGAGAGATACAAGTCAAATTCTCCTTCAGAGCTTCCAGTGGGAACCGATCTACTGACATCTTAATTTTCAACTTTTAGCCTCCAAAAGTTCTGCATAATCAAGGTTATGGTTTTTCCAGTAGTCACGTAGAGATGTGAGAGTTGGACCATAATGAAGGTTGGGTGCCAAAGAATTGATGCTTTCAAACTCTATGCAGGAATGTGGCTACATGATGGGGAAACCCCATAGAAATTCTGTAATGAAAGTAACATACTGTGGCTTCCCACTGAATCTGAAGGAAAGATCTATTGGAAAAAATGCACTTGTATACATTTGCATTAAAAAAAAAAAGATAGTCCTTTCAAATAGATGTGCTGCTGTTTTGTTATAACATTTTCAAGATCAACTTAGAGTTTCTAATCAGCTGCTTCTGGTGTATTATCTTTGCCTAACTAGTTGTTCAGAGGTGACCAGGAAACCAATTGTGTTTCCTGGTCTGAACTATGATCACGGACTGTTAAATAATACTGATCAGTATAAAACTTGTGAAAATTATTTTGAATGATAGATTCTATTTCGGTTTGGAGCAAGGCTGAAACATAAGCAGCTAAATTGATTTTTAATGAATTTTGACAGGCAAAGGAATTAATGTCCAAGGCACAGAATTAATTCTGAAATGATTCTCAAAGCCCTCTATTATTATAAATTCCATGTGCCTATTTTAGGAATTAAAATTGTTCTGATGTTACCAGGTATCTATCTCAAAAGGTGTTTTTCTGTCATATTTAATTTGCTATTAAAATATTAACTAATCTTTTCTTAAAAATAGTAGTTTCCCTTAGGGCCTTCGCTGGTGACTCAGCAGTAAAGAATCTGCCTGTAGTGCAGGAGATGTAGGTTCGATCCCTGGGTTGGGAAGATTTCCTGGAGGAGGAAATGGTAACCCATTCCAGTATTTTTTGCCTGGAGAATTTCATGGATAGAGGGGAATGGCAGGCTATAGTCCATGGGGCCACAAAAGAGTTGGACATGACTTAGCAACTAAACAGCAACACATTTTCTCTTAAAATACCTTATGAGTAAAATTAAAGTTGTTTTTAATTTATGATTTTTATGTTTATATTAGTTTATTTTTATATGAACTTAAAAAATATTTTTGTATTCATCTGAGAACAATTATAACCACCACATTTTAAGTATGTAACTCAGAATTAAGTCACATATCTCCATGGACTGGAGGAAATGTAAGTTAGGAAAGTAGTAGAAATTACAGCTGACAGACTACGCCCAAACTGGGTATCTCTGTTTGGATGGATAACTGTATTTTGAAGCAATAAGCCTCACAGTTTCCAGGTCTGGAAGGAGCGTGATGTTATGTCCCGTCAGATGGAGGTCAGAGCTTCTGATGTAGACGGGTGCTTTATACCACGCGGGCCTGATTGGATGGGAGAAGAATTGGAGGTGGACAACAAGGAAGTCTGGAAGGTCTGCGTAGTTCTTCAGCTGAACCTGGGAATAGGAACGCACATTTCATGCAGATATTGCTGGTGATTTCTCAGAAGAATTCATAGAAAGCATCCTGAGTAGTAGAGGGATGTTAAAACATTCAGTGGTGCTACCCTGAGTTCACAGCCGCTTGGGGATGCCTGAGCTATGCAGGGAGACGGGGCATCGGGCACAGATCAGCAGGCCCCTGATGTAGCGAGGCGGTGATGATTCAAGCGGTGTCAAGGCTCAAATGCCTTTGGCCTCACCAGGTAATGTAGCTGAATAGAGTGAACTGAGAGGAAGGAAATTGGGAGTGATCGAGACTGTATCTGGCCAAAGAGTTCATTCTTCGTCCACAGCCACTCACCAGACTTAGAGAAAAAGAAAGGCCTCTTTTTTTTATACCTGCTTCCTTTTTCACACCCACATCATAAATCACCCCAAGGAAAGAATTGAGCCTGTTGACCTCCCCCACGTATTTTCTGATACCTCATATGTAAAAATTTTAAAAAGGACCCATGTGTTTCAGGACAGGTGAATGTTTCAGTGTGAGGAGAAGGCATCATTTTCACTTTCTGTAAAAATACCACTGGATGGAAAAAAAAAAAAAAAGAGATGTATGTGTATGTATAACTGAATCGCTTTGCTGTACACCTGAAACTAACACAATATTATAAATCAACTATACCCCCAATTAAAAAGAACTGCATGAAAATGATTAAGAATATTAAAAAGATAGCACTCATGGTAGGAATCACGAAGCAATCTGATTATTGTATTTTCAGAGCTTTAAATGTAATTTTTTGAAAATTCAGAATGTAGACATTTGGAAATGTCTTTATCCTTTCAGTATTTAAAGTTGAGAAAGAAAATAAAAAGTGAGAAATTCCAGTGCCTGGATATTCCCAAGCTAATTTCTAGACAAGTAAGTTTTGATAAGTTCAAGTTTCAGATAAGCACTTTTTTTTTTTTTCTTGTCTTGGTTTCTCTAAGTGGTGAGTAAAAATATCCCTGGGAGGGCCAGAAAAAATTAGTAATAGATTGTATCATTGTGGAGAACTATTGAGATAAGGTTTTAGTAAATTGGCATAATGGTGAGAACTTCCAATGATTATTATTTACGGTTGATTTAATTTAAAAGTGTATATATATATATATATATATATAATTTAAAAAGTGTATGTATAAATGTGTATGATTTTCTAAAAGATTAGTGTAAGAGCTCTTAATTTTTTTCCTGAGAGATACACAAAATAAGTGTGAATAATTGAACCATTATTCAGACACTTTTCCACCAATATTCTGTAAGTAGATATTCCAATAAAAACAAAACAGATACTACTACTACTTTCTGCCCTAAACATAAGAGGTAGTATCTATATGTTTAAGTTTTTTTTTTTTTATAAGTTTTTTAAAAAGGAAAAAGTTTGGATTTCAAAATACCTTAAAGGTTCATGAAGTAATATTTTTCAGCCTAAATTACCCAGATTACTTCTAAATCTATTCTTCCCTTTATTCTTACATAAATACTGGTTTTTTGATTAATATAATTTTAGCTGCTGAGAAATCTGAAACACTTTAGCCTCCCTGCATTAGAGCACGCCGTGGAATGAAAATTTACATTTTGGTTCTCAAATGTACCAAACACAGTTTCCGTGGTCAATTTCCTCTCCTTTTCTCAACTGGGTTGGGAGGACCACATAGGACATAAGTCTCTGACAAGGGGACCATTTTAGCACCAACATAACAAAAGCTCTTCTGTTCATAAGGGAAATATCTCCCCCTGAATTAAATTTAACCTCTTTAGTACCCACATTTAGCCACCTGATAAATCCACTTGAGCTATCTTTTGGGGAGAGAGAGGTACATGGGAACAATAACACTTCCTTCTTGAACAGTTTAATAAAGCTTTGTGCGATTTCAAGATGAAAGATAATGTGTAACGCTGATAGCACCCTCCGAAGCTATGCATTCATGGATCCAATTACTTTTTTTGTCCTGGTAAAAGCCACAGTGGATATATTAAATGGGAGTGTGGCTTAAGAATTAAGGTCCAGGAGCCTGGGTATCTGGTTTCTGAGGTTGACTTAACTTCTTTCTTATCTAATGGTGGGTGTGCCGCTTAACGTCTTTGCCTCAGTGTCTCCTTCCACAAAATGCCTAGCAAATATCTAAGAAATGCTTTTAAAATGACAGTGCAAATTGCCTTGTAGACTCACACTGGAACGGTCTAGAAAAAAATGAGGTGAGTGTTAGCAAAGGGAAATACTATCTCCTGCTTAATTTTAGATTTATCGTAAGTTTTACTTTTTAAAAGTCATGAGATTTCTAGAAGACGAATGACATTTTCAAAGCCTTTTAGACACTTGTAAAAGAATGCTCTTTCAACTCTTTTTTTTATTTCTCATGAAAGTTTTGACTCTGGCATCTTTCCAGTTTCCTCTCCTCCCCACCTCCCCATTCCAAGTTGAAGAGAATAATTACAAAGTTAACTTTTCCAATTCAGGAATATTTTCTTGTGGCTGATTCTTTCATTTTTATAAATGGATCATTTTTATATGGATGCATATCAGATTTCGTGACATTTTATTTGTATATGTGGTTACTGATTCAGATAGTCAGTTCTAAATCCCTCAAACTGATTCATCTATGAAAGAATTGATTAAAATTTATAGAAGTATCCAACTTATATTACAAAATTAGACTGGTTAGAACATTGTCTTTTATTGATTAGTCTCTCTCCCATTGGCTGGGACCATCTTGGCAGCCAAAAGGTGGCTATAAGACATTTATGAACTATTAAAAGAAAAACTGAGATTTGTTACACATTTTAAGTGTTCCTTTAGGCAAATCAACTCCAAATCAGGAGCACCAAACAGGAAGTAGTTAGGAGCACTCCATGGGTGGGAGCTTGCTGTGCTGTGCTTAGCTACTCAGTCATGTCCAACTCTTCGTTACCTCATGGACTGTAGCCCACCAGGCTCCTCTATCCATGGGATTCTCCAGGCAAGAATACTAGAGTGAGTTACCATGCCTTCTTGCAGGGGATCTTCCCAATCCAGGTCTCCCATATTGCAGGCAGATTATTTATGATAGCCCACCAGACTCCTCTGTCCATGGGATTCTCTAGGCAAGAAGACTGGAGTGAATAGCCATTCCCTTCTCTAGGGGGTCTTCCCAACCCAGGGATCAAACCTGGGTCTCCTGCATTGCAGATGGATTCTTTACCATCTCAGCCTCCTGGGAAGCCCCCCAGATGGGAGCTTGGGAAGAGACTTCTAGAGTCAAGAGGTGGAAGCAAAGCCAGGAAATTATTTATTTGGCTGTAGCACAAGGAGTTGCCTTATTTAGGAAAATCTAGCCGTCTGTGATTGGTTGTCCTTAGGTTTTGATTTCTTAACTTTGAGACATCTACAGGTGTACATTTGGGTTTCCTTATGGATCTACTAAGGTTGCCCAGGTGCCTCAGGGGTAAAGAACCTGCCAGCCAATGCAGGAGACACAAGAGATGCTGGTTCAATCCCTGGGTCAGGAGGATACCCTGGAACAGGAAATGGCGACCCACTCCAGTATTCTCGCCTGGGAAATCTCATGGACAGAGGAGGCTGGTGGGCTACAGTGTGTGGGGTCACAGAGTCGGACACGACTGAGTTTGAGCATGATGGAACTGCTAAGGTATTAAACCCACCTCGGTCTAATTGTTTCATTATTGCGGTATTAAATTCCCCTCAGCTTCATTGTTCCTGATTAATTTAACACTCAGAATGACCATGCTCTTAAAGTACGCCTGCTATGTGCTTTACCAGCAATACGCAGCGTTCTGAGTACACATGTTCTGAAAGATGTCGAGACAACTAAATCAGATTCTTTCTATAGAATTCCTGTGATCTTGTGGTTTAGGTATTTGTGGAAGGGCTCTTGTGAATCTTCACACAGACTATTTTCTCAGTGAATCAAAGATACAGAGGTTAATATTTGGCAATGGCAAAGTTATTCAGTATTTCTGAATATTTTCATTATTTACAGTGAATTAAATATGGTAGCATGGAAATATGCAATGCATATAAATGAAATATTAGTATTTTAATTAGATTATCTGTTCTAGAATTGAGAATCATAACTTGAACTCTTCTTGTCAAGTAAATTTCTAGCATATGAATAATTTTCACAGGATTGTATCTACAAGATGGCACTTGCCTACTTCCCTGCTCTGGAGAAAATTTTGGTGAGAAAATTGGAGAAATTAGCTTCATTTTGGAGACAAAGGAATTTATTTAATTTGTATTTCTGTAATTCAAATATTAGGTAGCTCTGATTAGAACTCTAGACTGAGAATGAAGAATAATCTATTATAGAACTCATCTAAATTTAACTTTGCTTCAGACCAATAAACTATAGCCCCGCTCCTTTGTAGCCAGATTATAGCTCATCAGTATGACTAAAAAATCACTGTGGAATTGCTCTATAATAGTTCTGTTGCTGTGCCTATAAATATAATTTCACCGAGTGACTCTTCCACATTCTAGCTGCTCAGCTACGCTTTACTGTGGCAAACTAAAGAGCCCCAGGAATATTGTTAATGATAAATTACAACAGCCACAAGTAAAACATGAAATGTCAACACTAAGTTATCAGTAGGTAAAAAAAGAAGAACAAAAGTGGATCCCTGAAGTTCAGAACTATTTTTAAAAATCTTATTTTGCCATTGATTTAAGCTTATCCTTTTTTTATATATACAAGTTAGAAAGATGAAATGAAATTACTTAAACTTTTAATCTGCTATGACTAACTTATAGAAAAAATTCTAAAATGTAGGCAAAAAACTGTTCCTTTTACCTAAATAGGAAATTATTAAAAAGTTGCCATAAGGAGAGGGGAAAGATAAAATCAGATATTGCAGCTGGGAAGAGCTTGAACGTAAGTTAGTCAACGTGTTGAAAGGAATCTGAAAACACGTGTTCTACGTATTTTCTATTAAAACAGGAAAAGGACCAAAGCAGGCAATCTGGATTTCATGCTTTTGCATTTTCATATCGTCACTGTGATGCTCCTTACCTCCTTACTGTCCTTTTTCTCTGTAGCTTTGTTGCTCTCAACGTGTCACCCAGCATTAAAATCACCCTGGGTGCTTGATAAAGACGATGACGTTATAGACAATCCAAATTCACTGCTGCTGCATAGGGCCTGGCAATCTGCAAAAGTAACCAAGTTACCAAGCAATTCTTCAAAGGAATACAATTTAAGAACAATGACTTGGAGATGTATGATGAGGACATAAGAAAAAATCAATGAATACCTTTTTTTTAAATTAAATTTTTATTGAATTTGTTTCAGTATTGCTTCTGTTTTACTTTTTTTTTTTTTTTTGGCTGTAAGACATGCAGGATCTTAGCTCCCAGACCAGGGATCAAACCCTTACCGTCTGCATTGGAAGACAGAGGCTTAACTGCTTTACTGTCAGGGAATTTCTTAACAAACAAACAAAAACAGTCTTAGGCTCTCAGCAAGAGCAAAGGGAAGGTACAGACACTCCCCATGTATTTCCTGCCATCACACATATACGTCCTCTCCCATTATTAACATAACACACCAGAATGGTGCGTCTTTTACCAAAGAGGAACCTACACAGATGCATCGAAATCACCCTAAGTCCATACTTGATGTTAAAGCTCACTCTTGATGATGTGCATTTCATGGGTTTAGACAAGTGCCTCATGATGTGTATCCATCATTACAGTAGCACACAGGATATGTTCACACTCTGGAAACTGCTCTGCGCTCTCCCTGTTCTTCTCTCCTTGGTCCCAGCCTCTGACGACCACAGATCATGTTATTACCTGCATAGTTCTGCCTTTTCCAGAATGTCACCTAATTGGAGTCGTACAGTACGTAATCTTTTCAGATCGGCTTCTTTTACTTAGTAATAGACATTGACGTTAACTCCGTTCCATTTCTCGGTTTGATAGTTTTTGTTTTGTTTTTATTTTAACGCTGAATAATATTCCCTTTGGGCTTCCCTGGTGGCACAGCAGTAAACAACCTGCCTGCCAAGGCAGGAGGCACTGGAGACGTGGTGTTGAAAAAAGACATGATTTAATGACTGACCACAGATTATAGGAATTATCTAATTTACCTATTCTTTTTTTTTCAGAAGTTGTTAGAATAAAATTTCTACAAATAAAGACTTCAATCAATGCAGTGTGTTGCTTAAAATCCCCTTTTTAGAGGGGATATTAGGTAATTTGGGCATAACTAATTCTTCTAATTTTGATGCATAAAGGAAATGAAATGTGATGTATGTAGGAACAAATATAAAAAGATAAATTGAAATGTACTGAAAAGATTAATAAGTGACCTGTCCTACACAGTCCCCCAAGATGTCACTGCCTTTCATAACTTTTTGAGGTCTCTTATAACTTTGTAAGTCATAAGAACATCATATTAATGCAAATATGTTTCTTTAAAAATTGTGAAGTTATTGTGCCCAGTTAAGTGCAACTATTATTGCCCTATGAACTGATCTGTTTTACCTAAAATGTAACTTCAAATTCCCCTTTGAAATGGTTGTAACATATTGTTTCTCCCACTAATTAGTGATATAAATTGTTTGTTATGTGTTCATTTTATATAGATATGAACTTATGATTAAATGCTTTAATATATTTTAATTTACCATTAATTTACCTTCTAGACAATAAGGACTCCCTCCTTTATGTTCTAGTAAGTAGCAAAAAATATTTGAAGTTCCACCCCATTCACCTGTCTTTCATAACAAAGCATAACCACTTCCTAGAAGTCTGCCTGAAAATATCCTATCAAACCTGTGTTCATACCATTGCTGCCCCACGACTGGCACCTACTCCAAACCCTATACATCTCTTCCGACTAACCTCCTTCACCTTGGTAAATATGAGTGATCCTGCCGCACGTTTGATAAGGCCACCATTCTTCTTCCTGCAATTGTTTTAATTCACTTTTCAGAGTAATTTCATAGTAGAAGAACTTCTGGCTGATTTTACATGTGTGTTTGGCTTAATCATCTTCATACAGATAGTATCTCTTAATGAATTTTGCTTTAACAAGTCTAGCCTTTATAACTCATGTGCTGAGTCACTCAGCTGTGTCCGACTCTTTGTGACCGCAGGGATTGTAGCCTGCCAGCTTCTCTGTCCATGAAATTCACCAGGCAAGAATGATGGAATGGGTAGCCATTTCCTTCTCCAGGGGATCTTCCCTACCCAGGAAATGTGGACATCTAATAAATAATACAGTCAACATTAATGAATGTTCCATTTGATATTTTGTTGGTTGATTTAGAAATGAGAACAATAAAAAGGCATGAAATTAAAAGCATCTTTTATTTGTTAGTCGTGGTAATTATCAAAAGGAAGAAGGAACCTGAGATAAATTAGCAGAATTGCTACAAATAGAAACTTTAATTTCCTAAAAACTTGGAAATTCAGAACACTATAGTCTACTTAGTATGTTAACAAACTGCTGTACTATCAGGGAAGTCCTTTAAAAAAAAAAAATCAGTTTTAGACTCTCAGCAAGAGCAAAGGGAAGGTACAGACGCTTCCCATGTATTTCCTGTCATCACACATATATGTCTTCTCCCATTATCAACAAAACACACCAGAATGGTACACAAAGATACCAGGTTTGTATTTAAAAATTATTTTTGATAGTCTTTAAGAGACCATTTCTCCTCTCCATAGTTTGTTCTGTTTATAGACAACCCCAGACTCTCTCCCACAATAAACATCTCTAAATGAGCGAGAGGATTAATTCAGCAAAGAAATATGTCAAGCCTGCAGACAAGAAAATGAATCAAATTACGGTTGGACAGATTAACCAAGTGAAAATCTGGCAGGTGGAAATTATAATAAAAGCAAATAATGAGAGATCATCCAGGAAATAGAAAACTTAAAAATAGTTTTCAATGTGGGATAAAGGGGACGTGGAGAAGTTTTCTTTGCATTTAACAGAAACTAGGAAAACACAACCGTCAGAAGATTAAATGTTACTTGTGAATGCTTAGAAATAGGATGAAAATAAATTAGGTAATTAGAGAAATTTTTCTTCAATTGGTTGCTCTGTACATCACAAGACATAGTTTGCTATTTTTTCTTCTTTACAAACTTAAGTCTTTCTTTTTTAAAATCTAGGACAGAGAAAGAAGGAATGTTACCCAAGAATCAATCTAAATCTACACTATTTTTGCATAGCAAAATTATAATTGGAAAGTAACTTATAACCTTGAGTTTGTAAAACCTGTTACTTTTCACTCATTGTCAACATTATACCAGAAGGTCCTAATAAAAATATGATATGAAATAATTAGTTATATTGCAGGGAAAGTTTGTGAGATAAAATATAGGAAATATAGCCAAGGCACACATCACAATGCACCTACAACAGGGTGAATGATAAGAAAAGTTCAAAGACAACTTTGCCCTTCAGGTATTTTTGGCTTCAGGATTCTGTCTAGCACTAATGTTATTGAACGATATGATATCACTCTTAAAAATCTAAGCAGGGCGATAAACCTGAATAAATGTGAGATGTCTTGCCTACTTCTTTCGATAGATACTGAAGCATAATGACTCTGGTGCGTGCATGCACTCTCAGTTGCTCAGTCATGTCTGACTCTTCAATACTGTGGATTGCAGACAGCCAGGCTCCTCTGTCCATGGGATTTTCCAGGCAAGAATACTGGTGCATTCCCTAAGTTTACACTTGTTTTTAAAGTGAGGATTGATTGGATGAGAATATATATATTTTTTCCCCAATACATTTGGAAAACATTTCTCTGTTATCCCAACACTCCCTGTTCATTAATTTATGCACTGATCAACATTAGTGTGGCAGAGGTATTTATTCCAAGATCTCTCTTCCTTTCATGTCTGGCTTCACTCTGTTAATTCACAATTATTTTCATAATATTTTATTGTGATGCCACAAACTAAGAACAAGTCTCTGGAGGAAATAGTGTTCCAAGGCATGGCCATCATTAGATGACAATAAGCTTGTTTTCATTCCAACAATCTTAGCTTTGTTAAAGGCTAAGTGGAAGAAATTAACATACTGCACGCCTTACAAAGAAAATTGTGTCTAATTATTTTGCTTCTCAAATCATCCCGTGAGGCATTGATTGGGCTATAAATATGTTTCATTTCAGTTACCTTTGGCTAACATTTATAATTTTTTATTGTTGTTGAAGATAGTCTATTAATTGAAATAAGATTATTCTACTAAATAAAGGTAAATAAAATTACTTGGAGGAGGATATTCAAGTAACCATTCATTTTGGTCAGAAATTAAAAGTACAAGGAACCAAATATCTAAACATCTAAAATGCAGCGTTCAAACATTGTCTGTACCTTTCAAAAAAATGAAATTCAATTTAGAAAATCCTAAAGAAACATCTGTATGTTGACTTTGCTATCAAGGGCTGTGGTAGGCAGAGTAATAGCCCCCCAAAGACAGCCAGGTGTGAGTCTCTGCAAGCGGATATACCACTTAGCATAGAGGGTTTTACAACTACAGTTAATATCAGGACCTTGAGGTGAGAGGGGCAGGCTGGTTATCCAGCTGGGGCCAATTTGATCACATGCTTTCTTAAAAGCAGAGAGCCTTTCCCACTTGTGGTGAGAGAGGGAAGATGGCGGAAGGGCGGCGAGAGACTCAACATGGCTGACTTTCAAGATGGAGGAAGAGGCTGGGCGTCACGGGGAGCAGGTGGCCCTGAGAAGCTGGGAGAGTAAGTGCACAAGCTCTCTCTTCCAGGAGGAGCGAGCCTGCCCTTACCTTTGACTTAATTGTTGGGGCCTATATGGAACTTGTGACGTACTGAATTGTGAGAGAGTGAGTGTGCTGTTTTTTTTTTTTTTTTTTAACTACGAGCTTTATGGTAGTTTGCTTTGACTGAGAGAGAAAATTAACACAAGGTTTTATTGTTGCATGTGGTATTTTAAATTAACCATGAGAGTTTAGAAACACTCTATGAAGCAGCCATAATTAACTCATGTCTTCTTGGGAAAAAAAAATAACTGTAGGAATTCTAACCAAATTAAATATTTATAGATAAGTAAAAGAGGAGCTACAGACACAGGCCTGGGTTTGGGTTTGTAGGTATTTACCAGGTGTTCTTTTCCAGCCTTTTCATGGGAAAGGAAAGTCACTACCTTAAGTTCCTTAAATTTTCTGCTTTTAAGGAGGCTTGTGGTTAGATTGGCCACACTTGGGTAATTCAAGTTACTCTCTCCACATCAAGAATCTTAACAATATTCACACCTGTAGAAGTCCTTTTGCTATGTAAAGATAATATTTCACAAATAAAGCATGAGATTGAGAGAAAGGATTTAAATTTTGGCTTTTCATGGGGAGATATTGGTTTATATACTTTAAAAAAGCTTTTGTATGTTTCACAATGTGCCTTTCCTGAGTTATAAGCATAAATTAACACTCCAGCAACCAAAAAGTTATGTTTTAATCGGAAAAACCAGCATCTGTATCTTGCAAAATAGTTGAAGTCTCTCTACTCTAGGAAAAAAATCAGAACTATTGTATAGTTTCACCACGCTATAATATCTGCAAGAATCTAAATATGAAAGTTAAAAGTAACATAAAAATGGAGTTTAAAGAAATTTTAGATTTTCCCAGAAGACCAGGGCTTTGGAAATCTGTGAAGTACTTTACTCAATTTACATTTGAATGAAAAATTAAAGAAAATACTTGCACAGATTACTTGATGTCCTGCAAAAGGAAATAAAAATTTTTTTAAATTGAAACATTAATGGCATACATAATATATATCAGGTATGTCACATATGACATTCTAACCTTTTAAACAAATCCTGTCAGGTATTACATTTTTCTGTTTTTACAGATGAGAATATGGAGGTTCACATTTTAGTTGTAGCTGTAATCATGGAGCTGATAAATGACAGGAGAATTCACTGCAACTTCTACTGACTCTGAAACTTTTGCTTTTTAAAAATCTCCAACCTAGTGCCTCTCCCTTTTAACTGAAAAATAAGCACAAAGATAACCCCCATGTCTGCACAAAGCCAAACAAATCCCTGTGAACAAACCGTACAGACAAGCCAAGTGGAAGCTACACAATGGAACTCAGTCTGCAGTGGATTAAAGGCGCTCACATACACTTGGATGCTCCTCCCAGGGAGAGGTGAGGGGCTAGGTCTCCTCCTCTCGATCGTGGCTGACCTTTGCACAGCTTCTGTTTTGATTCATAGGATATGGCATACGTGAGGCGATGTCAGATACTGGGTCCTGGCTTCTTCCTCTGACAGGTGCTCCTAGTCTCTGGGACAGTCGTGCTGGGACCCCTGCTGAGGCTGCCATGCTGTGAGGAACCCCAAGCTGACTATAGGAAGATGTGAGTGGGATGGAGGAGGGGGAAACCCAGCCATCATCCCCTTCTCTAGCCCTTCCTGTCCTCCCAGCTGAGGCTGACTGTGAGCAGAAATGAACTTTCCCTGCTACAATCCCATCCAGATCCCTGACCCTCAGAATCATGAACTATAATAATTCCCTTTGACTGGGGCATGGTTTGTTATCCAGTTGAAGGCAATCAGAACACTGATATATAACAGTTGATTATTTTGTTCTATGTCTATATATGATAACCATACACACATTCATCCTGCTTTCTGGTTTTTCTAGTCATTCTTGAGGAAAGGAATTGCTGTTCATGACTTCATTTTTGACTGTTCTTTCAAACTAATATTCATTCGAATGTCAACAAGCCTTAATGCTTGGACCCTTTTGAGCCAAGCACTTTTCACTGAGGAATCGCCACACAGTTCATTGTTTTCATGTTTTATCCCAGTGACTTGCGGTTGCAGATACACATTTTAGGATGAATTTAGGCGTGCTGGTGAAAATAATATAGTGTCTGATGTATCAAAAAATCTTAAACTGGAAAACAGGCTCAAGGTCAGTATGCTGTGGTTAATCCCCTTGTGAATGGTAAAGTAGTATATGAGTATTAGTCATTTTCACTTAAAGCTGTTTGATTATTGAGTCCTTACATTCAAGACAGTGGTGATGGGTCTGGTCCAGGTGTCTCAGCTTCTTAAGTGATAGCTTGTGACACATGATGCCAACATGTAGACTATGTGAGAAATAAGGAAAAACCAAGAAAGATGAAGTCTACAGCTTTTGTAAGCAAGAGATTGTTATCTGGCTGGATGGGTTTATGTTGTTCACAGCTTGACTTTAGTAGGAATTGCAGACACAGCAGGGGGACATCTATGTATGGTCCCATACATCCCAGTTTGCGTCTTACTAACAGATGTGGGGGGTACAAAACAGGCATCCGTGTGGACTGGAGCCTTATCCAACAGAATGAGGTTCTTGTAAGTTTCACAGAATGTGGACCTGTTTAATGGAATGTGTTTTACAGAAAGTCAGCCTCCTAAACATAATAGGAGCCATGGCCAGTCTCTCGGGTTAGTAGTATAAGATATGACTATGATGAGGGAAAAATAGAGCCACACTGTCCATTATGGCAGCTCCTAACAGGACCTGGCTATTTAAATTAGATTATTCAGTTCCTGTGCAGTACTGGCAGTGCTCATTAGCCACGAGTGCCTGGGTACCATATTGGGCAGCCCAGATATGGATCACTTCCATCACTGCAGAAAGCGCTGCTTCATATTACTTTTCCAGAACCAAGTTGGGCTCTTTTGGAACCTAGAGGGTGGAAATGCTAAATCTAGCCTGTGATACTCTAGCAACCACTTTCAGTTGAAAGGTCTGCCAGCCTGTGTATTGATCTGGAGAATCCTAAAAGCTGCTGGAGCCTACACATGCCACCAGACTTTGAGATCAGATAGCACAACACTTGAGAGCATCCTTGTAGTGACCTCTCATCTGTCTGCTTTATTTAAACTTGTCCTGGGACTCACCCCTCCATTCACAAATGTTTCCTGAGACCTGACTCGGGCACCAAGATTCTGTGGTGAACAAAACATGTGCTCTGCTCTCATACTATTCATGGGGTTCTAAAGGAAATCAGTCTGGATATTCATTGGAAGGACTGATACTGAAGCTCCAATATTTTGGCCACCTGATGTGAAGAACTGACTCATTGGGAAAGGCCTTAATGCTGGGAAAGATTGAAGGTGGGAGGAGAAGGGGATGACAGAGGATGAGATGGTTGGATGGCATCACTGATGGAATGGACGTGAGTTTGAGCAAGGAGTTGGTGATGGACAGGGAAGCCTGACGTGCTGCAGTCCATGGAGTTGCAGAGTTGGACACAACTGAGCGACTGAGCTGAACTGCTCTCGTGGAGATTACATTCTATGTGGTGGAAATGCTTTTTTTTTTTTTAATCAAGCACATTAAGATAATTTTATACTTTCTTAAGTTCTATGATGAATATTTTTAAAAGGCGATGGAGTGGGGAAGGCTGGTGTTCAGGTGACTAGAAAAGTCTTTGTTGAGAAGGAGCTAGTCACACAAAGCACCAATGATTCATTTAATCCATAAACATGTTAATATATGCACCCCTATTATTAGCCAGCTAATGTACTAGATTACCAGTGGGGTGTTTGTACTACCACTAAGTCACCATAAATTGTGTTAGAAATTTGGGACCCATGTCCATTCCCAACATACTGTATTGAAATTTCTTGCATGTGGTCCAAAGATTAGTATCTTTAAAAATCACTAGAAGTAATTTTTAGTCATAGGCAGAATGATAGTAAATACACCCGAATGTTCTCTTAAACTTAACTTAGTAGAAAAGAGAAACAATTAAAAGGAAACAAATATGATCAAGGTTATATTTGCTTCAAAATGAATAAGGGATTGGAGAGGATGGAAAGTGAATTGCAAGAGACAATTAGGAAACTAATTCATATTAAAAGTTACAGAGGACTGAACAGGAGAAATCAGAAAAAATAGTGACATTTTTTTCCCACTGTGAAATTAGAAAAAATAAAAATAAACAAAGTCAGCAGGAACCCTGAGATTTTCAATTTCATGTCTGATATCAAGAGGATGATGTTTTGAGATATAACCAAATCATAAATATTAGGAGAAGGAGACTGGGGTTGTGTTCAGACATTGTAAATTTGTAATTCTTGTTGTGGTTGCTTACTTTTCCTTTTTCTAAAGTTCCAAGAGAGGCATAAGTAACAAATAAAAACATGATTTCATGCCAAAGACTAAGCTAGATAAAATTACTCATGCCCAAGAAAATTTTAAGGCTGCCATGTTACCCAGAGTACATACACTGTAAACTGGGATTTCCGAGTTAGATCCACCTTCTTATTACACATAAAGTTGAGAAGGAAACCAGGCTTTTGTCTTTTCCAGAGTCAATTTTAGAACTTGTATGATGAGGAATATTCTTCCAAAACAAAGTCATCTAACATCAAAGTCCAATTAAAAAGTAAACCGGACTAAATGTATTCACGTATTAGCGCGACCTAAGTCTGGGAACTGGGCCAAACTTTTCAAATTATACTGTCATTGTTTACAAAAAAAAAAAAGGAAATGTTAACTAACATTATTAAATAAAAGCACCATACACACACACACAGGGACCAAAATAAATGCTAATGTTAATGAATGTTTAAGATGTATATATACACACAGTGAAGATAAAATACCTCTTGAACATTGCTGGAAATAGTAGCTATGGCAGGAGAAAATTTATACAGTCTCCTTGGCTGTAGGGTACACATTTATTGTGTTATACAAATATACAAAAGAGTCACTTCCACAGTTGCCTAAAACAAAATTGAAGTCTAACACTTTTCATTTAAAGTTATTTCCGCTGCTCCATTTCATGATGAATGGCAGTTTATGAAACTTACGTGTTTTGAAAAATAAATGTAGTATAAGTGATACCTTGGTCTGTGAAATAGAAACTTTTTGTGTGCATTTCAAGGAAAAAATTACATCTGTTGATAGTTTAATTTTTTTTCATAATCCCACTTTTATCTTTTAATGGATGTGAAATAAATGAAATTCCTTTTTCTTTTCTGCCTTTATATTACCCCAGCTGTGTAGCCACCATCAAGATATCATTTTATATTCTTCTAGATCTTATTTTTTTAAATTTTATTTTAATTTTATTGAAGTATAGCTGATTTAAAATGTGTTAGTTTGGGGTACACAGCACAGTGTTTCATGTATATTGTTTTTCCTTATAGGTTATTACAAAGTATTGACTATAGTTCTCTGTGTTGTATAGTAGGTCCTTGTTTGTTTTTTATAGTCTGTATATGTTAATCCCAGACTCTATTTTATGCTTGTAGAAATATACATTTTTGTTGTTTTTTCCCAAATAAAAATGACTTTGCAGTGTGCTTTTTTGGTTTACTTACAGTGAATGTTTTTCCAAATCAGTACATATGCATTTGTTTCTTTTTAATTACTCCATGAATTTCCTTTAAGATATTTTCTATCATTGATTTAAGCATTTTTCTGTTAATTGAGAATTCTCCTTCAATTTTTGATTGAAGTAAATGACACTGTACTGAGCATCCCTGAAAATATTTTTGCTTGCTTGTTTGTGAAAAGCCAGTATTTCTGGAGGACAGACCCCTTTAAGTAGAATTTCTAGTGAAATTGGGTCAAAGGCGATGCCTCTTTTCATTGTGACAGATAGTGCTAATCTGACTTTAAAAAAGCTATCCTTATGCCCATCAATACCATTGCAAGAGCTCATTTTCCTTTCACTGATGTTATCAATCTATGGAAATGTTGCCAATCAAGTAGATGAATAAGTTACCTTGTTTAACAGAAAGCTGATATTTAGTATTCATGATGGACCCTCTAAGTGTCCTATTGGCCACACTCCATCTGGTCCTGGGCAGATATTTTTGTATTTTGTTTGGATGCCATATTCAGGCAAGTTACATTTTGTGCGTAAGAGAGTTTTCCTAATCTGACCAGACATTTAGGCCACCTATCTGGATTAAACATCCCCTTTTTCTATCTGAAATATTCGATCTCTCCTGCCTTGCCATAGGGTTGTGTGTGTGTGAGACGATCACCTCTGTGTGGGGTCCAGATTTTCCCAGGGACTTTGAAGCACGGTGACTTCACTGACATGTTGATGAGCCCAGACATGAAGGAGGTGATGATGACAGAAAAGGATAATTGGGAAGTTTTGCCCTGGGGAAGAAATAGTTTGTGTCTGGGAGAGAAGGGCTTGACCATTCTTTCTCAAGTGACATTTCTTTCTGAAAGACAGTGTTAAAAGTGTGCAGTTCCAGAGACAACCTGGTTATTGCAGAAATATCTACCATGGCATGCTTGAACTCGTTTTCTTTCAAGGTTGGAAAAAATAGAAAAATGTGCATCTCTTGAAGAGATTTCCAAACCGTCATTGTGAACAGTAATCCAGTATTTCAATTTATAAATTGAAAGGGTTTTAAACAAGAAACAATTATTTCAGGCAGAAAGCAAACATAAATGCCAGCAGCCAAAACAACCTGTGAAAAGATATGCTTAAAACTGAGATTTATATATATATATATATACACACACACACATTTATCTGTAGCTCTTGACTTTTAAATTCTTCAGACATTTGACCGTGAGAAATGAATATGAAACATTAAAATGTTGAAGAAAGGCATAAGAACACTTTAAGAAGAATATTTTTAATATTTGAGAAAATACTAATATTGTGTTACCAACTCCAGAGCCAAACAGGAAACATTCCTCAACATGATTAGAAGTTAGAGGGAGAAGAAAACCATAATAATAATGTTGTATTACTTGTATTTTGGGAACACTGTTATTTGCCAAGCACCTAATACGTAAAAGTAGATTTCACTCTTACTATACAAGTTTGTATTCTTTCATTTTAAGGGAAGGAGTCAGCAAAATTGTCTTACTGCATATTGTAAAAGCTTTAGGAGTGATTCAAGTCATGCTTCGTTAGAAAATCTCAGGACCCTTTAGCTTCTACCTGTCATGCTGATTTTTTTTTTTTTTTTTTTGAGGCCCTGTCAGCTTGGCCTCTGCTCAAAAGCTGTGTTTTTTCCTTAAGTTGAGAGTATTTTTTAAAAAACAAATTCAACATTACTAATTCAAATATTATCTTAGTCTCTGAAAGTAAAGAGTGATACAAATTGCATTAAATGTTTATCTATACTTAGGAAGATCTCTCTCTGTGAGATAATACATTTTATGTCTCTCTCTATATACAGACTCTTTCCTTTTAATGACTACGTAGTATTTCCATGGATACTTTGTGATCCTGTGGACAGTAGCCCACCAGGCTCCTCTGCCCATTGGATTCTCTGGGCAAGAATATTGGAGTGGGTTGCTTGCCCTCCTTAAATTACTCTCAGCGGTTATTTAATGTTTACATTTTTTCCCCCAAGACAAGGACTCCTTAATGAGCATTAACCATGTGTGTTTATTGTTCCAGGTATCAATCTACCGCATTCTCTACCCACACATACAAATACTGTGAAAATCATTTGCGTTGGTATATAGTCCTGTTACTTCTTTACTACAAATATTGCCACATAAACTCAACAGCACGCAACAAAAGTATTTTTTTTACCTAATTTTTGTCAAAACTAGCATCTTAGCATTTTTTTTAATTATTTTTTTTTTAGCATTTTTTAAAAATTTGGCATTCCTAGCACAGAGTCGGACACGACTGAAGTGACTTAGCAGCAGCAGCAGCAGCAGTATGTTTTATGGTATATAATTAGTACTTAAACAATATTTGTTTAATATTAGTACTTAAACAATATTTGCTGAATGAAAACTAAACCTTGGCTCTTTTCTCTGGTTTTTAAACAAGAGAAAACAGACTGATAAAAAAAATATTTGAACATTTTGTGCAGTATGAACAGACATATTAATGAGGATTTTTTTGATATTTGTGAAATTTTTACAAATAATTTTATTGTTACTCAAATGATTAAATAATAATCATCCTTTTAAGAATCATATTGAAATGGGAAAATTGGTTTCATCTCAGTCATACCTTTCAAACTTTTTCAGTGTAATAATAGGTTTTCTTTATTACAAAGTGATTTAGATTGAAGTATAAACGTTCTGGAGAGATTAGATACTACTACATTAGTTTGCCACATTAGTATAAAAAAATACAACACGTATTAAACTAGTATACATGGTTCAAGATTTTATCAACCAACTCAAGTTCATTAAATTTGCTCTGTTTGCGGTTGTTTTTTTTTTTTTTTTCAATAATGGAGGCTCCCTAAATTTCACTGGGGCTTTCCATGTACTAATTTGTATATCTATCATTAATATTTGGTCATTGATTTAAAGTTTCAGTGTTCTTTGGCTAGTTTTAAATAAACTTAAAACTTGTTCTTCGTTCTCTGTGTGAACAGCCAGATTGACAGGGAAAGTGTCTGGAGTAACAAGTCAGTATGGTTGGTTAATACCCTTCTCTTCTTGAGCACGTAAAGGAACATTTTTTATAAGAAGCCTTTTTAATGCAATGATTCTCTTAAAAATCACACCAGTAACAATTCTGTGCAGAAATAAGGCGGCCAAATGTGTGGAAATAAATTCCATTTGTGCATAAAATATCTAAGATAGGAAAAATTATACTTGTAAAATTTAAAGCTAGCTAAGGATTCATTGAAAAAAATTTTCATATACCGTCCCTTTAAATCTGGTTTTAAAGAGGCTGTAACATAATTCTAGGAATAAAAACCTTCTGGAACCGGGGTCTATGGAAAAGAGATTACAGCCCCCATGACATTCTAGAAATGCAAAGAGCCTGCACGATCATCTCGGAGAAGTTTCTTTTCTTTGCTTGCTGTAGACAAGGAAGCAATTAAACAGGGCTCTGAAAACACTGCTTTCTATGAGCGTACATTTCTTCCGTTGGTGCTGAGTTTTGTATTGATTAATTACATTTTTTTCCTCTTTGGAAAGAAAACTTTTAAGGGTGAAAATCACTGTTGTGCTCACATGAAAACTTCCTATTGACTTTGAGAGGTAAGCATTGACTTTTGATGGGAGGGTGCAACTTATTGAAGACAGAATTTGAACCCCTGGTGAGATCCTGATTCTAGGGTATAGTTTAGTTATCTAAAAAGAATGTGTCTAATGTCAGTCTAAAGAATCATATGCCTTTAGATTTTCATATGGGAAAGTTCAGTAAGACATTTTGACATAGAAAATTTCAACTTTGAAAAGGGACTTTAAAAAAAATGCTGTTTGTTCATTCTTTTGAAATATATCTGAGTACAAGAAGAGTAACTAAACAGCAAGGAATGCTGGGCACAGGGTTTTCACCACTTTGAACTGTCAGATAGTTTCTCAAAATGTATCAGGCACTGGGAAGTCTAGGGAGGTTTTAGAAAGTAATCAAGCAATGGCTGACGATGCATAAGCCTGAATCATCTTATGTGCTATTGCGTGTCTTTTGTAGGCGGGAAAGTCATTGCTGACTGTGATGGGGGCTGGGTGATATAGACTCTTAATGCTCTCAACATTTTCCAACTCGCATGTCAGGCCAAAATTGTAATAACAAAGCTCAGGGCAGCTGCCTGCGCTGGGTTTGGTTCTAACTCGGGTGAGAACATTCATCATGTCTCTGCCCTTCATGAATGCACATGCATACAGGTTTTCAAATATAAAGTCAAAAGACATTTCAAGATTTGAATAGAACCCTTCAGACTTAAAAGTAATCTGAAAGCACAAGAGTTTTGAAACTTTCCCAAGGATTAAACAAATGGCAAGATCTTGTCTGTTTAAATGTGTATGTCTTCAGGCCTGTCAGATCTCATAGAGTCATATTTTCAATAGAAAAATAGCAGGTTAAATTTAAACTGTACAGAGTCATGCAGACTCCTCATTTCTTTTACTGGTTTGTCCTAAAATCTGAAGTAAGTGATTTTGCAATTTTATTTATAGTGTAGTATTTGAATAATAAAAACCCAGTGTTTCTTTAATATATTACATTCTTCTGCAGGCCTTCATATATACTCAGTATCTAATATGACATTTATGGTTAAGTAAGTTAATTGTTGCAGATTCATATAAGTGACTTATTTAGGACTCCATTAAGGATTTAGAGGGAGAATGCTGCTATTCTTTCATAATGTTATTACCTCGTGCCATTCCAATAACATTTAATAGATGGTTAACATTCTCCAACATTAAGCTTGTGGTATGGGAGCTTTGAAAACATCACATATATTTGGATTTCTCTTTAGCAGTTTATCAGGATCATAATCATAATTTAAAATCAGATTTGAAATACTGTTTTCTAAAAAATCTGATATACGTATTTTTCCTTGGGTGGGAGGCAAGGAGGGACATTCTTTTGGTATGCCCTGTTCATCTTCAGGACTCATTGATTATCAGTTCAGTCACTGTATTTCTGAATATGAGAATAAATATGTTTATTGAAACAAATCAACCGTGGTGTGACAAGTTAAAATTTGTTTGCGGAGATAAAGTCAGTTCCTATGTAAAAATGTATAATTAAAATGGTATAAAACCCTACTTCCTCATAAGGACAACCATTGGTTCTTTGACAGAACAAGTATTGATTGAATATCCAGCCATTCCACACAATAACTTTCCCAGACTCTGAATTTACAGTGATGATTGAAATGAACAGGTTTCACAGAGACTTTACAGTCCTTTACCTGGGAAAAGACTCTCAATAAAATGGTCATAGTAATAGATGTTTTCTTGATTCCAATTTTGATGACAATTCTGAAGGAAAGAGACCCAAGTCAATGAAACTGGCTTAAAGTAGAGATGGGAGAAAGTCTCCCTCTTTGCAAAGAATTGCTGATTGAGCTGAAGGAAACCTTTAGGATAAATGGCTGGCAGGGCAGGGTCTGGGGGGCATTCCAGGAGACATCACAGAGGAAAAGACCAGGAGTGGGACCTACTCAGGGAGTGGAAGGAAGCTCACACTGGAGGAGGATGCAGGGGTGAAGGACCACAGCTCAAGATGAAGTCAGGGACCTGATTAGGCAAGGAGTCTGAAATGGATCCAAAAAGCCCTGGGAAGCATTAGCACAATGGGTCCCTTCAAAAATCCAGGAGATACTGTGTAGCCCAGGGAACTATATTTAGTATCCTGTGATAAACCATAATGGAGAAGAATATGAAAAAGCATATTTAGATGTTGGAGTCAGCAGAAATTAACACAACATTGTAAATCAACTATACTTCAATTAAAAACACACACACACACACACACACACAGTCTGAGAGGACAGTGGCAGGCATTGGTGGGGTAAGGCTTGACAGTCACTTCTCTGCTGTGTTTTTACAGGTAGAGCAGTATTTCAAAGCATTATCTGGTGCTAGAATGCAGTAACTAACCAGCATGGGAGACTAAATCAGAACCCGCTGGTACCCCCAAACGAACATCAACTCTGCATGGTCATGTGACTCTGAAACACTCTTTCAAACTGACGTATATATACACTATGATATGTAACATAGATAGCTAGTGGGAACCTTCTATAAAGCACAGGAAGCTAAGCTCAGTGCTCAGTGATGAATTGGGTGGGATGGAGGGAAGTCCAAAAGGAGAGGATGCATGTATACATATTGCTGATTCACTTCTTTGTATAGCAGAAATGAACACAGCATCGTAAAGCAATTATACTCCAATAAAAATAATCCATAAATACATAAATAAAAGATCATTGTAGGTTGCTGGCTGTCCGAGGGTTAGACTTCTGGTAGCATCCATGACCCTGCAGTGTGAGATCTGCTTTTAGTGGCAGCTCTTATGTTTCTTCACGTAAGCAAATGACAAATGATGCTTGTCCTTCTGAATAAGCAGGTCTGGGTTAGGATTATCAGAAAGTCAGTACTTACACCCAAGAGAATGTTGCCACCAAACCCAGAAAATTCCACCTGATTTGCTAAAGTGAAAAGCTCCTCCCTGATTGTCTGGAAACCTCACCATCTCCCCACTCTGGCTCTTTTATGAGTTATCATAACTCAGCGGTAGCTGTAATGTAACTGACCAGCACTGATGATGAAATCAATAACCACTAAACAAAAATAAATGGTGTTTGGGGTGTAAGAAACACTTAGCCATTTTTATCTTAGGGAAAGTACATCTGACTGAAGTGTGTTCCAACTCCTCATATTTCACATTTTTTTAAAAAATAAACTCCAATTCTGCTAAAATTTCTGCAGTGTCTAATCAATATATATAACAGTGGCCTGTCTCTCTGGGCTCAAATAGAATCAGTGCGTCATTTAGGGAGGAAATGTTATGTCATTTTATTCCATTAAAAATCATTTCCTGGTGGGAATTTATTTAAAGCTCTCCCTACTCTTCAGCTCAAAAGCTTTCACACAAGTAAGCTTTTGGGAGGAGACAATGGAGAACTTAGTTTTAAGTCTCTCACAACTTAGGATGTAAAAGGTAAAGTGATGCCTCTTCATCCTCCACATAAAAATAGCTTTAAATATGTAAATATTTCAATGCCACTTTTCAGTGGAATAAAGTGAGACGATACCACTTTGAAAGCCTCAAGATCATCAGTTCATTTTTAAGGGTCACTGATTCCTAAGTTTCTACATCCTGACTGATTCACCTATTAAAATGATGGAACCATTTGGGAATATCAAGGTGTCATGATAGATTGGTCTTTTTGCAGGAATATGGTGATTTCTCCTATTTCTATTTTTCTATTTAATACAGATGAACATGAAAGCTGCAATGAGCTGTGTGTCTGAGCTAGGAAACCTGCTGGAATAGGTTGTAACTTGAGGAGGATTTATGGAATCACCAGGAATAGACAACACAGTTTAGCAAGAAGTTTCCAGAGGTATAGAAGATGGCATATAGATGGGTATAGAAGATGGCATAACTTGGGACCTTGAAAAAGGTCATAGTAAGCCTCTGATGATAAAAAGAAAAAGTGTATCCTCTAGACAGTGTATGTGGGTATCTGTAATTTACATTAAATTTATAGACATATATAAAAATTGATCTATGAGTTTCTACTTATATCTACTATCTTATCTATGTACTATTTGCTTAAATATATAGGGTGACAAGGGCGGCTACATCTTGGCATTGTCTATTCTGGTTAGAGCATGAAAGTACGAAGAGATTGTGATTAGAAGCATTTATGATTCAATCAAGTAGTCAGCACTGTCAAGATGATTTACCTAATCAGGTATAATGTGGGGCGTATGATTGCGGACGATTAGTCTGCTGTCTTAAGAGTCAGGCTATGGATATTTAGGTTATGATTTTAGAGTTTAAGAGGACAAAATTAATTGCCTGCTGAACCCAGAGCCCCATTCAGAAGAGACTAACAGGCAAAGGCAAAAATGCATGATCACTCATGCTGACTTGATTGGCTCTGATGGAACCACAGCAGGAAAGGTTCGTGACTGTCACACCTGGAACTAGGTTTTGCTGACTCATGGGGCACACAAGTTTTGAGGGACACATGCTGTGAATTTGCAAAGTAAATGAATAAAGTCACACGTAAAGTATAACTATCTGGTCCTTTTCATAGCATATCTATTGATACTGAAACAATTTCAGATGAGCTATTGACAAAAAAAATACTTACGAATAACATGAACGTATGGTCCTGCAGTCGTCGCCAACTCTGTGTGACCCCGTGGACTGTAGCCCGACAGGCTCCTCTGTCCCTGAAAGTTTCCAGGCAAGGATACTGGAGTGGGTTGCCACGCCCTCCTCCAGGGGATCTTCCTATCCCAGTGATTGAATCTGTGTCTCTTACATCTCCTGCATAGTCAGGTGTGTTCTTTACCACTAGCGCCACCTGGGCTGCCTTGTCAAGTAACAATTTGTCAAGACTCCTCATTTGAAGTTTTCCCCTCCCTTTGTAAGTAAAAGAAACATTTTAGTTGCTTTCTTTCCCCACTTTTTTTTCCCCCCTTATTCAGTGAACAATACTACCTCTTCTGGCCCATATGAGACCTGTTTGGTGGAGCGGAGCCTGTTACAATAACAGAACTCTCAGAGCATTTCCTGTGTTAGAAATCCATCCCTTACTTCCTTCAGACTATTATCAAAGTTGATTAAATCACCTATATTTTAGGCGCTTCATCTCTGACTTCCTCTGATTTATGGCCGAAATTGTTGCACAGCATGTGAGAGTAAATAGGATCCCTTTTGCTCATCTTTTTAGTGCAAAATAAGTCCATCGATAATAGTAGAGAAGGAATAACAGAAGAGATGAGTCTTTTTTTTTTTTTTGAACCCAAAGAGCTCAGGACTTATCTTGAGGCTCTCAGCTCACTGCTTGTTTAGATTTGGAGACCCTGTTTCATACACTGCAGCTTGCAGTCAAAGGGCTGGACTTTTCCTATATAATTTCTTTGAACACAAGTGTCTTCTTGGTTGGGTTCTGCATTTGTTCGTTTTGCCAAATTATCTAGAAGTAGGAATATTGAAATGAGATCTTAGCAATGTACTCTGGATGTCAGTTTTCTCTTGAAGGACAGTTATTAAAAAACTCCTAGGATGGCTCATTTGCTTCTTTTTGGTACAAAGCGATGTCATCATTTTTTTGAGTATTATATTTCTCCTCAATAATTGATATGTTACATTAAAGGAACACAAAATGGTCTTAATTATACAATAATGATCAAGGCAAAGAGTGTTTCCTGGGAACTAATGGTGGCCTGAGAGGACATGATGGCTTGAGGTCCAGCTGGTTAATAAGCCGCAGGAAATGCTGTGGGCCAAGATCTGTATTATTTCACTGAGATGAAAATGAACCAGAAAGGGGGGCGGCAAAATGGACTTTTCTCCGCTAATGGGTGAAATGGCCTCATTCTGGACGCAGAAGACATTTCAGTAGAAAGAATGTGTTTCATAAGTGCTAGATTGTAATTTTCAGTGGTTTTTGCTTTTTATTTTTAACACAGTACAGGATAGGGGATATTCTACTTTTGATTGGAAACTTTAATGCAAAGTTTAATGAAAGTACTACACAACTTTGGAGTCTTGTCTAGTCTTGTGTGTGCCGTAGAATGTATGACCAACGTTTGTTGTGATAGCTTTTTTTTTTTAAATGTGTGTGAGGTAGATATATATTTTATAAACCTTTAATGTTAAAAGGTTACTTTTGAAAACATTCATAAAATAGTTATCTAATAAAAATTAAAGTACAGGCTTTATTTTCTTTTGTTTCTAAGATTCTTTCAAATGTTAGGGGAAGATAGCCGACTAAAAAGATAGCTTTAAGGTCTTAAGCAGTTTTACTTAAATTATAAATACAAGATTTTGTTGTTTTTCAGTCGCTGAGCTCAGTCCTGTCCGACTCTTTGAGACTCCATGGACTGTAGCCCCCCAGACTCCTCTATCCACGGACTTTTCCAGGCAAGAATACTGGATTGGGTTACCATTTCTTTCTCCAGGGACTCTTCCTGACCCATGGATTGAAACCATGTCTCCTACATGGGCAAGCAGATTCTTTACCACCAAGTCCATAACAAATGTGAACGCTATCTTTTCACATTTCTTGCTGCTGCTGCTGCTAAGTCACTTCAGTCGTGTCTGACTCTGTGTGACCCCATAGATGGCAGCCCACCAGGCTCCCCCGTCCCTGGGATTCTCCAGGCAAGAACACTGGAGTAGGTTGCCATTTTCTTCTCCAGTGCATGAAAGTGAAAAGTAAAAGTGAAGTCACTCAGTCGTGTCCGACTCTTAGCGACCCCATGGACTGCAGCCCACCAGGCTCCTCGGTCCATGGGATTTTCCAGGCAGGAGTCCTGGAGTGGGTGCCATCACCTTCTCTGTCACATTTCTTATGTGACAGTAATCCTGGCTCAGTTCATCTATAGAGATTCCGTGAGAGGAGCTGGCATTTGAACATCTTGAGAGATATTCATCTCCCAATGAATGATATTCAACGTATTGACACAGTCTCTATCAGACTAGCTGAAGGGGACGGTCATATGATCAGAATCAGTATGTACAGAAATGCAGACATCCTTAAAATAATTCCTAAGTGCTTTATGTTTTTCAAATGAGTGAAACAGCTTGAATAAATATAACAAGTTTAGAATGAACATTTAGACCCATGTCACCATCTGCTGAATGGGTTAGAACCCAACTGCAAGGTCAGATTCACAGCTGAAAAGGTGCTCTCTTGCATGGGGCAGAGGAAAGAAATCCAGAAGTCTCTACTCCAGCAGAGTAGCTGTACCTCCCTTAGGAAATTCTTCCAGGTAGAGATTTATTGGAATCTACAAATGTCCTCTTTAAAATGCATTGGACCCCTTGGTATATCATAGGCACCATAGAAAAGTTGCCTTCATATTGACATGAAATGGCTCAAAAATTAGATTACTTTTCTCCACGTATCTCATATAATTTCCATTAAGGAAATACAGATTTTGGTAATGGTTGGTAGAGAGAAGTTATTTTGAAATGAAAGTGTGCCAGGGAAGAATACAAGAGCAGAGAGCTGTGAGTCATCAGACACATTTTAGGGGAAGAGAGGGAAGAGAAGGGAGGTGAATCCAGGAATGGAGAGGCAATGGCAATCCAGACAGAAGAGTCTGCAGCCAATGGTACACGTGTTTCCAAAGAACTGGACGTGACTTTGTCACTCAGTGTGCACACACATGCACACACACACACGCAAAGCAAGAGTGCACTGCAACCGTTTTGAATGTTAGTGCTATTTGGCCCTAAAGAGTTTTTCTGATGAGATGAATCCTGCTAAATAATAGTTTTTGACCCAGTTTGAGTCTTCAGTGTATCTTAGATGTTTGTTTTCTCAATCACATGGCTACATAGATCAAATGCATGGCCTGTCAACTCCCATTCAAGGAGTTAAAAATGAGGGAATGTTGGGGCCCATGTCTGCAGTGTGGTACTGACCTTGTACTTGAGGCATATTTGAAAGCTTGTGTTTTTCATGGAAGACTTAGAACATGGCAGGATAAAATATGTTGTTTTTTTCCTCTTGATATTAAGTAGCTGAGACAGTGACTAGAGGCCCAGCTCTGTTTTCCACGCACGCACGTGCAATCCAGGTTATTTTTAAAAGTTTATCTACTCCTCACTTGATGGCAAAACTTTTGAGACAACAAACTCCTTCATTCTTCACTGTTGTGTGTGTGTTTGTGTGCACACATGCTCAGTCGTGTCTGGCTCTTCACAACCCTATGCACTATAGCCCACCAGGCGCCTCTGTCCATGAAAATTTTCAAGCAAGAATACTGGAGTGGGGTGCCATTTCTTACTCCAGGGGATCTTCCCAACCCAAGGATTGAATGTGTCTGTTGTGTCTCCTGCATTGGCAGGTGGATTCTTTACCACTAGCAACAGCTGGGAAGCCAAATACATTAATATTGAATGGATAAGTGAATGCTAAATGCACCTGAATATTCTGGGGACTAGTCTGTATGTTCTCTTAGCATTATAGTTAGATAAACTTCCCATAGATTAACAAAGCTCTTTGTGTGTGTGTGTGTGTGTGTGTGCTTTGTTATTTAAAAAAAAAAAAAAAAAGTAAGCCTTGGACAGGAACACCACACTCTTCTAGATGTAAATATTCTGTCTCTTGATCTGTACTGTGAGCTGGAGGTAGGGATAGATTAGAGATTAATCCATCTGAAAATCAAATATAATACCTCATACCTCCCAACATTCCATAGTTTCAGTAGATTTAATTCCATCCTCTATCCCATCAGAAATGATCTTTCAAAGATAAATGAAAAATATGCTGTTGTTCTGTCACTGCTTAGAACTAGCTGGGAGTTTGCTAGGCCAAGTGGTAAAACCTGACACATGACTATCATTCTTCAATAGTTTTATGCAACTAACATTGTATATTTTTGGTAATAATGAAAAATTGTTGATGTTTGGCTTTTGGCAGGAGTTCAAGATAGTAAAACTGGGTTTTCATTTGTTAAATCTGTACATTCAAATTATATACCAGTGAAGTGAAAGTCACTCAGTCATGTCTGACTCTTTGCAACTCCATGGACTTTCATGGAATTCTCCAGGCCAGAATATTGGAGTGGGTAGCCTTTCCCTTCTCCAGGGGATCTTCCCAATCCAGAGATCAAACACAGGTCTCCTGCATTGCAGGCAGATTCTTTATCAGCTGAGCCACAAGGGAAGCCCTATATATATGTATATATATAGAGAGATAGATAGATACCAATAAGACTTGGGAATTTTGTCTCCACCCTATACATGCATATATATAAAAATATTACAGGCAAAGTGATAATTAACAAAGTTCTGGGAATGAATACAGAGTATATTCTAGTGTGACAGATTTTTTTTCTTTACAATATTAATTTTATGTACATCTACTGCATCAGATACTCTGGATTCCCTGGGGAAGAAACAAAAGCCTTACCCAACATTCTTCCACAGAGAAATTATATTAGCAGTCAGTGTGTGTGTTTTCAGTAGCTCAGTCATGTCTGACTCTTTGTGACCCTATGGACTGTAACCCACCAGGCTCCTCTGCCCATGGAAGTGCCAGGCAAGAATACTGGAGTTGGTTGCCATTTCCTCAACCAGGGGATCTTCTCCACCTAGGGATGGAACCCAGGTCTCCAGAGACTCCTGCGATACAAAGATAAACCAAACACATGTAAAAGATTTCTTGAGAAATAAAAGCAAGTAGTAAAGTATTGAATGAGTGAAACAAGAAAAATAATGCTTTCTGCCTTTAAAGGAATTGGCGACAATGATTGTGGAGAGCAACTTGAGACTTAGAAACTCCATTAATCAATATAATTTGTATACACAAAAGGAAGGAGCAGAATTTCAACCCCCAAAAGGATCCCTTTGTTTAATTTGATTTGTTTCTTTGTCCAAGTTTACTCAGAATTACCTGAAGCTTTCTATCCAAGAACAAGCCTATCCCTTCTCTTATTAATTATTAATTGGAGTCATTACCTGGTAGAACCCAGTCTGCATATTTGCCCTACCTAATTCACGCTGAGGTGCCATGGGATAAAGATGTGGTGTTCCTTCAATGAATCTGTGTTTCATTTGTGGCAGAATCTCTACAAAAGTATTGTCAAGGGTGTATAGTCAAGGGTGTTGATGGAAAATTAGGAAAATATAAATATGTAAGAACTGGGAATTATATAATCTTAAACACTCTGCATTATTTTTATTATCCCTCTTTCTCACAGCCTTATGAGGCCTTGGATACTAATATAAAGACCAAAATTAGAAATTTCTCTGTGGAAGTTTATTGCTCAGTCTGCAGTGCATGCAGTGTTGATTCTAAAGCTCTAACTCAAACAACGACATAGTTTGAACATCTGGCCAAAACCAGGACAGGAACAGACTCACAGACATAGAGAACAAGCATGTAGTGACTGAAGGAGAAAGGGGGTGAGGGAGAATAAATTGGGAATATGGAGTTATCTAGTGGTAAAGAAACCACCTGCCAAGGCAGGAGACATGGATTTGATCCCTGGGTCGGGAAGATCCCCTGGAGAAAGAATGGCAACCCACTCCAGTATGCTTGCCTGGAGATTCCCATGGACAGAGGAGCCTGGTGGACCACAGTCCATGGGGTCGCAAAGAGTCAGACATGACTGAGAGGCACGCATACACATACACACACACATGAAATTAGCAGATACAAGCTACTGTATATAAAATTGATAAACAACAAGGTTTTACTGTATAGCACCAGAAACTATACTCAGTACCTTATAATGCACCTGTAATGGAGAAGAATCTTAGAAAGCATATAGATACGATACATATATAGGTAGATAGGTATTTGAATAATTTTGCAACACACCTGAAACTAGCATAATATTGTAAACCGACTAGACTTCGATTTACAAAGACAAAACAGAAGCCCAGGACCTAATTGTTGCTGTGGTTGTGAACTGTGGACAAAAGTATTTTCTAAGAGGATGTATTTTTCTTTTAGTTGTCATTCCTAGCTTCACAACAATGTATGTACGTAGAAGTCACCTCTGATTTTGACACGCTCACACATACCCACAGGTGCATGGGCTTTCAAACGTAAATGCACAAATACACAAACATACGTGAAGATTTGTTACGATGCAGCTCACTCTCAAATCTCTTTCCTTTTATGCTGATAATTAAGAGGTTTGACTTGCCAGGGTTGATTTAACTTTTTCTCGAGATTGAGTTGAGCTTAAGACACCAGAATATTTGGGTGTTTCTAAGATAAGTAGCTTCTCGAAAAATCTGAGGCTCTGACATCCTGTCCTTAAAATGTTCCTTGTTGAAATGTAGATAGAAAGAAACATTAATTACATAAAAATGAAAATATGTGTAACTTGCAAAACTACTTCCTATTGAGTATGTGTTAAGGGCTTGGTCGCATTACAGGATCTGTGGGTGAGGGCATTACCCACATATTGCAGATGATGAAACCCTCATGGAATGAAAGTGACTGGGACAAGTTGCACAAAGTATGAGAGGGAGGTCTCAGCTCTCTCTCTTCAATTCCACAGCTACAGCATCAGTCATAAAAGCAGAAATAGCCCCACTCTTTTTACATGCTAACTCGTTCTGCTATACTCATTCAGCCTTATATATGTTTTATGCTTGACGTAAAAGTCACAAAATTTTAGTGCCAGAATGGACCTTATTTTCGTAATTGGGTGCTGAGCTGCATTCCTTTATTTGTAAGTTCCCTTTTCTCTGAAAGATCTATAAAATTGATAGGACTATCTGTTGACTTTCAGGTGGGTTTTAATTTTCATAAGCTTTTAACCTCAAATCTTACCCATAACCCATCTGGCTTAAGAACCAGCTACATTCCAAAGGCATAGATAAGGTCAAACCCTTGGGAAAGTGGGTTTTTCTTCCGGCACTGTGAGCCTTTCCCCTGACCACACGTATAGAATGACCAGGCCTTCCCAGATTATCTCTGCTTGTCTATGTGCATCCATTTCCACTGTGTTTGAGTCAACATGATGCTACTTGATCTGGCATTCACAGCATGTTCGCAGCGTGTAGCACATACAACTCACCAAGTTCAACCCGACACTGACTAGTCTCCAGTCAGCTCCCCGAGATGAATTCACTAAGGCGTGGATGCCATGGCAATCCTCCTTTTCTATTGCGAGCTTAAGTCACTTCAGTCATGTCTGACTCTTTGTGACCCCATGGACTGTAGCCTGCCAGGCTCCTCTGTCCATGGGATTCTCTAGGCTTGAATTCTGTTGTAGTTTTCCATGCCCTCCAGAGTATCTTCCTGACCCAGTTTCTCAAGTCTCCTACATTGGCAGGCAGGTTCTTTACCACTAGAGCCACCTGAGAAATCTTACTTTCAATTTCTAAATTCATATCAGTAATATTTGTAACAGTTTTTGATATTAGTAAGGCATCAGACCCCTCCCCCAGGAAAAACCTTTTTGGTAATTCACAACATCCAAGCTGCCAATGCACTGAGAAAAACTGAAGCTGCTGCTGCTGCTAAATTGCTTCAGTCGTGTCCGACTCTGTGCGACCCCAGAGACGGCAGCCCACCAGGCTCCCCCGTCCCTGGGATTCTCCAGGCAAGAAAACCAGAGTGGGTTGCCATTTCCTTCTCCAATGCATGAAAGTGAAAAGTGAAAGTGAAGTTATTCAGTCGTGTCCGACTCTTAGTGACCCCATGGACTGCAGCCTATCAGGTTCCTCCGTCCATGGGATTTTCCAGACAAGAGTACTGGAGTGGGGTGCCATTGCCTTCTCCGATATTATAATTTGTATGTATGTATTAATATGTGTTAAATATTTAAATAATGAATGATAATCACATGGAATTTGGAAGAAGTTTTACACCCTCTACTCTTAGAGCACTTAAGTCACTGGAACACATCAGAGAAGTAAACAGCACTGCTCAGCTGGGCCAGAGAGTCAGGGCAGATTCTATCCTTCACCCGCAATAGGAAAATGAGCTGAGAAGTAACAGAATTCATCAGCAGTGGCCAGAGAAGAAGGAAAGAGCATGCTTCCAACCAATCAGGATGATCAACAGCATGTATGAACATTACAGTGAAACATGAGGTCTTGCTACATGCATCACTAGAAATGGCCTAGCCTGGACATTAGCAGCTAGAGGAAGCCAAGTTTCATGGCTGAGTAGAACCAGTCTTAAAATCTGCATAAAACATGTACTTCAAGTAAACCAAAAGCATTGAGAGGAGCCAGATAGACCTCAAGGTGTTGCATAAAAATGACAAGTGGGATGCCTCCTGCACTGTGTCAGTCCTTCAGAACTTTGGATAGAATTTAGCATTGATGCTGAAGCTCCAACACTTTGGTCACCTGATGCAAAGAGACGACTCAGTGGAAAAGACCCTGATGCTGAGAAAGACTGAAGGCAAAAAGAGATGCAGGTGGCAGAGGAAGAGATGGTTAGACAGTATCACTGACTTAATGGGCATGAATCTGAGCAAACTCAGGGAGATAGTGGAGGACAGAGGGACCTAGCGTGCGGCAGTTCACGGGATTGCAAAGAGTCAGACATGGCTTAGCAGCTCAACAGCAAGTACATTTTAATCCAAACTTTAAATATGTGTGTGTCTAACTTCTCAGGACCATTGAGAACAGGTCTGCTTACTACTTTTTCATTTGCACTGTGATGGACACCTAGTCCATCCTAAAGGAAATCAGTCCTGAATATTCATTGGAAAGACTGATGCTGAAGCTCCAACACTTTGGCCACCTGATACGAAGCACGACTCAGAAAAGATCCTATGCTGGGAAAGATTGAAGGAAGGAGGAGAAGGGGCCAATAGAGGATGAGACGGTTGGATGGCATCACCAACTCTATGGACATGAGTTTGAGCAAGCTCCAGGAGTTGGTGATGGACAGGGAAGCCCGATGTGCTGCAGTTCATGGGGTCCCAAAGTGTCGGACACTACTGAGCAACTGAACTGAACTGAGACACCCAGGAGGTAGCCAGTTCCCTGTGGCCACAATCCAGGTGAAGATGATCCTTTTCAAAACTGTCTGAGCGTTCCTGTTTCAGCCCGAAGGAGACTGCTCGGTCTACATGCTCTTGATCTTGCTGCTGGCCTCATATCTTGGTTACATGGTACAGAGGGGACACAGAGCATCATCATTTCCCTCATCCCCAATCTCATGTGTTTAAAGTCAAAGATCACTGCTGCTGATTTTAATGTTTTCTAATTACTTCTACGTTAGAGAGTCTCTGCATGTGCTTATAAGCCTTTCGAGTTTCCTGTTTCTGAATCCCTTCTGTATTTTCTCCATCTGTCCTTTGTCAGTGTTTGCTATTGCAAAGATATTTTAAAATATGCTGATTTTGATATTTGTTGAATAGAAACTCCTAATTTTGACAAAATTCTATTCACCTTGTGCTTTGTGTTTTTAGGATAGGAATTCCAAACCTATGTTACTATAACCATCATTCTTATTTTAATTATTAATAGTAGTATTGTGTGTACCCAGTCGTTCAGTCATGTCTGACTCTTTGCAGCCCCAGGGACTGTAGCCCACCAGGCTCCTCTGTTCATGGGGTTCCCCGGGCAAGAATACTGGAGGGGGTTGCCATTTCTCACTCAAGAGGATCTTCCCAGCCTAGACCCAGGGATCAAACCAGCATCTCCTGCATTAGCAAGCAGATTCTTTACCACCCAATAATACTAGTAACAGGCTTTAAATCTAGTTTTGCCATTCACACTTGGGTTTTTAGTCCCCCTGGAATTCAAATTTGTATATGGTGCTGTTGCTTTCGTCCATATGTGAGGAGTCATGTGTCTCTACAGCCTCTGCTAAGCAACCTGGTATTCCCCCATCACATACAGCCTGGAAGGTGACCACTTATCCTTCAAGGCTAAGTTCAAAGGCTATTTCTTCTAATCAGAATGCTGCCCATTACAAAACTCAAATGAATGAAAATGAGCACCTCTCAAAATGTGTTTACAGTGAGTTGTCTCAGAATGTAATCTAAGAACATCCTGGAAAAGCTCTGATAGGCTTCCTTCTGTAGGCTCCATCAGGGCACCAGATTCAGACTGAATTTTGGATCAGAAAACTATTTTCATTGTTTACCTGACGACTTTTTACTTTATACCTTGATTTTCAAGTAATAAGGTGTCTGTGTCTCTATACATTTCTGGCATGGATCTTATTCTGCCAAACCACACCAAAAAATGTTGACCATAGCACTTCTGAACATCAATAATTTATAGACACTTAAGATGCAATTAGTTTAGATATGAGGAAAAGTCATAATAAAGAGTTTTGCTTTTTTTTTGTAAAGGTTGACTTTTGGAGATTTCATTTCTTTTGTGTCCTGGTATAAGAATTTCTTCTTAAGACATATATTAATTTAACACAACATTGTAAATCAACTGCATTTCAATTTTTTAAAAAAATAAAAGAAAAAATATATTGATTTAAACCAATATAATTGTTTTAGATGCTGATTTTGTGTGTATGTGAGGAATAAACTTACATATACACCTACATTCGCAAGAGTCTGAACCTTCTTAGGGATAAGGGTTAGTGCTCCAGAGTCTGACGTCACTGTTGAGAGGCTTTACTAAAGCTTGAGACCTAAGTCTCTGCCAAAACGGTACCTGACTGATTTGTGTCAAATAGTGGTGAGCGCCTCATCATTGCTCGAGTGGGAAAGCGCTGGCTGCTTGCAGCTTCCCTGAAGCCCGCCTCAAAGGTTAAGGAGTGAAATATGGGTTCTAAATAAAGACTTATCAGGTTACTATACATCAGAGCACTGATAAGACTGCCTTAGGAAATCGCCAAATGGAACAAAGACCTATTCAGAAAATGTTGGTTTGTAGATAGACCATCACAATGGAACCCATCTAAGTGACAGCATGGCTTAAGTGTGGAATTTTGACTCCCCGGTCAGGAAATTCTAGGGCAGGAACCAAAGCCTGGCTCAGCTCTTGAGATGAGGCCAGCATCCAGGCTGTTTTTCTGCTGCATGCTGATTTTCTGAGACGTGGGAGTTCTGGAAGATAAGAACAGAATAGCCTATTAGCTCCAACATATGGCCCTTGTCTGATGGACAAAAGGAGTGGGAGGCTTCTTGTGCAGTTCCATTTTCTCGGATGTCCTTACAAGCTGAGCACAATATGATGCTCAAACTTGAAATCCTGTTGCGAGAATGGGAGCGAGAAAGACAGATATGTGAGCCACAGATGCAGAATCTGAGTCCTTCTTTTCATTTTTTTTTCTGAGTGGAATCAAGGTGCTCTTAGGGCTCACTTCAAGTTCAGAAGACTATGCTTCTATATTTTGCTTTCCATTTCAGCCTGTGCTTTTTATTTTTTGAAGTATAATTGAGTTACAATGCTGTGTTAGCTTTGGGTGTACCTCAGAGTGATTCAGTTGTACCTACATATATTCTTTTTCAGATTCTTTTCCCTTATAGGTTATCACAAAATATTGAGTATAGTTCCCTGTGCTATACACTAGGTCCTTGTTGCTATCTATTTTATATCTAGTAGTGTGTGTATGTTACTCCCAAATCTTGTGCTTTTTCTAACTATGTTATGTGTCATCATTTAATGACAGGACTCTCTTAAAACATAGCTGGGTCTTATCATAGATGTAGAAATACTAAGACACAGAATTTTGTGAAAATCACCCCAGAGAATGGAACCCCTTAAGCTAGTTGTCTCTTTCTCACTAATTCCCTTCAAAAGCGTGAATGCCCCTACTTCAGTCTTTGGAACAGTGGATGTGAGCATCCAGGGAATCCTTTTCCTTATCTAATCTAAGTCACTCTAGCTGTGATTCCCCTGATTTGTTTCTGATAGAGAAATTGAGCCTATTTGCACATTATAGGCAGTAGCAGTAGAGTTGTAACATTGAAAGCAGACAGAGACAGCAACTGATAGCGTGTTTTTGGTTGTTCTCCTAGTACTGGCGTTGTCATACAGTGTGTGTACTGCGGAAGCAACTTTTTGTAATGTGGTTCAGTTCAGTTCAGTTCAGTCGCTCAGTCGTGTCTGACTCCTTGCGACCCCATGAATCGCAGCACGCCAGGCCTCCCTGTCCATCACCAAGTCCCAGAGTTCACTCAGACTCACGTTGGTAGACTGTATTTTGCAGGGACTGGAAAATTGTGGACTTCAGATTCAGACTTAGGCCTGACTAGTCCTAAAGTCTATATCCATTTTTTCTCTATTACATCGTTCTCCAGAAATCATGAAGAAGGAAAATCCTGGTTCATAAAATCCAGACAAGCATTATGACATTTAGATGACACTTGGGGAGAGAATATTTGAAACAGGCTTCATGAGAATTCCACAGTTGTACTGAGGAACAACATCTGAAAGGGACGGGGAATTGGAGGGTTAAGCAAACCCACAAGTTCAATAAATTGTATCATCACAGTTCCCTTTGTGCAAATGCATGCTAACTGAATGTGATGCATATAAACTTATGATACTCAAAATGTATCACAAAAGTTACTAGAACGCTTAGTAAACAGTTGTGATTTGCATGAACACATCCACATTTAACCACAGAAGGAGTTAGTGTTCCAGATGAAATATCCGTTGTAGCTGCATAAAGTGATAGAAAATAACTCAGTCCGACCTTAGTCACCCTCGTAATCATGGTCATCACGGTCCTCAGGTTACATTGCCGTCATCATCACTTATTCTCTTAACCACACGATCAATCTTTATGGGCTTCATCAAAGGAAAGCCTTCAGCTCAGCCTTCAGGCTCAGCCGTGTCCTGGGTGGACATGCAGAGGCATGGTGGACCCAACTGACCCACCAAACAGGAGTCAAAACAACAGTGACTTTGTCTCAGATTGTTGCTTTTTGACTCCTCTCTAGAACACAGCTTCATTCTGTCTCCGAATGTCTGTGTTTCCGTTTGGGACAAAGTTCTGAGAATTCTTCAGCTCTTTAGGTTTTCAAAAGTTTTTCATAGCAACTTGCATTTCATATTGTCATAACATGGGTTTAAAAGAAAGAGCATGGTTTTGTCTTGGAGGAGTTTTGAATATCATCGATAAGACAATAAATGGAACAAAATATAAGCAGAATTGGAGTCATTTCTCTACCATTAACTTATTAACTTGTTGTATTAGACAGCCTGTTCTTGTGTCTGGACCAGTGCAAAGTGAACAGGTTTGACAACACCATGTCCTACCCAAGTTCCCCTTGAACTTACTTATTCCATCATTCTTGCAAATGATGCCAGTGGATATGGTACAGTAGAAAGATCAACAGGTTTCAAGGAAGGAGAAAGAAAGAGAGAGTCAGATGGGCCAGAGAAGTTTTGTATTGGACAAGCTCTTGGCTGACATTAAAAGCAAAGAGTCAGCTGAATGGAGAGGTCAAAGGAAGGGGGGTTATTATAGGAAAAATAGAAAGAATAAGGAAAGCAAAAGTGAAACAACAACAAAAAAATGAGGTAGTCATCCGGTATTGGGAAGTTTGGCTTAACTGCTGGGGACGGAAGATAACTTTGCTATCAGAAAGTCATAGACCCAGGGCTGGATTTGATCTCAAGGGAAAATGAGAAGTCTTTGCAAGCTTCAACTGGGCATCCTTTCCTATCAGACACAGAGGGTGGGGGATGTATATCTGAGATAGTTAGACCTCGAGATTAAGCTGGTAGATGAAAGTGTTAGTCACTCAGTCATGTCCCACTCTTTGCCACTCCATGTACTCTAGCCCAACAGGCTCCTCTGTCCATGGAATTCTTCAGGCAAGAGTGGGTTCCCATTTCCTTCTCCAGAGATAAACTGGCTCATCAAATGTTTGACTCCCCTCCCCCCGACCCCTGCAAATAATCCTGTGACATAACAACAGAAAAAGTTTGCAATCTCTTGAAATTGCAAATACCTGGTAAAACAGAGTCTATAATTCTACACAGCAATAATTAGCAGGAGCTGAGTATGTGCCTCTACCTTCAGTACAGCCTATAAGCTCCATGTTTTTATGAGTAAGGCTGGCCTGGTGTCATCGTCTCCCTGAAACAGGAAGGAGTTTGAGTTTAGGTAATGGAGTTTGAGTCTAGCTGGGAGGATGCTTTAGAAAACCCTTGTAGATGTCTCTTCCTCAGAGAAGGGTCATCCATGAGTTTTGCACAGTAAGTATAACTGTGACAGGGTGAGTTGACGTGGGTCAAGGGGAGGACCAGTTTACACGAAGATGAAGCTTAAATATTCTTAGTGTGTATATTAATAACCAATGATACTTTTTAAAGTCTTCAGATAATGGACACTTAATTGCATGATTTTAGCATTGTAAGATGTGGCAAATGGAAAGTATCATGTCTATTAAAATACTCATTTTTAACTTCTTCAAATGTTGGCATACTTTGATTGACCCTGAATAGATATGAACGTTAAAGCAAAGTAGACTGTCTTCCTTCACGCTTGGATTATTTTTGAATACACAGACATCTTGTCTAGCACATTGCAAGGAATTTTTAAAAAATATGATGGATGTTCCTAATAACCTATGTTGAACATCTGGCTGAAGTGAGATTTTATAAATGAAACAGCATGTCTTATGGCTACGTACCAAAGATGTTTCTGGAGCATCATATTTGAGCATGAAGAGGCCGCTGAAGCAAGGAAAGCAACAATATAACAATGACCCAACAAGGCACTGGCTAATGTATATATAGGGCCTAGGTGTTTACTCAGAGAATTGATGCTTAGCTGAAGATGGATTATATTCTGTTTACTCTAGTTATGTTTTGTGTTCATTTTGATTCAGGTGAATTCTGAGCCCCGTGAAATCAGAAAATTGATTATTAATTTTTGTTTGTGTAATTATATTTAATTCACAACTGTCTGCATGGTAAGTACTTTTTGAACTCAATTCAGTTAATATACATTTGGTAGTTTTTTAATGCTTTTTTTCTTATTAATTTTCAACTCTAATCCCCAAATCTACATATAGCATGGAAACCTAGAACAAATTTGTAAACCTGAGTAATTTGGTGTCAGTTGGCTGTTGAAAACATTAAAAGTGAAATAAGACAATTGAAATGGTAACAACAATGAAATAGGTTAAGGGGGGAATTCAAAATCATGTTGCTTCTCAGCTTCCAGTACATTCTGTATTTGCAGTAAATTTACGGAGACTCAGCAAACACACAATAGTTTCAGCAGACATTCACAGCATGGGATTCCAAGATTATTGCGGGATTTAGTTCGAGTTTATTTTCTAAGTTGTCCTGGAAGCTCTCCTTCACAGATATGTCTTCTCTTCAGTCTCATGTATCATGTCTTATTTCAACTTCTCCGACAGCAGGTGGGGCATTAGCAGCAGAATAATCTGTACGCACAGTGGGGGAGAGAGACAAACCAAATACACATGGAATTGGGAACCAGAAGTTTCCAGCAGTGGATACATTTATTCTCCCAAGTAAAGGAGCAGGTCTGCTCAGCATATGGAGACCTGCTCAGGGATCAATGGAGGAACTTCTGAATATACAGCCATCCTGTGAAAATTTATATCTGGGCTAGAGGATGTGTTTGGATAACATAAGTAATATTCTTATAAAATGTTTGGAGTGATACATGAGGAATGAGGGAAACCATAATATGAAAAGCACATGTGAGTTCCTTGCCAATAATTGAGCTGTCCTTTCGCCTCATAAAGACACTGATTTTCATCCCATCCTGATCTTTCCAAGTAGCTCAGTTTAGTGTATCTTGAGAATTGCTGTGATAATAAAACACAACTGAAATTGGTGTAATGAGCTCAGGTTGGGGGAAGGCACAAGCCCCTGGATCTTGGATAAATACACGTAGTTTAACAAATTTGTCAAAATGTACCCACTGAGGGTATCATGTTCCTTACAAAAATAGGATGCATACCTTTATTTATTTAATTTTTTTTCTTAATCTCAGAGCCTATAGGATAAACTCGAAAAAGAAACTGTGCTAGACTTATGTCTTTAGTATACTGCCTTAAATTCTAGAATTTCTTTCACATATTTACCCCCAGGATTTGTTTTAGATCTATTTGTTATAGAAGAAGATTGAGAAAAAGACCTTAGAATAAAGTTTTCTCTCCTCTTCCTAACCTTCTTAAAATAGGAGAAATGGTTTCTGAATTATCAAATAGTCCACTGAGAACTCAGCAGGTGGCTCCAAAGTAAATTCACAAACTTTCAGAATGACATTTTCCTCAGAAAATCCCAGGATATGATTTTACCAACTTGATGGGATTCAAACCCAAGCCTCTTTGCTAGGAGATAAAATAGAAACCACTGATTTCTGAAATTGAAAATAATACCTGCAAGGAAAATATAATCATTAAGAATGAGGAAATAAAGTACCAATATACATTGGATTAGAAAGAGGTTAAAAGTCATGTAACACTGAGGAAAATCCCTCCCAGTTTCAAGTTCTGTAGTATCAGAAGCACAGTCTTGCTATAATCTTTTGATCTCAGTTAATGGGTAGTCATAATATTTGATTATTAATATTTTCATATTTATCTTTGGATTCTTCTTCTTCACTCATAACTATCTTTAGAATCAGTGGACCCAGTTAGAACATCCACAATACAGAATAAAAAATACACAGAATTTTCTAGTTAGCAATTATATTGATTTAAAACTTAATTTTCCCCCATGAATTTTGGTATTGATCAATTCACAAAAACTACTGTAAAAATAATCACAATGACTAAACTTTCAACAAACATTTAATGAAGCTAGTTTCTCACAGATATACTGACTAAACCAAATTCAGTTGTAAAAGCCAAAATTTTATCCTTGATCTGAAAATAAAATAAATTTGATCTCATAATTCATTTACTCTAGCACGTTCATTACACAGGCATGTAATGAATTATATAACATATAATGACCATCTATTATATTGAAAACATAGAGACACAGTGAACTCACAGAGGATGGAATAGATGTCCTGTTTGGCTAGTTATAATTTGAGAATAACTGGCACTTAGGTTTCCTTGATTTTGAACTGAAGGGTGGAGCTAGTGGTAAAGACCCTGCCTGCCAATGCAGAAGACAGAAAAGACATGTGTTTGATCCCTGGGTCGGGAAGATCCCCTAGAGAAGGAAATGGCACCCCACTCCAGTATTCTTGCCAGGACAATCCCATGGACAGAGGAACCTGGTGGACTACAGTCCCTGGGATCGCAGAGTCAGATACGACTGAAGCGACTGAGCATACACTGCTATAAACAACTGAATAGTCCTTGTTGTTATAGTTTCAGAACATTTGAAATAATTAGATGGCCTCTATGGGCCATGGTAAAAATTGTGGAACATTGTTAAAAGTACGTTAATATTACAAAGCCTTACCAAAAATTATAATAGTATATGCTATTTAGACATTTGCGTCTTTTATGTAAAAATCAACAGTAAATTTCAACCATGGAAACTTCTAAGAGGAGTGGACTATGCAAGGGTTAAACATTGCCAGTATCTTCATAGAATTTTCTTAAGAAAAGTCAGGAAACTAGTGCTAAAATTCTTAAAAATTCTAAAATTTCTGGTTCTTACACAGTTCTCTTGTCCCACTCAAGATACTGGACAAACACTATCATTCCAAAAAAACACTATAAATTTTTCCTTTCATTTCCATTGTAGGGTTCAGTATCAGTGAATGGAAGAAAGACAGTGAACACTTCACTCAAAATAATATATTAGGAGCTATAACCTTCATTTCATTTCCCAATTCTACAAGACTCATCAACTGTTTGAAATTCTTTTGTATCTGATACAGAAAATAAGAAGGTCATATTCCTTACAGTTGTAATAGTCCATGTTTCTATGAGATAGTATTTTGTACACTACCTGCCCTGACTTTTATTCTGCCCCAACTGCATGTCAGTCCCTGGGCTAAGACTTCTTTACATTGATAAAAAACATTCAATTTTTAAAATACTCATTTAAGGTGGCTAGTTGTGAAAAAGACTGACAGAGAAGTTTAGACTTTCTCCAAGAACATAGAGCTCAGTCAGTCAAGGAAAGAGATTACCTCATGTATGGTTCTGAAAACCCAACTTTTAGTACCAGGTCAGAAATTCTCTGAAGAATCATTTAATTCAAGGCTTGCTTTTCACAGAAAGCTTACAGTTTTCATCAGATAACTCACACATCTCAGTCTTCCTGGGGCAAACTTTTTCTGAAAGAGCCAGATGTAAATAGTATCGACTTTGTGGGCTGTTAAGATCTCAGGAGAGACTCCATGAGGAAGTGAAGCAGTGGATGGGTCTCTGTTTCAATAAAATTTTATGGACACTGTGTTATTTACATATTTATTTATGGATACATATTTATAGACATTGAATAAAGTTAGAATTTCATATAGTGTTCACCTGTCATGAAATTCTAGTCTTCTTTTTTGTTTTTTTTTCCCCCCATTTAAAAATGTAAAATCAAAGTTATCTCACAGACCTTATAAGAACAAAGAGCACCCATGGGCCATAGTTTACCAGCCCTTATTCTAGAGTAGAAAATGTAAATCGAAATGTCTCATACCCCATGGAAGTTCTCTAATATCTACAAGTCATGGGCAGACTTTCTAACTAGAGCAATCTTATAATGATGAATTACTGTTGTTCAGTCGCTAAATCGTGTCCGACTCGGTGTGACCCCATGGACTGCAGCACACCAGACTTCCCTGTCCTGCACCATTTCCTCAAACCCATGTCCATTGAGTCGGTGATGCCATCCAACCATCTCGTCCTCTGTCTCCCCCTTTTCCTCTTGTCCTGGATCTTTCCCAGCACCAGGGTCTTTTCCAATCAGGTGGCCAGGCTTTACATCAGGTGGCCAAACACTGGAGTTTCAGCGTCAGTCCTTCCAGTGAATATGCAGAGTTGATTTCCTTTAGGATTGACTGGTTTGATCTCCTCACTGTCCAAGAGATGATAGCGGACACTGTTTACCCAAAATATTTGCCCAAAGATGTTTCATATGTATTTTTTTCGGTATATCTCAGAGCAGCTACATGAGATAGGTATGATTTATTTACACAGAGGAGGAAAAGGGGGCTTGTCTATCGTAGTGAGACCACTGGCCCCACACCTGAACGTGGCAGAATGCAGACGTTTACCTTTACACTTGAAACACTTAAAATGCTTCTACATCTAAAGAGTAAGAAAAAAAGGCAAGTCGTTTTCTCCCATTTCAGGAGGAAGAGGTGACCTAGACCAAACCACTCAATACTAAAACTGGGCCGCGCTGTTCTAGGGATATTTGGAAGGAATTCTGACGTCTTAGTAATGAGAAAAAAAAAAAAGAAAATACGTGTGCAGGTGCCGCCCAGGTTCTGATTACTTGCTGCCTGTCTCTGCCTGGAAATGTGTGTTTTAATGGCTTCATATATCAAGCATAATGAAAGCACAGGAATGGTATATACAGCCACCGTGCTTTTGATTAGTGCAGTCTTTTTTTTTTTTCCAACTCTCATATACATCTTAAATGTAAACTGATAGCTCTTTGGCTTAATTTTATGAGGAGAATGAAGACAGACGGCAAGAGGAGCCTCATGTACACATGCTATATATTTAACTGCATTGTGCTAGACAGCTACTCTTTGGGGTGAAAATTGTCTGACCTTCCTTTATAGAACAGTTAGGATTTTACAAGAAAATGAGCTATGCCTTTTGTTTTTACAACTTTTCCTTTAGGACTAACTGGTGAAATTATAGCTTATCCATCACTGGTTGGACAAAACTCCAACTGTGTTTATTGCTTTACATTTGTTTTATTTAACGCTTGACCCCAGAAAACCTTGTAAAGTGTCTTCAGTTTCTATAGAATTTAGAAACTTTATGCAAATATATTACTATTTTCCCATACTTCAGGGAGAAGGTCATTTTTCCCTGACAAAAATTTCAAACTCTGGGCTTCAAGTAATTGAAGGGAATGAGTATTTGTATTTTAATATTTATCTCATTGGTTTTCTAAATTCAATTTACTAAATGCTTGCATCTGCCAATGTCATTATAGTACAAAGTGTATATAGTACATGTTATTATAGATTTAACAGCAAAAGGGAAAAATCCTGAAAAATATTATTAATATACTTCAACTCTTTCAATATTTCCTATATTTCAAAAAAGATACACACACAATATATGAAGTTATAAAAATACATAATTTGCTTTGTTAAGTAACTTATAAAGTCAGTACATTGTGTAAAGAGCCAAAAACTCTAAGAATATACATTACAAATGAATTAAAACTATTTTCACAGAAATATAGCAAATCCATTCCTCTCAGGGTGAGAGAGGCCTTTCATTGTTGCCATTGAGTCTCTTATAACTGAAATGAGGGGGCTTCCCCAATGGCTCAATGGGGAAAGAATCAGCCTGCAATGCAGGATACATGGGAGATGTGAGTTCCATCCCTGGGTTGGGAAGATCCCCCAGAGAAGGGAATGGCAACCCACTCTGGTATTCTGGCCTGGGAAATTTCATGAGTGGAGAAGCTTGGAGGGCTATGTAGTAGTCCATGGGGTCACAAAGAATTGGACAGGACTTAAAAGATTGGACTGTAGCCCACCAGACTCCTCTGACCAGGGGGATTCTCCAAGCAAGAGTACTAGAGTGGGTTGCCATGCTCTTCTCTGGGGAATCTTCCCAACCCAGGGATCAAACAGGGGTCTCCTGCATTGCAGGTGGATTCTTTACCAACTGAGCTACCAGGGAAGCCCCAGACAACAACAGAAGACTGTTACGTATCAGAAATATCTTACTGAGAAAACTAGCTCTGCTTTATCTGGTGCAGGAATAAGTGATTGTAATGCAGTGTGGCACAAAAGTATTTGAATTAATTTAGCAAAGACAGATCAATATCCCCAAATAAAAGATTAACTAACACCTGGCACAATCCTTCTAGCACTTGTCACATTGAGTTGAAATAATCTCCATGCAGCTTTCTTACCATTAGGAGCCCTGCTCCCATCAGGGATTTATTCCATTTTGGGTCTTTGTACATTTAAACCTTAGCCAAGTACTGATAAATCACTGGTGCTCAGTAAATGCAATATTTTTTCTTTCAACAAACAGAAGAAAGCGGTCTTCGCAACAAATGATAGAAATATAATATTTGCAAAATTTCCCAAATAATTAGAATCACACACAAAACACACAGAGCAAAGGAGGAAGGGAGGGAGGAATCTTCCTTAAGGACATCAGACTTATTGATTGATTGAAGGTTATATAAATACATTGACTGATTTATCCTAAGTCGTTTAGTCCTGTTAACTCTCTAGGGAGAAGGAGAAAGTGCCCTGGCATTTATTTAGAGTCTCTTTTGTAAAACACATAGTGTAAGGGCATTTCCATTCTGTATCTCTTTTTCTACCAACAGATTTGGGAAAGCATTACACAAGCTGTATGTAGTGATTAATCTGTTTTTATCCTGATACTTTTCACAGCATTTTGAAATACGTTACTATGTGACAGCGGTAAATCATAGCATTTTGAAATACTTTACCATAGGACAGTGGCAAAAATTGTTTCCTATTTTTAAGGTTTCCATAATATTTTTTTCATATTCATCCTCTCATCTCATATAAATTGTGTCACTAATTTTTGTGACAAAGTACAATGTCTATGAAGTTACAATCTGATACTTAAAAGACTTTTTAGTAATTATCAACATTTTTAGGAGGAATTATACTATGGGCTGAAAAAAATCATACCATGGCAGGGATGAAAAACTGTGATTTGTTTTAGTTGTTAAAGTAGCAATTTTACAAGTAACAGAAACATTTCTGGGAAAAACAAAAAGGCAAAGAAAACAAGAAATTGTTGACTGGTACCCTGGATTGTTTTATGTCTGGTTTCAAGTCTTCTTAAATTTCTTTAAAATTATCCTTGATAATTTCAGAGGAGCCTTTAAACTTATTTTTCATAGTTATTTTCAAAGTTTCTTCCAAAAAAATGATCTAATATGGAGTTTTTTGTATGGCATGATTCTCTAGCTGTGGGGACATAATGCATCCACTCCCCAAATAGAATAAAGATATACATTCTTTTGTCACATAACCACATCTTTAAAAAAAAATAACTTGATATATTTCTACTCACACAGAACTAACAGCACATTTATGTTGGCTTATTATCCAATTCTGCCCTATGTTCCAAAAGTACTTAAATAAAACAGGATAATATACTACTTAGAGCTAGCATCCACCATGTTTCAAATGGCAGTAAAAGCAAGTTACTCTTCCAAAGGTTATGTTGGCACAAAAACATTCATTAAATTTTAAAGCATTAAAATTAGAAATATGACTTTGATGTTTAAGCTGATGGCTGTCCTTTTTTCACTCCTGAGAGTAAGTAATTATTTACAAACATATTTTTTACAAGTCCATAATTGAAGAATTTATTTTAAAGAAAGCAAAAATGAGTAGTTGTTCCATGACTATTCATCAGAAGAGGAAAGGCCTTGATTCAACACTACCTGCCAAGTTGTGGGTTTCAAATAATATATAAAGAAATATTGCTTATTTATGCAATATTCACTATGCCTTAACTAAAGTACACATGCTGATGGGTTTTTTCAACATTGATATTCATAGATTCCTGCCGTATGATTGCATCTTATAATATAATATGGCTGTATTCATAACGATTTCATGTGAATCTATTCAGTTTGTATAAATGCTCAATGAATGCTACAGTTTTAATATCAATTGTATGAAAGTCTCAAATCATCATTGATTCTTCTGGTCAAAGGTTGAGAGATAGTCCTCACTCTTGACATGAATTTTTGTCTGTAATAATAAAAACATATTTTGATAATGATTTGCCATGTTATTACACATATCTCATTTAAGCCAGATCACCAACCTATGGTATATTTATTGCTACCCATAGTTTATTAATGAGAGATGTGAGATTCAGAAAGGTTGAGCCATTTATCTGAGATTTCTTAATAAATGACCAAGGCAGGAATTCAATTCTGTGTCTAAAATAAAATATTATTTGTATTTAATAGCAGTCAAAATGAACAAGAGGTTTTACATATAGGTAGGATATATGTAAGATTTGACTTCAAGGAACCTAGTCTATTGTTGTTTATTTCAGTTCCTAAGTTATTAGTTAATTCCAGAAGTATTTAATTTCAGAGGGTAAATGTTATTTTCTCATGTTATTCCACAAATGGTAAGATTTTTTTACTTAGGAATATTACAACAAGAAGATATGGGCTTTGCCTAAAGCAGAAGTGCTTTGAAATACATATAAAAATTTATTTAGATGGTGACTCTTTTGTTTGAATGATCCTCTTTCTTTAAAGTCTTTAAATATCAGCTGACCCCCTGGTGTTTATGGACGATTTGTGTTTTGCCCTTGATAATGAAAAATTAACTAAACTGTTTTCAGTATTATAACCATAAGCTTCTCTAGGGAACTAAAAATTGAGTCTGCAAACATAATTTGATTGACTCCATAGAATAATTTTTTTTGGCTTCCCTTGTGGCTCACCTGGTAAAGAATCCACCTTCAGTGTGAGAGACTTGGGTTCAATCCCTGGGTTGGGAAGATCCTTTGGAGAAGGGAAAGGCTACCCACTCCAGTTTTCTGGTTGGAAAATTCCATGGGGTTGCAAAGAGTCGGATATGACTGAGCGACTGTCACGTAGAATAATTTTTGATGGTCTCATAATTAATTTATAAATACAGACGTATATTCAAAAGCATCAATTCCATCTATGTCAAATGAAAAGGAAGATGGGCAAATGGAAAGTGGTCTGCTAAGCCACCCCTTAGATCTGAGTCACTCTATCCACTCCCAGGAACCAGCTGAAGGGAGTACTTGAGAATTTCCTACCCTCACCCAGAAAGTCTTTTTATTAGAATCATATGGTTATTAGTCATTACTTACCAGATGGAAAACATGAAGACCAAAGGGTATTTATGTGGGAGCTGGCTTCTTGAATCCCTGTGCAGTCATCACTTTACTGCTGAAATCTGTGCTCCATTCCTGTTACAAATTAACAGTCTTTATTCCTTCACCTAATCTACACGCTTTCATTCCTTTGAAGATTTTTTAATATTTTATTTAAAAACATATCAGAATGAACAGAAGCATTAAAAGAGCAAAGAAAAGTAGTGTGTTCTTTTAAAGGTAGCTTCTTTCTGCACTCATCAGTGAAGGGCACTTGGTCAATAAATGAGTTTCTCATAAGCCCTGCGTCTCTCTCTCAGTCACTCAGTCGGGTCCAACTCTTTGTGAACCTTTGGACTGTAGCCTGTCAGGCTCCTCTGCCCATGGAATTCTCCAGGCAAGAATTTTGGAGTGGTATGCCATTCCTTCTCCAGGGCATCTTCCTGGACCAGGGATTGAACTCGCAAGTCCTGTGTCTCCTGCTGGGAGAATTGCGAGTGGATTTTCTACCCACTGAGCTATCAGGGAAGCCCTCCCTCTCTCCACACAACCTAAATAGATGTGAAATATGGCTTACAGGGACTGCATTCCAGGTCGGCACATCCCAAGAATTCCAGAAAAGCCATTAGAATCACTCTTCTACTCAATGTAGTGTTAATAAAGAACATGATTCAAACTAATAATCAGATAAGAAGTTGTGTAATATTAGGCAAGTAAAGAGCATCAACTTTTATGAAACTAAGTTTCAGAAAGGTTCCATGGATTGCCTAGCATTCCACACCAAAATTATGCAAAGACTCCCCGGAATTCAGTTATCTATGAATTGAGTTGGCTGATGGAAAACTGTATATGAGTGTGTTTTCTCCAAGATGCCCTGGTCCTCAGCCACCTGAGATGTGTTAAAAGAATTATTTAATTACGTAAACATAATGACACAGATCAAAGCTCTCGGTACCTTAACTGTGGCATCAGTTTGTGTCTTTTAGCTAATAATAAAAGAAATCAACTGTGCCTGGCTGATTTAAGCAAAGAAATAAAGGATGAGGGATGGCTTAGGGAGTCAAAGATACAGTTACAGGGCCTGACTCAGAAAGGAAAGAGTAAAAAAAAAAAAAAAAAAGTTAAATAAAGATAACACGGATAAAGAGAATATGAAGTGACTTTTTCCCAGGTCACCTGGGTCCAAAGGCAGACACAAGATTCAGACCCAGGTCTGTTTGTCTCCTGTGTATTTTCTATTAATACCCTTCTGCTTCCAGATATCGATGCAGCCTTTACATTGGTTTCTCCTGGATGGCAAAGTGGGTTCACTCCCCTTTGTCTTATCTTGGAGGTACCTACTTTCTACTAACCAATAGATTTAATTAGTTTACTTACAATGTGTGCCTAAATAATACTGTTAAGTTTGGTCATGTAGGATTCTGTAGATACTATTTACATACAGATTTGTTTGCTTTACTAAGCTGAATACTTGTTTAGCTATTAAAATATTATAAAAGTATAAATATTCTAAGATATTAAGCAACTCTTAAAAAATCTTTTTAATTTAATAATTATGACTAAACTGCTTTTGTAAAATTACAGCCATGGAGTTTGGGTATAGAGATTGGGTTCCATTCCCCTTAATTTTTCAAAATATTACATGATACAAAAATCATATGCACAAGTTACTCATAGCCATTTTTAGAAACTGTAATTTTTGATTCAAAAGAAATCTGCAATCTTGCAAAAATGAGACTCAGTTGTTTAACAGTGTTTTTCCAAAGAAATTGTAGCTGTTTCTCTTGCCTTTCTGCTTAGACAAGAGACTTGTGATAAGGAGTTAAAAAAAAAAAGGAAAATCCACTGGGCCTATAAATCTAGGAAGTAGTCTTACAGTTGCAAACATATTATCTGGAAGTGAGAACAAAACAGGTTGAATATTCAGACTCCATCTAAACTTACTGTTGATGCGTCTGTACAAGTCGCTGGCCATGTGCTCTGGGACAAGTCACACGGGCTTTACTTTTTTCACCTGGAACAGAGTAGCTCAAGGACTCCTTCACTAAGTTAGAGTATGCATTTCTCTTTCCATGGGGCTTCCCTGATGACTTAGTGGGTAAAGAATCTATCTGTAATGCAAGAGACACAAGAGACACAGGTTTGATCCCTGGGTCAGGAAGATCCCCTGGAGAAGGAAATGGCAACCCACTCCAGTATTCTTGCCTGGGCAAGAACTTCATGGACAGAGAAGCCTGGCAGGCTACAGTCTGTAGGAATTCAAAAGACTTGGGGACAACTTTAGGACTAAAGACTTTCTCTTTCCAGATTAAATTTAAGCAGAAGTGAAGTGAAGTCGCTCAGTCATGTCTGATTCTTTGCGACCCCATGGACTGTAGCCTACCAGGCTCCTCGGTCCATGGGATTTTCCAGGCAAGAGTACTGGAATGGGTTGCCGTTTCCTTCTCCAGGGGATCTTCCCGACCCAGGGATCGAACCTGGATCTCCCACATTGTAGGCAGACGCTTTACCATCTGAGCTACCAGGGAAGCCCCAAATTTAAGCAGATGTGGTATCAAATCTGGGTTATTTTCTTTTTCTTTCAGACAAAAAATGTGCAAGTATCTGTTATCAACCAGATTATATTCACTTTTCCTATACAGTGTTCTGAATGCAGACCCGAATTTTTGTGTATGTCTCCAGAATAAAGTGGAACGAGCAAGACAATAGTTCAGTAGGACACATCTGTTTCTTTACTGTGACACTTGCGCTTTTGGAAAACTATTTTATGAGAGAAACCATTTTTATGCGGTCTGGGCCTGAATTTGGGATTTGGTTCTTCAGGTTTCTACAAGTTTCATGAATGTACTGTAGTTTCTCTATGCATCAGTACTGGTGCGGTTGGTGCTAGTGGCTGAGAGGCAGAATGGCTACAGCTAAAGCCTGGGCCAGATGACGTGTCTCCAAGATTACCTAAAAGCTGGCTGATGTTCACATCACCCTATAAATGGTTCATAGCCAGATACTGTAACAAACACCATGCCTCATTTTTAATGACAGAGAATGTAAGCTTACGCAACCTGCCATTTCTTGTGTACAGGTTATCCCAATAGGACTGCAACCGTGGGAACCCTAAAATGTGCTCTAGATGACAGACTGGGAGAAAAAGCACAGAATCCTTTAAAGGAAAAAGAATATGGGAAATATGCTAGGCAGCCAAAAATAGCCACCACAGAGAGTTTTCCTGGGATCATTCATCCCATGACAAGGGAACAACAATGAGTAGGCATTGAATCAAAACATGCAGAGGAAACTATATATCCATCCACAAAATAAGAAAAATAGACCCTTATCTCATTTCATATCATACATTTCATACCATACACAAAATTTAACCCAAAGTGTACCAAAGACCTAAATGTGAGATCTAAAGTCAAAAAATCTTAGAAGAAGACAAAGGTGAAAATTTGTGTGTCTTTGAATTAGGCAGTAGATCTTTAGATACGATGCCAAAAGCATGAGCCACGAAAGAAAAATAGATGTGCCTGTTGAAATGAAAACCTTTTGTGCATCCAGGAATACTATAAGAACATGAAAGACAACCCAAAGAATGTTAGAAAATGTTTGCAGACTTCTGTTTGATAAGCATCTAGAATCTATGAAGTCTTACAACTCAGCAATAACAAAAGACAACCCAGTTAAAAATGTCACAGTATATTTCTTAACTTACTCTTCAAAGGAGATATGTAAATAGCCACAAGCACATGAAAGATGCACAATGGCATTAATCACGAGAGAATGCAAATTAAAGCCCCAGTGAGAAACCACTTCACTGCTCCTCGGATGGGTGTTATAAAGAAACGATAGCAAAGACTGGTGACGATATGGAGAAATTGGAACCCTCATGCGTTGCAAATGTAATATGGTACAGCAACTGTGCAAATCACTTTTTAGTTCCTCAAAAGGTTAAACATAGTACTACCATATGACCCAACAATCCCACTCCTGCATAAATGCCTGAGAGAAGAGAAAACATATGTTCAAACAAAAACATGTGTATGAATCTGCATAGACACATACTCCTAATAGTAGAAAAAAGTAAAAAGTCCATCAAGTAATGAATGGGCAAACAGATATGGTATCTCCATAAGATGGAACATTATTCAGTATAAGAATGTCAATGTAGGACAAAAACCACCACAATATTGTAGAGTAATTAGCCTCCAATTACAATAATTAATTAAAAAAAAGGAGGAATGAAGTCCATGTTATCACATGGATGAAACGTAACAATATATGACATGAAAGAAATCAGATATAAAAGACCATGTTTTGTGTACGATTTTTGTACGATTTTGTACATTTTGTACATTTTGTACGATTCCACTTATACAAAATGTCTACTATAGGCACATCTTCAGAAACAGGAAGTAGATCGGTGGTTGCCGGGGGCGAGAGGAAGAATGGGATTGGGCTAAAGGCTCATAGACATAAGATTTCTTTTGAGGGTGAGGAAAATATTGTACATTTAGATAGTACTTATGGTTTTACAACACAATGACTATACTAAAATAACAGTCGCGTACACTTGAGAATGGCCAATTTTATGTCGTTTGACATATCTCAACAAAAAGTGAATTTACTTAACAGTCAACGAAATATAGGTATATATACATGTGAAATTAGTTATTAATAATTTATTCTTGTTAAAAGGCTGTTAACAATCATTTATTAGAGAAAACTGAACCAATGTTTAATTACTTCATTTATTAAATATTTCTCGAGTACCTACTGTGTGCCATGCATGGTCGTGAGTTCAAAGAAAGAGATGAGACTCCTTGAGGAAACTTTTGTCCTCAAACACTTTTATTTCAGGATCCATTGTACTCTTAAAAATTGTTGAGAACCCTAAAGAGCTTTTGATCTTCCCAGGTGGCTCAGTGGTAAAGAAAATGCTTGCCAACGCGGTAGACACAGCTTTGATCCCTGGACCAGGAAGATCCCCTGGAGGAGGAACTAGCAACCCACTCCAGTATTCTTGCCTGGGAAAGCCAATGGACAGAGGAGCCTGGTAGGCTACAGTCCACGGGGCCACAGAGTTGGACACAACTGAGCACACACACACACAAAGTTTTGCTTATATAAGTCCTATCTGTTAATATTAACTATACTATAAATAAAGCTGAGAAAAGTTTTAAAAACATTCATTAATTTAAATGTAACAATGGGAAGCCCATTACATTTTAATAGAAATCAGATGTTTACTAAAATGTTTTTCTAGAACACATCAGTGTAAGAAAAGCATTATTTTACATTTTTGAAAATGTTTTACTATCTGGCGTAATAGAAAGCTGGTGTATTTTTACATCTGCTTATGCAGTTAATCCATTGTAATCTATTATTCTGTTTTGCTTGAAGCATAAGAAGAAAATCTTGCCTTCCAGAGATATGTGAAATAGCAGAGTGTTTAAATTACTTTTTCCAATCATCATGAATATTCTTTTTTGGTACTGTATCAAAACTCAACAAGTGCTCATTTGTTTAATGTTGCAACTGCTGCTACTGCTAAGTCGCTTCAGTCGTGTCTGACTCTGCGACCCCATAGACGGCAGCCCACCAGGCTCCCCCATCCCTGGGATTCTCCATGCAAGAACACTGGAGTGGGTTGCCATTTCCTTCTCCAATGTGTGAAAGTGAAAAGTGAAAGTTAAGTTGGTCAGTCATGTCCAACTCTTAGCGACCCCATGGACTGCAGCCTACCAGGCTCCTCCGTCCATGGGATTTTCCAGGCAAGAGTACTGGAGTGGGGTGCCATTGCCTTCTCTGTAATGTTGCAAAGTAGAATCTGAAACCCTATCAACCATCTTTTTATAACGTTACATTCAAATCGATTGGTTGGTCTCACACTTTGAATAGACTTTTTACTGGTGAATGATTTTGTAGCATCCTCCATTGGTCATTTGGAAAATATTTGCTCACCAAATTTTAAGGATTTTCAAATGTTGACTCATTTCATCATACAAATTGCATGATGATCACTTCCAATCTTAAACGGGGCTTTAAATATTGGGAATTGCCAAGCTGGTGGTGGCAGACACACATTTTCTGCTTTTCCCTTGAAGGTTCAGACTTCACCTTGAGCAGGCAACACCTACTGTCAGGTGTTTTCCTTAATGTAAGACTCAACTTTCTGTTTTTAAGAAAACGTCTTCGAAATTTGCTGTTCTCAATAAGCAGTTTGTCAGTCCTTCTTTCAAGCAACAGTGAAATTTCACAAAAGCGGCAGCCAGTTAATTTTGCAACTGAAATAAATGAATGCTCTTCCTGGGAGTCCAACATGCCCCTTGGGTGTGCAGCCAGAGCGCGCCATTTGTCACACAAGATACGGAAAACACGTGTACTCGAGGGATGGAACTGTATACAATTAACCTTTCCACCACTTTGTTTGCCCTTCCCTGGTGGCTCAGACGGTAAAGAATCTGCCTGCAGTGCAGGAGACCTGGGTTCAATCCCTGGGCTGGGAAGATCCCCTGGAGAAGGGAATGGCAACCCACTCCAGTATTCTGGCCTGGAAAATCCCATGGACAGAGGAGCCTGGTGGCTACAGTCCCTGGGGTCGCAAAGAGTCGGACATTCAACTTTGTTTAGGACCTTCTCGGAAGCATTGTCTTGTGCTTTGCAGTGGGTGTGTGGCACTGAAGACTGCCCTGGCAGCTTGTCCAGCAACTCCTGGACCTAGATCTGGGCCTCTGGGCACTTGTGGCCACTGGTACTGTTGCTCCAACCATGTTGATGTCAACACAGCGGGGTGGTGGGGGGAGGAAGGAAATGTCTTCATATTGTTATGATAATAACAGATTTGAGTTTGCAGACCCTCTAAGAGGATCTCAGCAATGTCCAGGGATCCATGCACCATACTTTCACAACTGCCACTCTAAATTCTAGGGCTTCAGATTTTTGTTTTCAGTGCTCCTTCTAAAATTTTCTCTACTTGATAGAGTCTTTCTCGTTGTTTCTTGGATTTTTCCTCCCATCACAGTTTCATTTAGGGCTTCAGTGGATATGCTCATCCTTAGATATATCTCTCCTCTCTGGAACATTCTCTAGCAGGTCCTGTACTCTGTATACACCATGACAGTCTTCCCCACCCCTGTTCTTCTGGACCCTTGCTCTGGACAATCTGGCCAGCCTCATCTCTTGGGGACACAGGGAACCTTGTGAGCCTGGGAGTCCAGGCAGGACTGCTGGAGCAACCCACCTTTGAGCTCATAGCTGCCTTCATTTTCCTGATGAAATACCTTAGTCTTGCATGACCATTTCCTCTAAAAGCTCTTGCCTGAGATGTCGAGGAGGTGTGCCGGCTTCTTAGATGGTCTTGTTAAGTACCTGAATGGTGGGAGGGATCATTTAATGCCTTGTAAGCACACCCCAGCTCTCCAGTAGAAAGGAGTTGGCTTCCTGACAAAGGGCCATCAGAAGAGTCCCCCTCACCCTCATATTCGTGTGTCCCCTTTAAAATGCTTAGTACGTCCTGCCAACACTGGGGCCCGATCCTGGGAGCCACCTGTCCTGGGAAGTTGAAGCTTTAAAAGAAATCATGTTTGAAAGTAAAAGACTACAATTTCCTTGCAGAATATGAGCTTCCGCTGACAGTCGTGACTGTCAGCTTATCTGCTCTGTTTGGTGACAGTTATTATCATCAAAACTGGAGGAGTAAATATACCTTGTCTATTACCTAAATTGGGGTGGATCTGAATGGAACCCTAACTATATTGTGTCTCTCATAATTAAGGTTGTCATTCTCAGTCTGCTCTTCCCAGTGCCTCCACAGGTAAAGGTACACTTTGACAATGCATGCGAGATTTCCAGGGACTGTTTTTTCCCAACTACTTATGATTTTGGGGGGGGCAAAGTTTTCATAACATCTTTAAGCCAGTGGTGGTCCAAAAATCAGTTAAGAATCACTTAGTATTGATACATTTCCAGATAGATTGGCAAAAATTGTATAATGATTTAATGCGTTTCACATTAACTTTTTTGCAATGTAGAACTTTTGATTAACTTATCTATTTTCCACTTTTCCTTTTTTTTTTTTCCTTCCAAAATTATGTGAAAGCCATGGCTGAAGCACAGCATTTCCTCAATAGATGCTTATTGATTAAAGACTTCTGAGGCTGAAAAATGAAAGTAACTGGTTAACATATACTGTGTGGGTCAAAATTCACCCTGATAGTTATTTTTTTAGAGCTACTCTTCTACCATGTTATTCTACTTTGTAAACTTACTATTGATGATGATTTAAAAAAAATAAAATTGGAGACAACGATAAAAAGAAATAGAAGTACACTCACTGTTGCATTCTAAACATAGGCTTTCATGCTATAAGGGATCCTAAAATATCACAGGTATTAGAGGGAAAAATAAGCTGTTGTTGCCCAAAAATGGATTCCTTTGTGAGTTCATCCTGCTAACCCTTAGGGTATTGACAGCCTATTATTTTTTGCATGTGCCATCTTTTTCCAGGAAACTGAAAGAACAGCTAATTATATCTTTTGCAAATGAGTGCAGCAGAATGGCTTTTGTTCACCACAATTTCAAGTCTGTTCAACAGGACTGTGGAATGACTTAAGAATTTGCTATGGAGTGTGAGAGAGAGAGAGAGTGTGTGTCTGTGTGTGTGTGTGTGAACCTACCATTTTACTGGCATGGGGATGTGATTGTGCATGATGCTTTGTTAGGCATTCATCCAGTTTCTTTGGATCGCCTTTGGAGGGTGTGTGACTCTATATCTTTCCTTCGGCTTCTATATTTCTGGTATGACAGACATGATAATTACTGCTCTTAAAGTTGGTGCAAGTGTTCCTGGGAAAGGGCAGAGGAGCGAACAATTAACAGAGAAGGTTGTGAAAATAAGCCTATTAACAAAAGCCTAATGATTTCTGGAATAATCCTTTCATCTCTTCCCTACATCACCATAATTGCTCAAAAGTAATTGTATAAGCAAGTCCAGACAGACCTCAGTTCTATAGATTCACACTGCAAAACCCATGTAGCCTTCAATACCAAGCAAGTCTTGAGTTCCAAAAACTTCTTCAAGTGAGATTCCCAGTTGCTTCTAGAGGAGGAGAAAAGTATTAATATGCATGCGAACTATTATCAACAGGTCTTTTTAGAAGAGCATGCAATAAAGTGCTGATGAGAGTGGGGAGGGAGGCATCAGACTTCAAGTGTAGAAGTGACCCATACGGTTATTAATTTCTCTCCACACGTAACCCTCATCTTCATGTGTCTTTGGTCCTTCTTCCTCTCTCTCTGCTTCCTTTTCCCTTTAGCCCCACATCAGTGAACTGTATTTGTGTCTATGGCAGGAACAGAGCCAAACTTGCTCCCACTGTGTCTTTCATCTGCCTCGCTGTCGCAGTGCCTTGGCCAAAAAATTCCTTTGGGTGTTCTGAATGCCCTTTTTGGTCAACCCAGTACATCAGCTCTTCTAAACTTGGTGCCATCATCCACAAAGCCTTTCAAATGACTCTTAGGCCACCAAATCGCTTTGCTGTGCAAACATTCGTTCTTTGTGTCACAGCCAAGAACGTGGGACTTTTCTTAGGACAACTGAGGAGGCAACTGCATACTTAACTTGGATCCTTTGATGTTGCTCAAGGTATAAAGTGAAGATTGCAGTTCACTGTCATAGCTTTGCACTAAAGAAAGCATTTGATGGCATTCTTAATATTCATTCACTTCTCCTTAAGGGGATTTTATTGCTCTTGGCACTAGTAAGTATAACCAGTGCCCTGTGGCCAAGGTGTGCCTCAGTATTTTAAAAGAAGTAATGTTGAAAATGTTTTAGGGCTTTCTGGTGCACTGGAATGCTTGTAACTTCAGATCTCTTGATTGTATTATTATCCTTACACTGATATCTCAGAGCTGTTTCAATAATGAGCCATAATTCCACGTTTGATTAAGATTACCCTTCCCACTGTGAGAAAAGGGGGCTGTTTGGGTGCTGATGTCTTTCTCATCAGTGAGATTGCACGTGGAATCTAGATCCCACACCAAGGACTGAACCCAGGATCCCGCACTGGGAGCATGGCATCTTACCCACTGGACCACCGACTGAGGAACAGGACATGCTAAATTATCTTTTTCTACCTCAAGCTCCTTGAGGGCGGGGGCCAGACTTTTTTTTAATATATCATGTCGTAGCCTCAATTCGTTTTCTACCTATATTGTAGAAGTCAATCAAAAACTATTTGTTGAGTGAAAACATAATGTTTGCTGCTAAGGCAGTTTTGGCTTCCAATACAATTCTTCATGAGAAAAATGCACCCCAGCACTCTGAAGTTCTCAAGACATGATCTTGTGTAAAATAAAAAAAGGAAAAAGTATATGACTGCTTTGGAGACTCTCTTTCTCTTCTGTGATTATATTTGCAGTGATACATCTGTATGTATATCCATGTGAGTGAAGTCACTCAATCATGTCCGACTCTTTGCGACCCCATGGACTACAGCCTACCAGGCTTCTCTGTCCATGGGATTTTCCAGGCAAGAGTACTGGAGTGGGTCGCCATTTCCTTCTCCAGGTGATCTTCCCAACCCAGGGATTGAACCTGGGATTCCCGCATCGTAGACAGATGCTTTACCGATGTATACACCTATACCTTCGTCTGTAGCTGCATGCTGGTCCTAGCCACCTTGTGGAGCATATGGCTGGTTTATACACAGCTGCTGGTTTATATCAGTCACAAAGCTGAACACACACTTCTGCTCTGTCCTCACAGTTAGGGGCATAATGCGCTCTCATATCCTCGAGAATGGTGCCTGGTGAGGACAACTATTTTTCTAAGCCCATGGACTGTGATAACAAGGGCATCGTCATGACTTTCAGACCCCTTATGGTTGCCTTGAGTCTGCGGCTTAATGGGTTACTAGCTCTGGAGCTACACGTTCAAAGGCCAAGAGAAACTTGTGGAAGACAATAGTGAGTATGTGCTGTTGTGACTGCAATCACTCAAACTCTTTAGGCTTGAGAAGTGATTGAAATTTACTTTCCATACCCCGCTGATCTATATTACACATCACAAAATACCTGTGTTGTTATGCATGTACATTGGAGGGGGGTGTGTATATATGTATACACACATAAGATACATATACATATAAATATATAAATATATATATACATATTCTGTAATGTGTAAAATATCTCCACCTAACATCTATAGGTTAGTGATTAAATATGGTACTCTTTGGGAAAGCATCTCAAATGCCACTATTCTTCAGCAAAAACCCCACCGGCTTCAATTTATTCTGAATTCTTTTCCTCTTTCAACAGGCACTGTTACCCTAGTCTTTCCAGCTTCCCTTCCCCTCAGCCTCCAGGACTGAAGGTTGCTCACTATGGTCTGTATCTGCTCATTACCTTCTAAATAAAGCCTTAAGCCCATGGTCCCTGTTGGTGTATGTTCAAGGAATTGAGATGGCTGCCTTTAATCCCTGAACTGTGAGAGATGGTGGAGTTTATTCATGTAATAATAGAATATATTAATTATGCATCATGGACCAAGTTGCTGTACTTTATTTTTTTTTCCCTCTAGAAAAAAAAAAGAAAGAAAAACTCATGGTGTACAAAATCCCACAGGATTAGACCCAAGAAACTCAGGCCAAGGCTAAGCCACTTGTAGTTCAGTGGCTAAAGTGGGCTTCAAGTGCCTGAGGATTATCTCTATTCATTTGAATGTTTTCTGGCTAGAAAGTTAACAGCTGAGTGCATTTTAAGTAAAATACTAAAGGAAACGGCTGATAAAAATATCAATGTCATATATCTGCTTAACGGAGATGCATATCTGTTCTTTCTCAAAGCACTGTTAAGCTGTCACCCGCGAGCTTATCATAGAAACAATTATCTCACGGTAGTTTTATCTCCAGACATTTTCCTGACCAGACAGAAAGAATCTGTGGAAGTAGTCACTCCCCTCGTTTGTTTAAAGAGAGACCGCGGAGCTTTTCATATGAGGAATCCACTTAGGCAAGATGGGAATATCTGCAAACATAGCCACTGAAGTCGCTTGCTCTATAGAGCTCAGCTCACAGAGAGACAGAGAGTTTTAAATGGCTGAAGCCAAATAAACACAAAGGCAAGGGAGTGATGCTAAGCTTTCCTTTGGACATCGACTCCCTCTTTTGTTTATAAAACTGCCAACTGACAAACTCCTAGCGAAGCCATATTTTTTTTTACATCTTTTAATTACTCAGCGTTCCCTCATGAAATGTCAGAGCCCCGTGGCAGAAAGGGGCACGTTTGGTTGGCGATCAGGGAAAAAAACGTGTGAAGTGAGGAGGGTGCTGGAAAAGTCTGGCCCGAAGCGGGTGCCAAAAGCCAATTGTGAGATAAGGGAGCAAATGTGATGTAAACAGGAAAGAGAAGATGGAATTTTGATATAAAGTCAAACACGTAATTTGTGGATTGTCTCCTGCGAACCCACACATTTACATTTGGAGCTTTCCAGGCTTCAGTGAATGATGCCAATCTTTTCTTTTCTGCACATCATCTGGCCACCCAATTTTAAAGACTTTTTATGGAAATCAAATGAATATTTAAAGCCACAGAGGCCTGGGAAGTTTTCTTGTACCCCTGACTTCTTTCCTGTTACATTATGGCTTATCATTATTCAATTAATTTTCCTTTTAGTTAGCATAAAAGACTTTAGAAGAAATGTAATGACAAATAACATAATGGACCTGCAGCTTTATTAAAGAATCTGTACAGAAGATCCTGGCTATTTAGAAAGCGTATATGAACACTTTATATATAAATTTTACTTTGTAAATCACCAAATGTGTTGAGAACATTATGGCATTTAATTTATTTCCTAGGGACTTCTCCGGTGGTCCAGTGGTTAAGACTCTGTGCTTCCGATGCAGGGGGCATGGGTTTAACCCCTGGTCAGGGAACTAAGATCCCACAAGCTGTGAGAAGCAACCAAAAAAAAAAAAATTGTGCATCCTAAATGCAGTAAAATGTGATTAAAGTTTCAAAACGAGGCCTTTATACACTGGGTGATTTTATAAGTACAAGTTGAGATGGTGCTTGATTAAATCTAAATGTCTGTTTTCCACCCCCAAAGCAGTGCTTTCACAGAACATTTTACCTTTCCTTAACTTTCATCACCCAAACTAACAATTTATAATATTTTCACATGACCAAAAGAAAAATTATTGATACATGTGTCATTATCAAGAAGACCAGCTTTAAGATCTATAGGATGAACTATAATGGGAAAGAATCTGAAAAAGAATTACACACACACACACGTAACTGAATCTCTATGTTGTACACTTGAAATTAACACAATATTGTAAATAAGATAAAAGATAAGATCTGAGATGGAGAGTCACTCCACTTATTGGTGATGTGACTGACTTCCACACATCATCTCACAGTACAAGAAATTCAGGCTCAGCCATTGACAAAATGACATATCATTGCACAAAATGAACCTTCACAGTGCATTTCTGAGAGAATGAAACAGTGAACATCCGGCAGTGTTAGCTGTCTATCCCACCTGAATTTAAACCAGGTACGGTAGAGCCCAGGCCTTTGATGTAAGGCTGAGTCTTCCACCCTCTCCGGCATCTCCCAGATTGAATTCCAAAAGTGTATATGTCTGTATCTCATCCAACACTGCCCGTGGCAAGAGATGTTCATTAGCTTGAGATTCTTGGTTTGTGAAGAAGGAACTTGATCTTGCTGCAAGATACAGAAGACATGGAGGAGCCAGCCCTGGGCTCCTGAATAACTGTCAAGTAGTAAATGAAGTTTTTTTTTTTTTTTTTGGCTGTTCCATACAGCCACTCACTGGAATAATAGCTGTCTCCAGAATCAAGGGTTGTTGACTTTCTTCCAAACCTCAGGGTGGTTCTCGCCAGGTGATTTCTAAGGGCTGGTGGCTGGAGGGGCATGCCCACATGAAAAGGAGTTGGTGTTCCAAAGTGCCCATGCTTGTCTGATTTGTGCCATGTGAGCCTCATTGACTCCCACTGTCCTTCATAGCTTACAGATGCCATTCCAAAGCCATTTTCCCTGGAGGGTCCATAGCGTGGTCTAGCACCATTCCTTACACAAATGGTCCTCAGAGTCTGGTGAATTATTTGTATCAGTATTACCTGGGAATATTTTGGTTTTAACTCAGAGAAAGAAGCTAGAGTAGGATGTTCCAACTTGTAATAGACGGTCTATTCCATGAGGATGTCGGCATGTCTGCTTTTTGCTGGTTACCATTGTCACCCCAGTACTGAGCACAGCGGCTGGCAGTACTGTGTTTGCTGAATAGACAAACTGTTGTAGTAATTTCCATCACATTACCCCCAAGTACCTCCAGACCCCAAAGAAAAGTTTCTAGACAAAGACCCAAGGAGAGAAAGTTACTTAAAAAGGGTATCAAAATTCTCCGTAATTCTTTTTCAGAGGAAAAACAGCTTGATAATGTTTTCATTCATTGAACACTTACGAAATTCTCTTTCATTCTTCTGGTGGTTCTAGAAATTCTACTATGGAGGCATTCATATGTAAAATTCTTTGAAAAATCTTTATAGCAGAAGTGAACCTGATAATTATCTGTAGCATCAGTATTTTACCAACTATCTTAATGTTCTCGGTGGATTTGGTAAGAACATCACTTGAGTATAAAAAGTGAAGTTGCATAACTTGTTGCAGATACAAAGATGTATTTTTGTTATATTTTCTTAATTAAAAGAGCATATATATTTTTAAACTCGTACTAAAATTATGAAAAAAATTATATTTTGAAGTATCTGTTAATCTTAGGATTTAAAATTGGTAATAACTCATGGTTATAGTATCTTGCATTACCCATTCATAAAATTTATTTTCTGTTAATGCTACCAACTTAACATTTTTCCCCATGAACCACAAAGAAATAGTTTTTTGGAAAACTATAGTAAACTAGAGATTAATTAAAATGTTTAGGAATGGGCTTATAGATTTTCCATGATCGTGTTTTGGGGTGTTCTAACTGCATGGAGGAAGAAAAGTGTATTTCAGTTAAGACTGCCTGTCTGCAACCTTGGCGTTTCACTGAGTCTTTGCTGCAGGGAACTCAGGAGAAGGCACAAGACTCTTCTGCTTAATTTGTCTTTAAAGTCTGATTGTATCTGGCAACTGAAGACATGGAATAGTAATGCTTCCTCAGTTAAGAGAAACTTTGGGTGTTTGGATAATGAATACCCAGACGAGTGCATTGAAAATGCAGGAGACTGGGAATTCACAGACCCCAGGTTGGATTTCACATCTTCTAATTATTTGGTTTGTCAGTTCAGGGAAATTACCTTAGTTCCCTAAACTCAATGTATTGATCTGGAAAACAAGGGCAATAAATTCTAGCATTCATGGTCGAAATGAGCAGTAAAGTAGCTAACACGTGTGAAAGTGACTAAGCTAGTGTTTGACCACACGACACACCATTTGCTATTTTGTACACTTTGTGCCAAGGAGTGTAACAGTCATTTTATAGGTTACCACATTACAAGTGTGAATGTGAACACAAATATGCTCATGAGTTTCCCGTTTGTAGAGCACCTATCCATGTGCGTGTGTGCACACACACACAGATACACACACACACACCCCTTTGCAACAAAGTGGTCACGGCACTAGAATTTTATAAGATGACTTAGAACTGTGGGAAGCAACTTCATGTAATAGTTAAGAACTTTGCAGACATTCACCAATAAGATGGGCTTCTGGTTCTGCTTATTTTCTGCATAATTTTGGGCAAGTTATTCAATGTTTTCCTGACACATTTTCTTCATAGGAGAGTCCATAACTTTCATCATAGTTTTATTGTGTGGAATAAAGGAGATACTTTATTAAAGCACTGTTACACAGAATCTCTTGAAAAATATATTTAAGTCTGGAAAATAAGAGTCCCTTCTTGGATGAAATGATAATACCTGTGAACAAAGGGAAGGATCAGTGGTGAAAATCCAAATGGATTTTCAGCTTCAACTCTTTGACCTTGAGGTTGAAACTTAAACTTCCTTACCTACCTTTTGACATTTCCTAAATTTGTTAATACTAACAGTAATATTCTACGTCACAGGATACCTCTCTCCTAACTCAAGCTCTTTCAAACTTTGTCTGTGTGAGCTTTGGAAAGAACAAGCTCTCTGAATTTGAAAGCTCTCTGAATAAATGGGAAGTATTAGTATCACATTTTATTAAAAGTTGCCTTGATGACATATTTTGTGTTTAATATAAATACTTTTTGGCTTCCCTGGTGGCTCATTGGTAAAGAACCCACCTGATCCTGCCAGGAGACAGGGTCAATTCCTGGGTCAGGAAGATCCCCTGGAGAAGGAAATGGCAACCCACACCAGTATTCTTGCCTGGAGAGTCCCATGGACAGAGGAGCCTGGAGGGCTACAGTCCATGGGGTTGCAGAAGTGTTGGATCCTAATTAGTAACTAAACAGCATCAGTATTTTTCAAGTTATTGAATTGAATGATGTTGATTAAATTAATGAAGTCACCAAAAGGTGACTTAGCAGAGAAGGATAACTATCCCAAGGATACCATAAGCCTTATTCATAGCCACCAACGGGCTTAGGAACTAAGTTTCCATGGTGGGAGGGAAGGAGGTTGCCCTGGTCCCAGCCACATGGAAATCCACTTACTAAGGCAGATTTGGCCACGGCCGTGGCTGAGTGCCCTAACTGCCAGCCGCAGAGACCGAGACTGAGTCCCCAGTATGGCACCACTGCTGAGACTCATCAGCCAGCTGCCCAGGGGCAGGCTGATTAAACTGGACTTCTTGTGCACTACCATGATATTCACACAGCATTGCTTCTGATGCAGAAACTCACATCCCAGCAAAAGAAGCGTGATAGTGGGCCCACGTCCATAGAACTCACCCGTCTTACCACAGCCTCCATCGTGCTGAAGCTTGTAGAATGGTGGGCTCAATTCCAGTACCAACTCAGGGCTATCTTGCAGAGTTGGGTCCCGCCAGAAAGCTGTATATGCTCAGAATAAGCATCTGCTATATAGGGCAAATGATTTTGTCAAACTGTCTTTACATTGTATGCTAAATAAAAAATCATTAAAATTGTCAATTTATTCTCACTTAGAATTGAACAAGTCCTTTTAATTTCAGTTTCAAAATGTATTCCTTCAAAACAGCATATATAAATTATAGAGAGAGAGAGTAAGGAAAAGCTTAAACAGATGGTTGTTTGGCAGAAAGTCATAACACTTACATTGCACAATGAATTCTCCAAATTATAGTACTGCCAACATTTTTGTTTCTTTGGGGTAGATTCTAACGGGTTTGGGGGGATCTCTGCAGTTTAAAAAAATTAAACAGAAATAAAATTTAGAATAATTACATAGGAAGGCTGAGTTAACGTTACTCAATTTCTTTTTCTTCAGTTTATAGCCATTTTGCTGTAATTGTTTATTTTAAATCAACTGTTAAAACACAGGGATATATAGTGGGTACAGGTGCCCTGCTGAAAGCAAATTTAAGTGATCTCAAATATCTATGAACTGTTTCTTAAGATAGATTACTAGCTGAGTCAGTGCTTTTTAGAGTCACAGTTTTCTAATTAACATCCATGCAGAATGCAATATTTATTAAAAACAAGAACTATATGGATGCTAACTTGATGCTTAAGCATATATTATTAAATTCAAGAAAAATAAATCATTTAGAACTTAGATAAATAAAATATTTGGGGGAGGAGGATTATTTTAATCATGAGCTGGGAAAATATCCATGCCATACTGTGAAGCAGAATTAGAACAACTTCCTTGTCCTTTGAAATCAATGTCATTCTTCTTTGAGTGTAGAATGATAGACTCTGGTTTTTCCAAAATTAAAATAAAGCTTGTAGCTAATGTATTGTTTTCTTCTAGTGCACAGTGACTCTGTTATATGAATGCAAATACCTTTGCAGAGGGCTAGAAAATAGGTATTGGACTAACTATTAACATTTTCATAATATCTTTATTTAAAAGCATAAACTTTTTTTTTCCTTTTTTTAGAGGATTTTCCTATTTGGAAATTGTTATCCTAACTTCCTTTTCTGCTTATGTTAGCAAAAATACTGTAGTTGTGCTTCCACTCAAGGACCCTAAGATAAAAAGAAAGGTTATTTAAAGCTTAAGCCATTGAAAGGGAAAAAATGGAAAACTGATCAATGAAATGGAAATATATGGAAAGATTCAAAGAGTACAACTCATGGATTCAGTCTTCTTAGTACATCACTTGCTGGACTATTGAAACCTTGGATGCAAATACTAAACTTTTATCTTTACACCATGCACTACAGTTTCAACATTCTTGGTGGTAATGTATTATTGATAGTATTCAAAATTCATGGTGGTGGTTTTGAGACACGTGATTTCATTTTGAATGTCAAGGCAGTAAGGCAGGAAGGTCTGCACACTTTGACTTTTGTAAAGGAAAATGTAGGGAGAGACTCTACATAACACAAAGTCTTGTGAAAAAATAGGGAGCAGCCTGGGAGGACTGGCAGACATAAAGAAGGAAAGCGACAGATACCTAGACGCAGCCAGATAATTTTATCACAAGTCAATACTGTATATCCTTTTTTCTTTCCAATTCACAAAAGGCGTCTGTACCCTAATAACTCTACTATGAAATTATTATAGATGGATTATTATTTGAAGTTTGAGTATTTAGCATAGGTTCATTTATTCCTTCCTCCTTTAACTTTCACTTTGAGTTTTTAAAATATTTATGCATTCACAACATTTTCTTCAGTATGTTAATAAAAATCTCTCTCCACATTAAACATCTTACTTTTTATGAAGGTAAGCATAATGCATGCTTTATTTTTGAAGTCTTGAAAGCAGCAGTTACAATTTTACTATCCTGATTTTGTTGTTATTTGGCTACTAAGTCATGTCTGACTCTTTTGTGACCCCATGGACTGTAGTCCGCCAGGCTCCTGTGTGCATTGGATTCTTCAGGCAAGAATATTGGAGTGGGTTGCTATTTCCTTCCCCAGGGGATTTTCCTGACCTAGAGATTGAGCCCATGTCTCCTGCATTGCCAGGCGGATTCTCTACCACTGAGCCACCAGGGGAGCCCCTTAACATCCTGATACCTTGTTTTAACTCTGTAGATTTTTCCACTCTGTTTATTTGAAAGAAAATCGTTGTTTAATAAATGTGATTGATTATAGAATCTTATTGAGCAGGATCTTAAAAGCAGTTTTCAAAGTTTCTTCTGTTTCTTGCAGGAGATACATTTTGGTGAGAGCTATTTTCGCTGACTCTTTCAGGTTATTTATTCTGACTGTTTTTTCATAAGTCTAGTAACTCTTCTGTGTCATCTGGTTGTGCTGGGAATTGTATATCCTGCTGGGTTTCAACACTGGCTGCAGTTTGGCTCACCTGAGCATCTCTAACAGCATATTGTTAACCGAGTACCATCCCCAGACCAGTTGGACCAGATTCTCTAATGTCGTGGTCCTGACATTAATATTTAAAATGAAGATCTTTGCAAGGTATTTTAATGTACAGTCAGAATTGATAGTCACTGTTACAGGTAGTACTGAATTCAAGAAGACATAGATTGTGACTCCTACCCTCTGTGAGAGAGAAATGTTCACAAATTGGAAGGAAAAAAATAACAAAATCTGATAACACAGCTGACTCAGAGGGCTCAGACTAGTGGGAGATCACAAACACACTTTAAATAATGAAGCTTACTCCCAGTATAAATATCTACAACAAGAAAAGAAATGTACTCACTGCGGCTTGCACTCCCTAATGCATGGCTGGCTGTCTAGTGGGATCTCGGCCCAGACTTGGGTTTTATTTCAGGAAAGAATGGCTTCAAGCAGGACACAAGATGAAGCATGCAAATATCAACTATTTTAAGAATAGCACTTGCCATGTATACCCTATGACTTGATTTTTGGATTAATTCCATTTAATAATTTTCCATATACATTTCTATTAATTTAAGTCCCTGAATAACTATAAGGTCAAAGGTATATTTGGTATTTTTCTACTCTGTACATAGATGGATCAAGTACTTTAGAGGAAGATGTTTTATGAAATTAGAATTTAACTTTGTTATAATGTACTTACTATAATAATAAGAAACTCATAACTTTCTGCTTTCATTCATAAGATAATCAGTGGCAGATTATATTATATTGACTTAATTTTTTATTGTATTCACCAGGTTTCTGGTGTCATAAGCACTGCCCTACAGGTATAAAAGAATATTTACATTAGATTTCTTTAAGATCCTTTTGGCTAAAAGTAAAAAATAATTTATGTATTTATATGGATATGGATGTGATCATTGCTATATTAGAATATTTATTTTTAATAAATATTATAGATTTATATTTGAAGACTATACATGTGGATTTCATGATACTGAACACAGTGATTTTTCTTCTGTTCCTCTTAATTTCATAATTAAGGTCAGAGTCCTATGATACGCAAGAGTTCCCCTTTATACTAGACTTTTCTAAGTATATGTAAAATATACTATGAAGTTACAATAAATTTGCTTTGAAAATAGAAATTTTTGTGTTTCTTTTCTCAAACCAGTGTTTCAGATCAGATCAGATCAGTGGCTCAGTCCTGTCCGACTCTTTGCGACCCCATGAATTGCAGCACGCCAGGCCTCCCTGTCCGTCAGTGTGATATTTTATTTCAAATTTGTACCTTGAAATTGGCTCACTGATTTGTTAGACTTGAAAGAAATTATGGATATTCCAGCTTAAAATAGCTTAACTACTCTAGAATATAAATCTACGTTATATTTGCTGAAAAATGTTTCAATATTTTTAACAATGTTTTTATATGCTCAGTCATGTTCAACTCTTTGTGACTCTACTAACTGTAGTCCACCAGGCTCCTTTGTCCATGGGATTCTTCAGGCAAGAATGCTGGAGTGGGTTGCCATGCCCTTTTCCAGGGGATCTTCCCGACCCAGGGGTCGAACCTTCGATTCCTAAGTTGGAGGCAGATTCTTTACCCATTAAGCCTCTTGGGAAGCCCATTTTTAAACAATACTGTAAACTAAACATTTGCTGCCAATGTGTTAACGTTTCTTTTCCCTTTCTGTCTTAGTTTACAACTACTACTCAATGTTTAACGGTTAATAGCCTTTTCAGAAATAAAGAGTGTTGGGGAAATAAAATCTTTGGGAAAATAATCTATTATGATGATTCTTTATATAGTGATTTGTAAAGCAGTTCGAACTAAATTGCATAAATTTGTGAAAGGACAATTACTTTATGAATTGTCATAGTTAACATAAAGCAAAAGATATCTTTTGATTTTTAGCAATGTCTTAAGATGTCTAGTCTTACATCTTAATCACTTTTGGTTAAACACTGTCAGACTTAAAATAGATGTTGAATCATAAAATAACTTTGTGTGCATGTTGCATTATTTCCATGTATTCACTTGAAAGAAAATATGAAAACCCTGCTGGGTTCAATCAACCTTCTGTAACATTCACACTTTGATTTTGTTAATGCATCTTGGTAAGTTGCACATCTAATACCCATTTGTAACACATCTAGCACTTCTGAATTGAACCTAAAGATCATTTTGTAGGACAGTAATATGTGAAGGGTAAAGCTCCTGCCAATAATGAAGAAACACCTTTCATGAAAAGAGAAAAACTGAAAAAAGAGAGAGACAGAGAACTTGTCACTGAAAGGGTAGGATGATAGGCACTTTAGACCATTAAGGTCTTGCTTTGTCTCAGCCTTACTCACTTACCAGGATGTTGTTCTTGTTGATCTGTTAACATCTATTATTCATACAGCTTGCTCATGCTGTTGCAAAGAACGTCAGTGGAATGCATGCTTATGTGACTGATATTTCAGATGATGTAAATAAACAGTAAGACTCTCAGATCACATATGATCTCACTACTTTCCCTTTTTCCTCTTCATTTAGGTTGATTCTTCACTTGTTGCAAACTTTCCAAGATCTCTTTTCTTTTTTTTTTTTAATTTTTAATTTTTTTATTTGTGTGTGTGTGTGTTTATTTTTATTTATTTTTTAAATTTTTTTAATTTTATTTTTAAACTTTACAATATTGTATTAGTTTTGCCAAATATCGAAATGAATCTGCCACAGGTATACCTGTGTTCCCCATCCTGAACCCTCCTCCCTCCTCCCTCCCCATACCCTCCCTCTGGGTCGTCCCAGTGCACCAGCCCCAAGCATCCAATATCGTGCATCGAACCTGGACTGGCGACTCGTTTCATACATGATATTATACATGTTTCAATGCCATTCTCCCAAATCTCCCCTCCCTCTCCCTCTCCCACAGAGTCCATAAGACTGATCTATACATCAGTGTCTCTTTAGCTGTCTTGTACACAGGGTTATTGTTACCATCTTTCTAAATTCCATATATATGCGTTAGTATACTGTATTGGTGTTTTTCTTTCTGGCTTACTTCACTCTGTATAATAGGCTCCAGTTTCATCCACCTCATTTGCACTGATTCAAATGTATTCTTTTTAATGGCTGAGTAATACTCCATTGTGTATATGTACCACAGCTTTCTTATCCATTCATCTGCTGATGGACATCTAGGTTGCTTCCATGTCCTGGCTATTATAAACAGTGCTGCGATGAACATTGGGGTACACGTGTCTCTTTCCCTTCTGGTTTCCTCAGTGTGTATGCCCAGCAGTGGGAATGCTGGATCATAAGGCAGTTCTATTTCCAGTTTCTTAACAAATCTCCACACTCTTCTCCATAGTGGCTGTACTAGTTTTCATTCCCACCAACAGTGTAAGAGAGTTCCCTTTTCTCCACACCCTCTCCAGCATTTATTGCTTGTAGACTTTTTGCACGCATGTTCAGTCACTAAGTTGTGTGAGACTCTTTACAACCCCCTGCACTGCAGACTGCCAGGCTCCTCTGTCCATGGGATTTTCCAGGCAAGAATACTGGAGTGGGTTGCCATTTCCTTCTCCAGGGGATATTCCTAATTCAGGGATCGAACTGAAGTCTCCTGCATTAGCAGACTAACTCTTTTTTTTTTTTTTTAATTTTATTAGCAGACTAACTCTTGAACACTGAGCCACCTGGGGAGCCCCTTATTCATGTTATCTCAGGTCTATTTAGCTAAATAAATGTCCTGATGCCTTGTTCTGATTTCCTGAAATTCTCATGGGAGCATTGAGATTAAATATTAGTACATTTCTCACATTACTATTTTGGTACAAGTGAATTACATATGTGAACACAAATACTGAAGTTCATGCATCTATAACTTATGCACGTGACTTCATAAGCAATATAAGGCATGGACTCCACTAAGTGACATGCTAGAAGAAAGAGAGGGCATTATACTCTAATTAAGGAAATCTGACATACGTTTTATCTGCATATTCATACAAGATGGAGATAGTCAAATGGAATTGAATGGTCATCATGTCTGCTTTCCCTATTCCCGGCTCATGGATGGTTCTGATAGGGATGCAGTGGTTGAAATGGGTTAGAAGTAGTGACAAGATGGCCTCATGCATCATGCATTGTCATGACTCAAGTTCAGAGACGGAATCAGGTACCCAGGATGCACGCTGATTTGCTTCTGCTTCTTCAAAACCCAGAACACCCATGGTGATGCTGCCCTGTTGGGACTGCAGGTCCTTCCCCATTTGCCTCCCTGGTCGTTATATTGCCCCGGGCACACTCATGCTACCTCCTGACTTTCTCTCTCTCCCCTTTCCCCCATTTCAAATTTCAAAGAAGGATTTGAGAGAACTCAGTCATTTCTAAAATGACTTACAAAATAGAAAGCATTCCTTTGACTTTTTCACAAACATTGATTTCCGATGGATAAGATATAAAAGAAGCAGTGATTTAACTCAGTATAACTCATAATCATGCAGCAATTTGGGTGAGTTGATATTGATTTCAAAATGAATACGAAACAAACAGTTTTCAAGAATCCTCTAGTTTGGAGTCTGAGATATAAGATGAAAGGAGAAAATAAAGTAGAGAAGTCCACTATACAGTGAGTTTGTTTTGCCATGAAGGAAGTAAAATGGGATAGGATTTTGAAGAAGCAGGACACGGTAGCATGGATGTATCAGGAGGAATTTCATAGAGGTGGATCTTTCAAGATCAATGTTATCTCAGTAATTTGAAGTGTGATTTAAAAAAAAAAAACAAACCCATAAATACATTGATTATTAATAGTATACATCCCAAAGCATAAAGCCTAAAAAATGTTTTACAGGAAGCATATCAATTTGTCTGGCAATCCTCTGGTGGCTCAGTGGTAAAGAATCCGTCTGCCAATGCAGGAGACTTGGGTTCAATTCCTGGATCAGGAAGATCCCCTGGAGAAAGAAATGGTAATTCACTCCAGTATTCTTTCCTGTGAAATCTCATCGACAGAGGAACCTGGTGGGCAAAAGTTCATGGAGTTGCAAAGTCGGATAGGACACAGCTTAGCAATGGAGCAAATTATATCCTAGGCTAGGAATAGTTCACCCTAAATGAGTGGATTTGTAGGTATTAATATTTTTTAATTTTAAAAATAGAGTCATAATATTACCAGACTCCTATTAAAACATTTCAGAAACCAGAGATGCTCTTGAAAATGCCAAGAAACCCTGAGAATGTGAAGTATAATAAGATTATAAAAGCCCACACCAAGTCCAAAAGGTAAGCGCTAGTAAGAGATGGGTTATTGAGGAGGCAGGCAGCCTTTATAAAAAAAAAAAAAAATCTGGAGCATTAATTGATTGAGAGCTCAGTCTGATACAATGGAGAACAGCAAAGGCCCACAGTGTAAATGCCAGGGATGCCAACCTTTGGAGAACCCATGAGTCAAGGTAACGTATTATATCTACAACCTGTGTCCACTTCTTAAGAGGGACATTGACAAATGAAGATACATCCAGAAGAGAAGGTAAAGATGGGTGAGGAGAGCATGGCCTGTGAGCATCATTTGAAAGAGCTGAGTTTGATTTGAACGGGAGATAAATTGGTGGAGACAGATTGGCACGTGTGGAAGGAGCTATTTTCACAGCCTTTCAGGGCTGTTATATGAAAGAACATTTAGACTTTTCTTTGGCTCTTGACGGCAGAGGGAAATCTACCAGGTACAGACGTAAATGCGATACCTTGCCTCCCTTCCCAAGAATATTCTATCCATCCCTCTGTTGAAAGCACTGCTTTTTGATATGTTGCAAAATAGCACTTTCATCTGGTTTGCAAGTTTATATTATATCCCCGCAAAGTGAAATAGACATGGTGCTATGGGTTCACTAGTTCATATATAAAAAATTAAGGCTTTGTTTGCTGTTCTAAAATATATTACAATAGCAGAAAACACAGTTTAGGGGTTTAAAGAACTGATACATGAAACGTGGCATTGAATGGAACTAACTTCACCTTGGACGCTCTCACAAAAGAGGTATTTGAAAGTATTCTTGCCTGGAGAATTCCGTGGACAGAGGAACCTGGCGGGTTATAGTCCATGGGGTTGCAAAGGGCTGGATATGACTGAGTGACTAACACACACACACACACACACACACACACAGAAACAAAAGTTTTTTGAATAAACATCAAAAACAAGACATAATATTAGCATCAGAAGTAGGATGAGCAGCTCAGTATAAGCATTTTAATTACATTTTCTTGATAGATATCTGCTCCACGAATGGATATATGGAGAAATCATGAAATAGGCAGCTTATGTTCCGCACTTGCAGAGATTTCTAAATGGACAGCTTGGTGTAGTATAAGAAAAGGCCCAGTGATACTGGAAAGCATGGCCCTAGGTCTCAATTTCTCCCTGACATGGTCCCAAATCCTTTTTGTTAATGGCTTTACCCAGGTCCTATGCCACTGTGAAATGTCCCAGAGCCCACGTGGATGGAATGGAGATTTTTGATCTGCAAACTCAGGCTCCCAATGGGAGGCAGCTGGTCTGTAATAGGGAAAGAAAGTCTGGCTATTCAGGGTGTGGGCCTTGTTCTTATAATCGCAGCAATGTGCTGGCTTGGCATATCATCAAATATTCTTTTTGAACCTGTCTGATCACTTCCAGAGAGGGGAGGTTCTATTTTGTTATGGTTCATTGGCAGTCATTTAGAAAAATGCATGCATTTTAATGGAAGAGCCTCTCGTCCTGGGTGTTTTCGGTCATGTGTTGTAAAGGACCCACTAAATAGGGATGATGCTCAAGCTAGCTTTAATACTCTAGCAATTAAAAAAAAAAAAAAAACAGAAAGAAATGGAGATTTTTGAAACAGAGGTTACATTTGAAATGATCCAGGGTTAAGAATCACATATAGAAGCAGATTAAGTTTTGAGAAAGATCAAAAGCTTGAATCATATAAATCCTGTTTGCTGGAATCCCTGTTACTCCAGGGGTGAGTCATGTTCAGTGAACAGAATTCTCTTTCCTCATGACATTGTTTTATTCATCCCCTTACCCTGAAATCTGAAAATTCTCATGTATAAAATGTTTATAGAAATTATAGTATATAACCTGTCTTTTTAGAGGCACTTGGCATAAGAAGGCCTATTAACATGAAAATTCCTATTTTCAGTCTTTAATGTTGAAAAATAAATATATTCAACTGCATAATATTTGACAGTCAGCTATTAAGGGAAGCTAGGGCAGTATTTATTCCCCAAGGGCTTCCCTGGTGGCTCAGATAGTAAAGAATCTGCCTGCAATGCAGGACACTTGGGTTTGATTCCTGGGTCGGGAAGATTCCCTGGAGAAAGGAATGGTAACCCACTCCAATATTCTTGTCTGGTTGCCTGAGAAACCTGATGGACAGGAGAACCTGGCGGGCTGCAGTCCATGGGGTCTCAAAGAATCAGGCACGACTCTTTTACTTTGAAATTAATGCTTTCACTTTGCAAGGTTCTGAAGTTGAGACTGAAAAAGACACAAATGCACATCCATCAAGTAAGCAGAATAGTGAGATATGGTGAAGGTGCCGAGACCATGTCTCCAGTCTGGAAATCTCTCATGATCATTTCATCTTTTTTTTTTTTTTTTTTTCATCCCTGGATTCAAATGTCTACTGCTTTTAGGGATGTTCTCCTGTCATCATTTACAACTCAGAGTAGAATGCAAACTAATGTTTTTCCTCTTGAGCTTTGTGTTGGTTAGGATTACTTTCAGTTGTCTATAAAAGCAAATCGGTCCATAGTGCTTTGCATAAGTAGAGAGCCACTCTTTTTTTCTCATGTAAAAAGGAACACAAATGTAAGTCCTACAGGGTCTGTGCGACAGCTTGATGAAATTGTCAAGGAACAATTGCAGCCAGTCAAGAGACTGATGAAGGAAATCAGAAATCTGGAGAGCTGAGCTATTTGTAATAGAGGTTGTCCTGGAGAAGAAGTCTTTGACTCTGTAGCTATATCAGCCTCCTAATATGTGTGCCTCCAACTATTCAGACTTTTCCACTTCATGCTCAACAGTCTAGACAGCACTGACTTTATCACATTGTAAAAAATCCAAACTTGACTCCATCTTCATGGAGCCATGGTAGAGAGCCCAGGGAAGGCTAAGCCTGTGTGTCTGGTCCCGCCCCACAAGCTCTCTAGTGAGGGCGGGGACTGAGGCCAGCCTGTGTCTAGTGAGAGTCCCTGTATGTGAATATGGGCCCAGGAGCCCTGGAATCCAGTGTTTCTCAGCATCTACCACCAGATCTATCACTGCATGACCATGGACAGGCCTTTTAACTAACTTCCTTTAGAATTCACTTTCTCAAGTTAAGCTGAAAATACTACTACTCACCATAACAATATATTTCTAAAGATCTAATAATGCAATATATAATACAAAATGGATCTTAAAGTTCATTTCTGAGTTTTGATCAAACAAGTCATTTTTTAAAATGTTTAATACAGAATTAAAGATTAAGGAACCAATGTCAACCCAAAGACTATTTGGGTACTTTTCTTAATGGCAACCCACTCCAGTATTCTTGCCTGGAAAATCCCATGGATGGAGGAGCCTGGTAGGCTACAGTCCATGGGGTCAAAAAGAGTCAGACACGACTGAGCAACTTCACTTCATTTCACTTGAATCACAATTAAAAACAGTTGTTGTTATTTGTAGAGTATCAATATTAACTTTAAAATGATAAAATTTTATATGTAGACAGATCATTTGACAGAGCATTTTACATTTTCTTTGCAGTTTAACACATTTCTCAGTTTACAGGCCAGTGGGTGTCCTTTTGGGGAAGCATTTTTATCTGCTAGCTTTCAAGAAAAACATCTAAATGTCTGCTATTAACTTTTCTCTCATGATACAGATAGAAAGTAGACATGTAAGTGACATTCTATGTCATCAACGTGTTTGGCTGTTTGGGGAGGTGGGGTTTCCCTGATCAATGCAAAGGCCTTCATGCTCTTGTCAAATTTATACAAAATGTTTATTATTGCCCATTTCTTCTGATAGAAATGATAGCAATTGAATTATTCCCCGTGTAATTTTGTGAGATTTCTAGGAGGAAAGTAGAGATTTCTAGGAGGAAAGTAGAAATTTCAAGGAATTCCGCAGTGTCTTCTGGGTCTCACAAGAGAAAACCATGGCGGAAGGCCTAGAAGCCCCCCATTATGATCAGCAGAGGTGCCCCCAAAATTCCTGGGCAGAACTGCATACCTCACTAGAGACCATGGAGAATGGAGCTGTCTTTAGCAAGAGGCTGAAGCATATGAACGTTTAACATGTTCTTGTGCAGTCACATATCTTAAGTTGAAAGACTTAAGTGTGGAGAACCCAGATCAGGAAAAGAAAGTGACAAGAAGCTTTATCTGCACAGCACGGCTGGTGAAAGATGGCATGCGGTGTTAGCTGACCTTGTGACCGAGTGCCAGGGCCTGGAGTCTGTCTGAGGTCTAAAGTGCAGGTATTAAAAACACTTAAAGCATAAAGATGCCAATATGAATGATTAAAAAAAAATTAAAAGGAGGGATGCTGCAGAATCCATAACCTAAATGTAATCTTGAATTGCCATAGAATTATTGACCTAAACACTAAAACCAGCTCTTAGAAATGACTTACATGCTAAGTAGCATTTATCCAAGAAGGCCATATGCTGTAGATACAGCCTGTAAAATGCAGAGTTAAGGTTCAAATTAGAAGTCAATATCTTAATCCATCAGCATTGTGAACAGATTTGATAAGATCCCTTTTTGTCTGTTTTATCTCTTTCTTCTTTTGGAAATTAAGTTGATCATAGACTCAGCAAGTAAAATAATAGCTTTATGCCACAGGAATAGAAATCATGTCAAATTTCATTCATCTTACTTTTTTTTTTGTCATCTCCACAAGTGAGGCAGGTTGGCAAATAATTTGAATGAGCTGCTATGACTTTTATTTATTATTAAAATTTATTACACTTTTCCCCCAAATACAAATGGCGTTTAAACTTGATAGCTCTTATCTTAAATCTGTTACGGTCATTCCAAGTTCTGCTTTGCTAAATTACCCTTTTCTTTACTCTCTTATCCATAAAGTCCTCGTCTAGACCCTGGCTAACTAATATATTTAGATTAATGAAATGTCTTTCTCATAGTGCTCTGACTTTCTGCTTCCAGCCTTTCTGACTTTCAGCTAATCCTGCTCTTAAGCATGATACAATCCAGAAGGGATAAATGATCACAAAGACTCAGTTTTATTCCTCAGTTCTTAGCCTGACTTGATTCCAAGTACCTCCATGCCCTTGCCTTATTTCTGGCTGAAATATTCCATTAAAAAAAAATCTTCTTCATTCATTCCTCATTCTTTCTTCACAATCCCATTTGATTTGATCCCCATACATAGAATTGTTCTTAACCTCTCGCGTATTTTGTGCCCCTCATGCCGTGACACTCACCACCAGATACCTACAGGATAATTTACTCATTGAAGAGTGTTTGATGAGTTCATGTGGCATCTTTGCCAAGGATTTTGCTGCACTGGCCTCTTATTGCAAATTTTGTCTGTACAGCTTCACACTTCCTGTGGAGTCACATTTCCATATGCTTGTGAAATCTGCAAAGGCTGTTCTATTTCCTCTCTGGATCTCTTAACCCCAGACTAACTTCTCACTTTCCTGGAATCTTCGACCATGTGAATCTAGAAGATGAACTTCATAGCACCTATAAACAGTATGTGCTCAGCAGTTAACAAACAACAGCTTATTCACATCTCCTCCATTCTAAGAATTTGTCAGTTCAGTTCAGTCGCTAAGAGGTGTCCAACTCTTTGCAACCCCATAGACTATGGCACACCAGGCTTCCCTGTCTTTCACTATCTCCTGGAGTTTGTTCAAACTTATGTCCACTGAGTCTATGATGCCATCCAACCATTTCATCCTCTGTCGTCCCCTTCTCTTCCCGCCTTCAATCTTTCCTAGGAACAGGGTCTTTTTCATTGAGTCAGCTCTTCACATCAGGTGGCCAAAGTATTGGAGTTTCAGCTTCAGAATCAGTACTTCCAATGGATAGTCAGGGTTGATTTCTTTTAGGACTGACAAGAATTTAGTAGAAACTTTTTCCATGCAAGCCCACGAAGAGTTTTAAAACAGTTTTAAGTAATTCTCCAAAAATCGTGATTGAGTACTTAGAATCCTAATACTAGTATGAGCTTTATAACCTTGAGAAATTTCTTGTCTGTAAGATGCCACAAATAAACTTGTATCTCACACTGCTGTTTTGAATATGAATTAAAATAATGAACATAAACTGCAGAGCACTGCCTGGCACATTGTGGAATCTCCATGGATGGCTTTAAGAGTCCTTTAAAGTGCAATTATTACTTACAGTTTAAAATAATGGTACATAGAGGTAGCGTGATAAGGCAGAATTTGTGAGCTGAAGATTTGTCTTTGGTAATTTCTGGAAACAGAAGTTTGAGTAACCCTTTTAACCTCAGTTGTAAATGCAGGTGTTGATGAGTTTATCACAGAATTCTTTGTGACAATGAAGTGATTTCTTGAATATGGAAATGCTTCAGTAGCTGGTAGACTTTATGGAAAAACTGTTACTGAAATATGAAGTCGTTACTGATCTTTTAACACATATATGAATTTTATGAATAATTTTTACTCAATTATAGTTTAAGTTCAGTCATAGATGTAGAAATTGCCACTACTAATAAAAGTAAAAAAAGAAAAAATACCGAAAAGCAGTTAGAAGTCCTCTGAATTTTATAAGATCTTTTGTATCTTTTCTTTTTTTCAGTTCTTTGGAAATTTCACTGCATTGGACTATATGATACAGGTAACTGTTAATTATAGTGAAGTTTTAGTTGTTTAACATGCTTTATGATTCTGTGAGGCATTATAAAACCATTTCTCACTTTTGAACTTATTGATAAAATGGCTTTAGAAGGTGATTCTTTTCTATTCTGATAACACCAAAAAAAAAATCTAAGTACTGTTTGTGTCATATTTTGACAAGCCTAAAAACATAATCAAAACTAACAAGATTCTCTCAGTATCACTAAGCTAAGTTTTCTCTGACATTTGTAAACATGTTTGCTTGATTCTCGTTTTTAGTTCTGGCAACAGAAAGCTGCTAAACGTCATCTAAGTTCACCATTGTTTATGGCTTTATAGGTAAAACAGAACAAAATAGAAAGTATTTATCTGGCTATTTAATTACTGAGAGCATGCATCAAGGAATTTTTCAAGTGGATATTTTATAGTCTTTGATTCTTTAAGAATGTGTAACTCTGAAGAGATGGAAAATTGTTTGCTAGAGTGGGCAACAGAGTGGGCAACGTGGGCTGTGGGGTGGGTTGGCAATGTCACCCCGTCTCTCCAGCACCCTCTTCAAAGACAAGTTGTTTTGGGTCCTAACAGGTGACCACAGTGTGATAACCTCTGACTTGCTGTTCATGTACAATCCGTGGCCATCTGGAGTATGAATATGCATAGGTGGTTAATATCTATTTTGGTAAATTTGAAAAGAAATTGTGTGTGTGTGTTTGGGTACTATATATCTTACCCAGATCATGGGAATCAATAGATATATCCAAATAGAAACAAATCATTAACAAATGGGAAAAATTCTATGAGTATCAGGTTTAGGTCCAGAATTGACACTTTCAGGGCTCTTTCTATTCTTATTTAGTAATCACAATAATGATTGTATCATTAATAATAGCTAGCGTTCGTTGAGGACATTTTTAATCACGACTCTTCTGAGTGATCTCTGCCCACAATCTTAAGCTTCACAATCATCCAAGTAGGTAGATGCTGTTATTTTTTCCTATTCAATGATGAGGACATCGACACACAGAGAAGTTAAATAAACAATTCACAGAGAGTTTGCCCTGAAATCACTTTGAACAAAATATGACCACTATCAAGTGCCAAGTGCTTTAAATTCTATTATACTATCAGTTTTCTTGTTTACCTTAAGTTACTCTTGATTTTATGAGTGTGCCTTTAAAGAAAAACAAATTTGGGGGATTCCCTGATGGTCCAGTGGTTAGGACTCCTCACTTCTCTTGCAGGGGACAGGCATTCAATCTCTGGCCAGGAAGCTAAGATTCCACAAGCCATGTGGAATTAATTAATTAATAGACTAATGTTTGGAAGGGCTGATGGATTCAGTCATTAATTTAGTGCTCAATGATTAATTGATCATAAAAGATATCCCTTGAGAAGCTCAGAACACTGAATGCCTGGAAGAGGCAGAGAGAATTGTAAGAGATGACATGGCTGGGATGAGCCAATAAGCTCCAATGCTATATTCACTTATTTCCTACATGTGGTATATTTATGATCTTTCCAGATTAAAGGGAAAAGTCAAATTAGTACAGATGAAGAAGCCATTCATGCATGGAGGTGTTGTACCGGGAACAGTGCATGGGCTCAAGCTGTCTGGGTTCAACATGCTATTTACAAAGTACAGCCATGTTAGGAAAACTTACAGTATCTCCACTTATAAATTAGCCTTGAACTTCTCCTAGTTGGGACTTTACTAATAATTTTTGGAGACAAAATGATAAGTGGAGAGGGATGCACATCTCAGAGCATCCAATTCCCTCCCCACAAAAAAAATTTGAAAAATTGAAATTTTGTGTCCATGTGTTTATGCTTTGGTAAAATAGGCATATAGTGAGAAAAATTTGGATTTTCAATTTGAATCTTTCATTCCAGCTTTTGAGCTTGTTTCTCAAGGGACTAGTCACAGTCAGATCTTTAAATTATAGAAGTCAGCTCCTCATGCTTTATTTTTGGGGTAATAATTCTTGTGGACATATGGAAAATAACTTTCTGAGTCATAGAAGTCAATATCTGATAAAATGGATTTAGCAGAAACTTTCCAAATATTCACCTTTTTGGCTAAGGCTAAACCCAGAGTGTTTAAAGCCCAAAAGGAGAATTTTTTTTTTTTAGAAAGTTATGAATGAGTGGATACTAGTTTATTATGGAAATACAATTGTAACCAAGCACTATAATGTGTCTAGACATAGAGAGCTTGGTTGCCAAAAATGAAGTGTTCTAGCTTTAAGAGAAATCCTCATGGAAAGAGCACATGATGTTACATGGTGAGAATTCTACCAAAGTCCCATATGTGTGCCTGGCACCATCAGGAAGACTCTGTGCACATGAGTTTGAGGAAACTCTGGGAGAGGGTGAAGGACAGGAAAGCCTGGTGTGCTGCAGTCCATGGGGCCGCACAGAGTCAGACACAACTGAGCAGCTCATCAACAACTACCCCCTTTAGGATGGGATTGGAGGGACCAAGAGCTGAAATACTACTCATCAGACATCAGCATAGGTCTCAGAGAGAAAAATAATGTCTAAAGAAGAACAATTTTAAGAAGCTAAAGATTACTGTCATTTTCAATTTGAGTAGTATTTCATGTAAGGGTATTTGAGAAAGCTGTGTGATGATTCGGGGATAATCAAGTAATTGATCAATGTAGCAGTTCATTTTCTATCCCTGATACATTTGGTGGTGGTTGCGGGGGTCGGGGGGAGTTCTATTGCATTTCTCTGGATTCTTAAAGCTTTGAGGGTAAAACCAAAGTAGACTGCTCTCTTAAGGCCACAGACATGGCAAGGGGCATATAGAAGTTCCTTATGATCTAGAATAGAAGTTGAGTATTATTAAGGATGTTGTCTCTGATGGGAAAAGAAAACCACAAATTAATGTGTACCTTCAAAATTTCTCATGCCCCTAATCAAGTTCTGATTAATTTTGAGAGCATCAATAAGGTATATTTTGGAGTTTGATTTCCTGGTAGTATGTTCTCGGAGGTTGCAAACTGTGTGTGTGTGTGTGTGTGTGTGTGTATGTATGTGATATCCATCTCATTCACTTCCAAGCACCACTTATTTTTACAAATGACTTTATAAGACCTGAAAGAAGAATTATTCTCCAGCATTCTTCAAAGCACTTCCAGCTCTGTGTCTCCCGAGTCAAATGGAGCTGTCTTCATCATTTTTACATATAGACCTCCTCAAACACTAAAACGAATGAAAATCACCTAATTATAAATTCACTGTTAATATAGCCTTAGAGCTCAGAACGTTTCACTCCAGCAGTTAATTTAGTCCGTGGTAAATTCTCACTGTTATCTAATGTCATTTATCACCTGCTGTTTTGTCTTCCTGAGAGCATCCTGCCTGCCCCTCACTGTCTACTGTACATGGACCTTCTGTGACTTTAATGTGCTCGGGACAAAGGCCCCAAAGTGCTTCTATCAGAGGGTTTTGGCAACTTGCCTTCGATATATTCAAGCCATTTTGCTGCCTGTCACTCAGGGCTGTACAAATTGAACTCAGAGGAGAGGTAAAAGGGGTCTAGGAGGCATTTTTTTTTCTGGGAAGAATATGCTAATAAAGCGTCATCAGCAGGAAGCAGGCTGTGGCTGAAAGAGTTTTGTCAACTCTGAATTAATTTTGTGTGTTAAGAAGCACGGGGGTGCTTCTAGAGCCGGTCTGTGGTAATTAATCCTTCCTGTTTCTGGAAGAACAGAACTGTAATAAATGCAGCCCAGATTTAACAGATGTGTGCACACAATGTCTGCTTTATGAGGAGTAAAACAAAATGATGGGTACAGAACAAAAAAATATTGATTTAAAAAACTCAAACAGTATGGAAAGCACAGAGCTTGGAATTCCCAGAGTTTATGCAAATATAGTATTCCTTTAAATGTTCACAGACAACGTGGTTTTCAAAACATCTGTCCACGGAGTTGGATGCTGTGAAGAGAATGAAAAAGACAGATGTTTCTTGTTCCTTAGAAAATTGAGTAAAATAAAAAAGAAATGCATGCAGACGTAAGCTATGGGATGGAGTTGGCTATACCTAGAGGTGGTTGGATTTAGACCCAAATAATCAAATGATGACCTCATTCTGGGATAAAACTCTCATAATCTTCTTCCTCATTTTTCCCCCAAAATGCTTTTTGAGGGAAAAAATTCAAATTTCACTATCTGTAACTATGAACCCAGGGCTTGTGTGGCAATTTGAATGTTGTCATGAACAGGAGAGTTTGCCTTTCAAAACTGGGCATGCAAATTCCACTGCCAATGCTGATACTTGATATATTCAGATACAAAGTTCATTTAAAGATGAGGAAGGGCAGGTCGACACAGCATTCATTAAAACAAATCTATATTGAAAAAAAGCATTTTCAGTTCAGAGGTACCAAAGCAAAGCAGTCTGGCCCATTAGGTCTTTCTCCCTCTTTCTTGCCTCTTTCTTTCTTATTATCTCATTAAGCTTCCTTGCCAAATGGCTGGGAGGCAGGAATTTGACACGGTTAAGTTAAAGTAGACTAATAGAGAAAATTCCCAGCCAGGAGCAATCATTCTGATAAGGCATGCCTTCAACAGATTTTTACATGCCTTTTTCTTCTATCATGAAGATATCTTAAGTGTATATTTAGAGAGTCAAAATCAAAATTTTAGGGCATGTAATAAGACCCAGCTCTCTCTTCGTCTGGCCTATATCTTCTTATGAGTGCAAATGCTAAAAACACTTTAGCTCACTTTTAATGAATCACATCACTTCATGCAAACTGGAAGTTCCTTTAGGTTTTGGCACTATTACCATTTAAAACTGGTTTAAAAAGTCAATTTTGGTTAACTCGCTAGATTTCACATCAATTTCATGTAGGAGCCTTCTATTAATACTCCAGAAAATTGCAGCTTTACCATAGTGGGGTTTTGCCAGGTTATTTAGTATGTTATGTGAAAGGTCTTTGATTAGCTGTCTTTTCATTATTTAGGGTGCATATCAAAGTCAATTGTTTAATTCTTGTTCAAAGCTGCTGCAATATTTGGTGAAACAAGAGGCTAGAAGTGACCTTTGATCTTCATGGAAAGAGTAATACAGCTGAAGAAACCTATTCATTTCATATGCATATTCTTTTCAGAATATGGTTGATGAAGGCATTCATGGAGAGCATACGTTTCACACCAGGAGTTATCTATAGCTGATCACGGTCTAAATGAGGATGGAAACGACTTCCAGAGTCAATTCATGAACCATTTCTTTTTTTTTTTTCAAATTAGATATTAGATCACTGAAATAAAATGAAGTTCCATTTACTGCATGTAAATAATAGATTTTGATAGCTGCAAAATTTTTGTTTTAAAGAATCCAAATCTCTCAGTTAAATGCCTGTCTACAAAAGCAACGTTTGCACTTTGCTACAGTCTAAAAATGCGACATTACTCTTGAAAGCTCAGTTTATCCATTCAGTAAGCACATTTTGAAGTTCTACTTTGTGCTTAAAGAAATAGCTTGAGAGATCTAGGTGCTACAAAAACAAACAGAAGCGGTGCCTGCCCTTGAGGAAGCCACGGACTATTCTGCCCCCTTTGTATATTTTACATTTCATTTATAAAATATATTAAGAGAATTCAAGGCCCAGGAAAAATGATTCAGAGTCTACCAGCAGACAGGACAGGACTGATGGAGAATTGTTCCAAATGGAAGGAACAACATATACGAAAGACCTGAAAAATCATGGTTTCTCAAATTAATTTAAAGATGTGCTTTGCCAGGAACTCAGAGTCTGCAGATCTTCATCCAAAGCTCACTCCTTACTTTGTGCAAAAGTGAAAGTGAAAGACTCTCAATCATGTCCAGCTGTTTGTCACCCCATGGACTGTAGTCCGCCAAGCTCCTCTGTCCATGGATTTCCCAGGCAAGAATACTGGAGTGGGTAGCTGTTTCCTCCTCCAAGGGATCTTCCTGACTCAGAGATGGAACCCTGGCCTCCTGCACTGCAGGCAGATTCTTAACCATCTGAACCACCAGGGAGGTCTGACTTAGTGCCAAGAATTCCACAAATCAGAAGTAAATGCCCTAGAGTTCTCCCTGCACAGAACAAGGATGCTAATCACAAGGCCTGTTTTGGACCAGCATGGTGCCAGATGGAACCATGGACCCATGCATCTCGAAAGTCCCCAAGAAACTTGAAAATACAGTCTAATAGTGGAGAAGTATGTGAGTACAAGGTCATACAGGAAAAAACAAAATTAAAGCCTTCCACATTCTTGGGATCTGCTCTGTGATTTGCTTAAAAACTTCTGTGGGTTTGGGAGAAGATGGGCCAGGTTTTTCCTGAATCAGCACTAAACCGTCTACTCACTAGTATGCAGGTCAGGAAGCAACAGTTAGAACTGAACATGGAGCAAGGGACTGGTTCAAAATTGGGAAAGGAGTATGACAAGGCTGTATATTGTCACCCTGCTTATTTAACTTATATGCAGAGTATATCATCCAAAATGTCAGGCTAGAAAAATCACAAGCTGGAATCAAGATTGCTGGGAGAAATATCAGTAAGCTCAGATATGCGGGTGATATCATTCTAATGGCAGAAAGTGAAGAGGAACTAAAGAGCCTCTTGATGAGGGTGAAAGAGGAGAGTGAAAAAGCTGGCTTAAAATTCAACATTCAAAAAACGAAGATCATGCCATCTGGGCCCATCACTTCATGGCAAATAGAAGGAGAAAAAGTAGAAATGGTGAGAGATTTTATTTTCTTGCACTCCAAAATCACTGTGGACAGTGACTGCAGGCATGGAATCAAAAGATACTTGCTCCTGAGAAGAAAAACTATGGCAAATAGAGATAGCATATTAAAAAGCAGAGACATCACTTTGTTGACAAATGTCCATATAGTGTAAGCTATAGTTTTTCTAATAGTCATATATAGATATATGGATGTGACAGTTGGACCATAAAGAAGGCTGAGTGCTGAGGAATTGATGTTTTTAAACTGTAGTGCTGGAAAAGATTCTTAAGAGTCCCTTGGTCTGCCTGGAGATCAAACCAGTCAATCCTAAAGGAAATCAACCCTAAATATTCATTGGAAGGACTGAAGCTGAAGCTCCAGTACTTTGGCCACTTGATGTGAAGAACTGACTCATTGGGACAGATTCTGATGCTGGGAAAGATAGAAGGCAAGAAGAGAAAGGGGTGGCAGAGGATGAAATGATTGGATAGCATCACTAACTCAATGGACCTGAGTTTGAGGCAACTCCAGGAGATAGTGAAGGACAGGGAAGCTTGGTGTGCTGCAATCCATGGGGTCACAAAGAGTCGGGCCTGACTTAATGATTGAACAACAAGAACATTCACCAATAAGTATTCACACCCAGGATGTGGAAACTTAGTTGGAGAGTAATGTCATTATTGTATTTTTTTTTTTTTCTTCAAACCACAGTATGAATTGATGAATTGATATCACACCTGGGAGGTGCCAGGGCCTCACCTCTAGAAATTCTGATTTTTTTCTTTGGGAGAGATTGTTTGAGAAGTGGTTAATGAAAAACTTAGTGAGTGCTCTGTAAATGTAGCTATGATTATTGTGATTATCAGCATTAACAATTCCTGATGCTAACTTTGATGCAACTGGTGTTCAAGAATCACTCTCTTGCAGAAAGAAAAAAAAAGAAGAAGCATGGCCCTGTGAATTCTTTTGAATTCATATATGAGCATGAGAAAGGATAACTCCCAAAGTCACGGCTGAAGGCAGTGTTTGTTGCTGCTTGATTGTTAAATGTGAGGATATTACAGCCTCCTCAAGCCATTCCCAAGAGTCTAAGGCAAACCTAATGGAATCACACATCTCCAAATTTTTCTGACATTTTCAAGTTTAAGGATAACAATTATGTTCATCTTATCCTTGCTTCACTGATGATATTTGGGGATTGAAGACAGGGTGGGAGGGTGAAAAAGTCTAGAGCTAAACATATTCAGAACTGAGCAGAAGTTTAAAACTTGACACCACATGCGCCATCCTCTAACCCGTACCTACTCAGTATTTATCCGCCTCCCACAAGTTCAGAGATTATAGTTGGCTTGTGCCACCTCCCCCTCTCAGTGTTGTTACTGACATTTCAACTGATACCGCCTAGAACATAAAACTGAAACAGCTCTGGGTTTTCCAAATGGCTGGTACAAATCTGTGTCTAAAAACCCTGCTAATTCTTACATCGTCTTCAGCTCGTGATGAACGGTGTCATGTGAAACCTCCAAAATGTTTAAAGATGGAGACAGAAGATGTCCTGTCCAAATTGTTATCAGTCAAGCAATAACAATATGGTTATTAAACCTCACAGGACATTGGGGAGGAAAACTAAAGGAGTCAGTAAATCTGTCAGACGGTCATTATCCTGGTCTTCTGCTTAGGAGTGACCTCGGATCCCAACGTGGCATTGCTAGAATATCCCTGGGCGATTGCATAAAATAACGGTGGTAATGAGGTGTTTAGAAACGTGCTTATCTCTCTTCACCCATCGTCCTGGGATAACGTGCACTGAATGGAAAAGGGATCTTTGAGAGGTTAACATTTCCCAGATACAAAGTTAGCCAGGGCATCAGAAGGGTCTGTTTGGAGAAGTAGGCACAATGTGATCCCACGTAGAAGCGGACCTGCCGCTCTACCCGTTTGCTTCCCCAGTCCCCACACGTGGACTCCAGCCCACTCTGCTCGGGACACATCAGCGTGTCAGGGCCACTGAGTCACCTATGTGGTGGGGTGTGCTGGGTAATGAAGGTTTACAACTGCAGTTGTTTTTGTATCTTGGCTTTTTAACCTTACGCTTGTGGGGGTAGCCATCTTTAAAACATCTGGGTGCCTAGCTGAAACAATAGCAGAGCTTCTGCAGTAATCTTGTGTAATTTCTGGTGAATAGTAGGGTACATTTAAACAGTCCTAATGGAGTGAACAATACTGTTTTAAAGGGCTTTGATCATTACTTATCTCAGCTGATTATAGGAATCTTGTTGGAAGCGTTCAAAGGATTTTTAATTTTGAATCTCTTTATGTCTTCAACCTAGTGATGACACTAATTTCCCCCATTGCCTGTGAAAGGAAGTCTAGATTTGTCCTCAGACGTTTTATTGTTCCCTGTGTCATGTCTTTTGTGTATGCAGATGGGGTGCTTAATTCCAAGGCCTTTGCCACATTAAAAAAATAATTTAAATAACTAGATGTGGTAAAGACACCCGAAGTGTTTCTGCTTAAGGAGAAAAATATCACCAATACAAATATATAGTCAATTTTTGTTTCTTTTAAACAAAAATGAAGCTACTGTTTTCCACATGTACAAATGATATCTCTCTCCTGGAATTCATAAGATTTTCTGAATTAATCACCTTTTTCCTTTTCCTTTTCTTTGATATTCACTAAGAAGAGAAAAAGAAATGTTCATTTAATAAATTTGAAGTCAGTAGAAAGTGCTGTAAGAGGAGACAGTGCATTTACACCCCAGCATCCATACCTGGCAGGACAGAGCAATTGTAGAGAAGCCTCAGAAGAAAATGAAGCATTTGTGTGTGCTGTAATTGTTGCAAAATAAAAGTAACTAATTAAAGGTCTTACATAAGTTAGTTTTCTTTAACCATGAAGACTTGCCTCTGTAACATTTAAGCAGGTGGCTACAATTTGTTAAAATTGTGAGCTTTCTGAGGCATTTGTTTAATGACAATTGTGTGACCAGATGGCCTATTTTAATAGAACATTTGATTACCTGGGCGTAGCAACATTTGTTACTCTTTCTGCTGCTGAGTGTCCAAACTCACCCCCTTCACCTGGCAGCGCTGCTCACTTGTTGGGGGAACATCTTTCCAATAAACCAATTCATTTAGTTGAGTCAGTGAGATTCTACTTTGGGGTATTTATGATGTCAAAAGTACCACTTTACAGGAAACTGAGCTTTAGAAAGGATTTCTTTCTATCAGATAGCTGTTTTGCAATTGCATTTTTCGAGGTATTGCTTGTAAAACAAATTAGTAAAGTGGAACATAATGAAAATTTGGAAGTGTTTAAAAATACCCTCCAAATGTTCTGTTAACTCCAGACAAATCTGGATAACAGCACTGCCATTGATCATCTTGGTTTAGAATGGCAATTACAGAGAAGCTGAGGAACCAGGCTGGAGCATCCAGGAAAGCCACGTTCAGGTCTAAGAGTTGGAGATGAACTGTCTTTATTTCTAGAAATGTGACCAGCATCATCAGATCATCTGCCTTGTTGGAAATGCAGACTCTTGGATTCTACTCTGCATGTGCAGAATCCATAGGTCAGTTTAACAAGATGCCTGGTTATTTGTGTACATGACAGTTTGAAATGATGGTGTGGATCAAGTTATCTTGTTGTTCAGTCACTCAGCTGTGTCTGACTCCTTGCGACCCCATGAACTGCAGCAGGCCAGGCTTCCCCGTCCTTCACCATCTCCCATCTCAAACTCATGTCCATTGAGTCGATGATATGTGGTCTACATCACCTGATAACACCTAGCTAAAGCTGTGGTCCCCAAGCCAGCCGGAAATTGTGTATTTGAATCTTAACTCTAAAATTAAAAATTGAATCTGTAATTTATAGAGTTTTTTTTTTTCTGGATACATATAAGTGCTTCAAATTCTTTAATATCCAAATTCTATAGCATTGGCTAACTAAGAGTTACAGGTCTAGAAAGGAAAAGAAAAAAGTATGATGTGGCTTTAGATGAAAGTAGCTGAGACATTTCCTTCACGTTTGATCAGATATTTCTTTCAAAACATCAAGATTTTTCTCTCGCCACTGACTGGAGTCTCAAGCAGAGAGATTTTAGTGCAAATATGGATGACGACCCAAAATAATTTCCACCATTTGTGGTGCTCTCAGAGGTCAGATGTTTATTGATCAAGACTGACCCCAGGAAATTGGTGGTTATTTTTATCTTGTGGCAAAGACAAAAAACATCACTTTAAAGTTTCCAAAATACAAATGACCTTCTTCTTTTCAGAGTGCTTGGATAGGTTGGGAAAAAAGTAATTTGAAGAGTTTTTTGGGATCGTGTTGAATAATATATAATGCTTTCCTGCATTTACATGAAAATAACAAAGTCATTAACTAAGATCCTAAATTCGCAGGAGCAACCATTTAAGAAAGCATATTCTAGAGATTTCTCCCTATATAAAGGTAAAAAATTTGCTTTAAGATAGGTCTCTTTGCCAGTTCTCTATTCCTAGCCAATACTGACTGATTTGGAAAGAAGTGATACACATTTATTACAAGTCCATTTTTCAATCACTTATATTTTTTCCAGTGGATCAGATTTTACAAAACACATTCTCACATAATAACATCTCCTTTGGTCCTAGTAGAGCCCTATGAATTGGACCAGCCAGGCATGAATCAATTCCATTTTCCATCACTGAGAAACAGGTAGGGTAGCTTTTTTTTTTTTTTTTTTTTAGACTGCTTATAAACTAACCTGGGTCTGAATCCTGGCTCTGGAATTTACTGCCAATTAAGAACTGGTGCAAATAACTTGTCCACTGAACCATTCAAAAATATCTTCCAAGCATCTGCCATATGGCTGGTTCCTTTCTGAGCTCCGGGCAACTCAGACACTCAGGTGTGGTCCATGAGCTCCTGGTACCTAGATATGCATGTACATGGAAACTGGTTTACCTTTTAAAACAGAGTTGTTGTTGTTCAGTTGCTAAGTCGTGTCCGACTCTTCGGGACCCAATGACTGCAGCACACAAGGTCTCCCTGTCCCTCACCATCTCCCGGAGTTTGCCCAAGTTCATGTCCATTGAATTGGTGATGCCATCCAACCATCTCATCCTCTGTGACCCTCTCCTCCTTTTGCCTTCAGTCTTTCCCAGCGTTAAAGCACAGTCCACCAGCCTAAAAGGGTGTGTGCTTTCTCTAACATTAAACCATCTGTAACACCTCAAATATTGTTAATATGGAGCATTTTAAAGGGTTTTTTTTTGTTGTTGTTTTTCTGAATGTTAGCTAGAATGTTTCTAGAGATCATTTTGCAGTAGATATGAGTTCTAAATTATTCTGCTCTACATCCAAAACTAGTATAATCTTATTGGTCAATTACATCACAATAAAAGTATTTTTTCAGAGGTTTATATTTTATTTCATTTTTAATTTAATGAGATTTAAAAAAATATTTCTAGTTCAGATTGAGTTATTTGTAATGGAGACAGTAGTGCTGCAAAGAACTTATTATGTGCACTTAGTGTTCTAACAGGCTTGTGGCCTGTCAAGAGAGCAGTGTTGGAGGTCACTCTCCTGTATCTTGTAAGGATGGAACCAAGAGACTTTCCTAGGAACACAGAGAAAAGGTTTTAGGCCTTTTGTGTTGGTGTCTGTGCTTGCTACCTTCTTTGTTCTGTGGGTTCCTGAGCCCTGCTCCCTGCTGTGCTGACATGCATAGCTTCTAAGGCTCCATGCTGGCTTCTGGCTTGAGCTCTGATTTTGCTCTACCTACTTTCATCAACCTTGAATATTCATTGGAAGGACTGATGCTGAAGCTGAAACTCCAATCCTTTGGCCACCTGATGCAAAGAGCTGACTCACAGGAAAAGACCCTGATGATTGGAAAGATTGAAGACAAAAGGAGAAGCAGGCGGCAGAGGGTAAGATAGTATCACCAACTCAATGGACATGAATCTGAGCAAACTCCAGGAGATAGTGGAGGACAGGGAAGCCTGGCGTGCTGCAGTCCATGGGGTCATAAAGAGTTGAACAGGATTTAGCAACCAAACAACACTTTCATCAGATTCATTTGCTACACAACTGTTTCTTCGCCTAATGGTCCTTAAAGTATTACACGATTCTGTGATGCATCACTTAGCATCTGTAACGTCAGACTTAACTGGGTGGGGTAGACAGTACCAGTCTTCCCTTTCACAGCTTATTCTTCAACAAAACAGGAAAAAAAAACAAAATGCTTTTAACTCAACACTGACTCTACAATCTTGGAGCATATAATGTGGTATATAGTTGTTGATGGGGTTTAAGAGCAATTCATGACAGATTCATGATTGTCTCTCTGTCCTGTTTGGACAGAATGTTGTAAGATTTATGTGCTGGTTCCACTGTAAGCATGTCACAGGGCACGTAACTTCAGAGATGCATTAAGTAACATTCAACTGGCACTCCCTAGGCCAATAGTTCTGTTAGAGGGTTAAAGGCTTATTTGATAATCTGCTCTGAGTCTAAAAGAGTACAAAAGAGAGATTCCTAAATCTTCTTAATTATATATAGGAGGACAGTGACCAAAGTTTAATTTATTGTGAAGCATTTAAGCATATTTATTAAAGTGACTACAGTTTTTTTTAATGTGAAATACAATTTTATTTTTTCAAAGCTTATACCCTTTTATTCCAAAAAGCAAACAACTTGACTTTCTGCTGTAACCAATTTTCCAAAGTCCTTAAAAATGCTTTGAAAATGGAATTTATCAGCAGTCTAATGATCTACCACCTAGACATACTGTAACTTTTTAAACTAGACCCCTACTGGCATACAACTTACAGTGACTATAGTTTAATAAAAAATGGCTGAACTATTACGTTGGGAGGAAATGGCAACCCAGTCCAGTGTTCTTGCCTGGGAAATCCCATGGACAGAGGAGCCTGGCAGGTTACAGTCCATGGATCACAAAGAGTCAGACACGACTGAGCACACACACGCTTGGTCACGGTGTCTTGGAATGAATGCATTAGCATTATTTTTTTCTATTGATTGATAGATTTGATTCTACAGATTAAAGTCCTTCTGCTTCCTTCTACTGGAATATCCTAGAAGCACATGTTCGTTCACTGAAAACCAGAGAGAAAAATTTATGGAAGCAACACATCACATACATTTTCGTGTATTGATAGAAATGCTCATTAAAAGTTCGAACAGAACAAGTTATGCATTTTCTAATGAGATCACTTATTGAATGTATCCTGTAAAGTCATATAATATCAATGGTCATTCATCAAGTCACTTTACTTTTGTTTCTGGGCATAGTGACCATCGTGTATAATTCTTAATAGGGAATTTTGTCAATCACTATAAACCATATTAATATTTCAAAAAGCTACAAAAATGCTCATGGATGAAAACAACTGAAATATCAAACAGATATATTAAACAGTCAGCAACACTAAACTATACCTCAGAATATTTTCAGATTTTCACATTGTGAAGGACAGTTTATCTTTGGACTTAATCAGTTTATTATTTAATAAATAACTTACTAATATAATTGACTTATATATGCCTGTATGTAATAATTTCCTTTTGTCTTGATTTTTTAAATGATATTTTTAAATTCTATTATTTTAGGCCTAGACTGAATAGTTTCTTATAATTTAAATATTTGGATCTTGCTTTTAAATATGTAGATTTTCATAATATTTTTATATGGACAAGGCTAGTACAAAAATAATGATTGTAAAGGTTTCTGGTATTTTGGTAATATAACTACTGTTTCATTAGTAATTCATTCTCTTTTGCATTCATTGTTATTCTTTTTTATATTCTTAAGAGCTCTCCTTGGTTTCTCCTGTTATTTTGAAGATATTTCTTCTTAAATTGATTGCATATGTAGTTGTGTTAAAATATAGGTAAAATAGTTTAAGTAGTGTATATAAAATAAAATTAGGTAGAATAATCAATGTTTTTTATTTTTAAAGTTCACTTGAAATGCTCCAACATAAATATCTTTTACTTGTTTTAAAGTGTTTATTAACTCTCAGAAAAAAAGAATTCTTGCTGCAAAAATTATTTGCCATGTACTGTATATTGAATAGGACAGGTAGCGATCAGAATTCTGAGATATACATTGTTCTTTCTGTTGAAAGTGAAAAAAAATTCTCATAAAAAAACAAATAGAGGTGCCAACTGCAGAGTCAGGGGGTCCTCGAAAATGGAGAAGTGGGTGGTGGAGTAGAAAGTGAAGGGTTTTGCTTTTGTTCTGTTAAGACTGGAGATTTCTCTGAAATATCCCACACAAATAACCAGTCAGTTGTAATTGAAAGTCTAGGCTAGGAATAAGGTTCTTAGCTAGAAGAAACTATTCAAGATATAATAGTATATGGAATGATTTTGCTATTAATATAAAAGATATAACAACTGGTTTTCATAAGACATAATGATGATATGTGTGTGTGTATATATATATATATATATATTTTTTTTTTTTTTTTTTGCCAGAAACCCAGGAGTCCTTCTCGGGCTTTCCTTCTCATATCCACTCTTATAATATCTTCCTGTTCTTTTCCTGGTCCTTTTCGACGCAGTAACAATCTGATTATCTAAAAACAACATACATGTCATCATGACCCTTGTTCATGTGATACTCTTCAATGACATCGTGATTCTTAGGATCAAACCTAAAGACCTTTCAGTTCAGTTCAGTTCAGTCACTAAGTCTGACTCTTTGTGACCCCATGGACTGCAGCACGCCAGGCCTCCCTGTCTATCACCAACTCCCAGAGATTACTCAAACTCAGGTCCACTGAGTCGGTGATGCCATCCAACCATCTCATCCTCTGTCGTCCCCTTCTCCTCCTGCCTTCAGTCTTTCCCAACATCAGGGTCTTTTCAAATGAGTCAGCTCTTTGCATCAGGTGGCCAAAGTATTGGAGTTTCAGCTTCAACATCAGTCCTGCCAATGAATATTCAAGACTGATTTCCTTTAGGGACTCTAAAATTTTCCTCCACCTGACTATACAGCTATATGATTCATGCCTTTTCCTGCTCAGTGTGTGTGTGCCCAATTGTGTCTGACTTTTGGCGACCCCATGGACTCTAGCCTGCCAGGTTCCTTTGTCCATGGGATTTTTCCCAGCAAGAATACTGGAGTGGGTTGCCATTTCCTCCTCTGGGAGATCCTTCTTACCTAGGGACTGAACCCACAATCTCATGCATTTCCTGAACTGGCAGATGGATTCTTTACCACTGAGCCACCTGGGACGCTAAACTCAGAATGCACTTGCTTTAGTTCTTTGGGTCCTGAGCCTGCTTCAGAATTACCGTCTTCATAAACACCTATAGTGGTTGGTTTTCCTGCCTCGTTAACTGGCTACCTTCTATTTATGCTACAAATTAAGGGTTCAATCTCACTTCCTGGACAGGCTTCCATTAGGCCCCTTATGGTTTCCTTCACTGCACGTCTTACAAACCCTGGTTCATTCTTGCACAATGCGTTGACTTTCTCCTCCATTGACCAGTGGCAGCAGGAGACCCAGGCTTGGTTGACCATCATAGCTCTAGTGCCTAACTGCATGTAAATAAAAGTATTGTGTGTAAACTTGTGAACTGGCTTTACTTAAAGGGATACAGGAGACATAAGAGACACAGGTTTGATCCCTGGGTCAGGAAGATCCCCTGGAGGAGGACACAGCAACCCACTCCTGTATTCTTGCCTGAAAAAGCCAGGTAGGAGCCAGGCAGGCTACAGTCCATGGGGTTGCCAAGACCTACAGTCCACAGTCACATGACTAAAGCAACTGAGCGCGAAGGGCTACATCTTTGGTTGTATAGTGTTTGGCTGTATGGCTTTTTTCAGTTCAGTTTAGTTCAGTTCAATCACTCAGTTGTGTCTGACTCTTTCTGACCCATGAATCGCAGCATGCCAGGCCTCCCTGTCCATCATCAACTCCTGGAGTTTACCCAAACTCACATCCATCGAGTCAGTGATGCCATCCAGCCATCTCATCCTCTGTCGTCCCCTTCTCCTCCTGCCCCCCAACCCCTCCCAGCATCAGGGTCTTTTCCAATGAGTCAACTCTTCGCATGAGGTGGCCAAAGTACTGGCGTTTCAGCTTTAGCATCATTCTTTCCAATGAACACCCAGGACTGGTCTCCTTTAGGATGGACTGGTTGGATCTCCTTGCAGTCCAAGGGACTCTCAAGATCTTCTCCAACACCACAGTTCAAAAGCATCAGTAGTTTAGGGCTCAGCCTTCTTCACAGTCCAACTCTCACATCCATACGTGACCACCTTGACTAGATGGACCTTTTTTGGCAAAGTAATGTCTCTGCTTTTGAATATGCTATCTAGGTTGGTCAAAATGTTCCTTCCAAGGAGTAAGCGTCTTTTAATTTCGTGGCTGCAGTCACCATCTGCAGTGATTTTGGAGCCCCCAGAAATAACGTCTGACACTGTTTCCACTCATTCCCCATCTATTTTTCAGTTAGCTCCTGAAATTCAGATCACTTGACCCTGATACATGTGGTCCACACAGCTGGAACTAAGAGTTTTCTTTGGTTATATGCTTTATGCCATGATGTTGGCCTCATCCAGATACGTGCTGAGCACTCTGATTCTTCCTGATTCAGAGCAAGTAAAATAATCTTTGATATCACTTCAGAGTCACATCTATTTATACTGATAAATAGATAAGGAAATTGTATTAGTAACATTCTGAAGCAGTGACAAGCCGAAGGCAGGACAGTGGAAACCTCCCTTCCTAGGGACTATTGAGACCTGAGAAGCTATCGTTGTCTGTAGGGACTTAGGGAGCAAAAATAATACTAACTAAAAGTCAGTCCACTTTTCGTTATCACCCTTGTCAGATGATTCTAAACAGTGTCAGTGATTAAAAAAAAATAAGCTTCTGTCAATCTAAGTTCTAAATAATGCCATGAGTAAGGCTGAGTTTTTATTCTAAACGTGTATCCTTTAAATTAGCAGAATTATTAGTTATCCTTTAATAAACACAGTTGTCTACATGAAAATCAGACTAAATAATTCACCATCCCCTATTCAATTTCTGCCACAGTGGGACTCAGCTCCATGCTTGTGTTTCAAGAGTTTAATCTGAAATTATTTGAAATCCCCTGGGCCTACATTGGGCCCAGCTCCTGTCCCCACACACTGCCTATTTTTACAGTTAAGCAATAGATTTGAAGTAAATCATGTCATCACAGTGATTATAAAGATGGAAAATCAGGACTTGAGCTGCTTCTTTTATGTTGGCACTCAGAGTTTTTATTTCTGCTTACAGCAAAACAGTGAAACAGCTGTTCATGACAAGGGATATATTTTTGTTTGAAAAGTTCAAATTTTAGTGCATGCATGAAAATTTTTCATGAAATTATCTTGAAAGTTTAAATGTACCCTTCCTATTTTATTGTGACACTAAAGAGCCAATTAAGAAAATGAAAGGCTTCATCCGCAGTGTTACTTATTAGCTGCCTAAGTTGTACCTTTTGCAGACATCTTAGTTTTATTAAAATCCATTTATTAGTTACTGGATAATTATTTGCCCTATGTTATTATATCATTATTATATCCAAAGGATCCAATTTTAATCTGTTGGGGAGATACAGAAACTATTAAAATAATAGTTGTGCCTCTTTACCTTTTTTGGTATTATGATTAAATAAGTACATTTATTATTTTTACTGAAACAATTATAGCAACTATGTGCTCAATCATTCGTGTCTGAATTTTTGTGGGCCCATGGACTGTAGCCTGCCAGGCTCCTCTGTCCATGGAATTTTCTAGGCAAGAATACTGGAGTGGGTTGCCATTTCCTTCTCCAGAGGATCTTCCCAACCCAGGGATCGAGCCTGCATCTCTTGTGTCTCCTGCATTGACAGGCAGATTCCTTACCATTAGAGTCACCTGGTAAGCCCCATAATGTCTAAATGAAATACTGTGAAAGACAAAATCCTCTCTCTGCCTCTCCTTTCTAGCTATAATATCAAATATCAATGATTTTTTGAGTATGTGAAAAATAGTTCATAACAATTCATGTGATATCAAGGAGGAGATGTTAGGGAATGCCCTGCTCTGGTGTCACAGTCCCTAGGGATGTCACCAGTGTGTTAAGTATATCCACACAGTGACTGATGCAACATGGTGAGTTCACATCCCGACTTCTCCTCTGTGACTTTCTGGGGCCGCAGACAGCTCTGGAGACGCTGTGGCTCTCACAGTCACAGGACGTGTGTGGAAGTCACAGGCATCATCACAAGGCCTGTCCCTTCCACAATCTCTCTCTCTTTGCAGTCAGACAACACAGAGGGTTCCCTGGAGGATCTCACTGAGCAGAGCTGTAAAGATTATGCACAGCTGGTCTCCCAGAATGGCATCACAGCCCAAGCAAGAAGTGAATCTCCAATGGGTGAAACCAAAGGGATTTCAGGTTGATATGCTAACTGCAGTTCCATCCGCCTAACCTGATCAACACAGCTAACCTCCAAAGAAGCATAAAACTTGTGCAAGGCAAGGAGGATGCTGGGGAGTGAGATTGAGGCAAAGCTTTATGATGAAGTGTAGTTTGCCATGAGCAAAGGTGGAAGTGCCACCAACCAGCTCTTAAACGGCACCCCACTCCAGTACTCTTGCCTGGCAAGTCCCATGGATGGAGGAGCCTAGGGGGCTGCAGTCCATGGGGTCGCTAAGAGTCGGACATGACTGAGCGACTTCCCTTTCACTTTTCACTTTCACGCATTGGAGAAGGAAATGGCAACCCACTCCAGTGTTCTTGCCTGGAGAATCCCAGGGACAGGGAAGCCTGGTGGGCTGCCGTCTATGGGGTCACACAGAGTCGGACACGACTGAAGCGACTTAGCAACAGCAGCAGCAGCTCTTAAATGTTCTCAATACTCCCCACATTTTCCTATTGTAAAGCAGTGCCCAGAGTTTTCCTGACACCAGGTATGCCTTTTCCTGTATTTAAATATCATGTTGATATATGGCAAAACCAATACAATATTGTAAAGTTAAAAAATAAAATAAAAAAAAAAAAGGAAAAAAAAAATCAAAACCCAGAAATAAAACGTCACCTTCTTAAAAAGCCTTCTCCATGGAAGCAACCTAGATGTCCATCAGCAGACGAATGGATAAGAACACTGTGGTACATGTACACAATGGAGTATTACTCAGCCATTAAAAAGAATGCATTTGAATCAGTTCTAATGAGGTGGATGAAACTGGAGCCTATTATACAGAGTGAAGTAAGCCAGAAAGAAAAGCACCAATACAGTATACTAATGCATATATATGGAATTTAGAAAGATGGTAACAATGACCCTATATGCGACATAGCAAGAGGCACAGAGATAAAGAACAGACTTTTGGATTCTGTGGGAGAAGACGAGGGTGGGATGATCTGAGAGAATAGCACTGAAACATGTATATTATCATATGTGAAACAGATTGCCAGTCCAGGTTTGATGCATGAGACAGGCTACTCAGGGCTGGTGCACTGGGATGACCCTGAAGGATAGGATGGGGAGGGAGGTGGGAGGGGTTCAGGATGGGGAACACATGTATACCCATGGCTGATTCATGTCAATGTATGGCAAAAACCACTATAATATTGTAAAGTAATTAGCCTCCAATTAAAATAAATAAATTTAGAAAAAAAGAAAAGAAAAAAAAAGCCTTCTCCAGACTCCCAGCAGTAGTATTTCAGACAAACTTCACATATTCACCCTTATGATTATGAGATTTATGCATTTTTAAGTTTTTAATACTAGTTTTAGTTGTACATTATTGCCTTATTGGGAGAAGGCAATGGCACCCCACTCCAGTACTCTTGCCTGGAAAATCCCATGGACGGAGGAGCCTGGTGGGCTGCAGTCTATGGGGTCGCTAAGAGTCAGACACAACTGAGCAACTTCACTTTCACTTTTCACTTTCATGCATTGGAGAAGGAAATGGCAACCCACTCCAGTGTTCTTGCCTGGAGAATCCCAGAGATGGGGGAGCCTGGTGGGCTGCCATCTATGGGGTCACACAGAGTCGGACATGACTGAAGTGACTTAGCAGCAGTAGTATTGTCTTATTGTGTAGCTTGTGAGCTCCTGAAGGTTAAAGATCATATCCTTTGTATCCTTCTATGTCCTGGGCACTGAAGAAAACATATGTATGTGATCATTTCATCATTTATTTACAAACACAAATGTGTACTATTTATGAGTCATGCTTGGTAATGGGCCTGGGGATCAATATATGTGTGGTTAATTGAACTGAAATGTGTTAGTGAGTTACAGAAAGGCATCACAGGGCTGATGAAAGCCGACCGAGTTAGGACTGGCCTTGTACAAGGGCAAGGCTTGTGTGTGTGGGCCTAGAAGTTCCAGCACATTTGGGGCTGTAGTGGGAAGTGAGTGTAGAGAGGGCAGGGCACGTTGGAAGAAAGTCGTGATTGCCAACTGGAATCGACTTTCCTCAGTAAGAGGAGACAAGTAAGTTCAGTAGTGTAGTATGAGGCCATCCGAAAACCCACAGAAATAATGTATGTAAGGCAAGTTTTGTCTTGACTTTGTTACAAAATATATGAAAAATGCATGATGTCTAGTCTCAAGTTATTCCTCTATGACAGGAGAATAAGTGCAACTCAACAAGCCTTGAGTCAGCTGCTAACTTGCTAAGTGTTTTTCCTTCTAAGACGTCCTAGAATTTCAGATTGGGCAAATATCTGATATCTCCTGCTGCTGCTGCTGCGAGGTCACTTCAGCCATGTCCAGTTCTTTGCAACCCAATGGACTGTAGCCTGCCAGGCTCCTCTGTCCATGGGATTCTCCAGGCAAGAATACTGGGGTGCGTTGCTACTTCCTACTTTCGGGGATCTTCCTGACCTAGGAATAGAACCCGTGTCTCCTGCAGCTGCTGCATTGGCAGGCAGATTCTTTACCACTAGCACCACCTGATTGGGCAAAATGATATCTATAGAAGTTAAAGAATATTGAAATTAAAAGCAGATTAACTTTCAATGCACTGGGATTATGTGTGCCCCACAGCTTGGACTACGAGGAAATCCCTGGCTTGATGCCTAACTGCCTTGCATTGCTGGGCATTCCACTTAACACCCTGCAATGACCCTTTGCAAGTCTTCACAGCTGCCTCAGTCTGGGTGTTTTTCACACTGAATGGCATTGGCAGTCCAACTGGCCCTGTAAGGAAACATAATACCTGCATCCTAGAGAGCTACGTGACTTACACCAGTACTGACCAGCTTCGAATTCAGACCTTACCTGCTGTTTCTACAACAGACAACTATGATTGTAATTTTACTTGCCAATATCATGACCATTATGAAACAATGGTCCAAGGCAAATATTTTGAAGGAAAGCATTCCTTATGGTAACATGAGTAGTTTCAGTGTTTGAATTATATTGAATATGTTTTCATGCAAATGTGTAAGAGATTTTTCACCAATAGCAGGCATCTACAAAATAAAGAATGTTTAAGAGGGTCATTTCATAGTGTAGTGTTGTCTACATTGATAAATTATTCTTTGAGCCCCATTCAACCTTACTGGCGCTACAAGCTGGGGATATCAGAGACTCTTCCCACCAGCCATGTCAGGACCTGCTTCAGAATTCACTTCAGGAATATGTTATTTAATATTGAAATAATACAACTGTGGCCTCTTGGAGATGTTTCCGCACAGGCAGTGACTTTGTTTTGAGGACCATGTGATACAGGGATTAACCTGATTCTACTCTCTGACTTATTGACATTAACCCAGATTCTTCCCATTAAACACACAAGCCTAAAGCCACTTAATTTTGTGTTGCTGTTGTTTTAAAAACATTTTATTTTGTATTGGAGTATAGCTGATTAACAGTATTGTGATAGTTTCAGGTGGACAGCAAAGGGACTCAGCCATACATATACATGTATCCATTCTCCCCAAACTCCCCTCCCATCAAGGCTGACACATAACCCTGAGCAGAGTTCCCTGTGCTCTACAGTAGGTCTAGTTAGTTATATATTTTAAATATAGCGTGTGTACATGTCCATCCCACACTCCTGAATAATCCCTTCCCCCCTGAAACCATAAGTGTGTTCTGTAAGTCTATGAGTCTCTCTGTTTTTTTAAGTAAGTTCACTTGTACCTTTTCTTTTTAAGTTCCACATATAAGGGATGCCATGTAATATTTCTCCTTCTCCATCTGGACTCACTTCACCCAGTGTGACAACCTCTGGGTCCATCTATGTCGCTGCAAATGGCACAATTCCATTCCTTTTTGTGGCTGAGTAATATTCCATTGTACATACATTCCACATCTTCTTGGGGGAAAAGAAAACCAACCTTTTGATTTCATCATGTGTGTTTTGGGTTGTTATTATGAGATGGAAGTGGGATTAAAGAGCATGATCTTCCACGGGTCTGTCATTTCTAGGGAAAATTCCATCAGATGGTCCCTTTAGTGAAGCAACGGTAGCTTAATTTTACTGTGGTCAAATCAGCAATCATGAGTAAGCAGGAGGTGGGTAACGGCATAACTGGGCACCTCGGTTTTAAGACCAGGAGTGCTCTATGACCAAGGCAGGCCCGTCTTCTTGGTGAAGAAGTGTGAATGTCAGAAGACCATGATGCTGGAATTCCTTCACTCCAATCTTCGTCCCATCGTGATCCCAATTACTCTGTTCCCCTACACTAATTCAGACGCTAGCTCTTCCTTTCATGTGAGCTCACGCATATTTCTACTTCTCCTCTCAGAGGAGTTGGCCATCTGCCACACCTCTCCATATTAGCTCCCAATTTGGTTTTAGTATTCTCCTCTTGGCTGCCCACCTTCATTCCTAACCAGTCACATTTGATCTGTTTTTCTTGGCACCAGCTCCAGTGAGAGAGGAAAATTTGAGGGGCATTTGCCCAGGAAGGGAAAGAGACTGAGATTTGCAAAGGATGGTCTGCCAATTCATGTGAGGAAGTGTATGTTATCTACAATAGAGTCATGATGAGGGTTTAGAGTAAAGCTTTAAAAAAATTTTGTCCCAGGTGTCAAATATTTCTGTCTTTGGGGCAACTAAAGAGTGAATTTAGGATTTTCCCATTCCAGAGCCTTGCCCATGAATTGGCAATGCGCCTAACCATACATATTTAAGAAACATTTTTGAGCACCTGTTATATGCAACATTTAGAGGTTAAAAATTAGAGCATAATGATCTCACTCTTGGATTGGACTTTTTTATTGTGCAAAAAATATTTTGCTTTGTGAAGGACCTTCAAATGCAAAGAAAAGACAATATTTATTATGGAATTTTGAGGCATTGTATGTGAGCTCTTTAGGAATAAAGAACCAAGTCACTAGGGATTCTGTTAAAGTCCAGAGAGTCACCAGTGCCCAGGATCAGCAAGAAAGCACAGCATCTCTCCAGTGTGGGAAAGCGTACAAGAATCCAGCATATGGCAATGGACTCTGCATGCACACAATGTAATGCACACTGAAAACTCATGGAGGAATCAAAAATACCTTGTGAGAAAATAAAGTATCCAAACATCCTTGCATGTGGGGTTGGCATCAAGGCATCTGGTTGCCCATTGGAAACATGCTTGATTTAGAGCTTGACGGCACAGTGAATTCATCTGAGTGATAGGTGATAAAGCATGGTGTATATGTATCAGCCACATAGAAATCCAAGGTTGAAGTTACTCAGGGAGCCAATCATGAAGTACAGAGGAACACGGAGCAGAACTACAGTTATGTCACTTGTGTTTCCCAATCCAGACCAGCCTTTGGAGCGACCATGGTACACATCATATTTTCCTGGTGCTACTTGTTATGCTGCTGACATTCTGGGTTCCTGCAAAATCCTTCCAAAGTCTTGGAACTTCCTCATCAGAATGGGTGTCTTTGCAAGGTCTCTAGCACTTTCCAAGCTAGTTCTCTTCTGCTTCATGTTTGCTGTTTTTCCTCACTGTCTCTGAATTGCTGTCATAGTGTCTGCTCTTGATTCAGATGTCTGAATTGGAAGCTACGCACTAATATCCACCAATTATGCCTTTGTCACCACACGGTCCTGCAAAAGAGGCGCTGTTGTCCAAGCCTGGTCTAATTATGGCTGCCGTGGGCCATCTGAGAGGTGCTCACGCCAGCTGATGCCTGTTTTGAGGCTTCTCGTGTTTGATGTGCGGATCTGAAAACTCTTCTGCTGATGCCAAAACGGTTGCTGCCAAAGTCACAGGCATTGTCTCCTATGTGACAAACACATCTGGCAGGGATACAGTCAATGCTTTCTGTGTCCCAGAGAGATTTTTGTAAATCTTGTCTCTTACTTTTCACTCTCTTTCTCTATATCTCTGTAGTAGGCTGAATAGTTAAGTAGCATTATGGTCTCGATGGATATGAATTTGGGCAAACTCCAAGAGATAATGGAGAACAGAAGAGCCTGACTTGCTACAGCCCAGAGGGTGGCAAAGAGTCGAACATGACACAGCAACAGGAGAGTGAATAATGTTCCCCAAAGATATCAAGTCCTAATCCCTTGAACCTATCAATGTTGGCTTATTTGGGAAACAGATCTCTGCAAATGTGATTAAGGAACTTGAGATGCAGAGATGAATCTGTATGATCCAAATTGGTCTGTAATGCTAGGAATTAACAGAAAGGCAGAAGGAGATGTTGCTAAGAACACAGAGGCAGAGATTACATGCAGCCTTCAGAAGTTAGAAGAAGGGAGGAAGGGGGTCTCCCTAGAGCCTCTGGAAGGACTATAGCTCAGGACTGAAGGATTCATCCTGAGAACACGTGATTCATTCTGTACTTTAGGAGCACTAGAAAGGTACCATGGAGATATTATGGGGAATTGTGTGACTTTAATGACCAGTATTTGCCTGTTTGGGGCTTCCCTCATGGCTCAGATGGTAAAGAATCTACCTGCAATGCAGAAGACCCAAGTTTGATCCCTGCAGAAGGAAATGGCAACCCACTCTGGTATTCTTGCCTGGAGAATCCCATGGACAGAGGAGCCTGGTGGGCTGCAGTCCATAGGATCACAAAGAGTCCTATATGACTTAGTGACTAAACAACCAACAACATTTGCCTATTTTAAATATCTTCTACATGCTATAGTTTTGATATAGAATTGAATAATAGACTTAATCACCCTTTAGTAGAACTCTCTTCTAATTGATGCTGGCAAATGGGAAATTGACCCTGTTGTTACCTGTTGTTGTCTAGTCACTATGTCGTGTCCAGCTCTTTTGGGACCCCGTGGACTATAGCCCAGCAGGCTTCTCTGTCCATGGGATTTCCCTGGAGTGGGTTGGCATTTTCTTCTCCAGGGGATCTTCCTGACCCAGAGATCAAATCTGCATCTCCCATGTTGGCAGGAGGGTTCTTTACCACTGAGCCACCAAGAAAGCTAAAATTAACCCTGCTGCTGCTGCTGCTAAGTCATTTCAGTCGTGTCGGACTCTGTGCAACCCCATAGACGGCAGCCCACCAGGCTCCCCCATCTCTGGGATTCTCCAGGCAAGAACACTGGAGTGGGTTGCCATTTCCTTCTCCAATGCATGAAGGTGAAAAGTCAAAGTGAAGTCGCTCAGTTGTGTCTGACTCTTAGCGACCCCATGGACTGCAGCCCACCAGGCTCCTCCGTCCATGGGATTTTCCAGGCAAGAGTACTGGAGTGGGGTGCCATAAAAGACATTAAACTTAATGCACTTTCCACACTGGTTCTTGAGAAGAGTTGCAGGGTCTTAGCAGAATCTGATTATTGGAGTCCATATCACCCCTGACAGAAATGAGACTTTGCCTGATTGGTAAGGGCTCCAGGGAGATGGGTAAAAATATGAAATAAGGAGTGAAATACCTTATTTTCTGTGCTCCATCTATTCTGTGCTGATTGCAGTCAAGGGAAATGTCTCTGGGGAGATCATGGAGAGACTTACCATCTCCCCCTCTGGTCTTCTTGGAACCCATTACTTTTCAGCAGTTGGGAATGTAATTCATTTAAGAATGTGAGCAACCTGGGCACCAAACGGTGGTTCTGAAAAACTTAAAGATGGTGACTGTCTAGTTTAATTTCCTATTGTACACATGAAAAGCTGATTTTCGTACAGACACCTAGCGTCAAAAACTCTAACATCTTATGATGAAAAGTAAATAAAGTTTCTCTTAAAAAATGTCATTAAGTCCATGAAATCTATGTCAGTGCTTGAAGGGGGACCAAGGAACATCAGAGAGCTGACAGCACCATGGGCTCCAAGTCATTTCTTGTTGCTGCATTGAGCTACATGCAAGGGGAAAGTTTGGCACCTTCTCTACTTAAAAGACATTAAGTGACCCCCTAAATATTATTCATTAACTATGTACAGAATTGATGAAGAAAACTGTAGGCAGAGTCTATGTGAGTCTGGACAGTAAACCTTCTGATATGGTCAACCTGAGAGTAGATTTTAGAAACAAACAAATACTTAATTACCTACATTTACTTTCTGCTTAATGTGTCAGGACTCTTCAGAGTCCTTTGGACTGCAAGGAGATAAAACCAGTCAATTCTAAAGGAAAGCAACCCTGAATATTCATTGGAAAGACTGATGCTGAAGCTCCCATATTTTGGCCGACTCACTGGAAAGACCCTGATGCTGGGAAAGATTGAGGGCAGGGGGAGAAGGGGACAACAGAAGATGAGATAGTTGGATGGCATCACTAACTCCATGGACATGAGTTTGAGAAAACTCTGGGAGATGGTGAAGGACAGGGAAGCCTGGTGTGCTGCACTCCATGGATCACACAGAGTTGGGCACACCTTAGTGTCTGAAAAACAGTGAACACCACCATAATGAGTCAGAGTGAAAGGAAAAGCCAAAGCCACTTTCACTTTTGAAAATGACTGGGAGTGAGCTTCCAGGAGCACAAATGAAATAGTTCATGATTGAAATGCAGATTTACACTGGGAAGATCATTAGGTATAAATGTTCTCCTAATTCAGTCTTAGATAGTCTGGAGGTGTCTTAGCTCATGGCTTGATCATTCACTCATATTAAATATTTACTAAGCTTTTATTCTATAGCAGAAGCTAAACCGTTGCTATATTTGACACAGGGGATATTCAGGGTTGAGTAAGCAGAGCTTGTCTTCCAGGGAGTCACTCTCACTCAGAGAAGAGACAACAATGATGTGAAATTAACTAGGGTTCCACATAGTCATTTTTTATTAGGTGATAGGTACTATCACAATAGGTATGATGCAGGTAGAAACAGTTGAGAAAGCACATCTCTGGGGACATGGATACATAGCAAGGAAAGCTCTCTGACAAAAATTCTACAAGCAACAAATGCAGGATATGGCGTGGAGAAAAGAGAATCCCCTAACACTGTTGGTGGGAATGTAAGTTGATACAACCAATAAGGAGAACAGTATGGAGATTCCTTTAAAAACTAAAAAGAGAACTACAGTATGATCCAGCAGTCCCACCCCTGGGCATATATCCAGAGAAAACCATGCTTAGAAAACATGCACGCAGCACAACTTACAATAGCCAAGACACGAACACGACCTGAGTGTCCACTGAATGTGGACATATATACAATGGAATATTACTCAGCCACAAAAAAGGATGAAGCAAGGCCCATTTGGGGCAAAGTAGATGGACTTTATCATATTAAGTCAGACAGAAAGATAAATATATGATATCACCCGTATGTGGAATCTAAAAAAATGATACAATTAACTTATTTACAAAACAGAAAAAGATTCATCCTGTGCTTGCCAAGGGGAAAGGTGGAAAGTAGGGATAAATTAGACTTCCCTGGTGGCTCAGATGGTAAAGAATCTGGCTGCAATATGGGAGACCTGGGTTCAATCCCTGGGTTGGGAAGATCCCAACTCCAGTATTCTTGCCTGGAGAATCCCTATGGACAGAGGAGCCTAGAGGGCTACAGTCCATGGGGTTGCAAAGAGTCAGACACGACTGAGCGGCTAAGCACAGGGATAAATTAGGAGATCGGGATTAGCATATTCACACCAGTATATCTAAAATAGATTATCTACAAGGACCTACTCGATAGCACAGGGAAGTCTACTTGTCAATAGTCTGTAATGGTCTCTATGAGAAAAAAATTCTATAAAAAAGTGGATATATGTTTATGTATAACTGATTCACTTTGTGTACACCTGAAACTAACAAAAATCAGTTCTACTCCAAAATAAAATAAAACTATTAAAAAAAAAAAAAAAAAAAAGGCAACTAGGGACATTCAGGGCAATGGGAATCACACAGGTGAAGGTCCTGAACGGAAGGTGAGAAATGTGTTACTATATGTAGTTGTGTATTTCAGTGACAAAACGAGGTAAATAAGACATGCTGATATTTATCAGATCAGATCAGTCGCTCAGTCGTGTCCGACTCTTTGTGACCCCATGAATCGCAGCACGCCAGGCCTCCCTGTCCGTCACCAACTCCCGGAGTTCACCCAGACTCACGTCCATCGAGTCAGTGATGCCATCCAGCCATCTCATCCTCTGTCGTCCCCTTCTCCTCCTGCCCCCAATCCCTCCCAGCATCACAGTCTTTTCCAATGAGTCAACTCTTCTCATGAGGTGGCCAAAGTACTGGAGTTTCAGCTTCAGCATCATTCCTTCCAAAGAAATCCCAGGGCTGATCTCCTTCAGAATGGACTGGTTGGATCTCCTTGCAGTCCAAGGGACTCTCAAGAGTCTTCTCCAACACCATAGTTCAAAAGCATCAATTCTTCAGCTCTCAGCCTTCTTCACAGTCCAACTCTCACATCCATACATGACCACAGGAAAAACCATAGCCTTGACTAGACGAACCTTTGTTGGCAAAGTAATGTCTCTGCTTTTGAATATGCTATCTAGGTTGGTCATAACTTTCCTTCCAAGGAGTAAGCATCTTTTAATTTCATGGCTGCAGTCACCATCTGCAGTGATTTTGGAGCCCAGAAAAATAAAGTTTGACACTGTTTCCACTGTTTCCCCATCTATTTCCCATGAAGTGATGGGACCGGATGCCATGATCTTCATTTTGTGAATATTTAGCTTTAAGCCAACTTTTTCACTCTCCATTTTCACCTTCATCAAGAGGGTTTTTAGTTCCTCTTCTCTTTCTGCCATAAGGGTGGTGTCATCTGCATATCTGAGGTTATTGATATTTCTCCTGGCAATCTTGATTCCAGCTTGTGTTTCTTCCAGTCCAGCGTTTCTCATGATGTACTCTGCATAGAAGTTAAATAAACAGGGTGACAATATACAGCCTTGACGTACTCCTTTTCCTATTTGGAACCAGTCTGTTGTTCCATGTCCAGTTCTAACTGTTGCTTCCTGACCTGAATACAAATTTCTCAAGAGGCAGATCAGGTGGTCTGGTATTCCCATCTCTTTCAGAATTTTCCACAGTTGATTGTGATCCACACAGTCAAAGGCTTTGGCATAGTCAATAAAGCAGAAATAGATGTTTTTCTGGAACTCTCTTGCTTTTTCCATGATCCAGCAGATGTTTGCAATTTGATCTCTGGTTCCTCTGCCTTTTCTAAAACCAGCTTGAACATCAGGAAGTTCACGGTTCACATATTGCTGAAGCCTGGCTTGGAGAATTTTAAGCATTACTTTACTAGCGTGTGAGATGAGTGCAATTGTGCGGTAGTTTGAGCATTCTTTGGCATTGCCTTTCTTTGGGATTGGAATGAAAACTGACCTTTTCCAGTCCTGTGGCCACTGCTGAGTTTTCCAAATTTTCTGGCATATTGAGTGCAGCACTTTCACAGCATCCTCTTTCAGGATTTGGAATAGCTCAACTGGAATTCTATCACCTCCACTAGCTTTGTTCATAGTGATGTTTTCTAAGGTCCACTTGACTTCACATTCCAGGATGTCTGGCTCTAGGTCAGTGATCACATATAGATATATTAATAAGGCAAATAGTATATTTTATTATGAGATTTCACAGCCTGATATAGGTAAAAAATTCCCTTCAGTTCAGTCATTCAGTCGTGTCTGACTCTTTGTGAGCCCATGGACTGTTAGCACACCAGGCCTCCCTGTCCATTACCAACTCCCTGAGCTTAGTCAAACTCACGTACATCAGGTTAGTGATACCATTCCAGCCATCTCATCCTCTGTCGTCCTCTTCTCCTCCTGCCCTCAGTCTTCCCCAGCATCAGGGTCTTTTCCAATGAGTCAGTTCTTCTCATTCAGTGGCCAAAGTATTAGAGCTTCAGCTTCATCTTCAGTCCTTCCAATGAATGTTCAGGACTGATCTGATTGATTTTCTTTAGGATAGACTGGTTTGATCTCTTTGCAGTCCAAGGGTATCTCAAGAGTCTTCTCCAACACTACAGTTCAAAAGCATCAGTTCTTCGGCGCTCAGCCTTCTTTCTCACATCCGTACATGACTACTGGAAAAACCATAGCTTTGACTAGATGCGTACCTTTGTTGGGAAAGTAGTGTCTTTTAATATGCTGTCTAGGTTTATCATAACTTTTCTTCCAAGGAGCAAGCATCTTTTAATTTCATGGGTACAGTCACCATCTGCAGTGATTTTGGAGCCTCCCCCCAAAAAAAAGTCTGTCACTGTTTCCATTGTTGGGAAATTTTTACAGTTTCCTTTAAAAACTCAAAAAAATGCAACTGCTTTACACAGGAAGTATTGTCGTGTTAGTTCATAAGTCCTTTGATACCTGATACCTGAAATTTTATTCCATCAGTACATTTTTAAAAATATTTCTGCTCCCACAGAAGAGAATTCAGAACTAAAGCATACCTGGAGATCCTTTATCACCCACTTCACTTTATCCAAATTATGTACTGATTATATGTATTAATATTATCCTGCGGGTAAAAATCGAAATTAACAGCAAACTTTCTTTCACTTGATTTAATGCAATTTCCATATAACCTCTGTCTAAAGCATGACATATACATTTAAAGGTTATATAAATGCTAAGTAAGTAACTGTTAGTCACTCACTCATGCCCAACTCTCTGTGACCCCATGGACTGCAGCCCACCAGGCTCCTGTGTCCATGAGACTTTCTAGGCAAGGATAATGGGGCAGGTTGCCATTTCCTTCTCCAGGGGATCTTCTTGACCCAGGAATTGAACCCAGGTCTCCTGCACTGCAGGCAGATTCTTTACCAACTGAGCTACAAGGGAAGCTAAATTGAATTAATTTTTGTATATCTTCATTTGAGCAAAATCTTACTTTTTGAAAAACAAAAGCAGATGAGTGTTCTAAAAAGCTTATTGATTTTGGAACAACTTTTTCCAGTCAAGGGGAACTAAACAATAATCTTTTAGTTTTTGGCAAAAATAAAAAACAGCCCTCAACTCTCTAAATGTTTTTCTCCGCATTTTTGAAAGAATTCCAAATATGGCAAAGGACCTTCCTCCCAGTCAAGGGAGTGTGATGTTAGGAGCCTGTTGGTGCATCTTGCCTCTCACAGCGAACCCCTGCCTCTTATCTTAGCCATGTTTTCTCATTCATGATGCACATGGCTGTTTGTTCTTTTAGTCCCTCCCATTCTGGGGAGAGGTTGTGTGAATCTGGTAGTGTCATCTGAGTGTACTAGCTTTAATAGCATGTAAGAAACTCCTTGCTCATTAGGCAAGGGAGAAATATTTCAAAGTACTCAGCTTAACAGAAACTAAACCTTCAAATGGAAAACAGTGGAGCTACACAATTCAAAGGTTCACTGACTTGCAGAGTTTGAGTTGAATTTTTTTCCAGCCTGATGCTAGGTGTCACCAATCCTGGTTCTCCCATGTGATTACTTCCAAGCGATGTGTGAGTTCCAGGCAGAGCAAGGGTGTGGGAGAGGGGGGAAGAAAGGGCTCCTCACCAACGCAACAAGAATTTTTTTTTTTTTTTATTAGAGGGAGGGATGATGAGAGACATCATCAAAGTTCCAAGTATACACACTTTCTCAGCAAACTACTTGGAAGAAAAAAGAAAGAGGAAAGAAGAAATAAAGTAACTCATCTAATTCTTGACGAAGCAAGTAGAGCCTCTTAGGTGAAATGTGCACAAATAGAAGGGGAAAAGAGGGAAACAGACTATTCTTGGGTGGTTTAGACTGTCAGCCTTCACACAGACCTTATGTTCTAATTACAGTACTTTATTATTAGCTCCTTTAACTGTACACATTAAAAGATAGTTTATTTTATTAACCTTTGAAAAATGCAGAAACTGATGCACAAAGAGTTTAAATAGCATCAAAGCAAGTGAGCTAACCAAGCTTAGAGGTGGTCCTAACAACTACTGTGCGTTGCTGTTCAGTCACCCACCTGTGTCTGACTCTGTGACCCCATGACTGCAGCACGCCAGGCTTCCCTGCCCTTCACTATCTCCCAGAGCTTGCTCAGACTCATGTCCATCGAGTTGATGATGCCATTCAACCATCTCATCCTCTGTCTCTGTCTTCTCCTCTTGCCCTCCATCTTTCACAGCATCAGGGTCTTTTCCAATGAGTCAGTTCTTTGCATCAGGTGGCCAAAAACTAGTATAGAGTTGTTATTACTCTCTAAAAAGCTTCAAGTTATCTGAGCCATTCTCTTATATCCTATACGATAAATAAATGCAACACTCTTAACTGAGACAATGCTATTGGTCTATTGCCCGTTGTTCCATGAAAAGTAGTTTTAGTTATTTGTTGGCAATGGTGATTTTTCTTTCACTCATCCGTTCATCTACAAGCAAGTGTCCTTATGATCTGGCTTCCCTGGTGCCTCAGTGGTAGGTAAATAATCCGCCTGCCAATACAGGAGACCCAATTTTAATCCCTGGGTTAGGAAGATCCCCTCAAAAAGGAAATGGTGGCCCACCCCAGTATTCTTGCCTGGAGAATTCCATGGACAGAGGAGCCTGGTGGGCTATGGTCCATGGGGTCACAAAGAGTCAGATACACCACGAGGGTTGAACAACAACGTTGTGATGATACGTCTAGGATGCTCTGATTTAGCCAGACTCCCAGGCAAAACTTCCTTTTTGTAGAAAATTAGTACATGAACTTGTGATAAATAACATTACACTTTAAACAGTTACATTAGTTATTAGTCATTAAGGTTGTTATATTTTGGTTTACAGGGTACATGTTACTTTTCATGTGGACACTGTTACTATAATATTCAAACTGAGTTCAAATCCTTGAAGTTATGTGCTGTCTAAACTGCATAAAGATGGCTGGAGAAAACAAAAATGGCTTTAAAAATAACTTATAAAATAAGTAATTTTTGCTTTAGTTTAAAAATGCAAAGAACTAGGTGGCTTTTTTGTGTGTGATGCTTTGATTGAATTTCACTCTAATCTGTCTCATGTGTCAATAATAGATGCATTCGAGTCAAGAAGGAAAAAAAATAAAAGGATTGAGAATATTTTTGGTTTTCTATTTTTCTCTCAATTTCTGGAACTAGTTTTCCAATAGTCTTCATTCTAGTCACTGAAATATGTTGATCTAGGGACATGTGAGAGGGCAATGGCAACCCACTCCAGTGTTCTTGCCTAGAGAATCCCAGGGACGGGGGAGCCTGGTGGGCTGCCATCTATGGGGTCGCGCAGAGTCGGACTGAAGCGACCTAGCAGCAGCAGGGACATGTGAAATACAGAGCAGCAAACAGCACAGTGAAACCAAGAGCTCAGACTAGGAAAGTGAGCGCCTAGTTTCATTTTAATTATGGATGAACAGTGCTTAGAAACATTATTCTTTTCATGATCGTTTTCATGTTTTCTTTCTCCGTATATAAAGTGTGCTAAGCCTTTCTGTGAATGTAAAACATCCGAAGAGATAGAAGAGGAAAAACAATTTTCTTGGAAAAGCAGACTGACTTGGGATAAGAAAACTAGAGAGAGATATTCCCCCAGGCAAGGGAAAGAAAAAGAGAGGTCTGAGCCCTGGGGACTGGTATGGCTTATCACTGGTGGCCAAGGAAGACCCCGAATAAGTAATCAAAGCAGAGAGGACCTCACCAAAAACTTTTGGTCTCCAGTACGGCACATAAAAATTAAAAAAAGATTCAAGACATGAAGGAGCCATAAGATACGGAGCAGTAAGTATTCTTGTGATGTTATTATGAACAAGACACCAGAGACCACAGCCCTCCCTTACCTGTGGTCCAAAACACATACACATATACATCCGTATTTTGCACTTTATAAAATTCTTTAAGAACAAGGCTTGATTAACATCAAAATTAAATTGATACCACTGAAAACAGAAAAATGGGATGTTCTTGTATATCTCTGATTTTGGACTGAGATTCACAGCCTCCACATGCTACTTTATATAACACACCAGGTCTTGAGAGGTGATGAATGAGAGTGGTTTAGCTATCATTTACTGGCCTTTGGATTAGCTAAAGCAAGCCTTTAATTTTTGAGTAGTTTTATAACCTACCACTGAATTCTGAACTCTCTGCAAGGTCCTGGGCATTTTAGTATTAAAATAAAGCAAATGTAATTTAGCCATTAAGAGTACTACCATATGATTTCAAATACAAGCATCACTGCATCTGAGTTGATTGCTTCTCTTTTCATTAAGGTGGGTCTCTTGTCAACTCTTCGGCCTGATAAAGTGAGTTTTTTTGAGAATATACCTTTTCAGTCTCTCAGAAGGGCATGTCTGAGATGATCACAATGATAATATGAATCTGGAAAATAAGCTGGTGGAGGAATTATTTTCCTCTCTGGTCTCTGTCATAGCCACATTGAAATAAGTATTAAAATAAAAAGTAAGATGGGTGGTAAAACCACCCATCCCAAAGTATAAATAAATACAAGTTTCATTGGATAATCATGGTCTCTGTCTTGAAAATTGCAGTTCTCAAGAACCCAGACAAAAGGGAAGAGGGATCTGAATCTTATCTAGAGAGAATGTATGCCAGAAGCCATACAGGATGCTGGCTCATGCTGCTGTAGCTCATTCTGCAAGTATTCCCTGGCACTTTTTCATTTTTTTACTCAATGTTAGATCCTGGAGATGCCCACATGGAAAACCATGCTATCAAACTAGAGATGCTAAAACAATGTCTGGCATATTATAGGCAACTGATAAATAAATAATGTAAGTATATTTAATAGCACTATTTGAGTAAAATTAGTATATACAGCATAATCAACTAGAGTGACTATATTTAGCTGTGGCCTATGTAGAGAAACATACATTCAGTATGAAATGAGAAAAAGAAAAAGAACATAAATCATAACTGAAAAACTTAGTGTTTTTCACTTCCAAGAAGACGGGATTTTAAAAATGAGTGAGTGACAGTACCACCCTAACAGCAGAAAGTGAAGAGGAACTAAAGAGCCTCTTGATGAAGGTGAAAGAGAAGAGTGAAAAAGCTGGCTTAAAACTCAACATTAAGAAAACTAAGATTATGGTATCCGGTCCCATCACTTCATGGCAAATTGATGGGGAAAAAATGGAAGCAGTGGCAGACTTTATTTTCTTGTGCTCCAAAATGACTGTGGGTGGTGACTGCAGCCATGAAATTAAAAGATGCTCGCTCCTTAAAGCAGCGTTATGACAAACCTAGACAACATATTAAAAAGCAGAGACATCACTTTGCCGACAAAAGTCCATGTAGTCAAAGCTGTGGTCTTTCTAGTAGTTGTATATGGATGTGAGAGTTGGACCATAAAGAAGGTTGAGCACCAAAGAATTGAGACTTTCAAACTGTGGTGCTGGAGAAGACTCTTAAGATTCACTTGGACTTCAAGGAGATCAAACCAGTCAATCCTACAGGAAATCAACCCTGGGTATTCATTGGAAGAACTGATGCTGAAACTCTAATACTTTGGCAATCAATTCTTTGTGTGAGGAGCCAACTCAAAAAAGACCCTGATTCTGGGAAAGATTGAAGGCAGGTGGAGGAGGGGACAACAGAGAATGAGATGGTTGGATGGCATCACTGACTCAGCATGAGTTTGAGCAAACTCTGGGAGATAGTGAAGGACAAGGAAGCCTGGCGTGCTGCAGTCCATGGGGTCACGAACAGTCAGACACTACTTAACAACTGAACAACAACACGAAGTTATTTCTAGGTAAATATTCACAGAAGACAAAATGAAAGGGAGGGAGAAAGCATGGTGAGTGTTGGGATACACAGAGTATTGAGTTACTCTGGATGAAGAAGGGGCAGCCATATTGGGGTGCCCCAGGGAACTGTTGACTGTATCCTGCTCTGCTCACTAAGAAAGTCTCAGCAGACACACAGGTTTTCTTATGGAATTGGTGAGAGCTTATGTAGCAGCATAAACAACATCAAGTAATAATGCCCAGCCTCCATCAAATGCCTCCCAAGGAAAGGGTGAAGTCACAGCAATATCAAGAGTCATAGAGTATGAACAAGATATTTGGCCAGAAAGCCAGAACATTTGGGGATACTCTATGCCCTTTCTCCATCTAACAAGACTATTCTTCATAGAAAATTATGCCTAAGGCTCAAACATCCTTGATGGGAACTCAGGCAGCTTCTACTCAGCTTCAGGAGAGAAAGAAGGTTGACCAGAAGTCTCTCCCCTTTCCCTTTGCTTTTTAGTCTAACTAGTGTAGTATAAGCTGTCAAAATGTAACAGAAACAAACCTTCGGACCTCACACCGTTATGAGGCTCCATTTACAGGAAATGGCAATATCCCAAGCTTTGAAAGGTATTTTCTGTGCCTACCTAGGTATTCAGGGAAGAAGCACTTAAGAACAAGCTGAAAATAGCAAAATTATTCTATCAGTAAATTTCCAAAGTAATCAACTACAAAACAACAACAAAAGCTTCCTTTTTGTCCTAAAAAAAATTGTTATTGTCTTTCAAAGCAAAGTCAAATTAATGCAGTACCTATATAGCCTGGTCATTTTGTCCTCCACAGTTATGGAATTAATTAGTCTATGTTGTCTAAACTCCCTTAGAGAGGTAAAGCCTTGGCAACTGTGATTCATGGAAAAACTGAATATTCTTTTTAAACATATTATAAAAATAATAATTTTAAGGTTAAGGCTATTTGTTCACTGGTTAGAATGTTTTGTGTTTTTTTTCCCTGCAAGTTACCCCTTCAGCTTGATTTTATCATTTAAATTTGTAACTGATTAGCAGTTTGCACAAATTCTGGGAAAATAGAGTGAAACTATTCTTGCTAACATTCTACAGCTGTTCAAGGGGGAGAAAAAGATACTTCAGTCATTAGTATTTAAAGGAAATTCATCTATGCAAGACTTTCCAGTTAGGTTACGGGCTACTTTTTAGATGCTGAAGAACACAGGAACACATCTTTCAAAACAGTGTGGAAATTCTCATAATCCTTTCATTTAAAAAACCTGGCCATTGGACAGGGAACAGGTAGGAATTAGGGAGGCAAAGGAATGTTCTTTGATGTCAGAATAGTTTAATCCAGAAGAACAGATATATCAAAGTTAACTGAGTGATTTAATTCATGGAAACACACTTTCCTGTGTTCCTTTGAAAAAATGGCACCTGCTTAATTTTTCTCTATGGAGAAAGGCATGTTTTTGAGACAATCATAGATGCTATTTGCAAAGCTGTCAATGCATTTTAGGGTTTCTTCTTAAACATTGTGCTTTAGCCCTTAAAACTAAGTCTCAATTGTAAAATTTAAAGTACTACTTGTAGAGGTTAAATAAGAATCTTAATGAATTTCAACAAACTATCTCTGTAAACTGAATGCTACATTACTTTCTGCTATATATTTTAAATAGCCAGAAAAGAGATTCAGGGATAATCAGCTTTTTAAGTTCTTTCTCCTCTTTTACTTTTACCTCCTCCTTGTCTTTCTCCTCCTCCTCTTAATGAGAAAATCAGAGTGTGGATGGATGGTTTCATTTTAAAATAGTGAGGTCAAGGAGGGCTCGTAACAATGGTATTGGAAATAATAAGACAAAAATACTATTAAAAGGCAAAACATGTATGTGTATATTTATTTCATGTATATATAAGAAAGTTAATAAATATGTATATAGTTCTTGCTTGATGTACAGAATGTGAATATATAATATGTGTATGCATATGTATTTTTCTGTTTGATGCAGAAAATAAGAATGCAGAGTTCTGTACTGTAGGCTTCTAGAAATTGTGAATATCACAGAAACCCACATTATAAATTAAATTCTTCAGTACAGTAGATGGTCTGGTGTGGTTAGGATACATTTGTAATGTAGATGTACAGTTGAGATTGACACAATTCAGAGGAAGTTAACAACACTGAGTAATACACTTTCTTCGTATGCTTCATCTTACGTATACTTTATCTTTTTTAACTTTCCATTTCTTCAGTAGCTCAACTTTACAACTGAATCAGTTTTCTCTCAGCTCTTTGTTCTCTGCATTTTGCTGTTGCTTAGACATTACCGATTTTGATGATTATTTCTTTTAATTCTTGTAACATTGGTCCTGGAAATGTGATGCTAGGTAAGCTGGCTTTGAAAAAGGCTTTTATTCAGGAATATCAGTTCTCTGCTTCTTTCTCCAAACTTAGTAATTCCAAACCCCATTATTTTTTCACAATGATCTCCTCCAATGTTAGGCCAGTGCATTTTTGAGAAGATAATGTCATGTTAAAGAATTCATTTTATGGAACTATTTCTTTCCAGCTCGCTCTTTTTTTTTTTTTTTTTTAAATTTTCAGTTGCTCCCACACAGTGTGTGAACAATAGCACGCATGCACCTTGTTTATGTAAAAGAGACCATGTGGTTACACACACGATCTCTGCAAGAGAATGAAGACTTTCTTTAACTGATTTGAGCGGGGCCCTGTGAGAGAAATCAGCCACACTCCAAGAATTAGCTGCCACTGATACCTTTGTTTACAATGCCACATCAGTTCATTTAAGTGCATTATTAATCGTTTATGTGGCTCTTTGATGTTTGGAATTAGTGTTTCCTTACAATGAAAGATGATAAAGTGATGCCATTTTTACTGCACACTTCCATTGCTAATTGTTAAATATTGTGTATTGTTCCCTTCATTTTCAATTCCCTTGTGACTTCATGTTGTATCTTTCAAAAGGTCAAATTACTCTCATACTGTTTTGTTTTTTCCTCTTGTCCACCCTCCCTTTTATTTTAAAAAAGAAATTATATTGTAGTATGGGTGACTTACAGTGTTGTGTTTTTGCTTTATTGCTTCCAGAAAAGGAGCTATGTCTGTGTTTGTTGATAATTCGCCCTTTACTTTTATACTGCTTTCGATGGCATTTATTCTTTTTGTGGTTCAAATATTATCATTTAGATCAGTCTTAGGTTTTCAACATAATTGAGAGAAAGGTACAAATATTTCCCATTTATTTATTCCCCGACTCCCCCATTATCTACATCACTCACCAGAGTGGATGTTTTTTTTACCAAAGTTGATCCTTCATTAACATAGAAGCATTAACATAATTATAGAAAGCCCATAATTTACCTTACAATTCACCCTTGGTATTGTCCATTCTGTGGGTTTGGATGAATGTATATGACGTATTTCCAACACTATGATAACGCAGTCCGTATTTTCACACAGCCCTAAATATGCTCTCTGCTCTGCCTACTTACCTCTTTGTTCCCCCTAAACCACAGATCTCTTTATTGTTGTATTTTCAGAATATCACAGAGTGAAGCAATGTGAAAAATTAGAGGCAAAGTCTTGATTTTTTTTTATTTTGAGAAATTAAGGACATTTTGAAGTTTAGTTGCAAAATATGTATATGCTAGTCCACTTGTCGGAGAAGGCAATGGCACCCCACTCCAGTACTCTTGCCTGGAAAATCCCCATGGACGGAGGAGTCTGGTAGGCTGCAGTCCATGGGGTCGCTAAGAGTCGGACACGACTGAGCGGCTTCCCTTTCACTTTTCACTTTCCTGCATTGGAGAGGAAATGGCAACCCACTCCAGTGTTCTCGCCTGGAGAATCCCAGGGAAGGGGGAGCCTGGTGGGCTGCTGTCTATGGGGTTGCACAGAGTTGGACACAACTGAAGCAACTTAGCAGTCCACTTGTATAATTCTCTAGAAAGTTTATCAAAGTTGTTATTTGATATGGATTTTGTACCAAATATTTTAAATATTTATTTGATCTGGTCAGGAACACAAACATTCCTAACCCTGTGTTTTATTGTTGATGATGATTTAAAAGACCCTCAATAGCTAAATGACTTCAGTCTAAATGAATGGTGACCTCCAGTCAATTTTGAAGAGTCTATCCTTCATTGTAATTTTAAAATGCTGAAGAACATGAAATTAAACTGTCCTGGTCTTGTCTTCTGTGGAGATGGGTAGAAGCCCCGTTGAAATGCTCTTGTGAAAATTCAGGAGCACAACTGGGGCACATGGTTGATTTTTAATTTTCTAGATTTTACTGATGACACAGAAGTTCCGGGGAAACTCTGGTCCATCTCCCCTTAAAAACAGACTATACCTCTGATTCCTACAATATTTTCATTTTTGAAAGGTACTTAATCAGTCAATTTTTAAACTACAGATTCCTGTGTTGTGATAACATCTAAACTGGATTTCACACAGTGATTGCAGCCATGAAATTAGGAGACACTTGCTCCTTCGAAGGAAAGCTATGGCAAACGTAGACAGTGTTCTAAAAAGCAGAGGCATCACTTTGCTGACAAAGGTCCACATAGTCAAGGCTGTGGTTTTTCCAGTGGTCATGTGTGGATGTGAGAGTTAAACCATAAAGAAAGCTGAGCATCAAAGAATTGATACTTTTGAACTGTGGTGTAGGAGAAGACTCTTGAAAGTCCCTTGGACTGCAAGGAGATCCAACCAGTCCATCCTAAAGAAAATCAGTCCTGAATATTCATTGTAAGGAATGATGCTGAAGCTGAAATTCCAATACTTTGGTTACATGATGTGAGGAGTCAAAACTCATTTGAAAGACCCTGATGCTGGGAAAGAATGAGAGTATGAGGAGAAGGGGGCAACACAGGATGAGATGATGGGATGGCATCATTAACTCATTGGATATGAGTTTGAGCAGTCCTGGTGTGCTACAGTTCATGGGGTTTGCAAAGTGTCAGACACAACTTAGTCACTGAACAACAATAACAGACTGAATTTATCAGTCTTAAAATGAGCTTAAAGTTATTCCTACAACAACAAGAAATCATTTTCAGATGGATACACCTCTGCAACTTGACCAAGCTCTTTATCATGACTTCGTGAAGTTATCAATTACTTCTGTTTTGAGGCCCAGTTTCTGAGTTTATTTTGTACTTCATATGTTTTTTTTAAGACAATAAAGATCTAAAGAGAGGATCTCTTTCAATAAATTTGGAATTAAAAATATGATTCTTATTTTTCTCTTAGAGTATTTTCAAGATACCCAAATGTAAAATTTCCAGCTTTGACTGAATTTTATCTAAGAAGAGGCTTGGTGTGAAAACTGAAACAAAATATCACTTTCTGCATACTAAAAATCTTGACATATTCTTTCTTTTACCTACCTTTCAGGAACATGATAAATGCTCCCCGAAATGTGAGAGACAACATTTAAGAAAATGTCATTGCCTTGGCCATGGCCAATATTTTGAAATAATTCTTGACATTCTCTGACCGTTGTACATTTTCTTCTATTCAGTTTCTCCCCAGACTCCACAACTGTGATATTTCCCAGCATTGACCCCAGCTGTGCCTCTGCTTTAAATATTTTTGGCAAACATTTCAGTCTTTTCTTCTTTGGTTTTGATTGTATAGGATGAGAAGGATCATGATTTCCACGTGCAAGTCGTCACTACTGATAGTTTTTTATAAATTTTCTTCACAATTTCAGGGCCATCTTGGATGCAAATAATCTGAAAGCCATAAAAAGGAATACTAGGATTTTTGCGTCAAAACGTTATAGCTAGGAGATCTAAAAGCTGTTCCAGGTATTTGTCGTAAATATAAGATGAAGATCAAGAGTCAGTCCAGACTTAAAGCGAAAGCTGCTTCCCTCCTTTGCCATGATGCTAAGACCCGTTTGGTACTCAGAAACCTGCACTCTTAAAGATCAAAGGCCATAGGTGAACGTCATCTGCACTCGGTGTTTAATAGAGCATGGCCCCTTGTGATGTATTAGTCTCGTCACCTGTACCAACTTTACATGAGCAAAGAGCTGTAGGACTGCATTTTTTAAAAAGACCACTGCAGAGTTACAACTTTTCTAATAAACGACACATTCACTAGCACTTCAGATATTTGCATAGAGATGACAGACGGAACTGTATTCTGAGTGCATGGAAAAACTCATTAACCTGAGATCACGGAGTTACGACCACGTTGGTGGTCTTAAGCATTTAAATGTAGGTGCTATCCTGTGATTTCTGTTGGAAAGCACAAAAAATATGATCCAGATATCATTTTTTTTTACATACAGTATTTGGAAAACATGTGAAATACTCTTATAACCCCTGCCTAAGCTATGGCCTTTCCACTAACTTACTTATGCCAATGCTTACAAATGCTCACTGATGCCAATTTAGCTTTATTTATGTGGAAAAGGGAAACTACATAGAAACAAAACGCACAGTGCAAAAAGAGGCTTAGCTAGAATGGGTGTGACAACTCACGTTATGTCTTCCTTTTTTTTTGCAAACCATCAAACCAAAAATGTCTTTTTTCCCTTTAATATCAGCAAGGTTTTGCTTCCACAAGACAGCTCCCAGCACTTCAGGGCTATGTATAATAAATGAAAGGGTATTTTGGACATCGAGGGTATACTCATTGTAAACCATTTTTTCTGGACTCAGTCTGAAAATACAGAAGAAAGATGCCGAGCAGACTGCAAAATATCTGAAGTGTCTATCAGCCAGGCAGTGGTTCCGGGTAGTTGCCAAGTATTTAAATTAAATTTGGATATTCTGTTTCAACGTGTGCTTGGCACATACATATTTCCTTTAGGCCTCAAATTTCTAGTTATTGATAAGTAGAAATAGTCTTCTTTGTTTCCAGGTAAGATACCATGTGCATGTGTTAGCTATCTTATCTTTATTATTAGACTTTTTGGGCTCCAAAATCACTGCAGATGGTGACTACAGCCATTAAATTAAAAGACGCTTACTCCTTGGAAGGAAAGTTATGACCAACCTAGATAGCATATTCAAAAGCAGAGACATTACTTTGCCAACAAAGGTCCGTCTAGGCAAGGCTATGGTTTTTCCTGTGGTCATGTATGGATGTGAGAGTTGGACTGTGAAGAAGGCTGAGAGCCGAAGAATTGATGCTTTTGAACTGTGGTGTTGGAGAAGACTCTTGAGAGTCCCTTGGACTGCAAGGAGATCCAACCAGTCCATTCTGAAGGAGATCAGCCCTGGGATTTCTTTGGAGGGAATGATGCTGAAGCTGAAACTCCAGTACTTTGGCCACCTCATGCGAAGAGTTGACTCATTGGAAAAGACTCTGCTGCTGGGAGTGATTGGGGGCAGGAGGAGAGGGAACGACAGAGGATGAGATGGCTGGATGGCATCACTGACTCGATGGACATGAGTCTGGGTGAACTCCGGGAGTTGGTGATGGACAGGGAGGCCTGGTGTGCTGCGACTCATGGGGTTGCCAAGAGTCGGACACGACTGAGCGACTGAACTGAACTGAACTGAACTGAAAGTAGAAAGTAGCTCAATAATAATCTAAAATAAAGAAAAGTGGGAGGGGCTTAAAAGACTGATCTTTAGTGCAGAGTTGGTTCTGTTGCTGTTGTTTAGTTGCTCAGTCTCCTGTCTGACTCTTTGCGACCCCATAGACTGTATGTAGCCCACCAGGCTTTTCTTACCATGTGATTCTCCAGGCAAGAACACTGGAGTGGGTTTCTATTCCCTTCTCCAGGGGATCTTCCTGACCCAGGAATCGAACATGGGTCTCCTGCATTGCAGGTGATTCTTTACTGTCTGAGCCACCAGGGAAGCCCAAGTAACTCAAATAAAATCCACCATTTGCTCATATTCTACTGAATATATTAGAGCAAAAATGGGCAAACAATGACTCAAAGAGAAAACCATGAATTTCAAAAGTGATAAGACAGTCCATATTTTACATTGCTTATATTTGACTCTATATGGTGGTATATGATTTGCTATCCTATCCCGTCTTTATTTTAAGTGCTTAATAAGTTTATTAAGCAAGAGTAAGAAATTTTCATTTAAAATGTGAATGACCAGGGCACCTCTTTTTAAAACAAAGACATTGTGAGGTAATAGTCAAAAAAACACCTCATAGCTTTAATGTCTTCTTAATTTCATTAGTTGCTAAAAGTTTTCTAAAGTTTTCCAAATGAGACCATATCCATATAGGCAGTTAAATTCATCACCGTGAACACAAAGCATATATTGAACATCCACTTTGTGCATGTTTCAAGGTTAAGCCCAGGTAGATCACAAGGACAAACGTGTGATACTTTTAGCCTATGCCTTCTGACTTTCTGAGATATTAACTGGTTTGAAGCAGCTGCATGTGTGCTCAGCCGTACCCAGCATTTTGTGACCCCATGGACTGCAGCCCACTAGGCTCCTCTGTCCATGGGATTTTCCAGGCAAGAATACTGGAGTGGGGTGCCATTTCGACTGGAAAGTAGGAAATGGAGAAACTTGATGCTGAGTATGACAGATGCTAAGGTTTTGCTTTTGTCCTGGGACTGGCAGGTGTGTGACCTGGTGCTTCTCAACTAGAGGCCGTTTGGGGAGGTAGCAACTGCTCAGCATACTTCAGTGCACAGAATGCCCTTGATGAAAAAGATCATCTGGCCCCAAATGTCAATGCTGTAAATTATCCTACATGTGATTTGATAAGCAATCTATGATGTAATGTTTATTAATCAATATTCCAGACATTAATTGAATTACAAATGACTCATCTGATTTGTTTGTTGTAAAAGGTGAATTACCCAAAATGACTATGGTGTTGTGAGTCTTAATAATGAAATCATATTGAGCCGTCTGTCTACTTACCTAGAGACCATCTAGTAACTAGCCATAAACAATGATGGAAAGAAATAGGTGGTTTCTGTGAATGCTGTGAAAACAGTTTAGTTGGCAACACTATGAAATCAGTTCTTTGCCTAGATGTACTATAATGGTAGAAACATGAGCTTTAGACTCAAAGTCACATTGCGAATTTGACTGTGTGACCTTGCCTTTCCGAGTCTGTTATCATCTCCTGCAAAGCAGAGATGACAAGCTTGCAAGGCTGCTGAAATGATTGGAAATGCAAATGTGCACGTCAGTGTGTATGTTAGGGAATTAAGAGAGAGCTATTATTAGAGCTAGTATTACAAATGTTAGGCATTTTGTTAGCATTGCCACTAATATTGACATGACACTCTGCCCTGCCATGGTTTATATGTGATTCAATATGCATAGGATCTGTGATTAGAACCCCTTCAGTTCTATCTCCATCATTTTTTTAGCTTTTAGACTTTAGGTTATTTTCTTACTCTCTCTTGAAATCTCGGTTTCCTCATCTATAAAACTAATGTTAATAAATTTGGCTTCAAAGGTGTAACCAATGTTCAGAAGTGTTTTAGTTCTTTGTGTACCAAAGCAAAAAGAGCCACTCATATTTTGCATTCTTAGCTAGGCATATAATGGTTGAAAAAGTGAAATGAAATAAAATAAAACAAAGATATATATTGAGAAGGGTAAGACATGCTAGGAATATTGGAAGACTACAACAGAATCTTCTCTATACCTGGCCTGCTCCATTCTATTAAAAAACAAAAAACTTTTGTCTAATGAAAATTAATCCACTCTTTGGGATCGTTAATTATCACTGACTCAAATTGATGACACTTTATTACTAAGACCTCATTATCAAAAGAGTGGCTCCAGAATTTATTTACATTATAATCATCTACAAATTGAATAGGACATTGCTCACAACACACACTTGTCTAAATTCATTAAACCGAAAGTATATTGCCAGAGGGCTGGGTGTTTGAAAACTATGCCTGAATTTATCAACAACATAAATTCCAATTTCCCTGAAATGACCACTAACATTCCAAGTGCACCCCATGTCAAATAAATGCATAGTTTTTATTTGTCTCCATTTCCAAGTTCAGCTTATATTCTCTGTTAAATTTATTCCTGAATTGTTTTTTCTGCACTACACTTTATTTTTCTACCATTAAGGGAAGTTAAATTAAAAATCTTTAATCTGTCAAAAAACAGAATCTACTGTTTTTAGCCCTGTTTATTTTAACTAAAACAAAGGTTTCATACTATTCGTAACACATATCCTCACTACAAGAGGAGGACATTATGTTATGAGAATACTTATGAATCACTAGTGATTCCTAATGGCTGCAAATTATTATTTCCCTTATCACAGGCTATCAAAGCATTTTGATAAATGCTGCCGATTGAATTTCATGCATAATCAAAACTGAGTCATGAGAATTTTCCTTCAAAAGGAAACAACTTATCGTGACATTGAGTTTCTTACCAGATATTCCATTGTTAATAATTCCAGCACTGTTGTGGGTTGCCATGTATGGTATATATTAGGGCATCTTTCACTTGATAAATGTAGTTAGTACTCTAAGAACATTAACTTCACCCCATCCGGGACAATTTGGTGAGTTTCTTAACATTTGTTGTATCGGACTTACAAAAAATATACTGCTTCATTGTTGAGAATATACCACCCTCTTTACAAGTGATGTACTATTTTGTAAAATACTTTTTCAGTTGAGCTGACAACTTAGGTACAGTGAAAGTAGATTCCATTTGTAACTTAAAATGACTGTAAAGACAAATCAACGGCAGGAAATTGTGTGTGTAACAAAAACATGGATAAACCCTGAGCGGTAGCTGTGTTTTCCTAGTAACAGCAGGGGAAGTAATGAAGTCTTGTTGATATTAAGCTAGAGCAATGCTTTAACGTGAGCGGCTGCCTAATTCTCAGATAGAATAATCCATAACTCAGCTCTCCAGGGGCAACCTGTGTATTTCTGTATTCAGCAGTAATAAAAGATGTCATTTGGATGACCTGAAGTCTACAATTTCATGCTATGCAGAGGGAAGCTATCTGCTGCCGTCCACGTGGGTCTTCTTCATGGCTGATTAAAAGAGGCCGTATCTTTCTGTAGCAGTTAACTGCTTGCTCTGGCATCACTGCAACATTATCAGATCTTGAATAACATGAATCTTGAGGCTAAAAGAAAACCTTAAAGTGGATTGCTTTTATTCCATTTCTTCCCTGAATAGTCTTGGAAATGACTTGGGTAAGTATTTCTACCAGGGCTCCCCTGGTAGCTCAGCTCATAAAGAATCCTCCCACAGTGTGGGAGACCTGGGTTCAATCCCTGGGCTAAGAAGATCCCCTGGAGAAGGGAAAAGATACCCACTCCAGTACTCTTGACTGTAGAATTCCATGGACTATTTCATGGGGTTGCAAAGAGTCGGACATGACTGAGTGACTTTCACATTCAAGTATTTCTAACTTCCCATAGGATGTTCTGTTTTATTTAGCACAAAGTAGAAGATGATTCACTCACATATTCAATATAAATTTCATGATTGATGGATCTGTGTAGTTTTTAAAATTCATATGCAATTAACCTTATTTTGGAGTTCCCTGGTAGCTCAGGGGTAAAGAATCTGCCTGCCAATGCAGGAGACAAGGGTTAGATCCCTGATTCAGGAAGATCCAATCTTCTTGCCTGGAGAATCCCATGGACAGAGAGGCCTGTAGGCTACAGCGCATGGGGTCGCATGGGTCGACTACGGCTGAGCAACTAAACAACAGCAACAGCAGCAAATCTTATATTCTTGTTTCCTAAATTAACTAAGATTGAAATTTTTTAAATCCTCTTCCTTTCAGTTAAAAATAAGCTTTTTTCCCCCTAATGTATTACGTAAAAGTCTGAATGCATTTAAAAGAGTTTTCCTTTCAAGGGGATTTGCAAGTTAACAGATTAGATGCATGGGAAATAATGTAGATTTTTAAAAAATTTCACCGCTGGTTGAGTGAGAAACCAGGTGAAAAATACTACTTCAGTTAATCCAATGGTTCAGGGAATATTTGGAGGGATTATTCCATCCAGATGAAACATTGAGTTTACACAGTTTTCAAGGGAGGCTCTGAAATGTATGAATAGCTCTCAACTCCCCTTGAGCACAATTCATAGGGTTACATCTTGTTGGGTATCTCATAATAACAATTTACTACCCATTGGGAAAATTGGTTTTATGTTACCTTAATTATGGGTCATTCAGATCACCACCTTAACCTCTTTATTATTACAACCAGCATACTAATACCTGATGAATAAGTATATCTTTTATCATCCTAGGCACAGACAATTTACAGAATCACCTTGAAGCCTTGACTGGTACAGACTGATGGTTTAAGTATTTTTGTATGCATTTTTCTACTGAATCCATTCAATCACAACATTTTATCTAACAATATAAACCTCACATGGCATGCCCAGTCCCTTCAGTTGTGTCCGACTCTTTGTGACCCCATGGTGACTCTTTGTCACCCCATGGACGCCACAGTCCCTGGTAGGACTGTACCCCACCAGGGTCCTCTGTCAGCGGGATTCTCCAGGCAAGAATACTGGAATGGGTTGCCATCCCTTCCTCCAGGGGATATTCCCAACCCAGGGGTCACATCGGTGTCTTCTGCACTGCAGGCAGATTCTTTACTCACCGAGCCACCTGGGAAGCCCAAACCCCATATTACTAACGTATAAAATAGATAAACAGCAAGGACTTACTGTACACAATAGTGAACGACATTCAGTATCTCATGATTATTTGTAGTAGAAAAGAATCTGAATCACTTTGCTATACATCTGAAACCAGCGCAACATTGTGAATTAACTTTACTTCAATTTTAAGAAATGGTTAAGAAGAACAGTGTAAACGTTAGGAATGCTACTTGCATTGTCCAGGTTTGTTCTTAAAATTGATACATTAAAACACGTTAATTCTTTTGCCAGTTGGTGACGTTTTTAAAAGAATTACTTGAAGGCATTTGAAGCCTGGAAACCTGAGGCATTGTATTATACATTAATTATTTAATATAAATGATGAGTTTAGTACACCTATCCATTCAACAATTTATTTTCTCCCTAATTTGACAAATATTTATTGATTGTTTGCCCTCTGTCAGGCATCGTTCTAATTTTTAAGAGCATTGCTGTGAAAAACACAGAGTTTCCTGATCTCATATAGCGTACATTCAAGTGGAGGAAAAATAAACATGTAAATAAAATAGCTGTTTACCAGATTATAAGTAAAGGAACCATGTGTCATCTCAGGAGACTGTCTGTGACCTAATCCATGCTTTAGATTTATTTGCTGAATTAAAATAGTGAGATGAATGCTGAAGTGAAAGAAAATGACCAGATATGATAAATAATCTTCCTTTAGATATACATATACAAATTTTCCTCTTCATGCATTAAAAAAAAAAAAAAAAAGCTGATTACTGTGGCCAATCAGAAAGCAAATAGCAAAGATGAAGACCCGACGTTCACTCTCTCCGTTTATAGTACAAAATGCAAGGCGTGATGGTTAGCATATGGTACAGTTTGTTCATCTCAGGACTAGAGCACTGCTGATGGATAATCTTCAAGAAATAAGTGAATGCAATAACTGCTATAAATATTGTCATGGAAGACACTTATCAAGGTGGGATTAGGGCAGAACTACCTGCTTCTTCATCTGGTTTGAGAAACGCACTGTAGACTGGAAGGCATTTTTTGCATTTATTCATAAAGTCAAAATGGTAAGAAAAAAAATCCAGATGTGTATAGATTTGGGTGTCTTCTACACTAAAGTTGCTCGCAATTTCAGTGAAGAATACGAGCAGATAACAATCATATTCACCAAGCCCTGAACAGTTTTTCTTGCACTTTTGTGAAACAAAGTTGGCTGTTAGGCAGCTCTCTCCCTTCCACACGCAGGTGGACATAATAGAGTTGGAAACCCTCGTTCTTCAATTGGAATAATACCCACTTCCAACTTCTCCCCCAACTCCTCCCTCCCCACGTATAGCTCTCATAAAGGGGCGGTTGAAAGCCATTTGCACAGTCTCTAGCCCTTGAAAAGACAAACTGTTTCCTTTTCTTCTCTTACTTTGATAACATATTCTCATATTCAAAGCGTATGCTGATTGGCGAGTTCAGCTCATCTTGGTTTTGGTCTAGAGAGCAGGATGAAGTGAAATCCAATTTCAAGACCTAGCTACAATTTTGCTTAATATTCCCATTGTGAAAAGTCAGAACACTTAGGATAGAACTATAATTGCCCCATACTTAAGATAGTATTGAGAATGCAATGGGCTGAATTTTAAATGCACATTGAGATTCAGCCTACTCCTTTAGAAAAAGAAAAAAAAATTTTTTAGAAAAAAATAAAATAAAAGGTTTTTTCAAGTTCCTTTGCGAAGGTCCCATAAATTCTTTTTTCTGGCTTTTGTTTAGTTCTGCTAACATAGTTGATAAAGAGACTTCCAAGTAGAACCATTTATCAGTGGTATTTGCCATTATTCCTTTTGGCTTTAAGTGCACTTTACAGCCCACTTATTTGTACAGCATATAGTAAAGCTGGTAAAATTAAAGAACATTAAAGAAACCTGAGACGTTATTGCGATGCTAAGATTTGGCAAAACTCCCTGGAGAAAGTTAGAAATTACTGATCCAGCTCATCTCATAGTATGTCTTTGTCTCTGATCTAACCTGGAATCATCTTATGTTGTTTACATGAAATTAATTTTACAATTTCAGAGTCAAATTATGTCAGAGCAGCAAAAGCTAGAAAACAGACAATGGACTCTGAAATGACACTTCCTTTTCTGTCCCTAAAGCATATTAGATAGAAAGGGTTTCAGTTCAGTTCAGTTCATTTCAGTCACTCAGTCGTGTCCGACTCTGCTACCCCATGAACTGCAGCAAGCCAGGCCTCCCTGTCCATCACCAACTCCCGGAGTTCACTCAAACTCATGTCCACTGAGTCAGTGATGCCATCCAGCCATCTCACCCTCTGTCGTCCCCTTCTCCTCCTGCCCCCAATCCCTCCCAGCATCAGAGTCTTTTCCAGTGAGTCAACTCTTCGCATCAGGTGGCCAAAGTACTGGAGTTTCAGCTTTAGCATCAATCCTTCCAAAGAACACCCAGGACTGATCTCCTTTAGAATGGACTGGTTGGATCTCCTTACAGTCCAAGGGACTCTCAAGAGTCTTCTCCAACACCACAGTTCAAAAGCATCAATTCTTCGGCACTCACCTTTCTTCACAGTCCAACTCTCACATCCATACATGACCACAGGAAAAACCATAGCCTTGACTGGACGGACCTTTGTTGGCAAAGTAATGTCTCTGCTTTTGAATATGCTATCTAGGTTGGTCATAACTTTCCTTCCAAGGAGTAAGCGTCTTTTAATTTCACGGCTGCAGTCACCATCTGCAGTGATTTTGGAGCCCAAAAAATAAAGTCTGACACTGTTTCCACTGTTTCCCCATCTACTTCCCATGAAGTGATGGGACCAGATGCCATGATCTTCATTTTCTGAATGTTGAGCTTTAAGCCAACTTTTTCACTCTCCACTTTCACTTTCATCAAGAGGCTTTTGAGTTCCTCTTCACTTTCTGCCGTAAGGGTGGTGTCACCTGTGTATCTGAGGTTATTGATATTTCTCCCTGCAATCTTGATTCCAGCTGTGCCCCTTCCAGCCCAGCATTTCTCATGATGTACTCTGCATATAAGTTAAATAAGCAGGGTGACAATATACTGGGGTATGGTAAAAAATTAATATAATTGAATGTTGCCATACTAAGGTCATTAGACCTAGATTTTTGATCATTTTTTCAATCTGATTATAATTAATAGCTGCCTGAAGGACAGGGTGTATTTTGGTTACAACGAACAAGAGAAAACATTGCCGGAATCACAGTGACACTCTACTGCGGGAGAATGAAAAAGAAGGAAAAAAGAAAAGCCTGCTTCTATGGTAAAACCCAAGGGAAGAGAAATTAGATAAAAGACACGAAGATATATGTGTGTGACATGCTCCATAGCAAGGTTTTAATTGTCCTTTTCACTTGATAGGAAAAAATGCAGACACTTAATAGAAATTAAAAACTCATTTTTCTTGACTCTTCCCTGTGCCAGGCCTGGTGGATGAAATCATTCTGCCAAGGACCTTGGTCTGAAGCCATTATTTGTATAGCTACTTCTTGTTCAGAAATCAGAATGTCATTTAAGCTGGGGGTAGACAGCTGTGTGAAGTGTTATAAAGTAAGTGATGTCTGAAAATTAGTAACGCAGAAAAGTCTGCAGCTGGCAGCATCATCTGAAATTCAACAATGTTTGGAAAATGCTTGGCAGCTGAAAGAATGGGTGAAGAGAAAAAAAAAAAAGAAACAAAATTTGACATTCAGAATAAGAACATGAAATATGTTTCTATGAGACAAGGTTATATTATTATATATTACATGATACATATATCCTACATATTGTCTAAAATGTATATTTCAGAGTAGATTGTACTACTTATACTTTGGGCTACTACTGTATATTTTTAAATATATGTTTTGACATTTAATTCTCTTAGGACAAAATGATGTAAAACTAACCATGAAAAAAATGTCTTCCAAGCTAGATTTCTTTATTGAAGTAAAGATTATACATATGAAAGAGAAAAACCTTTTCTGTGCACAAGCATTTCCAAGTGACAACTTAATATGATTCTGTAATAACACCAGTGGGACAAGCCTGGGTTGACAGCCTATGCCTGAGGATCTTGTGCACTTGTGTGGTTTTTTGGAGTCTGTCTAGATAAAATACATTTTCTAGATTAGATAGAATGAATGGGTAGGCTCCTGGGTGCCCTCTCTTTTGGGAGAAAAAAAATTGCTTTTGGTTTCAAGTTTGCAATCTTGCTACTTGAAATCATGAAATAGTTACAGTTAATCAAAATACATCAAATACTAATATCAATAAGAATGAATACATTTCAGGTCAGTGGGGTGGTTGGAAGGCATCACCAACCAACTCAATGGACATGAATCTGAGCAAACTCCAAGAGATAGTGAAAGACAGGGAACCCTGGCGTACTGCATTGCATGGAGTCCCAAAGAGTCAAACATTACTTAGTGAAGGAACAACAAATTTTCATATTTGTGGGCAGAATTCTCTCTTAGAACTGCTCGCACTCTGTTGTGGTTCATCACTTTTTCCGGGATGTAGGAGGGGACCTTGGCCACTGGACTAGATTTTACCTTCCACAGTTGGAGCGACAATGTACCCCATTCCACATATTTTTCTTTCTGTGTGATGTAAACCTGTTCTCATTTAATGAGTGCATTCCAATCCCTGAGTCGGGAAGGTCCCCTAGAGAAGAAAATGGTAACCCACTCCAATATTCTTGCCTGGAAAATCCCATGGATGGAGGAGCCTGGCGGGCTACAGTCCACAGGGTCACAAAGAGTCAGACATGACTGAGCAACTTCACTTTCTTTCACTTTCCATCCCTTTGGGTGGAATCTGAGGGCCGCCCCAAACAAGAACTTACGGTGAAAGTGATGCAAATGAGGTGCAAAGTGAGGTCATAAAAGTGCCATCAACTTTTGCTGTGTTCTCTCAGGATGCTCATTTTTGGAACCCAGTCATCACGCTGTGAGGAAGCCAAGTAGAAACTTGGAGAGACAGCGTCTGTGTTCTGGTTGACGGCCTGTTATGGACTGAGTGTCTGTGTCTCCCCCGCCACCCAGTCTGGATGCCGAAGCCCTAATCCCCAATGTGATGATATTTGAAGGTGGGAACTTTGGACAGTGATTAGCTTTAGATGAGGTCACAGGGGCAGGGAGGTTTCCCTATGATGAGATTAGTGCCGTTACAAGAAGAGGAAGAGGTACCAGGTTCCCACTGTCTGCCAGGTTAGGGCACTGCAAGCCAACAGCCAGCCAGGAGAAGGGTCCACACCAGGAGCAAGTGTGCTGGCGCCTTGACCTTGTATTTGCCGGTATCCGAACTGGGAGAAATAAGCATCTGTTGTTTTATCAGCCTTGTCTATCTGTTATATTAGGATGTGCTGGGAATGCACAGTCCCATCGAGGTCAACATAAGCCATCGGACTTGTGTGAGCAGCGCTTTGATGATTTCAGTCCTGGAGTCCTGCCATCCCCAGCCTCCCGGCTTCTGCTGAAGCCTCAGGGCAGAGACAAGGTTGCTGCTATTGTTCAGTTCCTCAGTCATGTCTAACTCTTTGAGACCATGTGGATTGTAGCACGCCAGGCTTCTCTGTCATCCACTGTCTCCCAGAGTTTTCTCAAATTCATGTCCATTGAGTTGGTGATGCTATCTAAATATCTCATCCTCTGCCACCCTCTTCTCCTTTTGCCTTCAAACTTCTCCAACATTAGGGTCTTTTCCAATGTTTAGTCGATTCTTTGCATCAGGTGGTCAAAGTATTGGAGCTTCAGCTCCAACATCATTCCTTCCAGTGAATGTTCAGGACTGACTTCCTTTAGGATTAACTGGTTTGATCTCCTTGCAGTCCAAGGGACTCACGAGAGTCTTTCTCTAGCATCACAATTGGAGAGACAAGGTACTTTCTCCAAATTTGGTTCACATAGCAGATTCATAGACAATAAAATGATTTTTGCTGTTCCAAGCCACTTGGTTTTATGGTGAAACAGCACATCATTTGGTACCTAGAAGGAATTTGGTGCTCTAACAGCCCAGGCATGGAGCATTAGTTCTGGGATGAGCCAGGGGACAGAAGCAGGGAGCAGGGATTAGGGGCACGGTTCACGCAAGAGCCTGGGGAGGCTGTGAGAAGAAGCCTAGTGGCTTTCAGTGAGGCTTTGGGACAGACTTAGAGGAAAACCAGACAGTGATATCAAACACTAGCAAAAAGAAGACCCTTGTTATGTAATAGGAGAAAGTTATGTAACACCATGGCTTGCCGTAATGTGAGGAATTTTAAAAAGATTTCTTAGTCATGCTTATGATCTAGTAAAGAGATTTCCAGGAAAGGTAGTGATCTGAGAGCCACTTGGCTTCATCTCAGGACCTCTGACAAATGTGAAAGGAGCTAGAGAATTTAGGAAAAAAAAAGAACTGTTCAGTGCAAAGGAGCTACTGAGTTTGGAAATAAAACAGTTCCTCACTCATAGCCTCTCCAGGTGGCAGATTATGCTGAAATTAGGAAATGACTTTTGGGCAAAGGATAACTACACTGTGAGGCAGACATGGTTTAAAGATAAAGCCAAGGGCATGACTGAAAACCTTTGTTAAGATCTCAGAGTGATTTAAGGTGGTGGATCATAGACCCTTTCAAACTCATATGGTTAGTATAATCATTAATATTGTTTTAATTAGGATGTGCAATATTCATTTAGGAAAAAAAGAAAAACCCTCAACTTAAGCCTTTGAGCCTTCATCCTTTCATTGTGAAATGATATTATTCTGTATTGGCCGACCACCTTAAAATTTTGAGCTTCACCAGACGCGTTCGCTATTTAATCATTATTTTAATCAAACTTGTGGGGTGAGCAGGACAAATATCATTATTCTTCATTCTGCCCAATGGCATCACAAGTCACCTTCACTCTCTATTTTCTTGTCACCCTTTGGTTCAATGACTAGTTCTTTGTGGAAGTGTCTCCTCTATACTGGGCACTGTTCATATTACCTAAATCGTTCCGTTAGTTCCCTTAACAACCTGATACAGGTGGTGTTATTATACCTGACTGTCAGATGAGGTAATTAAAAAGTACAAGAAGTTAAATAAAATTTCTGAAATCATATTACTACTCTGTTCCAGAATCAGGAGCATAATCTGGTCTTCATGACTGAGAAGTAAGAAAGTTATCTTTCCATTTCACTTGGCCTTCTTGCATGTAACAGTCAAAAAGAAAATTAAAAAAAAATAAAAAAGCAAAGTCATTTGATTTGTCATTCTTTTGCTGTAAAATACTGAGATTTTACTAGCTTCAATATCTCCCAAAAAGTCATCCTAAGGCAGTATTCCTTATACAAATTATAAAGAGTTTTTGCTTTAAATTTAAAATTAAGATGGAAAAGAATCATTTATTTAACATTTATAGTATTTTTTTTTTTAATTTCATGGATCAGATCAGATCTGTCACTCAGTCGTGTCGGACTCTTTGCGACCCTGTGAATCGCAGCACGCCAGGCCTCCCTGTCCATTACCAACTCCTGGAGTTCACTGAGACTCACATCCATCGAGTCAGTGATGCCATCCAGCCATCTTATCCTCTGTCGTCCCCTTCTCCTCTTGCCCCCAATCCCTCCCAGCATCAGAGTCTTTTCCAATGAGTCAACTCTTCACATGAGGTGGCCAAAGTACTGGAGTTTCAGCTTTAACATCATTCCTTCCAAAGAAATCCCAGGGCTGATCTCCTTCAGAATGGACTGGTTGGATCTCCTTGCAGTCCAAGGGACTCTCAAGAGTCTTCTCCAACACCACAGTTCAAAAGCATCAATTCTTTGGCGCTCAGCCTTCTTCACAGTCCAACTCTCACATCCATACATGACCACAGGAAGAAAGGCAAGAGAAACCCGAGTAAGACGGTAGGTGTTGCAAGAGGGCATCAGAGGGCAAACCCACTGAAACCATACACTCAGAAAACTAGTCAATCTAATCACACTAGGACCACAGCCTTGTCTAACTCAGTGAAACTAAGCCATGCCTGGTGGGAAACCCAAGACAGGCGGGTCATGGTGGAGAGATCTGACAGAATGTGGTCCACTGGAGAAGGGAATTGCAAACCACTTCAGTATTCTTGCCTTGAGAACCCCATTAACAGTATGAAAAGGCAAAATGATAGGATACTGAAAGAGAAACTCCCCAGGTCAGTAGGTGCCCAATATGCTACTGGAGATCAGTGGAGAAATAACTCCAGAAAGAATGAAGGGATGGAGCCAAAGCAAAAAGAATACCCAGCTGTGGATGTGACTGGTGATAGAAGCAAGGTCCAATGCTGTAAACAGCAATATTGCATAGGAACCTGGAATGTCAGGTCCATGAATCAAGGCAAAGTGGTCAAGTGAGATGGGTCAAATGAGATGGCAGCGAACTGAAATGGACTGGAATGTGAATTTAACATTCTTAGGAATCAGGCAGGAACTCAGAAGAAATGGACTGGAACAAGGTGACTTGGATGCAATCTGAAAACTCAGATGACCATTATATCTACCAACCAGTAATGCTGAAGAAGCTGAAGTTGAATGGTTCAGAAGACCTACAAGACCCTCAGAAAGAACCTGGAGTAACAGGCAAATTTGGCCTTGTTTGGTCAACAGGCAAAGACTAATAGAGTCTGAAAATGCTTCCAACAACACAAGAGAAGACTCTATACATGGACATTGGATGAAATCAGATTGATTATATTCTTTCAAAGAAAAGCTCTATATAGACAGAATGATCTCTTATTGCCAAATACAGACTTTTCCAAGGAAAACCACAAACCATTCAATATCAAACAGTAATCCAAGTCTAGATAGAGTGCCTGATGAACTATGGAATGTCATGACATTGTACAGGAGACAGGGTCAAGAATCCCTGTGAAAAGAAATGCAAAAAAAGATGGCTGTCTGGGGAAGAATAGCTGTGAAAAGAAGAGAATATAAGCATTTACACATCTGAATGCAGAGTTCCAAAGAATAGCAAGAAGAGATAAGAAAGCCTTCTTCAGTGATCAATGCAAAGAAATAGAGGAAAACAACAGAATGGGAAAGACTAGGGATCTCTTGAAGAAAATCGGAGATACCAAAGGAATATTTCATGCAAAGATGGGCTCGATAAAGGACAGAAATGTTATGGACCTAACAGAAGCAGAAGATATTAAGAAGAGATGGCAAGAATACACAGGAGAACTGTACAAATAAGATCTTCATGACCCAGATAATCACGATGGTGTGATCACTGATCTAGAGCCAGACATCCTGGAATGTGAAGTCAAGTGGGCCTTAGAAAGCATCACTACAAACAAAACTCGTGGAGGTGATGGAATTCCAGTTGAGCTATTCCAAATCCTGAAAGAAGATGCTGTGAAAGTGCTGCACTCAATATGCCAGCAAATTTGGAAAACTCAGCAGTGGCCACAGGACTGGAAAAGGTCAGTTTTCACTCCAATCCCAAAGAAAGGCAATGCCAAAGAATGCTCAAACTACCGCACAATTGCACTCATCTCACACGCTAGTAAAGTAATGCTCAAAATTCTCCAAGCCAGGCTTCAGCAATATGTGAACCATGAATTTCCTGATGTTCAAGTTGGTTTTAGAAAGGGCAGAGGAACCAGAGATCAAATTGCCAACATCTGATGGATCATAGAAAAAGCAAGAGAGTTCCAAAAAAGCATCTATTTCTGCTTTATTGACTATGCCAAAGCCTTTGACTGTGTGGATCACAATAAACTGTGGAAAATTCTGAAAGAGATGGGAATACCACACCACCTGATCTGCCTCTTGAGAAATTTGTATTCAGGTCAGGAAGCAACAGTTAGAACTGGACATGGAACAACAGACTGGTTCCAAATAGGAAAAGGAGTTCGTCAAGGCTGTATATTGTCATCCTGTTTATTTATTTCACATATAAGCTGTAGCAGATTTCTAATATAAACATTTGATGTTCCATACTTTTATATTTTCATTAAAAAGTATAATCTAGAATGGTATTTAAATAATAACTTAATCTTATATGCATATAAAGAAAACAGATGCTCAGTATTTAGATAGTGACTATTTTTTAAAATTCCTCATGGGTACATTGGCATGCATTATAGTAAATACTTGAAATACTTTGCTTTATTTATAATATAGTGGTGATCTTATGTTCTCCTTTAGTTGGATTGGCTATGACTCATTGGTTCTGGGGATCAGACTCTAGAAATATGAAATGAATAAAAGTCCTTTCATTCACTTGTTCACTCATTCATAGCTCTTCCAGCAAAATGTATTAAAATAGGTGGAGAAGGGATAGGCTACCCACTCCAGTGTTCTTGGGCTTCCCTGGTGGCTCAGCTGGAAAAGAATCCACCTGCAATGCAGGAAGAACACCTGGGTCCAATCCCTGGGTTGGGAAGATCCCCTGGAGGAGGGTATGGCAACCCACTCCAGTATTCTTGCCTAGAGAATCCCCATGGACAGAGGAGCCTGGCAGGCTACAGTCTCTGGGGTCACAAAGAGTTGGACACCACTCAGTGACTAAGCATAGACATGCGCTGTGCTATTCCTTGACTTATAGTCAAAAGGAAAAAGAAAACTAAAAATGCAGCCTGGTGGTATGTTCTGTGCTAGAGGTTCAAATGATGCAATGGAACATCAGAGCTGGAGGTCAGGAGGGTTCAGTGAAGAAGGAATTTTCAGTTCAAAGACTCATTGGACTTAGCCAAATTGAGCAATTCATTGACGAACATGGAAATGACCCATTCCTGTAAAAGAGCAGGCGGAAAAAGTGAATTTGTAAGCAGGAGGCAATGAAACAGACGCCAGGCACCCTTATGAATCCTCAGGGTGAGGAATTAAGAGATGGCAATTGCCGGGAGCCGGCATATTGCATATTGAGTGCATATTGAGTGCAGCACTTTCCACAGCATCATCTTTCAGGATCTGGAGTAGCTCAACTGGAATTCTATCACTGCCGGTAGCCAGCGTGAGGAACTCCGCCCATGACAAAGGTCATGAGGAAGGAGGCTTGGCATAAGCAAAGGCGGGATCGAGCTTCAGGAGTCCCCTGGAAATTCTCGAGCATATACCCCCAAAACCAGAGTCTGCCTACTTTCTGCTTTGTGCTTTCACCTACACCTCTGACTTTACGGGGGGCTGTCCCCCACTACCTCTCAGAAAAAAGAGTTAGCTTACAGTTCCAGTTAATAATTCCTGGGTGTGACAGTGTTTAACCTACAAACTCCTTTGGAAATCCAATTGTTCAGAGCCTCCCAACTGTGAGAGGCAGGAGATGTTCTAAACTGTGTAAACACAGATTCTTTTGAGTAGTTAAAAGATTGATTAGAAATTGTATTGGTGAAGGGATTTTCACTTGTTGGGCCAATGTTTGCTGCTAAGTTTCCATATCCCTTACCTGCTGTGTCCCTGGCAGTGTATTGATTAATATAATTGGTGTAAGTAGTAGCTTTAATGTTTGTAACCTGGGACCCTTGAGTTAATTCTTTTTCTTGTTGTAGCCCACCACACCTTTGCTCTGTAGGAATGCAGCTTTATCTAATGCTTTTGGAGGGTGGCTCTGACCAATCACCTTTGGAGAAAAATAAGTTTTCTGAAGAAAGGGTCTTAAAATGTTAACAGGCCTCCGGGCCAGAAGATGATGCAAATCACCTAAGCTTTTGCATATGATAAGTTTGCAGGAAGAAAGCCTGGCTTGCTGCCTGACTCTACCCCTTCCCCCATTATCCTCTATGCATAACTTAAGGTATAAAAACTACTTTGGAAAATAAAGTGCGGGCCTTGTTCACCGAAGCTTGGTCTCACCATGTCGTTCTTTCTCTTACCTTCTGGCTGAATTATTCAGCCTCTTTTCTCCACTGAATTTCCTCACTGAGCTATCCTTATTTCAGCCTCTTTTCTTCACTGAATTTTACTGAGCTATCCTCATTCTATTACTCTTTATATCCTTAATTAACATTTAATTAAGCAATTGTTTCCTGATCTTCGCCTACGCCGTCTCTCCTTCGAATACCCTGGATCAGCCGGGGCTGGTCCCCGGCAGGCGATGGGGTGAACCTGTCCGTGTTTTACATCTAGGGCTCAGGTAGCACATTTCGGTGCTGGGAATTTGGGATGTCGGCACTCCCACCAAGCTTGTTGAACCCTGTCTTTAGCCAGTAGTGGGAGGAGGTGGAGCCTAGGGTTGTTGAATGAGGTGCCCTCATGCTGCTGCCTCCTGACAGCCTGTGACCTCAGGGAAGCCGTTTTCTTGTTCCGAGCTCTAAGAATGAGTGGTCCAGGGAACAAGGTGAAAACCGCATCCCTTTGTCCAACCCTGCCCTGTAAGTCACACACAGTCACTTCTGTTAAACTGTATGAGTTACAATGAGTCACAGTTCAGTTCAGTTCAGTCCTCAGTCATGTCCGACTCTTCGCGACCCCATGAATCGCAGCACGCCAGGCTTCCCTGTCCATCACCAACTCCCGGAGTTCACTGAGACTCACGTCCATTGAGTCAGTGATGCCATCCAGTCATCTCATCCTCTGTTGTCCCCTTCTCCTCCTGCCCCCAACCCCTCCCAGCATCAGAGTCTTTTCCAATGAGTCAACTCTTTGCATAAGATGGCCAAAGTACTGGAGTTTCAGCTTTAGCATCATTCCTTCCAAAGAACACCCAGGACTGGTCTCCTTTAGGATGGACTGGTTGGATCTCCTTGCAGTCCAAGGGACTCCCAAGAGTCTTCTCCAAAACCATAGCTCAAAAGCATCAATTCTTCAGTGCTCAGCTTTCTTCACAGTCCAACTCTCACATCCATACATGACCACTGGAAAAATCATAGCCTTGACTAGATGGACCTTGTTGACAAAGTAATGTCTCTGCTTTTGAATATGCTATCTAGGTTGGTCATAACTTTCCTTCACAAGCCTTCCCAAATTCAAGGGAGAAGAGGACATGAAGGAGGGTCCAAGCCACATCGTGTGGAATGGGAGGATTCTGGGGCCATCTTTGAACCATGCGCTCTCTTGCCATTCATCACTCTAACAATAAAAAAGTCTGGCTGGCTTCCTCCTAAGTCTCATTTGTTCTAATTTTTCATTGGCTTTACTCTAGTTTCTCAATGAAAATGATCCCTTTCATCTTCATAGACGAACTTCTGAATATCTAATCAGAGTGCTTTGATTTTTTTTTAAAAATATATTGTCACCAAAGAAAGTGACATATTCAAGAATGGAGACTGCCAGCATTGTGTTTTTGACATTCACTGGCTTATGAAATTGTAAAGCATTCTAAAAGGACCAAAGGCTTAGAGATTTGATGAAATAAGTCATTTTAGTTATCATTATATTTTTAGCAAAAAGAGAAAATTCATGATGAAATACTCTCCAACTCTTTGGAGATCATCTATTTTTTCCCTCTATAGTCTTTGGCTCTCTCTGCAACCTTTGACACCATTGGCTATTTAATACATGAACTTCTCTTGTTTTTCAAGCTTTCTTGTCATCATATTTGGTGGGGCTAGTGGTAAAGGGCCTGCCTGCCAATGCAGCAGACCTAAGAGATGCAGATTCGATCCCTGGGTCAGTAAGATCCTCTGGAGAAGGAAATGGCATCCCACTCCAGTATTCTTGCCTGGAGAATTCCATAGACAGAGGAGGCTGGTGGGCTACAGTCCATGGGATCACAAAAAGTCAGACACAACTGAAGCGACTGAGCACAGCACAGCCTTCTGAGCAGAACTGCCTTTCTCCCTTTTCCTTTAGACTTTCTGTGTCCAACCATTAAGGACCAGTATATAATTTTACACAATTTTCCTAAGCAACTTTATCATCTTGTATGGTTTTATTACCACCAGTGTTCTGTATTGCTGTAACCAATAATTCAGAATTCTGGACACACATATCCAATTACGCCCTAGGCATCTCCATGGAATTAAAGTCACCTGAATTCCCCAGGTCCAAAATTAAAATCATCGTCTTCTCTTCCAAACCGGTTTCTGTTTTTAAATTTTCTTTTCTCCGTGCTGGTGCTGTTATGTAGATGGTCGTCCAAACGAGAGACTCTCCAGCTGGGCACTGATTTCACTGCTGCCCTAATTCACGAACAGACTCCTTTCCTAGGTCCTGCTGTTTACGCTTTCTAGACCTTTCTGCTCCGTGTGTCCCCTCCGCCCCAGTCACCACTGCCCTGGCGGAAGCTTCCATTTTCCTTATCTAGTCACCAGGATCATCCGAGTATTAATAACCACTGATTCATTTTGCAAAGAGCTGTCACAGAAATCTTCTAAGAGCTGGATGCGAGCATATCACAACCCTGCTTAGAATTTTTAAACGACTCCCCGTAGAGTTCAGGGAACATTGCTGTGATTGAAACTGCCTTCTATTTTTCTCGCAGCAGACTTAGGACTACACTTTCCAGCCAAAGAAAATTTCTTGCCCTGCCTTAAATCATTATTCTGGAGGTGGCTCTCATAATAACTGTGCTATGGCTGTAGGTGCCAGCATCCTTGAAGTCCTCTAGTGGCCTTGTCTTGGTCCCTGTTGACCTTGAACTTCCCAATTCCATGGGGCCAGAGAGCATCGGCTGGCTTCCTGTCCTTCTTTGAGCTGTGATCCACTCTGGGTTGGGTGGGAAAGTGCGGGGGTAGGAAGGAAACATTCTACAAAAGCATTATTGAACCTGAATCTGTTCATAAATGGGTTCCTGAACCCAGAACTTGGGTTCCTGACCTGTCGCCTTTAAGGAGCAGGTGTTTTTTTTTTTTTTTACTTATTTAACTTTTTTAAGATTATTATTATTATTTTTTATGTGGACCATTTAAAAGTCTTTATTGAGTTTGTTACAATAATGCTTCTGTTTTGTGTTTCTGGTTTTTGACCACAAGGAATGAGAGATCTTTGTTCCCCAACCTGGTATGGAACCACACCCCTGCTTTGGAAATGCAGAGTCTTAATCACTAAACTGCCAGGAATGTCCCTTAATTTATTTTTTTTTGATGTGTATTGGAGTATACTTTTGGTTTCTTCCCTGATGGCTCAGATGGTAGAGAATCTACCTGCAATGCGGGAGACCCGGGTTTGATCCCTGGGTCGGAAAGATCCCCTGGAGGAGGGAATGGCAGCCCACTCCAGTGTCTTGCCTGAGAATTCCATGGACAGAGGAGCCTGGCAGGCTACGGTCCACCAGGTCGCAAAGAGTCAGACATGAGTGAGGGACTAACACTGTCTTATTTTATGTATCAGAGTGATGATTCCAAGCTCTTTACCTTCCAGCTTATTATATTGTTGTTGCTGTTGTTTAGTTGCTAAGTCATGTCTGACTTTTTGCCACCACATGGACTGTAGCACGCTAGGCTCCTCTTTCCATGGGATGTCCCAGTCAAGAATATTGGAGTGGGTTGCCATTTCCTTCTGTAAGGGATCTTCCTGAGTCAAGGATTGAACTTGCGTCTCCTGCATTGGCAGGCATGTGCTTTACCATTGAGCCACCAGGGATGCCCAGCCTGTTATGTTAAATGTGACTAATTATTTGTAAGGATAAACATGATGTTAATATGAAAAGCTTATGTTATATATTACTTGTTACATATTACATAATATATATTACTTCTAAATCATTATTATTATTAACCAACTTCTATGTCAGGCTCCTAACTTAAGTATTTATTTCTACCCATATATCTGTTTTCCAAAATGCTTTGAATTGTGCCAAACTACAGGTCCTCTCTTCCATGGAGCTGACACACCCAGACAGACATCGGGCAGTAGATGCAGTCGAGGGGCTTTTACACATTATTCCACTTAATTTAGTTGTCACTATCTGGAAATGGATGTGAAAGTTGGACTATAAAGAAAGCTGAGTGCAGAAGAATTGATGCTTTTGAACTGTGGTGTTGGAGAAGACTCTTGAGAGTCCCTTGGACTGCAAGGAGATCCCACCAGTCCATCCTAAAGGAGATCAGTCCTGGTTGTTCATTGGAAGGAATGATGCTGAAGCTGAAACTCCAGTGCTTTGCCCACCTCATGCGAAGAGTTGACTTATTTGAAAAGACCCTGATGCTGGGAGGGATTAGGGGCAGGAGGAGAAGGGAACAACAGAGGATGAGATGGTTGGATGGTATCATTGACTCAATGGACATGAGTTTGGGTAAACTTTGGGAGTTGGTGATGGACAGTGAGGCCTGCTGTGCTTCGATTCATGGGGTCACACAGAGTTGGACACGACTGAGTGACTGAACTGAACTGAACTGATCTGGAGATGCAAATACTGAACTGAACTGATCTGGAGATGCAAATACTGACTCACTTTGTAGAGGAGACTGAGACCAAGGGAACTCGATTATCCACATTCACAGGTTAGGAAGAAGAAGAAACTGTATTTCTTCTTTATTTTCTGACTTCAATTCCACAAAGATCTTCAATTTGAGGCAGTAATACTCAATCACCTAAAATAGCTATGAACAATGCAAGACAGCATACATTCAGGTGCAAGAAGCTGTGATAATTGCACTCTGATGATTTTTGCCTTTCTCTGCAGTCACCTAGTAATAGAGGCAAGGGTCAGATTCATTTCTCCATTGTCTTAGAGACCCAAGGAATATTCTCTGCTCTGCATTTTAAGCTTAAAGGCAAGCAGTTGGAATATGTAATATACATATATCCCTGCTCCTGTTACAATGTTGAAATGTTGCAGGCATTTTAAGCAGTTTTCCTCATTCACAAATGATCACTCAAGTAAGAGTTGACAGGAACTTTATGGGACTGAAGAAACGAATCACCCTCAGTTAAGATAAATTATGATTTTATTCATGGAACTTTTATTTTCCAAATAGCAGAAGTTGATATTCCTTCTCTCTAGAAGCAGGATTGAAGGATAATTTTGATTCTTGTAGACTTATCAATATACAATGTATCTTAAATGACAGCAGTAATTATATCATCACAAGTACTGAAGTTGGAGACCTTTATTTATTAATTCCCTTAGACTCACAGTATGTTTAGTAATAATGGTAAGTTGATTCCTAAAATGACAATTTTTCTTCATGAACATAATTTAAAGATTTAAGTATTTAGAGTATTTGCTTTCTTTATGGTTCTTTTATGGCATGTCTGTTTTTGACATTATGGATCATTCCAAAATAAACCTTCCCTTGTCCTGGATGAGTCAACCGGTCAGTTTCATTGGTTTTGTATTATGTTCTTAGTATTGGGTTATACTATCTATTTCTTCCACTTTATGGTTAAGAAATTTTAAAAAGTTATCAAGTAAAAGTATATTGAAGTGCATTAAATTTCACCATTTACTAGACCAGTTTCTGGCATTCACTATGGGCATTAGTTTAACTATGTCTTTCAGATTATTCAGAGTTCATGTGTGAGGAGCAGACTTAAGTTTCTGTATCCAAGCAGGTGTTATAAACATTAATAAACCCCCACAAAAACCCTGGGAAAGGAGGACGCTATTATGTCTACTTTGTAGATAAAGAACTTGCAGCTTGTAATCAGGCCACAGTGAGCCAGACATAGAAGAGTTTCCCATAAACAGTGAGACAGAATCACAGGTTTGTACTCCAAAATACAGCAGTCATTTCTGGTAATCGCCTTTATTTGTGATTTTTATGCAGTAAACATTAATTTAGTTTGTACTATATGCAAGGCATTAAGCCCATCTGCATGGGGCCTTGTCATAAAATTAGTTCTAAGCACAGTCTTCCTTAAGAATTGCTTTCTTATTCAAGACACTTGTATTCACAGTTGCTTGGCATCTTAGATTGGTCTGTATTCTTCCTTCTATCTTTTTGTTATGAATTTAAGAACAGCTGGTATTTGCTTTACCCACTCCCCACCACCCTTTCCTTGCACGTAATCTGCTTCCACACCCCTTCCCTTATTTCTGTGAGGGTTCTGAAGAAGAGATACCTCTTCTCATCTTTAAAGTAACCCCGTCGCTTTTTGCTTCCTGAAGTTTTTTGCTCCCATACTATGCATTCTTTCTCCAATCCTTTCAGTATCAATTATATGCATTCTTCCATCTAAATTTTCTATTTAAAAGTCTCAGTTCAGTTGCTCAGTCGTGTCTGACTCTTTGCGACCCCATAGACAGCAGCAGGCCAGGTCTCCCTGTCCATCACCAGCCCCCGGAGCTTGCTCAAACTCAAGTCCATCGAGTTGGTGATGCCATCCAACCATCTCATCCTCTGTTGTCCGTGTCATACAGAGAGAAGTGAGTCAGAAAGAGAAAAACTAATATTGCATGCTAACATACAGATGGAATCTAGAAAACTGGTGCAGATGATCTTATTTGCAAGCAGAACTAGAGACACAGATGCAGAGAACAAATATGTGGATACCAAGGTGGAACGGGGATGGGTGGGAGGAATCGGGTTATTGGGATTGGCATGTGTACACTACTGTCTATAAAATGGATCATGAGAACTCACCATAGAGCACAGGCAACGCTACTCAGCGCTCTGCAGTGACCTGATGGGAAAGAAGTCCAAAAAGGAGGGGCTATATGTTGATGTATGGGGACTATCCTGGTGGCTTAAATGCTAAAGAATCTGCCTGCAACGCAGGAGACCCAAGTTCGATCCCTGGGTTGGGAAGATCCTCTGAAGAAGGAAATGGCAACCCACTCCAGTCTTCTTGCCTGGAGAATCCCATGGACAGAGGAGCCTGGTGGGCTGCAGTCCATGGGGTCGCAAAGAGTCGGACATGACTGAGTAACTAACACGCATACACATATGTACATGTATAGCTGATTCACTTTACAGTACAGTGGAAACCAACACAACATTGTAAAGCAACTATACTCCTAGACAAATTAATTTCAAAAGCAAAAAAAAAAAAATAAGTCTAGCAGTCTTCTCCCTTGCACATTACTATCCTATTTTCATGTCTTTAATAGTCAGGCCTTTTAACGTGTGTTCTCATATCCATTGTGATCCTTCCCTTAGCATTCTTTTTTTTTTTTTTTTTTCTGCAACAGGTTGCAAGCTCTTGAGTTTAGCACATCACAGACTTAGATACTTCCATGCTACAGACTTCGTGTCTGCGTCTCTCCAAAATTTGTACTTGGAAATCTCAGTGCCCAGTGTTAGGAGGTAGGGGCTTCGGGGTGATTTGGCTATAAGGGCAGAGTGAGCCCTCGTGGATGAGAGTATTGCCCTTATGGCAAAGACCCTTAAGAGACCCCCAGCCCCTTCCACCTACCACCTGGAGGTATCAGAAGTTGGCTGTGTCAACTCAGAAGAGGGCCTTCATGGTCCGTGCTGTCCTCATCTTGGACTTCTAGCCTCCAGAACTATGAGAAATAACATTTTTGTTATAAGCTATGCAGTTTGTGATATTGTGTTATAGCTGCCCAAATGAACTAAGCCATCACATAACCAGATAATCAATGCTTCATTCCATATCTTATAGCTCTTATTCAAATTTAAAATACTTTTTCCTAATTTAACATTGCTGCACAAGTGTCTTTCTTCAAATTCTAATATTTCTAAGATTCTAACCTTACATGGTCTTCTTGACACCATAGATAGGTGTGAATATATATAGTAAATAGATATTTTGCTAAATATATAGTATATAAGCATATATTATATATTGCAAGCATATATCTTATAAATACATATGTATATTTAGTTTTCTCTCAGCTTCTTCTTTGTTATCTGTGCACCTCCTCTCTTCTCTTATCACCAAATGCTTCGGGAAACAATCCAGCCCTCTGCTCTTGCAGGGGGAACTTCCACCATCTGTTCAATTACCTGCTGCCTTGTTAAGTGGAGCAGATGACTGCACCCTGGACGGGGCAGATAAGGAACAATGTCTAGAACTAAAGGACTCGAGAGATAGAGAAATAACACCTCCTCTTTTGCATTTAGATAAGCTCAGCTTGCGCACTGAGAACCCGTTCGGCCATCCTTGTGAAGAGGTTCTGCCGTCTGGTCTTGAGTCTTTGCCTGAGAAGAGCGGTGCTGAAGAATCCCTCACAGGTAACTTCACGCAGGGCTCTGCTGACCTGTCACTGCCTGCAGTTCGCCTGTAGGGAGCACGCGTTTGTTTCGGTATCCTATTTGGGACTACGTGACCATTCACCTGTTTTGTGATCTCAATAATAAACTAGGAGGTCCAGAGCACATTTTCCACAGACTTTGTGAACCAATTTCTGTGTTGGAGTTTTCTTACTCCTAATTACTCCATACCCTAAATTAAAAAAAAAGAAAAGAAAAGAAAAAATTAGCACAAGCTTGCCATTATATTCAGTCAAATATTCCACATTTCCAATATTTTATTTCTCATTAGAACACTGTGTCTTCAAGTCTTATTTTTATGATTTCTAAACATGCTGCAGTATATGTCTCATAAGGCCTTTTGCACTCTAATGTAATAAAGCGTATAGAATCCCTTTGTGTATATGCAAACAAAAGTGAATCCCTTTAAGTCTTTATACAATTCTCTTGATTTTATTTTTCTTATAGTTTTATTAGCCTTGTACGTGCTATCCAATACTTTATTTATTTTCTGTTATGTTGAATATTATTTACCTAAAGTAGCAATGATATTTTACACAATTACTAAACCCTGTAATGCTGGAGAGAAATAGATTTGGAACTAAGTGGCAAAAGAAAAAAAAAATTATCTTGAATTTTAGTTACCCTTCATATGAATTTCTCTCTACATATATACATTTATTAATTCCTATACAAAATGATATGCGCTATTTCTATATGTTATAGTTCTTGATTGGTAAAACATGTTTTATTTTCTAATTATTTATTATATACCTATTTTTTCTAGTAGGAAAAAAATATACTCTCATTCACCCAAATGTAATTATAGAAATTACCAAAATATGTGACATAAACATAACCAGTAGAAATAGTGGCTACTAAATATTTAGCCGTCCTCTTTTTTCTTCACATATTGTGTTTATAAACATGCACACACGCAATTGTTTTGTACTATTTAGCAAGGTGTTTTTTTAGCAACTTATAAATGTGTGTGTATGTATGTGTATTAATTTTGCTAAAGCATTTTAATATTTTTTAGTGAGAACTTCATCGTGAAAACTGATTAGATTAAAAAATATTCTGCCTTTTTTTAAACCAGTTTAAACCATTGCAGAGATCATCCTAAAAATCAAACTTTTAAGAAGGCTTTTCACAAGATCTGTACATTTTTTTCATAATACAAAGATTAAATCATTTAATGTGCCAATATGCTAATGCCTTATTCTTAATGTATATTTCTGAATTCTGTTCTATTTTTCCTGCTTATTTTGGAGTCAAGTTTCTTTAAAAACCTATTGCTAATAAAGGATTGTGGTGTAGACCTACATATAAAAACGTATTAATGCATGCTTTTCTAATAGTGAAGATAATTGTATAAAACTCATAGTGAATGTATGACTTCTCCAAGTCTCAGGAATTAGCTGCAATATGGTGCTATGGGAAAAAGCAAAACTGAATTCAGAATACTCTGTACTTTGATCCTATAATATCTGATCTATTACTTAACTTCTCTCAATCTCTTTCATCTCAGTATTAAAAAGAGGGAAATAACATGGAATTTACCTTTCACACGCCATCGTGAATATCACAATATTTACATGAGTATCATGTGAATAACATGAGGCAACTGTGCCCAGGAAAAGTCAGCCATTGAATCAGGATTAAAACATGACTTTGGTTGTCAAACTGCATAGGCTCAAGTTCCATCCCTCTTACCCATTAGCTGGATGACTTTCATCAAGTTAGTGAGACTTTTGGTATCTTGGTTTTCTCGTTCATGAAGTGGATGTGTTCATGGGGTTGCAAAAAGTTGGACACGACTGAGCGACTTTTAAAATAAATAAAAAATAAATGATGATCACAATAGTATTCATTGTAGGATTACTATGAAGCTGAATCATGTTGTTAATTGCAAATTAGTTGATAATATTGACTAACAAATTAAAACAGGAGGAAGTAGTCAAGAGATTTTAAATGAAGCGTCAGCAAAATAATTGTTTTCCTATTTCAAGAATTAAATGCAGAACTAATCATTCCCATATGTGTTCGTCCCCAAAATTAAACAGAGAAAAGAAAACAAGAAAAAAAAAAAAGAAGAAGAAATGCAGTGCTCCATGCAGTGGAAGGAAGCTATGTCCCTGTCTGCTCCTTAGCGGCTGAAATTTGTCTTTCAAATAGCAAAATAGAATAGTAAACACCCAGAAACATTCATTGTGAAGAGCAGTCCTGGCATCCTTCAGTGCTTCTTTCTCTTTTCCTGTAATTGCATTTATTTATTTATGCATTTACTCACTCCTGTCCCTGCTGGGTCTTCATTGCTGCGCTGGCTTCCTCCAGTCGCGGTGAGTGGGGGCTCCTCTCTGGTGGTGGTGCACGGGCCTCTCTTTGCCACGGCGTCTCTCCCTGTGATGCTCTAGGGCTCCAGGTTTCAGTAGCTGCCGCACGTGAGCTCAGCAGTTGCAGCTTCTGGGCCCCCGCACAGGCTCAGTAGTCCTGATGCATGGGCGTAGCCTCCAGACTAGGGATCGAACCTGTGTCTCCTGCACTGGCAGGTTGATTTCTTACCACTGAACCACCAGGAAAGCACAATGCTTGTCTTTAAAAAGCTTGTGGAGCATTTTTCCCCTCTTGTATATTTAATGCATTTTAATATGAATATGTCTATATAAATTCTTACAGTTTGAAGACAGTTGTAAATTAATATTATGAAGAATGCCTAATAATTTTATCAAGAACCATTGGAAAACATACAGGAATGGAGTCACCTTTGTTGACCATAATTCCAGGAAAGGAAGAATATGAAGCACATAAAAGTAAAATCCACTTATTGGCCATCCATCATCACTCATTTCATAGCAGAGCTATTCAAATGAACCTTATTTTCTAATTAAGAATTTCCTTTATGGCCAGTAAATTACTTCCATGATTTGCCCTGTAGCTCTGCAGAATGCCACCATCACACTCTGTCTCAGATATAATGGAGGAAATTTCTATATTCATAAAATGAATGTTTTCTGTCCAGAATTGCTTTTGATTAGTATGAGCTACATTACTGACACTGCCTTTTTCTGGGAAAGAACCCTGAGTATATTTTATCAAAGTGCAGTAACTGTGCTGGAAGTAAGATAGCAATGGCATTCGTTAGCTTTGATTCTAATGGCTGTAAGAGCCACAGAAAAGTAGGACTTTGTGCTACCTTTGCATAAAATAATGACTGTCCATTGCGTGCCAGCTTTCATGGACTTAATTTGTGTAAAGATGATAATGCTTGGCGTGTTCTTAGAGCTTTTACTTCCTGAAGCTCCACTTTTCATTTCTGAACGTGCCTGTCAGTGTCGCCAGAAGAATCAGTGAAAACGACCTTGGCCTTCGGCATGAGTGGTCTAAATTGAAAGAAGCATATTTAGAGGGCTGAGACCCAGCCACAAACCCAACAGCCAGCTGGATAATAAAGCAAAGGCAGCTGCCAGCCCAGCTGTGCAATGCGCTCGTGGGGCGGTGTTTGGTTCAAGACTCACTCGCCTGCCTCATATCTGCACCCAGAGAGCTGCTTCCACTGGGGTCTGTGAATTTCACTCCTCTTCTAAACTACCTGAGGATATCTGCTCAGCCTAAATTGTGTGTTTATTGTCCTTATTGTTTAAAATTCTGCTTTATCCGTGCAGGACTTGTAGAAACTTTTTAAAATTTCTTTATGTGTTTGGTCAAACCAGTCAGTCCTAAAGGAAATCAACCCTGAAATGCATCCCAATGAATATTGGGAGGACTGATGCTGAAGCTGAAGCTTCAATACTTTGGCCACCTGATGTGAAGAGCTGACTCATTGGAAAAGACCCTGATGCTGGCAAAGACTGAGGGCAAGAGGAGAAGGGAATGACAGAGGATGAGATGGTTGGATGGCATCACTGGTTTAATGGACATGGGTTTGAACAAACCCTGGGAGACGATGAAGGACAGGCAAGCCTGGCGTGCTGCAGTCCATGGGGTCGCAAAGAGTTGGACATGACTGAGCGACTGAACAACGAATGAACAGTGTGTTTGACTCCATCTGGTCTCAGTTGCAGCCCCTGGATCTTCATTGCATCACGTAGGATCTTTCGTTGGGGTTCCCAGACTCTCTACTTGTGGCACATGGGCTCCAGAGGGTTCAGGCTCAGTAGTGTCAGCCAAGCATGCAACTAGCATGCGGGATCTTAGCTCTCGGACCAGGAATCAAACCAGCCTCCCCTGCGTTGCAAGGCGGGTTCTTAAGCATTGAACCTCTAGGAAAGTACCTCCACTTAGGATTAAAAAACAAAACTCTAGACTGGCCAAAGCAAAACAAAACTGCCTTTGTCTGAACTATCCACAATTGTCTTTGAGAAGTCAGCAGACAGCTGTGAATTGTCCGACAATTCACATATGAAGATAGCATGATGCTATTTATAAATGTTATACCTAGAGAGGCATTGGTAGGTGGAGAGAGAATGCACAGTGCCATTAAGGGAGGTGGAAAGAATACACAGAGTTGTCTGGAATCTGACTGACTGGGGCGTTTGTCTGTCCCAGCCCATGCCTCTTCCTCAGGGTTGGCAAGTTGAGATTATGACTTACAGACGAGCATGTAAGGAGATCTTGGTTTATAGATGAGCGTGTAAGGAGACAAGAAGATTGAAGGAGGTTACACGGTAGATGCCATGGAAGATGGGGGCTGGTCTCAGGTGGATCCTAATCTTTGACAGTACAGGTTTTCATTTCAGATTAATGTTTTGCTCGGATGTAAATTTCAATATTTGTTTTTTTTTTTTTAAATCAAGATAATACCTAGGATCTTTACACCAAATCGCCTTAAAGCAGTGCTTTCAAAGAATAAAGCAATAGAAACTCAAATCATAGTGCTTTATCATGTGATTTTAGACGATTTCAACTACCAAATGCCCCAATCTATTTTCCAAGATTACTTTGATCTATTACCAGGGGTGATCTTATAATCTAAAGTTATATTACACTTAAAAATAAATAGATTTGTAGAAATATTTCCAAGAGATCCAGCATCTGAGAAAGGAAGCTTTCAGTGACGCATGTTTATTTTGTCAGAAGTTGCCATCTGATTATTATTTGGTAGCAGTCTTAAAGGGAGGCGAAGTCTACTAATATTATCACTCTGTAATCCAGAATGTTTTCCTCTGAAATGAAAAAAAGCAAAATGAATGGAGACACACAGTTGAAACCTAGAAACATTAACAGAATACAACCCGCTTCCACGTTTTCAAGTTGTGAAAGGCCAAATTCAGGACTAAAGTTAGACCACAATCTTTGAGTGGTTCTTATTCCCCTTTGGATGGTTCTTATTCTCCAATGCTGGCATCTGGCATGGACCAAGCCAAATCTCAGCCTGAGAGGTTCTACTATTTGCAGTGGATGTACAGCAAGTAAAAGGGCTTCCCGGGTGGCCCTAGTGGTAACAAAACAAAACGAAACACTTGTCAGAGCAGGAGACTTAAGAGACACAGGTTCCATCGTGGGGATGGGAAGATGGCCTGGAGGGGGAAATGGCAACCCACTCCAGGATTCCTGCCTAGATAACCCCAGACAGAGGAGTGTTGCAGGCTATAATCCACAGGGTCTCAAAGAGTTGGACATGACTGGACTGACTTAGCACGCATGCACAGACTGCTGCTGCTGCTAAGTCGTGTCAGTCGTGTCTGACTCTGTGTGACCCCATACACGGCAGCCCACCAGGCTCCCCCATCCCTGGGATTCTCCAGGCAAGAACATTGGAGTGGGTTGTCATTTCCTTCTCCAATGCATTAAAGTGAAAAGTGAAAGTGAAGTCGTTCAGTCGTGTCCGACTCCTAGTGACCCCATGGACTGCAGCGCACCAGGTTCCTCTGTCCATGGGATTTTCCAGGCAAGAGTACTGGAGTGGGTACTCCAGTGGGCACTCCACAAGAGTGCCTTCTCCCATGCACAGACTGAGCAAAGCTCATAGGTGGCGTCAACATGGAAAGCCCTAATTGGCACTGCGCACCTTCTATAGGGAATGTGATGTCAAGTTTCTTGATTATCAATTTCTGCTACATCTTAAACAAGCCGACTTACCCTTCTTTCTTAAATGATTTGTCTTTCTTTGTCTTTCCTGAATTAAAGAAAAATAAATTTGGATATCATTTCAAATATTCCAACACATGGCTATGTTATCTATTTGTACAGCATAACATCCTTTATATAATCTCAGATCTGAATGAAACAAACTGTCTTCTATTTGAAATAATAGTGGCAACTACCCTTTATTTAGTGCTGACTTTGAACTGTGGACTTTGCATTCATGGTCTTTAGTCAAGCCATGGATTATCTGTGACAGATATCATCCCTCTTTTGTAGATGGGAACACTGAGGCCCCGAGACACCAAGTAACTCAGCCAATGGTAGGAACAGATAAAGAAGGACATGAATTAAGCCCTTTAGACCTTGATGCCCTTGATAATACAGGACCTTTCTTTTGTCAGTATTCATAGTGATGCAATTTCAGTTAATGCAGATTTTCTCAAAGATCCATTGCACACATATTTTAATATTCAAAGGAAAGTCCTAGCAAATACCTTTACATGTGTCTTTTAAGGCAATGTTTTTTTCTGCAGAATCTCTACAGTTTCAATGCTACCGGGTATGTAATTGTTAGTATTCTCACATTTATTTCTTTAAATCATTATCAGGTAATGAGAGTAGTCAAAATATACCATGTGTCTTCTATGTGCAAAACTTATAATAGGCTGTCTTCAAGAATTGTTGTTGTTCAGTTGCTAAGTTGTGTCCAACTCTTTGCAATCCCATGGAGTGCAGCACACCAGGCTTCCCTGTCCTTCACTATCTCCCAGAGTTTGCTCAAAATCTCGTCCATTGAATCGGTGATGCCATCCAATCATCTTATCCTCTGTTGCAAATTAACTTGCTTAATTGTCATCAAGATTTGACTATTTAGATTATTATTTTATCTCTACCATCATCATCTTACCAATGAGGAAACTCAAAAACAGAGGTAAAGTGATATGTTTAAAGTTATACAGCCAGTTAGCGGCAGACCGAGAATCAAACTTGTCCTTTTGACATAGTCTAAAATCTTAGCCACTATGCCAAACTGTCTCTAAATAATACTTGCCTTAGTGTGAAAAGTGTTAGTTGCTTGGTCATGTCCAACTCCTTGCAACCCCATGGACTGTAGCCCACCAGGCTCCTCTGTCCATGGAATTCTCCAGGAAAGAATACTGGAATGGGAACCATTCCCTTCTCCTAGGGATCTTCCCAACTCAGGGATCGAACCCTGGTCTCTCTCATTGCCACCTGGTTAAAGGAAGTTTAATAGCACATTTGTTGCATACTATGTAATATATAATGTATATTGTCACCCTGCTTATTTAACTTATATGCAGAGTACTTCATGAGAGACGTTGGGCTGGAAGAAGCACAAGCTGGAATCAAGATTGCTGGGAGAAATATCAATAACCTCAGATATGCAGATGACACCACCCTTATGGCAGAAAGTGAAGAGGAACTCAAAAGCCTCTTGATGAAAGTGAAAGAGGAAAGTGAAAAAGCTGGCTTAAAGCTCAACATTCAGAAAACGAAGATCCTGGCATCTGGTCCCATCACTTCATGGGAAATAGATGGGGAAACAGTGGAAACAGTGTCAGACTTTATTTTTTGGGGCTCCAAAATCACTGCAGATGGTGATTGCCGCCATGAAATTAAAAGACGCTTACTCCTTGGAAGAAAAGTTATGACCAACCTAGATAGCATATTCAAAAGCACAGACATTACTTTGCCAACAAAGGTCCGTCTAGTCAAGGCTATGGTTTTTCCAGTGGTCATGTATGGATGTGAGAGTTGGACTGTGAAGAAAGCTGAGTGCCGAAGAATTGATGCTTTTGAACTGTGGTGTTGGAGAAGACTCTTGAGAGTCCCTTGGACTGCAAGGAGATCCAACCAGTCAGTCCATTCTGAAGGAGATCAGCCCTGGGATTCCTTTGGAAGGACTGATTCTGAAGCTGAAACTCCAGTACTTTGGCCACCTCATGCAAAGACTTGACACATTGGAAAAGACTCTGATGTTGGGAGGGATTGGGGGCAAGAAGAGAAGGGGATGGCAGAGGATGAGATGGCTGGATGGCATCACTGCTTTGATGGACATGAGTCTGAGTGAACTCCGGGAGTTGGTGATGGACAGGGAGGCCTGGCCTGCTGCGATTCATGGGGTTATGAAGAGTCGGACACGACTGAGTGACTGAACTGACTGACTGACTGACATAATAGAAAGCAATATTAAATTGAACCTGAAAGATAGAAATGTTTATTAAAACCACTTAGTTCTAAGATGTAATTAGAAAATCCATTGACTTACAGTCAACTGTATTTTACATCAACACTTTGTAAACAGAGTTGTGAATCATTTTTGGGCAGTGGGAAGCTACCATTATTTTTGTCACCATTATTTTGGTTCATATTTGTTAAGTGAGCAAATGACTATTTTTATAGTTATTCTCTCTCTGTTAAGCAAGCTTAAGTCAATCACTATGAATAGGAACAAACCATGAAAATTATTTTAAAAAAGGCATTTTCTGTAATCCAGTGGTATTCTATGAGCTGCCACAGATTCCATATTCATACCAAAAAAAAAAAAAGAAAAAAAAGTAACTGGCTCTGCATGCCTTGACTACCAAATCCCAAGGACCTTTCACTCCTTAAATGATTCTGTTGTCACTCATTAAGTTGCCGTAGGAGGTATAACCCCCCAACAGTGACTTCTGAGAGATAATAACCACAGCCGTGGCCTAGAGCACTTAGGTAGGAGACTACCCTTTTTCTTCAGGTGCTATTAAGCCCGTGGGGTAAAGCCCTTGACCTGTGGTGTCAACATAGCATCTTGGCCACGGTCACTGATGAAAGGGCCATCTACACGTGTGTTTAAGGTAGACTGCACAATAGACCACACATCGTTTATTAAAGTTCACGTGTCAAAACAGGCAGTCTTAGAGCTCTCGGTATCGTCTTTCAGCTGTGACCTGAAAGACAAAAGCAGAATGATCAGGCTGGAATAGACCTTGCAAGATTACTTAGTCCATTGCTTGAGCTTAAGGCAAACCATACAAGTATTGTATACACTAGTCGACCCGTCAACCAAGATTTATTTTATATTCACAGGTGCACAGCCTTGTATAGGATCTGGCCCTCTACACCATCAGAGTCATGTTTTCCCAAGGGTTTGAGTCATTCTCAAGTGGAGCCCACAAAGGTTCAGAAGCAGTGTTCTGTTTATTTTAGTACAAAAAAGATAGTGTCACTAATGTTCACCGTTCATTGTGGGTAGTGGCAGGAATAAACGATGAATCAGGCGTAGCTTTGTCTTCAAGAAGTTCGCAACCACTAGCAACCCAATCTCCCCCTCACCCCACTTCATACGTATGCTTATCATCACGGTCACACCACACCAGCCACAACTGCTGCCCAGCCTCTGCGAAGGTTCTTAAGCATCTGAAACTTATCAGACGTCCTTTGGAAAGTTAGCAAGTTTTGTGGCCACTGATATGTATGCAGGCACCCACATTACATATGGCAACAGCTTATAACATTTTGATAAGAGATTGAATATGGTGTTTTTATTCCAAAACACCCAAATGTATCTTCGTGGGAATGCAAAATGACAAACACAGTTAATTCAGACTGTAGTTTGTGTCCAAAGGGAGGTCCCAAGAGTTGTTATTCTCAGGCTTGTTCTCCCCAAACCCAGATCTCACTCAACCCCAAAACCTCACATGCTGGGGTGTCTTAGTCTCAGCACTCCCGCGGCCAGGATCTAGCTAGCCACTGTGTCTAAAATTGTGAGCGTTCCAGGCTTTCTGGTTCAGAGATCATTTGAAATGCATGTCCTTCCTCTTTACAGCTGTAGAGGAGAAAAGCTAAAGAATTCAGCCTTGCAAATAGGCTTCTAGATATGTAAATATTGTACGGTTGGCTAGGCACAGATTAAAGGTGCTGGTCACACCAGGGTTGAGCACAAGTGGAATGTAGGAGTAGTTTATGGAGTAATCTGAGCTGAATCCAAACTTCAGAAATATGAAGCGTGACCTTCCTACGTGTCCTACAGGAGTCACATCATAGGAATATTATGTCAACATACAATACTGGTGAATTATTAATGATCCAGAATACAGAATCACAGGTCAGAAAAAGATCCCTCATTAGCCGTTGAGGCTTGATCTATCTGGGAAAGGAGCACAAGGGTATCAGCATTTACCAGGCAGCAGACTCCTTTATGGGAGAAGGCGATGGCACCCCACTCCAGTGCTCTTGCCTGGAAAATCCCATAGATGGAGGAGCCTGGTGGGCTGCAGTTCATGGGGTCACTAAGAGTCAGACACGACTGAGCGACTTCACTTTCGCTTTTCACTTTCATGCATTGGAGAAGGAAATGGCAACCCACTCCAGTGTTCTTGCCTGGAGAATCCCAGGGATGGGGCAGCCTGGTGGGCTGCCGTCTATGGGGTCGCACAGAGTCAGACACGACTGAAGTGACTTAGCAGCAGCAGCAGCAGCAGCAGACTCCTTTAGGAGAGCACCCTGGTCCTCACCCTGTCGTATGTCAAGCTTCACACGCTGACAGTTGAACTGCTGAACAGATTTGATAGATGACGAGTTGGTGGAGTACATGTTGCCTTTCTGAAATGGTCTATACAGACATGAAGTAGACAAGGTATCTAGGTGTGTCACAGCTTTCCTTCCAAGGGGCAAGCGTCTTTAATTTCATGGCTGCAGTCACCATCTGCAGCGAGTTTCGAACCGAAGAGAATGAAATGTGTCACTGCTTCCATTTTTCCCTTTCTACTTGCCATGAAGTGACATACCTAGTGTATTCAAAAGCAAAGACATCACTTTGCCAACAAAGGTCTGTATAGTTACAGCTATGGTTTTTCCACAGTCATGTACGGACATGCAAGTTGGACCATAAAGAAGGCTGAGTGCTGAAGAATTGATGTTTTCAAATTGTCATGCTGTAGAAGAAGACTCTTGAAAGCCCCTTAGACAGCAAGGAGTTCAAACCAGTCCATCCTAAAGGAAATCAACCCTGAATATTCATTGGAAGGACTGATGCTGAAGCTCCAGTATTTTGGCCACCTGATAGGAAGAGTTGACTAAACATTGGAAAAGACTGTGATGCTGGGAAAGATTAAAGGTGGGAGGAGAAGGAGGAGACAGATGATGAGATGGTTGGATAGCATCACCGACTCAATGGACATGAGTTTGAGTAAGCTCCAGGAGACAGTAAATAACACCAGGAGCCTGCACGCTGCAGTCCATGAGGTCACAAAAAGTTGGACACAGCTTAATGACTGAGCAACACCAAACACAGTGTGACTCCAGCCAGAAATCCTTTTTAGGACCAACATGCCCCTCCCCCTCAGGCACCAACCTCTCCCTGGGAATTACGCTCAGTCATGGAGAACTGCCTTCCCCAAGTTTACCTCATTTCCAAGGGGTAGTCCAGGACTAGAGACCGGTGAATATGCAGATGTAAGAGTCCAGCCTCTCAGCTCAAGTTCAGAGTACTTCTGAAAGGTCGCGTCAGTTCCAAAGCTTCTTGTGGCCTCAGGTGCAAAACCGTATTGCATGCCAGCTGCACCCTTTGTCCACCCCGGGTTTCTTCACTTTCATATAAATGCATCTCCGGAGTCCACTGACCTCTGGCTGACAACTCCTTTTATTAGAGTCTGTATCCACAGAAATAATTGCTGAGCTACAGATTTTCCTCGCCATATGAAATAAAAAAATTCTAGCCAATTGCATCCAACACTTTTCATCTTACTTTTTATAAAAAACAGAACGCATTATGTTGTCCTGTGTTGAGTCACTCAGTCATGTCTGACTCTTTGTGACCCCATTGACTGTAGCCTGCCAGGCTCCTCTGTCCATTGAATTCTCCAAGAAAGAATACTGGAGTGGGTAGCCATTTCCTTCTCCAGGGGATCTTCCCAACCAGGAATCGAACCAGGGTCTCCTGCATTACAGGCACATTCTTTACCAGCTGAGATACCAGGGATGCCCCAAAACACATTACAATGTGATTTCAATGCACTGGGCTCTGGTGAGCTCAAATGCAAACCACCTCTCTCTTCAAATTCATCATTGCATGGAATCCCCTTCATTGGTTTAAGCCGTCCCTGCTGTTAAAGCTGTATTGTTGTCTGGCAATGGGTTTTAATCAGGGTTTGTTAAATATGTTTGTCTATAACATTAGATGGGATAAATTGTACCTTATCACTTTGGCTCATGGCAAAAGAGAACAATTAAGCTGCCCGGTGGCAGGCTGACATTTATCAGACTATTTTCACTGCCAGTTTAAATGACAACGTTGGCATAATCCAATTTGTGTTCTCGGCAGCTTAGGGAAGCGTCAAGGTGCCTGCAGTGTTTGTGAATGGGTTGCCAGTGTGGTGCGCTGATTCCTAAATATATTCTTCGCAGATATCAATTTTGTGCATTTCCCCCCAGATTGAAAGAAGCTATTCAGGGATAGCACTTTCCCTGGAATTAGCCCCGGGAGCCATTTCTATTGTAACCAGCCTCTAGCATCACCTGTAGAGAAAGGGGTTGACTAGACGACCGTTGTTTAAAGATTCCGCTTCTACTTGGGCACATGTGTCATCTCCCGTTACAGAACTTATGGCAGCATCCTGTTGGAAGACCTAAAATGTAGAGGTGCTAAGAGTGGAAACACACAGAACAACCTGTCCCGAGATACCCACCAAGCAGATTGGAAATGTTAAAAGGACTTCTCTCTGCTTGACCCCTCTGCAAGCTCAAGTTAGCAGAACCCCCTGAATATGCCTTTAAACACTGTATTCAAGGAGTTTGGGATTAACAGATATACACTATTATAAATAAAATAGATAACCATGAAGGACCTACTGTATAGCACTGGAAAATATACTCAATATTTTATCATAACTTCTAGGGGAAAGGGGCTTCCCTGGTAGCTCAGCTGGTAAAGAATCCGCCTGCAATGCAGGAGACCCCAGGAAGACGCCCTGGAGAAGGAAATGTATTCTTGCCTGGAGAATCCCCATGGACAGAAGAGCCTGGTGAGCTACAGTCCATGGGATAGCAGAGTCAGACAAGACTGAGCATTCTACATCTAGATAGATAGATACATACATTAATATATTTAATATATTACTATGCTGTAAACCTGAAACTAACTCAACAGTGTAAATAAACTATATTTCAATAAAAAAATCATGGATATTAAAAAATAAAATTGATACTGACACTCTATAGAGAAAGCATGCTGCACATATCTGACCCTTCCCCACTCCCCTTAAGTTACAGAAAAAAATTGAATCAGAGTGTCTGGTATCATTTCTGTTTAAAAATGTTATATTAACCCAGTAATCGAGGTTTTCAGGCTAGTTTCTAGACTGTGTTTCAGAGTGAGGATAAACAAGTCATTCTACTTCCTCCTAGGAAGAATTTATCCCACTTTTTAGATTGGGATATTCATGTAAAAGAAAATAAATATCGCATCTCCTTTACCTAATGATCTTATAAAAACGGAAGCTCTAGTAAATGCAAAGCTAAGTTTAAAAGGATTAGTTAGAATGAAGCTGTTGTTATAAAATAACATGAGCTTTACATGTTAATATCACGTTTTTTTCCTTGTAAGTAAATAGTTGTATTTCGTGTAATAGAAATAAACAATCCAGGTTTGATAAAATTCTTAGCTTGCAGGAGTTGGAGTAGGGTGAAGAGAAAAAACTCAGGCCAGCCCCTGAACAGGGTTCAGACCTGGGTGTTCATCATTCTAGCCCCGTGTGAAATCGGGCTGTCTGCACCCCTGCAGTTCCCAGGGAATCAGGACTTGGGTCCTTTGTCTTCTGGGATTTCCCCAAAAGTTATTAGAAGTTTCCATCTTTTTATTATCGCTTCCCCAGGGTTTTCAGCCCTGCTGGAGGCCAAGGAAAAATGCCCCTTCTTCGTGTTTTCTATCAACCACTGACTCTCTTGAGTGTCTCTGGTAATCGTGACTCTTTTTCTCACCAAACAACGATGATATCTCCTTTTTAGTGGAATTGTGATGGTTGGTGGTGGGGAGAGACTGTTGGGTGGTGGTGAAGGTAGATATGGTTTCTCAAATACATTCTTTCCAGTTGCTTGTTTATAGATTCATTCTGTGCCCCATTTCAGCATGTTTTCGTTGCTGATATTCAAAACATTTGTCTTCTGAATGTCAAAGATAATTTCTATCAAGTGCATGTCTCTAGGATTTGAAAGGCTCAGCTCAAAATAAAAAATATGTTTATTCTATAACTCATTTGCCTTCCTTATTCTAAGTTACATGTGCAGTCTTTCTAAAAGCAAAGAACAGACTGGTGTGAAGAGTTACGGATAATAAAAGAAGTGTGGTTAAAAACATTTTGCTGTTATCTAAAATATTGCCCTACCATACCCATTTAACAGACCTCAATCACAACGAGAAACATTTTGTATCCACTCCTAGGTGTAGACCCAAAGGAATTTCAATCAGGTATTCAAACAAATACAGGCACACGAATGTTCATAGTGGTATTATTCACAGCAGCCAACACATGGAAACAACAGATGTCATCAAGAGATGAATGGATAAACCAAAGGCCGTACAGTCATATGATGGCATATAATTCGGCCCTAAAAAAGAAATGAAGTACTGACACTTGCTACAACCCGGCTGAAATTTGATCACATTGTTAACTGTGAGAGACAGTTATAGGACAGACATTTTATAACTCTATTTAGATGAAACACCCCAAACAAGCAAACCCATACAGACAGAAAGCAGACTGGGGGTTGTCAGAGGCTGGGGCAGGAGGATGAAAAGTGACTGTTTAATAGATACGAGATTTCCATTTGGAGTGATTAAAATAATACTAGAAATAGAGGAGATAATGGCTAGGAAATATTGTGAAGACATTTAAGGCCATCTGAATAAATTGTATGGTCTAAAATGATTAAAATGGGAAATGTGATGTTATCTGTATTTTACCACAATAAAAGATAATTGCAGAAGTAAAATATAGTTTTTAGTAGACAATTCAAAGCAAGTCTTAAATATATTTTATGAAACAGGAGGACATTACTTCTTCTCCCATAATCTTACTTTTCTGAAGCCGCTGTTGTTCCCGTTTCCATTTTTTCCCCCCAAATATCTGAAATGAAAATACTGTAAAATATTAAGTAAAATAATTTGCTATTGTGCTTAGTCACTCAGTCATGTCCGACTCTTTGCAACCTCATACACTGTAGGCCATCAGGCTGCTCTGTCCATAGGGATTCTCCAGGCAAGAATGCTGGAGTGGGTTGCTGTGCCCTCCTCCAGGGAGTCTTCCCAACTCAGAGATCAAACCCAGGTCTCCCACACTGCAGACAGGTTCTTTACCATCTGAGCCACTGTTTACTATTAGGATACATATATAATGTAGGATCAAAGAGTTTATAAAATTGATAATGAGGATGAGAATGATGACTGAGTTCTGAGGCTTATACTGTGACAGGCACTCGTCTGAGACTTTTCTGCTATTTTAACTCATCCCATCCTCTTTCAAATGTGGTAAGACTGGTGCTGAGACCATTCCCATTTTACAGAAATGGACGCTGCAGCCAGGTACTGGTTGGATGTCACATGGACATCATAAGGAACAGTGAGGTGTGAACTCAGACGTTCTGGCCAGAAGGCCCAAGACTTTGAGCAACTGCATTTCGGATGCATGGGAATATGGTAGAACGCTAAGTTCAGGCTCTTTTTGAAAAATCATTTTTAATTGGAGGATCATTGCTTTATAATGGTGTGTTCTCTGCCCTACAATGAGGTGAATCAGCCGTAAGTGTTTATATATTCCCTCCCTCTTGAGCCTTCCTCTCACCCAGTCCCCATCCCACCCAGCTAGGTCATGCCAGAGCCCCTGGCTGAACTCTCCACGTTTACACAGTGGCTTCCCACTCCCTATTTTACATAAGCTAATAGATATATTTCCATGCTCCTCTCTCAGTTCCTCCCACCCTCTCCTTACCCACTGTGTCCACAAGTCTGATCTCTCTGTCTGTGTTTCTGTTCCTGACCTGCAAATACGTTCATCGGTACCACCTTCCTAGATTCCATATGTGTGTGTTCATATAGGATATTTTTCTCTTTCTGACTTACTTTATTCTGTATAAGAGACTCTAGGTTCTTCCACCTCAGTTCAACTGGCTCCAATTTCCTCCTTTTTATGGCTGAATAGGGGCTTCCTAGGTGGCTCAGGGGGTAAAGAATCTGCCTGCAACTTAGGAAACGTGGGTTCAATTCCTGGGAAGATCCCCTGGAGGAGGGCATGGCAACCAACTCCAGTATTCTTGCCAGGAGAATCTCATGGACCGAGAAGCTTGGTGGGATACAGTCCATGGGGTCGAAAAGAGCAGGACGCGACTGAAGCTAAGTCACAGCATGCAAGCAAGCACATCTCTCCTAAAGAGAATTTTACTGACCAGAAATAGGTTTGAAGAGTATGCAAATCTCCATGTGACTGCATTTACATGACAATCACCCTTTCTACTGTGTTCTGACAACTTTCCTGTCCAGTGTGGGATGTTTATTGGTTCATTATTTGCAAAAGAGTAAAACCTCATCTGAAAAAAAAAAAAAAAAAGCGTGTTGTGTCTTTCATTTCGAAACCGCCCCAGGGCCCTACGGGGTATATTAAATCTGTCTCTTTGCCGTATATCTCGCTGTCCATTTTACTTGAAAACAGGTGTTTTGTATATTGAACTTTTTAACACCGCGGGGAGGTAAGTATGCACAGCTGGAGGTTTATGCTTCACACATTTTCATGTTGGAGAACAAGAAGCGGGCCCCCAGGAGTAACTCCTCCAGCAAGGAGCAGGGCGGGCGGGGGGGTCGGGCGAACAAAGCGCTTCTGTATCTGGTGGCTGGCGCGGGGCGGGGGATGTCTCGGATACGGGACCCGCATGCAAAGTGGCTGCCGGCGACGCGGAGACAAAACGTGGCGAGGGATCACAGCGCCCAGGTTCTCAGATCAATCAGGAGCGATGAGGCTGTCACCGCACAGAAGGGCCGAGACGCAGCATCAAAGCCAGGAGGGAGAGGGGAGAGGCTTTTTGTCCGCCTGCCTTTGTCTTCTTAACCAGCCCCAGGAGCCAGCTCACATCCCCCGTGAAAGGCCGAGTTAATCTATTTCTAGTGAACATTGTTCCGCTGTGTGTAGTCAGCTCCACAATCATTAAAGAAAAATAACTAGGTTGGCAGGACCGAAAAAAAAAAAAAAAAAAACAGCCTTGATTTTCCTGTGGGGTGCGTTTTGTCAAGAGAGGGATTTTCTGCCTGTGTCATTGTCCGCCCAACAGGGAAAAGGGGACCGACCTCCCACAAGAGACTCATGCAGGCTGCGAGCTTCTTGGCCTCCGCGATGAGCTGTGTGGAGCCAGACGGAAGATGCTTTATGAAAATTAAAAACACGACCTTTCCAAGCATTCTCTTCTGGATTCAGTTTCCCCTCTGAAGTCTTCTTAAGAAACTCAAGCACAACAACAATAAAAGCACTTTCCCACACTTGGGTTGGCTTTCCCAGAATTGGTCATGGTATTGCAGGGGGATTTTTGTTGCTTGTGGGCATGAGAAGAGATACAGGGGAGAGTTAGTGGAGAGTTAGTGAAAAGCAAGAGATTACTTTGCCAACAAAGATCTGTCTAGTCAAGGCTATGGTTTTTCCAGTGGTCATGTATGGATGTGAGAGTTGGACTATGAAGAAGGCTGAGCACCGAAGAATTGATGCTTTTGAACTGTGGTGTTGGAGAAGACTCTTGAGAGTCCCTTGGACTGCAAGGAGATCCAACCAGTCCATTCTGAAGGAGATCAGCCCTGGGATTTCTTTGGAAAGAATGATGCTAAAGCTGAAACTCCAGTACTTTGGCCACCTCATGCGAAGAGTTGACTCATTGGAAAAGACTCTGATGCTGGGAGGGATTGGGGGCAGGAGGAGAAGGGGATGCCAGAGGATGAGATGGCTGGATGGCATTGCTGACTCAGTGGACGTGCGTCTCAGTGAACTCCGGGAGTTGGTGATGGACAGGGAGGCCTGGTGTGCTGGGATTCATGGGGTCGCAAAGAGTCGGACACGACTGAGCTACTGAACTGAGTACAAGGTTAGGGGGGATGTCTTTATCATTTCTTTGTATGTGGCTTTGATGTCAAGAAAGTTTCATTTAGCTCAGCTGATTATAGATCAACCTCTCCTCCATTCGAATACGATGGTCCTATTACATTTATTCAAATGATGATTCAGATTGTCGTCATTTGAGGGCAGGTATGTAGTCAGCATCATCTTTGTGTGTGTGTATGCTAAGGCACTTCAGTCGTGTCCGACTCTTTGTGGACTTTTGGACTGTAGCCTACCAGGCTTCTCTGTCCATGGGATTCTCTAGGCAAGAACACTGGAGTGGGTTGCCATGCATTTCTCCAGGGATCTTCCTGACCCAAGGATAAACCTACATCTATTATGTCTCCTGCATTTGGCAGGCAGGTTCTTTACCACTAGCTGCCCTTAGGAAGCCTGGAGCCAGTTGCCGTTTCCTTCTCCTGACCCAGGGATTGAACCTGCATCTCTAAAGTCTCCTGCATGGGCAGGCAGGTTCTTTACTACCAGCGCCACCTGGGAAAGCCTGAGCATCATCTTTGCCTCAAGCTAATGAAGCCCCCCTCTTAGCATGGATAATGCTGCTCTAAGACCACACAGATTCACTCTGCTTAAGACTAAAGGCAGTATGGTGATCATGCCCTGGCTGAGTGTTGGATTCTGTGTAGCTCCAACAATTGGCACCATGAGTTTTCCTGCCAAGAAAAAATAAACAAATAAATGCAAACTAAAAATTTTAAAAAAGCAACACCTGGAATACCAAGTAAAAAGAGATTTTGGCAGCACATCTGCGTTGCACAGATATGAGAGATAGTCACTCATATCTGACCAGAGGAAGGAAAAAATTAAAATAAAGCTTGGGGTTTTTAAACTGTTTTTGCCCAGTGATTTTGGAAGATTTGAGATAGTTTTCTCTGCACTTAAACTGAGGCTTATGGAGTTTGACTTGTAATGCTGTTAATAATCTTTCCCTTTGCAGTGTGAGTGGTATAACTTGCTTTGGTGGGTCAAAGCTTCATTTTGGAAAAATGACTGGTGGGTTTTTCCTGGACTTGTAGAACAGAAATCTGCTTCTCCCTGGATTCTCAGGGCACTGAACTGCCCCATGTATGTGATAGGATGTCATTTTTTGTTTATTGGGAAGCATGTTGAGAAGTCAATGATGGAAGGAAAAAAAAGAGTCAGAAATTCCAGGGAAGATTCCAGATGGAAAATGATGATCCAGCATGATGGATGAGTTTGGCTGGTGTGTAAACATCATGGTTCTATGAGCTCAAGGGTGACAAGATGCAATGACATGAATCGTTACCTTTTCCCACAGGACACCAGAAAGTCCTTATTTTATTCTCACCACCCCCACCAACCTGAGCACATAATTCATATCTTTGCACTTAAATCTGTGGCAATTATTTAAGAATCTGTTGCTGCTTCCATCTGCTTAGAGGCCAAATTGCAATTCTCTTCCTGCCTATAGCAAACTTTCTAGTTTATGCCATAATCTCTGCTGATTTCATGTGAACCAAAGTGGGCAGTTCTAAGATTTTACAAAATCTTGAAGAATTGAAGACCCTCTTTCAATTTCTAACCATCTATCCTCATTGACTACTGAGCAACTGAACTGATCTGAACCCCTGATTGAAGACACGTTAGATTAGAAACGAAATCTCATGTTGTGGGTGTTTAGTTACTCAGTCTTGCCCAACTCTTTGTGACCCCAGGGACTGCAGCACCTAGGCTCCCCTGTCCTTCACTAATTCCCAGGGTTTGGTCAAATTCATTTCCATTGAGTCAGAGATGCCATCCAACCATTTCATCCTCTGCCATCCCCTTCTCCTGCCTTCAATCTTTCCAGCATCAGGGTTTTTTCCAGTGAGTTGCTCTTCACATCAGGTGGCCAAAGTACTGAAACTTCAGCTTCAGCATCAGTCCTCCCAATGAATATTCAGGGTTGATTTCTGAAATCTTTTGTGCACAGGCCTAAATGAGAACACAGAATCATCTCTTCAGTTATTTATGAATAAATATTTTAAAGCTATTAGTAACTATTCCAGACAAATTAAGGAGGTAGCTATAATGGGCCCTGAACTAGGTCTCAAAGATACAGGAATAAATAAGATGTGGCCTCTATCTTTAAGGAACCGGTAGACTAAATCTCATTTACAATATAATTTTCATAGCTTAATTCTATTGTATCTTTCATTTTCCTCTTAAATATTTTATGATTTCTGCCTTAAAGAACTTTGAAATTTTAGTTATAGATCATCATGTATATTTTAGGCCATTTGAAAAGGCAACTTCTACCAGCTGGACTGTAGCAGCCAGTGACTCTATAGGCAATGAAGAAATAAAATTAAAATAAGACAATGTTTATATATACAGAGATCCCACAGACCAGCAGGTAACTTTAGGGGAAACTAATCCTGCAGGCAGGTGAACGCCATTGCTATGACAGGCGAGCAAGCAGTGAGGTATGCGATGCTAAGGTTTTGTGGAAGTTACTTTATTCTGCTCACTTGAATCCAAAGAGTTATTTTCATGCTGCGCTATCTGTGTGCTCTGTCATGTTGGACTCTTTGCAACCCCACGGACTGTAGCCCGGCGGCTCTTCTGTCCGTGGGATTTCTCCAGGCAAGAATACTGGAGTGGGTTGCCATCTCCTACTCCAGGGGATCTTCCTGACCCAGGATTGAACCCACGTCTCTTGCATCTCCTGCGATGGCAGACAGATTCTTTTCCGCTGTGCCACCCGGGAAATCTGAACTAGTTCTTTAGTCTGTGTTTTAGGATGTCAGCCTAGATGACCTGATTGATAGTCATCACAAGGGCTTCAATTTGATTAAATTTCTTCATGCCTCCTTCATTTGATTTATTCATTTATCCATTCATTCATTCCCTTGTCATTCATTTCTAGCAAACCACCTTTTGAAATCTATCTGCTGCTACTTTGCCAGGTATTAATTTAAGAAGAGACTCGAGATTCTTTTCTAAAAGGCAGGCATGCTTTCTCTTGGCTTTTCGACCATGGTGCTTCTTGAAAGACAGGTGTGACAGCAGATAGCCTTGCTGATGAGTGCTTTGGAATAAGTGATTTGTGAGGATTTTTTTATTTTTTAGTAAATATAAGTGAGAGTCAAAAGACATTCAGGGATAGTTGTGCAAACTGGTATCCAACCAATGAGACTCTTCAAGAAACAGTTTTTCTTATGTCCTGGGTTGCTTCTGTGTTCCCTCCCTCTCCCTATTACTTTTTTTTTTTTTTTTTTTCAGGATACAATCAAGTAACCTTAATTGACTGTTCCATGCCCACTTGATCTCTGAAAACTCCATGCAAATGTTCTTTGGTAATGTCGGACCCTTAGTATTGCTGAGGTCCTTGGAACTTAAGATTTTCATTTTTGAGTAAACTTTATATCACCTCTAGTGAAAATTGTTATGACCGAATGTCAATAATTTCTACAAAGACAGAATTTTAATCCAGGCTGAATGGCATCTCTTGGGGGAAGAAAAAGAGCTTTCTAAAGACTTACATATACATGTGTTTATAGTGATGATTGCCCAGCATGAGGATCTTGGAATAAGGCGACTTGTTTGCAGTACATGTAATGAGCTTTCTGTACTGGAGTTCAACTCCTTTTAAAATCCCAAACAAAGAAAATGTCTGTTAGGAGAGCTCTCCAACTCTTGCCACAAAGTGGACCCTCTCCAAACACCAGAAGGAATCTCAGGCCTTGACTGGGGTAAGTGGTTCGCAGCAGAGTTCATGACAAAATACTGGAAACCAGGGCGGGTGTTTGACAAAGAGCGTATGTTGTACAATGAGTTTCCTTTAGACTTCAAGAGGTCGGCATTTCATTTTTAGCAATATATGCAGACATCCTTAATGACTAGAGAAAATGTAACACTTTTACATTGTTTGATAAAGATATCTGCCCTATTAAAAAGAATCGATATCATCAGATAAATGCAGTTAAAGCAGTGAGGGGAAACATATTGTCTGAAATGGTATCTAAGGGTGGGAGGAACCACTGCTTCTATGGACACAGTCTAGAGGTAAATACAAACATATTCTTTCTTCCTCATTTTAAGTTGTTTTCTAAATGCAAATATAAAATCAAAGCATCACTAGAAATGCACATATTTATGGAAAGAAATATTATATGTGTTGAATGACTGGTATAAAATATGCTTAAGTATAAATTATAATCCAGGTAATTGAGAGAGCAGAGTTTATTCTTATTTGAAGATGTCCAGGTTTGTGGCTCTCCATCAATAAGTAATGCATAGCCATTGACTTTCATCAGGTTTCATCTCCTCAGGGTACCTGCCCAGTTTGTGTAGCTTCCCAGATGGTGCTAGTGGTAAAGAACCCGCCTTCCAATGAGGGGCATAAGCAATGCGGGTTTGATCCTGAGGGCATGGCAAGGGCACAGCAATGCACTCCATATTCTTGCCTGGAGAATGCCATGGAGCCTGGCAGGCTGCAATCCATAGGGTGTCAAAGAGTCAGACACTGAAGCGACTTGGCAGGTACTCACTCGCATGTCCTCAGGGTATATGCCAGTATTGGAGTTTTAGGGTAGGTTTAGTCCTAGCTTCTTAAGGAGTCATCATACAGTTCTCCATAATGGCTGTGTCAGTTTGCATTCCCACCGCACGCTCAGGAGGGTTCCCTTTTCTCCACATCCTCTCCAGCATTTATTGTTTGTAGATTTTTCTGATGATGGCAATTCTGATTGGTGTCAAGTGATACCTCATTGTAGTCTTGATTCGCATTTCGCTAATGAGTGCCGGTTGAGCATCTTCTTCATGTGTTTATTAGCCATCTGTATGTCTTCTTTGGAGAAAAGTCTGTTTAGGTCTTCTGTCCATTTTTTGATGGTTTGTTTGTTTTTCTGATATTGAGTTGTATGAGCTGTTTATATATTTTGTAGATTAACCCTTTGTCAGTGGCTTCGTTTGCGATTATTTTCTCCCATTCTAAGGGCTGTCTTTTCATCTTGCTTATAGTTTCTTTTGCTGTGCAAAAGCTTTTATGTTTTATTAGGTCCCATTTGTTTATTTTTGTTTTTATTTCCATTAATCTAGAAGGTGGGTCAAAGAGAATCTTGCCATGATTTATGTTGAAGAGTGAACTGCCTATGCTTTCCTCTAAGAGCTTTATAGTTTCTGGCATTACATTTAAGTCTTTAATCTATTTTGAGTTTATTTTTGTGTATGGTGTTAGGAAGTGTTCTGATTTCATTTTCTTACATGTAGCTGTCCAGTTTTCCCAGAACCACTTATTGAAGAGGCTATCTTTTCTCCATTGTATATTCTTGCCTCCTTTGTCAAAGATAAGGTGCCCATAGGTGTGTGGGTTTATCTTTAAAAGACACATGTAATCCAATGTTCATTGCAGCAGTATTTACAATAGCCAGGGCATGGAAGCAACCTAGATGTTCATCAATAGATGGATAGATAAAGAAGTTATCTGTTCAAGCCCCCATTTTCAGTTCTTTTGGGTACACATGAGAAATGGAGCTCCTGGATCATTTAGTACTTCCTTCTGGTTTTTTGAAGAATCACCATCCTGCTTTTTACCTTGGCTGCCCTATCTTACATTCACAGTAGTGATGTGAAAGTTTTCCAATTTCTCCGCATCCTGAACAACACTTTTTTCTTTTTGTGTGTTTTCTTTTTGTGTGTTTTCTTTCTTATTTTTTTTTCTTTTCTTTCTCTCTCTCTCTCTCTTTTTTTTTTTTTTTTTGTAATATCCATCTGAATGGGTATAAAATTGTATCTCACTGTGGTTTGAAGGATTGATGCTGAAGTTGAAACTTCATATTTTGGCTACCTGATGCCAAGAGCTGAATTATAGGAAAAGACTCTGATGATGGGAAAGAGTGAGGTTAGGTGGAGAAGGGGGGTGGTAGAGGATGAGATGGTTGGATAACATTCCTGATTCAATGAACATGAATTTGAACAAACTCGTGGAGATAGTGAAGGGCAGGGAAGACTGGTATGCTTGGGGTCCATGGGGCCTCAAAGAGTCAGACACTACTTAGTGACTGAACAACAACAACAGTGATTACGGATGCAGAGTATCTCTTTTCCGTATTTCAAAAATCATGCTTATATAGGCAGGGACCTCAAAGAACATATTTGTCTAATGACTTGTAGACGCAAAGGGTAGTTCTGATGAATTCCAATCCTGGTTCTGTGTAGAGCTAGATATGTTTCTAAAACACTCTATATCCCAGAATTGTGAGATTCGCTACATTTTCATCATTGACAATTTCTCTGGAGTGCTAATACTGTACCATTCTTGTTTTCATGACAAGTAAAGCTATGTTTTAGTGTAAATAGGACCCAGTATTGGCACATAAACTGTTTTATACACACAGCCTCTATTCTGCACCTTATATTACAAGGTCTGTGGATTTCCTATAACATTGCAACATGATATTAATTTTAAGAAAGATTTAAAATTAGCCACATTACCATGTCAATTTTCCATATTAAGGAAAATAAAAATGAAAAAGGTAAACATTTTACTGGAGAAATACATTTCTTTTGTAAATCCATGATTGAAAGAAAAGGCATCTGGAACTTTAAAGTATCAACACTAAATTACCATTATTTAGCAAGTACATTATGTTTTGAAGCTTTTTTCCACAATAAAAACAAAGTTCCTAATAGGGCTTTGTGGTTGCTCGGATGGTAAAGAATCTGCCTGCAATGCAGGAGACCTCAGTTCGACCTGAGTTGGGAAGATCCCCTGGAGAAGGGAATGGCAATGTACTCCAGTGTGCTTGCCTGGAGAATTCCATGGACAGAGGAGCCTGGCGACACTCCATGGGGTCACAGAGAGGCAGACACAGCTGAGCGACTAACACACCACGACAAAGCAGCATCGCTGTAACAGGAGATGGCATCACCGACTCGATGCACACGGGTTCATGTGGACTCCGGGAGTTGGTGACGGACAGGGAGGCCTGGCGTGCTGCGGTTCACGGGGTCGCAAAGAGTCGGACACCACTGAGCGACTCAACTGAACTGAACAGAAGATGGAAGAAGAGGACCACATTCCTTCAAGAAGAGAGTGTTCTAAGACAGAGACGTTTAGACGTTAAGGTGTACTCAACCTCGCAGGTCCCCTGCCGCTATGCCTACCCCTGAGTACTGCATATAAAGCATACGTGGCTATTGCTTTTACAATATAGCTTCTTTGCTCCAATTCTATGTCACCTAAAATACATGAGGATATGTAGAAAGTAAAGAAGTATCAAATATAAATATAATTTATGTCCATACTTTGTTTTATATCCTTCTAATCTATATGCAGGCTTCCCTGGTGGCTCAGATAGTAAAGAATCTGCCTTCAATGCAGAAGACCTGGGTTCAATCCCTGGAAAAGGGAATGGCTACCCACTCCAATATTCTTGCCTGGAAAATCCCACGGACAGAGGAGCCTGGCGGGCTACAGTCCATGGGGTCACAAAGAGTCAGACGTGACTGAATGATTAGCCATCTATATACTCTGTTTTAAGGGGCTTTGTTTGTTTGTTTAATACATCAATGATGTAAGACAATGCTATGCAGATCAGTGGGTTTTTTTTCTCTTCTTAACCCCCTCCTTTTCAATATTCTGTTCTGCGAATCCCAGCTGCTTTGGCCTTTATGAACTCCTATGTCTTTCTCATGAGCTCAGAAAGCCCTTGGTCCCACCAACCCCCAGCTCAGAGTATACTTTTCTTCTTTTCAACACAGTTCAAATGTTACCTTCAAGCAAAAAGCCCAAGAATATATTTCCCTCATTTATTTTATTTCTTTTAATGTTCACAGTCCTGTGCTGCCTGGTGACCAGTGGTTAAAAATATAATTTTGTCTATTTTCCCAATATTTTCCTTGTTTAAAGCAGGAAAATAATTCTCATCCCAGTTATTCCTTTCGGGATAGCAATGAATAGCCAATGGTTCCTTTTGATTTTTACTCATTTGGCTATTTAACCCTTCATTTCTTTATTAATCATATTTTCCAACTCAAAAGTTTAACTTAAAGTTACTTCTTTAACAAATCTCATTTTCTTAAAGAATATCCATAGTTCTTAATTTCCTGATCTCTGTACCTATCTCATTTTTTTTCTCTCCAATTTTGTTTTTATTTTGTGTTCTCCTTAAAACTACTTATTACTTGCTCATAAGGCTTGCCTACTTTTAAACCATAACACTGGATCCTGTAATACATAACTGTTTTTCAGACATTTCCTCTTTCTTGAGTTTTCAGCATGCTGTCATCTTCATCTTATTTTTCTAGTTTCTGTTATAGGTTTTTTTTTTTTTTTTTTTTGCTATTTTGGAAAAGTGAATGTACTGTGCATTCAAATCCTTTGTTTGTCAGGTTAGTATATAGATTTTTCTTGGGACAATTCTGATGAGCTGGATCTTCTGGAGCTCTAGAATGAGGCCGCAGTTTAACATCCTTAGTTCCTCAGCCAAAACCAGTGCCTACACCCATCTCCTGGGCTTCACAGGTGGCGCTAGTGGTAAAGAACCCACCTGCCAATACAGAAGATGTAAAGGATTCAAGTTCAATCCCTGGAGGAGGACACAGTAACCCACTCGAACATTCTTGCCTGGAGAATTTCATGGACAGGGAAGCCTCGTGGGCTACTGTCAATAAGGATGTAAAGAGTTGGATACAACTGAAGTGACTTAGCACACACAGCATGCATGCACACCCATCTCCTAGAGCTGCAGGAGGTGAGAGACTTCTAGTTTCTAGGCAATCTGACACTTGAAACAAAGTTCATGTCCTCCATTTACCCACTCAAAGGTGTTTTTTTTTTTTTTATCTCTGTAAATCTGCTTATAGATTTACTGGTAGGGATTTCTCATCCTGGAGAACTTCTCCTCCTCAAAACTCTGAGAGCTGCATTTTATTCTTAGCAGAGACACACTGAGATCAGGGGACTGACTGGATGGGATGGAGAAAGACAACCATAATCTGTTGGAATAAATTAGAACATAGCTGCTCCAGTGTCTAGTTTTCTAATTTTTGCTTTTTGGACCCTGGAGGATGAAACACAAGTTTTACAACCTTAAATTCACTGGCAGTGACGTTATTGGGGATCTGCTAATTGTGTTTTTCAAATCTCATTTCATGACCTTTGTAGTCAGTGGAAACTCACAGTCAGCATATTACCCAGAAACTTTCAAGGCTGGCCAACATCTCATCATGATGTGTATCCGACATGACATACTCATTGCAGGTCTGAGGTAATCACTGAGTATCTGCAGATCCAGTGTCTGTAATTTAAGCTGCAAAAGCTTCGTCAACTGGTTATTTTTATTCTTACCATCTACCACCACATATAGCAGAAATTGGGACTTGGAGTGTTCAATATGAAAATCTCTCTTGCACTTTCTTATGAATACCTGGAAGTTAATTCTCTCTCTCAGCTGCTATGGTATTGTGCCTACTGTATAATTTCCTGTTAAATGTTACCTCAACAAAGGCCTGATGTTCTTTAGAGACCATCATTTAATTTCAGTTCTGTTTGCACCATAACTTTCCCTGGAGATGCACTGAATGCTTATCATCCCCTTCATTTCTGACCATCTCATCCTCCACTGCCTCTTTTCCTTTTGCCTTCAATCTTTCCCAGCATCAGGGTCTTTTCCAGTGAGTCAGCTCTTTGCATCAGGTGGCCAAAGTGTTGGAGCTTTAGCTTCAGCATCAGTCCTTCCAATGAATATTCATAGAGTCTTCTCCAGCACCACATTTCAAAGCATCAATTCTTCCATACTCAGCCTTCTTTATGGACCAAACTTCATATCCATACATGACTACTGGTAAAACCATAACTTTGATCATTTATATGAGCTTCTCTTCATTAATATTAATGATTAATTTTGCAAATTACTAATGCACCTACTCTTCATGCATGATAAATAATAATGATATACAGGGTACCAATTTCAAATGCCAAAACCTCTAAATGCTACATTAGATTTGGATCATGGGGGAATGATATTTCTGCATAAGAATTATGAAAGAAATAAACATACTTTAAAGAATAACTTCATTGAATTACCTTTGAATGGGTGCCTTTAAAGAATTCAATTAAATAACTTGTAACATTATTCTGAAGTGGTTTGCCATTCCTTTCTTCAGTAGACCACGTGTTGTCAGAACTCTCCACCACGACCTGTCTGTCTTGGGTGGCCCTACCTGGCATGGCTCATAGTTTCACTGAGTTAGACAAGACTGTGGTCCATATCGGAGAAGGCAATGGCACCCCACTCCAGTCCTCTTGCCTGGAAAATGCCATGGATGGAGGAGCCTGGTGGGCTGCAGTCCATGGGGTCGCTAAGAGTCGGACACCACTGAGCGACTTCACTTTCACTTTTCAGTTTCATGCATTGGAGAAGGAAATGGCAACCCACTCCAGTGTTCTTGCCTGGAGAATCCCGGGGACGGGGGAGCCTGGTGGGCTGCCGTCTATGGGGTCGCACAGAGTCAGACACGACTGAAGCGACGCAGCAGCAGCAGCAGCAGTGGTCCATATGGTCAGCTTGATTAGTTTTCTGTGATTGTGGCTTGACTATGTTGATCACAGCAAACTGTTGAAAATTCTTAAAGAGATGGGAATACCAGACCACCTTACCAGCCTCCTGAAAAATCTGCATGCAGATCAAGAAGAAACAGTTAGAACTGGACATGGAACAACAGACTGGTTCCAAATCAGGAAAGGAGAACATCAAGGCTGTATATTGTCACCCTGTTTATTTAACTTCTATGCAGAGTACATCATGAGAAACACTGTGCGGGATGAAGCACAGGCTGGAATCAAGATTGCCAGGGGAAATATCAATAACCTCAGATATACAGATGACCCCACCCTTATGGCAGAAAGCAAAGAAGAACTAAAGAGGCTCTTGATGAAAGTGAAAGAGGAGAGTGAAAAAGTTGGTTTAAAACTCAACATTCAGAAAACTAAGACCATGGCATCTGGTCCCATAATTTCATGGCAAATAGATAGGGAGACAATGGAAATAGTGGCTGACTTTATTTTTTGGGCTCCAAAATCACTGCAGATGGTGACTGCAGCCATGAAATTAAAAGACGCTTACTCCTTGGAAGAAAAGCTATGACCCAGCTAGACAGCATATTGAAAAGGAGAGACATTACTTTGCCAACAAAGGTCTATCTAGTCAAGGCTGTGGTTTCTCCAGTTGTCATGTATGGATGTGAGAGTTGGACTACAGAGAAAGCTGAGCACCGAAGAATTGATGCTTTTGAACTGTGGTGTTGGTGAAGACTCTTGCGAGTCCCTTGGACTGCTAGAAGATCAAACCAGTCAATCCTAAAGGAAATCAGTCCTGAATATTCATTGGAAGGACTGATGCTGAAGCTGAAACTCCAATACTCTGGTCACCTGATGTGAAGAACTGATTTAATGGGAAAGACCCTGATGCTGGGAAAGATTGAGGGCAGGAGGAGAAGGGGATGACAGAGGGTGAGATGGTTGCATGGCATCATTGACTCTATGGGCATGAGTATGAGTAAGCTCTGGGAGTTGATGATGGCCAGGGAAGCCTGGAGTGCTGTAGTCCAGGGGTCACAAAGAGTTGTACATGACTGAGTGACTGAACTGAACTTTATTCTTTCTTAAATTAGAGAATCAAGTGTAAAACATTGGATTTAATTTATCTATATGTCTCAAGTTAATGAAGAATTATATATTTATACACATATATGTATATTTTTGCTCATCTCAAGAAATGTCAGACTAAATCAGATATCCCTTTTTTATGTTAATGATATCCAACACTCAATTATGACATGTTGCATTGACAGGATGACACCTCTTCAGTGACTCAGTGGGTAAAGAATCCACTTGCAATTCTGGAGACATAGGAGATGCGGGTTTGATCTCTGGGTCAGGAGGATCCCCTGGAGAAAGAAGTGGCAGCCTGCTCCAGTATTCTTGCCTGGGAAATCCCGTGGACAGAGGAGAATCACAGCCTTCAGTCCTTGGGGGTCACAAAGATTTGGACATGACTGAGCAACTAAGCACACACAGTAACAGGACATGTTTGAAATCTTAAAGAATTTTACTATGGACTTTCTTACTATCCAGTCTTCTGGATAAAAAAGCCTAAAATAATATGACAATGTGCACAAAATGTATAAATACTATTACATTCAGCTGGCTTCCAATTAGCAAAGGATTCCATTGTAGCTGTAATAAAATTCTATAAAAATGTTCTCTGTTTACAGTGAGACCTGCCATGAGGTTGGTTCTGCAAAACTCCCTGTGTGGTGACAGACCTGACCCATCTCTGAGTGAATCCACAGGGCTGGGATCAGACTTATCATTATCCTGGTGGTTTAGCCTGACCCGTCAAACATTTTGCAGTGATGTCCTATAATTTGAGATGGAAGCATTTCAAAAAAAGAAAGTCATGATTCCAATGCTCGGAGCCTTTGCCCTTCTTTGTAGCAGTATCTTTGCAGCTGGGTGAGCAAACAACAGTGATCAGATGGCGGGCCTCATCTAGCTGTTGGGCTAAGGAGACCATGATCACTTCTGCATGGATTGGCTAGTCTGTCGATTCATGGATTTAAGCTGCTCCCCAACACCAGCTAGCTACAGGCCAAATGCCATTGATCATAAGGATAACAGAGCAAGAAGATATTGGTCTTATGAGAGGAAACCCATCCCATTTACCAGGAAAAAAAATTAAGCGTATATCTTTCTGACATGATGTACTCTGCGTATAAGTTAAAAAAGCAGGGTGACGATATACAGCCTTGACGTACTCCTTGCACAACAGATGTGTTTATCATTATTCATCAAGCTAGAACTCAACTGTATATTGGAGAAAGTAAGATTTTCTAACCTTCTATTAAGATATTTTAGCTGTTTAAATTGTTTTGTGTTACATCATCTGTATAAAGACTATCAGTGAAAAGCGGGCTTGATAACTGCAAAGGGTGGTGACAAGTGAAAAAGCAGATGATTAGCAAGTCTTGGGGTGAAGACGGGCAGGATCTAAGTACTGTTTATTGACGGGGCCACCTCATTTACACCTCTTTAAGCTTGTCCTCATCTGTGGATTGCTCCTGGAGATGTATTTTGAGAAGAACAGTAAAGCAGAGTGATTATTTTTTACCTCATATAGAACAAAACATTTAGCCATCAAGGACATTTAATGCATTTCTTCAAACTTTGGAGCAAAAATAGTCAAATTGGATTAAAAAAAAATAAAGGCCTTATGCCAACTCTATATAATCATCTCTGGTCATTTGAAGTCAAATCCTGGAAATATTTTTTAGATCAATTAAAAAATAAGGAATGCCAACCACTCACATGACACATTTGAGTTGCCTCTTTATATAATATCGAGTTAGCCAAAAAGTTCATTCAATTTCAAGTGAAAATAAAAGGCACATTTTTCATTTTCATCAAGGACTTTATTGAACAAGGTATTCACTAACCTAACAAACTTTTTGGTCAACCCAATATTTCAAAAATACATAATTGGAGAAAATAATCAAACATGGCTGTCATTCGGGTCAAAAAACATGATCTATTGTCCCTTGTACCATCAAAGTACCGTATGTATTTTTGCATCTAAGATGCCATGTGCTGTAGCATAAGTTAACACCAAGGAGAAATAAAGTTGCTAAATTGATAAGCCATCAGTTATAAGAAGCATTACAGCTTTAGAACTATTATAATATGAAAAAATGGCATGCTGTAAAATTAAATAAACTGTTCAAAATGTGCTCATTTATCTTCATCTCTATGCAAATGACCAGAGTACAAACCATCAGATTGTCACATGAACTATGTTTTTTAATAGAACTCCTTCAAATTGAGTCTCATCTTCTCTCTGACTTATTTCACCATAATTCATTCTTCTTCCAGGAACCTTGGTGATCTTTTCAAATTGTAAATTTTAGTCTGCTAAAAATACTTCTGTAATTTCTCATTGTTCTCATGATAAGATTGCAAAATGGCAGAACTATGGAGATCAGATTGCTTCAAACTTTGGGTCTTTCAAGAATTTCCTGAAGCAGGGTTTGTGTACCATTAAAAAAAAAAACTATGCAAAAGTATATTTAATTTTTGGTTACCTTTCTTGAATTTAAGTCAGTTATTTGAGCAAAGATGCTATGGTAAATTGGATTTCCAAAGTTGCAGACAGTGTACTTCCTGTCTTCTCATCTATTTTTTTTTTTAACTGGTTGTTCAGCTTTTGGGAACTTAGTCCCCAACAACATATTGACCTGGGCCCTCATACAGTGAAAGTGTGGAGTCCTAACCACTGGAAAGCCAGGGAATTTGCAGTACTTCTCATCTTAAAGACTTTTTTGCATGATCGCCTTGAATCTCTCTATCAAGAGGGGTGTATATTTCTTCTCTTGGCTGTGCCTGTTACTTCCTTTGCACTTTGCCCAATAATGTATGCCAGAAGGAAAAAAAAAAAAAAGAAGCCCTTCTTTTTATTTATACATGTATTTATGAAATGTAGTTGACTTACAATATTACATTAGTTTCAGTTACGCAACATCGTGATTCAAATTTTTATAGATCATACTCCATTTGAAGTTCCTATAAAATATTGGGTATATTTCCTGTGCTATAGAATATATCCTTGCGGTTTATTTTATACTGGCATTTTGTACCTCTTACAGTAGAATACTCAGTTCAGTTCAGTTCAGTCGCTCAGTTGTGTCCAACTCTTTGCTGGACTGCAGAATGCCAGGCCTCCCTGTCCATGACCAACTCCCAGAGTTTACTGAAACTCATGTCCGTTGAGTTGGTGATGCCATCCAACCATCTCATCCTCTGTCGTCCTCTATTCCTCCTGCCTTCAATCTTTCCCAGCATCAGGGTCTTTTCGAGTCAGTCAGTTCTTTGCATCAGGTGGCCAAAGTATTGGAGTTTCAGCTTCAACATTGGTCCTTCCAATGGATATTCAGGACTGATTTCCTTCAGGATGGACTGGTTGGATCTCCTTGAAGTCCAATGGAATAGTACTTAGCTATAAAAACTAATGCAATTCTACCATTTGCAACAACACGCTTGAACCTGGAGGATATTAGTATGTGTTAGTCACTCAGTCATGTCCAACTCTGCGACCCCATGGACTGTAGCTTTCCAGGCTCCTCTGCCTATGGAATTTTCTAGGCTAGAATACTGGAGTGGGTAGCATTCCCTTCTCCAGGGCATCTTCCTGACCCAGGGATAGACACCATGTCTCTTGCATTGCAGGCGGTTTCTTTACCATCTGAGCCACTAGGGAAGCCTAGAGGGTATTATGTTGAGTGAAATAAGTCAGAGAATGGCAAATACTATATGTGATCACTTAAATGTGGAATAAAAATAAAACAAATGAATATACAGAACACAGAAGTGAGGTGATGCTACTCCCAAGGCTGGCTTTAGAATATGCCCAGTGTCTGCTTTCAGGTACTAGAGAGGCTTCTTCTTTGGAAGGCGGCTGCCATGCTGTGCAGAAGCCCAGGCAGCCCGTGGAGGGTGGGTCAGGGCCCCTCACCTGTTGGCAGCCTCCCTTGAACTCCCAGCAGATGGCCAGCAGCTGCTGCATCAAAGGAGCTGGGCCGATTTAAAACCTGCAGCGTGGCCAGCCACAGCTCAGTGCTCCTCGGTGGAGAACCCAGTGGCGACCACACTGAGCAGCGGAACTCCCAAGCTGAGTCTTGAGGAGCACTTGGTCTCAGAGTCGGAAGCAAATAAAATGATATTTTTCCAGCTTTACTGCTGCTGCTGCTAAGTCACTTCAGTGGTGTCCAACTCTGTGTGACCCCATAGACGGCAGCCCACCAGGCTCCTCCATCCACAGGACTCTAGGCAAGAATACTGGAGTGGGTTGCCATTTCCGTCTCCAATTCCAGCTTTACTGAGATGTGATCAATATACAACATTGCATAGTTTTAAGATGTACAGTGTGTTCATGTAATTGTTATATATATATATATATATTTCAACATGATGACCACTTTTTAAATAGATTTGGGGATAATTTCTTATGCAGCAACAAAGAAATGAAAGCTAATTTCTGTAGGGGAATTTATCATGGGAAAAGTCCCTGATGCTGAGAAAGATTGAAGGCCAAGGGAGAATGGGGCAGCAGAGGATGAGATGGTTAGACAACACCGCTGACTCGAAGGACATGAATTTGAACAGCTCCAGGAGATAGTGAAGGGCAGAGGAGCCTGGAGCACAGCAGTGTGTGGGATTGGGAAGAGTCAGACATGACTTAGCGACTGAAAAACAATAACACACCTTGCAAAAAGGAATTAAAAGATGAAGATTGGATTTATCACTACAAATTTCTGCAGAAAGAATCATTTAAACAATATGGTAAAAATATGGAACTACTAGAGGAAAAAAATGGTACTTATTTTTAGAAACTAACCAAGAATTGTGGCATCTTAGACATGTGCACATGTGGGAAAAGAACTTTTATTTGATAGTTTTTATTTTTAATTTGGCAGCAAGCTAGATTGACAATAGATTAAATTATGAATCTGTGGTTTGCTTTCTTTTTCACTTAAAGCATAAGATTTTGACTAAAGAAATAGTTTTAGAATGGAGAACCAGCAAAGGAAAGTGTCCTGTGATTGTCATTGGTGAAATAACAAACATAGAAATATCAGGAGTAATTTGGGGATGGTTTGTGTGTGTTTGTGTGTGTGTGTGTGTGTGTGTGTGTGTTTGCTCAGTTGTGTTTGACTCTTTGTGACCCATGGACTCTCACCCGCCAGGCTCTTCTGTCCATGGGATTCTCCAGACAAGAATACTGGAGCAGGTTGCTGTTTCCTACTCCAGGGGATCTTTCCGACCCAGAGATTGAACCTGTGTCTCCTGCACTGGCAGGCACATTCTTTATGACTAGTACCACCTGGAAAGCCCAATTTGGGGATTAAGGGCCTGAAATGACTTGTACAGACTCTTCACTTGTATGCTCACAAAGTAACTATAACAATAGTGTGACAGACTTTTTTTGACCTCTTAATTGTGTCTCAGTCAATAGATCAGCAAAATTATTTTTAAATGTATATTTATTTACATATGTATTATATACATATGTATATTTATTTACATATTTATTACATATTTAATATATATATACTTATTACATATTTAATAATATTTATGTGGACCATTTTAAAAGTCTTTATTGAATTTCTTACAGCATCATTTCTGTTTTATGTTTCGCTGTTTTGGCCACAAGGCATGTGGGATTTTAGCTCCCTGACCAAGGATTGAACCTGCACCCCTTATATTGGAAGGCAAAGTCTTAACCACTGGACAGCCAGCAAAGTCCCAAGAATTAAGATAAAGCTATCCCTGTGACTAAGGGGAAAAGAATTGGCTAGTGCCCGGAAGTGTAACAGAGGCTGGAGACCAGGGTGCACATGTCCCTGCCCTTTCCAATCTACCTGCTTGTTATCCCCTCTGCCCGTGCAGCAGAGAAAAGGCTAAGGGAACGAAATATGGTTATTTTTGCAAACTGAGATGCCAAATTCCCAAGTCCTGGAGATTACAAGATGATTTGAGGAGATTTAAATGACGATTTTCAATTCTAGTCATTTTCATTTAACCTCTGACTTTTGAGCTTAATCTCAACTTAAAACACAACTCTGCTATGAATCAATGGGTGCCTGGTATGAGCAGCGAGGGATTGGAATCAGATAGTCTGGGATTTGATTCAGAGCTCTTCAAATGCCAGTCTTGTGCTCTGTAATACCCTCCTCATTTCATAAATGCAGGTCAGGCTATTGTAAGGATTAAAGAGAATTTGTGTATATATGTGTGCAACTTCTGGCATGTCATCTGACACTTATAAAGTACAGAAGTGACGAAACCATCAGTACATCAGCTAGATCTGCTGAGAGGACTGGGTTAACGCCTGTCCAGAGCATTGTGAATCTGTCTCTTCTTTGCACTTCTATCTCCTTAGCGTCTCTAATCTCTTTTCTTTTATTGGTATGTACTGCAGTTCTGAGCTCAAAAGCTGTGATTTAGCAAGAATGGAAAACAAAACAATACCATTTCCCTTAAGCAAGCCTCCCTTAGGATTGCTGCTCTAAGAGCTCTGAAGGTCATTATCGAGTACAGAGAGAGAGAGAGAGAGAAAATGGGAGAATCAGGCTGAAGAGCTTCTAAATTTGTTGAAATTGTGATAAGGAAATTTTATTTTTCAGAAAATATGAAATAAATTATGGAAAGGAAAGACAAACATCAAAATTAATGTGTGTTTATTTTTGGAAATTGTACTATCATCTTAAACTTTCATTGAAGGAACAAGGTCAACAATGTAATAAAACATTTTTAAAATATTGATGTTCACTAATATTCTAGGTGCTGCTGGAAATGCATTAAAGATGGAATTACCAATTATATAACACATCAGTGGTCTTGGAAGGTTAGAATGCCCTTGGAACTTGCTGAGATTACTTCTGATTGGTAATTGGAGGGAAATTCCATGCAGTCAGATTAATAGTTCACATTACATCTGTCATATGAGTATAACCATAAGTATTATGGTTCAGAAATTCATCTTATATGACTTTCATGTCATTTATCTCAGGAAACCCAAGTTATGGGAAATGAGAGTTTTCTTTACCATAAAACTGTTTAATTTGCTACTGTACTTGTTAATATTTTAGGTGCCTGAAATAATATAACAAATAAATAACAAATGTGTTGAGTGAGCAGAATAAACTGGTATTTAATATATTTAAAATTGTTCAGTTGCTAGCAATGCTTATGAGGCAAAACACTTTAACACAAAGAAACATTGTTAGTGGGATACATTATTTGATACTTTCTGATATTTAAGAAATTGTAGAAATTCTAATGTCTAAGAACATCTGACATATTATATCACATTTGAGACAAAGAAAGATGGATAAAGCCGGTCAGATAGTTTAGCTTCTGATATTGATGGCAAGGCAAAACTTTAGAAAAACCTTGTCGTATTCTCATATATTGACTGAATCACAAAAGCTATGTAAATAGCAAGAATATCTGCATCATCTTCTAAATGACCATTTTAGGTGTTACACATCTGTGCGTTTATCATCAGTTACTTTATATCACAGGCCCCATTTATGTGTTGACAACTTTCCTTGTAAAATATCTTTTGCCTTTATCTCTTCCTAAGATAGCATGTATCCCATTTTAAAATGAATCCTTTCACTCTGCGATGTGATTCATTTTTACTTTGTGTGTTATATTCATTCATCCAATAAACATTTGCTTGTTGATACACCATAGGTTATTATCTACCCAAGGAAGAGGAGCCTGGATGCCTAGAGATAAGGCCCTTACGATCTTCTCATATGTCAGTAGCAGTCTCCAGGTAGGCATGGATGACATCATGTGAAGCAGAAGGGATGACATGTCCAAAGACTAGAAACATGAAACATGATGTTCGTAAAATTTAAATACCCAGAACTTGTCCCTAGATAGACAAGCTTCGTTAACCAAGAGCGGTTGGGTTTCTCAGTCCATCTCTTATTACTTAATTGCTTTGGGTCAACAGAGTACCTAATATTTATTGAGTAGCTAAGATGCTCTGGCTTCCCTGGTGGCTCAGACGGTAAAGAATCTGCCTGCAGTGTAGGCGACCTGGGTTTGATCTCTGGGTTGGGAAGATCCCTGGAGGAGGGAATGGCAACCCAATCCAGTATTCAGAGAATTCCATGGACAGAGGAGCCTGGTAGGCTACAGTCCGTGGGGACACAGTCAGAACAACTGAGCGACTAACACTTTGACTTCTAAGATGCTGGAGGCTCTGTGTTAATCGTGTTATATTAAGCTTCTGTGCAACACAGGGAGCTCAGCTCAGTGCTCTGTAATGACCTAGAGGGGAGATGGGAGGGGCAGGGAGCTACAAGAGCAAGGGGATATATGTGTACATATGGCTGATTCACTTCGTTGTGAAGCAGGAATTAGCACAGCATTGTAAAGCAATTACACTCCAATAGAATATCATTCATTAATAATAAATTAATAATGATGGCAACCCTTTGTGATAGGTCATATTATGGTCCCTATTTTAAACATTGTAGAATTGAGACGCAGAGCTGTGAAGTAACCTGCCAGAGGTCTGATCCTCAGCAAGCCAGGGTTACTTGTTTCAAACCTGAAGCTCTGGTTCTTAACCATTCCTGTGCTGAGTCCTTCGAGCTTCAGTAGTTTCAATTATAAAATAGAGAAAATTCTTTCTCCACAGAGCTGTTACAAAAATCAAATCTCCTAATCTCTAAACCCATTTCAAAAGAGGCCATCCTTTTGCCCAAAAGGATTGCAAAAACGTGTGCTGTCCCACAGGCTGAAGGGCCCCCAGACAGAGGACACAGATAGCAAGCTGAATGAAGGCTGGCTCTCAGTATCCACTCACCCATCACCTGGCAAACTCATCTTCTGGGCCCAGGGGGCGGGTCTCATAGAGGCTGTGGACACACCATTCCTGTTGTAACTCTTAGGAGCAACTCCCTAGTTCCTCAGAAGCCAAAACAAGACTTATTTTCACAGTATAAAATCATTTTCATGATACAGCCCTGGCTACTTTTTTCCACAGCCGATTTTGTTCCTTGTTCTTCACTCAATTCATACCAGATCACTTGAGATCGTTGGGTTTGTCCTATGTTCATTTCTGTGATGTTTGGGAGGTCTACCGCTCCTGTCTAGGAAAACCACCCCAGCTATTTTGTCTAAGCAACTTCAACTGCTCCACCAAATATCAGATTACCATCTCCAGAGCCTTGTTTTACAACCTGCTGGGACCCAAAGTCTTTCATATTTCCCTAACACCTTAGTTAGTCCTGTCTTTGTTAGAACACAGCTCATGCTACTTTGTATATATATGGTTTTTTTTTTTTTTTTCTGATGCCTCAGATGGTTAAGAATCTCTCTGCAATACAGGAGACCTGGGTTCTATCCCTGGGTCAGGAACATCCCCTAGGGAAGGAAATGGCAACCCACTCCAGTATTCTTGCCTGGGAAAACCATGATTAGAAGAGCCTGCTGAGCTACAGTCCATGGGATCTCAAAGAGTCATATTTTTATATCTGTTTTCCTTTTCATTCTCTGAAACACTTAGCAGGAGAACATTTGGTTCATCCTCGTATCCTCATCATAGTCGGCTACACTTACTAAGTGAAAGTGAAAGCCTTAGTCCCAGTCATGTCCGATGCTTTGTGACCTCGTGGACTGTAGCCCACCAAGGCTCCTCTGTCCATGGAATTCTCCAGGCAAGAATATTGGAGTAGATCGCCATTCCCTTCTCCAGGGGTCTTCCCAACCCAGGGATCGAACCCACATCTCCTGCGTTGGCAGGCAGATTCTTTACCTTCTGAACCACAGGGAAGTCCACACTTAGTAGGTGCTTAGTAAATGCTTGTTTGGTGTGATTTATAAAATCGTATAGGTAACTATACAAATTTCATCCTTCCTTCTTAAGATTAATGATGGAGAAAGCAAATGATAAATACAAGTAAGAAGGTAGGCTTTACATTAATTAATGTTAGGCTTTACATTCTCTGCTTTATTCAGTATGGTGACTTATACTTAGTTCTATATATCTTTGATGGGAATACTGTAATTTTTTTCTAGTCATCCTACTTCTCTCTACTTCTCTGAGGGTTACTTTCTCAGTAATTGGGAGTGTATTCATTTAACCTTCTGTCATTTACACGATGCTTATAATTTTGATTCACAATACCAATGGCTCCATACAATGGAGCAGACTGACAGACTGAATTGGAGCTTTCAATTCTGACTTGATTTGATTGCCCAGGATACAGAAAGAGAGGTAATCGGGGACACAGAGAAGTATATCATGACAATGACACTTAATAACTTGCCCAAAGATCGAGGGTTCTTTGAACATTCTCTACATTTCTTCATAGAGCAGGATGAATAAAAATCCTCCAGAGTAAGATTATCTGAGGCAAACGTAATATTTCCCCCTTTTGTCCAATACAGAAAGAACATTTGGCACTTATTGTATGCTTCTTTGTAGAGTAGTTATATCCTAGTTTTATTCAGAGATTTTTCTTCTACTACACAGCTCTTGTGTAGGAAAAAAAAAAAAGGACCGATATACGGTTCATTTTCATTTATTATTTGCACCTAACATTGTGTTTGCTTCTCAAAGAAATCTACTGGAGAAAATAACAAAAGACCAATGAATTAGTCATTACATGCATTCTACATATCCAGGAAAATACAGTAATCAGTTTGCAAAGCTTTACAAGGACAATATTGATAATGACCAAATAATGTTTTAAACATAGTATAGTCACAAAATTATTGAGTTCAACTTTTGTTCTGCACATTTTTCCTCTATAGACTGAAGTTTGAAAATTCTGCTTCTCATTATATCATGCTAATATTAACAGAATTTCTTCACTTTGGAAAGAGCCACCAACCCGCTTGGTACTTTGGAGAGTGTGTGTATTGAAGGCAAATTTACCTAATAATGTCAAAGAAAAAGACAGGGCAACCAATTTAAGGAGAATTTTACCAAACTCTTGTCTCTCTATGAAGCTGAATATAAACTTTCTAGAATGTAGTTAATTTATTATAGAAGAATGTGCTTGAATTTGTAGTATATATTCAACTATTTCATGTAACTTGAACTTTAATTTTTTAATGATTCTATGCTCAACAGAACAATGTCATAATAATTTTAGCTGTGTGTGCTTAGTCACTCAGTTGTGTCCAACTCTTTGTGACCCTATGGATTGTAGCCTGCCTGGCTCCTCTGTCCATGGGATTCTCCCAACAAGAATAGTGGAGTGGGTTGCAATGCTCTCCTCCAGGGGATCTTCCCCACCCAGGAATCAAACTCAGGTCTCTTGCATTGCAGGCAGATTCTTTACCATCTGAGCCACCACCCTTTTTTAGCTGTGCTGCTGCTGCTGCTAAGTCGCCTAGGTCGTGTCCAACTCTGTGCGACCCCATAGACGGCAGCTCACCAGGCTCCCCCATCCCTGGGATTTTCCAGGCAAGAGTACTGGAGTGGGGTGCCATTGCTTTCTCTGCAGCTGTCAGTAAAAATCATCAGCATTGAAGAGTCAGCATAGTAGGGTACTTGCAAGTGTATTGATAGTCTTCCATAAATGCTAGAAAGTAGACACAATCGATATGCTTTTTTTGAAGAATAACTTTAAAAGTTTTTATATATATCGTCTTTGTATATATCATGTAATAGCAAATATGAAAATAATCAATTAAAAAGAGGAAATATAACTGAAATCTTTGTTTCAGTTAAAAATTTTTTATAGTTTATCAGCAACAGGATGAACAATGTGATGTGACCAAAACTTTCGAAAGTTCATCCATGCACAGACTCTAAATCTCACATAAAGAAAAACCAAAAACAGCCATTGAACAGTGTCAACTTTTTATCCAATTGCATGTGAATATTGTGTCAGATTTGATTAATTTGTCTTCTTCTTCTTGCTGTTAGTCACTCAGTCGTTTCTGACTCTTTGCAACCCCAGGGGACTATAGCCTGCCAGGCTCCTCTGTCTGTAGGATTATCCAGGCAAGAATACTGGAATGGGTTGCAGCTATTTTAATCTCACCATCTCTGGAGTTTAATTGGTGTGCTTAGACAAACACTGTTTAATGTGATTATCAATGCTGTTTGCTGTTGTTGTTCAGTCACTAAGTCATATCCAATTCTTCATGACCACATGGACTGCAGCACACCAGGCTTCCCTCTCCTTCACTGTCTCCTGGATTTTGCTCAATCTCTTGTTCACTGAGTCAGTGATACCATCTAACCATCTCATCCTCTGTCGTAAATTACACCTTTTTGATAACTGTTTTCTATTTTTTTTAATTTGTTCTTTATTTTTTTCCTTCTTCATTTTGCCTTGCCTGATCTTAAGGTTTTTTGTTTGTTTTTTAATAATTCTGATTTAATCTTCTCTGTTGACTTATTTTAATATTTATTTTTACAAGTATACTTTAGTGGTATCCATCGTATACAATATACATTTAAAAAAAATCAGATTCTAAATTCAAATGCTGTTATGTACCTTCACATGCAGTAGTAAAAGTCTTGTAGTGGTGTATCCCCAATTCCTCTCTCTCACCCCTGAGCCACGTCTGTCGTTTATTTCAGTTTTACATATACTATGAAAACAATACATTGATGTAAATTTTCCTTGAAGAGAAGTTATTTTTTAGAGCAATAAAAAATAAGAAAACATATTTCACCTTTATTCTTATTTGATACTCTATTTCTTTGAATAGGTCAAGTTTTCTGATGTCATTTCAGCTGCTTGAAGAATGCCATTTATTAATATTTATTATAGAGTACATTCTGACAATGAATCATCTCAGTTTTGTTTGTGAGAGTCTGTATTTCTCCTCCACTTATGAAGTATGTCTGTTTCCTATTATGATATATCCATTTGATTCTGTCTTATAATTTCAATTTCTTTTCTGAAATTGCCTCACTGACCTTGTGTTTTGTCTACCTTTGCAAATTAGAGCTCTTAACCTATTATTATATTTCTTTTTCATTATATGTTTGATGGCTTCAATATTTGTGTTGTATCTTGAGCTTGTACGATTGCTTTGTTCCTTCAGACTGTACTTTTTCATACCTTGTTTTTGTCCCAAATACTGTTGTTGAAAGCTGGATTTGCTTCTTATCAGCTTTTCATCTTCCTTTTGCTTTATGTGCCAGGGAATTTGTCTCTTGCAGCCTTCCTAGACCGATTTCAGTTCACCTGCTCCCAGTGCTTGTTACGGAGAAGGCAATGGCACCCCACTCCAGTACTCTTGCCTGGAAAATCCCGTGGATGGAGGAGCCTGGTAGGCTGCAGTCCATGGGGTCGCTAGGAGTCGGACACGACTGAGCGACTTCACTTTCAACTTTTCACTTTCATGCATTGGAGAAGGAAATGGCAACCCACTCCGTTGTTCTTGCCTGAAGAATCCCAGGGACCGGGAAGCCTGGTGGGCTGCCATCTATGGGGTCACACAGAGTCGGACACGACTGAAGCGACTTAGCAGGCGGGCAGGCAGTGCTTGTTGGGGTGGTGGCAGAGGGCAGGGCGGGGTTATGTATTTTCTAGTGTTCTGATCAAGTGTTGGTCTTCGGTGGTGTCGCGCATCTGTGTCGTGGGGTATGGCTCTTAGATGTGTTCTGCTCCCTTGGGGAAGTGGCTGAACTATCTCTAGCCTCAGCCTTCCCTATGAAACAAGATGAGAAAGGCATTAAGTTTCTCATGGAATGTCCAGCCTAGCAGGTGTTTCTGCCCCTCTCGTTGGCTCCCAGCTTTCTGTTCACATCTTCCAATTGGCTCCCGCCCTCAGGCTACAGGGTTCAGCTGCTGTTCTGTTTCCTCCCTCCTCCTTCTCTTCCTGGTCCCTCACTGTCCTCTCCTCTCCCTCTTTCCCCCAGAAGATTAGGCATTTGTCTCCTAGGAAAGATAGGAAGGATGGCTTTGTGTGAATTTTAGCCTTGGCTGAAGCATTCTCAGGGTGGTCTTCAACTATGTATACTTGCTGTGGTTTCTGGAAGAAAAACTTGCAGAAAGGCATGAAACTCCCATGTTATGGCCCCGGGGCTTTAATTCTCTTCCTATTCTATAGTTGCTTTCAGTAATTTGTCAAAAATGTCTAGCTGAAACTTCTTACCAGCTTATATGACTTTAAAGTGACTTTTTAAGGGGCGTCCATTCCTCACAGTCTCTGGTCCTCTTGTTTTTCCTGCACTGTTCACTCTCTTTTGGGGTACCGAGTTGGATGTTTACTCTGTAACCTCAGTTCTCTGATGGTTTCTAGGGAAGTCTTGAATTTGAGTCTGTCTAGATGTTTAATTATATTTAAAGTTTGAAAATGAGCTCTCCTCTCCTTATTTAAGCTAGAACAGGAAATTCTTGTCTAATGTCTTCCTTTTTTTTTTTTTTTGCTGTGTGTTTATCCATTAAAATCAATGATTACATTTAGTAAGAAGGCACCTGTACGTGTTTTCAAAAATAGATTCAGATCAGATCAGTCGCTCACTCATGTCCGACTCTTTGCCCCCATGAATCGCAGCACGCCGGGCCTCCCTGTCCATCACCAACTCCCAGAGTTCACTCAGACTCATGTCCATCGAGTCAGCGATGCCATCCAGCCATCTCATCCTCTGGCGTCCCCTTCTCCTCCTGCCCCCAATCCCTCCCAGCATCAGAGTCTTTTCCAATGAGTCAACTCTTTGCATGAGGTGGCCAAAGTACTGGAGTTTCAGCTTTAGCATCATTCCTTCCAGAGAAATCCCAGGACTGATCTCCTTCAGAATGGACTGGTTGGACCAAGACTAACACAATACTGGGGTTAATAGAAAATACTGTTGGGAATTTGTGATGGAGTGAGTGGGATTCTGACGATCTTGGTTTCTATTCTTTACCTGTCTCTAGTAGCATGACCTTGGTCAAGGTCCTTAATCTTTCTGAGCTTTGTTTTCTTCCTCTATGAAATGAGAGGTTCAGGTCTGATTGTCTTGGAGTTTTAAAAGTCTGTACCTATAAAGGTAGGTTTGGACAAGCTGTGTTGTGCTTTTAATGCCAAAGCCAAGGATTTTGGACTTGATCCTCTAGTAAATGGAAACTCTTTGAAGGTGTCTGAGCAGGAGGTTGGCTGGAGGATTCGAAGATGGCGTTAACTTGGAAGGAAGTGTTGAGCTCACAGGTGAGATGGGGAGTGATGCTCTGGACTGGTGGGTGACGCAGAGTCTGGTGTTTATGGTATGCTGACCTAGAGGGCAGCTCACGGATCGATAATGCAGGACTCAAGGTTTTGTATTAACTCAGAGCTAACACAGGATGAAACGAGAACAATAATGATTTAGGAGACAGCTTAGGATAACCAATGGGCTTCCCTGATGGCTCAGACAGTAAAGAATCTGCCTGCAAGGCAGGGGACCTGAGTTCAATCCCTAGGTTGGGAAAATCCCCTGGAGAAGAGAATGGCAACCCACTCCAGTATTCTTGCTTGGAGAATGCCATGGACAGAGGAGCCTGGTGGGCTACAGTCCATGCGGTCACAAAGAGTCAGGCATGACTGAGCGACTAAACAGCTTCACACTTAGGATAACCAATACTACATGTGTCCCGTGCATTCACGAATTTGTCTCAAGGCACCGTTTCCCTTCAATAGGCAAGTTCCCCTTGTTTCTGCTTAGAGCTTTACTGTGTTTATATAATTAGATACCAAAGTGTTCTGTTCAACTAATACAATGAAACTTTTAATTTTAGGTTTCTAGGGTGATCTTAGCCCTGAGTAATCTACCTTTCACTGTAACTGAGACATCACAAGGGAATTCCTATATTTGGGAGAAATACTCAAGACTCGTTTCCAAACTGCACCCCTCCACCCCCAAAACTGTGTTGTATCCTCCCCGTGGTAAAACTTCACATAGGCCGGATTGTACCATCCATGACTGTTCCTTATTGATGGATGACACAGACTGGGCTTTATGAAGCTTACAAACATAATCCCTGGTTTACTAAAGACAAATGAACCTGTTTGATATCTGCTGTTCATAGAACCCACCTTTAACCTTCCTAAGTGTTTGTATTTTAATAATACATTTTACAGGCACATGATTTCGCATCTATTCAGTACTAGCTAGACATAAGTGTACATTTTCCTTTTCTTCAGATTCACTCAGTCCAGACATACCATTGTAAGTGCTCTATGATTGAGAACTGCTTGTCTAGGTATGTGCAAACTCTCTTTAGGATACTCTAAGGCATATAAAAAAAAAAATAAATGTCACACCTCACACCCTCATCTCAATCCTGTCTCCCCAACACACACAAAGAATTAGAACGCTTGAGTTTCCCAGATGCCTGATATCAGATAACAGGGTGTGGTTGTCAGAATAAGGCCCCTCACCCCACAAAGATACCTAAGTTTCTACCCAGAAATTGTGAATACATTGTGTTACATGGAAAGTAACTTTGCTAATATATTGGCCTTGAGATGAAAAGATGACCTCGATATGGGGATGATTTGTGTTGACCCAATATAATCACAAGTTCAGTTCAGTTCAGTCGCTCAGTCGTGTCCAAATCTTTGCGACCCCATGAATTGCAGCACACCAGGCCTCCCTGTCCATCACCAACTCCTGGAGTTCACTCAGACTCACATCCATCAAGTCAGTGATGCCATCCAGCTATCTCATCCTCTGTGGTCCCCTTCTCCTCCTGCCCCCAATCCCTCCCAGCATCAGAGTCTTTTCCAATGAGTCAACTCTTCCCATGAGGTGACCAAAGTACTGGAATTTCAGCTTCAACATCAGTCCTTCCAATGAATACCCAGGACTGATCTCCTTTAGAATGGACTGGTTGGATCTCTTTGCAGTCCAAGGGACTCTCAAGAGTCTTCTCCAACACCACAGTTCAAAAGCATCAATTCTTCGGCACTCAGCTTTCTTCACAGTTCAACTCTCACATCCATACATGACCACTGAAAAAACCATAGCCTTGACTAGATGGACCTTTGTTGGCAAAGTAATGCCTCTTCTTTTTAATATGTTATCCAGGTTGGTCATAACATTCCTTCCAAGGAGTAAGCGTCTTTTAATTTCATGGCTGCAGTCACCATCTGCAGTGATTTTGGAGCCCAAAAAATAAAGTGTGACACTGCTTCCACTGTTTCCTCATCTACTTCCCATGAAGTGATGGGACCAGATGCCATGATCTTTGTTTTCTGAATGTTGAGCTTTAAGCCAACCTTTTCACTCTCCTCTTTTACTTTCATCAAGAGGCTCTTTAGCTCCTCTTCACTTTCTGCCATAAGGGTGGTGTCATCTACATATCTGAGGTTCTTGATATTTCTCCCAGCAATCTTGATTCCAGCTTGTGCTTCTTCCAGCCCAGCATTTCTCATGGTGTACTCTGCACAGAAGTTAAATAAGCAGGGCGACAATATACAGCCTTGACGTACTCCTTTTCCTATTTGGAACCAGTCTGTTGTTCCATGTCCAGTTCTAACTGTTGCTTCCTGACCTGCATATACGTTTCTCAAGAGGCAGATCAGGTGGTCTGGTATTCCCATCTCTTTCAGAATTTTCCACAGTTTATTGAGGGTCCTTATAAATGAAAAAGGGAGGGGATACAGGTCAGAGTGATGCAATGTAAGAACTTGATGTGATGTTGACTGCTATGAACATGGAGGGAGAGGCCTATGAGTGAAGGAATGTGGTTGGCCCCAGAAACTGGAAAAGTGTGAGGCACATGGATTCCTCCCTGCAGCCTCCAGAGAGGAACACAGGCCTGCTGAGCCCTTGATTGAATCCTAGTGAACTCACTGCAGACATCTGACCTCTACAATTATGAAATAATGTATTTCTAATAATGCTATTCCTAATAATATATTTCTAATAGCCATTAAATTTGTGGCAAATTGCTACAATAGCAATAGCAAACTAATGCACAAGGGTTTGTAAAATTCATGAGAATTTGAAACAGTGCAAATGATATTACCACTTGTTCAGTACATTTTATATGAAAAGAGATTCAAAGTCAACTATTCCTTAAGTTCACGGTCAAGCAGAAGCTTCTTGCTTGATGGTTAGTTTGCTTTCCATCGGTGGACAATAGACAGTAAGAACCGTGTGTTTGTTTTCTCCTATTTGTCTCATAATCTAGGAGAGTGTAAATTAAGCTTTATGGTTAACTTATGACTTTCTCCAAATTTCTTATTCTGAACTTTCTTTTTATTTCTTTTTTTTTAACCTGAATTTTCTTTTCCCGATTTTTACATTAAGGACTAATCTTTTACTCTGCGTAGTAGTTTTGATAATATCATCTTTGAAAACATTTGTAGAGAAAAAGAATTAAAGTACATTAAAAAAAACTGATAAAATATAGCTTGATTTTAACTGATGAGGTATAAATAATCAATATCTACATGATCGAGAACCAGAAATATCAGTCTTAACTAATAAACAAATTTAGAGTTGTCATATATATATATTAAGATAATAAAAAATTTGAAGAAAATTTTCAAAATGACTGAAGTAATAAACATTTTCTAATTCTATTATTCTTTGTCTATTCTTAAAAATGGGGGTCAATGTGTTAAATCAGGGGTCAGATAGAACCAATTCAACCATAACTTTTGGCCGAATTAATCAGTCACAGTTTATTATTTTACCACTGGAGTTTAATTAGAATTGTACTCTGGTAGGAAGAACGCCTAAACGACTGCTCTGAATCTCTTCTATCTAAGGAATATTACATATCGTATGTGGCTGGTCACTACAGTATATACATACTTGGAGTTTTTCTTAAGATCTCAAGGCATTATTTTCATTTATTGTGTAATAGCTGTATATCACTTTATATTACGTGCAATTTACCTCTGAAAGAATTTTGTTTTCTTATAATCACATGCGGGCACTTGGTCAAAATGCTATAGTACAGACAGCAAGTGCAATAGATTAGAAAGGGCAGGTTTGCATGGAGTCCGGGGAGCACTTCCTAGAAGAGTCGATGGCGTGAATTAGACTCTTTGCTCGGATAAGTACAGTATCAAGAAGTGTGACTTCTCCACGTAAGTAAGTGTGTCATTTGTGGGGCCAGACACATATTTGAACCTTGATTTCACAGTTTTTGCAGTGAAGACTATTAATGGATATGAACAAATAGATAAAGACCCAAAGTTTTCATAAAAATAATCCTCAAAGTGTTCTTACACCTTGTCAATGGAATCATTTAACTCCTGTCTTCTCAGGCTTTAGTCATTATTTGTATTTATTTACTAAAAACCGAAAATAAAGAACTGCTAGGGAAGCTTGCTACTACATTGAATATTTCAGAGCAAAACTTATGTGTATGTGTGTGTGTGTGCATTTAAACTTGTAACTTTTGAGAGAAGAAATAGTGTCAACATTGTGATAACCCCATGGACAAAACTGGCACTGAATCTGATTTCACCCTACCTTTTAGGTGTGTTGAAATAAATATTGGTAACTACAATTGAATATAGAGAGTAAGTTACACTAGACATATGAAAAAAAAATATTGCTGGGAATTCCCTGGCAGTCCAGTGATTCAGTTCAGTCATTCAGCCATGTCCGACTCTTTGTGATCCCATGGACCGAAGTGGGCCAGGCTTCTCTGTCCATCACCGACTCCCAGAGCTTACTCAATCTCATATCTGTTGAGTTGGTGATGCCATCCAGCCATCTCATCTTCTGTCATCCCCTTCTCCTCCCACCTCCAATCTTTTCCAGCATCAGGGTCTTTTCCAATGAGTCAGTTCTTTGCATCAGGTGGCCAGAGTATTGGAGTTTCAGCTTCAGCATCAGTCCTTCCAATGAATACTCAGGACTGATTTCCTTTAGGATGGACTGGTTGGATCTCCTTGCAGTTCAAGGGACTCTCAAGAGTCTTCTCCAACACCACAGTGCAAAAGCATCAATTCTTCAGCTCTCAGCTTTCTTTATACTCCACCTCTCACATCCATACATGACTACTGGAGGAACCATAGCTTTGACTAGACAGACGTTTGTTGGCAAAGTAATGTTTCTGCTTTTTAATATGCTGTCTAGGTTGGTCATAGCTTTTCTTCCAAGGAGTCCAGTGGTTAGGACTCTGCCTTTCCACTACTGGGAGCACAGTTTTGATCCCTGTCCAGAGAACTATGGTCCTACATGTGTGTACCACATCAAATAAATAAATACATTTAAAAATTAAAAAAAGTATTATTGAGCACCTATTTTATTAATTAATTGTGTTTGTACCAGAAGGAAAAAAAAATGCTTATTTTTTGTAAAGAAGCATCATTGTATTAGGTATAAATATTTTCAAATATGGATCTTTGTGGGCATTTCTTCAGTCATTCTTTATACTTATATATAATCACCTGTCTCTTAATAAACAGAAAAAATTGCTGTTTATATTTGTCTTAATTGTAGCCATGTCAAATCACAGAGTACGTTATTCATTTAATGAGTTCCAGAACACAACAAAATTACTTGGCATATCATAGGTGCTTAATAAATATTTTGACCTGGATTACTATAATCCATTTTCTCATAATACTATTGTTTTAAATATTTATAGCAGCTAATAAGTTCAAATGCCACTTATAGAATAAACATTCCAATTGTTTCAACTTGTCATATGAGAAGGTTTTTTGTCAGTTTCCTGCCTGTTTCATTCTAATCTTCAAACTCTCAAAGACTGTTAAAAATCTAGGTTCCTTGCTATGGGAGGGTACCGAAAAAAATCTTAGAAATCCTCCTACTCTATTTCTAGTAGGATGCATATTAACGGCAGTAATAAAGACTTGGGATTTTAGAATGCACTGGAAAATTTTAAGGTCACATTAAGTAGCATGGCAAATTATCAGGATTTCAAATGTGTTTTAGATCCTCATCTATTAACAATATATCCTTAGTTCATTGATTAGCCCAATATTTCAACCAGATTCATCCATCTCACTAGTTTTCAACTGGGGGATGCTTTGTACCCCAGGGGATATTTGGCCTGTTTCCGAGACATCTTTGATGGTCCCAACTGAGGGTGGAGGATGCTACTGTCATTCAGCAGGTAGAAGTCAAGGATGCTGGCCAATATGCTACCTGGGACAGAGCAGTCCCCTACATCAAGGACTCATCCCACCCACAATGCGGTGATGCCAAGGCTGACAAACCCTGACATATTTGCATTATGATATGACTTTCAGACTACATTTTTGTAAGTGTGAGATTTAAGCCCATTTCACTGAGTAAATGAAAAACTTAAGAGAAACGTTTCAAATAAATTTATTATACCCCTCAATGTCCATAGTCACGCTGAAGGTGCAACGAAGGGCCGGACTCCTTCTCTAATGCAGCTTTCTTAGTTTCTGAAGTTCCAGTAATACTTGTGAAAGATCAGACTTCAAAATCAGTGTCACTAGCTTATCAGAAGGGCTAGTTTTCTCTATTCCTAAGCAGAAGCTCCTTGAGTATTAACAGGTGTAGGATATGGTCTCAGCTTTTGTGTTGTTGTTCAGTCACAGCAAGAACTGATGCTGAAGCTGAAACTCCAGTATTTTGGCCACCTGATGCGAAGAACTGACTCACTAGAAAAGACCCTGATGCTGGGAAAGATTGAGGGCAGGAGGAGAAGGGGATGACAGAGGATGAGATGGTTGGATGGCATCACCGACTTAGTGGGCATGACTTTGAGTAAACTCCGGGAGTTGGGAATGGACAGGGAAGCCTGGTGTGCTGCAGTCTATGGGGCCTCTAATAGTTAGACACAACTGAGCGACTGAACTAAACTGAACTGAATTTTGTGCTGTTGTTGTTCAGTCATGTCTGAGTCTTTTCAACCCCGTGGACTACAGCATGCCAGGTTTCCCTGTCCTTTACTAGCTCCCAGAGTTTGCTCAGATTCATATCCATTGAGTCGGTGACGCTATCTGACCACTCATCCTCTGCTGCTCTCTTCTCCTCCTGCCTTCAAACTTTCCCAATAACAAGATCTTTTCCAATGAGTCAGCTCTTTACATCAGGTCGCCAAAGTATTGGAGCTTCAGCTTCAACGTCAGTCCTTGCAATGAAGAATCAGGTTTGATTTCCTTTAGGATTGGCTGGTTTGATCTCCTTGCTGTCTAAGGGACTCCCAAGTATTTTTTTACATCAGGTCGCCAAAGTATTGGAGCTTCAGCTTCAACGTCAGTCCTTGCAATGAAGAATCAGGTTTGATTTCCTTTAGGATTGGCTGGTTTGATCTCCTTGCTGTCTAAGGGACTCCCAAGAGTCTTCTCCAACACAACAGTTCAAAGGCATCAATTCTTTGGTACTCAGCCTTCTTTATGGCCCAGTTCTTAAATCCACACAGCTTTTGTGTAAACAGGAGTCATTTGAGATTCACCAAACTAGTATACTGCTTTCCATGGGCCAACTCGTGTATTTCTCAAAGCACTGAAAAAAAATATTATTTAGGCATCAGTAAAATTGAGTTCATTTCATAGTTTTTGTTTGTATGAACTTTCTTATGTATAGATGAAATTCAGTTGCATAGTATCATAATGTACTGTTTATATTGTACTCAGCAGTAAAGAATCTGCATGCAATGCAGAAGATGCGAGTTCAATCCCTGGGCCCGGAAGATCCCCTCAAGGAGGACTTGGCAACCAGCTCCAGTATTCTTTCTGGGAAAATGCCGTGGACAGAGGAGCCTGGTAGGCTACAGTCCATGGGGTCACAAAGACTGGTACATGACTGAGGTGACTTAGCACAGAGCACAGTAATAGTAATAAGAGCAATGATAACTCTAGTAATTAAAGCCAGGACATTATTCATTTATCAGTCTTTTCTTTATCAGTCATTCATTATCCGACTGTAAGGTAAACTGCTATCCGTAGGGTCGCAAAAGTGTTGGACACGACTGAGAGACTGAGCCCGCATACATGCAAGGCGATCTTTGGCTTTCTTTTGTTTTCTTTGCTATATGTGTTTCTTTGTAATATGTCCTTGTTGTTTTCCCGATCACCTCTACCATCTGAAAGCATTTCGTGGCATTTTTCACGTATGTAATATAATACAGTCTGAAGGGGACTGAAACACTATATGCTTCTATTCTTGGGAAGATGAGAGGTGGAATGAAGAGCCCAATTTCTTTGTCTAGATCATTTTGCTGTAGGTGTTAATTTGCCAAGGTATTTCTCAATTACTGCTCAGACCCCAAGCATGGTACTCTCTAACTGGGTAAGTATTTAGGAAGAGATTTACAGAAAATACATCAGTGGTAAATGTTTACTCAGTGTTTCGCGTTTGATCTTTCTGCTACACTCTTTCTACTAAAGCTGGAATCTATTTTCAGTGACTGCATATGAATGCAGCGCACGTTCTGCGGCCTAACATATGCCATCTGTAAAAGCATTTACTTTAAATTAGTGGAATAAGTAATCAAAAGGGCTTTGTACTTAATGCAAAACTTTTGGTGACTATTAAATGCTCATTAGAGGGTGTTTTTGCTGTATGACTGTCAAAATCAGCAGGACGTTTATGTTAGATTTCCTGAGTGGGTCAAGATTGAATATGATTTTACAACCTAAATAACATAAATGAATGCAGGTTATTTCAGCATCTCCAGATGTTTTTTAAACTCTTTGCCCCTAAACCCAAAACTTAGTGCCATTTCAAATTCCACAGTGGCATTTGAGTGAAGATTTTAAGAATTAGATATTTGACATCTTCAGATGAGTGGGCTACTTTTTTTTCATACTTCCACCATTTATAAATGAAAATGATGCTATCTCTAATGCTATTACTCCAGCCCATCTTTTATGGAAATATATCCTCAGGGAATCAGATAATATTAAATCAGCTTAACTATGCACTTCTTACAATAGCTAATTATTTAAAATTTTTAATTATCTTGTGATGGCTTATTTGGTAGATTGTGTATGTGTCACAACTTGATTGAATCTCTGAAAATATGCCCTTATTATCACTTTGCTTTTAATTAAACATTCAATAACTGTCTTGTTTAATCTAGAGAGATACATCTATTAATATTATCCTCACTATTATTATTTTTGTGGTGCCACGCACAGGAATGATACAGTATAACCAGAATAGATGATTAACCCAAATCATGGTCTTCACCCCGAGAAAATTAAATCTCAGATCTATTAACTAATGTCTCTGGGTGCTCTGATTATAAAAGATGAATTAGAAGACCCCATGTACATCATAGAGAGGGAAAGAAGAAACCCAAGAGTTCATGAGGTCATACCCAACTTAGTTGCAGGCAGAAATGTCCGTGGAGTAGTTTGATGAACATCATTGGTCAGGTGGAGACAAGCAGAGCAAAGTTAAGCTGGAGTTCTAAAAGCCTGCCAATTTGTAAGAATAAATACTCAATCTCCACAATGTCATTTGCTTTGGGAAATGTAGAAAACTGGCAAATTAATCTGCTTCTCTGCTCTACTTTTGAAAATCTTTACCGTGGGGCTCTGATTGTGTTACTCTATGTTGTCCGGAATCAGAGCTATTTTCTGATTCATAAAGCTCCAATTGCCCATCAGTTTTGTCTCTGAAGGCTTTAGGTACCTGATCGTGTAAGAGAAAGAGGGGGAAATCACCTGGATTTTGTTCCCATTACAAAAATCTCTTTTCTCTAGCTCAGTCTAAAATGCCTCTCATTCCAACTGGCCATCTACTTTTCTAATGTAGATTTACAACAGAAAAAAAAAAAAAAGCTTCATCTGAACTGGAGTCATTTATAAACAGCTTATGAAGGGCAAAACATTTTGGGGGTGGGGGTGTGGAGTGGCTATAGGAACAGCAGTTGGAAAGCATACTGAAGCTTTTGTGCATGTACAGGCTGGAGGGATTGATTCTTTCCATGTAATTAACCTAAAGAATGAGAGAATGGCGCTAAATTCTGTTTACAATGGGATGAAAAGTATCCTGGCCCTATTAATAACCATCATCTGTTGGAAATGGAATTAGATTCTTCATTAGTCAATTATGTATTAATTATTGATACTTTTTTTTTTAAATGTCTGTTCACTAGAAGCTTCATTGCTTAGATATAAATGCTCAGAAAAGAGAGAGTATTCTTCATTGCAAGCCCCTCATAGACTATTGGAAAAGATATTTAAGTAAATAAAGTGATAATAAAGTCATACATGTGAATGAGTGCTCTGATAATAGGTGCGAGCAAAGTGCTAAAAGGCTTCCCCGGTGGTGGCTCAGCGGTTAAGAATCCTCCTGCAGGTCAGGAGCCACAGGAGACATTGGTTCGATCCCTGGGTCAGGAAGATCCCCAGAGGAGTGTATGGCCACCTACTCCAGTATTCTTGCCTGGAGAATCCCATGGACAGAGGAGCCTGGGGGGCTACAGGGCATGGGGTCACAAAGAGTAGAACACAATTTAAGCAACTTAGCACACACACACGAAAGTCCTAAAAAAGGTGCTTCTAAAACAAAATGTAAGAAATACTGCGGGAAAAGGCAACAGGTGACCTGATTCTTACTTTAAGAGAGGAGTAAAGCCAGTCCTAAGTTAGGAGATAAAAAGATGAGGTGCTTTCTTCCTGGCAGAAGCAGAAGTACACATAAAGTCACGGAGGTGCGACCTTTCTGCTTATCGGAGGACCTCTATATTCAAAAGAAATCAATTAATTTCTAGGCCTGTTTTTCTGCGTGATAAACAAATTAATCATGTACTAAGTTTCTGCCGTATTAATCCCTGAGGCAGTGAGTGTGGCAGAACCAAAATCAAATTATCTCAGACTCACTCTGTGTAACTTGTGACATATCTGAGCAAAACTTTCTCAGTTGACTCGTATTTAAGTAAAGAAAATAATTCTATTATAAAGAGAGAGAAAATAAGCCAGTGCCTGCTTTTGTTCCTGATTCTAAAAACAATTTTTATGAAATTGGGAAATAAGCAAAGGGAAGAGAACAAAAATATTTTTAAATTATCAAACAATTATCAATACTTCCATCAAGATGGAATTGTGTCTCAGGGCTCCTTGATTTTAGGAGATTACTATTATAAAATGGTAATTAAAAATGAGATTTTTGAAAGATTTTTAAAACAAAAAAATTAAGAAAGCATCTTCAGTAAGGTAAATTCTTTCAATGGAAAATAACAAGGTTTAGAAACTCCCACATCTGTATTTTTGACAGCTGATAGACAAATTAGCATTTTAAGATTCACACTTTCTTAGTTCTGTCCCCCCCATAGAGAAAAGAAAATGTTAAAAACTTCAGTCATTATCAAGTAAACTCTTGTGGAAACAAAGATTTTGATTTCTTTCTCTTCATAGGTAACTCTGTCATTTGACAAAGCTTGGAGTTCAGAGCGTTATGATTATGATATCATGTTTATCTCTTTTGAGTTAGAGATCAAGAAACCATCTCGTCTCCAGTGAATCATTTATAGAAACTGCAAATAGCTTAATGTAGGGAGAGGATGAGTGGGAGCTATGTTAGTAAATATTCCCCTGATTTTTCACATTGGAAGAAAATAGCCTGAATTGGGTATTAAGGTGCCATTACTTTAAAGCATCCGCCTGCCAATGCAGGAGACACAGGAGACAGGAGTTCGATCCCTGGGTTGGAAGGTCCCCTGGAGTAGTAATTTGCAATCCGCTCCAGTATTTTTGCATGGGAAATCCCATGGACAGAGGAGCCTGGCGGGCTGCAGTCTGTGTGGTCACAAATAGTCAGACACGACTGAGTGACTGAGCACACACACACACACACACAACTGCATAGCAAAGAAACTGAGCTCCCGGATCACACAAAATGGAATAGTTTTCAAGATCCTGAGGAGGTGGGGCAGTGTCCTCCAGCATATGAGGTGACTCTGCGATCCTCTGTCAACCTGACATTTCAATAAACTCTGGGGGCAAGCGTGTGCCCTTTGGCTTCGCGTCCTGAGCTCATAGTCATGCTTCTGGGCCACTGGCCACTCTGGTGCCCCCTAATTCAGCCACCGTGTTCTGTCCCATCATATCCACACTATCCTAAGGCAGCTCGGGGCCCACACAACAATGATTTTATCCAACTTCAATCCCAGGAGAACTGGCCTTCATTGTCCTCTTTATCTCTTCCTACCCTGCAGGTGTGGTCCTGACCACTTTCATATGATTAGCATTATACGTTTTCCTGAGGACTTTTTGCTCCCACATCATGTCACATCCGAGCATTCAAAAATATTTAAGTATGTTGAATATGTGTGTCGTTAAAGAGTCTGCCTGCAATGCAGGAGATCCAGGTTGGACTCCTGGGTCAGGAAGATCCCCTGGAGAAGGAAATGGCAACCCACTCCAGTATTCTTGCCTGGAGAATCCCATGGACAGAGGAGCCTGACAGGTTACAGTTCATGGGGGTCGCAAGAATCGGACACGACTTAGCTACTAAACTACCACCACCATGTATGCATCCGCTTACCGCGCCACTCTGCTTGACCCCTCAAAATTGTATGGAATTATTTTATATTGTTAAGTTAATCATGTTTCCATTATGGCTTGCAATTGTGATTATCGTTTGTTTTTTTGTCTGGTTATTGACTGTAAAAACGGATAAATGTCTTTTACTATTGTGATTATGTAACTATTACTCACTTAATACCATTGTGTCATGATTAGTCAACAGAAAAATAATAGAACTCTGTATCACCAAAACCTAGGCTCTAATAGAAAAACCTGTAATCACTTTTTAAAATCCAGATGCCGATCAGAATTATCTTGGAATTTTTTGAAAAATACAAATCTCAGGTACTGATTTTTTTCTCCAGAGCTCCAGATATGTTTCTAACGAGCGGTCACATTTAAACAACTGGACTATATGATGATCTTCTCCTTTTCTCTAGTTTGTTTCACTTTTCCTATTTCATATTCAGTGCTCCCATTTCATTTAGTTTATGTTCTCCAATTTCTCTTCTACTTCTCTTTTTTTGTGATGTTCTTTTGTAAGCCTTTATCAAGTGTAGTAGAAAAGCTTTTTTATACATGTATATAATATATATTTTAGAAAACTTAATGAATTTTTGCCTAAATAAAAAAGTTGTGACATTTTGATTCCACCTGTTTGACTTAGTATGAATAGAATGCTAGATTTCTAATTTAAAAATAGATGTGCAGCAAGAAACAAAGGTTTACTGTATAGCACAGGGAATGACAGTCAGTATCTTGTAATAACCTATGATGGAAAATAATTTCAAAAATAATATATATGTATTTGTATAACTGAATCACCTTGTTGTGCACCTGAATCATTGTAAGTCAACTGTACTTCAATAAAATATGTATATTAAAAGATTTTTAATGGGCTCCCATTTATGTACTGACACCTTTTGTCCAAGAGGGAAACATACAAAGTTGGTCTCATATCTGGGCAAATGCAGGTGCAGGCAGGTGAATCATGGTCTCACGTCAATCACTTACACATTAGCTTTGACCTCGGAGAAGGCAATGGCACCCTACTCCAGTACTCTTGCCTGAAAAATCCCATGGATGGAGGAGCCTGGTAGGCTGTAGTCCATGGGGTCGCTAAGAGTCAGTCACGACTGAGCAACTTCACTTTCACTTTTCACTTTCATGCATTGGAGAAGGAAATGGCAACCCATTCCAGTGTTCTTGCCTGGAGAATCCCAGGGATGGAGGAGCCTGGTGGGCTGCTGTCTATGGGGTCGCACAGAGTTGGACACAACTGAAGTGACTTAGCAGTTAGCAGGCCTCTTGACCTAGATCTCATGTCAAGTTAACAGCCCCCAGGACTGGAGGCAGCAGTCCTATCAAAGGAGGTGTGTGATGAAGGACTCAATTATGTCCATAAAGTACTGGGTCCCATGCTGGTTGCCTTATAGTCAACTTTAAGGCTTTTAACAATGCTGCAGGATATTTTTTTAATTGGGAAAATTAGGAGAGAAACTAAAACTTACAGAATTTTGTTAAAAATCTCAGGTCACACAGCTAGCAAATTGTTGAGAACGATTTTTTTTCCAGTTACAGGACATCTCCTGAACCAGAAAGTAAAAAGTGAAACTGAAATGTGCTCAGTCGTGTCTGGCTCTTTGCAACCCCGTGGACTGCAGCCCACCAAGCCCCTCTGTCCATGGAATTCCCCAGGCAAGAATGCTGGAGTGGGGAGCCATTCCTCTCTCTAGGGGATCTTCCCAATCCAGGGATCGAACCTGGGTCTCCCACATTGCAGGCAGAGTCTTCACCATCTAAGCCACCAGGGAAGCCCAAGCAAATCATAAATCATTTTTACCTCCTCATAAACTATGTTCTCTGCATTTTCTTCTTGTTATCTCAGAAGCCACAATGAACTTGACACTTTCTCAATTGTTAAGGATTTTTACTTGAGGTTATTGACATTAGTGGATATAATTTATTTTAAATTGTTTAACAGAATTTTTCAATGTTCAGAAAAATCCCTGTAAGTGACAGAACCAATACTTTTCAAAGGACTGTGATTGTACAAAGCCATGCACGTGGAAAAGATTCATTCAAAGTACAAGACAGATCCATGGAATTAATAGGCAAAATGCAAACAAAAAATTATTGATAAAATTTCAAATTTATTTTTGCAACTAACTTTAAGACATTACCACTTAGTGAGTTTGAGTGTAGCATCAAAGAAGAATGTCTACAAATACCTGGAAAGTCTATTATGGAAACATTCCTTTCTTCTAACTTTAGATCTGTGTGAGGCCATATTTCCTAAATATAGTTCACCCAGAAAAACATATTGAAGGAGATTGAAAGCAGAGGCTGATATGAGAACTCAGCTGTCTTCTATTAAGCCAGACACTAAAAAGATTTGCAAAATGTAAAACAATGCTACTCTTCTAACTGAATCCTCTGTCTTTTAAAAAGTATAGTTATTCTTAAATATATTATTTAACATGTGATGGGTATATTGTTACTTTAAAAGAATTAGTTACTATTTTTAAAATGTATTGGATTTACTTTCCTAGACAGTACATATTGATGGAGGAAGGCCATTAAAAACAAAAGTTCTTTGGAGTCACCAATCATTTTTTGAGAATGTAAAGAGTACTGACATCAAAACACAGAACCTCTGCGTGTTCCATAGCAGAACACCACAAACGGGATGGCTTGAACTGAACACATTTATTCTCTCATGGTTCTGGAGGCTACAAGTCCAAACTCCAGGTTGGTAGTACTGTGTTCTCTGTGAAGACTCTGGAAGATTCTGTTCCTTGTCTTTCTCTTAGCCTTTGGTATTGCCAACAAACCTTGGCATTCCTTGGCTTGTTACTGTTTAACTTCAAACTCTGGTGTCTTCTCTCTATGTATCTGTATCCTCACATGATCTTCTCTGTGTGTGTGTGTTTCTTCTTTTCTTCTTATAAAGACCCTAATCATGTTGTTGAATATTGGCCCACCCTACTCCAGTGTAGCTGTATCTTAATTTACATCTCAATTATATCACAAAGACTATTTCCAGTAAGGTCTCATTCACAGATACCAGGAATTAGGTCTTCAGGTATCTTTTGTGCATACATGCTGAGTCGATCCAGTACAGTCCCACGCTGTGACACTCCACCCCTTGTGGGACTCTAGCCTACCGGGCTCCTCTGTCATGGGATTCTCCAGGAAAGAATCCTGCTGGGCCCTCCTTCAGGGGGTCTTCCCCACCCAGGGATCGAACCTTATCTCTTTACATCTGTCTGCATTGACAGGCAGGTTCTTTACTACTAGCACTATCTGGGACAGGGGGACACACTTCAATCCACAATAGCCTGTTTTATAGAAAACTGATGTGGCAAGAACTTACCCCAGATGTTCAAGCTGTATTTAGAAAAGGCAGAGGAACCAGAGATCAAATTGCCAACATCTGCTGGATCATTGAAAAAACAAGAGAGTTCCAGAAAAACATCTATTTCTGCTTTATTGACTATGCCAAAGCCTTTGACTGTGTGGATCACAATCAACTGTGGAAAATTCTGAAAGAGATGGGAATACCAGACCACCTGACCTGCCTCTTGAGAAATCTATATGCAGGTCAGGAAGCAACAGTTAGAACTGGACATGGAACAACAGACTGGTTCCAAATAGGAAAAGGAGTACGTCAAGGCTGTATATTGTCACCCTGCTTATTTAACTAACTTCTGTGCAGAGTACATCATGAGAAACGCTGGGCTGGAAGAAGCACAAGCTGGAATCAAGATTGCTGGGAGAAATATCAAGAACCTCAGATATGCAGATGATACCACCCTTATGGCAGAAAGTGAAGAAGGACTAAAGAGCCTCTTGATGATGTGAAAGAGGAGCATGAAAAAGTCGGCTTAAAGCTCAACATTCAGAAAACTAAGATCATGGCATCTGGTCCCGTCACTTCATGGGAAGTAGATGGGGAAACAGTGGAAACAGTGTCAGACTTTATTTTTCTGGGCTCCAAAATCACTGCAGATGGTGACTGCAGCCATGATATTAAAAGACACTTACTCCTTGGAAGGAAAGTTATGACCAACCTGGATAACATATTAAAAAGCAGAAACATTACTTTGCCAACAAAGGTCCGTCTAGTCAAGGCTATGGTTTTTCCAGTGGTCATGTATGGATGTGAAAGTTGAACTGTGAAGAAAGCTGAGCGCTGAAGAACTGATGCTTTTGAACTGTGGTGTTGGAGAAGACTCTTGAGAGTCCCTTGGACTGCAAGGAGATCCAACCAGTCCATTCTGAAGGAGATTAGTCCTGGGTGTTCTTTGGAAGGAATGATGCTGAAGCTGAAACTCCAGTACTTTGGCCATCTCATGCGAAGAGTTGACTCATTGGAAAAGACCCTGATGCTGGGAAAGATTGAGGGCAGGAGGAGAAGGGGACGACAGAAGATGAGATGGCTGGATGGCATCACCGACTCGTTGGACATGAGTTTGAGTAAACTCCAGGAGTTGGTGATGGACAGGGAGGCCTGGTGTGCTGGGATTCATGGGGTCGCAAAGAGTTAGACACGACTGAGCAACTGAACTGAACTGAACTGAACTGATGAGGCAAGAACATACATTGCACTATAAGTCCTCTCTTTTTGTTGATATTTGGCTGTATACACCCTGAGCTTACTTTGATTTGCATCTTCTGCTCTGAGCTATGCTTGGCACCCAGTTGGTAGGCACTCAATAAGCTATGATTGCTGATCAATTGAATTAGTATTACCTTGCAAGGGATGCTGGAGATTATTGCATCTCTGGGTCACCTAAGACCTCACTTAAGGATGCTTTATTTTAGTTCATCATCTGACTTAGCTCCCTACTCTATTTCTTCCCAGAGACATAGTGTGATATGTACAGTGACTGTGGGTTTTACCTGACTTAACATATGAAGCCTTCCATTTTGTTGTGTGTGCTAAGGGAATTCAGTTGACTCTTCACGACTCCATGGACTGTAGCCTGCCAGGCTCCTCTGTCTGTAGGATTTCTCAGGCAAGAATACTAGGGTGGGTTGCCATTTCCTTCTTCAGGGGATCTTCCTGACCCAGAGATCGAACCCACATCTCCTGCTTGATGGGCAGATTCTTTACCACTGAGCCACATGGGGGGCACTGACACTGTATACTTGGAGCAACTTATTAGTAACTTAAGTGGCATCCTAAGGGAACAGCGGAGCTGACTTCTGTGCTTATGTTTTAGGAATAATAAAACGAAACTAACGTCGGCACCTTCTGCAGTGCTTCTTGTCTGTCTGCACAGTGTAGGAAGATGTTTTTGAGTTCACCGTTCAAAATAAGCTTTCAAAGGGCAACACCCAGGTTCTGCAGACTTCTGTCTTAACGCTGGTGTCACAACGCAGAACATCCAAGCCCCAGTTGTCTGGTGATGTCCTCTGGCTGTTTCTAACAGACATTTTTCTCTGGTGTTCTTAAATCAGATAAAAATCACTGTATGTTTTGCCTCTCTGACAGGGCAAGTTCAGGATCTTTCTGTAAAATGTAATCAATTTTTAAAGGAGATAAGAGCCGGAAAGGAAGAAGAAGCCCTCACATTTTCCCATCGCAACTACTTGAACCATGGCAGTTTGATTACATGGAAATGCCTGCTTAGTTTTAATGCTTTAAAACTGGTCTGGAACTAGCTGTCGTGTGATGGTTCAGTTGCCTGTTCTTTTAAGGCTGCCTGAAAAGAGCTCTGCTATAAACTTCCCTATTTATTCTATTTATTGGATGCACCCATCATATCATACATGGTCTCCAGCTACATTTCCAAGGGTAATAACAAAAGGATACACAGTGCTTTCTTGGCAATTTGATAGAATACCTAGAGTTCAAAGGAAATGCAAGTGTGTGTAGTACAGTTATTGCAGTTTTCTTTAAAAAAATCTGAATATTTTTATTTAGTGTTTTAAGGATTATTAGATGATAAAATCAGAAAGGAAGGATATATAATTTTGGCTGACACATTAAAGAAAATAAAACTATGGAAAGCCATTCACATTCTTCTCCAAGGCATGATGTAATAAGGGGAAATGTCTTCAGAATCCATACTGTGTTGGAAGCCCTGTTCTTGCAGGCAAAGCAGTACATCCCACGTGAAGAAGAGTGTCAAATATACACTCTTCTTGGATTTCCCATCAGGTTAAAGACCGTGTCACAGTGCTGAGCAGGTCTGCAGTTGCTGAAACGCGAGGCTTATGAGACTTCTGCATAGACTTTAAGCAGGGTGTGAGTTGGGTGGCTACTTTAAGCCACAAACACGTGGAATGATAAATGTATGTGCGTATGTGCAAGTGTGGACAGGCTCGTATGTATGTTCCTAAGTGTTTAATGTACATCTGAAGAGCTAGACAGCTGAAGGATACAATATCCAGATTAAAGAACTTAGATTGTGTTCAGTGCACAGTCATTATTTCCTACATAGATACATGATGCTTAATATGTACATATTAAGCATACATATACATATGCTTAATACATATAGTGTTAAGCGTATGATGTGTTAATTCACTCAGTGCAGCTGAGAATTTCTAATTCTTTGTTATTTTCATTTAACTGCACCAGATACTCACAGCATATACCAGACATATCAAGTGAGGATGAGAAAAACCAACAATAATCGATCAAGGATCGATCAAGGCAAGATACATATTTTAAAATCATTTCCAACATGACAGAGCACCCATGCTTTAAATATCCCAGAAACATAAATGCACAGAAGTTCATACATAGATTTATATAATGAATCATTTTATACACTTCTTGATTCCACTGTTCCTATTGAAAATAAGCATTTTAAAAAATTATGGAACTTTTTGTACGCCTTACTTACATATTAATGCTACGTTAGTATCAGCATGCACGCATGTGCACTCAGTTGCTTCAGTCGTGACTGACTCTTTGCGACCATATGGACCATTGCCCTCCTGGCTCCTCAGTCCATGAGATCCTCCAGGCAAGAACACTGGAGTGGGTAACCATCCCCTTCTCCAGGGGATCTTCCTAACCCAGAGATCAAACCCACGTCTCCTGAATTACAGGATAATTCTTTACTGAATGAGCCACCAGGGAAACCGTACATTACTATATACTACATTTTTAAAAAGTACATAGCTAACATGTCAGCAACAATGATGAAATAGATTTTGTGCCTAACTGCATAAACCAATAACTATTTAAATATACTCCCCTTGGAAAAATTCCAAAGATATTTCCTTTAAAATTTTGTTTGAGTTTATTGCTGTATGAAATGATTTATTCTGGGTCTTTGAGGATAAAAAAAAATAAATCTTGCCAGCTAAGACTTTATACTCTAGTTGGAGAGAGAAGATCAGTTCATAAATAAATATAATATAAGAAAATATTAAATATAGCAATAAAATAAAATAGGATTATATTTTATAGTAAATTCAGAAGAAGAAATTATTTCTGAGGATTTAATTATTTTCAGTAAATCATTCTTGACTGGTTAGAATGCATGTGAAATTTTGCTAGGTACTAGAACTTCAAAGATGAATTCGAAACAGTCTTGGCCTCAAGGTGAAGATCCTGTTCTAGCTATAATCTGCGCTTAGTCACTCAGTCGTGTCTGACTCTTTTGCAACCCCATGCACTGTAGCCCGCCAGGCTGCTCTGTTCAGAGGATTCTCCAGGTAAGAATACTGGAGCAGGTTGTCATTTCCTTCTCCAGGGGATCTTCCTGACCCAGGGATCAAACTCATGTCTCCTGCATTGGCAGGCAGGTACTTTACCATCTGAGCCACCTAAACTGAGATTGTGAAAAAGGTAACTGTTAAATAGAATTGAAGAGAGAAGGGAATGCAGAAATATGTTGATGGAGAAAAACATGTCCTGTTTTTAGTAAATTATTTTTTTTAATTTTTAGTTATTTTGGCTGCACCCAGGGGCTTGTGAAGCTTCTTGTACTCAGAGACCAGGAGTGGAAACAGTATCCCCTGAAGTGGAAGTGCAGAGTCTTAACCACTGGAACACCAGGGATGTCCTATATTCTCCTGTTCTTGCTTGAGAATGTTATGAAGATAAGTACCCCTAGAGCCCATGATCCTGTAAGGAGCACACCAAACAGGGGTGTTTGATTGTGCAAAGAGTGATGAAAAGGGAAAAGTAGGAAATAAGGTTGAAAAAACTCCAAGACAGACCTCAGTACACCTGTCTAATGCCTAAGGATTTGAACTTGAGTTTGGGTAAGGGAACAGTGTGACCAGAGAGCTGTAACTAAGCTGAGATGTAGTTCAAAGATGTTTGCACTGCAAAGAAACTAGAGGTAGGTGCTTACATAGAAGCACCTGGACTTGAGGTATATATCACTGGTCTCGAGAAAGGGATTCTATAGACAGTTAGAAGATGCTGATATATTCCACTGGCCTTGTCAGTGGAATTTCAAAAAGTGAATGCAGAAGATGCTATCAATGCAAGATTAAAGCTTGTATAATAAATGGATGTGGGAACAAGGAAGGGGATATGGTCAAGGTTAATGCCGAGGATTTGAACATGGTTGACATGAAGTTGGTGCAATTCATGCACAAATAAAACAGCTGGAAGAAATAATTTAGAAGGACTGGCAATGAGTTCAGCATTGACACAAGTTTTCAGGGCTGGTGTAAGTCTAGGTGACAATTAGAAATCTGAGTCTGGATCTGAAGACATGGTCAAGGGAGGAATAAAGGTTTGCAAATCATCTGAAGAGAATTGTGATCTGAATCTGCAAGGTTTATTTAGTAAGATTGTCACAAGAGAGATAAGAAAAATAGGAAAACCAAGAGGAGAACTCAGAACATCCACATGGGATCAGGGAGGTGACAAGTAAAAAAAAAAAAAAAAAGAGGAAGCAAAGGAGAAAACAGAGAGTCAAGGTTATAAATGGAATTTACACAGAGCAGTATGGGGTCAGCTGACAGTGCATAAAATAATATCTGTGTTGGAACACAACTCATGTTTTATTTGGAAATAGCCAACACCTATGCTTTTCCCTTGTCTTTAACAGGTGTACAACGGATGCTCCATCATTCTCAGAGATTCCTATTTTGAAAATACACTTTGTCTCCTTTGAGCTAAAAAGTTGGTGCCAAAACCCATGTTTGCAGAGAGTATGCACTTAACCATTTCATGTTACTGTTTGGATAGTAAACTAATTCCAGAAAATTACTGTCATAAGTGTGCATTTTAGGAAGTTGATCTTAGATAGTGGTAATTAAGTTTGACAGCAGTTGTGCATTCAGGGAGCTTCAAAAACTATAGTGCCGTATATTCAACAACACAAGATACCTGGACACCAAACGCTGCAGCAGTATGAAGAAGGAGACTTTGTTTTGGGCTCAGAGAGTCATTAGAGCCTTAATAAAAAAAAAAAAAAAGGGAAGCTCTGAAGTGATAACTAAATAATGTCTGCCTTGGTTTCTCTCTCTCCCGTATGCCCAGCTAAGTCTAGATCCAGTCTCAGTAAAGGGAACTGACACCTGTGTGCTCCGTCTCACACACAATAAACAAAACTGATTTACTCTGAAGTCAAGATACTTATCATGTATCATTTTATACTGAAATGCATCATTTTATATTAAACATTTTTTTTCCACCACAGCACCTATGGACACACACACAGAGAGATAGAGAAATATACTCAGGATAGGATTTTTGTAGATCACAGCTTTTATTTCCATCTCAAATATCATCTATTCCCTCCCTCCCCTTCTTTTTTCCAGATTTAGATTTTGGAAAATGAAAAAATTTTAGTATCATGACTTAAACATCTAAATACATTTGTAAACTGCATGCATGCTTGTCCAAATTCCATTTTGTATGTATCTATATACTTACTCATTGGTTTTATATAACACAGACTCATTTACTTTATGTAACACAAAATTATTTTCTGAACTATTGCAAATGGAAATATTATTTCACATTCAGAAAAAAAATGCAAAGATGTATCTTCTTAGTCTTTGCGTTCTCATAATTTGAACTATGATATAGCTGAGCTTCTTAGAAATACTACCTGTTTTTGAAAAAATAAACCAGCAAAATACTAGCTAACATCTAATTGTGTGGCCACCGTTTTCAGGATCTCAGGTTATTTTTCAAGTCCTTTTTTTTTTGTCATTCTCAAGACCTTTCCTGTGAAAATAGGTTACCGTGTTATTCTGAGTATCAATTACAACATCCTTGATTCTCTCCTGATAGCATGGAATTGAATTCCTCCTCCACTGAGTGTCAACAATAAAGGATTTTTTCAGCAGCCTAAAGATGGTGTCATTTGAAATGGAAAAAGGAAGCCTCCTTTTTTATTCCAATTTAGAAACTGCTCTCTTTCCCCACTTCTCACAGTCTCGTAAAGCAAGGGCACTGAAATTGGACCCTGTCTCCTGCCGGAACCAGTGGAACTCAACCATGGCTAAGAGCCAAGATGCAGTTTGTAAATAGGGAAGCCTAAATTTCAAGATGTCTTTGGTTAGTTGTAAACTTATTTGCTGGAAAGAAAGACAGTGAAACTCTCTCTCACATAATAGCAAGATTATTCCGTGAAGACACGTTAAAAGTGCAAAACAGGAAAAGAGAGGATGTGCCGTGTAAACAAAAGGCTCATGGTGCATGAGAACCGCTCTTTACCTTTTAGGACAAACACACAACGTGATACTAATATTCAGAAATAAAGTCATTTCTTACTTTCCCTAATATGTGAATGTGATTTTCTTGTAATCACATGATATTGCTTTAATCTACTCTTATCCTTGCCAACAATGCCTATATATGTTGTGAAATTTATATTTTTTGTTCAGTTGCAAAGGATTAATTAAAAATTAAGTTTTATATTTTAAGCACTTTAGGAAATATTGTTAATTTTACTCATTTAGAATGTATAATATGCTCCAAAAATGTTTTTTAGAGTTGTAGGTTATCTGAATTATACAAGGACAGAGTTCATCGATAACTCTCAGAATTGGGAAGTGGATATTGGAGAAAAAGCTCCCCAAAACCAACCGTGTAGCCATAGTGGCCCAAACCATTCTTAAGAACTGCCCTGAAAGGAAAATCACCACAAATGCAAGTGACCCCACAGAGCAGCTTCCCTGGTGGCTCAGACAGTGAAGCATCTGCCTACAGTGTGAGAGACTGGGGTTCAACCTCTGCGTTGAGAATATCCCCTCAAGAAAGGAATGGCAGCTCACTCCAGGATTCTTGTCTGGGGAATCTCCTAGACAGAGGAGCCTGGGGTTGCAAAGGGTTCTATGGCGTTGCAAAGAGTTGGACACAACTAAGCAAATAACATTTTCACTTTCACGGAGCAAAACAGAAAACCACTGTCCCTTCCTCTGCACTCCAGCCACTCTGAATCGGGAAGCTAACACGCACTGCTGCTGGCATCCAGCACTTATTTCAGTACCACTTACAGTACAATGGGTATTGCAAAGGGCTTTCTTCCACAAATCACCTTTCATACGCATAGACTTAACCGCTAAGATGAAAAGTTGAACTTTTTTCAAACTCAAAAATTTTAATTGTCCAAAGACAGGGTTAAGCCTCAGACACAAAAACATATTTGCAGCTTATTTAACAAAGACTTGTTCCAAATATAAAAAAAAAGCTTCTGTAAATCAACAACTAATAGGAAAACATCAGTTTTTAAAAAGGTAAATATAAAATTGCATTATAACCCAGTAGTTCCTCCTGGCTTCCCTGCTGGCTTAGTGTGTAAAAGAATCCACCTGCAATGCAGGAGACCCAGGTTTAATCCCTGGTGAAGGAAATGGCAACCCACCCCATTATTCTTGCCTGGGAAATAGGAGCCTGGTGGTCTACGGTCCATGGGATCACAAGAATCAAACATGAATTAGGGACTAACCCACCACCGGTGCCTCTCAGATATATACCCCAAAGAATAGAAAACAGGCGCACAGAAGTGCATGTACACAAACAAACACTTGTACACACAGGTTCATAGCAACATTGGTCACAACAGCCCAAATGTGAGAACAACCCAAATATCTAAAAACATACAAATAGATAAACTGTTGTATCTATACACAGCGGAATATCACTGAGCCATAAAAATAAGTCAAGTAGTCACACATGCTACCGTATGTAACAGCATTATGTTAAACGAAAAAGACACAGGAGATCATAGAGTGTATCATTTTATTTCTATAAAATATCCAGAATAGATACACCCACAGAAACAAAATGCAGATTGGTGTTTGCAGGGGGTTGAAGTAGTGAAAAATTGCTTAACGGGTAAAGGATTTTGATTTTCATTGATGGAAATGTTTTGAAATTAGAGAGATGTGGTGATGTTATTTTGTACTGCATTCCATCATTGAATTATTCACTTTAAGTTTTATGTTATAGGAACTCTACCTCAAAAATTATTTTTAAAATGTTAGGTCAAAAGACATACATGTCACCAAAAATATATGCTATGTGGTAGTCAGTGAAAGTGATAGCCGATCATTTGTGTCTGACTCTTTATGACCCCATAGACTGTATAGCCAGCCAGGCTCCTCTGTCCATGGAATTCTCCAGGCAAGAATACTGGGGTGGGTAGCCACTCCCTTCTCCAGGGAATCTGCCCTACCCAGGGATAGAACCTAGGTCTCTTGCATTGCAGGTGGATTCTTTACCGTCTAAGCCATGACACACATAAAAAGACCAACAGTACTACTTATCACGGAGATATAAATTAAAATTTCAGTGAGGTACCATTTTACACCCACTGCAGTGTCTGATATTAAGAATAAAAGACTGTAGGAACTTCCCTGGTGGTTAAGACTTCACCTTTGTGGGTTTGATCCCTGGTCAGGACGATAAGATCCCCCGTGCCCAACAGCCAAAAAACTAAAAAACACAAAAGAGAAGCAGTATTGTAACAAATTTAATGAAGATTTTAAAAATGGTCCACATGAAAAACAAGTCTAAAAAAAGACTGTAGACATTAACTATTAGATAAATGTGTAAGAAACGACACTTTCATATTTTACTGGGGAGAGTGTCAGATGGTTTGAAGAACTGGTTGGCACTTTCTTATCAAGTTTAACATATGGTCAATGTGTGACCTTTTAAATTTCAGTTCTAACCAGCTATTCAAAATAAATGCAAACATCGGTCCATAAAGATGACTTGTTTAGAAAACTGCTGCTGCTAACTTCACGGCGGACTAATTCATAAGAGCCCCAAGCCAGAAATAATCCAAGCGCACATTGATACAAAAGTGAATTAGAAATACCACCCCTGAGGCAGACCCATACAGTAAACTAAGAGTCAACAATTGAAGGAAGAAGCAGAGACATCATTTTGCTGACAAAGATCCATATATAGTCAAAGCGATAGCTTTTCCAGTAGTCATATATAGATATGAGAATTGATTCATAAAGAAGGCTGAGCACTGAAGAATTGGTGCTTTCAAACTGTGATGCTGGAGAAGACTCTTAGAGTCCCTTGAACTTCAAGAAGATCAAAATAGTAAATCCTAAAGGAAATCAACCCTGAATTTTCATTGGAAGGGCTGATGCTGAAGCTGAAGCTCCAGTACTTTGGCCACCGGATGCTAAGAGCTGACTCAATGGAAAAGACCCTGATGTGGGGAAAGATTGAAGGCAAAAGGAGAAGGAGGCAGCAGAGGATGAGATGGTTGGATAGTACCACTGACTCAGTGGACATGAATCTGAGCAAATTCCAAGAGATAGTGAAGGACAGAGGAGCCCTGCATGCTGTAGTCCAGGGGGTCACAAAGAGTCAGGCATGACTTGGCGACTGAACACAGATCACAGTTAAAGAAAACAGACCATTGATCCATGCAACATCACAGATGAATCTCCAAAAGGATATCTTAAGTAAGAGAAACTGAACACAAAGAAGATTTGTGCACTGAGGAAGAGCACTGATTTTTTCTGTTTATAGTATGTCCACAAATTCGCACAACTACAGTGGCAGACATCAGATTCCCTGTGGTGGGTTGGAAAGGGCAGGAGAGAATGATCTCATAGACTGTTCAACATCTTCCTTTGAGTTTAGTTGCATAAATATAAATAATCTACAAAATTCATAGGACTGAGCTCTTAGGATTTGTACATTTCAGTTACTTTAATGGATGTTGATATTTTCCCTTTGTTAATCAGTACGACTTTTTCCGGGCTTTCCTGGTGGCTCAGACAGTGAAGAATCTGCCTGCAATGCAGGAGACCTGGGATTGATCCCTGGAAGATCCTGTGGAGAAGAGAATGGCAATCCACTCCAGTACTCTTGCCTGGAGAATTCCATGGACAGAAGAGCTTGGAGGGCTACAATCCATGGGGTAACAACGAGTTGGACACGCCTGAATGATTATCACATACACACACACACCGGTGACTTTGTCCACATATTTCAACATTGCTTACTTCGTGATATTAAATTGCTATAGACAATTATGTCCTGGCTATTTCCCATTTTGTAACTCAGTTCTGTATATCCCATTTGAATATACATTTTGCAGTCCTTCTTTTAGAAATGAATGACATACCTATGTCCCACCTCCTTTGGCACACTGATAGTCACGCACCTGCTGATTTTCCATCATCTGACATAATCTCCCAAAGTGTCACCTGCGATAGAACATATTGTACAGCTTCGATTGAAAAACTTTATGAATATTAAAAGCCAACACTACTGTTTCCTGGAATGTGCTTGGCTTCACATTCTACTCGCCGTGCCTAACCCAGGTGTCGATTTAAAATTCAGTGGCATGAAACGATTATCTATCATTGTAAATCATCTCATATTCTTTTAATTCTTGATGTATCTAAGACAGAAGCCTGAGAAGCGCTTCCTTCCCCATTGACCATATAGCACATTTTGTCATTAAGTCTCATGCTTCATCATTTGGAATTTCATTCTAAACAAAGACTCATAAGTGAGCCTTCCAGCAGCTGCCTTGTCAGGTTGGTGAAATGGGAAAAAATAAATCTACTATATTTATTCCAAGCTTTTTCTGTAATGGATCTCATATGCGAGCTTCATTTTATTTTCTGTTTATCAGAAATAAGGCCTATCAAACTCAGGGTAGGCCGGTAATTAGGTACAGCCTTCGCACAGATGGTAGGTAATAATAAGAAATTGTTGATGGAAATCTGTCCCTTTAATGAGCAAAGAGAAATGGCCTTTGACTCTTTCTTAGAAATGATAATACCTAGTGCTTGTTAAATGGGTTGACACCTCCACTTTACCAGAAGGAGATCTGGTATTGATAAGAAACGGTTTTGAATGGGGTAAAATGTCTCATTTTATTTTATCAGTGCAGGTGGGCAGAGATATTAGAGAGAATGGTAGATGGTATGTAGACAGAGCAATAGCTAGATGACAGATAGATAAATAGATAGATAGATGATAGATGATAGATGACAGATAGATAAATTGATAGATAGATGATAGATACTTTGTTACTGTTGCTGTTCAGTCGCTATGTTCTGTCTGACTCTTTGCGACCCCATGGACTAAAACACACCAGGCTCCTCTGTCCTCCACTATCTGCCAGAGTTTGCTCAAATTCATGTCCGTTGTTTCGATGATGCTTAAAACTATCAAGAAACTGAAGGTACATAGTTGGGATGAGTCTTTCATAAATGACAGTCATCTTTTTTTTCTAAACAGGTAACACACCCTTCCTGCTTTTTTTTTTTTTAATCTGCAATTTTTACAAAGATAAATACAACCAGACTCAATTTAATAGTCTTCTGCAGAATCATTTTACCTATTTTTTCTTTTTTTTTATGGCCACACAACATGCAGGATATTAGTTCCCAGACCAGGGATAGAACTGGGATCACCTGCAGTGGAAGCATAGAGTCTTAACCAGTGAACCACCCAGGGAAGTCCCTGACACTCATCTTTAATTAGTTTTTTAAAGTTAACCTCATGGAAGCAGATATGCAGCATTGTATAATGCTCTCACTTTCAGTCTTATTTATGCCGTTACTGTTAAAATGGTAAGGCATAAAAAAACATTGGTTTGAATATTCATTAATTTGTTCATTTCAAAGTATCTTATTAAGAAATTGGCATGTTCCTCACACTGTTTAGGAGAATAAGTTGTGAATGAGACCTCCTGGACTTTACCTTCTGCCTAGTGAATGGCGCTCCGCAGATGGTTATCTGGTGTACTCTAAGTCTCTGCACATGCGTGCTAAGTCACTTCAGTCGTGTCTGACTCCTTGCGACCCTATAGACTATAGCCCACGGGCTCCTCTGTCCATGAGTTTCTCCAGACGAGAATACTTGGGTGAGTGGTCATGTCCTTTTCCAGGGGATCTTCCCGACCCAGGGAACAAACCCAGCTCTCCTATGTCTCCTGCACTGGCAGTCGGGTTCTTTGCCACTAGAGCCACCTGGGAAGTCTCTGAGATGAGATTATTTTCATCAAGCATGTGTTTGCTCAACCAGAACTTAGTGGATATTTACTATCTTCCAGTCTAGTGGGAAAGTGAGACTCAAATGAAAAAGGCCATGCGAAGCTTCATTCAGGAAGACTCATACTGACATTTTCAACCTCCCCAAATGTAAATGTGTTACTGCGAGTAAGTTAATCACCAATATGCTGGGTGTGTGTAAGGTATAAAGTTGAGGTTAGTTGCACTGGCAGAAGTTTAAGTTCAGCAGTGGACGGTGACAGGGCAAGGGGCTCTGGTGCAGCAGACCCAGGTATGGCATAAGATCTCTTGGAGGAGGTCGCCATTAACCCCACCACAGAGCCACCAGAACTTGCACAGGACTGGGGAAACAGACTCTTGGAGGGCACACTCAGAAGCTTGAGCACACCAGGACCCAGGAGAGCAAGGAGCAGTGATCCCACAAGGGACTGACCCAGACTCGCCCGTGAGTGTCCAGGAGCCCCTGGTGGAGGCATGGGCCAGCGGTGGCCTGCTGCAGAGTTGGGGGCACTGAGTGTAGCAGTGCCTGCAAGGGACTTTTTGAAAGAGGTCACCATTATCTTCATTACCTCCACCATAGTTTGAAAGTGAAAGTGAAGTCGCTCAGTCGTGTCTGACTCTTTGTGACCCATGGACTGTAGGCCACCAGGCTCCTCTGTCCATGGGATTTCCCAGGCAAGAATACTGGAGTGGGTTGCCATTTCCTTCTCCACCACCATAGTTTGGCCTCAGCTAAATAACAAGGAGGGAACACAGCCCCACCCATTAACAGAACATTGGATTCAAGATTTACTGAGCATGGCCCTGCCCATCAGAACAAGACCCAGTTTCCCAGTCAGTCAGTCTCTCCCATCAGGAAGCTTCCATAAGCCTCTTATCCTTCTCCATCAGAGTGCAGACAGACTAAAAACCACAATCAAAGAAAACTAACCAATCTTATCACAAGGACACAGCCCTGTCTAACTCAATGAAACTATGAGCCATGCCATGTAGGACCACACAGAACAGAAGGGTCATGCTGGAGAGTTCTGGCAAAACGTGGTCCACTGGAGAAGGGAATGGAAAATCACTTCAGTATTCTTGCCTTGAGAACCCCATGAACAGTATGAAAAGGCAAAAAATTAGGACACTGAAAGATGAACTTGTGAGGTCAGTAGGTGCCCAGTATACTACTGGAGATCAGTGGAGAAATAACTCCAGAAAGAATGAAGAGATGGAGCCAAAGCAAAAACAGCACCCAGTTGTGGATGTGACTGGTGACCAAAGTAAAGTCCAGTGCTGTATACGTGAATATTGCATAGGAAACGGGAATGTTAGGTCCACAAATCAAGGGAAATTGGAAGTGGTCAAGGAGATGGCAAGAGTGAACATTGACATTTTAGGAATCAGTGAACTAAAAGGGATTGGAATGGGTGAATTTAACAAAGATGACCACTATATCTACTACTGTGGGCAAGAATTCCTTAGAAGAAATGGAGGAGCCATTATAGCCAAGAAAAGAGTCTGAAATGCAGTACTTGGATGCAATCTCAAAAATGGCGGAATGATCTCTGTTTGTTTCCAAGGCAAACCATTCAACATCACAGTTATCCAAGTCTATGCCCCTGATCAACAATTCTGAAGAAGCTGAAGTTGAATACGAAGACCTATAAGACCATATAGAACTAACACCCCAAAAAGATGTCCTTTTCATTATAGGGGACTGGACTGCAAGAGTAGGAAGTCAAGAAATACCTGGAGTAACAGGCAAATTTGGCCTTGGAGTAAAATATGAAGCAGAGCAAAGGCTAATAGAGTTTTGCCAAGAGAATGCACTGGTCATAGCAAACACCTTCTTCCAACAACAGAAGAGAAGCTTCTACACATGGACATCACCAGATGGTCAAACCAAAATCAGACTGATTATATTCTTTGCAGCCAAAGATGGAGAAGCTCTATACAGTCAGCAAAAACAAGACTGGGAGCTGACTATGGCTCAGACTATGAACTTCTTATCACCTAATTCAGACTTAAATTGAAGAAAGTAGGGAAAACCACTAGATCATTCAGGTATGAACTAAATCAAATCCCTTATGATTATACAGTGGAAGTGACAAATAGATTCAAGGGATTAGATCTGATAGACAGAGTGCCTGAAGAACTATGGACAGAGGTTCATGATTTTGTACAGGAGACAGGGAGCAAGACCATCCCCAAGAAAAAGAAATAAAAAAAGGAAAAATGTTTGTCTGAGGAGGCCTTACAAATAGCCCTGAAAATAAGAAAAGCAAAAGGCAATGGAGACAAGGAAAGATATAAGCATCTGAATGCAGAGTTCCAAAGAATAGCAAGGAGAGGTGAGAAAGCCTTCCTCAGTGATCAATGCAAAGAAATAGAGGAAAACAACAGAATGGGAAAGACTAGAGGTCTCTTCAAGTAAATTAGAGATACCAAGGGAACATTCATGCAAAAATTTGCACAATAAAGGACAGAAATGTTATGGACCTAACAGAAGCAGAAGATATTAAAAAGAGGTGGCAACAATACATAAAACTACAAAGAAAGATCTTCACAACCCAAATCATCACAATGGTGTGATCACTCACCTAGAGCCAGACATCCTGGAATGTGAAGTCAAATGGGCTTAGAAAGCATCACTAAAGCTAGTGAAGGTGATGGAATTCCAGTTGAGCTATTTCAAATCCTGAAAGATGATGCTGTGAAAATGCTGCACTCAATATGCCAGCAAATTTGGAAAACTCAGCAGTGGCCACAGGACTGGAAAAGGTCAGTTTTCATTCCAATCCCAAAGAAAGGCAATGCCAAAGAATGCTCAAACTACCACACAATTGCACTCATCTCACACGCTAGTAAAGTAATGCTCAAAATTCTCCAAGCCAGGCTTCAGCAATATGTGAACCGTGAGCTTCCAGATGTTCAAGGTGGATTTAGAAAAGGCAGAAGAACCAAAGATTAAATTGCCAACATCCATTGGATCATTGAAAAACCAAGAGAGTTCCAGAAAAATATCTATTTCTGCATTATTGACTATGTCAAAGACTTTGACTGTGTGGATTACCACAAACTGTGGAAAATTCTGAAAGAGATGGGAATACCAGGCCACCTGATCTGTTTCTTGAGAAATCTGTATGCAGGTCAGGAAGCAACAATTAGAACTGGACATGGAACAACAGACTGGTTCCAAATAGGAAAAGGAGTACATCAAGGCTGTGTATTGTCACACTGCTTATTTAACTTATATGCAGAGTACATCATGAGAAATGCTGGACTGGATGAAGCACAAGCTGGAATCAAGATTGCCAGGAGGAATATCAATAACCTCAGATACGCAGATGATACCGCCCTTCTGGCAGAAACTGAACATCTAAAGAGCCTCTTGATCAAAGTGAAAGAGGAGAGTGAGAAAGTTGGCTTAAAACTCAACATTCAGAAAACTAAAATCATGGTATCCGGTCCCATTGCTTCATGGCAAGTAGATGGGGAAACAGTGGAAACAGTGACTGACTATTTTGGGGGCCTCCAAAATCACTGCAGATGGTGACAGCAGATATGAAATTAAAAAAACACTTGCTCCTTGGAAGAAGAGTTATGATCAACCTAGATAGTATATTAAAAAGCAGGGACATTACTTTGCCAACTAAAGTTTGTCTAGTTAAAGTTATGCATTTTCCAGTAGTCATGTATGGATGTGAGAGTTGGACTATAAAGAAAGCTGAGGGCAGAAGAATGGATGCTTTTGAACTGTGGTGTTGGAGAAGACTCTTGAGAATCTCTTGTACTGCAAGGAGATCCAACTAGTCCATCCCAAAGATAAATCAGTCCTAAATATTCATTGGAAGGAATGATGCTGAAGCTGAAACTCCAATACTTTGGCCACCTGATTTGAAGAACTGCTTCATTGGGAAAGACCTTGATGCTGGGGAAGATTGAAGCCGGGAGAATTGGACAACAGAGGATAAGATGGTTGGATGGCACACCAACTTGATGGACATGAGCTTGAGTAAACTCCATGAGTTGGTGAAGGACAAGGAAGCCTGGTGTGCTGTAGTCCATGGAGTCTTAAAGAGTTGGACACTATTGAGCGAGTGAACTGAACTGAAGTATAATTTCCCATCATCATCATCATCATGATTGCTAGTATCAAGACTTTTTCCCAAACTTTTACATCTATATGTTCACTATTCTACAATAAAATCAAATGCTTGAAACAACCATGAAATTGATAAAAAATTTCTACTACATTTCTTGTGAAATATTTTGGGATAATATTATTAATAATCAATCCAATGGGGGGAAAAAAAGAGAGTTGAATATCATGATCAGAAAAGCAGATGGCCTCAACACAGTGCAACTTGAAGTTGAACTTTATTAAAAATACGTCTTAAGTGTTGTCCTTTGAATAGCAGACAAATGTGTGCAGAAAATTTTTATATTTTCATTTGTTAATCTTTTAAATTTTTATTTTATGTTGGACTAGAGCTGTTTAGCAATGCTGTGCTAGTTTTGGGTATACACCAAAGTGATTCCGTGATACATATATATATGTGTGTGTGCATGCTAAGTCACTTCAGTGTTGTCCAACTCTTTGTGACCGTAGGCGTGGTAGCACACAAGACTCCTCTGTGCATGGGACTCTCCAGACAAGACTACTGGAGCATGTGGCCATGCCCTCCTCCAGGGGATCTTCCAGACCCAGGGATCAAACCTGTGTCTCTATGTCTCCTGCATCTGCAGGTGGGTTCTTTACCACCAGCGCCACCCGGGAAGCCAATATATACATTTACATGTGCCTATTCTTTTACAAACTCATGTGCACAGTGCTATATTCAAAAGAGATAACCAGCAGTGACCTACCATACAGCACAGAGAACCCTGCTCTATATTCTTCAAAAACCTAAATAGGGAAATGGATTAGAAATGGTCTTTCTAGAGCATTCTTTTTGTGGATTTTTCAAAGACTCAGTCTCTAGAAGATATCAATTTGAATCAATCACTCTAATAAAATACAGACATCAGGTGGGAACTGTTCAATCAACACCAAATTATTATAATCATTTATCATTTCATTTTAGAATGACTCAGAATAGATTTTTGTAATCTTGACATTGTTGACATTTGGGGTGATAGAGCTTTATGTTGGGGTGACTGTCCTGTGCATCACAGGATGTTCAGCAGCAGCTTCGACCTGGACTCAGGAGTCACCAGGAGCAACCCCTTCCGGGGCTAGTCGTGACAGCCCAAACCTTTCCACACATCGGGGAACGTCACTGAAAGCATCTTACCATCACCTGTGGAGAGCCAGTTGACAATGAAGAAGTGACTGAGAAGAACAGTAGAGGCTTCTACAACATAGAGCAAGAAAAATCTCTGAAAAATGGTTTATACTTAAGAAACTGACCTGCCAGAAGCTGTGGCTGAATATGACTTGGGATAAAAGAAATGTGCTAATTATGTGCAGTCAGTATTCTGAAGCCATTTTTGAGAACCACCTGAAATACACGTACAGGCTAAAATAAGAAAAGCAGGCAGACAAATCTCCAGAAAAAGTAAAATGGTGAATGTATTTTTAAAAGATGAAAGTCAAAGCTTTAGTCTCTCCTGTCTGACTCTTTGTGACCCCATGGACCATAGCCCACCAGGCTCCTCTGTCCACGGAATTCTCCAGGCCAGGATACTGGAGTGGGTGGCCATTCCCTTCTCCAGGGGATCTTCCCAACCCAGGGATCGCAACAGGGTCTCCTGCATTACAGGTAGATTCTTGACCATCAGAGCCACCGGGGAAGCCTAAAAAAGATGAGTGATTCTATATTTTAGTGAAAATAGTCTTAATCAGACACTTTATTTCAACACGTGTTTAAATATTGTCCTTCTTAGATTACAAATATAAAGTTATCACATAGAGATTTTGCCTATCTCTGTAATCATATTTTGACTTTCTTTTAAAAGATCAAATCCATATGTACACTAAATAGGTTATCATCACTTTTCTCAATGATCCAAACAGTAATTATGACTAAAAACTAACCTTAATGAAACACCTGGTGTCTTTAAGAGCCTGAAACAATTTACATAGGAATTTTAAGCAATTTCAGCTCATTTCAAGTATATAAATTTCCCAGTTGGTGAGATTTATTTATGTTAAACACAACTTTCACCTAAAATGCTGTGAAGGTGGGCAGTGGGGCAGTGTGAACTCCCTACTTAATCTTTCTCTCTTTTTTGTCTTCTTTGTCTTCATTGCCGCACTCAGGCCTTCTCTAATCATGGCGAGTGGGAGCTACTCTGTAGTTGCGGTGAGAGGGCTCCTCGTTGCCCTGGCTTCTTTCGTTGTGGAGCTCAGCCTCTAGGGCAAGTGACTGGAGTGGTGGTGGCTCCCCAGCCGGAGCACAGGCTCAGAAGTTGTGCTGCATGGGCTTAGTTGCCCCATGGCATATGGAAGTTTCCCAGACCAGGTATTGAACCCCTGTCCCCTGTATTGTCAGGCACCACTGGACCACCAGGGAAGGTCACTACTTAATCTTTAGTCTGGAAAAACAATGTAAAATGACAGCCACATCTGTACCATCAATATGAAAATGTTGAAACAAATTCCCAAAACTCAAACTATTTTCTTTGGCTATTTTTTTTTTTTTAGCTTTCCTTTTTGTAAAATAGGAAAATCCATTCTAAAAATTCACTCGCATTTGACTTATTGGTAGAGCAGTAGCCAGCACCAACCCATTTTGAGATTACGCTCACCTGCACAGCCTAGAATTTAGCGCAGAATTAAGACTTCTCCCTGGCTTCTCTGACAGTTCAGTGGGTGAAGAATTCGCCCGCCAATGCAGAAGTCACAGGAGATGCCGGTTCGACCCCTGAGTCAGGAAGATCCCCTAGAGGAGGAAATGGCAACCCACTCCAGTGTTCTTGTCTGGGCAATGCCAAGGACAGAAGAGCCTGGTGGGCTCCAGTCCATGGGGTCCCAAAGAGTCAGACACGCCGGGGCAACTAAACACAGCACCTGTGTGCCACAGAGCCAGGCCCTGCCCCAGGCTGCCCTGTCTTCTTGGTGTAGACTTAGACTCACCCTTCTCTGTCTGTCTATACCTGTCTCAATCCACTTTGAACATTGACCAGGGACCACCTAGCCACCATTTCAACCAGATATCCCTGACTGCACTCTTAGGAATCTTAGTAACGAAAGATTCTTACAGGTTTTAAAGGAGGCTAGGAAGTTTCCCTTAATTGCATTACTTTGGGAAATACCGGATGATATTAAGAAAAAGAAATTCCTTTCCAGGAAATAGAAAGTGAACTCTGTTTCAACGAGTGTAAAACTGACAATTCACGGTACAAAAACACTGATGACTCAAAATATGTAAAAAAAATTCAGACATAACATTTTCCAACATTGTGTAATAAAGCATATGGAATGCATTGACCAAAATCGCCATCAAAGAAAACACGCAAATGAGCTTAAGAAGCAGACGTTTCTACATCAGGAAAAGGATTACGGCATACAACCGGCAACCTAGTGAACAGAACTCTGATAAAAGTGGACAGACTCTTTGAGACACATGGTACTTTCAGTCCATCCATCTGAAGTATAAATCTGTACTTTTAATTAAAATATGCCTCCAAAAGCCAGCACACATGGCTTAGCATGCTTAGTATTAAGCTGGCCTTGGCCTGGGTCATAATTTACATAGGTGGTTCAAGATCTTGCCTCATTAATGAAAAACATACTCAGGTCACTGGAAGGAAAATTGAGAACAATTTCTATCATGCCAGTTAAGCCCAGGATTAATTTTACTGTAGAACTTCATGTTGTGTTAGCCAAAGGAAGTTTGTAGGTGAATAGATTAGAGCTAACACACGTATGCCTCTAATAATAGTACATGTATTAAGTATCTTAGTAATCCTATTTTATAGTTTTTGATCTGATTTCTGCTTAGACCTGGAGACAAAGATTTTCTTTCTCTTCCTGAGGAAGGCAAGGAAGTAGTGAATACCAGAATAGATAGAATCATACAAAGTGAAAGTGAAGTTGCTCAGTCATGTCCAATTCTTCGCATCCCTATGGACTGTACCTGCCAGGCTCCTCCATCCATGGGATTTTCCAGGCAAGATTACTGGAGTGGGTTGCCATTTACAACTATACATTAAATCTTAATGAAACCACTAAGGAGTCTGTTTCCTTGAGTCCATTTTACAGATGAATGCTCAAATAGTAAAGGCACGTTGAGTGACCTCTATTTATTTTTTATTTTGGCTGCATTGGGTCTTCTTTGCTGTTTCTCGGGCTTCCGCTGGTGGTGGGGAGAGGGGGCTACTCTAGCTATAGTGCACAGGCTTCTCATTGCTGTGATGGCTCTTGTTGCGGAGCACAGGCTCTAGGTGCACGAGCTCAGGAGTTGTGGCGCGTGGGCTGCATTGCTCTGCAGCATGTGGGATCTTCCTAGATCAAAGATCAAACCCATGCCCCCCTTGCATTAGCAGGCAGATTCTTATCCACTGCCCCACCAGGGAAGTCCCTGTGTGAGCGTGCTAAGTCGCTTAAGTCATGTTCAACTCCGTGAGACCCCCATGGACTGTAGCCTGCCACGCTCCTCTGTCCATGGGATTCTCCAGACAAGAGTACTGCAGTGGGTTGCCATGCCCTCCTCCGGGGATCTTCCAGACCCAGGGATCAAACCTGTGTGTCTTATATCTCCCGCATTAGCAGGCAAGTTCTTTACCACTAGCGACACCTGGCCATGGAAAGTCCCTGAATGACCTTTGATTGTATTGCTGAGGTCACGCCAAGAACTTTGTGTGTGTGTCACCTGATTTCATCCTTACGTAATTCTGAGAGATTATATTTAATATGACAGCTGTGGGTTGGATTGTGACCCACCAAATTCACATGTTGAAGTCTTAACCACTGCCCTTCAATCATGACCTCGTTTGGAAATAGGGTCAATGCTGATGTAACTTGTTATCATGAAGTCACACTGCAGGAGGGTGAACCCCTCATCCCATAGAATTGCTGTCCTTATCAAAAGGTGGGGAAACTTCCCAACTGCCGCAGTGGCAAAGAACCTGCCTGCCAATGCAGAGGACCCAAGATAAGCAGGTTCAATCCCTGGGTCAAGAAGATCCCCTGGAGGCGGAAATGGCAACCCATTCCAGTATTCTTGCCTGGAAAGTTCCATGGACAGAGGAGCCTGGCAGGCTACAGTCCATGGGGTCACAAAGGGTTGGCTGAGCCTAAGCATGTACATACATCATTAAGAGACAACGGGACACAGAAGAATACACACAGGGAGAACAGCATGTCAAAAAGGCAGAGATCTGGGTGATGGGTTTGTAAGCCCAGGGACACACTGATTGCCAGAAAATTGCCAGAAATGTGGACCCACAAGGGAGAGGCATGGAACAGACGTGAACTCAGAAGGAAGTAACCTTGCCGGCACCCTAATCTCAGACTTGTAGCATCTGGAACTGGGAGACAAGACACATCTGTTGCTGTTGCTGCTTTAAATTTTTTTATTGGAATATAGCTGATTTCCAATGTTTGTTAATTTCTGCTGTACAGCAAAATGAATCAGTTATACATATACACACATCCACAGTTTTTCAGATTCTTTTCCCATATAGGTCATTATAGGAGTATTGAGTAGAACTTCTTCTGCTATACAGTGGGTCCTTATTAGTTATCTCTGTGTGTGTGTGTGTGTGTATATATATATATATATATATATATATAGTATATATTATGTAAAAAATCATTAGATTATTATATATATATATATATATATATATATATATATATATATATACATATAACACTTTAAGACCTTGATGCTGGGAAGCTTGAGGGCAAGAGAAGAAGTGGGCGACAGAGGACAAGATGGTTGGGTGGCATCACCGACTCAACGGGCATGAGACTAAGCAAACTCCAGGAGATGGTGAAGGACAGGAAGCCTGGTGTGCTACAGTCCATGGGGTCGCAAACAGTCAGACACGACTCAGAAGCTGAGCAACCACAACCAAGTCCAGAGGCCAGTCATTTCAGCAGGAGTTCACCATTCTTGTCCTCCCCGACTCTCTCAACAGGCTTCTTTCTGCCTGACTCTGTCCACTCTCCTTGTCTTAGGAATCAGGGATTCAGAGTCACGAGTCTTTCCTCCCAGACCTGGAAGCTAGAGAGGGAACACTGGGGTCAGAGGTGTTCTGGTCAGGGAACTCTTCTGCTACATGCCACGTGGAAGCTCGCTCTGCACAAAATATCTCTTACTGCACAGGAACTAAGAGCAGGGATTCCCCCTCCCTCAGCCTTGCACCCATCTAAACCCCTACTCATCCCTCTGGGCTAGTATTGACCCATCTTTCACTAAGTCATGCTCTTTTGTCTACTCTGAACTGACTGGGGAGCTTAACCTGTGCCCTGCAAAGTTTCCACTTCACAAGGAACACGGGGAGGGGCAGCGGATAGGTTGTGAGCAATAGTACACTTTCTCTATATTGTATACACATAAGAGAGGGTGATGCATAAGATTATTGTTGTTTAGTTGCTAAGTTGTGCCCAACTCTTTGCAACCCCAGGGACTGTAGCCCACCAGGCTCCTCTGTCCCTGGGATTTCCCAGAATACTGGAGCTGGTTGATATTTCCCTTTCCAGGGGATCTTCCAGATCCAGGGATCGAATCTGCCTCTCATGCATTGGCAGGAGGATTCTTTATTGCTGAGCCACCAGGAAAGCCTGATGAATAAGGTTAACCCAAGTCTTTTCAATGTCCTTTATCAAAATTGCTCTACAAACACCAGTAAACAGCTCAGCATTGGTAACCAGTCTGAATGATCAGCAGTTTTTGCTAACTCTGCCTGTCAAGCTTAAGTAGCTTTTGCTATCCAGCTATTCCTAGAGACCTGTAAAATCCAGTGGTCAGTCCTCTCCTCTGCATTTATTTCTGCTTTCCTTGCGCTGACATTTGCCCTTCCCTTCAATTTCCTTCTCACTGTACTCCTGTTACTGAAAGTGGGTTCTGGCTGCTTGCTGCTCTAAAACCAACACTGGAGAGACAAGGCTGGTGGAAAGGAAAGTTTGCTTCATTTCGGAGGCTGGCAACCTTGGAGGGAGAAGGGATGGGTCAGGACCACTGGCCCAGTGTGGGTGAGCGGCGGTGGAGATGGGCACCAGGCCGTGGGAGGACCAGCTCCCACTGCTAGGGATCCATAGGCAAGAGCTTTTCAAGGGGCATTTCGGGGGTATAGGAAGGTGGCTACATGCAGAAACAGCACAGTCAACTCTGACAGTCTTAAAGCTGGACATAAGTGGTCTAATCAGTGTCATTTTGACTGTTTTCAGTACAATGAGTCTTCAGTACAGGGTTGATTTGCTCCCATTTCCTTGAGGCCATTTCTCAGAGTTGAGGCAGCTTATATCATGACTACAGTCTGGTCATCATGTAGATAGTTTCCTACCCCTGATGGGGGTTTCAGTATCTATAAGATAGGCATAGGATATGGCTCTGAATATTATATACAGATCATGAGGAGGAAATGAAGCTTCTTGATTTTGCTTAATGACTTCTGCTGTTCAGTGGCTCAGTCATGTCCAACTCTTTGCAGCCCCAAGGACTGCAGCACGCCAGGCTTCCCCGTCCTTCACCAACTCCCAGAGCTTGCTCAAACTCATGTCCATTGAGCCAGTGGTGCCATCCAACCCTCTCATCCTCTGTCACCCCCATCTCCTCTAATGGTTTTGTCTTGTTTGCTTTCCTTTGCTTCTGCATTTTCTCACTTCTCTGGTTAAACTTACTCTTTGTTTAAAGTGTTTCTACAGACAAAAGGCAGGTGAAAGGCATGGTGGTGGTGGTTGTGGGCCCTGGGGGAGGCATAAGTCCCTGATCCTTTTTACTCCTATTATCTGTCTGTAGCCTCTTCCTCTGCTGTCCACCCAATTCCTACTTGGATGAGCTGGTGTTGGAATGCTTTTCCCAATATCAGCAACCCTCATTTTCTCACTGCTTTTGTTGTTGATTATGTGATATTTTTTTTTTCTTAGCCCTAACCTTCTAATCAACCATCTGTGGCCAAGAATTTTTTCTGTTTGAGTAGAGGGGTGCCATTCTTGAATCCCCAGTCTTCCTGATAACTGCATCTCTGCAATGCTCCCCTTTTCCTTTATTTACTGCTAAGACTAGTTTATATGATGCTTAAAATAAAGATACTGACATCCTGAATGTGTCTTCAGTGGCAAACAGATCTTTGGAGAAAAAAGAACATTTTCACAGACATCTGATTGGATGGCCTCATCCACTTGATGTTATGGGGCAAATTGTGAATGAATTAACTATAGCATATTGCAAGGCTATTGTGCCTACATCATGATGGAGTTTCAGCACTGTTTTCCGGCAGGTCATGCTGTAACCATCAAGTCCATTCCACAGTTTCTGGAAAGACATGGCCTTGAACTAGAACGAAGCCAGAGCATCACTGACACAGGAGCATCCTCAGAGAAGGCGCATGATTAAAAGTGCTCTGCATGAGGAGGTGGGGTCGCGCAGAACTGCTGGTCGGGAGCACAGCTCTGTCTCTGATTGGCCATGTGATCTCTGAGCTCTAGTCTTCTTTACATCTGGAAAATAAAAGAGCTTGGACGAGACTGTTTCTAAAGTCCCTCAACGTGGCTGGAAAAAATCAATTTCAAATTGTCAAAACCTGTTTTTCACATGGTTTTTAAAATCCCGCCAAGGAATAATAGAATAAATATGATAAAGAAGAAAAGCCCCCAACAGATGACAGATAGTATAGAATCACTTAGACATGTTAGGTATTTCTATTTAACAAAAGTAAGTAAGAGGTCTTATACCAGGAGAAGAAAGGAACTACTCTTAGCTCTGCTTTCACTGATGAGGAGAAAAGCATCCAGAAAGTTTGGGGGATAATGGGACTGTGCTGTATGAAGCAGAAAAATGACTTCATAAATTGTGAAATGAAAACCTATGGGGAAATTGCCACCTAGATGGATTTTGAATGTGTAAGTTGTCTGACGTCAAGGCATTGGTCTGCAGGATGAATTTGATCAGTGCCATGCGTGCCAAGTCACTTCAGTCATGTCCAACCCTTTGTGACCCCGTGGACCATACCCACCAGACTCCTCTGCCCATGGATTCTCCAGGTAAGAATATTGGAGTTACTATGCCCTCTTCCAGGGGATCTTCCTAACCCAGGGATTGAACCCGCATCTCTTACATCTCCTGAGTTGCAGGCAGGTTCTTTACCACTAGTGCCAACTGGGAAGCCCAATTTGATTAGTATAGGACGCTAAGAGAAACTTTCATCTCTCTTAGAAATCCCATCCAACCACCCCAAGGCCATTTTCACAGGTCACAAAGTCATCATTAGTGTTTAGAAAAGGACCTACTCAGATGAAAGTAAAGACAACTGAATTCCTTCCGTTATGACCTTCAGAAGAGTTGTTCCCTCACTTTTGGGTCTCAGAACTCTCTGATACCATTACCATCATTGAGAACTGACTTCACAGATATTTACCGTATTAAAAATTAAAGCTGAGAAAATTGAAACATGTTTATAAATTAATTAACATAAAATAACAATAAACCCATATGATATCAAAAAATATTTTCATGAAAAAGAACTAAAAAACAATTAAAAGGATGGAATTCTATTACATATTTGTAGATCTGTCTAATGTCAGGCTTAATTAAAACTGAGCTGAATTCTCACATTTGTTTTTCATTCTATCTGCAGCAATACATGTTTTGATTGAATTATATGATGAAACTTCAGCTTCAAGCAGATTTGTAGTATTTTAGTGGTCGTTTCAAATAGTTGGGGAAATTTTTATTTGATTCTACATCAATGTGTGGTGAGTGGTGGCTTTTTAAAGGTTAGTTGCAACTAAAACCATGTTAATAGATGCTTCATATGACAATGCATTAAAATCCATTGATTTATCTGGCATTTTGGATGAATCTTGTAACCATGCACGTATTTGTAATTATGCAGTGGCCATTTGGAAAGTATTAGTTCACTCAATTATTTATAACTTTCACATGTTGACACATTTCATTGTACAATTTAAAATATTCACATTTGTTAATATCACCACTGAGCGGAAGAGTCTTCAAGTAGAAGGTTCTTATCAAGTTCATGATAGTGAGGACAAATGTTTAAGATTCTGATTTTTCCTTCTTAGTTCAAATTTTCTCATGGGTCAACCAGGCTGTCAGATACTTTTAAGGACATAAAATATGCTCATTTTGTTCATGCTTGAGAAAAAGTTTACAAAACTACCCAAATATAAATAAGCATCATCTGTCTACAATAGGCTGGGGCATGGAAGCATTGGTTTAATATTTGCTGATCAGTGGGTTTAATAGGCTGGTAAGTGAAAGATTCATGGGTGGGTTGATGTTCTCTAAGTTCCAAGAGTAGCTTTTTTCTTTCCTTCCAGGGTGCTTTTCTATAATTCATCAGACTGAAAATTTCTTGTTTTTATAGCTAGACATGCTAAGGTGTTAATCTAACTTTGATTCAGAGCCTACTGTGTCACCTATTGGAGTCAGCTGGAGCTCAGAGAGTCAAGCACCTTCTGCCATGGTTGAGTGGGGATGATGGGAAGGAAAATGGGAAGAGGAAAGGAAGGCGGGAAAGAAGGACTATAAACTAGGTAGCATCTCTGTGTACAGATGGGTTGGGAGGTGATGGTTGAGATATCGTGCCAGACGTTTTTACTTTACATCCAACTTTCGCTTGGTTACCCAAGAGGAAAAACTCTTAGGAGTCTGTGTCTCACTTTCTTGATGTTAAAGGGGGTGCATAGTGGCATCTACTACCTGAGATTGTGTGTTAGCTGCTCAGTCGTGTCCAACTCTTTGAGACCCCATGGACTATAGCCCACCAGGCTCCTCTGTCCATGGAATTTCCCAGGTAAGAACACTGGACTGGGTTGACATTTCCACCTCCAGGGATCTTCATGACCCAGGGATCAAACCCATCTCTTGTGTCTCTTGCCTTGACAGGCAGGTTCTTTACCACTAGCACCACCTGGGAAACCCCATATTTGACCTCAGTACCCTCTGTTTCTTGAATCACTGATTAAACATCATGTGTCAAGAGGTTCTGAGTGTGGAAGGCACTGGCTAAACTTTTTAACTCTAGTTAATATAGTGTCACTTCTCATATTCTTGTACACCTACTTGATGCCTTTTAACTGTCCATTTCATTGTCAATGTTCTGTTGATTCAAAGAGAAGAAAGCCTCCCAGCACTTGTCCCACATGATGTATTTATTCACTTTCCTAGGAATCACCCCCAAGCTCTTGTGTCTTCTCATAAATCCCTGATTCAATTGCTCGAAACTCACTAATTTCTAATTAGCCCAGTTGATATCATTGGTATTTTCTCATTTCATTTCATTTTTCTTAAGATACAATGTTTGGAAGCACTGATCTTTCATATTTTCAACATTCACACACCTATTTGAAAACCACTTTACTCCCAGAAAAATTTCTGTGTCTGGAAAAAAAGATTGTACCCAACCTAGAATCTAACCTAAATCAAGATACTCCTTTATGTTATGAATAAATATATATGACATTTAGATGGTCATATTCATATATAACACAAAACAAACCTCTACTTTTGAATTTTTGGAGAAAGCTTGTCAACTTTTCAAAATGAGTCCACGTCCTGAATGTGCATTTCTGGGCCCTTGATATGAGATGTCTAACTCCTGTAGACCAGTGATGAATACAAGATATATGACCTTGAAGAAAATAAATTGCCAAGACTTCTTCTTTATATTGCAAGATTAATATTTCAAAATGCTTGAATTTTCTTTTCCGTAGGAATATTGACTCATGAAAGGTTGATATTTATTAAATGTTTTCATTTTCAGAAAGTTTATTAAATATGGTTTTTATCATCATGATGTAGAAACCACTGAATTTCTTTTTCAGCAAAGTGCACAAATGAAAATGCATAATTGTAATAAAATCCATACATGCAAGTTCTGAATTTGTCTCCTAAAATATTTTTGAGAAAATCTTTATATTTTATTTATTATAAGTAAATATAATTATTGTCATTTCCCCACTAATGTAGTAGATATTATATCAATATAAGGAAACAATTATCTATCCCTATGCAAGCAATAAGTTGATCTTATTCAGAAAATTGAGTGATTGTAACTCACTCTTTTCCATCTGCTGCATCTGGTTTCTTATATATATATATATCACATTTTCTCTGACTCCAACCACATAATTTAAAGAATGGATTTCATTTGTAGACATAGTTTAGGCTATTCATAAACCTTGTCAAAATACTTTCTAAAAAAATAGTTGAACTTATCGTTAGTCAAGTTATGTACAAGAAAACCTACCTCCAGGTAGACTTTTCCGCATTTGTACATGGTTTATTTAGGTTGTAATTGAGAACTTTGATTTTTGTTATCAAAAGTAAATGAAGATGACAGACTTGTTCATTTTGTTATTTCCTAGGACTGACCATCCTTTTGGTAGTTCCTTTTGGAACTACCTACTGTAGTTTAGGTAGCTAATGTAAATGACAAAGTTTACAGGTCATTTCAAAAGTTGAAGAAATCAACATCAAAAGTGGAGGATTCATAAGATTTTGTTTTTTATTAGCACTGTATCCAAAGGCCGTTTGATGGATTTGCTTAACGGTTTTAATGGAGATAGTATTTTTTTAATCCACTTTCATCCTAATTAACAGTTGTTCTGATTCTCTGCTCTAAGTAATCTTTCTACCCTAGTCAGTAGCAAGCTAGCTTCAGGCTGGAGCAAACTCACTGTACAATACTAATAAAATTTAATACAATTCAAGGCACTATTCTATGGCTTCCCTGATGGCTTAACAGGTAAAGAATGTGCCTGCCAATGCAGGAGACACAGGAGACGCAAGTTCAGCCCCTGGATTGGGAAGATCCCCTGGAGAAGGAAATGGCAACTCACTGAGGTATTCTTGCCTGGGAAATCCCATGGACAGAAGAGCCTGGCAGGCTACAGTCCATTGGATCACAAAAGAGTTGCACACGACTTAGTAACTAAACAACAACAACTCATTATGATGACTGTACTTTAGTAGTAAAGATTACTCCTGAATGAAGAAGCAGTATTGTCCACCTAGTTACCCAAAATGAGTGAAATAAAAATATATTCCATGTCTAATCCACGTACACTCTATCACCAATCTTTCTCAATTCACTCTCTCTCTCTCTCTCTCTCTCTGAGCAGTTTTTTCTTTTCCTGTACACTCAGATGGAATCTGTGTTTACTCTTGGGACTAAAACTGGAAACAATCATTCACTGACTTTCAGAAGAAAAATATCAACATGATGTGACCTGTCTGCAACCTATTTCCAAAGACAGGAATCCTGAACTCTTCAGTGATGTAAAGCAATCTAAACCGATGGCGCACTGTTAGGAAAACATGACAACATGAAATCAAAGTGAATCACGGCAGCACAAAGGCTGCAGCACACCTCACTGCTGGGGAACGCCCAAGCTGATGACTATGGCGTGCCAATTGCCTCTGTGCCCCATCCAGGGCAGGCAAGCCCTGGCACCAGCAACTGCTGTGAAGGAGCCCCAGGCCCAGTGCTTGCCCTGAAGCAACAGTTAGGTCATGGACCTCCGGAAGCAAATTTGTGGGTTTCCATCTGCTGGCTTGGGTCTCTTTCAAAACAGTATAATGCTTTTGGGGCTTCCCTGGTGGCTCAGACTGTAAAGAATCTGCCTGCAATGCAGGACCCCCAGGTTCGATCCCTGGGTTGGGAGGATACCCTGGAGAAGGAAATTATGCCCTATCCCAGTATCTTGCCTGGAGAATTCCATGGACAGAGGAGCCTGTCGGGCCGCAGTCCATGTGGTTGCAAAGAGTCAGACATGACTGAGCGACACACACACACACACAATGCTTTTAGTCATGTATCATCACAGAGGACTTATCTTCCAGTGTGTTATCAAAACATTTAGTGAGAATTAAATATATGTTACTAAAGGGGAAAAGATGTGGGGAGATAAATTTGTGATTTGGAAGTAACATACACAAAATAAAACAAACAGACAACAAAGACTTACTGTGCAGCATAGGGAGCCGTATTCAGTATCTCGTGATAATCTATACTGGAAAAGAATATTGAAAAGAATGCATATATGTACATGTATGGCACTGTTGTAACCCTGAAACAATGAAAATCAACTATACTTAAATGAAAAATTAAAATTAAAAAATTATATTAAAACTTTAAATGTTAATTCAGTTCCATTAAGCACTAAATAAGTGAATCCATGCGTACACAGGTACATCCATACATGTATACACGAAAGTAAAGGTGGGTCACAAATTGTGATAAGAATATTCAGTGAGCATGCATTTGATCTGCACAATGTACACACGCTGAGAACAGGGTTGGTGTGTTTCAGTCCATCTGTTGTGTGGACAGAGGAGGAACGACAGCAAACAGCGCTTTGTGCAGGAACTCAGGGGTGGCATGTTGATGATGCAGGGGGGCTGGTTCTCTCGGCCTCTCATGGAAAGTCAGCCTCTGACACACCACACCTCTGGTCAGTGGGCATGACTCCTCCTGGTGGCAGGAAACCAGAGCCCTGGGGAAACAGAGCTCCATTCCTGACACTTTTCACATCACTTGCAGTTTACATCCAACCGTGACCCTGAGACATGTTTCTGAGTAGCTTCAGTAAAGAGGTTCTCTGGGGCATTTAGGGTCTCATCCAGGTAGTCAGCAAGCTTCTCAGAAGACCAGAATGACTCTGAAGTCACTGGCAACTGATTCAGGAAAAAAAGGAGTTCTGGCCATTTGCTTCCCGTTACTGAATTCAGATCATTACATCAGTGATCAGGGATTTAGATAAACACCTGTCTCCCACGCTGAGATTTTACTTACCTGCAAGACTGTGTTCACTTGATCCAGAGCTCCTCCTACTCAGGTTCTCCCATGGGAGGCAGCCCCCAGCTCTTCCCAAAGGTCCCAAGTGGACCATTTTTACCTCCCCATCCTCCTTCTTGAAGAGGCCATGGCAACCCACTCCAGTATTCTTGCCTGGAGAATCCCCATGGACACAAGAGCCTGGCCGGATACAGTCCATGGGGCCACAAAAAGTTGGACACGACTGAGCGACTAACACACACACACACACATACACACACACACACATCCTCCTCCTTGGGGTTCAGAAAAGTTTCTATCTTTATGAGCCGCCAAATGATAGAATTTCTGGCAGCCTTCTCTCTCCAGGTGTCCCTTGAACTTTGGGATATCTGAGCCATCCGCCCACTCTGGAATGTCATGCCTTGTGGCAAATGAGGCAAGCACCCCACACTTCCTTTCATGGGACCTGCTTTATCACAGGCTTTCCTGACTTATGGATCTTGTGAACACCTGGAAATAGGTGACTCACACTGAGCCTTCTGGAACTCACAGTGACTCACCGTCACCTCCAGGGGATGTTTGCTCCCATTAACCTAAGGGCAGTGTGGCCCATCGACCACCATGCGGCCCTGTGAATACTGTTCATTCTGATAACTAGCTCACCCTCACCCCTTGGGGATGTCTCCAGTCCTGGGGATGGCCCAGCCATGGACCCTAGCCACTGACCAAGCACTTGGCTGAGAAACCCATGGGCAAAATTTAACCAGGTGTCAGGTTCCCATTTGTTTCAAACTGTGGCTCTGGCAAAGACTCTTGAGAGTCCCTTGGACAGTAAGGGGATCCAACAAGTCCATCCTAAAGGAAATCAACCCTGAATATTCACTGGAAGGACTGATGCTGAAGCTGAAGCTCCAATACTTTGGCCACCTGATGGGAAGAGCCAACTAAACACTGGAAAAGACCCTGATGCTGGGAAAGATTGGGGTTGGAAGGAGAAGGGGCTGACAGAAGGATAGTATGGTTGGATGGCATCACTGACTCAATGGACATGAATCTGAGCAAACTCTGGGCCACAGTGAAAGACAGGGAAGCCTGGTGTGCTGCAGTCCATGGGGTCACATGACTTAGAGTCTGACATGACTTAGTGACCGAACAACAACAAAAAGGGTTCCTGCATCCTGGCATCCTGTAGTGAGCCCTAAAGGCACTGGGACTAGAGGCTCCTGGAGGGGAGCTGCCTCACCCTGCCACTGTCCAAGGGCAATTATAACTGGGGAGCAAACATACTGCTCTCAGGTTCTCTGATCAGGACACTGCTAGCAATACCAGCTCCTCTGAATCTGAGGGTCCCTGGCTGGGGAATGGAACTTGAACAGGACACCATGCCTGCTGGAAGGGAGCCCAGCACTCAGATTTGTAGGGATACCTAGAGATGCCTCATGGGGCAGTCCGTGCACAGAAAAATTCTACCTTTCTCTAATTAGTCACTTATGTAGGAAAGACAGTTTAAAGCACCCTTAGAAATGTTCTCATCACTGGATCACCAAAACTACCAGCCTATCTTCTTCCAAAATTATTTTCTTACCCTCAGTTCTATTGTAATTGTACCAGAGGCCAATTACTCCTCTTATTCTAGAGTTCTTATCCCATATTGCCTTCTCGTAGCATTTTCTTTGCACAGAGGAATTTCCTCTTCTGCTGCATCTCTAACTTCTTCCTCTCCAGCAGATTATCCTCATCATTCCAGAAACAAGATCCAGTATCTCCAGTCTTTAAAAAGTGAAATAAAATGAAGGACACCTCTTGTTCTTTTGAAATCCCGATCCAATTCTGTATGTGTTTCCTTAACAAAGCATCCTGAAATCCCTGCCTCTAGTCATTCCTCTTGTTCCTCTACCTCTGAACATGGTCCTTCACTTCCACCGCTGGTCTTATTGAGGTGTCCAGATGTGTCCACGTTCATTGGCCTTTGAGTTTTTCTTCAGTAAACTCTCAGCAACATACTCAAAAAGTGACTGCCCCTACCTGCCTACTCTGATCTTCCACAACATTGCATCCTCTTGTATTTCATTCTACCTCTGATGCATTTTTATTTCATTCTTCTCTTCTGTTGCCTCTTACACCTTTTTCGGTGGTGCAGTGGTAAGGAATCTGCCTGCCAGTGCAAGAGATGCAAGAGGTATGGGTCCAATCCCTGGGTCAGGAAGAATCCTCTGGATGAGAAAATGGCAACCCACTCCAGTGTTCTTGCCTAGGAAATCCCATGGACTGAAGAGTCTGGCAGGCTGCCATCCATGGCATCACTAAAGAGTCGGACACAACTTAGGGACTAAACGACAACATCATGCCAGGCATTTCTGTATCTTGCCTGGACTATTCACACAGCCTCTTGTCTTTCACTCAGCTCTTACCCCTCCTCTGTACTCAGTGTAACAGCCGAATGAACTTTGAAAACCACATGGAATATACCACGACTCTCTCACGCTTAAAACTTTTAGCTGGCTTGTCATCAGTCTTAGAAGACTAAAGAAAATTCCCTTCTCTTGCTTCCTGAGTGCTACAAATTCTGACCCTGTTTCATGCCATCCTCTGATTTGCCTTCTGAACATGACTTTGACGTGAATTTGTTTTTAAGCAAAATTAGTGTAGAACTGTGTTTCCTAATACTAGCCAAGTACCAAGGAAGATGGGTTAGAAGCAGCCTGATGTGCTAATCCTCTGGGATTACACCATTACTGGATGGAGACCACTGTGTTCTCATTTGTCTCTTGGCTGCAGAGACAAAGTGGGCTGTGAACAGTGGTGCTATCCACCCTTCAACCTGCTAGGGATTCAGATTCCGTTACGTGCTTCTGAAGGTTACTACGACCTTTCAGAAGTAAGGAGTCAGCCCCATTCTTCAAGCACCCAGTCACTCCGCACAGAATGGAAACCTCCCCAGACAAAAGACATCTTCCTCTGTCTCATCTTGATCTGCTAATAGACTCAGCCCGGCTCTGTAGGAAATGGGATAGGAAGCTCAAGTCTACGGTGAGCAAGTCACCACTGGAAAGTGATTGTCCCTCAGGTTCAGATGTGGATTTAAAGGCAATAAAGCAAAGGCTAATGGTTGTTTTTGGACATTTCCTGATATATCAAGTATTATCCTCAGCATTCGAGGTACAGTTCTTGGTACCTACCTTAGGCCTTCAGCACAGTGCCTCACTCATAAGGTTCTATCAAGATGAGCTGTTATTGTGATAAATAATATGGGCATGTCAGCCCTGTGAAGTCAGGGCTTTATCTCCCACAGTTTGGAGAGAGGAAGTGGAGACTTTAAGGATAAGGGGATTTATTTTTGCTCCTAAGCTTTGCAATTAGGTGATCTGGCATTTAAACTAAGCCGCACTGATTCTAGACACGGCAACCCACTCCAGCATTCTTGCCTGGAAAATCCCATGAACAGAGGAACCTGGTGGGCTACAGTCCAGGTGTCACAAAGATTCAGACACAGCCGAGCCACTGAGCACACACTGATCCTCGAGTTCTAGCTGGGGTCTCACCAGGATGATCTTCATTGGAATTCTCCACATATTTTCACCTTGCAAAGATGATTACCTAATGCACTGTACCACCATTTATCTCCCTGGGTATGTGAGCTTCCCCCTCACCCCCAGAACACTCCTACCAGCTCTGGAAGCTTAGAGACGCTGGCTGACTCCAACTTGGTCCTTGTCACTAGCACAGAGCCAGATGCTTGGTGTGTTCAGTAGCCTTTGATCAAGAAAGGACTGGAAATGCTGGCACACAGCCTGCAGCTCACTCAACACCAGAGCTGTGTGAGCGCCTCATGGCACCTTCCTGGAAAACAGAGGCAACTGCTTGCCTTTCATTTTCAATAATTCCTCTAATAATTGTTAGGCTAAGTCACAGCACACTCACTACATGTCAGAAATCATTCTAAGTGGTTACATATTAACTCATTGTCTATATAGTCCTCTGGGGCAACAACTGTTATCCTCCTTATTTTACATCTGCCGAAGCTGAGACAGAGACCCATGAAATGACCATCCTAGGCGAGAAGGAAAAACAGGAGAGACCAGCCTCAAACCCAGGTAACCAGGCTCAGACTGACTCTTGCCCAGTCAGGTGGGCTTCCTGTGAAGGTGAAACAGCCTTGTAAATGAAAGAAAACTATATTCCCAGAAATGAGACCATAACTGGAGTCCCATTGGTTAGAAATGACAGCTAATATCACAAGAATTTATAGTTATTGAAGCTGAGAAAGGGGTGTGTATCTCCCTCAGGGGTGCCTGAGCAGGTGGATCTCCCACCTGGCAGAAATTAAGTCTCTGTGAACTCAGATGCCGTTAGTCTCCTTGCCTTGATGCTCACCATTGCCGAGGAACACACCAAGACTGATGTGGAAATCTAGAACATGTAGCCAGATACTCCATGTTGCTTCCTCACACAGGTATCGAGAAAGACAGACTCAAGTTAAAACATAGTGAAGGAGGAAATTTTTGCTGGGGATGCATTTTACATGATGCCCAGCAGAGAAGGAACACACAGCATGTGGACATTTCTTACCCATTCTTCTCCTAGATGACCTTAGATTTAGAAAACAGCTATGCCAGAACTAAAAATAGATACTCTACAGATATCCCTCCATCAGCGTGAATGTTTACCACATTGTGTGTGTGTGTGTGTGTGTGAGTCGCTCAGTCGTGTCTGACCCTTATGGACCCCATGGGCCGTAGCCCACCAGGCTCATCTGTCTGTGGAATTTCTCAGGCATGAATACTAGAGTGGGTTGTCACTCTCTTCTCTAGGGGATCTTCCTGACCCAGGGATCGGACCTGGGTTTCCTGTATTGCAGGCAGACTCTTTACCATCTGAGCCACCAGGGAAATCCTTACCAGATGATACATTACTAAAAATAATGTATTAGCAATAAGAACTCTTAAATTGTGTTTTTATTCATCATAAAATATATATGAATTCAATAAGCACTGCTAAACATCTTTTTTTTCCCCCAAAGCTACGCCTAAAGATTAAAAAGAAAGGAAGAAAATGTTCTACATAAAGAAATCCTCTGTGAATATGATGTATTCATAGTTTTGGCAGTTATAGATAGAACCTCTGGAATACACCTACACAACAGATGTTGTACAATGTTTTGTTTTTTTGTAAGCATAACTGAGGCCACCAATAGAAGTACATCATTAGATAGAAAATGGAAAAAGTGATAACATCCTCCTTAACTTAAATAACTATGTTTACAATTTTTTATATATTCACTTTTATAGAGCTAATTTTTTATGACTGTCGGAGGCTGTGTTCTCTTTTCTGCTTTAGATTTTTTTCTCACTTCCATTTATGGGTCTGTCATCCTGGGGCCTGAATCACTAAAATAATGGAAGGTACATGGCGAGATCTTAGTGATGTAATTTAATAAAGCATGTGACAAAGTTAATCCGACACTAATGTTATTTTTGCAAAGCTATTGTTGTTTGTAAAAGGATTCTTGTTCAGGTAGACATAAATAAATGTGATAAATATAATCAGCAATAGTTTTATAGCTGGAATTCAGTATTTCCAGGTTGAGAATGGAGTGAAGAGGAAGAGAAGTGGAAAGATCACATTCAGCTTTTGTTCCTTACAAACAAGTGCATCGGGTTTCTTTCCTTTTCATCTCTTACCTCCGTATCCACACCCAGGGGTACGACACTGGGATCTGATGCAGACTTCATTTCAGTCAAGGTACCATTTTTCCGAGTGGTTGAGATTCGTCTGCTTAACTCTGCTGAGGGTGGGAGGGGGAGCAGAGGGCAGGGGAAGAAGAAGAATAAATTGCATATTTTGGCAAATGTCAGGTGGAGACCAACATAAAAATATGCAATGATCTTGCCCCGCAAATGACAAAAGATCAAAAAACTGATTAGGTCAACAGGAATGTATGAGCATTATATAAATTAAATTTTAGTCTCATATATTTTCTATATTGATCATTATGTATATTATATATCATTATATGAGGTCATCTTTTATAAATTGTGTTATGATTATATATGATGAATTATAAACCATTATATTGATATATTTGGATTAATTATCTACTTACTCATTTATCATGAGTTATCAAAGTAGAGTCATGTATCATGATTTATCCATGTAGCTATCAACTGACTTTTCATACTATCATTTACAGTAAAGAATTTAAGGCAAACTCTGTACTCACATCCTAGGTACCAGTGAGTTTGTTATCCATGTATTCTTTCTTTGAGTCAACTGCCCTCTGCCCTCTATAGCACATCTTTTTAACTTTCATTGAAGTTATATGAGGAACAGTCCCTTTGGGGATCCGAATATGAGGCTACTGTGGGCTTCCCTGGTGGGTCAGTGTTAAAGAATCCACCTACCAATGCAAGAGACTAGAGTTCGATCGCTGGGTCAGGAAGATGCCCTGGAGAAGGAAATGTCAACCCACTCCAGTATTCTTGCCTGGGCAATCCCATGGACAGGGAAGTTGGTGGGCTACAGTTCATGGGATGGCTAAGAGTGGGACATGACTTAGAGACTAAGCACAACAATAATATAATAGCAAATGAAGCAACTGACAAACAACTAATCTCAAGAATATACAAGCAACTCCTACAGCTCAACTCCAGAAAAATAAGTGACCCAATCAAAAAATGGGCCAAAGAACTAAATAGACATTTCTCCAAAGAAGACATACAGATGGCTAACAAACACATGAAAAGATGCTCAACATCACTCATTATCAGAGAAATGCAAATCAAAACCACTATGAGGTACCATTTCACACCAGTCAGAATGGCTGGGTTCTAAAAGTCTACAAATAATAAATGCTGGAGAGGGTGTGGAGAAAAGGGAACCCTCTTACACTGTTGGTGGGAATGCAAACTAGTACAGCCACTATGGAGAACAGTGTGGAGATTCCTTAAAAAACTGGAAATAGAACTGCCTTATGATCTAGCAATCCCATTGCTAGGCATACACACTGAGGAAACCAGAAGGGAAAGAGACACGTGTACCCCAATGTTCATCGCAGCACTGTTTATAATAGCCAGGACATGGAAGCAACCTAGATGTCCATCAGCAGATGAATGGATAAGAAAGCTATGGTACATATACACAATGGAGTATTACTCAGCCATTAAAAATAATACGTTTGAATCAGTTCTAATGAGGTGGATGAAACTGGAGCCTATTATACAGAGTGAAGTAAGCCAGAAAGAAAAACATCAATACAGTATACTAATGCATATATATGGAATTTAGAAAGATGGTAACAATAACCCGGTGTACGAGACAGCAAAAGAGACACTGATGTATAGAACAGTCTTATGGACTCTGTGGGAGAGGGAGAGGGTGGGAAGATTTGGGAGAATGACACTGAAACATGTAAAATATCATGTAAGAAACGATTTGCCAGTCCAGGTTCGATGCACGATACTGGAAGCTTGGGGCTAGTGCACTGGGACGACCCAGAGGGATGGTATGGGGAGGCAGGAGGGAGGAGGGTTCAGGATGGGGAACACATGTATACCTGTGGTGGATTCATTTTGATATTTGGCAAAACTAATACAATTATGTAAAGTTTAAAAATAAAATAAAATAAAAAAAAACAATAATATGACACTATTACTGAAGATTTTATATCAAGCCCCAAGTGCAGATTTACATAGCATTGAGAGTGTTGTCATTCATTTTATTTTGTTCTGTAAGTGTAAATTCAAATGCTCCACAATGTGAGTACAATTGTTTACTGTCTTGCTTTTCAACATACATTAAAATTCTTATTTATAATGATATCCAACACTTGAAACTATGAGCTCATCCCCAAGGGGAAAAAACCATAAATGTGTATTTGATTTCCTTGTCCCTTTTTCCCCCTGTAACTTTGGGTGACCTCTGTAAGCATTCTGAGCCAGTGTTGACTGAGGTTCTTTCAGGCCATATGTCTTCCCCCAAACAGTATTTTGTAGTTCAAAATAAAATGACTGAAAAAGTAACATGAGACACTTGGCTAAGGCCATATACTAGGCGACTTTCTTTACTGAGGGATAATTTAGACAAATGTCACTTTGGGTTTATCCACATATGAAAAGGTTTTCCACACCGTCCTACCTATAATTCAACCGACAGAGGGTCATCTGCACTTCTGCACTTTGTGCTGTCTTGCATTGAGCTCAGCTGCATCTGACTCTGTGCAACCCTATGGCTGTAGCCCGCCAGGCTCCTCTGTCTGTGAGATTCTCTAGGCAAGAATATTGGAGTGGGTTGCCATTTCCTCTTCCAGGGCATCTTCCCAACCCAAGGATCAAACCCACTTCTATATTTGCTACATTAGCAGGCGAATTCTTTATCTTTGAGCTGCCTCAGGAGCCCTTATTGGCTGGCGTTCTTCCTGCTGTGAATTAGTTTAGATAGCTGTCCTCCCAATTGTCTGTCCATGAGCACTGAAGGGCACCTCCTTTTGCCAGGGCTGTGCCAATACATGGGATTCAGGGGACAGCAAGCAGATGCTTTCTTTGCACCAATGGACCCTGGGGCCCAGTAGGAAGAACACGCACTGAATACATCACCATTATTTGAATAAATACCCATGGAAGGAAAAGTGGAAGAGAAATGAAAAGGGTGCTGTGGGGTCATTTATCAGAGGGGTCTAACCTGGGGACGCAGGACAGCCATCTGCATCCTGACTCAGGCCTGGCCTCACTTCAAAACCCCAGAACCTCCTCCACATGTGACAGGAACTAGCTACTAGGCACCTCAGCTCCTCGACTTCCTCTTCCGTAAAATGATGATTATAAAAATGATCACGTACGTTTGGAGTGAAGATTAATTGATTGTATGATAAATAAACATATAGCTATTTAAATGTATATCCATTTAATTTTAAATGCTCATTTAATGTTAAATGTATGTATTGGGCTAGCCAAAACATTCATTCAGTTTTTCTGTAAGATGTTACTGAAAAACCCAAACAAACTGGTTTTGGCCAGCTCAATATATGCATAAGTATGTACTCACGTCTTCCCTGGTGGCTCAGATGGTAAAGAATCTACTTGCAGTTCAGGAGACCCAAGTTGGATCCCTAGGTTGGGAAGAGCCCCTGGAGAAGGGAATGGCAACCTGCTCCAGTATTCTTACCTGGAGAATCCCATGAACAAAAGAGCCTGGCAGAGTACAGTACATGGGGTTGCAAAGAGTCGGACGTGATTGAGCAACTAACACTCACTGATTCATGTACACGCAAAACATATGTACATATGACTTTATTTAGCATCTATTTTATAGAACAAACCCTGATATGTTGTAACTTCCTGCAGTGTAACGTCATTATTTAGCCCCAAAGAAGACACATTCAAGTTAAAATAAAAATCATGGGTAAAATTTATTCTTGTGGGGTGTGAGAGCAAAGAGAATTGGATTGGATTCACCAAAAGTAGAGATGGAAGGTCACATCCAGGCTCCGAGTTAGGGAATAATTAGATTGGAAGACAGCAAAGAAGTCCAGAGGACCCAAGTCAAGGGACCAAGGCAGAGGGTAGTTTGATGAGTCTTCTGGAGGCAGATAGTTTTGTTTTTGAAGAACTAGGAGCACCTAGTTAACAAAGAGGAGGATATAAAGGTGAGACTTTAAGGAAGGCGGGAGGAAATGGGGCAGGACCAGGTTAGCGGAAGAGAAAGGGCTTTCGAGGCTACTAACTTTCTCTGAAAGAAGGAAGGCATCAAAGTTCTTTGTACTGTTCCTCAGGAGGTGAACATACATGGTCATCATTCTGGGTTGGCCACACCATGATCATCCCCTTCAGTTCTTAGTTCTCTGCTTTCACTGAGTAAAGCAAGATTGCTGGTCCTTCAGGAAGCCACTAAGGGGGATTCCTTTCCCTGACAGCCTTACTGCCCCCAGGGAGGAAGCATGAACTTGAGTGAGGTTGTGCCCTTTCCAGGGAAGACCTGAGCTGCCTGCTGACCTCAAGCCCCGTCTCTGGGGCTGAGGAGGTGGGTGCGTAGGTCCCAAAGGAGAACCCGGGTGGCTCAACACAGTGTCCACCGCAGTGTAAGCAGCAGCCTTCCTGAGATGATGTGTGAGTAGAACTCTGAATAAAGGAAGAAAACAAGAGCCTAGGAAAAGAGTTTTCCAAGCAGAGAACTGAACAACTGTGGAAGGCCTGAGGAAGGAAGAAAGCTGTCTATACGGAGGTCTTTACAGGAGAGCTTGTGACTGGAGGACTGTGAGCAGCTGCAGGGGTGTGGAAGGGAGGGGCACTGAGGCGTTGAGAAACTATTATTTCACCTGGTATTATACTATTTTGTTGGATGTGTTGTTATTGTGATGTCTGTCTATTATCTCTTACCTCAACCAACTCAAATTGGCTGTAAGAAAGTGAAGGGTGAGGAAACTTCATATGTGCAACAGAGGGGCTGACTGAAACATAGGTGTGAGCTAGTATCGGATTTTACCAAGTTAGCTCTTAAAATTCCTAAGGTTACATTTTTAAGTTAGGCCCCTCAAAATCAATATTTATAATCAAAAATATTGTTGTTGTTCAGTTGCGAAGTCATGTCCAACTCTGCAACTCCATGGCCTTTAGCATGCCAGATTGCCTTCCTTCACTATCTCACAGAGTTTGCTCAAATCCATGTCTACTGAGTCCGTGATGCTATCAAACCATGTTATCTTCTGCCACCCCTCCTCCTTTTGCAATCAAAAATATGTCTGATGGTTAAAAAAAAAAAGGCTATTCTTTTTTACAATCTGATGATTTTCTTAAAACTTGTTAGTAAAATGAGGGTATTTAAGCAAGGAGAATTGGTTAAAACTCCAACAAGAGCTACAGAGAATTAGTGAGATGGCTAAAAATTAGTGAATTTTGGTCATTAAAAGTCAATTTCAGATCTAATTTTTTGCTAATGTCTTGATAATTTCCTATCTAAATCTTTTGCTAAATTTTATTTCAAATCTATGCTGTGATTACCAAATTAAAGCAAAAATGATTTTCATGGAGCAGAAAGACAATAAATGCTAGATGAAAAGTTAGTGAAACTCTTAAAATAAATTTTTTTAGTTAATCTGTAGGCCAGCAGTGCTACTGTGCAATACTACAAACAACAAAATTCAAATAACTTCAATTACATTCTACAAACATTATTGATAGAAAATGACACAGAGCAGAGATTTATGAGCAGGTTCTTTGTGCTCAGGGGTTTGGATGTGATGAGGGATCAACATATGTGTAAATATTGATACAAATTACTGGATAGTAAGTGTTATATTAGATGTGTGACAGTGGGTGTATATAGTCATCTGTAAGAAAACTGGGATAAACTTGTAAAACAGATGGCATTAAGACTGCATTAAAACTCGAGGTTGATTAGATAAATCTGACCTAGGAGAGCTATAATTTTATATTCAGGAAAATAGAGAATTTAGAAGACATGATCTATACCATTTGTAGACAACAGGAAAAGATAATTAGATAAAATTAGCAGCTACACCGATCGCGAGGCTGTGGGTAAGTTGTTCGGTAAGACAAATGCACAGTCTAAGACTAAATGATTTTTAAAAAGAAGAGGAAATAAAATAACTCAGGTTGTCATAAGTTTTTCTTTTTCCTGTGATGAAAAGAGATAGCCACAACATACAGCCGTCTGCCAAAGTATTAAAACAGAAGCTCCCCTAAAATGGGTTTTATTCAGAGCTGCATTTCTTAAAAATGTTGCTATAATTCAGGCTATCTTGATGCAAGAGACAGCTGGAATTGATAATCGCATTTCTCAAGGCTGTCATTAGTTCTGCAATATTAGCTTGAAATTAGTATGGAGGAGAATGTAAAGTTCATACAGATTTTTGGTTCAGTTCCTTCAGTACATAAAAGATGAAATGACATATTTTAATAAGTTATTCGAACTTGTTTTCTTCAGAGTAGTCTTGATTTTCAAAAATATGTTATTAGAAATTCTTCTTTACTAAGTGTATAGAAATTAATTTATTATAGTCATGTTGAAATCTAATTACAAAAAATATTACTTCCAAAAATATAAAATGCTATTACTTAAAAATATATATTTCCATTGAATTATTTGTGTAAAAATCTTGAAAGGGAGATTTATATATGTCGGTAAAACACATATTAGTACAATGCATATTATATGCAGTAAATAAATGTTGTTGATCAAGCTAAAAATAGCAGTCTTGGTCTCCAGACAGTCAATTCTATGTCCTCCATTGGATCCAATATGGTTACTATTTGCTGTTGCTATTATTTAGTTACAAAGTTTTGTCTGACTTTTTGTGACCCCATGTACTGTAGCCAGCCAGGCTCCTCTGTCCACGTGATTACCCAAGCAAGAATACTGGAGTGGGTTGCCATTTCTTTCTCCAGGAAATCTTCTTGACCCAGGGATCAAATCCACCTCCCCTGCATTGACAGATGCTTCACCACTAGCACCACCAGGGAAGCCCACGGTTACTATTTGTGCTGTGCTTAGTCATTCACTTGTGTCTGATTCTCTGTGGTCCCATGGACTGCGGCCCACCAGGCTCCTCTGTCCATGGGATTCTCCAGGCAAGAATACTGGAGTGGGTTGCCGTGCTCTCCTCCAGGGGATCTTCCCGACCCAGGGATCAAATCCAGGTATCCCACAGTGTGGGAGGATTCTTTACCATCTGAACCACCAGGGTAGCCCACTGTTTACTGCAGATCAAGTCTTTATTAGAAGGCAACCTCATTCCTTCAAGGCCAACTGTGCAGACTCAACATACTAAAGGCATGTCATCAGGCCAAGTTATCTACGGATACTAAAGAATCTAAAGAAAGAATATTTGCTTCAATGATGTAATTACATCTATCTTTTGGTGGACAGGAAGCATTCCATTAATAACAAAAGTGAGAACTATATACAAATATTTTTTTATATTTATGTTCTGTTGTTGTAGACAGCAAATTATGAAAGACAAGATCTTATGTGAACTTTACTGAAAATGCAAAAATGACATTTAATTAACCATAGATATAAAATAATGCTAATAATATAGCTGTGATATTTTCAATTTATGTAATCATTAATGTGACTTCCCTGGTGGCTAAGTGGTAAAGAATCCATCTGCTAATGCAGGAGATGTGGGTTCAGTTCCTGGGTCAGGAAGCTCCCCTGGAGAAGGGACCTACTCCAGTATTCTTGCCTGGGAAATCCCATGAACAGAGAAGCTTGGCAAATTACAGTCCATGGGGTCATAAAAAAGTCAGGCATGACTTAGCAATTAAACAACAGCAGCATAATCATTAATCATAAAATATATTTAATTGTATTTAATTGTATTTTACTAAACAAGACAGTATCTTTCTGACTTCAGGGAGGAATTTCCTTAATAGACACAAAATGTGCCAGTCAAAAGAATGAGTTGATATTCTAGACCACCTTTGAATCAGAACTTCTTTCAATAAAGCACATTTTAAAAAATGAAAAGATGAATCAAAATTCAAAATTCAGAAGAAGTATATACAACTGAAAAGCATTAGAATCCTAAATATATTCTTTATTAAGACAGATATAGTTATTCAGTCCATATCTTGTCAAAAAATGAGTAGACACGCCATCAAAGAGAAAGCATATATGTTCAACTTCATTACTAATTACTGAAATGCACATTACAACTCAAATATGATATAATTTTATATTTTAAATTATGAAAAGAACAAGAGTCTAACACCATGAAGTGTTGGATAGCATGTGGATAACGGGAACTCTTAAGCATTATCTTAGGATGATCAATTGTTAAATTCACTTTGGAAAACACTTTAGCATTTATGTCAAACAATTCAGCAATTCCATGCAGGGTTACATCCAAGATAAATTTCTGTTTATTTGCTTCAAGAGTCAGATATAAGATATTTCAGAGAATACTGCTTCATTCAGTTCAGTTCAGTTCAGTTCAGTCACTCAGTTGTGTCCGACTCTTTGCGACCCTATGAATCCCAGCACGCCAGGCCCCCCTGTCCATCCCAACTCCCGGAGTTTACTCAAACTCATGTCCATCGAGTCAGTGATGCCATCCAGCCATCTCATCCTCTGTTGTCCCCTTCTCCTCCTGCCTCCAATCCCTCCAGCATCAGGGTCTTTTCCAATGAGTCAACTCTTCACATGAGGTGGCCAAAGTACTGCAGGTTCAACTTTAGTATCAGTCCTCCAATGAACACCCAGGCCTGATCTCCTTTAGAATGAACTTTTTGGCTCTCCTTGCAGTCCAAGGGACTCTAGAGAATGGATAAATCATTTGCTGTAGATGAATATAAACAGAAATATTTTATAACAGTAAAAATGAATGGACAATAGCTACATGTGTATCACAGAAAAACATTATAAACCTGAAGCTGAGAACAAAGGAATTCGCATAAGCCCACGTGCAGTGTAAGACCACATTTATATTGCTGTAAATAAAATAAAACTAAAAAAAATGTATTTCTTTACCATGCATTCATATATGATAAAATTATTTACCAAGACAAGAAAAACAGCACAAAATTCAAGATGGTGGTTATTTATTAGTGGAAGGCAGGGGATGGGAGAAGTAGAAAAAACCATGCAAGAGATTATGTTCAATTTTCTGAGTAAAGTGATAGTTTACATGTATTCTAGACATTATTTTTCTTTGCAGCTTAAAATATGCATCATGCTAGCTTTTTTGTTTGTCAGTTATTATATATCAACACATAATAAAAACCTAAAGGCTCTACATATAAACACTTGCAGAGAATTTACCAAAGATACACAAGCAAACACTTGCAAATGTTTTGATAAGAATCATAACCTTCCCCAAATTTTCTTCCATGAAATTACATAACATCTGTTATAGAATGTCAGCTTTATTTTTATATGATTTGTCAAATGCTTTCATGTTGAGAAGCAGGCAAGAATTTTCAGGGGACCATTGGATACAGGCTTTGTGTTAGTGGAAATTAGGCTGGACTACAAATTGGGAAACTCTGATACTTTGGCCACCTGATGCGAAGAACCAATCATTGGAAAAGACCCTGATGCTGGGAAAGATTGAAGGTGGGATAAGAAGCGACGGAGGATGAAATGGTTGGATGGCATCACCGACTCGATGGAAATGAGTTTAAGTAAGTTCCGGGAGTTGGTGATGGACAGGGAAGCCTGGTGTGCTGCAGTCCATGGGGTCGCAAAGAGTCAGACATGACTGAGCAACTGAACTGAACTGAACAAATTGGGAAAAATAGATTCAAGAGAGCTGTACAGTTAACTGTCAGTAAATTTGGGCACATCACTTTAATTTTTCCAACCTCCTCATTAGTGAAACTGGTAATTGAATTAAATGTTCTATCAAGTCCCTTCTAACTCTAAAATTTTACACAATTATGACCTTAATTTGTTATAAGCACAAAGTTTGAAATAACATAGGGCAAACTGGCTTGCTTAAGTATTAAGCTAAACTATGTATACATTTTTGTTTAAAAATACGGTGAAAATTCTTTTTGAAAATTTACTTGGAACTTTTTCATTCAAGGATGTATAAAAATGCCTATTGCATAATTGAATAAAATGTTGATGAAGGTGAAATTATTAGCCACTCAGTTGTCTCAGACTCTGTGTGACCCTATGGATTGTAGCCCGCCAGGATCCTCTGTCCATGGGATTCTCCAGGTCAGAATACTGGAGTAGGTTGCCATTCCCTTCTCCAGGGGATCTTCCCAACCCAGGGATCAAACTCAGGTCTCCCGCATTGCAGGCAGATTCTTTACCAGCTGAGCCACAGGGAAGACCAATAAAATGTTGATACTTGATATAAACATGCCAAATATTAAGGCAAAAATGTAAATCCCTGCTGTAGTGGCAATACTCTGAAGAGTGGCATCAGTGAATGAATTAACTAATGCACTAAGTTGAATATTTGAAGGTTATTTGTACTTACCTGATGTGAGTAATTTTCAATTTGCATATGAATTGAATTAAGACCCAATTTTTCATTTACAAGAAAGAAGTATTAACAACTGAAATTTGATGTTTTCCTACAATTCAAACACTACTTCTGCAGATATTTTTTTTTAAAGGAAGCTGAACAACAACAAAAAGATTTGAAGGGAAGAAGCTTAAAATAAATGATAGGTGATTAAATGCCAGATTTCCTAATATTTCTGTCTCCAAGTCAAATAAAATATGTAACTATGGTTGATTTAATTTTTGAGATTCAATGTTATAATTTATATCCATTAAAATATTAAGGAAGTGTTGAGTGTGATATGCAAGGTATCGTAGATATCACTAAGCAAAATGAAAGTGTAAGCAGATGCATTATCCATTAAATCTAATAATTTCCCCTGGAAACAGATTTTGACAGACTTCTGACTTTTAAGAGAACCATATTATTACTTTGCCTACTATAACTGTCAAATATCTTTAAAATCACAATTCACAATTTTCTTTCACATGCAGCTTTCCCATTAGTTTGTATTATTAGCTTGTATAGTTGGTGTTTCTTCTGTAAAAAAAAAAAAATCAAAATATTTTTCATGAGGACACTTTGGTGATGTTTCATTTACTTGTTTTAATAATTATTTATTTTAATAATTTAATTATTTATTTTAATAATTTTATTTACTTTTGGCTGTGCTGGGTCTCCACTGCTGTGAGGACTTTTCCCTAGCTGCAGCGAGCAGGACCTGCTCTCCAGTTGCAGAGCACAGGCTTCTCATTGTGGTGGCTCCTTTTGTTGCAGAACGTGGGCTCTAGGGGTGCTTGGCCTCCAGCAGTTGTGCAGTACGGGCTTAGCTGCTCCACAGCATGTGGGATCTTCCTGGACCAGGGATCGAACCCATGTCTCCTGCATTGGCAGGTAGATTCTATCACTAAGCCATGAGGGAAGCCCTGTGATATTTTCTTTTAATGGTTACATGTAGCTTTTGGGGAGGTGGGTGTTCACCAGTGAAAATATATGGACATTAAAAATAGTTGAATAACTTTGGTTATAATTTTAGTCTTAAAATAAGTGGTTAAACAGAGGTCACAAATATCTACTCAGATTTCTTCTGTATAAGAAGTGCTTATGAATATATCTGTAAAGGGTGGATATCGACATATAGGTATATGGATACCAACCTGATGTACTCTCTAAGGAAGCACTGAAACTACATTAAGATTTTTAGTGTTACTCAAATTCTTACACGTTACTTTTTCAACAACAAAAAAATTGTTTCCTGTTGTGTTATAGGTGCACTTCTTGAATATTTTACATCCCAACTGGACTCTAAGAGTTTTGATTTTCTGACAATTACATACATTACTTTAGTCTATGACTTTGTGACATATTTTGTTACTGTAGGGTGTCAAGAGTCAGAGTCTTCATTAAAAATTTGTTAAAACATAGATGGCTTTTTTCCATAACCACTGTGTGAATCTTAATTTTGAGAAGCCTTCTTGCAAATGCATGCATTTACATATATTGGAAGATGGGAACATTTGGTAAGAGACTAAGAATAAATCAAAAGTAAGAATAAATGGGGGATAATTGATCAGAACTACTGGAAAATGCTTTCTGAAGAGAACAATACAATTATTTTCACATGCGTCTGCAATTCTTCTCATTATGTCGTTCATAGAATTTGATAAGCAAGGATTGATGAGCATCTTTTCTGATGCAATGCTTTTGGAAGAATTGGAGAATTGAGTAAAAGAAAAAGGGTAAAATCCTGTTTCTGATGGTGCTTCATGTCAGTATCCTTGCAGTTTACTTATATTACCCATGAGAGCTCATTGTGAAAATACACAAGGGTGTCGTCCAGGTTGGACACGGGTTTCTGTCATGATGCCTTTGGATCAGTGGCAATAATCAGTCAGCTTCTCTACAACATCCTGCTGTAAAGAACATCCCCGATGGACCCTTGGACTTCTTTACTCTTTGGACAGCTGAGATGGTCCCTCAAAAGCAGATCACTTTGTACAATCACTTTGTTCATTTTGGTTCATCTGTGACTTCTACCCCAAACTGTTTTCATCCAAGCAATTTCTGTACTTTAACTAAAATCAATTGACACTTGTACTAAAAATTGCCTCAATAACTGAGTGTATGACATATATGATTTGTAATTTTTTCCTAATTTTCATGAATATAAGAAGCACATCAGTATGTCTAAGATGTGCTAAAAGTGAACATTACAGCCTCTAATAAGGTAGCATTTTTAATCAGTAAAAGGAAATGTTGATCATTTTTAAACTCAGCATTAGGTGCTTCTTGACCGTTTCCTGCAAGACACTTGAGAACATCTGTATAGCTATCACTATAGAGGAGTGCTCTCAAAGCCAACTCTCATCAAGCAGTTTTCCTGTATTACACTGGCAGTGTTATACCGGCATAGTAGAGAAAAATGATAAGTTTGATGTCTATCAAAGGGTCAAATACCATGGTTGTACTTGTGATGCCTTAAATAGGTGGATGGTATGTTTTAGATGTTATATTATCCACTGTGGTGTGTGTATGTATCTGTAAAAGTTCTCAGAATTCTGTTCTCCATTTTGAAATGTGTAATTTTCCTAAACATGCAAGATGCTGAATTTTTGCTATGAAAATGTCATTGTCATATGTAATTGATAGCTGTAAACTGCTACAGAGAAGGATATAATTTTTAACGGGAATGGCTTAGCTAGAGACCAATTAGTACTAAGGCAAATGAGAAGCAATTTCACAATCAAAATGCCATCAAGGGTTTCCTTATGTCTCTGGCCTTTTTTTATGAGTCTTTTAATGTGTATATCATTAAAAAGAGGCTAAATTATTCAGGTTTGCTCATATTCACGTATCAGTAAGTGATAGTTATTTGAAGAACAATGTTTATTATAAAGAGAGTAAAAAGAAAATTACTAAGTTTTTTAACTATATTATTTTTTTTTAGGCTATACCCTACAACATATGGGTTCTTAGTTCCCCGACCAGGGACCGAACCCCTGCCCCGCTGCCTTGGAAGCAGAGTCTTAACCACTGGACTATGAGGTAAGTCCAAAACTATGAAGTTTTATGAAAATACATTTTTTGAGCTTTGTGCAAAATATATTTAAGTTTCTACATAGTCAAACTCATTTATTATCAAGTAGTCAGAAAATATAGAGAAAATAATAAGAGTATAAATGGAGCAACAGATGCAAGAAAAAGAACTAACAATGTGATTTTTTTTAAGTGTGCTTTCTGATCCTTCTCAACAAAATTATTTCTATTTGTTAGAAAATTTGCCTATTTATTTTTTTATTTTATTTCGGTGCTTGAAATTAACATGCATACTGAATTATATAATTAGATTAAATGTTTATATATATATTAAAAAACTTGATGAAAAATGTAAAAATGAAAATGAATTAGAGGATGACATTTAGCTCAGCATAAAAAAAATTTAAGGAACAAAATGGTTAGCTTTATCTTACTATTTCCATAAATTGGTAATGGTTAATTCTTCACAAATAGGCACCTAATTGACATTTAATCAAGCATACACAAGTGTATGTTAAATATAAATTAATTACTGTATGTTAAAAATACTGTAATTTTATGGTGTGTAAACATGTAAGTACATTTTAGTTACCATTTAATTACTGATTTCACAGAATATAAATGTATAATTACCTAACTAACAATTCTCTACCTTTCTAAGGAAAGCATTTTTCAGGTTAAATATGAAGTAAAATTAATTAGATGTTATTTCTACAATAATACATAAAAAGTTGTAAGTGATTTGGCCCATCTATTTCACTTCTGAATTAACTCATCCCCACAGTAATATATGTGGAAATTCTAATGTGCAGAAAGACTACTTATAAATGCACAGTTATATGATTGTGTTTTGATTGCTTGGCCCAATGCAACAGCATACTCATGTAAAAAGCCAAGAAATATGTCCTGGGGTTATAAAATAAAATATTTTCTATTTACAAAGTTCAGTTAAAAAATAAAGGTGAGTAAACAGCATACCAAAAATATCTTTTAAAATGTCTATTTCCACAAGTAATGCAACAGTATAAATCATGTTAGAGAATTTTGAATTATTATCTTTTTATCGATTTTACCCCATTACTGCTTTTTTTTTTCCTAAATACTGGTTTTCCTCTATAATTTCCTTTTCCATTTTCTTTTATGTGCTCAAATAAGCAACCTTAAATTTGATGTGGAAGAAAATTGTGTTGCACACTGACCTCAATTAGTTTAACCCTGGATAGCAATTCTTTTCTTTTTGTCAGATGTTAGAAACTTTGTGTGTAGGTTCTGGGTGTTGAGCACACAAACTCTAGAGCTGGAAGTAAGTTGTCAAGCAAGCTAATTCCAGACAAAATTCTGTCACACATGTGAGGGTTAACCAGCACCTAGGAAGGAGAAGGAAATGGCAACCCACTCCAGTGTTCTTGCCTGGAGAATCCCAGGGAAGGCGGAGCCTGGTGGGCTGCTGTCTATGGGGTCGCACAGAGTCAGACACGACTGAAGCGACTTAGCAGCAGCAGCAGCAGGCAGGAAATCCCTTGCTTCGCTGCCTTTATTGTAATCCCTAGGACTCCTAGCACAGCTCTTCATATGCTAAGGCACCACCTCGGGTGACGGGTTCACAGGAAGCAGCTGCAGCAATGTTGCAGAAGCAGGGAGAGAGTGAAGGACAGGGAAGCCTGGTGCACTGCAGTTCACAGGGTCACACATGACTTAGCGACGGAACAACAACAAGGGTTCAACGAACCTCACTGGAGTCAGAGTCTCTGTTGAATGACTTCATGGAATCCCAAAGCCACATTTCCACTTGAAAAGATCAAGACTTGGGACTCAGAAGAGCTCATGGATCATGGAAGATGGCTGTGATGCTTGGACAATATTTCAAGTCAGTCCTTTTAACATCCATATGGCTAATCATCAAGCCAACTAGTGTTGATCAAGATAAAGACAGCTGAAGACTTACAGTAACAGGTAACTGCACTGTAATTTTCTGACTGTAGTCTACCGACTGGAGTACATCAAATATTAACAAATATTCATAGATTGCCCATGACTGCAAATAGCCACCTGTGAATATATGGAACTGCACAATCGGAAATATTTGAAACTGAATTACAGACAGTGGCAGTATATGTTTTGTAACTATATTACATAGAAAGATCATTTTAACTTGCCCAAGTAGTCTATGAACAAAGTTGAAATGTAGGTCTCTGCCTCATCTAAACAAAACATTCTGAAAGGTCTGAGGGGTGTCCAAAGTAAGGTTAACCTACAAGCTCTTGCCTAAATAAGTTTATTATAATCTGATTTTGGAAACAAGATTTGAAAAATAGTTAGAGGCAGAGAAAAGTAAAGTTACCTAATGAGTAATGGAAATCCATGTTTGAAGTGGTCAGTTGCTTAATATAAACATAAGCCCAGAAAGATTTCAAAAAAAAGTGGGGGGAAGTGCAATTATTTAGAAAGTCTTCATGGAATACTTATGATGAGAATTATGAAAGAACTCATGGCCAATTGCAAATCTTAAGAGGTAATAAAGCCTTTTATTTTTCATTCAGGAGATGCTTGAAGGAAGTCTTACTTCGGTAAAGATCCTGGCAGTAGGCACTGATACCACAGTGAGAGGAAGGAGTAACTGTATCTTAATGTTTAAGATGATAGAGGATGAGATGGTTAGATGGCATCACTGACTCAATGGACAAGAGTTTGAACAAACTCTGGGAGATAATGAAGGACAGAAAAGCCTGGTGTGCTGCAGTTCATGGTGTTGCAAAGAGCTGGACACAACTTAGCAACTGAATGAACGAACAAATCTTTGTTTATTCATCTCCCCTTAATGTCGTCCCTGGTAGCTCAGCTGGTAAAGAATCTGTCTGCAATGCAGAAGACCCGGGTTGGATTACTGGGTCAGGAAGATCTGCTGGAGATCCAATAGGCTACCCACTCCAGTACTCTTGAGCTTCCCTGGTGGCTCAGGAGGTGAAGAATCCTCCTGCAGTGTAGGAGACCAGGGTTCAATCCCTGGGTTGGGAAGATCCCCTGGAGAAGGGAAAGGCAACCCACTCCAGTATTCTTGCCTGGGAAATCACAGGGACAGAGGAACCTGGTGGGCTACAGTCTGTGAGGTCTCATGGAGTCAAATACAACTGAGCAACTAACACACACATGCAATGTCTTCTAAATAGCATTTTCTAAAAGACCTTGGACATTGGAATCAGACAAATCTAGGTTCATTTTTTATCTCGTATTGAGAATTTGCATTAATTATCTAAACTGTCATCTATAAAATGGAGATAATAAGCCCTACATACAGAGTCATTTGAAATGCTAAATAAGGGATTGTATGTAAAATTCCCGGCATGCTGCAGTCCATGGCCTCGCAAAGAGTCGAGGTGACTGAGAGACTGAACTGAACTGACGTACAGTTCCTGAAACATTTAAGTTGTTTTGGTGAATGAATGAATGAGAGAGTAGAAAGAAGAGTTCAAAAGGACTTGTAGGTTTCTGGCTAATTCCGATGAGCGAATGACAAAGCTCTTTCTAAGGTGGGAAAGAAGGGGCAGGTAATACTGGGACAAGAGGGCAGTTCGTTTTTGGACATGCTGAGTGTGGGGGATTTGCAGGTCATTTGTTAGAAATGTCCACTAGGTTCAGATCAGATTAGTTGCTCAGTCGTGTCCGACTCTTTGCGACCCCATGAATCGCAGCATGCCAGGCCTCCCTGTCCAACACCAACTCCCAGGGTTCACTCAGACTCATGTTCATCGAGTTGATGATGCCATCCAGCCATCTCATCCTCTGTCGTCCCCTTCTCCTCCTGCCCCCAGTCCCTCCCAGCATCAGTCTTTTCCAATGAGTCAACTCTTCACATGAGGTGGCCAAAGTACTGGAGTTGCAGCTTTAGCATCATTCCTTCCAAGAAATCCCAGGGCTGATCTCCTTCAGAATGGACTGGTTGGATCTCCTTGCAGTCCAAGGGACTCTCAAGAGTCTTCTCCAACACCACAGTTCAAAAGCATCAATTCTTCAGCGCTCAGCTTTCTTCACAGTCCAACTCTCACATCCATACATGACCACTGGAAAAACCATAGCCTTGACTAGACGAACCTTTGTTGGCAAAGTAATGTCTCTGCTTTTGAATATGCTATATAGGTTAGAAGTGATAAAATTTAGAAGTGTGGCTTTGGATTCCACTTTCAATTTCAAGAAAATACATTTCTATTAGATTATTTGGTTATTATATATACATGGTATTTCCTTTCATGTTACAAAGTAGAAAACAAATGATTTTGAGAGAAGTTTTTAATGAAAGTCTGCTTTCTAAGAACAGGTATTTTAGTCAGGGGAGAATTTTATTTTATTTTTGATTGGAGGATATTTGTTTTGCAGTGTTGTGTTGGTTTCTGCCAACAACTCAAATCAGTCATATCCCCTCCCTCTGGAGCTGTTATCCCCTTTCCCAGTCAGGGGAGAATTTTATTTACTGATGACTACAAGATACTTTGGGACCTTTAAATAAATTTAGTTTTGATTTCCAAAAATAAATAAATAAATAAAAATAAATAGCATTTTAAAATAACATTCATATATTTTAATTACATGAGTATGAAAAAAACACATTTTTGTCTTCTGTTTTGTAGGATTGCTTTAGACCTGCTGTTTTCAAGCTATTTGGTCTCTACATCTGAACAAAATATTGAGGACTTTAAAGAGCTCTTGCTTTCCTGAATTATACCTACCAGTATTTACCACATAGAATCAGAAGAAAGTTAAATAATATTTTTATTTCATTAAAATAGCATTGCAAAATGCATTATGAGATAATATACATTCTTTAAAAATAATGCCGTCTTCCAAAAAATCAAGAAGAATAACATTGTTTTACATTTGTGTATATCTCTTTAATAACTGACTTAATATTAAAAACCTGTTTTCTCCTATCCACTTCTGCATTCAATATGTGGCAATTCATTGTTTTAAAGCATATGGGGAAAAATCTGGTCTCACACAGATATGTAGCTGGAAACTCTTTCAGATAATTAAGGATATTATTTTTTGTTATCACACCAAAGGCTGATAAACAGAATGTAAAAAAAAAAAGCAATCTAATGTATAATCTAAAAGCATATTAATACATTTTCAACTGCTTTATATGAAAAGCCAATGTTCTATCTTGCACTTTGAAGAAATCTTTTACCCAGTAATGGTTTTACAACATCACCCATTGGTCATTTGGAAAATTGGTTCACTGGCTTATATTAAAACTTTTCCACACTTGGATACAATTTACTATTTAATCCAAAACAAACATCACATTCACTTTCTCCAATACTTAAAGAAGAGCTTTTAAGTATTGGAAAGCTGTAAAGTTTATGATGATATACAGACATTTCCTAAGATTCTGATTATCCCTTGAAAGTTTTACTTTTACCCTTGGTAACACCTGCTGTGACTTGCTCTCCCCAAGTGACAGACGGACTTCCTTCATTTTTTAGGAAGTCTGCCAAATACCCAACTGTGAACAATCTTAGTTTTCTCTCAATGGTCATTTCAAGTAAAAGCGATGTTCCATAAAAAGAGAAAGGGTGACCCAGGGCACGGGTAATAGACATTTTGGGGGCTTTTCACTCCACACCTGTGTGCAGCCCAAAGACTTTCAGATACTTTTCATTTTCCCACATATTCCTAAGTAATATTTTTTTAAAAATGTACATAAGCCTCAAGGTTAATGACGTTAAGAACTTGTATTTACTTGGTCAGGATATTCTTATGTGAACTGACACTTTGGTTTTTCCTGGGACCAAGAGGGAAAACAGAAAGTGTGTGTTCACTGTTTACAAAAGCCAGGACATGGAAGCAACCTAGACGTCCATCAGCAGATGAACGGATGAGCAAGCTGTGGTACATGAACACAATGGAATATTACTCAGCCATTAAAAATAATGCATTTGAATCAGTTCTAATGAGGTGGATGAAACTGGAGCCTTTTATACAGAATTAAGTCAGAAAGAAAAACACCAATAGAGTATATTAATGCATATATGTGGAATTTAGGAAGATGGTTACAACGACCCTATACGTGAGACAGCAAAAGAGACACAGATATAAAGAACAGACTTTTGGGCTCTGTGGGAGAAGGCGAGGGTGGAATGATTTGAGAGAATAGCATTGAAACATGTATATTACCATATGTGAAATAGATCACCAGTCCAGGTTCGATGCATGAGACAGGGTGCTCAGGGCTGGTGCACTGGGATGACCCTGAGGGATGGGATGGGGAGGGAGGTGGGAGGAGGTTTCAGGATGGGGGACACGTGTACACCCATGGCTGATTCATGTCAATGTATGGCAAAAACTACTATAATATTATAAAGTAATTAGCCTCCAATTAAATACATTAATTTTTTTTAAAGTACATGTTCAGTACAGTTGGCACCAGTTTCCCCACTCCTGTAAGGCAGCATCACTAAACACAGCCCCACAGTAAACACAGCAAGGGTGTCTTAGCTTTAGCATGAAAATAGCTTTATCCTGCAGACCCCTTGGATAGTTTTGGAAATTTCCCAGGAGTTCCAAACCACACTTTGAAAACCACAGCTGCAGAGTTACAGGAAAATGGACAAAATCACACATTCACACACACACACACACACTATATATATTTAAACAAACAATTTTTGTAATTGAAGTGTAGTCGATTTGCAATGTATTAGTTTCAGATATAGAACAAAGTGATTCAGTTATGTACCTGTATCTGTTCTTTTTCAGTCTTTTCCCTCATAGGTTACTACAAGATATAGAGTATAGTTCCTTGTAGTAAATAGTAGGTCCTTGTCGTTTACCTATTTTATATATGAAGGTGTTAGTCGCTCAGCAGTGCTTGACTCTGTGCAACTCCATGGACTGTAGCCCACAGCAGGCTCCTCTGTCTATGGGATTTCCCAAGCGAGAGTACTGGAGTAGTTTGACATTTCTTTCTCCAGGGGATCTTCCCAACCCAGGGATCGAACCCAGGTCTCCCCATTGTGGGCAGATTCTTTGCTGTCTGAGGCTTTAGGGAGCTCCCCATATATTTTATGTATAGTTGTGGGTATATGTCAATCCCAAATTCTCATTCTATTCCTCCTCCCCTCCTTTTCCCCTTTGGTAACACAAGTTTAGTTTCTATGTCTTGTGAGTTTATTTTTGTTTTGTTCCTGTGTTCATTTGTATCATTTTGTTAAATTCACTATATTAATGATATCATATACTTATATTTGTCTAACTTCACTTAGTATGATCATCTCTAGGTCCATACACTCTTGACCACGTCCATTTCCCCTCTCACCAAAACTGTTTTTCACCATCTCTGCTACAGCAGGTTGATGAGTAGAATGACTGGGAACAATATTGAGGTTTTTTCTTCCTACAAGTTCTAATAACAGGGCTGAAAACAATTTTATTCTGATTTTTTTAAACTTATTTGTCTTTTCTTTTCCTCAGAACAAGCCCACTCAGGCAGCCACACTTATGTGGTTGCTATTTTTGTAAAGGAAGTTACAGACTCTGCCCCAAATACCAATTCTGCTAGATTTTCTGAAAACCCAAATTTGCTAAAAATGTGTGTCCCTGAGATTGCCACATTACCTCCTTCAGCGTGTTGTGACAGTCTCATGAAATGATGCAAGGAAAGCTCAAACTGTGACTGAAGCTTTCCAAGCAAATCCTCCTCCCTATCCTGCCCTCCTCCTCCCCTGGCTCCTCATCCTCCTTTACCATCATCCCTTTCTCCCCACCTCCTCCTCCTCCCCTTCCTTTTTCATTCTGGAACTTTCTCTGAGCTTAGCACGGTGACCGGCACATGACAGATAACAGGGGTGTAATAACGGTGCATCCGGTAGGTGACTTCTGAATTCAGTTGGCTCTCAACTTTTCCTCATCATATCCTTGCATCCTCTTTGTAGTACAAAGGTGGGATCTTCTTGGATTTTAGCAATGTGGCTTTTCCTCCCTTATTTTTGCTGCTGGAATAATGACCCATTATATTCCAAAGTTCACGACCTGGAGTTTTTTTCAGTGTCCACTATACTTGGGCATCATTAGGCACAAATAGAACAAAGGACCATAAACATATTTACTGAAAGTAAGCTGAAAAGGAAAATAGTAGTTTCTACACAGGATGCCACAAGTTTGGGCCCTTTGGTCAAGCACTGGACTTTGACGGGAGCTAACAGATTTTATATGCACTTTTACTGACCTTGTCTTTGAAAGGTTTTATATGAAAGCCACTCTGACATTTTTCAATACTTCAGAAGCCAGAAAGAATTGTGTGTGTGTGCTTTTCACTTGAGTGGTGAGGATTTTTAAATGTAAGTTTGTGCCTATGAATATATGCATTCTTCTAATGCAAGGATATGAATGATGCCAACGGAAAACAAAATTAGTTCATTGACATAATATTAATTCTGGAACTAACTTATTCTCTTCAGGTCTCTTGCACAGTTACCAATGCATCATGTCCCAAGGAAAAAAGGCATTTTGGAAAATGAATAGCACATGTGAAATTTGTTCTTAAATAACTATTTTAGGAAGAGTGAGAAGACACCCGAAGTATTCAAGTGGAAGAAGTACTTTAGGGCAATTTTAAGCTTCTATTTTCAGAGAAGGTATAACTGAGATAAAAAGAAACATATTTAAGTACCATGATGCAGGTATATTTGTAAATTGCCAACACCAGTGATCTGAACTTAAATTTCAGTGTATATGTTGTGTTTCTTATAATAAAATATCGTAAGTTCATCTGAATGCTGTTTTATTTTTGCAGACATGTTTGTGTTGCTAATCGATGGGACTCCGAAATCATAAGGAAAAGGAATATTCAAAGGTAGCCAGTTTTATAGAGCCTGGAATGGATGTCCTGGAGCATCATCACTCTCTCCTATTTGATACATCGGTCACACACAGAAATGTGCATCTCAGAGGACAAGCCTGAACTCTGCGGTGTGGTACAGAAAGCATGTGATTTGGAATCAAGAGACGCTGCATTTAAAACATAGCCCTGCTCTCTCGTAGTTCTGAATCCCTGACAATTTACCCTCCTTAACCATCTCTGAAGAACAAATAGTCAGAAGAAAGCTCCCGGAACTTAGTAAATACACAGTAATAGCTTGCTCCTTCTAATTCCCTTCTAGTTCCACACATATTTGCGACCTTAATTTTCGAGTGAACTATTTTAAGCTCTACTCAGTTTGTAGTTATTCTTTCAGAGAATTTCTTTCACCTTTGACAACCTAAAATCATGTTAAGTCGCCACTGTTTGAAGATATCATTCTTTAACCATTTTGTTTCATTGAATTTCTAGGATGTTTATAGTTAGCCAATGCTTTGAAACCATTGCAGTGAGCATCATTTGGCATGTATATTTCCACACTGTGCCATTGTCTCAATAAAAGAAACTCCTCAAAGTAGAACTTGGTTGGTCATTGCTTTACTCAACTACAGTTTGATTTATATAGCAACAGAGCTCTCCAAATTTGTGATGAGTTGCTCTATTTTTAAATAGTGCGTGATTTATTGTATTAAATGATGGAAGATTTCAGACTCATTTCTTCAAATGCTTACTAATTCTATGCTTTATAGGATTTTTAGATATTTGCTGAGCTAAGAGACAATTAGATTTTTAATTTAAAAATTGCTTTCCTTAGTTATTTGATTACTAGTAGGGTTAAATATCTTTTTATATGATGTTAATTTTACTTTGATATTGGTTATCCATCCCTTTAAAAAAGCTTAGTAAGACTTTTTCATATTAGAGATATAATAATTTTTCATATTTATTTTATACAATAAATGCATTTTTAAAAATTTGGTCTTTTAACCTTGATTATGATTTTTTATGCAAACTATATTTTTTATTTTAGAATGTTAAAATTGTAAACTGTAAATTTTTATGCATCCTAATATTTTTATTATCCATTTATTCATTTAATATCCCATCCTTTTGGAATTCTTTTGATATTTTATGTTAGAGGATGAAACTGTTGTATTTTCCATATATTCTAGAGTTCTAATGCCATTTTTGATAAATTTATTTTTTCTCCTTAAAAATGATTTTTGAAGGATATTAAATCTAGTATAATATTTTGGAATTGTCATTTAGATCTCTTCTGAGAATTCTATTAGCAGATTTCTTAAAAAATTAAAAGCATTTTAAATTGCATTATTTATTCATCATTTTTTTCTACATCTATATGGAGCATTGGTCATAATCAGGATACTATGCTAGGTACCATGGATGGATAAGAGTCAGAGAGGAGTAGAGAAATGAATATAATGCTGACCGTGTTCTCCAATGCAAATGCGCAATTGATAGATACCAAACACAGGATCAGAAACAATTCAAAGGATATACAAATACATCTTATTAGGATTCAGGAAACGAAGAAGAAGATGCTTTGATGATAAGAAGAAAATATTTAATGTGACTTCTAAATTCTGAGTATAATAATGAAAACTAAGAGAAGGAAAAAAAATTCTAGTTGAAGGAAATGTTGCAAAAGACTAAGAGGAAATGACAGATATGTTCTTGAAAACAAAACCAAACCTAGATTATAGTTACACTCAGATGAATGAATGGCAGAGAAGGCTTAAAAGAAAAGTCTGGGATAGAGACCTGAGGGCTTTATTACGAGTATCAGATTCAGTTCAAGTTTAATTAATTAGTGAATGAGAAGTCACGGAAGTTTTATGATGAAAGTTTTAGGAATTTTGATATGCTCAAATTAACAGTTAAGACCAGTGTCAATTATAAAGCATTTGGCAAAACCAGCATAGGTTCCTAACAAACAAATTGAAGAGAGGCATAATTCCTTGACATATGACATTTTGAATGCTTTGATGACATTTCTTACCTTCTTTAGAAACAGAAAAGCATACTTGATTTTAATATAATTCAATGTGAAAAAACTAATCAGTAAATGTTACAGAAGATTTGTCAGTGTTTCTTAAAATTTGATATCCATTGCCCTTTAGTGAATTATACATATGTAATAATTTGAAAATAATAAAGTAAAACATCTAAAGTGTATTTTAGTTAAAAGAATAGTTATTATACCAATGCAAGAGATGTCATCTTTTATAAAAAATTACCTTTGTCAGTTGTATTAGTCAATTAGCTAAATCATAACTCATGATAACACTGATAACAAAACAACAATAAGACTTCAGTGCAAGTAGTCATTGAGTGTTTCCTCCTTAAAACGTTCTGCACATATCAAGACTAAATTAATATCCTTAGCATATATTATTTTATTTGACTTTAAAGTAAAATATCTGCTAACATGAAAGAGAATAGCAGTTCACTTTTCATAGGCATAACTACATGTTATATCTAACATTGTACCTTGATTAAAAAATCTTGCTAAGAGCCTTTTTTTCTAATTTCAAATGCTATTTATTTATCATTAACCTCTCAGAAATATTGTGACTTGTGCCTTTTAATTATGGCAAAAACCACCACAATATTGTAAAGTAGTTAGCCTCCAATTTAAATCAATTAATTAAAAAATAAATTCAGTTTAGTTCAGTCAAAAAAAATTATTACAACTTTGACTCCCAATAATGCCTTTGTAGCTATGTTCTCTTCTCTTCCTTAAAAGATAAATTAGTTTTGTATGAGAAATATTATTTTTAACTTATTCTTGAAAAATTTAATTGATTCTTTTTTATGAAAATGAATGCTGCAATGGATTCTTTCTGTTTGACAAAATTTTATAACACACATTGTACTTGGGATCACTGGACCAATAATAGTTTTCACATATTACCATCATGCTTTATATTTGAGATTTAATAGAATCATCACAGTCAAGTACTGAATTTATCTCACCCTATTCAAATTCACATTTCTCACAGTGAAGTTACCTTATTACTTTTACTATTTAATGAGGAGTAGTTTTAAATTATTGTTCTTATCAGTGTTTTATGTTTTAATTAAACACTTTAAATGATATAATCATTTTGGTAGACATAACTAATAATAATAAGCAGAATGCAAATTTAAGAAAAAAACAATGACATCCAAATTATATTAAAAATATTCACAAACTTACTCTTGGGTGTCAGTCACGATGAGCTGAACAACGTGGATCGTATAACTTGTATATAACCTTACAGAGCATAACAGTTTCAAAGTCTAATTGATTTTGTGAAAAACAAGAGTAAACTTTCATTCTACGATATTCAATGAAATCAGGGACATGCTTTCATCCATTTTTTTTTTTCTTCAGAAGCCAACCTTCCGAGCATAATTTGAAAAGCAGTAAGACTCCTGTTCTTCCCTCAGTATTATCCATTTGCTCCTATTACTTCCTTTATGATATCAGATGTGGCAGCCAATCCACTCTTTCTAGACCACCAGAGATGTTTTGAGGCTTACTTTCTTTCTCCTTTCTTTTGACAATGACAATGTTCGTGTCATCCTCTTAGAATGACTGACCCAGTGGTGGTGGATTCCTTCAAGGAGTACAGCAACTTAAATAATAATGAACACGATGGCAGTGCTAAGGTGTAATTCTAGATGGATGAGCCCCACCTCTCCCAAGAAGTAAAAACCATTAGCTTCTAATTTCCCTTTATGGACTGGATTATAGATAACAATGAACAATGGCAAGGAAATCCACATGTCCTATGAAATACAGACGTCCTGCTAAATCTACTTAATCAGGACATTTATCCTTTTCTGATAGTATCTTCCCTTAAGTTTACAAGAATGTATTTCCTTTTATTTATCAGTTCTGTGTTTAACTAAGTAATTTATTGACGATTTTAATCTATTTATAAACAACTCATGAGTGGAAAATAAAGTCAAGCATTGACGGAATATGTCTGTTGCTAAAAGCATGACTTACTATCTTAGCATTTAGGTCATGACTGTGTATAATTTCTCCGGTGAGGTAGTGATCAAGGTACAGTCAGAATTAAGTCAGCAGATTAAGCTTTCTGCCCCCTTCTGCGAATCCCAGTGGAGCCTTACTAATGCAGATATTAACACAGGGAAAAACTGGATAGGAGGTATATGAGAACAATCTGTATGATCTTCAAAACTTTTCTGTAAGTGTAAAGCTATTCTAAAATAAAAGGTTTATTTTTTTAAAAAGTTGAGTCAGCAGAGAGTCAGGAACTTTCCTGCCTTAAATTGAAAGGGGGAACACAGGCAGAAATGAGAAAACCCTGGAAACACATTTAGCTACAGAAAATGAAACCCAAGAGTTAAAGTGGCTGGTAGAAAACACCCCTAAAACCATGGAGACACTGCAGAGAGGGGAGTGGAACTTGAAGACCAAGTAATAAGCAGTGTTGAGCATCGCAGAGCATGGCAAGCTTAGATGTGAGTTTAGTAGTGAAAATGGGTAAAAGCTTGGACAAGAGAGAGCGAGAGAGCAACCAAAAGATTAAGGAGGAAAGCTTCTCCAATATCCAAACGGATTCTGATGAGTGAGTGTTTCCAGATGGTGTTGGACTAGACTTAGTCCATTCTGTTTGTTCTTTACTTGCTCTGGTTATAAAGAGCTTCTTTCCTGGTCTCCAAGGGGTGGTTGATTCAACTTGTAATAGCTGAACTCGTAGGTCAGGAAAGAAAAGACTGTGGGAAACTCATTAGTGATGAGACGAAGAGGATTTGAAAAGGCTACGTATGAGCAATCCACAGTGGGGAAAAAACAAAGGAAAAACAGACACAAGAAACGTTTATAATGCTGAGTTAGGATACCTTGGTAACTGCACACAGAAGGCAAGGAGAGAGCAAACCATCCTACAAGATTCTGAGTTTGAATGATGGGGACACAAGAGGGTGAAGCAAGACATTGCAGTGAGATGCAGACACGCTTCATTTAGAGTTGTAAGACTGCACCCGGGGGTGGCGGACATCTGCCAAGCATTTGAATATATGGGTTGAGAAAACTGGAAGGAATCAGGGTTGAAGACACTCATGTCCACGATCGGGAATGGATGAGATTATTAATGCAGAGTTTTATGGCAGGAATATGATATAGGGCAGATGTTTGAAAAACATTTAGGGGCTAAGTTTATGAAGAGAAGCCAGTTGATGAAATGGAAGACGCAGTGGTCCAAGAAGTTGGAGACTCTGGAATATGCACTAACGTGTGAGTTTAAGGAGATCTTTCCAGGGCATTTCTTTAATTTCCAGGGGAGGTGCCTATAGCTTTGCATGAAATCTTCACTGTGTGTGTTAGAATGAAAGAGGGGCAGTTACACATAATCATTGTATATATCATCATTATCATTATGTTTACTGTTATTATTATTCTAAGGATAAGGCATTTAAGCATAAAACACTAAACACACATCATTTGACACAGTTTGCAAACATGTAGTGAATTCCTAATTGTCCCATTGATGTAGTAGATTTTCAGTGTATCTCATGCCAAACTGATAAATGTGTTGCTTTTATCCTTCTCTCAGGCAAGAATAAGTTCATGCTGTCTTCACTAACTCACCCCGAAACCAGAGTCTCATGGGTTTGACCAGAGGATGGATGGTGTATATAATTCCAGGTGTTACATTTACCACTACTTCCCAGTTGCAAATATCCAATTCTGAAAGTAAAATATTTATTCAGTGAGAGGCAAGGGTGTCCCCAAAGATTCACTAGTCTCTGAACAAGATTCATACTAAACAGAAGAGGAGAGGAGATAGTTACAGAAAAAACTCAGAGGAGGACAGTGCCTAGTGTTAATTCGCCCAGTCGTGTCTGACTTCTTGTGACCCCATGGACTGTAGCCCACCAGGCTCTTCTGTCCATGGAATTCTCCAGGCAAGAATACTGGAGTGGATTGCCATTCCCTTCTCCAAGGGATTTTCCTGATCCAGGGATCGAACCTGAGTTTCCTGCATTGCAAGCAGATTTTTTTACCATCTAAGTCACCAGGGAAGTCCAGCAAGAGCTGAAAAAGAAGGTGGAGGTGATGAGGAGAAGTCTGGATTGGAACCAAGATACCAATGACTAGGGACAGAGCCTTGAGGGAAGTTTCTGGTTAAAAGGTAAAATGTCCGAGCACTCTTCATTTTAAATAGTAGCCATGGTAAAATGCAAAATGAAATTCCATGAAGGACCTCGTTTCATCAATTTTATACCAATTAACAGTCCAATAAAAAGAATGTAAATACAATGCTTGCTTGGCTTCTTCCTTTATTAATACACAGAAAGTTTGGAACCAAGAATGCCACGTCCGACTGCAAGGAAACACTTGTCCATATTGCTTTACGTTCATTTACTCAGGCTGTTGGTAATTTGGCAAGTTAATTTGGGCAAGTTAAACTTCAGGGAAGAAACACGTAAACAAAATATTTTATGTTTTCCTGTTTCTCCCGTTACCATGTCATGATTTCCTTCAAAAGAAATGCATGTCCAATAGTTAGTTTTCATTCACACATGACAAATCTATTAAGTTTTACCAAGTTACCAATTCATATTTAGAAACTTTTGTCAAATTACCTGCATTCACTCAATTTTATGTAAACACAAAATTTATATGGTCCTGTTGAGTATGAGGGCTTGAATATATTTGGATAAAATAACAGTAATACCAATCCACAATTTTCCACTCTGATTTTTTCCTGACAATATTATTTCCTTTGCATACACGTCATCCTGTCTCTCACAGAAAGTGGCTCTATTTTTTCTTTTTTTTTTGCTTATGCTCCCACTTAACAGCAGTCATTAATTTACTGATACCCTGTCTACCAGTCCCACATCGTCTTGATTAGGGCTGTTATCCTAATCAAAAGGCTGATAATTAAGACTATCCATCTGTAGAGTTCTAAGTGCTAAGATGAGTTGAAGATCCTAATTAAGATTATTTAGGTGTTACTTAAATGCCATCATTTGATTCAGCTAATCATACCAGCAGGTACATTAGATTTGCATTAATGTTCTGCTGAAGCCAGCAGCTATTTAGGCAGATCAAAAATGTAGATTGCAAACACTATTTCAAACATCTTTATTTGAAAGTGATATTGAGACAATATGTTAAGATAAGCAGGATGTTAGAACAGTTTGGTTTTTTCAATGTTGCTTAATTTACTCTACGGTAATAAGTGGAGTATTTAAAATAAACAACCTATTTATTGAATTTGCTGTGTATCTTTCATCATCTTACACCCTCTCTCTCTCTCACACACACACACACAGGCCAGCAGTGATGCATTTTTACCAGGATTTCCCATCTTGTCACTGAAACTTACTGTAGTATTCTATAAGTCTCACAAACTAAGTTCCTGAATAGCAGTTCTTATGAACAATAAAGGACTTTTGTCTCAGTCAATGCCTGATGCTACCTTGTCAACAAATAGGTAAAAGGATTGCATTTTATTGTTAACAGTCACATTAATATCCAATTATCCTGTAACATAAACACTCAAGAAAATTAGCACAGTAAAGTATAATTCATTAATACCTTGTTTTCTTGTACTTTATAGAAAATGCAAAATAGATTACTTTGTTTAAAGTTTTATAGGTATAATGGACGAAAGTGCGTTCATAGTACCTATGCTGGGTCTTGCTTTCAGCTGACTTTTCCCCAAGTTTTGATGAGGAACAGTAGCACTCCTTGTAGAGAAGACGGGATCACGTTTATTTAAAAGAGGTATTCTCATCAAGTACGTGAGCACTGTTTTTGGTTTTCTTGCTCTGGTGTGAAGAGGAAAGAAAGCATGCACTTAAATTTTCTGTTAATGTGTAACTTCTGTCATTATATTCAGACGTATTTCAGGTGGGACAAGCAGAACAGACAAAAAGGGATATCATAAGGCAAGGAAAGTGAACTACTTTTATAAAGTTCTTGCTTTGTGCTGTATACGGTTAGTAACATATATGGCAGCTATGACAACTTTTGCTCCAGGGGTATAACCCTGTGAATATCTGCTTAATATTAATATCTATATTATTTATACACTGAAGCAGTTCTAAATTCCTTGAGCATATCAGTATTTTAATGTTTTTATTACTGAATATTGGACTTTTAAGGATATGCATGATTTCTAGAGAGCATTCTTCATTTTTCATGATTTGTATAATATACTTATCCCTGTGTTTGAGATATGGCATACTTCATAAGTCATCTGATGCTCAAAGATACTGGTTTATGTTTCAAATCATAATTTAAAAATATAACTGGCTATAGTTTTATAATCTTCACTGCTGCTGCTAAGTAGCTTCAGTCGTGTCCGACTCTGTGCAACCCCATAGACGGCAGCCGACCAGGCTTCCCCGTCCTTGGGATTCTCCAGGCAAGAACACTGGAGTGGGTTGCCATTTCCTTCTCCAATGCATGAAAGTGAAAAGTGAAAGTGAAGTCGCTCAGTCATGTCCGACTCTTTGTGACCCCATGGACTGCAGCCTACCAGGCTCCTCTGTCCATGGGATTCTCCAGGCAAAAGTACTGGAGTGGGATGCCATTGCCTTCTCCAATAATCTTCACAGTAACCTTTAAAAATCTTAGGGCTTTCGTAAGTATCCACCTATTGTCTATATGCACATTAATGAAATGATTAAATTTATCCAGATGCTCGAATGTAATTTTCTCTGCCCTCAGCTATTAAGGGGTTAGGTGTTAAACTTGAGATAGTACTTAATAAACCAAAAGAATACAGTGGAGAACAGAGTAGCTCAGGCATCGAGAATATAGCCTAACCTGGCATTGAGTAATTTAGGGATGAATATACTGGGGACTATTTAGACGTTGAGGCTACTAATGACAGGCCTTACTAGTTTCAATTTCCTTGAAAAGTGACAAATATTACTTATGGCTCCATGATTATAATGGAATCAATGCATATTCTGCCTTAATGGCTTACTAAAATTCATTTACTACCAAGAATACACATTTATTGAAAATTTTATTTACATTGTTTTTTTTTAAATTTTATTTTATTTTTAAACTTTACATAATTGTATTAGTTTTGCCAAATATCAAAATGAATCCGCCACCGGTATACATGTAGAACACATGTATTTACATTGTTGATATAACCCTGATTACTCTAAGTTATCCTGTAGCCTTCTTGCTAGATGTCCATTTCATTTTGTTGAATGATACTTCGCTTTGAGAAACTTACTGAATATTAAGAATTGTGAGCAACAGTGAACATAAGTTCCAAATATAAATTCAAGTATAAAATATTGCAAAAGTGCTGAGAGTGAAGTTGCCATTATTCACTGGACATCTACTATTGTGTACGAGGTACCTAATGTGTATCTCCAATTCTACACTTCATCACCCTGTAAATAGACACAGTTGTCCTCCTTTGACAGCACTGATAGAATTAAAAGAACTCAGTTAACTCTCACTGTTTCTGAGAACATCTTTCTCATCTACAAAATGGGAATAATAATATCTACTTTTTAGAGATATTTTAAGACTTGAGATTCTTGTTTTCACCCCTTAAATAAAAAAATCTCATCCTGCAGTCTTTCCCATCTCACTGAATGACAACTCGGTTCTTCCGTTCCCCAGAGTTAAAATTCCTTGGAGACATCTCTGGTGGTTCTCTTTATCCTTCATTCCACAATTATTTCAAAACAAATCCTGTTAGCATCTTTTCATGACATTTCCATCTTCCCACTTCTCACCATCAATCACTGCATTAATTCAAGCCCACACTTCACTGGCAAAATGATTGAACTAGTCCCCAAACTAGCTCCCTGTTTCTGCTCTCAGCACCGTGTCCTGCCCACCCAGAGTTTCCAACATCAGTAACCAGAGAAGCTGCAAAAATGCAAGTCAGTTAACGCTATCTGCCGTGCTTTGAATATTTGTGTTTCTCCTAAATTCATACTCTGAAGTCCTAAATCCCAGTTCCATGGCAATAGAAGGGGCTCTCTGGGAGGAGCTTAAGTCATGAGGGTGGGGCCCTTAAAAGTGGGATTAGTGCTCTTATAAACAAGACCCCAGAGAGCTGCTTGATCCTCTCAACACATGAGGATGCAACGAGAAGTCTGGGGCAGAAGAGGACCCTCACCAGACTCTGATCTCAAACGCCAGCCTCCAGAACTATGAGACATCAGTTTCTGTTGCTCCTACATCAACCAGTTTGTGGTACTTTGTTATAGCAAACTGAGTGGACTGAGACACCACCCTGTGCTCAGAACCCTTCAACAGACAAATCAAGGTGTTAGCAGGCTGCCCTTTATTACCTCACCCTCCCACCTCTCAGCACTCTGGGGCAGGACCTGAGACCGCTCCTCATTGCCAGCACCTGCAGCTCTTCCCCTGGGAGTTACCCTGGCTGTAAGGTTGGTGATGGCTACAACGGAGCACAGAAGAGTTCAAGCGCCTTGGAGCAGCCCTCAGCCAGTGACAGAAGGAGGCAGTGGGTTATATCCCAGCTTTCTGAACTCTTAGGTGAGATAGGTCTGAAATATGTTACGTTATCCCCCAGAAGGACACTAATTGGCACTCCTGCCAATGCAAGAGACCTAAGAGAATGCATTCAGTCCCTGGGTCGGGAAGGTCCCCTGGAGAAGGGAATGGCAACCCACTCCAATATTCTTGCCTGGAGAAGCCCATGGGCAGAGAAGCCAGGCAGGCTACAGTCCATAGAGTAGCAAAGAGTTGGGCATGATTGAAGCATCTTAGCACACTCATTAACATCCCCCAGAAATCCCAACAAAATGTAATTCCAGTTGCCCTGAGCAGTAACCAGTTCCCAATGTTCTCTAAATTTATACGCTTTCCCATTCCGTACTGGTATTTCCTAGAATCCCCTTCCAAATAAACACTTTTGCCACAAACCCTGATCTTGGGGATGGAATCTAAGTGAGCCCATCTTGCCCACAGTGTCTTACAAAATCTCCTCCAAAAGCAATATACTGCAATTAAATTAAACACACACACAAGATATAAACAAATAAAATATATAAAGCTGTTAGGTTAATGTGAAATTAATTTGGATAATTAAATAAAGATTAGAATTGTGTGTGCTTTTTCACATAGACCACACTAACTAGTTCAAATTCATTTACATAGAATAGAAATGTATATGATTTTGATGCAAATGGTCTTTCTCACAATAGTAAAGGATGGTTTACTATTTGTTTGGATGGTTCAGGGTATTTGCTCAGCATAGGATTGTTTACCTAGAAGGGACATTTTAAATTTTACTCACATTGGCTAAAATATACAAGCCAATGTTTCCTACGCTTGACCTTAGAAGCTCATCTTTCTGGAATATTTCTCTAGACTTTGCCAAAGTGTTTACTTTCCTAATTACCTCCTGTTACATTAGTTAAGCTCCCTTGTGCTGGCCTAGGGAGTTCTTCTAGCCCACTGGTATTTGCACTTGGAATTTAAATATTTGTGAGAGTACTTGCCCTGTTCTTTACTCATTAGTTAGCAAAGTCAAACATCATTTAGTCTCAGACTTCACGACCATGATGGAGGGAATGCTAGCCCATCTTGGCTTTTTTTGTTTATCTGTTCTGGAACAACATTCGTTTTCAATGCCAGGGTCACCGATTATTCATTCATTCACCATCCACTGAACATCTATATGACAGGCACAACATTTTGCCTGTGAATTTAAGGAGTTTTACCCTAATGGGCAGAGACAGATGTGAGCAAATAATTACAAAGTGATTGGACGTGTTCTGGTGTGCACAACATGTAATGAGCACGCAGAGGATGAAGAAGCAGGCTCTGACTGAGGACACTGTGATGATGCACTGGAGGTTAAGAGGAAAGCTATGCAGACAGAAATCTAACACTTAGTTTAAAAGATTTTTTAACTGTGATAAATATGCATAATATAAGACATACTATTTTAACCATATTTAACTGTACAGTTCAGAGCACTAAGTATATTCGTATTGTTGTACAACCCTATCATCCATCTCCTGAATTTTTCACCTTCCTAAACTGAAACTCTGTCTGCATTTAACACTAACTTCCCCATGCGTCACGCCCTAGACCCAGGTATCTACTAATGTACTTTCTGACTCTGTGAATTTAACTAGGCTAGGTACTGCATATACATGGAATCAAACCATATTTGTCTGTACTTAATATATATTGGAATGCATTTTTAAGGTTAACTTAATATATGCCTTACAAATAGATTGTAACTTCTTTTGTCCCCCAATACTTAGCTTTTAATCTTTGTTTAGCAGATTGAGATTTAATAAACTGTGCATGTTTAAAATATGTACTTTGATACAGGTATGTATGTCTGTATGTGTTTATATGCAGGGATTCCTGAAATCCCACCAGAATTCAGATAATGAACATATCTATCACCCCAAAAAGATTCCTCATGATTTTTTGTAGTTCTTCCCTCTTACTGTCTGTCTCTGGATCCTCTCTCCTCCATTCTTTTTTCGGTGGATTTTGGGTGGGAATAGAGCTCTGACTCTCTTCATTCAGAACAAGTATTTTGAGATCTACCTGCTTGGTACCATTTATCACCAGCTTATATTTTTATTGCTGAGCAGTTACAATAGTTTGTTAATTTACTCATTCGATGTGATGATTTGGGTTGTTTCCAGTTTTGGGCTATTTCAAATGAAATTTCTGTGAAGAATTTTATACATAGGAAATACAAGTCTTTGTAAGACTTATATGCATTTATTTCATTTCTCTCAGAAAACTATTGAGGAATGAAATGACTAAATCATATGGTAGTTTAAACCATTAAGAAACTACTAACCTCTTTTCCAAAGTCCTTATATGATTCTTTATTTCCATTACCAGGATTTAAAAGTTCCAGGCCCTTCATACTTCTGCCAACATTTGGTACAGTCATTAAAAAAAATTCATTCACCCTAAAAAAAGTGTAGTGAAATCCTATCATGGTTTTAATTTGGATACTTGTGACTAATGATGGTTAGCCTCTTTTCATAGGGTTCTTTGCCATTCATGTATCTTCTTTGGTAATGAATCTCTCTTCAAATCTTTTGCCCATTTTTTTATTGGGTTATTTGCTTTCTTAGTCTTGAGTGTTGATAGTTCTTCTTTACATATTATGGATATAAACCATTTTCCAGTTATGCGATCAATAGCCATGTCCTCCTAGCCTGTGACGTTCCCCTACATCCTTTTTCACACTGTCTTCAGGGGTCAGATATTTTTAATTTTGACGGTGATCAGTTCTTCACTGTTCTTCTTTGCCTTGTAGTTGGCATGTTTATTTTAAAAATGATTGCCTAACCCAAGTTGACAAAGGCTTTTATCACAAATTTTTTCTAGAAGATTTATAGTTTTAAGTTTTACATTTAGGATTATAATCCATTTTCAGTTAGCTTGCTTATTGGCTAACAGATTCATAATTATTCAAGACATTTGTTTAAAAGACTATCTTTACTCCATTCAATTGCTTTTATGCCTTTGTTAAAAATTGTTATTGTTTACTCACTAAGTTGTGTATGACTTTTTGTGATCCCATGGACTGTAACAGACTAGGTTCTTCTGTCCATGGAATCTCCCAGGCAAGAATACTGGAGTGTGTTGCCATTTCCTTCTCCAGGGGATCATTCCCATCCAGTGATTGAACCTATATCTCCTCCGTTGGCAGGCCATATTCTTCACCACTGAGCCACCAGGGAAGCTCTTGTTGAAAATTACTTGTCTATGAATGTGTAGGTGTATATCTGCACAGCCTATTATGTTCCAATGATCTGTTGCATCGTTACGTGTAGGACCCCCCAGCAGAAGAGTTACCGTATCCCTAAGATAAAGCAGAGACACAGTCTTCCTGTCCAGGCCGGTCCAGATAGCTCACCATCTTCCAGGTTTCTTACACATTCTCTTGCCCATCCCTAGTTCTTTTTTATGTTTCTTCACAGATTGTCTCAGAAGTTTGAATTTTTCACCTGGAAATTCTGTTAAAGTGTTTTAAATTAGTTGTGCTTGAGTGTGACTTGCAAACTGTATTCTGAGGACACGTGTATCTGTTGCAGGAAGGGGGACCCCTTCCAGGGCCTGAAGCTGGACTCTTGTCTAAAACTCAGAAATGAATTGTCCGAGGAAACACATGTGCTGACAAAGTAAGAGATTTTATTGGGAAAGGGCACCCGGGTGGAGAGCAGTAGGGTAAGGGAACCCAGAAGAACTGCTCTGCCTTGTGACTCGCAGTCCCAGGTTTTATGGTGATAGGATTAGTTTCAGGGTTGTCTTTGGCCCATCACTCTAATTCAGAGTCTTTCCTGGTGGTGCACGCATCGCTCAGCCAAGATGGATGAGGGATTCTGGGAAGTGGACTGACACGTGATGTCTCCTTTCGACCTTTCCCGAAATCTTCCGGTTGGTGGTGGCTTATTAGTTCCGTATTCCTTACCAGGATCTCCTGTCATGAAACAACTCATGCGAATGGTTACTGAAGGGCCTGGCCAGGGTGGGTGGTTTCAGTCAGTGTGCTTCGCCTAACATAAACATCCCTTTACAAGATTTAATCAGTCAAATCCATACTTAAGAACAAAGTTCTTATTCCAGCAGATTTGTTCCAACAAAATCGGTCAAAGGAATACCACAAAATGTGAGAAAAACATTCCTAACATCTTAGGATAAATTAAATACTTGCCATCAAGTTGTTTATTTTTTTTATCGTATTGATGATTCCATCTTATGAAATCATTTATCTGTTTTGTTATAGTTATTGTTGTTGTTTAGACCCTAAGTCGTGTCTAACTTTTTGCAACCCCATGGACTGTAGCCCACCAGTCTCCTCTGTCCATGGGATTATCCAGGCAAGAATATTGGAGTGGGTTGCCATTCCCTTTTCCAAGGGATCTTCCCGAGCCAGGGATCAAACCCATGTTCCCTGCATTGGCAAGTGGATTCTTTACCACTGAGCCAGTAGATTCTTAATATGCTAGAAATCTCAACACATATTAGGTGAATTTTAAAACTATATTAAATGGAATTATATTTTATAGCAGCTTGATTAAGCATATTCGTATCTGATGAGGGGTTAACATGTGAAGTATACAAAAAATTCATACAAATAAAGAGCAAAAACACAAATAACTCAAAATATGGGCAAAGAATCTGAACAGACATTTTTCCAAAGAAGACACACAAATTCCCAGCAAGTGTATAAAAAGGTGCTCAGTATCATTAATCATTAGGGAAAGGCAAATCAAAACCATGATGAGTCATGAGTTCACATCTGCTAGTGTGTCTGTTCTCAAAAAGAGGAGAAAACGAATGCTGGCCAGAGTGTGGTGAATAGGAAACCCTTGTGCACTGTTGGTGGGAGTGTAAACTGGTGTGGCCACTCAGGAAATCACTATGGAAGTTCCTCAAGAAATTAAAAATAGAACTACCTCCTGTTCCATCAATCCCACTCCTCGGTATATATCCAAAGAAAAATGAAATCATTATCTGAAAAGATATCCTGTTGTTTGTAGCAGTGCTAGTCACAATAGCCAACATACAGAAACCACCCGTGGGTCTGTCAGTGAATGAATGGGTCAAGAAAACGCATACATATATTCCATTGTATATAGTTCATTGTGTGTACGGAATGGGCTATATTCAATGGAATGTTATTCAATCTTTAAAAGAAGGATATCCTGTCATTTGCAACAACATGAATGAGACTGGAAGGCATTATGCGCAGTGAAGTAAGTCAGAGAAAAATAAATACTGGACGGTGTCACTTATATGTGGAATCTTTAAAAAGAGTTGAACTCATAGGAAGAGAAAAGTGGAAAAGCAGTTGCCTAGGGGTTGGGAAAAGAGAGAAAAGTTGGTCAAAGGGTATAAGCTCTCAGCTGTAAGATGAGTAAGGTCTGACTGAATGATGATGGTGACTATAGTTAATAACACGGTATTCTATAATTGAAATTTGCCAAGAACTTAAATGTTCACAGAAAAAAAAAAAAGAACATATGTGAAGTGATAGACAAGCTGATTCACTTTGCTGTAAAGCAGAAACTAACACAATATTGAAAAGCAAGTGTATGCCAATAAAAATTAATAAAAAGGAAATGTATATTTGTGTATGCTGCTGCTGCTGCTAAGTCGCTTCCATTGTGTCTGACTCTGTGCGACCTCAAAGACGGCAGCCCACCAGGCGGCCCCCCCCACCCCGCCCCGTCCCTGGGATTCTCCAGGCAAGAACACTGGAGTGGGTTAGCTTCAGTCATGTCCGACTCTTTGCACCCCTATGGACTATAGCCCACCAGGTTTCTCTATCCATGGGATTCTCCAGGCAAGAATACTGGAGTGAGTTGCCATGCCCTCCTCCAGGGTACTGTCCCCACCCAAGGATAGAAGCCGTGTCTCCTGCAGCTCCTGCCTTGCAGGTAGATTCTTTGCCACTGAGCTACTGGGAAGCCCATTGTGCATACTACATTCATACAAAACACACAGTGGTTTCTGCAGCTGTAATCGGGAACCGGGGACGTTCTTCTTGACAACTGAAGGATGACTGAAGAAATGAAGGATTTTCCTGTTTACTGCAAATTGCTCCTGGTTTTGAAGAACATTCTGCTCCCAATCTGGGAGATGGCTCCTGAGTAGCTCTGCTTTGCCTCCCTAGTCAGCCTGGTGGTCTCTTAAGTAAGTGTTAGTTATTCAGTTGTGTCTGACTCTTTGCATTGCGACCCCATGGACTGTAGCCTCCCAGGTTTCTCTGTCTGGGGGATTTTCCAGGCAACAATATTGGAGTAGGTTGCCATTTCCTCCTTCGGCACATCTTCCTGACCCAGGGATCAAACCCATGTCTCCTGAGTCCTACACTGTAGGCAGATTCTTACCACTGAGCCATTGGCAAGTTAACTCTGAAGCCCAAAATGACACTGCAATCTTTCCTCACCAAGGGAGACGATGGGAAGGGAAGAGAGAGCAAAATCTATAAACCTTATCTCTTGTTCTTCTCATTTTTTTTTCCCCTCTTCCGAATATGTCTTTCCTCCTGCGGATTTTTTTTTTTTTTTTTCCTGTTGCAGTCTGTGTCAAGGGAAAGGAGAGCTTTGGGCTTCCAAGAGATTTGCACTTATCACTTTCCAGAGGAAACCCCCTACGGTGCTTCCCATCATCAATTTTCCATCTCCCCCCACGTTGCCCACAGCCCCCCTCCTGGGAAACTTCCTGTGTCATACGTCTTCCAGCCTGCCTTGTGGTTAAGATGTCAGGCGTGTTAGCAGGAAGACACAAAAGGATAAATGGTACGTAAAAGGAGCCCACAAGCACGGCGGATCTATATTCCACGTGTGCCTGAAGGGAGTGTGATGAAGATAGCATTTTACATCGGGAAAAGAAGGATATGTTCGTTGGTTAACAGATGGTATTGGACCAATCGGCTAGCCGTGTGGAAAAGGAAAATAAAGCTAAACCCCTACCTCACAACATGCACCCTAATAAAATCCAGATGAATTAAACCACAGAACGACTGAAATGAAACAAAGGTGAACATGTGCTATTGGCGTAAGGGATGCCCTGGAACACATGCGTAAAGACAGAAGGTAAGAGAAAGCAATAACTCTGACCGCAGAGCTCAAATTTTTCCAACATAAAGAAGATAGGCTACAAATACATGATTTATCATATAGAGCCTGAATATTAATATTCAATTTATAAGTATCTCCTAATATTTACTAACAGAACACATCATTGGAAAATTGAGCCTAAAGATTATAGGCAGATAAGCAACAAATGAAAGTTAATGCAATAATCAAATTTTATATTGTCTGTAAGATGAAGAATTAAAATGAATTATTCAGTGCTTAAAAGGCTGTGGTAAAATACACCCTTTCATATATATCACCTTAGGTTTTAAATTGGTTCTTCACGGTGAACAGCTTGGAAAGAAGTTTCAAAAGCCTTAAAAGCAGGTATATTTTCTGCCAAATTCCATATTTAATCTTCAAGGAAAATTGAAAGCAAAATATTGTTAAAAATATTCAAGTATTGAAAAGTATTTGCATATTAAATTATAAAGATTTGACTAAGTACATTATTGCAGTGGTCCTCAACTTTTTTGGCACCACGGACCATTTTCATGGAAGACAATTTTTCCACGGACCAAGTAGGGGGATGGTTTCAAGATAATTCAAGTGCGTCACATTTATTGTGCACTTCACATTATTAGGCATTGCATCCCAGAGTTTGGGGACCCCTGCATCATAGCACATAAAAGGTGCTGCCTCATATCCATTTTAATGTTTTTAAGACGGTGGATAAACAATTACTACTTAGGTATTAACTGTGAGTTAAAGGCATACGTGAAAGTAAAAAGAAACAAGAAAAACTAGAAAATCTTACAACGTAAAATGTATATATTTTCACATCTTAACGAAGAAGCTTTATTTTTTAAATGCACTTTGCTGTTGTTCAGTCACGAAGCCGTACCTGACTCTGCAGTCTCACGGACTGCAGCACGCCAGGCTTCTCTGATTTTAATCTGTCAGCCATTATCCCAGAAGACCTAATACAGAGATTCTCCAGGAAGCTGTCTTCTCTTGTAGAAGCAGTGGTCACTGACCTAAAGGCATGTCCTTTTGGATATGGCAGGGGTGTGAACACACATGCTTGTGTTTCTGTATGTGATTGACACCAACCATTACAGGTTTGCTACAGGAAACATTTTTATAGGGATTTTTGGATTATCAAAAAAAAAAAAAAAAAAACCCACAAGGAATTAAATGAAAGTTGTATGGAAAACTTCAAATTCCATCTCAAGTAGAAAATCATGGGAAAAAACCCGTTTGTCCATTTTTGAGTAAGGCTGTCTATGAAGGTGAAAGTCCCTCAGGTGTATCCAACTGTTTATGACCTCATGGACTATATAGTCCATGGAATTCTCCAGGTCAGAATACTGAAGTGGGTAGCCATTCCCTTCTGCAGGGGATCTTCCTAACCCAGGGATTGAAGCGGGGTCTCCTGCATTGCAGGTGGATTCTTTACCAGCTGAGCTACCAGGGAAGCCCCAAAGTATCAAAGAATTTTTTAAAAATGAAGAGGATATGATTTTATTTTCTTTTTATGTAACATATTTAGAATGCACAACTGGATTTCCAAGTTCATCATCAGACCACTTTCACAGCCTTTAAAAGGGCCACAGGTAATCTCACTAGGGTGGAGGAATATCTGCCTTATTCATATTTTGGAAGATAAGGCAATTCTACCTCTCCTTGAGTAAGGTATTTATATCTTTACTGGACTAGAAATCATGCCTTAAGCTTATCTAAATCTCCCTTGCTGCACTTCAATAGATTGATAACTAGTTCTATTTAGTTTTGGATTTATGTGTGTTCCATTTGATTCAAGGAAGTTAAAAGTGCTTATGACTATTTATCACATCCTAAGAACCTCCTGGTATCCAGGATTTGGAATCAGAATACATAAATTCATGCTCCAACTTCATCAGGCATTCACTGTATCACATTCAGCAAGTCACATCTCCCCTCTAAGCTTAATTCCTTCCTGGGCACAAGTAGAACCTTTTTTTATGCAGTTGTAAGAAATCAAATACAATAATTCATGTAAAGGACTTTGCAATTAAAATGAGATGTCACATAGATATCAGTCACTTTAAACATAGTTAAATATGATCAGTCAACAATGTCTTGGATCATTCTTTTTAATAATTAAATAACAGCAGCACCGATTATACCCGTTGGTTTGTCATACAAGATTTTGTTTCTGCAATGCTAGTTTATTCCCCAGTTTAAGTAAGTAATACATTGTTCGGTCTCGAAACATAGAATCATGTTTTAACTTCTCCCTCTTTTCATATTAGTCTGTATGTCTAAAATGACTAAATATGTTCATCTCTCCTTAAAATGTTTCTCCCATCCACCCCCCATTTCCATCGCAGTGTATTTCTTGTATCTTCAGCTTTTGCCAAGAAGGAATAGATGCATCAGACAGACTCATGTATGAATTCTCCACACGCTGGGTCCTGTTTCTGTGACCTTGTTCATATTATGTAAGCTTAAACTTCAACGATCTCACCTATGATGTGGGGATAAGGCAAACTTATCACAGCAATTAAACGGAATAAAAATTTCATTATGAACTCCTTGTGTTCAAAATCGTCAATTATTCACTAAAGTTTAAAGTTCTTTGACAGGTTTTGGAGACCAGTCTCTTACTTCCCATCTACCTTTTCTCTTAATTCTTTTCCAATCATTATCACCACCCACAAGATTTTGCTGCCTTGACAAGTAGAGGCACAAAACTTACGTCCCAAGAATACTTCTTAAAAGAAGGCAATTAATCCTTTTATTCCCTTGTTTTAATGTGGATTAAGCAAAGATTTCTGCATATGTCACACAATTACTTTTAGGGAAAATACTGATCTGTGTCACAGAGTATTGGGAGATTCCGATACTACACTTACTTGCCTGACACACTAATGCGCATAGCTTTTGGCTCATTGTGCAACTGGCTAAAATAAAATCTTCACCATACCTCTTTAGTCTCTCTAACTGAACATGACTGACTCCAAGTGGAGAGATAGAGTCTTTGTCATCCACCATTCCCTTTCTATCAATGAGATGCATAATTAAAATATGTAATATTCAGTCACCCATCAAATGTATTCATATAAAGGTTAGGTACCAGACGATGACAAAACAATATTTTCTGAAGTCTACTGAAGCATCAGTCTTGAAAACATTGAAAATATTTATATTTTACAAGTGTTTATCATGACCAATCATAAATAATTATAAAAATATATGAGGAATACTGTAAAAATAATTTTTTCTATAAAAAATATCTATTTCATATGGTACATAGCACAGACCCTAGAAAAGAGCTCTGAGTACATGCTCCTTAATGATTGAATTCAACATATTGTATAGTTTTGCTAAATGCATTCCTGCTTAATTAATTCTGTTAAAACTCTCCATATTTGCAAATGAACCTATTTACAAAGCAGAAACAGACTCACAGACTTAGAGAACAAACTTATCCTTACTTGGGGTTGGGGGGTGGTGGAGTGAAGGAATAGTTAGGGAGTTTGGGATGGGCATGTACACACTGCTATATTTAAATGGATCACCAACAAGGACCTGCCGCACAGCATAGGGAACTCTGCTTGATGTCATGTGGCAGCCTGGATGGGAGGGGAGTCGGGGGGAGAATGGATGCATGTATATCCAAAGGCTGGGTCCCTTTGCTGTTCACCTGAAACTATCACAGCATTGTTAATCAGCAATACTCCAAAATTAAATTAAAAGTTTTTTAAAAAAAAGAAACTCTGTTATTTGGATGAGAGGCTTCATTGTGCTTAGTTTTAAGCAAAGAGCTGGAATTCAGAGCACTCAGGTAAGTCTAGGGAACTTGGGAGATGAAGAATGTTTCTAGGATGACACTAGGCCAAGAAATGCCAAGGTCTAAGAAGAGCTGGATTGTGGAACCAGGGCTACTTTGCTGCAGACCTGCATCCACTGATAAAAGGTCAGAGCAAGGACATGAAACAGACCATGGAAGGTTTAGAATGAATTCATTTGCCACCTGTCAAGGGCAAGACAGGTAGCCAGATCAGAAACCAGGCAGCCAGACACGAACAGAGCTGAGACGTTAAGGAAAAAAACACAGATGGCAAGTTGGTGTCAGGAGTTGAAGGGACCCGACCAAGCTCCTTGGTGAGGAGAACATGGTCACAGTACACAGTGATTACACACAGAGAATGCCCCATGAATGCAACAGTGAATGCCCAGTGAATGCCCAGAGAATGCCCAGTGAATGCAACAAAGAAATTAATAGAAACAAATATAGGAGCATTACCATAGAGAGGCTCCAATTAAAGTTAGCTTCTTTAGAAATGGTTCTTTTAGACTGGTGCCCATCAGAAGAAAATTTACAGAAAAAGTCTCATTTAGTGTCAAGACGATTTTAAGATTCTGTGTGGCTCGCTTGATTCTTATGCGAAACCCTCTATGTGAAACCACCCACGGAAGTGAAGAGGGTGTGAACAGGGAAAAATGGCAGCTAAAAGGGAGAATGTAAGTGCATACGTCACTTCTGTACGTATTTAAATACCTAAAAGTGACCAGAACCCAGAAAACTAACTCCTCACATCAAAGTCAATTTTCTTGTTCCTCTTAGGGACTAGCCTTGTTTTCAAGAGTCCATCTTTCCAAGTGAAATGTTTTATCAATTTAATTATATCGGGAAAGCCTAATTGTTTTTAAGTTTCGTTTGTTTCCCTTTGTTTTTTAAATACTGTTAGCAAACTGCTCATTCAACTATGAATAAAAAGAGCAAGAACCTTCTCAATTAAAGCACGTTCTTTCTCAGCAATAAGCCCAGTTTCTTTGATGAGCAAAAGAAATCTTGGTATGTCTTAATGAATTGCTGGCTTTTCATAGAGTAAGCTTATGAATTTAAATTACTCAGAGACAGGTGGAGACTCCCGGTGTAAACAAGGTTGGTGTACAGTGACCTTTGCCAAGGCTGATATTATTTACGGGTTTTATAAATGATCCAGAAAGATGGCACAAAATGAAATCTCCTTCTTTGCGGATGACATTCAGCTTTTGGGAGTAAGAAAAGGCCAAGATAATAGAAGCAAGCATCTTTTATTTATTTATTTTTTTCCCCAGCTGCTTTGTATTCTAGCTGTTCCTTTTGGACGTGCTATTATCAACTTCCTTCGGCTTCTCTGGTGGCTCAGTGGTAAAGAACCCACTTGCGAATGCAGGAGACGTGGGTTCAGTCCCTGGGACAGGAAGATCCTCTGAAGTAGGGAATGGCTGCTTGCTCCAGTGTTCTTCCCTGGAAAATCCTATGGACAGAGAAGCCTGGAGGGTCCATTGGGTCACAAAAGAACTGGATATGACTTAGTGACTAAATAACAACAGCGCAACATTGTTAACTTACTGACTTACTTTACTATATAGCATTGTATCTACCTTCAAAATCTGTGAATGTGCGTTCTTACCTAATAGATACGAAAAACAAGCATCAGAATATGGTAGACATCTCTTGATTATCTGAATAAGCATTCTGACCCTCCCACTATGATTTGGAGAATCGAACTACTTTTTGAGAGACAAAGAGAGAAGATTGGAGTTTGGAGATGGTGTTAACACTCCTAAAATGCTTTTATAGGCAGGACTATTGTCATATATTTCAATCAGAGGCATATTTAATATTAAAAAAGTAATGCATAGTGGTGCCTTTGTTGAGGGAAAAAAATTAACTGATTTCTAAACCTTACGCAAACTATTTAATCTGTTTAAAATTTCATGTTTTTTTTTTTCATTTAAAATTTTCATGATTTAAAATAGCACCTGTAATAATTTAAAGTCAAATTAATTTTTAAATTATACCTGTGTCTTCTGGTAAGGAAATGGAATCAAGAGTATGTGTCAAAAGGAACTTTGTTAATGCTATATGTTAAATATCAGTTTATTCTTCGTATTTCATCTTAGCTAGATAGTTTTGACTATTTTGTTGTATTTTGACTAATCAATTACATGAGTTTTATGCTACTTCAATTATTTTGTCATGTATTTAAAACATATCTAAATTTTTAAGAATATATAAACTAATAATTAAAAATCCTCAAAGTAACACAAGATTGAATTTGGCTGCTGCTGTTGCTGCTAAGTCACTTCAGTCGTGTCCGACTCTGTGTGACCCCATAGACGGCAGCCCACGAGGCTCCCCCGTCCCTGGGATTCTCCAGGCAAGAACACTGGAGTGGGTTGACATTTCCTTCTCCAATGCAGGAAAGTGAAAAGTGAGAGTGAAGTCGCTCAGTCGTGTCTGACTCTTAGTGACCCCATGGACTGCAGCCCACCAGGCTCCTTCATCCATGGGATTTTCCAGGCAAGAGTACTGGAGTGGGTTGCCATTGCCTTCTCCATTGTATTTGGCTAGGTTCACTTAATCAAATTATTTATATAATTATATAATGCATCCCCTAAAATATATAATTTTGTTAAATTATTTTTAAATTTTGGTAAAACGTGTTCCTTTTGAAAAGAATGAATCCTGTATATTTTACATATCTTGGCTAACTCACTCTTTGCTTTTAGGAATAATCAAAGTTTGCAAACTGTTTCTACATGTGCAAAATCACTCTGTCAAAAAAAATAGCTTTTAATCAGCTCTGTACTTTTACAAAGGCCTGGGGATATTTTCAAACATTTGAGAGTAAAAATTGGGGAGTAGGCAAAGGTTTTTGAAGTTCTTATGGAACAGTTTTCCAGTTCTCTAGGTGAACTTCCTACATCCCAAAATAGCCAGAAGATTGACCAAATAAACAGGGCGAAAGTCCCCATACCCTTTCTTTGTACAAAACAATTTGCATTGCTTGAAGGATCCACACCAGGCATCTTGAAACTTGATCATGTAAGTTAACAATGAGAATAAATTGATAAACAAACTCTACCATATTCATACTACACACAAGAATCCAAGGTCCAAAAAAGCGTATGGTTTTTGTAAAGTCATACATGTTGATGGAAAACTAGGATTAGAATATGTTTCCTTTTTACAATATTCTATGATTTAGAAGATTTGAAGTAAAAATGGCTGAAATAGTCAGACTTTCTATAATATGGGTGGTAAATTCAGAGAACCGACCTGAAGGATTATTATGTTGTTGTTTTAGTTGCTAAGTCATGTCTGACTTTTGTGACCCCGTGACCCCATGAACTGCAGTCTTCCCTCCAGGCTCCTCTCTCCAGGGATTTCCCAGGCAAGAGTACCAGAGTAGACTGCCATCTTCTTTTCCAACATATCTTCCTGACCCATGGATTGAACCCTGTCTTCTGAATTGCAGGTGGATTCTTTACCAAGGAGCCACCAGGGAAGCTGGGCCTAAAAGCTATATTTCAACAAATCAGTTGTCTATTAAAAACAAAAAAACAAAACAAAAAAACCTAGCCAATGATCCATTGAACAAAGCTTATACTGTAATTGCTGTTAAGTATTTCTAACTAGTCTCTGTTAACCACAATGAGCTACTGCACAGCCTTGTGGGTAATTGGGATGCTCCCAGGGAAAGGGACTTACTTTTATTCTCTGACTGTGCAGGGCCGCATTGTATCCTAAACGGTGCATAGAGCGATGAGTTAGGCACATTGTCACAATCAATCTTGACATGTCAGGTAGCTTCTGGCAGCTCATGACACATTGGAAAAGTTCAACGATTCAAGTACAAAGACTGGAGGAAAAAAAGTCAACAAAACCCCCTGAAACGTGCACTTGTTTCTCCTGACTAGTACATTTTGGTTCCAGAAACAGTATGTGGCACATAATTATCCTTGTCAACATAGATTCATCAAATTCGGGGAAAATATATGGACAACGGAGACAGAGATTTCTCTGCCTATCCACATGGCATTGATTTGCCCAGAGAAAATATTAACAGTTATATTTGTGTATATATAAGATGCATGTATATACATTCATAATGTGCATAGAATATGAATTTATATATACATATATATGAGTATATAAATATACATGCATTTAAACCCACATATACGCATCGAATAATCTGCAAGTACCTGGACCTGCGATTCTTCAGAATGCTCTGATCACACAGGAAACTTTCTCATCCGGACCTAATGGTGCTTGACAGGGAGACGCAAGTGTGAGCTGCATTCATCCTGACACAGCACTGACCTAATGGCTTACTTTGCTGCGATTTCCTGCTTTTTTGTTGTTTAAATGAAAATAAATTTCAATATTCCGCTTGCTTGAAAAAAAAAATCCGATATCGCATTCCAGACCGTTGTTAGAAGCTTTTCCATCTATAAATTATTGGGCTATCACTTCACCGAATCTGGTGAGCTGTGGCTATTCTTAGCACTCTGCACTTCTTTCCAGACTTCTTTTGGTGGCATTGCTGTTACAGACCCATTAGAGGGAAAAGAACCGCTGTCACTGCACTATGTGGGTGATGGATACTAGGAATCCGATTGCTAAAAGCATGCATATTTAATGAAGCAAGGCTAAACACAAGGTTATAATGTTTAATAGCCTAAAAGAGGCCAAAATATATGTGAGAAATCATCTCCCTGTCATTGAATGCTAGACCCAAAAATTAGGAAAACATGCTTTGTGGGCACTAACTGTCTGTGACATTTTTCAGTCAATATAGCAAATAAAATTAGTTTTGTATTTGATTAAATTATTAATGCATGGCTGCATTATTAATAGTTGAAGCAATTATACTTAACTTTATGTCTCAACGTATGATGTAAGTAAATTATTTCGAAGGACAAAGCATATTGCACATAAAGCTCTCTGTAAAATTTACTGTTTCTTAACAGTATTGGTATATTTGCAGGGTGTTTTTTTTTGGTTACAATTTTACTTCCCTGAATACTGAAAATTTGATATCATCTATTTGTTCATATTATCCTTTTTGCATTAAAAATTGCACGAGAGGTAAAGAGAGCTGTTAAAAATGTGCGAGCCAGTGAAACTAAATGATGCTCCTGTTTTAAAAACTGTGCTAATTTTATTTAACATTAAATACAAGTGTTTTTTAAATAAATAGCATAGCATTTTGCAGCTTGTGTTATTGTATCTACAATTTGCACTTATTTCCAATTATTTCAAATTTCAAATTAGTTGTTATATCATAGCCTTGAATATGACTTTACAAAAATTTCTGATGTCATCCTGATGAACCAGAACTGACTTTTTTGAATTTATCTGTGCATTCAGCATGCAGGGAAAATTCAGGATAACATATATAATGTCTAGAGGGATTTCTTTCCTCAAAGTAAGTTCCAGACGATGGCTCAGCATGGATTGTTGACTTGTCATGCCATGTCGTGATGGGGAGGTCCTGCTCACCACCCATGACGGGGGCAACGTTGAGCATTCCCGACACGGTCCTCACTCACTGGCCGTCTCTGGCACAACCACTGCTGACTTTGCTGGCATGGGCATCACTAACCATCTTTTGCAAGAGCATAACCAACCATCGGTAAAATACCATCACTGACCTTTCCTTTTTATGGGCATCAGTGACCTTAGCAACCCTTTGAAATAGGGAACAGTCTACGAAAGTTAAAATAAAGTGCTCTTAGTCTCACAGCTCAGAAGTAGCAAAACAAACATTTAATACTAATTCATTTTTTAAAATTAAGAAATCTGGAATTCGTAACCACAATAAAAATAGCTTAGTCCAGAGTATACAGTGATAAACTGACATACCAAAAGTCTACATCCATCAAAGCTCTGAGATATGTAGCTGTGAATGGAGATTCTTTTGAGACTTACTATGTAAATCAGTTGATTTCCTTGTGTTGACATTAATGCTAATGCTTTTTCTCTTTTATAACCAAAGTGTAATTGCATACCCTCGATTATAATTTTCAAAGATAACTCTGACCTTGCACAACATGTCCAGGACTTCTTTCTCTCTAGATGGCGTTTGAGATAAATGAAGGAAAGTGAGGATCCACGGAAGAGGTCATTTGTTTAAAGAGAAAAAAATTAATAAAAATAATTTGTCATTGTAATTTATTTCAATTTCCAGTGTATACATTTTTAAAGCAAAGATAGTTAGCTTTTACACTGTGATAAGATCCACATTCAGTTAATCATTGCCTTCTTCATGGCCTTAAAATCCAGAAAATTTTGTTTTCAATCTTTTACGTTTCACCATTTTTCACTTCGATTACATCCACAGGCAAAAAAGATTCAGGAGTAGAAAAATGAAAAGAAAGAAATGAAATGCCAGCAAACAGGTGATCAAATGACTATGATGTAGGAAATGATCCCCAGAGTCATTTGTAACTGAGTTAAACATCAGAATAAGAAGCACTATAAATTATATCGCTAGAATTTAAAAAAGTGGAAACTGAATATAATTGTAGATGGCTATCTGTTCCTAGATTCTCCCATGCTCTCCAGCTACTTAGTTGCTTCATTTTTGCGACTGTTCTCTACTCAGTCATGAGCTAAAGTTGTTATCACTTCTTTAAAGCCCTTCCCCCTCCTCCTCTCACCTTAAATATGAGTTAAAAACAGTTCCTCACAGAATTAGATAGGAACCAGCCCTCCTAAACAAATGGTTTCATTTTGAAATTACATTACAGAGAACACTGTTTTACATTATGAAAACACATTTTCCCCAATGATTTTTACAGGACTGCATCTGTAAGCTTTACTCTTCAAAACAACCAGAGGAGAATTACAGTTATAGAACAACTGAACTGCTTACTGAAGTTGAGAATGCATGACGTATTTTCAGATGTACTTGATGTCTAAAAATTAAGGTCATCCATTCTCATTTTGAATAACAACTTTCACATGTACGTAGGTCAAAACCTGTACATGGCAAAGTCTTGGTCCAAATTCACTCCTTTCTCTTTCTTACGGGGCTTCCCTGATGGCTCAGCGGAGAGTCCATCTACACTGCAGGAGATACAGGAGACCCAGATTCAGCCCCTGGTTTGGGAAGATCTCCTGGAGGAGGAATTGGCAACCTATTACAGGTTTCTCGCCTGGAGTATCCCGTGGACAGAAGAGCCTGGCAGGCTGTAGTCCATAGGGTCACAAAGAGTCGGATGCGACCGAGCGACTAAGCATGCACACACTCTTTTTCAAAAACTTTTTTTCTTAATTTTCCTCTTCTTTTTATAGTATCATTTCTTTCTGGGGACCCCCACATAGCCTCTGCTTCTAAATTTGTCAGAAAATGAAGCATGAAAAAAAGATGGGACTAGATAGAGGGATCTCATGCTTAAAGCAGAGAAAGTGAATAAAGCCATGGAAGTAATTAAAAGTATATAATATATATACTGTATTATTATATATATTATATATTATATTACATTATATTTATGTATTATGTATTCTGTTATATATATTATTGTTGTATATTAATATATATAATATAATATACATATATTATATATATACTGTTCTTCTCCTTGATCTGATCAGTTCCCCAAGCTTGGAATTAGCTTTCCCTTCCAAGCTCCTGACACAGCAGACATTCAAAGCCCTTGTTTATGTTTAAACCACTAGAAGGAAGGAGGTAATTGACATGCAATGAGTTCACTCAGTTTATAATGTTTTTGCAAATAAATTACCTAAATTGATCAATGTCTAAAAACTCAATCTGATTGAGACAAATTCTCCTACTTTATTTCCATACAAACAGGAGTTCAGTATTGACTTGTAAAACTACTTATAAAAAGCCTAATGTGAGTCAACACCATGCATTGTCCACCTGTTCTAAATGTATGGATAGGTCAGTGAACCAAGGAAAGTAGCTTTGCTCCCAGAATTCACCTTCCAAAAGGGGAAGGGAGGCAATCACACGCACACACATACAACAGGGACAGTGATGTGCTTGTTCTAGAAAAAGGCAACAAAGCAAAGTAAGGGAAAGGAACAGGGACTGTGGCTGTTGGGAGGGTAGCGGTAGACTAATTAGCGTGGTGAGTAAAAGCCTCCCTGAAAAGGAAATAGTCAAGCAGAGACTACAGGAAGGGGGAAAATGAGTCATGTGACTAAGTGGTGGGAAAGTCAGCAGACAGATCAAGAATCTCCCTGATGGGGACTAGGCTGATATGGTCGGTGGACAGCAAGGAGGTCACTTTGGCTGAGGCCAGCTGAGGGTGGAGGAAGCTAGAAAAAGAGGTAGAAATATTACTCAATCATGAAAAAGCATTCAATAATGCCATTTCCAGCAACATGGATGGAGCTGGAGATCGTCATACTAAGTCAGACCGAGAAAGCCAAATATGATATTACTCACATGTGGAACCAAAAAAAAAAAGAAAAAAGAAAAGAAAATGATGCAAATGAACTGAACTGCAAAGCATAAACAGGCTCATAGACTTAGAAAACAAATTTATGGTTACCAAAGGGGCAAGGAGATGGGGGCACCCAGAGGGACAAATTGGGAGTTTGGGTTTAGCATATATATATATTACTATACATAAAATATATATGTACATATATATATTACTGTACATAAAATAGATAACCAACAAGGACCTACTGTATATCACAGGAACTATAGTCAATATTTTGTAAGAGAAAAGAATTTGAAAAAGAATATTATGTGTGTGTGTGTGTATATATATATAACCAAATCACTTTTCTGAACATCTGAAACTAACACAGAATTGTTAATCAACCATACTTCAATAAAAAATAAAAATTAAAAAAAAAAAGAACCTAGAAACAAAACAACAACAAAAAAGGAGTGGACTCTCCAAGTAATGCTGGAGTTGTGTGGAGGAGGAAGGAATTGACAATGATCTAGTTTTCAGAGAAATCTGAGCAGAGAAATTGGGATCAGAGCCATCTTTGAAGGGTGAATAATATTTTTAAGAAAGTAAAAGAGAATATTAAGAGAATCATGAAGAAAGTCACGTTTCAGTTAGGAGAAAACCTGACTTCCATTTAATACTATGTTAAATTTAATAGGAAATAGCTCTCCAAGGTAGGAGGTAGAGAATAAAGTTATCACGTTAAGAGTTCTTGACTTAAGTTAAAAGTTCTTTAACTTATCACATTAGAAGTTCTTCCCTGCTAAGTCACTTCAGTCGTGTCCGACTCTGTGCGACCCCATAGATGGCAGCCCACCAGGCTGCCCCGTCCCTGGGATTCTCCAGGCAGGAACACTGGAGTGGGTTGCCATTTCCTTCTCCAATGCATGAAAGTGAAAAATGAAAGTGAAGTCGCTCAGTGGTGTCCGACTCTTAGCGACCCCATGGACCGAAGCCTACCAGGCTCCTCCATCCATGGGATTTTCCAGGCAAGAGTACTGGAGTGGAGTGCCATTGCCTTCTCCGTGTTCTTCCCTAGTCAGTGGAAAATATCAGAGAATTTTGAATAAGGGAGAGATTGATTTGCTTCAGGGAAAGGTTTAGTAATTTTGGACCAGGAAGGTATGAACATTGAGTTTTTAGTAGTTAATAGGCAGAAGCAAATACAGAGGAAGTGATGCACGTGAGGTTGATTTGTTATTAGATGGGAGTGGTGATGAGGGTTTTCCCTTTCATCACATCCCCCATACATCTCAAGAGCTTCTTTAGACTCTTTTAGAAAATTGAGGTATATAAAAGAAAGAAAGAAAGAAAATTGAGGTATAGTTGTTCTATGATGTTGTGTTAGATTTTGCTGTACAACAAAGTGAATCAACTATACATGTGCATATATGCGCTCCCTCCTGAACCTCCCACCCCTCCATCCCACCCCTCTAGGTCATTGCAGGGCGCTGAGCTGAGCTCCCGGTGCTGTAAAGCAGCCTCCCTCTAGCGGCCTGTTGTACCCATGGTGGAATGCATCTGTCAGCCCTCACCTCCCAGTCGGTCCACCTTATCCCTCCGTGTCTACCCCTCCATTCTCTGCATCTGCATCTCTATCCCTGCTCTGCAAAGAAAGTGCTTCTGCACCATTTTTCTAGATTCCATATATACGTGTTCATATATGAGATGTGTTTCTCTTTCTGACTTACTTCACTCCATATGACAGACTCTGGGGGTGAACCAGCTTCAAAAATTTTGCAAATCTCGTCTTTTTCTCTCCCGCTTATTTTGCACTTACGTTTCTTAGCTAGCACAACTCTCTGCTGTGTTTCTTAGGTTTGTCCCCTTGTCTCCATCCCCCTGAGCTACCCTACAGAGACAATACTGCCTTCTTGATTGGACACTTGGATGAATTTCTAGCTAATTTCCTGCCATCAAGGCTATCAACACATTCAAAAGAGCTTTTCAATATGGTTCAATATTCCTTCATAGTCTCACATCTCATTGTTTCTTATATCTGCGCTCCAGATCTAAGGTTAGATGAATATCACATTTTAATGTTCAATCTCTTTCTTTTTGCTTATGTTCTCACTGCCTTCTCTCCCAACCAGAGAATTATGCATGTGTGTATTTGTGTGTGTGTATAATCGTACACATAGGTGTGGACACACACAAACTCACATCCTTCCCTTTCTACCAGTAGTCCCATTTTGGAAAAGAAAAAAACATTTATACAATGAATTATTATACAAGTTACATAGACTAGCATAATTAAATGGTATATTCCAATTACTCAGCTTCTACGATCCTCAAGTCCTGATTGGGTTTTCATCTAAATCCCTGACAATTTCTCCTAACTGGGAATATTTTTTATCACTTTCCAAACAACATAATGCTTCATCCATAAATATTTAAAATCACATCTCTGAAATAAGATTCTGTTAAAACGAAACCACAATATCATTATACCTAAAAATGAGCAATATTCTCTTTATAACATAAATACTATAGCCAGTGCTGAAATGTTGTAGGCAGTTTGAATTTTATTAATTTGATTGAAACAGGGTCCAAGCAAGATCCATATATTATCATTGATGGTAGTTAAATATTGCAACATTTAACTTTTAATCTGTCAGTTTCTTATCCCTGAATTTTTATTTTCTCACCATTTTATATTTTGAAGAACCCCCTACAGAGTTTCCCAAAGTCTGCTGACTACCCCTTTAGCATGTCGTCTACCATGTTTTCCATCTCCTCTGTCTTCTGTAAATTGGTAATTTTAGAAAGCCTTGATCATATTCAAGTTCAGTTTTGTTTGGTCAGAAATGCTTCCCTAGTAATGCAGATCCACACATGCGTCACATCATGTCAGTTTGTCTTTATTTCTGTGATGTTACCAGCCATTGGCAACCACCGACTCCTGAACAGGGTAATTTATAAAAAACAAACAAACACAGGGTGAATGTTTGGCTCCATCCTTTTAAAAAAGAGAAAGAAAAGGTTTTAGACAAATGACTTAGTTGTTCTAAGAGCTCTGGTCCTAGCCCTAGCAGTATCCATTATTTTTCAGTTGGTCAACATCCCAAGACATTTTCTGTGGGCAGAGCCAGGATTTATTTTTCTTTCTTTCCTTTTTTCCCTTAAGAGATAAAATATACCATGAGTACACAGCTAGTTTTCTTTTTTTTTTTTGTTTGTTTTTTTTTTTATTTTTACTTTATTTTATTTATTTTTTTTTTTTATTTATTTATTTTTTTTTTTTTTAAACTTTACATAATTGTATTAGTTTTGCTCAAATATCATAATGGATCCGCCACAGGTATACATATGTTTCCCGAACCCTCCCTCCCTCCTCCCTCCCCATACCATCCCTCATCAAGCATCCAGCATTCGAACCTGGACTGGTCGTTTCCAATGATATTTTACACGTTTATCTCCATTGAAATACAGAGTATTCTCTCAAAATTTTTCTCTCTTACATATGTTTTGCTTTCTTCCACATCAAAATTCCAGTTTCCAACGACACATACATGCGTTTTTGCCTAAATAACATGTACAACAGTCTCTAGATAGCAATATGGAGCTTTGTTTGGAAGAGAGCCATTTATGAATCAGGAGCCCTTAAAGATTTTACTTCTATCATTGAGGAGTTTATCTTTTAGAGTAGCTATTGCTTCATTAATACATATGATATCTAAATATCCTTTTGTAATACTCTGCATGCAAGTTTGGAGTATCTGTGGGTATTGTGAATAAATGACTTACAGTTCAACATGACAATGACTTTGATGATTTGACCAACATTAGATACATATTGAGATCTTTGTGAAAGGTCAGATACAAAGGATTTTACATTATGTGACTAGAAAAATATTTTATCATAAGTATAAACAGGAAAGCTAGGGCACATATCCATGTTGTAACATGATTTGATATCAGCTTTAGTTTCCTGGTGGAAAATTCCTTGATGGACAAGTAACTAAGATTGTCTGTTGTGGTACATTGATATAAAGTAAATACATCAAGTTTAGAATGTTGGAGAAATGTTCAAATAGGTAAATATACAGTGACTGTATGCTTACTTTCTGCATCAAAGAACATTAAGAGGTTAAGAACAAAAAACTGGGTGGAAACATTGGAGCAATGTCCAGTTTAAATCATGAGAGAAAGATCAAGAGAGGTGCAAAAGTAGTAATAAAAAGGAGAAGATAATGTGATACTGAGGGCCCCACTGGATAAATGTTTATTTCAAAAAGGAAATCATACGCTAAACTAGGCAGAGAAATTGAGGATAACAATACCACTGAATTGAAAACTTAAAACATTATTTGATATAGGTAAATGAGATTATCAGTATAGCAGTTGTAAAGGAAATAGGATTAGAGCATGCTCAAGGAAAAAATAAGAGTCAATGACTTTGAGATGGTGGCTGCAAAAAGAGAAGAATGACAATATTCTAAGTAGCACTGCTGGTGAAAATAGATACCCTAACTCATTTTGTTCAAAGATGCAGGCTTTGCCAAAGGTCTACAACGCAACTCATCCTTTACACCAACTACTTCACGACGGTTGGTTGGACCGGGGGTGGGAGATAAAATAAATGCAGAGAATCATAAGACAGGTAAGGGACTAGCGATCTGTGAGATGGCTGGGAAAATAAAAACAAACAAAAAACAAAAGGAGCTAACTGAACTTATTTTGGAAATGTGAGATAAGTAACACCAATGAAATAAGACTGGTGGAAGCTGAACTTAAATGTTACTGGTAAGTCATGGAAGGGGAGGAGCCATCGGAGCTTGAAGAAACAAGGAAGTCAGTACATCGTGAGAGACGGTTATTCAGAAAGTGAAACAATGGGATGACGAAGGATAAGAAAGCGCTACAGCTCCCAATACAGAGATGGAGGGAGTGGATGGTTTTGAAACAACCTCAGATTCTAACAGATTGCTTTTTCAAAACTTGCCAGTGGCTCTTTGCTGTTTTGTTTCATTTTAGCCAAAACAGCTTGAAAGAGTCTAATGTCTTGTGTGGTCCTGGTTCTAGCCATGCCAGAGCTCCAGAACCCCAGTGGTCTGTATTCTTCAAGGATTATAAAGGTGGATGGTAGGAGGGAAAGAGTAGGAAGCAGATAAAAGAGGTACCAAGAGAAAGGATAGTAAACTCTGGCTTAGTGAGAGTGATGAAGAGAAGGATGCTTTCAACATAGCTCCAGTTCCTTTCTGCTTCCCTCGAGAACAGCTACATCCTGAAGAGGGAGAAAACAGATGGCCTTGTTCTAAACCAGGATGAACAGATCCCACTCATTCAACATATTCCCACATCCCTTTCCAGAGAGAGAAAACGATCTGCCCTTTTCTGGTCCTGAGGATATGAGGGCACCTTTCTCAGTCCTCATGGGAGTGAAAGCAGGGCTCTGCAGCGTTGCCAAACCTTGAATTATAGAACGCCCAGCTCCCCGGGGGGCAGAGTGGTGAGAAACCCACCTGTCAATGCAGGAGACATAAGAGACTTGGGTTCGATCCCTGGTTCAGGAAGACCCCCTGGAGAAGGAAATGGCAACCCACTCTAGTATTCCTGCTTGGGAAATTTCATAGACAGAGGAGACTGGTGGGCTACAGTCCATGGGATCTCAAAAAGTGGGACACAACTGAGCACACATGCATGCACAGCATGCAAAGAATAGAACTGGGAACCTCTGAGCATGTGTGGATCCACACCCAGAATAGAAACCGTGACATGACAAGGCATGAGCTTAGCCACCTGAATGAATTAACAAGACCTCCTGCAGCTCGACATCTGGGAATTTCCATTATGTGATGGCATCCTCCATCCAGGCTCTGAGAGAAGGAAAACCACTCCAAGAGGATGTTAAGTTCCTCCACCTCTGTCGAAGGTGTCATTCAGGGCTTACTTGTCCCTTTGGATTATCTAAAGGAACTCAAATAGATAAAACTTCCTTCCTGCTGATTTAATTTTCTGGAGCTGTAAACAGCCTTCTGATCACCAGAAATCGATTTTGTGAAGGTCTTCTAAATGGCAGAGTTAATAATTAGATAACAGTGGGTTTTCTTATCCCTCTATAGGACTTCCCTGGTGGCTCAGCAGTAAATAATACATCTGCCAATGCCAGAGACACAAGTTTAATCCCTGGGTCAGGAAGATCCCCTCGAGAAGGAAATGGCAACCCACTCCAGTATTCTTGCCTGGGAAATCCCATGGACACAGGAGCCTGGCAGGCTCCATGAGGTTGCAAAGAGTTGGGCATGACTTAACGATTAAACAACAACAAAATCCCTCTGAGCAATATTAGTTTCTAAAACATACTGGACATCGAGAAACATCCAAGTGAGTTACTAAGTGTCAGCAGGAGTCCTATTCCCAGTATATGGATTATGGTATTTGTAAAAGGGAAGAAAAAAGAAAGCTTATACAAATCTGGAATGTCCTAACTATTTCATTTTCAAAAGGAAAGCTACCAATTAATTCTAAATTAACATCCCCCTTATTCTTGTCTTTAATAGTCAGACTTCTATTTTAACAGTCATCATAGCATTCCCTTGGTATTACTAGTCACTGTTAATATTCAGATAGCCATTGAAAACTTTTTTTCCCCTCATGGCATGATTATCTGATATAATAGCCAATAAGTAAAAGTACTTTCTCCAAAGTCCTCTTGGATTATACAGTAATGTCATGTTTTGCAAATGATTTAATCCTTTTGGTTCCATGGATTATAAATAATGATGATTGTCCACTGATAATATGTTGCAAATTCATAGCAAGCACTTTAGGTTGAGGAAATACTAGTCCTGAAATGGAGTCTTCTGTATACTCTTGTGATGCTGGGGAAGATTGAGAACAAGAGAAAAGTGGGGGTAATGGGATGAGATGGTTGAATGGCCTCACCAACGCAATGGACATGAATTTGAGCATCTCCAGGAGATGGTGAAGGACAGGGAAACCTAGCGTGCTGCAGTCCACCGGGTCTCAAAGAGTCGGGCGCTACTTAGCTACCGAACAGTAACAATGCATATCCTGTTTCCTATTCTGAAAAGTAGTTGTTCTTTAATAGAAATAGTAAGCTTTCCTTTTACCTGTTCTACAGATAATATGTAAAATGTGTTATTCACCCATTTAGAGAAATTTAGGCATTAAACAGCACTATTTCTGGAATACTCTACTCTGACTGTGGAGGTCAAAGTGATCATCTGAGCTATCATAAGTTAGTAAATACCTACGGTGAGCACATACTTTATATATGCTTGCTTTTGTAAGCAAATAACAGAAGTGATATTTACATACAAAGACTTGACACTGGTAGAATATAAGGAACTTAGCTGAAATAGAAGATCTCTGGGCTGGAATTCTAATTCTATCCTTCCAGTTTCACTCCATCCTTTTTCTGCCTATGTTTTACCCTATGAAGCTCTCTCTGTGGGTAGAATCAACCCATCTTCCTCTTTCTTTGTCTTTTGATGGTGTCAGTCAATAGGCTGCAGGAAAAAATGCAGGCGACGGAAAACAGAGCCAGCATGCTTATTCTCCTGGCTTTGTCATCTTGTGTTATGTTTGTGGCCGCATCCTTCCACCAAAAGCACAACTTCTACTGGTCAGCATCCCAGCAGAACCCACAGCTCCTGATCTCTTGGGTCCAACCTATGCTCTCCCTGCCCTTTCAAACCTATAGTGGTGATATCTCCCAGTTACTGACATGGGGGCTCTTATCATCCATGGTTAGCTAAATAGATTTGCCATTCCATTAAATTCTATTGGATCTCCTTCATTCCACTCCTGAGAGCACATTGATTTCTTCCAGGACTTTGGTATAGACACTGTTTACTAGGAATGGCCTTGGGAAAAGGAAGCTCAGAGTGGCATTTTGTGGCTGGCTTACTCACACAGTTGATGAGTGCACTGACATCACCTTGACGACGGGACATGCTGATCTGTGGCAGATGGTGGTGTCACGAGGGCAGGTGGAGGGCACGGTGTTCTTAGAGGAAATGGCTGTGACTCAGAGTCACTTAGCTCTAGTCATCAGAGCCATCAGCAGAGCGTAGCCTGGCTATTTCTGAAGACCTGAGAAAATGCACATGGAGAAATGGACCAACGGAAAGTCTTGAATGGATGTCCAAGTCAGAGAATGGACGGTACACACAGAAGGACACCAGGCGGGCTTTAAAGATGAATTTAACCTTCTGCAGCCACACAGAAGGCAGGGATGAAATTTAAGCCCAGGTATCAACTGCAGTTGTCATGGAGTTGCAGAATGGATGAATGGACCTTAGGATTCTTGTACTAAAGTAAGAGAGTTTAGAGGAATGGGGTGCTCCTGTGATGCATGGGATGGGGCATGGAAGACCCCTGGAGAAGGGAATCCGATACTCCTCGGAGAATACAGCAACCCACTCCAGTATTCTTGCCTGGAGAATTCCACAGACAGAAGAGCCTTGTGGGATGCAGTCCATGGGGTCACAGAGAGTCAGACATGACTGAGTAAGGAACACACACACACACACACGCTTGAGTAAGTGGAGCTGAGGCTAAGAACTTTGAACCCTTAAGTTTTCTTATAGGGGCCTTGTCTGCTAATGTAACTTCTCCCCACTGAACAGAGGAGCCAGGCTTCCCCATCATGAAATGCTTGCAGTGATTGTACCTGGAGCAGTTGCCCCACTGGACTGGGGGTGTCTCTTCCCACCACATTCGTGGATCCCCAGCCCACAGTGAAGTCAGATCCCAACAAAGCCCAGAAATACCAGACAGGTCTCCTCTGAGACAAAAGTCTTTCTACACCAGAAGAGTTCTAGAACATCTTCAGTTTGAATTGGCAGGAAACTGGGAAATATTTTGGAGTGGGTTCTGAGGATGACAGACCAAGAAGGATTAAGAAAAGATGTAGAGATACTCGCCTGGAAGCAAGGATTTCATACATCAGCTCAAGTCTCTGGGAATGGCATTGCTAGATTACTAGTTTAGTTAATTAAGTCTGATTCATCTCAATCAATGGCATTTAATAGCTAGAGCTGCTGGGTATTCTCTCTGTCATGGGTCAGCCCATGGGCCAAGTCAGACCAGCTAGCTTGTTTTTGTAAATAAAGTGTTACTGGAACTCAGCAATGTCCATATGATGCATGATCTATGCATGCTTTTGGACAGAAATGGCAAAACTATATAATTGCAATGAAGACCGTATGGTTCACAAAACCCAAAGAATTTCCTATCTGGTGCTTTACATGAAGACTTTCTGGCCCCTGAACTAGAGAAAAGAACCAAAAGCTCTAGCAGAAAGAAATGTCAGCATCGATTAACTTTATAAAACTTCTCAGTCACCCTTCCTGCCCGCCCATCCCCACCACTTGCCTGCCTAAACTGGACAATGCCTCGGTCACCAGGGCTTCAAAGTGCAGTAACGTACATTTTTCCAGGGGCCCTGGGGCCAGTGGATGATGTTGCTATCAAATTAAACTCGGGAATGGAGCAAGCTTTTGTGAGTTATGTGACTTACAAAATTTTGGAGTCCTTCAAGTAAAAGTTGCAATATTACACATGAAAAAATGCAAAACTGATTTAGAAGAATAAAAATAACCACAATAATACAACATTTTTAAAGCAGTCAAATAAGACTAACATTACAAGATCTAAGAAAATAACATTCTAAGAAAATGAAGTTTATGAGCACTTCTTTAATACCATTTGTTTTCTCCTGTTGGGAGCCCTTGTTTGTTTGTAGTTTAATTTTGTTTCGCTGCATCAGACCTCTTCTTGCAACAGTGATCCCATAACAGTAGAGGCCAGATGTCCTTGCTTCACTAGCAGGTAAGTTTTGTCCAATCACCATGCTAAGCCAAGGATGTCTGTGGCTGTGGCTGATTCATCACAAATCCCTAGGAGTGACAAAGATGAATAGCCCCTTGAGGTCCTGTTTGACACATAAAATTGGACAGTTCGATGTCTTCGGGTTGAAGTTGTCTTGAGTTGCCTTGGTGAGGATTGATGGCCACTTGCTGAGTTTCTAATCGAAGTCAGTTCACAAAGCTGCTGCCCATTGAGTGACAGGAAGTTGCGTTACATAAGGAAGAACCCCTATGACAGCCCACTTCTCTCATTATAAAATTGGGACAATAGCCACAGGATGGCTGGTGGTTCAATTGGACCCCTGAGAGGTAGACTTGGTCCAAGAACCAATTTGCTGCCTGACGTCCGTATCCTTCTACTCTGAGTGATGGATTTTGGTGGAATCTCAGCTGATTAGCTGAAGAACAGAGACAGAATAAACTTGTTAACTCTAGATTTGCACTGCAATATTACTAACGCAGTCCTTTAGGTAGATGTCTCCAGATACCTTTAGGCAAAGGCTGCAGGGAGGGAGAACCTGAGAGATAATGTATTTAGTAACACAGAGAACTGCCACAGTAGTCACCAGATCTGCGAAGAGCTATTACGCTAGAAAGGGTGAAGTGAAAGCCCTTAAACTGTCTATTTTCACTGTCCAATCCCCATTTTTGCATCCATGAGGGCACAAAAGAACTTAGTGCCCACATCAAAGCCTTGAGGCGTTCAGCGGTTACATGTCTCTATAAGACCTGCGTGTCTGTCCGGTGGAAAAATCAGGTGGGCCTTGCAGAATGACAAGGGGTTATTGAAAATATAACTATTGACCTAGCACCATGCTTTATTTTCAAATCCCTGTGAGAAAAATACTCACATCATTTTGTCTCATCAGCCATGAATGGAAATCTAACTACTTTTTCTTACATCAGAATAATGTCAACTTCCCTGATTTCTTGGCTAATGTAGATTGTGAGTTCTGCAATCGTCTTAGTAGCACGTAGAATACAGTGCTGTCTATTCATTGATGATACTGTGCTAATAATTGGGCCTGGGGGGGTAGGATGGAGCAAACAATAGTAAGAATATATGACAGAAGATATAAATACCGTGTTAAGTGCAGGGCGGTGTCATACTGGAGAGGTTCCTACCACAGATTCAATGATCTGGGAAATTTTAGAATATTCTGTTAGACAATTTTCTGTACCTTGCCGCTGCTCAGTCACTTAGTCGTGTCCAACACTCTGTGACCCTATGGACTGTAGCCCACCAGGTTCCTCCGTCCATGGGATTTCCCAGGTAAGAATACTGGAGTGGGTAGGCCAGGGGATCTTCCTGGCCTGGGATTGAATCTGTACCTTACACTGCCTGCCATAAAGAAAGAGGCACTTCTCAGTAGGCTGCTCTGACTCAGTGACCAAAATCTGTCAGGCTGATGCATTTAACTGGGACGGGGAGCAAGAAAACCCTCTCCCAGTCCTAGAACATAGTACAAGGGAACTTGCCTCTTGGATCTAAGAACTCAAAGTGTCAGCAGCAGATAAGAAAGCTCAATCCTGTATTCTCCATCTCAAAAGCAGCTCCTGAGACACCGTGTGACCCAGTGGCACACGTAATCAAGTGACTATTCAACTTAACTGTCCGCTGTGAACTGGTGTTATATGATCCATCAAACCGCAAAATTGGAAGCGCACACAGCGTTTTATTGTTAAATGGAAATGACATTTATAAAGCTGGGTTGTACAAGTTCAGAGGACCTAACTAAATCTTGATTTGTATCAAGAGCATAGCCATTGAGGAGAATTGTCATTTCTATATGTTCTCTGGGCTTTCCTGGTGGCTCAGTGGTAAAGAATACACATGTAATACAGATCTAGGAGATATGGGTTCAAACCCTGGGTGGGGACGATCCCCTGGAGGAGGAAATGCAACCACTCCAGTATTCTTGCCTGGAGAATCCCATGGACAGAGGAGCCTGGCGGGCTATAATTCATAGTGTCGCAGAGTTGGGCATGACTGAAGCGATGGAACACACACACACATATGTTCTACAGGCAACACACAAAGCAACTGCATTTAGCTCTCAAATATCTGCATCAACTTTGAACAATTACAACTGATGGTGAAATTGACCATTAGTTATTAATAATCTTTTGAATGACTTATTCATGAAGATAATGTTATCTTTGGGGAATAGTTGCTTATGACTGGGAAAGAGTTCCCTCTTATTAACCTAAGCAACTGTTTTGCATTCCTCTTTTACCTTTAAAAATGGAATCTTCACAAGAATATTCTGATGACTGGTGCATTCTTTTCTTTTTCTATTTGGAAGTTATTTACAGCGCTTGGCTTGTACATTTTTTTGTCTTTTCATATAACTTTTTATAGTGTCTGATTCACTAAATATTTTTTCATCAAGTCTCTTAAATAATAGGCTTCAGATTTGTTGTGAAAAACTACACCATCACTTACATATTTCATTTTATCATTCTTACTGAACATGCAGATATTCACACGTATGCATAAATGCATTTGGAATAGCTTATCCTAACATTCTGTTTCTTTACACAATAACTGACCTACATAGAACCTCCCTCAAATAGCCCAAACATTTTGCATGGTTTCTATAAACTTTATTTCTATAAACAAAGTTACCCTCAAGTTTGTCACCAACTATAATTCTGACAACCCCTGGGGTCTGGGGTATTCTTACAAATCAATAGTGATTAATCTAGTTCATTTGCCCAAAGTCATTCTGACTTGCATGCATGCTGGGTCTTTGAATTGCAGTGAAGAGAGTGTGATTCATTATTAAGACTTGTAGTCTCAGTCCTGTGGTGCCCATGGGGAGTGAAGAGTTCCTTTCAATGAGCTTTTCCTCTGGTCTTGCAAGAAGTTCACATACTTCGAAACAAATGGCAAAAATCCAGTCAATATGAGACCAAGAGGTAACTGAGGGCTTAGAAAAATCTTCAGTGTGCTCATTGCTTCAGGTCTGTATTTCAGTGTTAGTAGAATAATAGTTGCTGAGGGCTTCCCTGGTGACCCAGCAGATAAAGAATCTACCTGCAATGCAGGAGACCCAGGTTCAATCCCTGGGTCAGGAAGATCCCCTGGAGAAGGAAATGGTTACCCACTCCAGTATTTGCCTGGGAAATCCCATGGACAGGGGAGCCTGGTGGGCTACAGTCCACAGGGTCACAAGAGCTGGACACAGCCTAGTGACTAAACCACCACACCAGCCTGAACCTTGCACATTCAAAGGTGTTCTTGTAGATCTTCTGAGTATCAGCATGTATTGCCAGACATTTGAAAAGAAAGCAGTATTGAGTGATGTCCAGAAGGTAAAGAACAAGCAGGATTCTTTTCAGAGGGCTTGCTTATCTCCTATACCCCAAAGCTTGTTTCTTTCTCTGATGGTATTCCCTGTTTACTGCTAACATTTATAGTCAGCATGTCCATTTCTGGGTGACTTGTAGAATTGTCAGGGAACACACTCATTACCTTGCAGTCTCTTCTCAAAGCCTAAATGTAGACATCTGCTATAAATAAAACTCTTATAAAGCATCCTTCTGGATGAGATCATCATCTTGTCTCTGTGATTTTCTTCAGGTATCTCTTATCATCACAAGTAACTGAGGATGTTTCTGAAACGTTTTCCCTTACCTGCTCTGCTCTGATAATCAGAACTGTTGCTCATTCATTATGGCAGATTACATCCATCTCAGAATTCCTTTCAGTGATGCAAAATAATGTATGGAGGGTTGAGATATTTGAATCTCACTTATATTTGTAATGATGCCTCCCAAAATAATCATTTTACTAAATCTTGTTTTCAAAATGCAAGCTCTTGATTTCTTTTCAATAGCATGATCAAGGAAGATATTTGGAATCCTGTTTTCTACTTCATTTCTTTATTCCATTATGATTTTATTTTAATTTTCTTTCTTCTGTCTCATCTGATGTTGAGATTTGTGAGACACTAGCCTTCTTTTTTGATGGTGGCTTAGTCACTCAGTCATGTCCAACTCTTGTGATTCTGTGGACTATAGCCTGCCAGGTTCCTCTGCCCACGCAATTTTTCAGGCAAAAATACTGAAGTGGATTCCCATTTCCTCCTCCAAGGGATCTTCCTGACCCAGGGATCAAACTCGTGTCTCCTGTGTCTCCTACATTACAGGCAGATTCTTTTCCACTGAGCCATCAGGGAAGCCCTTTCAAAAGTTATATAACAAACAGCATAAACATTATGATCACACTTTAAAAGCTATTATGCACTGAAGCATAAATATCTCAAAGATCATACAGCAAGAAATCTAAGTGGTAGCCATAGTATGAAAGGATTTGAGATGATCGCTATTGCATTCTTCATATTTACTTTATTTTCTGCTTTTTATCAAGCATGGGCTATGCCAGTAAATTAATGTTCTTAATATGAGTGTCACATCACATATATTAATGGTCCTTCTCACTGTTCAGAAATTAAGTGGGTAGAATCTATGTTTGTGAAATGTATTTATTGTTTTCCTGTTTGCCATAGATGTATTGCCCTTATCTGCACAAGCTCTTAGACACTGCAATCTGAATCAATCTGATGGTAGTCGTCATATATGAAGCAACCTATTACAGGGTGCATTGTGAAGGTCTGATGAGGACATCTGATCGCTGAGGACTGAGGGATACTATTCACCAAGGGCTGCCCTGGTAATATCGCCTGTGTTACCTTACTTCAGCCTCAGATAACCTTGTGAAGTAAGCGTTATTCCTAATACTTGATAGTAACTTACAAAACCAAAGCACATTGTGAAACAGACAGTGCCCTTTATTTGATACTTATAGCAACCATTCACGTATGTGCTATATCTCCATTTTATACTCAAACCAACTGGGGTTCAGAATGCTTAGGTAAGTCACCAAGAGTCATTCAGGAAATAAGTTTAAACACAGAATTCAAATAAAGATTCTGAATATTAGGTATATTTGCTTCTTCTTTGCTATTCTTCACTCAATACCTGGAGAGACCTGAGATACTGAGAGGTTAAGTTTTCCTCCTAAGACATTCTGGAAATGAGAGCTAGAATTATACTCTCGGTCTTTGAACTCTTTTCAATGAGACTGTGTTACTGTTTGGGTTGTGTAGGGTATATGTGTGTGTATTTGTATTTGTGTGTGTACCCCCATAATGCTGGGCTGGATGAAGCACAAGATGGTCAGATTGCAGGAAGAAAATATCAATAACCTCAGATATGCAGATGAGACACCGCCCTTATGGCAGAAAGCAAAGAAAAACTAAAGAGCCTCTTGATGAAAGTGAAAGAGGAGAGTGAAAAATCTGTGTTAAAACTCAACATTCAGAAAACTAAGATCATGGCATCTTGTCCCATCATTTCATGGCAAATAGATGAGGAGACAATGGAAACAGTGAGAGACTTTATTTTCTTGGGGTTTGAAATCACTGCAGATGGTGACTGCAGCCATGAAATTAACAGACACTTGCTCCTTGGAACAGAAGCTGTGACCAACCTAGACAGCTTATTAAAAAGCAGAGACTACTTTGCCAACAAAGTTCTGTCTAGTCAAGGCTATGGTTTTTCCAGTAGTCATTATGGATGTGAGAGTTGGACCATAAAGAAAGATCAGTGCCAAAGAATTGATGCTTTTGAACTGTGGTGTTGGAGAAGACTCTTGAGAGTCCCTTGGACTGCAAGGAGATCCAACCAGTCCATTCTAAAAGAGATCAGTCCTGGGTGTTCTTTGGAAGGACTGATGCTTAAGCTGAAACTCCAATACTTTGTCTACCTGATGTGAAGAACTGACTCGTTGGAAAAGACCCTGATGCTGGGAAAGATTGAAGGCAGGAGGAGAAGGGGACAAGAGAGGATGAGATGGTTGGATGGCATCACCAATTTGATGGACATGAGTTTGAGCACGCTCTGGGTATTGGTGAAGGACAGGGAGGCCTGGCGTGCTGCAGTCCATGGGGTTGCAAAGAGTCAGATATTACTGAATAACTGAACTGAATTGACTGAACCCCTATAATACCACATATATTCATAATATATCCTGAGATATATTAAATAATTATAGTACTTGGCATCCCCCATCACTCAGCAAGTCAAGAATCTGTCTTCAATGCAAGAGATGCAGGTTCAGCCCCTGGGTCAGAAGGATCTGCTGGCGAAGGGAATGGCAACCCACTCCAGTATTCTTGCCTGAGAATTCCATGGACAGAGAAGAATGGTGGGCTACAGTCCATGGGGTCAGAAAGAGTCAGCTATGACTAAGTGACTGAGCACAGAGTAAACACACACACACACACACACACACACACAGAGTTATATATGTATATATTAGAGGCACCTACATAAAATTCTTGTTAAGTACGTATGATAATTGTATCTTCTTGTCGAGACAAAGATTACTGAATTCATCAGAATTTGGGTTCTTCTTTCCTTTTAGAGTTTGGAGGAATAGACTTCTCCACCCTCTAAGAGGTAATTATACTTGAGTGACATGAGAACACAGCACTCCGAGGTGGAAGCATTTCAGAGCTGATGTGTGATTCTTGACACCTCTGTTCCCACACTCTGGCAATCCTTGAAAGCTTGGGTTGGACTCATAGTAAGATGATGGATCCTCTGTTAGCTGGGATCTGTGGGCAGATTCACCCAGTCTGTTCTAAAAACTGTGTTCTTGGTTTCTATACTGTGCTCTCTCACACACATTTTAAAATAAGTCACAGAAATTTACGTTTTTTTTTTTAAGTTTAAATTTATTTATTTTAATTGGAGGTTAATTACTTTACAATATTGTATTGGTTTTGCTATACATCAAAATGAATCTGCCAAGGGTGTACACGTGCTCCCCATCCTGAACCCCCCTCCCACCTCCCTCCTCGTACCATCCCTCTGGGGTCATCCCAGTGCACCAGCCCCAAGCATCCTGTATCCTGCATTGAACCTGGACTGGTGATTCATTTCTTATATGATATTATACATGTTTCAATGCCATTCTCCCAAATCATCCCACCCTCTCCCTCTCCCACAGAGTCCAAAAGATTGTTCTATATATCTGTGTCTCTTTTGCTGTCTCTCATACAGGGTTATCATTACCATCTTTCTAAATTCCGTATATATGCATTAGTATACTGTATTGGTGTTTTTCTTTCTGGCTTACTTCACTCTGTATAATAGGCTCCAGTTTCATCCACCTCATTAGAACTGATTCAAATGTATTCTTTTTAATGGCTGAGTAATACTCCATTGTGTATATGTACCACAGCTTTCTTATCCATTCATCTGCTGATGGACATCTAGGTTGCTTCCATGTCCTGGCTATTATAAACAGCGCTGTGATGAACATTGGGGAACACGTGTCTCTTTCAGTTCTGGTTTCCTCAGTGTGTATGCCCAGCAGTGGGATTGCTGGGTCATAAGGCTGTTCTATTTCCAGTTTTTTTAAGGAATCTCCACACTGTTCTCCATAGTGGCTGTACTAGTTTGCATTCCCATCAACAGTGTAAGACGGTTCCCTTTTCTCCACACCCTCTCCAGCATTTATCGCTTGTAGACTTTTGGATCGCAGCCATTCTGACTGGTGTGAAATGGTACCTCACTGTGGTTTTGATTTGCCTTTCTCTGATAATGAGTGATGTTGAGCATCTTTTCATGTGTTTGTTAGCCATCTGTACGTCTTCTTTGGAGAAATGTTTATTTAGTTCTTTGGCCCATTTTTTGATTGGGCCATTTATTTTTCTGGAATTGAGCTGCAGGAGTTGCTTGTATACTTTTGAGATTAGTTGTTTGTCAGTTGCTTCATTTGCTATTATTTTCTCCCATTCTGAAGGCTGACAGCCTTCAGAAATCTACCTTCTAAGATTTGTTGATATCTATTTTCTTATTAAAATGTTTTTATTAAAAGCTTTAAAGCTTTTCAAATGCCTGCAATAGTTTTGCACCTCACAAACATTTAGATGCGTGATATTTTAATCACAGTGACTATTAGTGTGGGGTCTTTCCATGTGGCGCTAGTGGTAAAGAACCCACCTGCCAATGCAGGAGACATAAGAAGGCAATTTAGAGCCCTGGATCAGGAAGATCCCCTGGAGGAGGGTATGGCAACCCACTCTGGTATTCTTGCCTGCAGAATCCTATGGACAGAGGAGCCTGGTGGCTTACAGTCCATAGAGTTGTAAAGAGTCAGACGTGACTGAAGCAACTGAGCAAGTATGCATAGTTAGTGTTAGTCCCGTATTCATGTTCGACTCTTTGCAACCTCAAGGACTGTAGCCCACCAAGCTCCTCTGTCTTTGGAATTCTCCAGGCAAGAATACTGGATTGAGTTGCCATGTCCTCCTCCAGGGGATCTTCCCAACCAAGGGATCGAACCTGAAACATTTTTGTCTCCTGCTTTGGCAGGCGGGTTCTTTACTACTAGCACCTACTGGGAAGCCTGGCTCTTCTTTGACCTCGTTTTAGCTCATTACATCTGTAAAGAACTAAATCCCAAATAAGGTAATTAAGAAGCACTGGGGGTTCGGACTTCAATATATTTTTGCGGTTGCCTTGTGTTTCCCTGATAGCTCAGCTGGTAAAGAATCCACCTGCAATGCAGGAGACCTGAGTTCGATCCCTGGGTTGGGCAGATCCCCTGGAGAAAGGAACAGCTACCCACTCCAGTATTCTGGCCTGGAGAATTCCTGGACTCTGTAGTCCATGGGGTTGCAAAGAGTTGGACAAGACTGAGTGACTTTCACTTTCAGGGAGTTATGAATCAACTCATACTAGAATGAATTAACGATCAATATAATTTTCCTCTGTTGTTTGCAATGCCTGCCGTCTTAAACATGGTGAAAATGAATAATTGTGTCATTTTTACTTCTCCAGATAGAAATCTTTCCACACCATATATGTTTTTATGGTTACACCATGAGTCACTCAGAGTAAGCTATTTCTAACATAGTCTGCTATGTTAGATGAAAATTAACTGATGAATTTTAATCCAATTTTTTTTAATGTTTCTATTTCCCATCTACAGTCTGCAACTTTTCTTTGGGGATATCTCCAGTGAAATTAAAAGTGAAAGATTCCACCTACACACCTCACACTATACTTTTTTATGGAAATAATGCTGCCTGCTTGAATAGTTCAAATTAAAGCTGCATTATTAAATACAAGGCTGGTGAAATCTGGTTACATTTTTTTGAGTCGTCTCACTTCCCTTATGCAGTTTTCTCGTGAAATGCCAGGATGGTTCTTAGCCCTCGGGTTATTCTGGGTACCTGAAAAATAAACCGTGACCCAGGAACCTTGTCTCAAAATAGGACCACTGATCTCCAAAAGAGGAGACAATTTGATTAGGAATTTGTTGTTGTTCAGTTGCTCTGCTGCTGCTGCTGCTAAGTCGCTTAAGTCGCATCCAACTCGTGTGACCCCGTAGACAGCAGCCCACCAGGCTCCACCATCCCTGGGATTCTCCAGGCAAGAACACTGGAGTGGGTTGCCATTTCCTTCTCCAATGCATGAAAGTGAGAAGTGAAAGTGAAGTCGCTCAGTCGTGTCCGACTTCAGTTGCTCAGTCACGTCCAGTTCTTTGTGATCCTATGGCCTGCAGCATGGCCAGGCTTACCTGTCCTTCACTATCTCCCAGAATTTTTTCAAACTCTTGTCCCTTGAGCCAGTGATGCCAACCAGCCATCTGTCCTCTGTCATCCCTTTCTGCCTTCAATCTTTGCCAGCATCAGGATCTTTTCCAATGAGTCCGTTCTTCGCATCAGGTGGCCAAAGTATTGGGGCTTCAGCTTCAGCATCAGTCATCCCAATCAATATTCAGGGCCAATTTTAGGATTGACTGGTTTGATCTCATTTCTGTCCAAGGAATTGGAGCAGAAATTAATTTGGAAACTATAAGATAGCACTGAGGCAGCTGGCCCACAGACCTACTCTGAGAACTACTGGCTTTAGAGTATAGCAGAGCCTGGTGGGCAGCCGTCTATGGGGTCGCACAGAGTCGGACATGACTGAAGAGACTTAGCAGCAGCAGCAGTGAGATGAAAGAGAATTTTTCAATTAAGCAATTCAGCATTCTTAAAAGGTGAGAGAGAGAGGGCAGCAAGATCAAAAAGTAGGTGAGAGGCAGACTGAAACCACACAGTGGAGCATCTCTTCAGTTCAGTTCAGTTCAGTTCATTTCAGTTCAGTCGCTAAGTTGTGTCCGACTCTTTGAGACCCCATGAATCACAGCACGCCAGGCCTCCCTGTCCATCACCAACTCCCGGAGTTCACTCAGACTCACGTCCATCGAGTCAGTGATGCCATCCAGCCATCTCATCCTCTGTCATCCCCTTCTCCTCCTGCCCCCAATCCCTCCCAGCATCAGGGTCTTTTCCAATGAGTCAACTCTTCGCATGAGGTGGCCAAAGTACTGGAGTTTCAGCTTTAGCATCAGTCCTTCCAAAGAACACCCAGGGCTGATGTCCTTTAGAATGGACTGGTTGGATCTCCTTGCAGTCCAAGGGACTCTCTTAAGTTATTGCAAAGAGACTAATTTACAGACACTGGAAAGTCATTCAAGGTTCAAGTGGGAAGGAAGGACTGACTTGATTTTGGGTTGGTTCAATCTTTCTAGCTGAAGTTAGAGAGTGGTCTTTGGAAAGAGTGAAGGTAAGTAGGAAAAAAATGGAAAAGAAATGGAAAAGACCCCAGCGGGGGCAGTGGAAGGAGGGGGCTGTAGACCAGTGAAGAATGATAGACGGACTGGTTTATGGTGCTTAGGGAATGAAAAAGGCACAAAAAATAAGAAGAGGGCCAATCGTCTGTTTGATGTTAAAAACAAAAGATGTTTTTAGGAGTCAGGTGAAGAAGAAGAAAACACAATGCCATTTTAAGGACATGACTTTTGGACTGGAGATGGAGTTGCCACATGAGGGTAGCACCTGAGACTCTGATGAGACCACCAAGGAAGGGTGGAGAGGAAGAACCGCAGAAAAACAGACCTGGGAGAGAAGAGCTGCTTCAGGTTTGCATTTATTAGGTGTTTCTGCGATGGTAATCAGTTTTCAGCAATTTACTGGTCACCTTAATGGTCTTAATATCCAAAGGAACGAGTTTGAAAAAAAAGTATTATCTAAGTGTGCCATTAATCTTACGATGCTTAATCTGAACTACAAAAGAAACTTTTATCTGAATCAAAGAAGAAATTCCAAATAAATCATGAGTAGATCTCCTGCTATATTTTGCAATTTTCTTTTTATAATTAGTTTTTTGATTTATAGGATGTTACTTTCTCTTGATTTCAAGAAGCCTGAGGCTTTGATAGCTTAATGTTTTTGATGGCCCGATTTCTTCAAATACTTCTTTTATATATTAACTTGTTTTTCCCTTAACATCTAAACATGAAAGGAGGACGCATCTTCTATTAGAATAAATGTATTATAAATGATTTTTTTAAATGTATTGTGGTTAGAAGCATTGTCTTCCAGTCTTCAATTTGACTTTACTATGTTCTGATATCATCTAACTCTCTGTCTTGAATTCTAACAATTTTATCCGAGACACTAAAAAGTTCACATTTTTTTTTTCCATCACTTGGTTCCAGAGCTGAATTAACATGGACTTTTAAAAATCACTTTGCTAATTTTATTTTATTTTTTAAAACCTTGACTGCCTGCATTTTCCTCATGGCTAAGAATGTGTTCTGGACCATGTGGGGATTATGCTAGTGAATAAGGCACAGTTACTTCCTTCAAGATTTCTCACAACCTAGCAGTTTCATAAGACAGAGATATAAGCAAAAAACTGAGGAGCTGAAAATCAGTTCCAGGCCAGAACAGTGGTGAGGCTGGTGCAGTTTTTATAACTTAAGATTACTTGTAACCTTAATACATAGATGCTTTCTCTCCAAGAGTTTTACTTTTCGTAATTTGACCTGAATATTTAACAAAAAAAGAATTGTAACAAAGAATATCTAAGTGTTTGTATAAGTGGATTAATGAATACAATGCAGGCACAAAGTAAAGAACACACAGGCATCAATTGGAAAAAAAAACAAAAACATTTTTTTCTGGAATTAAACTCTTTTCAAAAAGAGTTTCATTTCTCTGCTTGCTCTTTAAATAGAAGATAAAGATTTATAAGGATGTAAGTTTATGTTCCACCTTCAAATGTTAGACCTGGTCTTTGTAGACCAACATGAGCAGCCTTACAGCTCACCTACTATTTGTTTTAAGGTAAACATAGCAGTTCTTTTTTCACTCTTATCAAATTTCAAACTATTCTAGAAGCAGAAAAGTACACTTAACAAAAAGATAACATTCCTCAGAAAGAGGCCCTTGCTTAGAAATGTGAGTCTGTAAGGGTTTTGTGTGTGTGTGTGTGTGTTGCTTTTTATTTTTTAGATCTATAGGAAACTCCTGTGAGTGCTATGGAGATTTAAAATACTGAGAAACAAAAGATAAGGAAGGCCAAAGGGTTTACCGTTATTTTCGCCCAATGACAGCCTGCCACTAAAACAATCTACATTGTGTAGCAGAGCAGTTAAAATCGGTGTGGCCATCTGCAGACATTCCAGGCATTGTGGCCGGATGGCCAAAGACAATTCCCTCTTAATAACTGAGCACATTCATGCAAAACCCTAACTCGAAGTCTATGGAAAAGAAAATGATTGGATAAAAAAGTAACAGTCTGAAGACGAGGCTTCTCCACATGGAGGAAATAAACCATCACAACAATTATTTGGAAGAGTGATGGTGATGACAGAAGATTCAAATGACCAAAATTAGGTCCATGACTCTTGCCCCCAGCATGGTTTTTTGTTTTCTTGTTTTTCATTTAATGCACTACAGAAGCAGAAGAAAATAAATATCATATGACATATCACTGTGCATTAAAAAGCTCAGTGATTTCATATTCTAAAATAAAAGAAAAAAAGACCTTGGTAGCCTCCTATTAAATTATATCACTGACCCAAAATGTGGGCAGAAGTACCACCAAACTCTTTTGAAATCATGAATAATGAGTTCATTTCAATTAATCTGTGTGGGGTGCTAAGTCACTTCAGTCCTGTCTGACTCTTTGTGACCCTGTGGACTGTAGCCCACCAGGCTCCTCTGTCCATGAGCTTCTCCAGGCAAGGATACTCGAGTGGGTTGCCGTGCCCCCCTCCATGTGATCATCCTGATCCAGGGATCAACCTCACGTCTCTAACGTCTCCTGCGTTGGCAGGCGAGTTCTTTACTAGTGCCACTCCATATCTCTATGTTTTTGCAAATGAAATCCAAGGGAATGCAGCTAAATCGTGTTTCAAGTTCAAATAATTAAATACCGATAGATGCTTTCACTACTGTGATCGTCAAGAAGACACTTTGTAAAGTCAAACATGGAGGATGGCTGTTGACAAGCAAAGTCTACAATGTTCAAGTGAATCTGCATAAAACTGATCTGAGAGTTTGGTTTTGCTTCTAGCAGCAGCGCTTCAAACTATTTTTAAATGCAATTAAAATTGTATAGGTGGCATAAATCCAGAGAAGAACAGCTGTCCCTATTGATACGCCAATTGTGCAGAAGACAGTCTCATGGTTATTTTCACCATTCCATATTCACAATCTTCAAGAAATTTGGAAATAAATAAATGCTACCATATATCAAACATTAAAGTAAAGCTGTACATATTTTCTGATAGTTGGCAAGATCATTATTCATCAAATATGGATAATGTACTAGATATATTAAGAAGAGTATAGATTTTTTGGATGCTGTTATGATTTATCTTGTAATTATCATTAATTTGCATGAGTAAGTATCCATTTTTGAATAAAATAGTTTGATATTCTGTGAGAAAGCATCGGTGGACATATTTCTTACATTACTGAGATCTTGGCTGTGTTAGTCCTTGTTACTGCAATCTTTAGTGTTAAACCTTTTATACTCTTGAGCACAATAGCTTCTCAGGATGAGTGAATCAGATTTTTCCGGTGCCTATGATACTTCTTTATTATGAACTAACAGTTTTTACTCTTCTACTTCAGTGTTGTGGCATAATTTATCATATGATGAATTTTGTTAAAAGGCACTCCATCATGAATTGCCACAAATGTGGAACCTGTCCCCAAAATAATAATGGGTGTCTAACTTAAAGTCACAGGAAAATTTCATTTTACCTTTAAAAAGTTTATTTCACGTCCTTGTTTTTACTACTATCACAGACATATCTTAACAATTCTGAATGGGCCATTTGTAACACAAGAGCCTCTGCGGTTATCTGGAAATAGATAAACTGTGAGTTATGCAGATCTTTGATTTCTAACTTTATAATTTGTTTGAACTATGATTTTGCTTTCTAATCTGTAATGTACCTTATAATGATCTAGGTAAACTGTCTAATTTGCAGGTCTGGAAACTGCTGATTGTAGAAATTAAAAGAGAAAATCAGTGCAAGAAGCTAGCAGTGAGCCTGGCTCAATGTAAACAAAATGTTTGAAACGAAAAAAAAAAAAAAGGTTTATCTCATCAATAGGAATTTTTTTTTTGTTTTTTAGTATTTTCCTAATTTCTTAACCCTGTAATGCTCTAAACTCATTTTAGGTATTTTCTGCCTAGTCCTAGAATTAATCATTCATCCAAGTGGCCTTGGTACATATTATTAAAACCAATACAATATTGTAAAGTAATTAGCTTCTAATTAAAATAAATGAATTTTAAAAAATGTGGTATTAGAAATCGTGATCAGATGGACTGTCCTACTAGGGTATAATTTCTGTAGGCCACTCTCAATTCACGCGCGTGCACACACACACACACACACACCCTCGGCAGCTCCAGTGTGCATGCTCAGTAGCTTCAGTCTTGTCAGACTCTTTGACCCCATGGACTATAGCCCGCCAAACTCCTCTGTCCATAGAATTCTCCAGACAAGAATACTGGAGTGGGTTGCCATGCCCTCCTCCAGAGGATCTTCTCAACCCAGGGATCAAACCAGTGACTCCTGAAGCTCCTGCATTGCAGGCAGATTCTTTACTGCTGAGCTACTTTTCCAATGGGTGGCTCAGCAGTAATGAATTTATTATTTATTATATATAAATGTAATATATTTATTTCTATATATAATATTTGTTTTTCTTTTTTGTAGCACATCGTTTTGGAATCATATATTATGTAGCTTTTTCATACTGGATTCTTTCATTTTAATATCCATTTAAACTTCCTCAAAGTCTTTTATTGCTTGATGGCTCATTTCTTTTTATCACTGGCTAGTATTCCAATGTACGACAGCTGGCCTATCCTGTCACCTATTAAAGGCTACTGTAGTTGCTTCTCAAATCAGATCAGTCTCTCAGTCGTGTCCGACTCTTTGCGACCCCATGAATCGCAGCATGCCAGGCCTCCCTGTCCATCACCAACTACCAGAGTTCACTGAGACTCACGTCCATCGAGTCAGTGATGCCATCCAGCCATCTTATCCTCTGTTGTCCCCTTCTCCTCCTGCCCCCAATCCCTCCCAGCCTCAGAGTCTTTTCCAATGAGTCAACTCTTTGCATCAGGTGGCCAAAGTACTGGAGTTTCAGCTTTAGCATCATTCCTTCCAAAGAAATCCCAGGGCTGATCTCCTTGCTTCTAGTTAGGGGCAATTATTAAAGCTACTATAAATATTAATGTGTAGGCTTTGCACGGACCTAAGCTTTTTAATCAGTTTGGGGATTACTTTGGAGCCCGTTGCTGTGCTGTATAAGACAATTATGTCTAACTATGAGAAGCTACCACATAGCCTTCCGGAGCGTCTATGCTCGTCTGTATGCCCACCAGCAGTGAATGAGCATTCCTATTTCTCCCCATCCTCACCGGAATTTGGTATTGTCAGTTTTTTTCAATTTTAGCTGTTCTAATAGAAGTTAGTAATGCCTCATTATGGTTTCAATTTGCAATTCCTTGAAGGAAAATGACGTTGAGCATCTTTCACATGTTTATTTAGCTATCTCTGTATCTTTTGCACTGATGTGTTTCTTCAGAACCATTGCCCATTTTTAAGTTAATTTTTTTGCTCTATCTTCAATTCAAGTCCTTTATCAATTATGAGGTTTGAAAATATGGTTGCCTAGCCTGTGGTTTCATGTTTCATTCTTTCAAGAATGTCTTTGCAGAGCAAAAATTTTTAATTAAGTGTATATATATATATATATATATATACATATTATTCTTTTCTTTTATGGATCATGCTTTTGTTGTTGTATCTAAATACTTATCACCAACCCCCAAATCAGGTAGATTTTCTCCAATGGTTTCTTCTAGAAGCTTTGTGATACTGTATTTCATATATCTATATCATATGCATCCGTGTATGTTATACCTTTTGAGGTAATTTCTGTGAATTTCTAAGTTCTATGTGCTGGTGTTTTGTTATTTTTTAGACTCAATTTTTCAGTCATCATTTATTGAGAAGACTAATTTTTTTTTTCTGGCATTCCTTTTGCACCCTTGTCAAAAATCAGTTGATTACATATTTTAAGAAGACCCATCTTGTTTCTGGGGTCTCTATTCTACTCCAGTGACATATGTATGCATGCTTTTTCCAATGCTAATCTGCCTTAATTTTTGTCTCTGTATGGTATGTCTTAGGGTTGGGAGCATCAGACCTCCAGCTTTGTTCTTCTTCAGTATTGTGTTAGGGACTTTAGATCTTTGCTTCTCAATATAAACATAAGAATCAGTTTGTTCTTATCCACAGAACAGCTATTTTACTTGAAACAGTAATGTACTTGTAAACCAGTTAGGAAATAATTAATATCTTAATATTGAGTCTTTCAATTCTAGAAAATGAAACATCTTTCCATAAAGTTAGATCCTTTTTTCATATCAGTTTATATATATATATATATATAATATTTTGCTAGACTTATACCTAGGTATATGATTTTTGATACTATGTGTTTTTAATATTGAATTACAATTTTTCATTTTCCTATACAGGAAATCAATTAACTTTTGTATATTGATGTTGTAACTGTTGACCTTGCTATCATCACTTATGAGTTGCAGGTGTTTTTTATTTGCTATTTTCTTGGAATTTTCTATATAGAGAATCATGGCATGTGCCCAAAAAAAGAACGTTTAATTTCTTCATTCTCGATCTGGATACACTTTACTTTCTTTTGTCTTTTTGCATTCAATATAAGGCCGTTAGCAGCTGATATGAAAGTAAGGTGAAGGGGTAAGAGGAATACTCTGTAATATTATTATTAAAGGTCGATGTTTTGGTGCTTCTATGTGGTTTGGTTGTGCAGTTCATTATTTGTTCTCACCTTCACCCCAGCAGCTTAGTTGAGGCAGGAAGACAAAAGCGTTTTGTTGTTTTTGTCAGTTGCTAAGTTGTGTCCAACCCTCTGTGACCCCGTGGGCTGCAGCATGCCTGGCTCCCCTGTCCTTCACTGTCTCCCGGAGTTTGCTCAGATTCCTGTCCATAGAGTCGGGGTGCTAACTAACCTTCTCATCTAACCCTTCTCCATTTGCTTTCAATCTTTCCCAGTGACAGTCTTTTCCAATGAGTCAGCCCTTTGCATCAGGTGGCCAAAGTATTGGAGCTTCAGCTTCAACATCAGTCCTTCCAATGAATATTCAGGACTGATTTCCTTTAGGACGGACTGGTTGGATCTTCTTGCAATTCAAGAGACTCTCAAGAGTCTTCCCCAGCAACCCAATTCAAAAGCATCATTTCTTTGGTTCTCAGACTTCTTTATGGTGCAACTCTCACACCTGTACAAGACCACTGGAAAAACCATAACTTTGATGTTTATGGGCTAATTTCCTTCCCTCAAGTCAGGTAAACATCTGGGATTGTTTCAAAATGATTTCTCTCCCCTCCTTCTCTCCACACATCCTTCATAATGAAAGGTACTCCTAGAAACACTGAAGTTTTTGTGTTGCTGCTGTTATTTTTATTGTTTTCTGGACTCTTCTCTGTGTGAAACTCGTAGGAGTCCTGGAGGTAAATACCATAAAAATGTTGAACCTTCCCTTAAGTCATCAGCACCCAGAGTGTCCTCATTCTCACGCTGGTCTACACTCTGACCTCCGGTAAGTCTTTAGTTTCCATCGCATTCCAGGACACTTATGAGTCCACTGGCCCCTGCTGCCAGGAAACTGACGCAGTCTGTAATTCTCTGTGTTGCCCTATCTCTTCAGATTTTGGGGTGGTGATTTGACCTGAATCCTCAGTCTCTGATGAGTCCAAGTAAAGTCATTGGACTTCAGTTTTTTCCTAGGATTTTTCAAGTGGTATGTATGAAAGAGACAACCTCTAGGTTCCTTACCTTTTGCTGCTGAACCAAAAGTGAAGTAGTCTTTTAAAAGAGTTGATCCTTCTATTTATTCCCATGACTTCATCAGTATCACTCACTAAGGGACCACCATATTTGAACTGTGTAGTTTATTTATAGAAAGCACAGGGCTGAAGTTTTAAAACAACTCTATTTTCTTTTTCTCTTGTTTTCCTGCTAAAGCTGGTGTTAACTTCACAGCTGTCTTTCTGAGGGATAATAAAATTAAGAAGTTGTCCTCTCCGTACTGATTATCATAAAGGGCAACAACAATACACTCATAAGTGTAAGAAACAAGATTTTAGCAAAATAAATCAGACTCCATATTTCTATCTTTGAATTATTCATAGAATGTATTATATTGAATATCTTAGTATTTAGTATGCATTTCTTGAGCTAAATCTTGCTGAGATAAGATAAAATGTCTAAAGAGTACTATGGTCTTAAGTAATAGCCTTCGCAAGTATCATAAATTATATTAGCAAATTCCTGATCATAAGTATGTTTGTCTTTTTAATTTTTTTTACTTTATTTTTTATTGGAGTATAGTTGATTTATAATGTTGTGTTAGTTTCTGCGTGCTTGCAAAATTGCTTTAGTCGTGTCTGTCTCTATGATTCTATGGACTGTAGACATAGACTGTAGCCCACCAGGCCCCTCTATCCATGGGATCTTTCAGGCAAGAATATGGGATGGGTTGCTATGCCCTCCTCCAAGGGATATTCCTGAGGGGTCAAACCCACATCTTTTATGTCTACTGCAATGGCAGGTGGATCTTTACACTAGCACCACCGGGGAAGCCTAGTATACAGCAAAATGATTCAGTTGACTCAGTTTTATACATATCAGCTCAGTTCAGATCAGTCGCTCAGTCGTGTCTGATTCTTTACGACCCCATGAATCGCAGCACGCCAGGCCTCCCTGTCCATCACCAACTCCTGGAGTTCACCCAGACTCATGTCCATCGAGTCAGTGATGCCATCCAGCCATCTCATCCTCTGTCGTCCCCTTCTCCTCCTGCCCCCAATTCCTCCCAGCATCAGAGTCTTTTCCAAAGAGTCAACTCTTCGCATGACGTGGCCAAAACTGGAGTTTCAGCTTTAGCATCATTCCTTCCAAAGAAATCCCAGGGCTGATCTCCTTTAGAATGGACTGGTTGGATCTCCTTGCAGTCCAAGGGACTCTCAAGAGTCTTCTCCAACACCACAGTTCAAAAACATCAATTCTTCGGCGCTCAGCTTTCTTCACAGTCCAACTCTCACATCCATACATGACCACAGGAAAAACCATAGCCTTGACTAGACAAACCTTTGTTGGCAAAGTAATGTCTCTGCTTTTGAATATGCTATCTGGGTTGGTCATAACTTTCCTTCCAAGGAGTAAGTGTCTTTTAATTTCATGGCTGCAGTCACCATCTGCAGTGATTTTGGAGCCCAGAAAAATAAAGTCTGACACTGTTTTCACTGTTTCCCCATCTATTTCCCATGAAGTGATGGGACCGGAAGCACATGATCTTCGTTTTCTGAATGTTGAATTTTAAGCCAACTTTTTTACTCTCCACTTTCACTTTCATCAAGAGGCATTTTAGTTCCTCTTCACTTTTTGCCATAAGGGTGGTGTCATCTGCATATCTGAGGTTATTGATATTTCTCCTGGCAATCTTGATTCCAGCTTGTGCTTCTTCCAGTCCAGCGTTTCTCATGATGTACTCTGGATATAAGTTAAATAAGCAGGTGACAATATACAGCCTTGACATACTCCTTTTCCTATTTGGAACCAGTCTGTTGTTCCATGTCCAGTTCTAACTGTTGCTTCCTGACCTGCATACAAATTTCTCAAGAGGCAGATCAGGTGGTCTGGTATTCCCATCTCTTTCAGAATTTCCCACAGTTTATTGTGATCCACACAGTCAAAGGCTTTTGCATAGTCAATAAAGCAGAAATAGATGTTTTTCTGGAACTCTCTCGCTTTTGCCATGATCCAGCAGATGTTGGCAATTTGATCTCTGGTTCCTCTGCCTTTTCTAAAACCAGCTTGAACATCAGGAAGTTCACGGTTCACATATTGCTGAAGCCTGGCTTGGAGAATTTTGAGCATTACTTTACTAGCGTGTGAGATGCACGCAATTGTGCAGTAGTTTGAGCATTCTTTGGCATTGCCTTTCTTTGGGATTGGAATGAAAACTGACCATTTCCAGTCCTGTGGCCACTGCCGAGTTTTCCAAATTTGCTGGCATATTGAGTGCAGCACTTTCACAGCATCATCTTTCAGGATTTGAAATAGCTCAACTGGAATTCCATCACCTTCACTAGCTTTGTTTGTAGTGATGCTTTCTAAGGCCCACTTGACTTCACATTCCAGGATGTGTGGCTCTAGGTCAGTGACCACACCATCGTGATAATCTGGGTCGTGAAGATCTTTTTTGTACAGTTCTTCTGTGTATTCTTGCCATCTCTTCTTAATATCGTCTGCTTCTGTTAGGTCCATATCATTTCTGTCCTTTATCAAGCCCATCTTTGCATGAAAGTTTCCCTTGGTATCTCTGATTTTCTTGAAGAGATCTCTAGTCTTTCCCATTCTACTGTTTTCCTCTATTTCTTTGCATTGATCGCTGAAGAAGGCTTTCTTATCTCTCCTTGCTATTCTTTGGAACTCTGCATTCAGATGCTTATATCTTTCCTTTTCTCCTTTGCTTTTTGCTTCTCTTCTTTTCACAGCTATTTGTAAGGCCTCCCCAGACAGCCATTTTGCTTTTTTGCATTTCTTTTCCATGGGGATGGTCTTGATCTCTGTCTCCTGTACAATGTCATGAATGTCATTCCATAGTTCATCAGGCACTCTATCTATCGGATCTAGGCCCTTAAATCTATTTCTCACTTCCACTGTATAATCATAAGGGATTTGATTTAGGTCATACCTGAATGGTCTAGTGGTTTTCCCTACATTCTTCAATTTAAGTCTGAATTTGGCAATAAGGAGTTCATGATCTGAGCCACAGTCAGCTCCTGGTCTTGTTTTTGCTGACTGTTTTCATATTTTTTATTATAAGTTATTACAAGGTACTGAATATAGTTCCTCTACTAAGTAGGACATTGTTATTTATCTATTTTACATATAATAGATTGTATCTACTAATCCTCAAACTCCTACTTGTCTTTTGTTTAGGATTATTAATACTACAAGCTTTAAATAGATTTGATCCTATTTCATATTTTCTAATTTTATCTAAGCATAGTATCGATTCTTTTAAACATTCAATCCACATGCCTAGAAATTACTGATTGTCAAATTCATGCACTCTCCATAAAATTGAAACTCTGAAATTAGGGCGGTTCACCAGGAAAGGATAGCTTCATCTGAATCAATTTCAGTTTTCTAAGCTTTTCATCAAAACTCAAGATGAAATATTTTATGCTCTCTGACTAGGATGCATCTTTTTGCAGACAAATTTCTGGTGTTCTGAAGTTTGTAACAGAACTTTCATTATAGAGATCAGAAGAAGGATCGTGTAGAATTGAAGCTTCACAAAAAAATGAAAAGCAGAGTGTAAAATAAGCTGCAGCCTCACATTTTTGTGTGGAAAGTTGAAGTGAAAAAAATAGTCACAGTCAACTCTCTTTGGCAAGAAATCTTACCTGCTGAAAGAGGGTGAGATTTGAAAAGTGCTGCCATGGAAGAGAATTAATATTTACTGAGAAAATCCTAAGATCTGTGAACACTGACTTAGTATCTCCTGATTGAAATTGGGTAGAAGATAAGAAATTTAAAATACTCAGACTCATTTTAATTCAAAAATTCAAGTCCATGTCCAGTTAAATCAGGTGACTTTTATGAAAGTGGCTTTTTAAAAAAAGTATGCTATTTTTCTTTATACTTTTATTTATAGAAAATGAATACAAATTTTGATGTGTTAATTAGATGCTTATTCTTTCCTCAGAGAACCACCTGGATTTATCACATTCTTTTTTATAGCAGAGTCTTTCAAGTGATAGATAAATCAGTCGGAGATCTTAGTGAAATGCGTTCTCTGACCTTCTGTGTCTGGCAAGGGACTCATGAGTCTCTGTTTCTAAGCTCCAAGGGGGTGCTAGGGCTGTGTTAGGGACCACACTGATACTGCAAGTGTCCAGACTCCTGAATAGATGTGACGATGTGGTCAGAGGCATCTTGTGCTTTGCTTGTGCTTCTCTGTTGGGCACATTTTCAGAAATTGATTTCTAATTGAGTTGGTATGTCACCCTGACTACACATTAGTAGCTAGCCACAGGCATTCGAGAACTACAAGACATTTTAATATTGCCCTATCAACCCTACTGTAGCAATGTGGCTAAGAAACTGTAGCAATGACAGATCCAGCTTGTTTCAGGAAGGTGTGAGTACTGTGGCTTTCCCTGTGTATGATGTCATCATGCAACTAAATTTTATTAAGTATCTACTGTTGGTAGGGAATTATGTAGCATGCTGTGTACACAAACATAGCCCTGCCTTTATGGCAAAGTGTCAATAATTTTGCATACTTACAATATATGCATTTTATTGTATTTTTATTCTCCATTTCAGTTTAAAAATTATAAGATCAGATCAGATCAGTCACTCAGTCATGCCTGACTCTTTGTGACCCCATGAATCGCAGCACGCCAGGCCTCCCTGTTCATCACCAACTCCCAGAGTTAACTCAGACTCAAGTCAGTGATGCCATCCAGCCATCTCATCCTCTGTCGTCCCCTTCTCCTCTTGCCCTCAATCCCTCCCAGCCTCAGAGTCTTTTCCAATGAGTCAACTCTTCGCATGACGTGGCCAAAGTACTGGAGTTTCAGCTTTAGCATCATTCCTTCCAAAGAAATCCCAGGGCTGATCTCCTTCAGAATGGACTGGTTGGATCTCCTTGCAGTCCTAGGGACTCTCAAGAGTCTTCTCCAACACCACAGTTCAAAAGCATCAATTCTTTGGTGCTCAAGCCTTCTTCAGTGTCCAAACCTCACATCCATACATGACCACAGGAAAAACCATAGCCTTGACTAGACAAACCTTTGTTAGCAAAGTAATGTCTCTGCTTTGGAATATCCTATCAAGGTTGGTCATAACTTTCCTTCCAAGGAGTAAGCATCTTTTAATTTCATGGCTGCAGTCACCATCTGCAGTGATTTTGGAGCCCAGAAAAATAAAGTCTGACACTGTTTCCACTGTTTCCCCATCTGTTTCCCATGAAGTGATGGGACCAGATGCCATGATCTTCGTTTTCTGAATGTTGAGCTGTAAGCCAACTTTTTCACTCTCCACTTTCACCTTCATCAAGAGGCTTTTTAGTTCCTCTTCGCTTTCTGCCATAAGGGTGGTGTCATCTGCATATCTGAGGTTATTGATATTTCTCCTGGCAATCTTGATTCCAGCTTGTGCTTCTTCCAGTCCAGCATTTCTCATGATGTACTCTGCGTAGAAGTTAAATAAACAGGGTGACAATATACAGCCTTGACGTACTCCTTTTCCTATTTGGAACCAGTCTGTTGTTCCATGTCCAGTTCTAACTGTTGCTTCCTGACCTGCACAAAAATTTCTCAAGAGGCAGATCAGGTGGTCTGGTATTCCCATCTCTTTCAGAATTTCCCACAGTTTATTGTGATCCACACAGTCAAAGGCTTTTGCATAGTCAATAAAGCAGAAATAGATGTTTTTCTGGAACTCTCTCGCTTTTGCCATGATCCAGCAGATGTTGGCAATTTGATCTCTGGTTCCTCTGCCTTTTCTAAAACCAGCTTGAACATCAGGAAGTTCACGGTTCACATATTGCTGAAGCCTGGCTTGGAGAATTTTGAGCATTACTTTACTAGCGTGTGAGATGCACGCAATTGTGCAGTAGTTTGAGCATTCTTTGGCATTGCCTTTCTTTGGGATTGGAATGAAAACTGACCATTTCCAGTCCTGTGGCCACTGCCGAGTTTTCCAAATTTGCTGGCATATTGAGTGCAGCACTTTCACAGCATCATCTTTCAGGATTTGAAATAGCTCAACTGGAATTCCATCACCTTCACTAGCTTTGTTTGTAGTGATGCTTCTTAAGGCCCACTTGACTTCACATTCCAGGATGTGTGGCTCTAGGTCAGTGACCACACCATCGTGATAATCTGGGTCGTGAAGATCTTTTTTGTACAGTTCTTCTGTGTATTCTTGCCATCTCTTCTTAATATCGTCTGCTTCTGTTAGGTCCATACCATTTCTGTCCTTTATTGAGCCCATCTTTGCATGAAAGTTTCCCTTGGTATCTCTGATTTTCTTGAAGAGATCTCTAGTCTTTCCCATTCTGTTGTTTTCCTCTATTTCTTTGTATTCATCGCTGAAGAAGGCTCTCTTATCTCTTCTTGCTATTCTTTGGAACTCTGCATTCAGATGTGTATATCTTTCCTTTTCTCCTCTGCTTTTCACTTCTCTTCTTTTCACAGCTATTCATAAGGCCTCCCCAGACAGCCATTTTGCTTTTTTGCATTTCTTTTCCATGGGGATGGTCTTGATCCCTGTTTCCTGTACAATGTCATGAACCTCATTCCATAGCTCATCAGGCACTCTATCTATCAGATCTAGGCCCTTAAATCTATTTCTCACTTCCACTGTATAATCATAAGGGATTTGATTTAGGTCATACCTGAATGGTCTAGTGGTTTTCCCTACTTTCTTCAATTTAAGTCTGAATTTGGCAATAAGGAGTTCATGGTCTGAGCCACAGTCAGCTCCTGGTTTTGTTTTTGCTGACTGTATAGAGCTTCTCCATCTTTGGCTGCAAAGAATATAATCAATCTGATTTCGGTGTTGACCATGTGGTGATGTCCATGTATAGAGTCTTCTCTTGTGTTGTTGGGAGAGGGTGTTTGTTATGACCAGTGCATTTTCTTGACAAAACTCTATTAGTCTTTGCCCTGCTTCATTCCGTATTCCAAGGCTAAATTTGCCTGTTACTCCAGGTGTTTCTTGACTTCCTACTTTTGCTTTCCAGTCCCCTATAATGAAAAGGACATCTTTTTTGGGTGTTAGTTCTAAAAGGTCTTGTAGGTCTTCATAGAACCGTTCAACTTCAGCTTCTTCAGCGTTACTGGTTGGGGCATAGACTTGGATTACTGTGATACTGAATGGTTTGCCTTGGAAATGAACAGAGATCATTCTGTCATTTTTGAGATTGCATCCAAGTACTGCATTTCGGACTCCTTTGTTGACCGTGATGGCTACTCCATTTCTTCTGAGGAATTCCTGCCCTCAGTAGTAGATAGAATGGTCATCTGAGCTAAATTCACCCATTCCAGTCCATTTCAGTTTGCTGATTCCTAGAATGTCGACATTCACTCTTGCCATCTCTTGTTTGACCACTTCCAATTTGCCTTGATTCATGGACCTGACATTCCAGGTTCCTATGCAATATTGCTGTTTACAGCATTGGACCTTGCTTCTATCACCAGTCACATCCACAGCTGGGTATTCTTTTTGCTTTGGCTCCATCCCTTCATTCTTTCTGGAGTTATTTCTCCACTGATCTCCAGAAGCATATTGGGCACCTACTGACCTGGGGAGTTTCTCTTTCAGTATCCTATCATTTTGCCTTTTCATACTGTTCATGGGGTTCTCAAGGCAAGAATACTGAAGTGGTTTGCCATTCTCTTCTCCAGTGGACCACATTCTGTCAGATCTCTCCACCATGACCCGCCCATCTTGGGTTGCCCCAGGGGCATGGCTTAGTTTCATTGAGTTAGACAAGGCTGTGGTCCTAGTGTGATTAGATTGACTAGTTTTCTGTGAGTATGATTTCAGTGTGTCTGCCCTCTGATGCCCTCTTGCAACACCTACCGTCTTACTTGGGTTTCTCTTACCTTGGGCATGGGGTATCTCTTCACGGCTGCTCCAGCAAAGCGCAGCCAATGCTCCTTACCTTGGATGAGGGGTATCTCCTCACCGCCACCCTTCCTGACCTTCAACGTGGGATAGCTCCTCTAGGCCCTCCTGTGCCCGAGCAGCCACGGCCTGGGGTTGGTCCTCCCGGCCACTGCCCCTGGCCTTGGGCTTAAGGGCGTGGGGTATCTCTTCTCCTGACCTTGGTAAACTATTTAAAATATGTTGAAAAGCATATAAGGATATAACAAAGACAAAATATTAAAATGTGCTTTGACAAGTTCTTATATTTATTAAAATACAAATATTTTAAATACAAATCTATTTTTAACAGACTATAATGAAATATAAATACATTAAAATAAATATATTAAAATAAAATGTATTAAAATGAAATACAAATAACATATATTTGTAAGGTTTTCACAACTTGGGTATATAGCAGAATTTGATGATATTTTCATTTTATCTATATATCCGCAAGTTTCTTAGTTATAGCAATGCTGTTGTTGTGTGTATAATCTCATATTCTCTTGTACAGACTCTTGTATGATCACTTTTTTGGGTAACAGGAGTTCAATTTTTTTCTTTTCATGTGTTTCTTTACATACTTACTGACTTGCTTGTATCTTGTTTTACTATCTACAGCCTTGGGTACAACGTCCTGCGTAAGGAGTCGTGGTGCTAACCCTTGTCTCTTCCATTGGTTCAGGCACTGGTTAAAATTTCACCACTAGATATTATTTGGATAGATTTTTTGAAAGTTATTGTCTATCAAACAAAGGAAAATATCATCTATCTTCAGATTCCAGATACATTGTTTTGATTTCATTTATTGCTAGTTGATTTAACCAAGTTTTAATGTCGACTGAAACGATCACATTACTCTCCTCCTCTAATCTGTGAATATGATGTGAAGAATTTCATATATCTTTATCCTGACATTAATGATACCATTCCAGTCATCCTAGGATGAATTTCGTTCATTGATGATATATTGTTGACTCTTTTCATTTTGGTGAGAGTGCTGGGGGGTGCTGATATTATATTTAACATTTTTGCCTAAGCTTTGTGATTTGCCTAAATTTCTCCTTGTCTGGTTTTGCTATCAGAGCTATAGTAGCCTCATAAAATGAATCTGGAAACTCTATTTTTCAGTTCTCTGGAACAGTTTATATAATTTAAGGATTGCGTGTTCTTTTAAGATTTTATAGAACTTGGTTATAAAACTGTCTGGGCCTGGTGTTGTTTTGTGTGTGGGAGGTGGGTGGAAAGGAGGGTAAATGTTAAACTGTAGCTTCTACAGCTTTAATTTCACAAGCGGTTGGTTAAGGTTTGTATTTCATTTTCAGTCAGTTTTAACAATTTTTATGTTAAATTATATGTTTAAAAATATTTATTTTATATAGGTTTGAAAGCTATTTATATTATTATTTTGTTTTTTAAACTATCAAACTTATGGTCATATATTGCTTCAGTTTCTAATGTTGGTATGCATGTGTGTTTTTTGTATCTCCTTGACTGATCACATAAAGGATTTATCCATTGGATTCATCTTACTAAAAAAAAAAAATCACATTTTTTAAAAACCGTATTTTCTCTAGACTCTGTCTTCTGATTAAATTAATCGATAGATTTCCTGTTTATCATTCCTTTACTTCATTATTTCTTGTGCCTACTTTTTTGCTGTTTTTCTACATCTCTGGACAAAATAGTCATCATTGCAATTTTTAACCCTCTTTCTAACTGAATGAGTATATTTTAAGACTGCAAATTTCCTTCAAATTACTGCTGTAGTTGCAACCTAATTTTCATGTATACTGTTTTCAAGCTTGTGTTGTATTGTGCTTAGTTGCTCAGTCGTGTCCAACTCTTTGTGACCCCATGGACTGTAGCCTACCACGAACCTCTGTCCATGGGGATTCTCCAGGCAAGAATACTGGAGTGGGTTGCCATGCGATCCTCCAAGGGAGTCTTCCAACCCAGGGATCGAACCCAGGGCTCCTGCATTGCAGGCAGATTCTTTACTATCTGAGCCACCGGGGAAAACCATTTTCAAGGTTAGTCAGAACTAAGTCCTTTGTATTTTGTTATTTCATTTTTTAACCTGAGAATTCTTTAAAGGTGAGTATTTTGTTTTCCAAAGTATAAAGCTTTGTGGATGTTTTAAAATATGAATCTTTAATTTTGTGATATATGCATAATATGTCTATCTTTTTACTTGTTGAGACTTTTTCTATGTTCTATACTGGTAATTGGAAATAGTCTATGTATCATTCAAAATCATATGTACTTCAAAGTCTTACATATTGTCTAATTTTGGATCTCTCTCTTTCACCAACCTTGTTAATTGCATTTTTCTCTACTTCTTTTCAGATAATGTCACTTCTATCATGATTTCTTGAGAAAGAATTGTTATACATAAGGGGTGCTAAAATTTCTAAATATTTTGTACATAATATTCAGAATTAATTGCTACTATTTATCTCACGTACCTCTACTAGATCTCCTCAAAACATTCTGCTTTGTTAGATATTTACATTTTTGTTTCTTTTTAACTTCAAGCAGCCTGTCAGCCATCTTCTATTTTGTGTGCATACTTTATTCTCTTAAGTACCGTAAACCAGCACATCTATCATTCTTTCAGCGGTATTTGCAGCCCCTGCGATGCTTAGCCTTCTGTTGCCCCTGCCAGGGTCACCCCCATTTCTTTTTACATGAATTTCCTACCTACCTTCACTCTTTCAGAAGACCATAGTCTAACTGCAGCTAGAACGATTGAACTAAAACAAAATCAAGTCAATCATTCTGTCCCACTTAAAAGCTTTGATGGCTTTCCGTTGTCTGTGAATCAGCCCCTTTACAAACACGTAAGAGATGCTCCACTGTGTGGTTTCAATCTGCCTCTCACCTACACCTTGATCTTACTCCCTTCTCTTTCACCCTTTAAGCATGCTGAATTGCTCACTTGGCAGATGCTCTGTCATCTCAATACTACATGCTAAGCCAGTGGTTCTCAAACTCGTCCTTGGCCCAGCAGCATCAGTCCCACCTTATGACTTACGAGACATGCATGTTGTGGAATTACAGCCCAGACCCACTGATTCAGAACCCTGAGGGTGGGGCCGAGCAGCCTATCGTGTATCAAGCCTACAGATGTTTCTGATGAAGGCCACAGTGTGAGAACCCTTCCCACAGTTATTTCTTCTGTTTGAGACAATCCTCCTTCTCTCCCTAAACCTGCTTTGAAAACGGTCTCATGCTTCAGACTCAGGTACCTTATCATCAGGGCAAAGCAGACCTTTAAGTCAGGTTGAGTACAGTTGCTATACGCAGCTGCGGCGCAGCACACTTTTCTGATATGTGTTGTTGTCTTGCTATATGCCAATCACTCTGTCCTGAAAGCCTTCTGTGGGAAAGATGGGTTCTTTGCCGTGTATGTTCAATGCTTGTCACATACCTAGAAGGTAGGTGATTCAGAAGAATCTTTAAATGAATGAGAAGATGGCTTTAGCAATGTTTTGTTTATTGAAATCAGTCCTTCACACTCTCTCTCTCCTCATTTTCCAGGCGTATTTCCTGAGGGAACCGATATCAAAGAAGTCTGAACCTCAGATATTATTTTCTGTCCTTTCTCTGTCAAATATAAGCCTCTTGGTAGGAATATACACACAAACACACTTTTTAAAAGTCTATTCCACTTTTTTTGAGGTCGGTGATGGATGGGTTAGAATTGTGTAAAGATGTGAATTATCTACATCTATAGATATTGTAGGGGGATAATTTGTTCTAATACAGACTCAAACTTCAATTTATTCAATGAATCAATACTCTTTAAGAATTCACTCTAAGGAGAATGGTGTGAGGTGTTTTCAATAGATTGCTACAGCTGTGTTTACAGGTGAACCTGGAAAGGAGAGGCTGGGGTCAGAGTTTGAACTGCCAGATGTGAATTGAAGTGCAAGAGGTTAATGGTTTGTACTCTTTTCCTCATTCTTCACTTTCTACCTTTGATGACCTCACCCTGCCCTTTATGCTCTGGGGTTATTTCACCTACAAGGACTCTGTTTTCATTTGTCTGCATTTAGTTATGCATTCTCATCTATATTAAGAATCAATTTTATTCATTATACCAAGAAGTCTGCAGATCTATTGTTATTATATATTTTGTAGTTATACATAATTTCATTTTGGATTTTAACTTGTCTAGCTATATTTTCCAAGTTATATTCATTTGCTTGTATCTGTATTCATTTTGCACTCATGTAAATTTTTAGTCACTTTTGTGATTGCTTTAAATATATATTTTTAATTCCTGTACTTTATTATTTTTATTACTATATATTTATATTGATATTTTCTTTGTTTAATTTGATTAAATTTTTCTTTGCTTAGCTATTTTTAGTTTCAAATTTCTACTTTAGATTTTACATTATATTATCTTAATTTTATAGTTTTATGTTTAAATTTCCTATTTTTATTTCTTAATTTTTTTATGTTTCAGCTCTATTTTTATTTGTTCTCCTGTCTCTTAACATTTGCATGTGGACTTATATTTTAGCATGTTAATTACAGTTTACTCATGCATTATTTCAAGATCTGTTGCTTTGAATACTATGGATTATTTTTCATCAACAACAAAATCAACAGGCAGCCTCCTAAATGAGGGAAAATATTTTAAAATCATGTATCTGAGAAGAAGTTTATATTCAAAATATATAAAAAGCTCAGTCAACTTAATACCAAAAAAATAACAGTCCAATTTTACAAAGGGCAAAAGATTTGGATACACACTTTTTAAAGGAAGACACACAGATGGCCAACAGGTAATAAAAGAAAAAACAAGTTCAACATTGCTAATTATCAGTTCAGTTCAGTTCAGTCGCTCAGTCGTGTCTGACTCTTTGCGACCCCATGAATCGCAGCACGCCAGGCCTCCCTGTCCATCACCAACTCCCAGAGTTCACTCAAACTCACGTCCATGGAGTCGGTGATGCTATCCAGCCATCTCATCCTCTGTCGTCCCCTTCTCCTCCTGCCCCCAATTCCTCCCAGCATCAGAGTCTTTTCCAATGAGTCAACTCTTCATATGAGGTGGCCAAAGTACTGGAGTTTCAGCTTTAGCATTATTCCTTCCAAAGAACAACCAGGGCTGATCTCCTTCAGAATGGACTGGTTGGATCTCCTTACAGTCCAAGGGACTCTCAAGAGTCTTCTCCAACAACACAGTTCAAAAACATCAATTCTTCAGTGCTCAGCCTTCTTCACAGTCCAACTCTCACATCCATACATGACCACTGGAAAAACCATAGCCTTGACTAGACGAACCTTTGTCAGCAAAGTAATGTCTCTGCTTTTGAATATGCTATCTAGGTTGGTCAGAACTTTCCTTCCAAGGAGTAAGCGTCTTTTAATTTCATGGCTGCAGTCACCATCTGCAGTGATTTTGGAGCCCCCAAAAATAAAGTCTGACATCAGGGAAATGCAAATCAAAACCACAATTAGATGTCACCTTACAGCTTACAGAAGGGGAACTATTATCAAAAAGGCAAGAAATAACAAGTGTTGGTTGGCAAGGATGTGGAGAAATGAAAACCCTTTTCCCACCTTTGGCAGGAATGTAAACTGATGAAGCCACCGTGCAAGAAATGTACGGAGGTTCCTCAAAAAATTGAAAATACTCACGTCTTAAACACAGTAACTCACAGAAAACTAATTCTTGCATTTTCCTTTACTTATCTCCTGGAGATGCCCCTCCCCTGCATAATATGAATACCTAGAAAACCGTATGACCCATATTTTATACTTGCCATATTCTGTTCTCGTCTCCTTTCCTTTCCCAATCCTACCATCCTCTACCATCAAGTCAAAATGACATTATTAAAGAAACTCCAGGGAGTAAAAAGAACTCTCAAGATAAAATGTCAATCATGCTTGTTCTATTATGTACTCTTTATTAAAAATCAGTTTATGTTAAATGATATGCATTAATATTCTAATTTTCATATTATAATCAGTTAATTAGTAGTAATTAGTACAGTTTAGCCCAAAATAGCTGCCTTAAATTGTATGTGCTCTTTGTAATGTTACGTATGCCTCTGTGACATTTAACTATCTAAAGAAATTTCTTTTTGAAAGAACAGTTTGAAACATTAAAAAAGATCATAGAAGTACTTTGTTTTCTTTCGAACTGACAATGCCTTAAAATGAACTCTAAAGAGCATGCTTAAGGTAAATGATGTCAACTGGAATTTGAAGGGACAGTGTATAATTTTTATAGTACTTGTAGTGCAGAGCATAATCCCCCCCTCAAAGATGTCTATATTATAGTCTCTGAACCAGGGAACATGTCAATTTATGAGTCAAAAGAGACTTTACAGACATGATGAAGAATTTTGTGATGGGAAATGATACTGGATTATTCAGGTGAATCCAGTGTGCTGATGAGGATTCCTATAAGAGGGAGGGAAGAGTCAGAAAGAGAAAATGAGGGATAACAAAGGCAGTGCAGGCCAGGCTTAGAGATTTGAAAATGCTAGTTTGCTGGTTTGGAAGATGGAGAATGGTGTCTTGAGCCAAAGAATGCCTTTTCTGATGCTGGGGAGGCAGAGATGGAATCTCCCCTAGAGACTCCAGAGGGTGCTCAGACCTGACGACACCTTCATTTGGACCTGGTTACACTTGTCTCCCACTCGTGACCTCCGTAACTGTAAGATACTACATTTGTGCTGTGTTAAGCCAATAAGCTTGTGGTAATTTGTTACAGCAACAATAGGGAGCCTAATAGGGCATTCTAGAATCACTCTGTAAGGTTGCTGATGAATCCTTTTCAATAGGATACACTTTGGTAGTGATTTCTGTGTCAGTTTATGTAGCTGTGGCCATTCATGTTCAGTGAGGGGCTCTGAAGTGGTGACAGAGAGAGACCAACTCTGCGGTGGATATGAGGCGACTTATGATGACTGGGCTTGCTCCGATAGCGCAGTGGTAAAGAAGGCACCGGCAATGCAGGAGACCCAGCACACACAGGTTCGATCCCTGAGTCGGGAAGATCCCCCGGGGGATGAAATGGCAACCCACTCCAGTATTCCTGCCTCGGAAATCCCATGGACAGCGGAGTCTGGTGGGCTACCGTCCGAAGCGTTGAAACGAGCCGGGTATGACTGAGCACACACACACGGGAGGACTGGGAAGTTCAGAGCAGCAGACAGAGCTGAAGCTCTCCCCACTGATGATCGATCATCAGAAACGCCCCCTCCTGCCCAGTCTGCGGCCCACACTTGGTAGTAGGGCATTTCCACACAGCATCTCTGCTGCTGCCTCTCAAGTTATCGTCTCATCCCCTCCAGCAGCTCACAAGGACTACCTACATCTTAGAAGAGCCCGCCCACGCAGAGACCGAAAGGAAAAATGAGAAATGCACGTGGTATTTGTTACGGAGAGCCTTTTAATTTCTGTGAGAGTTCTCTTACATTTTCACACGCCTTATAAAATCCAGAAGGACTTCCCTGGTGGTTCAGTGGGAGAGAGTCTGTCTGCCAAGCAGGAGACCCGGGTTGTATTCCTTGGTCCAGAGGAGCCCCTGGCGTAGTCAATGGCAACCCACTCCAATATTCTTGCCTGGAGAATTGTGTGGACAGAGGAGACTGCCGGGCTACAGCCCATGGTTACAAAGAGTCGGGCATGACTGAGTGAAATTCCAGAACTAGTCTTTTCTTTCAGGGGTTGGTTGGGGCTGGCGGGGATGAATCTATTTATCAATTCTGAAGCAACTCAGAAACTCTTTTGAAAATATTGCTATGGATATTAGAAAAAAAAGTAAGATGTTTCCTTTCTGACATTTAGCCAACTGTAAATAATAAAAAATAAGAAAACTATTTGTTTAACTTCTAGGAAGAACGCAACTACTGAGAAAGTCTGAATTCGAATGCCTTTTAACAAATCAACACAATCTTTGTGTTTTTTTCTCTTCTCCTGTTTTCCAAGTTTGACTATACATTTTTTCACAACAAAAATTTGCCCAAACATAAGGAACATAAAATGCAAACACATTGCATTTCCAGGTTAACTAGAGACATAAAATGGTGACATTCTATTGCTATATCCGAATGCCCTCATTAACGTATGACAGTGCTCTTTACAGAAGTAGGAGAGACTAAATGTGAATAAATCTTATTTAGCTGGCTCCATTTAACACTTGAAAAAATCTGTGAGTCATGCCATAAGGGCTGTGCATAAAACACACAAAGAAAAAAAAAAAAGAGTTTTTCCCAGTGACAATCACCAAGTAGTTGGGCTTGATGGTTTTTTAGCAGCTGTGTGCAAATCATTATGTATCAATGGCCATGGGGAAACATTGTCAACATCTGGAGTTTTTATTAAACAAATACCAGCAGCTACCATTTGATTGCTCTTTCCCCAAGCAAAGATTAAATAATCGTCCATCAGACACCTGCTGCATGAGATTCATCACAGCACCCCTTCTTGTCCGTCAAACGTAAAGTGGCATCTTTTTTGCGTTCTCCAGCACACAAAAGTTGTGTGTGTGTGTGTGTGTGTGCGTGATTAAAACTGGAAACAGAAGAAAAGGACACTGATTAATGAGAAACACATTCTTCCTTAGTTAAATGAGAATTAAAAAAAAAAATGAAAATGAGATCCTTGCATTATAACAGAGCCATGTAATTTTCCTGTGAATTTTGGATTCCATGTGCTCTTTTTATTATAGTATTAAATACTTGGAATGAATCATAATGAATTCCAAAGATAGGAATGGTGGGGACCCATTACAACAAGAGCTATCAGAGTTGGATAAGGGAGACCATGTATTTGCATAAATGTGTTCACGTAAGTTTAAGAGCTTTTTGTCTAGGAAATGAAGCTGTGGATCTTAAATATCAATGGGAATTTTACCAATGCTATGCAATGGTCATACTAAATGCAAACATGGTTTTCACCTCGCATATGCCAACACCTTTCGCAAAAACAACTGATCTCTCCAGTATGAAGGAGTACAAGTACAGGGGCTTTCCTGAGGGTCCCGTAGTTAAGACTCTGTCTTCTGATGCAGGGGGTGCAGGTTCGATCCCTGGTTGGGGAGCTAAGATCTTGTGTACCTTGAGGCCAAAAATTAAAAACATAAAACAGAGCAATATTGTAACAAATTCAATAAAGATTTTAGAAAACAGTCCATGTTTTTTTTTTAAAGAAGTTCAAGTATAGCAGTGTTATTAAAAAGTATCTTTTGAAACTATTTGTATCCATGCTACTGAAAATGTGGCCCTCAGACCAATGATATGAATCACCCGGAAACTGGTGAGAAATGTAAATTGCTAGACCCCACACTAATCTCCTGGATCAGTTTTTGCAAATGTGACCTAGTATCTTGATTTTAGGTTTTCCTAGGTAGTGCTAGTGGTAAAGAACCTCCCCTGTAAAAATTCAATGCAGGAGATGTAAGAGACATGGGTTCAATCCCTGGGTGAGGAAGATCCCCTGGAGGATGGCTTGGCAACCCACTCCAGTATTCTTGCCTGGAGAATCCCATGGACAGAGGAGCCTGGTGGGCTACAGTTCATGAGGTCAGTGATTAGTACTCGAGATAAGTTAGAGAACCAAGGCTAATGTGATTTAGGGGCATCAGTAACTTGAATTTATTTGTCAAATACTGAGAAAATTCAAATTTAACACAACCCCGAAATGATTGATCTTACAGGAAATTCATGGTCTAATATGAAGTTTTCAAACACACCTCATGAAAATAACTTCCCTCATATTTCATTTTGTAAAAACACTCAGATATGTGGAACTAGATACATTGAAGACTTTCTCCAAATTTAGTTAAAAAAAAATATATATATATGTTTTTAGTGGTTCAGTTAGGTGAGATGGAATAAAAAATAGTTGGAGTAAGAAAAATCCTCAAAGCTAAAGGAAAAATATTCCTGGTGCCAGAGTGTTTGAAAGGGCTTTCTAGATTATAAACCTAGATATAATGATTAAAATTATATTTTTCGAGTGCGAATTGAATTAGTATTACTCTGGTGTAGGCTTTTGGCTGTTCAGATGTTGTAAAGCATATTTAGACACTAGTAAGTGCATCATTTAGGTGTGTTTTCAAATGAAGTTAGTGAACTAAGCCTGACTTAAAATGGGAGTTAATTATATTCGCATAACAAAAATGTGTTGCTAGGAAAGTTGCTGGAATAATATCAGCAATTTGCAATTCTCTTGCTTTGCTTTCATGGTTGCAATACATCAGCAAGTTCATGTTCAAGGCAAGTGGAAGGGGAGAACGCCCAGCATGAGACCCTTTCGTCTCTTTAATCAGAAGAGCAAATCTTTCTTTAAAACCCTCCAATGGGCCTTGGATTAAGGCTCACGGCCCCATGAAGCCACCTTGAAAGGCAAGCGAATGACTTTTACACCATGCCTGAATAGCCAGACCACGGCTGCCACTAACAAGATGGACAGAATCCAGATCATTTTTCAGATCAATAATTCTATGATCAATAGACATTTGTTTAGTGGTTAATGTCAATTACCAGCCTGTTCTTGAAGCAGGCTAGTTCTTGAAACCCTGCAAACGTGTTTAAAGATGAGCATCTGTTTCTAGGCTCCTGGTCTCTAAGGATTCTGATTGGTTGAATACACGTGATAGGAAAAACCTGAGCAGTCATTTTCTCGTCTCCTACCTCCAACAAGATAGCTTAATATAAAACAGATGTTTGTAGCTTACAGCCCACACTTCGAGGACGATGCACTACCCGACTGTCTTCAGTGACCTATTCTAGTACCTCTCTGCACGGTACCTCAAGGATGCTCACCCAGGACATCGGACTTTGTCAAGCACATCCCTAACAGCCGCAGGGAGCTGAACTCGATGAACTTTCAAGGTCTCTTTTAAGGCTATTATCAGCTTTGCTGCTTGTGTAGTCTCAGGACTTGTTTATATCCACATGAGGTCAACGCTTCCTCCCTCCTATTAATTTTCCTGCCATCTGTGCTGCCAGATGTAGTGAGAACAGGGGCGGCTCTCCACCCTGGGGAAGAAAAGGCAACTCCGCCTCACAGCTCTGCCCCTGGCTCAGAACTGATTCTTCTTTTTGTTGCAGGAGATCTATGCTCTTGTTCACCAAAAGGAAAGGTCTGGGTATACAACAAGCTGAAAATCTCTCTCTGTTTGATGCAAAGAAGACTCAACCTGAGTGCATAATATGGCACACATTACTTTTGCTATTCGTAAAATATTTTTGAAATGTGCCTACCGGCTAGAGGTATGCTGGGTTGGTGGTTTGGTTTTATTGAGTGATTGACTGAAGATAAGTGGGATAAGATCCACTTGGAGAAGGAATTCAGAGGAGCATAAAGTAAAGAAAATCGGGGCCTGGAATTAATTTATGAAAGGGGTAGACAAGACATCAGCTTCTCCTGCCATTCCTGGAGCAGGCTTATAAATGCCCCCCCAAATATGAGATGCACCCAGATAGGGAAGATGTGCCTTGTGGATGGCTTGCTTCTTCTGGCTCTTCAGTGTCTTCCTTATTCATTTGAACCTCTGAAATTCCAGCACTGAGAATGATGGAAAATGTTGAGGAATTATTGCTGAGCTTTGAGCCACCCTTTTATGGACTGTGTGAGCCTGAGAGGTCTTCCAAAGTCATCCATCTATCTTATTTCACGTTACAGAGGCAGCGATGCCAGCATGTGGAGATGCCTTTTTCAGACCAAGCTACCTGTTAGAGAGAAAGCAACTCATGCTTGTAATAATTAATTCAACACGTTTGACACGTTAATATTTTAGTTACCTTTCACAACTACAAATCCTAGCAACCGAATTGAACTTTGTATTTATCAAGTAGAAAAATCACTTCTCTTTATATGAGTCCTGGTAGTTTTTAGGAGCAAGTTTACATTAGGATCAAACCATTCCTAACGCTCTCACGATGCTCACAAAAGTGAGATAGTCAACTGAATTGAATAGGAAATGATTGTAACAAAATCCTAGTACCAGTACTACTGCTAACACTCACAGTAACAGTAATAATAGCGTATTGGGTTTCCCTGGTGGCTCAGATGGTGAATATTTTGCCTGCAATGCAGGAGACCTGGGTTCAATTCCAGGTCTCTTATAGAATTATGGATCTTATGGAAGATCCCCTGGAGAAGGAAATGCAGCCCGCTCCAGCATTCTTGCCTGGAAAATCCCATGGATAGAGGAGCCTGGTGGGCCACAGTCCATGGGGTCCCAGAGAGTTGGCCATAGCCGAGCACACACAGCAGGTGAGCTCTTGACCTTTTACCACGTTAGTGGTGTTGAGCTCTTGTAGAAGGTGGGCTGCCTCAGTGCCTCAGCAACTAAAAAAGCACTCAACGCTGATAGAGTTAGTTGCTCAGCCGTGTCAGACACATTTGTGACCCCATTGACTATAGGCTCAAGGTTCCTCTGTCCATGGGATTTCCCAGGCAAGAAACTGGAGTCATTGCCATTCCCTTCTCCAGGGGATCGCCGTGATCCAAGTATGGAACCCGGGTCTTCTGCATTGCAGATAGATTCGTTGCCATCTGAGCCACCAGGAAGCTCAAAAGCCTTGAAAGTGAAAGTGTTTGTCGCTCAGTCATGTCCAACTCTTTGCAACCCCGTGAACCGTAGCCTCTGTCCATAGGATTCTTCAGGCAAGAATATGGGAGCGGGTAGCTGTTTCCTTCTCCAGAGAATCTTCTGGTCTCAGGACTGAGCCCACCTCTCTTGTGTCTCCTGCACTGGCAGGCAGGTTCTTTACCAGTAGCGCCACCTGGGAAGCCCCTTAAAACTATGTTCACACAAATATGACTAAATTATAGTATTGGATGCAGAGGTAAGTGTGAATGAATTCAAGTACTATTTTAATCCTTTTTTTTCTAGTTTTTGAGATATTGAATCTCAACAAGTTAATGTCATCAAATATAAGTTTAAAAAAAACCGAGCAGATCCTGAAAAAACAAGTGAGAAAACAATTTTTTTTTTTCAATCCTGAATCCACCGAGTCTCTTTAGGCAAATGAAACAAATATAAGTACATTTATTCAACTGTAGATTTCACTGAACTTGGAGATATCTCGAGGGTAAGATATCACAAGTTCGAAACTGTTCTGGAATGGTTTCATTGTTTGGTTTTATACTGACACGCTCATCTTGATGTAGATCTTACTGGATGAAAATTATTCAACACGGCACCAAACCCCAGTCAAGAGACTTGGTTCTCAAAATAACATCAGGCATTCCGCTGTGCCTGTGGACACAACTGCACGTGAAGCCCCCAGAGGTTCATAGTTTTATTGCAGCAGGCCACCATCCCTCACATTCCCCATAAATCCAAGTAACGCACTGCACTCTCCATGACATCTGGTCCTCAGTGGAAGGCTATGACAAAGAGTAGCACTCAGAGATCTGGAAGGAAGGCACAGTATGCATGGGCCTCTCATCTGTGTATTTTCAGTGCAAACAGAACCCGTTGTAACTCCAGGGCCCTTATACCCTCAATATGAAAAAAAAAAAGACAAAAACTATATATTATATGTGATAAAACAATCCAGGATAATAATTCTAGTTAATTTTAATCAAATGGACATTTATCAAGGGTGACACTTTTCTGAAGCCTGTGGGAAACATGGAGATGTTTAGACATAACACATTGGCTTCAAGAACATGATGTCTGAAAGAGACACAGGAAACATACAAATAATAATATGAAGCAGATAATTCTTGGGAAAGAGAGGTTTCATAGAAATGCGTATGCAAGAAGAAAATGGGGAAGGCGTTCTGGGAGTGATAAATTTCAACCTGGGCATTGATGGATGAAGCTCACTTGGCCATGTTTAAAACAACTTGCTTTGTCCTCAAAGTCATAGGTATTCATTTTAGGAACTGGGGGCTTTCACAGAAGCACAGTGGAGGGGATTTCTTGTTGGGGAGGATGTGCTTGCATATTTGCGTATTTCAATGATGAATAATCCTTATTTCCCTTCCCAGGAGGGGTCCACTTGGCAAAAATAACTCCAAGTACCTACGGGAATAAATGCAGCTAATGAAACTGGGGAGCATCTGACAGCCCCAGGGGAAAATTTATGCTATGAAGGTGTCGTTTTTTCCTCAAAGTATAAAACAGATTCCAATCTTCCCCCTTTTCTATGGGAACATTTGGAAAAGCCATTGGAAAGCAAAATCCATAAATTGGAGGTACCGTGAGTTTGTTCCAGAAGAACCACAATAAAGCGTATATTACAATAAAGCAAATCACATGAATTTTTTTGGCTTCCCAGTGCATATAAAAGTTGTGGGTATACTGCACAGTAGTCTATTAAGTATGCAATAGTATTCTGTCTATAAAAATAATGTCATGCCTTAGCTAAAAATACTTTATTGCTAAAAATGCTAATCATTTAAGCCTTCAGTGAGTTATGATCTTTTTGCTGGTGGAGGATTTGAAATACTGTGAGAGTGACCAAAACGTGACACTGACATACAAAATGAGCAAATGACACCGATACACTTGCGGTCAGTAGAGTTGCCACAACCTTTAATTTGTAAAAAAAAAAAAAAAAACAAGCATATCTGCAAAGCATGATTAAGCAAAGCGCAATAAAAAGGATCTTAAGGTAAAAACTGCAGAACGAGTGACAGATAGTGTCTGTTCAGACCCAGGTGGGTGATCTGAATTTGTTCAAACTGAGAGGCAGCTGATGGCTGTCGTGAGGTGAGAGATTTTGTAGCTTGTAGAAATTGTTTTGGTAATATGTCTAGGTTAAAAATATAATCACTTTATTTAACACATTTTATTTCTCATTGAGAGAGCCTTGAAACTATTCTTGCATCTGTTATGAACCACAGATTAAGTTGATAGAATATCTAACTTGTGGGAAAAGGAAAGGAGAGATTTCTCTGTGTTATGAACAATAGAGCACAATTTATCATTTATCTTTAAAGACAGGATATTAGAAACAGTATCCATAATGGTTCTATTATCTATTGTCCTATGCACACAAAAAAAGTGTAAAGCATGAATTTCTTCTAAAACTCACTGCTGAGAAAAGAAGAGAGTCACACACAGGTAATTTATTATGTAGATGACTTTATCAATACTAATATTATTCATCCTAAACTTTTTACTCTGCTCTGTGTTGAAGAGTAAAATCATGCTATACATACATGTCAAGAGTGTGATATCTGTTCGTGGGTCAGCTAGACAGTGATTCATCATTTTCCACATTACACTGTCATCTGATAGATAGAACCTAGATGTTATAACTGTATTAACATAACTGTCAGAGAAGAAAGAGTAAATAGAATGATGTACACAAACATAAACGATTGTTGCTTTATATTTATGTATTGCACATGCAACTGGAAGCATGCATATAAAGTATATCTATGTGTTTATTATATAAATATGCACACACATATTTTTAAATTCTGTTTCTCTCTCTTTTTTTTTTTTTTTACCATTTATCAGTTTTCAATTAGTACAGTCATCTGTGCAATTATTTGCATTTTGACAGTTCATAAGCGTGAGCATTAAGTTTTCTGGCTTCCAGAGAACACTAGCCTATAATATCTCCAGAATGCAGAAAGCAGGAAGAAGACAGTCAATTCCCAAGATCCACCTTATCTGCCAATAGCAGAGTGATGATCTGTCTGCAGGGAGTTCAAGAGTATCAATAGAAAGAAATTGTCTGAGGGGAAACTTTAGAAAGAAAGAGGACACTGCACACCCAAGGCTTCTACCCAAAGACAAGATTTCTTTGGAGAGTACACAGCAGTACTAACTGTATTCTAAATTCAGAGGAAATTAAGAACCTATTAAATATATAAATTAAGAACCTATTAAATATATACTAACATTATATGTTACTTATGTTATGGAAAGCAAATTTCCAAGAAGTTTTCTGTGTTTCTATAACCGTAGAATCAAAGTCTTTACTGGACTTATTTCAAGACTCTCAATGTCCCAGCTGAAATCTAATTACATTTTTCTCTCGGAAATCATTTTTGCTTGAGCCTAGAAATGGACTAACTTGCATTTGAAGGTCAAATAGATTGTTCGGATTGTGTTTGCATATACACTTTTGGAACTATATGTAGTATATAGTAATACTGCATATAGGAAATTTCAGATGAAAACTAATTTGAATATGAAAGTTCTAGTAGAATATTAAAAAAAGATGAAACACCTCAGTTCTCTTTGGGCCAACTAAATGCATACACTCAAGACACCAAGTTAAGCTCTCTTAGAAAACATGTTTTGCTCATTTCTCTACAAGAGATCTCATTCTCTGGGGTCTATCATCCGTGAAGCTACTTTGAGGCATTAGCAATGTATACACCATTCCCCAACCTTTAAGTCTTTATAACTATTTTAAAGTTTAAATCCCTAAAATAGTGATTATAGTTTGAGTCAACGTGACTTAGCAGCAGCATAAGCAACAGTACATATCTAAAAACTCATGCAAATTATATGGTTTACAAGGAAGATTTCAATGACTTTCTTCAACAGAAAGATACTGTTAGTTATTATTTTACAACTATTCTTCACCAGACATGGGAGTTTCATCTACTTTAGCTAAAATAGCATCCATTTTATATGTAAAATTATTTTAAAAATACTTAAATACATACTTTTATCTCTGAATTGGCTATTATAAAGAAGACAATGGCATACTCTATATTATAGTAGATCGTACCTAACATGGTTGTATGCACTTGCCTACGTACACAGAAGTGCACACACACACACACACACATCTATTTGAAGTGTATGGTGTGTGTGTGTTTGAATCAGAGTCCTCTGAATCAGACACATGATACAGATCATTCACTCTGTTTCATCTATAGATTATACATTCCTTGCAGTTTTATTTCTATTTCCTTAAACTTCACTAAATTTGAGGAGATTTCCTATTGGCAACCATAGCAGCTGCCAATCCATATCAGTTTGTTCCAACAGGACACCCTTTTGCTGTCGTACTGAACTGGGTAGGGCTTATGTGGGGCTTCCCTGGTGGCTCAGTGGTAAAGCATGCCCGTGCCAATGCAAAAGGCGTGGGTTTGACCCCTGGGTCGGGAAGATCTCCTGGAGGAGGAAATGGCAACCCACTCCAGGATGCTTGCCTAGGAAATCCCATGGACAGAGGAGCTTGGCAGGTTACTGTCCATGGGGTCGCAAAGAGTCAGACAGGGCTTAGTGATTAAACAACAACAAGGGATTGCTTCTGATGTCAAAGCAGAAATGTCAGATCACGTATTTGCCTTGTACAGACTGTTTTGATTTCGTTTGCATGTACACTTTTGGAAATCTCAAGGGGAAAGAATCCAGTTGCCCACCATTAAGTGAGATGTTACCTGCATGATTTGTAAATGTTCTTTTTCAAATTGGAGAAATTCCATTCAATTTCTAGTCTTTTGAGAGTGTTTGCCATGAATTTTTGTTTGAATTTGTCACGTATTTTCCCACATCTATTGTTATTATCATGTGATGTTTCTTATGCAGATCAGATTGATTTTCAAATGTTAAAGCAGACTTGAATGCATATACCTTATCTGGATATGGTATTGAATGCTTTCACACTGTTGAATTTGATTTTCTAATGTCTCCTGGAGGAGTTTTGCATCTATGTCCAGGGGAGCACTAATGAAAAACTGGACAACATGCTCCAGTACAAATAGAAGCAGAGAGATGAAATGCTAGGAAATAGTCAAAAGGAAATAGAAGGAAAAAACGTGACATAAATGAAGGCTCCCTTTCTTTGTTGAACTCATCAGTGGATTGAATATAGCCAAAGAAATAATTAGTGAGGTTGAAGAGATTGGTCTTTGGTTCCTTTAAACGTGTGTGTACATGCTCTGTAGGTAAGTTATGTCTGACTCTGCAACCCCAAGGACTGTAGCGTGTCAGGCTCCTCTGTCCATGAGATTTCCCAGGCAAGAACACTGGAGTGGTTTGGCGTTTCCTCCTCCAGGAGATCTTCCCACCCAGGGATTGAAGGCTTGTCTCCTGTGTCTCCAGAATTGGCAGGCAGATTCTTTAGCACTGAGTCACCTGGGAGGCTGGTTCTTTTAAATACATGATCTGATTACTCCAGGATCCGCATCATCTGAGCCTAGTTTTGATGCCTGCTCTGTGTCATCAATGCTGTTTTCTCCACCTTGTCTTTGGGCATGCTTTGTGATTTTTGTTAAAAGTTGTTCAGTTGCTAAGTCATGTCTGACTCTTTGTTATCCTGTGGACTACAGCATGCAAGGTTTCCCTGTCCTTCACTATCTCCCGGAATTTGCTGAAATTCACGTCCACTGAGTCTGTGATGTTATCTAGCCATCTCATCCTCTGCCGCCCTCTTCTCCTTTTGCCATCAATCTTTCCCAGCATCAGGGTCTTTTCCAGTGAGTCAGCTCTTCGCATCAGGTGGTCAAAATACTGGAGCTTCAGCATCAATTATTCCAATGGATATTCAGGGTTGATTTCCATTAGGATTGACTGGTTTGACCTCCTTGCAGTTCAAGGGACTCTTGGTTAAAAGTTAGATATGCTGTCAATATATCAGTTCATAGGAGCTGGGTTGATTACACTCTTAATGTGGGTGCTTTTGTTAATCCGGGTAGGATTTTGGTTGTGTTTAATGTTTGTTTTAGCTCTTGGTTCCAGAGTTTTCCAATTCCTCTATTACCCACTTTTCTTTTCCCCTATTTCCTCTGGATTTTCCTAAGAACTCCCCTTTAGGTAAAGGGGAGTTCTCTGTGTCTCAGCTTTTTCCGTTGTAATTTGATGTTCAACATGCAGGTCCTGTGGGTGTGGCAGGAAGGCAAGGGCAGTGTTATAGTGGATCTGAGTTCTCACTGCCATGACTTTCACAAACATTTCTCATTTTTCTTTTCTTTCTCCCGTAGGTCACACATTTTGATGTGAGTGTGCTGGAGTCAGGTATCCCTTCCCGCAGGTGATACATGACTCAGGGAAGTTCCTTTCCCTCGGAAGTCCTGCTTTATGGAGAATGCTCTAGGAAAATATAAATGACTGCCAACTTCCAAATCAAATACTTCCCTATACAAGTTCTCATTGTTTTCAGAGAAGGCCTTTTCCACAAGTTTTCCCCTGATCTTTGTATTAACCTAGAGATTTATTAATAGCTGCTTTGGGAGGGATGTTATAAATTTGAATTGCATTAATAAATTCAAATCAATTGAAATACACTTAGGGATTAACACTAGAGATTGTAAAGTAACCTCATATTATAAGTTATGGGACAGACAAGACATTATGGACGTTTTGATAGCAGACCCAAGGGATTAAACTCCCCTGCCCTAGATACCCATGCATCAGTCTATCCAACAAGGAATGGTCCATGACCTCAAGGTACGTCTTTTTTTTTAGCCAGAAGACAATCTGTGCAGTAAAGTAACTTCTATCTTTTTCAAAATGGAATCAGTTGACGTTCAGACTTATTTGTGGGTGACATTGCTGTATAAGAGAGAAAGCTGCATTTTAAGTTACCGAGCTGTGAATGTTGAGAGGCATATACATAATGCTGAATAGAGCATTTGTAACAAATGCACCAAAAGTATACTAATTATACTAAATAAATAGCACGGATGGCAACCATGTATAAATGCAGGGCCTGTTAGAGGAAGGGAAAAAAGCATCCAACCCTGTAACTGAACCCTGCTGTTTCCTGGGATAATCGCACCCCATATGGCCCCGGGTCTGAAAGCCCCACAACATAAGGCGTATTACATGCCCTCGAGCACCTTTAACAGATAGATTATAATGGTGTGGTATGGAAAGTATGGAAAGAATTCTTTTCTTTTATCTAGAAGCCAGGAAAGCCTAGAGGAAAATAGTAAATAATTTTTAAGGAAGTTTTAGGGAAAAGATAGTTTCATAGAACTCCACTTTATGAAAATTAGAACTTTGTATAAAACCAAGGGGAAACAAATGCCAGGCTTCACCCTAAGGTACTTCTGTTTTACTCTTTTGAGGATCAACATATGATGGTACAAAACTGTATTACAATAGAAAGAACAGAGACAAGGTTTTGATTGTTCCTAAAATGTATACACTACCCGAACAGGGTGAGACATCAAATATTCCTTACCTACTTGACGAACATGAAAATTGGGGTGGATAGTATTGAAATGTGTCTAATAATAAATTTGTGCTAGTGTGTAGTATGGTAAGCAGCAAAGTCAGCTCTGTCAGATAGGAAGCCATCAGCTTTTTATTTAATTGATAGAGCTGTACTGTTAAGTTATGTTAATGCTTTAATGTTATGCTGTGTTATGTATAATTTATTACTTTCATGGCAAAAATGTATTAATGGGGACCCCTTGACTAGATCATTTCCAAGTTAAGAAGTCTGAAAATATTGCATTTCAGTTTTATTTTATTTGTTCTTATTTTTTCTTTTGCCAAATCAACTTACGTGGTGTGAAGTTACATAATAGGTAGTTTTTAGAAAACTCACTGGGGCCCAGGGTGCTTTATCATTAAAAGGTAGCTAGAATCATGCTGTTGCAATATTCCCATGGTTCCTGTTAACAAAAAAAGTATGAATGCATTATCATAAACAGTTTATTAGATCTGATTAAGACATCTCCTCACACTTCATGCTTCTTGCACAAAATGTGTTGGTGCCTTCATCTCTGTATCTGAAGCAGAAATACAAATTTTATAATGAGAATTAACAGATTTAAATCACAAGTGTGTTGGATTTTCAAGTTACCACTTGAGAAGCATTAATTTTTATGGGGTTTTGTATTTGAAAGAGAATCATTTTGTCCCTAATTCTACATTAATCTTTTATGAGAAGTTAACATTAGATAATATAGAGATAATTATTTATGGTAAGCTAAAATGACAGCAGAACCCTCCAACATTAATTCATGTCATTGTAAATTATAAGCTCAGCTTCTAATAGAATTAACGGAAGACCAAGCAAAATACATAATTTATTGTATAATCCTGCAAATCTATACAAAGGATAATGAGAAGATCTGTATCCCATTATAATCAGGAATTTGAATGTTGTTCATAATCACCCAGTCTTTGATCTTGTTATGTTCATGTAAAGTGGTTGGGAAATCAGAAAACTGTTTCTTTCAATAAGTGGAAAAATAAGATATATCCAAAGAATGAGATATTTAAAGCTATTCATTCAAAATAGTGGGGTATTATTTAAAATTATTCAGTCAAATAGCATGACAGTCCAAATGTGGGCATAAACTTCTTTGGATTCCAGTGTTAAATTTCAGAGAAAAAGTTTATGTGCTAATGGCTACACATATCTTCTTAATGTGTTAGAGGTTTTCTTTATGTTTAGGAGAAAAAATATCAGGGTGTCTCTTTGTCTTCTCTCTCTTCCTCTTATAGATCAAAGTCACATGGAAATAGCTTAAGCAGGGGAAGAAATGATAAATTTAGAGTCTTATTTGAAATAGAAAATTTTCTAAAATGATAGTAATGTAAATTTAAGCTTTCTGATTATTTTCAGAAAATTACCCAAGTTTTTTTTTTTTTTTTAGGCCAAAGTTAACCTTTTCTTAAGGTTGACATCTTAGAGTTTTTATGTTCTCTGTGAGTAATGAAAATAAGCTATTGCACATTTCTGTGTTTTTAAAACTTATTTATGTACCTTTTCCTTACACTTCCACTATATTCTGTGAAGAAAATAGAGTTGACATGAATCATATTGGTCTTGAGTTAAATACAGTTGAGAGAGTTTAGGTAAATCTACCATTCACTGAATAACTAACCACTTGTATCAGATGTTCTGGTAAATGCTACATGAATGTGACTTCATTTAAACCTTTCCCAGAGGTTTGTGAGGTCTTGTATGATTTCTACTTTGGCGATAAGGATAATAAATCACTAAAATTTAGTTTATTACTCAAAGTCACAGAGCTAGGGGTGGGATTACCACCCTGATCTTCCACTCCAAATCCAGTCCACTTTCTCCTACAAGAATGTGTTAAATCTAGCAGTCCATTGGAAGTTTTCTCAAAACTCTGAAGGCTGAGTGGACCGACCTGCTGAGCCTGGTCTCAGCAAGACATGTTTTTTTCTCATATGTGTACACAGAAGAGTTTTGCTTAAAAAAGGACTGAATCCCATAGAATGTACAAGTGCAAGAGTGAGCCCTGATGTAAACTATGGGCATTGACTGATAATGGTGTATCTACACAGTCCATCAGTTGTAATGAACGCCCCACACTGAGGTGGGAGTCTTTTTTTTTTTTAACTTTTTATTTTGTATTGGAATAGAGCCAATTATCAACATCAGTGTTGTGATATTTTCAGATGAACAGCAAAGGGATTCAGCCCTACGTATGCATGTATCCATTCTCCTCCAGCTCCCCTCCCATCCAGGCAGCCACATACATCAGGCAGAGTTCCCCGTGCTATACAGTAGGTCCTTGGTTATCCGTTTTAATAGAGCAGTGTGTCCATGTCCATCCCAAAGTCTCTAACTATCCTTCCCCCACTCCTTCTCCCTGACAACCATAAGTTTATTCTCTATGAGTCTCTTTCTGTTGTGTAAGTTCATTTGTATCATTTATGCTTAGATTCCACATATAAGGGATGTCATACAATATCTCTCCTTCTCTGTTTGACTCGCTTCACTCAGTATGACAATCTCTGGGTCCATACATGTAGCTGCAAAGGACATTATTTCATTCTATTTTATGGATGAGTAATCTCTCTCTCTCTCTCTCACCTCTTTATCCGTTCATCTCTTGATGTATTTTAAGATTGCTTCCGTATCTTGGCTGTTGTAAACAGTACGGCAGTGAACACTGATGTGTGTGTATCCCTTTGGATCAGCTACTCTCCAGATGCATACCCAGGAGTGGGATTTCGGTGTCATAGGGGAGCTCTATTTTCAGTTTTCTGGATATATCCCTAGTATTCTCCACAATGGCCACCCTGGTTTGATATGAGAGCTTTGTAGAAGGTGAGGCTGCCCATATGTGGGCAGGGTATGGGGAATCTCTGTGCCTTCTGCTCAAGTTTTGCTGTGAACTTAAAACTAAAAAGACAAAAGTAAAAAGATAAAATGAAAAAGATGCCCTAAAAAGATAAAGCCTATTAAAAAAAAAAAAAAAAGAAAAAGAACTGAAGCCTTAACAGTGGTTTAAAATATCTATCCTAAAAAACAACTTTCCTTGAACAGCAAGATACGAGATTTCACAGTGTATGAGAAAGTGAGAGCTAAAACCCACTTTAAAGTCTCACCACCCTATTGGTGTCAAATTAAAACACAGCGTCAGCAGGATGTTTTCTCCTATCCCAATTTGGTTACTTTTCTGTTATTATTTACACCCCAAAATGATACCAGAAGCAAATAGGCCTTAATTTTCCTCAATATTTGAAATAATTTACCTTCGGGGAGCTTGCATTTTGCTATTTTAAAGCGTCTTTCTTTAACCTTTGTCCCCCCCAAATTTGGTTTCCGATGAGAAAGTAGGATCATGCACTTCTTTATATGTATAAATGGAGTTTGCAAATTTACCCTTTATCTCCCCATATTCCTCAACGTCACTTTACCTGACTTCATAGATTCTGTGTTCCTGTCCGGCATGATTTCACTGCTGAGCTCTGCACTTTCATCAAAGTCTTGACAACCTTCTTAACTCTTGGAGTACAGCCGGGTACAGAGCACCCTGACAAGCGGTGGTGCCACAGAAGTGATAAGATTGCTTCCCAGCTTCCTCCAGACCTTTGTCTTCTCATCAGACCCATTTCCTAGTAGGGTTCCTATGACTCTTCATCATAATCTTAGGGTTCACTAGGACTCTCTGTTCTTTCTTTCTTTTTTTTTTTAACTTTTTATTTTATATTGGATCACAGTTGATTAACAGTGTGGTGTTAGTGTCAGCTGTGCAACAAGTCATTCAGTTACACACATACATGTATCCTTTTTCAAATTCTTTTCCCAATTAGATTGTTACAGAATAGTGAGCAGAGTTCTCTATGCTATACAGTAGGTCCTTGTTGGTTATCCATTTTAAATATAGCAGTGTGTGCCTGTCAGGCTCAAGCTGCCGAGGGCCCTCTGTTCTTCCAATACATATGTGGATAGAAATGTGTATATATGAGCTTCCTCTGGAGACTTTATGAACTACTTAAACATCATCTGTGCAGACTTAATTTAAGTTTGCTGGAAGAGAGTCTGATATGATAGGAATCCTGTACATTTCGAAATCAGAGAAAAAGAGTTTTGGATCCAGTCCCCATCATTTCATTGCAATTATTAAAACTCTCTAGCTTCAGTTCCATCATCTGACAAATTATTTACAAAATCCAAGAAAATATCTTTTCCTTCAGAAAGCTACCGCTTAACTTGGTTACATATAAGGTTGTCCTTGGCTTGCGTAGAGCATCCGTGACAATTTTTTGCCTCTTTGAGTTAGTTCTAATAAATGTGTCTTGTCTCCAGACTGTTTTTCACCTAAAAAGAAATGGACAAGGTTTTGGAGAACTTGAAATTCTAAAATTAAGATGCACATCTTAGATGAATCTCTTACCACTTAACTCCGATAAACTCAATTAATCATTTAGTTTCTCAGTTTCCTCAAACACTGTAATTATGATGACCTATATCTTTTAAAGTAGTTATAATAAATTGAGATAACATGTGAAAACTGTTTATATAAGCTACTATAGAAATAGAAGTTATAAAAATACTATATTTGAAATTAGACCAGAATAAATACTATTAATAATATATGTCTTTCTATATATAATATTAATGTCTTCATGAATATATGAAATGTTTAATTATAATAGGAGCATATACATTTTAATTGGAAGTTCTTATACATTTCTGTATAAGAATATACTCAAATACACAAGCAACACAAATATTCAATCTCGCTACATTTAATTGGCTGCTTCTGGAACATTGCACACCTGATTTAAGAAGAGTAAACTGTTGTTTACTAAATCGGATGTGTTTAAAGCTGGGTGTGGGAGTTTTAGTGTTAGAAATTTAAGACAAGTAATCATAGTGAAAAGTTCTACTGGTGAGTGGCTATAACATGCCATTGGAAATGATCTCTTTGAGATGAGAGTAGCTCCAAGGAACATGGCTATTGTGTTGGCCATAAGAAGTTAAATAGAGAAGATCTGATAATATTATTAGCACATTTCATCTCAAAGTCTTTTGCAAACATGATTTTTATTATATCTACCAACATTCTTTTGCTTGGACATTTATGCCTTTTTTGGCCTTGGGTAAATCAAAGGCCTTTATACATATGTTATTATATGGTTGGTAAATGCATTTTATGAGTCTAAGGTAAATGTTAATAAAAATATGCTTACTAAGGATCAACACCTGAAAAAGTGTACAACCTTCGTGAGCTATTTGGCACAAGCTCTCCAACACCCTACATCTAATCCATCAACAAATACTGTTAGATCCAACTTCAAAATACATTCAGAATCTGACTACCCTTGAAATCTTCCCAGATACTACCTCCCAGATAAGCCACAGTCCTTGTTCCTGGTTTTATTCCTCCACTAAAAGCCAATTCTCCATTCAGCTGCCAGAGTGACCTTTTAAAAAGTGACTCAGATTGTGCCTCTCCTGTACTCAAAACCTTCCAATGGCTGGTTTGAGATCTCATTCATGCTGAACCCTAGTCGTCACAATGATGTAAGGACTTTGCAACATCCGGTATGATCTGGTTCCCTACCTCTACATCCAGCAGCTTCTTACACACACACACACACACACACACACACACACACACTTGCTTTCCTTATCTCCTGTCTAATCCCAATCCTGTCACTCAGGTTTCAAAGCTCTGTGTGTGGTTTTCTTTGCTTGGATAACTTCCTGGACTATGCACATGGCTCACCTCTCCTGTCTTTAGGTCACCACTGAAATGTCATCTTATAAGGGAGGCCTTTCCTGATTTGGCAATTCCACCCCACCCCCACCCACCAACTCCAGATTTTCTTTGTTCTATTTTTATTTATCACCTTAAATTACCTGATGTTATACACAGGTTTCCCAGTTGACTCAGTGGAAAGGGATCCACCTTATATACAGAAGATGCAGGAGATGAGAGTTTGATCCCTGGGTGAGGAAGATCCCCTGGAGAAGGAAATGGCAGCCCACTCCAGTATTCTAGCCTGGAAAATCCCATGGATGGAGGAGCCTGATGGACTACAGTCCATGGGATCGCAAAGAGTCAGACACGACTGAGCAACTGAGGATGTGCACACACACGTGCACATATATGATACACGAGTGTGCCTGTGTGCGTATCTACTTGTGTACTCACACGTGTGCTCAGTCGCTTGTGCGCTTAGTCAGTCAGTCATGACTCAGTCAAGATGAATCGCATTCTTGCTTGGATAATCCCATGCAAGAATGGATTGCCATTTTCTCCTCCAAGGGATCTTCCTGACCCAAGGATCAAACTGTGTCTCCTGCATTGCAGGCAGATTCTCTACCCGCTGAGCTATCAGAGAAGCCCCGCTCAGTCACTTAGTGACTTAGTGCCCACTCTTTGCAACCTGGTGGGCTGTAGCCCACCAGACTACTCTTTCCATGGGGTTTCCCAGGCAAGAATACTGGAGTGGGTTGCCATTTCCTACTCCGGGGGATCATCCCTACCCAGGGATCAAACCCATGTCTCCTGCGTCTCTTCCATTGGCAAACAGATTCTTTACTGCTGAGCCACCTAGAGAGACTATATACTCACATGCTGCCCCTGCTAAGTTGCGTCAGTCATGTCCGACTCTCTGTGACCCCATAGACGGCAGCCCACCAGGCTTCCCCGTCCCTGGGATTCTCCAGGCAAGAACACTGGAGTGGGTTGCCACTTCCGTCTCCAATGCATGAAAGTGAAAAGTGAAAGTGAAGTGGCTCAGTCGTGTCTGACTCTAGCGACCCCATGGACTGCAGCCCACCAGGCTTCTCCGCCCATGGGATTTTCCAAGCAAAAGTACTGGAGTGGGGTGCCATCGCTTCTCTGATATAGTCACATAGTTCTATGTTAAATAGCTATAACGTTTCTATATGTCAAGGTTCTTCCTTTAATTTTTACAATATACAAGATTGGTCGATTATTCCTTCAAGAGCCAAGCTTTGATTAAAAGATAGGAAGCTTTAGAAGAATAAGCTAGAATGCTAGTTTGCTGCACCACACCTATCCCCAGGAGAGCATTGAAACTTCAAACTAGAGGAAAATGAAAAGGAAAGCTGTAGAGTAAATAAGAGGGAGCCATGATGAAAAGGGGCCTTGCACCCTGCTTTTCTTTGGGGTTGGGTCTGAAATCAAGGAAGTGAGTCAAATGCTCCCCAAAAGAGCACTCTTCAGAATCTTCATGTGCAACATGGACAGTGCTACTTAACGTTTTAGAAACATAAGTGCAAATCAGCACAGATGAAAGAGCAAGGAAGGGGGCCTCACCTGGCGGAACTTACATGGTCAAGGTGGAAAGGCAGTGACCTGACTGAAGTTTCCAGGCAAAATGGCGCTCAGTGTAAAGAACTAAATAGTGTGATAGAAAACCAGAGAGTTGTTTTATAACTATATATATGTGTGTGTGTGTGTGTGTGTGTGTAAAATGCACAACTACCGTTGGTGGCCTGGACATAAGCTCCTAGAGTCTTGTTTTGATTGAGAACATATTTGTACATTCTGGAATTACACTTCAATTTTCTTTAATATAGAGTAAAAATATATGAAATGGGATACAAAATAAACTTTTTTTTTTTTTGCAAAATGAAATGTGTCATAATGAGAAGCAATGTAATAGATTCTTAACCTTTGTAGGAGAAAATCCTTAGTAAAACCTACTCAGAAATGTTGACCTTGGCCATCTATTTAGAAATGTGATTTCAAGTTCACAGAGAAATGCTGACATACCTTCTCAAGAGCATACATTCATCAGGCAATGGGAAGCACACCCTTGTGCTTATTGGTAGCACAATTCCTGGGGCTCCCCTGGCAGCCCAGGGGTTAAGGGTCTGTGCTGTCAGTGTAGGGGGTACAAGTTTGATCCCTGGTAGGAAACTAATATCCCACATGTCACAGTTACCAAATTAAAAAGGAAGCTCAATTTCTACCTTTCCCTGTCATCCACCAACCCAAAAGGAAATGACAGTTTGTTTATTGGTGGAAAAAAAAAGAAACACATAAAAACAAAATAAAAATCAATCAATCATACCTATAGATTTGCTGGCCTCTACCTCTCTCCTGCAATGCTAGAGACCCTGGTTCGATTTTTGGGTTGGGAAGATCCCCTGGAGAAGAGATAGGCTACCCACTCCAATATTCATGAGGTTCCCTGGTGGCTCAGATGGTAAAGAATCTGCTTGCAATGCAGAAGGCCTGTGTTTGATCCCTGGGTTGGGAAGATTCCCTGGAGGAAGGTATGGCTACCCGCTCCAGTATCCTTGCCTGGAGAATGCCCATGGACAGAGGTGCCTGCCACGCTGCATTCCATGGGGTCTCACATAGTTGGACACCACTGAGCAACTAAGCACAGCATCTCCCTCCTGATCACTCTGTAATTGCACTCACTCAGGGCTCTAGTGTGTGTCCCCAGATTTCTCTTTACCCTCACTGACTTCAATCCACGTGTGTAATATTTCCAACCACGTATTTTCTTTTCATCTCTGTGATCACCTCACACTCAGTTTTATTTTATTCTTTTTTTCTTGCCCCTACCTATTCCCAAGATGACATCATGCACATTTTCATCACCAGAAATTGCAATATCGCTGAACTCACTTTCTAATCTACTTTAATCAGTATAACCACTCTTTAAAAATACCCCCCCAATTCCCTTGCCTCTCTCTCCTTTCACCACACTTGGTCTACCACATCCACAGCCCTAGGAATCCAGCCAGCTGAAAATCTATGTCTGAATCTTCCTTGTATATGATTCCAAATGTTCCTGAAGAAAATCAGAGTTAGGCACCTGAAGCCACTTATGTATTCATTGGTACCTGCCTGATATGACAATATACAACACCTGTCACTCCTATTACAATTTTTGAAGAAGCTTGATCTGTTCCCTACAAGGTCTACTATAGACGTACTCACTCCCAGGATCCTCTTATCCACTACAGAGATCCAGACTCTTCTAAATATTCCATGGGACATACAGGTCTTACAGCATTGCTCACTGCTATCCGGAAGTCAAATTTCACTAGTCATCCTATTTTTATTTGCTAAATTTGGCAGCATTATCACTGCTTCCTCTTAAAAACAGGTTCCCCTTCCTCTACTTTATTGAAAAAAAAAAAGATTGCATCTTGTGGAAGTGCTTCATTTACCTTCCACCACCCTCTCTGAATCCTCCCCCAGCCCCACTAAGTTTCTTCTTTCCTCTTCATTTGCATAGAAAAGGAGAAAAGTCAAATATGTGGTGACCAAAGGTCAATGCCAGGAACTGGAGATCCTATACCCCCGTTCCTTGCATGGCCCCTCATATATTAGGAACATGACGATGTGCGGTATCATTCCTCTTGCTCAGTCGCTAAGTCATGTCTGACTCTTTCAGGCTGTTCTGACCCAGAGATCGAACTTGTGTCTCTTACATCTCCTGCATCGCCAGGCAGGTTATTTACCACTAGCACCAAGTCCTTAATAAACCTTCCAAGACTACTTTACGGAGAACACCCTGCTTCCATTTTCTCTCACCATATCCTCTTCATATTCTTATCACTTTGCCTTTCTGTTTAATTGTCTGTCCCCTCCACTAGGCTACTGTGTGGTTCACTACTGAATTTCCTTGTAGTATCTAGCACAAATGGTACACAACAAGCATGAAATAAATATCCATTGGATACATGGAAAAATACATCAATATATTTTTTGTGAAACAGTATTTTTAAATGTAAGATGTGATTGTCAAATCAGCACAATTTTATTATGGATTATAAAACTATTAAAATAATTCAATACTAAACTTATATCTTTATGATATATAATTATGCATTCAACATTAGGTTAATATATGACACAAATGTTACCAGATAATAGGTTATAATATTCATTTAAGCCCTAAATAAAGTAACTCAATAAACTAAGATAAATAGTGAAGAGATCTAATGAGGAAAAAAAATTGCATCTATTATAGTGATAATTCTAAGCTTTTAATTAAACTTGTTGAAGGTATATTTCATTGTGAAGGTAAATTGTCTAGAAGCCAGTGTTTTACTTCCAAGGCACATTTGGGGTTATTTTTGCAAAGCCCCATACATAATTTTATTGTTGTGTGATTATATCAGCTATTAATAATATCACCACCATAATTATTTACAGCTTATTAATCATTACTGAACAATTATAAAGATTTAATAGCCCATTTCTCATCAACTTATCTTCTGCATAAGAGTAAGAAATTTGTTTTCCCTTGTATAATAACACATTCTGAAAGAACATCATCAGAATCTAGAATAGGAAATGTAGAAAAGGACAGAAATTTTTTTACTCTTGCTGCTAAGTTGCTTCAGTCGTGTCTGACTCTGTGTGACCCCATAGACAGCAGCCCACCAAGCTCCCCCATCCTTGGGATTCTCCAGGCAAGAACACTGGAGTGGGTTGCCATTGCCTTCTCCAGTGCATGAAAGTGAAAAGTGAAAGGGAATAAAAAATAATTACTTAAAGATATTTCATATTTACTAGAAGGCTGCTGCTTCTATTCTTTTATCTTTTTCTCTCCTTTGAAACTCTCTCCTGATGCACATACACCACACACAGCATAAAACATTTTGTTTCTCCCATTTAAGGGAGTTGGACCATAAAGAAGCCTGAGCACCAAAGAAAATTGATGAGCACCAAACAAAAGCACCAAATTGATGCTTTAGAATTGTGCAGCAGAAGACTCTTGAGAGTCCCTTGGATGGCAAGGAGATCAAACCAGTCAATCCTAAAGGAAATCAACGTTGAACACTCATTGGAAGGACTGATGCTGAAGCTGAAGCTCCAATACTCTGGACATTTGATGCAAAGAGCATCCTCATTTTAAAAGACTCTGATGCTGGGAAAGATTGAGGGCAAAAAGAAAAAGAGGCAGCAGAGGAGGAGATGGTTAGATAGCATTACTGAGTCAATGGACATGAGTTTGAGCAAACACCAGGAGACTGTGGAGAACAGAAAGTCCAGTGTGCTGCAGTCAATGGGATCACAAAGAGTCAAACACAACTTAGCCACTGAATAACAACATTTAAGGGAGAAGTGATGACAATCTGGCAAACAAACAACTCTGATATTGACTCACCTCAAGAGCTCTACCTCACTGCATAAGATCATTTGGATTTTCAAGGATGGGAGGCAGTGAAAAATACTTGATACAGAGAGAAAGGCAATGTTACTAGTGAAATTTCCAGCATCAGTGGGGTTAAAAGGGAGTTGGGTTTTCCTGAGGCAATGGAACCTGCACTAGGCCTTTGCCAACACTGTCTGTGCAGGAGGAGTTCTCTGATCTCATCTCAAATGGGACTATGTGATTAGGTTAGGAATAAAAGACATTATATTACTTCCTCATACTAAATTATAATCATCAGCCTGCTTGTTCTGCTTTCCAGAACAAAGCACAACTCTTCAGAGCACAGCAATTGCATCAAGTACCAGTAGGCTGCTGCTAATAGTGCTTGCTTTTTGATATTTTTAGCTGGACATTGTCCTAAAATTACATTGTGACTCTTGGCTGAACATTTTGCAGTTGCTCAGGACTCTCCTTAGCCTAGAACTGAAGCCTGTCCACTGTCCATTAGCAGCTCAGTTGTGTCTGACCCTTTGTGACCCCATGGACTGTAGCCTGCCAGGCTCTTCTGTCCAAGGGAGTCTCCAGGTAAGAAAACTGGAGTAAGTTGTGATTTCGGCCAAGAAAGATGAAAGGGGACACTTCACAGGTGAAGGGACATGCACATCACTTTACCAAGTAGACTTTTGCTACTAATTTTACAAAAACATAGCGTTCTTCCAGGCGATATGTACGGACTGGGCGATGTGTAATGTGCAAAAGCTATTCAGATGTTTGTGACAAAGCTCGTGACCTAACGAGCCTTACGGTCCAATAGGAAAGATGAATCCTCAGCTTGAAATGAAGTTGATTGCAAAAAGTGCCAAGTGATAATGTCACTGCTGGAGAGTCACTCTCCAACCAGTCATAAAGGCACTGAATATTTCACCAGTACGTACTTTTAGACTGTTGAATTTATGAAAATGACCACCCTGTAACGAGAATTTGAAGTTTAACTCAATGTTTTTGACTAATAACTCTGCTGTCATACAATCCAGTGTTGTATGGTATTTAATATCTTCATGTCAGAGAAAATATCACCGCTCCATATTTAATTTCTGAGTTCTTCTCATCAGTGGTGTTTGCCATATAGGTAAGTCTACACGAAAAGAAGGACATGACCCCGTGATAGTGCGACCCAATTCTTTAGGGAAAAAAGTAAAATAGCAGTTAGACAGCTTTACCATTGCTTTTCTACCAGAGAAAACACATTCACAGTCATTACTTTGGTTCGGTCTGCTTTAATTAGCTTTGCTTTATTAAAAAACAAAAAGCAAAAATAACTTAAACACTCATCACTTTGTTTACCTCTCAAATCTTGTAGAAGAAAATGAAATGTGTTCTGTTTTTATAGGTAAATTGAGAAAACTTCTATACTAAAAAAGAACAGGCTTTGAATCAAAGCAGTGGCTTTCAGCAAAATAATAATAAGACTAAAATAAACTGAAATCACACAGGGTCTCCTTACTTTGTGAATGAAATTCCTAAGACTTGGGAGAAAATATACATCTTCCAGCAAAGCAACTTCCATCAGAGAAGATGCAGTGATTTACAGTCTCATGAGGAAAGTTTCCCAGGATCTCCGAGGAAAAAGATACGTAGTGAACAGTGTAAGTTGCCGTGTTCCCAGTGATAGAATGCCTTTTACATGACAGAGTTTTCTGCAATATCACTCCATAGATAAATGAAGAAGGAAGCCCAATTTTTAATAAAACTTCTTGAAAAATTTGATAAACAAAAAGTCTTCTTAGAACAAAGAAGGTTTAATGAAAAATGGAGCCTTATAATTTATGTGAGGTGTACCACATCTAGAAATTCAACTTCCTCTTGGCTTCTATTGGCTAGGATTTTTAAATGGTGAGGAAAAGGACATGAAGGCATGTGTTTGCCAGAGTTCCATGTTTGAATAACTTGAACACAGGTAATTTGATTTCCAAGGTGGTATCCAACTCCAGGCAAAAGCAGTGAAGCAGGCAGGAATTCTTAGTTTCTCTTCCCCTATCCTGCAGTTTTCCATGGACTTCTGGAAGCATTACTGGATCTCCCTAACTTCAATTTTTTTTTCTTCTTTTTTCTTTAAGTGTATCTCCATGGTGCTGAGGGTTATGCTAACAAAAAGACCACTTTGATAGGAACATCATTATATGACCTTGAGTAAGATACTAAGGATTTTTAAAGCTTCATTTCCTTGTTTGTAAAATGAGGACAATACTGGCAAGCTTATAGAATGTTGGTTAGAACAAAAGTCGGGTCTAAAGCATAGACGTGGGCTTCCATGGTGGCCCAGATGGTAAAGCATCTGCCCGCAATGCGGGAAATCCGGGTTCAATTCCTGGGTCAGGAAGATACTTTGCCAACAAAAGTCCGTCTAGTCAAGGCTATGGTTTTTCCTGTGGTCATGTATGGATGTGAGAGTTGGACTGTGAAGAAGGCTGAGTGCCAAAGAATTGATGCTTTTGAACTGTGGTGTTGGAGAAGACTCTTGAGAGTCCCTTGGACTGCAAGGAGATCCAACCAGTCCATTCTGAAAGGAGATCAGCCCTGGGATTTCTTTGGAAGGAATGATGCTAAAGCTGCAACTCCAGTACTTTGGCCACCTCATGCGAAGAGTTGACTCATTGGAAAAGACTCTGATGCTGGGAGGGATTGGGGGCAAGAGGAGAAGGGGACGACAGAGAATGAGATGGCTGGATGGCATCACCAACTCGATGGACGTGAGTCTGAGTGAACTCCGGGTGTTGGTGATGGACAGGGAGGCCTGGCGTGCTGCCGTTCATGGGGTCGCAAAGAGTCGGACATGACTGAGCAACTGAACTGAACTGAACTGAAAGCGTAGACCCATAGAAGATGCTTCATAAGGGTAAGATGCACCTGCCCTTTCCTCCCTATGCTTAGTTGGAACTACATTCTCTAGTAGAAAGAGCAAGTCCAAGAGGCTTAAAAGGCACCTTTATAGCCATCCAGACCCTTGCGCTTTCAGCCACTGACCGAAAGGAAGAGCTTCTCCACTCAATACTATCCTAGTTTATTGGAGCCATTTCTCTTGCTGGTCGCACATTTCAAGCTGCGTCTTCTGTGTGTCTCTGGACTGCGGCTTCCGTCCAGCTGGCTCTCCCGGTGCTCTGCCCAGTAGGCGTGTGGCTCTGAGACTGGAGAAGCAGGTTTTGTGCTCGTTCTAGAGGCAGCTGTTTCCCAGCCCCGGTTCCTGTCCTGGTTTGTGGTGCCCATGGTCCCTAAATTCAATAGCACTGATTTCTGTCCATCTTCTCCTGATCCAATCTTTCCCTCTACCTCTCTGTTGTTACGAGGCAACCTTCCAAAATTTGCCATTGCAGCCTTGGTAATACTGTTATTGTTCAGTTGCTTGGTTGTGTCTGATTCTTTGCGACCCCATGGACTGCAGCATGCCAGGCTTCCCTGTCCACTATTCCTGGAGTTTGCTCAAACTCATGTCCATTGTATTGTTGATGCCATCCAACCCTCTCATCCTCTGTCGTCCCCTTCATCTCCTGCCCTCAATTTTCTGCAAAATCAGGGTCTTTTCCAATGAATCAGCTTTTCACATCAGGTGGCCAAAGTATTGGAGCTTCAGCTACAGCATCAGTCCTTCTGATAAATATTCAGGGTGGGTTTCCTTTAGGATGGACTGGTTTGATCTCCTTGCTCAGTAAGACTGGGGTTGCAGCATATCTAGACGAGAAATGAAATGCAGGGAAGCATTAGATGGGAGGTCAGGATAGCATGGTTCTAGTTCGGATTTTGACAGTAACCAGCTGTGTGACTTTGGAGAAATCAATAAACTGCTCAAAGCCAAGCTTTCTTCAATTGAAAACGAGGCATAAGATTTCCCTGGGGTCCTTCCAGGTCTAAAGTTTAATGATTTCATGATTCTAATTTCACTGTTGCTCTCAGCAACTGCAGTAAACTAGAAATATTGCCTCTCTCCGCCTGTTGCTTAAGCAATCCTGAGTCTTTAGAAGCAATCTCCACCGCTTGGCTTAATGTTGTCCGTGAGCTCATCGGGACAGAAGCAGAAGGGGAAAGAACAATGCCTCAGAATTCAAAGAAGGAAATAAACAGAATTTTTTATCTAATCTTAAAATATATGTTTTACCTATAAACTTTTATAAAATCAGCTTTTATTTTTCCAAAGCAGAAAGGAAAAAAAGTGATCTCCTGGGTAATGAATAATAAATTGGTAAATGTTGTGGTCAGATCAAGGCTCAGCCTGGAAGTTGCAACCGTGATGTGCACCGCATGCATGAAAGTTACACTCGTGCTTGGAAACATCATCTTACTGAGTAGGAATTAGGCAAAATCGTGATAATTATGATGATAATAAATTCATAACTGGATTAAATGTAAAATTAAACTAACTTTTGAAAATGCTTTATTTTATCCTTACATGCAAAAGCTAAATAAGTGAAGTAAGCTACTGAACTGTGGATGTTGGCTGCAAATATTTCTTTGAACATGCAGTTCACTGGGTCCTGTTCTCAACATCCGTGTCTTCCTTACTTTATCTAAATGTTTGTAGTGATATTGTTGATTATTCCTTCTTAATTGAATCTTTCTTCCTTGGGATTTTTTTTTTTTATCAAAATAGAATCCTCTAACTTTTTATAACATCTTACATGCCAGCCCCTCTTCCTTTTTCAACTTTTCATATTTTCCAGGTTATTTCCAAGGATTCCACTGCTTAAGCCCTTTCATCTTCACTCTCTGTTCTTTTTCCCTGGATGAGCAGGTCCACTTCTGACACTTCAATTATCTTGCACACTTGATGACTCACAATATGTTCTTGCATACCAATATATAAAGTCCCCACATATGAATGTTCAAGTTGCAAACTTTCAAAGATGAGAACGTGCATTCACATAGTTCATGTGTCTAGCATTCTCTGTAAAAGTTTGGTATTTAGGTTAGATTTATTGGACTTACAAGAATTGGAATTATGAACAACCTCTCAGAACAGAACTCTTACATGTGTAGGGGACTTACTGTACATAGTATACATTTTATATATACCCAGACACAATATTATAACTGTATATGTGTGACTATATGTATATGTATCTCTCTCCATATATATATATATATATATATATAATTTACAGCAACATTATTTCTTCCTGTCTTTGGATGCTTCTTTTATTATTATTTTTAAGTATTGTTGATTTACAATATTATGTTAGTTTCAGGTATATGCCACAGTAATTCTTCAGATTCTCTTCCTTTACAGGTTATTACAAAAAATTACTATATATACAATATGGACATCTCTTATAACTTGCCTAATTTAACCTCTCCCAGACCTTCATTGGAGAAGGCAATGGCACCCCACTCCAGTACTCTTGCCTGGAAAATCCCATGGACGGAGAAGCCTGGTAGGCTGCAGTCCATGGGGTCACTAAGAGTCGGACACGACTGGGCAACTTCACTTTCACTTTTCACTTTCATGCATTGGAGAAGGAAATGGCAACCCACTCCAGTGTTCTTGCCTGGAGAATCCCAGGGACGGGGAAGCCTGGTGGGCTGCCATCTATGGGGTCGCACAGAGTCGGACACGACTGAAGCGACTTGGCAGCAGCAGTAGCAGACCTTCATTTTTTCTGATGTCCTCAATATTAATGCAGAAACCTGGATGTCACTCTTAACCACTTTCTTTCATTTCTCCTTCATGTTTTATCCATCAGTAACTTGCATTGATGTTTCCAAAAAAAGCATTGTTTTCTCCATCTATGCTCCAGTTTCTCTGGTGTAATTACCAGCAAGCATAGGAATGGACTGATACCTGGACTTTCTGTCTCTGGCCTGACTGCCCTCTTGACCCCCAATCATCCATCCGGGTGCAACCAGAATGGACTTTCTCTACATGTGATCCCATCAACCCTCTCTGACAATTTTCTCTTGGCCAATGTGGTCCCTACTTATCTTGTTTATATGGGATTTTAAGATTCATCAGTTCATCAAACTCATCAAATTTCCACCTGCTGCTCAATGCTCTGGGAATATAAACTAATTATAATTCTCAATGAGGTTCCTTTATGCTTTTAAGAGCTTTTTTAAGCTCTTCCTTCTAACTGAATAGTTCTTCCTCTTACCTCCCTCCTGTGATTTATATTTCAATTTTTAGCTTAGACACCACATCAATATTTCCAGAAAGAAATATTGGACCACCCTAAAGAGAGGTTGAATTCACTTCTCAGCATCCACACTGCACTAATTTATTGTTAGTATACCCATCTAGTTAATTATGCATCTCATTGCATGCTAATGTCTGTAACAGCAAATAGTATTTATATCTTGTCCACAACTGTATATCCAGTAAATTTGCCAAATTTTGCAAATAAATATATAGGAAGTCTCTTTAAAGCTGAAGTTCAGATAAACTACAATTGTCTTTATGTCCCAGTACTTAGAAGATATACTAGAAATTTGCGTGTAACCTGAAATTTAAATTTAACCTGGCATCCTGTATTTATTTGACCGCTTTAGTTCCAGATCTTAAATTTAAAAAATTAAGAACAAGCTCATTACATACTAGTTGTTCAATAAATATTTAATAATACTATGTAGCAGCAGAATTATTGTAAGATTTTACTCTATTTCTTCAAAAATGTCATAATAAATGTATTCATTTGGGGGTGTTAGCAATGAGTGTTCTGTGCTTTATTTGACAGTAGAGCTATTTTAAGACAGTTAATATTATGGAATTGATTGTCTATGTGGCTTGGTTGTGATATTAACAATGGAAAATATGCTTGCAGACGAGCCGTTGCTAGAGGATTCAGAGACCGTGTTTTTTTTGTTTTGTTTTGTTTTGTTTTTTGCACGTGTTTTGCTTTTGTTTTTCTCATAGGTCAGAGACGAGACCTGTCTAAACTTGCTTAGGAAAGCTTTCCTTAGATTTTCACTTCGCACATCCTCTCCCAGGACTGTCCCCTCCATCGCACAGCTGCGGTCAGAAACACTCCAATTGCTGACAATTGGAGGAAGAGAGAACCAAGGCCATCTGCTGCTGACCTGGAGGCAGGCTCTGGGGAGCAGAGAGCATCATTTCCCAACTTTCCACTCTGTCACTTTGATGCATAAATCCTAAAATCTCATAAAGACATGCCTTGATTTTCTGTGAGTTATTGTGGAAAAAGGGGGATTTTTTCCAATTCTGTATCTTTAATATTAAATTAATTTTGTTGTGTGATGATTAGAAGTCTACTACATAGATTCTGATTTAAGAAAATAAAGACTAAATAGCACAGATGGTCTCCACCCATAATGAGTAAAACGACTTCATGAAATTGATGAGCAGAGTGTTCATAAATCTTAATGTATATACACACATGTATTGCATCTATTCAAGTTTACACAAATTATGCTGGCTGGCTTATCTGTTTCCATTCGCAGAAGGCACTAATGTTAATATTAGACAAGTGAAGGGTTAGATTCCTGTGAGGTAGCAAAAATAATAAATTAAAGAACACCGAATGCCTGCCTTTCTTAAAGGGCAATGGAATAACTAGGGGAAAAACAAGAGCAGAAACAAAAGCAAACTGTGAGAATTGACTTTTTCAGAATTCTGGAAACTATCCAGAAGCTTGCAGCAACCAGGGAGAATTCATTCAAGAAAAGTGTCTGGATCTTGGCAAGAATAGAGAGCTATGCGTCATTTTAACTTAGCCTAGTCCCATGTCCCAATTCCCTGCTTAGTGGCGGCCTTAAAAATGACAGGCTGGATTCCATTACAGATACAGGAGGAAGCATAACTGATCTCCTTTGCGAAGAATCCTATGCATTTACGTTGATTGGCAGGCTTGTTCATTTGTTATGTTTATTTGCTTTGCCTGTTTATTGCTTGTTGGTGGCCACCTCTAGAAAATAAACTCAAAAAGTTCATCTTTGTCTCACCTAATTCAGAATTTACCCAGCGCTAAAGCTGCTAACTTTGTCCAGAACATACACAGAAACATGTTTAAGTCACTGCTGCCTGAGGCAATGAATAACAGTTGAGGGGGCGGTGGAGAAGACTAAACAAGAAGACTGTGAGGAAAGGTTGGTGAATGAGATACTTTAGAGAATAATGTCTTTGAAAAGCTCCAACACATTCTTCAGGATCAACAAGGACATGTATATTTGCCCACGCTACTTATACCTGGGCTCAGTGAAGACCTGCGAAGACCCTGAGCTCTTCTGGTTGACTTTGAAGCTCTGTACAGGGAAGTAGTGAAGGCTAAAACAGAGTTGTTAGCTTCCAGGCTGGGTGCCAGAGATGTGTTTTAATGAACACACATAAGCCCTCTGCAAAGTCTGGGAGATTTTTGTTGGCATTTTCTAAGTCATTTCATGAATTCAATATTACCATGATATCAAAGACAGATAAAGATGTTGCAATAAAAGGAAATGTAGATCAATATCCCTCATTAATATGCACACAGAAATCTTCAACATACAATCCAGCTGTATTAAAAAAGATTGCACACCACGATCAAGTGGAATTTATCTCAGGAATGCCAGATATGTTTGACATCCCAAAATCAATTAATGTAATATGCCCTATCAACAGAATGAAGAAAACAAAACCACATGATCATCTCAAGTGATATAGAAAATTTATTTTACAAAATCCAGCACCGTTTCATGAAAAAGGAAAAAAAACAACAACAACAACAACAAACAATTCCAAGAATATAAACTAGGAATAGAACTTGGAATAGAAAGGAACTTTCTTAACATGATGCTTAATGTTGTAAGAATGAAACTTCCTCCTTAAACTAGGAACAAGAAAATAATGCATTTTCTGACTACCTCTGTTAAATATTTTACAGAGAATTTAGCCAGGGCAACGAAGCAAATAAAAACAAAAAATATTCAAATAAGAAAAGGATTAAAAATATCTCTATTTGTAAATGACATGACCTGAAAAAAAGAATACTCCAAAAACTCTAGCATTAACATTCACACAATCAATATAATTGCAAGATTTGTATACACACTAAAAATTGCAAGATTTTGTTGAAAGAAATTAAAGACAGAAATAGATGAAAAGCCATCCTGCACTCATAGAATGGAAGATGATATTTTAATAATGACAAGATAATCCTCAAATTGTTCTATAAATTCATTGAAATCTCTATAAAAATTTCAACTGCCTTTTTTTCTCCAAAAATTAACAAACTCATTTTAAAAACCTATATGGAAATGCACAATAAATATTTATAAAGAAACATTGAAAAAATGAATGAAGCTGAATGGCACACACTTTCTGATTTCCAAACTTCCTACATAGCTGTCATAATCAAATGGTGCAGTATTGGCATTGATTAGACATATAGATTAGTGGATTAAGATTCACACTACAGAAATTACTCATATTTATGGTCAATAGATTTTCTACAATGTTTCCAAGACTATCCCATAGGATAAGAATAGTTATTTCGCTATATAGTGCTTGTAAAACTGTTTATCCACATGAGAAAGAATGAATTCAGAGCCCTTTTTCATAGCATACACGAAAATTGACACAAAATGAATCAAAGATCTAAATATAAGAGCTAGAACAATGAGATCCCTAGAAGTAAACAGACTGGGAAAATACCATTTGAAAGGAACCTAAATGTAACTCAGGAGCTGATCAAGCATATGCTCAATGAATTTCCATGATTGCCCATTGGACACACTGCTGATAGAACATGGAAGTCCAATCCAGATGCAAGGATGGTCCACGTCATGAGGACGCTCCCTGGAAGAAAGAAGCCAAATATGTGACTCAGTCATGGGTCACCTTCCAGGGGCCTGGGCCAAGCAACATGACGAACTGGGCCACAACAGCAGGGGCATAAGTCCTGTGTAAGTGTGTCAAATTGACACATCCATCAACTAGTCCCCAGTCATAGATGCGTGTGGTGCTTCACCACGGTGGGGGCACACGGCAGATATGGGACTAGCGTTCCAGTGAGCCAGGTAGATACTGGAACCCCTTTCACGACTTTGGGGAAATATGTTTGCTTGTGTTCAGATATCCAGCAGGTTTCCAGTCTGATCAAGCCACAGTGATCATTGCTCAAACTACGCAGCAGTGAGTATGCTCCCATGGCATAGATGTCCTAGGCAAATGATGAGACAGAATGTTGAGACCTGCATGTCCAGCTGATGCATCCATAGAAGAGAAATACTGTTAAGAAAGCTTGACACCCTTCTTTTAAATCCTGGGAACATGTGTGTCCAAGACTGGTGACCACTCCCTTACTTGCAACATCTGAGTTTGTAGACCCACTGGAGAAAGCTTCAGTGGAGACAGAGAAAGGAGAGTAGTGTCAAGTACCAGACAAACATGTGACTTTGTTCCTTACACATTTCTGAGCTTCTGGAAGAAAATATCGTTGGCAATTATGGATCCTCATGAAGAGAGATGTGGGGTTCAGACAGGTAAAGTCTAGACCAACCAAGAGAACATCTGAACTAGAACAACACTGAGAATAATGGAGCGTATAGGGCTAAGAGAGTTTCCTCTCTCTGTTGCAGTTGTTCAGTCACCCAGTCATGTCCGACCCTTTGCAACCCCATGGACTGCAGCACACCGGGCCTCCCTGTCCCTTACCATCTCCCAGAGTTTGCCCAAGTTCATGTCCATTGCATCGGTGATGCCATCAACCATCTCATTCTCTGACACCCTCTTCTTCTTCTTCCCTCGATCTTCCTCTTTGAGGCATCCTCATATTGAAGGAATCTGAACTCAAAGATGATGGAGTCCACTAGATCATTAGTGCCTGAGTTCTGTCCCAAGAAAACTAAGTATGGAGTTACCACCAAGGAACTGGAGATACAGTAGACGCGCTTCTGTGAAGGTCACTTGTGGCCCTCCCCACTGATGTGGAGAGGCTCTTTCTCCTCTTCATCAAGGCCATCCTGTTAAAGACAGTGACCAACAGATGTGCTACTCCACAGCTCTGAGCTCGACCTCTACTCCAGAGATGAAGCCCTTACATTTCAAATCATCAAGAGTTTATTACTTTTATGAGTTTTTTTTTTGTTATTGTTGTTGTTTTTTCCAGAAAAGCTTTAAATCAAGATATCACTGAATAGCAGTGCCAATCATGCGTAAAAATGGCATAAACTCAGACAACAATGCTGTATAGTAATACTTCCCAAATACGGAAGTATTGACTTAAAGCCATTCTCCTTCTCAATTTCTAGCTATGAAGAGGAAAGAGGAAATGGGGGAAAATAATTTCATAGCATCATTTTCTATTATATTTCAATTTATGTTAGTAGGATGAAAAGATTACTTTTTATCCTAGGCTTCCTTGGCCATGTAAATTTCCCCATAAAAATAATTTCCCATGTGTCATTGTTAATAATAACATGTTGACTCTTTTCTGTAAAAAATACTTTTGTCACAATGACTGTCACAGAAAAAAATAGTGATAATGTATTACCCAATAGTCAAAAATAGAATGACAAAATTACTGAAATAAATTACTTTTAAAGAGAAATAAAACTTCTTATAAAGTTCAAATAAAAACAAGAAGAGGGTAAATTAAAGTAGAAATGTATTTTTCCACTTCTTTTCAAAATCACTTCATTATTTTGTAAATGTTTGTATACCCCTTATTACTTAAATATGTTAGTCTATAAAGAGAGAGGAAGAAGGGACAGCTTTCCAATGAAGATACAACATTTTTTTCACTAAGCCTTTTATCACAGGTAAAATTACATTTATTTTTTTCATTCGGGAAGCCAGTAATAAAATTCAATGAACTCTTAGTGTGTTTATATTTCAGGAATGCATTTCACCTTACGGTGTGCATATACATTCTAAATTAATTAAGCAAGTTAATTAAACAGACAAACTTCAGAAATTCAGTGCTCTGCTATTATCATCACTAATTTGCTTTTAAGGAGTTTCAAAATTGTGTTTCACTGTGTAGGTCTGGACTTTACTCTGGCACACTCTGAACCGTCTTAATTTGGGGGACAAATGCTTGTTTATTTTAGATTTTTTTTCTTGGACCCATGTCCTCATGATTACTATGTTCTTTATGAGGAAAATATACATTTTGTGGCTTTAGATCCATCTATGCAGTGGCACCCCACTCCAGTACTCTTGCCTGGAAAATCCCATGGACAGAGGAGCCTGGAAGGCTGCAGTCCATGGGGTCGCTGAGGGTCGGACATGACTGAGCGACTTCACTTTCACTTTTCACTTTCATGCATTGGAGAAGGAAATGGCAACCCACTCCAGTACTGTTGCCTGAAAATCCCAAGGACAGAGGAGCCTGGGAGGCTGCAGTCCATGGGGTAGCTGAAGGTTGGACACAACTGAGCGACTTCACTTTCACTTTTCACTTTCATGCATTGGAGAAGGAAATGGCAACCCACTCCAGTGTTCTTGCCTGGAGAATCCCAGGGACGGGGGAGCCTGGTGGGCTGCCGTCTATGGGGTCGCACAGAGTCAGACACGACTGAAGCGACTTAGCAGTAGCAGCATGCAATGAAGTTGGTGGTTTATTTGAACATCTTTTGAATTGTGGTGCTAGAGAAAACTATTGAGAGTCCCTTGGACCTCAAGGAGACCAAACCAGTCCATCCTAAAGGAAACCAACCCTGAGTATTCATTGGAAGGACTGATGCTAAAGCTAAAGTTCCAATACTTTGGCCACCTGATGCAAAGAACCTACACATTGGAAAAGACCCTGATTTGGGGAAAGACTGAAGTCAAGAGAAGGGACTGGCAGAGGGTGAGATGGTCAGATAACATAGCATCACCAACTCAGTGGACTTGAATCTGAGCAAACTCCTGGAGACAGTGGCGATCAGAAGAATCTGGCTGGCTACCATCCATGGAGTTGCGAAGAGTTGGACACACTTTTGTGAAGGAGCATGCATACATGCAGCTGTCATAGGTTTCTCTCTGTTTCATGCTGGTTTTGACCCAGATGGATATGATAAGATGCGGCTAGTGTAGAATATCATTGTTCCTGGTCTCCTTCCCTCCCCCAGCTATGACATAATCTCTCTACTACTGAGGGCAGATAGACTTATTTTTTGTACCACTTATTACCCTTAGCCATTACACATTATCATTTATGAGCCTGAGCACTATTGAGTTTCATTCTAAAGGAATAATTGTGTTGAATGTGAAAGTTCAATAAATAGATTTTAACATTTTATTGTGAAAAATATTATCCCAATAAAAACTGTGTTTTATTCATTCTCGTGTTTGGAGATTTTATGTGAGTGCACATGTGCTTGTGTCTGCACTGTTTTCCAAAGCCTCAGGCAAGTTGAAATAATAATTATAAATGTTTATTGCCCCAGCCCTGGGCAAAGGGGTATTATGTCACTTAATCTCCAGAGCAAGGTAAAAGGGGGTTAGGGGCTTGACATTTGATTCCATTCTTTTAGCACCAATTCCAGGGTTCTTGTGTATATGTGAAGGAGCACTGAGAGTTTCTCCCCCATGGTTGACATTGATTTCAGCTCTGATTTTCTCAGGGTCTCAGCTGAAATCTCCAAGGTCCCCTTTCTCACCTCTGTAGTAAGGCATAGGCTGAGCATCCCCTTGGGGTGTTGAACACTGGCTGCTGGGACTGAATTGTTTATCTGTGTGTGTGTCTCCAGGACAACGCAAGGGTTGGAAAACCATCCCCACTTCTCTAGAAGCCCCTGTGTATTCAGACTGGGCTTCCCTGAAGTGAGGGTCTTAAGGAAAGTGATGGAGGAGCTTCCCTGGCTGTCCAGTGGTTAAGACTCTGCACTCCCACTGCAGGGGGTACACGTTCCCTCTCTGGTCATGGAACTAAGATCCCAAACACTTCGAGGTGCAGGCAAGACTAAAGAAAGAGAAAGGAAGGAAGGAAGGAAGCAAGCAAACAAGAGGGATAAAGATTTTTTCCACAGAATCTCACTCCCATTGAGTCTGCATTCTCCCAAGGAGTCATCAAAGGCTGCTCCTCTGCTCAGGCTCTGGTGGGCAGAGCTGGTGGGTGAAGGTGAAAGAAAAGGTAGGAGACATGGGTGTGTGTGTGAGGCATTTGGGTGGTGGTTCTCTATGTTTTGCTGCTCCGGCAGGGTCTCTGGTACTGGTTTCATTTTTAAGCCCAAGTTGTATAGAACATGTAAGAACAAATCTTAAGTACCTTAAATAAATTCATAGTCTGAATTCTGAAGTTACAAAAACTCAAGAGAAATCGACACTTTGAATAAGGAGGAACACATTACCTCCTATATATATATATATATATATTTTTTTTTTTTTTTCCCTGATGTTCAGTAGCTCAGCTGTGTCCAACTCTTTGTGACCTCATGGAACGCAGCACGCCAGGCTTCCCTGTCCTTCAATATCTCCTGGAGTTTGTGCAAACTCATATCCATTGAGTCCGTGATGCCATCCAACCATCTTATCCTCTCTCATCCCCGACTCCTCCTGCCTTCTGTCTTTCCCAGCATCAGGGTGTTTTCTATTTCATATGATGCATTTTACTCCAACTACACTCCAGGCAAACAAGGGTAAAGACCACAGTCAGGGATACAAGTAAAAAAAAAAAGAAATCTGATAAGAAATATTATTATCTGTTAATGAATGTTTCATTTTACTCTGAAAACAAACATAATGAAACGTTATTTTACTACATTTACCCACAAGATAAGTCCAAATGGAAAGCAGAGTAAGTTCCTCGAAGTGTCTTATTATTTCCCGATTATCTGATGGAAGTTAGGTTGGAGAAGGAAGGGCGGAAAAAAAAAAGAAAAACACTTCTAATTATTTTGCTATTTGCTTTTATTTAAATCAGAGTCTAATTTGTTGTTACAACAGGTTAAGAGGCTTCTTGACCAAATGTAATGAATTCAGTGCATCTCAGAGCCAAGGGCTTAGACTTGGATTTACTGCGGGCATGCACTATATTCAACTTCAGACTTCTCAAAACCGAAATGCTTTTTAAATCATAAATATAAACAGAAAGGGAATCGAAAAATCAAGCAAATCTCGAGCTAGTGGCACAGGCATTTGAGGCGATGCCATAAACAGTAGTAAGCCCATTTCATTTTCTTTTCTTAGCGAAAATTCAACTGTTTTACGGTACAGCGCTGCCTTGTGCCTAATCTAAAATAGCCCTTTTTTATTAATATTGTACTAAACCCCAGGAAATGATGCCATAGGCCACAGATTAGTGCCAAAATACATATGAAGCCAGTTGATTCTATTTATTAAGACCATACAAGGTCTCTGACCCTGTTGCCACGAACAAACATAGGCCCAGCTGCTACACAGCCTCGCCTTTATGCAAACCTGTCCGCTCATATCTGTTTGCAACTTTTCCTTTCATCGGGGTCAGAGCAATCTGAAACTGGGCAGGGACACAGTGGTGGCCAGCAGGATTGGGGAGGGGAGGGGAGGGCTGAGCAAGGGGGCCAATTATCCGCCAGGACAATCGGGTGCTAACCAAAACCTGCTTCTCGCAGGCGTTTGTACAACAGCACCTGGGGGCTGTCACTGCTCTTAGATGCCCTCCAGTGATTGCTTTTTTCATGGGGAAAAAAAAAAAAATTCTGCTTGACATTTGAATGGAAGACACTAGCTTTGGATAGAAAACGTGGGAAAATAAGGTTTTGTGGTTTTTTTTTTTAATTTTTATACTGTGCAAGATATGGGACCAAAATTAGGACTTGTAATTCGAAATGTGTATCATTTTCTACCCAAGTGACATAATAATTAGATGGAAGAGGTGTGTAAATATAGACCAATACCATTTCACAGGTACTTTTTGAATGTAGTTATTAAAATAATTGAGATATCATTATTGATTGACTTAGATGGGTATCTGTGTTTTTTTCTTTTTTGTGAAGCATATTTCACAGTAATGTGTACAGTGTGATCCCACTTTTGTAAAACAGTATCATATTCACAAGTATTTTTTTTGAAAAACTGAACTCAGCATTTCCTTATTCTTTCTGTTTATTTTTTGTACTCAAATCTGCAACCTGATTTTAAATATCTTTAAAGCTTTCCCACTGTAGTCCTTCCTTCTCTTTTCCAAAGTGAAATGTTTATATCACACAGGACTAAAGTCCTCATGGGATTTCAAATCAGGTCAGTGGAGCAGTTGCTAAAAATGCCACAGAAAAGATAATTTGAAAAATAAGCTCGGAAGATAAATATCTATGGGGGAATAACTTGTCTGTGGAATTCAGTTCCACTGAGTAAGTATGATGTTTTCAGTTTGCAGATAAGTGCAAATTCCTCTTCTTTATCCACAGTATTGATGACTTGTTCAGCTTGTTTGGCATCGCAGAGCTTGGTATTTGGCAAAGAACCTTAAGGTCAGTGTTGTATGTGTGTGTGTGTGTGTGCTGAGTCATGTGTGACTCTTTGTGACCCCATGGACTGTAGCATGTCAGGCTCCTCTGTCCATGAAACTTTCCAGGTAAAAATACTGGAGTGGGTTGACTTTCCTCCTCCAGGGATCGAACCACGGTCTCCTGAGTCTCTTGCACTGGCGGTGGATTCTTCAGCACTGCACCGCCTGGGAAGCCAGCAAGGTGAATGAGAGATGCTCTGAACTTACTGCACTGGTGGCGGACGCAAGGCTGAGATGCTCCCTACTCCCTCAAAGAGAAACTTGTGTGAGTGTTGCCCGCAGCCTGCAGTCACTCAGCCCTAAGGAACTACTGCAGCTTTTATGATGAAGCCAGACTGTGGCCTGGCTTCTCCCAACCAATGACGAACTTGGAAGTGCTACTACGCTCAGGCCGTTCCTGGTCCCCATCACGTTGGCCATGCACCTCTCAAGATGCTCTGTAGGGTAATTCCTCCTATTCAGACCTGTAGTATGGTCTGCCTGCTTTCCCCACCTGTGCCTTCTCCTCTCTGTTTATCTTTCACAGGGTTTCCTTCGTCTCAAAATAAATGGCTTAACTAATTAATTCCATGATGGCATCTCCCTTTTTGGAGGACTCAAACCCATAGCTGTGTCTTTCCTCTTTTTATATTTATTCTCAGAGATTCTATAAGACTGCATTTTCCTAACTATAAACTACCCAGTATGAGAGAAGGTAAGGTAGGTAAGTAACTTCAGTCGTGTCCTACTCTGTGTGACCCCATAGATGGTAGCCCACCAGGCTCCCCTGTCCCTGGGATTCTCCAGGCAAGAACACTGGAGTGGGTTGCCATTTCCTTCTCCAATGCATGAAAGTGAAAAGTGAAATTGAAGTCGCTCAGTCGTGTCCGACTCTTAGCGACCCCATGGACTGCAGCCTACCAGGCTCCTCCATCCACAGGATTTTCCAGGCAAGAGTACTGGAGTGGGGTGCCGTTGCCTTCTCCACAGTATGAGAGAAGCCAACTTTAAATATATATTGTTAAAATAGAATCTAGCTATGTCCAAAGAAACAGTTTTGCAACTAACTTTGATGTTACAAATTCTACTCCCGTGGGGCAGTGCATGTTAAACTCAAGAAGTAATGCATGGCAGTCCAGAGAAGGGACTAGTAACATCCCAGTGTTCCCACTCCACCTTTCATCCCCAGGTTATTCCATTCGGCTTTTGTGCAAATTTAATTTAAATAAATACTTCAAAAACATTTCCATCAACTCTGTTGAAACTCACAATGCATCTCCTTTCAAATAACAAAGAAAAATATTTTTAAATGTGCTCAATTTATCTGCCACCTGTTTCTTATAATTATTAAGTATTTCAAACAATATCCAGCATTTCAGATTGCTAGTTGTTACCTTCTAGAAACAACATCAACAGCAAAACACACAACCCCCCCAGAAGCCCATGCCGCCCATCTGGATCCTTGCCCAATTCTTTTCTCTGCTCCTCACTAATAAACAAAACTCCACCCTTCCTCCCAAATAAAGGCACTGACCATGATTCTGCATATTCTGCCCCTCTTCTTTGTCCTTTGATCATTTCACCCATTACCCAGAACTTAATTACCTCTGCTTTCAGTTTTCCATCATTTTTGCAAGGTTCAGTAGCACAGCTCTGGTTTTATCCTGTGCCTCACTGTGAGAGAAGCTGCAAGTCAAATATTCAAAGCTTTTAAAGAGGAATTTCACATTAATGGTGTAGGATCTATGTTTCACATCTCTGGCTATATGAGATATCTAGCAATGGCAAGCAATGTCTTGGGTTTTGTAACAGTAGAATGAATGTGAATCTGATGTTTTCTTCTCTTTCTCCTCCCAGTCCCTACTCCCTAACAAGTTGCATACACAAACGCAGTCTAAACCCCCATTCATGCAGAGCCGCTTCTCCCTCTCATTACTGTCCTCCATATTTTAGTTTGTATTAGAATTCCATTTCTTCTATGACACCTTCAAGCCAGAAATGCTTCTACATAACCAAAATTTGATGGCATTCGTTTATTCAACCAGTGTTTCCCGAGTCCCTGTGATGTGCTTTGTACAGACAGTGGATATGTTCTGACTTGACTGAGCTCATGATCTACTGAAGACAAACAAGTACTAAATAAGTATGTAATAGCAATTTTGATAGGTTCTTTGAAAAATGAAGGCTATAATTAAATGTAAGGAGTTATGATTGGAAGAAACATTCATCAAATTTCTCTTTGAGAAAATGAGTTGTGACCTAAAGAATGAGAAGGTATTAATATTCAGTGTTTATGATACTAGGATACATCTACAAATATCCACTCAGTTACATGTGTTATGTGTATATATACACTACGTGTATCTATAACTTCCTCACTACGTGTATCTATAGCTTCCTTTGCTCAGAAACTGGGCTTCAACTGGTCACTGTCAATTAGCAAATATAAAACATTACTGTAGATTAGAATATAGATACAAGCAGCCCACCAGTGTCTCCATCTGCTCACGCCTCCCTCCCTCCAACACGACAGAAGGAGGGTTTGGGTAATTAATTGGAAAGCAAGAGATGAAAAGGCAGGAGGGTATTGTCTGGCATCCTTCCGCCTGTGGTCCCTCACCTGACTCCTGCAGTCACTGCCACTTGTCAGCAGGAGTGGGATTTCTTCCAGCATCTCTCACAAGGGCTTCCTTTCTACCTGCTGCTCAACCAAAAGCTCTGCGGAGACCCCCTCACTCTCATCCTCATCCTTATACTCAGCTGTGGTACTTAATACTTTGTTAACCACACAACACTTTATTCCACTATCCCCCTCATTTATTATTTATATTTTTAGAGAGTTAGGAAGAATGTGTGTTTCCTATGGCTCTATTAGCAGCAATGTAGGTTGCCAGTCTTCTCAGTCAACAGGAAGATTTCTATCAGAGAACAGCTAGGAAGTTTTTTACGGATTCCCAAAAAAGTCCTCCTTTATTAAAGGCAGAAAGTACAGGAATTTGTCAGGGCTGAATTCAATGACAGTCTAAAATCCAGATCTCCTGACCCTGTATGTAGGATGAGCTTGTGTTCTGGTAGTCTGGGGAAGCCCTGGCTTATTCACAATCTTATCTAATTAAGCAGATTACAGTCAAAGCTTTGGTTATTTCCAGTAGTCATGTATGGATGTGAGAGTTGGACCATAAAGAAAGCTGAGTGCCAAAGAATTGATGCTTTCGAATTGTGGTGTTGGAGAAGACTCTTGAGTCCCTTGGACTGCAAGGAGATCCAACCAGTCCATTCTAAAGGAAATCAGTCCTGAATATTCATTGGAAGATGCTGATGCTAAAGCTGAAGCTCCAATACTTTGGCCACCTGATGCAAAGAGATGACTCACTGGAAAAGACCCTGATGCTGGGAATGATTGAAGACAGGAGGAGAAGGGGATGACAAAGGATGAGATGGTTGGATGGCATCACTGACTCAGTGGACATGAATTTGAGCAAACTGTGGGAGATGGTGAAGGACAGGGAAGCCTGGCGAGCTGCAGTCCATGGGATTGCAGAGAGTTGAATATAACTGAGTAACTGAACAACAACAAATTAAAACAGGTTTAATGCCTCTTGTCCCAGTAAAGTCATTCCTGGGAGCACTTTCACCTTCATGGCTGTCTCATTTTGAAGACTACTGTATCTGCTCCTTTTTAAAGTCGGTTTATCTTTTTACTGTATCATGTGTTTATGTTTTTGAGTCTCAGTAAAGTCTATGTTTATGCATATGCCATGTTTCTGAATGTAACATTTTGTTACATTTAAAAAAAATGGAGCTATTTTTCAGAAGTTCCCAAGTGTGTGATTTTTCTTAGGTGGAAAAGAAGCTCTCAGAATGGAGCCATTCAGAGATCTAAGCTGCTCACCTAAGAACCTTTTCATATGCCTGCTATTTCTTTAAAAGAACTACTGTGTAGAAAGTTGAAGCTGTGATTATAAGGGAAGAAAACTTGGTGGCACTTCTCTCCAGGGTGGAAATGGAAGGCGAGCATCGATGTGGACCTCCACGGGGCCTCTCTACTGGAGAAAAGGGCTGTGGCTTTGAAAAATATACAGTATGTACTTAGTCAGCGGCAGTCACTGTGCCAAGTCCTTTAATGGCATTACCTCAGTTGACATGATGTCCTTATAAATTATATGCCTTATTTCTCTGACTTGATGGATGACCAAGGTGTAGTTCAATGCGCCTGCATTAGTACCTTTTGTTCCTTAAACTAGTGAAAGTGAGTCACTCAACCCTGCTGGATTCTTTGCAAACCCATGGACTGTAGTCCTCCAGGCTCCTCTGTCCATGGGGATTCTCCAGGCAAGGATCTGGAATGGGTTGCCCTGTCCCCCCTGCCCCGTTCCCCCAAGGGGATCTTCCCAACCCGGGGATCAAACCCAGGTCTTCCAAATTGCAGGCAATTCTTTACCAACTGAGCCACCAAGGAAGCCCATTCTTACCACTAAGCTGACTCTATTTTTACTTGCTGCTACTGCTACTGCTACTGCTAAGTCGCTTCAGTCGTGTCCGACTCTGTGCGACCCCATAGACGGCAGCCCAACAGGCTCCCCCATCCCTGGGATTCTCCAGGCAAGAATACTGGAGTGGGTTGCCATTTCCTTCTCCAATGCATGAAAGTGAAAAGTGAAAGTGAAGTCGCTGAGTCGTGTCAGACTCTTAAGGACCCCATGGACTGCAGCCTTCCAGGCTCCTCCATCCATGGGATTTTCCAGGCAAGAGTACTGGAGTGGGGTGCCATTGCCTTTTACTTAGGTCTATAATATTCGCTGTTCTTTGTATTTTTCCTCGGCACCTCCTATTTCTTATTTCCTTTCTTTTCCATACATAAATCCCAAAGAATTTTATAATGAAAGCAAGTCGACCTTGCTTAGGGAACAGATAAGCAGGAAGAGATGAATATGGGTAATTTAATTTTGTGTCCCGTTTTCCAGGTACTTTGGGATAAACCTGTGTTGGTGACGAGTTATTTTTTAATAGCTACAAAAGCTACAAAAGCGGGCTGAGAAATTTTGTATAATTCAGAGGACTAAATAGAAGTGCTATCGGTCCATGTGAGACTCAGGAGGGGCTCAACTGCAGACAAACAGCTAAGAGGCCAAGATCTTCTGTGCAGAATGCCTGACACCTTCATTTATTGTTTCATCGATAACAAAATTACAGTTGAAGGACATTTAGTGAGGTCCATGGGGTGTAGATGTTCAGTCACTGACAAAGTCAGCAAATAGCATCTTTCCTTTATTTAACTAAGATTTACAACATGTATTACTAGGGTTTATATCCCCATGAAGAAAAAGTCTCTGTAAAATTACGCTTTGAAAAAATTAATTTTCCCATGACGATTTGAAACGAGAGTCTTTTCATTGAGAGTAACCATGATCAGAACCTTGATAAATATGAGATAGGAAGTTCTAGGTGATCAAATACTAAATATGCTGATTGTGATCTGACATTTTATAAGCTCAGTTAGGAATAATATTTTTATATTTCTTGGTTATTTATTGTACCACGTATTTGTTAAGCATCTTGTGTCAAGTTAAATGCCACTGGAAACATGAAAGTTTGTGTTATGGTTTTTGACCTAAAGACTCATAACCCTAGAAGAAGGACCAAGGTAGTAATTAAATTGCATTTTTTTCTTCCTACTTTCCTGCCTCCTTCTCTTCCTTCCTTCCTTCCTTCTCTCTACTTTTGTCTATTGATTTATTTCCTGAAACGAAAGATAGACACAGAAATTAGAATGATCAGGGAGGTTTGGGTTATGAAACAATGTGATCTGAAGAATCTCAAAATTTAAGAATCTGTACATAGGAGAGTTCTTCATACACAATGTCACACTTTATTACATTAAACTTGAACATCTATATAGATGAACAAAGGAAGAAAGAGCATTAATTGAGCACCAACTCTGCACCAAGAACCACAGAAGACATTCCACAGATATTTTCTCAGGCCTTTCTCACAACAATCAAAATTTTGTTTTCAATTTCTGAAGTTAATAACTGTCAGATAAGCCACAATCATACATGCATTCTCCAGGATGTATTAAAAATATACACAAAAGGAAAAGAGAATAGAATGAAAAAAGGAACTCTACAAAAGTCAATTATACTTGAGAGAAGACATGAAGATAAGAAATGAGAAACAAACAAACAAAAAAGCTTCAAAATTGTTGTATGAGACAAAACAATAAGATATTCAGTTCAGTTCAGTTCAGTCACTCAGTCATGTCTGACTCCTTGTGACCCCATGGACCGCAGCACGCCAGGCCTCCCTGTCCATCACCACCTCCCATAGCTTACTCAAACTCATGTCCATTGAGTCGGTGATGCCAACCAAACATCTCATCCTCTGTTGTCCCCTTGTCCTCCCATCTTCAATCTTTCCCAGCATCAGGGTCTTTTAAAATGAGTCAGTTCTTCATATCAGGTGGCCTAAGTATTGGAGTTTCAGCTTGAGCATCAGTTCTTCCAATGACTATTCAGGACTGATTGCCTTTAGGTTTGACTGGTTGGATCTCTTTGCAATCCATGGGACTCTCAAGAGTCTTCTCCAAGACCACAGTTCAAAAGCATCAATTCTTCAGCAATAAGACATTATACATTGGTAAAGGGTCAATTTCTTCACCACTTACCTGCAGATCTCCATGTGTTTGGAGGCAGTTACTACAAGACTGCTGTGCTCCTTTGGTGATGTCACGTTTTCTTGAGTTGTATCTTCTGCGAAGTCTTGCATGGCTGTCATTTGCAAGAGCCGTCACTTCTCCTGGTCTTTACTAAGTGACTTTGGGGAAGAAACGGCCCCTGCCAGCCCTGCTGGAGCTTCGGGGGCTTCCTCAGACCTGTGGTTGTGTCTGACACTCTCTGTGGCAGAACTCACAAGCTTGCATGCCTTCTCTGAGTCCTGCAGTGCACCAGGCCATGTGCTGACCTCCTCCCTTTTGCTTTCCCATGCGTAAGGCTTACGCTCCTGTTCTTGGTCTCTCCCAGACTCCGTCTGATTCAAGCTGCTTTCTGCGGGTGCCCATCCATCTGCCAATGCTTGTTTTCACCACTGTCAGAGCTGGCACAGAGGACTGGCTACAGGGTTGATGTCTGTGGGGTGTGATGTGGGGTGAGCCGCAGAGCCCTGGGGTGCCCATGGGCTAGTAGGGAGGGTTCCATGGACAAGAGTCCTCAGACGGTCATGGGCAGGATTTTCTGTGGAGTGTGCCTCACCGTGCATAGGATCCAAGTCCCTTTGAGAACGGATCATCCTTTCTCCGAGTCTCTTCTAGCCCTGGAGTCTTGTAGCTCAGGAATCAGCACTCTAGGTGAAGCCAGGGAGAAGAGAGTTTCTCTCTGTGTCTCACACATCTGGGGAGGCCAGACACACACCCCAACTCTCACCTTCCCTCTGGGAGGAATCACAGGTTGAGAAGCTCTTGTTTGGCACAGAGCTTTTCTTGCACCTGGGGGAGCAGAGATGTGGGGAGAGTCAGACCATACCTCTCAGCTCTTCTGCAATACATCCAATACTATTTTATTCTGAAGCATGTTGCTGGAATTTCTCTGCTGGAAACCTGGACTTCCACAAAAGCTGTCTCATCCATGGGTGATGACCTAAGTCATGGTTCTCTAAGACTCCCAGAGCATGGCTGAGAGGGGCTGGGACCAGGTCACAGCTATTGCAGGGTCCTCAGCTGGAGCTGATGACTACGTCTATACATGTCTGCAACCCAACACATGAGTGGGCAAGACTCCTTTGTGGTCTCACATATGGTGTTGCATCCCACAGTCCCCAGAGATGCATTTTTGTCCTTGGATAAAAGCCACATTGTTGATGCTGAGCCACGTTCCTGATGGCATTCTGTCCAAGATAAAGATCTTCATGCATCAAATTAACTTCACCATCAACAAAACTATTAAAAAGCAGAGACATTACTCTGCCGACAAACATCCGTGTAGTCAAAGCTATGGTTTTTCCCGTAGTCATGGTTACGCCATGGCTTTATTTAATTCCCTCAAGAGAATAAACTTTTGCTTCCTTTAGTATCTTAGATGGATTAGGGCCAAGACCACATAATGTTGCATACTAGTGTACATATTTTTAAAATATATGTATTCATTTTGGGCTGTGCAGGGTCTTTGCTGCTGAGTGGGCTGTTCTCTGATTGTAGAAAGTGGGGGCTACTCTCAAGTTGTGAAGTGTGGGCATCCCACTGTAGTGGCTTCTCTTGTTTGGAGCATGGGTTCTAGGCATGAAAGCTTCCGTGGTTACAGCCTGTGGGCTCTAGAGCGCTCAGGCTCAGTGGTTGTGGTTCGTGGGCTTCGTTTCCCCAAGGCATGTGGAATCCTCCCAGGTCTGGGATCAAACCTGTGTCTCCTGCATTGGCAGGTGGATTCTTTACCACTGAGCCACCAGAGAAGCCCTAACTTGTAGATTTCTAGCCTGTATTTCTGTCTAGAAAGATGGAAAACAGCAAAGGGTATGATTTTACTGTGAGATATTAACTAGCTTTTGTATCTGACCTGATAATGTTATTCCAGCATCCTTTCTTTCAGTGCCAATATTGATTTAGCCCTTTGAGGTATCTTTTCAATCACATTTCCCATCCTGGTGATGCCTTCATCAATAAGTTAAACACATTTTTGACAAAGGCTCGTCCCATGTTTGTATGAGATTTGTCATTTTTACTATCTGTAAATTGTACTTTGAAATGTTTCATATATTCTTCTATGCCATTTCCATGGAAAACTCTGGAGTTAAAGAGAAATTTAATGGTTAGAAAAACAAAACATAAAGGAAGCATATTTTCAATGTATTATATTGAAGAGCATCTAAATATGCTTTACCCTTGAATGTTTATTTTATTATTCATCTTTTCATAGGCTTCTGTGTTGTTGGATTTTTTGTATTAACCCTGTGTTCAATGTTGACCACACTACAAATGAATCATTTATCAAAATCTTTCAGTGCAAGGGAAAATCACGAATACTTATTGTTTTTGCCACCTTTGTCTGATTTGTAGCAGAAATCTGAGTATAAAGGAAGTATTGGAATTATAAATTCATTTTCTTTCACTGTGTAGCTAACGTCTGAGCTACATTAGGTAACAAATTGGAAGTAACTCATACTTAAAATCTTTCAATTAAGTTCTAAAGCCCTAAATAGTAATTTAATTTTCCTCCCACAAATAGAAAAGTACAAGGAAAACTGAAAGAGTAGATACTACAAAAGGAAATAGAAACTGGCCACCGTATTACCTCGCACGCCACCCTGACTGTGCATCAAAAGTATGTTGACCTGGTATTTGATTTGAAGATATAGCTTTCATCAATAAGTAGATAAGCAAACCAATGTTTAAAAAGTGTTTATGCTGAAATTGCATTTCCAAGTTAATAACAGAAGAAAATATGACTTAAAACACTGCATGCTTTTGTTAAAAGTTTATTGCATATTTTCTCATCTGTAAGACAAGATAGATACAAATTAAGAAATGGTTTTGAAGACACTTTAAAAAAAATGTTGAACCAAAATAAATGTGTTTGAAGAACTACAAGGAAAGATTTAGATAACAGTACAATTTTGTTTTAAAGCACTCAATATCTTATTGTAATTTATAATGACAAAATCAAAATTGAGACATTTTGCACATGCTAATGATTTGGCAGATGTTGAATCCAATGTTCGGGTTTCCTAGGTGGCTCAGTGGGAAAGAATTTGTCTGCCAATGCAGGAGACACCAGAGACATGAGTTCGATCCCTGAGTTGGGAAGATCCCCAGAAGGAGTAAATGGCAACCCACTTCAGTACTCTTGCCTGGGAAATCCCATGGACAGAGGAGCCTGATGGGCTACAGCCCATGAGGTCACAAAAAGTCAGGCAACTGAGCACAGTTCTCAAATGCTGACCCAGCTCGGCTGGTCTGTATTTGTGATAATAGTGATGATGGTGTGAAATATATTTCCATCTTTATAAGGAGCACATATTTTAAAAACTTAGAATCACAACACTCCAGAGAACATAGATTTCCACCAGTCCAATCTCATGATATCTTAGATACCGCTTTTAATAAATTAGTAGAGGGAACATTTATCTCCCCAGTGTGGATATTTGGATATAATAGCACCTTGCTCCTTGACTGAGTTAGTTACGTCAGCCATGAATCCAAATATTGATTTAGCACTTACACACTTAAAATGAGCATGAATGCATTATTCTTGGCTTCCCAGGTGGCTCAGTGATAAAGAATTTACCTGCCAATGCTGGAGACATGAGAAACACAGGTTTGATCCCCTGGAGAAGCAAAGGGCCACTCACTCCAGTATTCTTGCCTGGGAAATCCCGTGGACAGAGGAGCCTGGCAGGTTACAATCCATGGGGTCACAAAGAGTCGGACACGACTGAGCATGCACTTACACATGCATTATCCTTGCACTATTCTAAGTGCTATACAAAAGTGAGAAGCTGTTTCTGAGTATAATCATTCTGTCCATAAGTAGTTCACAATTTTTTTGGAAGGTATTTCCATCTGAGCAGTGAATGACAGATAGACACAGAAGGATAGGGAATGAAGTAGGAATAGCTCATGTGCTAATACAATAAAGAAGCATAAATACTGGCGTAAGAAATAGAAACGATGTAAAATACTATTAATTGGAAGGATTTTGAGCAGGAGAAATATATATATATATATATCTCGTAATGATTGAGAGGATGAAGGAGTATGAACCTTAACATCAAATCTCCCAAGAAAATGAATCAATAATTAATAATTCCTACGTCTCTGCTTCTTAAGTAGGTGATCAACAAGAGACAGACCATTTGGCTGACTACAAACCATGAAAGACATTTTTCAATTGGAAAATTCTGCTCATAACGTGAGGGTACATCATCTATAATAAGAACTTTTCCAGAAGTATTTCTTTAGAAGAATCTGGTTTGGAAATTATATTGCTGCTGTCAATGATGCTGTGCAGTATATTTCCTTGACAAAATGGAAAACTTTTTGAAATATGCGTCTTTATCATAACGACATTCATGGTATCAGAAAAATCTCCTGTGCTCTTACATAAATCAGAGGAATTTAAAAGATAGAAAATATTAATATGTCAACCACTGTCTTCAGTATGAAATCACATTGACAATTACAAGTTCATTGGAAATGACTTTTTCTGGTTTGTCATAGAAGAATCTCTCCTATAGGTTCAGCATTTTTTCAGTTGATAAAGCATTTCAAGATCGCTACTAAACAGTCAAGTTCCACATTTTTTTCTGTTTCTGTCTTATTTTTATTAATATTGATTGTGTTTCATGTGTCTGTGATTTTCAAAGGTGTTTTGTTTTTAATAGCTATCAGTTTTGATGGTTCTTCCAAATTGAAAGTTGATATAAGTGATCTGGTCTTAACCAGATCACTTATAGATGTATGCTCTTGAAAATCTTGTTACATGGATGCCTGTATTAAATTGACTATGGTGGGCACCGTATCTAGAATGACCTTTGATCTTATACATTTCCTTGCATCATTATAAAATAAGGCAAATTAATAGTCAAACTATTAGTATTAAAAAATAAAGAAACTGTGAAGTGATTAACTGACAAGGGATCGAGCTTCAAAGTGTTGCCAGGAGCAGCATCATTATCTTGAGAGGAGCCTTCACTCGAAGGAAAGAATAATACCATTATGATGAGAAAGATGAAAATACTTTTACGGTGGTTAGATGCAATATTTAAGGGTTAATTTTATGTTTTTGCTTATATGTTTTTGTTAATTTGCATGTAGAATTCCTTTTAGAGAACTAAGAAATGAGATTTCTGTTACTGAATGTGGTAACTTTGGCACACATGCAGGCATCTGCATACAATTGAAATATCTGATATTTTCATATGCATGTTCAAATTTGAATACAATTTTTTTAAGAATTTATAAACGTTTCCTATTTTCCTAAAATATGTTACATGAAAAGAATTTCTATTCCTATTAAGCAATTTCAGAATTAAGTAAGTTTATAGATAACATAAGATGGACTCTTAAATTTAGAAGAGAGGACTGAGATTCAAATATAGAAGTAATAAGTTGCCTCAGAGTAAGTGAAATAACCACGTAAATCACATAAGAGTTTTTTTTTTCAAATATGTCTATTTCTCTTCTGGTCATGAAATGATTGCATTAAAATCAAGTCATCTTTATGAAAACATCCTAAGATGAGTTTAATATATGGGACATTTATCCTTATTGTTAAATTAAGTTACTGCATCTATACTGAATTCTTGGTATTTCCAACATATAGTTTTCCACCTCTTTTGACTGGTCTAAGGGACCCATTTAAAATTTCTAAATCTGTCGTGAATTTTAAAAGAACTAATATTTTGGCCCAAGACCTTTGGCAATTACAACGCAATATATCTGCAAACAGAATGGATTCTGTTCTGCTCTTAAGTCCAAAAATGTGGACTTCAAAAGGTTCGCAGAAGATGTATTGCATTCTAGCATACGTAACTGTCATGCATAAGAACTAGTTAACTAATTCGCTTGCTTTGGGGTCATTTTTTTTTCTTAGAAACTATATATAATTCTTTGAATTCTAACTCATAAAATCTGTTGATGAGATTCAGCTTCAGAGGACTACTTCCTGACTCATAATATTTCAAAAAACACATTTCTGGAAACTTTACTATATTAAATCTTATTAATACAGAGGTCTGGAGCAATCATTATTGAGTTGTCATCAGAGTCTACAGGATATAAATCTAAACAAATGCATTTTGTATAAAAAGAATTCTTTATTAAAACCACCTTTCTTTAAGGTTCTATTACCTCAATATGTGACTTTGGTGTGTTTAAACAGTACCCCCCTACCCCGCCTTATGTCACGGTACCTGGCCACTGCTTGCTTGCATTCCATCAAAACTGACACCATTAAGAATTTTGAAGAACCACTTGGAAAACTCCCTATTCTCATATATAAAGTACACTCAGTCAAACTGATCATCTTAAGTAGAATTTTATTATGAAGGGTGGAGGACAAATATTCCTGTGGTCAGGCAATCAAGTTCTTCCAAATGTCTGTGATTGTTTTTAATTCACATGGCTCAACTTTTTTTTTTTTTGGTAAAAAATCATTCTCTTTTCCTCATTATCACATTCCAAAAGATGAAATCGGTTGTTAACTAAATGTTCATTCCTTAAAGCAAAGGGATATATTTAATAAAAATAAACTTGAGATGTTTTCATAATAGTGGTTAATTTTCTTAGGCTACTTAAAATGCTGACATTTGATCCCCATCTTGCAAAATGCACCCTTTCTTAAAATGTGTTTCCAAGGGAATGAAAGGCTGAGCTTCGGAGAGTCACAGATTGTTATGTGTGATTTGCTACAGCTCACATTACTGCAAGGTAGAAACAATGTCAGCGGGAACAAAATCAACGTTTCATGTAACTCACTGTCCATAACAATCTGTGAGCTAATAAAGTCGGCATTAATATGCTGCCACTGTGCATAAAAATTCTTAACTATAAGTTTCACGTCTTAAATAGGGCAGGTATATACTATATCCAGTTATGGTAAACTCTGATTTCACTGCTGCTTGTGAAATTCCTAAACTAAGCCAGAGTTAAATATGCATTTTCAAGACTCAAATGGGTAGGGAAGAAATGCCCAGTGATATTTTATTTCAGAACGTGGAAGGCACCATATGCTTTAACCCAACGAGGGCAAGATAAAGTTCATCTACCATGTGGCAGCTGATAAGTAGTTGAGTAAGCAGTTCTACATTGGAACTAGAGCATTTGCTAACTCTCTTTAAAGGAAGGTGATCCTTGAGTTAAATTGAGCTAATTTTTAGAAAAGATTACACCTCGGTATTTGTGTTTGATCAGACTGTGCCTGCTCAGTCATGTCTGACATTTTGGGACCCCATGGACTGTAGCCCACCAGGCTCCTCTGTCCATGGGATTCTTCAGGCAAGAATACTGGAGTGGGTGGCCATTTTCTTCTCCAGGGGATCTTCCCGACCTGGGGGTAGAACCCACATCTCCTGCATTGGCAGGTGGATTCTTTACTTCTGACTTACTCAGAAAGCCCTCCTCTGTGTCTAGAGTGTATCAATTATTTAACCGTGAAATAGGACTATAAAACTAGACAAGAGCACTTTCACAGTTGAAATTCTTCCAAAGATGTGGAATAAAAATCTGCATGTGATGGATGCCTTGGCTTCCAACATCCCTGACTGAACCATTATTGTAGCTAAAAGTCCAAGACTGATAGATTTCACAAACCAGCCCTTTACTTTGGTGTTTTCAATAAAACTAGGACCCCTCTTCAATCCTTGAGAACATGTTCTTGAAATGCCCAGGTCCTCACTTCCCTACAGTCTCAATGGTTAATGTTAAGGCAAGTTTACTCGTGGCCTTCCCTAGAGGTGCAGTGATAAAGAAATCTGCAGACCAATGCAGGAGATCTAGGTTCTTTTCCTGGGTCGGGAAGATCCCCTGGAGAAGGAAACAGCAACCCACTCCAGTATTCTTGCCTGGGCAATCCCATGGACAGAAGAGCCTGGAGAGCTACACAGTCCATGGGGTCGCAAGGACCCAGACATGACTTTAGCAACTAAACAACAGCAAAGTTTACAGGTGAAGCACAACGGTGGCCTGTGACTGTCGCTAGCATGAATCTACCTTTTTAATCCTCTCTTGGGCATCCAGAGGTTTCAGGTGTCAGCTGAAAATTAAAAAGGAAAAAAAAAAAAGTCTTTTGACTTGTCTGTAGCTTTCTGCACATGTTCCCATGCATTTTTATCCCAACTTCAGAGGTGGGATTAAGAATGGATTATTGGCGCTTAGCCCCAGGTTTCATTCTCATTTTCTCCCTTCTCCCATAGCATGGTCTCCCTGAACCTGATTACTCTGGAAGGTTTAGATAGAAGCAAAGTGGTTGTAGTTCAATCGATGGGAGACAGAGTGCCATGGATGAGCCTGGGAAAGCAGAGACAGTTATTGAAGCGGTCAGACTCTCCACCTAAAGGAATGGGACTGTTTTGCAGCTATGATCCAAGTCTTCTGTTTTCTCCGAATGCACTATTGATCCGGGAGGCTGGGAAACCTTGTTCCCATGGACACCGAGCCCAGCAACTGCTGCACCTTCCAACACATTTGGAAATCACATTTGGAAATTACGGTCAGAGACTGTCTCATTTTTACACATTCTCTTCACAACCCGCCAGTTCATCTGTATGTTAAACCATCAATGCATTTCATTTAATTGCTTCATGGAAAATGTCACCTCTTCAAATTCCTGAACAGAAAGTCTTCAGTAATTCTGCCCCACCCCATTTCCTCATAAATTCAGTTTTACTACTTTCTGTGGGTCTAGTATTATTTTCCTCAATCACGTTAAGGTCTTCTTTATCCCGATACAAAACAAAATCTGGACATGTCACATTCCTACTGTCCTCTTGAACAATTTTTTTGTTGTTAAGTTTTTGTATATGTATACTTTGAATTTGTTATATTTTTATTCTTTAAGCCATAACCATTTTTATTTGTGTGGGTAGGTTAGATTTTTTTCCCTTGTTTTTCCTATGAAAGTGAAAGTCACTAAGTCGTGTCTGACTCTTTATGGCCCCAAGGACTGTAGCCCGCCAGGCTCCTCTGTCCATGGGATTCTCCAGGCAAAAATACTGGAGTAGGTTGCCATTTCCTCCTCCAGGGCATCTTCGCAACCCAGGGATCGAACCTGGGTCTCCCTCATTGCAGGCAGATTCTTTACTGTCTGAGCCACCAGAGACCCCTTTTTCCTATGTTGTGGTTTAGTCACTTAAGTTACTATTTTTCCTATAATAGGTTCTAAAAGTATTTGTTGTTGTTGTTTTTAAGATTCTGATGGAAACGCATCACACAAGCTAGCTTTTTTGAAAATGTTTGAAACCAAAAGTGATCACAGATAATATGCCATTTCTCTTTTTCTCTTTTTAAGAACTTTTTCTTTAAGAACTTAAATTATGACGTGTCTTAGAGTAGATTTTTTCTTAGTTTTATCTTTTTGTGATTGACTCAGTTTCTTCATTTTGTAGATTTTCGTCTTTCACGACGTTTGGTAAGTTTTCAGCCACGATTGGCTTCTGAGGTGGTGCAGTGGTAAAGAACCTGCCTGCTGATGCAGGAGATGTGAGAGACTCAGATTCAACTCCTGGGTGAGGAAGATCCCCTGGAGGAGGAAATGGCAGCCCACTGCAGCATTCTTGCTTGGAAAATCCCATGGACGGAGGAGCCTGGCGGGCTACAGTTCATGGGGTCACAGAGTCAGACACACACCAGCGCACAAAACACACAGCCTTTATTACTTTAACTATTCCATCACGCCTATTTTTTTTTTAAGCTCTTCTGAAATTCTCTTGATAATAGTGTTGCCTCTTTTGTTACTGCCCTATGAACTCCTGAGGCTCTGTTCATTTTTTATTTCTGTCTCCTTTCTCTTTGTTGTTCAAATTGCACAAACTCTATTGGTCTGTCTTCAAGTTCACAGACTACAGCCTATCATCTCCACTTAACTTTTAATCCTGTGCAGCATTTTCTTTAACTTATTTCTAACTTAATTTTGAGTTTTATAATTGCAATTGGTTATTATATTAACACTTTGAATATTTTTATAATTGTATTATATATTTTTAATTTTGCATATACTTTTAAAATTTTAATTACAACTTGTTATTTTTTATTCCTTCTATTTCTTTGGTATGATTTTCTCATTTGTTTCAAATGCATTTATAATTGCTATTTGAGGCATTTTTAAGATGGCTTCTTTAAAACCCTTGATGGATTTCATTTTCCTCTAAGGTACTCAGTCACCTGATTTTGATGGGTTAAGCAATTAAACAAATTCTCCTGAAAACCAGCACACAAAGACAACCCATAGAAGTCATATTACAGTCAAGCTTTTGCTATAAATATCCTTTGCTAAAATCTTGGAGGGATTTTATTACTTATATATAGATCTACTTCAGTTTCTTAAGTAATAGATATATATAATTGTACATATTTGTTGGATAAATATATGAATCTAAATTTATGAAAGAAATTCAGTTTGCAATCAAGTATATCATGACATTGTTTGATCTCAGAATTCTTCTTTTTTTTCTTTTTATATATTTATTTTGGCCATGCCATGCAATCTGGGGGATCTTAGTTCCCTGACCGGGGACTGAACTTAGGCTACTGCAGAAAAGGGCCTAGTCCTAACCACTGGACCACTAACAAATTCCTGATCTCAGAATTCTGAAATGACTTTTATTACATGCATTTTCTCATTATTTTATCACAAATTCTAATTTTAACCAGTCGGAAGTAAATGATTATTGCCACTTTGAAATCCAAGAAAACACAGATTTTTAAAGTTTTACAGTAAAATAAATATCTCTTCATTTTTGCTTATGTATTGGCTTTATTGCTTTTAAGATATTTTAAATATGCTTACTTTTTTTGCCTTATCTTATTAAATATGTTGGAGAAGGAAATGGCAACCCACTCCAGTATTCTTGCCTAGAGAATCCTGTGGACAGAGGAGCCTGGTGGGCTGCTGTCCATGGGGTCACACAGAGTCGGACACGACTGACTTAGTATGCATGCATGCATTGGAGAATGAAATGGTAACCCACTCCTGTGTTCTTGCCTGGAGAATCCCAGGGATGGAGAAGCCTGGTGGGTTGCCATCTATGGGGTCACAAAGAGTCGGACAAGACTGAAGCGACTTAACAGCACCAGCAGCAGCATTAAACATGTAAGCACAGATCTTATTAATGCCAAGAGCAGAAAACTGTCTACATATGTACATCTTTTAAAATTATATCATAATACAAAAATAAAAGCAAATTTGGCCACATACACAACTTCAAGCACTATTTAGATAAATAATGATAAATTATATACATATATATAGTAATTGCATATATAATATTTCTAAATATATTTAATATTAATTTCTGCATATGTTTTTGAGGATGCTAGCTCACATTCTGATAGAAAGGCTGTTTTTATAACAGAGTATTAGTTTTATGTTTTAGGCTGACCACAGAGTTGTAACCTCTCTATCACAATTGCCATACAGCCAGCCACCAAAAAAGATTCTTAATGAAGAAAAATTAGGTATGAGATTCCATTATACCAGAAGCAGTCAAGATCGCAAATCTTTTTTACCTCCAAACACCCCAAATATCTACTTGGCTTAAACCATTACAATAGAGACAAAGAAGACCTTGCATTTTCCAAAATATAGCTTTAAGGAGGATAAATAGAGGTTGGCAGAGTATTGCAATCTTGTAGGCTACTTCTATCACACCCTGCCAAAACCATTTAGAACTTATTTTGCTATCCAAAAACCTGCCCTATAGCTACCATTATTCTCCCCCATGGTTGCTTCTCTGCGTGCCATGTCTTCATCTCTAAGATCTCTGTAATTAAATGCAGTGGTTAGAAACGTATCAACCATAATAATAACCACATCTACAACCACAGCTACCACCACCACCAGGACATGACACAGACCTCTGCATACAGACACTCACACGCATGCAGAAGCTTCCAACGCTTTCCATTGGCTGCTAGTAATTAAATATTAAAAAAAAAACAATTCTAATGAATTCCAAAGGGCTTACCTTGCTTACTTCAAGGACAGAGGAATAGATTAAGAAGACATATGGGAGAGTATGTGACTTCTGAATACACAACATCACCAAGGCCATGTGAGGTACTGGAAACCAAAGATAAAAGAAAGAGCCTTCGAGTTCAAAGAGCCCAGGGAATCCAGGAGGTACTTCTACTCAGTTGGAGTAGAGTTTGTGACATTACAAGGAAAACTACAAGCCTACAATTGTAGGCTTCATCTGGCAGCTCTGCACCTTTATGAAGGAGAGAGAAGGCGAGCTGTTTCCCCACTGCCCAGCCACATCTCTGTGCGCATAATGACCTTTAACAATAGGGGCAGGACTTCAGATCTGAATGCTAAATCTGCAAATCAGTTTTCAAAAGTCAATGTAAAGACAAAATGTGGACTGCCATTTTTTCCTATAAACTTTCATTCTCAAATTTTTCTTCATACAGAAGAAATAAAATGCTTTGCACATCCAAAAACACTTTATTCTTACCTGTGATCACATACACTCTCACACAAACACACAGACACACACGCACATACACATACTTACATGGAGATGACACACGGAAGATATACTATACATATAGTCCTAAATACATTAACTGTGTTACAAATAATCTTTTGTTTAAAAAATTACTCATGCTCAGCTTCCTAAGCTGCCAATTTTCTGACTAGTGATTATATAGACACAATATGATGACTTCCCAGGTAAATTTAACTGTGAACATACCTATCCAATATTTATCACTTGATACATTGCAGCTGTTTGGTTCCTTAATCTTAAGTCTTTAGAGGACGTTGTGTTCACCTTTGTATTTTGTGCCCCATGTTGACTTTCTTGAGGCCAAATCTATAGTCATATTTCAAAGACTCAAAGTTTCATTTTTGTTTTTTTTCTGGAAAGCAACATGAAATGTCTATTATCATAAAGGCACTTTTAAAAATATTATTCTATTGGAGTATAGTTGAGTTACAATGTTGTGTTAGTTTTGGGGCTACCATAAAGTGATTCAGTTCAGTTCAGTGGCTCAGTCGTGTCCGACTCTTTGCAACCCCATGAATCGCAGCACGTGAGACCTCCCTGTCCATCACCAACTCCTGGAGTTCACTCAAACTCACGTCCATCGTGTCGGTGATGCCATCCAGCCATCTCATCCTCTGTCGTCCCCTTCTCCTCCTGCCCCCAATCCCTCCCAGCATCAGTCTTTTCCAATGAGTCAACTCTTCACATGAGGTGGCCAAAGTACTGGAGTTTCAGCTTTAGCATCATTCCTTCCAAAGAACACCCAGGACTGATCTCCTTCAGAATGGACTTGTTGGTCTCCTTTCAGCCCAAGGGACTCTCAAGAGTCTTCTCCAACACCACAGTTCAAAAGCATCAATTCTTCGATGCTCAGCTGTCTTCACAGTTCAACTCCCACATCCATACATGACCACTGGAAAAAACATAGCCTTGACTAGACGGACCTTTGTTGGCAAAGTAATGTCTCTGCTTTTTAATATGCTATCTAGGTTGGTCATAACTTTCCTTCCAAGGAGTAAGTGTCTTTTAATTTCACGGCAAAGTGATTCAGCCATATACATATATATGTGTGTGTGTGTCTGTGTGTATTTAGTAATAGTTTGGATTTGCTAATCCCAAGCTCCCAATCCATCCCTCCCTCAGCAGATGGCATCTTTTATGAAGGTGCAGAGACTGGCTGTGGCCATCCTGAATTCTCTCCCCCTATATCCAAGAGGTCTGCTTGTAGATGTAATCTACTCATTTCAGCATTGATGATCTCATCTTAATGTGTGGAGAAGAAAAGAGGAATGTGACAAAGGAACTTGAAGTTAGTTTTCCCCACTTTCAAGAAAATAAAAATTGGGTACTTTTGAATACGTTTACCATGACAAAATATGCACTCATTTTGTGAGAAAAAGATTCAGTTTTGCATGTAATTGAATTCTGATAATAATAGAACACCTTCCGCCAAAAACTCTTAGCCATCATTATTCAAGATTGAAGTTGGACTCTAATGGCCCATTAGACTGGTCCCCAAATTCAAGGATACTAACAAAGTCTAGCCTGCATAAAACTAGACAAACATCTCAAAAATGCTGCTGGTTTCCTCCTACTCATAAAGGAAGTGAAGGAACAGGAAGCCTGCTGAGAAGAAAGACTAAAGGAAGCTCTAATCCATTTTCTATTTGTACTTTTTGAAAGCTTGATTCCATTTCTAAATTTTGTATCAGAAAAATAAACACTGAAGAAACTCTTAATTCAAACAGCCGCATTTGTGCCTGCTCTGATGTGTTTTTATTGTCCTGACTATTTCAAGAAGTCATTAATTTCAGTTTGCTTAGACTGCAGTTTTTTATTTCTATATCCTATAATAGAAACCCTTCTGGTAGCCGAACTGTTGGAATATAGATATTTGTCTCTAGGTGTTAATATATACTGTTTGCCTTACAGGGGCAAAAGCAGCTGACTTTTACCCACAGGGCTGATACCACTAGATAGCTTGCTTTGTGCAAAGTAGCACATGTGACTAGATGAGAGGGAGAGCAGGAACACTCGTAGAAACTTTTAGATGAATTGATTATGTGTGTGTCTTTTAATCGCTCAGTTGTGTCCAACTCTTGGCGACCTCATGGACTGTAGTCTGCCAGGATCCTCTGGCAATGTGATTTCCCACACAAGAATATTGAAGTGGGATGCCATTCCCTTTTCCAAGGACCTTCCTCACCCAGGGATCAAACCTGGGTCTCCCATTTGAAAGGAGACTCTTTACCGTCTGTCTCTAGGGAAGCAACCCATGTCTCCGCGTTGCAGGCAGATTCTTTAATGTCTGAGCCACTAGGGAAGCCATGTATATATGCAAAACACATATATACAGTTCTTTGGATGGATAAAGCTCTATTCTATCATCTTAAAATTATTAAAGATCTAAAGAAACAAAATGCATCTTCTGCTACTTTAAACTGATTTTCAAAGGTGTTCTATTAGTAAAATGTTAACCATCATGGCAAAATAAAACTGAGCAGGTTGGCCTGTCCACAGAATAGCCCTGTGTCTTATGCTATATCATGTCATGCAGTTGAGCATCTGGCTCTATAAAGGAAATAAGAGACTTTGCCTCTTGAATTGGGCAAAACCCAGGTTTGGCAAGCTTTTCTGTAAAGGGCCAGACAGTAAGTTTCTATGGCATCACAGGCCATGTGGTCTCTGTCAGGGCTACTCAGCTCTGCTTTTAGCAGGAAACCAGACATAGACAATATGCAAATGAATCAGCTTGGCCCTGTTCCAGTAAAAGTTCATATTCAAAAGTGGGTGGGACCTGGATTTAGTCCAAGGGTCATGGTTGTTGATCCCTGACCTAAGCTAGGGATGAATCGGCTCCACTGGCTAGCCCATTTAGCATGTAGAGGACCCTGGGGCTAAGAACTTCTAAAGAAGAAAACACACACACACATAATGCACTGAGGTACTGTGAGATAAAATACATAATGCATATATTTATATGAATTTTATACTAGTTAAAAAAAAATACTGGGGGAAGGGTAGCTAGGGAATGTGGGATTGACAATTACAATGGTGCTGGTGGTAAAGAACCCTCGTGCAATGCAGGAGATGTCAGAGACTCGGGTTCGATCCCTGGTCAGGAAGGTCGCCTGGAGGAGGGCATGGCAACGCACTCCAGTGTTCTTGCCTGGAGAATCCCATCGACAGAAGTGCCTCGCGGGCTACCGTCCATAGGGTCACAGAGAGTTGAACACGACTGAAGCGCCTTAACATGCAAGTGGATTTAACATAGATAGACAACAAGGACCTAGTATACGGCACAAGGAACTGTCTTCAATATTGTACAGCAACCTCAATAGGAAAAGAATTTGGAAAAGCATAAAAACATGTATATGTATAACTGAGTCACTGTGCTGTACACCTAAAACCATCACACTGTTGTTAATCAAGTGTACTTCAGTATAAAATAAAAAGTTAAAAAAAACACTGTGTTTTTATACCAGTGCCTTTAAAAGCAATAATACAAAATCACTCCCCAAGTTAACACATATTTAAGAATTTAGGCTATGGCACAGTAACTAAAAAATAGTGAGTTCAAAACATTTAAATACAAATAATAATTCTGCATATGTTTTAATAATTCAGCATGCTAATTTTGATTTATATTTTTCTTTCAAACTCAGTGTAAATAAGTGACCTCTTTCTATATATCACTCTAATGTTGAGGATAAAATACCATGCTTTGAAAGGCAAGTGAAATTTTCTCTAACCCCTTCCACAGGTTAGGGCTGAACCCTAGAATTCTAACTTCTTTCCCTAAGATTCAGGTGGTAAAGAGGGTTCCAAACTGGGAGGGTTTCCCTATTTCTGGTGGCTTTGTATACATTCTTCTGCTTCCAAGGCCACTGTCCAGCCATTCCACTTGCTCTTCCCATTGCAATGACACCATGACACTTTAGAGACAGCATAGACCCTTATCTTATAGGTAACAAATGCTGTATTACCTTCGTACGAGGATTTTCTGAAGTTTTGTGCTTAGAGATTGTTATAATCTATAAGTGAATCATTGTGTTCTCTTTCCAGATGTCTTAATTCCCCATTTCCTGGTCATCTCACCATGAGCTGTCCTTGGAAATTCAATCCTCTTAGCTTTATTATTATAGAAAGCATGGACACTTCCAATGAGAAAGAGGAGGAGGAAAGAGAGGAAGAGAAAGGGTGAGGAGCCTTTTCTCTCAATATCTGAAAGCACCCAATGGCCTCTGTCTTTCTCACTGATGTGTGTGACTGCACTCCCCAGGGAAGGAGTACGTGTCTCCTCCCAGCTAATATTTGGAGTCCAGACGTAGAGTGATGCTCTTCAGGGACGTTACCTGGGTGGAAAAGTCATGCTTCCATCTAATTAATCCTAAATTCTGATGCCACTTTTAATTTTCTTGTGATTTGGAAAGGAGGCACTATCTATTCTTGAAATGGCTTCCATGGGGAAAACGTTAGGCAGAGGAGACGTTTTAAGAAAGTTCCATGAACAGTAGCTGTCTCTAGATAGGAAGGCAGTGCACTGAGTGGTGTCTGAGGGAAGATGTAGTTTTGATCCTAATGCTAAGTGGTTGTGACCAATGCCGACGATCGTATGGGACTTGTCAGGAAGTGGGAATTCAAGCCGTGGGGAATGTTCTGTGTTATTTAGAGAAGGAAAAAGAAAATAAAAGAACTGCTAAACAATATTTGCAAAACCCTATTTTTTGTGACTTCATCAGCACAATTAAAGCATATATTAAACATATATATATATGTGATGTGTATGTGTATATATGCATGCATGCATATTATTTTCCAAGACAATTATAATATTATCAATAATCCTCAGCAGTTCTCTGGAAGCAATCACAAAGCTGGAGGTCAAAATTATGCCTCTTATTCAAAACTTCAAAGGAAGGAAATTCACAATAATGTCACTTCTTGCCTTTTAGTTTAACCTTACCCACTAGTTTTTGTAACAGTAACAATAAACACGTTTAGTGCCTCTTCTGCTTGTAAAAAAAGGGTTTCACATTATTGATTTAACTGTGCCTTGATGCTTTCTTCTCTAAATACCAGTTGAAGAAAAATATTGATTAAGCCTAGAAATGCTTTATCACAGTCTTCTTCTTAACCATCCGTGGCGTGAGGTCAATGAACATTTAATCGATTTTTGATTCATTTGTGATTAGAAAATCGGTAAATTATCTCACTCAGCCTGAGAGGTACACTCATCACAAAGAAATTTAGTTGAGTTGAACTTCGTCCATGAAACTGAAGGGGCATCAAATGGCATAATTAAGTAAATACATAAATTTTATTTTATAAGGTGAGTATTACCCTACAGGGATATGCCAGGTTCTTGGTTTACATCCAGAGTCTAGAATCTTGGCAGAGTCCTCCAGGGCAAATCTTACCTCTTGTGAGAAATGCAATTACTTCTTTAATATACACCTACTGTGGGCCAGTGGTAGGTATATACCTTTCCTGCAGTGTTTTCCCTCAGTAATAACTACAGAAAGACCTGGATTCTATGTTGCCCATTTATTCCACATGATGTTGACACCATCTTAATGCCTTTATCCTCGTGTTCGAAGAAGGACTTCCTCGATGGAAGTCTAGCCAAAAATCTGCCCCTTGGGACTAAAATGCAAGAGATGTTTCTAAGTTGGTCACTGCTGTAGATCAAGAGGTCAATTCTAGACACAGCCAACCCTTTGACCTATAGGAGTAACTTTTCATGGAAAAAGGAAAAATCTGGAGTACATTATGCATATTACATGACCTTGCTCTAAATGTCATGACTTTTCTATGTGTATTGCTGGAGTTTATCTCCAATAATGCAGCAAAAGCAGAAATAATAACCAAGTTTGGCAAGCTCAGAGATAATAAGTAGGTTTGGCAAACTTGTTTTCATTGTTTGGCTTAGAAGGAACCTTCTGCTTCTGCTGAATTAAAACCGAAATAGCTGTAATCCTGTACCTCAACGTTCTCATATGAGTAGAAGTAGCACTCACCTACTTCACAGTAAAAGGGTAAATGAAACATTACACGATTTTTAAGTTTGTCGTAAATGCTTAATTAAGTATATGGAGACACATGATGGCAATTTTTCATAACACTTTTGCTTAAGAGCAGTAAGGTAAGGTCTGTGAAGCTATATCTGCTTCACAGCTTCATTAAGATACTTTCCAGTGTTAGGATAGGCAAAGGTCCTTATGATGCTTATGTCAAAGAAAGAAAAAAACTGTGAAATGACACTGAAATAACTATTTAGCTTTTCTGCTCTTTCCTGTTTGCTGTTTGTCAGGCTATCATGCAGGACAGTGTATCAGGCCCTGCTAAAGTGGAATCTCTCTGTGCAAGACCGAGATTATAATGCCCTTGTCATTTTCGTAATTATTAGTTTCTAATAATGGCTGATGAATGGTCCTGGCTTTGAAAATGTGAACACATAGAAAGTGAAGAACTCTGTGCAATAACAAAAAAGGTATCAGTTTCTGTATGTGTTTTTCTTTGTGGACATTGATCTTTTGTTTAAATTGTGCAGTCTTGTTTTGTCCCACAGTGTAAAATAATATTTTCTTGCAGAATCTTTGAAAGTAGCCAAGGAGATTTGGGTGATGAAAATGATCGTGAGGAAGGGGATTGATGATTGTCAAGTTAAAACACACAGCAAATTCTGAGCATTTAAAATCTTTATAATTGTTTTGGAGCGATTTTTTGATGTGTTGCAATTCAACATAAGACTGAAATATGTATGTGCCTGTAATTATGGCAGATCATATATGTTTCTTGCATTTACTATACTAATGAGCAGTACTCAGTTAAGATAAAACAAAAGACAACTACTGCACTTGTTTCTGAGTTAGTTTTGACCCTGGGTCTAATCCCTGTAAATAATTCCAGTTGTCCTGCATTCTCAGATAATGCCTGTGTGCTTAGTGGCTCAGTCGTGTCCGACTCTTTTCAACCCCGTGGACTGTAGCCCGCCAGGCTCCTCTGTCTCTGGGATTTCCCAGGCAAGAACACTGGGGTGGGGTGTCATTTCCTTCTCCAGGCGGTCTTCCCAACCCAGGGATTGAACCCACATCTCCTGCATTGCAGGCCTTCCCCCACTGAGCCTTCAGGGAAGCCCCTTAGATACTGTTGTTCAGTCGCTCAGACATGTCCAACTCTCTGAGACCCCATGGACTGCAGCACACCAGGCTCCCCCGTCCTTCACCATCTCCCAGAACTTGCTCAAACCCATGTCCATTGAGTCTATGGTGCCACCCAGCCATCTTGTCCTCTGTCATCACTTTCTCCTCCTGCCTTCAATCTTTTCAGCATCAAGGTCTTTTCCAATGAGTTGGTTCTTTGCATCAGGTGGCCAAAGTATTGGAGCTTCAGCTTCAGCGTCAGTCCTTCCAATGAATATTCAGGACTGATTTCCTTTAGGATGGACTGGTTGGATCTCTTTGCAGTCCAAGGGACTCTCAAGAGTCTTCTCCAATACCACAGTTCAAAAGCATCAGTTCTTTGGTGCTCAGCTTTCTTTATGATCCAACTCTCACATCCATGCATGACTGCTAGAAGAACCATAGCTTTGACTATATGGACTTTTGTTGGCAAAGTCATGTCTCTGCTTAGATAGCAAGGTCACCTTAAATCAAACCCACCTAAGCATAACTGGCAACTCCCTTCTTTTTCATCACTTTTTACCCTTACTCATCTTTGAAAAATCACTCCCATGTTCCTTTTGTGCTATGCAATTATTTCTAGCCTATCTGAGAATATGTGTCACCATCCAATGTTAGTTGCTCTTCAGGGTAAGACTCCCAGACTCTAATCTTCATGCCTGTATCTCCATCAAAGGCTTCTAGAGTGGTTACCCCAAGGAACCCAGTTGTTCCCATCCCTCTCTTGCCCAAACAAAGATTCCTTCTACCCAGCATGAGGAGTACAGCAGAAGACCACAGCAACAGGAGAAATATACCATTCACTGATTAATTTCCTAGAAGGCTTTGTGTGTTGTGAACTTGTCATTAATCAGAAACTTGGCTGCTATACGCTTTTGAGATGACTGAGTCATACTCTCGTACAAGTGTACTCCTTTCAAAATTTAATGATGGGCAGTACATGGAGAAACGGTATTTACTATAACCATTGCATTTTCAGTATGCCTTACAACATAAGTGAATGTGTATATGTGTGTGTGTGTGTGTGTGTATATATATATATATATATATATAGTGCTGCTTTTTTTTATGGATTTATTTACTTATAATTAGCTACTTTTAGATTACCTAATACCTGACAGTAGCATTGAAAAGACAAAAGAATACTAACTTCATAATTGTCATCCAGAAGATTTCAATCTGGTTGAAGATACAAGACTATAAAAAATAAATAAATACATGAAGATTAAGGAACAATGCAAATGTTCTTTAATGAGACAGGCTGAATTATAGGAAGTGTCAAAAAGTTCAAGCATAGCAATAACATGATTGCTTAGAGGACTCAGCAGATGAATCTTGCATCATCTCTCAACTTCTAATTTCATCCCCAGATGTTCCAATTATTTAGAGGACTTATTACTATAGTAGGCATTTCAGAATATAATAGAAGTCTTTGTCAGTTTATCTTCTCTAATTCTTAAATAACTCTGATCTGTGTCAGTTGTATATTTTATGTTCATATTCCAACTGGGCTAAATTTCTTATAAAGAAAAGAATGAAGAAGAATGTTTTTCTCTTATCAGTTGCATATGTTTTTAAAGTATTGCTTAACGAATGTTGGGCTTTATGAAATGGAGACATGTCATTCTTCTGAATTATTTGGCCAGTGTTGAAAGGCAAAGTGAACTGGATTGTGTACTTATGCTTTTTTCATGATTCTTACAACCATCAGAATTAATGTTAAGCAAATTTCACCCAATGTATTATGTAAGCAACCTCCATACATATTATACAACTATTTACATTAATAAACTACAACATTATTTTTAGACTGAGTCTAAATTTATATAAGAAATCATCAGATGAATAACTGAATTAATAATCTTGCTCTATATTACAATTAACAAAATATAAATATCACAATTTTAAAACTGAAAGGTAGAAATAATTCATTTATTTAACAAATTAGATTATAAAAACTAAGTACTCTCTGTGAGCTTAAGTACCTTGCTGTGCAACGGGCTCATGCTAGTGGAAAGAGTGAAGAAGTACTCTCATCTCAGAGCTTCCGGTCTAGTGGGGATTACCATATAATTTTTTAGGTTCAGCATTCACCAAAAATCACAATCTTGAAAATACTGATGTATATATTACCGAAATTACCAAATTCAGCAAGTGAAAATACAAATCTGACTTGGGACCTACTCCTACAAACATTTCACAGGATAGATATTTATATCCTGCTGTCTATCTGAAATTCAAGTTTACCCCAATATTCTCTATTTTATCTGGTAATCTTCATGCATACCTCTTGTCATGTGGTGAATTACAGCCCTCAAAATTAACGTGCTGAAGCCCTAACTCAGAAAACCTCAGTATGTGACCTTATTTGGAAACAGAGTCTTTTCTGTGATAATGACTTAAGATGAGGTTATATTGGAGCCAGTTGATTCTCCAGTGCAACTTGACTGATAGGCTTACAAAATGGGGAAATTTAGACACAGACTTGAATGCAGAGAAAATGGCAGGTGAAGATGAAGGCAGAAACCTGCAAGTCAAGGAACACCAAAGATCTCTGGCAACCCCCAAAAGCTGGGAGAGAGAAGCACAAACCAGATTCTCCCTCAAGGACCACAGAAGGATCCTACCTTGATCTTGGATTTCTAATTTCTAGAACTGTGAGACAGTAGTTGATTTCTGTTTTTCAAGCTGCCCAGTGTCTGGTACTTTGATCCAGCAGCCTGAGCAAATGTTTACACCTCTCTTTAAAGAAACGAACTCAAAACGATTCTTAGATCAATAAACATATCTGGAAGAAATATTACCAAATATTTATACGGTGTTTATGTAACTTGACGTGATCCTTTTTACTGGCCTATAGAAACAGAGAAGTCGAAAGTATGATTCCCTTCACTTACTGAAGATATGAAACAAAACCTCTTCATTGGATGGATATTTTTCTTAGTTCCCCAACAAGTGCGTGCAGAGCTCATCCTACACCAGCTCCCTATCTAATTAAGCAAGCTTGTGCCCTCTTGTGCTGCTTTCTATGGGAACTATCTGTAGTTTTCTCGTTCTTTCTTTAATCGACAGGCACTTGGAACTGCTACTGCAGGAGTGTTTTCCCTCCCTCTCTGCTTCTCTCCCTCCCTCTAGGTCTCTCTTTCCTGTCTCCCTTCCTTTCTTCCTTTCTATCCAGCTGTTTCGCAGGCCTCAAAGAGTCAGCATCTACATCTGCTGTTATTTTTTTTCACCCTACAATACAGCCCTTTGTTCTCTAATTTCAGTGATTTCATATTTGCTATTTGAGCCTTTCCTAAGAGTCTCTCCTTTAAACTCAGGTCTGTTCCGAACCTTCCAAGTAGGTCATCTGTATCTATTTTAAAAGGTCATTGTTCTCGGCTTGCACCTCTGCTTCCGCTCCTGAGCTCCGGTGGATCTCTGTCCCCGCCCCGTCAAGGATCCTACACCTGAGCTGCCTGCCTGCTTACTCTCAGCACTTTTCGTAATGGCTGTGCTTATTAAATTTTCTGCACATTCAACCAAATTCTGGGAATTTATGACTATCATGTTTGCTGCTTTATCATCCTTATTTTGCATGCTTCATTTAAAAAAAAATACTAGCTTTTATTTCCTGTGAACGCAATTTCTACCTGCTTAGGTAGGGTATTTGAGGCCATATGTTCAATAGGTGTCTCTTGGGTATCCCTTTTCCATTGACTCTGCCCTGTGGCATATGCAGTTCCGTTTCCAGGTAGTTATGAAAATTTCCCTGAATAAGCATTTAAGATTTTCTTTTGTTAACTCGTTGCTTAAGTTATTTAGTGTTAATATTAAAAAAATTATTTGTTTATACTTTTTAAAAAGAGTCTTTACTGAATTTGTTGCACTGCTGCTTCTGTTGTGTATCTTGTTTCTTTGTCCTTGAGACATGTGGGATCTTAGAACCACGGCTGCGGATTGAACCCACACCCCAGGACTGAAAGTTGGGATCTTAACCACTGGACTGCCAGGGGAGTCCCATCCTTTATTCTTCATTATAGGTAATAACAAGGACATATGTGCCAAATAAGCACCTCATATTTAGTAATGGTCTTTAATCCTTGTTATTTTTTGAATACTGATTTTGTTTCTGCCATAAGTAAAAGAAATTGACATATTTGGTTTCAAATAATGAACACACTGGGCAATCCATGAAATCTTGAGTCTTATGTAGGACATGCCACTGACCAGGGGGATCCCTGGAATAATGGACAGGTTGACAATGAGTTCACACACGTCACAGGAGAACAGGAACTGACTAGCTTTACTTCCTGTTGTTTAGTCTCTAAGTCATGTCAGGCTGTTTGCGACCCCACTGACTCCAGTCTGCCAGGCTCCTCTGTCCATGGGATTTCCCAGGTGAGAAAACCGGAGTGAGTGGCCATTTCCTTCTCCAGGGGAATCTTCCCGACCCAGGGACTGAACCTACGTCTCCTTCAGGGCAGGCAGAGTCTTTACCTCTGAGCCCCCAGGGAAGACTGACTAGCCGACAGACTTACAGACATCGGGAATCTCTTCCAGCTGGCCCCACCCCCCAACATTCAGGGGATAGTCTTAACTATACATGGCATGATTTTAAAAGGCCATCGTCACCACTCGGGGTCTGGGCTATGATGTTGTCCTGTGCTGTGCTATGCCTAGTCACTCAGTGGTGGTCACTCCTTGTGACCCTGTGGACTGTAGCCCACCAGGCTCCTCTGCCATGGGAATTCTCCAGGCATGTGGGTAGCCTATCCCTCCTCCAGGGCATCTTCCCAGCCCAGGAATCAAACTGGGGTCTCCTGCTTACTACAGGCAGCTTCTTTACCAGCAGAGCCACCAGGGAAGCCCCGTGTTATTAGGTACAATATCCTGGCTGCTTGAAGGTCCTTCCTCAGTCCGCAGCCCAGAAGCTGGTCTCACGCACTAGTGTTAATTACTAGTGTGTGCCGAAATTCCCAAGTGCCTTGTGTTTCCCCAGCTAGAAAGTGAGCCCTGTTCTTAGCCTCAAGTTTCACTATAATCCAGCACTCCCTCCCCAGCTCCTGGTAGCAACCTTCTTCTCCCATCCACTGGGACATGGCTTCTCATATTTATAATGACTAGCTGGGAGCCGGATTCAATTCGCCAACACCTAAAGAAACAGAAGTCATCGGCACCCTCTCCCCTGCTAACCTTGTGTGTGACTTCTATTGGGGAACAGCTGGCTGCCTGCTTGATTAGTCTGTGTATGTGGGAAACAGCTGGATTAGATTGTACATCTCCAGGTCATCTGAAGCATTGTGATTTAAACTTCTGAACACCCGCCTTATAGCAAGACTTACAAATGAAGTAGTCGTTTTCCCTATTTTAAAAATGTACCACCAAAGAAAGGAAAAATAGAACCATTACTATGAGGTGGCCAAAGTACTGGAGTTTCAGCTTTAGCATCATTCCTTCCAAAGAAATCCCAGGGCTGATTTCCTTAAGAATGGACAGGTTGGATCTCCTTGCAGTCCAAGGGACTCTCAAGAGTCTTCTCCAACACCACAGTTCAAAAGCATCAATTCTTCAGTGCTCAGCCTTCTTCACAGTCCAACTCTCACATCCATACATGACCACAGGAAAAACCATAGCCTTGACTAGACAAACCTTTGTTGGCAAAGTAATGTCTCTGCTTTTCAATATGCTATCTAGGTTGGTCATAACTGTCCTTCCAAGGAGTAAGCATCTTTTAATTTCATGGCTGCAGTCACCATCTCCAATGATTTTGGAGCCCAGACAAATAAAGTCTGACACTGTTTCCACTGTTTCCCCATCTATTTCCCATGAAGTGGTGGGACCGGATGCCATGATCTTCGTTTTCTGAATGTTGAGCTTTAAGCCAACTTTTTCACTCTCCACTTTCACTTTCATCAAGAGGCTTTTGAGTTCCTCTTCACTTTGTGCCATAAGGGTGGTGTCATCTGCATATCTGAGGTTATTGATATTCATTGGAAAAGACCCTGATGCTGGGAGGGATTGGGGGCAGGAGGAGAAGGGGATGACAGAGGATGAGATGGCTGGATGGCATCATTGACTCAATGGACGTGAGTCTGAGTGAACTCTGGGAGTTGGTGAGGGACAGGGAGGCCTGGCGTGCTGCGATTCATGGGGTCGCAAAGAGTCGGACATTACTGAGCGACTGATCTGATCTGATCTGATCTGATGAACATGTCAAGCATACACAAATGTATACATGTCAAGTATATACAAAAATAAGGGAAGTGGTGTAATAATTTGTATGTACCCATCTCTAATCATTGTCCACTTTGATGATTAAATTTCTGTGCAAACTTGAATTGGGCTAAGGGATGCCCAGAGAGCTGGTAAAACATTATTTCTGGATGTGTCTGTGGGGATGTTTCCGGAAGAGATAAGCCTTTGAATCGTAGACTGGATAAAGATCACCCTCACCAGCGTGGGTGGGCATCTCCCAATCTGTTGAAACCTGAATGGAACAAACAGGAGAAAGAATGAATTCGCTGTCTCTGCTTGAATTGAAGCATGCATCTTCTCCCGTCTTTCTTCATCTGTGCTTCTGGTTCTTGGGTCTTAGACTGGAATTTGCACCATGAATTCCCCTGGTTCTTAGGCTTTTGAATCCAGGCTAAATTATGTCACTGGCTTTTCTGTTTCTCTAGCTTGCCGAAAGTCAATGATGGGACTTTATGACCTTGGTGACTCCATGAGACAACTCCTATAATAAATCTCTATCTATCTATCTGTGTGTGTGTATGTGTGTGTGTATGTGCTCAGTTGCTCTGACTCTTTTGTGACCCTATCGACTGCAGCTCACCAGGCTCCTCTGTCCATGGGAGTCTCCAGCAAGAATACTGAAGTGGGTTGCCATGCCCTCCTATTGGGGATCCTCCTGACCCAGGGATCAAACCCAAGTCTCCTGCATTGGCACACAGATTCTCTACCGCTGAGCCACCTGGAAAGCCATCCATCTATCTATCTCTGAATTTATCTATCTAGGTATCATTTATCCATCTTTCTATCTTATTGGCTTCAATTCTTTGAAGAACCCTGACTAAGACATCTTCTCATAACTAACCTTGTTTCCTCTCTACTCATAACCATTTCTCTCTCTCCTGACCACTGTAGTTGATTATTTTAAATCAGATATCCCAGATACATAGAGTTTCATCTTTGTATATATATTTAATTATGTATATCTAAACCACAACTCAACTTTTTTACATAATGATAATATCATTATCTCTCTAAACTAATAATTCCTTGATGTCATCAGTTGTTTATACACTGATTCAAATTCCCCATATACCTTCTCACACTCCCACTGGTTGATCATTTGCATAAGAGTCCAATATAATGAGGTTTATAAATATATGTCAGTGAAATTTAAATAACTTCAAGGAAACAAGTTTTTAATTAGTAATGGGAAATACTAATAATCAGTCAGAAATGCAAAATAAATGAAAAGTTGATGCACCACTTTTAACTGTATCATCTCTTTATTGTGTCTGTAGGAAGGCAATTCAGCAGAAAATTGGCCCTTGCCTTGAAAGAGGAGATCATATGCACAATTACCTATAATTGTGGATTACCCAAAAGCCTGCGTTTAATATAAGCAAAGTGGTTTGCCTGAAATTCCACCAGGAATATAAGAGATCTTTCATTCCATAGGAAAAAGAAAGCTGTGGATCACATTAGCTATTGTACGACCTTGTGCAGACATACAACATATACAGTTGCACACACAAATGAATAATGCTGTACTTTTCAAGACATTGTTTAAAAGATGCTCTAACCAGGGTACCCTGATGAAACAAAATTCCATAACCTCAGATTTAAAAAAAAAAAAAGCAAAGGCATCACAATCATAAGTTTGGCTGGACTTACTGAATCTGGATAAATGCATTTTTGCCTTTGCCAGACCTTTTCTGAGTTTTATTACTCTTTGCATTCTGACTACTAACTGAAAACAGGATCCCTTCAGATTCCTGGGCAGCTTGCCACTACTTTGGGCCAAGGGGCCAATAAAAATCATTAGCAATACATAAATTTCATCCAGTGGGCTTTCCTGAACATGTGCAAGTGTTCCTAAGGTCTGAACACTGAAACCCACATGTTCTATCTCATCACGTGCTCCTCATTTGCTGGCAATTGGTTAGACTCAAATCCGCTATGTAATTACATTGTAATTTATGTCAAATGAGGATCAATATACCATTCAAATACACTAATAAGACGTAATTAGATAGACACTTTTGTTCATAAAAGACAGTAGGTAAGACTAACAGTTCGATGTACCCAATGCATCTTCTGAATTGTAATTTATTCGTTTGCAGTGAGTCCGATATGAATATATTCATAAGAGGAAATATTAGAATGAAGTATGTTCATAATTATCATGACGAGATGTATCAGCCACTTCACAAAACTGAAAATCCCTACTTACATTTTTTCATTTTATGATTCACAATTGCCCTTTGACGAGGCTGGTTCGAGGCTGGTCACATTGCATTTGTTTTCTTTTGCATTGCATACATTGTTTTTGAAAGTGAAAAATGTTTCAGGAAAAATGTATCTTCACTTAACATCAGGTTGAAACACACACACATAAGCACACCCATATCTGCACAAACAAAAACACTCTAAAGATTACACGAGGTGTATTTTACCCTGATGTGTAATTAAAACCTGCCAATATGACAACTGCCACACAGTGTACTACCACGGTGTGTCCTGAGACTGTAACCCCCTGACTTCCACTCTATTCCCAGTATTTGGTTTGGCTACATTAGGCAGAAACAATGAAAATAAGAAGTAGCATTTCAGGAATAGAGAGAACACAGAGGAGCCTAAGATAAAGTATTAAGGGGAAAATATATATACAGTGAAACTCCTTTTAGGTGCTGTTTTAACTAAGTTGTCATCTACCACATTTATCTGATTTCCAATGATATACTTCTTTTTGGTGAATTCACTTTATGTTCTTGATCCTAGAAATCACATTTAAAATGAAATCCAAAGTAAAAAATAATAAAAAAAAAAAATCAAAGGACACCTCCTTCTTAATTTAAACCAGAGGCTGACCTACTTTAGACTAAAGTAATCTAGTGGGAAATATATTTTGGCTATAAACAACTACTTAAAAACATTTGACAACAAACTAACACCTCTTTGTACACTAATAAATTAAATACAAATTAAGGCCAAAGAATTTCATTTTTTGTCTTTTAAATTCAATAAAATATCAAATATTTGTTTTTTTTTTAAAAGGAGGGTTCAGAGAATCTAAAACTTGAGAAATGTATTCTATACACTGGCAGCATTTTATTAAACTTGTTCTAAACAGATGGGTATCTATTTATAAAAGCTCTGGGGAAGACAGACCCACATGTCATTCTAATAGTCAACATAATCCTACAATTCTTCAGTTCTCTTTCACAGACATGCATATATTTTTATTTCACCAAAGGATGCATTAGGAAATAATTTTAAATAAATTAGACATTAGGGCAAGAATACAGCAAGTGGATGCAATTTATTTGAAAACAATAGGATAGGAGATTAATATTTAGCAGTTTCAGAAAAGATTATTTTTCCTCCACAATATAAAAAAAAATCTTTTAAAACTATATTTTTCTAACACATTGGCTTATTTATATCCCAAACATGTGTGAGAAAATTAATTTGCTTTTATTTATATTTAGATAGTTTTTATTTTTTCCCCTTTATGGAGCAGAAGTCCTTTTTTCTTAAAAAGTCTTGATACAGCAATGTATACTGTTTATATACAAATTGTTCTTGTTTAGTTGCTAAGTTGTTTCTGACTCTGTGATCCAAGGCTCACTGTAGCCCGCCAGGCTCCTCTTTTCATGGAATTTTCCAGGCAAGTATCCTGGAGTGGGCTATCATTTCCTTCTCCAGGGGATCTTCCCAACATAGGTATCTAATCTGCATCTCCTGCATTGACAGGTAGATTCTTTACCACTGAGCCACCAGGGAGCCTGATCACTTCATACAGGATGTCAATAACCCTGTGTCCATTTCTGACAACTCTAATCAGGCATGCCGACTCCAGAAGCAAGTGGAACTATGCTTTGAACTTGGAACTATGGAATGATTTGCACACGGTGGGTCAGCCTCTGCCTCCCCCATCACCGGCTCTCTTCCACCCCTTATAGGAGCAGCTCCTAAAATCATTCTCCAGTGACACAAATGCAGGCTATGCTCCTTCATAGGGCCCAGGGAATCCAATTTAAGTCACTCTCAATATTGCAAAGTGAATTTTTGTTGTTGTTCAGTTGACAAGTCATGTCCAACTCCTCACAACTGCCACGGACTGCAGCTTGTCAGGCTTCCCTGTCCCTCACCAAGCGAATACATTATTTAAAAATCCATTTGAGAAATTTTGGTACACAATTTTTCAGTCTGTGTTCTATCATTGCTTTAAGGTAACCTAAAAATATAACTGTTTACAATTCTTGATGGGCCAGAAAATCAACAAGTAAATTTGGAACATATTAGGGCTCTTGGAAGGTTTTGCTGGTGTCTCAGATGGTAAAAAAAATCCATCTGCCAATGCAGGAAACCTAGGTTTGATCCCTAAGTCAGGAAGATGCCCTGGAGAAGGGAATGGCAACCCACTTGTGTTCTTGCCTGGAGAAACCCATGGACAGAGGAGCCTGGTGGGTTACGGTCCATGGGGTTGCAAAGAGTTGGACAGGGCTATAGAGACTTAGCCCATTCCCATGCAGGATTCTTGATGCTGGAAATACACCATAGGATTTATTTATTTACCTTCATTTATTCTCAAGCATAAACTAAGGACATAGTCTCCAATGCAGGTGCTTGCACCCTGAGAAGACAGAACACACGCACATAAAAGGTTTCATTTTGCAGAAATACTGTATTGCTACTATTTCTGTCATTTATGCATGTTTACTTCTTATTCACAATTATATTACACATGTCTTTGCTATAAGCCACCTCAACACTTTCAAAAAGCAATATATATGCCATTAAAAGTGATTAAAACGGTTCTAATAGTCATGAAAAAGATAAGGATCACAGGCTTTGGAGAAAGGGCACTTTTTAAATTGACAGAGGCAGGAACTGCATTCCAGAAAAAGGATCAGCCTAGAAGAAGTGTCAAAAAGCAAATGTATTCTTGGTATGTTTGAAGTCATGCATAGACCAATTTAACTAGAGTTTATGTTACAGAGTTGCAGGGGATAAGTTTGGAATGCTAAATGCTGCCAACATGGCTATGAACGACAAGATAAGGAATGCATTTGTATAGAGAAGAGGGTTGAGTTATTAAGGATAGGAATAGACTTCTCTGAAAAATCTTACATTATTATTTGGACTATGATACATAATACAACTGTTTTACAATGCAAGAAATTAAAAAATAAAATAGATGTTCACTAAAATTGGATGTCAAATTTAATGAATTGAACATAGAATATGCTGAGTGGGTGACATACCCACACAAGGACAACCAAGTGACTTCAGGGGCTTCCCTAGTAGCTCAGCAGTAAAGAAGCTGCCTGCAGTGCAGGCAAGCTGGGTTTGATCCCTGGATTGGAAAGATACCCTGGAATAGGAAATGGCAACCCACTCCAGTATCTAGTCTGGAGAATCCCCTGGACAGAGGAGCCTGGAGTGCTGCAGTCCATGGGTTTGCAAAGGCTCAGATTGGACTGGGACGACTGAGCATGCACGCAAAGAGACTTCAAGAATAAAATCAAGTATTTGATTCAGTTAAAATACTACTAAGAACTCCTTTTCAATTCCCTAAAGTGTGTATTTACTAGCTTATGAAATGTTAAAGGCCTAGAATCAATGGCAATGCAGCAGAAATGTGCACTCTGAGAATTTCTTACTGAAATTAACTAAGACACTTCAAAGTAAAGACAGGCGATTCCAGTCTGCAGCAGAAAATATTCATGGTGATTCTGGGAAATGTTGTACCAGAGAGCAAGAGAAGCCAAAAAATCTAATGAGTTTATGTCAAAAGGACACCATGGCTCTCATGAAGGCTTTTCAATTAGCCAAGGATGGCTAATTGATTTAATTTGAACATCTAAAGACAGCAATCACAGCGGCAAGGACTGCGATTGATTGAAATATGTGGATTCTGTAATGCCAATGAGTTCAGAGTGGGGACCAAGGAATCTATATTTCAACAAAATTCATCAGGTAGGTGTACACACAAGAACCACGAACATGTGAGAAGTACCTTCCTGCCAGATGAATAGTTCTAATGATCTCTGTCTTCTAGTCTCATCCCTTCTTGATTTGCTCACTTCAGTTCAGTTCACTCAGTTGTGTCCGACGCTTTGCAACCCCATGGGCTACAGCACGCCAGGATCCCTGTCCATCACCAACTCCCAGAGCTTACTCAAACTCATGTCCATTGAGTCAGACCATCTCATTGTCTGTCAGCCCCTTCTCTTCCTGCCTTCAATCTCTCCCAACCTGAGGTTCTTTTCCAATGAGTCAACTCTTCGCATGACGAGGACAAAGTATTGGAGTTTCCGCTTTAGCATCAGTCCTTCCAATGAACACCCAGGACTGATCTCCTTTAGGATGTACTGGTTGGATCTCCCTGCAGTCCAAGGGACTCTCAAGAGTCTTCTCCAACACCACAGCTCAAAAGTATCAATTCTTTGGCGCTCAACTTTCTTTATAATCCAACATAATCCAACATCCATACATGACTACTGAAAAAACCATAGCTTTGACTAGACAGACCTTTGTTGGCAAAGTAATGTCTCTGCTTTTTAATATGCTATCTAGGTTGGTCATAGCTTTTCTTCCAAGGAGTAAGTGTCTTCTAATTTCATGGCTGCAGTCACCATCTGCAGTGATTTTGGAGCCCAAGAATGTAAAATCTGTCACTGTTTCTCCATCTATTTGCCCTGAAGTGATGGAACAGGATGCCATGATCTTAGTTTTCTGAATGTTGAGTTTTAAGCCAGCCTTTTTTTTTAAGCTATGTTTTAAGTTTTAAGTGGCTTTTTCGCTACTGTACCATTAATCATTCTCAGTTTACTGGGGCACTTGTTTTAGCCTGCCCTTGCTCTCATGTGCTATTAGAGCGTCTGTGTCTTTCCTTGTTCTTCTTCAAATGACTTTACAACCAAGCCATTACAGTTGAGTAGAACGTCCTGAGATTCACCAGCTACCCTTAAACATGTTGAGTGATGCTAGGCGGTCACCTCCCACCGTTTTTCTTTCTTGCTGTAGGTCTTTACACCCTATTACTCACTTCCCCCTTCATCACCACCTAAATCCCGTCAGCCCCTCACCATCATCATCCTTTTGCTCCTCGCCTGTAATGGGTGTCGAGATAGGGGATTTGTTCTTGCAGATCCATCCTGATGTTATCGCGCTGGCTGTATCTGGGAATGGAGCACTTGACATTAGTGGTGTCTTTTAACTGAACTCAAACTTGCTTGAATCTTTCTAAAAGACAGATGAAATATCCTTCCCCAAATTGTAAAATTCCACTTGCAGATTCCTAATCTTTCAAATGCCCATAATATCATAAACCCAGCTCCTGTACAGATATGTTTTCACTGGGAAAAGTCACAAACCCTAAAGAGAGTTCTCTATCTCTGCTGAATCCTTGCATTTGCAACTGCAGTTCTCTTCCGACGTGCTTGACTATGTCCTTCAGGAACTGGAAGCTGTGTAACCCTCTCTCATTTGTCCCCTGCCCACTCTTTTTTTCTCACTGGTCCTATTTTAGTTTCTTGATCTTCACTTTAGAATAATCTACATACATTACTAAATGCAAAAACAGTCTATTTTACCATTTCTTGTCTTATATTTAGTGGCAGGTTTTTTCCCTGGATATGCAACTAGTGACATCTTAAAATGAAAACAAACCTTCTTTCTCCAGTAATTAAAAATTTGAACTGCTTCCTCTTGTAACAGAAGTTTTTTTTAAAGAAAACATCTTCCATGTAATTTCCAAATTTCGAAGATAGTGTGAAATTAGTTTTAGCGATTGCAAATCATGATAAGATAAAGCAGCAGTTTTCTCCCTGCAGTTTATAATTCTCACTTTCCTGTTGCTCTGTCAATGGTTTCGAACATGCCAATTTGCTGTAGTTCTATTTTAGGTGATCACTGTGTGTATCTTGATATACCTCCTTCAATGGACACACTCACAGACTGATTTTAGAGCACTTGACCTTATTAGGATTCTCTGATTAAATTCAGACTTTCATGAATTTTTCTAAAAGATGAAATTTCCTTCCTCAAATCATAAAATTCCCCTTGCAGATTCCTAATCTTTTAAACACTTATTTGTGTCGTAAATCCAATTCCTGTACATATATGTTCACCCAGTTTTCGCTGGGAAGAGTCACAAACCGTAGGATGAAAGAGATTTCTCAATTTCTGCCTGAATCCTTGTGTTTGAAACTGCAGTCCTCTTTGAGCTGCTCAACTCCGTCCTTCAGGAGCTTAGAGGCTGTGTCTTTTTGACCTTCTCTGTGTTCGGTGTTCCAAGCGCCAGAATGGAAGGGCAAACCCCCAGAAGGGAGAGGACAGGGAGCCCTCAGCCATTCTGAAGCCCCATCTGCTCACTTAACGTGTAAGGAAACTGGCCCAGAACACCCAAAGCAAAACAAAACACACCTGTTTACGCAAACTGTCCTCGTATTTCTCCTCCTCCCCAACCTCCCCAGCCCCACCATCATTCTTCCCCCTCCCCTTTCTTCTATTATGGTTTGTTTGTTTCAAATGGGAGTCTATGTTAATCTTTTCATCACTTCTGATAAAATTGACTTGCGTCCTGTCTCGTGATGGACATCTACTGGAACCTACTGCTCGTAATCAGTCCTCTGGGACATCGCCTTTTCCTTTCCTAGTATTTATGGGGTTAACTCTTCAAGCGTTCTTTTGAACCTCCTTAACTTTCGCGCCCTTGAGTTGCACTTTCCCCGTGTTCCTCCTTGATTTATCTTCCCCTGCACTCAGCCTGTTGCGAGAGGAGGTTCTCCTTCTGGCCCTGCTATTCTCATTTCTGTATTTGGTTTCCCGTCCATTCGTTCCCTGTGAGCCCTCCCCCGCTTTCTCTCCATCATCTGAGGGCTGCAGACGACAGTGTCTTTGCTGATGTGTTTTCTGTCTCCTGTTCTCCGCAAGATCCATCTCCACCCTGCTGGTCTTCTGTGGCATTTCAGGTCTTTCTCCTGTGATATATGCTTTCCTTGTCTTTTTCCCCTCTCACTTCAACCTGAAATCAGTCTTTGCTTTATTTCTTTCTATTTCTTCCTGTAGGTCCCCTCCCTCCTCACTTCTTCTCCTAGAATCTTTGTTATATTCATTTAGGAGAATGTTACCATATCCATTCTTCTTTTTTTTTTTTTTTTTTAATTTCTCAAACTTTCATACTGAGTCCTTGAAGTGGGTCCAGCTGTCAGGCAGTTTGCACAGACAGAATGTCTCTTTGCATCATAAGGGTTGCAGGTATTTTACTGGAGAATGTGCCGTGTTCCTTTTCTCCACACCAAGCTCCCGTTTCCTGACTGCACGTTGCTCTCAGGGGACTTCTGGTGCCTTACACAAAACACGGGCTGAATTGTCTTTTTTATAAGGACAGTCCTTCTTTGTTTCCATTGGAAAACACCTGGCAAGTGGCTAATCCCTCTCTCTCCTTGCCACGTTTCTATTTCACACATATGTTTCCTCGTCCAAATCCCAAACCTGTCTGCTGCACTTGCTGGAAACACTGACGTGGTGCAGTATCTTCTTAGTTCCCAAATACTCACCATTTATCCCACTAACTGGAAGCAACACCGTGTGCTCGTAGTTACGTTTTTCAGCCAATTTTAAGACAGCAAAAAATTAATACTGGTAGATAAGTTGGTAACAATAAGATAAACGAATAGCATAAATACAACAAAAAATATCTAGACACCATGTAGTTCCTGTTTTTGGTTCTACCTGCTTATTCTATTCCAGCTGACTCGAGCTGCCCTGTGAGCCTAATTTCAGAATGGCAAGATTCATACTTATTCATAGTTCATGCTGTCCTACTCCTGGAGACAGCAGTGGCACCCCACTCCAGTACTCTTGCCTGGAAAATCCCATGGATGGAGGAGCCTGGTGGGCTGCAGTCCATGGGGTCGCTAAGAGCCAGACACGACTGAGCGACTTCACTTTCACTTTTCACTTTCACGCATTGGAGAAGGAAATGGCAACCCACTCCAGTGTTCTTGCCTGGAGAATCCCAGGGATGGGGGAGCCTGGTGGGCTGCCATCTCTGGGGTCACACAGAGTCGGACATGACTGAAGTGACTTAGCAGCAGCAGCAGCTGTCCTACTATCATTTTTGATTTTTTTTAATTTCACCACTAAGTTTTGATCTATTGTCTTTATCAATGTATTTGAATTACTATAACATTCTTCACACTATTATTTTCTGTTTTTCCTTCTTTCCGGTGTCTTCTAATCGATATTACACTTGCACAAGAAGCCAAGTGTGTTTCTAAAATGTCATAGATCAAGTCATATCTGATATCAAATCATATCAATCATGTAAATGCAAGAGAAGCAAGTCTAAATATTGGGTGATTTCACCAAGATTATTGAACAAGTTAGAGACAAAGCTGGGTAGAATTCAAGCTTACAGTTTCCTAGATCAAGATGTACACTGTATTACTTCATATCATCCTTCCTATCTGCCTATCTAAGTAATGCATGCACTGGCATGATAATCTGGAAAACTAAAGAAGCAATGACATCAGTGATTCAATGGACTTGGGAAATTCTGGGAGATGGTGACGGAGAGGGAGGCCTGGCATGCTGCAGTCCATGGGGTCACAAAGAGTTGGACATGACTTGGTGACTAAACAATAGCAACAACATGGCTTCAAAATTAACTAGTATTATATAAAATTTTCATAGATATACGTGAACATGTGCCTTAAAGAAAACCTGGTATTAACTATCCAAAAGCTTGTGAAAGACAAGCATCCATACAGCTATTATTACTTTTAAAATGCTTTAGAAATTAAACAAAATAATTTTATTTGTACAACATGCATTACTTTGAATAAATTAAAATAATACCTCAATATTACCACAGAACAAGGAAATAAATCAATTTACAAGAAGAGGAAAATAAATTATTACTGTTCAGGAACTCTCTGGATCATACCACAAGTCTCTAAGGAGTATGAATTTCTCAGCTGTCATCCTTCTAAGTTGTAAATGCAACCATCTCAACTGTTAAAGTGCTAAAAATCTGTTCATGAGCCAGCAACATCATCTAAGCTGTTAACATTCTCTTTTCATGTTAATTTTTGGTCAGTTCTTATAACCATAGGCAAAGGATCCAATATGCAAATTTATAAACTCTTTGAAGCGTACTTTACAATTTTTTCCTATGTCTCCAGAACACCTAGTACTATGTTTTGAACACAGGAGTAGATGTTAACTGTTTTATCTTAAAATATCTAATTAGTGAAGAAATATTAACTAAATGATATCTACAACAAGTTGGTTTCCATTTATTAGTGGAGACAAGTCAAAATATTTTAGATCTCTGTGTTTTTTTTTTTATGCAGTGTGCAAATTATTCTTTAAAGGGACATTGAGAAGAAGTTGAAATAAATCTGTGCCTTGAACAGTAATGCAATTTCTTTTGCTTGGTTTTAGATAAAATAGAAAGCTGATTAGAATAGCAGTTTTTAGAAAGTAAAACTATATATTGTCTTATGCTTCTATCCATGTTAAAGTCGCCATTGTTACATACAGGGAAGGCTTAGATACTTTTTAAAGATGTTCCATAAATTCAGTAACATATGTGCTCTGAGTAAGCATTTCCTGTGCCCCCTGGATTCACTGTATGTCTGCTTGTCTGTTTCCTTTTTGCTTCTCTACATCCTCCGGCTACTGTTTCAAAAGCAGAAGGTGGGATTCATTGCCAAAGCATGTTACATGGTTCCTATATGCTTCATATCTCACGTCTTCGAAGTCTTCCTGTTAGCTTCTCAATAGGTATGAGACACTATTGTACAGATGAAGAAATACTGGAATTGCCAAGAAAGCTAATAGCAACAGTAACCCCATAAGACCGTCCTCCTGCTTTCATCACGTCAACGCCCTTGTTTGTGTTTCTTTGACTCCTTCATATGGGATAGTCCTCTGCCCACCTTCATGCTCTCCCTGTGGTTCACCTCAATCTGTCTTCCTCTCTCCTTGGCCGGCGGCCAGCTTCTGAACCAGCAACCGGGCTATTTATAACGCATGGGCTGCAAAGGTGAATGTTTCCTATCAGAGAAATAGTCTTTGTCTTGTTGTCACTAAGGCCACTGTCCCAAAGGATCCAGGGCTATATTAGTACCCTTGACTTCTCGTGAAAGGAGTGTCAGTTCATGGTCAGATCCTGAACCACACAGTACGTGGGTATGTAATCTCGAGGCAGTTTGAGCTTTGCCAAATTTCTTGATGTGGAATATTGCATGTTAAGTGTTTTCTCTCTAGAATGTGGTTTTTGTTCAGCATTCCAGTTGGAAGAACACAGAACTACATCAGACTTGAGTGGATTTTGATCTGAAAGAGAAAAAAAAATACTCAACATTATAGAATTCTTATTAGTCTGGACAAGCGAGTGTCAGAAATGAATGCTATCATTTTGTTACAAAAATGAATGCATTAAAGACCCAAATCACATATGTTGAGAAAATATGGTTTCTTTGAGTCTAATGAAGAAAATCTTGAAAAAGGGAGGGCTATCTGCTTTGATGCACCTGCTCTGCACTCCCATGGCAAGCTGTATGATACAGAACATTTTATAAACTATTGTTAGCATTAGCTTTCCTCCTTACCTGAATGTTTCCTTAATTCATCTTGGTAGTCACCTGTTTTTATAAATATTTTTTAATGAAGCACAGACGCACATTTATTCCTGATTATGGATGACTGCTTTCCTACTACAAAAGTAGAATCGAGTGGTGCCCACAGTGCTGAGTCATTGCCACAAAGACAGTATAACTTGCAGTGCTTAAAATATTATCTGGCCCTTTGCAGAAAAATAGTTTACTAGCCTAGGTTCTGGAATACTTATCTGTTAACAGTATGAATAAATTTATGATCTTACATGTACAGTACAGAATAATTTCCTTTAGGTATTCATTCAAGTATTCATTAATCCCAGTAGAATTCTCTGGAGTCAGATAACCCGGCATTTTATAATAGATTCTTTTTATTATGCTGCTTCTCTTGTTTGTTATTTCTGTCATCTCAACTACGTTGGATGCCCCTTGAGGACAAAAATCATATCAATGAGTACCTGATAAATTATCTTTTTATTTATAGATTCCATGCACTACATGTTTTGAAATAAGGAATATTGTTATGGCAATAATGCCAATTTTCAGAATATAAGCAGTCTCCACCTGAGAATTAAACAGCATTCTTGATTGGCAGTGCTCTTTTGGCAGTTACACCTTTGTTTTATTATTGCCTAACATTCATATTGGGCTTCCCAGAGAGAGGCTCAAGTGGCAAAGAATCTGCCTGCAATGCAGGAGAGCTGGGTTTGAGCCCTGGTTCGGGAAAACCCCCTGGAGAAAGAAATGGCAACCTTCTTCAGTATTCTTGCCTGGAGAATTCCATGGACAGAGGGCCTGGCAGGCTACAGTTCCCTTCTCCAGGGGATCTTCCCAACCCAGGGATCAAACCCAGGTCTCCCGCATTGCAGGTGGATTCTTTACCAGCTGAACCACAAGGGAAGCCAAGAATTATGGAGTGGGTAGCCTATCCCTTCCTCAGCGGATCTTCCCAACCCAGGAATCAAACCAGGGTCTCCTTCACTGCAGGCGGATTCTTTACCAACTGAGCTATCAGGGAAGCCCATAGAAATAGAGAGGATAGAACCAATTCAGAAACAAAAGGAGGGAAAAATTGAAGACTTGCCCAAAATATTTTCTAAGATTTTCAAACTGGTTTTTGCACCCAGAAGTGATGTTTCTGACTATAGATCTGTGAATTTAAAGATGTACTTCTTTATAGCTTCACCTCACAAAATTCAATATAAATTATTTCAGAGTAGTCATTACCCTGAACACATAAAAATTACATTATTGGGTTAATACCTGAAGAATATTTTAAACATCATCTTTCTACTTAGAGTTCATCATGAGTTAAACATTTACTCTCTGTCAAGCATACTCCACTTAATCTCATATGCATCAACATGGAAAATACAGAAAAGAAGACCTCTGAATAGTCCCATTTGGTTCTGTGTTATCTATAGATGGGCTTCCCTAGTGGCTCAGATGGTAAAGAATCCGACTGCAATGCAGGAGACCTGGGTTGGTTCCCTGAATTGGGAAGATCCCCTGGAGAAGGGAACCCACTCCAGTATTCTTGCCTGGAGAAGTCCATGGACAGAGGAGCCTGGCAGGCTACAGTCCACGGGGTCACAAAGAGTCAGATATGACTGAATGGCTGACTTCCACTTCCCTACCTATACACAGATTATTTTTGCAGAAGATGTTTAACTTCTTGCAAGTAAAATTCACTTGCAAGAAATGGTGTTACAAGGGTCCAGCAGATTTTCCTGTCTCAATAATTCTTTTGATGTTTCTTCACCTCATTTCTGTTGATTTCTTCTCTTCCTCAGATGGATCACTAAAACACCTTTGATAATTTGCAAATACATTCTTCCTCTACACCCAGCCCTTCCCCAGAAGCATACAATCTTTATCTATCTGCAGATCTGCCAAATACTGGTGCTGAAAGCGAATCACATAAGTGAAGCTCCAATTTCCTAAGAAAAGAGAATGAGAAGGGGTGGGGAGATAAACAGACTGATGAATTTAAGAGGCAAACAGCAAACTTGGGCATAAATATCTGATTCTCTACCGACTCCTTTTTGATCAATGACACACCCTCCCCAAAGGCAAGGGGATACTAAGCCAAGTTTTGCAGATCTCAACTGTGAAACTTCTGGCAAAACCATCACTACTTAAATCATACCTAATGATCTTTCAATAGAAGTTAAAATGTCATCCTTATTTAATGGTGCCGAATAAGAGGCCATCATTTAAAGTCTATCACAGCTTCTTCTTTACTGGTTTAAATGTTGACATATTTGAAACCAACTGGAAGAGGGATGCACGCAGTCTGATTTACCTTGAATGCCTGAGCAACTCATCTTGCCTGGCTTACAAATGACAGCGTGACTATAATAGCTCATTTTGATAACAAGAAAAACTTAAACTTTGGCTCAACAGTCTGGAAGAACAAAATGAATCTTGACATGGGTCTAAAAATAAGAACATCGGCTTGCTGCAGGAAATAGTAATGATTTATGTTTCCAACATCATCGTGTGATGTGTTGTTTTACTTTATGGTAATTTACAGCATTTAATGTACTATATAAATCGACATAAACTGAGGTAATGCTCCCTCAAAATGCAATAAAAGGAACAAAAATGCAGATTATAAATGTTTGGTTTCCTGTGTGAAAGTTTTGGTTTTTAAAGTGGAGATTCATGTGGGAAGGACAGAATGATTCTAAACCAAAATTGCCCTCGAGGCAGCTTTGAAGTTTTGCTGGTGTCAGCATTCCAGACCCACACGAGGTGCACAGCACTACACGTCCCAGGGCAGACCTCATGAGCCATCAGCCTACTGATGAATTTTTATTTACAGTTTTAAAAGCATTTCCTTCCCTGCGCAATTCGAAGCCCCCACCCAAATGCCCCCCCTCCACACACATTTATCTTATTTATTTGGCTAATAGTAGAACTTTGTCTTTTCAAGTCTAGTAAATGATTTTATAAGAAATTGTCCCTAATCCTAAAAAGTGTCCTGCTTTTGAATCTATTTCAGAACTCTCACAAAGCTCTCAATCAGCACCATTTTATTCAAAGTATGTTAAAATGGAAAATGATGCTATGCTCTCACAAAGCTGCATGAATACCTCTCAAAGAAGTTGCAGTCTTTAACATTTTATATTCTGCATTCCCCAGCAGTATATTTCTTATACCTGCTGAGTATAGTCATCTTGGTGGAATCAGTGGGGAAATGGTTGGGGAAGTACAGAGGTGGGAATTTTGCAGCAAGAGATTCAAGGATTTAGGACATAAACCCCCAATGCTGTCTCCTGAAGAGTTGAGTGATAATGCTTATAATGAACAATAGAGCTAGTTGCCTGAGCTAGAGATTACAGGAATAACAAAGTCATGCTAATGTATAGAGTAAGTTATGTGGGAAGTCTATAGACTTAGAATTTAGAGTCCTAGCTAGATATAGTGGGGGATGGTTTTGATTCTCAGAGCCCTGTATTTACTGGAATTTATGAGCATTCTGTTAAGCCAGTACTGTAAGAACCACAGGAGCCCAATGATGAAGGACTGGCATTATGCATGCCTAAATGGAAAATGGCAAGCACTTCAGTTAAAATATAAAGGACTGTCCTATAAAGGACTGTCCAGAATTGTCTGAACTCTGCACACTTATAAAATCCCACCCCAAGTCCCTGCTGTCATAGATTTCTATTTCACAAATGAGAAAACAAGGCAGAGAGGTGAAACATCTTGTCCATAAAACAATCAGTTCAGTTCAGCTCAGTCATGTCCAACTCTTTGTGACCCCATGGACTGCAGCACTCCAGGCCTCCCTGGCGTCCAGAGAGTCCATTGCCAAGTTCCAGAGTTTACTCAAACTCATGTCCATTAAGTCTGTGATACCACCCAACCATCTCATTCTCTGTCGTCCCCTTCTCCTCCTGACCTCAATCTTTTCCAGCATGATGGTCTTTTCCAGTGAGTCAGTTCTTCCCATCCGGTGGCCAAGTTTTGGAGCTTCAGCATCAGTTCTTCCAATGAACATCCAGGGCTGGTCTCCTTTAGGGTGGACTGGTTGTATCTCCTTGCAGTCCAAGGGACTCTCAAGAGTCTTCTCCAACACCACAGTTCAAAAACATCAGTTCTTCAGCACTCAGCTTTCTTTATAGTCCAACTCTCACATTCATACATGATTGCTGGAAAAGCCATAGCTTTGACTAGATGGACCTTTGTTGGCAAAGTAATATCTCTGCTTTTTAATATGCTGTCTAGGTTGATCATAGCTTTTCTTCCAAGAAACAAGTGTCTTTTAATTTCATGGCTGCAGTCACCATCTACAGTGATTTTGGAGCCCTAAAATATAAAATCTGCCACTGTTTCCCCATCTATTTGCCATGAAGTGATGGGACCACATGCCATGATCTTAGTTTCCTGAAGGTTGAGCTTTAAGCCAACTTTTTCACTCTCCTCTTGCACTTTCATCAAGAGGTTCTTTAGTTCTTTTTCACTTTCTGCCATAAGGGAGGTGTCATCTGCATATCTGAGGTTATTGATATTTCTCCTGGCAATCTTGATTCTAGCTTGTGGTTCATCCAGTCCAGCATTCCTCATGACTTACTCTGCATATAAGTTAAATAAGCAGGGTGATAATATACAGCCTTGACGTACTCTTTTTCCTATTTGGAACCAGTCTGTTGTTCCATGTCCAGTTCTAACTGTTTCTTCCTGACCTACATACAGATTTCTCAAGAGGTAGGTCAGGTGGTCTGGTATTCCTATTTCTAAGAATTTTCCAAGTAGCTATGAAACAATAGCTACTAAGTGAAAGTAACAGATCTTGAAATCATATCTGGCTGATTTGAAACCTATATTATCCACTGCTCTGCTGTTTAACCTTGAAATCCAATTTCCATGAAATTTTTTTGTGTAGTATTTTCTCTCCTATTTAGATAGCTTCAGGATGTAGTTCGTCATTCTATATACAGGCTGGGCCCTAAACTAATGTTAGTGGTGCTAAGAAAAGCACAAAATAATATTAATAAATCTATGAAACTTACATCAACCAATTTCTTTCTCAAAAAAGATTGGAGGGTAGGTTTTTGACAAAAAAAGAGGCAGAGTTTAATCTCAGATCGGACCCATAGCTCACTTTCTATCCACACTGGTCAATTGCCTGCCTCATATCCAATCTTAAACATTTCTCTTTTTCTCTACCAAATTGTATGTCTCACTTTTTGAACCTCAGTTTTTAATACATATTTTTCCTTGATGTTTACTCACATGAAATCTTTTGAAACTAATATTCAGATTATTTAGAGAATTGCTTAATATGCATTTATACATGTGAATGGTTGTAAAGTGTGTATTCGTGCTCAGTCACTGGTTGTGACCAACCCTTTTATGACTCCATGGACTGTAGCCCACCTGGCTTCCTCCTCTGTCCATGGGATTTCCCAGGCAAAAATACTGGAGTGGGTTGCCATTTCCTTCTCCCAGCAACCTTCATGGCCCAGGGATTGAACCCATGTCCCCTGCATTAGCAGGTGGATTCTTCTCCACTGAGCCACCTGGGAAGCCCATATTATAAAGGTAGCTTATTACTTTTAAAATTCATGTGTATATGCATTGTTTACAAAACTCAAGAGTATAAATTCCTTAGGCGCTTCTAATACAGCTTTATTTTATTTGATAGTTCTTTATGGAATAGGGTAGGTTATAATATTAGAACCACAAGTGTGAGTATTTTTATCAAAAGCTGCAGTACATATATTCTTAATTTTTACAAATATAACTGTGAAAAAGCAGTTGCAGCTTAATGCTTTTCTTTCATAGAATTCCCTGCCCTGGATAAATTCTTAGCTATAAATAAATTGCAAGTTTTAACTTGGTAGGGAATTAGTGTGCTTTTTCATTTTTATCTTGCTTATTTTTTTGTAGACAGGAGCTTGCAACTGAAGTTCATTCAGACTACATTTTTGTTTCTTGAATGGAGTTAAACATTCTCTTAAGGGAAAGGCAAAAATCACAATTTAATTTTCACCTGTTTTCTTCCATTTGCTCCTATTTTGTTCCATTTGCTCCCATAACTAAGTAATGATATGGTAATGATTTCATAGAAATGAGCATTTTCTGCAAGTTGTATATTACCATATACGGCTTTATTTTGGAGTTTTGTTTTCTACTTTTCTTCCTTCAGAAATTACTGTCATTCTTAAATACTATTTTTACTGAGCTTTATAATATGGCCCTGCTAGGATACCAAATTATTTTTATGTGCCCCAAAGAGTTTTCCATTATTTAAATGTGTTTTTTTTCTTTTTTTTTTCTTTTTTTTTTGAAATTCAATGTTAAATCAGATTTACTTAGAGAAAATAAATGAGCTCATCGTACATCCCTCCAACAGGAGACTGAGGTACACCATGTTACTTTACTATTCTTATTTCCTATAAGTGCTAAAGAAGAATATTTTTCAAACCATTTTAAGTACTCTCACATAGTATATTTTAAAGACATGCCAAATAGTGACGTGGGCTATGGGACACAATATTTCACATGAACATCTGTCTGGATTGTCATGAGTACAGAATGGACTCATTCTGATTGTAACACAAAATAGGAGAATAGGAACACTTCCCAAGAGAAAGCACACCCTGTCGTATTGCCAAGTGTGTAGAGTTTATAGATTCTTATACAGTAAAGTTAACTGGAAGGGGAATTTGAAAAGAAGATGTCCAGGGATCTTGGAATGTCGATTCAAAAGTCATTTGGTAAGTGCTTATTTTGGGAAAGAGCCAGTGTGACTGCACATTGAGAAATGAATTAATGCATGGAAGGAATGCTGTCTCCACTGGCCATCAGATTTCAATAAGTGTTGGACTTTATTTTTATTTTTTAAATATAAATTTATTTATTTTAATTGGAGGCTAACTACTTTACAATATTGTATTGGTTTTGCTATACATTGACATGAATCCACCACAGGTGTACATGTGTTCCGGCTCATCAATACATGTGACTGCTTAGATTTGGGATTTCTATAAATATTTTCTGATAATGATTTTAAATTAGCCAAGTGATATATGCACAAGGTGGTGGTGGTTTAGTCGCTAAGTCACATCTGACTCTTGCAATCTCATGGACTGTAGCCCGCCAGACTCCTCTGCCCATGGGATTCTCCAGGCGAGAATACTGGAGTGGGTTGTCATTTCCTTTTCCAGTGTGGGCAAAGGACTCTCTCAAATTAAAAAAAAAGATATTTTGTTTGTATCAGGATTAGGAAAACTTATGTTTAAGTTTTCTGTGTCTGGAGACTGCTTCTTCAAATTGTAGTTCAGCATAAAGAAGGGGAAATCACTATAGGTCCGCCTAACTGCCATCCTGGAGTGAAACCGTGGTATGTGCAGGAAGAAACACAGCCATATGGTGTTCTGGGCTTTGTCGTGGCCTTTCCTCTTCCAGTCTCTCAAGCATAGAATATATGCAAGATAGATAATGTAAGAACATAAGTCTTCTGTCCCAAATCCCAACCTACCTGGAATATGTATATTTATTTTTTTTTTTTATTTACTGAAATAATTAGGACTGGAGCCAAAGTAGTTAAAATATCTCTAAGATTATACCCAAATTGCAGGTTATTTTGGGAGGGCAGAGAAAGGGAATGGTGATGGGGAGAGGGCAGATCATAGGAGCCTAGAAAGAGAATGAAAGAAAGAATGCAGAAAGACAGAGACAGGATGTAAACAAGACTCTCTCTGTTCTCCCAAACCAAAGGTCTAGTCTGCCTTAGTGTCCAGCTACCTTTTAGGACGAAGGAAGAACAGAAGTAGAGCAATTTGGCTCAGTCTCGTAACATTCTGGAATCATTTGAACATTAAACACCAGGGCTTTTTGACTCTCTTGATAGGGTCCACTGGTGCTGTTTTCTCTCAATGTCTTTAATGCAGATATTTTCAAAGCATATTTTAAATGACCAAGGGGGCTCTAAGATGATAGTTTTTCATCGCTTCTGTTTGTTTGGAACACTTTGAAAATATAATGACATTGTCTTGTAGCTTTCACTATTCCAGTTTAGAAATCAGATCTTGATTTTATTACTTTCCTTTGAATATAAACTGAATTTTTATGTATTTTTTAAGACACAATCTCTGGTTTTTTTAGCAGTTATATTATGATGAACCGTGTGTGTGTGTGTGTTTCTGCTTGGAGATTGTAATACTTTTGAAATAGTGTCCTCTATAAGGTTTGAAATTATCATTTTTTGCAAATGTACTCTCTAGTCTCTTTTTCTTGCATTTGTTAGCTCCCTCTATATGTATCGTTAATCTCTCTTGGTGTATTCCTTGTATCTCTGAAACCTTTTTATACGTTCTGCTCTTTAGTCTGTTCTTTGGGAGGAGTGCATTCTCCAGATGTTCTGTTCACTGATTCTCTCTTTAGCTGTGTCTACTCCACTGCTAAATGCATTTATTGTGTTCTAATTACCCTTGATTCATTATTATTTCCATGTGATTCTTTTTTACATATTTTCAAATTATCTGTGAAAATTCTTAATAGGGCATTTTATGTGTTGAAATTATGCAGCATATTTCTTTTAAAATGTTTGTGTGATGTATCCATTATCTGTCTTCACGTGCTCTGTTTTATTCTCTTTCAAAAAAGTTATTTGTTTCTTGTTTGCCCAGTGGAGTATATCGCTAATAAAACATTGAGAAGTGCTTTGAGGTGTAAGGAAATGCTTTGCTTTGAGAAAGTTTTTAGTTTTTTTTGTTGTTGTTGTTGGCTTGCTGGACTGCTTCAGTTTTGGTGCATCTGGAACTTACATTTTCAATCTTCTAATACCAGAGAACAATTAAGCTCTCCTGGTCTTCTCAGAGTCTCCACATTATCTTTCAGAATCATCAGGCTACCCCCAAGGATTTAAAGTCTACGAATGGGGTTGTTATGGTGGATCTTGGAAGCTTCTCAAGATATTGCTACAGATTTTAACAGATTATTCAGGGTTTCTCATTTTTCTCGGTAGGAGACTTTTCCTGAATTATCAATTCTGCCATTTCCAGGAGCTGAATTTCATTTTCTGGGATCAAATGTGAAACCACAAATTATGAAGAATAGTCTCTTTTTGATGGAAAAACAGCTTAGGAAAAAAACAGCGTCAATCTATCATAAGCAAGTAAATAAAAGTCCCATTCACCAAGACAGCATAGCAACGAGTAATACTATGAAAGCATCTTTCCACTCACAGATCCTCAAAGATACACTTACTGAGGTGAGCACTGAAGCAGCCATTGCTACTCTGCCATCAAATCCAGTACAATTGTATAGAGTCCTAGACAGCATAGCACAGGGCTACAGCGAAAATCTTAGGTGTTAAATCTACGGAAATACGGCACAAGTTTTAGTGATGAAATTAAGTTTAAAAGGGCTTCCCAGGTGGTGCTGGTGGTTAAAATCCGCCTGCCAATACAGGAGATACAAAGAACACGCCTGCCAATGCAGCAGACATAAGAGACGCATGTTCGATCCCTGGGTGGGGAAGATCCCCTCAAAGACAGCATGGAATCCACCCACCGCAGGATTATTGCCTGGAGAACCCCACGGACAGAGGAGCTTGACAGGCTAAGATTCATAGGGTCGCAAAGAGTCAGACACGTCTGAAGAGACACAGCACATGCACAGTAACATTCAATGCACCACAAACACTTGACTGTGGGTTAGTGCCTTTTCTGGGCTCTGAAGTTCCATCAAAAGAAATGAGAATTCAATCTTTATATAATTGTACATTGACAAGGCAAATATTTATTTGGCTTTCTAAGAACATAATAACATATGAACTATTGAAAACATTGCCTTGGTTGCCAAGATAGCAATAACATTAACTTGAGAAAGAACTCTTCAATATCTCAAGAAGGGGAAAAAAAATATTTTTTTACTTAAAAAATTTTATTAAGCATATTAAGAGGCAGACAACTATAAGCAACTTTTTGCAAAGCAGACTGAAGACAAAATTAAAGGCATATCCTTTCCTATGAAAGCAAGGTAATTTCTTCCACAATACTTGCTTACTGTCACTTTACCAATTAACATCAAGTTGTACTCTGTGTGCCTGTATGTATGTGTGCGTGTAAGGAAAAAGAATTAGGGGACGACAAATCAATGCCTGTGAAAGTGACATTTATCATTTAGGCAGGCTCTTCCTAATCCTCAGATTGATTCTATAACTTGTGATTCACTGAACTTTTGTTTAACTGAAAAAATAATTTTATACACTTATTCAATTATGATGTTGCATTACAGTTCAGGAAGAGAGCTTTTTTAAATGTCTCTCCAACTATAAAGCTGAGGCTTAAGCTATAAACAGCACCAATGGCCCCTGTGGTGTAGGGTAACTGACCAGCTGCTAAGGCATTTCAACAATTGCCATAGCGCAGGAAGTTAACATATTTATCAGATACTTGAGATGAAAAAATGGTATTCATGGGGACTTTTTACCCTATGCCATCTGGTCCTGAGGTGCCTATTACATCTATTATTGACTCATTAAAGTCAATGAGGTGAATAACACAATTAAACTTGTTTACTTGTCATGTAACAGCCAGTTAACGTTGAAATGTAACTTCCAGTTTCAGGACCACAATGTGGCACAGAACTATCCCAACAGCACCGGCACCCAAAATTAATCTCAGGCTAAGATCTCTCAAAATTATAGTGCAGTTTACAAGTACAAGAATATTTGAGGTTACTTTCAACACAGCAACAATATATAAGTCACCGTGAAGATCAGCCTTTATAATTAAAACAATAAAACAGAAATAAATGGCCAATAGGGAGTGAATACAGGCTCTGTATTCCTGAACTCCACTAATCATTCAACTGCAGATGGCCTGCTCTCCTGCAAATAGCTTGCAGAAAATATGGGTCCATTTCTATAGGCAGGGCAGAGACAGGCAGAGCTATCAGAATAGAAAAGCTTATTTCCATGAAGCAGGTTAAAATTTCATGATCAGATAAGCTCTTAAATATGAACCTAAATGGCTAGGGTGAAATAAAGACATTATTTTTATTATTTTAATTTATGTCTAATATTCCATAGTGAAAGGAATGCAAACAGAATCTTTTGATTTTAATATTGGATCTAAGAAAAACACTATAACAAAAGGTTTAAGACTTTATAAATATTTATTCAGCTGTATAATAATAACACCTTCTTCAAGTATTTGTAAATGGGATAACGTTTGAAATAAAATGTGAATTTTTCATTTATAAATGCTTATGTATATAAAGCAAGTAGACGTCATGTGTTCATTATACACTTTGGAAGTTCAGACAAATTTATAAAATGCAAGGTTTAAAATGAAGGCTTTCCACAAGGAACTCCACTCAATGTCATGTGGCAGCCTGGATGGGAGGGGAGCTTGGGGAGAATGGATACATGTACATACACGGCTGAGTCCCGTTTTTGTCCACCTGAAACTATCACAACATTGTTAACTGGTTATACACCAATATAAAAATAAAACTTTTAAAAGTTTTTTAAAAATAAAGGCTTTCTGAATAACCGTTCAGTCATTTCAGAGTTAAGAGTGGGTCCATTCATATAATTGTTCATCCATTTTACCAATAAAAATATGGGGAAGAAAACCAACATGACACAGGGAGAGAAAGAGATGCTCTCAAACACAGTTGTGCGTAATGTTTCCTAAAATTTTTGAAGCCCAAACCATTTTTGGGTTATTTTCTCACCTTAATCGGTTGCCTATCCAGCAACGGATATACCACCCTTTGCTGTTGTTCTTCAGTTGCTAAGTTGTGTCCAAAACTCTTGTGACCCCATGTCTTGTAGCACACCAGGCCCCTCTGTCCATGGAATTTTCCAGGCAAGAATACTAGAGTGGGTTGCCATATCCTTCTCCAGGGGATCTTCTGACCCAGGGATTGAACCCATCTCTCCTGCAATGGGAGGTGGATTCTTTACCACTGAGCCACCAGGGAAGAGGTCTGCCACTCTTTAGGCTGAAGAAAATATTTATTCAACTTAAAAATGATGTCTTCCTTCTCAGTATCAAATTCATACCAACCAGGACCCATGAAAATTTTTTCAAAAATTTTTTACATATACTATCAATATATCTTTTAACAAACCTAGACAAATTGGTTCGGAGAAGGCCTGGAAAATCCCATGGACGGAAGAGCCTGATAGGCTGCAGTCCATGGGGTCGCTAAGAGTCGGACACGACTGAGCAACTTCACTTTCACTTTTCACTTTCATGCATTGGAGACGGAAATGGCAACTCACTCCAGTGTTCTTGCCTGGAGAATCCCAGGGACGGCGGAGCCTGGTGGGCTGCCCTCTATGGGGTTGCACAGAGTTGGACACGATTGAAGCGACTTAGCAGCAGCAGCAGACAAATTGGTTCAGGCAGTAAAGAATCCGCCTGCAATGCAAGAGACCTGAGTTTGATCTCTGAGTCAGGAAGATCCTCTGGAGAAAGAAATGGCAACCCACTCTAGTATTTTGTGTGGAGAATCCCATGGACAGAGAAGCCTGGTGGATGACTGTCCATGGGGGCCAAGAATCACACAGGACATAGTGACTAAACCACCACCACAGACAAATGTGAAGAACTTGTGAGAAATTTCTCATTCATATGATAACAGTATTGTAATCATAATATCAAACAAATGGCCTTGAATGCTATTCTTTGATAGGAAGAAATTCAGAAGCATCATTAGCTAGTAACATTAAATAAATACCACATTGAAAATCTTTTCACAAAAGAAAACATGCCTTATCAACAGTTGCTTTAACCTAAGCAATTCAATTTAAGATTCAAGCTGTAGACTCTACTTAGAAGAAGAAAGTGATCAAAATAATCCAGACATTCAGTCTCAATTTACTACATTATTATGACTGAAAGTTCATGCTCCTCAGGGTACAAAAATAAAATAGAAAACTAGTGAATACAAATAAATATCCATTGTATCAGTATGCTTTTGGATGAAGAAAACAGCTGTACTTGAACAATTTTTATTATCAAAAATGGTTGTTTCAATGAAACTTGTCTAACATATCTTAAGGATTTAACAGCTTAAAGACAAATGGACTTGCTTCTTCATTCTAATATATGAAGAAGATATTTGGTGAGTTATTATGGTTAAGAATAATTCCAGGTTTGAAACACCATGCATTTCTATGATTGTAAGTTTTATTACATGAAAAAATATACAGATCTATTTTTTTTAGGGTTGAAGTAATCAGCTCAGATGGTAAAGCATCTGCCTGCAATGCAGGAGACCCAAATTCAGTCCTGGGTTGGGAAGATCCCTCAAGAAGGAAATGGCAACCCACTGCAGTATTCTTGCCTGGAGAATCCCACGGACAAAAGAGCTTGGTAAGCTACAGTCCATGGCATTGCAAAGAGTTGGACGTGACTGAGGGACTGACACTTAAATTCCTTAATCATTATTTCAGAATATTCTGGAACATTGATTTTTATTCAGAGTTTAATATTTCCATGTATCTTTGAGAAACAATTGTGATATTTTCTAGTCTTACATACATAAGGGCAAAGGTTAAACTTGTGTGCATGTTGAGCAAATTGATAATTTTCAAGTCGTAAAAGTTCTTTCCATTAAAGTGTGTATCTCCAATAGCTCTTGAGAGAGAAAACACTGCATAAAAATCAGATTGATTTCAGTTTGGGTCAGTCTTGTGACTGTCTAATCCATTTGAACATACAATGTAGACTTCAATTAGTTAAAGAAAAATGAAACTCCATTTGCTTTTTTTACACATGGAATTTAAATCATGTAAAAATAAACATACATTCAGAAACTCTATAAATCCTGGAAGCTATTCAAGAGGAAAAGACTAGAGAAGACACTTTAGAAAAATACCCTTATATCACTTGGAATTTCCTCTGTATACTCTACACAGAAAAAAAAAAATAATTGTATAAAGCTAGGCTATTAATTGTCAGATCAAGTAAACTTCTTAAAAAGGGAAATTGATTCTCAAATGGACACTTGGGATGAAATGATAGTAGCCAATCCATATGGAGCAGAGTAAGTAAATACAGGATTAAGTATTTCATTTTGGAAAAATGAAAAAAGAAGGAAAATTTGAGACGATGAAGGTCACTTCATGCATCTTTAATATATATTTAATCAAGATACAGACTGATTTAACAGTGAACACAGGCTGGAAAAAAAAAAAACACTGACTTTTAAAATATTTTTAAACTGAACTATTTTTTCTTTTATCATACGAGCACTAATTTACCTATGATGGATATACCTCAGTAAGAAAAGCAGTTTTATGGAACCAGTGATATATAAAATGCACAGTAACTTTCTACACCTTGTGTACAAAATGAATTTACATCTCATGTGAAAAATAAATTTTAAACAGTTGCTGAGCACTCTTCAAATAAAGTGCCATGAAATGTCTCATAATATTGAGTCTTAATGCATTCAAATATGGAAACATAAAGCTAGACAACAGCATCCACAGTCGTGCAAATTAACACTTTTGGAACTTTTCATTAGAACACAAAGGTCTGAAAGCCATGAGTGACGTGGAATGTGTTCTGAATGACACATGCTCTGTCTCTTCAAAAAGCCAACAGTTCCAGTTCCAGTGAGTGGGTCGCCAGCATCTTGCTTGTCCCTGTGCCTCCCACAGATGAGAGAACATTTTTGGACAACTTTAGAACACTGAACACAAACTCCTCAGCATTTTGGTTTATTCTGGGGAAAGCAAAACTTCCTTTTTTTTTTTTTTTTTACCTTCTAAAGGATGACTGAAAAGTCTCAACAGTCTTCACGGATATCAAATCGCCCTAAAAGGCTGGTGTTTTGATGATTTAAGTGTAAATGAATCAAAAACAGATGTACTAAATTTCCGTTAAGATACATAAGGTTGTAAAAATCAGGGGCAAAGTCATTCCAAAACAGGCATTGGGATCTTTGACTTGGAGTGTTTGAAAGCAGTTCAAGATGTCGGAGGAAACCAACCTGCAGACAGAACACACCATTCAGACTGAATTTTGTTGCAGGGCAGACATGTTTTGTGTTGAAAGGGGAGAATTTTAGAGATTTTTACATGCCTCATTGAAGCCAGATAAACAGTGATTGAAAGAGATCATGGAAAGTAGTAGACATGATGCAAAGTAACATATCTATGCTTTGCCAATTTCAATTCACCACTTGGAAATTTATTTAGAAAGTAGTTGATGCTTTCATGGACTTTTCAGACTACAGGCTTTTTATATCATTTTGTTGACACCTCACCTTAAAAAAAAACTCCTTTAGAAGACTAAAATATTAAAGAAAGATGGAAAATGGTCTTATATTTGGGCAAAAGAAGGCCAGAGTACTGGAGTGGGTAGCCTTTCCTTTCTCCAGGGGATCTTCCAAACCCAGGGATCGAACCCAGGTCTCCTGCATTGCATGTGGATTCTTTACCAGCTGAGCCACAAGGGAAGCCCAAGAATACTGGACTGGGTAGCCTATACCTTCTCCAGGGGATCTTCCTGACCCAGAAATCAAACCTGGGTCTCCTGCATTGGAGGCGGATCCTTTACCAATTGAGCTATAAGAAAAGTTAGCCAAAAGAACTGAAAATAGAGTCCATTACCCCGACCACCTTTTCAAACTTAAATATTTTTTAGATATAATTCACATATCACACAATACACTCATTTTGTAAAGAATTTAACGGTTTTTAGTGTTATGCAAACAAAACTACAATCAATTATAAGACATTTTGATCACACAAAAAGAAACCCCATTCTCAGTGGTCACTCTGCATTTCCACCAATCACTCCCACCCCTTCCTCCCAGACTATTATTAACTCCTTTTTTTCTCTATGGATTTGCCCATTTTCCAAATTTCAAATAAATTATACATGTAGTGTTTTTGGACTGGCTTCCTTCATGTAAAATTATTGTTTCAAGGTCTATGCATACTGTAACATGCATCGGTATTTTTAAATTGCAAAATAATACTGTTGTTGTTGTTGTTATTGATATTCTGTTGCTAAGTTGTGTCTGACTCTTTGTGACCCCATGAACTGCAGCACATCAGGCTAGCCTGTCCTTCACCATCTCCTGGAGTTTGCTCAAACTCATATCCATTGATTCAATGATACCATCCAACCATCTAATCCTTTGTCAGACCCTTCCCTTCTTGCCCTCAATCTTTCCCAGCATCACAGTCTTTTCCAATGAAATGACTCTTTGCATCAGGTGGCCAAAGTATTAGAACTTCAACTTCAGCCTCAGTCCTTACAATGACTATTCAGAACTGATTTCCTTTAGGATGGACTGGTTGGATCTCCTTGCAGTCCAAGGGACTCTTAAGAGTCTTCTCCAGCAGCACACTTCAAAAGCATCAATGTGGCACTCAGCTTTCTTTATGATCCAACTCTCACATCCATACATGACTACTGGAAATATCATAGCTTTGACTAGATGGACGTTTGTTGGCAAAGTAATGTCTCTGCTTTTTAATACTCTGTCTAGGTTCTCCATAGATTCTTTTTTCCAAGGTGCAAATGTCTTTTAATTTCATGGTTGCAGTCATAGTCCACAGTGATTTTGGAGCCCCCCAAAAATAAATTTTGTCCTTATTTTCACTGTTTCCCCATCTATTTGTCATTCAGTGATGGGACAAGATGCATGATCATACATTTTTGAATGCTGAGTTTTAAGCCAACTTTTCATTCTCCTCTTTCACCTTCATCAAGATTCTCTTTAGTTCCTCTTCGCTTTCTGCCATTAAAGTGGTATAATCTGCATATCTGAGGTTGACATTTCTCCCAGCAATCTTGATTTCAACTTGTGAGTCATCCAACCTGGCATTTCACATGCTCTACTCTGCATATAAGTTAAATAAGCAGGGTGACAATATACAGCCTTGACATACTCCTTTCCCAATTTTTAACCACTCCATTGATCCACGTCTGGTTCTAACTGTGGCTAATTGACCTACACACAGATTTCTCAGGAGACAGGTAAGGTGGCCTGGTATTTCCATCTCTTTAAGAATTTTCCACAGTTTGTTGTGATTCACACAATTAAAGGCTTTAGCATAGTCTGTGAAGAACTAGATGTTTTTTTCTGGAATTTTCCTGCTTTTTTTCTATGATCCAGTGGATGTTGGCAATTTGATCTCTGGTTCTTCTACCTTTTCTAAATCCAACTTATACATCTGGAATTTCTCGGTTCACAGGCTGCTGAGGCCTAGCTTGAAGGATTTCTGAGCACAGTTTTGCTCGCATGTGAAATGAGTACAATTGTATGGTAATTTGAACATTCTTTGGCATTGCCTTTCTTTGGGATTAGAATGAAAACTGACCTTTTCCAGTCCTGTGGCCACGGTTGAGTTTTTCAAATTTACTGGCATATTGAGTGCAGCGCTTTCATAGCATCATCTTTTAGGATTTGAAATCTCTCAGCTGGAATTCCATCACCTCCACTATCTTTGTTTATAGTGATGCTTCCTAAGGTCCACTTGACTTCACACTTCAGGATGTCACACTTTAGTTGAGTGATCACACCATCATGGTTATCCAGGTCGTGAATATCCTTTTTGTATAGTTCCGTGTATTCTCGCCACCTCTTCTTAGTCTCTTCTGCTTCTATTAGGTCCTTGGCATTTATGTCCTTTATTGTGCTCTTTTACAGTTACTACTCTGTCATTGCAGTTGGATCACATCATGGAAAAGCCAGCTTTGGAAATTGTAGGTTTAAATCTCAAGTCCACCTCTTTGATAGCAAATATGCATGGAGTAGGGTCAGAAGGAATCTTGAACTTTGAGCTGATTCTTTGTTTCCTCTTGGCCATTGTGGGGATTTCCCCTTCTGTCTACCAACAAGCCTCCAGGTGTGTGGAGTACTGCTCTGTTCTGTGGAGTGGTGTTAGGAGATGGTGTTAGGAGGGACACCATAGTGGTTATGACTTTGATGGCGCATCTTATTTTCATTTAATTTTTATAATCCTTCAGCTACGAGAGGAGAATGAGAACACTCTCCTTCAAAACACTGTGATCATCATGTGCATAGTGTAAGCTATTCTACTATGCACTGCATACCCTTAAAACAACAAATTCTCTAGTTTACCTATATCCTGTCATTTGGTTTGTATTTTGGTTCAGTTTTAGGACCCCTTCCCTTCTCTACCCACATGCCCTCCATGGATGATGGCTCTGACTGCTTTCTGAACCCCATGCTCTGCTCTTTCTCTTGCAGACCTATCAGCTTCTTTGCTGTCTCTCAGGCATCAGCTCACCTCCCTGCTTTGCACTTGCTGTTCCCTCGGCACAGAAGGCTCAACTTTTGACCCTGTGTCTTGCTCTCTCATTTCCTATGGGTTTCAACTCGACCTTGGTGTAACCTACCTACACCTGGTAAATGTTTTCCTTTTCTTAACAGCACTTAATACCACGTGACAGAGGGTAGGCACGTTCCCTCGGCCACAGTAAAATCTCAAAAAGGTAAGAACCTTTATCTTTATTGTGTCTGCTCCCCGCCCCCACCAGTTAGAAAATTGTCTAATATGAAGTAGATACTTCATAAATACTGATTTAAAATTTTAGAGTTAAATGTTTCCTTTGCATATCAGATCAGATCAGTCGCTCAATCGTGTGAGACTCTTTGCGACCCCATAAATCGCAGCACGCCAGGCCTCCCTGTCCATCACCAACTCCCGGAGTTCACTGAGACTCACGTCCATCGAGTCAGTGATGCCATCCAGCCATCTCATCCTCTGTCGTCCCCTTCTCCTCCTGACCCCTGACATAAAATATGACATTTTCAAGACACATGAAAGTCATGTAATCTGATCCTGATGGCACTCTACAGTCTCTACCCAAAAGACGACTTTGCATTTTAATGATCTCTTTAGAGTCAGTGCTTCCTACTCGGGTATGTGGGTCTCATCAGAATTCTCTAGCCACCCCTCCCCATGTCTTACTCCCCAGCGAAACAGTTTGGGAGTGGTTGTTTGCACAGCAGAATTTGACCAAATATTCGACACCAGATATACATTTTTCCTGGCAACTGAGGATGTTATGAGATCATGAAAATTGTTTAGATTTAATTTAGCTCTCTCTTCAGGAATAGACACTTGTTTTGATAAATCTATCTCCAAAAAGTATTTAGATTAGAACAAGCCTTCTCTTTATATTGTACATGAACAAAAAGGAAATATACAGTGGACTTCAGTTTGGTTATAGTGTCTGCCCCAGAAGGGTAATAAACGGACCATGACCACATTCTCCATTCTAGAAACACAGGGTAGTGAACTCAGGGGATAAAGGCAGCTTCTCTGTTCAGCTCAGGATGTTGAGATGGTACAAAAGATACATCCTTCCTTGACAAAATGCACCCCGTTTGAGTAAGTGAACGCAAAACTATCAGTTTATTTGAATCTTATTTGGCTCTATAGTTGATGGGAAATCAAGGTAATGGAAAAGCCGTCTTTATCTCTTCTCCTCCTGATTGCATTTCACTGGGATGAAAAATTTCAGAATAAAGTTGTCCCAGAGAATAGTCATCTTTACAAAAGTAAAAAATCTAAATTAAAACAATAGTTTTATTATTTTATGTTTATTTTATTATTTTGTATTTGTTGTTTTTATAATAGTCTCAACTTGATGAAAGTAATTCCTTGATTTTCCTGATAGACCTGTTTAATTGTTGATTTATTTGAATAACAGACTCCTTGCAGAATCACTGCATTTTTTGAAAAGCATGTAGTTGTTTAGCTGTGAAGATGTGTCTGATACTTTTGAGACCCCATGGACAGTAGTCCATCAGGCTCCACTGTTCATGGAATTTCCTAGGCAAGAATATTGGAGTGGGTTGCTGTTTCCTCCTCTAGGGGGTCTTCCTGACCCAGAGATTGGACCCATGTTTCCTGCATTGGCAGGAGGGTTCTTCACCACTAAGCCATCAGGGAAGCTCCTTTGAAAGGTTAAATTCTCACTACGCCAAAAATGGTCCTTGCTCAGTCCTGAACACTCAGCATGCCCTTGGGGTTCCTGGAAATGAAAATTCTCAGCCTACCCCAGACCTGCAGAATCAGAATCTGCAATTTTTTAATAAGATCTCCAGGTGATTCTTGTGTACATTAACATGTGAGAAGGGCTGGGTGAAACTCCTCCATGTCTATTATTCAAATACATTCAGGGATAAGGCAGGCAATATAAAAAGGAAAGTGCGGCTTGCTGGGAGGTAGGATAACTGAGATAGGCTGAGGAGAGCTTGACAGCGAGCACATTATCCTTTGAAGTTTTCAGTTTAAACTGAGGATAAAATCATACACTGTGCAGGGAAAAAGATCGCTTGCTCTATTTTCCATCTCTATGCTGAAACTATATCATTCGGCATGAGTTACCAAAAAAAAAAAAAAAAAAAAGGTATTTTAATCAGATCCACACCAAACTGAAGCCAAGCTTGATGAACTAGAATGGAAGGTAAGGATATTGGGGAGCAGAGGGCATTTTAAGAAAAATTTTGGAACTGGAAAAGACCAGCAGGAGGGTAAAAGTTCACCCAATTAATAAGAGAGAGGAGTATAGGAAGGGATGGGCTTCCCAGGTGGTGCTAGTGGTGGGGAATCCGCCTCCCAACTCAGGAGATATAAGAGACATGGGTTCGATCCATCCCTGGGTTGGGGAGATCCGCTGGAGAAGGAAATGACAAACCACTCCAATATTCTTGCCTGGGAAATTCCTTGGACAGAGGAGCTTGTGGACTACAGTCCATAGACTGGCAAAGAGTTAGACACAACTGAGCATCTGGTCCCACCACTTCATGGGAAATAGATGGGGAAACAGTGGAAAGTGTCAGACTTTATTTTTCTGGGCTCCAAAATCACTACAGATGGTGACTGCCGCCATGAAATTAAAAGAAGCTTACTCCTTGGAAGGAAAGTTATGACCAACCTAGATAGCATATTCAAAAGCAGAGACATTACTTTGCCAACAAAGGTTCATCTAGTTAAGGCTATGGTTTTTCCTGTGGTCATGTATGGATGGGAGAGTTGGACTGTGAAGAAGGCGGAGCGCCGAAGAATTGATGCTTTTGAACTGTGGTGTTGGAGAAGACTCTTGAGAGTCCCTTGGACTGCAAGGAGATCCAACCAGTCCATTCTGAGGGAGATCAGCCCTGGGATTTCTTTGGAAGGAATTATGCTAAAGCTGAAACTCCAGTACTTTGGCCACCTCATGAGAAGAGTTGATTCATTGGAAAAGACCTGATGCTGGGAGGGATTGGGGGCAGGAGGAGAAGGGGACGACAGAGGATGAGATGGCTGGATGACATCACTGACTCGATGGACGTGAGTCTGAGTGAACTCCGGGAGTTGGTGATGGACAGGGAGGCCTGGCGTGCTGCAGTTCATGGGGTCGCAAAGAGTCGCACACGACTGAGCGACTGATCTGATCTGATCTGAGCATACACACACACACACACACACAGAAAGAGAAAGTTTAAATAAAACTTTGTTCCTTTCCTTTCTAAAGCAAAGAGAAACCAGGTCCTCTTGAAAAGAGTAACAGATGTGTCTGAGGTCACATCCTTGAGAAATGACCGATCTGAGAATCTATCTCCACTCTGCCGAATCCCACAGCCCAGGCGTCACTTGTGCTAGAACCAAGGGCAACCCTGAGCTATTCATCACTTTTGGGTTTCTCTGGCCATGCTTACTGACCAAATGTATGCCACGTAGACTGTATCTTCTTGCCTTTGATTGAATTACCCTGCATATTATATCCTCGTCACCACCCTTCTACAGTCTTGATTTCTGACCTGTGAAACGTTAAATTTCAACCAGAATTTTATTCTCTCTTTATAAATTCATCTTTTCTTTCTGCTAAAACTTTTTTCATGTGACCGATATTCATGCTTTTCTGTATATCTGCATTGCCATTGCCTTGGTTTTAAATCTCATTTACATAGATTGCTTGAAGTCTCATTTTATAGCACAAGTTTGGTTTTTGTCCTGCTCATCCAAAATCCATATATGACAATATGATTTAACTTCGAATATTTTATAGGTGATAGTCTGCCTCATTCTGTATACCATATATCTTCCCAACATTGTGGTCAGTCAGTCAGTCAATTTAGTCTCTTAGTCATGTCTGACTCTTTGCGACCCCATGGACTGCAGCACGCCAGGCTTCCCTGTCCATCACCAGCTCTCCGAGCTTGCTCAAACTCATGTCCATCGAGCTGGTGATGCCATCAAACCATCTCATCCTCTGTTTGTCCCCTTCTCCTCCTGCCTTCAATCTTGAACATTATGGTAAATTATTCTAATTGCTCCTATATATCTTGGCTCCTAAATATTAAATTTCTTTTAGCTACTGAAATTTTTGCTTGAGCTTAAAGTAATCTCTATTCATCCTGCCTGCTCCATAAACTCAAGTTCTGTGTCCAACTCATTGAAAACTAATCTGGATTTGATCTGCAGTGTCTCATCTTCTGTACTACTAACATCATGGATTGGATAATCCTTTATTTGGGGAGCAGTATTTTGCAATGTAAGATGTTGATGCAAAGAGCTGACTCATTGGAAAAGACCCTGATTCTGGGAAAGATTGGAGGCAAAATGAGAAGGTGGCAGAGGATGAGATGATTAGATAGCATCACCGATTCAGTGGACATGAATTTGAGCAGACTCTGGGGGATGGCGGAGGACAAGGGAGCCTGGCATGCTGCGGTCCATGGTATCACAAAGAGCTGGACACAACTCAGCAACTGAACAACTACAATTGGACACAACCTAGGAGATGACAAAAGCTCCTCCCCCCCGCCAGATCTTGTCTATCAAAATCATCTCCAAATATTGCCATGTGTTCTGAGGATCACAAAATCACTCCTAGTTGGGAACCACTGTCCTCCTGAAACTTACCTTCCTAAAGCCACTGAGGACCAGGACCAAGAGCCCACTTTCAGATTTTCCCTTGCTGCTGGCAGGTAGGAGCCACTGTTGAAGTGTCTGTTGTGTGTTCGCCTTTCCAGCCTCCTCTGCCTTTACATGAGTTTCTTTTCCATGGCCCAGCAGCAGATGGGGGCACCCCTGAGTTCTTTTCTCCTTATTGGTAATGTTGCCTCATTGTTGCTTTCATAGCTTTCATTCCTCTGCTACCTTTGTTTTTTGTTTTTCTTTTTTAGAGTAGAATGTAAAATTTGCATGCGTTTTTTAAATTGGAGTGTAATTTCTTTACCATGCTGTATTAGTTTCTGCTGTACAATGAAGTGAATCAGCGATATGTACACACATATCACCTTCCCCCTGAACCTCCCACACCCCATCCCTCCCCTCTGGGTCATCACAGAGCACCAGGCTGAGCTCCCTGTGCTACAGCTTCCCAAAGCTGTCTAGGTTACACATGGTAGCATGTATATGTCAGTCCTAATCTCTGAGCTCATCCCGCTTACCCCTTCCCCCCTTGACTCTGTGTGTCCTGTGTCTCTATTTCTGTGCTGGAAATAGGTTCACCTGTACCATTTTTCTAGATCCCACATATATGTGTTAATATATTTATTTTTCTCTTTCTTACTTACTTCACTCTTTATGGCAGGCTCTAGGTCAAGTCCACATCTTTACAAAGAACCCAATTTCATTCCTTTTGATGGCTGAGTAATATTCAATTGCATATGTGTTCTGATGATTGCTGGGCCTTCGTTTCTAGTCCCGGACACACTCCTGAGCCCCAGACCTCTGGACATTGGCCTTGGTTCTTCTGCCAGCATGGATGTTTAGTTTTCCCACTGTGCATGTTTATCTTCTCCAACATACCTGGTACCTGTCATGCATCTCTTTTATCACTTTATGTCCCCAATATCAACCAAGTCTTTCACTCGTCTCAAATTAATTACTAATTCTTGTTTGTTACACACATACATTCTGAATATATTCTGAATCCAGTTTCTCCAACAGAGCTTCATAGCATTTACCTACACTGTTTTTACAATATAATACATGGTCTCTGGTTGCCAGGTCCTCTAGACTTTGGTCCACAGTACATATTTCTGAAAAATTAACTGTGCTAAAAAATAAATTTGGGTATCATTCCATTGCTCAAAGGAATTGTGCGACCATGCTTGGCTGAGTATAATTCACTTTAATGCAGCACTTACACACCTTTATGATCTGACCCAATACATCTCTCTAGCATCATCTTCCTTGACAACCATCATGCACTCACTGGACATTTTTTTCTATGACTGCACTGAAGATTTTGATCTTTTCCCATCCTTAGTGACTCACCCCTATGCCTGTCTCACGATCTTTCACTGAGCCTTCCTGCCAAAGCTCAAATCCTGTTCCACTTTGAAGGGGAAGTCATGAAGGCAGAAGTAGGAACTCTGAAGCTATTGCCATTTATCACAGTGCACTCTTGAAAAGCATTCTTTTAAAGGTTTATTTCCTCCAGTGAGCCATCAGGTCATACAAGAGTCGCATCCTGTGGATGCCAAACACAATGATTACTTGTAAATTAAAGAAATTTAGCTGATTTAGATGTACATTTCACAAGATTGAGAAATGAAAGCAAAATGTATGTTTTTAAGCGCCTGTGTGCATTCATGTGTATGTGTGTGTGTTGTATGTATGTGTCTGGAAAGAAAAATGAGAAAATGAGGTTATCTGAGCTGTATTATTAAATAAGGTATATTTTTATAAAACAATTTCTCTTAATTTAATATTGCCTACATCATGCAAACATTAAAAAGTCAAAAAAATTAAAATAAAATAAGATTATTTTGCATGCAGATGGAACTGAAACTTTCATGGAGAGAAAAATAATATAATCATACAGTTGTTCATATTTTAATCAAATTGACTGCTAACAAATTTCATATCTCTCAGAAATAGGAATGCAGAAATATATTTTGAAATGCAATAGAAAGAAAATTTATGTTTGTATTCGAATTTACACTACCAAATGCCTGGGTTCCTCATTATGGATTTGACAAGCTGAGTATTTTCTTTGCATTTGGTTTAAATACAAATACTTTCTGTACCTTCAGCCAATTAATTTCATTCTCTTAGCAGGGCCAAGATGTACTTCCAATTTCAGCTCTACTCATTCTGGGCTAGAGTCTTTGAATCGCGGCTTGAAATTGATGCAATCTTGAAAATGAAAGGCCAGTACTTTATCTGCTAATCTTCTTCAAAATATTGACTCAGTGTCCACGAATGTTCATCAATGCTAAGGGATAAATCAGTAAAGCTCTCTTAATGGAGTTTGATCAGTGAATGCAGCCACCCGTGTTCTCAGGGCTCAGCCTGGTAACTGAGTCAATATGTTCAAACCTATCATTTGGGCATAGTGATTTCATTAAAGAAAAGACACCTTTGCCCATTCTTTCTAATTGTTTTAGGAGTTGAAGTTCTGCTGGTAATTTCCTACATTGGCTTGTAAATGGGAAAGAAGACATTTGTTGGGAATTCTTTCTATTACTCTTGATCACTATACCAAAAACAAAAACAGATAATAGTAAGAAAAGGTAAGAGTATCAACAACAGAGCTAATTTTCTCCCCCTCTGGTAAAGCTGAATTATTTGAGACTGATTAACACTTATAAGATGTTTAAAAGTTCTCCTCTTAACATGCATGTGTGCGTGCTGAGTCACTTCAGTGTGACACTATAAACTGTAGCCTGCCAGGTTCCTCTGTCCATGGGATTTTCCAGGCAAGAATACTGGAGTGGGTTTCTAAGCCCTCCTCCAGGGGATCGTCCCGATAGTGGGATGCAGCCCACGCCTCTTATGTCTCCTGCATTGGTAGACAGATTCTTTATCACTAATGCCTCCTGGGAAGCTCCCTGCTAACACATATAGCATTTATTAACAGTATAATATTACTTGCCATCAAAATAAATTTTGCAGCCTCTTTTCTTGTTTGATAGGTGGGAATGTAAAATTTAAGTTCCGGAGAGAACCCGCTGTCGGGCTTGGTCTTTGGTTTACTAACTCGCCCTTTGGTGGAGAGCATAGGTCTGGGACAGTATGTTCTATTTTCATCTATTCATATCCCCTTTTCGTTTGAAGAACAGAATCATATGCAGCTGCTGCTCCATCAGGTTGACTGTCAACTGATTTTAGAGCTTCATCCTAATTAGATCAATAAAAGCTAATCCCTAGGAGAGTATAAATAAGTCTTGCCAATTGCACACTTAATTTAGAGAGAAGTAGTACTATTTTCAGTTAAGTGGAATTATTATGACTGATCCATTGCTCATCTTCACCATTTACTTCCCTGGATCACTGAGTCGCAGATGTAAGGCTAGAAATGTAGAGCGGGTGTGTAGAAAGAGCAATGATGGCTTGATACTTACAGCTGTTCTGAGACTTGTGGGTTGATTAAAGAAGAGGAAAAAAAAATGGTTTTGCAAAAGGTCACATCATTGCCTTAATAATTGCTTTATATGATAGAAGCTCTAAAACAATTATACGTATATGTGTGAAAGTGACTTAAAATCATTCCACTTGACCATCACAAGGAAAGGCCAAGGAGGAAGCCAATACAGTGCTCAGAGCTCTGACTGTGATGCAGGTGGCACTTAGGTCAATTTCTCCATAGTCTGTGATAATGAAACTGCCTCTGGCCAGAGCAGCTTTAAGGAGAATGTGCCTTAACCGCCAATGGAGTCACTTTCTATTGACCAGGAATTGATTTGGTCCCTCGCTCTAGCCTCCATGCAGAACCACCAGTTATAACATGCTTACTGCATCAGCTGCTGCTGCTGCTAAGTCGCTTGAGTCATGTACAACTCTGTGCAACCCCATAGATGGCAGCCCACCAGGCTTCCCCGTCCCTGGGATTCTTCAGGCAAGAACAATGGAGTGGGTTGCCATTTCCTTCTCCAATGCATGAAAGTGAAAAGTGAAAGTGAAGTCGCTCAGTCGGGTCCGACTCCTAGCAACCCCATGGACTGCAGCCCACCAGGCTCCTCTGAGCATGGAGTTTTCCAGGCCCAGTAGGTCAAAAACGTTAAGAAAGGAGATTGTGTTCTTTGTTATGAGAAAATACACTGATTGAAAGGTTTTACAATTTGATTTACCATGTTGTAGATAATGTAATTATTTTAAAATTGATTTTAGCTTTCTAGTCTATTAAATCTTCCTTTTGACATTTATTTTGAAGTGAAATGATATAAATGTGAATCTAATTCTTTAATACCGTATATGTGTAAGCTGGGATATAAAAATGCATTTGTTCACACCCTATTGGATAAAATACCATTTCAAAAGCTGTTCATGAGCCTGTATTTTACTTAGTTATTAAAAATAATACTTTTTAATTAATAAAATGTAAGTATCAAATTTCATTTTAAGCAAGACAGTCATCACAATTTCTATTCTATAGTTCTTAAATTAGTTTCACACCTGGGTTTTAAAATCACCTCTCATGAATCATCACTACCTAAGATTGTGCTGATGTATATACCTAATTCTGCAAGCAGAATAATTCTCATTTCCTTCCCATCATGGCTCAGCTTCAGAGCAGTCTCCCCTTTATGTACTGTCTGGAGAACATCATGATTTTTTTCCTATTTAGACTATAAGGCAGCTGAGAGAACATTTTTCTGATTTCACAGAATAAGTTAATTTAGCATTGATCTTGAATTCAGATTCATACAGAGGATGAGATGGTTGGATGTCATCACCGACTCAATGGACATGGGTTTGGGTAGACTCCGGGAGTTGGTGATGGACAGGGAGGCCTGGCACGCTGTGGTTCATGGGGTCACAAAGAGTCGGACACAACTGAGTGGCTGAGCTGAACTGAATACAAAGTCAAATATATCGTCTGTGCTTAGAGAAATAGTGTTTTAGGTATATACATATACATATGAAAACTGAAAGTATTATATATATATGTTTATATTTATATATGTGTGTATAGGGTTGGACAAAAGTTTGTTTGGTTTTAAGTAAAAATAAAAGACACCTTTTTCATTTTCACCATAACCTTTATTGAATAACATATTAAATATTATGTGTAATTGAAAATATACACACACATATAGAGAGAGCCACAAACACAAACATCCGCCCAGGTTACCTGGAATGTTAGACGCTCAGGTAATGCTTAACTTTTTTTTGCATTTGCCTCACAGAGTTATGTAGAAAACCCTCCTGGCGTGTGCATGTGTGTGTGCGTGCTTAGTAGCGTCTGATTCTTTTGTGACCCCATGGACTCTAGCCCACTAGGCTCCTTTGTCTGTGGGATTTCCCAGGCAAGAATGCTGGTGTGGGTTGCCATTCCCCTCTCTGGAGGATCTTCCCGACCCAGGGATGGAACCCGTGTCTCCTGCATTGGCAGGTGGATTCTTTACCACTGAGTCATCTGGGAAGCCCAGTGGTGTGTATCAATTACTCATTTTAAGAAAGTCGTTTTTGCCTTTGAACAGAACAGAGGGTATAATTATAGGCAGTTTTTTGCTTCTTAGGCAGCCTGCGATAATACAAAAGCAGAGACTAACCAGTGGATCAAGGCTGCAGCCTTCCAACCGTGTGACTTTTCTGGTTCCTGGGCTGGCACTCAGGAGTCCTTTCTCTTTTGATGGGTGACAGGGATTAATATCAGTGAAAGAAGAAAAATGCAGAAACAGGAAAGACAGGATTCTGTAATCTCTCAAATGATGTTGAATAGCAGAAACTGACAGAAAGCCATAAAAACTAAACCCTTGTTTCCAAATAAAATCTAGAACAGTTTTATCTGTCTATGAATCTAATGATTACTCATTTTTGACATGATATTTTTCCCCACTTCATGCATTCACATTTACTATAGGTGGGCGATGATAGATCACCCAGCTGGGATCTGGGGGTTTGGAATGCTTCTACTCTCGAAAGACTCTTCACAGTCCTAAAGAAATGGTCATTTCATCATTGAATCAGATGCTTGCATGTAATTGCATTTGGATACACATGCACTCACATACTTACACAACTGCATTTAAACTTCAAAGAGAAACTTTCTGAAGGGCATTTGTTTCTGATGGAAATAAAATAAGAATGAACTGTATTCAAAGAGTGAGGAAAGCTGTACACAGGAGACCTCTGTTTTATTGTGGTTTAGCTCATGGAGCAAATATGTTTAGTGGCTTCGGTCGACTTCCTTAGAAAAATGTCCACATTAAACTGACCACCCAGGTTAGCAGAGTCTGGCATCAGGCTAACATCCTGGAAAACAGAAGCCTCTCTCCAGGGCCAATGTCCACTTCCAACTCTTACTAAATTTCTTTTCCTCTGGGAAGAGATTTAAGGAAAATCAAGAGAGGTTATTCTGCGGGTCTAAAACACTACAATAAATCAGGCACTTTAAACCCATGACTACTAAATCAAAATAATTTATTATCCTCTATTTTTAATCATAAATGGATACCATCAACTATACGAGCAACCAAGAATGAACTATTCCCCAGCTGCTTACAAAATTTATTTGAATATCACAGAATTGTGACCTGGTAACCTGCTCAGTATTAGAGAGGTTGAACGCTAAAATGGAAAGGCTGTTAGGCTCTATGATATATACTTTTTCCTAAAACAGCATCACATTGTAAAAAAGGTTTATAATTATCAACCCATGCCACAGTGCTATAAAATTATTCCCCCCTCATACTTTTTGTTTTACCCTGAATTCTCTGTGCTTATCAATGGATGATTGCTCAGAAACCAGACCACTACAATTTAGGAAGGAGGCTTATCCAGTCCTTACACTAGACCATGAATTTTCTACAGGTTATTGGCTTGGGTTTCAGTTTCAAAGTCCTCATATTTTTCAGGTATAGTAAATATTATATTTTTGTGGATGACTATATATATATGCATACAGCTCACTAAAATATTATATACAGTTTCCTTAACACATTTTCAACAATAATGTGGACTGGAAAAGTAATTCCATGCAATTGGCATTAAATAAATTGGGAGATTGGAATTGATATATACTACTATATATAAAATAGATAACTAATAAGGACCTATTGTGTAGCACAGGGAACTCTACTCAATACTCTCTAATGACCTATATTGGAAAAGAATCTAAAAAGAGTGTATCAGTTCAGTTCACTTGCTCAGTCGTGTCTGACTCTTTGTGACCCAATAAATCTCAGCACGCCAAGCCTCCCTGTTCATCACCAACTCCCAGAGTTTACCCAAACCCATGTCCATTGAATCGGTGATACGATCCATCCATCTCATCCTTTGTCATCCCCTTCTCCTCCTGCCCTCAATCTTTCCCAGTATCAGGGTCTTTTCAAATGAGTTAGCTCTTTGCATCAGGTGGCCAAAGTACTGGACGTTCAGCTTCAACATCAGTCCCTCCAATGAATATTCAGGACTGATATCCTTTAGGATGGACTGGTTGGATCTCCTTGCTGTCCAAGGGACTCTCAAGAGTCTTCTCCAACACTACAGTTCAAAAGCATCAATTCTTCAGTGCTCAGCTTTCTTCACAGTCCAACTCTCACATCCATACATGACCATTGAAAAAACCATAGCCTTGATTAGACAAACCTTTGTTGACAAAGTAATGTCTCTGCTTTTCAATATGCTGTCTAGGCTGGTCATAACTTTCCTTCCAAGGAGTAAGCGTCTTTTAATCTCATGGCTGCAGTCACCATCTGCAGTGATTTTGGAGCCCAGAAAAATAAAGGCAGCCACTGTTTCCACTGTTGCCCCATCTACTTCCCATGAAGTGATGGGGCCAGATGCCATGATCTTAGTTTTCTGAATGTTGAGCTTTAAGCCAACTTTTTCACTCTCCTCTTTCACTTTCATCAAGTGTATATATATATATGTATATACATATATATGTATGTATATAAATAACTGATTAACTTTGTTGTGCAACAGAAAGTAGCACGGTACTGCAAATAAACGATACTTCAATAGGAATTGAAAATACATAAATAAATATGAATGTCCTAAATAAAGAAGCTACAATTCTTCAGATAAGAATAAGCTTCTATTTTGTTCTATTTTGTATGTATTAAGTATATATGTGTGTGTGTGTATACATATATACATATACATATATATATATATATATATATATTTATATATGAAAGTGAAAGTATCAATCACTTAGTTGCGTCTGACTCTTTGTGACCCCATGGACTGTAGCCCACCAGGCTCCTCTGTCCATTGAATTCTCCAGGCAAGAATCCTGGAGTGGGTTACCATTTTCTTCTTCAGGGGATCTTCCCTACCCACGAATCAAACCTTGGTCTCCTGCATTGCAAGGAGATTCTTTACTGCTGAGCCATTGGGAAGGGACATAAAACACTGTATGATACCTCCACCACTGAGATTATTTGTAATATTTCAAACTACATGAGTTAAGGGTGGGTTTAGTCTATACAACGAAGTGGACTGGAGAAATTATTAGGTAAATATAGGTGATGTGAGCAGTACTTGTGGATTTCCCGTTTTACCGTAATATTCATTCAACCTCACCTAGCCAATCCTCAATTTAATTGATTTTTAAATAAATATTAGGAAAATGTCTTTTATGAAAATTAGCATGTTTACTTTTTCAATCTTTGCTATTTTTTTGAAATGTATACAACCATATTTGCTTTTTTTTCAAAATTAACTTTTACTGGCGTGTAGTCAAAGAAATCAGAGAAGGCAATGGCACCCCACACCAGTACTCTTGCCTGGAAAATCCCATGGACGGAGGAGCCTGGAAGGCTGCAGTCCATGTGGTTGCTGAGGGTTGGACATGACTGAGCGACTTCACTTTCACTTTCCACTTTCATGCATTGGAGAAGGAAATGGCAACCCACTCCTGTATTCTTGCCTGGAGAATCCCAGGGGCGGGGCAGCCTGGTGGGCTGCCGTCTATGGGGTTGCACAGAGTTGGACACGACTGATGCAACTTAGCAGCAGTAGCAGCAGCCGTCAAAGAAATGGCAACCCATCCTAGGACTCTTGCCTGGGAAATCCCATGGAGAGAGGAGTCTGGCAAGCTGCAGCCCATGGGGTCACACAGAGCTGGAGATAACCGAGTGGCTAACCAGCAGCAGTTGCTTTACAATGTTGTGTTAGTTTTGGGTGTACAGTAAAGTGAATCAGTTATAGATATGTATACATCCACTCTTCCTTAGATTCTTTTCACATATAGGTCACTCCAGAGTATTGAGTTGAATTCTCTGTGCTATATATTAAATCCTTACTGGTTACCTAATTTTTGCATGCATGCATGCTAAGTTGCTTCAGTCATATTAGGCTGTTTGTGACCCTCTGGACTGTATTCTTTATGACTAGCACCACCTGGGAAGCCCCCTATTTTGTGTATAACGGTGTGTTTATGTCAATTCCAATCTCCCTATTTATCCCTTCCCTTTTTCCCCTCAGTAGCAAAAAGTTTGATTTCTACATCTGTGCCTCTCTTGCTGTTTTGTAAATACGTTCATCTGTGCCATTTTCTAAGACCCCACATATAGAGGGATTACAAGATGTTGTCTTTCTCTGACTTCAATCACTATGACAATCTCTAGATCCACCCATGTTGCTGCAGACGGCATACAATTCTTGGAAGTGTCTTTTGCAAGCAACTTTCCAGAAACGCAGAATTCAGTTCGTTTCCCATCTGTACCAGCAAGACAAGTTGCTACATCTACAATGTAAATGATATTTTCGTAAAAGAAAAAATGTAGACCTCTATACCCAGACCAGTCCAGTTCGGTTCAGTTCTGTTCAGTTGCTCAGTTGTGTCCAACTCTTTGTGACCCCATGAATCACAGCATTCCAGGCCTCCCTGTCCATCACCAACTCCCGGAGTCCCCCCAAACTCATGTCCATTGAGTCAGTGATCCATCCAACCATCTCATCCTCTGTGGTCCCCTTCTCCTCCTTTCCTCAACCTTTCCCAGCATCAGGGGCTTTTCCAATGAGTCAGCTCTTCGCATCAGGTGGCCAAAGTACTGGAGTTTCAGCTTCAACATCAGTCCTTCCAGTGAACACGCAGGACTGATCTCCTTTAGGATGGACGGGTTGGATCTCAAGGGACTCTCAAGAGTCTTCTCCAACACCACAGTTCAAAAGCATCAATTCTTCAGTGCTCAGCCCAGACCAGAGCAACCCACAGAAGCAAGAGCAAGTATGATGCAATAGAAAGATGGTAATGATAACCCTGAATGGGAGACAGTAAAAGAGATACAGATGTATAGAACAGTCTTTTGGACTCTGTGGGAGAGGGAGAGAGGGATGATTTGGGAGAATGGCATTGAAACATGTATAATATCATATAAGAAATGAATCACCAGTCCAGCTTTGATGCAGGATACAGGAAGCTTGGGGCTGGTGCACTGGGATGACCCAGAGGGATGGTATGGGGAGGGAGGTGGGAGGGGGGTTCAGGATTGGGAACACATGTACACCCATGGAGGATTCATGTTGAATGAATGAATATGGCAAAACCAATACAATATTATAATCAGCCTCTAATTAAAATAAATACATTTAATTTTTAAAAAAAGAGCAGCATTGAAAGTAATTCTGTGACAACTCTCAGCCTTACATCAGTAACTTTTAGCTTAGAGTAAAGAATCCACTTCTTATGTTCTTCAAAAATCACTGAGTAGAGAAAGATACATATGATATTTTGCTTCTGTGATTGTCTTCTGTAAGATGAACAAATAAAACAAACATATAAAAAAGTTCTGCATGTATATGTAGGGCTGAGTCCCTTTGCTGTCTGCCTGAAATTATCACAACATTGTTAATCAGTCATACTCCAATATAAAATAAAAATGTAATTAAAAGTATTTTTAAAATGGTTTGCGTGTTAGTAGAGAGTGTTCAGTATATCCTCCAGTTAAAAAAAAAAAGGCTAACAAAATATCAGACCACATTAATTCAATACAAACCAACATGAAAAATTCAAAAGCATATTAACTGAAATCCTTACTGTATAGGTCTGTTCCTTACAGCCAATTGAATGGGTTTCTTTTCCTTCTAATTGACTAAACATCTTCCCTCAACACATCTGCACCTTGGCACCAGTTATTGATTACTGAATTTACATCTTCACTAAATTAACTAAAATAAAATGTTCTTAAAAGGAGTAATGGTGGTGAAGGAACTGGTATAGAAGCATAGACCTTGATGACAGGACAAGTGAGAAATCGCAGTTTCCTTAAAGTAGAGCTTGACTAATCTTTTTAGACCCACACTTATTACTGTGCTTGGCATCAAAAGGAAATCAATAATGGCTTTTGAATTGTTGAATTAACTCTGTTCATCTTGTGGGAGAATTCTTATTTTAGTCACAGATTTATCTTGTCAATAAAACTGCTTGATAGTTCAGGCTTCCTTTAATCATCTAGTCAATAACTTAACTGTCACTGTATTTGACTCTCAAGGAATCTATATAAAAGTGGTAAAGGTATTTGTACATGCTGGTTCATTAATCAATTATAGAATAAAAAATAATCACATTACATTACAATGCAAATGGTTCTATAATTCAGGGATTAACATGAAATATATACTGTGATTTACTTTTAGAGAAGGGATTTTGCTGTTATTCCAGTCTCACTAACGACAGTTGAACGTGAACATGTCTTTTGAGTGAATACTGCTTTCCGTACCATTATATCATCACAATTCTTTACTGATTTTGGTATTTGTTTCTCTTTGAGTTAAATAGAGCAACTTATGTCTCATTATGGTCTTTTCAATTAAAATGAACTGATGTGGATAGACAAATATTTGCATTGTTATAGTATTGGGTTAATAACCCTCACAGCAATAGCAATTAAATCCCTTATCACCAACATTTAATATGTCCAATTTTATTCAAGTCTGTGAAGAATATAATTTTTTAAAGTCTGTTTTTTTTTCTTTGTGTTTGGTGTAAATAGATTTATTTTTTTCTTATACATTTAATTTTCACCCAATATTGATTGTCATCTGAAACAGGCAGCTGGTAAGTTGTTTTCCATTCTCTAAGGCAAACAGTGAAACATCGTGAATTAAGTAGATCTATTACCATGTGGTCATTTTCTTTGATGATGAAACCAGTTTTATATTACTTATTATTGGCACAGTAATCACTTGTAAAGCTTAGGAATTCATTGTGAGAAAAAATTGCACACGCTGCTCTAGTAATAGAATCACATATGCAAGCTGTGTGCACGCATGTGTGTGTATGGACTTCAATTCTTAGTTTCCAGGATATATTTAATCCAATACTACCCAAATGAAGTTTGGTTCAAACAGACACCAAAACAAACTTTCTGGGGGTTTACATTAAAATACAAATTCCGATTTAGGAGGTTTAGGGAAAAGCCTGAGAGACAACATTTCTACCAATCTTCATGTGATGATGATTCTGTTGGTCTGGGACAACATTTTGAATAGGAAAAATGTCAGTGACCCTTTAGGTTATTCACAGGTTTGATTTTAAGATTCTGCTAAAGCAAGGACTGAAAGATCACACAGTTATATACAGGACTAGGAGTTAGGAAAATAAGAATGCTTGAGTCATATTTCTCAGATCTTTCGCCAAACTGCTCTGTTTCCATGGCAGCTAGTGAATTTCTTTGTGAGGTTTCTTGAGACTAAGCTTCAACTTATTTTGCTGATCTCTGCTTCAATAGGAGAAAGCTGATAATGCCTTAATGCTAATGAAGAGAAAGTAACTGCTACATATCCTACAAAATATTCAATCCTTTTAGGATACATGAAACCATCCTTGAATGATTAGTTTATATATTTTGTTTTCATTTTTTAGTACTTGTATATCTGATTATACTTCAGTGTCTACAACCAATGACTCACATGTTCTTAAATGAAACAGAATGATATTTCCCTAAATACTCTATTAATTAATTAACTCTAGTCAGTCAGTTCAGTGGCTCATTCATGTCTGATTCTTTGCAACCTCATGGACTACAGCATGCCAGGCCTCCCTGTCCATTATCAACTCCCAGAGCTTGCTCAAATTCATGTCCATTGAGTCGGTGATGCCAAACAACCATCTCATCCTCTGTCATCCCCTTCTCCTCCCACCTTCATTCTTTCCCAGCATCAGGGTCTTTTCAAATGAGTCAGTTCTTTGCATCAGGTGGCCAAAGTATTGGAGTTTCAGCTTTAGCATCAGTCCTTGCAATGAATATTCAGGACTGATTTCCTTTAGGACAGACTGGTTGGATCTCCTTGCCGTCCAAGGGACTCTCAAGAGTCTTCTCTAACACCACAGTTCAAAAGCATCAATTCTCTGACACTCAGCTTTCTTCACATCCACACATGACTACTGGAAAAAACATAGCTTTGAAAAGATGGACCTTTGTTGGTAAACTAATGTCTCTGCTTTTAAATATGGTGTCTAGGTTGATCACAGCTTTTCTTCCAAGGACCAAATGTCTTTTAATTTCATGGCTGAAGTCAACATCTGCAGTGATTTTGGAGACCAAAAAAGTAAAGTCTCTCACTATTTCCATTGTTTCCCCATCTATTTGCCATGAAGTGATGGGACCAGGTGCCATGATCTTAGTTTTCTGAATGTTGAATTTAAGCCAACTTTTTCACTTTCATTAAGAGGCTCTTTAGTTCTTCTTCACTTTCAGCTATAAGGGTGGTATCATCTACATATCTGAGGTTATTCATATTTCTCCTGGAAATCTTGATTCCAGCTTATGCTTCATCCAGTCCAGCATTTCTCATGATGTACTCTACATGTAAGTTAAATAAGCAGGGTGACAGTATACAGCCTTGACATACTCCTTTCCCAATTTGGAACTAGTCTGTTGCTCCATGTCGAGATCTAACTGTTGCTTCTTGATCTGCATACAGATTTCTCAGGAGGCAGATCAGGTGGTCTGGTATTCCCATCTCTTGAAGAATTTCCCACAGTTTGTTGTGATCCACACAGTCAAAGGCTTTGGCATAGTCAATAAAGCAGAAATAGATGTTTTTCTGGAACTCTCTTGCTTCTTCAATGATCCATCAGATGTTGGCAATTTGATCTCTGGTTCCTCTGCCTTTTCTAAAACCAGCTTGAACATCTAGAAGTTCATGGTTCATGTACTGTTGAAGCCTGGCTTGGAGAATTTTAAGCATTACTTTGCTAGCTTGTGAGATGAGTGCAATTGTGCAGTAGTTTGAGCATTCTTTGGCATTGCCTTTCTTTGGGATTGGAATGAAAACTGACCATTTCCAGTTCTGTGGCCACTGCTGAGTTTTCCAGTTTATTGGAATATTGAGTGTAGCACTTTTACAGCATCATCTTTCAGGATTTGAAATAGCTTAACTGGAATTCCATCACCTCCACTAGCTTTGTTCGTAGTGATGCTTCCTAAGGCCCACTTGACTTCACATTCTAGGATGCCTGCCTCTAGGTAAGTGATCACACCATCATGGTTATCTGGGTCATGAGGATCTTTTTTGTATAGTTCTGTGTATTGTTGCCACCTCTTTTTAATATCTTCTGCTTCTGTTAGGTCCATACCATTTCTGTCCTTTATCGAGCCCATCTTTGCATGAAATGTTCCCTTGGTATCTTTGATTTTCTTGAAGAGATCTTTAGTCTTTCCTATTCTATTCTTTTCCTCTATTTCTTTGCATTGATCACTGAGGAAGGCTTTCTTATCTCTCCTTGCTATTCTTTGGAACTCTGCATTCAAATGGGTATATCTTTTCGTCTCTCCTTTGCTTTTCAGTTCTTTTCTTTTCACAGCTATTGTAAGGCCTCTGCAGACAGCCATTCTGCCTTTTTTTTGTTTTTTAATTTAATTTAATTTTTTAACTTTACAATATTGTATTGTTTTTGCCATATATCAAAATGAATCCGCCACAGGTATACATGTGTTCCCCATCCCGAACCCTCCTCCCACCTCCCTCCCCATACCATCCCTCTGGGTCTTCCCAGTACATCAGCCCCAAGCATCCAGTATTGTGCATTGAACCTGGACTGGCGACTCGTTTCATATATGATATTATACATGTTTCAATGCCATTCTCCCAAATCATCCCACCCTCTCCCTCTCCCACAGAGTCCAAAAGACTGTTCTATACATCAGTGTCTCTTTTGCTGTCTCGTATACAGGGTTATTGTTTCCATCTTTATAAATTCCATATATATGCATTAGTATACTGTATTGGTGTTTTTCTTTCTGGCTTACTTCACTCTGTATAATAGGCTCCAGTTTCATCCACCTCATTAGAACGGACTCATTCTGCCTTTTTGCATTTCTTTTTCTTGGGGATGGTCTTGATCCTTGTGTCCTGTACAATGTCACGAACCTCCGTCCATAGTTCTTCAGGCACTCTGGCTATCAGATCTAACTCCTTGAATCCATTTTTCACTTCCACTGTATAATTGTAAAGGATTTGATTTAGGTCATACCTGAATGGTCTAGTGGTTTTCCTTACTTTCTTCAATTTAAGTCTGAATTTGGCAGTAAGGAGTTCATGATCTGAGCCAGTCAGCTCCCAGTCTTGTTTTTGCTGACTATATAAAGCTTCTCCATCTTTGGCTGCAAAGAATATAATCAATCTGATTTCAGTACTGACCATCTGGTGATGTCCATGTGTAGAGTCTTCTGTTATATTAATCTGGAAGGTTATTTTAAAAACATAATTTTAGTTTTCATAGCCTTCATTTACAGATGAAGTATATTACTATTAAAATAAACATCATAACAAGACCATTTCATATATTTGAATTGATACTGCATCTTGCTTCTTATATCCACAACTGGGCATTTTCTGTAGTTTCCAAAATCCAGTATAAGAATTTCACAATCTTTTCTGTCAAAATCACTCACAGAACACAAATTCAGCTTGCTCTTTAAAAAAAAGCAAAAACGAATGCAAGCAAACTAAATGAAATCAGCTGCACTCTTCAAACAGGGGAGTGTAATATTTAAAAGAAGTCAGAAGGAAATAATATATTCATCTTGGCCTGTGTTTATGCAAAATTTTTATATTTAGTTCATCATGGATATTTTTCATTAAATTTGGTTTTTGCTAAATATTCATTAAAATATTCTTTATCTTGATTACTGAGGGATTTTTGGTGTCATTTTAAAATTTGTAGCTGTTCCTGCTTCTATAAGTCTTGTTCTTAAACATGACCATGCTCTTATTAAGTGTTTTATTATTAAGAATAATAAGCACATTCAAAATAATTTCCTCTCCAAATGAAATAAATGAAGTATTATCTGATTTTAAAAACTCATATCCATTAAAATTTGATTCGTTACTATCCTCTTATATTTACTTCTCTAGTCAATCTCTGTCCCCAAACAATACTTTTCTTAAAGATAAATTAAAATATTATTTCTTCTATCCTAAGACTTTATTTTCAAGCTGGTGTGTTACAGTCCTCCCTCTGCCCAAATTCTTAACTTACACTGACCTATAGTGCTAAATTCTACCCTTAAAACAAGTTCAGAATGATGCTTCTGGCAAGTAAAGCTCTTCTTTTGATTACCTTCCAAGTTGTTTATCTCTTGAATGCACAGTCCTATTTTATCAGTTCAAATTAATTTATTATGAAATATGCTTTACAATTTTACCCTAATCCTCCCATTTTCATTAGTCTTTTAAATGTTTTAAAATAAAGTTTTAAAGTCTTCAATATACGATATGACTGCACACCATATAATTCCTTTATAAGGTCTTGGTGTAAACTGTTTCTTCACTCCATGCCATCATATTTCTTTCCTTGCAAATTTGCTTCCTAACCCTTTTTATCTTTATTTTTCCCCTTTCAATTTTGTTCCTGGCATAAAAGACCAACTTTGGGACACAGTATTCTTGGAAAGGAATGTAAGGAAGAGAGGAATGATACTAAATAAAGCAAAACTTTGCAGATCTGATTTTGTTGTAAGGAGGAGGTCAAAACGACTCTCCTTGGAGCTGGTGTAACTCTCACCCTCCACCCTTTCTCCTCACTAGGACCCTGTCGCAGTTTGCCATTTTCTCCTATTGACTTACAAGTTGTAAAGGTTTGACTTTGTGATTTTCCATTAATTACTGGTCTTTTCATAATTCAAGTTTGCCACATGATGATTTCTCCACTTTGATACTATATTTTTGTTTGAGTTCTAAAAAGCTTTGTGCGTCTGTCTTAAAACTGCTTACATTTTTATTTAATGAAAGCCTAATTTCGCCTCCTTTTCTTGACACATATTTTACTACACCTATCACCCATGAAAGGTGGATGGAAAAATTTTCAGCTATCCAATAGACTCAGTGAAGAAAAAAAGTAGAAGAAGAGGAAGAAGGAGGAGGACAAGGAGAAGAAGAAGATGGTGATGAAGGAGAAGGAAGAGGAACACAAGGAGGAGGAGGAGATGAGGAAGTTGGGAAAAAATCATCAGATGCGAAGAAATGTGGCTGAGTTGTTCATGTTCGTTGGTCACAGCTGATGATACTTAGTGAATCTATGTTTAAATGTAAGGTGTTGTTTGTGTGCATGCTAAGTCACTTCAAAAAGCACAGTATGTGAGAGTTGAACCGTCAAACTAGGAAAAAAAATTTTGTATATTCTCAGACAATATACAAAAAGAAAAGAAAAATTCCCTTTGTAGTACCTTCATATTTTTTCCGTATGTTTGCAAGGAATTAAGAGAAGGTATGTGAAAAACCAGTAGTAAAATATCAAAATCTTCATGACTAAACAAGCAGATTAATGATCAGAGGGAATAACACATTTTGGAATCCTTTTATCCCATGTTAACTATGTGCCTAAGTCTGTGAATCACAAGAACGGCTGGAATCGATCACAGCTGCAGACCGTTCATTGCTGGCACATGTTTCACTTGTTAGTGATGCAGATGGAGTTCATATATGTTTTCTCCCCATGAATAACCCTTATTCAGTCTGATAAAAAAAGGGGTCCAGTAGTCTCAGTATTCAAACTCTATTCACATCATCAATTCGGATATTGATTGTCTTATAAACATTACGTAATCCAGAGTATTCAAATTGACCTCTGCTTATGCTATTAATTGTAATGTGCTTTTTATTCCAAACATGAGGACACAGACAGAATTTCATACAAGTGAAGGTTTATCTGCCCTTTAGTATGTGTCCTGTGCCTGTGAGTGTGTGCATTTGTTGTTGTCATTGTTCAGTCGCTAAGTTGTGTCTGACTCTCTGTGACCACAGCACACCAGGCTTACCTGCCCTTCACCATCTCCCTGAGTTTGCTCAAACTCATGTCCATTGCATCAGTGATGCCATCCAACCATCTCATCCTCTGTCATCCCCTTCTCCTGCCTTCAATCCTTCCCAGCATCAGGGTCTTCTCCAATGATTCAGTTCTTCCCATCAGGTGGCCAAAATATTGGAACTTCAGCTTCAGCATCAGTTCTTCCAATGAATTTTCAGGGTTAATTTCCTTTGGGATTGACTGGTTTGATCCTTGCTGTCTAAGGGACTCTTAAGAGTCTTCTCCAACACCACAGTTCAAAAGCATCAATTCTTCAGTACTCAGCCTTCTTTATGGTCCAACTCTCACATCCATACATTACTCTGGAAAAAAAAAATGCCCATATTCAAATCATACTCAAAAGTATTATTGATCAATATAATATCCAGTAAAAATAACTGTAAAGATAATGTGTTGCCTTTCAATATTAAAAGATGTCCTTTTTTCTCTCCCTCCCAGCTTTTATTTGCTTCATCACAAATATCATAAGTATAAAAAGCATTATTTTTCCTAGAAATGGAATAACTCATCCAATATGTGTCATTTTTATCAATAACAAAAGTACATGTTCCAGAGAGGGATAAAGAAGCATTTGAGTTCCATTCATAGAGATTTTCTGAATCTTAGGAATCTTATATCTCTATATTTTATTTTTAAATGAGATTAAACAGCTTTAGCCAGGATACCCAATATCAAAGTTATGAGAAAAATGACAATTCTCTACACCATTTTATATATTCTGGGTCTCCTTAATAATCATTTTTAGAACTGGATACTTTCAAAAGTCAGTTTAGGAAAACAACTCATAAAATATTTTTTTTGTTTTCCACTTTCTACTAATCCTTTAATAAAGAGGATATTTGCATTGAGTCCAAGATAGAATGAAGTAGTATGTTGACTCTTTACCTTTGAGTTGTCCTGTTTCTTGTTAAATTAGTCTTTGAAGGAAGCCATGCAAATTAGCACAAGATTTGACTTGAAAGGGATTACCTGGGCTCTCAAGGCTGTATAACCCACAGCAATGCTGGCTACTTCAGGCTATTTTCACTGACTCTTGTATTTCCTTACCTTGTCTTGTTATGTATGCATATCTGAAAGCATATTTGTGCATTTTCTGTAAGCCGTGTTTAATTATCTTCAATTTCTCTTGAAATTGTATGAAGTCTGAAGAGCACTAAGAATTACAATCTGTGAAGTAGGTGACAAATTCAAGACAGAAAGCATTTGGATCAGCATTGAGCTGCTAAGTCGCTTCAGTCGTGTCCGACTCTGTGCAACCCCAGAGATGGCAGCCCACTAGGCTTCCCTGTCCCTGGGATTCTCCAGGCAAGAACACTGGAGTGGGTTGCCATTTCCTTCTCCAAAGCATGAAAGTGAAAAGTGAAAGTGAAGTCGCTCAGTCGTGCCTGACTCTTAGCAACCCCATGGACTGCAGCCTACCAGGCTCCTCCGTCCATGGGATTTTCCAGGCAAGGGGACTGGAGTGGGGTGCCATTGCCTTCTCCTATTTCTAGCTAATCATTATCTCTATCAGTTTGTGATTGGGAGCAGTTTTTCCATCCTCCAAAGTAGCACACTTTAATTGTTTCTAATGTTTTCCAATACTGTCTTCAATGAATGCTTTGGGAGAGCATTTCTGATTTCTAAAGGTCATGTTAATTAATACTTTTGCATGTTTATTTCTCTCATATATAATAAAATAAAAATGTTTTTCTGATAAAGGATCAATTATTTCTTAGAGGCTACTAATATTTATTAGAATATTTCTCAAGATTGGTACTTTAGTAATCTTGTTTATACACATAACAATATATAATTATATATATATAACATAATTATATATAATATAACAATAAAATATATATAATTATATAACAATATAATTATTCATTATAACATGATATCTTAGTATTTTAACAATATATTGAATGAAATGCAAAGTTAATGACAGAAAGGGAAATCGTTCTACCCCATACCTCTTACCTATGAAACCATCCTAGCCTGTATAAAATCTTTCCTTGAAGACACTCCTCGTTTCTATCTCCTTTTATTTCTTACACAGCAAAGAATTCATTTCCAGGGTTAGATCCACACAGAAGGAAAGAATTTACTTATGTATTCATTCATTCTCTCATTCTACATGAATGTATTGAATATCTATTCAATCAATCAGTCCAAAATGTATTTACTTCACCTTAATCTTGAGCAGGACGCCATGCCAGGCAGACAAGGCTGAATATACGAGATCAGAAAGGAGCACAGTCTAATCTTTTCCATATTTCACCTATACTTGAAAGGACTCTATTGACTTGTTCTGGATATGACCACATAGTATTAGTCATTTCAATATAATATAACCTCATCTGAAAAGCAAATATCTCCCTGAGTGTCTGACTTACTACCACTAGGCGATATAATCAGCAGTGAAAACTAGAATCAATGTATGCGGCTTGTCTGTGATACCTTCAGAGTACTGCATCATAAAATGTGTTGTACAAAAGAATCCATGACAAGAACATACACCTTGGCTTCAGGGATCCAGGTTGCTTGGATCTCATTTAGGTCAAGGTTGTCCATACTCCCTGGTGACAATATTCTGCTCTCTAAGGCTGAATCCTCCATTCTAAAAGCCATGACTATGCCTACTCCTTGAATATCAATTACATTACCATAGTAATCTTCATGGTCTCCAGTTGCCCATGAAACGGAGCCTGGAAATTCCTCCAGAACCTCGATCACCTTCAGTCAGTTTGCTCAATCAATATGATGCTCAGGCACTGAAGTTAGAGCCTGCTAATTTAGAAGATGCATAAAAATAAAAAATGTAGCTACTGGGATCCTTCCCTTTTTGTTTACACTAACAAAAGAGAAAATATAAATATAAATGTTCCCCTATATTTAAATTTTATATATTTAAATACCTGGCACTCTCAACAAATGAAAAAAAAAAGAAAGATCACTGTGCTTCATTAGACATATATTTTTCTTCTTTGAAGTGTGTATTGATTTTCTCTTAAGTAAAAATTTGAGGTAATTTTGTTAAAAAGAAAGAAAAATACAAGGTATCCATCTATTCTGTGCACTTCCTCAGTAAAGGTACACAGCAGACATCTGTTTGTATTTATACACTAAACAAACACGCAGCTTGTGTGAAATTTTTAAAAAAGAATCTCCATATTCGCTCTGATTTTCTACATTAAGATTATGTCTTCTATACATGAGATGTCTTAAAACTATAATGTGTTCAGTTGTGTCCAACTCTTTGTGGCCCCATGGACTGTAGCCCACCAGGCTCCTCTGTCCATGGGATTCTCCAGGCAAGAACACTGTGTGGATTGCCATTTCCTCCTCCAGGAGATCTTCCCCATCCAGGGATTGAACCTGGGTCTCTTATGTCTCCTGCACTGGCAGGCAAGTTCTTTACCACTAGCACCATCCAGATAGCCCCAGAATTAAAATGGTCGATGGCTAAAGACCACTGTTGGGAAGATTATAAAAGTATCAATTTCTCGGCACATACTTAAAAGACTAAACATGAAATGTTAGTGAAGAATTTGAATATTTCTTAATTCAATTTATTATATTTTTACATCTGTAGAAATAATTTTTAAAAAGTGTTTCTTAAACTGACTCAGTACAAGCCTTTGTCTCTTCTCATTTATCTATCAGCATGTATACAGTCATAGATTCCAAAACAACAATCACTTGGGCTGGAAAAAGTACATTTTAAAGATATATTGTAGAGAACTAAGAGAAAAATACCTATAATATAAATAGAAACTTGAAGAATCAAAGATATGAAAACAATGCATCTTTCCTTCTTTACTTTAGTCAAATCAATACAATCGACCAGAGTAAATCATTCAAAATTCAGGTTATGCAATTTTTATATGTTTTCTGAAACAAAAAAGTGTTATTTTAGAATTTGAAGGTGTTCTCACTTGATCCTGCTGTTGTCATTCAGAAACTGTTAAGACAGTGTGTATATACCATACAACTTACATGCAATTTTAATAGCTACATATATATTTTATTTTTATCTATTTATATATTTATGTGGCATGTATATGTCTTCATTTCCTCATTTATAAGCTAAACATAAAAGAGCTACTATTTATATATCACTCTGAGGAAATCCCAGACTCACAAGTATTTTGAGCTGATTAACACCACAGGGCATAGCAGTGTCATTGAATGCTTTATATTTTCAAAAAATATGAAGAAATATTGCATATGAACTGTAAACTCTTACAGAATGATTTTTATGGCGTTATCTCCGTCATGTGATTAGAACTCTGAGGACAGCAGATTTCCAAGTTTTCAGTACATAAAGCGGCATGCCCTGTGGGCTGTTAAACGCAAATCATAAATCAATGATCAAGTTACTTAATAAGACATTATTATACCACCTGTTCAAAATTTTAATAGACAACGTGAAAAATAGGAAAATTTCTCATTGTAAAATATTGATTGGGTTAATGCTGTAATGACACAGCTCTAATTAACCTCAAGTCAAGAGAGTTACTTTTGTGGGATTTCATGAGCAAAGACAAAGATGTTTCAATTCAGCTTGTTTTAACATAAGGAAGAAAATAAAAGGATCTGAAGTCATCCCTTCACTTCATAAGATGATAATACACTGAAATTCTAAACACATTAAGTCTCTTTTGTTCTAATTTTCAAACTACTGCATTAAAACAGTGAACCTCAAAAAATATGTATTACATTTATGAATTTTCAAATCCAATTGTTTTCATTTTAGAGCTGATGTCTTACCTTTTTAAAAAAACTTTGTTAAGAAATAATAAGTACTCCAGTGATCTTCAAGTATTTAAGGGCTCCCATGTTAACTGAAATCTAAGCTTATAAGATATTAAGATATCTATAGTCATGGCTTATCCCTGAATTCTGAAATGTAAAAGACTAATTTTCCTCCTATTTACTTATTTCTCCATTTTAATTTCTATTTAAAATCTCCTTAGTCTTTGTTTGATATATGAATAATTATTGATGCTGCATCCAGAAAACAAACAAGACATGAAGCATTTCTTAAACATGTCAACATTTTTAAATTAAATTTAAACAGTATTTAGTGATATGCCACCAGTATAGAACAGTTAATTTGGTAAGACCTGAATATATTGAAAGACTAGTATAAAATAAGTATAATACATAAGACTAATCTGTGCTTATTAATTACATTTCTCACTAAATTATTTAGTCTGAAAGCAATAGCTAAGATGGATCAGTTGTAGAATGTCTTCCAGGGAACCATTTAGCTAGCATCCTACATGGGAACAAAGGTCACCATAGCTGATTCATTACAGAAAAGCCCAAGAAGTATCTTAATCAGTCCTTTGTTAGAGAACAGAAGGCCCATAGAATTCTACTTCCCAGCATCACATTGTTTTTCAAATAATTAAGATATTTTGCATTTAAGCCTTGTTTTTGTAAAATACAAACAATTCCTCTTTATTCCATGTTCAAACTCAGTTCATATAATTTACATGAATACTTTCAGGTAACACAAACTTTGAATATTAGAATGATAAGCTTACTGCTTATTACTATTTCCCCAAACAAGTGAATAGAAATAGGTAACTAAATAGAAAAAGCAAGAGAATTTCAGAAAAACATCTACTTCAGCTTCATTGACTATTCTAAAGCCTTTAACTGTGTGGATCACAACAAACAGTGGAAAACTCTTCAAGGGATGGGTTTACCAGACTACCTTACCTGCTTCCTGGGAAATCTGTATGCAGGTCAAGAAGCAGCAGTTAAAACCGGATATGGAACAATGCTCTGATTCCAAATCGGGAAAGGAGGACATCAAGGATGTATATTTGTCACCCTTACATCAAGGCTGTATATTATCACCCTGCTTATTTAACTTCTATGCAGAGTACATCATGAGAAATGCTGGCTGGATGAAGCACAAACTGGAATCAAGATTGCTGGGAGAAATAGCAATAACCTCAGATATGCAGATGACACCACCCTTACGGCAGGAATCAAAGAGGAACTAAAGAGCCTCTTGATGAAAGTGAAAGAGGAGAGTGAAAAAGTTGGCTTAAAGCTCAACATTCAGAAAACGAAGATCATGGCATCTGGTCCCATCACTTCATGGCAAATAGATGGAGAAACAATGGAAACAGTGACAGACTTTATCTTCTTGGGCTCCAAAATCTCTGCAGATGGTGACTGCAATCATGAAATTAAAGATGCTTGCTCCTTGGAACAAAAACTATGACCAACCTTGACAGCATATTAAAAAGCAGAGACATTACTTTGCCAACAAAAGTCCACTCAGTCACAGCTACGTTCCTTCCATTCATCATGTATGGATGTGAGAGTTGGACCATAAAGAAAGTTGAGTGCTGAAGAATTTGTACTTTTGAACTGTGGTGTTGGAGAAAATTCTTGAGAGTCCCTTGGACTGCAAGGAGATCCAACCAATCCATCCTAAAGGAAATTAGTCCTGAATATTCATTGGAAAGACTGATGCTAAAACTGAAACTCCAATATTTTGGCCACCCTATGTGAAGAACTGACTCATTTGAAAAGACCCTGCTGCTGGGAAAGATTAAAGGCAGGAGGAGGAGATGACAGAGGATGAGATGGCTGGATGGCATCACCAACTCAGTGGACATGAGTTTGAGTAAACTCCGGGAGCTGGTGATGGACAGGGAAGCCTGGCGTGCTACAGTCCATGGGGTCACAAATAGTCAGACATGACTGAGTGATTGAACTGAACTGAACTGAACTGAAAACACAAAAGGCTATTAACCATCATCATTACCAGGCATTGAAAGTAAGCAATCTCCCTCAGCTTTCTTTGCTCTTACAAGTAAATTGAATGGGAAAGAGAAAAATAGAAAAAGGTACTGAAAATAAAGTAAAAGATTGTTTCATAAGAGAGAGCATTAGTTCTTTAGCTTCCTGTAGTATGACAAACCAGGTCTTTGATGATGTGAAAATTTCAAATGGATACCCATGCTGGATTTTTAATAATCAATATAGTTTAACAGTAGATTTATTTTTTGTTTACTATGTCATCACTATAAAGAACTTTAACAACAACAAAAAAAAACTCTAAAAAAAAAAGACCTAATAGAATGATGGCTACATATATTTGATGAAGCCCCCCTAATTATGTACCTTATAAAGAATTCAAAGTGATTGCTAATCATCACATGTTTAAGTTATGTATTTGTTTAATTGTGACAAGTGAAATAACAAATATATTATAATCTGTCTTCAGGCGAAATTCATTCTAATTAAGGGTAAGCATTTTGGAATTGCTTAATGTTTGTTACTATATTAAAAACAGGTCTTGTAATACCATGAAGTTTCATCTAAATGGCCCTAGCGGAACTATAACTGTTGTGGGAAATCTTGTATTTTGCCTTTGGCAGAATCTCCTGCATTTGCTTTAAGTGTAGTAATCCATTATCTAGAGCTAATATCACCAGTCCCCCACAAAGCTTAAAAATGTTTGTTTCAAACCAATATTTCAAGGAATATTATTCTAGCATATCTGCCCTTTTCTTTCTTTTGATACACAAAGGGATTAAATATTTGTGTTGAAAAGACCCATTTATATATTTCTTTGAACATGATAAAAATATTTAACTTGCTATGTTTTAATGAATAGCATGCTTTTGATTGCTGATAAGTTTCTATTTTTTGCATTATCAAATAACTTAGAAAATTTGTCTCTACTATTATCCACTATAAAATAGTATCTTAAGTGTGTTATATCCTTGTCTCTCATTGAGCTTGCTGTTTTATTAAAGAAACAAAAACTTTACAAAGAAAACAACATCACATTCAAAATATATATATATATATATATATATATATATATATATATATATATATATATCAGAGAAGACAATGGCAACCCATTCCAGTACTCTTGCCTGGAAAATCTCATGGATGGAAGAGCCTGGTAGGCTGCAGTCCATGGGGTCGCGATGAGTTGGACACGACTGAGTGACTTCACTTTCACTTTTCACTTTCATGCACTGGAGAAGGAAATGGCAACCCACTCCAGTGTTCTGCCCTGGAGAATCCCAGGGATGGTGAGATATATATATATATATTTACATATAAATATTTATTTACCAAAATATGATAACTATTTTATCACTATATGAAGCATAACTATTCAGGTGTCTCTCTCTTTCAGTAGATAAACAACTATTTACCTCATTTGTTTAAATCTTAGTTAAAATCAGTAATAATCTCCAGTTTCAAGCATTTCCATAACATTTCAATTTATTCTGTCATAATTACCCCAGGTGGCTCAGTGGTAAAGACTTCACATGCCAATGCATTAGTGGCCGGAGATGCAGGTTCAGTCCTTGGGTTGGCAAGATCCCCTTGAGGAGGAACTGGCAACCCACTCCAGTATTGCCTGAAAAATCCCGTGAACAGAGGAGCCTGGCAAAATACAATCCATGGAGTCACAAGGAGTTGGACATGACTGGAACGAATGAGAACCCATGCATACTCATCTAAAATTGTTTATTTATTTTTATTAATGTAAGTTGCACTCTAAATCAATCTTTGTAGTTCAAAGAGTATGTGTATTTTTAGTTTCTGGTGAATCATGCCAGTTTAGATTCAACAAAAATCATACCTTTTAATATTCTTGCAATCAGTGTATGAGAATACCAATTTTCCATACACTAATTAATAATACAGAATGCTATAGAGAAAGGAAAGAAGGGAGAAGGAAAGGGGAAAAGAGAATATTGCAGTCTTGAAGCCCATCTTTTTTTTTTTTAATGGTAAGACAATTTCTAAGAGTTTTATGGTGAAAAGAAATAGGCTGGGTCTGGGGTGGTATATAGGCAGATAAATAAAGTAATGAGGGGTTTGCATAGATCACTATGTCATGAATCAAACAGAATGATTAAATCAAACTTTTCCACCTCAAGTTAAAAAAAGATGAGGCAATTTATATTACATTATACCCTACATTAAATGGTATTATATTACAATGTATTATATATTGTATCATATTTAAGCATGATATTCCTCTACTCAAAAAACCTTTGGTGATTCCCTAAGATCTACAACATGAAATCCCAGTCTTCTCAATCGAATATTTAAAAAGCCATCCATTAATTAGTAACAACCTTTATTTATTTGTCTCACTCTATTCCATTCACTCATTTGCTTAATGGTATCAATGTTATTTTCCAGCATGTCTTGCTAATTTATGACTCTGTGATTTGAAGTCATTCTGAGTGCTCACCTTCTTTCACTTCTGATCCATGAACAAATCCTACGTGTCCAACCTTTACTATAAATCGTGTAACTGGGGCCCTTTGCTTCTCATTGGAAGTATCTGGACAGCCTCCTTATAGCTTCATCTCAGTGGAAACATCATGGAAGCTTCCTCATTGGCTGTTGCCATTGGAACATCACGGACAGCACCCCCATTGGTTGATATCAGTGGAACCATCAGCACGGCTTCCTCATTGGCTGTTTAGCTTCCACATTTGTTACTGTCTGCCAAGCACCGGAGCAAGGTTTGAGTGTTCCTTTATGAACTGAATTATGTGTCACCTCTCTGCTCAGAGAACTCCAAGAACGTTCTGCTCTTCATGAACAAGAAGGGCGTATGTGGTTGGATCCATTTACCCTTCTCAGACCTACCTCGTCTTGTTCCAGCTCTACTGATCTCTATCTTTTCATAGCGCACGTGGTCCCACACCCAAGCTTATAGATTTGCTTTTCCCTCTTCCTCTAAATAACTGAATAACTTCCTTCCTTTTTCTTCACATGTCTGCTCAAACATTACCTTACTTGTGATGATTTTATATAAAATCGAACCCTCTTCTATCATTCTGAATCTCCCTTACTTGCTTGCTTGCTAAGTTGCTTTAGTACTCTGTGCGACCCTATGGACTGTAGCCCACCAGGCTCCTCTGTCCATGGGATTCTCTAGGTAAGAATATTAGAGGGAGTTTCCATTTCCTCCCCTCGGGCATCTTCCCAACACAGGGATGGAACCCTGTCTCTTACATCTCCTGCATTGGCAGACAGGGTCTTTACCACTAGTGCCAACTGGTAAACCTGAAACTCCCTTAACTTAACTTTTTATAGAATATATTTTATATACTTTTTTGTTCTTATCAATTATTTGATGAAGTTTGGTTCATTTCTCTCCATTTGAATTTGAGTTCTAGGAAAATAGTGCTTTTTTTTTTCTTCCCTAGAAGCAGTTTTCCTAGTCCCAAGAATAGACAGTTATACCTACTATGCCATGGTAAACATTTTCTCTCTGAATTTATGTCATTTCCTCATACTGTTGATAATACCCTGACATACCTGTCTTTAAATTTTCATAACTTCTACATTTTTTAGAAACTCAGTATAAATACCGTATCTTCCACTAGGCCTCTTTAATTCCCTCAGTTCTAATTAAATGTTCTCTCAGAAAGGTTTCAAAGTTTCAAAGTATTTTAAATTCCTACTTTGGAATCTTTCGCATTGTATCATGCTTTCAAGGGCCTAAATACATTGCTCTCTTTCCCAGTAGAATGTAAACTGCTTTTAGATGTGGTCTTATTGAGACAGGCAGTCTGCCACTGGCCCGGAGGGTACTCTCTATGTAGGTTTGCCAGATAAAATACAAGATGCCCAGTTAAATTTAAATTTAAGATAAATAACAAATGCGATATGTGGAACACACTTGTACTAAAATATTTATGCTATTGAGGTCCATTGTAAATTCTAAGTTTTCTCTGTGTTTTATTTCTAACCTTACTTATAGCATGAAGGGTAGATGTAATTTCTTTCCAGAAATGAGTGTAAGCAAATCTTCACAGTCAGTAGTCCTCCATTTTAATTTATTTGCAATATCTTCTCATACAGTGTACCTTACAATCATTTACTTAAAGAATTTGGCAAGAGTCTAGCTTCTTTTTAATTCAATTAGATTTATCATAACTCTATACCATTTTCCCTCTTCCCATCACATATTCCCAGTGGAATAAACCTGCATTTTTTTTTTTTCTTCTTAAAATCAATTGGAGAACAAGGAAATGACTTTTAGAGGGCACCTGTGGCATTACTGACTCTTTTTTTTCTGGATCAACTTTAGATTTATAGATAGTTGCTAAGATAATTCATAAAATTCTCAATACATTTAGTCCAATTACTCCTTATCATGTTATCATCTTCCATGACAGTAATGTATTTGTCAAAACTAAAAAACTAACTTTGGTAAAATACTATTATCTGGAAGCTAGGCTTGATTCAGATTTCTCCAACTTTTCTGTTGACATCTACTTTCTATTGCAGCATCCCACCTGACATTCAGTTGTCTTGTCTAAATAGGCTCCTCTGGTCGGAACAGGTTTCATAACCTTCCCTTTGATTTTGATTAGACCTCAAGTTTCTGAAAGGTACTCATCAGTGTTCCAATTTGCATTTTCCTCTAAGAGAAAATTGGTAATTGTAGTTACTACAATGATACGACGCATGTATGCATGCTCAGTTGCTTAGCTGTGTCCCACTCTTTTCTATTCCATTGACTGTAACCCACCAGTCTCTTCTATCCGTAGAATTTTTCAGGCAAGAATACTGGAGTGGGTTGTCATTTCCTCCTCCAGGGGACCTTTCAGACCCAGGGATCTAACTTGAGTCTCCTGCGTCTCCTGCTTTGGTAAGCAAATTCTTTAACACTAGCGCAACCTGGGAAGCCCATTTATACTGGATATATTTTCCGGGCTGGTTGGGGGCAGGGGGAGGCAAGCGCTATGACCACATTTATTTGTGTGTGTGTTTATTTAACACCTTTCAATAAAGTCTTTCACATGATATTATTCCAGAGATGGCTATTGAACGAAATGTCTACAATTTCATTTCAACATAGCATCACACGCCTGTTAGAATGGCCAAGAGACCACCAACACCGTGTGCTGGTGAGACTGTGGAGCCACGGGATCTCTCGTTCATTGCTGGAGGCAGTGCCAAATGGTGCAGATACTTTGGCCATTTCTTATAAAATTAAGCAAACCCTCACAGTAGCATTTAGCTGTCATACTCTTCAGTACTCAAATGACCTGGAAAACGTATGTCCACACAAAAGCTGCACAAGGATGTATACAGCTGTTTTATTCATAACTGGCAAAACTCGAACGCAACCAAGCTGCTATTCCATTCAGTAGGTGAATGAATAAATAAACCGTAGTCAAATCAGACAATAGAGTATTATTCAATATGGAAAATAACAGATCTATCCAGCCATGAAAAGACATGGATAAACCTTAAAGCCCTACTACTAAGTAAATGAAGCCAATCTGAAGAGGATATATACTGCATCATTTCAACTGTATGATATGATGGGAAAGGTTCAAAAATGGAAAGAGTGAAAATCAATGATTTCAAGAGGTTACAGGGGAGGGAGGTATAAATTGGGGAAGCACAGAGAATGGGCATGGGGTGGGCAGTGAAGGTATTCTGTATGATACAGTAACGGCGGCTACACATCATTACACGTTTGTCAAAACTCATAGAATATACAGCGAGATGAATTCTAATGTAAATTTTGTGTTTTGAGTGATAACGATGTGTCCATGTAGATTCATCAGTTATAGCAAATATACCATTCTGGTCGGGAATGTTGACACATGCTTGATCAGGAGGTATATAAGAAATGTCTACTTACCGTTCAGTTTTTGCTATAGCATAAGACTGCTGTAAAAATAAAATCTTTAAAAAATAGCATCAGTTAACTATTCTAAAATCTATTTTTCCCAAGATATATAAGCATCCTTTAGCTTCCCAAATCTATTTTTAAAGAGTTTAACATTTTTCATATTGATGGTAAGTGGTTGCATGCACAGCTTCACGCAGACAACACACTATCTGTTCAAAGCCTGACATGAAGGATTTGTCTGCTTCCAAATCCTGCGCAATCATGAATTACTTTAGAGAAGAAGGATTCATAATTTTCATCTTTCTGTCCTCAGATTGCCTTGCTACATTCTGACACACTAGTAAGTGGTGGGTTGAACGATATTTTTCACAAAGATATTTTTACGTGCTTTAAAATTTTCCATGTCATTTTATTTGAATTTGGAGAGACATAGTTTGTCCAATTCACAATTTTGATAAGGAAATAATAGAAAAGGAAGAAAATAAGTAAAATAAAAATTATGAAAGTGATTAAGATATTTAAAAATTTTCTTGCATATCACCAGCCATTTCTTAATTTTATATCTAATTTGATTTTAGTTTCTGTCTTATGTTATCAGTCTTCATAAATTTTAAACCATGCCTGATGACTTCATGCTCTCTTTTCTCCTAGGAAGATGCAAGCTCTCATGCTGTTATGTGGACTTTGCAGAGGTAACTAGTGCAGGAGGCATGTTCAGTTAGTCTAAACTGGTGCTGTCCATGGGTTATAGCTGACAACTTATTTGACTGGTTTTTAAGTGCTTTGAAAACAAAAACAAAAACAAACACCAGTCTTTGATAGACTTCCCTGGTGGCTCAGACAGTAAAGCATCTGTCTACAATGCAGGAGACCTGGGTTCGATCCCTGGGTTGGGAAGATCCCCTGGAGAAGGAAATGGCAATCCACTCCAGTACTATTGCCTGGAAAATCCCATGGACAGAGGATCGGCTACAGTCCATGGGGTCGCAAAGAGTCAGACACGACTGAGTGACTTTCCTTCCTTCCTTCCTTCCTAAGTGCTTTGATAGCACCATAAATCAGTGATTTTTCCAGGAAATCCTTGGCTTCTTACTTTTATACCTACTCCATTCCATAGAGATGCAGGCTGTACAATAAGCCATCTATAACATTCCAGGCAACCATCTAAACAGGGTGATTGAACAAATACGTGTTTTAGATACACGTTAGACTAACAAAGATAAATAGGGACTATCACCTTACGAACCTCAAAGAGTGCTGACCAACCAAAATCTAGGAAGCAAAGACATTCTGTTGTAGGTTAAGCAAAACAAAAACAGAGACCAGAAAACGTCCAGAACTTTCTCTGAATCTCTCACTGTAGCTCTATTTTCCTTTCTCACAGCAGACTAGCTTTCTCCTCGTAGGGCCAAAATCTAGCAAATGATAACTCCTAAAACGCATAGTTTAAGACTTCAGCCACATACAGAAAGGAATGAACCTTCTTAAATCTACCTAAGAAAAAAAAAAAAAAAAGAAGAAGAAAGGAAACTAAGAGACTTTTCACTGACCTGGCTTGTATCAAGTGAACACTACTGGATAAATCAATAGTGGCCAGAGATCAAGTTAGGACAAGTAGTCTGTTTAATTGGCTCAAGAGGAGTGGCTCTGGCGTGGCTGCGAATCTCAGAAGAAGTTTAGCATGTGGACTCCATGAATGTTCACAGCGCAACGGACCACAGGGAAGGCATATTATGGTGTTGCTGTTATTCAGAATCTGAGTTATTCAGAATTACAGCACTCTCTGTTGTTGTTATTGTTAGTTTTAAATGGATACAAGCTTTAAATCCTGTGACATTTCATGGTGATACTTTAAACATGTAATATATAGTATTATATTAGAAAGAGACAGAAGATAGATGATAAGATAGAGATGATACAAACTACAGTGGAGCTTCTTATAATCTTTTGTTTTCTCAGAGAGTGTTTTCAAGCTCTGCATTCAGGAGCATTACACTAGCTTGACTTCTGCCTAAAGGTAACCATCTTCAGAGTAATACTACAGTCATCTGTGATTCTAAACATTAGGCAGTCCAGAAGGAAGTAGGCTTCTAAATTCTCATCATCTGGAGTCACAGATGTTTGACTTCTTTGTTTGCTTTTTTGTGCACTTAGAGTGTGAAACACTTAATCTTATTGACTAGACCTTGTTGAACAGTTTCAGTTCAACCACTAAGAACTGTTTGCAATATCGGTCTAGCTGAAACACTTAGAGTGACTACTATGAATGTTGTTGAATAAAAATACTCCAGGTGATATAAGTCACTTTGTAATGGTTTATGCCTAATATTTTACTACTTATCTAAACAATGCAGAAATATGCAGTTAGGTCTTTTGTACATTTTGTTTTGTCATTGTTTTTTCTTCTTTATCATTAGCAGCCACTCACTTTATTGAAATTTCTCTTGCAATAAGAGACTCAGATTGTTTTTACAAGAATATTTCATCTAATTATCAATATCAACCTGATGGCTCATTGGTAAAGAATCACCCTGCTAACACAAGAGACTTGGGTTTGATCCCTGGGTCAGAAAGATCCCCTGGAGAAGGAAATGGCAACCCACTCCAGTATTCTTGCCTGGGAAATCCCATGGACAGAGGAGCCTGATTGTCTACAGTCCATGGGATTGCAAAGAGTCAGACACGACTTAGCGACTAAATAACAACGAACTCTAGAAAAGATGTGGGGTTTAGAGTCATTTACACTTATGCCCAAATGCCACTGCTCTTTGCTTTTGTAACTGTGGGAAAGTTATTAAAAAATCTGTGAACATCAGTTTCTTTGCTGGTAAAATTGATTTATCAGAAATATATTTTCAGGATGCTACAGAAGTCATATGGTTCTCTGAAAGATAATTCTAGGACAAGGAGGACCACAGTCAAATTTGTGTTTTAGGAATATGTCTTTGGTAGCAGAGAAGAGATAATAAGGGGGAAAAACTTGCAGACACTGTAGGAGAATTTATCTGTTTGAACTAAAAAAGCAAATCTGGGTTATAATAGCATTGTCAAGGATCATATACATGAAGTAGTGTCAATGGGGTTAGTTCTTAGCCTTGGGTGGAAAACTGGTAGGACTCAAATAACAGTGTATTTTCCAGGTTCCCAGGACAATTGCAGGGTCCAGCTAAGGTTGTGAACCAACGACCCACAGATTTGATAAACTGTCAGAATTTGTATGAGATGGAGCTGTATCTCCTAACCCTGACTGTAATTAATCACCTGGTCAGCTTTTAAGAAACATGAATGCCCTAACTTCACCCGGAAATATTAAATCAGAATCTTTGCTGTGAGGTTTAGCTTTAGTATTTTATAAAATTCCCTAAGTGATTTTAAAGAGCAGTCCAAATTGAGAATCCCTGAGAAAGAAGACAGCTAGGCAGATAATAAGAAGCTCAGATATGTATGTACATGGAGATGCCGTTTACTGGTGAAAAAAAATATAAAAATGCTCAGGTTTGGAGTGAGGATCTAAAGAATGGTTTATTGGGTTGTGTACATGTTGAACTTAAGATTCTAAGAGACCACCTAGCAATGATGCCCAAGAGGAACTTGTGCCTATTACTAAGAATCTCAGAAAGGAGGCATGGATTAAGAACATATGTCAGTATATAAGTGACAGTTGAAGCCAGGGGCAAAGATAGTCTATTAAGAAGAATGTGTAGAGTGAAGACAACAGAAAAATAAAGACATAAGTCCAGTAACACCAAATAGGGGGTGGGCAATATGCTCTATTTTTCAGATGCATGTGCAAAGAGACAATGAATCCCATTGGTATATATACATGAAGGACCGCGTCAACATTCAGTGATTCAATCCAGCCATTTGGATACAGAACTACATACTGGAGAAAATTAGAAATGCAAAGAGTAAAGAGGCCTCAAACCAAAAGCAGATGAATTTATTTGAACAGGCCTGCAAAGAATCTCCTGACCACTAAATGAGGATCAATTTATTGCAAAAGAGAAAATGAAACTTAGGAAACAGATACCCTGTCAACGTTCTCAGCTTTACCAAAGCAGTAGGCCTTTGCACTGTTCCAGAATTTATAACATTTTTAATTCCACAAATTAATTAACTTGCTTTGAGTAGTTGGAGAACAATAATTAAAACCTAATGTCTTTTCTATTGGGAAGTGTAGAATCATAAGGTAAAGAGGATTGCTTTTGTATTTTCCTTACCTGCACCAGGGGAAATAAAACAGAATTTCACAGCCAAAATGTATTTTGGCAGAACTTTTCAGGGTTTTAAAGCAGAGAATTTACTCTAGTTTCTGGAATTTAAATGCGGAATCCACTAATTAGGAAACTATGACCTAGGCCATGCAAAAATTCTCAATATTTGAAGATTAAATCACTCTGAGTGGTAATAATTGACCTTGGTCAATTAAACATACTTAGGGAAAACGGGAATATTGTGAAATTGGTAATTAGTATATATTAATTATGTTCTACCCTTTTTAAAAATATTTATTTTGTATTAATTACATTGTATTCTTGAAGCAAACTTGCTAGAACTGACCCTTTTATTCATTACTGTGACATGCCCTACAGCAAGAAGCTACAAAGGAAAGAATTTTTCCCCACTTTTTTTTTCTCCAAGTATGTTTGGTGGTCTTTCCAACTGTCTTCAGAAGAAACTGAGTCTGAATTTCAGCTCTAACTTCAGATTAAAATATGGTCCAGTTATACACTACATCATCTGGAACATGATGAGGATAATGAGACTGTGGTGATAACTGAATGAAGGAATGATGTAAAATACTCACTGAACAGTTTTCCAAATAAAAAATAAATATTGGCTTTCATTGTTATTGTAATCAGTGATATTGTTTGTTCCATAAAAATCTTAAGTCCTACATTTTTTTTTTTTTAATTTGATTGAGGTGGATGAATGTTTTTTAAAGTCTTTATTGGATTTGTTATAATAGTGTTTCCATCTTATGTTTTGGTTTTGTGGCCATGAGACATGTGGAATCTAGGCTCCCTGACCCCCTGCCCACCCTCCACATCAGAGAGTGAAGTCTGAACCACTGGACCACCAGAAGCGTCCCAAGTCCTAGATCTCTAATAATTATGGCTGTTAAGAGCAATACTTGGGGGACCTAAACTAGTCAGGACCTGTATTTTCCAAAAAGAGAGCTCTCTTCTTGTTGAATTTAAGGAAACTATTTATGTGTGAATACCTAAGTGAATTCCCACAACATGCGCAAAGTCAATGCTCAACTTTCACTCCAGCCTCTTGTTCTACTTTTCCATGGCATGTTATATTTCAGCCAAATTTAATACATTAAAAAAAGAAAAAGTTTTTGCTTTGACTATCTCTCCTTTCCGATTGACCACTGTGAAAGGTCAAATAATTGTCTCCTGAATATTTTAACATCTGATTCCCTCTAGACTATGAATAGGAGAAGGCAATGGCACCCCACTCCAGTACTCTTGCCTGGAAAATCCCATGGTTGGAGGAGCCTGGAAGGCTGCAGTCCATGGGGTCGCTGAGGGTCAGACACGAATGAGCGACTTCACTTTCACTTTTCACTTTCATGCATTGGAGAAGGAAATGGCAACTCACTCCAGTATTCTTGCCTGCAGCATCCCAGGAACAGAGCTTCCTGGTGGGCTACCGTCTATGGGGTCTCACAGAGTCAGACACGACTGAAGTGACTCAGCAGCAGACTATGAATATGACATATGGCATATAGGGCTTTGGAGGTTTTTTTGAAAAAGAATTTTTAAACAGCGAGATCATCTTGGATCATCAATGTAGTCCCAGTGTAATTCGGGGCAATCTCAAGTGTCCTCTAAAGAGAGTGGCTGAGAGAGACTTGACTAGAGAAGAGAAAGCAGTGCGCTCTAGAAGCAGAGATTAGGTTGATGTGGCTGCAAACCAAAGAATGCTGATGGGCACTACAAACCGAAAGAGACAGGTATGAATTTTCTCCTGGAGCCTCCAGGTAGAAAAAAGCTTCATTTGAGCCCTATAAGATTCATTTCAGCCTTTTGTTTTCCATAGATGTAAGAAAATAAAGCTATATTGTCTTTAGGTTACCAGGTTTGTGGTAATAAGTTTCAGGAGTCACAGGGAACGAATATAGCCACCTCTCACACTGTCTTAAGAACTAGTTTATCCCTTCATATTATTCAGGTTCCTGCTCAAATATTTCTACAGAGAGAATTTTCAGGGGAAAAAAAAGAGAGTTTATGTAAAAGACTTGGGCTTCAAAATGGCTTCAGATTTTCAACAGCAACTCTGAAATGTAGAAGGCAATGACGCCATCCATTAAAAAACCCTGAAGGAAAATAATTCCCAGCAACAATATTCTATATCCAGCTAAGCAATCAATATATTGTGTTGGTAGATGAAAGATATTTTCAGACTTACAAACATTTTATTTTCCAGTAGTCATGTATGGGTGGGTGAGTTGGACTATAAAGAAAACTGAGCACTGATGAAGTGGTGCTTTTGAACTGTGGTGTTGGAGAAGACTCTTGAGAGTCCCTTGGACTGCAAGGAGATCCAACCTGTCCATTCTGAAGGCAATCAGCCCTGGGATTTCTTTGGAAGGAATGATGCTAAAGCTGAATCTCCAGTACTTTGGCCATGTGATATGAATAACTAACTCACTGGAAGAGACCCTGATGCTGGGAAAGATTGAGGACAGGAGGAGAAGGGAACACAGAGGATGAGATGGTTGGATGGCATCACCGGGTCAATGGACATGGGTTTTTGCAAACTCCGGGAGTTGGTGATGGACAGGGAGGCCTGGTGTGCTGCAGTCCATGGGGTTGCAAAGAGTTGGACATGATTGAGCAACTGAACTGAACTGAGAACAAACATTTTAAATATTTACCTCACAATCCCCCTTTCTTACCTATCTACTGAAAGATGTGCTTCATTCAAACAGAAGAGCATTTCAAGAAAGAAGATAACAAAGTCAAGATGCAGGTGGCGCAGTGCCAAAAAGGCGATAGAAGGGGACTCTAAGACAGCTGTATTGTCAGGTGTACAGAGAATAGACTTGGATCAGAATCAGTCAAACTACTGCAGGAGACACTCCTTCTAACAAAAAAGATCTTTACTTAATGCAGATGATCATCTCACGAAGAGGAGAATTGGGCTGAATTATGAATAAACACATAGAAAAGTAAGAGAATGTAAAAAGTACTCCATGGTACCAGAAAAATGCAGAAAATGTAAGTAACCCTGGTCTTCTATTAATATATGGGCTTCCCAGGTGGCTCAGTGGTAAAGACTTCACCTGCTGCTGAAGGAGACACAGGTTCAATCCCTGGGTCAGGAAGACACCCTAGAGAAGGAAATGGAAACCCACCCCTATGTCCTTGCCTGGGAAATCCCATGGGCAGAGGAGCCTGGTGGGCTACAGTCCACGGGATCACAAAGAGTGGGGCATGCCTTAGCAACTGAGCATAGCACTGCGTGGTCTTCGATATAGTGTAACTCTAAAAAGCAAGCATAATAGTATAAATAGTGATCAGATTATGCACATATTCACATTTTTAGAGTCTGATGGAACTGGAATAAAAACAGCTAAGTCATTATCTTAGAAAATAATTTCTTCCTAAACTTATGGAATGAAAAATAGGAAAGTAAATGTCTTATTAAGAAATATAAGCACTAAGATCAAAGATTTGGCCACAGTCATTGGTTCTGACCTGAAAAGGGAAGTGATCTTGTTTGTATTTGTGAAAATACTATATAAACAAGTTAAATTTTAAAAATCTGTGTGGACATAATTTTGATAGAAGTAAGAACATAAAAAGAATGTAAAGTAAAATTTCTTAGAGCAAGAAAGAAACAAATAGGATTAATCTCAACAACAAATAAATAGAACATTTATGGAGAAAGCAATAAGATCTATTGTAGAAAAAGGTAATTGATTATAAGAAGAAAAACACTATGAGACAAGTCGTTATCATAAGAATGTCAAATTTCCCCAAGTTTGTCTGATATTATTATAATTCCATTCAGTTTAACTGGGACAGAATTATAACCAACTAACTCTAAATTTAACATGAAAGGATACATATGCATGAAGAGATAAAGTAATTTTGAGAGAGAATGCCAAAGGAGAACATAATCTTCAAAAACATAAGACATATTAAAAAGAAAATTGGTGGGAATGTAGGACAAGCTTGAGTAAGGTTTTTAGTCCAGATAGTGATACTGTGCTCATGTTAATTTCCCATTTTTGATCACTGTACAATGATTCTGTGAGGTGTTTGCTTTGGGATAAGTTGAAAGGAAGAGATAAGGAAACACTTCTTTTTATTTTAGCAAATTTTCCTGTATTCTAAAATGTGTTCAAAATAAAATGCTTAAAACAGCTGAGGCAATTAAAATACTGAAGAACTGATAAAGGAGCAGAGTTGTATAAAATATAGTAGTGAGTCCCGAAACATCCATCTGTATATTGTAATTTGCCTTGAAAAAGTGGCTTGGACGATCAAAGTGTACGCGGTGACATTCTTAACTAAATGATCTGAGAAAACTGGCTCACCCTTTGGTGAAAAAGGTTGGACATCATCATCTCATATCATAGAAAAAGCAGTTTCAGAATAGTGTATATGTAATTTTAAAAGCAAACGATTAATATGCTATTTGATGACGCCATCAGTTTTGGAACCTGTGCATGGAGGACAATGTCTTAACTTTTAAATGCAAACTGTATTCATCTGAAAGTGAAAGTGTTAGTCACTCCATTGTGTCTGACTCTTTGTGACCCCATGGACTGTAGCCCATTAGGCTCCTTTCTGTCCATGGGATTTCCCAGGCAAGAATACTAGAGTGGGTAGCCATTCCCTTCTCCAGGGCATCTTCCCTACCCAGGGATCAAATCCAGGTCTCCCACATTGTAAGCAGGTTCTTTACCATCTGAGTCACCAGCGAAGCCCATAATGCAACTAGATTAATATGTGAAACTAATCAGTTCAGAAAGAAAACTTAGTGGCTAAAAATACATTAAAAGGTTGTCAACTGCACTGATAATATGGGATATGCAAGTTAAAATCATGACATATCATTTTAAGCCCATAATACTGATAAAAGATAGAAAGAAGGATAACAGTGAATGCTATCAATATATGAGGACACGATTAGACTTCCCTGCTGGTCCAGTGGTTAAGACTTTGCCTTCCAATGCAAGGTGCAATGGTTTGATCCCTGGTTGGGGAGCTAAGATTCCATACGCTTCATGACTAAAGAACCAAAAGCAAATCATAAAACAGAAATATAACACTTTCAATAAAGACTTTAAAGTGGTTCAGATAAAAAATAGTTTTAAAATATAAAGAAATGAGAAAGCTTTGCTGGTGAGAGTATATAGGACACCCTTCTGAGAGCAAACTTGCAGGAGATTATGTAGACCCTATGACCCCGCAGTCTTCCTTCTTAGTAAATACCTAAAGGAAAATCTTTCAGAGGTCCACAGAATTTATAAAGGATATTGCCATATTTTGTTGACCAAGAAGACCAAATGACAATCAAAGTTGCACAAGAGGAAGGTATTAATGAAATGTATTATAAGCATGAAATGAAATAATATGCATTATTGGAAGGAATATAATTATATTGCCATAGATAAATTGAAAGTGATCTCATTTATAAAAGATGGGCATATCAGAAAAAATGTATTGAGATGTGTAGCAAAATATTTCAAGTATATTTGAAACTTCAATATACAGAATATGAATCTATTAACAAAAAAAGCATATAACTAAATAAATATATAAATGTTGTGTTGTGAGCAAATTTATTAAAACACTAAGATGTAGGTGGCAGTGAGACTGAGGATGTGATTAAAGATTTCAGATGAGAAATAATAAGTAAATTTTAAACAATCAGACAATATGCATTGAAACTGATGTGTCCCATGAATTGGCCAATAACAATTTCTTGTGCTACTAGTTAAAAATAATATTTGAAGATAATAATAGTAACCCAGTATTACTATTGAGTAGCTAACAGGATACAGCACTTCATTTTATGACCAAGAATTTAGCATATAGTAAGGCCCATAGATTTTCAGCTAATAAAACACACTTTTTAAAGGCAAATGCAGTGGATAGGGGTTTATACATTTTAAGTCAATAAATATATGTTAATGTTTACATATATAACTACAACTTGTCTATTCATATGTTTACTATGTTGGTTTGTTGTACATATTGAATATAACTAACAGGATGATTTTTAGAGAAATAGCTTTTTTTACAAGTAGTTGCTTTTTGTATTGTCTGGTAGAATTTTATTTAAGGCATTTCAAAAACTGAGTGTATATTTTATTAAGCATTGTTGGGGAGAACAACTAACAGCAAGACCAAAAAGTTTTAGAAAAGCTCATGGGAGGGGAGGCCCTATTTGCACGGAGAGCATCTGTAAATTTACGTGAGGTTAATAGTACAATTGTGAGAATGGAGAAAAGAATATGAAAAAGAGGAAAGCTGAAGTGCAGAAGGGCTCTTACAGATGTGTGAAACTTGAATACAATTAGCCCTAAATTATAAACTGACTAATCTAAGATTCTTTACCCTTGTCTTGAGAGAGAGTTGGCAATTTTTTCTGCAAAGTCTTTTTCTCCTATAATTCTCCAGACTTTTTTCACATGTTCTCTTCTGAGCAATAGAAATTTGACACAAACCGTGCTAAATATTTTAACAGCTAATTTTCAAGTAAATTCCATTTCCCAATCTCTTGAAAGATAATATGATTATTTTTTCCAAATATAAAGACACATTGTCCTTCCACTCTTGAGAGTTCTCATTTGAGACAGTGTTACCTACTGTGGTGGTTTCCTAGGATCCATTTGAAGTGCCTTCATCTACTATGGCCAAAGATCTCCCATTATGTACCTTTCCTTTTATTCCAATTATACAGTTAACTATTTTCATCATAAATCTTATTTCAGTATTTTTCTTCTTTGTGTCTTAAGGCATAAGGTTCACAATTATATGCCAGTATTATTGAGCAAGAAAGTATCAATTGTTATGAACATAACAATCATGGTCTTAAATAGTTTTTTTCATTTTTTATGGATGTACAGCTTATGTATTTCATCTGGGGCATCAATTCATTGCAGGTTATCTCTAGGCCTCCCTCAGTCTTCCCAGGTGGCGCTCGTAGAACCCTCCTGCCAATACAGGAGGCATAAGAGACATTGGTTCGATCCCTGGGTCAGGAAGATCCCCTGGAGAAGGGCATGGCACCCACTCCAGTATTCTTGCTTGGAGAATCCCATGGACGGAAGAGCCAGGTGGGCTACAGGCCGTGGGGTTGCAAAGAGTCGGACACGACTAAAGCAACTTAGCATGGGCATGGGCTATGGGCTTCCCTCGTGGCACAACGGTAAAGAATCTGCCTACCAGTGCAGAAGACGCAAGTGATGTGGGTTCAATCCCTGGGTCAAGAAGATCCCCGGGAGCAGGAAATGGCTACCCACTCAAGTATTGTCAGGAAACAGAGGAGCCTGGTGGGCTACAGTCCATGGGGTTGCAAACAATTAGACATGAGTGAGTAAGTGACTGAGCGTGCATGCATAAAATATAAGTTATTCTAGAGTGTTGACTCTAAGATGATAGTTTGGGTTTTTATGACATAATTTATTTATCATTATGTTATTATAGCCAAATAGAAGTAATTAGGCATTAAAAGGTACCTTTATATTGAAAGGTAAGTGTTAACAATTTCTCTTGATCCTTCCTTAGTCGATGTGGAACTAATTACCAGTGCTATTCCTTTTTTTGTAAGTGTTTAATAGATTTCTACTGATCTAAATAGAAATTCTAAATATACTTTGCAGTCACCTTGTTAAGTGGTTTATGCTGTTCAAGTGTCTATTTGCATATTAGTGAACTTATATTTCATGTATTTATGGAATATTTCTCCCACCTTAATTTTATGATCTTGCTTTTTCAGCTATATTGGCAATTAGTGACTGTTTTGCTTATTTTACTAGTTACAAGTTTAAAAAATGCTTTTTATTCTGTTCCATGACTGTTACAATACATATCCTCTGTTTCTTTAATGAGACTATTAGTCCCATGTTTTCCTTGATGTTAATTTGATTTGAATTTTAAAATATTCTTGTCTATTTTCTTTTAAATGGAAGTGTATTTATTCTAGGTAATTAAAATGATAATTTTGTTTAAAGAAGATTTATTGTCACATTCTTGGGAAACACAAGTGTTAGGAAACTGATTACCAAAACCAATTCTGTATCAAGATACATACATTTTATCCTAAGAATTATAGTGCTCAAAATGAAATAAAATTTTATTGGAACATAAATGGTAAGGGCTCCATTACTTTGAAACCCAAATAAAGTAGTTGTAAAGCTTGGGAGTTTTAAAAGTTGTATTTCAAGAAATACATATACATATATAATATAGTATATATATTATATATAGAGAGAGACAGAGAGTTAGAGAGACAGAGACATAAGAGAAAGACAGAGAGAGAGCTGAATATGGAATATGGAAAACTTTGCTTTTCAATACCAGAAGTGTGTTTCAATCGAAGATGCCATAAATATACCTACATATTAGCATGTGATCATTGTTAGAAAAGTTTGGGGAAGAATAAGTGGCTTACGGGTGAGAGGAGGTTAAAATGGTGACACCAATAGAGTGGTAAATTTAGATAATTTTGACATATGGTTCCTTTCAAGGAAATGGCTGTACTAATTACGTATTCTTAATTCTTTATCAACAGTCTCTTTGAATGTCTTCAGAGATCCTCAGTGACCCCATGGCTAGAGTTCCTGACACTCAGTAGGAGAAACATTGAATGCAAACAAGCAAAAATTGCTCAGAGCTATGTTATTTCAGAACTACAAAATGGCTTAGAGTTAAAAATAGGAATCTGAATACATGTGTCAACACTTACATGGAAAACCCTGAACATCCTCTTTCAGACTCAACATCCCATCTTAAAGTAGATAAAGGAATATAATCAGGGTAAGGTCAAGTAATTGTTGGTGGGGTCCTGAATAAGACATTCTTCTTACACAAGCTATTGCTTTATTTTTAAGTACCTCTTGCCATTGCCTTATAATGCCCATATTTAGAATTACATGGAATCTGTATGAATCACAATTTTATTTAAATATAAATCTGAACTTTCATTTTAAGTTGAACTTAAATGCATATTCCAAGAGAGGAAAAGGCTATTCATTTTTAGCCTGAGTATGACCAAAAAAAACCAAAACAAAAATGACAAGTGATAACAATGAGGTGTACGGACAAGATGCATGGCTATTCAACTGCTATTTTTGACTAAAAATAGCTTTTCTTATAATTCTAAAGAATTGCCCACCAGAGAACAACAGATCTCTGTTAAAGTTGTTAGAAACGCAGGTACCTACTGGATTTGGGAGAGATGGAGGCAACTTAAAATGGTAGACAATTCACATTAAGTAGATGATAATTTTGGACATTCTAAATAGGTCCACATTTAGCTTCAGATAAGAGTTAAAATGTAAAGTGAAATAAAGCAGATTTAAGATTTTTTAAAATTATCCTTGTATTAAGGAGCATCTTTTTCTTATTGTATATTTTACATGATTTATCTAATTTAATACAGATTACATCAGAAAACTCTGCTGATTAAAACATGGAGAGTCCACTGGTGTGCTATGTCACAAAATAAGCTGGAAAGCCTGGATTATTTTATGTTGATAATTTATTCACTGGGTCACTGGATAAACATTTATTGTATGTTTACAGGAGGCCATGTGAGTTGTTTTATAAAGGGGGTTATAATTTAATAAAGATAATTATACAGAGGACTTAAAATTAATATCACCTATAAAGACCATTTCTCTTTCCCACCTGAGTCTTAATCCATGATAAATATGTTTACTCAGTGCTTTTTAATAGCTAAAGTAATCTTGTTTTAAAATTATGATACTAATTAATAATTAAATATATACATTGGTGTAATTTTTAAAAAATTATTACCATGGAAAAATACACTTTTTTTCTTATTGATACCATTTCTATAATATTCAGGAGTTAACTATAGAAGGCATCCTGAATATTCTAAATGAAGCAGTTATCTAAAAGGGTTAATCCGATCTTCAGATGGTCTGTGTCACTTCTGAACAATGTCCTTTCATTTTGGTTAATATGATGAAATATTTCACCTCTTCATTTCCATTCAAGTCTTACCTCCTCAAGAAAATTTATTTTTCTTTTCTTTTTGGATTTCCAGCTTAGTGAACTTTCTTTTCTGCAATTATTTAAGATTTATTCCCCACACCACTCATGCAACACATTTACCTTTCCTGCCTCTGAAGTGTGTTTCTCTATTTTTTTGGTCTTTATTATATTTGTTACAATATTGCTTCTGCCTTATGTTTTCATTTTTAGGCCATGAGATGTGTAGATCTTAGCTCCCCAATCAGGGATTGAATCCACATCCCCTGCTTTGGAAAATGAAGTCTTCACCATTGGACTGGAGCAAGTCAAAAGTCTGTCTCTTAAAGGAGGGTCTTGCATTGGTTTATGAATTCTGAGAAGTCAGTAGTGAATAGCCCAAAGGATAAAACCTTTTACATAAAACTGGTAAGTTGACAAAAAATGTTTCAGTTCAGTTCAGTTCTGTCACTCAGTCATATCCGACTCTTTGCATCCCATGGAATGCAGCATGCCAGGCCTCCCTGTCCATCACCAGCTTCTGGAGTTCACTCAAATTCATGTCCACTGAGTCAGTGATGCCATCCAACCATCTCATCCTCTGTCGTCCCCTTCTCCTCCCGCCTTCAATATTTCCCAGCATCAGGGTCTTTTCAAATGGGTCAACTCTTCGCATCAAGTGGCCAAAGTATTGGAGTTTCAGCTTCAACATCATTCCTTCCAATGAACACCCAGGACTGATTTCCTTTAGGATGGACTGGTTGGATCTCCTTGCTGCCCAAGGGACTCTCAAGAGTCTTGTTCAACTCCACAGTACAAAAGCATCAATACTTCAGCGCTCAGATTTCTTTGTAGCCCCATTCTCACATCCATACATGACTGCTGGAGAAACCATAGCTTTAACCAGATGGACCTGTATGGGCAAAGTAATGTCTCTGCTTTTTAATATGCTGTCTATGTTGGTCATAACTTTTCTTCCAAGGAGCAAGTGTCTTTTGATTTCATGGCTGCAGTCACCATCTGCAGTGATTTTAGAGCTCCAAAAAATAAGATCTCTCACTGTTTCCATTGTTTCTCCATCTATTTGCCACCAATTGATGGGACCAGATGCCATGATCTTAGTTTTCTGAATGTTGAGTTTTAAGCCAACTTTTTCACTCTCCTCTTTCCCTTTCATCGGAAGGCTCTTTAGTTCTTCTTTGCTTACTGCCATAAATGTGGTGTCATCTGCATGTCTGAGGTTATTGATATTTCTCCTGGCAATCTAATTCCAGCTTGTGCTTCATCCAGTCAAACATTCCTGACTATATATGGCAAAAACAAACAGAGATCTGAATTGGTATTATAGAATAGTTCCAGGATTCACCTAAAGTTATGACTTAATCTCAAATCCTAGAGGGCACTGACTAATAGGTGTAATTTTAAATAGGAAGGTTGAATTTAGAGACAGAAAGGAGAGTTGGCATTGTATCTATGCCCTTTCCCAATACATTTATGGATTTATTCAAGCCACAAGCATTTATTATAACCCAAGTATATGCTAAGAGTTGAGTTGGTTCTGGGAATATAAAAATAAGGATAAAACTTTGCTCACATATCCATGCTCAGGCTCTGGTGGTGGTTTAGTCACTAAGTCATGTCTGACTCTCATGACCACACAGACTGGAGCCCACCAGGCTCCTCTGTCCATGGGACTCTCCAGGCAAGAATACTGGAGTGGATGGCCATTTCCTTTTCCAGGGGATCTTCCTGAACCCAGGAATCAATCCCTGGTCTCCTGCATTGCAGGCAGATTCTTTACCAATTGAGCTATGAGGGAAGCCATAAAGATAAAACTTTGCTCATATCTTCATGCTCAGGCTTTAGTTGAGGTTTGTCTGATTTTGTCAGTTCTCTAAGATTGAAAGCTTAGCACAAGCTTACCTTTTCTAAGTTGCAATTAGTCAACACCCAGTTGAAATCTCAGTTTCTCTAGAACTTTTCTGAATCTCTTGACACTCATGGTTAACAGTTTCTTCCAACCTAATACCAGACAACTCTATTTACAGCTCTTATTTCAATTATCTTTATATATTATAATTATATGTCCTGTTAGACTTTCTTATTCAACAGTTCTTTATTTTCTGAAGAGTATCGATTCTTTATTCACACTTAGTAAGTGCTAGATGAACTAATTACTTGTACAAATACACAAATGTATACTAGAAAAGTATAGTTCACTGTATGATGCTAACACAAAAAGTTTAGATAAAAATTGTAGAATTACCTAAAGTAAATGATAAGAGGCATAAAGACAGTGCAAAATAAACTCAAAACTATTATTTGAGTTGGGTGATCATAAGATTTCATTTTCAAGCCAGGAGAATTTAAAAAGTGAAAAAAAAAAAAACACACCAACAACTGTCCTAAATAATCATGTTGGTACACAGGCAGATACAGGAACTCTCCAGACAGTCATCATATATTTTGAGGAACCAGATGAGCCTTGCTGTTGCTCAGTTGCTCAGTCCTGTCTGACACTGTGATCCCATGAGCTGCAGCACACCAGGTTTCCCTGTCCTTCACTATCTCTTAGAGTTTGCTCAAACTCATGTCCACTGAGTCAATGAAAGATGCTATTAAGCAAAGCTTTAGGAAGATTATTCAGCAAAACAGCTGTATTAATCTTATTTCATGTTATTCATCATTTATAGAGAAAATTCTGCTCAGATTTCTTCCAAGTAAAATAGAATTTTGTTCTCATGAACAGTCAGTCAACAAGTTTAACATAAATATCACAAATTAGATATAAACAAATCAACCAATGAAAATAAGGATATATTCACATGCAGCTTTTGAAGCCAAGTAAATATGCTAATTTGAGTGGGCACTCATGCATAGTGAATTATATTCTAATCTATAACATGATTTTTACAGCTTTTTTTGCTCAGTGGAATCTGGCATAATGTGTCTAGAATGAAAAGAACATCACTGCTGTTCTTTTTTATTTCCAAGAATTCTAAAAACATCGCTTCAGATAAATAGTTACATTCAGCTCTTTGATCTTAATACGGGAAGTATGGAGCGTTGGTACATGACTTCCCTGTTCAATACCCAACACTTCATTCTGGATGCATACAAATTCCTTTCTGCTATCTTGCTCAGCTCTCTCCAAGAGTGATTATTCACTTCCATTCTTAACTACCACCTACACATGGTGATGATTTTGAGTTTCATCCTCAACCCATAGGTCCCTTAGAAATGTATGCACTTCTACCTTATCATACATACGGAAATGAAACTGATGACTATCCTCATGCTCCGAACGTTTTCTCTCCTTTCTTTCCTATCTTGGTTAACATCATCAGAAATTATTTTCAAATGATTTTTAAGGCTTTCATCATCAATTTGCTGTAACTTCCTTATTATTCTTTACAAATCATCGTTTTACCCTGTCTTTTCTTGTGTCAAAAACACTTTACTGTCTCCACACTGACTGTAGAATCAGTTAAAATTATGTAATGTATCGTGCCAAGTCTGTCATCACTGGACCCTTGTATTTATCTAGTTCGTTTTCTGTAGTTTCACGACAAACAAGTTTATGAGCACAATGGCATCGCATTGTCAATCTATTGCTCATTTATATGAGCACAGCTGAGTTAGAGCTTCTTTTTATATGCATGGTGAAACATTTGGATTTTCTCTTCTGTGAATTATCTTTTCATGGTCTCTTTCAATTTCATTATCGTATAGGTTACTTTCTTCTTTTCAAAACTCGGTTCATCATAAAATTTTACCTCTGGCTAAATTCTCTATTACACTTACTTTTGCAAGTTGATTGGATGTCTATTGATTTTGTTTATAGGGTGTTTTCTTATGTGAAGCTTTATTTGTATATAGTCTAGCATGCCACATTTTATAGTATCTTGATATGTCTTGCTTAAGAAATGTTTCTCTTCTCTTAGTTTTAAATTTCTCTGATATATTTTTATAGGATAATTATATTGTGATTTTTGTTTACTTGTTTGTTTTTAGCCTTTAATTTGTTTGGATACCCCCTTTGCCTTTTTGGTAAAATATGTTTGTTTCCAATTTTATTTAATTTTTCCTAAACAATAGCAAGTACTAAGTTTTGCTTTCTCCATAAAATAATTAAATCATTCATCTTTTTTCTTACTAATCTAAAATATCAAGTTTATCATATGTTAAATTCTTATATAAACTTGTGTTTATTTTCTGGATGTTCTATTCAGTTTCATTGATCTAGATTTGATTTCCAGTAGCTTTATGGGATGTATTAAATTTTATAATTTTAATTTCCATTTCTACTCAATGTAATTTTTTTCTCATCCTTTGCCTGTCTGTATTACCTTCCCATCACTGGGACAAGGCTCTGTTAAAGTCCTCTCCTCTGGTGGGAGGGTCCTTATTACGGAGAAAGTTCTCAGGGTAGTTCACAGGATTAATCCTCCTCTCTCCTTCCCAGAACTTTGATGAGATCTTTGGCAGATCTTTACCCTGAGAACTCCTAGATTTCTGGAAATAAATCCCAAGAAAATGTGCTCCAAGTTTTCTCTCATGTTAATGCACATTTAGTTTCTGGTAATTCTTCAAAATTGCCATCCAATATTCTAGTTTAAGGCTTCAGCACACTCAGTCATATCTGATTCTTTGCAACCCCATGGACTGTAGCCTACCAGGCTCCTTTGTCCATGGAATTCTCTAGGCAAAAATACTGGAGTAGGTAGTCATTTCCTTCTCCAAGGGATCTTCCCAACCCAGGAATTGAAAGGTTGCTGCTGAGCCATGAAAGATGCCAAGATTCTTGGCCTCCAGAGGAAAGGAATTCAATCCTGGGCCAGTGACAAGGCTTGATCACTCACAGCTTTTGTGTAAAAAAGTTTTATTAAAGTATAAAAGAGATAGAGAAAGCTTCTGACATAGACATTAGATGGGAGTAGAAAGGATGTCCCCCCTCCTCGTCTTAATATGAAGTTATATACCTACTAATAGGCTGTTAATTATAGAAAGGAAATGTCTCAAAACTCAGAGAGTGGCACCAGGCCCCTCACCCACAACACGCATTTTAGATAGCACTGGCTCAAGGTGAGTCATCCCGGTCCATAAAACAATTGACTTGAATCTTGAAGAAAGGCAGGTTTCCAAGCAAACACACAGTCTCATTAACATAGATGAGGTGAACAATTGTATGAGTAAAACATACTGGTTTGTTGAGCCATTATCAGTTCTGAGTCTTCAGATCAGATCAGACCAGAACAGTGGTTCAGTCGTGTCCGACCTTTTGCAACCCCAAGAATCACAGCATGCCTGACCTCCCTGTCCATCACCAACTCCTGGAGTTCACTGAGACTCACGTCCATCGAGTCAGTGATGCCATCCAGCCATCTCATCCTCTGTCGTCCCCTTCTCGTCTTGCCCCCAATCCCTCCAGCATCAGAGTCTTTTCCAATGAGTCAACTCTTCCCATGAGCTGGCCAAAGTACTGGAGTTTCAGCTTTAGCATCATTCCTTCCAAAGAAATCCCAGGGCTGATCTCCTTTAGAATGGACTGGTTGGATCTCCTTGCAGTCCAAGGAACTCTCAAGAGTCTTCTCCAACACCACAGTTCAAAAGCATCAATTCTTCGGCGCTCAGCCTTCTTCACAGTCCAACTCTCACATCCATACATGACCACAGGAAAAACCATAGCCTTGACTAGACGAACCTTTGTTGGCAAAGTAATGTCTCTGCTTTTGAATATGCTGTCTAGGTTGGTCATAACTTTCCTTCCAAAAAGTAAGCGTCTTTTAATTTCATGGCTGCAGTCACCATCTGCAGTGATTTTGGAGCCCAGAAAAATAAATTCTGACACTGTTTCCACTGTTTCCCCATCTATTTCCCAGGAAGTAATGGGACTGGATGCCATGATCTTCGTTTTCTGAATGTTAAGCTTTAAGCCAACTTTTTCACTCTCCACTTTCATTTTCATCAAGAGGCTTTTTAGCTCCTCTTCACTTTCTGCCATAAGAGTGGTATCATCTGCATATCTGAGGTTATTGATATTTCTCCAGGCAATCTTGATTCCAGCTTGTGTTTCTTCCAGTCCAGTGTTTCTCATGATGTACTCTGCATATAAGTTAAATAAACAGGGTGACAATATACAGCCTTGACGAACTCCTTTTCCTATTTGGAACCAGTCTGTTTTTCCATGTCCAATTCTAACTGTTGCTTCCTGACCTGCATACAAGTTTCTCAAGAGGCAGATCAGGTGGTCTGGTATTCCAGTCTCTTTCAGAATTTTCCACAGTTTATTGTGATCCACACAGTCAAAGGCTTTGGCATAGTTAATAAAGCAGAAATAGAACAATTGACTTGAATCTTGAAGAAAGGCAGGTTTCCAAGCAAACACACAGTCTCATTAACATAGATAAGGTGAACAATTGTATGAGTAAAACATACTGGTTTGTTGAGCCATTATCAGTTCTGAGTCTTAGACAGAACCAACTTGAAGAAAGACAGTCTAGGGTAAATACAAGATCTTCTACGAGATGGTGGAGGAGAATGATATGTGCTCATCTTCTTCTGCAAGAAATCCAAAATTAAAACTCGCTGCTGAACAACCATCCACCAGAGAATGTTCGATACCACCAAAAAAAGATATCCCATGTCCAAAGACAAAGGAGAAGCTCTAGGAACATGGTAAGAAGGGTAAAATCATTTAGAACCAAACCCCATACCTGACAGAGTTTCTCAGAGGGCTCAAACCAAACCTTGCGAGCACCAGGAGACCCCACAGAGACTGAGCCAGACCTGCCTTTGAGTGTCTGAGTGTCACCTGTGGAGATACAGGTCAGCAGTGACCTGCTGCAGGGCCAGGGGCTCTGGGTGGATCAGATCTGGGTGTGGCTTAAGTGCTCTTGGAAGAGGCCACAATTAACCCCACCATAGATCCACCAGAACTTACAAAGGACTGGGGAAACAGACTCTTGGAGGACAAAAACAAAACCTTGTGCACAACAGGATCCAGGAGAAAGGAGCAATGACCCCACAAGTGACTGACCCAGACTTGCCTGTGAATGTCCAGGAGTCTCTGGGGAAGTGTGGGTCAACAGTGGCCTGATGCAGGGTCAGGGGTACTGAATGCAGCAGTGTAAACAGGGGACCTTTTAAAGGAGATCCCATTATCTTAGGGGCTTCCCTGGTAGCTCAGATGGTAAAGCATCTGCTTACAATGTGGGAGACCTGGGTTCGATCCCTGGGTTGGGAAGATCCCCTGGAGAAGGGAATAGCAACCCACTCCAGTATTCATGCCTGGAAAATCCCATGGACCAAGGAGCCTGGTGGGCTACAGTCCATGGGGTCGCAAAGAGTTGGACACGACTGAGTGACTTCACCTCACTTCACTTCCATTATCTTCATTACCTCCACCATAGTTTGTTCTCAGATCAAAAAACGGGAAGGGAACACAGCCTTGCCATCAACAGAAAATCAGATTAAAGATTTACTGAGAATGGCTCCACCCATCAGAACAAGAACCAGTTTCTCTCAGTCAGTCTCTCCCATCAGGAAGCTTCCATAAGCCTCTTATCCTTATCCCTCAAAGGGCAGACAGAATGAAAACCACAATCACAGAAAACTAATCAAACTGATCACATGGACCACAGCCTTTTATAACTTAATGAAACTATGAGCCATGCTGTGTAGGGCCACCCAAGACGAATGGGTCATTGTGGGAGTTCTGACAAAATGTGGTCCACCGGAGAAGGGAACAGCAAACCATTTCAGTATTCTTGCCTGAAGAACACCACACCCAGTTGTGAATGTGACTGGTGATGAAAGTAAAGTCTGATGCTGTGAAGAACAGTATTGCATAAGAACATGGAATGTTAGGTGCATGAATCAAGGTGAATTGGAAGTGGTCAAACAGGAGATAGCAAGAGTGAATATTGACATTTTAGGAATCAGTGAACTAAAATGTATTGAGATAGGCAAATTTAACTCAGATGACCTTCCCTGAAGAATCCTTTAGAAGAAATGGAGTAGTCATCATAGTCAACAAAAGAGTCTGAAATGGAGTTCTTAGGTACAATCTCAAAAATGACAGAATGATCTCTGTTTGTTTCCAAAGCAAACTACTCAATGTCACAGTAATCCAAGCCTATGCCCTGACCGGTAATTGTGAAGAAGCTGAAGTTGAATGGTTCTATGAAGACTTACAAGACCCTCTAGAACTAACACCACAAAAAGATGTCCTTTTCATCATATGGGACTGAAATGCAAAAGTAGAAAGTCAAGAAACACCTGGAGTAACAAGCAATTTTGGCCTTGGGGTACAAAATGTAGCAGGGCAAAGGCTAACAGAATTTTACTAAGAGCATGCACTGGTCATAGGAAACACCCACTTCCAACAACACAAAAGAAGACTCTACACATGGGCATCACCAGATGGTCAAACCAAAATCAGATCGATTATATTCTTTGCAGCCAAAGATGGAGAAGCTCTATATAGTCAGCAAAAACAAGACCAGGAGCTGACTGTGGCTCATATCATAAATTCCTTATTGCAAAATTCAGACTTAAGTTGAAGAAAGCAGGGAAAATTATTAGATCATCCTGGTATGACCTAAGTCAAATCCCTTAGGCTTATACAGTAGAAGTGAGAAATAGATTCAAGGAATTATATCTCAGAGAAAGAGTGCCTGAAGAATTATGGACAGAGGTTCGTGACATTGTACAGAAGGCAGTGATCAAGACCTTCCCCAAGAAAAAGAAATACAAAAAGGCAAAATGGTTGTCTAAGGAGGCTTTACCAACAGCTGAGAAAAGAAGAGAAACTAAAGGCAAAGGAGAAAAGGCAAGAATTACCCATTTGAATGAAGAGTTCCAAAGAAAAGGAAGGAGAGATAAGAAAGCCTTCCTCATTGATCAATCCAAAGAAATCTAGGAAAACAACAGAATGGGAAAGACGAGATGTCTTCAAGAAAATGAGAGAAACAAACGGGACATTTCATGCAAAGATGGGCATAAAATGGTATCAGTTCAGTTCAGTCATTCAGTCATGTCCGACCCTTTGTGACCCATGGGCTGCAACATGTCAGGCTTCGCTGTCCATCACCAACTCCTGGAGACTGCACAAACTCATGTCCATCAAGTCGATGATGCCATCCAACCTTCTCATCCTCTGTCGCCCCCTTCTCCTGCCTTCAATCTTTCCCAGCATCAGGGTCTTTTCCAATGAGTCAGCTCTTCACATCAGGTGGCCAAACATTGGAGTTTCAGTTTCAGCATGAGTCCTTCCAATGAACATTCAGGACTGATTTCCTTGAGGATGGACTGGTTTAATCTCCTTGCTGTCCAAGGGGCTCTCAAGTGACATCTCCAACACCAGAGTTCAAAAGCATCAATTCTTCAGTGCTAAGCTTTCTTTAAAGTCCAGATCTCACATTCATACATTACTATTGGGAAAACCATAGCTTTGACTAGATGGATCTTTGTTGGTGGCAAAGTAATGTCTCTGCATTTTAATATGCTGTCTAGGTTGGTTGTAGCTTTTCTTCCAAGGAGCAAGTGTCTTTCAATTTCATGGCTACAGTCACCATCTTCAATGATTTTGGAGCCCCCAAAATAAAGTTTGTCACTGTCTCTGTTGTTTCCCCATCTATTTTCCACAAAGTGATGGGACTGGATGCCATGATCTTAGTTTTCTAAATGTTGAGTTTTATGCCAACTTTTTCACTCTCCTCTCTCACTTTCATCAAGAGGCTTTTTAGTTCCTCTTCACTTTCTGCCATAAGGGTGGTGTCATCTGCATATCTGTGGTTATTGATATTTTTCCCATCAGTCTTGATTCCAGCTTGTGCTTCTTCCAGCCCAGCACTGCACATACTGTATTCTGCAGTTAGGTTAAATAAGCAGGGTGACAATATATAGCCTTGACCTACGCCTTTCCCAATTTTAAACCAGTCTTTTGTTCCATGTCCAGTTCTAACTGTTGCTTCTTGACCTGCATACAGACTTCTCAGAAGTCAGGTAAAGCGGTCTGGTATTCCCATTTCTTGGAGAATTTTCCACAGTCTGCTGTGATCTACACAGGTAAAGGTTTTGGTGTAATTAGTAAAGCAGGAAAGGTATGGACCAAACAGAAGAAGAAGATAATAAGAAGTGGAAAGAATACACTGAAGAACTGTACAAAAAAGATCTTCATGAACCAGATATGCACAATGGTATGATCATTCACCTAGAACCAGACATCCTGGAATGTGAAGTCAAGTGGGCCTTAGGAAGCATCACTACGAACAAAGCTAGTGGAGGTGATGGAATCCCAGTTGAGCTATTGCAAATCTTAAAAGATATTGCTGTGAAAGTGCTGCACTCAATATGCCAGCAAATTTGGAAAACTCAGCAGTGGCCACAGGATTGGAAAAGGTCAGTTTCATTCCAATCCCTAAGAAAGTCAATGCCAAAGAATGCTCAAACTACTGCACAATTGCACTCATCTCACACGCTAGTAAAGTAATGCTCAAAATTCTCCAACCCAGGCTTCAACAGTACATGAACCGTGAACTTCCAGATATTCAAGCTGGTTTTAGAAAAGGCAGAGGAACCAGAGATCAAATTGCAAACATTCATTGGATCATTGGAAAAGCAAGAGAGTTCCAGAAATCATCTACTTCTATTTTATTGACTATGCCAAAGCCTTTGACTGTGTGGATCACAACAAACTGTGGAAAATTCTTCAAGAGATGGAAATACCAGACCACCTGACCTGCCTCCTGAGAAATCTGTATGTAGGTCAAGAAGAAACAGCTAGAATTGGACGTGGAACAACAAACTGATTCCAAATCAGGAAAGGAGTTTGTCAAGGCTGTATACTGTCACCCTGCTTATTTAACTTATATGCAGAGTACATTATGAGAAACACTGAGCTGGAGAAATCACAAATTTGAATCAAGATTGCCGGGAGAAATATCAATAACTTCAGATATGCAGATGACACCACACTTATGGCAGAAAGCCAGGAAGAACTAAAGAGCCTCTCGATTAAAGTGAAAAAGGAGAGTGAAAAAGTCGGCATAAAACTCAACATTCAGAAAACTAAGATCATGGCATCTGGTCCCATCACTTCATGGCAAATAGATGGGGAAACAGTGGCTGACTTTATTTTTTGGGCTCCAAAATCACTGCAGATGGTGACTGCACCCATGAAATTAAAAGATCCCTTGCTCCTTGAAAGAAAAATTATGACTAACCTAGACAGCATATTAAAATGCAGAGACATTACTTTGCCAACAAAGGTCCATGTAGTCAAATCTATGGTTTTACCAGTACTCATGTATGGATGTGAGAGTCGGACTATAAAGAAAGCTTAGCACCAAAGAATTGATTCCTTTGAATTGTGGTGTTGGAGAAGACTCTTGAAAGTCCCTTGGACAGCAAGGAGATTAAACAAGTCAATCCTAAAGAAAATCAACCCTGAATATTCATTGGAAAGACTGATGTTGAAGCTGAAGCTCCCACTTTGGCCACCTGATGTGAAGAACTGACTCACTGGAAAAGACCCTGATGCTGGAATGATTGAAGGCAGGAGGAGAAGGGGACGACAGAGGACTGAGATGGTTGGATGGCATCACCAAGTTAATGGACATGAGTTTGAGCAGGCTCTGGGAATTGGTGATGGACAGGGAAGCCTGGCGTGCTACAGTCTGCAGGGTCACAAAGAGTCAGAGATGACTGAGTGACTGAAGTGAACTGAAGTGAAAACACAAAAGGGTATTAACCATCATCATTACCAGGCATTGAATTCAAGCAGTCTCCTTCAGCCTTCCTTGCTCTTAAAAGCAAATTGAATGAGAAAGAGGAAAAAAAACTTACTGAAAATAAAGTAAAAGATTGTTTCATAAGAGAGAGCATTAGCAAAGAGTTGGACAGGACTGAGAGACTGAACTAAGGCTGAATACATAGTTCATTAGCAAAGCTTACGAAAAACATTTCCTTAAGAAAAAAGCATTGGTTAGCTCAAGGATTGAGAAAAGTTCAGTTCTGTTGGAACCAGGTGTCGTCATAGCAACACAGAATTTTAAAGGTAACCTTTTTTTTAATTTTGTACAGGGAAGAGAAAAAAAAATTGACACTTGTAGTGCTTCCTCCTGCCGCTTAAGAGAGAGATAAAAAACCATCTGACACGTGCAGCCTATTCCCCAGTTTGGGGGCCCCTAGCCTTCCTGCCTATCACCCTCTCAGGATCAGCCCCCAGCCTCCCACATTGCAGGCAGATTCTCTACCATCTGAGCCACCAGGGAAGCCCAGTTTCTAATGCAGGTAAGCATATATCAGCTGCGTCTCTCTCATAATGGCATCTCTCTAGATTTCCAGTGGCTCCCAAAACATTTTCAAATCCATCACTAAGAAGAGATTCAGGGACACTACACCCAGCCATCGCTAGCTGTGGATCAATGATGATGGCTAACCGAAGACTTGGTATTAGTTGCCTGTTGTTGAATGATGTTGTTGTGAATTCCCCTTTGGCTTAACTTATTTTCAAGGCAATAGAATAAATAGCAACGTTGTGTCCTGTCTCCACTGTAATGGTATTTGCTTGAGGATACAGTACATCACTACATAGTGTCCTCATCCTTAGGCGTCCTAAGAAAATAATCTTTATATTCTTAATGTCAGGAAGTAGAAGGATGAGGAATGTGAACACGTGTTAAATCCCTTACCTTATTTTATGAAAGAGTCAAAAGGTATTTTAGATAAATTTGATTCTGTTTGGAAATGTGGGTTAAGATAACATTTTGAGAAAGATAAAGGCAATTTTTTTTTAATGTAGTAAAAACACATTCTGCTTCTTTCACTGGAGAAAATAAGAATAAATATAATACATATGGGAGAGAAAAAATAGATAAAATAAACACAACCAAATTTAAAAATAAAGTGACGAGATAAAACCATTCTATATCAATTACAACAGAAATAGATTGTGTTTAATAAAAAACAAGGGATTTCATAAGGGGATTGTGGTTCTTGTATCTTAGAAATGACCTAGATAACTGTTCTTACTGCCTACGTGGGTGCATTCACTGCAGCTGCATGCTTATGACTTTTTTAAAATCTGTTATTACCTGTATCTATTTTGATACATTTTTAAAAAGATAAGTTTGTGCAATGTACAGTAGACAAGACAAACACAAGGGACACTGCTTTTGTTCTTGTTTTTTTAAATACAAGGCTGGGCTATGCCAGGCAAAGGAAGAAAGAAGGTTCACTCTATTAATACCAGAAAATATGAATACAAAAGAAAAGGCATTAAATGAGATAGAGAGAAACTTCATAAAAGATCTAATTTTCAAAGAATACACATTAACATGAATATATACACATTTAGGATTAAAGGTATATTAAATATGTGTGCTCAGTTACTTCAGTCATGTTCACCTGTTTGCAACCCTGTGGATTCTAGACCATCAGGCTTCTCAATCAGTGGGATTCTCCAGCAAGAATACTGGAGTGGATTGCCATTGCTTTCTCCAAAGGATCTTTCCAACCCAGGGATTGAACTGGCTTCTCCTGCAACTCCTGCCTTAGCAGGCAGATTCTTTTACCACTGAAGCCTCCTGGAAGGCCCCAACATGATTGATGCTATTGGAATAATATGTGTATAAGTTTCATATCCTAAGATTAGTGAACACAACCTCCCTGCAGCAAACACTGAGGCCATTTATCTGATTTGCCATATGCTAGGCAACCGCAAACTCCTCGAGAAAAAGAAACTCTAAAACTGTAGACTAGACTTTAATTACAGTTTATTCCTAAAAATTTAATTTGTCTATGAATTAAAAATATTAAATATTGTTATATCAAACTTGTTCAAGGTGCAGTCGATATAGGCATTCTCATACCTCTCATACCCTGATGTTGTTTGCATAATTATTGCAAATTTTCTAGGAAAATACCTTGTCTTTCTTTAAAGTTCCTTTAAAAAATTAAATAAAATTTGACTTAGTAACCTTGTTGCTAGGCATACATTAACATAAAATAGTCGAATATATAGTCAAAGATTTAGAGACAGATTTGACACATTATTTTTATACATTTTATTTTAAAAATTGGAACAACCTTCAGTGTTTATACAAGTTTAAACTTTTGCTACATGAATACTGTGATATCATCTCTGCTAACATATTTAAATATTATAATAAAGAGTTTATATAAAAAATAAAAAATTGTAAACAAATAAGTAGGCCAAGAGGTAGTCTTCCCTGGTGGCTCAGTGGCAAAGAATCTGCCTGCTAAGCAGGAAAAGTGAGTTCAGTCCCTGTGTTGGGGAGATCTCCTAGAGAAGAAAATGGCTCCAGTATTCTTCCTGGGAAATCCCATGGACAGAAAAGTCTAGTGGGCTGCAGTCTATGAGGTCACAAAGAGTTGGATTCAACTAAGCATACACAAGCACACAAGGTCAGTGATATTTATTTTCTTTTTTACTTTTCATCTTATTTCTGAATTTTGTAGGAGAAAATACAAATTACTCTAAAAAATATAAAAAATAAATATCTACTAAAAATAAGTATTTAAAGATGCACAAGTTAACATAATTGTTAATTTTATCACTTAAAATCTTTTAATTATAAGTAACACATAATATATTTAAGTTAAATTAAATTAAATATAATTTAAGTTAAAGCACACTTTAACTTAAATGTTATAGAGTTTAATGGTTTAATTTTTTCAACAAATTGCCATAATTATCTTCAAACATAAATTAGTAATAAGCTGGTATGCAAAGTGAGCCTAACACATTTATATATATGTATATCACATATCATATTTAAAACTCATATTCTATAATAGTGTTGGACAAAATTATAGAAGTCTATTATGCAAATTGAATGATCAAAGTAGAGATCATAAGAATCTGAAAATAAAGATGTCTTTAATTATAAAAACAAATAAAATAAAACATCTGTAGTTTATTTTAGGCCATGGTTTGCAGAAACCTCATCCTATTTGTGACATCTAGATCTTATTTAAAAATGGATAGTAGATAAAGTTAATTTTGATTAAATTAGCAAAATAAAAATAACAGGGATTCAGATATAGAAAAAATAAAATGGACTATTTCAATAATTCAAATAAGTTCAATGAATTAGAAGGTATATCATCATTCTAAATATCAATAATGATTGATTCTGACAATAGCCAAAATTATATAGCTTTACAATTTACAAACTTCCCTCCCTTTATATATATGATTCTCCTATCAATCCTGCAGGAAAGTTATTATCCACATTTAGGGGTGTTTATTAATGTACACATATTCAGTTCATGCTTTATTGTACATGCACATTAAAAGAGTATGTACTTTATGTGATGCTCAGGCAACTGGGAGTTAATTATCACATTCAACAAAATGAACTAAAACTGTGTCACACTTCAATAGAAATTCCAGTTAATTTGCTCAATGGCTGTGGAGGAAGTGAAATAATTCGAGAAAATAACACAATTGCATAGACATCTGCATTCTGGCCAGCATGCAAAAATCTGTGAAATTGGACTGACTTCCACAAAACAATAATTTTGTAAATGAAAAAAGAGAGTGCACAGGCACATCCAATGATAAATTTAACAAGAAGGAAAAAAAAAATCACATGATAAGAAAAGTTAAGGCACAGGATATTTCAGATTACAACTTTTACTTCTAATAGGTAACTTTAAAAAAAATGTCTTAAATCATCTTTAATCTTTCTGCCAGATGTGGCTTTATCTACTTCATTTATCTACTCATAATGCTATTTTCTGAAAATTTAGATCAAATAACAAATGCAATTCAGTTTAATACTACTGTTTCTGTTCTTGGCCTTCTTTTGAGTCCATTTTGATTGTTTTGATTAAGTTTCCCAATATCTGCTAGAATGTTAGAGCTCGCCCCTGTGATACTCTCCTGAAGTAATACCATTTTACCATGAATAGGTCTGTGTCCTTGATAATAAGGCAAAATACAAAGAAACAAGGATGCTTTATTTGGCTTTCAGTGTCAGGATTTGTGGATTGATTTGGATCATGTCATACTATCTTTTGCTCTAGCAATGACCAGGATCAACCATTTAATTTGAAATGACAAACTCTAGGACTATTCAGTTCAGTTCAGTCGCTCAGTCGTGTCCGACTCTTTGCGACCCCATGAATCTCAGCACGCCAGGGCTCCCTGTCCATCACCAACTCCCGGAGTTCACCCAGACTCATGTCCATTGAGTCAGTGATGCCATCCAGCCATGTCATCCTCTGTCGTCCCCTTCTCCTCCTGCCCCCAAATCACTGCATTGATAAATAGTTGATAATTATTGTTATTATTATCTCTACAGAATATACATTTTATGAGGTCTCTACTGGAGGAACTGTGAATAAGATTCTATGACATTTTTCATTACAGTTTGAAGACAGTCTTTTAAAACCCTTGAATATTGCATTTCTAAAATACTTTAAGATATCATAGCTAGCAAGAATATCCCCTATCATATAGGTAAATTTTTGAGAAAAGAAGGTTTTAAAGTTGGATTCCTTGAAGGAAAAAAAAAACCTTAATAACAACTGCATTAATATTTTTAATGGTTTAAGCATAAACAAGCAAGGTTTATCTAGTTACTAGTAAAACCGCTGTATGATTTTATAGCTACAAAAGGACATGATCGAACTAAATTTAGTTGTAATGAGAAGGACAATAATCTTTGTATCTGCTGGAAACATGAAAGTAAAACATTACATAGTGAATAGTCATTGATTTATAAAATAAGGGAAATGAATCAAAAAAAAGAAAAAAATGTGAAAAAATATGCATGCTTCAGATAAATATGGAACAAACATTATTTGTCATCCCCAAACTGAATATGCAGTGATAAAATGGACAAGAAAATCAAAAGCAAATGGCCTGACCATCTGTTAAATAGCCATTAAGATGAGAAGAAAATAGACTGAGTAAACTTTTAGGCCTATTGGAAGAGAACATTGGAAGGATCATGGGTAGATGGGGAACATTAATCTTCTATGACATGAAGATACTTACACAAAGCCAATAAAAACAAAGAGTACTGACCTAAATTTAATATCAGAACAGCTTACAAACAGGAAAATAAGATTAGCAACAGTAACTTATTAAGACTTAGAAGTATATAAATAAAGAAAGAAACTTCCAAGACATTGAGATTGTCCAGTTCAAAATCCCAGAAACGTCTTTTTCATCACTGGGAAAACAGCTCCACCATCACACACAGAAAGTATTGAAATGCTTCTTTCCAAAGGACCTAAATATTTTTAAAGTATTTGTTGGCTTTGAATGCAGGAGACCTCGGTTCAATTCCTGGGCTGGGAAGATCCGCTGGAGAAGGGATAGGCTACCCACTCCAGTATTCTTGGGTTTCCCTTGTGGCTCAGCTGGTAAAGAATATTCCTGCAATACAGGAGACCTGGATTCGATCCCTGGGTTGGGAAGATCCCTTGGAGAAGGGAAAAGCTACCCACTCCAGTATTCTGGCCCGGAGAATTCCAGCAACTATACAGTCCATGGGGTCGCAAAGAGTCGGACATGACTGAGTGACTTGCACTTTCACTTGACTTAGAAATGCTTTGGGACATTTTTGGGGCTCTTTGCTGCAATATGTCATTTAATATCCATCCTCTTAGGTTTGTATTAATTAATTTCAAAGAAAATCAATCTTTAAAAGTTCATGTGGATATGGTGATAAAGAGTCTGCCTGCTAATGCAGGAAACACAGATTCAATCCCTGAGTTGGGAAGTTCCCCTAAAGTAGGAAATGGCAACCCATTCCTGTATTCTTGCCTGGGAAATCCCACGGACAGAGGAGGCTGGTGGGCTACAGTCCATGGGGTCACAAAGGATTTGAACATGGTAACTAAACAACTAATAACAACAAGGATATAGAACTTTACATAACTAGCAAAGAACTCGGAGAAGGCGATGGCACCCCACTCCAGTACTCTTGCCTGGAAAATCCCATGGACGGAGGAGCCTGGTGGGCTGCAGTCCATGGGGTTGTGAAGAGTCGGACACAACTGAGCGACTTCACTTTCACTTTCATGCATTGGAGAAAGAAATGGCATCCCACTCCAGTACTCTTGCCTGGAAAATCCCATGGACGGAGGAGCCTGGTGGGCTGCAGTCCATGGGGTTGTGAAGAGTCGGACACAACTGAGCGACTTCACTTTCACTTTCATGCATTGGAGAAAGAAATGGCATCCCACTCCAGTGCTCTTGCCTGGAAAATCCCAGGGACGGCGGAGCCTGGTGGACACGACTGAAGCAACTTAGCAGCAGCAGCAGCAGCAAATAACTAATGCTCACGGATTTTGTTATTTGTGTTTGCTTTACAATAATATGCCAGTAGTACTACTTTTGTGAGAGTCTGTTAAAACTTCCTAAAGTACGCTGAAACCTAAAACTAACCCATTACAAAATTGAAATCCTGATTCAAAAGAGTGATTATAACTTTTTGCTTACACTCTGTTATAAAGAATTTTCAAAGTATGGCTAATTATCTAATGAGAAGTAGTGAACATTAGCATCAGGTGATGATTTTTCATCTGTGTATCTGCATATTTAAAAAGTTAGGTTGGATGATATCTTCTGGAATTTTACAATGGCAAGACACTTCAAGTTTCTCTGTTTTAAACCTCATGTCTTTAAAAACAAAGCTCTTTAGATTAAATGACTTGTCTAAGACCACCCAGAGGGTTAGCAGAAGTGAAACAATAGCCTGCATAGACATACTTCCCCACTCTTCCACTTAGCCTGGATTTTTAATTAGCAAGAAACTAACAGAAAACTCATCCCCTTTATTTCCTTCTGTAAAACTGAGTTTTCTGTGAGAAGCAAATTTTATTACAGGACAATAACTAGGCCTGATCTATAAAATTAAAAAAAAAAAGAGAGATAGATAATGCTGATATCTAAAAAAAAAGGGGGGGCATTGGAAGAGAAATGAACTGGCGTCATTAGAAACAAAATAAAATATGAACTGTTAAATTGGTACTCAATATCTTAAGGCTACTCTGGCTCATTGAAGCATCATTATGGCATTGATGAGTGTGGGAAAAGCTTAAGAAAAGCTACTCGATTGACATTGATAAATGTGGGAAGGACATGTGAACTTTTTCAGAGTGATAGTTAAACCCATGTGCAAGGCTGTTTTACAGGAAATGACAATCTTCTGTGCTGCTTAAAGAAAATGATTGTATCTGGCCCAAAGACAGACTTCTAAGAATGAAACCAGTTGCTTGTATCTCCTTTCCACTGATTTCTTTTTTCTGAGAAAATATAATTATATGAGCTGAGGAATTCTTTGCCACCCCCTGCTCATTAGCTTCTCACAGCCTAAGCCCCTTTGCTGTCACAGATTTCACCCTCTGATTACAGCATGAAGGAACTCACCCACCTCCAGCCAGCCTGCTGCCTCGCGTTCCTCCCCTCCTGCTCCGTTATCCTCAGATCTCCAACAGGCCACATGCTCTGCCCGGCTTGGGTCAGCATTGCTGGTACAGGAAGCTGCAAATCAAAGCAGGGGCAACAAGAACTGGGAGGCCCTCCTAGCATGCAAGGTTAGATGCAGATGGACTTCATGAATTGTCCCTTGATTCTGAATTTCATGGAGTGGGTCCTTAGGTCTTGGGAAAGACCTCTATGACGGCACCAAATTCTTGTGTCTGTTTTCATGGGGGGTTCTACATTCATCTCTCTGCTTGTGTGATGAGAGGGGAAGGGAATGGCCCATTTCTCGCTTGGTAAAGGTTTCAGCCTGCCTTTTCATTCATATTTTACCACTTCCCCCATTCTGCAATGAAAACAAAAGCAAGGAAAAGAAAAGCACATTTCTCCATGTAACACTCTATGCTTATTTTCAGATGGATTCCATCCAGAAGAATATCCCCATTGCTTTTGTTGTTATTTTATTTTTATTTAGTCGAAGGGTCCTGTCTGACTGCTCAGCTTCATGGACTGTAGCCCGCCAGGCTCTCTCCGTGGGATTTCCCAGGCAGGAGTACTGGAGGGGGTTGTCCTTTCCTACTCCAGGGTATCTTCCCCTCCCCGGGATTGAACCTGCGTCCCCTGTGTTAGCAGGTGGATTCTTTACCACTGAGCCACCAGGGAAGCCTCTTACTCTTATCTAGGGGCACTTAAAAGACATGACCAATCATCTCCCAGGAAGAAACAACAAACTATTTTAAATCGTGTGTAACATTTTACACCAAGCAGCAATCTAAATCACTTTGAAACCTTTTAGGACAAAGTATATGGTACTTGCCATTCAACTGAAACCTTCCTAAGTGATCTGCATTAAAAATGTAAATATCTGAAAGAATTTTTACAAATTAAATATCTGAAACAATTTTTACAAATTATAAAGGAACATTTTAAGCAAAATTAGTCAATTATTTATTAAATATATTTGTCCTGGATGCAAATGAGATGTTCATGGTGCTTCTTTTTAATAAAATAATAATTATAAGAAATCACAGAGTTAATTCACAGAGTTAAAGCACAGTTTTTAAAAAATCACAGTTAATGTTTTTATATTATAACTCTATCAATAAATTAACTTGAGAATTATTAAATAGGTAATGTCATCTTACAATTGTTGTTGTTTAGTCTCTCGGTCGTGTCTGACTCTTTTGTGACCCCGTGGACTGTAGCTCACCAGGCTCCTCTGTCCATGGCATTCTCCAGGCAAGAAGACTGGAGTGAGGAGCCACTACCTTCTCCAAGACATCTTCCCTCATCCAGGGGTCGAACCCACATCTCATGTCTCCCGCTTTGAAGGTTGGTTCTTTACCACCAGCGCCACCTGTGAAGCTCATAACCCCAGTGTGCTTATTTATGAACTAATTACTGTTAATTATTTTAAACCCTAGAATCATTTAAATTTTTTCTTTGATATGAAACAGCGAGTCTCTGAGGAAATTCTGAGTATACTCTTCTAAATCTCATGCCAGCCTTATTTCATGGCTCAGCTAACCTGATTCAGATTAATGATCTTTTTTGCACCCTATAGCATAAAAATCAGTCACAAGTGACAAGGTATTTATTTTGTAAGCAGTGTACCAACATTCTAAATATAGAGATGTTGAGGTGTATAGGTAGAAATATATAGATACATTGATAGAGACATCAGTTTCTGTATCTATATAGATGATACCGTGTCTTTGAAACATCTTCTAATTGGATAGCTCACAGTACAATTGATTCATTTCTTATATGTCTAATTGCAGCAATTTCCAGTAAAATGATGTATGTTGATGACAGAGATGCATTGACAGTTCAATAACACTGATCAGTGAGAGTAACCATTGGAGGAATGCTATGTTCTGTGCTTCAGAATGGCATCCAGGCATTGACTACTGAAAAGCCACTCTCAGAAAGTCTCCAAGTGTGAAATAGTATTTGTGGGCATAAATGTCAATCTTGCTGTTCATTTTTCAGTTTAGAGTATAAACTTGCTGTGATATGAATGTTTTGATAAGTCAAATTCTGGGTTAGAATCTGTAAAGCCAAGAGTGTTTTTCTTGGGGTGGGTGGATATTTGTGTCTAAACAACTCTTCCAACTCAGATGCTTTCCATAAAATCTCATGTGTCACACGTGTTTCTTCTCTGTATCTCCCCCATTGCATTGGCTAAGGAATGCCAACTGCTGTAAGAATAATTTCAACATCTCGGTGGAGTCACAAACACAATTTTGCTCCTAACTTATTTCTATTAAGTGGGGAAGTGCTTTGGCGGGGACTGGAGCTCCTTTAGTCCAATAAGTGCTCAGTCTCCTGCACTTCAGCATCCTCCCTTGGATTCTCTACATGGTGCCAGCAGAAAATAAAAGGAGCAGAATGTGAAGACCGAAGACGGAAGACGGAAGGATGGCCAGGAAGTGACAGGGCTAACACCCTTTTTCAGAACACAATCATTTAGGCCCACAGATTCCTAAGGTGGCCTGGAAAATGCCATCTTCCCAGGAGCCCTGGAAAATAATAAAAATAAATTGAAAAAAAAAAACATTAAAACAGCATTGTCTTTTTCACATACACACACACACACTTTCTCTCTTTCCATGTTATTTCAAAAGTCTTATTTTCACTTCTTTTACCAAGTATCTACCAACATTGTATTACCATTACAATAGACTAGACACTTATGCATTACTTACAGATTTTTTGCTTCCTGTTTTTCTCTTTCACAGTTTTCAGTAAGAACATATAAATTAGCCTTTTTCCCCTCACTAGCCAAAAGCCACTTTAATTAGACTCCCTTTGAGTCAGTAAATGTTAATGGTTTTGTAGCTTTGATACACAATAAATCTCCTTAGAAAATTTGTATATAAACAAATAATTATCACAATGATGAGTCACCAAACATTTGTTTCATATCCATCTCTTTTATATGAACACATACAGTTACTTAATTTCCTACAACATTGTATCTAGTAAATCAAGGATGAAATTTTGCATTATGTACATTAGAGAAACTAATACTATGGATCTCCAGACATGAAGTGATATGAACATAATGCTTTTTGAACTAAAATATTTAACCTGAATGTGAGCAAGCTTTGAGAATGAACTTCTTGTTTGTAAGACATGAAAGGAATAAGGAATGTGTTACACAATGTAATAAAGAAATGACTATTTTAACTTGACACTTCTCCAAAAGCACATCTTGAAACAAAGGTGTGTGTAGTTTATATGAAAAGTGATCTGAGGAAGCACATGTAAGAGAAGAGGGAAATAGAGGAAATGGAAAAAATCTAATAAAAAGTTAACTATCACTTTCATGCTACAAGCAACAAAGTACAGTCCTGTTGGGGAAGCACTGAGAAACAAAGTGAAACTAAGTCTGAATTTCCCTCCAAGCCATGGTGAAGTGAAGCGAAAGTGTCTCACTTGTGCCCAACTCTTTGGGACCCCACGGACTATGCAGTCCATGGAATTCTCCAGGCCAGAACACTGGAGAGGGTAGCTTTTCAGGGAAGCCCTGTTCACAACTTAATTCTCTGCTCACAATCATACTGCATGCCTTGGAGCCAGCAACGGCAACTGCTTTGGTCAAGAAAAGCCCTGGTAAAATACTTTAGGCAGTGAGACAGAGGCAGAGAGAGAGGAGATAAAATATTTATAAATATTGAATACTGATTGTGCATAGATGGTTTATAAATATCCATTGTACTATTCCCCAATCTTTTTTGTATCAAAGCAAAATTTCATACCAAAATGTTGGGAGGAGAGAAAAAGCATCGTCCATGCCAAACAGGATGTCAGTGATATTTTCACATGTTTAATAATATTAGCCAACAATAGCCATGATCTTAAAAGCTTAATACATAAGTATCACAACATTTAATTTTTTTAAGTTCTTAATATGTAGTCAATCAATGTCAAATAGATAAGCTTCCTGGATCTCTTTCAAAATATTTACTCTTCAATGTGACTTGATATTTACGGCTTTTCAACTGCCATGATAAGATCTACTGAAGGCACAAAAAGACATACTGGGAACTTCGCAAAGGTATAGAGATTATATTGTAAGCTTGGCTCACTATTTTTATTTTTTGTGATATTTTTAGTATTTTAAAGTCTTTATTGATTTTGTTACAATATCACTTCTTCTTCTTCATCTTTTTGTTGTTGTTGTTTAATGGTTTGAGTTTTAGGCCACAAGTCATGTAGCATCTTGGCTCCTGGACCAGGGATCAAACCCATTCCCTCTGTACTGGAAGGTGAAGTCTTAACTACTCAACCACAAAGGAAGTCCCGGTCACTAATTTTAAACTCTTAATGACAATTAGTTACAACAGAAGCATATTGTCAGTTAAGTTTAATGCAGTTTTCCCAGTGGGTAGTCACAGTGATAGAGAAGGGATTCCCCCCTCCTAGGAAACAAAACTGGTCACTAATGGGATTTCCCTAAAGACAATTGGGAAAAGTCAAAGATAAGTCATAGATGTAGCTCTTACATTAGTTGAGAGATTTCCTAATCTGAGACATTACTGTAAGCCCTTCATTAAGTGAGATGGTATGTATATTCAGTTTAGTTCATCTAAAATTGAACTCCCAGATCAGGTAGGTGGATAATTGTCACATAATGTATGGTAATGAAATGGAAGTTTTGAAATATTCCACATAATATACATAAAGGAGAAAGACTTACAGACTGTCTTTGGGACATGGCTCACATATTAGACCAAACAGTTGAGTGTCATGAGTTCTTGCTCTTATCCTCTAAATATTCAGACTTTGGTCACAATCCAAGGGCTAGCTGAAAACCATTAATACTCTCCTATTTTATTCAAAACATTCTGAACACGAAGAGATCTACAGAATTCAAAGGAAAGGCCTAAATTTAGAGATGAACACCTGAGTCTCCACTTAAGGCTAAAATACCAGTAAACTGCACGACTCCTTAGAGAGAGGCTTGTATTATGATAGTAATAGGATCTGCTTCATAGGTTTTAAAACCAAGTGTGTTAAATATGGAGCGTAATTGATACTCTGTGCATTTTGTTTTCTTTCAGAAGGAAAAAGCTGGGGTTTTGTGTGTTTTATTTTTTAACATTTTCATTTTTTGTTTTGTTTCATTTTTATATTAAGCCCTTCTTTACTCTAAAACAAACTGGAAAGAACTCATTATGAACTACCGCTCTAGAGCTCAGTATCCTTCAGGCCTTTGTTACGAGCTACTGCTCAGGGTGTTCAGCATCCTTCAGGCCTAAGCCTTTTTACTAGTTAATCCTAATAGATAATACTAGTTTTAATGTGGTCTCTTCTTCCTTATAGCCATGGGCTCACAATAGGAAGACCAACCTCTAATATTACTCAAACCACAGAGTGCGGAAAGTGCATAGATATTTTAAGAACTGCTTGTACACATACACACACTATCACACAATACATGTTTACATGTGAATTTTGTATATGCAAATACCATAATATATTAAATGTATGTATTTAAATATAGTGTCCATGTTATATATATATGTATTCAATTTGAAATAGCAATATTTTTATTTTTGAGTGTAAAATTATTAAAAAATATAAATTGGTTTGAAGCTGGGAGTTGACAATTTTAGAAATGTGTGAAGTTTAAACTCAGGCTCAAATTGCTATTAAAATCAGGAACAGAAGAAAAGTCACAGAAACTCTAAACAGAACTAAAATATAAGTGAGTATTTGTATGTTAAACAAAGTAATGTGTTGAAAATCAGTCAGTTACATTATGATCCCCTTCCTAAACTTCCGAACTAGATAAAGCCATCCAGACAAAAATGTACCCTAATTTCCTTTTTGTGTCAGGCAGGTAAAATAACCTCTCTGGTCAATGAGGAAGGAGGGAAAAGGCTGCAGGCTCTGTCTCTAAGCCACAGCATTAAATCTGGCCTATTGTCAAGTTTAAGGAAAAGAGTATGAGCTCCACCGATTTGTCAGCAACCAAGCTTTACCATCTTCCGGAAGCAACTATCCGCATGCACTTCTCCTGGGACCTTTGATTATCATAATGACAGATAAAGCAAAATGACTGTTTTTAGAGACAGATGAAACTCCCCTGGCTTAGACTATCCCTTGCTTGGAAACACAATTATTTCAAAAGTTGAAGAGGCAAACAATTATTAACACTAAACAAACAATTGCTTGTTAATATGTCAGTATATCTAAAAAATGTAATCTTCTGCCAATAAAACAACAAACAAAATTAAGCAAAATGTAACATATATTTGACTATCATTTGATACTTTGTTAATGTCTTTGACTCTAGAATGTAAATGGACTACATGATTCACATTTTAGGGTGGCTGACCGGAGAAGGCAATGACACCCCACTCCAGTACTCTTGCCTGGAAAATCCCATGGACGGAGGAGCCTGGTGGGGTGCAGTCCATGGGGTCGAGAAGAGTTGGACACGACTGAACGACTTCACTTTCACCTTTCAGTTTCATGCATTGGAGAAGGAAATGGCAACCCACTCCAGTGTTCTTGCCTGGAGAATCCCAGGGACGGGGGAGCCTGGTGGGCTGCCGTCTATGGGGTTGCACAAAGTCGGACACGACTGAAGCGACTTTGCAGCAGCAGCAGCAGACCTTGAAACAGACACTGTTCTGAGCCTTACTATTCATTCACATTCTTGCAAAGTACAGAAAATTAGGTTGCAAAACTGTGTTGATTGGATATATGCTATTCTGTAGTCAACCCCTAAATTTATATAAAACAGACTTCTTGAGATCTGGGGATTCATTTATATTGTTACTGATCTTTCCCATTACTTAAATCCATGACATGTTGGTGTATAGTAGGTGAACAAAAAATAGTGCAGGAATGAATGAAATAAAATTAAATAGAGTAATAAAGTGATCAAATGACTGACAGGAAGAGTATATGAATGGCTCAGATCTAGACACTGTCTCAAGTTGTGAAAGTAAGTTTCTTTCTCATTGGAATTTGCAGGTAAATTATAGGCACCTTAGTGGATTATGCTAATATAAAGTTATATTGGAAGTAATTTAGCGTTGGGACAATATGAAACTTGGTAAAAAGGATGGCAGTTCTACAAGAAAAAACAGTGCAGAGAAAACTGGCACCCAGACTCACCAGTTCCTGGATTCAATATTTTTAGAGGCTGAGCTCCACTTTCTCTTCACCAGCTCTTCTGAGTCCTTGCAAATCTTTAAAATTAATTCTGCTTTTTCTTTTCTTAAAGATTGAAGAGATTCAGCTCCCTGCAACAATAGATTCAGCTCCTTGCAACTTGAGTCCAAATATATACAACAAAGTGGTTTTTTATATCTATTTTAGTCCAAGTTTGCATTCATCACTTAGAGTAGCGTGATTAAGTTTCAGTTTCTGCATTCTGAATTCAAAATGTGAATTCACCGGCATGACTCTTCCTCTAGAGAAGTCTCTATCCATATTAATAGAAAAAGAAGCCAAAACAAAGGGAAATGCCTGCTAAAAGGTAGAGAAATAAAAACAAGACCAGGGAGGTGGTCACACTAAGCATCTTGGCAGAAGCCCTGTACTCCTTCTGTCTGGGGAGGAGCAAGTGAGAAGCAGAGTCACATGTATGACAAGGAACTTGACTTCAATTAGCAGGAAAAGATGAGATTGTTTTTACTCATTTAAGTGAAAGTGAAAATTGCTCAGTCCTGTCTGACTCTTTGTGACACCATGGATTATACAGTCTATGGAATTCTCCAGGCCAGAATACTGCAGTAGGTAGCCTTCGCAACCCAGGGATCGAATCCAGGTCTCTGGCATTGCAGGAACATTCTTTATCAGCTGAGCCACCAGCGAAGCCCAAGAATACTGGAGTGGGTAGTCTATCCCTTCCCAACCCAGGAATCAAACCAGGGTCTCTTGCATGGCAGGTGAATTCTTTACCAACTGAGCTACCAGGGAAACCCACATTAAGGGGAAGATATTCCATATTGAGACCTCATCTGAGCTCCATTTGTTCGCTATAGCTTAGCAAAAATCAGAGAAGAGAGTTCATCTAACGTTGGACTTGACCTAGATGAAAAATATGAAAGTGAAAGTGTTAGTTGCTCAGGCTCAGTGCTATCTGACTCTGTAACTGCAACTGTAGCCCCCCAGGCTCCTCTGTCCCTGGGATTCTCCAGGCAAGAATACTGGAGTGGGTAACCATTCCCTTCTCCAGGAGATCTTCCCCACCCAGGGATCAAACCCAAGTCGCTTGCATTCCAGACTGATTCTTTACCATCTGAACCACCAGGGAAGTTACCTAGATGGATGGTATAAAATCTTAAGAGAAGAAAATAATTTAGTACATTGCGAAAAAGCCAACGAAATAATGACTCATGGGCTTTAAGTTCAATAAGGAAGGAAGTGAAGAAAAAATAATAGATGAAAAGAGTAGAAAACTGGAGAGACAGAAGCCACCCCACCCTAGAATAACAAAAAGAAAATAAAAAATTGAATTAACTTTTTTCAGAACTCCAGAAATGAACCAAAGTCTTGTCTCAAATCTGGAAGGCTTTATATACATATATATATATATATGGCACTTTTCCTGGAAAGATCAATCAACTTTGTGGAATATTAACTTACAGAAGTCCCATGGCCTGATCCCCAGATCAGTAGTAGCCTTGAAAATAGCAGCATGCAGATGGTAGCAAAAGAGCAGACGGAGCTCGTTTGCAAAGAACCTGTGACCTGTCTTATTCTGACCTGTCTGGTGGTTGCATGGAAGATTGGTTCAAATTATCTCTGATTGTCTTTATTTCACCTAACTCAGGACAGACCTAGTGCTAAAGCTGCTTCCTGGGGAAATTTGTCAAAAAGAATTCATGGGCTAATTTATTAGGTTGCTGCTGCCTGAGGCAATAGATAACTGTTGGTGCAAAGAGCATACTAATCAAAAATACATAGAAGAGAAGCTGGGGAAGGATATGTACATGGATTTTTTTTCTTATAAATCCCCACATTACTGGGAATCTAGAAGGTCACACACATGGGCAGGGCTTTGCACATGACCAGGGAAAGCTTCCAGCTGACCTTAAGGCTCTATGGATAAAGGAAGTCAAGACTAAGGAAGAGATGCCTACTGCCTGGCTGAGTGTTAAAGTTAAGCCTCAACACACAATGATGGATTGCTTTCAGAAAGAGAAAAAGAATGAACTGATCTGGGTGGAAGAGGCCTCTCTATTCATGACAGTGGCCATTCTGCTAAAGGATATATATAAATATGTGTGTCTAAAATATTTCAGACTTTATAAAGCGTATTTTTTTAAGTTTTAGTATGCAAATACATGGTATTGCCCCCAAAACTTCTAAAGGGAAAGTGTTAGCTGCTCAGTCATGTCCGACTCTTTTCGACCCCATGGACTGTAGCCTGAAAGGCTCCTCTGTTCTTGGTATTCTCCAGGCAAGAATACTCAAGTGGGTTGCCATTCCCTTCTCCAGGGGGTCTTCCTAAACCAGGAATTGAACCCAGGTCTCCTACATTGTAGGCAGATTATTTACCATCTGAGCTAAGAGGGAAGCTGGTCAAAACTTTTAAACACATATAAAAAATACATATTTTCATGTATATATATGTGTGTGTGTGTGCATGTATACATCAGTTCAGTTCAGTTGCTCAGTTGTGTCCAACTCTTTGTGATCCCATGGACTGCAGCACACCAGGCTTCCCTGTTATCACCAACTCCCAGAACTTATTCAAACTCATGTCCATAGAGTCAGTGTTTCTCCAAGTTTCTAAATGTGAGTGAACTTGTATATTTTTCAAATAGAAAAGTAAAAAAAAAATTGTCTGGAACCTGGAATATTGTAGAATTTTCAGTTATGATTCCATAAATAATGGCTGAATATTCAGTTTTATAAAGTGATTTCCATTTGATTCATTTTGGTCCATTTTCTGGTATGTTAGACAAGTGACCACTAAAAAATCTGCAGAGTGTGCTTGAGGTTCATTTCCTAGGTGATGCTAGTGGTTAAAAAAAAAAAAACCTGCCAGTTTAGGAAACACAAGAGACATGGGTTTGATCCCTGGGTTAGGAAGATCCCCTGGAGAAGGACATGACGACCCACTCCACTATTCTTTCTGGAGAATCCCGTGGACAGAGGCAGCTGGTGGGCTACAGTCCATGGGATTGCAAGGGGTTGGGCACTGCTGAAGCAACTTAGCACACAGCACACACTATTTATTGAGTATCTGTGACTTCACTTGATATTTTAAGTGATTTTAGTATTTATATTCAATATTTGAATTATTTACTATTGCCCCATTTTGTGACTGAGAAAATGGAGTTTTAAGAAAGGTTAGATAAATCTCCCCAAATTAGGAGAAGAGCTTCCCTGGTAGCTCAACAGTAAAAGATTAATTTGCCTGCCAAGCAGGAGATGCAGGTTCGATCCCTGGATTGGGGAGATCCCCTGGAGAAGGAAATAGCAACCCACTCCAGTATTCTTGTCTGGGAAGTCCCATGGACAGAGGAGCCTGGCCCGCTACAGTCACAGTCACAGAGAGTCAGACAGGTCTGAGCCACTAACATCGTCATCAGACACCGTCAGTGTTGGAGTTACAACTCAAACCCGATACGGTCAGATTCTAAATCCAGTGTGCTCTTTGCAACTTAAATATATTCTCATAGTGAAAATAAGAGAGGTCCTGAATGCTATGTGCATGCCAGTTCTACTTCATGAAATTTAACATAAGGAGTTATTTATGTTGTGTGTCACATACAATATTATAGTAGTTAATGACTAAGTGTCTATTAAGTAAACATAATAAAAATTAGGACAGATAATATCTCAATCTACAAAATGTTATTCAGGATAATTGGAAAACAAGATACAAAGCACAAGCCTCTTTATTAAGGAAATTTTATTTTAACAGAGATAAACTGATTTTACAAATTCAGAGAGGTCATGAGAAATTCTGCTTGTTTTTAGATATCCCTCTGGTTTTTGACATGAATTAATTATAAAAAGAAAATTATGTAGAACATGTTCTATGAAAAGTTGAAAAGAGAGAATTAGAAGACTGTCATACTGGAGATCTATTTTAAGACCATTTATATAAGACATCCCAGGTAATTATACTGTAGAAGGTATTTTTCCCCCTATTTTTAGGAAGCATTTTAAGTATTGAATGCAGAACAAAACCATCAAAGTCAGTAGAAATAAAATGTGATCACTTTTCACAGGGATCCTGAGAGAAAACCATCTAATAACTAAAAAATATTCTTTGCATTAGGTTAGATAAAATAAACATGGCTTATTCTATTGCCTCCATTAACAGTCTAATGTTTTATAGAAGCAAAATCTGTCCAAAGTTTTACAGAATGACCACCTTCTTTTCACTTATGATCAAAATTTGTTGAGTTTATTAAACATCTTTAATACTTCAACTGTCAGTAATCTAGTCTGTGAAGTTAGTTGAGTTGATTAGCAGCCATGACTTCCATGTAGTTAGGGGTTCAATCTCCACGTAGAACATTAGTTTTGCTCCTGTCACTTGGCTCTGTTCTTCCTTGAAAACTAACTGAAATATAAAGACATTAGAAATATTTATAACTTGCTGTAAAAATGTCACAAGTACAAATGAGTGCCTCTGTCTAATAAGGATGGTTCTTCTAAAACTGCATGATTGCAATCCTTACCTCTGTGTGTGGTAGTTGTTCAGTCGTGTCTTACTCGTTGCAACCCATGGACTGTAGCCCGCCAGGCTCCTCTGTCTATGGAATTCTCCAGGCAAAACTACTGGAGTGGGTTGCCATTTCCTTTTCCAGGGGATCTTCCCAACCCAGGGATCAAGCCCAGGTCTCTTGCAGTGCAGGCAGACGCTTTACCGTCCGAACCATCTGGGAAGTCCAGTGAAAAATCTTCTTGTGTTGAGACTTCTATAGTTCTTTTGAAAGGATTTTTGTGAGAGGAACCTAGTAAACACTGCTGCTGCTGCTGCGTCACTTCAGTCGTGTCTGACTCTGTGCGACCCCATAGACAGCAAGCCACCAGGCTACCCTGCCCCTGGGATTCTCCAGGCAAGAGTACTGGAGTGGGGTGCCATTGTCTTCTCCAAAGCATGAAAGTGAAAAGTGCAAGTGAAGTCACTCAGTCCTGTCTGACTCTTAGCGACCCCATGGACTGCAGCCCTCCAGGCTCCTCCGCCCCTGGGATTCTCCAGGCAAGAGTACTGGAGTGGGGTGCCATTGCCTTCTCCTAGTAAACACTAACAATCTACTACAAGAACCCAAGCATGCATAATTTAATACTACTGGAGAGGACAAGGTTATATATCTCTACTCTCTGATGCACCTCTGATGGTCTGAAAAATAAACTGTAGTTTGGATAGGACAGGTTTACTTAAAGAAATACAGGAATCTTAGTTAAATTTCAATTTCAGATAAACAGCAAATGATATTTTAGTGTAAGCATATATCACGTCTTGCATGGGATATACTTGTACTACACATTGTTTGCTGTTTATCTGAAATAAAACTTTAACTGAGTGTCCTGCATTTTATCTGTCAGTTTTTTATTCAGAGTGAATCAACAGAATAATGGACATAAACTAAATACACTGTGGATCTCTAGGGTCATGAAGTAGATATACACATTGGTTATATTTCTCTTTAAACAACTCATGTTGTTCTTTAAACAAATATTCATGATTACTCTAGGTTGGGAGTCATATAAAAACCTGATTCTCTATTTAAAAGATTTTAGAAAAAGATTGTTTACAGTTTCATATGATTTAGAAGGATTTTGTTCATAGATTTAACTGAAGAAAAACTAGAAAGACAAACAGACCAACTTTACTTATTATCAAACTCATTGTTTGAAATAAACTCTTCAGAATACAGTTCTATTCTTTCAGTGTAAACTCTTATACGATAATGTCTTGCTTTATGTTAATCATATTTTTGATATTGAGCACTGTAGACAAATATTCAACTGATTACTCAACAGTTTTACTCCTATTTTAGCCTTTTCTCAATAATTTCACATTTTAGTATTTCAAAATTCATTATTACCTACATTTAGAGGGGAATGAAAAATAGTACATTTAATGAACCAGCTTTTCTGTTAGATGAAAGAAAAATTTAAATAAAGATTGAAGCCAGGTTTTAGATGACCTATTGGTTTCATTCTCAAATAAAATGAATAAATGACATATTGGGTAGCTTCTAATTTAAAAAAATCCTCTGAAAAATTATCTGCCAAAAATGAAATTACACTTCTGCTTCAAGAATATTCATAAAACTGACATTTTAAGTATATTAGATGTTTCAAAAATATGTTTTAAAATATCATCATATATTATAAAAATATGTTGTTTCTTAAATAATAAATGATTTAAATATTTGTATTAAATATATGTATATACACACAAAATATACATACCCATATTTATATGCACTTATTAATTATATGAACATTCAGTTCAGTTCAGTCACTCAGTTGTGTCCGACTCTTTGCGACCCCATGAATCGCAGCACACCAGGCCTCCCTGTCCATCACCAACTCCCGGAGTTCACTCAGACTCACATCCATCGAGTCAGTGATGCCATCCAGCCATCTCATCCTCTGTCGCCCCCCTTCTCCTCCTGCCCCAATCCATCCCAGCATCAGAGTCTTTCCAATGAGTCAACTCTTCGCATGAGGTGGCCAAAGTACTGGAGTTTCAGCTTCAGCATCATTCCTTCCAAAGAAATCCCAGGGCTGATCTCCTTCAGAATGGACTGGTTGGATCTCCTTGCAGTCCAAGGGACTCTCAAGAGTCTTCTCCAACACCACAGTTCAAAAGCATCAATTCTTCGGTGCTCAGCTTTCTTCACAGTCCAACTCTCATTATATATATGTATATATATATATTTTTTTGATGATGATAATATTAGTATTTTTGCATATAGAAAAAATAGAAAAAATTAAATCTATTAGTAATTAGTGGCAAAAAAAAAAAAAAACCCACCTGCTAATGCAAGAGATATGAGTTCCACCCCTGGGTTGGGAAGGACCCCTGGAAAAGGAAATGGCAACCCATTGCAGTATGCTTGCCTGGAGAATCCCATGGACAGAAGAGCCTCATGGGCTACAGTTCACAGGGTTGCAAAGAGTCAGACACAACTTAGCAACTAAACAACAACAGCAGTTAATGATTTTAGCAAGCTTGTCCAGGCTCTGTGAAAGATATGTTACAGAATATATAAAAATCAATGTGATTCTTGACTAAGTTAATGTAAAAAAGGATTCTATAACTGTATCCATTTATATCTTATAGATACTATTTATATTAGAAAACAGCTGTTCAGTCACATATGTAGCACATACATTGAACTTTTATCAAGCATTGGCAATAGCCTGAGGATAAAACCTGAAAATCATACTATATTATCAAAAAAAATTCATAACTAAAAGATAATGGGGAACTTTCTGGAGTATCAGCCACAGTATGAAAATCTTACTTTTGATATTCTCTTTCTCTGCAGACCTGAGTGAATAGACAAGACCAAAACAGATGGTGGCTGACTTTCACCCTCTGGAAACAATGGTCAGGTTAATAACTTGACCTGCCTCTTAGAAAGAAAATTGAAGCCATTCTTCCACTTGGTCTAGACAGTGACCATGAAAAGAGGCTATTATAAGCAATGTAATGAAGACCATAACATTTTTGTCATGAGCAAATCTATCACTGACAGACCTAAATTTCAACTCAAAATTTGAGATTATTCTTCAATGAAGCAAATTAAATGAAAGTAGAGAAACCTGTACCAAGAGATAGAGAAGAAAATGCTGGTTGTAGAGGCTCCAGGTGTGTGTGCAACTCTTTTGTGACCAGTTGTGTCTGACTCTTTGTGACCTCATGGACTCTACCCCCCCAGGCTCCATGGATAAGTCCACGGATTTATCACAGCAAGAATACTGGAGCAGGTTGCCATTTCCTCCTTCAGGGAATTTTCCCAATCCGGACATGGAAACCTTATCTTCTGAAGCTCCTGTATTGGGAGGTGGATTTTTCACCACTAAGCCACATGGGAAGTCACAGAGCTTGAGGAAATATGTCTAAAAATTATTTGTTTTTAACGGCACAACAGAGTCAAACATTCTGATATAATTCTCCCATCAAACCGTACAGTTAGACATGCACTGCAGGACTTCGTTATCAAGTTGCATTTGTGAAGGAAGCCTGTGGCTTGAGTGGGCCCTCAAGACACTCGTTGATTGTATGAGCAGCGTGTTGTTATGGTCTCAAGGAAGAGCTGCTTGAGAAAGAGCAATTCAGGCCTGGTGTACAGATGGGTCCAGAAGATATATTGGCATTAGACAGAGGAGGATCATTTCAGCATGAGGTTCTAACCACAGGAGGCTCTGAAGGACAGTGGTGAAAGAAAATCTGCCCAGTTGGCGTAACTCTGAGCAGAATATCTAGCAGTTTTTTAATGCATAAAAAAAAAGAAATGGCCAAAATATGGGACGACATTGATACATGGGCAGGGGCTAATCTTGTGGATGAATGGCAAAGAACTTGGAAGCAATGTAACTGAAAAACTGGTGGCAAAATTTCTGAAAAATGGCCTGTGATGTGGTATCATTCCCTGAGAAAATAAGCCAGCCAGGTTGATTGCATTGGACCATTTCTATCATGAAAGGGTCAGAAAGATCCCCTAGAGGAGGAAACGGCAACCCACTCCATATTCTGTTGTTGTTGTTCAGGTACTCAGTTGTGTCCAACTCTTTGAGACACCTTGGACTGCAACACACCAGGCTTCCCTGTCCTTCACCATCTCCTGGAGTTTGCTCAAACTCATGTCCATTGAGTCAGTGATGCCATCCAACCCTTTAATCCTATGTCATCCCCTTATCCTCCTGCCTTCAATCTTTCCCAGCATCGGGGTCTTTTCCAATGAGTACTCCAGTAATATTGCCTGGGAAATCCCATGGACAGAGGAGCCTGGCACGCTATGGTCCATAGGGTCTCAAAGAGTCAGACATGACTAAGCAACTGAGTATGTGTGTGCACACATCATGAAAGGGGCAGAATTTCTTTCTCACTGGCATAGACACTTGCTCTGGATATGAATTTGCCTTCCCTGCCTTTAGTGCACCTGCAAAAACTATCATCCATAGACAGCCATATTATTATTGCCAAGATATTAAGCACAACATTGTTTCTGATCAGAGAACTCATTTTACTGCAAATAAAACATAACAATGGACTTGGCACAAGGAATTCACTGGTCTTACCCTTTCATGCTACTCTGAAGCAGCTGGCCTGACAGAAGGGGGTGGGGGATGACCTTCTGATAACTCGGCAATTAGTGTCTGTTGGGTGGCATTATTCTACGGACTTAGGGTAATGTCCTGCTATTTTTCCCCAAGGTCAGGATTTAGGGCTATGATAATCAAGGGATAAAAATGAGAGCAGATCCTCTCACTAGGCCCTCTGCTGGATTTATTAGAAGAAAAAAAAGTTTTGTTCTCATAAAATGTTGGGCTCTGTCAGTATAGAGATCTTACATTCCTCCGAAAGAATCCTCCTCCTGGGGAACTCAGTAACTGTTTCATTAGACTAGAAGCTTAGGCTACTACTCGGCCACTTTGGCCTTTTGCCCAACTGACAGGCAAAGGAAAAGTTTTTTTGTGTTTTTTTTATTGCGCTGGCTAGGTGGTTGACAAGGATGATCATGAGAAGATTGGGTTGCCACTAAAAATTGGGTTAGAGAGGGAGTCTCTTGATTTCATAATTATCCAGTATTATGTGATGAAAGTTAGTAGAGAGCCCAGTACAGACAGGCCAATTATTGTCACATCCTCCAGAAATGGAGGCTTGTGTGACTTTCGGAAGACAGAAGGAAACCAGTGGTCATTGTCATCTGGAGGGTTCTCTGGTGAGACACAGAGGTACTGGCAGTCCAGGTTCCCTTGCTCTAACTTCTTCTATGTGCTCATCTTTCTGACAGCTGCCTGTGCTGATCAATATCAACACCAAGGTCACCGCCAGATGCAAAGCTGACAGTCTGACGTCTCCCCCATTCCTGATTATGGTTCCATTATTTGTTGGACATGCCTGGCTTTGCAGATTTCCTTGCAGGTTCCAATCCATCCACCCATCGCATCTCAGTGCTTCACAAGAACTGCTTACCAACTTGTCTGTTCTTCAGTTCCCCTTTCCAGACACCACCAGCCCCACCTCTTTGGCTACCAAGTAAAGTCTAATTCCAACAGTTAGTCCCTTGCTTATAAATACTCATTGCGGTTATGCTTTCCTGACCAAGCACTGACTAATACAGCTCTGAATTAGTAAACAACAATTTCTGAAAGATGTTTTCTTTCTCCCATAAACTCAGCAAGAAATATGTTTTCTGTGGAGCCGTGTAATTTTCAGACAAATCATTTGCTTTTCTGCCAAGAAATCTCTGTTGCATCGGACTCCAATCATCATCAATATCCAGTTATAAATTCCCAAAAAAAGAGAGATCATGGAAAGGGAGTTGGATGTGAATATTCAGCCAGTTATAATATGGAAACTGACCGCATTCTACCTCCTCACCCCTGTACTACACGCCCATTGTTTCCATCCAGAGAGGAAGTCAATCCATTAAAAGAAGAAAGGCATCAGTCCCCAGATATAAGATAGTGATATCTTTACTTCCATGCATTGTTCAAAAACAGAGCTCTCTGCATGTTGAGATAAAGGAGATTAGCTTGTAGTCTGCTAAATGAGCTAGACATTTTTAAAATGTTTCTTTAAGATATACTGGTCACAAAGGAAAGCAATGTATGTGTGTGTGTATGTGTGTGTGTGTGTGCATTTGTACGTCTACAACAAGAGGTCATGGAGGAGAACATGATGAAAAATAAGTGTGGGGTCCTAGAAATCAGGGAAATGACAAGAAGGACCTCTGGTCTGAGAAGAGAGAGCGTGTGTGAGCCCCCAGAGAGGGGTCGTGGTGATGGCCACTGTTAAGTGCCTTTAGTGTTACCCAGACTGCGGCAGTGCCAGAAATAGATCCGGTCTTCATGGAAGGAGAGGCTGGCATTCTTTCCTCACAGGACCTCCCTCTGCAAGCTCTTGTTTGGAGGCAGAAGAGAATTTGTTCCTTAACATGTGATTAGCTAAGCAGTGAAGACTCTTCCTCGAGCTTAAATGTTATGGTCTGTTCCCATCAAGGTCTTAGCTGCAGATAACTTTCCACAATATTTCAAGGCATCCATGAGGCTAAGGGGAGGCTGGCAGGAAGCATTATCCAGCAGATGGGTGGGAAGAGCATGCTACATCAAAAGGAAGTAGGGAGGTTGCTTAGACATCAAGCTGAGGAGACCCACCTGGGACCCTCATCCATGAAGACCCATTGTAACAAAAGTATGGTTATATTCCCAGTAAAATACTACTGTGGTTTGAGACTGTTGAAGTTCCTTAAGGAATTTTACTCCTTATGTTTAGTAAAGATCATCATCTGTACATCAGAAGCATGTATTTTAATTTACTATAAATATTATTTGTGATTTTCATTTTAGAGCCTTGAAGACTTACATAACTGAATTGTTTCTATTATACTGCTGCTGCTAAGTCATTTCAGTCGTGTCCAACTCTGTGTGACCCCATAGACAGCAGCCCACCAGGCTCCCCCGTCCCTGGGATTCTCCAGGCAAGAACACTGGAGTGGGTTGCCATTTCCTTCTCCAATGCATGAAAGTGAAAAGTGAAAGTGAAGTTGCTCAGTCGTGTCCGACCCTCAGCGACCCCATGGACTCCAGCCTTCTCGGCTCCTCCATCCATGGGATTTTCCAGGCAAGAGTACTGGAGTGGGGTGCCATTGCCTTCTCCTATACAGTTTGAGAAATAAAACTTTCTCAGCACCCTTGAAGTTCTCGCACAATTGCCTCCCTAAAAGTTGTATTCTAAGCAATAGAGCGATTACTACCTGATCTGCACCGCTAGCCTCATTTTGCCATTTTGGGGGCTTTAAAAAAAATAACCATATTGTACATCTTCTTCCTTATCTGACTTCTCAGCATTAGGAATATGTGATTGAATGGCTTTAGCTGGTCATACGGAGAAGGCAATGTGGGGTCACACAGAGTCGGACACGACTGAAGCGACTTAGCAGCAGCAGCATCTGGTCATAGCTGTACTATCTCTAGTTTTCCTGATAAGGCTTTGCTGTGGTGCATTGTGCTTACTCAGTCGTGTCCAACTCTTTTCAACCGCAGGGACTGTAGCCTGCCAGACTCCTCTGCCCATGCGATTCTCCAGGCAAGAATAGTTCAGTGAGTTGCCATTTGCTTCTCCAGGAGATCTTCCTGATCCAGGGATCAAACCTGTATCTCCTGTGTCTTCTGCATTGGCAGACAGATTCTTTGCCACTGAGCCACCTGGGAAGTCCCAGATGACACATAGTAGACTACATTCACTTTTAGTCACAATATATGCGAGATTTATTTCTTTCAAATCATTTGTCTGTATTTAATTTTATCATTTTTTTTTCATTTGTAAGCCATTCTGGTGAATGCTGGTATCACTATACGGTTATAATTCATGTTCCCCTGACAACTAACACAGTAATCAAAGTATTGTTTCATATGTTTGATAGCCACTTAGAATGAATCTATTATGAAATTTCTGGCATCGTCTCTTCTCCATTTTTCTGTTGGCTGGTTGTCAGACTTTTTCTTAGTGATTTGTAAGAGACTTTCTTGTTTGTTGTTGTGTATAAAATTTTTATAGGTTATTTGTATCACAAAAACCTTCTACCCTATGTATATATATATCCTGAAGACTTTCTATTTTTTATTATTTTTTTAATGAACAACTGTAGTGTCTTCAGATAATCAGATGTTCTTAATTTGAGTGTAGTAAAATACATCATTAATTTCCTCTGTGGGTAGAGCTTTCTGAATACTATTGAAAGTAACTTTGCCTAACTTGAAATTTTGTAGGTATTTTTCTAAATGGCTTACTAAAATTGTAATTGTTTTATCTTTCACATTTATGTTTCCATGATTTATTTTTGGATATGACGAGAGATGAGGCAAACATATGCATACTGAGTAATATCAGACTCATTTATTGAAAATACCTTCCTTCCTCCACTGATCTTCAGTGTCAAATTTCTGCTTTGGGGCTTTCAGTTACATTCTGTTATTTCATTTATTTATTGTTTGTTTGATACCACATTTTCTAATCACTTTATTAAAGCTTTATAGGAGAGTCATGGAACCTGATGGACTTTCCAGGTGGGACAGTGGTAAAGAGTCCACCTGCCAATGCAGAAGTCGCAAGAGATGTAGGTTCAATCCCTGAGTGGGGAAGATCCTCTGGAGAAGGAAATGGCAACACACTCCAGTATCCTTGCCCGGAGAATCCCATGGACTGAGGAGTCTGGTGGGCTACAGTCCATGGAGTTGCAAAGAGTCAGACATGACTGAGTGACTAACACTTTGAGCAAAATGTGTAGAAATTTCATCTCACAATATGATGCATAATCAACAAAATTTAAAAATGTATTTGGACTTTGTCTTTGGCTACCATTATTATCAGGACACCTAAGAGAAAGCTAGAGGAGCTCAGAGCCAAGGCTATCAAATTTGTGTTTCTGCAACAGGGAACAAGAGGGAAACCCATTTCCTGAAGGGAGTATAACTCTGAGACTTGAGCACTGACCACAGTTTCATAGAGGGCCCAGCACGAAGATAAATTAATCTTGAGCTGCCCCAACCACTAGCATGAAAAGTGAAAATGAAGTCGCTCAGTCATGTCCGACACTTTGCGACCCCGTGGACTGTAGCCCACCATGCTCTTCGGTCCATGGAATTCTCCAGGCAAGAATACTGGAGCGGGTTGCCATTTCCTTCTCCAGGGGATCTTCCTGATCCAGGGATCGAACCCACCTCTCCCACATTGCAGGCAGATGCTTTAACCTCTGAGCCACCTGGGCAGCCCTAATCACTAGCATGGGTTTCATTAAATTGTCTTTTAATCAGTTTAGCTAAAAGCACAGAAAGAGGCTGAGTAACCTATGACATGGAGACTTGAGGGAGGAGGACAGAAGAATTCATGGAGAGAATGTTACTTCTGCTCTTAGTAAACCCATGGTAGTTAGAGAATAAGGTGGAAAGTTTAAGAATACTTAGACTGAAAGGACTGTACCCCAAATTACTTCTTGATGCATTATTTTTCTTTTTATTAGTCTTCCATTATGTCACACAGTTTTATGTGTTTTACCTTTTGCTGCTGCTGCTGCTAAGTCGCTTCAGTCGTGTCCGACTCTGTGTGACCCCATAGATGGCAGCCCACCAGGCTCCCCAGTCCCTGGGATTCTCCAGGCAAGAACACTGGAGTGGGTTGCCATTTCCTCCTCTAATGCATGAAAGTGAAAAGTAAAAGTGAAGTCGCTCAGTCGTGTCTGACTCTTAGCAGCCCCACGGACTGCAGCCCACCAGGCTCCTCTGTCCATGGGATTTTCCAGGCAAGAGTACTGGAGTGGGGTGCCATTGCCTTCTCCAGTTTTATCTCTTAAACCAGGGCTATTCTCACCTCTCCACTTGCTTTTCCCTTACGTGAATCTTGGACCATGAAAGCCTCCCCTGGATTACTAAGTGATCTTCCAAAGTCTGGCTGGTACCCCTCTCAAAATACAGAGCTATGGCCTTAGATGAGAAAAAGACTTCTTGAGCCATCAAATCAACATAAAAAGTCACTTGCCTGGCTTTTATTGTTTCTCAGGATTTGTTTTCTCTTCCTGTTTTGCAAGCTGAAATTAGTATCCCTCACCTGCATATTTTACCTGTGTTCTCAAGATGGATGAATGTTTAATGATCATGAATTGGGATTAAAAATTCTACCAAGGCACAGAATTATTATTATTTTTAAAGAGCATGCTTTGTGTGTGATAACACTGTTCAGGCAATATTATTTTGATTATCCCTACTGAGCAAAAAAGGCAGTTCAAAGCAATTTGCAATTTTATAGCCTGAGGAAATTATTTCTATGGGAAAAAACATCCATTTCTGTTGCTCAGATTGCCTAAATTCTCTATAGTCTAGAAGCTGAGCTGAAGGGCAGATTCCTCTCACAATGCTATGAGCTTTTGAATGACTTTCTTTGTCTCATCTTTTGGTCAAATCTCATGTTCCTTTTAGTACATAATTAATATGCTTAGAAAAGTATAATTTTGATATGATTTTTGTTTGACTTTACAAGGATTTGAGAAAGGATGCTTGAAATTGAGTCAAATTTTTAAACTTACTCTGTGGGAGAGGGAGAGGGTGGGATGATTTGGGAGAATGGCATTGAAATATGTATAATATCATATATGAAAAGAGTCGCCAGTCCAGGTTCGATGCACGATACTGGATGCTTGGGGCTGGTGCACTGGGACGACCCAGAGGGATGGTATGGGAAGGGAGGAGGGAGGAGGGTTCAGGATGGGGAACACATGTATACCTGTGGCAGATTCATTTTGATATATGGCAAAACCAATACAATATTGTAAACTTAAATAAAATAAAATTTTAAAAATAATAATAAAAATAAAATTAAAAAAATAAACTTACTTTCAGAATACGTGTATTAATATTGTATGGAACTTACTTTGCAGTTACTTTGTATATTTTATAAAACAAATTAATGGCTGAAATTATCTTCCTAAGTTTTTGCTCACTTTCTAATACAAATTTTTATCTCAGGAGTTTAGAAAAGTATAAATATAAAAACTCAAGTCCTTCATTTTTTTCTGCTAAGCTCTATCTATGGTATTTTTGTATTTGACATAGGGTTTTCAGTATCACTGTGCAAAGTATAGCCTTGCGTGACATTTACCTGATTTTTTTTTGACTGCAATGCATAGTGATGTCTAAAGCCAGAGTGGAAGGTGAAAAAGTTGGCTTAAAGCTCAACATTCAGAAAACGAAGATCATGGCATCCAGTCCCACCACTTCATGGGAAATAGACGGGGAAACAGTGTCAGACTTTATTTTTCTGGGCTCAAAAATCACTGCAGATGGTGACTGCAGCCATGAAATTAAAAGACGCTTACTCCTTGGAAGGAAAGTTATGACCAACCTAGATAGCATATTCAAAAGCAGAGGCATTACTTTGCCAACAAAGGTCCGTCTAGTCAAGTCTATGGTTTTTCCTGTGGTCATGTATGGATGTGAGAGTTGGATTGTGAAGAAGGCTGAGCACCGAAGAATTGATGCTTTTGAACTGTGGTGTTGGGGAAGACTCTTGAGAGTCCCTTGGACTGCAAGGAGATCCAACCAGTCCATTCTGAAAGGAGATCAGCCCTGGGATTTCTTTGGAAGGCATGATGCTAAAGCTGAAACTCCAGTACTTTGGCCACCTCATGTGAAGAGTTGATTCACTGGAAAAGACCCTGATACTGGGAGGGATTGGGGACAGGAGGAGAAGGGGACAGCAGAGGATGAGATGGCTGGATGGCATCACTGACTCAATGGACGTGAATCTGAGTGAACTCTGGGAGTTGGTGATAGACAGGGAGGCCTGGTGTGCTGCGATTCATGGGGTTGCAAAGAGTCGGACATGACTGAGCGACTGAAATGAATTGAACTGAACTGAAAGCCAAATTTAAAAAAAAATGTCATAATGCTCTGGATATTAGGCCTTAGTAATGTAAATAGCTAAGAGTTCCAGAGGTGGCCATTTTCCTCAAAGTAAACTTTTGCTTATAAGGTCAGTTAGCTGTTTCCAGGATGATGAAACATGAGAATGCCTTTGCATGCAACTAGCTCAATGCAAAGTTTGAAGTATGTGAGGTTTGCTGTACCATCTAATTTTACATTCCATTCACTTTTTCCATCACTGACAACACTTTTCCATTGTTAGCTTTAGAATCACAGGGCTTTTCTGATTTCCAATTGCACTGAAATGGTATAATTCAATTAAATGAAAATAAAATAATATTCAGGAAATACAGTGAATCGTATCACAATACTAACTTTATTGTTACTCAATCACACTAACCTGTAACTCTTCCATAATTTGCTTCCTTTAGTACAAACAGTAATAGATTTATCATAAAAGAGAAACATAATTAGTGGGTATAAAGCTTCAGTCATACAAGATGAATCAACTCTAGACATCTGTGCTACAACACTGTGCCAATTCGTTAACAATACTGCATGGGACAGTTGAAAATTTGTTCAGGGAGTAAATCTAATGTTAAATGTTGTCACTTCAATTAACAATGTGTAATAAATTTTAGCATTATAATTAACATCAGTATATCTACAATTGTTAATTAATGATATCATGGTATATTATTATATTGATATATATCAATATGAGTATTTACAAGTAATATTATTCATAATCAGTTCAGTTCAGTTCAGTCATTCAGTTGTGTCTGACTCTTTGTGACCCCGTGAATTGCAGCACGCCAGGCCTCCCTGTCCATTACCAACTCCTGGAGTTCATTCAAACTCATGTCCATCGAGTCTGGGATGCCATCCAGCCATCTCATCCTCCGTCGTCCCTTTCTCTTTCTACCCCGAGTCCCTCCCAGCATCAGAGTCTTTTCCAATGAGTCAACTCCTCGCATGAGGTTACCAAAGTATTGGAGTTTCAGCTTTAGCACCAGTCCTTTCAAAGAACACCCAGGACTGATCTCCTTCAGAATGGACTGGTTGGATCTCCTTGCAGTCCAAGGGACTCTCAAGAGTCTTCTCAAACACCACAGTTCAAAACCATCAATTCTTTGGTGCTCATATTTCTTCTACAGTGACTTTGGAGCCCCCCAAAATAAAGTCTGACACTGTTTCCACTGTTTCCCCATCTATTTGCCATGAAGCGATGGGACCAGGTGCCATGATCTTCGTTTTCTGAATGTTGAGCTTTAAGCCAACTTTTTCACTCTCCACTTTCACTTTCATCAAGAGGCTCTTTAGTTCCTTCATTTTCTGCCATAAGGGTGGTGTCATCTGCATATCTGAGGTTATTGATATTTCTCCCGGCAATCTTGATTCCAGCCTGTGCTTCTTCCAGCCCAGTGTTTCTCATGATGTACTCTGCATAAAAGTTAAATAAGCAGGGTGACGGTATACAGCCTTGACGTACTCCTTTTCCTATTTGGAACCAGTCTTTTGTTCCATGTCCAATTCTAACTGTTGCTTCCTGACCTGAATACAGGTTTCTCAAGAGGCAGGTCAGGTGGTCTGGTATTCCTGTCTCTTTCAGAATTTTCCACAGTTTATTGTAATCCACACAGTCAAAGGCTTTGGCATAGTCAATAAAGCAGAAATAGATGTTTTTCTGGAACTCTCTTGCTTTTTCGATGATCCAACGGATGTTGGCAATTTGATCTCTGGTTCCTCTGCCTTTTCTAAAACCAGCTTGAACATCTGGAAGTTCATGGTTCACATATTGCTGAAGCCTGGCTTGAAGAATTTTGAGCATTACTTTACTGGTGTGTGAGATGAATACAATTGTGCTGTAGTTTGAGCACACTGCCTTTCTTTGGAATTGGGATGAAAACTGACCTTTTCCAGTCCTGTGGCCACTGCTGAGTTTTCCAAATTTGCTGGCATACTGAGTGCAGCACTTTCACAGCATTATCTTTCAGGATTTGAAATAGCTCAACTGAGATTCCATCATTTCCACTAGCTTTGTTCGTAGTGATGCTTCCTAAGGCCCACTTGACTTCACAATCTAGGATGTCTGGATTATCCTACTCTTCGTGATTATCTTAGTCATGAAGATCTTTTTTGTACAGTTCTTCTGTGTATTCTTGCCACCTCTTTTTAATATCTTCTGCTTCTGTTAGGTCCATATCATTTCTGTCCTTTATCGAGCCCATCTTTGCATGAAATGTTCCCTTGGTATCTTTAATTTTCTTGAAGAGATCTCTAGTCTTTCCCATTCTGTTGTTTTCCTCTATTTCTTTGCTTTTATCCCTGAGGAAGGCTTTCTTATCTCTGCTTGCTATTCTTTGGAACTCTGCATTCAGATGCTTATATCTGTCCTTTTCTCCTTTGCTTTTCACTTCTCTTCTTTTCACAGCTATTTGTAAGGCCTCCCCAGACAGCCATTTTGCTTTTTTGCATTTCTTTTCCATGGGGATGGTCTTGATCCCTGTCTCCTGTACAATGTCACAAACCTCTGTCCATAGTTCATCAGGCACTCTATCTCTCAGATCTAGGCCCTTAAATCTATTTATCACTTCCACTGTATAATCAAAAAGGATTTGATTTAGGTCGTACCTGAATGGTCTAGTGGTTTTCCCTACTTTCTTCAATTTAAGTCTGAATTTGGCAATAAGGAGTTCATGACTTGAGCCACAGTCAGCTCCTTGTCTTGTTTTTGCTGACTGTTGAGAGCTTCTCTATCTTTGGCCGTGAAGAATATAATCAATCTGATTTCGGTGTTGACCATCTGGTGATGTCCATGTGTAGAGTCTTCTCATGTGTTGTTGGAAGAGGGTGTTTGCTATGACCAGTGCGTTCTCTTGGCAAAACTCTTTTAGTCTTTGCCCTGCTTCATTCAGTATTCCAAGGCCAAATTTGCCTGTTATCCAAGGTTTTTTGACTTCCTACTTTTGCATTCCAGTCCCCTATAAGGAAAAGGACATCTTTTAGGGGTGTTAGTTCTAAAAGGCCTTGTAGGTCTTCATAGAACCGTTCAACTTCAGCTTCTTCAGCAATACTGGTTGGGGCATAGACTTGGATTACTGTGATATTGAATGGTTTGCCTTGGAAACGAACAGAGATCATTCTGTCGATTTTGAGATTGCTTCCAAGTACTGCATTTCAGACTCTCTTGTGGACCATGATGGCCACTCCATTTCTTCTAAGGGATTCCTGCCCGCAGTAGTTATATAGATATAACAGTCCTCTGAGTTAAATTCACCCATTCCAGTCCATTTTAGTTGACTGATTCCTAGAATGTCAATGTTCACTCTTGCCATCTCCTCTTTGACCACTTCCAATTTGCCTTGATTCGTGGACCTAGCATTCCAGGTTCCTATGTAATATTGCTCTTTACATCATCGGACCTTGCTTCTATCACCAGTCACATCCACAACTGGGTATTGTCTTTACTTTGGCTCCATCCCTTCCTTCTTTCTGGAGTTATTTCTCTACTGATCTCCAGTAGCATATTGGGCACCTACCGACCTGGGCAGTTCCTCTTTCAGTATCTTATCATTTTGCCTTTTCATAGTGTTCATGGGGTTCTCAAGGCAAGAATACTGAAGTGGTGTGCGATTCCCTTTCCAGTGGACCACATTCTGTCAGACCTCTCCACCATGACCCGCCGTCTTGGGTGGCCCCACACGGTATGGCTTAGTTTCACTGAGTTTGACAAGGCTGTGGTCTGTGTGATCAGATTGACTAGTTTTCTGTGATTATGGTTTCAGTGTGTCTGCCCTCTGATGCCCTGTCACAACACCTACTGTCTTACTTGGGTTTCTCTTACCTTGGACGTGGGGTATCTCTTCACAGCTGCTCCAGCAAAGCACAGTCGCTGCTCCTTACCTTGGATGAGGGGTATCTCCTCACTGGCCGCCCCTCCTGACCTTGAACATGGAGTAGCTCCTGTGTGCCCTCCTGCATCCATGCATCCTCTGCTTCTTGGACATGTTTGTTTCTATGTAAAAACATCACATATGTTCTTTTCCCAGAGCAGATTTTTCATCTCAAAACACTAATATTAGAGAGGGCATCATTACTTATCTTCAGGGCTACAAACATTTGGGGAAAACAAGATTTCTCTGCTGTATACTTGTAAGTGTGCCACCTTGTTCCTTTTGTGACTTATGAATGCATTTATTCCAATTCTCATTAATGAATCATCCTCCATGGTGACAATGTTTATTAACGACATTGGAAAAGTGGGCTTCTGGATCTATGATATTGTTTCTGGGAATTCTCCTCTGAAATTGTAGCATCAAGCAAATGTTTCTCTTGTTCTTTTTTTTTTTTCTTTTTTGTTTGACCTGCCCAATATTTATTTATTTATTTATTTTTACCTCATTCTCGATAGGACATGCCATACAGTTCACAATGGCTGTAGATATCTTTTGAAAAATTAATAAAATTAAAAAGTAGTAAAACAAATGTCTTGAAGAAAATTTGATTTTTAATATTTGTGGTTGTGAAGTTTATTGGATAAAAATGGACTGCCATGAAAATAACACAGTCTAACCAGTGTTGGAGAAGACTCTTGAGAGTCCCTTGGACTGCAAGGAGATCCAACAAGTCCATTCTGAAGGAGATCAGTCCTGGGATTGCTTTCACAGGAATGATGCTAAAGCTGAAACTCCAGTACTTTGGCCACCTCATGCGAAGAGATGACTCATTGGAAAAGACTCTGATGCTGGGAGGGATTGGGGGCAGGAGGAGAAGGGGATGACAGAGAATGAGATGACTGGATGGCATCACTGACTCGATGGATGTGAGTCTGAGTGAACTCTGGGAGTTGGTGATGGACAGGGAGGCCTGGCGTGCTGCGATTCATGGGGTCACAAAGAGTCGGACACAACTGAGCAACTGAACTGAACTGAACTGAACCTCTCACTTACCATACATTGTTCAAGCAAGGATGACTGTATATTTCATATTTTTAAAAAGGAAGGAAGGAATAATTTTCAGATATTAAACACTAAAACCAATCCAAAAAGATTGAGAAGAAAATACTGAGGGTATTTGAAGATATATTTATGGTATAAATACTAATTGAATATGATAGCCTTTTTTTTTTAATTTTTGAGTAAATGAAAACCAAAAGAGTGATATGTTTCTACCTGTTTCCTATTTCCTTGCTACTCAAAATCTAGTTTAAGGTTCAGCAATGTTTGTAACACCTGGAGGCTTTATTGGAAATAAATTCAGGCTCCACCCCAGACGTGAGGAAGCTAAATCTTCACTTTAATAAGATCCCCGGGTGATTCATATACACAAAAGTTTGAGCAACATTGCAAGTTAAGTGTCTTCTGTGTGTACCTACAGAACTTGGTTACTTAATATTCAATGAGACATTTTAGTTATGTAGATCACAGTACCCATACATTTTCATAAAGCTCTTGTTGTGTAGTAAAAGAAAAAGTGGTAAAAAATGTTTTAGGGAGGTCAAGCGTATTTCTTTGAAAAGTGACATGTGTTTAAATAAAACAAATAGCTTCTCAGTATTTGGTTTGTGTGCAAGGAAGAGTCATCTGAAGGACTGAATAAAATATATTGAGAGACTCCCAGCACCAGGAAATTGGAATACCCTGAATTTTCACTTCACCTGAGTGCAGACCAAGTAAATATTGTCTCTTTTATTAACTGTGAAGCTCTAATGAGGTGAAGAAATACTCAGAGAGGCCTTCTTTGAGAGTAATTTCACTTTCACCTGTTTCCATGAACTTCTTACCATTATATTCAAAAAATCAAAATTTATGAAGACATATTTTTTCTGTAAATATACCCAATAGTGTTGTAGCAGCACATTTCAAAACAGTCCAGACAGTGCAAGCAAAGACCATGTCTAATAACAGTCAAACAGCTCAATATTTTGTAGAAATGAGAATTCCTATTAAATGACCGTGGTCAGTTGTGGTGTCCACACCTGCAAATGTTGATGCTCTTTTTTCATTGCTTCTGGAATGTTTTCCTCTTACAAGAAGAAAAGAGAGAGGAAAAAGAAAGTCTGGGTTGTATTAGTTCATAGTTAATAACGCTGAACTCAGAGAAGGCAGTGGCAGTTAATAAAATAACTAAAATAATAAAATAAAATAAAAATTTTATTTTTATGACTTCTTATTGTTCTATTTTATTCAGCATGTGTCTTGTCTGTGCATAGAGTTTGCATGTGTGTATATATATATATATATCGGAGAGGGCAATGGCACCCCACTCCAGTACTCTTGCCTGGAAAATCCCATGGAGAGAGGAGCCTGGAAGGCTGCAGTCCATGGGGTTGCTGAGGGTCGGACACGACTGAGCTACTTCACTTTCACTTTTCACTTTTCACTTTCATGCATTGGAGAAGGAAATGGCAACCCACTCCAGTGCTCTTGCCTGGAAAATCCCAGGGATGGGGAAGCCTTGTGGGCTGCCGTCTATGAGGTTGCACAGAGTCGGACACGACTGAAGTGATTTAGCAATAGCAATAGCAAATACATATGTGTATATATACATATATAATGTATATATATGTGTGTATATATGTCTGTACATAAACACATAGATAAATAAATAGGTAACAGTCAGAAGGAGTATATACACTGAATTAAATTAGAACTCAGTTCTAATCCCTAATCCCTGGAAGCCTCTCAAGTTGATAGCTCATTTCTTTTAAATGCTGAATGATTTTCCGTTGTTTGAAGAGTAGCACAAATGATTTATCCATTCACCTACTGAAGGACATCTTAGTTGTTTCCAACTGAGTGAAGCTGCTATAAACATTCATGTGCAGATTTTTGTGTGGATATAAGTTTTCAGTTAATTTGGGTAAATACCAAGGAGGGTGGTTGCTGGGTCATATTGTAAGAGTATGTTTAGTTTTGTTTTATAAGAAATATTCAAGTTATCTTTTAGCATGGCAGTACCATTTTGCATTCTCACCAGCAATGAATGAAAGTTTTCAGTGATGCCAAAAAAAAAAAAAACTGTAAAGAGTATTTTACTTTCCTGAACTTGACAACAGATGCATATTTGTGGCCTTAAAATGAAAACATGTATATCAGTTTAATGTATCTGCTCTAACTTTTTAAGAACCAATCTAAATAATGCCACAAACATTTTAGAAGACAATTATGCATTAATTGACTGATCCAAAATTGCTTAAGCTAATCTGCAAACTGGGGCTTCCCTGGTGACTCAGTGGAATCCACCTGCAATGCAGGAGACCCAGGTTCAATCCTTGGGTTGGGAAGACCCCCTGTAGGAGGGCATGGCAACCTACTACAGTATCCTTGCCTGGAGAATCCCATGAGGTCCAACTCTTTTGTGACCCCATGAACTGTAGCCTACCAGGCTCCTCTGTTCATGGGATTTCCCAATAAGAGCACTGGAGTGGGTTGCCATTTGCTTCTCTAGGGGCTCTTCCCAACCCAGGTATCGAACCCATGTCTCCTGCATTAGCCAGAGGATTCTATACCACTGAGCCACTGGGGAAGCCCTTACTGGCCTAGCAAGGAACATATTGACAAGGTAATTGTATATAAGAACAATAATTATAATTTTATAGACTTTGAGAGTTTGAGCCTTCTCCCTATAATACAACATCTGAAACGTGCATGTGTGTGTGTGTGTGTGTGTGTGTGTGAGTGTGTCTGCATCTGTCCAGAAATGTTGTGCTACAATCCATCTGAATAAATCAGGTCCAGTTGCCTTGGGAAAATGTACAAATGGTTGGTTAATTTTGCCTTTGGGAAGGAATTTTAAAGTCAGTTGTGAGTGGAATACTTTCTAATTGTTTTTAATTTTTTAAAACTCAATAATCATATGCATATATATGATTGATTCATATAATTTATTGTCTTAAGACATTTCATGAGTGTTGTCTCCTTCTTCTCCTGATTCTCCAATTGCCTTTTACTGGAGGGTGTATGTCGAGACACCTCCTTTCCTGCTACCTAGAGATCACCACTGGCGATCAGTGAGCATGCTTTAAGATTCCCAGAGTCTGTTGTCTTGCAATCTCAGATACCAGTTGTAGAACAGACTCGGATATATTTCCTCGTATGAATGAGTTCCCTGTCACTAAGACCTTAATAGAACAAAAACATTTCTTGGACTTCCCTGGTGGCTCAGTGGTAAAGAATCTGCCTCCCAGTGCAGGAGACGTGAGTATGATCCCTGAACCAGGAAGATCCCACATGCCGCGGAGCCACTAAGCCCATACTTCACAAGTACTGAGCCTGTGCCCTAGAGACTGGGAGCCACAGCTGAAGCCCATGCGCCCTGGAGTCTGTGCTCCTCAACAAGAGAAGCCCCCACAATGAGAAGCCACAACTATAGAGTAGCCCCCACTTGCTGCCACTAGAGAAAACCCCCACAGCAAAAGAAGATCCAGCACAGCCAAAAATAAAGAAATAATTTTTTAAAATTCTTGAACCATTATTTCTAAATGTAGTGGAGTTCTAAAGACATTTATTGCTCTCTTTTTTCCCCATAAAAGAACTTTTATGCTCTGACATCAAGTGTATCACATATTCAGGTTTTCCAGGTGGTTCAGTGGTAGAGAACCTGCTTGCCAAGTGGGAGACAGAGGCTCAATCCCTGAGTCAGGAAGCAACCAACTCTAGTCTTCTTGCCTAGAAAATCTGATGGACAGAGTAGCCTGTCGGGCTACAGCCCATGGTGTCACCAAAGAGTCAGACACCACCTGGAGACTAAAGATCAATAGCATACCATGTATTCACTTTATTCTGCCATGCCTAGACACACTGCCCAGGATTACATTCCTTTCTTAATTCTTGTAGACACTACTTTTTAACCTTGAAAAAGAGTTTGCAATTTAATTGCAACTTCATATAAATGTCATTTCTTTCAAAATTCAAACAATGGTTAGTTAGAATCACAAATTAGTTCTCAATTATTTAATTGGTAAATGTTAATTTTTGTCAAAAATTAATCAGATGTTAATTGACTGCTTCCTTTATAATGCTCAATTTTTTAAATGTTCTGAACATCCATTGTCATCTTCTAAATATGTCAAGTTTTTATTATGCACTCCTTTCTTTAGACTTTCATTAAAGGACAGAGTTTAAGGCATTAGGATTTATAGCCAAATTAAATAAATATGTATTTCTGTTTTTAAAAACATACTTAGTATATGTAATATATATAAATGTATAATGAATAGTACATAGCCATATCCTTGGTCTTCTATCACTCTTTATGAAGAAGGACAGGTCACACTTGCTCTCTCTCAGGGCTAAAGACCTCTCATAATTTAGATCTCAGGGGAAGATCTGATTATCATGAATTATTTCCTGGAGCCTAATTCTTCAAGGGGGGCAGACACATGCTTCTTTAGTCTCCCCTCCTCCCTGCCTCCCTCCCTCCTTTCCTTAATTTCTAAATCATGATCTATCACTGAAAAGTGTGCAAATATTTACTAAGGGCACATAATATGCCCTTCAATAAATATTTGTTGAATAAGTGAATGCTATTTTATTAATTTTAATTGTGTGTGGAATTGGATGTGGTAGTCTATTACTCCTAGGTGAGAGTAATATGTAATTTTCTTACCTGCGGTGAGTGTTCCTATGTGTATGCATCTTCAAAGTAGCTTTGAACCATTTGAAAAATTATGTAAAAATTGAAAAAAAATTATTTGTGGTCAGTAGTCCTTTTCTGTAAAGTAACACATAGTAACTATTTGTGGCTCTGGAGACCAGACAGAGATTTTTGCAGCAGCTACTTCTGCCTTGGTAGCACAAAGGCAGTCATGGACAGTATAGAAACAAATTAGCTGGGTGTGTTTCAATAAAACTTTGTTTACAAAACAGGCAGTAGGCCAGTAAGTAGTTTGTCTGATTCCTGTCTTAAATACTTAAAATGTTGGATTAAAATATATATGTATAATCAAAGAAAAATAAATGTTATTGTTTATTAACACTATAGACAATTTTCAGATTTTATTAAATTCATAAAGATTATCTAGATTAAGACTGTTAAACTAGTCAAAAACGTCTTTGCCATGAATATCTTGTACTTAGGATTACATCTCATTAGTAAATCTTTTATCTTCTGAAATGAAAATATATGAGCTTATTGAATTCATATACCTGGGCTCTGACCCTAAAGAAGAGAGACTGCTGATCAATCATTGTGATATTCACTAACCTAGCAATCTACTTGTATGTTATACAGATTTGTGGAAAGATTTTCAATTAAATATAAATCATTTTGTTATGGTTTTTGATAAAAGTATTATTCTTAGTGGCTATTTTAAATGCAACTAAGTAAAATAGAAAGATAAAAAGAAATGAGAACCTAAAATAAATTGAGTTGGTTGAAGTTACACACTGTATATATGTATGTATATTTATATATACACACACAGATAGATGCAAGTCTCTTTTATTTTAAAACATTTAAGTTATATAAAAAGCTCAAAATATTTTTTAAAAATTTAGCAACACAGCAAACTACTTCTCCAGTTAAATTAAGATGAACCATCCCAGTGCATACCAGCAGTGAAACCCCTACAGTTTAGCTTTTCCTCTTTTGAGAAATAATTCAAGTATTTGTGTGTTACTTTAATTCATCCTGAAAGTGTAAGTCCTATACTATTGTTAGAGAAAATACAAAAGCTATATTAGGTTCTAATCATCTATAACTCAGCTCTTCCTAGAAGCTAATGTACAAATTGGATTAAATTGTAGAAAATCTTATCGTACGTGTGAAAACAACTGTATTACTATTTTTGCTAATTGAGATGGATTTTCATCCTCTGGGAAGTACTAATTCTCAAGAGAAATATAGCATTCCTTCTCGTGTTGACAAAGGTTTACATTTCTGCTGAAGGATTTGAATTCTGGAGCCAGATTTCCTGGGTTCAACTGGTAGTTTGAGCAAAACTCATAAGGTTTTTGCAACAGAGTATCTAAGCTGAAAGGCAGGAAGAACAAAAGCATTGTGGTTACCTTATTATTTTGTGACAATTTAATCTGAATCATAAGGAACTCCCGTGTTCTTGCCTGGAGAATCCCATGGACGGAGAAGCCTGGTGGGCTGCAGTCCATGGGGTCACACAGAGTCAGACATGACTGAAGCAACTTAGCAGCAGCAGCAGCAGCAGCAGCATAAGGAACTATTAATAAATTCATATGTGCGTCCTTGTTTTTCCTTAGAATTCACTGTGAGTGTGTATTAGAGAATTACTTCGACCAAATCAGAACATAAAAAAAAAAAAAAACAGAAACAAACTTTTAAAGATTGTCTTCAGCTCACGACATGAGTGTTGTCCTCAGCTCAGCTGGGAAAAGCCCCTTCTCTCCAAGCATCCACTTTACACCCAGTTCTTCAAAGCCCAGTGCTCAGTGCTGCACCCCTGACCACCTGAAGCCTGGCTAGAGATTCTGGGTTTCCCCGGGGTGTGTGCGCTAAGTCGCTTCAGTCGAGTTGGACTCTTTGTGACTCTATGTACCCTAGCCAAGGCTCCACCGTCCATGGGATTCTCCAGGCAAGAATACTGGAGTGAGTTGCTATGCCCTCCTCCAGGGGATCTTCCCAACCAGAGACTGAACCCATGGTTCTTACCTCTACTGCATTAGCAGGTGGGTTCTTTACCATTAGCGCCACCTCGGGTTTTCGCTGCCTCTCCTAAAATCTGCAGACGCATTTGCTAGATCCCAAACTAAGATCATGGCATCTGGCCCCATCACTTCATGGGAAATAGATGGAGAAACAGTGGAAACAGTGTCAGACTTTATTTTTGGGGGCTCCAAAATCACAGAAGATGGTGATTGCAGCCATGAAATTAAAAGACTCTTACTCCTTGGAAGGAAAGTTATGACCAACCTAGATAGCATATTCAAAAGCAGAGACATTACTTTGCCAACAAAGGTCCGTCTAGTCACGGCTATAGTTTTTCCAGTAGTCATGTATGAATGTGAGAGTTGGACTGTGAAGAAAGCTGAGTGCTGAAGAGTTGATGCTTTTGAACTGTGGTGTTGGAGAAGACTCTTGAGAGTCCCTTGGACTGCAAGGAGATCCAACCAGTCCATTCTGAAGGAGATAAGTCCTGGAAGTTCTTTGGAAGGAATGATACTAAAGCTGAAACTCCAGCACTTTGGCCACCTCATGCAAAGAGTTGACTCATTGGAAAAGACTCTGATGCTGGGAGAGATTAGGGGCAGGAGGAGAAGGGGATGACAGAGGATGAGATGGCTGGATGGCATCACCGACTTGATGGACGTGAGTTTGAGTGAACTCCGGGAATTGGTGATGGACAGGGAGGCCTGGTGTGCTGCAATTCATGGGGTCACGAAGAGTCAGACGAGACTGAGTGACTGAATGGAACTGAACTGAACTGAAGTGATTTTTGTCCCATTCATGTCTGAGGAACACGGCTGTAAGAGAGCTGTGTGTATTACTAATGTGCCAAGTGGCTTTAGCCATGTTCAACTCTTTGCGACCCCATGGACTGTAGCCCTCCAGCCTTCTCTGTCCATGGAATTCTCCGGGCAAGAATACTGGAGTGGGTTGCCATGCCCTCCTCCAGGGGATCTTCCTGACCCAGGGATCAAAAACACGTCTCTTATGTCTCCTCCATTGCCAGGCGGGTTCCTGACCACTAGCACACCTGGGAACTCCGTATTACCAGTGCCGGGTACAAGTATTCCTTCAATCCCATCACTAGGGTACAGCAGTCAGATGACAGAAAAGTGTCTGAAAGCTCATCCCTACGTCCTTGGAGAAGGAGTATCGCATGAAGGGCCGTGAGTGCTGCAGTCAGCGTGAGAGATGGCCAGTGCTTTGGACTTTGTGCAGTATTTGCACAGTGAAAGTGCTAATACAAGAAGAAGGTCAATAGTTAACTTGTTGATCCTTTCTTTCAGGGAGTATAATAATAATAGCTCGTCTATTCCTGGTCCTACCAAGTGCCCATTTTCTTGTTTCTCTTCTTGTTTCAAGTTGGGGATTCCTAGGAATTCAGGATTAGCTCATTATTCACAACAGTTGCACAGAAAACCTGAACAATTGATGATATTATAAAATGTACATCACTTAATAGAGCAGAAGTAACTTTCTACCAATTCCATACTTCCATGACTTTGGCAATCAAATAACTATTGATTACTAAAACTACATACTTTTATTTCTTAAATCATTTATTCAACTAGAATTATGTTTCCAAAAATAAAGTAGCTTTAATTCATTGTAATTAAAATTTTATGTTTCTAGATTACAAATTATTTCTCTTAGAGCTGAATTTTTAATAGTTTTTGGAATAAAAATGTGAAATATATTCTTAATTTACTTTTTTATGTTTACATTTACTCTAATTTTTATTTTTGTGAAAACATTATTATTATGATCACTTGGAATATAATCACATTTTACTTTTTAATTCTTTAGTTTCTTTTTTTTTTTTTGGTACATTGAATTCTTTTCACTATTTGTTTATTAGAAATAGTTATATCAAAGGTGATAAAAAACATAAGATTAGATTTATTAATTATACTTGGTTGATGACCTCTAAAAGGCACATTTACTTATTTCAAAGATTTGAAGAAATATGTTTTTATGAGGTTGCATTTATTTTTTTAATGGGCATATAGTTTTCTTTAGTTTATTTCTAAAATATTAAATAAAATTCTTGGTAACAATATAATTGACATTGGTGAAATAGTGGCATATAATAAATCATGTTGAATGAATATTTAGTCATTTATTATATGTATATTTTTTCTTTCTTGTCCAAACATTGCTCTCCCAAAAAGATAACACCTAGATATGAGTAAAAATAAAACCATTCAGACATCTTAACCTTACATGCTGTTCAGTTTTACTCTTATAAAAGTGAATTGGTAAAGGAAAGAGAGGTCTTTCCTCATGGTTGAGTGGTAAAGAATCTGTTTGCCAATGCAGGAGATGGGTTCTATCCCTGGGTAGGGGAAGATGCCCTGGGGAGGGAAATGGCAACCCACTCCAGCATTCTTGCTGGGAAAATCCCATGGACAGAGGAGCCTGGTGGGCTACAGTCCATGGGGTCACAAAGAGTCAGACATGATTTACTGATTAAACAACCACAAGAGGAAGGAGAATAGAACGTGTTTTTCTTACAATGTGTTGGCCTCATTTACCCCTTGTAGGTATCTGGAGACAAAATATCACGTGGGCTTCTCTTTGTACCCAGCCTGAGTAAACGTGAGTGGGCGATCTGGCTTCCTGTCCTAGCTCCTTCCTGCTTCACTTCATCTCCTCCTGTCTAACTCCATTGCGTTGTTTTCTGTCCATCTCTTTCCCTGGCCACATTGCCTCTTCTCTGCCTCTCCCTTCTTAGCACCTTATCCTCCCCTCCTCTTGTCAGTAATCTGCATCAAAAGTAAGAGAGATGAAAATGTGAACTTTAAAGAAACGCTGGTTGAGTGTATCTCACCACATTACTGTACTTGTTTTTCTGCAATCCCTGACATAAAATTAAACCCTTTAATAGGCAACTATCAGGGGTTTTGCCCTTTCAAATTGTGAGTAAGTATCCACCAGTTGACCACACACAAAGCAAGCCATCAATTGAGATGTGTGAATTCAATGATATTTATGAGCTCTTAAGAGGATCCTTAATGATGAGATTAATTGACCCGATGACTCCTGAAATGAGATCCATTCAACATAACAGACAGATAATCCCATAAAGGAGGCAAATGCTTCCCTTGAGATCAGCCTCCCAGAGGCTTGAAAGATCAGTTTCTAAAGAAAGGATTTAAAAATGACTTCCTGTCATCCATTTAATGTATAATACACATGTTCAGAGGGTGACTGAGTGGACTAGAGGGAATAAATCGTACTTAACATTTAGGTCATAGAGAGATTGGTACAGATCATAGAGTTTTGTAAATTATTTGGGATTAATCAACCTATTTGTGTTCTGGTCACAAATTTACCCATCCCTGTGAGGCCAAGTCTAGCACTGAGTCCTGAGTAATGAGCTTTTTAGTTGTAGCCTTCTCTATCATCAATGTATCCTTTTACTAAAGCATCTTAATATGCTTACACAATTTAGTAGAGAATGGAGACTCAGTAGTTTCTTCTTTCTATAAGGGTTAGAACCATGCAGTTCTGGATGTGTCTGCTAACTATAAAATGTGGTGTTGTGCTGTGCTTAGTCGCTCAGTCATGTCTGACTCTTTGTGACCCCATGGACTGTAGCCCTCCTCTGTCCATGGGGATTCTCCAGGCAAGAATACTGGAGTGGGTTGGCATGTCCTCCTCCAGGGGATCTTCCCAACCCAGGGATTGAACTCAGGTGTCCTGCATTGCAGGCTCATTCTTTACTGTCTGAGTCACCAGGGAAGCTCATAAAATGCAGTAGGGATTACTAAATTGAATCTATCAGTGCTAGGACAATGTGACATAATCGAAGCATATGGTTTTCAGGCCTGTGTTTACCATTACCTAGCTGTGTGGCCTTGTGCAAATATTTTAACTCTCTGAATCTTGATTTGCTCAACCAGTAAATTGGAATGATAACAATATTTGCTTGGGTTCACTTACAGTGATATGGTGAATATCGAAAGAATTTAAAACACAAAATCATTGTAGAAACGAGACTAATATGCTCTGGCATGCAGTGTATGAATGGATTATCCTAGAGTAACTTTCATCAGTCACATACACTAAGAGACAACCTTACCTATCCTTACCTCTTCAGTGTCTAACTTGGGTCCTAGACCCGAAGTTGGGAAAGATTGAAGGCAGGAGGAGAAGGGGACGACAGAGGATGAGATGGTTGGATGGCATCCCTGACTCAATGGACATGAGTTTGAGTTAACTCCAGGAGTTGGTGACAGACAGGGAAGCAGGGCATGCTGCAGTCCATGGGGCTGCAAAGAGTCTGACACAACTGAGCCACTGAACTGAACTTGGGTCCTAGGACCAATGACTTGCTATAAAACAATCTTAGAGAGTCAAATACCACAAAGTCCAAAATACTGTGTCACTGAAATGTCTTGAGACTTATGTTACCGATTAAAAGCTGAGTGAGTAGTATATGCCCCAAATGTGGCTAGCTGTTTAAGGAACAAAAATAAACCAAATTTTGTGTATATGTACCACAGCTTTCTTATCCATTCATCTGCTGATGGACATCTAGGTTGCTTCCATGTCCTGGCTATTATAAACAGTGCTGCGATGAACATTGGGGTACACGTGTCTCTTTCCCTTCTGGTTTCCTCAGTGTGTATGCCCAGCAGTGGGATTGCTGGATCATAAGGCAGTTCTATTTCCAGTTTTTTAAGGAATCTCCACACTGTTCTCCATAGTGGCTGTACTAGTTTGCATTCCCACCAACAGTGTAAGAGGGTTCCCTTTTCTCCACACCCTCTCCAGCATTTATTATTTGTAGACTTTTGGATGGCAGCCATTCTGACTGGTGTGAAATGGTATCTCATAGTGGTTTTGATTTGCATTTCTCTGATAATGAGTGATGTTGAGCATCTCTTCATGTGTTTGTTAGCCATCTGTATGTCTTCTTTGGAGAAATGTCTATTTAGATCTTTGGCCCATTTTTTGATTGGGTCATTTATTTTTCTGGAGTTGAGCTGTAGGAGTTGCTTGTATATTTTTGAGATTAGTTGTTTGTCGGTTGCTTCATTTGCTATTATTTTCTCCCATTCTGAAGGCTGTCTTTTCACCTTGCTAATAGTTTCCTTTGATGTGCAGAAGCTTTTAAGTTTAATTAGGTCCCATTTGTTTATTTTTGCTTTTATTTCCAATATTCTGGGAGGTGGGTCATAGAGGATCCTGCTGTGATGTATGTCAGAGAGTGTTTTGCCTATGTTCTCCTCTAGGAGTTTTATAGTTTCTGGTCTTATGTTGAGATCTTTAATCCATCAGCAGATGAATGGATAAGAAAGCTGTGGTACATATACACAATGGAGTATTACTCAGCCATTAAAAAGAATACATTTGAATCAGTTCTAATGAGGTGGATGAAACTGGAGCCTATTATACAGAGTGAAGTAAGCCAGAAGGAAAAACACCAATACAGTATACTAACGCATATATATGGAATTTAGAAAGATGGTAACGATAACCCTGTATACGAGACAGCAAAAGAGACACTGATGTATAGAACAGGCTTATGGACTCTGTGGGAGAGGGAGAGGGTGGGAAGATTTGGGAGAATGGCATTGAAACATGTGAAATATCATGTATGAAACAAGATGCCAGTCCAGGTTCAATGCACGATGCTGGATGCTTGGGGCTGGTGCACTGGGACGACCCAGAGGGATGGTATGGGTAGGGAGGAGGGAGGAGGGTTCAGGATGGGGAACACATGAGAAATAAAGGAATAAAAAATTTAAAAAATTAAAAAAAAAAAACAAAACCAAATTTTGTGATTGGTTAAGTGAAGTATCCTGGAAGCACAAGACTTGGATTCCCCTCAGATTACTGAGGAGTTACAGGGTGAGGGTCAGTTAATGCAAAGGGCATTGTGACTCTCTTAAGTGTTGATGTTGAAATGTGTGGCTTGTATCATGTGAGTGAAATGTTCTTAGGCAGGTGAATAGCAGGTGAGTGAAAGGTTTCTCACTCATGTCTGACGCTTTGCAACTCCATGGACTATCAGTTCAGTTCAGTTCAGTCCTTCAGTCATGTCCAACTCATTGCGACCCCATGGACTGCAGCATGCCAGGCCTCCCTGTCCATCACCAACTCCTGGAGTCCACCCAAACCCATACCATTGAGTCGGTGATGCCATCCAGCCATCTCATCCTCTGTCGCCCCTTCTCCTCCTGCCCTCAATCTTTCCCAGCATCAGGATCTTTTCAAATGAGTCAGGTCTTCGCATCAGGTGGCCAAAGTATTGGAGTTTCAGTTTCAACATCAGTCCATCCAATGAACACCCAGGACTGATCTCCTTTAGGATGATTTCCCTGCAGTCCAAGGGACTCTCAAGAGTCTTATCCAACACCACAGTTCAAAAGCATCAATTCTTTGATGCTCAGCTTTCTTTATAGTCCAACTCTCACATCCATACATGACTACTGGAAAAACCATAGCCTTGACTAGATGGACCTTTGCTGACAAAGTAATGTCTCTGCTTTTTAATATGCTGTCTAGGCTGGTCATAACTTTTCTTTCAAGGAGTAAGCGTCTTTTAATTTTATGACTGCAATCACCATCTACAGTGATTCTGGCGCCCAGAAAAATAAAGTCAGTCACTGTTTCCACTGTTTCCCCATCCATTTGCCAAGAAGTGATGGGACCAGATGCTATGATCTTAGTTTTCTGAATGTTGAGCTTTAAGCCAACTTTTTCACTCTCCTCTTTCACTTTCATCAAGAGGCTCTTTAGTTCCTCTTCACTTTCTGCCTTCAGGGTGGTGTCATCCGCACATCTGAGGTTTTGATATTTCTCCCGGCAATCTTGATTCCAGCTTGTGCTTCCTCCAGCCCAGCATTTCTCATGATGTAATCTGCATATAAGTTAAATAAACAGGGTGACAATATACAGCCTTGATGTACTCCTTTTCCTATTTGGAACCAGTCTGATGTTCCATGTCCAGTTCTAACTGTTGACTATACAGTCCATGGAATTCTCCAGGCCAGATTACTGGAGTGGATAGCCTATCCCTTCTCCAGCGGATCTTCACAACCTAGGCTTTGAACTGGTGTTTCCTGCATTGCAGGCAGATTCTTTACCAACTGAGCTATCAGGGAAGCCCTGAATCCTGTGAGTGAAAGGTTCTAAGGTAGGTGAATAGCAGGTAAGTGTGTGCAAAGGACAGAGGGGAGGAAGGGAAATAGGTGATTTGAGGATCCTCTGAGAGTTTTGTATTTCTGCACTGAGGGAAAATGGCATTGATATTGACATTCCTATCAGCTAACACGAGTTTTCTTCAAGTTGGGTAGAATGGACAAGTGCAAGGTTATGTGAGAGAGGGCTTTCACAGAGAATGAAAGTTCAAACATAATGGAGTTTATCTTGGATGCAACAAAAGCCTTTGGAAAAACTTTATCAAAACTGTTTTAGAAAGAAATCATATTCAGAAAAGCCTAAGTCATAGAGAATGAAATGGAAGAAGGGAGACCAATTTAGGTTTCATAATAATCCAAGTGGGAGAGGAATAAGAGCTCCAGGTAAGATGTAGGGGTGAAGAAGGAAGTATTATATCTAAATTATTTAATAGATACTGATATATTGCTTATCATTTTGATGTGCAATGTGATGGAGAGGAAGGCTCTGAATTTTTGGTGCAAGTACATAGCAATAGCTATTTAAATAAAAATTTCAAAATGAGGACAGGGTTTTAGTTTTGCATATTTTGATTTTGAGGGATCTAAATGACAAGCCACCTCCAATAAGGATGTGAAGATTATACAGTTTCTCTATTGGACAGAAATCTGGTCTGGGAATAAAGGGTCAGAGTTTTTTTGACACAGGAGAGAGCTGAGTCAGCGGGGTAAGTGAGATGACCTCGGAAATCTCTGGATACAGACAAGAAAGAGTAGCCTCCAGGAAACCTGTGAGACTCCAAGACATATGGAGGAACAGAAGAAAACGTCGTGGGCAGTGAAGCAAAAGTAGGTAGGAGGAGAGAGCTATTTTTGCAATTCTGGTCTGACCTGAAAATCATTCTGTCGTTCTGATTGATTATATTCTAGTTTTACTTTATTTATTTTCTATGGAAAAGTCTAGAGGCTCATCCTAAACCTACTTGGACAATTTATGTCTGTATCCTAGGTGAAAAACCAGGTCCCCGTTGAAATGTTCAATATGAATTGTCTTGGAAATATTTTTTAATAAAATAATCAATTATAAGGTGCATGAAAAAAAAAAGAAATCCTTTTTAAAAGGATACAATATTCTTTTGATGATTGCCTCACACGCACACATACGCTATTCAGGAAAGAATGTGTTAGAATTACATCTGAAATTACAATATGATTACTTCACAGAGCATGCTCTCAGGTTGTGAAGGAAGCTAAAAGATAACATCTGTGCTCAGTAAGCATTTCCACCAACCATCCAGTGAGCGTCAAAACGCTGACACAGCAATGTGAGAAATCAAGGTTATTTACTTCCATGTTAATTCTTTGTTAGGCGGGTCTGTTCCTTTCAGCCCCACATATTTTTCTTTTTTTCTTTCGTATTCTACCAGCTCTTTCAGTCCCAGATTGAAGGTTGTTGGTTCCTACATACCCTCATCATTTAAGCTCTATTAATTCTGTAACCATGTGGACACTTTTGGCCTCAAACAGCAACCTGGGTAAAATGTTTTACTGTTACTGTAAGTTTTAGTCTCTGATGTAACAAGAAATCTGGACAGAGGCAATTCCAGCGTTGGCTAATTTAGTCTCAACAACATCACCAAGTGTATGAGCTTTTTTCTCTGCCTCACTCTTAAGTGTTAGAAAAGCCTTGATCAAATCAGAAAGCGCATTTAAGACAGTTCTCTCTATGATGCAAAGGTGACTTCACAGTTAAGCCATCATCAAAGGCAGGTCCAAGAAAGAGGATTTGAGGTAGTGAACTTTACAAGAGTTTCCTTGATGCCTCACTGGTAAAGAATCGGTCTGCAATTCAGGAGCTGTAGGTTCGAACCCTGGCAGGGGTAGATCCCCTGGAGGAGGGCGTGGACAGAGGATCCTGATGGGCTACAGTCCGCAGGGTCTCAAAGAGTCAGACATTACCGAAATGACAGCACACACTGCAATGAAAATTAGTTAAGAAAAAAATTCAGAAAGAAAGAAATTATATTACCTAACGTCTTTCTCTCTTTTTCCTTCTGTGGGTATAGAATTCAGCAGTTCAAATTTCTCCTTCCCCTCTTAAACTTGAATCCTGAGGAGAGATCAAATTCAAATCAAATTATGTTCTATTGGTCACAAAAATCTATTCATATTATTTATTACACAGGAGGTATTTAAACATCTGGTTTAGCCAACTTAGACTTTTATGGATTTCACATTTCTCATTTCCTGAAGATGCTCACAGCATTGGGCAATTTTACTTTAAAAGATACAGTTTACTTCTCAATCAGTTCCTTCCTGTGAATTTTTTTCAGTTTAAAAAAAAAGAACGAGAGGCTTTAAGTCTCTGTCCTCTTCATACTCAGTTTTTGTACTTTGAATACAGTTTGCCAGATTAAAACAAACTGGAGAAATTAACTGCTAACTGCTTGCCTAGAAAAGTTTTTCTTGTAATTTTGTTAAGAGTCAGTGATGAATGATAATAGTGTATACATTTTACAACCTGCTTCTTAGTACAGTTCAGTTCAGTTCAGTCACGCAGTCGTGTCCGACTCTTTGCGACCCCATGAATCGCAGCACGCCAGGCCTTCCTGTCCATCACCAACTCCCAGAGTTCACTCAGACTCACGTTCATCGAGTCAGCGATGCCATCCAGCCATCTCATCCTCTGTCATCCCCTTCTCCTCCTGCCCCCAATCCCTCCCAGCATCAGAGTCTTTTCCAATGAGTCAACTCTTTGCATGAGGTGGCCAAAGTACTGGAGTTTCAGCTTTAGCATCCTTCCTTCCAAAGAAATCCCAGGGCTGATCTCCCTCAGAATGGACTGGTTGGATCTCCTTGCAGTCCAAGGGACTCTCAAGAGTCTTCTCCAACACCACAGTTCAAAAGTATCAATTCTTCGGCACTCAGCCTTCTTCACAGTCCAACTCTCACATCCATACGTGACCACAGGCAAAACCATACCCTTGACTAGACGAACCTTTGTCAGCAAAGTAATGTCTCTGCTTTTGAATATGCCATCTAGGTTGGTCATAACTTTCCTTCCAAGGAGTAAGCGTCTTTTAATTTCATGGCTGCAGTCACCATCTGCAGTGATTTTGGAGCCAAAAAAAAATAAAGTCTGACACTGTTTCCACTGTTTCCCCATCTATTTCCCATGAAGTGATGGGACCGGATGCCATGATCTTCGTTTTCTAAATGTTGAGCTTTAAGCCAACTTTTTCACTCTCCACTTTCACTTTCATCATTAGTTCCTCTTCACTTTCTGCCATAAGGGTGGTGTCATCTGCATATCTGAGGTTATTGATATTTCTCCCTGTAATCTTGATTCCAGCTTGTGTTTCTTCCAGTCCAGCGTTTCTCATGATGTACTCTGCATAGAAGTTAAATAAGCAGGGTGACAATATACAGCCTTGATGTACTCCTTTTCCTATTTGGAACCAGTCTGTTGTTCTAACTGTTGCTTCCTGACCTGAATACAAATTTCTCAAGAGGCAAGTCAGGTGGTCTGGTATTCCCATCTCTTTCAGAATTTTCCACAGTTTATTGTGATCCACACAGTCAAAGGCTTTGGCATAGTCAATAAAGCAGAAATAGATGTTTTTCTGGAACTCTCTTGCTTTTTCCATGATCCAGCGGATATTGGCAATTTGATCTCTGATTCCTCTGCCTTTTCTAAAACCAGCTTGAACATCAGGAAGTTCACGGTTCACATAGTGCTGAAGCCTGGCTTGGAGAATTTTGAGCATTACTTTACTAGCGTGTGAGATGAGTGCAATTGTGCAGTAGTTTGAGCATTCTTTGGCATTGCCTTTCTTTGGGATTGGAATGAAAACTGACCTTTTCCAGTTCTGTGCCACTGCTGAGTTTTCCAAATTTGCTGGCATATTGAGTGCAGCACTTTCACAGCATCATCTTTCAGGATTTGGGATAGCTCAACTGGGATTCCATCACCTCCACTAGCTTTGTTCATAGTGATGCTTTCCAAGGCCCACTTGACTTCACATTCCAGGATGTCTGGCTCTAGGTCAGTGATCACACCATCGTGATTATCTGGGTCGTGAAGATCTTTTTTGTACAGTTCTTCTGTGTATTTTTGCCATCTCTTCTTAATATCTTCTGCTTCTGTTAGGTCCATACCATTTCTGTCCTTTATCGAGCCCATCTTTGCATGAAATGTTCCCTTGCTATCTCTAATTTTCTTGAAGAGATCCCTAGTCTTTCCCATTCTGTTGTTTTCCTCTATTTCTTTGCATTGATTACTGAAGAAGGCTTTCCTATCTCTTCTTGCTATTCTTTGGAACTCTGCATTCAGATGCTTATATCTTTGCTCCTTTGCTTTTCGCTTCTCTTCTTTTCACAGCTATTTGTAAGGCCTCCTCAGAGAGCCATTTTGCTTTTTTGCATGTCTTTTCCATGGGGATGATCTTGATCCCTGTCTCCTGTACAATGTCACGAACCTCATTCCATAGTTCATCAGGCACTCTATCTATCAGATCTAGGCCCTTAAATCTATTTATCACTTCCACTGTATAATCATAAGGGATTTGATTTAGGTCATACCTGTATGATCTAGAGGTTTTCCCTACTTTCTTCAATTTAAGTCTGAATTTGGCAATAAGGAGTTCATCTTAGTACAAGGCTTCCCTGATAGCTCAGTTGGTAAAGAATCCACCTGCAATGCAGGAGACCCTTGTCCGATTCCTGGGTGGGAAGACCCCTGGAGAAGGGAAAGGCTCCCCACTCCAGTATTCGGGCCTGGAGAACTTCATGGACTGTTTAGTCCATTGGGTCGCAAGGAGTCAGATGCGACTGAATGACTTTCATGTTGATGCTGTCATGGATTTTGAAAAAAAGAATTAGAGAATCATGCAGAAGCAGCAGACTGTATTAAGAAGAGGTGGCAAGAATACACAAAAGAACTATATAAAAAAGATCTTCATGACCCAGATAACCATTGCATGTAAATCCATGGGATTGCAGAGTCAGAGGCCACTGAGCGAATTTCACTTTCTTAATACTTTCACCTTCTTAATATAGATGCTCTTAATTTTTACTTATGCCTAATAATTATTATTAAATCTACATTATCATGACAGAGTAGAAATATGATGCTCTTCATACAATAAATAAGGCCCTTTATCCCCTCTCACCTGGGCATGTCATAAATTCTGCAAGAACAGCTACTGAGTCTGAAAACATTCACTATTGCATTATTTGTGCAATCATTACTAAGTCACAGATTGCTAGCTGTTACAGGATGCAAAGCTGTATGAACTGTGCCATAGAGTTGCTAAGGATCTCATTTAGGAGACACAATAATCATATGAGGTCATCTTTCTTAGTCTAACATATGAGGCATCATACAGTTTGACCTACTCTATTTTTTTCGTCTCATCAGCTACCATTTCCCTGCACCGCAGCCCCAAGGAACCTCTCCCTGCTCTTGAAAGGTATAGACCCTGCCATGGCTTAGTGACTTTAAGTGTGGTTGTCTTTATACATGGAAGATACACGTCTCATGCTCCAAGAGCACCATTCATCTGCCATTCCAATACTCAGAAGTACACTCTGGACCTTAACCTACAGCTAAAGTGTCTCTTTTTACCTCCCATCTGTCTCTGTGCCTATCTCTGTCTCTTGTCTGTCTGTCTGTCTGTCTCTCTCTCTCACACACACACATTTCCCCAAAATCCCTTATCTATAAAAGTTTCCATGACTTAACTTCTCACAATGGAATTACGCTTTTCTTCTTTGTGGGTTCACATTGATTATTTTCAGACTGAAAACACTCCATACTAAATTGTATTTTTCCAGTGTCTGGCCAAAACTCTTTTCCTTCCAAGTCTCTCAGTCATGCCCATACTAGCCCTTCGGCATCTTCAAAACTTAATAAGTTAATCCTCTGCAGGACTCTACATCTATTCCAAATACTTAGCCCCTTCTTGTCTTCATTTCTTCCCATATATGTCAAACATTTCATGATCCTTCACTCATGTCCATAACTCAGTACAGCCCTTAATCTTTCCAATATATTGAGAAAATCCCTGACTCAACTTGATCATTCACTTTCTTCTTGCTTTGACTTTAGCTACTAACAATTGACCCAGGAAAAATCATATTTTAATGTATTATTGATTTCTAGTTTCTAATGCTCACTGGGGCTCCAAGAAGTCAACAAAACTTCCCTGTCCCTTCCTGGCAAGGATAGTTAATTAAAAACAGTATCACATTCTGCAATAACGGTGAACATTCATGCCCTCATTAAAGATATAAAGGAGGCCCATGCCTTGTGATATGTATCATATCTTCATTCGTTTGCCAATCCAGTTCTTCCAAGACTAGATGGAGCCTGGAGAATGACTGTGGGATAACTCAAGCTCATACAAATGTGTTCTTTTCCATTGCAAGAGGATCGGAAGAAAGAGGATCAGAAATAGTTCTCATTCATGTGGTATTGAAAATAATGCACATTAAGTGTAATGTTTCAGAGCTATGTTAACTCTGTCCTCTGTCACAATAGAGTCCGAAAATATCCAGACCATCTGGACATCCATTCAGAACATCAGGCATGGATGACATCATTCTCTTCAGGCAGGATGAACATGAGACGGTTTGCATGATGGAGGCTTTGCTAAGAAACATGTCCTGTAGTGGGTGGAAAATAAAGTTTTTAGAGAGCCCATGGGCAGGAGCATGCTAGGATATTACTTCTGAAGGTAAAGATAAATTACAACATTTTTCATGTCATTCTACAGAGTATGAATGATACTTGGTATTGCTCATAGATTCTAGGAGAAATTCAATCAAACTAGGAACTTGTTTGGGAGAATAGATCAAGTGAAATGGAAAGTTGCCTTCTTTGAATAGGGCCAAGAGGGGGAAAAAAAAGTTCTATGGCCTTCTCCTTGGGTCATATAATCTGAAAACTCCACGGTGATGAACATGCCAATTGTTAAAAAGGATGCAGTATGGAGTCTGTGCCAACAAAGGTCTATATAGTCAAAGCTATGATTTTTCCAGTAGTCATGTACAGATGTGAGAGTTGGCCCATAAAGAAGGCTGAGTGATGAAGAATTGAAGCTTTTGAACTCTAGTGTTGGAGAAGACTCTTGAGAGTCCCTTGGACAGCAAGGAGATCAAACCAATCAAACCTAAAGGAAGTCAAACCTGAATGTTCATTGGAAGGACTGATGCTGAAGTTGAAGCTACAAAACTTTGGTCACCTTATGGGAAGAGCCTACTCATTGGAAAACACCCTGATGATGGGAAAGATTGAGGACAGGAGGAGAAGAGGGTGACAGAGGATGAGATGGTTGGATGCACAAAGTTTAAAAAAACTCTGGTACATAGTGAAGGACAGGGAAGCCTGGTGTGCTGCAGTCCATGGAGTTGCAAAGTGTCAGACACAACAGCAACCGAACAACAACAATGGAGTCCATGACAAGTTTGAGAAGGAGAACTGCAAAGTGGAGTGTGGTTTTCTGGACTAAAGCCAGTTATCGCACCACAGAAAACTGCATGCTTTTTGAGGGGAAAAAAAAACAACACATGCTGCTATAACTTGTGGAGACTGAGCACTCAGCTATGGATCCCAGGAGACCACGCATCCCATTGTTTACCTAAGCTGGGTCCTGATGGGCTTACAGGTGGCAGTGGGTGTGCACAGCAGTGATTCATCACCATAGAGACATGGAATATCCAGGATGAAGCAGGACCAGAGGGCACAGACAGGATGCGTGAGACGACGGCCTAGAGCTCACTTCTCCCAGCGAGTTGCACTATAGCCTCATCGTTGACTGTCACCTGGGGTGACATGGGATGTCCTCTATGACTCATTGCAGGAGGCTGGAAGCTCCCATCCTCACAACCTAGATGAGTTGACTTGTGTCCCGAAGAGCAAATGGAGCAACGGGTGCTGTCATTGTCCATTGTCTCCCTTTTCCAAAAGCAATCCCCCGAGTGGGGAGGAAGTCTCATATGAAACAGTCTTTGAAATAGTTGGTCCTGAAACTGCAAAGAAGTGGAACAGAGTGGCCCAAAGGAATGAGTGGCCTAAACTCACACCTCCGTTCTAGAACCTACTTTTGGCTCACCCATGTGGGTAACTGATCATCTGCAGATGTTTGCTTCTCTAAGCGTTCCTCAGCTTCCCAGCCAGGTCAGACTCATCTCAGGGAAGCCTCAGCCACTCACTGTGCAAGGTGACAGTATAGGAGTCTGGCTGTGTCTACTGATGTGGGCTCTTCTGTCTGCAATGGAGCTCCCACCTGGCCCGCCACACTCTGTCAGGTCTGCAGCATAACCTGGTATCAGAAGGCCACTCAGTGTCTAGAGAAAGGAACAAGGACCTCACGCTTCAGCAGAGGAATGCTAACACCTCTTCAAAAGAAGAGCACGTGCCACGGAATATGTTGGCATGGCATCTTTGGAAAATCCCATCTGCCTCTTTCCAAACAATAGAAAGGTCCTCATTTCTTTTATTTAAAAAATAGCTAAACCTGCATCCATATGGCACTTTTCTCTTTCCTTCCTATGATAGGAAGGATTAAAAAAAAAAAAAAGACTCCTTCTTCCTTTCTAAAGCCAGCTCCCCATCTGCGTTCCAGAGCTGCTTCTTTGTTGCTTCCTCGGTGGTCTTTTTTTCTATAAGGTATGTCTTTATGTGTCGATCCCACACCCTTGAGAGTTTTGTTTCTAATATTATCTTCCAGTCCACACAAAAAGCTATATTTCTCCTCTTAAAAAAATCAAAAACAAGTCCACCATGTGACTCTAGGTGTCCCATCTCCTGCCTCACCTATTCCCTGCTCTTCTCAGCCAAATATCATCAAATATATAGACACTAAGAACATGTGTTTCCACGCCTTCCTTGCATTACTCAATCTACCGATGTTTTAGGATCCTGGCTGTGCCATTCCCATAAAGCTCACTTTTTGGGGACTTAACACAACTTCCTTGCAGTCAATACAGCTTTTGCTAATAATCATCCTTGAGTTCTCTTTGGCTGCTGGTGTCTGTGGGGTCTTCTTCCTTCCTCAATAATTGTCTCCATCCTCTCCTGACCTCTTTCATTCCTTTGAAGCTGCTTGTTTACGCGCTCTTCCTCTCTCCATATCTTAAATGATGAGATTCTTCATGCCTATTATCACCTCTCATCTTCTCGACTTAGAGTTTTCCTTGACAATTTCAAACCCTTACATATTTGTTCGTTGTCTATAACCCAGATTACTCCTAGATCTTTAGTCTGTGTCTCAGATCCTCAGAGTTGTTCTCCAATAAGCCTTCTTTTTATTCCACTGCAATTTAATCTGTGCCTAAGATTATACTTCTCATGGACTAATTTATAATGGATATAGCTCTCCTTATCCCACTGTCCAACCGTGTTCTGAGACTTGAGGTAACTCCTACTTCTGGTCCCAATTGACCTAGACATCCAAGTCTTGGATGAGTGCCCCCAGTATCTACCCTGAGATAATTTATTGGATCAAAGGCAGGTATCTATACATAGTCCTACATCATAGGGCTTGGCTCAAAAGATAAACTGTACCAATCAAATTTTGTTCAGGATTTTTCACTACGCCCTCAATGGGGACATTTTATTTGTCAAAGAATAGAATGAGGGTCCACATGCCATGTCATGCTAAAAATTATCTGTATAATTCAGCCTCTTGCAGATTCTTGAATTAGTTTTTGATGTCCCAGGAAAGTTGAGATGTGCTAACATTTCTGGCCAGGTATTCCTGAATGTCTTTCTCACCTCTGCATCTCTCCCTGTTCACTAGGTATCATCATCTCCATCGAGTGCTCCCAGAGGAAGTAATCATGCCTTCTAGTCATCACTGTTTTATGCTCAGTATTTCCAATGACCTTTGCAGTTCTTGTGATGTATTTGGGGGAACAGAACAGCACAGCTGGAAGTATAAGAAGAGAAATATTTTCAGATAAGACTAACATCTTATATCAGTTTTTTTATTTTTATTTTTTTGTTTTTTGTTTTTTTAAACAAGGAACTCTCTAAAGTAACCCTAGTTCATAGACTGCTTTTTTGAGGAATGGGGAAATGGAGCTCATAGGATTACAGGACTCTACAGATAAATTATTCAGCTAAACTTCAGGAGCACTGGAACAGAGTGCAAATCAGTTTAGGGAGCTGGGAATAGTCAGTTTCTCTCTGAGGTCTTCTTATTATGTCACTCCTTCACTTATTTTTTTTTAATTTCTTTATTATGTATCTTTTATTTATATTTTCTTTGCTCATAATTTATGCTTCTTTCTCACTTCTCTCTTTGGAGTCTCTTTATGTGTCTTTTAGTCTTACCAGATAGCTCACTTGGTAAAGAATCCACCTGCAATGCAGGAGACCCCGGTTAGATTTCTCAGTTGGGAAGATCCCCTGGAGAAGGGATAGGCTACCCACTGCAGTATTCTTGGGCTTCCTTGGTGGCTCAGCTGGTAAGGAATCCCGCCTGTAATGTGGGAGACCTGGGTTTTATCCCTGGGTTGGGAAGATCCCCTGGAGAAGGGAAAGGCTACCCACTACAGTATTCTGGCCTGGAGAATTCCATGGACTGTAGAGTCCATGGGGCCACAAAGATCTCTCAAATTTAATTTGCTGCACACTCACTTCTGTGATTAATATTTTCATGTTCATATTTCTAAGAAAATCTGATTAGATTAACCAACAATAAGCTCAGATTCATTTACAGAGTACATTCTAGGTGCTCTATTATCTCACAGAGATATCATTATCCTTATCATTATACCCATTTGTTGGAGGAAGAAACTGAAGCTCAGAGAAGTTATTTACCTTAGCCCAAGTTAAAAGAAAAAAAAGTTAAAGAGATAGAACTTGGATCCAGTTTCTCCGCCTGCTCTCCAAACACAAGCTTGCATATCTCATGATCCTACCGCAGTTTTCTCTGAGATAGTCCAGATCAGCCAGGTTGAGCAAGGTGACAGGGTACAAACCATGAGCGCCAGATGCAGCTCTCTTCAGGAGCTTCAAAACCAACACTTTCATTCAGAAGGAGTTGTGCTGGAAAGGCTAAAACTGTGTCATACTGCAGTGTGAATATGAAGGTAAGGAATTTATACTCAATTATGAAAACCAGTCTTGGAACTTCAGATTCTGGAGGCCCTTCTAAAGCCATTGATTTTCTTGTTTAGTGCACACCCTGGGAAAGTAAATGAACAGGGAAGAGCGTGCAGCTGTGGATGGGCCATGCTTGCACACTGAGACAAATCTTCACTCACGCCAATTTAAGCAATAAGCGTGGTGGACAAATTCAGCAACTTTTCCTGCTTCCTATTTACATACAGGAGTTCAACCAGTGGAGGAGAAGTTCAGAATGAGAACAGTCACCCTGGGAAGACCCATTAAATGACTGGACGTGGTTCCCTGGCTCAAGAAAGAGGCCAATGGAATCAAATAGAAATGAAGAGGTTGGAAGATGAGGGAAAAACTGAGCCACTGGTTCACTTTTCTATCTCTTATCTACCCTCCATTTCCTGTAAGAAGGAGGAGGATTCCAGGTGTGAATTTTTATCTCTCACTCCCTGACACACTTTTACCTTCTGCAAATTTGCATTATCAAATTTCTCACAAGAAACATCATTTCCTGCCAATGATGGTTACTCCTGTCCTTTCCACATGTCTCGTATCCTCTGCAATGTTGTATATTATTGCATTTTGATCCTATATCATTCATTTTTATGTCTCCTATGGCACCCCTTTAAAAGACACACACAAAATCCTAAGTCAATGCACAAAATTAACAGAGATCTAGATCACTGTGTTATGTGACCCTGTGGACCTTAGCTCGCCAGGCTCCTCTGTCCATGGGACTCTCCAGGCAAGAATATGGAGTGGGATACCCGGCCCTCCTCCAGGGGATCTTCCTGACCCAGGGATCAAACTCACATCTCTTATGTCTCCTGCATTGGCAAGTGGGTTCTTTACCATAGTGCCACCTAGGAACCCCTTTAAATTATTAAGAATAGGCAAAACTTAGGGAAAAAAAAAGAAAAGAAATTCACCAACATTTTTGTTGAAATTGGAGACTTTTGGAAAGAAACAGGAAGAACTGGCAAACTCAGTCACTGCTGCTGCTGCTGCTACGTCGCTTCTGTCGTGTCCGACTCTGTGCGACCCCATAGATGGCAGCCCACCAGGCTCCACCGTCCCTGGGATCTCCAGGCAAGAATATTGGACTGGGTTGCCATTTCCTTCTCCAATACATGAAAGTGAAAAGCGAAAGTGAAGTCACTCAGCTGTGTCCAACTCTTAGCGACCTCATTATGAGTCACTGATGTCATTGAGGGAGATGGGTGAATGTCAAAAGCATTCAAAGAAGATTTTGAAGAGAAAGCATACCATCAGGATGAGACAATGGTAGGAATCCCAAGACAGAATACATTACAAGAGAAGAGGGTGTTCTAATTGTCTGGAAGCAACAGAAGGCTCAAGAAGCACAGCCCCAGGCAAAACTAATTGCTAACATCTCTCTAGTCCTGAGATCCTAAGGCACTTGACTCTTGTATTGTCCTCTACCTAACCATATAATTCAGAGATGGCAATGGCACCCCACTCCAGTACTCTTGCCTGGAAAATCCCATGGACGGAGGAGCCTGGTAGGCTGTAGTCCATGGGGTCACTAGGAGTCAGACACGACTGAGCGACTTCACTTTCACTTTTCACTTTCATGCACTGGAGAAGGAAATGGCAACCCACTCCAGTCCTCTTGCCTTGAGAATCCCGGGGACAGGGGAGCCTGGTGGGCTGCCGTCTATGGGGTGGCACAGAGTCGGACACGACTGAAGTGACTTAGCAGCAGTAGCAACCATATAATTACGTTTTTTGCGCCACTGAATGAGCAGAGGAGGACCATTTTTCATCACTATATTTCTAGGATCAATCACTCATCTGGGAACAGAGGGATAATAAATAAACACTTGTGAATAAATGATTGAGGAAATCGCAAGGATACACTGAGACTGCTGACACTATTCCTGTTCTCTTGAATGGTGGAAAATAAGAAAAAAGGATGATCTGAATTGGAAAGATCTGTGAGCGGTATAGGGTCCTCCAGTAATTTCATGAGTTGGTAAAATAAACGAAGAAATGTTCGGGAATTCACTGGCAGTCCAGTGTTAAGACTCTGCACTTCCAATGAAGGGAGGGCATGCCAGTTCACTGGATCCATGGTTCGGAAACTAAGATCCCACATGCTGAAAAAAAAAGATTAAAATTTCAGAAGATAGGGATGATTGTTTATTATATACTCCTGAGAAAAAGAGAAGTAAAATGGCCCTCATTTCTCATCTATAAAATATGAGGCTCAGTTTTTTTTAATCTCTGTAGACCTAAGAGTCCCTGGTCCCCACTTTGCACACACACTTGGCCTTGGCAGTGACCACAGAGATGCTACGTGGCCCCATCTCCTTGGGAATGAAAACGGGAAAGAGGTCACAGAGATCACAGGGGTCCTGCAGCACCCCCGTTCTCTCGTTCCCCACTGACGGATGGGCCTTCTGCTGGTCCCAGCCAGGCTGCTCTAAGGGATGTTGTAGCCAGACTCCTGCTCTGGGAGAAGGGACAGCACATTACCCACCTGCACTATATTTCTGATCATGATTATGTTTTTTTCTGTTTTCAGAAACAGGCTATACTTTACAAATAAAGATCCTTATTAAAAAGGAAAGAATACATTTGAATCAGTTCTAATGAGGTGGATGAAACTGGAGCCTATTATACAGAGTGAAGTAAGCCAGAAGGAAAAACACCAATACAGTATACTAACGCATATATATGGAATTTAGAAAGATGGTAACAATAACCCTGTGTACGAGACAGCAAAAGAGACACTGATGTATAGATCAGTCTTATGGACTCTGTGGGAGAGGGAGAGGGTGGGAAGATTTGGGAGAATGGCATTGAGACATGTATAATATCATGTATGAAACGAGTTGCCAGTCCAGGTTCGATGCACGATACTGGATGCTTGGAGCTGGTGCACTGGGACGACCCAGAGGGATTGTATGAGGAGGGAGGAGGGAGGAGGGTTCAGGATGGGGAACACATGTATACCTGTGGCGGATTCATTTCGATATTTGGCAAAACTAATACAATTTTGTAAAGTTTAAAAATAAAATAAAATTTTAAAAAAATAAATAAAGGTTTACCATATTTACCCCCCCAAAAAAAAGGAAGGTCTTAAACATGAGTATCAAATGATAACCCATCTAAATTGTCTCAATAACCATTTTAACTGTCCTTCAAAATTGTGAATTAAACACACCCAGCCCATCAGATAAAAAACAACATTGTAAAGTAATTAGCCTCCAATTAAAATAAATAAATTTAAAAAAAAAAAGCTTTTGAACTTACTGTAGCTCTAACCTTTTGGATAATGAGAACTGAGTTAATTCTACAGGCTCAGCTATGAAAAACTAGCTGCAAGAGAGAATGCGCTGTTTCTGTTTGACCTAATGAAGAACGACACTGAAAAAAATACTGTTTAAATAAAAATAAATGCTCATTTCAAACGTTGCTTCAGATTTGAGTCTTGCTGTGACTGTGTACTGAGAAGCTTCTGTTAGAAACAGGAAAACTCGTTTTCCACTTCCAACAGCTAGTCATTTCTTCTAGTCTACGGTGGATTTTTTTCAGCTTAGAATTGTTATTTATGAAGTTGTCAGAGGTGTTAATAAGCACACATTAATAAAACTCCTGTCTGAAATTGAATACTTAGTAGATTAATGGTTGAGCAGCCACAAACACATTCAACTGGTCTAAGTCAAAAAAAAAAAAAAAAAAAAAAAATACACCCAAGTTCCTTCCCTCAATTAGGGACACAGAGCACCTAGGGCTTAAGGTAGGATTACAAAATTTATACTCCTATGCCAAGACCAACTCTAACACAGGATCCAGATTTTTACTGAAGAATGCCATTTTGTGGAGAAAGGACATGCAGGAATGTCGTTAAAATGTATTCAGAGATAAAGGTTTCTTTTTGCTTTTTTTCTATTGGATAGTATTGATAGTTGTCACTAAAATGTATTCAGAGTTGAAGGTTTCTCTTTGTTGTTGCCTGGAAAATCCCATGGGCGGAGGAGCCTGGTAGGCTGCAGTCCATGGGGTCGCTAAGAGTCGGACACGACTGAGTGACTTCACTTTCACTTTTCACTTTCATGAATTGGAGAAGGAAATGGCACCCCACTCCAGTGCTCTTGCCTGGAAAATCCCGTGGATGGAAGAGCCTGGTAGGCTGCAGTCCTGCAGTCCATGGGACTTCACTTTCACTTTTCACTTTCATGCATTGGACAGACTGCAAGTGACTCCAGTGTTCTTGCCTGAAGAATCCCAGCATGCAGCTATGGGGTATTGGACTTAGTAGCAGCAGCAGCTATTGGATAGTATTGACAGTACAAACATGCTTAATTTCCCCTGAATATGCTTTCATTTCAACCAGAAATTGTGTGAATGTAGGTTTGGGGTTACAGAGGCATAAGGGTGTATAATGTCTGTGATGTTCATGAATTACAGTAATCTTAAATAAATTGTTTATATGGGTGTGTGAGTGCTCAGTCATATCCGACTCTTTGCGACCCCATGGACCATAGCCCACCAGGTTCCTCTGTCCATGGAATTCTCCAGGCAAGAATACTGGAGTGGGTTGCCATGCCCTCCTCCAGGGGATCTTCCCAGCTCAGAGATCAAACCCTCATCTCTTGTTTCCTGCATGGGCAGGTGGGTTCTTTACCATTGCCCCACCTGAGTGTCTACATGGGTACCACCAGCTTTTCAAAGTTTGCTTGACTCCACTTGGCTTTTATACAAGGCCAACATTTGTACATGCTTTTACTAACTGAAAGAAATTTGAAGAGGATTTTCCCTTTGAGGGAAAAAATGCAAAAGAAGAAAGTAGTGTTCTGTGTATGTTCTGCAGCAGCCTCTACAGAGGAAGGGCTCAGCCAGAGCAGGGTGAGGGGCACTGCCAGTTTCTGTGCTTTGAACTACACTCAGTGTCTCAGAATCAAGCTCCCAGAGCTTTGAGTCATCTACGAGCACCTGTGCTTTATCTGGGTTTATCTTGTTCATCCATCAGCAAGTTGTGTTCTAAAAGATTTTTTTTCACTTTACGCTATTTGGTATGGAAAGTTTGATGGTAATCTGGTACTTCCGGAATGAGAAGGAAACCTCTACCATGGAAAATGACTCTCTAGGCAAAGCACTGCACTGTGAGCAGTTCCAACAATCACACTTTCATGACCATAGGATTCACGGTTGGTAGAAGGGACCTATGGATTGTAGCCTCGGTTGTCATCCAACATGTTAGCAAGCTGCCCACAGCAGTATTTGCCCCATCCTTGCTGTCTGCATGGCTGGCCTGAGGAACAGTTGGAATCCTAACTCAGTTCTCTGGTTTTTGCATCTTTTCATATTTGATCCATTCTCACTTACAATTTGCCTGTGTTTAGTTCTCTTTCCATAATTTTGACTTCTAACAAATCAAGCTATTCCTTATAGAGTAAGCCAAAGCTTAAAAAAATAGATAAGGAAATAATGTTTTTGATGTTTTTTCATAGCTGCTCATTCATTTGGACTCTCTGGATCTGAGCTGGCTGTTCCGCCCTCTGAAAAGGATGTTAAAATCCATCGATGAAATTTAAGAGATTTTTAGACGAGGATAATGCATTCTTGTCCAGTCCAAGGGTACCGAGTCAACTGAGAGATGAGTGAACAGGAAAGAAGGAGGGAGACCAGGAAATGAGACATAACTAGAAGGAATGGGAAAGAGACCAGAACAGGTGTTAGAAAAAAGGCTATTTGGCCAAATTATGTTAAGAATTTGGCAGAAAGACAAGAGGAACAAAACCCTGGCTATTAGTCATCTGTTTTTGTAGGAATATAAACAGGACTAGTGTTCAAGTAAGAGCTGGTGTCTTAAACCAAGAAAAAGAAATGACATAAGATATTGATGTGAAATGTGCATTATTTGTACCCCAAGGAAAGGAAAACAAAATGAGACAATTCCCCCAACAATTCTAAAACACGTCCTGAGTTCTATACGAATATTTGTCATCCCACATACAGAGATATCGTTAGACTGCAAATGACAATAAATTTTATGAACATATTGAATTAGTGCAAAAAGATGCCCTAGATTTAGTTCAACACCCGAGATTTTCTTAATTAAAATGCTTTTATACTCAGCAACACTTTAAAAGATCTCTCATACAGTTTGGAAACTTTAAAACCAGATGGTACTTTTGTGAACACTTTAACAGGCAAATGTGATGTTGTCACTGGATTTAAAAGGAATATGTGGATTGAGGCCCCTGTAAGACAGACATAAAATTTTAAAGTGTCTGGATGTGTCTGCTCTGCAATCAGAGGTACCTACCATGATCATCATCTGATAATCAGTCAAGGTGGATGAAAGTGCTGTGAGATTCTTTCATACTTTCACCGAGTATTTTCTTTCTATTTGGATACAATATGCTTTTTAAGTTTACTTTTAAACACAAAAAGAAATGCAAAATGTAAATAAAATACAGTAGAATCAATAAAGTATCCTTTTTACCATAAAAAATTGATTTGCAATTTTACCCAGGCCATTATATTTGAGATCATTACACTACTGCAGAAAGTATTAATATCCTGTTTCCACATGCAAACTGTCTTTTCTCTACAAGCTGGCATGTGATCATTATCACTTAATCAAAAGAACAGATGTAATGGATTAGACGAGCCACACAAACAGGTCAATAGTCCATGGAGTTTGACCTACCTAAAAGGCATGTTCATGTTACTTGACATAAAGCATGAATCCTATTACTGCTGCTTCGCTTAAGAAACAAAATTTCACCAATATTACAAAGAACTTTGAAACACCCATGACCCTTCTCCTCCTCATCCTCTGATTGCCTCAGAGTTTGTGGTGTTTAATCCGTGGTTTTATTTAGAGTCCTACCTTAGACTATATGCTAGCATAACATAATAGGCTTTTAAATTCTATCTTTTGGATGCAATATTTGGATGAGTAATTCTATAGCTGCTTTTCCAAGCTCACTGTTAAGTACACCTGTTTAGGGAGCAGAAATTGAGGTTATCCATTTCCACTTATTGTCTTATGTGGGGGTCTGTGCATTTTTCATTTCCAAAAACATTTTTGTAAGCATTTTATTGATTGACTTTTTGCCTTAATTGGCATAGCCTGCAGAATACTAGCGGAGAAGGCAATGGAACCCTACTCCAGTACTCTTGCCTGGAAAGTCCCATGGACGGAGGAGCCTGGTGGGCTGCAGTCCATGGGGTCGAGAAGAGTTGGACACAAGTGAGGACTTCACTTTCACTTTTCACTTTCATGCATTGGAGTAGGAAATGGCAATCCACTCCAGTGTTCCTGCCTGGAGAATCCCAGGGACAGGGGAGCCTGGTGGGCTGCCGTCTATGGGGTCGCACAGAGTCGGACATGACTGAAGTGACTTAGCAGCAGCAGCAGCAGCAGAATACTAGATCTTTGAAAGTTTCAGGGTTTATCTTTGAGAACAAATAGACAAGTGTCAAGAATTCTCCTGTGGAGAAAAATTGGCATATTCTTCACCTATTGAATGCCATGATAGATATCTACATGTGTACATAATGTGTCTCTCTCACACACATACACATGTATGTGTGTATCTGTAGGTGTGCCTGTGTAATTTTATACTAATTAATTTTGCTATTCGAGTCCTCTCTCTCTATTTTTTTCTGTTATATGAAAGTGGGCTGTCAGTCTTATATACAGTAAATTTGTCAACATTTACATATTTCTGTCCATTTTATCTCTTACATTTTGAAGTTGTATTATTAAGTAGATCTATTTTTACATTTGCCAAGTCTTCCTGTTAAGTTGTATATTTTTAAAATTCTGCGTGGAAGTACAGCCCATTTATGTCTAGCGACGCATTTTAAACCTAAAGAACATCTTATTGGCATTTATCTACCACTTTTCTTTTGGTAGTATTTTCCAGGTAAATCTTTTTGAAAATTTGTAATCTTTCTGTTCGTTTTCTGTTAGATATGTTTCATATAAATCTAATATAATTAATTTCTTTATTTTTTAAACTCAGGTATGCAATCAATATTTTTTAAATTTAAGAGATATATTTCTGCATAAATGAGTGCCTCTGTGTTGACTAAGATTGCTGACATATTTGAATTTATTTTTGGCACTCTATTTCTTACATTACAGCATTTCGATATCTCCCTTAAATTCTTAAGTGGTCAAATAATTTTAATCCCAACAAACTATGCTTCCAATCTTTCTATTTCAAAGAAATTTACTGATATGAGTTAAAAGTGAGCTTATCACATTCTCCTGTAAATTATAGAAAACCCCAAATGCAAAGTGAAGTTTAGGGACGGGGGAGCCTGGTGGGCTGCGGTCTATGGGGTCGCACAGAGTCGGACACGACTGCCGCGACTTAGCAGCAGTAGCAGCAGCGACAAAACTTTAGCTTAAATTTTATTATTGCTCCTCTCAGATTTATCTATTCTTCATGAGTCTGAGCTCAAAAATTAGGTACAAAGGTGGGTGACGTTTTTAAAACTTCTGAAATGAGTTAGAGAAAATTATTTTGTTTAATCCAAGCTTATACTAGGTAATGAAACAATTATACATATATAATAATACAAAATAATATAAGCATTATTTATAGCATAGTGGTTTAAATGATTTATTCAAGCAGATTAAAACGGCAAGGTAAAAATGATAATAATGAGTATAAAAATAGCCATCTTTCACTTTAAAATATCTACTTTGCTGTGTGGTATAATTAAGTCAAGTCTGTTGGGTGGGTTTCAGGCATGCAGATAACTCTTCCCTCATCACCACTTGTGAATGCACACATCTGTAATTTCCCACAAAGCTGTGGTGCACAGCTTTTTCCAAGTAGGCTTGACACCTGTAAAAGTTAAGATGGAAGGGAAGACCCTGCAGATAACAGCTAGTGAGACAATTAAGACAGTGAGTAAGAGCAATGGGTAGGTAGGTAGCTTAGCAGTCAAAATCTCTAATATTTGGAATTTAATTTGCTCCTACATAATTTACATATTTTTACATAGATCAAAAAATGTGCATCTCATTTTGACAACTCTCGGGAAAAATTTCCCAAGAATTATATGTTATCAGTTTCTGGTTTGCTTTCTTTTTGCAACATATAAACATTTATCACAATGCAGTGTACTTAAAAGGATCTCAATAAATGTTCGTTGAATTTTCAAAAAAAGCATTAGAAGAGATAACTGGTCAAACTATAGACCCAGGTGAAGTAGTTCTCTAAGACAGAATAAACTTAAACAAAAGATCTTTTAAAGCTAAAAAATAAAAGACAAAAGATCTTTCACACAAAATGTATTTAACGTTAAGATGAATTTGCGCATATTATATGTGCACTAAATGATGTCCACATGTAATAGGTGTTTGTGGAAAGAAGTAGATAAGAAACAAACTGAAACATATCACAAAGCGTATCAAGATCTCAAGGGACGTTGTGAACAATACAACACAAATATTGAATACTTGAAATCAATTGCAGGAGGGTGGAGAAGTTCAGTGCAAATTCCAGAGAACATCTCAGAAAGTAAAGAGATTAAACTGCAGAGAAACACTTCCCTGGAGCATACACATCCACCCTAAATTTCCTACTTGGGAGGAAACAGCTGTGGATAAGCCTAACTTGCAAGGCTAGGCGCACAGTATTGGAAGGAACATCTTATGAAATGCACAGTATTTTGATCGTGGACCAAGAGTTAATTCATTTTTAGATATGTCATTTCTAGTCTTCTTTTTTTTCTGCCTCAGAAAATTGCAATATTCAGGTCAGGATTTGCAACAGACGGTCAGGGAGATGCTTATTAGGAGAGGAAAACGGGACCTCTGGACATCTTGTTGCTAATGAAAGGTTCAAGTTAAACCTTGACTAGTTAAGGAACTTGTAAAGTTTTACAGAGGCTTGCCTAGAATCCAGAATAAGGACCCGGAGCTGAGGTCAGACCGTGGCTCGAAGGAGAACAGTAGCACTAAAGGGTTTGCTTGGAGGAGACAAAGTACCCACGTCTTTTCAATGTTTTGCCTGAGGCCCCTCTGGCCCTGCCATTCAAAACCATCTTTTCTGTCATTCTGCCATTTGTGGTAAGCTACAGAACCCTGACTTGGGCTGGCAGGTGAGTTTAGAATATTCTTCCTGACACTTTGTTTTTACTTAGTAAAATAATAAATAAAATACAGCTTCTTGTCACAGATCCCAAACATCAAACATAAATAGATAACAGTATTTATTTTAAAATGAAATTTGCTCTGGCAAATACACTTCATCCTTGGTTGCGGTCATTCCACGCAATTTCCAGTTTCTCTTTTTCACTTTGGAAGCATACAATTCTATGTTTTATGTCTACACAGTCTCTCGCATGAGGCCATTCAAAAACAAAAAGTGCATCCTTAACACTACATTTCTTTGCTTTTAGCTTGCACCAGAACTTTCCCGTCTCAATGTGGCTTTTGTATGGGCACGTGGCAATAAAAAAGCTAATAAACTTAATAAATGGTTCAATTGCGGGCTGCACCTGTGTGTTACCTTCTTCCTCATTATCCATTTGCTCAGACATTGTCCATTACCTCGACTTGGTCACAGAACCCTATTGTAAGTCTAAGAAATAGTGCAATAAAAGTAAATAATCTGAGAAAATATTACAGTGCAAACTGAAAATAGTTTTGTTGTAAATTTATGCACGTTTTTATTCGCTCTGCCAAGTTCAAGTATGCTGGTATTCTACTGTTCGCTTTAGATCTCCCAAAGGGATATGACCCAAATCCTTGTTTCTTATGAGCTTCATTCAAATATATATTAGAGTGGCTCAGTGCCAGCAGGCTTTTTTCTCAATAGGATTGGGGAAAACTGATGTAGACAATAGCATGTGCTCTACACACACACACACACACACACATATATATTTCTGAAATGACCTTCTAAAACTGTCTGCATGCTCAAAGTAAAATAGAAAATTAAGTTTTTTCCAATAGTTCAGACATCAAATGCATTTCCCTCCTGATGTTCCATAAATATGAACAAACTGTGTATTTTTTCTTGAGACTTTTGAATAATAGGTATATTTCCAAACAGTTGTGAGTGTGTGGACTCTGTTAAGACAGGGAAAGGGCAAGACTTCCTGGTGAGCCTTAGTGACCTCAGTGGTCAGATGACACCATTTATATGGAGATAAATTAAATTACTTGACCAAGCCCATAAAGGTAGTGACTGGTTGATACAGAACAAGGCTGCTTGGATCCCAACCCTTTGATCTTTCCTGTCATGTCACTGTGATTTCTGAGGTCACATTGTCTATCAGATAACAGCAAGATATGAAGAAGCAAAGGCTCAACCTCCTCGTGTCTTACTAGTTTTAGATCTTTTTTAGATAAAGACCATTAAAAAAAAATGTGCTATCTAGTTAGTCTACATGACACTGTGTTTTCAATCACTTTTTTGCATAGGCTCTGTTGGCTGTTGATGATAGTATTCTCGTCAATACTTTTGACAGTTCATAGGCGTCAGTCAGAAAAGATTTTCACAAGCTGCATGAAGAAGGCAATGGGACCCGCTCCAGTACTCTTGTCTGGAAAACCCCATGGATGGAGGAGCCTGGTGGGCTGCAGTCCATGGGGTCGCACAGAGTTGGACACGACTGAACGACTTCACTTTCACTTTTCACTTTCATGCATTGGAGAAGGAAATGGCAACCCACTCCAGTGTTCTTGTCTGGAGAATCCCAGGGATGGGGGAGTCTGGTGGGCTGCCGTCTATGGGGTCTCACAGAGTCGGACACGACTGAAGCAAATTAGCAGCAGCATTCAAGGCATGAGAAATGCACAGAAATGAAAAAGGTGATCCTAGACTGACAGATCGTTTGGGATAGCTGGAGCAGGCTCTAAGTGACTCTTGGTTTTCTCTTTATGGCTTTCTAAAGAAGACAGTGAATTAATAAAGTGATTTGATGAAAATGTTAGCTAGATTGTGTCTGTTTCTGCCACTAACCAGGTGGCACTAGTGGTAACTAGTGCCCATGCAGGAGACCTAAGAGACGCGGGTTCAATCCTAAGAGACCTAAGAGACGCGGGTTCAATCCCTAGATTGGGAAGGTCCCCTGGAGAAGGAAATGGCAACCCACTCTAGTATTCTTGTCTGGAGAACCCCATGGACAGAGGAGCCTGGTGGGCTACAGTCCATGGGGTCACAAAGGGTCAGGCACAGCTAAAGAGACTTAGCAGGCATGCGTGCACCCTGCCACTAATCAACAAGACATATTTACACTACAAGTATTTTACATATATGCACACAGGTTTTAGTGTTTCCACTGGCTTGAATAGCATGCATGAGTGCTCAGTTGCTTATTCGTTTTCAGCTCCCTGCGACCCCATGGACTGTAGCCCACCAGGCTCCTCTGTCCATGGGATTTCCCAGACAAGATTAGTGGAGTGGATTGCCATTTCCTCCTCCAGGTGGCTTGTGGAGAGCACAGGATATTTTCCTTTATAGCACATTTTGTTCCCTTAACTAAAAACAGGACTAGGAACAGCCAGATAACCTCATAAAAATATGGAGACAGTGTCCAATATTTTATGTGTAGTAGTTTATATAGAGCAAAATTTCCAGTGAGATATATATATATTTATAAGTTTTCCAGTATGTAAATTTTATTTATCTATAACCTGATTAAGAGGTGAAAACATAATTTAACCATTTAAAAACGACTTCTCTCGGAAATTTCTTCCAGGATACTTTAAAATGCTTTATTTATAATAAAAGCAACCATCGGGACTTCCCTGGCAGTCCAGTGGTTAAGACTCCTTGCTTCCAGTGCAGGGGGTACAGGGTTGATCCCTGGTCGGGGAACTAAGATCCTACATGCCATGCCGTATAGCTAAAAATTTTAAAAAGAAAGAAAAGTATTAATTTTTTTTTAAAGCAACTATCAGTTTAGTTCTTGCTAAGTGCTAGACCTTGCACAGAGCACTGGACCTCCATTAATCCTTGCTTACCTTTATAACTCTACAAACTAGACAGAATTATCCTCAGTGTTCAGGTGACACCATTTATCCAGAGACAAATTAAATGACTCGACCAAGTCCGTAAAGGCAGTGGCTGGTTGATACAGAACAAGGCTGCTTGGATCCCAACCCTTTGATCTTTCCTGTCCTGTCATTGTAACTTCTGAGGTCACTTTCAGTTCGTAGAATCTCTTTTATTTCTTGTGTAACTGTGCTTGTTGGAGTAGTTCAGAGGCCACTGCTTTTTGCTCTGCGTGATTCCCTCTTCCATTCCAGGTGTGTATGCCTATGTTTCAGTTAATTTCCCATTTACCAAGTTAGAACAAAGTTCTAATTAGAATGACCCCTTTACTGCATCAATATCAAGATATAAAATAGCATCTTTAAAAAAATTTTTAAAAATAAATGGCAACCTTATAAACATCCATAACTACTTCTGACTTTCAAATGACGCAAAGCAATGGAAAATAATTGATAATTTGTTTCACCAAATACTGTGCACAACTTGTTATTTGAATGTTGCCTGACCTGAGAATACCCTTCAGAGCAGATTACCTATCAGAATTTTATCTGATGGTCCTAAAGGGAATCTTCTAGACTAAGCCATGGTTTCTCCAGAATATTTAGAAAATTTAGTGCCCTGAGTTATTAAATATTTGAGATAAATGATTTAACCTTAACTCCAACTTAAATATTTGAGTGAAATAATCCCCATATACAGCCTATTTTCACTTATATGATATATAGATATTTGGCATATTTATGAATACATGTAGTTATATGTTAATAAACAATAATATTTCCATTAGATTATTTTAGTATGGAAATCATAAAAATATAACAGAATAACATACATTTAATGCTAAAACTATGCAAGCAATACTTTTATCAATATATTCTAATTCTTACTTCAATGAGGGTGATCATTGGGAACAATAATTTTCAATGTCTACATAAAGAATATAGAATATATAACATGCTTAATTCCACATAATTTCTGCTTGATGAATGTTACATAAAGAAATAAGTGAATCCCTTAATAAACGAACTACTGGAGATAACCTATTTTTATTTGAAAGCATAATACTTCCACACTATCTTCGAGCTACAACTTTAAACACTAAGCCCAATATTTTAAATATGGAAAGAAAGAAAGTGGAGTTGCTCAGTCGTGTCCGACTCTTTGTGACCCCATGGACTGTAGCCTACCAGGTTCCTCTGTCCATGGGATTTTCCAGGCAAGACTACTGGAGTGGGGTGCCATTGCCTTCTCCAGGGGATCTTCCCAACCCAGGGATCGAACCCTGGTATCCTTCATTTCAGACAGGCACTTTGCCATCTGAGCCACCAGGGAAGCCCAAAAAGATTCTTAATAAATGCTTAGTGAAATAAATTGAATCTGAAAGTATTCTATGGTGTATTTGGAATAATGGTTTCAAAAGTACACACTGAAAAATTATTTCCTTCAAGGGTGACTCTTAAGTATGTGTTCCATAATCACATACATTGATGACATGTGCTACACTATGTAGGGCTTCCCCAGTGGCTCAGCCATAAAGAACTCAGAAGCAGTTTAAGACACTCAGGAGACCGTGGCTTTAATCCCTGGTTTGGGAAAATCCCCTGGGGGAGGGCATGGCAACCCACTCCAATAGCTGGGACGATCCCATGAACAGAAAAGCCTGGCAGGCTACGGTCCATGGGGTTGCAAAGAGTCAGACACAATTGACGAGACTGAGCACGTACTGTGAAACCCTTTTGGAGACTTTAAAAGTCTTAGTTTACTCGGCTTCTGACAACTCTTACAGTAAAGAAATCCTCTTTAACTTTATCCATTCATTCCCCAAGCCTAATTGACCACAGAAACTCTTTTTTACTCCACTTATATTTTCCCAGTGGGGCAGCTAGCTTTCCCAGTAAGTCAGTATAAGAATCATTGATCAAGATGTCAATTCTTTGAATCAAAAATTCTTAATATTATTCTATTTAAAATGTATTTGTCCCTTTATAGATGACAACTGTTATCTATAGCTTATATTTGGGTTTCTGCTATTTATGCTTTAGCTAATGAACATTTCAGTTGTAATAAATAAGGATATAAATGTGCTCTGAAAATGTCTCAGTTGTCTTAGTATTATCATGACTAAGTTTCATTATGGCATCTTGAATAATAAATGCCAGTGCTTAAGATGAGGATGAAAATAATATGAAAATTTCTTCTTTATAATTTTTGAAATCTGTCTTAGGACATACACTCAAAATGTTATGCTTCCATCAATGGATAAGTATTCGAGACATGTATCTCCTCATAGAAAGCTCCTTTTTAAAATTTTTTAGGTAAACTCCATTTTCTTTTTATATTAAATCAAAGCTAGTAGTTGGTATAAATTATTCATGATAAAATTGCTTTTCATTATATTTCATTCTTGGCTCAAACACTTTAGTTAAGAAATTGGAGTTTATATTAGTTTTAATAATGTTTTTAAATGTTACAGTAATACACTAGAAATGAATATATCCAGATGTATTTCTTTGTAAGTATGACTAAGAGGTAGAATGAAGAATTGAAATAGTATGACCTTTGAAGTCCCCTAGATTTCAATCTTAGATTTGCCGCAGGAACTCTGTGAGTCATAGATTAATTATTTAATAGCATGGGATATATTTTTTGTTAATTTTTAGATTTGTTATGAACCATAAGTGTAGCTGGAGAAAGCAATGGCATCCCACTCCAGTACTCTTGCCTGGAGAATCCCACGGACAGAGGATCCTGGTGGGCTGCAGTCCATGGGGTCGCTGAGGGTCAGACACGACTGAACAATTGCCTTTCACTTTTCACTTTCATGCATTGGAGCAGGAAATGGCAACCCACTCCAGTATTCTTGCCTGGAGAATCCCAGGGATGGGGGAGCCTGGTAGGCTGCCATCTATGGGGTTGCAAAGAGATGGACATGACTGAAGCAACTTAGCAGCAGCAGCATATGTGTAAGCTAAGGCTACTTTTTCTTTTGAGATAAAAATCATTGACTCAGTGTTTCTATTTTACCTTCTATAAATAAAAAAAATTATAAAAAGTCACTCAATCATATCTGACTCTTTGTGACCCCATGGACTATACAGTCCATGGAATTCTCCAGGCCAGGATACTGGAGTGAGTAGCCTTTCCCTTCTCCAGGGGATCTTCCCAAACCAGTGTTCAAACCCAGATCTCCCACATTGCAGGTGGATTCTTTACCAGCTGAGCCACAAGGGAAGCCCAAGAATGCTGAAGTGGGTAGCCTATCCCTTCTCCAACAGATCTTCCTAACCCAGGAATGGAACCAGGGTCTCCTGCCTTGCAGGCAGATTCTTTACCAACTGAGGCATCAGGGAAGCCCTATAGGAAGTATAACAAAAATCTCAAGATTGCTATAAATCCCTGTTATAGGCAGATTTGTGAGCTCTCAAATTCATATATTGGTCTTAACCCTCAGTACGTAAACTTGTTTCTGTAGGTGAAAATAATATCATTAAAGCAGTAATTAAATTAAAATGAATTCATTCAATGAACCTTAATCAAATATAATTGATGTCTTTTTAGAAGAGGAAATTTAGACACAGCATACACAGAGGGAAGGCGATGGGAAGTAATGGGAGAAGACAGCCATCCACAGTCCAAAGAGAAAGGCTAGAATGCTCTCAGTGTCATTAGAAGGAACCAACCTTTCCTACACCTTGATGGTGGACTTCCAGGCTCTAGAACTGTGAGAAAGCAAATTTTTGATATTTAAGTCATCCAACTGGTGCACTTTGCTTGATTAGCCTAGAAAACTCAGCTATGAAATTAAAAGATGCTTATTCCTTGGAATAAAAGATATGACAAACCTAGACAACATATTAAAAAACAGAGACATCACTCTGCTGACAAAGGTCCATCTAGTCAAAACTATGGTCTCTCCAGTAGTCATGTATGGATGTGAGAGTTGGACCATAAAGAAGGCTGAGGACTGAAGAATTGATGCTTTTGGACTGTGGTGTTGGAGAAGACTCTTGAGTCTCCCTTGAACTGCAAGGAGATCTAACCAGTCCATCCTAAAGGAAGTCAGTCTTGAATATTCATTGGAAGGACTGATGCTGAAGCTGAAACACCAACATTTTGGCCACCTGAAGTGAAGAACTGACTCATTGGAAAAGACCCTGATGCTGGGAGGGATTGGGGGCAGGAGGAGAAGGGGACGACAGAGGATAAGATGGTTGGGTGGCATCACTGACTCAGTGGCCTTGAATTTGAGTATACTCTGGGAGATAGTGAAGGACTTGGCAAGCTGATATGCTGTAGTCCATGGGGTCACAAAGAGTCGACACGACTTTGCGACTGAACAACAACAGAGGAAACTCATGCAATCCCAGGGGGTCTGCAGGCCTGGATCTAACGCTTAGCTTCTAAAGCTAAATCCAGTCTCCATACATCAACACCAAATTAAATCTCAGAGACAGAGTTTTGGGTGACATAGAAAAGAATTGCTCTGCCAGGCAAAGGGATCCAGCAGCTAATGCCCTCAGAACTGTGGGTTCCAACTTGGAGAGGGTAGTAAGGAGTTTAATAGTAGTTCAAAGAAGGCATGATCAACTCATGGACATTCTTCTGATTGGTCAGGGGTGATGTAAGTGGGCGTCAGCATCATCAACCTGGATCTGACCTGTTTGGGGTCCCTGTGCAGGTGGACAGCTTACCCTTGTCTTCTCTCACCTGGTGAGGATTTTAGTATCTGCAAAAAAACCTCAAAGATATTATTATGTGTGTCCCTTGAGGAGGAACCAGGAATCTGCTCTGAAGCTGCACTATTGTTTTCTGACCACTCCGCCCTAATCTCTGCATTTCCTCCCTTCCCTGATTAGCAACTGTTTGAACTCAGGGAAGAAGACAAGGAAAGGCTTTTGTGCCCAGGAGCCCCCAGGTCCTGCTGTTATCCTTCAGTTTTTCTATGGTGTCCAGCTCTTTGCTTCACTATGGGCTGCAGCACGCCAGGCTTCCCTGTCTTCACTATCTCCCTGAGTTTGCTCAAACTCATGTCCATTGAGTCGGTGATGCCATCCAACCATCTCATCCTCTGTCACTCCCTTTTCCTTCTGCCCTCAATCTTTCTCAGTATCAGGGACTTTTCTAATGAATCAGCTTTTCACATCCGGTCAAATATTTGAGCTTTAGCATGTCCTTCCAGTGAATGAATATTCAGGATGAATTTCTTTTAGAATTGACTGGTTTAATCTCCTTGCTGTCCAAAGGACTCTCAAGAGTCTACTCCAGCACCACAGTTTGAAAGTGTCAATTATTCAGCCCTCAGTCTTCTTTATGGTCTAACTCTCACATCCATACATGACTACTGGCAAAACCATAGCTTTGATTATATGGACCTTTGCCAGTAAAACAGTGTCTTTGCATTTTAACACATTGGCTAGTGTTGTCATAGTTTTTCTTACAAGGAAAGAAGGTCCTACTTGGTTTTAATTCCACTAGACTGTATCTTCATGAAAATGTGTGGAATTTAGGAGATAAACAGGTATATTTTCAATTTTCTGCTTTGTAGTAATCTACAAAGCAGTTGGTTTTTCTAAAGTGAAAGTGTTAGTTGCTCAATAGTGTCTGACTCTTTGCAACCCCATGGACTGTAGGCTGCCAGGTTCCTCTATCCATAGGATTTCCCAGGCAAGAATACTAGAGTGGGTAGCCATTCCCTTTGGGGATCTTCCCAACCCAGGGATCCAACTTTTTTCACATTCCTTGGTTTCTCTAAAGACCACTCATAAAGTTTTAAAGGTGATTTCAGGTTAAAATAAAAACAAGACAAATAATCCGAACCTGTGTATTGTATACTTCTTTATTGCAAATCCTTTATTTAAAGCCTCAGGAAATTTTTCAGCTGTGACATTTCTTTGCAGATTCTAGACTGCAACATATAGTGTTATTTGAATCCCATCTCTCGTCTCCCAATTTCAGCCCCTCCCCCCCCCCCACAAATCTCTCAGCTTTATATTCTCCTAGGTTATTTTCCTTTAAATCCTTCCAAGAAACTGCATTCCCTGCATTTTATTATGCAGAAAAATTTGACATTCCATTTGGGCCTGGCTTTGTATCAATAAAATACATGGGTTTCACACTGAGTAGTGAGAAGTCCTGGCTAAAACTTAGAAATGTCAGCCTCACTTTTCTTTTCCCTCCACCTGTCTTTATAGGTAGGAAAAAAAGGGAGAATAAAAATGTATTTATTTCATTGTTATGTGTGCTAACTCACCTCAGCCCTGTCCAACTCTTTGCGACCCTTTGGACTGGAGCCAGCCAGGCTCCTCTGTCTATGGGATTCTCCAGGCAAGAATACTGGAGTAGGTTGCCAAGTCTTCCTCCAGGGGATCTTCCTGATCAAGGGGTTGAACCCACGTCTCTTCTGTCTCCTGCATTGGCAGACAGGTTCTTTATCACTATCGCCATGAACATCAAAGGGTATAAGGTATACAAAAGTGTTGATCATCCTATTAAACAGCTCAGGCTGCCATAGCAAAATATCTATGGCAGACTAGATGGCTTCAACACCAGAAATTTAATTCTCTTGCTTGGTTCTGGAGGATGGAAAGCCAAGAACAAGGTGCTGGCTGACTCATTTCTGGTGAGAACTCCCTGACTTACAGACAGCCACTTTCTCCCTGTCATCATGTGACACTGAAGAGAGAGCCATCTGGTGTCTCTTCCTCTTTTGATAAGGGCACCAGCACTGTTAGACTAGGGCCCCACCCTTGTGACCTTATTTACCCTTTAAAACCTCACAGGCCTAATCTTTGCATAAAGTCACACTGGGGTTTGGGGCTTCAACATGAATTTTGAGGGAAGACAATTCAGTTGAAAGTATCCCGCATTTGGCCCTTCAAATTTCACATTCATCTTATGTGCAGAATACATGAACTCCATCCCAATATTGACAAAGTCTTAACTTACTCTGACATCAGCTCTAAAGCTCAGTCCTTGCATCTGTGCTAAGTCATGTCCCACTCTTTTCAACCCCATGGATGGTAGCCCATAAGGCTTCTCTGTCTGTGGAATTTCCAGGTAAGAATTCTGGAATGGGTTGCCATTCCCTTCTCCAGGGGATCTTCCCAACCCAGGAATTGCACCCAAGTCTCTTGCAATTAGGGGCTTGTAAGACCAGACAAATTATGTGTTTCCAAAATACTATGGCAGGACAGGCATAGAATAGCTATTTCCATTCCAAAACATAAAAAAAAAAAAAAAGAAGAAGAAGAAGAAGGTGACAGGTCCCAGGCAAGTCCAAACCTGTCAAAGAAAATGCTGCTTGGTTAGTTTTATGGGAAACTCAGTTATCTAGGTGTGATATAGGGTAGAATCCTTTAACTTGTATTTAGATGTGTTGCAGAATAAATTGACTTATGAAAAAATGTCAAATTAATAAGCACTGAGCAACAGCTGAAACAATGTCAAAACACAATGTACTTACAGTTATGTTAATTTCACAGCTGCAGTCACTGGAGATGGTTAGACAGCATCACTGACTCCATGGGCATGAATTTGAGCTAACTCCTGGAGACAATGAAGGACAGGGAAGCCTGGTGTGCTGTAGTCCATGCAGTCGCCAGGAACTGGACACAACAGGGACTGAACCACAACAATAACAATTTACAGCATGAGAGCCAGCTTTAAAGCAAATTCATCTAAATAGAAAAGCCTTGTCCAGTTAATCACCAGCAAGACCTCAGTTGGTTGGCCCTGTTTTATTACAGGTACATTTTGAACCCAGCTCAGGAACAGGCAGCTATTTCTACAGTCAGTCCCTTCTGTAGCTTCTCTAATTTTTTTTTTTTTTTTCATTTTCTTGTCACCAGTGATCCTGAGACATAGCAAGTCTGCAGCTTTTGAAACACAGATCAGGTTGAGCAAGGGTGGTAACAAAACTCAGCAGACAAATGCTAAGCCACTATGTAACGCAAGAGACAAAAGAACAAGATGAGAGAAGGGGAAATGCCGCACTTCAAGTGGGAGCTGTGACACGCTGAGCAGAAATAAGCCAAGAAAGGGAAAACACATATCTGTAAGCAGGAAGAGATCAGGCAGAGGTAGCAGAAAGGACAAGCTGGGCTATGGGAGGAAATGCTTGGTAATTCATCTTAATGCCTCAAGATACTGTGTCCTTGGATGGGTGATTTCTCCCACTGCAGTTCATACACCTACTCAAGAGAATGTTAATCGAAGAGTGTTACCTGACACGTGAAACCCTGAGCCCATCATGGTAAGCTTTGCTGTTTTCTTGGCTTGTCAATCATCTGAATAAAGATGTGGCTTTTCATGATGCCTGGCTTCTTTGTTTTCTTCTTTTCTGCAAGGCAGCTGTGTCCCGCCTGATTCCTCTGACCCGTCAGCTTGTACTCTGTAATCTGGAAGCTTGTGTTCACTAGTGGCGGCCTTTACCACAGATAATCATGCAAGATCCACCCCTGACCAGTGCCTCCTTCAAGGTGGACTTGGCCACTCTTTTTATGAGCTGGCATATTTTCTCATCACTAAAAAAATGTATATAACTTACCCTTGCTAGTAATCTGGGAAAGATTGAGGGCAGGAGGAGAAGGGGGCAACAGAGGATGAGATGTTTGGATACCATCACTGACTCAATGGACATGAGTTGGAGCAAACTCCAGAAGACAGTGAAGTTCAGGGACGCCTGGTGTGCTGCAGTCCATAGGGTTCCAAAGAGTCAGACACAACTTAGCAACTGAAAAACAACACTATGAAATACATCCATATTATAGTGCTGCATGTGACACATGGTGCAATATTAAGCGAACACAAGCTCTCAGGTTTAGTCACCCATCTCTAGGAGTATTCTGTTGCAAAATCTACAGCTCCCTCATTCTAGAATTCCAGACCTTTGAAGGCAGGAGGAGAAGGGGACGGCAGAGGATGAGATGGTTGGACGTCATCACCGACTCAATGGACATGAATTTGGGTAAACTCCAGGAGTTGGCGATGGGATAGGGAGGCCTGGCATGCTTCAGTCCATGGGGTTGCAAAGAGTTGGACATGACTGAGTGACTGAACTGAACTGAGCATGCAAGTCAGGTCAAATAGAAATAGGGAAAGAAAACTGTAAATGGACCTAGGGTCTATCATACAGTGTGAAGGAAGTCAGAAAAAGAAAAGCAAATATCATATATTAATGCCTGCATGTGGACTCTAGAAAAAAATGCAGAGGAACTTATTTGCAGGGCAGGGCTAGAGATGCAGACGCAAAGAACAGATGTGTGGACACGGGAGGTGGGAAACAGTCGTGGATTGAATTGGGAGATCAGGATCAGCATATATACACTACCACGGGTGAAACAGAGAGCTGGTGGGAACCTGCTATATAACGCAGGGAGCTCAGCTGGGAGCTCCGTGATGACCTAGAGGCGTGGGATGGGGAGGGAGAGGTTCCGGGGTGGGGGGGCGGTGTATGTTACATAGAGCTGACTCATGTTGTTGTACAGCAGAAACCAATACAATATTGTAAAGCAATTATATTCCAATCCAAAAAAAAAAAAAAAAAATAAAAAAACAATATAGAACTAATGCTGTAGAAAGCTTTCATTCCTCAAGGAGTGGGAACTCCAGCCTGCACTCCCTAACTCATACCTGCCTTCTCTTTATGCTCCAGCTTGGATTCTCTCCACCAAAGGACATTAATGGAATAGCATGTCCTTCGTTTTCAATCCTTGAGCCCTCCCCCTCTACATTTCTAACTGATATCTCTTTAGAGAGAATTTCTGACTCAGCACAAATGTGTTTCTAGGCAAAGGTTTTCATACACTTCCTCCCACTCCAGTTCTTCTCTAGGTTCTTCTTCTTTTGTTCCTGCACATAGGTTTTTGAACACTTCTATCATGATCCTTAAAATGACTGAGAGTTATTATGTGTTTGTCAGTTTTCCTAGTTTGTGGTTAAACTCTGAGCATCTGACAAAGGGAAGACCCTCTGTAGAAGTCAGCCAGTGAAAGTGAATAAAATAAATTTGCATCTCAAAAAATAGAGCATCAAAATGGTTGCATTCTGCTTCCTAACAACCAGAGAGATGTATAACTTAGCAGAGTGATGTGTCATAATATATATGTATGAACACTAACATCTAAACCCACATAGGTTCAAAACCATCAAAGCTATACAGGGCATTTGAAATGGAAATTATGATAAAAAGTGCAATTTAGCAAAGATCAAATAATTGCTCTTCAATGCAAAACACTGAATTTTCATCTCTAAAAGAAGAACTTGGGCTCAAATCAGTGTTTACATTGTTTTAAGCAATGAGGTCTCCTTTGAAATTTTTTTGTCTTTGTTTTCAGTAAAAATTTGCACAGGGGCCCAGTATACAATAAAAGGATCATGACCCTGTTTGGCAAACTTTGTGAATGCTCTTTCGTGCTCTGCTCCATGGAGGCCCTTGATACTTGCTGTGAAAGTCAAAGGTTTCATCCACAACAATTTGAAAATAACACACCTATGATCTGTTTCTTTCCCATTCTTCACAGCTTTGAATCAATAAAGCTGAGTTTTCTCATAGACAAACATTGACTGGTTCATATATAGTATACTTTATCTATATTGCCAATGTTTTATTTCTCAGTTCTAAATAGGTAAGGGCATCTGGTTATTAAACTAATACTGGTAAATATGTAAATAGCAAGTCCGTTTTTTTTAGTCTAACGAGATTGATCCAAGTCTACCTGTTGGTCCAAAGCTATAATGTTGTTGTTGTTTAGTCACCAAGTTGTGTCCGATTCTTCTCAACTGGAAAAGAATGGACTGCAGCAAGCCAGGCTCCTCGCTCCTCACCATCGCCCCTTCATGGATCACTGCCTTGTTGTTGCGGAGGGGCTTGCATAGCAATGAAGCTATGAGCCATGCCACGTATGGCCACCCAAGATGGACAGGTCGTAGCGGAGATTTCTGAGAAAACATGATCCACCGGAGGAGGGAATGGCAAACTACTCTGATATACTAGCTGTAAGAACCCCATGAACTATATAAAAAGGCAAAAAAAGCTATAATATTGTGTAACAAATTACCCAAGAGCCGATTCCAGCAATAGATCAAACATATCTGAAAGAAGCAAAAAAGATATCCTAGAATATGTCCTCAAAACTTTATTCTATACCTGTGAAAAATACTTAGCTATATTGGAGTTCAAAAAATTACTAAAATGTTTTCAGTGCTATAATATGGGTGTATAGCCAATGTAATTTCAGTTCTCATATGCAAAGCTCGTCTATAACAGCACTTATATCAAAGTGGCTGGGTGCTTTCATTCATTTTTATAGCTATTTGCATTGTACATCCATCATCTGAAACACAAAACAATATGTCTGTGAAATAGAGTCAAATTTTGCATGCACAGCCCCTTGCAATATGCAAAATCATCAAACTTGGAAGCACAAGGGGTTGGTGTTGGAAACTAATGAGAAGAAATGTGTTTGGAGCTTTACCAAATCAATAACTTTCAATATGCAGTTTAAAGCATTTGTTAAAGTCATAATGTGTGCAGGTATGCACATCCTTAAATACACGAATGTTTTGTATTTACTGGATGTGCACAGAGATCAAAGCTTTTGTCATAAACGCTCTCAGTGTTTGAAGCACTTCCTTGAGGTAGAAGTCTGGCTTTAAAAAAAAAAAATCATAAAATGACTTGCAAAAAAACAATGACCTACATTAATAGCATATTTAGAACCTTAACCAGTGCTTCCTAACATTCAATTTTACATCTTAAGCTTTGATATAAACCATGTTTAAAATACTGAAACTATTGTCTTACTCTATGAATGCAGCCTGCCAGACTTTATTGCACACCTTTTCGGTGTAGGTTATTGCTGTAGGCATAAAGTCTTGGGCTTCCCTGGTGGCTCAGCTGGTAAAGAATCCACCTGCAATGTAGGAGACCTGAGTTCAGTCCCTGGGTTGGGTAAGATTCCCCGGAGAAGGGAATGGCTACCGGCTCTGGTATTCTGGCCTGGAGAGTTTCATGGACTGCATAGTCCATGGAGTTGCAAAGAGTCGGACACAACTGAGTGACTTTCACTTTAAAGTCTGCTCCAGTATTAAATTTGCAACTCATTTTCCAGAATGCTTTGGCAAAAATCACTTTTCTCCCCAAATTGTACTTATATGTAGTATATGTCTTTATGTTTATTAAGCACTACAAAATAATAACAAACTTGGTTAAGAGATTAAGCTCAATATTCACACTTTGTTGTTCAACTATTATGTGTTGTAATGAATCAAATTCCAGGTCATGGGAAGTCCATCATCAAAGGTTTAACAAATAGAAAGTGAGTACCTTGATTTCCTTAAGATTTCTTATACAACATAGAAAACTTAAGGGCTTTGATAATTTAGAAGTTATTTTAGCTAATAGATTCTACCTAACATTCTCTCCACCAAAACTTTTAAACTATCAGTGTTTCCAAATTTGTAGAATCAAAGAGAATGCATTTGCAGAAAGTCCAAATATTTGGAAGTAAATTACAGAAATAAAATACTGGTCAGAGATCTATCCTCTAACCAATACTTGGCTAACTGTAGCATCCGCTCAGATGTGAAGCCTTGCCTTGCAGGTCTATGTGATTATGACATGGATATTACCTTAGGACTTTCTTTGGAAATGATGTTCAAGGTATCAGTTTTGTGTCAGTTCGTCCTGTTTCAACTTCTTCTCTTTGACAACAAGGAAAGAAAGGAACGAATGATCTTAGGAAAGATGAGACTCATCTGTCCCACCAGGGCGGGACTTAGGTGCGCAGTGAAAAGGGAGGGTCCTTGATCATTAGCTTTTCCCTGGTGGCTCAGTCATAAAGAATCTGCTTGCTAATGCAGGAGACCCCCAGCTCAATTCCTGGGTCAGAAGATCCCCTGGACAAGGGAATGGCAACCCACTCCAGTATTCTTACCTGGGAAATCCCATGGACAGAGGAGCCCCAAGGGCTACAGTCCATAGGCTTGCAAAAGTCAAGCATCTATAACAACACCAAACTTGGTCATTAAAAGAAGCATGATTGGAAACCAGGAGGTGTCCAAAACAAGATTTCTCCAATTTTCTTGCTGAAACAAAATGGTTTTATTTTATTTTATTTTAGTTTAGTTTAGTTCCCACTTAAGCAAAAACAGCTTTTGCTGGAAGTGCAAAGAAAGAGAAGACAGAGAGGGTGGGAGACTAAAATGAGAATTTTTTTTTTTTTTTATGGAGATTCCATTCCCAAACTTGGAACCTCACACCATGTACCACGACTAATGACTTTTTGTCCAAGAAGGAAAATTTCAGTCGAGTTTGAATAGCTAGGACTATATTGAATTGACATCAATATTTATGTAAAATATAGCACAGCCTTCCCTCATTTAATTGCATTTTAGGGGAGAAAGGAGACTCAAACAGAAGTCGTAAGCGGTTGCTGAAATGTCCCGCAGTAGAGTGTGTGCTTTGCAGAGAAATGAAAGTTATATGATGTGCTACCTTTTCATCTGTTCCATGTCTTTGCCAGCTGTGGAGACACGTCAGATGCCATTATTCCGCAAATTTAACTCTCTTTTTCAATTGCTAACCTCTTGTTGACAGTAATCAGAACTTGATGGCGGGGCCTCTGCAGGTGTTACACGATAGTTGGTGCTGGTTTGATATAGTATGTGACAGTTTTAGTATTACATCCTGTAGGATGATACATCATCAAATAATATTTCAGATAATCCTTAGTCTTTCAGCAGAAATGTAATTGTTACTCATCTAATAATATTTCCAGATGGCACGGTGGGTGAGGAGTGGGCTAAAAATAAAGGAAGGCTAGGCTTAAAAATTGACGCCATAGCAAAACGTGAAAGAGAAAAAAAAAAACTTACTAGGGATTGTGCAGAACTATGAAGCTCTTTTCAAAACTAGGGTTGTATAAGATGCTATGGCATAATACTTGGATAAAATGGAAGGACAACGTGAAATGTTCCCCACATAAGGCAAGGGGCAAGCATTTCAGTAAAAGCAAATAATGTTTTTTTTTATAAATTTCAGAATGAGGTCCCCCATTTGCATAAATTACATTCCTGAAGATAGCATTTAATGGTAACTAGCTGAATATTGCAATATACGATTCTACATTTTTCCACAAATTTTGATTTGCTAAACTGCAAAGTTAAAAGGGTTTGTTGCTAGAATTCATGTTTCTCTTTGTTAACTAACATCTGCTTTTACTAGCTTACGTTGTTTCTCCACCAGAGTGTATTACTATTTCTTTATTTACTGACCAACTAGGCAACACTTTCTAAGGATTCGATGCATTTACTGCGATAAAAGGCATGGACTTGTATTATGTGCATGCGTGCTCCGTCTCTCAGTGATGTCTGACTCTTTGTGATCCATGGACTGTAGCCTGCCAGGCTCATCCCTGTAGCTGGCCTGGAGAATCTGTTCATGGGATTTTCCAGGCAAGGATACTAGAGCAGGTTGCCATTTCCTTCTGCAAGGTAGAAGGCCCACCCAAGTGCTATTTACAAGTAGCAAATTAAAATTGTATAACTTACATAAAACCCATTAACTCATCAGCTCAATTTAATAAAGTATTGCACCTCTCCATAATTACAGTGCTTCCTTAATAACAATGCATGTAACACCTACAAGATACATTTTCTAAACTTGCAAGCAAATATTTAATAAACAAATATTCTATGGTACATCTTGTATTTTAATCAGTGAATGAATTTTTTTTTCATGTTTTGGAGAATGAAGAAATAAAATTTTCCTAAAATTTTTACAGTCTCCACAAATAATGTTTATATTTAAGTTCTCATAAAATCCCTCTAAATTTTATACTGTATAAGTAAAGTGTACTTGTTTCTTACAAAATGGCAGAATTTTTAATGCAATATTTGGTAGACCAATTATATTTCCTACCATTTTGTTTACCCAACTGAAAGAAACAGGGCAACTAGAGTTATGAAATATCAACTTTTGGCAACTTTTGATAAAAAACAAAGTAGCTCAAATATTTGTCTTTGATACAATAAATTAATAATTATAAATATTTAGTTTGACCATTTCTTCATTCAGATATTCTTGTCTTTAAAGCAAATCTACAGCATAACCTACTGGATGCATATAAACATCTTGCTTTTTCCTTCTATTTAGAAATCTGTTTAGAAACAGGAATCTTCTATTTAGCAATCATAGTGGACATGGGTAAGTTTTCTAAAGTAAAGATCAGTACACTTTATATATTTTTCATGTATATTCTAAGCCTTTCTTTGAGGTAAGACTGAAGAATATTCCCAGTTTAGCAAGTATGTGAAAAAAAAAGTTTTGGATAAGCTACAAAATAATTAAATTGATTTGTCCAAGTCTCAAAGCAAGTTAATAGAATAGTCAGGAAAATAAAGTAGAATATCACTTCTCTCACAGGTTTCTCTACTCCACCAGGAATTAACTCATAAGAATATGCCCATGCCACTGTCTAGGTCTGGAGCTATACATAAAAATGGCTTCAGGGTTTTCATTGACTTGATCATAAAACAAAACTGTTTATTGATAATAAATGCCTGTCCAAATATTATCTTTCAGTCATTTCAAATATTTAAAGCTGCCTATCAATCTGTATCTAATCAATTGTCCACTTCTGCCTATCATTGTATTTATGTTTTTTTTTTTTTTAAGTATAGGAGTTAGGGAATAATGGGTCTTGGAGAGGATGATAAAAAGTGAGCAAAATGCCTTTCCTGGAGCTTTGAGTGTCTTTCCATAGCCTCATTATAAGATGAATCTCCAAGGCGTTAAGGATGTACCTTCATATTTATCCCCATTTAAGATCTCCAAGTATGGAGATTACACTGCAAATGGTGCAATCATTGCAGATGGTGATCGCAACCATGAAATTAAAAGACATTTGCTCTTTGGAGGAAAAGTTATGACCAACCTAGACAGCATGTTTAAAAACACAGACATTACTTTGCCAACCAAGGTCCATCTAGTCAAGGCTATGGTATTTTCAGTGATCATGAATGAATGTGAGAGTTGGACCATAAAGAAAGCTGAGGCCAAAGAATTGATGCTTCTGAACTGTGGTGTTGGAGAAGACTCCTGAGAGTCCCTTGGACTGCAAGGAGGTCCAACCAGTCCATTCTGAAGGAGATCAGCTGTGTTGTTGCTCTTACTGAGTACTCTGCACCATGTTTTACAAAATCTTTACAAAATACTTTCAACAGTTTTCTATTACTTACATAAATTGAGAGATTAGAAAACGGAACCCAGAGAGACGGCTTCGTTTGCCTGAGGTCACACAGCTATTAAGTTAGTGAACCTGATGTGGAAACCAGGTCCATTTGTCCCCCAGGTTAACATAGGTTAGCTTGCTAATGTGGCCCTAGGCTGGTGGCTTTGGTCAACTGCTTAAGACAAATGAAATAGGTACACTTTCCAGTAAGACCCTTTCATAAGACTATACTGTTTTGCTGTACATTTTTTTTTTTTTCACCTTATCCTAACCCATGCTTAATTCAAGAAATTATGCTTCCTGGTCACCTGAAAACTGTCTATAACAAGTAATGGTGATAATGACAATGTGTGTGTGTGTGTGTGTGTGTGTGTGTGTTAGTCGCTCAGTTGTGTCCAACTCTTTGTGACCCCATGGACTATAGCTTGCCAAGCTCCTGTGTCAATGAAACACTCCAAGCAAGAATAGTGGAGTGGATAGCCATTCTCTTCTCCAGAGGATCTTCCCAATCCAGGGACTGAATCTAGGTCTTCCACATTGAGGGCATATTCTTTACCATCTGGGTTACCAGGGACTCGCTAATGACAGCATCAACCCTTAAAAGGACAGCCGGGTGATTGTTTTATATATTTTCTACGTTAGCACATATAATTCAGTGATACTTCATATTTATTTATATTTTAAATATATTCTCAATCTTAGCATTTTTCCCTTCAAAATCTTCATTCTCTATGTAATTAGGTTAAACTACTCAGTATTTTCCTATACTTAGTAATCATGCATTATACATGCTTATGTTTCTACTTGATACCAATTTCAGAGCAGTCCTGTACTGTGGCTACATTCAAAATTTTTTTTTTCAGTTTTAGCCTGAACAATATGTAACAAATATTGCTGTCTTAGTTATTTCTTTCAAATTTGCAGCCAAGAACGTGAGATCTACATGTACTACAGTGTTCACATTTATCTTCAGTCACTCTATACAGAGAAAAAGGTCCATTGAAGCTAGCATCTTGGCTTTAGGTTGTGCATATATTTACAGGTAATGAGTGTAAAGAGAGATGTTCTAGAATTTTGATTTTAGCAAATATGTTTTTCTTTTGAAATTTCCATGACAAGCAATATTATTAGAGGGCAATTTTTCCTTGTAATTATTTTATAAAAGAAGATCTATTTAACTTTTCTCACAGCAAGTCTGTACATACAGAAACTAAATCTTAGCCCAGTTAAAAATTAGCTGATCGATAGTTTCACTCCAGAATGTATAAATATCCAAGGCAATATACTTAATTGGGAAGAAATCCTTAGTTTTCCAAAAATAAGAAAGAAGAAAATAAGGAAAGAAGGAAGGAAAGAAAGAAGAAAAGAGGGAAAGAAAAAGAGAAAAAAAAAAAGAAGAATTTTGAACATCATTATAAGTAAAATATTGTGGTCTAGGAGTTTTATAGCTGGTAAAATGAGTGCCCCTCTTTGGATATTTCAGAATTTCATTCCAGGTGTGAATAACCTCAGAACAGGGACACTTTCTGCAAAGCACATTAGCTCTAAATTACTAATAAAAAGCAGATTGTATTTAAGGGCAGAGCAAGTTCGGGAATTGAAATTCCAAGACTGCACGTTATTGTTCACTCAGGGATACTGCATGAGCTAACAGTGAAGAAAAAGGAGAAAAAAAAAAGAGAGAAGAAACAGTGGAAAGGGCAGTAGTCTTAACATGGAATACCAGAGCGTGTTCTGAGTGTGAACCATAATACCCAGAGGGACTGGAGTCTTGATGTCAGCCTGCTTGATCTAATCCCATAATGTAAGAAATGAAAGGCGGTTGACAGAAGCAAGTAATGCTATGTCTGTTTTGTTATTTTTTAAAAAATATTTCCCACCACTATTCAAGTGTTCCCTGTGAGGTACACAAAACCAGTTTTCATCAGTTGAGTCCATGCATTTGTGTTTCTGCCATAAAACAAACCAAAACACAGCAAATAGGATAGCATGCCACCTTTTCCTCTTTAGGCTGTGATATTTTTTCTGTGATCCTCACGGTGTTGTGAACATGTTAAAGCAGAGAAAAAGCAATGCAGTAGTTTGGCTACCGATTTAGAAAATTTTACGAAAATGGAGAAAGCTTCCTTCTTAGAACGACCAGTCCCTACTTGAGTATCTCCTTTCTTCTTGACTCATCTATCCAAAGACTTATATATATAACCATTTCCAATGCTACGTTTTTTGACCTTTTCACTAGAGAATAATTATTTGAGCTATGTAAAATACCAACATCTTCATCAAACATACTCTTCTACTAATGTGTTTCAAGCTTTTTTCAAAGTAAAAAAAGTTTTGTTGGATTCAGATTACACAGAATTGGTGAAACTGAAGAAATTCTGAGATCTGTTAATGTCCCAAGTATGACCAACCAGACTGTGAAAGAGGCGTTTGAAAAATCATGGTGCATAGACCTGGGGTGAGAGAAGATGAGTCCCACAACAGACAGGTTGCAGGTTTAGGTTTTCTCAGCAGGTTGAAAATACAAACTGAAAAGAAAAGTTAACTGTTTCCAGTAATGAAGAAGGCAGTGGCACCCCACTCCAGTACTCTTGCCTGGAAAATCCCATGGACTGAAGAGCCTAGAAGGCTGCAGTCCATGGGGTCGAGAAGAGTCGGACACAACTGAGCGACTTCACTTTCACTTTCCACTTTCATGAATTGGAGAAGGAAATAGAAACCCACTCCAGTGTTCTTGCCTGGAGAATTCTAGGGATGGGGGAGCCTGGTGGGCTGCCATCTATGGGGTCGCAGAGTCGGACACGACTGAAGCGACTTAGCAGCAGCAGCGGCCACTTCCAGTAAAAGAGGTTCTCAGGGTCAACGTACTGACCAAGAAGGAAGAGAGATGAAATTAATTGGAAGGAATGGAACTTTGAAGGAAGAGCTCATTTTCTTTCATTCTTTTTTGTGTTAATTGAATTTTTTATTGGAGTATCCCTGGTGGCTCAGTGGTAAAAAATCCACTTGACAAGGTAGGAGACAAAGGAGATGTGGGTTAGGTCCCTGGATTGGGAAGATCACCTGGAGAATCCCCTGGGCAGGGGAGCCTGGCAGACTACAGCTCATAAGGCCGCAAAGAGCTGGACACCACTGAGCATCCATGCACAAAAACAAAAATCAAACAGACAAACCCTATGTTCATGAGTTTACATGGGGTTTCCAGGAGCCCGACTGGAGAATAAACTAAGGTGATGCGTCTAACAGAGTTTGATGCCTTATCTCCTTTGTCCCCAATCATTGGTTCTCCACTTTGTTGTTATTTAGTTGCTAAGTTGTGTCCGACTCTTTGTGATCCCAGCGAGTGCAGCCCCCCAGGCTTCCCTGTCCTTCACTGTCCCCAGGAGTTTGCTCAAACTCATGTCCATTGAGTCGGTGATGCTATTCAACCTTCTCATGTCACCAGCCCCTCTCCTCCTACCCTCAATCTTCCCCAGCATCAGGGCCAGTCAATCACTTTAGGGCCTTGATTAGATATTCTTTCATTGGAAAAGCCCCTGATGCTGGGAAAGATTGAGGGCAGGAGAAGAAGGGGACAACAGAGGATTTGATGGTTGGATGGCATCACTGAATCAATGGACATGGGTTTGGGTGGGCTCCGGGAGTTGGTGATAGACAGGAAGGCCGGCCTGGTGTGCTGCAGTTCATGGGGTCACAAAGAGTTGGACACGACTGAGTGACTGAACTGAACTGAACTGATCTCATATCTGTAATTCTACTTTGTGTGTGTGTGTGTGTGTGTGTGTGTGTTACTCTCTCAGTCATGTCCGACTCTTTGCAACCTCATGGACTGTATCCCACCAAGCTCCTCTGTCCGTGGGATTCTCCAGGAAAGAATACTGAAGTGGGTTTCCATTTCCTTCTCCCTTCTTCCATAGGAAAGCCCAAGAATTACTTGAGTATAGGCTACCCACTCCAGTATTCTTGGGCTTCCCTAGTAGCTCAGCTGGTAAAGAATCCACTTGCACTGTGGGAGACGTGGGTTCAATCCCTGGGTTGGGAAGATCCGTGGAGGATAATGGCTACCACCTCCAGTATTCTGGCCTGTAGAATTCCATGGACTATACAGTCCATGGGGTCAAAAAAAACTGGACATGAATGAATGACTTTCACTTTTACTACCCAAACTTGGCTTAGGAGCATCCCTGAGAAAAACACAGGACCAGGTAGAGAGCAGTCCAGGTAGAATTGAAATCAACAAACACAGGTGAAACCTCCAACCCCATCCTCACTTCAACCCCTCAACAGATATTCAACCCATTGTCTCACAAAGTGAGGGTGATTATTCACAAGGTCTCAGTTCCCAAGAGCAAGAGAGTGTGTGCTCAGTGGCTCAGTCATGTCGGACTCTTTTCGACCTTATGGGCTGTAGCCCACCTGGTTTCTCTGTCCATGGGATTCTCCAGGCAAGAATACTGGAGTGGGTAGCCATGCTCTCCTCCAGGGGATCTTTCCAACCCAGGGATCAAACCTGCATCTCCCATAGCTCCTTCTTCGAAGGAGGATTATTTACCACTGAGTCATCCATCCAGGAAGCCCTCATACTCACCTCTGCCCTAACCTCCTTTTCATCATAAATAGACAGCTTTGTCGCCCACCTCAGCATTTAATTCAGCTCTAGTTTCTCCTAACTAAATAAACTTTTGGTTGACACTAGTTTCTCTTTCTGCCTGGAACACTTTCTACTCCTTTCTCTCCCAGTGACAAACCTAGAAATAATTTTCTAGAATTATTAATTTTATTTCCTCTGTCCCCTTTGCCTCACTCTAGAGTTTTTCTTACCAGGCCATTGCTCTTACCAGATTGCTCCTTCTATATCATAAGGATTACAGTTCACAGTATTCTGTTTAAGGTCATCTCTTCTCAGTTTCCACACTTTCTGCACAAGTGGTAACATCCACTTTCAAAACTGAAGCCATCATTTCTAAGTAGACCACTTGTGGTATATAAAATTGCTCTCTTTAAACTTCAAGCATCTCTTCTTCAAAGATTATGAATGGAAGGATACTCAGAATGGATGGAAAAGGAATTGCACACTGGTATCTTCATCCCCACATTATTCTTCGCCCTGATCATCTTCAACTCTGGGTCTTGCAAGTCCTTCCAATGAAATACATCTAAAACTTAGTCCTTCATCTCAACTCCTTGATCCCTCTCTCTAGATGGCTATTCCCTCCAATTTTGACCATGATAACTTGCAACTGTACAAGAAAGAAACCCATGGAGCAATCCTATTCTCACATCCTCATGAAGCCCTGCCCCACAGCCAGCAGGTAATCAAGTGTCAAGTCCTTCACATTCAGCTGAACAACTTTTCTTCAAATCTGATTGCCCCTCGCAGTTGGTACTGCTAATATCCAGCCCTCCCAGCCACTATTTTTTCTCAGCTTAACAATCACAACAAATCCTCATCCTGTCTCGCTTTCTCCATTGCTCTCTGTCTCACCCTTCCCCACTGGTAAATAAAACCTGATAATGTTTATAATTCCAGCTTCACATACTTCAATTTTATTCCAAAATCTCTTGAGTTTAACTGCTTTACATGAACCTATATGACATTTTTTTTTTTTTACTTGCCATTGTACCCCTTGTAATTCATAGCCCATCAATTCTGAATTTCCTTCCATTCATAATATTTTAAAAAGGGACTCTCTGGAAATTTAAAAAGAGTAATTTTAAACAAGGGGCTCAATAGTTAACACTAGTACTAAAGAATCTTCCTGCCAATGCAGGAGACACTAGAGACATGGGTTTGATCCCTGGGTCGGGAAGATCCCCTGGGGTAGGAAATGGCAACCCACTTCAGGATTCTTGCCTGGGAAGTCCCACGCACAGAGAAGCTTGGTGGGTCAGAAGCCATGGGACTGCAAAAGCGTTGACATGAGTAAGCACAATTTTAAACAATGAAAATATTTATCTAGGTAATAGGTTTTTTTTTCAGCTAGAATGATATGTATTTAAAATACAAAGAATTTTATGAAATATGGATTCTATACCAACCCAGGCACTAGTGATAATGGCACACAATAATAGTAAGGCCGTACACTACTTTATGTGTTAGTAATGTTTTCTTGGTTGCAAGCAACAGAAATTGACTCTTACTATTTTGAGGGGAATGGGTACTGTGTTAATTCGTGGAATTAAAATAAAAATTTAGCAGTGAAGTCAGGAACTACTTAGGTAAGAAACCAGGATGACACTAGAAAATCAGGTACAGCAGTTTGCTGATTTTGCCTTGGAAACTCTACCTTTGCTGAGGTTCAACCTAGGTGACTCCAGGCTTTGAGTCGCCCCATCCCAAGTTTCAGATACCTAGGCACCAGAACCTGATCATCTTTATTGGAACAAGTGTCTGCCTTGGATCAAATAGCCAAGTCCACTCCGCATGCTACAGAGCTTTGGACACGGAACCTGGAGCCCTTCATCTCTCTCCGTAACCAAGTCAGAAAATGAAGACTCACTTTAATTCAGGATTATTGATGGGGTCTATCACACTAGCCAATGTTTGCTGTAAAATGAAAGTGCAAGTTGCTCAGTTGTGTCTGACTCTTTGCAATCGCATGGTTTATACAGTCCATGGCATTCTCCAGGCCAGAATACTGGAGTGTAGCCTATTCCTTCTCCAGTGGATCTTCCTAACCCAGGAATCAAACTGGGGTCCCCCGCATTGCATGCAGATTCTTTACCAACTGAGCTATCAGAGAAGCCCCCATTTTTAAAATTATTATTATTTTGGGAGCGCCAGGCCAGAATACTGGAGTGGGTAGCCATTCCCTTCTCCAGAGGATCTTCCCAACCCAGGGATCAAACCCAAGTCTCCCACATTGTGGGTGGATTCTTTATCACCTGAAGCACCAGGGAAGCCCATTTGCTGTAAGTTTTTGTTTAAATCAAGGACCATAAAGATCTTGTGTCCTTTGGGAGTGAAGGGATAATTGACCATTTTAGAGAATGCTTTAGCAAGTGATGCTGGGAGGGGTATAATATGAAAAGAGTTTAATTCATTATCCTAATTGCCAACTATGAAAGGAGAAAAGTGTAACAGCTTTCTTTTGTGGCACAACAGGATTCCTTCTATGCTGATTCAAGATGATTTATAATACAACCTGAACAGAAAGGCGCCCGATTTTTTATATTTAGAATTGTATTACATCAAGCAACTAAATATTTTATGTTCTTAAGGGTATTTGAGCAGAGCCTGTAGGTTGTTTTGTCTTTCTAGACATAGATCTTGGCCTAAGGCATGCCCACCTGCTGGGGTAGCAGCCACCAGCCACCCGCAAGTCTTAGAGAATTCAAGACACTGCTGAGCAGTGGTACTGTAGTTTCTTGTGGGCATGTCCAACTTCCTATTCCTCCTCTGCCTCTCCAAACTCCCTTACCTGGAAGCTGCATCAGAGCCTTTTATTACTGAAAGGGATCTGAGAATATGAAACAGCTGGTCATGTCTAATGTCTTAAAGATGCACGCATGCTCACTTTTTACTTGATGCCCTCCTGGTAATTCGAGCAGATGCTGACTGCAATGGCAACATGAGTCATCTGAAAAGTATGTATCTCAGAACGGCTCAAAAATATCAGAGGAAATTTACATAACTTTTTTAAAAAGCTAAACTAAAAATACATATACAAGTGATTATAGGAAGCAAAGAGATTTCACCTAAAATCAACTGATTAGTGAAGACATACTTGCATGTACAAGATTCTTTTTTTTTTCACTGAAATACTGGAAGGTTATTTTATCTATACAAATGGACTGTCCTTGAATCTAATCAATTATGCAGTGTGACAAAATAGTCTGTTGCATGGCCAATTCACCAAGGTGTTTCAGCCATGTGGGAATGATGCAAATTGTTTAATTTATGACTGTTAAAATGCATTGGAAGGAATTGTTAAAGGGTTTAAAATATTGTTAAAGCCTACATACTAAGACAGTAAATTATGATAAGAGGAAAGCTTTTTAAAAAATCTGTTTTATTTTTTAATTAGCTCAGTACCCATAACACTACATTTTATTGTAAAGTATATTCTTTACAAAGAAGCCTGCACGATCATCATCGTCTGACATGTGACTTTTATGAGCTCATTTGTCATATTTTCTAATATGAGTGTAACAGATTTTGGCACTGCCTCACTAATTTTGGCATTGCTTTTTCTCTTATTTAAAATACTGACATTATTAAAGATTTCTTACCACTTCTGGCTTTTGAGATCAAAAGTATAAATACTGATTGCTTTAAGAGAAGAATCAGAAACAAAATCATCTAACTTTGACTTTCTTTCCCCCCAATTGCTCTATATCTATGTCCTCGTAAGTGGAATGTCTGGATAATGCAAGACTGAAAAGAAATCCTATATGTCATCCAAATTAAAGAATGTATAATTTAGGATTAGATGTGGCTATAAACCATCATGGTCAACAAAAGAGTCCGAAATGCAGTACTTGGATGCAGTCTCAAAACGACAGAATGATCTCTGTTCGTTTCCAAGGCAAACCATTCAATATCACAGTAATCTAAGTCTATGCCCCAACCAGTAACGCTGAAGAAGCTGAAGCTGAATGGTTCTATGAAGACCTACAAGATCTTTTAGAACTAACACCCAAAAAAGATGTCTTTTTCATTATAGGGGACTGGAATGCAAAAGTAGGAAGTCAAGAAACACCTGGAGTAACAGGCAAATTGGGCCTTAGAAAATGGAATGAAGCAGGGCAAAGGCTAATAGAGTTTTGCCAAGAGAACGCACTGGTCATAGCAAACACCCTCTTTCAACAACACAAGAGAAGACTCTACACATAGACATCACCAGATGGTCAACACCAAAATCAGATTGATTATATAGTTTGTAGCCAAAGATGGAGAAGCTCTATACAGTCAGCAAAAATAATACTGGAAGCTGATGTGGCTCAGATCATGAACTCCTTATTGCCAAATTCAGACTTAAATTGAAGTAGGGAAAACCACTAGACCATTCAGGTACGACCTAAATCAAATCCCTTATGATCATACAGTGGAAGTGAGAAATAGATTTAAGGGACTAGATCTGATAGACAGAGTGCCTGATGAACTATGGACGGAGGTTCATGACATTGTACAGGAGACAGGGATCAACACCTTCCCCAAGATAAAGAAATGCAAAAAAGCAAAATAGCTGTCTGGGCAGGGCTTACAAATAGCTGTGAAAAGAAGAGAAGTGAAAAGCAAAGGAGAAAAGGAAAGATATAAGCATCTGAATGCAGAGTTCCAAAGAATAGCAAGAAGAGATAAGAAAGCCTTCCTTAGTGATCAATGCAAAGAAATAGAGGAAAACAACAGAATAGGAAAAATCAGAGATCTCTTCAAGAAAATTAGAGATAGCAAGGGAACATTTCATGCAAAGATGGGCTCGATAAAGGACAGAAATGGTATGGACCTAACAGAAGCAGAAGATATTAGGAAGAGGTGGCAAGAATGCACAGAAGAACTGTACAAAAAAGGTCTACACAACCCAGATAATCACAATGGTGTGTTCACTCACCTAGAGCCAGACATCCTGGAATGTGAAGTCAAGTGGGCCTTAGAAAGCACCATTACAAACAAAGCTAGTGGAGGTGATGGAATCCCAGTTGAGCTATTCCAAATCCTGAAAGATGATGCTGTGAAAGTGCTGCACTCAATATGCCAGCAAATTTGGAAAACTCAGCAGTGGCCACAGGACTGGAAATGGTCAGTTTTCATTCCAATCCCAAAGAAAGGCAATGCCAAAGAATGCTCAAACTACCACACAATTGCACTCATCTTACACGCTAGTAAAGTAATGCTCAAAATTCTCCAAGCCAGGCTTTAGCAATATGTGAACTGTGAGCTTCCAGATGTTCAAGCTGGGTTTAGAAAAGGCAGAGGAACCAGAGATCAAATTGCCAACATCTGCTGGATCATGGAAAAAGCAGGAGAGTTCCAGAAAAACATCTATTTCTGCTTTATTGACTATGCCAAAGCCTTTGACTGTGTGGATCACAATCAACTGTGGAAAATTCTGAAAGAGATGGGAACACCAGACCACTTGACCTGCTTCTTGAGAAACCTATATGCAGGTCAGGAAGCAACAGTTAGAACTGGACATGGAAAAACAGACTGGTTCCAAATAGGAAAAGGAGTATGTAAAGGCTGTATATTGTCACCCTGCTTATTTAACTTATATGCAGAGTACATCATGAGAAACACTGAGCTGGAAGACGCACAAGCTGGAATCAAGATTGCCTGGAGAAATATCAATAACCTCAGATATGCAGATGACACCACCCTTATGGCAGAAAGTGAAGAGAACTAAAAAGCCTCTTGATGAATGTGAAAGAGGAGAGTAAAAAAGTTGGCTTAAAGCTCAACATTCAGAAAACTAAGATCATGGCATCCGGTCCCATCACTTCATGGGAAATAGATGGGGAAACAGTGGAAACAGTGTCTGACTTTATTTTTTTTTTGGCTCCAAAATCACTGCAGATGGTGATTGCAGCCATTAAATTAAAAGATGCTTACTCCTTAGAATGAAATTTGTGACCAACCTAGATAGCATATTGAAAAGCAGAGACATTACTTTGGCAACAAAGGTCCATCTAGTCAAGGCTATGGTTTTTCCTGTGGTCATGTATGGATGTGAGAGTTGGACTGTGAAGACAGCTGAGCGCTGAAGTATTGATGCTTTTGAACTGTGGTGTTGGAGAAGACTCTTGAGAGTCCCTTGGACTGCAAGGAGCTCCAACCAGTGCATTCTAAAGGAGATCAGTCTTGGGTGTTCATTGGAAGGACTGATGCTAAAGCTGAAACTCCAATACTTTGGCCACCTCATGCAAAGAGTTGACTCATTGGAAAAGACCCTGATGCTGGGAGGGATTGGGAACAGGAGAAGAAGGGGACAATAGAGGATTAGATGGCTGGATGGCATCACAGACTCGATGGACATGAGTTTGAGTACACTCCTTGATTTGGTGATGGACAGGGAGGCCTGGCGTGCTCCAATTCATGAGATCTCGAAGAGTTGGACATGATGGAGCGATTGAACTGAACTGAACTGATAAACAATATAAGGGCTTCCCTGCTGGTTCACATGGTAAAGAATCTGCCCGCAATGTGAGAGACTTGGGTTCAATCTTCTGGAGAAAGGAATGGCTACCCACTCCAGTATTCTTGCCTCGAAAAGAAGTCCACAGACAGAGGAGCCTGGTAGGCTACAGTCTATGGATCTGCAGAGTCAGATACGACTGAGAGACACACACACACACACACACACACACACACAAGCAATATAAAATGAATTCCAGTTTAAACAAGATAGACACTTACTTCTCTGTCCTACTAACCAAGTTTAGAGAAGGCCACCCAGAGGTGCTGAAGCACTGTGCAGCAGCACAGATGGTTTCTCTAGTCTTGCTGCTGTTAGCCAGAGCTCCATTCTCAAGGTCATCTCATGGTTTGAGCAATAAAGACCTCAAACTAATTATTCAGATTATAAAATAAAACTAGTCTTTAAGTATAGAATTTACTAGCTTCATTGTCAATTTAGGTTAAAAAAAATAAAGCTACCTTCTCCTTCCTATCTTCTGCTCAACTGCATGCAAAGGAAGCCTGCTATTTTGTAATTACAACAAGGATAACAAGGGAAGATTGTTTACATACTCTGTCAATTCAAAGCAAACATTTCCTATAAAATCAGATATTGATGAATCAGTAATATTTTACAAAATGTCTTATATGTCACAAACAACAGGAAACTATTGGATATAGGATACTGAGTAATACATACTTATCTGGTGGCCCCAATCTAATAAATTCAAGGTGTTTATAGATATGTAATGCTGACAGCGTGGATAGTGTGAGGGCCTTTTTACACAGGGGTCAAAGATAAAGGACTGGAAACAATGTTGAAAAGAAAAAAAAATTGCAACAAATTGATATATGAATAGGCGGAATTGAGACAACAAAAGTAAAATTAGTAGTATCTTGAAGGAAATAAAAATATAGAGTAGAAAAAATCTTAAGACATACAAATTTCCTGATTAAAAAGGAAAGTGTAGTAGAAACTTTTAAAAATACAAGCTTTAAATTGATTCTGACCTATTATCAGGCAAGTGAAAATTACACCACAGATATAATTATCCAGACAATTAAATGTACTCTAAGATCTAAAGTGTAAATATTTGCTTCTCATTTTTCATAGCTCTTTTTGCACCAAGTTAGTAATGATAAAGCATCAAAAGGGCACAGAAACCAAGCTGCCTCAGACAGAATGGCCAACAAAGGGATGGGATTGCCCTCCCAGATCTGCCAAAGTAGCTGTGAAACAAGAACTTTATTTTCTGCCAAGTTCATCATGCATAGAGGCACTGGCTAACGTTGTCCACTTTGAACAAGCTTGGCAATGAGAAAAATAAACAATTCTTGTCAGTGAAATCTGGTCAAAGAAAAGTTAAATAAAAGCAACTCAAGAACTGAGAAAAAATTATGCATGGTATTCCATCAGTTAAACATAAAGTAATATGAAAGAACCTCCAGAACGATTGCTACTGAACTGAATAACAGTGTAACAGACCTGGAGAACCGAGATATACTATTACGGACAGTTTCAAAATACGGGGATGAAGTGGAATATATGAATGCTGATATTTTCAGTTGGTGGAAAGCCTAATACGGAGCTGAGAGAATAAAAAACACCACAACAAACCCAATCTTATTTTCTCAATTAAAAATTTTTAAACAATCCTAAATTTTTGATGTCTTTAAAAAATTATCTTAACATCAGAAACAATAATTCATGCCAGAAAACCTTATATGTCAGTAATTTTTACACTTTGCTTTTATGTTTATATTTATCTCAAGAAAAATTAACAACACAATTCAATATTTTTAAAACCATGCATGATACACTAACATTTACAGTATAATCTTAAGTGTCTTTTGTCAACTTTGTCAATTTTATATATTGCTATGAAAAGAAAGTGAAAGTGAAGTCGCTCAGTCGTGTCCCACTCTTTGTGACCCCATGAACTGTAGCCTACCAGGCCCCTTGTCCATGGGATTTTCCAGGCAATAGTACTAGTACTGGAGTGGATTGCCATTTCCTTCTCCAGGGCATCTTCCCAACCCAGGGATTGAACCCAGGTCTCCCAAACTGTAGACAGATGCTTTTACCGTCTGAGCCACCGGGGAAGTCCTATATCCTGCTATATATTTATATAAACATCTTTAGAATCGTGTGCAACTAATGTCAACCTCTATAATTCTGATGGAGACATTAGGAAGTTTTTGTTTTCTTTCTTTATCTTCTACCGCGTTTCAGTTCAGTCCAAGTCTTCCACCTGATGGACTGCAGCACGCCAGGCCTCCCTGTCCATCACAAACTCCTGGAGCTTGCTCAACCTCACATCCATCGAGTCAGTGATGCCATCCAACCATCTCATCCTCTGTTGTCCCCTTCTCCTCCTGCCTTAAATCTTCCCCAGCATTAGGGTATTTTCCAATGAGTCAGATCTTTGCATCGGGTAGACAAAGTATTGGAGCTTCAGCTTCACCATTAGCCCTTCCAATGAATATTCAGGACTGATTTCCTTTAGGATGGACTGGTTTGATCTCCTTGCAATCAAAGGAACTCTCAAGAGTCTTCTCCAACACCCAGTTCAGAAGCATCAATTCTTCAGCACTCAGCTTTCTTTATGGTCCAACTCTCACATTCATACATGACTACTGGAAAAACCATAGCTTTGACTTCTTTGGCAAAGTAATGTCTCTGCTCTTTATTATGCTGTCTAGGTTGGTCACAGCTTTTCTTCCAAGGAGCAAGCGTCTTTTAATTTCATGGCTTCAGTCACAATCTGAAGTGATTTTGGAGCCCCCCAAAATTAAGTCTGTCATTTTTTCTATTGTGTCCTCATCTATTTGCCATGAAGTGATGGGAACAGATGCTGTGATCTTAGTTTTTTGAATGTTGAGTTTTAAACCAGCATTTTTACTCTCCTCATTCACTTTCATCAAGAGGCTTTTTAGTTCCCCTTCTCTTTCTGCCATAAGGGTGATGTCATCTGCCTGTCTCAGTTTATTGATATTTCTCCTGGCATTCTTTATTCCAGCTTGAGCTTCTTCCAGCCTGGCATTTTGCATGATGTACTCTGCTTAAAAGTTAAATAAGGAGGGTGACAATATACAGCCTTGACATACTCCTTTCCCAATTTGGAACCAGTGCATTGTTCCATGTCCGGTTTTAACTGTTGCTTCTTGACCTGTATATAGATTTCTCAGGAGGCAGGTAAGGTGGTCTGGTATTCCCATCCCTTGAAGAATTTTCCACAGTTTGTTGTGATTCACACAAAGTCAAAGCCTTTAGCATAGTCACTGAAGTAGAAGTAGATGTTTTTTCTGGAATTCTCTTTCTTTTCTATGATCCAATGGATGTTGGCAATTTGATCTATCATGTTTAACATGACTTAAATTCTTCATGCTAAGTAAGTATGTTTCACTGGAAACATTATTTTTCTAGGAAACTTTCTAAATAAAATTTTAACAAAAAATTGTTGTGGAGAAAAAAAACTTAACTGAACTGTTTTGATAAATGAATTAAACATATCTGCTTCTGGAAAAAAATTCCAATGTAAATTGTTTGGTTACACAAACCATTTTAAGTATTTCCAGAACACGTCATAATTGCAATTAAGCCATATGGAACTCGACAGTATAATTATGCAAAGTTAAAACCTTAAGACTGTTTGTGTGGGTTCACATTGGTTATGACAGTGAGATTCTTTAAGAAGAAAGTTAAATTTTTTTAAAAAGCAAGTTTTTTTAACTAAATAATATTGGTTGGAGAAACCATATGATATCCAATATTTTTAAGAACTTTTCTTAATTAGCAGAGGGATATCACTGCTAACAATAATTTTATAGGATACATATGTATATCTCTGTAAATATGTATTCTTATATATGTATATATATTTATGAAGTGTCCAGGAAGCACAGTGAAAAGTAGTTGCCTACCAGTGAAGCTCCAATACTTTTACCATCTGATTCAAATAGCCAACTCATTGGAAAAGACCCGGATGCTGGGAAAGATTTAGGGCAGTAGGAGAAGGAGGCCACAGAGGATGAGATGGTTGAATGGCATCACTGACTCAAAAGACATGAGTCTGAGCAAACTCTGGTTGGGATTCAATCCTTTAGGCCCTCGGCAGCAAAAGCACTGAGTTCTAACCACTGGAGTGCCAGTGAACTCCCAACTAACTGCTTTTTTGACCATAGAGAAATTATGTTACCTCACATTACAGAATACTTTGCAAAGTGGATAACATCACTAGTCAGAAAAAAAGAAAAAGCTGGACAATTTAAGGAGCATACATATTATCGGAATCAACCTGAAGTTTATATTTTTCCCTAAAAGAAATTTAGATCACGTCAAGAACTTAAAAATATAAATCCATCATGAGTAAAAAGCATGGCAAAGTCTAACTGTTAAGCATAGTGTTTTGCATTATTTCAGCAATAAACAAAATTTGCAGGTTTCATAAATCTTCTCCAAGAAGATTTAATACATCCATACCCCATCTTTTTTTTTTGTTTATAAAACAGGTAAACATTTATCAGAGAAGCCCAAATATTGTCCCTTCAATTTTACCTTGAAATGTGAATTTTTTCTTCTGTAGGCAAATATTAAAGAATAGTAGTAGGTCATGCAGTGATAACGGTCTTGGAGAACATAATAGCTTAATAAAAGGAGGAATATAAGCAGTATAAATTAGATTTGGGTACAGACTATTATATGTTTGTGAGAATGTGATCAGCCATAGACAAGCATGCCATGTGAAAAATCACATAGCAGAGATGACAACACATGGAGATTGTGTTACTTTGCTGGAGTTGACTTAACAAAGTACCACAAACTGAGGAGCTTAAACAATAAAACTTTGTTGTCTCAATTTTGTAGCCTAGAAGTCCAAGACCCAAATATTGGAAGGGTTTTTCCCTCCTGGCGGCTGAGGGGTAGGGTGGGGGTTGTTCTCTGCTTTTTCTCGTGGTTCACTGGCAATCTTTGTTTCCCTGGGTTGGGGCTGTATCACAGCAATTTCTGACATCTCCCTCACTTGGCAATCCTTCCAAGTGCATGGGTGACTTGAAATGTCCTCTTTTTATAAGGACACCAGTCATATTGGATTAAAGACCCACTCTGCTTCAGTATGGCCTCGGATAATTGCATTGCAACGACTTGGTTTCCAAATAAGGTCGCATTGGGAAGTGCTGGAGGTTAGAACTTAAGAGAATGAATTCGATGGGAGAGGGGCATAATTCAACCCCTAACAGAAATCTTTTGAGTTAATTGAAAAGCTTTAAAGTCTGAAGCAAAGTTTGAAATCTGATTCCTGGAATACAGACAGCAATCCTGGCTCATGCGTCAATCACAGGCAATTAAATAACTGGGTAAGGCAGAGACTGGGGCGACAATGCCAATGGTGCATCTGTAGGCATTGGTAGGAGGCAAAGCTTGAAACAGAATGGGGAGGGCGGTGAAAAGAACCTGAAAGTGCTAGTCGCTCAGTTGTGTCTGACTCTTTGTGACCTCATAGACTGTAGCCCGCCAGGCTCCTATGTTCATGGGATTTCCCAGGCAAGAATACTGGTGTGATTTGCCATTTCCTTCTCCAGGGAATCTCCCAGACCCAGGGATCAAACCTGGGTCTCCTGCATTGCAGGCAGATTCGTGACCATCTGAGCCACAAGAGAAGCCCAGGAAGGGTATAGCAGCAGCCAAATATTAGGCAGGAATAGATCATGGTGACATACTGCCTAACTAGGGAGACAAGAATTTCAAGGGGAGTGCAGTTAGCATTTAGCAAAGCTCCATCTGCCTCCAAGCCCATCGATAAAAGTACTGGGATACTGGTAAATATACCTGCAGTCCACTAGAGTTGGGATAATGGGAAGAGGTCAGAATCTCCAAGCAAGAAGAGATAATAGGGATCGGCCCCAGGGACACTGAATGCATATGTGAAAGAACAGGTTTATGTTTGTGCATTGAGGTAAGTTCACATCAAGACACATGTGGGTCTAGCTGACTGTATGTTGCCCTGAATTATCCAGATACTGATGAGACAAGATGAGACTGGGCTGGCTCAGGGAGGCTTTCTTCTCTTTCTGATCTTACTTCCCCACTAACTGAACTCCTTGTACCAATCAAGATCAGTCACACAAACACTATTTCATCCCAGCTCTCCAGAACCAAGTCTTAGAAAACCACGAGGAAGAAAGGAGGAACAGCATCCCCTCATCTGAGGACAATGGGAACTTGAATGGCTCATTAAAGGATTGACATTGGGGAAAGACATCACTTTGCTGACAAAGCTCTGTATAGTTAGTGCTATGGTTTTTCTAATAGTCAGGTACAGATGTGAGATTCAGACCATAAAGAAGGCTGAGTGCCAAAGAACTGATGCTTTTGAACTGTGGTGCTGGAGAAGACTCTTGAGAGTCCCTTGGACTGCAAAGAGATTAAACCAGTCCACCCTAAAGGGAATCAAACCTGGTTATTCATTGGAAGGACTGATGCTGAAGCTCCAATACTTTGGCCACCTGATGCAAAGAAACACCAACCCATTGGAAAAGACTCTGATGCTGGGAAAGATTGAGGGCAGGAGGAGAAGCGAAAGGCAGAGAATGACCACTGACTCAATGGACAGGATTTTGAGCAAACTCTAGGAGTAGTGGAGCAAAAGGAATGTTGCAGTCCATGGGGTTGCAAAGAGTCGGACACGACTTAGTGACTGAACAACAAAAACACTAGGGAGTGTTTGCAGTCCAGTCAGAAGAGGTGATCAAATCATCTCCCTTTGGGATTCTAGAGGTCCTGAATTCTGAATAGCTATTACCTAGCACATTAGGTCGGAGAAGGCAGTGGCACCCCACTCCAGTACTCTTGCCTGGAAAATCCCATGGACGGAAGAGCCTGGTGGGCTGCAGTCCATGGGCTCGCTAAGAGTCGAACGACTGAGCGACTTCACTTTCACTTTTCACTTTTATGCATTGGAGAAGGAAATGGCAACCCACTCCAGTGTTCTTGCCTGGAGAATCCCAGGGATGGGGGAGTCTGGTGGGCTGCCGTCTATAGGGTCGCACGGAGTCGGACATGACTGAAGCAACTTAGCAGCAGCAGCAGCACATTAGGTACACAAACTAAGACAGCAGATATCTGGGCCTAACTTCACCTGGTAACGTGGATATAAAAACTTAGGGAAGATTTCCCTTGCTTTTTCTTCTTCATAAACCTATGACTCCAGTGCTAGTATATCAAAAGAGAGCAGAAGAATGTAGCTGATCATATGGTGTTCAAAAAGAAATATTATTTGGCTGTAATAAGATTTGGAAAATTATTTCAGCTAATCAGCTTGCATCCTAGAATAGGAAGTGTGGCAATGTGGGAAACTCGACCTACATTGGAAGCAGTAATTATAACCAAAGCTTTAGTGGATGGGAGTGGCACTCTGATGCACCAATAAAGAGAGTTTATTTACACCAATACAAATATTGACATTGCTTTTAAGACACTGTGACTAATCAGTATTGATGCTGCTTGTGTGAAATAATACTATTATCCAGTATTAAGGCATACTTTTCATTCCACAGCCCTATTCTGAATTGCATAAATAAAACACCACACCCTGGATGAACAGGTAGGGGAGTAACCCCATAGCATACATTTATCAGAGCCAAGGCATTGATAACTGGAAGACTTTTATATTAAAAGAGACAGCTCATGTGATGGCAAGCTTGTATAAAGGAAAGAAACTGTTATCAAGTGTATGAGACATTCCAAGCTCAGACCCCCTTCACTGGCTCCTGTGCTTTGAAGGTAATGCCTCTGTATTACTTACGAATGTTTCCGCAAGTCTAGAAGCAAGTGTTTGGATACCAGTATGTCTAATGAGTAGGTCATGCCTAACAGACCAAAAGTATTTGCCTCCCATGGCAGGTGCCACAGATTGGGGTCTAGATATGGATGGAAAATTGAGTTCCCCTGTCAACTATAACTACTGGTTATATGAATCACGTACATATACATCTCGAGGGGTGAGTAGGCAGCAATTTGTAGGAATAATCCTACAGGTTCCTAAAATCTATTCTGGGATCAAGAGAGAACTAACAAAGAAATAAGATTATTCTAATATACAATTTACATTGAAGAGTTATTGAAAATCATGCAATATATTAGCCTTATCAAGACAATGGGGTTTACCATATGGCAAATGACACAGGGTCCCAAGAAAAGGGGTTAGGAGAAATTGGTGTTCTAGAATCACAGAACCTTTTAGGTTCTATTGTGACTTAGGGGAGGAATTACATTCTGTTTGCTGGGGGAAAACATTTTACCTAATCTTTTGGACAATTCTTGTGATCCATAGCATACATCAAAGCACACACATAAGGAAGTGGCTCAAGTTACCAATCAGTCTTGAAATGTAGCTTTGGTTTTCCTCTATTTGGGGAACAAGAGAGGTTACATATGAAGTTTCTTCTGTGTTTGTTTCTTTCACTTTGTTATGGCGGACTGTTACTTAAAAGATGCTGCTACAGCTTTGAAGCCATCTCTATGTATTTCAGGTGATCCAACTTTTAGAGCTTTGGAGAGAAAAATGTCTTCCCTTTGCTCAAATCAAAGAGTTGTATAGATCGTGAGTGTGCCCTTATCTTTCAGTTTCTTCATGGAAAGCTTTTCCATTAAATTAAAAGGGGTCTTGGCTTTGTGATTCAGCTAGAAACCTGATACCCCTAAATTTCAAAGTTATTTTTTGTATGACAGTTGGTACATGATGGTCCAAGGATGTCATTTCTGCTAACTTACTAAAGAGGCAACTTGGACTCTTTATTGATATTTTTGATGCTAAAAGCTTCAGGACAATGCAACCATGACACCTAGAAAAATGAATCAATCTTTCAGTTTTTCCACAGTATTATGGTGTGTCTCTGAGGTGCCTCTGCCCCGACACAATGGAGCCCAGACACTCATTCTTTAATTAACTACTTCAATAAGCAATAAACACACTTAGACACACATTCACCTACAATCTTGAAAACAACTAATACCTAAATTTTACCACTTTATTATAATTTATTTATACTAAATTTTACCACTTTATTATAATAATAGGTAGATCACATTATGTTAGTCTTCATAGAGATATTTCCAGTGAGTGGCATTTTGAACATTATACCATTTGTTTCAACCTTAGGGATGTTATAAGAAACAGCATTGCAAAATTAATTGTTTCTTTTATTTTAGTAAAATATACATATCATGGGGCTTCCCAGGAGGCACTAGTAGTAAGGAACCCACCTGCCAAGGCAGGAGACATAAGACACTTGAGCTTGATCCCTGGGTGGGGAAGATCCCCTGGAGGAGGGCATGGCAATCCACTCCAGTCTTCTTGCCTGGAGAACCCCATGACAGAGGAGCCTGGTGGGCTACGGTCCATGGGGTCGCAACATGACTGAACTCAGACACGGCTGAAGCCACTGAGCACACACACCGGGCTCCCAGTGCCTGGCGATCACCGTTCTACTGGTCTACTTTCTATCTCTATGAATTTGACTCTTTTAGGTATATCAGGTAAAAGGAGTCATACAGTATGTGAACTCTTATGTCTGGCTTATTTCAGCATTCATCCATTATATAGCATGTGTCAGAGTCACCTTCCTTTTGAGGGCTGAAATATATTCCATTGTGTGCATAAGACATATATTCTGTCCATTTATCTGTTGACAGACACTTAGGTTGCCTCCACCTTTTGGTTCTTGTGAGTATAGCTGTGATGAGTCCTTATCTAAAATTATTTTGGATCTGTATCCAGAAGTGGAATTGCTGGCTCCTACAGTGATTCCATGTTAACTTTTTTGAGGAATTGCCATACTAGTTTGCATATCTGCTGCATCGTTTTGCATTCCCACTTACATTGTTTCTACGACTAATATTTTTGTGGACACCTGCTACGTTGTATGTATACACATACCCACCTCTACACTCATATCTACATCTTTGTTTTATTTTCTGAAGAAAATGTTAATTGTTCAGTGCTGTCCAACACTTTGAGACCCCGTGGACTGTACCTTGGTCCATGGGATCCTCCAGGCAAGAATACTGGAGTGGGTTGCCGTTCTTTTCTCCATGGGGTCTTCCTGACCCAGGGATGGATCCCAGGTCTCCCACATTGCAGGCAGATTCTTTACCATCTGAGCCACCAGGGAAAGGCATGGGGAAAATTGCTTACATGAAAAAAAAGAAAAAAAAAAAAAAAAAGAACAGCAGTAGCTTTTGTTCTCCAGAACAAACTGTTGTTCTGCTCCCATTGGGTATTATGAGTCATGTATGTATGTTTCTCTTTAGCTTCAATCTGTAGGAAGTAGAGAGTCGAGATTTCAGCCTATACCTAACAAACCCACATCTAGCACTTAATGTCTAACTTTTCCCCAGCTTCAACTTAATCTCGTAAGTTTATTTTTTGGGGTCTAAATTTGCATTTTCATTTTTTTTCCATGATGAGCCACACGAATTTGTGTAAGCAGCTGGAACATGGTAAGCTACAAATAAATATGCAATATCTAAATTACTTCAAATTTAATTTCCATTCACTTGAAATAGTTTGGAGCTTGAAAAAAAAAAAAAATCTATGTCTTGCCTTCTCCCAAGTAGAGTGAGAACTTTAATGGAGATAGACTTTGTTTGAAAATAATTATTCTTGTTTACACTGATGAAGGGCAATATGAAGAAGTGAAAGTTACTCAGTCGTGTCTGACTCCTGCCAGGCTCCCCCGTCCATGGGATTGTCCAATAAGAATACTGGAGTGGAATGACATTCCTTTCTCCAGGGGATCTTCCTAATCCAGGGATCAAAACCAGGTCCCCTGTGTTTCAGGAAGATTCTTAACCATTTAAGTCACCAAGGAAGTAATATATGGAAGGTCAAAATCTGCTAGAAAAATTCAAAGAGAGTAAGATCAACCCTTTCTTTTCCTCCTGGTTGCTAAGAAGTATACAAATATTGTGTAAGTCTACATTGTTGAGTTGTGAGCAGTTATTTTAATGGGTAAGAAAGAGAATTGTGTTTCCTCATCAATGCCTAAGCTTAGTGTTTTATATTTTCAGTGAAACATGTGAATGGAGAGAGACAAAAAGTGTTAAGGGCATTGGGTTTTTAAAGTGCTAGATTAAGCTTTAGGGTGGATTTCTGTGAGTATTTTCAGGGAGCCTTCTTTGGGGACTCCTGGGGAACCACTGAATATGATTGCGGTCCAGCTCCCACTGGGCTCAACATGACTGACATGTGCACACATCTTCCTAGACCTCCCCAGTAAAGGCAGTGTGTGACCTTGATTCACACAAGATTCTGGAAGCAGCCATGGTGATTCATAGAGGTTTTTATGAGCTCATGCATTTAGGGTTCAGTGAGACACAAACAAGGAATTCAAGCAGTTTCGAATTGTTCTCCTAACTCCAATTAAATTGTTATGAACTTTTGATATATATATGACCTTTACATATTAAGCCCTTTACAGGCTTCCCTGGTGGCTCAGCTGGTAAAGAATCCACCTGCAATGTGGGATACCTGGGTTCGATCTCTGGGTTGGGAAGATCTGGAGAAGGGGATGGCTACCCACTTCAGCATTCTGGCCTGGAGAATTCCATGGACAAAGGAGTCTGGCAAGCTTCAGTCCATGGGATCCCAAAAGAGTTGGACATGACTGAGCAACTTTCACTTACATATATTTGGGAAAATCAGTTCATGTTGTACTCGAAAATACAAACCCCAACTACTTCTATGCATGATCTTTGATTAACAATTACTACGAGAAATTTAATTTTAAATACTAAAGAAAACAATGAGTACATATATACATATACATGAAGTACAATAATTTATATTCAAGACATGTATAGATGTAATCTATTGACTTTATTATATACCTATATTCGTATCTATAGATGTGGGCTAGTGGCTCAGTTGGTAAAGAACCTACAGAGCAGGAGACTAAGGTTAGATCCCTGGATCAGGAAGATCCCTTGGAGAAGGGAATGGCTACCCACTCCAGTATTCTTGCTGGAGAATTCCAGGGACAGAGAGCCTGGTGGGCTACAGTCCATGGGGTCACAAAGAGTTGGACACGACTGAGCGCACACACACACCCAAACATTCCGACAGGCATGTAGCAATGCTTCACTGAGGTTTTCATTTGAGTTTCCCTCACGGCTATTGTGGTTGAACAGCTTCTTGAATGCATATTGACCAATGGGATTGCCTCTTTTCCGAAGTGCCTGTTGGAATTGCTTGTACACTTGTTTTGATTTATCTGTCGTCTTATTGATAATTAGGGGTTCTTTCTATATTCTGAATATGAGCAGCTTGCCAGCTGTTTATAATACCTTCTTTCACTGTGTGATTTTTCATTTTTCTCACATTCTATTATTTAGCTTTTAATTGGAGTCTAATTGCTTTACAATGTTGTGTTAGTTTCTGCTGTACAACCAAGTGAATCAGCTACATGTATATATATACATATATATATATATATATATATATATATATATATATATCTGCTTCCTCTTAAGCCTCCCTCCCATCTTTCCAACCCACTGTTGTAGGTCATCACAGAGCACCCAGCTGAGCTCCCTAAATGGTGTCTCTCAGTGACCAAAAGTTCTTCATGGTAAAGTTGGTGAAGTTGATCTATCTTTTCAATTAGAATGTTTTGTTTCTGTCTCATTTGACAAATCTCGTTTTCCCTGACACCAGGAGCTTATTATACCATATTTAGAACTACAACTCACTGGACTAGATTTTTAAATATAGTGTAAAAGGAAAATAAAACAAAACACTTTTTAGCTTATTTTTCAAAATAGGTAATGAGTTCTCCCATATACTTAAAAGTTTGCTCCTTTTCACTGCTTTGCAGTGCATACTTGCAATCAATCAATATGCGGGACCATATCTGAATCTCTGTCCTATTGGTTCATTTGTCTGTCTTCGCACAAGTACCATACTCTCCTAATTATCATAGTATTATAATAAATATTCATACTTGGTAGAGAAAGTTCTTCCAGTTTAATCTCCTTTAGGATTTTCTTTGAACTCCATATGCATTTTAGAAGTAGCTTGTCAGGGCTCATCAAAATACCAGTTGGAGTTTAGTTTAATTTACATAATATATTAGCAGAATTGATGTGTTTAAAAAATCATCTCCCTTCCATGAACTTGGCATCTTCTGTCTCTTATTTAGGGTGTCAGCAATCGTTGTCAAGGACTAATACTTCTGAGTAGAAATGCCACGTGAACTTTATTAAACCTATTCCTAGCCATTTGTATTTCGTTGATCATATAAGTGGAATCTCTTGAAAATCTTGTATTTACTAACTCTTAAGTGTTTCCATATAGAAATGGAAGTGTTTTTCAGATATTAATGAGTTTCTAAAAAACTGCTAAAACTACTTATTAATTCTAATAATTTCCTTTAGTTGGTTTGGGATTTGAGAGGTAGGAAATTATACTGTTTGAATTGATGCCTTTGAATCGTGGTGCTGAGGAAGACTCTTAAGAGTCCCTTGGACAGCAAGGAGATCAAACCAGTCAATCCTAAAGGAAACCAACCCTGAATAATCATTGGAAGGACTGATACTGTAGCTTAAGCTCCAATACTTTGGCCACTCAATGTAAACAGTCAACTGATTGGAAGAGACCCTGATGCTGGGAAAGATTGCTACAAAAGAAGAAGAGGGTAGTAGAGGATAAGATGACTAGAGAGCATCACCAACTCAATGGACATGAATTTAGGTAATCTCTTCGGAGATAGTGAGGGACAGGGAAGCCTGGCAAGCTGCAGTCCATGGGGTCACAAAGAGACAGCCACAACTTAGCAACTGAACAACAAAAACAAATTATATTGTCGGTGAATAGTTTAGTCTTAGTTCACTGATCAGGACAAAATTGATCTCACTGTGATATTAAGTATACCTGCCGTGTCAATTACCTCACAAAGAACACTTTCGGCATCTCATTATTAAGTGTTACATTTGTATTATTGATTTTAGATTTTTTAAAATGAAACTAATAAAGCTTCAATTTTTCCCCAGTCTGTTAAAATATTACATCAGATATATATATATATATATATATATATATATATATATATATTCATATATTATGATGATCATATGGCCCTTATCTTTTACTCTGGTGATAAGAAAAACTCAATTGATAGAATTTTTGAAGGTTAAACTACCCTTGAATTGTTGAGAATAAAGCAACTTGCCATAATGTATTATTCCACATATATATTTCTGGAATTCATCTGTGGTATTTTCTCTTCATTTTTAAAAATCATATTCATGAGTGAGTTTGGCCTTTAATTTTCTGTAAGTTTAATGTCCTTATTAAGTTTGGAATAATGGTTATTCTGACCTTTTAAAAATTAGCATTGATTCCTCATTTTTTGGTTTCCAAAAGAAATTGGAACATTTGGTTATTTCTGCTTTATGTATTTAGTAGAATTTCTCAGTGAAACTATCTGGATATGAGAAAGTTAATATTAATTCATGTTTCATTTCCTTAAATAATTGCATGTCTATTTAGATTTTCTGTGTCTTGTTTATTTGACTTTATGGGTTGTATATTTTTCAAATACTTTTCCAGTTTACCTAATTTATTCATGCTTTTCACTGTGAAGCTGTACTTACCTGGCAACTTCTGTGATGATGTCCTACATTTTATATGTCATGTAAGTTATGTAAGGAACAACCCCACACCCAAAGTCAGGGGAGGCAGCCCAGAGGAGCAACCCCACGTCCAAGGAGTGGTGGCTGTGTGAGCACAGGAGGGCTGAGAGGAGCTACTCCACATTCAAGGTCAGGAGGGGTGGCCATGAGGAGATACCCCTCATCCAAGGTAAGGAGCAGTGGCTGCACTTTGCTGGAGCAGCTGTGAAGAGATACCCCTCATCCGAGGTAAGAGAAACCCAAGTAAGATGGTAGGTGTTGTGAGAGGGCATCAGAGGGCAGACACACTGAAACCATAATTATAGAAAACTAGTCAATCTGATCACACAGACCACAGCCTTGTCAAACTCAATGAAACTAAGCCATGCCCTGTGGGGCTACACAAGACAGATGGGTCATGGTGGAGAGGTATGACAGAATGTGGTCCACTGGAGAAGGGAATGGCAAACCACTTCAGTATTCTTACCTTGAGAACCCCATGAACAGTATGAAAAGGCAAAATGATAGGATAATGAAAGAGGAACTTCCCAGGTCAGTAGGTGTTGGGGGCCAGCGTGAGGCACTCCGCCCATGGCAAAGGTCATGAGGAAGGAGGATCAACATATGTAAAGGTGGGATCGAGCCCCAGGAGTCCCCCTGGAAAATCTCGAGCATCTACCCCCATAACCAGAACCTGCCTACTTTACTACTTTGTGCTCTCATCTACACCTCTGACTTTACGGGGGGCTGTCCCCCACCACCTCTTTAGGAGAAGGAGTTAACTTAGAGCTCCAGTTAATAATAATTGCTGGGCGTGACAGGAGTGTTTTAACCTACAAACTCCTCTGAAGGTTCTCTAGCCTGCCTGACAGGCTTGTCCGGCCACATGTGATTGCTCACAGCCTCCCAACCATGAGAGGCACGAGATGCTTTAAACCTTCTAAAAACAGGTTCTTTAGAGAAGTTAGAAAACTATTAGTAAAAGTATAATGGGCTGATTAGAAATTGTATTGGTGAAGGGTTTTTCATTTGTTGAGCCAATGTTCGCTGCTAAGTCTCCACATCCCCTGCCCTTACACACATTAATGAATATATAGAATAAATATTAACCTTTGATATAAATCACGTTAGACCTTAGGCTAAGTAAATTCTTTCCTTAATTAAAACCCACTACACCTTCACCCTATAGGAACGTAACTTTATTTGGGTGGCGTCTGTTTTAAGAATAATCACCCCTGGAGAAATAAGTGTTGACTGACCGCTGTCACAAGGAGAGAGTCATAAATTGTCAGCAGGCCCCCTGGCCAGAAGATGATGTAACACCCCTAAGACCTCTGTATGCATCTGTATGAAGCACCTGACTGTAAAAAAAAAAAAGTCAGGACTGCTGACCCCGTGTGACTTTTGTATAACACCTCAGTGTATAAAAACAGACCCTGGAAAATAAAGAATTGGGATCAGTTCCTCTAAATACTGGTCTCCCCATGTTTCTCTCTCTCTCAAACTCTGGCTGAGTCTCTAGCTGGAGCCCGGAGCCTGCCAAGCTTACTAACTTTGCCTGGGCTTCTAAGATCTGACCAGGGAGGCCTCAGTGTCTCTTCTCCTTTGGGAGAACGGAAGGACGCCTGCGGCCTACATAAGTGGTGCAAGCTTCTTGTCTTGAAGTTTTATTGGTTTCCCGCATAAACCAAGCTACTCAGCCTCTTTTCTCCACTGAATTTTCCTACTGAGCTGTCCTTATTCTATTATTCTTTATATCTCTAATTAATATTTAATTAAAGCTATTGTTTCCTGATCGCCGAAGCCATCTCCCCTTCAAATACCCTGGATCAGCTGGGGCTGGACCTAGGCAGGTAGGTGCCCAGTATGCTACTGGAGATCAGTGGAGAAATAACTCCAGAAAGAATGAAGGGATGGAGCCAAAGCAAAAACAATACCCAACTGTGGATGTGACTGCTGATAGAAGCAAGGTCCAATGTTGTAAAGAGCAATATTGCATATGAACCTGGAATGTCAGGTCCATGAATCAAGGCAAATTGGAAGTGGTCAAACAGTGGATGGCAAGAGTGGATGTCACAGTCTAGGAATCAGCGAATTAAAATGGACTGGCATGAGTGAATTTAACTCAGATAATCATTATATCTACTAATGTGGGCAGGAATCCCTTAGAAGAAATGGAATAGCCATAATGGTCAACAAAAGAGTCCGAAATGCAGTACTTGGATGCAATCTCAAAAACGACAGAATGATCTCTGTTTGTTTCCAAGGCAAACCATTCAATATCACGGTAATCCAAGTCTATACCCCAACCAGTAACGCTGATAAAGCTGAAGTTGAACGGTTCAATGACCTACAAGACCTTTTAGAACTAACACCCAAAAAAGATGTCCTTTTCATTATAAGGGACTGGAATGCAAAAATAGGAAGTCAAGAAACACCTGGAGTAACAGGCAAATTGGGCCTTGGAGTACAGAATGAAGCAGGTCAAAGGCTAATAAGAGTTTTCGCCAAGAGAACGCACTGGTCATAGCAAACAGCCTCTTCCAACGACACAAGAAAAGGCTCTACACATGGACATCACCAGAAGGTCAACACCAAAACCAGACTGATTATATTCTTTGCAGCCAAAGATGTAGAAGCTCTATACAGTCAGCAAAAACAAGACCGGGAGCTGACTGTGGCTCAGATCATGAACTCCTTTGCCAAATTCAGACTGAAATTGAAGAAAGTAGGAAAAACCATTAGACCATTCAGGTATGACCTAAATCAAATCCCTTATGATTATATAGTGGAAGTGAGAAATAGATTTAAGGGGCTAGATCTGATAGACAGAGTGCCTGATGAACTATGGATGGAAGTTCGTGACATTGTACAGGAGACAGGGATCAAGACCATCCCCATGGAAAAGAAATGCAAAAAAGCAAAATGGCTGTCTGGGGAGGCCTTACAAATAGCTGTGAAAAGAAGAGAACTGAAAAGCAAAGGAGAGAAGAAAAGATATAAGCATCTGAATGCAAAGGTCTAAAGAATAGCATGGAGAGATAAGAAAGCCTTCCTCAGAGATCAAAGCAAAGAAATAGAGGAAAACAACAGAATGGGAAAGATTAGAGATCTCTTCAAGAAAATTAGAGATACCAAGGGAACATTTCATGAAAAGATGGGCTCAATAAAGGACAGAAGGATATGGACCTAACAGAAGCAGAAGATATTAAGAAGAGGTGGCAAGAATACACAGAAAAACTGTACAAAAAAGATCTTCATGACCCAGATAATCACGATAGTGTGATCACTGACCTAGATTCAGACATCCTGGAATGTGAAGTCAAGTGGGCCTTAGAAAGCATCACTACGAACAAAGCTAGTGGAGGTGATGGAATTCCAGTTGAGCTATTCCAAATCCTGAAAGATGATGCTGTGAAAGTGCTGCACTCAATATGCCAGCCAATTTGGAAAACTCAGCAGTGGCCACAGGACTGGAAAAGGTCAGTTTTCATTCCAATCCCGAAGAAAGGCAACATCAAAGAATGCTCAAACTACTGCACAATTGCACTCATCTCACACACTAGTAAAGTAATGCTCAAAATAGAGGAAAACAACAGCCAGGCTTCAGCAATATGTGAACCGTGAACTTCTAGATGTTCCAGCTGGTTTTAAAAAAGGCAGAGGAACCAGAAATCAAATTGCCAACATCCGCTGGATCATTGAAAAAGCAAGAGAGTTCCAGAAAAAACATCTATTTCTGCTTTATTGACTATGGCAAAACCTTTGACTGTGTGGATCACAATAAACTGTGGAAAAGTCTTCAAGAGATGGGAATCCCAGACCACCTGACCTGCCTCTTGAGAAACCTATATGCACGTCGGGAAGCAACAGTTAGAACTGGACATGGAAAAACAGACTGGTTCCAAATAGGAAAAGAAGTGCATCGAGGCTGTATATTGTCACCCTGCTTATTTAACTTATATGCAGAGTACATCATGAGAAACACTGGACAGGAAGACGCACAAGCTGGAATCAAGATTGCCTGGAGAAATATCAATAACCTCAGATATGCAGATGACACCACCCTTATGGCAGAAAGTGAAGAGGAACTAAAAAGCCTCTTGATGAAAGTGAAAGAGGAGAGTGAAAAAGTTGGCTTAAAGCTCAACATTCAGAAAACCAAGATCATGCATCTGGTCCCATCCCTTCATGGGAAATAGATGGGGAAACAGTGGAAACAGTGTCAGACATTATTTTTCTGGGTTCCATACTCACTGCAGATGGTGATTGCAGCCATGAAATTAAAAGAAGCTTACTCCTTGGAAGGAAAGTTATGACCAACCTAGATAGCATATTCAAAAGCAGAGACATTACTTTGCCAACAAGTTCTGTCTAGTCAAGGCTGTGGTTTTTCCGGTAGTCATGTATGGATGTGAGAGTTGGACTGTGAAGAAAGCTGAGCATCGAAGAATTTATGCTTTTGAACTGTGGTGTTGGAAAATAGTCTTGAGAGTCCCTTGGACTGCAAGGAGGTCCAACCAGTGCATTCTAAAGGAGATCAGTCCTGGGTGTTCATTGGAAGGACTGATGCTAAAGCTGAAACTTTGGCCACTTCATGCGAAGAGTTGACTCATTGGAAAAGACCCCTGATGCTGGGAGGGATTGGGGTCAGGAGGAGAAGGGGATAACAGAGGATAAGATGGTTGTATGGTATCACTGACTCAATGGATATGAGTTTGAGTGAACTCTGGGAGTTGGTGATGGACAGAGAGGCCTGGTGTGCCGCCATTCATGGGGTTGCAAAGAGTCGAAGAAGACTGAGCGACTGAACCGAACTGAACTGAAGTTATTTTGTGCTTTCTCCTTTGTTTTCTTTGTCTTCCTCAGAAATTTACCAATGGTGGTTATTACTTTGAAGCACATATTTTTGTCTCAATATTTTCAACTGCATACTTACTTTCTATTTCATAGATTTATACTTGCATCATCTTTTTTTTTTCTGTTTTGGGGTTTTCTTTTGATACCTTCTTTACATGGATATTTAGCTCATTAGAACTCAGTTTTCATTATTTTTTATAAATTACTGTTTATTTGGCTGCAGAGGTTTTAGTTGCGGCATGTGGGATCCTTGGCCAACTAGCCCCATCCATTATCAGAAAATTGGATTAAAGATTTACTGAGCATGGCCTTGCCCACCAGAGCAAAACCCAGTTTTCCCCACAACCAGTCCCTCCCATCAGGAAGCTTCCATAATCCTCTTATCCTCATCCATCAGAGAGCAGACTGAATAAAAACCACAAGCACGGAAAACTAACCAAACTGATCACATGGACCACAGTCTTGTCTAACTCAACAGTCTTAGTTATTTAAATGTTGTGAATTTGCTTGTCATGGGTATCTTCTCATCAATTTTTGAAAATGCAAAGTATTTTCTTGAAAAGAATCCATATTTTAAGTTGCTGAGTGTAGTGTTCGTTATATCATCATGTCAGACATTTTGAAACACTCATTTCAAGTAATTTCTAAGCACTGTCCAATAGTATCTCTGTGATGATGTACAAGTTTTGTGTTCTAAATTGTCTAGTATGGTAATCCTTAGTCCATGTCTAAGGGGAGTTTGAAATTTGGCTATGGTAGCTTAGAAAGTATAATTTTAGATTTAATGCATTTAAATTTAATTTTAAACACCCACTATTGGCCCAGAAGTTAGTATATTAGATGGGGACAGTCCTGTACTTTTACTTAATTTTTCACTCTTTTTCCTAGTATGTTCAGTTGCTGCTGCTAAGTCGCTTCAGTCATGTGTGACTCTGTGTGACCCCATAGAAGGCAGCCCACCAGGCTCCCCCGTCCCTGGGGTTCTCCAGGCAAGAACACTGGAGTGGGTTGCCATTTCCTTCTCCAATGCATGAAAATGAAAAGTGAAAGTGAAGTCGCTCAGTCGAGCCCGACTCTTAGCAACCCCATGGACTGCAGCCTACCGGGCTCCTCCGTCCATGGGATTTTCCAGGCAAGAGTACTGGAGTGGGTTGCCATTTCCTTCTCCAGGGGATCTTCCCAACCCAGGGATCAAACCCGGGTCTCCCACATTAACCTCTGAGCCACCAGGGAAGCCTGATGTTGCTTTTTAGGTGCATATGAATCAGGAACTATTATGTTTCCCTGGCAAATGAACATTTTAAAATTCCGTATCCTTCTTTATAACCTCTGGGCTTTCTTGGTAGCTGAGCTGGTAAAGAATCCCCCTGCAATGCGGGAGATATGTTAATGTCACTTTCTCGGCTTTTCTTTTTTATTGTTTTTATGATACCACTTTCTCTAGTATTTTGTTCACCACATCCACATCTTTATATTTCAGATGTCTCTTGTAAACATATATACTTTTGTTTAATTTAATTCAGTCTGAATGCAGTCACTCAAAAATTGCAAGGTTTTATGCATATATATTCAGCGTAAAACTTACTGATTTAAATGGATTTCTTTCTGACAGTTTTCCACTTGATGAGTATAGTTCATCACTTTCTTTTTTTCTCTCTGTCCAAACACTGCACAAACACACACTACCATATAAGCACTTACTTGCTGTTTTATTGCTAGAAATCAAAATATGCTTCCTAAACTTACCAGAAGCAAAACTTTTACTTCTGCTGTCTTCACAGAGTATAAAGAACTTACAGCTCTAATTGTATTTGTTTTTGGCTCTACATGTTTTATTGTTGCTCTGTATTTTATCCTTTGTAATATTTCTAAACTCATAAAGCATTATTATTATATTCTGCAGCTCTTATCCAGTTAGATTTACAAACATAGTTTTTTTTTCATTTTCAGTTCACTCTATTTTTATCTGCATCTCAAATGTAATCTCAGATTATGTCCCTTCTACTTCAGGAAAACACCTCAGGGTTCCCCTCTAGTATGCATCTGCTAGAGGTAAATTCTCTCATTTCTCCTTGGTCCAAACTAAGTTTTTCCTTCCTTCATAGAAGACACTTTGTTGGGTCTGGAATCCTAAGTTGGGAGCTACTTAATCTCTTTCAGCTGTGCGTCTCCAGTCTGACTGTTCTGTTGTGCAATGTGTTCTAAGGCTTATTTTGTGTTTTTGCAGGTCGTCTCTCTTTGCCTTGGCTGCTGGTCGTATCCTCTCTCTCCGCTGTTCCTTCCTCCCTCCTTTCCTCTCTCTACAGTTCTGTTATGTTTCTCAGTACAAATTTCCCATTTTTAAAAAATGTAATCAGTGCCAGGGTTCAGAGGCCTTCCTGAATCCGTGAATCAATATTCATTTATTTTTGAAAACTCTCATCCATTAATTGTCCAAAGCTTGCAGCTACTTCACATTCTATCTTTCGTTCTTCTGGGGCTACAGAAAATTCCCTGTTAGCTTTTCTCATTGTATCTGTGTATCTTACTGTCTCCTTTCAATATGCATCAATTTTAACTGCTACCTTCTGGTTATTTTCCTTGTAGCTATTTTCCAGGCCATAGAACCTATTGAGCTACTTATCCTATCCCTTTGGTTCTAAATTATGGCCGTGTTGATTGTTTTTATAAATTTTCTATAATTTTGGTTTAAGATTCTTTTAAAGTATTGGGCACTTATAAAAAGTCTACTGTTTCATTATTATTTTGATACATTAGAAAAGAGATGCAAATTGGTCTCCATATGTCCTTCCCTAAAATTCCCCTTAATAGTAACAGTTCATGTCATTGCAGAGCATTTATCAAAAATAAGAAATTAATCTTGGTATTATACTATTAACTAAAGCAACACATTGATTCATATTTCACCATTTTTTCTACCTATGTTCCTTTTCTGTTCCAGGATCCAATCTGAGAACCTGCAGTATATTTAGTTTTTATGTCTCCTGAATCTCCTCACGTCTGTGACAGCCACTCAGTCTTGCTGTGTTTCCCACGTCCTTGACTCTGTTGGTGAATGTGGATATGCTCTTTTGTAGAATATCCTTCAGTGTGGGTTTTCTCACGGTCACTTTGGAGCTGTGTATTATTGCAAAGGATGCTGAAGGCCATTTTCCTCCCTTTTCACTCTGAGCCTTGTCCAAACACTGTCAGTTGCTTTGGGGTCCTCTTTCCCCCATGAAGGTTGACCAGGTGCCCTGCAGCCGGAAGTGCCAGGGATGACACTGATCACAATCTGGAGGCTGGAGAGCACAAGTTGAGTGGGGAGGTGGTCTGATGGGTCCACAAAAGAGGACAGCAGGCCCTTGTTCCTCCCTTGACTCCAGGGTTTAATTTGACTGTGTTCAGTGAACATCCAGGTCCAGAGGTCCCTTTCTCTGTGACCTTGTGATGCCTCCATCGTTCTGCCCTGAAGTCTTTGGTGCTGCTTTTCACCTATATGCCCACTCCTCATCAGACCAGACATGTGGAATTCAACAGAGACCTCAATTATGGCTCCTGCCTTTTCCCCAGTTTCTCTAAGGTCCTCAGCATGGTGGACCTGGATCCCAAAGATAATCAGCTTTTTTCCCTTAAATCAGCTGAAGTTGAGTAGAGGGCAGCAAGACACTCCGGACATGAATGGAAAGAGAGGCTCCAGGTCTGTAAGATCCTACATTTATTTTCAGTTTTGTGCAACCACATGCTGCTCTGAACAACATTCTGATGTTTGATTTTTTTTTTGGTTGACCATGAATCCAAAGACAAAGTCCTCTCTACTGAGACTGGTCATTTCACATGTGGGGGTTCTTTGACTCAGGAGCCCCAGACACACTGTCTTTCAGAGGAGGGGGTCTTAGGAATTGCCTATCCTTTGTTAGGAAAGTCTCCATTGTACTTGGAGGAAGTGAGCAGTAACCAAGTGACCGATTTAGTGGCTTGTTCTGATGTTGCCTTTTCCAACTCAGCATCACTCACAGGCTGACCAGTGAGCAGCTCCTACTTTTGGTCCCTTCACCAGGTGCTCAGGCCAAGTATTAGCTACCAGATTCCAGGGTATATTCTCTTATCCCCAAATCAAGACCCACTGACTCTTTCTCCCTTCTTGTCCAGAAACCCATGTTTCTTTCAGCCTCCTATTCCCATCACCAAAAATATCAGAATCTCTGACTTGAATTTGCCTTAGTTACAAATGGATATAATACATTCCTCTGATACTCTTTTCAGAATGCTGGGAGAAGACCAGGAGGACTTTATTACTCCTGGCACTGGAAACATCAAGAGTATAAAGTGTTTGATCCCCTTACCCTGCACCTCAACCCACGTGGAGAGCCCAAGTGGTGGCCAGAACATACTGATGGTTGCTTTACTAAGGAGGATCGATGAGTTTGGGGAAGGGATTTTGTTTGTTTGTTTAATTTTGTTTGTTTTTTCCTTGTGTGTGCTGAGTCTTCATTCTTGCATGGGCATTTCTCTAGTTGCTAAGCAAGGAGACTATACAGTGCTTGAGCTTCTCCTGTTGCAGAGCACAGGCTCTAGAGTGCATGGACTTCAGTAGCTGCAGCTCCTGGGCTTTAGAGAGTGGGCTCAATAGTTGTGGCACTAGATCTTAGCTGCTCCGTGGCATGGGGGATTCTCCCGGACCAGGCAATCGAACCCTCCTGCATTGGCATGTGGATTCTTTACCACTAAGCCACCAGGGAAGCCCAGAAGCATTGTTTTATAGCAAGCAGTAAGCAAACTTGCTTTTTGCCCTGGAGGGAGACATCACATTATCCTTCAGGCTTGCCCTCTGCAAACACAGTCCTGAGCAACATGCCAGATAAAGAGTGGCCAGAGACTTACATCACTCCCAACAGCTTTACAGGGAAGCATGGATTGAAGGGACGATGATGCAAAGGAATAAACTGCTTTCTTTTTATTGATCCCACTCAATTTTTAAGCTAAACTTATCTAAAAATTATATGCATATACAACTCTACTATTCTCTTAAGTATATTGCAAAATAGTAAATTGAACTAAATCTTTTAAAATAATAAGAAAAGATAAATATAAGAACACTATCTAACTGTCCTTTCTGTAAAGTGCTGAACCATTATCCTTTTTGTGATATGCCTTGTTGCTTCAATTCTTAATGCACAACTAGAGGATTTTTAAAATTCTCTTGTGTGTGTGTCTCTGTGTGTTTAATATACTTCACTGGTATGTAATGTATTTTTCCTTGCTTCCCTGTTGGCTCAGATGGTAAAGTCTGCCTGCAATGTGGGAGACCCAGGTTCGAACCCTGGGTCAGGAAGATTCCCTGGAGAAGAGAATGGCAACCCACTCCAGTATTCTTGCCTGAAGAGTTCCATGGACAGAGGAGCCTGGTGGGCTACAGTCCAGGGGGTAGCAAAGAGTCGGACATGACTGAGTGACTAACAATACTGTATCTCCTCATCATATATTTGTTGAAGAATTACTGTGGTAGAAACATCCCACAGCCATCGGCGACACTTAATTTATCCGTGTCTGTGTCTAAGCGTGGTCAGACTCCAGCGGAGCCCCTCAGTCTCAGCTAGTTACTAGACGTGGATGGACCACTTATAACCCGTTCATGTGTCCCAAAGCAACGGTCAGAAGTCCAAATTTGCTTTAACACCAGAGGTGATCCAAGTTCTATTATATTTTTTCTCGTTGGTGAATGTGTACAATTTGTTCTAATGTTTCCGCTCAATTCTTTCTTGTCATAAAAGCAAAGTTGTTTGGAATATCAGGCAAAACAGACGAAGAGTTGGATTTCAGTCAAACCCCTCACGTTATTGAGGCAAAACAGCAATACATCACTTCCTCTTGTCACCTTCTATTATTTCCTCGATTACAGGAATATCCAACCACAGAAATGCAAAGTCACCAGTCAAATATGCAAGCCTGAACCATGGCATGTAAGTTCCCCAGCAGATAGGATATAATAACAGCAGCTATAATAAATCACAAGGTTTGCTTTAAAGATCTCCACTTAGAAGTTGGTCTACGTTCTGGATCCATCAGTTTGCACGTGGTTGGGCCTGATCTATAGATGTCTCATGTGCATTTAATGTTTCTTAATCTATCACTTTATAGAAAATGAGTAGGTTAGTTTATCAGTAATGTTATCGTCAGTATAAAATTTTTAGAAAGTGAATAGAACTTTCATCTATACAATATAGATCATATTTTTTATTTCTCTCCCCCTACCCCCCAAAAAACTGAAGGTTTGAATACTTTAGCTGCTTTAATAACCCACAGAGACTCAAAGGTTATGGAAGAGAAAAGATAACTAAACCAAGAAGAGGTAAGTGAAAGTTTCACTGATTACATGGCTTAAGCTGAAATACTAGTTGAGGAAGGAGGTGAAGTTGGTAAGAAAGGAATTCAGAACCAAAACATCTACTCAGGAAATGTTTGTACCTGAGAGGTTAGGAGGCTTTAGAAATGAGTCTGTGAAAATACGTGTAATACCAAACTGGAATCACTTTAAAATTAGGCTGGTCATCTATCCAAAAGGACAACTTAAGAAGTGGGGAAAAAAGCCCTGCTTTTCTGAATAGATTAAGAGACCTGAAGGTCTCTTCTATTTTTACCTTAGAGGATTTCATGATCTAGTCTCTCCAAATGGCATGCTGCATGCTAACTTCTTTCAGTCATGTCCCACTCTTTGTGATCCCATGGACTGTAGCCCACCAGGCTCCTCTGTCTATGGGATTCTCCAGGCAAGAATACTGGAGTGGGCTGCCATGCCCTCCTCCAGGGGATCTTCCTGAATCAGGGATCCAACCCTCTTCTCCAGCACTGCAGGCAGATTCTTGAGCCACTAGGGAAGCCCCTTCTAATGATAAGCCTATTACAACAACAGCAACTGACACGGAACACTGCCTTGCATTAAATTACCTGTACAACTTCAGGTGAGAATAAAAGACATATGCAGTGTATAAGCAGCAGTCTGTGCAGATGTTAACTAGGAAAAATGTACAAAACTTTTAAAAAGCAAAAATATGTTATTATGAGAAAGGCAAAATTTTAGGAGTCTATTTTGAAATGACATTTCATCAACACTGGATCAAGTTATTGTTCTAGATCTGTTTTTAACTAGCTATGTGAATTCAGATTTTAAATCTACATCTTGGAAAAATTGGATTTACTTACCACTGTGATCCTTCACGTCTAATAGAAAATAGTCTGTGACTTAAATTACAATGTATAGTGTTGTGAGAAGAAAAACATTGCTATTTTTTAACAAACATTGATGTCATCATTTTTTTTTTTTTAATCTGTGAAACTTGTAGTTGGAAAATTACAATCATAATACTGCATTGGAACATCTAAAGAGGATTTTATTTCCTCATTAAAAGGAATTCATTGGGAAAGAAGACGTTTTTCCAACTGCAGTGCTGAAAATTCCTCAGTACTTCCACCAAACATTTCCGAATGCTTTGTATTTGTTAACTTTTCTCCATATTAGAGGAATAATGTTCACTCTCTAAGCTGTTGGTCCAAAATGTATTCCCAAACTCTCTCTATATTAGCACAATCAACTTCTTTTCTAAAACATATGTGACCTAAGTTTGAAGATGGCTTTTCAGATATAGTGTCAAAGTCACAACCTATGAAAGATATATTTGATACGCTGAATTTTAATAAAATTAAACATTTCTGCTCTGCACAAGATACTGTCAAGAGAATTAAAAAAGTCACAGACTAGAAGAAAGTGTTTGCCAGAGACAATCTGATAAAGAACTATACTCCAAAATATACAAATAATTCTTCAAACTTAATAATAAGAAAATAACCAGATAAGAAAAATGGTCAATGACCTTAACCTTAACACACATCTCAAAAGAGAAGATACACAGATGGCTATCAAGCCTATGAAATTATAGTCCTCCTCATCTCTCAACAGTGGGAGGCAAATTAAAACAACAAAATCCAGAAAAATGGAAAACACAAAATGTTGATGAGGATGTGGAACAATAGGAGTTCTTACACATCATTGACAGAAACTCTACATGGTAAGCCACTTCAGAAGATAATTTGACAGTTTCTTACAAAACTAACCATGCTCTTACCCTCCTGTCCAACAATCACGTTTTTAGTGTTTACCCAAAAGAGATCAAAACATGGCCACATAAAAAACTTACATGTGGATATTATAGTAGCTTTATGCATAATAACAAACACTTGGAAGCAACCAAGATGTCACAAGGATTCATGGTTAATAGTATACCAAAAAAGATGAAATCTATTAAATTTTGACCAAGTTAAATTTGCATGGATGTTCATACAGCCAAAACTATCCCCCTATATTATTGCAATCATTGATGACAAATTCACCATACACATCTTTACATGTTTACCCAAAAGAGATCAAAACATGGCCACACAAAAAACTTGCACATGGATGCTACAGTAGCTTTATGCATAATAACAAAAACTTGGAAGCAACCAAGATGTCACAAGGATTCATGGTTAATAGTATACCAAAAAAGATGAAATCTATTAAATTTTGACCAAGTTAAATTGGCATGGATGTTCATACAGCCAAAACTATCCCCCTATATTATTGCAATCATTGATGACAAATTCACCATACACATCTTTACATGTTTTAGCTATACAATGTAAATCAACTTTAAATATTTATCTTTTTGTGTTTGATATCATTACTTATAAAATGTCTGTGGGATGCAGATTTAGCATCAAGGGTCTATGTTACAGGGAATAAAAAAATTAACATCAGGCTTCCATTGAGGACTTAAATACTTTTCAGAGTCTCTTTGTTCATCATAAAACTGCAGTGTTTCCAGTGTGTTTCTGCTAAAGAAGAAATTATTGTGAGTGCTTCAATTAAAATTGTATTGATATACAAAATACCCCCAGCTGCTTAACAGGAAGTTACTATTAATTATGCTATTGTACTTCCCACTTAAGGCAGAAATAAATCCAATATATGTTCATATTTGTGCTGACTTTTTCCATACATTTATTCAAACAAAATGACACCCTTAAAGGCTCTTTCTTATTAGTATAAAAGTGTTATTTGCTTTTTAGATTTCTGAAATTAAAGCAATTTATTATATCACAAGGCCAAAAAGTATTTGCCATCATTGGCAGCTTTGAAAGAGAGTATAAAAATGTGTAGGCTTCAGGAACTCAGCAATTTTAATTCTCACTTCAGCTACCTGGCAGGGTTCCCTCAAAGCCGAGCCTAGCTCTTCAGCAATGATGTGCCTGGCTGAGTTTTCTATCCTTAGGTTTGTTTTCATTTTTAAATAAATGTTCAGAAAGTCTATCATGGATGAATATAAACAAAGGTCATTCTCTTCTGCTTACCGAAATAACTCTGAAGTCATCAGACATTAATACAATATTTAAACAATTTTTTACTTTATTTGATACCATATGATTTCTTTTGAAAATACTTGAATGTCCTCATTCTGTGTGTCTTGGAAAGCTGCAGCCACCCATTATACACTATATGGTTCTAATCCAGATCTGATTCTTTTGGGAAAAAAAAAATTATGTAAGGTACTTTTCAATGAAATTAATACTTAATTTATGAACTATGTACTTTGCTATTTTTGATGGATTTTAAGAAGAAAGACTATCTTCTATGTAAAATTCATTTTGATCTTGGTGATTCAAACTGATACTTTCTAATTCAGTGGTAATTAATGAAAGAGAGTTTAAAGTTTAGTTTTTATTTTTAAGAAACTTATGACACGAAGTATTGTTTACAGAAATGTTTTCAAGCAAGTGCCCTGTGCTATAGAGACAATATTACAGAAAAAAATAAAATGGCCCTCAACAGCTCTGCTTATGCTGATGGAGGTAAAAACCTCTATAGCCCTTAAAACAACTGTGCTAATTGGTCCTTTGCAACAAAGACAGTGTCCAGAGATGGATCAGGGCACAGTGACCCTGAAAGATTATCAAAGACTCTCTTCATGTGCTTCCACACACCTGGTTTCTGACTCAGAAGTCTTAAACTAAGATAACTCATTTCCTTTCTTTTGAATAAGAAGACTAAAATAAAATCCCCTGTACCTATTAGGTTGTACACAAGTAATTTTAACACTGGGAGGGTATGAAAGTTTACACCTTCTGAATATTTATACATAAAATTTGAGAACAAGTTTAATAGGATCAAAATTGTGGCAAAGAGACTCTTTGGACTACTCAATGGACTCAATTGGTTTTGAATATACCACAGGGAATTCAGAGTTCCTAGTCTCTGAATTTGTTGCTAGCCTACAGAGTTCACAACTTTATTATACATTTAAAGAAACTAAATCAAGACAGATTAACCAAAACGTTGTATTCTAATGACTATTACAGAGAAAACTAACACTGAAGTCCTATGCTTTCCATTAAAGTCATTTCTTTAAATTGAGAGCTGAAGAGTCAATATTTTTAGTGTCATGATTCGTTTGCCAATTTTGTGGCAGTACATTTGAATATACTAAAATACATTTTAAAATTACTTTTAATTATGTGTATTCATTATTTTATAAGAGCAGTCTCCAATTTATGGATTTCAGTTCAGCTCAGTTCAGTCACTCAGTGGTGTCCTACTCTTTGCGACCCCATGGACTGCAGCATGCCAGGCCTCCCTGTCCATCACCAACTCCCGGAGTTTACTCAAGCTCATGTCCATTGAGTTGGATTTATGGATTCATAAGTTTATGGATTTATACCCCAGTAAGGGCTTCCCCGGTGGCTCAGATGGTAAGGCATCTGCCTACAATGAGGGAGACCAGAGTTTGATCCCTGGGTGGGAAAGATCTCCTGGAGAAGGAAATGGCAACCCACTCCAGTATTCTTGCCTGGAAAATCCCATGGATGGAGAATCCTCATGGGCTACAGTCCATGGGGTCTCAAAGAGTCAGACACGACTGAATGACTTCACTTTCACTTTTAAAAAGAAACTAAGAATTTTATCAATAGTAATAATATTTTCAGCACCATTTTTGCTGTAGTTTATGATCATAGAATCAAGCATTTTGTATTTAATAAAAGTAAGTCAACTTGAGAAATTAACTTGTGTTTACTTACAGGAGAAATAGAAAAATTAATTTTAAATGAGTTAATTATCAAATATGTTTAGGTCTCCCCATTGTTTTCAGCATAATCATTTATTTCACCATCAAAATTTTTCCTGTATTTTGAAAATTATATAATTTGCACTGTTTCTAACATTATTGTAAAAATAGCAGAACAAAATCCATTTTGCTTCGGAATTTCTATCTAGATCACACTGCTTTCAGCTGGAGAACTAGCAATCAATTCCAAGCACAATTTTTCAAATGGAAGCCCTGGCAAAGAGTTCCTAATTCTTTATTATATACAAGAGCTTTACTCTGTACATGAACTAGGTTTTATATTTGTGTATTTAAAAACTTACTTTCATAAAAGTTATTTTATTCAGAATTATCTGACCTTTTGAGTACCTGCTATAAACTTTTATATCATCTTATGTGTTCTTTTACAATATTTCTCTTTCATAAGAGAACAACTCTGACTCTGAACTAGATTATGCCTGAGAACTCACTTCCCAACAAGCATTAGCTACATAGGCATTTTTTGCTATTTCTTTCTAATATTTGTTTCCAAATTCCCTGATTGGGATATACTTATAAATAAAGAAATGCATATTCTTATCATTATATTGTTACTTAAGATCATTGTTTGCCATTTGTTTTAAGAGTATGAAACAATTTTTCAGTGTAAGTGTTTAAGTTTTACTGCGTTGCATTGACATCGTTTACATAACCCTTTGTGATGCTTGTAGTACATATCATTTGTAGAGTTTTCTTCTCTTTTTTTTTTTTAAGAAAATGTCAAGGAGGAAAAAAAAAGAACAAAAATAAAAAATAAATAAGGAGAAATGAAATAGACAAATTAAATAAACAAATTTAATTAAATAAATTAAATAAATATAAAATCCAATATACTAGAGGAAAAGACTCTGATGCTGGGAAAGATTGAAGGCGGGAGGAGAAGGGGATGACAGAGAATGAGATGGTTGGATGGCATGATTGACTCAATGGACATAAGTTTGAGTAAACTCCGGGAGTTGGTGATGCACAGGGAGGCCTGGCATGCTGCAGTCCATGAGGTTGCAAAAAGTCGGATATGACTGAGAGAGTGAACTGAACTGAAAGGACATATATTCCTTAATTTCCATCTTTCTGATAGAGCCCTTTTGTTGTTTTGTCCAGTCACTAAATCATGTCCAAATATTTACAACCCCATGGACTGCAGCACACCAGGCTCTTCTGTCCTTCACTGTCTCCCGGAGTTTGCTCAAATTCATGTCATTGAGTTAGTGATGCCATCTAACCATCTCATGTTCAGTCACCTGTTTCCACTTTTGCCCTCAATCTTTCCCAGCATCAGGATCTTTTCTAGTGAGTCAGTTCTTCACATCAGGTGGCTGAAGTATTGAAGTTTCAGCTCCAACATCAGTCCTTCCAGTGAGTATTTAGAGTTGATTTCCTTTAGGATGGGGCTTCCCTGGTGGTTCAGCGGTTAAAACATCTGCCTGCAATGCAGGAGACCTGGGTTTGAATCCCTGGGTCGGGAAGATCCCCTGGAGAAGGAAATGGCAACCCACTCCAGTATTCTTGCTTGGAGAATCCCATGGACAGAGGAGCCTGGTGGGCTACAGTCCATGGCGTCACAAAGAGTCAGACACAACTGAATAACTTCACTTTCTTTCACTTTCCTTTAGGATGGACTGATTTTGATCTCCTTGCTGTTCAAGGGACTCTCAAGAGTCTTCTCCAGCACCGCAATTGGAAAGCACCAATTCTTCAGCCCTCAGCCTTCTTTATGGTTCAATTCGCACATCTGTACATGACTACTGGAAAAACCATAGCTTTGCCTCTATGGATATTTGTTGGCAAAGTGATGTCTCTGCCTTTTATTATGCTGTCTAGGTTTGTCATAGAGCCTTTTTAAAAATCGTTTAAAAGATTTTAACTTTATGGAAATCATTGATTTTCCCAGTCAATATTGGACTAGAAGTGGCTTATTTTTAAGGCAAAAGATTGTTTGTGATACTCTGTGGAATTCATATTTTAGATTTTTTGTATAATTCTTCCCTTAGTTTTAATTTTATATGTATGCACAAATGGGAAATAAGTTTTCTTCCCCCTTTATATTGGTACGAAAAATGACACTAATTAAAGGCACTGGTTATGAAAAATTTACATTACATGTGCTTTGCACAGGATTGTAGCTCAAATAACCAATTTAGACACAATATCAATTTTAAAGCCTGATTCTTCTCAGGCATCCTTAAAATTCAGTCCAGGTGGGAAGAAGAAGAAAAAAAGAAATTTTGGCAAACTTGCCTCTTGAGTCATTTTGTAATAAACATCTTGTTGAGCTCAGCTCAGAGAAACAAAACACATGTTATCCAGCAGAAGATTGACCAGAAAACCTTAAATATCCTGTCTATACTAAGCAGATTGGGAAAGGAGAATGAGTCCTTACCTTTAGAAACAATTTCTGAATTTATGTGTTTCCTTGTCTCAATATTAGCACGTTTCAAATGTCTCAGTGGTCAAAGCTTCAATTCTGAAAGGTCTGTGAAAGCAGAGACTGAAATCCGAGGTGTGATTGGGGACACCACCTTCCAAGAGAAATGTGGCAGAAAAATGCAAATATCTATGCTGTACAGGGAGTGGAGCTAAATGGCAGTTTAAAAAAATTATCCTCAAATGTTATCTCTACAGTAGATCCTGACTCAATATGTTAGTTAATTGAATGAATTACAGAAGGTTAGTGAGTGACTGTTCAGTGATGACCAGGAGATAATGATGAGAATTAACTGGAGAAAGAAAGAAAAAAGGGAAGAATCTATTTTGTTAAATAAGATATTAAAATACAAGGTGAAACCTCTAAATCTGAGTCTTTTCAAAACCTCTGCTATTCTGTTTCATTGGATTACAGTATCATCTGTTGGAGGTGAACGGATAAAGAAGATGTGGTACATATATACAACGGAATACTGCTCAGTCATAAAAAAGAATGGAATAATGCCATTTGCACCAACATGACTGGACCTAGTGATTACCATACTCAGTGAATTCCGCAGGGCCTAATGCCCTCCCCCAAGTGGAGGATGAACAATGATGTTGATCCTGTTGACTTTAATCAACTAAACCTTGGACTCTATTGATCTTTGCCCCAATTCTACACTGAATTTTCCTCTGCTTAAGCCCCTTCATGAATATGCATGCACCCTGAGCTCAAAACTTCCCCAATTCTGCTGTTTGGAAAGACACTGCTTTGGGAAGGATCTCCAGTGTTCTCCTTACTTGCTGCAAGCAATAATAAATATTCCCTCCTCCTAAAAATGATACATAAATGAAACTGAGGTTATCTCAGATTAAAGCCCAGCCCCCACCAATTTCCATGGGTTTTAACAAAATAATTATGAATATTGTATAATGAAAGTCTCAAGAAAATAAAAACCCTTGTCTTTGATTTAGCTATACACAGCAGTTAGCATCAAGTAATAAAGAGCATAACAGGCATAATGTGTTTGTCTTATATAAACACAGAAGAGACACACACTTTTCAAAGAAGTCACAAGGTTTTAATGTATTTATTTAATGTATTATTTAATTCCCTTATTCAGTCAAATTTGAAACAGAGTCAAAATACAGTTGACTCATGAACAAGACAGTTTTAACTGGGCAGGTCCACATATATACGGATTTCCTTTTTTCAATCATAAATACTGTAGAATCACATAAACCATGGTTGGTTGAATCTATGTATTTTGAACCATGGATATAGTATGTGTGCATGCTAGCTCAGTTATGTCTGACTCTTTTGCGACCCCATGGCCTGTAGCCCCCAGGCTTCTTTGTCCATGGGATTTTCCAGGCAAGAATACTAGAATGGGTTGCCATATCCTTCTCCAGGGGATCTTCCCAACCCAGGGATAGAACCCGTGGATTCATTTCTGCTGAGCTACTGGGGAAGCCCCTGAGATAGAAAAACCATCTGTTAAACCTGGATTTTTCCACTGCTGAGAGACCTGGTGTCCTAGCCCTTCCTGTTGTTCAAGGGTTAACACAGTACTAATGCCTTTGTTTTATTAGTTTTGCTTATTTTTATTTCTTTATCTTTTTAATCGGTAGACTATTTTCTTTTATTGGCCACAGCTATGTAGCATGCAAGATCTTAATTCCCCAACCTGGGATCAGACTTGTGCCCCTGCATTGGGAGCTTGGAATCTTAACCACTGGACCACCAGGGAAGCCCTTAGTGTTGCTTATTTTTAACATTTGTGCCGCTAAGTGAAAAAATTTGTCAGGGTTTTTCACTACATAATTCTGCAGAGTATAATGAGTAGGTGAAAACAAATATGTCTAAATTAATTGATCTTATGTAAGATAATCAGATTTATATCTTATTATTACCATAAATTTTTACTAATTGGAGAACTGAAGTTTGATCTATATTTTTCATTAAAACCTTTTTTTTTTAAAACTTAAACTACCTGTTCTTGGTGACTTCTAGTAAGAGATGAAGACCAGAGGCAAGAGAGTTAAATAAAATGATTGTTATCATTCATGGCATCAGATAGACTTTAAAAAATCCCTAAGCCTTAAACATGTCTACTCTGGGAGATGTTGAGTGAAGCACAGAAGTGCCATGTATTGTGAATAAGTATAGACACCGACATTAGGCTGGCATGAGGGTCAGCGCTGCCTGGCTTCTTGTTTGTGTGATCTTCATTTGAATGGACTTTCCTGTACTAGCATCATACTCTGGAACGCAGGGAGACTGTGAATTGGCCTTATATTTCCAGAAAGGTCTGATGAATCTGAGGTTGATGGGGTTCGGGGAATACTGACAAGGAAAGAGCTTGAGACACTTGGGACTCCACTACTTCCTACAAGGTATACTTTCTCAGATGGCAACATTTGTATTAAGATGTCTGATGTGTGACCTGAATTTTAAACAACCTCATGGACACTAAGGAGCCTGGACATAAATCCATAGGCGTATATATTACAGTGATTTCAAACTCATGAAGATTTATCTGATGATTGATTATTTAAAATAAAAATACATATTTATGTGCCTAAACATTGTTATTTTACTTCTTTCATCTTTGTTAGAAACTGATGAGAAAAGAAGGACTTCCCAGGTGGCACTAGTGGTAAAGAAACTGCTTGCCAATGCAGAAGACATAAAAGACACGTGTTCAATCCCTGGATCGGGAAGATCCCCTGGAGGAGGGCATGGAAACCCACTCCAGTATCCTTGCTTGGAGAATCCCATGGACAGAGGAGCCCAGTGGGCTACAGTCCATAGCATCCCACAGAGTCAGACACAACTGAAGCGACTTAGCATGATAAGAAAGATGATTTTTGAAAAAGACATGATTTTTGCAAAAGACAAAAATATTTCTTTTCAGTTGAATAAAATATTGGTATTTTATAATGTCAGTGTAAAAAATTCCACAAACATTATTACTACTGTATAAAGGTTATAAATACGGTATAAATGAGAATGCCATGTGGCAGCCTGGATGGGAGGGGAGTTTGGAGGGGAAGGGATACATGTACATGTGTGACTGAGTCCCTTTGCTTCCCACCTGAAGCTATCACAACATGGCTAATCAGCTAATTAGCTAATAATCCAATACAAAATAAGAAGCTTTTTAAAAATGTCCTATAAAACAAAAGGTTTATAACTGTGGTAAAAAGAAAGAATATAATCCAATCTCTATTTTAGGTTTAATAAATTCAAGTTTTATTAGAATGTGTTTCTGATTGTGGACCTGCACAATCTGAGTAGCACATACACACAAACATAATTATATTTTCTTGTTAGCCTCCAGGCCTGAACCTCTGGGTTGAACTAGTGGGTTTGTTTGATGTTTTCATTTCTTTAAGATTATTATAAAATTATTCTTTATGGATTTTTTTTTCTTTGAACAGTATATTATTTTTATAAACAGATCAATAATAACCTATGCTGGAGTGGGAAATTCCATTTATTTTCATGTTAAGAAAAGAGAGAGATACTTTGAGGAGATGTTGACCTGGAAAAATCTCCAGAATTGACCTGTTACAGTAAAAAAAAAAAAAAAAGGAAGGGAAAAAACCCAACTCAGAGAGGTAGCCAAATTCAAGTCTCTTTTCCAGCTGCTGGCTGCTCCCAATATCTCATTCTCTGCACACTGTCACCACCATTGCTGACATGGCCCAACCCCCAAATCCTGAGTAGTTTATCTATTCATCTATGTGCTTGTTCATTCCCCCATTCTCTGTATCTTACAGTCATAGTCTAGTCTTGAGATCAGTTATTAAGTTTCTAAAAGGAAGGCTCTGAAAATGATTACTAATGTGTTCAAAATTAATTTTTTCTGAATTTTATTTAATATGAAAACAAATTCCAGAAGAAACAATTGAAACACTTCTCATGGTATGAAATCACTCTGTGCTTCCCATTTTCAAATGGGCCTGAGCCTTTTTCCTAACATCCATTCCGACAACTTCCTGAAATGTATTTTTGAAAAGAAAACAAAGCAAACAAACAAAAAAGACTTCTTTGTAAAACGTGTTTTCTTGGCTATCCTAACTGCTGAGATCATAGCATCATTTCTGGCACCTTCGTCATTGCTACATTTCCCTAGGCTCAATGTCTATTGCCTATAATCTGTTTTGCTAAGTTCTGCCTCTTTGAGTTGATCATGTTTCTATAAAGTGGGACTCATTTTGTCCTAAGTACTATTCAAAGCACCTGAAAAAGTTTTAGGGCAATCCAGGGTGAAGAATAATTCATGTAGGGAAGGCATTGAATAATATTCAAAACTTGGTTTGCAATCACTTAGCTGGGAACAGATAATATTAGATGTAAAACAGTGTATGTTTTAAAAGTATATATGATTGCAAAATTATGTATAGATGAACAAATAATGCCATAAGGTGCCCCGTGCTATATTAGTGTATATATCCATTATGCATTCTCAGTGAATATTATGGCTAATTTCTGTGTCTCTTTCGGGTATATTTGAAGAACCCATTAGTTAAAGGAAAAGAGAACTGTCAAGATTAGGTGTCTTCGCAAGAACGTGTTCTAGGATTTTGAACGTGCCCTGTCTTCCCTTCTTATCATTAGCCGCCCTTTGTTCGGGTCTGTGTGACATTTCTTTTCTAGGGACTGCACAAAAGGAGCACAGTCCCTGCAAGCACATCATCTGTTTGAAGGACATCCAGGGAGGGACAGCCAATTGTGCAGTCGCCAGACACGGGCTCCAGTCCCAGGGGAAGTGAAGGAGGGAGATGGACATTTGTGCAAGAGCCAAAGTGCCAAGCATGCCGGTTATTTAACTAGGAGCTTCCACGCGCTGCCATGGTGAAGGTGCTGCGAACCAGTGTTCTAAAGATACATGTTTCCTTGTTATGTTTCTTCCTCCTCAAAAATAAGCAAATATCATCATATTTTCAAGCAGCAAAAATATACCCCTAATGACTCTATTTTTCAAACTAGGTGTATAATTACTACATCCAAACTTCCAGCAAAGCTCCATTCTAATAACAAGGGAAAACTTTCCAAACATGGAGAATAATCACTATAGCCAAGAATCTCTGTAGGTGTGCAACTATTGAGAACTCAATGTGACTGATTCATTCACTTGTCTAAAACAATGGATATTCCTGTTGGCTAAGAGTGTCTATCAAAATCAGCCTTTAGTTAGTGGAAAATTCATGGGAGAAAAACCCATGAATAGCAGCAAACAAAGTAAGGAAAGGGAGCAGGCAGAAGCTTCAGGGCAAAATAGAAATCTGAAAACATTGACTATCATTGAACACTAATTGTTATACACATGGATAGCTTCTGTTGGAATTGAAGTGTCACAAGCCATGAAGAGCATAATCTGAAGAGCTCGACTCTTATCATATTAATTATAGAGGCAAACAGCCTTGCTCTTCTCAGACATTAGATCATAGATTTCAACTCCATCTAGAAATTAACTAGTATTCATGAAGATACTGATATATAGGATTTAGTGCATTTGTATAAAAGAAGGGGAAATGAAAAACAGATTTTGGATATATATATAGGCTTCCCTGGTGGCTTAGATGGTAAAGAATGTGCCTGAAATTCAGGAGACTCAGTTTCGATCCCTGGGTCAGGAAGATCCAATATTCATGTATATAATGAAATTAGCATCTTTAAAGAACAGATGGCTAAAAGTTCAAGATTTGAGCATATGTAAATTTGATATATCTAGAACCCCATTTCTTGGAAGTTCTAGATAAACATCTTAGTAATTTAATGATGTTTTTCACCTGCAAGTTTCTGCTCTTTTTTGCTAACTGCTACATTATTTTTTTTCTCAAAGTACATTTTATCAGACACTTTAGCTGTTTTAGAAATAAGAAACTTGCCAAAGGAACGCTAGCCTAAAAGAAAGATGGATTTCTTTAAAATGTAGTCAAAGGAAACAAACAAAAAACACTAGATTACCATGTCAACCCCAAGTCATATAAACTTGATTTTTAATGACAATGAAGATTTCATTTTGCTTGTTAGATAGTCCAAGGGCACCTTGGTTTTTAGACACCTTCATTTTGGTCATCCTGGCACGGTACATAGATGTGGCATCAACTAGTTAAAGTAGCAAGATTGATACAGTCTTAGAATATCCTGTCTTCATATCTGAAGGGAAGTATCTCAGTGTGTGTGTGTGTGTGTGTGTGTGTGTTTCTCTTTGTAACATAATTATGATAATACTTTATTAGAAAGAGCTGTGCTACAGAACTTGGACTATTTCTTTCCTTTGAGTAAGCTTCTTGATGAAATGATGCAGATACGAAAGGCAATAGTGCATAGTCGTGGCCTGCCGCAGCAAAGTATAAATCAGAAGTGATCACTAGTTGGGCTCAATTTCTGAGAAGTTCATTTTCTTCTAACTGTTACAAACTGACAAGCAGAACCATTTGCCTTCAAGCTTTCTGACAGATCCCATTGAGACCAGCAAAACGGCAGCTAGAAAGCTAAATGGACCCCTTCAGCCAGTTCCGGCCTTTCTCCCGCTATTCAAGATTGCATTACCAGGGACTTCTGTCTGCAGATGGCTTTGACACTCCCATGCTCACACAGGTAGCCTGGGTTATCTCTCACAAGGATGATTTTTACAAGACTGCTAAAGGACTCTGTAGTTTGGAGTGTCCAGAGGTGAGTCACAGGGAACAGAACAGCTTTGGACAGTATCTTCATCCCAGCTAGGAATGACCACAGCCAGGTTGTAGAGTGGGTCCATCTGCTGTGTGGGAGGGCGGGTAAGACTTCTTAACAGCAAGGTCAGTGTAATACAATGTTTTTGGTAAGAAAGATGGAGTTGGCCTTGAGGAAAAGGAAAATGGTTTTATAAAAACACAACACCATACATTGACCAAAAACCACTACAATATTCTAAAGAAATTAGCCTGCAATTAAAATAAATACTTTAAAAAAAAAAAGAAAAAATACTTAGTTTAAAAAAAAAAAACCCACAATGCCAAAAGGTGCATCCTTTCATGGAATACCTTCCTATTGTAATAATTATAGTAATTATCCCATAAAATACCCTCAGTTACTTTTTTTTTTTCATATTTAGCCCTAATGTTTGTGGTTTTCTACCACGGTTAGCGGAGAAGGCAATGGCAACCCTCTCCAGTACTCTTGCCTGGAAAATCCCATGGACGGAGGAGCCTGGTAGGCTGCAGTCCATGGGGTTGGGAAGAGTCAGACGACTGAGTGACTTCACTTTCACTTTTCACTTTCATGCATTGGAGAAGGAAATGGCAACCCACTCCAGTGTTCTTGCCTGGAGAATCTCAGGGACCGCCCAGCCTGGTGGGCTGCCGTCTATGGAGTCACACAGAGTCGGACACGACTGAAGCGACTTAGCAACAGCAGCAACCATGGTTAGAGGGGAAAGCAAACTTTAAATTTGGAGTAACATAATGGGCTTGCTGAAATGGAATACTCCGAAATATAGTAGATAGCAGAGAATGGCTTGCAGGCAAGAAACAATGATGTGAAATCAAAGGAAATGAACAGAGGTAAAGCTCGTGAACTGGATGGCATCTTGACAGTGATTGGCTTTTGCTTGGTGGGAGGTGCTAAGCTACATGGCGCTGTGCAGCAGGCTCATGGTTCTAAGGAGATGGAATCCCTTGATGGGTTTCTACCCTTCTGTTCAGGCTTTAGACAGCGCAGTTGAGTTGGTACCATGATCTTACATGGAAAGTGGTTTCAGACAACTAATTAGGCAAAAAAAGAAGTTGAGGTTCATGTATTTGTATTAAGACCGATTTCCCTTTTCCTCCATGTGGCAGGAATAAAAGACTGAGAGAGGAGAACTTGAGCAGAGATGGCCAGAATAACCACCTTACCAGGCTTCAATGGAAACCACTAATTTTGATCTGAGGTTTTGGTTTCTTAAGAGATGAATTCAACCAAACAAACCCTATGTGTTTGAGATCACAGGAATAATTTATTAATCAAAAAAACAAAACAAAACAAAACAAAAAAACCCAAAACAAAATATTGGTTTTCATGGAGATCTTAGTAAAATATAATCCTATAATAAATCCCACACAGATTTTCTGTACAAAATTTACCTTCATTGAGGCAAGTATCTTAGATGCTCTCCATTTAACCAAATACATCTCAATTAAATGCAAAGCTGTATTTGTGTGTTGGTCACTCAGTGGTGTCTGACTATGACCCCGTGAACAGTAGCCTGCGATTCTTCTCTGTCCTTGGAATTTCCCAGGCAATAATACTGGAGTTGGTTGCCATTTCCTTCTCCAGAGCATCTTCCCAACCCAGGGATTGAAGCCAGGTCTCCTGAATTGCAGTCAGATTCTTTACCATCTGAGCCACCAGGGAAGCAAAATTGTGTATGTGTATATAAAACCATCACACTTGGGCATTAAATTTTCTGTCTTCCGATTTATTTTTTCCATATTGTATAATTATAATAAGACATGGTAGAATTTCAAAACTTTAGCATTAAATGCATGTTATCTAAAAGTATTTTCAACATTCGTAAGCATTGAATAACTATTTTCTTACATTGCTGTTTAACTTTTGCATAGATAATTCTTACCCCTACATTAGATTTTACACATCTTGACAACTTTAATGCCTTTTCTACAGGTTTCAGTGAATTGGTACTCTAATTTTTATAGTCTTAAATTATATATACATTGTATTTTATTGGAAAACTTTAAAGGAATAGTTCTTTAAGTAAAAGACCATGTAGTTTTAGAGCATATTTGCTTTATTCTTAATAACATTGAATTAAAAAATATATAATTGTATGTACTCATGATTAAAATTAATTGATAATTAAATGTTATTCAATTGTGGAATAAACTTTGGGCGTTGTAAAATTTGTTTTAAAAGTACAGCCAATACCTCATTAAATTGGCCTACGGTATTGGTTACTTTTTGCTAGTTCCTTGTTCTTTTGCTTTTCCTCTGTCAGCAACTAAATTTCATGTAATTTGCTATTGAGAAAACCAAAGCACAATTCTAACTAGCATCCAACTATCCTTGACTATTTTTAATTATACAGTTTATGGTAAGAATTGTGAACTTCCAGAACCTCATATATTTTAAAAGTAAGAGACATGGATGAATATCTCTGCACATGTAATTCTTTCTGGTGAATACAAATAAAGCATCAGTTAAAAAAATTAGCTTGACAAATCACTTTAATATTTTTTATCTACATGCAATCATATTATATTAAATACTTTCTTAGCCTCATCTTCCCCAGCGTAAATAATTACCGTCCTTCAACATTTTTAGCATTCTCTATTGCCATGATTCTGTCACTAGAAGTTTCTTTCCTGTGTAACATTAAATGTTGGAGATCAAATTTAATGAATGATTTTTACAATAGAGTGTAAACTGTGCATTATGTCCTTGGATTATATCACTAAAATAACAATGACTCCCTCTTACATCCATATATTATAATTGCACAATGATATTCTGTAACAGATAAGTGTTGATCCTTTAACTTCCCTGCTTCAGTTCACCATGACAAATACATTAATCTGTTCTGTTATTTCTCTCTTGTTCTCATACCTTCAGTTCAGTTCAGTTCAGTTCAGTCGTGTCTGACTCTTTGCAACCCCATGAACCTCAGCACACCAGGCCTCCCTGTCCATCACCAACTCCCAGAGTCCACCCAAACCCATGTCCATTTAGTCGGTGATGCGAACCAACCATCTCATCCTCTGCCATCCCCTCCTCCTCCTGCCCTCAATCTTAGTGAAGGTAAGACAAAATAGCCATCACATAAAATATTATTTACATATATTTTCATGCAACCAAAAATAACTGGCATAGATTTTTAAAATAATATTTACTTCAAAATATCACTTTATTTAACATTAATAAGACATTTTTATTTTATAGATTTTATTTAACACTAATAAGAAGGTATCTATTAGTATTAGACACAGCATAAATTTAAATCAAGGCAAAAATTTTTGTATTATACTATTTCATGCATTGATAAATTTTAATGTTATTTAAATTAATTTTCATTTATTTAATATTTTGAAAACCACTTTCTTTTCAAAAATTTGAAATTTATTTCATCTTTTACTATCTGAGAAAAATATAGAAAGTCTGAATCCACAATAGAGATATATTTATGTCTCATGGGGGCTTCCCAAGTGGCTCAGTGGTAAAGAATCTGCCTGCTGTGCAGTCCATGTAGATTCCATCCCTGGGTGAGGAAGATCCCCTGGAGAAGGAAACAGCAACCTACTCCAGTATACTTGCTTGGGAAATCAAAGGGACAGAGGAGCCTGATGGGTTACAGTCCATAGGGTCACGAAGAGCTGGATATGAATTAGCGACTTAATAGCAGCAGCAATGACTCATGACTGATTCTTTGCTTTTATGAAAGAAGGTTTTTCTTTTATGATAATTTTTCTGAAAAAGTTTTAATTTTACTTGAAAAGCATTGGCAAAACATTTAAGATGATAGCATGAACAGAAGTTTAAGAAAAAAACTCTTAAGACTTGCAATCAGAGACTCCCCTATTTTAAATATGAAACTTTAAGAATTTACATTATGTTTAAATTTAAATCTGCAAGAACCTTGGTCTTTATTTTACTTTTGTTGATGTTGAGAAGAGAAAATTACACACAGGAATCTGAGACTATGCCAGCAACAGAAAATGCTACAATATATAAAACTGAGTTTTGATATACAGCTTGAATTGTCTAATCCTACGACCCATAAGAAACTTACTGTAATTAAATAAACTGAAGATAAATTGAGTGAAAAATACATTAATTTTTTATGCTTCACATTTAAGTGTTATCATATGGAGACAGATTAAACAGCAAATTGTCTTTTAACATTGGAAAATGATAGTAATAAAAATTCTAATAATAATCACTCAAACCATAGGAAATTGCTGTTTCTACACGTGAACAGCACTGAATATTGGCAATTTTCTATGACTTAATTTGTGAAGAGACACTTTAGTGGTTAAATCAATACGTTCAGATGTCATCCAGCCTAGATTGAAATCTCAGCCTCATTTATGAGCTGCAAGATGAAGCTCTCTCTTCCTCAGTTCCCTTAACTTTAGAATGTGGATGAGTAATTCCTCAGCCATCCAGTCATTAAGACTCCATGCTCTCAGTGTTGAGGACCTGGGTTCAATCCCTGGTTGGGGAACTAAGATCCCACAAGCCGCAACACACTAGAAGATAACTTAATAAATAAAAAAAAAATTAAATAATGAAATATAGGTAACATTACCTATTGCATAGGATCATTATGAGAATTAAGAGCCTTATGAAATAAGGAAAAATGTAGAAGAATGTCTATTGTTTTAAACTAAATTAACAATATTGTGTAAATATCTTAAATTGAACTAATCAAGTTCTGTGAGTAATCAGGAAGGTTTTCAATATAATCTCCAAAAATGCCTTTATTAATAGGTTCTCAATAGGATCCTTTCCACATCTAACTAGCTTCTTTAATTCTTATTTTCCTGAAATCTCTGGAATGGAAATGTTCTTCTCTTGCGTGGAAGCTAAGTCGCTTCAGTCATGTTTGACTCTGTGACCCAATGAACTGTAGCCCGCCAGGCTCCTCTGTCCATGGGGTTTCCCAGGCAAGAGTACTGGAGCAGTTAGCCACTTCCTTCTCCAGGGATTCTTCCTGACCTAGGGATTGAATCTGTGTCTCTTATGGCTCCTGCCCTGGCATGTGGGATCTTTACCACTAGCGCTACTAGGGGAGACTTTTTTCTCTATTATTTACCCTCCTAATACTTGAAAAGATCCCCTGGAGAAGGAAATGGCTTCAGTATTCCAGTATTGTTGACTGGAGAACCCCATGGACAGAGGAGGGCTTGCAAGAGTCGGACACAACTTAGCGACCCAACCACCAATATTTGAAAAAAGTACTTTGCCTCAGTAGATTCCTTGCTTCTGAGAAGTAGTCATATGGTCTGTCCATATGGTCAGTCCATAAGGTCCATAAGGTCAAACTAATTATTTAATTTTGTATGTATCCTTCCACACCTTTCATATGATGGGTTAGTGATTTCACTACGCTGAATTTTAGTTTCCCAATCTGTAAGAGATCCAATCAGTCCATTCTGAAGGAGATCAGCCCTGGGATTTCTTTGGAAGGAAAGATGCTAAAGCTGAAACTCCAGTACTTTGGCCACCTCATGGGAAGAGTTGACTCATTGGAAAAGACTCTGATCCTGGGAGGGATTGGGGGCAAGAGGAGAAGGGGACGACAGAGGATGGGATGGCTGGATGGCATCACTGACTCGATGGACGTGAGTCTGAGTGAACTCCGGGAGTTGGTGATGGACAGGGAGGCCTGGCGTGCTGTGATTCATGGGGTCGCAAAGAGTCGGACACGACTGAGCGACTGATCTGATCTGATCTGAATCTGTAAATGACTATAGTGATATGTGAAAGCAGTATGCAAATATGATACAACATATCATGTGGATTCTGAAAATTTAAACTTGTCAAGTCAAAAGGGAAGAAGTTATAATGATGTGTCAATGGGGAAAAAAGGTGCAAATGTATACGTAAAAATTACACCCTTCTTAGGAACTGTTGCTGGTTTTAGGTGCTAAGTCGTGTCCGACACTTGGTGCATCCCATAGACTAGTGACCCCTCAGGCTCCTCTGACCATGGAATTTTCTAGGCAAGAACACTGGAATGGGTTGCCAATTTGTATTCAAGGAGATCTTTCTGACCCAGGGATCAAACCCGAGTCTCTTGCATCTCCTGCATTGGCGGGTGGATTCGCTAACGCAGAGCCACCAGGGAAGCCTTCTTAGAAATATATCTATTGGTGAAAGAATGCACTCCTGCAGTATGATATCTGCTTTTTTGATGTTTTCTAAACATACAACACATACAGGCATTGGGTTGTAATCCTTGCCTGAGGCCCTTATTTAAACAATTTATTCATCATCTCTGAAGGAGTGCTAAGGTATCTAAAAATAATCTCATAAAGGCTCTAGATTTGTTTCAGAAAGCCTTGGGATGTGGAGATATATTTCTGAAGCCTCTCAACTAGGAACAACTCTTTCCCTCGAGAGAATTAAACAGCTCAGAGTGTCAAACTTTGATCTTAACTGCTCACAACATTCAGAACGAACACCAAGGCAGCAATTTCCTTCCATTTTCATTGGCAGTTGAGAGTCTCAATAGCAAAACATAGAAAACCCCAAACATAAAAGTGTTAAAGAAAGTATTCCCCAGGGTGTATTTTAATAATTATCTCATTTCACCCATGATAAATATATATATATATATACACACACACACAGAGATATATATAGAGGAGAGATAGAGAATGGAAAGACAAGAGTGCAGAATTCGGCCTCGTATTTTATGTCTATTGGTTAAAGTAGATGGCAATTAAAAATGTGATTTTTGTGTATTTTAACAGCCATGTATAAATTATTTCTAACTACAAAGTAAGGAACGGGACCACATTTTATGAAATCCATTTCAAGCTCAAGCAGTCCCAACAAATGAACAGTGCTCCCTAGACACATATTTCTTCTGTATAATTTTATCTCTGAGATGCAGATGCTGTTCTGAGGTCTCTGATATCGCAGCAATATCCCCAGGAAACGTTCCCTCCTCCAGGTAACGGAGATAAGAATAATTTAGCCCCAGAGCCTGACACTTCCAGGTCCACGCTGACTACCTCCCATTGTTGGAGTCTTCCTGTCTTCGCCTCTCGCCCTCTGCCTTCCTGCCTCTTCCGCCAGTCGCTGCTGCACTGACAATGTCGGTCCCCACGACTTGGTGGCATCAGCTCACACCTGCACCCAACGCTCCTCCTGTCCTCGCGCTCGCAGCCAGAGTCCCGTCGATTTATGAGCATGCACACATATGCAAGGCCAAGCTGAGGGTTCACATACATCCCCCATGTATGTTGCAATCCAAAGATTAGTATCAATCTATGAGAATCAAAGATTTCTTTGATTTGTCCAAACAGATTTCCACCCCGAGTGACCTGTTAAGTCACTTCATTCCTGTCCTACTCTTTGCGACCCTATGGACCAAATCCCACCAGGCTCCTTGGTCCATGGGATTCTCCAGGCAATAATATGGGAGTGGGTAGCCATTTCTTCCTCCAGGGGATCTTCCTGACCCAGGGATCAAACCTGCATCTCTTACCTCTCTTATTTCTTTGGTAAAAATATTTGTGCATCTATGAAGAAAGCTGAGTACCAAAGAATTGATGCCTTTGAACTGTGGTGTTGGAGGAGACTCTTGAGAGTCCCTTGGACTGCAAGGAGATCCAGCCAGTCCATTCTAAAGGTAATCAGTCCTGAATATTCATTGGAAGGACTGATGTTGAAGCTGAAACTCCAATATTTTGGCCACCTGATGTGAAAAACTAACTCATTGAAAAGATTCTGATGCTAGGAAAGATTGAAGACAGGAGAAGAAGGGGATGGCAGAGGATGAGATGGTTGGATGGCATCACCAACTCAATGGACAAGAGTTTGAGTAAACTTCAGGAGTTGGTGATGGAACAGGAGGCCTGGCCTGCTGCATTCCATGGGGTCACAAAGAGTCGGACACGACTGAGCGACTGAACTGAACTGCAAGTGTTATATCATGCCTGCCATTTCTCTCTATGCTATATGTATTTTTAAAAGGAAGGAAAGGAGGCTGGGAGGGAGGGAGAGATGAGGAAAGATGAGAGGGAAGAGAGAGATATTTGTTCTATTAGCTTTCTATCACTGGGTAAAAACAATTTCAAAGTTAGAAGCTCAAATTAAAAATAAAATTACCATCATCACACTTTCTGTGACTTAGGAATGGGGCTGGGGTTGATCTGGGGTCTCAGTTCCGTGTTTCTCCAGACAGAAAACCTGTAAGCAAGATGCGGGCTGGCACTGGGATCTCATCTCTGGCTCAAGGTCCTCTCCCAAGCTGACTGAATTTAGCTGCTGGTGGTTTCAGAGCCGAGGTTCCATTCAGCTCATAAGTTCTCTATAGGGTATCCCTCTCAGCTCCTGGAGGCCACCCCAGGTCGTGGCAATGTGACCCTCTCAAAAGACAGCAGTATGCTTCTTCAAAGTCAGCAGGGCAACCTCACCACATAGGCTACCCTAGGGACTTCTGTGACATCATGTCATCACTGGAGTGGCTCTTGTTAAAAACAAGTAATTCAGAGGATGCTTGGCCCTCACAATCCCACCCGTGCTGAAGGGGAGCTTTTGTAGGGGAGGCAGAACCAGGCCTGGATTTCAGGGACCATCGTAGAAACCTGCCCTCATTCTGAGCACTTCTGGTATTCTTGGCTGGAGAATTCACAAACAGAGGAGGCTGGCAGGCTACAGTCCATGGGGTCGCAAAGAGTCTGACATGACTGAACGACTAACACTTCATTTAGAGAGACACATTGAACAGGAGGATAACAATAGAGCAATGCATGGCTGATGACCGAGCATAGGAGAGTAGTGATCAGGAGCTAAGACTGAAGAACACGGGCCATAGAGTGACTCTGAGAGCCACACAAAGAAATAGGTTCAAGCCCAACCTGGTGAGATGAAGCAACTTCTTTTAAAGTCTGTACATTTGGCTTTCTCACTGATGGTTGGATGGCATCACTGACTCAATGGACATGAGTTTGAGCAAAGTTCAGGAAATAGTAAAGGGCAGGGAAGCCAGGTGTGCTGGATTCACAGGGTCACAAAGAGTCAGACACGACTTAGCGACTGAACCACAACAACTGACAGGCTGCAATATCGACCTTGCAATTTTATATAGGGAACTACATGAATGATGTATGCCGTATTTCCAACAGAGAAACTCAATGTCTAATGTATGCAAAGTGAAAACTGAAAGTGAAGTTGCTCAGTCAAGTCCGACTCTTTGCAACCCCATGGACTGTACCTGCCAGGCTCCTCCATCCATGAGATTCTCAAGGCAAGATTACTGGAGTGGGTTTCTATTTCCTCCTCCAGGGGATTGAACCTGGGTCTCCTGCATTGCAGGCAGACTGTTTACCATCTGAGCCACAAGGGAAGTATATTATTAACCACATTTTCCTATGCATGAAAGCTCTGTCTTTACAAAACTAAAATGAATATCAGTATGCTAGCTAAATATTTTTACGTATCCATCATTGTAATTTTTACTTTCCCCTGCTTATTTAATTATAGGTCACTTGATCATGTGGGGTTGTTTGTTTCTGAAGGTTAATACTTGTTTAGTCACTAAGTCGTGTCCGACCCTTTGTGACCCCATGGACTATAGCCCACCAGGCTCTGTCCATGGGATTCTCCAGGCAGAATATTGGAGTAGGGTGCCATTTCCTTCTCTGGGGAGAAAATTTTGAGTTTTTGAACATGGTTTTTCTGTAAGGTTCCTCCAAATAATAGTATTTATTTGTGAAAAGCTTTTAGCTTCTATGTACTATATAAAACACCTATTTTAAGGCATGGGGGAAGCCTGTAGCTTCTAAACTGCCTTAAACAACCTTAGCTGATTGTTTAAAAAGACTTCTATTGTCTTTCATTTGAACTGCCTGACTTTTTCACATTGGTATTTAAGCAGAGGTTGCATCTTCTCTGATGTATGTTATATGGTGACACAGCTTTCTCAGCATTTCTTCTGGACTGTTCTCCTCATAGGCTTCCACAGAGCAAGTCCTTCAAGGACTTGCAGACCGTTGAAGGTTATGGGAAAGTCAAATTATTGGAAATAGACTCTACAGAGTTCCAAACAATAAAGTCCTTCACTTTGCTCTGAAATTGCTGCAGGTAACTTTGGCAATCACGGTGCAGTCCAGGGAGTAATGACCCTCCTAGGAAGAGGAGTCCTGCCATTGCTGTAGGCAGCTGAAGACTGACCGGGAAGATGAGATTCACAATTTTGGAGCAAAATGTACATGCAGGCAAGTCAGTACTGAATATACATTGTACATTTCGTTGGAGAAAAACTGGATATAATTGTTATCATTTGTCACAAATAGTGTTTCTACCTATTTCTTTGCCTGCTATAAATAAAAAGCAACTCCAGAGGTTGCTGAAGGAAATCTTAGGTTATTCTCACTGCTGCTTCAGAGGAAAAGGAAATGAAATGTCTCCATCTCCTACTGCGGAAGAAATATGGCAGGGGAGAGTGATCCAGCCTAAGACTGGGGGGCATCAGCTTGGTGGGATAGTCCATCTCATGCACAATCTACTTCAAAGTTACCAGTGGAATATATTCTTTGTGCTCTCACAGAAAAGCAAGACACTAGAAATACTGTATCTGCTGCTATCCAGGAGGTTTTACTTAATGCATGTATTAATACTGAGAAAACTTAGCGAATGAAAAAATATCATTGAGTATAATGGTCTAAAATCCCAGGAGGAAGGTAATTTTTTTTTTTTAATTGCATGGAGTCCAGAAAAAACTATTGTATTTTTTCCTACATTTTTATTGGAATTTAATGTACAATAAACTATGTGTATTTAAAATATACAAAATGCGTTTTACATAGGCTACATGCATGAAAGCATCATTGCAAACAAGACGATCACTATGTCCATCATCCCCAAAGCTCCCTTTTGCCCCTTTATGTCTCCATTTCTTACCAACCCTGTCCTCTAGGAAACCACTGATTTGCTTTCTGTCTTTCAGTTTTCAGAATTTCATAAATGGAACTAAACGACACAGATTTTTTTAAACCACTTTTTATTTTCTATTGGGGTATAGCTGATCCACAACATTGTGGTGGTTTCAGACGAACAGCACAGGGGCTTGGGCGTCCTCTCTGCTTCTCTCCTTTGCTTTCCACCATAAGGGTGGTGCCACCTGCACATCTAAGGTTACTGATATTTCTCCCAGCAATCTTGATTTCAGACTGAGCTTCATCCAGCCCTACATTTTGCATGAGGTACTCTGTATATAAGTTAAATAAGCAGGGTGGCAATATACAGCCTGACGTACTCCTTTCCCGGTTTGGAATCAGTCTGTTAACTAAAGAGCCTCTTGATGAAAGTAAAAGAGGAGTGTGAAAAAGTTGGCTTAAAACTCAATATTCAGAAAACTAAGATCATGCCATACGGTCCCATCCCATCATGGCAAATAGATGGGGAAACAACGGAAACAGTGACAGACTTTATTTTGGGGGGCTCCAAAATCACTGCAGATGGCGACTGCAGCCATGAAATTAATAGATGCTTGCTCCTTGGAGGAATAGCTATAACTAACCTAGACAGCATATTAAAAAGCAGAGACATTACTTTGCCGACAAAGGGTCATCTAGTCAAAGCTATGGTTTTTCCAGTGGTCATGTATGGATGTGAGAGTAGGACTATAAAGAAGGCTGAGTGCAAAAGAATTGATGCTTTTGAACTGTGGTGTTGGAGAAGACTCTTTAGAGTCCATTGGACTGCAAGGAGATCCAACCAGTCCATCCTAAAGGAGATCAGTCTTGAATATTCATTAGAAGGACTGATGCTGAAGCTGAAGCTCCAAGACTTTGGCCACCTGATGCAAAAAACTGACTCACAGGAAAAGACCCTGATGTTGGGAAAGATTGAAGGCAGGAAGAGAAGGGGATGACAGAGGATGAGACGGTTGGATGGCATCACTGACTCAATGGACATGAGTTTGAGCAAGCTCTGGGAGTTGGTGATGGACAGGCAAGCCTGGCATGCTGCAATCCATGGGGTCGCAAAGAGTTGGACAGGACTAAGTGACTAACTAAACTGAACTGGTTCTCTTCCCTGATAAAGGCACATAACTCACCTGCCACCTCCCACTCAGCTTCTCAAGGGACTCTGTCATTTACAATCATCACAATGTGACTTGATAAATCCTGCAATGTCTAAAATTTGTCCTACCTGCTCCATAATTCTCTTGCTAGAAGAGAATGAAATCTTTTTTTCCCCAGAGTCAGCAAGTCCCCTGTGCTCCTGATCTGGGCAATGCAGGGTGTCCTCTGTCTCCTCTAGAACTTGGAAGAAGTTCTAGACTGATAATTTGAGAAATCAGGCTTAGTTAGAGGAGGACTGGATGAGTAGCTCAAACATGAATCAGTGACACATAAAAGTAATGATGAAAATTGTAATATGTTGCAACCTTGTAAAACATCATGAACATAAAAATGATAAATTCTAGGGCAAAATGAAATATGAATCTGTATTTGCATTAAGTGATATATAAATATAATAGTTTTTCATAAACTATGAAATTGAAAGTGGCTCAGTCATGTCCAACTCTTTGTGACCTCATGGACTATATAGTCCATGGAATTCTCCAGGCCAGAATACTGGAGTGGGTAGCTGCTCATTTCTCCAGGGGATCTTCCCAACCCAGGGATCAAACCCAGGCCTCCCATATTCCAGGTGGATTGTTTACCAGCTGGACCACCAGGGAAGACCTAAATGTAACAGTTTCTCATAAGCAGCAAAACAAGACTAGAAAATGTGAACAAATGTGCTGGGAACATGAGAAAAATAGATTTATTTTAATTTCTGATCCATCTGCACCCAGTTCCCAACAGGTGGTCAGTCATTAAACTTTATAGACTGCAGGAAAAGGCAACCCACTCCAGTACTCTTTCCTGGAAAATCCCATGGATGGAGGAGCCTGGTAGGCTACAGTCCATGGAGTCGCTACAAGTCGGGGGACTTCACTTTCACTTTTCACTTTTATGCATTGGAGAAGGAAATAACAACCCACTCCAGTGTTCTTGCCTGGAGAATCCTGGGGATGGAGGAGCCTGGTGGGCTGCCATCTATGGGGTTGCACAGAGTCAGACAAGACTGAAGCGACTTAGCAGCAGCAGCAGCAACAGCTAATATCATTGACCTCTTTTTAAAATGTACTGTCCTTAGTAATTGTTTTCTTTTTTTTTTCATTACAAGTTTAGCACACAATTTATAGAATCAACTTCTTTTTTATTTTTTCCCCTACCAGTAGAAGGAAGAGAACAGAATCATTCACGCATCCTTCAAATTAACACTTTTTGTCTCAAACACAAGTACAGGGCAGCAGATTACCCAGAAGACTGTAAAGCCAAACACTGAGTTAACACAAATATTATTCTCAGGGAGAAATCAGAAAAAGCTGTTGACAAAAATTGCTCTATTAAATGACTCTGTTGGAAGTGGCAAAATATCAGTGCCATACAACCAAGAGCAGTTACTCTCCAGATGAGTGGAAACAGTATTTTATACCAAAGGTGAACAAAATCAATTTGCAATGTAATGTGTAGATTATAAATCAGCACTTAGTTTATGTGGATAACATATCTGATGAAGACTATTTTAACAGCTTTTCCATGTATTGCTAAAACTACATGTATTAGGAAAGTATATTTTGTTTAAATAGAATTGATTTTTTATGAGTTGTGACGTAGCCATAGAAGAGGCTAAGTCGTGTGCTCAGGGAGCACCAGCCACATTGAATGACAATATTTAAGATAGTTAAATATTTAAACATAAAATATTTAACATCTTATGTTCCCTGGTGGCTCAGACAGTAGAGAATCTGCCTGCAATCCAGGAGACCCAGATTTCATCCCAGGGTTGGGAAGATCCCCCAGAGGAGGAAATTCCAGTATTCTGGCCTAGAGAATTCCATGGACAGAGGAGCCTGGAGGCTTTCAGTCCATGGGGTTGCAGAGTCGGACATGATTGAGAGACTAGCACTTTCACTTTGACTTTCCTTGTGATATAGGCAGCACTCTAACAGAACAAAAGGAAAACATAAGCCATCTACCTGGAAGTACCAGTCCACAGGAGCCAAAGCTCAGCCATAGCACATAGAGTAAGGAAGGACACTCCTCTAAAAGTGATAAAGCAAGGAGTTTTTTGGTGGGGAAGAAGGTCAAACTCTGCCTCCTGATCCTTAAACCAAACCTGATTAAGGAGGTTTCCGGTGATCTCTTCTATAAATTTGAGCTTCCATAGCAGCCAATGCAGTTAAAGCATGTTAACTTTCCCAAGGCTGATACCCACTCCTCCTCCACGCTCACCTGTAATTAAGAGAGAAATGTACATTATTAGATAAATAAGGTTCCACTTTGAATGGAGTAAAGAACAGGCAAATGGAGCTTTTTACTAAGAAATGAGTGGAATGTTGAGTCTTCATGGAAAATTGAATCTTTATGGAAAAAAGTATAAGACAAAAAGAAGATGCAGGGTTAATAGGGTCAAACAAGATATTTCACAGTCATAATGACATTTTTGCACACTAAAATCAACTTAAGACAGACGTCTACAAACATGTTCCAAATGTTAATGTATTCTGACAATTGCCCTGGTGAGCAGTGTATCTTTTAATTCCATCCCACTGATGAGTGGACACACACAGGAAAGTTGGAGGGGCTCAGGGTCACAGAGAGAATTTATAATGGCCTGAACCAGATTTTGAGAACCAGATTTTCTATTGGGATCAAGCTATATTCTCTCTCACATATTTTAAAATGCAGCTTATCATAATTAAATTTATCTCTTAATATAAAAAGTGGCTCTTTTATAATTAAAAATATGCATCAAGGTGGTAGGTGATGAGTTATTCATATTTGCTTATCATCTATGTATTTGATTTCTTGTGTTAAAAAACAGAGCTTATTAGAATTCACAGACTCCAGTTAAAGAAAATTTCCAAATTAATGATCTTTGGGAGGAAAGTGAAAGTCACTAGTTCTGTCTGACTCTTTGTGACCCCATGGACTTCTTCAAGCCAGAGTACTGGAGTGGGTAGCTTTTCCCTTCTCCAGGGGATCTTCCCAACCCAGGGATCAAACCCAGGTCTCCTGCATTGCAGGCAGATTCTTTATCAGCTGAGCCACAAGGGAAGCCCAAGAATACTGGAGTGGGTAGTCTATCCCTTTCTCCAGCGGATCTTCCCAACCCAGGAATCAAACCAGGGTCTCTTGCACTGCAGGCTGATTCTTTACCAACTGAACTAACAGGGAAGTCCATCTTTGGGAGACGTAATGGTAATTAAGCATTAATTCTCTCAAAACACTGTATATAGTTCTATATGTATAGTTGTCAGAATAGAATATTCCCTATTTGGTTTGGATGTGCAATAATAACTAATTCTTTCACAAAAGTGTGCTTACAAGTCTCACTGGAAATATAAGAATTATATAAAAACAATGTCCATAGACTCAGAGGAAACATAATCCAACATAAAATGTAATTATGTACTGTAAATTAATTTATCTATAGAGAGACATTCTTGGAGGATTCTTTTTCTTTAGCTCTTGAAAAGAGTTAAGGCAATTTGCTAAAACAAATAATTATTGAATACCTGCTGCTGCTGCTGCTGCTAAGTTGCTTCAGTCATGTCCGACTCTGTGCGACCCCATAGATGGCAGCCCACCAGGCTCCACAGTCCCTGGGATTCTCCAGGCAAGAACACTGGAGTGGGTTGCCATTTCCTTCTCCAATGCATGAAAGTGAAAAGTGAAAGTGAAGTCGATTAGTCGTGTTCGACTCTTCACGACCCCATGGACTGCAGCCCACCAGGCTCCTCCGTCCATGGGATTTTCCAGGCAAGAGTACTGGAGTGGGGTGCCATTGCCTTCTTCAATTGAATACCTATTAAATGTCAAAGGCTGTGAAAGATATACTTCATATATAAACTAAGTCTGTGACTTGCTTTATCTTTTAAAAAGTTTATTACCTATTGAGCCCTTCATAAACTTATTCAGAGATTTTCACATGGAATAATAACATAACTATAAAGGTAAGTATAAATGTGTTCCCAGGAAAAGTCAGCCCTCTGTGGAATGGGTAGAAGGAATGTAAGGATTAAAGTAGTAGGTTGTATTTGCTGTTTAGTCACTAAGTCATGTCTGACTCTTGAGACCCCAGGGACCATGGGCTGCCATGGGATTTCTCAGGCAAGAACACTGGAGTGGGCTGTCTTTTCCTTCTCCAGAGGATCCTCCCGACCCAGAGATCAAACCAGTGTCTTCTTCATTGGCAGGCAGATTCTTTACTGCAGAGCTACCGTGGCAGCCCAAAACAGCAAGTAGAGGAAAGGATAAATGATGAGCAAAATGACTGCATACTGTTATTTCAACTCCTTTCTTTTTGAGTTCTACCTGTTTCTTATTTAGGACACACACTTTACTCTAACTTGTTATGATTATTTATAAAAGTAGTGTTTACTATTTTTTTAGTCACTAAAAATTGGTAAACCTCCTGTTAATGTTTACTTTTATGAATTTTCATGACATTATTACCATTTGGATATTATTAGAAGCTGGATAGAAAAACAAAAATTTAGTGAGGTTTTGAATTAATTAGGAACACAAAAATAGTATGTATAAAGCCAGGATTTTAACACAATTTCTTTCTGAATGCCTCAGGCTCTTCACAGTACAAATGACACATATCTCATCTTTCCTACAATATCTATCCTGATTAAAGGCAAGTCAGTGTACATATCTCATCTATAGCAAATGTAAAAGGAAACACGCTTAGAAAAATGTGTGTGATCAGGAACTACTCAGTGTAATGACATTTTCCTAATTAATCCATGAAAAGTGAAAGTGTTCTTTGCTCAGTTGTGTTCAACTCTTGGTGACTCTTTAAACTGTAACCTACCAGGCTCTTCTATCCATGGAATTCTCCAGGCAAGAATACTGGAATGGGTAGCTATTCCCTTCTCCAGTGGACATTTCCAATCCAGGAATCAAACCCAGGTCTCCCACATTGCAGACAGACTCTTTACTGTCTGAGCCACCAAGGATGCCCCAGTTTATCCCTAATATGACCTATATTCTCATATATCCTCATATATATTGATTATGTAACTTAGGGTCTCCTAAAGTAATAATACATTTATAAACAACATTCAACAATGTTGAATATGTGTCTGCATATGAAACTGTAATATGTTTCAGGTAATTTGCTGGATGCTAGGAATGAAAAAAACATTTTTTTTTCAAGAATAGTTTCTTATCCCTGAGGATTTATAGATTAGATGTAGTAGACATATATGTGCTATAAAAATAAAGATGCTGTGATAGACATATGTATGGCTAGGACATCATTGGCTGTAACAGAAGAAATAGGGGGAAAAAAAACTTCATATAAACAGAAAAAGATTCTTAGCAAATAGGTCAGCATTTGTAGCTTAGTCTTGAATGAGAGGTATGTAACAAGGAAGAGAGGACATTTGGAATAGAGAGACCAGGACTACCAAGCCTCAGGCAAGTTATCAGTCAAGTATGTTGATGGGAAGAAGGGGTATTCATCTAGTCCATTATGACATGACCATGGGTATGGGGAGACAGTGGTTAAACAAATGAAGATGAAAAGATGTAGAAACCACTTCCATGGTAGTTTACATGAATTTTAACTGAACAAAACAGTTGATGTTTTACTTGGGAAAATAACATAATGTGTGTTGAGTTTTTAGCACTGTGAATATCAATGAAACCGAGGATAGCTAAAACGGAAGAAAAATGATTAGGATGATCTGTTTGTAGTTTGAACAAGATTTGATGAAGAAGTCAATTCTGATGATGGCAAGAACCACAGGACAGATACTAGGCATGATAAATGTGCAACTGGAAAGGAGAACACGATGATTAATTGCGGATAACTAAACCCACACTATAAATTGGGAATTATATATGTTCTATGACACAGAAGGAAAACTGGTACTCTGCACAAGAACTAATAAGGGGTTTCCCATGTGTTTCTGATACCAGTTTCTGGTCCTTCTCCTAAGGAGCATCCTTCTCTTACCATCTAGTGATGACAAGAGCAGTCACAGACACACTCTTTCCTCTCTGCATCCCTCAGGTCTGCTCATCCCCTTCTGAACTGCTGACTCAATGGGATGTGGGATGTGATGCTTTCGTATGACTCACAGGATCCCACTCTTCACTGGTCAGATCACTAAGTATGTTCCTAAGATTATTTCCTAAGTTAGGCTTGGCAAAATGCCTTCTGTAAATCACTTTTTAATCCTCAAATTCTAACCCAGAGAACACTGAGTCAAAGGTACATCTGGTGGAAACAGAAGGCCGATTGTGAATGGAAAACAACATGGTCCAGAATTCAGACATTTGAACATGAAAACCAAAGAACCCGGAATGAAGTTTAACAGAATCACAGCTTGATGAGCCTTTGGCAATCATTTTGTCCATACCCTCACTTTATAGAGAAAGAAATTGAAATCTCAAGAGGCTTCAATAAACTCACAGACATTCAGCTAATTAATGGTAGATCTAGAAAGAGGATTGAAGTTTTCAGACCTAAAGTGTGGTGTTATCACCATCTATTGACCAAGAGAATTCAAGAATCACTCAGGTAGAATTTTGGGGAAATAATACTAAGAAAGCTCTAAATTGGAATGAGAAAGAACTTCCAAAGCTCCTGCTGCTGCTGCTGCTAAGTTGCTTCAGTCATGTCCGACTCTGTGCGACCTCATAGACGGCAGCCCACCAGGCTCCCCCGTCCCTGGGATTCTCCAGGCAAGAACACTGGAGTGGGTTGCCATTTCCTTCTCCAATGCATGAAAGTGAAAAGTGAGAGTGAAGTTGCTCAGTCGTGTCCAACTCTTCACGACCCCATGGACTGCAGCCCACCAGGCTCCTCCGTCCATGGGATTTTCCAGACAAGAGTACTGGAGTGGGTTGCCATTCCCTTCTCCATCTCCAAAGCTCCTAAGATGCACCCAAAAAGTAAATAAGATTTATGTTTAATGTTGAAGAAAGTTGGATTCTTCATGTTCAGACTTCCAGTCCCCTACTGATGTATGGTTTTACACAGCTTCTGTATACCCACGGTAGAGTAGCTTTCAGACTTCCAGTCCCCTACTGATGTATGGTTTTACACAGCTTCTGTATACCCACAGTAGAGTAGCTTTCATTGTGTTTCATGTAACTGACCTGATAGGAGACACGTATGTGTAAATGTATAATTTCTCACAGCTGGGGCCATAGTCCCAATTATTTGAGGTTAGTATTTCACCGTACTCATTAAAGATATTATTAGGCTGACTTGTTACAACATACAGAGCCTTCTAATAGAAAGCAACTTTGGATTGAGTGTAGAGTAACTTCAAATTGTTCTGGAGCAAAACCGTTTTTCTATATTACTCTAAAATCTCATGAAGATCCATGTCTCTGTGTAAAGGGAAGTTATAAGTTAACCCCCTGTATTTGCAACTGTATTCTAATTCAAACAATATGCTAGGGCTAAAATTTAAATGTGTAGTTTATTAATGTGACAGTTTTACATTTGTGAATTTCAATTTGCATCTGGACTTCCCAGTGTCAGCGACTTCACACAGATAGAAAGTAAAGAAGAAAGAAATAAATCAGCCCCAGACAAGATTGCTGCTCTGAGAGGCACAGATCTGGTTGTCAGGGCTTCAGTTATGTTTTCCAAGTTATGTCTGTACACCTTGGCTTCCTGATTCCCTGGATTTTTGCATCACTCTACACTGTTTATGCTCCTTGAAATTCAACGAAAGCTGTGTGAGAGCTTAGTTTACATATTTGTCCCCAAAGTCACCCAGCCACACGTTCGTGTTTTTCAAATGGGCAATCGCAGTGTAAACGAATGTGGTCTCTTAAAGCATAATGTGCAGATTGTAGCTGCTCTTCTGTATGCTGAAGCAACTTTTAGCAATGTTGCTTTCTTACAGTGAGGTTTATTTTTGCCCGGTTTCATTAAATATATCATTCAGGTTAGGCTGATTTTTGCCCAGTTGAACAATTCAGTCAGGCAATGATTCAGTAGAGAGAAGTTTGTTAGGGTGGTAAAACAACCCTGAAATTTCATGTTTTAAAAAGACGTTTTCATTCTTGTGAAAGCAGGCGGGCCTATACATTATAGTCACTCAAGATTTCAGGTAAATCTGGCAGTTGGTTAGTAGATCACAGGGGAGGAAAAAAAGGGATTTTTGGGCAATTAAATACTACAGGCCAACGCTTGGCATGTAGCTCAGTGATCAGAATTAGTTACAAACTCTCCACCAAGGACTTCCCTTGTGGCTCAGCTGGTAAAGAATCCACCTGCAATGCAAGAGGCCTGGATTCTATCCCTGGGTTGGAAAGATCCCCTGGAGAAGGGAAAGGGTACCCACTCCAGCATTCTGGCCTGGAGAATTCCATGGGCTATACAGTCCATGGGGTCGCAAAGAGTTGAACACAACCGAACAGCTTTCACTTTTACTTTTCTCCACCAAAGGGGCCGGAATATAGAGTCCCAAAATGTACCCAGAAAGCTGAAAATCCGAAATAGTTGCCCAACTAAGACTGAAGATCATCTCAGGCAACAATTAAATGTACATTGTGTTACTGATAACAGAATCAGGGAGGCAAGTCCTTAGTATCTCTTGATATATGTTTAAATCAGTTAATTCTATAACATCCCTTTTTAGTTGATATTCTTTCTCATCCTGCTCTTTCAGATAAACAAACTAAGCCCAGAACAATTAAGTTACTCGCCATAGTCACAAAGTGAATGATTGGAAGAACTGGGATGGAAATCCAGCCATTCTATCTCCAGAAACTCGTGTTCAGAACCATTATACTGCTTCAAACTGTAAGCTTTAATGAGCACCTATTATGTCCCAGTCTCCTGGCCATTCAGAGCACAAGCTTTGTGTCCTGGTTGGAATCTCTGTCTCTATACACTGCTTCCCACCCCCAGAATTGTTCTGCAGCTAAGTCAAGTCATTTATATTCTTTGACCTTCAGTATCTTTATCTGTTAAAGGCTGGTGTCAATGACAGTACCTGGCTCAGCCAAAGATTACGAAAGAAATGACTAAGTGTATATGAAGTATTGACACATTGGCATGTAGTAAACCCTTGTACTACTTCCAGATTGCACAAGGAAACAAGGGCTCCTATTATCTCCTTTAATGTTAGCAAGGACCCTTTGAGCCTGGTCTCAGGACTTCTCTTTAGGATAGGTGAACCAAGGGGAAGCCCATGCAGCACTAGTGGAAAAGAACTTGCCTGCCAGTGCAGGCGACGCGAAAGACCCAGGTTCAGGAAGATACCCTGGAGAAGGGTGTGGCAGCCCAGTCCAGTCCTCCTAAACGTAGCTGAAGCAAGTCTCAGGGACAGATCCATAGTCCTGGTGCCACAGAGCTCCTGAGTGGCAGGCCTAGGATTTGATCCAGACCCTTCCAGTGCTAAATACATTCTTCTGTCTTCACTCTCTCAGAAACAATCAGCTATTGCAGATTAAGGACAGAACTTAAAAAAAAAAAACTTAAAATTCTGGAACATTTTGGTTTTCCCATCTTGAAACAGTAGTTTCTGCTGGGTTTCTCCACTGTTAAGTCTACTATTTTCTCTCTTCTCCCTTTTGTAGTTTATGCATATTTGGGGAAGATATTTTGGAGATTATGCAAATCTGCTGTTTCTCAATGAGAAATTGAGAAATGAAGTCTCAAACTCTCATTCTCTTATTTTAGCACTCATTCCCTCCAATCTCCATGTTTTTTCCTCACCTCCATCTCAGTAAGAAACTGATCATTTTACTTTCCGGTTATCCTTTCTATGTTTATTTTTAGATATATGTGTATGTTTAAATCCCTGTCTTTCTTAAAGGCAACATATTTTACTCTTTGTGTCTTACTTTACTCTGTTTAACAATATGACATCTAGAAATCACTTGATCGTTGTTCGTTAATGAGTGTTTATAGGTGCATATAGTTGTGCCTTCTTTCTGCCTTTGTTTTTGTCTGCTCTGATGTTCAATTATTGTGGTTGGAGTATGTATATTTGATCAGATTTTGGATACAGTTGACTTAAAATGCCCCATGTTTGTAACTGTTTGTTATTCATTGTGCTTGTTCTCTGTTACTGTTTTTCCTTCCTGTGTCTTCTCAGGCGTAATTGATGATTTCAGTTGCATTCTTTCCTAACATATGAACTATACGCCCTTAGCTCTGTTGTTGTTGCCTTTGAGTTCTTAATATATATCTACACTCGGGGCACAGTGGTGAAGAATCTACCTGCCAGGGCAGGAAATGCAGGAGTTTCGAGTTCCAGAGTTGAGTTCTATCCCTGGGTCAGGAAGATCCCCTGGAGAAGGAAATGGCAACTCACTCCAGTATGCTTGCTGGGAAAGCCCTTGGACAGAGGAGTCTGGTGGGCTACAGTGCATGAAGTCACAAAGAGTTGGACATGGCTGAGCGACAGAGCTAAGCTATATGCTATATATGCTTTACTATTTCATGGGTGACATAGTATTCTAAACTCACCCCTCCTGTTCCTTATAATATTTCTGTTATTCATTTCCTTTATCCATATGCTGTAACTACGTTACATATTTTTGCTATTACTTTCAAAAGAGTATTGTCTATGAGATCAGTTAAGAACAAGAAACAGAGAAAAAGACTTCATTTGGCCTTCATTTAGTACACAGGAACAAAAGGGCCTGGGAAGAAAGGAGTGCACCTAATGTTCAGATCTGCTGCTGCTGCTAAGTCACTCCAGTCGTGTCCCACTCTGTGCGACCCCATAGACGGCAGCCCACCAGGCTCCCCAGTCCCCGGGATTCTCCAGGCAAGAGCCCTAGAGTGGGTTGCCATTTCCTTCTCCAATGCATACAAGTGAAAAGGGAAAATGAAGTCACTCAGTCGTGTCTGACTCTTCGCGACCCCATGGACTATAGCCTACCAGGCTCCTCAGTCAATAGGATTTTCCAGGCAGGAGTACTGGAGTGGGGTGCCATTGCCTTTGAGTGTTCAGACCATCTGTTCCAAATCGTTCTCCAACACAAAGTACCTGGTCTGCTTGATGAAATGGCTGATTCTACAACTGGGACAGGAAATACATATGAGACTGAAGGGTCTTATAGTGCCAAAAAGTGAGAAAGTATTAAAAAAAAAAAAAAAACCTGTAAGTATGACGTATGTCAAAGGAACACAGAAGCCAAATGAAAAAAAAAAATAAATAAAGTCTTAATGAGATATATACAGAACATTCTGAGTAAGAACATATAAAGTGATATTTGATTAGAACCCAAGGTATACCATAAATATCCAAGAGTGCATACTATTATAAATAAGTGATTGCATGCATAAATAAATGGAAAGAAAGACAAACTTCCTGTGCAGAGGAATTCCAAATGATGTCTTTAGATACTTCATGCTCCAGGAGGTGAAGCCAATGCCTCCTTAAGTGTGAGCTGCACACAGAAGCTCCCTTCCTAAGTGTACGGCACGAAGGTTCAAGACGGCAGAGTAGAAGGACATGCACTCATCTTCTCCTTCAGTGGCCGTGCACCCCTTTGCATTGATCCCCTCTAGTCTTTTGGCCACTGAATACACTCTCTGATTCTCTGATCTCTTCACTGATGTGTTTCCTAGGTCTAAACTCAGGGTGCAAGCAGAACTTGGCTCTCAGATTCAAGTCAAGTTCATCAATGTTCTTGGTACCGGAGAGGTCTTCTACTGGGGCAGACTTTTATGTCCATATGTGCCCATTAGGAAAGCTGATATTGTTGGGACAATTTAATCTGTGAGGATAAAGGCTAAAATAGATAGATCAGTTCATAAGACTGCATTGTACCAGTCAGGAGCTTATCTCTGGCTTCGAACAAGGAATTGTCTTTTTTTTTTTTTTGACCTGAGTGGCTTGGAAGTTTGCCTTATAGGCCTAATCAAGGATCCCTAGGTTCCCTGCCAAAAGTTTTGTTGTTGCTTTAAAATAAACATTTACAAATGTTTAAACAATTTTAAGTTCACAGAAAACTTCTTAAGATAACACAGAGTATGCTGCTAAGTCACTTCAGTCGTGTCCGACTCTGTGCGACCCCATAGACGGCAGCCCACCAGGCTCCCCCGTCCCTCGGATTCTCCAGGCAAGAACAGTGGAGTGGGTTGCCATTTCCTTCTCCAACGCATGAAAGTGAAAAGTGAAAGTGAAGTTGCTCAGTCGTGTCTGACTCTTAGCGACCCCATGGACTGCAGCCCACCAGGCTCCTCTGCCCGTGGGATTTTCCAGGCGTGAGCACTGGAGTGGGCGCCATCGCCTTCTCCAACACCAAGTATACAGGTGACCTCTACCCAGTTTCCCCTATTAACATCTGACAATAGCATGGTTCATTTGCTAACAAGCAATGACCTGACACTGATACATTTTGATTGACTAACATCTAGGTATCCTGCCTTGGAGAGAGTACAGGATTTGTAATTTGGAGCAAAAAGTAGATGGAAGTTAGGGATGGAGGTTGTTGTATCCACCTGCACAGAGGAAGTTGGGAGTGGGAGGCTGGGTGTTCATACCACCACGCTGGCCAAGGAGATCCACTGGACGAAGGTCGTGCAGGTAAGCTGTGCTCTGTCTTTTGAGACAAGAGCTAGTCCTTGCATGTTCTTAGCATGTTCTTGGTTTGTTGTCAGAGAGGTGATCAGCCCCCTCCATCTCCCTTGTGACCTTGGGGACTGGAGCCCTGTTCTGCCAGTATCACCACATTTCATGCATGCAGAAACCAAGCCTGAGTTGTAGAAAAATTTGCCACAGAACACAAAGTGTGTTAGTTGCTCAGTCATGTCAGGCTCTTCGAGACCCCATATACTGTAGCCCATCAGGCCTCTGTCCGTGGAATTCTCCAGCAAGAATATTGGAATGGATTGCCATTCCCTTCTCCAGGGGATCTTCCCAACCCAGGGAATGAACCTTCATCTCCTGCATTGCAGGCAAATTCTTTACCATCTGAGCCACCAGGGAAACCCAACGCAAAACAAGTTAGAAAATAAGAATCCCCTGGTTCCCTTTCACTTTCTCGTAAAACACAATTTATGATATTTTCCTACAAAGTAAATGACCCCAGTGGATATAAATTCTGAGGTTTCATTTTGAGTGAAAATGGAAATGTTTATATCTTTTTGAAGAGTATTGGGAAATGGCAAGGTAAAGGAAATGTAAGGAAAAGAAGACAATTCAGGCTACCTGCAATGAATGTGAGGAAAACTGCAAATGCAACTGACCTGGATTTGTAACACAAAGAGAGCTATGGCAGACTTTTAAAGAGGACAAGGTTTTAGAGGAAAATGGAGAAAGAAATCTAAATGACATATTTACTTCTCAACCCATCAGCAGAAATTGCTGCCAAATTGGCATTCTCTGATTTATTATTACCCAAATAAATAATTAAGAAACCGAGGGAAGTTTTTTCTTCTTTTTTTTCTTTGCAAAAAAATAGAGCTTGTGCAGATAGAAAGGGCAAGCTAGCTGCAGTGAAAATAAGTATAATATACTGGAGAGAAGGGAGCCCAGAAGGAAGTAAATACCACAAGAAAGACATTTCTGGGAGAGAATATATATCTCTGCACTATAAACCAAAGAGAGTGAAATTGCAGGAAATAGAAAGAATATGAGGTAGGAATTTTGCCAAGAAGAATGAAAAGTAAATGGAAAATAGATTTCAGACAAAAGGAAAATCATGGTCTAAGACCTGTTCGTGCGTGCTCAGTCATGCCCAACTCTCTGTGACCCATCCAGCTCTTCTGTCCATAGCATTTTCTAGGCAGGAATAATGGAGTGGATTGGCATTTCCTACACCAGGAGATCTTTCAGCCCACAGATCAAACCCGAGTCTCTTACATCTCCTGCATTGGCAGGAGGATTCTTTACCACTGAAAGAGAAAAGTAAAGTGAAAGTGAAAGTCGCTCCGTCGTGCCTGACTCTTTGTGGCCCCATGGTCTACAGTCCATGGAATTCTCAAGGCCAGAATACTGGAGTGGGTAGCCTTTTCCTTCTCCAAGGGAGCTTCCTAACCCAGGGATCGAACCCAGGTTTTCTGCACTGCAGGCGGATTCTTTACCAGCTGAACCACAATTACCACTGAGCCACCTGGGAAAGTCCTATAAGAACTATTCATCCGGACAGAAAAGCACTCATAAAATTGCAACAGAGATGGAGGACCTGCAGGGGCCTGAAAAACCCCTGTCACAGAACTGAAAAAAAATGAAAGAAGAGAGGGCCAACAGTCCCGCGCCCTTCTCCAGGCTCTTCCCCCACGAATGCATGCCCCTGGCCTGGTCCCTCCTTGACTACTCACCACTTCTTGTCTGTGGAACCATCACCTGTGGTCCTCTGGCCCACTTTCTCCCATCCCTTCAAAATGTGTTACCTGGACGACTATCTCGTTCTTCATTACTATTTCTGCCACAGTTCAGGATGATTTAAGAATTCACAGAGACAAGTCTTCCAATATTTCCCCTTAGTATGCTAATGCCATCATGTTTCCTCAGTCCTTCTGCTTTGCCCTGGTCCAGGACCCCACCTTATCTTGCCTGTGCTATTAGCATCCTGCTTCTTTTGCCTGGTTTCAATCCAAGTTCAAAAGGTCAGTTTTCATGTCTTGGGGATGCATGTTGATGTATGGCAAAACCAATACAATATTGTAAAGTGAAAAATAATAATAATAATAATTTTTTAAAAAGGTCAGTTTTCAGCAGTGCGCCCAGAGTTATTCTTTAAAATATGCAAGGATTCTCACTCTTCTACTCTTGGCCTTCTAATAGCCTCCCTGCTCATTTAGCATAAAAGCAAAAGTCATTCCAGTGTTCTTTCTGAAGAACCTGTCTCCTGCCACTCTTTCCTTTGAGCCTAATTTTCCATCCACTGTCTCTTTATTAGTTCAGCTCAGTCGCTCAGTTGTGTCCAACTCTTTGTGACCCCATGGACTGTAGAATGTCAGACCTCCCTGTCCATCACCAACTCCTGGAACTTGCTCAAACTCATCTCTATCGAGTAGGTGATGCCATCCAACCATTGCATCCTCTGTCAGCCTCTTCTCCTCCTGCCTTCAATCTTTCCCAGCTTCAGGGTCTTTTCTAATGAGTCATTTCTTCATATGAGGTGGCCAAAGTATTGGAGCTTCAACCTCAGCATCTCCTTCCAATGAATATTTAGGGTTGATTTCCTTGAGGATGGACTGGTTGGATTTCCTTGCAGTCCAAGGGACTCTCAAGAGTCTTCTCCAACACCACAGTTCAAAAGCATCAGTTCTTCAGCGCTCAGCTTTCTTTATGGTCCAACTCTCACATCCATACATGACCACTGGGAAAACCATAGCCTTGACTAGATGGACCTTTGTTGGCAAAGTAATGTCTCTGCTTTTTAATGTGCTATCTAGGTTCGTCAGAGCTTTTCTTCCAGGGAGCAAGGGTCTTGGCTCTTCATGCTATTCTGCAAACACCACAAGCTGTCTAGGGAATGTGTCCTGGCCAGTGTTCTATAGGAAGCAGTCTTTCCAAAGACGGCTCCTCCCTGCTGCTTTGCGTTCACTCATTTCCCCATCTTTTCTCCTCCATAACACATCGCATGCACCGGAATTTAGTACGGGGCTCCCCTCTTTTATTTTCTCATAGCACTTATTCAGATCAGATTCACTATTGTTTGATTCATTTGTTTTCTATTTGTCACCACCTGGAGAATTTAAATCATAGGAAGGCAAAAATAAATTTTTATTTTAACCACAAAGCTAACATCAGATATATCTGGCAATAGAACTCAGGTATATTCTAAATATGTCATTGTTACTATTGAATTAATTCATCAATAATTCACAATGAACACTTTCTTAAAATACAGTAAGAGCACACATATGTTTCAGACAAACAAAGCATAAATATTAATTGTTCCACTGAAGGACTTCAGAAATATGCCTATATTCTCTGCTTCCTTACCTGGAAAACAGTTGAGTTATATCTCATTTATAGGATGAGTACAATACACTAAATAATGCCTGAAAACAATCACGATCACACACCTCAACCTCGTGAGTTAGAAATTATTTTTGATTTGCCACCTAATTGTTGGACAGTACTCAGCAGAGAGGGAATTGTGATTGATGTTCAAATATGGGAAGGAAAGGTAATATTACATAAATAACGTCAACTGATTCCGTGCTCTTAGAAAAAGCGACTGAGATAGAATGGGAGTAAGGTTGAAGGCAAGTGAAAGGATAGGGAGAAAGAAAGAGAAATAGTGTAAACACTGGCTGATTCATTTGAGCACTTCACTCCATGCGCTTATTCCCACAGGGGGCCGTGAGATGCCAGGCGTGACGCTGCCTGCCCTCCATCACACCCGACCAGTCCTGCCTCTCCTCGGAGGCCAGCTGACGGGACCAGTGGAATTCTGCTTGGAAAGATAGGGATTTTGGAACCACGTGGGTCACAAATGTAAGCCACAATGAAATTAGGTGCTTATTCAAATAAGCAGTGATCTGATCATCCTTGGGGGGAAGATCAATGGCAAAAATTCTCTTGAGAGGTTGTATGCAGAGTTCCAACATTTTCTCTTCTTGAGAGATTATCACAACTACTAATAAGCACATTTGTTCTATAAATCATAAACACAGTATGTGCTTATTTGACTCTCCTGTAGAAAAACGACCTCAGTGGACCAGAGAGAAAAGAGGGCCTCGTGTGTTGAATCAGGAGAAATTAAGCTTGATGTTCATTTCACTTCCCCAAGAGCTTTATATTTCTCATTCCAAGGTTTCAGTGTTTCTATGAAGCAAATATGTAGTGAGGGAGCCTGTACTTAAAATTATGTAAAAATAATATGAACCCCATATCTAGAGAGCAATTTGATTCTGTTCTTGGTGAACATAACATGGAGTAGCGCATTTCAATTTTAAAAGGTCCTGAGATCTCTTCAAAGGCGCTGAATTATTTGGACAGGAAGCATGAGAACAGAGATGCTCTGTGGCCCCGTCTGACAGTGAGGTCAGGTGCGGGTGGGAAAGACAGGGAGAGACACCTCGGGCGCCTCCGCGGTGCCCTCTGTCCCCATGGGACTCACCCCCAGTGCTTTTGGAACAGGCGAAGCCAAGGACAACACAAGAAGCGAGCAGCGACCCTCACCTTTGAGCAGTGTCTGAGGGGGCTTGGTCACGAGCCAGATGGCTGGAAGGTTAATTCAAAAGAGCAGGCTGCACAAGGAAGGGTGTGACAATCCAGGTACCGCTTCTGAGAAGCCATCTTTCCTAATTTAAAGCAGAGATCACCATGCTGCCAGCCGTTCAGTGTGCCCGCTTCCTCACACCAGCTTACCCCTCGACCCACTGCCTGGATCTGAAATCAAATACAGTTGACATGAGACCAGGAACGCCACAAAAAAAAGCCAGAGCTACTAGGTAAAACAATTGTGAATATTACAAAGATACTGTACTTTAAAAATCAAACATTGGGGCAAGGACTATTTTAATAAAATGATTTTTCTTTTTTTTTCTAGATGGCATTCATGATTGAGGGACAGGACAAAATAATATTTCCTAGATAATTTTCATGCTTTCTCTGGGCTGGGTCTAGCTGTAGCAAGCCATGCATGGCTCTTCTTCAGGTTAGGGTGGATCTACTAAATCACACCCATGCTGGAGACAAAGATCCCTCACTGAGAAGGCCTGGCATAACCTCATGGCTATTACAAAAATAGCTTAATAATACCATCCTCTCTGTCTCTCATAAAACTAATTGTTCTTCCAGCAGTGCTGCCATCAAAGAGAAAGAAAATACATTTAAACGACTAAAACATGCTTTATTGAACTATAGTCATATTATCTTTTCAGATTAAATATATAAAAATCATATGGGATTTACAATTTTCATCTATCCCTTGATTTAATAAAGTATTCTTATTAGAAATCTTCATTATGATAAAACAGGTCATTTTTGCTAATTGAGGTAAGATACTATAATGGCCAAAAAAAAAAAACCCTTTTCTCTGCCAGTAGAATAATGAAATTGCTCTTGAAAAGGTGAATTTTACATCCGATTTCATATTTCAATGGAGTCTCACTATGAACTTGGCCTCGGGGTTCAGACCACAGGACAATGCTATAATTATGTCTTTCTGGTGATTTCAGTAATAGGATTCTTTGAATTGACTTTGAGGTACATGAGCCTCGTACTGAATTTAGTCCCAGAAGAACTTTGTTCTCTTGAAACTTGAACACACTTTTATTCCATCAATGTTGGAATTCTTGTTCTTTAGTTCTTCTTAAATACATTGTGTTAAATAAGTAAGAGAGAATAAAGCTTGAAAATGGTACAATAGGGAGTTTTGGGAAGAAACTCTCGAATCATGACCATGTTTTCAGGCTAGTCAAAAAACTTCCCAGTATGGAGAAGACACGTTTCATGACAGCTCAAGTTGTTGACAAGCTCCAAATCAATACTACCCATATTTTTAAAAACTGAACATCAAAATGGCTTGAATTTCTTTGTTACTTAATGCTTAATAGCTTCACAGATCATGCAATTTAAAAACACATGCAAAAGCAGATTTAGAAATGACCAGATTGCAAATCACCACTTGTCAGTCAATCGACGAATGTTGTCTCTTGGCTGCTTGTCATTGATTTGTAATATGAATGAAAAGGATAAAAGAGTTTTGATGAAAAATATTTTGTGGCATGAAAGTCCTGCCATCAAAAAGTTTTCAACAATGTGCAAATCCTGGACTATTTTCCCATGGACGTTAACAAAACTTATAAAATGAAACAACTATAATAAAATTACCAGTAAACCAATTATTTATTTTTTCTACATTTTGTGCTCTGTAACGTCATCACTGGACATATTGTAGTAGATTAAGATAAATTTTCATTATGATGTTAATGTGCATTGTTGCACAATATCTGATTATTAAATTAGAACAAGCTTTTTTTGCACCAAGATTCGTTCAACCCAATGCACATTTAACTCTCCAATTAGTAGCAACTTCTTGAGGCTTGGAGAGCTATATAGGTGTTAATAATGCATTTCTGCTTGTTAACATAAATTTCAGAGCTCCCCAGGTATTTATATGAAAATTCACTTATCTTAGCCCCAGCAGTGCCTTTCAAAAGCAAGTAGTACATTTTGCATCACCGGAACTCCCAAAGATCACATAGTAACCCATGTGAGATCACAACTAAAAACAAAGCCATGTGCAGCTTACATTTCAAAGACATTTCCCCTGTATTCTTAGCATGGATAATGAACCCAGTCTTCTGTGAACAGTATGAGATGATTTATTCCCACTGTGCCAGGTTTTTATAGTACTCAATTCAGCAATATTTTCCCCAAGAAGGTTTATACAATTAGGTAGTACTACAGTATTGCCTTAATTTTTAAACCAGTAAAATACTTTTGATCCTCAAATATTTATTAGCTATGTAATTCAATTAATTGGGTGATTAGTATATGAACAACAAGATCTGGAGTTTAAAAATAGCTACAGAAAGATACATTTTTTCCCCCACAAGTGGTGAATTTTTCACACCTTCCAAATTCAGACGGCTTCCAGCACTGCCCCATGATCATTGTGGTCACCATCATCATCAATTAATCATCAACTGGATTTTGCTCAAATTAATCCTCCAATGGTTTTAAAATCTAAGCCTCTTGTTTTATTATACTTCCCTTTGCTAAAAGAAATAAAAGTTTGTAATATGAAGCATCAGTTCTCTAAAGCATTTCACAGAAATATTTTCCTGAGTTAGATTTCCTTTCTCTCTTCAGAATAAGTATTAATTTTAAAACGTCGATTCTGTTCTATTCTAGAGCTCTGTTCTATTTCTACCAAACTAAATATGGTAGCTCTCTGTCAGTGAACAATAGTGATGATTATTAATATCTTGCTATATAATTATCGATATTGTATTAGCATATTTTAATATCCTTATCATTTCACTTTTTAATCCCCTTAATATTCTATAGTTGAAGTGTTTGATTTTTTAAATACTGAGTTTTGATATTTTCCATTTCACATGGAAAATGATTACGTTGCTGGGAATTTAGAAAGCATGTTCTAGCCTTAGGGACAATGTCCTGGGGCTTCCTTGGTGGGCCAGTGGTTAAGACTGCATGCTTCCATCTCAGAGGGTATGGATTCAATCCCTGGTTATTGAACTAAGATTCCTCATTCCATATGGCACAGGCAAAAAAAAAAAAACAAAACACTGTCCATATTTCAAACCCAAATTCTCAAAATAATACATGTTATTTACCCTTACTGTTCAAAAGTAGCTAAATCTAAGCCAGGTTTTTCCTTCCAGGTGTTCTGGGTACACACGGTAATCCGGGAACAATAGATGCCTGGATAGACAGATCGATAGATTGCCAAGGCTTCTTTTAAGCATGATCCCTATTCCCAGAACTCTATGTACTTAACCTGCTGTGAAAATATGTTCACCCACCTTCATCTCCATTTAGCACCTCACACAATGTGACAGCTTCAGAGGACGATGCTGGGATGGTGAGGCCCAAGGGGAATCACATTCAGGCACATCTCACAGCTCACTTCCCTGTGTCATCTTAAATTACAGCGTCAAACACTTCCTGCTGTATAACACTCAAATTTGTGTCAGAAACAGTAAAAGGTGAAACCTTTCCTTGCACGAAAGTTCATTTTGTTCTAAGTCAGAGAGGGTTTTAGAGAGGACGATTACCACTTTTCTTTCTGCCAGTGCAAGGGGCATCAAGCAAAAATGACAAGCCTGGCGAGGTGTCCACAGAGTTAATTATGCCCCTCGACTTCAGCCAGATTCAGCTTCTGAAGCTTGGTCACAGTTCAGCCCATTCGTCTTGCGATGTCCTTTGCTAACCTGGAGATCCACGGGGGGCGGGGTGGGGGGAACCATCCATGGATAAGAAGACTGCACTGATGAGAAGTGAGACTCGGTGTCCTGGTTAACCCAAATATTTTGCTGAATGCTCACTTTTACTCGTTGGTGGAGCTTTAGCACTTTTTTGTCATGGCTGAGCAGTTTGCTTGTACATTGTCCCTTCCAGATGCTTTGGAATCTCCAGCAGATCTCCTTGGCCACAGTCATGCTTAGCTTTGCCAGATGCCCTCTGATCTACAAGCTTCCAGAAGCCCCTTCTGCCTCTTTTGTTCTTTACAATTGTCTGCCAACCTCTGCTCTTGCATCCAGATAACTCACACCTGGATCTGTGTAGAAACTTTCCGCTAACTACATCTTCAAATATGATCAGATGTCTGAGTATTCCTTCCAAACAATCTGGGGGTAGGAAGTGGGTACAGCTGAAACAATATTGGCTATAATTCCAGAATTATTGAAGTTGGCTGGAAGTTACCTGGATTCTGTTATACACTTCTTTTTTTTTCTTTTGAATGTGTATGCTTAAAATAGTTTTAAAACATTGTCAGGATAGATATTAATTTTAGTTACATGTATTAAAAGGCAGAGACATCACTTTGCTGACAAAGGTCCATATAGTCAAAGCTATGATTTTTCCAGTAGTCATGCACAGATGTGAGAGTTGGACCATAAAGAAGGCTGAACACCAAAGAATTGATGCTTTCGAACTGTAGTGTTGGAGAAGACTCTTGAGAGTCCCTTGGATAGCAAGGAGATCAAACCAGTTAATCCTAAAGGTAATCAATTTTGAATATTCATTGGAAAGAATAATGCTGAAGCTGAAGCTCCAATACTTTGGTCACCTGATGCGAAGAGCTGACTCATTGCAAGAAACTCTGATGCTGGGAAAGATTGAGGGCAAGAAGATAAGGGAACGACAGAGGATAACATGGTTAGATACCATCCCTGACTCAATGGACATGAGTTTGAGCAAACTCATGGAGATAGTGAAGGACAGGGAAGCCTGGCATGCTGCAATTCATGGGGTTGCAAAAAGTTGGATGTGACTTAGTGACTGAACAAAAGCACTATATATGCAAAAATTCATTAAAACAAATTAAAGTGCAATTACTGTTATCCATCGCACAGATTTTGCTTTTTTTTTTAAATCATGTTGGCAAAGTAATGTCTCTGCTTTTGAATATGCTATCTAGGTTGGTCATAACTTTCCTTCCAAGGAGTAAGTGTCTTTTAATTTCATGGCTGCAGTCACCATCTGCAGTGATGTTGGAGCCCCAAAAAATAAAGTCTGACACTGTTTCCACTGTTTCCCCATCTATTTCCCATGAAGTGATGGGACCAGATGCCATGATCTTCATTTTCTGAATGTTGAGCTTTAAGCCCACTTTTTCACTCTCCACTTTCACTTTCATCAAGAGGCTTTTTAGTTCCTCTTCACTATCTGCCATAAAGGTGGTGAAGATCTTCATGACCCAGATAATCACAATGGTGTGAACACTGACCTAGAGCCAGACATCCTGTAATGTGAAGTCAAGTGGGCCTTAGAAAGCATCACTATGAACAAAGCTAGTGGAGGTGATGGAATTCCAGTTGAGCACTTCAAATCAAGAAAGATGATGCTGTGAAAGTGCTGCACTCAATATGCCAGCAAATTTGGAAAACTCAGCAGTGGCCACAGGACTGGAAAAGGTCAGTTTTCATTCCAATCCCAAAGAAAGGCAATGCCAAAGAATGCTCAAACTACCGCACAATTGCACTCATCTTACACACTATTAAAGTAATGCTCAAAATTCTCCAAGCCAGGCTTTAGCAATACGTGAACCGTGAACTTCCAGATGTTCAAGCTGGTTTTAGAAAAGTCAGAGGAACCAGAGATCAAATTGCCAACATCTGCTGGATCATAGAAAAAGCAAAAGAGTTTCAGAAAAACATCTATTTCTGCTTTATTGACTATGCCAAAGCCTTTGACTGTGTGGATCACAATAAACTGTGGAAAATTCTGAAAGAGATGGGAATACCAGACCACCTGACCTGCCTCTTGAGAAACCTATATGCAGGTCAGGAAGCAACAGTTAGAACTGGACATGGAACAAGAGACTGGTTCCAAATAGGAAAAGGAGTGCATCAAGGCTGTATACTGTCACTCTGCTTATTTAACTTATATGCAGAGTACATCATGAGAAATGCTGGGCTGGAAGAACCACAAGCTGGAATCAAGATTGCTGGGAGAAATATCAATAACTTCAGATATGCAGATGACACTACCCTTATGGCAGAAAGTAAAGAGGAACAAAAGTCCGTCTAGGCAAGGCTATGGTTTTTCCAGCGGTTGTGTATGGATGTGAGAGTTGGACTGTGAAGAAAGCTGAGCACCAAAGAATTGATGCTTTTGAACTGTGGTGTTGGAGAAGACTCTTTTTTTTTTTTATTTTTCAACTTTACAATATTGTGTTAGTTTTGCCAAATATCGAAATGAATCCGCCACAGGTATACATGTGTTCCCCATCCTGAACCCTCCTCCCTCTTCCCTACCCATACCATCCCTCTGGGTCATCCCAGTGCACCAGCCCCAAGCATCCAGTATCGTGCATCGAACCTGGACTGGCGACTCGTTTCATACATGAGATTCTTAAGAGTCCCTTGGACTGCAAGGAGATCCAACCAGTCCAGTCTGAAGGAGATCAATCCTGGGTGTTCTTTGGAAAGAATGATGCTAAATCTGAAACTCCAATACTTTGGCCACCTCATGAGAAGAGTTGACTCGTTGGAAAAGACTCTGATGGTGGGAGGGCTTGGAGGCAGGAGGAGAAGGGGACGACAGAGGATGAGATGGCTGGATGGCATCACCGACTCAATGGATATGAGTTTTAGTGAACTCTGGGAGTTGGTGATGGACAGGGAGGCCTGGTGTGCTGCAATTCATGGGGTCACAAAGAGTTGGACACTACTGAGTGACTGAACTGAACTGAACTGAAAGGCCCTTAGATGGTTTCCCTGGTAGCTCAGTTGGTAAAGAATCCACCTGCAATGCAGGAGACCCCAGCTTGATTCCTGGGTCAGGAAGATCTTCTGGAGAAGGGATATGCTTCCCACTCTAGTATTCTGGTCTGGGAAATTCCATGGACTGTATAGTCTATGGGGTCTCAAAGAGTATGACACGACTGAGAGACTTTCACTTCAAAGGCCCTTAGAAACAGGTAAATAAGGAACTTTATGAGCCACACTGGTTTATTTAAAATTCCAGCTTTACTACTTGCCAAATGTTGGGCTTTGTACAAGCTATTTTGTTTCTCATTATCTCATTTTTCCCCCCTATGGAAAAAAATCGGTGAATAGTAGCATTTACCTTAAAGAGGATTAGAAGATTTAAACACATGTAGCAAATGTAGGCATGGCCTGTTACACAGAAAATTCTCAATATAGGTTAACTACCTCTATAGAAATTCACTCCTCCGTGTGGCTCTTACAGTGTTTTATTTAAGGAAAATACCTGAGATCTCTTCCTTGTGTTTCATTTATGGAGATACAAATACATTAGAATAAACTCAAGTGTACTAGTAGTTTTTTTCTCCATTTATTCTTTGTTATTTGGGAATGAGACAACTGACGCTTTATTTGTAGAAAAACTAAAAGTGTTTGGATTACTTTATAGTCAAGTTGAATAGCATTTTAGAATAGTTTGCTAACATTCAAAGGCAATCATTAAGAGCCGATTTGATTCAGTTTGACTTTTATTCTACATTTGGGTTGTACCCTATAGGTGTGAATAACAGCTTTTCCACCTGCCTTCCTACACATGTCTATGATCCATAGATTCAACTTCTACCCTCCTGTTCACCTTATGTATGTGTTTCTAAGTCAGAGAAAAACCCAACAAGGCTTGGGGCTGCAAGGATCAGGGGCTCCTGAAAAAGTGACAAAGGTTCAAACCGAGGTACTTTCCTCAAAACATTTTTCAGTCTCAAAGTGGTCTAATGGTGATGTGGTTGTGTAGAAATGAGAAGAATGATTCTTTTCATGGGACTTCCCTGGCGGACCAGTGGCTGAGTCTCTATACTTCTGATGCAGGGGCACAGGGTTGACTCCTGGTCAGGGAACTAACATCCTGCATGCCACACAATGCCACCAAAAAGTTCCCCCCCCCCACAAGACAGAAACTTTATTTTAAAAAGGAGAAGAATGATTATTTCAAAATCTATGAATCCCAATGTCACCTGAATTTTTAGCTTATTTTTTTAATTTATTTTGAGGACAAAGAGGAAGGAGAAAATACACTGTTATACCAACTTAATATGTACATAAACTTGATCCTTTAAACAGCATTGTTTGTTTCAGAGTTCCACCGATCATCTCAAGTGAATAAGATCATCAGACATTGAGGCTGATCTCTCTCTGTGGGCTCAAAGGAAATGCGAATTGGGATTAGTGGATACACCATTCAGTCCAATTTTTGCATATTTTCATTTCCTCTCATCTTGGGAACTCATTGCAAAAGTTCTCTTCTAGTTGATAGTCAGACTGTCTAACATGGGGCTCTCCCTGTGGCTCAGGGCTTAAGAATCTGCCTGCAGTGCAACAGATGCAGGAGACTAGGGTTCGATCCCCGAGTCAGGAAGATCCCCTGGAGGAGGAAATGGGAACCCACTCCGATATTCTTGCTGGGACAGTTCCATGCACAGAGATGACTGGTGGGCTACCGTCCAAAGGTTTCAAAGAGTTGGACACAAATGAAGTGACTAGCACAAATGCAGATTTGTGCTGCATGCATGTGGTTCCTCATGAAATCACTGCATACGTATATAATATATATAATCTCCAGAAAGATTTTCAGTAGAACTCCTGAGTAGGCACAACTTAAGATCTTGGATAATTTAATGGCAGTGGCATTGAGCTTTGGAGAACATGTACCAGTTGGAATCTACAGTTACAGGTTTCCATTTTTCAACATTTTAGGACATTCAGAAATAAGAATTTCCTTTATCTCATTCTTGGAAACGCAAGAATATCTTTTTGTCTAGGTACTATATACTCAAAAGCAATACAGTTTTCTTCTTTTTGTATTAATTTTAAGAATACCTATTATCTCTCTTACCTGCCTCCTGAGAAATTTGTAGGCAGGTTAAGAAGCAACAGTTAGAACCGGACATGGAACAGCAGACTGGTTGCAAATTGGGAAAGGAGTACATCAAGGCTGTATATTGTCACCCTGCTTATTAACTTATATGCAGAGTACATCATGCAAAATGTTGGGCTGGGTGAAGCACAAGCTAGAATCAAAATTGCTGGGAGAAATATTAATAACCTCAGATATGCAGATGACACCACCCTCATGGCAGAAAACAAGGAGGAACTGAAGAAAGTGAAAAGTCTTGATGAAAGTGAAGGAGGAGAGTGAAAAAGCTGACTTGAAACTCAACATTCAAAAAACAAAGATCATGGTATTTGGTCCCATCACTTAATGGCAAATAGATGGGGAAACAATAGAAACAGTGAGAAACTTTATTACCTTGGGCTCAAAAATCACTGCTGACAGTGACTGCAGCCATGAAATGAAAAGATGCTGTTTCTTGGATGAAAAGCTATGCACAACCTTGACAGTATATTAAAAAGCAGATACATTACTTTGCCAACAAAGATCTGTCTAGTCAAGGCTATGGTTTTTTCACTAGTCATGTATGGATGTGAAAGTTGAACTATAAAGAAAGCTGAACACCAAAGAATTGATGCTTTTGAACTGTGGTGTTGGAGAAGACTCTTGAGAGTTCCTTGGACAGCAAGGAGATTCAACCAGTCCATCCTAAAGGAAATCAGTCCTGAATATTCATTGGAAGGACTGATGTTGAAGCTAAAGCTCCAATATTTTGGCCACCTGATGCAAGGAACTGACTCATTGGAAAAGACCCTGATGCTGGGAAAGATTGAAGGCAGAGGGAGAAGGGGACAGCAGAGGATGAGACGGTTGGATGGCATCACTGACTCGATGGACATGAGTCTGAGCAAGCTCCAGGAGTTGGTGATAGACAGGGAGCTTGGTGTGCTGTATTCCATGGGGTCTCAAAGAGTCAGACATTACTGAGTGAATGATCTGAATTGATTATCTCTCTTTACTAGTTGGAGCTAAGATAATAATCTTTTCAGCTCAATGGATATAATTTTTCAATAACTGTGATAATCCACAGCACAGGAGAATGTCAAGAAAGATGAGTAGAAGAAAGTTATGGGTTGAAGAGTGGGATTAGAAGAGAGAATTATTCCACCTGTGTTTTGTTTTTTAATACAAATATGATCAAATTTTTATAGGTGTCTTCCTCTTTTCAAAAAGTTGGTGAGAGTTATTGCTGGAGAAAACAGATAAGACCTTCTGATACATCTGTAATGCTTTATCCCCAAAGGAAGGACACACCGTCACGTGTTGCCAAAACGTTTCAGCAGCTGTGTTAAAGTGTTTCACAGCCAGTAGAATAAACTAGGGCAACCATTAAATTAGTTTGCCTGCTTTTAAAATTTTTCAAAGTCCAGCTATTGCTTCATGATGGAGAAGCAAGGAATTAATGCCAATGGTTTTTTTTTCAACCACTTTCCATCAAAGATGATGAGAAACAGATCTGTGCTTTGTACTTCCCTGTGTAGTTGTGCCAGAAATGGGTAGCTGTACCACAGCTAAACTGCCAAGCGGGCATTTTTAGATATTAGTACTGCCTGCTGGCGACAGAGCACAGTGGGAAGACCATTTGTTTGGAATCAGAACAACCAGCTGTGCGATCCTGAGCAGGTCACCAAACTTATCTCAGCCTCCAGAGTTGTGATCATTGAACCAGAGAATATAAATGGAAAATCTGTGATATGGTCGTGAGGCAGGATGGTCTGCAGGAAATAGAGTTGCATTCAGAGTCTGGTCAACTCAGATCGGCCCCATTCTCCACCTCTCACCCACCTCCATCACTGACTCTATCACCTAATTTTATGAAATTGATAAAGTGCTAAAGCATTTTGAAAATGAAAGTTGCTCAGTCATGTCCGCGTCTTTGCCACCCTGTGGACTATAGCCTGCCAGGCTCCTCTGTCCATGGAATTCTCTAGGCAAGAACACTGGAGTGGGTAGCCATTCCCTTTTCCAAGGGGGTCTTCCCAACCCAGGGATTGAACCTAGGTCTCCCACATTGCAGGAGGATTCTTTACCCCCTGAGCAACCAGGGAAGCCCAAAGCAATCTGAGCAATATTTATCTTTGAGATGGGAATAATAATCTTCAACGCTCTGGGGTGCAGAAACGAAGTAAAGGGACACGGAAAAGCACCTATAAATGTGACAGGCATATAGTATAATTTCTGTGTGAATATTTTTTCTCTCCTAAAGGGAGAGATGTTAATATTCCTGTATGTGTGTGTGCCAAATTGCTAAGTCGTGTCCAACTCTTTGTGACCGCATGAACTGTAGCCCACCAGGATCCTCTGCCCTGGGATTCCCCAGGCAAGTATACTGGAAAGGATTTTCATGCCCTCGTGCATGGGATCTTCCCGACCCAGGGATCAAAACTTCGTCTCTTATGTCTTCTATATTGGCAGGCAATTTCTTTACCACTAGCGCCACCTTCCCTCTGCTGTTACAGCTGTAAGAAAATACCACACACTTAGTGACTAAAAACAATAACAACAAATCCAATTTATTATACAGTTTTGGAAGTCACAACTCTGAAATGAACTTTACCGGGCTAAAATCAGAGTGTCAGTAAAACTGCATTCTTTCTGGAGGTTCTGGGAGGAGAATCCATTTCTTTGCCTTTTCCATTTTCAAGGGTTTCTCATATTCCTTTTCCTGTGGCCTCATTTCTCCATATTAAAGGTCAAAACATTAGGCCAAGACTTTCTTGAACTATCATCTCTTTAAGTCTCTTCTGTCTGTTTCCCAATTAGATGGGCCCATGTGATTACATCAGCCCCACTGGAATAAAAATATAGGAAAAGGAGTTCGTCAAGGCTGTATATTGTCACCCTGTTTATTTAACTTATATGCAGAGTACATCATGAGAAATGCTGGACTGGAAGAAACACAAGCTGGAATCAAGATTGCCTGGACAAATATCAATAACCTCAGATATGCAGATGACACCACCCTTATGGCAGAAAGTGAAGAGGAACTCAAAAGCCTCTTGATGAAAGTGAAAGTGGAGACTGAAAAACTTGGCTTAAAGCTCAACATTCAGAAAACAAAGATCATGGCATCTGGTCCCATCACTTCATGGGAAATAGATGGGGAAACAGTGGAAACAGTTTCAGACTTTATTTTTCTGGGCTCCAAAATCACTACAGATGGTGACTGCAGCCATGAAATTAAAAGATGCTTACTCCTTGGAAGGAAAGTTATGACCAACCTAGATAGCATATTGAAAAGCAGAGACATTACTTTGCCAACAAAGGTCCGTCTAGTCAAGGCTATGGTTTTTCCAGTGGTCATGTATGGATGTGAGAGTTGGACTGTGAAGAAGGCTGAGCGCCGAAGAATTGATGCTTTTGAACTGTGGTGTTGGAGAAGACTCTTGAGAGTCCCTTGGACTGCAAGGAGGTCCAGCCAGTCCATTCTGAAGGAGATCAGCCCTGGGATTTCTTTGGAAGGAATGATGTTAAAGCTGAAACTCCAGTACTTTGCCACCTCCTGCGAAGAGTTGACTCATTGGAAAAGACTCTGATGCTGGGAGGGATTGGGGGCAAGAGGAGAAGGGGACGGCAGACGATGAGATGGCTGGATGGCATCACTGACTCGATGGACGTGAGTCTGAGTGAACTTCGGGAGTTGGTGATGGACAGAGAGGCCTGGCGTGCTGCGATTCATGGGGTGGCAAAGAGTCGGACATGACTGAGCGACTGATCTGATTAATTCTCCTTTGCCATGGACCCCCAAAAATTCACATATTTTGTGATTAGCACATACTTGCACAGGGACTTGGGGTGGGGTGGAGAGGCATAATTCTGCCTGCTACTTACTGGAAAGGTTTCATGTGAGAAATGACTTTTGAATTTTCCTACGTAGGATTAATTTTACAAAGTGGAGGAAGAAGGAAATGGCAGGTTATCTGGAAGAAACAGTAGGTTGAGAGCATTGGAATAAAGGTACCACCTGGGGGCTCAGACAGTAAAGAATCTGCCTGCAACACAGGAGACCTGGGTTTGATCCCTGGATTGGGAAGATCCCCTGGAGAAGGAAATGGCAACCCACTCCAGGATCGTTGCCTGGAAAATCCCATGGACAGAGGAGCCTGGCCAGCTATAGTACATGGGGTCGTTAAGAGTCAGACGCAACTGAGCGGCTAAGCATGCAAGCACACAACGTGCTCTGGGAATGGATAATGTCTGAGACAATAGACCAGAGCTCATAACACCTGGATCCATTGAAAAGGCCACTGTCGATATTTAGGGCATGATAAGAGATTTTCATGCAGGGCAATGGATAATAAGTGTGAGTTATAGAAACATATATACAAGTCCTGGCAACAACATTAGAAGTGAATTGGAACTGAATGCACTTGGAAGAGTTTTACATGTCCATGCATGTATGCATGCTAAGTTGCTTCAGTCATGTGCAGCTCTTTGCAACACCATGGCCTGTAGCCCACCAGGCTCCTCTGCCCATAGGATTCTCCAGGCAAGAATACTAAAGTAGGTAGCCGTGCCCTGCTCCAGGTGATCTTCCAAAATCTGGGATTAAGCCTGCATCATCTCTTATGTCTCCTGCATTGACAGGTGGGTTTTATTTTTATTTTTTTACTACTAGTGTCACCTGGGAAGCTCTTACCCATTCATAGTCTATTACAGCAGACCAAGGGAAAAACAGAATCGGAGCTGAGGACTTGGAAATTGTATACCTGTTGCAGGAAAGGAATCAATATAATCCATAACTTTTATTGTGAGTAAGAACTTGAGGATAAGAGGGAATTCAGGTCAAAAATATTTTTTTTTCTTTATATGACCCTAATTAAGGGTTAATAATTAAGACATAGAGGAGGTGGGACACATTTGGAAAGAGTAAATAAAAAGTTAAAAACAAACAAAAAACAGAATGTGTACTGAATATGAAAAAGCCCAGATGCAGGTGAATATGATAATAGTGTTACTATAGCAAATGGTATAATTTTGACTGTTTCTTTTTAATCATTTTATTCAGTGTACTCTGCTATGTTCTTTCACTCACATTGAAGCCATCTTTGATGATTCCAACAGAAGCATCTGACCTCCATTTATGATCAGTTATTCTCCTGTTTAAATCCAAGCTTTCTGACCTGGAGTAAAAGCCTCTCTTCACGTTCTTTCAGAATCATAGCGCTCCCTTCAATGAAACCAGCTGATTCTTGTGTAAAGAAATAAGTGACGTTAGAAGCAGGAACTTGCAGACTTGATGCCCAGATTTCTGGTTTTGTCTGTGATCCTGGGATTTGTAGATAATGAAAAACTCTTTGCCAACTAAACAATTATATCTCTGTGCCACTTGGAGAAACACTTCTGTGTGACTGACTTTTCAAGTCCTCTCATCCTTCTAAATGAATGAATGAATGAATATAAAACAAATCACCAGATTTATTCCATAATGTGATGGTGTGAGATAAGAAGATTGATTACAGCATGTTTCCACTCAGTCCATGATCATATGTAACATATTGATACTGAAGACTTGTCCTTTCAGCTGAATAGCAGAAACCCCAAAAAACCAAATGATTCTTGTCTTTGTGATGCCTTTGTTCATGTGTTACTCATGTTCCTTTAATTTGATTTTAAAGAAAAGATGTGGTGCTTGAACAGCCTGGAAAAAAAAAAGTCCCTAGAAACTATTTTTCTCCAATTAATTTTTTATTTTTTTTATGAAACATTGCTTATGACCCAAAGACCTTGTAATGCATTTCCCACTTAGAATAAAAAAGAGAGAGAGAGAAAGAAATTGAAGAGCTTCACCTTGATAAGATCTCATCACCAGACAGGGCAGAAGTATGACAATATCTGATATGTAATCTTATCCTTCTTGACAGTTCTATGCAGTTTTGAAATGGAGGTGCATAGAGATATTGAGCCAGTCTGATCAAAGATTTTAAAAATATTACTTGGTAGGCTATTTAAACCCTTTTCTTCCCTGGTGTTACTTTAGAAACCTAGTTTAATTTCTGACTTAAATGTATTCAGAAGAGTAAAACAGTATAGATCAAAAGCCCTGGGAGTGGTTTACTAACCATCTAACGCATGTTAATATAAGCATTTAGGGAAAAGCTAATTCCTATGCATTTTAAAATCCATAAGTGTATTATTAACTGATATATTAATTCTTCAGCATATTTCCCTAGCTTGTACCTTGATTTGTATTTAGCATATTCATAGAATTGATCATTTACTATTTAATAACAATACATAGTAATGCAGGGTTATAATGAAATCACAATTCATGGCTATCAGGAGAATATGTCTACCTCTTGTTTTTAACTGCTTTAAATTATTGCACGTACAATAAACTTGTAAAACACAATTATACAAAATAAATTATCTCAAAAATAACTGAGAGAATATAGAATATTCTCTTTATTATCTGCCAAAGTTCAACCCTTGGAATATTGAGATAATACTACCTTTGAAACTCCAACATCTGAGAGATAGTAAGAGTATAAATAGCTTGCTTGTCACTTTTTTTTTTTTTTGTATTATATTAATTTATCTTGAGCCGATATTCACTTGAAAAGTCAGTGGGATACTTTGGAAAAATGAGTATAAATCTGCAATATCCATTCATTAAAGAAAGGAACGTAGATGTATTGTTCAGAACAACTGCCTCGAGAAGTACTTACTTTTGAGCAAAGATTCACTTAGTAAAAGGCCAGCAGAGGATGCAGTAACTTTCATTGTTAAAATTTAAAGAGTAAATGCAGAACTCCTGCATTACTTTCTGGGGGCTGCTGTAGCAAAGTGCCACAGATTGGATGGCTTAAACAAGTGGAATTTATTGTCTCAGATCTAGAAACCACAAGTTCAAGTTCAAGGTGCTGGCAAAGTTGGTTCCTCCTGAGACTGTGAGATTCTGTTCCCAAGTCTTATCTCTAACCTCCCGGTGGGTGCTAAAGGTCTCTGACATTCCATGATTTGTAGAGGTATCACTCAGACCTTTGCCTCCATCTCCATGTAGCTAGCATTCTCCCTGTGTGCCTGTCTTTGTGTCCAAATTTCCTTTTCCTTGGATTAGGAGATGCAAACCTTCAGTTACAAAATGAATGAACCACAGGGGCGTAATATACAGCATAAGGAACATAGCCAATAACATTGTACCAAAAATGCATAGGGACAGATGGTTATCAGACTTATCATTTCATATTGTGTTCAAATGTCAAACAATTGTGTAGTATACTTGACAGGAACACAATACTGTATTTCAACTATATTTCAATAAAACTTTTCACATTTTTATAAAGACACTAGCCCACCCAAATGACCCCACTTTAACTCATCATCAGTTAAGACCCCATTTCCAAATTAGCTCACATTCTGACCTCACATTAGAACTTCAGCATCGTTTAGGAGAACACACTCAACTCACAACAGCTATCCTAAATCTTTTAAATAACTGTGCCTACATGCTCAGTGGCTCAGTCATGTCCGACTCTTTGTGACCCTATGGACTGCAGCCCACCAGGCCCCTCTGTCCATAGAATTCTCCAGGCAAGAACGGTGGAGTGCATTGCCATCGCCTCCTTCAGGGGATCTTCCCTACCCAGGGACTGGACCCGTGACTCTTTCCTCTCCTGCACTGGCAGGCAGATTCTTCACCACTGTACCACCTGGGAAGCGCCATCCTTTCTTTGCATCTTCTCAAATGGTCTTTCAGTCTTTTCATTCAGGGAGAGTTTCTTATTTGTATTTGCAGCCCTAGAAACCACAGTAGCTGGCATATAGTAATCAATAAATAGCTATTGAAAGGATAAAAAAAATAAAGAAGTTAAGAAATATAAATGCAATTCCAGGTTGCTGTGTGTTCAGGTTATTATATATATAGATCTATCAAAATGCAGAGAGAGGGGCCTGAAAGGGGGACAGCCAGCAGTCTGTCCCTGGTCCATGAAATAAAGATGTGTGTAAATGTATCACCCAAAGAAAGTCTTGAATGTGGCTGCCAAATGTTATAACAATGCTATAAGTTTTGCTAATAGTGATGGTTTCCAGGCATAACTGGGCTGCACTGTGATGTGTATCTTCAGGGGCTGCAATTTGTGGTATTTTGTTAGTGATCATCAATGTTAAGTGTAAACTGTGTTCAGTATAACACAAAATAATTTTTTTAAATTTATTCTGTGAAGGGGATTGAGCATATTGTGAAAGGCAGAGGACTGAACATATTGCGAAGGGAAAGAATTCCCTTTAGCAGGAGGTTGTGATACTGGAAGCTTCATGACACATCCTTAAGAGGACAGTAATGGACAGCTTTCCAAGTGAAAACAGATACTGTTAAGAAGGAGCCTGCAAAGTGCAAAGTGTAAATTGCAAAGACAGAGGGGAGAGACAGACAAGCCTACTTCATTTTCCGTATTAAAGCATCAGAGACAAGAGTTATCATTGGCAAATCTCGAGGGAGTAATTTGATCAACGTTCAGCTGTGACCTTTTCATCTGAAATAAAGGGTGTGTTTGCTTTATGATTTCTTATAGTCTGTTAGTGGTGAAGTCACACATACACACCATATTCAAAATATGATGAGACCTATTTGAAGCTGTTTCCTCAGCATCAAATATAATGCATGTTTCATTATAAATCCATTCTTATCCATTAAAATGCCATTTTCAATGATGTATCAGCAAATGTTTTCAGGATAATTTTATTCCAGTAGGAGGTGATTTATAGTACTAAATCGTATAGGTTTAAATAGCTAGCACAGAAAAAATGAGACTCATGTGAGGAACACATCAAAATTTCTATACAGTGTTATGACTCAAATAGGAAAAATGCATTATTCAATTAGTACCTTTAATATAATTTCAACACCATCAGTCAAATTTGCTTTTTAATAAGTCTGGGAATATAAAACAAAATTTAATACTCAAAAATCTCTGGATAAAGTATTCGCTCTATTTTTAGGAGGTTTGTTTCTTCCAAATATTTAAGTAATTTTCATTTTGCAATATTTAAGTTATTTGAGCAACAGAAAAAAGGAAAAATAACCTTTTAGAACTTTTCTCTTCCATTTATTCTAGGATTTTAATTATGTGATACAATTGAAAATACTTCAGTCAAACCAAGGAAAGCTAGCTAAGCCATTTGAGAAACCAAAGAGCAGATGGATTATTTTTGTTTGTTTTATATACACAATTTGCTATTTAAGGGATCTATGGACATAATCAAAATCTAGTCTAAAATGTCAAACATTGTACAAGCTTGATTGTTTTCTAAGTAAATTTTCTTTTTTAAAAAAACCTGAAGCAGTGTTGACTTTTAGTATTTGTTTCAGGGGTATAGCATGGTGATTCAATATTTTTTATAGATTACACAAATTTATTATAAAATACTGACTATACTCTCTGTGCTATACACCATATTTCTGTGACATTTATTTTATAGCTGATAGTTTGCACCTCTTAATCCTCTCCACTTATTTCGCTCCTTTCTTTCTCTAGTAAACACGCATTCTCTGTATTTGTGACTATTTCTAGTTTGTTACATTTATCCATTTGCTTTGTTTTTAGATTCCACATATAAGGAGAAACATTACAGATTGTGCATTTCTGACTTATTTCACTAAGTTTAATATCCTCCAGGTTTATCCATGTTGTCACAAATGACAAGGTTTCATTCTCTTTTACGGGTGAGTAATCAGTTCAGTTCAGTCGCTCGGTCGTGTCCGACTCTTTGTGACCCCATGGACAGCAGCACGCCAGGCCTCCCTGATCATTACCAACTCCCAGAGTTCACTCAAACTCATGTCCATTGAGTCAGTGATGCCATCCAGCCATCTCATCCTCTGTCGTCCCCTTCTCCTCCTGCCCCCCAATCCCTCCTAGCATCAGAGTCTTTTCCAATGAGTCAACTCTTTCATGATGAGGTGGCCAAAGTACTGGAGTTTCAGCTTTAGCATCATTCCTTCCAAAGAAATCCCAGGGCTGATCTTCAGAATGGACTGGCTGGATCTCCTTGCAGTCCGAGGGACTCTCAAGAGTCTTCTCCAACACCACAGTTCAAAAGCATCAATTCTTTGGCTCTCAGCTTTTTTCACAGTGCAACTCTCACATCCGTACATGACCACTGGAAAAACCATAGCCTTGACTAGACGGACCTTTGTTGGCAAAGTCGGGTGAGTAATATATCACTGTATATATTTTCCCCATCTTTGGCTTCTTCCATGTCTTGGCAATTGTAAATAACGCTGCTATGAACATTGGGGTGCATATTTCAAATCAGTGTTTTTGTTTTCTTTGGATAAATACCAGGAGTGGAATTGCTGGACTATATGGTCATTCTATTGTTTTTTTTTTTTTGAGGAAACTCCATACTGCTTTCCACAGAGGCTTCAGTTTACATTCCTACCAACAGTGTTTGAGGGTTCCCTTTTCTTGACATCCTCCCCAACATGTATTATTTCTTGTTACTTGACTAGTCATTCTGAGAGTTGTGAGGTACTATCTCATCGGGCTTCTGGTTTGCATTTCCCTGATGACTAGAGGTGTTGAACATCTTCTCAATGTGCCTGTTGGCCATCATTTTGTCTTCTTTGGAAAAATATCTATTAAGATCCTCTGCCCATTTTTATCTGGAGTGTTTGCTTTTTTTTTTTTTTGACATTGAGTTGCATAAGCTCTTTATATATTTTGGATATTTTGGCCCCTTATCAGACAGATCATTTGCAAATATCTTCTACAGTTCAGTTGATTCTCTTTTCATTTTGTTGATGGTTTCCTTCTCTGAGGTTTTCAGTGTAGGTCAAACTGATCAAAAGTTTATGCTGATTAAAAATGCGTAATGGAAATGTAAAAATACTATTTTTGGTTTCAATGTTCTGAAGGACGGGAAGCCATGCCTATTTTGAAGACAAAATATGGGGGCCCGTGCTTCAGCTGTTTTTAGTTTTATGTGATTTAGGAATCAGTGAAAGAGATAAACTATCTTTTGTAACCTAACCTGTTCCTAAGAGAAATGGGCACTGGCATATTGACCAAATTTTCATGTAAGTACTACATACATTCCAGATTTCATTGTGATTATCTTTGGGAAGTAATAAGCACATTTCCTATGGACAAACTGTATCATTCAAGCGAGAAGGCACGATGCCCTAGTTCCTGTTTCAAATACAGTCACTGATCCTGAACCAAAATAACAGGTCTCAAGATCAGTAATGACAAAGGAAACTACATTTTTGTAATTGGACCCAGCAGCTGCTAGCAGTAAGATTTCATGGCCTATATTGATTGGGAAGTCCCATCTTTAATGGTCTGTTTAAGCAGATATCTCCATATATATGCAAGTGTACTGATAAATGACCATCTCTCCCCCTGCCCCTACCTGCTTCTAGCTGCCCTTTGAGCATACATGAACTAAAAGAAGTATTTTTCTGTCTGGAAAAATAATATGTAAAAAAACTTTTCATGAAAGAGTATGCCAGGGCTACCTAATTACATTTAACAAAATTCTGCACATTTGATCACTTACTATATTTAGTACTTCAGCAAACTGAATGCTGCTGCTGCTGCTAAGTCACATCAGTCATGCCTGACTCTTAGTGGCCCCATGGATTCCAGCCTACCAGGCTCCTCAATCCATGGGATTTTCCAGGCAAGAGTACTGGAGTGGGGTGTCATTGCCTTCTTCAAGCAAACTGAATAATTGTACTTAAAATAATTCAAGATATGGGAGGAATTATTTGGGTATGGCAAGGGCTGAGAGGGGGTGCAGGTGGATGCAGGGGTCCATGGGGAAAGAGAGGTGTAGGTGCTAAATAAAGGAACAGATGAAACAGTCAGAAGAGTCTTAGAGCCTAAGGCTCAACAGGGCAAAGACTTTGGAATATCCAGGGGAGAGTCAGAGTGTAAGCAGGGGACGATAGGTTGTTGAGTTGAAAGATGGGCGTGAGAGAGAGGAGCCAGAATAATCCCTTCAGGAGAAAAGCAGACTCAGATACAGAGAGGGACATAGAGTCCCAGACTAGGGGAACAATTAGCATTCAGGTAGGAGGGTCTTCAGGAGCCCTCTGTAGGTTCTAAAGACTCTGGAAAAAGGAGGGTGATGACAGGAATAAAAGCTGAGGGGTTGGAAGAAAGAAGCTGAGAGGGAAGTTTCTGGAAGTGTTTGGATGAAACATCAGAAAGCCAGCTCTTTTGCCAAGGGGTCTAGATTGTCTAGATTTCCAAGGGTCCCCAGGGAAGTATTCTGTCCTACATGTGGTCACATTTACCAGCATCAAGCCTGGGGCTAATACTTTGCAGATAAAGACCCAGGATTCATGGTGTCATGGTGTCGGGACCACCTTCCCCAAGGCCTTGCTGAGTCAAGGACAGGATTCCGGAGATTGAGCTCACAGCCCACTGACTACATACCTGTTTTCCTCCTCTGACCACTGATAGCAGAGAGGATAGAAATATAAGGAGGGGGGTTAAAGAAGTGCCCAGATTTCTGCTTTAATTAGGATACTCAGGTCTGATTAAAGAGATTTCAAAGAACAAAATGGAGTCTTGAAGGAAATGACACATCCATCTGAGAGGATAGTGTTAAAGCTAGAGGGTCTTGTACTTCCCAAGGTCCCCAGGTCTAAGCATGTCTGCCATGTCCAAAGTGCAAGGAAGCCAGTATGACTCAAAGGGTGGAAAGAGAGGAGAGAGCAGGGATAAGATAGTTAGTAAGGATCTGGCCTTTATTCTCATAGGTGAGAATAAGATGAGATGGTCAGACAGCATCAGCAACTCAACGGACACGAATTCGAGCAAACTCCAGGAGACAGTGAAGGACAAGGAAGCCTGGTGTGCTGCAGTCCATGGGGTCACAAGAGCCGGACACGACTTAGCAACTGAACAACAGCAAGGTTAGAATAAGGGTTGGTGCTTTATCCTTGGGCTTCCCGGGTGGCTCTAGTGAGAAAGAACCTGACTGCCAATGCGGGAGACACGTTCGATCTCTGGTTTGGGAAGATCACTTGGAGGAAAATATGGCAACCTTCTCCACTATTCTTGTCTGAAGAATCCCATGGACAGAGGAGCCTGGCAGGCTACAGTCCATGGGGGCACACAGAGTCAGACATGACTGAAGAGACTTGGCACACATGCATGTTTTATTCTTAGGGTAGTATAAAGTCATGCGAGTGCTCAAGTAAGGTAAAAACTCGGTCTGGTTTATTGTAAAAGACCCCTGTGGATGCATTGTAGGAATGAGGATACTTATATATAACTAATGGGAAGATTTGGAAGGTTTTTCTGATCCATGCTAGAGATGATGATGCTTGGGACCTGAGTGTGAACTTGGGGAGTGATGAGCCAGGAGTTGATTTGGGATAAACTTTGAGCATAGAGTTTATAAGGCTTGGATTCCATTTTGCTTATTAAAAAAAGAAAATAGGAGTCATGGTTGGCTCCACATCTTTTGGCTGAAACAGCTGAGTGAATGATGGTGCATGTTAGTGATATTGACATGTTTACTAAGTTAAATGCATGACTTTTAACCTCACTAAAACTTGTTTTCCTCATGTGAAAGAAATGGAAGCAAGGATACCTACTTCACAGGGTTTGTCAGTATTAACCCAAATAATGCACTCAAGACACTACTTATAGAGCCTGGCAGATAGTAAGAATGTAATAGATGGGACATGTGTTTAACCTGGTGAAACACCAGGCTGGATGAAGCACAAGCTGGAATCAAGATTTCTGGGAGAAATATCAATAACCTCAGATATACAGATGACATCACCCTTATGGCAGAAAGCAAAGAAGAACTAAAGAGCCACTTGATTTAAACAAGATGAAGAAACAGAGGAATACCCAGCAGATAAAAGAACAGGATAAATGCCCACCAAACCAAACAAAAGAGGAAGAGATAGGGAATCTACCTGATAAAGAATTCCAAATAATGATAGTGAAATTGATCCAAAATCTTGAAATTAAAATGGAATCACAGATAAATAGCCTGGAGACAAGGATTGAGAAGATGCAAGAAAGGTTTAACAAGGACCTAGAAGAAATAAAAAGAGTCAATATATAATGAATAATGCAATAAATGAAATTAAAAACACTCTGGAGGCAACAAATAGTAGAATAACAGAGGCAGAAGATAGGATTAGTGAATTAGAAGATAGAATGGTAGAAATAAATGAATCAGAGAGGATAAAGAAAAACGAATTAAAAGAAATGAGGACAATTTCAGAGACCTCCAGGACAATATTAAACGCTACAACATTGAATCATAGGGGTTCCAGAAGAAGAAGACAAAAGAAAGACCATGAGAAAATACTTGAGGAGATAATAGTTGAAAACTTCCCTAAAATGGGGAAGGAAATAATCACCCAAGTCCAAGAAACCCAGAGAGTCCCAAACAGGATAAACCCAGGAGAAACACCCCAAGACACATATTAATCAAATTAACAAAGATCAAACACAAAGAACAAATATTAAAAGCAGCAAGGAAAAACAACAAATAACACACAAGGGAATTCCCATAAGGATAACAGCTGATCTTTCAATAGAAACTCTTCAAGCCAGGAGGAATGGCAAGACATACTTAAAATGATGAAAGAAAATAACCTACAGCCCAGATTATTGTACCCAGCAAGGATCTCATTCAAGTATGAAGGAGAAATCAAAAGCTTTTCAGACAAGCAAAAGCTGAGAGAATTCTGCACCACCAAACCAGCTCTCCAACAAATACTAAAGGATATTCTCTAGACAGGAAACACAAAAATGGTGTATAAACTCAACCCAAAACAATAAAGTAAATGGCAAGCAGGATCATACTTATCAGTAATTACCTTAAACGTAAATGGGTTGAATGCCCCAACCAAAAAGACAAAGACTGGCTGAATGGATACAAAAACAAGACCCTACATATGTTGTCTACAAGAGACCCACCTCAAAACAGGGGACACATACAGACTGAAAGTGAAGGGCTGGAAAAAGATTTTCCATGCAAATAGGGACCAAAAGAAAGCAGGAGTCACAATACTCATATCAGATAAATTAGACTTTAAAACAAAGGCTATGAAAAGAGACAAAGAAGGTCACTACATAATGATCAAAGGATCAATCCAAGAAGAAGATATAACAATTATAAATATATATGTGCAGTATGTAAGACAAATGCTAACAAATATGAAAGGAGATTAATTTCTCCTTTAATTAATTCAATAACACAATAATAGTGGGAGACTTTAATACTCCACTCACACCTATGGATAGATCAACTAAACAGAAAATTAACAAGGAAAAAAAAAAAAAAAGAGTCAGATATGACTGAAGTGACTCAGCATGATTAGAATCTGTGAGGTCAGTCAGAGTTTCTCTTCGATGATGGTGATGAAGCAGTATGTCCTGAAACTGATTATTGGACCAGAAACACACTTAATGAAGTCCTTCTTGGGGTCTATTGCCTTTTTCATCATGAAGGGTAGTCAGAGAGTTTGTACAACTCAGCTCATCACTCATCATTATAATATGTACCAGAGAGTTTCACCCAAATAATGTTAGCTACCATGATGTGAAATTAGATATGAAATAAATAGTGCCGCCACCCTCTTCTCCATTTATTCTTCTTAAGATACGGATTCCAATAACTCTTGCAGAGTACTGAGTGCCTTTAGTATATGCAGCCAGGCCAACTTCCATTTGAATATACACAGCTGATTTAGCATCTCATTGGTACATAATTTAAACCTTTGTTTACATGTATACAAGGTCCAACTATTTCTGTGGCTTTCAGAAATTAAGAGTATGATAACACTGTGCTCACATGAATGAAATTTACAGGTTGTAGTAGCCACTTCACATATAAGCAGAAATTAATTATAATACTTTTTCTAAAGCAAAGCAAACCTCCATGGAGTCAATATACAAAAAAAAAAAAAAACAATTAATTATCCTATATTCTCAAAGAATAAACCTGAGACAATAATTGAAAATTACAGGAGAAAAAAAAAAAAAAAAAAGAGCCACTTGATGAAAGTGAAGCAGGAAAGTGAAAAAGTTGATTTAAAACTCAACATTCAGAAAACTAAGGTTGTGGCATCCGGTCCCATCACGTCCTGGCAAATAGATGGGGAAACAATGGAAACAGACTTTATTTTGGGGGCTCCACAATCACTGCAGATGGTGACTGCAGCCATTAATTTAAAAGATACTTGGTCCTTGGAAGGAAAACTATGACCAAACTAGACAGCATATTAAAAAGCAGAGACATTACTTTGCCAACAAAGGATCGCCTAGTCAAAGCTATGGTTTTTCCAGCGGTCACGTATGGATGTGAGAGTTGGACTGTGAAGAAAGCTGAGTGCCGAAGTATTGATGCTTTTGAACTGTGGTGTTGGAGAAGACTCTTGAGAGCCCCTTGGACTGCAAGGAGATCCAACCAGTCCATCCTAAAGGAGATCAGTCCTGGGTGTTCATTGAAGGGACTGATGCTGAAGCTGAAACTTCAATCCTTTGGCCACCTGATGCGAAGAACTGACTCATTGGAAAAGACCTTGATTCTGGGAAAGATTTAAGGCAGGAGGAGAAGGGGGCGGCAGAGGATGAGATGGTTGGATGGCATCACCAACTTGATGGACATAAGTTTGAGCAGGCTCCAGGAGTTGGTGATGGATAGGGAAGCCTGATGTACTGCAGTCTGCAGTCCATGGGGTCACAAAGACTCAAACATGACTGAGGTACTGAACTGAACTGAACTTAATCTAGGGCTTCCCAGGTGGTACTAGTGGTGAAGAATCTGCCTGCCAATGCAGGAGATGCTAGTTTGATCCTTGGGTTGGGAAGATCCCCTGGAGAAGGAAACAGCAACCCACTCCAGTAATCTTGCTTGGAGAATTCCATGGACAGAGGAGCCTGGTGGGCTACAGTCCAGGGGTTCGCAAAGAATCAGACACAATTGAAGCAACTAAGCATACACACACACACACACACATGCTTAATCTAGGGCTTCCCAGATGGTGGTAAAGAATCTGGCTGCAATGCAGGAGACATGGGTTGTATCCCTGGGTTGGGAAGATTCCCTGGAGAAGGATGTGGCAATCCACTCCAGTATTCTTGCCTGGAGAATTCCATGTACAGAGGAGCCTGGTGGGCTATAGGCCATGAGGTTGCAAAGAGTCAAACATGACTTAAGTGACCCAGTACGGATGCATACTTATCTAAGTAATCATTATAAAGTACCACACCATCATCTTTAATTTGGCCATCATAATTTTTAGGTTTCATTTTGTCTTTCTCTTTTTGCCTCTCTGATAGATTCTCTGCCTCCTTCCTATCACAATGAGAAGGACACTCTTCCTATGCTTAGAGATGAATTAAGGGATATTTTCAGGACAGAATTTCTACAAATACAAATCCTATGATAAGGGACTCTAAGAGCAAGTTTGAATGTCCAACTAGCAAAACAGACTTAATGGTCTCCTTTTTAAAGCTCCAGTTTCACTCTGAAGTTAAAACTACTTCTAAAGCTTGTTTTACCTTTTACATTGCAAAAGTGCTTTAAAATATGCAATCCTCAAAGTATCACTATGAGACGCATTTCATTATAATAACAATAAACAAGCCAATAAAAACCAATAACAATAACTAAGGCTGAGAGAACTAAAGTACCTACAGGGTCACAATGGTTGGCAGACAAAAATGCTGGTGGTTTTAGAGGCAATATGTGGAAATATTGGCTTAAAATTCTCCTCGCCACAAATGCTGTGCTCTGTCCACTGTCTGCTCACCCCTCAAGGACGGCATAACTGCAGTTCACCTAAAGGAAGACGAGCTCAGAAAACAGGAGGATACTTGACTTCCCTGGATTTAAAGTTACTTTCTGATACAGCTCCTCCCCAAGGAATTTGGCAACCCTAATGTAAAGAATGAGCTTCCCAGGTGGCACAGTGGTGAAGAATACACCTGCTAATGTAGGAGCCATTGGAGATGTGAGTTCCATCCCTGGGTTGAGAAGATAACCCGGAGAAGGAAGTGGCAACCCACTCCATTATTCTTGCCTGGAGAATTCCATGGACAGAGGAGCCTGGTGGGCTACCGTCCATGGGGTCTCAAAGAGTCAGACACGACTGAGCCACTAACACACACAATGTAAAGAATGAAGAAAGCAAAATCTCCCTTCATCATTGCCATCATTTTGCTTTCGCCTGGAGTCTTCTGTCCTACACATCGATTCTTCCAGGATACTCAGGTCCCTCTCACTTTTTGCCTCTTTTTGGATAAATAAATGAGTATAGAAAACCATTCTTAGCATCAACATTTGTATGAAATAATAAATCAGTTGTATCAGAATCACCTTTAGATATGATAGTTTCTATATTAAAATGATCTAATCATTTTAATGAAATATTTGAACATTTTTTATGTGTCAGGCACCATGCTGGTCATTCAAAATAAATTTAATGGGCCAAGATAAATGACCACAATGTCCCATTATTATTGTAGCTCTCAGTGCTTATGATAAAATATGAAATAAGACCAGTCCTTGCCCTCAGAGATCCCCTAGTTTGTCATAAATGATCTTCTCCTGCCAAGTAGATAAGAGCACCCTTGTCTAAATTCTAGCCAATGTTTAGAAGTCTGGCTGTACCAGAAGGCATTGGTGTTTGAGCATCTCACATCTTCCCCTTAATCTTGTCTAGATTCATATGGCTCGCCAGATGTCCTAGAAATGCCCAAAGGGCGGAGGCTGGGTTTCCGCCATCTGTAAATGCTCCTTTGTAATTTTGCAACTACACCATCTCCCCTTTCCCGCCACCCATATCAAAAGCCAAACACAACAGCTGGATGTTCAATTATTCAGGCTTCATAAGTACTCTTTAATTATCACTATACACCATCTTTTAACCCAATAAACACAAAATGATCCTGTGCAGTTATAGCTATAACTACATTAAATATGGGAAATATTTGCAATATTTATTTTTTCTTCAGGACTTTTAAATGTACATTTACAAATGTAAAGATCTATTTTTTAAATATATTTTAACTTGGAACTTATTCATTAACTTATAACCTACATTTAATTTATAATTATCTTTATCATTTAAAGTGAAATGTCTTTAATTTTACTGTCTTTTGTATGACTAAATTCTTAGTTAGATATAAGAAATATAAGAGAATGCATGAGGAGATGTGCAAGGACCTTAGATTGTCTGGCAATCTAAAATGAATTTAACTTATGTGCTAACAACTTACTGTGGCTTTTAATTATGTTTTAAAGAATAAAAAATAACCTTACCATAACAATTACATGACACTTAATAAACTTGATTTGCAAATAAAAAGCACCTTCATAAAGAAGTCCATGTGACAGAATATCTCATATGTTGTTTATTTCAAGTATAACAAAGGATTATTTGAAAGTAATATTTTAGATATTAAAAATGACCTATTGAAACAAACATTTTCTTTTCCTTTTCCTTAAACATCGTTTTCAAAGAAAAAATAACAAAGTGACTGTATTTATCAATACTGCATCATTTCAAATGTCTTTCATTAATTACTAAAAAAAAAATCCCTCATTATTTAGCCTTTTAGCATAACTTTGCATGTGGATTTGTCCAGTAGTTTAACTGTGTGAATATAAACGACTCATGAAGAGCCCCAAATAGGGTTTCACTAAGAAAACAGTTGGAGCAATTGGACATTTAAACATTGTTATTTCCAGATAACATGATTGGTAAACAGAAACAAATATACGAAGAGAAACAAAGGAAATGAGCAATGTATGAGGATAAAGGGACTTTGATGTGAACTGGGAACCATTCAAATAACAAGATTCTAAAAGACAAGCACACTAAAATGCTAATTATGATTTTATCTTTGTAGCGTTAATCTAGGAAATTAATATATACTTATTACAGTTTGGGGATTTTCATATTGCTTATATGATCAAAAACAGTAGTGGCTACATAGCTTCTCAAAGAATGGGAAATTGCATTATTTAGCGCTTTAGCGGCTTGATATATAGAGTGCCTCCTGGTCTTTATTCTTGTCAAACTCTAAATCACTTCCTGGTTGTAAGTTAGTCACTAATGTAGATAAATTAAGTCTACAGGGTCACTCGAGCATCATTTAGTGTAATGCTTTATTCTGGAAAGTGTAGGGAACTGCACAATAAACATGGGCCCTTACAAAAGGCAACTGCACATTTTTAGTGTTTTGGTTTTTTTTTTTAGCAAATGTATAAAAACACACACAGTCACAAGTTTGTGGTCCTCGCCATATTTCAGACTTGAAAGTCAATATTTTATTCTGCCCTGCTTCTCTTTGTCCAAATAACTCCAAGTCTCTTCCTACTTAACTGTTTTCAGGGTTTGTTTTTTTTTTTCTTCAGATTTTAAAATAGCATCATTGGGAAGAAGTCTTAATTTGTGAGGGGGGAGGGGGAATAAGATTGACTTAAGAAATTAGACAAATGCCACTCAAAGCCAGCTACAAGGTTTAAGTCTGTGATTAAAATATATACCCCAGCAATGCTTTGGTGAATTATCACAAGACATATAATATAATGGTAATAATTCTACCTGGAGCCAAGGGACCTGGTTGTAACACCTGTGTCAAGGGTTGGAAATTTCAAGGAATCCCTTAAGATATTTGAAACCCTGTTTTATCACCTTGCACTAAGTGCTAAATCACTTCAGCTGTGTCTGTTCAACTCTTTGTGACCCTATGAACTGTACCCACCAGTCTCCTCTGTCCATGGGATTCTCCAGGCAAGAATACTGGGGTGAGTTGCCACGCCCTCCTCCAGGGGATCTTCCCAACCCAGGGATCCAAGCCCATCTCCTGCATTGGCAGGAGGGTTCTTTACCACTAGCACCCCCTGGGAAGCCCTTAACCTGTTCCTCAAAGAGTTTGTGGTCAGAAACTGATACATCAAGTTAGTAATCTTGTTTCTATTGTAAACAGGGTCTTTGTAAATACCTTGGGTGGTGCAGCTGTTTTAGTCTCTAAGTCATGTCCAACTCTTTGCCACTCCATGGACTATAGTCTACCAATCTCTTCTGCCCATGGGATTTCCCAAGCAAAAATACGGGAGTGGGTTGCTATTTCCTTCTCCAGGGTAACTTCTCCACCCAGGGATTGAACATGGATCTCCTCTTTACCACTGAGTCACCAGAGAAGCCCAAATACCATTGGCAGCAGGGGACATTTTTGACATTTACATCTTCTAAGCTGACAAATCAAGGTGACATGAAATACATGTTTTCTAAAAATATGTAATTAAAGGATAAATAAAAGTTTAATTTAGGTCTCTATAGTTACTAAAATAAAAACACCCACCGGCAATATGTACTTCCTACATCAATGCATATTTTAAACAGAAAATATCCTTCCTTCTGTATTTTCTGTAAGTGGTAGAACTCCATTTTTTCTTACTTAATATATCTTGGGTCTTAGTAGCCATGATTTATGGATAAACTACTTTCCATAAGTATAGATATGAGATTTATAACCATTCTGTCAGGAAAAATAAACACTCCCTTAATATATATTTATGTGTATAAAACATTCTTCATGTAGTTATTGGGAGGGAGGTTTCAAAAGTGTGCAGCAATGATGATAAATTAATATTTACTAGAATCAGTTTGAATAAACCTTTTCTTCTGGGGAGATAACTATGGACAGGACTAATTTCCGTTTTTTTTTTTTGATTGTGATTTTCCTCAAGAATTATTTAGGTTTCAAAGTCACTCTCAATGGAATGATTTCTCCTGTGTTTTGTACATAATGTTGACTTTGGTTCTTTAGAGAAATGAAAAGATCTGTTTAGCACAGCATTTTGTGCAGAAATTTCTGGTTATGTATTCTTACATCAAATCTCCATGCTTACTTTGGATCACAAAGCATCACTAAGTTTAGTTCAATATGGTGTGCAGATTGTCAACATTAGAATGGCACACCTATTGTTTCAAAGCAAATGTGTATCTCTACGTATGTACACGCACATATACGTAAGCACATAATCTGATCAAAAGGAACCTGATACTCATTCATATTACGAAGTTGAAAATATTAGTATGTGTCCTAATATTTTTTTATTCTGATTCTACATTAAAAACATGAGGCATGTGTCTTATAAATATATAAAAATGCAGGTAATATACAGATAAGTTTCACATGACCTGGTTCTCAAGGTGAGTCTCATAAAGTGATTTTGCCAAAGGTAAAAATACATTCACAGCTCACTTGATTTATTTTAAGATTAACACTTTAAAATACCGCTTAAATGAGAGCCCATGTTCTCTTGTAGAATTTCTTCATGCGAGTTTATATGCTCACTGACCCTTTTTTCTCAATATCCTTTGTTCTTTCCTCATTTCCTAAATTCTAAAGTATGAGAGTCACAGAGATTAAGCATGATCATATTTCAGTCTCTTGGTAATCTCATACCATCCTAAGACTTTATTCTGAGAAGCTCTACATTTATATAATTTATATTATTAACCTCTCCTCTTCATGGAAATGAATCCCAGGGCCTAGTGGACAGCTCGACATAACATATCTAATCGATAGCTCAAATTTCCTGTGTCAAAGCTAAGCTCCTGATTTTCCTCTGTAAACCTTCACTCAAGGACACCACTCAAGTATCTATGCCTGTTTGTGAATTACAAACATTCTTTGCTTGGATGCAGGCCAAAATTTTGGCTGCATATAGACCAAGTGCATACTGCTTACCATGGGGCGGGGGTGAAATATAAATATATATATACACACAAACATATACATATATCTAAGGCAGTCCAGCAAAAATAATCAGGAGCAAAATGCATGATTTAGAGAGAATGGGACCTATACTTTATTCATCACTCACTGCTTTGATGGACTTCCTTGATAGATCAGTTGGTAAAGAACCAGCCTGCAATGCAGGAGACCCCAGTTCGATCCCTGGGTTGGGAAGATCCGCTGGAGAAGGGAAAGGCTACCCACTCCAGTGTTCTGGCCTGGAGAATTCCATGGACAGTATAGACCGTGGGGTGTCAAAGAGTCGGACTCGACTGAGTAGCTTGCACTTTCACTGCTTTGGCAGGAAAAACATGGTCTGTAAACCATGCCTTGCTCTGTCCTTAAACCCTTCTCTCTCAGTAAATGGTGATTCCTTTGTTTTCATATGCCAACTGCTAGCTCACTTCTTGATTTCACTTCCACTGCCCAGCCATCAAAATACTCTCTTGGCTTTGCCTCCCTGGTGATGTCCAGAATCTGATCACTTCTCTCACCCTAACCCTGGTCACTTTCATTTCTTATCTTGATTAGTACAGGAGCCTCTTGCTTCCCTAAAGCTTTATTTCAACACAGGAATAAAAGTCAAATCAGCAGTAAAGAATCTGCCTGCCAATGCCAGAGACATGGGTTCAATCCCTGGGTTGGGAAGATCCCTGGAGAAGGAAATGGCAGTCCACTCCAGTATTCTTGCCTGAGGCACCCAATGGACAGAGGAGCCTGGCGGGCTATGGTCCATGGGGTCGCAAAAGAATCAGACACAACTGAGCGACTAAGCAACAATTTAGAAATTCTCAATCAGCTTCGGGTGTGACCCAGGAAATTCTCCCTGTTGTCTGGTCCAGTTCCCATCCCTATGGCTCTCCTAACAGCTCTGCCCCTTGTTCTCACAGTGGGGGCCACACTGAGCCCTCACTCCCCCTAAACTGGTCAGGGCCTTTGAACTTGCTCTTCCCTCACCTGAGTGGTCAGTCCCTCCAACATCCACATGGCTTGCAGATCAATTCCTGCCAGTATTTGCGCCGGTATCTCACTACTGTCTTAGATTTAATTTCTTCCCTTATACGCTCCCAATGCCCTTTCTTTTATTTATCCATACAGCACTTTCAATCATTTGACCTGATCACTTCTAAAGCCGGTTGTTCCTGGCCACGTGATCTAAAATCCCAACCTCCTCTAATACCACCCACTCTCTCCCCTAGTACTATTCTTCTTAATACTCAACATTATTCTAAACTGTTCCACAATTTTTTGCTATTGTTCTTTAGAAGTGTACCTTTGATCTTATTAATTGGAACTATATGCTCCTCTAAATTCTTGGTGTTTGTATGTATTATTCTATTATTTTTTAGGATACTATCATAAAAGATTCTCATACAAATAACTTTTCACTCATATGAATATCTTTGTGGGATAGATTTTTTAAAATAGAATTGCCAGATCACTGTGTATATGCATTAAAAAAAAAACAGATATTACTCACTGTTTTTTCCAAGAATCACTGGTAAATAATATTCATTTCTGTTGCAGATGAGAACATCACAATTCTTACATTCTCAATAACATCTTACAGCATGATGATATAAATTTTTGCCAATGTGAATAAGACCTGTGCTAACTTTGTTTAATACATTTTCAGATATTTAGAAGCCATTTTCATGATTTTTTTGTGAATTAAGTATTCATATATTTTGTCTGTATTCTATTTGCTTATATGCATTTTTTCTCAATGAGTCTGTTTTTTAATATACGTTATGTGCAAACTATTTGTTATTTGTGTTGTGAATACTTTTCCTGAACAGGTATTTCTCTTAAGCTAAGTTTATGCTGTGTTTTGTGGCACAGTTTTTCTTAAATTAATAATTATTTCTAGTTTAACATTTTCATTTATGTCCTATGGGTTTTGTATAATGCTTACATATTTTAACCTGATATTTGAAAAGTAAATCTCAGATGGATAGATAGATATAAAATAGATATCATTTAGCTGAAATTCACAATGTGTGAGATTAACAAAGTAACATACCCTTACTTTTTCCTTAAGAAGAACCAGTGTTCCCAGCTCCATTTTAAGAATCCATCCATCAGTCCCTTCATGCTATGAAAAATTTTATTTCTCATTTAATGAAATTCCTTATGTGCATGGATTTGCTTTTGAATGTTATCCTCCTCCTGTAAGGTATTTCAACCGACGATAATTCTTTGATGATCATGGTTTTGTACTACATTCCTATGAAATCCAGGGCACTGCCTCTTTCTTGATGAAGTTGTACATTATCAAAATTCCTTTGCTTCTTTGCATCTTTCTCTTCTGGATGACCTCCCCAAAGGGAATAATCAAGATTGTTCTTTGTACAAAGAACGATTTAACTTCACCCGTAATGAAATTTGCAAAGAAGCAAAGCACAATTGGATTTATAGCCTTTTCGGTGAGTTCAGCCAGCACTGCTCGTTGTGAAGTTTAAAGTACTTATATAAAGTATAGAATAATTGTTCTATTGCTGTATGCTTGTGTCTTAGAGTGTAAAACAATGAACACTACTAAGAGCAAATCAATTCCTTTCTTTTATGAAAAACAACTATTACATATGAAAGTTTTTAAGCTTTCTCACAGTAAAATTTCTGTTAATTCAGAAAAACAACAGTTCTCTGCTTCTTCCTTTTAGTCAGATCACAAGAGAAAATATGCACCAAAAATGTGCAAAATCACTATTTTTTCTCCACACAATTTTCTTTTAATGCTTTTCACATGTTAGAAGAAAATAAATAAAACCAAATGTATTAAATTCAGGTTTTTTCCCAAGTTTCAATTCTCCTTGACATTGAGAACTCATAATAGCAACACCTGCTTTTCATACCGCTGTGGCCCTTGTGTGATATTCAGGACCCTAGCTTGTCTTCGTCTACTTATCCAGTTAGTACTCGGAGCTAGGACCTGAAGCTCCCTAAATAAAAACATTCTACAGGTTTATTTCTACAGCCTTCTATCTTTCTATATTAGCACGGTTTCCCCTCTACTTATTGCTAGATGATCCATATCAATGTCATTCTTCTATATTTTAGTTCTTCTTTAGAGATCCATGCTCAAATTGCTCAAAGCCATACTGAATTCTCTGCTAACCATCTACTTCCTTTCATGGGCTCTCAGTTTCTGTTGATAATGTCCTAGTCATCTTGGTCATCACTGTTCAGTATTTATGGTTTCATCTCTATTTCTCTCATACTCAAGCAACCACCAGGACTCATTCTCTCTTCGTAAGTCTTTTCCATCTTTCACTTTTTCCCCATGACAATCATCCTCACCGTATTCTAGACTCTATCACTTTACCAGAATGTTGTAATATCTTTAGTCCTTCTTGAATTCACAAATACAGTTGCTAAATTAATTTCAAAAAGTCATCTTGCCACTTTCCTTCTAAGTATACGTAGTAGCTCCTCAATAAATACTTATTGACTGCCTGGCTGAGTTTTAGCTGACTTCTGGTTACCAATAGCATATAGGTAAGTTACCCCAAGACAGCAATTAAGATTTCCATATTATGTCATAATTTGTATACGTTATGTTATAATTTTATCCTTCCTGAAATCTCTGTTCCCAGATATGAGCTGTGGCTTTCTGAACATGCTATGATGCATCCGTGACTATTTGTCTGCATCTGTAACTTATTATATATGCAAAAGCAACTTTCAGCCTTTTCATTAAAATGTCACATATTCATCAAGTAGAAATACAAAGCTGAGTTCACAGGAAAATGACCTACTTTTTGAAGCCCTCCATGACTTGCTGATTGTTTTCAATGCTTGTGCGGTATAACTCATGTATCACTTACCTACTACTATGCATTATGGTGATATGTATCTATATATATTCTTCCCAATTAGACTAAACATAAAATGTCTGAGATACGTCTTTACTTATTGGTCTTTCTCAGCGTGGTGAACACTGTTTTGTTGTTGTTTATTTAACTTCAGCCAGTGTGTGCCCTGGGAAGAACATTAGGGAGGAGATTTGCTTTGCATGCCTAAATCTTAAAATAATCTTTTCATAATTGTCATCATATACATTTCTAGCCTCTTTTTTAAATTCCTAAGTCCACGTATTCTACCCCTTGCTTTTCACACACCTAGACTTGTCTACCATTCTGGAACATATTCTTCTTTCATATGAATTCTGTATGATTCAGAGTATAAGACATTGATCTGTTGTTGTTAGTCACTGAGTCATGCCCAGCTCTTTTGTGACCCCATGAACTGTAGCCCACCAGACTCCTCTGTGCATGGGATTCTCCAGGGAAGAATACTGGAGTGAGTTGCCATTGCCTTCTCCAGGGGATCTTCCCAACCCAGGGATCAAAGTTGCATCTCCTGAATTGGAAGGCTGATTCTTTGCCACTGAGCCACCAGGTAACATCCCTGTTGTTTTTTATCTCAAGATTATTTCTCTGTTGGCAGCTCCATTCCACCAATGAGTAGAAAACATCATCTCAATCAATCAAATGAACTTCAATCAACCTCAGATTTTCTGTATCAGGGTTTCCTGTTTCTTATTTTTCTCCCTGTAACTTCATCCAGATGTTAGGGTCCTATATAATGGCAAGAATGTTGGTGAAATATCTGGTTTAGTGGTGGTCATTTGGTTACATTCTAACATCAATCACTTGGTAATTCTCTCATCAATATCGATATCCAAAGAGATGTCTGCATTTCTACCTGGATACACGATATAAATAGCATTGGTCATTGCAAACTTTTGTCCTAATCTCAAGGTCCTCTGGTTCCTGGATTTTCAGTGTCTCAACGATGCTGCTCCTCTGTTGTGCATGTTAGTTGCTCAGTAGTTTCTAAATGTTTGCAAACCCCTGGATTGTAGCCCAGCGGGATCCACTGTCCATGGGATTCTCCAGGCAAGAATACTGGAGTGGGTTGCCATTCCCTTCTCCAAGGGATGTTCCCAACCCAGGGATTGAAGCCGGGTCTCCTGCACTGCAGGCAGTTTCTCTACTGACTGAGCCACCAGGGATACTGCTCTGTTACTCCTTTTAACTATTGGTGTATTTCAGTCTCTATGTGCAGAGACCCTCCTTTAATAAATGTTGCTTTTATCTCAAGCTCCATTTCCACATCAGTACTGTTCCCAATCCAGCAGTTTCCCCATCCCCTCCCTGGTGTTGTGTTTATTATGCTGCTCTGGAGTGCACCTAACATGTCACCATTCGTCTTCATCCCTGCAATTTGTTTCTCCTAGGTTACACTGCAAGCTAAGGAGGTTCACCGAATATCTCCTGTATTTTGCCAACTCTAAAAGAGTGATCACAGACAACCTAGGCTAAAGCCTGAACAATAAGAGATGAGAAGCTGGTAGCAGAAAGCAAGCATACACACCTCAGAGATATATGTTAGGAATGACTGTTTTGTATCATCTGTCTCTATCGTTCAAAAGAAACTTTCACCAATACGTTTTTAATAAAAGTTTTACTGAAGTAAAGCCTAAAAACAGTAAAGTTTACAAATAGTAAGTGTAAAAGTGAACAAAATATCTTCCTATAACTATAACCCAGGCCAAGGAAGAGAAGATGATCATCAGACCATGTCTTATCCTTTCCCACCTGCAATTTTGGCTCCAGAAATTGTCATTATATTTACATCTAACACTCTAAATTATTAGTTTTGAACCTATAGTGTAAAATATATTTTTTGAGTCAGCCTCTGAGATGCCTTCATTTCATTGTTCATTCACTGTAATCATTATCATTGTAAATATATATCACATAATTCTTTGATCCATTTTTCTTTGTTCATGGACACTTGCGTGCATGGGTGCTCAGTGACTTCAGTCGTATCTGACTCATTGACATTTGCAGTGTTCAGATTTAGTAGTTATGAACGTTGCTGCCATGAGCATCATTAATAGTAACTTCTGATGCTAGTATCTCCACCTGTCTATACATGTGTTAACCCTTTGCTGGACATGACTAACAGTAGAAGTGCTAAACCAAGTCACCTCTACCACCTTTAGTTGCTACTGGTAATCTGTTCTACCAACTGCTCGGTCATTTTGCTTTCCTTTTTTGGCTTCAGGACATCCTTGGTGGTCCAGTGGTTAAGACTTTGCCCTTCCACTGCAGGAGACATGGTTCTGTCCCTGGTTGGGGAACTAAGATCCCACATGCTATGGCAGCATGGCTAACAAAATCAAGCAAAACAAAAACACTTAGCTTCTTGCCCAGTTGAGCTTAACAATTTAATAAACACCTTGTGCAGGAACCTGCAGAATCTAAAACTTACTTTTGTATACCTCCTTCAGTTCAGTTCAGTTCAGGCGCTCAGTCATGTCCGACTCTTTGTGACCCCATGAATCGCAGCACACCAGGCCTCCCTGTCCATCACCAACTCCCGGAGTTCACTCAGACTCACGTCCATCGAGTCAGTGATGCCATCCAGCTATCTCATCCTCTGTCATCCCCTTCTCCTCCTGCCCCCAATCCCTCCCAGCATCAGAGTCTTTTCCAATGAGTCAACTCTTCGCAGGAGGTGGCCAAAGTACTGGAGTTTCAGCTTTAGCATCATTCCTTCCAAAGAAATCCCAGGGCTGATCCCCTTCAGAATGGACTGGTTGGATCTCCTTGCAGTCCAAGGGACTCTCAAGAGTCTTCTCCAACACCACAGTTCAAAAGCATCAATTCTTCGGCACTCAGCCTTCTTCACAGTCCAACTCTCACATCCATACATGACCACAGGAAAAACCATAGCCTTGACTAGACGGACCTTTGTTGGCAAAGTAATGTCTCTGCTTTTCAATATGCTATCTAGGTTGGTCATAACTTTCCTTGCAAGGAGTAACCGTCTTTTAATTTCATGGCTGCAATCACCATCTGTAGTGATTTTGGAGCCCGAAAAAATAAAGTCTGACACTGTTTCCCCATCTATTTCCCATGAGGTGATGGGACTGGATGCCATGATCTTCGTTTTCTGAATGTTGAGCTTTAAGCCAACTTTTTCACTGTCCACTTTCACTTTCATCAAGAGGCTTTTGAGTTCCTCTTCACTTTCTGCCATAAGGCTGGTGTCATCTGCATATCTGAGGTTACTGATATTTCTTCCAGCAATCTTTATTCCAGCTTGTGTTCCTTCCAGTCCAGCGTTTCTCATGATGTACTCTGCATAGAAGTTAAATAAGCAGGGTGACAATACTTGACGAACTCCTTTTCCTATTTGGAACCAGTCTGTTGTTCCATGTCCAGTTCTAACTGTTGCTTCCTGATCTGCATACAAATTTCTCAAGAGGCAGATCAGGTGGTCTGGTATTCCCATCTCTTTCAGAATTTTCCACAGTTTCTTGTGATCCACACAGTCAAAGGCTTTGGCATAGTCAATAAAGCAGAAATAGACGTTTTTCTGGAACTCTCTTGCTTTTTCCATGATCCATCGGATGTTGGCAATTTGATCTCTGGTTCCTCTGCCTTTTCTAAAACCAGCTTGAACATCAGGAAGTTCACGGTTCACATATTGCTGAAGCCTGACTTGGAGAATTTTGAGCATCTTACCTACTCCTTACTTACCTGGGGCTTCCTTGGTAGCTCAGTTGGTAAAGAATCTACCTGTAGTGCAGGAGACTGGGTTTGATCCCTGCGTCAGGAAGATCCCCTGGAAAAGGAAGTGGCAACCCATTCCAGCATTCTTTCTTGGAAAATCCTATGGAGAGAGGAGCCTGGAGACCTGCAGTCCATAGGGTCGCAAGAGTCAGACATGATTATCGACTGCTGCTGCTGCTAAGTTGCTTCAGTCGTGTCCGCCTCTGTGCGACCCCATAGACGGCAGCCCATCAGGCTCCCCCATCCCTGGGATTCTCCCGGCTAAACCACCATTATTCACCAAGATATTAGCCTCTTAATTCCTAGCTATCTTGATCCCCCCATGCTACATTTTTGTTGCTCCATCAATCTTAGATTATCAGAAGCTCTGTCTGTGTTCTCTGAACTTGAACACAACCCTTTGCCTGAAGGTTTCTCATCTTTGCCTGAAGGTTTCTCATCTTTGCCTGAAGGTTTCTCTTCTACGTTTCTCATTTTTTGACAAAAAATTATATGTTACCTTAGGAGAAATTAGGTTAAAGAAGGTCCAACTTCTTTGAAACCATACCCTCCCCCACCAAGATCTCATCCTTGATTTAATTGTGCTTGTGTTCAGTCATGTCTGACTCTTTAAGACCCCATGGACTGTAGCCCATCAGGCTCCCTGTTCCTGGAATTTTCCAGGCAAAAATATTTAAGACCATTGCCTGCCAGGCTTCTCTTTCCATGGAATTTCCCAGGCAAGAGTACTGAAGTAGGTTGCCATTTCCGGATGCAGAGAATCTTCCCTACCCAGGGATCAAACCTACATCTCTTGCATCTCCTGCATTGGCAGGAGTATTCTTTTCCACTTGCACAGGATGTGGGAAGCCCACTTAATTTCATCAGTAGCTGGCTAATCTTTTCCATTTTATTTTGTTTGTTTGCTTTATATCCAGCTTTCTCAGTTGCTCTCAATGGGTACAGGGTCTTCTAAGAGCTGTCTCTCTAACATACTTGGTAAAAATGCTATAGCCTTTCCAGTTAGGGGTCTTGGAGAAAGGATGGGTGATTGTTCCAGGCTGCTGCAATTGAGAGAGCTGTAGCATATCCCACACTGGGAGGTGCACTGTTATCCATGATATGAGTGAATGTAGAAGGAATTTATGAACTAAACACACTTCTGCCAAAGGAGTTGTACATTGTGAGCCTCTGATCCCAGCTGGACTAAAATAATATGTATGATAATGTGTGTCCTTGTCTCTACATTCAAACATTTTGAATGAAACACCACTGGCAAACAATTCCAACTTTCTGTTCCAATTCCAGATGTTGGATTGCTTCCAGTTCCAATAGTTCCACAACTTACAGCTGCCATAGCTTTGGTATTAGAACCAAAGTATTTGGTATTAGAACCTTGCCTTCTAAACTACAACTTACAAAAATCCCATGTTACCTCACAATGATGTGATTTTGATATTATTAACAGTGTCAGAATATAAACAGGAGATTCAAATCAGTTCTTATATTGTCCTTGAATGGTGGAAATGGTGTGCAATACTATCAAGCAAACTAAACCGTAGTTGAAGTGAAAAAGCATAGGATCTTAAACAGATTTTTTCCTTTATAAGTATAACCATATTTTTCTAAGAACAAATGTTTTTTACTTGTAAAATCAAGAGATCTCTTTTAATTATTTGGTGCATTATGTGTAAATCTTTATTCATTTATTCAACAAATATCTAATATATAATCACTCAGTGCAATGAATTCATTTTTACATAAAAATCATTCAAGTGCATTAAGCTTATTTGTTGAGTAAGTAATTTTGTTACATTCAGATTCTGACTCAACATACACTGAATTTATAACTTTTTTAAGTTTTAGGAATCTTAAAAAGCACTATTTCAAGAAAAAAAATTTGCACACCAAAGAAATATTAAAAATGCGGTATAATTACCAAAATATAACATGTGGAGTGTGGGGTGGAGTGGAAGTCAATCTTTCGCCTCCCACCGAGCTCAGCACTGGTCCAGCAATTACCCTAAGTGTTTCCCCACCACTGAGAGTGAGAAAGGAAGCCGGTGTGGTTGCCACTTCTGGGTTGTATGTTGCTATTCTATCCAATCTATTCCTGTAAATAACTTCTCAAAAACCTTAAATACCCATTTCAAAAGCACTGCTCAAAGCAAAGTACCCACTCATCCTTCTTCTTCAGAACTTTGTACTCCAACTGCCAAAATTTCACAGAGGGTGGAAACAGACTGCTGGGAAAATTGAAAAAAAAAAAGGAAAAAAAAAATACAAAACAGAACTACCTCCCAGGGTTATATCCAGGTACTGTGGTTTACTTTCTTTTTTTTTATGGTGGCAATATATTGTTTTAGTTAACCCATAGACACTTAAATAAAAAGGAAACTGAACTGGAAGCTAAATGCCTTCCATTTGCCATAGGTAAATAAATATACCTATGTTATATTACCACATTTTATCAGATAAATGGGCCTCTAGCATTTCTTGTTTGATAACTGTGCATCAACATGTTTTGATGATGCTTGGGAGAGTAATATGTTAGAAGGAAAACTGGCTCTGAGCTGTCTCAAATGGTGGTGGTTTAGTCTCTCAGCCTTGTCTGACTCTTTGTGACCCTTTGGACTATAGCCTGCTAGGCTCCTTTGTCCGTGGGATTTTCCAGGCAAGAATGTCGGGGTGGGTTACTATTTTCTTCTCCAGGGAATGTCGCAACCCAGGGGTGGAACCCAGGTCTCCTGTATTGTAGGCAGTCTCCTGCATTGCAGGCAGATTCTTAACTGACTAAGCCACCAGGGAAGCCCTAGTTCCAACTGTGTGTGTGTGTGTGTGTGTTAGTTGCTCACTCATGTCTGACTCTTTGTGACCCCATGGACTATAGCCCACCAGGCTCCTCTGTCCATGGGATTCTCCAGGCAAGAATACTGGAGTGAGTTGCCATGCCCTTCTCCAGGGATTTTCCCGACCCAGGGATTGACCTAGGGTCTCCTGCATTGCAGGCAACTTCTTTACCACTGAGCCACCAGGGAAGTTCCAACTGCATACATTTTAATTAAAACCATGGAGAAGTAATACGTGTCTGGGAATCTGCATAACTGGGTGCAGCCCCAGCCTGACACTAACTACTCTGGTCCATAGACAGGCCACATCATAACCTTATAACAATAACATGAGGAGTTGCAATCCTAGCTTTAACATTCTATCTCCTGCTATCTCCCTGCTGCTGGCATCGACCTTTACTCATAGCTAGATTTTTGCAACAGAATTCTAGGGAGTGGGTTGTCCTTTCAATATTTTTATCATGCTCCATTCTTTCTTCCCATCAATCTTGCATAGAGCTGCCCAACCCTTCACACATCAGTCCTTTGCTTTACCCCAGACTTCAGGGAGCCAGCCCAGAGAAAGCTGGAGTGGGAGAAGTGCAGTATCTTCTACAGGGAAAGAAATCTAAAAAAATGACTAGTTCATGGGAGCGAACATTCTAAGCACCAATTTGAGACTTTTTCATATAATTTTATTTCTCATTTATTTTGGTTGCACTGCATTGTTGTCGCAGTGAAGAGCGCAGGGAACTTTTCTCTAGTTGCAGGGAGTGGGGGGTCCTCTCCAGCTGCAGGGCCCAGGCCTCTCATGGCAGTGGCTTCTCTTGTCGCAGAGCAGGTGGGCTCTAGAGCACAGGCTCAGTAGTGGCTCTTGAGCTTAGTGGCTGCGCAGCATGTGGGATCTTTCCAGATCAGGGATCCAACCCCGTCTAATGCATTGAAAGGAAGCTTCTTTACCACTGAGTCACCAGGGAAGCCTAAGGTATTTGTCAATGTTTCTGACAGCGATCAAAGGAACTTTTGCCAAATAAGGCTTGGAAAGCCATCAACCTGAATTTCCATACAGGGACAGAAATTTCCACACTGCAGACTTTCAAAGCACAGTAAGAAACACAGTACAAGTGCTTTGTGGTAGCTTCCATGACTGCAACACGTGCAGAATGTGGGACGCAGTTCTCCGTGGGAGCCAGAATACGAGGTACCAGAAACATGAAATCAAACACTGGAACTAAGAATGCTTTAGACGTTAGGGATTAGACTGAAAGGTGTAGATATGGAGAGAGAGGAAAAGGGGAAAATGAGTGAGTGTGGCTTTTTTAGTAAACTCAGGGAGGCTGGTGTGCTTTCATAGAGAGTTTTGTATTATGGGGGCAGTGGCATATCATGGTTTTTAAGTACGAAGGTAAGAACTTTAATTTCGCAGGTAATTGAAATTCTTTATGTGTATTTGAAAAGTAAACCACAGTGATTCAACTTGTGATAAACCTGAAAATCTCTAGTGTAAATATAGATAGATAGATAATAGACAGATATGCATCTATATTCCATCATGCATTGGATATTGCCTTAGTATCTAATGCAACCAGCCATTCGGCATATCTTAAGATACCTTCAACTTCTTTGCTTAAAAAAGAAGCATTCTAAAATGTATACAATTCTAGAATTTTATTATTATTTTTTTAATGCTTTAGGCCACACTGAGCAGCATGCAGTATCTTAGTTCCCTGGCCAGGGATTGAACCCATGGCCCTGCACTGAGAACAGAGTCTTAACTGGAGTGCCAGGGAACTTGTTCAAAATTCTAGAACTTTAGAATTCATTTAGTTATTTATCTAGTGACTTTCTTCTGGTCTTATATATATACATGAGAGAAAAATGGGGATGGCTGTAAAAGAAAGTAGGTACAGTCCCTAAGAAAGTCATGAAATTGATGATTCAAGCAGAGGGATTCTGTGACACACAGCATGTAAGCAGCTGCTCACGGTTTATTCTGTTGCTAGAACACTGAGGTGTTTCTTCCTCCTGGGCTTCTCTCTTTGGACCCCTCCCACCCACCCTGTGTTTCTTAATGTGGCCACAGAAGGTCTCGTGAAACATGGGCTTTGCCTCTCTCACCTCCCACTGCCCGTGAGTCACTGGTTTTTCTTGATTTCTCCATGATTAAGATGAACTACTTTGAAAGGGCATTTATAGTTCTTTATGAATGAACCTCTGATCTTTTTTTTTTCCCAGTCTCATCTCTTGCCATTTTTCTTCTCGATATATTCTTGTCAAGGGACTACAGCAAAACCACAATGATTTAGGGGAACTTAGGGCACGGATAAAGCCAAGTCATTGTTAAAACAAACTAGAAGTAGTTGGAGATGGATTCTTTGTGGTTACTTTCAACAGGGACATGAAAGCCTATATTCTTATCAGGGTTTGATGAGAAGCAGCATGTGAATAATGAAGGTTCATTGCCTGTTCTGGAGGAGTGAGAAGTCCCTCTGATCTTGGTGCCAAGTCATGGCAGGTGAGTTTTCAAATCCTGCTTTAGTAAAAGCAGCCTCTCCTACTAACCTTTGAGACGTTGGAACAGAGTGATGACATTGCTCCTCTGTTCACACGAACCTGACCCAATCCTTTCCCCAGTTACATGTGGATTAAGACGAAGCATATTAGACAATAATGCTCAAGAACCTAGACTTTGGTTTAATTAACATGTAGAATTAATTTTCTGCTTCACACCTGCTAAATTTGGAAACATTGCAAACATAGTCTTTAAAGGCCTCCAAATTCTTATCTGAAACACCAAATTGCTATTTGTGCTTTAAAAGAAAATATAACTAAACGAGCAAAACACTTACAGTGTGGAGACTGCTGGTCTAAATTTTTAGGATTTTAGCTTTATAAATATGATTTTCCTTTCACTTTTCAATCCAAAGTGACTAACAGGCTATGTTCAAATTTAGTGATCTTCATTCTACTATCTTCCAATGAATGGAAAATCCAACTTCACCTTGAATTTGAACTATTCTTTTACTGTATTCCCAGGTAGCCCAGTGGTAAAGAATCCGCCTGCCAATGTAAGAGATGCAGGAGACTGGGATCTCTGGGTCGGGAAGATCTCTTGGAATAAGAAATGGCAACCCACTCCAGCATTCTTGCCTGGAGAATCCCATGGACAGAGGAGTCTGGCGGGCTATAGTCCATGAGCTGGACATGACTGAGCACACACACACATCACTAGAAGGGTCATTGATTCCATTCCATCTCTAAAATAATTTTTTTCACTTAACTTTTAGACTTGAAAATTAGTATATATATGTATATAATACATGGAAAATTACTCAAAAATTCTGTGGTCTCTTAAAAAATGATAAAAACGCATACACACAAAAATCTTCCATCTACATTTTCTTTAATGCTATCAAACCTCTTTCTCTTTGCAAAATTTTGCTAATATTTGTTGTCATTCAGTAAATAAATGTGTATGCTCTGTTTTCTTCACATAACCAGAAAAGCAGGCCCCTTTCTACATTATTTTAACTCATCTGTAAGTATAATTTTGATGAATGCAAAACATTCTTTGCCAAAGTTGATATCCTGATGTAGTTTAACAATTAACAATTGTTTACCAATATTTTCTAAAAACTCAGCATTATAAATAATATTTGAGGAACATCCCTATGCTTATAGGTTTTTGTGATATTTTCAGATTACTTTTTGCTTGCCCAAATAGATTTACCTAGTAAAAAAATGACTATTTTATGTTTTTACATTTATTGTCATATGTAACATTAGTCTTTGTGATCTGCATTTAGCATATCATTGTACGCAGAAAGATTATCTATAAATTTTCTTTCAGTCATTTGTACAAACAGCTTTTAAAAATTTTTATTTTTATGTACCAAACACAATTATAGATGGTGATGATACAATTGTGAATAATATAGAAAAGCTGTCCTTTTCTAGGAGTTTCAGTACAGAAAGGAAACATATCATAAATCAATTAGGATGAATGAAAAAGAAAGGTCAACAGGAAAGAAAGAAGGAAAGGAGGGAGGGAGAAATAACTGATCAAGAGGAAAAATAAAATTTAAAAAGAGGTTCAACAATGAAAGAGGCTCTGCAGACAATTGTAATGTCTGTAACATTTAATCGGCCTAATTGTGAGCTGTCTGCTCAGTCCCTCCAGTCCTGTCCAGCTCTTTGTGGCCCCAAGGACTGTAGCCCACCAGGATCCTTTGTCCATGATACTCTCCAGGCAAGAATACTGGAGTGGGTTGCCATTTCCTTCTCCAGGAGATCTCCCCAACCCAGGGGTAGAACCTGAGTCTCCTGTGTCTTCTTCAGGTGAATTCTTCACCACTGAGCCACTAGGGAAGCCCATAATTAGGAGCTAAAGAACCAACAATTTTAATGACAAAATCAGTGAATTGAACACCAACTTTAAATAAGGGCAGGACTATGTGCCTGTCCAAAGGATCAGAAAATAGAAGTGCCAAGTTCAGCCTTGTCGTAGAAAAATTAAGCAAGTGAAATATCAATCAACTATGGGGAATTCAGGGCTTCCCAGGTAGCTCTGATGGCAAAATATCTCCCTGCAATGCAAGAGACCTTGGTTCGACCCCTGATTCCTATCCCTGGGTCAGGAAAATTCCCTGGAGAAGGAAATGGCAACCCACTCCACTATTCTTGCCTGGAGAGTTCCCTGGACAGAGGAGACTGGCAGGCTATATTCAATGGGATCACAAAAAATTGGACACGACAGAGCGACTAACTGCATACACACACACACAGGAAATTCAAGACTCGTGTACGACCAAAATTCACTGTGAATGACATCACGGGGATTCCTCATGTCTCCATCTGGGGGATAATCTGCTTGATGTAAGGAGTGATGAATCAAGACTTTCACGAAATCCATCTTATAGCATCTCCAGGACAGGAGGCACTAAAACCCATCATTTTGCCAACACAGATTAAAACCTTAACATGGATATTAACTCCTGAGATCATTATTCGGGAAAAATAATTATTCATGTTGACATAATGGATATTTGAAAGGAAGAAGTATGATTAGATCATCAAGTTTATTTTCCACAGGCCAGAGCAAGAGAAGCTTTTCAACAGTCACCTGGCCTCATGTTTTCTGAGGAAGTTCCTGGCTTCTCCTAATTGGGATGACTGAATATGTTCCAAATAGATTGTTTGTTATCTTCTTCACAAATGATCACAGAGAATATGATGATTCAAAGTGACTTCCAAATGCAAATAACTCAATTAGGGAAGACACGATTCCAAGAAAAATAATATGGTTGCAATTCATAAGTTAGTCACCAAAAATACTCATTTTTCCTGTACCGGTGTTTCGAAAGTGCTAAAAAGTAACTTCATCCTTTTCATTGACATAGCCACCGATGAGCATTGTGTTAAAGATATTACTTCTTAAACTGAATATTTTACTTTTTTTTCCCCTTTACTGCAATTTCTAGCTTTTCTATTGCCAGGAAATTTCCCAATTTGAGGCTGAGCATAGCATTAGAGTGGAGCTGTTGTCTGCATAACAATATTTTTGAAAATTAATTAGTCATTGAGATGATGATCCTTTTTTTCTCTCCTTAGGAGTCTCACTTGCTGAGAAATAGTGTGAACTGTTTTTTTTTTCCCCCAAATGGAGTGGTGGCTTTTACAGAACAATGCGAGGGCTGGTTCAGTGTGGGTGTCTTTTGTTTTAAAGTGGTGTCTTCTATTGTGAAATTAAATTAAGCAAGCCATGTTCAATATTAATACTATTTCCCTTTCCTTAATAGGTTCAGATTTACCACAGTGTGAAAAAATATCTGGTTTACATTGGTCAGTGGATCTCTTATTTAAAAAAATGTAAGTTTATTAATCTGTTCCTCAGGTTCTAATGTCAGGGGACTAAAAAGTAGGTATGAGTTATGATTTTTTTTCCCCTCCTCAATGAGTGGGTAGTTGCAAGGAATGACTTAGCCAGCTTTTTAAATCAGTCTTTCTCCACTAAGCTGCCAAGAAGACTCCTCCTACCCCAAAATATTCTGAAGTCATTGATCTGGAAGGATGCTTGGTGTGGCATTTTGTTAAGCTCCCTAGATCAGACCCACCACCCACATTTCAGCCAAGCAAGCCCACCCTTCATGTGTCCACATATTCTAAGGTCTGCATTAAGTGTTCCCACTCTGCATAAGAGGTGTTCCACCATCCCACCTTGACAGGGAAGTCCTTGTTAGGATCCAGAGGGTTGGTTACACAAGTTGCATGCGGGAATCCTGGGAGTTCTCCGAGGAACATGAGAGGAACAGGGCAGTGAGTCAGCCTGCCCCATCTGGAGACCTTCCCTACACCCTCTCTTCCCACCTGCCGCTCTCCTCTGCACCGTGACACACCCCACCCCAGCCGTGTGTAGACACTCTTGGGATGATGGGCCTGTGAAGCGCAGACATGACGTGGTCTGCCCTTGAGAGGATGGATTTAGGACAGAGACTCTGGGTCTGGAAGTGGGCTTGGACCTTGTGTCAGGGAATGCTGGGGTCCTGGGCGCCTTCAGCACAGGGTAAAAGGGAAGGGGATACTGGCTTTGTCTGGGTGTGTTGCTCTACAGAAGGGCTACCTGTGGAGAATCAGAGCAGGTCTCCATTATAAGCCCCAGGCACCAGTGAGTGGCCAAAATGGCGAGGATGGATCCACCCTTCTGTTTTGAGGTGGTATAGTGCTTCAGATCTTAAAAAACCAATGCCTGTCATTATATTTGGAGAAGGAAAAGGAAACCCACTCCAGTGTTCTTGCCTGGAGAACCCTGTGGACGGAGGAGCCTGGTGGGCTGCCGTCTATGGGGTCGCACAGAGTCGGACACGACGGAAGCAACTTAGCAGCAGCAGCAGCAGCAGTCATTGTATTAATCTGACTTAGGAATGGCCTCACTAGACATAGTGAGGGATTAATCCTTAGCATTCCACAGCTAATTATAAAATTAACATTTTCTGAAACTATACCTTAGGTATGTCATTGTACACACATAATTCTAACCCAGAAAAGAACCCTGAGTTTTTTGTTGTTGTTGATGTGTGAATGTGTGTGTGTGTGTAGGGGTGTGTGTGCCTGTGCAAAGGCAGGTGTCCGTCTTTCTTTGTCATCTACTCATTCCGTGTGCTTGTCTTATGGTTTTCTCTATCTCTTTCTCTCCCCTTGGTATCTTGTTCTTTCTCTATGATGGGCTACATTTCTCTTTCACTCAATCACTCTCCCATTGTGCTCCACTCCCTTGAGTACACTCCCGTGTGCTCACACATACCTGCACACACAGGCACCAAGTAGACCAAAACACGGGTACTGATATGAGTTAGACTATAGATACGACTCGTTCAAGAGCATTCTGAGAACCACAGGTGAAAACACACTTACCATCCAAATCTGGAGGCTCCTCCCCGCTGAGCAAAACTCTTACTGCGGTTCATTGTTCAGTCACTGAGTCGTGTCTGACTCTTTGTGACCCCATGGACTGCAGCACAACAGGCTTCCCTGCCTTTCACTGTCTCCCCGAGTTTGCTAAAATTCATGTCCAATTTTTATTCACTTTCCACCTATTTCTTTGGCCAGGGAGAAAGTAAGTACAGTATTCCAGAAATGCCACCATTTAAACTAAGAAAATACGCTAAGCTCAGTAAAATAATCACACAACTGTTATTCCTTTGGGTAGACAGATGGCATACATCAGTTGCTTACTGAGGAGAGGAAGGGGCATTATTGAGTGCAGTTAGGGGTAATTAAATTGATAAAACGATGATGTCAGCGGCCCAGAGTGAGAGGACAAAGGCATTTCCTTAAATAACTGAATACTTCTCGTACCCTTTCTAAAACAGATTAAATTATCTGATTCAGAGGCACCTCTCTTTTGTTTCCATAGAGATTGCTGCAGTCACATTAAACAAAATGCTATAGGCCATGGATTTATTATCAAGCAGCTACTTCCTGTTTTAATTTAGAAGCAGATCTCTAGGTTCTGTTATTTTACTTCTTCTTCTTAGATGTTTATGTATTTCAAAATGAAGACACCACGTTGAAGTTTAAGAAAACACATGTGATACATGCCACTTCCTACAGTTTATTTTTCCATTTCAATAGCTATGCAAATATTTATCAACCTCTGCTTTTTTTTTTAGAGGGGACATAAGTTGCCTTATAGAACAGCGTTTAAAGAAATTGATCCACATACAGAATAATCGGCCTGGATTTAGCACTGCTGAGGTTTTTTAGTGTTCTTCAAATAGATAGAGTATGAATTAGTTTTATTTTTTAATTTTGTCTTTCTTACAATTTGATCACTTATATATTAATCTCTAACCAAGTCTAAATCAACCAAACCTAGTTTTTTTATGCTTAAATGATTTGACCAATTAATTGTGACTCATTGCACCAAAAAGTAAAAAATTGAGCTTTCCTTTTAATTTATCACATGTAAATATATGTCATCTATATTATATAGTTTCTATATCTATGTATATGCAAACACCACATAAAAAATATTTTTCCTGCATTTATTAGCTGATGCCTTTAAGAGCCAAGAAGTGTCATCTATCATTTTCACAATATACTGCTAGACAATATTATGGAAAAAGTTGTAAGTGAGAACCAATGAATTTTAATATCATTTTCCAAAGAATTTCACTTGCTATTTCTGAAACATTATGATTAAATTTTGCTTTAATGAACAACTTTCTGAAAAAATTGAGAAATATATGTCCTTAAGAAGAATATGTGATTGCGATTAAAATAAGAAAATTTCTGTATCTTAAATCCCAAGTGTTTAACAAAAACAATGATAACTTTGTGGTTGAACAAAAATATATAATTTTTATAACAATTCAGCTTTTTAGTTTTTTGTCTTAGCAACAATCTTTAAGAAACTTTGATGGTTCCATTACTTTCGTGAATTTAAATTCTGAGAGCTTCAAGGCTTGTCTTTGGAAGCAAGGGGGGTTAATATCTCAAATGAGAGAGTAGCATAAACTCCACATTCAGAAAAGCAAATTACAAGGTCAATTCCAGAACTTCCTTTTCAATTCAAACGAAGCTGCAGACTCTGTTTTCTTTTTTTGGAACCTTTTCAACAATGGGGTATTATTTCCCATATTTAATTCATGAAATGGATGATTTAAAATCGTTCTCATGGTTAATGTCTCTGCACCTTGATTTACCACAGAAAATATGAGTCTGTAGAGCTCCTCTCCAGCTTACTCGGAGAGCCAAAAAAAAAAAAAAAAAAATCTTGAATAAATGCTTTCAAAGCTAAGGCAGCTGCTTGTCAATTAAGTGAGGCTTTTCATTGGCTCTCTGGTCTTTTCTCAGCACAGATTTTCTTCATTAAAGTTTTTTCCCCCTTTTCCTGTTTCTGAACATGCTTTTGTTAAAAGAGGAGCAATAAGAACAAGCTATTACACAAGCCTGATTTGTGTTCCTCTAAATAGTTAACCTTTTGAGCAATAAGAAATGGGCTGAAAAAAATTGGGGTTCAATTCTATATCATTTAATTCTTAACTGGGGTGTTCCCAGTGTGGATTTCTCTGGAAAGGGTATGATATATGGCACGTCCTATACAAAAAAACATATGGATCTTGTGTGTCTGGGTGTAAAATGTTGCAGTGTCTGCATGATGTCACAGTACTTGAATATTGCTACAAAACATTCCCAACCTTCCAAACTGTATGAGGAAAGAGCTCAACTGTCTAAGGAAACAAAACGTCTTTTTCTTTACCCACTTTTCTCGCTTTATGACGACAAGAAGGCAGTGAAGGTGATTATTGTGGTTTCAAATATCATAATCTTGGCGAATGTATACCAATGAAAATTATTCCACTAATGTGTAACTTTCATTCTTCCACAACTGCATTTATATTCATAATGAGGCAGCATCTACCGGGCGGATTATGTGAATGGAGTCACTAGAATCTGCACGGGGACACGCAGCACTGTGGTCTCGTTTTTGTTTGCGCATTAATTCCAGCTGGTTGGTTCCATAGACTAAGATGGGGTAAAGGAATAAGGGATAAGGAGAAAGATTGTTGTCAAGAATTATATTATTCCTTAGGATGAAAGGAAATGATGCTTGGAAATGTTGTTGACCAGTATCATACAATATAAACCTCGTGGAATAGTTACACTCACTGGTATATTTACAATTTCTCTCTCACTTTTTTTTCAGTGAGATTTTAGTATAGATGAACATATATGTGCATATAAAAGACCTTTTTTCATGTGCATTGCTGAACAACCTTTAATTCAAGATTTTTTTTTTTTTAAACCTGGAGGGGATGTCCATTCAAACTCTCCTTTTCCTCTATTCCTTCTACATATAAAACTCTCCCAATGAAGAACGAATTTTATTTGCATGAAGTTATTCTAGCATAAATTTATACTTGCTAAAGGAGAATCAGAGGAGGGGTTGAAATAAATCAGCCAGGGATCCCTTTGTGTGGTTACTTCAGAACACCCTCCGCATAAACCTGCCCACCAGTGCCGAATGCTTTGCACAGAAATCACCAGATGTTGTAAGAGATACAGGTGAGCGCAGCTGTGCAGGTAGGGATTCAAGCAGAGACATTGCAAAACACTCTGCCTGCCACACTGGGGCTTAACTGAGGTGTTTTCTTTTGGAAGAGGTTCATGGGAGCACCATTTCGTAAAGCTATCTTCATTTGGGTGTGTACATGCCTGGCCACTTATTAAGTGAGACAGAAAACTCAGAGTCTTGTATGGGAAAGGGGGCCTTCAGAAAAACGTTTTCCCTTTTTCCTGTTGTTACACACTGAGGAATGTCATGGTAGATCTTAAGGCATAACTAAAAGTTCTGCATGCTATATACAGTGGATCACAGTTGTTTGTTTTTTTTTTTCCTGCTTTTGCTTCTAACTATCTCAATGCTTTATGAAGCCAAACGTTGCCTGAGTTCATGAAGCAAACAACATTTCTTGTTAATAGTTAGTAAGAACATACATATGTTGGGAAGATTCTTATTGATTATTGCATAATAAGTGCTACAAAACTGATTTGCACTTGCACTCATACAGTGTTCAAGGGTGCCCAGGTAAATGCCAATACATGTTTCCATTACTCTGAATTGTTTTGCTGCTACAAAACTGATTTGCACTTGCACTCATACAGTGTTCAAGGGTGCCCAGGTAAATGCCAATACATGTTTCCATTACTCTGAATTGTTTTGCAGATTTAGACTTGTTAGATTTGCCAGCAGGCCAATTGTTACAGAAAAGGTCTATGCAAAGCTATCAGAAATCACGTGCATTTTCTATCTGAAAATATATCTGCAGTTTTTGCTTAATCAACATTACTACTGGGTGTAATGTTGAGATTCATCTTAGCCAAACAGGCAGTTGCAAACTTGCAACACCCTATTTAGTATTAACATCAATTATTGTAAAGTACCAATGTATTCTTTCAGAAGTACACAAAGCCTATTAAAGAGATAACTTTCTTTTTTCTTATTTTGCTTTTAAAACCATTTTTCAAATTTTGTCATTGATATTTAATGCTAGAGGACAAACATTCTATAAACACAAATATGTGTACGTGTATACATATGAATACATATATATTCATATATACAGGAATGCATATATCTAAATGAGCTTTTTCTTTTAAATTTGGGGCATAGTTACTGTACAATGTTATGCTAGTTTCTGCAGCACGACAAAGTGAATCGGCTGTGTGTATACACGTCCCCTCACTCTTGGACCTCCCTCCAAACCACCTCCATCCCACCCCTCTAGGCCATCACACAGCACCAAGCTGAGCTCCTTGTGCAGCTTCCCAGTAGCCTTGCATCCGATTTGCAGGGCATGAATAGAGAAGCAGGGATAGGCAAACATCTTGACACAAAGGTGGCGGTGAGGGTGGGATGAATTGGGAGACTGGGATTGATTTCTGTGCATTGCCATGTGTAAATGAGCTTTTGAAAAACATATCTTACATGTTTGGTAAATATATTTCTCATAAAAAATTAAGAAATCATCTCAGAAGATCGTATTTGGGGGATGGGTGTCTTTTCCTGAAAACTGGTCAATCTTTCAGTCCCTTTTCTCAAACGTCAATAAGGTATGAAAATCTGGATTTTTAAAGAGAAGTCATTTCATTTATTTAAACCCAGAAAGTCCTTTCGTTTGTTTAAACCCAGGATCTTATTACTTTATATTTTGCTGAAAGGTTGTGTAAGTGCCAGGTGCCATGAGAATATCAAGTCTTCAAAGCATGCTAAAATACTTTTGTGCCTAAGCTGTAGTACAGCAAGTAAATTCACAGTATGTTTCCTGGGGGATTAATGGCACAGTGGAGAGGGATTCCAAGAGCATCACTGCAGTCATCTGGGTGGGACTCTCTTCTTCAGACTTCCCTGGTCGACATAGACTCTTTGTACACAGGCTGAGCTGGAAGCACGGCTGGGATGCCATGGCCGCCTCCTTTTCTTCCAGCCTCCTCTCCCTGAACGAGCTCCAGGGTGGGAATACAATGCGTATCATCCAAGGAAGCATGTGTGATGTCTGTCCACAGAGTCTTTGTCAACGTGTTGTTGTTGGAGCACCTTCACAGGACTGAGGCCAGACTGTGCCACATGACGGCAGCCGTGGGTGTAGGAACGGCCTGGCACTGCAGGGAAACTGCTCCCTAATTGGCAGCAGGATGCTGTCCCCAGGATATATCGCAACACCCATCTTAGCAACCCAACTTTCCAACTTGGGTCTGGTCTAAATGGAATATTCCAGTTTGGAATTTTGCCTTTCCCTATACTTCTAGAAATATCTTACCTTTCATTTGATGTTAAAAACGTACTGACCTAGAAAACTTTTGGGTGCTGTTTTCAAAACAAAATAAAACAACACAGAAATTATATACATTTTCTGGAGAAAGGAATGGCAACCCACTCCAGTATTCTTGCCTAGAGAATCCCATGGAATAAAGAGCTTGGTGGGCTACAGTCCATGGGGTCTCAAAAGCTGAACACCTCCGAGTGAGATTAACACTATCTGTAAGAGTTGGCTGTAAAATTCATTTGGATTTTTCCATAACATCTTACCAAAATTTGAAACAAATTTTTCAACCAACTCAATATCTATCTATCCTCCCAGGTGGCACAGTGGTAAAGAATCTGCCTGCCAATGCAGGAGAAACAAGAAGCAGGAGTGCTATCCTTGGGTTTGAAAGATCCCCTAGAATTGGAAATGGTGACTCACTCCAGTATTCTTACCCGGAAAATCCCATAGACAGAGGAGCCCGGTGGGCTACAATCTATGGGCCACAAAGAGTTGGACATGACTCTAGCAACTGAGCACACACATATCTATCCATCTACATCTAAATACTATACACACATACATATATATACATCTGCATATATGTACACATATAGTTGGTAGAAACAGCTCTTTGCAAAACAAGAGTTTTGTCGTCGTTGTTTTTAATGACAAAGTTTTCAGTGAGAAAACATTATCTTTATTTATTTTATGAATGCTTTTTTATACCCAGATTAAAGTTGCTGAATCATCTCTATCAGTAGGAGATGCTTCTGCAGGTGGAAAAACTTCTAAAAGGCAGCATCATATCCTGCTTCAGTTCTTTAAGTTGACCCTTTTCTGCAATTGACAAAGAACATTCGCTAAGTCTTCTCTTTTCCTCTCAAAATGCATAAAGTCTTCCTAAATGGATACCGCTCCAATGAACTATAAGAATACTATAGTTCAAAGTCATGCCAAAAATATACACCAGGAAAGATTAAGATGCATAGAAACTGTTAAGTAAAACAGTCTTATACCCTGCCTTCCAGCTTTACATCCTCCCCAGGTCAGTGTTTCTTTCATCAGTCTTATGCCCTGGCTTCTGCTGACTTCCTGTAAGTGCTATCACTTGGAAAGAACTGCATTTTATCTAGGATATGTGCATGTGTCTGTGCTTAGTCACCCAGTCGTGTCCCACTCTTTGAGACCCATGAACTGTAGCCCTCCAGGCTCCTCTGTCCATGGAATTTCCCAGGTAAGAATACTGGAGTGATTTGTCATTACTCCAGGGGGTCTTCCTGATCCAGGGATTGAACCCCTGCCTCCTGCATCTCCTGCATTGGCAGGCAGATTCTTTACTACTGAGCCACTGCTGCTGCTGCTGCTGCTAAGTCGCTTCAGTCGTGTCCGACTCTGTGCGACCCCACAGATGGCAGCCCACGAGGCTCCCCAATCCCTGGGATTCTCCAGGCAAGAACACTGGAGTGGGCTGCCATTTCCTTCTCCAACCACTGAGCCATAACCAGGTTCTAAATATTTTAATTACCCTCCAGGTTCTCCATGGAGCTTTCTCTAGACATTTTCTGAAAGTTTTTCCATTACTTCACTGCCACCTGGATAGCACATGCTCTGCTGCTTTAGTAAGGATGTGGGGGCGGGAGGATACAGAACAGAATCACAGAGGAACTGCACCGACTGGGCCCCAGGTCTCACAAGAGGCCACCACGATGGACTCATGGGATCCAGCACTCATCCTAGGTACTCTCTATTCACCAGTAAATTAAAATTCATGCCGATAGTATCTTCATCTCTTAGCTCACAGAGAAACAGAATGAATTCTTCATCCAGTGAGATGCTCTTTCTTCTTCTTTTTAATCAGTGAAACACTCCAGTGAACAGAATTTGAGGTTAAAGACCTATCAAAGGAACTTCAGACCTTATATTCTCATTGTTAGCTAATATTTAAAAAGCTTGTCAAAGTCTGTCTGATAAATCAGATATTCAATCTTCATAAAGTACATTTTATTCAGATCATTAAAAAAATACTAATCTGAGAATATGGGCAGAAAGAAGGCATCAGTGAATGGCAGATTTTATCACCAATTTCATTATTTTACCTATTACAAAAAATTAAATTAAACACGTATGTTGTGCTGACGTACCAGGATCTTTGTCTAATTTGCTCTACAAACCTGTCTGATGGAAATCATTATTCCCACTTTCTAGAAAAAAAAAATGAGGTTCTGGAAGCTTAAACAACACATCTTATATCACTCAGCTGGTATACCACAAGCAAGATGATCTACCCAAAAAGACTACACTCTATGTTGTGCAATATTGAATCATATTTTGATCTGTAGGAAAAACTATTAGAAGGGAATGAGTGGTCAGTGGTTGTCAAATCAAAAACAAACTGAGAACACACTGAGGACACTGAAAGCTGAGGAAAAAGTTTGGCATTCAAGATACCAAGCTATGAGTCCTATTTCAGAGAGTAGTGTGGAAATAACTTTTAAAATGAAAGAAGAAGCAAGTCAGAGAACTAAGATCTATTTCTTGCCTAATATTTTTCATGCAGCGTACTAGTCTCTTTAAGTATACAATCTCATTTAAATGTCACAATAAAACTTCAAGCTTGCCATTCATTATCTAGTTAACAGATAAGGGAATTTCAAGACACAGCAAGGTGAACATGTGTTGAAGGTCTGCACTAGCTAGGAAGTGCTGTGCCATGCTTAGTCACTCAGTTGTGTCTGACTCTTTGCAACCCCATGGACCGTAGTCCACCAGGCTCCTCTGTTCACAAGGATTCTCCAGGCAAGAATACTGGAGTGGGTTGCCATGCCCTCCTCCAGGGGATCTTCCCAACCCATGGATTGAACCAGGTCTCCCACACTGTAGGAGGATTCTTCATTGTCTGAACCGCCAGGGAAGCCCAAGAATACTGGAATGGGTAGGCTATCCTTTTTCCTGGAGAAGGCGATGGCACCTCACTCCAGTACTCTTGCCTGGAAAATCCCATGGATGCAGGAGCCCTGTAGGCTGCAGTCCATGGGGTCGCTCAGAGTCGGACAGGACTGAGCGACTTCACTTTCACTTTTCACCTTCATGCATTGGAGAAGGAAATGGCAACCCACTCCAGTGTTCTTGCCTGGAGAATCCCAGGGACAGGGGAGCCTGGTGGGCTGCCGTCTATGGGGTCGCACAGAGTCGGACACGACTGAATCGACTTAGCAGCAGCAGCAGCATCCCTTTTCCAGGGGATCTTCCCAACCTAGGAATCGAACTAGGGTCTCCTGCATTGCAGGTGGATTCTTCACCAGCTGAGCTACCGGAGAATGTATACATTTTCCATTGTAGATAGATACACATGGCTATAAATATGTATTTATAAAATAAATTACCTTACAAATTCATTTGTATATTTTCCATTAAATATAGTGCACCCAACTATGTGGTTGAACAAACATCTCAGCGTTTAGCAAGTTGAGTTTGAATGAGGATAAAATATACATATATAGGAACTGTAATCTAATGAAAACGACATGGTGCTTGTAAGGCTATAAAATTTCAGAATACAATTTTAGCCACGTCAAAATAAGCCAACTGGCCAAATACTCTCCGAGGTATTGTGTTTTTTCTAATTGATGCTAAAAAATCCTAAACAGGACCTGAATGCCACCTATATGTCCAGAGGACTCATACAGATGACTTAGCTTACCTCTCTGAGTTAGAGACCGCAACTATAATATCATGGAGGAGGGGGACTTTGACACAGAGATCTCTTGAGTTGAAACTGCTGCTAAGCAGCAGAAGTCATATTTTTTAAAATAAATGTGTGTGGGTTTTAATGAGTTCTTCTTTCATTTCCTCCACAAAAAAAAAAAAAAAAGGAAAAAATGTGTTAACTGTGTGTACATCGTGAATTTACTGTGTGTGCGTGCTGAGTCACTTCAGTCATGTCCAGCTACTGTGCAACCCCATGGACTGTAGCCTCTGTCCATGGGATTTCCCAGGCAAGAATACTGGAGTGGGTTGCCATTTCCTCCTCCAGGGGATCTTCCCCACTCAGGGATTCAAGCCACATCTTTTAAGTCTTTTGCATTGGCAGGCGGATTCTTTACCCTCTGAACCTCCCTGGAAGCCCATGAAGCTACTGAATTGCCTTCTTTTCCTAAACTCCTTCAATAGGTTTTTTGGATTGTAGCAGGTAGATTCAAGGAATTTGTACTTTGATATTTTTGCTTCTGTATTTATGGAAGTAAAACTGGTTTAAAAGTCTGTCATTTTAAATTACATAAGACAAAAGAGTAAGCAATAGACTTGAATAATAAATTTAAAATTAATATCTGGATACTGTGTGACTCACAATCTTTCTGAAAGTCATACCAGAATCTTCATAAAGGATACTGACTCCTACAGTATGGCTGTAACATAGATAAGATTTAAAACACAAAAGACTAAGTATTTAGTGGGTTTCATTATCCTAATTATCTATAGAAATATTGTCATGCTATAGAATTTTTTGTAAACTATACTTCCAAGATTAGAAGGTTTTATTTTTATTGTAAAATAGACCATGTCTTCACAGGTTGCTTAATAAAAGCCTGAAAAGTGAAAGTGTTAGTTGCTCAGTCATGTCTAACTCTTTGTGACCCAATGGACTGTAGCCCACCAGGCTCCTCTGTCCATGGGATTCTCCAAGCAAGAATACTAGAGTGGGTTGCCATTCCCTTCTCCAAGGGGATCTTCCTGACCCAGGGATTGAACCCACGTTTCCTGCATCGGCAAGTGGACTCTTTACTGTCTGAGTCACCAGGGAAGCTTACTTTTATTTCTCGTGGCTTTCTTGACAGTTAATTTTGAAAGAAAAAAAAAATTATGTGGATCATTTTTAAAGTCTTTATAGAATTTGTTACAGTATTGCTTCTGTTTCAAGTTTTGGCTTTTGGCCCTGAGGCATGTGGGAATTAAGTTGCCCAACCAAGGATAGAACCCATACCCCCTGCATTGGAAGACAGAATAGTAACCACTTGACCACCAGGGAATTTCCTCTGGATAAAAATTTTGGTAAAGAAGTATCAGTTTTGCTGATACATGCCAGGTAGAGAAGAAAAGGTTGTATACAATTTGAAAGAGTGGCCAATGAATTTAGATTCAACAGTTCATTTGCACAGAACAATCTGTGCAAGGAGATAAATCCTGACTCTCATCAGAGTGTTGTAGAAGCAAGCATTTCCATGTTTCTTTAAGTTATATCATGTATTAATACAGGGGATGCTTTGAGAATTATCTTAATGCAAGTATTTGCAATTTTTTTTAATGTTTACAATGAGGAAGTAATTTATCTCCTTGTCATTGTAAATATTTTTAAAAAGTGGCATATACTGGGAATGAGACATGCACCCCCATGAATACACACACACATATACATAAGATATATATATATATATACATATACATATATATATGATAGAGATCTCTTCAAGAAAATTACAGATATCAAGGGAACATTTCATCCAAAGATGGGCTCAATAAAGGACAGAAATGATATGGACCTAACAGAAGCAGAAGATATTAAGAAGAGGTGGCAAGAATACACAGAAGAACTGTACAAAAAAGAGCTTCACTACCTGGATAATCATGAAGGTGTGATCACTCCCACTCACCTAGAGGCAGACATCCTGGAATGTGAAGTCAAGTGGGCCTTAGGAAGCATCACAACAAACAAAGCTAGTGGAGGTGATGGAATTCCAGTTGAGCTATTTCAAATCCTGAAAGATGATGCTGTGAAAGTGCTGCACTCAATATGCCAGCAAATTTGGAAAACTCAGCAGTGGCCACAGGACTATAAAAAGTCAGTTTTCGTTCCAATTCCAAAGAAAGGCAATGCCAAAGAATGCTCAAACTACCACACAATTGCACTCATTTCACATGCTAGTAAAGTAATGCTCAAAATTCTCCAAGCCACGCTTCAGCAATATGTGAACCATGAACTTCCAGTTGTTCAAGCTGGTTTTAGAAAAGGCAGAGGAATCAGAGATCAAATTGCCAACATCCACTGGGTCATCAAAAAACCAAGAGAGTTCCAGAAAAACATCTATTTCTGCTTTATTGACTACGGCAAAGCCTTTGACTAAGTAATCACAATAAACTGTGGAAAATTCTGAAAGAGATGGGAATGCCAGACCACTTGACCTGCCTCTAGAGAAACCTATATGCAGGTGAGGAAGCAACAGTTAGAAGTGGACATGGAACAACAGACTGGTTCCAAATAGGAAAAGGAGTACATCAAGGCTGTATATTGTTATCCTGCTTACTTAACTTATATGCAGAGCACATCATGAGAAACACTGGGCTGGAAGAAGCACAAGCTGGAATTAAGATTGCCAGGAGAAATATCAATAAGGTCAGGTATGCAGATGACACCACCCTTATGGCAGAAAGTGAAGAAGAACTAAAGAGCCTCTTGATGAAAGTGAAAGAAGAGAGTGAAAAAGTTGGCTTAAAGCTCAACATTCAGAAAACTAAAATCATGGCATCTGGTCCCATCACTTCATGGCAAGTACATGGGGAAACAGTGGAAACAGTGGCTGACTTTATTTTTCTGGGCTCCAAAATCACTGCAGATGGTGATTACAGCCATGAAATTAAAAGACGCTTGCTCCTTGGAAGGAAAGATATGACCAACCTAGACAGCATATTAAAAAGCAGAGACATTACTTTGCCAACGGAAGTCTGTCTAGTCAAAGCTATGGTTTTTCCTGTGGTCATGTATGGATGTGAGAGCTGGACTATAAAGAAAGCTGAGTGCAGACAAATTGATGCTTTTGAACTGTGGTGTTGGAGAAGACTGTTGAGAGTCCCTTGGACTGCAAAGAGATCCAACCAGTCCATCCTAAAGGAGATCAGTCCTGGGTGTTCATTGGAGGGACTGATGTTGAAGCTGAAACTCCAATACTTTGGCCACCTGATGCGGGGCTGACTCATTTGAAAAGACCCTGATGCTGGGAGGGACTGGGGGCATGAGGAGAAGGGGAGGACAGAGTATGAGACGGTTGGATGGCATCACGGACTCGATGGACATGGGTTTGGGTGGACTCCAGGAGTTGGTGATGGACAGGGAGGCCTGGCGTGCTGCGGTTCATGGGGTTGCAAAGAGTTGAACACGACTGAGAAACTGAACTGAACTGAATGATGGTAAAGAATCTGCCTGCAACACAGGAGGCCTTGGTTCAGCCCCTGGGTTGGGAAGATCTCCTCTAGAAGGGAATGGCTACCAACTTCAGTATTCTTACCTGGAGAATTCCATGGACAGAGGAGTCTGGTGTGCTACAGTCCATGGGGTCACAAAGAGTTGAACATAACTGAGTGACTAACACTTTCATATATATACATATACATATATATATGTATATATATAGCTATTGATTAGGAAATTATCGATTAGGAAATTGACACTGAAAAATGTTAACAACTGCTCTGAGTGTCAGGGTAGAATAGAACATAAAACTAAATGCCTCTATACTGAATCATTTTCCCAACATCTGTTAGCCCAAAATTTTTGGATTAAGATTATGGCATATAGGAATTTTCCTGTGTCATGCAAAATTATTCCATATCTGTAGGATATCTGAGCTAAAGATGCTGGAAAGAATGCTAAGTTGATCACAATAACCATTTAGAATGTCTTTGAATATTTGAATATTTTCTTTAACATGTCTTCCAGCAGAATAAAGGAATTAGTTCTACCACATATTTAAACCTTTCCATGTCAAAGTTCTCAAAACTTGAATTTTTCACAAGGCCTTTCTAATGCGTTTATTGTCTTATTTATTCTGCTCAAAGGAAAGTTTGATATGACCTTTATATTTGCATTGCTAATCTCTGTCAATGGTTAATTCCCGGGCTCCTTCTGCTATGGCACTTTGACAAAATCAATTGAGATCAAAGTCCATTGACAGGAAGACCATCGGTCCAAACTGGCTGATAAAAGGAACAATCAGAATCATCAGGGCAGATTCTTTAGCAAAAAGTTCAGAATCTGGACTGAGACAGATAAAACAAATAAGACATCAGTTCGGAAACATGTTCCAGAATTAAATTGCAGGAGCAAGGACAGAAGCGTGGAAGAAACGCGTTAGGAGGGATGGAAGAAGCAGGAGCGCTCACACTCAGAGGCTTCCGGGAGGGGCCGGTGCGGCAGCGTCATCCCCAGGGACGGAAACGCCCACCGCTTTCTCACACTGCAGTGTACCTGGAGGCTTTTTTCTCATAAGTTCTCAGATTTGCTGAGTAAAGAATCACCTAGAGAAACTGATGGTTATTTCTATTCAACTTTCATTTATGCATGTACCAGATAGAAAATACAAGAAGTTTATTATTGTATGGGAAGACATTTTTTAAGAAATTACTAAGCTGAATATGTGTACAGGCACAATGATAGCCCAAGGAGGAGACTGTCCATTCTGTATGTCTATGCCAAGAGCTAGGAAAGTCTTCTAAAAGAGGTAACGCTTGATTCAGGCTTGAAAGATGGTAGTTAAGTTCCCAATGGATAAATGTAGAAATGGTATGTTGAAGAAATGGGGGCTTGAAGTCATTGATGCACGCCAGAGAAGAACAAATAGTTCTTTACGACTGAAGCTAACCGTCAATGGATATTCATGGTATTGCAGGGAAACCACAGCACCAACCGCACTTGAGATACAGAATGCCTAATTATTAGTAAATCAAGCTCCAAGAAATGACAACCCACTCCAGTATTCTTGCCTGGGAAATCCCATGGACAGAGGAGGCTGGTGGACTACAGTCCATGTGATTGCCAAAGAATCATATACAGCTTAGTGGCTAAACAACAGCAACAACACCCATCCCATAGTAGCCAAGAAATCTTGGGCAGGCTAAGTGACCTCTTTATGCCTATCTGTAAAGTGGCAATAGGGCTTCTCCAGTGGTTCAGTGGTTAAGAATCTTCCTGTAATGTAGGCAATGCAGGAAACTCAAGTTCAATCCCTGGGTTAGGAAGATCCCCTGAAGGAGGAGATGGCAACCCACTCCAGTGTTCTTGCCTGGAGAATCCCCTGGACAGAGAAGTCTGGCAGGCCACAGTCCATGGGGTCACAAAGAGTCTGAACAACTGAAGCAACTGAGCATGCATGCAGGCACAAAGTGGGAATAATTACAGAGCCTGTCCTGCAGGGTAGCTGTGAAGATCAGTGGGTTAATGCTTGTAAATCATTAAAACGGCTAGCACATAGTAGGTCTAACGTTAAGGCTCTCATTATCATCTGATAACGATGGGCAAAATTCTCCTGCTGAACTTGTCACCAGATTTTTTTTTCCTCCTTTATTCCTATCCAATGAATTTAAGGGTTGAAGAAATTTCTCTTGTCTTTGAAATCTCTTACTCATTCAGTGGTCTTGAATAGTTTATCTGTTCTGTTTTTAATTTTCCTTTTAGCAGAAACTATAATTTATTTATTTAGACCACATCTTCTTGCTTCTGAAATTCAACCATTCTGGCTAGAATTAGAACAACAGGCACGCTGGTCAAACGACAGTTTTCTAAAATGACTAAGCAACACACTCATAAGACAGACGTGAACTTACTGATTCCTGAAGGAAAAACATTGGCTCAACAGAACTCTGATGTGGTGTTGGAGCAGGAGGTTAAAAGGCTAATGTGTGTGAATTTGAGATCTATTTTAATAAGGAGGCTCTCCTTAAGATAGTGGGCTCTCAGGTGGCCCTAGTGGTAAAGAACCCGTCTGCCAAGGCAGGAGATGCAAAATAACTCCTTCAGGGAAACTACACATTAATCATATTTGCTTTATTTTGAGCCCCTTGAAAATGCCAATAGTTAGCTGTTTTTAACATAAAAAGTGGCAATTTTACACAATTTAACACAGAATGTTAATATGCATGTTCTTCAGTTTTTAGCAGGAAAAGTAGCATTTTTCTTTTCCTCACTCAGTCCTCAAGTTGCTTCGAGAAATGTTCAATTGTGTAAAGTCAGTATACGACTGGTCGCTATGTTCACTTTAGCCATATTTACTGTGACAAAGTGATCGTTATGAACAAAAGCAAACCCAGGGTACTTATTCATAAGCTGTAATTCTCTGTTCAGTTCAGTCGCTCAGTCGTGTCCGAGTCTTTGCGACCGCATGAATTACAGCACGCCAGGCCTCCCTGTCCATTACCAACTCCCGGAGTTCACTCAGACTCACATCCATCGAGTCAGTGATGCCATCCAGTCATCTCATCCTCTGTCATCCCCTTCTCCTCCTGCCCCCAATCCCTCCCAGCATCAGAGTCTTTTCCAATGAGTCAACTCTTCACATGAGGTGGCCAAAGTACTGCAGTTTCAGCTTTAGCATCATTCCTTCCAAAGAACATCCGGGGCTGATCTCCTTTAGAATGGACTGGTTGGATCTCCTTGCAGTCCAAGGGACTCTCAAGAGTCTTCTCCAACACCACAGTTCCAAAGCATCAATTCTCTGGCGCTCAGCTTTCTTCACAGTCCAAATCTCACATCCATACATGACCACTGGAAAAACCATAGCCTTGACTAGACGGACTTTTGTTGGCAAAGTAATGTCTCTGCTTTTGAATGTGCTATCTAGGTTGGTCATAACTTTCCTTCCAAAGAGTAAGCATCTTTTAAGTTCATGGCTGCAGTCACCATCTGCAGTGATTTCAGAGCCCCAAAAAATAAAGTCTGACACTGTTTCCACTGTTTCCCCATCTATTCTCACACTACGGGCAACTTCTGTCTGGGATCTTAGACAAATACTAGAGTGCAAAATCTAGATTGAGGCTTTTGTGGAGATAAGAGAAAAACAGAAACTGCTGGAGTTAATATCGCCAGATAATGCATTTTTTCTCCAGAAATGCACACCCCAAAGAGAGTATATGCTGTACACAGCTGTGGTAGCATAACCTCTATTTTTCCCCACCATGTGTTCTCAGAAGACTAGTTTCCTTTTTGCCCAACAAAACGTAACTTGATTTCATGTCAGATTTTGATAAATAATTTACACAAGATTTATAATTACTGGAATGCAATACAACATTAAAAAAGGGACTTTAAAGAGCATGCCTTTTCTTTGATGAAGGAAGTAATAAACATGTATATATATGGATAGCTTCATTGACTCAACGGACATGAGTTTGAGCAAACTCCAGGAAATAGATATGTGTATGCTTGCATGTGTGCTAAAATGATTCAGTCGTGTCTGACTCCGTGTGGCCCTGTGGACTGTAGCCCGCCAGGCTCCTGTGTCCATGGGATTCTCCAGGCAAGAATACTGGGGTGGGTTGCCATTCCCTTCTCCAGGGGATCTTCCTGACTCAGGACCCAAGGATCAAAGCTGGGGCTCCTGCATTGCAGGCAGGCTCTTTACCACTCAGCTACTTGGGAAGCCCGGCTCTGCTCAGCAGCATGAAGGAATTATAAAAGAAACAAAAACTACGTTAAGTCAGGTTTAAGATGGAAAACCAAATAAAATTATAGATACACGTTAAAAAACATTACCTAGCCTTGACCAAATGAGCTTTATCATTGTTAAAAAGAGATAAGTTGTAGTGCAAACGACCTGTCATAAATTCAAGTGATTTTTGTCAGTGAGGAAACATGTTTCTTGCTGTTTTATGGACAGATGAAGCAGGAAACAATCTCAGCATCCTGCCCTTGGCAGTTTCAGAAGCAGCCACAACAGAAAGTGTCTGAATAGCTAATACTTTGGGGATGATTCAAAAGTGCCATTAAAGACAGCTTTGCATTAGAGTGTGAAAACAGTAAGCATGTTATCCCACCAAAAAAAAAAAAAAAAGAGGGTGAGAGTGGGTTTATTTCTGTTGTAAAAACTGACAGTCTTTGTATACTGGGTTCCTTCATCAAGGCTTTCCACAATTGCTTCTGCCATGCCAAACATTCTTCTATTTTGTTGTAATTAAAATATATACAGGGACCTTCTTGGTGAAGCAGTGGTTAAGACTTTGTCTTCCAACACAGGGACTGCAGGTTCAATCCCTGGTCAGGGAGCTAACATCCCATATGCCTAGAGGCCAGAAAATCAAAACATAAAACAGAAACAGCATTGTAACAACTCCAATAAAAAACTTAAAAAAAACTGGTCCACATAAAATACATACAGACTTAAAGAACATAGTCTTACAGTGAACAGTAGAGCTTTGGGAAATGTTTTCTGCGTCCTAAGCAGCATTTAGTAGGAAAGAATTGACAGGGAAGAAAAGCAAATAAAAGGGTCAGATTGTTACAACATGTTGATTCGAAAAGGTTTATATAAAACATTTTAAAGGTCAGAGAAAGGTTTGAGTAGGTCTCACTACAGAATTTAAATGGGTTAGTTGCTCAGTTGTGTTTGACTCTGTGACTCCATGAACTGTATAGCCCATCAGGCTCCTCTGGCCATGGGATTTTCCAGGCAAGAATCCTGGAGTGGGTTGCCATTTCCTTCCCCAAGGGATTTTCCTGACCCATTGATCAAACCCGGGTCTCTTACATTGTAGGTAGACTTTTTTTTTTTTTTTTTAACCACCTGAGCCACCAGGGAAGCCTTGCAGAAATTATGTTTCAGGTAAAATTGTCAATCAGCATTAAGCTCATAGGGAAGAATCAAAGTGAACAGTCCCCCTAACCCAGCACTCCAAAGGGGAGGGAAGTGCCCTGATCCCCAGGTAAGGAACCTATGTCTGTAGCCGACCTTTGCCCCATCGTCTCACTGAGGGTGATGGCTGTGTCTCAGTTCAGCCTTCTGGCATTCATAAGCTGCCTACTTTCTCTGTCTGCCTATCCATCTGTGCAAATGGGATTCGGTGTGATTTTAAACCCATCTGAAAATGAAATTCAGTTGCAAGGTAAGAACTGTGAATAGAAGTGAGCAAGTGGAATAAAAAGGTGTTGATATGGTAAATTAAAAGTTGACTTCACACCAATGGTTCATTTTAATATGAAATTAACCCATGGCTGCAAAAACTCTCATATAACAGGTGATTCCCCATCACCAGTGTACCTGTGAATCTGAAAACTAAGACCTTATGCAAAACCAGATGCACTTCAGGTCACAGACAAGGTGACAGAATTCTTAGTGGGTGTTAGGCTACCTATCTCTGTCTTTTTCTACTTAAGGAACACATAAAATAGCCTTGATTTCAAGCACAGAAAGCAGCTCCCTTCATTTGGTTGCAATTTCTTAACATGTATCATAAGTTAGACTTGATGTAGTTGAGTTTAATTTCAGCTGTGTGTCTACCACAACCTCTGTTGAATTAAATTAGAGGATCTCTTTCAAAATTATCTTAGGTAGCTGCTATGTGATTCTAGAACAGAAACTGGTAAGGTGAAAGACCCAGCCTTTTTATGTGTAGAGAAGAAAAAAAAAAAGAGAGGAAAAATGTTCACGTATCTGACAGGCTGCCTAAATAAAACTTGTATTAGTTTAAATAAATCAAACCATTTAGGAACTAATGACTTATGAGGTCTTCGCTGAGAGTCACTCCGCAAACCTGACCAACCCCCACTCACTTACATCCACTTTGCTGGCCTAGCAAACATCTCTATGAAGCTAATTCATTTTGGTTTTCTTAAAGTATCCAATTTTTTAGATCTTATAAATAAAATGAATATTAATATTTGAAAGAGCAGCAGGAGTTATATTTGATTGTTCAAAGGAGCATCAAAATGCATGCTTAATGCGGAGTCCACTTAGGGTACTCTAAATATAATTGCTGGCGTTTGTCCAGCTACAGGAAAAAAGAACTTGGGGAGGAGAGTACATACTGCTTATTTTAATTAGTTGAAATTATGTGGTTCAATAAAGCATGGCAGTCTGCATAATGAGAGGAGAGCCCCACGTTTATGGGAGAATTATTGGTGACAAAAAGGCTGGCAGTGTGCATGTTTTACTGAAACAGTTGAAAGCCACTGTTTTATCTTTTCATTCATAATTTCCTGCAAGGCCTTTTAAAAATAAACTGATATCAAGCAAGAGAAGACAAGCAGGGAAGAGTGCTTTTTTATTTTCTCTGTTTAGCAAAGATGAAGATAATATGCTTGCAGTATTTCTGAAGATGATCTAAAAGTTGCCAGCAATTCTGTGTCTCTCATTCTCACTTCACTTCCTCTTTTTTCCTTTCTCTCTCTCTTTGATTTTTTAATAAACGTTATAAATATATATGCATATATATATATATATATATATATATATTATATTACATGGGTGCTTAGTTACTCAGTCTTGTCCAACTCTTTTCAACCCCATGGACTGTAGCCTGCCAGGCTCCTCTGTCCATGGGGATTCTCCAGGCAAGAATACTGGAGTGATGTACATAGATAAATAAATATATATATATATATATATATATATATACACACACACATACTTGTTTTTTCTTTTATTAAAAACAAGTCTTTATGAAGCATTTGAAATAGAAAAAAAACGAAACAAAAGAAAGAAGCATTATAAAAATAAGTGATTATTTATCCGTATTTTCTTCTGTCCCCTTTTCTTTATTTAGAGTATAACAAGGTGCTTAATTAATAGGCAGCACTCTATAATTTTAGTTAAAATATTTCGTTTAAACTGTATTTTAGAAAGACAGCTGAACTGTATTTGACATTGACTGAGGGAAAAAAGCATTTTTTCCCAATTGTTGATATTGTTGTTTAGTCACTAACTCATGTCCAAATCTTACAACCCCACTGAAAACTCACTGTAGATTGGCAGAAAGACTTGTTTCACCAAGTCTCTAAGAGAAACCCCACATGGAATCAGAGGGGAAGGGAAGAAAAGAGATCAAGTCAGTACCTGCGCGGTGGAAAGACACCTGGAAAAGGAGGGAGAGGCACGAATGGAGACCCACCCCCCAGGAAGTGAGCAGTTTAAGGCCTGTCTTGGGCACCTCAGCCTTGAGGTCCCACACCGGAAACAAATCCCCTTGGTTGGTTAGAGGACAGGTAGGATCAACAGGAGGACTGTGAGAAGCTTAGATTCCCCAGATGAGTGTGCCCATCCTTGTTTACGCAGAAGTAGGGGGGAGACTAGGTTAGAACTGCGCCCGACACTTAGCCCCTCCCCGCGGTTGCCCAGGCAGACACCCCAGCCCGAGCCAAGCCCCACCCCAGCCTTGCTTCACGATGCAGGTACACGCGGGAATAAGGGCCGCTGTGGCGGAGGGCGACAGTGGCAGCTGAGACCCAGAGTGGCGTCTGAGCTGGAGGCAGGGCACTGACCCAGGCAGAACATCAGAAGCAGTCCGGTCTCTGAGCGCAGAGGGATCTCTGCAGCCTGAGCCCAGGCCCACGGCGGGGCCTGCACCCGCCCTTCCTGCTCCAGCAGGGCTCCCCTCTGGGCTGACAGCCGGTGCCGACAGGGAGAGCACACACTTAGAAGGAATGAGAGGGCTATGAAAGGAATTCGAAAAAGAAGAGCAGACAAAGGATGAAGAGGAAATACATATAATAGAGATCCAAAAAAAAGAAGCAATAAGGAAACTCAATGAAACCAAGAGCTGTCTTACGTAGAGAAACAAAGCTGATTAAACTTTAGCCAGGTTCATCAAGAAAAAAGAAAAACTAGGGAGCACAAGTAAAATAAGAAACGAAAGGGGAGAAATAACAACTGATATTACAGAGATACAAAGAGATCCTAAGAGAATTCTATGAACAGTTACATGGACAGCCTATATACAGCCTGTACACTGTTGCTGTCCAACAGTCAGGAAATTGGACAACCTAGAGGAAATGGACAGATTTTAAGAAACATATAACCTCCCAATACTGAATCAGGAAGGAATGGACATGTAATTTAATTTGTAAAAACAGAAAACAGAAAAAAAACTTCCCAGCAAATGAAAGTGCAGGACTAGAGGATTTTGCAGGGGAATTCTATCAAACGTGGAAAGTGGAGCTGTCACCTACCATTCTCAAACTACTCTATAATTATTGAAGAGGACGCAACCACCCTAAATTCATTCTGTGAGGTCACCATAGCCATAATACCAAAACCAGACAAAAACACTTAAAAAATGTATTGGCCAATGTTTCTAAAAAACATAGATACAAATATCCTCAACAAAACATTAGTGATACAAATCCAATAATATATAAAAAGGATTATACATCATGATCAAGTGGGATTTTAATTTATTCCAGGGATATGAGGATGATTCAGTTTCTGCAAATTAACCAGTGTGATACACCCTACAAGTAACAAGACATAGAAATCACATGATTATCTCATTTGACAAAATTTAACATACATTCATGCTAAAACCCTTCATCAAAGTTGGTATAGAAGTAACAGATTTCAACATAATAAAGACCATTTATGACAAACCCACAGCTAACATCATACTCAATGGTGAAAAGCTGACAGCCTTGGCTCTAAAATCAGAAAGAAGACAAGGTTCATGCTTAACACTTCTATTTGACATAATATTAGAGGTTTTAGCCACAGCAATCAAAAAGAGAAAATAAAGGCATCCAAATTGTATGGGGAAAGTAAAAATGTCATGATTTGCAGATGATATGATACTATGTTTAGAAATTCCAGAAGTCTCCACTAAAAAGCTATTAAAACTAATATGTGAATTCAGTAAATTTGCACTAAGATTCATATATGGAAATCTGTTGCTTTTCAATACACTTTAACTATCAGAAAAAGAAAGCAAGGAAACAATTGATTTGAAATTGTACCAAAAAAAAAAATATCTAGGAATAGACTTAAGGAGATGACTTAAGGAGTATAGACTATAAAAAATTGATGAAAGAAATTGAAGATTATACCAAGAAACAGAAATATACCCTGTGCTTTTGCATGGAAGGAATTAATATTGTCAAAATGGCCATCATACACAGAGCAATCTACAGATTTAAAACAATCCTTAACAAAATACCCATGACATTTTTCACAAAACTAAAACAAGTAATCCCCAATTCGTATGGAACCATTAGTTCAGTTCAGTCACTCAGTCATGTCCGACTGTGACCAAATGGGCTGCAGCAGGGCAGGCTTCCCTGTCCATCACCAACTCCCAGAGCTGACTCAAACTCATGTCCATTGAGTTGGTGATGCCATCCGTCCCCTTCTCCTCCTGCTTTCAATCTTTTCCAGCATCAGGGTCTTTTCTAATGAGTCGGTTCTCCACATCAGGTGGCCAAAGTATTGGAGTTTCAGCTTCAGCATCAGTCCTTCCAATGAGTATGGAACTATAAAAGACCCCAAATTGCCAAGGAAATCTTGAGGAAAAGTAACAAAGAACATCAAGTTGCCAGTTTTAACACCTCCATCCAAACCTGTAATCCATGGGTAACATTGTGTGAAATACATTATTCCTAAGGGTTTAAGCATCACTATGAACAAAGCTAGTGGAGGCGATGGAATTCCAGTTGAGCTATTTCAAATCCTGGAAGATGATGCTGTGAAAGTGCTGCACTCAATATGCCAGCAAATTTGGAAAACTCAGCAGTGGCCACAGGACTGGAAAAGGTCAGTTTTCATTCCAATCCCTAAGAAAGTCAATGCCAAAGAATGCTCAACCTTCACAAAACAAGAATGAGAGACAGTAAAAATAATGATAATTTAGATTAACTGTTTGGAATCCCTTCATAGTTTCTGTACAATGTTTAGTATTCTCAGTACATTATTAGGTATGAAATTTGATTTAACTTTTAAGATTAAAACAAGTAAAATATTTTAAATGTCCAAATGTATTGATCATGTTATTTAAAAGTCACAGTGTAAGATAGTGATTTACACTATCTTACATTTTTCTAAGCAATATTACAACATGTTCAGTGTTATCTACCTACCTGCCCATAACCTACCCTCTCCACCTACTCACCCACATAAACATTTACTTATTTTCAAACTGTAAGAACTGTCTGGGATGGTATTTTTGCCTTCTTGGATTGTATTCAGTTTTTTGAGTGAGCCACATATAAAAGTGATCAAAGTGACTGAGTTAATATATGTGTTCCTTAACCTCAGAAGTGTCAAGAGACATTGAGAATCTAAAAATTTGTGTGATGACTAAAACTTTTACTTAAAAAAAAAAAAATCCCACAGTTAGGTTGGGGAATTTTTCAAAGAGATTAAAAACTCTTTCAAGAGGGAATTGGAAAACAGTCTGCTACTTCTCTTATTATATAAAAATTATTTATTGTTGATATCAACTTATCTCATGAAAGACTGCAAAGTAATTTTTAATATTTCATTATGTTTAAGTTCAATTAGAAAATTCATAGTGCTTGGCTGTACTGTACCATAATGACACTGACTTTTTCTGTTCTTCCCTAATCACAGTATCTTTAGCCCTTACCAGACTGCCAAGAAAAAGGTAGAAGCCCCATATATATTCAATGAATTATTAAAGGAATTATTTCTCTCTTTTTCACTGTTCAGACACATAATTACATTTTAATTTAAAAAATAAAGCAATTACCTGCCAGATAATAGTTACAAACTTTTTACTATTCACTTGCATAAAAATAAATAAAAATATTGTCCATACTCTAGATATGTATCATTTATATACAGGTGGTTGGTGATGGTGGTTTAGTCGATAAGTCATGTCTGACTCTTTTGCAACCCCATGGACTGTAGCCTGCCAGGCTCCTCTGTCCATGAGATTTCCCAGGCAAGAATACTTGAGTGGGTTGCCACTTCTTTCTCCAGGAGAATCTTCCCCATCCAGGAATCGCACCCATGTCTCTAGCATTGCATGTGGATTCTTTACTGCTGAGCCATCATGGAAACCCCCATTTATATACTTAAGGCCAAATGCGGCTTCCCTGGTGGCTCAGTGGTAAAGATGTGCCTGCCAGTGCAGGAGACTCAGGTTCCATCCCTGATCCTGTAAGATGCCCTGGAGAAGGAAGTGGCAACACACTTCAGGATTCTTGCCTGGGAAATCCCAGGGACAGAGGAGCCTGGTGGGCTACAGTCCACGGGGTTGCAAAAGAGTCAGACACAACTCAGCAACCGAAACAGCAACAACAAACACCAAACACCAAACATATTGATATTTATTGACTCTTGACCTTTAAAACCCATTGCACTATCAATAATTCTCCCTTCCTGTAATCGTTGTTACTAATTTAAAAAAAAAGTTTTATTGCTTCAATCACAGGTAATAGCACAACTAATTGATGGGAGATGCTTTTCTAAAAGTGGTTCAATTTGTTTGATTGGGTTAATTATCCTTATTTTCCTTGACCACTTCCATGTTAATTCTTGTCTGAGAGTAATGACTGCTGCTGTTGAGAAAGGGCTAGTTTGGCATGTGGATCTCATGCCTGCCTCAGCCTTCAGAATACCGGCACTCCTAGCAGATGGTTCAGTTCGTTGCACGGGTGGAATCCACCCCAGTAAACACCCCCTTTGCTTTTCACTTCGGGGTGGCCAAAAGTCAGCAAGGGAAGGTTTCCACGTGACTTCCGGGTTAAAGCGCTAACAGATTTCAGTTCCTGTGCTTATTTTTGGTGCAGAGTAGATGAGAGAGGGCGTGTAAAACTGCAAAGAGCCGAAGACTCCGGGCCGACGTGTTGTTCTTCGGCATTCCCTAGGTCCTATCTTTAACATTTGTTTCTTGACCTGACCTCGCCCAGCCCAGGGTTGAGGTTCTGAGCAGTTCAGTAGTGTAGGGGGTCTGCCCTTCTCAAAAGGTCCTGCCGGGTCCCTCTGGGAGACCCGTTCATTCAGGAGGTCTGAGAACAAGAGCCTTTTCATAACCTCAATTACCACAGGGTCAATAAGCAAGCGGGCGTTTCCAGTGGTCCCCGGCCTGCCTGGCAAGCAGCTGTGGCCAGAGAGCTCCTCTGAAACCAAGTTAAACCGTCATCAGTGTCTGTCTCCTAATGATAGCAGCCACAGAGGATATTTTCTGATAATTGGCTTTTTGAGCAACCAGACCTAGGATCTGACTCTTGAACAAATAAAGCCTTGTCAGGATTAAACCCCCATTAGTAATTCATAAGAAATTTCTGTCAGGATTGTGTGTGTGGTTTCGATAGAACAAAAGAACATTAATTTCCTGACTACAAGACCTCATCTGCTTTACATTTATTCATGTATTTTACTTTGAAAAAAAAGGTATATTGCATCTTTCTAATAAATATATTTATGGTCTGCCATGAGATTCATGCATAAGAATTGAAAATTACCATGAAGCTGATGGCATCCTGTCAATTGATTGAGAATCTTTCAATCTCTTTAGTACTCAGGCATTCAGTGAGGGTTTGCTGTAGGTCACAATATGGTATGAAAAGGGCATTAGGATGAAACAAATCCAGGGATCCGCTTAGATTAAAAACAATGTTCAGCTCGGCAAAATCTGAGTGAGAATGTTTCAAATCAAAAGTGAAAACTAAAGCAAATGGTTTAACTTAAAGTCTACTATATAGCCTTATTAAGGAACTGAATGTGTTGTAGTCACAACCGTTTGGATGTTTATGATATATTATAAACATACATGTTTTATGCATTATGAAAGCCTCCTTTGATCTCTCCTGAAAACCGCAAGACCCTACTGACGGTTGCTTTAGCTTGACAGTTTTTTGGAGAAAATCCATTAAGGCACACAGAAAATCACATGCTATCATTTTGAAATAATTTATTCCAGTGGGGGGTGATGCTTTGCCTCAGATAGTTGGTGAATTTAAACTGGAACTTTTTACTTATTAGTAACAATATAATTGTATGTGTGTCTCAAAGTTGTACAAAATGTTTAGGAATGTTTATTGCTAAATATTTAAAACTTGCCTGGTGGCTCAGATGGTAAAGAATCTTCCTGCCATGCAGGAGACCTGGGTTCAATCCCTGGGTTGGGAAGATCCCCTGGAGGAGGGCATAGCAACCCACTCCAATATTCTTGCCTGGAAAATGCCCATGGACAGAGGAGCCTGGTGGGCTACAGTCCACGGGGCCGCAAAGAGTTGGACATGCCTGAGCGACTAAGCAAAGCACGGCACATTTAAAATTTAAGTGGTACACACACAAAATACTGATCCATCGTTTTCTTTAGTATGCTGGCTTCTCCACCTGGTAATAAAGAAGTCTCCATTTATACCTTGCATCTTGTTCTTTAAATCATTTCCTATAATGAGAGTCCTCTCCGTAGCCTTGGCTTATTCCCATGGATCCAGGCACCGGTTTACGCTGTGCCGTGTCTCTAGTGCCTGGAATAGTGTCTAACACATACAGCTGCTCGAGCAAAGTTTGTTAAAGAATGAATATCTAACTTTGTGTATTAACAAAACAGCGAAAAAGCTACTGGTCCATGTTGATGGTGATGGAAAGGCTGAAGATCTCTTGGAAATAATTTGGGAAAGTTGTGATAATAGTATTACCCTTATGTGTTCAGTTGCCTCAGTCATGCCCTACTCTTTACAACCCTATGGACGGCAGCTCACCAGACTCCTCTGCCCGTGGGATTTCCTAAGCAAGAATACTGGGGTGGGTTTCCATTTCTTTCTCCAGGGGATCTGCCCAACCCAGGAATCGAACTTGAGTTTCCTGTGTCTCCTGAAATGCAGGTGGATTCTTTACCACTGAGCCACCAGAGAAGCCCCATAACCCTTATAACTCTGAGAAATGTATAATGTAGGATTCTAAAGACTTGCCTTTCCAGGCTTGTATTAATCTAGTCATATATATGAAAGATATTTCTAAGAAGACAAGAATAATTGTATAGACACAAACCATTTCTTAATTTCAAGCAAGTTTTAGACTTTTCAGCTACGTAAATAAACGCAGTCTGGGAGAAAAAATTAATGTGCTTTCAAAGATCAAAAATGAACTTTGATCTTGATGGCAGATATGGCCAAGCAAGTGTCTCTGTCCAAAAAGGGATCCTTTATAGCACCTTGTCAAAACAAAACCTTAATGACCATCTCTTAATTCCGACAGTTAGCATATATCATCGGAGAAGGCAATGGCACCCCACTCCAGTACTCTTGTCTGGAAAATCCCATGGGCGTTGGAGCCTGGTGGGTTGCAGTCCATGGGGTCGCTAAGAGTCAGACAGGACTGAGCAACTTCACTTTCACTTTTTACTTTCATGCATTGGAGAAGGAAATGGCAACCCACTCCAGTGTTCTTGTCTGGAGAATCCCAGGGACGGGGGAGCCTGGTGGGCTGCGGTCTCTGGGGTCGCACAGAGTCGGACAAGACTAAAGCGACTTAGCAGCAGCAGCAGCAGCAGCAGCATATATCATTTAGACAGAAAGTTAAAACTAGAAAAGAAAATTTGAGTTTTCTATGTAATAATTAGCCATCATGTATATTATGTAATTCTCACTACTACCCATGAGCAATGAATTAAGAAAGGAAAACCACCTTTATTGATCACAATATAAGGGCAAGCACATGTTCTAAGGATTTCCCTGACAGTCCGTAAGACTGTGCTTCCAATGCAAGGGGCGTGTGTTCCATCTCTGGAACTAAGATCCCACATGCCACATGGCCAAAAAAGCACACAGTTCGAAAAGTTATATATATGTATATATGTAGAGGCAGGGAGAGAAAAAAGAGAGTAAATAGAATGAAGAGAAAGTGAGTTGGGGTGGGAAGATGAAGAGGTGAGGAGAGGATAAAGTGCTTGGAGAAGATTTCCCCAGGGACTACAACTCTTTGGCGATTAGAACCGAAGGTGCAAGACATGACCCTGACCTCTTGCAGTCTAAGCAGGGATGGTGAGCATCAAGTCATGAACTGAGGTGATATATCCCTGAATACATGATATATTTGGGCTTCCCTGATAGCTCAGTTGGTAAAGAATCCACCTGCAATGCAGGAGACCCCGGTTCGATTCCTGGGTTGGCAAGATCTGCTGGAGAAGGGATAGACTACCCACTCCAGTATTCTTGGGCTTCCCTGGTGGCTCAGCTGGTAAAGAATCTGCCTGCAAGGCAGGAGATCTGGGTTCAATCCCTGGGTTGAGAAGATTCCCTGGAGAAGGGAGAGGCTACCTGCTCCAGTATTCTGGCCTGGAGAATTCCATGGACTGTATAGTCCTTGGGGTGGCAAAGAGTCAGACACGACTGAGCAACTTTCACTTCACTTCACTTCCATGATATATTTACACCAGAAGATGCTGGTGAAGCAGCTGATGGAGAAGGAGGGACAGGGGAGTTGGAGGCATTACCAGGACCACTCTGATCCCCAGTCTGTCTCCTCTGTTGGCCAGCGGTGGTGCAGAATCCAGGACAAGCCTTCTCATCCTGAGCACGCCGGGCTCTGCCCCACACACTTAACTCGTCACAAGCCTGAAGGATAGGTTGGTCTCCATTTGGCAGCTGAGAAAACTACAGTTTTACAAGACATAAACCATAGCTAATCCATGACCTACCTATGAACAATCCATACCTGTTGATCGCAAAGTCCGAGGTCTTGAGAAGTGTTACAGAGAGCAGGCTCAGGCCATGTCTACAGACACATGCGTATGTGTGCATTTCCTTGACAGTTCCTATGGCTCATATTTGGCTTCAAAAATGCAACTTAAACTTATTATGGTTTTTATGTTCATTTTCTATTGCTGAATAACAAGTTACCACAAACTGAGAGGTTATAACAGCAAACATTTATTATCTCATTTCTGCATGTCAGTGTCTGGGTGTGGTTCAGCTGGTTCACAGCCTCTGGCTTCAGGAGGCTGCAATCAAGGTGTCATCTGTGGCTTCAGTCTCCTCTGAGGCTTGGGTCCTCTTCCCCACTGTTGGCAGAATTGAGTTTCTTGTGGCTGTGGGACTACAATCCTCAGCTTCTGGAGACTCCACCATGCTCTTCCCTGTAGCTCTCTCTAGACCATGCAGTGTGGTTTTTGAGGCTGAAAGGAGAGTGGGTCTCACTTCTTTGGCTTCTGACCCCTTGCCCACTTTTGAAACACTCACCTGATTAAGTCAGAGCCACCTAGGATAATCTCCCTCTGATTAACCACTGACGAAGGACCTTCGTTATAGCTGCAGAATGCCCTCATCTTTGTCATGCAAGTAATATAACCAGGAGAGATCTCTCTTCCCGTCGTTGCCTTATTTTCTTAGAATCAAGTTAAGGTGGTGCCCAGACTCAAAGACAAGGCGAGGGCATGCCACATCTGCAGTTCTCTGAGACTTCCATGTATTAGACAATACAAATCGTGTAGGACTTGGCTTCCTGCATAAGCCTCATACTTCCATGTCACCTGCCTCGTTCAGGGATGCATTTGACTTTGTAGATGCTTAGTTGCTAGTTGAACATGATAGGGGTGTAGCAAGGTACCTGGATTTTAAAACATTGTCTTAGAGGAAAAAAATAGTGATTTTTAAATACACTTGTAAAGAGTGGTTTCTTCTTATCTTTGACCTAGTTGGTTGTCAAAACAAAAGTAGCAATCTTGGTATTATGGGAAGAGGGCACTTTCTTTGTCCGAATGAATGCATATTTTGATTCTTATAGCTATGTTTGGCTCTCAAAATCTCAAAATAGCAAACATCAGGCAATTCCTTCTAATGTTTCTAAAGCGAGGACCTTGTATCACCTGTTATCACCTGGACACTTGCTGGAAATGCAGAATGCTGGTCTTCATGCTAGACATACTGAATCAGACTATGTTTTGTGACAATACCTAGGTGAGTTCTGTGCACGTTAATATTTGAGAAGTACTATTACTATCTAGTTTACATGTTCTCCCATGCATCTGCACCTTTGAATATCCATTCCTTGTTGATTTTAAACAGAGTACATAGGAAAACATTTAAGTTCTTTTAGGTATTTAGTAATATCTACATAGACATGCTCAACAAAGTTTGGGATCCCACAAAGTTGAGAATAGGAGGACAGCTATAGCCTCCTATTTTCCTCTTTATTCTCCTATTTTCATGTCCTCCCTGAAGCCGTAGACCTTCCTTCCCCTTTTCCACTTCAAGTAGAGAGAGAAAAAATTTAGATTAAGCAAAAAAAAGTCAAACTGGAAATACCTTACTGGCCAGAGGTAAATGGGATGAATTAAGGGATATTTTCAGCTTGCCAAAGTAGACTTTTTAACTTCATAAGTTATTAAAAGGAAAGGAAGACAGCATAATATCATAATACCATATAGCTTTCTTCCAATGCAGGCGAGTCTTCGCTTCACAGAGCTCAGCATGGGCTATGACTCATTTTTGATGTGGCACACTGCAATTATTTAAAGTTAAAATTCAAAACATATTTTTGCATGAAAAATTCCTCAGAAACTACAGGAAAATTATATAATAAGTGCCTTAAACATCCAGAATCTCTGGTCTTATGAACCATTAAGTTCAATAAAGATTTTGAACAATAAAAGAAGAAGGAGGGGAGAATTTAATTTTAAAATAGCTTCTTCCCACATTTGATATTCATCAAAGAAATAATGATTCTTGCTTTATTATCTTCTCCATAAATTATATACAAAATTAGTAAGGGTTCAACATAATAATTTTATTTTCACTTTCATGCTCTGAAAGATAAATGTACTCAAAATCAGCTATGTTTTACAAAAAAAAAAAAAACCTATTTGGTTTCATCATGAATCCTCAGTTGTTTGCTTTGCTTGAAGCTAACGCAGATCATTTAGTCAGAACACCTTTAAGTTGCAAATTCACACTGATTTGCCTGTGTCCTTTATAAAATTACCGAAACTACTTCAGCCTCAGTTTCATAGAGTAAAACATTAGTAAAACTTTATAGTAGGGGCTTTCCTGGTGGTTCAGATGGTAAAGAATCTGCCTGCAATGCAGGAGTCCTGGATTCAGTCCCTGGTTTGAGAAGATTCCCTGGAGAAGGAAATGGCAACCCTCTCTAGTATCCCTGCCTGGAGAATCCCATGGACAGAGGAGTCTAGCAGGCTAGTCCATGGGATCACAGAATGTTGGGCATGACTGAGCAACTAACACTTCCACTTCCCTTCAAACCTTTACATAGCTATGGCTAGTCTATTAATATACTGATTAATGTGATGCCTAACAAATAGTAAATGCTTAATAAATATATTGTTGAAGACTTCCCTGGCGGTCCAGTGGTTAGAATCCAATGCTTTTGCCCAAGAAATTGGATTTGACCCCGGATTAGGACACTAGCTGTGTGGCTAAAAACAAAAACCACAAACAGAGCTGCTGTCATTATAGATGGATAAATGCTTACCTCAAAAGCCCGTCTTCTATCACTGTTAAGATATTTGTAAATGAGTAACTTGAGTTCTTTCTTCATTAACAGCTGTCATTTAAGACTATGACAAATATTATCAAATATCCTAATATTGATATATCAAAAGGAGCTCAGTCACTTCCTAATTTCACATTTTGTGCCTTCACTAACATTGAAGTTATCGTCAGGGTAATTGTATTACCCCTGTAAACTTCCATTCTCCTGTGTCATTTTATTAAGATTTTTTGTTTTTTCTTTTTGGCCACATGACATGGCTTGTGGGATCTTAGTTCTCTGACCAGGGATTGAACCCTTGCCCCCTGCAGTGGGAAGTGTGGGGCCCTAACCCCTGGATGGCAAGCGAATTACTAGAAAATTTTAAAAGGAAAAACAAACAACAAAAAAACTAACAATACTGTTGAATTGTAGTTATTTTGTGAGCAGTGAGTAATGTTTCTGTATTATGAGCAGTGAGAATAATTTAAAAAAAATATGATTTCACCAATGATTTTCATATCACTATTTCTGTGTAAAATGAAAAACAAATTTTTTTCTAAATTAGTTTGGTTTGGATTTGACCAGCAAGTATATATTATATCTTTGTTCTATGATAGATTTCAAGGAGATGTAATAGAAGTTTAAACATGATCTCTGCCCTAAGGTATGTAATGCCCAAAGAAGAGCAAATTAACACACATCAAACAACAGGGAGTCCAGGACAGAACGGCTTAAAGAACCTCATTTTCATAAGCCACATCGTTTTGTGCCAAATTTTGTAAAGCAGACAGAAAAATCTGTGGAAGCACAGAAATGAAAATGAAAGAACTTGAAAAAGAATACATACGTGTATATGTATGGCTGAGTCCTGTTGCTGTCCACCTGACCATCACAGTCTCAGGAATCAACTCTTTCATTGTCCTTCAGTCACTAAGTCATGTCTGACTCTTTGTGACCCCGTGGACTGCAGCACCTCAGGCTCCTCTGTCCTCCACTATCTCCTGGAGATTGCTCCAATTCATGTCCATTGAGTGGGTGACCCTATTTAAACATCTTCATCCTTTGCCACCCGCTTCTCCTTTTGCCTTCAATCTTTCTCAGCATCAGAATCTTTTCCAATGAGTCAGCTATTCACATCAACTATACTCCGATATAAAATACAAAGTTTTAAAAATGAATGGAAAGTGGCATGATTCTGGTAGTATTATTCATTCACTTACCTTCCCACTTACTACGTATACATCTACACTCAGTTTGCCACTTCATAAGGCCCTTACAACCTTGCAGAAACAAAGGAGAAGAGGAAGATGTAACTTGTTTGCTAAAGCTGGAGTATCAAGGACAAATACAGTGAGGAAGGTTGGAGCATGTCTGGTTCTTGATTATGGTGGAAGATTCTACTGAGTAATACAGTGTATTCTGGAAACTTACCAACATTTGTAGAGGTTCTATTAGCAACCATTGCCTGAAAAGCATAGTGGCCCCCACCTGCCACCTCCCCAGCTCTTTCACTTCTCCAGCCGACTGGACCAGAAGTGCAGCCCAAGGCCAAGTCCACCTGACCTGTCTAAAAGGACTCAGGGGCTTCTAGCTCGTTGTTGGAAACTGACTTGAAGCCGGTGGCTGAGCAATGCCCTTCTCTAACAGAAGGATTTCTCAAGCACAGAGTGTAGAGGGCATGTTCCTTCTGGAACACAAGAGGAGGTTTGTTCTCCGCTGCTTCCCAGCAATGTCCTCATTGAGCGTGGTGGTTTAGATCTTGTGTTCATATTGCATTATGAAAATAGTTACTCCTACCACCCTTCGTTGGAATTTCTCAAGTGTTTTTCTGTATTTTGTAACCAAAGAATCTTGACTAGTGCTGATGTGTAGGATGAAGCCAAGTCATGGTGAGTCAGGAAAGCTGAGCAGAGGAATTGTGTTTAGTTGTAATAAGGAATGACACCATCAAAGCCTTTGAATAGGAACCCGAAGTGATCAAAGTTGTTTTAAGAAAGAGGGAGTTGGCAGTAGTATTCAGGATTGATTAGATGATCCCAGAATCATATAAGCCAGCTTAGGGGTTCATGCAGCGTATGGAGAATCAGATTTGTAAATGTGATATACATTTATTTAGATGTGATACACATCTAGATAAAATTAATACTCATTATTACAGAAGTAACAGCTACCAGATGATGAGAATTTATTAAACACCAAGCACTGTACTTGCTAAGAACTTTAAGTATATTAATGCATTCTATTTTTACAATCAATATTACCCTTTTATCTTATAGCAATTTAATAAGTTTAGCAAGAACAAACATTTGGTTCAGTTCTTCAACAGGGACTTAAACCCAATTCTATCCTGTACCAAGAACCATTCCCCTTCATTTCCCAGATTTTCAATAAAATGGACATGATTGTAACATACATCTTATCTCACATCCTAGAACCTGGTTTAGATGCTGGCATGTAAAAGTGAACCACCGTGGCACTCTGAGAAGTTCATACCAACTGCAGTGCTTTTCCAAGGAACATTACCAAAAAATCTTTGTGTATGAAGTTTTTGTCATTTTATGTAAAACAATAGAACGCCTTAGGATAATTGGCTCAAAAAACTTCGAATGTAATTATCATGTGTAATTATCACATCTCCAGAGAAGAACAGCATTTACAAAGAAAAACATTTAATTACGCTTATTTGAAAGAGTTTTCTTGAAATAACAGGCAAGACCACAAAGGGAGACCAAGGTTGTAGAAAAGCAGGTGATGGGAGGGGTTAAGTAAAGACTCCAGTTCTGGAGGACGTGACAAACTCAGAGTAGGTGCTTGAGTTCTCTTGGGAGTGGGTACAAGCATGAGAAGGGACATGCGTGAGTCTCAAAATCTATCATGCAGCTCTATGAAGGAGTCCTTATGAGCCAAAACTCCAATACTTTGGCCACCTGATGTGAACAGCCAACTCACTGCAGAAGCTCTCTCACCTCCAATCTGGCCAGAATTTATACTTAGATTCTGGGCTTTGATCACCTTTATAGATGCCCCAAACCAAGAATGGCCATAGCTACTCAAAAAAATACAAGTGAAAAAAATTAAGATAGCTATAGAATATATGCAACAACAACCAAACCAGACAACCTAGAACAGGAGGTACGATTAATACACCAGATAGATTATGAATAAAATAATACAACCCAAGAATGATAAATATCTTTTAGTGAAAAGAACCAGATATCTTAAAAATGAACAAAGAACAAATATTAATCAGCTTCAGAATTTGCAGCTTAACAGAGATAAGTCTTAAAACTTATTTAGATTGAAAAATAGGAGGTTCCCTGGGGGCTCCGGGGCAAAGAATCCACCTGCCAATGCAGGAGACACAGGTCTGATCCCTGATCCAGGAAGATCCCACACGCGGATGATCGACTAAGCCCGTGCACCACAGCTACTGAGCCTGTACTCTAGAGCCTGTGCTCTGCAGGAAGAGGAGTCACCACAGTGAGACGCCTGAGCACCAGAGCTGGAGAGTAGCCCCCGCTCGCCACAACTAGAGAAAAGCATGTGCAGCAAGGAAGACCCGGCCCAGCCAATCATAAATATAAATAAATACACAGAATGTTTTAAAAAGATTGAAAACAATACATGTGCCCTACTGTCAAGAGCTTAAAGATAATAAAACCTAGGTACTTCAGTAGCACCCGAAGCACTTCGAACGATACGGATTCTTGGGCTTCATCTCTAGTCATTACGAAGTGAGAGACCCCTGGTAATTACGGAGAAAGACAGATTCAGACAGGATTTCTCAAGAAACCCACTACTGATGTTTGGGGCTGGATACTTTATTGTGGACACTCAGTGATGCATTATAAGGTGCTTAGCAGCATCTCTGTCCACCATACTCTAGTCAGTAGTACCACATCCCCTCCCTTTCCCCATTCGCCTACTGATGGCAATCACAACATCCTTCAGGTATTGCCAAGTCGTCCCTGAGACACAAGTATGCCCGGGGAAGAACCCCTAGATTAAAAAGTGATCTCCTCTTTCCTGGGCGTTTTTCATGATTATGTCAGGCCAGTGTTTCCTATTTTATGACTCTTGCCTTCTTAATGAAGAAGTCATAAACTCCATCTCCTCTCTTCCCTCAAAGCAGTATTGTGCATGGTACCTAACCCATACCAGTAAGAGAGACCAGCACAGGACTCCGGATCTTTAGAGGGAAATGCTGGGAAGTAGCCATCACATTGGCTCCACAGTCCATCCGAGGTGATGGGGGAGCAGCTACGGTGCACACGGCTCAGCTGCCTGGCGCTTAGCTTCCATGATGGAGCTGCTATGCCTGAAGTAGCAATGGGGCAATGTAGAGGCATCTTGTCTTCTATTTAAGAGGCTGCTTCTGGCTCTGCTGCTGCTGCTGCTAAGTGGCTTCAGTTGTGTCTGACTCTATGCGACCTCATAGATGGCAGCCCACCAGGCTCCCCCATCCCTGGGATTCTCCAGGCAAGAACACTGGAGTGGGTTGCCATTTCCTTCTCCACTTCTGGCTCTAGAGACATCAACCACTACCTTGACTTGGTGCCTCAACTGAGCTATCGGAGGCAGACATGATTTGAGTGATTATCTTTTCAGCTCTCCCAAAGAGGCTCATTACAGTACCATGCTACACTCTTAGGAGGGAATTTCATCCATTACATACTACGGAAGCCTTAGCAGATTAGGGCTTAATTGTCACATGGAAAATGGGTTGGAAAAAAAGAAAAACAAAAAACGTTTTCTGCTAAAACCTGCTATTATGATTCTGTTTTTCAAAACTAAAGTGCTTACTGCTAACAACCTTCAATGGAGGAATCATAAACAACTTTAAAATGCAGGTGATTTTCTTTAGCTAGATCTTGAAATATGGTTTAATGATGAATAATTTGCCTATTTCTTGTGTTTAAGTGTTTTCCTAAGTGCTTTTATGAGGACAATACAAGAAATTCTATTTGAGGGGTTCAGTATGGTTGAATGCGATATTGTTTTGTTTGCTTTTTATGACGTCTTATCCAGACTGGCTACATAATTTACAAGGCCCAGTAAAAACCGAAATGCAGAGCTCAAAAACTGAAAATTAAAGATGGCAACAGCAGAATCTTGAAGTTAACGTGGGGTCTTTATCATTTCAAAACACTCCCATGGAGCTGGCAATGTCCTCTTGAGATCATCAAGTCAGACACCATCTTTCAGTTTACATAGGAAGTGGCCAAGACTGAAAAGCTTCATGTATGGTCTCATGGCAATTTAGGAAACAAATCTTGAGAGTCCATCAGTTGGCACATAAAGTTGGTTTGGAATTGCCACTGACCCAGCATCTTTGCTGCCCCTTGGTTCCAGGTGAGCTATTTCAAATCCTAAAAAATGATGCTGTGAAAGTGCTGCACTCAATATGCCAGCAAATTTGGGAAACTCAGCAGTGGCCACAGGACTGGAAAAGGTCAGTTTTCATTCCAATCCCAAAGAAAGGCAATGCCAAAGAATGCTCAAACTACCACACAATTGCACTCATCTCACATGCTAGTAAAGTAATGCTCAAAATTCTCCAAGCCAGGCTTCAGCAATATGTGAACTGTGAACTTCCAGATGTTCAAGCTGGTTTTAGAAAAGGCAGAGGAACCAGAGATCAAATTGGCAACATCCGCTGGATCATGGAAAAAGCAAGAGAGTTCCAGAAAAACATACATTTCTGCTTTATTGACTATGCCAAAGCCTTTGACTGTGTGGACCACAGCAAACTGTGGAAAATTCTGAAAGAGATGGGAATACCAGACCACTTGACCTGCCTCTTGAGAAACCTGTATGCAGCTCAGGAAGTAACAGTTAGAACTGGACAGGGAACAACAGACTGGTTTCATCCAAATTGGAAAAGGAGTACGTCAAGGCTGTATACTGTCATCCTGCTTATTTAACTTATATGCAGAGTATATCATGAGAAACACTGTGCTGGAGGAAGCACAAGCTGGAATCAAGATTGCCGGGAAAAATATCAATAACCTCAGATATGCAGATGACACCACCCTGATGGCAGAAAGTTAAGAAGAACTAAAGATCCTCTTGATTGAAAGAGGAGAGTGAAAAAGTTGGCTTAAAGCTCAACATTCAGAAAACTAAGATCATGGCATCCGGTCCCATAACTTCATGGCAAATAGATGGGGAAACAGTGGAAACAGTGGCTGGCTTTATTTTTCTGGGTTCCAAAATCACTGCAGATGGTAGTTGTAGCCATGAAATTAAAAGAAGCTTACTCCTTGGAGGGAAAGTTATGACCAACCTAGACAGCGTATTAAAAAGCAGAGACATTACATTGCCAACAAAGATCTGTCTAGTCAAGGCTATGGTTTTTCCAGTGGTCATGTATGGATGTGAGAGTTGGACTGTGAAGAAAGCTGAGCGCCAAGAATTGATGCTTTTGAACTGTGGTGTTGGAGAAGACTCTTGAGAGCCCCTTGGACTGCAAGGAGATCCAACCAGTCGATCCTAGGGGAAATCAGTCCTGAGTGTTCATTGGTAGGACTGATGTTGAAGCTGAAACTTCAATTCTTTGGCCACCTGATGCGAGGAACTGACTCATTGGAAAAGACCCTGATGCTGGGAAAGATTGAAGGCAGGAGGAGAAGGGGAGGACAGAGGATGAGATGGTTGGATGGTATCTCTGCCTCGATGGACATGAGTTTGGGCAAACTCCAGGAGTTGGTGATGGACAAGGAGGCCTCATGTGCTGCCGTCCATGGGGTCGCAAAGAGTTGGACACGACTGAGCGACTGAACTGAACTGTCCCGAAAGGGACAAATAGTTTGTGGTGCTGAGTTAGAATTGTCTGTGGAATGACACAGGCGGTATATTATTAATATACACTGAAGCCTTAAAAGATGAAAGGGGCAAAAGTTACACCTGTATATAGATACATATAAATCCTAAAGTTGAATTATGCTAGTGCTAAGCCACTCCCAGGGACAGAGGAGCCTGGTGGGCTGCCGTCTACGGGGTCGCACACAGTCGGACACGACTGAAGCGACTTAGCAGCAGCAGCAGCAAGCCACTGGCAGCACAGTAACGTTTGTTGACATCATTACAACTAACAGTGGATATAACATTATTTATCACTAAAGTGATAAATCTACCTGGTCTAATGAATAGATTCTATAAACTGAGTAGATTCAGTGACGAAGCAGTTTATCCGAGCAGACTATATCATGTCTTGAATATTCTTCCTGGACCTCAAGCATGACTCCCCTTTTTTAATGAGATTCTATTTGCCACAATAGAATAATATTGGATAATATTCACCACAATCCTCATTGTTCAGCTTCCACTCTCTATACTCCTATCCTAATACGGAAGGAAATAATCACTAAGATAAGTCAGATGATCCTAAACTTGTATGTTATAATACTCTACTGGAGTTCAAAATTTTAAGTTAACTTTTTCAAAGAGTAGGGGGATACTTTTCAGCATTAATAACTGTTTGGTGAGTTTAAATTTTTGGATAATACATCATAAATTTTATATGTACAGTTATTTTTTTTAATTAGGAAGGGAATTGACTTAAATTATAAATTAAAGGTATTTTAGTGATTGCTTTGAATACAAGGCTCTAAATAAGAAGCAATGGCTTATTAGTTCCAGTGACAAATTCATTTTATAAATCATACCTTAGTAAAGTAAAGTGAAGTCGCTCAGTCATGTCCAACTCTTTGTGACCCCATGGACTGTAGCCCACCAGGCTCCTCTGTCCATGGGATTCTCCAGGCAAGAATACTGGAGTGGGTTGCCATTTCTTTCTCCAGGGGATCTTCCCAACCCAGGATCGAACCCAGGTCTCCTGCATTGCAGGCTGATGCTTTATCCTCTGAGCCACCAGGGAAGCCTTAAATCATGCCTTAGTAAACACATGGCAAAATCACATAGTCTTAAATTGTTGATATATTATTATACTAATTATCGAGCCTAAAATACGATGTAGTTTTCATGTTTTATTTTTATTTATTTTTTATTCAAAATACTATATTTCCTAAATAATGATGTATTTAAATACTGTAAACTTCACAGGCTTCCCTGGTGGCTCAGCAGTAAAGAACCTGTTTGCAATGCAGGAGACACAGAAACATGGGCCCAATCCCTGGGTTGGGAAGATTCCCCAGGAAGGAAATGGCAACCCACTCCAGTATTCTTGCCTGGGAAATTCCCTGGACCCAGGAACTTAGTGGGCTACAGTCCATGGGATCACAGAAGAGTCGGACACAACTTAGCAACAACAAAGGCATCTATAGAGGAACATACAATGACGGGGATAATGTCACTTTTTTGACATTTATTATGATAAATGATTAATCTGCTAATGCAACCCTTTAACAGATTCTTCCCTATGCCACCCCCCACAAACACACAACTGTATACAAATAATGACCACAAGAGAAAAGCAAGCTAGTTCATTACACTGAGTCAGGAATGACTGCAGAAAAAAAAGTCAGTACAGCCAAGGACTTCTTTTCTTTTTAAACTATGATTTCAACTGGGTTTAAAGAAAAAGTCATCTAGGACATCTCCAATTCTAAAAAAATTCCCCTCCTGGAAGGATGGTTATGCTGACACAGCAAACATTTGCTTTCTGCATTGATTGGCCTGTAATGGCTCAACTTTGATTTCTGGTCTTTGATCTGAACCGTTTGTCCTGTGAAATAGCTATTGGTCATGTCCATCAGAAATAACTGTGGGTATAGGCATTAGAAAAAAAGATAAAATTGACATATAATGCTGTATTAGTTTTAGCTGTACACATAATGATTTGTAATGTGTATATATCATGAAATTATTACCCCAGTAAATTCAGTTGACATCTATCACCACCTATGGTTACAAGTTGTTTTTTTTTTCTTGTGGTAAGGACTTTTAAGATCTACTGTGTTAGCAACAGTAAACCATGGATCTTGATATATTCATTATTTTGTCTCAAATATATCATTCAAAAGGATGAAATTTGGGTATTCATTTAAAATGTTGCTTCTAAGACACTCACTAGTGAACATAATTCAGTAGTCTGAATGTGTATAAAGAAACTTTCATTATTATCAAGAACCCAGGGACTTCCCTGGTAGTCTCGTTACTAAGATTTTGCATTCCCAATGCAGGGGGCCCGGGTTCAATTCCTGGTCAGGGAACTAGATCCCACAGGCCACAACTAAAAAATTCTGCACACTGCAGTGAAGATCAAAGATCCTATGTACCTCAACTAAGACCCCACACAACCAGGTAAATAAATAAAAAATAGAAAAAAATAAGAAAAAAACCAGGAAGACTCTAACACTGAGAGTCTTGGCTTATGCTAAGGGAAATGCTATAATTTGTTAAATTCTTTCTAGAATGTACAGAGACGCACAGAATGAACAGAAAGAAAACAAGGCAATGGGTGAAGCGTAGTTGCCACGGGGCATCCTTTTTGTGAAAATACTGGAGTGGAAAGACCTCCACATTTGTTCGGCAACAAGAAAAACTATTTGAGGTTTTAAATTGGAAGTGGTCAAACAAGAGATGGCAAGAGTGAATGTCGACATTCTAGGAATCAGCGAACTGAAATGGACTGTAATGGGTGAATTTAATTCAGATGACCATTCTATCTACTACTGCGGGCAGGAATCCCTCAGAAGAAATGGAGTGGCCGTCATGGTCAACAAAAGAGTCCGAAATGCAGTACTTGGATGCAGTCTCAAAAATGACAGAATGATCTCTGTTCGTTTCCAAGGCAAACCATTCAACACCACAGTAATCCAAATCTATGCTCCAACCAGCAACGCTGAAGAAGCTGAAGTTGAACAGTTCTAGGAAGACCTACAAGACCTTTTAGAACTAACACCCAAAAAAGATGTCCTTTTCATTATAGGGGACTGGAATGCAAAAGTAGGAAGTCAAGAAACATCTGGAGTAACAGGCAAATTTGGCCTTGGAATAAGGAATGAAGCAGGGCAAAGACTAATAGAGTTTTGCCAAGAAAATGCACTGGTCATAACAAACACCCTCTTCCAACAACACAAGAGAAGACTCTATACATGGACATCACCAGATGGTCAACACCGAAATCAGATTGATTATATTCTTTGCGCCAAAGATGGAGAAGCTCTATACAGTCAGCAAAAACAAGACCAGGAGCTGACTTTGGCCCAGACCATGAACTCCTTATTACCAAATTCAGACTTAAATTGAAGAAAGTAGGGAAAACCACTAGACCATTCAGGTATGACCTAAATCAAATCCCTTATGATTATACAGTAGAAGTGAGAAATAGATTTAAGGGCCTAGATCTGATAGATAGAGTGCCTGATGAAATATGGAATGAGGTTCATGACATTGTACAGGAGATAGGGATCAAGACCATTCCCATGGAAAAGACATGCAAAAAAGCAAAATGGCTGTCTGGGGAGGCCTTACAAATAGCTGTGAAAAGAAGAAAAGCGAAAAGCAAAGGAGAAAAGGAAAGATATAAACATCTGAATGCAGAGTTCCAAAGAATAGCAAGAAGAGATAAGAAAGCCTTCTTCAGTGATCAATGCAAAGAAATAGAGGAAAACAACAGAATGGGAAAGACTAGGGATCTCTTCAAGAAAATCAGAGATACCAAAGGAACATTTCATGCAAAGATGTGCTCGATAAAGGACAGAAATGGTATGGACCTAACAGAAGCAGAAGATATTAAGAAGAGATGGCAAGAATACACAGAAGAACAGTACAAAAAAGATCTTCATGACCCAGATAATTACAATGGTGTGATCACTGACCTAGAGCCAGACATCCTGGAATGTGAAGTCAAGTGGGCCTTAGAAAGCATCACTATGAACAAAGCTACTGGAGGTGATGGAATTCCAGTTAAGCCAATCCAAATCCTGAAAGATGATGCTATGAAAGTGCTGTACTCAATATGCCAGCAAATTTGGAAAACTCAGCAGTGGCCACAGGACTGGAAAAGGTCAGTTTTCATTCCAATCCCAAGGAAAGGCAATGCCAAAGAATACTCAAACTACCGCACAATTGCACTCATCTCACACACTAGTAAAGTAATGCTCAAAATTCTCCAAGCCAGGCTTCAGCAATCCGTGAACCATGAACTTCCTGATGTTCAAGCTGGTTTTAGAAAAGGCAGAGGAACCAGAGATCAAATTGCCAACATCCGCTGGATCATGGAAAAAGCAAGAGAGTTCCAGAAAAGCGTCTATTTCTGCTTTATTGACTATGCCAAAGCCTTTGACTGTGTGGATCACAATAAACTGTGGAAAATTCTTAAAGAGATGGGAATACCAGAACACCTGATCTGCCTCTTGAGAAATCTGTATGCAGGTCAGGAAGCAACAGTTAGAACTGGACATGGAACAACAGACTGGTTCCAAATAGGAAAAGGAGTTCGTCAAGGCTGTATACTGTCACCCTGCTTATTTAACTTATATGCAGAGTACATCATGAGAAACGCTGGACTGGAAGAAACAAAAGCTGGAATCAAGATTGCCGGGAGAAATATCAATCATGTCAGATATGCGGATGACACCAGCCTTATGGCAGAAACTGAAGAGGAACTAAAAAGCCTCTTGATGCAAATGAAAGTGGAGAGGGAAAAAGTTGGCTTAAAGCTCAACATTCAGAAAATGAAGATCATGGCATCCAGTCCCATCACTTCATGGGAAATAGATGGGGAAACAGTGTCAGACTTTATTTTTCTGGGCTCCAAAATCACTACAGATGGTGACTGCAGCCATCAAATTAAAAGACACTTACTCCTTGGAAGGAAAGTTATGACCAACCAGATAGTATATTCAAAAGCAGACATTACTTTGCCAACAAAGGTCTGTCTAGTCAAGGCTATGGTTTTTCCTGTGGTCATGTATGAATATGAGAGTTGGACTGTGAAGAAGGCTGAGCGCCAAAGAATTGATACTTTTGAACTGTGGTGGTGGAGAATACTCTTGAGAGTCCCTTGGACTGCAAGGAGGTCCAACCAGTCCATTCTGAAGGAGATCAGCCCTGGGATTTCTTTGGAAGGAATGATGCTAAAGCTGAAACTCCAGTACTTTGGCCAGCTCATGCGAAGAGTTGACTCATTGGAAAAGACTCTGATGCTGGGAGGGATTGGGGGCAGGAGGAGAAGGGGACGACAGAGGATGAGATGGCTGGATGGCATCACTGACTCGATGAACGTGAGTCTGGGTGAACTCCAGGAGTTGGTGATGGACAGGGAGGCCTGGCGTGCTGTGATTCATGGGGTCACAAAGAGTCGGACACGACTGAACGACTGATCTGATCTAATATTTGGAAAGCCTTGTCTTGGATGGCTTATGGATTAGGAAACAAGATAAGGGAATGAGCTAGAATTTACATTCTTGACAGGAGGGGTTTTGCTGTTAATGCCACTGTCAGTACTAATGGGTAAGAGAGAGAAAAGTAACTCATGATCTTGTAAGGGGAAATACCCCAGAGATCTTGCTTCCCTTTGAACAACTTAGCTTGCAATGGTCAATTCTGCTCTGTTTCTGAGATGGAATTGTGTGTCTGGTGGGGGTGCAGGGGTCGGGGGTGGTGGCTGAAGGGGTGAGGGGGTGGCTGGTGGAGGTGGGGTGGGGGCGTGGAGCAGAAGGGGCAGAGGCACAGAGACAGCTTCTTAAATTCCAAACGCACCAGGGAAGCCCGAAGACAATAAATGTAGAAAAACAAAGGAGGGCCTTTGGTGGTGGTCCAGTGGTTAAGCCTCTGCACTTCCACAGAAGGGGCTGTGAGTTCGATCCCTGGTGGGGGAACTAAGATCCTGCATGCCTCTTGGCATGGCCAAAAGATTAAACAACAGCAAAATAAGCAAATATGGTAGTGAGGTGATGGCTAGGGGTAGGTTGAAACTAGGAGTGGGCAGAGGTCCAGAGCAGAGGAACTTTCTCACTGATGGAATTCCTAGCAGGAGTCTACATTCTGGTCTGAAACATGGAGCCCACTTAATTGGTGATTCTTCTGTGTTGTACACGCCATGGTACAAGAGCCTAGGGGAAAAAAAAAATCCTCCAATATTTAATAACATTTCTTCAGTTTAGAGAAATAACAATGAAAGATAAAACTTCTTATCATGTCAAGAAAACTATCTGATAAAAAAAACACACATGGTATGTGAATTGATTCCAAAACCAGCATATGTTTTTCTTAAGTACTTTCCTTGATCCTTTTTAAATTGTTCTTATGCAGCTTTGATTTTCGTTTAGAAGAACGCAGTGCTGCACTTCTTGCTTATCACTCACAAAGGAAAAGAATCTTCAGAAGAATAGTCTGTTTTGTAGTGCCTCGTTGTTGTCGTTACCTAGCAATTTTTTTCTCCTTAGTTACCAATTTTCAAGATGGATAGATGCAGAAAAGACAATTGATACCTGCAGGTTGGATGAATTGTGATAGTTGACTCTTAAAATCCTGCTAAATGTAACTCAGGCTTTACTTTGCCCGCTTATGACATCAGCAGGTCCCTTTGAGTAAATTATGACTTGGGATCTGAGTCTCAGTCATTTTTCACTGCGTCTATTGCATTTATTTTGCACTTTATCATTACAATTTTGGTATTTTTGGACAGAAGTATTGGAAAACCAGGGCACCCAGAGTGCCTCTTGTTAGTTCAGTGAAACTGAACTGGGATGTATATTAAGGCAATTCTAAGAAAAGCTATAGAGAAAATGTTGCAATGAATTACCCATTCATTTGTTTCTTTTCATGCTGTTTGGATCCAATATTACATTCTTAAAGGCAGTGTGTTTGGTTAACAAGTGTTGCCCCAGAAGACAGGCTATGCAGATCCTGATTATTTTCCCAGCACCTTAACTACAAATTCAATGAGCACTTAGTGTCCCTCACCTGGCTTCTGAGTACACAGAAATACAGATGGAACCCCACTGCTGAGAATATTGAAGGACATCTGATACTGTTCACTCAACATTTATCTTCTGTAGTGTAAATCCCATGGACAGAGGAACCTGGAAGGCTGCAGTCCATGGGATCGCTGAGGGTCGGACACGACTGAGCGACTTCACTTTCACTTTTCGCTTCCATGCATTGGAGAAAGAAATGGCACCCCACTCCAGTGTTCTTGCCTGGAGAATCCCAGGGACGGGGAAGTCTGGTGGGCTGCCGTCTATGGGGTCCCACAGAGTTGGACACGACTGATGTGACTTAGCAGCAGCAGCAGCAGCAGCAGGTATTCAATAATTATTTGTTTTAGCAAATTGCCTTAACTCTTTTCAAAAGCTAAAAATCTGTGAATCTTGGAGAAACATGGGGGAAAGAATTTAAGCAGTTGTTGCCAGGGTCATAGGGTTTTCCACTTCTTTTTTGTCACACGTCAGCAGATTCATTTTTTCAAGTTCAGCAATGGCTATTTTTCTTGATTTTTATTTTTTTATGTGGATTATTCGACTCCCTTTTCTTTTTTAGAGCTAGCCATATCTAGAAACTCCAGAAAAGAAATTTCTACTTACATGTTTCAGGAGACCAAAAAAAAGAAAAAAAAAAGGTGGTTAGAAAGTCTCAATGTCTGAAAGTAAAATTTAAGGTCGCTCAGTCGCATCCAACTCTATGATTCCATGGACTGCAGCCTGCCGGGCTCCTCTGTTCATAGAATTCTCTTGGCAAGAGTACTGGATGGGGTTGCCATTTCCATTTCCAGTGTCTGATACTTTAATTAAAAGGTCATGAACACAACCTTATCGTGTACCCTACCCCCACCTTTGATGGGGTGGAAACAGTTATACAGACGACAATCAACAGTGATATTGAGGAAAAGGAAAAGAGATGCTCTTCTGTCCATATCTGCTCATCTATGGCTACTGTCTGGTTTAGTAATTTGGGTATTTTCCAAATGCTAATAGAAATGTTGTCAATAACCCACTTCTCTCTAGGAGTTCTATTACTTAAAAATGTTCCCAGCACTATTTTACATGCAAACAGTTACAATTTATGATTGCTTTTGTGGTTAAGGGTCATTAAGAGGTGATATTAAAACTCACTGGATAGGAGGTAGAATCTTTTGATGGTGAAACCCTCAAACCCAGAGGGCCCACGCACAATATCCGTGGCATTGTTAATAGTCCTCCTTAATGATATACACCCTCACACACAGGCACAAAGAAGAACGTCCTAAAGTAGAAATAGAAATACAATGGGCATGACTATAAGAGTCAAGTCTTCCAGTCTTAGCCTCATGGCAGTATTTTTTCACGATGTTTATTATTATCTCACATGACAACTTGTAGGCAACAGCGTCTGTGGGTTCCCAGTGTTTGTGAAGCAGAGCAGCACTGATGCCTTACTCACTCTGTTATCAGCTGCTGCTTATCAAGATGATCCTTGATAATCCTTAAGTCTGCATGTGTTTACTTAACTTGCTAGACATTTAATTGCAATTTTCCCTGAAGAAGCAATTTCTATTTCCATAAACGAGTACCTTTTTTGCAGAAATGGAAACAGTTGAGAGGAGTACGACAAGGAAAGCACCTTACTTCTCAGAGGTGGGAATTCAAAAAGATTTTTGTTGTTCCTCCTCCTCCTCTTCTTCTGCCTCTTGTAATTGCTAAACATAACTTCTAATTATGTTTAAATAGTTCCCGGGTCAAATGTAACTTGAGATAGACATAGGTTAAAAATTTAGCATAAAAATTATTTCCATACTTTTGAAAGAGAAAATTTTAAATCTATCCTTGACATTATCCATTTTGAATGATGAATACTTTTACCTAGTAACAATAAGAAGAAATATTCTTCTTAATATTCTGAAATATTCTTCAGAAAATAATTTTGAAAATATTTCAAGTGGGATTAGACTTCTCCTAATGAGTGCTTAATAAATATTGTTAGCCAAGAGAAATTATTTTTCAGTGCTTTGCCTCCTGTTACTCTGTTGGTGAGTACATGAAGCATTTCAATAATTTTGGAGGATAATTAGACATTATGGACCAAAAGATTTTAAAGTATGAATATCTTTGTTTTTCAATAGCCCAGAATATTTAAAGTGGAACATACTAATAACTTTGCTGAAACAATTCTATTTGTGATGTAGTATGCAAACATGCTAAATTTCTTCAGTCATATCCAACTCTTTGCAACTCTGTGGACTATAGCTCACTAGGTTCCTCTGCCCGTGAGATTCTCTGGGCAAGAATACTGGAGGCAGTTGCCATGCCCTCCTCCAGGGGATCTTCCAGACCAGGGATCCAACCCAAGTCTCTTTAAGACTAGCACCACCTGGGAAGCCCTTTTGTGATGTCAAATAATGACAAAACAGATGGACTCCCTTCACAGACGATATCTGCATAGACAGACATGAATGTCAGTAAAATATTATTTGTAATAATTAATTATTAAGGAAAGTGCACATTTATAATGAGTGATAGTACCTATGAAATTACCTCTCTGATGTCTATGCAGCCATTAAACATTACCCTGCACAGATTTATTTCTATGAAAGAAAGGTTATGAAACATCAATAACATTAAAAGCAGGTTAAAAAATATAAAATTTACATATGTATACAAGATATCCTTGTTGGAGAAGGCAATGGCACCCCACTCCAGTACTCTTGCCTGGAAAATCCCATGGACGGAGGAGCCTGGTGGGCTACAGTCCATGGGGTCACTAAGAATCGGACACGACTGAGTGACTTCCCTTTCACTTTTCACTTTCATGCATTGGAGAAGGAAACGGCAACCCACTCCAGTGTTCTTGCCTGGAGAATCCCAGGGATGGGGGAGCCTGGTGGGCTGCTGTCTGTGGGATCGCACAGAGTCGGACACGACTGAAGCGACTTAGCAGCAGCAGCAGCACAAGACATCCTTGTAGAGCATACGTCACAATGTTGATGATAATCTTAACCAAAGAGTTGGATTATTTGTGATCTTAATAGTATCTTCATGCTCATGTTTTCCAGACTTTCTGCAGTGCATTGTTAATATTGTTAATGAGAAAAAAAGATTAAAATATCTGAAAACCAAAGTATAAAGCAATGTTTTATATTTTCTGATAGTTTTTGTTATAAATGGGCATAGTAAGCAATAAAAAACTACTAGACATTTTCACTGAAAAATTTTAATTTTAACTCCTCCTCATAGTAAAAAACTTCTTAAAGTTTCACTTGCTGTAACCTTTAAGTTCAAACATAAATATTGATCACATTTTTCCATGTGTTTAACCTGATACTTATAAATAACACAGTAGAATCTGGGTTGTTGGTCTGGTATTTGTGTCTCCCAAATGGATAGTCACCTTTGGGACATTTTTTAATTTTTTTTCAGGAGCTAACAACTGTTTCACATGTTTAAAAAATCTTATTTATAAGGAAGAGTACATCCTAAAATTATGTAAATTTTACAGCAGCAAATGTGAGTGAAGATGCTTTAGGAGGTACAAGGGTAAGAATGACTCATGAAAATAATCAGGCTAAGGAAATCCATTCTAGAAAAGTAAATCACAAAAACGTGTATTGGTGAGAGCCCAGGTGGCTCAGTGATAAAGAATCTGCCTGCCAATACAGGAGACACAAGTTCAATCCCTAGGTCAGGAAGATTCCCAGGAGATGGAAATGGCAACCCACTCCAGGATTCCAGACTGGAAAATCCCATGGACAGAGGAATCTGGCAAGGGACAGTCCAAAGGGTCACAGAAGTGTCAGAAATGACTGAACATGCGTGCATGTCAAACTATTTTACAGTCTTAAAACGGATGCTGGATGGTTAAATTTTAATTATTTTCATCTAGATGGAAAATGATGTTGTAGAAGCCAGTGCTGCCTCAAGCCAAGAAACGGTCATGGTTCAGTAATAAAATGTTTTGATCTCTAATCTCAAAAAGACTCAGAATTTTGGGCATGGTCCAGCGAAGTGGTATGGTTGCAGTGAAGAGACAATGGAAAACCTTGATGACAAATAGTTCCTCTTTCATGAGTAAGATAAGGGTAAAAGTTGCTCAGATGCTAGCTATGTAAAGGCTGAAGAAAATCTAAGACAGCATTTTCTTAATTATCATTTCATATACCTCTAGCATTTCATCTTGTCTTGTTTACCACAGCCCCAGCAGAAGAGAAATATATTAAATATACTAACTGGGCCACTGGGTGTTATTCTTTCTCCTTCTTCTTCCCCTCCCTCTCCTCTTCCCCCCTTCCCTCTTTTCTCTAAACACGTAGTTATAAATTAAAAATATTTTTTGTTTGATTTTCTTTTGTTCTGCCTGCGTGATGTGGCATGCATGGTCTTAGTTCTCTAACCAGGGATTGAACCTCAGCCCGCTGCACTGGGAGTGTAGAGTCTTGGCCACTGGGCCACCAGGGAAACCCCTAGTTATTTTTAAGACAGAAATGCATCTGCTAAAATCATGTCAATTCATTTATTCTGAAAAGTTTGCAATTAAAGCACCACTATCACTCAGAGACATTACCCCAGTTTGCTGAAAACAACTGTCTTCAAAAACACAAGAAAGTGCAGAAAAGAAACATGGAAACACAGCTTGATAGGGACTGAGATAACTAATTATGTCACTGAGTGGGGTGTATGTTGGCTAATAGGTCTTTCAATTACAATACATAATTTTGTATTTATATATTAACAATCCATATGTTTTCATATTACTTATTGAAAACAGGGGGAAAATACCCTTCTCATTTAATCCTTTTCTGGCCGTTAGTCCATTGAAATATTAGAGAGGAACAGAGTTTTTAAAAAATGGATTGTCTACCTGGTGAACTGTGGCAGATGATTATGTGTCCAGAAGCAGTGTTCCTCACCTTATTTAAAGAATATTTTTACAAAATTCCCTGGTGGTTCAGGGCTTAGGACTCAGAATGGTCACTGCTGAGGGCCCAGGTTCTATCCCCATCAGGGAATTAAGATCCTGAAAGCTCTTTATGCAGTGTGCCCTCCCCCCCACCAAAACCATATTTTCAGGATAAAATCTTTACAAGTATATAGTAAAACCATATCAAATATTTCATTGAACTGATTAATTAATAAGGAAACCTGTAAGGTATTAGAACTAAAGGCAAATTGAGAAAACCACATAATTATATAGCCATCGGGATCACTGAAATGAATGTATAAATAGGTTAAAGTTCATAAACAAAAATCAATTGAATCTCCACTTCACAATATTTCTGTTTTTATAGATGGGCATTGTTTACATAAGGGTTCCCCAGGGGCGCTAGTGGTAAAGAACCTGCCTGCCAATGCAGGAGGCATAAGAGATGCAGGTTCTATCCCTGGGTCGGGAAGATCCCCTGGAGAAGGAAATGGCAACCCACTCCAGTATTCTTGCCTGAAGAATCCTGTGGACAGAGGAGCCTAGCGGGCTATGGTCTTAACAGCATCAGCATTGTTTGCAAACAGATATACTGATACTATCGGAGAAGGCAATGGCACCCCACTCCAGTACTCTTGCTTGGAAAATCCCATGGACGGAGGAGCCTGGTAGGCTGCAGTCCATGGGGTCGCGAAGAGTCGAACATGACTGAGCAACTTCACTTTCACTTTTCACTTTCATGCACTGGAGAAGGAAATGGCAACCCACTCCAGTGTTCTTGCCTGCAGAATCCCAGGGACGGGGGAGCCTGGTGGGCTGCCGTCTATGGGGTCACACAGAGTCGGACAGGACTGAAGTGACGTAGCATAGCATAGCATAGTGATACTATACAGTAAGTACGGCATTTACACAGAGTTTAGAAAAACTCCAGAACGATGAAAGATGAGTTAATGTGATAAGATGTGTTAAGCAGAGCACCCAATGAACTTTTTGTCCCTTTCAAAATTTTTTAAATTTTTAAATGACAGCTTCTACATCTTACCACCAGTTTATCATATAACAGACTACATGAAGTTTTTAGAAATGTTGTTCCCATGCATTATTCAGGATAAAATAAATATGGGCAAATGGTCATAAAATTACAAAACAATACCAATGGAAATCCAGTGGATCCAACTACCCTGGTAGAAATTTCAATGAAAGGAAGCATGCTCAGAGATTTTGCTTAAAGGACCTAAAGTCAGAGGAACAAGATTGGGCACCTTCAGGGTGGTAGGCAGGGAGGAAAGAGGGTGAAACGAATGGAGAGGGTAACTTGGAAACTATATACTCCCATGTGTAACATAGATAGCCAATGGGGATTAGCTGTGTGACTCAGGAACTCAAACTGGGGCTCTGTAACAACCTACAGGGATGGGTTGGGCTGGGAGGTGGAAGGGAGGTCTAAGAAGGAAGGGACATATGAATACCTCTGGCTGATTCATGCTGATGTATGGCAGAAACCAACACACTATTGTGAAGCAATTATCTTTCAATTGAAAATAAATAACTTTTTTTTTTTTTAAGTAAAAGAAGAAAGAAAAAAAAAAAAGTCAAAGGGAAAGACACCATACAGAGAAGTGTCCATTCATGCGGAACCACTTAGGTTGTACATGACTACTGCCCTCAGTTGTACTTACAGAGGTCTTTGAAGCCCTAAGTGTGATATGAACATAAACACTCACACACTGATACCTCCCAAACTTTCCCAGAGCAGCTGAGCTGCCCACTCCCTGCCAAACATTCTTGTCAGCTACCACCTATACTTCCCACTTATCTAGAAAGCAGGGGTAACGAGGCATTGAAAGTGAATGCGGGAAAAAAGCAGATAATGAAGAGGTACTCACGTTGATCTTCCCAGGATCCCCATTTCTCCTGACACCACTTCCAGCTCCTGGACCCACTGCACTTCTTCCCAAACTGACGCAAGACGTAATCTCCAAGTTCTCAAACTGGGACTTGTAGTTTAATCATGTTTATAATCATATTTGACTCATTGGAAAAGACCCTGATCCTCGGAAAGATGGAAGGCAAAACCAGAAGGGGACAGGAGAGGGTGGGATGTTCAGATAGCATCATTGACTCAGTGGACGCAAATTTGAGCAAACTTCGGGAAATAATGAAGGACAGAGGAGTCTGACGTGTTGCAGCCCATGGGGTCGCAAAGAGTCAGACACAACGTAGTGGCTGAACAGCAACGTCATATTTATAACTGTGCTAGTGCCTTTCAATGCTTTCTCCCTCTTGCCTGCCTGTCACTTTCTCAGGTACGCCTCAGGATTCGGTTAAAATCCCATCTGCTGTGCAAGGCCATGTTCTGGGCCCTCGGAATGTCCCCTCCTGGTGGCTGTAGTTCTTTGCAGTAATACCTTAGTCAAACGTGCCTCACTCTGCATGTACTTGGAACATGGAAGGTGATGAGAAACTATGAATATTAAAATAACTAGCCGTATATTAACGAATAACAGGACACATGTATAAATAAGTGTATGACTGAGTTAAAAAATGAATAGGGGACTTCCCTGATGGTCCAGTGGTTAAGACTCTATGCTTCCAATGCAGGGAGCATGGGCTTGAACCCTAGTCAGCAACTAGGATCCCACAGGCATACTGGAGTGGGGTGCCATTGCCTTCTCCACACATGCAGTAAGATGTGGCCAAAAGATGAAATAATAATAACAACAAGAAGAGGTATGAATAGGATGACTTTAAAAATGTATGCCAATTCCCCCTTTCTTTCTCAGGGATGTGAGTCCTGGGGTCAGTTGGTTGATTACACCCTGAGTAGGGACAATAAGAAAAGTATCAACTTTATCTTTCCCCACAATTCAAGTCCTAATATAAAACTGCTGTATGAATTGACCTACCTTTAGTCTTTTAAAGTACTTTAGGGGTGAGGTTCTGTCATGCCCATCAAAAAATCGAATCCTCAAAAAGCAGAGTCCTTTGAAAAAAGAGGAACCATTAGTCTCAAAATACTCAAAACTTCAGCCAGAGGCTGAAAGAAACACACGCACACAAAACACTCCTCCAAGAGATGACTATCTTAGTGTGTACAGCTGCTAATATTGCACGAAGTCAGAGAAGAAACACAAGAAATTCTTTTGTCTCTTTTATCAGTATCATCAAAGTAAATTCTGACAGGTGCATGTCTGAGAAGTTTGTATGGATGTTACGGGATAACTGATTTCATACTAGCATCTTGAAATTTATGCCGATTCTAATAATTAAAGGTGAAAAGTCTGGTTTCATAGGTGAACCCCATACTGCTCACACCCAGTGTGAGCTGAATAGATCTGAAGGGATTCTGAGGTGTTTGTTTTAGGGATGACAATGGGAATTGTGTGGGTAGATGCCTTCAAGCTCTTCTCTGCAATGAGGCTCCTTGCTTGCAAGCACTGATAAGTTAATTTCCAAATACTCAAGTGCTTACCCAAAACTTTCCAAACTGCCTTCTCCACTTGCCAGTGCATGCTCAGGTTCTCAGCAGAATGGTTTACAATCCACCTTTTGTTGCTCATCTTGCTCCACTGTTCTTCCCAAGCGATAATGTTGACTGCTCTTTGCAAAACGCAGTCTGGGTCTTATTTTAATGGCTTAGTATCCTGTGTGACAGATTGTACATTCCTAAATTTAAATTTAATAAATTCTGTGAGCTTAAATCCAGATTTGCATTAACTTTGCCATATCTCTTAACATCTCTGTGTGAATGGCTTAATGTAAATTGTGTATTATAATATCTTGGTTTTACAGGAGTGCTATGAAAACAAAACAAACATTGGAAAATATGCGATATTCTGAAAACAAATAGCTCTGATATTGCATCTAGGAGGTTTTATTATTTATTTTTTTAAATGAAACTTTGCAAACTAGGCACTTTATAAAACAATCACAAATATGAAAACAGAGATAAGAAACTGAGTTGGGAGGGTCAGTTTTAGGAATAAGAGCCAGGATATGGTTGAAGGCTAAATGTATTAGAAATTATAGAGAGGCAAGATGTTGAAAAAGGTGATTGATGTGAACTAAGTTGAAATATGGAAGTGTCCAGACCTGTATAAAAAGGGATTGAATTTTGATTTACTGGTGGTTCAGACTTCACATAGTTTACATAAAGTGGCAATCAGAGACGTTTGACTTAGGATCACTAAGCATATAGAATACATTTCAAACCCATAAAAAGGTCTAATAATAAAGAAGCTGTTACCGACTAAAAGTTTTGGGGAAGTTATATACTTTACAGGTGGATTGAGGGTAAGCATTCAAAATTTAACACTGATATCTTTTTTTTTTTTCCCTTAACGAGTATGCTCTGCACTTATAAATTAAAAATCTATTCTGAAATTTTCTTTTTGGCTTAAAAAATGCATGTCTGATTTTTTTTTTAATGGGCAATAATATGACTTCTGTTTCCTTCTTTTCCCTGTCCCTTAAAATTAATTCATTTGGGAAAGAAATCATCTGGGTTCAATACTCTCCAAGATTGCAAAGGTGAAGGTTTTAATTAACTGCCCTAGAGCTTATCAGTGGAGGATGGGGGTATTTAGCTGAAGTGGTGTGAAGAGCTCTTAAATTATTCTAGCAATTGAGTTTCCATGGCTTTTGTTCTATATTGTAAAATCCTTTAATGGCTCAACGCACCCAAGAACTTGGACTTTGGACTCCCTGAACAGCAGGGGGCAGATCTGTAACTGATGTAATTAACGCTCATTCCGTTGTGGACAGAATCAAATCTTGAGACTTTCTGGGATTCATGCATATGCTAAAAGGGTGGGCGTGAATTCCTCAGAATGGCTCTACTCTGGGAGGCCAAACTCTTTGAGTTCCCAGAAAGAAGATGGGGGAGGGGGAAGGGAGAGGATTAAGAAAATTGAAAGTTAAAATAAACCAGAATCAGGCACTCCTCTAAGTTCTTCTCACACTAAATGAGGCCAAATGCCAATACGCTGATTTACAAGCATCGGCATCAAGTTACTTTAGAGACAAGGAAACATGTCTGACTTGCAGGGGCAGATGGATGTTCAGCTGACCTCAAGGACATTCATCACTGAGATGGGGGAGTCGGTTCACTTATCCACACTTCAGTTAACAGCCCCTAAAAGGGTGAAAGTCAAGACTTGCGATTAAATCTCAAGGTCATTCTAGTTATCGGGCCAAATCCTGAAACTTCGGTCGGTTTACCCTCTGATGATATGCATGTCACTTAGCCTTTCTGTACAATTATGCTTATTGTATCTCATTGTTTTTTTAAAGAAGAAATAAGACATCTGGAAATAACACATTGTCAGAATTCTCTTCCTTTAGTGAGCGTGATAGATGTCCTGGAACTAGCATTCAGCCTCCGTTGAGGTTCCCAGGTACCATTCAAGGTATCTCAGAAAGATGATTCACAGCGTTTGCTAAGCACGTGCTACTGAATTCGAATCCAGCCTCTATATCCTGACAGTAAATTAAAGACAAGAGTTTCGGGTGAAATAGAAAAGGATTGCTTTATTGCTTTGCCAGACAAAGGGGTCCAAAGAGAATTAATGCCCTCAAAACTGGTGTGTTCCAACCTGGGGTCTTAAGGAGTTTTATAGTCAAGGGAATGCAGTTGCTGGTAAGGCTCATAATCAGAAGGATTCCTTCAACCCAGAGATCCCCTGGCCTCCAGTGATGATGGGTGAAGTGTGACCTTCTCTGGAAGAAGAAGTGCTTCATCAATTCCTCCCTTTGGTGAGAGTGTTAGTTTGGAAGAACTCAAGGATAGTGTTCTGTGTCTCTCTTGAGGGGGAACCAGGACTCTGCCTCAAGGCTGCAAACTAGTATTTCTTGACTGCTCCTCCCTTGTCTCTGCAATCTCTCCCTTCCCTGATTAGCGATCATTTGAACTTGCCCTTCAGAAATCAGGGAAGGGGACACAGGCTTTTGTGAGCAGGAGCCCCATGGGGTCCTGCTTGGTTTCACTCCTCAAGTACCTTTCACAGACTAGCAGAAGATTGCTAGAAATATTTAGAATCCCAAGTCCTATCCCAGACCTACTTCTTGACTCATAATTGTATTTTAACCTTGTTGTTGTTGTTTAGTAACTAAGTCCTGTCTGACTCTTTGCAAACCCGTGGATAATAGTCCACCAGGCTCCTCTGTCCATGGGATTTCCCAGGCAAGAATACTGGAGAGAGATGCCCTTTCTTTCTCCAGGAGATCTTCTGGATCCAAGGATCAAAGCTATGTCTTCTGTTTGGCAGGTGGCTTCTTTACCACTGAGCCACCTGGGAAGCCCCCAGTATGAAATAATTTAAGTACATATTAAAGTATGAGAAGCACTGTTGTAATAGTTAGCTTGTGTATTAGTCACAGCAAGGCAATGTTTAAAAAGCTATGGTAGCCACCCTTAAAACATAACCAGTTGTTTCATTCCCCCCACCCCCACAAGGATGCAATATTTTAAATTCCAGCTCCTGAGCCCTATGAAAATGTGGTCTTCTTAATTATCTCCACACATCCAGAAACTTCTGATTTCCTCTGACAGCAAGAACTCAAGAAATATTTGTGGAATTCATTTAGGATGTAAGCGTAGAGTAATGCCATGAGCATGAGCATCTCCTCTGCTGGGTATGTTAGAACAACCCCAGCGCTCCAGAAGACCGTAGGATGAGATGTTGGAACAGCAGGTCTGGCCAACCAAGGAAACCAGTAAAACGACACTGAAGTCTTTCTGTTGCACAAAGGAGGACCTGTTCGAGGGCCAGAAAGTGTGTTCTTGTCTTGAAGGAGGAAACAGACGGAACAGGCTCCATCTTGAAAGCAGGACTCCGTCTTGGGCCAGACTGTGGACTTTGAGCTATATGCCCAGTATCTATGGAAACGACATACCAACTGGAAAACCAGGCCCCACCCACCCCCCCAGATGGAAGAGCCCCAGGGCTTGTACCTAGACTCTCCATCACCTAAAAGAATACTCTAATTATCTGCGAAACCAAATAGAATCATAAATTCTATTATGCTTATTGGGGTATGACCACAGGCCTATTGATAATTGTCCACTGTTAACTACCTAGGCTTAAGGCATATTAATCATGGGTTAACTTTGATTGTATCTTTCTTTTCCTTTGTTCAGACTAGTTTCAGGGAATCTGGGGAGGTGGGTTTGGGCATGTACACTTAGGGTATATAAGGTTTTTACAAAAACTGGTCGGGGTCCTTGGCTAAGAGGAGACTCTGCCTTGGGCCCGCTGGTGTGATGAACTGCACTCCACTATCTGCATTGTCCTTCTGAGTGAGTTTATTTCCTGGAAAGCATGGCTACAACAGTCTAACACTTGGACTTGAGCTGTCTGAGGAGGCACACATGCTGACAAAGCAAAAAAAAAGAAAAAAGACTTTATTGAGAAGTGGCACCCAAGCAGAGAGAAACAGGGTAAGGGAACCCAGGAGAACTGCTCAGACACATGGGTCGCAGTCTGAGGACTGATGGGGATATGGTTAATTTCCAGATGGTCTCTGGCCGGTCACTCTGACTCAGAGTCCTTCCTGGTGCTGCACACATGGCTCAGCTAAAATAGAGTCCAGCAAGAAAGATGCTGGGAGGTTGACAGGGCCTATGGGCTGGCCCTCCTCTCTCCTTTCAGCTTTTCTGAAAGTCTTGCAGTTGGTGGTAATGTGTTAGCTTTATGTTCCTCAACAGGACTTCCTGTTGTGTTAATAAGATGACACATGTAACTCGTTACAATCTTGCCTGGTCAGGGCAGACAGCTTCAGTCAATGGTTCCACTCACATTTCTATTTCTTTCCCTTCCCCTTGTCTTGACTGAGCTCATCTTTAGAAGAAAGAAAGAGAAGATTTCTTCTCTTTGCCCAATCCCCACCTTCAGTTGACTGTAACCACCACTCTAGTCTGTAATATATTCTGTAAATACCCCAAAATAAGGACAAGGGAGTCCTTAAGATTAAGATATTTTTATATATATATATATATATATATATACATACACATATATGGACTTCCTGGTGGCTCAGACAGAAAAGAATCCACCTGTAATGCCGAGACCTGGGTTTAATCCTGGGTTGGGAATATCCCCTGGAGGAGGGCATGGCAACTCACTCCAGTATTCTTGCCTGTGAATCCCCATGGACTGAGGAGCCTGGCGGGGTATAGTCCATGGGGTCACAAAGAGTCAGAAGTGACTGAGTGACTAAGAATAGCACAGCAGAGTTTAATAATTGTGAATTTGTTTGCTTATATATATATATATATATATATATTTAAATTTAAAATTTTAAAAGAGGAAAATCATTCATAAAATTCCTCTCTATATTCCAGCTTCCAGTGGGAATCAAAATCAGAGTTTCCTCTTTAATTTTCCAAGAGACTAGCCTAGCTTTTAATGTAGAAATGGCCCAGCACACAGATATTCCTGTCCTTGTATGGGAATGTTCATTGTCAATAGTAAAATCATTTTCATTTGCTTCTGTGAAGCCACTTAATTCACAATCTATTTAAAATAGCAGCATCTCTGATAGCTGTAATTAGTTTCATAACAACTCTTCCTGCTGCCACTTTGCAAAGCAGACTGCGAGTCCAACTTTTAACACAGACATGTCACTAATTAGCACAGTCCAAAACCAGTCCAATAGGGCCATAATGAACGCACGACGATTGGGGAAGTGAGTTCATTTCTCTATTTGAATCTTGGAAGCAATCCATTTTAATCTGTATGCAAAGGTCGACTTTTGAAGGAATAATTGTACTTTGTTTGGGTCCATCTGGATTGGGCTATAAATATGCCTTCCAGGTTTTATAACATTAAGTTACACAGACAGCACTCAATGTCATAGTAACATTCAAGAAGTCCTATATGGGTGATTAACTGGAGAACATTCATCAAATCAGTGCCCTGATCTTAGGGGGAAAAATGCATTTTTAAGCTAGAAGCGAGTTCTGGGCTTTTGGTTGTGGTGAATGAGATGAATTCATTAAAAAAAGAAAAAAAGTTCCAAGTGCTTTTTGTTCTCCCTTATAATTAAGCCTAATAAAATAAGCATGTTTTTTCTTCTTTCTTTAACATTTGCATATTTTCCTATGCCAGGAATTACATCGACATGTTGGTGTAATAACAACAACAAAAAATCCCATCATAGTCCCTGTGGCTTAAAGCCTGTACAATAACCTTCCATGATAATTTTGCCTGTTATACTTTTGCATATGTTTTTGCAGAATTTACAACATGCTTCAAAGCATTTGAGGTTTGGGATTTCCACTTGTTACTATTTATAGTTTCAGTGTTCACATACCGTTGATTATTTTTCCCTCTCCCTCTCCAAACCTAAATGTCAATTGTCATCTAAATTAATTTGCACTTGGAGTTGGCAAGATGGTAACTCCAGTTCACATAGAAAAACCACAAAGCAGAGAAGGAAGCATTAACTGTAATTCCTGATCCATCTTCCTGATACTTCTGTCTTCTCTAGTCAGTTACCCTTTTAGCCAATTAGATACTTGTTTTCATCTGGGAAGCAGTTTTGAGAGAATCAATGTATATATTGACTTTGTGTTTAGAAATACTACATCCGGATTTCTTACAGAAGAAAAATTATGATGAATTGCCCATTGGTAAACATGCATAAAAATGAACTTTGGTAATCAAAATATCTAACTTTAATAGCAAAGTTAGATGAAATGTGGATCAAACACTACAGGAATTCATTAGATACCTGAATCATGCGCTCTAGACATCTTGAATCTCAAACACATGGTATAGCGCTTGAAATATTGGAGCCACTTGGTAAACAAGCTCTGTGAAGTGAGAGTGAAGTTGCTCAGTTGCATCCAACCCTTTTGGATCCAACTGTAGTCCATGGAATTCTCCAGGCCGGAATACTGGAGTGGGTAGCTGTTCCTTTTCCAGGAGATCTTTCCAACCCAGGGATCAAACCCAGGTCTCCCACACTGCAGGTGGATTCTTTACCAGCTGAGCCGTAAGGGAAGCCCAAAAGAAGCTCTGCTACTGCGAAGTCGCTTCAGTAGTGTCCGACTCTGTACGACCCCATAGATGGAAGCCCATCAGGCTCCCCCGTCCCTGGGATTCTCCAGGCAAGAACACTGGAGTGGGTTGCCATAAGCTCTAGATGATGTGAAAAAAAAAATAATAAATGGAAATAAAAGGTTTCTGTCTCTTCAAATCCAAATCTGTAGCAATCCAAAGAGCCTCTGTGAAATGACATCACACAATCACTCCAGAAACCAAGGAGACAGAAGAAACTAGGAGAGGATGTTTGGGCTTGACATGCTTTATTGGGAGACAACTGACCATGGAGGAAAGATTCATTATAAGCTCAAGACATGTAGAAAGAAACTAATCTCTAAGAATAAAACGACTTGGATTTTAAGCTCACAAAAAAATGATATTGAGGAATGCAAATAAGAGTCATGTGAGCTTTAGGCAAATAAGATTGGGGTGATGAGGTGGACAAGGAGGAGCTTCATCATGATTCATCGTGATGAGCCACCATGTGTGCTCTCCTTGAGTTTAGATAGTTTCAGTTCAGTTCAGTTCAGTCACTCAGTCGTGTCCGACTCTTTGCATCCCCATGAATCGCAGCACGCCAGGCCTCCCTGTCCATCACCAACTCCTGGAGTTCACCCAGACTCACGTCCATCGAGTCAGTGATGCCATCCAGCCATCTCATCCTCTGTCGTCCCCTTCTCCTCCTGCCCCCAATCCCTCCCAGCATCAGAGTCTTTTCCAATGAGTCAACTCTTCGCATGAGGTGGCCAAAGTACTGCAGTTTCAGCTTTAGCATCATTCCTTGCAAAGAAATCCCAGGGCTGACCTCCTTCAGAATGGACTGGTTGGATCTCCCTGCAGTCCAAGGGACTCTCAAGAGTCTTCTCCAACAGCACAGTTCAAAACCATCAATTCTTCAGTGCTCAGCCTTCTTCACAGTGCAACTCTCACATCCACACATGACCACTGGAAAAACCATAGCCTTGACTAGACGGACCTTTGTTGGCAAAGTAATGTCTATGCTTTTCAATATGCTATCTAGGTTGGTCATAATGTTCCTTCCAAGCAGTAAGCGTCTTTTAGTTTCTTGGCTGCAGACACCATCTGCAGTGATTTCAGAGCCCCCCAAAATAAAGTCTGACACTGTTTCCACTGTTTCCCCATCTATTTCCCATGAAGTGATGGGACTGGATGCCATGATCTTTGTTTTCTGAATGTTGAGCTTTAAGCCCACTTTTTCACTCTCCACTTTCACTTTTATCAAGAGGCTTTTTAGTTCCTCTTCACTTTCTGCCATAAGGCTGGTGTCATCTGCATATCTGACGTGATTGATATTTCTCCTGGCAATCTTGATTCCAGCTTGTGTTTCTTCCAGTCCAGCTTTTCTCATGATGTACTCTGCATTTAAGTTAAATAAGCAGGGTGACAATATACAGCCTTGACGTACTCCTTTTTCTATTTGGAACCAGTCTTTTGTTCCATGTCCAGTTCTATGCTTCCTGACCTGCATACAGATTTCTCAAGAGGCAGGTCAGGTGGTCTGGTATTCCCATCTCTTTCAGAATTTTCCACAGTTTATTGTGATCCACACAGTCAAAGGCTTTGGCATAGTCAATAAAGCAGAAATAGACATTTTTCTGGAACTCTCTTGCTTTTTCCATGATCCAGCGGATGTTGGCATATTGATCTCTGGTTCCTCTGCCTTTTCTAAAACCAGCTTGAACATCAGGAAGTTCATGGTTCACGTATTGCTGAAGCCTGGCTTGGAGAATTTTGAGCATTACTTTACTAGCATGTGAGATGAGTGCAATTGTGTGGGAGTTTGAGCATTCTTTGGCATTGCCTTTCTTCGGGATTGGAATGAAAACTGCCCTTTTCCAGTCCTGTGGCCACTGCTGAGTTTCCCAAATTTGCTAGCATATTGAGTGCAGCACTTTCACAGCATCATCTTTCAGGATTTGAAATAGTTCAACTGGAATTCCATCACCTCCACTAGCTTTGTTTTTAGTGATGCTTTCTAAGGCCCACTTGACTTCACAATTGAGGATGTCTGGCTCTAGGTCAGTGATCACACCATTGTGATTATCTGGGTCATGAAAGAGTATAAAATGTTTACCTTGATTGGCAATTTTCCCCAGGACTTCCTAGACACATTAAAAAGTGATCAACTGAAGATTCCTTGGAACTTAACCACTTCCTTTGGGAAAAGGACTTCCCTGGTGGCTCAGATGGTAAAGCTTCTGCCTACAATGTGGAATACCTGGGTTCGATCCCTGGGTTGAGAAGATCCTCTGGAGAAAGCAATGGCAACCCACTCCAGTACTCTTGCCTGGAAAATCCCATGGACAGAGGAGCCTGGTAGGCTGTAGTCCATGGGGTGGCAAAGAGTTGGACAAGAATGAGAGACTTCACTTTGGGAAAATAATGGAGCCGGTTGAGCTCAATGGGATGGAAGAGGAAAAGAGAGGGTAGAATGAAGAGGGAGAGGCAAGAAGATCTGAGTGAGAAGACTTGGGAACAGGGTTCGTTCCCCTTTGAAGGTGCAAGAAAGCAAAGTCCTTAGTTTAGGAAGGAAACTCATGTCCTATCCACCCACCCTACCTGAATTTTGTTTGCTCTAGACTAAAAGAAAAGCCCCATGCTTACATTACTTTTAAGATAAGTCATATTGCTGTTGTAATCACATCCTGAAGGGTGGAGCTTAGGCAAAGTAGCTAGATGCTCTCCATAAACAGTCTATTTATTTACCTGTAAGAGGACAGAACAACATCAGTGAAGCTACAGATAAGTACCTAGTACAATTTTCCATCACAGATCCTTAAATGTTGCTTAGTCATTAAGTACCACATTCCAGAAAGAGCTAAGGATCATTTTAAGTCTTAATGTCTCAAGGAAACCTCTGGAATTAAAAGTCAGGATCTTTTATACCATAATTAAGAACAAGCAGAAGGTGCACAGAAAGGAAACTTTTGTGTCTCTAATTGTGGATTAAGGTGTGTGTTCCCTGGATCTTCAAATAGTCCCCAGCTTTCATTCATGTCTCACAAGACATGAAGGGCTAGGTTAACAAAGGCACCCATCCCTCGCCTCACCGGGCAGCACAGTTCTGTCATCTCAAGGTACTTCTGTAAGAGCTGCCCAGGAAAGCCTACAGTGCCAACTTCAGCTGCCCACCAGCCAGGATGAAAATAAAGGCTATAAAATTTGTACTTTTTTGTCTCCTTGGGATGGACACTTGAGGATTTCAGTAAAGGCTGGGTAACCTTCTCTGCATCCCTGTCTCTCTGTATACTTGCAGAAGAAAAGCCAGCTAGACTATAACAGAGAAGGAACAAGTTACCTCCCTTCTCATGATTATCTGTGGCTTCTGAAGCGTTTGCATCATGGGACTACTTATTATAAATAAATTTCCCCAAGAAGTGTTTTACTGGCCAAGTGAGAATCCTTCAGAAATGTGGTCTAAGGAGAACCAAACTATTTACATACCATTCTTTTAAACTCAGCCTAGGTATCTGAATCTATTTTCCTTTGATTAATTTACATAAAATAAAGGATATGAAATGGTTTGTAAACTAAAGAACAGTGTCAAATAAAGAGGGTTTTCATGTTTCTCAAATGAAGAGGACAATTTCTTCAAGGACCTCAGGGTGCAACATTGAGTGGCCTCCACTATGCAGTTCATGGGATATAGTGTGTCATTGCTTCTAGTCTAGACCTAGATCCTCTCTTGTTCTGCTTGATTTCCCACTTTCGTCTATGTCTTCTCTCTCATAGAAACACTCCCTAATATATTTAAAATAAGTCCTTTCAATACAGATTCCCCTTTTTAAAAGTTTGCATATTTTTCCAAACATTTCTTGACTGTTCATTTTTCTATCCTTGGTGTTATGCATAAATCCAATCTTATTTCTTTCAGCCAGCATTTTGTTTTTGAGGTTTATTCACGTTAATCCGGGCCTTCCCAGATGGCTCAGTGGTAAAGAGTCTGCCGGCCAATGCAGGAGATGCAAGAGATGCAGTTTCGATTCCTGGGTTGGGAAGATCCCCTGGAGCAGGAAATGGCAACAGGCTCCAGTATTCTTGCCTGGAAATGTCCATGGAGGGAGAATCCTGGTGGACTCTAAGAGTCTACCACTCTTTGAGTCCACAAAGGGTCAGACACAACTGAGGGGGCACACACAGCCCAGCACAGCAGGGTACTTCCAGGTGGCGCGTACATCTCAGCCAAGATAGATTCCAGGCAGATGGATAGAGATTCCACGTCGTTATATACAGATTTAGTCCATGGCACCTAATTGTTGCAGAGCATTCTCGTACATAAATATAGTTGATTTGTTTGTTAGTCTTTTCATTTCCACATGTTTTTCATCTGGTTTTATATTTTTCCAATCTGACAGATACACAAATTTCATTTTTAGTTTATTTCTCTTCCATTTTGCTATTTTGGGCAAAGGTCATGAATTGCAGAGGATAACTAAGGTGCATGAGAATTACCCTCTATGCTCCCTCTAGTACTCCTGGCATTTTATTAAGGGGTGGGATCCAGAAATCTGTGTTCACTCCCCAACTCATACAAATGGACAAAGTAGTTAAAATTCTAAGACTCATCAGTAACTGCTATGATAACCTCATGCTTGCTAAAGATCATCCTTCAAATATGCCATATTTGTACTTTCCCCAGAGAATAGAGAACCTAAAATATCTTCTAAATTAAAAATCTCACAGTACAAAAATGATCTAACATGTTGACAAGAACATAACTAAGTATAAATGAGTTACTATGGGTGTTTACTCAGATATTAAACTCTTAGAACATTCCCTCTTCAAACAGCTATGCTGTTCTGTACTTAGTGACTTAGTCATATCTGACTCGTTGCGACCCCATGGACTATAGCCCGCCAGTCTCCTCTGTCCATGGGAATTCTCACGCCTCCTCCAGTGGATCTTCCAGACCCAGGGATCTAACCCAGGTCTCCCAAATTGCAGGCATATTCTTTTTCTGTCTGAGCCACCAGGGAAGTCCATGAATACTGGAGTGGGTATCCTATCCCTTCTCCAGGGAATCTTCCCCACCCAGGAGTCAAACTGGGGTCTCCTGCATTGCAGGGAGTCTTTAGCTGTTGAGCTACCAATGAAGTGAAAGTCGCTCTGTCATGTCCGACTGTTTGCAATCCTATGGACTGTAGCCTGCCAGGCTCTTCTGTCCATGGAATTCTCCAGGCCAGAATACTGGAGTGGGTAGCTAGTCCCTTCTCCAGAGGATGTTTCCAACCCAGGGATCAAACCCAGGTCTCCCACATTGCAGGTGGATTCTTTACAGTTGAGCCACCCTCAGATAAACACATGCACAGCTAATCAGTTATATACTCAATAAAGCACACATACATTGATGCAAAGGTCTTCAGTTGGGGCCAGTTATTAAAGGTCATTAAGATGACTTTTTCTTTCTATTTCTTAAGGCTAGGTCCAACGACACACTGCCTTCAGTCATGTAAACCAAACTGAAGAAGCTCCCCTTAGACAGAAACAGGGAATAGCAGGACAGGAAACACTGTCCAACTTTACCAAGAGGGCTTTGAGATTTTATCTCAAGGTCTGACCTTTTTATCAGCTCCAACTTTGTCTGAATTTTCACTACAAGTGCCAATGAACATGGGCACAAGTCAAATCCATGAGCTTTTATTCCAAGCCCCTGATCTCAGGGACAATGACTGCTATCTTTATAGTCAGGCAATCTCAATACTTGAATTTATTTTTATCTTTTTCTCCATCCCTCTAATAAAATGCATTATTTAAACCTTGCAGTGTGCCTCAGGTGAAGTATTATTTTTTTTTTCATTCCGACCAACATCATCCTGCAAGGTTGTACTTGAATGAATGCAATAGTATTCCTTCATTTTATCCACAATTCTCATTTCACTTTCATTTATTGCCAAAGAGGAAGCTGGGTAACAGTGCTTAGGAGTGTGGGCTCCAAGGAAAGATGCCTGGATTTCTGTATTATTTCACTTCTGTAAAACTAGAAATTGGCAAAACCTAGTTAACATTTCAACACCTCAGTTTCTTCATTTTAAAAAGGGGGCGCTGATGTTACCTCATGAGATCACTTGAGAGTTTTTCCATGTGACCTGCATACAGTGAAGCATAATTCATGGTCTGCTCTAGGAAGAAGCAGAGACATTTGTGTGACTGAGAAAATACACAGAATAAAGTGCCACCATTCCTGCCATACCTGACAATGTTTTCCCATCAACTTTCATGAGCTTTTACAGGTTGACCCCATATTGTATTCAATATCAGAATTTATGTTCTTTTGTTTCTGATGTAATTATGTAAACTATTAAAAATCTAAAATAAGCTTACATTCTCTTAATGTGTTACACTACGTAGTCTACTTTTTTATTTTCTCTCTCTCTCTCTTTTTATTGCATAGTTGATCTCCTTTGATCCTTACTACAGTAGACTCACATTCAGAGAGCAAAAGGAATTAGGCTGATCACAGATGGTAAAGAAGATCTGAGTGTCTAACTGAGAAACTCTAAATATTTGATGGTTTTTTCTCTCCATACAAGAACATCCTCTTTTAACAAGATAATTTCTTAAAAACTTACTATTAAGCATTTTGGAAAAAAATCATAATTACTAAGAATTTTCCTAGAGTATCAGGATTTTGGAAAATAATGGAACATAGGATCTTGAGCCTCATGCTCTGGTTATAAAACCAAAGTGCCGATGTAATTATTATGAACATGAGGTGATGTCTCTGAAAAGGAAAGAGCAGAGGTGCTGTGTCAAAAAAGTTCAAAACAAGGAGAAATTCAGAATAAAAAAAAAATAAATGGAAAAGAGAGATTTATTTTTCTGTGATGGGAAAAATAAAAATATTTGCACACAAATAATTTTAGCATAATATATTAGTTTACTGAGTAACACGTGTATACATTTTTTTTTTCAATTTGTTTGCATACTCTTTGCTTCTTTATATAACAGGTATTTGTAATTCACTTTCTATAGGGAGAATGGAAATGAAACTCAGTCTTCAAAGATGTTCTTACTCAATTTCTTTTTCATGTTTAAATGAAAATGAAGTTGCTGAGTCGTGTCCCACTCTATGCGACCTTAAGGACTGTAGACCACCAGGCTCCTCCTTCCATGGGCTTCTCCAGGCAAGAATACTGGAGTGGGCTGCCATTCCCTTCTCCAGGGGATCTTCCCAACCCAGAATTCGAACCCGGGTCTCCTGCATTGCAGGCAGACTCTTTACCACCTGAGCCACCAGGGAATCCCTATAAATGAAAAGTTTCAGCAAAATTTTAATATGAAATTGAAAAAATATTTAAACAAATTTTCTTTTTTTGCTTTTATTTTATTATTTTCTTAATTAATTAATTATTTTTTTTTACTTTACAATATTGTATTGGTTTTGCCATACATCAACATGCATCTGCCACGGGTGTACACGTGTTCCCCATCCTGATGCCCCTCCCACCTCCCTCTCAAAGACACAAAGTGATAGATAAAATTTTAAAAACAAATAGAAATGAAAAATTAGGCTCTGGATACTTGTACCTCTCATAAAGAAGATGAACCTTACAGAAAATAGTTCTTATTTGGTATTTTATAGCATAAAATATAGCAAGGTCTCCTAGAATGATATATCATCAGGATAATAGGTCAAAATCAGACCTTATTACATATAAATATAATATTTAATAATAGAAGCATCATTGATAATTTACAGTAGAACATTAAGCAAGTGATTCTCTTTCAGGTCAAGTTACTTAAAAAAATAAATTAGACTTTGACCTTACATGGTATACCAAAATACATTTCAGCTAAACTTGAATTATACCTTTGAAGAGCTATGAAATATTATATTGATATAACTGCCAAATCTGTCCTAAAACAATAAAGAAAATAAAAAAATTAATGATGAAAAGAACTCTTTCCTGGAAAATCCCATGGACAGAGAAGTCTGGTGGGCTTCAGCCCAAGGGGTCGCTAAGAGTGGGACACTACTGAGCAACTTCACTTTCACTTTTCACTTCATGCATTGGAGAAGGAAATGGCAACCCACTCCAGTGTTCTTGCCTGGAGAATCCCAGGGATGGCGGAGCCTGGTGGGCTGCCGTCTCTGGGGTCCCACAGAGTCGGACACGACTGAAGTGACTTAGCAGCAATGATGAAAAGGAAACAAATTAGCATCACATCTCAAAATATTTTATATAATCATAAGCAAAAGAGAAGAGCAAAGAACAGATTGGGTAGGATATAAATGATGCAATCATAATAAAAGTGTATTATTTTCATTACAAAAAGCAGGGGTTTTGAAAGAAGCATGGTAGATGAAACACACATTTCAATTCTGCTCAGCCATTACATCTCACTGAAATGTAAAAAGGCTTGTAAAGCAAAAAATAAAAAGGTATAAAACCATATGGACAAAAGAGACAAGATAGCAGACATGAGAATACAAAAGTGCAACATTTGGGGTACTGCGTTCTGGGCCCATATCACCCTTGTCACGGTATGATCCCTCAGTTTGTGAGTTCATCCTCCAGATACCATAGAGATTGTTGTCCTTGTTCAGTCGCTAAGTTGTATCCAACTCTTTACAGTCCCATAGACCACAGCACGCCAGGCTTCCCTGTCCTTCACTATCTCCCAGAGATTACACAGACTCATGTCCATTGATTCAGTCATGACAGAGATCCTGACTTTGAAAACAAGGTTGAAGGAGCTCCCATTATATTTGTTAAATAGACATTTCTCCAAAGAAGACATACAGATGGCTAACAAACACATGAAAAGATGCTCAACATCACTCATTATCAGAGAAATGCAAATCAAAACCACTATGAGGTACCATTTCACACCAGTCAGAATGGCTGCGATCCAAAAGTCTACAAATAATAAATGCTGGAGAGGGTGTGGAGAAAAGGGAAACCTCTTACACTGTTGGTGGGAATGCAAACTAGTACAGCCACTATGGAGAACAGTGTGGAGATTCCTTAAAAAACTGGAAATAGAACTGCCTTATGATCCAGCAATCCCACTGCTGGGCATACACACTGAGGAAACCAGAAGGGAAAGAGACACGTGTACCCCAATGTTCATCGCAGCACTGTTTATAACAGCCAGGACATGGAAGCAACCTAGATGCCCATCAGCAGATGAATGGATAAGAAAGCTGTGGTACATATACACAATGGAGTATTACTCAGCCATTAAAAAGAATACATTTGAATCAGTTCTAATGAGGTGGATGAAACTGGAGCCTATTATACAGAGTGAAGTAAGCCAGAAGGAAAAACATAAATACAGTATACTAACGCATATATATGGAATTTAGAAAGATGGTAACAATAACCCTGTGTATGAGACAGCAAAAGAGACACTGATGTATAGAACAGTCTTATGGACTCTGTGGGAGAGGGAGAGGGTGGGAAGATTTAGGAGAGTGGCATTGAAACATGTAAAATATCATGTAGGAAACGAGTTGCCAGTCCAGGTTCCATGCACGATGCTGGATGCTTGGGGCTGGTGCACTGGGACGGCCCAGAGGGATGGTATGGGGAGGGAGGAGGGAGGAGGGTTCGGGATGGGGAACACATGTATGCCTGTGGCGGATTCATTTTGATATTTGGCAAAACTAATACAATTATGTAAAGTTTAAAAATAAAATAAAATTAAAAAAAAAAAAAAAAAGCTGAGGCTAATACTGTGCAAGCGTGAACACATTAGGCAGTCGTGCCCGACTGTTTGGGACCCATGTACTGTAGCCCACCAGGCTCCTTTGTCCATGGGATTCTCCAGGCAAGAATACTGAGGTTGGTTACAATTTCCTTCTCCAGGGGATCTTCCCAATCCAGGGATCAAACTCACGCCTCCTGAGTCTCCTGCATTGCAGGCAGATTCTTTATCCACTGAGCCACCTGGGAAGGTATTAATACTGTGCAAGCTGGTACATAATTTAGGTGAAGTTTCTACTCAGCTATATCTGAATGTCTATAATATATTAGAAAAACATCACATTTCATAATTAGCTTTAGTATCAATTTTAACAGATACCAAAAATCAAGATAGATTAATTTTTTTTCCCCTAAGTAAATGTCTTCTAGGAGCCCAATATTATGCTCTGAATTCTGATGACTTTTAAAACTAGAAATAGAATGCATGATCTTTGCTTTTATGAACATACATTGATCAGAAACTATTTATATCCTGAGGGAGAATAGATACTGAGAAGTCTAGTTCTCTGCTTTTTTTGCACAGACACTTTATTCTTTGTTTGCTTTTAGCTCAAAGGAACACCATGTGATATTTCAAATTAGAACTAAAATTAACTTTTCCCAATTAATTTATATCTGATTTTTCAGACATCTGATAATATTTAAAGTAAATTTATTATTTCCCAAGTTCTCCAAGACATTTAACAGAGATGTACATTTCAGGAAAATATAAAGTATTGAACGAATAGGCTGGAATCACATACCATGAAAACATCCTGCCTCAAGATAGAAAAAAAGCTGTTGAGTTCTTAGTGAAATGACATTGAATGTTTTTTGGTAATTAATTGTCTTTACTATACACCACTGAAAACAATTCTAGCTATGTCTTGCCTTTTTAAATAAGAAATGGATGCCAAGAAAGGTCCTTCAGAACAGGCTTGCGATCAAAAAACTAATTCTGGAAGGAGCAAGAGGTAAGAGAAGGGAATTTGATTTCCCAAATACCAAACAAATTGTGAGTGATTCCACAAGTCCACAATAATCAAAAGACTGAGGGGAAAAAAATGAAAGTATTGCCATGGAGCCTAGAATGTAGCCATCCTCATCATCTGCTCTGGGGTTCAGCATTCACCAGTCCCAGACAGCAACTTATTACTTGAGTTTATCTCCTAAAACGGAGGATGCTCTGAACAGAAGAAAGTGGTACCTGAATCCTGAATCTCCTTTTGTTTAGGCCCCTGGGTTTGAACACCTCAGAGTATCATTCACTTCTCTTCATTATCTGATATGATTTCATGATTGACCTTGAGCCAATCTGCACATCCATCTCTCGCCTCTCTCTCTTTCTTTTATCACCCTGTATTTCCTGCAGGTATTGGCTCGCTTCACAAGCTGTCATAAATTCATTCCTGGTTTGATCTCAAGGGGAGAAATGTCCTCATCACATCCAGACTCGTTTCCTTAGCACCAGATGGGTAGTAGCAATAACAGAGGATACTTACCCCAAGGCTCCTTCTGGGAGCTTCAACAAAGTCATTCCTAAAAACATGTCAGAGAAAGACATGTTCAAACCTAGTTGCAGATAAGACAAGCCCATCTTCTCTCTCTCACAGAGTGGAGTCATGCAGCTCCACACCACGCCAAAAATTAGCACTGAAACTTGACAGCCACGCTCATTGGAAGAAGTGCTTGCAAGTGTAACTTCTGTGACAGAACACTGAGGATCACCGTTGAGATTATACTGGAGAATACCATCCTAGGTTTTTACCCCACGCCATGATCCATCATGTTACGGACAATGCCTTCTAGAACTTGGCTTCTGGTTTTAAAAGTAGTGCTTTGCATGTTTTTCTCAATTTTACATCTAAATGCTCGATGTGTGTGTGTGTGTGTGTTTAACTGAAAGATCTCAGTGACCTCTTTTCTTCTTTAAGCAGGTTTCTTAGAAAATACCCATGATATCAATAATATATTTCTATAAATTATATCTATTTACTGAAAGCAAGTGAAACAAAATTTATTGCAACACACATCATAGTTTTACCAAACTTGCTCACAATGTTTCTGCCATTTAATCTCCAATCATAACCTGATATCTTATAAAAGTTCATATTTGAAAACTACTCTGACAGTTGAAAGTACCATGTATTTTTCTAAACTAATTTGATGGGAGTATGGTTTTACTTTGTTTTAAAAATTCATTTTTTACATTGATTTCGAGTTCAGTGGTGGGTTCTTTCATTGTACTCCAAATTCAAACTTCAAACCATCTGCATACTTGGTTGACCTTATGGGGGCAAGATGCATGCTATCATGATAACTTGAAGGAAGTTCTCGAGTGTCATAAACAACTTAATTTAGATCTGAAGCTTGAGGGTTGAGGAGAACTAGTGATTCAGCTTTGTTTCCCACTTGAAAGCTCCCTTCTGAGATGCTGAAGATTTATGCGGGACAGGTTATTATACTTTACTGACTAATCAGAACTCTCGTTTCCTTGGCAACCTGCATACCATGTTTCCCCCACACCAGCATTCCTGAATCCCGCCCCTCTTCACCCCAAATGATTTATTTCCTTATTGCTACAGCCTATGGGTACATTACATACTTTAAAACAACACATTAATCTATAGCTTTCCAACCCAGACAGCAGACACCGCCGCCATCCTTCTTGATAACCACCTCTGGCTATTATAAAGAAAGCATTCCTGATTTAGGCTCCAGTCAAGAAAGGGTAGGGGATGACGTGTCATGCACCAGTCTCCAAACTTAGGTTTAGGCAAACTGCCAGAAGAACGCAAGACCCACAGCTGCAGATTTTCATTGAAAATGCCCTACACAATTCTCTGATACTTAATTTTGACTACTTGTGACCGGCTGCCTTGAAAATAAAAGAACCTAAATTCACATCAGGCGTGTTTATTAGAGAAAGAGATGGATATGATTTAATGCGTGTCTCTGCCCTTTCTCTCTTCACCTAGGTGAGCATCAGTGGATGAGAGCTCTTAAATCTTTTCTTTTTGCTCCACAAAACCCTTATATTCAGAGTAAAACCTTACACTAAAAATTTTGGATTTATTTTTTGATTTTTGTAGTACACTAATTTGCAAAAGAAGTAACTTTCAACTCTTTGCCAGGATAAGAGTAAATATGTTGTTGTTTCTTTGCCAGGAGAAGAGCAAAATGTAGATAGAGAAAATATAGCAAATATTCCATCCTTTAAAGAAAGGCAGGTCCACTGAAAAAACAAGCATTCTCTTATGTTAAAGTCATTCTTTGATGTGTTTTCTTCAGAATTATCCCATTACCTAGAATAACAGATGTATGTTCAGGTAGCACACAATTCTCCTTAGGCAGAGATTGATATTGGGCAAGAATATCAATATTGAGCAAGAATATAGGGCATTGAAGGAAGAATAATTAAGATATTTTCACCTCTAAGCTTTATTCTCATCCATGCCATGTATAATGAATAAAAGTGGCGTATGTCTGCCATAATAAACTGATTTCATTCTATTGACATACGTTCCTAAATTATTTTCAGAATTCTGCAATGTGACTCACCAACTTTCTTTTTTTTAATTTGTTCTTTATATATCTTTTTTTTTTAAGTGAAACATCACAATAAACAGCTAAAATGCCTTTATCCATTCCTTAGCAAATTCTTCCTCTCTCTGCTTAGAGATAAACATTATTCTAAAGTTCTAAGTATGTTTCTTTCATGTTTTTAGATTTCTATTTTATGTTTGGAGTATACATGTGCATATATTTGCATGCATGCATATATACATACCTATGTATGTAATATATGTATATATTTCATTTTAAATGCTTTATTATGTATAATGCTATTCTTTATTAGTCTTCAGTAAACATTATAGTTTTAAAATAAAGCATTAAATCTAAATTCATTTATTTTAGTTGCTGAATAAGTGGCTCCCAGGACAAGGCCTTGTATTCTTTATAAATAAAATTAATGTCAACAATCATTTAAAACCAAAACCTAAAATGTTAGGGCTGACCTACTTTAGAGGGTTAAGAGTCTTTTAACCAGGAATCTAGAACCTGACTTCCAAGTTCTAATCATGTAAATCTCAGTGTAATCCAATTAATTTAAATGCTCATGTAACCTAGATTAATGATCTAACACTTACCATTAACTCTAGGTGGCTGATGGTAAACGCTTAAGAAAAATGAGGCCCATAATTCACCTAAAATGTGTAATACTAGACCAGAAGGAATTTTCCTTCTGACCACACATAGCCTACCTAATTTTTCACTAAGCACAACATGTGGGAACTTTTCTAGTAGCTCAGGGCTGGGCCACCACTTGGCTTAGATGTTTTACTGCTCAAGTCACTTTAACTACTTACAGTTTCACTCTTACTGCAATTTTATTTGTGTAATTAAATTTTCTTTTTCTAAAATGGGCTTGAGTTAGTTTCTTGATACTTTCTTCTGCTATGACTTGTCTAGGAAGTTTGTAAGACTGCAACTGTTTTTAAAACACCTAAACTCTGCAAGCAGAAGTGCAATACAAGAGAAAATACCTCACAGCTAATCCCTGAAAACTTCTACCTTTGAACTGTGAGCTTTGCACAATAAATGGGTTTCCTTAAGTTCTTCAGGTTGAATACATTCATCCTTTACTTTCCATTAAGAAAGAAGTTATTTGGGAATTCTCTAGTGGGCCACTGGTTAGGACTTGGTACTGCCACTGCAGGAGTTGTGAGTTCAATCCCCGGGTGGGGAACTAAGATCCCACACATTTCATGGCATGGCAGGTAAAAAGAAAGAAAAAAGAGTAAAATAAAATCAAACCACATTACTGCTCTTTTGAAAAAAATCCCTGCATTTTCCATTGGATTTAGAGTGAAAATTCAATCTCTTTTCATGGCCCAAGCGATCAGCTTCCTGCCTGTGTCTCTGGCATTGTTATTGTTGTTCAGTTAGTAAGTCATGTCCAACTTTGCAATCCCAAGGAGTGCAGCACACTCCCTGTCCTTCGCTATCTCCTGGAGTTTGCTCAGATTCATGTCCATTGAGTCAGTGACGCCATCCAAATATCTCATTCTGTCTCCTGTTCTCCTCCTGCCCTCAATCTTTCCCAGCATCAGGGACTTTTCCGTGGCCTAAGTATTGGAGCTTCAGCTTCAGCATCAATCCTTCTAATGAATATTCAAGATTGATTTTCTTTAGGATGGACTGGTTTGATCTTGCTGTCCAAGAGGCTCTCAAGAGTCTTCTCCAGCATCACAGTTTGAAGGCATCAATTCTTCAGCACTCAACCTTCTTTTTGGTCCAACTCTCACATGCATACATGACTTCTGGAAAAATCACAGCTTTGACTATATAGACTTTCACCAGTAAGTGATGTCTCTGCCTTTTAATACACTGCCTAGACTTGTCATAGCTTTTCTTCCAAGGAACAAGTGTCTTTTAACTTCATGGCTGCAGTCACTGTCCACAGTGGTTTTGGAGCCCAAGAATATAAAGTCTGTCACTGTTTCCATTTTCCCTCATCTGTTTGCCATGAGGTGATGGGACAAGATGCCATTATCTTGGTTTTCTGAATATTGAGTTTTAAGCCAGCTTTTTCACTCCCCTCTTTCACTTTCATCAAGAGGCTCTTTAGTTCCTCTTCTCTTTCTGCCATTAGTGTGGTGTCATCTGCATGCCTGAGGTTATTGGTATTTCTCCCAGCAGTCTTGCTTCCAGCTTGGTCTTCATTCAGCACAGCATTTCGCATGATGTACACTGCAAATAAGTTAAATGAGCAGGGTGACAATATACAATCTTGATGTACTCCTTTCCCAATTTTGAACCAGTCCATTGTTTCATGTCCAGCTCTAACTGTTGCGTCTTGGCCCACATACAGGTTTCTCAGAAGGCAGGTAAGGTGGTCTGGTATTCCCATATCTTGAAGAATTTTCCACAGTTGGTTGTGATCCACACAGTCAAAGCTTATAGCGTAGTTAATGAAGCAGAAGTAGACGTTTTTCTGGAATCCCCTTGCTTTCTCTATGATCGAATGGCTCATCCCCTTTGCATTTCAGTACTTACTGGAGGTGACATTGGAGTACTTTGCATTTCATTAAAAATGAGGAAAGAGTCCAGTGCTCTCTTCCGTAGTGTGTGCTTTTCACTGAATAGTTCATGGTGTACCTTTTACCTACTCACCTGAATGTGAAGATATTTATTCACTTCCTGAGTAAAACCACAGGTGTGGGCACATTGTATGGGGAATAAAAAGTTAAACCGATATCTGTGGAACAGAAATCTTGAACCAAATCCTGAAGTTGCTAAATGTGGGCTCCTGCAGACTGCCAGAAGTAAGAGCAGACATAATATTGAGGCCTCTTAGTCAACAATACCTTTGTCTTTATTTAGCAACTCTTGGCAAGCCTGAATCCATAGTTGCTGGAATAATTTCCAATGAGGCAGAGGTTTGTGCCTAAGAATCAACTGTAAATGAAATAGTCTTAGTAACAATCTCTCAATCTGTGGTTTATTTTTTAAAATAAACTTTATCTCAAAAAATGAGGTTTCTAATTCACTAATTCATTTTTTGGCTCCAAAATCACTGCAGATGGTGATTGCAGCCATGAAATTACAAGATGCTTAATCCTTGGAAGGAAAGTTATGACCAACCCGGACAGCATATTAAAAAGCAGAGACATTACTTGGACAACAAAGGTCCGTCTAGTCAAGGCTGTGGTTTTTCCAGTGGTCATGTATGGATGTGAGAATTAGACTATAAAGAAAGCTGAGCACCGAAGAATTGATGCTTTTGAACTATGGTGTTGGAGAAGACTCTTGAGAGTCCCTTGGACTGCAAGGAGATCCAACCAGTCCATCCTAAAGGAGACCAGTCCTGGGTGTTCATTGGAGGGACTGATGTTGAAGCTGAAACTCCAATATTTTGGCCACCTGATGTGAAGAGCTGACTCATTGAAAAAGTTCCTGATGCTGGGAAAGATTGAGGGCAAGAGGAGAAGGGGATTACAGAGGATGAGATGGTTGGATGGCATCACCGACTCAGTGGACATGGGTTTGGGTGAACTCCGGGAGTTGGTGATGGACAGGGAGGCCTGGTGTACTGCAGTTCATGGGGTCACAAAGAGTCAGACATGACTGAGTGACTGAACTGAACTGAACTGAATTCACTTAGAGGTAATTCTGTCTCATTTTTGGGAAAGACTTTCATTCATTCAATTATGAGCAGTTGGAAATATCACTGCTTTAGCAAGGGCCTCAATTATATGTAGACCTCTCTCTTGAAGTAAAGTTGAAGTGTTAGTTGCTCAGTCACGCCTGACTCTTTGCAACACCATGAGCTGTCACCCACCAGGTTCCTCTGTTCATGGAATCCTCCATGCAAAAATACTGGAGTGAGTAGCTTTTTCCTTCCCCAGGGTATCTTCCCAACCCAGGGATCAAACTCAGGTCTCATGCATTGCAGGTGGGTTCTTTAGCAGCTGAGCCACTAAGAGAAGTAAGTCCCCAAATGAGATCCCCAGGAGCAGATAAGCATTTCTAAGGGAAGTTCATACAGGGGATTGCCTTTAAAGGATGAGTTGGCTGAACAGAAAGACTGGGAGGACTGTTGAAGCACTAGGTAGAATTAAATGATGACAAAGAAAAAAACCCAAAAATAAAAAGACTGTGCATGCCTAGATTTTGAAAGCAAAGAAATTTCTCATGAGAGAGAGATATGAATGCAAATATGACTTAGCACCATAGATGACACGCTGTTTATGGTCACTTTGTTTTTAAGGGGCCAAATCTAAATGTTCATTATGTGGATACTTCTGGGAGGCGGAGGGCCAGAGGAGAGGACAATTACTGCTTCATATATTTTTTAACCCCAATTAAAAAAATATATATATGAAGCAGTTATTGAATTTGGGTATAATTGCTTTACAGGGCTTCCCTGATAGCTCAGTTGATAAAGAATCCACCTGTGATTCAGGAGACCCTGGTTTGATTCCTCGGCCGGGAAGATCTGCTGGAGAAGGGAAAGGCTAACCACTCCAGTATTCTTGGGCTTCCCTTGTGGCTCAGCTGGTAAAGAATCCACCTGCAATGCGGGAGATCTGGGTTTCTGAGAAGATCCCCTGGAGTAAGGGAAAGGCTATCCACTGTAGTATTCTGGCCTGGAGAATTCCATGGACTGTATAGTCTTTGGGGCCTCAAAGAGTCAGACATGACTGAGTGACTTTTTCACTTTCATAACTGCTTTACAATGTTGTGTCATTTTCTCCTGCACAATGAAGTGAATCAGTTGTATGTATGCATGCATCCCCTCCCTCTTGGACCCCCCTCCCACCCCCTCCCACCCCTCTAGGCCATCACAGAGTACGGAGCTGAGCTTCCTACTGAAATAAGTAATAAATAGTTTGTATAGTCCTAACAGAAATGTGTGTGTGTGTGCTGGCTTTTAAGCTTGATTTTACCAACAAGTTCTTTCTTGGTTCTTTACTGTGACTTCCTAAATAGTAGCAGTTAGTTATCACTGTGAGAATAAAGGTAATAAATGAAATATATAAAGCCTGTAGGGCCGTGGCTGGCATAGAGTTGGTGATAGACAGATGGTGGTTCTCTTCTCTCAATTCCCAGATTCCACTAGATGAAGTGTTTGTTACTCAAAATAAAGAAAAGGATGGTGGTCTTACACTGGACTGAATCAAATTTTAAATTCTACTTATTTCATGATCTAAACACTTTTCTAAACAACACTTGGAGTTAGCCACTTGTGTTTACTGAACCTTACCCAAATTGAAGCTTGCTGCATTCAAACTTGATGACAAAATCTAAAAGAACAGTTCATCCATAGGTTGAGTGAGTCACACTTTCTCATTCAAGAAGCTACTCTGTGGGAGTCGTTAAGCATTTGGCAAATTATATCTACCGCCTACCTTAAGTTTCAATAATAAAATGTACTAATTTCTTTTTTCAAACATGCACCAAATAGGTGCAATTTTGGTGGAATTTTCCAAAGGATTGTAAAGTTATATTTAATCTGCTATTAAGAGGAGAAGAAAGCTCTAGATTAGCTAGGATATATTTCAAATAATTATTATTATAGAAGTACAACAAATCCTGATCAACCCAACAAAACAAGGTTGATATTACCAATTCCAACAGACTGCCAATCACCTCTTTATCCATTACAATTCCCATAAATGTTACATAGTCAATGCCTGTAGAAATAATAGTTCCAGAAGTAGTTTTGTTCCACTGAGGATGAATCTTTTTTTTTCAAGTATGAACAATTAAATATTTATGAAACTTTGAGCTTAATCAAAGAACAGTGAGGTCAAACTAGAGATAAGACAGTAGAGACAGATCCTCACACCTTACTAAGTTTCTTTCTTTCTGTAGATTTTAATAAATTTAGAGTAATTTGTGTAGGTATTCCTGGAGAGATTTCTTTCTATTTTTTTTAATAAGTAACAAAGGAGAAAAAAATGTAGAGAGAGGGCTTGTAGTTCTTCATTTGTCTACAATCATTACATACATAACTGAATTAGGAAGTTTCATTACAAAAATTGGGTGTAAATTGTATAAATAGTAGCCAGGAAAATGTTGATTGCAGTTTTTTTTTAAATTTTCCTTTTCTCATTAAGATGAAGAGTTTTCAAATTTTGGTTGCATTTTTCCCCATGCCTATTTCTTTATTTGAAGTCTTCGTTGATCTGAATATTTTTAGATCATAAAAAAAAGAGAGAGAGAGAGAAATTTAAAGTGCTCGGCAGGCAGAGAACTCACACAGCGACGTCTTACTTCATCCACTTCTTTACGTAATTTTTAAGTTAGGTTCCTGCTGCTCTCATAAGTGTTTCAACTTTAGAATTCTTGCCAACAGAGACAGACTATTGACAAGGAAATATAACAAGAGCATTTCTTTTTAATTTAATTCCTAATAACTGGATTCAGTGTAGAGTCTGGGAACAAGTGAAATATGGGCAGAAACAGTGTCCAGTAGGAAAAATATGTGAAAGAAGACTATTTCACAGTTCTCTAGCTTTTTCATACATACGCCAACGATTTTTAGTTCTATCCTGGCTGTATTTGGCACACAGGGACCTGCTGATCATAACAGGAAGATACCAGGATAAAGTTCGTCTTTCTATGTTCCTGGGAAATTCCCTAACTTGTTTTCATTACTGTAATAATGAGGTTATTTATTTACTCCGTAGGAGTGGGGCAGAGATTATTTGCTATTCTTTGGAAAGCATTGTGTAGTTATTAACCTAAAAATTCCTTCACTGATTCCCCAAGTTAAACAAAAAGCATATTAGAATTATTTTTTTAATACCCTGACACTTAACACACTTACAGCTCTTTCTGCTCCTCAATTCAAAGTTGAAATGACAGCAAATTAAAAAGAAGGTCCTTTGGGAAACATTTACGCACTACAGGGAATTTCCAATTTGCAGCAGTTTGCATTTTGTTGCTCAATTATTTGGAACTTGGAATATATAATTTTTAAAATGAAGTGGTGTTATTTTGTAAGAATTTAGTTTTCCCTTCATAAATTGAAGTACCTGCTCAAAAGGAAATGTCACAAAGGGAAAAATCTCTCTAAAATGTTAATGTCAGACTATCTAATGTCATTGCAGAATGGAAATGGAACCTCACTCTATTGTCACTTTGGGATTTTAGGGGACCTGTGGATTAAAACCAGTGGTGCCTTCCAGTTAGAAATGAAAGGAGAAAATCCTCATCTCTTTTGTAGAGGAAAAAGAAGCACAGCACTGCCTGGTGACTTTCCTTTCTTCTTTCTCTTTTATTTCTCTAATAAAGATGTATTCATTTTTTATTGCTGCTGTATCAAACTGCCACAAGCTCAGGGGCTAGAATCAACACCCATTTATGATCAGGCAGGTCTGTGGGTCAAAGTCCAGGATGTTGTACCTGGTTGCTGGCTGCGGGTCCCTTGAGACTGAAGTCAGCTGACTGCATTGCTCTCTTAAGGCTCCCAGTGTTCTTCCCACTTCTCCTTGTTACTGCAGAACTCAGCTCCCTGAGACTATGAAGCTGAGTTCCTTGTCTCCTTGCTGGCTGTGCGTCAGGCTGCTCTCCGTTCCTGGGACCACCCTCATCACTTTATCATGCGGCCCCCTCAAAACAAGGCAGCAGGCAATGCCTCATCCTTGGAATCTCTCTGACTTCTGCACCTGTCCCTCAGCTAAGATGCATTCTGGCAAGAAAAGATGGATACTGGGAGGTTGGTAGGATATATGGTCTGTCATCTCCTCTCTCTTTTTGACCTTTACAAAATAGAAAGCATTAGTTGCTCAGTCGTGTCTGACTCTTTGTGACCCCATGGACTATAGCCTGCCAGGTTCCTCTGTCCATGGAATTCTCCAGGCAAGAGAGAGTAGCCATTCCCTCTCCAATGGATCTTCCCAACACAGGGATCGAACCTGGTTTTCCTGCATTGCAGGCAGATTCTTTACAGTCTGAGTCACCAGGGAAGCCCCCAGAATTCTTCCACTTGGTAATAGAATGTTAGTTCTGTGTCCCTTATCAGGACCTCCCCACAATGGGCCAGAGACAACCTGTGCTTGTCAAGGACTCTCCCCTGACTGAGTAGTGGTCTCCACACTCTAAGCTTAGCTAACCTGGGGCCTTCATTACATATGTACAGTTCCTTCCCAGAAGCACCTAGATTAGTGTTCAATTGAGTAACCAAGGATGAGATTCTTGGCGGCCATCTTTAGAATCTTCCCACTGCAAAAGTTAGCATTCCTGGTGGCTGATTGTTGCCTCACCTGCTGACCTTGTAATTATCCTTCCCAGCTATTTTCCTTTGATCTTTTCCAAAGAAATAATGTTTTCTCTTCTAATCTTGAAAAAAAATATGCATAATCTTCAGGATATTGCTTTCTTTTTTTCTGAAAAGAATATAAACAGCATGTGGAAAACAATCAGTTAAATACTTGCTAATAAAAACTGCCCTTGGTATTTACCAAGCTTCCCAGGTGGCTCAGTGGTAAAAGAATCCGCCTGCCAATGCAGGAGATGCAAGAGACTCAGGTTCAATCCTTGGGTGGAGAAGATCCTCTGGAGGAGGAAATGGTAACCCATTCCAGTATTCTTGCCTGGAAAATGTCATGGACAAAAGAGCCAGGCGGGCTGAAGTCAGTGGGGTCACAAAGATTTAGCCACCACTGAACATGCATGCTATTTCCTGGTATTTATCAGTATATAAATACAAATTTAAGCAAACATGGTTAGATTCTAGTCTTTGCTGCTCCAATTCAAGTTTCCTTAGGCCTGTCTTTCAAATTCCCAGAGCTCTCACTTTTCTCTAGAAATTAAATCCTGGTCGTCCAAGATGACTCAGGTTTCCAGAGCATTCTCTCTTATCTCATTTTGCAATTTCAACTTTTAAGGAACATCTGCTACTCAGTAAGGTACAGGTATCAAAAGACTGGGTCAAAATCTCTGATTTTTTTTCTTCTAGAGTTTCTAATATTTTCTCATTACATTTTCATGGTTTCTTCACAAATCAGAGAGGAGGCTCCATCTCTCTTCCTGGGCCAGGATTATAGCTGGGTGTACTTTTTCTACCTCGATCTTTCTTTTGCTCTTGTACTTTCATTTACAGAGAGTTAGAAGAAACAAGGGGGGATTCCCTGGCAGTCCAGTGGTTAAGACTTCCCCTTCCAAGGCAGGGGTGTGGGTTCCATCCCTGGTCAAGGAGCTAAGATTCCACATGCCATGAGGGAAAAACCAAAACATAAAATAGAAACAGCACTATAAGGAATTCCAGAAAGACTTAAAAGAAGAAGCAGGGACTGTGTTCGGAATGATTATGATGAGAATCCATTTCATGCTAAGGGTATGTGTGTTCAGTTGCGACCCCGTCGTCTATAGCCCACAACACTCCTCTGTATGTGGGATTTCCCAGGCAAGAAGACTGGAATGGGTTGCAATTTCCTTCTCCATTATGCTGGGGGTGAAAGCATTAGTCATTCAGTCATGTCCCGCTCTTTGTGACCCCATGGACTGTAGCCCACCAGGCTCCTCTGTCCATGGAATTCTCCAGGCAAGAATACTGGAGTGGGTTTCCATTTCCTCCTCCAGGGGATCTTCTCCACCCAGGGATCGAACCTGGGTCTCCTGCATTGCAGGCCAACTCTTTACAAACCGAGCCACCAGGGAAGCCAGGCTGGGTGGCGGCAGGGAGGAGACTGGGGTAATTTCATTGACTTTTTTGGCCATCCTCACCCACCCTCACTTTGGAGCCGCCTCTAAGGCAGGTGTTTACTAATCATGGTATTCCCTTGAACAGCCTTTGTATTCCAGGATGAGGCTTCTAAGGTAGCTTGAGGAATCATACACCTCCACCCCCACTGAAACCAACACACCATCTTCTGACACGTTTTCTCCTCACACTCACACCAGCACGACTTCAAGAAAGTGAACAAGAGCCTGTCTTTGCAATGACTCCCCCTGCCAAACACATCACCAAGAGGATCCATTGAAAATGAAAAATGTAGTCGTTTGGGTACTTTGAAATTTCCACATACTATTCATCTCTGCACTCAACTGCTTTTTCTCTATTTTTCTTTTTTAATCCTTGACTTGCCTCCCTGCTCTCCTAAGTCAAAATCCAAAACTCAGTTCTAGCATCAGCGCACGGTTTGCGTAGGGAAGTTTTTTCCAAACACCTGGGACCAGCATAGGATAAAAGTCACAGAAACACACACACAAAGATTTTTAACAAGGAGAGGATGGGTATATGACGTGTGTGCTATCTCGAGTGGCCTCAAGCTGCCCAAAGTAAGGTCCTTTCTGACTGCAACCAACAAGGAGGCAATTTTGACAGCGAGGGGAGAGTCCGGGGGCAATTTTAAGTCAGCGTAGTGATGTAATCATTTCAGAATGCTCTCGTTATTACAGTGCGTGCTTCTTTTGCTGGCAGTATCATTCCCTTCTGGATTTCTCTTCTGTTCTCTTAACACTTTTAAAATCATACAAGGGCACACACGCAGAAGCACACACACGCGCTGTGTCTGCAGCTGTCTGCTCCTTCCCTTCAGGGGCTGAAATTCACGATCAAGTAGATGAACTCAGGGAAACATTTAGGTAAGGAGCTCCCACTGGTGGTGGAGGAAATCTCACCATCCACATCAAATCCTTCTCCTTATTAGTACTCTGAGAAGGCCTGTCTGAGTCACCCATAAAAAGTGTGCCAAGACTGTTCTTTCACCCTGGGATGAAACAACAACCAAAAAAAAAAAATGCCATTGTTCTCTTAGGTGGTTACGGGGTTAGTCACAGCTGATAATAACCAGGAGGTGAGGGTGCGCGGCCAGGACTGTGTTGGTAGTTACGAGCCTGGAAGGGTGCCACGTGCACTGTCCTCAAGTAGCTTCGATGCTTTTAAACGTTGAGGGCTTCCAAAGCGACTGCCGCAAGCCCTACAGCCATCTCCGCTTAGAACAAGCTCTATTGCCTTCATTACTAGTTTCACGTTCAGGCAGAGAAAGCATGGCTTTTCAAAGGTTGAGCTTCCCGAAACTGCTTTTGTGGAAGAACAAGGATTTAATGCATTTGCGATTAGTCATCAAATATTCAATTTGTGGAACTGAGCCAGATGGATTGGCAAGAATTGGCAGCATGCATCACCGAGGCAGATATAAGTGGCTCCTTTGTTGGATAGGGCCCTCCCTTTCCATTGTGTTGTTGTTCAGTCGCTGAGTTGTCCAACTCTGTGACCCCATGGACTACAGCACACCAGGCTTCCCTGTCCTTCACTGTCTCCTAAAGTTTGCTCAAATTCATGTGCATTGAGTTAGTGATGCTATCTAACTTCCTCATCCTCTGTCACCCCCGTCCCCCTTTGCCTTCATCTCTCCTAGCATCAGGGCCTTTTCTAATGAGATGGCTCTTTAACTGGTAATATTTCAACAGCTACATGACAAGTGACCATCTTTATTGAAGTCACCAAGAATGAGTCACTTAGAATGGTTAACACACGTAGAGCCTAGGTGACAAAAGTAACAGAAAGGAAACAAGATTTGTGGTCTACGGGAGAAAAAAGTAGGTTCCTCTTCTAGCTGGTGTCTTCGGTTAAGGTATTTTGGTACACTTGTCCAAACAGACTTTGAGAACAGGAAAGCAGGGGGCCGGTCTAGTCTAGTACAAACAAAAACCCTAAAGCATTGAAATAATGAGGTCAAAAGTGAAACTTCAACTGACTTTTAAATCCAGAGCTCAGGTCGTTTTGTAATCAGAGCTCAATATGAAATTTCAGTTGGAGAGCCTCATGATCTGGATTACATAAACCTTCAGGGTCCAGGCAAGAATACTGGAATGGGTTATCATTTCCTTCTCCAGGGGATCTTCCCTCCCCAGGCATCAAACCTGCATTGCAGGCAGATTCTTTACCATCTGAGCCACCAGGGAAGCCCTTTGAAACAACAGGATAACTTGAATCCTAGCCTTTACATCACACTTTGTCAGCTTATGAATATACCTTCAATGAGACTTCACGAAATGGACAAAATATTTTTGCTCTGTTATTCCTAGAATCTAAGCATCACAAGACCGAGTGGCATAAATCATAGTTTAGTTAATTTGGTCGAAGGCAGACTTTCAAAATGAATTGTACCAGCTCTTTAATGATAACTAGTAATCTGAGCTCCATTGTCCCATACCTGTTTTATGAATACCATGTCTATCTCCTTAAATTAATTAGACCTAAAAAAGAAAGTCAGGAAGATAGAAAAGGAAAATAATGACCACTGTTTGAGAGAGATCTATTGAAAAGATTTAATTGGGGAAAAAGGTCAATTTTTTTTTTCTTTTAAAGCATATTTTCTAGCACGTGTCCTCAGTCACTTCAGTTGTGTGTGACTCTTTGAGACCACAAGGACCATAATCCATCAGGCTCCTGTGTCCGTGGGATTTCCCGGGCAAGGATACTGGAGTGGGTTGCCGTTTCCTCCTCCATGGGACCTTCCCGACTCAGGGTTCGAACCTGCATCTCCTGCATCTTCTGCATTGACAGAAGAATTCTTTCTAGCACTGCTTGGTATTTTAAAAGCACCCAGTGATGACCTTGATGTGCTCCCTTGTTTATAACTTGGCTCATTTCCTCATGGCTGAGTTTAAAATTCATGTGAGTGGGCTTCCCTTGTGGTCTAGTGTTTAGACTCTGCATTTCCAAAGCAGGGAATGCAGGTTCGAGCCCTGGTTGGAGAATTAAGCTCTCACATGGCCTAGCGTAACTAAGCCCAAACAGTACAGCTACAGAGCCTGCACACTCTGGAACTTGAGCACTACAACTAGAGAGAAACCCCCACGCTGCAGCTGAAACCTGATGCAGCCAAAAATAAATGATAAATAAATAAAATCGAAATTCTTAGAAAAGTGAAAGTGTGAGTCTCTCAGTCATGTCTCTTTGAGATCCCGTGGATGGTAGCCCACCAGGCTCCTCTGTCCATGGGGATTCTCCAGGTAGGAAGACTAGAGTGGGCATCCATTCCCTTCTCTAGGGAAGATCTGCTCTCTAGGGGATCTTCCCAACCAGGGATGGAACCGGGGTCTCCTGTATTGCAGGTGGTTCTTCACCGTCTGAGTCACATGTGAGAAGTATAATGTACTACATGTTCACACATGTAGCTCACATGTACCACACACGACTGGCAAGGCTATTCCCCCCAAAATTGCCACAGGATGGAATACAGGGGCTTATCTGTAATCTCAAGGGCCAAGAATGATCATTTCTTATTCTTTGAACCTTCCTGTAGCCACAGAGACATAAAGGGGAAAGCAGGTAACACCTGTCAAAGGATCAACACCTTCTCCCCGGCAGGCTTGCTGCCAGCAGGTCAGATGCCAGCCCTGTTCTCGCTCCCTGCCAGGTGAGATACAGGAGCAAAGTTTAAAATGTGGGGAAGTGGGTCACAGGGCAGGCTGGCACTCCCAGGTAACTGGCTTTGCTCTACTCAGTGTCCTCTTGTGACCCCCAAACAAAGACTGGCATCAACTTCAATATCACATCAGGGAACCATCATTATGGGTGTCTTTTAATGGAATGGCACAGTTTCCCCAAGAGTTTAGAATGTACTAAAGCTTGATGGAACAGGAATCAGGGTTTGTGGGCACGCACACACGCACAGACATGGATGTGTGTATCTATTATTTTCATGAGTGTCCCTGGAGTCCTCAGGAAAGAGATGTCTTTGTTCAGGTAAATACATTGCCAAGCACTTAGAATTTGGAACAGGGGATTCTAAAATGAAGGGTTTAAGGGAGACAGCAGAATTGAATAGAAATGAGGGGGCGCCAAAGAGTAAAGTGTAAAAGGAGGGTAGGCAGGATGGCAGGCAACCGGAAATTACAGAGTCAAGCACCCAGAAATAATGTCCCCTTGGGGGAACAACAAATGGGGTTTTCCGAACAGTGAACTTTGCTACATTGACATGCTATGTATATAATGTTGTTTAAAATCTAGTTTATAAGGGTGAGGTATTGAGTTTCAAAATAAATTTGAAAGGAATTGTTTCCTCTCCTGTCTTGAGGCAATGAAGGAAAAGAGGCTAAGTTCCCACTCTGGGATGGGAAAGAAACAAGAAAATAGCTGCCGAGAAACTTGGAACCGGAGTCTACTTTGTATATGTCAAATTCTGGAATTGATAGAATTCTTGGGCAGGGCAACAGACTTTTTCCAGGAATTGGGATAGAGGGTGGTTTGATTTAAATTGATCAAAATACCGAAGGACTAAGAAACTATTAGGAGCTTCCCAGGTGGCACTAGTGGGAAAGAATCCACCTGCCAAAGCAGGAGACACAAGAAACTCAGGTTCCATACCTGGGTGGGGAAGATCCTCTGGAGAAGCTCATGCAACCTGCAGTGTTCTGGCCTGGAAAATTCCATGTGCAGAGGAGTCCATGGGGCTGCAAAGAGTCAGACATGACTGAGCATGCACACACAGGGAACTATTACTGATATCTGGATAATTAATGATTTACTAATATAGAGAATGCAAATATTTTAAATGAAAGCAGAAACTGACTCATCTTTTTATTGATCTTAAAAGGCATCCCTACACTTCCCTATAACTCCCTCCCCTCAACACACACACACATACATTTACACTAAATTGATGGGGGATGCTGTGATGCTGGGAATAGATTTTCTTCTATTTTGGGGGGAATGAGGTGGCTTAAATAGGACTTTCTGGATGTTTGGCCCATTACAGGGTGCACAACCTATAACACTGGCAGATAACCTAGATGGAACCAGTAGAGCAGGTTACCAGAAGGAAGGTGGTGATTTCCACACAGCACATAGACTTTTTTTCCCCTAACAGGGGTCAGTGAGATAGGGAAAGACTCTGCAAACATTTTTCAATTTTACAGGAAACAGCAAACAAATAGATCACGTTCCCTGAAAGTCTTTGTTACACATAATCAGACTCACCAATAGAAATAGAAAAATATGTAAAAACTGTGTGAGCCAACCTACTCATTTCAAAGATAAGAAAGCAAACTCCAGTGATGTCTAGTAACTCGTTCGTACAAGTTTGGGAGTTTGAGAGGACTGTATAGTTAGACACATGGTGTGCTTTAAATTGATGGTGATTTATCATTTCCTTTCTGTAAATTTTTTTTTGCAAAATATAGTTATCCAATATGAGCTTATTTGAAGTTAAAGTAAAATTCAACCTGTTTCACATTAATGTTTACTAGAAAGTAGGTTCTGTTCTTTACAGTGAAGCAGAGAATATGCACTCATACGCACACACTTACCCACACAACTTCCCACATAGCCTGCTCAAGTATCATCATCTCATTGGAGTAATTCAGGAAGAACAACTTAGAGAAAATCTCCGAGTCACATGTTCTATGTGAATTCTGGTAGGTACAATTCAGGGACATCGAAAATAACTGGGGAAAATACAGAGAAATCTTTATGAAAGTATACTCTGTAGTTTTAGTAGTTGATGAAATAAATAAAAAGTAATCCCCCATCACAAAACTTCCCCTGCTCATTGGTCTTCTTTTTCATTCATTCCCATCCCATGATTTTCACAACAGCTGATTTTTGAAACCCATTGTCCATGTCAGTTGTGTATATTCCCCCCAATTTACCCTCCTATTCCCAAGTATTTGTTAAATATGGCTTACTTCACTAAAACACAGAAACAAAAGCAACTCCCCCCCAGATAAGGAAGACAAAACCAAACACAGAAGACTGACTTTCCTTTCCTCAATCAAGTCCTTTCACTTTAAATCTGGAGAACATCACAGCTGACTGCCCACAGACCCTCTTTTCTGTAGATTCTCTGCATGTCTCCATTCTATCTTGTGGCACGAGGGTTGTATCTCACTCACTATGAATTCCTGGCCATGCACACCATCTGGAGCCGGGGAAGAATCAGGGTTTACTGAACATATGACTTTACAGACACTTGCTTGGTGTCTGTACATTTCGTGTACATTTCTGTACATTTCTACAACATCAGTAAGGTGCCTATGAGCCTTCCATCACTCCCCATTGTGGATATCATAAACTACATACTTCTTTTTATTGGAGTATCATTGCTTTACAATATTATGTGAGGGTCTTCTGTCCAATGACGTGAATCAGATACATGTGTACATATATCCCACCCCCACCCCTCTGGGTCATCACGCTGAGCAGAGCTCCCTGGGCTGTACAGCAGCTTTTCACTAGTTATCTATTTCCCACAGGGTAGTGTTTCTATGTCAATCCGACTTTCTCAGTTCATCCCACTCTCCCCTCTGCCCCAATACTCAGTTCTAAAAAGGAATGCATTGGGGTCATTTGTAGAGATGGAGATAGACAGACAGTCTGCTGTCATACAGAGTGAAGTCAGAAAGAGAAAACAAATAGTGTATATGAATGTGTAGATGTGGAATCTAGAAAAATGGCACATATGAACTCATTCGCTGGGCAGGCAGAGAGACCAGACATGGAAACCACATAGTTTGCATCCTAGACTTTTCCCTAACTCCTCTCCTGTCTTGGCGATGTGGCCTCAGCTGACTTTCCTTTAGCCCTTGATAAGCCCTTAGTCCTTGCTTCCATGCATATCTTTGACAACGCCACGTTTGTGCCCAAGGACGGCACCCCTCATCCCTTACCTGTTTCGGAGGATGCGGGCGGTCTGGCAGGATCACTTCCCTCCCACGCCCTCCCGGGTCGTCTTTCCCACAGAAGACTTGCCTCCTCCTCCTCTCCTGTGGTGTACCATTTCTTCTCGTCCCTGTGTGTGTTTCTGCGCATCCTGTTTCTTTTCCATAGCCCTGGTCTGACCATTCACCAACAGCACTTATTCCTTTATTTTTTGCTACCTTTACCTTCACTTTTTACAGTTTTTACATCCATTCCTCTGTAACTTCAGGGACACAGCATGTGCTGTCTGAACTGTGAAGCTATCTTTAATCTCTGCGCACCCAGCACTGTTTCCCGGTCTGCTGCTTAGCACCAGGTCAGGCCCTGGGAAGCAAAGAAAGAAAGGAAATGCCAGTGCTCTTCACGAGGATCATAGGGGCTTTCATGAGAGAAACAGCCAAGCGTGCTGGCCACTAGTCATGGCCCCTCGAACACCGTCTCATTGTCCCATTGTCGCCTGAAGTGGGGTCTGGCTGCTTGCCACTCAAGAGGAATAGAGAGACCCGGTTGGTGGGAAGGAAAGTTTGTTTTATTATGGATGCTGGCAACTGGGGGTGGGATGTGGACTCCTGTCCAATGGCTGACATCCCTACTCTGACAATCAGTGCTTAAGAGCTTCTATAGACAGACGGAGGGGGCTTCAATCAGAAACAGCACAGCCAACTCTAACAGTCATCTTGAAGTTAGTCATTGATGGTCTGACCAGTATCATGTTGATTATTTTCATTTCAGTTCATTTCAGTTGCTCAGTGGTATCCGACTCTGCAACCCTATGAACCGCAGCATGCCAGGCCTCCCTGTCCATCACCAACTTCCAGAGCCTACCCAAACTCATGTCCATTGAGTCACTGATGCCATCCTCTGTCATCCCCTTCTCCTCCTGCCTTCAATCTTTCCCAGAATCAGGGTCCTTTCAAATGAGTCAGCTCTTCTCATCAGGTGGCCAAAGCATTGGAGTTTCAGCTTCAACATCAGTCCTTCCAATGAACACTCAGGACTGATCTCCTTTAGGATGGACTAGTTGGATCTCCTTGTAGTCCAAGGGACTCTCAAGAGTCTTCTCTAACACCACAGTTCAAAAACATCAGTTCTTTGGTACTCAGCATTCTTTGTAGTCCAACTCTCACATCCATACATGGCTACTGGAAACATCATAGCCTTGACTAGATGGACCTTTGTTGGCAAAGTAATGTCTCTGCTTTTTAACATGCTGTCTGGGTTGGTCATAACTTTCTTTCCAAGGAGTAAGAATCTTTTAATTTCATGGCTGCAGTCACCATCTGCAGTGATTTTGATTATTTTAGGCAAAGTTAATCTTCATTTCCAGGGTCGGTTTGTTCCCACTTCCTTGAGGTCCATACTCAGAGTTGCAGCAGTGTACGTCATGGTACAATCTAGTCCTCATGTAGATTAACTTCTTCCACCTGGGGTGGTGGTGGGGGGTAGGTTTCAGTCTCTACAAGACAGCTCAAAGGACATGGCTCAGGATGTTGTCTCTAGCCGTGTGTGTGTGCTGTGTACTCAGTCGTGTCTGACCCTTTGCGATCCCACAGACCATAGCCCACCAGGCTCCTCTCTGTCCATGCAGTTCTCCAGACAAGAATACTGGAGTGGGTTGCCATTTTCTTCTCTGCTATAGCCAATGCTGCTGCTGCTGCTAAGTCACTTCAGTCATGTCCGACTCTGTGCGACCCCATGGATGGCAGCCCACCAGGCTCCCCAGTCCCTGGGATTCTCCAGGCAAGAACACTGGAGCAGGTTGCCATTGCCTTCTCCAATGCATGAAAGTGAAAAATGAAAGCAAAGTCACTTAGTCATGTCTGACTCTTAGTGACCCCATGGACTGCAGCCCACCAGACTCCTCCATGCATGGGATTTTCCAGGCAAGAGTACTGGAGTGGGGTGCCATTGCCTTCTCCACTATAGCCCATGAGGAGGTACTAAAGGTCTTTGACCTTGCTTAATCACTGCTGCTGCTGCTAAGTCACTTCAGCTGTGTCAGACTCTGTGTGACTACATGGATGGTACCCCACCAGGCTCATCTGTTCCTGAGATTCTCCAGGCAAGAACACTGGAGTGGGTTGCCATTGCCTTCTCCAATGCATGAAAGTGAAAAGTGAAAGTGAAGTTGCTCAGTCATGTCCGACTCTTCGCGACCCCGTGGACTGCAGCCTACCAGGCTCCTCCGCCCATGGGATTTTCCAGGCAAGAGTACTGGAGTGGGGTGCCATCGATAATCACTAAACTATTATTATTTGGTCTCTTTTGTTTTCCTTTGTTTCCGCATTTTCTCCCTTCCCTGATGAAACTTATTTTTTGGCTCAAGTTTTTCCACAGACAGAAGGCAGCCTGAGGACCTGGGGTGGGGGTGGTAAGATCATATAGAATCTTGCTCCATTCACTGTCAGAGTCCTAGATTCTCTTGGTGAATATACTGTTAATGACGAATGTGCCACTTTCTGCATGGAGATGGTGGAGGAGGGTGGATATTCACTGCTTCACAGTTTGAATATCTACTTGAGACCATAATGGATGCATGTTTTAGTTGACAATTTTTACGTGGATTTTGAATTCACCATTAGCACCTGAAGGCAAAGACATTATGATGTGATAAAAAGAGAGGGGCTTGGAAATGTCTCTCCCACCTCAGGAAATTTTCAGCTGGATTTGCACACCCCAAAAGGTGTTTACCCCACAACAGCTAATCAGTGGAATAAAAATTATGTTATGGCATAACAATCCATGAAAGTGAAAGCGAAAGTGAAGTTGCTCAGTCATGTTCGACTCTTTGCGACCCCGTGGACTGCAGCCCACCAGGCTCCCCCGTCCTTGGGATTCTCCAGGCAAGAACACTGGAGTGGGTTGCCATTTCCTTCTCCAATGCAGGAAAGTGAAAAGTGAAAGTGAAGTCACTCAGTCGTGTCCGACTCTTAGCGACCCCTTGGACTGCAGCCCACCAGGCTCCTCCATCCATGGGATTTTCCAGGCAAGAGTACTGGAGTGGGTTGCCATTGCCTTCTCCACTTCAAGGGTCTAGTGCATTGATTTTTCTCTGCAGAGAAAACTAACCACACCTCCATCCAACCAGCAAAAACAAAGGAAAATTCAGTTTCCTGAGGAGAGAACACAATCATGGATTTTTGTTTGTTTACACTGAAAACTTACAAATGATTGTCGATATATCTCTTGTCAATCAGTTTTCTTTCTTTTTTTTTCTTTTCTTTTAAAAATTTAATTAATTTATTTTGAAAATGTACTGTGTGTATGTATATTGTTTGACTGTTTTCTCTGAGGCTCCCCATTGTGCTATGATGTATTTAATAGTATGTCTAATTAGTTAGTTACTTAATTTAGTTCCCATCACGTGTTTTGTGGAATCTTAGTTCTCTGACCAGGGATGGAACTTGCACCCATGGCAGTAAAAATTCAGTGCCTTAACCACTGGACCCCCAGAGAACTCATTCTTTCTTTTTCTTCTTTTAAAACTGCTTCACAAAATAAGAGTTTTCACACATTCAGATGGCCTCTTAAAAAAAAAAAAAAATATATATATATATATTTATTTTTCTTTTGGTGAACATCTTCTGGAATGGTGTGGCCAGGAATCTAAAAAAGAGAAATAAATTATTTTTAAAATATAAAAGAAGATGAGAATGAAAAGAGGAATGCCATGGTACCTGACTTTCAGAGTTCAGGGGCAGAGTTCTGCAATCTTAGATAAGCAGTTTAAATATGAGCAGAGTCGCAAAGCACAGTCAACTCAAAATCTTGCCAACATAAACAAACCAAAATGTTCTTCCTTCATCTCAAACAGCAGACAAAGTTTGTATTTAACAACTATGCTTTGCACTGATGGAATTCATTAAATATTTAGGTCTCCCACCTGAAGCTATTAAGAGACAAACAAAATCCTCCTCAGTGGTTTTGAAATAGAACTAGAAGGCGACGGTGAGGTGTTTACTTATAAGATGGAACGCATTTCTCATTACAACTTTTGTCATTTGGAATACCAAGGTTTATCAGTGCATGAATATACACAAGATTCCTCTCTTTTAGTTTACAAAGAGGAGACTTGCTCATAGGTCCTACCCAAATCACCATGCTCAATGACTATGTTTGAGCGGTGGTAAGTTTTTAACAACATATATGTAAGTGCATAAGAAACTAAATTTTCTCTGAAGGCAAAGGCTCAATAACAATAGATTTCTGATAGCCACAGGAGAGGAGATTTTTTACTGGGCTTGACTAAAACATAAATTAGCTTGAAAGGCCAAAATGAAAGGAGTAGGCCAGTCCATGGCTGTGGACGTGACCTGCGATTTTCACTGTGAGTTGATTTCCCACCTGGAGAGAGACAGAGACTAGGACGTTCCCCATCACAGATGGGGCCAGAGGGGTTCTGAAGGAGGGGATGGGCTAACGTGACTCTCCTCCATGCTGCTGGAACCCATTTCCTTCTCCATTCTTATACACCACCAGTTAACTGATACCCTTAATGTAGGTGCAGCCTGAAGAATTTTATCATTCATAACTGGTTAACCAGTGAACTAGTTCAAGCAGATGGCAAGGAAGAGAGAGGCCAAGGGAAGATAGTTGAAGCTCTAGCCTGGGTTTTCTCAGATATTAGCTGTGAACTATATATGTACATGCCTATATATGTATATGCATATATATACAAACCCCTGGAGGAGGAAATGGCAACCCACTCCAGTATTCTTGCCTGGAGAATCCCAGGGACAGAGGAGCCTGGTAGGCTGCCGTCTATGGGGTCTCACAGAGTCAGACACAACTGAAGTGACTTAGCAGCAGCATATATATTTACATATACATACCCTGGAGAAGGCATTGGCAACCCACTCCAGTACTCTTGCCTAGAGAATTCCATGGACAGAGGAGCCTGATAAGATGCAGTTCATGGGATCACAAAGATACATATATAGATATATATAATTTTAAATATATAATATATATTTTATATATAATTGCATATATAATATAATATATATTATTTATTTATTTTATATACTATTTTAAGTATATACATTAAATGAAGTCCTAGCATTTTTAAACCAGTGGTACCTATGAAATAATTACTTTCCTTCTACATCAACCTGTTTTAGGTAAGAGTCAAGCACACAGAACAGATGAATGAGGAGGTCAGTTCTCTCAACTAGCGCACCCTGGAAGCCGGTTTGTCTCTGGCTGGCTTAGTTGGATAGGCCCTTGATCCCCACCTGGCTCCAGGCCCCTTCCCAGGAGCTGTGACAGTCACATGCATTCACCGACAACAACATATAGCAAAATGTAGCAGAGCTCATTAGAAAACATGGATCCACATGAAGCAAGGATGAAAAAGCAAAGACTGGTTTGAGGAATCAAGACAATGAGGCAGTGAGAAATTAAAACCTGATCAAAATGTAAGGAATTCTCAGTAGAAAACTGTTACATACTCTGTACTAAACAACAGCAACCACACCACTGGAACGCACACTCGTATTGAATGTCTTAGGGATTGTGTGCTGTGTCTCTGCTCAGTTGCATCTGACTCGTTTGTGACCCCATGGATTAGCCCCCCAGGCTCCTCTGTCCATGGGATTTCCCAGGCAAGAATACTGGAGTGGGTTGCCCTTCCCTTCTCCAGGGGATCTTCCCAACGCTGGGATCCACCCTGAGTCTCAAGTCTCCTTCACTGGCAGGCCGATTCTTGATCACTGTGCTGCTTGGGAAGCCTAGCAGCTATTGTGAGGTAGATGGCATAAGGTTACACCTAGGAACATTGTCTGCAACTTAAAAATGTATGCAAGTAAAAACAAAACTAATTCTGGAAAAAAAAAAAAAAACCAGGTAACTATTATGTACCCTTAAACACTTATTTTAAGGTGGTAAAATTCTAAATGTAGAATCACTATGTTTTTTTTTTTTGTCTTTGCATTCAAGTGTGATACCCTTAATGAAGAGAGACCATGGGGAATTCTATCATGCACAGGAGTTTGCCATTACAAACTGCATGCATAAAGATAATTGACTTCATATATTATACAGTATTTTTATATTTTTTATTATAAGATTTTATATCAACACTTACCTAAAAAACCATTCTCCACCTAAAGTTTTCTCATGTAAAGCAGTTGAGTTGAGATATAATTCATCACATCTCTTTCCTATTTTTAATTTGCATAACAGGTAATACTTGAGATCCATAAAAACTACACTCTGAGAAAAATGCATGTAAAAGTTTTAGCAGGAAAGTGTTAGTCACTCAGTCAGTCGTGTCCGACTCTTTGCGACCCCATGGTATGTAGCCCCCCAGGCTCCTCTGTCCATGGGATTCTCCAGGCCAGAATACTAGAGTGGGTAGCCTTTCCCTTCTCCAGGGGATCTTCCCAACCCAAGGATCGAACCTAGGTCTCCTCCATTGCAGGGGGATTCTTTACCATCTGACCCACCAGGGAAGTCTTTTACAGGAAAGGAAGAGATTAATTCTGAAGTGAGATAAACAGGAAAGGAATGACTTTTTTATTCATTTTTTTTCTTAGCAATTCCCTGACCTATAAGGCTGGGCTCTTTTACCATCATTTTTTTTTTTTAAAACAGAGACTATTTGAGTCAAGTGAGATTTTACTCTCCTGTTGCTGTTTCCCTTAGTGATGGTAGGAGGCAGTTCAGTATGAATTAAATGCTTGAAGAAAGTCATTCATTTAAATTCAGTATTTCTATTTTCCTGAGAACTCTTTTGTCAGTGAACTATGTGAAATATCTTCTACCATGAAATAAAAGAGGAAAATAAGTAGGTAAATCTTCACACTGATTCAGTGTGGATCAGTGTGAAGGATGAATGGATTAAGATTTTTTTTCACTCTCCTACTGGCAATTTCATATGAAGAGAAAATTGATATATAACAAGAAGGTTCAGTCCAGAAAGGAGGAGGAGGACAAGTTATGCAGGTGCCTGGTTACGGCAGCTGACATTACAGGTGTCCCAGGGAGAAGGCAACATACAAGTCTTTCATATCCTATTATATCGATGACCTCCAGGGGCTCAGTGGTAAAGAATCCCCTGCCAGTGTAGGACACTTGGGTTTGATCCCTGGGTCAAGAAGATCCACTGTAGAGGAAATGACAACCCACTTCAGTATCCTTTTCCTGGAGGATCCCACGGACAAAGGAGCCTGGTGGGCTACAGTTCATGGGGTTGCAAAGAATTGGAGATGACTAAGCACCCATGAGATGTAGCACTGATTCTCAGGTTCTTTAAATTTTTAATCAAAAATTGAGTGGGTATTTTAATATTATGAAAGTTATCCATTCTATCAGAGGATGCTAATGAATTATCAATATTTAAATAACATTTCTTAATATTGCTTGAGTTTAAATTAATAATAATGAGGTATCAAGTTATTGAGTATATACCATGTGTCAAACACTATCCTATATGTGTCAGATGAAATTTCTCATTTATTTTGCAGTAAAAACCTGATAGGCAATCTCATTATTTTCTTTTTCACAAATGGAGAAATTAAGCCTTAGAAAGATTCACTTGCTAGAGACAATACAGAGTTATGATTTTAAATTAGATAGCCTAACTGAAGGTCATCTAACTCACCATTAGACCCAGTGGTGTAATTTATTTTAACATTTTTTAAGTGTAAATTGGTGTTAAATAAAAGTGCACATATAAGACAACCTTGAGTTTATAAGGTCTTTATTCTCAATTTCACTTATATTCATAATGACTAAAAACTAAAATTTAAGGATTGCATAATAAAAAAATGGGAAAGATTTACTCTTCTGGAGGAAGTTCTATAACATAGATACTTTTATAAGCTTATTTTAAATAGAATGGTTTGGCTTTTTTTTTTTTTTTTTCACTGAATGACTATTTAAGTTGACTAAAGCAGTTTAATAATGAATTCAAGTTTCCAATGCCTGGGCTCTGATTATACCCGCCCACATATAAGCAACATGTTAACATGAGGCTATTGGGTCTGGGTGTACAGCTTGGGCAGTGGTCTAGGGCTCTTGACCTGTGAAGCTAGAAGGGTTAAAATTCAACACTGTCTCTGTTTACCAAGGCCTGTGATTGAAGATCTGCATTCATTCCAACAAGATTCCTTTTGTTTTGAGTACTGTGTACTCAAACCAGAGAACTGATCTGACTGGTAGCCTCCTGAAGTCACCAGAGAGCAAAGCTGGCTGAGTTACAAAATGTACAGATAGTGATGATATTCAAGAAAATTCTCCAACTGGCCATTTGGTGGGTCATTGTAGAAAAGATTTGAAAAAGATCAAGCAAATGACATGGTTAGGTTAGTAAATGTAGAGAACAAAGGGTCAATTTCAGTATTTATCTACCATAAAGTTTCTGTACTGGATTCACTTTCTCAGAACTCAGTACTGAGATAAATCAACTTAAAAAAAAATTATTGGCATAGAGTTTATTTATAATGTACTGATTTTAGGTGTACAGCAAAATGAATCAGTTATACCTACACATATATCCACTCATTTTTAGAAACTTTTCCCATAAATGTCATTACAGGGTTTTGAGTAGAGTCCCTGATGCTATACAGTAATTCAATAAATTAGATTTAAGTCATGAATGGTCAAAGGCTTCTCATTAAGATGATTGTCCAATGACCTTTGTTTAAGAAATCCTGTCTTCCAAAATCTAATACTTTATAACAATCCTTGAAAGCTCAGGACTGAAAAAGGGAACACAATTCATCTCATGTATGTATATATACATATATATATTTGTATATACAAACACACTAACCATAGTGTTAAGATTACACTCAAATATGGCAATATATTTACTAATCTCTGCTTCCTCAAATCAAAGAGTTACAGATAAAAGAGAGTGTACTAGACAAGCACATACAGTGACTTCCTACGCCTAAATTCACTCTCCTTATTCATATTTAAATGAATACTTGCCAGCTCTGCTCTATATACAAGAATGATGAATACAGAAGCAGCCAGTAATATAGGAAAATAACTCTTTAATTTCCTCATATTTAGCCTTAAGTAAATTCAAGAAGAAAAATATTATACTACATTGTGTGTCTGATAAAATTATCTAAACATCTTTCAAAATCATGTGTTTCTAAGAAAAGGTATGAGTACTCCTTAAATTAAATAATGATAATTGATGAGAGACTCCAAGGGGACTGTAATTAGGAAGTATGCACAAGGTAAATAATTGTTCATTGATTTTTTATTATAGTGATTCCCTGGTGGTCTAGTGTCTAGGATTTCTTCTTATTATTAAAACTCCAGGATATTGCAACTTTGAAAAGTATACCTCAGCAAATAGCTGTAATTTCATGGAGAATCAGAACAAGTGATTTGTTAAAAAGCAAAATAGATTGTGTTTGTGTTTCAGTTTTGTCAACATAGCTACGCATATAATTCTCCTTTTGTCCTATTATAAAACTGGCTTAGTTTCTTTAATGAAATTGGTTCAACTTGGCTTCCCATAGGGAAGGAAGTCTTTGTCTGTATTTTTCATGTTTCTCTTTCCTGTAAGGAGAGAAATAACAGAGTTTTGGATATATATATATATATATTTTTTTTTTTTTTACTAATTACGGTTTAGAGATTCAATTCCAGCTGTGGACCAGCTGAACCTGAAGCAATGTGTGATTTTGTTAGATTCTAATCGGCATTTCCATATCATTTTCCTGTAAAGCTTAGTATCAACATACCTGGTTCCCCATGGTTGCTTTAAATAAATAAGCAGATAGAAGGCAACTATTTTATTTATCTTTTTATAGGTGAAGAGTTGTAGCATTTCATAAGCTTCAAAGAGCAATCTTCCACACTAACCTTTGTATCAGTTCAGTTCAGTTCAGTCACTCAGTCATGTCCAACTCTTTGCCACCCCATGAATCGCAGCATGACAGGCCTCCCTGTCCATCACAACTCCTGTAGTTCACTCAAACTCACGTCCATCCAGTTGGTGATGCCATCCAGCCATCTCATCCTCTGTCGTCCCCTTCCCCTCCTGCCCCCAATGCCTTCCAGCATCAGAGTCTTTTCCAGTGAGTCAACTCTTCACATGAGGTGGCTAAAGTACTGGAGTTTCAGCTTTAGCATCATTCCCTCCAAAGAAATCCCAGGGCTGATTTCTTTCAGAATGGTCTGGTTGGATCTCCTTGCAGTCCAAGGGACTCTCAAGAGTCTTCTCCAACACCACAGTTGAAAAGCATCAATTCTTCGGCACTCAACTTTCTTCACAGTCCAACTCTCACATCCATACATGACTACTGGAAAAACCATAGCCCTGACTAGACGGACCTTTGTTGGCAAAGTAATGTCTCTGCTTTTGAATATGCTATCTAAGTTGGCCATAACTTTCCTTTCAAGGAGTAAGTGTCTTCTAATTTCATGGCTCCAATCACCAAATGCAGTGATTTTGGAGCCCCCCAAAATAAAGTCTGACACTGTTTCCACTGTTTCCCATCCATTTCCCATGAACTGATGGGACCAGATGCCATGATCTTCATTTTCTGAATGTTGAGCTTTAAGCCGACTTTTTCACTCTCCTGTTTCACTTTCATCAAGAGGCTTTTTAATTCCTCTTCACTTTCTGCCATAAGGATGGTGTCATCTGCGTATCTGAGGTTATTGATGTTTCTCCCTGCAATCTTAATTCTAGCTTGTACTTCTTCCAGCCCAGTGCTTCTCATGCTGTAGTCAGAGTTCCAAAGAATAGCAAAAAGAGATAAGAAGATCGCTTCCTCAGCGATCAATGCAAAGATATAGAGGAAAACAACAGAATTGGAAAGACTAGAGATCTCTTCAACAAAATTAGAGATACCAAGGGAACATTTGATGCAAAGATGGGCTTGATAAAGGACAGAAATAGTATGGACCTAACAGAAGCAGAATATATTAAGAAGAGGTGGCAAGAATATACAGAAGAACTGTACAAAAAAGATCTTCATGACCAAGATAATCACGATGGTGTGATCACTCACCTAGAGCCAGACATCCTGGAATGTGAAGTCAAGTGGGCCTTAGAAAGCATCACTATGAACAAATCTAGTGGAGGTGATGGAATTACAGTTGAGCTATTTCAAATCCTGAAAGATGATGCTGTGAAAGTGCTGTACTCAATATGCCAGCAAATTTGGAAAACTCAGCAGTGGCCACAGGACTGGAAAAGGTCAGTTTTCATTCCAATCCCAAAGAAAGGCAATGCCAAAGAATGCTCATTCTACCGCACAATTGCACTCATCTCACATGCTAGTAAAGTAATGCTCAAAATTCTCCAAGCCAGGCTTCAGCAATACGTGAACCATGAACTTCCAGATGTTCAAGCTGTTTTTAGAAAAGTTAGAGGAACCAGAGATCAAATTGCCAACATCCGCTGGATCATGGAAAAAGCAAGAGAGTTCCAGAAAAACATCTATTTCTGCTTTATTGACTATGCCAAAGCCTTTGACTGTGTGGATCACAATAAACTGTGGAAAATTCTGAAAGAGATGGGAACACCAGACCACCTGACCGGCCTCTCGAGAAATGATATGCAGGTCAGGAACCAACAGTTAGAACTGGACATGGAAAAACAGAATGGTTACAAATAGGAAAAAGAGTACGTCAATGCTGTATATTGTCATCCTGCTTATTTAACTTATATGCAGAGTACATCATAAGAAACCTTTGTACAAACCTCAGTAAAGCCTAGATTTCCTTGACTCAAAGAAGGAAAGACATGTATAATCTGATATAAATTGTCTTGTTAACCTTTTAGCAAAGTAAATATCATGTATTTTAAAAAAGAATTGTCAACTATATACATTTTCTAATATTTAGTAAGAGCTTAAATGTCTATTCCCTCATAATAACTCATTATGGGGTGCTTAAAATGAGCTAGACTGATTTTGGACTTGTGGTCTCCAGAAGAGTAAAACAATAGATGTGTGCTGCTTTAAGATGCTAAGGTCATGGTCATTTGTTACAGCAGCTATAGAGTACTAATATCAATTAATATGGAAGAAATCACAATAAATATAATTATTATGTTAAACAACAGGGTTGGTATTTAAGGCCTTTTTACAACCTATATGAGTGGGATGGGTTTGAAAAAAATGCCGTATCCTGAGTGGAATGGCCTCCTAATTTTCTATGTAACTGTAAAAGAGAGGATGGTGGCAAGGAGAATATGACACCATTTTTCCTGCTGTTCATTTGTTATGACATGGGGATTTTCATTCCTGGTAATCTGGTTAAAATGCACAGAAGTAGTCCCACAACATATCTCCATCTATTCACAAATATCTTTCAGAGAGACTTGAGAACATGGAAAGGTTAACAGCAAATATTTCTCCTACACTTAATTTTAAGCTGGTCCTACAGGTGTTACTCCAGGTGTGTTCTGTGCTCCATCAATACTACTGGAATATTCTGAGGACAACCTGAATCCCACCGTTTTATTACATTGCCACTCTACATTGCCAAGTTTTGACTTTAACTTTCACAGAGGGATATGGTAATTGAATCCAATAAGATGTGTTCCCTCTAGTCAATAAACAATAGCTGTTTCTATCTCCTACAAGGAAGGAGTTTGCTATGTTCAGGAATAAGGTGCAGTCCCTATTATTAAGGCTCTCAACATCTAGGGAGGGAAATAGGCAAGTATCTAGGGATATTCAAATATTAAGGCAAGGTGTTATAGGAACACAAAATCCAAATGGGAGCATTGAGGGAAGACTTAAGTTAGATAGACTCTCACAGTGACTGAATGGGGGAGGAGGAAGTTTGTAAGAAATACACAATTTAGTTTAAACCTAATCCATCTTTCTGGTCCTTTAAAAAATATCTTTCAAAAGACATTTATTCAATGTGTGATTGTTCAAAAACACACTGTTCCTATATTCAGTAATACCCTTGGGAAGATTTCTGTATGGCAACCATTGCTATCAGTGGCCTGCTCTGGTTAAATCTGCATGTTACTTCAAAAAAAAACTACGGTGATGCACGAAATGCTGTATTTGGATTGTAGGATAACACTGGCTGATTTCGCCAACCCAGAGTGCACAGTTTTAGGGAAAAACTGTTTCCTGTTTCACGTCTTCCCTTTCATATACCGAGAAATAATACCAACAGAAAACCATGGTGATCTTGGCATACTGAAATAATTGTCACCTTCAAATTTGTAAAGCCACAATATATTTCCTTTAGGAAGCTTTCGTAACCTCAAAAAGAACTTGAAAACACCCAAATTTCTCAGATCCCTACACGGTTCACAGAGGAATATGTGCCTTCCAGCAAAATTTAGGTTTTGCCAGGAATGTAAATATGATAGATTCTGGAACCATCCCATATTTCAATTCAAATTCAAATAAATCCTATGCCAAGGCCTCTGTGTAAACAGAGCTCTTTCATGGTGGAATCAAATAAAGAAGTCATTTGAAAAGAAACCTGAATTATTCCTTTAAATAAACTCAAAGTAAAACTAAATTAAACCCTAGGATCTTAGTTTCTCACCTAAGCTCTGGATCCTAAGATAAAGTTGAAGTTAGCCACATAACAGGTTGTTGTGGCTGTTGTCGATCATGGCAGTTCATTTGAAACTAATTTACCGGGGTGGCCTATCTTTAACCTAAATTGACCAGTTGTCGAAACTGACTGAGCCTACCAAGTATTTTCTTGTCAGTTACTTGCAGCTTTTCCAAATCAACTCAAATGACTGTGCTAACTTTATGGAAAAGACTTCAAAGAAGAAAATATAAATTGTTATGTTTTTCCATGTTGCCATTTTCCCTGAGATCTTTACATATAAAAAGTATGCTGAGAACACCAAAATTCACTTTAAAGAGGATGTATGTATACTTGAAGTCTTTTGGAAAATATTCCAAGCCCATTGAAAATTAGAGATTAAGATGATCATACACATGCTGAGACATCTTATACGGTTTTAAGTTAGGTCGGGCACAGTAAAGCAAGTAGGTGGTTTGGGGAACCTCAGTTTCCTTCCTTTCGTGCTTGAACAGTCGACCTTGAACGACATGACGGTTAGGGGCACTGACCCAATTTGATGAGAATTTACTCTGGTTTCAGCGAGGGAAATGGACTTAAGGCAGTAAGTCAACAGGCACAAAAACAAGTTAGGAGAACTTTAAAAAGGTACACTTGACCCTTGAACAACATGAGTTTGAACTACGTGGGTCCAGGTACACAGAGATTCATTAGATAAGTGAATTCACAGATCTGCTTATAGAGATTTTTTTCAGTAGTAAATACTACAGTAGCACGCTGTCTGTGGTTGGTTCAGTTGATGTCCAACTAGCAATGGACAGGCTCAAAGCAAGGTGACAACAGGCAGGAGTTTGATCAAAGATTACTGAAAAAAAAAAAAAAAAAGGTGTAAAGAAAAAATTAGTACAGATTATTTGAGATACTAAATTATATTTTCTGCTACTTAAAAAGTATTCTGAAGCAAAAGGATAGCTTTTTTTTTTTTTTTGGTAGAACCTCTAGACTTTCTTTAAAGGGAAGCACTATAAAATCAAAAGATAATTGATTTTACTGGGTTTTGATCCATCTCTAGTTAAGAAACAATAGAGAGGGAGAGAGAGGCATTATGTACTCTGTGTCTTTCTCCTCCTCACTCTTTCTGATTGATATATCCTATAATAACTGACTACCCCACCTCACTTATGTAGCTGCAAAGTCCTCTTAAACTCACTTTTCTGCCTGCTGACTTATTGCCTTGATTGCATCCTCTGCTAACAATTGTCTAGAACAGGCTCTATCTCCACTATTTTCCCATTATCTGCATTTTTATTGCAATGAGTTTCTTAGTGTCTGACTGATATGTAAATTCTATTGGAGTTAGGGCTCATCTGCATGGCTCACTACTAATCCAGTGCTTAGCACAGCGTGGCAGCAGGAAAATATTCAATGATTTTTTGAGTCAATATATGAACAAATAAATAGATAAATTATATGACTTCTAAATGGTCATCTAAGGAGTAAGTGTGAAAAGAGTGTTAGGTGACTCTCTTATAATAAAAAATATTATAAAATTTTTATAATAATAAAAATATTATTTTATAATGTAATAACAATATTATTAGACTCTCTCTAATAAAATAATAATAATATTAGACTCTGTCTAATAAAAATATTATTTTCTCATTGCTAAAAAGCAAACTTTACCCCTTTCTCATCAAGTGGACAAAAGAATAATAGTTAGATTTTAATAACATCTTGCTTTGATTTTTTCCATCAAGATTCCTCTTGGTTTACAGAACTTGACTTAAAAAAAAAATGTATGATTTGAACATTTCACAAAACCCCAGTAAAATCAGTGGATGTTACAGCCAGTTTTGGATAGAATGACATTCTAATCTGATGGGGGGGGCGGGAAATGGGCTGTTGATAAAATATCCATTTGGATTTTTTCCTGTAATATCAACAAATATTAAAGGCACTTAAAGCTATTTTAATAGGTATTTAATAAAACTGATATAATTGACCTATATATTTAATATAAAATAATTAAATAATATACTTAATATTTAATATAACATTGTGTGAGAGTATGTGTGTGAAAGTTGATCAGTTGTGTCCGACTCTTTGAGACCCCCATGGACTGTATAGTTCATGGAATTCTCCAGGCCAGATTACTGGAGTGGGTAGCTCTTCCCTTCTGCAGGGAACCTTCCCAATTCAGGGATTGAACCCAAGTCTCCCACATTGCAGGCAGATTCTCTACCAGCTGAGCCACCAAGGATATTAAACCCACAAAACAACAAGCTGATAAGTTGTCAGTTTTTATGAGCAATCTGATTTTTGTTTAAAATTACATAATTACAAAACATTTCTGGCTGTAGATTTGGGAGGATGGGACTCCATGACACTGTTGTCTTCCCTTCGTATATGTTTGAAACTTTTCGTGAAGAAAAGACAAACAATATGTGACTATACATATCTCTTTCCAAAGAAGACAAAAATATGGGAAGAAACAAAAATAACATTGTCTTATTTATACTTTTACTAAAACTTGTATCTGCATATGAACATCTTGAGAATTTTCAAAGGTCCATTAATAGTCAATGGTCTTTCCTTTTGAGATCAACCAGGGAAGCATAGATTAGATTACAACAAATCTGTGATATTTTTTCAGCATTTTGACAATAGAGTCTGTCAAAATGCTATTAGTTTGAAAATATGACCTGGATTCTTAGTCTATGACTTGCGTCCTCTTCAAAGGTCCTGACTCATTTCTAGCCTGTGGTTTACCTGCCAGTGACATTTTCGCACTGAAAATACAACTACTTGAGCTTTTAGCAATACATGCCTTCCATTCATTTTTCTAGAAGAGAAATGTCAACATCAAGAGATTAGACATACAATGTGCTGAAATCTATGGCATATTTTGCATGGCTGCTTAAAAGATAACCCAAGCAAAATGCATGCAGTCACTTGACTTGTAACTCCGCTGGATGAGAGAAAATGTGTTTGTATCCACAAAGCATTCGGGAGTGTTTGTGTAAGATATGCACAATCCAAGTAACATCTCTGACCAAGAATTTGACTTCCCATAATGGCATCCCATTTGAGGCATATATCAAGAAAAATATGCTTCCTGGATCAATTTAGATATGGTAAAACAGGTTGCACACACATTACTATGAGGAGGGAACTCAGCCTTCATAAACCATGTAGCCTACTGGAATGATTGTTGTGCCACAGTGCACAGTTGGTGAAAAAATACTCAGTGAGGAGCCATTATTTGTATGGCATGATCCCGGATGCTGCCTTGGGTACCAACATAAATTAAAGAACATGCATTGCCCTCCAGCACCTTTTATTCTGTTTGGGAGATGTCATACATAAACTAAATTAATAGCTTTCATAAAACAAAATAGATTAAGTATAAATATAGTAACTGTGTACATGAAAATCATGTTTCTCCTACAATATGGCTTTGCTCCATGTGCAGCAAACAACTGGTTTTAGAGTGGAGGATAATTCATGGAAAATGCATTTTTGATTAATTTTGTTTTTATAAAGGAAGGTTTTAGCTTCCTTCAGATGGACATGGGCATGTAAGATAGTGGGATCAGGTCATAGAAAAAGTAGGCAAAAAATTATGAGATATAATCTCAATATGGAAGAGAAAATAAAGTAATTGGATTTCATTATTAGTACTGAGATGTGTCATAAGAAGATGAGGCCTTAGGTGACACATATTATAGTTTATTATTTCTTCCTCTGCTATTTTTCTTGATGAGTTATCTTCCAACTAGTACAAATACAAAAGTACCCAACAGATATTGAAACCAGATGAAACCTTTGAACACAAACTGTGCATTTTGCCCCTTCTGTACTTATTATGAGCTGAATTGCCTCCTTTCCAAAATTTTTATGTGAAAGTACTAACCCTTAAAACCTCAGAGTGTGACTGCATTCAAATGTAAAATCTTTAAAGAAGTCCCTTGAACTGCAAGGAGATCAAATCAGTCAATCCTAAAGGAAATCAATCCTGAATATTCATTGGAAGGACTGATGCTGAAACTGGAATTCCAATATTTTTGCCACCTGATATGAAGAACCAATTCACTGGAAAAGACCCTGATGCTGTGGAAGATTGAAGGCAAAAGGAGAAGAGGGTGACAGAAGATGAGATGGTTAGATAGCATCACCAACTCAATGGACATGAATTTGAGCAAACTCCAAGAGATAGTGAAGGACAGGGGAGCCTGGTGTGCTACAGTCCATGGGGTCACAAAGAGTCAGACATGGCTTAGTGACTGACCAGCAAAGAAGTAATGAAACTAAAAGTCATGATGTTGAGTCCAAATGTCATTCTTAGAAGAAGAGAAATGTCCTCAGATATGGACAGAGGAAAGATGAAGTGAGGACACAGAGAGAAGACAGCCATCAACAAGTCAAGGAGGAAAGTCTGAACCATCTCCCTGTGGCCCTCATGAGGAATCAGCCTGCAGTCACACCTCGCTCTCAGACTCCAAGCCTCTCGAACCGTGGGAAAATAAACTTCTGTTGTTTAAGCACACAGCCTGTGGTGCATTGGTATGGCAGTCCCAGCAACCTAATTCAGCAGTTAAAACGCAAATACCTTCAAACAACAGGAAAATGTGTTAAAATGTAAGTTACCACATCAGACTTTCCTATCCTGCGTATCTATCGCTGTATGTTAGCACAGCAGGGTAGCATAAACTGAAAACTGAGAACGCACCATCTACGTCTGTACGTTTTGCTGAGACAAGTAACTCAGTCTTCAGGACTCAGTTTCTCAGAATCACTAATTAATAAATAAAAAGTTCAACACAGGACAGGGTACATCATCAGGCTCCTAGTCCACTAAAATATTGAATAAATACGAAAGGGCAACGAGAATTTACTCCATAGGGAGTCACAATTTTACCTAGGAATATTTCTGTTTTCTTTAATAATAAATCAATATTTACTTACTGGAAGAGAAGAAAAAATGACTTAATTGTGCAGTCATTAAATATTAGATAATTTCTTTTCATTCTTTTTGGGAAACAACAGAAAAAACTGATGTTCTGCAAGGTAAATACATCATATTGTGTTGGAGTCTTAAAAATACCATATTTGGATACAAACTGAAGATCTAGATAAGCCTGTTGGCCACATTTACTGGGGAAATTTCATCCTTCTGCTTAAATTTATTGTAAATGATTTTTTAAATCATACGGGACATCTTCAAATTTTTAGGCACTAATTTTCAAAGACCATGAAGCCCTCTGGGTGACTTTTGCATTTCCTTAACAGATAGTTTAGTTGTTAACTACATACTTTCCCTTGGCAAAGTGAGAGATGAAAAGCTTGGTATAAAATTGATTTGGCATCTGTAATGGTCTCCCCGAATCCACGGGCATACATTCCAAGACCACCAGAGAATGTGTGAAGCTGTGGATAGTACCAAGCTCTATATATGCTCTGTATTTTCCTAAATGTGCATAACTATAAAAAAGTTAATTCATAAATTGGGTGAAGTAAGATATTAACAATAATAATAACTAATAATAGACAATTAGAGCAATATCCTGTAATAAAAGTTATATGAATGTACTCTGTCTTTCTCTCTCTTTCTCCTTCTTAAAATATCTTACTCTATGAGACAATGGTTTTTCCATAAGGAAAGCTGAATGCTGAAGAATTAATGCTTTTGAACTGTGGTGTTGGAGACGACTCTTGAGAGTCCTTTGGACTGCAAGAAGATCAAACTAGCCAATCTTAAAGGAGATCAAACCTGAGTCTTTATTGGAAGGACTGATGTTGAAGCTGAAACTCCAATACTTTGGCCACCTGATGCGAAGAACTGACACATTGGAAAAGACCCTGATGCTAGGAAAGACTGAAGGCAGGAGAAGGGGATGACAGAGGATGAGATGGTTGGATGGCATCACCGAGTCAATGGACATGAGTTTGAGCAAGCTCCGGGAGATAGTGAAGGACATGGAAGCCTGATGTGCTGCAGTCCATGGGGTTGCAAAGAGTCAGACATGGCTTAAAACAACAAAAACAATGTTATTGTAGCTGTGACTTTTGCAGTTTGAGGACAGCAAAATTAGCATGGATTACTTTTGTCTTCTTCACAGTTTTGTGGCTAGAAGATTAGTTCTTAATGTAGATCTTCCTAACCTCAGCATGTGACTTTCTCTCTTTCTGGATGAAGCTGAGAACTTTCACCTTTTCACTTATAGTAGGCAACTTATGGCTTTTCTTCCGCGTGTTCAAATGGCCAGCATCGCTCTCTTGGGCTTTGGGGACGTTATGAAGTAAATTAAAGGTCACTTAACACTAGCACTGCAGGACTGTGACAGCTGACCTGATAACTAGGACAGCTGCTGAGTGACCAGCAGGTGGGTGATGCTGGAGAAAGGGATGACTCAGGACCTGGCAGAACAGAGCAGGACCGCCTGAGATTTCATCATGCTACTCAGAATGAGCTGCAGTTGAAAGCTTACGGATTGCTTATTTCTGGAATTTTCCATTTAATATTTTCACACTGCAACTGACTGTAAGTGAAACTGCAGAAAGTGAAACTGCGGATAACAGTGGGGAGGGGGTGGAGGTGGGGACTGCACCTAAAAGAGAGCTAGGGAGGTGGTACTGCTAACCAGAAGCTCTCTTCACAAGCGTATATCCAAAAATTCAAATGTCACTCAAATCTGAGGGGAAATCCCCACCCAACATTCCCAGGAAAATTACATTTACACTCTTTTTTTAAAATAGAAGGATACTTGCTTTACAATGTTGTGTTGGTTTTTGCCATATGACAATGAGAATAAATATACATGAGCATACATATATATGAGCATAAATATACATGAGCATACATATATTGGGTATTCCCAGGTGGCTCAGTGGTAAAGAATCCACCTGCCAATGCAGGAGACACAGGAAATTGAGTTCAATCTCTGGATTGGGCAGATCCCCTGAGGAGGAAATGGCAATTCCCTCCAGTATTCTTGCCTGGGGAGTCCCATGCATAGAGGAGCCTGGTGGGCTATGGTCCGTGGGGTCACAAAGAGTTGGACATGAGTGAACAGCTGAGCACACACACACACATATACACACACCCATACTTTTAAACTTTTAATTGTCATATTTTTGAAAGAAAAACTATATACTTTTATCTGTGACATTTTTCCCCCATAAGATTGTAATTTCTTCAAATTGTATGCTGGCCATATCCATTTTAACAGAGTAGAACATGTGGATTTTTAAAATATGTTTGTAATAAATTTTGGCTGTTCCTCAAATAAATGACCAGGAACATGTCCTTGCAATGTTTGTACAAACAAAGAAAAGGTAACTATTTGGTCACATGTTCTTAGTCTTAGTCTTTAGACATGATCCTACACATATATACAGAATAGATAATTAAAAATTAATAAGTATAATTTATGTTGTCTAAATTGAATCCAAAACAAAATATCTTCCTATGATAAATGAAGAGAGCATCTATAAATCTAAGATCAAAAAATGGGAGACAAATTCTTAGATAGTATAAGATATAACTTAAGGGATTCAAATATTTCAAGAAAAATGATCTATTTTAGTTTTTAGAAATGCAATTAGAATTCTTCAACCAAAATTTACGTCAAGGCTGTATATTGTTACCCTGCTTATTTAACTTATATACAGAGTACATTATGAGGAATGCTGGGCTGGACAAAGCACAAGCTGGAATCAAGACTGTGGGGAGAAATATCAATACCTCAGTTATGCAGATGACACTACCCTTGTGGCAGAAAGTGAAGAAGAACTAAAGATCCCATGATGAAAGTGAAAAAGGAGAGTGAAAAAGTTGGCTTAAAGTTCAACATTCAGGAAAGATCATGGCATCCGGTCCCATTACTTCATGGCAAATAGATGGGGAAAGAGTGGAAACAGTGGCTGACTTTATTTTTCTGGGCTCCAAAATCACTACAGATTGTGACTGCAGCCATGCAATTAAAAGACGCTTAAGACAGCATATTCAAAAGCAGAGACATTATTTTGCCAACAAAGGTCAGTCTAGTCAAGGCTATTGTTTTTCCAGTAGACATGCATGGATGTGAGAGTTGAACTGTGAAGAAAGCTGAGTGCTGAAGAATTGATGCTTTTGAACTGTGGTGTTGGAGAAGACTCTTGAGAGTCTCTTGGACTGCGAAGAGATCCAACCAGTCCATCCTAAAGGAGATCAGTCCTGGGTGTTCATTGGAAGGACTGATATTGAAGCTGAAACAGGGAGCACATCAGGCCTCCCTGTCCATCACCAACTCCCAGAGCTTCCTCAAACTCATGTCCATTGAGTTGGTGGTGCCATGTCCAGTTCTAACTGTTGTCAGGCGGTCTGGTATTCCCATCCCTTTCAGAATTTTCCACAGTTTATTGTGATCCACATAGTCAAAACTTTGGCATAGTCAATAAAGCAGAAATAGATGTTTTTCTGGAACTCTCTTGCTTTTTCCATAATCCAGCGGATGTTGGCAATTTGATCTCTGGTTCCTCTGCCTTTTCTAAAACCTGCTGGAACATCTGAAAGTTCATGGTTCATTTATTGTTGAAGCCTGGCTTGGAGAATTTTGAGCATTACTTTACTAGCGTGTGAGATGAGTGCAATTGTACGATAGTTTGAGCATTCTTTGGCATTGCCTTTCCTTGGGATTGGAATGAAAACTGACCTTTTCCAGTCCTGTGGCCACTGCTGAGTTTTCCAAATTTGCTGGCATATTGAGTGCAGCACTTTCACAGCATCATCTTTCAGGATTTGAAATAGCTCAACTGCAATTCCATCGCTTCCAGTAGCTTTGTTCGTAGTGATGCTTTCTAAGGCCCACTTGACTTCACATTCCAGGATGTCTGGCTCTAGGTGAGTGATCACACCATTGTGTTTATCTTGGTCCTGAAGTTCTTTTTTGTACAGTTCTTCTGTGTTCTTGCCACCTCTTAATATCTTCTGCTTCTGTTAGGTGCATACCATTTCTGTCCTTTATTGAGCCCATGTTTGCATGAAATGTTTCCTTGGTATCTCTAATTTTGTTGAAGAGATCTCTAGTCTTTCCCATTCTGTTGTTTTCCTCTGTTTCTTTGCACTGATCGCCGAGGAAGGCTTTCTTATCTGTCCTTGCTATTCTTTGGAACTCTGCATTCAGATGCTTATATCTTTCCTTTACTCCTTTGCATTTCACTTCTCTTCTTTTCACAGCTATTTGTAAGGCCTCTCCAGACAGCCATTTTGCTTTTTTGCATTTCTTTTCCATGGGGATGGTCTTGATCTCTGTCTCCTGTACAATGTCACGAACCTCCATCCATAGTTCATCAGACACTCTATCAGATCTAGTCCCTTTAATCTATTTCTCACTTCCACTGTATATTCATAAGGGATTTGATTTAGGTCATACCTGAATGATCTAGTGGTTTTCCCTACTCTGCAATTTAAGTCTGAATTTGGCAATAAGGAGTTCATGATCTGAGCCACAGTTAGCTCCCGGTCTTGTTTTTGCTGACTGTATAGAGCTTCTCCATCTTTGGCTGCAAAGAATATAATCAGTCTGATTTCAGTGTTGACCATCTGGTGATGTCCATGTGTAGAGTCTTCTAGAGGGTGTTTGTTATGACCAGTGCATTTTCTTGGCAAAACTCTTATTAGCCTTTGCCCTGCTTCATTCTGGGTTCCAAGGCCAAATTTGCCTGCTACCCCAGGTGTTTCTTGACTTCCTACTTTTGCATTCCAGTCCCCTATAATGCAAAGGACTAGCAAGTGTATAATAGACTTTTGTATTCCCTTTCTTTTAATGTGCTTGAGCCAAGCTTGTCCTATTTACAGTGTAAAATGTTCTGAATGTGTGTTAAAATGTCCTGATTAAACAGTGAGAATTCAAGGGTAAATAGAAAAAGAATGCAATTCCGAGAATTTTAGCTTCATGGAATTTGCTTACAAGTATTTCCATCACTAATTGTTTTTTAAATGAGAGTTTCATGCACTATGACCAAAAACATTTAGCAAGGTGGTGGGAGGGGGAAACTGCCACTGCAGAGCATTTCAAGCTAGTGTCTAAAGACCAGAAACCAAGCTTCATTCAAATAGCCAGCTAGTGCTGATTGTTTAATTATCACGATAGTCAAAATCTGACCACAGGTGTGCAGTTAAAAAGCCTGAAATGTCTCATAATATTTTTATTACATAGTGAATAAATTCTTCCAGGCATTTTAACACAGGCTGAGAGATACATATTTCATTTTCTTCAATTAATTCATTTGAGTTACTTCTGTACAACTTTATTATATTGCCTTTGTTGTAAAGTCTTTGCTACCTAGACCTTTTTACAATTGATTTTATTTGTTATATATTTTAATACTAATATTAATTAATACCACTATTAATTCTGGGTGGTAATTGTGAATTAATACAAATGTTAATTGATTTTTGTTGTATATTTTAATACTATATTAAATAAATACTAATTAATTACAGTTGATACCAATATTAATCACAATATGAGTTTGGGTAAACCCCGGGACTTGGTGATGGACAGGGAGGTGTGGCGTGCTGCAGTTCATGGGATCACAGAGTTGCACACGAATGAGCGACTGAACTGAACTGATTACCAAATTAATATATTAATATAAAGTTTAATTTGGTAGTGTAGTGTTAGCTGCTCAGTCTTGTCTGACTCTGTGACCCCATGAACTGTATTTTGCCAGGATCCTCTGCACACTGGATTCTCCAGGTAAGAATACTGGAGTGGGTAGCCATTTCCTTCTTCATGGGGTCTTCTCAACCCAGGGATTGAACCAAGGTGTCCTGCATTGCAGGCAGATCCATTACTGTTTGAGTTACAAACTAATAAATTTGATAATAAATTGTAATTAATATTAGTATTATTTAAATTAATTAGCTTTGGTATTATACAGCAAATATTATCAATTAATGTATTAATTTTTGGAGAAGGAAATGGCAACCCACTCCAGTATTCTTGCCTGGAGAATCCCATGGACAGAGAAGCCAGCTACAGTCCATGGGGTCACAAACAGTTGGACATGACTGAGTGACTAACACAATGTATTAATTTATAATAATATCAATAAGTAATAATATATATATTAATTTGCTAATATATTAAAATTAATTTGATATTGTCTGTTGTTTCAAAGATGAGATATTCATATTTTGAAAAAAAGGAGCAATGGTGAAATCAACTGCTGGCAATCAGAGGTTCTTAGATTTAGAGCATTGGGTTCCTTAAGTAATCATCCTAATCTACCCATGGCAGTGATCTGTTCTGTCATAGCTTAGGAGAAGATCATTGTGACTTTGCTTGAATTCTTCTCTTGAACTCAGTCTCTGCACAGCCAACAATTCCATTACTGGAGCACTCTCAGGCTCCAGAGCACTTCGTTGAAGGATGCTAGAGTCTATCTTCCTGCAACTTCTGTCCTTGATCCAGTTTCTGAAACTTATAGCTGCAGAGGGTTGATCCAGTCACCTCTGGGCATGACAGCTCTGATGCATTTGGAAGCAGATGTCTGGAGCCGTTTTCTGTGTGATCAGTCCACTGTTTCTAATGCACTGAGTCAGGGCTAATGCAAATGAATGGTATGCTTTCTTTCCCACTAGTGCTATGAGCTCCCAGTCTCAGAGACTACTTTTGAAAATAAATGTGAATCTTCATACTATTCACAGACTATTTGAAATTATGAATGCCACTGGAGTTGTAGACTACTCAGATAAAAAGGAAGTTCTTGATTGAGATGTTCTCTGGAAGGCCATTTGGATACTTGAGTAGAAATTGAAGCAGACAAAAATCTCAAATGGAGATTTGCAAAGAGTTTTTGTGCCTTAGGAGATAAACCAGCACTAAGTCCTGTCAAACATGCTGAGGATTTCTGCTGGTTGGAATCCTTATTTTTTTAGAAAAATTTTTGACATTCTGTCTTAATTTTTCCCTTTTCTCTATATTTCTATGCTACCATAACTGTATTCCCTTTTGATTGCCTTTTCATATTTTGATTAGATATTAAAAATAAAGCAAATATTTCTAGTATGAAATATGGCTTTTATTTTCTTAAACATCATTTTCCTATGTTTTGAAATTATGTTTCAATCTTTCCATAAACAATGAATCTGAAAGCCATCATCCTGGATAATGCAAGTTCAGATTTTATACTGAAGATTGCTATTGATGAGATAGTTACCTGGTGATTCTTCTGAAAGTGTGATAAAAGATTTGGAATCTTGGCATTTCTTATGCAGTATTATATCAAAATTACATGGGAAGAAATCACATCCCTTGAATAAGTAATCTTCCATATAAATATATGCAGATGCATGTATCCAGTGAGTTATAAATGAATGTGCCTTCCACAAATGATATGTCACATATCCATGAATATGCATGCATGTGTACATATCTGTGTAGATACACATACATGTAAACACATGCATATACTTTTATTTCTCTATCCTCAAAATATTTTTCTCCTATGCTCTAATATCCTCAGTTATGAGCATATAATATTACAATGAAGTATAAATTGAAAAATCAAACTGTTCAGTGCATTACTTGGCACACAATAGCAACTCATTACAGATGTATTTTCATTTCACTAGACTTAATTGATCTCTTAATCAAGCACTGGACACTCATGCTTTTTTCTGAGATTTCAGCTTAATTGATTAGGATGATTACTCTATGCAGTATGGGTAGCCTTATCTGTTTTTAAGATATTTTATTTCTGCCCAGAATTTTATAAAAAATAGAGAAAGGAAAAGTAAATTCAGTATGTTCTTGTTTATCCCAAGCTATCCTAGCAATGCTTTGCTCTTCCTAACAGAATCACATAATCACAAGATGAACTAATTAATTTATCAAGTTCTATAAAAACAGCAGATTCTGTGACTGCCTGCACAGACCCCAGCTCTTAATCATAGAATTATTCATTCAGTAGCAGCTGAGACTGGCTGATGAATAGCTCTACACAGTTTCAGAATTATTTTCAAGTAAACGGACATGCTGCTTTCTAAACACAAACTAGATAGTATATAACCATGACGACATTTTAGAAGTCATGATAAGGCTGTATAACATATGGAAAATTGTTCTTACCTGCAGTGATGAGATAAAATAGATGATTTCATTAATGGAGCACAAACAAGATTTAGTACTGCTTGATGTCGAGAACTGTGATTTATCATATGCGACCCAGAATGGGATGAATGTATTAATGCCCTGAGGAGTCATGTTAAGGGGGAGAAATTCAACATCAAATTGCGTTGGAAGTAGCAGGTGAAGTGGAAAATGCTTGGCAAGATGAACAAGAGAGGCAGCTATGAAAATGCATCTCAGCTTTTCTTCTTCTCAACACAACTTCAACATGTTATGGTCAAAAGAACACTTTTCAAAAGCAGGCAAATGAGCTTTAAAGCAGCCTTCTGTAGCTTGGGTAACAACTTATTCTTGGAGTCCTCAGGGCAAGTAAACAAGTTCCTCTTTTTAATCGTGTTATGCTATGATGGAAAGAAAATCAAAGTTATGCTAGTATCAGCAGTGTAATTGAGGGGCACAGCCTGAAAGCCTTTCCAGGAAGCAAATAGATTATCATAGCTTCAGGTGGCTCAGACAGTAAAGAATCCACCTGCCATGCAGGAGACCCGGGTGCGAACCCTGGGTTGGGAAGATCTCCCTGGAGAACAGAATGGCTACCCACCCCAGTATTCTGGCCTGGAGAATTCCATGAACAAAGGATCCCGACGGGCTACAGTCCATGGGGTTACAGAGTCAGACAGGACTGAGCGACTAATCCTTTCACTTTCATGATACCTATCAACCCAAAATGATCTTAGGAACACGTAGTGGAAAGCAGATATGTTACCTACAATACCTGCTCATGACAAAGTCCTACAAGGAATTAAATAAAAAAAAAAAGTACACCACATGAATGGACCTAGAGATTGTCATATTGAGTGAAGTAATTCAGACAAAGAAAGATGTATGGCATCCCTTATATGTGGAATCTAAAAAGAAATAATACAAATGAACTTATTTACAAACAGACGTGCAGACATAGAGAAAGAAATTATGGTTGCCAGGGGAAGAATGGAGGGAAGGGATAGTTAGGGAGTTCGGGATGGACAGGAACACACTGCTATATTTAAAAATGGAGAACCGAGAAGGACCTACTGTAGAGCACACAGAACTCTGCTCAACCTTATGTAGCAGCCTGGACGGGAGGGAAGTCTGGGGGAGAGTGAATACATACATATTTATGGCTGAGTCTCTTTGCTGTTCACCTAAAACCATCACAACATTGTTAATCGGCTATACTGCTGCTGCTGCTGCTGCTGCTAAGTCGCTTCAGTCATGTCTGACTCTGTGTGACCCCATAGACGGCAGCCCACCAGGCTCCCCCGTCCCTGGGATTCTCTGGGCAAGAACAGTGGAGTGGGTTGCCATTTCCTTCTCCAATGCATGAAAGTGAAGAGTGAAAGTGAAGTCGTTCAGTCATGCCCGACTCTTAGCGACCCCATGGACTACAGCCCATCAGTCTCCTCCGTCCACGGGATTATCCAGGCGAGAGTACTGGAGTGGGTGCCACTGCTATACTGGAATATCAAATATTATTTTTTTTGAGAAGCGAACACTTTCTAAGTCTCTGTTTGACCTCTCCTTCGTTGTCTTCCCTTTCTTCTTTCTCCTTTACCTTGTCCGCCAAGACGTCTAGACACAGAGGCCACCAGGATGGGTCCTTACTCCTCTCCACACCTGGAGACTCCCTCTCTCAGAACTCCATGTGACAAGTCAGTTAGGTCTCCACAGAGAAATTTTTCTGAGTAATCTCCCATTCTTCACTGCCTGCATTCTCTAAAAATATTACCCTGTATTATCTTCCTCATCAGGCTTACAAATCTTGAAGACGGCCATCATATGTGTTTCCTATTTAATCACCATTTTCTCCCTCAAAAATGAAAGTTCTAGAATGCAGGGGCAGCATGTGCTTTGTGCCACCATTATTGCCCATGCCTAGAACAGTGCCTAATTACTGAAGAGTGGGTACTCAATGAAACTGTGATGAATAAATACATTTTTGCTGTTTAGTTGCTAAGTTATGTCAGACTCTTTTATGACCCCATGGACTGTAGCCCTCCAGGCTCCTCTGTCCACAGGATTTCCCAGGCAAGAATACTGGATGGGGTGCCATCTCCTTCTCCAGGGATCTTCCAGACTCAAGGATCAAACCCTGTGTCTCGTGCAGTCTCCTGAATTGTAGGTGAATTCTTTACCACTGAGCCATCTGGAAAGCCAATCAATAAATATACCCAGAATAAATTAATAACAAAGTGAGTTGTCATTTTCTCTTTTTATCTCAAGTATCTTAATCATAAATAGAGTTGTTTACTTTTAAAAGTAACCCAGAAATGTAATTCACTACACTTGGGGATATCACAAATCATATTGCAATCTTACTAGCAGCAAAATTAGATTGTATCACAGAGTTTAATCAGTGAAAACATGGTGCTCAAACTATCTAATGGATGAAATATATTTGCATGCCACGGGTGGAAGCTCAGTGAGCAGGAGCCACTGAAAAGTGCATTGGGGTTATCCCACCATTCAGTTTTTGAATAATTTCAAGAGTAGAGACGATGTAGGTTATAAACAAGGACAAGAATAGTTGGTGAAAGACTTCTCTTCTCTTAGAACAAGTGGTGACCAAAGTCGGTGCTTTCTTAACAACCAGTTTTCACAAGCACCGCTACCAGTCCATTCAGTTAGAGGATGGGAAGGCAGAATAATGTTTAGATTCTTTCTGCAAAGGCCTCCTACAGCGACACAAAATAGTGGAGGGGTATTCATGAGATTTCCTCCCTCCAACCAAGAGCATTTGATTCAAGTGGGCCCCCAACTCTCTCCCCAGCTGCAGAGGCATTTTCTCTATTTTGAAAGTTAATTCCACTCACAGCTGGAACTCAAAGCAAAAAGTGAACATTGGGGGAAAAAAGAAAAAAGCTTCCTTGAATTTGATCTTGTACTTGTTACAATGACAAAAAGTAATATTCCTCAACCCAAAAGGAGCCTCAGTATTTAGTCTCAGGTTACAGGCTGGAAAGCAGTGATCTGAGGAGGCGCCATGCTTTAAAGCACGCAGGAGTATTATCTGTCTGGGTGGAGTCCTGCTGTTCCAGACAGCTGGTGGCATTTCATAAGATGACTGCACCCTTAAAGACACAGAGGAAAAAACAAGATGCGATGGAACCATGATCAGAACCTTACGAGATGTTTATTGTCATTCTTACACATTCTCAGTAAACAAACTTGAACTGTCCCATCAACTTTAAGGCACCAAAGACCACAGATGTGTACTATATACAAAATAACTAAAAAAGACCTACTGCATAGCACAGGGAACTCTTCTCAATGCTCTGTGATGACCTATATAGGAAATGAATCTAAAAAACAGGGGATATATGCATAATGGACTCACTTTGCTGTACAGCAGAAACTAATACAGCATTGTAAATCAAATAGACTCCAATAAAAATTTAAAAAAATAGACCACAGATGCACATGTAGTTTAAACCTGGTCTTATTTTAGTAAATTCTATGAATTACATTATACCCCTAAGATATATGAGGGAGAAAAAGTAAATACTGGATATAAATAATATTCTAAAATTAATATTCTCTAAAATCCTCAATGGGTAATCACAATTGATTGCTTTTTCAGAGGAAGCTGTTCTGTTTGCTTCCAATCATATTCCTCAGAAGCTCTGATCTTGTTCATGTGGTACAAATGTACTGAACAGTTTCCAAGCAAAGCCTAATTCTCCTGCACCTCTTTAGGAGAGAATTTGGGCTACAGGCTCTTATTACAATTTTTAATATTGTAGAGTTTCATCTTGTCTCCCTATCATATTAATACAGTTTAATATGTGTATGAGTTTCCTCTTTTTGCAATAAAAATAGGGGCAAACGTGCTGCAAAAATAACACACATGTATTCATTTACTCTTCTGGAGATTAGAAGTGTGAAATAGGTTTTATGGGCCCCAGATCAAGGTGTCAGCAAGGCTGGTTCCTATTGGAGACTCTAGAACACATTCCTCCTCTTTTCCAGTTTCTAGAAGGTTTTGGCATTCCCCAAATGCCATCACAGCAGTCTTAGGACCTCATCACAGCAGTCTCTGCTTCCTTTTACCTCTGACCTCCTGCTTCACTCTTTGATTCTGTCAGGTACATTCAGGACCATCCAGGAAAGTGTCCCCATCACAAGATCCTTCACTTCAGTTCAGTTCAGTCACTCAGTGTCTGACTCTTTGAGAGCCCATGAACTGCAGCACGTCAGGCCTCCCTATCCATCACCAACTGCTGGAGTTTACTCAAACTCATGTCCAATGAGTAGGTGATGCCATCTAACCATCTCATCCTCTGTTGTCCCCTTCTCCTCCTGCCTTTAATCTTTCCCAGCATCAGGGTCTTTTCAAATGAGTCAGTTCTTCACATCAGGTGGCCAAAGTATTGGAGTTTCAGCTTCAGCATCAGTCCTTCCAGTGAATGTTCAAGACTGATTTCCTTTAGGATGGACTTGTTGGATCTCCTTGCAGTCCAAGGGACTCTTAAGAGTCTTCTTCAACACCACAGTTCAAAAGCATCAATTCTTCATCACTCAGCTTTCTTTATAGTCCAACTCGCACATCCATACATGACCACTGGAAAAACCATAACCTTGACCAGACAGACCTTTGTCAACCAATTAATAATGTCTCTGATTTTAATATGCTGTCTAGGTTGGTCATCACTTTCCTTTTGCAAGGAAAGTCTTAATTTCATGGCTGCAGTCACCATATGCAGTGATTTTGGAGCCCCTCAAAATAAAGTCTGACACTGTTTCCACTGTTTCCCCATCTATTTGCCATGAAGTGATGGGACTGGATGCCATGATCTTAATTTTCTGAATGTTGAGCTTTAAGCCAACTTTTTCACTCTCCTCTTTCACATTCATCAAGAGGCTCTTTAGTTCTTCTTCACTTTGTGCTAGAAGGGTGGTGCCATCTGCATATCTGAGGTTATTGATATTTCTCCCGGCAATCTTGATTCCAGCTTGTGCTTCATCCAGCCTAGCATTTCTCATGATGTACTCTGCATATAAGTTAAATAGGCAGGGTGACAATATACAGCCTTGAAGTACTCCTTTCCCAATTTGGAACCAGTCTGTCGTTCCATGTCCAGTTCTAACTGTTGCTTCCTGCCCAGCATACAGATTTCTCAAGACGCAGGTCAGGTGGTCTGGTATTCCCATCCCTTTAAGAATTTTCCACAGTTTGTTGTGATCCACACAATCAAAGGCTTTGGCATAGTCAACAAAACAGAAATATATGATTTTCTGGAACTCTCTTGCTTTTTCGATGATCCAATGGATGTTGCCAATTTGTTTTGCTTCCTTTGCCTTTTCTAAATCCAGATTGAACATCTGGAAGTTCATAGTTCACTACTGTGGAAGACTGGCTTGGAGAATTTTGAGCATTAATTTGCTAGTGTGTGAGATGAGTGCAACTGTGCAGTAGTTTGAGCATTCTTTGGCATTGCCTTTCTTTGGGATTGGAATGAAAATTGACCTTTTCCAGTCCTGTGGCCACTGCTGAGTTTTCCAAATGTGCTGGCATATTGAGTGCAGCACTTTCATAGCATCATCCTTAGTTAATAAAATCTACAGAGACCTTTTACCATGTAGGGTACCATAATCACAGGTTCTGGGAGTTAACCATCTTAGAAACACTTTTCAGTCTATGACAGTCTGCAAATCATAAGCGTAAAACATATATTTCTGCTATTGTTCAGTCGCTTAAGTCACGTCCGACCCTTTGTGAGCCCATGTAGCGCGGCAGGCTTCCCTGTCCTTCACTATCTCCCGAACTTTGTTCATTTGTCTGTTGAGTTGGTGATGCCATCCAACTATCTCATTCTCTCTTGCTCCCTTTCCTCTTGCCCTCAATCTTTCCCAGCATCAGAGTCTTTGCATCAGGTGGCCAAAGTAACAGAGCTTCAGCTTCAGCATCAGTCCTTCCAGTTTTCTTGAAGATATCTCTAGTCTTTCCTATATTATTATTTGGTAAAAGATATATTGCTAAATTATTTTACAGTGCTGAGAAGATCAGGTTGTAGTTACTAACTATCACTCTGAAAACATATTACCAGGATAAAGTAATATGCAATTTCACCCACAAATCTATTATCATTACATGCATGTTCTTTTGATAGTTTTCTTGAATAATAATGATCAAACTCAAAATATTGATGATAATGTTAAATCTTAATGACATCATTTCTAATCATAAATATGAAGAATGTGTTTTATTTCTTTGTGAAAGGCTTTTGGAAAAGAGTTGGATTCTTAAATCTTTTAAATGATTGTCATGCCGTTATTTCATGGACTTTGAAAATTCAGCATTTATAGTTTTCCTAAAGAAAGCTATAGTACACAGTGAGGCGACTTTTCGCAGACAGAAAACATGAACCGGAGGTCTGTACATGCACAGTGAATAGAATTATATTGTTTATCTTTCATGAAGGAGATTCAAAAATTCAATCCTGGAGTCATGTTCATATTAATAGTAATATAACACAGATTCGGCACAGCAATTAAACATTTTTGGCAGCACTTAAAAAGTATGTGGAGATGGAGTCTGAATCACATCACTAGAACTAAATGTTTAGGCCCTGCCTTAAATGGTTGTTCACAGGATTTTGAGGGAATACGGTAGATTTAGATCTCTCCCTTAGACTTGATTTGTCCAAAGGCAAACCAACTGATCTCTCCACCATGACAATGAAAACAAACCTCAAGATTGTCAGATGGTACCAAAAACATAGCATCTTATCTACACTCTGGGTGTGTAGCTGTGATCTTTCATTTGTCACTTTGGGTGTGTGCGTGTGTGTTTGTGAATATAATTATGCAGGAATAATTTCCCAGATGCTGGTTTTCATACACATGTCCCATCACTTTACTGGCTTGCTTGCAGCTCTCCCATGGCCTCTCTATAATGACTTATCATGTCTCTACATGCCTGCCTCCTGCTTCCCACTCAAGCTGTATCTGCTCCTGCCTTGTGCTTCTTTACTCTGCCTGGTTACACCCAACAGACTACCTCTGATGTGTGCTTTGAAAGAATCCAGGCTGCTTCTTTTTCTTTTTTAAATAGTCATTTATGTATTTGTTTATTTATTTAGTTTCGGCTGTGCCCATGGACGGAGGAGCCTGGAAGGCTGCAGTCCATGGGGTTGCTAAGAGTCGGGCACGACAAAGCAACTTCACTTTCACTTTTCACTTTCATGCACTGGAAAGAAATGGCAACCCATTCCAGTGTCCTTGCCTGGAGAATCCCAGGGACGGGGGAGCCTGGTGGGCTGCCGTCTATGGGGTCGCACAGAGTCGGACACGACTGAAGCGACTTAGCAGCAGCAGCAGCAGTGCCGGGTCTTCCTTACCGCGCAGGCTTTTCTTTAGCGGCAGAGAGCGGGGGCTGCTCTCTAGTTGCGATGTTTCGGCTTCTCTCTGTGGCGGCTTCAGTAGTTGTGGCTCTGAGGCTCTAGAGAACAGGCCCAGCAGCTGTGGTGCACGGGCTTAGTTGCTCCACGGCATGTGGGGTCATTGTGGACCAGGAACTGAACCCATGTCTCCTGCCCTGGCAAGCGGATTCTGTACCACTGTGCCACCAGGAAGTCCTCAAGCCTGCTTCTGATGGACGGTCTCTGCCTTTTCCATTGCCTCTGTCCTTCATATCCACTCCCAGATCGGCCCATAGGCAATAGTGCCTTTCACCACTTAAATCCAAGTAAGCAAGTGAAAGACGCGCAGTTGTGTCCGACTCTTCGCAACCCCGTGGACTATACAGCGCGTGGAATTCTCCAGGCCAGAATACTGGAGTGGGTAGCCTTTCCCTTCTCCAGGGGATCTTCCCAACCTAGGGATCGAACCCAGGTCTCCCTCACTGCAGGCGGATTCTTTATCAGCTGGGCCACCAGGGAAGCCCTCACCACTTAAATCCAAACCCTCCCCCAATCCTGCCTACTCTCATTGTCTTTTCAGTGAAGTTACGTTAGCTTCATTGCTTTCTAGTATTCATTATCTTCCGTGGTGACCTTACACTGGTCCTTTTCTGTATTCCTAACTGGAATAAAAGCTCCCAGGAAAGGAAGACCGTTGTCGCTTGTTTCATCGTGCTGTCCCAGCATATGGAACGATGCTCAGTGTGTGTGACACCGAATAAGTGCAGTTGTTAGTAATCATTTGATGTTGTGTCCTCAAGCTCCCCTGCTTCCCCAAGCATGAATAGCTTAGCCAGTCAGAAGCCCAAATAAGCTTGGCAAATTGGCCAAATCCTTTGGAAAACACACCATAGAATACGTCTTCAGCGGTTTTAAAAATAAGGGAGTATCGTCACTTCTTTTCTTGTGATTATCTTTTCCATTGTTTTACTACAGGTGGAAATATTTGACCATAACTTACAGCTAGAACATACATATAGCTGTGCTTTATACACTATGGCAGTGCCTTATACAGCAGTATAATACAATACAGCAGTATTTATAAATATAAATACTAAATATACAGCAGTATAATAAAATACAGCAGTATTTTATACAATGTAGCACATAAACAAATGTAATTTCCACAACCTCCTATATGCTCTTGTTATTATCATTGTTATTACTATGAGCACTATGAGTAAAATTTATTTTACTATGAGGAAATATTATTATTATTTTACGCATGCTATCAGAACAAAGGCGGATGATCATTCTAACCATCCAATGAGAATTATAGCATGGCTCCTGGTTCCTTCTGTTCCCCTCCCACCAAAAAAAAAAGTTTAATTCATCTGAAAGACTTGATTTGAAGCACAATGACAGATGTTTAAGAGAGGAATAGAGCCCAGAATGTAGGAGATGTGTGTATCTGAAATTAGGCATCAATAGAGAAAATGTCTTTTTATGATTGATAGCTCAGGAATTCTGCCCACCATTATCTTTACCCACTCTTGATTTCATCTCTTGAAATTTGTTTATTTCTGAATTGTACAATAAACATTCTTGAATTGAGTTTTTTTTTTTAACTTGTCATCGTCATGTTTAGCCATAATTAAGAAACAGACAAAAAGAGGATAGAAGGGAATGTCAGCTCACCAGCAATAATCTACTGCAGGTAATAAACAGCACGCTGGCTATGTACTGGGATGTATCCATGAATTCCTTGCTCTAGTTATTTGGGGTCAACGTTATTCTGATTCCTACTTTAAAGATAATAATATAGATGGCATTCAATTTTTCCCTGAAAGAAGGGCAACTTTGACTACACTGAATCCCATGAAAATGCTAATATCGCCTTCAACTTAGCTGAGTGGGAGCTCACGAAAGCACTAGTTGACTGAAGGCCTTACCCTCAGGGGTGTGCCAGCACTTGGGGTCCATGCGAATGATCACCACTCAGTGGCTTGCAAAAGCACCGGAATAGCACTCAGTGCAGGTCAAGCACATAGACAGGCCTGCGGTACCAACTGGAAGATGTTAAAGATGCTGCCAGTAACTTGACAATGGCTCAGCTCTTTTCCATAAACTGAAAGAAAGGTAATTAACTATGAAAATTCACCTATTTTTCAAATTAGTAAACTTGAACAGTTCTTCTTTCTTAAGACTCTTTCTCTGAAAGCAATGATCATGGGTTAGAAAAAAAATCATTTTAATGCTTAGGTAAGGTTGGAATTTAAACTCTTCATTTTTTTTTTTGAAATTATTTGGAAATGCGTTAAATGAGCACTGAAAAACAACTTTGGCTAAGGATTTTGGACTTTGTTTAAGCTCTGTATTTTTTCTGCACTAATAAAAAAGCCCAGAGAAAAACCTATCTAAACAGTATAAGAAAAATCTAATAAATAAAGAAGCAGAAAATTAATTTTTAAACTACCCACAGAACAAATTGTAATCATCCTTTGAATGTCACGTACAGAAGTTCAGATATTAACTTCAGACATTTTCCTCCACTATGAATCCCAGTTTTATTAAGTTTTCAATAGTAGATGAAAGTTTCACATTTTATTAAGTCTTCAGAAAATATCCCAGGAAACACTGTGCTTCAGTGAGTATCAGTCAGAGGCACATGTAAACATTCACCCAATGCATATAAAGCAAATTAATTTAATTTTAAAATACAACTTGCTTCAGTGCTGCTTATAAAAGATATACTTTTCATTTACTAGAAATTAAATATGAGTCTCTAGAAAATAAAGCGTAATTATCTCTTAACATCACAACTCATACACTCATCTGGAGAGGAACATTTCTCATAATTAGAGGAATCATGAAGAGTATCTGTCATGTGGATGCCTCCACTGATGTGGTGCTTATGTAACATAAAGGAGGATCTTCAAGAGGTTCTCATGGATGGGCTATAATTGTGAAAGCTCCCAGATGTTATTTTTGCTAGGTCTTTCACAATCCTTGAGCACAATTTTGGTCCATGTAGGCAAATGTTTTTATTAAAATAGATTTTGTTCTCATTTTACAAGGGATCAAATTCACTTTTTAAAACATTTTTAATTTTATATTGGAGTATAATTGATTCGTGGCTTCCCTGGTGGCTCAGCAGATACACCTGCCAACACAGGAGACATAGGTTTGATCCTTGGGTCTGGAAGATGCCCTGTAGAAGGAAATGGCAACCCCCTCAAGTATTTTGCCTGAAAAAGCCTATGACTAGAGGAGCCTGGAGGGCTAGAGTCCACAGGGTTGCAAAAGAGTCAAACACAATGTAGTGACTAATCAACAACAGTAATAGTCGATTAACAACGTTGTGTTGATTTCAGATGTATAGCACAGTGATTCACTTACATGTAAACACGGATCTACTTGTTTTCAAATTCTTTTCCCAGTTAGTCTGTTACATAATACAGAGCAGAATTCCCTGTGCTATACAGGAGGTCCTTGTGAGTTATCCATTTTAAATATAGCAGTGTGTACACTCATTTATATTAGAAAAATTTCAGATAACTGTCGGGGTTCAGAAGGGAAGTGAGTGAAAATAAAAAAATAATAAATGATAGATTCTTCTTTGAATTTAGCCAAGTATCTAAGTTCTCATTAGCAATTTAGCATGAATTCTAATACTAAATGCAGTTATTAATACTGATTAAAATAATTAATAAGATGAAACTCCAGTGGTAAACATTTGTTCTATTACAAAAATAATTTTGTCAAACTAAATTTTGAAAAAATTAAAAAAAAACTGATTAAAGTAACAAATAATAAATATCACTGTTTGAAGAGATAGAATACTGGTAGTTGAATATTTTGATCCAAGATAGCAGAATAACTTGAATTCAGAAAACAAAACAAAACTCTCTTATGTACTAATAGTGGATCAGATTACTGTCTTTTTAAAGAATGATCTGGGTACAGACATCAAAATTTATATAAATTGAATAATCATGACATAACAATGCCTTAGCTTTGTTTTATACTGGTGGTAATAATACAGTATGTAAAGTAAGATATTTCCTTTGTCTCATGTCTTGGGTTCCTGGACATCTTGTAATTATCCTGGGAAATATTTCCCTACCTCAGTGCTGAGATCTGCACATTTTCTTAATGCTGGTTCTGGAGTCAGGAAAGAATTCAATGGGATTGAAAAATGTGGTCCTCATAAAAGATGTGTCTTCCAGGTAAGGTCCATGTCTAAACAATCCCCATACCCAACACAATGCTTCACACCTCATCAAGCAGAACTGGACAAAAGATTTGTCCTCTGTAAGCATCTGCTAAATGATGGGTGTTATCACTTGCATTAATATGCATATGCTCTTGTTCCATTCATTCCCAGCAACAAATTCCAAATTTAAGGATATTAGCATTGAAACATATACATTCAGTTCAGTTCAGTTGCTCAGTCGTGTCTGACTCTTTAAGACCCCATGAATTGCAGCATGCCAGGCCTCCCTGTCCATCACCAACTCCCAGAGTTCACTCAGACTCACGTCCATTGAGTCAATGATGCCATCCAGCCATCTTATCCTCTGTTGTCCTCTTCTCCTCCTGCCCCCAATCCCTCCCAGCATCAGAGTCTTTTACATTGAGTCAACTCTTTGCAGGAGGTGGCCAAAGTACTGGAGTTTCAGCTTTAGCATCATTCCTTCCAAAGAAATCCCAGGGCTGATTTCCTTCTGAATGGACTGGTCGGATCTCCTTGCAGTCCAAGGGACTCTCAAGAGTCTTCTCCAACACCACAGTTCAAAAGCATCAATTCTTCAGTGCTCAGCTTTCTTCATAGTCCAACTCTCACATCCATACATGCCTACAGGAAAAACTATAGCCTTGACTAGACGAACCTTTGTTGGCAAAGTAACGTCTCTGCTTTTGAATATGCTATCTAGGTTGGTCATAACTTTCCTTCCAAGGAATACATTACTATATGTAAAATAAATAGCCAGTGGGAACTTTCATATGATATGGGAAGCTCAAATCCATCCCACGCTCTGTGACAACCAAGAGAAGTGGGGTGGGGTGGGAGGTGGGAGGGAGGTTCAGAAGGGAAGGGACATGCGTGTACCTGTGGCTCATTCATGTTGATGTATGGCAGAAACCAACACAATATGGTAAAGCAATTATCCTCAATTAAAAATTAAATTAGAAAAGAATATGTGACAACAAGATTTTAGGTAAGTCATTTCTTATAACCCGACTTAAGACAGTACTTTTCTGTCAACACCATCATCACCAAGTGATACAAGTGTTAAGCACAAAAAAGAAATCTGTAATTACTAAAATGTCTATTGTCATGATTTGAGCCAACGAATCCTAACCAAAATATGGCTATCTAAGTCAATCTCTACCTCAAAAACCACACATCAGCCATGTTTTAATTGAAAGCATATATTTTAGTGCCAATGGTGCGTGTGTGTTTTACACTGACAGTTTATTTCCACAACTGTTTCCTTTTAGATATTCTATGAAATAAAAAAATAAAATACAGAGTCAGATTCGGCACCACATTTTGGACTTGGCCTCATTTATTTCATAGTTTTTGAGCTCTTGCATTTTTAAATTTCACATTTTCTCATGTATTTCAAAAAGGACACTGAAAATGAACAAACAGGCATGCCTGATGCTTGGACCCTCATATTTAAAATGCCTGTTTTGCTAAAAAGAGTTACCAAGAACACATCAGATATTTCAGCTTGAAAAGAAATGAAAACTATCTGCCTCGCATTCTTCACAGCCAATCCAAACAGGCTACTGTGGTATTCATAAATCCCTCTGAATTAAGTCAAACATGCATAAAATCAGGCTTTCTTTGTGGTAAAAATTTCATCCAGCTGAGCCCAAGGAGAGAATAAAAAGTTATCCGAATACCTTATTGTTAAACTGAGGACGACTTTACAGAGTAAATGCCATATCTCTGCTGGAGTCTTCCTGACAATTTCCTAATTTTAATAAATTGTCTGTGAGGACTGCCGTCAACCTTGTTTCCATTCAAAAACTAAGAACATAGTTGAAAATGTCATTGTATTAGCTTAAAGTGATGCCAGGATGTTTAATATGTTAAGTGGGAATCTATTTGCTTTATTATGATTCAGGTAACTTGCTTTGAAGTAAACAAATAACATACATTCTCCAAAAAGACCTGGTGTTTTCTTGGAAGAAGAAAAGTACAATTTGTCACACTTCTGTGAAAAGAAAATAAATATATTTCACAAAGACAAGATTCTGTCTACTAAAAAAAAAAAATGCAAACATGAGAGTCGCGGGTTAAGTTTTATTTGGGGCAAAGTGAGGATGATAGCCTGGGAGACAGGACTTCAGATAGCTCTGAGAAACTGCTCCTTAGCGGTGGGGGGAAGGTCGGTATATATGCGATTTTAGTGAAGGGGGATGTGTCTTGTCGCACGCAGCATGGTTGGCAGAGGCTGACTACTGGTCGTGAGGAGCGGATGAAGTAAATTATTTTAGGGCTTTTCTAGATATGAGGAGATGCAAGAATTGGGCTCATAAAATCTTCTTTTGAAAATATCTATCTCAAGGCGTGTTCTGCCAGTTTTTCCCAGAGCACAGAAGGCCTTGTTCCTGATCTTCACACTGATCTCTTTTCAGGATGTGTCGAAGGTTAGCGACTGCAGTGGCCGGAGATTTAATGCTTGTAGAGGCAGACGGCAAGTGCCCACATTTAGTTGGCAGTCCATGCGCCAACATATTTTAAAGAAAATACTGTAAAGCTATCTAATATGGAACTATTAAAAGAAAATCACGTTTCGGTTTTGAATTGGACTTAATACAAGCAAGGGCAAAGTCCATCACAATTCCCATAACAGCAAATATCCAAAACATTCATGTTGAGGAAGTCTTGCATGCATTACAAGCCAACAGCCAACCACCAAACCTCCTCCAAGGCTGGGACAAAGAGAGAACGGACTCACTTTTCCATTCCCAGATATTGTGCCATCTGAGCATGGTGCTAATCTGATGGCACCGAAGGAGGGCAGAATCTGTCACCCCAAGTATACCTCTTTAGCTAAGAATTTAGCTAAGAATTATTTTAAGCTGATTATTTTTAAGAAACAGAGGACACAGAGGCTCTCGTGGAGTCTAGTAGAAGTTACCTAATTGTGGAAAACCTTTATAAGAGAAATCTCCATTTGTAAGGGTGACTCCTTTTCTGTGGGCTTCCCAGGGGGTGCTAGTGTAAAGAAACTGCTTACCAATGCAGGAGACATAAGAGACGCGGGTTTGATCCCTGGTTGCCATGGCAACCCTCTCTAGTATTCTTGTTTGGAGAATCCCTTGGAGAGAGGAGCCTGGCGTGCTATGTTCCATAGGGTTGCAGAGTTAGACACGACTGAAGTGACTGAACATGCATGCTCCCTTTTGGTGCCAGAAAGAGAAGGGTAATTGAATTTCTGGAAACTAACACCAACAGTAAAGACAACAACTTAGATCTGCCTAATGCCCATGGACTGCAGCACACCAGGCCTCCCTGTCCATCACCAACTCCTGGAGTTCACCCAAACCCATGTCCATTGAGTTGGTGATGCCATCCAACCATCTCATCCTCTGTCACCCTTTTCTCCTCCTGCCCTCAGTCTTTCCCAGCATCAAGGAAATGAGTCAGTTCTTCTCATCAGGTGGCCAAAGTACTGAAGTTTCAGCTTCAACATCAGTCTTTCCAATGAAGACCCAGGACTGATCTCATTTAGGATTGACTGGTTGGATCTCCTTGCGGTCCAAGGGACTCTCAAGAGTCTTCTCCAACACCACAGTTCAAAAGCATCATGGGGTCACAAACAGTCAGACACAACTGAGCAACTGAACTGAACTGAGTGCCCATGTCCTTGTTCACTGTGCTTTGCCTGATAATCTCCCATAACCGGCTTCCCTACCCCAGTACCTTCTTGTGTCTTTAGCTGAAGATGGTCTTTAAAGTGGTGGTTTGTATCATTTAAGAGAGTTACTTAAGCTTTCCTGGATATTTCTCATGTGTACAGAAGGTATTTATGCTATTAAACTTCTGTTTTTCTCCTGTTCTGCTATTTTTTTTTTTTTTTAATTACAGAGGATTCTCAGCCAAGAACCTAGAAGGGTAGAGGGAAAATCATTTTTCCTCCCCTACATCACTGATGAAATCTTTCCATTTCCCTATGTTACAGGAGAGAAATAAATAATAACCAAGTAACTTTTTACCAAAACCCACTGAGTCTGGGATTTGTAGAAGACAGTCGCCTCATTTCAGATGTATGGAACACAGCCAAGACCAAAATCTTTTGCCAGTGCAACTTTCTGATAATCGTGAAAACTGTGTGCTGTCTAATTGGACATTTAACCCTCATCTCACTCATTTTGACTTTAGCCATGGAGATGCTAATTTGAAAGAATTATTTTTCAGGATAGAGACCTTGTCTTCTTTTTTAAGAGGCAGCACTTTGCTAAAGGTTAGCAATATGTCTTTCTAAAATATTTAAATTCTATTTTACATTCTAGTAACCTCATTTTACCATGTGGTTGCCATTCTTTTTAATATTTAATAGGGCTTTAGAGGAATGGGATGTTTTATAGTAGAACACTGAGAGTGGGTATTACAATATTTGTCAATATTGTCTCGATGATATATGAATCTTCCAAGTTAGAGACTCAGAATTTTCACAATAGTGGAAACTCCACTGTAGAGTGTGCAAGGAAAAGGCTTTACTCACAGGTAAGGGAGTACCCTGCTACCATTTCAACTCCTTCTCTATAAATGTTCTCCACAGTCTAAGTTATATGCTTCTGGTCCACAAATTGAAGTATAGGCTTGAGACATGAGAAAAACAATAGTTGCTGACTCAGTGTTAAAAATCCCAAGAATTGTTACTCCAGTTGAAGACTCACTTGTTAGACTCTTCTGTCCAGAGATGAATACAGAAAAATTCTCCAAAATCATGGAACACTATTGAGTTAATTTAAAATACACTGTACCTAAAGACTGCCTTCCTTGACCTCTGCAGTTAAAGAAATGAATAAGCTAATTAAAGGGTGACGTATTGAACAATTAGTGTATGAAATATCTAGACAAAGAAACCAATTCTCTTAAGAACTAGTAAAGCTGTTTTATGGAGGTTTGTAAGGTAAGGTTGGAGACTAATGGATAAATCATTGTGATATAGGAAACATTTTTATAAATTAAAGGCATTTTTTTTGGCTGTTCAGTATGTGGGAATCTTAGTTCCCCAACCAGAAATCAAATCTGCACCTACTGAATTGGAAGCACGAGTTTTAATCACTGGACTGCCAGGGAAATCCCAAAAAGCATTTTTAAGTGGTGGATAGGGTTTCAAAGACTGCTCTTGGAACAGAGAATTAAAGATACATATATTTTTTTGCAACAGATGCATGCAGACTGAGTCCTTAATACTATGGAGCACTTACAGAGCAAATCCAAAAGAAGATCAGGGTTTTTCACATCTGAGAGGGGGTGGAGTGGGTGTTACTATTCCTAAGACTGTTTTTAGCTCTGTTCGCTTTCTTCCCATTCATCCTCAGCATTCAGCCCATAGTACCTGGTATGTACTCATTAATTAATCTCATTAATTACTTCCAAGTCTATAAATGATAAGTCATGTTATATAGAAACTTGAGGGGCCATTCAGGGTGTATTAACAAAGTCTTATGTCATCAGGGCTACAAAATAATTCTTAGGTATTAGAGAAGGTTCCTTAAAAATGGAGGTATCAAAAATAATTTTCAGTTTGTAACACATTCTGAGCAGAAGGGACAATAGTCACAAGTTAAGGGCAGTGGCACCCCACTCCAGTACTTTTGCCTGGAAAACCCCATGGACGGAGGAGTCTGGTAGGCTGCAGACCATGGGGTCGCTAGAGTCAGACACGACTGAGCGACTTCACTTTCACTTCTCACTTCCATGCATTGGAGAAGGAAATGGCAACCCGCTCCAGTGCTCTTGCCTGGAGAATCCCAGGGATGGGGAAGCCTGGTAGGCTGCCGTCTATGGGGTCGCATAGAGTCGGACACAACTGAAGCAACTTAGCAGCAGCAGTAGCAACAAGGGCAGTATCATAACCAGATACACATGTGGGGACCTGGGTCTCCTTAGAGTGGATTAAAGGACATAGGGACCAGATCTGGAGACCAGGAGTCCACTTGTAAAAGAATCACGATCATTCGGAGGTAACTGAAGTGCGGGCAGGAGCAGGCCCCTCGGAGGAGCATTTCATGCTGCTAACGGCCACAGGAATATCATGGATGGCTGCTGCGGAGGAGTCAGTTCAAGTCAGGAAATGCTGAATTTATAGAGTGTGGTCCATAAGATTCTGGAAATTTAGATTGCAGATTGAGAAGTTTGCAATGTTACTTACAGTAGATTTGGTTATCTTATTATACACTGGTGGTTAAAATCATGGGAGATATAGTGTGTGTGGTATACACTTTCACACACACACACTGTTCAGTGTTTTGAACAGTGTGATGAAGGGTTGTACAGAGAAAATGCTGAAGAAATAAATGTGGAGAATAAATGTAAGATACAGGAAGAGAGAGAAAGAGAGAGAGAAAATAGAGAGGGGTTTGTTTCACAGAATCTGAGAGAAGAGACCACTTCAAAAAGCAACAGCTTTGAATTCTATAGGGCAGACTTCCCCGTGGTGGCGGTGTCACTTTGTTGCTTTTGACTCTGGTGGCCCCATGGACTGCAGCCTGGTTAACAGCAGGCTTTCTTGTCCTTCACCGTCTCCCAGAGTTTGCTCACTTTTGTGTGCATTAATCCGGTGATGCTATCTAACCATCTCATCCTCTGCCGACCTCTTCTCCTTTTGCTTTCAATCTTTTCCAGCATCTAGGTCTTTTCCAATCTATGGCAACTTAGAATACTTCACTTTCTTCACTCCATAACTACTTTCTATAGATGTGTTCAATGGTTTCCATACTCACATGAAACAAAGAAGTTAAATCACCATAAATTTTCTTCTAATAAAGATAATCAAGTAAGCCTCTAATATTTTTGTTACTTTTCTAAATTCTAAAAAATAACTGATATAGTACTAGGGCTTCCCTGGTGAATCAGATGGTAAAGAATCTGCCTTCAGTGCAGAAGACCCAGGTTCAATCCATGGGTCAAGACTAATACAGTGTCTACACTTATCTCCAATTCCATACCTGTTCTTCATCTTCAACTGCTTTAAATTTTGGTCTCTCTCCATTACTTTGACTTTGAACAGGCCTCTTGATTAACGATAATCATACACTTACGATATGCAAATTCCTCTTGTATAAATCATCTGCCATAAAATATAAAAAAAGTATTTTGCACATTTCACAGCTACTTCCGTGAAAGTTCTCTCTCTCGTCTTGGCCTCATGCTCATCTGTTTCTTCCATTCCTCTGCACATAATCATTCCTCTCAAGATTTTACCTCTCTTCCGCCATCTGTCTTTTCTTTTCATTGTATACATGTATGTATACATATATGTATGTATATGTATACATATACACACAAAACATATACATAGATAATTCAAGTACGAACATCTCCAGGGCCTGCCCATGAAAGTCTCTTGCATCTCCCGCATTGGCAGGTGGATTCTTTACTATCTGAACCACATGGGAAGCCTGTGTTATGCTACAGGTTGAGCTATAAACCTAACTTGCTATATTATGTGCTTCCCTCGTGGCTCAGATGGTAAAAAATCAGTCTGCAATGCAGGAGACTTGGGTTTGATCCCTGGATCAGGAAGATCTCCTGGAGAAGGGAATTGCTATGCACTCCAGTATTCTCGCCTGGAGACTGCCATGGACAGAGGAGCCTGGAGAGCTACAGTCCCTAGGGTCACAAAGAGTCAGACTATTTTATGGGATCAGATCAGATCAGATCAGTCACTCAGTCGTGTCCGACTCTTTGCGACCGCGTGAATCGCAGCACACCAGGCCTCCCTGTCCATCACCAACTCCAGGAGTTCACTCAGACTCACGTCCATCGAGTCAGTGATGCCATCCAGCCATCTTATCCTCTGTCGTCCCCTTCTCCTCCTGCCCCCAATCCCTCCCAGCATCAGAGTCTTTTCCACTGAGTCAACTCTTTGCAGGAGGTGGCCAAAGTACTGGAGTTTCAGCTTTAGCATCATTCCTTCCAAAGAAATCCCAGGGCTGATCTCCTTCAGAATGGACTGGTTTCTGAAGGAGATCAGCCCTGGGATTTCTGACTATTTTATGGGATAGTCCTTCTCAACCCTGATTGCATGTTTGAATCAACTGGGTAGCTTTAACATGACCAATTCCTGCCTCACTCGAGATAAATATACAATAAGTCCCTACATGAGAACATTCAAGTTGCAAACTTTCAAAGATGTTTATGTGCATGCCAGCCCCTATAAGACAGCTAGTGTACTGTACTACTGTATTTTTCAAGGTGCTATACTATAAGGTTTATTTTTGTGTTTATTTTTTATGTACGTGTTATTTGTACAACAAGCATTAGATTACAGTGCTGTATAACTGATGGTGATAGTTGCTCGTCTAGGCTTGCTTTGTGGATTCGCGAACACACTGACCTTATGAACACTCAGAATGGAATCCATTTACATTTAAGGGACTTCTGTATCTGAGAAGCAAGTGTATATTCTGTATTTCTAAAAGTTTTCCATATGATTCAAATATGCAGCCAGAGTTGAGAACCACTGATTTTGTGGGAGAAGATTCTAAACATAAAATCATATACTGTTTGTTATGACTTCATTTGGGCTAAGAATTAACTTCTCCTGGGCACACAAGGGAACACTTTAGAAAAGGACTAAACATTTGCGGTCTCTGCTTAAATCCAGAAGGAAAAGGATTAAAATAATCGGTGATGTTTTTCAGTTTGGCAAGGATTCAGAATTATAATCTGTAAGATGACTGGGAGAAATAAAGACATAGTTCAGAAGTAGAAGATTGCCTTAGTGCTGGGCCAGCTACGCAGTGGGCAAAAATGTCCCTGTGGAGTGAGTGGGGGTGAGAGGTGCGAAGAGATTATTTCTAATTCCCGAGTATCTCCAGCCACTAGTCCCCATATATACCTGGTGGCCTTATCTTAAGGCAGCATGCTTTAGTGACTAGACACTAGATTTAAAAAAAAACACACAGATTTAGAACCCACACACCCTGAGTTCAGTCTTGGCTCCACTTCCTTTTGCTTTGTGATTTCAGGCAGCTTAATTCACTTGTCTTATTCTGAATTGTATTGTTTGTGAAATCATAATGACCACACCTAATATCATGATCATAACCGGATGAGATGATTTATGTGAAATTAGTGGCATATATTAGGAACTCAATATGGAGTTATCTTTTCAGTAGTTTTCCACTAGAAATAAAGCACTTTACCGATCCAATCCACTGGCAATTTTTGAATATAAACTGTGTATTTCCATCTCTCTAGCTTTAATTTTATTCTTTATTTCCATTTGCTTCTTCTCTAAATGTCATCCTTTTAATCCCCACATACAGATGCCTTCTATATCCTCAAAGACCCAAATCAAACACTGCATTTTCTGACTGTGCTAAATTTTCTGACTTTACTAAACATAGAGACACAAATTCGAACAATGTTATCATTTCCCCACATAGTAATATAGTGCCCACTGATAAATTCTTATAGGAAAAAGGTTAAATATCTTACTTTAGTTTGACTATCTGAAAATCACAAACTGGGTGTGCATAAAACTATGGGCTGTGGAATATTTGTGTAAATAAAGATTTCAAAGAATATACATTAATAATTTTATATACCTTTGTAGAAGCAGCTGGTGGTGAGAAAAAAGAACAATGAATATCCACCATAAAAATTCTCCATGGTAAATAGAAATCATCACACTTCTCACGTTAAAACTCAGATTTATTTTAAAAAGGGGAGCAGAGGAAATTGAATTCAGAATCTTGTTTAAAATATGCCTTCCAAGGCCACCCACCCAATATTCTAACCTCAAACTGACTAATTAGGTACACTGGCTTTATGAGGCATGTGCTTTAAGAACTAGGATAATTTTTAATAGCCTAGCCAGGAAAAACAACAGAAGTAGAAAAATATTTTTATAGTTGAAAAACTTGGCAACAGTTTTTCTGCAACTGAGAACATATTTTGGCTATCCTTTAAAAAGTCCTGGAAAGACAAAAAGAATTAGGATGCACACAGAAGGCTTTAGAAACGAAATTTTAAATAATTTGCATATCGGCACAGAAATGAGAGCATCCTCATGACTGCTAATTTAAATAATCAAACATATACAGCATTATAAAAAAAGGAACAATGAACCCTGAGGGATGTATAATGTAGCATAAAATTAAAAAGAGGTTGACCTAACTGACATTAAATTTGATTGAGAAGCTTCTCTTGAAGGACTTGTGCCCTTTCCATTCTGCAAACAACTTGCAGGTCAACTGAATTTCTTGTATTTGTGGAAGTCTTTCATGTCAGGAAAAACCCATGATCTCTGCAATAGCCTCAAACCCATTTACTTATTTGAACTGATTTAAAACCTGAAAGACTAGGTTTATACTCATATTCCAAATGATTTGCACATACCATGCTGCAGTCCATGGGATCGCAAAGAGTCAGACATGGCTGAGAGCCTAAACTAAACTGCATGTTTAATTACTACCCATTTTACCTAACAGTTAAAAGCTATCATGAGTTTTGATGGTGATGGGAGGTTTACAGATGTTGGTCTAGTCATTCAGAGAGAACAGGAAGAGATTTAGATCTTAGCTTAGTTTTTATTTAATCTTTAAGACTAAATTTTAGCATCATAGAAAATAATAGAAAATAAAACATTTAATGCTAGTTGTATAATGAAAGCAATTTTTTGTTTAAAATACATATTTTACTTCTAATACATACATTTGTATACATAATTTCCAACACATGATAGACATGCACATCCTAAATATGTCATATTTCCCACATAGTAATATACAACTGTTTGACAATTTCTTATTGGATAGATGCTAAACAGTGTATTCATATTTGGCTATCTTAAAACCACAGAATAGGTGTTTGTAAAACTATGGGTTGTGGAATATTTGTACAAAGAAAGATTTCAAAGTACATATGTACATAATATATATATATATATATATATGTTGCTAAGTCGCTTCAGTTGTGTCCGACTCTGTGTGACCCCGTAGATGGCAGCCCACCAGGCTCCCCCGTCCCTGGGATTCTCCAGGCAAGAGTACCGGAGTGGGTGCCATTGCCTTCTCCATATATACATATATATATGGGCTTCCCAGGTAGCTCGCCGGTAAAGAATCTGCCTGCAATGCAAGAGACATGGGTTCAATCCCTGGATTGGGAAGATACCCTGGAGGGGCCATGGATGGCAACCCACTCCAGTATTCTTGCCTGGAGAATCCCGTGGACACAGGAGCCTAGCAGGGTATAGTCCATGGGATCATAAAGAGTTGGACACGACTGAGCAGCTAAGCACAGAACAGATATGATAGAATGATATATATAATACATCTAAACACTGATGTGTATTATAAATATGTTATAATGTATTATATATTATAATATGCATATTCATAAGCATAAAACATAATAGGAAAATGTGTGTGTGTGTATACATGTACAAACGCAAGAGCATACATATGTACGTGTATGAGAGATAGAAAGAGATACAGAGAGAGACATGAACAAATTCGGTTCACCCTGCTTGACAGTCATTGTTTCAACCAGATAAAGATGCTCTCTGCACTGGGCTGTGCAGATGAGCCCAGGGAAGATGAGTGATGTGGGCCCGGCACATTTCCACTGTCCCAGGGAGCTTTGTGTGGTTGGAAAACTCAGGCAGCACTGCCAGCAAATGTGGGAGCTCGATAAAGAGGAAGGTTGTCAGGAAGAGCTCCCAGTATCATTCAAGAACACGTGGAGGAGAATTAGCAAGCACCAAGAATACCAAAGAGGTGGGGAACATCGGGCGAGGGCACTGAAAGTCACTGGTCATAAAGATCGAGGTTATGGAACTGGCAAATCTGAATGTAATTTCTAGCTGTTGACTGATGAGTCTTGGCAACATATGAATTGCTTTAACGACTAAGTCCCTAAAGGAAGAAGTGAGAATCCTAGATAAGACTGGATTATACCAAAACTGTTTGGTACAGAAGAACATCTGGACTGAATTTGAATAGACTTTACTTTCTGAGCTACTGTGATGAAGAATTACCATCAATGCTTTAGTGAGGAAAACCTTGAAATCAACATTTCAACTCAGAACCCACCTGCTCTGTATTCCAGGTTTGATAGTAAACTGTGTTGAAAGCCCCTCCTTCTGAAGGCCTTTTCTTAGGGGTTGTTGTTTCTTTGCTTTTTTTCATTAAAATGCCAAAGTATGTCAGCCCACATATCTTCAGAGTGAATATATTTTAGTCTCTGTTTGAGTACTTTAATAAATATGTTTGTAAAGCAAGACATCAAATAAGCTTTTTTTTTCTATTTTTGATTTTTTAACACATTCCACCAAATTTTTTACTAAGAAGTTTCAAGAAAATATTCATTCATACTTTGGAATGTTGTAAATGTCAGGATTTGTTGTTGTTCAGTCAATCAGTCTTGTTTGACTCTTGGGACCTCCATGGACTGCAGCATGCCAGGCTTCCCTGTCCTTCAGCATCTCCCAGAGCTTGTTCAAACTCATGTCCATTGAGTTGGTGATGCCATCCGACCATCTCATCCCCTGTCGTCCCCTTCTCCTCCTGCCTTCAGTCTTTCCCAGTGTCAGGGTCTTTTTCAATGAGTCAGTTCTCCGCATCAGGTGACCAAAGTATCAGAGCTTCTACTTCAGCATGAGTCCTTCCAATGAATATTCAGGAACAATTTCCTTTAGGATTGACTGGTTTGATCTCCTTGCTGTCCAAGGGACTCTCAAGAGTCTTCTCCAATATCATAGTTCAAAAGCATCAATTCTTCAGCGCTCAGCTTTCTTTATGGTCCAACTCTTCTCATATCCGTATACTACTGCTGGAAAAACCTTAGCTTTGAGCAGATGGACCTTTCTTGGCAAGGTAATTATCTCTGCTCTACTCCAATATCAGTATTGGAATTTCAAAATTAAATATTTGGTGTTCTATTAGCTCTGATAATTTAGATAGTTCAGATACCCTCTTGGTTTTTTAAGTATTAAGTATCATTTTGTTGGTAACATTTATTTTATTAGTCACAATTAACTAATATGAAATTGCTAAATAGTTGTCTTTGGGTATACCCTTTGTGAAAGTAACCATTCGTTTTCAACAAAAGCAAATGAGAAGTAATTCCCTGGTATTAGGGTCACCCCCAAGGTGGGCTGCACCTCACATCCAATTAAGTTTCCAATATTGATACTGACCGTACCATAGGTTCAGCAAGAGGGTATAAATACATGTAGCAATATTACTCATTTGGTGAGGATTTCTGGAGACAGAAGGGTCATGTTAAGACCAAGAAAATCCTAAAATAGTTTGAGGATTTAGGGTGGTTAGGAGGTGGGTCTCAGATGAAGATTCCCTGGTAAAGGCCACGGCTTTTGTGGTTGGAGATTCAGGGTTTCTTATGAGCTTGACAAGATCCAGGCAGAAAGAGAAGGGGGCAGAGGATTTGAAAGCCACTAGCAGCTGAACTATTCATATAGAGCAAAACTGTTCACTATTCTTATATAACAAAACTGAGTGAGTGGTTCTGACCTGAGCTGTAGACTGGAACATGCCCCCTACATCCTTATGTTAACATCCCAGTACCTCAGAATGTAGGTACTACATTTGAAAATAGGACTTTTTTAGTTAAAATGGAGTCCTTGGTGGTGGTGTTTTAGTGGTTTAGTTGATAAGTCGTATCTGATTCTTGCAACCCCATGGACTGTAGCCTACCAGGCTCCTCTGTCCACGGGATTCTCCAGGCAAGAATACTGGAGTGCATTGCCATTTCCTTTTCCAGAGTCCTTGGGATGGGGCCTAATTCAATATGACTGATGTCCCTATAAAACTAGGAGTTTATGACAAAGACAACACAGATGGAAGGACAATGTGTGAGGTCAAAGCGAGAAGGTGGCCAGCTGCAAACCAAGAAAGAGGCATCCGAAGAAATTAAACCTGCTGACACTTTGATCGTGGGCTTTCTGCCTGCGGAACTGTGAGAAATACCCAGTCTGTGGTGTTTTGTTATGGCAGCCCCATCAAGTTGGGGTTGTCAGACATGCTGGTCTACTAGAAATCAGCAACACCCATCAATTATTTCATAGAAAACTTAACATGAGGGGAAAATTCGTGGTTCAAAATGCATTAGAGGAAATGCAAATAAAAACCACAATAAGAGGCAAATGTTCACCTACTAAATGTCTCAGACTGAAAACCCTAACGTACCAAGAATTGACAAGAATTTGGAGCAACTTGAACTCTCTTAGATTGCTGGTTAAAAGCAAACAGTTGTAGGCACTGACAATTAGCATATATTTACATATATACATTATATGACCAATCAAGTGCATCCCTAGCTATTTATCCAAAGAAAGAAACCACCATTTCACAAAGACAACATACCAAAAGTTTTGGATTCTTACCTTAATTGTTTTGATTTCATTTTGTTGCCTCAGAGGCACAGCTTGACAGTTTCTTAAGGCCATAATAATGTCAGAGTTATAGTTTTTCAGAATCCATCTGATTTGCTCCCAAAAATGGGACATGTTTTGAATGCAACTGACAATTGGAGGTTCTGGAATATTAAGTTGGAAATTTCTGCTAATTTATGTCACCAAAAGTTCTGATTTGAGACAGCCTTTGACCATAGGAACTGCATAATTAACTTCTTATCAATTACTTAATTGAATTTATAGATTGAACTTATTTTTCTTACCAAAATCTGAGATTTACTACTTATAATTAATCATAATCCCCTTAAAATGTAGTACAATGTATAGAAACATTATAATTTAATAAGTATGTTATATCTTTGACTTTTATTTTCAGAGTTAACAAGATATGTTTTTAACAAAAGATTGAGTTTCGATAAGTTACATCAATTCAGTTCGGTTGGCATTTCATAAGCAATAAGTTCAGACAGTTTAAAGTTACTTTTTATTTTTTAAAGAAATATTATTGGCAACTTATTTATGTAGTACTTCCTTCACATAGTTCTTTCACATAAAGACTTCATTGGTGGATTTACAGTAAAAATATTGACCAGAAGTAGACTTGTGTTCAAGACTAACCTCTCCTACTTTGACATAAGGCATAGTATTTCTGGTGCATTGTCTCCACGAATCTAAATATAATGACGGAACCAACATTATTTGGATTTTTAAGAGATTCAAAGGAAATATTACATGCAAAATATGCAACAAAAATTATACTGACTCCCTTTTGGTAAAAAAAAAAAAAAGTCCATTTGGATTCAGTTCAGTTCAGTCACTCAGTCTTGTCCGACTCTTTGCGATCCTAGGAACCTCAGCACTCCAGGACTCCCTGTTCATCACCAACTCCCGGAGTTTATCAAAACTCTTGTCCATTGAGGCGGTGATGCCATCCAATCATCTCATCCTCTGTCATCCCCTTCTCCGTCTGCCCTCAATCTTTCCCAAAATCAGGGTCTTTTCAAATGAGTCAGCTCTTCACATCAGGTGGCCAAACTATTGGAGTTTCAGCTTCAACATCAGTCCCTCCAATGAACACCCAGGACTGATTTCCTTTAGGATGGACTGGTTGGATCTCCTTGCAGTCCAAGGGACTCTCGAGAGTCTTCTCCAACACCACAGTTCAAAACATCAATTCTTCTGTCCTCAGTTCTCTTTATAGTCCAACTCTCACATCCATACATAACTACTGGAAAAACCATAGCCGTGACTAGATGGACCTTTGTTGGCAAAGTAATGTCTCTGTTTTTTAATATGCTGTCTAGATTGGTCATAACTTTTCTTCCAAGGAGTAAGTGTCTTTTAATTTCATGGCTGCCATCACCATCTGCAGTGATTTTGGAACCCCCCAAAATAAAGTCAGCCATTGTTTCCACTGTTTCCCCATATATTTTCCATGAAGTGATGGGACTGGATGCCATGATCTTAGTTTTCTGAATGGGTATTGTGATACAGATAGTTTGATATCAAGGTATTTAAGCTAGTGCACTGGTAGCTAGATAAACCAATAGCAAGCTTCAGTGCGAGAAGGTGGGATGAGTAGCCTTAATAAAGTGTAAATTAAGTACACAGGTCAGAGTACAGAGCTAGAGCTTCCTCAAAGGTGAATGCCTGTGTCATGTGGCATGGATGAAGTCAGGGGCAGGGTTACATGGCAAGGAAGCTTAACACTGAGGTTTTGGAGATGATTTGTGGAGTTTATTTTATATGAGTAGAGTATTAGAATATGGGAATTATCTGAACTTCCTTTCTGCTTTCCCAAAGCTTCCAAAATTTTGCAAAGTGATGTTGGGCTATGTGATAGAATCTTGAACTAGATATAGACAAATAAATACATATAGGTACAATTGAGATACATATATTTATATACACACTATGCTCTTCAAACCATATCGGAATTTATCAATATCATATTTCATAAATTTTAAAGATATGTAACATTTTTAGATTATTTTGCACTCAAAGCATAACTAGAAAAAATGTTAGAAAAGTACTATATTTATGACTCAATGATAATAAATAGGTTATTTTCTGAAACTAGGAAAAATGCATATTAATTACAAATTTTATTTTTTACATGATACTGGCAGTCCCAAGAGTTAAAATTTTTTAACACAGCTCTTGTCAGAGAATGTTTGGATAGTATTATTTTAAAATTAGTATTGAGTATACTTTGATTATTTTTAAACATTATTAATTCTTTGGAAAATAAAACTTTTATATATCAGTAATTATATCATTGTTCACACTTTTAGACTTAATGAAAATTAAAGGAGTTTTGTTACAGTAAAATAAAATTTGACAATGAAAAAACTGGTATTAAAACCTCTTAAAGCATTTATTGATAACATGAGTGAACTGAGTAATTTTTGAGGCTACATTATATTTGTGTACTTTGTGCCTTGTATATTGTTATTGTTATTGTTTGGTTGCTATTTTAGTTGTCAACTATTTTGTGACCCCACGGACTGTAACCTGCCAGACTCCTCTGTCCACAGGTTTTCCCAGGCAAGAATACTGGAGTGGGTTGCCATTTCCTTCACCAGGGTATCTTCCTGACTCAAGGATGGAACCCATTTCTTGCACTGGCAGGCAGATTCTTTACCACTGAGCCAGCAGGCAGGGAAGCCTGCCTTTTATAAACGCCTTATATATACTAAGCTTATTAAATAGTAGGCCTGATACAATTGTAGGTACAGATTACATGTTTTTAAAAATGTATAAATGATACATTAACTGTGGAACATCTATTTTAGAAACTAAATAGTACAATCTTTTTTCTCATTTCTCATGAGCATGGTGTTGCAAAAACTACAGCATTATTTCATGCATTTTTGGTAGCCACTGTAGAAGTCCATACATTCAGTACATATCTATTGAACCAATTCAATTGAATTAAATTCAATTTAATTTTTAATTGAAACTTTGCTGTGGAGTTAGAAAATAAAATAATTTTATAGTCTTAGAAACTCAAGCTTACAGTCTGGCTAGATCCCAAGAACTAAAATAGTGTCATCTAATTATTAGAGGAAATTTTCTCTCCTACATGATTCTGTTATCTTTTACTGGGGAAAAAATGTTCTATTTTGCTTCCTATAATAAGACGGATTCCTCAAGTAAAGTGAACTGCATTGCAATTACAACATGAGAAACTGAAAATAAACTAGAAATTTTCTCATCTTGGTTTTATACAGAGTCAACGTCAGTAAAAATACTCAAATTAGAAGAATGAGAAAGCAGATTATCATATTCATCAAATTATAAAATATTCAGAATATTTCTATGTCAAAAAAAGTACAATAGAAATTCATAGAAATCAAGTTTTAAAAACCAAGCAAACTGAAATTATACGGAGAGTTTAATAAATCCCAGACCACCATAGGATTTTTTAAGTATCAACATACTACCTGGTAATTAGTATTTTGGTCTGTGCTAATTATATAACTTTAAAAGAAATGGAAAGCAAAAAGGTTTACACCAATCTTGCCATGGACGCTTCCATAGTTAGTATTTACATTCTAAATGAGGATCACAGCTGACAGGTTTTGTTGTGATTTTAGCCATAAGGCAATTCACTGTACCAAGCACTGAAATATATATATATATACACACACATATATGTACATTCACATATATATAAATTTAAAATATATATTTAATATATAATAAATATAATATATATGTAAAAAGAATTACATCAAAATTTATCTGGGAAATTAAAACTTGATGCTCAAGTTGATTTAAGTCCCAAAAATCTAGCCACTAGTCAAAATTTCACAAGATACAGGCTGGACACTGAAAGTGTTTAGCATAGCATCTTTTTTAGAAACTTGAGTTCAATTTACTTCTTTTTAAACTAAACATTCCTAAATTCTTATCAAGCAAAAATAATCAAACATAATGACAAATATTTTTCATGCATCCAGGCCACCCAGGAGAAGCAACATAATTGAGATTTTCAGACTTAAGAATTCTTACATACACAGCAGAAAGTGTTGTCCTAAAGGTCCACCCATGAAGGGAAAACTAGCATTTTTTTCTCTTGGTTCTTGAAAGCATGCTAAATTAGAATGAGATATTTTATGTGATAAACAAGCAGTTTAGCACATTAAGTACATTTCACATTCACTGGTTACTCTATGTGAATAAAGTCATTACAGGTCATCCTCAGGATGACTGAGCCTGAGAAGGACTGGAGGCTTTAACTATAAAGTTTCTTCCTCCACTGGCTTTATGCGGGATAATGACTTTTCTCAGGTTGCCTTGGCAATTATCTAACAGTTTTGCTCATTGACTCAAAGCTGGTCAAAAAGCCAATTTAATAAACCACAGAAATGTCTTTGGCTAAGTGATGGCCCCAGATGAAGGGACCAGAAACTACTCAAGTGGATCTGACGACAGCCACTGTGCCACGGTCCACTGTGCTTTGTCCCCAGTCCAACTCAGATGCCCCCCGGACAGAAAACTTCAGGCCACTCAGGACAAAGCCCTGACTTCAGAAAAGGGTGATATTTACAAAAAGTAAGGCTTAAAGCATTCAAGTGTCATTGGTTTCTGTAGCCTTAAAAATATACAAATCACTAACAAAAGAGAAAGACTTAGAGAATGAACTCATGGTTGCCATGGAGAGAAGGGATAGTTAGGGAGTTCTGGATCGACATGTACACACTGCTATATTTAAAATGCATAACCAACAATGACCTGCTGTACAGCACATGGAACTCTGCTCTGTGTTACGTGGTAGCCTGGATGGGAGGGGAGTTTGGAGAGAATGGATACATGTATATGGATGGCTGAGTCCCTTTGTTGCCCATCTGGAACTATCACAACATTGTTAATCAGATATACCCCAATACAAAACAAAAAGTTTAAAAAATATAAAATAAAAACAATCTTTTAAAAAATAAAAATATACAAACTAAAAAGAGCCACTTTTCCTGCATATAATTATATATAATGGTCTAGAATTTAAATATCTATGTATACATATGCTACTTATATTTTCCCAAGAGGGGGTTCTATGCAATGAATAATACATATTCTAGAAAGTGCAAAATTATGGACAGCCAACTGACATAGCAAGCAATAACATCAATAGATAATATTTGATAATTTTCTAGAATAATTGTTTTCAAATGCATCAATTTTAATTAAAGTAAATCTGCTAGGTTAACCAATGCTATATAAAAATTTGTAATAGCTTCAAATGGCAATGATCTGTAACTTCTCACCATTCAGTAAATTGCTGGGTGGTTCTATGAAGCTTTTACCTGCCCTTCCTAGCACAATTGCTAGATGACGAGGCTGGAAATCCACATCTTTCTCGCAGGTCTGGCAGTGAGTGTAGGCAATTCTCTGGCAGTTTTCATTTCTCTTCCATGAGGCCTCTCATCCTCCAGGAAGCCAATCCAGTTTTCTCCCATGGGGCGCTCAGGGTAAGATCCCAACACAGGAAGACTGAAAACTGCCACCCTCTTGATATCTGGGCCCAGAATTTGCTTAGCCTTTTACTGCCATATTCTGTGAATAAATCAAGTCATTTGTCCAGGCAGACTCAAGGAGCAGAGAGCAACAGAACCCCACTGTTAAAGAGTGTGGAAACAATTATATTCACTTTGAGAATAGCAGTCTTCTTCAATTTTCTCATAGACTGAGAGACAAATGCACCTGCTATTTTCCCAACAACTGATCCTATTTCACAGTTTCCATAATGTTGAATGATATCCATTATGCTTTACGTGTATGTCATAATACAAATTTGCAAAAAGCTGTAGACTTCAGAATATATAACTATATTATAGGATTGCAAAAATCTAAGAATAATTCCTGTATTCATAAAGAGTCAGACACAACCTAGAGAGTGAACAAGAAAGGTAAAACTCTCCATTCTTCCTTATAACTTCTTGTGGACTCTTGGGTGCTTCTCCCCCTGGCCTGCCTCTGTAAATCCACAGGCCCTTTTCCATTTCTCTGAGAAATTTCTCAGTGATCTCCCAATTGCTATAGCCTGAACAAAGATACCATCTCCTTAGTTTAGAGCATCTTGCCTTTTACATGCAGCATAAGTCAGTATGAGAAAAATAGCAACACAGTTAATTTCAACACAATTCAAAGTACAAACTTGCTAAGTTTAAGCCTCATGCTTCAATACACGGCTCATAATTATCCTTGTGGTAGGCTTAATTTTCAGTGAATCAAGATGTTCACTTATTCTTTTGTTCCTATTGTTTGAACGCCTTCACTCTCTGTCAAATAAAACATGAAGCTTGCTGACATTCGTAAGGATATATTCTAGGTTTCTTATAATAGTAAAGTTTATGAGAAAATTCTAAAGAGATAACAAAGAATAGCAGGGAGGAGGTACAGTTTTGTTGTTTTTTTGTATTATCCATTTTTGGCTACTGCTTTCAGTGGGAACATTAGCTTGTCACAGGTTACTTCATCTTTCACTCCACAAAAACTTAACAACTATTTTTGAATCTTTGATTTCTTCTGCTTTTCAATTTCCTGATTTAGACCAATGGATAAGAAAGCTGTGGTACATATACACAATGAAATATTACTCAGCTATTAAAAAGAATACATTTGAGTCAGTTCTAACGAGGTGGATGAAACTAGAGCCTATTATACAGAGCAAAGCAAGTCAGAAAGAAAAACACCAATACAGTATACTAACGCATATATATGGAATTTAAAAAGATGGTAATGATGACCCTATATGTGAGACAGCGAAAGAGACACAGATGTATAGAACAGTCTTTTGGACTCTGTGGGAGAAGGCAAGGGTGGGATGATTAGAGAGAATAGCATTGAAACATGTATATTATCATATGTGAAACAGATCACCAGTCCAGGTTCTATGCATGAGACAGGGTGCTCAGGGCTGGTGCACTGGGATGACCCAGAGGGATGAGATGGGGAGGGAGGTGGAAGGCGGGTTCAGGATGGGGGACACATGTACACCCGTGGCGGATTCATGTCAGTGTATGGCAAAACCACTACAATATTGTAAAGTCATTAGCCTCCAATTAAAATAAATAAATTTAAAAAATAAAACTTCAGTTTTAGAGACAAAGAGAAAAAAAGTAAGAGGAAGCGCTTTGTTTGTGTTGGGAGTAGAGGGAAGGTAACATATGAGGTGCCACCAGTGTTTAGGGGAAGGGAGTGCCTCTTGTCCTAAAATCTTTATTAGAAGAAAAAAAAATCTTTATTAGAAGGCTTCCGGCTGTTGCTTTAAAGGGGTGTAAACATCTTGAGTTTTTCAAGACCAATAGTCTTCCAGCTACGTCTTAACTCTTAGACAGCAAAAAATAACAGACATAAACAATGTGTACATCTATGAAGTTGGCTACGTTTCAGCAAAATTTATTTACACAAACAAGTGGTTGGCCAGATTTTGGCAGCTGACTGTAGTTTGGCAACCCTTGATCTGACTTTTTGGTTAATTGAGATAGAAGAAAGGGAAACATATTACAAAGCTATAGTGTGTGTGTGTGTGCATTTGTGTCGTGGTTTCCATAAGCTTTATCTTTGAAGACACTGTTGCTACAGCTGCTAAGTCACGTCAGTCGTGCCGTGACTCTGTGCGACCCCATAGACGGCAGCCCACCAGGCTCCCCCGTCCCTGGGATTCTCCAGGCAAGAACACTGGAGTGAGTTGCCATTTCCTTCTCCAATGCATGAAAGTGAAAAGTGAAAGTGAAGTTGCTCAGTCGTGTCCGACCCTTAGCGAACCCATGGACTGCAGCCCACCAGGCTCCTCCGTCCATGGGATTTTCCAGGCAAGAGTACTGGAGTGGGGTGCCATTGCCTTTAATTGGATGGAATTATAAAGGGAGTTCTGAAAAACACATTCATGGACTATTGATCCTAATTTTTATCTACCCCAAAGTGCTAATTTGCCAGTTACTTAAGGTTATAATATACATTTTCTCTGTGTATCATCTGATTCCAAGGATTGTTTTACTTCAAAAACTCCTAGTGTTCTCCTTGCTGATGTCTTAGGTCAGCAGCAATCTGTCAGTCATTAAAATAATCTTGCTTGATTATTTTTATAGACAATGATCCATTCTGTCTGGTCTACTCTTGTTTATAAAATGACTAGTTTAAAATGAGTGAAAAGTCCGTGGAAGGACAATGACAAATTTAAAAGTTCCTTCCAGGGATTGCTACTACACTCCCTGTGTTCATAGTACATGGCCTAAATTTCATTAAAACCTTGCTTTAACCAGTTGAGATAAATAAGTGAAGATAATCAGCTTTGGAATAGCATCCATATACTGGCTATTAGAGGCAATTTCACATTGTCATCCAGTGTGATAATGGGCCCAAGGTATAGATTTTCCACTTTAATCTAAATTGAAATTAACATCAGATTAGGAAACAAAGGAAGTAAATTAAATTATGGAAACAATCTTTCTGAAGTTCAGTAAAACCTACCATCCAAGGCAAAATAGCATATATCATCTTCCTTCTACTCTGAGACCTTGCTTTGTTGCCAAGCTGTATTCCCTTTCCTCCAAAGAAATCTTTCTTGCTTTGTATACTGGACATGAAACAAAATTACTGACTCCCATCCCATGGTGGCTCAGCAGTAAAGAATGTTCTTGCAATGCAGGAGACATAGGAGACCCAGGTTCGATCCCTGGGTCAGGAAGATCCCCTGGAGGAAGGCTTGGCAACCCACTCCAGTATTCTTGTCTGGGAAATCCCATGGACAGAAGAGCCTGAGGAGCTATAGTCCATAGGATCACAAAGAGTTGGACATGACTGAAGCAACTGAGCACAAACACATCCAGAAGTGGAACATACATATATTTACTGAGTAACTGGATATCCATGGACAGTTAAATTAATTAGTTTTTTTTTTTCCCATGAAGGTTCAAATAAGAACTCAGTAAAAGATTATCCTTCTAGATAATTGTATTTATTTATTTATTCTATTTAGTTTTAATTAAAAGTTTCAACAATATTCTCTTGAAATTGGGATTAGCCTGGTTCTGAAAGCATAAATCATATTTTCTCTAAATTCTCTTGAAGCACTTCACAAATTTTATTAAGTACTGGAGCCTGATTTTTATGTGAGGGTCATGATTTGGGTTCATGATTTGGTATAATTTCAAGAAATGCAGTTATCTTTCATACTAATTTACCAATAGATATGTCCACACTTTGAAGTAATTTATAGAGGAAATATGTTCTCAGTTGTGTCCAACTCTTTGTGACTCCATGGACTGTAGCCCACCAGGCTCCTCTGTCCATGGGATTTCCCAAGCAAGAGTACTGGAGTGGGTTGCCATTTCCTACTGAACCCGGGTTTCCTGCATTGCAGGCAGATTCTTTGCCACCTTTCTGGTACTCTACTGAAACCAGATTTAATTTGCTTAGAAAAACCAAAAGTTTTGTTTTGGACCATTTTAGATAAAGACATAATTTGATTTTCTAACTTGATAGCTATTCAAAAAAAAAAAAAGTTGTACTTTTTAAAAGGTGGTATATAAAAGGTAATTTTTCACTTAAAGAAATCTGTCATTTCCTGTGGGACTCATCACCCCTAAGCCTAAACATAGATAACTGAGGTTAAAGGGAATGTTTGATTTGAAATGAAGAAATTTTAGGCATATACCTCACTTTACATAACTGATTTCACCCACTCTCTGGTGGTGGTGATGGTGGTTTAGTTGCTAAGTCATGTCCTACTTTTGCAACCCATGGTCTGTAGCTTGCCAGGCTCCTCTGTTCATGGGATTCTCCAGGCAAGAATACTAGAGTGTGTTGCCGTTTCCTAATCCAGCGGATCTTCCCAATCCAGGAATCAGACCCAGGTCTCCTGCATTGCAGACTGAGCTATGAGGGAAGCCCCTGAGTGGTATTTTTAAATAAAGTATATTTTAAAATTATATCGTATTTTAGATGACAATGAACCCTGCTTTCTCCCTTCAAAAGCAAATGGAATAAAGACAGTAGATATTCCCACATTTGTGGGGTGTGTGTGTGTGTGTGTAGTTCTCACTGTAATATCTTAAAAACAGTCATTGTTATGGAAGAACATAGAAAGGTCATAGAAGATTACCTATAAATCTGACAGTTAAAAACTGCTGTAATTCACTTAGATTGTTAATAGGGGCCTATAAATTTTAGATTCATAGCAGGAAGCACTTAGTAGCTTGACATAAAAGCTATTCTTGTTATTTTTATGGAGACTTTCTTTTTTATTGAAGTATAGTTGACTTACAATGTTAGACCAGTTTCAGGTGTACAACATAGTGATTTGATATTTTTATAGATTATACCCCACATAAAGTTGCAAAATATTGGCTATCTTCCCTGTGCTATGCATTGTAGCTTATTTCTTTATATCTAGTAGTGTGTACCTTTTAATCCCTTCCCCCTTTCATGCCCCACACCTCACACCTCTAACCTCTGGAAGTAACCATTAGTCTGTTAACTGTATCCATGAGTCTGTTTTGTTTTCCTTTTTTTAGATTACACACGTGCATGAAAAAGACAATGTGCTCTTTGATACTAGTCTTGGCAATATTTTTTGATCTTTCACATCAGGCAAGGGAAACAAAAGCAAAATAAGCAAATACGACCTGAGCAAACTTAAAACCTTTTGTGCAGGAAGGAAACCATCAAGAACATGAAAAAGGCAGCTTACTAAATAGAAGAAGATATTTGCAAATGATATTCTTTTTATTAACTTACTGCACTATCTGGTTCAAAGTTTGCCCAGCAGGAGATTAATACTTTACCCAAATACACCTGAGAACAAGCAAACCATGTTTATAAGCAGAAAATGATGTTCCCTGTCCTCTCTGTTCATGCTGCTTTATTAATTCTTTTCTCCAAGAGGTTGGACGACTTATTTCTAGGGTCAGACTTGAACATCATGGCATCTAAATGTTTTCAATACAGACCTCACAGTATCGCCAGTTCCGTAAAGTAGCATGATCTTAAAGGTATTTCTGGCGCTAGGCAACCTGATCGATCTGGGCTCTGGAGAGGCTCTCTTCATACTTTATTCCCAGCACTGAAGCTAAATTGAACAGATGGGGTGTGATCTTGACTGGCAAAAACCTAACTGATGAAGAAAGCTAAAAGCTGAGACACTGAGCATCTATTGTCATGTTTAAGCTTAGCTGGGTCCTTTTGAGTTTGTTTTACAGCTTAGCAGGTTACATTGTTAGCACTGTTTTTTGCAATAAATCCATGGAAAACCTAACAGTTACTTGTTTTGTTTCTTATTGTGTATATATAAATGAATACTAACAAGTTTTTTTCAGCTCCTTAACATAAGCTTCAACATGCACAGAATGCTGTAAATCTGATAAAGTGTGAGGTGAATGATATTTTATAAAGCTATTTTCTATGGTGTCAGTTGTGTTTTGCTTCATAGTATATCAGCAAAAAATAAAATAAAATTCCTCATATTTACAGGAAAAAATGGTATGTCTGATAAGGGGTTAGTATCTGGAATATATAAAGAACACACAAAATTCATTATCAATAAAACAAGCAATCTGATTAAAAAATGAGCTGCTGCTGCTGCTGCTAAGTCGCTTCAGTCATGTCCAACTCTGTGTGACCCCATAGACGGCAGCCCACCAGCCTCCTCTGTCCCTGGGATTCTCCAGGCAAAAACACTGGAGTGGGTTGCCATTTCCTTCTCCAATGCATACAAGTGAAAAGGGAAAGTGAAATCGTTCAGTCTTGTCCGACTCTTCGTGACCCCATGGATTGGAGCCTTCCAGGCTCCTCCATCCATGGGAGTTTCCAGGCAAGAGAACTGGAGTGGGGTGCCATTGCCTTCTCCAAAAAAATGAGCAGAGGACCTAAATAAGTATTTTTCCCAAGACATAGATGGTCACGAAGCATATGAAGAGACACTCAGCATCACTAAGCATCAGGGAAATGCAAATCAAACCATAATTAGACGTATCTCCCACTTTTCAGAATCCCTGGCATTCAAAAGACGTAAGTGACAAGTGTCAGAGAGGATGTGGAGAAATGGCAACCCAAGTACAATGTTAGTGGGAAGGTAAGTTGGTCAGTCAGAGTGGAAAACAATAAGGAAATGCCACAAAAATAAATGAAATGGAACTGCCATGTGATCCAGCAATTCTACTTTGTCCGGCACACACTCTTATCAGATCAGATCAGATCAGATCAGTCGCTCAGTCGTGTCCAACCCTTTGCGACCCCATGAATCGCAGCACGCCAGGCCTATACTGAATATCAAAACTTGTTTTCCTTCCTCAAGGAATTCTGCCTATCCCAGGTTTTCTCCTAAACATCCATCTTCCTTACAAAGGCACCCTCACCTGTTAACAAGTCATCTTGATCTCAATTGCTTGATTTTTTGAGCTTCCATGCATTGTTTCCTGGAAATTTTCTTGATCCGTTATACTCTCATGATGGAACTACCATCTGCTGTGATCTAAGGCTGATCTCTGACACCTACCAGAGTCACCTATTCTGTTCCGAGCTTCCTAGGACAGCCAGGGGTTGATGCAGTCAGAAAGCAGTAACAATAAACATTTTATATTTCAAGATCAATAGCAATTCTATTTCAAAATTAATAGCAAATAATAGCAAATTATTTTTCATAGCATTTCATCCAGCCTCATACCTGCCTTTGTGATACAAGTAAAGCCTTGAGAAGGCTTTAAAATCAGACTGAGTCTCAGAAAATTAAAAGAGCTAACCTGATATAAAACTAAGAGATGGAAAAATGAGGACTCCTTTGAAGTTTTCAGACAAATTTTTTTTATTTTACTACTTATATCTCTGAGCGGGGAAAAAGACACAGTCAGAGACAGAGAAAGAGAGATAATTTCAACCTGGCTGGCTCTTACAGATCACAGTCAATTATTTAAAATTGGTTATTAAACAAACAGGTATTACACACTTGTAACATACATACACATGGAATAGTCACATAATTACATCAAAGAAATCATCCACTGACTTTACTCTCATGTTCTTTCCACTCACTAAATACTTAAAAGTTAGACTTTGGAGATTTAGGGAAAAATTATAAACTATATTGTATTTTGGAAGAGTAATGAAAATACCCTATAAATATATAATTACTACAAGATGCTAGATTTACCAGAGGTTATCTAGAAATCATGGCTTCCTTGATCATTCAGTGATAAAGAATCCATCTGCCAATGCGGGAGACACAGTTCTATCCTTAGGTCAGGAAGATTCCCTGGAGGAGGAAATGGCAACCCAGTCTTGCATTCTTCCCTGGGAAATCCCATGGGCAGTGGAGCCTGGCAGGCTACAGTCCATCGTGTTGCAAAAAGTCGGACACCACTGAAGTAGCTTAGCATACACACATGCACATGGCTGTAAGATACCTGTTGACGTGAATTTTTGAATGGCAGTACTGCATTATTATTGGACTTCCCTGGTGGCTCAGATGGTAAAAGCATCTGCCTACACTGGAAGACCCCCTGGAGAAGGAAATGGTTATTGATCGTTGCCTGGAAAAGCCCATGGACAAATAGGCTGCAGTCCACAAAAACATAATGGTATTGATAATACAGTTAAATATCACAAACATAATGGTATACTTCATGACTCAGTTTGCACTGACTTATTCAGTCACTCAGAGATACTAATTGGAAAGCAAGTCAAGAAGGAAACTGTTATTTCACTGTGGCAAAATTCCACTTAAGGTATTTTTCAAAAATTAGTAACTAAAATGACTTACCAACAAAAAGAGTCAAATTCTAAAGTATGGAAATATAAGTGATACAGAAATATTAAATTGCATTGTTAATTATTTTACTGTTTTATCCCGGCCTATAGCTTACCCAGTTGTACTTACAGCCAAATTTGCCTCAGCGTAGTTCTTATCCATAAACCACTATCCACATGAGAAAAGTGACAATTTAATTTTCTCGAACATAAATATTCACTTCTTTTAGAAATATTATCAAATCACAGCCATTGCTTTACAGATGGAAGCATATGAATTCATATAAAAAGTCTAAAAATACCATTTCATAGTTTTTAGCTGCTGGCAGATTAAGGAAAATGCCTCAGGACATTTTAATCTGAATTCTAAAGAGTGCATTTTGTTATAAACAAAATAAATGAGTGTGACTCAATTTGTGTGTCAAAACCCGTAGTTCTCATAATTTATATTAACCACAAAGCAGATGTTACTTTAGTAATTAGTTGAGTTCATTCAAATAGATCTTCTCTCTATATAGAAAAATCTGTAGTTAACATACTGCATTGTGGTTAGCTTCCAAGGTTAATGTTTTTCATCTGAAGCTACATGAGTTTTTTAGTAGGTATGCCTATTTAAAATATAGTCTCATAATTACATTTGAGTTCTTAATACAGATTAAGAACAAGAATATCAAACATATGAACAAACAAAACATAGCTTCATTAGGTCATTTCACTTTAAAAATTAATTTTATAATTAGCAGCGTCAACTGCACACCACATCAAATAACAGGTGCATTCAGTACATTCAGAGTCTTCATGGACACATAGACATGTACATGCAGGCACACGACACACACACACACACACACCACACACGCACACACACGCACACAGAACCATGTGAATGTCACACAGAGTTCAACATCTGCAGGGCAATGTCATTTGTGGCGAATTACACCATTTCATCAGTACGATGGTAAGTGTATTATAAGATAACATGCTTCTTTTGCAGGATAATCTATTAATGGCATAAAGCGGTGCTTTGTTATTTTAATACCAGAATTTATTTTTGAGAAATTTTAAGGCTATGGAAAAATTAAGCAAAACATAGAGAATTCTCATAGATGTTGTCACCACCCTTCACAGGGACCCCTTTCATTGACTTCTTGTTTTAGTTTGGTACCTTTTTATAATTCGGAGGTTATGCTGTTACTAACAAAACTCCATAGCTACCTTAGGGTTCTGTTCTCGTGCTGTACATTCTGTCATTTTGGACAACAATATCAATGGTTAACTAATATCCACCGTTATTATCCATACAGAATATTTTTACTACCCTGAAAACCCCTTCTGCCCTAATCATAGCTAATTGCTTGTCCCCAAACCTCAGACACCGCTTATCTTTTAATTATCTCCCAGCTTTGATTTCCCCAAAATGTCATAAAGCTGGAAATTACGCGCCTTCTCAGTTTGCTTTCTCTCACTTAGTCATATGGATTTAAAGTTCCTTTTTTTATAGCTTGATAGCACTTTTGTCTCATTTTTTTGTGCTGATTAATATTTTATTGTTTGAATGTAGTGCGTTTGTTTATCCATTCACCTGCCGAAGTACATCTTGATTGTTTAAAATATCAGCAATTATCAGTGATCTGTAAAAACTGCATACATCAATGTGTCTAAAAGACTAGAATGGTTTTCCTGGTCTCCAGAACCTGTTATTTACAAAATGATTTTCAACACAAAACCCAAATTTTATTATGTTAATTCAGCATTTATTCTACACATACATTGTACAGATTTTTTTTCACACATTGTGATGAGCAAAACATCATGAAAATTAAAAATACCAATAATGGGTTTCAATCTTCTACTGTGAGGGCAATAATTATATTATGAGTTATTAGAATTTAAGCCTTGAGAAAAGCTGTGACATCTGCACTGAATCATACAAATGTTTGCTAATTTTATTAACTACTATGTTTGGTGATGTGGACCATCTCTTCATATACTTGCTGACTATTTGTATGTCTTCTTTGGATAAACGTCTGTTTATATCCTTTTGATATCATTCAATTTGGATTATTTGTTTTTTGCTATTGAGTTGGAGTTTACCATGTATTGTATATTTGATGGACATATAGTTTACAAATATTTTCTTCTATTCTGTAGATTGCCTTTTCACTTTATTTACTGTTAGCTTTGCAGAAGTTTTTTTTAACTTGATATAATTCAATTTGTCTATTTTTGCTTAAAAACTTGCTAAGAAGATAGATCTTACATTAAATGTTCTCACCATGCCTACAGGAGAAAATATGGTAGAAAGAAGCTCTTGGAGATAATAGATAGGTTTATGATATTGATTTTGGTGGTGTTTCATGTGTATACACTTAGCTCTAAACCCATCAGACAGTATTCATTAAATACAAACAGCTTTTTGTATATCAGTCACTTGTGCTTTATGCTGTTTAATTCAGAGAGAATTGAATTAAACAGTTTATGTCAAGAAATTTGCTAAAGAGTTTTCAGGATTTCGGGATTAATGCCATATTATTACTTAAACCTGATTGATCACAAAACTATCATTGCAAACTCAAATTTTACATTTCAAAAATTATGTTGCACAATCAGAAGTTCTAAATATATATCAGTATAAGGGACAAGACTTAAATTACAGAAAACTCCTAAAAATTAGTTTATAAAGAGTACTTTTGATAGTTTCACAATCCCTAAAAAAGGCTTTTCAGGTGGCGCTAGTGGTAAAGAACCTGCCTTCCAATGCAGGAGACAAGGGTTCGATCCCTGGGTTGGGAAGATCCCCTGGAGGAGGAAATGGCAACCAACTCCAGTATACTTGCCTGGAGAATCCCACGGACTGAACAGCCTGTCAGGCTTCAGTCCATAGAGTGGCAAAGAGTTGGACTTGTCTGAAGCGATTTAGTGCATGCACACAATCCCTAAAAAATATGTTCTATGTAATTTTCCAGTGTTATTGAAACCTATAGTCAGACTTCCATATCTGCTGATTCTCAATTTTCAGATTCACTCAACTATAGAGCAAAAAAAAAAAAAAAAAAAAGATTCTAGAAAGTTCCAAAAAGCAAAACTTGAATTTGCTTTTTGTTCAAAGAGCAAATAAGGGAATAGTTGTGCCAGCAACTATTTATGGAGCATTTTATTTACAGCTAATTATATAGAATTCACACGGTATTAGGTATTTTAATTTACCTAGAGATTCATGGGGTCACAAAGAGTTGGACACGACTGAGTGACTAAACTGAGAGATGATTTAAATATACAGGAAAATGTGTAGGTTATATGCAAATACTGTGGCATTTTATGTCAGAGACTTGAGCATCCTTAGACATGGGTATCCACAGTGGGTCCTGGAATTAATCCCCTGCAGGTGCCAAGAGACAATTGCACTGTCCCTACAAGAAGGTTGTTATAAAGGTGTCAAAATATGTGTTATAGAGTCTTAGATAGCCTAAGCAAGTGAATTAAATCAGGAAACCAACTGTGCTCAAGTCTAGTAAAATCTACTACACAGGATAAAATAGACTGTATCTTCCCCTCTGAGGATATTTGCTTCACTGAATTCTTCATAGGCTAAATTCAAATATCAAAGTAATGTATAACAACTCTTGCCCTAACAATCAAATATGATGAAAATCACTTTCCTAAGACATTTGACTCATTGAAGTGTAAACAATAAATAACTCCTCATTATATTAAAATATGCTTTTGAAGGAAAAAGAAAGTCCAATGAGATTACTGATAAACCACATATTAATAATATATTACTATGAAAATTTAAATGATAGGGTAAAAATGAAGATATATACTTCTATCATCAGTATATTCTTACATGGGTAATATAAAGCCACTTTCCTGCCTTTCTCTCTGTATTTTCTCCTAGTATTTTCCTGTCTCTATCCATTAGTAAATAAATGAAACAGGAGAGGAACTTTCACTTGATTACTGCAAGACCCTGGCTAAGCTAAGAGACTTCAAATAACTGTCATATTGAGCTTCGCTGAGTTGATTTCTGAAGTCATGTTTCCTTTGAAGTCTCAAGGTCTTCTGTTAATACGGCCAATTTACAGAAAAAATTATATATATATATATATATATATATATATATATATGGCATGAGGTGCTCAAGAATAAATATTTTGATAACTCAATATGAGCTGAAATTGTATGACACTATTTTAAATCACTTCCTCTTATATCCTACACACACTTTATTTTGCTGTGTTTTCTGCATTTGCCAAACAAACATTCTTTAATATGAATTTTATTTTTCCTAATGATTAATTTTCAAGTTTTGTGTTTCAATTTCTTATTAGCTCTAAGATATTTCATACATATTGCCTTAACTCTGCAGAATGATGGTTTTGTGAAAGGGTTAGATTCAGAAAACAAAAAGACTGAGTTAACTACAGTTTAAATTGTGATCATTTAAGCTTAAAGAAATGCTTAAATTTGGGGCCACTAAAATTTGTGTGTTGGCCACGGCACTTAGCATGGTCCCTACAACTTTGGAGTTTGTAAATACACAAAACATGACATAAGTATTTAGATATTGCAAGCACATTTCTGTAGCAAACGTTTGGTGACTGTTCCCCACCCCCATCCCACCTTCCTTTCACCTTCATTCTTTCCCCTCCACCCACATGACCTCCCTCGACAATCTTTTCAGATTTTCCATCCTGGGTCCCCAAGCTCACACTGTGAAGCTACTGACATTTTGAGCCAGATTTTTGCAGTAGAGGAGTCTGTCCTGTGCATTACAGGTTGCCTGGCAGCCTTCTTGATCTCTATCCAGTAGACAGCGGTCGCGCCCGTTCCCATCGAAAGCAACAGAACGCATCGGGTATCATCAAATGTCTCATGGGGGTGGGAGCAGAGTCTCCCCAGGCTGAGAATCTTCCTTTAGGGCTTGGTGTTGCTTGCTTCACCAAATGACGGAATAAAGTGAACTTAATTACAAAGATCTCCAGGTGGCTCTAGCGGTAAAGAACCCGCCTGTCCATGCAGGAGACATAAGAGACTGGGATTCAATCCCTGGGCAGGAAGATCCCCTGAAGGAGATCATGGCAACCCACTCCAGTATTCTTGCCTGGAGAATCCCATGGACAGAGGAGCCTGGCGGGCTACAGCCCATGGGGTAGCAAAGTGTCGAATACGATTGAAGCAACTAAATACACACACACACACACACACACACACGCATATATAATGTATGTATACATGTATATATATATAGAGAAAATTTCTGTTCAATGAAAAAACTGTATACCTAATAAATATACATAAATTCCATATGCCTAGAAAATATTGCAAATTATTTTTCATTTGTCTCAGAATAAAATAAAACTTACCCCACTGCCACTGTTTTGAATACAGAGGGAAAAAAAGATAATTTAATTAGACTTGCTATGGCTGGCAGACCCACAAATAATAGAAGAGCATTACTTGAAGAACAGTGGTAATTAAAACAACTAAGGAATATATTATGTTCATCAAGTTAATAAAGTGTCTTTTGTCTTTTTCTTATATGGCACTTCTTATATTTCAGAACTCTACACACAGCAGATCAAAAAATAATAAGTTGCCTTTGCAGTTGAAAAAAATCTATGTAGTTTTATTAACGAATGGTGTTGCATAGTGATACTATCTTTACCTCCGGAGGACAGGTAAACAGTTTCATGTAGGATGATTTAAATAAACAAAAAGGGAAAAAGATATCTTCTCAATCCTCCCTGGCAATAGTGATTTGAATAACACTTCCATTTTCCACTGAATGTATATGCCTTTTTCCTCCAAAGGATTTCATATCTACTCCTGTAAATCATTATTTAGGACCGCTTCCTTCACTACAAGATACAAATTTCAGGCTCTATGCATATAGAGTGCTGACATTTATTTGCTGAGATTTATATTCATCTTAAAAAATGTAACTGTCAACATCTGAGAATAATTTTGACTGCATATCTGACTTGAGATTTTGCGTCTTTTTTAAATAAAAAAAGCCCACAGCGAAGTAAGAAATCTAACATTTTGTCAAAATGAATACATAATTCTATCTCTTCTTTTGCTTCTGAAATATTAGTTTCTTGTTTTTTTTAACATGTGTATAAGTCAGTGGAAGAAAAACGAAGTAGGCAAAAATTAAATTAAAAGTTGTTATAATTATCTATTTAAAGCAAATGATGAATTCATTTTTTTATTGGAAATGAACTTGCAGAAATCATTAAGAATTATTGTTTAAAATTATTTTATTTAAAAGAACACTATTTAATAAACCTAAAAATAGCACCATTTTAAGTATGTCTTGAAGACCTCTCTATAAATTTTTAAAAATTTAATATAATGAAGGCTTTGGGTCCTCTGTAAAAAATAGCAGGTGAATACCATTAATTTTGTAGTAACTATATAGTAAGCTGCATGGATGAAGTTTTGGCAGCTCATATATAATTTATAACATATATTTGGATCAGGATTTTTAATGTTCTGTATTTCTTCTAATTTTATTATTCTATTGGTGCTGCTATATTTTCAAATATACGTCATTTGAAACTCCCATTGACTTATCTGAAAGAGAGAATGGACATCTCTTTGCAGGAAAATTAAGATGCTTTGAGTTGGTAATGCCTTCAGCCGTGAGGTTCAGGGTGTTATCTACATCTCATTTGAAATAGAAGTGATTTATGGAACTACTCCAGATAGTTTTATCTTGGACTTCTGAAAATTGGTAACTAGGAAATAATAAATATGGATGACATGCGTTCCCATTGGTAGTGCTCAGCATACAATATATAATATTTGCTAATTTTAATCAATCACAAATATTTAAGCACTTTTGTGTACGAAAGTTGCATTTTTAACTACCATAAGTTGGAAATTTTTGAAAGTAGTGCTTTTTAAGAAGTAATAAAAGAAAACAAGACAGAAAAGGCAGATATGGTCCACGTTAGAACAGTCTGTTTAGATTACAATTAAATTGCACTAACACAGAACTAAATGATTGCATATGCAGACACACAGGTATTGTAAGAAACTCAGTTATTTTTATATGACATTAGATGGACATTAATTAAAATAAATCAACTGATATTTCTATGTGGTTTGCTTAGGTAGCATAATTTCCTTGAATATTTCATACTAAGCTGATTGTTTATAACATTAAAAAAAGACATAAAGATGCTTTTTAAAAGGTGCCATTATAAATACACCAACATAAGATATGTTATCAGATATCAGAAATAAAAATCCCTACAATTTCATTATTTTGTAATAAAATTTTTTATACTTTATATTTTACAAAACTGAGACTAGACAAATATTCATCATACCTGAGCAGTTAGTTTTAAGTTCTAGGGCTTCCATGATAGCTCGGTTGGTAAAGAATACACCTGCAGTGCTGGAGACCACCTGTTCAATTCCTGGGTGGGTAAGATCCACTAGAGAAGGGATAGGCTACCCACTCCAGTATTCTTGGACATCCCTCGTGGCTCAGATAGTAAAGAATCTGCCCGTGGGAAATGTGGGAAACGTGGGTTCAATCCCTGGGTTGGGAAGATCCCTTGGAGAAGGGAAAGGCTACCCACTCCAGTATTCTGGCTTGGAGAATTATATGAACTGTATAGTCCATGGGGTCACACATTGAGACACTACTGAGCGACTTTCACTTTAAGCTCTAGATGAACAGGTGACTTTTCAATACATGTATAAAGCCATATTAGAAGACAGAAGGGTATTTTAACATTTGCAAATATGTTGATGAAAGTAGGGGATCACTGTAAAGGAGGTTCCTTAAGAGTTCCTCTCCTGAAATCAAGGACCACCGTCTTCACAATTCACCATGGCAGTAGGAATACCATCCAGGCATCACTGGCTTTAAAGACTACTCTTAAGCATTGGTTTAGTTCACCTGATCAAATGTGACTTTAATTTTATGCCTCTCTTCTCTTTATAATGTATCTAAAGCAATGAAGTGGCTTGCAGTATGTGTGAAAGTCACTCAGTCATGTCTGACTCTTTGTGAACCCATGGACTGTATAATCCATGGAATTCTCTAGGCCAGAATACTGGAGTGGGCAGCCTTTCCCTACTCCAGGAATCTTCCCAACCCAGGGGTTGAACCCAGGTCTCCCCCATTGCAGGCTGATTTTTTACCAAATGAGCCACAGAGGGGTGTGGAGGTGGGGCTTGCAGTAACATTCATTTAAACGCTGGAGTGCTAATTGCACAGTCCACTCAAGAACATCTTAATGTTTGATCTGGCTATCACAGGCTGATTGAACAGCTCAGGACATTGTATAAGGTAGTGGCAGGGCACAGGATGCTAGAGAAGGTATCTTTGGGAAAAACAAAAAAATTGGCTAGGTGACAAATGGTTTCCCAGATGGCTCAGTGGTAAAGAATCTCCTTGCCAATGCAGGAGATGCAGGTTTGAACCCTGGTTTGGGAAATTCCCCTGGAGAAGGAAATAGTAAACCACTCCAGGATTCTTGCCTGGGAAATCCCATGGACCAAGGAGCCTGGAAGACTACAGTCCATGAGGTTGCAGAGTCAGACAGGAATGTGTGATTGAGCATACACTCATGTGACAAATAAATGAAGACAAGGGACTTCGAAAAACTCAACTGTGGCTTAATAGCCAAGTATTGGTGCCAAGATAGAAATGGGGTGATCTGGAAGATATTGGATAGGTTTGGCCAAAATAACATGTTTCACTTTGACCCAAATTGAATTTAAGTTGAAGAAAGATAGAGCATGGGGCTTGAGAGAGACTAAGAACTGGAGCTGAGGATTTGCTCTTCATGTACACAGGTTATATTTAAAACTGCAGGAATGGAAAAGAGTGCTGACAGTTAGTTTACATTAAAAGAATCAGAGGGCATTCTAGCGGGAAAATGTCCAGGAGTGAAGAAAAAAATATTGCCAGTGGGCATTATACAGATAAAAATTACATCAAAATTTTTGATATAAATCAGTAACATAGAAACTAGGGAGGAAAACAGGTTAATAAAGAAGGAAGAATTGAAATCATGGATGTGGGACAACCAACCACAGATCATGTAGTACTGAAGCACATATTTAGTGAAAAATATCTACATATAAGTTGACCCACACAGTTCAAAACTCTGTTGTTCAAGGATCAACTGTACGTGAGGGGATGGTTGGGTTAATTAACTCAATGGGGAAAAAAATCTTTTCATAATGCCCACCAAATCATTACATTGTACATTTTAAATAGTCAATATTTTACAATTTTGTTAATTACACTTCAATAAGACTGGAAAGTCTTTTTTTTTTTTTTTAATGTTGGGAGAAATAAACAGCAACTTCTGTGTCCTGAGAGATTATCCTTGAAAAGTGCAGGAAAAAAAAATTCTCAAACAAAAGAAGAAGGAAAGAAAGAAGGGATGGTCAATCATAGTACCTGCAGACGAATCAAGAAGGTTAAGAGCTAATGCTGGTCATTAAGTTGTCAATAATATTTGCAGGTAATTTTAGTAATATTATAGGGAAAATGCCAAAACAAAAGTAACTGTGGAGCATTTGTATGACAAATAAAGACAAATTTAAATTTATAAATAGCAGATATATTTAATGAATATCCTCAATTTTTCATGTGTTATATTTTATTTGAAAATTATTTCCCAAGGAAAAAGGACCCTGCTTATCTAATTCAATTGTATGGTGTCTCTAACACCACACTGGATTACTAGGTGCCGTGGATAATCATGATGAATGACACTGAGAAAAATTAATATTTTTGGAGAAATTCTTGTGGAATTATAGTGTTGGCTATTCTATGGGTTAAGGGTTCAAAACCCAGCTGTTTGGCAACTGCTAGAGCCAACCATCTATGAGTTAGGGTTTAGAATTTGCATTGCAAATAACCACCTGGTAATGATAGTTACCATTTGCCATTGCTTACACATTACACATAATGGATTGCCTTGGAAAGGCCAAGTATTCAACAGGCAGGCAGCTAAAACTATGTTTGAATTTTTATGCCAAGAGGAAAAATGTGCCTATGTTTTCAATACAATTTTAAATTATAGAAATCTCCCTCCTATTACATTTTTAAATGTTTGCTTCTTTATTTTAACCTTAAACTTAAACCTTTTGAGAAAATTTCCAACTCTCTACAAAAGCCCTTTAATAAGAAATGTTGTTTTAATCATTATTCCAGCTAGACTTTTCTTTCTAATCATCCCCTTGCCAAAGAATCCAAACAAATTTAATTTCCCCTGAAACTCTTCCTCTCTGCCTTTACTGTCATATTAAACTCTGAAATGATTAACAGATGCCAATTATAGAAGTTCTTCACAAATGAAACTTTGGATGCATTTTGAAATAATTGAGAAGAATTACTTCTCAACTCAGTAAAAGCAAATACTGACACTTGTTTTCACATCTTTCATTAATTTAAGAGTCTGTTGTATTGAAAGTAGTAATCAAGCCAATTTGGAGAGCCATGTAAGCCAAATTCATTTCCCATTTCATGTTTTTATGAGGTCATTGAATTTGAAGTGATAAAAAGTAATGCCCGGAAATTCACTGTCTCAGGATTTTACTGATAAATCTATGCAAAGTTTAGTACTCATCTGAATAATTGACTCTAAATAACATAACTAATGAGTAAAAAGGTCTAGCCCCAAATATTTGCTTTCTCAATATCAAAAGTCTCCTCTGATTATGTTTAATAATTCTTTTATACTAATTAACGATATTTAGCCAGTTGGTAGCATGTGCAGTAAATCAGAAGAAACTAAGCAAAACATTGCAAGCAAGCTATTTTCTGGAAGTGTAATATCCTTCCACATTTTTAGGCTAACAGTACTATTCTATATACTGTCATGTTTTATTTCCCTAGCAGGTTTAGGTAAATTTTATTTAGAGATACAATAAACTCGTATGTGTCAAACAATCCCACTGAGAAATAAAGGAGATTTTTAGAATTCAACTTTATTATTATCTGGCTATTGGTAGGAAAAGAAGATGAAATATGAAAACAGTTCTCTTCTACTCTATAACAGTGTCAGATGATTTGGAAAAAAATCAGATGGTTGATTTAGAGAATCATATAAAAAGAACAAACTAAGAGCTGTATAAGAACCAGAATTTTGATTACTTATATGTGAGGCTTATTCTCTACTTATGTCTTAGAGCAATGCTTAATAACTTGAAAATAAGTTAAAGAAACTCACTACTAAAATATTATTTTTAAGCAAAAATCATGACATATAAATTTAACTTACAGAGATATTAGTTAATACATACAGATTTTCAGTATTAGGAGCCCTTTTTGTTGTTGCTGTTGCTGTTTAGTAGCTAAGTTGTATCTGACTCTTCTGTGACCCTATGGACTATAACCCTCCAGGCTCCTCTGTCCATGGATTTCCCAGGCAAGAATACCCAAGTGGATTGCCATTTCCTTCTCTAGGGGGTCTTTTGGACCCAGGGATTGAGCCCATGTCTCCTGCACTGACAGGCAGATTCTTTACCACTGAGCCACCAGGGACCCCACAAAGCATTTAAATATCATGTCTTACTAAAAAAATAATTGGGAGATTTAAGTTCTAAGAAGTTTAAAATATATTGATTTTTTCAAAAATTGTTTATTGACATGCTTTAATATCCAGTCATCTTTCTATATGCAGAACAGAAAAAAATAAAAGATCTTGAAGTAGTCAATGGGAAAAGCAACATGATCAAGACAGAGTATAATAAAGCTACAATACAGAGCATTCAGCAGGTTTTTATGCGGATGTACATTTTCATCTCCTTTGAGTAGACATCAAGGACTGTGACTGCTGGATTATAGTGTAGGAATATGTTTAGTTTTTGTAAGAAACTTCCAAATATTCTTTTATTCAGTGGCTATCCCCATGAGCAAAAAATAAATAAATAAATAAATAATTGCTGTTGTTCCATATCCTTCACAGCATTTGGTGTTGCTGGTGTTCTAAATTTGGTTCTAAAGACCTCATTCTAATAGGCCTTCATTGGTACCTAACTGTTGTTTTATTTTCACTCCCTAAGGCTTCCCTGGTGGCTCAGACGGTAAAGCGTCTGCCTATAATGCGGGAGACTCAGATTCAATTCCCTGGGTCGGGAAGATCCTCTGGAGAAGGAAATGGCAACTCACTCCAGTACCCTTGCCTAGGAAATCCCATGGAAGCAGGAACGTGGTAGGTAGGCTACAGTCCATGGGGTCACGGACTCTACAGTCCAAGAGTCGGACACAACTAAATTAAGGACATACGATGTGGAAGATCTTTTGATATGTCATTTGCCACCTATATATCTTGTTTGATGAGGTATCTGTTGAGAATTTGGCTCATTTTATAATCAAGGTTTTTGTTGTTGTTGAGTTTTAAGAGGTGTATGAGTAAAACTTAATGTAAAAGTCCAAGGGCAGGATTAATGAAACCTGGATTTTTGCCCCTACTGTTTACCTTCCACAAATAAATTTTATCACCTCAGGCAAAATGTTCACTTTGCTGTCTCTTTATTCAGCTATAATATTACAGGAGTTCTGTGGGAGAGGGTGTAAAATTTGTTTCTGCTTAAATATTTTTATATTTTACCTTTCTTCTAAATTGGGCTTCCCTGGTGGCTCAGACGGTAAGGCGTCTGCCTGCAATATGGGAGACCCAGGTTCAATCCCTGGATTGGAAAGATCCCTGGAGAAGGAAATGGCAACCCACTCAGTACTCTTGCCTGGAAAATTCCATGGACTGAGGAGCCTGGTAGGCTACAGTCCATGGGGTCGCAAAGAGTCAGACAGGACTGAGCAACTTCACTTTCACTTTTCTTTTAAATTGAACACCTTTCCTATCTCCCAAAAAGTCACCCTGTACATTTCTTTATCAGTGGCATGCATGCTAAGTCACTTCAGTCATGTCCCCCTCTTGTGACCCCATGGACTGTAGCCTGCCAGGCTCCTCTGTCCATGGGATTCTCCAGACAAGAATACTGGAGTTGGTTGTCATGCCCTCCTCCAGGTGATCTTCCCAACCCAGGGATTGAACCTGTGTCTCTTGACCCGTGTCTCCTGCATCTACTGTATCGGCATGCGTTTTTTTTTTTTTTTTTTAACCACTAAGGCCACCTCCCGACCCTCTTTATCACTTATCTCACATTAAACATTTTAAGATTTTTGCTTCCAAAGGTTAATGTGAATTCGTTGAGGGCAGAGTCTCCCCAGAGATACAATATTATCCCCCGAAGATGGTGGATTTTAAATAAATGCCTACTTTTAAACTAAATGTTATCCCAGCAATTTCAGCAATGGCACATTTCATCTCCCATCTTGAAGTTTAAAGAGAAGACCGAAGACCGAAAGAATGAGATCAGTCCATCATGAATACAGGAAGCAGTAGACGTGTTCTAAAGATGTGTCCAAGAAAAGAGGTCAGAGAAGATGCACAGAACTTCTGGCACTGTAAAAGTTATTTTACACTTTCCATATTGAGCAATACAACGGTTATAAGGGTATGGCAATAAAATATGATACAGCATTTAGGAAAGAGTGCTACATAATTTGAGATGAATTGCAAATGCTGTCAAATTTGGATATACAAATAAGGTCTATTTGTTGTCTAATAACACATTTCACAGCAATTCGTAAATCATGGATTATATATTAGGTCATATGTTCACCAGCTTAAACTGCAAGGATGGGTGAAAACACTCTGCTCAGTTTGGCCTCTACTCAAACCTAATGCATTTTATATGTCAAATGGATTCAACGCGTTCAAGGATAGAATGCAATTTATTTTTTGGCAAACATACAAGTTTCCAGTTTGAAGAAAATACTACAGGAATTTTTTTCAAAGCAATATTTGAATTCAAGTATAAATCAATCAACCGATATTTGATTCAAACACACTGAAATCTTTTTAACATGAATTAGAAAATTGCTTCAGTAAAATACAGTTAGGCTTGGTGTTCTTGACTTAGTTTTTTTTTTTAAAGTATAATTTCTAAAAATGTTCATCTAGATTTGTTCTATCACACAAAGGCTTTCAACCTTTACCTAGATTTCACTATGATTGGAGGTATAACTGCCATGTGATTGGGAATTCTAACAAAAGCCCAGTTCATTCTAACAAGACCAATTAGAATACTGCCTTGATGGAGTCAGTAATATCAGGATAAAAATGTCAGAATAGGGCTCCGTGCTCTGGGTTTGGGTGGTTTAAATCAGGCCTTTCAATCAGGGGATCTGAGTTGGATGGAGCAAAGTGTATGAAATATTAATTTAAAATCAGTGCTCAGAGTGAGGTGAGGACCTTGAAACAAGCCTGGACAAAAAACAGTGTTTTGGCTTCCCTGATAGCTCAGTTGGTAAAGAATCTGCCTGGAATGCAGGAGACTCCGGTTCCATTCCTGGGTCAGAAAGATCCGCTGGAGAAGGGATAGGCTACCCACTCCAGTATTCTCTGGTTTCCCTTGTGGTTCAGCTAGTAAGGAATCCACCTGCAATGCGAAAGACCTGGGTTTGATCCCTGGGTTGGGAAGATTCCCTGGAGAAGGGAAAGGCTCAGTTCATTTCAGTCACTCAGTCGTGTCCGACTCTTTGCAACCCCACGGACTGCAGCACCCCAGGCCTCCCTATCCATCACCAACTCCCGGAGTTTACCCAAACTCATGTCCATGAAGTCGGTGCTGCCATCCAACCATCTCATCCTCTGTAGTCCCCTTCTCCTTCCGCCTTCAATCTTCCCCAGCATCAGGGTCTTTTCCAATGAGTCAGTTCTTCACATCAGGCTACCCACTCCAGTATTCTGGCCTGGAGAATTTCATGGACTGTATAGTCCATGGGGTCACAAAGAGTCAGACGCAACTTTCACTTTCACTTTTTGTTCAGTTAAGTCATCAACTGTCCCAAGGAAGAGGCTTGCAGCTCAAGTGAACAAAACATCTCCTTGAAGGGAGCCATTGAGGAAGTCTGTCATCAGGGGCTTTATTGAGTGGTTACACAGTAGTTTTCCTGGGCAAGAGATTCCTGGAGCAGAGTAAACTCCTGTCTACCGAAGCAGATTTCTAAATTCTCATAATGAAACCATGTGAAGTCATGGTCTCTCCATGCTTACAGTGGAGATGGAGACCGTTTCTGAGGGTGGAGGGCGCTCTCTCCTGCACTGGAAGCCATCTCGCAGGGGCACCTGGTGACTGCTGGCGTTTTGCTACTGTGAAGGAAGTCCGCCTGAAGTGCACACACGATGAAGAGTGAAGATGGGAGAACTGCACAGAAGAAGAGCCAGAGCACGGACAAAACTAGATCCAGAAGGTGGCTGTGGCACTTGACTTCTCACACAGGTAAACCAATATATTGGCTTTCTGTTCCTGGACAGCTTACACTGGGGTGTGTCATTTGCCTCGGAAAACACGGTGGTTGAGAAACACGCTAAACCATTGATAACGATTTCCTTGGCAGATAGAACTGATGAGTGGAAAATGGACTGCTCCCTTAAAAATAATGATCGTAAAGCATATTTAAAGATATGGGGAAACCCTTGAGAATGCCAACAAGGGGAATAAGGAATATGAAAAGCTTCATTTCAGTAATTCAGCAAATTTTGCTGGAGACCTATTGTGTGTCACATGTAGTTCTAGTTCCTGGAAATAAAACAGAGAAAACAATCCTTGCCTCATATCTTCACCTTTTTTTAAAGTGCTATATTCACACTAAAAAGAGGAAGTTCAAGGGATTATTAACAGTAGTCACCAGGAAGTATTGAGGTCATGGTTGCTGTTAGTCTTTGTATCATATATATACATATATATATGTATATATAATTTTATATAATAAACACTTATTATTTATATTCCTAAAAGTGGATCTAAGAATACTAAAGGAATGGAAAGGCATTGATAACTCAGAGACATCTTTGGCTTCAACTCAATCTCTATACACATAAGAAGCATACTAAAGCTACCCAAATATAGCTGAATTAAAATACCAGTTGGGAATTTCCAATTCCTATCTCAATGATCTTGACCATGCCCAATGAAGAACTCAAAGAGATGTAGATAAATGAAAGAAAATCTAAAGTGTTAGTCTTGAGGAATTATGTATACAATAGAAATAGATCCATAGATATAGAAAGCAAACTTTTGGTTACCAAAGTCAGAGTGGGGAGAGGGATAATTTAGGAGGGATAAATTTACTATATATAATATACAATATTATATATTGTGTATTAAGGGATATTTTACTATATATAAAACAAATAACCAACAAGGACCTACTGTATAGCACAGGGAAATATACTCACTATTTTGTAATAGCCTATAGGGAAAAGAATCTCATGCTAAAACGAAAGTAAAAAAAATTAACAGATCATATTAAAATTCACATAATAATTGTGAGCATCATTCACTTCCAGTTTTCATCACTAGATGCTATTATTGAAAAATCTCATCATTCTGCACATGGTGTTTTTCAGTCTACTTTTTAATCTATATTTTTATTGCTTATTTTTTAACAAGATTTACTCTATTAAGCGCAGGCAGCTGCGACTGGCGCACTAAGCGCGGCCGAGAGGAGCTACCCCACGTCCGAGGTCAGGGGCAGCGGCCGAGAGTGCCAGAATGCGATGGCACAGGAATGGCCAAGAGGAGCTAGCCTACGTCTGAGGTCAAGGGCGGCGGCCAGGAGGAGCTACCCCACGCCCGAGGGCAGGGGTGGTGGCCGGGAGGACCAACCCCACACCCAAGGAGCCATGGCTGTGCAGGCGCAGGAGGGCCTAGAGGAGCTATCCCACACTGAAGGTCAGGTAGGGCGGTGGTGAGGAGATACCCCTCCTCCAATGTAAGGAGCAGTGGCTAAGCTTTGCTGGAGCAGCCGTGAAGAGATACCCCACTCCCAAGGTAAGAGAAAGCCAAGTAAGACCATAGGTGTTGCAAGAGGGCATCAGAGGGCAGACACACTGAAACCATACTCACAGGAAACTAGTCAATCTAATCACACTAGGACCATAGCCTTGTCTAATTCAATGAAACTAAGCAATGCCTGTGGGGCAACCCAAGACGGGTGGGTCATGGTGGAGAGATCTGACAGAATGTGGTCCCCTGGAGAAGGGAATGGCAAACCACTTCAGTATTCTTGCCTTGAGAACCCCATGAACAGTATGAAAAGGCAAAATGATAGGATACTGAAAGAGGAACTCCCCGGGTCAGTAGGTGCCCAATATGCTACTGAAGATCAGTGGAGAAATAACTCCAGACAGAATGAAGGGATGGAGCCAAAGCAAAAAGAATACCCAGCTGTGGATGTGATTGGTGATAGAAGCAAGGTCTGATGCTGTAAAGAGCAATATTGCATAGGAACCTGGAATGTCAGGTCCATGAATCAAGGCAAATTGGAAGTGGTCAAACGAGATGGCAAGAGTGAACGTTGACATTCTAGGAATCAGCGAACTAAAATGGACTGGAATGGGTGAATTTAACTCAGATGACCATTATATCTACTACTGCGGGCAGGAATTCCTCAGAAGAAATGGAGTAGCCATCATGGTCAACAAAAGAGTCCGAAATGCAGCACTTGGATGCAATCTCAAAAACGACAGAATGATCTCTGTTCATTTCCAAGGCAAACGAACAGTAATCCAAGTCTATGCCCCAACCAATAACGCTGAAGAAGCTGAAGTTGAACGGTTCTATGAAGACCTACAAGACCTTTTAGAACTAACACCCAAAAAAGATGTCCTTTTCATTATAGGGGACTGGAATGCAAAAGTAGGAAGTCAAGAAACACCTGGAGTAACAGGCAAATTTGGCCTTGGAATATAGAATGAAGCAGGGCAAAGACTAATAGAGTTTTGCCAAGAAAATGCACTGGTCATAACAAACACCCTCTTCCAACAACACAAGAGAAGACTCTATACATGGACATTACCAGATGGTCAACAATGAAATCAGATTGATTATATTCTTTGCAGCCAAATATGGAGAAGCTCTATACAGTCAGCAAAAACAAGACCAGGAGCTGACTGTGGCCCAGACCATGAACTCCTTATTACCAAATTCAGACTTAAATTGAAGACAGTAGGGAAAACCACTAGACCATTCAGATATAACCTAAATCAAATCCCTTATGATTATACAGTAGAAGTGAGAAATAGATTTAAGGGCCTAGATCTGATAGATAGAGTGCCTGATGAACTATGGAATGAGGTTTGTGACATTGTACTGGAGACAGGGATCAAGACCATCCCCATGGAAAAGAAATGCAAAAAAGCAAAATGGCTGTCTGGGGAGGCCTTCCAAATAGCTGCGAAAAGAAGAGAAGCAAAAAGCAAAGGAAAAAAGGAAAGATATAAGCATCTGAATGCAGAGATCCAAAGACTAGCAAGAAGAGATAAGAAAGCCTTCTTCAGCGATCAATTCAAAGAAATAGAGGAAAACAATAGAATGGGAAAGACTAGAGATCTCTTCAAGAAAATTAGAGATACCAAGGGAATATTTCATGCAAAGATGGGCTCCATAAAGGACAGAAATGGTATGGACCTAACAGAAGCAGAAGATATTAAGAAGAGGTGGCAAGAATACACAGAAAAACTGTACAAAAAAGATCTTCACGACCCAGATAATCACGATGGTGTGAACACTGACCTAGAGCCAGACATCCTGGAATGTGAAGTCTGGTGGGCCTTAGAAAGCATAACTACGAACAAAGCTAGTGGAGGTGATGGAATTCCAGTTGAGCTATTCCAAACCCTGAAAGAGGATGCTGTGAAAGTGCTGCACTCAATATGCCAGCAAATTTGGAAAACTCAGCAGTGGCCACAGGACTGGAAAAGGTTAGTTTTCATTCCAATCCTAAAGAAAGGCAATGCCAAAAAATGCTCCAACTACCACACAATTGCACTCATCTCACACGCTAGTAAAGTAATGCTCAAAATTCTCCAAGCCAGGCTTCAGCAACATGTGAACCGTGAACTTCCTGATGTTCAAGCTTGTTTTAGAAAAGGCAGAAGAACCAGAGATCAAATTGCCAACATCCGCTGGATCATGGAAAAAGCAAGAGAGTTCCAGAAATACATCTATTTCTGCTTTATTGACTATGCCAAAGTCTTTGACTGTGTGGATCACAATAAACTGTGGAAAATTCTGAAAGAGATGGGAATACCAGACCACCTGACCTGCCTCTTGAGAAATCTGTATGCAGGTCAGGAAGCAACAGTTAGAACCGGACATGGAACAACAGACTGGTTCCAAATAGGAAAAGGAGTACGTCAAGGCTGTATTTTGTCACCCTGCTTATTTAATTTATATGCAGAGTACATCATGAGAAATGCTGGACTGGAAGAAACACAAGCTGGAATCAAGTTTGCCAGGAGAAATATCAATAACCTCAGATATGCAGATGATACCACCCTTATGGCAGAAAGTGAAGAGGAACTCAAAAGCCTCTTGATGAAAGTGAAAGTGGAGAGTGAAAAAGTTGGCTTAAAGCTCAACATTCAGAAAACAAAGATCATGGCATCCGGTCCCATCACCTCTTGGGAAATAGATGGGGAAACAGTGGAAACAGTGTCAGACTTTATTTTTTTGGGCTCCAAAATCACTACAGATGGTGACTGCAGCCATGAAATTAAAAGATGCTTACTCCTTGGAAGGAAAGTTATGACCAACCTAGATAGCATATTCCGGAGAAGGCAATGGCACCCCACTCCAGTACTCTTGCCTGGAAAATCCCATGGATGGAGGAGCCTGGTAGGCTGTAGTCCATGGGGTCGTTAAGAGTCGGACACGACTGAGTGACTTCACTTTCACTTTCACTTTCATGCATTGGAGAAGGAAATGGCAACCCACTCCAGTGTTCTTGCCTGGAGAATCCCAGGGACGGGGGAGCCTGGTGAGCTGCTGTCTATGGGGTCTCACAGAGTCGGACATGACTGAAGCAACTTAGCAGCAGCAGCAGCAGATAGCATATTCAAAAGCAGAGACATTACTTTGCCAATAAAGGTCAGTCTAGTCAAGGCTATGGTTTTTCCTGTGGTCATGTATGGATGTGAGAGTTGGACTGTGAAGAAGGCTGAGCACCAAAGAATTGATGCTTTTGAACTGTGGTGTTGGAGAAGACTCTTGAGAGTCCCTTGGACTGCAAGGAGATCCAACAAGTCCCTTCTGAAGGAGATCAGCCCTGGGATTTCTTTGTAAGGAATGATGCTAAAGCTGAAACTCCAGTACTTTGGCCACCTCATTCGAAGAGTTGACTCATTGGAAAAGACTCTGATGCTTGGAGGGATTGGGGGCAGGAGGAGAAGGGGACGGACGACACAGGATGAGATGGCTGGATGGCATCATTGACTTGATGGACGTGAGTCTGAGTGAACTCTGGGAGTTGGTGATAGACAGGGAGGCCTGGAGTGCTTCGATTCATGGGGTCACAGAGAGTCGGACACCACTGAGACACTGAACTGAACTGAACTCTATTATGGGTATCTTGCCTTGACATCAAAAGAAATTAAGATTTCAAAACATATCTTACATTCATAAATGTAGGTACATTTCTTTTTCAAGAATCTTTGACAGATTAATATATTTTGCTTTGATGAAGTTTAATTAATATCTCACATATTAGAACTGAAAATTAAAATTCACTTTACAGAAAAAGAACAAAAAACAGTTCAAGAATTATAATGGCAGAAATTGCTTTTTCAAACAGTACATGTGGTTTAAGAAAATAGGAAGTAACTTGACAATTGTGTGTATTATACATAAATGTGTGTGTGTGTGTGTGTGTGTGTGTATATATATATATATATATATATAAAATCACGTAGGAGTAAAAGGTCAGTATCTCTACCACACATCTAAAGTTTTAAGTGCTTTTACTTTTTCACTGGTTACATATCAATTTTCAGACAGCAAATACAATTTTATGACAAGTGACCTTATCCCTGTCAGTTAGAGATGTGTCTTTGCGCTGTACATCAACCCCAAATAACCATTCTTGTACTCTTACAGGAACAGAATAACACATCTTCATTAAATGTCAAGTGTTTATCTTATAGAATTCATGAAAATATGATAGAAAATTGTGTCATGATAGTCAATTTAACATGATATAAGTTTACATTTTAGGAAAATATGTCATAATATAAAATGTGGGTACCCAACAGATTTTTAGCATCCTGAAAAGTCTGCCTCTGAAGTTTTTGTTAACTGCATAGAATCATAGAAACAAACCATATGTATTTACTTTAGGTACTAAATTATTTTAGAAGTATTTTACTGCGTTTGTTATATTTTTTTGTCAAAAGGGTGGTGAGAAAACATGTATGCAGTAAATCATATTTTCCCCCTGTGTCCTCTTGCTTTAGACCAATGAAGCAGTTGGTTCAAAATTCAATCATTTATTTTATATTCAAGGTCTTGTTGGGTGGTCTTTGATTTTCCTAATGTGTCAGTCAATGCCAGTCTTTACTGGTTTTATCAAAATTCAACATGGACAAATATCAAACATTTTTTCAGTCAGATTTTATTTAAATAGTGTAGACAAAGCTAGTCAACCCATTTGAAAGTGTGCTTTTGCACTTAAATGAGACAGTCAGAGAGGTTAAAATATAGAAATACAATATGTATGAATAACTAAGATCCACAGTAAGTCTTGGACTGAGAATCCAAAAGGGAAAAAGAACAAAATAGCTAAATGGAATGCTTGTTGCTGGGCAGATTTTCCTGTTATTTTTTTCTCCTCCCCCTCCACTTTCTCCTCCTCCTTAGTATTCACTGGCCCCTGGTCAGCTGGTTTCTGGATGGTTCCCCCCAAAATGAACCACTATAGAGTGAAGTAAGTAAGTTAGAAACAGAAAGAGAAATATCGTATGACGTCCCTTATATGTGGAATCTAGACGAAATGATACAAATTAATTTTCTTTCAAAGCAGAAAGAGAGTCACAGACTTAGAGAACAAACATGGTTCCCGTGGGGGCGGGTGAGGGGAAGGGATAATTAGGGAGTGTGGGATGGACATGGGAGAAGGCAATGGCACCCCACTCCAGTACTCTTGCCTGGAGAATCCCATGGATGGAGGAGCCTGGTGGGCTGCAGTCCATGGGGTCATGAAGAGTAGGACAGACTGAGCGATTTCACTTTCACTTTTCATTTTCATGCATTGGAGAAGGAAATGGCAACCCACTCCAGTGTTCTTGCCTGGAGAATCCCGGGGGTGGCGGAGCCTGGTGGGCTGCTGTCTATGGGGTCGCACGAGTTGGACGCGACTGAAGCAACTTAGCAGCAGCAGCAGCAGCAGCAGGAATGGACATGCACACACTGCTATGTTTAAAACAGATAACCAACCAGGACCTGCTGTACAGCACAGGGAACTCTGCTCAGTGTTATGTGACAGCCTGGATGGGAGCGAAGTTTGGGGGAGAATGGATGTATGTATATTTATGGTAGAGTCCCTTTGCTGCTCACCTGAAACTGTCACAACATTGTTTGTTAATTGGCTGTACCCCAATGCAAAATAAAAAGTTTAAAAAAAGAAAGAAAGAAAAAATAAAAGAATGATGGGAGAATTCCACAAGTATTCACTCCTTGGGACAATCTAAAGGCCACCTACTGTAACAGGAACTTTACCCCTCAATGTGAAAGTGAAAGTGACTCAGTCATATCTGACTCTTCATGACCCCATGGACTATACAGCCCATGTAATTCTCCAGGCCAGAATACTGGAGTTGGTAGCCATTCCCTTCTCCAAGGGATCTTCCCAACCCAGGGGTCAAACACAGGTCTCCCACATCGTAGGCGGATTCTTTACCAGCTGAACCACAAGGGAAGCCCCCTCAATGTAAACCTAGACTCATAAAATCTATTTAACACTAATATATCTGAGATTGGGGACACTTGATGCCCAGCTACCAGTTATTTGAAGTTCTATTCTGTTCTTAAAGGACATAGTTCTAGTTAAAAAGAAACAAACAAATGAAACAAAAAAGTATATTTTTGAAGTGAGGGCATTAGATACATTTTTCGTCAATTGTGTACGGTGATAATCAGCAAGCATGTATTAAATACCTAATATGTGCTGGGAAGCCTGTGGAACTCTTGGGATATTTGGGTAAATAAGATGAAATGCTTGTCTAGAAAAGGAGCATGAGCCATATACACACAAATATAATCAAAATTGGGGCTAGTGCACTGGGACGACCCAGAGGGATGGTATGGGGAGGGAGGAGGGAGGAGGGTTCAGGATGGGGAACACATGTATACCTGTGGCGGATTCATTTTGATATTTGGCAAAACTAATACGATTTGTAAAGTTTAAAAATAAAATAAAATTTAAAATAATTAAAAAAATTTGTCATACACGGTGATAAAGGCATTTGATACATACATTAAGCAAACATCTATAAAATCTTTTACAATGAAAGTTGTAACTAGTGAAAACACTATTTACATATTTCACCATATTTAAGTCATGTTACATCATTTATATATTTTCCATCACATCATGTTGTATTATATATTTGTAATTTATTTTCCTTACCTAAAGGTATGCTTTTGCAGTAACTTAGACTCTCAGGGAATTTTCAGTAAATTGACAAGCAAATTAAATAAAACAAACTATCAATTCAGCTAAATAATTGGTCAAGAAGTCAATTTGTCAAGAAATTGTTTTGACTGAAATGGCTTGTTGCTTGATGAAGTTAATTTTTCAATTTAGTCAATGCTTTTAAAGCAATTTTATGTGTGTACGAACAGCTTTAATCTACTGAGGAATTTCATTTCCAGTCCAAAGTAACTAACCCTAATGGAATTCTCTTTGATGGTATTGCCTTATATTCAGACAAATCAGTGGCCGTCCCGATAAGAAATGATAAACATAGCAACATGTTTTTGAAGCGTGAAGTAGAATAATTTAGAAGCCTAATAGTCCAGGTACAAATAATTATACATAAAATTGGTTAATTACAACTCAGAGATAAATGGAATGTGTCCAGTTGCAACTGGAATTGCTCAATTGCCTGTGCAATTATCCAATTGTAGCAGTAATTATTGGCTGCTAATTTTTTTCTTTCTAAAATAAGTTTAGAACCATATATGTATTTTAAATCACAAGTACACATCATCCCACTTCTAAAGTTTTCTTCAAGCATTTTTAGTTTCCATCCTGTAGATTTTTCTTGAAAACATTTCTAAGTATATTACCTAAAATTAAGTTTGGAAGGAAGTTTACAATTAACAGACTTAATTTTATACCAGAATAATCAATTCTCTTCATCTATATATATTATTTACTGAGGAAGATCACATACTAGTTTAAGGTAAAAGAATGATTCTAAAACCTTGTTTAACACAGAACACCCATTTTCTTCTGGTGAACCAGAATTATGCAGACATAGTCAAGCAAAGTTATTTTTGAAAATGTAAATTATTAATAGCATGTATATTGCTCAAGTATAAGGTCATGGAGAATTACTGAATTACTCAGGAATAATAGGAGAGAAAATGGAAACCCACTCCAGTATTCTTGCCTGGAAAATTCCATGGGCAGAGGAGACTGGCAGGCTACAGTTCATAGAGTCGCAAAAGAGTCAGACACGACAATGCGCATACACACACTCAAGTTTGATTTACAAGCATCTTACTGTTTTCACATAGTATTACAGATTATCAAAACAGTTGACAAATGTAATTCACTCAATTTCCAAAATATAAAGGTGAATGCATAATAATTTAAACCTAGTGACTCCATGAAAGCATACATTTCAGATCTGTACTTTGACATCAGTTATACCCTATTTCTCGTTGAGTTTCCACTATCATTTGCGGGGTGGGCGGTAGTATTCAGAATGTAAAGAACAAAGTAGCTTGAAGAGGAATTGTTAAAGTACAGATTTGTGAGAGATAGTTGTCAGCAGAATGAAAAATAAATCCCTTTGAAAAATAAAGGAGTTGAGGAGGAAGGGAAGGAGAAGTGAAGAAAAGATGGTTTTCCTAAGGTAGTTGAAAATAAGGTATTTTGAGGTGTGTATTATAGGTTTTAGGTCTTAATTCCCATAGTAAGTTACCACGTCTATTTATTTTTTCTCCCAGGAAAATGTTAAAGGAAAAGATCCCAACCTTACCTTTTCATCTCTGTTTGCAAGCTTGGCAATAAAACATATTTTATTTTTATTTAATCATTCAGCCAAGAGCTGTGTTTAGTGAAAAGGCAGATGGCTGTTGTGACTTTTTTTTTTTTTTTTTTGACTGTGGTGGTCACCTGCTTTATTGGAAAGAGTAAGGGCCTGGAGGTCTAAGGTAAGCAATACTATGTTAAATCAGAAACTGCATGACAAGCTTATTTCCTCTGTCTCTGACTCCTTATCCTCTGAGTTATGGAAATTGTCCTTATGAGTTGAGTTGCATTGCCCACACACTTACATGGTCTCACCACGATCCCTCAGAATCTGACTTCATTTGGAAATAAGGTCTTGGAGACGTAATTTGTTACGATGAGTTTGCACCAGAGTACGGTGGACCTAGTCATCTTATATAATCGGTGTCCTTAAGAAAGGGGGAGATCCAGACCCAGTCATGCACACAGAGAGAAGGTCTCGTGAAGATGAGGGCAGAGACTACGGGACGCAGCCAAAAGCCAAGGCAAGCTAAAGACTGCCAGCAAACCGTTGGAACCCGAAAGAGCGTCATGGGCTAGGGTCCCCCTCGCAGACCTCAGAAGGAGCGTCTCCATGCTGCCTCATGTGTGCCTCCAGCGTCTGGCCTGTAGAGCTGTAAGAGGGTACGTTTTCGTTCTCTAAGCTCCCCAGTCTGCGGTACATTTTACAGCAGCTGAGCAAGTGTGCCTGTGGGTCTGTCATTCTGAATGCCTGACTTCTTCCTCATTAAGTAGGGGCAGCGGATACAGGGAGGCTAACATAGCAATAAGGCTATCAAGGGTGTTTTCAACACACGGAAGTTTTTCTCTGCTTCTAACTATTAATACACACTCAGAAAAGACTCTCAGAAAAGTTCCTTTCCCCTGTAGAGTGGAGAAGAACTTGAATCTATGGAATGAAAGATCTATTTGACTAGAAGCCTTGTCTGTGAATTTGACTAATTTTTGTGTTGATTTTTGTTGATACTCATATATATTTTTGTAATAGTTTAATTACACAAAACCTTAAATTTTTAAAGGAAAATACCACAGAAGAAAAGTTTCTTGAGGGGATCATCTCCCAAATCATTCCACCATCTTTTCCCCCCACAACCAGCCCACTAGTACTTCTGGTTTGTGAAAAAAATGAACCAATGTGTAGAGGAAAATGTTACTTAGTTCAATCACAGTTGAATCACAGTTGAATTGGTTGAATTCAATCATCCAATTCCTCTATTCAAAGCTAACAGTCCTTAGTGTAAAAAATCAGTTGAAATATGAAATTGATGTCATTCCAATATTCTCATTAAATATAGCTTTATTTCAGAATGTAAATTGATTTGATACTTTGATTAAGTTTACTAAATTCATTCATTATTTTTTTTAATTAGTTTGGGTGATGAGGTCTATAACTTATTTAGTGTGATACTAAAAATTCAAATTTCAGTGAATTAATCCAATACATTTTGTTTTTGATGCATAGACTCAGTGCCTTTGGTAAACCACTTAAGAACCAATTGAATATTTCATTATGAAGAACAATCATGGCTCCCACTGCAGACAAGCTCTCAGACCAAGACATACTGGTTCTCACTTTCTGAGATAACAGCATAGAACAAACCAAGATGCTCACAGAAAATAAAAGAAGGAAAACCTGTTTCCTCCAAGGAACATTATTTCAAAGCTGTCACTTACTCATATATTGCCACAAATCATTGACAGTTTCAGCTTGGCCATCAAGAACACATTACCTCAATCCACTGTGAGGAGAAAACTGTCAACAATATTGATTACAAATAATTTCATGCCAAGAAAATGCGGAACACTAAATATGAGACACCAAAAAGCCCAACGCGTGTGATTCCAAAGGTACAGTGAAGTCTTCTCAAGTTGTTTTAAAAATGACATGAACTGGTTAATTGAATTCATGTCATTTACCTAAATGATTATTGACCCTTGTTTGTTGGGAGCTAAAGATTACAAGATTACAATGAGACTTATTTTTTTATTGCCAAGCACATCTGTCTTAATATGATTGTTTAAAGCTGTACTTTGAAAATTTATATTAAACAGAAAAATTACTAAAAATTCACATATCCAATTTTTGCTAAATATATAGTACATGCATAATCTTTGTGCTTGCCGGATGGAGCAAGTGGTAAAGAACCCGGCTGCAAATGCAGGAGACATAAGAGACACAGGTTCGATCCTTGGGTCAGGAAGACTCGCTGGAGGAGGGCAGGGCAACCCACTCCAGTATTCTTTCCTGGAGAATCCCACTGACAGAGGAGCATGGTGGGCTACAGTCTATATGGTCGCAAAGAGTTGAACATGACTGAAGCGACTTAGCATGCATGCACATACTTATGTCTTCACTATTGCTAATAGAAATTGTTTAACTGGTTGATAAAACAGCTATTTCAAGGAGTATAAAAGGTTTACAACATTTCATTAAATATCCTAAATAAAAATTCTGCAATGTAACAGGAAGCATATATCAAATATAGAGATAATCCATTGCCTTGTAACAGAAATAGTCTGGTGTAACTTGAATCTCTAATGATGGCAGTATTAGAACTCTATCTGAGAGAAAACCTACAGCAACTGAGTCTATCTTTAATGTTTTAAATATTAACATGTTATACTTGTAATGCTAAAGAAGCTGAAGTTAAAGAGTTCTATGAAGACCTCCAAGACCTTCTAGAACTAACACCCCAAAAATTTGTCCTTTTCATTATAGGGGACTGGAATGAAAAATAGGAAGTCAAGAAGCACCTGGAATAACAGGCAGATTTGGCCTTGGAGTACAGAATGAAGCAGGGAAAAGGCTAAGAGTTCTGCCAAGAGAACACACTGGTCACAGCAAACACCCTCTTCCGACAACATGAGAGAAGACTCGACACATGGACATCACCAGATGGTCAACAATGAAATCAGATTCATTATATTCTTTGCACCAAAGATGGAGAAGCTCTATACAGTCAGCAAAAACAAGCCTGGGAGCTGACTGTGGCTCAGATCATGAACTCCTTATTGCCAAATTCAGACTGAAATTGAAGAAAGTAGGAAAAACCACTAGACCATTCAGGTACGACCTAAATCTAATCCCTTATAAGTATACAGTGGAAGTGAGAAATAGATTCAAGGGATTAGATCTGATAGAGTGCCTGATGAACTATTGACTGAGGTTTGTGACATTGTACAGGAGACAGGGATCAAGACCATCCCCAAGAAAAAGAAATGCAGAAAAGCATAATGGCTGTCTGAGGAGGCCTTACAAATAACTGTGAAAAGAAGAGATGTGAAAAGCAAAGGAGAAAAGGAAAGATATACCCATTTGAATGCAAAGTTCCAAAGAAGAGCAAGGAGAGATAAGAAAGCCTTCCTCAGTGATCAGTGCAAAGAAATAGAGGAAAATAATAGAATGGGAAAGACTAGAGTTCTTTTCAAGAAAATTAGAGATACCAAGGGAACATTTCATACAAAGATGGGCACAATAAAGGACAGAAATAGTATAGACCTTACAGAAGCAGAAGATATTAAGAAGACTTTATAGACAGTGAGAAAGAAAAATGTGTTCAGTAGAAAGCATAGGTCAAATTCTAAGTTTGGCTCCTTTCCTGGGTTAGTAATATGTGGTCTATCAATGTTCTCTCATGATTCTGGGCAGTGGCAGTGATCAGGAGAGTAAACAACCAATACACCTACAACCCTTCCATATCTAGACAAACACTCTGCTTTTCACTTTCAGTACAGTACTCAGTACATTGAGATACTCAGATGTTATCATAAAGTAGGCTTTGTACGAGATGATTTTGACCAAATGTAAGCTAATGTGAATGTTCTGAGCACGTGAAGTCATAATTTTCAGTATGTAAGAGGTATTAAATGCATTTTCGATTTTAGGATATTCTCAACTGATGATAGGCTTATTGGAATGTAACATGAAGGTAAGTCAATGAAGATCTGAAATTAAAAATCAACAGAAATCTACTCACTGGAGATTCCCCCCTTCATACACCATTATTCTAGAATAGTCACCACTATGAACCACTCTCATCTATCCATTTTCCGCCCTGGTAAAGGGCCCATGATAAGCAATGAGGCACAAAATATTATTGCACTCCACCATGAGACTTAGAAATTACTTGAGGTATTCTACGGTGTATTAGAATAGAAGCAATACCATGTATAATATCAGCAACATTAAATAAAAATAAACAGTACCAATCATAAGAAACTGCGGGGATCTCCATGTAGGAGTCACCTGAGTGCTCACAAAAGGAGATAGAATTTAAACAATACTAGTATTATAAGAATTAAAGGAGCTTCCCCGGCAGCTCAGTGGTAAAGATCCACATGCCAATGCATGAGACATGGGCTCAATCCCTGGTTTGGGAAGATCCCACTTGCAGTGGAACAACTAAGCCTGTGTGCCACAACTATTGAGCCTGTGCTCTAGGACCTGGGAGTGAAACCTCCTGAGCCCACATGCTGCAAATACCAAAGCCCCATACACCCTCGAGCTCCTGCTCTTCAGCAAGCAAAGCAACCATAATGAAAAGCCCACACACTACAAATAGAGAATAACCCCCGCTCATCACAAGTAGGGACAAGTTCATGCAGCAACAAAGACCCAGCACAGCCAAAAATAAATGAGGAATTAAAAGAAGAAAGAAGATGTAGAGATGGCTCTGGGGTTTGCAAAATGAAGTTAAATATATGATATTGTAAATAGCAGCTTAGTTTGTTTTGAATAGAAAGACCTGGGCAGAGGAATGGAAGACAGGGGAAGACTGCAGACAGCCTCAACTAACGAACTGTGTGTTGGACTTCAGCTTTTATACCCATGGTAGTCAGACTTCTAATACTTTTACCTAGAGTGATCAGGTATTGAGAAATTGTACAGCCTTTGACTATTGTGGGTCGCAATAAACTGTGGAAAATTCTGAAAGAGATGGGAGTACCAGACCACCTGATCTGCCTCTTGAGAAATTTGTATGTAGGTCAGGAAGCAACAGTTAGAACTGGACATGGAACAACAGACTGGTTCCAAATAGGAAAAGGAGTACCTCAAGTATTGTCACCCTGCTTATTTAACTTCTATGCAGAGTACATCATGAGAAACGCTGGACTGGAAGAAGCACAAGCTGGAATCAAGATTGCCGGGAGAAATATCAATAACTTCAGATATGCAGATGACACCACCCTGATGGCAGAAAGTGAAGAGGAACTAAAAAGCCTCTTGATGAAAGTGAAAGTGGAGAGTGAAAAAGTTGGCTTAAAGCTCAACATTCAGAAAACGAAGATCATGGCATCCGGTCCCATCACTTCATGGCAAATAGATGGGGAAACAGTGGAAACAGTGTCAGACTTTATTTTTCTGGGCTCCAAAATCACTACAGATGGTGACTGCAGCCATGAAATTAAAAGACGCTTACTCCTTGGAAGGAAAGTTATGACCAACCTAGGTAGCATATTCAAAAGCAGAGACATTACTTTGCCAACAAAGGTTCGTCTAGTCAAGGCTATGGCTTTTCCTGTGGTCATGTATAGATGTGCGAGTTCGACTGTGAAGAAGGCTGAGCGCCAAAGAATTGATGCTTTTGAACTGTGGTGTTGGAGAAGACTCTTGAGAGTCCCTTGGACTGCAAGGAGATCCAACCAGTCCATTCTGAAGGAGATCAGCCCTGGGATTTCTTTGGAAGGAATGATGCTAAAGCTGAAACTCCAGTACTTTGGCCACCTCATGCAAAGAGTTGACTCATTGGAAAAGACTCTGATGCTGGGAGGGATTGGGGGCAAGAGGAGAAGGGGACGACAGAGGATGAGATGGCTGGATGGCACCACCGACTTGAGGGACCTGAGTCTGAGTGAACTCCAGGAGTTGGTGATGGACAGGGACACCTGGAGTGCTGCAATTCATGGGGTCGCAAAGAGTCAGACACGACTGAGCGACTGATCTGATCTGATCTGATAGCACATTTAAAAATCATACCCGGAACCCAATCAGGGCACATTTTTCAAACCAGCAAAAAAGTGATCAGCGTTCCATAACTTTGCAACTCCTCTCTTCTCTCAGAGATCCAAGGATGGTTTGCACGTCTCTGCTTATAGAGACAAATGAACATCGAAGGTTTAGGACATGTCTCTGTGTGCTTGATGGGATTTCGGGTGATATTCAAAAAGGGCTCAGAAATAATATTATAAAGAAAGATTAAGGATGTGTTGGACTAAAAGAGATAAGAATAAGGATTCTGATTTAATATAACAAAAATCCATTTAATTATCCTGGGGTGCTGAAATGGGAAATTGAGAAGAAAGTCATAAATTCTCAACAGTCCTTTAACAATGGTGTTAAGTGAAGTATAAGACCAATTTGAAATTGAGATCCATTAACACAATTCTGAAAGATGGAATAGTGAGTAATTCTTGATAACCTAATATTTAGAGATAAATATTTCATCCAATTAGTTGCTTAAAAAGTGGTGACCGTGGAGCTCCATTTATAGAAACAACATATGCTAAAAATAGGGTAGCAAGAAGCTTGCATCAAGGTATAAAATACCTTAAAAAATATATTTTAATGTTGCAATGGTATCAACTAAATAAATGGAAGAAAATGTTTGGAGAAAAACGACCACCAGCATTCTCTAGACTACAAAATCAAAACTGCATTTTCAAGAAGAAAATAATTATTTCAGTGCTTAGGCACTTTGCCCATATCTGCGCTAAATACATTTTATCTTGAATATTTCCTGAATGTGAAAATTGCTTGCAAGGATATAAAATAGATGTAGGAATAGAGTCAACACATTGTTACTAAAATAATTGAAATTATTATATATATATGTATATAATTTAATATATATTTTTTGTCATTTAGTTGCTATGTCTGACTCTTGCGATCCCATGGACTATAGCCCAGCATTCTCCTCTGTCCACAGGATTTCCCAGGCAATAACACTGGAGTGGCTTGCCATTTCCACCTCCAGCGGATACTCCTGACCCAGGGGTCAAGCCCATATCTCCTGCATTGGCAGGCAGATTCTTTACCACTGTGCCCCCTGAGAAGCCATAAAGGATACATTATGTTTTCCCAAAGAACAAAACTGGGATGGGGTCATCTTGGGTTCTATTACTAGGGTCATTTGGAGGAGGAAGGAAACCCAGCAGCAGGAAGCTACATTTTTTGGCTCATTTTGGCTGTTATGTGGCGAGTGGACTGTGACAGAGAACCTGGAAACAGCCAGACTAGGGAGAACGCTTCAGGGGTCCAGCCTGGCAGTGTTACAGGAGTTAAGGGGTAGTCAGACTGCATACTTAAAGAACGGTGTTCAGTTGTTGGTAAGTGAGCAAAAGAGAGGGGTCAAAGATGAAATTACAGGAACTCCCCTGGTGGTTCGATAGTTAAGATTCTGTGCTCCCAACACAGGGGGCATGGGTTTGATCCCTGGTTGGGGAAGTAAGATTCCACATGCTTCATGTCAGAGCCAGAAAAAAAAAACAAAACCAAAAAAAAAAAATGAAACCATAGATTCTGGGTTATTTAATGGAGGCTTCATTTATTTAAAAAGAAAACTGTGTTGAAACATGTAAAATATCATGTAAGAAACGAGTTGCCAGTCCAGGTTCGATGCACGATACTGGATGCTTGGGGCTGGTGCACTGGGATGACCCAGAGGGATGGTATGGGGAGGGAGGAGGGAGGTGGGTTCAGGATGGGGAACACATGTATACCTGTGGCGGATTCATTTTGATATTTGGCAAAACTAATACAATTATGTAAAGTTTAAAAATAAAATAAAATTAGAAAAAAAAAAGGAGGAAAAAAAAAAAAAAAGAAAAAGAAAACTGTGGGATGAGCAGGTTTGAGGAGAAAAAAAATAAAAATGCATTTCTGGACTTACTATGTTTGTTATATTTATTATAATCACAACCACAGTCATGGGGCATACATTTAATTCTATTCAGTTTTCTCCTCAATTAATGGCAAGATCACTTGGATTGATAGCCATAGATGTTAGTTTTTTGAATAAATGAAATCCCTGAAAAATAATTGATTCTATGACTGTATGAAAAAGAGTTTTAAAATGTTTAGGAGTTGTTTGTGTGTGTTCTACTTTGTTATTTATTGGTTAGGACTAGACTAAGGTACCTGCGTGCATTCTGTTGTTTGTGTTCTTTAAAGCTTAATATGGAACGTTTAAGTAATGCACAATTACAATCTTTTCCAGACTCCATGAAACTCAGTTGCTGTGTGGAAGACACACTGAGAGGTAATTGGTGGCATGGAAACAAGAGGTGATGATAATTACCCCAGCTCGACAGGAACTCAAGCCTACAAGCCGTAGGACTCTGGTGACTGACATTAAAAGCTCTCAGTAACATGCCCATTTCCTGCCACTGAGACATGCAGTGACTCCTTCCGATTCCAAGCCCCCAAGAAGCAGAAGCTGAGGTAGGATTAAATGAGCAAGACTTTTATTAGAGAAAGTGCCTCTGAGGAACCATACGGGGAGGGACTGGGAGAGTACAGTGCAATCCTGAATGAAGGAGAGACATGGGAAAGCACGTTACATGCAGTCTAAAGAAGTTTCTAAAGAAAAAGCAAGAGAGTTCCAGAAAAACACCTACTTCTGCTTTATTGACTATGCCAAAGCCTTTGACTGTGTGGATCACAACAAACTGTGGAAAATTCTTCAGGAGATGGAAATACCAGACCACGCGACCTGTGTCTTGAGAAATCTGATTGCAGGTCAAGAAGCAACAGTTAGAACTGAACCTGGAATAACAGACTTGTTCCGTATTGGGAAAGGAGTACATCAAGGCTGTATATTGTCACCCTGCTTATATAACTTATACACAGAGTGCATCATGAGAAATGAAAGGGCTGGATGAAACACAATCTGGAATTAAGATTGCTGGGAGAAATATCAATAACCTCAGATATGCAGATGACACCACCCTTATGGCTGAAAGCAAAGAAGAACTAAAGAGCCTCTTGATGAAAGTGAAAGAGGAGACTGAAAAAGTTGGCTTAAAGCTCAACATTCAGAAAACGAAGATCATGGCATCTGGTCCCATCACTTCATGGCAAATAGATCAGGAAACAATGGAAAGAGTGAGAAACTTTATATTCTTGGGCTCCAAAATCACTGCAGATGGTGACTGCAGCCACGAAATCAAAAGACTCTTGCTCCTTGGAAGGAAAGTTATGACCAACCTAGACAGCATATTAAAAAGCAGAGACATTCTTTTTCCAAAAAAAGTTTGCCTAGTCATAGCTATAGTTTATCCAGTAGTCATGTATGGATGTGAGAGTTAGCTGAGCACTGAAGAATTGATGCTTTTGAATTGTCATGTTGGAGAAGACTCTTGAGAGTTCCTTGGACTGCAAAGAGATCCAACCAGTCCATCCTAGAGGAAATCAGTCCTGAATATTCATTGGAAGGACTGATGCTGAAGCTGAAACTCCAGTACTTTGGCCATCTGATATGAAGAACTGACTCATTGGAAAAGACCCTGAAGCTTGGAATGATTGAAGGCAGGAGAAGGGCACCACAGAGGATGAGATGGTTGGATGGCATCACCTATGCAATGGTCATGAGTTTGAGTAAGTTCTGGGAGGTGGTGATGGACATGGAAGCCTGGTGTCCTGCAGTCCATATGGTCACAAAGAGTTGGACACAACTGAGCGACTGAATTGAACTGAAAGAAATTTCAGCAAGGCCTTCATGAAATGCTAGCCAAGATCAGTGGTCAGAGTTGTCCCCTGTCTCCCAGAAATGTGTCCGCCTTAGGACATACTTCCAATACTCCATTCTTTAGTAAAAACAGACAGCCTTGGTATAAATGCAATGATGGCTTTCAAATTTCAGTAGCTGAGGCCCTTGGACAAAGATCTCCAGAAGCTATACAGCAAAGCATGACCCAAAGATGGATTTATATTGAGCATATGCAAGAGATACTTTCTGTAGATCAAGTCAATTGTCCATCAGAAAGACACTGACAAAGGTAGCTCCCATCATCAATTAGAGTTAATTGTCAAGAACTAATATTAGCAAAGTAAGAATTTCAAATAAACGTACATTCAAGTCTGTTTGGGCTGTCATAAAAATGTCATAAACAAATATTTCTGTCTCCCAGTTACAGAGGCTAATTCTAAGATCAAGGGACTGCCAGATTTGGTATTTTGTGAGAATCTACTTAATCATTCAAGGCTGACTTTTCTTAGTGAACTTGCATAAGGCGGCTTTCTCCAGCATTCCTTTAAAAGGGCACTAATTCCATTTTTAAGGGCTCCACCCTTATGACCAAATCACCTCTCCAAAGCTCGACCACCTAAGACCATCCCCTTGAAGATTAAGATTTCTAGATATGAATTTTGAGGAGATACATTCAATATACAGCAATTATTCACATGGATTATGTTGAATGTATCTGTGCATTCTCTGTTGATATTCAGAAGCCCAGGCCAACTGGAAATCATTTGGATCAAGGATAAAACAACAACAACACTAATAATAGAGACAATGTTAGGTTTGGGGGCTTCAAGGTGTACTTCTTAGGAAATTACATCAATTTGTTTATGGGATGAACTCTGCATGATCATAAATATTGTACAGAGGACACAGTTGAAACAGAGAGAGTTTACATAAAATCTCTGAAGTTACATAGCTAGTTCCCAAATCAGGTATCCCAACTCAAAAAGAAGAAAAAAAAAAAAGACTCTCAACCACTATGGTATCTTGGTATCTTTGGAGTTTTAGACAACTCAGAAATGATCCATATAAATGATTTACTATAAAGTGAAGTGAGCCTCTTGATGAAAGTGAAAGAGGAGAGTGAAAAAGTTGGCTTAAAACTCAACATTCAGAAAACTAAGATCATGGCATCTGGTCCCATCACTTCATGGCAAATAGATAGGGAAATAAAAGAAACAGTAAGAGAATTTATATTTTGGGGCTCCAAAATCACTGCAGATGATGATTGTAGCCAGGAAATTAAAAGACACTTGCTCCTAGAAAAAAAGCTATGACCAACCTAGACAGCATATTAAAAAGCAGAGACATTACTTTGCCAATAAAGATCTGTCTAGTCAAAGCTACGGTTTTTCCAGTAGTCATGTATGGGTGTGAAATTTGCACTATAAAGAAAGCTGAGCACTGAAGAACTGATGCTTCTGAACTGTGGTGTTGGAGAAGACTCCTGAGAGTCTCTTGGAATGCAAGGAGATCCAACCAGTCCATCCTAAAGGAAAGCAATCCTGAATATTCATTGGAAGGACTGATGTTGAAGCTAAAACTCCAATTCTTTGGCCACCTGATGTGAAGAACTGACTCATTGGAAAAGACCCTGATGCTGGGAATGATTGAAGGCGGGAGGAGAAGGGGACGACAGAGGATGAGATGGTTGGATGGTATCACTGACTTGATGGCCATGAATTTGAGTAATCTCTGGGAGTTGTTGATGGACAGGAAGCCATGGGCTACAGTCCATGGGATCACAAAGAGTTGGATACGACTGAATGACTGAGCTGACTGAAAGTGAAGTGAAGTGACAGTCATTCAGTCATGTCTGACTCTTTGCAATACCATGGGCAATAGCCCGCCAGTCTTTTCTGTCCATGGAAGTCTCCAGGCAAGAATACTGGGGTGGGTTGCCATTCCCTTCTCCAGGGGATCTTCCTGACCTAGGGATCAAACCTGGGTCTCCTGCACTGCAGGCAGATTCTTTACCATCCGAGCCAAAACTGTGTCCTTAATATGACTACTCAATTTTTTTTCTTTTTAATTTTGTTTTCTTTTTTAATTTCTTGGCCACCCTGTGTGGCATGCAGAATCTTATTCCTCCAACTAGGGATTGAACCCATGCCCCCTGCATTGGGAGCATAGCGTCTTAACCACTGGATCACCAGAGAAGTCTCTACTCAAATCATTTTGACTGCAGCAAATACAGTGAATAATTATTTTTCAATTTCAAAATGTGGAGTTTTGTAGCAAAGTATTCTCAAAATATCCAACACCATATCTCTTAGAGGAATAAAAATCAAATATTCCAATAAGCACAGTAGAGCCCAAGTGAAAAGAGGATTTTTGAGGAATTGCCTAATATCAAATTGGTTTGGCACATCATTGGGATGTAGCTTTGAAAATGATTTATCAATAGTAATACCATTCACTGATTATGATGAGTATTAATTTCAAAGTGTTATCAAAATGTGAGTTATTCTTTACCAATCTGTTAACAAAATGACAATAAAAGCACTATACCCAAGGAACTTCTTACATCCTGTGTAATTGTAATGCTTTTTATGCTGGACATTTCAGTTACCATTGATCTTTGCTCTGAAAGCTTTACATACCTTTAGGAAGTCCATGGAAGAGTGTTAAGTATGAGTCCCCCAAAGTGCTACCATTAATTAAGTAGCTTCTATTTTAACAGGAAAAAAAAAGCTAGAAATATGACCACAGATGCTGAAGCTGAAGCTCCAATACTTTGGCCACCTGATGTGAAGAAAAGATCCCGATGCTGAGAAAGATTGAGGGCAGGAGGAGAAGGGGATGACAAGAGGATGAGATGGTTGGATGGCATCATTGACATAATGGACATGAGTTTGAGTAAACACCGGGACATAGTGAAGGACAGGGAAGCCTGGCGTGCTGCCGTCCATGGGGTCACAAAGAGTTGAACATGGCTGAGTGACTGAACAACCAAAAGAAATTATCAATGTGATCATCAAAGTAGTGGAGATATAAAAACCAAAACTTGGAAGCAAAGTTATGACCAATCTAGATAGTATATTGAAAAGCAGAGACATTACTTTGCCAACAAAGATGCGTCTAGTCAAGGCTATGGTTTTTCCAGTAGTCATGCATGGATATGAGAGTTGGACTGTGAAGAAAGCTGAGCACCAAAGAATTGATGCTTTTGAACTGTGGTGTTGGAGAAGACTCTTGAGAGTCCCTTGGACTGCAAGGAGATCCAACCAGTCCATTCTAAAGGAGATCAGTCCTGGGTGTTCTTTGGAAGGAATGATGCTAAAGCTGAAACTCCAGTACTTTGGCCACCTCCTGCGAAGAGTTGACTCATTGAAAAAGACCCTGATGCTGGGAGGGATTGGGGGCAGGAGGAGAAGGGGACGACAGAGGATGAGATGGCTGGATGGCATCACCGACTCGATGGATGTGAGTCTGAGTGAACTCCGGGTTTGGTGATGGACAGGGAGGCCTGGCGTGCTGCAGTTCATGGGGTTGCAAAGAGTCAGACACAACTGAGCAACTGAACTGAAACTGAACTGAAGAAGCCAAGTAACTAGCCCAAATACACCACTGCTGGAGGCAAATTTTGAACCTCACAGTCTGACACCAAAGAGCATGCCATTGTCCTTTGCCTGCTTTGAGGGACACCTTCCATTTCTCTTGTCCCCCAAGACATCCAGTTTCTATACACAGAAGAGACTGAATGCAAATTTGTTGAGTGAAGGCAAACAGGCATAGTCCTTGTTTCTGCAGGATGAAATATCACAGGAATGGAAATCTCATTTTAAAAATAAAAGAGAATTTTCAGCTTCTGACATTACTCCATGTCAAGGTTAAAGAATTGCAGAAAAATTAATAGAGTCAAGATAAGAAGGAAAGAAAGGAGATGTATGGTGCTGATTCTGGAAAATATAATCCATAAATGTCTACCTCTAACAATATCAAAGGTAACATATAGTTATGAGTTGAATTTGCACCACTGCCCCACCCCCCAAAAAAAAAGATATCTTGAAGTGTTAACCCCTAGTATCTCTGAATGCAATGTTATTGAGAAATAGGATCCTTACCCAGGGGCTATGCTAACCTTCTGTGTATCATTCCAGTTTTAGTAAATATGCTTCAGGGCAGGGATACACAGACGTAGAAAATGGGACTTGTGGACACTATTAGGGAAGAAGATGGTGGGACGAGTGGAGAAGGTAGAACTGACATATACACTATCATGTATAAAATAGATAGCTAGTTTGAAGCTGCAAAGAATAAAATCAATCAGATTTCAGTATTGACCCTCTGCTGATGCCAATGTGCAGAGTCTTCTCTTGTGAAGACTACTTAAATAGTCTTTTGTGAAGATATAGTCAAAGCTATGGTTTTTCCAGTTGTCATGTACGGTTGTGAAAGCTGGACTATAGAGAAAGCTGAGCACCGAAGAATTGATGCTTTTGAACTGTGGTGTTGGAGAAGACTCTTGAGAGTCCCTTGGACTGCAAGGAGATCCAACCAGTCCATCCTAAAGGAAATCAGTCCTGAATATTCATTGGAAGGACTGATGCTGAAGCTGAAACTCCAATACTTTGGCCACCTGGTGCAAAGAACTGACTTCTTGGAAAAGATCCTGATGCTGGGAAAGATTAAAGGGAAGAGGAGAAAGGAATGACAGAGGATGAGATGGTTGGATGGCATCACCGGCTCAATGTACATGAATCTGAGTCAACTCTGGGAGTTGGTTATGGACAGGGAGGCCATGGGGTCGCAAAGAGTCAGACAGGACTGAGCAACTGAACTGAACTGAGTTGGAAGCTGCTATATAACACAGGGAGTCCAGCTGGGTACTCTGTGATGACCTAGAGGTTTGTGATGGAGGAGGGAGAGGCTCAGCTGGGAGGGGATATATGTATACATATAGCTGATTCACATTGTTGTATAGCAGAAACCAACACAACATTGGAAAGCAATTTCCTCCAATTAAAATATACATTTAGAAAAAGCATGAAATAGGGTCTTTAAAAGTTCATGAAGTTAAAGTGAGGTCATTACTGTGGTTTGTAATCCACTCTGCTATGACTAGTGTCCTTGTTAAAGGGGAAATTTGCACACAAAACAAGCATACACAGACAGATGTAGATGTGACCACACAGTGAGAATATGTCTATAGGCTCAAGATCACCTGAAACTCTCAGAAACTAGGATACAGGCTTGGGGTAAATTGTTGCCCATCACTTTCTGAAGGAACCAACCCTTCTGACACCTCAATTTTGGACTAGCATCCAGAACTATGAAACAATTCATTTTCATTATTTAAGCCACCCAATCTGTGTACTTTAATACAACAGTCCTAGAGCTGGTGGGCTGCAGTCCATGGGGTCGCTAGAGTCAGACACGACTGAGCGACTTCACTTTCACTTCTCACTTTCATGCACTGGAGAAGGAAATGGCAACCCACTCCAGTGTTCTTGCCTGGAGAATCCCAGGGACGGGGGAGCCTGGTGGGCTGCCGTCTATGGGGTTGCACAGAGTCGGACACGACAAGCGACTTAGCAGCAGCAGCAGCAGCAGGAAACTAATAGAGTTTAGTTGATACAGAATCCTTTCCTCCCAGTTTCAAAATGGTGAGTAATAATTCTTTCACTCACAGGCCAAGTGAATCTCAGATCCTCAATTAGTATGAGGCTGAATCGAATGACTTCTTTAAGGAAGAAATCCACAAAAAAGAAAGAAGGAAAGAAATCTGTATGTGTTGGTGTTTTTTTCCTCCTTGTTTGCTTATATTAGCACTACTTTCTTTACCCTAGAGCCTTCAAAGGAACTCACCTTGTATTTATCCAATGAAAACAAGTTGTTGTTTGGTTCATTCAAATGGCCACTTTGGGAGTAAGGAAAGAGAATGTGCTTGGGTTTGTTCTTCTAAGTGAGTATTTGAAAAATTAAAACAAAAAGGAAGAAGAAGAATGATTATGTAGCCTTGAGAAGACACAACTGGTTTGATAAAACTCTTAATGAAGTCTGAACTAGCATTATGAAGCTGTCTTTAAAATAAATTGTATGTTCCCTTTTAAAATACAAGTAACAAGGGACTTCTCTGTTGGCCAAGTAGTTAATTGCACACTCTCAAAACAGAGGACATGGGTTTGCTCTTTGGTGGGGGAACTAAGATCCCCCCTCCACACACACACACAAAAACAACGACAAAAGCAAAATAAATAAATAAATAAATATACAAGTAACAAAATCTTTAAAAAGAAAGAAATTAAGCAAACTCAGCAAAGTGGCTATTTGAAGAATGATATTTCCCCACCCATATATGTAAAACTTTGCCTCACAAATCCTATTGCCTAGCTGTAGCTTCTTGGAAAAAAGTAGCTAGGAAACACTTTAATAAAAGCAAGCTTCAGACTTGGACAACAACATGCTATACCCCAAACCAAGCATGTTTCAAAAGCAGATGATAACTATTCTTTTTCTGTATGCCCACCAATAATACTGCTGAAGTGCTAGGATTATTTAAGTGGGAATCAAATTAATTTTTATTAATCCTCGTCACTATGGTTGCATAATGTCTGGATTAGAATGTCTGGTGTGTGACAATGTCTTTCCTCTTCCAGTGGCAATCAGAAGTGTGAAAATAAACCTTACGCTTTAAAAGTAACGTCGAGTTTGAAAAAAAAAATAGATATACTCATCTGAACCAAAATAAGAGGGGAAAAAGGCTTTCCAGGAGAAAAAATATACACTATGTCAGAGTTCTAGACGTGTTCTTTTCTGTTAATATATTCACTGCTATATGTCAGGGCTGTGAAAATAGGCGGCAAAACAAGAAGGCAGGTGGCCAAATGCATACAGAGGAATTTTATAAATGTGTTCATTTGCATTTTTTGATAAGATCTCTTTAGAGCTTAATTAATACCTTTAAAATTACTTCCTAGAATGATCTGTGCATAGGCCCAATTGAAATTGCCACTAGGTGCTAATTAGTAAGTGAGGTCAAGTCCCATAATAAATAAATAAATGCAAACACAAACACCTCCCAACGAGGACTGGTGCCTGCCATTCCAATGTTTTCCTTTGCTGATGTGGTTTAGTCTGGATCCCTCTAAATGAATTCTCTGCTATAAGACCCCCACTCACCAAATCTAACCCATTTTATGGTGCCAAATTCAATGAAGCACCACAGTGTTTAATCAGGCTTCACAAAAGTTTGATTTGCATCCGGATCTCTGACTCCCGGAACTTGTAGCTTGACACCTTAGCATACACTAGGGTCTGGCTGGATTGCCAGGTCTCATTCCAACTTGGCTCCCAAGTTGAAGTTATTAAACAGCCTCTCCTAAGATCTTAACATCTTCCATAATATTATTTTGTTCTTCAGCTGCTAAGTCGTGTCTGATACTTTGCAACCCCGTGGAGTGCAGTATGCCAGGCTTCCCTGTCCTTCACCATCTCCTGGAGTACTTACCCCATAGCTAAAATGTTAGGCATCCATATGTATATGTCCATAGAGATGGTTATCTTTTTAGATATAGCCATAGACATTGACACAGATATCAATGTGAAATTAAATACAGATCTGTTTTATGTGTCAGGAAGTATACGGGATCTAGAAAACACATGAGTGGAAAAAAAGAGCTTTCTAGAAATAATGGAAGAAACCAATAGTAAATAGGTAGATATAACATCACTTTTCATTTGCCCAGAATTTCAGAATTTAAGACATAAGGATTCAAGCATTATAATAAAACCCAGGAGTGATTTTTCAAATCCTTTTCCTGTTGCTTTGTGTTTTTAATAATTTTGTTGAAGTTGATGTCATGTCTCCCTGTGGGAGGAGAGGACAGAATGTACATGGTGTGACTTCTCTTCAGATACGCTCTGGTCTGTAATATCTCAGCACAGCTGGAGCAACTAAGGGGAATGCTTTCCCATCTGACCACTCTGATCTGGGTAATTTCAGTCTATTCTAAACTCGTGGAATGTACTCTACCTGAAGTTCATTATTAGCTTCATCAGAGGAATCACATTTTGTGAACTGCCTGCCTACAGCACCCTAATCTGTTGGGAAAAGTCATTTAACAGTCATGATTTTCCTGATCACCTGAAAGATCTTAATTTTTGAATTCAGATTAAGATTTCCTCATTATTTTAAGGTTTTTCCTACAAATTAAATCAAGTAACCTTAAAGCTATCCAATGTGATTTCTCTATTTTGTATTAAGTATTTAACTGACATTTTTCGAGTGTCGGTTTTTTTTGTACTTACTGCATTGCAAGCATAGGAGCTTTCTTTAGATCTGAATGAGACTGACGACGTTAAAATGATTGGATTCTTCACCATTTTGCTGTCAGTTAATCTTACATTGCCCTAAGAGCAGGCATAAACCATTTACTTCATATTTTCTCATAGTGATTGATCTATTACCCTAGAACTTTGAACTTGGAATTGCATGATCAGCCTGCTCAGTACCACAGGGTCTCAAAATCATGTCCTATGGACAAGTCATTGATCCAACTAAAATGAAAAACTGCAGTGTAGCCAAGGTCTAATCACTCCCAAACGTGTCAGGATTTTCAGAATGTTTTTCATGAGGAAATAAAAAGCTGCAGAGGATATCAAAGAGCTTTTTGAGCAGTGTGCCACACACCTAATAACTCAGCTGCTTGCTCTTCAGTTGAGATGAGAAAATGCTAATGTTTACGTAAACCAAGTCCACACAGAATGATAAGCAGTAGTCCACAAAATGGCTAGAAAGTGAAAACTTAAGGCAGATAATTGGAGGAGTCTTTCTATTTTTTAGCTACTTATGACTATCAAAAGCATTCTGGTACATATGAACTTGCTATGGGAATTTAAAAATCAACTTTCATAGGAATTTTGTACACAATTGTAATTTTTTATTTAGTTGATTCAACACTTCATTCTGACCCACTCTTTGATTTGCAAAAGTCAGATACTTAATGTGAGGAGTTACACCACTTAGTAAATAATGCTGCTTTGATTTATTTAAAATTAACCCATATTTCTCTATATCTCAAAGTCAAGGTCTAGACAGTGGAGGTGGAAAACGACATTAGAAAATGATTTAAAAGTACATGTGTAGAATCCTATCTTCCTTGTGACTCTTTTTCTCAGAATATGAAGAAATTGGCATCATTTTTTTTTTTCATCATGTAGTTTGTCCTTAACTGTTTGTTGTTCTGTTTCACAGACTTCCTCCTAAACTTCTGGAAAGGAAGTAAATTATGTATGAGTATAAAGAAAGAACATTTGTAGTCAAAACGAAATTAATTGCATTTTCAGATTATGACTGTTTAATTTGGGGGAGGAAGCAAAACAATAGCCAAAATCTTCTAAAATCAGCATTAACTAATCTTCATAGATTTTTCCATATATGTTTTAGGTCTTATTTTTATTTCTTATGGTTCTAGTTCATAGCAATTATAGATTTAAAATATATTTTACCCTTGTGACTATATTTGTAAGTTTCTTAAGATTTGAAAATATAGGAAAACCAATAGGTAAAGTTATTAGTACCTAAGTTTGAACCATATAGTGTAAAAATTTCAATACTATAATAATATTGAGGGGCAAAATCTTGATTTAAGACATTATTTTAAAAAAAGTAGAAGCTAACACAATATTGTAAAGCAACAATGTGTGTGTGTTAGTTGCTGAGTCGTGTGCGACTCTTTGTGACCCCATGAACTGTAGCCCGTCAGTCTCTTCTGTCCATGTGATTCTCCAGGCAAGACTGAAGTGAAGTGAAGTGAAGTCGCTCAGTCGTGTGGACTCCATGGACTGTAGCCCACCAGGCTCCTCCATCCATGGGATTTTCCAGGCAAGAATACTGAAGTGGATTGCCGTTCCCTTCTCCAGAGAATCTTCCTGACCCAGGGATCGAATCCAGGTCTCCTGCATTGCAGGCAGATTCTTTACCATCTGAACTACAGGGAAGATCTCTCCAATAAAAAGTAATTTAAAAAATCTATCCTTTGTAAAAAGCTGATTTGTACATGAAGTTGTAATTGATGAATATTAACTGGGAATCTATTGTAGAATTAACATGATGGTAAACACTGAAAATGGCTATTGAATAAGATTCCTGTCCCTAGCAGGCTCCTATCTTATATGCTAGCAGGGGTTGATAAACATAAAGTAGTTTCAAAAAGCAATAAAAAGATAAATGCTGTAATAGTTAGGTATTAGAGAACTTAGAAAAGCCATAGCAACTTAAATACAGCACAGTTAAAGACATCTGAGGGTGTAAAAACAGAATTGTATAATGGATGTAAACCTTAGGCTGTGTCTTGAAGAATTAATAAAACTCCTAGGAGTATTTTTTCACTTTCATGCATTGGAGAAGGAAATGGCAACTCACTCTAGTGTTCTTGCCTGGAGAACCCCAGGGACGGGGGAGCCTGGTGGGCTGCCGTCTATGAGATCGCACAGAGTCGGACACGACTGAAGCAACTTAGCAGCAGCAGCAGGAGTATTTCTGACCCCTTCCAGGGCCGGAAACGGGGCTCTTGTCGGACACTGGGAAATGAATTGTCCAAGGAGACACTCGTGCTCACAAAGCAAGAGATTTTATTGAGAAAGGGCACCCGGGTGGCGAACAGTAGGGTAAGGGAACCCAGGACTGATCTGCCACGTGGCTAGCAGTCTCAGGTTTTATGGTGATGGGATTAGTTTCTGGGTTGTCTTTAGTCAATCATTCTGACTCAGAGTCCTTCCTGGTGGGGCACACCTTGTTCAGCCAAGATGGATGCCAGCGAGAAGGATTCTGGGAGGTGGTGGGACAGGTGGTGTCTCCTTTTGACCTTTCCCAAATTCTTCAGTTTGGTGGTGGCTTATTAGTTCCGTGTTCCTTATCAGGACCTCTTGTCGTAAAACAATGGATACAAATGGTTACTATGGTGCCTGGCCAGGGTGGGCGGTTTCAATCAGTGTGCTTCCCCTAACAGTACCACAAATTTTGGCAGTTTTAAATAACCACATAATATAAGGAAAGGCATTATTAGCTCTCAATAATATGTGGGTATATTTCTCTTTTACACAAAATATAGAGAAAATTTTACATAAAACTCCAATGACTGAAACTCTTGTGAAGTCACTATTCTTCTAATTATCTCAGTTCAGGCAATTGCAGTTCTTGAGTAAAATGTTTTTATTTTCTTTGTTGTCTTATGTACAATTTGAGTCACAGGAGAAGGAAGGTCTCCAGCTTCAGGCACAAAGGTTTGAATAAAAATCTACTGCTTAATGGATAGTGGACAATCTATTTATCTCTCTGATTAGGTGACAATTTTTCACCATTTGCCTGCTTATTAAAATGCAGGTAATAATAGTGACTCTTCCTGGCTTTTGTGAGTTTTTAAGCACAATTCTTGACCCACATTAAGCCATCAATTACTATTATTAGCATTATCATCACCATCTTATTACCACCATCACTATTTTTATGATAATTACTTAGGAAGAGAACATTATGTTAATATGAACGAATTGAGTAAGAAAAAAAACCTTATTTCTAGAAATAGCAAAGTCAACTAGTCTTTCATTTCCGAAAGAAATCAGTCATGACAGAATAGGTTCTTGTTGCCTATCATTTATTTTTTTCAAATAAATATTTTCACATGAAAATTTTATTCAAAATTTGTCTCTTTTTCTTTTGTCCTTTTGGACTATTCTTCAAGTACTTATAAAAATTGCCAAATGCCTTTATTTTACCAAGGAGATAATTCATTTTTGGAGACCTACATTATTGCCATTTATATAAATATCTTGAACAACAAGTCTTTCTGTAAGTTATGGTTGATGACACATTATCTCTAATAATAAAATTAAAGAACAATATAAACTGAAATCACATTTTTTTGCTTTGTTTTGGAAATGACCACTATCCCTTCTTTTTTAACATCACTGGAACAGAATATTAAGTGCTGGCAGGAGAAATAACACCTTTCTTAAAGATCAAGTAGGTAGTTTTAGTTTGGAAGAAAGAACAGTGAACTCATTGCCAGAAAACATATTTAAACCCCAAATCTGTCTCTTACACACTGGAAACTTCAATCATTCAATGAATTTCTTTGTACGTCTTCTCTAAATTGACAGTCTTACCATTTGTTTTTGTTGCAAGAACACACTGATATAAAATACTCTGCTAACTGAGCTCACATCTACAAACCTAAGGTAACATTACAAATTGATACAGAAGTTATTATCATTTAAGATTCAATTCCTGGGTCTGGAAGATCCCCTGGAGAAGGAAATGGCAACCCACTCCAGTTTTCTTGCCTGGGAAATCCCATGGACAGAGGAGCCTGGCGGGCTACAGTCTAGGGGGTCACAAAGAGTCCAAGAGACCAATACTTTTACTTACTGTTGTCATTTAAACTGATGAAAAATGCCTCCTGGTCAATTTAAGGGGAGAATATATTTTCTAGCAATGGAAAACTTTCCTTTCCTCCACTCCAGAAACAATAGCTAATTCATAATGATTATGTGAAATGTCTATGTCAGAAGCCAGTGCTACTTAAAAGCTGAATTGGTGTGTGTGTGTGTGTGTGTGTGTGTGTAGAGAGAGAGAGAAACGGAGAGATTTAGATTTGTAAAATAATTTCTGGTTCTGTACTGCTTTCATTCTTTAAATGCTATCTGCATTTGCTGTTAATGGCATATAAAAATCAAGCCAAACTCCACGGTTCTTATTTGCATCAGCCCTTCTTTGGCGTAGGGACTGTAACACCGTTGGGACTGGAGTTCTCTGTCGTGCCCAGAATCCTTCCGCAATGAGAGCGTCTTTCATCTTCCCTCGCATCTGCAGTTCTCACCTTCCACCTTTGCAGGCACTATGTAATTATCATGTCCGCGGACCACTTTTCATTTCTCCATCAGCTTTGACAAGAAGATGGACCCTCTCGCTACAGACTACATGTCATTGTTCATGAAGCACTTGCCCAACAGGAACTTAAATATTAATTGTGAAAAAACGGCATGGGGTAAGGATCTTTGATGAACTAAAATTACTGTTGTGCCGTGATGTGAAGGGCCTTTAATTTTGCCATCTGGGTCTAATTGACAGAGAATGACTAAGAATTGTAGCCTGGAGAATTGGTGAACTTTGCATATGAACAATTAGCTAGAAAAAGAGCAAGGTAGTTTGGAAAATTGTATCTCTGAAAACGAGGTGTCTGCATACCTTCGGATTATGCTGCCAGTATTCCATCAACCAGACACACTTCTTGCACTGAACGGTAGCTCGGACTGCAATTAAGATGAGTGTCCGTGCGGTGGACCTAAATACACAGATTTCAGTTTTCTCTAGAAGCCAAAATCCATGTCACGTGATCTGTCAGTGTTTTCCCTGCCCCCGGTTTTCCTAACACTTCCTATTACAACAAGGATATCATTTTTCCAGATTTCTGACATGAGATATAAATATCTGAGACATTTGATTTAGTAGATATTTATCTCTAACACAAAAAATAAAGAGAAGTGATTATAAGTATTTATATTTTTTAGTCAAAATTAGTTGATTCTGGGTTTAGTCATAAGATCAGTTTTTATTTTTAAAAAACATACCCAGGAGAACTGGATTAAAATAAACCTTTTATGCTTTAAAAGCAATTAATATACTAGAACAACTTGTAAGAAGAGAGCTGTTCACCTGCCATTAACCAAGTATCAATCTGTTTACACATTTCATTATCTTTTTTCTTTCAAATCAGCTTGCTTAGGCTGTATTTTTTTCATGTGGATTTCTTTCATTGGAAAATCAATGACAAAATTTGTTTTTCTTATAAACATTAGCTACAAGAAGTGGCTTTTAAAAAATAAATTATTGATATTTTTGACCATTACACTTAAAAATTAGTGTTGGATGTTTACTGTTTTTAAAAAATAGGATTTTAAGCATGAAGGTTTGTTGTTCAGTCGCTAAGTTGCGTCCGACTCTTTGTGACACCATGGACTGCAGTATGCCAGGATCCCCTTGTCCTTCATGAAAGTTACATATGAGAAAATACTATACCGGATGGATTTTAACATTAGATACAATGAATTAACCAATTAGATACAATGAATGTTATAATTGTAAGTCTAACAGATACCTTAGATGTCACCTCCCCTAACCCTCGCTTTCTAAAGATAAAAGGATGGAGACCCTAGGGTTATGTAAGTTAGTATCTTAGATGCCTCCAGAATCTATCTATTGACATCAAACACTCAACCCACTGAAAGAAATCGAGAGGAATTACAAGTACCATCCCAATGTATGACTTACAGCTTCAAGATCAAGATCAGAGACACTTTATGGAAAAAATGTAGAAAAACTATATAAAAATCTGTTTGGAGCCTCCATTAGAGGTTTAAGGGAAACTGAAAATATCAGCTAACCTTGAACATTGCAAATTTTAATGGGGTGAGGAAAAAAGCACATTTTAGGAGGAAATGCATTGATGTTTCCTATATAAAATATATTTGAAAGAAGGAAAATAGTTATTAAGACAGCTGTTTTTGATAATTTCTTGAGAAGCTTCATAATATATGAATGAGCAAAATTGGTTTTGGCAATCTTGATAGCTAAATAAGATTTTCAATCATTATTCATCCCTTTGGCATCTTATTCAGCATCGCTTGTATATCGTGGTAAAATGTATGTTTCTGTGATTTATTTTATCAGTTCTGTGCTTCTGTTAAAGTCTTAAAATAGTGTTAGCATTGATTTTAGATGGAAAATACACATTTAGGGGAATGGTATGATATGCCACTGCCTTTGTTTCTGGCTGTGATAATGGTTTACATGTGTCAAAAACAGTCACTTTAAAAACAATAAAAGTTTTTTGGAAAATCCATACAGGCTGCCTAAGAGTTATGCCAAAACATATTTCTTTTTCATCAGGATATGAAAATCAAACATTTTCACTGAGTCATTCAACTGTAGATAGCTGAAGCACCAGAGGTTGTTGAAATTTTCTCCCTCTTGAGTTAGTCTGTGATCAAAAGGAACCTGCCAGCATCACTCCTTCTTAATCACATGTAGTTAATTAGAATAATGTGTATCTTGGGAAAAAGAGGTGCTGGCCTGTACTTGGAATAGGCTTCATTGGAAACATATCTAAGTGAAGGCGATAAATAGACCATACAGACAGTTGAATGCTTTTCCAATTGTATTGTTGCTACGTTAAAAAAAAAAAAAATCAGTGTATTTCTCCTGAGCCACAAGCTGCTCTCCATCTGATTTCTGTACACTACTATTAACCAGTAATGAGATATTCCATACACTGATATCGAGCTTCTATTTCTCTTTATGCCTGCCAAAACATTCCTTTTTAATAACACCCTAAAACAGGTCCTTCCTGTCTCTTCTCTTATATAAATGTATTCTTGTTCCTTTGTTTTATTAACATCATCAGTGCTGTCTCCTAGGTAAAAGATTCATTACTTGGCTGTGATTCACAGAATTGGAGCAGTAACTAAATTACCAAGGGAATATATCAAAAAATCAGCTGTTGTTATATTACTGATCAGATTCTTTAAAAGAGGAAATAAAGAAACACTCTTTGATATAGAAGCATGCCTAAAGGCCAGGAGAAAGCAGCTCGTCCTTTTTAAGAAGTGGAGAGAAAGAGAGGCTAGGCCGAATTGAGAGCCTGAGACTGACTCAGGCACACTATGGTTACTATGTATAAAAATGCAAGTAATGAAAACCTACTCACAGCACAGGGAATGCTCTGGGGTGACCTAAATGGAAGGAAAATCCCAATCAGAGGGGCTGCATGTATAGGTGTAGCTGATTCACTTTGCTGAACAGTAGAAACTAACACAACACAGTAAAGCAGCTATGCCAATAAAAACTTTAAAAACATAAATAAAAATCAAATAATTAATACAGAAACAAAAAGAAGGGATACACTACAGAGTGTCAATAGGCAACAAACTAATGCCTACTTAATGCCGAGAAATGGGTCTGACTTTATCCTGATGCTCCCTTTTTAGTGAATATCTCTTTGTTGCTCATTAATTAAATTTGGGTTAGCTATATTTCTGTTTTCCCTCAATAACTGATGACTGCGAAGGGAGAATCAAAACCTCACTGCTAATTAAATTTGTGATTGTGAGTTGCAGTCTTTGAAGTCTTCTTTTCCAGAATGCTGTTCCTGAGACCATGTTTGTCCCCCCCACCCCCGCCCCCACCAGCTTCTTTCAAAAGCTCCATACCTCTCAAATGGCATTATACAGCAAAGATTTATCAAAACATAATGAACCACTGGCAATGATAATTTTGAGACAAAGATTACAAATAATCCAATTGGGTGTGCCCAAAAACCAATTACAAACATAACCATGGTAATAAAAATAGTAATAAAGATAAAATTGGAGAATGTTAACAGTTAAACAGGAATCCTTGCTTTGTGACTTGATTAAGCATCCATCTCTTTCTTGCACTTTTTTTTCCTCTTTTATGATCAAGTCCCACTTGATTATGAAGCCTACTCTCAGCTTGTCTGGATCTGTTTCATTCCGCAGACATATCCGTTTCCTCTAATTGTTTCAGTTGAGGTCTGCATTCTCTGAGCTTGGAGATTACCAGCGATACTGATCAGAAAATATAAGACTGTCTCATGTCAGGACTGATGTATTTGGGGAAACATGTATATCTATTTTTTTTCAACGTATTGTAACTCTGGTCCTCAAATATATTGATACTTCAGTTAGCCAGAAAGGGATTTATTCCAGTAATATCTTTAATTACACATCAAGCCAGATAGAGTAAATTCATTGAGATACAATGGTCAGCATGTAGCTTCATCCTGGAATTCTAAGATCCATGGCTGAATCACCAGGAACATGATATTAATAATCTTGCATTAAGCCAGGATGAACACCCAAACTATTACCACTAATAACAATTAAGGGTTGTAGGAAACATATTGAGTTCATTTTTTCGTTTCATTGCCATTACACTTGTTCTTAAGCTCACCCACCCATTTTTTTTTTTTTAATGAAGAGGTTTTGTTTAATTTTGAAATAATTGGTGGAAGAAACGTGGATTTGTTTTTTAACCTCAAGGTAAATAGAGACTTTCTATCTGAGCTCATATGTAAATATGATACACTATAATTTAAAACAAAGTTACAAAAAACAAATGCAAATGTTAAGTATGATAGGCTAGTTTGGAAGATGTGACTCAAGCCAACAAGAATTACAGAGTTTAGACATATTTGTTTGACTTTGGATTTTGTCACAGTGAACATGCTGCTGTCACTTCATTTTTCTAACACTCAGGTTTTAGGTCAAACTGCATTAACTACTCCTTAGATTTGTTTAGAAAGTATATAAAATCACACATGCAAAGCTAGTAGCACAGTATCTGGCATAAGATAGGTGTTTAGTGTGTGGTAGCTATTTAAGATTCAGTCATTGTGAGTTGTTGAATGAAAAATATTTTAACAGAATGCATTTAAAACAACACCAAAAATTGAGGAATATTCTAGTATATTTAACTGTATCTCCATAATTCTGTGCTTTTTCCCATATATCCTGTTACAGAATTTCCACGGAATTAGCAGCAGTGTGCGTAATACAAATACACAAATAATTCTCTGTCTGTTCCTCCCATCAGAAAGAAAAAGAAAAAATTGTGAAAGTAATTTGAAGTGCATCTAAATAAGTTGCTTTGGTTAAAATGATAAATCATATTCTCAACATATGATAGTTGTTTTCTTTTCCTAATAATCAAATGGATTTTTAAACTTTTTATACTTACTATTGTATTTATTTGTAAAAGTATTTTCTATAAGTTGTGCTGTAAAAATCTAACTGGATTACTTTTCTCCAATTTGTCCATTTTTCTCAGTTTTCTCTCCACATTGCTAGGTATGTTTTTCTCTTCCAAATTTCAAGTTCAAATGCATGCTAGAGTATCTTCTATTTATTATATTTCAGGTATCTGTCTATAATGGTTTGCATAAATACTGTATATTTCAAAATATTTTAATTTTCTAAGATGTCAACATCTGATTGACCAGATGTACTTATTTATCTTCTTGTGAGGCACACGTATACACATTACTCAACCGCAGAAGAACAAAGCTGTACCATGTACAGAGATGTGTATGGACCTAGTTGACAGTCATAAAGAGTAAGTCAGAAAGAGAAAAACAAATATCATATATTCATGCATATATGCTAAATTTAGAGAAATGATACAGATGTACTTATTTGCAAAGAAAAACTGGAGACACAATTGTAGAGAACAAACTTATGGACCCCAGGAGGGCTAGGAGGGGTGAACGAACTGGGGGGACTGTGATTGACACAACTGTACCGTTGATGCTCTGTATAATAGACTACTAAGGAGAACCTACTGGAGAGCACAGGGAACTCTATTCTGTGGCAATCTAAATGTAGGTACTTATTTTTTTTTAATTTACTTTACTTTTTAAAAAATTGAATATTATCTCAACCAATCTTCAAAAAAGCATTCATCATGGAGCCACATTTGTGATGCCCTAGGCATCTGGATAGATGTTGTAAAAAGAGGGAGCAGACATATTTAGAGGAAGCTGAGACTACTGCAGGAAATGCTGGCCTCTGCTTCACAGGGGTCCACGGAAGTCCTTGCCTGAAATCGGAGCCGAGTTGCGCCTGCTTCCCCTGGTGCCCTGCGTGGTCCAGGGCTCTGGGAACATCACCATCTTCACCCTCATTTTCTCTTCTGTCATCAGCCACCCTTGTGGTTCCACGCTGGAACTTAAAGAGGGGCTGTTCCGTTGCTTTTCTTTGTGTTGTGGCCGGTGCTGGGGAACCTCTGCACGCATACTCGTGTGCCGAACAAGAAGCTTTCATCATCTTCGTTGTGTAATTTTTGACATTATCACAGAAAGTAAACGTTTTTCTTTTAGTTGGGTAGTCTGTGTAAATTGCTTGTTTATTTATTTGTTTTTTTTTAGCAGAGGTGGAGAGATACAGGACCTCCGGAGGGCAGTTTTGAACCTTGCGGATCTGAAAAGGAAAACCTATTCCTGTCATCACTCACCGAAGGAGGACACTGGGGGGGGGGCAGCCGCCACGCCGGGTCTTTCATTAGGTGCGGACTGAAAGGCCGGTGAGCGTCCTTGCAGTGATTTGGGAGTTTTGAAATTTACTTCCAACCACTTAAAACCCTTTGTATCTGGATTATACATCCAGAAGTGCTCATTTAGAAGAGATTTGCGTCTATAAGCCACATAAAAATTAAGGGAATTAAAACTAAGCTGAACCATTTCCTGTTTCATCTTGATGATGATCTTTTGCCTTTACTTGCTGTTTCCGCATATTCTGACTGCTGGATTCTTTAGATTTGTTTTCTAATACTGGTGTGAAAAATGTATACACTTTATGGATTTTTGAATGTCATATTTTGTCAAACGTGAGAGGTATACATTTTCACAATTTGATATATCTTGACTCTGGTTGTGAATTGCAAATCAGACCACCACAGATAGGACTCGGTGTTTATTGTTTTGCGTTGATATGCAGGAGTTACAGCTAAAGGTAAAATTTTTAGGGTTAGGGTTCAGGGTTAAGGTTAGGTTAAGGTATTAGGTGCTCATTTTTAACTGAGCTGTGGAGTTTTAGTTCCACAGGTACGGATTTAATTGCCAATGAAATTATATTTACAAAAATTACATCATGTAATAGTATTAAAATAAAAAAGGTACTATGTCCACAGGGAAGAATGGAACACCAGAGTGTAAATTCAGTGTAAGTGAAGAACATATTAATCAGTGGATAAATGATTACAATTTCATGTTTTCTTGCAAAGTGACAAGAGTATGCTTTATGAGACCTAGGGAAGTAAGGTATCTGAAAGTTTGAAAGTCCTCTGCATTGCAGTTGCATTAGGAGTGCATGTTCCACCTGCAGTACAGGAGGTGCAGGTTCGATTCCTGGGTCAGGAAGATCCCTCGGAGGAGGAAATGACAACCATGCCAGTATTCTTGCCTGAAAAATTCCATGAACAGAGCAGCTGCAGTCCATGCAATTGCAAAGAGTTGGACAAGCCTGACCAACTGAGTATGCACGCACGCAGGATTGCACGTAGCGCTGCAGACAGTGAAGCTGAAGTTGATGTCAGGACAAATGGCCAAACAGCTAGGAATAGGTGAAAAATCAAAGTAAAGAGATGCTGGTGTGACAGATCTATACATCAAGGGAGGCTCTTGTTAAGGTGTCGAACATCAATTTGCCAGAAATTTTCTGCTGATGTTGAACAGAAAACCACAGCAGCACATTCTTTTAAGAAATGCTGCCTCACTAGTGCTCTTGTCAGCACAGAGCACAGGATTGGGTGAAAAAAGATGCTGATTTATGCTGAGTTAAGAGCGACTCAGAAGTCTTGGACTCTGAATATGAAGTAACATCAAACTTAAGTTTACATCACTTTTTTTTCTTGTGTGTGTGCAGAAGAGTGATAGAAAAATGTTTAAATTTTCAGAGAATAATATACAATATACAGCCTTGATGTATTCCTTTCCAGATTTAGAACCAGTCTGTTGTTCCATGTCCAGTTCTAACTGTTGCTTCCTGATCTGCATACAGGTTTCTCAGGAGGCAGGTCAGGTGGTCTGGTATTCCCATCTCTTTCAGAATTTTCCACAGTTTATTGTGATCCACACAGTCAAAGGCTTTGGCATAGTCAAGAAAGCAGATGTTTTTCTGGAACTCTCTTGCTTTTCCAACGATCCATTGGGTGTTGGCAATTTGATCTCTGGTTCCTCTGCCTTTTTTTAATCCAGCTTGAACTGTAAAGTTCACAGTTCACATACTGTTGAAGCTTGACTTGGAGAATTTTGAGCATTACTTTGCTAGTGTGTGAGATGAGTGTAATTGTGCAGTAGTTTGAGCATTCTTTGGCATTGCCTTTCTTTGGGATTGGAATGAAATCCAATCCTTTTTTTCCAGTCCTGTGGCCACTGCTGAGCTTTTCCAGTCCTGTGGCCTTTTCCAGTCCTGTGGCCACTGCTGAGCTTTCCATATTTGCTGGCATATTGAGTGCAGCACTTTCAACAGCATCATCTTTTAGGTTTTGAAATAGCTCAACTGGAATTCCATCACCTCCGTTAGCTTTGTTTGTAGTGATGCTTCTTAAGGCCCACTTGACTTCACATTCCAGGATGTCTGGCTCTAGGTGAATGATGTCTGAGCCTATATCATGCTGTCCTTGAAAGCCACTTTAATAATCTTTTTAAAAATTTTCTAAGCAATGAATAGATTTTAGAAATAGGGAAAAGGGAAATCAAGACAATGAGCTGGTAAAGATGAGATAGAAGATGATTTTGATAATGGTTTAAGATCACTAATTTTGATTATTAAGAAGGGAGGCCCTAGACATTTTCAGAGTGGAAAAAACAAGGAATGAGTCAGTTTGGGATTTATCAGTATTGAAGTGAAAAAAAAAAATTCTGTTATCAACACCGAAATGTTTTGGTCTCTCTAGTGTTTGAAAATAAACACCTGGGTAGACAATTGAAACTTGATGTCTTGCATGGTGATAGACATTTTGAAAAATAATCTAGACGTACCTACTACATTAGAAGCTGCCCATACCATACAATGTAATATTGCATTCCTATGAATCTACATTGGAAAAGTTTGTGGACTGGGATATTGTATAGAAACATTCATAGAAGCATGGCTTATGACAGTGAAATATTGGGAAGGACTTGAATGATCATCCACAAGTTGTGGGAAAATGTGCAGTACACATCAATTAACATTAATTACAGCTACCACACTCTACATATCTAGCTGGAGTTTCTTCACTGAGTAGTGTTCATCTGGGAATTTTATATTTATTTATGCACTAAAATGTCCACTCATGTTTTTTATAATTTTAAGTATACATGCTTCATTTAGTGATATATATGTTAATTATATGTACAAACAAAATGAATATACATACAAAAATGTACAAAATTCATAAGCATATTGATATCAAATAGCACTAAAACTAAGAAATGTCCAAGAACTATGTGAACAAATATTTTGATGCCCTGTGCCCATTTTATTGGCACAAAAATGGGCTTCCCTGGTGGCCCAGTGGTAGAGAATCTGCCTGCTGATGCAGGAGATACAGTTGGATCCCCGGATTGGGAAAATCCCCTGGAGAAGGCAATGGCAACCCGCTCCAGTATTCTTGCCTGAGAAATCCCATGCACAGAGAAGCCTGGTGGGCTACAGTTCATAGGGTCGCAAAAGAGTCAGATTTGACTTAGGGGCCACACAACAACAATTGGTACAAAAATGCCTTAAACAAGAGAAAAGGCTTATTGTGATGCTGATTAGGATGATGCTTAACATCATGGAATAATTTCTCCCTTTTTTAACTTACGAGTTTAACAGTATCTTGAAAATCATTAACAGGGATTCTTTTTAACTGCACAATTTGATTTTAAATTTATCTGGAAGAATAGGAACAGACAAAGATACCGAGGGAAACTCTAGGAAAAAAAATAGGGAGTAATCACTACAACTTGCAGAAATTGAAACATATTGTATAGACTATATTCATTTTAAAGAATCAGAAAATAAGTCCAAAAATAAAATTATCAAAATACTAAATATGTAAGAAAATTGTTATCAACATTTGGAGCAAGGACATCTCTTCTCCTAAGGTTCAACTGAAAACTCATGGAAAAAATATTTGATAAATTTAAATTTTACCATTTAAAATTCTTAATGGGGAGGAAACATCAAAAGAAGCAAAGTCAAAATACAAATGACAGGTTGGAAAATCTGTTTTCTTCCAATATCACATCAAAGAGCTAATCTTCCTGAAATATATGCAGTCAGTATTGGTGCATAATAAAGGATCAACAGCCACTCAGTAGAATAAGTAATAAATGCAGTTAAGGCTTCCTTGGTGGCTCAGTGGCAAAGAACCTGCCTGCCAATGCAGGAGACACAGGTTCAGTCTTTGGGTCAGAAAATCCCCTGGAGAATAAATGTCTATCCACTCTAGTAGTCTTGCCTGGGAAATCCCTTGGACAGAGGAACCTGATGCACTACAGTCCATGGGCTCGCCAAAGAGTCAGACATGAAGTAGTGACTAAGTATGCACACACACGCACAATACAATTACCTCTTAAGTGCTGTAAAAGGTAACTAGACTTATTTGTAAGAATAACACAGATTATATCGCACACTGAGGAAAGGTCTAAAAGCTTAATAAAATAGTCCTGAAGCAGGCATTGGCCCATATTTTAACTGCATGGAAAGCCAGTTGGCAGTATCTATGAAAATTGGGGTGCGTGTGAACAGTAGCCAAAAACAGCACCCCAAAATAAGACTATAGGAGCTCAGGACATGCCACCCCAAATAGGATGGTTTGCCATACCGATTATTTTGAGCTGCCCTTGGAAAAGAGCAAAGGAAGTGAGAGATGTACTCTGAACTCCTCTTAGCCTAGAGACAGATCCTATGGAAGGAACTCTGCTGTCATAAATTCCCTCCCTGGGAGTTTCTCAACCGGGGAACATTGACTGGTTACAGGAGAGGAGACGAGAAGTTAGTCAAGCCCACACCCAGACAAGCTTTGTCACCAAGGATCGTTCTTCCCCTCCGCTTTCGTAAGGGATCCATTCATCTTTACAAATCACATAATCTCCCCAAAGAGGCCAAGGCCCCTCTCCCTTTTCCCCATTAAGACGGCAGATCAGCTTTCATTTCCTTCCTTTTTTCTTCTCTCCTTCCTTATGTTACTCCTTCAGTCTCTCCTCCCTTCCCCTCATTCTTCTCTTACTCTTTTAGTTCATTTCACCAACGACTATCTAGTTGAAAAGCAAAACACGTGTAGCACTACTAAATCTTGTTTTCACTACATTGTAGTATGGGAAAGTTAAAACTCACTGATTCCAGAATCGGGTTAGATGTCATTTGTGGGTTTTATTCTTCTGTGATGTGTTACAATTTCTTCTATCTGTGGATATATTAGTGGAAGTTTAAAAGCAGAATATTTGAACAAGGAAAACTTGTTGCATTCTCAAAGACCTAATCCTTAAATTGAAACTACAAAATGTAGTATGATTTTAAAATATTATTTTGACCTTTAAATACAGCCAATTTCTCTTTGAATTGAATAGTAATAATAGGTATTTGAGTTTATACTTTTCACAAGTGTATTAATGACAGTTATATTTTGACATCATATATATGCTTCTTTGGAGAAGGCAATGGCACCCCACTCCAGTACTCTTGCCTAGAAAATCCCATGGGCGGGGAGGAGCCTGGTAAGCTGCAGTCCATGGGGTCGTTAAGAGTCGGACATGACTGAGTGACTTCACTTTCACTTTTCACTTTCATGCGTTCGAGAAGGAAATGGCAGTCCACTCCAGTGTTCTTGCCTGGAGAATCCCAGGGACGGGGAGCCTGGTGGGCTGCCGTCATGGGGTCACAGAGGGTCGGACACGACTGAAGTGACTTAGCAGCAGCAGCAGCAGCATACCCTTCTTTTCTATCAAAAACTATTTTGTAAAAAATACCATTTGACTTAAATAAAATTAAACAAAAAACTTAGCATTTAGCATTTTTTAAAAGTAGAAAAGTGAAATCAGCCTATTTAAAAAATCAGGTTATGTTCAAGTCATACTCCCACATCTTATATATTCTATTTCCATTCTCCATCATTCTGCCTACCTCATGTACACACACACACAAACACACACACAGAGCCAAAGTCAGAGAAAGACAGAGATTTCTATGTCATGAAGAAAAATAGTGAGATTTGTTTCAACATTAAGATGCCACCATCAATACTTTAAAAAGACATTATGCATAGGCTGATATTTTTATTAAAAATTTTTAAGACTGTAAAACATTAAAATTATTGATTTGTGGTTCTTCTGAAATTAAACTAGCAAGTATCCCTGTGTACCTGATAGGCTATTGATTTCCTTCAGAAAGATTTAAAGAAATGTGATAGAACCGAAAGATCTATGGGAAACTAAATTGTGCTTAGCACATTGTCTCATAATCGAAGGCTTTTTTTGTTCCATTAGCATTTTCTTAACTATATGTATCTTCTTTTATTAAAAACATTCTCATGATTAAGTGACTATGAAATAAATATTTGATTATTATAATATTGCTGAATATTGGTCATAAAAATATATTAAGAAAAATCAGCATATTTAAGAAGACAAGGCACTAAAAGTTCTTTTTACCTGAAAGTTTATCATTATTTTTTAGTTTCTGACTACAGTGCTAGGTGCCTGTGCTTTTCCTCAACCGTATCATTTTCATCATATATTTCAAGTCTGCAGAAAAACAATTCCTCTCTACAAATATTTCCAATTTCATTCATCCTTACAGTCATTCGTTATACCCCCAAACCTGTGTTGTTGTAAGTAGACCTTCCATGATTTGTTACATGCAAGACAGAGAAGAAAGCTCAGTCCTGAATTTCAAATATTTATGGTTCAAGGGAGCATCTGGGGGTCGGGGGGTGGGGGGCATGGTTTCAGCACAGGAACTGCTCGTTAAATGCTTGCTACTCACCTTTCCATGCTGTGCGTTGTCTGCATCTCAGTACTTTTAAACCTAGGACCAAAAATGAGAAGGCGACAGCTACTGGATAATTTTAAGAAAGACATTTGGGGCAGAGAAACAGTTGATTTGAAGATCCTAAGAAGTGAAAGCGTTTAGCATTTTTGACAGTCTTTAAGAAATCAAAGAGCCATGCTGAGATTATCAGGGTATGTTCTTGTGTGACCTTTATGGTCACAGGTGGGGAATAAGGTCCTCACTTTACAATAATTTAATATTCACTGAAGTATATTAAGGAGTAGTGATAAGAAAGGAAGGAAACAGAATTAGTGAATGAACTATAGACGCAGTTACAAATACCATGCTCAGTCACTTCAGGTGTGTCCAGCTCTTTGTGACCCTATGGACTGTAGCCCGCCAGGCTCCTCTGTCCATGGGATTTCCCAGGCAAGAATGCTGGAGTGGGTTGCCATTTCCTTCTCCAGGGGTCTTCCTGAACAGGGATTGAACCCGGGTCTTGCACTGCTCCTGTACTGCAGGGAGATTCTTTAGCCCTGGGCCACCAGGGAAGCCCACAAATGCAGTTGTGTCCGGTTTTCAGAGTGCTGGTCCATCCTAGGGAAGAAATATGACTGAGCCACTAAAAGTGATTTTGACCTGATAAAATAATTATAACGTATTTTAAAGGACAGAGTACAAATACTTGCATTATTTTCACCAAGTAACCTTTCAAAAATAAGAACATGAAGAATATATTCATTTTGATGGGATATGAAACACATACTTTGGTCTATATGGGCACAGTATAAATAATGACTGAATGAGTGAGTGAATTAGGCAGTGCGAGTAAGACCATCTATTCTTATACTAAACAAGAGTTTAAACATCTTCATCTGTACAAATATGTGTGTGCGTGTGTGCGTGTGTGTGTGTATGTGGTTAGAGAACATTCCAAAGAACTGAAAATGATGTTTATTTATGTTTGTTTTAAAATCTTTCTACTGTAAATGTTTTAAGTTATTAGATGTGCATGATAAACTATCATTTTAAATTATGTTTTCAATATATTTTCTACTCATTTTCTGAAAGAGTCAATTCCTGAGCAGGTTGATAAGAAGTCCGGGGTCCCAAGGAGGAGAAAGGGGTCTGGAATTCTCAAGGAGGAGGAAATGACATTTTTTTTTTCCTCTACATTCCTTAGTCTTAGTCACATAAAATGTTTTTTAATTTAAGCCCAGAACTGATGATTTCACAACAAACAACTCAGTTTAAACTCTGTACTAAGGATCATGTAACAACAGTGTATCCTGCTTGAGGACAGTTTCTCCTTCCTGAAAACCTTCTGGCTAATCCTGTTATCTTAAAATGTAAATTGCAGGAGTGGGTCTAGTAAGATCTTCACAACATTGAGACATTCTTTTGATTTATTGCAATAGCTAATTTTAAAAAAGTATATAATTCCCTTGCTTAGACTAGGGATGGGGGCACTCTCCATCCCCCTTCTGATGTCTATGTCAGAAGCTTTCTTTGTCCCTTTGCACTTTAATAAAACTCTGCTACACAAAAGCTCTTGAGTGATCAAGCCTGATCCCTGGTCCTGAAGCTAAATCTTCTTGGAGATACCTGTGGCAGATTCATTTTGATATTTGGCAAAACTAATACAATTATGTAAAGTTTAAAAATAAAATAAAATTAAAAAAATAATAATAAATAAAAATATACCCATCCCTAGGGGAAAAAAAAAAAATGAATCAAACACCTTTCAGTGTGAGCTATCATTTCTAAGACAATATCCTGTCTCCAACCATATAGGCAATAGGTTCAAGCTATCTTTATAGTATGCCCTAAATTGTTACATACTTTAATTAAATTGATTCATCATATTTCAGGCATAAATTTGTGCTTTGCAATTTGATACATAATTAGGTGAATTTACTACTTACTTGTGCATACTTTGCAGGAACAACATAAATATATTAACATTAGTAATTTTGAAATGAGGATCCTTGCTTTCGTCCTGACATTACCTTAAATCTCAAGATGCTAGGCAAAAAAGACTTCCTTGATAAGTAAGTTTAAAAAATTCTAGACCAAATAAAATTGAAAAGCTCATGCCTGTGTGTTGCTCTTTTTGCTGAGGCTCCCCAGGGCTGTGCACTAGGAGAGGAATAATGTGAAATATTTTTTTCCACAATTATCTTGATACTATAGTTAATCTGAATATGAATTATCCATATAATTTCCTGCAAGTGATGGGCTAAAGAATACACATGGGAACTGTGTTCTTGCTCTGAGAGTTAGGTAAAGCAACATGGTACAATGGCCTCCTCACTGAAACACACGTTAGAAGATTCCTATTCTAGTTCTGACCACTTGAAAACGTTTAGACTTGTGAGCCAGGTCATTTAAACTATCTAGTCCTCTATTTACTTAGCTATAACAATATACAGCTAACATCCTATCTTTCTTGCACTGATAGACCTTATAAAATGAAGATATCTAAATTCTACAAAGGGGTTTCCCTGATAGTTCAGTTGATAAAGAATCCGCCTGCAATGCAGGAGATCCCGGTTCAATTCCTGGGTCTAGAAGATATGCTGGAGAACGGATAGGCTACCCACTCCAGTATCCTGGCCTGGAGAAGTCCATTGACTGTATAGATTTGCAGTTCTACAAAAATTGCATCTAATTATTAATTTTAAGGGCTACCCAGGTGGCGCTAGTAGTAAAGAACCTGCTTGCCAATTCAGGAGACTTAAGTTGCTGCTGCTGCTGCTAAGTCGCTTCAGTTGTGTCTAACTCTGTGCGACCCCAGAGACGGCAGCCCACCAGGCTCCCCTGGCCCTGGGACTCTCCAGGCAAGAACACTGGAGTGGGTTGCCGTTTCCTTCTCCAATGCATGAAAGTGAAAAGTGCAAGTGAAGTCGCCCAGTCGTGTCCGACTCCTAGCGACCCCATGGACTGCAGCCTACCACGCTCCTCCGTCCATGGGATTTGCCAGGCAAGAGTACTGGAGTGGGGTGCCATTGCCTTCTCTGAGGAGACTTAAGAGATTGGGGTTTAATCCCTGGATCTGGAAGTGTCTGTAGGGTCACAAAGAATCAGACACCCCTGAAGTGACTTAGCATGCACACACACAGACCTTGCAGTTACTAATCTCTTTCTTCAGAAGTTACAGTATATAGTATATTGCCTGCTATATTTGAAAACTCTGAAGTGTGATACCTTTATAATGTTTAACTTAAGGGAAAATATAGAAATAATCTCTCTCCATTGGTAAAACAGTACCAAAAATCCTGAATTCCTTAAAAGAGAGGTAAATATCAAACATCATATTTTTAATATGTGTTGCTATCTTACAAAATTGTCTTGGTACTTTTACCAATATGTTGTAACAAAAATGGTTTTACGACTTATTTTGTTCTCTGAAAATACTAGGATGTCATTGACTTTTTTTAAACTGGCAAACCTATCACTTTATCCTCTCTGTTTTGGAATTTATTTTCCTGTTTTCAGTAGCTTTGTCTAGTGTTTGGTAATATTTGCTATTTTCCTCAGATAATTTTATTCAGGCAATTGGGAGGATTTAATGATAGCATGAAAGGGTGGTCTTAAGGAATCCTCTTCACTGTCTTTACAGAAACTCGACATTTTTGCATTTTTTCCCTGGTACCTGCTAATTCCCACCCCATGACTTGGTTGAGACCCTATGGCATAAAGTTCTAGATCCACCACTCAGGATGCTAATGAAAACACCAGATATGGAAGCAAATATTTTGTCTATGAAGATTCTTTTTCTTTGATTTTAAAGTGTGAGGTTTTGCAACTTTATGGTTATATTTAATATTGCTGTTATTTAATTCCTTTAATTATGGTTCAGTCCACTTATGTATCAAAAGTCTCTCATTTAAATGTGAATTTGAACTTAAATGCCAAATATGTAAAATTTCAAACTTTTCGTAATAGAGAATTTAACATATGCTCTGTTCTCTTTAGCTGTATTTTTATTATTCCCCTTAGAATTTCAGTTATCGTTATTATTAAAATCAGTTTAAACACAAGCACAAACTGAATTATTTTGCTCTTAGGTGGTTTGTTGTACAATTCAGCTGTTCGTTTAAAATTGCCATTATTGAATTCAGTCACATTAGAATTAGCAGAAGCTTTGAATGTTTCTTTTATATGTTAACATATTTCAGCTTTCAAGGGACTAAAGCAGGAGCATAAATCTAGTGTTTAACTGGTAGAGTTAATGTGATCAAATTGTAAAGCCAATTGACTTAATTATCAAATGTTTGTTTGCTGGGTAATCAGAGTAAGGAGAGGTTTATTTTGAAACTCCATCAGAACCTAGACAACAATGTTGCCATTCCATGTATTAGAAAGAGTTCACACGTGTGGAGGAGAGAAAAACAGAACAACCCGCAGTGACTTCGGAGACTTCAAATGGGACCGACACCGGGAACCAGGATGAAACTGTGCTGGTCAGAGGGCAGAGTTGGTGGGTGGAGGAAAGGGCTAGGGATCAATTAGGAGATCACAAGGCATTACATCTAGGCTTGGAGTTTTTCATCTTTACTGAAGAACATATTTAGTTATTACTTCTGACCTTGGGGTTATAGTGTGCCAATTATTTCCATTCGTTCATTTTGTAATATTCGCTATGATTGACTATATAATAGGAAAATGTTAGATTTTCAACTATGTAGAGGAATAGATGTTCTTTACTTCTTTAAGAAGTTCTGAAAGATTATAAAAGGTTAAATGTGATTACACTTGAGTTTAAATAAATGCAGATTCTGTATTTAGAAGAAATGTAGTGTGACATAACACCCTGATGCAAGACGAAAGGTGGAACCTATTAATGTCAATTATTAGGACTATCTACAAGGTACCACACTGTCTTATGCCGTTTTCACTTACACGTTTAACAGTAGGAGATGCGTATTCAATAAAGAATGGGGATTCCTTTTGGTCACTAGTAACTGATTAATGTACTTCATCCACTGAAGTCATCTGGAGTTTTTCAGATGTCTGTTGTGATTCTAGAATTCCTTATATTAAAACAAACAAAGTTCATAGAGCAAATAGTTTAACAGCAAGTCAAATGTTCCTGAAGTATAAAGGTGCTAGGCAATGTATGCCTTAGAAAACCCTCTGATTACAACTGATATAAGTTTTAAAAATAACCAGACTTTAATAGACTAATTGTGAAAGATTAGTCTATTTATCTGAGCTTGTTAAACACTGCAGTAGACTGGAACCAATTAAATAAATAACTCTAATTCTATATTATTAACTTCAAAAGTCCCTAGTTCCCATCATTGCAGTGCTATGATAGGTAATTTTTTTTTCAAAGCACAATTCTTTTCCCCCACAAAAGGAAGTGTAATTGGCACATTTTTGAGTGAGTCTACATATATCAGACTAAATATGGTCAATTGAATTTGCCATATTAGCCCCAAGGATAAATAGAGCAAAATATCAAATTAAAGTTTTGTCTTTTAGGTGCAGGTCAAACTTTATCCAGATAAACTATTTCAATGTATTTAACTCACCACGTTAGAATAAATGATCTATATGGTTTCCAAAGATGATTTTCTTTAAATCATGTTTAATAACTTAATTTAAAATATGTTCCTGACCTCACCACCACAGAATCCCATAAGAATTCAAAAGTTCAAAAATAGTACAGAAAGAAAAATGAAAACAGAGCACTAGTCACAGACTCTGCATCATTGCTCAGAATATGCGTCTGATACAAATGTGAGGCTTGTTCAGCTATTAGGACATTCACTGTTGCCTAAACAGTGTGAACACTAACATTTTTATCTCAGAACTAATTGAGAACTCAGAGGTTAAATTCCAGAACTGAACTTTCTCTACTCTGTCTTGGTTAAGCTAGAAAACAGTAAATATACTACTAATATCTTAAAATGAGGATTTAAAAGAAAATGATTTCCATGAGAAATATTTGTTAATTATTTGAATGATGCGGTTTGATATTAAATATTAAGACAAATGTCCTTTACAGATGACTAATATGATAGTAACTAAAATGTTCCTAGAATTGAGTTAAAAAGAAAATTTGGATATTTGTTGCCTATATTTACTTTTCAAAATCTGGTCTCCCTAACCTTCTCTCTCTCTCTCTCATCCATCTCACAAATGTGAATTTCAGAGCTGCTTTTCCATAAGTTCTGATGACAAATACATTTTAGTTGAAATTCTTCCTTCCCAGGGAAATTTTGCAAATCAGAAATTAAAAGAAAAGTTTCTGGACATTATAGTTAAAAGCAAGGGCTTTTTCTGATACTTCTTTCATCTCTTTTTATCCACCTGAATTAGATTCCAGATCCAACTGTGATAATGTCGAACCATGTTCATCCATGTGTCAGAAGCTAACATTGCTTCATTGAAAATTTCTTTCAAGGCTCCTATGTCCTTTGCTATAGAGTATTTTATTTTTGAAAAAAATTAAAATTAAAAAAAAAAGGAGAGAGAGAGAGATAATTTGACTATTAAATTCTTCCTTTGACCAAGGCCAGTGAAATTCATCTGCAACATGAATTAGAGATGCAGGAGACACGAGTTTGATCCCTGGGTGGGGAAGATTCCCTGGAGGAGGGCATGGCAACCCACCCCAGTATTCTTGCCTGCAGAATCACATTGACGTAAGCACCTGGCTGGCTACTGTCTATAGGGTTGCAGACTGAAGTGACTGAGCATGGTGAAATCCTAGAGCCCTTGAGGAAACTGTCCAGGCCCTGGTATCACGTCCTGCGCCCAGAAGCTTCTGTCCATGTGAGTTTCCACAGCTTCCTGGAAGCAGGCAGTGATGCAACCAGAAATCCTTGTATCAGAGATCCTGTATCTGGCTCACAACATTTTTATTCTCCCAAGTGCTGAGTACCTGTACATGTCCAAAAACCCTTGAAGAAAGGAGTAAGTGAGTTTTAATATGTTGACCAAAAATGCTATGTTCTTAAACAAGGTACTTTATTATGGAGCTTCCCTGGTGGCTCAGAGGTAAAGAATTGGTCTGCAATGCAGGAGACCAGGGTTTGATCCCTGGGTCAGGAAGATCCTCAGGAGAAGGGAATAGTAACCCACTCCAGTATTCCTGCCTGGAGAATTCCATGAACTGAGAAGCCTGGCAGGTTACCGTCCATGGGGTAGCAAAGAGTTGGACGTGACTGAGCAACTAGCATTTGCACTTTTCTTTCTTTTTGTCATGCATTGACAAACTGGAGCAAAGGGGTAAAAAAAAAAAAGAAAAAAAAAAGGAAATCTGTTTGTTATCAAATGGAAGGTCTTTGTCCTTTTCTGGAAAATAAAGATGAGCAGAAAAAAATGGGATTACAAGAAAACAGGAAATAACAGCCTTTAGGTACTGGGGAAAGTATTATTTAGAAAATGTCATCTCTTAAAGGAACAAGTTCACATTTTGAGATGAGAATTAATGAGTAGTATAGATACACTTCTTAAGACTAACCCATGACTCCTTTGGTTAATGTCCTAATGTTTCTTTTGAGAAAAAGCCCAAAGATACTAATTCATGGTCATCATGCTGACCCTTTCATCCCAAATCATGTATGTCAAATGTCAGCTGATTAACTCTTTGCTCATTTTCTAGAGAGGACACTCCAGAGGTGGCAGGGGGTGGCGGGGGGGGGATGGGCATAGAAGTGGCTTATAGACAGTAATTGGTGTCCCAGACTCTGGGAAACAGATCAACTTTCAACCAAGTCTGTTAACTTACTTTAAAATATTTCTTCATTCTTTTACTATTACAACTATGGTTTTTAGGCAGTTGACTTCGCATTATTGGACCAGGCACTGGGAAATAAACCACTAGGGAAATGTCATGTAAGTTTAATAATTTACACTGTAAAACTTGCCCAGGTTAATTTACTAACTTTTTAGATTCCCCTCTGAGACCATGAGTCCCTGTTTAGAGTACAGCGCTAAATTAGTTAGTATTTTAATTTGTGTTCTATATTTAGTTTCTAAATCAACTTTCTTGTAAATAGAATGACTTTCTTTGCTTCTGTTGCTGTTATTTAATTTAAAACTGCTTAGCAAAATTTCTAATAAGTTTTGCTTTAATTCTGTAGTTGTCATTTTTTGACACTGCTTTTCAAGGCAAATAGAGTCTAGTGCCCGATTCCAACTTTATAACAATATTCCTTTCAGTCTGTACACTGTGAACTCTCAGTTTTAGACTCTTTGTGATTAGGAGATGCTGGCCTTCATGTGGGGGGATCTGCAATGACCCAAAGGTTCCTCTCGTTAGAACGGACTCTGTGCCAACGAGTTTGTGATTTGTAAAATCGATTCAGTCTCAATATTGGTACTAAGTGACAGTGAGATCCTAACAGTATGGTGTGTTCTATCGTGTTCCATCATGACTCTGTGTGACTCCATGAACTGTACCCCACTAGGCTCCTCCGTCTATGGGATTGTCCAGGAAAGAATACTGGAGCAGGTGGCCATTTCTTAGTCCAGAGGATCTTCCCAAACCAGAGCTGAAATCTGCATCTTCTGCATTGGTAAGGAAGACTTTTTACCACTGTGCCATCTGGGAAGCCCTCCTAAAAAACATAAAAATTAGCACTTTTAAAAACTTATTAACAGACTTTTCTTTTCTTGAAAAGTCAGCAAAGTAATTAATGTTTCAACTGGAAGGCAAAATTATTTCAACTACATATTTATAAATATAAATTATATTAATGAATGTTTATTCATTAAATATGGTACATTATATTCATTATCACTTTATATTAATTTCACACAAGACATTTATAATGTTATCTGATCTGAATCATGCAGAAGAAAGATTACATTGTAATAACTTTTCATATGTACTAAACTTTGGAATAAATAAAAATACTTTCATATTTGGTGTTGTTCCCAAATATTTACAATTTGAATTTAGAATATTACTGAGGATCATATATATTATTATCTAAGATGGTGGTGAATATAGTTTAAGCCCATTTTTCTTCTATGTGCTTACTTTTCCAATTCATTTTATCATTCCACTATTTGGGGTCTAAATTAGAAACTCTGTATTCTATTAGGTTTTTAAAGTACTTTCAAGATATATGGAGCAAATATTTAATCAATAAATTTCTCTAAATTTTGTTTCCAATCTATAAATATATGTACTAAGTTCAATTAACATTTTTAGTAAGATCTAAATATAATAGCATTTTTAAAACTGAATGTGCATCACAAAGATGAAAATCACTGTTTCACTTTGAATGGATTCTCCTGGTGGATGAATTATTGCATTGTGGAAAGGGGACTATCTCCCTCTTTATTTATGGGATTTCTGCTCCTGGCAGATAATCACGCTAGTGGAGTGTTAATACTGCTATTAATATCCTTTCAGGTCAGTGCTCTTTATATGGCTTTTCCAAAACCAGAATTCTCCTCGAAGAACATCAAAGACATTGAATGAAATTAGTTGTAAGAGTGTCGCTCAGAATCACAAGCTTACTGAAACTCAAATGTATAATCATTTTTCGAAGAAAGCAAAAGAGAGACGATTTTTTTTATAATCCCATAAATGCTTAATTCAAAGAACAGATCAAAGTATTGGTAATAAAAAGACTTTGTGAGGTAGCTGGAAAGGTGAAATATAAACATTGTAGTGTACTGGTTTGCTAAGTTAATAAAGAATCTATCCATACATCCATGTTAAGGGACTCTGAAAGTTATAAAGGCAGAATCCATTACTCAATTATTTTAAAGTAATCAGATCAGATCAGATCAGTCGTTCAGTTGTGTCCGACTCTTTGTGACCCCATGAATCACAGCACGCCAGGCCTCCCTGTCCCTCACCAACTCACTTCCATCGAGTCAGCGATGCCATCCAGCCATCTCGTCCTCTGTCGTCCCCTTCTCCTCCTGCCCCCAATCCCTCCCGCATCAGAGTCTTTTCCAATGAGTCAACTCTTCGCATGAGGTGGCCAAAGTACTGGAGTTTCAGCTTTAGCATCATTCCTTCCAAAGAAATCCCAGGGCTGATCTCCTTCAGAATGGACTGGTTGGATCTCCTTGCAATCCAAGGGACTCTCAAGAGTCTTCTCCAACACCACAGTTTAAAAGCATCAATTCTTCGGCACTCAGCCTTCTTCACAGTCCAACTCTCACATCCATACATGACCACAGGCAAAACCATAGCCTTGACTAGATGAATCCTGTTGGCAAAGTAATGTCTCTGCTTTTGAATATGCTGTCTAGGTTGGTCAAAACTTTCCTTCCAAGGAGTAAGCGTCTTTTAATTTCATGGCTGCAGTCACCATCTGTAGTGATTTTGGAGCCCAGAAAAATAAAGTCTGACAGTGTTTCCACTGTTTCCCCATCTATTTGCCATGAAGTGATGGGACCGGATGCCATGATCTTCGTTTTCTGAATGTTGAGCTTTAAGCCAACTTTTTCATTCTCCACTTTCACTTTCATCAGGAGGCTTTTGAGTTCCTCTTCACTTTCCGCCATAAGGGTGGTGTCATCTGCATATCTGAGGTTATTGATATTTCTCCTTAGCAGTCTTGATTCCGCTTGTGTTTCTTCCAGTCCAGTGTTTCTCATGATGTACTCTGCATATAAGTTAAATAAGCAGGGTGACAATACACAGCCTTGACAAACTCCTTTTCCTATTTGGAACCAGTCTGTTGTTCCATGTACAGTTCTAACTGTTGCTTCCTGACCTGCATACAGATTTCTCAAGAGGCAAATCAGGTGGTCTGGTATTCCCATCTCTTTCAGAATTTTCCAGTTTATTGTGATCCACACAGTCCAAAGGCTTTGGCATCGTCAATAAAGCAGAAATAGATGTTTTTCTGGAACTCTCTTGCTTTTTCTATGATCCAGCAGATGTTGACAATTTGATCTCTGGTTCCTCTGCCTTTTCTAAAACCAGCTTGAACATCAGGAAGTTCACGGTTCACAAACACTACTTATTATGACTTAGTGAGTGATAGTGAAAGTAGCTCAGTCATGTCCAACTCATTGCCAACCCCATGGACTGTACAGTTCATAGAATTCTCCAGGCCAGAACACTGGAGTGGGTAGCCTTTCCCTTCTCCAGGGGATCTTCCCAACCCAGGGATTGAACCTGGGTCTCCCTCATTGCAGGCGGATTCTTTACCAGCTGAGCCACAGGGAAGCCCAAGAATACTGGAGTGGTAACCTATCCCTTCTCCAGGGGATCTTCCTGACCCAGGAATCGAACAGGGGTCTCCTGCATTGCAGGTGGATTCTTTACCAACTATAAGGAAGCCCTACATGCTGAGCTTAGTCGTGTACCAACTCTTTGCCATCCTATGGACTATAGCCTGCCAGGCTCCTCTGTCCATGGGATTCTCTAGGCAAGAATACTGGAGTGGGTTGCTGTGCCCTCCTCCAGGGGATCTTCTTGACCCAGGGCTGGAACCCAGGTCTCCCGCATTGCAGGCGGATTCTTTACTGTCTGAGCCATCAGGGAAGCCCATATTAAGACTTAATATGCCAACATTTACAAACTTTCTTCTTGAGATCAGAATAAAACAAGGCTAATCTTTAAGTTTCCTAATAACATTTTATAAAAATTTTAGCAGAAGCAAATATAACTAACAATCATTTTCTCCTCATTCACTAGAGTAATGATTTTTGTTTAGTTCCCATAAGCCTAAAAAAGAATTCTCCTTATTCAGACTTTGTAGATGAGAAAACTAAGGCATAAAAAGCATCAATAAATTTCTTAAAAATACAGAGTTGTTGACATATGACTTAATCCACAGGAAAATTCCGACTTCTCAGTCATCCTTAATTATTTGTAAATGACTTGATATGTTCCTTAAATTTTTCTGTAATACACTGTAGATGTAACCAGACCAAGCTGCTTTGACTTCATTTAGACTTTGTGACATAAATATCTAAAAAAATTAAGCTATGTCAGGTTGTACTGACAGAGTTCTGTTAAAAAATATAACCTCTTAAGACGAAGCAAGTGCTTGGCTGAAATGTATTTTACATTTTAATATGCCAATGAAAAACTGTAGTTTTAAAATAGGAGATGAATTAGTTCATCATGTCCCTCCTCTTTCAAGAAAATTGATCCATAGATCTGAAGAGAGGAAATTCCCCAACAAGAAAATAATTATCCTTATTAAGGTTTCCTTTCAATTGCTGTATTTGACATCTTTAGAAGATAACATTTATGATGAAGGAATTAGAATATTATTCAGTTTTGGAGCACATGATTTTTAAAGCTGGAAGATAACAAGGAAATTATTATAATCAGGATTGTCATCATTATCAAAATCATCAGTGGAGTAATCCTGGGTAATTTCAAAGAAAATGAAAAAGAATGATGATTTTCCTGAAGAAATTTACATATGAAGTCTCAAATTTTCATTGTTGAACACATACATTATGAATGTACTAAAGCCATCTCAGAGTTTTCAAGCTAATATGGATAGGGAACAGAAAACTACCACAAGTTCTAAACTTCAATCTTAATCTGTAAATATACTGATATATTTTCCTTGAATGTTAAAAAATGGCATCCTTGCTTTTCAGAGTGCTACTGATGGGAGTGTTGGGGTTTTAAAACTTCTATCTCAATAACAGCTATAAATTACTTCCAGGTTTTCCTTTCCTGGGAAAACACATTTATTTATTTATTTTTCATTCATATTTGCATATTTGCAAAATCTCCCACAAGCAGAATCCTGTTGTATGTTTTTCTTTTTCCTACAGAAATGTGAGGATATCATAAACTCTGTTTCTCCATCCTATATTTTTCCTTGTAACACGTCACAGAGGTCATTACCCAGTAGTATGTAAAGAAGACTAATTCTCTCTAAAGGCTGAGTATACTTGCATAGATACAATATGATTTATAGAAATCTGAATTTGATAGTCATTTTAGTTGTTTTCAGTCTTCTACTCTTGTAAACTGTTCCATGAATGGCTTTGTGTGCAATTTTTTACTTGTAGGACAAATAGAACTGTTAAAGAAATAGAACTGCTAGGTCAAAGGTTGAGGCCACTTTAAATATATACAAGTAAAATATATAGGTAAAATATACATTCAATATGTATGTCACCCTAGAGGGATGGGATGCAGTGGGAGCTGGGAGGGAGTTTCAAGGGGGAGGGCACATATGTATACCCATGTCTGATTCATGTTGATGTGTGGCAGAAACCAATACAACATTGTAAGGCAATTATCCCCCAATTAAAAGTAAATTGAAAATGCACATATGTGCTAAGTCCCTTCAGTCGTGTCCAACTCTGAGACCCCATGGACTGTAGCCCACCGGGCTCCTCTGTCCATGGGATTCTCCAGGCAAGGATATTGGAGTGGGGTGTCATGCCCTCCTCCAGGGGATCTTCCTAACCCAGGGATTGAAACTGCCTCTCTTACTTTGGCATTGGCAGGCAGGTTTTATATGTGTGTGTGTGTGTGTGTGTGTGTGTGAAAATATATGTAAATTGCCTTCTGTAGATACACTATTTTCACGACCATCAGTAATGCATGAAAACGCCTCAGCAGTACATTGCGATTTTGTTTTCATTTTTGTCACTTTGCCAAATTTAACTCACTTTTATCTTATTATAAGTGAGGTAGATTAACTGTATATAATAAAGCATGCTTGCTTATTTTTTAAAAATTGTTTATTCATACCCTTCATTAGTTTTTATCTTGATTTCAATTTCATTTTAATGGATTTGTAGAAGATTCTTATGTACAAGAAAAGTTCCTTTTTAATCCCATATGAATTGTAAACACCAACATTACTGACAAAAATTGAATTGTTAGTCCCAGCTTTTCACTTATTAGGTTATATATCAAAAACCTGGTTCTTGCCACATCATGAGATGGTGGACTTCTCCACCCCTGGAATTGGTCCTTGTCAATGTAGTTTGTTTTGGCCAAGGATGAGTTCATAGAGTGGAGAACGCAAATTCGCTTACAAGACTGGTCTGGAATTATTTGATCTACAGTTAGAAGTGGTTTCCCACAGTTAGCATTGTACTTTCAACCCAACCACCACATAGAACACATACAAAGACCAGAGCTCACCCTGGCCAGCAGCCAAACCTAGCTGGTGCTGCAGGTGGAAGCAGAGCTTCCCCTCTCCCCCCAGCAACCTTGTTTGAGTTAGCTTGTCCAGATGCAAGCTGAGGCTGTATGGCTGTGAGCACACATCCTTGCTGAGTGAGCTCTGAGTTCTGGGGGTAGCTTGTTACCCAGCAGCAACAGACAGAAACATCAAATGGTCAGCTGTCTCTAGTTGTCATGATTTTTTAAAGTTGCATTATACAGGTATACTCTTTATATAGCTTAAATGTATTAATGAGCTTCATATAAACTTTCTAAGATTTGTATGTATGCTGTGGATATGGGTCTAACTACTGATATTCTGAATTAATATTAGATGGTCTATTTTATTGTACCTAATGGTGCTTTTCTTTTGTTTAATTATCCAACACTTTCAGACTGTCTTTTAATACAAATTATGGAGAAGGAAACGGCAACCCACTCCAGTATTCTTGCCTAGAGAATTCTGTGGACGGAGGAGCTTGGTGGGCAGTGTCCATAGGGTCGCATAAGTTGGACACAACTGAAGCAACTTAGCATGCACGCATGCAAGAGTAGAAATTAAAAAATATTTTTCAACTTAGCTATTATCTGCTATTTACTTAATAAGTTATGTTTATTATATTCCTCTTAATATATATTTAATAAACTATATTTATCATGTTTCTCTTAATATACCAAATTTTCCAATACTTAATATTAGTTAGATTCAATTTTTTCTACTTATCCTTCATTCTGGGAGTCATTCTTATTTATCTTGTCTAAGAAATCCAAAAATAAATTAGCATTTAAAATCAGTTGGAATTTTCATTAGAATTAGATAAAATATAGAAATAATTTAGGAAAAAATTATATCATTTAAAATATACTGAGTCTTCATTTTCAGTTTATACAATAATTTTTTTTACTTATTACTCTTTGTGTCCTTCAGGAGCATCTTTTAAAGTTTGTTGATGTTATGTCTATTTTTAAAAATTTTATCTGCTAACTTCATCTTCTATCTCACTGTTGTCTACACAGAAGATACATAAATTTTGTATCTAGCTAGTTAAATGAGTTACATCTTAATCTTTATTTTTATTTTTCTGGTGTATGGTGGATCTAGATGAAATATATGTCTTAAAACAGTCATGAAGTTTTAAATACTTCTCTTCTGACTTTTTGAAACATTTCCTGGGAAATAGTTGTGCACGCACTTTGGCTTCCCAGGTGGCGAGTGGTGAGGAATCCACCTGACACAGAAGATGCGGGTTCAGCTCTTGCTTCCGGGAGATAGATCCTCTGGGATAGACATTGTCAAGCAGCTTCAGTATTCTTCCTGGGAAAGTTCCATGAACAGAGGAGCCTGGCAGGCTCCAGTCCACGGGGTTGCAAAAAGTCAGGCATGACTGAACAACCGAGAACACATGCACACAATTGTAGACTCACAGATTAATTGTATTGTTTATTAAATAGAGAGAGAGACCCTGAATAATCTTTACCCAGTTCTCCAAATGGTAGCATCTTCAAAACCACAACACAATATGTAACACTATATACCAACTAGAATATTGACATTCATTCAATCCAAACACACAGGTTCCGATCACACAAAGGATCCTTCGTGTAACATTTTATAGCCTCACCTACTTGTCTCCCATAACATAACTTGTCTACCTTCTCCTTAACCCATCTGAAACCACTAAAGCATTCGCTACTTCTAGACTTTGGTCATTTAGACAACATTGTATACGTAGAATACAAAGCCTTCTGTGATTGACTTTATCACTTGGCAAATTTTCTGGAGATCTTTCCAGGTTTTTATGTGTATCAACCATCCGTTCCTTTATATTGCTGAGTAGGAGTCTATGGAATGGCTAACCCATAGTTTGTTCAATCATTTATTCATTGAAGGGCATCTAGGTTGATTCCAGTTTGTGGTTATTATGGATAAAGCTTCCTGAACATTTGTGTACTGGTTTTGTGCCAAACTAAGTCTTTACTTTTCTGGGATAAATACTGAGGTGTGCCACTGGGGGTGTGTATTTAGTGCTTTAAGAAAGAGACATACTGCTTCCTGGAGTGGCTGTATCACTCTGCAGTCTCAGTAGCAATATATGAGTGATTCAGTTCCTCTCCATCCTCGTCATCATTAGATGCTGTCACTTTTTTTTTCTTATCTTAGTCATTCCAATAGGTGTGTGCTGGTATTTCATTGTGATTTTAATTCACATTTCCCTAACAGCTAATGATGCTGAACATCTTTTCATGAGCTCATTTGCCATCTGCATATCTTCTTCAGGGAAATTGCTCTTTGTGACTTCTGCCTTGCTCTAAACGGATAGTTTGCTTTATTATTGTTGAATTTTGAGAGTTCTTTTTATATTTTACATGCTTATTCATTTTTAGATAAGTAAGTTTGCAAATATTTTCCCACACAGCAGCTTGTTTTTACATCCTGCTAAGTCTAAGAATTTTTTACTTAGTCCTATGTCACAAAGATTTCCTCCTATCTGTTCATAAAATTTTGAGTTTTGCATTTAATTCCATAATACTGCTTGAATTAGTTTTTTTGTAAGGAGTGGAACTTAAGCCAAGGTTCACTTTTTTTTTATTTTTTTATCTATGCATGTCCAGTTGCTCCAGCTATTTGTTGAAAGTCTATTTTGCCTTCCTTGAATTGTTTTTGCAACTATGTAAAAAAAATCAGTTGGGAAGAATTGTGTGAATCAGTTATTGATTTTGTTAATTTAGCTTTTCATCTAAGTATCCATCCCTTAGTCAGTACCACACTGCCCTAAGTACTGCAGATGTATGCACACATGCTCAGTCGCTTCACTTGTGCCTGATTTTTTTTTGCAACCTTGTAGAAGATCACTTTCATGCATTGGAGAAGGAAATGGCAACCCACTCCAGTGTTCTTGCCTGGAGAGTCCCGGGGACGGGGGAGCCTGGTGGGCTGCCGTCTCTGGGGTCGCACAGAGTCAGACATGACTGAAGCGACTTAGCAGCAGCAGCAGCAGACGATAGCCCACTAGGCTCCTCTCATGGGATTCTCCAGGCAAGAGTACTGGAGTGGGTTGCTATTCCCTCCTTCAGGGGATCTTCTCAACCCAGGGATCGAACCTGTGTCTCCCGAGTCTCCTGCATTGCAGGAGAATTTTTTTACCACTGAGCCACCTGAGAAGCCCCTCTGAATAGTGAGAGCTCCACAAAAAAGAACAGAGACTCAAAAGGGAAGAAAGAATCACTGAAATTATTTTGAAGTATTGAATTATCCTGAAGTGAAGAAAGTCTCTAGGTTGAAAGGGCACACTGATGGCAAAACAAATCAACCCCACACCTAATCCATCATCATAGAATTTCAGAACACTGGACATAGACAAACAATTCTAAGAGCTTCCAGAGAGAAAAGACAAGTTGCACACAGTATAATATATATAGCATATAGAATAGTAGAGTGCATATAGTCTCTATAGTATATAGTCTATATACTATATATAATACGTGTATAGTATGTAAAGTATCATATGCAGATTATAGTAAAGCTGAATATTAAATCAAGTCATTCTTTCCACATTGTTCTTCTTTAATAAGATTGTCTTAAGTATTATTCTAGGTCCTTTTACCACGTATACATTTTAGAATGAGCTTGGCAACAAAATTCATTCAGTTTTCCTACATCTGGGTATGTCTCGATTTCCTATCCATCCCTAAAGGATACTTTATTGGATATTGGATACTGGGTTAAGAGCTCCTTTCTTTCAAGGTCTGAAAACATCATGCCTCCTTCTTATGAGCTCCATGATTTATGATGATAAATCCACGGCCATTATAATTGTTTTTCTTATAGATGAGTTGTCACTTTTTTTCAGGCTGCTTTCAAGATTTTTTTCTTCATTTTCAGAAGATTAATGATGTGCATTGGTATGGATTTGTTTGAGTTCATCCTGTTTGGTTTTCTCAGTTTCTTGACACTGTAAGTCAGGAGTCTGCTGTCCACTGTGAGCATCCAGAGAACTATGACCAGCTAATATATTAGTTTGTAGTTAGAACAAAATCTAAGGCATGTCAGAATTCTTAATAATCAGGTGCAGAAATTTTAAAACACTTTCCAAGACACATGCAAAAACCTTCAAGCTCAATAATAATCAATGAAATTCAGACCAGACAACAAAATAACTTAATTCTTTAACTGTTAGAAGTATTAATACTTGTCCATGAATTTTTATGAGGTTTTTGGCACTCTCATATACTATTGATACTACTATTACTGTTACTCAGTTATATGAGGGCAACTGAATAATATGTTGAAATGTCTTAAAAATGTACACCTTAATATAAAATGTTTACATAATATATCAATTTAGTTTCTAAGAATTTTTGATTTCTAAATCTCAAAGAACATTTTTTGCAACTTTGATCATGGTATAAAAATATGGCAACACTTCATATATAACCTCTAACAGTAATATTTTAAATGAACAAAATAAAGTATATTGAGATGAAATATTCTGTAGCAACCATAAGGTACTTTCAGAAGTCTTTTTTGTTGTCAAAAGAAAATGATCTCAGTTTAGTTAAACATAATAAGCATGACACAAAATGGAATTTTTAGAGAACAATTCCATATTTGAAAGTAATATATTTAGATGCATTAAATGAAACAGAAATATATATTATCATCATACACTCAACGATGTCTTATATATACTAGTTCATGAGAAAGAAATTGGGTGGACATATAAATTTTAGAATTTTCAGCATCTAAATGAGTTGAAGCCAAAAGTTTGGATGAGTTTACCAAAGGAGGGTGGAGAAAAGTACGAGGATCCAGGGATTAAATACTGTGTCTGATGTAATTAGATTAACAAGACATTGAGGTTTCATAGGTAGGAAATCAAATGGGTGAAGATACATTTTGGGAAACAAGTAAACATATTGAGAACCTACTTAACAGAGACAAACGACATGAAGTAAGATGAAGACTAAAAATGACCTTGGACATGAAGAGTCCAATATTTTCCAGTGAAGTTCTTTAGGAAATAGAGTTCTCACTTGTTTGAGATCAAAGAAACCAAAACTCACTTAATTTAAAATACTGAATAAAATAATAATAAAAATACAACTTTCCATTGTATATTAAGACTATATCATTAACAATAAGATTTGGCAAGAATTGCAGAAAAATGGTTGCATGCTCAGAAATGCAGTATCATTATCTGTTACATTAGAGAGTCAAGTGAGAAAAGCTATGTATGTCATAATTTTTAAGGAATCTGAGACATTCTTGAATGTCATTCTTGAAGACATTCTTGAAATGCCTCAGGAAGTTTTATGGAAGAACAGGCTATTTCTTCACCCAATAAACATGAGGAGTGATGAGAGTTTTTAATTTATATTTTTGCTTTGAATTTTGGAAGGTCTAAAAGTTTTTTTTTTTTTTTTTAAGAATGCACGCTATGTTGAAGAACACTTACTGGGTTTTTTTGTTTTTGTTTTTATTTGATTGTGCAAACCATCCAGTTACCACACATCATGTCCAGTAGTGGCTGACCTCTCCTGATCCACATGTTTCTATCAAAAGCATGTCCTGTGACATGACCCCACCTACTTGCAAGGCCAATTAATCAGCACAAAGGTGATAGGAGCTGAGATAATCTGAATGTGTGCTCTAGATTTTGGACCAGTATCTTTCTAAGTGGATGAAACTGAGAACATGTAAATACAGCCTCTCTCGGTTAACAACAAAAACAAAACTGTCATATAAACAAAGAAGAGCTTCCCTGGTGGCTCAGATGGTAAAGAATCTGCCTGCAATGCAGGAAACCTGAGTTTGATCCCTGGGTTTTAAAGATCCCCTGGAGAAGGAAATGGCAACACACTCCAATATTTTTGCCTGGAGAATCCCATGGACCCAAGAGCCTGGAAGGCTACAGTCCATGGGGTTGCAAAGAGCTAGACACGACTGAGTAACTTTCACTTTCACAAATAAAGAAGAACGCAGTACATGAAGAACATACAGAAGAGAAACAAACAGGCAAGAGGTCAAGTGAGGAAGCCATTTTCATGAATATTCAATCTTTTAATCTACTCAAGTTCTGACTCCTATACTCTTAGGACAAAATTCTTTTGTTACTGCAAGCCACACAAGTCAGATTGTTATGTAAAATTTAAATGATCATAACTGCTATGTTAATTCCTACATTTATTTTTTAGAGTCATTAAAAAATCTTGGAAAATGAGAGTGACTTTTAGAGGTTCCATCTTCCACTAAAGAAAAAAACATACTTTTCTTAAGCTTAAGAAGTTTAATTCAGGTATTCCTTTTAGGAATTATAATTCTAAATGAGCAATCAACATCTGGTATATGAGTATTTTGTAATGATGGATTAGAGATCAAAGTAAATATCTAGACATAGAAATAAGCATGTGTGGATATGTCAATTTTTAAAACACATGCTCTTCATAACATTATTATATCTATAATATACTGAATATTAGTACAGTGTAGAAGAGCACTTAAAATGTATTTCATTTTTTCATTTCCATAATTTTACAATGATCTTTTCTGATACAGCTTTCTGAGTTCTATTGTTCTAACCTAATAATCATAAAAAAAGAAAAGTTCAACATTCTGTAGGGGCTTCTCCACATAATTAAAACCTTTTAAGTTATTAAATTCAGGACCCAGTAATCTTTGCTTCTGACTTACAATAACAAAACTGTGTTAACTTTATCACGTGTAATCTTACTGCTATCTTCACATAGTGCTGTGAAAGTGCTGAAAATCTGTACAAGTTTTCCACCAATAAAAATGATTAAAGTCCTAAATCATTGTGATAGGATATCAGAGGCTGCAATTATATCTGCTGAAATAATTGAATGGAAAAAATCACTGTTAAAAAAATTACAACCAGTAGTTTTCTTAGTATAAGGTATCTTTCATGTATTTTTTAAAAATTTCTCCAATAAATAAACCATGAGCAGCTGTATTAATTTTCATGCATAACTAAGTCATGTAGAACAATCTCAATCTACTGTGTTATTAAAATGGTTAGCTTTGTTATAAAAATAAATGTAATGCGCATTGCTGCAATTTGACAAAATCAGAAACAAAATTGCCGTATTACACTATGACTCCACTGCTACTGTTGGCCTTCTTACATACATGTTTGTGTTTTTATATGACAGATATTAGCTTATAAATAAAATATGGTCAATAGTTAATTTCTAAGTGGATTTTAATATTCATAGTACAACTAATATGCAGGGTATGTCATGCAAAATGCCACGATGGATGAGTCACAAGCTGGACTCAAGATTGCCGGGAGAAACATCAACAACATCACATATGCTGATGAAACCACTCTAATGGCAGACGGTGAAGAGGAACAAAAGAGCCTCTTGAAAGTCAAAGTGGTAGGTGAAAATACTGGCTTAAAACTTAGCATTCAAAATACTAAGATCATGGCATCTGTTCCCATCACTTTATGGCAAATAGAAGGGGGAATGTGGAAGCAGTGGCAGCAGGAAGATTTTTGTCTTGGCCTCCAAAATCTCTGGGGACAGGGACTGCAAGAAATTAAAAGACGCTTGCTCCATGTAAGGAAAGCTATGACAATCCTAGATAGTGTATTAAAAAGCAAAGATATCACTTTGCCAATAAAGCTCATATAGTCAAAGCTATGGTTTTTCCAGTAGTCACATATGGATCTAAGAGTTGGGTCATAAAGATGGCTGGGCACTGAAGAATTGATGCTTTTGAATTTTGGTGCTAGAGAAGACTCTTGAGAGTCCCTTGGACAGCCAGGAGTTCAAACCAGTCAATCCTAAATGAAATCAGTCCTAAATATTCATGGGAAGGACTGATGCTGAAGCTGAAGCTCCAAAACTGATACTGAACTCATTAGAAAAGACTCAGACGCTGGGAAAGATTGAAGGCAAAGGAGAAGAGGGTGGCAGAGGATGAGATGGTTAGATAGCATCACTGACTCAATGCACATGAATTTGAGCTAACTCTGGAGATAGTGAAGAATTGGAAAGGCTGGCATGCTGCCATACAAGGGGTTGCAAAGGGTTAGACACAACTTAGTGACTGAACAACAAGTACACCATAGATTGTCATTTATTAACAAAATGACAAAGAATTAATACTGTAGAAAAATGTTTAAAAGCAAGTGAGACTTTATACTGGTTTTATATTTAAGACCATGTTTATTATGCACTACAATATGCCCACATAGAAGAATTCGTAAACCATTGTCCACAGGCCAAACTGTCTTCCTATTTTTATAGACAAAGTTTTATTAAAACTGCCACACAACATTGTAAAGCAATTATCCTACAATTAAGAAAATACTACCACATTTGCTTGTTTTCAAATTGTGGTTTTGCACTAAAATGGCAGAGTTTAGTGATTTTGAAAGAGACAGAGATGATATGACCCAAAAAACTCGAAATATTTATTACCTTTCCATAACAGAAACATGTTTCCTAATTCCTGCTTTAGGATATCAAACAAATGTAATATTCACTGCATTCAACAGTTTACAATCTTTTCAAGCAGAAAAATATATACATCAAATAAATAACTATCAAGTGTTGCATTTTTCCTAATAAATTCTGCCAAGCAGGGATATTTCACTTGGGAATTCTAGTTTGAAATAATCTTTAATGATCTTTGGTTAGTCAAGCACACTGATTCTTCTGTGTGTGTGTGTGAGTGTGTTTGTGAATGTGTGTGTATTCACTCACTCAGTCATGTCCGACTCTTTGTGACTCTGTGGACCATAGCCCACCAGGCTCCTCTGTCCACGCGACCTCCAGGCAAGAACACTGGAATGGGTTGGCACGCTCTTCTCCAGGGCATCTTCTCCACCCAGGGATAGAACCCATGCGTCCTGAGGCTCCTGCGTTGCAGGCAAACTCTTTACCACTGAGACACTACTTTTACTTTATTATGGCATTAATACTATCCCAAATACTTGAACACATAATCTGTAAAACAATATTATATTGTCCATAGAGTAGAATTCCTGCTCTTTGACAATTTTTTATAAGTAAATTCATTCTCATTTTCTATCATACATGGTAAATATGATTTCAGTAACACTAAAGATCTCAGTAAGTAAGACCAAATGTATGCAAAATATACTCTGAAAACTTTTGCCCAGAGCTTCTGTTAAATAAAATTGATTTCTTCGGAGAATAAAGTGCTGATTCTTCTGGATAAACTAGGGTAAATTAAGAATGTAGCATTTGAAAATCAAATGAACAATAATATATTCCATCTGCTTAGATTTTTAAGTTAACATTTAAAATATAATATTGATTTATACTTTGTTTTTTGATTTATCAACTCAAGAGTAGACCATATCTGCAGTTCTCTTTTAACCTTAAAAAAAGACCTGTATCTAGTTGAAGAATATAGTCACAACTATAAAATCTAAACATTCCCAAGCCCATGTATGTTTTATCATTTGATAAATGACCTTCATAGAAGTAAACAAAGCCATAGAAAAATATTTTGAGGGTGAAAGAGTCTTCTTATGATAGGAATTTTGCACACTGATGTATTGAAAATTAATAATCTGGATGAAGAACTACCTTTGAAAACATTATTTGTATGGCCCTGGAATAATATAAGGAATACAATGTTAGAAAGTTAAGCTGTTTGTGCTTCTCTTCTTTTATTTATGTTTTTTACTGTGATCAGTATAGTCCACATGAGATCTATCCTCTTAAATTTTTCAGGGCGCAGTGCAGTGCTGTTAACTATGAGCACATAACAGAACTCTAGGATTTATTCATCTTGTATAATCAAAACTTTATAGCCATTGAACATTTCCCCATTTTTGTCTCCCTTGGCAACTACCATTCTACTCGCTTTCTGTAAGTTTGACTGTTTGGGGTCTTCATATAAATGGAGTCATGCAGTAGTTATCTTTTTGTGACTTGCTCATTTCACTTAGCATAATATCCTCTACTTTCCTCCATGCTGTTGCATATGGCAGGGCTTCCTTTTTCTTTTTTTAACTTGGAGGATGATTGCTTTACAATGTTGTGTTGGTTTCTACTGTGAAAAGTGAAAGTGAAGTCGCTCAGTCGTGTCCGACTCTTTGCGACCCCATGAACTGTAGCCTCCAACGCTCCTCCATCCATGGGAGTTTCCAGGCAAGAGTACTGGAGTGGGTTGCCATTTCCTTCTCCAGAGGATCTTCCCAACCCAGGGATTGAACCTGGGTCTCCCGCATTGTAGGCAGATACTTTACCATCTGAGCCACCAGGGAAGCTTCTACTGTACCACAATGCAAATCTGCCATAAGCATATAAATATCCTCTCCCGCTACAGCCTCTGACCCCTCTAGGTCATCATGGAGCACTAGTCTGGACTCCTTGTGTAACAGAACAGCTTCCCATCAGCTCTCTATTTCACACATGGTAGTATATATCCATCAGTTCTACTCTCAGTTCATCTCACCCTCTCCTTCCCCCGCTGTGTCCACAAGACAGCCCTCTATATTTGTGTCACTATTTCTGCCCTGCAAATGAGTTCATCAGTACTGTTTTTCTAGTTTCCTTATATATATATATATATATATATATATATATATATATATGTCAATATATGATACTTGTTTTTGTCTCTCTGACTTACCTCACCGTGTATAACAGGATCTGTGTCCATCCACCTCATTTCATCGGACTCAAATATTACTCAGCTGAGTAATATTCCATTGTTTATGTGTACCACAACTTCTGTATCCATTCATCTATCAACGGCCATTTAGATTACTTCTAGTCCTGTTGATTATAAAGAGAATTTCCTTCTTTTTAAGAGTTGAACTGCATTGTGTTTTCTTTTTCCATTCATAAATCAGTAGACATTGATGTTGATTTCATATCTTGGCTATTATAAAGAACATTGTTATGAATGTGGGAGTACAGATCTCATGGAAATACTGATTTAAATTCTTTAGGATATATATACCCAGAATTTAGGATATATATACCCAGAATTTTCATTTCTAGATAATACGGCAGTTCTATTTTTAAGGAGCCTCCATGTTATCTTCCATAATGACTGCAGTACTTTGCCTTCCTATCAGTAGTGTACCAGTATTCCAGGTTCTCCACATCTTTGTGAGTACCTGTTAACTGTTTTTTTTTTAATCTATTTTGTTTCATCTGTTTTTTTCCTTTAATTTCCATTCTAAGATGCGGGGCGCAGTATCTCTTTGTGCATTTTCCTGTGGCTTCGTGACCTTGGGCATCTTTTCCTATACAGTTTGGCCATGGATGTGTCTTTGCTGGAGAAATGTCTATTCAGGTACTTTGCTCATTTTTACATGGGGCATTGCTGTTTGCTGTTGTGTTGTAGGACTTCCTTATGCTTTGGAAAATAACCCCTTCCTATATTTATGGTTTGCATGAATTTTATATGTTGCATTTTCACTGTGTTGATCGTTTTCTTTGTTGTACAGAAGCTTTGAAGTTTGCTGTAATCCCACTTGCATCTGTGTTTGTCCTTTGGTGTCATATCCATGAAATAACTGCCAACACTAATGTCATGAAGGTGTTTTGCTCTATTTTCTTCTTATAGTTTTATAGATTTAGGTCTTATGTTTAAATCTTTGACCTATTTTGAGTTGACTTTTGTATATGCTGCAAGATAAAGATCCAATTTCCTTCTATTTCATGTGGCTGTCTGATTTTTCCAGCACCATTTGTTGAAGACACCATACTTTCTCACTCTTTATTCTTAGAACTTCAGCTAAAGATCAATAGATCATATAGGTGTGTTTATTTCTGGACTCTCTACTCTGTTCCATTGGTCTATATGTCAGTTTTTATGTCTGTACTGTATTTTAAAAATTACTGTAGCTTTGTAATTCACTGGAAGTCAGGAATGTGGTGTCTCCAGCTTTGTTCTTTCTTAAGTTGCTTTGGCTATTTTGAGTCTCAAATTATAGCATGGATTCTTCTCTCTCTGATGGAACAGAATCTGATGTATATTATTAAACACAAGAATGTATTTCATAAATGAAAAAAAGAAACATTAGAAAAGAATTTCTCTTTTGCATAGAACAGATTTCAAGCACTTCTAATTAGCACTGGCAACACTAAAATTTATAATCTCTTTATTTACTCTAAGTAGCAAACTGTACCCTCTGCCTTTTGGATTTCTGATATTTGAGATTCATTTTAGATCCAAATATGTTACATATTGAAGAAGAGTATTTTTAAATTATAAGCAATCTTAGAGATCACAACTTTAACTTATCACTTTTTTTAGCAGTGATAATTGGGATTCAATGAGTATATGGAAGTAACTGGGTAGAGTTAGTTATTTTTCCAAATTAAAATCAACTTTTATTTTTTCTCAAATGTAGTATGCACTGCCTTATGTATGAAAATTGGTTATTACTTAATCCAAAAAAGGTAAACAGTAAAAGCAAAATATCAGATGCATTCCCTAGGGTAATTCTGATGTACATTATTATTGCCAGACAAACTCACTCAGGGAGTCATTGGTTTCATTGATATTCTAGAGAATTACAGGAGGAATATTCACCCACACTAATGCCAGTTATGTATGTAAATCCTCTGTACAATGATGGGAGAATTACCCCAAAGTGTTTGACTTAATTAATCTTTTCTGAGACCCTTCACTACAGAACTAAAAATCTAAATAATGAGTAGGGACAGAGTATTAAGTATCTTTCTACACTTAGGGGATGATTAATTATAATGGCTAAACCCCTGAACATTAAGTTGAATACTAATCTGATGACAGAGTTTGGAATTAAGCCAGTGCTATGCATACATCTGGATGCTTTCTACCCTTTTGACAGAATAATAAAGAGAAGAAGGACATATTAATAGTTTATATTCATTCTATTTAACACAATCTCCTTTATATGTGTTTGTAAGTTAAGTGTAAAAGTAAATTTCTCATACTTTCTTAACAAAAACATAAGCTGCATATTTATCTCATTGATTCGATACTCCTCTCTGGGTATTGAGTTATATAAAGTGGATGTTCTTCAAATACAAATGAGGGAAATAAACAACAAAGAAGAAATAACCTGACCCTGTAATTTACACACACATCTTTCTGTTGCGCTTGCCTGTTGTCCGAAGACAGCTTGAAGAAAATGTACAGTCCTGTATAGTTGCACACTGCTTTGAGGTGGTTTTGATTTACAGAGCAAATACTCACTAAATTGCTCTGTATCACATGGACTTGCAGGGCTGGTGCAAATAAACTGAAAGGGCAAATGGATAGAAGGTCAAAGATAAATGTTATTAAACACTTTTGCCAACAGACAATAGAAATAGGAAAACCACTTTCACACACACAAAAAAAAGAGTTGGAAAAACAAGAAGCTCTTTCAAACTTACTTTCATTGTTCCAAGGGATCTACCATATCCCAGTGACAATAGACGGAAAAAAGTCTTCTAGATGTTTATTTCTGAATCCTTGTTCTCTAGCTTTGGTATTTAGAAGTAGAGAAGAATACGAGGTCAAATATCAACCTTTTGAGCACTAATAAATTTTCTTCTTTCTTCAACGTTGATCGATTTGGTCATGACACCATTCTTCAGATCATTCACCTTGCTCCATTCAGTTGAAATAAAGCAACAGACTGTTGCTGTGTGCTAGGAATTTTCCCCCATTAACACACTGCTATTGTGCATTTCCCTCCCCTTATCTGTGGCCAGGAAGTAGATACATATCAGATCTTACAAAGTTCTCAGACAGTGAAGAATCTGTCTGCAATGCAGGAGACCTGGGTTGGATCCCTGGGAGGGAAGACCCCCTGAAGAAGGAAATGGCAACCCACTCCAGAATTCTTGCCTGGAGAATCCCATGGGCAGAGGAGTCTGGTGGGCTACAGACCATGGGGTCACAAAGAGTTGGACATGCCTGAGTGCACACACACACACACACACACAATGGGGCAAGTCAAAACATGAAGAGAAACCTACAAGGGCTACTAAGGCTAGGAAAGAATTAATGGGAAAGAAAATCTATGGAAGGGCACCCTTGGAAGAGAGGATCAGTTATTGTTGAAGAAGGTGGAGCTTCAGCCAATTGGATGGAGTTTGCTGAGTTGCCTGCCCCAGAGCTGGTCCAGGGTCTGCAAGCTAGCAGGCGTACTCTCAGGGAGATGGCAGCCGCTGTGCCCGGGCGGGGATGCAGAGGACGTCCGTGTGCTACGGCAGGTGCAGCTGAAACCAGGCGGAGAGATGAGCCCTCTGCAAGAGTCAGCTCTGGCTGCAGCAGCTCCTAGAAGCTGGGCAGGTGGGCACCCCTGAAAGGATCCTGGCATGTGAGAGTGGGGCTGGGCAGGGAAAGGGCTCTGAGGGCACCAACCCGGGCTGGGGTTTGGGTCTGCAGTGTGTGGTGCCCCTGGTGATACTGTTACCACTGCCTGAGTCATCTGCTGAAGAAAACAGGTGATACAGACAATGCAGAATTCTTTGCAAGTATTTTCTCCCATTCCATAGGTTGCCCTTCTGTTTTGTAGCTGTTTCTTTCACTGTGCAAAAGATTTTAATTGGGTCCTATTTGTTTATTTTGGCTTTTACTTCTTTTGCCTTAAGAAAGAAATCCAAAACAGTGTTGCTACCATTTATGCCAGTGAGTGTTCTGCCTACATCCTCCTCTAAAGAGTTTTGTGGTTTCAGGTTTTACATTTAGGTCTTTAATTCATTTTGAGTTTTTTATGTATAGTGTGAGGAAATGTTCTGAACTCATTCTTTTACTTGGAGCTGTCCAGTTTTCCCAGCACCATTTATTGATACCAAAAGTACTATCCATAAAAGAAGAAATTGATAAATTGTTCCTGTATAACAATTTAAAATGTATGCCCTTTGAAAAATGCTGTTTAAAGAATAAAACTGCAAACTGGGAGAAAATACTTGCAAATCATATATCCGAGGAAGGACTTGGGTCTAGGATCTATAAGAACTCTCAAGGCTCAGTAATAGGAAAACGAACAACTTAGCTGAAAAAGGTGGGAGGGAGAGGCTAATAACTGAAATACTTCACAAAAAAAGGGTATATAACACACAAGCATATAAAAGATGCTCAATATGAACAGTCATTGTTATGGTGGTAGTGATGGCTGTGTAGTTGCTAAGTCTTTGAGATCCCACGAATTGTAGCCGAGGCGCTCCTCTCTCCATGGGATTTCCCAGGCAAGAATACTGGAGTGGGTTGCCATTTCCTTGTCCAGGGGATCTTCCAGACCCAAGAGCTTGAGCTGAATTTGTGTCCTGTGCACTGACACATGGATTCATTATGACTGAGCCACCTGCGAAGTCCATTGATAGTCATTATGGTCATGGAAATGAAAACCAAAATGGAATACAACTATCCATCAGTTGGGAGAGTTAAAATTTAAGACAGATGATATGTGGATCCAAATGACCTGGAAATCTCATACACAACTCTTGGGATGCAAATGATATAAACAATTCGAAAACCAGCTCCACCATTTCTTGAAAACTTAATCACACGCTGACCCAGCCATTACACTCTTAGGTAAAGTTTGTTCTCTAGGTTCCTGAGATAAATGAAAGAGTACGGACAGTTTTGAAGTAGATAAAGATAACAGGTAACTTTAAAATCTTCATTTGTGCTCATTCTAGCCCTTTTCTTGTGGTAGAGGTGAGAGTTGAAAATGCAATACTACTGAAAACAATTTCTTTTTTTCAGATCTGAGTTTTAGGTATAAATGTTAAATTTCATTAGTATAACTATTTTTCCTCATGAACAACATTTCTTATAAAATTTATTGACCTTTAAATAAATCCTTGTGCACTTCTCTGGTGCTCAGCTTAACAAGCACTTTGATCCTGCTCTCTGCTTGAGGGATACTATATATATCATGCCGCAAACATCTTTACTAAGCTGAACCATAGTAAACTCAGTTTAAATAGACTCCACTCGTATCTTTGAAATCTTGGTAACACAAATGCCTGCATTCCAGAAATTACAGAATTCGTATGTGTTTGTCCTGAGTATTTCTTTGAAAAGAAGAACGAGTCATAGCATCAAATTAGAATGCTTAACCTTCCATACAGTTTAGAGTGGTACTTTTTGGAAAAGATAACATGTTGTCAAAGCCATAACCAAAAAAACCATTAAAGCAAATAACTAATCCTGCCAGCTGGTTACTTGGGTAAGACATTGGGTGAGGCCACAATTTGTGATAAGAAGGTGGGTTGAAAATACCATTTAAATAAGGCATAACTGAAGTAAGTACAAGCACTCATATTTTGGTACCAAAATAAAATACACAAATGAAGAGAAGCACGCTTATTGTGAATATTAAAATAATTTACAAAAAGTAATCTCATTTCTCACCAGATGTTTTACAAAATAAAAGAAAAATATCGTTCAGATTTTTCTACAAGTCACTGCCATTGTGTTTCCCCAGGCTACTGATCAACTACACTTCCATTGCCTTTCCAAGTTCTGCTGGTGATGTGGCCAATACGAATTCCCTATAAATGCATTGGGCTTTGTCAATGCTCTTTACTGAAGGAGAGCCCTCAGGAAAGATCCATAATGAAGGAGGGAAGTAGGCGAGAGACAATGGCTACTCAAACACGTGATGTCAGGCGAACTCCAGTTTGTAGCCCGACCCCAGCAGGAATTCCTTAGAGCTGTCTTGCCTTGATACAACGGACTTGAATTTTGTAAAGCCTGGAAGAAACTTCTAGGCTTCTCCTCTATAAGGAGGGATCAACCACCCTAAAGGCAAGCCCTGGGAGGAAGAGGTGGGAGCCAAGAGTGAAACCCAGGTGCACAGAGAGAAAGGGCAGACCAAGGATCCAGGGTACCTGGTCTGGAACCAACAGCATCTGATGCAGGCATGTTACCTTACTTAATCCTAGCAACAGCCTTCCAGGTAGATATTAGTTTTATGTCTGTTTTCCATAGGTAACTGATGCACAGAGAGGTCACTTAATCCCTCCAATTTTACATAGCAAGTAAGCAGCAGCACCTTTACTTGGAAGAAAGAATGAGAGTGTGGGAGGGATAAAGGGGGTGGTGGTTTAGTCTCTTAAGTCATGTCTGACTCTCGCGGCCCCAGGGAGCCCAGGGAGCCAGCCAGGCTCCTCTGTCCATGGGGATTCTCCAGGCAAGAGTGCTGGAGTGGGTTTCCATTTCCTTCTCCAAAAGAGAGGGTGGAAGGAAGTAAAACTGCAAAACATGCATATGATCTCCTACTGTACAGAAGTTCCTACTGAACTTTGGAAATGCAAATAAATTGCTGTCAACATTTGAGGTTCTTTATCTGGTTCTTGATGTCCAGAGGAACTTGGGTCAAGGCACATAAAACCTATGACCCTAGTCAAAATATATGCATTTTAAAAATCCATTTTTTTTCATTTCACAATTTCTGTGAAAATGACAACCTCTAACTTAACAACCAGGAAACTCCTTATTCTATTTTCCCAGGACATTTATCTGGATATTTAACTTCTCTTTCTTATGTTTCCTAATATGAGGATTGAATATTTACAAGTACAAACCCTAGTTCATGCCTGATATTCTGGGTGAGTGATACATAAACAAGACTAAAATAAATTACGTTATCTTTAGGTGACTTGGTTTCAATTTTTGTAATATGAATATATTAAAATATATTACATATTCTAAGTTTAATAATATGGTGTATTTCAAAAGACATTTAAAATAAAAATATGCTATGAAACATATGCTTATTATGAATACTTTCAAAATGACATCCTTTTTATAAACTGATAGTTAAAAAAATCCATATCCACAATGACAACTCCTTTGTTCCTCATTTACAATATATTTCTGTCTGTTTGTCTCTGCTTATGCCTATAGCCTCTGTTTTACCCTTGGTACTTCCTACTTAGAACCACAAAGGAGCTACCTTACCTGTTGTTGGTGATACCAAATTAGTTTATCCTTTTTTTCCTGTATATATGATTATGCTGGATTATACAATCCATCTAAGTCCTATGACACTGATTCAATGAATTATAGCAACGTAACTGATTAAATGTAAAATGTCGTTTCTTTAGCCAGCTTGTTTTATACCCTTTTCCTTCATTTGCCTCTTTATCTCTTTAAACAAATTAACTTAGACCCCTATATCTTTTTATCCTCCACTTACCACTTAAAACTTAGGTTTCTTTTAAGTTGTCTTGCATAGGTTTCTAAATTATATATAAAGTTTTATATCTTGAAATTTCTCTGGACATCTCAAGTCAGCATTGCCTATATGACTATCTAGATGGCCAATATAAGACCAGATGTATCTAGGTAATTTGTCTTTTGCATCATGTTGTATTGTTAATTTTGAGAGTTAAAGTGTTTATAAGATAAAAGCTAAAGCACCATACTTTGGCTACCTGATGCAAACAGCCACCTCATTGGAAAGGACCCTGATGCTGGGAAATATTGAGGACAAGAGGAGAAGTGGGAAGATAGAGGATGAGATGGCTGGATGACATCCCTCACTCAAAGGACATGAGTTTGAGCAAACTCCGGGAGATGATGAAGGACAGGGACGCCAGGCATGCTGCAGTCCATGAGGTCACAAAGAGTAGGACACAACCTAGCAACTGGACAATAACAAAAGCACCATGTTATGCAGTTCTACGGAGAAGGCAATGGCACCCACTCCAGTACTCTTGCCTGGAAAATCCCATGGACGGAGGAGCCTGTCGGGCTGCCATCTGTGGGGTCGCACAGAGTCAGACACGACTGAAGCGATTTACCAGCAGCAGCAGCAGCATGCAGTTCTACGTCTCATGTTATAATTTGCAAAAGATGAGTATGATCTCAATAACAGTAAGAACATTGTGCCATAGTGATACTACTTTGAATACCATCTAAGAGGTATTTCCTTTCTGTGTTAATTTGTAGCTCTTCTTTCTCAGAGTTCCCCAAGAAACTTTGCTACTGCTCCCCGTTTCTGCCAGGTATGACTTACATGGGCTTCACAGACACTCCCACAAAGTCTTGACAAAGGCAGTCAGAGAGGGAACAAGAGGAACGATTCTCTACATCAAAGATAGTACAACACATTCAACCCGATTTTATAACAAGGTGTAGAATACACATTATCCATGCATCCTGAGAACACCGTTGTCATTCTAGGGCTATGGTGAGTCTTGCCAGGCAATTCGAAATTGTACTTGCAAATACAGTTCCTGGTTCTTGTAATGTGATCTAGGTGAATGATGCATAAACAAGCGTGTCTCTTATCACCCAGTGCCTGGGAAGACAAATGGAATTCAGGTAGCGTATTCTGAGCAATTAGACAGAGACGACTCCCAGTGGTACCGCTCCTCAACCTCCACATACCTCACTGCTTATATAAAACAATTGCTCTCTGATGAATGCTTTTACCAAAGCAGCAAAGAGACAACACTATAAATGGCATAAAGTGGTAACACTTGACCTAACACTATAACAGCTTATGATAATGGGAAATGAAAAGGAAGTGCAGACATAATGAATTATAAATATCAAAGCCATGTTGACACAAAGAAGGAAACATCATAATGCAGTTGGCATGATCAGGTTTTTAAATGAAATCCGTGATAGCCATACTCAGGAGGCAAGAGCTGGTAGGAAAAGAAATGCCCTTAAATGGCTCGAGGACTTTTTCTCTCTGCTGTGTCAAGTGCAGCAGTCTACACAGCATAGGGACTTAATATATACTGATAGCATAAAATTTTAAAATCTAATCAGATAATCTTTGGCATCAACTCAAGACACAGATTACCAATAATCAGTGCAGAAAGAAAAGTCACTTTCCTGATGTTATAAATTATATGCCTTTCTTGAGCTATATTATACAATAATAGGTTTTATGCAATTTTTCTTATTACAGGGTAACTGAGTAAAACTCTGGGGCTTCCCTGGTGGCTCAGCTGTAAAGAATCCACCTACAATGCAGAGGCAGCAGGACACGTAGGTTCAGTCCCTGTGTTGGGAAGATCCCCTGGAGAAGGAAATGGCAACCCACACCAGTATCCTTGCCTGAAGAATCCCGTGGACAGAGGAGCCTCGCAGGCTACAGTCCATAGAGTCACAAAGAATCAGGCACAACTGAAGCAACTTAGCAAGCAGAAAGGCATGAAAAAATTAAAAGTAACGAAAGGTAAAGACAGTAAATTATCCTGTATAGGGTACATATTTCCAAGAAAAATCATGTACACACATTCTCATACACTCTGCATGCATGCGTGCTAAGTCACTTCTGTCGTGTCTGAGTGTTTGTGACCCAGTGGTCTGTAGCCTGCCAGGCTCCTCTGTCCATGGGGATTCTCCAAGCAAGAATACTGGAGTGGGTTGCCATGCCCTCCTCCAGGGGATCTTCTCAACCCAGGGATCAAACCTGCGTCTTCTGCAATGCAGGTGGATACTTCACCACTGAGCCACTGGGAAGACCCCTCATATACTCTAGAAATGCTTAAATGTAAATTCTTCATTCAGAGCACTAAATTTTTGGCACCTCACTCTGAAATACAAACAAAAGAAATAACCTCAGTGTTACGCAAGTATGTGCTTTCTATTATACCAATACACATTCAGGTCAAATTCACTGGATATTTTTCTGGGAGTAGAAATTCTTCTTTTACTAAAGAACATACAGAGAAAACAAAATTATTTCCTTAAGAAAATATCTGTCAGACTTTTGATAGACTGTTCCATTAAGCCATTTCAATAAATTCCCTTGATATTTCATTCTTAAAATTCTTTGATAAAAAATTAAGTAATTAGCTCAGCCCCAATATTGTTAATTAATTAATAATGCTCATTTTCATTGTTTATTGATTCAATATTCTGTCTACACCTGGGTAAACAGTCTTCTTTCAGAAAGTTACTGGTTAAATTATCCTATGTCATTTATCACTAAAGGCACGGACGTGTTTGTCTGTGAAGTTCCTTCTCTGCTAAGAAGTAATTGAGGCTTTGAGCTTCCAAAAGGTTAACTAATCTATGAATGACCAAATAGTTCATCTCAGAAGGTCATTGTTCTTAAAAGGCACGGTCATTAGAAGTGATTGCAGCTTAACTACCTACCTTGGAGTTGTTTTTTAAGTCTTGAAGAATTAGAAAGCAAAATAAAAATTCTCACTTTTATCAGGGGTTAGATTACCGTAGGGTCAGAGCCTTCAAGGTGAAGTTGTCAGTGTCTGAGCGCAATTTTGTACTCAGTTGTAAAGAGACTCTAAATTGCTTAGAAGAAAAGTATAAATAACCAAGCTCTTTCCGTGAGGGGGACATTTTCCATAAATACAGGTGCGTGCACATCCAAACAAACACACACACAAAAACTAAATTTTTTTGCAGAGTTGTGTTGTTTTACTGTTAAAGATAACATTTCCAGACTTCAAATCATAAACATAAAGTCATATATAATTTTTAAAAGTTCCAGATATTTGTATAGAAAGAAGAGAAACCTGTTTAAAGGAATTAGTATCTCCTTTCAGCTCTCCAGCCAGAGCAAGACCGATGTAGACTAAAAAAAAAAAAAATCATGCCACCTAAAAGTTAAGAGTGATGTTTTATTTGAGGGGAAACTTTCAGGACTTCCAACCCAGGAGGCGGCATCTCATAAAACCCTAAGAGAATGGCTCCAGTGAGGTGTGAGGGTAGCCAGGTTATATGGAAGTTTTGCAACAAAGGGCAGGTAGTCAGAATGTCAAAAGATTATTGTTAATTAAAGAAAAACAAATATCCCAACTCAAGGAATTTAGAGCTTTTCTATGCCTAGGAAGATGCCAGATCTAGGCTCACTGAAAGCGTTCCTTTGGTATGCACCCCAGCTCTCTGAGCCCCATATCCTGTGTTTTCACACCCTGAATTTCCTCAGGACTTATCATAGGGAGTGGCTGCATCTGATGGCTGCTAGTCTTCTCTTCAGCCCTGAGTTCCCTTGGGACTCACCAGCTGACAATGTACTCAGTAGCCTCTGAATCTTTCTGGCCCCACAGACCCATGTGGCTTCACTGGTGGTTCTGATGGTAAAGAGTCCACCTGCAATGCAGGAGTCAGGAAGATCCCCTGGGCAAGGAGGTGGCAACCCACTCCAGTATTCTTGCCTGGAGAGTCCCATGAACAGAGAAGCCCAGCAGATTATAGTCCATGGGGCCGTAAAGAGGCGGACGAGACTGAGTGACTAATATCCACGCGGTCTGTAGCTCACCAGGCTAGTCTGCCCATGGAATTTTCCAGGCAAGAATATTGGAGTGGATTGCCATTTCCTCCTCCAGAAGCCAGCTCACGTTGGAGGGCTGCAATTATTGATGACTGTGACGTCCTTGTTTACTGATATGGCAGGAAATATTCCATTTCTCATCTCCCTTGACTACTGAGCAGGCTCCTTTTCTGTTTCTCTTTCTTTCAGACCTGAAGAATCATTTTATCAGTGCTCCACAGAGTCCAATTTATCTTTCTAAAAAGCCAAAATGAAAATCTACCAGATTCTCTTTCTGAATCACCTTTTAGCGTCTTCCAAAGCCTGTCCCACAGTCCAAACAGATTTTTGTAAAAGAATGAAAGACACAGAAACACAGTTTTAAATATGGTGGTAATTTTAACGTCGATGACACAATTTTGAACTCATATATTCTTTTGACCAATAAATGGCCGACTTACAAAATAAGCCACAACATGAGAGTGGTAAGCTAAGTTTTATTTGGGACAAAATGAAGACTATAGCCCAGGACACAGCATCTCAAGTAGCTCCGAGAAACTGCTCCAAAGAGGTAGAGAAGAAGGTCAGTATAGACGTGATTTTGGTGAAGGGTTAGCACATATTTTTTGCAGAAGGTTTCTGTTCCCTGTAGGTTGCTGCTAGTCCTAAGAAGTCTCACCGTAAAGGATTTCGGTGCTTTTCTAGGTATGAGAAGACTCAAGAATTGGACTCATAAAATTGGCTACTGAAAATATTTATCTGAAGGCCTGTTCTGCCAGTTTTTCCCAGGCTACAGAGTGGCTTGTTTCTTATCTTCACATGAACTACTTTCAGGGGTATTGAAAGTCAGCAGCTGCAGCAGGACATGATTTAATCCTTCTAGAGGTAGTTGGGAAGTGCCAATTTGTAGTTGACAAAACCACCATGCTCCTTGACAGTTCCTCCCTTCTGCATTTTTAAATAATAGTGATTTTCACTGAAAATTGATAGGCACTTCTCTCTCTGAGATGTGTTTGTTTATGTAATTACTAGAAGTATACAATTTGGAAAACCAATCCACCACTGTCTCAAATCCTGCCCCACTTACGCAGTTGAAAATGAATCGAGCTATAGAACTCAAGTGCTCTGTCATTCAGTCTTGTCTGACTCTTTTGCAACCCCATAAACTGTAGCAGCCAGGAACCTCTGTCCATGAGATTATCCTGCCAAGAAGACGGGAGTGGGTTGCCATTTCCTTCTTTAGGAGAACTCCTTAAGGGCCTCAGGTAAATTTCACTGAATTGTAATTCAATATTTTTATTTCAGTCCACACAACTAGATGTATTGGTGAGATTGGACACTCTCATCATCACAGTAAATTGCAATGTCTCTGAATTAAATTTAAATTGAATTTGAAAAGACTTTCCAGCCCATAAAAGAAGGATCAGGGAAAATGCTTCATTTATCTCCATCTTAGAAACTGAAGGGAATAGGTTGCTGAGTGTTTTATCATCAAAAGTTCATATTCTATAAATCTGAATTGGGAAATGTGAAAAAAATCAAGCCATTTAAAATTTATTAGGAAAAGGAGGAGAAAAAGCTAGTCAAAATGTACAGCTAATCATTTTCAGTGATTAGCTGACTATACCCTGATTCCAGAAGCACACACGAAAAATCATTCCTCATTCTTTCTTCAACTGTGCTGTGAAAGGATACGTTTTAAAATATATCTTTTGCCCCTTAAAAAAAAAAAAAGCTGTCCTGTCAAAATAAGAGCTGCCTTTCAAATTTCCAGATTACAGGTGTTACCGTGATGTAATTAACTTAAACAACTGTCTTTCTGCCATGATGACAAAGGTGGGACAATTTATGTAACAACTATCCATCTTGTGAAGAGTTTATAAAGCCCTTACTCATGATTGGCTTCACACATTGATTAATAGACACATTTTATTTCAGACTTTAATTAAAAGCAATAAAAGCAGTCAACTGTAGGCCATGACCAAAAAAAAAAAAAAAAAGCCATTAGTGAGATGGGAGATCAAGCAATGAACAAATTTAGTGTGAGACCTTGTAAGTAGATCCATATGCCTGTGCTTACAACCTCCCTGAGACAGTTGCGCGTGCGCACACACACACACACACTCACACACACACAGCAATTACGAGTAGAACCCACAGATTTAGGTCCAGTCTGCTTTAATTTAAGCGAAATATGCACCATATTTTTCCATATTTATATTAATATCAAAGTTAGTGGAAACAAAGAGAACTTTCGAATGAGCAAAGTCTAGCCTGCATGTTTTGTTATAAAATACAAATTGCTAAATTAATGCTGTTGCATCTGAAGAGTAATTTAATATAAATTGTTGAACAGATGTCATGGACTGTTGAGACTCAGAAAATTCAAGCAAACCATTATTGAGTACCATAGTATTATACTAATCACTCACATTCTACTGTAATTTTTTTTCCTGACTATAGAAGTGTTTAGATTTGTACTTTTTCCTTTGATATTTCTTTTTTTAATTTATTTTTTATTGAAGTATAGTTGAATTACAATCTGTTAATAACTGCTGTACAGCAAGTGACTCAGTTTTATGTAGACACATATCCTTTTAAAAACTCTTTTCCATTACACTTTATCACGAGATATTGAATATAGTCCCCTGTGTTATTCAGTCGGACAGGGACATTGTTTATCCAGTCTACCTACACCAGTTTGCATCTGCTAATCCCAGACTCCCAGGCTAGCCCTCTCCCACTACCTGCTTGCTTGGCAACCATCCGTCTGTTCTCTGTGTCCTGGAGTCTGTTTCTGTTTTGTGGATTCATTTATTTGCATCTCATTTTAGATTCCACATAATGTTTACTTGGATCTTAAGCCCTATCTGGAGAAGGCAATGGCACCCCGCTCCAGTGCTCTTGCCTGGAAAATCCCATGGATGGAGGAGCCTGGTAGGCTGCAGTCCATGGGGTCGCACAGAGTCAAACACGACTAAGTGACTTCACTTTCACTTTTCACTTTCATGCATTGGAGAAGGAAATGGCAACCCACTCCAGTGTTCTTGCCTGGGGAATCCCAGGGACGGGGGAGCCTGGTGGGCTGCCGTCTATGGGGTCGCACAGAGTCGGACACGACTGAAGTGACTTAGCAGTAAGTCCTATCACATGTAGAAAAGCAGCAGGCAAAGGTGGAGTATTAGCAACTCACGGAGGGATATGAGTTGCGTGATTTTTTTTTTCTTTTTTCATTCATTTCTATATACATTTCTATGCACTTAAATGGCAGAGCAGCAACTCAGAGGAACTTCATTTTAACACCTGATGCACAAGTCTGGGTATTTACAGAGACAAAAGTGCATCTTCAGTTTTCTGAGATTCTGAGGGACATTCTCTACTCTCTACAGATGTACCTGGATCATAACCAAATAAGGGGTTCAGAAAACGTCTGAACTCAGTTTATCTTTGAAAAGAAGGCATCTTTCTCAACCTCACTAGGGAGAGCCCTGCGGTGTTCTGGCATGATGTAAGGGCCTGACTTCTCAGGGCTCCGTGTCTTGGCACATAAGGCAGACAGATACCAACTTAGCAATTTACGAGGGCAGTGTTACAAAGGTTTGAAAAATGAAATGTAGTGTGACAGCAAAAGCATTAACACATGAGTTTCATAGCCTCTCCCCTTTCATTCCCCATTAAAGATAATTCTATTTTTGCCAGTCTTGTGCAGGGTTTTATGTGCAGATTGGCCACAGTGGGGTGTAGGGGGGCAGGTTGGAAGGGGAGAAAATTAAAGAAAGGCAAACACAAATTGATTGTGTTGGAAAAGGTAGAGAATTACTCCTAGAGAATAAAACACGTAGAAAGTGGAACTGGAGATAAACATAGGAGCAATACTACTGTGTTTTAGAGAGGTGAGTGACTTGGGGGTTTGAAAGAGATAGCACAGCTTTGCCAAAGGGAGTGGAAAATAAAAGAATGGAGGAGGGAAATGGGTCTTTCCAAAAAATGTTTTAACATTGCATGTGTCTATGATCTTCTCAGAAACAACACTAAATATTTAAAGTGTTTAAAAAAGCTCTTTAGATATAGGATTGGGATTTTATTGTAATGCAATGTTTTATAAATATATCCAAAATGGGTGATAATTTATACAAATTTTGCTAGTATAAAATTAAGTGTAAAATTCTTTTTCTAAAGTGTGTGTCTAATGATCTAGCCAGTTCTTCTTAAAACTGTCACAGGCCTGTTAAATCCAGTCTCTTGAAGCACGACACAAGTTTAAAGTATATTTTAATGTGAGTTCACTATATTGAAACATAGTGATATCAGATATTTAGCGATTGTTTGATGTTCCTGCTAAGGAAAGAAGAACTATATCTTCTTCCTGCCATTTTGATAATCAGAATTAAGAATCTGAAACATACACACACCCACTTACATATGTGATGACAGTTTTCCCCTGGAATGGATGTTATTCTATTTTGTAGTACCTATAACTTTTAGATCAGTTGTAACATATTACAATTTGATTCTCCTGGAACGTAGAAAAATCCATTTTTTCCTCACCGTATACAGATAAAATAGTACAAGTCTTGCTAATTAGTTTAGTATAGGTTCACAAGTCCATTAAAATCTCAATATTAGCAATCACTTTCTTGTAATTAAAATGCAGCTCTTGTTCTTTTCATTTTATTGGCTTTGTTGATTACCGTTGTTGATTACCGTAGGTCCACAGTCTATTAAAATCTGAATATTAACGATCTGTTTTTGGCAGTTAAAATGCATCCTTTGTTCTTTTCATTTTATTGGTAAACAGATAATACTTGCCTAAAAATTCATTGTGATATGAATTGTGAGCAACTAGTTTTAAAAATCTTAGACCTATAAATGTCTTTCTACTTGTCAAATTGTCCAAACTATATCTTGTAAGCAAATTCACATTTACACATATGCCATTTCCACCAAGCTCAAGTCAATCTATAGACTTAACTAAATTATTTTCAGTGTTACATTATCTTTGTTACTTAGGGGAATTTTGAGAGTGTTCCATGGAGTCAGAAGACCTGAACTGAGTATTAACCAGTCTTCTTCTTTTTCTTTTTTCCTAAGATTTTTTTAAAAATGTGGACCATCTTCAAATCTTTATTGAGTTTGTTACAATATTGCTTTTGTTTTGTGTTTTGGATTTTTGGCTAGGCATGTGGGATGTCAGCTCCCTGAGCAAGGATGAAACACACAGTCTCTGCATTGCAAGGTGAAATGTAACCGCTGACTGCTGGGAGCCAGCATGAGGAGCTCGGCCTGTGGCAAAGGTCATGAGGAAGGAGGCTCGGCATACACAAAGGCGGGATCGAGCCTCAGGAGTCCCCTTGGAAATTCTCGAGCATCTACCCCCAAAACCAGAGTCTGCCTACTTTACTGCTTTGTGCTCTCACGTACACCTCTGACTTTACCGGAGGGCTGTCCCCTCACCACCTCTCTCTGAAAAAGAGTTAACTTACAGCTCCAGTTGATAAAGTTGCTGGGCGTGATAAGAGAGTTTGAACCTACAAACTCCTCTGAAGGTTATTCCGGCCACATGTGATTGTTCACAGCCTCCCAACTGTGAGAGGCATGAGATGTTCTAAACTGTCTAAATACAGATTCCTTTGAGCAGTTAAAAGATTGATTCAAAATTGTATTGGTGAAGGGTTTTTCATTTGTTGGGCCAATGTTTGCTGCTAAGTTTCCATATCCCTTACCTACTGTGTCCCTGGCAGTGTATTGATTAATGTAATTGGTGTATGGGAATGTAAGTAGTAGCTTTAATGTTTGTAACCTTGGACCCTTGAGTTAATTCTTTTCTTATTATAGCCCACCATACCTTTGCCCTATAGGAATGCAACTTTATCTAATGCTTTTGGAGGGTGGCACCTGACTTTAGAATAATCATCTTTAGAGAAAAATAAGTTTTCTGAAGAAAGGATCTTAAAATGTTAACAGGCCTCTTGGCCAGAAGATGATGTAGTTCACCTAAACTTCTGCATATGATAAGTTTGCAGGAAGAAAGCCTGGCTTACTGCTAACTCTACCCCTTCCCCCATTATCCTCTATGCACAACTTAAGGTATAAAAACTACTTTGGAAAATAAAGTGCAGGCCTTGTTCACCGAAACTTGGTCTCCCCATGTCCTTCTTTCTCTCACCTTCTGGTTGAATTATTCAGCCTCTTTTCTCCACTGAATTTCCTCACTGAGCTATCCTTAATTAACATTTAATCAAGCAATTGTTTCCTGATCCTCGCCAACGCAGTCCCCACTTTGAATTCCCTGGATCCACCAGGGCTGGGCCCCGGTAACTGATCCTCCAGAGAAGTTCCCTGGCCCTTCCTCTTAGTTCTGAATATCCCTGTACAATCAGTATAAATCATCTCAGTTTTCTTACCTATGATTTGGAGATTAAACTTGAACATATCGCCTCTGTATTTTGCCAAGTTATTACAAAGTGTGCATGGGAAGTGCCCAGTATTCAGCACAGGCAGCAGCACATAGCAAGCTCCAATAAAATGAAGTGATTATTTTCATAATAGAATTAGCATTTGCATTCTTTTCCAGAGCCTCATAGAAAGAGGCACAGCATTTTAATATTTGTGCTTCTAGCAACATAAACAATCATCGGTGTAAAAAATACAGAATGCTGGCTCTGTGTGACATGAGAGCTCCCACGCTGGCCTTGATTTATATGCCCTGCTCCACAGAAAAACATTCATGGCAATACGATTCTCACGTCCTCTCTCCCTCTGTCTCTTCCATGCAAACAGAATTTGGAAAAAATTACGCACTTTTTAAAATCTATTTTTTATTGATCAGATGAAGATATTTTATGTACTTATTGTAACTGTATTACTCTGAGGTATTGGGATCAATGTAGTGATGACTTCAATCAGGAAAATATTGATGTGTAAAGCTGGGTCTAGAGACTTCCCTGGAGCTCCAGTGATTAAGACTCTGTGCTTCCACTCCAGGGAGCGTGGTTTGATGCCTGGTTGGAGAACTAAGATTCCACACGCCAAGTGACAAGGCCAAAAAATAAATAAATAAATAAGTAAAAGCTCTTTTAAAAAAGACTATAAAAAATAAGTAAATAAACCTAAGTCTGAGTATCACTGTTGTTATGCCCTCAGTCTAGGAAATATTTCTCAAAAATTTTGGAGGCTTCTTTTGCAGTAGTGAAGCCAGGGTTTCCACAATATCTGAAATGCAGGGCTTAGAGATTTTCCTTCAGATGTTAAATAAAAATAGAAGCCACACTTTGCGTTAATTCTAAAGAATACCCTGCAACTGAAATCTATGTTCTATCTGTAATAACTGCAACAGAGAAATTCCTTTACAACTTGTGTATTCTAAGACATTTCATCCTAGTGGTAAGAATAAAATGATAATAAAGATTCTGAACAGATATTTTCTGGTTCCACATCAACCAAATTTACAAGAATCCCAGTCTCAGATAATTCTTCTCAAATAGATCCATGGAGGGTATGGGATGAAATGGGAAGAAAAGGGTATCACCAAGGACATGGTCATCAGTAGACAGTCTGATGGGTTCTAACGGCCCAGACAGGGAAGCCTGGCGTGCTGCAGTTAATGGGGTTGCAAAGAGTCAGACACGACTGAGCTACTGAACAACTATAACAAATGGCCCAGTGAGACTGTGTCCTTACTCCTTCTTGACACAGACATTGGGATTAAATGCCAGAAAAATGACCAAATATCAGAGCTAAGAAATAGACATTTATTCCTACAAAGTGAGGGGGTTAAAATATGGTTTGCCAGAATGTGGCTCTCCTGTCTTTTTATTTAACTGTTTTAAAAACTTTTTAATTTTATATTGGAGTAGGCAATGGCACCCCACTCCAGTACTCTTGCCTGGAAAATCCCATGGACGGAGGAGCCTGTTAGGCTGCAGTCCATGGGGTCGCTGAGAGTCAGACACGACTGAGTAACTTCACTTTCACGCATTGGAGAAGGAAATGGCAACCCACTCCAGTGTTCTTGCCTGGAGAATCCCAGGGACGGGGGAGCCTGGTGGGCTGCCATCTATGGGGTCCCACAGAGTCGGACACGACTGAAGCGACTTAGAATAGCATAGCATAGCATAGAGCCGATTAACAATGTTGTGATTGTTTCAGGTGAACAGTGAAGGGACTCGGTCACACATATACATGTATCCCTTCTCCCCAAAATCCCCTCCCATCCAGGGTGTAACATTGAGCAGAGTTCCCTGTGCTCTACAGTAGGTCCTTTCTTTCCCAGGGGACTGGGTGCAAGCCATCAGAAAATGGAGGAGGAAGCATCAGATTGACTTTGACAATCAAGAAATGCATCATTCAGGAATCATTTGGCCTGAGACGTGGAGAGTATTTGCTGATTCACTAAATAGCAATGAAGAGGGATACCACACTTGCATTCATTTCACCATGTCCATTGAGCGCCATAGCCAGGCGCCATGATGAAAAGTGAGAGAAAGATGATGGTGCTTTCCTCTTGGTCTACTAGATCAGTGGACACAACAAACCACACACATAATGACACAACTGCTTTCGAACCTACTAAATGCCTTGAGTAAGACGACAGAAAACTTCAGGTTGCTGTGCCTGCTTGCTCAGTCACTTCAGTTCTGTCCAACTCTTTAAGATTCCATGGACTGCAGCCCACTAGGCTCCTCTGTCCATGGGATTCTCCAGGCAAGAATACCGGAGTGGGTGGCCGGGGATCTTCCTGACCTAGGGATAGAACCCACATCTCTTACATCTCCTGCACCACCTAGAATGCAGGAGACCTGAGTGCACACACACGAAGTCTCTTAACACTCCTGGCTAACTCTCTAATAATTCTCTGTTTTCCTATTACTAACAAAATTCCATAGGTCCAAAATGCTAATGTGAGAACACAGTGCTTCCTTGGCTACAGAACAACTAAGTGCTAAGTCAACAATTTAACACCCATTTATATATATATATATATAATATATATAAATGAATATTTTTTTCTTAGAAACTAATGATCTTTGAGATCTTTGTATAATATATATAATAATATATAATATATATATTATATATAATATATATAAATGAATATATATATATATATATTTTTTTCTTAGAAACTAATGATCTTTGTTTGAGATGTAGTACGCTTGAGGCACTTGTCTGGTACTCAGCTGGACTATGCAACCGGCATTAGGAAGTCAGGATGCAGTTTCCCAAGAAGAAGCCAGAAATTTCCCCCAATTTAATTACTCTCTGACCTTCTAACATCTTCCTTGGTGGCTCAGGTGATAAAGAATATGCCTACAATGCAGGATGCCCAAGTTCAATCCCTGGGTCAGGAAGATCCCCTGGAGAAGAAAATGGCAACCCACTCCGGTATTCTCGCCTGGGAAATACCATGGACAGAGGAGCCTGGCGGGCTGCACTTCACGTGGTCGCACAGTCGTACACGACTGAACGACTGACACTGATGTTCATGTGTGGAACAGTGGAATCACTCAAAAAATGCATCATCTCAATGAATATGGTTGGAAAGACAGCAAATTCACCAAATTTAGAGCATCATGAAGCTTAAATTGAAAGAACATGAGTGGAAGCTTTGGAAAGAAGGTGAAAGGTAATAGGTACCATCTTTGAGAAAGACAGATCTTTTGTTGTTTGTGAATGCTTTATCTTCAGAGGCAAATGAAAGAAAAACAAGAGAACTACTTCGAGATAACATCTTCTGTAGTATTTTTGTTGCTGTTGTTGTTTAATCACTAAGTCCATTTGACTCTTTGAGACCCCATGGACTGTAGCCCATAAGGCTCCTCTGTCTGTGGGATTTCCCAGGCAAGAATACTGGGGCAGATTGCTATTCCCTTCTTCAGGGGAATCTTCCCCACCCAGGGATCAAACCTAAGTCTCTTGCATTGGCAGGTAGATTCCTTAACTGCTAAGCCACCAGGGACGCCTGCTCTGTATTGTATATTATATTTTATTATATTATGTGTCTGAAACTATAGCCATTTTCAGTATCTTAGAGTATATATTTTATGTCTACCTTTATTTTAAACATTTCTAACTGTCTGTGGAAATTACTTAATGGATGTTTGTAATTTTCAGATATTCTTCTGAACTAAATAGCTTGATACTTATATCCTATGGGAGAAAACTTTGCTGCCTGGTGATGGCAAAAAGATGCAAAGTCAATTACCTGAGATTCTTTTCCAACCTTTGAGAAGGATGTCTCTCACCCACGGAGTCTTCAGAAGTTACCCGTCTCCATAGTGTTTGGCCAGGTTGTTTTATAGAGTCTATGACCATTTGGCAAGCATTGAAAACCTTCCTGAAATGGCACTGCTGGATTCGTGCCTGGATACACTGAAGAATTTAAGGATCTAATGAATCTAAAAAGACAAAAATAATCGTGCCCCATCCTTCTCATTGCAACCAATGTCATGCTTATGTTCCAGGATTAATAATAACAAGATCAAACCTGGGAAACAGGTTTGCTGTACACTTCTGAATAACAAGGTTCCAGAATTCTCTGGAAAATAACATGTTTCCGGGAGATAAACCACGCTCCATATCCTCTTTACTGCTTTGTAAGAGGATTCATTCACTGTTCACATGACCCTTGGGAACATATCGAAAGCCAAATAAAGGCATTAATTTTTCCTTTAGTTTAGGCAGCTTATTAAAGATAAGTGACATATAGAGAGAATAAAGACATGGATATAAAGCATCAGAGACAAAGGCTCTGATGTTGTATGTCACTGAGCAATTCTCAGTGAGAAGTAAGCTTGGACTTGGAGCTCTGCCCGTCCATCCTAGAGCATACCAGGTGGAGGGGGCATGGCTGAGTCTCTACAAGACGGGTGAGGGGGCTGGGTCTCCAAGCACGAATTTTATGCCCTGCTGGGGCTAATCTTAAGATTCTTGGGGCTGACTCCATTACCAAATTGGCTTCAGCAGCATCAAGAAATAGATCATCCGGGTTCCAAAGAGTGGCGAGGCATCAGGGGGTATATTATCAAGTCTAGGAACTGAATGTTGCCAGAATGGTTTGGCTGGACCAGAAGGAAAAGAAAGAAAGAAGCAAACATCCTGAATAAGTGCCCATGTTTCCCTCCAATCTTCACTTGAGAAAATGGACAAACATCACAGAGGTGTCAGGGCTGACAGTACTTGATAAAGAGAGTTGCATCTGAAAATCAGAGGAGACGGTTTAAATGTCAAGTGTCTGTTTTGTTGCTTCTGCAGGTGAACTTTCTCATGTACCTACTGGACCGTTGCATGAGCTCAGATGCTAGAATATCCTTCACCGCTGCAGCACATCAATACTAATTGTCTTGTTAATTAGAGAAGAGATTTGGTTATAATTTTCTGTGTCTGCTTAAAAATCGCTCTTCACCTCACAGCCATCTTGCCAAAGAGGATCTGAAGGGGGAATAACGTTCTTCACCTAGACTGTGGTCTCTACGTTAAATCCTCTGACTCTGTCCCCTAGTAAGAAGGCAGATGTGAATCAGCGAGAATGTATGCGCCTGTCCATTTGTCTGGCCACCTATGCTTTGCTTTCAAAGAAAAAGGATTTACAATTTCCTCCTACTCATTTATCCTCCCCCCCCCATATTTTATTTTCTTCCTTCCATCAAATGGACATTAAAGGTCACTACCCTCCCCTTCCCCCCATTTAATAGCTAAGGGTAGGTTACTGTATATTCTCCAGGGTGAGTTTAGTTTTTCCTCCTTTCTGGAGTTCCAAACAATAATTATACTTTTTTTCTTTCTCTTCAGGGCTGCTTTGCACTGCTTTGCACTCAAAAGTTTCCCAAGCCAATATAAGATCAGCTACATCTTTCTCAAGACAATTGATGCTACAGCTGTGCAGATTTGAGGGAGAGAAGCTGATAGCACCAGAAGCCATTAACTTTCTTTTCCAAAAATCACCTTTCTCATTAGATTTGAAAAATGTGTTTGAGAACAGCAGCTTATGGCAGTTGACTAGATAAAACTTCAGGAAAGATAGTACACACAAGGAAAGGTGAGACAAATTGCAGTGATAAGGTATGTCAGCAGAGGGCTGATGCTGCAAGAATATAGTGTCTTTGTATCTGTGGCCATTCATTAAGAGAGGTTGTGTCAGGGCTGTTGGCATAGAGAAATGAAGACTCCTGCACACCCAGCAGCATCGGAATATAATCACTGGTACTTCTGGATTTCTGTATCCTTCCCTCCGCCTCTTCATTGGCACTGATAATGTTCCCTTGAAAAATACATATGCCAGAAAAACTATTTTGAGGATAGTCATTTTAATAAGCGATTCATATGAAAGTAACCACTCATCCACATTATAATAGGAATATTCTGCCTCAGAAAAAAAAATCTGATTATTAACCCTGAATAATCATGAAACTCCAAAGGTGTCTTATTGGCTTAGGAAATATTAAATATAGTCGTGTTTCCCAGGAGGAAGGGTGGTCAGAATAAAAAGAGAGACATTTAAAATGAAAAAAAAAAAAAACCTTGTTTTCAATTGTAAGTTACAATCACTGTATAACAGAACATATTCTTTTGCAACAATGTCAGAGTTCGATTCCTCACTTTTACTAAGGAAAGATTGGCAGGTTTCTGTTGATAACAGAAATATCTGCATAATCCACAAAAAGTAACATTTTTTGTTACTTTAGGTAAAGCTGATTCTTACCTAATAGGGTTTTCCAATGTTTGTGTCCTGTATCTGGAGGATGTTTAGAATCTCTGTCCATGAAATTTCTTTTGTAAAAAGCACTACTTTCAGACTAAATGTTAGTAATAGGAATTGGAGGTAAAAGAACTGCATTTGAAAAGATCAAAACTCTCAAATGTGATTATGGATAAATCAGAAAAGAGCTTCCTTACCCTTCCCCAGTGCCAGCCCCTCCCAGTTGCACACTCCCATATTCTGACTTTGAGAGGGGGCCTCACCCCTGTTTCTGGCTAAGGTCTCTGTTTTTGCAGTAGTTTCCAGTCTTCTGCACCCAGTCAAAAAAGTTGCTTCTGCAGATGAGCTTTAGAATGTACCTAGAGGATTATTACATGAGCGTGCAAAGATACTATAATATCCTTCACCATTATAGCACGCAGATAAAAAGCAATACAAAGTATCTTGACCCACAGCTCTCTCAAGCTAATGCTCTATTTCTCTGGTCTTTTCGAAAGATGCCATAACCTGCTAGAAAATGGAAACTGAAGCAAACTCAAGAGGCTACTGCTTTCATAGGAGGTGAGATCTCAGGCAAGGGAGGGGAGAAAAATGTTTCAAAGAAAGCGAGACAAATATAAGATTATAGTTTATCAAGCAGCTTCATAAGGAGATACAGCTGACTCTGGTTGCATAGAATATCTTCAGCCAGCCAAAAAGAAACACCATATCTGAGAACAATTCATTAGAAGGGGAGTAGCAGGGGTTTATTTAAGGCTTCTATTACATCTTCCCCTCATTAATGGCCAAGATTGCTCTCACAAAGAATTAATGCCAACATACTTTTGTATTGAGTCATTTGGGCCATTGGAAAGTCACTGAATAATCAGAATGCCTGAAGTATGGGAATTCATCTCGATCCCAAAGTAAAGGCAGGAGTCAGGGTCATGGTGAGTCTCTTCAGGTGTGGTCAGATGGCATCAGCCTTGGACAGAGTCTCCTGAACTGCAAGGAGATCAAATCCGTCAGCCCTAAAGGAAACCAGTCCTGAATATCCATTGGCAGAACTGATGCTGGAGCTGAAACCAATAATTTGGCCACCTGATGCAAAGAGCTGACTCACTGGGAAAGACCCTGATGCTGGGAAAGATTGAAGGCAAAAGGAGAAGGGGACAACAGAGGATGATATAGTTGGATGGCAGTACTGACTCAATGGACATGAGTTTGAGCAAACCCTAGGAGACAGTGAAGGACAGGGAAGCCTGGTGTGCTGCAGTCCATGGGGTTGCAAAGAGTTGCGCATAACTTAATAACTAAACAGCAACAGCATACACTTTGTGCCTAAAACTTGCACTTATTGTTTTAATAACTTTGTTGAAGTATAATCGGCATATAGAAGATATACACACATTTAATATATAAAGTTGGATGAGTTTGGATATAGACATACACTCATCCAAGCATCACCACAATCAAAGTAATAAACACATCCAGACCCTCTAAACACTGTCTCTTCCCTCCTCACTTGTGTGTGTGTGTGTGTTTTGTATGGGAAAGACACTTCACGTGAAATCTACCCTCTTAACAAATTTTAAATGTGCAACATTTTTTAAAAATAGACAGTATCTTGTACAGCAGATGTATAGAACTTATTTGTCTTGTGTGTGTTCTTAATGTGACAAGTAAGCGCATTATAAAAATCACTTGCTGCAGTAAACTATAGAAACAATCTAATGTTTTATTGTCAAACAAATACATTTGAAAAGAATTATACAATTAAATATAGAACAACTTGGATAAATCTTGAGAATGTAGTGACAAGTGAAAAAAAGCAATTTGAAGAATTGTGTATTTTCTAATGCACTCTAGATGGCTTTCTTGTTGGCTCAGACAGTACGCAATCTGCCTGCAATGCAGGAGACCCAGGTTCAATCTTTGGGTCAGGAAGATCCCCTAGAGAAGGCAACCCACTCCTGTATTCTTGCCTGGGAAATCCCATGGTGAGAGGAATCTAGCAAGTTACAGTCCATGGGGTTACAAAGGGTGGGACACGACTGAGCAACTAACAGTACTTTACTACATAGATGGTCATGGACAATGATATTCAAATAATAATAAAATGGCCTGGAAAGAACTGTGCTATATTTAGCATAATATTACTTCTTTGTACTGACAGTGAGAAACATGGGCAGGTAGGTAACAAATAGAATTCAATTACATTTGTAATATTTTATTTCATTAAAGAGAGTCTTGGAAGGAAAAGAATCTTGCTTTAAAAAGAATTTTTAAAAGCTGTACAAGTAGAAAGAAACTAACATTTATCAATGGCTTACTATGTGCCAGTTTTCTGATTATTCAGACCATTGATTCCAAAGGCAGTATGCCTGGGGTTGAATCCTGCTTCTGCCATGAACTAGACAGATTGTTTTGAACTAGTTAGGTAGCTTTCCTATGATCTGATCTGTTTGTCTATAAAACAATGGTAGTAATAACACCAACCTCCTAGTATTGTTGTGATAATTTAATTATATGATTTATTTACACAGTGTTCTGTATAGTGCCTGGTAGTAACAATGATTCAGTAAATGTGAGTTGTTACCATTAGTCTCTGAACCCAGACGGTCTTTCTCCAGAGCCTCACCATGGAAGCTAAGGAACAAATCAAACTGAAAATAATTATAATCAGGATGCACCTTTTATTTTTTCATCTTAAAAATACACCCACTGTTGATGAGGTCATTAGCAGGAGGAGGTGCAGTCTCTTCTTGATTAATCAGCACAGGGCCTTCAGCATAGGTCAAGCTTGTAAGCTGTTTTCTATCAACCGACACAAAATTTCATGTCCATGAATCTGAGCACATTTAAATGAAACATTTCATCAGAGATCCTTGCAGATCATAACATCAAAAGTTAAAACATTTCAAAACCCTTCGTGAATGCAGTGATATTCTTGCAGAGTTTAAATGACACGGGAACTAAGATGAATTATCAAACTGCAAATAAAAGCATCCATTACCTGTCATATCAGCATGAAGACTTTATGGTTACCAGTTGAAGAAATTGCAGACAAAGGCTCTATAAATATGTAATGTAAAATTTGCTGAATTTGTGTCCGTTTCCTAAATGTATACTTACTTTTTTTTTTTTTCTTGCATGTTTGAATATACAGCAGACTTGAAGGTTAAGAAAGAGATAGGGAAGATTTTTGCAAGAATAGTTTAAACTCAGTAGACTGTTCTCTGCCTGGCCTAGTTACCACATTCTGCTGAGGTAGCATTCCCGCAGTACTCGCCCTTGCGAACACATGCTTTTGTATTTATTCCCCAGGTTTTTTCAGTTCAACTTTTACAGGGTTTCCTTCTCTAATTCCTCAGGGGCCACCTGGCCTCCTTTCAGACTAAATGCTTGCGGTCTGCTAGACAAGGCGAGCTGGTAGGTAGCTCTGCTCAGAGATGCTCTGCCTTGCTTCCATAACATGACTGCAGGGACCACTGGGCAACAAAACACAGCCCCTCATGGGTTCAGGCTTAGTTTTATCTCCATCCCACTACTATAGCCTGTTTGGCTGTGTCTCTTTTCTGATAAGACCAGAAAAGTGTAGGATGTCTACGAGGAATTTCATTTGCTCAAGACACAATCAAATTTCAGACACAATTCATTTTGATCTGAGAGTGAAAGACGCTTCAGTTTGTGTTCTCTTCTCTGTGTGGATTGCTAAATCAAAAAAAGAATGAAAGACACAACAGAAGTTGGCCAAATGTCAGGCATGATGCATATATAGTAATACTTACTGTTGTCAAATAGTAAGTATTTGACACAGACCACAGCCTTGTCTAACTCAATGAAACTAAGCCATGCCATGTGGGACCACCCAAGATGGAAGTGTCATGGTGGAGAGGTCTGACAGAATGTGGTCCACTGGAGAAGGGAATGGCAAACCAGTATTCTTGCCTTGAGAACCCCATGACCAGTATGAAAAGGCAAAAAGATAGGATACTGAAAGAGGAACTCCCCAAGTTGGGAGGTGCCCAATATGCTACTGGAGATCAGTGAAGAAATAACTCCAGAAAGAATGAAGGGATGGAGCCAAAGCAAAAACAATACCCAGTTGTGGATGTGACTGGTGATAGAAGCAAGATCTGATGCTGTAAAGAGCAATATTGCATAGGAACCTGGAATGTCAGGTCCATGAATTAAGGCAAATTGGAAATGGTCAAACAGGAGATAGCAAGAATGAACGTCAACATTCTAGGAATCGGCGAACTAACATGGACTGGAATGGGTGAATTTAACTCAGATGACCTTATATCTAATATGGTGGGCAGGAATCCCTCAGAAGAAATGGAGTGGCCATCATGGTCAACAAAAGGGTCCGAAATGCAGTACTTGGATGCATCTCAAAAATGACAGAATGATCTCTGTTCATTTCCAAGGCAAACCATTCAATATCACAGTAATCCAAGTCTATGCCCTAACCAGTAACGCTGAAGAAGCTGAAGTTGAGTGGTTCTGTGAAGACCTACAAGACCTTTTAGAACTAACACCCCAAAAAAAGTTGTCCTTTTCATTATAGGGGACTGGAATGCAAAAGTAGGAAGTCAAGAAACACCTGGAGTAACAGGCAAATTTGGCCTTGGAATACGGAATGAAGCAGGGCAAAGACTAATAGAGTTTTGCCAAGAAAATGCACTGGTCATAACAAACACCCTCTTCCAACAACACAAGAGAAGACTCTACACATGGACATCACCAGATGGTCAACACCAAAATCAGATTGATTATATTTTTTGCAGCCAAAGATGGAGAAGCTCTATACACTCAGCAAAAACAAGACCAGAAGTTGACTGTGGCTCAGATCATGAACTCCTTATTGCCAAATTCAGACTTAAATTGAAGAAAGTGGAGAAAACCACTAGACCATTCAGGTATGACCTAAATCAAATCCCTTATGATTATACAGTGGAAGTAAGAAATAGATTTAGGGGGCTCGATATGATAGACAGAGTGCCTGATGAACTATGGACTGAGGTTTGTGACACTGTACAGGAGACAGGGATCAAGACCATCCCCATGGAAAAGAAATGCAAAAAAGCAAAATGGCTGTCTGAGGAGGCCTTACAAATAGCTGTGAAAAGAAGAGAAGACAAAAGGAAAGATATAAGCATTTGAATGCAGAGTTCCAAAGAATAGCAAGGAGAGATAAGAAAGCCTTTCTCAGTGATCAGTGCAAAGAAATAGAGGAAAACAACAGAATGGGAAAGACTAGGGATCTCTTCAAGAAAATTAGAGATACCAACGGAACATTTCATGCGAAGATGGGCTCAATAAAGGAGAGAAATGGTATGGACCTAACAGAAGCAGAAGATATTAAGAAGAGGTGGCAAGAATATACAGAAGAACTGTACAATAAAGATCTTCACGACCCAGATAATCACAATAGTGTGATCACTCACCTAGAGCCAGACATCCTGGAATGTGATTTCAGGTGGGCCTTAGAAAGCATCACTACACACAAAGCTAGTGGAGGTGATGGAATTCCAGTTGAGCTATTTCAAATCCTGAAAGAGGATGCTGTGAAAGTGCTGTACTCAATATGCCAGCAAATTTGGAAAGCTCAGCAGTGGCCACAGGTCTGGAAAAGGTCACTTTCATTCTAATCCCAAAGAAAGGCAGTGCCAAAGAATGCTCAAACTACCACACAATTGCACTCATCTCACACACTAGTAAAGTAATGCTCAACATTCTCCAAGCCAGGCTTCAGCAATATGTGAACCATGAACTTCCAGATGTTCAAGCTGGTTTTAGAAAAGGCAGAGGAACCAGAGATCAAATTGCCAACAACTGCTGGATCATCAGAAAAGCAAGAGAGTTCCAGAAAAACATCCATTTCTGTTTTATTGACTATGCCAAAGCCTTTGACTGTGTGGATCACAATCAACTGTGGAAAATTCTGAAAGAGATGGGAATACCAGACCACCTGATCTACGTCTTGAGAAACCTATATGCAGGTCAGGAAGCAACACTTAGAACTGTACATGGAACAACAGACTGGTTCCAAATAGGAAAAGGAGTTCATCAAGACTGTATATTGTCACCCTGCTTATTTAACTTATATGCAGAGTACATCATGAGAAACGCTGGGCGGGAAGAAACACAAGCTAGAATCAAGATTGCCAGGAGAAATATCAATAACCTCAGATATGCAGATGACACCACCCTTATGGCAGAAAGTGAAGAGGAACTAAAAAGCCTCTTCATGAAAGTGAAAGAGGAGAGTGAAAAAGTTGGCTTAAAGCTCAACATTCAGAAAACGAAGATCATGGCATCCGGTCCCATCACTTCATGGGAAATAGATGGGGAAGCAGTGGAAACAGTGTCAGACTTTATTTTTTTTGGCTCCAAAATTGCTGCAGATGGTGATTGCCGCCATGAAATTAAAAGATGCTTACTCCTCAGAAGGAAAATTATGACCAACCCAGATAATATATTGAAAAGCAGAGACATTACTTTGCCAACAAAGGGCCGTCTAGTCAAGACTAAGGTTTTTCCAGTGGTCATGTATTGATGTGAGATTTGGACTGTGAAGAAAGCTGAGTGTGAAATAATTGATGCTTTTGAACTGTGGTGTTGGAGAAGACTCTTGAGAATCCCTTGGACTGCAAGGAGATCCAACCAGTCCATCCTAAAGGAGATCAGTCCTGGGTGTTCACTGGAAGGACTGTTGCTGAAGCTGAAACTCCAGTACTTTGGCCACCTCATGCGAAAGTGGACTCATTGGAAAAGACTCCAATGCTGGGAGGGATTGAGGGCAGAAGGAGAAGGGGACGAAAGAGGATGAGATGGCTGGATGGTATCACATATCTTGATGGACGTGAGTTTGAGTGAACTCCAGGAGTTGGTGATGGACAGGGAGGCCTGGCGTGTTGTGATTCATGAGGTCGCAAAGAGTCAGACATGAGTGAGTGACTGAACTGAATTGATTGTCAAATAAACTATGCAGATTGTTTTTAACTCCTCTCCATGTGTGTGTGCTCAGTCACTCAGTCCTGTCCTATTCTTTGGGGCCCCATGGACTGTAGCTCACCCGTCTCCACTGTCCATGGAATTTTCCAGGGAAGAATACTGGAGTTGGTTATCATTTTCTACTCCAGGGGGTCTTCCTGGCCCACAAATCCAAGACAAGTCTCTTGAGGCTCCTGTATCAGAATATGGGTTCTTTACCACTAGTGCCATTTGGGACTCCCAACACATCTCCATAGATGTAGTATTTTAATGTTTAAATTTTGCAGCTATTAATTTATTTTACTTCTGCTTTATTGACTATGCCAAAATCCTTAACTATATGGATCACAACAAACTGTGGAAAATCCTTAAAGAGATGGGAATACCAGACTACCTGACCTGCCTTCTGAGAAATCTGTAGGCAGGTCAAGAAGCAACAGTTAGAACCGAACGTGGAACAACAGACTGGTTCAAATTGGGAAAAGAGTATGTCAAGGCTGTATATTGTTACCCTGCTTATTTAACTTATATGCAGGGTACATCACACAAAATGTTGGGCTAGATGAAGCAAAAGCTGGAATCAAGACTTCCAGGAGAAATATCAATAACCTCAGGTAGGCAAATGACATCATCCTTATGGCAGAAAGTGAAGAGGAACTGAAGAGACTCTTGATGAAAGTGAAAGAGGAGAATGAAAAAGTTGGCTTAAAGTTCAACATTCAGAAAACTAAGATAACGACATCTGGTCCTATCATATCATGGCAAATAGATGGAGGAACAGTGGAAACAGTAGCTGACTTTATTTTGGGGGGCATTTTAGTTGAATCCCTCTGGATGCTTTTTTTTTTTTTTTTTTAAGGAGATACTGCAAAGAGCCAGGTTGGATGTTATTGAGTTCCTCTAGCATTTTGATGAGAGATGACTGTAAGATAGGAGAGTGAAATGTTCTTTCATTTTATGTACTTGAAGCTACCAGGATTTACTGACAAATTGGAATAAGAGACTGGAGATGACAAAATAGGCAAGTCCTGCTGACATCACGGTGAAGACCTTAAAGCCCTCGATAATGTGAGTACACATAACTAGTGAAGGGAAACTACAGAGGAGCTGACCTATGAAACTCTGGGGCTTAGTACTGGATTTTCTTGGAAATGGACAAACCAGTCTGGAGTTCAGGGGAGTATCTGGGCTAGAAATACCAACTAGAGGATCATCAGCATGCGGACGGTGTACCGTCTGTGAGACTGTATGAAGGATGTGAGGGAGTCAGGAAGATAAAATGGAGGAGATTCTCAAGGACTGAGCATGGTGTGAAGCAACATTAAAAGGTCAGGAGATAAGGAGGAACAAGCAAAACAGAACAGAAGAAACAATAAGAACGTAGAGGGGATACCGGTAGAGCATAGCATCATGAATCCACATGAAGGAACTGTTTCAAGAAAGAGAATTGTTCTGAATGCCTTTGAGAGACTCTCTAGGTCGAGGGTCAAGAAATGGTCACTGAACTCTGTGGTCTTGGGTGAGCTTAACACAAGCAGTCTTAGTGTATAAACTTGACAAGTGTCTGTAGAAGGATAGGAAGAGAGGAAACAAGGCATAAGGACAGCTTTTCCAGGAGTTTTATTGTGAACACAAGGAGAATAATGAGTAGGTTCTCGGAGGGAAAGGACGTAGGCACAGATGGAACGTTAAGGTGACTGAAAGAGTAGCATGCACGCATGCTGTGCTCAGCTGTGTCCAACTCTTTGCAACCCCTTGGACTGTAGCCCACCAGGCTCCTCTGCCCATGAGATTTCCCAGGAAAGACTACTGGAATGGCTTGCCATTTCCTTCTCCAGGGATCTTCCCAACACAGGGATTGAACACATGTCTCCTGTAGTCTCCTGCATTGCAGGCAGATTCTTTACCACTGAGCCATCAGGGAAGCCCAAAATAATAGCACGAGTGTATGCCAATGAGAAACATACCCTTGAGAGGGCATAAATAGGTGCTGATTCAGGGGAGTGAGGAAAGAACTGGCTGATCAGTTTTGGCAGAAATGGAGAACAAATGATATCTAGAGCATGTGTGGAGGGCAATGGTCTGGATCAGGGCATTTTCTATTCATACAACTCATCCAAGTCATTTCATAGAAGAGCTCATCTGATCATCTTAAATCCCCTCATATCCCACCTGTCTAGGCACACCTTCTTTCCTTACTCTGTTGTATCTCCTCATGTGTAACAGTGGACATGAGTTAAACTGCAATAAATAGAATACCCAATGCATGAGAACACTTCAAGAGTAATAAGTTAATTGCAGTGTGTGTTAGTCGCTCAGTCGTGTCCTACTCTTTGTGAACCCATGGGCTGTGGCCTGCCAGGCTCCTCTGTCCATGGGATTCTCCAGGCAAGAATACTGGAGTGGATTGCCATTCCCTTCTCCAGAGGCTCTTTCTGACCCAGGGATCGAATCTGGGTCTTCTTCATTGCAGGCAGATTCTTTACCTGCAGGTTAAATACAAGTTAATTGTAATTGCTCCTATTAGCCCAATGGATTCCTGGTCCCTGGATGGTGGTTGTTTTCATGGGGAATCAGAATTAGAGCCTCATCTCTTTTGCAGTGTACCTGATTTGAAGATCTTTCATGGATGCATGAGGTAGGAGATGAAGAGAGGAGAAAAGCAAGAGAGAAAAGGCCACTTCATAACCTTTGGTAGGAAGTGGACACACATCAGTTCTGTTCACCTGGCCTTGGCAGATAATCACTGAAAAGGGACCACACCCCAGGTACATCTGAAAGAAAGAACACATTTTGGTGGAAGCCTGTTTACCATGACCTCACCTATTGTAGTGAAAGTGAAAGTGTCAGAAACTGTCAGTTGGGTCTGACTCTGTGACCCTTTGGACTGTAGCCCACCAGGCTCCCCTGTCCATGGAATCTCCAGGCAAGAACACTGGAGGGGATTGTCCCAATCCAGGAACCAAACCTGGATCTCCCACATCGCAGACACATATATATATATATATATATATACTATCTAAGGGATCAGGGAAATTCTTGATGTTTCCCTGGTAAGTGTATATTTATACTTAAGTTACAAATATAAGTATAAACATAGATTTAATTCCACTTTGTTTTAAGGAGAAAGCAAGCTCCATGAAGTTTCCTGTTACATTTTTAATACCTTGTCAAAGGTTAGTCATATACTAGACATTCAACAGGTATTTCCTAAATGGGTGAATTCAAAGCACATACACTTATTTGGCCTAAAATTAGTTTCCCAGGAGCCAGGAAAGAAAGCTATCTCAGCATTCAGGATAAGTATCCATCTGCCAATTTTACTAGGTTTTGCTTAATAAGCTTCAACCTCATAATGTATATTCCACTATTTCCCATAAGACAAGACCAAAATAAACTTTAAAAAATATGTGTTTTGACTGTTGTAATAGACAAATGCAATGTAAAATAACCTCATTTGATATGGTTTGACATGCTTGAAGTATTTTTTTTTGGCCTTTTATGGTTCTGACAATATAAACATTACAAAATTTATTTACAATAAATTATAAAATTTTGTAAAAAACATTTACAAAATTGTCTTTTTGACATTTAATGAGAAATAAAATAAAATTAACATTTTCTATCGAGGAAGGAAGAAATCCTGTTTTTAGTATTATGATTTCTTTCCAACTCTTTAACTTGGATTAGTTTATTTGACTGTTTCTTAACGCCACTACTATAGAAAGAATAAAACAAGATATACAACATTAAAATTTATAACTGCTTTTAGGATCCAAAGGAGTCACCAACTTTAGTGAACAATTTGGATGCTTTCATTTTAGTGAGTAGAGATTATCTAAATTTATTTTGTACTGTGACAGGGACATATCATATTACATATCATACGGCATGACATATCATATGACAAGGACACTTTCTTGATGAAAGTGAAAGAGGAGAGTGAAAAAGTTGACTTAAAACTCAACATTCAGAAACCTAAAATCATGGCATCCAGTCCCATCACTTCATGGCAAATAGATGGGGAAAGAGTGGAAACAGTGACAGTCTTTATTTTTGGGGGGCTTCAAAACACTGCAGATGGTGACTGCAGCCATGAAATTAAAAGATGCTTGCTCCTTGGAAGAAAAGCTATGGCCAACCTAGATAGCATATTGAAAATCAGAGACATTACTTTGCCAACAAAGGTCCATCTAGTCAAAGCTATGGTTTTTCTAGTAGTCGTGTATGGTTGTAAGTGAAAGTGAAAGTAAAATCAATCAGTCGTGTCTGACTCTTTGGGACCCCATGGACTATAGCCTACTAGATTCCTCCTTCTATGGGATTCTCCAGGCAAGAGTACTGAAGTGTGTTGCCATTTCCTTCTCTAATAGATGTAAGAGTTGTACTATAAAGAAAGCTGAGTGCCGAAGAATTGATGCTTTTGAATTGTGGTGTTGGAGAAGACTCTTGAGAGTCCCTTGGGCTGCATGGAGATCCAGCCAGTCCAACCTAAAGGAGATCTGTCCTGAATATTCATTGGAAGCACTGATGTTGAAGCTGAAACTCCAATACTTTGGCCACCTGATGTGAAGAACTGACTCCTTGGAAAAGACCCAGATGCTGGGAAAGATTGAAGGCAGGAGGAGAAGGGGTCAACAGAGGATGAAATGGGTGGATGGAATCACTGACTCAATGGACATGAGTATGAGAAAACTTTGGGAGTTGCCAGTGGACAGGGAGGCCTGGTGTGCTGCCATCCATGGGGTCACAAAGAATTGGACAGGACTGAGCGACTGAACTGATGACATGTATTCTTGTTTGTTGATGAAAGTGAAAGTGGAGAGTGAAAAAGTTGGCTTAAAGCTCAACATTCAGAAAACGAAGATCATGGCATCCGGTCCCATCACTTCATGGGAAATAGATGGGGAAACAGTGGAAACACTGTCAGACTTTATTTTTCTGGGCTCCAAAATCACTGCAGATGGTGACTGCAGCCATGAAATTAAAAGACGCTTACTCCTTGGAAGGAGAGTTATGACCAACCTAGATAGCATATTCAAAAGCAGAGACATTACTTTGCCAACAAAGGTTCGTCTAGTCAAGGCTATGGTTTTTCCTGTGGTCATGTATGGAGGTGAGAGTTGGACTGTGAAGAAGGCTGAGTGCCGAAGAATTGATGCTTTTGAACTGTGGTGTTGGAGAAGACTCTTGAGGGTCCCTTGGACTGCAAGGAGATCCAACCAGTCCATTCTGAAGGAGATCAGCCCTGGGATTTCTTTGGAAGGAATGATGCTAAAGCTGAAACTCCAGTACTTTGGCCACCTCATGCGAAGAGTTGACTCATTGGAAAAGACTCTGATGCTGGGAGGGATTGGGGGCAGGAGGAGAAGGGGACGACAGAGGATGAGATGGCTGGATGGCATCACTGACTCGATGGACATGAGTCTGGGTGAACTCTGGGAGTTGGTGATGGACAGGGAGGCCTGGCGTGCTGTGATTCATGGGGTTGCAAAGAGTCGGAGATGACTGAGCGACTGATCTGATCTGATCTGATATATGTTTGGAAATATTTTGACATAAATATTTAATAAAATTACATGACTTCTAGATACACAATCACTTGCTTATTTCAGTTTTCTGAAGTTTGGATCTTAAATAGTGAAGGACTAATTATAATCATCTCAAGATTTGGATGATGAGTATCACTCAGAAGCCCAACGTGGTATGAAACAACCATGGCGACGTGGCTGTGGTCCTGGGGTTTGGGAGCAGATATCCTGGACTCTAGACCCATGTTGACTGCCTCTCCATCTCTGAACACAATTCATAGAGTTGACACTTTGATTTAGAATATATCGAAGTTCTGAGCTCTTCTCAGTAAAAGCCCAGTCAAATGATGCTCTGCTGCACTATCTTTGAAGTTCTGTTACTTTCCTCCCAGCCTTTTGTTCAAAGGTCTACAGCAGCTATCTCTAATGGCAAAAAGTGATCATAGTTCAATACCAAAATCTCCTTCGGCAAAGACACCGATCTTGAGCTTGAATTTTGTCAGTGATTCTGTTGTATCACCAGGTGAAGCTAAACCTGAAATGAATCTTTTGTGAGTCTAACAAAGCGGTCAGTCATTCTGAGTACTGAGGTCGGTTCCCAGTAAGATGAAGAAGGAAAGTGTGGTTAAGACAGCTTTCTCTTTAATTGACCACATATTCCTTCAGAGACCATTTTTCACAACTTAACTCTAAAAGTGCCCTTGTGCTTCTGAACTGTTTACTATCAACATTATTTGAAACAGAAAATCCAATCAAACACTATTGCCAAAACATTGCTAATTTCCTAAGTAGCTAACTGGATGTATTTGTCTCACGTTCATCTTCCTTGTCTCTGTTACAACTTATTTGATTTATGCATATATTAAGTTGGGCCAGATCAAGAAATCAAAGATATAAAAATCACATTAGTTTGGGTAGTAGATCTAGTCCCACAGATGCTCTTTAGTGTCCTTCAATGTTATTGAATCTTAAAGATGCTTATAATGCAACAGACAATGTGAGATTACTTAACTTGTATTTTCTATTTTAACTCCCAGAAAAATACTTATAAGGTATTATACAACAGTATCTATAAGGTGGGCTTCCCTGGTTCCTCAGCTGATTAAGAAGCTGCCTGCCAATGCAGAAGATGCAAGAGATGTAGGTTCTATATCTGGGCAGGAAGATCCCCTGGAGAAGGAAATAGTAACCCACTTCAGTACTCTTGCCTGGAGATTCCCATGGACAGAGGAACCTGGTGGGCTACAGTCCATGTGGTTGTAAGTCATGTCCATGGGGACACAATTGAGCATGCACACACATACATCCACACATCTATAAGGTACTACTATGGGGATTTACTCTGGAATGAATTGAGGTTTAGAGAGGTTAGATAACAACAGGAATTGTTGTTGTTTAGCCACTAAGTCATGGCTAACTCTTTTGCGACCCCATGGACTGTAGCCTACTAGGCTCCTCTGTCCATGGGATTTGCCAGACAAGAATGTTAGAGTGCACTACAATTTCCTACTCCAGGTGATCTTCCTGACACAGGGATCAAACCCACATGTCCAGCACTGGTAGGCAGATTCATTACCACTGAGCCTCCAGGGAAGCCCTTACCAGGAATTACATCACTGCTAAAACACAACATTGTCAGGATATAGACTAAGGCACCCTGTACCAGACTTGTCACCTCTACATTGGATTTCTTCCATTTAAAAAGTCTTGCATTTTCATTCATTGATCTGGCCATTCTCTTTACAGGAATGTGATTTCTAACTCATTTTCCCTTATTAGATTCCTACTTAAATTTCGAAGTCCAACTAAAACAAACCTATCGATAATTTTTGTGGCAGACACTGACTGTTTCTTTTTAATCACTTTGTGAATACCTTTTCACTAATTGTCAACCAACATAGAAAATATCTATGTTGGAAGGGTTAAATTAGGAAATCGGGATTAACATACACATATGATACATAACATAGGTGAGTAATAAGGACATACTGTATAGCACAGGGAATTCTACTGAATATTCTATAACAACGTTTATGGAAAGAAAATCTGAAAAGAATGCATATACATATATAAGGGCTTCCCTGAGGCTCAGCTGGTGAAGAATCCACCTACAATGCGGGAGACCTGGGTTTGATCCCTCAGTTGGGAAGATCCCCTGAAGAAGGGAAAGGTTACTCACTCCAGTATTCTCATATGGAGAATTCCATAGACTATATAGTCCATGGGGTCTCAAAGAGCTGGACACGACTGAGAGACTTTCACTTTCAGGTATATACACACACACACACACATATATATACATAACTCATACATCTAAAACTAACATAGCACTGTAAACAACTATACTACAACAAACGTTTTTTTAAAAAAATCTATGGTCTCGTTTTTTAGTTCACCATTAAACATTTCTCAGCACTGATATCTTCTTAGTCCCTTTAGGCTAATCCTCACCAATGGAACTTGGGTGAAATGGTGGAATCCAATTCCACGCTTGATCCCAGAGATTTCCTCCCTAGCAATTCATCTTCTCTTCCTTCATCTCTTGGCTGGAAGCACAGATCCCAGTGAAGGTCACCAAGACACTGAAAATGGTAGAAGGCATCTGTGTCCTCATTTCAGGACACCTGACTGTGAACATCCTCACTGGATTTTTCATGAGTTTGTATTAATAATACACACTCATTGTCTTAAGAAGCCCTTGAGATTTATTTGCTCTTGGAGTTGGTCATTATAGAAACTGTCTAACCCACCATTTAACATGTGCTAATTATTTTCAGTTTACAATGTGCTTTACAGAAAATATCATATTCTAACATTAGATCAGTCACATGACACATGTATAATTAGTTGCTATTTTGGGCTGAATTGTGTCCTCCCCCAAAATGCATATGTTGAAGCCCTAAATTCTAGTATGTTAAAACGAGACTGTTTGAAGATAAACTCTTTAAAGAGGTAATTGACTCAGTGTTAAAGAATCTGCTTGCCAATGCAGGAGATATGGGTTCAATCCCTGGGTCAGGAAGATCCCTTGGAGATGGAAATGCATTCCCACTCCAGGATTCCTGCCTGGAAAATTACATGGACAGAGGAGCCTGGTAGGTTGTAGTCTGTGGGGTTGCAAAAGAGTAGACACCACTTAGCAACTAAACAATGAGATCATTAGCGAGAGCTCTAACCCAGTATGACTTTTCTTAAGCAAGAAGAGGACATAGGCAGAAATGGAGGAAAGAGTATGTGAAGACATAGGGAGGAGATGACGGCCATCTTGAACCCAAGGACAGAAAAAATCAATCCTGCTCATAGTCTGACCTTGAACACCCAGCCTCCAGAATTGTGAGAAAAGGAAGTTCTGTTGGTTAAGCCACATAGTCTGTGGTGCTTTGTTAACACAGCCATAGAAAATTAATACAGTTGCTATTTAGATAAATGAAGTTTAGAGGGAAAAAATGAACTTTCTAAATGACAAAATGGCAGCAGGATCAGGAGTCAAGGTCCATTCTTGAGATGCAACATGGAAAATCTTTCCTACTCTTTCTGATCTTTGCTGTGAAGATTGTAGCTTGATAAATTCATCTGAATTCCTGTAATGTTAACTGTTTGTGCTATTGATTTGGAATGATTAAACTGCAATAACTATATATGCTTGTATTGTTCCCTCACTATATTTTCAGCTCATAGTGGGGAAAGGTTTTATTCTAAATCTTCCTTTCCCTAGTAGAATCTGGAATCTGGAACCTAGTAGAATCATGGAGTTGAAAAGTGTTCAATAAACATTGTATTTAAAACATAGCACAATAAGGTAAATACTATATTAAAGGAATTTTAAAAAACAATGATAAAAGTTATTTGTGTCATAATAAAAGGTGAACAGCATGGTTTAACTGCCTATAAAGATACTTTAAGTGAAAGTGAAAGTCGCTCAGTCAAGTCCAACTCTGCAACCCCATGGACTATACAGTCCATGGAATTCTCCAGGCCAGAATTCTGGAGTGGGTAGCCTTTCCCTTCTCCAGGGGATCTTCCCAACCCAGGGATCGAACCCAGGTCTCCCACATTGCTGGCGAATTCTTTACCAGCTGAGCCACAAGGGAAGCCCAAAGATACTTTAGTTTGATTGTAAAAAAAATTTGGTGAAACATACGTCTCTTCCATAGGCTTTCTCCATGGCTCAGCAGGAAAAGAACTCACCTGCAATGCAGGAGATGCAGGAGACAAGACTTTGATCCCTCAGTTGGGAAGATCCCCTGGAAGAGAAAAAGGCAACCCACTCCAGTATTCTTGCTAGGGAAATCCCTTTGACTGAGGAGCCTGGTGGGCTACAGTCCATGGGATTGCAAAGAATCAGACATGACTGAGTGACTGAGCACATCTTTTCAACGATGTGATTTCTTTTTTCTTTCATATATTTTTCAAAATTTTCAATGAAAATTTTCCTGCAAACTTTTTAAGATGAATGTATAGATTGAGTCTTCACTGTTTGCAGCTCACATACATACAACCTTAAAATACTATCTTTTATCTTTTTAATAACCCTGGGAATTGACATTATTCTAGATATTACCATAGCCCCATATGTAAATACAAACTTCATGCTTATCCTTCTGCTTCTTTGTGTATGATATAAAAAGCTCTATTCAAATATTTATTTGACTACTTACCTTTATTAATTTGTGCATCCTCTTTGCCTGATAATATCCCACTAAAATGTCTTAGGCATAATTTCTTAAAATTGTGATTGTCATGGTAACTACCAGCAGCCATGTACCAGTACCTCTGGCAGTTTCCTTTAAAATATTCAGAATTGAAATAGCAAAATAAGGATGTAAAAAACATCATACTGAAACAAATTAATAAAAAAATAATAGATTTGTAAAGCCTAACATTCCTGTTTGACACTTGGAGCATTGTTAGCTTGCAAGACATAAAAAAATTAAATAAAAATATATGCATGGTGAAATAAATTAGATTTCAAAAGCATCATTTTTAATAAAGGCTTTTAACTGCCTCAGTCTGGAAATAGTCTGCAATCTGGTTGATAAATATGCGGCAAATGACAAATTAATATGTGTTGGCCCTCATCAACAACGGAGACAAATGTTATTATAATGTTTTGGACTCTGCTCAGTTTTGGCTGTCTTGGGAAGTGCTGAAAAAGTGCAGAGAATCTGCAATTCGGAGGGATGAAGCTGCCCTCTATGTGAAGAGTGTGTGTGCTGCACCACACAATAACAAGTGAAAGTGTTTAAGATTTACATAGAAACGGAGACTGTATTCTGCAGGATTTATTAAAACTCTTAAATATTGGGAAAAAAAAGATTTATGGGATTGCAGTTCCACTACTACCTCTAAAATGTTAGTGGAACTAGAAATAATTTCCCCAATAGATTATATATTTCCAGAAGTTAAATGGTTAACCTAACTTCTATAGCTTTAAATTCATCATTTAAAGCTTAACAAGATAAAAAATGCAGAATACTTTTATATAATTAGACATTAAACATATACTTTAAATTAAACTATATGCTCTACACTATATTTTAAATTATACATATACTTTAAACATTCCTGCTAGATTATATAAACATACAATAACACATCAAACATTTTTCTTATACTCAGGATATTTCCATAAAATGAATGGGTTAGTGAGTTGAAGATTGTGTAACTTCAAGAGTCTAGAAATGTAGATTATCCTTAAGTTGCTAGTAATAAGTATTGTTTTTTATGGATTTTTTATTTGTATTATCCTTCTCTTATATTTAGATCATTAAGAAATGTTTACTAGGACTTTATATGAAAAATACTTCACAGTAACAATTAATAATTGTGAAGCTATAAATATATTTCAGTCCCGGATTTGTCTTCTAATAGTTAAATTATCTTGGACAAGAATGGAAAAATTAATAGTATTTAGTAACAGACTTTGTGAAATAATTACAATATGCATGCAAAACATTTATCTCAATAAAATACAAATAGTAAATAATTAATACATACTATGTATTGGACTGCCCTGGTGGCTCAGATGGTTAAGCGTCTGTCTACAATGTGGGAGACCTGGGTTCAATCCCTGGGTCGGAAAGATCTCCTGGAGAAGGAAATGGCAACCCACTCCAGTATTCTTGTCTGGAAAATCCCATGGACAGAAGAGCCTGGTAGGCTACAGTCCATGGGGTTGCAAAGAGTCAGACACGACTGAGCTACTTCACTTCACTTATGTATTGTTATTATTAAGATTGCTATGATGTAATTTTCTGTCTCTGAGATTGGAATAACACCATAATAACATCATAATGACAGTATGCTTTCCATTACTATGGTCTTGTCTGCCCTCCACCCCAATATGTCAAAGCAATAGCAGTCAGTATATTGTGCCACAAATATTAAATTGTGTTTGACCCCTACCATATTCAATTCTGATTTTCACCTAATATGAGATCACTACTGCATATGCTTCCAGGTTTGCCTTCTCCCTTTCTGCTTAAAAATTGCTCTGGGAGTTTGGGAATTGACTTTGTTCAGGCTTAGAGAAAGCCTAAAGCGAGTAATATTCTACAAGTGCATAGGTGTGTGTAAATACCATTACAACAAATTTTAAAACTTTCCCTGTATAACAAAGATTTCCAATTTCTTGCCAATGGCACTTTTGATATGAGCTATAGTCTAACTTCTAGTGCATGGAAACATTCAGGGGAACTTAAGGAAGTATTTGTTTACTGGATAAGAATACAACCTGTGGTTCATTACAAAATTTTTACTGAGCATTTGCTTTGTGTTTCATATAAAATGTATAACTTGTGAAATACATTTTAAAGGGCATGAGAGAGAATTCTAGTGCCCATGATGATTTCAAATGATATATAGCTAAGCCTTGCTGCTGCTGCTGCTAAGTCGCTTCAGTCATGTCCGACTCTGTGCGACCTCATAGACGGCAGCCCACCAGGCTCTGCTGTCCCTGGGATTCTCCAGGCAAGAATACTGGAGTGGGTTGCCATTTCCTTCTCCAATGCATGAAAGTGAAAAATGAAAATGAAGTCATTCAGTCGTGTTTGACTCTTAGCGACCCCATGGACTGCAGCCTACCAGGCTCCTCCTCCCATGGGATTTTCTAGGCAAGAGTACTGGAGTGGGGTGCCATCACCTTCTCCAAGCTAAGCCTCAGATTGGAGCAAAATTGTGCTGTGCTTGCTCAGTCATTAAGGCGTGTCTGACTCTTTATGTCCCCATGGACTATAGCCCTCCAGCTCCTCTGTCCATGGGATTCTCCAGGCAAGAATATTGGAGTGGGGAGCCATTTCCTTCTCCAAGGGATCTTCTGGACCCAGGGATTGAACCTGTATCTCTTGCATCTCCTGCGTTGGCAGGTAGGTCCTTTACCACTAGCACTACACAGCCAATATGGCTGGAGATTTTCATACTCCAAGTATGAAATTATTATTGCTGATATATGTCCTGGAACACACATCATAAGAACACAGAAATAAAAATACCATTTATTTTAAGAAATAGTTTTTTTTTTAATTAAAAAAAATCACAGAGATCGGACTAAATCAAAGCCTTGCACATTTCACAGAATATGAACTAGAGTTTCAAATGGAAAGCCAAGGGGAACAAACCCCTGGATTATCATTGGCAATACTAAGAAAAAGGTTATGTTAAAGTCTATGAAGCAAAACACAGATATAGTATGTCTAACAAGGACATACACTGTCTTAGTAAGTAAGTCGGAGAAGGCAATGGCACCCCACTCAGTACTCTTGCCTGGAAAATCCCACGGACAGAGGAGCCTGGTGGACTGCAGTCCATGGGGTTGCACAGAGTTGAACATGACTGAGCGACTTCACTTTCACTTTTCACTTTCATGCATTGGAGAAGGAAATGGCAACCCACTCCAGTGTTCTTGCCTGGAGAATCCTAGGGATGGGGTAGCCTGGTGGGCTGCCGTCTATGGGGTCACACAGAGTTGGACATGAATGAAACGACTTAGCAGCAGCAGTAAGTAAGTAATTTGGAGAGTATTACAGTAAAATTTTAAAAACCAGGCAGCCAAACTTCATGTTTGTATAAAATAGGTGGTTGTCTAATGGCTTAGAAGGTAAAGAATCCATCTGCAATGCAGGAGACCCAGGTTCAATCCCTTGGTTGGGAAGATCCCCTGGAGGAGGGTATAGAAACCCACTCCAGTATTTTTGCCTGGTGAGTCCCATGGATGAAGGAGTTTGATCGCTTACAGTCCATTGGGTTGCAAAGAATTGAACATGACTGGGTGAATTACACTTCCACACACTTCACAGGCAGAACCAATGAACTGAATTTTAAAATTCTGAAATATGTAGAGAATTGAGGAAAATTTAATGTGAGGTAACAATCTGTCCTCCAAGTGAAGGTGAGAGTATTTTAACTAATAAAATATAAGTAAAGTGTGTGCTTTCAAACAAACATTTCTATCAGTTATATTTCTTAGTAAATGAAGTAGATGAGATAATTGATAGCTTTAACAAACATTGACTAAAGTATTCCTTTCTGTGATTTGAAAATTCAATCTTATCATATAATGCATACTCAATTGCTTTTACATTCCAATAATTTTTGTGTCTCACATAGAATCTGTACTCTCTTACATTAATCTATTAGTACCAAAATAAAAAGTCTGTAAAAACCTGCTATTTTAAAAAGTTTTCCATTTTTTTTTGTATAGCTATTGATAAAACAGAACCTTAAGTTTGTGGGAAAAACCTAGGTTTCAGATTGGTTTCAAATTTCAATTGTAGCTTGACTTGAGAATTTTCACTTCTACTATATTTTATATCACTGTTATTTTATACAATAAATGTTCTGATTATACTGGACTTGCCTAGTGTCCTTACTAAATTTTTATTGATTTTTACTGTATTGTCTTTGAATGTTTCTGCTTAGGATTATTTCTTATTTTTCCATATTTTCTTGAAGTTACAAATCAATGCATTGTTTACTTAGTTGTCCATTTGGTTATCACTAAAAAGAATAGACAGCTCATGTCAGTTCGGTTCAGTTCATTCACTCAGTCGTGTCCGACTCTTTGCGATTCCGTGAATTGCAGCGCGCCGGGCCTCCCTGTCCATCACCAACTCCCAGAGTTCAGAGTCACGTCCATCGAGTCAGTGCTGCCATCCAGCCATCTCATCCTCTGTCGTCCCCTTCTCCTCCTGCCCCCAATCCCTCCCAGCATCAGAGTCTTTTCCAATGAGTCAACTCTTCGCATGAGGTGGCCAAAGTACTGGAGTTTCAGGTTTAGCATCATATAGTAGTCTTGAAAAAACAACAACAGTATTTTAAGTTCAATTTTTCTTCTAAGAATTGATAACTGATAGTCTTGGAATCTGGCAGTTGAAAATTCTTGTATATGCCTCTCTAATACTTATGATAATACTTATGATACTATACATTTCTTATATGTATTCTTCTTTTCTCTGATTTCATGCTTTAAGACAGTTCTGGTAAGAGAAAGACTAGCAATGACAATGTAGACATCCTTGATTTTTATGTAGAAGATTTGAATTGGAGTACCATTTAAAATATTTACTGTTTTTTTCAGGTAGCTAATTGTTGTATGATTGTATCAGTTTTATTCTATTGATTGGAAGATTAGCATGAAGAGGTAATACATTTAATCTTTATTTTCAGTATAAGAACACATATTTATGAAGTGTTTATTCAGTGTTGAGCATGGTTAACGAGTTTTCCTTGAATGTAATGAATTATAGTGATAGATTATCTAATGTCTACCTTTTTGCATCACTGCAGTCAAATGTATTAAATTATCCTATGTTTTGAACACTAATGATGATGATATTTTATTATTAATATGTTTATATATATGACTAAATACATTTCTTTTTATCTATTTCCTTATTATCTTTTGCAATTTTTTCACACTGACTTCTGAATACCCTGAAAGGATTAGAGACTCCTATACCAACTGGGCTAAAGATTTGCTTAAAAAACACAGTTTGGGCTTCTTTTCCTTCCCTGTCTCACTGACTCTTAGATTCACTACTAGTGTTTTCTGTGATCACCTCTAAAATCAGTCACTTCCTTTTAACCTTTGTCTCCAGCCTGCTTCTGATGGGACCAAAACTAAAGAATCAAGGATCCACAAAGAAGAATAAGAAAGTGAAGGTGGATACATGGGAATCTTAATCATTTTGAAAGGAAAAATAATCCAAATCATTCCAATCCCAAAGAAAGGCAATGCCAAAGAATGCTCAAACTACCGCACAATTGCACTCATCTCACACGCTAGTAAAGTAATGCTCAAAATTCACCAGGCCAGGCTTCAACAGTATGTGAACCGTGAACTTCCAGACGTCCAAGCTGGATTTAGAAAAGACAGAGGAACCAGAGATCAAATTGCCAATATCCATTGGATGATTGAAAAAGCAAGAGAGTTCCAGAAAAACATCTACTTTTGCTTTATTGACTATGCCAAAGCCTTTGACTGTGTGGACCACAACAAATTGTGGAAAATTCTTGAAGAGATAGAAATACCAGACCACCTGACCTGCCTCCTGAGAAATCTGTATTCAGGTCAAGAAGCAACAGTTAGAACCGGACATGGATCATCAGACTGGTTCCAAATTGGGAAAGGAATACATCAAGGCTGCATATTGTCACCCTGCTTATTTAACTTATATGCAGAGTACATCATGAGAAATGCTGGCCTGGATGAAGCACAAGCTGGAATCAAGATTGCTGGGAGAAATATCAATAACCTCAGATATGCGAATGACACCAATCTTATGGCTGAAAGCAAAGAACTAAAGAGACTCTTGATGAAAGTGAAAGAGGAAAGCGAAAAACTTGTCTTAAGGCTCAACATTCAGAAAACAAAGATCATGGCATCTGGTCCCATCACTTCATGGCATATAGATGGGGAAACAATGGATGCAGTAACAGACTTTATTTTGGGGTGCTCCAGAATCACTGCAGATGGTGACTGCAGCCATTAAATTAAAAAACACTTGCTTCTTGGAGGAAAAGTTATGACCGAACTAGACAGTATATTAAAAAGCAGTGACCTTTGCCAACAAAGGTCCATCTAGTCAAAGCTATGGTTTTTCCAGTAGTCATGTATGGATGTGAGAGTTAGACTATAAAGAAAGCTGAGTGTCGAAGAACTGATGCATTTGAACTGTGATGTTGGAGAAGACTCTTGAGAGTCCCTTGAATAGCAAGGAGATCCAACCAATCCATCCTAAAGGAAATCAATTCTGAATATTCATTGGAAGGACTGATGCTAAAGCTGAAACTCCTATACTTCGGCCACCTGAGGAGAAGAGCTGACTCATTTGAAAAAACCTGATGCCGGGAAAGATTGAAGATGGGAGGAGAAGTGGATGACAGAGGATGGGATGGTTGGATGGCATCACCGACTCAATGGACATGAGTTTGAGTAAGTTTCTGGAGTTGTTTATGGACAGGGAAGCCTGATGTGCTGCAGTCCATGGGATCACAAAGAGTCAGATACAACTGAGTGACTGAACTGAACTGAACTGAAGTGATTCCCATAACCACCTTCAATAATTGCTTCACTTGAAGCAATTATAATCCTCCACTGTGCTCTACTGTGTTTACCTGCTTTCTAGCTCAAATTCCTACTCACATCACTGCTGCTGCTGCTGCTGTCGCTTCAGTCTTGTCCGACTCTGTGTGACCCCATAGACAGCAGCCCACCAGGCTCCCACGTCCCTGGGATTCTCCAGGCAAGAATACTGGAGTGGGTTGCCATTTCCTTCTCCAATGCATGAAAGTGGAAAGTGAAAGTGAAGTCACTCAGTCTTGTCTGACTCTTAGCGACCCCATGCACTGCAGCCAACCAGGCTTCTCCATCCATGGGATTTTCTGGGCAACAGTACTGGAGTGGGGTGCCATTGCCTTCTCCACTCACATCACACCCTGAAAATATATATTTTTGACATTTAATATCTTTCTATTGGGCTTCTCAGGTGGCACTGGAGGTAAAGAACCAGCCTGCTAATGCAGGAAGCAATCCCTGGGTCAGGATGACCACCTGGAGAAGGAAATGGCAACTCACACCAGTATTCTTGCCCAGAGAACCCTATGGACAGAGGAGCTTGATGGGCTACAGTCCATAGGGTCGCAAAGAGTTGGACACGACTAAAGCAACTGAGCATGCACACGCCCATGCTTTCTATAAATATTGATTCATTGAGTAAATGATTGGAATTTTCTGAAAATATTTAAAAAACCCGTAAAGTGCCCCCAAAATCAAAGAAGCATGATAGAGAATGTAGGAAGAGGACCTCTTCAGATTTATCGAAATCATGCAGATATTGGCATATCTATATGATTGTGACATTTTGTGAAATGTTCACACTGTAGCCACATGTCCTCCATTCTTTTCCCTTTTTTGCTTCAACTTTTATTTTGTCTTGTAATTTAGTTGATTTACAATATTGTGTTAATTTCAGTTGAACAGCAAAGTGATTCAGTCATATATATATATACATATATCCACTCGTTTTCAGGTTCTTTTTCCCATGTAGGTAGTTCCGGACTCTCAAGTAAAGTTCTCTGTGCTATACAGTAGGTCCCTGAGTCTCTTTTTTATATATAGTAGTGTGTATATGTTAATCCCAAACTCTTAATCTATCCCCCCTCCACTTTTCCCCTTTGGCAACCATAACTCCATTCATTTCTTATGTGCTTGGGTCTCCTAGCTGTGTTCCTGGATTCTCTAAATGGATCAAAGCCTCTTTCTTCCAAGACTTCAAAACATTTCTAAAGCAGAGTTTAATGATAAAGAATAAAAGTTTTATGAAACGGTTATATCATAACATAATTCTAGAAAAATATTTTCATCACTCCTCTATCCTTAGAGGCAAGTAGTTATGCAATGCAGTGACTTTCTTGCTCTGTAACCAGCTCAGGCTGGTCTTGGCATTGGTCAGCTTCTCCCCTCTGGGAACACCGGGAGGTCTCAGTGAGATCAAATGTCCCCGGTACGCTCGCTGCTGCAACATAGGTCTACATTCAAATTCAACTTTTCTTTTTACTCTTCCCTTCTTGATACTAAATATTTGTGATCGGTTCACAAGATCTTAGTTTGAATACAAAATCATAGCTGTTAATTTCTAAGAGAGGATTTGTTCAACAATCGCAGAAAGCAGTAGCAAAACTTTGGTTTAAATATGAATTAGCTTGGTGGGGAGACACCTACATTTTGGACTATATATTCTATAGAGAAATTCTTTGTCAAGCTAACGTGTGCAAATGAACTCACTCTCCTATTTACACTAGGAAACAGTATTTTTTTTTTTTTTAGCAGACAGTCTTTGCACTCATCCCATGCAATCTTAAAACCATTACCCTTCACATATCATATGCTAGCCCTGTACTTTGGCTCAAGGCCAGAAGAGTGAAAAAAGAATACATTTCATGAAGAGCACCCTGATGGTGGTGGTTCCACTCTGTGAAGAACTGAACACAGTAGAAAAACATCTTTTGCTGCAGTTATTTCAATTGAATAAGCACAATTTTGACATGAATCCATTAAAAAACTACTTTAGTTCTGGGAAACTGAGTATTAGAAATATGATGAGTGTATTGGAATAAGTTCAAAACTGAACATCAGGAGTAATTAAGGGAGTGGAGAGATTGATTTATGAGAAAAGATTAAAAGAGCTCAATCTGTTTAACTTGGCTAACAGACAACTAAGTAGGGGATATGGTAATTGTTTACAAGTACTTACAAGGATGCAAATATCAAGGCTGGAGCAGAAATGCTCAGGCTGAGATCAGAAAGCCTGAATCACTCCAAGTTAATAAAGAGAAAATTTGGGTTGACTGCCATCCAAAATGTGATGATAGTAAAGGCCTTTCAGCAGAAATTGTCTCTTAGGGAAAATGGAAAAACAAACTCTTTGGGATATTTAAATGTGAGACAGCCTTTGTGAATCTATGGCTTCTGTACATTTATGAGCAGTGATATTTGAAAAGTACTGAAATTGCATCGTTATATGTCCTGAGATGTTCAAATGAACCAGAGTGCTTCAGAAAAATATTTTGTAAAGATGAGACTCAAATACAATATGTGTAGAGAGACATTATTATTATTATTTAAAAGAAGTAGAGTATTCTCTATTTTTTTTTACATTTTTCTTTATCCCAAACAATCAGGATTTGGTAGAGTAGTACAGCCAATTTCTTTCAAATTAGTATGTATTAATTAAAATATAATAGTGTATTATCACATTTTTATGCATAAACATGTAATTCCTAAAAACATATTCACATAATATTCTTAGTATTATTAATGTACCAATGTATTTTTAAATCTAGTAGAAATTTTAAAATTTATAGCAGTTCATATATATTTTTAAAGTTTGGTTTATAGAAAACAATTTGATGAGTATTATGCTATTGAAATGACTCACAGAAACATATGCTGTGATTATGTGATTTGACTATAAAACCAATCATAATAATCACTCAGAAGCAAAATAACTATTGAATTACTAGAGATCATATATATATATATATTTACATATATGCATATTATATATCATACTTCTTTCTTTCCCATACCTGTAAAGAATGTAATTTTATTTATTTCTCTAAGATGCTAGCACAGTGCTACAACTGTTTTTATTTCTTATAGTCTTCATTGTGTTCGGTTTTGTAGGAAATAAAGTAACTGGAAGGCATCAGTTTTATTCTTTGTGCTTTTTATTATTATTTATAAAAATTAGAGTTAAATATGTATTCAAGTTTAGGGAGCAACTGAAATGAAATACAAATTCACTTTCTGGTATAGATTGGCTTTTAAATGGATGATTTCATTATAAACGTGTCACTTATGTACAATGAGCTTTTCAGTGATTGACCTTTGAGTTTATCTACAATCTTTAATTTGAACTAACAATTTATTGCATGTTATCCGTTGCCTAAACATTCATTGTACCTCTGAATGCATATATGTGCTATTATAGGTTACTCAGAGAAATTAGAGGAATTCACATATACACACACACATACACATGCCCCCACACACATATGCCCCCACACAACTTTACACATGCAAGCACACACAGACATACACACACCCAAGCACATACACAAATATACACGCACACATATAGAGACATACAAATATATGGAAACCTACACACACAAATCCACACATTAATGTACACAATCTAGTCTGAATCCTGGCTATCTTTCAGATAATTTTCTCCCTAATTGAAAACTTATTACCTTTCAAAATAGAAACAGAATATGGGGGTATATTTGTGCATGTGATTTGCAAAAGACTTGAAAGTAAATGAAGCGGTTTGTGTGGTACACAAAACCATTCCTTTTGGAAAGCTGTGCATAGAATCATACCAGTTTTATATAAAGGGGTTTCCCTGATAGCTCAGTTGGTAAAGAATCCACCTGCAATGCAGGAGACCCCAGTGTGATTCCTGGGTTGGGAAGATCTCCTGGAGAAGGGATAGGCTACCCACTCCAGTATTCTTGGGCTTCCCTTGTGGCTTAGCTGGTAAAGAATCTGCCTGCAATGAGGAAAACCTGGGTTCAATCCATGGATTGGGAAGATCTCCTGGAGAAGGGAAAGGCTACCCATTGCAGTATTCTGACCTGGAGAATTCCATGGGCTGTATAGTCCATAGGGTCGCAAAGAGTCACAAGTTTTATATAAAATAAATCATAATTCAGGTTCTAAGTTGTTACATTACCATAGAAAACACATTACTGATCTTTTTAGTCCTCACATTGCTTACAGTAAACATGAGTATATTTATCTAAATATAAAATTATATAGATATATTTATCATAGATGAATGTATTAATTAAACAGCACAATGCAAAAAGAACATATATAATGACAAAACTAAAACATGTATGTATTTGACATATGCCAAACATAATATTTATTTTATTTTATAATATTTTGACATATGCCAAACATAAGGATTTCCCTGGTGGCTCAGACGGTAAAGCATCTGCATACAATGTGGGAGACCTGGGTTCAATCCCTGGGTTGGGAATATCCTCTGGAGAAGGAAATGGCAACCCACTCCAGTACTCTTGCCTGGAGAATCCCATGGAAGGAGGAGCCTGGTAGTCTACAGTCCATGGGGTCACAAAGGGTCGGACACGACTGAGTGACTAAACTACATAAACTATATAAACATAATATTTTACAGTAGGAAAGAGCGAGGACTAGCAGGATTTGTAAGTGTAAATGAAGACCTGTAGAATTTCATTTTCTCATAAACTACAGACACTTGACTTATTTGGATGCATTAAAATGAGTATTTAACATATTCATAATTTTGCCAGGCCATCTGATCTCACTTTGTACGTATCCCTGGACACCTCTTCTAATAGTGTTACACAAAAATCTTGTCTCTACAATTCGGGATGTATTTTCGAAGTATCACCATTACTCTATTGAAGCTAATACCTCCATCATGTCCAATCAAACTTGATTTATGTCAGATTATGTGTGCACCATCATGCTTTCTAAAAGATTCTGGAATCCTCCTGGATTAATTGATCTTCAAGGGCGGGAAATAAAGAGTGCTATTTTTACTCCAAGAGAAAAAGGTTTTAGCTCTAAATCTGAGCATAATTGTTGGACTAAAGTTAGAACACTGTCTAATTTCCGTCTATTGTTCCCAAGAATCTATAATAATTTTTTAAAGATGAAAATGATCTCTCCTAGAATGGAATTAACTCCTGAGTATTGCAGAAAGTCTAAAATCACTGCTTTGATGGCAAATGTCTTAGGGTTTTACACTAGTTATGACAATTGCTGAGTCGTACCGAAAGAGGCAGGAATGTCTACAAATTACTCTGGGTTGCCTGGATCAAGAGCCAACAGGATCTGGGGGCTTCCACCTTCTCCCAGCATAAGGACCAGCACCCAAAGCCAAGTTCCTAGAAGATACAGACTTCAATCATCTGCCAGAAGTGGGTATGTGGTTCTAATGAACTCCACGTTTCCCAGGTGCTAGAAGACTGCTTTCTGAGATAATACAAGTGAATAGCTTCCCTGAAAATACACACTGTCTACTGGTAAAACGGTCATTTCAAATTCTGCTTGGCAGGTTGCTCCCATGCTTGTCTTGTAAGTACAGAAAGCAATGGAGAGTCGTATCCAGCAGAGTGTCATGGTTTGGGTATCCCTCTCCATGGATAAGTGGAAACAGTGATAGATTTTATTTTCTTGGGCTGCAAAATCACTGTGGATGGTGACTCCAGCCATGAAATTAAAAGACGCTTGCTCCTTGGAAGGAAAGTTTTGACAAATCTAGAGATTAAAAAGCAGGGATATCACTTTGCTGACAAAGGTCCATATTGCCAAAGCTATGGCTTTTCCAGTAGTCATGTACAGACATGAGAACTGGACCATTAAGAAAGCTGAGTGCCGAAGAATTGACATTTTCAAACTGTCATGCTGGAGAAGACTCTCGATAGTTCCTTGGACAGCAAGGAGATCAAACCAGTCAATCCTAAAGGAAATCAACCCTGAATATTCAGTGGAAGGACTGATGCTGAAGCTGAAGCTCCAATACTTTGGCCACCTGATGTGAAGAGCCAACTTATTGGAAAAGATCCTGATACTGGAAAACATTGAAGGCAAAAGGAGAAGGGAGTTGCAGAGAACGAGATGGTTAGATAACATTACTAACTCAATGGACATGAGTTTGAGCAAACTCCAGGAGATAGTGAAGGACAGTGAAATCTGGCATATTGCAGTCAATAGGATTGCAAAGAAGGGACACAACTTAGTGACTGAACAACAGTCCCAAGGGTAAAATGAGAAGTAAGGCAAAGGCGTATGCTTTGTCTTCTCCTGCTGCCCTTTATCTTGTTAAGTACCTAATGAAGCTCATTTTTTAATCCATACCACGTGGCATTGTAGAAATTGTTCCAAATTATTTTGCTGATTACTACAAGGAGGTCATCAGCAATCACAAAAATTAATATTCCATAACAAATATATGTGGAAGAAGTATGGTTGAGAAAACATCACTGGGGTAAAAGGCCATTTTGTAAGCTGGAATGCAGGCCTGCTATGCAGAAGAATGATGAATGTTAAAAGTAGATATATCCAGTTGCTATTTTATGATTTGATTAAGAAAATACACACATCTCCTTCATATTCCCCTCCAGGTTAGAGTGACACCTGTTATTTCTCAAGGAGGAAATGTTTGCTAGCATGCAACCTGCAAATGCAATTGATTCCAATTACCTGCGAGGCCAGAACTGGGTCACATGGCCAAATGTGTCAACATAGGAGTCTGAGGAATATGAATTTGATTTGTTACCATCTATTGTGAAAGGGAGCAAGTGATACAGACATAGACATAACTTTTGTTGCTGGTCACCACTATTCTCTTCTTATACTAAGATTTTAAGTGGATTTCTGGAGGGAATAGCAATAAATTCACAGGTTTATTCTTTGTTTAATCAGAGTCATGGATCTAAACACACTTCCTGAGATGTATCATTCCTGCATTTTACTGTTGGGGTTTGAGGATACTGACAGTAATTCCAGCAGCAGTTGAAGTTATATATTCATCACATGAAGCAGTATTTCTCTCCCAAGCACAATTGTGACAAGACTAGGTAAGAGATGTCCTGATTTCTTCACAGTCATGCATATTCTAGAATACTTCCAATCTCATCGCCATGCTGGACCAATATCAAAAGCATTATAGGTGTTCACGGTCCAAACCAACATGACTCCTTTGGTGACCCCAAGTGAGTTTCTCTCTGGGATCTATGCCTTGCTTGGACCACAGCATTACTGGGAATCCTGGAAGACTCATATTTCAGACCCGTCTTTGGGCTTCCCTCATAGCTCAGTTGGTAAAGAATCCGCCTTCAATGCGGGAGACCCCGGTTCAATTCCTGGGTCGGCAAGATTTGCTAGGCTACACACTCCAGTATTCTTGGGCTTCCCTTGTGGCTCAGGTGGTGAAGAATCCGCCTGTAATGCAGGAGACCTGGGTTCAATCCCTGGGTTGGGAAGATCCCCTGGAGAGGGGAAAGACTACCCACTCTAGTATTTTGGCCAAGAGAATTCCATGGACTGTATGTGTAGTCCATGGAGTCACAAAGAGTCGGACACAACTGAGTGACTTTCCCTTTCACTTTTCAGGAAGTCATCCTGTCTGAGCTGAGGTAATTTATCAAGGGGACTGTCACCAAATTGAGAACAGATTATTGATACAAGGGAACCCACTGACTCCTGACATATTTCAATGTCCACATAAATCTCTTCCTATCAGCTCTGACTTCTTGGGTTCTTGCATTTTTGAAGCAAGAAAATAGCACTCACTTGCTTCTTCAATCTGTTCTAATTCCAGAATCGTCATCATTCATAGGATCAATACACTTCTTCAGAATAATTTGCTTCATCTTACTGCAAAATGGCTTTTACTGGGTGTGACCATGGAAAAATATTACTAACCCTGATCTCTCTCTCTTTCTCTCTTTTTCAGATTTACTGAGATATAATTGACACTTGCAAATTGTATATGTTTAAGATGTACATGTGATGTTTTGAAACATGTATATTTTAAAAACATTCACCATACTAGGTAATTAAGATATCCATCAACTAGCATCATTACGTTTTATGTGTGTGTGTGAACAATCAAAATCTACTCTCCTAGTGAATTTCAAGTATATAATACAGAATTTGTAACTGCAGTCACCGTGCCATAAATCGGATCTGCAGAACTCACTGATCTATCAAAATGAATCCGCCACAGGCATACATGTGTTCCCCATCCTGAACCCTCCTCATTTTGATATTTGGCAAAACTAATAAAATTAAGTAAAATTAAAAAAAAATAAATGGAAAACTCATAAAAAAAAAAGACACAAACCAAAAACATTTTCAAAAAAATAAATAAATAAAATCTCCTGGAGAGCTTTAAAAATAACGGTTGCCTGAGCTGCATCCCAGATATACTGATGCAGTTGATCTGAAGTGGGACCTAGGCCTCATTATTAAAAAAAAAAAAAAAAATTCCCAGATGATTCCAATGTGTATCTTGCATTGAAATCTTTTTTTTTTTTTTTTTCAAGTGTTTTTAGCTCTTTATCCTTAGGTGGTGTTGGGTAACTTATGACTGACTACCTCCACCATCTAGGACAAAAAAAAAAAAAGAACTCACTGATCTAGAGCAGCTAAAACCAGCACCCACTTTGACCAATCTTTCTGCACCCCCACTCCCCCAACTCTTGGCAATGATGATTTCACTCTCTGCTAACACTGATTACTCAGTACCTTATATCAAGCAGATTCAATATGTGCTCAGTCGCTCAGTCATGTCTGGCTCTATGTGACCCCATGGACTGTAGCCCACCAGGCTCCTCTGTCCATGGAATTTTCCAGGAAAGAATCTGGAGGTGTCATTTTCTCTCAGGGGATTTTCTGAGCATTTTCAGCATTTTCTGCTCCAGGGGATCTTCCCAACCCAGGGATGTTCGATCCTGAGTCTTTTGTGTCTCCTGCCTCAGCAGGCAGATTCTTGGAATCCCGTATATACTGTTGGATTTGCCTAATTGGTTGGCTGTAAAGCAGTTAGAACTGTAATTGTGAAGCAAAGCTACTGGGACACAGAAACATTTTGCAATGTTTTAGTTCGATAGTACAGAAAACCTGATGGCAAGACAAAGACAAGTAAGAGCAAGGAAAAATGTGGATACATGAATGTGCTTTCCCTACTCCGTAAGCTCTAACCAACACTGAGACATGGAAGAAGGCAGCTCGAAAAAGACATTGCATTTCGAAACAGATTTGTATGGGCGTCCTTATATCACCCTGTGCGTGATACTGGACACATAATTTCAGCTTTCTGAGCTTCCTATCCTACTGGCCTCTCTGAGATTTTGAGCTAATGCACACAAAAGAGATTCGTAAACCAAGCTTTCATACATCTGTAAAGTATTATAATACACTTTGGAGTTATTTCAACCTGCCAAAATGATATCGTGCCTTCCTATCCTACTTTCCCTCAAGGATTAAAGGAAAATAATTTCTCCTCTTTCACCAAGATTCAAGAAATATAGTTATACAAGACAGAAAAAGTGAAGAAAGAAAAATTTTAAAAAAGAATAGTAAATGTACATTTGCTGGGAAAAAGACTAAAATGCAAGAAAGATAAACCACTTTGGATTACTGCTTCTGCTCTTGGAGGGTGAGAATAAGGTCAGAGATTTAAAAACCTTGGCCAAGGCTTCCTCAGGGACTGACAGAGCAGCCAAGCTCTCACATCTGGTTAAGTTCAGTGGCTCTTGTGGCTGGAGCGGAGTGACAAGTTTTCAAAACTATGAAATAGAAATGAAGCTGTTACTGCGAAGTCTGGATAATCGCACGTGGATTATCCGTTTGCTGATTCTCTTCTGTTGACATGAACAGTGTCACAGTTTACACTGGGCCAGCGGGAGCTAGCAAGAGCGAAAAAAAGGAACTTTTAAGTCTATTAATTGCTTCCTTTCTCAGAGAAGGTGTATACACCAAGGCAGGCCTCTTCTGACTCAGACCGACTGACTGCATTAGGAGGAAGGAAAACAAGGGCAATTCAAGAGGGTAGACCATGCTGAGTGGAAGCTAACAGTAGGTGACACAGACTGGATATTCAGATCTGAAGAACACATTGTATGAAAGCATGGAAATCCCTTTCATATTAATTAATTGGGTATTATTCTCCTATACAAAGTGAATATGTAACTGGATCTAGCAATTCAAACAGAGCTTTCAGCATGTGACATTCCAATACGATGTGGGTGGTCTTAGCAAGTATGGGAAAAGAATACACTTTCAGAAGGAAATGGCTAACAAAGAAAGTAATTCTGACCTGTCATGAGAAAATTAGTATCAGCAGCAGATGATTATTCAGTGGCAAATACAAATAACTACTGGGCATCAACTGATCAAGACCTTGTCATCAACCACACCGAGACTGCAATCTATTCCCAGGGAGAAAAAGGTGTTTGGTGATGGTGGCCTTCCTGGCGGCTCAGATGGCAAAGAATCTGATTGCAATGCAGAAAGCCTGAGCTTGATCCCTGGGTTGGGAAGATCCCCTGGAGAAGGAAATGGCTATCCCACTCCAGTATTCTTGCTTGGGAAAGCCCATGGACAGAAGATCCTGATGAGGTACAGTCCACAGGGTCGCAAAGAGCCGAACATGACTGAAGCAACTGAGCATGCGTGCACAATGGTGGTTTTGACTGTCAGATGTTCACTTTTTCACCTTCTGGTAAGGAACTCTCCAAGATTTCCTTCGTAAGACCAAACAGTCTTGTTCTGAATTGCATTTTTTCTTCGGGGATTGACCCAAAGACTTCTCACAGTGGACCTGATGGAGGTCAGTCATTCAGAAAGCTCATCCTGTGAGCAAGAGGATGAGCTTGTGGAGCTGCGCCAGGCACAGCCAACGAAGTAACGCAGGACATTTATTGGCGAGTTTGAAAGCCAACCTCACGCTTTTAAAAAGCAGCGCCTGAAGGAAGTGCTCACTCTTATCTTGGACATTAAGAGGGCAGGACCCGAGATCAGGGAATTTGCACACTCATGTGGCTACTTTGGGGAGGACAATCTGAAGATGACATCGAAGCAGACATAGGCAAATATAGAGGACTGTAAAATAGGACCTTAAATCCAAATGGTAAAATTGAACGTTCCAAAATAAATTAAACTAATAGTCTCCATGACATTATTTAAATAAAGGAGATAGTGTATTTTTTTCATTTTTCAGTTTTATTAGGTTCTTTGGTTTTTCTTTACCAACATTTATAAATATCTCTATGATGTTACTTAGACTTATACATGTAACAGGAGTGTTCAGTTGCCTGTGTTTATAGAAAATGGGTTCCACTTCTATCTCTACCACGAACTTGAGGCAATGATGGAAACTTTTTTAATCTTTCTTTATGTAGGATTCTTTTCTCTCTTCCTATTTTTTCCTTTTCTTTGCCCTTTTCTCTTTTTTTAATAACCATTTTTTGATGCAGTTACAAAGGACTGGGAACTGAGATTTCAAGTGTAAAAGAGAATACACTTTCTGATCTTGAAGGGCGTACAGAAGAGTAGAAGTGACATACAAACAGACAATTCAATATAGTCATGTCATCGGTGCTAGAGTCTTCAGTCTTGTAAAGTGCTGTGGGAGCTCAGAGCATCATTACATAATAAAGCCTGTCTATTGAATCAGAGGAGCTCTAAAGGACTGTGATGATTACAATGGTTTATTCCCCCAGTCCAAAATGCATCTACTTCGTTTCCCATTCTTGTAACACATATGTCTTTCTTGTGGGATATTCAATCCTACCTCATTTAGTTCAGGTAGGATTGCCCACCTCTCCTTCATTCCCAATCTATGTGATTTTTATCTGTGTTGAATTTGAGAAATATTTGATAGACATAACTACCATAAGAAAGTGAATTCAAGTTCTTTAGATAACAGACAATCTGAAAATACAAAATATGGGCATTGCCAACAACTGAAAATGTAAATGAAGCTATCAGATGTGTAAGAACAGAGAGATGCTATGAAAAAATAAATAGAATTTATAGAAATTAAAAAAATAGAAGCTAATTAGAAAATTCAATATGGCACATAAAATTGGTCAAGTAAAGGAGCAAGAATGGCAGAGACAATCCTGAAAATGAATTAAAAAGACTAAACCAAAAATAAAGAGCATCCTATGTCATTAGAGAATTGCAGATTAAAGCAAAGAGTGAGAGACCACTGCATGACTATTAGAGCAGCCAAAATCTGAAACACTGACAACACCAAATCCTGGCAAGAATGTGGAATAACAGGAAACTTCATACATTGCTGGTGGGAATGCAAAATGGTACAGCAACCTTGGGAGATGGTTTGGCAGCTTGCTAAAAACTAAACTTATTCTTATCATCTAGTGACATCACCTTAAATTATCGGAAAATTTATATCTGTAAGAAAATTGTAGATGTATATTTGTAGCAGGTGTTTTCATTATTGCCAAGCTGGGAAGCAACTAAAATGTCCTCTGGTAGGTGAATAGGTAAATGAATTGGTATATCCTGACAATGACATTTCCGTCAAGAACTAAAACGAATTGAACTATCACATCACTGAAAGGCCTGGATAAAGCTTAAATGTATATTACTAAGTGAAAAATGCCAATCTGAAAAGACTACATGTTATATGATTCCAAATACAGAAACTTCTGGAAGACATAGAGCTGTGTGGACATATCAGTGGCTTCCAGGAGGTCTGGGGAGAGAGGGATGAAGCACACAGCTCTTTAGGACAGTGATGTTTTCTGTAAGATACTGCACGGGTGGAGACGTGTCCCTATACATTAGTCAGTACCCATAGAATGCACAGCTCCAGGAGTGAATCCTGTGTAAACCATGGACTTTGAGTGACAACGATGTGTCAATACTTTCACCTTTTGTAACAAATGGACTACTTTGGTGTGGGGTGTTGACAGTGCTGAAGTTTATGGCAGCAAAATTCAGCTGAAAGTACACAGGACCCACATGGCCCCTGGACCCACACTCATAGACTTCAGCTCAAGTTTGCCATGTAGGTAAAACTGCTCTGAAAAATAAAACTTAGTTTTGTTTTTAATAGGGGAGGAAGAGAAGAAATATAAGGGAGAGAGAGAGAGCTTTTTTCAGTACTCCAATACTTTGGCCACCTGATGCAAAGCACCAACTTATTCATTAGAAAAGACTCAGATGCTGGGAAAGATTGAAGGCAGGAGGAGAAGGGGACGACGGAGGATGAGATGGTTAGATGGCATCACTGACTCGATGGACATGAGTTTGAGCAAACTCCAGGAATTGGTGATGGACAGGGAGGCCTGGTGTGTTGCAGTCCACAGGGTCACAAAGAGTCAGACACGACTGAGCGACTGAACTGAACTGAACTGAACTGAGGTCATGATAAAAAGATCAAGTCAATAACATTGTGTATTAGTAGCACAAAAAGCAAAACAAATAGACAAGTGGGTCAAAACAGGAAGCCTAGAAACAAGCATGTCTATTTGTATATATTTAGATTCTTACTTCACATCATAAACAAATTCCAACATATTTTAAGAAAAGATAGTTAAATAATAAGTCTATAACATTTAGAAGAAAAGATCATAGAGTATCTTTATACCTTCAAGTTTGAAGGATTTCTTAAACAAGGCTTAAACATACACATACAAAATTATAAAAACTTAAAACTGCTCATGTTGATTTCAATTTGAAGACCAAGGAAATTGAATGATAAATTGACATATGAAGATTTTAACCTCACTGGGTGACAGATACGATAAATACATATCAAAACTATATTATATAATAATCAGATGATTTCTTTTAAATAATCAGATAATACCAAATAGGATACAGGAGTAGGATTTAGTCCTATCAAATTAGAAAACAACTTGACAGTATTAAGCATCATAAAACATTCTACTTATAGGTGTTTATGTTAGAGAAACCTCCTATCATCAAAGGGAGAGTTTCACATTGCTGTTTATTGCAGTTTCTTCAAATAGCAAAAAATGATGTAGAAATTTCCTAGCCAATTCTAAATAGATCTTTGGGTAAATGTATTTTTTAATAATCTAGAAGATTGCAGAGGATTTAAATTAAAAAATAGTATGTGTCCACATGCATAGGATCTAAAAAAACAATGTTGAGTGAACAAATCATACTGTAATCAAATTCATGTTTTAATCTATCTTTTATATGAATAGAGATAAAAACTACAATATACACAGTTTATAAACAAAAAACAGCAACTCAGGTTTTTATTTGGGTACGCTGGCAGATATGGAAGATAAGAGTTCAGTGGGATCTGCAATGTTTCATTTCTCTAAAAAACGAAAGGGAAACTCAAAACAAACACAGAACAGAGCTAACATCTGGTTAATCTTGGGAGTTGGAGTACACGGCTCTGTTCTGTTATTTCTGTTTCTTTCCATATGTTTAAAGTGGTTTGTAATTAAAATAAAACATGGATGAGTAGGAATTAGTCTGGTAGAAAAAGACTGAAAATGCATTGCAGGCAGAAGGAAGCAAAGGAATTAAGAAACTCTAAAAGAAGAAGATGGTTTCAGAAAGCCATGCGCAATTTGGCATGGCTTTGTCCTGAGATGCCAGTGAGAAATTCGGAGAGGGTAGGGATGGAGAACGTGGATGAGAGCTGGATATTAAAAGGGTCCGGGTGCTCTTCTATTCAATCTGGACTTCATCCTACGAACCAGTGTGGTAGGCAGAATAACAGCTTCCCAAAGCCATTCACCTGCTTCTCCTAGAACCTGTGACTATGTGACATCACGTGACAAAGGAGATTTTGCAGATGTGATTAAGTTAAGGAATTCTCTGGTGGAGGAGTTTTCCTGGATTTTCTGGATGGGTCCAATGTAATCACAAGCGTCCTTATAAAAGGAAACAGGAGGGTTCAGGGAAGGAGAGGTCATGATGGATGTAGAGGTGTGACTGATGCAGGGTCATGAACTAAGGGGCTGCCTCTCAAAGCTGGGGCAGGTAAGGAGATGCTTTGGCCCTAAGGTGTCCAGAAAGCAGTCCTGCCAGCCCACATTAGTCTCCTTACCCTGGACTAGTAACATAATACCCTTCTGTTGTATTAAGTCATTAGTCTGCAGCTATCTGTTGCAGCAGAAATATAAAACTAGTTTAGTAGAGATGATAGCTTCCCTGGTAGCTCACTTGGTAAAGAATCTGCCTGGAATGGAGGAGGTCTGGGTTTGATCCCTGGGTTGGGAAGATATCCCGGAGAAGGAAACGGCAATCCACTCCAGTGTTCTTGCCTGGGAAATCCTATGGACAGAAGAACCTATTGGGCTACAATTCATGTGGTTACAAAACAGCTGGACATGACTTGGCGACTAAACCACAGTAGAAATGATGGAATCTTATTCAACGGAGGGACAAGTGCAGGGTCCTGCACTGCGTGTGTGTGGACGTGGAGGAGACAGAAGAAGGCAACCATGCCGTGGCTCTGTTACATATCTGTAACGTTTTTATTTATATCTATTTTTGTTGTTGTTCAGTCACTAAGTTGGGTCCAACTCTTTGTGACCCCATGAACTGCAGCACACCAGGCTTCCCTGTTCTTCATTATCTCCTTCACTATTTGCTCAGACTCATGTCCATTGAGTCTTATGTTGTAACAAAGTAATAATATCTATGCTATGAACATGATTAAAGAGAAATCCAATGATGGTATTCTCAAGATTCATCTACTTTGTTGCAGAAGGACAAATATCACATGATTCCATTGATATGAAGAATCAAAAACAGTCCAGAACATATAACCAGCAGAGTAAAATGGTACTTGCCAGGGGCTGTTGGGAAAGGAAAAGGAAGATTGTCCATGGAATATAAAGTCTCAACGATGCAAGGTGATTCAGTTCTAAAGGTCTGCTGGACAACGCTGTGCCCACAGGTAACAAGGTCATACTGTACACTTAAAGTTTTGTTAAAGAGCATAGAACTCATGGTAAGTGATCTTATCACAAAAATCAATCAAAAAATAAATCAAGAGAAAAACAAGCAAACAAACCACAATTGAAACTTAAACTCCTTGGTTGTGTGTAAAAAGAATTTGTAAAAAAAAAAGTACCAGAAAAAATGTGATAATTTCTCAGTGTTATTAAGAGAACATCAGAGGACAGGCCATGGCTGTGGAGGACAGATATAAAGACAAATAAAGAAAAAGCAGAAAAAGAAAGAAAATTGTACAAGCTCATTGGGTATGAGTTTATGTTGATTTATAAAAAGTCTATAAGTTCTTTCTAGGTTTTTCTAAAATATTAAAATTTATTTAAGTTGTAAGTTAGAATTAATATTATCTGTTTTTTAAAATTCTGGTCAAATGTCAGGGCCACACACTAATTTGTCATCAAACCCCCAAATACCTGTAACATTTTGAAACACGGAGGATATTGGTGGTAGTGTTTTAATCATTATTTCTTTAAAACATCATACAGCCCTGAACATGAATAAAGCATTGTGAATACTACTTTTGCCATAAATTTCTCACATATGATTTAATTATTTAGCTCAAATTTAATGAATTTCCAGAGCAAACTCACCAAAATGAATGTGTTTTAAAATATAGAAAAGCAACAGCCAAAAAGCATCATGCAAAATGTGTGGGTATATTTTTCCTGTATCTTTGTTATGAGCCAAATTACAAAATCCAGGGGAAATCCCACCATTTTTCAAAAGACGCATTTTATATTTATATTCAATTTAACAGGAAAGATTTTGGCAAATTAAGAGAATGCATTAATACACAACTCCCTTACTCCCCAATCTTCCAAGAATCAAAATAAAATAATATCAAATACATCACCAAGGCAAGTGGTATTTAATAGTTCTCATAAATAGTAAAACAAACTAAATCACTAGCTTTGAAATCATCCCATGAGTTAGAACATTGACTTGTCTGATTCTTGTCTAGTAAGTCACCTAGTGTCTAATGTATTGTATGAGTTTTATAAATTCTTGGTGTTGGGAGAATAAATAAAGATATATATATATTTTTTTAATGTAAATTTATTTATTTTAATTGGAGGCTAATTACTTTACAATATTGTATTGGTTTTGCCATATATCAGCATGAATCTGCCACGGGTGTACACGTGTTCCCCATCCTGAACCTCCCTCCCACCTCCCTCCCCGTACCATCCCTCTGGGTCATCCCAGTGCACCAACCCCAAGCATCCTGTATCCTGCATCGGATCTGGACTGGCAATTCGTTTCTTATATGATATTATACATGTTTCAATGCAATTCTCCAAAATCATCCCATCCTCTCCCTCTCCCACAGAGTCCAAAAGACTGCTCTATACATCTGTGTCTCTTTTGCTGTCTCGTACACAGGGTTATTGTTACCATCTTTCTAAATTCCATATATATGCGTTAGTATACTGTGTTGGTGTTTTTCTTTCTGGCTTACTTCACTCTGTATAATAGGCTCCAGTTTCATCCACCTCATTAGAACTTATTCAAATATGTTCTTTTTAAGGGCTGAGTAATACTCCATTGTGTATATGTGCCACAGCTTTCTTATCAATTCATCTGCTGATGGACATCTAGGTTGCTTCCATGTCCTGGCTGTTATTTTGATGTGAAATCACTAAACTTCAAAATGGTTTATGGTTGTAACAATTATATTGCAATCTACTGATGAAGGTAAACCAAGACACAAGCATTATTATATAAAACTGTGAACAGATTTGCAAACAATCATTAAAAGATTAGAGATAGAATACATATCATACTTCCCAAACTATATCTTTAACACTTTAAAAATCATCCTCGATATCAAGCTAGAGAAGAAATTTTGCAAGAAAAATAATGCCAGGATCGATGAGAATATCTTATCCTGAGACAATGTGGTAGAATTTAAAGAACAGACTTTTTTCACCTTTTAGAAAAAATCTGCCTGTGTTCTGGGGCTAAGTGCTCAGTTTCATCAGCATTCTTATAAGCTGGTTCCCTTAGGCTTAATTTCTCTAACTAAAGTACAATCTCTAAAAAGTTTGAATATTCTTTGCATGTATAAATTACAACTTTTCACTGTAAAATATTTTTTTCAGGAAAATTAGACTCAGAGAAATTTGATGAACAGCTTCCCCAGTCGTTAAGAGGGCTTCCCTCGTGATTCAGATGGTAAAGAATTCACCTGCTAATTCAGAGACCAGGGTTCAATCCCTGGGTCAGGAAGATTCCCCTAGAGAAGGGCAAGACAATCCACTCCAGTATTCTTGCCTGGAGAATTCCATGGGCTGAAGAGCCTGGCGGGCTACAGTCCATAGAGTCGAAAAGAGCCGGACATGGCTGAGTGACTAACACACACACGTGAGGGTCCTTATCATTGATTCAGAAGCTCCAAGGATAGCACAACTCAAAAACAGAAATTCATACAAATTTTGAGATTCTTTTCTTGCATTGTTTCATTATTCAATACTCAGTAGCTTAAAATATAGAACAATAAAAATAAGTAAAAAAATAAAAGATTGAGATGTGCCTCCCTGGTGCATGGAAAAACAATGCTTTCACACTTTTATTTAGTTTTTCAGAGACATCTTTTTAAAAATCCCAATCGTTAAAAATGCACATATTGTGGAATAATTGCAGATATATAAAAATGTTGCAAAGATAGCACAGAGAGTTAAGGCTTAAATACCTTCAGCCCAGTTTCCCTTAAGTTTAACATGTTAAATAATCAAGACACATTGGTCAAAATTAAGAAATTAACACTGCCATAATGCTATTGCACTGATTGGTATGTACCTTGTGTTTCTGTTGAGTCATGTCTGACTCTTTGCAGCCCCATGGACTGGAGCCCACCAGGCTCCTTTTTCCATGGGATTTTCCAGGCAAGAATACTCAAATGGGTAGTCAATACCTTCTCCAGGGGATCTTCCTGACTCAAGGATTAAACCCATGTCTCCAGCATTGCAGGTGGATTCTTTTATCACTGAGCCACCAGGGAAACCCTATACCATTAACTAAACTCTAGATTTTATTCAGAATTCACCAGTTTTTCCACAAATACATTTTGTCTATGTTAGGATCCAATCAAGGAGACCACAGCACATTTAGCTCAATATTTTGAAACTATAGAAAATCTTAAACTGTCTTTGACACATTTCTAGAAATGCACAGAATGAGGATGGTTCTCATTTCTGCTGCCCATTCTTCCTCTTCAGTGCTAGCCTTCCAAACTCAATTACATAGTATCAACCCATTGTATCCTTGAATTAAAGCTATTTGTAAACTTTAAACATGACAGATGTTTCCTACATCTGCTTAAACTGCCAGCCTTTGAAAAATCAAGTGTGCATTTGGCGTTGTTAAGACCACCTCCCTTCAAATATCGTTCAAGTGCTTCGAAATAAACACTGCTCCCTAAACCAGATGATGTACCCCTCTCCTTCCACTGCCCAAAGTCTGTCCTGACCTTCGTCACCTGATCTGTGTTTCACACCTTCCTTATTTCTTTATTTCCTTATTTCCTGATCTTCTTCACCTGATCTGTGTTTCACACGTAAATAAGGAAGGTGTGAAAATTAGGGTTAGGGTTAGGGTTAGAAGAAGCAGGAAGTAGTTTCTAGAGATGAAATCTACTGGGGAACATATTTCCTATGTACCATATCAAAATTAATCAGAGCAATTTCCCTCCCTGAGGGCCCTTCTCTCTGCATATCAAACACATCAGCATCGTGCAAAGAAGTAGTGAGATAAAGCACCCAGGTCCTCCTAACTCATAAGCTTCAGTTCATCCTGCTCTGATCATATCTGCTGCTACTACCCAAAGATACAACATGTTCTTTTATTTATTTTTTCAGGCAAGGCTTTGTCTGGGCCCCCTGAAGGAACAACAAGCTCCTTTGCTTGCTTGCTCTTTGGTGGGGAGGGGGCTGGGGGTGAGCTTGTTCCCTATGTGGGGTGAGGATAGGGGTGTGTCCCGGGGTCTGGCTGGAGCAGTGGCTTTGCCCACCGCTCCAGTGGTGTTGAGTGCAGAAAGCATGTTCAGTACCCTGTTTTTGCTCCCAACAACCTGTTTACGTTGCTTCTTAAAAATGATACCTTGCTATAGTTCCCTTCAAAGCCCTCTTTATGCAGTGAGGAGGCCACATGCCCATCCCAGAAAGCTGAAGTGTCGGGATGCCTCTATCAATGATAACAGCAGTAAAAATAACGTTAGAAATTGCTGACAGTTATATGCTGGTCTCACACTGCAGATGTAACTGCGATGCACTCATTTAGGGAATGCGAAGACAAAAGCTGGCAATAGTTACATATGTAACACTTGGTCTTTACGTTATTTGACATACCTTCTCCTGAGACATCACTTGTGTTATTACCACAGCGCAGTGGTGCTGCTTTGCCATACTGTTTAGCAGACAGAGCTTGGCATCGTCCTTGCAGGGAACACACCCTTGGACGGTCTCCCCATTGGCCATCTCTCATCTGACACCCACTGGTGCTCCTCCTCAAAGATAATGGCTTTGTGCCCTGTCCCTAATTGGGGCATATGCCTCTCTCTTTGGCAAGACTGAGGAGAGATCGCAGCTGGCTCCAGGCAACTGAAGTCAAAGTCCGTCCTCCTGGATGATCTAGTAGGAGTTATTCTTTCTGCTTCTTTCTGTTATATCAGCTCCATTTCCTTCTCCATTCATGTGTTTTCTTTTCATCAAGTTTTAAAACTGACTCTGTATCTGTGTCTTTCTCCAACTGTTAGGTCCTCACATGGAATGATGCCACTCCCTTGGACTGAGCTAGCGGGTTTGCCCTCTCAAGCATCAGCATTACAAAGAGCCAAATTTACAATGAGCTGGCATAGCTCTGCCTTCTCCCTGCTACTAAACATAAATCACTGTAAACTGGAGTTGATTGAGCTCATGCGCTCATTCTAAGCAGAGAAGAAATGGGTCTTTAGCAAGATCTCTTTGAAAAGAATGTCTTTCCTTTTCGAGGAGCAATTTGCAAGGTGGTGATATAGGTCTGATAACACACCTGGGAGGGCCGAGGGCGAGGATCCACCTGAAGTCAGCACTTTCACTAGAGCACAACTCCGAGTCATCAGAACATCACAGGATTCCGTAACCTCAGAAGGTCCTATTAATACTCACAGTATCATAGTCACTCAAATTTGGCAGGTTCAATCCTCTAGTATGAGTTATCTATGTTACAAAAATAGTATACTTTAAATACTTCTAAAATGACAGCACATTTAAAATGAAATTTTATAAATAAAAATTAACTCCAAATGGAACCCAAATGTTCAATTGAAAAATTACATGCATCTGTAAATATAGATGGTGTTTGCATGTATACAACCATCGCATTAAAGCCATAATTAATACTGATGACATTACTATTATTTATATGTATATGTTTTCATGTGTATATGTTCATTTTATACCTGCATACATATAAGTCCATTCATATGCCTTATATAATTTGTCAGTGCTTTGTTTATATAGATGTAATAAAAATTATCTAGTACCTATTTCAAAAGTAATTTAGCCTGCAGGTCTATTTTATTTTAAGAACTGGATAAAGAGAGATTCAATAGCCTAAGCTCTAGCTTTCTTTAAGGTATAGCTCTCAGTTGTATTGCAAACATTTTACCTAAAATAATTCTCTTAAATCAATGTGACAAAGCTATTACAATTGCTCCCCAAAGCTTCATTCCTCTTTTAAAATTTGTTGTTGGTGTTGTTAAATTTGTGCTTTTGGTTAGGAGGATCGTCTTTCTTTATGTGGCTTTTTTTCCTTTTTTTTTCCCCCACTAGATCTGCCTTTCCCTCAGGTGCTGCTTCAAGAACCTTTTCTAAATGCTCATGCAAACAAGAGGAGAAATGTCAGCTTCCACGGTTGGCAAGACAACGAGCCTGGGAGAGTAGGAAGCAGCTTTGCTGCAGGAACTGGGCATCCACAGCAGGGATGCAAAGGGGCGCTGATCCATTTTCAACAGGTGCAAAGAGTTCTGAAAGAGCCCACCTTTCCTAATACTTTCTCTCTGGTATTTCCTAATATTTTATATCCAGCTGCTCCACGTGGATTGTCACTGCACCGTGTTTCTCTAAGGTCAGAGTCAAGTTGAGTTGGAGAGCTCAATATAGCAGAGACAGGAAGGGACATGTATTAATACACTATTTTGTGCAGCTGCATTATTTATAAAATTGTGGCTTATCTAGCACTCATCATGATTCCCTCTATCCAGTGCTCATGAAATTTTCTTCAAAAATGTACCCGACTATAGTTTGTAGTAGAGTTTGTAGACTCTTCAGATTGGCTCCTTTCTCTTGGTGAACATGCATTTAAGGTCTTTTCACGACTAGATAGTCCTGAAAAATATTTCTTTTTCTAGATGTACCACTGTTTATTCATCCATTCACCTACTTCAGGGCATCTTGTTTGCATCTAAGAAACAAGGTCCCCCTGCAACAAATAGCCAAGTTGTGAATGCAAAGGAAAAATTCTTGAGGAAACGAAAAATGCTAGTCCAACAAACACACAAAAAGGTAAGAAAGCAAAATACTCCATTCCTACTGATATGGAGAATATCTGAGTGGCCTGGATAGAAAATCAAACCAATCACAACAATTTCTTAAAATACCTGTGGCGGATTCATTTTGATATTTGGAAAAACTAATACAATTATGTAAAGTTTAAAAATAAAATAAAATTTAAAAAAATAATAAAACTTTATCTTTTCAAAAAAAAAAAAAAAAAAAAACCTAATCCGGAGCAAGTTCCTATCTCCTTTCAGTCTATTGAGGTTGAGAAAGGTAGGAAAGCTGCCAAAGAAGAGTTTGAACCTAGCAGAGGTGGGTTCACTGGGTTTAAGGAAAGAAGCCATCTCCATCACATACAAGTCCAAGGTCATTGGAAGGACTGATGCTGAAGCTGAAACTCCAGTACGTTGGCCACCTGATGCGAAGAGCTGACTCATTGGAAAAGACCCTGATGCTGGGAAAGATTGAGGGCAGGAGGAGAAGGGGATGACAGAGGATGAGACGGTTGGATGGCATCACCGACATGATGGACATGGGTTTGGGTGGACTCTGGGAGTTGGTGATGGACAGGGAGGCCTTGTGTGCTGCAGTCCATGGGGTCACAAAGAGTCGGACATGACTGAGGGACTGAACTGAACTGAAAAGACCACGTGCTGATGTGGAAACTGCAACAACTTATCCAGATCTTGCTAAAATAATTAATAAAAGTGGCCACATTAAGATGATCAGTGTAGATGAAATAGCCTTATATTTTGAGAAGATACCAGCTAAGAATTTCATAGCTAGAAAGGAGAAGTCAATGCCTGGTTTCAAATGACAGGGTGGCCTTTTTCTTAGGGGCTAATGCAGTTGGGATTTTGAGTTGAAGCCAACACTCCTTTAACATTCAAAAAGAAAAACAAAAATTGAGAGCCCTTAAGAATTATGCTAAATCTACTCTTTCTGTGCTCCATGAATGGAACAACAAAGCCTGGATAACAGTTTCTATTTATCACATGGTTTGGGTTGAATATTTCAAACCTACTATTTAGACTGACTGCTTAGGAAAAAATTCCTTTCACAATATTAGTACTCTTTGGCAATGCATCTGGTCACCCAAGAGCTCTGATTGAGATGTACAATGGACTTAATGTTGATTTCATGCCTGCTAACACAAAATCCATTTTGCAGCCCATCAATCAAGAAGTAACTTTATTTTTCAACTCTCAATATTTAAGAAGTACATTTCATAAGGCTATACCTGCCATAGATTGAAATTCCTCTGACAGAACCGGGCAAAATTAATTGAAAGCCTTCTGGACAGATTTCAGCAATCTAGATGCGGTTTGCAATGTTTGTGATTCGTGCCTATGTGCTGAGTCACTTCAGTTTTGTTCGACTCTTTGGGACCCCATGGACTATAGTCTGCCACTCTACTCTGCCCACGGTATTCTCCAGGCAAGAATACTGGAGTGGGTATGGATTGCATGCCCTCCTCCAAGGGATCTTCATGACCCAGGGATTGAATCCAAGTCTCCTGTGTCTCCTGCATTGGACAGGTGGGTTCTTTACCCACTGAGCCATCTGGGAATGGAAAGAAGCAAAAATATTAAGAAGAGTTTAGAAGTTGATTTCAGCCTTCATGGATGACTTTGAAGTGTTCTAAGACTTCAATGAAGTAAGTAACAGCAGATGTGGAAACAGCAAGAGAACTAGAATTAGAAGTGGAGCCTGAAGACAATGTAACCTCATGAGCAAATTTTCACAGAAGAGAAGCAGGAAATAGTTTCTAGAGATGAAATCTACTGGGGAAGATTCTGGGAAGATTTTTGAAATGATAACAAAAGATTTAGAACATTACATAAATTAGGTGGATACAATAAAGGCAAGTTTTGAGAAGGCTGACTCCAATTTTAAGAGAGATTCTATTGTGGGTAAATGCTATCAAACTGCATGGCATGCTGCAGAGAAATTGTACATGAAAGAAAGAGTCAGTTTGTATGGCCAACTTCGCTGTTGTCTTACTTAAAGAAATTACCTTAGTCATCCAGTCTTCAACAACTATCACCCTGATCAGTCAGCAGCCACCAACACTGAGACAAGACCTAGCCTCAGCAAAAAGATTACAACTCGCTAAAGGCTAAGATGATGTCAGTAATTGGTAGCAAAAAAAAAAAAGTATCTTTGAATTAAGGTTGTGTGTTTAGTTGCTCAGACATGTCCGACTCTCTGTGACACTTTGAACAGTAGCCCACCAAGCTCCTCTGCACTTCCCTCCTCCAGGGATGTTCCTGACCCAGAGATCGAACTCCTTTATCTTGTATTGCAGGCAGTTTCTCTACCCGGAGAGACATCAGGGAATCCCTTAAATTAAGGTTCAGTTCAGTTGCTCTGTAAAGTCTGACTCCTTGAGACCCCATGGACTGCAGCATGCCAGGCTTCCCTGTCCATTAACAACTCCTCAAACTTACTCAAACTAATGTCCATCAAGTCGGTGAAGCCATCCAACCATCTCATCCTCTGCCATACCCTTCTCCTCCTGCCTTCAATCTTTCCCAGCATCAGGGTCTTTTCCAATGAGTCAGTTCTTCTCATCAGGTGGCCAAAGTATTGGAGTTCCAGCTTCAACATCAGTCCTTCCAGTGAATATTCAGGACTGACTTCCTTTAGGGTTCACTGGTTGGATCTCCTTGCAGTCCAAGAGACTCTCAAGAGTCTTCCCAAACACCACCTTGAAAAGCATCAATTCTTCAGCACTCAGCTTTCCTTATAGTCCAACTCTCACATCCATACATGACTACTGGGAAACCATAGCTTTGACCAGAGGGAAATTTGTTGGCAAAGTAATGTCTCAGCTTTTTATTATGTTGTCTAGGTTGGTCATAGCTTTTAACCCAAGGACCGAGCATCTTTCAATTTCATGGCTACAGTCACCATCTGCAGTGATTTTGGAGCTCAGGAAAAATAAAGTCTGTCCCTGTTTCCATTATTTCCCCATCTATTTGCCATGAAGTAATGGGACCGGATGCCAGGATCCTGAATGTTGAGTTTTAAGCCAGCTTTTTCATTCTCCTCTTTCACTTTCATCAAGGGGCTCTTTAGTTCTTCTTCACTCCTGCCATAAGAGTGGTGTCATCTGCATATCTGAGGTTATTGATAATTCTCCTGGAAATCTGGATTCCAGAAGATTCCAGTGCTTCATCCAGCCCAGGATTTTGCATGATATACTCTGCATATAAGGTAAATAAGCAGGGTGACAATACACAGCCTTGATGTACTCCTTTCCCAATTTGGAACCAGTCTGTTGTTCCATGTCCAGTTCTAACTGTTCTTTCTTGATCTGTATGCAGATTTATCAGGAGGCAGGTAAGGTGGTCTGATATTCCCATCTCTAGAAGAATTTTCCACAGTTGGTTGTGATCCACACAGTCAAAAGTTTTGGCATAGTCAATAAAGCAGAAGTCAATGATTTTTGGAACTCTCTTGCTTTTTTGGCAATTTGATCTCTGGTTCCTCTGGCTTTTTTAAGTCCAGCTTCAACATCTGCATGTTCATGGTTCATGTATTGCTGAAGCCTGTCTTGTGGAATTTTGAGCATTATTTTACTGGTGGGTGAGATGAGTGTAATCTTGAAGTAGTTTGAGCATTCTGTGGTATTACCTTTCTTTGGGATTGGAATGAAAACTGACCTTTTCCAGTCCTGTGGCCACTGCTGAGTTTTCCAAATTTGCTGGCATATTGAGTACAGCACTTTCACAGCATCATCTTTTAGGATTTGAAATAGCTCCACTGGAATTCCATCACCTCCACTAGCTTTGTTCATAGTGATGCTTCCTAAGGCCAACTTGACTTCACATTCCAGGATGTCTGACTCTAGGTGAGTGTGAGTGATCACACCATCATGATTATCTGGGTCGTGAAGATCTTTTTTGTGCAGTTCTTCTGTGTATTCTTGCCACCTCTTCTTACTATCTTCTGCTTCTGTTAGGTCCATACCATTTCTCTCCTTTGTTGTGCCCATCTTTGCATGAAATGTTCCCTTAGTATCTCTGATTTTCTTGAAGAGATCTCTAGTCTTTCCCATTCATTGTTTTCCTCTACTTTGCGCTGATCACTAAGGAAGGCTGTCTTATCTTCCCTTACTGTTCTTTGGAACTCAGCATTCAAATGGGTATATCTTCCTTTTTCTCATGGGTCTTTAGCTTCTCTTCTTTTCTCAGCTATTTGTAAGGCCTCCTCAGATAACCATTTTGCCTTTTTGCATTTATTTTTCTTGGGGAAGGTCTTGGTCACTGCTTCCCATACAATGTCATTAACCTTTGTCCATAGTTATTCAGGCTCTCTGTCTATCAGATCTAGCCCCTTAAATCTATTTCTCACTTTCACTGTATAATCATAAGGGATTTGATTTAGGTCATACCTGAATGGTCTAGTGGTTTTCCCTACTTTCTTCAATTTAAGTCTGAATTTGGCAATAAGGAGTTCATGATCTGAGCCACAGTCAGCTCCCAGTCTTTTTTTTTGCTGACTGTATAGAGCTTCTCCATCTTTGGCTATAAGAATATAATCAATCTGATTTTGGTGTTGACCATCTGGTGATGTCCATGTGTAGACTCTTCTCTTGTGTTGTTGGAAGAGGGTGTTTGCTATGACCAGTGCGTTCTCTTTTCAAAACTCTGTTAGCTTTTGCCCTACTTCATTTTGTACTTCAAGGCCAAATTTGCCTATTACTCCAGGTATCTCTTGACTTCCTTCTTTTGCATTCCAGTCGCCTATAATAAAAAGGACGTCTTTTTGGGGTGTTCATTCTAGAAAGTCTTGTAGGTCTTCAAGCAACCATTCAGCTTCAGCTTCTTCAGCATTACTGGTTGGGGCATAGATTTGGATTACTGTGATATTGAATGGTTTGCCTTGAAAATGAACAGAGATCATTCTGTCGTTTTTGAGATTGCATCCAAGTACTGCATTTCAGACTCTTGTTGACCATGATGGCCACTCCATTTCTTCTAGGGGATTCCTGCCCACAGTGGTAGATATAATGGTCATCTGATTTAAATTCACCCATTCCAATCCATTTTAGTTAACTGATTCCTAAAATGTTGATTTTTTTTTTTTTTGCCATATCCTGTTTGACCACATCCAATTTAATTTGATTCATGGACCTAACATTCCAGGTTCCTATGCAATATTGCTCTTTACAGCATCAGATTTTACTTCCATCACCAGTCATATCCACAACTGTGTGTTGTTTTCACTTTGGCTCTGTCTCTTCATTCTTTCTGGAATTATTTCTCTACTGATCTCCAGTAGCATATTGGGCACCTACCAACCTGGGGAGTTCATCTTTCAGTGTCCTATCTTTTTGCCTTTTCATACTGTTCATGGGGTTCTCAAGGCAAGAATATTGAAGTGGTTGGCCATTCTCTTCTCCAGTGGAGCACATTTTGTCAGAACTCTCCACCATGACCTGTCCATCTTCGGTGGCCCTACATGCATGGCTCATAGTTTCATTGAGTTAGAAAAGGCTGTGGTCCATGTGATCAGTTTGATTAGTTTTCTGTGATTGTGGTTTTCATTCTATCTGCCCTCTGATGGAGAAGGGTAAGAGGCTTATGGAAGCTTCCTGTTGGAAGAAACTGACTGATGGAAAACTGGGCCTTATTCTGATGGGCGGGGCCCATGCTCAATGAATCTTTAATTCAATATTCTGTTGATGGGCGGGGTTGTGCTCCCTACTGTTGTTTGACCTGATGCCAAACTATGGTGGAGGTAAGTTTTAGAAAAGGCAGAGGAACCAGAGATCAAATTGCCAACATCTGTTGGATCATCGAAAAAGTAAGAGTTCCAGAAAAACATTTATTTCGGCTTTACTGACTATGCGAAAACCTTTGACTGTGTGAATCACAATAAACTGTGGAAAATTCTGAAAGAGATGGGAATACCAGACCACCTGACCTGCCTCTTGAGACATCTGTATGCAGGTCAGGAAGCAACAGTTAGAACTGGACATGGAACAACAGACTGGTTCCATATAGGAAAAGGAGTAAGTCAAGTCTGTATATTGTCAACCTGCTTATTTAACTTCTATGAAGAATACATGATGAGAAACGCTGGGCTGGATGAAGCACAAGCTGGAATCAAGATTGCTGGGAAAATATCAGTAACCTCAGATATGCAGATGACATCACCATTATGGCAGAATGTGAAGAAGAACTACAGAGTCTCAATGAAAGTGAAAGAGGAGAGTGAAAAAGTTGGCTTAAAGCTCAATATTCATAAAACTAAGATTATGGCATATGGTCCCATCACTTCATGACAGCTAGACCGGAAAATAGTGGAAACAGTGGCTGACTTTTATTTTTCTGGGCTCCAAAATCACTACAGATGGTGATTGCAGCCCTGAAATTAAAGGACACTTGCTCCTTGGAAGGAAAGCTATGACCAACCTAGACAGCATATTAAAAAGTAGAGATGTTACTTTGCCAACAAAGTTCCCTCTAGTCAAGGCTATAGTTTTTCCAGCAGTCAAGTAAGAGTTGGACTATCGAGAAAACCGAGCTCTGAAGTATTCATGCTTTTGAAGTGTGGGGTCAGATAAGACTCTTGAGAGTCCCTTGGACTGCAAGGAAATTCAACCAGTTCATCCTAAAGGAGATCAGTCCTGAATATTCATCGGAAGGACTGATGTTGAAGCTGAAACTCCAATATTTTGGCCACTGATGCGAAGAGCTGACTCATTTGAAAAGACCCTGATGCTGGAAAAGATCGAAGGCAAGAGGAGAAGGGTATGGCAGAGGATGAGATGGTTGGATGGCATCACTGACTCCATGGACATGAGTTTGAGTGAACTCTGGGAGTTGGTGATGGACAGGGAGGCCTGGCATGCTGTGGTTCATGGGGTCACAAAGAGTCGGACACAACTGAATGACTGAAATGAAGTGAACTGAATGAAGATAATGGGACCTCCTTCAGAAGGTTCCATGCCAGCTCTGCAGTGCTTGGTGCCTGGACCCTGCAGCAGGCAACTACCGACCCACTCCTCCAGCAGAGACTCCCACAGTGCTCCCGTTAAGGTCATATACATCATTTTTAGACATATGCTATGGCACATTTAGCAGACAACAATATGGTGTATATGTAACTTTAATATGCACTGGGAAACATTTGGGTGACTTTCTTTATTGTGGTATTTGCTTCATTGTAGTAGTATGGCACAGAACATGAAAGTTCTCTGAGGTGTGCCTGCATTTGTATTATATATATATATGTGTGTGTGTGTGTGTGTGTATGTATATATACATATATGTATTATAAATTTTTTTTCTCTGTTTCATTTCAAACAAAGTTTTAAGTTAGAATAATAGCTGAATCTGTTTTTCTGATGACCAAATTTAAAGGTCTATCTAACCAGAACAAAATCAGATCAGATCAGATCAGATCAGTCGCTCAGTCATGTCCGACTCTTTGCAACCCCATGAATCACAGCATGCCAGGCCTCCCTGTCCATCACCAACTCCCGGAGTTCACCCAGACTCACATCCATCGAGTCAGTGATGCCATTCAGCCATCTCATCCTCTGTCGTCCCCTTCTCCTCCTGCCCCCAATCCCTCCCAGCATCAGAGTCTTTTCCAATGAGTCAACTCTTCGCATGAGGTGGCCAAAGTACTGGAGTTTCAGCTTTAGCATCATTCCTTCCAAAGAAATCCCAGGGCTGATCTCCTTCAGAATGGACTGGTTGGATCTCCTTGCAGTCCAAGGGACTCTCAAGAGTCTTCTCCAACACCACACTTCAAAAGCATCAATTCCTCGGTGCTCAGCTTTCTTCACTGAGTCCAACTCTTACATCCATACATGACCACAGGAAAAACCACAGCCTTGACTACACAAACCTTTGCTGAAAAAGTAATGTCTCTGCTTTTGAATATGCTATCTAGGTTGGTCATAACTTTCCTTCCAAGGAGTAAGCGTCTTTTAATTTGATGGCTGCAGTCACCATCTGTAGTGATTTTGGAGCCCAGAAAAATAAAGTCTGACACTGTTTCCACTGTTTCCCCATCTATTTCCCATGAAGTGGTGAGACCGGATGCCATGATCTTCGTTTTCTGAATGTTGAGCTTTAAGCCAACTTTTTCACTCTCCACTTTCACTTTCATCAAGAGGCTTTTGAGTTCCTCTTCACTTTCTGCCATAAGGGTGATGTCATCTGCATATCTGAGGTTATTGATATTTCTCCCGGCAATCTTGATTCCAGCTTGTGTTTCTTCCAATCCAGCGTTTCTTATGATGAACTCTGCATATAAGTTAAATAAACAGGGTGACAATATACAGCCTTGACAAACTCCTTTTCCTATTTGGAACCAGTCTGTTGTTCCATGTCCAGTTCTAACTGTTGGAGAAGCTCTATACAGTCAGCAAAACAAGACCAGGAGCTGACTGTGGCTCAGACCATGAACTCCTTATTGCCAAATTCAGACTTAAATTGAAGAAAGTAGGGAAAACCACTAGACCATTCAGGTATGACCTAAATCAAATCCCTTATGATTATACAGGGGAAGTGAGAAATAGATTTAAGGGCCTAGGTCTGATAGATAGAGTGCCTGATGAACTATGGAATGAGATTCATGACATTGTACAGGAGACAGGGATCAAGACCATTCCCATAGAAAAGAAATGCAAAAAAGCAAAATGACTGTCTGGGGAGGCCTTATAAATAGCTGTGAAAAGAAGAGAAGTGAAAAGTAAAGGAGAAAAGGAAAGATGTAAACATTTGAATGCAGAGTTCCAAAGAATAGCAAGAAGAGATAAGAAAGCCTTCTTCAAAAAAAAAAAAAGAAAAGAAAGCCTTCTTCAGCAATCAATGCAAAGAAATAGAGGAAAACAACAGAATGGGAAAGACTAGGGATCTCTTCAAGAAAATCAGAGATACCAAAGGAACATTTCATGCAAAGATGAGCTCGATAAAGGACAGAAATGGTATGGACCTAACAGAAGCAGAAGATATTAAGAAGAGATGGCAAAAATACACAGAAGAACTGTACAAAAAAGATCTTCATGACCCAGATAATCACGATGGTGTGAACACTGACCTAGAGCCAGACATCCTGGAATGTGAAGTCAAGTGGGCCTTAGACAGCATCACTATGAACAAAGCTAGTGGAGGTGATGGAATTCCAGTTGAGCTATTCCAAATCCTGAAAGATGATGCTGTGAAAGTGTTGCACTCAATATGCCAGCAAATTTTGAAAACTCAGCAGTGGCCACAGGACTGGAAAAGGTCAGTTTTCATTCCAATCCCAAAGAAAGGCAATGCCAAAGAATGCTCAAACTACCAGACAATTGCACTCATCTCACACACTAGTGAAGTAATGCTCAAAATTCTCCAAGCCAGGCTTCAGCAATATGTGAACCGTGAACTTCCTGATGTTCAAGCTGGTTTTAGAAAAGGCAGAGGAACCAGAGATCAAATTGCCAACATCTGCTGGATCATGGAAAAAGCAAGAGAGTTCCAGAAAAACATCTATTTCTGCTTTATTGACTATGCCAAAACCTTTGATGGTGTGGATCACAATAAACTGTGGGAAATTCTGAAAGAGATGGGAATACCAGACCACCTGATCTGCCTCTTCAGAACAAAATCAAGGGGTGGTTTTAATTTCTGAAATATGCCTCATTATGAAGATGGTTATTAACTAGTCACAGTTGGCAGAGATATAAAATAGAGTGTATATTCTTGCAACCTGCTAGAACAATCTGTAGATTTCACTGGGGCTCCCAGAATCCTGCTATGAAAGGCCTAAAGCTTGGTTCTTCAAGAATATACAGTAACAAATCATGTGACTTCAATGGAAGAACACCTCATTGATATCACTTGGTCATCATTCGAACCAACATTTTTAATTTTTATAAATGTCTCTGGAAGTTTCTTCTGTTCTGTGCAAATGTTCTGTTCAAACTCTCCTAAAATATGACCCTAGCTTTAATTATGGTTTCAAAGTTTTATTGTTTTATTTCTCACTAAGCAAAATGTGTCAATAATTTGGATTCTGAAACCATAACTAAAATGTCATTACAAGAGATATTTTTCCTTCCTCCCACAGGGGTACTGTGTCCATACCAAGAGTTGGCTTTGGACCATGATCACACCAGCCATGAGCTGAAACTGCAGTCTTGGAACCAACATATTGTATTTTGTGCATTTGAACAGAACTCTTGGCTATAGTTCTCTGCTCAGCTAAGTTTTCAGACACTGTTAGAGGTACACTGTTTAAAAGAGCATGGGTTAGGGCTGCAGCTTGTGAGAAAACTCTCAAGCTAAATTAATTATATTTCTGGAAAATATGGAACAACAACAACAAAAAAAACAGGATTCTGTGGGATCTTGAATTATTGCTTGGGAATTCTTACCCGATAGTAGTGCATCAAAGAAGAAAGTACTATCACTGATAACTAGTTCTTATTGAGAACCTTACTGAAGTCCAGCTGTGACCTAATACAAAATGTAGGGCTGCAAATACAATATCTAGAAGGTCTGACCTATACTTCAAGGATTTTACACCCAGTGAGGAAATGAATTACCTTACGTTTGAGCAAAATAGGAATGAAATGTATCTTTTTCCTATTATTCTAGTAGATTATCTGGAGCTAAGACAGTAACCTAGGTTAAAGTCATGCATTTTATAAGTCCTTGCTTTTGTGACTTTTACTGGGAACTTCAGGTGAAAAAAAAGGTTACACTCGAGAACTGTGAGAGGTCAAGGGTTTTATTCTACTTGAAAGTTAGCAAATCTGCCTGCCACCATTTCTTAGGTGCTGGCGGAAGACACTTGGCATCTGGTTAGAACCCAAACAGGAAAGCCAGAGGTTTTCATCTGTTTCTGTCGGCTTGCCAAGCCACTCAGATCCCAGGAGGTTATGCAGGCGGCCCATGATGGATGCTGGCACTCACAGCAGGTCGCACTGAGAAGAGAAGCACTGAGACTGAAGAGTCTGCTGCTTGCATCAAAAGAGAAGTCAGGGTGCCGTTCATCTCTCACCCTTCAGGACCTCTCACTGAAAACGCAGTCCAAAGAAAGCCCCAGGGGAGAGGGGGCCGAGCTGCATGTTCTTGGCGTCCTTGGTAAGAATGCACAGTGCCACCCACAGCAGATGGAGCCTCTTTCACAACAGTCACCAGGGAGACGTTACAGAAGAAAAATAAACAGCTAGGAGTAAACTGTCAGAAACACCTATATTTTAAAATATTGAAAGGGACCAGAAAGGAATAATAAAAGGACAGGAGAAAAGTCAGAAGAAAATAATATAATCACAGATAAGGATGGAAAGAGGGGTTCCCAGGTGGCGCTAGTGTTAAAGATCCTGCCTGCCATTGCAGGAGATGTAAGAGACGTGGGTTCCATCCCTGGGTCAGGAAGATCCCCTGGAGGAGGACATGGCAACCTACTCTAGTCTTACCTGGGAAATCTCACGGATGGAGGAACCTGATGGGCTACTGTCCACAGGGTTGCAGAGTCGAACACAACTGAAGCAGCTGAGCATGCACACACACCACTTTTTAAAGTTTATTAATTTTTTTACAATATAGTTTCTCTTTTATGTTTTATTTTTTTGGCCATGAGGCATGTGGAATCTTAGCCCCTGCATCCAGGGATTAAACCCATACCCCCTGCTCTGGAAGGTGAACTCTTAACCACCAGAGACCATAGGAACCACCAGAGAAGTCCCTATCAGGTTTTTTCTTAAAAAATAAATAAAGAGAGCTTTTCTGTCAATCTTTCTTTCAAGTGAAAATGGTGCTTCGTGAAATAAAAGAGCTAGTTTGGCTTGCAATTCAGACAATTACACAAGCTAGGGAGCAATATCATACTTTGATATGCAGCAGTAATGCTTTATAAATTATAAAAAATGCTTCATTTCATCACTCAGTAAATTACAACAGCATTACCAGAGAGTTAAGATTTAACAAAAGTCATAATTTTTATGTTTCACTTAGGAAAGTCTTGAGTAAATTTTCTTATTATGTTTTCCTTACACGTTCCTGACTGTGAAGAAATCCATGGCTACCTGTGGTTTAGGGTCACTCAGCTGATTTGCACCAAGAAGCCACAAGGTTTACCCAAGCTGCTTTACAAGGTGAACACATACAGCAATGCTGTAAGAAAGACAAATAACTCCTCATTATTATCATGAAAATAATTTGCCTATTACAATGAAGGTGTCTAGGGGACCCCGAGAGCCTGAATACTATGTTTTCAGAACTACTACTTTAGAAGATGAAGACTGGGCCTCTTCCTTCCTTCAATTACTGATCTGTTTCTTTGTTTGCTTTTTATATTTAACTTCTCTGTTTTCATCCTCTCCCTCTGTGTGTGTTTCTGTGTGTTCACACACAGGCATATGGGAATTCTACCAGTAACAATTTGGAGTCTAATGAAAAATTGAAGAAATGCTTCATTTTCTCATTGCAGAATACTTCCAGAAATATCATCGTGTATTTTTCAATAACTTTTTCAAATTTATATTAGTAGAGTAATTAAAAAAAATTCGTGTTAAGATTTCATATTTTAGAGGAGCTGTGTGTTCACAGCAAAACTGAGGTAAAGGTACAGAGATTCCCCCCACAAATGCATAGCACCGCCCCCCAAACCATTCTCAACTTCCTCCATCAAACACTACATCTGTTACAAGCAGTGAACTTACACTGACCTAGCATCACCAAAAGTCCACAGCTTGTATTAAGGGTTTTCTTTTCAGGTTCCAAGAAGCTGTAACTCTCTGTGTTCACCTGTCTGTCTAGTCTTAGAGGCAGCAGTTTATCCTGTGTCATCTCTTTTTTTCACAGTTTTATTTAATGTTAATTTTTCCATCTGTTCATCTTTTCATATGTTATTGAGAAGGAATAGTGAATTTCAATCTCTTTACATGTCAAACTGGAAAGCAGAAGTCTTTACCAGAGTATTTTTGAGTATATTTCTCCTCTGCTTTAAAAAAAAAAAATCTCCTAAAAATAGTCTGTAAGTTTGTGATTACACTGAAAACAGTCTCCAAGTCTATGTCTATAACCATCTTCCCTGTATTGAATAATCTACTTAAAAGTATTACAGAAATTTTACCCAGGTATATCATCAAGGGCTTCCTCAATGGCTCAGATGGTAAGGAATCCATCTGCCAATGCAGGAGAAACAGGTGTGATCCCTAGGTTGGGAGGATCCCCTGGAGAAGGAAATGGCAAACCACTCCAGTACCCTTGCCTTGAAAATCCCATGGACAGAGGAGCCTGGCAGCCTACAGTCCATGGCAGTAAAACAGAATTGGACACAGTAAGAACAATACCATCTATCATATATATGTCAGTATTTTAGAGAGGTGTAAAATAATCAACAAAGCCAGGATAAACCTCATAATTTGCTACTATGAGAACCTGACAACTAATTGTAACCTATTTTTAGTATAAACACATCCAATTGGCAAGTCATGCATTTTATCTATCAGTTGGATTTAAATATTACATTTTTGCATAGTTAGAAAATGACATAACATATATTAACACAACAAATGGAACTTACATCAAATTAGAGAGTAAAAAGATGAGTTGAGTCAAAAAGCAAACTTTACTAAATATTCCTGGGTTTCCTTGGAATCTGGTATGATCTAAATATTTATACAGTTAGAGATCATATTATCATAAAAATATAAAGTATAATTAGAAATTGTATATGTGTCAGGATTAGATTAATATATTTTATTATGACTTACTCATAGTAAATGTTATAATGGAAAACTTATTGCTAAATTCTATTGGTTATATAATGGTAAGTATAGATAGTTGTCTTTCTGCAAATGTAGCAGAATGGCATTTTGAAATTCTATTCAACTGATTTTTTTCCCTTTCTTGGTTCTGTTTTACTCTGAGTTACCTATATCATTAAAATAATACTGAGTTACTGACCTGTGAAGGGAAAAAACAACAGAATATGAACAAATAGTCAAATAATTGGCTTTGACTTCCAAAATAAGATTTAAAAATCGAAAGCTAGGTAAAGTCTTCCATGAACTCTTGATTCATATAAATGTGGATTTGCAGGAAAGAAATCTGATTTAAAGATTCCAACAATGCTAAGAACAAATATTTACAACACAGAGAAAAGGTAAATAATGAACATCAGAGTAAGAACGGCAATATGCAGATACATTCCTTGTTTTCTGAAACAGATGAATAAAGGTCTCAGTGGATAGGCAGAGAGAGGAAAGTTAGAGAAGTTTCCATCTTCTGATGGAAGCTGAAAAGAAGCCCAACACACCCACCCATCTGTTCCGTCCAGTGAGACAGAGTTGGACCGCACATGAGTTTGACAGGAATCTGAGAGTAGTGAAGCCTCTCGATTCCCAAGGGTGGCCCATGGATATTCAGACCTTGAAGAGAGATTCCACGTGATGGTGCCAAGCCAAAAGAAGAGATACGCACTGTGGGCTTGAAGGCAGCTTCAGAAAATTCTAACAACCTTGGTTTGGTGCAACCTTGGTAAGGAATAAAGTTCTCCATAAGGCGGGTGTGGCATGTGGTATTTTTGAAATACAACTGTAACAATTCCTTTTTTCCACACTCTGTCTTTACTAAGTGACTTTGACAGTCCTACCACCAAGAGGAGGGGTTTGTGTTTCTTCCTGAATCTGGTGGACTTACAAACAGGAAAAGTGACATTGTGTGATTCCAGGGCTATGTAATAAAAGGCAAACAACTTCTGCCTGTTTCTCTTGCATTTTTTTTCTCCCCTGGAACCCAGCCATTCGTGCTATAAGGAAGCCCAAGCAGCCAAGAGAAGCTTCATGTAGGTGTTGGGCCAACAGGACCAGCTGAGGTTGCAACCAACAGCCAGCCTCATTGCTCAGACATGAGAATAAAGGAAAGAAGCCTTCAGATGACTTCAGTCTCCAGACGTCATGTGTTCCAGATGAAGCCCAAAATAGCTCAGAGAAGAAATGAGCTGTCCCCACTGGGCTTTTTCTGGATGCCTGCTCCTTAGAATCCAAGAATATGATAAAAAGTTTCTTATGCCATAAATGTGGTTTGTTATGAAAACTAGATAGAATAGTGGGGAGGGGAAATGGAGGAGTAAGTCTATGTGGCTCATGTAGAAGAAGAAACTGCTCTTAAGAGAGATAAGTGTAGTATCTAAGTGCCCAGATCTCATGCCCAGAAGGCATGGCAGAGTTCATAGACATCAGGACCAGATTTCATGTTCAGTTCAATTCACTTCAGTTGCTCAGTCGTGTCCGACTCTGCGATCTCAAGAACTGTAGCACGCCAGGCCTCCCTGTCCATCACCAACTCCCAGAGTTCACCCAAACTCATGTGCGTCGAGTCGGTGATGCCATCCAGCCATCTCATCCTCTGTCTTCCCCTTCTCCTCCTGCCCCCAATACCTCCCAGCATCAGAGTCTTTGCCAAAGAGTCAACTCTTCACATGAATTGGCTGAAGTATTGGAGTTTCAGCTTCAGCATCAGTCCTTCCAATGAAACCCAGGACTGATCTCCTTTAGAATGGACTGGTTGGATCTCCTTGCAGTCCAAGGGACGCTCAAGAGTCTTTTCCAACACTGCAGTTCAAGAGTATCAATTCTTCGGCACTCAGCTTTCTTCACAGTCCAACTCTCACATCCACACATGACCACTGGAAAAACCACAGCCTTGACTAGATGGATCTTTGTTGGCAAAGTAATGTCTCTGCCTTTCAATATGCTATCTAGGTTGGTCATAACTTTCCTTCCAAGGAGTAAGCGTCTTTTAATTTCATGGCTGCAATCACCATCTGCAGTGGTTTTGGAGCCCAAAAGAATAGTCTGACACTGTTTCCACTATTTCCCCATCTCTTCCTCATGAAGTGATGGGACCAGATGCCATGATCTTAGTTTTCTGAATGTTGAGCTTTAAGCCAACTTTTTCAATTTCCTCTTTCACTTTAATCAAGAGGCTTTTTAGTTCCTCTTCACTTTCTGCCATCAGGGTGGTATCATCTGCATATCTGAGGTTATTTCATGTTAGGTGACCCAATTAAATTGACTAAATTAAATTGCATCTTAATAAGTGGGCTTCTCTGGTGGCTGAGCGGTAATGAATCTGCCTGCAATGCAGGAGACATGGGTTCAACCCCTGGGTCAGGAAGATCCCCTGGAGAAGGAATGGCTACCCACTCCAGTACTCTTGCCTGGGATATCCCATGGATAGAGGAGCCTGGCAGGCTAGAGTCCATGGGTTCACAGAAGAGTCAGACTTGAGTTAGGGACTAAACAACAAGTGTTGCCAGAGACAAAAGATGATAATGGAACATACACTTCTTCCTTAGCTCTATGACACTAGCATGGTTTCCTAGGAATTTAGAGAGACCATGGAAGAATGAAAGGAAAAAACGAAATAGATGAATCATGAATCAGCCAAGCTTCATCCTAAAATACCCACCATTTATATCACATATTCAAGTAAGGATGATTTAGATTTCCTCTGTCACTTCTGGATTATTTTAAGTTTAGTGAAAGAGAAACCAAGTCCTTTTTTACCTATCTTAAACAATAACTTTATAAAAAATTCAAAGTGCTAGCTAAATGCTTTTTAGACATGCTTGTAGAAATAGACATTACTCTGAGCAGATAATATATGTCATATTATATATATATATACACACACATATGATATCATATATGCCTTTACAAAGTTTTAAATTTTAACCAGAGACTAGCAAAAGTTGGCATCTTGAAACCAAATCATGTTTTCAGTGGATTTCATTTGAGCAGAAATTAACAGCTTTTTGATTCCACTTGTTAAAGTTTAGTTTGCATTAATTGTGGTAAAATAAATATAACACACAATTTATTTTCTTAACTAATTTTAGCTGTGCAGTTCATAGCTTCTGTTTCCACGTTCAACGATTCACTCTGTCTTTTAGATCTCTCTAGAGATCTAATATAAACTTTCAAAGTGGGATCTTAAGCAAAGAACTCTAAGTATTGCTCATAAATGACAAGTTCTAAGTTTCTGCCAGTGATAATTGGTCCATCCCAATCTAATCAGACTCTTCTTATGAATATTCTTTGATATTTGTGGTAAATTTTGTAAGATAAATGGTCTTGATTGAGATGCATCTGTGGCCTCATTCCAGAACAGAGTTAACTGGCATGAATGGGTGATGAATCCACAGTCACATGTTCTGAGAAGCTCAGTATATCTTACACAATCAGATAAAAAAAATATACTAGCAGGGCACTTTCTTGACTAAAATTTATAAATTAATTTGCTATAATGAAAAATCTGGGATAAGGGGCTTCAGTTTCTATGGCATCAGTGTTTCTCAAACTGGGTTGGTGAGACCAGTGAAAGAAAACCAAATGAAAGATTTTAAGACCAGATGGTGCACAAAACCATTAGCTACACAGAACTCTAAAGGAACCAGACCTTCGGAAAGAATATACACATTGCAAAGAGGTGTACTGTAGCATTTATCACCTTGTAGACAATACTTTGGAAGTTGAGTTCAGTGGCTTCTCGTAAAAATAAAAGTAAGTACTCTATGTTAGCTATTCAAATTGTTAGTACACATTTTCCTTATTTTGTGATGAAGCAATTACTAACAATTCCTTGAGCTCAGTTCTCAGAGGAAAGAAGAGAGAGAAATAGCATTGCATGTTTTTATTTTCTTTCCAACTTTGAAAGGAGAATTTTGGTAAGTTAATTGCACTGATCATACTTTGGGTTCATTTTTAGTATGTCTAGAAAGAAAGAAATATGCACGGAGAATTCCTAATATTTTAGTAGTTTTTTGAGCCATGAATCCCCTTGGCAATCGAGTGAATCTCATAGACTTCCAACATTTTTTTACATATAAAATAACATACATAGGATGACAAAGGAACACAATTTATTGAAATGTAATTAGCATATTAAAATTAATGAATTCCATAATTTCAAAGTAGTGGTGTGTATACATGATGTTTTTTGATATATTCAAGTAACTTGAACAGAATATGAAAACTTCTGATTTCTATTGGTAACAAAGTTACTTAGAACTCTTTGCACTACTGTGATTTAATACCAGCATGGAATGCCAAAGGAAATGTTAAATTTTAAAGGACAGTAAAAATACTTTTTAAAATTTCATTCAGGTTCATGAATCCCCAAAAGACTAGCCAAAAATCCCTTAAGGTTCAGTGGATCCCAGTTTAAGAACACCTGAGTTAAGATTAGGCTAGAGCTTCACTCTACCATGGAACAAGTAGTTTTAAGCTTCTTATTAACATCAAGAAAAGTTGTTTATCATAAAAATTCCAGCTAAAGTTCAAAAACAAAACAAAAAAAAAGTCCTATCAGTATTCACCAGTAGTAAGCCAGTAACCATAGCCTGGGTTAGTCTCAAGAGATGAAAGGTTGTGTGCATGAGACTTCAAAAAGGATTTTGGAAAATCTGTTGTATTAAGCTTTTAGGATGTTTCCATTTTTGATTAGGTTTAAAATCAAGTGAAGAAAATGGGTAACCATATTAGATAAGCAAGATACAATCTGTGCTCAATCATATATTCTTTTTCTACTGGTTCTTGAAGTGGAATTTCTTCTCTGGTTAATTTTCTGTGGAAGTTTAACTATGCCAATTACATAGGAAAGGGAAAATTACTTAAATATTCAGCTCCTCAGTTTTCTCTTGTGTAAAATAAGTGGGTTAAGCTAAATGATCTTTTTAGGTGGACTTTAGTGGAAAGAAAATCAGTTTTGAGTTTAAACATTAATTAATATGCCTACTGTAATGTTACTAAATAAAATGTGATTTTAAAAAGTTGAGACCTGGTTCATTATAAAGTTGTTATGAGGATCAAATAAGATAACATAATATTTCTCTAAGGCATACCTTAGGCACTAAATAAGGGGCTTCCCAGGTGGCACAGTGGTAAAGAATCTGTCTGCCAATGCAGGAGATGCAAGAGATGCTGGTTTGATTCCTGGGGTCAGGAAGATCCACTGGAGAAGGAAATGGCAACCCACTCCAGTATTCTTGCCCGGGATGTTCAATGGACCGAGGAGCCTGGTGGGCTATAGTCCACAGGGTCACAGTCAGACAAGACTGAATGACTTTCCCTCATTTAGGCTTCTCAGTTGGATGGTAAGCATCTGAGGTGGACACAACTGAGCGACTTCACTTTCACTTTTCACTTTCATGCACTGGAGAAGGAAATGGCAACCCACTCCAGTGTTCTTGGCTGGAGAATCCCAGGGACGGGGGAGCCTGGTGGGCTGCTGTCCATGTGGTCGCACAGAGTCAGACATGACTGAAACAACTTAGTAGCAGTAGCAGCAGCAGCAAGCATCTGAAACCCACAAATAGATGGGGCCCGTTAAATCAGATTATCTTCATTGACCACTATATCCAATCTAAAAAGAAATTCACTTATTGGAACCCAACGTTAATCATGTCATACTATGCTGAAAAGACTTTTCTCCCTTAGAAACAAAAATGTCAATGTCATGCTATCATTGTGATTTCTGAATTGTGTTGGTAAACATCCAGTAACCAGGCTACTAGATACCAATCATTAGATTAAGAATATGGAATGCTCATTAAGAAGCCACTTCTATCAGAGATGGCTATTGACTGCTTCTTGAAGTATCCTCTGTGTTTCTACAGTATTGACACAGAACCAATATAGTATAACCTGGTAATTACAAGGCATGCTGCAAACACATAATTAGCTAAATAATCCAGTAGCCAAATGTAATCCACTCAAGAACTTGCCTCCTTAAAGCCTTTGAACACAAACATGGAACGTTATCATCTCTCATTTTCCAGATTCATAACAAATAAATAAATGTACCTCATTATTTGAATATTAATGACATTTCTCAATTTGCTCTTTTTCAAAATTGTACATCTTTTCTTCCAACTAGAGTATACTATTTTTACTGTACAAATTAACTCTGTACATATTAGATAGTAGCTGTGTGTGTGTGTGTGTGTGTGTGTGCACCCAGTTGTGTCTGACTGTTTTATGACCCCATGAATTGTTGCCCACTAGGCTTCTCTGTCCATGAATTTTCTAGACAAGAATACTGGAGTGGGTTGTCTTTTCTTCTCCAGGGGATCTTTCTGACCCAGGGATCGAACCTGCATCTCTTACATTGGCAGGCAGATTCTTTACCACTGCACACCATGCAAGCTCTCTCGCAACCCAGATACTTATTTTATTACACTGCTCTAATGTATTCTTGAGTCTATATTAGCAGGCTTAATTTTCATATGTTCTAGTTAATTTCCTACACAGTGCAAGTCAGGAAACAAAGCACTTGATTCATCAGAGGCAGAAAGAGAGATGAGATATATCATGGTAAAACTAATATCTGTTCCTCAATAATTGTAGCCTGAAGCTTTGGCTTTATTATCGGCCAGATATTAGCATCATTTCCACAAGGTACAGAAGATTTGCTTGGCTTAATTCTTCCTGTGATTCAATAAATATTTGCAGAAGATCTCAAAAGTCTGACACTATTTCAATTGCTGGCCATATAAATAAATATTCTATTTGTCATATTTTAAAGAGGGAAAAATGGAAAAGTGATTTTAACGTGGACACATTTCTTTTTAGTGGCACATTATTGCATTAGCAGAGAACCAGCCTTAAGAAGGGCATTTAGAAATGATGCAATTGTTTTCCTACATTTGACACGCTTTATAGATTTTTTACTCTATACCTTTGCATTTATAATGAGGGGAAAAGTAAAAAATGTGGCTTTCGTACATCTGGGGAAGAACTTTCAGTGGTAGGAAAACCACTGATGAAGGGAAGAAGTGAAGAGCCAGTCCTTAGCTTCATATGGGTGTGGAGCAGAGCAGACCCCTGTAGGAATGATGGGAATAAAGTCAGTCGTAGGCTTCATAGGTGACACCTGACTTTTCTGATCATTCTTGGTACCAGAGGCTTAGACTACTTTGTCAATCACGCTTTAATAATACTGGAAAGAGTTCTTAATCCAGGGCTATGGTCTTAGCAACAAAAACTTTCCTTGGGAATGATTAAAGCAAGATACTAGAACCACATGCAGTATATTAAATGATTAACTGAATCTGAATATGGGTACCCATCAAAATATGGGTAATGCGAAAGTAATTCTGATTAATCTTTGGTCTTTCTCACTTGGAATTTTGTGATCCCTTGTGTGTCACAACCACCCAGGGTCCAATTCTTTCCTCACCACACCCCACTTTGTTTTATTTGTCATACTCTCTGGTGTGTGTACACTGCCCGTGTCCCAAACTGTCCACTTTTTAAAGACTGATATCAATGCAAACTGCAAAGGACTTTTGATTTAGTTAAAATCCTAGTTAAAAGGATTTTTTAACTAGTTGCTAATGTTCAAAGTTCAATCAAAGATAGGCCTATTTTTCAGTTTTTTTTTTTTTTTTTTTTTACATGAGGCTAGCTAATCCTGTTACTAGCTACTGCAGTGATCTGTGTAATTCAATAACATACGGGCATGTATTCTTCTTCAATGGGCTGGCTTCCGATGAATTCATGGTACAATTGCCTGTTTAACTGAGAAATGTGCTATCGTCATCACTCCCCAAGTTTGTTTCCTCAATTGAGATTTGAGTTGTGCTGGGGTGGTAAGAGAGAGTTTATAGTTCACTTGAGTTTGGGGGCTGAAGAAAATTAGTGCTCAGTTTTCATCCTGATCAAGTCACCACATAGTATTTTTGACTCTATGATACTTTCTGGATTCCAGAAGCAAATATTAATATCTCTACTGGCTAGGAGTTTTCTGTTTAACTGTTTCACTCTCACTTGTCTCCAGTTTTTAGTACTAAACATTCATCATTTTGTCTAAATAAAACAGTAATGAATGCATTTATCAGTTATTTAAAAATAAATACATTAATTAAAACACTATCTCAAGATAAAGCATGAAACCCTATTACTATGCAAATAAATATGCTATTCCTCCTTTTATTAAAAAAAACCTTTTTTGCTACATAATTACAAGGATCTATGGATAGACAAATAAACAGATGGGCATAGTAAACATCTCATTTTATCTTCCTCTTAAACCTAGATAATTATTTTGATTTGCTAAAAAAAATTTAAAAAATTCTAACAGGTATACATGAATAAGGCTGAATCGTTTTCAATAAAATAGTATTTTTCTGATTCAGAAACTGAACAACAGATTCTACAAAGGCTTACTGACAAATTATATTGTCACTTTAATTCAATTTCCATTAAGTACCATGGTGCTAAGCCTTGTGTGATGCCAATTACTCATTATCATAGGAAGACTTGCTATTTTATATTATATGACATATAGGATTTGCTCAAAATGGAGTAATAGACACTATTTGTGAGATAATTTGTAATACATTATTCACCAGGATTAGAAGATAAACATTTTTTGGATATACTAAATCTTTATTGCTATAAATATAAACTTTAGGCTAATAGCAAATTTTTCAATAAAAATCTTCAAAATTTTATGCTCAAATAATAACTGAAAGAGATTAACTTGCTCCCTGCTTTTGTAGAATTCATTCAGGGCATATTTCAGGATGCTAACTTCCTCTAAGAATTGCATTTTGTGTTACTATTCCCTTCAGAGAGTTCACTAACTTTAGATAAATGCTATTTACTATATAAACTGCCTTTTATGTCTCAAAATGTCTATATTCTGAGCACACTGAAAAGGCTACTTCCTCTTCTAATGCATCATGCTAAAGTCTGCAGGACGACAGTGAAGAGGTCAAAAGGACCTCCAAGCCCCAGGATGCTTCAGTTAACAAGACAAGATAAATATTTGAGGAGCTTTAAAGGTTCATTTCTCATAAAGATTTAGATAACCATCATATGTTAGATAATGGCTTCATTTTCATAATCATCTGAAATTCCCTTCAAATTAAATATATATATTAGACGTAGATATTTCTTCTTTGACGTAGCCTCCCAATGAAACAATTACTTTGGTGAATTTAATGACCTTCTTCCTAAGTGATAGAGCTGTGCAATGTTCGCCATCCTGCTATTAAAATATTCTAATTAAATCAGTCACCCTGGTCCCATCTGTTACAGACTGATCTCACGTGGAGAAGCTGCTGGAATGTCTCCAGGGCCGTCCATGTACTTAGTTCCTTGCACGGCTCATTGGATGTTACAGGCATGAGGACCTTGTTCTTGGTTTGAAGTGGTAACTCAGGCTCTGGGTATACAATAAACCACCGTGAACGTTACTGAAGATTAAATCAGTGCTTTTCTTGTACCATCAGAATGCTTGCATAGTAGGAACGGTTGTGACACGTGACACTGTTTAGTAATCTCCTCTTCATCATGGTCTGGGAGAGAGACTCGAGGACCAACTCTGGACATACTCCCCAGTTCTAAGAGTGAGGTGACGGTCCCAGGAGCCCAGGTCAGTAGGAACTCTGGAGAACTGCAGAGGCCACCCCAAGCCTGGGCCCGACCAGGATGGATACCAAAGGCAGGGCTGAAGCCGGATTTATAAGTGCAGACCTCTGTTCTCCCAAAGGTCATGGCATATTCGATTACCATTTTTCAGCAAAGGTGACTTTTTTTTTTTTAATTTAAATGTCTTGGATATTAACAATGGTTTGATAGGGACTGGAGGTTGGGAGGTGAGGATTAATTTTTACAACTTCACATATATAACTTTCCTGCTAAAAGATGATACTAACAAATGTCTTGGTATGTTAATCAGGGGTAATTGGTTGACAAAATGTAGGATTTCATAAGTGATAGATGAGAAAACTACGTATTTCTTTGCATTTGTCACTGCTATTTTTCAGCTCTATTTGATTCATGAAATGTCAGATGACTTTTATGAGGAAAAAAGTCTTAGTTTTAATACCATGTTTTAATAATTAAGTGAGTTAGTCTAGCTGATACCACTGTTCCCTGAAATGCACAGCTACACACGATTACTTGTGACAAAGCTTCATTACAGAGCTGGCGAATCTGTTTCTATCTCAGATCCTTTTGGGAATTAAGAAGGCCGTGAAGTGTAAACAGACACATACATTATTTATTCAAGCTGCTATGCATATAGCTTATCTATATAGATGTGATACACACACATGTATAGACACATGGACATGTACTTCTTTCTCTCTTAGCCTATTCCTTTTTCAATTTTTCAAGTCTTAATTTTTTAAATGTTATTTTTATCAATACTATTCCTTCATAAAAAAGAATCAACTGGTTTCATCAGTTTTAAAAATAATAAAATGCAGTCCTTTTCAGAGAAAACCATTTAGCTCTTGAATCTGGTTCATTGAGAATTCACTTCTTTTTATACAAATCGCATTTGTTCGTATCTATTAAACTTCTGCTATGGCTTTTCTACTTGGCTCTTTTTTTTTTCTCCTTGTCTTCTTTCACACATATGTACCTTCCTCAGCTGTCTTTTCTCCTGATAAGGTTACATTTCACTTTGGGTCTGATCAATACTCAGTTTTGATGACTGTGATGCTCTGCATTCTACCCAAAGCTCATGTCAAGGTGACACTGCCCACTCTCTTTCCCACGCTTACACAGCTACCTTTCCAAAGGTTCTCTTGTTCCAGACCTCTAACATCTTCTCTCCAGTGCTCACTCACAGCCCACCTTGCTTTCTATTTTCCCGAGAAAATCGACGTAAGTAGGAGAGAGAACTTCTGCCAGCTCTCAGATATGACACATGGACTCCACGCCTCCACCTCCTCTCCTGTAAAAACAGACAAGCCTCGTGGGTTCCTAACTACTGCCTGCCTTTCCTCCTGCCTGACAGATCCTTCTGGCCCAAGCTTGACATTTTTGTAGCTCTCCTCCCTTCCTTGCCTTTCTTCTGAATCAGTATTACCATCAAAATAGTTTTCTACCATTTCTAAAAGAAAAATCCCCCTCTTACTTTTAATATCAGTTCCCACATTTCTTCTGCAATTTTCCTCTTACTCCAATCAGCAACCCATGAGGTAAGTCTACACCGAGCATTGTCTGAACAGACTCACACTCTTCAGTTGAACTCTGCACATTTTCTCTTGAATCAACCCTCCTCAATTAGGATTTCACTTTCACCATGCTTGCAAATAGATGGCAAATAGATGGGGAAGCAATGGATGCAGTGACAGACTTTATTTTTGGGGCTCCAAAATCGCTGCAGATGGTGACTGCAGCTGTGAAATTAAAAGATGCTTACTCCTTAGAAGAAAAGCTATGACCAACCTAAACAGCATATTAAAAGACAGAGACATCACTTTACCAACAAAGGTCCATCTAGTCAAAGCTATGGTTTTTCCAGAGGTCATGTGTGGATATGACAGTTGGACTATAAAGAAAGACAAACCCCGAAGAATTGATGCTTTTGAACTGTGGTGTTGGAGAAGACTCTTGAGAGTCCCTTGGACTGCAAGGAGATCCAACCAGTCCATCCTAAAGGAAATCAGTCCTGAATATTCATTGGAAGGACTGATGCTGAAGCTGAAACTCCAGTATTTTGGCCACCTGATAGGAAGAACTGACTCATTGGAAAAGACCCTGATGCTGGGAAAGATTGAAGGCAGGAGGAGAAGGGGATGGCAGAGGATGAGATGGTTGGATGGCATCACTGATGCAATGGACATGAGTTTGACCAAGCTCTGGGAGTTAGTGATGGATAGGGAAGCCCATCATGTTGCAATCCATGGGGTTGCAAAGAGTCAGACATGACTGAGTGACTGAGCTGAACTGATGCTTGCAAGCCATTAACAAGAAAACTAGTTTCTGTTCTCTGTCTGACTTCAATATCAACATTGGACATAATCTCACCCTGAAACATTTTCTTCACTTGGATTCCAGGAGACACCTGGAAAAACTAGCTTTTTCCCCCTCATTCTGCTTTAATAAACTTAAACCTCTGACCTCTAAATGCTGGTAAGCCCAGGGACATCTTCTGTTGCCACTCAAACTGCTCATGAAGTTACCTAATCACAAGCTTCACATGTATATCTCCAGCCTGATTCCTTCATCTGAATCCCAGAGTGTTAGATTTAACCACTTCATCAACATTTCTACATAGATGTCTAATCTATATTTCAAGCTCACCATGTTTAAAACAACCCCTACCCTTGCCCCCCAAAAAAAAAAAAAAAGAGAAAAGAAAGGAAAGGTAGACCACCTTGTTTCTACCACCAACACGTTTTGAGTAGAGAAATGGCATCATCTGTCATTTTAACTTGATCAGTCTCAGAATAACAGAAACAAAGGTAAAGGGAGGGTGAGTCTATCCATTTGTAGTGTCTGTGATAAATTGCAGATCAGGGAAGAAAGGAGATGTGGCTTGGGTGGTAGCAGCAGAGATATCAGATGATGGGGGGCAAAACTCTCTAGAAAGGAGATGGGCTCTGATGCAGATGCCAGCTACATGAAGATGGGGATGCAGCCATCGCTGACAAACTCTGTTGGAAAGTTGGAATTCTTTGCTGGAGTTTGATGGTCTGGCCTCAAAATCTAAAGAAAAGAACCCAACGGGTCAAATCTACTTAGGCTCAACATCATACTAAAGTGTTGTTTAAGAGTTCAGAAGGAGATAAAAACTTCCTTACTGTTGGGTTGGGCTTCCCAGCTGGTGCAGTAGTAGAGAATTCATCTGCCACCGCAGGAGACACGAGAGATGCAGGTTGGACAGTAGCTGGGGAGATTCCCTAGAGAAGGAAACTTCAACCCACTCCAGTATTCTTGCTGGAGAATCCCATGGACAGAGGAGCCTGGAGGGATGCAGTCCATGGGGTAGCGAAGAGTGGGACACGACTGAGTGACTGAGCACACGCACGTGCACTGTGGGATTAAACACCAAAGAAGCCAGAGACCCACGCTATTGCGAAGAACATGAACGCTTCTCAGTGCATTCCTGAGCACTGTGATTGGTTTTTATCACAGAATGGTGATGCCAGGGTCGTAAGAGACAAACAGATGGCTTTTGACGACATGGAACAACAGACTGGTTCCAAATAGGAAAAGGAGTACGTCAAGGCTGTATATTGTCACCCTACTTATTTAACTTCTATTTAGAGTACATCATGAGAAATGCTGGGCTGGAAGAAGCACAGCTGGAATCAAGATTGCCATGAGAAATATGAATAACCTCAGATATGCAGATGACACCACCCTTATGGCAGAAAGTGAAGAGGAACTCAAAAGCCTCTTGATGAAAGTGAAGAGAGTGAAAAAGTTGGCTTAAAGCTCAACATTGAGAAAACGAAGATCATGGCATCTGGTCCCATCACTTCATGGCAGAGAGATGGGGAAACAGTGGAAGCAGTGTCAGACTTTATTTTTGGGGGCTCCAAAATCACTGCAGATGGTGGTTGCAGCCATGAAACTAAAAGACGCTTACTCCTTGGAAGGAAAGTTATGTCCAACCTAGATGGCATATTCAAAAGCAGAAATATTACTTTGCCAACAAAGGTCTGTCTAGTCAAGGCTATAGTTCATCCAGTGGTCATGTATGGATGTGAGAGTTGGACTGTGAAGAAAGCTGAGCACTGAAGAATTGATGCTTTTGAACTGTGGTGTTGGAGAAGACTCTTGAGAGTCCCTTGGACTGCAAGGAGATCTAACCAGTCCATTCTAAAGGAGACCAGTCCTGGGTGTTCATTGGAAAGACTGATGCTGAAGCTGAAACTCTAATACTTTAGCCACCTCATGCAAAGAGTTGACTCTTTGGCAAAGATTCTGATGCTGGGAGGGATTGGGGGCAGGAGGAGAAGGGGACGACAGAGGATGAGATGGCTGGATGGCATCACCGACTTGATGCCCATGAGTTTGGGTGAACTCTGGGTGTTGGTGATGGACAGGGAGGCCTGGTGTGCTGCAATTCATGGGGTCGAAAAGAGTCAGACACGACTGAGTGACTGAACTGAACTGAACTGAACCCTGAAGAACCGTATGCTTAAGGAGAAGATTTAAGCTCTGTATAAAGTAGGACTGCATGAGTGAAGAAGCAGGGTGTGTATTAAGCAAAGGAGCCGTGAGATTGGTCAATGCAACAAGGTGGGTAGACGCACACATAGCTCTTCCATGGAAAATGTTGTCCATGGGCATCATTAACATAGAGGCAACGATTCTAAAGGTCCTGCTGGAAAATAAGGTTTCCATCCCTTTGGACCAGAATGCCAGTGAAAGTTCAACTAGCCAGAAACTTTTGGTACTGGGACTATAACTGTTATCCTTCTGTAGAGGATTCCGGGTGCTCTTTTGAGCTTGCAATTTATTTTCACTGTGTTGATCCTGCAGCAGCGTAAGTGCTGAAATACTTTGTTTATCATCTTCATCCATATGGTTGTGTGTATAGACGGTGACCTGCCTTGCCTGAGATTAGGCTGAAGGAAACAGTGAAGCAGACACTCGTAAAGATCTGAAAGAAAAATTAGAAAACTCTAGGAGGAAAAAAATCATGAATGAATGAAGAAAGTGTCTAGTATTACATTGAAGGAATGCTTCTGCATTCAAGGGTAGAATCCTTCAACCCCAGTGAGCACTTCTGTCTAAGTGAACATTCTGTAGTATAGTATTATAAACCTTTCATATGTATGACTGTCAACTGAAGCTTTAAACGCATTATAGAGTCTGTCAAAATGGTCTGTGTCCACATAGAGGAACTAAAGATTTTGTTTCCTGTTCCTGTCTACACGTATTATTGTTATTGAGAAACCAAAATGGTTACGTAACTTCAACATACCATTCTGTAACACATACACAATACTAAATAAAACCTGCCTTTACAAATTTTTGGAAGGAAATATTTTTCCTCAGTGTTATTTGTAAACTCAAGCCTTGAATTTGTAATCGCAGTGATTATTTATAATTGGCAGTATTTCTTCCACCAAAAAAGGATTAAAATGGCACTCTTTCTAAATGTGCATTAATGAAACCACAATTTAAAATAAAAATTCTATCAGTGTCTTCCAAGAGCCTACAAGAACACGTTACTTTTCTAATGGTAAATTATATAATCTCCATGCTAAAAATTCTTTTAACTAGATGTACTCAGTCGCTTCAGTCATGTCTGACTCTTGCTACCCTGTGGACTGTAGCTCACCAGGCTCCTCTGTCCATAGTGATTCTCCAGGCAAGAAGACTGGAGTGGGTTGCTGCGCTCTCCTTCAGAGGATCTTGTTGACCTAGGGACTGAGTTTTCATCTCTTATGTCTCCTACACTGGCAGGCAGGTTCTTTACCACTAGAACCACCTGGGAAGACAATTTAATTGGATTATCATTTAATAATAATAGTTGTTACTATTTGTGCCAAATTTTCAAGCTCCGCTTTAAGGATTGTGCAAGTCGAAAATAAGACATAGCTTTTACACTGAAGTTGTTTATTATACAATAGTATCTATTTCCATATGATCATTATGAACAAACCAGAGAAAATTTCACGGCAAAAATGTGGTTCTAGAAGTAGAATGAGAGGTGAGAGGAAGGAATGGTCATTATGGAGAATGGAGATAAGACTTTCTACGAAGGATGAAACTTGTCTCAGACTTTGAGGAATAGCTAAGACTTGGAGGGTTCCAGGGATGGGTAGTTGCTTTCCAAGTCAAATTGCAGAGTGTCTGAGTAACATCTCATACAAGAACGTCACAGACATTTGGGAATGTACGGCTGAAGCAAAGGGATATTGAAATGTGTTCATTTTCGAGGGGGCTGTAAAGCGTGTCCAGGGGCAACGGATGCCTTGTGTTGATGAACAGTGCAAAGAGGCCCTTCTCCAGACAAACTTTCAAATCAGACTCCAGTCCAAGTCAAAGCAGTATGGTAGCCCCATAGAACAATAAAAACAGAGCTATCATAGTATCCTGCAATTCCACTCCTGGCCATATATTCAGAGAAAACCATAATTCAATAAGATAATGCATCCCAATGTTCCCTGCAGTGTTTTTTACAGTAGCCAAGACATAGACGCAGCCTGGATGTCCATTAATAGATGAACGGATAAAGAAGATGTGGCAGACACACACACACACACGTATGTATATATATGTGTATATATATATATTTTTTTTTTAATGGGCTATTGAAAGTGAAAGTGAAGTCACTCAGTCATGTCCGATTCTTTGCGACCCCATACACTGTAGCCTATCAGGCTGCTCTGTCCATGGGATTTTCCAGGCAATAGTACTGGGGTGGATTTCCATTTCCTTCTCCAGGGGATCTTCCCAACCCAGGGCTCGAATTCGGGTCTCCTGCATTGTAGATAGACGCTTTTCTGTCTGAGCCACCAGGGAAGTCCATCAGCCACAAAAAAAGAATAAAATAATATCATTGGAAGCAACATGAATAGACCTAGAGATGATCGTACTAAGTGAAATAAGTCAGACATAGAAAAATACTATATGATACCACTTATATGTAGAATATGAAATTTGATACAAATAAGCTTTTGTTACAAAACAGTAGCAGATTCACAGACATAGAAGACAAACTAAAGGGGGAAGGGGAAGGGATAAATTAGGAGTTTAGGATTAATAACTGTGTGTAAAAAAGATAACCACAAAGATCTGCTCCATAGCATAAGGAATTATACTCAGTATCTTGTAATAAACCATAAGGGAAAGGAATCTGAAAAAGATATATATATATATATATCACTTTGTTCTACACCTGAAACTAACACATCTTTGCTATACTTCACTAAAATATAAAGCAAGAACCCATGTTTGCAACCATGTGAGAGATTCTGCAGGAGGGGACCCAGCTAAGCTGTGTCTAGAACTCTGACCTTTGGAAACTGTGAGAGATTATAGATGTGCCATTTTATGCCACACATTTTACGTCATTTGTTCCACAGCAGTCACAGATTAATAACAAAACACGTTAATTTAAGATGATAGACAAACGATGATAACATCGTGCTCTGCAGAGGAAGGCATCACCCGAGTATTATTCAGTTGGCGTGACGTTCTTCTAAGCGTAGAATTGGAGGAAAGTCATGTGATCTAAAGCTTGTGGAATTATTTAAACTTGGAATGTCAAGTCTCTATTAGAATCCATGGGAATTAAGACATTACTATTCCTGCTGCTGCTATTGGTCATCTTTTGAGAACTTTTTTCATGGCTAGACACACTTCTAAGCACATAACATGTATGGACTCAGGTAACATGTGTAAGTACCTTATGTGATGTTTCTTTATCATCCCATTTTACAGGTGGTGAATAGTAACTGGGCAAAACTAATGGGTAGAAGATCCAGGCAGTATGATCCTGAAACCAATGTTTGTAGAGATAAGATGTTCTTAAAACACTCAAGAATAGAGACAGAGACACTCCACCTGAGGCCAGATGGTGACAGACATCAGGGTTTAATGGTACCAAAAACTACTCGCCTCTAATATAAACAAAGTATGTTGAGGCATATCTGAATCCAACCCTAAAAACTCAAGGATGTTATAGTGACTTTGGTCATAAAGGGACAGTTTGGTTACTAATTTATTAAGTAAGGATAACAACAAAATCTATTTAATATTTAAGACTTTCTTTTTAGGTTGAAATCTAACTGTAGAGATATATAGGAGATGCTCTGAATATAATTTATATGACTTATGAGAAAAAAATAAAGTAGCAAATGCTTCATAAATGTATGTTTTGTGTCAGAATAGATTCCCACATGGTTTTATGGTTTGAGATGGCAAAAGCTAGGAAGGATAGGGAGTAGATTAATACTGTCATGGTCGCATAATTGCAGCATAACTTTTATCCTAAAGACAAGTGTACCATAATAATAATAAAAGTTTTAGAAGTGATGGGACACTTACACCTTCAGCGAACCATATAAGCAGTTTATATTATATCTGAAAGAAGACACATTCCTATATTTCATCATGAACAAGCCACTGTTGTCTCTTGTAGATTTTGCAAACTTTTTGTTTATTGAACTTCACTATTCATGTATCTATTCATTTTATAATAAATTATTCATTATTTTATGTTCATGAGAGAGATTTTTTTAAAGTAAGTACACGTACAGGGCCAGATCATCCAGGAGCAAAACAGCAATGTTGTGTTCTTGTTTGCATGGGCATCTCTGGTGATTTTGCTGGTGAAGAATCCACCTGTAACGCAGGAGATGCAGGTTCAATCCCTGGGTCGAGAAGATCCCCTGGAGAAGGAAATGGCAACCCACTCCAATATTTTTGCCTGGAAAATTCCATGGACAGAGGAGCCTGGTGGGCTACAGTCCATGGGGTCACAAGAGTCAAACATGACTGAGCAACTAAACCACCACTGCCCCTTTATCCAGGGGCTAAAACGCAAACCATGTCACAATCATTAGGTATGGGAAAGTGGGAGTTAGAGGGATGGAGAATGGTGAAGATTGCTAAGGGGAAATGATGATGGAATTTATACAGAAAAAGACAATGGATTTGGTTGCATGAAACTCAGATCCTAGAAGCTCTACCCCTATTTAAAGGTAAAAAACACACAAAAATTCTACTAAGTAATTTTACTTAGTAACTCTACTAAGTAATCAGTAATTCTACTGATTTGTTGAAATCTGAGTTCTAGTTGTTCAGTTGCTAAGTCATGTCCTAGTCTTTTTGACCCCATGGGCTGCAGCACACCAGGCTTCCTTGTTCTTCACTATCTATCTCCTGGATTTTCCTCAGACTCATGTCCATTGAGTTGGTGATGCCACTTAGAAGGGAACACTTCCCTGATAATTCATAATTACAAGTCACTCCTCAAATGGTTTTGAAATACATATTCATGTAACCTGTATATTCCCCAGATCTCCAAGAAAAGTGTTTAATTCATAGTGGACTCAGATTGATGCTTTTGAATTCTGGTTTTGGAGAAGACTCTTGAGAGTTCCTTATACTGCAAGGAGGTTAAAAACATCCATCCTAAAGGAAATCAACTCTGAATATTCATTGGAAAGACTGATGGTGAAGCTGAAACTCCAATACTTTGGCCATCTCATGGGAAGGGCTGACTCTTAAATAGACCCTGTTGCTGGGAAAGATTGAGCACAAAAGGAGAAGGACGGCAGAGGATAAGATGGTTTGATGGCATCATTGACTCAATGGACATGAGTGGAGCAAACTCCGGGAGATGGTGAAGGACAGAGGAGCCTGGCATGCTACAGTTCATGGGGTCGCAAAAAATTGGACGCCAATTAGTGACCGAAAAACAACAGATTGGTATTATCCTCAGGCATTTTCAGAAGTAAAAGCAAGCTTTCAATAAAAATAAATTTCAACCTAGGGCTCAAAGATATTTACAAATAAAGCAGGAAAACACTGGGTTTCACAGCCTCAGATTATAAAATGCCCAGGCAGCTTGGTGCCATGGATAAAAGTGGGCACACGGGACATAGAGACTTCAGATTTTGGAGTTAACACTCACAGCATATAGAATAAATATGTTTAATATATGTTTAAGACAACAGTTATGAAACTGTAAGCAACATTTAAGAGATAAACCAGTAGGTTTTAAAAATAATGGGCTTCCCTCATAGCTCAGTTGGTATACAATCTGCCTGTACTGCAGGAGGCCCAGGTTCAATTCCTGGGTTGGGAAGATCCACTGGAGAAGGGATACACCCATTTCAATATTCTTGGGCTTCCCTTGTGGCTAAGCTGGTAAAGAATCTGCCTGCAGTTTGGGAGACCTGGGTTTGATCCCTGGGTTGGGAAGATGCCTTGGAGAAGTGAAAGGCTACCCACTCCAGTATTCTGGCTTAGAGAACTGTATAGTCCATGGGGTTGCAAAGAGTAGGACATGACTGTGAGACTTTCACTTCACTTCACTTTAAAAATGATGGAGAGAATACTTAGAAATAAAAACCACAACTGAAAAATTGAAACTCAGTGGATTATACATAGATGGAGAGAGATCCTCATAGCTCTCAGAACACAGTCCAGAGAGGAAAAGACATTGAACTGTGAAAGAAAGGCTAAAAATTGTGTTTAGGAAATAGAAATATTTTGTTGCTGTAGCTGTTCAGTCACTTAGTCATGTCCAACTCTTTGCAACCCATGGACTGCAGCACACCAGGCTTCCCTGTCCTTCACCATCTTCCAGAGTTTGCTCAAATTCATGGTGATTGAGTAATATATATTTAATTAATTTCCAAAAGGAAGGAAGGGGAAACAAATTTAAAAAGAAGCACTATTTGAAGAAACAATGTCTGAAAGTTTTAGAGCCAAAAGACAGTAAAATTCAGATCCAGAAAACATGGAAAGTACAGGTAAAAAGTAATCCACATCTGTACATTTCACACTGAAATGAAAGAATATCAAAGAAAGAATAAATTAAAAACATTCACAGAGAAAAGAGAAATTACCTACAACGAATCATGAGGCTGACCATTGACTAATTGACAGCATCAGTTAAAAGAAGCCAAACAACAGTGAGAAAATAATTGTAATGGTCTGAGAGAAAATAGAAGTTGAAACTCAAGATTTCAATCAAGAATGAAATCTAAGTATTTTTGATATTTGAAACTTAAAAGTGTTTGTCACCAATAGACTTTCACTAAAATAAATTGTGAAAGACATATTTCAGGAATGAGGAAAATGGTTTTAGGATGTAGACTTGACACACACGCAAAAGCATTGGTTAAAAAAATGTGATTTAACTGCTCGGTGAAATATGTGAACATTAGTTCCATAAAACTATAATATGTGGTGTCTAGTTTGAGAGATCAGAATAAAGTAGAACTGGAGAGGAATACTTAAAGCTAAGTGGTAAATTTCTCAATTAAACTAGGGGAATAAACAAAAGTCTTTAGGAAACAGGAATGAGGGGTGTGCAAATGAGTTTAGGGGCCCCGGAGACAGAGCTGATCAAAGAATGTCTTTGGATTTGTAGTCTGAGAGAAGAAGCAATCCCTGAAGGCTGGACCTAACATAAGGAAATGTAAATTCTTGGCAAAGCAATATAAACACCCGAGTCAAAGTGCCTTTACAATTGGAAGTCCATATGGTCTTTTATGTGTTACCAAGATGCATGAAGGTTAACAAGTGAAGGAAACTCTCTACACAATCATGAAGAATAAAAGTTCTTTACATCCTGGGGCTGACTCGATGCTCTCATCTCATTAACATATCATTCTTACGCCCAGATTTGTCTGGTCTCATTAAGGGTAAAAGGAGTTGTAACCTTCACGCCACAATGCAAGAGTTTATGTTCAAATGTATTTATTTAAAGAAGTCAGAAGGGAGGAGACTATTATTACTCAGCTTAATTTCACTTTGAAAGGAAAGCTCTAGCATTATAATGTGTTCGGTTTCCTAAACAAGTTCCCTTGGAGCAGTAAAAGCATTTCTTTGTCAAAATCTTCTTCCATTTTTTTCTCTCTCAAAGGAATCGAGAAAATGTTGACTTTCCTTTTAATTCATACTGTAACAATTAGCCATAAAAGCTTTTTGCAGATAATTTTTATTTTCCCAGATACATTCAAGTCTGAAACCATTGTGTAATTGATTTAACTTCTGTAAAGATGAATCTGCAGTGTGTATTTATATTTGGGAAGAGTACTAAGAATAATAAATAGAGTTGGTCATCTTGTTCACATCTATTTGAAATTTCTCCAGATTTTTGCATTCAGTCTTGGTAGACTTAGCCATAGAGACTCTTCGGTCGCTCAGTCGTGTCCGACTCTTTGCGACCCCATGAATTGCAGCACGCCAGGCCTCCCTGTCCATCACCAACTCCCAGAGTTCACCCAGACTCACATCCATCGAGTCAGTGATGCCATCCAGCCATCTCATCCTCTGTCGTCCCCTTCTCCTCCTGCCCCCAATCCCTCCCAGCATCAGAGTCTTTTCCAATGAGTCAACTCTTTGCATGAGGTGGCCAAAGTACTGCAGTTTCAGCTTTAGCATCATTCCTTCCAAAGAAATCCCAGGGCTGATCTCCTTCAGAATGGACTGGTTGGATCTCCTTGCAGTCCAAGGGACTCTCAAGAGTCTTCTCCAACACCACAGTTCAAAAGCATCAACTCTTCGGCACTCAGCTTTCTTCACAGTCCAACTCTCACATCCATACATGACCACAGGAAAAACCATAGCCTTGACTAGACTGACCTTTGTTGACAAAGTAATGTCTCTGCTTTTGAATATGCTGTCTAGGTTGGGCATAACTTTCCTTCCAAGGAGTAAGCGTCTTTTAATTTCATGGCTGCAGTCACCATCTGCAGTGATTCTGGAGCCCCAAAAAATAAAGTCTGACACTGTTTCCACTGTTTCCCCATCTATTTCCCATGAAGTGATGGGACCAGATGCCATGATCTTAGTTTTCTGAATGTTGAGCTTTAAGCCAACTTTTTCACTCTCCACTTTCACTTTCATCAAGAGGCTTTTGAGTTCCTCTTCACTTTCTGCCATAAGGGTGGTGTCATCTGCATATCTGAGGTTATTGATACTTCTCCCGGCAATCTTGATTCCAGCTTGTGTAGATTCATGTAATTGCTTATACCTTTTTACTTCCCTGGTGGCTCAGATGGTTAAGCGTGTTTCTACAATGCAGGAGACCTGGGTTCGATCCCTGGGTTGGGAAGATTCCCTGGAGAAGGAAATGGCAATCCACTCCAGTACTATTGCCTAGAAAATCCCATGGACAGCGGAGCCTGGTAGGCTACAGTCCATGGGGTCGCAAAGAGTTGGACATGACTGAGCGACTTCACTTCACTTCACTTATACCTTTTTAAACTCCACCTTGTGACACAATCACTATAACTTAGTCTATGACAATCATGGTGGGTCCATCAATCACTGATGCCATTGAAAGGGCTAAAAGCCTTATCAAGTGAGCATCCTCTGTTAGATCACTTTTTAATTCTTAAAGAGCATCATACACAGATTTGCTGCTCTTCTACAAAAATATGTGCTATTTATCTATGTATTTATTTATTCAGCCATTCTCAGTCTTAATTGCTGCATGGGGAATCTTTAGTTTCGGCACGTAGACTTCTAGTTGCAGCATTGGGATCTAGTTCCCCGACCAAGGATCGAAGCCATGTCCCCTGCCTTGGGGGTGCAAAGGATTAGCCAACAGACCACCAGGGAAGTCTGTGATTTTACTGCTTTTTACCTCCATCTTCACTAGAAGAAATAATTCTATTTTCTTCCCTTTTCTATATAATTTTATAACTTTTATCTTACATTTCTTTTACTGTCCCTGTTTCTTAAACGTATGTATTCTTCAAGATGTGGTCCTTGGTCTTCTGCTTCTCTCCACCATCTCATCCTTGGATATACCTCTCTTAGTCTTAAACTACCTCTCTATATTTGTGTAATGTCCAACAGGGATTGTAGGGCTCTCTGAAAAAGGTAAAAATTTACATGCAAATTAGGTCTATGCTTAAGCAGTTAGCCTGTTTCTTTGAACATCTAAAACAGTAGTTACATTATCATCTATCAAGCTTAAACATATAATTAGGAGAATAAACATATCTGATACTTTAGAATTAAGTGGTGCACTAAGATATTGGACCTTATTCGTGCATATGTTCTATATTTAATTACTTCAGAATTTGACAAATAATGTAAGCATGGCTAGCGCTCAGCCATGTGTGACTCTGCGTTCCTCTGCCCATGAAATTTTCCAGGCAAGAATACTGGAAAAGGTCACCACTTCTTGCTCCAGAGGATCCTTCGGACTCAGGGATCGATTTCCAGTTTCCTGAGTTTCCTGCATTGGCAGGCATACTCTACCAATAATACCACGTGGGAAGCCCAATGTGAGCACTGGTCCATGATATTTTTCTCTTGCTCTTTCCTTACTCTTGACATTAACTGAATCATTTTGGGTAGTGATGCTAAGTGTAAAACCTAGGATGGAAAAAGGAATTCATTAACCCCCAAGTTCCATGGGTCTCATAATTTTTTCTTTATGTGATGCCACCACTAGCAACTTTAGAGTAACTTTTACTTTGTCAGTGTGCCCAACTTTCACCCAATTTGGCCACAGGTTGATGCCTTCCTTATTTCAGTTACCACCAACACTACAAAACTCTTTCTTTCTTTCTCCTGCCAAGTGTTGTTATGTGAATTCCTGCCACTGGTATCCTGCCTGTCTACCTCTTTGGGAAAATAAATTTAATGGATACTCTCCATTTTAAGAACTCAGAATCTGAGAGATACTCAGATACACCATCTCAACTGAGTCCTTGGTCTTTAGACTTAAGCCACTAAACAGCCTTGAATACTCTTTCACTAATTCAGTTACTCAATTATTCATAAATTCTTGATTTTAGGAAATAAAAACTGGGCCCATTCTATGTATCTGGAATTGGACTAGATGATGTCTATTTGCCCTTTCACTTTAAAAACCAACACATCCAATATCTTTAAGACATCCTAATTCAGACAACGCATGCTGAATAACCTGTTATGCAATACTGTGCTAAACTCAAATGCATTACCACATCTGATCAGATGGAGATGATGCTGGAAAGATTATGTGGTCCTACCAAAAACAAAAATTGCATTTTAGCATCTCACAGACTGTTTTCTGATTTATATAGGTACCCCTTTGCACTCTAAAACATGGAGAAATGTGTAATCTCATATCCAAATAAGTTAAAATTGGTTCTGACCCCAAATGAATCTCTATTCCTTAAGGCTAGACAAATCTTGAAAACCAATCTAACCCATTAGGATTGCTGATCTGACCATTTTTTACATCAGAAACAAAACTACAAAGTGTCTTCTTATTGATGAAAATGAAGCCTGTCATTCAGAGGTCTTGGGGCAGAGGAGTGGTTGGAACTTCTTGATTTAGTGAAATGAATTTGCTTTTGTTTACAGGTTTTATGGGATCTATATGTGGAAATCCCAAACTTGATGTGACTAGTTTTCATGTTTATATTGACTTTATTGAGGTCAAAATTTAAAAACAGAAAATTTCATATCATTGATCTACACTCTTAAATGATTGTTAGAACAAAATCACAAGAATAAGAATCAAACCATCAAGCAAACAATACTCAAACAAAAACTTGTAAATCAATCATAAAGAAATGTATCTAGCAACCATTAGATTCATAATATATGTTGACTGATGATCATGAAATACTGAATATAAACACAATAAAAACAAAACATGGGGAAATCTGAGAACCACAGATATAACACATACTAAAGGAAGACCTTCTGCAGACGAGGTGGAGATGTTTATGTGCTCAGTCATTCAGTCGTGTCCCAGTCTTTGCGACTCTGGTGGACTGTAACCCGCCAGGCTCCTCTGTCCATGGGATTCTCTAGGCAAGAATACTGGAGTGGGTCGCCATTTCCTCCTCCAAGGACCTTTCTGATCCAGGAATTGAACTTCGTCTCTTGTATCTCCTCCACTGGCAAGCACATTCTTTACCACTGAGCCACCTTGGAAGCTCGGAGAGGGTTTGTTCCCTGTATCATTTGGGACTGACTTCTCTGAGGCATTTCTCTGGAACCATGAGAGTTCAGGGAAGGATTTCACAAGGAAAAAAAAAAAGGAAATTAAAACAAAAATTGCTCAAGACCCGAATTTATGAGTAGGTAGTACTTAACCTTGGGACTTGTGACTGTGCTGCCACGCCAGGACTTTAGTTCATTTTTTATCCCTAGGATGTAAGTAATGTTGCCCTTTTAAACTGAGTAATTTAATAATCTCTTCTAGATGGACCCAGGGACAAACAATAGAAGACAAGAACAGCACACGGACATCTCATTACTGAGAACTTGATAGTTACGATTTGTTACAATTACTGAAGGGAAAAGAAAGTGAATTGCAATACATAAGTTCTCTAATATTTGTTTATAACCCAGAAAGATGTTTCTCGTGGAGAATAAAACTTCAGTGGGGGATTTTAAATATGTATTACCAACAGTCATCACCAGAAACAGAAACTCCTGAGCAAATGCCTCTATGTATGAAGTGTGAGGAAAATTCCTCTACACTCAGAAAAAAATAGTGCTAAAATGTTTGTGCATTCAGCTGAGAAAAACATGATGCTATCTTTGTATTTATTACTATAACATTTTCCAGTTATGGTAGTTTCAGCTTATGATATTAAACAGGAAAAGACTAAATAAAAATGAATAGTAAGATTCTGTAAAAAGTCTCATTTAAGTAAATGTTCTGATTATAAATACTGAACACATGAGTGATTACCAGAATAATGCACACAGATAGCCTACTTCAATGTGTCAAAAATTGCAAAAATAGCACTTTATTAATAGATGACATGATAATATTCTAATATTTTTGTCAACAGGAAACTGCTTGGCTGCAAATGGTCTTCACTAGAAGCATTTGGCTATGAGATATGTGAAATTTTCCATCAAGCACTCAGTTAAAAATAATATATCAGAAATGCAATTGTCCTGAAATGTTTCAAAAAACCACCCTAGAGATATTCATATATATGCGAATCTATTTCTATAAAACGATTGTAAAAGTTCCAAGAGGTAGATTTTGTCCTCATTTAGTACATGCTGTAAGCCATCGAGCTACAAGAATAAAAAGCTCACCCCAAAATTACTTTAATGGAGATTATAAATGCACAAAATTAATATTACCAAGCTAATTTCAAAAATAAAAAGAACCATTCAAATCAATGATAAGTACCAAGATAATTCACACTCAATTCCTAACCTTTTATGTGATAGTTTAATGTTTCAAAAAAACGTTTTTTCTAAAGTTGGTTTTTCAAATCCTCTTCCGATCCTTTTTCAAACGCTCTGGATCTTCAAAGATGATTGACAAGGATGCTGCAAAATTTTGACTTTAAAATAACCTGACTGCTGGGGAAGGTCTAGTCATTTGTTCACTTATTTGTTCAACAATTACATGTTAAAATCCTACTAATACCAAGCAAGTTTTCTTGCAAAAAAAATCTTTCTCTTGCAAATATTTTATGATCTAGTGGAGAAGCAAGTCATAACAAAAATAAGGAAAACATGATACTAAATGACAAGTCCTAGAAAAGAAAAAAAAAATGATGCTCAGTGAGATTGGAAGTGCTTGAGAGAGTTATCCATGGGAAACCCCTCAGAGAAGGGGAATTATGAATAAAGTTAGGAGAGAAGTGAACAAGTGAGCCACGCAGGTGCTAGTAGAAGGATTTCCTGTTGCTTAGATGAGGGCCTGCCTTATGTGTTCAGGAAACAGACTAGAGCCCCGTGCGGCTGGACCAGAGAGAACGAAGGAATCTACAGGAGATGTCAGGCGGTGAGGAGAAGACAGAGAATGTGGAGTCTGAGAGGGCATAGGAGGAGTTTGGGGTTTTGCTGAGAAAGACATAGAAACCAATGGAGGGTTTGCCTTGAATATTTACCAAACTCCTGAATTGCTGTGTCAACAACATTCTACAGGGAGCAGAAATAGGGTTGGTTCAAATTGTTTTCCATCTGTTTCTTAAGCCAAAAATATGCATTGATTTTTATTGCTCTTGTTACTTAAAAGTGTCTTTTGAAGAAATCTAAATTATATATTTTTATATATTATTTGTAATAATAATATATATTGTTTTTAAAATTTCAGATATGTGACATTATATGAAACTGTGTGTAAAAAATTACCCAAGCATGTACCAATCAGGTTAAGCAATCAAGAACAGCCAACAGAGCTGGAGTTGCGTGTAGAGGTTGCCCTGCCTGTCCCCTCAGTTAGCAGTTTCTTCCTCATCCCAGAGATCATCACGGTCATAAATGCAATGATTCTACAATTACTTCAGAATTTGCATTTTTCCCATGCGGAATATAAGTATTTCCATTTCCAGTTACTGGTGTATCAGGAAAACTGAACTCCTCTAAGCATTTTGACCTGACTGAAAGTAATACAGTAATTCCCAATAAATCCTAAGGAAAATCAACACTGAATATTCACTGGAAGGACTGATGTTGAAGCTGAAGCTCCAATACTTTGGCCACCTGATGCAAAGAATAGACACATTAGAAAAGACCCTGATGCTGGGAAAGATTGAAGGCAGGAGGAGAAGGGGACGACAGAGGATGAGATTGGTTGGATGGCATCACTGATTTGATGGAAATGAGTTTGAGAAAGCTCCAGGAGTTGGAGATGGACAGGGAAGCCTGGCATGCTACAGTTCATGAGATCCCAAAGAGTTGGACACAACTGAGCAACTGAACTGAACTGAACTGATGCTAAACCTGAAGCTCCAATATTTGGCCACCTGATGAGAAGAGCTGATTCATTGGAAAAGACTCTGATTCTGATGCTGGGAAAGATTGAGGGCAGGAGGAAAAGATATTTGGATAGCATCACCTACTCAATGGACATGAGTTTCAGGAAACTCTGGGAGATAATGAAGGACAGGGAAACCTGGTATACTACAGTTCAGAGTCAGAATTGAAAAGAGTCAGACATGACTTAACAACTAAACAACAATATTGGAAGGATGGGGAGGTAAAAACAGACAGCAAGCCTTAACCCAAAGCCACGGGAACTTTAATGCTTTCACAGAAGCTGCTCCCTCTGCTGTTGTTAGAATGATTGACATGCAAAGCCTGTATTCCTGCTTTGCTTTAGAAGGAGCCCAGGAGGATGGAGTCCCCCAATACTGATATTAATACTTCCCTGAGAGAAATGGGTCAGGGCTGCGAGCTGATGTGAGGCTACTGAATCCCGGCTACTGCCATGGAAGAAAGAAGTACGATAAAGAGAGAATGGAAACTAGCTGGCACTGAAATCTGGGGAGTGTAGCTTTCAGACCTCTACCTCTCCACCCTACAGAGAGGAAACACAGAAGGTTGGAATATAGTGGAGAGAAATTAGACAAAACTTGCACACTTCCATATCATCTTCTAAATTAGCACAGATTGTTTCCCCTAGTACGTAAATCTCCTCTGTTGCCTGGAATTAATTTCTGTCTTTGGTGCAGAGAGTCAGTTTTACTTTTTCTAAACTAATAGATTTGTCAGGGTATCTAGTGGCACCACTCCGGAGTATATATCCTGAGTAAACTCTAATTCAACAGGACACATCCACCCCAAAGTTCATGGCAGCACTGCTTACAGTGGTCAGGACTTGGAAATAACCAAGATTTCCATCTAAAATGAACGGATAAAGAAGATGTGCTGCACATACATATATATACTGTAGCCTACCAGGCTCCTCTGTCCATGGAATTTTCCAGGCAAGAGTACTGGAGTGGATTGCCATTTCCTTTTCCAGGGGATCTTCCCAAACTGGGGATCCAGGAAATGAACCCAGGTCTCCCACATTGCAGGCAGACACTTTACCCTCTCAGCCACCAAGGAAGCCCGTATATGTATATGTGCGTATAGATGATGGAATACCACTGAGTCATAAAAAAGAATGAAGTAAAGCTATTTCCAGAAACATGGATGCAACTAGACACTATCATGAGTGAAGTGGGTTGGAAGGAGAAAGACATATATGATATCACATATATTTGGAATCTAAAATGTGACTCAGGTGAATTTACCTGTGAAGCAGAAACAAACTCACAGATATGGGGAACAGACTGGTGGTTACCCAGGGGGAAGGGGCTGGAGGAGGGAAGGAGAGGGAGTTTGGGATTGGGAGACGTGGGCTTTTATGTTGGAAGCAGGTGGACAGCTGGGTCCTACTGTACAGCACAGAGAACTATGTCTGGTATCCTGTGATAGAGCATAATGGAAAAGAATATAAAAATTATATATATATATATGTACAAACTGAATCACTTTGCTTTACATAAGTAATTAGCACAATGCTGATTATCAATCAACTATATTTCAATAACAATTAATAAATTTTACTTTTTCTAAATACATTGCTAATAAATCATATTGGTATCACAGGCTCACTAAAGATCAATGTCAATTTTGTCGTGTTTTGCACATTTTCATGTATGATGTTCTTTTCATATATGAAAAGAAGTTCAATAGCAATGTTTGCTATTGCTTACATACATATGTTTGATTATCTTTGCATCAGTAACTATAGCTACAGGCCTTAGATCTGGTTTGAAAAATTTCCTTACATTAATCTTTAACAGTCTTAGCTATTCTTGGCAACTCTCTCTTTCAAATACAATATAAGATGGTCAAGTTTTCTAATCAATTATGTAGAAAATATTGATATTACATTAAATTCATAGAGTGCTTTTGGGGAAATTATATCTTTACATTAGTAAGATTTAACCTATGAATGTGATATCATATCCTTAACATCTCTTAATAAAGCTTGTGTGTCTCCAGATGAAAGACTTTTCAATTTGTTAAATCTGTACTTTAATTTTTTAATTGATATTATAATTAGTATAATCTTTCTTTTAAATAATTGTAAAAAAAAATTCTGTGACTAGTATATAGGAATACAATTGATTTTTAAAATATGTATCTTATACATAGCTGCTGCTGCTGCAGCTGCTGCTAAGTCACTTCAGTCGTGTCCAACTCTGTGTGACCCCATAGACAGCAGCCCACCAGGCTCCGCCATCCCTGGGATTCTCCAGACAAGAACACTGGAGTGAGTTGCCATTTCCTTCTCCAATGCATGAAAGTGAAAAGCGAAAGTGAAGTCGCTCACTTGTGTCTGACTCATTGCCACCCCGTGGACTGCAGCCCACCAGGCTCATCCATCCATGGGATTTTCCAGGCAAGAGTACTGGAGTGGGTGGCCATTGCCTTCTCCATATATATAGCTACTCATTTACTTTAGAGACTTGCAGATACTTTGGGTATAAGCAATAATATATATTAATTATTATTTTCATGCCACCTTTGAAGAAATATCCTTCTATTTTTTTCTACTAAATATTTGCAGTAACAGCAAGTGTATTTGTTCAATCTTTTTTCTGCTTTAGTAAGATATAATAGATGTATATCACTGTATGATTTTCAGGTGTGCAACACTTGTTATTTAAGTGAATAAGTTTGAGTATGTTAGGAACTTAGTTTAGACAATTTCATTAAAGAAACTCTTGTTACCTGAGAATGTAAAATAAAGTTATTCTTATCTTTCTTGAGATGAAATTAATATTTCCTGGTTATAGAAACCTAAAGGCAAGAAATTAAATGCATGCTCTAGCTTACTACCTTCCATCAGCACATAGTAAAGCAAATATAAGTTCTTCTAAGGGGACAGTTTTATAAATTAGTCAATATTCGTACACAAGGAAATGAGTCACCATGAGTGAGGAGTAGCAATAAAAGAACAACTAATGCAGGTAGACCAGTAACTCGGATTGCAATAACCAGATAAAACACACAATAACTATCTATGAAATATTTCATGAATTCTTGTTGGTATTTCTCCAGACACATGTTTCCATGCTTTCTGGGTGTCCAAATAAAGTCAAGGCAGGGAAGATTATCAAAGATATCAGAGAAAAACAAAAGGGACTTCTAGAAAAGAAAAATGTTAAGATTCAGCAGATGGATTAGACACAGCTTGAGAAAGGTTAGAGGCATAGAAATCGCAGATCACAGCAAAATAGATGATAGAATTTAAAGTGAAAGAGTGATCAAAAGACAGTGGGCATGGAATAAGGCTGCTGAGACGCCTGGTGAGGACCATGGCTCTCCAGCGAGACTTGCACTTGTTCGCCAGGCCCAGCTCGGAGCTATCAACTTGGGATCATGTCATCTTAATTTCCCAACTCTAGCATTTCCTGGATCATGACTATAGCATTAATAATACAGATACAGATCCTGAATCTATCGAAGAGACATTTAATAACTGTTAAGTACTCTTGCCTGGAAAATCCTATGGGCGGAGGAGCCTGGTAGGCTGCAGTCCATAGGGTCGCGAAGAGTCGGACACAACTGAACGACTTCACTTTTCACTTTTCACTTTCATGCATTGGAGAAGGAAATGGCAACCCGCTCCAGTGTTCTTGCCTGGCGAATCCCAGGGACAGGGGAGCCTGGTGGGCTGCCATTTATGGGGTCACACAGAGTCGGACACGACTGAAGCGACTTAGAAGAAGAAGAAGTATCTAAAAGATGTTTCCCCTTTTGAGACTCTAGGCTCATACAGATAAAAATCCTCGCCCCTTCTTGCTGTTCCTTTTTACCAAGAATATAGCGTCGTGAGGGTTCCACATGTCTGCGCCTGGTGGGGATTCAGCTGCAGGCACATAGAGTTCTGTTTCTTGCCACCCACACTGGTATCTACACACAAGCTTGGGGTGAGTAAAAGTGACTATACACCCACAACAGGAGGCTTCGGGACTATTTAGAATGCTGGTTTCCTGCTCCTCGTTACCTTTTAGCCTCCCTGATCTCCTTGGTCTCTGAGAAGCTCAATAAATAATTTACAGGGATAGTCTAGAGATTTTTCAGAATAGGGTTTCAGGATATCAAGTATGCCACAATGTAGAAATGCAAATATTTAAGTATGTGCTTTTTATTTTGATGAGGAATTATGAATAACATGGTAAAAGTATATTCTGGTGAAATGGGTGATCACATTTATCTGATTCTGTCTCAAAATTTCATTGTCCATCTTTGCAACATATAATTCCAGGTTTAATATTATGGGTTAATAAGACATAAATCTTGTTGATTTAACACATGACATATTTACTTACTTCAAGGGAAGACTAAATGACGTTTTGTTATGATTGTTCCAATAAAGAAAATTACTGTGATCTGACCAGACCACAGAGATGGAACATATGAAAAGATCCTTTTAAGCGTAATCAAAATCCACTGTATGGAACTCGTAGTAATGAGCTATGGGATGTCCAGCTTTATTAATTACTATCTGTTAATAATAATTCTACTCTTAAAATATTCTTAATAAACCAAACTTTCTTTAAAGTACATATTATAGTCATATTAATCTTTTATTTTGGTGATTCATAAAAAAAACTGATGATAAAATATATAGAAACACATTTAGTGATTTAAGTATTTAAAATAAAATTTATATTACAGACATGAACACTCTTCTCTAATCATCTAATCATTTGTGTGTCAATTAAAAATTGGTGTTTTTTAAAGGATGATTTTTTTCTTTGTTGTATGAGATTATTTCCTCTGAACAAGTAGACTTATAGAATAATTCCAATTAAGTAAGGCTGATTTCACAAATAGTTTTAAAACTATTTAGGAACCAAAACCTTTCATTCTAAACCACGGAAAGTGACTCTACACTAATAATGTCTGACAGTGACCTAATTACAGTAATTTGCATACTAATGAGACTTTGAAGGAGATAAGCAATAGCATGCTTGTAATAGATAATTAATTTGTATTTCAAAATAAGCTATGGCTATTTAACAACAACTCAAATGACACATCGAATTAAAAGAGTTGTTCAAGTTACTTCTTAACAATAAATGCCTGTTACAGCTTTTCAATTTTGCTTAAACTTCAAGCGGATGAACAGATCCCAAGAATCAATTTGTATTCATAAGGTGACTCTTCATTAAGTGCTTAATTCTCAAATTCATCTTCAAAATAATATCTCTTTGCCAAGAAATTCAGAGTGATTTATGTAGCATTAATTAGAATGTTTTCTACCTCCGTAGTAAAGTGCCTCTGAATAGTACAATGCACTTTTCAAGTAATCTTACATCATCTCCCAGGGTCCTAAGTCCCATGTTTTAGTTGTAGAAATGGTCACACTGAGAGTTATAGCGATTGGGGCAAATTAAAATGAGTCAGGCTGCTGGGGCAGCCTTCTGCACTTCGTATTTTGTCTCCTAACACGAAATGAGATGTCCAGGACCTTGAATAAACTGACCAGGACAACTAATAAACTTGTTCTATACATCCAGTATACTGTCTCTTATTGATCTTTGAAAGCATAAAACATGTAGACTCACTCACCAGTAACTGCATTTGGTAATGGATAAGTGACTTGGGATGATTTATAGAATGCCTTTCTCCTCTAACACATTAATTTTTCTTTCATGTAAGTTTCAAACTATAACGGTGGTTTATTTTCATAGAGATAAGTCACTCTACAGTATAGCAGCTCTGTTATCAATTACTCTATGCCTAGCAGTCCTGAAAAAAAAAAAACACTGATGACATAATTGTGGGTGAATTATGAAAATAATACCAGCCTTTATCCAAGAGAAAGTTCAAATTTTCACATGAAAAACATTTCTCATTGACCCCAGAGGGCACGTTCAGTGCAGTCAGGCACTAGCGTTATTTATGTAGCCTTTGACAAGAAGATTAAGAATAACCATTGTTGGAATTTCAGGTAAGTAAGGAAGAACTAATGGGTTGGTATAAAGGGGAGGAAGAAAAAGCAATTGGGTCACATGTAAGAAACAGGATGCTTGTTGTCAAGTGTGCAAACTTAAAAATTTAGAATACTCTTAAAGGCTTTATATACTTTAAAAATCATTTTATAAGTATTATTTTTATAATTTTTATATTATACAATACAAAAATTTCACTGGAGTTTGAGGTTTGTCATTTTTATACGTCACTGTTCTAAAAACCAGTAGAATCATAGACATCAGAGCTATAAGAAACCTCCGGAGACTTTCTATGCTATATTCTTTTTTAACCTCCAAATATTTAGAGATTTTATTTTCTATTTATATGGAAAAATCACTAAAAAAATGTTAGATGGCATTCTTCAGGTTACAGATGTTAAACACTGGATTGCAAAGTAATGTAAACCTATACATAGTAAGATATTTAAATACCTGGATTTTCCTTAAACTTTAAAATCAGCTAGAAATGCCAGAAGGAGACACTTAGGATTTATGTTTTTTGAAGACTCACACTTTTTTTAGGTTCAGTAAATAGGTCACAGTTTGAATAAGCTTGGCATGCTGCATCCACGGGGTCACAACTTAGCTACTGAACAGCGGTGACAACTTGCCTCCCAAGAAAGCCCCTTCTAGGGTCTGTATTTCTGCTGACCCTGATTTTGAAATCCATACAGAACACTTTAACTGAGCAGGTATTAACACATTCTAATCTTTTTATTGCAAAACCCCGCCTGAGTTTCTATATTTGAAGCTTATTGCTCACATAAAGGACTCCCCACACGGCGCTAGTGGTAAATAACCCCCCTGCCAATGCAAGGGACATGGAGACACAGGCTCCATCCCTGGGTTGGGAGATCCCCTGGAGGAGGTTAGGGCACCCACTCCAGTGTTCGCGCCTGGAAAATCCTATGGACAGAGGAGCCTGGTGTGCTGTGGTCTATAGGGTCACAAAGAGTCGGACACGACTGAAGTGACTATGCATGTGTGACCACGTAAAACATTATAGGTAAGACTGAATTAAAAAAAAAAAATTACCATCTCGGCAAGGCCTGCTTACTAATATCTCAACACCTAAAATTATAATCACCATGTTAAAATATCTCACATATTTCCAAACATAAAAGTAATCTAAGTTTGACTTTCAGACAGAGACTTAGGTGAACCGGTACCATTCTGTAACGATCCGTCTTTTCCCCCAAAAGACATCCAAGTTTCCTATGCACTTGTGTTTAGATTTCAGAATCCTAACTCATTCAATGCCTTGTTCAGAATTTATACACCCTGTTCCACTGATACACACTTTCAGATAGCTAGTCTGCCAACTCTGATGAGCATTTATTACAACTATAAAACCATAAGTTTTTACTTATTTAAGTTTTTACTGGAGAAATATTGTCTTAATCATTAAGCTTCTTTCAGGATGCTGAAAATTCTGAGTTTCTGACTTTGGGCACTTTAAAATACTGCTTGAAAAGTCACCTTGTGTGTGAGATAGGAGCTAGCAACACATCACCAAAATGACATTTCCTTTAAAAAAAAAAGTCATACTTTCTGTGCACTTCAGATAAAAATAGCAGAGGCCTCCAGCTCTGTTCCACATTTTATGGTCTCGTGGACAAGCACAAGAAGCTTCGTTTAAAAACAACAAAACCCATGGAGTGTTCATGTAATTGTGCAGAATGTCAGAGATTTCCAGAGTTGCCCCCTTCAGTCTGAATTAGGTCTGCATGGTTGACGTGAATCTGCATTTTGCTGTGACGGTCATGAGGCTGACCAGATACATACACTGAAGCGAGTAGTGTTAGACAAATCTCCTCTACTTTTCAAAAGCTTTTATAATATGGGGTATTGATGTCAAATGACTCTGCAAGAAAGAGTAAAACAGGATTCAAAGTTCATCTTGTCTGTTACTCATATAGGTAGGATAGATTTTTATCAGAGATAGTCTTAAATTCTCAACCGTATGAAAAGACTGAAGTGTCTTCTACTCAGTCAAGACTCCTCTTGAAGCCCATGGCCAGCGAATCCTTCTTTGCTTCCTAGTACCATCACAGATTGTATGGACTTGGTCATTACTTGCTCCATTTCATTGAAAATATATTTCACTTTTAATTTCTGTCAACCCTTTAGACTCTAAGTTGCAAAATGAAGTTTATTTCTTATCCACCAGTTTCCTTACAGAAGCGAGCCCATCAGACCTCGGTAAGTCTGGCTGCTCCTCCTTGCTTACGATTCACTCCTAGCTTGGAGCTCAGTGTTGCCAACAGCTAAACGGAAACGAAAATGTGCTAACAGTAAAGGGGTCTTCGGGGGCTTACTTTCCTCCCAAGTATTTCTTCCCAAAAGGGTTAAGGAGCCCAGCACTGGACTCAGCACAGTTAGCCATGGTTTGCTTTATCTATAACAGGCTAGTAATAGTTCAACTCTCCTTCAAGTCACCCTAGGTAGCGTTTCCAGCAGCCTTGAGATAATAGCCATCACTGGTCTACCTCCCAGAGGTATCTCAGTTATTCAACCTCTTCAGTCCTGTCATCATCCAATCATTCTGGCTGACAAGTCTAGAGAAGCTCTACTGACCTCATATGCAGACCAGAACGCTTCTTAAAATAAATAGTGAAATGAAACAAAACAAAAAAGCAGCTAAGGTGTTAGCCTCAGTGTAGAAATGCAGTCCAAACATCTCCTGGAATTATTCCTCTCACATTCAACTTCACAGGTTTCAGTGAATGAGTTTGCATGTGAGCTCAGTCACTAAGTTATATCCAACTCTTTGCGACCCCGTGGACTGTAGCCGCTCAGGCTCCTCTGTCCGTGGGATTCTCCAGGCAATAACACTGGAGTGAGTTGCCATTCCCTTCTCCAGGGGATCTTCACAACCCAGGGATAAAACTCACATCTCCTGTATTGCAGACAGATTCTTTACCACTGAGCCACCTGGGAGGAATGAGTTTGGGTATCATCCCTCCAGGTAAATAAACTTGTCTCTAAGAAAACCATCTATAGAGCGTATATCCTTCAATGGATTGTAGTTGGTTGTTGGGTTGCATCAAATCCGTGGAGAATTCTGATCCTCAAGACTTTAATTGAAATGATGAATTCCAGTACTGTGAATAGAATGAAAAAAAGAGAAAGATAGACCTACATAAGAACACAGCTTGGAGCCTAATGTGTAACTGTAAGTGTCAGGACACATCACATCGATTAGCCAGGAATTGGATCAGAAGGCAGAGTGTTTATTTCTGACACTAATTCACAGTGGACCATCCATACCAGATGGTTCTTCTTACAGAGTTCATGCCCAAAGTCAAGAACAATGCCGGGCTTTTCCAAAACTTCGGGAGGTCATTTGGATTAGCCTTTTCTTACATGAGTACATCTCTGTGTTTATTTTGTTTCCCTTAACAGAGAAGTTCTGTCTCACTTTTTCAGAATGTGGTTCTTCAGTTGCTAAGCTGTGTCTGACTCTTTGTTACCCCATGGGTTGCAGCACATCAGGCTTCCCTATCCTTCACTACCTCCCACAGTTTGCTCAAATTCATGTCCATTGAGTCAGTGATACTATCTAACCATCTCAATCTCTGATGCCCCCTTCTCCTTCTGCCTTCAATCTTTCCCAGCATCAGAGTCTTTTCCACAGAGTCAGCTCTTCACATTAGTTGGCCAAAGTATTGAAGCTTCGGCTTCAGCATCAATACTTCAGCATTTTCAGAATAAACATGATTAAGGAAAAAGTGAATGTATATAGCTGTAAAGTAAGGAAAGAAGCACACACACACACACACACACACACACACACACACACGGAGAACATAATTGTGAGAAGTTATTAGAAAGTGAAAAGAAATCCAGAGGCGAGATATATTTAGCTCAGGCTGTTTCCATATAGATATGGAGATCGTTTATTAAAAGTTGTGATAGATCAAAAAATCAGCTTCTCATTAAAACAAAAAGTTCAAAGACACTGGCTGTTTGGACAATAAGTATGTCACAGCAGAAATGATTCAAAGCAGTTGAAATCAGTTCACTCCCAAGGGTCCCTTAATTTCTGCTCCCTAGCCTCATTTATGACTTTGAGATGGAAAAGCCCAGGTTAGTCACTCAAATGCAGCTTCTCAAGTTAGATGGTGGTGGCGGTTTATTCGCTAAGTCATGTCTGACTCTTTCAGTCCCATAGACTGTAGCCCACCAGGTTCCTCTGTCCTTGGGATTCTCCAGGCAAGAATACTGGAGTGGGTTACTACTTCCTTCTCCCAGTGACCTTCCTGACTCAGGGATGGAACCCGCATCTCCTGAATTGCAAGTGGTCTCTTGCGTTGCAGGCGGATGATTTACCACCTGAGCCACCAGGGAAGATACCTTATTCTAACTCTGCATTCACTAATTTACTAGTAGTATGACTTTATTTGGAGAAGGCAATGGCACCCCACTCCAGTACTCTTGCCTGGAAAATCCCATGGACGGAGGAGCCTGGTGGGCTACAGTCCATGGGGTCGTTAAGAGTCAGACACGACTGAGCGACTTCACTTTCACTTTTCACTTTCATGTATTGGAGAAGGAAATGGCAACCCACTCCAGTGTTCTTGCCTGGAGAATCCCAGGGCCAGAGGAGCCTGTTGGGCTGCCGTCTATGGGGTCGCACAGAGTTGGACACGACTGATGCGACTTAGCAGCAGCATGACTTTATTAAATTTCTTAATTTAACTAAGTCTCTGTCTTCTTAGAAGGAAAATAGATATATTAGTAGTGACCTCAGAACACTTTTGTGATAGCTAAACTTGAAGGTAGGCAAGTTGTTTGGCATATGCCAAATAAATGCTTTAAACAAATAAATTAGTTCTTGTAAACAGAAGCCCCAGATTCAGTTCCAGTCAGGATCTTGTGACTATGTTAGATGTTATTGTATAGCGATAACTTCTAACAGTGATCATTTCCATATTTTCAATGTATCTTTTCAAATATGCTTTCTATGAATATTTCTCTGAGAGAAAGTTATGCAGTTAATGGCATTAGCTTATGATTTACAAAGCAATGTTCTTCTCTTTCCAATTTTTTTTAAGTTTTAGTGGCAGAATACTTGAGTGTTCCTCATACATACTATGTCAATTAATTCCCTAAAATTTGCATTCCTCACTGCTGAGTGTTGTGGGAACTTCTTATTCTTCACAGCTGAGAAAGGGTGAAAACTGAGCCAATAATGAAATCATTAAAAATTACCTTTGGTCCGATTTTGTATCTGATATTTTACTTAAAAACTAAGAGAGAAGAAAGTAGCAGTACAGAGTAAAATATACAAATATTTCCTTCTCCAGGGGACCTTCCCAACCCAGGGGTCGAATCCACACCTCCTATGTCTTCAGCCATTGGCAGGAGGGTTCTTTACCACTAGCGTCACCTGGGAAGCTTGTGCAAATGTATATTGACGTATAAATAGCATCTGATACTGACTGTCACACGTATAGAAATATTAATACTCTAATACTAATACATAGTATGCCCGGAGAGGTCCCATGAGTTTCACTCTTTGCTGCACAGTCAACAATATCTTCTCTTTCTATACGTGAGGGTATCATGACTCGATTTTAGCCAGTAGAACATGGCAAAAAGTGAAGGGATTTCGTGATTAAGCAGCTAAGGTAAAGTTAATCTTTCCACTGTATTTTTGCCATTCTCTGTGCCCAGGTTTGTGGCGGATTTGGGTGTCGGTGGGAGTGGACTTATGAGCTGGTTCAGGGCTCTTGGTAAAAAGAAACCAGTTTTACAGTTAGGAGTCTCGAGAAAAGAGTGCCTCGTTCCAAATACGGAAGGAGCCCATGCAGATACAAGGATGTGGTAGAAAGAAAGGTTCAGTGGTCTACCTGGTGGAGCACAGTGGTTGATGGTGAGGAGACATGTCACAGAGGAGTGCCACCCACTGTCTTACCTCTAGGAGTGGCCTCTCTACCTCAGATTCCACCCTCCAGATCTGGTCTGGAGCAAAGTGACCCTCTGCTTCAGACAGCTCACATCCTTTGTTGCATACTGAGCAACTCATATTGATGAAACCAATTACATAAATCTCAAGCCATGATGTTATTGAACAAACAATGTAAACAGAAATACAACTCAATCATTAATTGTGCCCCTTGGAATGGCTCAAGGGTAACTACTTTCTCTTGCTGATATTCAGAATACCACTGCTCTCCAGACTCTCATTTCATTGCTATTACTGAAAATGTGTTTGGTATTATTTTCTCCATGAAAATACCACTCTTGCCCAAGTATAGGGAAATAAAATGGAGATGTCACACCTTTTAGACGTTGAGATCTAAATACACTAATACAGCACTCGGTGAAGAAACAAAATTGGCTTGGTGCTCCGAAATAATTTAAATAGTTTGTTTAATAACCTACTCCTCCTAAAGTTCGTGAAACTAAAAGGAAAAATATTTTGGTTGGTTTGCTGTGGTAGTTTTGAAAGGCCAGATATAAGCTAATAATAATCATACTAATATAGATGTAATCTTAAATGAAGAGATTCTATATAACAGTGCATATAAACATCACTGAGGACTGTGCCAGCTTTCCTAAAAGGTTCTTTGACATATTTAATAACACAACATTTTTATAATGACAAAAATAATATGTAATCATAAGAAAATACTCATTGAATACATATTTTTATTCAAAACATTTTAGGACATTTTTAAGTAATGACAAACAGATTATATTCCTCAATTTAATTGTATTTGTGCATCGGACCTGGACTGGCAATTCGTTTCTTATATGATATTATACATGTTTTAATGTCATTCTCCCAAATCATTTGATGCAAGATACAGGAAGCTTGGGGCTGGTGCACTGGGATGACCCAGAGGGATGGTATGGGGAGGGAGGTGGGAGGGGGTTCAGGATGGAGAACACGTGTACACCCATGGCGGATGCATGTTGATGTATGGCAAAATCAAAACAATATTGTAAAGTAAAAAAAATAAATACACTTATACAGTGCTATACCTTAATTATAATATCTCAATAAAACTGGATGGGAAAAAAATAATTGTATTTGTGAAAAATAAAAAAGTTATACAAATAATGATTAGGAAATATCAAACTATACCAGTCCAGAAGCAAAAGCTGGCTTCTTGAGATTGGTAGAAAAAAAGGAGAAGAGAGTTTAAAATAGATGGAAATCAACATAGAAGATCATATAAAATTCAGGATTTCAGATCCATATGAGTGCAGCCCATTATGGGAGGATCTGGGGATATTGTGGAAAGCAACATGATAGTAGATTCTGGATGACCTTGTTGTGTGAGAGAAGCTTCCAACTGATGAGGAGCAATAATGAAGTTTGAGTTTGTTTATTTCCATTGAAACATTGCTCTAATAAAAGTACTAAAGCTCTAGTTCACTGATTTTCAAATATATATATACATATATTTTTTCAATATATATATTTTTCAATATATTTTTCAGTATATATTTCTATATATATTTTTTCAATATATATTTCAATATATGTATTCAATATATGTTCAGATATATATATATTTTTCAAATATATCTATATACATATATATTTTCAAATATATACATATATATTTTGAAAATCAATGAACTAGAGCTTTACATACATATATATGTATAGACACACATATTATTATAGTATTATATCTATAATATATATTATTATATATATTATATATATATTATGTATATAATATTAATAATACACATTAATATTGTATAATATTAATTATAATAAATATATCATATTATAATATATTAATTATATATTATTATATACATATAATAATACTATAATACTATATAGTATTATTATAGTATTATATCTATACATATTAATATGTATAGATGTACATGTAGCCATTTACATACATATATATATATATATATATATATCAGTAAAGTGTACCAATTCTTTAAATGAATCTTGTAAAACCAAATAAATTGCTAACAAAAATAGAATGAATTTGTTCAAGGGAGGAGGAGTTCCCCTTGTCATTCTCAGCAACTCTGAAGGCAAGGTACCCAGATCACATTTTACAAACCACGATAGCCCAACTGAGGGCTTCTGGTGGTGCAGTGGAAATGAACCCACCTGCCAATGCAAGAGACTTGGGTCCAATCCCTGAGTCAAGAAGATCCCCTGGAAGAGGAAGCGCTTTTCAATTCCATTGATTAGTCGTGTCTGACTCTTTACGACCCCATGGACTATAGCATGCCAGGCCTCCCTTCCATCACCAACTCCCTGAGCCTGCTCAAACTCATGTCCATTGAGTTGGTGATGCCATCCAACCATCTCATTCTCTGTCTTCCCCTTTTCCTCCTGCCTTCAATCTTTCCCAGCATCAGGGTCTTTTCCAATAAGTCAGTTCTTCACCTCAGGTGGCCAAAGTAAACTGCAGCTTCAGATTCAGCCATCAATCCTTGCAATGAATATTTAGGACTGATTTCCTTTAGGATTGACTGGTTGGATCTCCTTGTAGTACAGGGGAATCCCAAGAGTCTTCTTCAATACCACAGTTCAAAAGCAACCCAATCCAGTATTTGGGAAGAGGAAATGGCAACCCAATGCAGTATTCTTGCCTGGAGCATTCCAAGGACATAGGAACCTGGCGGTCTATAGTCCATGAGGTCTCAAAGATTTGGACAAGATTGAGTGACTGAGCACACACATACATACAAGCCCATCAGAATGGTGGGCTATCAATATACCGATACCTGTTGGGTTATTTGGGGGACCTATAAGTAACCTTACTGTCTAAAGGAGTTGCTTCTATATTTTGATTTCAACTTTCCAGCATAGGGGCTGAATAAACAAGTTATGGGCACGAACAGATGACACTTTGACAAGACCATTTTGTCGATGCAATTCTTCAGAGCAGGTCTTTTGAAACCCAATAAAAATGAGTTTTCAACATTGTTTAACTATTACCAAGTAATGGATGACAGACACCTTGACTTCATACTTGAGGTACCGAGTGCCTTCACGTCACCCCATCAGGGAGCTCGTGTTCACGCCTCATCCAATCCGAGGAATGACTCATCTGTGGCCTAAAGCAATGATACAGGGTAAAGTAAAGGTTAAAGGGACTATCTACAGTTACCATTTAGTGCCCAAGCTTTGAGCTCACTCTGTTAAAGTGTCCATCCCAGAAATCAACAATATATGACTCCCCTCTCCCCATTTTTGTACAACTAGCAAGCTAAGAATGATTTTTACCTATTTAAGAGGTTGAAAACTTGAGAGAATAATTATATTTTCTGACCTTTGAAAGTGAAGTCACTCAGTCCTGTCCAACTCTTTGTGACCCCATGGACTATACAGTCCATGGAATTCTCCAGGCCAGAATATTGAAGTAGGTAGCCTTTTCCTTTTCCAGGGGATCTTCCCAACCCAGGGTTTGAACCCAGGTCTCCCGCATTGCAGGCAAATTCTTTACCAGCTGAGCCACAAGAGAAGCCCAAGAATACTGGAGTGGATAGCCTATCCCTTCTCCAGAGGATCTTCCCAACCCAGAAATCGAACTGGGGTCTCCTACATTGCAGGTGGATTCTTTACCAACTGAGCTATGAGGGAAGCCCTGACATTTGAAATCATATACAATTAAAATCTCAGCACCCATAAATTAATGTCCCTGGGGGCTCAGATGGTAGAGTCTGCCTGCAATGCAGGAGAGCCAGATTTGATTTCTGGGTTGGGATGATCCCAAGGAAAAGGGAATGGTTATCCACCACAATATTCTTGCCTAGAGAATTCCATGGACAGAGGAGCCTGATAGGCTACAGCCCATGGGATTGTAAAGAGCTGGACATGACTGAGTGACTAACACTGTCACTTTGGGCTCCCCAGGTGGTGCTAGTGATAAAGAACCTGTCTCCAATGCGGGAGATGTAAAAGACATGGGTTCAATCCCTGGGTCAGGAAGATTTCCTGGAGGAGGGCATGGCAACCCACTCCCTTTGCCTGGACAATCTCATGGACAGAGGATGCTGCTGGGCTATGGTCCATAGGGTCACAAAGAGTCGGAAACAACTGAAGCAACTTAGCATGCCCATAAATTAGCTTTATGGCACACAGCCACCTTCATCACTTGATTACATATTGTCTGCTTTTACATTGCAAACTATCGACCAATTTGATGGAGTCCCTGCAGCTCTCAAAGCTTGAAAATATTGATTATCTGTCACTTTACAGGAAAAATGTGTCTGATCCTGAGAGGCTATATCAAATTAGCTACATTAAAATTCCTGGCTTTGGGAATATTGTAATATTCTAGATTTTAAGGATTTCTCTTTATTGAAATCATTATTTTTCATAATCAGTTCAGTTCAATCACTCAATCGTGTCCAACTCTTTGTGACCCCATGGACTGCAGCATGCCAAACTTCCCTGTCCATCACCAACTCCAGAAAAATACGGTCCTACAAGTTGTACATACTTTCTACTTATTTTTCCATGTTGATGTTAAATTTAGCTATAAACTTTACAGTTCTTTACAAAATTGAGAAACTTTGGGTAGTATCACCTGTATATTGCATGTGTTGTATAGTGAAACAGCTGTTTAGGATTAATGGTGATTTCATTTTTTCCTAAAATAGTGGCTGAGAAACATCTTGTCTTCTACCATGGCCATAATATGTAATTATTACTTCAATCTGCTTGAATAAATAAGCAATATTGAAACAATGCCTACAACATGCTGCCCAACCTTTACTTGTTAAATTTTTTTAAATGGTGAATTTTTATACATTTGTGAAAGAAATACCACATGACAATCAACATAAAGGAAATATATGTATTGAAACTCTCTTATAGAAATATGAGCCAAACTAAGTGCCAGGTGACTGTACTAAAACATGTAACACTCAGGTTACATGCACCAATTTTCAAAACAAGAAGCTTCAATGGCAAGGAAAGTATGCCACTAACCTCCATCCATAAATATGTTTCTTTTTCTACATTACCCTTACCCCTCACAAAATTTATCTCAATTAAAACAAAATAATTACATAATTATCTTCCTGGAAGAAAATTTAGACATATTACAATTACTTAAATTTTAAATTCAGAAATTTTATTTAAGTTTGTGAATCAACATAATTCTTCTTACCTTTAAGAGTAGTACCCAGTATTATATATAAGTGAGGAAAAATATTAAACCACTTATGCCAAACCCAATCTGTTTTTAATAAACAGAAGTTTTAAGGTTGAAATTAAATGGTAAGCTATTGCATGTGTGTATGAGAGATTCTATAGAATGATTTATGATTCTTCTACATCAATCCAGTTCGGTTCAGTTGCTCATTTGTGTCCAACTCTTGGCTTCCCCATGGACTGCAGCGCACCAGGCCTCCTTGTCCATCACCAACTCCCAGAGTTTACTCAAACTCATGTCCATTGAGTCAGTGATGCCATTCAATCATCCCATCCTCTGTCGTCCCCTTCTCCTCCTGCTTTCAATTTTTCTTTAAATAGAGAGAGTCTATATAACTATTGATGATTCTTCTACATCAATCCAGTTCAGTGAGTCAGTTATTCGCATCAGGTGGCCAAAGTATTGGAGTTCCAACTTTAACATCAGTCTTTCCAATGAATATTCAGGACTGATCTCCTTTAGGATGGACTGGTTGGATCTCCTTGCAGTCCAAGAGACTCTCAAAAGTCTTCTCCAACACCACAGTTCAAAAGCATCAATTTTTTGGTGCTCAGCTTTCTTTATAGTCCAATTCTCACATCCATTGGAGAAGGCAATGGCAACCCACTCCAGAGCTCTTGCCTGGAAAATCCCACGGATGGAGGAGCCTGGTAGGCTGCAGTCCATGGGATCGCTAAGAGTCGGACACGACTGGGAGACTTCACTTTCACTTTTCACTTTCATGCATTGGAGGAGGAAATGGCAACCCACTCCAGTGTTCTTGCCTGGAGAATCCCAGGGATGGTGGGGCCTGGTGGGCTGCTTTTTATGGGGTCGCACAGAGTCAGACACGACTGAAGCAACTTAGCAGCAGCAGCAGCTCACATTCATACATGACCACTGGAAAAACCATAGCCTTGACTAAATGGAACTTTGTTGGCAAAGTAGTGTCTCTGCTTTTTAATATGCTGTCTAGATTGGTCATAACTTTCCTTCCAAGGAGTAATCATCTTTTAATTTCATGGCTGCAGTCACCATCTGCACTGATTTGGAGCCCAAGAAAATAAAGGCTAAAGCTAAACTTAATTGAAAATATTATACATTTGAGCACTAAAACATTAGTTTTGAAATGTATGTGTTCATTTATTTTCCTTTATTTCAACTATCTTGTCAGATGGAAATAAACAAATTTAGTAGGAAAATTAGCCCTTGGTATAAACATAATAGGGGCTTTTCTGGTGGCTCAGAAATAAAGAATTCTGCAATACAGGAGCCTCAGGAGACATGGGTTTGATCCCTGGGTGGGTAAAGATCTCTTGGAGGAAGAGATGGCAACCCACTCCAGTATTCTTGCCTAGGCAATCCCATGGACAGAGGAGCCTGGTGGGCTAGTCCATAGGGTCGCCAAGAGTCAGACATGACTGAAGAACTTAGCACACACACATAGATACAATAACTTCAAAAGATTAACATTCAATTTTTGTCCAAAGTAAGGATTATCTCATTTGATAATGGAAATAGCATGTTTTTCAAGTGTGAATGTAAATCTTGATTTGCATATAATGATTTCATAAGGCAGAGAACAGGTGGACAGGTTGAATATTTATACCTATTGATTAAATGTTATAGTATAGTCCTTATGTTGTTCATATAGGAGGCAAATAATGAATGGACTTGATTATTCTAAGTTCTCTTTTTTCCTGTTTTCTTTTTGATTTAAGACTGTTCATTTCAAATTGGCACTATTTTTCTTTTCTCAGGAGCAAATATTAAGTCAATTTTTTTTATGATTTATCACTCATATGATTACACTGCCTTCAGTCCTGTGTAATTTGTACTAATGAATACCTAGTAGAAGCTAATTTATTTTCCTGAATAAAAGAATGAGCATCTAAATTATTCCATTAAATCAATAACCTTAAAAATAGAATTTATGTTGGTGACATAATAAGGCCTCACCACTTAAAGGCAATGGCAAAGGAAATCTAATTTTCATGTGCATTAACTTTACCTAATTTGTCTACCAGAAAAATCAAAAGGAGGAAAATGCTACTTTAAGTTTCAAAGGAAAAAAAAAAATGTACTTTTATTTTTTCTGATGAGATACTATAAAAATTTATTTTAATTTTTTTTAGTTCTTGTAATGTCAAGATTTTTTAGGGGAAATGTTCCTTTAACTAAACACTTTCAAACACATTTTAATTTGGTTCAACTATAAGAAACAAAATTCTACTTATTTTTTTTTTAACAAACTGACTGATAGACTATTCCATTGGCTTTTTCACTGCAGAGATAAATGCAGAATAATTTACAGAAAAGTTATACTAATATCACACCTATGGGAAAAAGTCCACCAGGTATATAAGAAGATAGAAGTTTATAACATTCAAAGACACTCATTATTACATGAAGTTTTCCCTGTCAACTTATGCATTCATTTAACAATTGTGCCTTAGTCTAGACATGTGATTTCTTTGCCACCAAAAGGATGAAGCCCATTACATTTCTATGGAAGATAGGCCATTGCAATAAAGAAACCCTCTGCAAAATGGTTGTACGTGTGCTAAGTCACTTCAGTCGTATCCAACACTTTATGACCCTGTGGACCATAGCCCACCAGTCTCCTCTGTCCACGGGATTCTCCAAGCAAGAATACTAGAGTGAGTAGCCACTTCCTCCTCTGTGGAATCGCCCCAACCCAGGGATCAAACTCATGTCTCTTACATCCTCTGCATTGGCAGGTGGGTTCTTTACCACTGGCACCAGCTGGGAAGCCCATGTAGTTTATTCTCTCTACCAAGAGATGGAATATTTCAATATAGCATGCTATATTTTGGAAGTTTAAAAATCGAAAGTCATGTATTGCAAGCAGTAAATGTTTGAACACATGATTCTGTCTTAAAGATCCAATTCACTGAAGCTGTTAGTGGAAATGCTAAAACAAATTAGAAACACTGTTTATTAGCAACAATTATATAGTTGTACTGAGAAGGCTGGATTCTAACCTGGAAATACTGACAAAGGAAAAGAGAACTGCACAAAAAACAATAACAGAAAATTGAACAATGTGTTTCATAAGTGAAAGCTGGGATGTATGTGCTGTGCTGGGCTGCTCACTTGTGCCCAACTCTTTGCAACCCTTTGGACTGTAGCCTGACAGGCTCCTGTATCCTGCTAGGCTCTGTGGAATTCTCCAGGCAAGAATACTGGAGTGGGTTCCATTTCCTTCTCCTGGGGATAGTCTCAACCCAAGGACAGAACCCAGGTTTCCTATGTCTCTTGTATTGTTGGCAGATTCTTTACCACTGAGCCATCAGTATGCATATCTATATATGCATGAATATCTATATATGTATATTTCTATGTATATATATGAGTCAAAAATCATCATCAACATGCACTTCTCACCTAGCAGGCTTTTTTGATAATAATTTTCAAGCAGTCTAACCCTAACAATCCTGTATGTCACCACTAGAGTCTCTGGGAAGAGGATGGAGTAATTTCAAAAATGACACAGAATTTCTATAAAATCAAAACATCAGTAGTTGAGTGGGCCAAAATCCTGTGTATTTACATCAATAAAATATGCACCTCAAGACAAACGGTCTCAGTTGAGTAATGTATTGCATTTTCCACTGTTTTTAGAAGGCATGAGTAATGACAGTGAAAAGGCTTAGGTTCATTAAAGAAAAACAAATTTAATGTACTGGAGTCCTGTATTTAGAAGGAGTCTGTGATGTGAGCTGACAGTTGCTTTGTTTAGACAAGTGTCATAGTTTTATTTCATCGACCACATTTTCTGAAGTCAAATAGGGCAATCATTCTATCAGCATCCAACTTGGACATCCAACATCAACAGGAAAACAATGGTTTCAAACTGAAAAAGTAAACTATTCAAAATCAAATAACTGCTTTTTTTCAATAACGGCAACATTTTATGCAATTTGACCCATATGGGCCTAAATCGTCAATGACTTGATGAGGTGAAATCTAACCCTAGATTCTCATTCCAGATTTCTTCTGAAAATATTTTAAAATAAGAGATTTTTGTTAATTAATTAATAGAGCAAAATATGCTATTTTGAGGCTTAACTGACAATATAATGCAAATAATACTTCACTGAATATTCTTTGATTTTGAACAACTTCCTGCCACTTTGTCAGAAAAAGCAAAATATTAAATCAGGTATTTCCTGTCTCTTGTATTGGTGTTACCAGTTGTTAAATTGTTCTAACATTTAGTAAGCATCAAAAGTAAATAGATTGGAAATAGCAAAAGAAGACTACATTCAGGGTAGAATGGTCATAAAAATTCTCAGTAAGATTAAGTATTATTTTATTCAATCATTCAATTTATTTGCAAGTAGAATTCATTTACTATAAAAACAGATTTGAGGGAAAATCCGCCAATAGTATAAACTTTAGAAAATGTATACATCTTTAGTAATAAAAAAGCAAATATAATTTGTGAATTGGGGCTTCCCAGGTGTCTCAGTGGTAAAAAATCCACGTGCCAGTGCAGGAGACACAAGAGACGGGTTCGATCCCTGGGTTGCAGAGTCCTGGGAGAAGGAAAGGGCAACCCACTCAAGCATTCTTGCCTGGAAACTTCCACGGACAGAAGAGCCTGGCGAGTCCATGGGGTCTCAAAGAGTGGGAGACGACCGTGCAAGCACACATGAATCATAATTTATGAATTAGTTTAAGCTGCAAGTGCATCTTAAATTTTTATTAGTGATTTCTGACGTGCTTTCTAAAGGAAATCATCATTTTATTGAGGATGCTTCATAGATTCAGCCACATTCAGAATGTTAGAAACCACCATTTCTTTTACATACCTTATGTTCTTAAACAAAGGTTAAATAGATGACTTAGACCACCTGATGTGAAGAGCTGACTCATTGGAAAAGACCCTGATGCTGGGAAAGATTGAAGGCGGGAGGAGAAGGGGACAACAGAGGATGAGATGGTTGGATGGCATCACTGACTCGATGGCCATGAGTTTGAGTAAACTCTGGAGTTGGTGAGGACAGGGAGGCCTGGCGTGCTGGGATTCATGGGGTCGCAAAGAGTCGGACACGACTGAGTGACTGAACAGACTAAATGGGTGGCAACCTTCTTATTGCGTATCTCAGGACCTATAATCAGTCCACATGATTTCAGGTGAAAAATAACGTAGTTGAGTCATCTAAATGTGGGTGCCAAAGGTTTCATTTGATTATATCATTCAACATTCCCTTTCATTATTTCATTTGATTTTACACAGAATCAGCTTCTCTGCAATCAAAGATAAAACAAGTTCTATGTAGCAGTCAATGATATCTAAATAGCCTCACCACAAAACATAGCAATTAGTTAAAAAAGTAAAAGCAAACACTACAAAAAAAAGTTTGAAGATTGTACAAATAACTGATGATAAGGAAAGGGAGATGAGCCAATTCAACTCCCCTCTGGCTCTTTTCAAAAATAATTCCGTGTACTCTGTGTTGTGAAAACTACAACATAAAGTACTGAATATTGACTAGACCTATAGTTAATATAAAATCTGTTTCCCAAACAGATGGGTTGATGTTAAATTAAAGCCATCACTCTCTCATTTGGAGTCCGTAGAACGCATACGTCTGAAGGTACAGTAGTTCCAAAATATTTATTTCAAAACCATTCAAAACATTAAGAAAATCAACTGATTTAACAGCACATATACTGTCTACTACCCACTCCAGTGCTCTTGCCTGGAGAATCCCAGGGAAGGGGGAGCCTGGTGGGCTGCGGTCTATGGGGTCGCACAGAGTCGGACATGACTGAGCGACTTCACTTTCACTTTTCACTTTCATGCATTGGAGAAGGAAATGGCAACCCACTCCAGTGTTCTTGCCTGGAGAATCCCAGGGACGGGGGAGCCTGGTGGGCACCCGGCTATGGGGTCACACAGAGTCGGACACGACTGAAGTGACTTAGCATAGCATAGCATAGCATAGCATACTGTCTACTAGATAGCATAAAATTGAATAATGGAAAATGCCTATACTACATGAAATATCGTACACATTATTTCCTTTCTCAGTGTATAGTGGGTATTGTATTGAATATCGGGAGAGTCTGGTCAAAGCAATTTTAGAAATTAGTAGTCAAAAAGGTTAGGTGTGTGTACCTAATCCTTCTTGCAGATAATGAAGACGAAATGCAAATCACTAGATGTCATTGGCCTCAGCTACTTATTCAAAAACCTGGCCTTGGAGAGCAGGGATTTCTAAGTTTCTTTAATATTAGAAGATCTTGCGATCCATGTTATCTAACTTTCTGGGGTTAGTCAATTCAGGCTCAGGGAAGAATTTTGGACTTTCTTGAGGGCATTGCTCATGGTGTTAGAAGGGAATAACTGGCAGGCTCAGGGACCTCTCTGACTGGAGCTCAATCTTTAAGTGGATTCTGTTTCAGACATCTTTATAACAGATGTGATCATTATATATTTCAATGTGTGTGTGTGTGCTTAGCTGCTTCCAACACTTTGAGACCCCATAGATTGTAGCCTGCTAGGCTCCTCTGCTCATGGGGTTTCCCAGGCAGGAACACTGGAGTGGTTGCCATTTCTTCCTCCAGGGGATTTTCCTGACCCAGGGATCAAACCTGTGTCTCCTGCATTTGCAGGCAAACGCTTTACCATGGACCAACCAGGGAGCCCTTGCTAAAAGAGAGCATTTCATTAATTGTATTTGTGTCATTTTCACATGCCAAGTATTTTGCACTCGATTTAATCAAAGTTGAACTGTGTTTTCTCTAGTTTCTATGATAAGGAATGTGTTGCACATTTTAAAACTGAAACAAATATAAATTTATACTATTGATTCTGACTTTTAACTTTTTAGGTATAGCTTTCAAATCTATCAAGCTTTCGTAATTTAAATTACTTTTACAAAAATAATGCATTAAATTAATTGTCTTTTAAAATGATTGACTAAAAGTCCCCTTTGACTCTTATCTCTAAATCCTTTGGACAGACATTGAGTCACATAAGGCAAGAGTTTATCTGTTGTGTATGATGAGGAAAAGGCAGCAGGAATCGCTGATATGATGAGGTAATCATGTAAACCAACAGGACAGTACAAGATCTCTGGTACCTTCTCGAGGGACTTCCCTGGCGGCTCAGCTGGTAAAGAATCCGCCTGCAGTGTCAGAGACCTGGGCTCAATCCCTGGGTTGGGAAGATCCCCTGGTGGACATGGCAACCCACTCCAGAGTTCTTGCCTGGAGAATCCCTTGGACAGAGGAGCCTGGAAGGCTACAGTCCATGGGGTCACAAAGAGTCTGACACTTTATCTAGTGAAGTGTGAAAACTAGATCTAGTGAAAACACCAAATAATTCAGCAGAGGTGAAGAATGATTTAGATCCTTAGGTTCACACCATGGTGAAAAGCAGAAATAGTGGGAGTTTAGCCAAGAAGAGACTAACTCTACTGAAAGTGCAAACACGCTCACCCCAGCATTGAACACAACCTTATGGTAATGCAACCAGCAGTATAATGAGGAAAAAGCCCGACTCCAAGAAAGAGCATTGAGGTGGTGCTCCAACATGGCAGGTACTGAGGGCACATGTTCTATTTATTTATTTACCATAGGAAAAGAATCAACCATAAGTGTTATTTACAGGTGTAGTTCTAAAGAGGTTTGGATATATTTTTGGACATGCATGCAAGGGACATGTGTTCATTTCTTTCCTGTCTGAGCCAGCATGGAAATCTAACTTACAAGTCAGCTAAAACTTATTTCATTTATTTAAAACGTTTATGTTTACAGTAAATGCATTTAAAACATGACCCTTTTAAGTGTTTTATTTATATTCACATATTTAGGATTGCCATTCAATTCAAATTATTTTTCAAGTTTGATTTATTTCTTCTCTATCCCCTCAATTTTATAAAAATGTTTTTAATTTCTAGATGTTATTTGCTGTTACTTTCAAATTTCCTTGAGTTGAGGTCAGTAATTACGGTTTTAATAATATAAAGTTAAGAAATTTCCCCTGTGGTTTATTGCATAATTATTTTTATAACAATTTACTGTATATGTTAGTCATTCAGTCTTGTCTGACTCTTTGCAACCCCATGGACTATAGTCTGCCAGGCTCCTCTGTCCATGGGATTTCCCAGCCAAGAACACTGGAGTACAAGAATCCTGGAGTGGGTTGCCATTTCCTTCTCTAAATTCACTGTCTATATTCATTGTTTTAAGTAGACACATGCATATCTATTGTTTAGATCAAGCTTATTAATAGCTTTATTATTTCTTCTTTGTAGTTATTTTCTTTCTAGTGAATTTTCCATTTTCTTACAAAGTATTATAAAACATTTCTAAACATTTTTAAGCATTTGCCAATACTCCAGTTAGTTTTATCAATCTTTGCTTTAAATATTTGAAGGTTCTTAATTGCTTAACTACAGATAAAATTATTTTTCTCTAAAAAAAAAAGCAAGTCTGTTTTCTTTTGTAATGGTTTTGACTTAAATTTCATTTTTGTCTCATAGTAACATAGCTGTGTAGCCTTTTAATCAATGTAGCATTTTTAAGTAATAATTCATTTTGAAACCTTTTTAAATTTTGATTTTCTGGTATATTTATATACAGCCATTATTTTCCATTATTTTCTTTGATAGGTTTTAGCTTAATTTTTAGGCAGCAGAATCTTTCAAATCTATCCTAACATAGTCATTGTAAAATCTTATCATTCTGAATGTAACCCTACTATCTTATTTTGCTTTTTATTTTTACCTTGTATCATTGATAAGTAGATATCTATTTTAGCTACCTAAAAATAAAGGATAGTTCTTCCTTAAGTAATAATTCAAGAGTCTTCTTTAGCATCAGTTAGCTCTTCTGCTACCAGAAGCCAAGGCTCATCTTTCTGCTGGCCCCAAAGGGATTTATTTTTGAGAACACTTTACATGCTCAAGATGTCCAAACTTTTTAACCTTATTTGAATTAGGCTGTTTCTTCTAAACGTGCCCCATGAAAAGGGATTCACTAAGGTTACCACTGAAATTCCTGTTGCTAAGTGCAATCGTCAATTTACAGTCCTCATCTTCGACATGGGATCCTTCCTTCCCCCTGGAAATATTTGCATATTTCCTTCCTTGGCAGAAAGCCTCACCTCACTTATTTTCATTCTAACTGCCTGGTCACTTTGGTCAGCTTGGCAGGGGCTTCCTTTCTTTCCTCTATTTTTGGCCCTTCAGTGGCTCATGTTTCAACTCTTGGCCTCTTTTTAAATTTAAATTCTCTCTCATAGTCCCTCAATCAGATTTGTAGGGCTTTATTAATTATAAGATTGCAAGCTTATAATGGTATGCATATAAATAAATCATCCGGAAATAGTTACTATTTCTGTATCCCATTTAAGACTGCATGTAATATTTCTCTTTGTTGCATTAGTCCCATGGTCAGAAGTACAGAACACTGTGTCTGATGAGAATTCATTCACCATGATAACATGCATATATATGCTTTATCTTTTGATAAAAAGGTTTACATTCATTATAACCAAAGAAATATAATACTCAAAGTATGAAGCAGAGACTTCCCTGGCAGTCCGGTGGTTGGCTTCACCTTCCAATGCAAGGGATGCAGGTTCAATCCCTGGTCAGGGGACTAAGATCTCACATGCCTGGTGGCCAAAAAAACAAAACATAAAACAGAAGCAATATTGTAATAAATTCAATAAAGCTTAAAATAAAGAATAGAACAAAAACAGTCACTCAATATTACCATGGCTAACATTATCAACATCACTATAGAGACGAGTATACTCATAGAGAGTGTGGGCAAAACTTAACAAAACCTTCCCCTTTCTGCATGAGAATTTGGCTTTTGAGTAACTTCTTGTTTGTTTGTTTTTTTTGTTTTTCCTTCTGATCTGAGAATATGGAATATGTCATCTATGGTACTAGGCAGTGTTACTTAGAGTGGGAAGCATATAAAGAACCACAAATAAACTAACAATACTTGATGGGGAGCTATAGCCTCCTTGAGTGTGGTGCTGTGCTGTGCTTAGTCGGTCATTGGTGTCCAACTCTTTGCAATCCCATGGACTGTAGCCTGCCAGGCTCCTCATCCATGGGATTCTCCAGGCAAAAATACTGGAATGGGTTGCCGTGCTCTCCTCCAGGGGATCTTCCCAACCCATGGACTGAACCTAGGTCTTCTGCATTGCAGGCAGATTCTTTACCAGTTGAGCCACCAGGGAAGCCCAAGAGAAGTGGAGTGGGTAGCCTATCCTTTCTCCAGTGGATCTTCCTCATCCAGGAATCAAACTGGGGTATCCTGCATTGCATGCAGATTCTTTACCTCTTGAGTGTGGTACAATATAATAATTGGGCATTATCTTTGAGGGAACATTAGAAACTATGCTGGTAGGATTGTTGCAAGAAAAAGTGGATACAATGAAACTCCGACAAAATCCTCGCCAGAAACCTGCTCCTGACTCAACACACTGTCCTATATCACTACTTTCCTTCCTACCCTGAGGCAAAAAAGTAGTTTGTACTGATGATCTCCACTCTCACTTTACGTTTATGCCTCATCTATGATGTGAATGAGCTAGAGCACCCCATGTTAATTTCTGTATCACCCCTGTCTGTGTCCTCCATGGCATGTCTGTGCCCATCCGCTTGGAGGTCCCTGTAGCATCTGCTGCGATTTAGCCTTTGAATTTGCTTGTCTTCACCAGCCCCTTCTGGATGGCTCCTCTGTTCACTCAGGCCCCTTCTTTTCAGCTCTTCTCACTACTTTCTGTGTTTCCCCACTAGATGTAAGCATTATTCAAAACAATACCCTATTTCCCATTTTACTCAGTTCTGTTGTTTCAGTGATCACCTCAATTTCACACCTGTCAACCCTCCATGGAAATATTCTGATGTGTTTCGGCAGCTCAGGTGTGAAAATATAAACTTACGTTTCCTCCAAAATCATCAACCCCTTTGGTACTCAAAGTCTGTTCACAGTACTTCTATTTTCTCTTCTGTTGGGCTCAAAATTTCAGTGAATTTAGGACCCTTCCATTTCCTCCCACCATCATCTTAGTAGGAGAACTAGAAAAGTCTATTTTACCTTTGAATTATACTCAGATCACGTTTTCTCTCTCAGTGTTATCGTTACTATGGCCACAAACTTATTCTTTCCCATACACACTATCCCCATAACCTAAAATTCATTCCATAATGACAAACAATGGAATCTTGAAGCTACTCACCACCCACATGTCTGTGTGTGTGTGTGTGTGTGTGCGCACGCGTGCACTCAGTTGCTCAGTTTAGTTTGACTCTTTGTGACTCAGGGACCGTAGGCTGCCAGGCTCCCCTGTCTGTGGGATTTCCTAGGCAAGGATACTGGAGTGGGTTGCCATTTCCCTTTCCAAGGGATCTTCCCTACCCAAGAATCGAACCTCATCTGTGGCATCCCCTGCATTGGCAGGCGAATTCTTTACCATTGTACTGATTGGGAAGCCAAACCTGTCTATGGCTTATGGAAATAAACCTCACATCTTTAATTTGCTATTAAAGAGTTTACACCAGTAATCATAAATGCAGATTCCTTCCCAGAGTGAGGAAGGATGAGTAAGAACTTAAATATATCTGGTGGGGAAGGAGCACACGCCTCATGTAAAGGGGAGCAGCTGCTACTTAGCCTCACTGTGATACTCCTTGTGGAAATGTGGTTCATTGAACGAAGATAATCAGTTTATCAAAATCATCCTGAAATCCAAGCCTGGAGAATGTAATAAATCTCCTGATTTGATAAATTAGGTCTTTCTTTAAAAAAATAAAAGTAAAAACTATGTGTATGCATCAATCAATAAAATGTGTTTTAGCCAGATCTGTCCATAGTCCATCTCTGCTTAACTGCCATTACTCCGACCTTTATTCCCGGTTGCTTTATATAACTTGGATTCCAAAGATATTAACTCACTATTTGCATAATTTGTTCTACTAATTTTCACTTTAGGACCACTTTTCTCCACTCTGACTCCTCTCAAACACCTCCTTGTTTGTTGTTTAGTTGATCAGTCTTGTCCAACTCTTTGGACCCCATGGTCTTTAGCCAGGACATTCTCCTGTCCATAGGAATTCACAGGCAAGAATACTGGAATGGGTTGTCATTTCCTTCACCAGGGATCTTCCCAACCCAGGGATAGAAGCTGTGTCTCCTGCGTTGGCAGGCAGAGTCTTAACCACTGGCAGGCAGTTAGTTTCTTTACCTCTGAGCCATCAGTTTTGCATCAAATCACCACCTACAGTGAATATTCATTAGGAGGACTTATGCTGAAGCTGAAGCTCCAATACTTTGGCCACCTGATGTGAAAAGCTGACTCACTGGAGAAGACCCTGATGCTGGGAAACCTCTGAATCCCATGAGATGATGCAGGGACGCACAAGTCACACCTTCATACTCAGTACAGTTCAGTTAGTCGCTCAATCCAGCCTGATTCTTTACAAACCCATGGACGGCAGCACACCAGGCTTCCCTGTCCATCACAAGCTCCTGGAGCTTGCTCAAACTCATGTCCATTGAATCGGTGACTTTATCAAACCATCTTGTCCTCTGTCATCCCCTTCTCCTCCTGCCTTTAATCTTTCGCAGCATCAGGATCTTTTCCAATGAGTCAGTTCTTTGCATCAGGTGGCCAAAGTATTGGAGCTTCAGCTTCAGCATCAGCCCTTCTAATGAATATTCAGGACTGATTTCCTTTAGGATTGACTGGTTGGGTCTCCTTTCAGTCCAAGGGACTCTCAAGAGTCTTCTCCAACACCATAGTTCAAGACCATCAGTTCTTCAGCACTCAGCTTTCTTCATAGTGCAACTCTCACATCCATACATGACTACTGGACAAACCATAGCTTTGACTAGATGGACCTTAGTCAATAAAGAAATGTCTCTGCTTTTTAATATGCTGTCTAGGTTAGTCATAGCTTTTCATCCAAGGAGCAAGCACTTTTGATTTCATGGCTGCAGTCACCATCTGCAGTGATTTTGGAGCCGATAAAAATAGTATCTCACCATTTCGATTGTTTCCCCACCTATTTGCCATGAAGTGATTGGACTGGAACCAGCTTTTTCACTCTCCTATTTCACTTTCATACTCAGTGCATGAAATGAAAGCAGAACACTGAGCTTAAGGAGATCAAATATTTTAGTAGTTCTGCCTGACTTCAGAGGAAGACTCCATCTCTATACGCCAAGAGCATTGACTATACAAACATCATTGTAAATTACACACAGATTACAAACATCATTGTAAATTAACGTCATTAACAATGAAACTAATATAGTAAGTCTATTACTATTACTACAGTAATATAGTTAAGTCTCCTACATATAAACCTTCAACTTATGAACTTTCAAAATATGAACATGCATCTGGTCCTCGCAAGGAGCCGGAAGCTGTGTCATCACATCAGATGGCAGCCTGCCCTTTGTCTCGGACCCTTCAGCTCTGCCGTCTGGCACCTCCTCTGCCTTCACCAGTCTGTAACTCTTCCTGCCTGTTCACTCAGCGCCAGCCCCTGTGTGCCAGCTTTTGTGCTGTCCTACCGTACTTTGCAGTAAAAATATAAAAGACCAGACCACCTGACCTGCCTCTTGAGAAACTGTATTCAGGTCAGGAAGCAACAGTTAGAACTGGACATGGAACAACAGACTGGTTCCAAATAGGAAAAGGAGTACGTCAAAGCTGTATATTGTCACCCTGATTATTTAACTTATATGCAGAGTACATCATGAGAAACACTGGGCTGGAAGAAGCACAAGCTGGAATCAAGATTGCCAGGAGAAATATCAATAACCTCAGATATGCAGATGATACCACCCTTATGGCAGAAAGTGAAGAGGAACTCAAAAGCCTCTTGATGAAAGTGAAAGTGGAGAATGAAAAAGTTGGCTTAAAGCTCAACATTCAGAAAACAAAGATCATGGCATCTGGTCCCATCACTTCATGGGAAATAGATGGGGAAACAGTGGAAACAGTGTCTGACTTTATTTTTGGGGGCTCCAAAATCACTGCAGACGGTGATTGCAGCCATGAAATTAAAAGATGCTGACTCCTTGGAAGGAAATTTATGACCAACCTAGATAGCATATTGAAAAGCAGAGACATTACTTTGCCAACAAAGGTCCATCTAGTCAAGGCTATGGTTTTTCCAGTGGTCATGTATGGCTGTGAGAGTTGGACTGTGAAGAAAGCTGAGCACCAAAGAATTGATGTTTTTGAACTGTGGTGTTGGAGAAGGCTCTTTAGAGTCCCTTGAACTGAAAGGAGATCCAGCCAGTGCATCCTAAAGAACATCAGTCCTGGGTGTTCATTGGAAGGACTGGTGCTAAAGCTGAAACTCCAATACTTTTGGCCACCTCACGCAGAGTTGCCTCATTGGAAAAGACTCTGATGCTGGGAGGGATTGGGGCAGTAGGAGAAGGGGATGACAGAGGATGAGATGCTGGATGATATCACCGACTTGAAGGACATGAGTCTGAGTGAACTCCGGGAGTTGGTGATGGACAGGGAGGCCTGGCGTGCTGCGATTCATGGGGTTGCAAAGAGTCGGACACAACTGAGTGACTGAACTGAACTGAACTGAACTGTACTTTGCAAGCTACTGTATTTGACGATTAAAAATGCTTTATTTTTGTGTTTGTGTCTTATTATTTAATATGGTTTTTATTATTTTTGTGAAAAGCATTAGAAGCTTATTATAGTACAGTACTATATAGATTGTGTCAGTTGGACTTACGAACAAATGGGGCTTTCACACATGCTCTCGGAATGGAACTTGTTTGTAGGAGGGGAACTTACTGTACAGTATAATGGGGCAGTCCAAGATTCTGTTTTTAATAATGCAGAAATGTAGAAAAAAAAAATATATATATATAAAAGACAGTTTTTCAAACTTAAACTCCACAAATTTTCCCCAGGCATCCAAGTAAACATGCCAAGTTGTGTCTGAGTCCAGAAAATTCACTTTGGTATAATTCTGACCCGTTAGTTCCCTTTTTTTCTCATATAAATGATGCGATTTTGTTCAATCTCTAATGGCAGGCTGACTGTGAGTCAAACAACCATTGTGAAAAGACAGTACTGCCTGCGACAACTGAGAATCCTGTAGCCCCTACAATGGAGGAGGAGTAAATGGAAGACAAGTAAGGTCACTTCTTTGCTGTTATTGATCTATTTACAAAATCTCAAACGTGCTTTGCTTTTTCTGTGATTTCAGTTACTGTCAGAATTACATCCTCTCTTGTTATACTAAGGTTTACTTTTGCATTAGTACCAAAAATGTTTTTTAGACTTAATTTTGTGCATACTTGCTCTATTGATCTGAATAACCAGTGTAAGCATTTTGCCTCTCCAAATCAAGAATATTAATTTGTATTATAGAGCTTAATATACGATGTTGCCCAACTAACAATGTCCAAATTCACTGGTGCATTTATTTATTTAGCCTTAAAACTAATTTGAAGAATTAAAATTGGAAGGTTGTGTTAGCTAACCCTCAGTGCTGTTTCTCCTTGACCTTAAAAATAGATTTTTGAAAGGGGTGTACTAGATTAACCATCTGTCAAATACGATAGCCGTTAATGTCATTGTTAGCAATTTTAAAATGCAAATAGTAAAACAGCAACTGAACTTTTCATTTTATTTAACATTAATTGAGGAAAATTTTAATCTAAAAAATCAATGGTCAATTTGGTTATGTGAAAACTTTTAAGTATGTTTGGAATAACTGGTTTTTATGAGTCTACTTTCCAACAATAAATTTAAGGAAGGCTAAATGTGGATCAAGTATTTGCCAGGAAAATTGTGCATCCAAAATTGATGTGATATAAGAATAAAATTCAGAACAGACTCTAAAGGAACATAATTTTTAACTATACATATGGTTTGCAATATATTAGCCAGACCTAGAGACTTTCATTGTGTGTATTCTTCAAAAATTTGGTAAATTTTTATGTCCATATTTTCTAATAAGATCTCTATGTGACTGCATTTAGTTGCCAGTGATTCAGTCTTACATATTAAATAATTTCGTTAAAGCAATCATGTATATATTTCAGTCTTATTAAATATCTTTACACATCTTAGAAATATCAGTGATAAGTAGTTCAAAATATAAGTGATTTAAACTAATCCAATTTAATGACTCTTTGTTTTACCTTACTGAGATTCTTGTTAAGCCTCACATGGCTAGATTTGTTAGTTACATTTAAATCTGTTTCTACAAGGAAGCATCAAAACTACTCCTCTGAGAAAATCAGTAGCATTATTAAGCCGCAGGAAGAGCACTACAGCCTCAGCATTTTGGTGGCAGGTTTAGCCTAATCCACTGATTCCATTTTCAAAATATCAAACGCAGAGAACCATTTGAAAATGTTATTTTCCCTCTGGATCAAATTCTGCATTCTCTGCCCAACTGGATAGTGTATCAAATTGATTGAGCATTGTGCCAACACAAATGCAGCTGTTTAGAAGTGGAAATGTTTACTATGTAGAAACTCCAAACTGTATCCCATAATATGTTTAAGATTAAGTCCACCCAGGGAGAAAAGCCTAGGGCACAAGTCAACTCTGCTTGCCCTCACTCCAGAATCCATCACGGCTTCTTCTCCACTTGGTCTTCATTTCCTCTCTTGCTGCAGTGCCAAGAGACACATCTGACCAAAACACGGGTATTCCAGAGCCTGAGATCAGAGCACGGTGTCTCTGATCACTCCGATTGCTATGTGTGTGTTGTGCAAATGTCTGAGGACAGAAGCATCGGCAAAAGGACAAAGAGAGAAACAGCCCTGGCTAGTCCGTCAGAGCTTACTTGCTTTCACTCTCCACCACCCTGCTCTGCCTTCTATACATTTCAAGTTCATTTTATTTTTATTTAGAGAAGACTTTATTAGTTTCTATAATCAAACCCATGTATCTAAGACACTGTGCCGACCCCCACCCCGTACAAATGGAAAAATTACCTTTAACATTTCTAGACCAGTATGGGTTAATCTCTGTGTGATGCCAACCCAAAACAGTACACTGGGGTACTTTTTTCTAAACTTGACAGCACAGCTAACGTTTCAAAACATTCAAATTCTATATCTATGAAGCAATCAATAGAAGTATGTTATGCATCAATAGAAGATCCCCTGGAGGAGGGCATGGCAACCCACTCCAGTATTCTTGCCTGGAAAACTCCACGGACAGAGGAGCCTGGTGGGCTACACATCATAGGGTTGCAAAGAGTTGGACATGACTGAAGCGACTTAGCACGCACTCATGCATGCATCCATAGCAGTAACAGTTTTTCCAGGTTCTGCAGTCATTCGAAAAAAAAATACAGAGACATTCAGCACTATATATATATATATATCAAAGGTAAAAGACAAAACCTGAGGAAACAGCAAAGTTCTCTTACTATGGTGTTACCTCCCAGCATTTTCGTTTTTCAATTAGCTTCTCAATCTTCATCTGGCAAGAACATTCTAGAATAACGTCTTTAAACACATATGTGATAAAGCGCAGTTCATTTTAAACTCCTTTTCTCCTACTACAAGTGCTTACTGCCCAGTTAGCTGTAAGTTCTATGCTTGCTTTTGTTTTTAATTCTGACTGACTGAATTTTGATTTTGCCTGATACATCTGATTTACATGTCTGTGTTTCAATAATATGTAGCCTATTTTTAAAATTATTTTATTGGTGAACATGCTAGAGGCAAAGAATTCGCCTGCAATACAGGAGACATAATATGATGTCCATTGGATCCCCAGGTGGGGAAGATCCCCTGGAGGAGGGCCTGGCAACCCGCTCCAGTATTCTGCCTGGAGAATCCCATGGACAGAAGAGACTGGAGGGCTACAGTCCATGGAATCACAAAGTCTTGGACATGGCTGCAGCAACATGGCATGCATGCACAAACGTCTTTAATGGGCATTAATCTCACTCTTCTATCTATGTGTAGAGATCTAATCATTACTAAGTTGTAAGGGGGAAAAGATAAAAAGAAATAGCACTTTGCTATCTCCTCTTATTAGTTGAAGTTGTCATAATAGAAGAGCTCATTTCTGTTAGCCTTCAGATATTAAAATTAAACCATCTTGGTCTTCGGTAGAGAATGCCAGGTTTAAAAATCTTCAATGTTTTCTTTAATAAATTGTGGATATTTGATGGCTTAGGAAGTATTTTCTCTTTCTTCTGTTTAATATACTAGAATATTATTCTTCCCGTTCTAGTTTCAAATATACTTAAGTGTGAAATAAACAGTAAGATGTCTTTAAATATCATTAATTTTCTGAAAGTTTTAAAATATTGTTTCCCTTCATTTGTTCGAAGGTTAATTCAAACTAGCAGTAAAAGTTGTGATTGAATATTGATTCTACAAGCAGAATTAAAACCTGAATGCATTTTATTTAGTTTTCATATTTAAAATATAGACAATGAAATTATATAGAGCTATAATTGTACTTCTATAGAAAAATATCTGCCAAATTAAAGGGAAAAAGTAAATGTATCATACTTTCTCTGAGCTAGAAGAACCTCCTGCATGCACTTGCAATTTTTGTCAGTATTAAAAGTCTTGGGGATGAACCAAATTACAATGTGTTCTTAAACTTTAAAAGTTTAAGAAGCTTCGGATTTTTGTTTGTTTAACTTTCACAGCAATGCTATGAGGCAGGCATTATCTTCATGTTAAAAAATTATGAAGCCAACTTCCAACTGCAAGAAAGTGCAATTTATTCCCTTGCAAAATATCCCCTAAATGTGTGAGCATCAGTATGCAATTTCTATCTTTGGGGAAAGATCTTTACCCTCAGTCATAGTACAGGCAGAGAGCATGGAGAGGCGAGCTGACTGATGTACTGAGGGGAAGACGCTGAAGCCACAGAAGACAAGCCCCAGTTCCTCTAGAAGCAAAAGCAGGAGAGTGCTGTTTACTAAAAGTGTACCTAAGGCACTCTTGGGTCAACATAACCACCCTGGGCAGGCAGATGTTTTGCTGTTTCAGTTGCTAAGTAATATCTGACTCTTTGTGACCCCATGGACTATAGTATGCCAGGCTCCTTTGTCCTTCATTGTCTCCCAGAGTTTGTTCAAATTCCTGTCCATTGACTTGGTGATGCTATCTGAGCATCTCATCCTCTGTCACCCACTTCTCCTGCCCTCAGTCTTTCCCAGCATCTTTCCCAAATGTTTTGGCTCTTTGCATTAGCTGGCCAAAGTATTGGAGCTTCAGCTTCAGCATCAGTCCTTCCACAGAATATTCAGTGTTGATTTCCTTTAGGATTAACTGGTTTGGTCACCTTGCGGTCCAAGGGACTCTCAAGAGTCTTCTCCAGCACCACAATTTGAAAGCATCAATTCTTCAGTACTCAGCCTTCTTTATGGTCCAGCTCTCACATCAGTATTTGACTACTGGAAAAACCATAACATTGACTATAGGGACGTTTGTCAGCAAAGTGATATCTCTGCTTTTTAACACACTGTCTAGGCAGATGTCTCCCTGGAAGTAGGAAATGGCAACCCACTCCAGGATTCTTGCCTGGAGAATCCCATGGACAGAGGCACCTGGTGGGCAAGGGTCCATGAGGTCAGTCACACAGAGTCGGACACAACTGAGCAACTAAGCACAGGCAGACGTCTACACGTTCACAGAAGCCAGAAGAGCCATTGCTGTACAAATGGTTTGGGTCAGCACTACTGGGGACAGGCAGGCAGTGCGAGGTGGAATTAGGGAAATCCTACGTTCTCAAGGGTGAAATCACCTATGGCCACACTGTTTTCTGAACCCCAACTGCAAGTTATTTCATGGAAATGTTTGAAAGAGCCTTATCTGAAGACATTGAAAGTTCCCAAATGAATTCATTGCTGTCAACTTGATTACTATGTCATTTTTTTTTTTTTTCTTTTTCATGGCCATACCTTGTGATTTGTGGAATTAGTTACATGACCAGGGATTGAGCCCAGGACCCAGGAGTGAAATCCCTAAATCCTAACCACTGGACAACCAGGAAATTCCCACCATGCAATTCTTAGGAAAAAAAAAAAGGTGAGAGTGAGCTGCCGCTGGCTTTTTTCCCCAGGTATTATAATTACATTGATTTAAGTACATATTATCCTTTTTCAAAAGTATGTTAATTTGTTATCTTGATAAAATAAATCATACAAGAATTAAAATGAGAATCACAAAGATTAGATAATATGCAAATGGACCCATGTCAGGAAGCGGTGAGAGACGGAACATACACTCACACTCAGTATCCCGAAGCTTACACTTCTAGCATAAGACACTGATGCCTGAACTCCTTTTTCTGTACACACAAATGCTAAGGAATAAAAAATTAAAAAATTATTAGATTAAGGGCACAACATTCAAAAGTGCATTTGGCATTTTAAAGGAATAATTGATTCAAAACAAAAAATATGTAAAGACCTAAACACTTGACATTTCAGGAAATTATTTTCAATTTATCACTGAACCTTAATCACAGAAAAATAATCTTCAACTGTTGTCACTTCGTGGAAGGCTAGGAAATAGTTCTGTGTTATTATCAGAAAATAAGCACTATATTTCAGCCAGCAATAAGGCAACGTTATTTATTTATTTTTTAAATTACAAGTATATTTGAAGACATTTTTAGTCTTTGCAATTTTTTTTTCAACTTTGATTCTACAAAGTTGATATGCCAAAACTTAGACGTTCAAAACCACTTAGTGATCCTCTGAAATGAGCTGGATGCTGGGTAGATGCATTTGGGTAGATGCATTTTTTTTTTTTGGCTAATAGATAGACATATAGTCCCAAAGCAATGTATATTTAAGGGAGCATTCTTCCCAGAAGAAATCAGGGAATTGGGAGTTGTCGGGGTGGTGATATCAGATGAGAAATGTGGAAGATGGATTCACCCATGTTGCTGCAGAAGTCAGAGTGTGAAAAGACAATAAGGATTGTCTGTGTCATGACACCTGGGCACAAGAGATCATGGCGTTTTCAAGCATGGCAAGTAATTCATTTTGGGTGAAACTTTGGGGAAAAGTGATATCACTAAAATAGGCAGAGGCCAGATCATAAAGACTGTTCTTTGTTGATGCTATTCAGTCACTCAGTCATGACTCTGCGATCCTGTGGAGGTGTAGCATGTGGCAAAGTCCTCTTGGAGACAATAGCCTCACCATAGAGTCCCGGCTGGGCAATCCACAAACTGGAGAACAATCATACCAAAGACTGTTCTAGGATAAGTTTAAAACTCAAGTCACTATTTTTCAGACAATGAATCCATCGAGTTTTGCTTTTGTTTTTTTTAATAAGAAAACAGTGTTAAGAGGAAATATATTGATCAGTATATGGCAACCCACTCCAGTGTTCTTGCCTGAAGAATCCCAGGGACGGCGGAGCCTGTTGGGCTGCCATCTATGGGGCTGCACAGAGTCAGACACAACTGAGGAGACTTAGCAGCAGCATATTGATCAATTTGGAGAGTAAGACTGGAAACATGAAGTGGTGACATTAGATAGGATTAGATAATATGGGCTTCCTAGGTGGCACTAGGGGTAAAGAACATGCCTGTCAATGCAAGAGACGTAGGAGACACAGGTTCAATCCTCATGTTGGGAAGATGCCTCGGAGGAGGGCATGGCAACCCACTCCAGTATTCTTGCCACGAGAATCCATGGACAGAGGAGCCTGGAGGGCTATTGTCCATGGGATCGCAAAGAGTCAGGCATGACTGAAGAGACTGAGCACCACAGATAAATATCGATGCTCTTTAGTTCAGTAAAATCCTCTTTTAGTCCAAGGAGATAGAGAAAGGAAAGGAAAATGCCCTCAGGGGTCTGGCAACTCAATCTTGTGTACTGTAGTGGTATTCTCTGAGGAAGCAAATATGGGCTCTCAAGTGAGGCTTTATGTCTAGTGTGTTTGTGGAATATATTTATGAGTGCACGTATAGACTTTCAGTCATCTATTCAAAAATATCTACAGGCCATATTCTATATACCACAGTTTATTTATATAGATGGATATGTCCCTTTATTTTGGGTGACTCTTAAATATCTGAGTGAAGGTGGGCAAAAGTATACTCTGAACTCCATCCCTGAGAGAAGGATTAAATTTTCATTTTTATACTACCATGTGTAAATTCATGAGGCTGGGATGAATTTTCTTGGAGAAAAGAAAATAATTAAGGCAAGATTTTTGTTGATGAAGGAGATTAAATGCATATTGTTAAGAAGGGTAAGAAGGTTGAATGGGACACTATACAAAAGACATTTTGAGCTGAAAAATCTTTTGTTTATTAACAATAAATCTATCATTAACATTGCATTCCTAAAGCAAGTAAAAAAGATGATGCATTTTAAACTTAAAACTGAGGCAGATTTTTTAAAATTAAAAATATGATTCATAACTACAATTTGTAATTATAATTTACTTATTTAAGAATACAATGTTATCTCTGAATAATTCTCAAATATTCAAAATGCACCATATTTTAAATCTATGACCATTACTTTGTTCTCAGATATATCTTCACTGGCATGAGTACAGATTACTTCCTTGTGCATATAAATATAATTGAATAGAGAGTCCTGAGTAAAACCTTCTTCCTATTTCTTAACAATAATCAGTGTTGCTAAGTAAGAGGGAGACACAGTTTGATGCCTTCCTCGACAAACTCCGGGGCACGACCACTGTATGCCACGGCTTCAGACAATCCCTGCTTTCCTGGAATCACCTCTGGACATCAGTTTCCAAATGGAGACAAGTCCAAAGGATTTCCACGTTCATCTTGCTTCAGTTATTTGTGCTCATGGTCTAGATTACAAAGTGGTTCATCAAGGAAGGTTTTACAGCAGTCCCCTATGTCAACAGGTTGAAGCTCCACTGGCGAAACGAATGGTGGAAACAGATGGCTGTTTTTCCTAGGGGTGAGATAGAGGGGATCTTTTTCAGGTGACCCAAGTGGCTGATGACTCTCTTGTTCTCTGGTCTATGAATCCAAGGAGAGAGGCACGGCCCACTGCAGGCAAAGCTAAGCATCTCCAGCGCCACCAGCATAGAGGGGGCGATGCTGACCTATCGAGTGATTTCGCACCTCAGCCAGGAGGGGGCGCAAGTCCTTCTCCCGATACTGAGTTCTGAGCATCCTCCACTCTCAAGGGAAACAGGCAGGTTTTACTCAGTAAAGATCATAAGGGGCAAGCTTTATTTGAGTCTGTCATGCCAGATGCACAGCAAATCAGCATGGGTGATTTGATAGTCCATTCTTCAAAAAGAGATAAAAAGAAATTCAAAGCGAAAAAAATTTTAGGCTTTGTTAAGGAAGAAGTACCCAGAATAATTGTGGTAGCCAGCTTCTCGATTTTTATTTTCTGTCTCTGTCTATATCAGAATCTTTTCTCTGTTGCGGTTGCTGCCTCCATGTCCCTGGGGCACTGAATGTGACACACTCTCCCAAAGATATAAGGCACATTTTCAGGATCTTTAAATGTATTCGTTGCTGTGTGTGTGCTAAGTCACTTAAGTCGTGTCCAACTCTTTGCAGCTCCATGACCTGGGGCCCACCAGGCTCCTCTGTCTATGGGATTCTCCAGGAAAGAATATTAGAGTGGGTTGCCATGCCCTCCTCCAGGGGATCTTCCCCACCCAGGGATAGAAACCGGAAATCCTTTGGACTTGGCTCTTAAATCTCCTGGCAGGTGGGTTCTTTACCACTAGCGCCACCTGGGAAGCCCATTTGTTGCTGACCACAAGCCTACAGCGGTTCTGGAAAACTGGAAGTATTTTCTTTCTTCTCGTCTTTCTCATCAGCCCTTTGGGTGTATACACATTTCCTTGTAGAAACTCACTTAAGGCTGGAAATAGTAGGCAACACACTTCAGTACATATCTTATTTTTATTTTTATCTAGTCCCCAAATCTATGGTCATGAAAAGCCATTTCATGAGTCTAAGATACAACTGATATTATATTATCTACATTTATTTGTCCAGATTGACTACTTGTCTTCGCTTTCAAGTCTTGCCAGCTTTATTTTCCATCAGGTCTCTGTCCCCACATAGAGCAGATCTGGCCCAGGAATAAATGACAGAGGGGATAAAAGAGAAAACACTCAAAACAACCCTGAATGAACCAGCTCCAACCACCCCTGAATGATTTACCTTTCCCGGAAAGATTATTAACTTCAGTTACCATAGGTCATATACCCATCCTAGAGGGATGGTTGAGTTGAATGGTCAAGTCGAATGCAGGCTCTCAAAATGATGTAAGGGAATGAGATGAACTGACAAAAGTTGGGGGATTTCCAAAACAGAGTCTCAACTAAACTCAAGAAGTATTAATAAAACACAATGTAATTCAAAGTATCGGGCTTCCCTGGTGGCTCAGCGGTAGAGAATCTGCCTGCTAATGCAGGAGTCGTGGGTTTAATCTCTGGGTTGAGAAGACCCCCTGGAGAATGAAATAGCAACCCATTCCACTATTCTTGCCTGGGAAATCCCATGGACAGAGCAGCCTGCTGGGCTACAATCCATGGAGTCTCAAATAAGTTGGATATTTAGCATCTTAGCATCTAAACAACAGCAACAGCAACAACAATTGAAAGTATTATAAACATTAAGCATTTCTTAGCTATCACTATGCAGGTTTAAGTTTTCATTTTTATTTTTATATAAACATTTACATATTAGTTTTAATAATATGAATTATTGCCTGGAAAAATGCATTTCAAATTTAATATTTTCAAAAAAGAATTTGTGAAGCTTTTGCATGAAATATAGAACCAGGAAAATAGCCACTTTTCTTTTTTGCGAGCAACTTATTGGCTACAGGTCTCATGTCACTCTCCTTCCTGACCATATGCAAAGATGAAGATCGTTAACTTACATTAACTCACTGCTGTATCGCTAGAAAGACCCTGTATACGTGATAATCATACTATTGGAGAATAAGGAAGATATGTGCGTGCTGAGTTGTTTCAGTCGTTTATGACTTTTTGCAGCCCTATGGACTATAGCCCTCCATGCTCCTCTGTTCCAAGGCAAGAACACTGGAGTGGGTTGCCATGCCCTCCTCCAGGGGATCTTCCCAACCCAGGGATTGAATCCATGTCTCTTGTGTCTCCTGCTTTGGCAGGTGATACCACTTAGCACTACCTAGAAAGCCCCAAGGAAGATACACATTCCCACCTTATAATTGTTTACATGATTTTCTTTTTTTCCGTGGGAATCCAAACACTTTAATAAGCAAGCTGAATAGTAATTATATGTGCTGCAGACCTAGGAATTCAGGCATGGGATAAGGCTGAGCAGAGGGAACTAAAAAGAGGGAGCTGTGAGCTGCCATGGACAAGGTGTCATGGAGTGTCATGTATATTGAGTGTATTGAGTGTCATGGAAATAAAAATTTATCCGTTTTTCAGTATAGCCACTGGCTGGCTCTGTAAGCCATGTGCAATGTCCTGCGGGCATATTAAACAGCAAAGCTTACGCCTAGCTTTGTCCCCTGCACTCACAGAATACTTTAATGAATTGAGTTGAGTGAGCTTAGCAATAGTATTTTTTCCTGACAAACATCAGCTATTCTTTTTTAATGTTTGGAAATAGCAAATCCTTGATTAAAGACCAAGAACATTCCCCCTCCTGATGTTTAAACCCATGCATATTGTAATGTGGAATTAATGTATCATTTCTGATTCATTTAATCTTATCTCATCACAATGTTATAATAACAGTGCTGTTTTACAGGCCAAATTGCCGTTCAGCTTTTAAATTAGGCATTTAAAAGAATCCAAAAATAATATTTTAACCAGGTACAAAAACAACTTGAAATCTGCGTGGTCTAAGCTAGTTGAAAACATGGATTTCGTGATTTCACATGGGCTCCATACCACACATTCCTCTGTAACTACAGAACATAATCTTGCCAATCAATGCTAGGGGATCTCTCTCAGGGTCTTACCTTTACAACTGGTATAATGCCTGTGCACAGTACAGTCTAATTATTATAAAATTTTGGCTGTTTGAATTGTAAATATTTATACAAATTTTCCCCATAGATAAATTACTGTCTGAGATGTAAGTCCTTGGGACTTTCATTAAATATTTCAGCTATTTGTGGTACATTTAGTAAAATAATTCACTCCAGTATACCCAGCATCTCTGGAAAATGGCATACGTTGCTTACTGTTGGGCAGTATTCTACATACTAGCGTGCACAGGAAATTATTCTGTTTTTCAGAAAAGGTCTAAATTGAATGCCTCAAATTGCTGATTTTCTATCTTTGCTTGATAGGTAGGAGAACTAGAGCATGTAATGGATGTCGTTAAAAGTATATTAACATGGAGTATGTTATATGGCAGAAAGAGAAATTTTGAGCTAATCCCAAATGATGTTTTTATCACTGCATGTCAATTAGATTAAACTGCTTTGGTAGGATTTATACAAGGAAAGGAAAGGCCATTGGGTGGCAAAACATGTTTCTGATTCATTATCTATACATCATTCATTATCTATACATCATTCATTCAAACTGGGCAATAAACAAGGTTTTATTGTTTTTTTACAGTGCGTTTGTCAGAGTGCTTCAAAACAGAAATACTAACCACATGTTGGTGATAAGAGAAAGAAAAAGAAAATTAAGACACTCAGTCATGTCCGACTCTTTGCTACCCCATGGACTGTAGCCCACCAGGCTCCTCTGTCCATGGGATTTCCCAAGCAAGAGTTCTGGAGAGACATGCCATTTCCTTCTCCAGGGGGTCTTCCCAACCCAGGGACTGAACCCGAGTCAGATGCTGCAGGCAGACGCTTTATCATCTGCAACACCAGGGAAACCCCCTTGGTGGTAAAGATACTCATACAAACACTGAGAATTTTAATTTTTCTCAGAATTGTCCTTGGTATTTTTATGGAATACAGTAGCACACACAAGTTTGATTTATTTTAATCAGTCGAGATTTTTGTATGGATTAGACAAGTGTTCAGAGCAGTTCTGAACTTTAAAAACTAAGCATGTGAAAATGAAGAGCCTCATTTAGGGGATTAAAATTGACTAAATAAATATATCGTCATTTCTAGTAGATAGAAGAAAAACTCAGTAACTCAATCATTCCATATGATCAAGCTGGTAAAGAATTCTGAAACATATCAACAAATATCTGCAAGAGTTTTGCTAACTTTTACTTGAAAAAGTATGTGATAGGTGGGTGGATGTAGAACACCCACATCTATTACCTTGAAAAGTAAAGTGCTTGGAGCATGGATTCCCTGCCATTAGAATTCAACAATTGTGCCAATGCAAGAAATGAAGAAAACAATTTTTAAGAGACATACAGAATAACGGTATGAAGGAAGAAAAAGAAGTATTTACTCAAGTGCAGTTAGTCCAGAAAGCACTGCAGTGAAAATATGATTGTGGGGTCTGTATTCATTCTTTTTCAATGACTTTTACAGTAATGTTTTATATTTATGTGGGAAAAAAAAGGTGATTGCAGTAACTGCCAGCAGTAGAGACTCAGGCTGGGACCTGAAAAATCAAGCTGGTCTTTCTGCTTCTCACACAGGGCCTAATAATAAAGCTTCTTAGGAATTACTTCATTGACAATTTAGTCCATGATGTGCAAGGAGGTATACAATTCGACTTACTCTCCTGTAACTATATTGACTCTTGAGTTCTTGCAGCAGCAAAAACAGCTTGTTCCTGTGTAGAACAAACAGGCTTATGGCTCAAAATAACAGCAATAAGAGATATGTTGAGAATGAAAGTGTCAATTTCATATAGTTTCTTTTCTTCATAAAACTGCACTTATAGTCCATCTGATACATTTTATTTCTCAGTGATACAAAGAAAAATATAAGATTCAATAGAGCATCACTGAGCCCCAGCAAAAGCAGAATAAAAATAAAACCTCAAAACAAGATAGTTTGAAACTCTTTCTTAGTGGTTCCCCATATATAAGTTTGTTACCTCAAAAATAGAAATAAAAGGAGAAGGAAAAGTAGGATTTATTGGTTTGGTAAGAATTGAAATGCCATTTTCTTTTCTTGATAACATCATGGGCTCATCCACTTTTTTTTTCTTTGAATTTGAAAATTTAGAGCAAAATTTAGACCTGTTTTGAGTATTAAATAAGTGCAACTTATAAAAATTTTAATAGTGATAATATGAATGAAGTGTGTTCCATACTCTCCTTAGAAGGGCATTTTGTTATATGTTCGTTGCAAAAATACTTGCCTTATGTTTTTAAAAACATTAAAAATCTAGAAATGCATCATAATTCAAATAGAAATGCAGATCAATATTTATTGGATAAGGTTAATTAAAGAATCACATGTTATCAACGGAAACTCATAATTTGCATGTCAGATACTGGAAGGATCATGCGTTCAATTATGATTAATCTACATCATATCTGGAATTTTAATTTTTAAAATACTCCTGAATTAGGTAGGTGTCCTAAGCTAACTATCTGCAGTTGTTTTCTCAGTTTCTATTACACCTGCTAAGGAAACCTGCCCATGCTCATTCTAAACACGTGTTTGGTCTCCAGCTGGCTCTGCTGCTCTTGTTTCTCCATCTTCCTCTGTTCCTTGCTCCTCCTCCCCATCTTCCTCCGTCTTCTTCTTCTTCTCTTCCTTCTGCTCCTCCTCCTTCTTGTCTGATATTTTCATCTTTTAGCTTTCCTAAAATAAAATAGATCAACAATTTTATTCAGTAACTTTTTGATTGCTAAAACTTACCTTGCCTAGTGGTATTAGTGATGCTGCTGCGTTGCTTCAGGCGTGTCCGACTCTGTGCGACCCCATAGACAGCAGCCCACCAGGCTCCTCGTCCCTGGGATTCTCCAGGCAAGAACACTGGAGTGGGTTGCCATTTCCTTCTCCAATGCATGAAAGGGAAAAGTGAAAGTGAAGTCGCTCAGTCGTGTCCGACTCCTAGCGACCCCATGGACTGCAGCCTACCAGGCTCCTCCGTCCATGGGATTTTCTAGGCAAAAGTACTGGAGTGGGGTGCCATAGTGATAATGCACTATAATAAGCAAAGGTGTAAAGGATGTCATATGTGTAACTTGTATGTGTGGGGTGCTGGGGTGTGTGTGTAGTATGCACTTCATTCTTTCCTTAAGACACATTCTGAAATGCGGATTTGCCTGATGAACATTTTTAGAATTTTTGATGTATGTGGCTAACATTTCAGAAACGCTGTGCCAATGTAGTCTACCAGCATCGTGGGAGTACAGATCTCTTACTGACTTTTCAGTTCTCCTCCTGAACCCTCCACCTACTCGCTCTTAATCTAGCCATGAAAACTCTCATCACGTCCAGTGTGTCTTTCAGGTTTGTTTACAGCAGTTTTTGTGAGCACATTGAATTTGTTATACAAAGTCTTCCTTTGGAGATTCTATGGTATTTAGAATTTTTGTCATTTAAAAAATATTTTTGAATAATCCCTACACTTATTTCAGATTATACATGTACATCAGTTTCCTACGAAATTCATTTTGATATATGTTATGTATTAGATATTTAACTGTGTTATTTCCAAATGATTAACAATTCTTCCATTATCTTTTATTAAATAATCTTTCTCTAATGGCCTTCTTGTCTCACTAGAATCATATTTTAAATTCTTAATTATAATTTAGAGAGCTTCTGACTTCTCTGAAAAATGTGACTACTCTACCTCAGTGGTACTTAATCTTACCAAATCAAATTCTTTTTTGTAATGTTCCCTTACAATTCTGAAATAAAACTTCTATTTAGTATAACCTCCTTCACACATATCTTTTTAAAAAATCAATAAACTGATGCAATTCTAATACAAATGAAAAAAGAGAGACTCATGTTAAAATTGCATATCTATTTATATGTCTTTTTAAATGCTTCAGCCCTACTATCATAATGGCCATCGTGAAGTAATTAGAATCTTACATCTACTTGAATAAGAGAAGCATGACAAGTAAAACAATATTTAACTTAATATTGTCAACATTTCCTTTAATATACATGCACACACAGAGTTGATTCTCATCACTGATGTTGGTGTGTGCTATAAAGTTCCCGTGAATGCTGAATTGGTAAATACTAATCTGTTGCCACTGAGGGAAATAGGGGGTTAGGTTCCTGTGACCCTCCAAACAGTATCATCAGCCAAGATCCCATTTTTATTCTATAGGCTTGTCAGTTTCCTTGTAAGACGAGCCAGTCTTATCAACTTTGAAAATCTGCTCTTACACATAATTTTTCCTATGTAAACCTCAGTTGGTATACTAAAAATTATTTCACAAACTCCTGGTCTGCCTAAAACTGATCCATAAACACTCTATATTTTTGTTAATGTAATAAACAAAGCATAGTGAACCAACTGCTTTGATCATTCATATTTTCTCACTGTAATTTCATATGTCTGGTATGCATCTGTTTGCTTATTTTATTTCATCCTTGGTAAAGTATCAGTATAGTTACAGCATCTGTAAGAAACATTTTTAATAAATATCTTCATGTACTATCTCTATAGATTAGGACAACTCTGATGTATGTGTGCCTGGCTATTCAATTACCACTAAAAAGAAAGCTTTATAAAATGAGTTTTTATTAAAAAATAATTGTAACAAGGATTAAAGACTTTCTAATAACAAATTACCAAAAATTAGATAGAGGAAAGTTTAATCAATAGACTTGAAAAAAATCTCAACAATAGTTTAAAAAAAAAGTCAATTCTTGAAGAAATGATTCTAAGTAAGGAAACAACATAAGTAAGAAATTAAGGGGGCTCCCTGATGGCTCAGTGGTAAAGAATCTGCCTGTCAAAGCAGTAGGTAAAGTTTGGATCCCTAGTCCAGGAAGATCCCACATGCTGTGGAACGACTAAGCTTGTCGCCACCACTACTGAGCCTGTGCTCCAGAGCCCGGGGGTCACAAGTACTGAGCCCATGTGTCACAAGTACTGAGCCCATGTGTCACAAGTACTGAAGCCCGGGGGTCACAAGTACTGAGCCCATGTGTCACAAGTACTGAGCCCGTGTGTCGCAAGTACTGAGCCCATGTGTCACAAGTACTGAAGCCCGGGGGTCACAAGTACTGAGCCCATGTGTCACAAGTACTGAGCCCATGTGTCACAAGTACTGAAGCCCGGGGGTCACAAGTACTGAGCACATATGTCGCAAGTACTGAGCACATGTGTCACAAGTACTGAGCCCATGTGTCGCAACTACTGAAGCCCGTGTGGCCTAGAGCCTGCTTGTAAAATAAATAAATATAAAATGATAAATATCTTCAGGTACTAGCTCTATAGATTAGGGGAAAGAAAAGTTTATAAAATGAGCTTTTATAAAAAAAGAAAAGCCTATGTGTAACAATGAAGCCATAAATATATATATATATATATATATATATATATATATTTTTACAAAAGATTATACAACTGAGGAAGAGTTTGATAGAGAATGATTTTAAGTAAATAAAACTGATGGATTCTGTTTTCACTCCACTTGTAATTTAAAGTACAGAAAACTTTCCTCTGGTAATAGTCAAATAAGTGTATAAATAATGTATAAATTGTTTAAATCTATCTATAAAATGTAAAAGTCATCCTTAGCTGATCAGTCATTTGAAATGAGTTATATTCTGTAAACCATTCACCATAAAAATCACATGCAAAAATAAGGCCATGTTTCAGATAATTGTTAATCAAAATTTATTTGCCACATCTAGATAATTGAATGTAAGATATAAAAGACTGATTTTTTGGTGGGGGAAAGATTATGTGTAGATAATGGACAATAGACGTTTGATGTTTATGAACTTTGTAGAGGATTTAAAAAGGCATTTTGTTAATAGCTAACAAGTCTCAGAAAATCCATCAGCATTGAACACGATAAAGCTGGCTGGAACATATGATAAGATCTTTATGCGCAGGTGGAAGCATTTCATTATAGTTTCTTGCTATCTCAACTCACAGAGAACAAAGCCTGTTGGGCGTGCGCATTGAACCAACCAAATGGAATCAATCAAAAGAGTCACACAGCATCTGCAAACATCAGAGAATACAAACAAAGAGAGCGCAAGAAAATGCATCTCAAGGGCTCTGTTTGTAGAGGTCTGGCCTCTCTCAGATCCAGCCAAGCCCAGTGCAGGAGTTGGAGAGGCTTTGCTTAATGCACTGCCTAATGTCTTGGCTCTTCATACCCGACACACTCCATTACAGAGCATACGTTACACGGCCTGTGTACAGATCACTAGCTAGAACTGAAGCAACAATCAACCCAACAAGCACTCCCAACCCAAACAAACTTAAAAATTAATGCTGAAAAGGGAGAAGTGTGTTCTGAATCTCCATAAACCGGTATCTGTGCCAAATTAAAGGAATTTCAAAGGGGCCATGAAGAAGTATTATAGGAAATAAAAAAGAAAAAACGCTCCTTTGGTGTTTCATATTTTAATGGAGGGAAGAACACTTTCCATCCAAAAGTGCCCTCACCACTGTGTACGAGAGTCACAGGTGTGCCCTCAATCACTTGTTTAATCCCTTGCAAATTGTTGACCTTTACAAAACTGAAAGCAATTCTCTAGTCAGGTGAAGTATAAATAGTGGTGTATGAAACAGCCCCTGATTTCAATGAGTTTGGAGACTTGTAGGGAAATCAAGACACATGCTTAGTGTTAATAATGCAAGGTGAGATCATCACACACGAGTTTTTCAAAGTAGAAAACACAGAAAGTAGAAAAAAATATCACCTTATCTCTGCACCATTTGTGATTTAGTATTTTGCCCAAGAAACAAAACAAATCAAAAAATCTAAATTTATGCATGTACCATGTATTATGGGGTAAATTATGATGAGAGAAGATCCCCTAGAGGAGGAAATGGCAACCCACTCAAGTATTTTTGCCTGGAAAATTCCATGGACAGACAAACATGCTGGGGTACAGTCCATGGGGTCACAAATAGTCTGACAAGACTGAGCACCACGCACTCATCAAGAGATCTAAAAATGTAAATGTCTCGAATAATGATGTGTTTGTTCCTTATAGACACACATATTTAGCCAGTATATCTGGTTATATGGTGGTGATGTGTAAATGCTACCAACTGCATAGAAATGCTGGTTATGCATGTATATTCAGGGATGATTTCCTTTAGGATTGACTGGTTTGATCTCCTTGCAGTCCAATGAACTCTCAAGCGTCTCCTCCAGTACCAGAGTTCAAAACCATCAATTCTTTGGTGCTCACCCTTCTTTATGGTTCAAATCTCATATCTGCCCATGACTACTGACATGTTAGCTATTACTACCCTTGTTCTTATTATGATTATGGGTTGAGCTCTGTATACTGTCATTAATTACTGTATACTTCTCACTGACTTTCTATAGAAAAATAAGTTTCCTTCATTTCAAAATGAGAAAATTGAGGGGTAAAGAAATCAAATGTTTTACTCAGATACATATAGCAAATAAATAAAAGAACTATGATCTGAAGCTGAGTCCAAATTATTTCCAAGCCTTTTATACTAAATTCTCTGATTAACTGGTTATTATTACAAATGTCAATATTCAAAGCTCTTTAAATAATTTTTTAAATTTGTATGATCGTGTGTCCTTTACAGCATTTAAAAATATACATATTCATTTGAGGTGTAGGATATATAAGTACAGTTGTTGCCTCATTTAATCATCACACTCACAACCATAACTTATGAACCTGGTGTTGTAATTTCATTTTGTAGATGTGGAATGGATGCTTGGATGAATTGACTTTCCCAAAGTTAAATGGCTTTAGCTGTAAATGAAAATATCAAAAAAAGCTGAAAGTTAGTTTCTTGTTGTCAAACACTTTACTGAAACTTTCCATAAATGAACTCATGTTACATTCCTAATGAACTTTGTCAAGGATGATTCATATTTTACAGAGAAAAAAAAAACAAGAGTCAAGACTCAAATCTGGATTTGCTTAATGGCAATGCCCTTGCTTTCACAGTCTTGTAGAATCACTTCCTGCTTAAGTCTTTGAACAAGTGTTCAGTTGAGACTCAGGAAGTCCTGCAGCCTAGGCCAGAGGTGAGCTTATTCTTGCTTCCCAGGTAACTCAGTGGTAAAGAATCCGCCTTCCAAAGCAGGAATCATAGGAGACATGGGTTGGAACCCTGGATCGGGAAGATCCCCTGGAGTAGGCCCATTCGTGTGTTCTTGCCTGGGAAAACCCGTGGGCAGAGGAGCCTGGCAAGCTACAGTCCCCCCCACAGTGCTGCAAGTAGTCAGACATGACTGAGCGAAAGAGCACGTATGCACACTTCCTGTTTATGTCTTTGAACAAGTGTTCATTTGAGACTCAGAAAGTCCTGCAACATCACCCAGAGGTGAGCTGATTCTTGCTTGGAAAATTTTAGGAACAGGTATTAACCTCCAGCTTCTTAAGTCGTAAACTAACTTCAGTGTGGTCCCCGTAGAAAGTCTGATATAGAGCATCTCTCCCTGTTAATGGGCCTTCCAAGAAGAGTCAATTGTCGATGGCTTGCAAAGTACTTAAATGAATTAACTTGCTGTGTGAACTTATTTTCTAATGTCAAGGTGTCCTGGAGGAGGAAATGAGGTAGAAAATGATAATGCTTAACCCTTCCATAAAAGCTGTCATGGTGACATGGGATCCTATCTTAGAGAAATGGTTTGAAGATCAGGGTTTAGAGATTAAGTAAGATAGTGCCACTTACTGTTCATTCTATGAAAATAAGAGGTGATAGATAAGTTTTTACGGGCAAGGGAGAGAAATCAAGAAGAGAGAGGAAAAAAAAACTTTGCTATATAATTGAAGCATATCAGGATGAATCCTTTTAAGGAAGGGACTTCTTAAATTGGTGAACACTGGCATTAAAAGGCTGGCTGCAATCTAAGACCTTTAGTAGGATCATTAATTTTATATTTCATGTTTTCTACTTGACTTATTCATTTTATAAAATTTGCTTAGGCACCATTTAAATGTTAAAAATATTAAAAAATACTGATGGGACTTTATTAGTTAAAATGTTGGAATCATAATGGCCTCTCTGTGTTTTCTTCCCTCTTGTACTAAAATGAAGTCGTTTTTCAGATAAACATCAAAATGGTAAATTACAGTCTCTTTTTTTAGAAGCCTTTTCTCTAACTTCTCTGTGTACCCTGCCTCAATTTCTATTAAATCAAGTCCACTTTCTCTAAAGGCAGAGTTTGCTAAAAGCACTCAGAGCAGGACCAACTTATAAAATGAAAGGAACTATTCATTACGTTCAAGTGTAAGTTTGAATAGCATTCAGAAAATGCACTAAATTGGGGTGAAAAGTCAACATACACACAGCTAACAGCTCATCTTCACGTTAGCAAAAAAGACTTTATGTTCTTTTTGGTGGGGGGTGCATGCCACCAGTTCTCTCTCAAGTGTAATGAATCATGTGTATCCAAGTAGACTTTAAAATTCAAGTAAGACAGTCTTAGAAAAACAAGTATAACACACTTTATAGGAACATTGACATATTATGTGGTGGTAAGCATACAAATCAAAAGGCAAAAAATGTTAAAGAACTAAATAGGAACTCAAAACCCATAGAAGTATCTGTTTTGAAGCAAATTCATTATGTACTGTCAATACGTTATAGCCATCCCATATATAGAAACCTTCAAGTTGCAAACTCTACAGAATGACAACGTGGAGCTCACTGCTGCTGCTGCTGCTGCTGCTGCTGCTAAGTCGCTTCAGTCACGTCCAACTCTGTAGGACCACATAGATGGCAGCCCACCAGGCTCCGCAGTCCCTGGGATTCTCTAGGCAAGAACACTGGAGTGGGTTGCCATTTCCTTCTCCAATGCATGAAAGTGAAAAGTGAAAGTGAAAAGTGAAAGTGAAGTCATTCAGTCGTATCTGACTCTTAGCGATCCCAAGGACTGTAGCCCACCACGCTCCTCTGTCCATGGGATTTTCCAGGCAAGAGTACTGGAGTGGGCTGCCGTTTCCTTCTCCAGGGTAGTTCCTGGAGAAAAATATCCTCAAAACCAGCTCTCCTGCATTTTAGGCAGATTCCTTACCGACTGAGCCACGAGGGAAGACCATGTCAATGTTTAAGACATCAGTTCAGTTCAGTCGCTCAGTCATGTCTGACTCTTCACAACCCCATGAATCGCAGCACACCAGGTCTCCCTTTCCATCACCAACTCCCGGAGTTCACTCAGACTCATGTCCATCGAATCAGTGATGCCATCTAGCCATCTCATACTCTGTCATCCCCTTCTCCTCCTGCCCCCAATCCCTCCCAGCATGAGTCTTTTCCAATGAGTCAACTCTTCTCATGAGGTGGGCAAAGTATTGGAGTTTCAGCTTTAGCATCAGTCCTTCCAATGAACACCCAGGACTGATCTCCTTCAGAATGGACTGGTTGGATCTCCTTGCAGTCCAAGGGACTCTCAAGAGTCTTCTCCAACACCACAGTTCAAAAGCATCAGTTCTTTGGCGCTCAGCTTTCTTCACAGTCCAACTCTCACATCCATACATGACCACAGGCAAAACCATAGCCTTGACTAAACGGACCTTTGTTGACAAAGTAATGTCTCTGCTTTTGAATATGCTGTCTAGGTTGGTCATAACTTTCTTTCCAAGGAGTAAGTGTCTTTTAATTTCATGGCTGCAATCACCATCTGCAGTAGTTACATTTAGAAAAAAAATATGCAGTGTTTAATGGGACCTATTTATATTTGTTTGTTGTTTATATGAAATTCAAATTTGATGGGATATCATGTATTTATGAAGTAAAGTGAAAGTCACTCAGTGGGCGTCCGACTTTTTGCAACCCCATGGCCTATACAGTCCTTGGAATTCTCCAGGCCAGAATACTGGAGTGGGGAGCCTTTCCCTTCTCCAGCGGATCTTCCCAACTGAGGGATTGAACCCAGGTCTCCTGCGCTGGCAGGCAGATTCTTTAGCACCAGCGCCACCTGGGAAGTCCAATTTTGTTGGACTAGGAATAAATTGGACTTACCAACATGCTCTCAGAATGGAACTCATTCACATATAGGAGACTTACTATAGAAGGAAACCGAGTCAACGTCAATTTTGAGCAGTTTCTTGGAGGGAGAGGGAGAGCAGACGTTTTGAGTGTGTTTTTGAGCCCAAGGAACATGTTCATGTGCCCACTATTGTCCTCCCTTCCGATGCCAGTTGTATTTCTGATGTCTCTGGGCTGTGCAGTATTCCATGTGTGCATGATTATAGATGCATCTCAGCTGTTTTCTGCATCATGGAGATGACAAGAGACATCATCTCCAATTGCTCTAACCCTTGAGCTTTGAGGAAATCAAACCAGTCAATTCTAATGGAAATCAACCCTGAATATCAGTTCCTTCCAAAGAACTGATGCTGAAGTTGAAGCTCCAATACTTTGGCCACCTGGTGCAAAGAGCAAATCATTGGAAAAGACCTTGATGCTGGGAAAGATTGAAGGCAAAAGGAGAAGGAGGCAGCAGAGGACAAGATGGGTAGACAGCATCACCAACTTGGTGGACACGAATCTGAGCAAACTTCAGGAGATAGCGAAGGACAAAGAAGCCTGGCATGCTGCAGTCTATGGGGTTGCAAAAGAATCGGGCATGACTGAGCAACTGAACAACAGCAAACAGCTAGTATAAGCACATTTCTCTGTACTAGCTCTGATTGCAACTCGTCCCTCCCTCTTGGTAAAGTACATCAGAATGAAAATGAAGTGATAATTTGGTAAGGATAACCACACATTTACTGGAAATATTTTAAAATGTTAGAAGGAGGTTGATTCTTAGTAAAAATAATTTATTGTTACTGCAATAAGATTGTGGCTCACTCATATGCCAGGCCATGGAAGTTGTGACCAGAGAACTGATTTAAGGACACAAGAAAGATAAAGGCTGTCAATGTCCCCTTATCCCTGCCTTCAGATGAAAACCTTAACTCTAGACTTGAATAAGGGTTAGTCTTTGACTGATAAAGGGATCCTGGCTTTAAGATAATCTACAACTCAAACAAATTTGGTATAAAGAGCCATGTGTTAACACTAATTTGCATTCATCCTTATGGATAAAAGTCAACATCCATAGGTCATAATAGAAAATTTTTAAACATTCATTATTTTTTCTTAAGAAAAAGTGGACTACAAGTGTCATGATAACAAGGAAGAAAATATTTATCGAATGGTCTTCCTGCTCCAATCAAACCATAATCTGGGAAGAGCTGATTGTTTCATTAAGCATCTCCTTAAAAGAAAGTCTGCACAGACTTAGAGAACAAACTTATGCTTACTGGTGGTGGTGGGGGGGTGGTGGTTGGGGGAAGTGATAGCTATGGAGTTTGGGGTGGACATATACACACTGCTATATTTAAAATGGATAACCAACAAGCACCTACTGTAGAGCACAGGGAACTCTGATCAGTGTCATGTGGCAGCCTGGATGGAAGGGGAGTTAGGGGGAGAATGGATGGCTGTATATGTCTGGCTGAGTTCCTTTGCTGCTCACCTGGAACTATCTCAACATTGTAAATTAGCTGTATTCCAGTACAAAATAAAAAGTTTAAAATTTCAAAAACAGAACAAAAAGAAAATAAAAGAAAGACAGACTGTGCCAGAGCAGAGCCAAATCACCAGGAAGATGGAGGAATTTAAGATAGGAAAGTGTAGCAAATAAATCTAGGCAGCAGAAATAACATATTTTAATATTAAGTGTCTATGGAAAAGTTTAATTTTATGCTGACTTGTTTTTATATATATATATATATATATATATATATATATATATGTATATTTATATGATCAAGGTCTTCAGGATAGAACACTATTGAATTTCCCAGTGCAATTAATATAATATTACAGATTACTTCTAAGAAGGTCATAAATTTTGGAAATACTTAAAAGCAGCTTATTTTTCATTCATGATTTATTATTTGAAAAGTTATTCACATAATATATCTAAGGAAAAAAGCATCTCCAAGATTTAAACAAAGATTTTTGATAACTGAGTAAGACTATTTCAGTCGTTGGTATGAAGACACAGCTCTTTAAAATATGTCAGACATATTTTGGTTTATAAAGAGCTACCATGTTTTGGGGCTTCCCTGATAGCTCGGTTGGTAAAGAACCCACCTGCAATGCAGGAGACCCGGGTTCAATTCCTGTGTTGGGAAGATCCGCTGGAGAAGGGAAAGGCTACCCACTCCAGTATTCTGGCCTGGAGAATCTGATGGACTGTATAGATCATGGGATCTCAAAGAGTTGGACACGACTGAGCAACTTTCATGTCTACCTTGTGTTTTATTTGCATTAAAATATTTAAGCATATGACTATTTTCAGGGACATAGTTTTTACACAATGTTCTGATGGACAGGCACAATTATAGCTTAGCCCCTAGGTAAACTATTATTCACCTGCTACTCACCCTAGGTTATTATTCACAGCCTTTATTGACTGAAAGCTTACAGTTTTTTTCTCTCCTAGTTCTCAGTAGTATAGTAAATAAATGGAAATCCCTTCTTTGCCCCATGATTTCCTTCTGTTTTATAATCTCATGGCTATGAAGCTTTCAAGTATAAAAAGGATCTATTTCTTTAGTAGCTATTGTACTATTTATGACCATTCATTCACTATTCAACTCTGAAAATACTGAATTTAAGGTCAACTCATTTGCTATTAATAGACTGGTTTTGACAAAACTGATTCGTATGTTCTGACAACTATTTCCATAAAATATATGAAGAGGTATTTCATTGTGTGTAAGTTTTTGGTTGTTTTGTATTTTTTGCTTTGTTTTTATTAATAGCAGACATCTTGAAAGAAATTGGAAAATGCAATGTTTGAGGAAATAAAATTTTAAATCAGAGAAAAGTCAAATATTTATAATTTAAATTATTCAGAATTATCTTTCCAAATGGATTAGGTTTATTTTAAATAAAATAAAAATAAAAACTTTAACCAGTTCTTTCCAATCACTTTTGTTTGTGGACAAACTTACAGGTAAATTTGTTACCTGGAACATTTTTTCTTTACCAAAAATTATATATATATATATATATATATATATAGATAAGAATCACACAGATAAGAATGAGACTAAATATTCTATTAATTTATCCATTAAAGCTAATAGCTATGAAGATTGGAATTTCTTAAAAACTTTTAAAATGAAATTAAAAAAATTTTTTTTGCTTTTCTGTACAGGCTAATTTTGCCTTTTCTAGGGCTTCCCTGATGGTTCAGTTGGTAAAGAATCCGCCTGCAATGCGGGAGATCAGGGTTTGATCCCTGGGTTGGGAAGATCCCCTGGAGAAGGAAAAAGCTAGCTACTAGAGTATTCTGGCCCGGGGAATTCCACAGACATATAGTCCCTGGGGTCACAAAGAGTCTGACACGACTGAGCGACTTTCACTTCCAACACTGCTTTTAAGATCAGTTTTCAACCCTGCTCTTCATTTACATTTGCTCACTAAAGCCACAGGTCCCCAGATGGCAGTTCCTTCATGTACATCACTTTTAGAGAAATTCCATGCCCTTTAAAGCTGCACATGATACATATCTAACTCCTTCCCATTAATTTCTTTTCAAATGAATAACTGAAGGCAGAGTATCATTTCATAACTGTATTTATAACTTATTTTTATGTAAGTCTTGGAGTTCTTCAATCTCAACCCATGTGTTAATCTTTTCTAATTTCATAGTATTAGAACGTAGTTGCTGTGTTCTAGGGAGAAGGCAGTGGCACCCCACTCTAGTACTCTTGCCTGGAAAATCCCATGGATGGAGGAGCCTGGTGGGCTGCAGTCCATGGGGTCGCTATGAGTCGGACACGACTGAGCGACTTCACTTTTACTTTCCACTTTCATGCATTGGAGAAGGAAAGGGCAACCCACTCCAGTGCTCTTGCCTGGAGAATCCCATGGACGGAGAAGCCTGGTGGGCTGCAGTCCATGGGGTCGCAGAGTTGGACATGACTGAAGCGACTTAGCAGCAGCAGCTGTGTTCTAAGAAGCACAGGGTTGATATAAGTTCCCTTGAGCTGACAGTGGGATCTGCACAGGCATGGAAGTATAGATTTGTGAATGAACAGATAAAGAAATGGGTGAAACTGTTTGGATTTAACCAGAGAAATTTTATTTACACAGAAAACAGAAATGATCTTCTAAAAGTGATCTTAAAGAAGGTTTAATCTAGTTCACAGTGAAATCTCTTAAATCGAAATCAGATTTCTATCTCAATGACCGTTTGTCTCCTTGGTTTGCTGTTCTTTGAAATGTCAGATCAAATTTCTTAGAAGGTGTTTGTTTGTTTGCTGTGAGTCAAAGTGCTTTTCCTGAGTGCCCTTTGTCAATATCTTGTTTTGGCGGACAGCTGTACCCCCTTATCTGGGGGGGCATGTTGCCTAAGACCCCCCGTGGATGACTGAAGCCAGAGATAGCACCAAACCCTATATATACTATGCCTTTTTCCTATACATACATATCTAGGATAAATTTATAAATTGTGCACTGTAAGAAATTAATACTAAGAACCAATTATAAAACAGAGCAATTTTAACAATATACTGTAATTAAAGTTATATGAATGCAAACTATATTACTGTCCAAATTTACAGCTTTGTTCATCTTAACTAACCCTCATCAAGCACTGTGGCAATAAATTTTGCAGTTTGAATGGGATAGCAAAACAAGCACAAAGTTTTTTTCCTTCTTCACAATTTCATAGATATAAGTTTTATTCTTACTGTAGATCTTAGCATTAGCAACCACAATATACCTTTTTTTTTTTCCCTTTGGGTAGTCTAGGACTTTCACCTCTTTACTTACAATAAGCACTTTATGGCTTCTCATTGGCATATCTGAATTGCCAGCATCACTGCTCTTGCCCTTTGGGGCCATTATTAGGTAAAATAAGGGTCCCTTGAACACGAGCATTGCAACATTTAATCTGATGATTCAGCAGCTACTAAGCTACTACTAGTAAGGATGTGCTGGATAAAGAGATGTTTGACATTCTAGGCAGAAGGGAGCAGATCAAGTGGGATTTGATCACCTTACTTAGAATGGCTTACAATTTTAAATTTATGAATTATTTCTTGAATTTTTCATTTAATATTTTCAAATTGCAGTTGACTATGAGTAACTGAAATTGCAGAAAGTGATATTATGGGTTGGTGGAGGGGGGGGTGGTGGTCGGTGTGATTGTACTTGCTTAATTCCAAGTATCTAAACCTATATTCTAATCACCATATGTTATCTTAACTGTCAAATGTATTATTGATTTTTGAAAAATATCTTGCCTGAGGAATGACTCCCATTCTTCACTTTGATAGAAATAAAACATTTTTTTCCGCTAAAATAACAAGATCTGACATATTAATCGTATCTTTAAGTATCAACTAATACAAATAATAATTTGAACCCTGAACTGCTTCTGCGTAATTATAAAATTAAACATAAATTTTGGAAAGTAAAATAATATTAGTTTTTATTTTTAAAATCCCATTTACTTGCTACAGTGGTGGAAATAAAGTCACTCAAATGCAAGAAGAACCAGTCTTTAAGTGAATACAGCTTCTGAATCTGAAAAGCCAGGTTCCAATCCAGTATCACTGTTTTATCATCAGTATGACCTCAATCAAGTTACTTGACTTCAACTCATTAATCTCTAAAACAGTCTGAAAATTTTCTTCCTCTGAGGTTGTGAAAATCAAGTGGAATAATGGAGCACAATCTCTGTCTGGAGTTAGAATAAATGAAGAACATGAAAAATATTTTTATAAGACAGTATTTGACAAGAACCAGAGTTAAAATGTAAATATATCATGGGTAACATTAACAGTCATGAACATGGTAAACTGTATTTGTTTAGCATGGTTCCACCTTGGAACACAGACGTACTGAGGACAGAAGCTGTTGATTTTTGATAGTATCCTTGAGGGTCGGTGAAGGGAGGACAAATAAGCCCCATGAGTTATTTGACTTGAGGTCTTGTCAGGAGACCCCCCTTGCATTTCTGGAACCTGAAAAGGAGACACACAGATTTCAACAACTTCTCCTGTGGGATATTGCAGTTTGGTGAGGGCAGGCCTACCGTGACATAGTCATACACTAATATACTTCATTAAAAAGGGTCACCCCCAAGGTAAAACTTTGAATGGTAGAGAGAATAAATCTAAGATTATCATCAATAGTAAAAAAAAAAAAAAAAGGAACAGGTATCCTATAGAAACATGATTCTTACAGAAAAGGAACACTCACTCCATAAAAAGCATGTCTTGCCCCATTAAAGACTATATTGATTTGTTGTTATTTAGTCGCTACATCGTGTCCAACTCTTTTGAGATCCCGTGGACTGTAGCTCACCAGGATTCTCTGTCCTTGAGATTTCCCAGGCATGAATACTGGAGTGGATTTTGTTTCTTTCTCCAGGGGATCTTCCTGACCGAGGGATCAAACCCAGGCCTTCTACACTAGCAGACGAGTTATTTACCACTGAGCCATGTGGGAAGCCCGTACTTAAAGCCAAATCAGATGTTAGTTCATTAACGGTAGTAGGACACACTTCAAATATTTTTCAAAGGGCTAATATGAACTGCCATACAACCCAGCAATCCCACTGCTGGGCATACACACCGAGGAAACCAGAATTGAAAGAGACACGTGTACCCCAATGTTCATCACAGCACTGTTTACAAAAACTAGGACATGGAAGCAGCCTAGATGTCCATCAGCAGATGAATGGATAAGAAAGCTGTGGTACATATACACAATGGAAGAATACTCAGGTATTAAAAAAGAACACATCTGAATCAGTTCTAATGAGGTGGAAGAAACTGGAGCCTATTATACAGAGTGAAATAAGTCAGAAAGAAAAACACCAATATACTATACTAACGCTTATATATGGAATTTAGAAAGATGGGAACAATGACCCTATATGCGAGACAGCAAAAGAGACACAGATATAAAGAACAGACTTTTGGGCTCTGTGGGAGAAGGCGAGGGTGGGATGATTTGAGAGAATAGCATTGAATCATGTATATTATCATATGTGAAATAGATCGCCAGTCCAGGTTCAATGCATGAGACAGGGTGCTCAGGGCTGGTGCACTGGGATGACCCTGAGGGATGGGATGGGGAGGGAGGTGGGAGGGGGGGTTAGGATGGGGAACACGTGTACACCCATGGCTGATTCATGTCAGTGTATGGCAAAAACCACCACAATATTGTAAAGTAATTAGCCTCCAATTAAAATAAATACATTGATTTACAAAAAAAGGGCTGCTGCTGGTGCTGCTGCTAAGTTGCTTCAGTCGAGTCTGATTCTGTGCGACCCCATAGACGGCAGCCCACCAGGCTCCGCCATCCCTGGGATTCTCCAGGCAAGAACACTGGAGTGGGTTGCCATTTCCTTCTCCAATGCATTAAAGTGAAAAGTGAAAGTGAAGTCGCTCAGTCGTGTCCGACTCCTAGCGACCCCATGGACTGCAGCCCACCAGGCTCCTCCATCCATGGGATTGATTTTCCAGGCAACAGTACTGGAGTGGGGTTCCATTGCCTTCTCTGCCAAAAAAGGCTAATATGTATTAAAATATGGTAGCCTTTTTCATCTTTATGGCTTCTTTAATTACTCTTTTTTAATTGAATGTGTCTAAGATGTATTGCATGAATGATGCTGTGAGATACTCCACTCCAAACGGATGCTGTTTCACACAGAGATAGTCATGATCACCAACTGACTATAAAAGCTCAGAGGACACTTGAAAGAGCACAGAATTGCTTTTCCATTTTAGGAAAAATTTAGTAGGATTGTGGAATATTTTTTGCTAAATCAATGTCAAATCCACACCTCACATCATATGAAAACAGCACCCACTCTAAAAACATAGGCTTTGTATAAGGCAGGTTTTATGTATTCGATTCACTACTTTTTTCAAGATTGAACCAATACAAACAGAACTTCATGAACAAAACTCACTTTTTTCATAATGCAAAATATCTCATAGAGTTTTTTGCTTTGATAATTTGTTGAAATCATAATATTTTCTATTTGGATTAAATAAAATATACTATTATTTTAATTTCATCTAAGTTTTTTTAAATACAGATATTAGAAAGTTTAAAATTAAGCAAATTCTTATTTGTTGAATATCTTTTTACGTGAATGTGTGTGGAAGTCTTATCAAATTCCTTTTCTCTTTTATGACCTAATCTTTCTTGCATTAATCAGTTAATGTGCTGTTACATGGATAGAGTGTTCTAAGGGTCAGCCATCCTTACTCTTGAATGCCTCGACCCAACATAATCATATGTTTTTAATCTATAACACAGGATTGGTCCAATAATATTTTACTTACATCTAAATGACTGCCAACTGATATGACTAGTGTGTAACTTTTCCCTCTTGTTCTGTCCTTCCTGGGTATTGGTGTGAAGGTAACACTAGCCCAATACAGTGAAAAGCTAGCCTGACAAATCTTATGAATAGATATTTTGCTCAAGATAAAATTTGTTAAGTGATCATAGAATCATTAATATTTTCTAATTTTACTTGTATCAGTTTTGATAATGTAAACTCTTGTAGTTAGCATTTTTTTCTTCTACATTATTTAAGTGACTTGTCCTTTCAAGAATTTCTCAATCTAGAATTAGCTAATATCCTATAACAAATCATAATGGAAAATAATTTATGTAAAAGTTAATGTGTATTTATGTATAACTGAATCAATTTGCTGTACAGCAGTAATTAACACATTGTAAATCAGTTATACTACAATATAATAAAATATGTTTAAATAATTTTAGTATGTGACTTTTTGCTAGAAAAATTTTCTCTTTAACACCTTCTATGAATAACAATGGAAAAGAAATGCAAAAAAGCAAAATGGCTGTCTGCGGAGGCCTTACAAATAGCTGTGAAAAGAAGAGAAGCGAAAAACAAATGAGAAAAGGAAAGATATAAACATCTGAATGCAGAGTTCCAAAGAATAGCAAGAAGAGATAAGAAAGCCTTCTTCAGCGATCAATGCAAAGAAATAGAGGAAAACAACAGAATGGGAAAGACTAGGGATCTCTTCAAGAAAATCAGAGACACCAAAGGAATATTTCATGCAAAGATGGGCTCGATAAAGGACAGAAACGGTATGGACCTAACAGAAGCAGAAGATATTAAGAAGAGATGGCAAGAATACACAGAAGAACTGTACAAAAAAGATCTTCACGACCCAGATAATCACGATGGTGTGATCACTGACCTAGAGCCAGACATCCTGGAATGTGAAGTCAAGTGGGCCTTAGAAAGCATCACTACGAACAAAGCTAGTGGAGGTGATGGAATTCCAGTGGAGATATTTCAAATCCTGAAAGATGATGCTGTGAAAGTGCTACACTCAATATGCCAGCAAATTTGGAAAACTCAGCAGTGGCCACAGGACTGGCAAAGGTCAGTTTTCATTCCAATCCCAAAGAAAGGCAATGCCAAAGAATGCTCAAACTACCAGACAATTGCACTCATCTCACACGCTAGTGAAGTAATGCTCAAAATTCTCCAAGCCAGGCTTCAGCAATACATGAACCGTGAACTTCCAGATGTTCAAGCTGGTTTTAGAAAAGGCAGAGGAACCAGAGATCAAATTGCCAACATCCACTGGATCATGGAAAAAGCAAGAGAGTTCCAGAAAAGCATCCATTTCTGCTTTATTGACTATGCCAAAGCCTTTGACTGTGTGGATCACAATAAACTGTGCAAAATTCTGAAAGAGATGGGAATACCAGACACCTGACCTGCCTCTTGAGAAATCTGTATGCAGGTCAGGAAGCAACAGTTAGAACTGGACATGGAACAACAGACTGGTTCCAAACAGAAAAGGAGTTCTTCAAGGCTGTATATTGTCACCCTGTTTATTTAACTTCTATGCAGAGTACCTCATGAGAAGGTACTCTTCTGATACTCATCTGGTACTCTGATGAATAACAATTAAACTAAACTTTCAAATTCTTTTGTTTTTGTTATTTTTCAATTGTATTTTTTAGTATGTGTCATTAAATCTTCAGTTCAGTTCAGTTCAGTCGCTCAGTCGTGTCCGACTCTTTGCGACCCTATGAATCTCAGCACGCCAGGCCTCCCTTTCCATCACCAACTCCCGGAGTTCACTCAAACTCATGTCCATCAAGTCAGTGATGCCATCCAGCCATCTCATCGTCTGTCGTCCCCTTCTCCTCCTGCCCCCAATCCCTCCCAGCATCAGAGTCTTTTCCAATGAGTCAACTCTTCGCATGAGGTGGCCAAAGTACTAGAGTTTCAGCTTTAGCATCATTCCTTCCAAAGAAATCCCAGGGCTCATGTCCTTCAGAATGGACTGGTTGGATCTCCTTGCAGTCCAAGGGACTCTCAAGAGTCTTCTCCAACACCACAGTTCAAAAGCATCAATTCTTCGGCACTCAGCCTTCTTTACAGTCCAACTCTCACATCCATACATGACCACAGGCAAAACCATAGCCTTGACTAGACGAACCTTTGTTGGCAAAGTAATGTCTCTGCTTTTGAATATGCTATCTAGGTTGGTCATAACTTTCCTTCCAAGGAGTAAGCGTCTTTTAATTTCATGGCTGCAGTCACCATCTGCAGTGATTTTGGAGCCCAAGAAAATAAAGTCTGACACTATTTCCACTGTTTCCCCATCTATTTGCCATGAAGTGATGGGACCAGATGCCATGATCTTCGTTTTCTGAATGTTGAACTTTAAGCCACCTTTTTCCCTCTCCTCTTTCACTTTTGTCAAGAGGCTTTTTAGTTCCTCTTCACTTTCTGCCATAAGGGTGGTGTCATTGATCATAATGTTGTGTATTTAAAATTTCTACCATATAAGATATCTTCGGAAGGACTGAAGCTGAAGCTCCAATACTTTGACCTGATGCAAACAGCCAACTCATTGGGAAAGCCCCTGATGCTGGGAAAGACTGAAGGCAAAAGGAGAAGAGGATGGGACAGGATGAGATAGGTGGATGGCATCACTGACTCAATGGACATGTCTGAGCAAACTCTGGGAGAAAGTGAAGGACAGGGAGGCCTGGCCTGCTGTAGTCCACGAGGTTACAGAGTCAGACGTGATTTAGAGACCGAACAACAACAACAAAAATATCTTAGTAAACTCCTCTTACTTATAATAATATCACTGTGGTTAGAGCTGTGGTGAATATTTTTTTTATATGCCTAAACAATACAGTCTTCACAAAGGTTCCCTGACCTCATTTTATCTTTATATTTCAGACAAACATTCTAATTCCCAGACTTGGTCATCATTGTATTTGCTATTATCTTATTAAGTCAGTGTCTAACATTGCCTTAATTTTTTTAATTGGTAGAGTGATTTGATTCCAACTTTTTTTACTAATATTAATATTGCATATATAATGTTTATATACAGCAATGGAAAAATCTACTATATATTTCTACTACTAATTCTCATATTTTTCCACTAACTTTTTTTCCTGTGGATATGTTCTCCTCCTGTATTTGCTGATGACTTATTACTGGAGAAATATCTGTGGTAGTTTTGTCAGTTTTTGTCGTGTTAAACATTTTTATGCTAATTGCTCTGCTCAACACTTCCTGGACCGTGCATGTATTATACATTCCACATCCAACTTCAAGTCTTGGATAATATATTTTTGAGAAGGGTATTTTATTTTATATCATCTTTTGTGCCTAGAACAGAAAAGACATGTTCCTCCTGATAAGTTGGCAGAACTTTCTTAGAGGCTAATTCATTAATTTATTCCATTGTATTTAGTGACCACCTCAATTTTCCTACTTTACGGGCTAAAGATTTTTCTGTATTTTGTTTGTTCCCCAAACCTTTGAATATTTAAACATCCTGAGAATGGCCAAACAGAGACCCATCTTAACACTCTTTTTTTACAGTTACCTTTTCATCTTTATCCTTTGGGAATTTTCCCCACTTTTTGTGTGTGCCATTTCAGTTAATCCTTTATAAGATCATGTATCACAGTTTACCCAGCATTTTCAGATGTTTTATTATTATATAAAACCTGTTTCTTTGCAAGAACTTTACTTTCCCGATCCTCATTCAGTTTACTCATTTAAAATCCAGCACCATGGCATCTGTTTTCTCTAACGCTTTCTAAAATGGCTCCCATGCTGATTAATTTTCCCTGTCAACCTGACTAGACTAACAGGTACCCAGGTATTTGGTCAGTCATGTCAAGATGTCACTGTAAGGATATTTTAAGATGAGATTAACATTTAAATCAATAAACTTTGAGAAAACAGATTATTCTCCAAGATGTGGGTCGACCTCATCTAATCACTTGAAGATCTTAAGAAAAACACTGATCTTCCCCAGAGAAAGATCAAATTCTGCCAGCAAACAGTAACATCTGTTCTTCCCTGGGTCTCTAGGCTCATGGTTTACCTCATCGATTTTGGACTTGCCAGCCTCCACAATAATGTAAGTCAGCTCCTTAAAATCATTCAGTCTCTCTGTGTACACACACACACACACACACACGGATACACCTGCCAATGCAGGAGATGAGGAAGATGCGGATTCGATCCCTGAGTTGGAAAGATCTCTTGGAGAAAGAAATGGCAACCCACTCCAGTAATCTTGCTTGGGAAATCCCATGGACAGAAGAGCCTGGCCCGCTACAGACCATGGGGTCACAAACAAATCAGACATGACTAAGCAACTGAGCACTCATGCAGATGTGTACAGTATATATGTCTATATGCACTGATTCAGCTTTCCTGCCTCAAATTTGTAAAATCATAAAGTGAATGTGGAAAATACCTATGACTCTATATGCTGTTTTAACAATATTTTTTAATCTCTCAGCATACTTCCTTAGGTCATAAAATTCCAGAGTTGAAGGTTGAATCAAACGTTCAGGCCACTTGTCTCAATTCCACCTCCTTGATTTTGAAGCACCGTATCTGCACTGCCCAAACTGCTTCATCTCTCAATTTTGCTGAATTTTTCCATTCTCATCAGCATACATATTTTCAACTAGACGGTGTTTATTACATTTTTTGAAAGGACTTCAATTGTCAAGCAAGGGAGGGTGGGGTGTTTCACCTAGTCCTATCTGATATGCTTACCACCAGATTGAAGTCTGTGTACAAAAATGTGGTCAAAAATCTAATCTAATTTGGCTAAATCTTCAAAAAGCTACTGAAAAAAGCATAGCGATGGTACTAATAACATAGAAAGTAAATATATTCTGTTCTCAAATACACGTCAGTGAATCACTGGATGCATTTTTCTGCATCCATTTTACTTTCCTTTGTTCAAAAATGCTCTCACTTGTACTTATGGCAATGGTATCCATATCTTTGGGATAGCTGTTAATGAATATGGAGTCTAACACAAGTTTGGGTCCCCTTTTAGTGTTAAATTTTGTGATAATCATAATGTATAAATGCCATTTTAATTTATTTTTAGGTGTAACTCTATTTTCCATGACAAATACGTGTATTATGTAAACCACAAAATATTAACTTGACTCATTTTTTTTCAGTTTTAAGATTTAAGCAATCTGACAGTTTTCCCTTAAACTGAGTAACATAAAAGGAAGATTTTTTTTGCAATAATTTAACTTTAGTAAATGGAAGCTTTTTTTGTTAATAATTTAACTTTCTTTCTTGTGCTTAAATTCTTACCTGTGATTCTTTTGTACCAAATGCTATTTATAAAGCTGGTGTATTGGTTACCATTAACAAGCTACAATGGTTAACTTTTTTCCCTAATTCATACCTGGGGGTTAAAGATTTCAAATTAAATTAGTCATGATCTAAAAGTAATTAAAAGTCATATCCATTTCCAAAGGTTGTCTCATCTTTCATTGCTGACTTCTTAAAGAAAATGGTAAATGCTCTAACAGCTTGGGTTAAATATCTTTTATAAAATCTGACAATTGTTTAGCTAAACCAAGTTCTTCCCCTGGCAATAATCAAACTCCATTTAGACTGTTTAAGCAGCTGAACTGCAGAGATAAATGTAGAAAGACCCCCACATGAGCTAACCTTGTCTTTAAAATGAACAGAGAAGAAATCCCAGGCAGGATTCATTATTTGTAAAATCATCTAATGCCAAGATTACTTATTTTCTAACTGGTTTTTATTTCTGCTGCATAAGAAAGAATCTTAATTTCTATTCCAAGAGTTACCCAACACCCTGTGATCTCTCCATGTTTCCACAAAGATTGAAAACAGGAAGAAATAAATAAAATCCAATATCACTTGATTGTTTCTTCCTTCTTGAAGAAGCACATGGATAAAAGTCATGGACATTGGTGTCAGTGAAACACTGAGGGAGAAAATCCTTCTCAATGTATGTGGTTAATTCCTTTGTGTGTGTGTGTGTGTGTGTGTGCTTCTTCCAAATACAGCAGAGCTTTACATTGTAATCCAGAGACGGGGAACAGTACATCATATTTGAAAACTAATTACAGGACAGTGGAGAGCTCTGTTTTTTCTCACTGTTTCTTTGTACCTGATGCATCTCCTATCAGGACGCTTCCATAAGCCTCTTATCCTTATTCATCAGAGAGCAGATAGAATTAAAACCACAATCACAGAAAACTAATCAAACTGGTCACATAGACCACAGCCTTGTCTAAATCAGTGAAACTATGAGCCATGCCATGTGGGGTCACCATAGATGGACAGGTCATGGTGGAGAGTTCTGACAAAATGTGGTCCACTGGAGAAGGGAATGGCAAACCACTTCAGTATTCCTGCCTTGAGAACCCCATGAACAGTATGAAAAGACAAAAAGATAGGACACTGAAAGATGAACTCCCCAGATGGGTAGGTGCCCAATATACTACTGGAGATCGGTGGACAAATAACTCCAGAAAGACTGAAGAGACAGAGCCAAAGTTAAAACAACGCCCACTTGTGGATGTGACTGGTGACAGAAGCAAGGTCCGATGCTGTAAAGAGCAATATTGCATAGGAACCTGGAAAGTTAGGTCCATAACCTCAGAAATGCAGATGACACCACCCTTACGGCAGGAAGCAAAGAAGAGTTAAAGAGCCTTTTGATGAAAGTGAAAGAGGAGAGTCAAAAAGTTGGCTTAAAACTCACTTTCAGAAAACTAAGTTCATAGCATCCGGCCCCATCACTTCATGGCAAATAAATGGGGAAACAGTGGAAACAGTGTCAGACTTTATTTTTGGGGCTCCGAAATCAGTGCAGATGGTGACCGCAGCCATGAAATTAAAAGACACTTGCTCCTTGGAAGAAAATCTATGACCAACCTAGACAGCATATTCAAAAGCAGAGGCAACAAATGTCCGTCTAGTCAAAGCCATGGTTTTTCCAGTAGTCATGTATGGATGTGAGTGTTGAACTATAAAGAAAGCTGAGCACCAAAGAATAGATGCTTTTGAACTGTGTTGTTAGAGAAGACTCTTGAGAGTTCTGTGGACTGCAAGGAGCTACAACCAATCCATCCGAAAAGAAATCAGTCCTGAATATTTATTGGAAGGACTGATGCTGAAGCTGAAACTCTAATACTTTGGCCACCTGATAGGAAGAACTGACTCACTGGAAAAGACCCTGATGCTGGGCAAGATTGAAGGCAGGAGGAGAAGGAGATGACAGAGGATGAGATGGTTGGCTGGCATTACTGACTTGATGGGCATGAGTTTGAGGAAGCTCTGGGAGTTGGTGATAGACAGGGAAGTCTGGCTTGCTGCAGTCCATGGAATCACAAAGAGTCGGACATGACGAGCAACTGAACTGAACTGAGCTCTAAGAATTTGTCAAATTTTCACTGACTCTACACAGCCCAGAATAGTTGATCCTTCTTTTCCTTGAAGGGATTTAGTGAATCCTAAAGTTTTATTTTAAAATATAATTTGGAGATAGCCAGTTATGTTTATCAATTCAAACTTATCTATGAAATATTTGTCCTGGGCTTCATTTTAAGAGTATCCTACATATGCAATTTAACATTGCACCTTCTTAAGATTGTAAAGAATCATAAGATGTCAGAGCACAAAGAGACCACAGTGAATTATTTAATTTCAACTCCTAAAATGAAGGAGTCAGGGCTAGGCAACAGAAGAGTTGGGATAAAGCAGGATAGGCCTTCAAAAAACTATCCTTGAATGAACCAACATATGACCTTGTAAATGAAACTTAATGCCCCTGATTTAGAGTCTGTGTGTGTGTGAAAGTTATTCAGTTGTGTCCTATTCTTTACAACCCCATGGACTGTAGCCCACCAAGCTCCTCTGTCTATAGAATTCTCCTGGCAAGAATACTGGAGTGGGTAGCCATTCCCTTCTCCAGGGGATCTTCTTGACCCAGGCACCAAACCTGGGTCTCCTGCTGCCGTTGCTGCTGCTGCTGCTGCTGCTGCTGCTAAGTCGCTTCAGTTGTGTCCGATTCTGTGCGACCCCATAGACTGCAGCCCACCAGGCTCCCCCATCCCTGGGATTCTCCAGGCAAGAACACTGAGGTGGGTTGCCATTTTCTTCTCCAATGCATGAAAGTGAAAAGTGAAAGTGAAGTCGCTCAGTCGTGTCTGACTCTTTGTGACCCCATGAACTGCAGCCTACCAGGCCCCTCCGTCCATAGGATTCTCCAGGCAAGAGTATATTATATACTGGCTTCCTTTGTTTTCTATATCTTAATTTCCCTTCTATAGAGGTCATGTTCATTTCAACCTTCATTCTTCAGCAGAAAATGATCATTAAGAAACGTTGAATTAAAATCTATAAATTGATTATAGTCAACAAATTAAGCTTCTAAAGTATATTTAATGTACTGATTTTTAAAAAATATTTTAATATTTACCTCTTCATTGCTAGTGTGTGCTAGAAATATAGATATCTTTGGTGGAAATACTGATTTTGCTTGTTCACATGTCCTTTCATTTTTGAAAGCCTTTTCTTAAAGCAGCATAATTTTCACTACTGTTTCTAATACGAGATCATATAGAAAAAATATTTATATGCATTTTTGAAATTTTATAACACATATTTTCCAAATGTCACATCTACAGTCTATTAAAAAAACAAACAAACAAACAAACAGGAAGAGGTGTTTTATTTTGGAAGAGGTAGGGCCTATTATTTAAAGACAGCATAGAACTACTACTGTCTGAGGAGCTTTCTCTTCAAACGAACATTAACCAATGCCTTATGTCTTATGTCTCATCATTTTAAAGTCTTATTTTAAAGTGTTTTGCTTATTAAAGTTCAGATGAAATGCAGGTAAGTGTACTACACCCATTAATACACATTGATATCACTCCAAATAGTTTTAATGCTACTAGTCAAGCTACTCTCATCATTTACTGAAAACATATAAGCAGGCACTGGTCATAGTGCTTTATATGTGATAACATATTTAATCATCACAGATATCGTATTTAATCATACATCCTAGGAAGCAAGTATTACTTTTATCTCAACTCTCCAGATGAAGAAATTTGAGCCCCAGAGAGATTAAGTAAACTTGCCAGATGTCACACAGCTGCCTAGACGAAGAGTTAAGATTCAAATCTTGGCAGTTTGGTGCAGCTCTCTTATCATTGTGTTAGGTAGAATTTGATCTGCAAGGTAGAATCACTATGAGGGAATACAGTTTAAAGAACACATTATAATAACTAGCCTTTATTATGTTATGGAAACCAGTTAAACAGTCTATGCTATGGTTGTGACTTCTGCAACTAGTATTGGATCTGAAATCAAGACGCCCAAGAGGAGGAAGGCACAGTGGAAGGGGATTAAAGGAGAGAAAGGCAAAACTGCAACCCAAGTCTGCCTCTCTGCCTCCAGCCTTCCAGGTGAGCATGTCTCACACAATTACCAGGTGTCCTTCATAAGGAGCTGTAGGCACATGCTTATCCAGGAGTTGGAAGACTGAGGGAAGACATCAGAGTTCTCAGAGAACCAACAGGATAGAAATAGATACAGCTAAAGAAATATATTTATTATAGGGGTTGACTCGTGTGATTACAGAGACAGACAAGTCTAGGATCTGTGTTTGCAAGGTGGAGAACAAGGGAAGCCAGAGGGCTAATTCAGTCCCAGTCTGAAGGCCTGAGAACTAGAGAACCAAGGGTGTGTGTCTAAGGCCAAGTTCAAAGGCTTAAGAATGAGGGTGGGGAGGTGATGGTGTAAGTCTTAGTCAAGTCTGAAGGCCTGAGAACTGAGAAACCAATGTCTGAGGGCAGGAGAAGACAGGTATCTCAACTCAAGCAAAAGAGCAATTTCTCCCTTCCTCTGCTTTTGTTCTATCTGAGCCCTCAATGGACCAGATGAGGCACCCCTGCATTGCTGAGGGTGATCTTTACTCATTCTATCAATTCAAATGTTTGTTTTCATCCAACCTTCAAAGCCTGACACAAACTAGCTTCAGCTTGTTGTCATTTCTTTGATCTCATCCTCTTAACTACTGTCTTCCCTGACTTCCTTTTTTTTTTCTCCCGCATATTGTTGTTGTGGCTGGTCAGTTGCTAAGCTGTGTCCAACTCTTTGTGACTCACGGGCTGTAGCACCCAGGCTTCCCTGTCCTTCACTAACTCCTGGAATTTGCTCAAGCTCATGTCCATTGACTCGGTGATGCCATCCAACCATCTCATCCTTTGTCGCCCACTTCTCCTTCTGTCCTCAATCTTTCTCAGCGTCAGAGTCTTTTCCCATGAGTCAGTTAGTTCTTCACATCAAGTGGCCAAAGGATTGGGGCTTCAGCTTTAGCATAGTCTTTCTAATGAATATTCAGGGTTGGTTTCTTCTGGGATTGATTAGGTTGATCTCCTTGCTGTCTGTCCAAGTGACTCTCAAGAGGCTACTCCAGCACCACAATTTGAAAGCATCAATCCTTTAGCACTCAGCCTTCTTTATAGTACAAATCTCACATCCTTACATGACTAGTAGAAAAATCATAATTTTGACTATATGCACATTTGTCGGCAAAGTGATGCCTCTGCTTTTTAATATACTGTCTAGGTTTGTCACAGCTTTAATTCCAAGGAACAAGCATCTTTTAATTTCATGGCTGCAGTCAACATTTGCAGTGGTTTTGGAGCCCAAGAAAATAAAAGCTGCCACTGTTTCCACTTTTCCTCCATCTATTTGCAATGAAGTGATGGAATTAGATGCCAGGATCTTAGTTTTATCAATGTTGAGTTTTCAGCAGGCTTTTTCACCCTCCTCTTTCACCCTCATCAAGAGACCCCTTAATTGATATTTGCTTTCTTTTTTTTTTTTTTCACATCACCTAGGCCAGACCACAGCTTTGTGAGTTCTCCAGACAATTATAGCCTCAGGGCCTTTGTCTGCACTTTTTTCTTTGCCTGGAACCCACTTCCCATGGATACATACATAGAACCACCTTCACTCCCTTCATGTTTCCGAACACATTCTGCCTCATAGAATGAGTTAATAGCCAATATTCAGTATTAATTTACATCTTCCCTCATGGTTAATTGTCTCTTCCTAATGATAGCAATTTCTTTCTGTACTTAATATTTTATTCCTAATCTGGATGGTTCTTGACAAATATTATCCACTCCTATAAATATTTAGTGAATAAATGAACAAATAAAGAAATGAAAGCAATAAGTCTCAGAGGTTTTCAAATGGGAAATCCTTGCAGTAGTTGGATTTCTCTAAATTGTAGACAACCATTTTCTTCAATTGCAATAAAAAAGGAAATGGAGAGGTGAGTTACTGATGCATAACTGATGAGTTACTGATGAGTTACTGTTTTAGTTTTTAAAATGACTTTTAAAGAAGGCAATGGTAAACATATAGAATGACACTTTCTCATTACCTTGAAGCCTACCATCTTCTTTGAATAATTTCTACATCACAGTATTTCTAGGTATGTTTTTAAAATATCCCATAAATTATAATTGTGAAAATAATTCCTGTCCATGAAACGTTTAGATAAATCCTCTTCATTTAATGAGCTGACTGCATCTGTGTATTACAGTTGAACCTCATATTTGCTTGACTAGAGAGCTCAGATATTGATTTTGCCCTGTTTAATAGTTAAATCTCTAGTTACTTCAGAGACTACTTACTTACCTTCATGATATCCACCCTTGGAGAAAAGAGATCAATAAGGCACTCCTGTCTGTGATCCTCAGAGTTGAATTTCTGCCATTTTCCCCAAAGGACACACATATCTGGAATTCATTTCCTCTTCATTACAACAAAGCTAAGGTCCTTGGCCTTCGGGGAACTACTCAATATTAATTTGTTTAGTTAAGCTTTTACCTAACTGATGAGGTGGAAAGAGTAATTGAATTGGTAGCAAATTCTAATACATATTCACATTGCTGTACTTCTGAACATAGTCATACATTTCCACCACAGCTTCATTTTATTATTTAGATTTTACAATGATGACTACTCAGTATTTCCTTAAAATCTACCGTGAATATATTTCTCATTTCTGAAATTCTATTTTTCAAACATCCTGGGCAGATTTTACAAGGCACAGCTAGGTTATTAAGGTTTCTGCTGTGTTATGCATTTAAATCCATCATGGGGTATTTTATACATTTACATTAGTAAAGAAAGAATCTGATGGGACATAATTTTGCTATAAAATAATAGCCATGCTGTCCTGAAAACCTAGTGTTACTATGGTTCTTCACTATATTTAAAAATACAACAGGAACCAAAGTGATATTTATTTCAGTAGAAGACTACTAAACATGGGGCCTTCCATGGTCAAACATGATTTCATTCGAAAAATTATTAGATGTATAGGAAAGCCAGTTGCATTATGACTTACCTGTTAAGTGAATAGAATTGGAAAAAAGTTGACTATAAGTTGTTTTTTTTTAACGAATCGCCAGTCCAGGTTGGATGCAGGATACAGGAAGCTTGGGGCTGGTGCACTGAGATGACCCAGAGGGATGGTATGGGGAGGGAGGTGGGAGGGGGCTTCAGGATGGGGAACACATGTACACCCGTGGCAGATGCATGTTGATGTATGGCAAAACCAATACAATATTGTAAAGTATAAAAATAATAATAATAATAAAAATATTAAAAAATATTTTTTTAGATTTCACAGAGTAAATTTGTATTTGATTAGGTTACTAAAATATGCAGTTTTATAACTGTTATAGAAAAATTCTACTTGACTGTTTCCAGTAAAAAATTCTGCAAATATTTTCCCAAGATACTTCAAAATAAACACTTCAAAGTAAATCTTTATGTGTTTTAAACACTTGAATGAGTACTCAGATTGAAGCTTTCAATTTATCTGATACAATGATGCTTTGTGAATAATGACATTCCCCCAGACTTTCTGTTTATAATCCAGAAAAGCCCAAAGACTTATACCACTTCCCTGACTAAGTTCCAGAATAAAGAGCCTGGAATTCTCACAGCAATGAGTCCACTCATGATACCAACATACTTTGTGGACGTCATGGAATTGCATTCAACTTATTGAGTCATCATTTCCCTATTGCTTTCCTCAATTTTATAGTTCAAGTAGAAACATAACAGAAGTATAGAAAAATTATAAAGGTATATTTATTTGACTTAATATGAATAGCAAAAGACTTATCTTGCAATAAAGTCCTACTAAATCCCGTCTGTGTGCTGCGGTCCATGCAGTCACAAAGTTGGACACATACGAGCAACTCAACAACAAACCTAAAGTCAAAACTAATGAATTCCTGCTCAGATGTTAAAAAAAAGAGAAAGCTTTGACATATATGCAATGTCTATGTGATGATATTTTCTTTTGCCAATTTTTGACAGAAAAATTATGCCCAGAATTTTGAAAATCTTCCATGGAGTTCACGTGCCCCTAATAAATTGTCGTTCAGTTGCTAAGTTGTGTTCCACTCTTTGTGAGCCCAAGGACTGCAGTGCTCTAGGCTTCCCTGTCCTTCTCCATCTCCCAGAGTTTGCTCAAACTCCTGTCTGTTGAGTCGATGATGCCATCCAGTCATCTCATCCCCTGTTGTCCCCTTCTCCTCTTGCCCTAAAAATTAATGACAGATCACTGGGCAGCCTAGTTGAGTACATGATAGGATTGTTGCTGTTGTTCAATTGCTAACTCGTGTCCCACTCTTTGCGACCCCATGGACTGTAGCACACCAGGACTCCCTGTCCCTCACCATCTCCCGGAGTTCGCCGAAGTTCATGTCCACTGAATCAGTGATGCCATCAACCATCTCATCCTCTGTCGCCCCCTTCTCCTCCTGCCCTAAGAAATAATGACAGAGAATTGGGCAGGTCTAGTAGAGTACATGACTGGATAGTGTTTACTTAAACTGGAACATTTCTGTGTCCCATTTACCCCCAAGCTGAGTAAGCCATAACACAATGGGCACCGACCAGTTCTCACAGGAGCTCAGAGTCTGCCATCTGCGTGACAGCTGAAAGTGGCCAAGTCTCGCTTTGTTGTGCCTGTATGCTGTTAGGCCACAGTTAATAACTGAGAATCCGGGTTGAAAGGAAGGACGGGCCCCTGGGATGTCATTCTCTTTATCGTGTCTGCGGAACTGCGCCCGAGCCCTCACCAGGTTTTCTGGGACTGACCCGTGTGTACCTTCTGTTGGTGCCGCTTCCCACTGGGTTAGTGATGTGCTTCTCTGCCCAGGAGGCCTGCATGCTCAATGCTCTTTGTGAAGCTGACACCAGGGCACACAAGGGCTTTTGTTGTACTGTTGGTGGCAGGCGGGGGTGGGGGGATGCTGACCATCTCAGTTAAACTCAGAGAAGCAGGAGAGACAGACAACTTATTGCATATTCTCCTGATTCAGATGATGCTTAAAGGTGATTCTATTCCCAGGGAAGGCAAAGGTCCCTACTTGGTTATGATCAGGATGGAATCCTTTTTATACAATATGAGCCTGGTGACTTCAGATGACTCCCGAAATAAGAACAGCCCTGCCTTGATTAACCAATGGCAAATGAAGATTTACATCATTGATCATGCTTCTTGTCTTTTATCATGAGAAATAAGCAGCATTTGCCCAATTTTTCTAGTTATCCTAGACAGGGAAAAAAATAATACCATAGTGGTAATTGATCACATATTTTAGAAAAATTTAGAAAGCATTAATGACTATTTGAAAATGTCCCTTGGCATTATTCACTATTCTATGCTCCCCTCCCACAAAAATAGATTTAAGGAAAACAAGAATATCTTCAAAACGGCTCTCCCCGTTATTTTGTTTTTAATTCTTTGTAAATGTCTTTAACCATAATAGGATAATATTTGACTGCATATTTTAATATTATGATGCATTGCAGTGCAAATATGAACACAAAGCAGACAACACTCATGAGATTTGCAGTTACACAAAATACAGTCGAATGAACACTATCGCTTGTAAAAATTTGAATATGAGACTAAGTGTCTGAGCAAATATTGATGTGTCCTTGATATTTTGAGTGTTCAGTTTTATTTGTAAAATAACTATATCACCATGAATGCCCTGTTTAATACATGGAACAGAAGTCAACAAATACAAGATTTATAATATAATTCAGGAAGTAAAATTTAAAATTACATTAATATTAATGCTCAATCATTTCTCTTATTATTGATCCTCTAGTTTTCAGAAAGTTTATTCTAGGTCAACTATCAGTCTACTTATTTGGGGTTATGCCAAGGCTGTATGATCTGTGCACAATGCTTTAGAACTTCATTAAAGATATTTTAAAATGCTTGAAGAAGTAATGTGTATTGATTGTGAAGCTTATGTTTTTATATCAATACTTTACTCAGACTGGTTCCTTAGATACAGAGTGGATAACTGAATTGTCCCTCCTGGATATTAAATTGAATGGTTGCATTAGGCATAACTCGGACCTGGGACTGTGAATTATTTGGTGACTGCTTCCATCTCCTTGTTTCAGCTTGGGGCTGTGTAATACGTAGTTAAGTTTTACATTATTTAAGGCTCAGTGAGACTTCCCAGGTGGCACAGTTGTAAAGAACCAGCCTGCCAAGGCAGGAGCTGTAGGAGGCACAGGTTTGATCCCTGGGTCCAGAAAATACCCTAAAGGAGAAAATGGCAACCCACGCCAGTACTCTTGCCTGGAGAATCCCATGGACAGAGGAGACTGGCAGGCTACGGTCCATAGGCTGTAAAGACTTGGACACAACTGAGCACGCATTTGGGGCTCAGGATATATCAGTACCTTCTGTGTAATGTGTAACCTCAGTCCAAGAAGACTTTTAAGTGTTTGGATTTTCATGTAAAAATTGGATATTTCTTCATTGATATATTTAGGATTCTATGCAGATGTTTCTTTCTGGGGAATGGGGATTGAGTTAAGATAACATTGTATATTTTCTTAAGGGGGAAAAAAATAAACATTACAGTTTATTTTTTTAATTTTTATTTATTAAAAAAAAATTTTGAGGGGCCATGCCATGCGGCATGTGTGATCTTGGCTTCGTGATTAGGGATTGGACTGAGTCTTAACTGCTGGGCTGCCAGAGAAGTCAGAAAATATTTAGTTTCTACCAAAGACTATTTCAATCTATCATGGTCCTCTATAATGTTTCCACTGTGTTACGGGTATAGTTTGGAAATATTCCATGTTTATCTAAAAGACATGATCCATAAAAACAATTCTTTGAGAAAATTACCATTTTGTGTTGTTGTTTTTCAGCCACTCGGTTGTGTCTAACTCTTTGCGACCCCATGCACTGCAGCATGCCAGACTTCCCTGTCCTTCACCATCTCCCAGAGCTTGCTCAAACTCACCCATCGAGTTGCTGATGCCATCCAACCATTTCAGACTCTGTCACCTCCTTCATTTCCTGCCTTCCTTCTTTCCCAGCATCAGAGTCCTTGCCAGTGAGTTGGCTCTTCACATCAGGTGGCCAAAGTATTGAAGTTTCAGCTTCAGAATCAGTCTTTCCAATGAATATTCAAGACTGATTTCCTTTAGGATGGACGAGTTGGATCTCTTTGCAGTCCAAGGGACTCTCAAAAGCCTTCTCTAACACCACAGTTCAAAAGCTTCAATTCTTCAGTGCTCAGCCTTCTTAATGGTCCAGCTTTCACATCTCTATGTGATTACTGGGAAAATCATAGCTTTGACTATCGGGACCTTTGTTAGCAAAGTAATGTCTCTGCTTTTTAATATGTTTGTCATCCACTTAATAAGGACATTTTCTTCATTTTAAATATATCCATAGCAAAATTATTTTTAAACTTATTTTCAAATAATTAAAGATTACTAACGAACTATATGATAATAAAAGTGTAGTTAGAAAATTTGTTATGTAGGATATTTAGTAAATATATTGAGTAATTCATATAATATGAAATTAAGTTGGAGAAATTGAGTCATAATCACTAAGATTATGAGTGATAAACAATACTACAATTATCTCCTAAAGAAAGTATGCTTTCTATGATATATAAATTATTATAATAACTTGAAATTGCTTCAATTATTTTTTCAAATAGGTATCAGCATCAGTGTGTATGTATAAATATGTATAACATGTATATATTAATTATTTATAAATATATATAATTTTATATATAATTATTATATATAGAAATATTTCTATATTACTTTTTATATATACATGCTATCTTATATATGTATTTATAAAATATATATGTTTATAAACTATTATTTACATATGATCCAAAGTTCTTAAATTATCTGCATGATTAAATTTAATCTTTGTAACTTTACTTGAGTAAATTTATTAAAAATTATTCTTATGATTTAGAGTTTTTATCATCTTGGTTATTAATAAATTATTATCCTGTTATTTTTAATTGATGTCTCTTTGAGAAATTTTACTAACTGGTTAGTAATTTGCTCAATTTTAAATTGTAATTTTCTCATAAAATTGAAGCTAGAAAAAGAGAGTAAAGAAAGAAATTTCAAGTAATATTCAAAATCTTTCAGACAATGAACACAAGACAACATTTATTTGGTTGAATTAAGTCATTATGCTTTAATTTACCTCAGATCATTCCCTTGATTCTCCAATTTTTTTCTTGTGAAGTGATGGCCTTCCCTTTACATAGATGGAAATGAAAGTCTTTTGTTGTGTTAGGACTTTTGAAGTAAGTATTAGTTTTACTGTATTACTGTACAACCTCATAACTTCTAAATTTTACTTTACCATTTATAATATATTGCTATTTTTAAAAATCACTACAAAAATGACAAATACGCTGTCAATAGTATAGTCAAGACTGCCTTATCAGTGCAGTAATTTGTACTTAATTATGACTGATCAGAAGACCTTAGAAAGAATTCATTTCTTTGTTTGTTCAATAAATTACATTCTTTCTAACAGATTAGACTAGAAGGAGCAAAAATATGCCCCCTCAAATAATTCTGAGTTTTAGAGAAATGCTTTCCCTTTTCCTAAGAATGTGTTTCTAGAGAAATATAGCAAATCTAAACTTTCAGAATAATTAATAAGTGCCAATAAATATGTTCTCAAAAAAATTCACTGTTTTAAAAAGTACTTTCAAATAAGTATACATTTATAATCATTAACATTAGCAATTTATGCACATGCAGATCAAAACCTGTGATCAATCCACCTACGATAAGGTATGCATGGCATTTTTTACAGAAATATTTAATAGTTTTGTTGTGGAATTGGTATATATTTCCTAAAACCTAAGAAAAGTCACATTGAGCTTTAAAATAATAAGCAAATGAGATTTCTAGGTGAGCTTCGGAAACAAAAAAAAAATTTTTTTAAAGCAAGTCAAAATTTGTCCTGCTGTTTTCCAAAAGGATAAGACTCATCTGCAAATGAGATGATCTAGGATGTTATCTTAACCAGCCTTCATACTCATATGGCTATGCCCTATTGCTGTTCATCTTATTACATTTGAACACAAATGAATATCCTTTCCGTGTAGAAGCAAAAAAGAGGGATCCAAAGATATCACAACATCCTAGAAAGAGATTTTAACTGTGGCCATAATGGAAGATATGCCTAATCCAGAGCATTTCCATTTGAAAGAGAAATGACTAATAATTGATTGGCCTGGATCCAAAGTCACAGTGGGGTTCAAAAAGCTGGTAAGTGGCCTCATAAAAATAGAAGCTGTATCAACCAATTGAATTTAATTATATATGAAGGTGATGATTGAACTAAACTGCCTGTAATTGGAGTCCAATTACTCAGCTTGTCTCCCATAAAATTAATTCATCTGAAAGTTTGCCATTGTCCTGTGCTCCAGGTCTGTGGCTAGTTTAATTAGTTAACACTGAGGAATCCTGAAACAGTAAATTATTTTTTCTTTATTGCCAATTACTGGTTAACGAAAATTATGTATTAAATATTAACATCTACTTTCAGTACAAATAGGAAAGAGCAGGAGGAAGACACTTTTGATTTCTACCTCAAAGAGGCTGAAGCATAGGAAAGCAAAGTTGTGTATCAGATGGATGTAAGAGAAATCTGAACTTAACAACATAAAATATGTTGCCTGGAGAACACGTGTATACCTGTGACAGATACATGTTGATGTATGGCAAAACCAATGCAATATTGTAAAGTAATTAACCTCCAATTAAAATAAATAAATTTATATTTAAAAAATTAAAAAAATATGTTGCCTTAGCACAAACTTAATGTAAAAAATTAAGTTCAATATCAATGGGAAAAATTTACAGGCAGATCATATTACTGAAGAAACCCTCTTTGGGGCTTTAAATTACTTTGAGCAATATTTGATAATGTTTTAGAAGAGTTTTAAAATGATATTGGCTGACTCCTGAGGTTTGATAAAGTAATCTATATTAGATTTCTTACAATTATCAGAATTGCATATTAAGTTAATCACTGAGCAGTGGAAATGATTGAAAACATTGATCTAATGGCTTAAATACTTATGCCTAATTATTGTTCTTTTTAATATAACAAAATGAAATATATCACCAATTGGGCAGAGAGCACAGACACCATTCCAAAGCTTTCCCCTATTGATGTCATGTAGATACAGCTCATTTCTACTTAATAGTCTCCATCACATCGTACTTTAATTTAGAAAGAATCACAATTCACAATATTTTATTCTTTAATCCTGTGTCCAATAACTACTTCAAAATGGAACCTAAAGTGAGAATATTTAATAATAAAAGTCAATTGAAAAATGGTGATTTATCTATGACAGATATCACAAGAAGAGAATTAGTATGGTCAAATCAAAAGGAAAATAATCTCCTTAAGAGATACAACGGAGTAAGCATTACAGTTCTCTCCAAATACATCGCTTCTTTTGTAGGAAAATGAAAAAATTAGCTTGCATCAAGTTTTAAAAACATAGTTTTACATATTTTTCTTCCAAAAATATAGAAGTCTTTATGGCAAGGTAAGGTTGTGATTAATTATAACACTATAAATTTTAAGACATGATTTTAAGTGTTGAATCAGACTTGTTCAGTTTTATTCAGATGTGTCTCTTCCAAGTTGTAACATTTACAACAAATAGTTCTCTTACTGCATCATGTGATTCACGTAAGAATTGTTAATTTTCTGCATTTCTTCCAAAAATAATATCAAAAGAAACAATTACCTTTTAAAACCCTCATATCCAATCCAAAATGCCAAGATAAAATTACATTTTTACAAGAAAACTGAACTGAATCCTTTTAAAAAGAAATGTGCCTTAGCAAGAGAAGCAAGATATAAAATGATCCTGAAAATAGTGTCTCTCTTTGCAAGATTTCACTGAGGCTTTAAAAAGGAAATGCTTTATTTAACATATGAGTAATTATGTCAAGTTAACTGGGTTCTACCAATTTCATAGCATGTTAGCAAATTCTTGATATAGCTGAGTTATTTTCTTGTATTCTATGCTATTATAACTTCGTGGTTATTGTTCAGTCGCTAAGTTGTGTCCGACTCTCTTGCAACCCCATGACTATAGCTCACCAGGCTTCTCTATCCATGGGATTCTCCAGCCAAGAATATGGAGTGGATTGCCATTTCCTTCTCCGAGGGATCTTCCCCACCCAGGGATCAAACCCATGTCTCCTGCATAGGCAGGCAGTTTCTTTACCACTGAGCCACCAGCGTGACATCTGTATATTCTGAGAGAATTCAGATTTGCCAAAGACTATTAACGTGGTCCACATCTGTATTTAGCCACATCTGTGATTATTTGCATCCATTTGCCGAAAACATCACAGCAAATGTCAAACAAATATGCCTCCCAAATCAAGACAAACAGATTATTTCAGCTTTAAAATAGAGATATTTGCCAAACTATTTGTTTTTAATACATCCAGAGATAAGACAAGACTGGAAGGAGTCTTAAGTTTTTCTTTGTGTATAAGGGTTTTAGGCAACTTTGCCCACCAGGAGGTTGCCTAGCATTACTAAGGGAGAGAAAGCAATATTGAAGTCTTCCCCATGGAGCACAGTGGCAGGGGTACGTACTGGCTCTCAAATGCCACTGAACAGCCTCGGCAGGAAATATAAGCACTAATGCAGGCTCTTTTGTTAGGGCTCTGAGCGCTCTCTATTAAAAGAAGTAAACACACTCTATGCAAAAAGTGGAGATTCTCTCACTTTACACAAATGATACATTTAAGAGGAAATAACCCATAATGAGAATGATGTGTCTCGGGTCTCCTACTTTTCCAGTAGCTTTTCTCAATGCAATAGCTTGGTTTTATGACAATATCCACTTGGCTGAAATAAACATAGAAAGCGTTATTATTTTTAACTTATTACAATACGTTATGAGAAAGGGGTTCCTATTTTAAGGCACCTTTGACCTGTGTTTCTAAGATTACTGTAATAATTGTCTGCCTCCTGCCTCATTTTACATCATCAGACTCTAAATGGGACCTACACGTTCTCTGTGCTGTACTTATCAGATCTGTCCGAGTGTTTGGTCACTGGGCATGCACACACGAGCACACATATGCAGGTACTTGCACACCCATGGAAAGGCAGGCCAGCAAGGAAGAAAATGTTGTCTTAGAAGAGCACAGCTTTCTCCAAATTCCTAAGTCCCCTAGGGTCCTAACTTTAAGGAGGTAGGCAAGATTCCTATATATGACTTAAAGGAACGGATAAATGTTCCCTTATGGAGATGATCTGAATTGTTCACTGTTTACTAAGCATCAGACAGAATCAAGTCTCTCATCTGTATTGAGCTTTCAGAAGGTATGTCTCTGGCAAGGCAGAGGATATTAGGAAAAGCACCCTGATCAAGAAAAACACGTCATAGCAGCGGGGCAGTGACTAAATCTAAATGTTGCTGGGGTTCCAAAAATCACGCGAGACTCGTGAGGGCTCTGATTATATTTTTCCTCATAAAGAAAAAGTAGCTTTCCCCCACTCTTGTCTTAAGTTATCTTACAGAGAAAGATGGGAAATGATGCTGGTTCTGTTCTGACAGGCCTTTGCTTCTGAACAGTAGGATTCTTTTTCACATCAAACCCCAAGTAGCATAAGACTTATATATCCTGGGGTAGCCAATCTGTAGAATCTTGACTTGAGAAAGTCAGAACTGGAAACAAAACTGCTGGGAAGGCGATGCCTGGTCGCTCAGCTCCTGAAATAAATTCTCAAGGCTCTGCAGAAACAAATCTGCAAATTGATTTTCTTCCTTTGTGGCCACATGGTCATAGCATGGAGGTCTTCCCACCCAGCCCGAGGATATCATCTTCCTCCTTCACTTTTGAAATGTGTGTGCATATTTTCTTTTTAATGAAAACAAATTTAAAAAACAATAAATGAAGTCTACAAAAGACACACATTTATAATGAAAATAATACTAAGTGAAAATGTAAGGCGGAAAATTACGGTGAAAAAAAAAAAAAACTGCTTAATTTTCTCCTGTTACATTTCTGACATTTGGAGGTACTTTTATTCCATTGTAAATGTATAGGGAAAAGCTTATTGTTTCTAGGTAACTTGTGTTTAAAATTGGGGTAAGGACCAGATCGTCTTGGATAATTAGGATAGATATCTAGGTAATGAGTGTCATCATCATGGGGAATCAGAGGTGTACTCAGAAGCCTTCCATTCACTCAGAGATTTATGTCTCCACTAACAAAAGTTGTGAACACTCATTATCAAACACTGTGCCACGTACTCTCTGCGGTCCTGATATGAGAGCCCTACGAATTGATTAACATCATTTGTCAGTGTTTAAATGCATATGTGTGTGCCAGAAATACTGATGGAGCATCTATCATCTGGGGAATTTAAGATGAGCAAGGGCGACAATATGATAGGTAGATGAGCATTGTATCTGTGTTACTGGTACTTCGCTTCTCTGCCAATTACATCTACTGTGTGTGGGCATAACATGCATGCCATCAGCAGAAGACTGACATACTCCTGTTAGAGTAGCAGAAAGCGTGCCCTCTCCACCCACGACCCTCAGAAAACTGCCGAGAATGTCTGTCCCCGGTTTCCTGGGAGAAAATCGAGACTGAGGCTAAATGTGAATATCTCTGGAAACAAGACAGTGATGGTCCTAATTTTTCTCACATTGTATATGATTGCATACCATTTGCGCTCTTTAAAATTACATCTAATGGAAAACCTTTTAGTTGTACAGTCCTCTGTAGGGTGCTCAGAGGAAATTTCAGACAAGACCGACGATAAATGCGCAGGTAATCAAATAGTGGGAACCTGTTTCGTGTCTTTCCCTCATCAAGATGCATAATTTTTAGAGCTGTGTGAACCTACCAGTTTTCACTTTCCATCCTTTCACTTCAAAACTTGGGTTCTGCAATACTTCAAAAGTTTAATCTCATGCGAATAGCTCCACCAGCACAGAGACTGAACAGTGACTATAATCATGTGCTTTTGAGATTTCTCACTAACTCTGCTCATGGAACACACCTCAATAAGCTCCTGAATATTTATTTTGATCAATTAGTTGAGGTGGAGCAATATTTCAAAAGCAATTGGGTTCAAATTACCAAAGGATTTTTATTGTCAGTTTCAAGTTCGTCATCTGTCCCCAATTTACTGATGTTTCCACAATGTATTATTTACTCCTTACAGATGTACACAGAATTCTTTAACTCTATACATAATTTTTCTTCTTTTACTTTCTCCATGGTGGTAAAGAGTGAGTGAGTTTCCACACTTGACATTTGTGTTCTCTAATCCTATTGAAATTAGACCCAGGTTCCCATTTTCCTTTGGTGGTTAATAAATCTCTATGAAGAAAATGGCAGCCCACTCCAGTATTCTTACCTGGAGAATCCCAGAGACAGAGGGGTCTGGCAGGCTACAGTCCATGGGGTAGCAGTCAGACCTGAATGAACACACCCATGAGGTTATAGGCGGAGTGTCAAGAAGTAACAGCCTACACACTTCCTTGCACATTTCTTTTCATGATATTATGGTTCTTCAAAGACTTGCCCTGAGTGACATGATAACACGTTCCTTTTGGTGAATCGCATTACAGTGTAGTATTTTTGAAGAAAAAGGGGGGGGGCAACAAAGAATACAGTAAGTCCCTTACATGCAAACAAGTTCCATTCTGAGAACAGGCGTGTAAGTCCAGTAAAAATAGCTTGATGCTGATGCTAAGTCACTTCAGTCTTAGGTACCCAACTAACACAGTTGGCTGTATGGTACTGTACTGTAATATGCTTACAATACTTTTCACAGAAATAATACATAAAGAACAAACCAAAAATAAAGGAGACATTTTTCATCTTACAGTAGAGTACTGTGAAAAGTATAGTAGTACAGTGCAACAGCTGGCACACAGGGGCTGGCATCGAGTGACCTGGCAAGAAGAGTTACTGAGTGCAGGAGGAAGAGGTGGTGGGGAGTGGTGGAGCTGAAGGATCATCTCCAGTAGGACACACCAGCTGTACCATTGCTGCTTTTGCACCGTATCCTCGGTTCAGTTCAGTCGCTCATTCATGTCCGATTCTTTGAGACCCCATGGACTAAGCACTGCAGGCTTCTGTGTCCATCACCAACTCCCGGAGTTTACCCAAACTCACGTCCTTTGAGTGGGTGATGCCATCCAACCATCTCATCCTCTGTCGTCCCCTTCTTCCACCTTCAATCTTTCCCAGCATCAGGGTCTTTTCCAATGAGTCAGTTCTTCCCATCAGGTGGCCAAAGTATCAGAGTTTCAGCTTCAGTATCAGACTGGAGGAGGAAGAGGTGGTAGGAAGTGGTAGAATGGAAGGCTCATCTTCAATAGGAGATACCAGCTGTATCTTTGCTGCTTTTGCACTTGGTATCCTAGGCTTGAAATAAAGCTACCATACTCTAAACAGTATAATACAGCAAAGTTCACAAAAGCACAAACAGTTGTCAAGGCTGCACATATGTGACAGCATACAATAGACATGTGAACTGACTTAAGTGATCGGACATGCAAATGCATGGCTGCGTCTTTGAAAGTTTGTAACTCGAAGGTTCAAATGTAGGGGACTCACTACAGCATGAACTAGGCAAGGAGAGGCTCAACACAGTCTTACAGATTTCAGTCACCTGGTGTGCTATCTAATGTATTCTAAGAGTTAAAGAGTCTAGCCACACTCCCCCCTTCTGATCTGGCCTTCTCTGCTTGATTTATTTGCCACCATGATGTTTTACACATGCTACCGAAGTTTTTAACAAGTCTCCTGGCTTCCCATTATCTCCATATAATCTGTCCTTTATTTTTATTAATAGTCATTACTTCACAATCTAATCGAAATCACCCCCTCATAGCCCTGCTGTAAAATGACATGGGATATTATGAGATGTAAAAAGAAAAAACTATATAATACAAGTATTTTTGTACTTTATTCTCAGAAAAAATCAAGTGTCTTTATTTCACAGACGCTTCAGGCAAAATTCTTCAGACTACATTTTGCATATGTTTGCACTTTCTAAAATCTTAAGTGTTATCCAAATCATTTTTATGATGTACAATAAAAAACCAGAGAATGGATTTACTTTAAAAAATGTCAAAGAGCAGGAATTCTACTCTATGGATAATATAATATGGTTTTAAAGGTTATATCTGTAGTCAAATATTTGGGATAGTGTTAATGCCACACTAAAATAAGTGTGGCTCAGTGTTAAAGAATCTGCCTGCAGTGCAGGAGATATGGGTTCAGTCCCTGGGTTGGGAAGATCACGGGGAGAAGGAAATGGCAACTCTCTCCAGTATCCTCATCTGGAAATCCCACAGACAGAGGAGCCTGGCAGGCCACAGTTCATGGGGTTGCAAAGAGTAGACACAACTGAGCTACTAAACAAAAACAAGGGTACCAATGTAATTAAATCTGTTTTTAAGAAAGAATGACAAACTCATAAGAACACATTGGATTTCTGAAGTATGAAATTCCTTTGTTCCAAAGATTTCTGAATGCTGTTCTTCCTTTAATTTGTTAGACAATACAGCTTTATAGAATTTCTTGTTTATACATTATACTTATTTTATGTTTATGAAAAAGTCTTCATTATACACTAAATTTTGATTATATGTTAAACAATCTCTCAAAACATTTGTATCTCCTACAGAATCAAGTACCATGTAATACAAAAGGCAATTCCTTAAATTCTGTTTTCGTTTCAATGACTGCATCTTTTTTTCCCCTCTAAATACAGTAGTTGGTTTTTTATTATTAGTTCTTTGTGACTTTTATCCCTTTAATCATTTTGAATTAGTTATGCTATATACTCCTTCTCATTATTTTTTACCTCCACTTATAGGAATCAAAGTATTCTATTACATCTTATAATTAAGCCTCTTTAGTATACTTCTTCCTGCAATTTCATTTTCCTTTGGTAGGAGGGGGGTTGTATTTTTTTCCCAAAGAGCATTGTGTACCAGTTGTCTTATATTGTCCAAGCGTCTTTTGTTGCTGTTGCTGTTGTTGTTTTTGCCTGTGCTACAGAGGATTTCTCTGCTCATGTTGATTTCTTGGTTTACGGTTGCAGCAGGAGTATGTGAAATAGAATCATGGAGCAGCAGGTCTTGGGTTGTCATTTGTTTGTAATTGGCTGTTACTGTTATTGTTCTTGTTTTCTCTAATCATGATTCTAGGCAGAAAGTGAGCATCTTTGCAAGCTTTTCTAGGCTGATGGGCAGAACTTTTCTAAACACAAGGATTCTCACAGATTTCAGGCTCTGAAAAAGAATCCCTACCATGAAGTATCTGAGCCCTCATTTCCCAGGTCTTGACACCCAATGGCCAGGGGTGGCATCAATTCCAGTTTATTAATCTAACCTTAAGCTCCATACGTGTTTCTAAGAGTGAATGTAATTTTCCTATTAATTTGGCAAATATATTTTTAATGCATTATTTCCATGGGTTTTTAATTGGCCAGAAGGGGAGGTAGTCAATGCTAGTTTACATAAACATATACTTTTATGTTAAACTTTCTCTAAGTTATAGTAGGATTATAGTATTCAGAGGTAGAAAAATTTGCACCTATGGAAATTAGGCTTTTCCAGAGTTTCAATAATTGCAGGTAAAAAACAATCTTTATGATTATAAAAATTATCTGATATTACAAATATTTTTGTTGACTATCTTTTTACATTGGATCTGTTAATTGTGATCCTACTGTATCTCATCACAATCTAACCTTCTACACTTTGCAGCTGAGTTCTGATAAAGTAGTTCAGAATCTGACACAAAGCTTTACTGTATGTTTCAAAGACTTACAAGTGTCTTGGGAAGTATATAATTTTAACTAATATTTAAGATATTTCCATAAAATTCCCTGATGATTTCTTATATAGAAGAATACCAGCCTTTAGAAAGAACATGAATAAATACATATATAATACATTATTATAGTAAATAAATTTATAAATAAATTCAGTACTTGGATATTAAAATAATACATCATTTAAAACCACTTCTATAAAATGCTTAAAAAGGAAATCTTATCTCCAAACTTGTACAATACTGTTATAAATTAATACCTTTAAAAAGCCACTCACTCATAAAATAAGTAGATTATTTTCTTTAAAAATTATATTGTCTCTGGATATAACTGATATATTATCAACTTAAAAAAAAAAGATAAATTTGCCCTCTAAGCTAATGAAGTAGTATTTCCACTTTATGTCACTAAATGCCTTAGGCCATATCCTGAACTTTTCAACCATATGTTCATCTTGACCAAGATCTGGTACACACTGAGGGTTTCTGAAATATTTGTGTGCCCTCTCGATTCTCAGCAGAGACAAACTCTCAGACAAAATCTCATTTGCTTAGCAATATTAGGAGAATTTGTACAGAGTAAGTTATTAAGCAAAATCTTAATAAAATTTATACTGAAATAACAGTTGTCATGAAAAATAGTCTCTTTCAAGCGAGTGACATAACAACTTTTATTTATCCTTCACTTTTGAGAAAATATCAGGCGAATTATGATTTGGAAGACACTCATAAAAATGAGTTGGGAGATCATTAGCCCAAGATCTAAACGTATTTCAAATATACTTTAATATATGATGTGAATAATTTATTATTTAAATATGTATGTTTTCAGCTGTTTGCCATTTGACATGTTTTATATTGTCCTTGACATTGAAAATTTTATGATTAACATGATCAACATTAGGCAAACATTACTAAATGGAAAATAGCTTTCTAAGTATAACCACTGGCTGTAGAATCTCACTGCCACAATGGTTATGATATGTTTATGTATACAATACTACTTTTATAAACCTGCAAAACATTAGGCTCCTAATGGGTGCTGAAAAAATTGACTGTTGAAACATTCTGAGGTTGAACAGTATACAGTACAAAATTTCTCTTAGTTTATCAAGTAGCATGGTGACAAGCCCCAGGGCCTGATCCAGCCACGTTAAGCAGGAAGCACACAGAATATGGAGTATGAAGTAGTGGAAATTCTATTTAACCAGTATAGTTGATACCAGAGGAGTCTAAAAAGTGAGAACAGGACAAAAGCTAATGCAACTAAGTTATAATAATTGACTCTGAATTAAAGTTGGGTAGGAGAAGAAACTGAAGACATGAGGGAGGTGAGGAGCATTGAAACAATGGTGGATCCTATTAGGATTGAAATATATGAAGAATCATCGTGCAATTTTCTCTGAGCTCTCAGTGAACAGAGGAATTAAAATCTGTGAGGGAGGTTCAAGAGGGATGGGACATATGTATACCTATGGTTGATTCCTGCTGATGTTTGACAGAAAACAGCAAAAATTTATAAAGAAATTTAAAAATTAATAAATTTACTTATGAAATTAAATACATTTTCAATTAAAAATGAGATGAATATATTAGATGAATTAAATTTATTTAATCATATTTAAATTATAATTTATCTGTTAGAAATTTATAATTATTAATAAATAAAATTTAAAAATAATAAAAATAAATAAATATAAATAAAATATTTATTTAAATAATCTAAATAAATTTCAATTCAATTCAGTTCAGTTCAGTTGCTCAGTCATGTCTGACTCTTTGTGACCCCATGAATCTCAGCACACTGGTCCATCGCCATCTTCTGGAGTTCAATTAAAAATAAATAAATTTTTGAAAAAGATGATGGAGAGTTGGTAACGGTAATGACACGATCTAAGGCAGAACAATTTAAGTATTTTTTTAAAAAACACTTATGAAATACTGTATCCTACCAGGGGGAAACAGTGGAAACAGTGGCTGACTTTATTTTTCTGAGCTCCAAAATCACTGCAATTGGTGATTGCAGACATGAAATTAAAAGATGTTTACTCCTTGGGAGGAAAGTTATGACCAACCTAGACAGCACATTAAAAAGCAGAGACATTACTTTGTCAACAAAGGTCCATCTAGTCAAGGCTATGGTTTTTCCAGTGGTCATGTATGGATGTGAGAGTTGGACTGTGAAGAAAACTGAGCTCAAAGAATTGATGCTTTTGAACTGTGGTGTTGGAGGAGACTCTTGAGAGTTCATTGCACTGCAAGGAGGTCCAACCAGTCCATCCTAAAGGAGATCAGTCCTGGGTGTTCATTGGAGGGACTGATGTTGAAGCTGAAACTCCAATACTTTGGCCACCTCATGCGAAGATCTGACTCATTTGAAAAGACCCTGATGCTGGGGAAGATTGAGGGCAGGAGGTGAAGGGGATGACAGAGGATGAGATGGTTGGATGGCATCACCAACTCAATGGACATGGGTTTGAGTGGACTCGGGATGTTGGTGATGGGCAGGGAGGCATGGCATGCTGTGGTTCACGAGGTCCCGAAGAGTTGGACATGACTGAGTGACTGAACTGAGCCATTCCCACATAAAAATATTATTTGCTCTAGTAAAACTAAAATCTTTTCATTTTCACCACCCATTGATCACACTATCCTTTTCCTCCTTATTCTGGGCTTCTTGTTGCCTCATATTTCAGAATCCTGCTAGTTTTACCTCTCCTACATGAGCTACTTCTTTGTGACACTAGTGATAACCTAGCTCCCACATTTAATCAGTTATTTTACTAATATTAATACAAACCTTTGTAAGTTTCAAAGTGATTTTCCTATAAATTAACTAACATGAGCTTTACTTACAATTATGAATTTACTTATGATATGTTGTTGTTCAGTTGCTAAGTTGCATCACCAAGGAAGCCCCAGATACTAAAGCCTTTAAGTATCACATTGAATGTAATTAATTAATGTGTTTCTTACTTTACTACTTCCCTGGTGGCTCAAACAGTAAGGAATCTGCCTGCAGTGCAGGAGACCTGGGTTCAATCTCTGGATCGGGAAGATCCCCTGGAGAAGGAAATGGCTAACTAGTCCAGTATTCTTGCCTGGAGAACTTCAGGGACAGAGTCTGGCAGTCTGCAGTCCATGGGGTCGCAAACAGCTGGACACAACTAAGTGGCTAACATACACACTAAACCTTTACACAAGCACGCCACACTGCTTCTGTTACTTCCATCATGGGACTCGGCAAAGCTTGGTTAGGACACTTGAATTCGTTTGTCACTGTTCCGCGCGTCTCGTTGGCAAATGCTATCTCTTCCTTAGGTTCTAGCAATTGGATAGAAAACTTCTCAGTGTCACATTTGTTTTGTCTGGTTTTAGTCATTATGCTGTTGACTAATGACTGGAGTTCTGGAGGCGATGTAGCTATGGACAGTGGCTTTGCTGTTCAACATCTGCTCAGGCTCACGTAACTGGTGTGATTCTGTCTCTTCTGTATGTCTACATGGCCCAATATTTATTAGCAGAACTTTTTTCTAGGTAAACATAAAAGTAAATGAAATCCAAATATCCCTTAGTAAATCATAAAACTTAAAAAAGCATTCTGTAGCATGCTTAGGTTAATATAGAAGTGCTTAATCATTGTTTTTGTGCTTCTAATTACAATACATAAATACTATTATAATTGTACAAATATTACAGGCTCAAATATAATTAGCTCACATTCTGAATTAACTCTTTCTTAATTGTATATTATTGTCCATAGAATTTTATTTCCAATTTTGTATTTTACTCAAAAAAAAAATCAATGAATGTAGGAAAGGAAGGAAAAATTATGTGTGCAATACAATCAGATTTTTAATTTTAAAAGACTAAAAAATTATGAATTTAAGAGGTTTCTTGAATAGTGAACCTATACTTTTCCAGCCAGTAGTCATATAATCCCTTTGCTATGGAACATAAAATGAAAGATTGCACTTATTAAACTCTTTTTCTTCTATCCTTGACTGTGTTCTGTCTTAAAATTTAGCCATATGGTATAGCATCTGTTGAAAAATATACTTATCTTTCTTGGATTCTGGTTTCAGTTATAATTAATTTGTCCTTCAAGACACCATTTTACCTGATACAGATAAATATAATTTCTTATAGCCCAAAATACAGAAAATAAGCAATAAGAATGTGTTGAAAAGTCAGTTATGATGGCTTTCACTTGCAGTTAGTATACAGAAATCCCAAGAACTGTTGTTCTGACCATCATTCCAAGAACAAGATAATTAAGTTGGCTTATATATATACATAGGGCTTCCCTTGTGGCTCAGACAGTAAAGCGTCTGCCTACAATGTGGGAGACCTGGGTTTGATCCCTGGGTTGGGAAGTTCCCCTGGTGCAGAGAATGGCGACCAACTCCAATATTCCTGTTCTTGCTTGGGAAATTCCATGGACAGAGGAGTCTGGAAGGTGATAGTCCATGGGGTTGCAAAGAGTTGGACATGACTGAGCATACATACTACAACAACAACAACACACACACGCACACAGACACACAAACACACACGTATGTATTCTTCTATTTGTTTAACTCATCAGAGAGAAGCAAGCACAGGAAATCTGAATGAACCTTCCCAGGTGGCTAGTGATAAAGAACTTGCCTACCTATGCAGGAAATGTTAGAGATGTGAGTTTAATCCCTGGGTTGGGAAGATGCCCTGGGGGAGGTCATGGTAACCCTCTCCAGTATAACCCTCTCCAGTATAACCCTCTCCAGTGTCTCTTGCCTTGAGAACCCCATGAACAGAAGAGCCTTGTGGGCTACAGTCATAGAGTCACAAAGACTTGACTGAAGCGACTTAGCATGGCATGCAGTGAAAAGTCCTTTTTAGACAGGGGAGACCCATTGGTGTTTTCACCACTGCTGGACAAGGAACATGCCATAGATGAGAGGAAGGAGAACCAGAACCTTTGGGGGTACTCAGTTAGCAGCCTTGCCAAGACTGGCTTTTGAGATTCATACTCAGAGAAGCTTTAATTCCACCATCAATCCACACTCACACCCAGATCTTACCACTAATCTCTATCAAGTGTACTGGGGCATTTCTCTTAAAAAAAAAAAAAAAAATATCTAAGGATGAGTCAGGGTTGCTTAGGGCTCCATCTATGTGTCAAGCTGTACAATGAGCCTTCTTGTAGGGTAGAGGCACTGCAGGGGACATCTTTGAGGACTTTGTTGACAAACATAACTGCAAAGACCATGGTAGGGCATGGAAAACAACCTTCTCAAGGCACAGCAAGTCATGGAGCAAAGAGAACTCTGATGCTGGCGGCCTTATTTTAAAGCAAAGTTTCAACTCCCCTGGTGGCTCAGTCAGTAAAGAATCTGCCTGCAATGCAGGAGACCTGGGTTTGATCCCTCGGTCAGAAGATCCCCTGGAAAAGGAAAAGGCAACTCACTCCACTATTCTTGCTGGGAAATCCCATGGACAGAGGAACGTGGCCGGCCAGAGTCCACGGGACATGAGTCAGTGATGACTGCGTCACGAGCTCTCAAACGGTTTGAAAAGCTGATGGGTGTGATTTGTATCTCAGTGGTGTCTCCAGTTTTGCTGGGCTTCAATTTCAAGCAGTGTTGCAGAGAATGGCCTGATTCTGCCTTCAAAATATTTAAAGCTGTTGGTGAACTGCATCTAAAAATGCTGCAGTGAACTTCTAAACTAGCTCATCTAGAAAATGAATTGACTCTGTTCCTTCTCTGGGACACCAACAGAAGGGGCCCTGGGGTCTTTTCTGGTATAAATATTTAATACCTTTTTTACTTTTATTGTTCTTTTACCCAAAGTGTTTGGTATGGACCAATTACAAAACAAAATTACAAGACAAGAGAAAAAGCAGGAAATGTGACCAATGACCGGAACAAATCAAAATCAAGTAGTCAATGGAAGCAAAATCTGAGATCACTGAAACATTAAAATAATCATAAAATATTTTAAAGCAAATAAAAAATCTGATGTAAAAAATAAACATGTTTGAACACATGGGAAATTTAAGTGCTGAGACAAAAGCTATAAAAAAGAATCAAAGGCAAGAAATAAAGCTATCTCTATTCACAAATGACATGATTACTTAGGCAAAGATCTTAAGGAATATACATAGAAGATCTTAAGGAGTCTACACAGAAAATAATTCTAGAACTGATAAGTGCAATTACTGGAGTTACCTAAGTGGTATAGAGAATATCCAATGACATTTCTAAATACATAAAGTGAACAATAGGACACTAAGATAAATGACCACTTAGAATAAAAACAATTTTCTTAGGAAAAAATAACAAATGATCTGCACTAAATTTTTTGCACTAAAATTTTAAAATATCCTTGAGAACAGACTCACAAACATTTGAACAATTATTTTTGAAAATGTGCATAGTAATTCAATGGGGAAAAAAAAGGATTGTCTTTTCATCAAATCATGCTGGAACAACTGAACATCCACATGATAAAGAATACCATTCTCCTTATTCCTAAATTGATCTGAGCTGGACCATAGACATAAATGTAAAAGATAAAACTGTAAACACTCTAAAAGAAAACATAGGAGAATATTTTTATGACCTGAGATAGGCAAAGATTTTTTACAAAGTGTGTATGAAGCACAAATCATATAAAAATTGATTAAACTTCATTAAAATTCATATGTTCTACTTATTAGAAAACGACATGAATATAGGTGAACTATCAACGGAGGGAGTGTGCCTGTAAACCTTGTACCCAGACTATATGAAAGTCATATGAAATATATGAAAGAAAATATGGCAATCCATAATAAAAATGAGCAAAAGACTCAAACAGATACCTCAGAAGAGAAGATACACAAATGGTCAATACACACATCAAGAAATCAACGCTCATCATCTTTAAGATCTGGGAAACGCGAGTTGAAACCAAAATAGAAAATAATTTTAAATTAGCTAGAATAACTAATGTTAAAAAGGTTGAAAATAATAAACATTAGTGAAGACATGAACACTAGTTATGTGCTTGTAAAATAAATTACAACTTTGGAGAACTGTGTGTGTTTTCACAGAAAGTTATATATCTACCTGTGACCCTAAGACTTCATGACTATGTATTTATCCAAGAAAAACAAGAACATATGTCCTAAAATAAAGCCTGTATAATAATGTACAGGCTAGTGCATATTAGCCCCGAACTAGGAAGAGCCCAAATATTTATCAATTTATAAATGAATATTCAAATTATCCTATATTTTATACAATGAAATACCACTAAGGATTTTTTTAATAGCTACTAATACATCTGAAATCGTGGATGATCTCATAAACATTATATTGAGCAGGAAAAATATATATGTGTATATAGTATGATCCCATTTTCATGATATCTCAGAACAAGCAAAATCAATCTTGGATGATAGAAATCAGAAAAGATGATAAATCATGAGAGATAGATGGAGAAAAAGCCCAAGATAACTTTTCTAGTTGATGAAATTTTTATCTTCATTGGGGTGGTAATTACATACAGAATATTCAATTGCCAAAATTCATTGAACATTCTGATTTTTTAAATATATAAATTACACCTTAATACAGAAAATATAAAATTTCAATGAAAGTTTTCAATATCTAGGTCAAGCACCATAAGTTTACACATTGCTAATGAATACATATACAAGTTTTCATTTATTTAGTAATGAAAAATCTAAAAATGAGAAATATTCAAGTTGTGTAGTATCAGACTTTAATTTTTAAGCGTGAATACAGTTTGGAATTATTTTTTTGCCCTAGGCACCATCACACAATATTTCATATTTAAGCTACAGTTATTTTAAATGTCTTCTAAGAAACGAACTAAAACAATAGGTAGCAAATCAATAAAAAGGCAAAAATTGATAGAAAAACTTGATACGTTAATTTTTTTACATTTCCAAGCTACAGAATAGAATTTAAGAAATGAAAATCTTAGATGAAAATAGAATTTTAAAAATGACAGCTTTACACACATTTTAAAAACATTTTATTCATGCAATATAAATGTTAATCTGGGTAAAATTGTCATACCTTATGAACGTTTTTAGTCTACTTTGCCCTACCAAACTAATTGACTTAAGAGGCAGCAGAGTGATGAAAAATAAATTGACCACATTAGCTTAATATAAAAATTATATATGAAATTCATAAGAAGACACTTAGAAAACTTCAAAACACTTGTCATTTGTTCCTATTCTCACCAAATGCTTTCTATATAATGCATGTCTTTCATCATTTGTTATAACCTCTACTAAAAGTTCTTACTGTAAACTTACTACACTGAGCCCTCTCTTAAAATTTCAGGATTATCTCTTTGGACATACTTATGGCAATGAAGGCTGATTTACCCTATGTGTCTGCAATAATTTCATAAATTAAATCCCATAAAAAAACCCTGGGTAGCTACACAAAGCAGGTGCACTCAGCTCATTGCTGTCCCCCAAAGAATACACCAACTGCAACATCTTAGAGAAGAAATCTTTACAACATTTTATAAATCTTTTTATTTATTTTCATTTAAATTATATTTTATTTTTATATTTTTATTGGAATATAGTTGATTTTAAATGTTTGTTTCTGTTTGTAAAAAAAAGTGAATCAGTTATACATATAAATATATCCATTCTTTTAAGATTCTTTTCCCATATATGTCATTACAGAGTGATGAGGCCCCTGTCTATATAGTAGGTCCTTATCAGTTGTCTATTATTCTATTTTATTATTACAGTATAATTTTCTTGCAATGTTTTTAAAGAACCATTCAGACCAGGGACCAACGATATGTATAGGCTTAAATCCAACAAAGCAACAGCCGTCTCCCGATTTCATCTCTGTTATCGACTGCCCTCAGGAATTTAAAAACAAAAATCATAATCTCTCTTCATTTTTAATACTGGGATTGCTTCATCCAAATTCGACAGCTTAGAACAATGTTGAAGAGACCCAGGAGCAGCTGGGAGAAAGTTCAAACACAGGTCAGCAGGCAGCCCAAGTGAGCTAAGATCTCTACATCTTTAGCCTACATTAGAGGAGCCCCAAACACCGATGCCGCGTGATGCGAACTGGCAGGTCTGAGTCCTGGACACAAACGCCGCGCGGAAACGTGGACAGGGTGTTGCCTTAGAGATATGATGGATTCTGAAAGCCCTGACAAAAGCTTGCAGAAACAAAACGCGAAGAATTCAAGGCTCTCGCCGCCCCCCTGTTCCTCAAAGCCTCAAATGAGATGAGGGTCGTAAAATGCCCTTGTACTGAACTCAGTATAGCCTATAAAATTTATACGATTTGTAAAGAGGCCCTTTATACGATAACTCCTCTGATAAGGGCTGGGGGCAGAGAGAACGAGATGGCACGCAAGCAAGCGAAAGGCGGAACAAGGCGCTGATCAGTGAATCGGGCCTGTCAAGAAACGGATGAAGGGAGTCTTTCTTCTGGGGCTTCACTTTGTGCAACTTGTCACGTCACCTTGTCTGTGTCTTTTCTCAAATGCTAGCGTTTTTACATTATGTTTCATTAAAGCTAACCACTCAAGAATGAAACCTTTTCACCTGACCCAAATTTCATATTAATTCCGCTGTGTGTGTCTGAATGATGCTTAGAGGTCTACTGTTGTCTGACTCCATTATAAAACATCTCTACAGGGGAAAAAAAAAAAAAGGACACTAACAGAAATAACGCTTTCTTGTGTTTTATATGAGCAGAATAGAGAGGTCTCAAGATTAAAGTAATAATTAAAAATATATGTCAAATGTGATGGTAAAATAGTTTGTCTATGCAAGTGTTCCTCAACTGAATATCAAATTTATCTGAGGCTTCTGTTATCCCAGGGAAAAAGAGAAAGCAAAGTACCATGCTATTTCAAATATCATTAATACTAAAAACACCAATTATATCAAAAGAGATTAGATTTTGCTAGATCTAAATTCCTAAAGGAATTTGTTACTACAGGTCCTTATATTAGGTACTGTTGGGTTGGCCAAAAAGTTTTTAAACCTGAATGGACTTTTTGATGAAATCAATAATTAATTAGTGGGAAACAGTAGTTTGCAGAGTCATGAAAGATCGTTTATAGAAAAGCAGAGATTTTCTTAAGCGGGTCTCTTCTTGTGTCTATCTTCCACACTATTTAAAGCTTAGAGGTTTAATGAAGGCCATTCTCTCCAGGTTATACTATGCAATTTTAGGTATATCCGAGATTTTATCCTATTTATGTTGCAGACAGAAAAGGACCCAGATTCTGTAATTAGAAGATATACAGATGTCAAGTTCAAACATTTGAACTTTGTTGGTGTCTAGTCTCTTTTATTATCTCTTTTTCACTCTTCAAAGCCACCAACTGATAATTTGATTATAATAGAAATGAATTTTTGTAGACTACCAATATTTAATACAAAGTATATTTCTAAAACTCTGGGAGGAAATAGTTTCAAATTAGAAGCTTCAGGCAATTTTGAGTATAATAAGTTTATCTTTGGTGTTTTTGAACTTTATTTGATAAATAATCTTACAGTTTGAGCACACGAGGGTCTTCTCATCTGTTTCCATCAATCAGTATAACAGTGTACCCATTCATTACGCTGTGATCCTTAGTTTTGCTATCCCAAAATCATTCACAATAGTAAAAATTAAACACAAAATTATGTGTAAATGCCTGCATAGAAGGCTGGCATTAGAAATCTTATTTCTAAATCTCAGAATGTAAGAGTGTATAAACTGTCTTTCTCTGAAGAAAAATGATCTCTATCAAGAATTCACAAGACATATACTCTCGACAGATTAGAATATTTCTAGTAAAACTTTCCTTTGGGACAATACTGAGCTCCTGCCCTACTTAGTCAGTCACAACAATTGAACATTTTTGAATGAAATGGTTGTTGAATTTTGAAAAGAGAGTGCAGACTTAACATGCGCCGTGGGCTCTGTGCTTAGCCGTATCCCACTCTTTGCAAGCCCATGGACTGCAGCCAGCTAGACTCCTCTGTCCGTGGGATTTTTCAGGCAAGATTCCGGGAGTGGGTTCCGATCCAGGGCTTGAACCCGCATCTCTCAGGTCTCCAACTTTGACAGGTGGATTCTTTAACATCACGCCACCTGCTGGAAGGCACAACATGCACTATAGTACTTATATAATCACTATTATCAATAATTAAAGTATCACAACTAAAATTTTTTCAGGTGAGTTCAGAAGATACTGTCTTAGGCACCATGGTTCTCTGTGCCAATTGATTCCATCTATTTTAATCTTCATTATATCAAATGTTGATTTCTCTCTCATAATTGAAATTTTCACCACAAAGCCTACTGGCAGTATTGACTCATTACATGGTGATTTTATGCTGCTGGGTAACCTCTCTGAGTACCACTGACCCTTGAACAACACGACTTTAAATTGCAAGGGTCCATTTATAAGCAGATTTTTTCCCCAATAAATACAGTGCTGCATTACTTGAGGTTGAGTGAATCCATGGATTTGGAACCCGGATATGCAAGGCCAAATAAGGGACATGAGCATCCAGGGATCTTTGTGTCCCTGAAAGTTGCTCAGTTGTATCAGACTTTTTGTAACCTCATGGACAGTAGGCCACCAGACTCTTCTGTCCCTGGGATTCTCCAGGCAAGAATACTGGAGGGGTGCCATGCCTTTCTCCAGGAGAGCTTCCTGACCCAGGGATCGAACCCCAGTCTCCCACATTACAGGCAGATTCTTTACTCTCTGAGCCACCAGGGAAGCCCAGGTTTCAGAACCAATCCCCTGCGGATACAAAAGGACAACTGTCGATTAAGGCTAGAGGTAAACAGAGGCCCAAGTCAGCGTCCTTACTGATGTGGATCAGAATTCACCGATGTCTGGCGTATTTTTCCTCCTGCAACATCAGATGTGTTTTTGAAACACTCAGCTGTTTCAAACACCTGTACCTGGTCCTATCTAGAAATTTCTTACTCAAACTACTCAGATCTTGGATCACAAATATATGTTAGTTGTGAAAATTTCCGTTAAATCACTCATTTAAAAAATTAGGCTGAATATCACCTTTAGTTTCGCAAAAGTCAGAGTGTCTTTCTTAATGCGTAATGTCACAGACTCCTCCCAAAGCTCATTACTATTCTCAGAAAGAGTCAAATGAAATAATTAACTTATGTCCTTAGAAGTAATAATGTTCTATAAATATATTTTCTCTTGCAGGGATTGTGAACCATGATCACAGTCATGATCAACGTGAACTAAGCATTGAGAGATTTTGCCTCAGGAGTGGAGTCTGTTTACATTTTGGAAGGACCAAGAAGGTGCATTGTGAAAGTTTGAAGGGGAATAATTGAAAGGAGCTAAGTTAGAAACTCTAAGTCCAGGTTTTCAAATTGTCGCGGCATTGGGGAAACACTTTTTTTTCCAAACAGTGAAGACAGTACTAGTGCTGAGACTTCATATTTCATTTTATGTCTTTTAAAATTGAAGGTGGATTGCAAAGTTAAACATATGTGTGTATATATATATATATATATATTAATACATACAAATCATATACATATGTGTGTATACATATATTTAGATTATTTTCCATTATAGGTTTTTGGAAGATATTAAATATAGTTCCTGGTGCTATACAGCAGGACTTTGTTGTTCACCCATTATACACATATGTATATACATATACACACACATATATAGTATTGTGTATCTGGGAGTTTGTATTTTAGAAGGAGTGTGTTTGTTTGTGTGTGTGTGCAAGCATGCATATACATATCTTACTAAACAGATACACATGAGGCAATATAATAAAAAAATGAGCCTGCACACACACACTGATGGAAAACGTCTAACGCGGCCACACTCACTGGACCGCTCTGGGAACCACTGATCCACCAGCCCGAGTTGGTCCTTCTGCAGGACCCAGATGCTGACAGCTCTCACAGGCTTCCTGCCCAGCCAGGTAACCTCCAGACGCAACATCTCACACCTGTGGGGACTCAGGAAATGAAGCATGGTGACCTAGTGGGTTTCCAGAAGGGTGGGTTGAGTGTCATATGATTGATTTTAAGAGAAAAAGAAAAGTATTTTCTCAAAGAGCTAGGGAAGCAGAGAGCAGGCTCTTCCAGTCAGACACTGGTGATTTCCCTGAGAGAATCCCATCTGAAGGATGTGTTATCATAGGTGCTTCCTCCTGCCTGTGTGAAGAAAGCTCTACATAGTGAATGAATAAACAGCCTTCCTTTCTTCTTCATAATCCTTTTGCTTTGAAAAGTATTAAAATCTGATAAACCTGCATAGTTGTACAGGGTGGCATTGTAGGACTAAGGGAGAGAAAAGAAGAAGACAGTGGCCTCAGTCTTTCTCTCTTTCTTTCTTTCTCTCCCTTAATGTCTATTGTCTGGAAGCAGCTTCCTTTCAAAGGTCTGTATCCAGGAGCCCACAATAGGTGGGGGAGCCCCCAGGATGCGAAGAGATGCCCACAGGGAGATTGGGAAGAGTATTAGATGCAGTAGAGAAATGACTCCTGGACAACTCAGGAGCCAGTAACGAACAACGTCACGTCTGTCTACCATGGAGACTGAGCGGTGTTCCTGAGAACCAGAGAAACAACATCTTTTGGAGTCTATGCGTGAAACATGGAACCCATCATAGCACTACTTTCTAAATGTAATTATTTCTTTCATGCATGCTCAGTCGTGTGGGACTCTTTGCAACCCCATGCACTGTGGCCCTCTAGGCTCCTCTGTCCATGGGATTCTCCAGGCAAGAATGCTGGAGTGGGTTGCCATTTCCTTCTCCAGGGGATCTTTCCGACCTGCTGCGTCTACAGCGACTCCTGCATGGGCAGGCAGATTCTTTACCACCAAGCCACCTGAGAAGCCTCAGAAATATTTCTTACTTGGTTTCGAGCACATTATTATTATTACTATTATTGTTATCAATATTTTGCCTTCTGACCGTATTTTGAGGCTCATGCTTTAAGCTGATATTTTTCCTCCTGCTCCAGCTCTATATTTGAAATGGAAATTGTGCACAACGAGAAATGCTTTCATCGTGCCTTTTATTCACAGTAATTTGAAAACTTGCTTAGAGATGAATGAGTTGGTTCTCCCTGCAGCAGTACACGTGGGCCCTCTGTGGGCCGGGTGGAGTGGGGACACAGCCGCTGAAGCCCCTACACCTGCTGGAGCCTGGATCTTTGGTAGGTGGGCTGGGGAGATGGTTCTTAACTGACTGGCTTCCCAGCGGAAACAAAGACAATAATTTGCTCTATTAGATCATGGCTTGTCTTGGAAATAATCCAGCTTGGGAAACGCTTTAATTTTTGCCAGCATTGTGAAGAGTTTATCAGTGAAAGGGGGTACTGTGTGCATGGGCGATTCAGGAATTAAAAGAACAATGGCAAATAACAGACTAGCTCGGAACTGCAAAGCATGTGAAATATTCCGAGAGGAAATGTCTCAGAAGTATAACCGTACCTCTCACAGCAAAAAACATCACTAAATGATCGTATCAACCAAGAATTAGGAAGCTACCCAGAGGTATCAGCATTGTTTTAAGAAGAGATTGAATCACATATTTATCTAGAAAAGGAAAACTTCATGCCTCATTTTTGCTGTCCGTTTGTTCATATTGATTTTTTTATCATAATTTAGAAACAGAGTCAAACCCTCCTAAACACAAAAGCAGAATAAACCTCGCTTTCTTATTACACCAGAGAGCTTCCAAGTGGCGGAGGATTTTGATTTAGATTCAGGCATTAAAATTAAATCACACATCCTAAGGAAAAATGATCTGTAATAATGAAAGCCACACACATGGGATATGAAAGTGGTCTTGAATAATGAAGCCAACTACAGTTGCAGCGGGTGAAGCCCGTGTGATTTAATGAACAGTGCTTTTGAAAACAAATTTCTTCTCCACTGTCGTCTATCGATTGCTGGCATATTAGCAAACAAATTACTGGAAGAGATGAATATCGTACATTAGGAAGGAATTATTTCTCCTCAATTAAAGTAGCTTCATTTTACGGATGCCCTGTGGAAGCCATTAGGATTGGGGCCTGTAGGTACCATTGCAGGGCAAGAGGAGGCATCAGGTTGCGAGAGGTTGCACCAGGTTATGAAGGATGCTCTTTTTTTTTGCTCAAACTGTTACTCGGTGACCTGAGGCACCTGAGGGAATGAGAATGTGTGTGGTTCCGATGTTGCCAATTCTCTCCTAACCTGGGTTCCTTTACCTACTTCTAGCACGCCACCCAAGTTAGTGACCGAGGTCAAGATTTTTCTGCATTGATCGTGAGCTGCTTTGAAAGCTCCGAATTGGTGCTTTTTTCTTTTCTCTTCTTTTAAATCAACATCTTTATCTTGTTTGGTCCATTTTAAGATTTTCTGATTAAAATGTTTAGCAGTGATAGTTTAAACAGGTTGCAGAGTTTTATGACTTTAAGAAACTTTTTTCTGTTGGGCGATAAAGATCATTATGGTAAATACTTTTTTATTAGCAGATTAAACAGATATGGATTGAAATCCAGTGAGCTCATGAAAAGGGCTTCATCCACCCCCCTCATTTTGTGTGTGTGTGTGTGAGTGATTTTTATGTCAATAATGTTTTTGGAAAACACCGAGGTGGTTTCAATCGCTTTGAGTTCAATCACAAAATGAAAGCGTTTTTCAGTTTCGGTTCAGTTTCAGTTCATAAACCAGAAACATTCTTATTTGGTAGTGGGAAGAAAAACACCTAGTCCGGCTATTATCAAACCCCTTTCTGACCTAAGCTCTGTGACTCTGCATTGATTTTACTTCTCTATTTGACTTCTAAGGAATTCTAAGCATGTAAAACTAAAATATTGTCAAACAAGAATCATTGTGAGATATGTTAAAAGGGAAGGAACTATTTTTGCTCATATTTACAGGAAATAAGAATGAAAAAAAAAGGAAGAGAGGAGAAAGAAAAGTTTTAATGGTTGCAAAACTGAAAAAAAAATCCTTAAGAGAGAAAAACAATCTCTACATTTTAGGTTAGGCCTGGAAATAATACATAAACATATGCAAAAGGACTTGGTAACTATGAAGCTGTCTGTAAAGGAGAGGGCTGAGTGCTAGGAGAATTGAAGAGGTGTGATTTCCGATAGTGACTGAACAAAAGTTTTCACTGATCACCTTGGTCTTGAGATTTTATATAACTGGTTGTTTAAAAGGTCTTCTGAGATAGCATTCGAATAATGGCTTCTTCCTTAAAGTGTAGAAAGATAAACTAATGCTAAAAGGTCATAAAATATTATCTGGTGGCTCACACCTGCTCTTTTTAGCTGGGATGAATACATAAGATGTGAGGCCATCAACCATCTCATCCTCTGTCTTCCCCTTCTCCTGCTTTCAGTCTTTCCCAGCATCAGGGTCTTTTCCAATGAGTCAGTTCTTCGCATCAGGTGATTAAAGTATTGGAGCTTCAGCTTCAACATCAGTCCTTCCAATGAATATTCAGGGTTGATTTCTTTTAGGATTGACTGGTTTGATCTCCTTGCTGTCCAAGGAACTTGATGGGGAACACATGTATACCTGTGGCGGATCCATTTCAATATTTGGCAAAACTAATACAATGTTGTAAAGTTTAAAAAAAAAAAAAAAAGAGTCTTCTCCAGCACCACGATTTGAAAGTATCAATTCTTCAGTGCTCAGCCTTCTTCATAGTCCAACTCTCACATCCATACATGACTACTGGAGAAAACATACCTTTGGCTATACCATAAGCAAAATTTAAAGATTATTAAAATAGCTCTGTGAAAATAAAATGAGACTTCTACTCTTTGGCTTTGAGTCACGAGATAAAGCAAAGGCTGCAGAAATCTTGGGCCACCATGGGGAATTTTTATCATTAAAAGTACTTGGCAAAATAATCATGTTTCCTACATTTATTAGAAGTAAATCATCTACTTATTAGAAGTCATAAGTTTTGTAGTCTTCTGTGTAAATCATTCTGGATAAAGTTAGGGGATGCGAATTTGAAAGAAAAAGAAGTTTGGTTGAAATATGCAGCCTCAATAATCTCCCATGATATTAAAAAAAAATCAGGATATTTTTATTAGCAGCAAATCTGAAAACTAATTCATCCAGTAAATGACACCAGCACTGCCCAGCCCCTTTCTATATTTCTTAACTCTTTTATTATCAACCAAACACATCCATAAGTTCACAAAGAATTTCCATTAAAAAGAAGCCTTACAAAATACATAAACCATGAAATTATTGTCAACAGTGCTACAATTCCCTCAAACATTAAGTCCCATAAAAATACTCTCAGCATAGATAAAGTCTGTGAATATGCTATAATGTGGAGATAACACGCTGAATTGACATTTATTAATCATAGTAAAATACCCATTAAAATTAAATTGCATCTGTGTTAAGCAGAAGGAGTCAGGATATCACAAGACAAATCATAGTATTAGGTTTAACCCCAGTCTGAGTAGTAACCTGATCTCAGCAATCTGAGGTCCTGGGTTCATGGTTCTTTATGTGACTGTTCTGATTTTTCAGGTTTTCATTGGCCTGTCCTTTGCCTCTTTTCATGACAGAAAATGACTCCTCCTTATCCCTGTCAACAGTGAATAACAGCTGACCAAAGTTGCCATATATATATATATTTTTTATCTTGTTCACTTTGGGGTAAATAAAATGAAAGCCAGCAACAAAGAGTAAATTGGTCATATTTGCAGTTCCTTGAAATCCAAGCAAAGGGGAGAGAAATGGTTTCTAAAGCTGAGAGCAACAGTTGTCCAGATGGAGCAGGTAGGCACCGTTTACTGAATGACCTGAAATAAGCAGGACTGAAATTAGCACCTGAAATAAACAGGGGGGTGAGCCTGTGGCACTGACAGTTCAGCATGACTTTGGCAAATCAGGTCCTCACACTGCTGTCCTAAAAGGCCTTGCAGAGGAATTAAGGAGAGACAGTCTTCTTGTTTTTTTTTTCTTGAAATTTCCCACAAATCTATGAGACTGGTCACTTCCATGGTCCCAACCACAGTATACTCAGCTCTGCATTGGGCATCGTTTTATTTATACTCGTCACCGTGGTATCAGAAACAGAATCCAAACATCATAATATGTAAATGAACAGAGCCTCCAGATTTAAAATGATATATAAATCATAATACACAAAATAGTCTATGTGTAACAACCTTAGATTGTCTATTGGTATTTTCTGGTATTACAGTTATGTTTTCCTCTATTAATAGTGAGTAACTACTTGGCTTTGCCCCAAATGAGAGCTTTCCAAAGATGTGAGAGAGTCCGTCTGGGAATTCCCAGGCAAATTGGGATGTAACTCCACTCCCCTATTTTCTTCTCTATGTTTTTCTGTTTTTTTTTTTCTTTTAATTTTTTTTATTGGAGGATAATTGCTTTACAATATCATGTTGGTTTTATGCCATACATCGACATGAATCATCCACAGGTAGACATGTGTCTCCTGCTTCCTGAACCCCCTCCTATCCCCCTCCTCATCCCACCCCTCTAGATTGTCACAGAGCACTGGGTTGAGCTCCCTGTGTCACAGCAAATTCCCACTTGCCACCTGTTTTACATATGACAGCGTATATGAGTCCACGCTATCCTCTCAGTTTGTCCCACTCCTCCTTCCCCAGCTGTGCCCACAAGTCTGTGCTTTATATCTGCACCTCCTTGCTGCATTGCAGAAAGCTCATCAGTACCATCTTTCTAGATTCCATATGCATGCCTTAAAACACAGGCTTTCTCTTCCTGACTTCTCTGATAGCTCAGTTGGTAAGGAGCCTTCCTGCAGTGCAGGAGACCCCGGTTCGATCCCTGGGTTGGGAAGATCTGCTAGAGAAGGGATAGACTACCCACTCCAGTATTCCTGGGCTTCCCTGGTGGCTCAGCTGGTAAAGAATCTACCTGCAATGCAGGAGAACTGGGTCCGATCCCTGGGTTGGGAAGTTCCCATGGAGAAGGGAAAGGCTACACACTCCAGTATTCTGGCCTGCAGAAGTCCGTGGACTGTATAGTCCACGGAGTCACAAATACGACTGAGCGACTCTCACTTTCACTTTTCTGACTTACTTCACTCTGTATAATAGGCTGTTAAGTGGAGATGTCTAATAATGCATTGACCTCCAGCAGCAGAAATCTTTCCCTCCATTTCATGACTTTCGAGGTAAAAAGGGTAAAAGCATTTTTGGAAGAGGAAGTGAATTTAGCTATAAAGTGTGAGATGTGAAGCACAGGGAATTTACAACAACAAATCTGAGTCTCATTCTACAAAGGGTACCCAAGGGGAAAATTGGTATTTATCTACAAAGATCAATTTCTGCATTACCTTTTCCACTGTGGTGAAATTCTGGCACATTACAATGTAAATTAAGCATACTTCATGATGTCACTCAACATCCTGTAGAGAGAACACATTAGCATAGTTCAGACCTTTAAAATAAAAAAGCCTTAAGTATTATACAATAAATTAGTTATCAAAGTTTGCTGACCAAACTAAATATTTATACACTGATTAACTAAGTTACCACTGTCTATTTGAATAGTGGCTAGTGACTGAATATATGTGTGTGTGATGTCACTTTAATCCTGTCCAACTCTTTGTGACCCTGTGGACTGTACACTTCCAGGCTCCTCTGTCCATGGGATTTTCCCAGCAAGAATTTTGGAGTGGGTTGCCATTTCCTGCTCCAGGGGATCTCCCTGACCCAGGGATCGAACCCGCATCTCTTATGTCTTCTGCACTGGCAGGTGAGTTCTTTACCACGAGCACCACCCACGGAAGCCCCAGTGAATGATAAAGTACACATAAACATTTTAACCAATGCCTAGCACATCATAAGAACTAAAATCAGGTTAGCTGTCATCATCACCATCAGCACCATCAATGCTATCATTTCTCATTCAGAGAAATTAATTCTACAAATATCAGGCCACTGGGATTTTTGGTTTGGGTCAATATTTTCCCTCAACATTTAGTTTAGGTTGGTTGACTTCAAAATTTTCTACTTTTTCTTTCAGCTGTTCAGATGTCTAAGAAGGTAAAAAGGTATCCAGAGCCTTGAGAACCTATGATGTGCCTTGTGTAGTAGTTGTTACAAAAACTTGTGTCCTGAGAATGTTCTGACTGGCAACATCCTGATGGATAGCAGGATTAACTTCTACTACTACTACTACTACTACTACTACTACTACTACTACTACTAAGACACTTCAGTCGTATCCGACTCTGTGCGACCCCATAGACGGCAGCCCACCAGGCTCCCCCGTCCCTGGGATTCTCCAGGCAAGAACGCTGGAGTGGGTTGCCATTTCCTTCTCCAATGCATGAAAGTGAAAAGTGAAAGTGAAGTTGCTCAGTCGTGTCGGACTCTTAGTGACCCCATGGACTGCAGCCTGCCAGGCTCCTCCATCCATGGGATTTTCCAGGCAAAAGTACTGGAGTGGGGTGCCATTGCCTTCTCTGAGGGATTAACTTCTAGTTGCCGTTAATGTGAAATCCTAGCATTTCTTCACTTGATTATAAGTGAGGTTTCTTTCAATTTTATTTCTCTTGTATTTATCCTCATTTTTTCCCTTTGTACATTTTTTCTTTCTTCAGATGCCTCTATCCAGATGGCTATTCTTTGTGTATCATTTCCCCTCTGTCTCCAATCCATCCCATACTGCCAATGTGAATGGTGAGTGGAATCCCAACTGCAGCCATTTCTCATTTGGGACTTTCGGTGCATTTGTTTTTTCTTTTTAATCTGTACTGGACAAAATAAGCTGAAGGTGGTAAGGCGAATACTGTACATTTCTGATCCTCGCTGGCATTCTTGGTCTTGCCTCTTAAATGTGTTGTTGATTTTTTTTTTTCTGCTGTTGTTAATTCCCTCTATATTTTTGTGCTGTATATCACTGTGCTCACTTAAAAGGAGATTGGCATGTGGATTTCTGGAATCTTCTTTCAATTTGTACAAAATTATTACTGATGTTCTATTTTGCAATTTCTAGTATGAGCTTGGGATTTCTCTCAAATTTAGTATCTATTATACACCCTATGTTGGAGAAAGAAATGTCAACCTACTGCAGTATTCTTGCCTGGAGAATCCTGTGAACAGAGGAGCCTCTTAGGCTGCTGTCCATGGGGTCACACAGAGTCGGATATGACTGAAGCTACACAGCAGCAGCAGCATACACCCTATGTAATCACTTTTTGGTCATTTTTGTCAGAAGATTCAGTTCGGTTCAGTCATGTCCGACTCTTTGCGACCCTGTGGACTGCAGCATGCCAGGCTTCCCTGTCCATCACCAACTCCTGGAACTTACTCAAACTCATGCCCATCGAATTGGTGATGGCATCCAATCATCTCATTCTCCACCATCCCCTTCTCCTCCAACCTCGAATCTTTCCCAGCATCAGTGTCTTTTCCAATGAGTCAATTCTTCACATCAGGTGGCCAAAGTATTGGAGTTTCACCTTCAGCATCAATCCTTCCAATGAATATTCAGGACTGATTTCCTTTAGGATGGGCTGGCTGGATCTCCTTGCAGTCCAAGGGACTCTCAAAAGTCTTCTCCAACACCACCGATCAAAAGCATCAATTCTTCGGTGCTCAGCTTTCTTTATAGTCCAACTCTCATATCCATACATGACTACTGGAAAAACTATAGCTTTGATTAGATGGACCTTTGTTGACAAAGTAATGTCTCTGCTTTTTAATATGCTATCTAGTTTGGTTATAACTTTTCTTCCAAGGAGCAAGTGTCTTTTAATTTCATGGCTGCAGTCATCATTTGCAATGATTTTGGAGCCCAAATAAATAAAGTCAGCCAATGTTTCCATTGTTTCCCCACCTATTTGCCGTGTAATGATGGGACCAGGTACCATGATCTTGGTTTTCTGAATGCTGAGTTTTAAGCCAACTTTTTCACTTTCCTCTTTCACTTTCATCAAGAGGCTCTTTAGTTCTTCTTCACTTTCCGCCATAAGGGTAGTGTCATATGCATATCTGAGGTTATTGATTTTTCTCCTGGAAATCATGATCCCAGCTTGTGCTTAATGCAGCCCAGCATTTTGCATGATGTACTCTGCATATAAGTTAAATAAACATATGTCAGATGATTAGAATACTGAAAGCAACAGGGCAAAAGAGTTCAGCCTTATATATCCTTGAATGATTCATCCACATAAATAAAAAATATTCCACTAACATTAGCTTAAAAGTAATATAATATATATTGTATTGCATGCTGTATATGTCTTAAGAATCAAGGTTTCTGTTTTGTAAGGTGACTCTTCTCATATTCCATGTGGTCATTCATTTAAGTCTTTCTACACAAATATAAGATTATAAATCCTAAGAATGAGCTTCAATATTGTTCCTAAACTACTAGTTAACTTCCTGAAATTCTTGGGATGTAGACATTCATTCTTTCTTTTCTTATCTACTTTTTTGTGGCTTTTTGTCTTTTAGATCATAAGAACTTTATGGGCACAAAACTGCATTTTTGTTTAAAGCAGCATTTTTTAATCCAAATTTTATTTTGCCTTTAATACATAGCTACATATTAACAAACTGATGATTTAGGGACAATATATGGTTGTGCTTTAGTGAGGTTGTTCTTTAGTGGGAAATTGTATGTTCTCCTCTAAAATACTCCTCTGACTAGTTTGATGGTAGATTTATCTTACTGAGAGAGGGCAAGCACCAGAGGGAAGGTTCTTAGTCAATACCAGGACACGAGTAGCTATCCTGGCTTGTCCAGTGGTCCGCGTTGACCAGCTGTCATCAGACAAGGGGAGGCTTGCTGGAGAATCTGGAGCCTTGAGTCTGATTCATGTTTGTTTTTACTGATTGGCTTATGAAGAAGTCATTTAATTTATTTGGCCTTTAAATTTCTCAGCTACAAATTAAAATAAATAAATAAAAGTTGTCCCTAGGCCATTTATATACATATATGTATGGTGTGTGTTTAGTCACTCAGTGGTGTCTGACTCTTGTGATCCCCATGGACTGTGGCCCACCAGGCTCCTCTGTCCATGGAACTCTCCAGGCAAGAATACAGGAGTGGGTTACCATGCCCTCCTCCAGGGGGTCTTTCTGACTCAGGGATTGAAGCCAGGTCTCCTGCACTGCAGGCAGATTGTTCACTGTCTGAGCCATCGGGGAAGTCAAGAGTGCCCTGATTCTCTTACTCTAGAATATACTAGATCTTTTTATCAGGAATCTCATATGAATTAGACAGAACGAGACCTCTAATTCCATGTCTAGCTAAGCACGCAGGCAGGTCAAGAAAGAAACCAAGTTGCTATGATCTGAGGTCTTCCCAAAGACCTGTTTGCCTAAAAGCATCACACTTTTTAGCTCCAATTATAAACAGTCCATAATTAGACCACTTGGTACAGCCCTCTAGTGACTTACAGAATTGAACATTCATTTGACGGCTGCCTTGATGGCAAGCATCTAACAAGTTATATAGCATATAGTAGCTGCTTCAAAAATATTGAAGGATCAAGTAAAAATGGATCAAGAGCAAAATGTTAAACAAGAGCAACTCTATAACACTATAGACTCCAGTCATTTAAATCATCACACTTGATAACACAAATTGATTTCCAAAAAGAAATAGAACTCGACTGGTTAGTAGAGAAATTAAACTTTAAAAAAGAGCTGTTTTTATTTTTCATTTTCAGGTTCTTTTTTTAAGAAATAAACAGATTCAGTCTGTGAGATAAATGACAAAAGAAGCTATTGGGATTTTCCATTTAATTATATAATTAACAATTAGATGAAATAAATTCTGCAAAAATCACTGAATGCTTTTTCAGGCATCATCTATTATTATGTTTCCTTTGAACCATTTCGTGTGTTGCTTTTGATGCTTAAAATAGTTCTAAAATGGGAAATGAGAAAATTTTTCCACCTGTCATGATTTTAAAGACAATCTTTTACAGTCCCTTTTATATTTTCATTTTTCTATATACCCGTGTCTACCCTCAAATTCTCTATTGGTAACTAAAGTACTTTTTCAGAAGTTAGGAAAATAAATCTAATATTATCCTGTATATTTGGGATCATATTTGGGATCACTTATCAAGTACTCTGAAATGTTTTATTATTGTTTTAAATGAACATATCTTACTTAAAAGAGAGTGAGTATGACCAATCAGGCCATAAATAATTAAGGAGTGATTCTTTGGAGAGTTTCAATCCTTTCTTCTGATTATGGTTAAGACTGAATTTTTGGTTCTTATCAGTTTATCAGTTAGCAATGACTCTTTGGCTGGATGGCATCACTGACTCGATGGACGTGAGTCTCAGTGAACTCCGGGAGTTGGTGATAGACAGGGAGGCCTGGCGTGCTGTGATTCATGGGGTCGCAAGGAGTCGGACACGACTGAGCTACTGGACTGATCTGATCTGATCTGATCTGAATGACTCTTGGGCTTCCTAGGTGGCGCTAGTGGTAAACAATCTAACCACCAACGCAGGAGACATAAGAGATGAGGGTTTGGTCCCTGGGTGGGGAAGATCCTCTGGAAGAGGGCATGGTAACCCTCTGCAGGATTCTTGCCTGGAGAATCCCAAGGACAGAGTAGCCTGGTGTAGTCCATAGGATTACAAAGAGTCAGACACGACTGAAGCAACTCAGCATGTATGTAATGACTCTTGCTTCTAGTAACAGAGACTTGAGTCTATTGCTTTAGACATACAAGTGCTTATTTTCACAAATAAGAGTCTAGAAATGGCAACCCAGAGTTAGAGTGGGTGTCCCATCAGATAATTAGGGTAACTTTCTCCCATCTATCAGTCTCACCATTTCTATTTTCCATGTTCAAGGAAGCCGTAATCCAATATGGCTGCTGCTAAGTCGCTTCAGTCGTGTCCGACTCTGTGCGACCCCATAGACGGCAGCCCACCAGGCTCCCCCGTCCCTGGGATTCTCCAGGCAAGAACACTGGAGTGGGTTTCCATTTCCTTCTCCAATGCATGAAAGTGAAGAGTGAAAGTGAAGTTGCTCCGTCGTGGCCGACTCTTCGCGACCCCATGGACTGCAACCTACCAGGCTCCTCGGTCCATGGGATTTTCCAGGCAAGAGTACTGGAGTGGGGTGCCTGCAGTAGCCACAAAATCATACCTAGGTTCCAAGTTATGTGCAATGGATAGAAAGCCTTTCAGGTGGATGAACAAAAATTTTGTAATTCTTGCTTTGAATAACAAACGTCTGTGTATTTCTCCTAGTCTTACGGAAGTTCGGTTCTGCACTCACACAGCTGGTTACAGCCCAAGCCTCATCCTCCTTTAGTAATTAAAGCTCCAACTCCAAAATCTGAAAACTTCCATCTCATTCTGATTCTGTATATTTCTCATGACCCCCGTAGTTTAGCCTCCCACTGAGTGTCCACAATATGAATTCACCTTCGTTTTTGACATATGGGAATTTTTTCCCCTTTTCTAAATTGACATATGGCCACGCACTGAAGCTACACTGAATTTATTATATTTTTCCAATATCTGTTACGTTTGCACTATAACATCATCTGTCTTAATTAAATTCCTAATATCTATCATTTTGTTATACAGACAGGCTTTATCATAACAAATTTGAATTATTATCCTAAAGCCTCTTGTAGCTCATACTCAGTTTTGGTCTTGGGGACTTTTTCCATGGGAGATTTTGATTTATAACAAACAAATAAAAAAGCATTGTGTGGCAGAAACAGGATATCTCCTTCTGCTTTCACTACAACTGTTTGTACTAACGCACTTATATTTCCAAGTTGGATTTCATGGAGATAGAGAGGCACCCAGCAAGATCGCTCACGGTTTGGAGAAACTGGAACCAAAATCTAAAGTCTCATCCCTCCAGGCGAGGGGTCCTTCTCAGTTCTCACAGAGGTGGCAAAAATGGTCCTGGAGAGGGCAGTTTTATTCAATTTTTAAACTTGTTTTTTTATACACTAATTCTGACAACTATTCAGGTGCAATTGTATCACCTGCAATTTCTCCTTTCTAAGTTTTCTAAGTACAGTTCATACCAAACACTGTGAGGCACACATTTTCAGAGCGAAATATTTCCTATAAAACTCTCTTTAATTAAAAACCTAAGCAAACTTAACCATTCTGGGACAGCACCATTGCTATCTCAATGAATATATTATCCAAAGTAAGGTGGCAAAGCTTCATTTAGTTTTAGTACTCACAGTTAAAGGGCTGCTTTGTGCTGTCCAGTATAGTTCGAACTTGCTTACTCTTTGTTACTTCTTCCTGACTGACCGTCTGCCTATGGACATGCCTCAGATGGCTTCTCTGTGGCCCTCTGACCCTTAATTTATGAAGATGAATGGCTCTACATCTGCGGTTACACTTTGTAGCATTTATTTCCTTTTATGGTCCTTCTTGTTCTCTTGCTTTGGAATCAGACAGTTGGTTTTTTATTTTCTATTGAACGTACCTCTTATCTTAGGTCTCACTTGGCTCGAAAATTCAAGGTTATTTCAGCACTGATGGTCTCTTGATATATTCTTCACAGTATTTTTGTTTAACTCTCATAAAACCAGATATATCTTAAGTAATAACATCCTATTCCTTTCTCTGCTATCTATTTCCTTTGGATAAACTAAGAAGTATTCAATCATTTCTTCTTCACTATGTTAAAAAAAAAATCTATAAATGTTCCCATTTATTGTTTTTGTTTTTCAGTCACTAAGTTGTGTCTGACTCTTGGCAACCTTATGGACTACAGCACGCCAGACTTCCTTGCCCTTCACTACCTCCCAGAGTTTGTTCAAATTCATGTCCATTGAGTTGGTGATGCCCTCTAACCATCTCATGCCGTGCCGTCCTCTTCTCCTTTTGCCTTCAATCTTTCCCAGGATGAGAATCTTTACAAACGAGTCAGTTCTTCGCATCAGGTGACCAAAGTATTGGAACTTCAGCTTCAGCATCAGTCCTTCCAATGAATGTTCAGGGCTGATTTCCTTTAGGATTAACTGGTTTGATGTCCTTGCGGTCCAAAAGACTCTCAAGAGTCTTATCCAGCACCACAGTTGAAAAGCATCAATTCTCCACTGCTCAGCCTTTTTTATGGCCCCGCTCTCACAGACATACATGACTACGGGAAAAGCAAGTATTTGACTGTATGGAGCTTTGTCGACAAAGAGATGTCTTTGCTTTTTAATATGTTTGTCATAGCTTTCCTTCCAAGGAGCAAACATCTTTTAATTTCATGGCTGTGGTCACCATCCACAGTGTTTACATTCCCATAAATATCACTTAAAATAATAAATTGTGCATTGTGTATATCCTTTATATAATCAACTTTATTTCAATACGATAATGGTAGACATTTAATACACACATTATCAATAAAATGGCATGCTAGATAATCATATCTAGTATGTGTGGTTTGAAGAAAATAATTTTACTTCCAAACTTAGTATGTGATTCATAAACTAATCTTCAGAGACTTTTGAGAATTGTGCAGGCTTTGAGTAAACAATGGCTAAGTAAAAGAATTAGAAGACTTAAATTCTGGTATTGTTCAAACCAAAAGTTTATTATGTGATATTTGACATGTCACTTAACTTTTCTGATACTTTCGTGTGTATGTGCGTGTGTGTATATATATATATGTATACAACAGTAATATCTGATCTTGCTGATTTGAAGGAGGATTGTTTTAAGATCAAATGCAATAATAGACTTCCCAGATTGCTCAGTGGTAAAGAATCTGCCTGCCAATGCAGGAGACACAAGAGACTTGGGTTCAGTCCCTGGATTGGGAAGATGCCCTAGAGGAGGAAATGACATCCTGATCCAGTATTCTTGCCTGGGAAATTCCATAGACAGAAGCCACTGGTGGCCTGCAGTTCATGGGATCTCACAGGGTCAGCCACGACTGAGCAACTGAGCACACACACACACACACACACACACACTGCTACTAATCATAAAACCACGGTTTAAAAACTTTAAAGTATCACAAATGTGAAAAGCAACTGACAGAAGCAACAGTTGCAGACTATCACCCCATCACCCCAGTAAGTATTCTCTTGAAGTTATTTATAATTATGATTGTCTTATTAAGTAGTTTTTATTGATTAGGTACTTACTTTCCAGTAGCTGACATTCTAGGGGATGAAAATAGACAATAGACATGCACACAAATAGAGCTGGTATACCTTTCTGAAATGTGCAATGATGTTAACCAGACCATGTGAAAAGGCGTGAATAACTGAGTGAATTTGTTGTGTGTATGGGTGGAGTCACTGTAAACAGGATATTTATGAAAAGCTTTTGAGAGGATAAAATCTGAGATAAGGTTTTTAGAATAAGAAGTAGCTAGCCAGTACCCCAGTGAGAGTTATAGTGTACATGGCCATGAAGAATGAGATGAGTGGATGAATCTTGAAAATATTTGGGAAGAAGACTTGGGTATGTTTGTTGATACAGTGAACATAAAGGATGAGAAAAAGAAAGTTTAAATAAAAGACTTTTGATTTGAAGAATTGGGTAAATAATAGTATTACTTACTGTGGTTAGAAAAAAAGCAAGAACAACTTAGGGCTTCCTAGGTGGTGCTAGTGATAAAGAACCTGCCTGCCAATGCAGGAGACATAAGGGACTCAGGTTCGATCCCGGAGTGGGGAAGATCCCCTGGAGGAGGGCATGGCAACACACTCCAGTATTGTTGTCTGGAGAATCCCATGGACAGAGGAGCCCAGTGGGCTGCAGTCCATGGGGTTGTGAAGAGGCCGACACGACTGAAGTGACTTAGTACACACACAGGCAAGGACATATACAGAGTAGGAGAACATGAGGTCTGTTTTGGACTCATTGCATTTGACATATATGTGAAACACCCAAGTGGACACGCCAAAAAGTATATATACTTTTGGAGTTTAGAGGAAAAATAAATGTCAAAGGTGTAAATTCTCTATCATCAATGCATGCAGGTTTTTTGACAGCAAAGAAAAGAATGAATTCATGGAGAGTTTGTAGATAGATAATGTGTATGAAAGAAAGAGAGAGAGGAATTGGTGATAAGAAAAAGCAAGATGAATGTTCAGTGTTTGGCGTCCACCTTTATGCTCCATGCTTGTATCAAGATCATTTAGAAAATGTATTAAATAATAGCAAAAACTGAAACAGCCTTGAGTAACCCAGATAGTAAAGAACCTGGAGTATACTTTGGACGTTGAAATTTTACCAAAGGAGAAATGGTTTCCAATGTACACTGAGAAAAGGCAGAATAAGGACAAAGTTTGCCTGAGGTTTGGAGACTTAAGGGTGAAATATTGATGGAGTTCCTGTAAGACTGATTTTTGTATCCCAGTGAATTCATAAGAAAGGCTTTCAGAAATGGGGGAATGTTTTCTTTTTCCTTTTTTTTTCTTTGAGATTTTGGAAGAAAAGAGACAGAATGAAATATTTGTCTGGTAGAGTGGAAAAACAATCTTTCTAGAGTCAGATAATAGGGTTGCTAATGAAGAAATTGTGCACCTTTCAAGTGACCTGGAGGAGAAACAAAGTTTGAACCACTCTGAAACTAGATATGAATATTATTATTCTTCTTGTTCTAGGCACAACAGTGAGGAGGTGTGCAGTAATTCCCACTACTTTACAAAGTCCCTTTAGCCCTATATCTTCCACGTGTGTTTTTGTTACCCTCAAACTGGGATTTAATCAGAGTATATTAGATCTGGCAATGACCTTGAGGATCATTCTTTCCAACTGTGTCATTTTATATGTAAGACAAGTGAGGCCCGTGGGAGTCTAATGATTTATACAATTGTACGACTGTGCTGTGGCAGTCACCAGCCCTTCCTCTGCTGTTCAGTGTTGTATACAAGAACTTAGAGTACTGCTGTTAGGGGATTTTTAATCACTGAATTTCCCTGATTGTCAGTCAGAGATATCAAAATATTTTCCCTTTCTATGGGTGCGTATGATAAAAAAAAATTAACTGGGAAAGAGGAAATACATTAAAATATATATTATTATTCTAATATTTCCTTTGTGAAGATGACAAAACCATGGAATATATATTACAATGTTGGTAATATGGTTGTCACACATTATTAGAACTTTTAAAATTAAATTATTTATTATTACCGAAAATAGAGTACATTTTCCACATTATCTTACAGATTTTCTTTCACCCTTTACACAGAATAGTCTAAACACTTCATAAAACAGAAATGAGGCACACAAATATGGATAAAATATATCTACACAATTAGGGAATTTAATTAATGATATTTTCTATTAGCCTCTATTTTATATACTTGAACTGTCTATAAATGCAATTTTAAAGTTCCCAAGTGTAGCAAGTAGGCCAGATATGAATTTCAAGTGTCTCATTAGTGAGAATCGTCTTTGAAGTTGCAAATGGGGAAAAAAAAAACACATTTATTTGCACATAGAATCTTTCCAACAGAGGATCTCAAAACATATTTAATTGTGACATGATTTATGTAAAGCAAGAACAGCGCCAAGAAGTCTTTATTTTTTTCTTAGGCAAGAGCACGCTACAAGAACAAACGATCACTGAATATCTGCTTCACAAACCACTAGCTCAGTTTAGAAACATTTTTCACCCCAGGAAGTCTGCGCTGTAATACTTAATGCTGCCTTCTCTTCTCATTTCTGATTTCTTCCATAACTCATTAGACAGCTGATGGAACTACACATGGAATAAAGTAGCTGTGCTTCTTCCCTCATATTAAATAATAAAGGTCATTTGCCTCGTTTTTTTTTTTTTTTTTATGCTGCCAATCAATTTTTCTTGTGAAATTCTAAAACAATGAAGAAACTCAGACTATGGGTATAATTTTCAAACAAAATTCATATCATTTCTTAACTGATACAATGTGTTCAATCTACTTTCTTTTCCCTTTTTATTGCAGTATAGAATGTTTTTTTAAAAAGAGTCCAATTAATAGTTTGAAGTAGCAATATGGGGTTTAAACATTAATATTAAATCAGGAAATGTTTATATGGATAGTAGAATAAATAGATTATAAATGTTAAGGGTCACTAACCCAAGGGGGCTTCTCAGGTGGCTCAGTGGGTAAGGAATCTGCCTGCATTGCAGGAGACCCAAGAGATGTGTGTTTGATTCCTGGGTTGGGACGATCCGCTGCAGGAGGGCATGGCGTTCCACTTCAGTATCTTCGCCTGGAAAATCCCGTGGGCAAAGGAGCATGGCAAGCCACAGTTCACGGGGTCACAAAGAGGGACTGAGGGGACTGAACAGGCCGTTGAAGGAGAGTGTTTCTAGAGCAATAGAATCGCAAATTATGAACCACGCACAAATAAAGCAAATCTATTGACTGGCTTTGTTGACTGTATTTAGTTGACCTCATTTATTTTGAAAATAGTAAGATGGAAATGAAACTGTAGCTATATATATTTGTGTAGAGATAATACTTCTGTATTATATATAAATATTGAGTGAATAGTAAATAGAATGAATGGAATTTGGTATATAAGTGCTAAGGAAGTTGTTTTGTTTTTTTTCACAGAAACATTCTGTAAGGAAAACCTCAGAGAAGTCCAAAACTAATAAACCAGGCCAACAAATCTTTAGTATCGAGAGTTAGGTTGAGATAAAAAGAAGAAGAAAAGATTTTCTCATGTCTCAAAGTTATTTGCAAAACAGAAAGTGGTAAAGTAAGAGATGTGCTTGTTTAAAATAATAGAAATGTATTTAACTATGTGGATATAATTAAAATATAGAATGTAATTCTGTATCATTAAGCATATTTATTCAGAGAAGGCAATGGCACCCCACTCCAGTACTCTTGCCTGGAAAATCTCATGGGTGGAGGAGCCTGATGGGCTGCAGTCCATGGGGTTGCGAAGAGTCAGACACGACTGAGCAACTTCACTTTCACTTTTCACTTTCATGCATTGGAGAAGGAAATGGCAACCCACTCCAGTGTTCTTGCCTGGAGAATCCCAGGGATGGGGGAGCCTGGTGGGCTGCCGTCTATGGGGTCGCACAGAGTCGGACACGACTGAAGCGACTTAGCAGCAGTAGCAGCAAGCATATTTATTATAATTTCTTGCTTGATAGAGCAAAACTAAGCCAACATTTTTAGAAGCAGTGGTGTAAAGTATGGTGTGCATGTCTTTCTCATAAGTAGTCAAGAAGTAGGTTGTCCAGAGCTAGCATACCCAATCCATTATGTCTAAATCTTTTTATCAGGAAAGCTTTCCAAGAAGTACAAATTAAATGGGATAGTATACCTAATCCCTCACTGATTCACCACCAGTTTTGAAGAATTGTTCTTAATGTTCTGCTATTAAAAAAAATTGAAAAAAAAAAGAGAAAAAAAAATTGAAGTATAGTTATTTTATAATGTTGAATTAGTCTCTACTGTACTGCAGAGTGAATCAGCTCTATGTATACATATATCCACTCTTTTTTGGATTTCCTTCCCATCCAAGTTACCACAGGAAATTGATAGGATTCCCTGTGCTGCACAGTAGGTTCACATTAGTTATCTATTTTGAACTTCCCAAATGGCACTAGCAGTGAAGAATTCCCCTGCCAGTGCAGAAGATGCAGAAGCCCCAGGTTCAACGCCTGGGTTGGGAAGATCCCCTGGAGGAGGAAATGGAAACCCACTCCAGTATTCTTGTCTGGAGAATCCCTTGGAGAGAGGAGCTTGGTGGGCTACAGTCCATGGGGTCACAAAGAATTGGACACAACTGAGCGCCTAATCACATAGGTATCTGTTTCATATATGGTATCAGTATTGTGTGTCTATCAATATTAACCTCTCAATTCATCCGACCCCTTGTTTGGTGTCCATATATTTATTCTCTATGTTTGTGTCTCTATTTTAATGTGATTAGTTTCTAAATATATATATAGATATAATCATAGTCTGTCTCATAAACATATCCATCACCTCCAAAAGCTTTTATCTCATATTAAAAGAACTCATTATTAATAAAAAATTTTTATGGATAATTTACTGTCAAAAATGAGCTTATTGTTAAAGTAGAATAATATAAACTACTGTTGAAGTTCCCTTTATTTAAATCTTAAAAAGAATTATTCATGAAAAGCAAAGTGTTATTCTTTCTGTTTTGTATTATTAGTCAACACACACTTTTATGATTTTGCACAGACTGTTGTTTTGAAATTATTTTTACTTCTTTGAAGACCTTTCTTTGGGAAAAAAAAATGTTGTACATTGAAGCCTAAGGGTTGCAGAAAAGTAATTGTGTCAAAAGGGGGAAAAAAACTTGGTTTATGACATCAAATAATAATAGTTTGAACCATAAACTTGCATATGCTTAGAAACATGTTGATCTTCAAAACAGTGATGTCATATGATTCCACCTAACTCTTGCTGTATCTTGAGGAATGCATGGTCATAGAATTTTTGTTGTGTCCCAAGAGACTCCCTGAATTCTCTCAAAGAGACTCTATTCCTTTTCCAAGGAAACGAAGCATGTTTTATTAAACATGCCCTTGCTTAAAGAACATGCATTACAACACTCAAGGAAAAAACAGGAGCTAACGTTAAGATTTTTCTCAGATCTTCACCACATGGAGAAAGTGCTAATTAGTGACAGTACATAATGTGAATGATTGCTACTGACAAAGTTCTTCATCAGCCTATGTTTCAAGGTTCCAACAAGTTCCCTTGATTTGAAATTAATCAATTTCATGCAAAGGAACTCAGAATAATGGAAATCCCCATCAAATATTATAGAAATAGGTGGTTTGGTCAGCCACAGATTACATCTCGTTACCATTTAATCCTTTTTTGGAGCTTCCCAGGTGGTGGTAGTGGTAAAGAACCTGCCTGGCAATGCTAGAGTCCTAAGAGATGTGAGTTCTCTCTCTGGATTGGGAAGATCCCCTGGAGAAGAAAATGGCAACCTGCTCCAATATTCTTGCTTGGAAAATCCCGTGGACAGAGGAGACTGGAGGGCTACCGACCATGGAGTCACAAAGAGTAAGACACAACTGAAGCGACTTCACATGCCATTTATATTTTATTAAAATAACATCTGCACAAACTAGATTTTTGTAACAGTAGTTTTAACTAAAAAACATATGTTAAACCAATACACATGCAAAGAACAATATTTAAAACCACTTTATTTCCTCTTTATCATCTGGCCTAGACTCAAATGCTGCTTCCATAGACATCAGGTTAAAATAATTTAAAATATATTACATTTATTCTTTAAAGTTATGTATAATGCAGAACAGTGAACACAGTATGTTTTCAGTAAATGTTTTGGAAAGAGAATAACCTATAATAGAATAGAGGCACAAGAAAGAATGAAAAGATGTTTGAAATTTCCTACTCACTTTGTATATAAGAAAGCAACATTCATAAATTAAGAATGTACAATATGGTACAGCACAAGATTTCCCATTATTTATTTTTTAAAATTATGCACATGAATGTATTTCATCTTAGGTATGATATCTTTGAAGAAATTGCAATGATCTACTAGTATACTGAGGAATCTTCTATCTTACAATGACCTTTAAAGAGCATGCTTTCAACATAAAGGAAACAAAATGTTCTTATTGAAGTGAAATTAATTATCTTTGCCATCAAAAAAAATTCATCAAATTATGTATCTCACAGTGCTATACACTCTACATTAAGAATTTTAAAAAATATATGAATATCCTAAGAATCAGTGCTCTAAAATAAATTACACTGATATTGAATTAAAAAATAGATTTGATGGTTTTCAAAAATAGGACAAAAATAAACACAAAAAATATTACAGTTATGCTTTGATTTTTTTTTTATTTAAAAAGAAAAGATTTTATTCCTATTTACATAACCAGAGTAGAATGTGAATGCAGGTGCAATCCACAAGTCCAGTTTTGTACAAGTTCCAGTTTGAAAAATGCTGTTAACCATTATAAAGAAAACTCTGTGTGTGTGTGTGTGTGTGTGTGTGTGCTTGAGCATGCAAGTATGTAGATAAAGAAGCCTTACCTTAAGCACATTCTGTGGAAATGTTACTCCCAAGTTCCTATGATTTCCAATAGAGATATGTTCTTATAGGATTATAAATTTTATAGCCAAGCAAAATTTTAGACGAGCTGTTTTGCTGTCTTCTTTGTTTTCATTTCTCTATTATTATTTTATTGTCTTGGTGCTTTAAGGTGGTCACCAGAATGTCAAAGGACTTATTAAATCTTTTCATATTCCAACCAAAATGTTTAACCAGTGAGGGAAAAAGGGCATAGTACTAATTTTAACCTAAACTTTGAGAGAAACCCAATGATATTCTCTCACAAAGCATAAATATTTGCACAATGGATTGCTAACAAGACCTTCAGCTCCTCTGTGAACACAGGAGAAAACTAAATACCAAAATGCATGGAGGCACCAAGGCTAGCATTATATATATATATATATGGGCTTCCCTTGTGGCTCAGGTGGTAAAGAATCTGCTTGCAGTGCAAGAGACCTGGGTTTGATCCCTAGGTTGGGAAAATCCCCTGGAGAAATGGATGGCTACCCAGCCCAGTATTTTTGCCCAGAGAATTCTCTGGACAGAAGAGCCTGGCAAGCTACAGGGCGTCGAGTCACAAAGAGTCAACCATAACTGAGCGACTAACACACACATTGAATATGTGTATACATTTTACATTATACAAAATTATATATAATTATATGTATATAATTTTATATTTCACTGTTTTAAAAGTTATTTTGAACCAGTTGTCCAGTTTGAGACAAAATCAATATCAAAAGCTAATATTCCATTTTTTAATTAAATAAAATAAGAAGGAGCATTGAATAATACCCACTGATAATTAGAATTTTCAAACATATTATTTTCAGGAAAAAATTAAACTGGGGCTCTAATACTCCAGACATGGAGACCAGAAATAGGCTAACACAAACACATACGAGTTTCACTCTTTCAGTTTCTACTTCTGTGTTTGGTTATTTTTCCTGGAAATATAATATTTGTTTTCAACATCCCTCACTAGAATTCCATTCAGTATAGATGGAACATATGTTGGGAGTTCGAAACACATTCTCTAGATATCAGTACGCTACAGAAAAATTTCAGCATTTTCTTCCCTCTTCCAAACTCAGATAATCTCTATTACTATAAGTGTAAGTAAGTAAGTGTAGTTGCTCAGTCGTGTCTGACTCTCTGCGACCCCATGGAGCCCATCAGGCTCCTCTGTCCATGGGATTCTCCAGGCAAGAATACTGGAGTGGGTTACCATTTCCTTCTCCAGGGGATCTTCCCAACCCAGGGATTGAACCTGAGTCTTCCGCATCACAGGTAGGTGCTTTACCCTGTAAGACCAATTTTCTTTCTAAAAATGCTGTAATGTTCATAAATGTTTGCAATGCTGGCATTTTAATTACTCTATATTATCTCACCATAGGAAAATATATTTGAAATGGTAGAAAAAAATTAGAAAAAAGCATTTCCTACCATCTAGAGATTCTGGCAATTTATTAGCATTAGCAAAGCTATTTGTGGTCTTTCCCCTTTGCTGGTTACACACTGAAGCACCTTCCATATGTAGAAAGCATATATGAAAACCATATGCACATGTTTTCAGAGGCTGTTCTTTCACTTTATTCTTAATCTTGGTATAATCTTTAAATGCTTCAGGATTTGTAAAACTTATTACTTCAGGTTTAACCTTTATTCAATTAATATTATAAATTACAATTAGTGCAGGTACTTATAAATCTGTGTGTAACTATAGAATATATGACTTAATATATTGCAGTGAGTTGAATGAACCTAGAGTCTGTCATACAGAGTGAAATAAGTCAGAAAGAGAAAAACAAATATGGTATATTAATGTATACAAATAGAATCCAGAAAAAAAGGTACTGATGAATTTACTTTCAGGGCAGAAATAGAGATACAGATACTGAGAATAGAACTGTGGACACAGCAGGGGAAAGAGGGGGTGGGGTGTATGCTAATGAACATAGCATATATGTCTGCCTATGGCTGATTCACAATGTTGTACAGCAGAAACATATCCATTGTGAACAATTATGCTCTAATTAAAAATAATCATTAAAAAGATGGGGTGGTTTGGTTTGAGTTGCTTTTGCTGTGAACCCAATCCTGAGCAATGGCTGGGACAAAGGAAGATAAGGGTCTTGCATTCTTGACATGAGAAATATATAAGAGCATCTCTTGCACATGGAGGACTCAGAGAAATGTCACTCAACAAGCACGGCTTCTGAAGGCTAACATCAGATAATTAATAACGCTGCAATATATGTTGACAGTGTCATTTATTTATCCAGTATACATATATTTATTCCATGCCTACTCTGTCTCAGGCACCGTGCCGTATGCACACAACAAATGTGGCTCCTGTAACGATTCAGTGAAGGAGACGACAAGAAAGGAATCAGGGCTTAAACAAATCCGTAATTTCTGATTTTCACAAAGAAGGAAAAGGAGTAAAAAAAAAATTGAGAGCTTGAAGCAGGACATAAGGAGAATATCTGATTTAGTTTTAAAAATCAGGCAAGATGTCTCCGAGAAAGTGACAGGTAAGTAACCACATGAATAAACACACGAGCACCCTTGCTGTGCACTGGTCCATGATGTGCTCCATTTTAGGGTGCATGCTAAGCTACAAAATGCACTTATCTTCATTCAAAATTTTTCCAACCCATTAATTGGATGGTCAGAATCTAAACATGAAAAGAGAGAGCTCTATACATCCCATCTGCATTTAGGGGACATGCTGCTAAGTCATTTGGTCGTGTTTGACTCTTTGCCACCCCATGGGCTGTAGCCCACCAGGCTCCTCTATCCACGAGATTCTCCAGGCAAGAATATGCAAGTGGCTTGCCATGCCCTCCTCCAGGGGATCTTCCCAAACCAGGGATCGAACCCCAGTCTCTTACATCTCCTGCAACGGCAGGTGGGTTCTTTACCACTAGCGCCATCTGGGAAGCCCATTAAGGGGGTGCAGTTGAAAATTCTGAAGCATGTGTAGTATTATATATGAAATGAGTCACCAGTCCAGGTTTGATGCACGATACTGGAGGCTTGGGGCTGGTGCACTGGGATGACCCAGAGGGATGGTACGGGGAGGGAGGAGGGTGGAGGGTTCAGGATGGGGAACACGTGTATACCTATGGCGGATTCATGTTGATATATGGCAAAGCCAATACAATATTGTAAAATTAAAAAACAAAATAAAATTTAAAAAAAGAAAAAAAAAAGAAAATTCTGAAACTAGAATCTGCGGTTTCCTTAGACCTCTATTCAATAGACACACTTTCCTTTATTGAGTCCTGTTTTTATAAGAAGATCTATAAATTTTAAGAAGCAAATCAAAAGGGAATCGCACATTTGGAAGAACATACACATTTTGGCTGTGTGAAAGATAAATGCAATGTGTCTTCCTTTGATCAGAGAGGAGCCTCTGAAGAATTAACTCCACAGTCGGCACAGAGGGGTAATTCGTTCAGCATCTTTGAATTTCATTCTGACTTTTTAAATGACGCACGCTCCTCTGATATTTTGAAGATCACTTGTCATTACATGTTCCTAATTTGTCATTTGATAGATTCAAACAGCCCTGAAGAAGCATCTCTGATTCAAAAGAATGATTCTTTAATTTCAGGCTCCCCTCTACTTTCCGTCAATGTGGCAGGGCGTCCCAGCTGAGCTCAAACCAAGATTCCGTTTGAATGTTTGTGAAACGGGGAGGCTGTGCAGCTCTCTGGCATATATTTTTATGATTGGCTCAAGGGCTTTTAGGAGTGTTCGCTGGATTTAGGGGTGGAAACAGATGGAGATATGTGCTAAAGTGTGATATACAGAGAGTGGGTGGAGGGAGCAGAGAGATAAACAGAGGCAGAGCGAGATGCAGAAAGTGATGAAATGGCTTTTGACTGCCCACATGGCAGATTCTTTTTGCGAGAGCTCTGTAGTGAGAGTGAATGTATTAAGGTCCTCCCGAGAATTGGCTCTTGCAATTTTGGAGAGTGAGAAGTTCAATGAACTTCTCTCTACAAGATGAAGACTCAGGGAAGGCAGTGCTATGATTTAGTTTGAGTCCAAAGCCCTGAGAGCCCCGTAAACCTGTGTTTGTTCACATCCAAGTCAAAGAACTGGAGAAGATGGGACAAGAGGTCCCAATTCGAACAGGCAGGCAGGAAGCAAAAGTGATTAAATCATCATTCCTCTAACTTTTGTTCCATTTGATGACTCTCAATAGATTAGATGATGCCTATTCACATTGGGGAGATTAATCTGCTGAGTCCACAGAGGCAGAACTAATGAAATCTAGAAAAATCCCTCACAAGCACACTTAGACATAATGCTTAATCTGGGCATTTCATGGACTATCATGTTGACATGAAAAATTAATACCACAGTGGTGTTAGAATCAGAAGTATTTTAACAAGTAAACTACAACAGTAAAACCTTTCCAGAAGCAGTTAGGTCAGGATTACAGAAACAAGTGAAATCCAAATTCGAGTTGGGGTTAATGCTTCCTTTCTCCATCTTGGAAACATTGCTGTTTTGTTTCGTGAACTTATACTCTGAGGGCTTCCCTAATGGCTCAAATGGTGCAGAATCTGCCTGCCATGCAGGAGACCTGGGTTTGATCCCTGGGTTGGAAACATCCCCTGGAGAAGGGAACGGCAATTCACTCCAGTATTCTTGCCTGAAGAATTCCATTGACAGAGGAACCTGTCAGGCTACAGTCCGTGAGTTGCAAAGAGTCAGACAAGACTGATCAATTAACACACATACATACTCTGAGGGCTCATATACCAGCAGAGGCAGAGGACGGTAACTTGCTGAAGCCAAGACAGATGATATCGTGTGGAAATTATCAGAAACACATGGAAGCATCAATAGCAAATCTCAGAGCAGATTATTTGAAACCACCAAGAGTCCCTGGTGCTGAGTTCCTATAGTTATAAAAGGTAGGATCTAATAATTAACAATGTAGTCACTCAGTTGTGTCCAATTCTTTGCAACCCCATGGACTGTAGCCAGCCACTTCCCTTTGTCTATGGAATTCTCCAGGCAAGAATATTGGAATAGGTAGCCATTTCCTACGCCAGGGGATCTTCCCGACCCAGAGATTGAATCCAAGTCTGCCGCATTGCAGGCAGATTCTATACCATCTTAGCCAACAGAGAAACCCAAGTTCTACTAATTAGTTCACAACACTTATGGAAGGACTGCTTCTTCATACATTGATGGTAAAAGTATGAAGGAAGAAACGTTCTCATGACCTTGGGTTGTGTGATAACAAACTTCATTATCACACCCAAGTATAAATGAGGAATAGGGAGGATCATTTCAATAAGTTAATGGTGAATCAGCAACAAAATCCAGTTAATTGATTCACTGCTGTTTTCATTCTTCAGGTAGTTTGTTGACTTTTTACAGATACAGTCACAATTTAAAAACATGATATATGGAGTAATCTTCCCATGTACTTTTTAAATGCCACGTGATTGATGCTTTTAATGAAATTATAAAAAAAGATGTTTCCAATAATGTATTTAAAACTTTAAAGTGTAGGATTTAATCTTGGTATCCAATTTCACTCTTACCTTATTAAAGACACAAATCTGAAAATCACCAATTAATTACGTGACATTTTTAGGTTACTTCTACTCTTGACTTCCTTGAAATAATTGGGTCAATTTATTTTACCACCTTTCTTCCAAAAAGTTGACTTAGGCTTTGCTGTATGTTCAGAAATCAAATACTAACCTAGTGGAACACATGAAAAAAAAATGCAAAAAACACAAACGAGTTGTGAAGGAGGATGTATATTTTAAATGCTCTCAACATTTTTGTCATCTCACCTTTACTCCCAGAACCTTTCCTTTCCTCCATCAAGTTGTTTTTGTTATTTAGTCTCTAAGTTATGTCCATCTCTTTGCAACCCTGTGGACTACACCACACCAGCATTCTCAGTCCATGGGATTTCCCAGGCACAGTTATTGGAGTGGGTTGTCATTCCCTTCTCCAGGGGATCTTCCTGACCTAAGGATCCAACCCACATCTCCTGCATTGGCAGGTAGATTCTTTACCATTGAGCCACCTGGGAAGCCCCTCCATCAAGTGGTAGAAACTGTTTCTCCTCTTCTTGAACTTGGTGGATCATATCTTTGTGATAGCTACAACTAATAGAGTAAGAAAGAAGCAAGGCTATGTGATTGAATTTAGATCATAAAATGGAATAGGACTTTTCTCTCTGTATCTTATATTTATTGTGAAGTTTAAGACACATGGAGAAACCCATGGGGAGAGGAAACGAATTCTCAGCCCTCATCTTTAGCTGATCTCCTGGTCATCAGCCAGTCAAAACCCTCTGGTGAGAAATAGACCATCTTGGAAACGGATCCTCCAGCATCTAGGAAATTATCTCAGCTGATGCTGTGTGCACTGCCACTAAGCCAATAGAACTTAATATGCAACATATGCCACATATTATAATAACATATTATATAGGCATATGTCACTATCGGAAAAGACTCTGATGCTGGGAAAGATTGAAGGCAAAAGAAGTAGAGGGTGGCAGGGGATAAGACGGTTAGATAGCGTCAGCAACTCAGTTGACATGAATCTGAGCAAACTACGGGAGATGGTGAGAGAGAGGGAAGCTTGGTGCTCTGCAGTCCATGGGATCACAGTCCATGGGATACTTCTGAGTCTTTGCAGGGTTGACTTCTTCCATCCGCAGGTTCCTCACTCGTCGTTTCTGTCCCCTGCCAATCACCCTCCTTCACATCTCCTCAATCAGCTTACACAAGCTGACCACTGTATTCTATTGGCATGCATTTTAAGTGTTAAATTTCAGGAAAAGGAAGGAAATTGATTGCATATGCTATGTACCAAGCACCACTAAATGTTTTACTATTAAATTAAAATTATTTCAGTTTTACTGTCTTTTATTTTGTTTTGTTATTGTGGGTTGCTTTGTGGGTTTATTTGCTTTGTTGACAAACAAACTTTGGAGATCTTTGAAGTACAGAACAAGTGCTTTTCTTTTTCCTAGTGTGGGTTCTGTAACATCCCTCCTGCAAAATTCTACTAGTAGATGTGGCGGGGAATTGGACACTCCTCAGTACATTCAAGCTTAAGAAGGTTATTGAAAAGAACTTGAACACAGGGTGCTCACTGAAATATTAACCTTATGCCTCTTCCCATTGCTTAGAGAAGTAGTCTCAAAACAACTTTCTCCTGTCACAACAGCAGGACATGTACAGAACTTACATGGTCCCCGTACTGTCAGGAAATAAGAATTTGAACATTGGTATATCTAGTTACACACTTAAAAATATATTACTAGCAATTCAAATATCGTCAATTAGTGATTTTGTTTCATCATTATAGAAGTATATAAATAGAATGTCTAATATTTTGTTCCCATGCTTCATTAAAGAAAACTCTCTAACTTGGTTTAGAGAAATCCTTGGGCATCCCTCATGGCTCAGCTGGTAAAGAATCCACCCACAATGCAGGAGACCTGGGTTTGATCCCTGGGTTGGGAAGATCCCCAGGAGAGGGAACAGCTAACCACTCTAGTATTCTGGCCTGGAGAATTTCATGGACCTTATAGTCCATGGGGTCGCAGAGGGTACAGCTAACCACTCTAATATTCTGGCCTGGAGAATTCCATGGACCCTATAGTCCATGGGGTCGCAAAGAGTCGGGCATGACTAAGTGCTTTCACTTCACTTCATTTTCCTCTGTTGCTTGGTGGCTGTTGTTGCAAGACTGGGCCATCTGTGAATAAGATTTTCTTCTTTATTTCTCATCATATATGAGTTGACCAATAAGTATTGTTTCTTTAAAGCATTCATGTATTCCCAATCTGCAGTGAGATTGTAATGACTTTGGAGCATTCCCCTAGATAAACAAACTATGATTTAGTCTATAATCAAAGTTATTATTTAGCTTATGGAAATGATATATGGTATGAAATTCTGTTCACATTTTTTCAATTCTATATTATCTTTCTACCTGGGAAGGCTCGTAATAGTATAGCTGATGCTATCAGATGTGGTATTTCAATGGCATCAGCCATTTCTGTGTGTGTGTGTGTGTTAGATGCTTGATCATGTCTGACTCTTTGCAACCCCATGGATTGTAGACCACCAGGCTCCTCTGTCCATGGAATTCTCCAGGCAAGAATACTGGAGTCCATTGCCATTTCCTTCTCCAGGGGATCTTTCCAATCTAGAGATTGAACCCTGGTCTCCTACAGTACAGGTAGATTGTTTACTGTCTGAGCCACCAGGGAAGCCCTTAGACATTTCTAACCATTCAGATGCAGTCTTAATATGTATACAAAAGCATCACATATAAAAAGAAAGAGAATTCTTTTAAACTCTTGCAGCAAGCAAGCCAATGGTCTTTCTTCTGGCCAAAACAATCCTAATATTTTACTTACAATAAAATTTACTTACATAAAATTAAATTTGCCCTTCTTTCACTAATTCCATATTGTTTATAGCTTCCTTTTAGTGGACTTTCTAGTGTGTATGCAGTTTTGATCATTTAAATCATAGATACATGTAAACTGTTTTCTAGACTAGAGCCCATGTTTCTTCTTTCGAATATACTATTTTGTGTTTCATATTTGAACTTCGTAAAATTGCTATAGAAGTTGAGACAACTTTTTGGATTCATACAGTGGATAATATTTTATACTTATTTCAGTAGTACTGACTGTCAACTGCTATAATTTTAATCCCATCTAAAAGCAACAATCAAAAACGATGTGAGTCACTAAAGAAAATAAATAGCTTAAATCCACGGATGTGGCGTACGTATCTTTTTTCAGTTCAACTTTGCTGAATTTGTCATCTAATCTTTTCTAAAATGCACAGCAGGAACTTTACGAGGTCCCATTAGAAGCAATCACTGCATGATCAAACGTGGGGGAAAAAAGGAGCTTTGTATTTTCAAACGGAAATAGGATTTGAAGAATAACCTATGATCAATGGTTTGTTATTTCTCTTTAGGCCTTAAACTTTGGTTTCTCTTATGAATTCTTAGGCTATTAAAGCTTCAGATATTTATTGACTAAGTCACTAAAGTGTACAAAATTAGCACAGAGAGTGTTTGAAATAATTTAAATATTTTTCCAAGATTTTTAAGTTTAGAGTTTATTAAAGAGAAAACAGATATTTTTAAGTAGTTAAAGAAGACTATAGTGCTGAAAGGTTGTTTAGTAATGTTAATAGTTTAGTATTTTCAAAGTGGAGACATCACCAGAAATTCTGTTCCTATACATGTGAAAGGCAACATAATATTGTAAAGAAATTGTCCTCAAATTAAAAATAAATTAAAAAAAAGTAAATAAGAATACATATTAGCAAAAAGGCTTGTGCCATAACCCTACTACAGTGTGTATGTGGGCATATTATCTACATATTCCTCGATTTCTCTCTTTCTCTCCATCTTTCTAACTACCTACATATCATTTATCTATCTATTTTTCTTTAATCAATTTATCTATATCATCTGACTTACTATATAATAATCATACCATTTTACAATCTAAATTTTGTCATTTAACCCTACTGTACAACTTTAGATGGATATAGTCTAAAATAAGGTAGCTTTATCCAGTAATTGTATCATGTCCTGATAATATGTCACTTTGTTACAATGCAACCTATATTTATTTTGAAGAAACTAAGAAGCTTCACATAATAGTAAAGAGCCATCAGTGATTTGTAATCTTGTAGGTGGGGGAGGTTCCTGCCTCTATATTGATGGCTACTGACTGAGAAGGGTAGTGGCTGTTGAAGGTGAGGTGGCTGTAGCAGTTTCTTAAGACAAAAATAAAGTTTGTGCATCCACTGAGCCCTCCTTTGACTTGAACTCTTAAGCACCACTGTTCAGTTTGGTTCAGTCGCTCAGTCGTGTCCAACTCTTCGCGACCTCATGGACGGCAGCACACCAGGCCTCCACGTCCTCCAACAACTCCTGGAGTTTACACAAACTCATGTCCATTGAGTCTGTGATGCCATGCAACCATCTCATCCTCTGTCATCCCCTTCTCCTCCTGCCTTCAATCTTTCCCAGCATCAGGGTCTTTTCCCAATGAGTCAGCTCTTCACATCAGGTGGTCAAAGTACTGGAGCTTCAGCTTACACATAGGTCCTTCCAATGAACACCCAGGACTGATCTCCTTCAGAATGGACTGGATGGATCTCCTTGCAGTCCAAGGGACTCTCAAGAGTCTTCTCCAACATCACAGTTCAAAAGCATCAATTATTCGCTGCTCAGCTTTCTTTACAGTCCAACTCTCACATCCATACATTACCACTGGAAAAACCATAGCCTTGACTAGACAGACCTTTATTGACAAAGTAATGTCTCTGCTTTTTAACATGCTGTTTAGGTTGGTCATAACTTTCCATCCAAGGGGTAAGTGTCTTTTAATTTCATGGCTGAGGTCACCATCTACAGTGATTTTGGAGCCCCCAAAAATAAAGTCAGCCTCTGATCCATTGTTTCCCCCTCTATTTGCAATGAAGTAATGGTTTTTCCAGTAGTCATGTATGGATGTGAGAGTTGGACTGTGAAGAAAACTGAGCACCAAAAAATTGATGCTTTTGAACTGTGGTGTTGGAGAAGACTCTTGAGACTCCCTTGGACTGCAAGGAGATCCAACCAGTCCATTCTGAAGGAGATCAGTCCTGGGTGTTCATTGGAAAGACTGATGCTAAAGCAGAAACTCCAGTACTTTGGCCACCTCATGAGAAGTGTTGACTCATTGGAAAAGACTGATGCTGGGAGGGATTGGGGGCAGGAGGAGAAGGGGATGACAGAGTATGAGATGGCTAGATGGCATTACCAACTTGATGGACCTGAGTTTGAGTGAAGTCCAGGAGTTGGTGATGCACAGGGAGGACTGGTGTGCTGCAATTCATGGGGTCACAAAGAGTCAGACACGACAGAGTGACTGAACTGAACTGAATGGGACCAGATGCCATTATCTTAGTTTTCTGAATATTGAGCTTTAAGCCAACTTTTTCACTCTCCTTTTTCACTTTCATCAAGAAGCTCTCTAGTTCTTCTTCACTTTCTGCCATAGGGTGGTGTCATCTGCATATCTGAGGTTATTGATATTTCAACCAGCAATCTTGATTCCAGCTTGTGCTTCATCCAGCCCAATGTTTCTCATGATGTACTCTGCATATAAGTTAAATAAGCAGGGTGACAATATACAGCCCTGACATATTCCTTTTCGTATTTGGAACCAGTCTGTTGTTCCATGTCCAGTTCTAACTCTTGCTTCCAAACCTGCATACAGATTTCTCAAAAGGCAGGTCAGGTGGTCTGGTATTCCCATCTCTTTCAGAATTTTCCAGTTTATCATAATCCACACAGTCAAAGGCTTTGGCATAGTCAATGAAGCAGAAGTATATGCTTTTCTGGGACTTTCTTGCTTTTTTGATGATCCATCGGCAGCTTGATCTCTGGTTCCTCTGCCTTTTCTAAAACCAGCTTCAACATCTGGAATTACACAGTTCACGTATTGCTAAAGCCTGGCTTGGAGAATTTTGAGCATTACTTTACTAGTGTGTGAGATGAGTGCAACTGTGTGGTAGTTTGAGCATTCTTTGGCATTGCCTTTCTTAGGGATTGGAATGAAAAGTAACCTTTTCCAGTCCCGTGGCCACTGCTGAGTTTTCCAAATTTGCTGGTATATTGAGTACAGCACTTTCACAGCATCATCTTTCAGGATTTGAAATAGCTCCACTGGAATTCCATCACCTCCAGTAGCTTTGTTTCCATCACATCCAGTAGTGATGCTTCCTAAGGCCCACTTGACTTCACATTCCAGGATGTCTGGCACTACGTGAGTGATCACACCATTGTGATTATCTGGGTCGTGAAAATCTTTTTTGTACAGTTCTTCTGTTTATTCTTACCACCTCTTCTTAATATCTTCTGCTTATGTTAGGTCTATACCATTTCTGTCCTTTATTGAGCCCATCTTTGCATGAAATGTTCCCTTGGTATCTCTAATTTTAAGACATCTCTAGTATTTCCCATTCTATTGCTTTCCTCTATTTCTTTGCATTGATCGCTGAGGAAGGCTTTCTTATCTCTCCTTGGTATTCTTTGGAACTCTGCATTCAAATGTGTATATCTTTCCTTTTCTCTTTTGCTTTTCATCTCTCTTCTTTTCACAGCTATTTGTAAGGTCTCCTCAGACAGCCATTTTTCTTCTTTGCATTTCTTTTTCTTGGGGATGGTCTTGATCTCTGTCTCCTGTACAATGTCACAAACCTCCATCCATAGTTCATTAGGCACTCTGACTATCAGATCTAGTCCCTTAAAGCTATTTCTCACTTCCACTGTATAATCATAAAGGATTTGATTTTATCATACCAGAATGGTCTAGTGGTTTTCCCCATTTTCTTCAATTTAAGTCTGAATTTGGCAGTAAGGAATTCATGATCTGAGCCAGAGCCAGCTCCGAGTCTTGTTTTTGTTGACTGTATAGAGCTTTTCCATCTTTGGCTGCAAAGAACATAATCAATCTGATTTCAGTGTTGGCCATCTGGTGATGTCCATGTGTAGCGTCTTCTTATGTGTTATTGGAAGAGGGTGTTTGCTATGACCAGTGCGTTCTCTTGATAAAACTCTATTAGCCTTTGCCCTGCTTCATTCTGTACTTCAAGGTCAAATTTGCCTGTTACTGCAGGTGTTTCTTGACTTCCTACTTTTGCATTCCAGTCCCCTATAATGAAAAGGACCTCTTTTTTGGGTGTTAGTTCTAAAAGGTCTTGTAGGTCTTCATAGAACCATTCAACTTCAGCTTCTTCAGCGTTACTGGTCAGGGCATAGCTTTGGATTACCGTGATATTGAATGGTTTGTCCTGGAAATGAACAAAGATCATTCTGTCGTTTTTGAGATTGCATCCAAGTAATGCATTTCAGACTCTTTTGTTGACTATGATAGCTACTCCATTTCTTCTAAGGGATTCCTGCCCACAGTAGTAGATATAATGGTCATATGAGTTAAATTCACCCATTTCAGTCCATTTTAGCTTGCTGATTCCTAGAATATCAATGTTCACTCTTGCCATCTCCTGTTGGACCACTTACAATTTGCCTTGATTTGTGGCCCTAACATTCCAGGTTCCTATGCAATATTGCTCTTTACAGCATCAGACCTTGCTTCTATTACCAGTCACATCTGCAACTGGGTGTTGGTTTTGCTTTGGCTCCATCACTTCATTCTTTCTGGAGTTATTTCTCCACTGATCTACAGTAGCATATTGGACATCTACCCACCTGGGGAGTTTATCTTTCAGTGTCCTATCCTTTTGCCTTTTCATACCATTCATGGGGTTCTCAAGGCAAGAAAACTGAAGTGGTTTGCCATTCCTTTCTCCAGTGGACCACATTTTGTCAGAATTCTCCACCAGACCACATTTTGTCAGAACTCTCCACCAAGACCCATCCGTTTTGGGTGACCCTACATGGCAAGCTTAGTTTCATTGAGTACCACTGTTGGGTTATTAATTAACCTAATTTGAATGTTTCTGTGTTTTGTGAAGTAAGAAAGCCCCCAAAAAGGAATGGAGATGGGGGAAAGCATGTTGGTGGAACAGTCAAAACACATACATTTATCGACTAACTTTGCTGTCTTTTATGTACTAGGTTGATGTTCCCACCCAAGACAGTTATGATAGTAATGTCAAATATCACTGATCTCAGATGACCTTAACATATGTAATGAAAAAGTTTGAAATTGAAAGTATATCAGTGTTCATTTTTTCACATGCCCAACTAAACCAGCTTTACCTACAGTTGAGAGGGGATTTTAAAAAGCTGTAGATTAACAATTTTCTTAAATACAACTTTTGATTTTTACTCATTTATTCAATATCTAGATTAAAATATTTTGTTCTGACAGTGGTTTACCTAAAGACCCTGTGGAAACAATTTTGAGCTCTCAAACATAACAATTATGTGTTTTATGTATACATAAAACACATATAGATGACATCAAATATCAACTTGATCATAATACAGATCATTTCATTTGCAAATCTTACTTCTCAGAACTAAGGGTGTTTTCTCAAAGATAGTGTGATTTTGTTTGTTTGCTTGTTTTGGTGCCTATTTTACAAATTGTGAATGAGAAGATTGGGAAGGGGTAAAAGGAAAGCTCTATAGATTCAGAAGGAAAATTGGGAACATAAGATTATCAGTTGTATGCTCATTTTACCCAAATGCTTCATATTATCCCTTGCACAACACTGCCATTGCTTGAGGAGTGTGTGTGTGTGTGTGTGTGTGTGTGTGAGGAGAGACTTCAGAATGTACAACCTTTCTATACTAGGTGTTACCTTGCTCTTAACAGACCATATTTATGCTGTGCTGAATTTCATAGACATAAACACATCTAAAAATGTCTGTATCTCAAGTGAATTCAATGACAAGAGAAAATGGTCTTTATACAGCATTTGCTTCATCCATAATGAATGCAAACGGGGTCAGATCTAGTCACTAAGTATAAGCCTTTTATTTTAGATTTAGTATATGACAGGGATTCATTTTCTCTCCAGAAATGTGATGCTAAATATTGACCATTTAAAACCTAATAAGATGCTGAGTGGAAGAGATTAATAAATCAGATGTATTAACATTGCAAATGTCTGTGAATGTTGCAGGTTGCCATCAGAGCACGGCTTTTATTTGACTCCATGGTACCATTATGCTAGCTGCTGCTCTAAACTTAGCTCATCGAATGCCTGACGAAATGCCATGTACGGCGAGTCCATTATAAGCACATCCACTCTTGCATCTGCAGCCTGCAAGTTTAGACAGTTATTCTTTCAAAGAACTCTTAATGGGCTTTAGCGTTTGATAAGCTGTGAACTAGTTTACCCAGGACAAGGCTCTTCTAGTCAAACAAGCGTCTTTCCTCTTCTAATGTAAAGATCACAGCAAATTCAAACAAAGCACTGGCACTTATATCAAACTCTCTATAAATTATATACAATATATATTTATTATATATTTATAGATATCCAATATAAGAATCCATGTACTCAAATAAAATATAAAATCACAATGCCAATTCTATTTATTTAAAAGTACAGAAGCCTCTAATAATAGCTGTAGTAGCAGCAGAACTTGTAGTAGTAGTATAAATAGCTAGTAGTAGTTGTAACAGATTTCCTTATGGAATACTTAGGTTAAAGGAAAGGCTGGCATCGTCAAGACATTAAACCTCACAGCAACTCTCCGTGTAGGTACTATTTCCCTTCTTACAACTAAGGAGATTAAACTCCAAATAAATCAATTACTTTTGACAGAGTCATGGATTTAAGCAAAGCAGAGTCACGTTTGGAACCTAGAAGCAACTAGTTCCATAGTTACCCAGCTACTAAACCATCCAAATAGTGATGTGCAGTTTGTTACTCCTTTCTGCCATGCCAATTTTATCTGTTATCAGCTCTGACTGATCATTGAGATTGTGAAAATCAGTGTATGTCTGAGGCAACACTGCCAGTGTCAGAGCAATTGCCTAGATGTTCGCTACCTTGGACACCATGTAGCAACTTCCCAGCATCTTCAGGAATACATTTTCTTATGCTAAGTGAAGACTGGAAAGAAGTAAAGACACATTGAGGTTTTGACCTAATGTCTTGGTCTCAGCCACTCCTGGTAGACATAGTTCCCCAGGGGAAAATTTATACTTCATTTATACTTCATTATACTTCATTTATACTCTCAATCTTCAAAATAACACAGTATCTTCAACCACCTACTCATTTAATATATGTTCATGATCAAAGCAAGTTCCATTTTATGATGCAATGACTCAAAAAATTATCCCACCAATTATAAGCAAATTATAGTCCCAATCTTTAGATTCCAATTCCTTTGTGTTTTAAGGACATGTTTTTCTTAGATATAAATATTTGGAATGTATACCCAATGTTTTCCCTCTCTAATTTTTAACAGAATCAATGAGTGATATGACAATCCATTCATGCCCTCAGGCTTCAGTTATTCTTTTCTTACATTTTAAGTCTTCCTTTTATTTCCATAGGGCAGATAGGGGAAGGAGGTCTGGGTAAATTTAGGCAGAAGCACCTGTTCTCCAACCCCAAGCACAACAAAGGGTCAGAATTCTTCCTGATCTTCCCTTTGAGAGCCTGGTGTAAAATATACAAGAGGGCACTAGTCGCTCTAGGTCTGCAGCATTAAGGGCTTCATCCTGTCTCAGGAGCCCACAGTGGGCTTTATACAATGCATTATACATTTCTAGTTGTATCTTACCAGCTTTTATGGAGTTCAGTGAAGTCTTTCCCAGATAAACAAATGTCCAAGTCTTGTGTCTCCCTGCAGATATATGGTTATCAAGATTGGGGGCTATTTGATTACTCAGAGATCTCAGTTCCATGTTGATTTAAAGGGAATTGGCTTACTTAATGCTTGTCCTCTGTTTTTTCTGTTGTAAGGGAAAGAGCAATACTTTCTTGCTCTTCAAATATCCAAGCTTTTAGTCAGCGACAGACACAGGTATACAGCTATAATACAATCTTTTAAGAGTGAACCAAGTTGATGGTAGCACAGAAGAGGGACGCTGGCCCCAGTCCCCAGCACTCAGGGGAAACTCTCTTTAGGAATTGATTGTCAAAGGAAAAAATGGGATTTCAGAGAAGGGAAATTCCCAAGGAGAAATCTATGTGTAGAAACCTGTTCTCTTGGTTATAAGAAGTTGGGTTATAAGAAGAAAGGGTTTTGCAAGTGTTAATGTGGTGAGTTTTATAGCTTACATATATCTTGATTATATGTGCAAATGATGCATTCAGGAGACTGGCCAATGGATGCAAGATGACTGTTTAGCACTTTATAACAGCAGCACAACTGTAAAGTGATAAGAGAGTGTGTGTATGTGATAGCTGTCATTAATGGGGATAGAGAATAAGGACCGATTTCCTTAAACCTTAGGAAACAACATAAAATTAAGAGATTGCCTGGAGGAACAGGATACGGTGATTAATGCCTCCAGATTCTTGAATGGAGGTAATGAGACACAGAAAACGACACGAGCAGGTTTGTACAAGAAGAGGATGGATTTGGGTTTTGACGTATGAAACTTGAAATGTTCATGAAACATAAAGGCGTGTATTGAATAGATGGTCGAGTTCATCATAATTCAGAAGTTCAAATGAGTTGCTTGGGCTTGAAGATGGAGACTTCCCAGTCTCTATCATAAATGTGGTGGTTTGAAGGGTAGAAGTAGGTGGGATGATCAAGGGATGATGGATCAGGAGTGAAGAGTGGAAGGCTAGGACACCACCTTGTAAATTCCTGAAGAAGCTAAGCGGAGAGGCTCAGAAACTAGCCTGCAGAAAACAGTGATAAAGTCCAAAACATCACCAGAGCATCCCATGGAAACCCAAGGAACAGAGCTTTACAATCCACTTTACAAAATAGATAACAGAGAGCTCTAACAAGAGATGGACTTTAAAAAAAGAGAAAGATATTGAAAAAGCTACTACCTCTAACAAGTAGGAGGCCAAATTAGTAAAGGCAGTTTGAGTAGCCTGCTGTGGGCAGAAGTCAAATTCCAAAGCCTGGAAGACAGACCAGAAAGTGAGCAAATGAGGACAGGCTATATTTACGAGAATAAGACGATGAGACTAAAATAAAATCCAACTTCTCTCCAAGAGTATCACAATGATGATGCAAGAAGGAACAAATGTCAGAAGTGTCAACGGCTAGAATTCATTCATATGCACGTGCATAAACATTCCAACCTGAATTCAAGTCCTGGGTTGATCCGAAAACTCCAACCACCTCTCTCCCCCTGATTTGTCTCTTCCCATAAATTCCTCTCATATTGTTCGTTCTTCTTTACCCCTGCTTTCCTTCTCTGCCCTCCTTCCTGCCTTCTCTCCTCTTACCTGCTCTTCCTCTCTCAGCAGTTTCATTATGGCTTTGCCTTTTCCTATGACATACATATAAAACTGATATATATTTTAAAATAAATTCTTAAAAGTTGAGGAAATCAAGGGAAAATGAAGGCTGACTTATGTGGATCGGTTCATTAAGAAGTCAGCTGCAAAGGAAAGGGTGGACTAAAAAGCGTTCTCCGTGAGGCCAGATGATATCAGTCATGTGCAGTGTTTTCTTCTCCTGGGAACAGATGAATTTGATAAACCATCACTATCTTTTTTTCCAAAGCTTGGTAGTACAAGGCTCTGACATTCCATCTGATGACAAGAAGGAAAGGAGCCAGAAACCGGTAATACTCTGCAAAATCCCTGTGATGTCTTTCTCTACCCAGAAATGCTGTGTGCTTAGTATCGTGAAGTTTCTATTTAAAAAAAAACAGGCAGGGAGGGACACACAGAGACACGCACTTTCTTCTTCAGCCTCAATCTGAGAAAAGCTTTAAGAGTATTGTTGATGTTCTGGACTCCTCTCTGCTTCAACTGAGCGTGGACACTACTAGCAACGCTAAAAAATGAGGAAAACCTCTGACTCTATTATCCAGATTTGACAATAGGATCCTATGCATTTGTGCACAGTCAGTATTATTAAATATTCCCAACTCAGGAATTGAACTAGTGTCTCCTGCATTGCGGGCAGCTTCTTTACCAACTGAGCTAGCAGGGAAGCCCTTAAATGTTTCATAGAATCCTGAAAAACAGTGCTTAAAATATTGGTTTTTTTGTTTTTTAATTTGGCAGGCATTAGTAGGTAATCTGGAGAAGGCAATGGCACCCCACTCCAGTACTCTTGCCTGGAAAATCCCATGGACGGAGGAGCCTGCTGGGCTGCAGTCCATGGGGTCGCTAAGAGTCGGACATGACTGAGCAACTTCACTTTCACTTTTCACTTTCATGCATTGGAGAAGGAAATGGCAACCCACTCCAGTGCTCTTGCCTGGAGAATCCCAGGGATGGGGGAGCCTGGTGGGCTGCCGTCTATGGGGTCGCACAGAATCGGACACGACCGAAGCGACTTAGCAGCAGCAGCAGCAGCAGTAGTAGACAATCACTAGCGACCTTCTGTTTGAGCAAGATTTTAGTTGACTGTGGATGAAATAAGGAATGACAACACAGAAACAGCCATTCCAGCATCACCCATTAAGAAGGTGAACTGAGAATGAAAGAGAAGAAGCACACTTTCTCCGGGAAAATGTCCAAAGAAGACGGACCTTTTCCTTTCCTCTCTTCCTGCTCTTCCTTCCTTCTTCCCTCCCACCCCCCTCTTCCTTCTTTAGCTGATGAGAGAAGAGAAAAAGACATCAGATCAAGAGCAGAAATTCAAGGTTTTCTATGGACAAAAAGAGGAGCATCTCTTACTCTGAGGTCAGCAGGAAGTAGCAAAGGATGAATCAGAATCCTAGAAACTTCAGGAAGTTTGGAGTTGTCATATTTGATGGCCTCTGCTGCTTCAGTCACATATGTTACAAAGAACTATTCAAAGTATGAGCATCGTGGGGCTGGGGAAAGAGGAGCATAAGACCGAAACTGTAGCTGAGCAGGTGAATAAAGGTGGAGGACTGAGGAAACAAATCAATGAAAGTCATCTGAAATGCATTCATTATTGGATTTCCTGACATTGTCGCATTATGTGTAATAAAACCTTCTGTTTCCCAGTGCACCTCCAATGCACGCTGAGACCACTGTAACACGCCCATACGAAATTCAATGTAAAAATTCTCTCCTTGAACTTATTTACTCAGTTAAACCAAACAAATAACATTCATTTTGGACTTTGAAAATTCAAGAAGCTAATTTTCTGTCTCTAAATTTTTGGCCCACAAATTCTTTGGGGGCTTTCCCAAAGCCTAATTATCAATAACAGCTACCCTCTCTTGTTTCAGGGGCTTAAAAAAAAAGTATCTTAAAAATATTTGATTAATCTCACTCTGTCTGCCACATCCTGGAAGGTAGGTCATGCAGGTTTTTTCTTTTTTTCTTGTCTTAGTTTCAAAAAGTGACATTTCATATTTTATGAGAACTAGATGAAACAAACCTCTATTTCTCTGCAACATTTTATGATAGCGACTCTCATTCCCACTAAAAGTGCCTTCTCTCTCTTTCTCCACAACCAAGGTTATAGAGTATCACATCAAGAGATGTAAGAGCAGGCAGCCAATTTGTAGAGTCCTGGAACATTACACCAAATACATTGGTGAAACAAAAATCAGTCCCAAATAAGCACACTCATGTACATACATCTCTATCTATAAGATAGCTTTTCATTTACATAATGAAGTCTCAGTGGTTAAAAATTTCAAAACAAAAATTCAGAGTCTAAAGATGTTTTCCTAGAATAAGTTATGTTTAATTTAAATTTTAAGTCCTTCATTTTCATCTCATAATAAGTTGTCCATTTCAGAAATAAAAGGAAAACAAATTGAAGAAAATAACAGGAAAATTAAAATAAGGTTTGTCAATTTTTTATCATTGTCTATTTGTTTCAGTGTAAATAAATCAGCAAGAAATCTGGTTATATCTGGAATTAAAATATGCAGTATATAATATAACAATTCATATATAAGCAGTGATAGAAAATAACATAATGATTAAAAGTAAATTAGAAGTAATATGTGTCAATACAAAGTCAGTTTCTTCCAATTTCTGCTAAATAAACTTTAATTGCTTAAAAAATTTGGTTTAAAAATAATTTATTCAATTATTTGGTGACTCCCCACTTCAGAGTGTCAGATGTTTATCCTACCAACTCTCTTCTATTTCTCTAAGTGGTCAGTTTCCTTTATGAAATATCCAATTTAACCAAACACTTAGAGCTTGGGTCACACCTACATCTCTAATCTGCCCACCATTCCCTCAAGGTCATCATTACTTGCACAGAATAATACCGATTTATTTCCCATCCTACCAACAAAATGGGGGAAATGGAGACAAAATATTGTAAGGGAAAAGATCCAAAAGTAATATAATAAATGTTTGGTGACAATAAGGAAATTTTGGAGAGCTACAGCATACTTGATCTGAGAAAACATCAATAATAGAGATAACACTCCATTGATTTTAGACCTTGTTGCTTAGGAAGATAACTGGAGATAATCAATATCTGTAGCCTCTTTATACTCTTTAGTGCTGTTGACCTCTGAAATACTCCATGGACTGTCCAAACAAATGAGGATATTTCCAATATATAGCAATTCAATCCAGCATGCAATTTTATTTACACATTTTGAAGACTTCTGTGTTTCTGATACTCCAAGATATAGTCATAATTATATAATTAGTCATAATTCCTAGTCTCCAGGATATTCTCAGAGTATTATGAACATGTCATGTAATCTCTGTGAGGGCCTTAATGAGTCACTCATATTTCCTTTCCAAGTCTAATTTCTTCTTGGTGTGTTCTCAGGGAACAAAAACTCAGGTGATGTCAAGGGTGAGAAAACAGAAGGCAAGATGAAATTTGGTGCCTGGCACACCTGTCACCTGGTCCCTTGATAAGCAAGGAAGACCACGTGCTGAAGGATACATGGGAAGAGATACTTGTTGGCTCAAGGCAGCAGTCTTATCAATGAGAGTTTCATTGATAGTGGCCTAGGAAGAAGTTCAGTAGAAAGAAACAAGTAATTTAGGCATTTGAACAATGTGCAAGAAGCAATGTACACAAGGAGTTGGTTGGTTATTGAAAAAGGGTGTTAAGCTCCTATCTTAGCTTGGGCTGCCATAACAAAATAGCAGGCACTGGGCGACATAAATAACAGAAATATATATCTCACAGTTCTGTAACATGGGAAGTCCAAGATCAAGGTGCAACTGATAGTACTCCTGATGAGAGCTTTCTTCCCGGCCTTAGAGGTCTGCCTTCTCCTGCGTCCTCTCGTGATGGGGTTAGAGCCCCGGTGTCTCTTGCCCTTCTCAGAAGGCCATCAGCCCTGTTGGATGAGCACCTCGACCTTAGGACCTCCCTTAACCTTCATCATCTCATAGGCCCCACCTTCAAATATCAGGGCTTCAACATATGAATTGAGTGGAGGAAGAGACACAAACAATCTGTACAGAAGACAGGAAGGATACTCTCTGGAGAGAGACAATGAGACACAGAGTGCCGATTACCAAGTCCTTAAAGGCTGACTGTGAGAACTAGAAGCCCTCTTTATAAGTTTATTAAGAGGCCCAGACCCCCTTTAGTGGGCTTCCCTGGGTCCTTAGCTGGCAAAGAATCTTTCTGCAATGCAGGAGACACTGGTTCGATTCCTGGTTCAGGAAGATCCCCTGGAGAAGGGATGGGCTACCCACCCCAGTATTCTTGGGCTTCTCTGGGGGCTCAGATGGTAAAGAATCTGCCTGCCATGTGGGAGACCTGGATTTGATCCCTGGGTTGGGAAGATCCCCTGGAGAAGGGAATGGCTACCCACTCCAGTGTTCTTGCCTGGAGAATCCCCATGGATAGAGGAGCCTGGTGGGCTACAGTTCATGGGGTCACATAGAGTCAGACATGACTGATCAACAAAGCCCAGCACATTGTCTTTAGTGAGACAGCGGACAAAGATGAAGGGCAGACTTAGAACCTGAAAGTTACAGATCTCCAAAATATATTTCAATATTCAGCCAAAGCCAGTCTTTGGACTGAGGTTTGAAACCCTGCTTAGAAAAATCTGAGAACTAGAAATAAGGTGTTGGACATCTGGATATCCCTAGTGGATTTTCACTTCACAGACCCCCTGAGATGTCTCTGCTTACAAAAGTGGTTCACCTCTCTTTAGTAAACATACTCTTTCCCCTGTGATGAATGATAATGCACAGGGAATGAAATTCACTCCTAAGAGCTTATGGGCTGATAACCATGGTTTAATCCCAGCAAAGATAATCTGGCTAACAATCTACTGGGATTGACAAAAGAGGAATAAAATTATACAATGGAGGAGCTACAAGAACTAGTGAGTGTGTGCTTGCAAGAGTATCTTTCCAATTAAATTTCAAGTAAACTTGATTCAGTTCAGTTCAGTTCAGTCACTCAGTCATGTCCGACTCTTTGTGATCCCATGGACTGCAGCACACCAGGCCTCTCTGTCAGTCACCAACTCCCGGAGCCTACTCAAACTCATGACCATTGAGTCAGTGATGCAATCCAAATATCTCATTGGACACAACAATACTTGATTAAGAGGTCTGAAACTGAAGACTGGAAAAGTAAAAGTTCATTGACCTGGTGGCCCTGTTTAGTTGCTTCAGTCGTGCCCGACTCTGTGACCCCATGGATTGTAACCCACCAGGCTCCTCTGTCCATGGGATTTTTCCAAGCAAGAGTAATGGAGTGGGTTGCCATTTCTTTCTCCAGGGGATCTTCTTAACACAGGGATGGAACCTGTGTCTCTTGCTTTGGTAGGTAGATCTTTTACCACTGAACCACCAGGAAGCCCAGCAGTTTCTTGGGACATACCATTTTATATCCTGACTGAAACCTTAAGGATGAGCCTGACACACTGGTAGTATGGCTGTTAGAAGCTTCGAGAAAGTGGGAATCATTGCTTAGTAAGGTGTACAGATCTGAGTTATCTGAGTTGCTGCAACAGATGGTGATGGAAGGTAGATGGAGGCTGACTGAGAAGGACATGCTGGAATAGATATATTATGTGATGCCAGAAGGCCCACTCAAGGATTATGTCCCCTAGGGCCATACAGAGAGTGTATCATTCATCAAGGTAAGAAAGAATGCTATGGTGAGAAAGATACCCAAGTTCAGAGGTTGCTGTCCTCTGAAGGCTAGGGCCAATATTATTAATAAAATGCTTCTTTAAAATGATAGGGTCAGGTTCATTGTTAATATATACTAGAAGAATCCTTACATAGTTGAATTTAACAAATAAAATCTAATTAAATATATCCATATTTAATTATTAAGTTAAATACATATGTGAATATGGAAGTAAAATTAAAGATATGTATATGAATTGTAATTGTCATTTTTTTTCTAATAAGGATATAAAAAGTCAAAACAAAACTAGATTTTGCCACCCAAAATATAATCTTTCATCAGAATAATTTCATGGAAGGAACAATATTTCAACACCAAAGTTTAGAAAACATAATGTCAACTCTTAAGTCCTTAGTAATGGATAAATTTGTATTTAGAAAAATTTTACTGAATTAACCATGTTTTTTTCATTTTGACATGGACCAATAAAATCTCATTATGGAAGAAGGCTGGTTTGCTGACCAGAACTTGGAAATAGCTAAATTAGATTTAATTCCAAAACAAACCATATGTACCCAGGATAGAGAGCAACCCGGTGCCAAGTGCTTAGATGTGGTTGAAGAGACTCAAATTGGAAGGTCTGAGTTTAATGTATTTTCTCCCTATTAAAGACTCTAACATCTGCTGGGGAAAAGCTGCCACTCAGCTCTTACTGGAGCTGGTAAAGCAAGACTTCACTGGACACAGGTGAGTGGAAATTCAAATTGGATTAGCTGGCAACAGATCAAAACCAAGACCAGTGAAATTGTCATTAGATCTTGAGGACATCATCTGTTTGACTTTTCCTCATGCATGAGTCACGGAGAAGGTAATAGCACCCCACTCCAATACTCTTGCCTGGAAAATCCCATGGACGGAGGAGCCTGGTGGGCTGCAGTCCATGGGTTCGCTAAGAGTTGGACACGACTGAGCGACTTCACTTTCACTTTTCACTTTCATGCATTAGAGAAGGAAATGGCGACCCACTCCAGTGTTCTTGCCTGGAGAATCCCAGGGACGGGGGAGCCTGGAGCTCTGTCATCTGTGGGTTGCACAGAGTCGGACACGACTGAAGCGACTTAGCAGCAGCAGCAGCAGCATGCATAAATCAAGGGTTCTCTTGTTTCATTGCATTGCTGCTGCTGCTGATTAGAATAATATGCTGAAGGAGTAGCACTGTTCTATGTACAGAAGAGCAGAATGTTTCTGATCAACTTCACCTAAATATGCTTAGTCTTAAATATGAGTGCCCACGAAAAGGGGGAAGGTAATAATACAGTTAAAGAATAGTGTAAGTTGGATTTCAATCCTAAAGGAAATCAACCCTAAATATTCATTGGGAGGACTGATGCTGAAGCTGAAGCTCCAATACTTTGGCCATCTTATGCAAAGAACTGACTCATTGGAAAAGACCCTGATTCTAGGAAAGATTGAGGGCAGGAGGAGAAGCAGGCAGCAGAGGAAGAGATGATTAGAGAATATTACTGACTCTGTGGACATGAATTTGAACAAACTCCAGGAGATAGTAGAGGACAGAGGAGCCTGGTGTGCTGCAGTCCCTGGGGTTGCAGAGTCAGACATGGCTTAGGGACTGAAGAAGGACAAGTGGAATTAAACCTGTTGCAGGACTAATCCATCAGATTTGGTTGTCAAGTAAAGATTCTGAGCAACTATCTTGCCATATTCTTCTGCTATCTACTTCTCTATACATTATATTCATTTGGGATTCCTAATTTTTGTGTATGCATCCTTTTCCCAAACTTCAGTCTTATAGATGTGTTCTGAATCTATTTTCCAGTTCATTAATCTTAGCTTTTTGTTTGAATTTCCATTTAATTTACTTTCTTGGTTTCACCAACATCTGTAGTTTTCCTTAATTATAATAGCAAATATCATACATATGCATAGATTTTTAAAAAAATATACTAGACGCATATAAAATGGTGAATCCCTTTCATACCTGCTTATATCACAGGCCTTTTTGTAGCAAGCCAAACCTGTGGTTCAAGAACTAGAATTTGGGGTCAGATAGAAAAAAATTACAGATGAGTTTGGATTTTGTCCAGTAATGAGCCAACAGGGAGCTGTCCTGATAAAATTAATGTAAAACAGCAACCTTGGTGACAAGGTAGGTGATAAATTAGAAGGGATTAAGACATGAGTAAAGTTAGAAAAATAGTAGAGTCTTTAGTACAGGTAAGGGATTTTAAGAGGCTGAGATAGGAAAATTTCACTGGGGTTAGAGAGGAAGGTGTGGATTAAAGAGATATTTTGAGGTAGAATTGATTTAACTGAGGTTAAATAATGTAGAAGGGGGAGAAGTAATGGATAAACTCCAAGGCAACTGGGGCTTTCATTGTGGAGATTGCCAGAGGGAAAATGTGCTGGAAGAAATTAGGAGAAGCAAAATTAGAAAGTCAGTATCATGCTTTGGACTGAGAGCATGTCTACAGGCTGTACTGGCTGTTCTGAAGAATAATCATTTTATAAATGAACACCTGGTCATCAAGCTTCCCAGAAAAAAAATATTGTTAAAAAATATTGTTAATCTTTCCATTGTCCTCAGAGTGAAGTCCAGCACATGTGCTGAGAGAGCCTCTAAAAGTGACTACACCCTCATCTGTTTGTGAGCACTGACAATTTACCATCGTGGCTTCCTTTAGCTATACCTAAATGCTCTGCCTTGTTTATTTCATATTTCCTTTTGCAAAGTTGCTTCTTCCACAAGAGAAGTATTCACCTCAGGTAGAGTGAACCCTTATTTATCAAGACTCACACAGTCGCTTACTCTTTGAAGCTTTTTATTCTGTTCTTTCTCCTATGAATTCCCACTCTCAAGATCAAATCACAAGTTAATTTTGCATGCCTTGAATACATTCTCTATATATCTTTCTTATACGGAGCTTCATTGAATTCAATGTTTTCACACTTGTTTCCCTCAATACAAGACAGACACCCTATTATATTTGATTTTACAGTCCAATAGCCAGTGTAGCTAGGGCATATTAATGTTTGCTGAATGAAGAAATGAATAATTGGTTGTAATTATGAGTCACAGGTTCTGAAGATAGGTTGCTCATTAAGAGAGATATCTGAGTGGCCCTTGAGGAGATAGAACAGCATTTCAATGTGAAAGGAGTTGAATAAGGGCTTCAGATATTGACGTGATGAAGACTAAGAAAAGTCTGAGTTTGTGGTTAAAGAAACGATAAAGAAATCACGATTGAAGTGTAACTAGGATGAGCATAGCACTGGGCAGTGCTGAAGCAAGAATTTAAAAATATAATCTGATATAACTCTGTTTATCTCTTCTATCTATCTAATCATCTATTTATATAGTTAGTTTAGTGCTCCTTGCTCTTTTTATGAGGCATTTATAGAATATATGCATGAACAGAGCCAATTAAAATAACCCCAATTGTCTAATGAAAAGTAAAATTCTCCTACAGCTAAAGTTCAAACAAGGAAAAATAACCTAATATCATGCAACTTGGATCTCTGTGATCTCATACTAGATAGACTAGTTTCTGAGATATTTAATTACTTTATTCATGTGTGTGTGCTTAGCTGCTCAGTTGTATCTGACTGTTTGGGACCCCATGGACTGTAGCCCACCAAGCTCCGCTGTCTATGGGGATTTTCCAGGCAGGAATACTAGAGTGGGTTGCCATACCCTTCTCCAGGGGATCTTCCCAATCCAGGCATAGGCACAGATCCCCTGCACTGCAGGTGGGTTCCTTAAAAACTGAGCCACCAGGGAAGCCCCCTGTATTCCTAAAAGACATTAACATATCATCTTCCCCCTCCTCATTTTTCTGGATACTTTCACATAGAACAACAGAAACACTTGAATATGGATTTATTTTGCTATAAAAATAAGTTGTATTGAGATATTTCAATTAAATATCCAGGGGGAAAAAGTTTTTTTCAAAGTACTGAATCAGTTCATTTATTTTTATAGTTTAAATTTCGAACTGATCCACCAACTTATATAATAAAACTGTTTTTCATATAAAGATTTTTAAATTAAAACTGAAATAAACACATAATCTCATGAAGACTAGGATAAAATAAACATTTAATGGAATAATTATATCTTAAAAAATCTATAATATAAGAAACTAGTGAAGTGTTCATTTTAATTCATTAGGTCAATTGAGCTATTTAATTGTATTTCTTCTGAAATGTTATATTGATTGTGACAGAATACCTCTAATCACACAATTGCAGAGACTTACCAAATTACAAATTCTCTGTTCTCATAATTCATTTACTTCACAATATAAAATATCAGTCTTCTAATCATAGCTGTGATGTAGCTCACAACAGCTGAATGTTTCAAAAATAGTTTAGATGACCTGCTACTCATTGCAGCAGAAAAACTTCAAGGGCTTTTGAAATAGGTCAGATCATAATGGAGATATTGAACTTTTCAACTGCAAATAATTAGGTTTTATTTTCAGTGTTCACTGACCTAGCCTGAAATTTAAGGTGATACAGGAAGAGTTTAGCTCCATTTGGCCTTATTTAGCAGCAGTTGTTCACTCTGTGTCCTATTAAAATGGTTATCATCTCTGAAACTTTTGCTGACATCTGTGTTGGCAACTCTTTGCCACGATTTAGGAATCTGAAGTGATCAGTAGCAAAAAAAAGAAAAATGGTTACTATTACTTTCTCCAAAACAAGAACTGACTATTAAACATTTTAGCTTCAGTGTTGCTGCAAAAAACCACAAAAGTTCTAGGGCTTATGTTTCTGAAAAAATTTTAGCTAATCATGATAGCATGGACCATGGTGGCATTATAATTTCCAGTTTAATATTTAGTGCAAAATTAAGAAAAGAAAACAAATCTTCTTAGCTTGATTTCTCTTTTATCCCATGACTTAAGGGAAAAAACAAAAAAAAACCCAAAACATCAGCATCTATTGGATCACATAACATTTATGCTTTATATCAGATTGTGTATACTGTTCAGACTGTAAGATTTAGCAACATAATAATGATATCCTTTTCCATAATTGGGGTTGGATATTTTACTTGCCAAAAGAGTTACTGCAGCAAACAACATCCCATCTGCTTTCATTCTGAGTGTGTTTTCATAGGTGCGAGGGCAGCTTGCAACCCCACGTCAGCATCCATTACAAGGCACCATGTAACCTGACGTGACGCAGTATGACAGATGAAACCCAACTCAACACAGCATCCGTGAAGCTGATGCACATGAGGAATTGCCTCGCATGTGCGCTCACATTTTAGCAAAGAAAATGACGGAGAGATGCTCAGGCATTTTGTTTCACTTATCTCTGCCAACCTAAATTTTGAAAGAAGCAAATGGTGGTCAACCGCTTTTTCTCAGAATTTCCAAAGTAGAATCTATATGACCAAGTAGAACCAGTAATCTTCATTCAGGTTGTCATTTTTTCCCAGAAAATGTTCAATAAGCAGAAGATAAAATTCTTCTTTATTCAAAGTAAAATGGCAATAAAACCACATGGGTTTATATTCTTAACATATTTTCAATTGTACACATTTCAGAGATATAAAACAGAATAAATACCACACCTGCAACACTTAGGCATGCTGTGAATGGGTAGTTTTGCTATATTGATGGACAAACTCTGTAATGGTTCTTATTTTGTCTTATATGCCTATCATTTTTTCTCCAAATAGATTGTAATGTTACACAGGAGATCTATCACCTCTCATAGGCTAGAATGGAAGAGAGATAAGTAAGCCCTATAATATCTAAGATATAGAACTTAAAATAGTTACAAAGGCACTTTGAACCTGACGGTAATAAATACCAGTTCTTGTAAATATTGACAAAGTGAAATAAAGCAGTATTTTTTAAAAATAAAACTGAAACCCATTGCACAGTATTGTAAGTTTTTAAAGAAAATATGAAATTTAAATGGAGTTTTAGGAAATAAATGTATTTTTTAGAATTTGGTAAGCATAATATAAAGCAAAGCACTTTGAAAAAGCTTTTCAATTTCAAAAGTCACAAAGTAATATCTTATTTTCATGTTTCATGGACACAATAAGCAACATGATATACTGTTTTCAGTTTCTAGAAGATTCATGCAAAAAGATTAATATTTTTGCCTCTTACAGAAGGAAAGAAAGATACCCAGTCTGAAAACCAGAAAATCTAGATGATGTCCTTATGTTACTCCAATTATACAATTTTTTTTTAAGTTTGTTAGATACTTTTAGCTACCTTTCTGCATCCTGAATACTGTAATCATTACAATGTGATATGATTTCTATTATATCTATGTAGTACAAGGACAAATTATAATTTTATTTAATTTCTAATAAAGTGAAAGCTACGAATACCATAGTCAATAAGAATATATTGAACCTCATATAGTTGATACTGTATGAGAATTGAAAATCTTTTACTCTCCCTCTGTCTCTCTCTCTATATATAAATATACACACACACACATAACATGCATATGTGTATACATATATTTCTACACTACATGCATGCTAAGTTGCTTCAGTCATGTCCAACTCTTTGCAACTCTGTGGACTGTAGCCTGCCAGGCTCCTCTGTCCATGGAATTCTCCAGGCAAGAATACTGGAGTAAGTCGCCAAGCCCTCCTCATATGTATATTATATATGTATAAGTATACATTTATATGCATATGCACAGACATATATGTGTTTAAGTAATTGGGTTTTAGAAATAAAGATAAGAAATAACTCTAAGATACTTAGTAGGAGGAAAAGTTTAAAGTTTTTATATGTTTCTTATTGAATAATAGGTTCAATATATTCTTATTGAATATATTGAATATAAGTTTTTAATAAGGCTTTTAAAATAACATTATAAAATTGTACAATGCATTAAGGACCATTTCCCTAGATTTTCATTCCGTTTATAGGTTAAATCAGGGCTTAAATAACTCGGTATTTATGTTGTTAATATATACATATACAGACAGTGTACACGTTTGAGTATATTTTAGGGGCAGTGTCAGCTGTGTGTCATAAATACAAATGTAAGTATATGGGTGGCTGACCAAGGAATATCAACCTTTGATAACTGTTGAAAACGGATATTAAAGATGAAAAGGAGTTTTATAACCCTCTGAGCTTCCCAAATTAAAAATGTACATCACACTAGAGTACTGTTGGTATTGAAAGTGAAACTGAAAGTGTTACTCACTCAGTCGTGTCCGACTCTTTGCGACCCCACGGACCGTAGCCCACCAGGCTCCTCTGTCCGTGGAATTCTCCTGGCAAGAATACTGGAGTGGGTTGCCATTCCCTTCTCCAGGGGATTTTCCAGACCCAGGGATCGAACCCAGGTATCTTGCATTGCAGACAGATTCTTTATCTTCTGAGCCACCGGGAAGATCCTTCTAATAGCTAACAAGCTGAGTTACTTTTTAATTTCACTTTTTCCTTTGATGCTAATATATACTCATTTGTAGGATTAACTATTTCCCCCGTTATTTCTGCAGTCTCTAGCCTAACCTCTTTAGGATGCAATAAGGTGAAGGTAAGATGAAGTCACTCAGTTGTGTCCAACTCTTTGTGACCCCACGGACTGTAGCCCATCAGGCTCTTCTATCCATGGGATTTTCCAGGCAGGGGTACTGGAGTGGGTTGCCATTGCCTGCTCCAGGGGATCTTCCCAACCCAGGGATTGAACCCAGGTCTCCTGCATTGTAGGCAGACGCTTTACCGTCTGACCACCAGGGAAATATATAGGATGCAATAACTTGCATTAAGACTGCCCTCATTTCTGCTTTTCCCAAATGTTGAATCTACCTGTGAGGATGTAAAGCTAAGCTCCATTTGTATTCTGCTTCTCCCATGTTCACCAAATCCCCTTCAAAAAAGGAAAAAAAAAAAAATCAGTGTTCAGATTTTCAAATTGTGTTTAATCCAAACTCTTAGAATAAAGTTTCACATTTTCTGTTTACTAATATTTAAGTAATATTTGAATTCTTTTTTTTTCTGTTACAGCAATTCTGTGCTTTCAGTCTTAAGAAAAATCAGTTTATTTGCTGTTCCTCCAAAGCTAAAGCAGATTCACACTTAAGTTGGTTCTTTATCCAGAGATGTCAATCATGAATATCAGGCCACTTATCCTTATTTGAATGACTTCCTTGGTAAGTTTGCACACTTTGTTCACGACATATATTAAATAGTACCCTGTGACAACCTATTGTATAATCTTTCTTAAAACAACATAATTGTGTATATTTTATTAAGTAACATTTATAAAACTTGAAGTATTCAATAGCAGTATAGCACTTTAGGCATTTTCATTTCTTTATAGCTTCTTATTGCTCAGAGTTTTCCTTGATTGAAAAAATAAAGTATGGTTCTATGATCTCTTCTCAGACTTATTACTGATATTATAATATGTTATTATAAACACTTTCTATTTATTATATGATCGATACAGTTATCCTTTTAATGGTCACAACCAAAAACAATTATACTTGCAATTGGACTACATACTATATTTTTTACACAAGAAAAATTTTAAGTTCAAAACATTAAGAGTTTTGCCAAAGATCATATTCAGCTTGAGACTTCCCTAGTTGCTCAGACCATAAAGAATCTGTCTGCAATGCAGGAGACCCAGGTTCTATCCCTGGGTTGGGAAGATCCCCTAGAGAAAGGAATGGCAATCAACTCCAGTATTCTTGTCTGGAGAATCTGACAGACAGAGGGGCCTGGCGGACTACAGTACACGGGGTTGTAAAGAGTCAGACATAACTGAGCAAACAGCATAGACACAAGTAGCCACCCCCGTGCATTTAATTACTCACACGAGACATTGGACCATTTTTTTACCTTCTAGGAACATTCTCAAACTTTCAGCAAAAGATCAAGGGGGAAACTATGAACTGTTTTGAAAACTGCATTACAAATTTAAACTTACAATGTGTCAATAAATATAGTGTATATCTATACATCAGTATGTATAGAATTATCTAATTTTTAAATCGTTATTTTGAAAAGATTTAGTTTCATTTCACATATGCTTGCATTCCCTACCAACTAGTTTGTGATCTTTCCAAGAATAAATATTTGTTTAGTTATAAATACATATTTTAACTAATAATGAAGGTAAACTAAGGATATCAATAGCTAATAACTGACTTTATACAGTAAATAGTTACTGAAAACATGGACTACCTTTTACAATATACCTCTACATGGTCCATCTCTTAAGAAATAGCCTACTAAGACTGAAGTTCCAGGGTTAATACCCAAAGACGGATAGGGATGCTAGATAGTTCATTCTTTGGGGAAAACAAATTAAATGGCTTTGAGAAATAAATCCTTCTCCAAGTACTACATACATTTCATCTATTCTAGAAACATGTTTTCCTCCAATATATCAACTCTAACATCAAGACGCATCTAGGAATTGATGGCATCTTTCAATCCTTGCTGTGGCAATGTTAGCTATTGGAGGAATGACTGCAATTCCATTTATTTTCTTGCAAAGCAAAAATAAAGTACTTTATTGTATCTCACAATGGAAAAACTCCACAAGTAGATTCCAATGTGTTCCATTTTGCAAGGGAATTATGTGCAAATGATTGCCCATCACCTGCAAACAATATAAACAAGAAAAAAAAATGACTTCTCCCTTGGAATATATTAAATATATCTTAAAGCTTGCAAAGACTAGTGCAATGACTATATGCTGTGTAAATTATTCCTAAGCATACATTATAGTTCATTGTTTTTTCTTTCTGAGTGGTACAGAAAACAGTGGTACATTTAATAATCAATGGTCTTTCAGATTTGACTGAAAACAATATCTCTTTGTATCTATCACAGAGCCTGCGGTTCCATTATTAGACTTTTAAGCACTCTTTGTTCAGTGTAAATTGTATAAGAAAGTAGTTCACTGGATTGATCTGAAGGCTTCTGCAAGTGGTACATGCAAGTAATGCTTAGAAAATTGGAAGGAAATAGGAAATATTAAGAGGAAGTACAAAGATCATTATAAAAAATGCATCATACAATTTTGACTGATGTCTGATCTCTCAGAAAGTTGGAATATGACATTTATTCCAGAAGCAAGCAAACTGATTGAAAATATTTACATCCTTAAAATTAATTTATTAGTAAATATTTGCTATTTATCCCCAATATTGAAAAACATGAAATAAAATAAAGGGTTTTTGAAAACCTGATGCATAGAAACACTATTTCATGATAAACTGAGGGATGAAAACATTTTATTCTCCAGGTGCTTCTGAAACATCCTAAGTTAACAACTTCATTCATGTATTTTTTTCTCATCAGTTCTTCTGCTAAGTCGCTTCAGTCATGTCTGACTTTGCGACCCCAGAGACGGCAGCCCACCAGGCTCCCTGTCCCTGGGACTCTCCTGGCAAGAACACTGGAGTGGGTTGCCATTTCCTTCTCCAATGCGTGAAAGTGAAAAGTGAGTGAAGTCGCTCAGTCGTGTCCGACTCTTAGGGACTCCATGGACTGCAGCCTTCCAGGCTCCTGCGTCCATGGGATTTTCCAGGCAAGAGTACTAGAGTGGGGTGCCATTGCCTTCTCCATTAAGTAAATTATTTTGCAAGAGTTAAGTAATTGAAGAGGTTTAGTAAACCTTCCAGGAAACTAAGATACTGTTTAATAAATTACTGCAGCCCAGAGGAGTAACATGATTAATACATTCCTCATATTGTTCTGCTTTCTTTAGAAAATATGAATGAATGCAGCAGAACACTCAAAGAGAAACACATCATTGGGTTGGCTTTCCCATTAAACCTTTCATTAAGATCAAACCGTCCTGTTTTATCTATCTTAAAACTTCACCTGGGGAGGTGACTTTTATAAATCATAACCTACTCCTAAAGTTATGTATCTAGGAAACAGCTCACATGTTCCAGAATCATAGTACTGACAATGAGGGGAAATTCCACACTCCTCTTGAGTGGACACATACCTCACTTCAGTTCTCAGGGATTACTCTTTTTTTTTTTTTTAACAGGTTTTCTCAGTCCATTCTGCCAAATGCCTACAACAAACAATCCGTCTCTTGGAGTCAACTCCTGTACGGTGCTGCTTACAACTATTCACGAAAGAAGCAGCCAACCATAGACGTCTATGTTTCCTCTCTCCATAGCCCAGCATTTTGGTTCCATCAGATTAAAGTATATTCAAAGATAAGGCATTATATATTGCATTAACTCTCCCTGTGGGAGACATGACAAATCTGACCATGAAGTGAAGTCGTTCAGTCGTGTCCGACTCTTTGCAACCCAATGGACTGTAGCCTACAAGGCTCCTCTGTCCATGGAATTTTCCAGGTAAGAGTGCTAGAGTGGGTCACCATTTCCTTCTCCAGGGGATCTTCACAAGCCAGGGATCGAACCCGGGTCACCTGCATTGCAGGCAGATGCTTTACTGTCTGAGCCACCAGGGAAGCCCGTTTAATTTGGCCACATATATATATATATATATATATATATATATATATATATATATACACACATACACACACACATACATATGCACTGCTGGCATCTTTTATCAAAAATACCTTTAGTTTTTAAAGCCAGAACATGGAGATTCATTGATAACACTTTCATATCTTCATTTATATGATCCTTCTAATATCTTGCTTAACCGGGTGAACGGTTCATGTTTCCAGGGCACCTCTTATCCCCCACACATACTTGCTGACATACTAACACTGACAGAGAAATGAACGCTTCAAGACCTGCAGGCCGGGAGGTCCTTTTCATGTCCTTAACCACTAGCAGAACAAAGCACCAAACCAAAAGCACCAGTTAGGTATTGTGAGTGAAGCAGAAACAAAGTTTCGTTCAACATCTTATCTGTACATAAACAACACGTTCAAAATAAAGATGAGCCTTTTTTTCCCTAAAGGACGACATCGCAATCCTGGAATTCTGGCTTCCAGAGCTCTGTTAAAAGGAATGCTGTCTTGGATGCCCGCTTGCTTTTGTACCTTGCACTTCTGCACAATGAAGAGATTTCTCTCCAGTTCTGGATAAAGACTCCAGGAGCTGGCTTGATAACCCATTGCCCTGAACTTGACCTTTCTCCATAGAAAAGTTTAGCTTCTTAGGCAAATCCCTGAAAGTTGATCTAATGTACTCTGAAGCAAGTATAGCTTCAAATCCCCTTTCTGTTGTGTCAATATCTTTCCTACGGGAAAATCCATTGAGCACCCCCTTAACTGGGGTAGAGAAGAGGGTGGGTGAAGCTCAGCCAACAACAACAGGGCAAAAGAGGCAGCTTCATACATCACTCCTGTGACTTCCTACCTCAGACTCTGAGGGCACAGCCTTGGGGAGGCATCCTTCACACAGGGACTGCAGCCCAGGCATGGTGGACTGGGTCAGCAACTTCAGAAAGACAAAGCTATTCCGAGGTTGAAGGTCAAGACTGGTCTTCCCAGAAGGCTGCTGAAGGGTCAAAGGTGACAGTGCCCTGTGCGCTGAGATGGTATAGCGCCCAAAATCTCCACTCTCCTCTCTTCTGCTCTGCAAGATAGAATTTCAGCTCCAGCCTTGCATGCCAAGTTGCTTCAGTCGTGTCTGACTCTTGGCAACCCCACGGACTGTAGCGCGCCAGGCTCCTCTCGTCAGGGAATTCTCCAGGCGAGAATACTGCTGTGGGTTGCCATACCCTCCTCCAGGGGATCTTCCCAACCTAGGGATCCAAACTCTCATCTCTCTCCTACATCTCCTGCATTGGCAAGCGGGTTCTTTACCCGCTTTAAATTCATCTACACATGTTAAATGAATCAAAATTGTTGTCCAGAAATATCTTATGGGTCTTAGGGCGTTTTTGTTTGTTTTTGCCCCTTAGGTGTTAGGCACCCATACGCTCATCCTTCAAACTTGGAAGAATTCATTAGCACAGATTCCCAGCCCTGTCTGGAAAGAGATTATTTGATTGTCTCTGCTCAAGGTTATCCCCTGGAGCCGATTTCTCACTTGGCTGCACCCAGAGGCTCACATGCCTGACCCTGAAAGTCACGCTATCCTTTACCGGGAGTCTGGGACCAAGGGCTGCGTCTGCAGACGCCTGCTCAGGTGACAGTCAGGGACGCGGATGGGTTGGAGGCTCTTCAACACCTTGGTTCCTTCTTATTTTAACAAGCTGACCCTGAGAAATGGCCTCAAAAATAGATAAAAGGAGGAGAGGAACTAATTGCATCATCCCAGGAAAGACATCAAAAGAGATTCAGGTTACTTCTGATCTACCTATTCTATATCTATATTTGTATCTGTACCGGTATCTAAAGCTACCACTATTTCGCTAAACCTGTTGATATAGTTATATAAGGTCAATTTATATCTAGTCATACAAGATATAAATAGAGATAGATAATACAGTATTGATATGGAAAGTATTAAAATTCAAAGCATAATATTTAAGACAATCTTGAAGCTCCCCAAAGAAAGATCTTAATCTGAGCAGGACAAAATCAACTCAATAGAATTAAACTAGACTATACAAGAAACCAATAAGTAAAAATGAAAAGGTATAAAACAGCTGAAACGTTGAAAATAAAGTAATAAGAATAAAACAAACTGATATAGATAACTGAAAAAATAAAATTATAAACATGAAAATTATCCTGTGAACTATAATAGATAACATATTTTTTAAAGACTAAGAGACTAAATCAGATTTTTTTAAAGAATAAAAGACTAAATCATTCCTATCAAAAATAGGAATAAATATGACCTAAAATAAGACCGTATAAGCCACGATGGAGATGTGGTATTTTAGTGCTGTCTCTCTGGCACTTTAAAAAGTGACATGATTAAAGTTTAGTGAACATTCTGTTTTTATGAAAGATTTTTAACTGATATAATAGTATGTGGAAAATTATCATTGCAGATTTAATTTACTACAGAAATAAGCCAAGGCAATACAATTAGTATATATTAAGAATCATAGAAATCCAATTCAAAAATTTCCTAAATCTAGTAATAGTAACTAAGAAGCATGTGGATTCAAAACATACATTAACACCTAACACAAAAATTCACATTATCTCAAAATTAACTTGATATGTATGCATATACACTCTATCTATATCTGGTAGATATAAATAGATATAGCTTTAGGATTCTATAAGTATCAGTTCAGTTCAGTTCAGTTCAGTCGCTCAGTCGTGTCCGACTCTTTGTGACCCCATGAACCGTAGCACGCCAGGCCTCCCTGTCCATCACCAACTCCCGGAGTTTACCCAAACTCATGTCCATTGAGTCAGTGATGCCATCCAACCATTTCATCCTCTGTCATCCCCTTCTCCTCCTGCCCTCAATCTTTCCCAGCATCAGGGTCTTTTCAAATGAGTCAGCTCTTCCTATCAGGTGGCCAAAGTATTGGAGCTTCAGCTTCAACATCATCTCTAAGTATAGAATCTTAAATACTCTGTGACAGGGTGCTTTCCCTTTCTTACTCTGTATGCAGCATGGATTTCCTATAAAATCATTATCTTATTTTATAACTAATAAATCAAAACTAAAAAACATTTAAAAATCATTTTACTACATAATTGAAACTTTATAAAATCAATGTTCTATAATTCCCAAACAGTAATCATTCAAATCAATTAATATTATTTTTAGCAAATAATGGACTAATTATGTTCTCTTAAATGTTTGCATTATTATATGTGCATTATTTTCTCAAGACCAATGCTTTATTTTAATAGCAGATTCCCCACAGACACTAAGATAAACTTGCCAAATCACAATGATTCCTAGAGCCCTAGTAGAGTGTTTACACACTCACAATCAGATCTTCTCCATTTGCTTTATTCAATTTCCTTTCCAGTACCTATTTATAGAACTCAGGAATAAATCACTATTCTCCAAATGAAGAAGAATTGAAACTAAAAGTGTTCCAGAAGTTAAACACTGAACAAGGTCTTTGAGCAGAGGATGCATTCAGGACAATGTAATTTTTATTTTAACAGGTTAAACGATAGAAATCACATGCTGCAAAGACGCATCTAATTAGAAACTGATCTTTCGCACAATCAAGAGAAATCTGCCCAGAGACTGATATCAAACTTCGACACAGGATGCTTATGCTTCCTCACAACATTATCCAAGGCTTATATTCTACAAACTACAAAAGTTTCCCATTTTCTTGATCTTCTTGCATCTTCCATTCCCCTAATCATTTCCTTTTCTTTCAAGCCTTTCATTCAGGTAATAAAGAATCTGGGCCGTTCTGAAAGAGAGCTCACTTTCCTCCCACTCATTCTCTATTTTGAGGTATTCCTGATTAATGAGATTTATGGATGGGGGCTTATTCGGTGGGGCTTTGGGGCTGTTTTATTTTACTGTAGTCATTCTAGCCTTCCGTTGTCTCTGCTCTTCCTCATGAATTGAACTTTTTACCTCCAAGAGTCCATATGCTCAGTGGACCACAGAAAATGCCAAATGCTGTCTAATTTTATTTCTACCTCAAAACTGACAACAATTATTTTCATCTCAATCTTTAAGGCCAGTGCAAATGCTCAGGAAAGGAAAGAAGTATTCCAGGTTGAGAACACACAAAATCTCACTAGTAATTTAAACAGAAAAAAGCTGGCGTTGTTCGCAAACTTAAAATGCACTTTTTTCCCTGTGTTTTTCTAAATTTTATTTTGTAAAATATTAATATTCCCTGATTTTTTGTAAATCTACAACCTCACTAACTGGGCATTTGGCTAATATGCAACATTCCTGCAAGTGATGCTCAAAAACATCAGTGGATAAGAACTCAAGTTCTACATGTATTGGGAAGCTTTTACTGCATGGTGTTTCTGAAGTACTGGAATAAATCCACAGAGGAAGGTACTGGATTCTTATATTGCTCTGTTCTTCATTTGCTCACTTTTCCCCCTCTTAAGAATCCACCTTAAAAAAAAATTAAGAATGAAAATATGTACTATTTTCTGTAGGGACTTCAGTTGGAGTTGATATATGTTGGCACTGACTTGCTAGCTTGATCATAAAAATCTGACCTGTCATCTTGGATCCAAATATTTGTAAATATTATGCTTCTGGAATCATTACCTTGGCATGCTAAGAGCAAATCCAGAGCAAAGAGAACTCAAACCTGGGAGACTTTGGCGCAAGCCTTTGCCTGCCTTATCAGCAAAGCAACAATTTCACCAGCATGCTCCTCTATTTGTCTCTTTCCAGTGCTTTTTAGGCAACAGATGATTTTGCATTTGCTGATTTGCAGCATCTCTTCATACAGTTGTCTTTTTTTTTTCTAAAGCTATTTTTAAAACCTTTCACGGTAACAGAGGGGCCACATTTCCCCATCTTTTTAGATGCGTCCTTATGAAAATAAAATTTCCTCGGAAAATGTACAGTAGGCTTAATCCTAAATTAAGGTAGTTGCTGAAATACTATTACTCAACCCCGAGGCATATGTGATTTCCAAAGAAACAAATTCCGCGTTTAATTAACTCTGAAATCCTCCTGTAAATGGAGCTTATGTGTTGGGCTGCAGAGTTCAGGGCAGGATGCACTTAGAGGGGAGCACCGCTCCGAGGGCTGGCTGGCCGAACGCGCCCCGCCCGCCCTATCTGAGGCAGACAGATTCCACACATGGCTACATGTTCTAAATTAGGGAGTGCGGAGGTTCATCTAGAGTGCACAGATTAGAATTTTCAATAGACCTAAAAATGTCTCCGAGGCATGAATGAGCCTGTCACTTCGCCTCTGCCTCTCCAGCCCGTGATGGATTCCCTTTATCCCCGCCATCTAACCCGTGAGATCGGGCTGCTCTCGGCCCGTTATTCCCCATCCTCAGTCATGCTGAAATACACAGGTTGCGGTTAAACAAATCTGCCTTTATGGAGCTAAAGCGCTGTGAAACGGAGCTGATTAGGGTCTGACACATCGAATTAGCCCGGGCTATAAAGTTGGCTGATGACTCTATTGTTTCAGAGGGCCTGCTTCTGGCTTTGCCATGCTTTCTAACAACACCGGGGGACTTTATTTCTTTTAATTTAGGGGAGAAAAATTTTACCAGAGTGAAGTAATCATGCTTGCAATCTTAAGTATTTGATTTGGAAACATTGTGGTGCATGTGTTTGTTTTTCTTGCACCTTGAAACCCAGGTTCTTGCCAACTGGACGCTAAACAAATTAGGTAAAAAACATGATAATTTACCATTGAGAGATATTGTGTGGGAAATTGCAAGTCAAATGACCAATAAAATACATGATAAATTATGTGCAAAATGTCCTGAAGCTTTTTATTTCAAATAAAACCACCTTTGTAAATATGACTAAGACTGTTGTTTAGCATCTGGCGTACCAATATTAACTAGTTTGAAAACTGTCTTTAAAAAGCACTAATTATAAGAAGATGGTTCTTATTGTATAAGTGATATTTATTACATTCTTCTATGTTTCTTAGATCCATTCATGTGTGTATATACATTTACCCTGCAAGATAAATCTATCAGTAATTTACTCAAAATTTTGAGCAAATAGTCCCCCAGAGATGTTTATCTTTAGCTATATCATTTTTGCTTTTTATGCATAGCAATACTTTTATTTTTAAATGTCTAGAGAATTTTGAAAGGTTCCTCTCATGTTTTTAATCTAGCAATCCTGAAGCTAATATCTTTTCAGCAGTCTTATTTGCTTCAAGTAATAATTTACCTTAGGAAGAGGATAAGATAAAGAATACTAGTTAGGAAGCAACTCATTAGTTTCAAAGTCATCAGTTAGTTGCTTGGAGCATCTTTTTGCATCTTAATACAACAGACTGAAGTTTAGATTATAGAGGAGAGATGAATCTGATATGTGGGGGTCAAGTTTTATGTAAGCAGAGTCCCTTGCGTCTGATCCCCTCCTTCAAAATCTTCCAGGTTAATCTATCTGCTGCCTGTGTGGCCCACCAGCCAGGCGTCTGTGGTGAATCCACCAGAGAGGTGTTCTGTTCTAATCCTATCTACTGCCTTCCTAGTGCAGATGATAGACATAGTCAATCACAGATATTTTTCAAATATTTTTAAGTGATGTGCCAAATAGAATGTAACATACAATAACAATTGTTCATGAAGTTGCTATTTTTCCTTGATGTCTTTTATAACTTTGCAAGTTCAGACAGTTCAGGGAGGGTTTGGGATTGTTCCAGGTTTCACAGTTTTGACTAAAGATTGAACAAAATCTGTATTTTATTGTTAGTATTTAGAGATACTTACAATTGATCAGCTCAGCCTGGACTAGTCTGATGGGCACTTGAAATAGCAATGCAATAGAATACTTTAACCTCAAAAGCCAGACTGATCTTGTTATTACCTGCATGTCACAGATCACATGTGAGTGTAGGCTGGTTTGAAGGTTTCCTCCCCTACATAATGTGTGACACAGCGGGAAAGAAATCATGTTTTTCCTTAGAATTTCTAGGCATGGTCAGGGCACTCAGGACCACCTGCAGTATTGATAAGGTAGAGACGGGTATTAAGAAACAAGTTCTCACACTTGTTATGATTTCATTACTTTTGTTGAAACATTTATAATATAAACGGTGGATTGAGGAGACTCCTAAGAGCTTCCCGGAGGGTAGGGCTTGAAGAACATGTTTCCTGGAGTTCAGAGGATTCCAAGAACCAGGGCCTCCATCTCTGTAATGACTGCATCAGTTGGTCCTGTCTGACTCCACCACCGCGAGAGGCAGGAGGACATTTTCGGAACCTTGTATTTGCATCTGGAATTGCAACTCTGGTTGTCCTCTAGAACATGAATGGAAAGAGGAAAAGCGTGGGAGCAGGAAGGGGTTAGCAGTTCCAGGTGAGAGACGGTGATGCTGATGGGGGCTCCAGCTATGGTCTTTGGCCTGGGAAAGCGTTGTTTGATTTGGGGCATTTAGAAAGTAGAGGTGGCAGGACCAGGTGGGGAAGGGAGCGTGGGTATGAGAGAAAGAGATCAAGACTTTCTCCTGAGTGGTTGGGTGTAGAGTCCTGGCATTATAATCTGAAAGGAAGATGGTTTGAGGGTGGAGAAGGGGTGGGGGGAGTCGAAAGAAATCAGTAGAAAGAAAACCATTACCTCTATCTTGTGTGAACTTAGTGCAAATCCTAGTGCAGATAGTGAGTAGAAGTTGGATATGGGAATCCGACAGTCGTGAAGTAGGGTTCTCTATTTTTGTACGTTTGAAAGTAAGTGTTTAAGGACTTCTCTGGCCGTCCAGACTTGCCCTTTCAATGCAGAGGGTTGGGTTCCATCCCTGGTCAGTCTCCTCCCAGTTTCCCTTTCCTTGGGAAATGTTCATGTTGAATAATATTAGGAAATTTGCTTGCAGCTAAAGTTTGGAATCAAGAGGCAAACCTGGGTTCATTTAATTCAACTGTAAGTTCTGCTGCTGCTGCTAAGTCACTTCATTCGTGTCCGACTCTGTGTGACCCCGTAGACGGCAGCCCACCAGGCTCCCCCGTCCCTGGGATTCTCCAGGCAGGAACACTGGAGTGGGTTGCCATTGCCTTCTCCAATGCATGAAAGTGAAAGTGAAGTCGCTCAGTCGTATCCAACTCTAGTGACCACATGGACTGCAGCCTACCAGGCCGGTCCGTCCATGGGATTTTCTAGGCAAAATACTGGAGTGGGGTGCCATTGCCTTCTCCGGTAAGGTCTACAGGTCTACAAAAAAAATTAATTAATTAATTAAAAAAAAAAAAACCTTCATGAGCAAGAAAGTTTGGAAAATGATATCTTACATGAGGCACTTCTTTTGAAGATTCAGTGCATGTTAGTGTGTTAATATATCCAAGAAGCAAAAAATGGAAGATCACGTATTTAAAGAAAGAAAAACATTTCATACTTACGTGTACTTTTGTGTTTAACTGTTAATCTTTAGGGCACTAGTCAAATCAATGAAGAATAGATGGCTTAAAATACTGGGGTTCGAAAGGTAAAACTTGAGAAGACTCCTCAGCAGGAATAGGTATCTGATTCACACAAAGGACCCAGAAGTTACATTGCAGACATATGTGTGTATTATATGTGTATTTTTGGGAAATGCAAACGTAATTTTGTTGCTCATAGGAGAGTCATAGGTTAGACACAGTTCTAAAATCTGCTTTTTTGGTTGAATAACTGCAACACATTCTTGAGCAGGGCTAATATTGCTTTCAAGTCTAAAGCTTAATTATACCACATTTTACATGAAGATAAAAATTGAGCACAAAGTTATTTCTTATACTATGCCAGACTAACAACATTTTAAAGAATCTAATGCAATATTTAACATAACCTTCCCCCTTGAATCAGATAAATTCAGGAACTGAAGTTGTGATATCCATGAGGTGGTGTAGATGAGTGTCCGGTTGCTAAGTCATGTCCATCTCTTGGGACCCCCAGGACAGTAGCCTGCCAGGCTCCCCTGTCCTGGGATTTCTCAGGCAAGAATACTGGAGTGGGCTGCCGTTTCTGCCTGCAGGGGATCTTCCTGCTCCAGGGATCAAATCTGAGTCTCTTGCGTCTCCTGCCTTGGCAGGTGAATTTTTTACCTCTGTGCCACCTGGGAATCCCGTAAGACATTGTACTAAACTGTAATTCACCATTATAGGCAATGGCCTGTATCTTTCAGTCAAAGGAAATAGGGTCAAAATTGAGTATATTTATATGTACATATATAAATATGTGTAAGCTGAAAAGCTTGGCTTTACACCCAAAACTAATGCAACGTTGTAAATCTATACTTCAACAAACATTTTAGAAAAGTAAAAAAATTGAATGTCAAAACTATAGTTGGAATAAAATGTATAAAAATCTAATAAATATACAAATAACACATTTGTATTTAATATAGTATCAGTGATACACAATTTAAAAAATATGTCACTTCCCATAGCCTTCAGGCATCAGTCATATGTGTCACATTATTTTGGTTTGCGGTATGTTTGATCTAATATTTACTAAATTGTTTAATTTTGGGATTGAATGCATCTAATCATTTATTCACCAAATGCCAGAATGATCATGGTGATTTCTATTCCAAGCTCTATGGCACCTTTTAATTGACATTCAAACAATTGTTGATGTATTTTTTTTTTTAATCAGTGAAAATTGATCATTCTGAAAACGGATCATTCTGGATCATATTAATAACAAACCTTCTTTTATTAAAATTAATCATTTCTATCAAACTGAATTCAGGAAAGCCACATATATAGTTAAGCACATTAACCAAACTGGCCTTTATTATATGCTGATTTATTAGGAAAGAAATTTACAGGGGGATTGACAATGTTGAGTTTTACTGAGCACCTACTATGTTGAAATTAAATAGCCCAATAGAGACTCTTATTGAATTTTACTGACTTCAGTGAATTTCACAAAATGTGCAGAAGGAATGTTAGCTATAGGTTTAGGAAAAGGTTTTGTTCACCAAGAGAGTGCTACAATGATCAAGGCTTCACCATTGTGGATCCTCAGGGTCATAGGAGAAACTGCCTGTGAGCAAAGACATGGGTGTGGAAGATGGTCCATGAATGATCCGTTAATTAATGGATAGACCACAGAGATGAGACTAAAAGCCAGAAAAGAGGCAAGTGGTGGCAGGCAAAGTAAGTGACAGACTCTTTCAATAAGTGAGTCAGGCTGAAAGTTCAAGGGGAGATGAAGAGGTAAGGACAGCATTTATATTACAGAGCCACCTCCCATTTGAAAGGCCCTGGACTTTTAAGTTTATTATCCCGTGTCCTCCTATGAACTCTATGAAGTATTAATGGCCCATTTTATAGGCAAAGACCCTTGAAGCTGAGAGCATTTATATAAGTTATGCAAGTTTCCTTGCCAGTAAATAATGAAACCAGAGTCCAAAATCCAAACAATCTCACTCAATAACCCATGGTTTGTCAACGAAATTCTTGCTACACAGAGTGATCTGTGTCGTGGGACCAGCAGAATCTTCATGTGGGAGTTTGTTGGAAATGAAAAGATTCATACCCCCCGGACAGAGCCACCTAAGCAGAATCTGCATTGTAACAAGATGTCCAGGTGATTCTCATCTATATTAATGTTTGAAAAGCACTAAGCTAAAACCCTTTTGTGATTCAACGCAAAAGGATAAGCAGGAGGAAAGATAGGGACTCCAGACAGGGAATGAGTCAGAAAGTAAGGCAATACAATGAAACTGAGCTCCTCTGTCACCAGGGGGTCCCTGATGGGACAGAAGGCTGGCTACCTGCTGTCTTGGGCAGAACCAGAGGATTAAATGTGGCCAGACTGTGGCCAAATTAGGAGTCCAGAAAGCACATCTATTTTATGCATTGACTGTTGTTCAGTCGCTCAGTCGTGTCTGACTGTTTGCGACCTCATGAACTGTAGCCCTCCAGCCTCCTCTATTCATGGGATTCTCCAGACAAGAATACTGGAGTGGATTGTCACTTCCTTCTCCAGGGAATCTTCTCTACCCGGGGATTGTACCTGCATCTCCTGAGTCCTGTATCTCCTGCACCTCCTCCGTTGCAGGCAGATTATTTTACCTGCTGACCCACGAAGGAAGCTCCGTTACATACAAAGGCTTTTGTGAAAGTTTTTACGATGTCAACTAACTGTATGCCAAATATGTCTATTAAATTTAGGAGGAGTTTTATTTATTTATTGTATTTGGGTAATGTATTTTATTATAAAAGATGTATATTATATTGAAGTATATAGTTAATTAACCATGTCGTGTTCATTTCGGGTGTCCGGCAAAGTGGTTCAGTTATACATGCACGTGTATCTATTCTTTTTCAAATTCTATCCCCATTTAGGTTTTCATAGAATATTGAGGAACTAAATTTAAAACCTGAGTCTATATGACAAAATAGGGGAACTAAATAATGGGTAGCAAAAAGTAGAAGTAATCCTAAGGGTATGAATGGAAATCACAGTCAATCGTGGTAATAAAGTCAGTTGTAAGTTAGCAATATTTAATCAGCAGAAATGAGAAAATGGAAATATAAGAAACATAGCAAGGGTGACATTCAAAAGGTTTAAAATCCTCTATGGCAACTAGTCCATTCTGAAGGAGATCAGCCCTGGGATTTCTTTGGAAGGAACGATGCTAAAGCTGAAACTCCAGTACTTTGGCCACCTCATGCAAAGAGTTGACTCATTGGAAAAGACTCTGATGCTGGGAGGGATTGGGGGCAGGAGGAGAAGGGGACGACAGAGGATGAGATGGCTGGATGGCATCACCGACTCGATGGACGTGAGTCTGAGTGAACTCCGGGAGTTGGTGATGGACAGGGAGGCCTGGCATGCTGCAGTTCATGGGGTCACAAAGAGTCGGACACGACTGAGCAACTGAACTGAACTGATGGCAGGTGTTCCCACCTGTGAGAAAATATATACATATATATATACACACATATACCCATATACAACAAGTATGTCCATACAGGAGTTATTATCTAAATACACATCTTGCCGAAATTACTGGTGAGTGTTTGCTTACTTTGCAGCTCAGCAAAACAGGGCGAAGGAAATACTCATGGTAAGGAATGAGTTTACTCCTCCTTTAGGGAGCCATTTGTATTCATGAAATCTGTGGACTTATGTCACCAACCTAGGATAGGAATTGAATCAAACATTTTAAATATTGAGTCTTCTTTATGTCTGGACTTGTGATTCCAACTCAGAAGCCATGTCATTAGTATTTGAGCCCCAATATTTTCTCAGATCTACCTTGTAGAATCTGAATCTAGAATTTCTAGCCAAGGTTTCTATACTACGGTTTCCAAGTTAATATATGGGCTCTTTGAATGGCTTAGTGGTCTTTGTAAAAAACAAAAATCAAAGTAAAAGTAAATATACCAAAGGATGTCCACTGGATTTCCAATCATTCTGAAACAGCCACTGTTGATTTTGTGACAAACCTTCCCTGTACCTCTTCTAAGAATATGGAAATCAGTCGTGCATATGCTGTCACTGAAGACAGAGTTTAAAATATTTCGATTTTTGTATTCTGCTTATTTTATTTTTGTTTACCTTTTTACTCCCTTATCCATTCCTTATACGAGCACACAAGCTCTACAAGCAATGGTAGTAACCAGGTGGATCTGCTTTGTTAGCAGTTTTACGTTGCAAATATCAGCAAAACGTTACTTGAATAAGTTAGGTTTCAAGTCAACCAATTTTTGTCTTCATCATATAGATATAACAAAAATAGAATGGAAATGACCTGAGGCTGACAAATAACATTTGATTGCAATGTTTGATAATATGGGTTTGATAATGTTCAAATGGGCTATAATGACAATGTGTTGGAGTGACCCTGGAGGCTGGCTCCAGAGATAATCTGTTTGCATTTGTGCCCTGATTGTTCTTTTTTCTTTCTAGCTGTGTGATATTGGGCGCTTACTTAACCTCTGTATGTTGCAGTTTCTTCATCTATAAATAAGGATAAAGACAAAACCTTACAGAATGCTTTGGGAATTACATTGGTATTACATGTAAAACAATTAGAATCATGCTTTGCAAAATTAAAAGCGAACTCCTCATCTTTGTTTATGGCTGTTGTTGCGTTTACCATGCTATCACTGTCCATTTGCCACTCTAGAACCATGTGTGACCCCCACCTGACCTCGGCCAAGTCTGCATATCCCTGAGGTCCCCACGGACCTCTTCTATGGTGCACCACATACTTTCAGGTGGTGGGGTGAGGAGGACGTGTTATCTTTGCCCATCAAAATGTTGTTGGAACAGCCGTGGCCCCATGAGATGATGCTTAGGTCGGAGTTCCATTTCATAAGAGAGCGCCTGTCTTGGTTATAGGCATTTGGCACAATGTCCCCTTTGATCCTAATTCGTCTCCTGAGTTTACCCAGAAGGACAGTATTGAGAGCACCTGCAGAGACTTAATTGCGGCTGCAACCCCGCCTCCTCACCCCGTTGTCCAACAGTGTGAACAACTAGGAGGAAAGAGAGCAGCCGCACTACACAGACCCAACGGAAAAATCACCGTAATGTTAATGAAGGCAACAGAGAAGGTCTGATGAGATCTCGCAGCAGGACAACCATGTGAGGCATTGGCAAAGAAGCCCACTAAATGCTGTGTTCAACTTGTCTTATCTTATGATTCATCAACAGGCTTTAATTAACGCATGGCAGACATAATTTTCCAAGGTTCAGTAAATATTATCAGTATTCCTTTAAGGACTTTTGCCTCAATGGGTACCTGAACTCACAATAAACAGATTGCATTTTAACTGAACACTCTTATAATCTGATTTATTAATTCATCATTCCACATATTTTAAAACATCTCTTCTGAATTTTAATAAAGATCTGAGTGTTTGTTTTGAGAATCCCATAGACAGAGGAGCTTGGCGGGCTATAGTTGGTAGGGTCACAAAGAGTGGGACACGACTGAAGCGACTTAGCTTGCACGCACGCATTTGTTATAAGGGTCTCAGGTTTCCTTTATAGGTATATCTATAGTTCTTTGAATATGTGTAGCCAATGATGTGAAATTTATTATTTTTAAGGATGTTTAGACTGTTATTTGCTATTTAAAAGTTAGGATTTGTTGGAAAATAATCTTTGTTTTCAGTGATTAGCAATCAAAATGAAAGTTATTAATATATAATTTGATTTTATCTAGTTCTAATTTTATTTACTGTAGCAATTACTGAAACCTAACAGAATCCAGGAAAGTGATTTTAAATTAGAGGTAGCTTATTGAGAAGATTATTCTCGTTGAAACATGGCTGAATTAGTGATAATGTACCTTGAGGCTTACAAATTTACATAGTCAGTAAAATCACTGGATTTAACCACTTTATCAGCTGCAAAGGACGTAACTTTTGAAGGAAGCTGATTGGCAAATTCAGATATTCAGGACAAATCTTTAATCTATTATATGGAGTTAGGAATACAAATTACAAATCTGGTCTTGATTTTAAAAAAGCAAGAGAACAGTAAAAAGTTATAACAGTAAAATACTATAAATATAAAAATAATATTTTCCTTCAATTTAGTATTCTTTCAAATATGAAGTGTTAGCCAAAATGCCAGCTGATTTTGATCTTCCCAACAGAGTTTAAGTCAATCTAAAAGAACAAAGGATAAGATGGTTAGATAGCATCACTGACTCAATGGACATGAATTTGAGCAAACTCTTAGAGATAGTGAAGGGAAGGGAAACCTGGCGTGCTTACAGTCCATGGGGTGGCAAAGAGTTGGACACAACTTAGTGACTAAACAACAACAACAAAAAAACAAAAACGAAAAACCTGTTTTATTTGAATTCAAATTAGTAAGCACTTTAATTACCAAGTAATATTTCCTTCATACACAGTGAAGAAACATATTGAGATTCATTTTGAATGATAACAGCTAGAGAAAGGTATTAAAGACTAGCATACTCTTGGAAAAATTGTTTTATCACAGCCTATTAAAATTATTATGCTCCTTCGTTTGTAGCTGAATAATTCCAGCCATGTTTAATATTCTTGTTGTTCCTATCCTTTACAACAACAAACTAATATGAAAAATCAAATTGCAAATGTGTATTCATTAAAGTTGCTTATTAGCTTAAAATGTTTATAAATTAATATTTTTCTATAAATGCAAATTCTTAAATTGCTTCCCTTGCGATGTCAACTATGTATGTGTCCCAGTTAAAGGAGAGGCAGAGATTACAGGCTGTAGGGAAATATTCCCCAGTCAATATGAATGCAATATTTACTATAAAGTCAGGAAATACAAGGCTGCAGGCCCTTGATAACTAACCTGGAGACCTCTAGGTGCTGAGCCTGAAAAAATGAAGTCTGATTTTGACTTCATTGTACAAACAGAATGTCATCCGCACATCAAATTCCACCCACAGTGAACCCCTGGCATGGTTAATGATTATAATCTTCACATTTAATCATGGGAACTCAATGACAGGCAAACAAAGGTTAGCTAAACTGACAGTTCAGATGGTTTCAACAGAAAAATCCACAAATTTTATTTTTAAATGTGTATGTACAATTCTAATGGCGCTTTGCAGGAATATAATTGAATTTGGACAAAGCACACCTGTACAAAAAAATTGACCACTTGGTCCTGCTTTTGTATGGTAAGAATTATATGGAAGTCTGTGCGATTTCTTTCTAATGCCTGTTTTTCCACTACTATTTTCGCAGTTGAATGAAATGATGGGTTCTTAAATCTGAGACAACGATCTGGATAAAAACTGGATTCTTTTAACTTAACGGTCTTACGTTCTCATCTTTTTTCAAATCCTTACATTCATTTTACTAAATAATCTCATTTTAACCTATTTTATTCCTTCATAGAATATGCACCCAAATCATATATAATCTAATAAAATGAGTGAAAAGACTCGAGATATTTTTTCTAATAGTATGTACTCAGAATTCCTTAAATAAAAATAATTAAAAATTTTTAGTATTTTGCATGAACATTCCATGAAAATAATATTAGATAACTATATTTTAATTGGAAAATCATGATAATTCAATGAATATACATTTAGTCAGTGATCAATGCTACTTACCTACTACAAAATCAAAAGTGTGCAGGATTTAATTATTTTAAACTTAATGAAAGTTTTATAAAATGTGTGCTATAATACATAGTGTATGCCATTATATACAAATGACATTGATATATATGTATACATATAACTGAAACTCTTTGTTTTACACATGAAATTAAAACAGCATTGTAAATCAACTATACCCCAATAAAATAAATATCTTAGAGGCAATAGCCATGATGGAGTTTCTATATTTCCCTAACAAATTTCTCCTTTACTCAATTAAGAAACAACAATAATTAAGAATATTTAGAAAAAAGACTAAAACCAGGGTCAGTTTCAATCATCCAGGTTTTATTAACTATGAGTAGACCAAGAAAGAATTGATTTTATCCAAGGAATAATTCACAAAACAACTGAGAAATTAACTCATAACCTTCTGCTAGTTCCTAAAATCAAGAATAAATTAAAAATCAACAATTGGGATAGTGAAACAGTTAGGAAGATTTGCCTTTTATTTATAAAAATTAAAATAGTTTCAGCAGAGAGACAAATCCAGATTGCTTTTCATGGTCAAATGAAAGTATATATCTCCTCTTTACACTTGTTATGAAGGGTGTACAATGTGGATGTTACTAATTGTGTAGATGCACTTCAACACTGTAAAGAATATTAAATGTTACTTGATAATCTATCACAGACATTTCTCATATCCTCATGTTTCACAATTACATAATAAGAAAATAAAAATAAGAATTATGTTCAATTAACACATATACTTGGAGAAGGCAACGGCACCCCACTCCAGTACTCTTGCCTGGAAAATCCCATGGACGGAGGAGCCTGGTAGGCTGCAGACCATGTGGTCGCTAGGAGTCGGACACAACTGAGCGACTTCACTTTCACTTTTCACTTTCATGCATTGGAGAAGGAAATGGCAACCCACTCCAGTGTTCTTGTCTGGAGAATCCCAGGGACAGGGGAGCCTGGTGGGTCGCTGTCTATGGGGTCGCACAGAGTCGGACACGACTGAAGTGACCTAGCAGCAACACATATACTTCCAACAAATAGAAATATGGCCTTTAATCCATCATTTACAATTTGATAAAAGTCAGATCTCAAAAGCATGCTACAAACTTTTAAACCACAAACCAATATTCCTTTCTACATTAACTTTCCCATCCAATCAAAATTCACACACAGTTTTTCCAGTTTTCCCTGAGATATGTTACTATTATATAAGTTGTTCACAATTAAGGTGACTTGAGTTTATTGGTGTATATTTGAAATATTTGCAATAAAAAAATGTCCCATTCTGAGTCAGTTAATATCAAATATTCTATTAGTGATCAGGCTATCTATTCATTTTAGTGAATTATTTGGCAAATGTAGTTGTACTTCATCAGAATATTTTAAATAGAATTGTAATTCAGATAAATTCTCAAGTGTTTTTTATTTTAACTTAAAAATTAGAAACAGTAGGAACGCTAAGGAGAACTAATGACCATTTTGCATGTAAGTGGAGATTTGGAGAGACTGAGAGGCAATAGAGATTTTTGAATGTATTTCCAAGGTTACACAACAAGATGCTTGAGCTGTCAAGAATTTATTGAAGAGGAAAAGAAATTAGAAAAAACGATGCTGTGTTTTAAGCCTGAAATGATGGAGCAACGGCAGCAGAAGAGATTAGAAGTGCTGTTTGTCATCACATCATTGATTCTGGGCAGCAGACATTAAAACCGATGGCAACAAACCAGCTGAGGATAAATGGATAACCCATGTAACCTTTTCAATGTTATAGCCACGGAAGCAGAGCCCGGTGACTTATAATCCTTAAACATCTGCCGTCTACCCAAGGAGGAGGGTCAATTTGAAGGACAGACTGATCAACCTTCTGGAATAGGTAAGAGCTAAAGATCTATGAAAGACAGGAACACAGAATAAACAAACAAGTATCAACGTGAGTTCGCAGCTCCTCTACCAGAGCATGTTCACATGGTCATGCCTAGTTGGGAAAAGCAAAGAAAAAAACAAGATCAGTGAAAAGAAATTCAGAAAGAAAAAAAAAAAAACAGAGCTACTATGAAATGTGAGTCCTAACTTAGGTCTTTAGGCAAGGTTTTTTTGTTTTTTGTTTTAATTTTTAAAATAGCAATAATGCCACATGTAGGTCATGTACAAATGACATAAATGATCTGTGTGACAGCATTTTTTAAATTATCAAGTGTCATATAAACAGCAGCTCGACAAGCCCTGCAGAGAAGCAAGAGATGGTGAGAGGAAATATTTGATTCGCTCCCGTCCCCAGGCAGTCTTCATTTCTGACTGCCTCTCACGGAGCGAGGGCCTCAGTTCACTGGTTATGTTATCTTGATGGTATACATTTTCACTTCCCATGCTGATTTTAGAACCAAACCCTTTATAAGAGATTCAGTATCACGCAGATTTCCTCTGAGCGTGGAAGTGAAGTGTGAGATAGAAAAGACATCCCCAGGGCTACTGCGGGAGTGTTTTCCCAGTGGACTGCGATTCTCTGTAGAAGCAGTCTTTTCTTGGAATATTGTGCAAGTGAATTCAGAGCCCAGAGAAGAATGGTAAACGGGCTATGAGACCCTAGTGGATAGCATCAGTTATCCCCAGCTCCACTGAGATCAAATATAAAATGTCTGCTTTGTTTCCCAAAAATCTGGTGACTGCAGCTATCAGTTTCCTTATAGTCTATGCTGGTCTCATCAGAATTTCCATCCCGCTGCCCAGGCAAGCACAAAGAAGCCAAATGTTTGTTTCACTGATTCTCCTTGAGTGCACAGAAGGGTATCACTGAATAAGAAACAATCCTGGATCTCTAAATACAGCCAGATTATCATTATGTTTGCCAAGATGCTTGCTATCACACAAAGACTCTTTTCCTGTCAATTTTGTTTTACTTCAAAACCCACACCATCCTGACAGATGTAACAGGATTGATCATCATTTATTACATATGAGTTCTACATCAAAACATCTTAAAGAGTTACATCGTAGGACCACAGCAAAAGAAGCTATACAACAACCAAACAAAAATTCAACCGGAAATATAAGATGTGGTATGATTTTAGCAGAATAAAGCGGATTAGCACAGGGAGATTTCCCCCCAAAGAAGTGCAGGGAACTCAGAAAGCTTCCCTTATTTCCTCCCTCTGTCACTCCGTCAATATTTATAGCAAACAAGCCATGAAGAGGTGTGTGTGTGTGTGTAACATATATATTACGTGTCAATTCATCATTTCAAGGTGTCCTAGGAGGACAAAGCCATGATCCATCCTTTGCAGAAGCTGTCATTAATCATCAGTTAATTTCACAGTGCTCCACTGCTCTGTTCACTGTGCAAGCAGAAGCCCAGATCCTCTCTTGAGAAAGGACAAAAGTTACAAATGCTATTGCTATTGCTAAGTCACTTCCGTCGAGTCCGACTCTGTGCGACGGCAGCCCACCAGGCTTCCCCATCCCTGGGATTCTCCAGGCAAGAACATTGGAGTGGGTTGCCACTTCCTTCTCCAATGCATGAAAGTGAAAAATGAAAGTGAAGTCGCTCAGTCGTATCCGACCCTCAGTGACCCCATGGACTGCAGCCTTCCAGGCTCCTCAATCCATGGGATTTTCCAGGCAAGAGTACTGGAGTGGGGTGCCATTGCCTTCTCCGAAGTTACAAATACAAAATGATAATTACTGCTTGTTCTTAAAAGTGTGCCTTTGTAAAAGAAAACTTCCATGAGGTACTGGATCTTGGCATGGTAATCGTCAAAAGACTACTTAACTATCAATATAATTACTGACATTTCGAAAATACTTAAAATTGATATTCTTTAGTACTAAGGTTTGGAACCAAAGGAATCAAGTCTGAGAATGAATGAGTCATTTATACTCCAGTTTGAGGGTTCTTAGGCTTCCCTTGTGGCTCAGCTGGTAAAGAATCTTCCTGCAATGCGGGAGACTTGGGTTCAATCCCTGGTTGGGAAGATCCCCTGGAGAAGGGAAAGGCTACACACTCCCAGTATTCTGGCCTGGAGTCGTCCATAGGGTCACAAAGAGTCAGACATGACTAAGCTGCTTTCACTTTGAGGGTTCTATCCCTGGATCAGGAAGACCCCCTGGAGGAAATGGCAACCTACTCCAGTATTCTTGCCTGGAGAATCCCACGGACAGAGAAACCTGGCTGCAGTCCACGGTGTCTCAAAGGGTAGGACGTGATTGAGCAACTGAGCATCTGAAATGAAAGTCTACAAAGCAGGTACAATTACTAGTGCCCCATTTAAGAGATGACAAAGCTTCAGGAAAGAGAATGTACTTTATAAACTTCCCAGTACGGAGTGGTGGGTAGCTGCCCAATAGTCTCATACCAGAGCTCAGGCTCTAAACCACCACCAGCAGGACAGCTACAGAAGCAGAATGGATCCCATGACAACCAACTCATCCTTCAGAATCTCCATTTTTTTCCAGCCTACCCATTTCAAACTTAGAGCCTAAAAAACAAAGCACGCTTACCAACATGTTCTTCTGTTGTTCAGATATAAATAGCATAAGGGATCCCATGCATATATTCATTTTAAACAAAGCCCAAAACATTTGTGTCACATTTGTAAGGTCTCTTATATAAATGGTTATTTTATCACTGCTATTACTATAATTGAAGACGCATATGCCTTAAATTCCAATTCAACAAGAACTGACCTCACACCATGCTATCCTGCTGTGCAAGTTGAAGCAGTAAATACAGGAGACTCTGATTTTCAGAAGACAAATATAAACCTTATTTCTTTGGAGTGGATTTTACCTTCCTTTTGCTCAAACATGTAATAGCTATGTTAAAAAAAATAACAACAAAAACAAACATAAAAACAAAGACGCCCTAGTCCTTTTTTTTCTTTCTTTTATTTCAGTTAAGATAGTATCACTTGTCTTGCAGTTTTGAAGGAATATATTTTCATTAACAGTAAATTGTCACCATTATTATTCTGAATAGCTAGCTCAAATGTCAAGTATTCTGTTATTTCAAAGGTTAAAATTGTCTCGATTTATTTGAGGTGTATCATTTATTTTTCCGTATTTGGGTTTTTTCTTCACACAGCCTTCCTACAAAAAAGTTTATTCTAATTAAACAAATTTTAAAACACTAATATTTTTACAACTTCTACAACCAGAAGGCTAAGACATTTAAACAACTTTAAAAAGATCTCAGGAAGACAACAAACCAGTCAGTCCTAAAGGAAATCAACCCTGAATATTCACTGGAAGGACTGATGCTGAAGATGAAGCACCAATACATTGGCCACTTGATGCAAAGGGCTGACTCATTGGATAATAACTTGATGCCAGGAAAGACTGAAGGCAAAAGGAGAAGGAGGCTGGCAGAGGATGAGGTAGCTAGACAACATCACTTACCGTATGGACAAGAATTTGAACACACTCCAGGAGATAGTGAAAGACAAAGGAGCCTGGCATACTGCAGTTCATGGGGTCACAAAGAGCCTACTGGAAACACACTGGGTTCAGTTAAGTCAAATTTTAAGGGAAATTTACAAAATACAAAACAATGCCAGTATTTTCATCTTTTTAAAAAAATGGTTATTTTCATAAAATATGTTATTTATGTTAACATGTAGTTTTATTCTTTTAAAATGAATTGGTAGATACTTCAAAATGAATTAGTACGTATTTCAAAAATCTTGATTTTAATTTCAAATACAATGAATATTAAAATAACTAACTAAATGATCTTTGAAATCCTCAATACTTACTTAATGTTTAAAAGGATTATTTAAAAACTGACTGCAGCCATGAAATTAAAAGACACTTGCTCCCTGGAAGAAAAGTTGTGACCAAACTAGACAGAATATTAAAAAGCAGAGACATTATTTTGCCAACAAAGGTCCGTCTAGTCCAGGCTATGGTTTTTCCAGTGGTCACGTATAGATGTAAGAGTAGGACTATAAAGAAAGCTGAGCACCAAAGAATTGATGCTTTTGAGCTGTGGTGTTGGAGAAGGTGCTCAAGTCCCTTGGACTGCAAGGAGATCTAACCAGTCCATCGTAAAAGAAATCAGTCCTGAATATTCATTGAAAGGACTGATCCAAAGCTGAAACTTCAATATTTTGGCCTCCTGATGCAAAGAGCTGACTCATTTAAAAAGATCCTGATGCTGGGAAAGATTGAAGGTGGGAGGAGAAGGGGATGACAGAGGATGAGATGGTTGGATGGCATCCTTGACTCAATGGATGTGAGTTTGAGTAAACTCCAGGAGTTGGTGATGGACAGGGAGGCCTGGCGTGCTGCAGTCCATGGGGTCACAAAGAGTTGGACACGACTGAGTGACTGAACAGAATTGAAAAGGATTTTGACATCAAAATAATTAGATTCATCAGTCTCTGCCTTAATTGATAAGTTTAATTCATTAGATGGAATTACTGATATGTTTGCAGTTATTTGTATATATATATATATTTTTTAATTAATTTATTTATTTTAATTGGAGGCTAATTACTTTACAGTATTGTAGTGGTTTTTGCCAAACGTCGACATGAATCAGTCATGGGTGCACATGTGTTCCCCATCCAGAACCCCTCCTCCCACCTCCCTCCCCATCCCATCCCCCAGGGTCATCCCAGTGCTGTTTTTCTCTTCTATTTTTCTTTTCTCCACCTCCTTCCAACTTTTAAAAATTATTTCCACATTTTTAGTAACCCAGTTTATTTTAATTTTTCTTTATGTTTTTCAACACTTTGTTTTCTGGTAACTTATCTTGTGGTGGCTCTAAGGAGTATTGCAATCTACATATTTAACTTTCCCCCAGTTATTTGAAAGTTAGTATTTTCTGTTGCTCTTCCCACATTTCTGAAGTTTTGTGTCTTCCAGACATGATTTCTCTTGAGTCTGGAAAACCGCCTCTAGCATTTCTTTCAGAGCTCTGCTATGAAAGTGTTATCCTAGCTTCCTTCACTTGGTATCTTTCACATTCATTCCTGAGGATATTTCACTCAATATGGGACTGTGTCAGCAGTTGTTTCTTCTGGCATTTTGACTACCTTCTGGCCTCCAGGCTGGTGCAGGAGGGTATAGGAAAATCAGAAGCAAAAAGAGAAAAAAGAAGAAGAAGAAGGGATTTTCCACTTTATCTGACTCTGGACCAACATGTCTGACTACTCAAGCCAGACTGATCATTTCGTGGAGAGCTCTGCCCACACAGAGAACAAAGTTCTGGTTTCACAATGCCTTGAAGTCCAGGCTGGAGGATATTGGAGGAAAACAAAAGAGGAGTCCTCCGGCCAATTCAGTTGCAATTGAGTTCTGATTTCTTTCTACAAACTTTCTGCTGCCACTGACTGACCAGAGTCCTCACATGGTTGCTCCATGCATTCCATCCAGAGTATTAGTTGTGTCTGGTGAGAGAGATGGAGGAGTGAGCCTACACCCTCCTGAAGAAACAGCACAGGTGTAAAATTATGAGAGCAGCCTTTTCTGCATCTATATAGACAGTCATAGGTTCTTCTGCTAATCTCATGGATTATTGATTATTTTTTTAATTTATTTATTTTTAATTGGAGGATAATTGCTTTATAATATTATGCTGACCTCTGCCATATATCAGCATGAATCAGCCACAGGTTTACATGGGTCTCTTCCCTCCTGTACCTCCCTCCCACCTCCCATCCCATCCCACTCCTCTAGGCTGTCTCAGAGCACTAGATTTGCACTCCCTGCAACATGCATATTCCAACTGGCTATCTAATTTTACATATCAGTTCAGTTCAGTTCAGTCGCTCAGTCATGTCTGACTCTTTGCGACCCCATGAATCGCAGCACGCCAGGCCTCCTTGTCCATCACCAACTCTCAGAGTCCACCCAAACCCATGTCTATTGAGTCAGTGATGCCATCCAACCATCTCATCCTCTATCGTCCCCTTCTCCTCCTGCCCCCAATCCCTCCCAGCATCAGGGTCTTTTCAAATGAGTCAGCTCTTCGCATCAGGTGGCCAAAGTATTGGAGTTTCAGCTTCAACATCAGTCCTTCCAATGAACACCCAGGACTGAGCTCCTTTAGGATGGACTGGTTGGATCTCCTTGCAGTCCAAGGGACTCTCAAGAGTCTACTTCAACACCACAGTTCAAAAGCATCAATTCTTCGGCGCTCAGCTTTAATTCGTGCATTGATTGCTGATTGTTACACAAACCTTGCTTTCATGGATTAAACCTCAATAAATTCTGCTCCTTCCTACTATATTAAGTTTGACTTCACTGTATTTAACTTGGACGTCTGCATCCATAGCCCTGACAGAGATGATTTTTAACTTTCCTTCTGTAATATCTTTTACAAGTGTGAGTATCAAAGTTATGTTGTTTTAACAATTCAGTTGGGAAGTCTACCATCTTTGTCCTTAAAGCTATCTGAGTCTGGGTTATGTCGCTTTTGTGCAACAGTCTTGATATTGGTTTACTTTAAAAAAAAAAAAGTCAATTGTGAGAAAGAAACACATAAAACATCATCTTCACCATTTTTTAGTGTACAGCTCAATGGTGCTAAATACATTCATATTGTTTTGCAACAGATCTCGGAAACATTTTCTTCTTGAAGAACTGAAACTCTCTGCTCATTAAACAAAATCTCTCCATACTCCCTTCTCTCAGCCCCTGGTCACCTCCATTCTCCTTCAATGTTTATGAGCTTGAATACTTTAAGATACCTCATATAACTGGAGCTATATAGTATTTTTCTTCTTGTAACTGGCTTATTGGTTCAGAATGAGAGGTGCATTTAGGAGTAATCTTATTTTGTATTTCTTTCTGTGATATTTTCAATGAATATTTTTCAGTGATTTGGTCAATTTCAAATTGTCAATTTGCAGCATGAAACTCTTCATCATGTATTTTTTAATGTCTATGGAATCTATAGGGGGAATCTGATATATTTTATTACTCTACTTTCTCTCCCTATAGTCCTTTTTACCTTTTATTAGACTTAGTAAGAGATTATCATATTTTTAACCAATATTGTCTCATTCGTTGTTTGACTTAGAGATAGAGGCTAAAAACACACATTTTTCTGGCCTATTTTCTAATAGATGTGTTTGAGGTTATAAATTATATTTATAGCACTGTTTTATCTGCTTTCCTGTAAGTCTGATATTTTTAACATTCAGTTTGACATATTTTCTATTAATAATTTCTACTATGATTTGCATTATTTAGAGGCATATTGCTTGTTTTCTAAAATATTGAGGCTGTTTTCAATTCCCTTTTGATCATTGATTTCTACCTTAATTCTATCACAGTCAGAAAATCTACTCTGAGTGAATGGAATCTTTAGAAATTTCATCAGTTTTACCTACTGACCCTGGTATGGTTAATTTTGGTGCATGTTGCCTGTGTATGTCAAGAGAACGTGTTCCATGATGTTGATGGGGAGAGTTTCCTTATGTTACTTAGTGAAAGTGAAATGAAGTTGCTCAGTCGTGTCTGACGCTTTGCGACCCTGTGGACGCCTCCGTCCATGGGATTCTCCAGGCAAGGATTCTGGAGTGGGTTGCCATTTCCTTCTCCATGGGATCTTCCTGACCCAGGGATCGAACCCAGGTCTCCCGCATTGCAGGCAGACACTTTAACCTCTGAGCCACCAGGGAAGCCAATTTCAAGTCTTTTATAGCATTACAGACTCTTTTTGTTTTACCTCTGTTGCTTGTGAGAAAAATATGTTAAAATCTTTCACTAAGATTGTGAAATTTTCTGTTTCTCTTCCGACTGTCTCTGGGAAGGATCTCTAGAGTCAAGTTGACCACAGTCACTGAATCAGAAACAATTCTTTCTGCCTGAGGTTTGTCCTTAACCATCAAAGGTGTTTTATCCGAGAGTCCCGTGTGTTCTGCACGCCACTTACCTCAAGCACCTCCGATCATGTCTCACCCAATGGCAGAAGAACTCCAATCTGCTTTTCAAAAGCTTTCTGCTCTGGCTGTTAGTCTGCAGTCCTTTGCGAAGCCCGCCCTGGCCCCATCCTGCCTGTCCAGTCTCTGGAAACGTTCTAGGGAAAAACTGTCCAGGTGTGTGAAGCCCACAGGTCCTTGCAAAGCTTGCGGGTTTTGCTGTTGCTTTATTTGTTCTCCTGACGCCTCCCTACCAGCTTCTTCCTACAGATGTAACATCTGATGCACAGTCACTTTCTGTCTCCATAAATCAGCCTGAGTGAAATTTCTGCAGGTCACTAACCTGACAAGATTCTCCCCTTCAGGTTCTCAGCTCTCTGCTTCCACTTATCCTTACATCATTCGGCATGCTTCAAAAGATAATCTACCAGTTTTGATTCTGTCTTTTCTAGTTGTTTAGGCAGAAGTTCCATCTGCCATCAGCTACTCTATTCTGCTTATAATCAGAAGATGCTTGAGTTCAAATTATTAGATTCAGTTCAGTTCAGTTCAGTTCAGTCGCTCAGTCATGTCTGACTCTTTGCGACCCCATGAATCGCAGCACACCAGGCCTCCCTGTCCATCACCAAATCCTGGAGTTCACTCAAACTCATGTCCATCAAGTCGGTGATGCCATCCAGCTATCTCATCCTCTGTCGTCCCCTTCTCCGCCTGCCCCCAATCCCTCCCAGCATCAGAGTTTTTTCAAATGAGTCAGCTCTTTGCATGAGGTGGCCAAAATACTGGAGTTTCAGCTTTAGCATCATTCCTTCCAAAAAACACCCAGGACTGATCTTTAGAATGGACTGGTTGGATCTCCTTGCAGTCCAAGGGACTCTCAAGAGTCTTCTCCAACACTACAGTTCAAAAGCATCAATTCTTCAGTGCTCAGCTTTCTTCACAGTCCAACTCTCACATCCATACATGACCACTGGAAAACTTATTAGATTAGTTCCTTTTATTTTTTTATTGTCTCAGATTTTTACAGGCAGGCTTTCTTGGATCAGATATAGCTACAGGTCTCTTTTGCTTTTTTGTTTTATTGTTCTTTTGTTTTTATTTTGGGATTTTTTTTCTGATTACTTTATAGTTTTTAGTCCAAAACGTATGGGCAAATTACGGTTTTACTTGCTTCTCCCTAGCCAAGAGGGAATAAAATCTGTATGGTGTTTTTTCTCATTTTCTTATTTATATTTTTATCTTAAATTCAAAGACAGGATTTTTTTCACTCCAAAGGTGCACATTTTATTCTACAAATATGGATTTTTTATGCAATTCTTTATTAGTCTGTGGCATCACTTTCTGAAATCAAACAGCATTTCAATGTTTCTTTGCTATCATCCTCTCCAGTCCTTTTTTCCCCTCTGTTTTAAACCAGTGGTTTGGATTTCACACCTAGCCCTTGAGAATTGTTTGACTGGGTCTTTTTTGATGACCTGGTCCACTTTTCTTGGTATCTTTCTCATCATATTCTGGTCTTTTCACACGTCCTAGTTGGAGGGTCTTCCAACTAGTCCTCATATGGAGGCCATAACCTTTTCCTAGTTATATGTTAAAGAAATAAAAATAAAGAAAGAAAGTAATGCTCCACTTTAGTCTTAGTTCTCCTTGTTCTTTCTAGGACAGAAGGAGGGAATGAATACCAGCTTTACACATCTTCAGACAAATTAGCAAGCACCACTCTTAATTCCCATATTTTAAGGGTGAAATATACAATCAAGGGGGTTGGCTCTGTAAAATATTTTCCTAAATCCTCAAGCTTTTTTCTAAGACAGGGACACCTGGCTGCCCATATGTTACATTTGAATTTGAACACTTAAGGTAGTCTATCTTATTTACATAATAGCCAAGCATTAAAACATGTGGGACTAAATCAGAAATATAGCAAAAGAGATAAGGTAATAATTCCCATGAATGGAAATTAAAATACACACACATATGGATAAACACAGAAAAGATGCTATAGCAATATGGCAATAACCAGTATATTTCTGAATTAATGATCTAAAGTAAAGCTCACAGGAGCCTTAGAATCTACCATGACAAACCACTTAGTTAAAATCTGTAGAATTGTAGTGATTCAGAAGAGAAAGGATGTCTAATGAAATTCAATTGCTTTTCTGAATTAAAGGCAAATGACACTAAAATGTTTAATAGTGCTGTATTTTTGTTTCCAAATATTGTAAATACTTAAATTAGTCATCAACTGACCTAAATCAATGCATCAGAAAATCATGAGAAACCACACAATCCTAGTCTTCAATTCTTCCAAATCCATGAACACAAACAATTTTAAAACATGGAGGAATTTCAAAATATGTATATTTTAATTTAGATCGCATTTCCGGCAGTCTTTTAGATCTTTTAGAATATCAATTCAGGTAAAACATAAAAGAGACAATACTATGTTACCTTCAGGACTATTTACAATCTCAAGTAGCCTATAAAAGATTGAATTTTTAAAAACCGTATTCCCCATGTGCATCTCTGAACACTCAGTATCTGCTTAATAACCTTGTTTGTTGTATCGTGACAACTTCTGGCAAGCTCTTGCTAAAGGAACTTTCAAAAATTAACAATAGAAAAAGCAGGAGGAGATAATAATTGCCCTCATTAATGACGTTGCTTGCCAGATCCCACAACAGTCGCTAGCAAGGCAGGAAAGCCAGACTGTTTCGTGTCAGATACCCTTCCTCTTGACGTTCCTTAATTACTTTTCTTAGTTTTCCTTGACTCACCTTAACTCCCAGGAGCATGCTCCCCCAAACCCAGCACCAATTTTAGGCAGTTAGATCACAATAATCCTCTACTAGGCTTGATGTAACGCTGGATGTGAAAAGCTTAAGCTTGTCTTAAAGAAATTAGGAACACAAACTCTATGTTCGATCTCAACACTTAGGTTTATTTTTAACAGCGAGAGTAGGAATTTAAAAACTTTGAATAAGATTGTCTTTCATATACTCAAGTAAAAGGCAAATATTATGAAATCTACTATAAGCAATGCTATTCACAAGGGTTTGGCGAAGAGGTAGTTTGGAAGAATAGTTACAGTTACCAAGTTACTGAGTACTGAAGATTTCTATGTATTAAGTTGTTTTAATTTGTTATATCATTAAATTTATACAATAATTCAATGCTATTAACAATGAATCAGGTGATAATTACAATTCTTGATGGTTTAAGATAAGATGAAATAACTTGCCTGAGTTATAGGACATGGAATAAATCTCATAAAATTAACAAAATATTTTCATGCATTGGAATGTTTTGGAGGTTAAAACATTTCTTTTGCAAATTAAAAATGCTAATGATATTTGACAATAAAACAGAATAAAAGCAACCAGGTGACTTGGTATAAATTTTGCATTATAGAGAGGTTTCTATTTCTTTGTGTAGGAGTGGGAAATCCCTAGTGTTTTCCAAACTAAAGTAATAGCGGTATAGTGGAGGGCGTTCCTAGAAAAGAAATAAGTTCAAGTAAGATGTTTAAAAACATGTTAGGGACTTACCTGGTGGTCCAGTGGTTAAAACTTTGCCTTTCAATGCAAGAGGTGCCAATTCCATCCCTGGTCAGGGAGGTAAGATCTCACATTCCTGCAGCCAAAACCCAAACCAAACAAACAGCATAAAACAGAAGTGATATTGTAACAAATTTAATAAAGGCTTTAAAAATAGTCCACATTAAACAAAATCTATAAACAACTTAAAAACTAAAAACACCTAAAATGACTGTATGAATCATTATTGCCATTTAGAGTTGTAAAGCAAGTTAGTGGAGACCTTTAAGTGAATCAAAATGGTGACAAAGGGCAAGAGAGCTGGGGAGAAACAGGAAAACACAGCTTTCAGGGGTCTCAGTATAATCAGTTTCATGCTCATGGTCCTTGTTTGAGGCAACTGAATTCAGATTTACCATTTTATATACATTACCTATAATCTCTAAGGAATTATTTACAGTCTTTTCAGGCATATGCTTTAAACCTATTTCCTAGGGTTAGGGAAGGTTTGGCCTACTTGGTATCACTATTAGCAAGTGTGTCCTAAAAGGAGAATTAGTAAGTCATTTTAAAAGTTATGAGATATATATATATATATAAGAAACAAATCGCCAGTCCGGGTTCGATGCAGGACACAGGAAGCTTGGGGCTGGTGCACTGGGATGACCTAGAGGGATGGTATGGGGAGGGAGGTGGGAGGGGGGTTCAGGATGGGGAACACGTGTACACCTGTGGCGAATGCATGTTGATGTATGGCAAAACCAATACAATATTGTAAAGTAAAAATAATAATAATAAAAAGTAATGAGAATATGTGTTCCTTAAAAACTAATTAAGTAAAATTGTGACTATAGGGTGAGAGAACTATTCTCAATGACTCGGATATGATAACCACAGGTGCATATTTGAGACACATTCATGGAGACTGCTGCTAAGTCACTTCAGTCGTGTCCGACTCCCTTGGACCCCAGAGACGGCAGCCCACCAGGCTCCCCCGTCCCTGGGATTCTCCAGGCAAGAACACTGGGGTGGCTTGCCATTTCCTTCTCCAATGCATGAAAGTGAAAGTGAAGTCGCTCAGTCGTGTCTGACTCTTTGAGACCCCATGGACTGCAGTCTACCAGGCTCCTCCATCCATGGGATTTTCCAGGCAAGAGTACTGGAGTGGGGTGCCATTGCCTTCTCCATCATGGAGACTATGCTGCACTAATTCCAGTGAAATTGTCACTTTTTCCATGTGAAACGTGTTGACTGACATGGGATATGAATGTTGTCATTGTCTGTCTTAATGCTGTGGCTCTAAATAACAGATTTTACCAAAATGCCTCAGTCCTGATTTTTGTCCCCATGGCATCAAATCCTTTGGGTAAAAACTAAAGTACAAAAAGGAAATTAACTATTTAGCTTATGAGTGTCTTCCCCACCATAGATTTTTTTCAGTTTTAACTTTTTGATTTTTATAGTTTATGTATCTCCAATATTCACATCTGGGAAATTCCACGGATATAAAAGCCTGTAGACTCAGCCCATGGGGTCGCAAAAGTGTTGGACATGACTTAGAGACTAAATACAAAAAGCTTATATATATATATGTATATATATAGTGTTTCTTTTATCTTTTGATCCTTTAATAATGTCTCTTCAGTAACTAAGTATCCCTCGATACAGAGTAGAATCTATTATAATTGAAAGAACATGGAATTTGTATTCATGTAGAACTGGATTTATGTCCTGATGTAGATAAGTAAGCTAATGTACACCATAATTGTATTTATGAACTACAGTTTCTGCATATTGAATAAAATATCTGTGCTCTAGAATCATATTAAGAATATCCAAGATTTACATAGTACTGATGGCATTTTTATCTCCCAGTAAATGGAATGTTTATTCCATTATCCACCATATGATTAATTTATGTTCTCACCACCACCTCACTCTCCCCACCGCGCCCCATAACTCACTGGCAAGGTGGTGTGCTGTGATCTTAGTCACTCAGTCATGTCCAACTCTTTGCGACCCTGTGGACAGTAGCCTTCCAGGTTCCTCTGTCCATGGGGATTCTCTGGAGAATCCAAGAACACTGGAGTGGGTTGCCATGGCCTTCTCCAGGGGATCTTCCCAAGCCAGGGAATGAACTCAGGTCTCTCGCATTGCAGGCAGATTTGTTATTGTCTGAATCACCAGGGAAAATCCCATGGATGGAGGAGCCTGGAAGGCTGCAGTCCATGGGGTCGCTGAGGGTCGTACACGACTGAGCGACTTCACTTTCACTTTTCACTCTCACGCATTGGGGAAGGAAATGGCAACCCACTCCAGTGTTCTTGCCTGGAGAATCCCAGGGACAGGGGAGCCTGGTGGGCTGCCGTCTATGGGGTCACACAGAGTCGGACACGACTGAAGCGACTTAGCAGCAGCAGCAGCAGAACCACCAGGGAAGAGGCAAGATGGGTAGTTTCTATTTTCCCTGATCCTTACGCAAGCCCCAAATCATTTCCCTGCCACTCTGTTACATAGACAATCTCTCCTACAAAACAAAGCTCTCATCTTTTCAGGATCACACGTGTCATTTTTCTACACTATAATTCCTGTTCCTTGTTGCAGGATAGTGTGAACTCACAAGTCATACCTTCTCTTTCATAGGACTTCTCAGGTGACCCAGTGGCAAAAAAAAATTCATCTGCTAATGCAGGAGATGAAAGAGAGGTGGGTTTGATACATGGTTCGGGGAGATCCCATGAAGAAGGAAATGGCAACATACTCCAGTATTCTTGCCTGAAAAATTCCATGGACAGAGGAGCCTGGCAGTCAAAAGTTCATGGGGTTGCAAAGAGTCAACACAAGTGTGCATTTTTCATTAATTTTGTTGCCATTTTATAGGATCATGATTATGTGTTTACCTTTATAGACAATGTCCTCTTTAATGAAATTAAGAAAATGAATGCTAGTTTAGTACCATTATTATATTTATTATTTCATAGTTTTAAAAGTTGATCTCATATTTATTCCTTTTATTAATCATTGTTTATTTTATTTTGCTTTTATTCTCTGCGTTGTTCCTTGTTTGGATTTCAGCATTTTCTCACAGATCACCTCCAGCCTTTCTTTCTTTTTTCCTTTTTGCTCATTGAATAAAGATGTCTGCCATATCGGTTTCCTACTTCTTCCAAAGTCTTTTGTGCAGGGTTTTTCTCTGGGACACCTTCCCCCTAAATGCAATCACCCTACCATTAGGTTTCTCTTTGTGAAGTCATTCGACACAAATCTATCTTCATGTCTCTGAGTTAGCGTGTTTTTTTTTTTTTCTCAGTCTCTTTGAATCAGTGCTTTTATAACCAGGAAATTAAAAAGATATGCTCTATATCCATTTGATTATTCTCTTATAATCTCTGGAATTTCTCTTTCATGGCCATATCTGATAATAAATTATGCCTCTCTTAGCCTCCTTCACTCCCTTTTATCTTTCATGTTTTCTCATTTTCTTTAGATTCTGGGAATAGAGTAGAAACTTGATTGCACCTAACAATTTTAGCCAAATTTTCTGATTTTCTACAATTGAATATAGTTTTATGTATTCCTTAAAACACTAAATCTTTCTCTTCTTATAGCAGTAAATGAGGTGAAATATATATGAATATAAGAAAATCAATAAAAAATTTTAAAGGTCTATAACAAATATATTCTCAAAAGGCCCACATTTACAAAGTGAAATGCTAGTCTCAAGTATTAATGTAAAAAGAAATCTGTCTTCAAACTTTAAAATTCACTTCAGTTCAGTTCAGTTGCTCAGTCGTGTCCGAGTCTTTGCGACCCCATGAACTGCAGCACGCCAGGCCTCCCTGTCCATCACCAACTCCCGGAGTTCACTCAGACTCACGTCCATCGAGTCAGTGATGCCATCCAGCCATCTCATCCTCTGTCGTCCCCTTCTCCTCCTGCCCCCAATCCCTCCCAGCATCAGAGTCTTTTCCAATGAGTCAACTCTTCGCAGGAGGTGGCCAAAGTACTGGAGTTTCAGCTTTAGCATCTTTCCTTCCAAAGAAATCCCAGGGCTGATCTCCTTCAGAATGGACCGGTTGGATCTCCTTGCAGTCCAAGGGACTCTCAAAAGTCTTCGTCAACACCACAGTTCAAAAGCATCAATTCTTCGGCTCTCAGCTTTCTTCACAGTCTACATGACCACTGGAAAAACCATAGCCTTGACTAGACGGACCTCTGTTTGCAAAGTAATGTCTCTGCTTTTTAATATGCTATCTAGGTTGGTCATAACTTTTCTTCCAAGGAGTAAGCATCTTTGAATTTCATGGCTGCAGTTACCATCTGCAGTAATTTGGAGCCCCCAAAAATAAAGTCTGACACTGTTTCCACTGTTTCCCCACCTACTTCCCATGAAGTGATGGGACCGGATGCCATAATCTTCGTTTTCTGAATGTTGAGCTTTAAGCCAACTTTTTCACTCTCCACTTTCACTTTCATCAAGAGGCTTTTGAGTTCCTCTTCACTTTCTGCCATAAGGGTGGTGTCATCTGCATATCTGAGGTTATTGATATTTCTCCCGGCAATCTTGATTCCAGCTTGTGTTTCTTCCAGCCCAGTGTTTCTCATGATGTACTCTGCATAGAAGTTAAATAAGCAGGCTGACAATATACAGCCTTAACGTACTCCTTTTCCTATTTGGAACCAGTCTGTTGTTCCATGTCCAGTTCTAACTGTTGCTTCCTGACTTGCATACAAATTTCTCAAGAGGCAGGTTAGGTGGTCTGGTATTCCCATCTCTTTCAGAATTTTCCACAGTTTATTGTGATCCACACAGTCAAAGGCTTTGGCATGGTCAATAAAGCAGAAATAGATGTTTTTCTGGAACTCTCTTGCTTTTTCCATGATCCAGTGGAGAGGAAACAATTTTTAAGATGATGAGCTTCTTTAAATTAATATCTTCTTTAGGAAGCAGATCATAGAACAAGTTTTATCTCTTAAGGATTTTTGTTCTTGTTTCTCTTTGCTTTATAACAGTAAAAAAGTTGTCAAAAATCATGGTTACAGAAATTATAAAAAAGAGATTATATGATAGATATTTATGATTTCACTCACTAATATCTGGCTTGGTACTGAGTCTCAACTCAGAAACTTAGAAGAAAAGAAGCATATTATTTTTATTTGAATAATTATTACAAAGATTTGTTTTCAGTGTATTGTCACATGGCACTTATAGCAGTAAACTTCTTCCCTGTTTCCTCTCTCCATTGCTCCACCATGCATTACCATTTGGTTGTCATAAGAATGATGTTAATCTTTTTTTAAAAAAAAGCTTAAAAAAATTTTTTTGGGGGGCCACACCACTTTACACGTGGGAATGTCAGTTCTTCAACCAGGTATGGAATCCATGGCCCTTGCAGTGGGACTCTTATTAACCATCAGCCCACCGGGGAAGTCCATGAATGACTTTAATCTTAAGGAATGCAAATAACTCTGATTACCAAAGCCATTTATCAAGCAACATATTTTTCGCACTGAGTTATGAGAAATACAAAATGGTTTAAATACAAACAACCCTTGTAGTGTAGGAATTAACAACATCAGCCAATGGTACAAATTCACATTAAGAATGCAAACATAAATAAACAACTCCAAGAGTAAAAGATGTCCATTTTATATCCAAGAGTGATATGAATGGGCAGAGCATTTCCTGGAAGTTGGAAGAATAACTATGATGTTAAAAGTAAAATTCTAAAAGCAGCTCAGCAAACTCCTTTGAGTGTTTCTGGAACAAAATTTGATTGGCAACCCCACTTCTGTGGCCACAGATGCTGCTGAGGATACATTGAAAGGCCTCCTGGGGTAAGAACTCTAGTATTTCTCAGAACAAATGGAAAGTTATCCTTCTTTAAAACCAAAGTCTGTTGTATATTTCTGACGGCAACACTGGCAAATGGAGGTTACCATGTAGTTGATATTGTTCTATAGATAAAGGAAAAAAAGAAAAAACTTGAAAAAAGAAAATTGGATACAGTCTTGTATGAGCTCTGAGGTCCTGCATCCTGGATTTGCATCCTGGCACTAGAGCTTCCCTGGTGACTTAGTTGATAAAGAATTTGCCTGCAATGCAAATGCAGAAGACCTGGGTTTGAGTCCAGGGTCAGGAAGATCCCCTGGAGAAGAAAATTACAACCCAATCCAGTATTCTTGCCTGGAGAATCCCATGGACAGAGGAGCCTGGTGGATTACAGTCCATGGGGTCGCAAGAGTTGAACACCATTGAGCAATTAAACCACCACCATTAGCCTGCTAAACTTCATAAAAATGAATTAATCTAAGTCTCAGTTCATCTACATTTCTAGCACCCTCACAGCTGTAGCTAGACCTTGCCACTACCAATAAGGGCCACCACTCGACTGTAAACTCTGTGTATCCCTGTCTGGAGTCCCCTTCCCTTTTCTTTCTGGCTCTCTCTATCTTGTACCTAAAAGTTGACAAAATATTTTTGTCAACTTTTAGGCTCCACAGGATTTCCAGTTCATTGATCCTACCAAAGTTTTACTCTCCATTATTCCCTTGGTTTCAATTCTCTCTTTCCTACCCAACTTCTGCTGCTTCAGCTTAGGTGCTTCAGTCGTGTCCGACTCTGTGCAATCTCATGGACTGTCTATAGGGATTCTCCAGGCAAGAACACTGCAGTGGGTTGCCATGCCCTCCCCCAGGGGATTTTCCCAACCTGGGGATCAAACCCAGATCTCCTGCATTGCAGGTGGATTCTTTACCGCCTGCAATGGGGAAAGCCACCAGGGAGTTCAATCCCCGATAATTTATTATAAACACCCCTTCCCTTACAAACTTGACGAACTTACTCAGTTACACCTCTCTCACTCTTTCTCTCTTCTTCAGCCTCCTCCTCTTTCCCTCCTTGTCACTGGGCAAAAGCAAAACTTTGATTAATTCTAAACTTCTGTCTACTATACATTACACATGTGCAGCTAGAAAAGAAATACCACTTAAGTGGCTGGTTTCACTTTTTAAAATTTTTATTGCAATATAGTTGCTTTACAAAGTTGTGTTAGCAACTACTGTACAGAAGAATGAATCAGTCACCCGAACACATATTCCCCCCTTTGGGTTTCCCTCCGTTTCAGGTCACCACAGTGCATTAAGTGGAGTTCCCAGTGCTTCATGGTATGCCCCCGTCAGCTGTCTATTTTATACACAGTGTAGGTGTGTCACCCCAGTCTCCCAGTTCATCCCCTCTTTGGCTTCCCTTTCAGTGCTTAACAACAGACCTTAAGTGTGCCTTCAATGATGTCAAGCAACCATGCTCCTTCCTTTTTCCTAGAATATTTACTCTTCCTTTTTCCAAAGTAATCTTTCAGTCTCTATCCTTTTCTCAGACCACAGTGTTCCCCTTTCCACTTTCACTTTTAACCCATTACCTAGACTAGAGTCACACACATCTACCCAGCTCCTAGCACTTGCATCCCTTAACTCTGCCACCCTGCATAGCACTGTTGATGAGCCAGTATAAGCCCAACAACTCTCAGGACTGCTTTTACTTTTGCCCTGACACCTGTTTCCTTCTACTGCGTGCATGCTCACTGGTTTCAGTTGTGCCTGACTCTACGCAACCCTATGGACTGTAGCCTGCCAAGCTCCACTGTCCATGGGATTCTCCAGACTAGAATACTGGGGCGGGTAGCCATTCCTTCCCATTACACTTGACATAACTTAAGTTCTCCACCCATCCAATATAATCAGTCATTTCTCTCTAATGGACCATTTCCATTAGCACCCAAAAAGATGATGTTTATGATCAGTGCAAAGAAATAGAGGAAAACAATAGAATAGGAAAGACTAGAGACATCTTCAAGAAAATTAGAGATACCAAGGGACTATTTCATGCAAAGATGGGCTCAATAAAGGACAGAAACAGTAGGGACCTAACAGAAGCAGAAGATATTAAGAAGAGGTGGCAAGAATACACAGAAGAACTATACAAAAAAGATCTTCATGACTCAGATAATCACAAAGGTGTGATCACTGACCTAGAGCCAGGCATCCTGGAATGTGAAGTCAAGTGGGCCTTAGGAACATCACTATGAACAAAGCTAGTGGAGGTGATGGAATTCCAGTTGAGCTACTCCAAATCCTTAAAAGATGATGCTGTGAAAGTACGGCACTCAATATGTCAGCAAATTTGGAAAACTCAGCAGTGGCCACAGGACTGGAAAAGGTCAGTTTTCATTCCAACCGCAAAGAAAGGCAATGCCAAAGAATGCTCAAACTACTGCACAATTCCACTCATCTCACACGCTACTAAAGTAAGGATCAAAATTCTCCAAGCCAGGCTTCAGCAATACATGAACCATGAACTTCCAGATGTTCAAGCTGCTTTTAGAAAACGCAGAGGAACCAGAGATCAAATTTCCAACATCCCTTGGATCGTCAAAAATGCAAGAGAGTTCCAGAAAAACATCTATTTCTGCTTTTTTGACTATGCCAAAGCCTTTGACTGTGTGGATCACAATAAACTGTAGAAAATTCTGTAAGAGATGGGAATACCAGACCACCTGACCTCCCTCTTGAAAAATTTATATGCAGGTCAGGAAGCAACAGTAAGAACTGGACATGGAACAACAGACTGGTTCCAAATAGGAAAAGGAGTAGGTCAAGGCTGTATATTGTCAGCCTACTTATTTAACTTCTATGCAGAGTACATCATGAGAAACGCTGGGCTGGAGGAAGCACAAGCTGAAATCAAGATTGCCAAGAGAAATATCAATAACCTCAGATCTGCAGATGACACCACCCTTATGCCAGAAAGTGAAGAAAAACTAAAGAGCCTCTTGATGAAAGTGAAAGAGGAGAGTGGAAAAAGTTGTCTTAAAGCTCAACATTCAGAAAACTAAGATCATGGCATCCGGTCCCATCATTTCATGGCAAATAAATGGGGCAACAGTGGAAACAGTATCAGAATTTATTTTCTTGGGCTCCAAAATCAATGCAGATGGTGACTGCAACCATGAAATTAAAAGATGCTTACTCCTTGGAAGAAAAGTTATGACCAACCTAGATAGCATATTAAAAAGCAGAGACATTACTTTGCCAACAAAGTTCCTTCTAGTCAAAGCTATGGTTTTTCCAGTAGTCATGTGTGGATGTGAGAGTTGGACTATAAAGAAAGCTGAACACCGAAGAATTGATGCTTTTGAACTGTGGTGTTAGAGAAGACTCTTGAGAGTCTCTTGGACTGCAAGGAGGTCCAACCAGTCCATCCTAAAGATCAGTCCTGGGTGTTCATTGGAAGGATTGATGCTGAAGCTGAAACTCCAATACTTTGGCCACCTGATGTAAAGAGCTGATTCATTTGAAAAGACCCTGATGCTGGGAAGGATTGAGGGCAGGCAGAGAAGGGGATAACAGAGGATGAGATGGTTGGGTGGCATCACCGACTCGATGGATATGAGTTTGGGTAGACTCTGGGAGTTGGTGATGGACAGGGAGGCCTGGTGTGCTGCAGTCCATGGGGTCGCAAAGAGTCGGACACGACTGAGTGACTGAACTGAATTGAACTGAGCAGATGCCACTCATTAAAATGTAAAGTAACCAGAACTCTTTCTGTGAACCCACTTTTTTCTAATTATCTGAATTATTGTCTCCAATGTCTTCCCCTCCATTCTCACAACTACCCAACAATCTTCATCATTTTTTCAACAATTTTCTCCATCCCAACATAAATAACTGCTTGCCTAAGTGCAGTTAGTGACCACTTTGTTGTTGAATCCTATTGTAAATTCTGATATATTTATATCAGAGCACATGATATAAATTTGGTTATTCTTCTTTCTTAAATTATATTCTTCATTTGATTTCAAGGACGTCTTACTCCTCTTGCATTTCACTTTTCTCCTCATTTGATGTCCATTAGTCTTCTTTACAGGTTTGTCCTGCCTCTCACTTTCTGTTTGAGAGCCCCAGGACACCTCTTCTTTGTCTACACTCATGTCCTTGATGATGTCTTCCAACTGAAGGTTTTAAACGTTAGTTATATAATAAATACTTCCAAATTTATTTATCTATTCTGTGCTTCTCTCCCAAACCTTAGATTGCTATATATACTAGCAAATATATCTCCACTTGGATGTCTAATCTCAATCTGAACATGTTCAGAGCTGAATATCTGATACCCCACGAATCTGTTTTATTCACAGTGTTTCCCATTTATTTTAATGGCACCTCCATTCTAGCACTCTGTGGGTCAAACTCAGAGGGCTGTCTTCATTTGCCCACTTAAGTTGCAATTGACATTCAATCTGAAAGGAAATCTAGTTAACTCTACCTTTGAAATATATCCAGAATCAGATCTTTGCTCATCATCATTCATTTTTTCTTCTACCTTATCTGAGAAATATCACTTCTATTTTATCTCAGTAGACTAACTTCTCTTTGTTTCCGTTCTTCTTTGCATCATACTCTCTTTGGTACCAGAAGGATCCCTTAAAAATATTAATATATGTCAGAGTATGTCATATTTTCTGTTCAGAACTTTGTCATAATCCCTCCCTCCCACTCTTCCCCACATCTCTCAGTAAAAAGCCCTAGTTTCTTGTTTGGAATGCTCTTCCCAAACATCTGCCTTGTTATCTCCATGTGCCCAAATATCATCTTTGCAGTGAAGTTTACATTCACCCATTATTTAATACTGTCCCTTTGAACTCTGCTCCCCCCAGACCATTGCAATTCCTATTATCCTGCTGTACTTTCTTGGTAGATCAAATTCCAAAGAACTTGTCACTTCCTAATAGCCTATATAATCATGGATTTTTTAAAATTAGTTTTATCATTTACTGTCTATCTGTCCCAGGTAGAAGGCATGTCCCAGTAGATGGGGGATCTTTATACATTTACTTTAATGATACATAGTGTTGGTCAATAAATACACTTTAATGAAAGAAAAAATGGGTAACTAAGATCTGTGAAGTATTGCTATTATGTATATCATGCAATGGGTTTGTGATAAGGGCTAAAAGATTAAACCATTTGGTTAACTGAGTGGCTAGCACAAATTAAGACTTCAATAAATGTAACTATAATATAATTTTATGTCAGCTTAGATTGTCTTATTGTTTAGAGAGTGCTGAAAAGATAAAGAAAATAGCTGTTTAAACTTTATGACTATTAAAAGTGGGGGAAAGAACTTTCATTCTAATTTTAAACAATTAAAGTTATTTAACTTTAACCAATACATAATTGATGTTAATATTCTTTGTCATAACAGTAATTTTATTTTATTTTGATATTACTTTTATTTTTATTTTTTAACCATTTATCATTCATTTATTATTACAATTTATTTTTTTACTTTGCAATATTTTACTGGTTTTGCCATACATCAACATGAATCCACCACAGGTGTACACGTGTTCCCCTCCCTGAACCCCCTCCCACCTCCCTCCCCGTACCATCCCTCTGGGTCATCCCAGGGCACCAGCCCCAAGCATCCTGTATCCTGCATCGAACCTGGACTTGAAATTTGTTTCTTATATGATATTATACATGTTTCAATGCCATTCTCCCAAATCATCCCACCCTCTCCCTCTCCCTCTCCCACAGAGTCCAAAAGACTGTTCTATACATCTGTGTCTCTTTTGCTCTCTCACATACAGGGTTATCGTTACCGTCTTTCTAAATTCCATATATATGTGTTAGTATACTGTATTGGTGTTTTTCTTTTCTGGCTTACTTCACTCAGTGTAATAGGCTCCAGTTTCATCCACCTCATTAGAACTGATTCAAATGTATTATTTTTAATGGCTGAGTAATTCTCCACTGTGTATATGTCCCACAGCTTTCTTATCCATTCATCTGCTGATGGATGGACATAACAGTAATTTTAAAGTCTACCAGAAACAAATATTTAAAAACTTGACACATCTATTTGTATCAGAGAAGGCAATGGCAACCCACTCCAGTACTCTTGCCTGGCAAATCCCATGGACAGAGGAGCTATTTGTATAATGTATAATATATTTGTACACATATAAGATGCACACGGGTACATTAATATGTGCATGTACATATGCATATATTTACTATTTATTAAATATGTATATGCTGTTAATGAAACTAACAATATTATTCAAAGTTGTTAGAGTTCATTATAACTGAAACAAAAATAAAAAATGTTTGAGAACTTGATATTTCATTCTGTACTGGATTTCCCAACAAATTATAGAAAAAAATTCAGGAATGACACAGTGAATTGCTATAGTGTTAAATAGTGTGCTTGATATGCCTCTGTTTTATTTTCCCATGCTTATTTTCTTCTGAAATTGTCTTTTCACTGTCAATATTCCTAAAAGAAATATTTTTGAGGTTACATACGGCTTGTATTTGTTTCTTCTTAGTTCATAAACATGGCAAATGCAGTAACACACTGACAACCCTTTTCCGAATGTACTAGAACCCTGACAACACCTCTTAAATCAATCTCTTTTTCTCTATCATTCTCTCTAATGATCTCTTCACACTGTTCAGAGTAAAAACTCAAACCCTATTATGCCCTTCCTCTGCTTAATAGCTCTTTTCTGCAGAATAAAGTTCAAATTCTTTCTCCTGGGAAACCAGACCTCCATGAGCTCCTCTTGTTTATCTATCTTCCCAAAAGACTTATCTTCACCTTCCTATTTGTACAAGGACTCCAGCCATATTGACTACTTAAATTCCCTAGGATGCCACGTTCATCTCTGAGGAATTGTGCACGTCTCTCACTGTGTGAAATTCCAAAAATATATAAAAGCTTTCTCAAACCCAGAGATTCTGTTCACTGACTTTGATGGCTCTACTTCCTCTTCAAAATTCCTACAGACTTAGTTCCAAGGGCAGTCCTTGTTGACTGCCCATGATTGGGTTTGTAGGTCCTCCTCTATGTTCCTCCAGCACATTATACTTTCCAGTTGTAGCACTTTGCATGTCCACAATCCCTAGCTTATTTACTTGCTTATCTCCCATAAGATTCTGTAAAATTCTTGAAGCAGGAGCAAAAGCATGCCATAGTCTCAACCTAGAGAGCACGTGGGAAGTACCAGTCAAGGCTTGCTGACTGCTTAATAATGCACAGATGATAGTAAACCCTGGCCTCAGGAGTGACAAAGATGTTGGAAGACATGGATGAGAAATGACCTCAGTGCACACAGTTCTGATCCGGAAGAAACCTAGCATCAAGATTCCATCAGGAAGCACAAGACCAAGTAGTTATAACCATACTTCTGTCCTTGACATCTTTGGGTAAAATTTAAAATTCCCCCCCACCCCTGACTTTGTTGTTTTCTATTCCATTGTCTCTTTCTTTTACATGGACTCAAACATTACAGCTGATATTCTTACCAAAAAATTCATTTTTTTTTTTTTTTGGTTCTACTTAGTTTCCTCCATGAATTTCCTTCTCCCCGCTGACTTAATTACCTCCCTTCAGATTGCAGCTCCTATTGTTGCCTCTTTGGGTTAAACCTGCTCATTTTCTCATATTATCTATATTTCCAATGAGGGTTCATGGCAATGCTGTTTTCAAAGCTTTTCACTGCAGGCTTTTAAGTTCAGTATTTATCCTACAAAAACTCCTCTTTGGCATCCATTTTACTTACCAATTTTACTCTTAAAACATATATACCACTGACTTTTACAAAGTTCCAGGTGCTTCTCAACCTTATGTAATTGTCTCCTACACTCTATCTGTATGACTGCCAATACCTGAGTCATAATTAGTAGACAAAAACATTATATCCAGCCTTATAGATTTTTAATGTACTTTACTTCAGTGACTGTTCTTTGCTTTTCTTCTGACTTTTATTACCTGACCTGAGGGTTTCATTTCTTCAATAATTTCTACAACAATCTTAAGGATATTTCTAATTTCTGTTCTTTCATTGCTCATACTTAGAATATCAAATGCATGAATATATGCAAGCTTCAGTATTCTCTAATCATATACCTGGAATTTCAGCAATTCTAAATAACACTGTCTGGAGACCACATGAGGAATAGTTGGACATTGGTTAAAAAGCTGAAGTGGTCTCTGAAAGAATTTACAGTTGGAGTCGGTCAGGTAATCACTTTCTTTGCACCTGGGCAGTGAGCCTTTCTTTAGGAGAATGTGAACAGAATGAATCTGTGTCTTCCACAACCACTGAAAGTGAAAGTGAAGCTGCTCAGTCGTGTCTGACTCTTTGCGACCCCACGGACTGTAGCCTACCAGGCTCCTCCCTCCATGGGATTCTCCATGCAAGAGTACTGGAGTGGGGTGCCCTTTCCTTCTCCAGGGGATCTTCCTAACCCAGGGATTGAACCCAGGTCTCCCGCATTGCAGGCAAACACTTTAACCTCTGAGCCACCAGGGAAGCCCCAACCACTGGGGCAGAGGTGAAGAATACACAGCACCACTGGGATGAGGGGCGGCCACACTACCCGTGCACCCACAATGCCCGAGCATGAGGAAAACCAAATGTGCGCCAAGAGCATCTGAAAGATTAATAAGACAATACTAAGTCAACAGGGATCTTCTGTCTGACGTGGCCAGTTGTTATTCTATTGCCCAGCAGTTTTTCTTCATCTGTCTCATGACAGCACTCTGTCTGTTTGTTTTTTCCCCCTAATTAAGAGCAGCCAGCTCCCTATCTCTTGGTCCTTGTGGTTGGAAGAAGTCGCCCAATCTCAATTTGCAAAGTGGTCTCAGTATCACTCAGTGGTAGTCATTCAGTCCTGTCAATTTGTGACCCCAAGGAATGTGGGTCCCCAAGCACCCACCAGGCTCCTCTGTCCATGGGATTTTCCAGACAAGAATACTGGAGTGGGTTGCCATTTCTTTCTCCAGGGGATCTTCCTAACACAGGGGTCGAACTGGGTCTCCGCATTGCAGGCAGATTCTTTACTATCTGAGCCTCCAAGTTAGTCAATAAATCTTCCAGCCAAAGGATTGGTCCAGGGCTGTGCATCTAATCCCATGTAGATCAATGGGATCCAGAACCAAGCTTTTGCATACCCTCTTAGGGATCAGCAGAAAGTTGGATAAGAGGAAGAGTATGCAATTCTGGTGCTCCAGGAGCCTGTTCAGTAGATGTTACTTCTTCAGTAACGGGGCTTACATAGAGCTGAGATGGAGAAATACAGGGGCTTCCCTGATGGCTCAGTGGTAAAGAATCTGCCTTCAATGCAGGAGACAAAGGAGACACAGGTTGCAGCCGTGACTTGGGAAGACCCCTGGAGAAGGGCATGGAACCCACTCCAGTATTCCTGCCTGGAGAATCCCATGGACAGAGGAGCCTGGCGGGCTCAATCCATAGGGTGGCACAGAGTCAAACACAAGTAAAACAACTTAGTACACACTCAGGGACAAACGCCGTTTTCTAGTGACACTTTGTGTCCCTACTTTAAGCTACTTCAGACATTCCCTTGGCTCGAGGCATTCCTTTTCTATTATGTAAGTTTCAGTTGGCTTGTTATTTAAAATCTAATCCTCTTGAGTAATAATTATACCCAGTTTCCAGGTAGGAAAATTCAGATTCTAACAGGTAAAGTACTAGGATCATATAGGAAAAGACTGAGTCTGAGACCTTTATGCCATGTGTATTTGAAGACAGATACCCTCCCTAACATTCCACTGGATCAGTGCTGCACTCAATATGCCAGCAAATCTGGAAAACTCGGCAGTGGCCACAGGACTGGAAAAGGTCAGTTTTCACTCCAATCCCAAAGAAAGGCAATGCCAAAGAATGCTCAAACTACCGCACAATTGCACTCATCTCACACCCTAGTAAAGTAATGCTCAAAATTCTCCAAGCCAGGCTTCAGCAATATGTGAACCGTGAACTTCCTGATGTTCAAGCTGGTTTTAGAAAAGGCAGAGGAACCAGGCATCAAATTGCCAACATCCGCTGGATCATGGAAAAAGCAAGAGAGTTCCAGAAAAACATCTATCTCTACCTTATTGACTATGCCAAAGCCTTTGACTGTGTGGATCACAATAAACTGTGGAAAATTCTGAAAGAGATGGGAATACCAGACCACCTGACCTTCCTCTTGAAAAATTTATATGCAGGTCAGGAAGCAACAGTTAGAACTGGACATGGAACAGCAGACTGGTTCCAAATAGGAAAAGGAGTTCATCAAGGCTGTATATTGTCACCCTGTTTATTTAACTTATATGCAGAGTACATCATGAGAAATGCTGGACTGGAAGAAACACAAACTGGAATCAAGACTGCTGGGAGAAATATCAATAACCTCAGATATGCAGATGACACCACCCTTATGGCAGAAAGTGAAGAGGAACTCAAAAGCCTCTTGATGAAAGTGAAAGTGGAGAGTGAAAAAGTTGGCTTAAAGCTCAACATTCAGAAAACGAAGATCATGGCATCCAGTCCCATCACTTTATGGGAAATAGATGGGGAAACAGTGGAAACAGTGTCAGACTTTATTTTTTTGGGCTCCAAAATCACTGCAGATGGTGACTGCAGCCATGAAATTAAAAGACGCTTTCTCCTTGGAAGGAAAGTTATGACCAACCTAGATAGCATATTCAAAAGCAGAGACATTACTTTGCCGACAAAGGTCCGTCTAGTCAAGGCTATGGTTTTTCCAGTGCTCATGTATGGATGTGAGAGTTGGACTGTGAAGAAGGCTGAGTGCCGAAGAATTGATGCTTTTGAACTGTGGTGTTGGAGAAGACTCTTGAGAGTCCCTTGGACTGTAAGGAGATCCAACCAGTCCATTCTGAAGGAGATCAGCCCTGGGATTTCTTTGGAAGGAAAGATGCTAAAGCTGAAACTCCAGTACTTTGGCCACCTCATGCCAAGAGTTGACTCATTGGAAAAGACTCTGATGCTGGGAGGGATTGGGGGCAGGAGGAGAAGGGGATGACAGAGGATGAGATGGCTGGATGGCATCACTGACACGATGGACGTGAGTCTGAGTGAACTCCAGGAGTTGGTGATGGACAGGGAGGCCTGGAGTGCTGCGATTCATGGGGTCGCAAAGAATTGGACACGACTGAGCGACTGAAGTGAACTGAACTGAACTGAGTGTGTGTCTAGGAGATGGCAATGGCACCCCATTCCAGTACTCTTGCCTGGAAAATCCTATGGACGGAGGAACCCGGTAGGCTGCAGTCCATGGGGTTGCTACCAGTCAGACAGGACTGAGCGACTTCACTTTCACTTTTCACTTTCATGCATTGGAGAAGGAAATGGTAACCCACTCCCATGTTCTTGCCTGGAGAATCCCAGGGACGGGGGAGCCTGATGGGCTGCCGTCTATGGGGTTGCACAGAGTCGGACATGACTGAAGTGACTTAGCAGCAGCAGTAGTGTGTATCTAAGCAATAGTTTAATTTGAGCAGCTGTTTTTACTTTCTGAAAAAAAAATTATGTGATTTTTAAAGTTTAAAATTTATAAAATGCATATGGGTTCCCAGTGAGTAGATGGTCATGTAGATGAAATGAATAGGAGTTTATAATACTCAATCCAGATTGTGTAGTTTCCCAGGTTCCTCTGTCCACGGGATTTCCCAAGCAAGAATACTAGAGTGAGTTGCCATTTCCTTCTCCAGGGGACCTTCTTGATCCAAGGCTGGAACCTGTGTCTCCTGCGTTGGCAGGTGGATCTTTTACCACTGTGTCACCTGAGAATTCCCTAATTCATTATACCATGACTTTTATTGTTGTACATGTTTGAGGTTGTTATATTAAAATGTTTTAAAACACATGTACATGTAGTACTCAAGTATGTTTCATTTGTATTTGAGTGGAGAGGATCTCAGAACGTATTAAAAATTTATTCAGTTTTTCTGACCTCAGTACACATACAACAGCACCTTAACCCGGCAATGACATATGGATGACGATAGTGAAATTCAGGTTATTTCAGCATGCTCATTGTAAAAAACAAAAGCAAGTTTAATAGATTCCATGAATTCCTTTCTCTCTGCCTATATCACCTCCAAGCAAGGCAAGAATACTTTGTGTTTCCTGGCAGTTGTTTCTTAAGAAATGTTAGGACTACACTTTGGCATCCAATTATGCATGGATACACCTATGATTCAAAAGGGAGCTGAATCATGGAGCTTGATGGGAATGTAGGTATGAGCATCAAATAAACAGTAAAAAGTCATGCAAAAAAAGCCTTTTATAAGCATTTTGCGTGTGCCATGTTTATTCCCATTCTTGTAAAACAACCGATATTTCCTGAGATTATTGCCGAGTCCTCCAATGGCTTTAGCTCTAAAATTAATTCTCTTCCATCCGTCATCCAATGAAGGAACCGGCTTATCTCTATTTATCAGGCTGATATCAGATTACCGAGTTATAGCTACTGCGGGTATTTGTTTAGAGGTAATTCAACCCCATTTCCCTTTAGAGAAGACTTGCTAAAGTAAAGTGAAAAAAAATTAAAGCACTATGCTTCCTAACGTTTATGAATCAACATCTTAAAGGCTTCTCTCCTGCCTTTAAGACAAGTGGCTAAATTAAACAAAAGCAGCATGGTGTTAGATCACAGGATCTAAATTCCTCTGGGATTCTACTTAATGCGAATTCCACTTTTAGAGTTGAAAGGAAATTAGAGAAGTTTAGTGTGGATAAAATGTTTCAATTCAGGCATTTAAAAGAAACTGGATAAACGATTGAGCATCTGCTTCATGGAATCACACTGGGGGATACAACATCTTGAAATGAAGCTCCGAAAAAATAAATAATAAAACAGCTATTTTCCCCAAAGCTAAGCACCCATGTTAGTCATTTTCTGATGACTTCCATTGGTTAAGTAATTTTTCAAAAAATGTTGAAACAAAACCAATTCTTTACCATGTGAAACTTTAGCTATTGTATGGATGCCTAAATTAACAGATACTTAACCATGCCTGAACCAGTCTTTGAAGTTCTAGTACCTTCTTTCTGGATAAAACTGACTCTGTCAGCATTCTATCCTTTTCTGTCTCGCTGCTCCTTAATGGCTGACGGGATAAAGGTTGTTAGGTCACTTGGTGGTCTGAAACACAGATGAAAGTGAAAGTGAAGTCGCTCAGTCGTGTCCGACTCTTTGCGACCCCATGGACTGTAGCCTATTAGGCTCCTCCGTCCATGGGATTTTCCAAACAAGAGTGCTGGAGTGGATTGCCATTTCCTTCTCCAAATAGGATGCCGTTTTTTCTACTAAATCTTAACCTGGATCATATAAGGGAAAATCTGTTGACAAGTGTGCTCTTTTCAATAGTTCTACCTGGTCACCTGATCCAAAGACCACTGGTAATGGAACAATCAGTGACAGGCCAGATAGCATCAGCCAGCTGTTGATAGCTGCCTGTCTTTGAAGCTCCTCTCGGCTTAGACGTAAATCATACACAATGAAGGCACAGAACATTAAAGACAGAAATTCTGTAAAAACCAGTTGAGCTGATTAGTACTAAATTACTGATGTTCCATCTGCTTGGGTGGTACATTTTTTTTTTTTTTTTTTTTACCAGCCTGACTGAAAAGCTTCATTTCACAAAGAATCCATGTTCTGTGGTCCCAGGAGATGTACTTTATGGATGTACAAAAGAAGGAGGTGATGACAAATATGTAATCATTTTAGGAGAATTTAGTGCCTCCATTAAGAAAATTAGCAACCCATATAGGAAGGCATTAGGAAAGTATGCTTCCAATAGTGTGCAGATACATATTTTACCATCAGTGTGCTGAATGGAAAGATAGGACTGGGGGTCCCAGATTTTCATGCTCGTATTCAAACATATGAATAAATAGATGAAAATTTATGTCACGTCATACTATCCAATATTAGCAGATGCTAAGGGAATACCCAATCGTGAGCTATCCAGGGGAGAGTTGACCAATCAGTTTTGAGTAGTCCACACCTGCTGAAGTCATTCATTATTAAAGATGACAGCATCGTCACCCAATGCAAATAAACATTGGATTTACCTAAAACTTTGTGTAATGACTCCATGTTTTCTAAGCAGTTTTTTTTTCATCATGGTTTATCTCCCCTTGTAGATTTACTTGTAAAAATGGTACCCACAAATCATAAGGACTTGGAGTCTTGGCATCTCAGCAACGATATGTGTCTGTGAATGATCCATGTACTAGGGAGAATAATCTCTCCATGTGATTTTTATCCTTGTAAATGAAAATGCTAGAAATCTAGTGTTATGTATTATTTACAGATTCCATGCATGAGAGATGAATCTGTAATCAGTATACTGACAAATCAGGTGGCTAGCTTGTAATTATGTTGAACGTAACAGAAAATGTAAATTAGGCAATTTTTCTTGGAATCGTTATTAGTAAACAAGAACTTGCTTTGGTAACTTTATATATCATACAGCTCAGGCTTAGCAATATTTCAGAAGCAAACAATGCTTCCATCTCAGGAGCTCACTTGAGCCAAGACTGGTTGCATGTACATTTACACGTCCTTACACGTGAGCCACGACTGTGCTTCTGCATGCCATGGATCAGCCTAGAGGAACAGCCCCTATCAGCAATATGGGTTTCAGAGCAGGGCTGAAAGAGCACTGGGGCAGAAAACATAGTGGTCTTAGAGCTTGTCCTGCAACAGACACATGCCACTTCTACTCACTGATCAAAATAAGACCCTGGCCAAGCTGATCAGGGTGGAGCAGATGTATCATGACATTAAAAAAAATTTAAAACAGCACTGCATGCAGCCAGAGCAAGGTGTTCCCAACTGAACACAGATAATACACAATAGAGCAAAGCTGCAGGCTCGCTTGCCACAAGGTGAGAACACACCAAGTCCACCACGACAACGACTGAGCAAACCTCACATTGGCTCAGTGAGGATTAACATGGATGCTGCTGCCTTCCCTTTTTAACCAATGACATTCCTGCTGCTAAGTTGCTTCAGTCGTGTTTGGCTCTGTGCGACCCCATAGACGGCAGCCCTCCAGGCTCCCCCGTCTCCAGGCAAGAACACTGGAGTGGGTTGCCATTTCCTTCTCCAATGCATGAAAGTCCAACTCTTAGCGACCCCATGGACTGCAGCCTACCAGGCTCCTCCATCCATGGGATTTTCCAGGCAAGAGTACTGGAGTGGGGTGCCATTGCCTTCTCCGATGACAATCCTAGCCCACCCAAATACTCATTCTCCCTAGATAAAATGTTTATGGTACACAATATCTGAATTCCCTCTGCTTCTAGAAAATACTGTGTTCAGAACCAGGAACCACTTTCTGAATCCCTCAGAGGAATCACTGGTGTGCAGGCTCAGTCACTCAGTCGTGTCTGACTCTCTGGGACCCCATGGACTGTAGCCCGCCAGCCTCCTCTGTCTGTGGGATTCTCCAGGCAAGAATACAGGAGTGGGTTGCTACTTCCTTCTCCAGGGGATCTTCCCTATCCAGAGGTTGAATCAGCATATCTTGCATCTTCTGCATTGGCAGGCAGATCTTTATCATCTGAGTCACCTGGGAAGCCCCAGGAATCATTGGGCACAATCCTGAATTCTATAAATTCTATAAGCTGCTTCTTCCAGCAGTCCTTTTTGAGGCATTGTCATGACTCCTCTGGGAAGCATTTGCCCTTTCTACAAGGAAGTGCTTGTGTGTGTGTGTGTGTGTGTGTGTGCACATGCACACGCACATGCTCAGTCGTGTCCAACTCTTTGAGACCCTATCTACTGTAGCCACCAGGCTTCTCTGTCCATGGGATTCTCCAGGCAAGAATACTGGAGTGGGTTGTTATTTCCTTCTCCAGGGGATCTTTCCGACCCAGGGATCAAACCTGCATTTCTTGCATTTCCTGCATTGGCTGGCATGGTCTTTACCACTGAGCCACATGGGAAGCCCCATAGGGAACTAAATTAGCCTGACTTTTGGACCATGGGTATATCCCCAGTAGGTCGTTGGTCAGTGACTTCTAACACTGGGGAGGGAGAGGGCTCACTTTCAGCAGTGATGCTAATGATCATACTTATGCTCATCCACTTGTAAATTACATCTCCAGTTATAGCTGCACACCAGAACAAATTCTTTTAACACTCTGTGCAATTTTACACATCATTGTGAGTTACTAATTGAATGCTGTTTTGAAAAGACATCTACCCAGATCAATTTTAAATCTATCTTCATGTTTATAACTACTTTTCTAAATCATGCCTTCATATTGATATTTTTAAATAAAGTCCTATTTGAGTGAATTTATTTTCTCTACCTCAGTACCAAGTCACCAGGATGTTGATTCTGTCCCAACAGCAACTCTTTCTTTGAAAAAATATCACTTTACAAAAGTGCAGAGATACACATCCAAAGAGTGTAAAATAGTCAACATGACTGAACAAGCAAAAAGCCAAATCCATCCCTTCTGAGCATGATTAGAAACTGATTAAACCATACTTCCATGCTCAGATTAACTAAAAATGTTAAACCCAAATAGATACTACTTTGAAGAGACACCAGTCACGTCCGACTTTTTGTGACCCCATGGACTATACAGACTGTGGAATTCTCCAGGTGAGAATACTAGAGGGGTAGCCTATCCCTTGTCCAGCAGATCTTCCTGACCTGGAAATCAAACCAGGGTCTCCTGCATAGGAGGCAGATTCTTTACCAGCTGAGCTACCAGGGAAGTCCATCTAAAATAAAATTTAATGTGAAAATTTCAAACAAACCCAGACAACAGTGGGGATATAGAAACTATGCCATTTGTGGCAAATTAGTAGTGGACAAGGAAATGACAACCCACTCCAGTGTTCTTGCCTGGAGAATCCCAGGGACGGGAAGCCTGGTTGGCTGCCGTCTATGGGGTCGCACGGAGTCAGACACGACTGAAGCGACGCAGCAGCAGCAGCAGCAGCAGCAGTGGACAAAAAGGGATTTAAGGAAAAGTCTTTGACCAAGATGAACAGGGTTGGTTCAAATCGACAAAATGTCCAGTGCGCAATGAGTAATCACTAATGCACGTTTCTGTGATAAGTAGGATGACAACAAAATATATCAGCCAGAATCCTGTTCTAATAACAATGATAAACTAAGGAAAACATAACTGTTCTGTGACTTTGACAAGTCTCTTCCTAGTTTCATTGGTTTTATAGACCCCAATATAAATAGATGACTTAGTAAACTTAATGTAAAAACAAAAGATATGTGGGAAATTTTGCATGCTCAAACAGTGAAAAACTAAGTATTGAGTCAGAGGAAAGAATAACAAAAAGTAAAATATTGATTATGCTGCTAACATAAAATACATTTCTCTCTGCAAAGAATACATTTGTTAAAATATAAAAAAATGTGAAAAGTATGGCTAATAAGTAAGTGTTAACTTCATACAAATACTTACTGAATGAATAAGGAGAATCTAGTTCTCTAATTTGAAGTTTTGGCCACAGCAATCAGAGCAGAAAAAGAAATAAAAGGAATCCAAATTGGAAAAGAAGAAGTAAAACTCTCACTATTTGCAGATGACATGATCCTCTACATAGAAAACCCTAAAGACTCCACCGGAAAATAACTAGAACTAATCAATGATTATAGTAAAGTTGCAGGATATAAAATCAACACACAGAAATGCCTTGCATTCCTATACACTAATAATGAGACAACAGAAAGAGAAATTAAGGAAACAATTCCATTCACCATTGCAACGGAAAGAATAAAATACTTAGGAGTATATCTACATAAAGAAACGAAAGACCTATATATAGAAAACTATAAAACACTGGTGAAAGTAATCAAAGAGGACACTAATAGATGGAGAAATATACCATGTTCATGGATTGGAAGAATTAATATAGTGAAAATGAGTATACTACCCAAAGCAATCTATAGATTCAATGCAATCCCTATCAAGCTACCAATAGTATTCTTCACAGAGCTAGAACAAATAATTTCACAATTTGTATGGAAATACAAAAAACCTCGAATAGCCAAAGCGATCTTGAGAAAGAAGAATGGAACTGGAGGAATCAACCTACCTGACTTCAGGCTCTACTACAAAGCCACAGTTATCAAGACAGTATGGTACTGGCACAAAGACAGAAATATAGATCAATGGAACAAAATAGAAAGCCCAGAGATAAATCCATGCACATATGGACACCTTATCTTTGACAAAGGAGGCAAGACTATACAATGGATTAAAGACAATCTCTTTAACAAGTGGTGCTGGGAAATCTGGTCAACCACTTGTAAAAGAATGAAACTAGAACACTTTCTAACACCATACACAAAAATAAACTCAAAATGGATTAAAGATCTCAATGTAAGACCAGAAACTATAAAACTCCTAGAGGAGAACATAGGCAAAACACTCTCTGACATACATCACAGCAGGATCCTCTATGACCCACCTCCCAGAATATTCGAAATAAAAGCAAAAATAAACAAATGGGACCTAATTAAACTTAAAAGCTTCTGCACATCAAAGGAAACTATTAGCAAGGTGAAAAGACAGCCTTCAGAATGGGAGAAAATAATAGCAAATGAAGCAACCGACAAACAACTAATCTCAAAAATATACAAGCAACTCCTACAGCTCAACTCCAGAAAAATAAATGACCCAATCAAAAAATGGGCCAAAGAACTAAATAGACATTTCTCCAAAGAAGACATACAGATGGCTAACAAACACATGTAAAGATGCTCAACATCACTCATAATCAGAGAAATGCAAATCAAAACCACTATGAGGTACCATTTCACGCCAGTCAGAATAGCTGGAATCCAAAAGTCTACAAGCAATAAATGCTGGAGAGGGTGTGGAGAAAAGGGAACCCTCTTACAGTGTTGGTGGGAATGCAAACTAGTACAGCCACTATGGAAAACAGTGTGGAGATTCCTTAAAAAACTGGAAATAGAACTGCCTTATGACCCAGCAATCCCACTGCTGGGCATACACACTGAGGAAACCAGAAGGGCTTTCCCCAATGTTCATCGCAGCACTGTTTATAATAGCCAGGACATGGAAGCAACCTAGATGTCCATCAGCAGATGAATGGATAAGAAAGCTGTGGTACATATACACAATGGAGTATTACTCAGCCATTAAAAAAAAAAATACATTTGAATCAGTTCTAATGAGGTGGATGAAACTGGAGCCGATTATACAGAGTGAAGTAAGCCAGAAAGAAAAACACCAATACAGTATACTAACACATATATATGGAATTTAGAAAGTTGGTAACAATAACCCTGTGAACGAGACAGCAAAAGAGACACTGATGTATAGAACAGTCTTATGGACTCTGTGGGAGAGGGAGAGGGTGGGAAGATTTTGGAGAATGGCATTGAAACATGTATAATATCATGTATGAAACGAGTTGCCAGTCCAGGTTCGATGCAGGATACTGGATGCTTGGGGCTGGTGCACTGGGATGACCCAGAGGGATGGTATGGGGAGGGAGGAGGGAGGAGGGTTCAGGATGGGGAACACATGTATACCTGTGGTGGATTCATTTCGATATTTGGCAAAACTAATACAATATTGTAAAGTTTAAAAATAAAATTAAAAAATTAAAAAAAAACACAAAAAATAAAAATTTTAAGTGCAAAGTGCATGCTCAGTCACTTCAGTCGTGTTTGATTATTTGAAATTCTATGGACTGTAGCCCACCAGGCTCCTCTGTCCACAGGATCTCCAGGCAAGAATACTGGAGTGGATGGTCATAGTCTCCTCCAGGGGATCTTCCAGACCTGGGGTCTGAACGAGCATATCCTGTCTCCTGTATTGAAGGCGGAGTCTTTACTGCTGAGCCACCGGCAAAACCCCAGAAGGGTATTGGAGAACTTTAAAACCCATTTTTTTTAAAGCTAATTTATGTATGTCTTCAGAAATGTCTATACTACAAGTGAAGAGTTGGACCATAAAGAAAGCTGAGTGCTGAAGATTGATTTTGAACTGTGGTGTTGGAGAATGCTGTTGAGAGTCCCTTGGACTGCAAGGAGATCCAACCAGTCAATACTCAAGTAAATCAGTCCTGAATATTCATTGGAAGGACTGAGGCTGAAGCTGAAGCTCTAATACTTTGGCTACATGATGCGAAGAGATGATTCATTAGAAAAGACCCTGATGCTAGGAAACATTGAAGGCAGGAGGAGAAGGGGACAACAGAGGATGAGATGGCTGAATGGCATCACTGACTCAATGGACATGAGTCTGAGTAAGCTCCAGGAGATGGTGATGGACAGGGAGGCCTGGCGTGCTGCAGTCCATGGGGTTGCAGGGTCAGACACGACTGAAGCACTGAACAACAGCAACAAAAGCAAGTGAAGCAAAGGATCACACATCATACAGGCAGAACGAACAGTCCTGTAACACACACAGACCAAAAGAGAAATTACAGTTGAGAAGAACAACCATCTCCTTTCAGAGATTATCCTTCTATGTATTCTTTTTAGCAGTTTCCAAAGATATAAAATAGTATTTATTTTATATTACATAAAAAGTGTATGTTGTAATAAACATAAATAAGACACTGTACAGAAGAGGACATTTAAACCCAACCTGTTAACACCTCTTTGGTGTTATCAAGTTGTTGGTCTATAATGGAGATTCCCTATATCTTTTTCATTAAAAAAAAAAAAATGGCTTGAAAATTTTTCTAGCTGGTTCTTCATGTCCTGCAATGTAATATTTATAGGTTTCTTGACAGCAGCTCTTTCCTCTGCTCTGCTTTCTCTGAAATCCCACCTCTTGAATAAGAGTATGGAAACTGGCAGTGCCTCCAAGAACACAGTGTTGAGATTTCTTAGGCTTTATTGTTGGTTTCCAATGCTGATTTTTAATTCAGGTGTTTGTATTTCACTGTCCCCATAAGACTATAAGTTGAAAGTCACAGTCCTGCTAGCAATAATTAGGGTTCAGGAGTACCCAGTTTGGGTTCCAACAAGTAGTAGAGGTGATAAATAGTAAATGACTCTAATTAATGTGGGATGTTTCGTGGAGTGCATTAGAAGACAAACAAGACAAAATATTATTAGAGAAGTGCCCAAAGCTAAATGCCATCAATGCAGCAAGCAATATAAATTAGAAAACTCTATTTGCAAATATGGTGACTTGAATACTGAATAATAAAGATAAGAGAGCAACAGAGAGAATAACAAGTTAGTCTGGATAAGACACCATTTTATAAAGGGTACTGCTTATCTGCTTTAATTTTCTCTCCCCCCAAATCAAAACAAGTCGGGCAGGAATAGTTTGGTGTACGAATCTACCCATAAAATTATTTTGAAATGTGTTTCTAAAAATAACATGGGTATCATGTGAGCAGGACTGAATATACATTTTATGATCTAGCATTCTGAAGCATACTTATTAGTTTCTGATATTAAAAATTTAGGTAACATATTTACTAAGGAAATATTTACACATGAATCTCTAAAAATATTTCCTTCATGTTCAACCCATTTTATTAATTTTGTTCTTTCTGAATCTTGTTCAGTTTGATTGATTCCTACATTTCCAACTTATTCACATTTGGGGGTGTCACCTCATTTTTTAAAAAAATTCTAAAATAGATCCCTTCATCTACGTGTTCACTAAGCATTTAGAGTCTTGTTCAAAATTAATTTTAAATTCAGTGTCTTAAAGAATTACATTAACACTAGCATCTCCTTTTCAATCAATATGTTTCCCTAGTTGCACGACTAGTTATTAATTTGTGAACTGCTATTCTTTCATTTTAATTGCTTTGCAAATGAATTATATGCATTCGTTGTCATATTAAAATCTGATCACTTAAATCATGCTGTCTGAGTACTCTACTCAAGCTTTTTGTCCAGGTGACATGTCTATTTATTCCTTCCTTTTCATTCATTGAATCAACAGATATTTGGAAACATCCTTTCTGCGCTCTGTTATCTATGAGGGATTTAAAATATAAACCAATTTACAGAAATCCATAGGAACACCACAGAACTGGAGGAAAGCCATAGAATTGTTCCAAGCCTTTAATTTTGATTTTATTGCATGATATTATCTCTCTTGAATGAAATGACAACCCGCTCCAGTATTCTTGCCTGGAAAATTCCATGGACAGAGGAGCCTGATGGGCTACCGTCATGGGGTTGCAAAGAGTCAAATGCAACTGAGCGACTGAACACTTCATCTCTCTTGAAGCCTCCCTCCTGGAAATGTAAACCTTCATATCTGCACATTTACATCACTGAGTTCTTTGTTAGAGAAAGGACTTGTATTTCAAGTGACACCACGTTTCAGACCACATTCCACTGACCATCAGGTCTTTTTCCCCTCAGGCACTGACATCTTCTCACAACCTTTCAGCATTTTCAATTATCACTCTCCTGACTGACACTCTTGAACACTTGTCAACATGTTCACTCTCTTTCGGATGTCACACAGACATTCTGAAGCAAATATTCAGGCAACTCAGTTACTGTGGACTGTGGGGAAACATCATTATTGATGGCCAACGACAGGACAAGCTGGCCAGCAAATTAAAAGCCACCTATCAGTGCCTCTTAGTCAGCAAATGTGAGGCTTAGACCAGGAGGAGAAATATCTGCAATAGTTTTAGCAAAGAGATTGACAAGTGAAAACGAAACAACAACATAAAACGTACAACTGGCCAGGTGCCCAAATCAGCATTGTGTGCACGTGTGTCTGTGTCTGTGTAAAGTAGATCATTGTAGTTGTATGATATCTTTACAGTTACATGATATTAGCTCCTCTCATCACAGGGGATAATAGTGCTATCCCAAAAAAGAGTTTAAAATGTTTCTAAACCTGCACGATGGTTAAGATGGGAACTGGAATGCAGCAGGATCCTTTCCAGTGTCTCCCAGTATCTCGTATGACTAGGAAGGGTTACAAATCAACGTGCATGTTCAGGTAGAGATGTGGACATAGAAAGCAGATCTGTGGACACAGGGTGGGGAAGGGAGGGAGACGAGATGAATTGGGAGATTGGGATTGACATGTATACAGTACCATGTGTAAGGCAGAGAGCTGGAGGGGACATGCTGTGAACCCCAGGGAGCTCAGCTCAGTGCTCTACAGTGACCTGGAGGAGTGGCATGGTGGGGGATGGGCGTGGGGGGTTCAAGAGGGAGAGGATACATGTATGCATTAGAGCTGATTCACTTCCATGTACAGGAGACATTAACACCACATTATAAAGCAATTTTACCCCAATAAAAAAAGAAATAGCTCTGTTATTTCTCTCATATTACGTATATGCATGTACTCCTGTCCATAATTACCAGCTTAATCTATGGAACCTTCACACATTTATTTTCCAAGTTTTGAGGGTGAACTTTGTACCTAATGGCATATACAAATAAAAAGACTGTATAAAATTTTACAAGGACTAAATAGACAAATTATAAATAAACTAGAGTGCTAGACACAAATATTAAAACAATTTTCTTAGTGAATTGCCAAATAAAGTCTTATTGAATTTGAGATGAAGTGGCTAATAAATAGAGAGAGAGATTACATACAGATGGGTGAATGGATGGATGGATGAATGCATAGGTAGATAGATATAGAGATCATAGTTGCTCGCTTTTGTAAATGCTACATTATTTTCTAGGAAAATACCATGAATGGAATATTTAAAATTGTAAAGAATATTTCTTGCATAGTGGACTTTTTCTGCATTTTCACTACTAAAGGGAATTATTTTCATTAATCTCTAGTGATACACATTTAAGGTGTCATCTATATGCGAAACTCATCTTTCAAGCTCATTCAAACCATCTTATTAGAGTCAATATTCCATGCTTTACAGTAAGAGACAAGTGAGCTGTTTCTCATGTTTGAAACTCAAATATATTTGCATGCTAATTACCATAAATTTAGACTTCTAGATTTTATGATAAACAAAAAATTCCCAGTACAAAAAGGGAAAAGTCAACTTAGGCTATAATAAAATGTTTGAGCCATTGAATGTCAGGTTTGCCCAAATATAACACTGCATAGAAGGAAAAAAAATATTAATTACCTTAATAGAACAACCAAAGTAGACTACTTTTTTGTTGTGATGAGATGTTGCTTCTAAATTGAATTAGTTTTGAATTAACCCAATTACACATCACTATTCAACTGTGATATTAAATTTAGGAAATTTAATGATGTGAAAATACTTTTGCAAAAATATCTTGGTGACAACAGAACATTTAAATGTTCAGATTTGGAAATATTAATTACATAAATTGAATTATTTAAGGAATGTTTCTCATAAAGTATCATTTAAAAGAGAAAAATATTTAATTGCAATAATATATGATTAGTAAAGCAAAACAAATTCAGAATATCATGGCAGAAAAAGATTAAAAAGTACTTAAAATTCTTGGGTAAAATTTTACATGATCTGGAAAAGGAAGATATGCTTTTAGAATGGAAATTAAAAGACTTCTGTTTACTAGTTTTCAATATATTCTGGAAAGAAATGAAAATTCCTCGGAAAACATTATTGAAACTCTTTTCACCTTAAATTTTAACAATAAACAAAACTTGAATTTACATAATTTATTTTTCCTAATGCCTTTTTAAATGTAGTGCCAAAACACAGAAAACTGTGTCTAAAGTATCAGAGGCCTAGTTTCAAATCCATTCACGCAATGCATGCTAAGTCGCTTCAGTTGTGTCCGACTGTGCGACCCCATAGATGGCAGCCCACCAGGCTCCTCCGTCCACAGGACTCTCCCGGCAAGAGTACTGGAGTGGGTTGCCATTTCCTTCTTCAAATCTATACTACGTACAAAAAAAAAAAAAAAGTAAATTTAATTTTAAAATGAGAAAAAGAAAAATAAAGTTATATATCTTAAGCTATTAACCAATAGTAGTATTCTCTTGTAAAATTCTATAAACTCTGTACATATTTTCATTTTGAATGAACTGAGTATCATGCATCTTAACGGAATGAAACTAGTAAAGCAAATTATATGATCATGACATAATTTACTGTTTTGGACTCCAAATACATACATTTGTAAATGAAAATCATTTTCACTTTAATTGATCTGCTTGTTGCTAGATATAATTGAACTGAGTCTTAGTACATTCTGACTAATAAATATGAATTTTAAAAAACTATTTTGGAATGTATTGATGAAAGTGCAGTGACCTGGAAATAATAGTTTCATTTACTATCACTCTATCGGTTATCGACTTACTTATCCATGTAAGTAATTCTAAAATGAAATGATCAAATATGCATCAGTCTGATAGATATAAAAGGAATTTTACACAAAATTATTATTTTCCAAGTTATAAGTAGCTAAACTATAAACTAGCTAAATACTATGCTTCTGTCATTAGAGTAAGACACCTTTATTCAAAAAGTTTTCTCTCCTCATTAAAGTAGATAAACTTCTTCCTTGAAATAGTTCATTAAGTCTCTGCTATGGAAAACAAATTTTGTTAAACGATATAACCTAGCATGAGTCTGATGACAACATGACTTTAATTTGTTAAGGGATTTTAGATATTTTTTGCTAAATCACACATCAGTTCAGTTCAGTCCCTCAGTCATGTCTGACTCTTTGCGACCCCATGAATCGCAGCACGCCAGGCCTCCCTGTCCATCACCAACTCCCTGAGTTCACTCAAACTCATGTCCATTGAGTCAGTGATGCCATCCAGCCATCTCATCCTCTGTCGTCCCCTTCTCCTCCTGCCCCCAATCCCTCCCAGCATCAGAGTATTTTCCAGTGAGTCAACTCTTCGCATGAGGTGGCCAAAGTATTGGCATTCTTTCTGGAGTTATTTCTCCACTGATCTCCAGTAGCATATCGGGCACCTACCCATCCGGGGAGTTCCCCTTTCAGTATCCTATCGTTTTGCCTTTTCATACTGTTCATGGGATTCTCAAGGTAAGAATACTGAAGTGGTTTGCCATTCCCTTCTCCAGTGGACTACATTCTGTCAGACCTCTTGGGTGGCCCCACACGGCATGGCTTAGTTTCATCGAGTTAGACAAGGCTGTGGTCCGTGTGATCGGATTGACTAGTTTTCTGTGAGTATGGTTTCAGTGTGTCTGCCCTCTGATGCCCTCTTGCAACACCTACCGTCTTACTTGGGTTTCTCTTACTTTGGACATGGGGTATCTCTTCAAGGCTGCTCCAGCAAAGCGCAGCCGCTGCTCCTTACCTTGGACGAGGGGTATCTCCTCACAGCTGCCCCTCCTGACTTTGGACATGGAGTAGCTCCTCTCGGCCCTCCTGCACCCACGCAGCCGCCGCTCCTTGGACCTGGGGTTGCTCCTCTCAGCCGCCTCCCGTGACCTTGGGCGTTGGGTAGCTCCTCTCAGCCGCCGCCCTGACCTCTGGTCGGCTTAAATAATGAGCTCTGAAGGAATGATGCTAAAGCTGAAACTCCAGTACTTTGGCCACCTCATGTGAAGAGTTGACTCATTGGAAAAGACTCTGATGCTGGGAGGGATTGGGGGCAGGAGGAGAAGGGGGCGACAGAGGATGAGATGGCTGGATGGCATCACTGACTCGATGGACGTGAGTCTGAGTGAACTCCAGGAGTTGGTGATGGACAGGGAGGCCTGGCGTGCTGCGATTCACGGGGTCGCGAAGAGTCGGACATGACTGAGCGACTGAACTGAACTGAACTGAACTGAACCCACTCCAGTGCTCTGGCCTGGAGAATCCCATGGATGGGGTCGCGAAGAGTCGGACAGGACTGAGCAACTGAACTGAACTCAACTGAACCGAGAGTAAGTCCAAACAAACGAAACCAAACAAAGTCAAACAAAACCAGAAGGATTAAGACTAAAACATCTTGGCACTACACTTTATCAAGATCCTATGTTAAAACCACAATTCCAAAAAATGGAAGGAAGTGCAGTCATTAACATAGGAAGCAGTTATTAAGCCAAAAATTTTAGATACTGTGTTACTTAGTGATTTCATATTCCTTAATCTTTCAGAACTTATCTCTCCATCTTCCATGACAGAATTGTATTTTCTCATTTTAAATGCTTTAAAATATGTTTTAATCATTAAAATAATAAACAGCCTTTATGATTAAAATTTTTCATCTCCAAATCATTTTAGAGAGAACTCCTTATGAGATGGTTAGAGAGCATCATACAAATTTGAGCAAACTCCAGGAGATAGTGGAGAATAGAGGAGTGTGGCATGCTGCAGTCTACTGGGTTGCAAAGAGTTGGACACGACTTAGCAACTTAACAACAACAGCAGCCTTATGGGAGTTACTGCAAAGTTTTCTAATTCCACTGCGGACAGACAATAATAAGTAGTTGACTGAATCCTAACTCTATGCTAGTTATTAGATGTTTTGCATGTTTTATCTCATTTACCATCTGCAAAAGTCCTTTGAGACAGTTTTAATTTCCCCCCTTTTACAGGTGGGAAATCCTAGTTTCAAAGGTAATTTGGTTAAGTTCACTCAGCTACTAAATGAAGTATTACGATCCAAGTCTCTTTGACTCAGATAATACACTCTAAGTTTTAACCCACTTGTTTCTAAATCACTGACTCCATCAAGTCATTTTTAGATTTTGTAACCTAGGATGTTTGCCCTTAAGTCATTAAGAAACATCACTAATCAATAGTCTCACTTATTTTCAGAAGCTCCTTTTCAAGGAGTTATTTAGTGTCATCTCTGAAAAGCATGTAGCATTAATTCAATTTGCAATTTTTGGATATTGACTACCAACATAAAAGTAAATTTTTTATTGTATCTTTAGTTATGTTCATGTAGTATCTTCCTCTTCTCTTTCTCTCTTATTTTTTTGTTTGTTTTTGAGGAAAAGAGCCATTTTAAAATATATAATATAGATCTGAGTTTAAAAAAATCAAAGTATCTTATAGTAGAATTTGAACTATCCAGGAGGATATTGTTCTAAAAACTAAATGGAGGGTTCTCCAGAATTAGCCTTATCTCAAATTTCAGTGGATTAATCTCCTATTAAGATTACGGTAAAATGAAAGTATAATATCTCTTTATTCCCAGGGCTCCCAAACTCTCATCACTAGTTTGAAAATTATTTATTTGGAGGCTTCTGAAATCTCCTTTAAAGAAGGAGTATTCAATATTGTTTTGTTCATCTTGAAGATAGGATGACAGTAGGGCTTTATGGTCCTCTATATGATGAATGGGAAGCTCTGGTGGCTCAGTGGTAGAGAATCTACCTGCAATGCAGGACGTGTGGGTTCGATCACTGGGTCAGGGAGTTCCCCTAGAGAAGGAAATGGCAACCCACTCCAGTCTTCTTGCCTGGGGAATCCCATGGACAGAGGAGCTGTCAGGCTACTGTCTAGGGGGTCGAGTGTAAGGGGTTGGACAAGACGTAGCCACTAAACAATAAGAAACGTAGTGAAAAAATATTATTACATAATTATAGAATCATTTCTTATGTTGGCTTAATTATACTTTTTAGATTTTGGTTAAAATAAATGTATGAACACATGAGTGTCAACCACAAAAAAAGTGTGAAAGTGCATGGCCGTTATTTAAGTTGTATGTGGAGATTATTAATTTTAATTAGATCCTTACATTGTCACTCAAGTAAATAAAACATGTCTCCAACAGGAACTCCTACTCCAGTCTGACCACCATCTATCCATTTCCTCAAGGAGACTCGAGGGGAAAACTACCCAACAGAGTGCAGTAAACCCACAGACACATAAGAGATATTATATATATACCTACAGCCACATAAAAAATAAAACATTTCCTTGTCTTAAGCCACTGGATTTTAGAAAGCTTTTTTTTTTTGTTATGGAGCAAGAACAAACTGGAAAAGACTTTAAGGAAACTATTAATCAATTGCAATATATAGAATACATTAGAAACCTTGTTATAGGGAGTTAGATAGAGAAATCTGGTATTGATGAATATTAAATAGACTTCGTGGTGGCTCAGTGGTAAAGAATCCACCTGCCAATGCAGGAGACTCAAGAGGCACAGGTTTGATCTCTTCGTTGGGAAGATCCCCTGGAGAAGGAAATAGCAACCCACTCCAGTGTTCCCTGGGAAATCCCACTGACAGAGGAGCCTGGTGGCCTACAGTCGATGAGACCCAAAGAGTTGGACACAACTTAGAGACTAAACAATCAACCATCATAGGAAGAAGAAGCCTAATCTCTGTTGAGCATCTATCAAGAATCTGTCCCTAAAATGAGCAATGAAATATTCACAGTTAATCTTTTTTATGCTAGCAACCAACCAGGATAAAAAGCAGGGCTGGAACAATAGATGTAATTAGAATATGTTGTTTATGAATAAGTTGTAATTGAAAATTATAGGACTGAAGATAATCAAGTGACAATTTTATTGTGGAGAAAAAAGGAAACATTTTAATGACTCCGAGGAATAAGTAGGTACACTGAATGGTACCTTTGATTTCTGTTCTCTGGGTCAAAGGAAATTCATGAAGGGTTGTTTTTATAATGATCACTTGCTTCTCTGTTATTGTCAGACTGCTTTTGCAAGAGTCAGTGAGAGCACCAGAGTAAATGTACTCTTATTAAAAAGCAGTTTATTTTCTATTTAAACATATTGCATTTAAATATATTTAAATGCCCAGAACAGACATTTCTAATGTATTCCTGTTAATCATTAAATGCATTTATTGCTGGCTAATTACAGGAAACATTTGAGGTGATTTACAAAGCAAAACATATTTAATAAGAAGAACATTTTGAAATGAAAACTAGATCCCAAGGAAAAATCTGGAAAGCAATATAAGAAGACAGCTCCACATGGGTGGCATCTATGGTACCATTTGATGAAAATTAAATGTGGGATATGGATTAACTGTTGGTAGATCAGTCCTCCTTCTTCACCAACTAGAAAAGCAGAATTAGAATGTAAAAGCAAAACGGCTATAAGAAGGCAGTAAGAGTGTCTGACACAAAGACAACAAGACTAAGACTGAGGATAGCAAAGACCGTTCTAGAAGAAAGCCAGCCTTCTGCCAGCAATCCTACTATGGAGCCAGGTTTTAATTTTGAGTGATTACAAAAGACATATGATCACACTTACCTGCCCATGGAGGGCAACTGCTGAGGGAAAAAAAAATGGAAAATATTTTGCAGTTATTTGAGGAGCCTCACATACATAGCCAGTTTTTCCCTAAGTACATTCACTGAATGGGAGAATTCTATGGGGCTGAGACTAAACACCTAAGGGGAAAGCCCAGGGAAAGCAAAGCAGAGCCTTTTGTTAGTTTTCTGAGATAAGGACAAGATTGGTGTCTGGAAAAAGGTCCCAGAACACTGGCCATGACATTTCAAAATCCTTAAGGACCAGGGAGAACACAGATAAGAGTTGGCCTTTCCAGGACAGCAACAGAGCTGAGATCTAGCAAGTCCCTGATTAGATTAAGATGATCAGAAGCCACTTTATCTGCTGAGACCTGAGGACATACTTTTTTTCTGTAAAGTTCCAGATAGTAAATATTTTTGCCTTAGCTTCCATGCAATATCCTCCTGTACTGACATATTGTACAATACAGTCATCAACAGTATGTAGCTGACTAAATGTGGATGTGTTCCAATAAAACTTTATTTATAAAAAGAGAAAATGAGTCAGATTTGGCCCCTTGAACTATAGTTTGCCGACCACTGGTCTGAAGGATGATAACATTACCCAAAGGCTGCACAGTTTTTATATGCAAGGTCAAGATATGGCACTCAATCAAAAACTGGTAGTTGTACCAAGAGATATGGCTGAAAACAGAAAGAAAAATGAAGCAGACTGATGGATGAGACAGAAATTAAAGCTAGCTGACTAAGGCTTGAAAATGACTATTATCATTTTTTTTTAAAGGATGGGTGGAGTAGGTATACAAAAATGTGGAACATTTCACAAATTAATCAGAATACATGAAGGGAAATATATGGAAACTCTAAAGCTGAAAAATAGAACTCCTATACTTAAGAACTGCTTTCCCAGTGGCTCAGCGGTAAAGAATCCACCTGCCACGAAGGAGATGTAGGAGACTAGGGTTCCATCCCTGGGTCAGGAAGATCCCCTGGAGGAGGAAATGGCAACTCACTCCAGTATTCTTGCCTGGAAAATCCCATGGACAAAGAAGCCTGGTGGGCTAGAGTTCATGTGGTGTCAAAGAGTCAGACACGACTGAGCAACTGAACACACACTCATGGATGTGTCTAATATTTTGCTTTAATCAATTGAAACATCAAAAGAAAATTGAATATTAAACTATCCCATGACATATTTTCTTAGCTGGTAAAAAGTCTAACTGTTATGGGGTTAGAAAATACCAAACATTCAAAATACCAAACCATTCAAAAAAATCTTTTTGAATGGTTGAATAAATACCAAAGTGCTGGCAATAGCCATGGGACCATTAGGAGGCTGAAAATAACCCAAGTGTGTTTTGCTTTGATGTAAAATAACAAAAAGGAATAATGTTATCTTGTTTTGATAGCGTTACTCCCAGACTTTTGTTTTCTCTAGCAATTTCTTAGAACCAAGAAAGCCATGAACCAAGAAATTTCAGTTCATGTAAAAAAAAAAAAAAAAAGTACTGAGACGACATGAAGAGACAGAATAAACAGGAATCTGTTTGAATCTCCATGGACATTCGCAGCTGCAGAAGAACTGTTAGCTCCTTGTGGAGGTGTCAAGTGCATTAAACCTCTCCAGGAGGCTGTGACTGTAGACGATTTGAAGTCAATGAGGCAGCCAGACAATTAGACCCAGTTTTCCATTTGGCTTAAATGAGTAATCATCTCATTTTCTTTATACTATTTCTTGACATCTACAACCATTTCACACCCTGCTTCCAGGAAAAAAAAAATCCTCAATCTGGAGCAACATGCTTGTGTCAATTTGGAGGTGACTTCCAGTAGTGAACATTATTATGATTTTTTTACAGAAATGCAAGTGAAAAATGGTATTGCTTGTTTTTTCTAAAACTTTTTTCACTCACTGGTTCCTATCATGTGTTTATGATTTACAAATATGAATATGAATATACAGCTATGATTTATGTAATTAAACTATATATTTATCAAAACAAAATAACTTGCCTTTCCTTATTTAACACTGTTTGAGATCTTATGCTCTGTCTATAACCATATTATCACTCCTGGTTCTTGTAAAGTGAAATAGCTTCCTAAAACTGGGACTTCACCAGATGCAAATGTGTTTGGAAGAATTCGAATGCACAGCAAAGTATTAGAGCTTAAGCAAAATTGCTTACTTTTAAGACTGCTAACAATATTTTTAGTCCTAATAATAACAGTTTACTTTCCTGCATATTTTTCTCAGACCTTTATATTTTTAGACTTTCTGAGGTATTTGATCGATTTAACCTCATCTCTGGCTGCTGCTGCTGCTGCAGCTAAGTTGCTTCAGTCGTGTCCAACTCTGTGCGACCCCATAGACGGCTGCCCAGGCTCCCCTGTCCCTGGGATTCTCCAGGCAAGAACACTGGAGTGGGTTGCCATTTCCTTCTCCAATGCATGAAAGTGAAAAGTGAAAGTGAAGTCGCTCAGTTGTGTCCGACCCTCAGCGACCCCATGGACTGCAGCCTTCCAGGCTCCTCCGTCCATGGGATTTTCCAGGCAAGAGTACTGGAGTGGGGTGCCATCGCCTTCTCCACCATCTCTGGCAGTATATGCAGTATATGCCAAAGAATTCATTGCGAATGTGTTCAAGGACGTTACACAAGAATGTTGATAACAGTGTCATTTTTAATTGTGAGCTATTGGGAATGATATAATTATCAACAATAAGGCTTCTGTTAAAGACATCCACTTATGAATATGGAATAGATGCAGTAATTAAAAGGAAATTTTAGAATATTTAGTGACATCAGGACAAGTTGGTAATTTTTTCTTTCAGAAAAATCAGGCTACATAGCTGTAAGAAACAATTTGGTCCACTTTTAAAATTAGTTTTACTTTTGTGTTTGAACACAATACACATCTGAATTAACTGTAGCAAATTGCAGTAAATGCCATTACTTTGCTGGCTGATTAAATGTGATTCTGATTTTCCATTCATGTATTTTATTGGGTTCAATGGTGTATGCACTATGAATGTTATCAGATAAATAGAAAAAATGTTATGAAAGTAGAAAATTACATTAAGTATTAATAACTGGACTACAATTTGAGGACTGAGAATATTAGGGAAATCTTGATAAGCATAGTGTCTCATCAGAAAGGCATCTTATGAAAGGAAGCATTAAAGATGTGTCTAGTGAGAGCGAAGCAGTTGGAAGGACAATTACTGCCCTGAATACCTTAGAGAGAAAAACAAAGAGGGAAGTAAGGGGATTATATACATGATGTATGATGAGCGCTATAAGCATCACTGGGCATTTACGACTTTACCAGAAGGAAGTGAAGGGGGTGAGTTGGGTGAGTGATGGACAGGAGTAGAGGAAGGGTAAAAGGAGGGAGACAATCATGGTCAGAATGGCACTGAGACGTTCCAGACACGGACACAAAAAAAGTCCGTAGTCAGATGGGTTCTGAAAATACATAAAAATGAAGCAATCACCTCCTATAGTAAACGCTTTACAAATCATGGGTAATTATGCTGCAGAATAGAAAGAAGTTTTTGAATATGGACATACCCAACATGGGCTTTCCCAGTGGCTCAGCAGTAAAGAATATGTACCTGAAATTCAAGATCCTCAGGAAACACAGGTTTGATCCCTGCATCAGAAAGATCCCCTGGAGAAGGGCATGGCAACCCACTCTAGTACTCTTGCCAGGAGAATCCTATGAACAGAGGAGCCTGGCGGGTTACAGTTCATGGGGTCACAAAGAGTTGAAGTGCTCAGACTGAAGTGTTTGAGCACTCATGCATGCATACCCAAGATATGTCCTGGGTTTTCCTTTGGGTTATTTATAGACAAAATGTTAAAATGAAAGAGATGTGTGCTAAGCGTTACTCTGCAATTGTTTTAGGTGAATGAAGATAGTAAAGTGAGGACGTGATTTGCACCTATAACAGGAGCAGGTCAAAATTCAATTGCATGTTCTCTATTCACTCTCCCCCAGGCTTCCCTGGTGGCTCAGATGGTAAGGAATCTGCCTGCAATTCAGGAGACCCGGTTTCCATCCCTGTGTCAGGAAGATCCCCTGGAGGAGAAAATGACAACTGACTCCAGCATTCTTGCCTGGAGAATTCCATGGACAGCGTAGCTTGAAGGGCTACAGTCCATGGAGTCCCAAAGAGTCGGACATGACTGGGCAACTACCAGCCCTTATCAGGCTGGATTTTATAATGCATTTCTTTGTTGGTTCTCTCTCCACAAAAACTGTGAACTTCTTAGTCATCACCCTAGTATTGTGCTCAATCGCAGAGTCAGACGTGATTGGGCAACTCACACATGTGCGCACACGCACACACAGTGCTCAAGGTAAATGGATGGACGGAATACACATAAACAAAAATCCTTAAAGGACAGCACGATGGAGAAGCTATGTCTGTGAGAAGAGTTTATAAGTAAAATTTACTTCCATCACTTTGTGGATTTTAGAAAAGGAAGATACCCAGGAGAGCAGAAGGAAGTTCTATGAATGGGCACCAAAAAATAGAGTAGAAAAAAAATAAAATAAATATTTTCAGAAAAATTTACTTAATCTTTCAAATTTATTTTTATTTAATTACAGTGGAAAATTAAATTATTATGTATATTGATAGGCAATAATCATGTGTTTTAAGGTAATGGATCATTTATGGCTTAATGCCTTTTAATTTGAAAATTTTACTCATCAGCCTTAAAGTCAAATTATGCCTATTACTGCCTACCTTGCCTTAAAATTAAGATTTAATAACATATGGCATATGCTCAGAATGCAGTGCAGTGCTTAGTCACTCAGTTGTGTCTGATTCTTTGCAACCCCATGGACTGTAGTTCACCAGGCTCCTCTGTCCATGGGATTTTTCAGGCAAGAATACTGGTGTGGGTCGCCGTTCCCTTCTCCAGGAGAACTTCCTGACCCAGGGATGGAACATGTGTCTCTTGCATTAGCAGGTGGATTCTTTACCCACTGAGCCATCAGGGAAGCCAGGTTTAGAATATTCGCTACTATTTCAACGATTTTTAAGTGGAGAAATTGGGTATCACTTGCATTAACTAAATTTGTGTGGTTTTCGCAAAATCTATTCATTTCACAGACCTAACACAAAATCTTGGGACTTTTAGAAACCCTGATTGGTTTGAGGATTAACAGAGATAAATAAATTAGGAATAAAAATGTGAAATATTATGATAGACCTCATATATATGCAAAATACTTTCTCTAGAATATAAGTAAAATAATCTTTTCTACAAAATGATTTTTTCTTGGCAAACTTGTTAATTCATAAATAAACATAGTTGTGAATGGGAAAGTGTTTTAAGAACTGATTTAATGTTTTACTCTGCTTCAGTTTTATAAATTAAGTAACACACCTCCTTTCACTAAAGAGCAATGGCACCATAATACTTGGGTAATATTGATTTGCTCCAGACTGTACCTAAAGACACAATTTATTAATGAATAAATGAGATTATATCATCAGAATCTTACAAAATTAATGAGTTCTCACTTTTAAAAAATTAATAGGAAAGTCAAAGATACATTTTCTTTAAGGATCTGTTAATAACATTTGGCATTGAAAGATATGAGACTTTCTACTTCTGCCATATCTTCCATATAATTTTAAATATATTTGTAGATCTTCCAATAATTGAATCATGTCGTTTCCCTGCTTATACCTATAATGGCTCATTATTCCAAGAAAAAAAAAGCCCTAGACGCCTCAACAGTACAGTCAGTGCCCTCCACAGTCTGCCGTGCCCCACTCCTCCAGGCTGCTTCTTGAAGTCCTGCCCGTTGACGCTGAATTGCTGGCCATGGCTGGGCTCGGAACATATGTGACTTTCACACCTCTATTTCTGCCTATGCTAGCTTGTTGCTGGAATGTAATTTAAAGACTATGTAAATAAGTTCATTTGTTCCATTTTTTTTAAGATTCCACATATGAGTGATATCAAAGAACTTATTTACAAAATAGAAATAGAGACACAGATGTAGAGAAGAAAATGAGAGTTATCAAAGGGGAAGAAGGGGAGAAATGGGGAGACTGGGACTGACATATACACACTGCTATATATAAAATTAATAACTGACAAGGACCTACTGTATAGCAGAGGAAATTCAGTTCAGTGCTCTGTGGTGACCTAAATGGAAAAGAAATCCAAAATAGAGGGGATATATGTGTATGTATAACTGATTCAATTCGGTGTACAGCAGAAATGAACACATTGCAAATCAACTATAATCAAGTAAAAATTAATTTTAAAAAGACTCTGTCTTAAGACTAAAAAAAAATAAAGAAAATACAATGTAAATAACATTTTCTTGAATCCCTGCTTTTATGTCAAAACTAAATAGTGATCTTGTCTGTTTCATAGACTAACTATATGCTTCTCTTTTCTCAGCCATCACAGTCATCTGTATTAATGTCTGTATACATGTGATCATGTTTCCCCCTATTCACATATTTCAAATATTTCAAGACTTGGAAATGCCTTCCACATTGCAATATATACTCATCAACCAATTGTAAATGGATCAAATCAAACCCTGATGCTGGGAAAGATTGAAGGCAAGAGGAGAAGGGGTTGACCGAGAGGATGAGATGGTTGGACGGCACCACTGACTCAATGGACATGAGTTTGAGTAAGCTCCTGAAGTCGCTGAAGGACAGGGTAGCCTGGCATGCAGTCCATGGGGTCATAAAGAGTCAGACACAACTGAGCGACTGAACAACAACGAATCATGAGAGGAAGAGAACACTAAATTTATTCAGGAGACCATAGGCCTAATTCTGGATTTTTTTAAACAAATAAATGCATCTCATCATGACACACTAAAGCAGTGATGTAAGATGATACAAGTCTGAGCATGTATTCAAATTGAAATTGGTTCCATCACTTATGAGTGTATCTTACTTAATGCTGACGTGTTAGTCGCTCAGTGTGAGTCTTTGTGACCCCATGAACTGTTGTTTGCCAGACTCCTCTGTCCATAGGGTTCTCCAGACAAGAATACTGGAGTGGGTAGTCATTTCTTTCTATAGGGGATCTTCCCCAGATAGGGATCAAACTCACGCCTCATGCATTGCACACAGATTCTATACCATCTGAACCACCAGGAAAGCACTATCTAATCTTCGGTTCAATTCAGTCGCTCGACCCCTTGGACTGCAGAACCTCAGGCCTACCTGTCCATCACCAACTCCTGGAGCTTGCTCAGACTCATGTTTGAGTCAGTGATGCCATCCAACCATCACATCCTCTGTCGGCCCCTTCTCCTCCTGCTTTCTGTCTTTCCCCCAGCATCAGGCTCTTTTCCAAAGAGTCAGTTTTTCACATTAGGTGGCCAAAGTATTGGAGTTTCAGTTTCAACATCAGTCCTTGCAATGAATATTCAGGACTTATTTCCTTTAGGATTGACTGGTTTGGTCTCTTTGCAGTCCAAGGGACTCTCAAGAGTCTTCTCCAACACCACAATTCAAAGGCTTCAATTATTCAGTTCCCAGCTTTCTTTATCTCACACCCGTACATGACTATTGGAAAAAACATAACTTTGACTATACGGACCTTTATCTAATCCTGCTTATGTCTAATTTCTTGCTTGAAAAATAGGGAGACGGCTTCCCACATGGTGCTAGCGGTAAAGATTCCCCTCCCCCTGCCAATGCAGGAACCTCAGGAGACTTGAGTTTGATCCCTGAGTCAGGAAGATCCCCTGGAAGAGGGGGCATGGCAACCTACTCCAGTATTCTTGCCTGGAGAATTCCATGGACAAAAGAGCCTGGTGGGCTACAGTCCATGGAGTCACAGACTCAGACATGACTGAAGAGACTTAGCATGCAGGCACAGAAATATTCTGAGGTTCATTGTGTAGATTAACAATGGATTGACTTGCATGCAGTACTAAGAAAATACCAGAACATGATAAATACAAAGATCAGTTCATACAGTTTCACTCTTACATTAAAAACGTGCTTAAATTTTTGACTCCGTTCATTTTGAAAGAGGATTTTGAAATAGTTTTGAAATTTCTATTTATCACTGATATTCTAATCCAATAATGACTTGATAGCTTTCAAAAGCATTAGTCTATACATGCAAAACTTCTTTTATAGATCAGGAACCATGTAATATATAAATGGGCTTCCCAGGTGACTCAGTAATAAAGAATTTGCTTGCCAAACAGGAGGTGTGGCTTTGACTCCTGGGTTAGGGTGATCCCCTGGAAAAGGAAATGGCAACCCATTCCAGTATTCTGGCCTAGGAAGTCCCACAGACAGAGGAATCTGGGGGGCTACAGTCCATGGGGTCCCAAAGAGTCAGACAGTGACTTAGCGACTAAACAACAAACAGCAATATATAAACACATGGATGAATAATATTTAATGCTTGCCATAGTTTTACAATCATTACTTAAGGTTTATAATGTCTATTATCCTCTTCTTTTTGTTTTTTATAGGAAAATTTGCAGAAAAAGTTTCTTTCATGGCTAATCTACAAAGTTGCTGAGGGATGAAATGACAACACATATGTGAACATCCTTAAAATAGAGGAAAGTGTGAAACAAGTATGGAGTATTTTTATATCTTACATTTATAGTTTGAACATTATTTTTATCATCTTGATACTTACAAAAGTCCTGATAGGTGGCTATCTATTTGTGATTCATTCATTTATAGGTAAGGAATCTGAGGTTCAGAGTGCAAGTGGCTTGCCCCATGTCTCCTAGCCAAGGAGCAGAATTCTGAATCAAACCCAGATTTTCTCATTGCTGGTCCACTTCTCTTTTCCCTAAACTGTTTTCAATAATTATCTTTCCTAGGAGGCTGTAGGAAATAAAGCAACATAGAGTCTTCCAATCTATGAATAAATGAGCTACAACAGAAATACCAAGATTTTATCAATTCAGACATCAGCAGGTAAAATATTAATAATAAGATTGTATGCAGATAAATTTACATATCCTTTTTATAATGTAGAATTGCCTTCTGGAGGGGGTAGCCATCTTCTTTTCCAGGGTATCTTCCCGATCCAGGGGTTGAACCAGGGTCTCCTGTACTGCAGGCAGATTATTTACTGTCTGAGCCACCAGGGAAGTCCATTTTATCATTGCTACCTAAATTTATTTTCCATGGATGCCTGCTGAGTCAACATAAGTTAAAAGCCACATGAAAAAGTCATCCCTACAATAATTCCTCTCCTCTGAGCTTTATAGGTCCAGCAAACACATTACCTGTTATCATATTTGCCTAAGTAGAGTATAACAGATCTTACTGTCAAGGCTAGAATACTTCTAAAATTCAAGAAGGACTCCACATATAATAATTTCAAGACATAAGGTCACTCTATGCCTAACCAACCACTCTCTTTGTTTTGCTTTATTTTAACCTTTAATAAAAGAGTGGAAGACTAAGACAGTAGAAAGATTACCAGATAATAGAGATGGTTGAAGAGATTACCAGAGAAAATCAAAATATTAACTTTGAGTGTAGGTCTTACACTTAAGGATGTTATTAAGGAAGCTCTGGCACATATGATGAGAATAAAGGAAAAATACTTTTAAACGTTTGTTCACTCCTGCCTGGAACATGGCATGACACACGGCAGGTGCCCGTTGAATATTATTCAAATAAGCGTGGTATATATATAACATATGCTTGATTGGAACAGGTCAAAAATATTTCCCTTTGATGTGTAAAAGAGCTTTTAATATAGCTTGTGCTATTGTTATTTTTCTAGAAGTATTGTCTTCTTTTCTCCAAAAAAAATTTAAAAAGATCGTAGATGTTCTGTAAATTTTTAACCTTATCTGTTGTAAAAATCTGAAGACAAACAATGCTACTTGAAACAGCTGAAGCCACCTATGTCATCATTATCGATTTTAATCTTAAAATATGCAAAGGACCTTGGATACTCTATTGATTTATTGCCTGGCTTTGTTTCACTTTTAAAATTACAATTGATTTTTAGGTCTTTGATTTGTTTGGAGCCCAAGTGATAAAATGTGTATACTGTAAAAAGTAAGAGATATACATACAAAGAAGAGAATCTTTATGAAGGTCAGTCTCTTTCAGGATAATTGTAGAATAATGCTTTTGCCATCCTGAATGACATCAGGAGGATTCTAGATCGAAAATTGAGTTATTAAATATGTACAAATCATTGTTAAATTGGGTGATTCTTTTAAAACAGGAACTACAGATGTACTACAATCATTATTTATGCTTCTATGATTGCACATATTTATTTATTTTGGGGAGATGCAAGAGCAGCAAGTGTCAGAATCACTCCAAGAATTTAAGACACATTTGCCAAGTCAACATTCTTTAGGATATGCCTTCCCAGGGAGCCAGGAGAGAAGGGAGTTTTTCTTTTCTGAGACTGTTTCACCACCAAATATGGGTTAGGAATGTGAATGAAAATCAGGTTAGTGCTAGATGTAATTCCTTACATCTGACTCTTTAATTCCATTTCCAACACTCAACCTACAATCAGGAACTTTCAGAAAGTCCTGTAAAAATCACTGACTATCCCAGGTCCAGAGCTAGCCCAAAAAACATAAATACAATCACAGGTCATGTCCATCGTCATTTATCAGAATTCTCTGAATTCTTGGGAGCATATTATTCAAAAGGCACAATCAAGAGGAAAATTAGTGACATAATCGGTGGCAAATCGACATATTCTCAAAAAGCATTGCCAAACTTTCTTTGCATACAAATTGTTGTTGTTCAGTCGCTCAGTTTTGTATGACTCTTTGCGACCCCATGGACTTCAGCACGCCAAGCTCCCTTGTCCTTCCCTATTTCCCTGCGTTTGCTCAAACTCATGTACATTGAGTCAGTGATGCCATCCAACCATCTCATCCTCTGTCATCCCCTTGTCCTCCCGCCTTCAACCTTTCCCAGCATCAGGGTCTTTTCCCCATGAGTCGGCTCTTCACATAAGGTGGTCAAAGTACTGGAGCTTCAGCTTCAGCATCAGTCTTTCCAGTCAATATTCAGGGTTGGTTTCCTTTAGGATTGGATGTGAATAGTTTAATGATTTATACTTTGTGCTTGCAGAGAAATGTTGAAAAAGTTAAACTGATTATAACAAGAATTATATGCATGGGGAAAATGTAAGCTGTAGCATAGAGTAATACACAATAATCTTGGCAGTCAATGTAATCTTGAAGTTGAGGGAGATTATTTATTCATCATGCATTCACTCCATTTGGGCACTTTTATTTCCCTTAGGAGTTAAATAGGTAGAATTCATTCTCATAAACAGGAACCTCAGGCTATAGCTCCTGTGCTAAGGAGGCCCAAGGAATTCACACCATCACAATGCACCCAGAAGAAAGTAGTGAGTCATTAAGAGATCCAATTCATAGATGGTATAAAGTGGCCATACAGAACAGGTTTCACAGAAACAGGAATATGAGTTTATGATAAGTCCCATAAGCACTTTATCACAGAACCCATTACAGGAATAAGCTAAGAAATCAATTCTATTAGTAAATCTATCCTTTGTAATATCACAGCTAATAAAATAATAAAAAATGTACCCTGCAATCCAAGGCAAATTGATTTTTTTTAATGTTGAGTGTGAGTGTCTATATTTCTCATGTGTGCTCTTTCCAAGTGGCAGTAAAGATAATAACTTGTTTCACAAATATCTTTGGTGGAAATATGCAACACAATTTCAACATCAAGAAATTGGCTCTTGATTACTTGAAAACTCAAACAGAAAGTGCTCTTCTGAGTATAGTTTTGTGTGCTTTTAAATTAAATTAGTATAATGGAATTTTGAATATTTTAGAACAATAATGTTTATACCTCGAATGTTAATATATGATACCCCATGGACTTAAAATGTAATAAAAAGAAAAATTCAGAATTATATGTTCTTAGGAATAAAATATCCAGTAAAATTTATGAGTATTTCTAGATTCATAAAAAGAAGAGAGAGGGGAGAAAGAGCATTAACTTCTGGAGCCACTTATTGTTAAATTGCAAAGTGTAATTGACCAAAGTGTGTGTGTGTGTGCATGTGTGTGTCCATATACACATATAAATAATATGTCCATAGTTTTATGTTAAAAAGAAGCATTATTCTCTGATAATCTATGAAGGAGAGCTTGGTCAGGTGCCTTTGAAAAACAACTCAAGAGACTTCATTGTGTCTCACTGCATTTTTTATCTAATGGTCTTTTTGTAACTTTTATTGTTTTAACATGTATGTACATGTGTATATATATATATATATATATATATATATGGATATATATATCAGTTTATAACTTCTAAGTTTATATATATATATATATATATATATAAAGGCATTCATACATTATATAGTACATTATGTGGGCCTTCCCTGATGACTCAGCAGGTAAAGAATCTGCTTACGATGCAGGAGATGTAGGAGATTCGAGTTCGATCCCTGGGTGGGGAAGATTCCCTGGGGGAGGAAATGGCAACCCACTCCAGTATTCTTGCCTGAAAAACCCCATGGACAGAGAAGCCTGGAAGGTTAAAGTCCACAGCGTCACAAAGAGTCAGAAACAGCTGAGCAACCAAGAATATAATATGTAAAGTGTCTACACAAAAAATATTTATAGAAGTTTTAATATGAGTTTATGATAAATTGCATAAGCTTTTTATCACAGTACTTTACAGGAATAAGCTTAGAAATCAATTCTATTATTAAATCTATCCTTTGTAATAGCAGATTTAATAAAATAACAAAACATATCACACAATCTCAGTGGATTTTTTAAAAGTTGAATATAGGTGTCTACCTTTCTCATACGCACTCTTTCCAAATAGTAGTGAAGATAATGGGCCTCTCAGGTAGTGCTAGTGGCAAAGAACCTGCCTGCCAATGCAGGAGACATAAGAGATGTGGGTTCCATCCCTGGGCCAGGAAGATCACTTGAGAAGGAAATGGCAACCCACTCTAATATTCCTGCCTGGAAAATCCCATGGACAGAGGAGCCTGGCAGGCTGCAGTCCACGGGGTCACCAAGATTGGGACATGACTGAAGCAACTGAGCACAGTGAAGATAATAATCATTTTCAAAACCATCTTCACGAAAATATGCAACATAAGGTCAACATCAAGAAATTGACTCGAGCCATTCAAATGCTCTATAATATTTTGGAGAACAACACCTTTTGGTTAAGTTTTAAGAAAATTATATTGTAAATTTGAATAATAGAGTTTTTTAAAGTCCCCTGAGATACTTTTAAAGATTAATGATTGCTAGTTAATATAGTATCTAAAATTCTTAATGAACATTATAAATTTGAAGACACAATAAGGAATCTTCCAAGCCTATAATCCTATGAGAGTATCATGTTATCTCACTGGAGGTGATAGAGGGTAAAACAAAACAACTTTCGTAGAAAGCATTTTGTAAAATATAGAATTCAATGCAAAGGTTTGTCTCTACTCTTTCTTCCCTGCTTGTGTTATTTCTTCCTTGTTGTATTATTTCTTCCTTATGCATTCTTTTATATAGTCATAAGGAGGACATCACTGGAAACCAAGAGACATTGGGGCAAAGAACTTAGTGGTGAGATGTTCTCCTGCTCAGTGTCCAGGAGGGTAAGCAAATATGAGAACAGATTTTTTTTCTTTTTGCAATAATCAAGACTACCTTTTCATATGGGATATTTTTTGTTGTCTTTTAGTTGCTAAGTCATGTCTGATTCTTTTGAGACCCCATGGGCTATATAGCCCACCAGACTCCTCTATCCATGGGATTTCCCAGGCAAGAATACTGGAGTGAGTTGCCGTTTCCTCCTCCAGGGGATCTTCTAGATTGAGGTCTTGAACCTGCACCTCCTGCATTGGCAGGTAGATTCTTTACCACTGAACCACCTGGAAAGCCCATTAGTTACACCAAAGTTCTTCGCCCTTCACAGAGTCCCACTAGTACTGACAGTTGCATGCTTTGTTTTATGTCAAAAAGTTGTATTGCAATTAGAATATGTATATCCCTGGAAGATCCAGGATAATGGCTGATTCACAAAATACTTGGGCTTCCCAGTTGGCTCAGTGGTTGAGAACCCACCTGCCAAGGCAGGAGATGGAGGACACTTGGGTTCAATCCCTGGGTCGAGAAGATCTTCTGGAGAAGGAAATGGAACCCACTCCAGTATTCTTCCTGGGAAATCCATGGACAGAGGAGCCTGGTGGATTACAGTCCATGGGGTCACAAAGAGTTGGACATGGCTGAGCAACTGGGCACGCACACATGTACAAAATCCTAGAGCTTCCTAAGTAATCGGATTTAACCTGAAGTGGGCAGAGGGCTTTTGAGCATTTTATTAGCTGTTAGAAACAGTGGAATGCTTATAAGACCCCATTATTGTTTTGGCTTAAAACAGAGCACTTAACTGTCAGTGCAACAGGGTTCTGTGGTGTGTGAAGAACCGCGGTGTAGCCTAAACATTTGGGTGCTGTCTTCCTTATCTTCTGGTGGCTTCTAATCAGGGACCCAGGAAGACCAAAGTTAGGGGAGGTTATTTCAAACCCAGCGTCCAAAAGTTTTCCCTGGTGGCTCAGACGGTGAAGAATTTGCCTGAAATGCAGAAGACCAGGTTTGATCCTTGGGTCGGGAAGATCCCCTGGAAAAGGGAATGGGTATCCACTCCAGTATTCTTGCCTGGAGAATTCCACAGACAGCAGAGCCTAGTGGGCTACAGTCCATGGGGTGGCAAAGAGTTGGACACGACAGCAACTAACACACATCCAAAAGGCAAAAGAGGTATAATTGCATCCTTGGACTCTTTGTATGCACAAAAATGTTAATAAATAAATGGGATCTTAGCTCCTAATTTGGAGCCAGAAATAAATATCACACATATTAGTTATCACATTTGCCCTTGAGGATGTGGTATTCAGCTGGCTGCTATGTTGCTTTCAATTACTTAAATGCTCCTGCAACAATAGGTCTGCTATATTCAACAGTAATAAATTTGAAAATTGCTCAAAATTGAAAAGCTAACTTTCCACTAGTTTCTGTTAACACTGTCTGAATCGGTGGGGAGAGTTCTTGGGTTAGAGAAAATATAGTCATGCCAAGATATTTTAAGGGCCCTAAATTTATAAAAGATTTATCAAAATCCTCATCAGTTGCCTCAGAAAATGGAATGATATCATTTTCTAATTCGTTAATTAGGAGATGAAACTATCCCAACCCATCCTGCGGGAAACTTAGCTGGTGAAAGTCAGTTAGTTTGTGTCGGTTTGTTAGAACTGCCATAGCAAGATACCAAAGACTGAGTGGCTTAAACGACAGAAATGTATTTCTTCACTGTTCTCCACGATGAAGTCCAAGATGAAATGTTGGTAGGTTTGTTTTTTTCTGAGATCTCTCTCCTTGGTTTGCAGATAGCTTCTTTCCTGCCACAACCTCATGTGATTTTTTCTCTGTGTGGGTCACCCTAGAGTCTCCCTATGTATAATATCCTTTTCCTATAAGAATACCAGTCAGATTGGATTAGGACCCACCTATTGGCTTCATTTTAAATTAATTTTGTTTTTAAAGGCCCTATCGCCAACTACAGTCCTATTCTGAGGTAGGAAGCTCAGGGCTTTGCCATATGAATTGGGTTGGGGCGGGGGGTGCACAATTCAGTCCAGGACAATTTGTAGAAAGGAATGATCAAACCCATGAAAGAAATAAGTCAGAGACTGTCAAAAGGCTTTTGGTGTGTCTCAGAATAAACCATTTTTTTTTTCCTTTTGCTTATGCCTGAATTAAATATCAACCCATCCAAGAAATAACTCTTCTTGGAAAATGAGGTTTGGAAATTGTGAAAAACATCATCTTGTGAAAATAAAAATTGCCATGTCCTTATTGGCTCAACTGAATGGAAATATCTCACAGTCTAGCATATCAAGCCTTACTTTAAATTGAAATAAAAAGGCAGAACCATATTATGTATTTAAACCTTTGAAAAAAATGTCATCATCATAGTGTTCTGTCATCATATACAAATCCAATGAGAACACTCAGAACCACAGGAAGAGGAGTATATTCATTCTGTAATCTTACTTGTGAAAGGGACTCTCCAGCTTGTGAAATGTAGTCGCTTTCCTTGAATCTAGCAACATTCCCGATAAATTATGCAGTTCCATATGGTCCACAAATAGTTCTTATTACTTTTCTTATCTTTCCCAAATGAGGCTTATTTGGAAAGTGATAAATAATGGACATTATGAGCAATTTAATTTGTTCTTGTTTGTTTATATATATATATATATATATATATAGTTTGATTTGATTTTTTATATATATGTTAATTTTATTTGGTTTCTTCTTTCCTAATCTTTCATCAGACACAGTAAGTCAAAAAGGTATTCATTTACTTCTAAACACTAAATCGTAATTCTTTGTTAAAGCAAATGCACCTAATGCCTTGCCAAGAATACAAAAGTTGTAATTTGAGCACATGTTAGTTTCCAGAATGGGTTTTGGATAAATAAATCATTTATCACGAATACATAAATGAATGTGAACCTCCAAATGCCAGCATGCCTTTAAATTAAGAAGGCTGTTTTCCAAAATCAAATGGAAAAGTTGGCCTGGTTAGGCTTATCCAGAAAGCTCTGATCACACGTTGATTAAATGTATCCTTGAGAGAGTGTGTGTGCTGTTCTGAGTTGCAGCATGCACAGCTGATCCATCCATAAGTTTGACCACAAAGATCCAGCTTCTGAGATAGGCTAGAGTCACTGAGATTCCATGGGATTGGAACCACAGTCTTTGAGAATTCTCATCACTCATTTTGTTTTAGTCTTTGCCTCTATCCTAATCCTGGTCAAAGACATCATATTCCATGCAGACATTAACAGACGTCTCTGAGTTATAGATCAGATAAGCCATCTCTATGCACACTTGCAGAAGTTTCTTTTTTATCCATTTACCTATGTTAATTTGTTTATCACATTGTCTACTGTTAAAAATCTTTTATTTTTCTTTTAAAAATAGAGAACAGAAATGTGAGTTTAAGAAGAGAGTGATGGATGCAACCTGTGCCCTAGATAAAGAAAGTCAAAATGTTCCCTTCTCGCCTCCCAAAAGAGCTCTTGGTGAATTCTGAGAACACAAGTGTTACTTCACATAAGAATCCTCTTTCTCATTCAAATGCATGCCTTGAAACACACTCAACTTAGTGACAATTTGAAAACAAGGTTTTCAAAGCACAAAACTGCAAGTCAGAGAGGCAACCACAAGCCAGATTCCCTCTGGGAAGTATATTGATATTGGTCATAGAATTTTCTAAGAAAGGGGGTAGGAAAATACAGCATTAAGAATTATTTTGAAAAATTAAATATGATGGGGCTGTAATTATTGTTTTGCACATTATCCAGAGTAATATTCTTCCTACCACACTCCATTCTTGTACTTATTTTTTCCTGAATTACATACAGAAAAAAGTACATGTTAGCTTGAGTGCTCACAAAGGGGCCTCTCCTGTGTAGCCATGCCCAGTAAATCAAGAACAAGCATACATCAAATGCGCTCATGTTCCTTTTGTTCTAGTCATTACCCCTCCTCCTGACATTTGCCAGCAGAGACTACTTCTGTTCTGTTGTTGTTCAGTCGCTGAGTTGTGGGCAACTCTGTGACCTCTTGGACTGTAGCACCCCAGGCTCCCTTGTCTTTTGGTATTTCTTGGAGTTTTCTCAAATTCACGTCCATTGAATCGGTGATGCCATCTGACCACCTCATCCTCTGTTGCCCCCTTCTCCTTCTGACCTCAGTCTTTCCCAGCATCAAGGTCTTTTCCAATAAATCCACTCTTCGCATCAGGTGGCCAAGGTATTGGAGCTTCAGCTTCAGCATCAGTTCTTCCAAACAATATTCAGGCTTGATTTCCTTTAGGATTGACTGGTTTGACCTCCTTGCAGCCCAAGGGGCTCTCAAGAGTCTTCTCCAACACCACAATTCGAAAGCATCACTTCTTTGACACCCAGTCTTCTTTATGGTCCAACTGCCACATTCGTACATGACTACTGGAAAAACCATAGCTTTGACAATACATACTTTTGTCAGCAAAGTGATGCCTCTGCTTTTTAATGCCCTAAGTATGTCAGAGCTTTCCCTCCAAGGAACAAGTGTCTTCTAATTTCATGGCTGCAGTCACAGCCTGCAGTAATTTTGGAGTCGAAGAAAACAAAATCTGTCACTGCTTCCACTTTTCCCCCTTCCATATGCCATGAACTTTTGTTCTTTACGTAAATCAAAGTGCACAGTACGTGCTCTGCATTATGTCATTCTCATTTGTGTGCACACTTGTGCACTGGTGTTCACATCGTCATCTAGAATCCCGTGATGTGAATACACTATTACACTACTTATGGGCATATGAGTAGTTTCAGATTGCTGCCATCACAAATATGATCATTGCAGACATTCTACCTAGTATGTGTCTTTGGTATATGTATGCATGCATCCTTGTGAGTTTATATCTAGGAGTGAATTTCTGGAATAGAAGATATGCTTTGCAACATTACCGGAATTTTCCAAAGTGGTTGAAAGCAGTTGTTACAAATTAGTATTTCTGCCAGCAGTGCCAGAACTTTTCACTTTTTCCAGTCCTACTAACATTTTGTAGAATTCTTTACTTTATAATTTTTAGCTTTGTTTATTGTTGCTTCTTATTTTAAGTCATTTGGTAGCACATGGTATTATTGTGTTGTGACTCTAATTTACTTTTCCTGATGAATAACAATCTACTTGGACTAATACCTCCCAGTTTTCCCCTCCTCCCAGCCTCTGACAACCATTAGTCAACTCCCTGCTTCTGTGAGTTTGATTATTTGATTATTTTAGATTCCTCATATAAGGAGTATCAGGTAGTTTTTATCTTTGTGTATTTGACTTACTTCACTTAGTATCAGTTCAGTTCAGTTGCTCAGTCGTGTCTGACTTTTTGCGACCCCATGAACCGCAGCACACCAGGCCTCCCTGTCCATCACCAACTCCCAGCATTTACCCAAATTCCTGTCCACTGAGTCGGTAATGCCATCCACCACCTCATCCTCTGCCGTCCCATTCTCCTCCTACCTTCAATCTTTCAGGGTCTTTTCAAATGAGTCAGCTCTTTGCATCAGGTGACCAAAGTATTGGAGTTTCAGCTTCAACATCAGTCCTTCCAATGAACACCCAAGACTGATCTTTAAGATGGACTGGTTGGATCTCCTTGCAGTCCAAGGGACTCTCAAGAGTCTTCTCCAACACCACAGTTCAAAAGCATCAATTCTTCAGCACTCAGCTTTCTTCACCATCCAACTCTCACATCCATACATGACTGCTGGAAAACCATATCCTTGACTAGACAGACCTTTGTTGGCAAAGTAATGTCTCTGCTTTTTAATATGTTATCTAGGTTGGTCATAACTTTCCTTCCAAGGAGTAAACGTCTTAATTTCTTGGCTGCAATCACCATCTGCAGTGTCCCAGAAACCCATCCATGTTGTTGCAAATGGCAGAATTCCCTTATTTTTGTAAAGATGAATATTATTCTATTTTATATACATATATATATATAGTATGAGTTGATGAATATGTTTATAACAGAGTCTGTGATGATAGTTTAATAGATGTATACTGACCTCCAAACTTGTCAAGGCATATAATTAAATATGAACAGCTTTTTGTATCCCAATCATGGCTCAATAGGGTTTTTTCCAGGTAGTGAAAAAACCAAAGATTCCATTTCCATATATACTGAAAATCATCCAAGATCTCACTTCACATCCCATAGCATGACTAAAATAAAAATAATGGACTATAACAAGTTTTGACTAAGATGTGGAGAAATTAGAAAACACATAATGCTGTCAAGAACATAAAATTCTGAAACTGCTTTGGAAACTATCTAGCAGCTCCTCAAAATAATAACCCAGCAATTTCATCCCTTGGTATTTATCAATAAGCATACGTGCTCACACAAAAACTTACACAAGGATGTCTGTAGAGACATTATTCAAAATAGCCTCAAAGTAGAAAGAACAGGCAGCTCAGAGGTAAAGAATCTGCCTGCCAATGCAGGAGACACAGGAGACACAAGTTGTATCCCTGGGTGGGGATGATCCCCTGGAGTAGGAAATTGCAACCCATTCCAGTATTCTTGCCTGGGAAATCCCATGGAAAATAGCAGAGAGGCATGCTACAGTCCATAGGGTCACAAAGAGTCAGACATGACTGAAGCGACTGAGCACTCACCATGCAAATCCCTAAAGAAAAAATGACACCTTAGCAGTTACGGGGATGAGGGTGGGAAGTGTGGAATGATGGTTAATGTCTACAGGATTTCTTTTGTAGTGAGAAAAATATTCTAAAATTAGATTGTGATAAGAGTTGCATAACTCAGTGAATATACTGAAGACTTTGCACTTTACGTTTTAGATAAGTAAATTATATGTTTGAATTACATCTTCAGAAAGCTGATAAAAATAGATGAAGCAAAAACTGATCAAATAAATGAAGTAAGCAAATTCACAGTAATAACTATGAGTTTAATAAAACTCTGCTGTGCTGTGTTTAGTCACTCAGTCGTATTCAACTCTTTGCGACTCCATGGACTGTAGCCCACCAGGCTTCTCTGTCCATGGGGATTCTCCAGGCAAGAATACTGGAGTGAGCTGCCATGCCCTCCTCCAGGGCATGGCAGGAGGGCGAGGGCAGCTCCTTCCCAACCCAGGGATCGAACCCAGGTCTCTCGCATTGCATGAGGATTCTTTACCATCTGAACCACCAGGGAAGATCCAGAATATTGGAGTGGGTAGTCTATCCCTTTTCCAGGGGATTTTTCGGACCCAGGAATCGAAGTGGGGTCTCCTGCATTGCAGGCGGATTCTTTACCAGCTGCTCTACCAGGGAAGCCCTATTAAACTCTAGAAAACACAACCTAACCTAGAGTGAAAAATGCAGATCAGTGCCTTGCTTGAGGATGGCCAGGTGGTAGAAACAACTGAGGAAAAGAGAGTCACAAAGGGGCCTGAGAAAGCTAGGGGGAGTGACGAATATGCTCATTAAAAAGAAATGGATACAGATATTAGCAGATTTCTGTGATTTCCCATTAATGTGTATTAATCTGTTCATTGTAAATTAGCAATCTTCTTTTCAGGGGGCATATACTAATTACTCCATTTTATAGCCAGGCATATGGCATGGCTAATGTTGATGCCATCACGTCAGTCTGAATTGATTATGATTTGAGTGGGAGTGTCTCTTTGGTTTCCTTCATTTGAAACAAAAAGAAAAATGAGGATTGTACAAACATCTTAGAAAATAAACGTTTAAGAAATTTTTGTCTAGCGTTGCCGAGCAAATTAAGATAACTATTCTAGACTGTATTTGAAAAGGTTTAAAAATTAGTTTTACATCCCAGTTATTAAAGCCAGATCACATTTTGTTTTTGTATTTCTAAGACATCAGTGACATTCTATTTCATGTATCTAGATAATGTTGTTTGCTATTATATGATGAAGTAATAAGTTCAAATGGTCAATTCAAAGTTTTCTTGTATAGTTTCAATTTTATCAACAGTTAATTGAGGTTCAGATTGATGAACCAGATAGCCTAAGTTTGTACAGCTCATGCTAAAAATAAAATTACGTGATGATATGTATTTAAAGTATTCTGGGGGAAGGCGCCAAGATGGCGGAGGAGTAGGACGGGAAAACACTTTCTCCCCACAAATTCATCAAAAGAGCATTTAAACGCCGAGTAAATTCCACAAAACAACTTCTGAATGCCGGCAGAGGACATCAGGCACCCAGAAAAGCAACCCAACCTCGAAAGGAGGTAGGAAAAAATATTAAAGACAATAAAAGAGACAAAGAGGGAGGGACGGAGTTCCGTCCGGGAAGGGAGTCTTAAAAAGAGAGAAGTTTCCAAACACCAGGAAACCTTCTCACTGCGAATCCGTGCGAGCTTTGGAAGCACAGAGGACAACATAACAGGGAGAAAAAATAAATAAACAATTAAAACTCGCAGATTGCGAGCCCTACGGTAACTCCTCCAGCGGAGAAGCAGCGCAGACGCCTGCATCCGCCATTAGTAAGCGGGGGCTGGGCAGGGAGGCGCGGCACGGGCTGCATCGCTTAGAGTAAGAATCTGGCCCGAATACCCTGAGCGCTATCTGAGCGAAATAATTTGGGCTAGCAAACCAGACTGTGGGATATCTACCATGCGAAAAGCCAGCCCTAACCTAAGACACCGCCAGCCCGCGTACGGAACAAAGGACTAAACAGAGGTAGCCGGCTGCAAACCTTCCCCCTCCGCTGACAGGCAGCCAGAGCCGGAAGGGGGCAATCGCAGCCCCAGAGAGACATTATCTATAAAACTGGCTTCTTTGCTAACTAAAACTTATTGGGGGTCTGGACGGTCAACATCTGCCTGAGAAGGTGCGCCGGTTTTACACCCAGATAACCAAGTGGCGGGAGGCGATAAGTCGCAGCATTGGCGCCGCCAAACACCTCATCACCTGAGCTGCACGGACCTGGGAAGAGCACAAAACGCAGCCCCAGCTGAGTCTGCGCCTCTGAGGACTACCTGAGTGCCTGAACCTGAGCGGCTTGGACCTGGGAGGTGCATGCAACCCAGGGCCAGCCTCGGATTGTTCCCCGGCGGAACAACCTAGAGCCTGAGCAGTGTGGGCAGGGAGGCTACACGCGCCGTGAGCGGGCAGACCCAGTGTGGCTGAGGCACTGCGAGCGACGCCAGTGTCATTTGTTAGCAGCATCCCTCCCTCCCTCCCCCATATAGCGACTGAACAAAGAGAAGAAATACAGCTCCACCCACCAGAACACCGACACAAGCTTCCCTAACCAGGAAACCTTGACAAGCCACCTCTACATACCCACACACAGCGAGGAAACGCTACAGTAAAGAGAACTCCACAAACTGCCAGAATACAGAAAGGACTCCCAAACTCAGCAATTTAAACAAGATGAAGAGACAGAGGAATACCCAGCAGATAAAGGAACAGGATAAATGCCCACCAAACCAAACAAAAGAGGAAGAGATAGGGAATCTACCTGATAAAGAATTCCAAATAATGATAGTGAAATTGATCCAAAATCTTGAAATTAAAATGGAATCACAGATAAATAGCCTGGAGACAAGGATTGAGAAGATGCAAGAAAGGTTTAACAAGGACCTAGAAGAAATAAAAAAAGAGTCAATATATAATGAATAATGCAATAAATGAAATTAAAAACACTCTGGAGCCAACAAATAGTAGAATAACAGAGGCAGAAGATAGGATTAGTGAATTAGAAGATAGAATGGTAGAAATAAATGAATCAGAGAGGATAAAAGAAAAACGAATTAAAAGAAATGAGGACAATCTCAGAGACCTCCAGGACAATATTAAACGCTACAACATTCAATCATAGGGGTTCCAGAAGAAGAAGACAAAAAGAAAGACCATGAGAAAATACTTGAGAAGATAATAGTTGAAAACTTCCTAAAATGGGGAAGGAAATAATCACCCAAGTCCAAGAAACCCAGAGAGTCCCAAACAGGATAAACCCAAGGAGAAACACCCCAAGACACATATTAATCAAATTAACAAAGATCAAACACAAAGAACAAAATTAAAAGCAGCAAGGGAAAACAACAAATAACACACAAGGGAATTCCCATAAGGATAACAGCTGATCTTTCAATAGAAACTCTTCAAGCCAGGAGGGAATGGCAAGACATACTTAAAATGATGAAAGAAAATAACCTACAGCCCAGATTATTGTACCCAGCAAGGATCTCATTCAAGTATGAAGGAGAAATCAAAAGCTTTTCAGACAAGCAAAAGCTGAGAGAATTCTGCACCACCAAACCAGCTCTCCAACAAATACTAAAGGATATTCTCTAGACAGGAAACACAAAAATGGTGTATAAACTCGAACCTAAAACAATAAAGTAAATGGCAACGGGATCATACTTATTAGTAATTACCTTAAACGTAAATGGGTTGAATGCCCCAACCAAAAGACAAAGACTGGCTGAATGGATACAAAAACAAGACCCTACATATGTTGTCTACAAGAGACCCACCTCAAAACAGGGGACACATACAGACTGAAAGTGAAGGGCTGAAAAAGATTTTCCATGCAAATTGGGACCAAAAGAAAGCAGGAGTCACAATACTGGTATCAGATAAATTAGACTTTAAAACAAAGGCTGTGAAAAGAGACAAAGAAGGTCACTACATAATGATCAAAGGATCAATCCAAGAAGAAGATATAATAATTATAAATATATATCCACCCAACATGGGAGCACCGCAGTATGTAAGACAAATCCTAACAAGTATGAAAGGAGAAATTAACAATAACACAATAATAGTGGGAGACTTTAATATCCCACTCACACTTATGGATAGATCAACTAAACAGAAAATTAACAAGGAAAAAAAAAAAAAAAATGTATCTATAAAGCTCACTAAAGCAAAGCACAGTAAAATGAGGTATGGCAATAAAAGGCATTACATTTATCAAATAAAAAAATAAATAAATAAAGTGCTGAAAAAAAAAAAAATAAAGTATTCTGCCTGAAAGTGTAACTTACCTTAAGTAAACACTGTCTTAGCACAGAAAACTTTGTTACTGTTGCTCCAATTAAGGAAATAATTTCTGTTTCTTTTCAAATAATAAGAGAAATTGAACTTATTACCGAAGCTGTTGCTAGCATATATTTCGATATGATAAGAGAATGAAATTTATGGGAAAAATGCACAGTTTATTTTCTCAAATCATGTCTAAAAATATTATATGTTACACACCTCGGGCATTAAAAATGATATTTTCCTGACTTTAAAAGAGACAACTTATTTGCTCAATGTTTTTTCCTCCTATACCACAATGGTATATATCCCCTTTTCTATAAACTCTTCCTTCTCATGTCCCTCTGTGCGCTTATACAGCTATGAACTCCTCTTTTCATATGCAAAATTTACAGGAAAATAATGAAGATGCTGGGCAAGTAGTTGAGCGATTTACTGAAATATTTTAAATATTTAAAATCTTTCATCTAGCCCCTAGCCCCATAAAAAAAAAACAAAGCAAAATAATACATAAATACAGAAACACAAATTGTACATACTTTTAAACTGAAAAGAATAGAAAAATTGGATGTGCTACAGGTTTAAATTTATGGTCTCTTTCTTAAAATAATCTGTCTAGATTATTCTTTCTTTTAGACACTTCTTTTTTAATTAATTTATTTATTTTAATTGGAGGATAATTACTTTACAATATTGTGGCAAGTAGCAATAGACACGTCTTCTGCTATTTACTTGCACCATGGGCAGAGTTACTGGAGATCTGTAAAATTGTAAAAATTTTAATTAATTTTACAAATCTGATGGGCAATGGAGAAATGAGATTTTTATTTTATTTTCATTTATCTTGATCATAAATGATGTTCAGTGTTGTTTTATATATTTATTGGCCATTTGTAGTTATTGTTCATTTCTTATTCATATAACATGTTGATTTTTAATATTAGTCTCTTACTAATTTGCAGCATCTTTTCTGTTTTACTTAAACACTGCTGAACTGTTAATGATAATATCAAATATCACTTTACATATTTTTTCCAATTGTTTACTCAAGACTATATCTTGCCTTTCAGAATTTTATGGTATATTTTCTCTTAAGACATTTTGTTTTAGTAAGTTTGGGCCCAAGAATTTTCATTGAAAAAAACTGCATTTTTTGTTGGTGATCTAAAATTGAAAATCTCTAATTTATGTAAATCTATGCCTGCTTTTTATTTGATCTACATACAAACATCTGAAATGATCCCCCTCCCCTCCCAGAGTAGAACTGAAACTCTTGTAATAACCTCTTAATTTTCAATGATAAAGAAGATATGGATACTCTTAATCAGCTAAAATTTCAAAGAAAATTGTACAGAAAATAATTCACATGGCTGATTCTATTAGAAAAGTTAGCCAAAGAATTCAAGAAAATGCTCTCCAGTGATTTGAAATATTAACTACAGAGTTTACTTTCTTCTGAGATTTTGATAGTCTTCAGGGTGGCAGAGCACACTGGTTCTTATTTTCTTGAATAATGTAAGCATTTTTAAAGGTCATCAATGAGGGTTTGATCAATATTGTGGCTCTTAGTTGGCATTATAATGCTGGGAGGCCAACATGTTATTTGAAATTAAAAAAAAAAAAGAACTTTTTGTTATCTATGTGACAGATACACATACCTTGAGCACTAACAAGGCATAGCTAATTACAGATACAGTTGCTGAAAAGGGATTCTGACTGCTTTGATATATGAGCAAATTTGTCTTGCAAGTGACAAGTCAAACAGAGGTTATTGGGCATCTTGGGCACTGCCAGCTCAGTGGGCGGGTTACAGAAAATGTCTGCCTGTGCATTTTCCTTTGCTGGGGGAAACAGTCTACCATCATCTCAGACTGTTGGAATTCTCAAGTATGCTCATGCCATTTTATTAAAAGTCTCAATATATCTCCCCCCCAATGTTTCCAAAAGGATTTAAAAAATTCAACTATTAATTTTCCTCCAAAGTTCCTACTTAAATTTTTTGCATCTGCAAGATTGTTTTAGTGACGTGCCCCTTGTCTAAATTACCTACATTTATATCACCCTTTCGATGTTTAATCATGCACTTCTCTTATAGATGAAACTATGTAATTTAACATATATAAGGCATAGTAAGTCTCACAGTATTTGTTCATTGCCAAGTTTCCTCATAATATCTCAAATCCATAAAATTATAAGCCTTATGAGGAATATTGAAAATGATTTTGCTATAAGCAAATGACTATATATTATGCTTGTGTGTTCGTGTTTCCATAAGAAATGATTGCCTAGAAAGGGAGGTCTATATTCAGAGGCCCTCCTTTTAGACTGCTGATTCAGTGTATTCAATGCCAATAAAATAAAATACAGTCTTAGTCGTGCATTGAAAATTTTCTAAATCTCCCCACTTCTCCAGCACTAATATAATACTCACTACCATTAATCATTTAATAAGAAGAACTCATTGTTCTTAAAATGAATTAGTATGAAAAGATAATATCTGACATAACAGGTTAATATTCCAGTGTTACTGTGAAATCAAGGCCATGTATAAATTATAACACAGAGCAGACACAGTGATAGTAAGATGTGTACATTTTGTTCCAACCTGCATCATACTAATTGCCAAATGAGTGTTCTATCTCTGTGTGAAGGTCTATTTTTTATGACTAGGAAGAAACTATATGGAAAACCATATTCTGCATGCCCACCATGAGTTGTGGCTTGGCTGCAACACGATACAAAATGTTCCATGTAGTGTTAAGAAATAAATAAAACTACAAAAATATACTTTAAGTATGAAAGAAAATTGCCCACTTTTATGACAGATTAGAAAGCACACTTTTCCAAACTTGAGGGTGGAGGGTAGGCATTGGTGGCGTTGACATAGGTATTTTTGTGATGATGTGGGGAGTTGTGTGTATGCGTGCTCAGTTGTGTCTAACTCTTTGCAACCCCGTGGACTATAGCCCACCAGGCTCCTCTGTCCATGAGATCTCCCTGGCAAGAATACCTAGTGGTTTGCCGTTTCCTTCTTCAGAGGATCTTCCCAGCCCAGGGATTGAACCCACATCTCTGCATTGGCAGGCAGGTTCTTTACCATCTGAGCCAGCAGGGAAGGCCCTGATATACAAACACATAAATTAAAAAGCAGCAATGGAACCAAACAATAAAGCCTATGAACTCTCAACACAGGATTCTTGGACACTCTGCCAGTTTCCCCTGAGCCACCAGGGAAGCCCTGGTGATACTTAAGGTGATGGAACAGTGATGGAGGTTCCTGGCAGGAGGACAATTGAGCCAAATCATGAATAAGGAGCAGGGTTAGGCTGGTTCTCCAAAGAAGACATACAGGTGGCCAAAAGGCACATGAAACGATACCCAACATCACCAGTTATTAGAGAAACGCAAACCAGAAGTACCAAGAGATAACACCTCACACTGGTCAGAACGGCCATCATCAAAACTCTTAAAACAATAAATGCTGGAGAGGGTGTGAAGAAAAAGGAGCCCTCTGGCAGTGTTGGTGGGAACATAAATTGGTGCAGCCACTACGGAGAGCAACATGGAGGTTCCTTAAAAACACTAAAAAGAGAGCTACCATATGATCCTTGCAATCCCATTCCTGGGCATATATTCAAGTAAACCCATAAGTCAAAATGATACTCATCTTAGTTTTGATTGCAGCACAATTTACAATAGTGAGAACATGGAAGCCACCTAAATGTCCGTTGACAGAGGAATGGATAAAGAGGATGTGGTACACATATACAATGGACCATTACTCATCCAAAAATAAATGAAATAATGCTATTTACAGCAACATGGATGTGCCTAAAGATAGTCATACTGAATGAAGTAAGTCAGACAGAGAAAGACAAATATTATATGATATCATTTATGTATGGACTCTAAAAAATGTTACAAATACACTTATTTACAAAATAGAAATAGAGTTGAAGATGTAGAAAACAAACTTATGCTTACCAGCAAGGAAAGCAAGGGGTCAAGGGGAAGGGATAAATTGGGAGGTTGGGATTGACACATGAACACTACTATATATGAAACAGATAATTAACATTGGCCTACTGTATAGCCCAGGGAACTTTTAATACTTTGCAATGACCTATACAGAAAAAGAATCTTTAAAAGAGTGGCTATATGTGTATGTATGACTGACTCACTTTGCCGTACACCTGAAACTAACACAACATTGAAAACCAATCATACTTCAATAAAATTTGTAAAAGAATGAACAAATGGCAGAATGTTCAGGCAGAGAAATTAAATATAGCAAGTTTAGGTTCTTCTTTGAAAGAGTATCATGAAGAGATGGTCTCTCTCCCATCTCCACTTATACCTCCATTTCTTATGCCTTTGATTTCAGAAGAAATCAAATGGGCTATTTCAGAAGAGCACTTTTAACCTTATAATTTCTACACCCTGATTCAGTAGGCATTAACAGACACTATTCATGTTGACTGTCTATTTCCATCTTCCTTACTCAGTAAGTTGTTTATTTATGCAGAGACATCACTTGCTAGCACATTTATCCTCAATTCTTGAATACGGTGTGTTTCCTAGTCATTGTACCATAAATGTTTCTTTAAGATTCAATAAATTTTTATCACTTTATGTCTGAGCTCCTGTGATAGTTAATTTTATGCATCAATTTGATTAGCAAAGGGATGCCCAGATAACTGGTAAAATATCATTTCTCAGCACGTTTGTTAAGGTGTTTGTGGAAGAGATGAACATTTGAATCAGTAGACTAAGTATAGATGTTCACCTCATTAGTGGTGGGGGGTGTGGAATCACCCAGCCATTGAGGACCTAAATAGAATAAAATGGCAAAGGAGAAGTAAATTTGCTCTTTCTGCTTGAGAGGGGACATCCATCTCCTCTTGCCTTCAGACACTGATGCTCTTGGCTCTTGAGCCTCTGGACTCAGATGAGGATCATACTGCTTCTCAGGTCTTCAGACCCAAAGACAACACTGGCCTTCCTGGTTCTCCAGCTTGCAGAGGGTGGAGCATGCAATTTCTAAGCCTCCGTAATTATGTGAGCCAATTTCTATTATAAATCTCCTCTATATACCCTATTGGTTCTATTTATCTGGCAAAACCCAACTAATATAATCCCTAAACAATATTTGAGGTATCTCACTTATAAATACACAGTTCATAAACATAAAATTTTTTAAATGGTGTCACAAGAAAACTGGAAATTTAAAAAGTGAAAATTAAAAAAAATAAATAAATAAAAAGTGAAAATTAAGATTATATTGAAGCAGAATGAACAAATAGTATTTCAAAGACCATGTGCTGTGATGTACTTAGTCACTCAGTCCGAATCTTGTGACCCCATGGACTGTAGCCCACCAGGCTCCTCTGTCCCTGGGGATTCTCCAGGCAAGAAAACTGGAGTGGGTTGCCATGCCCTCCTCCAGGGTATCTTCCCAACCCAGGGATCAAACCCAGGTCTCCCACATTGCAGGTGGATTCTTTACCATCTGAGCCACCAGGGAAGCCCATGAATACTGGAGTGGGTAGCTTATTCCTTCTCCAGAGGATCTTCCCACCCCAAAATTGAACCTGGGTCTCCTGCATTACAGGTGGATTCATTACCAGCTGAGCTACAGGGAAGCCCTTCAAAGACCATGCATATGTGCATTTCCTTTAGGTAGACTGTGCTCTAATCTTTAGAAATTTTCATGCCCATAAAAAGTCAAATAATTGCTGTATATTTATTTAAAAGTATGTGTATTTTCTAGATGTTATGAATATGTGTCATGACAATATTTTAGGCAGATTTTGTTTTTAGCCCAGTGAACACAAGGCAGAGTTATGGAATGCCCAGTTGGAGGAGCTCAACAACACTGCTCTTTTCACTGAATCTCAGTAAGAGTAGCAGCTTGTGCTCTGACCCTATGGAAGGTGAATTAAGATGAAGGACAAAATGAGTACAGTTGGTGAGGTGCTAGATCTTCTGGGGGGAAAATAGAGAAAAAATAGGGAAAAAAGGAGAAACATGAATAAATAAAAATAAAGAAAACAGAGTAGAATAAAATATTTACATTTTTGGCTCCCTGGAATTGTTGTCTACAAATACCATCTCTGAAAAATTGTTATTCTCTGTTTGTTCAACGGCCATAGTTTCTTAGTTTCATAGAAAGTGTTGTTTACCTTGGTGACAAACACAGAGCTTTTCCTTTTCCCAAGTAACTCTTTTCTTTGAATGTTTTCACCCAGAATCTAATTTCCTATAACAATTCTTCAGGGAGATGATGGCACTCAAGTCAAAATTTTAAAAATCTTCCTAGGAGACATATGGCAAATTTATCACAGATATTTATAATTTTCCCTCCTGAAACCAAGTTAAATTTTAAAAATAAAATAAAAATTATATAATCTCATATCAGCAAAAGAAAAGAGCAGATTTTAGTAGAAAAGAAATTTTCAAAATTTTAGCAAGAAGGAAAGCCTCATCAATTAATGAGCCTAAGCTGATTTCCCGTGTGTGTACTAAGTCGTTTCTGTCATATCAGACTCTTTGTGACCCAGTGGACTGTAGCCCATGAAGTTCCTCTGTCCACGGGATTCTCCAGGCAAGACTACTGGACTGGGTTGCCATGTCCTTCTTCAGGGAATCTTCCCAACCCCGGAATCAAACCCACATCTTTTCTATCTCCTGTACTGGCAAGTGGCTTCCTTACCACTAGCACCACCTGTGAAGCTCAAGCTAATCTTAATGTGATCCAAATCTCTCTGCAAGGTGGAGAGCCTGTCAGTTGTGGCTTCATATGCAAGACGCAAATGAAGGATGGTGTGAAGAACATTTAGCATCTCAAACTAGATCACATTTTACTAAGCAAAAGTAATATACCTAGGTGATCATACTTTCCGAGGAATAAAAGAAAGGCTTGCTTTCCAAAGAAATGAAAGAAAATGTCACAAAGCAACTACAGTACCTAGTTGAACCCCACAACAAAGCTTTCCTATTCACAGGAGTGATCATTAACAGAGTGCCTAGTTCTCTTTGATGATGGCCCTTGTTCACCTTCACTGAGTTGCTGGTTACAATATTTTATGGCCGTGTTTAAAAATATTGTCCGTTAAGAATGGCACCTGCCATATCAGTAAACACAGGATGTCTCTGCCGTCAGTCACTACAGACCCCGCCAAAGGTGAGCCCTGAGGCTGTTCAGGATGGAAGCAGGATGCCGGTCATCAAGTCCTCAGTCACTACAATAGCCCCCAAGATGGTGCCCCTTGAGGGGACTCAGGATGAGAAAGCTCTGGATATTGGCCAGGACAGCTGAGATGCGTTTCAAAGAAATGGTATCAGTATGCCCAGACTTTTGTAGCTTTCCCTACGTAGAAAAATGCTAACTACTTTACATTGAGATGTCTGGTTCTTAATAAACTGTACTCTTCTGATGTTCTGACTATGGTTTGTGTTTTGTTACAGAACTCCTGTATATCCTGGCTCCTCCCTTACCTCTTCAGAGAGATCCCTCAGAGCAATGTAAGTGTCCTGTCTCCCAGGTTTCATGTCCTCAGATAGTCCCCCAAGTAAAACAGAACCCTCAACTTTAGGTTGTGCGTTGTTTTCAGTCAACAATAAAGATAGGTAAACAGAGTTAGTCATACCTTCAAGGAGCGCCTGAAGTAGGGAAAAACGAGTCTTAGATGAACAAGAAATTTCTAGTGACGTGATTTATGAAAAGGTACAGAAGCGAAAATAAAAGAGAAAAACAAGTGGTAAATGGAACCTCTCGGACAAACAAAATGCACAAGAAATCAGATATAATCGTAATATACTGCTTAGAAATGTGGTGAACATAATTAACATAGAATTACATAAGTCCAAGTATATAGATCTATATTGATATAGTGTGTGTGGATATATATATATAGTGGGTATATATAGTGGATGTATGTGTTTCAATTGCTTCAGTTACAAAGGAGAATAGACCCTGGACAATATAATCTTTTAAGTAGATAATTTGTCATTTATCAAGTCAAAAGTTCATAAATTAAATTGTAGTAGTAAATCAACCTTTTTATGCAGTTAAGACAAGACTAACAAAGAAGGCTCCTCTGCAGTCCATGGGGTTGCGAAGAGTCAGACATGACTGAGCGACTTCACTTTCACTTTTCACTTTCATGCATTGAAGAAGGCAATGGCACCCCACTCCAGCGTTCTTGCTTGGAGAATCCCAAGGACAGAGGACCTGGTAGGCTGCTGTCTACGGAGTCGCACAGAGTCGTACATGACTGAAGTGACTTAGCAGCAGCAACAAAGAAGGCTTATGTGTGTGGGGTGTGGCAATGAGGCTTATGTGTGCATTTGAAAGGAGATTTCCCAAATTAATTGGAGATACATTGACAATATTTCACTGCTTTTGACATGCAAAAATAATAATTTCCTATAATTCAACCTTTTAATTTTTTACATGAATTAATCAGATCTAAATCCAGCCTTCTAATGATAAAGAATCATAACATTGCCTTCAATTTCTATAAAATAGATAATGATGGGAGAATTTAAAAGATACATCTTTTAGTTCATGGTAATCTGTGGATCCAAGTTGGACTTCATTCACAGATCTTCCTTCATGGGCTATCAAAGATCTTCCTTATATAATTAAACTAGTTTGGATGCTTTGATGACTCAAGGCATTATTAATGTATCACAGTAAGGAAATTATGTTCAGATAAGAAGGAAAATGAATTCTGCCCCTCCTGGGGCTGTATGGTCCAGTATGAAACCCCAGTGGGGGAGTTGGAGAATAGAGAGAAATAGAAATAAATAAACATGCAACAGCCAAGAAAGCTTTTCCTGTTTTTGAAAACCAAGTCTCCAGTTGAAGTCCCGTATGGAACAATGTCCAACATGATGCAAATTACATAGCAAAGGAAAGAATTTGTGAGATAGGTGATGAGATCATACTGCCACTTGTTCCTGGCATTCGCGATATCAAGAAGCATTTGTCTGCCCTCTTAGGGACACAGGAGCCTGATGAAGACCTCACTTAGCTGACAGAGACCTGGAGTAGGTCTGCATGGGCTCTGCCATCAGCAGCGGTGGTTTTCATGTCATCTCAAAAGATGAACAAATGCATTCATCTCAGCTGATGCCAGCATAGAGACCACTCAAGCCAACATCTAGTGCCAAAGACCAGCCAAATAGACAGTACTAGGACTACCTACTCTTGCCTTGTTACCAGGAAGGATGGCCAGATTTTCCCTGCTTCTGCTTGATTATGAAAAAATATAAAAATCGAGTTGGACTCAGAATGAACTGGAATTTCACTGAAGGAAACTTTTGAAAGTAGATAAAATCAAGATAAAATTAAGGAATACATCTAAATTTATTTTCTATTAAGTAGGCTGGGGACTTATAAGGAAGATTAAATGACTTCTAGAAAATAAGCAAAATAAATAAATTGACTTTGTATATCAGATTTGCGTGATTAAATTTTTTACCTTGGCTACATTATGATTTGTATAAGTTCAAGTTAAAGATTTTAAACAAAGGACTTTTTCTCTAAGCTTATAATACTTAAAAGATCACAAGGATAAGAGAAAGGAAGGTCTCAATTTCTCTTTTCTCTCCCCTTTGTTATTAATCTGTAGTTTATGAGTCAAGCACATGAAATGTCTCAAGTTTAAGACATAATCATAAAAAAAGTAGAAAGTTCTTCTTTGTATGTGGTCAAAAGTTTAACCAGTCAAAGCAGATAAATTGACATTTGGAACATAAACTAAATTTCGCTGTTATCCCAGGACACCACCTTGAATCTTTGAAGAGGCAGAAACTAAGTTTGCATATCAGCCCTTCTTCTTCAGCTCAGCTGCTTCAGTCATGTCCGACTCTCTGTGACCCTATGAAAGGTGACCGATCAGGCTCCTCTGTCCATGGGATTCTCCAAGCAAGATTACTGGAGTGGGTTGCCATGCCCTTCTCCAGGGGATCTTCTCAACCCCGGGATCAAACCCAGATCTCTTACGTCTCCTTCATATGGAACATATTAATATGCTTGGGTTTAATCCCTGGGTTAGGAAGATCCTCTGGAAAAGGGAATGGCTACCTACTCCAATATTCTTGCCTGGAAAATCTCATGGACAGAGGAGCCTGGAGAATTACAGTCCATGGGGTCACAAAGAGTTGGACATGAATGAGCAACTAACATAAACAATTATCACTAACCAAACCTAGGAGGATCATCTGCTCATCCCAACCTCATCTTGAATCTAATGGTTATTTCACTTTATTGTAAAAGCCTCCTACACAAAGTTTATCATTTTCCCTCAGTGATGTGAGACCTGTTTTTCTACAAAAGCACAAAAGACAACACCTAACAAAATTGTACCAGTGAATCTTAGAGTCTGCTATGCAATGCAGGAAATAATCCTAGAAACAAAAGCTGGATTTACATTAAAAAATGTCCACATAGTTCAAGTAAACACAAAGATTACCTTATGTATTATACTAACATAACCAAAATAAACTATCAGGACAAAATCATCTACTTAAATATTAGTGACCTGCCTATGAATAACAACGACTGCCCTGCACTTGTTAGGAAAAGGGTCTTGAGGAACTCAAAAGTAACTGGAAAGGGGGTCAAAATTTAGATAAGAGCTTATCTCTGCAGCCATTTTTCCTGCTTTAGGAGCACAACCACGCACCTGACATACTTATAACTCAGCTGCTAAAATGCTGTGTAGTGACGTCCAGTGAGATTCTCTCCTGAGACAGTTAAGAGCTAATCTGCCATAAAATCCATTCCTATATTTTATCATCCATTAGATGATGGGGATAGAATTTGACCTAAGATTACCGTTCGAGTTAAGACTTGTAAAAACAGAAGGGGAGGTGCAAATGTCTCCACAAGCTATTAGAACCATATTGATATGATTATGGGATTCAAACATTGCCATAGAGGAATTCATTAGATGTTTGCTATTCCTTAACTTGTAATTACTGCAGTACAGAGTATGCAAGGCAAGAAATAGAGCTCAATATTATATTGTCTTTGGGAAAGAATTCATGAAGGGAATGCCTATACAAATGTTTCAAGTAATAATAAAAAAGAATAAACTGAAAAGAGTTGAAAGTAGTTATTTGCAAAGACACACATAGAATAGTTCTGCCATTTACTAAACATCCAATTAGGAATCAAGAATCACTCAAACATACGGAATTCCCTGGCGGTGCTGTGGTTAGGACTCAGAGCTTTCTCTGCCCGAGTCCAGTCCTGGCCAGGGAACTAAGATCCTGCAAGCAGATCAGCAAGGTCAAAAATAGGAAAAAAACGTCATTCCAACATATTTCAATATAATTGACATTTTGTTGAAAACTTAGCTAATTAAAAGCTGCACATAGGCAAAAGCAAAAAGTTTGTACAAGCTCGTAAGAACTAGTTAAGGCCGTGTTTTCGATTAATATCAATTATTCCCGAAGCAACAAAATACTAACAAGCTAAAAGATAACCAATACGTGCATAATTATTTTCCTACATGGATTATTTTCACTTCTGCTTTTACCATGAAATTCTAAAAAATCTTCAAAATGCTCATATCTGTGTTCATAGTCCTTCAGATGGCATTCAAAAACTAAAATAAGAAGACCATGGTTCTGACACTCAGTTGCCTGAAAGAGTATGATATTAGCAATGACCAACATATTTCATTTATCTAGAACTGAACTTAAGGTACAAAATTTTCTTATTCTGCCTTAAACCCATTATCAGAAAGAATCTGTCTATAAACCAAATTCTGATCACATAGTCAGTAGGGGCTGGAGGCCAATAATTCTTCTATAAATCAAAACTATATGAATTCTGTTTTGCTACTTATTTTCTTTACAGCTTTGAAATCTGATTTTAAAAACATAGAAACGGAGTCCATAAGACCGTTCTATACATCAGTGTCTCCCGTGCTGTCTCGTACACCGGGTTATTGTTACCATCTTTCTAAATTCCATATATATGCGTTAGTATACTGTATTTATGTTTTTCCTTCTGGCTTACTTCACTCTGTATAATAGGCTCCAGTTTCATCTACCTCATTAGAACTGATTCAAATGTATTTTTTTTTTAATGGCTGAGTAATACTCCATTGTGTATATGTACCACAGCTTTCTTATCCATTCATCTGCTGATGGACATCTAGGTTGCTTCCATGTCTTGGCTCTGTGGGAGAGGGAGAGGGTGGGAAGATTTGGGAGAATGGCAATGAAACATGTAAAATATCATGTAGGAAACGAGCTGCCAGTCTAGGTTCGATGCACGATGCTGGATGCTTGGGGCTGGTGCACTGGGACGGCCCAGAGGGATGGTATGGGGAGGGAGGAGGGAGGAGGGTTCGGGATGGGGAACACATGTATACCTGTGGTGGATTCATTTTGATATTTGGCAAAACTAATACAATTATGTAAAGTTTAAAAATAAAATAAAATTAAAAAAAAAAACATAGAAACAAAATATCATTCAACATGACTGACTCTAGATTCATATCTTAACTTTTAAAGTGGATATTATTCACCCATAGACTCACAAGTCTAGTACTTTTATGGCTTCCCAATAAGAAAATAGAAGCCCCTCCGTGGCTCAGAAGGTAAAGAGTCTGCCTGCAATGCAGGAGACCTGGGTTCGATCCCTGGGTCGGGAAGATCCCCTGGAGTAGGAAATCGCAACGCACTCCAGTAATCTTGCATGGAAAATCCCATGGATGGAGGAGCCTAACAGGTACAGTCCATGGGGTTGCAAAGAGTTGGACACGACTGAGCGACTTCACTTTCACTTTCAATAAGAAAATAGGAAGAACTTTCCATTTTGAGTCACTTGAAATGAAGTTTTTAATCGTCCAACTGATTAAATGGTTTTCTCTCCTGACGCAAATCTCATCCCACATAGGACATTAAACATTTTTTTTCCCTGATAGAAATATCTTCTCTCCCAGGGAATAATTTTGGTAACCTGTTTTTATTCACTCTATGTTCCTACAAGAATGGGATTATTTGAACTCGTTTTATATATTTGCAAGATTTAATATAACCATCATACACACAGGTATCAGATCGTATCTTGCTTTTTCTTGCAGTCTGTTTTCAAGTGATCAATCATGTAACTTACAGAATAAATTTCAATTTGTATCAGTAACAAAAGAGGTTAAATCCTGTCAGCTATATAAAATCAATGAGGTTAACTAGGTCATAAAAAAATAAATGCTGAAGTGCACATTTCTCCGTACTCTTTCCTACCAGGGGCACTCTTTCTTGCTTTGCCTACTTTACTTCAGAAAATAAGTTATAAGTAATTTTGAAAGAAGCAAAAAAAAAAAAAAACCCAGAAAACTTGAAGCCGAACCTGGCCTCTGCACACCAATACAGAAATCTGAGACAGAGTTTTGAGTGAAGTAGAAAAAGAATAGTTTATTGCTTTGCTAGGCAAAGGCGTACACTGTGGGCTTATGCCTTCAATATCTTGTGTCCTGACCTGGACGAGTTTTATAGTAATGGTTGAATGAAGGTGTGATCAGCTGGTGGACATGCTTCTGATGGGCTGGTGGAGGGGTAAGTGGGAGTCAGCATCAACAACCTTCACGTCCAAATGGTCTGGGTCTAGTGCTTGTGGGCAACATGTCATTAATTTTTCCCACCTGGTGAGGGTTTCCTATCTTCAAAAAGTTCAAAGATATTGTTATGTGTATCCCTTGAAGGGGAACAGGACCCTGGTCCAAGGCTGTACTATCTTTTCTTGACTGCTCCTCCATTGTCTCTTCATCCCTTCCCTTGCCTAATTAGCAACTGTTTGAAACTTCCCATCCTAAAGGAAATCAGTCCTGAATATCCACTGGAAGGACTGATGCTGAAGCTGAAACTCCAATACTTTGGCCACCTAATGCAAAGAACTGACTCATTGGAAAAGACCCTGACCCTGGGAAAGATTGAAGGCAGGAGGAGAAGGGGACGACAGAGGATGAGATGGTTGGATGGCATCACCCACTCAATGGACATGAGTTTGAGCAAGCTCCGGGAGTTGGTGATGGACAGGGAAGCCTGGGTGCTGCAGTCCATGGGGTTGCAATGAGTCAGACACAACTGAGCAACTGAACTGAACGGAACTTGCCCATTGGAACTCAGGGAAGGTCATGGAGGCTGAACGAAGCCTATTTCCTGTAATGAAGAGATGTCAGACACAGAAAGACTTCTGTGCCCTGGAGCACCACAGGGTCCAGCTCCTTATTAAGCTCCACTGTCACTTGTAGAGTTGGCAGACACAGCAAAATGAGCTAAGTGGCAACACAATTGTATGAAAGGCAATGGAAATGCCTTTATTGGCATTCCCACACACTTAGTAAAAGAAAGAAAAATAAAAGCTGACAGGATCCTTACATTTTCCCATAATTAATTTTGTACTCCAATTTCTATTCTCTGCAGAGCTCAAATAGTTCCAAATTAAGTGTAGAGGTAAACAGTTCTTTGAATACTAAATGGTCATTAAGGACATTACAGTATTTGATCTCACTCTCATGCCATGAATGACTTGGAATTATAGAATTTTACAGTTGAATGTTACAGAAGAGTCATCTACTGTACGGAGGGAGCAAGTGACTGATCTTCGAGGCCAGCAAGAGCTTGACATCTAAATAATCCATAACTTTGAGCAAGAATTCTCTGTAAAACATTGATTATTCAATCAAATAGCACTTATATCATATTGCATTTTTTCTCATGTCTAGCGCTACTCTGTCCTTCTATTATTTTTTCCTCTCAAATACTAACGTGGCCACAGTTGCCCATGGAATAGGCTCATGGCCTTTCTTTTTCCCAGCTGCTTGTATAGTTAGCTATGTTGATGTGCAGTTCTGTGTTGTAATTCTAGCCAATGGGTGAGAAACTGGGGTTGACAGAGGAGGATGGAGGGGAGGAATAGTTAGAGAGTTTGAGATGAACGTGTATACCATGTATTTAAAGTGGATAACCCACAAGGATCGACTGTATAGAACAGGAAACACTGCTCAGTGTCCTGGCAGCCTGGATGCGAGAGGAGTTTGGGGGATAATGGATGCATGTACATGTACGGCTGAGTCCCTTCACTGTTCATCGGAAACTATCACAACAATTTTAATCGGCTATCTAGCTCATTTGGTGAAGAATCTGCCTGCAATGCGGGAGACATGGGTTTGATCCCCGGGTCAGGAAGATCTCCTGGAGAAGGAAATGGCAACTCATCCCAGTAATCTTGTCTGGGAAATCCCATGGACAGAGGAGCCTGGTAGGCTACAGTCCATGGGGTCCCAAGAGTCGGAGGTGACTTAGCAACTAAACTATCATGCTGCTGCTGCTAAGTCACTTCAGTTGTGTCTGACTCTGTGCGACCCCAAAGACAGCAGCCCACCAGGCTCCCCCGTCCCTGGGATTCTCCAGGCAAGAACACTGGAGGGGGTTGCCATTTCCTTCTCCAATGCATGAAAGTGAAAAGTGAAAGCGAAGTCACTCAGTCGTGTCAGACTCCTAGCGACCCCATGGACTGCAGCCTACCAGGCTCCTCCGTCCATGGGATTTTCCAGGCAAGAGTACTGGAGTGGGTGCCATTGCCTTCTCCAAACTATCATACTGCAATACAAAATAAAAAAGTTTAGAAGAGAGCTGCCCTAGGGAGTCACATCCAACTTCCTCCAGAGTTTGCATGAACCAGGAATAATTATGTTGTACTTCTGTGGTTCATTGATTAAATTAATACTGCAGCACGGCTTGGACCATCCTGACCAGTCCATCACACAGTCTCACCTCTGGCCTTCTACTTCCTGAGGCTGGTCTTCTGCACTCTTTACCATCAAACTGTTCGCTAGTGTAGGTCTCCTTACTGTTTTCAATGTGTAGGCAACATGTTACATACTTTGGATATGTAATAAACGTGCGAGTAAACTCAGATGAAAACATAACATTGTGGGTAACCCAATATCGTTCTCTCCTCCCCTTGATGGAACCCTGGTCACAATAAGCATCATCTAACTTTACAGAAGATGTACCCCCTAAACTTTATCTGATGTGTCTGTTAGTTCTGTACACTCTCTCTATGGCGTTCATGTGCCCTGTAGACTGAGAAGAGTTTCCCAGGTGGTGCTAGTGGTAAAGAACCCACCTGCCAATGAAGGAGACCTAGGAGACCTAGGTTTGATCCCTGGGTTGGGAAGACCCCCTAGAGGAGGGAACAGCAACTCACTCCGGTATTCTTGCCTGGAGAATTCCAAAGACAGAGGAGCCTGGCGAGCTACAGTCTCAAAGAGTATCAGGCACGACTGATGTGACTTAGCATGCACGCATGCAGAGTGAGAAAGAGCTTTACTATAAGATCATTGTAAGTCTAAGGTCATTTCATGTCTGAGGTCATTTCGATTAAAAAAATTAACCTGTGTTCATATTTGTACTGAAGAAATTGTTTTTCCTAATTTTCAAATCTCTACAGCCTCCCACTTTGCATTCCCACCGTCATAAAGCTGCTAACACTCCTCTAATTTTGATTTGTTTAAAGGAAGAAAGGGGTGAAGAGTTCAAGCCGTCATTTTTATATGCCACAAATAAAATAACTCTGCTTCTTTTGCGGCACATGCAAAAGTACGAAAAGCCTCTCGGATTCCTGACAGAGCTGTCATTGTTTACCACGAGTACTGTCATAGCTGTGTGCCTTGTCATTCTATACAGCGGGGCATGGGCTGGCATCCTGCCCGATGCCGAGCTGCAGATGGGAAGCCTCTTGTCGCACTTCCCAGGGCAATTCCTGGGCAAAGTGTGCTCCCTAGTGTTAGCAGAGGCTTAATGGCTGGAGGGTTCCCGCTGGCCACACAGAGAGGAGGGGGGTGTCCTTTCTCAGCCCTCTCCAGGTACACTTTGTGTGCTCGTCAGGCTGTCCTTCTAGCCAGTCATGCTGCAGATGTGACATTCCACTGCAGCAAAAGATACAAGCAGAATTTGTACATACCTGCCAGAAATCATCTGAATGCTAGACGTTCTGGTGATTTTCAAGTAGGTTGACACCTTTGTGGAAGACACTTTTGAATTATTACATTTATGACCCCCAGATACAATTTACTTTCCTCCTTCCTTACCTGCTTGAAAACTGCATCCCAGTGTGGAAGTAAGAAACAAACAAACAAAAAATTGTCTTTTCTGTTTATAGTTTTGTATAAAATCAATGTTTCTCTTTTGTTGAATTGCAAATTTAGGTAAACAATTTATGTTACCTGAAAATGAAAGAGACGATAATTGATTCAAAGAAATGAGTCACTAAGAGGCAAAATTAAATTATCCTTCTCACTATTTTTCTAATTAAAAGCTATTCAATTTAAAACATTTTCATCAAAAGGTTTATTTTGCTGGAAAAATTGCAGATTATAGCTCCTAGAAATAAAATTTTAATTTATTTTTCTTTAGTGAAAAAAAAGCCTACCTTAAAGTTTTGAATTGTATTCAATATTATTTTTAACAAAGGTGCTGGAGTTATTTATTTTTCCATCTACCTGTATATATGCATTTTGCTTAGGGAGTTGTTTGATGATGTAGATCCCACTTAACACCTCAAAATTTACTTCTACACTTCAACCTTATGTTGTAAAAAACACAAATTAGGTATTTTAGAATCCTAATTTAAATTAGATTTTTAAAAAATAAAGCCAAAACAAAAATAAAACTAAAACAACCTTAATAAATAGGCTAAAGATTTTTTTTTAAGTTATAGACACTAGATTGTAATGCATTTTAATGATTTGATTGTCATCTTTTTAAAAGTTGGGGTAATAAGTGTCACTATTCTTCAAGGTTATTTAGTAAATATGTTTCTCCCAGGACATGAATTATAACTTCATTTTGGATTCATAAAAGAAGTTGTGATGACAAAAACTGATATATGAAAGTTAGAAACATCTTCACTGTTAAAAGACAAAGACAGTCTGTGCCAGGTTACATAAATGTTTCCTAGGCATCTGATATAATAATTCCCACTAACCTCCCCCAAAACTGAAAATATTAAACATCAAGAATACTCTAATATTTTACAGAATCATGTGTTAAAAATTATAGAAATAGGGAAAACATTGAAACAATAAATTCCACTGGCTCCCTATGACTAATTCAACTTTATTCAAGGACCCTGGAAAAAAGACATGGTCAAATAAATATATATGGAATTTCCTACATTTAAGACTGCAAAAATTACTATTATTTACTTGTTAAATATTAGAACGGGCTATGACAGGAATGCCTACAATTTCTATCTTTAGCTTTTAGAGTGATTTATGTCTTTATTTATATAGGTTGTCCAGTTTTCAGAGTTTGCAATACCCTCTGCATACGTGTTAAATAACCTGTACATGATATTGTGCCATACAACCTGTACACAAACCTGTGTTTATCACAGTACGACAGGGGTGAGTATGTATTAGATAAAATAATCTAATATTATTTTAGGATCAATAAAATTACCACGATGCTTTAGAATCTATCAAAATGAAGCCATTTTTGCATGTAGAACTTTGTTAGATGTTTATCTGTGTACAAGTTACTGATTTAAGCTTACTTTCATCCATAGTTCTCAGTTCTAGGGATCTGTCATTTGTGAGCTCAAACTTAAAATAAGAGGAACTTATAAAAAATACTTCAGTGAATACAATGTCTGACCATTTCAAAATGAAGCCAAATATATTATTTGCATCCAGTGTCTGGCCCCTGCCTCTCCCCATACTCCACAAATTTGCATTAGTGAGTTCACAATGGATGGTGAGAATACTTAAAATTCATATTTATAGAATTAATCCTTTTTTCCTAAATGTGTACTTCTTTTATAATCATATATACCTACCTGAGTTTTTTTGTTATCTTTTTCAGGGAGAGGGAAGATGGAGGGGCTAGATGAGGCTAGGGGACAAAGAGGTGTAAACTATATTAGGTATAAAGTAATCTATGAGGATATATTGTGTAACATGAGAGAGATAGTATTTTACAATAACTATAAATGGAGTACATAACCTTTAAATACTGTGAATCATTATATTGAACACCTGTAACATAAAATATTGTGCATCAACTGTACTTCAATAAATATGGACATAGATTAAAAAATTAGTAAAACCAAAAAAGAAAAAAAAAGTCAATAGAATGTGGTAGGTTGAGGGGCTTGAGGGGATAAATACATGACAACCTTGTTTCTCAATTAGAGATAATACCAGGAGTTGGATGGAGATTAAACATTCCCCTTGTTACCTGAAAACATCTGTATTGGAGAAGGTGAATTTTCTAATACTCACTCAAACATGGGGTGCTCTCCTCCGATCTGACATGGTAGAAAAGCAGTGAATGAGTGCCCTCTGAATGAAGGACCATACCAAAGCGATGAAGACAGGGTGCTGCTCAACCAGGGAGGAAAACCTTGCCTCTAACTCATCAATGAGATATTTATATCACATCTCTCCCAAGACAAGAAGGAAAACGAGGAGCAGCAGAAGGAAGCCAGAGATGCTATTGCTATTATAAAATCCCCCTCCTCACTACAGGAAAGAAGCCTGGCTTCTCTCCATCCTGAAAAACAAGAACTATCATTCCCAAGCTGAAATCTGAAATAACTTGGATTTCTTGAACCTCCTGAGTCTTTTAAAGCTGGCCGCAAGCTTTTTTCCTTGTAAAAAAATTCCATAAATATTCTTGGAAATTATTTCAAATCCATAACAAACAAATCCAGAGATAACTTCTCCTTGCCAAACATACTGTTCTGAGGCAAATTAATCACTTGAATATCAGTTTTTTTGGATCGATGTGTGTTAGCCACGCAGTTGTATCCAATTCTTTGGGACCCCATGGACTGTAGCCTGCCAGGCTCTTCTGTCAATGGAAATCTCTAGGCAAGAATACTGGAGTGGGTTGTCATTTCCTCCTCCAGGGGATCCTCCCGACCTAGAGATTGAACCCTGTTCTCCTATATTGCAGGCAGATTCTTAACTGTCTGAGCCGCCAGGGAAGCCCCATTGGATCTGATAATTTCACTAAATACCAGGAAAACTCAAATGACATATTGTGAGAGTCAAACATTTTTTTTTCTTTGTTTTTTTTTTTTTTTTTTGCTTTTCAACTCTATTTTTAAAAATATGCAGTATTTGATATTTAGGTTAATATTTTCCCAAGAAATGTAATGAAACTATTATTTTCATTTGCATAAAGTATCTAGAATCCCATATGAAAACATTGTGTGGTTTCCTTTTTTACAATCTAATATTTCAAATGCATTACAATTTAGCTGTAGATATCAAATAACATGAAAATCTGCATAGTAACATCAAAATTCTGTCTGCATTTTCATTTTACATTCACGTGATACCATGAAAGACTTTTGTCAAGAGTGAGGTTGAAACTGTTTAAATATTTCCTGTTTGGGAAAGAGAGCTCTTGAAATTAGACAATAGTCTATGCTTACTGACATCGATCAATTAGCTGCAGCTGTAAGGAAAAGACAGGGTGTGGATCATGAGCAAGGCTAAACGTGTCACTTTCCAAATTTAAAATGATACAAAACCAGGAGGAATAAGCAATATAACAGTTGATGACAAGATTCAGATTCAGGTTGTCTCAAAAGACTGGAATGCTGGATGAACACCAAGAATATGAAATCTGATCAGATGAATCTCAAGCCATGCCTTGGGTTTAAAATAAGAGAAAAATAAATGCAAAGTAGTGGAGAGTGCAGACAGTAGTTCATGGTTATCAGATCTGACTTGGCCATGACTCAACAATCACCAGCAGAGCCAAGAGGCCAGTGAAAACAAAAGCATATGCTGCGTTAGAAGAAGCTGAGCATACAGAACTGTGGGTAGCATTGACTTCACTGGAATGCTACGTATACATATCTGAAATACTAGGCTTCATATGTGAAAAGGAAATTGATGAGCAAAAATAGAATTTTTATGGTAAAACAACTAAAAGCATTAGATTGTTAACTTGGAAAAAAAGACTAATTTTGAAGACAAAAAGCACGATGACTAATTTCAAGTGGTTAATGGCTTCTCTGCAGAAGCATAAAGAGCTACCTTTGTTCCAATACTTCATAGAACGGGACTGAAAATTAATAACCAAGCTAGAGAATACATTTCAGTACTTTGTTGTTGCTGCTGTTTAGTCCTGAGTCATGTCGGACTCTTTTGCAACCCAATGGACTGACAGTAGCCCACCAGACTCCTCTGTCCATGAGATTTCCCAGGCAAGAATACCTCCTGGAGGGGATTGCCGTTTCCTTCTCCAGGAGATCTTCCTGACCCAGGGATCCAGTCTGTCTCCTACATTGCAGGCAGATTCCTTACCACTGAGCCATGAGGGAAGCCCCATTTCAGTACTTATTACATAGTAAATACACAATTGAAATGTTGAATGAGTTAATGACCAAAGAATTTTATCATACTTTTGTCTATGAAACAATGAAACAGGCTACCTAATAAGATAGTTTTCATTCAAAGAGGGCCCTCAAGTACAAGATAATTAATGTTTCAAATTTTGTCAATTTGGTCAATGAGTTATTGTCATGCCTTTCCATACTTCCTCTAATTCTATTCATTTCTATAATCATTTCATTTTTCATGATAAAATAACTCTATATAAATCCATGTTGGTTTCCATTTCTTGAAGAATCTTAGGAGACATGCTTAAAATGGAGAAAATAAGTAATTCTCCAAAAAGTTTCTTAGTGACAATAATTTTACAATAGCCATGAATAACTAGTTGGAAATCTAGTCATCTTTATCATAAATATTCACAGGCAAGAGAACAAGATGTGCCCCGATCATTTATGCCTCTGCAATGGGAGAATATATTTCATGTGGAAGGTTCCTGGTTTTGTGTGTATGACTGTCTGTAAGGGAGACATTATTAAAATGTCTGACCAGTGTTACTCTCAGCTCATCAGTACAGTTCACCAAAGTCTCACTGGTTGTGTATCTCAAAAATTTGACTTCTCTTTTCGTGGTCTAATGTTCTTAGACTTGCCTGGTAGCTCAAATGATTAAGAATCCACCTGCAATGCAGGAGACCCGAGTTCCATCCCTGGGTCAGGAAGATCCCCTAGAGAAGGGAATGGTAATGCAGTCCAGTATTCTTGCCTTGAGAATCCTATGGACAGAGGAGCCTGATGGGCTGCAGTCTGTAGGGTCACAGAGGGTCGGACATGACTGAAGCAATTCAGTATGCAGTGTTCTTGTAGTACAGAAGTTATGAGACCAATTATCCACTTCTCTCTCCATGGAGGGATTAATTCTCTCCACTTTTGCTTAAAAATACATGTATACCTGTGGCGGACTCATTTCTATATTTGGCAAAACTAATACAATTTTGTAAAGTTTAAAAATAAAATAAAAATTAAAAAAAAATAAAGAAGTGAAAAAAAAAATACACACAGATATCAGCAAGTAAACAAGAGGTTAAAGTTAGAAAGACAAAGAATATGTGTATAAATCTGGGGTAAAATTCTTTACATTTTTTCACTAACAGTCAACTATGCATAATGGATTAGACTATCTATGCCATGGTCCTAATTGGCTGTTAAAATGGCTTAGACCATTGATTTCAGTTTGTGCTAAGTTTGATTTTTTTTTTTTTTTTTGGACTTCTTGAAATTGCCCAAGGTGAAAAGGGCTCAGGTATACATAATTTATGAATTGATTATCATATTATCCAGATAAACGGATCTGGCCTCCAGGCTATTTGGGTGTTACCATATCAAGTACACCTCATTTAAATTCATCAACTTTCTCTCTCTAGGTGCATGGTTTGCCATGCTGCATGAAACACTTTAAAGTAAATAAAAATCATGAAATAAAGGAAGTAAAGTGAAAAAATCAGAATATGCAAAATTTCATGTTGAAATAATTTTGCTTCACTTTTTGTATTATAAAAACAAACATTTTTGATAAGTGATTAAAATATATTGATGCCCTCTCTAAAATTAAAGTAATTATAAGAATAATGATTATTTTAATCTGATCGGTGTTTTCCTATGTAAAAATAAGAAATAACACAAAAGAGACGATATATTTACAGTGAGAAATAGACATAAAATTAACACTAAAATTTTTTGCTTTGGGGAAGATTCAGTATGAAATGAAATCTAATCCCAACTGGGGGAGAGAGAAGAATCACTTTTTATCTCTTCCCAACTTTTTCCTGAGACAGTGCTTATGCAAATATTTTGTTGGACTCTCCTGAATGTCAAAAGAAAACTCTTGGAAATAGGAAGTAGTTATATTGTTACATGCTTCTGTAGGCTGACATCAGCAAGTGCTTTTTAAAGTACAGAAAAGCAGCATTAATAGTCCAACTCATTCACATGTTGGTCTCTAGAATGTCTGTTGGGAGAGTCTAAGATCATCTGAAAAATCTGTAAAGAAGGGAAAATAAACAAACAGATAAAAAACAAAACTAAACCAAAAAAAGCAAGGCTCTGTAAAAAAAAACAGGATTTTGTAATGGCACATGAATCCATCATTGCTACAATGAATGACTGATGAAAGAATTTTGATTTACCTAAAGATTTCACGTTCCCCTCATTTTTAATCATTTTTTTGGTTGATCTCATCATTCTATTCATGAAATTAACATCTAAAGTCTATGTAATGCAAAGTCCATTAATATCAGGAAAGGAAAATTATGGCTATGAGGTCTAGGTGGAGGACTTTTTAGGAGAGAAGCATATATTTACACGAGGATTTCATAAAAAATGTAATCACCTGTGCTATTTTTTGTATTAAAGTGGTCTCTCTGTGGCTGTCATCTATAGGTAGTAATTACCCACCTTCCTCCTTTCTAAATGAACCCTATTTTTGTTCTAAATGACAGTATGTCTGGTCAACATGACACATCTCCTTCCAGACTTGCTTAGGGCTAAGGATAATTATGTGACCCAGTTTGGGCCAGAGGGATGTAAGTGCAACTTAGGGGTTACTGTAACATAATGCTTGTTGAGTAAAACTAAATCAGTGGATATATGCCTTTAGTTATTTGTCCTATTCCTTTTTTTTTTTTTTTTCCTGTAATGCCAACAGAAAACGAGATGAGGTGGCCATGTGGCAAAGATGAAGACAAAATAGCCATAAATATCCATAGAGGAGATTCCAGAGGTGGAAATGAGAAGACCCCTCAGCCCCTCAGTTAACCTCCACGTGAGTGTTCCTTGTATGTCTTGGTATCCATTGAGGTGGCGAAAACCACTGTCTCATTAAGCCATGCTCCCTGAAGATTTTAGATTTTCTGAACAACAATAATTAGGCTATTTTAATAATTTTTCTTTCGATATGAATACAGTTCTTAGATAATTTGAGCCTTGGGAAGAATAATGTGTTTCAGGTGGTGAGACCTCTCAGTAAAGAATTGTGAAGAAGTGCTGTAAAATAATACTACTGCTTCGGAAATAATAAAATTTGACTTGGAGATGTATATGAAACATAGAGAAATTTATAGTTGCTGCCTAGAAGTGTTCAAAGTGTGAAGATTATTGGAGAACATACTAAATATCATGATGAACCCAAGGGATTAAAAAAGTTAAGACAAGAAAAAGGAAGTGAAAAGCTATTAGAAAAAAACGAACACATGAACTTACTCATATAAGAATGTTTTGTTGTATTTTTTTAGTTTTACCAATAAATTTCAAGTCATATAGTACAAGGGCCATGTGTGTATTAATACCAAGCATAGTCAAGTATTCAAAGTCATTCAGTCGTGTCCGACTCTTGCGACTCCATGGACTGCAGCCCGCAAGATTCCTCTGTCCATGGGATTCTCCAGGCAAGAATACTGGAGTGGGTTGCCATTTCCTTAGGGTAAGCTATATTTAAAGCTTATTTATTTATGAATAAATTTACTCACTTCATCGAGTTTCCATTCACAAATACTGAGCATTCATTAACTGTCATGGACTGTTGTAGGCCCTACAGATATGAAAGGAAACCATATAAGCAATATTGATGTCCTCATTGACACATATTACAACAAAAATAAATGAAAACAAATGTTATGGTGAGTGGGATAGGCTCGCTTAGATAGATTGATCTGGAAATCTTTCTCTAAGGAGGTGACTTTTTAAAGCAGATATTGGTTGGCCAAAAAGTTCATTCGAGTTTCTATGTAAGATGTGATGGAAAAACCCAAATGGACTTATTGACCAACTGAATATATTAGAATAGGTTTATCTAAATTACATGGCATATTTTATAGATACACAAAACATATAATGTTGTATATACAAAATTTCCATTGTGTGTATGTTTCTATGTGTCTATCGTATATATATGTATACGAATAGTTTTCATTCCAATCCCAAAGAAAGGCAATGCCAAAGAATGCTCAAACTACCGCACAATTGCACTCATCTCACATGCTAGTAAAGTAATGCTCAAAATTCTCCAAGCCAGGCTTCAGCAATATGTGAACCGTGAACTTCCAGATGTTCAAGCTGGTTTTAGAAAAGGCAGAGGAGCCAGAGATCAAATTGCCAACATCTGCTGGATCATGGAAAAAGCAACAGAGTTCCAGAAAAACATCTATTTCTGCTTTATTGACTATGCCAAAGCCTTTGACTGTGTGGATCACAATAAACTGTGGAAAATTCTGAAAGAGATGGGAATACCAGACCACCTGACCTGTCTCTTGAGAAATCTCTATGCAAGTCAGAGAGCAACAGTTAGAACTGAACATGGAACAACAGACTGGTTCCAAATAGGAAAATGAGTACGTCAAGGCTGTATATTATCACCCTGCTTATTTAACTTCTATGCAGAGTACATCGTGAGAAATGCTGGGCTGGAAGAAGCACAAGCTGGAATCAAGATTGCTGGGAGAAATGTCAATAACCTCAGATATGCAGATGACACCACCCTTATGGCAGAAAGTGAAGAGGAACTCAAAAGCCTCTTGATGAAAGTGAAAGTGGAGAGTGAAAAAGTTGGCTTAAAGCTCAACATTCAGAAAACGAAGATCATGGCATCCGGTCCCATCACTTCATGGGAAATAGATGGGGAAAGAGTGGAAATAGTGTCAGACTTTATTTTTTGTGGCTCCAAAATCACTGCAGATGGTGACTGCAGCCATGAAATTAAAAGACACTGACTCCTTGGAAGAAAAGTTATGACCAACCTAGATAGCATATTCAAAAGCAGAGACATTACTTTGCCGACAAAGGTTCGTCTAGTCAAGGCTATGGTTTTTCCTGTGGTCATGTATGGATATGAGAGTTGGACTGTGAAGAAAGCTGAGTGCCAAAGAATTGATGCTTTTGAACTGTGGTGTTGGAGAAGACTCTTGAGAGTCCCTTGGACTGCAAGGAGATCCAACCAGTCCATTCTGAAGGAGATCAGCCCTGGGATTTCTTTGGAGGGAATGATGCTGAAGCTGAAACTCCAGTACTTTGGCCACCTCATGCAAAAGAGTTGACTCACTGGAAAAGACTCTGATGCTGGGAGGGATTGGGGCAGGAGGAGAAGGGGACGACAGAGGATGAGATGGCTGGATGGCATCACTGACTCTATGGACATGAGTCTGAGTGAACTCCGGGAGTTGGTGATGGACAGGGAGGGCTGGCGTGCTGCGATTCACGGAGTCGCAAAGAGTTGGACACAACTGAGCGACTGAACTGAACTGAACTGAACTGAAGTGTCATCAGAAATGTGAAAAACAACAAATTCCTGTTTCAGACCTTATCCTTGGATAATTAATTGGCCATCTCAACCACAAATGTTGCCTACAGACTCAAGTAGTAGGTAGATAGCCCCTTCATGCCCCCAGGGTAAAGGAACTAGAGATTCTTTCTCTATTTGACCAAAATTCCAAGACAAGAAAATCAGGGCAATTAAGAGAGGAGGTTAGGGCCTGCTCAGACCACATATTTCGCATTCTCGAAGTCAGGGGGCCTCCCTGACCACACAGGCACAGAGAAGGCTTTTCGGAGGCCAAAGGGGGAGCAATGTCAAGGGATACTCTGCCCAGAAGATTTTGTGGTAAAATCCACCTTGGCCAACAGACGCAAGCGCACATGTGAGAGGATCCTGAGATATACCAAACATGGGTTGTGAGCCAGGCAAAGCAAAATGACTGGCCAAATGAAAACCAGAAGAAGCACCCCATGTCAGCGATTTAAACTGCCACGCAGGCGTGACTCAGAGACTCTCCCTCAGAGTCTGTCCAGGTGTCTCTCCACATGTATTATACTCTTTTCCCTCAATAAATACTTGCTTCACTACTTTCTGTCTTTGTAGAAATTCTTTTCTGCAAAGCCAAAGTCCAGGGCCCTTGCCACTGACCACTGGACTAGTTCCTAGGATCTTGTGTTTTCACTGCAGTGACCCAGCCCAATCTCTGGTTGGGAACCCAAGCCTGACTCCAAGCCCTTGCAGGCTGAGGCCACTTGAGATCAACTCTATGGCAAGCACTGTGAGATATCAATATTTTTTAAAAATGAAAAAAAGCAGCTTCTACCCTCGAGTATCTCACAACTGAGAGTGGGAGAAAGGCAAGTAACAAAGGTAAAAATGCATATATTTAAGTGTCAGTAGCTCAGTCATATCCAACTCTTTGCCACCCCATGGACTGTAGCCCACGAGGGTCTTCCAACCATGGGAATTCCCAGGCAAGAACACTGGAATGGTTTGCCATTTCCTTCTCCAAGGGAACTTTCTGACATAGGGATCAAACCCAGGTCTCCTGAATTTCAGGCAGAGTCTTTACCATTTGAGCCACAAAAACCATGTGCAAATCTTCTTAGTAAGAAGACTGTCTTTTATTAAGCTAAGTATCTTGATCAGTCATTTTGCTTGGCTTTAATTGAAGGGCTATGTGACAGACTTAATTTGTCATGAGGAATAAAATAAAAATAAATCTGGAGTTTCATTGGGAATCCAGAGGCATGGGATGAAGTAAGGGATACTGACAGAAGAGAAGAACAAGGACACAGGAACGTGGTGTGGTCCCCAACTTTGGAAATGGACGAGAGAGTCCTTCTGGACAAGGACAATGATGGTACACCCTTCAACCTGAAGGTGTAACAGCTATATAGTCAGTTCACGTCATTCTACATTCTATTACACAGCTGCTTAATACATTTCATTGGAATTGCCCTTTAGCCATTTCATCTGTATTTATACAGATATAGATATGGATCTTTTTCAACGTATATTCATTTTCTCTCTAGCACAGTGGTCATCTAATTTAAATGCCTAACAGAATATGAATATATACCAGAGGCATGTGGAAAGAGAACACTTCCACTACTGTTTGGTTTCTCCTATTGTATTCATACTTAATTTACAATAATAGGGCATTACATTATTAGTTTAAACATTGCTAAGCCTACAAACAAAGTAAACAGAAGATGAAATACATCACTGAAATTAAGCGCTCTGACTGGAGGGAATTTTCTAAACCACAGTACACTTTACCTACCTTTATGTAAAACCATTTGCCTTGAAATTCTTCCTTAATTTCATTATTCCCATTTTCGTGTCATTATTAATCCTATCGTGAACATGAACCTGTTGTCTGCTCATTCATGTCTGACTCTCTGTGACCCCATGGACTGTAGCCCACCAGACTTCTTTGTCCATGGAATTCTCCAGGCAAGAATACTGCAGTGGGTCGGCATGCCCTTCTCAGGGGATCTTCCTTACCTAGGGACTGAACCAGGGTCTCCCGCGTTGCAGGCAAATTCTTTACCGTCTGAGCCATCAGCAGTAGTATTAATCCTCTTTAGACCCTCTTTTATTCTTACTTTGTTTTGTTTTCTAACTGAAATAAATGCTAAACAGTGATGAGGTCCTTTCTAAGCACCAGGATTTTCTGAGAGCTGAGGGAATGCATTTCCTTTGTCCCTTCTTGCCTCTGCAACATCACATGACAACAACCTACCTTGGAAAAGATTTTCCTTTGTTCTTCTTGTTGCTTAGCCCTATCAACTAGTTAGTAACAATAGTGATTGTGGTAAATATTATTTAGAGAATGCTTGCTATTGCACTGTCTAAATGAATCTGAACCACAAAAGAGGTAAGAAACATCCTTACTTAGCAGATGAGGAGACTGCCAGAAAAAAATCACACTCAAGTTTATACAGCTCTTGCAAATATCATATAATTAGTATTGTGATTTCTGCATAAGTGGCAGCTAAAAACATTTGCTGAAATGAAAAGAAATAAATATATGAATGCACATAATTATGACTTCAGTGCAAAACCTACTGGAGGAGTGGCTTGTAGAAACCAACAGATCTGTTTCCAGTAACTAAAGGTGATATAGATGCTGGCTACAAGCTGTAGTATGACCAGGAGACTTCACCATATGAAACATTTATTGAAAAGGACCCTGAGAAAACTAGGCATTTCCATTGACAGGAGAGAGAGGGAAAGCTACCCTCAGTTCCTCTGTCTTTTTAATGTGGTAGAACTTTCCCTTTCAAAGGGTTGCCTCTTCAGTGTAAACTTGAAAATATTTAATATTACTATTACGTATCTTTTTATGCAATTTATTTCAGAGATAATTATTTTCAAAATGCTAATCTTGGCAAATTGCTGATCCAGTTGGTGGCTCCAGTATTTTAAGTGTTTAGAATTCTTTGTAGGTGTGTATACATTATGAATTTTGCATAAACCCATCAATAGAAGGCTGAAGGTTGATATCTGCGTGTTAACTGCAATGAAAAGCTTTAATTTTGAGATTATAAAGATAATACTGGTGTATCATTTTCATACTGTATAGACAATATTGTAAAAACAAGAGGAAGCTGAATACTCTAGTGTAATGTTCAGCAGTAACTTGAGTGATTTCTAAGTGACCATAAGTCAGAGGGCCCATTTTTATACTTCCTCTCTCTCATCTTTAAACATATTTTGTTAGGCAGGATCTCCCAAATAACCATCCCTTTTATTTTACTTGTTTCATCTGCATTCTTAAGAAACAATAGATAAATAAATAAAGGAAACAAACCAAAGATACTCCAAAGTGAAACTCTGGCAGTAAAAGCAAGATCTCAAAAGTATTCAATTTGTGAAACTTTACAATTTAAAAAAATGATAACAATTATTGCATACTTTACAGCATCTTAGGATTGGAGGATAGTCCAAAGACCCTATTATAATTTCTAATTCTTCAGTTTAAATCTTCTCAAAGCTATTCTTAAACAATTCCAGATTTGAGGATCCATCATTCATGTTTTTAGAAATTATCATTACCTCTGAAGTGAATGGCAAAGTGAGATGTGTGTGTGAGTAAAATGAATGCCATTTTCTCTTTTTGTGCAATAGCAGGCATTGGTTTGGGGGACCCTACATCCATTCCTCCCTTCGGTCACCAAAGATTTCCTGATTTCAAAATATGTACCCTTTTGGTATCTATAGCACTTTTAAGATTGAATGATTCAAGTCATATCTCCTAATTCAGACCAATGAGAGTAAGCAGAAATCTTCTGTGAACTTCTGGAAAAGTTTGAGCTTGCTTTTCTATCAACACTTCCATAAGCAGCCCTGCCTTGCTCCGACTAAATGGTACCTTTTATAGGTATGTGATCTGATAGTACTTTAGACATCAGGCTACTGGTTGGAAAGATCAGGCTTCAGAAAGAAAGTTTAGCCTGGACAACCAGGCCAGTTCCTGCTAGTTTCTGCAGTAGCAGATAGCAGGTCATAGAAATATAAATTCCAATTTCTTCATTTGGGAGAAGCAAATAGAATCTGATATGTTGCTGAAAAAAATTTTAAAGCATGCAAAATAAAAAATATGTGACATACTATACGGCTCATTCTAGCTACATAAAGTCAAAGTCAAATTCGCAATGACACATGAACGAACACAATTCTGACACTTTTTCATGCTCTGAAAACTTGCTCCTTTTATTTACAAGGAAGCACAAGCTTACAATTAAGCACAAGATTTATTGGTTTAGTTCATTGAACATCCAATTGAGTTTAAAGATCCCTGGCATTAGTTTGCCTAATAATTTTCAACTCTGACTCATTTATATTATCAGTCTGAGACTCCCAACAGAATCAGTATTCCAGTCATATTTCTTTGTTGAGGAAAAAGTAAATCCATTGGAAGTATTTTGAAAACAAGCAAACACATTAAATGGGGCTTTCCAGGTAGTTCAGTCATACAGAATCCACCTGCCAATGCAGGAGACTGTGGGTTCAATTCCTGGGTCAGGATGATCCTCTGGGGAAGGAAATGGCAACCCATTCCAGTATTCTTGCCTGGGAAATCCCATGGACAGAGGAACCTGGAGGGCTATAGTCCATGGGTTCGCAAAGAGTTGAACAGTCCTGAGCAATCATGCAAATACTTTAAATAGATAAAACGGGAGTAGTGTGAAAATTGGACTTTGGGCTCTTTCATTCAGTAGGTGTCCAGAATTATAAGCATGTGGACATCAGTAGGTACATTTATAAAACTCATTATAAACTCACTGAGGGCAAAGGGGGCTATATTTGTTTACATCTCAGTATTTTGTAAACGTCTCTGATTTTCCCTAAAATTTAAAAGGCACTTAAGATGTATTTGTGTAATGAATAAATGATTTTCCAAAACCCTAATTAAAAAATTTAATGTGCCTCATCAATACTAAGATAGCTTTCATTTTAATAGAGAGCAATTGAAAAGTGTGAAAGTTCAGGAGGGTTGTTCCACTTGGGTTTTTATGATTTCACCATGACAATATCAGAGATGTTTCTAAAATAAAAGTGCCATCAGTTCTGTTCAGTACCCAACTATTTAGTTAAGCCTTTCGATTATTTGGACTAAAACCATTTTATTAAATAAGTTGGACTGAGCAAACTGTAAATTAAAGCCTCTGTGTTTCCTTTCCGCCTCGTACCCTAACGTCTCATTCAGGGCATTCTTCTTTCTACTCTACTCATCCAGCTCTCTGATAGGGTGGGTTAGTCTTACTGCTGCTGCTAAGTCACTTCAGTCGTATCCGACTCTCTGCGACCCCATAGACGGCAGCCCACCAGGCTCCCCCGTCCCTGGGATTCTCCAGGCAAGAACACTGGAGCAGGTTGCCATTTCCTTCTCCAATGCATGAAACTGAAAGGTGAAAGTGAAGTCGTTCAGTCGTGTCCGACTCTTAGCGACCCCATGGACTGCAGCCTACCAGGCTCCTCTGCCCATGGGGTTTTCCAGGCAAGAGTACTGGAGTGGGGTGCCATTGCCTTCTCCAGGTTAAGTCTTACAGTCACTCTTAAAAAGCTGAAACTGCTCACCTTCCTCTCAAACATGAAAGCATCCTCATCTCATACTTTCATCTTGACTTGGTGGGAAGTTATTTATTCTTGAAACTTATGGCTCTTAATCTGCACAGGCTGCTTGAGACAGCAGCTCCCACTGGAAAAGCAGCACGTGAGCGGTTTTTTCCTTATTTGCCTCCTCCTCACCCCATAGCTCCTGTTCCTGACCCCTTCCTGTGAGAGACCAGAGCAGAGAGGAGAAGCCAAGGAGTGACTGATCAGGACTGCACAGCAGTGCTTCTGCACCAGCCCCCTGGGAGCGGTGGGGGTGTGAGGCTGACTCCTAGTTTCAGGGGGAGTTTGGGCGTGTTACTTGGTCGTCTTCCCCGGAAATGCTGAAGTTGGCACCAGTATGTTGGCTTTGCTTACGTGACTCTCTAGATCCCCCACTACAAGGAAAAAACATCCCAAAATCCAAATAACAGCTCTCATAATCAATTGATCCTCAAATTCCTCCTTTTATCTCACTGCGTATCTAATTGGTCACAAAGTCCTGCGATCTCTAGGTCTTATGATCTGTAATATCCCAACTCTTCCCTGGGTTGCTTTATTCCTAAAGTATACTTTAGTCTAATATTAATATTGCAGAGCCAAATTTATTTCAATCTCCTAGAGTAATATTTTTATCCTTATTATCTGAACCTTTTCATATCTTTATATGTATCTGAGTCCCTACTAAGCTGTCTAGATTTTATGTTGATTCGATATGGTTATTTAGGTCTTGGAAAGTATTTTTCTTCTAATATGATGATGGGTGTATTAGAATTTTGAAAAAATTATGTTATTTTGCATTTTCTGCTTACCATCCTTTACTTGACTATTTTTGGTTTTGTCTACTTTCTATTGACTCATTTTTAAAAATCATTTTCTTTTGTTGCCACCACTATATGAAAATTTTACATTCTATCATTTTAAAACCATGTGCATCTTGATTTGGTAAAACCCTTATTCTAGTAACATTTGTATCTAAAGAAGCAGTCCAAATTCCAGTCCCTCTCTAGCCTTTTAATATATGTAATTTCCCTTCACAATGCCATTTGATGCTGCATTAAATACTTTTGTTCATCATTTATTTCATCCTATTAGAGTGTATGTTCCAGAATTCTTGTTTGACATCATCCCTGCATATTCCCCCTGCCTAGGCATTGCTTGGCATATTCTAGGCATCGCTTGGCATATTCTAGGCATCAAATAGGTAAATTCTTAATGAATACTTAGGAAATGTTACTTGGTTTCATTAAAGTAGCATGATCAAATGCACTGAACAATACCAACAAACGTTATTTCTAGGTAAACAAAGTTGGACTTTTAACTTGGTGACAGTGTAGACATTGAAATCAAGAGGACAAAGAAACTGTATAATTATAATTTAACTGTTTTTCCTTTTTTTAACAGTGGGCAGATATTCTGTATGTAACAATCAGCTGAAATAGAAACCCTATCATACTTTAGAAAAAGTTAATCTCACACATTTTTAAATATTCTATTTAATAAATACTGTGTGTATGGTAGTCTCTAGGTCCATCCATGTAGCAGCAAATGGCACTAAGAAACACAAATTTCTAACATTTTTTTAAATAATAACAATGGTTTTATGGTATGTACATAAACTGGATGCTTTGGAAAGCTGTTAGAAAAAATAAGCTCACCAAAGAAAATATTTACTCTTCCTTGCATTTGATTAAACACTCTGGAGTTAAGAAAAGTAGAACTTGGAAATGGTGCTGTAGGCCAAGGCTCATGATATATTTGGCCTGAGGGATCATGGCCAGAGTGTGCTCTTGTCTGTTCATTTCAAGACAGTCTCCCCAGACTTGGTTCTCTACTCTCGGGACTCTTTAAAAGTTCAGAAATGTTTTAAAGTTTCAGTGTGTTTTGAAGGTGGTTTTGAGGTTTCCTTTTTCCTTATATTCCACACACTTTTATATTCTATCTGGAGCCATAACTTCAATTATTTGAATACCACCAGGGTATTGAATAGAAAGAAGTTTGGCTAATTTTGACAGATTGCCATTAAATTGGGCAGACATAAGGAAAATTAGGCACACACTTTTCATCCCCATATCTGCTGGCTCATTAAAGCCTTTCCTCAATATGCCTCGTAGTCCTGCCAAACATAAATTAGTGCATTTTATAATAGCGAAAATTCCCCAGAAGTTCTAAGTCTAATATTTATTTTAAATATTAATTAAAATGTTTGATTCCATTTGCACTTCCAAAAGGTTGCAAAAATAAAACAAATCAATAAGAAAAAGTATTGACAATCCCAGTGTATTCAAGCATGAACATTTAATCCGCAATAGAAGAAATTCAATAATAACAAACAGAATGTTTAATCTTCGTGGCCAAAGTCATGCAGATTATACTAATAGCTAATATTTATTGAGGGGCTTCCCTGGTGGCTCAGATGGTAACTGCCTGCAATACAAGAGAACCAGTTTCGATCCCTGGGTCTGGGAGATCCCCTAGAGAAGAAAATGGTGAACCACTCCAGTATTCTCACCTGGGAATCCCATGGACAGAGGAATCTGGCCGGCTACAGTCTATGAGATCCAAAAGAGTTAGATATGATTTAGCAACTAAACAACAACAACCTTATATGTCAGACGTGAGTCTAAGAACTTGGCATGAATTAGCTAATTCAATCATCACAATGATCCTATTAGGATAGCACCATTATAATTAAAATTTCCATTTTATTAATAAGGATTTCACGTGTAGTAAGTGGTGAAGCTTGAATATAGAACCAAGCTATGCCGGCCTCAGAGAACACATACTTAGCCAACACACAATTCTGCCCATTCAGCCCTATCTACTAATAACAGTTTGCAGGAACGCCCATATAAAACTGCTTGTTTTCCACACAACTGAGCAAATGAACTTTTTGCATTTAGCTCAGAGACATGCAAACAAATGTTCATCCAAAATCACGTGCTTATCAGCTTTGTTTATAATAGTCAAAAACAGAACAACCAACATGTCTCTCAATAGGTGAATGGCTGTAAGTAAACTGCGTCACATACATACCATGGCAGACAGCAACACGAAAATGAACTAGGGACTTCCCTGGTGGGCCAGTGATTACGAGTCCACCAAGGCAATACAGAAGACACAGGTTCGATCCCTGGTGGGGGAACTAAGATCCCACATGCTGTGAGGCAACTAAACCTGTGTGCTATAAAGAAGGTTCCCATCCCACAAGACAACAAAAATCCCGCATGCCACAACGAAGACCCAACACAGCAAAATAAACAAATAAATAAATTATTTAAAAGGAGTGAACCACTGATACACAACTTGGATGGCTCCCTATGGTAACTGTGTTGAGTGTGAAAAACTAACCTTAAAAGCATATTTGAATCATCCTGTAGCACTGCATTTATATAATATTCTCAAGCAGACAAAATTATACACAGGGCAAATAGACTAGAGGGCACCTGAAGGTTGGTGATGGTGGTAGAAGGGTAGTGTGAGGGAATCTTATGGGGGGAGGGGCAACAGTTTTGTATCATGATTGGGGTGGTGTTACAGGAGTCTACACAAGTGATGGATTGCACAGAGCCAGCAGTTTATCAGCTTATCCTCCACTATCTCTTGGGATTTGCTCAAACTCGTGTCCATTGAGTTGGTGATGCCATCCAACCATCTCATCCTCTGTCACGCCCATTGCCTCCTGCCCACATACAAAGTACAAATGAAACTTGTAAAATCCAAATAAGTTCTGCATAGGGCTACAATCCATAGGGTTGCAAAGAGCTGGACATGACTGAAGTGAATTAGCATGCACACACACAGACATGGCAGCGAAGTCAGTGTGTTGGTGTTGAGATTGTAGGATGGTGATGCAGGATATTGTTATACTGGAGGAAGTTGTGGAGAGGGTATAAGGGGCCACCATCTGCACGGTTTTGTAAATTCCTGTGAATCTATATGTTGTTGTTCAGTCAGTCACGATGTCGTGTCCGACTCTCTGCAAGCCCACGGACTGTAGTATGCCAGACTTCCCTGTCCTTCACTATCTCCTGGAGTTTGCTCAAACTCATATCCATTGAGTTTGTGATGCCATCCAACCATCTCATCCACTGGCATCCCCTTCTCCTCCCACCTTCAATCTTTCCCAGCATCAGGGTCTTTTCCAATGAGTCAGTTTTTTGCATCAGGTGGCCAAAATATTGGAGTTTCAGCTTCAGCATCAGTCCTTCCAATGAATATTCAGGGTTGATTTCCTTTAGAATTAACTGGTTTGATCTCCTTGCTGTCTAAGGGACTCTCAAGAGTCTTTTCCAACACGACGATTCAAAAGCATCAATTCTTCAGAATTCAGCTTTCTTAATGGTCCAACTCTCACATCTTTACAAAAGTAAAAAGGTAGGGAAAAAAATCCTATATCTGCTTGACTTTGCCCTCAAATTCTAACTAGTATTTAGTCACTTAATCTCTTTAGGCTTTTCTATCAATAAATTGGGGGAAATAACATTATTGTTCAAAGGAATATTGCTAACTTGCCAAATTATATGACATAACATGTGAAATCACTTTATTTCTTTGAAGGTGGGGGAGCTATTTATGACAAAATTCATTGGCCTCATCATTATAATAGCCATTTTTCTGCTACACAGAGACAAGTGATATTCTTATGGAAACTGTAATTCAATATACTTTACAAGGCTGTGAGCTGAATGAATTTATATAAATCCATATAATAAGCTCCATGAGCAGAAATGATCTAAAATCTTCTGTACTCTGTCCCTAACAACAGTTCCCTTTGTAACTCTGGGAACTTTAATTATCAGCACCCAAATAGTGCTTTCATGAGCAAAGAGTGTACAATGTTTGAAGTCGAACGCATTCACACCCCTTTAAAAATTCCCAGTTATTTGAATTTGCCTCTCACAATCATACAGGAAGAGTACTTTGCATAGTGAAATCACTACTATATTTGATATATTGGTCATGACAACATATTCACCACAAACAAGAGAGAGACTTTTAGATAGTTTTCATGCAGGAAGTTTTCAAAGGGAGCTTTCTGAATAATGTGCTTAAGGCAATGGCACCCCACTCCAGTACTCTTGCCTGGAAAATCCCATGGACGGAAGAGCCTGGTAGGCTGCAGTCCATGGGGTCGCGAAGAGTCGGACATGACTGAGCGACTTCCCTTTCACTTTTCACTTTCATGCATTGGAGAAGGAAATGGCAACCCACTCCAGTGTTCTTGCCTGGAGAATCCCAGGGATGGGGGAGCCTGGTGGGCTACCGTCTATGGGGTCACACAGAGTTGGACACGACTGAAGTGATTTAGCAATAGCAGCTTCCTGGAGTAAATATTTGTGGCATTCTAGGGAAATAGATGGGGAAACAGTGGAAACAGTGTCAGACTTTATTTTGGGGGGCTCCAAAATCACTGCAGACGGTGACTGCAGCCATGAAGTTAAAGGATGCTTACTCCTTGGAAGGAAAGTTATGACCAACCTAGATAGCATATTCAAAAGCAGAGACATTACTTTGCCAACACAGGTCTGTCTAGTCAAGGCTATGGTTTTTCCTGTGGTCATGTATGGATGTGAGAGTTGGACTGTGAAGAAAGCTGAGCACTGAAGAATTGATGCCTTTGAACTGTGGTGTTGGAGAAGACTCTTGAGAGTCCCTTGGACTGCAAGGAGATCCAACCAGTCCATTCTGAAGGAGATCAGCCCTGGGATTTCTTTGGAAGGAATGATGCTAAAGCTGAAACTCCAGTACTTTGGCCACCTCATGCGAAGAGCTGACTCATTGGAAAAGACTCTGATGCTGGGAGGGATTGGGGGCAAGAGGACAAGGGGACGACAGAGGATGAGATGGCTGGATGGCATCACTGACTCAATGAACGTGAGTCTGAGTGAACTCCGGGAGTTGGTGATGGACAGGGAGGCCTGGTGTCCTGCGATTCATGGGGTCGCAGAGTCGGACACGACTGAGCGACTGAATTGAACTGAATTGAACTGAGTGGTTTCCAAAGGAAAAATACAAAAATTTTAATTATAAGTTTAGGATTTTTCTTCTTCAGGGGATTTACCAAGAGGCAAGACAGTAGTAAAAACTTACGTTTTTAACAAAAAGTTTGCTACTATAATATGAATTAAAGTTTGTTTGATACAAAATATATATCTGAGTATTCAAACATAACATTTAACCAGACATTAAGTGTACCAAGTCTGCCCATCATGATTTTCTTAACTGCAAATCATGAAATGGTCTGAAAAATACTAGAATTAGACACAAAAATATTTTTCTTCTTACATTTTTGTGGGAATGAGCTAATTCTATTTATTCTGATTTCAAAGTAAATATTGTTGAAAATATAAATGAGGTGAAATTTGCACTGATGCTAAATAAAGCAAGTTTCAGAAAGCTCACAACAGGTTAATGTTTCAATGGAAAATATTACTATGGTATATGATAAAGCTTTCTTTTTCTCCCGTCATTATTTTCCATGGCCTTTAATTTTATGGAAGCACATACACTTATTAAACCAAAAACTAATCTGAAAACATCCCTGTCAGATGATTTACTTGTGAATAAAATTGTCAGCCTAGTTAATGATTAAGATAGAAAAAAGTCATAAGAGCTTTTAAGGAAAACTCTGTTTTAACCTTTGACATTTGAGATAATTGCTCCTGTAAGTAATTAAGAGGAGAAGAGACCTGTGTGTCTCAGAGTCAGCCGACATACCCAGCGATGCTGCACGTGCGGGACAGGCACAGACCTGGCTAATTTAGGCGGCGCTCGGAGGAAACCCTTTTCAGAAAAATACAATATCTCTACTTCACAACTTCCTTTTCCAGTATATGCTTCCCCATATATTTGATATCCTAATTGCCTCGGAAAATATTACAAGGTACAAATGCCCCAGCCCCATCCACAGAGATATGGTTGTTGTCGACTGAAATTCAAGTCTGGACAAAAGAATGAATTCAGCAGACAAACAGCGACTATGGAACATCCCAGGTGATTTGAAAGCGTCCTCTGTAGTTTATCCTCACTTAGCTGCAAATAGGAGTATTTCCATTGAGCAGCATGTGTTTGGCTTTTCACCTTGTGCCTGATGGGCTCTGAAGTCTGAAAACAGGAGGAAATTAGCAAGGGAAAAATGCTGGTCTAGCCTCACATTGATCAGTCCGATCTATGGATGGAGAGGTGAAGGAACTAGAAGAGCTAACATCACTTAGAAAGAGAAGAGCAGAGGTAAAGAAATTACGCTAGACAATTTTAAAACTTGTTAAAAAGCTATAGCAATCAAGACAGTGTGCTATTGGAAGGAAGCCAGACAAATATATATCAAAAGAATGGATTAAAGAGTCTGGATATCCACACAAACCTAGCAAATTGATTTTTGATGTAGGTTCAAAAGTCATTCTGTGGAGAAAGAATAGTCCTTTCAATAGATGGTGCTGGAACAATCGGATAGCCACACATTAAAAAAATTTTTTTGAATCTCTATTTGAATCTCACATCATATACAAAATTAACTTTTAATGGATTATAACTCTACAAGTAAAATATAAAAATATAAAACATAGAACAAAACATAGAAGAAAATATGTGTCAATTGCAGTTAGGAAACAGTTCTCGGACATGACACAATAAGCATAATGCATAAAAGAGAAAATTATAAATTTGATGGAATTATAAAGTGCTTTGTAGTGAGAAAAAATTATGCTGTGAAAAACAATATGTTATGTTGTGAGAAAACTTACATGCACAGTACATCATACGAAATTCTGGGCTGGATGAAGCACAAGCTGGAATCAAGATTGCTGGGAGAAATATCAATAACCTCAGACATGCAGATGACACCACCATTATGACAGAAAGCAAAGAACTAAAGACCCTCTTGATGAAAGTGAAAGAGGAGAGTAAAAAAGTTGGCTTAAAACTCAACGTTCAGAAAACTAAGATAATGGCATCAGGTCCCATCACTTCATGGCAAGTAGATGTGGAAACAGTGGAAACAGTGACAGACTTTATTTTTCTGGGCTCCAAAATCACTGCAGATGGTCACTGCAGCCATGAAATTAAAAGATACTTCCTCCTTGGAAGAAAAGCTATGACTAACATAGATAGCATATTAAAAAGCAGAGACATTACTTTGCCAACAAAGGTCTGTCTAGTCAAAGCTATGGTTTTTCCAGTAGTCATGTATGGATGTGAGAGTTGTACTATAAAGAAAGCTGAGCGCCGAAGAATTGATGCTTTTGAACTGCGGTGTTGGAGAAGACTCTTGAGAGTCCTTTGGACTGCAAGGAGATCAAACCAGTCCATCCTGAAGGAAATCAGTCCTGAATATTCATTGGAAGGACTGATGCTGAAGCTGAAACACCAATATTTTGGCCACGTGATGTGAAGAGCTGACTCACTGGAAAAGACCCTGATGCTGGGAAAGATTGAAGGCTGGAGGAGAAGGGGACAACAGAGGATGAGAAGGTTGGATGGCATCACCGACTAGATGGATATGAGTTTGAGCAAACTCTAGGAGCTGGTGATGGACAGGGAAGCCTGGCGTGCTGCAGTCCATGGGGTTGCAAAGACTCGGACACGATCGAACGACTGAAATGAACTGGAAAAAGTGTTCTGTTGTGAGAAAAGCAGCATTGAGAGAATGAAAAGATTAGATATGGACAGAGAGTATGTGCAAACGTCCTTTCATAATGATAAAAGTGAAAATCCAGAGAACATTCTAAACATTTATGCTTCAAAATGCTTGAGTACACAGTTCAAAAATGCATAAAGTGAAACTGCAAGAAAAACAGGGATGAATCTACAATTACAGGTGAATATTTCAATATTCATTTAAAACATTTCATAGGACAACTAAAAACTATAAGGATATAAACGCTTTGAATTAAATTTTCAATCAGTTTTACCAAAGTGATATTTTGGAATAATTCATCAAACAGCAGTAGAAAATATGCATATTTTTATTGTCCATGAGACATTTACCAAGTCAGACCAAATATTAAAATAATACAGGAGATAAAACACATGGGTTCCAACCATAGTGGAATTAAATTATATGTCAATCAGCAAAAGGTTTCTAGAAAATTCTCAAACACTTGGTAAGTAAATAAGATACTTCTAAATAGTTCAGGAGACAATACAGAGAAGACAAAGGAGAAATTAAAAAGGATTTAAAACTCAATGAAAATGATAAAACCACATGAGAAATTAGTTGGAAGTCACTGTAGAAAGCTACAAATCTCATCCGATAAATGACTCATATGCCCAAGATTACATAAATAATTTTGAAAACTCAATTACATTTAACAAAATATGGGAAAAAAAGTTTGAGTAGGCATTTCATGAAAAACACAAAGATGGCAAATAAGCACATGAAAAGATGCTTAACATCTTAGATAGCGAAATGCAAATTACAACCACAACGAGATACAAGCAGATGTCTGCTACAATGACTGAATTTTAAAAAGTGACCATCCTTTTTAGTGATATTTGGGGGACCAGAAATACTCATCTATAGCTGATTTAGATGTTGTTGTTGATTAGATGCTAAGTCGTGTCTGATTTTTTGTGATCCTGTGGATTGGAGCACACCAGGTTTCCCTGTCCTTCACTATCTCCCAGAATTTGCTCAAATTCATGTCCATTGAGTCAGTGATGCTATCTAACCATCTCATCCTCTGCTGCCACCCTTCTCCTTTTGCCTTCAATCACTTCACAATGCAGTTTAGCAGTTTAGTAAAAAGTAACACATACACTTACAATTACATCACTTCACTCCTATATATTTCTGGGAGAGAAAATAAGCATATGTCTATACAAAGTTGTAAACTTGAATTTCCAAAAGAATTTGCTTGTAATACCCCAAAACTCTATATCACTCAAAAATTCATCAGTAGGATGAATAAACAAATTTTTATTGATCTATGTAATATATTGTTACCTAGAAAATTAAATTAAAAAAAAAACTAATTGATTATTGATGCATGCTACAACATGGATGACTCTCAAAATAATTATCCCAGTGAAAGATGTCAAATAAGAGTCATTGATGTTTACCATGGCAAATGCTGGGAAGAAGGGCTGGTATACTTAACAATTTTTATCATACTGATGCTTCAACAAATGATTACTTATGCTAAAAATCAACTTTCATACTTTCAATATTTTCAATTTCCTATCAAATATGCATAAAAAAAGCAATCTGAAAGAGAAAAAAAGTTGAAATTTATGCTGAAAATCAGTGTTCTAATTGAGAGTCTGCGGCTTCCTTGATAAATTTGTGACTCTAGTCAAGTGACTTACTACTCACGTACTTCAGTTCTCTCATCCATCAGTTGAGTTCAGTTCAGTTCAGTTGCTTAGTCATGTCTGACTCTTTGTGACCCCATGAATTGCAGCATGCCAGGCCTCCATGTCCACCACCAATTCCTGGAATCCACTCAAACCCATGTGCATTGAGTCAGTGATGCCATCCACCCATCTCATCCTCTGTTGTCCCCTTCTCCTCCTGCCCCCAATCCCTCCCAGCATCAGAGTGTTTTCCATTCAGTCTACTCTTCACATGAGGTGGCCAAAGTACTGGAGTTTCAGCTTTAGCATCATTTCTAACAAAAGAAATCCCAGGGCTGATCTCCTTTAGAATGGACTGGTTGGATCTCCTTGCAGTCCAAGGGACTCTCAAGACTCTTCTCCAATACCACAGTTCAAAAGCATCAATTCTTTGGCGCTCAGCTTTCTTCACAGTCCAACTCTCACATCCATACATGACCACTGGAAAAACCATAGCCTTGATTCGATGGACCTTTGTTGGCAAAGTAATGTCTCTGCTTTTGAATATGCTATCTGAGTTAGTCATAACTTTCCTTCCAAGGAGTAAGCGTCTTTTAATTTCATGGCTGCAGTCACCATCTGCAGTGATTTTGGAGCCCCCCAAAATAAAATCTGACACTGTTTCCAATGTTTCCCCATCTATTTCCCATGAAGTGATGGGACCAGATTCCATGATCTTCATTTTCTGAATGTTGAGTTTTAAGCCAACTTTTTCACTCTCCACTTTCACTTTCATCAAGAGGCTTTTAGTTCCTCTTCACTTTCTGCCATAAGGGTGGTGTCATCTGCATATCTGAGGTTATTGGTATTTCTCCCGGCAATCTTGATTCCAGCTTGTGTTTCTTCCAGCCCGGCGTTTCTCATGATGTACTCTGCATAGAAGTTAAATAAGCAGGGTGACAGTATATAGCCTTGACATACTCCTTTTCCTATTTGGAACCAGTCTGTTGTTCCATGTCCAGTTCTAACTGTTGCTTCCTGACCTGCATATAGGTTTCTCAAGACGCAGGTCAGGTGGTCTGGTATTCCCATCTCTTTCAGAATTTTCTCAGTTTATTGTGATCCACACAGTCAAAGGCTTTGGCATAGTCAATAAAGCAGAAATAGATGTTTTTCTGGAACTCTCTTGCTTTTTCCATGATCCAGCAGATGTTGGCAATTTGATCTCTGGCTCCTCTGCCTTTTCTAAAACCAGCTTGAACATCTGGAAGTACACGGTTCATGTATTGCTAAAGCCTGGCTTGGAGAATTTTGAGCATTACTTTACTAGCATGTGAGATGAGTGCAATTATGCAGTAGTTTGAGCATTCTTTGGCATTGCCTTTCTTTGGGATTGGAATGGAAACTGACCTTTTCCAGTCCTGTGGCCACTGCTGAGTTTTTCAAATTTGCTGGCATATTGGGTGCAGCACTTTCACAGCATCATCTTTCAGGATTTGGAATAGCTCAACTGGAATTCTATCACCTCCACTAGCTTGTTTGTAGTGATGCTTTCTAAGGCCCACTTGACTTCACATTCCAGGATGTCTGGCTCTAGGTGCGTGATCACACCATAGTGATTATCTTGGTCGTGAAGATCTTTTTTGTATAGTTCTTCTGTATATTCTTGCCACCTCTTCTTAATATCTTCTACTTCTGTTAGGTCCATACCATTTCTGTCCTTTATCAAGCCCATCTTTTCATGAAATGTTCCCTTGGTATCTCTAATTTTCTTGAAGAGATCCCTAGTCTTTCCCATTCTGTTGTTTTCCTCTATTTCTTTGCATTGATCGCTGAAGAAGGCTTTCTTATCTCTCCTTGCTATTCTTTGGAACTCTGCATTCAGATGCTTATATCTTTCCTGTTCTCCTTTGCTTTTCACTTCTCTAATTTGCACAGCTATTTGTAAGGCCTCCCCAGACAGCCATTTTGCTTTTTTGCATTTCTTTTCCATGGGGATGGTCTTGATCCCTGTCTCCTGTACAATGTCACGAACTTCTGTCCATAGTTCATCAGGCACTCTATCTATCAGATCTAGTCCCTTAAATCTATTTCTCACTTCCACTGTATAATTATAAGGGATTTGATTTAGGTCATACCTGAATGGTCTAGTGGTTTTCCCTACTTTCTTCAATTCAAGTCTGAATTTGGCAATAAGGAGCTCATGATCTGAGCCACAGTCAGCTCCTGGTCTTGTTTTTGCTGACTATATAGAGCTTCTCCATCTTTGGCTGCAAAGAATATAATCAATCTGATTTTGGTGTTGACCATCTGGTGATGTCCATGTGTAGAGCCTTCTCTTGTGTTGTTGGAAGAGGGTGTTTGTTATGACCAGTGCATTGTCTTGGTAAAACTCTATTAGCCTTTGCTGCTTCATTCTGTACTCCAAGGCCAAATTTGCCTATTACTCCAGGTGTTTCTTGACTTCCTACTTTTGCATTCTAGTCCCCTATAATTAAATGGGTGTTAGTTCTATAACGGGTGTTAGTTCTAAAAGGTCTTGGAGGTCTTCATAGAACCGTTCAACTTCAGCTTCTTCAGTGTTACTGGGTGGGGCACAGACTTGGATTACTGTGATATTGAATGGTTTGCCTTGGAAACGAACAGAGATCATTCTGTCATTTTTGAGATTGCATCCAAGTACTGCATTTCGGACTCTTTTGTGGACCATGAAGGCTACTCCATTTCTTCTAAGGGATTTGTGCCCACAGTGGTAGATATAATGGTCATCTGAGTTAAATTCACCCATTCCAGTCCTCTCATCCATAGAATAAGCCAAACAATAGTTATCCTGCATTTGGATATTGTATAAGAAAAACACTTAATACAGGGTGTTAAGGTTCAAGGTGTACCAGGTTTCACCATCCTAGACATTTCAAATCTGTATCCTCTCCATCTCAAACTTCTGGCTAGAAGAAGTGCATCACTTAATTAAGTATGAGATATTTTTAGAGTTGTTTCTATTTTAATGATACCTTAAAATATAATACACATGGCTTTTTTTCAAAATGGGTCTGGGATGACAATTGTAATTTGTTAAAATCCTTATATCCAGTGGGGAAAAAATAAATTTTACATAAAAATCTTCATCAAGTCCAAGAGCCAATAGTAGTCATATGTATGCTGATTTTCTATCAATATTTATAAACACAGTGTGTATTTTACATATTAAAAACTCACTAATATATATCTGTTTGCATGCATGAATGAATGACAGCATCATTTTTTGTGCTTTTTATCTTGATTTGATTACTAGAAATCAAAACATCCTTAGTAAACAGGGTTCGGCAGAATGTGGCTAATCTAAACATCTTTGAAACCTTTATTGAGCATGCATGTTGTGAATGTGAAATTTCTGGAAACTGAATCTCTATCCTGCCGGAGCAATGGCAGGACAGATGGCCAGTGGTTACATAAGGCAGTAGTTGAAGAATTTGCCTCTCAGCAACCATCTTCAAGCTAAGAGTAAGCATCTGGTGGGTCTGCACGAGGTATTAAGTGGACCACAGATCTGGGAGGAGAGCCACTTGGCTGCTCTGAGTTATGCAGGCTTTCTTAAAGACAGTACCATATGGATCTATATTGGGAGAAGGGTAGCTCAAATGGAAACTGAAGAGAGAAACAAGCTAAAGTAAATGAGAAACAGAAGTTCAGTAGATTTGTGAAGAGCTAAAATCAGAGGGCTAAACTTGAGTTCATAGTTTTTTTCCATTTATTACACAACTTACTTCATGACATTTCTCTGCCAAGGCAGTGCCATTTAAGGACTGACACAGTGTGATTCATATATTCCTACACGCGAGCTATTTTCTGATCACGTTGTATATCAGGGTCCATTTGTATATTTAGCTCTCTACATGCGTGTGTCACTCCAAGATCAATCCTGTTGTTTACAGTCTTTCCTAGACAGAAGACGAGGTCCCATTTTTGTTAAGAACAATGCTTGGCAATCAAAATAACAAGCTTCAGATGGGCAAGTCGTCAAGAAACACATGTAACACTTGGCCTGATTCAAATGCCTGTTTGGAGTTTAGTGGAAAGAGTGTTTCCACATTCTTTTAATTTCTTCTTCTCAGTAAAGTTTTACTGAGCACTTACTATGTTTGGGAGAGGAGATGAAAACATGAAACTGAACAAGAAGGTTTAAACTCTAGGAGGCACTTAAGACAGAGAGACATCTAAAGACACTTATCTGACATGGTGGTGGTCAATTCAATAATGATGGTATGTATATAATACTGGAGAAGCAGATTGAGGCCAGTCTTCCTGTTGTAAACCTCTTTCCTCAAGAGATAAACTTCTAAATCTCCTTCTCAAAAGATGTAAGACATTTTTCCTTGTTCTGACTGCCTAACCCGCTACAGGCTAGTTTTCTTTATAAACTCTTCTTGAGGAAGAAGTGCCATAAAGATGGAGAGGGCCATTGAGAGCAAAAGATTGACTCCTGTTCCCCTCAGTGCACTTGCATCATCCCTGCCCACCCCCAGAGCTCACTTCATAGCACCGCTACACAACGGAAATGCAATTCAGCCACACGGGGAACTTTAAATTGTCTAGAAGCCACATTCAGCAAGGGAAAAGAAACAATAAAAATTAACTCTTGGCTGGTGCACTGGGATGACCCAGAGGGATGGTATGGGGAGAGAGGAGGGAGGAGAGTTCAGGATGGGGAACACATGTATACCTGTGGCGGATTCATTTTGATATATGGCAAAACCAATCCAATATTGTAAAGTTAAAAAATAAAATTAAAAAAAAATTAATTCTAATAATAAGTTCCATTTAACCTAATATATCTAAAATGGGGCTTGCCTGGTGGCTCAGTGGTAAAGAATCTGCCTGCCAATGCAGGAGACACGGGTTTGATCCCTGGGTCAGGAAGAGCCCCTGCAGTAGGGGTACCCACTCCAGTATTCTTGTCTGGGAAATCCCGTGAAGAGAGCCCGGTGGGCTACAGTCCATGAAAGCGAAAGTGTCAGTCGCTCATTCGTGTCGAATTCTTTGTGACCCCATGGACTCTAAACCGAGAGTATTCTGAGTATTCACTGGGCAGGATTGCTATTCCCTTCTATAAGAGATCTTTCTGACCCAGGAAACGAACTTGTGTCTCCTGCATTGCAGGCAGATTCTTTACCATCTGAGCCATCAGGCATCCCGTGGACAGAGGAGCCTGGTGGACTAGAGTCAATTGGGGGTCACAAAAGAGTCACACACAACTTAGAGACTAAAACCACAACAATATCTAATGGTCTCATTTCAATACATCCTAAATACAAAATTATCAGGGAGATATTTTCCCTTCGATTTTTTTGTGCTGCATTTAAATCTGGTGTGGATCTCAAAACTGCAACCCTTCTCAATTTGGAATCACATCCAAGTGTCTAATATCCACACTCTCACAGTAAAGAATCCGCCTGCAATGCAGGAGATGCAGGAGACGCGAGTTCTATCCCTGGGTCTGGAAGCTCCCCAGGAGGAAGGCATGGCAACCCACTTTAGCATTCTTGCCAAGAAAATCCCATGGACAGGGGAGTCGGGGGCTAAGGTCCATGTACTCAAAGAGTTGGACACAACTGAAGCAGCTGAGCATGTACGCATGCACAGAGGGAAAAGCGGGAAGAACATTTGTGAGGCTCACCCAGCTTTACCTCCCGTGCTGTTTGCCCCTCCCAGTGCTCCCTCCTTTATTGAGCCCATCTTCGCATGAAATGTTCCCTTGGCATCCCTAATTTTCTTGAAGAGATCTCTAGTCTTTCCCATTCTGGTGTTTTCCTCTATATCTTTGCATTGATCACTGAGGAAGGCTTTCTTATCCTTTCTTGCTATTCTTTGGAACTCTGCATTCAGATGCTTATATCTTTCCTTTTCTCCTTTGCTTTTCACTTCTCTAATTTGCACAGCTATTTGTAAGGCCTCCCCAGACAGCCATTTTGCTTTTTTGCATTTCTTTTCCATGCGGATGGTCTTGATAACTATCTCCTGTACGAAAAAGCAAGAGAGTTCCAGAAAAAAATATATTTCTGTTTTATTGACCAGGCCAAAGCCTTTGACTGTGTGGATCACAATAAAATGTGGAAGATTCTTCAAGAGATGGGAATACCAGACTACCTGACCTGCCTCTTAAGAAACCTATATGCAGGTCAGGAAGCAACAGTTAGAACTGGACATGGAACAACAGACTGGTTCCAAATAGGAAAAGGAGTACGTCAAGGCTATATACTGTCACCCTGCTTATTTAACTTATATGCAGAGTACATCATGAGAAACGCTGGACTGGAAGAAACACAAGCTGGAATCAAGATTGCCGGGAGAAATATCAATAACCTCAGATATGCAGATGACACCACCCTTATGGCAGAAAGTGAAGAGGAACTCAAAAGCCTCTTGATGAAAGTGAAAGTGGAGAGTGAAAAAGTTGGCTTAAAGCTCAACATTCAGAAAATGAAGATCATGGAATCTGGTCCCATCACTTCATGGGAAATAGATGGAGAAACAGTGGAAACAGTGTCAGACTTTGTTTTTTTGTGCTCCAAAATCACTGCAGATGGTGACTGCAGCCATGAAATTAAAAGACGCTTACTCCTTGGAAGGAAAATTATGACCAACCTAGATAGCATATTAAAAAGCAGAGACATTACTTTGCCAACAAAGGTCCGTCTAGTCAAGGCTATGGTTTTTCCTGTGGTCGTGTATGGATGTGAGAGTTGGACTGTGAAGAAAGCTGAGCACTGAAGAACTGATGCTTTTGAACTGTGGTGTTGGAGAAGATTCTTGAGAGTCCCTTGGACTGCAAGATCTAACCAGTACATTCTGAAGGAGATGAGCCCTGAGATTTCTTTGGAAGGAATGATGCTAAAGCTGAAACTCAAGTACTTTGGCCACCTCATGCGAAGAGTTGACTGAATGGAAAACACTCTGATGCTGGGAGGGATTGGGGGCAGGAGGAAAGGGGACAACAGAGGATGAGATGGCTGGATGGCATCACTGACTCGATGGACGTGAGTCTGGGTGAACTCCGGGAGTTGGTGATGGACAGGGAGGCCTGGCGTGCTGCGATTCATGGGGTCACAAAGAGTCAGACACGACTGAGCGACTGAACTGAACTGAACTGAGTGCTCCCTCCAGGCCTCTTTGAGCCTCTGCCTGCAAGTGACATGGGCACACCGTACATCTATACGGAGGTATGTGTGCCAACAAATGCCTAGGGCTCCCCCTGCCCCGATCCTTTGCACTTTCAGGGCTTGTAAAGTTCTTAGGAATTGCATTGACCATGTGTTAGTGAGTCATTCATTTGGAAGATTTTCTGAAATCATACCATTTTTTAAGATATTTACTCTAAGTTCAGGTGGGTCTCATTTTGAGAGGGACAGAAGTGGGGAATCTGAACAAACAGAAGGCTCTCTTCGAGTTGGCAGAGTGATCACAAACTCACCATGGGAAAACGCCATGCTGAAGATACCAGAGCATCTGCAATGTCCATATTTTCTAGACTCACCTTTCTTTCACTGGGAGGTGAGCTGTGCTTTCTGTTCTTTGATGCTCATTATTGGTATTCAGCACAGGGCTGCCACGTGGGACTTGCTAATGAGAATTAAACTTGAAGATCCACTAGCTATCTGCTCCCTTGGGGCACTCTGAAATTTTCTCTCAGCACAACAGGGCACAAAGAGGGTGGCATTGTCAGCTGAGAATTTATTAACCAGAATTCAAAGCCCCAGTAAACAGTGCTCAGCAGCCCCCCTCCGTCAGGACATCCAGAGGGGGAGTTCTGAACAAACACACATGGGCTTCTGCAGGGAAATGGAAGCTTGAGATCTCACTTCCACGGTTTGCCCTGCATCTCAGTCTACCTGCTGTTCTCAGAGATGTTCCAGACTAGAAGGAACCCTGAAGGCTCAGCCTGTGAGCCTTTTTAGATGGGAGAAACTTGGACCTAGTATCCGTCACCTTCCTGAAGGGGATTTTTAAAAGCACATTGCTGTTGCTATTCGGTCACTAAATCATGTCCGACTCTTTGCAACCCCATGGACTGCAGCACGCCAGGCTTCCCTGTCCTTCACTCTCTCCTGGAGTTTGCTCAAACTCATGTCCATGAAGGTGGTGATGCCATCCAATCATCTCCTCCTCTGCCACCCCCTTCTCCTCCTGCCCTCAATCTTTCCTAGCATCAAGGTCTTCTCCAATGAGTCAGCTCTTTGCATCAGGTGACCAAAGTACTGGAGCTTAAGCTTCAGCATCAGTCCTTCCAATGAATATTCAGGGTTGATTTCTTTTTTAGGATGAACTGGTTTGATCTCCTTGCAGTCCAAGGGACTCTCAAGAGTCTTCTCCAGTGCCACAGTTTGAAAGCATCAATTCTTTGGAGCTCAGCTTTCTTTACAGTCCAACTCTCACATCCATACATGACTACTGAAAAAAACCATAGCTTTGAATACATGGACATTATAATTTCCATTCACTATTCAAAGGGCCTAGGCATCCCCACATGTCATTTTGATGTTAGGTACTTAAAGATTTTGTTTTCATCTTTTATTTTATATTGGAGGATAGTTGATGTTTTATTGGAGTATAGTTACTTCACACTGTTGTGTCGGTTTCTGCTGGGAAACGTGAATCAGCTCTGTGTACACACATATCCCTTCCCTCTTGTACCTCCATTCCACTCACCCTTATCCCACTCTTGTGGGTCAGCACAGAGGGTGGAGCTGAGCAACCTGTGCTCTACAGAAGCTTCCATTCTCTGCCTGGTTTATACACAGTAGTGCATATGTGTGAGTCCTGCTCTCCAATGTGTCTCGCCCTCCTCTTTCTCCCACTCCCACTGTGTCCACGTGTCCATTCTCATCTGCATCTGCATCCCTGCCCAGCAAATAGGTTCATCTGTAGGTACTTAAGGTGCTTCCAAAGTGACTCAGAGGTAAAGAATCAGTTTGCCAATGCAAGAGACCCGGGAGATGCTGTTTCAATCCCTGGGCCACTCCAATATTGGAATTGGCAACCCACTCCAGTATTCTTGCCTGGAAAATGCCAAGGACAGAGGAGCCTGGTGGGCTACAGTCCTTGGGGTCACAGAAAGTCAGACAAGACTGAGCAGCTGAGCATGCATGCATGTAGGTACCTGAAGGTTAATTTTCAAGGAGCATAGCATCCAAGAAGGAAAAAGCATACTGTCTACTGAATCAGAGTCTTCTAAAATATTCATATTTGGTTTAGAGAGATGTGGTTTAATTATACTATATTGAACAATTGAAACCAAGACCATCTAGAAGGAGACATCAGGCAAAGATCGCTGGTACTGGTAACAGACTATATTCCAAATAAGACACGCATGGCTACTAAAACTTTACTGTTGAAAAAAAGAAATGTTGTAAAGGAAAAGTAGACAAAAAAAATCTAATGGTCTACAAGGATACAGAACTTGTCTCTGTTGCCCTCATACTTGTAACAAAATGTGTTTTTAATTTATAATTTTAATAGGAAAGTACAAAGATATCTTTATCATTTACATACATACATACAAACATATGTTTTGATATATTTAACTGAAGGCTTGTTAGATGTGGGTTATGAATAGAATGAGTAGTTTATAAAATGTCTGATTTTCTAAACTGGAGATTAGAAGTGGATTGTCTTAAATCTGCATGAGAAGTCGTGTAGGTTTCCATACATTGTTCGTGGTCGCGAAGGACAAGATTTACTTTCTTAACTCTAAGAGAAGTGTAATTGCCGTGTCTCCTTCTTAACACCAGTGACCCCACTTTTGTAAAGTGGTTTGAGTGTAGGAGGATCCAGAAGCCTTAGATGTGAAAGAATTCGGTCCAAGGCTGCATTGCCCTACCCTCCACGCTAACCAGAATTTTAATCCCGGAGACACTGAGGCATCATCACCAGAGGACTTCAAGCACCAAGGTGCAGGGTGTCGCAGGAATTCAGTGAGACACAGCCAAGCACGGGAGTGATGCGGCCAGCATTTCAGAAATGATTGCACACACTGAGAGAATGCACCAGGTGATCTTCCTGAAAGAAGGCACATGGAGGGGCTGCCCTGGGGGCCTCTGTACTTCCATTGCAGGGGGCACAGGTTCGGTCCTCGGTCAGGGAACTAAAATCCTGCATGCCACAAGGTACAGCCAAATAAATAACAGAGTTGAGAATCATCAGAGCATTTTAAATACAAATAAATAAATAAGGAGAAGGCACACAGAATCCTATCATGACTCTTATCAGAGTATCCTAGCTTTAGCTTAACCCGCCTGTGCCTTGGTTAAGTCACTTACTGATTGAGAAATACAATATTTCCTCACATGTAAAGTGGTCAGAATAATAGCTTCCACATATTAAATATATTCCATGATTCTTTTCTCATGTTTGATACTTTATGTACCATATCTTTTATTCTTTCACGAACTAGTTGTGGCCATTAACTCCGCTTTATAAATCAGATTCACAAAGGTTAAATGATTGATCCATGTCCAAAGTACTCTAAAGTGGCAGAGCCAGAATTCAAATCTGTGTACTTGCAAATTTTCTATATTATATTTAGCTTATTGAATCCAAAAGAGTATCATTGCAGCATGGCATGTTAACCAAGCTTCAATTCAAGTACAGATGGCAGGTTACCACAGTACTGAATGTATCATTTTCTTACCATTGTCCAAAAAAGATTTAATCTCCATGAGTTTGGTTATTCACACTCCATCTGCTTGAGCATCTAGCATCACCAAATCTAGATTTTTATAGAATCTTACAGATTTTGAAAGACTTTGTTTTTTGTGCTTCGTTTCTCAGTTGGGTCTGACTCTGCGACCCTATGGACTGTAGCCCGCCAGCCTCCTCTGTCCGTGGGGATTCTCCAGGCAAGAAAACTGGAGGGCCGCCACACCCTTCTCCAGGGGATCTTCCCAACCCAGGGATCAAACCCAGGTCTCCAGCTTTGCATGAGGATTTTTTACCGTCTGAACCACCAGGGAAGCTCCAGAATATTGGAGTGGGTAGTCTATCACTTTTCCAGGGGATTTTTCAGACCCAGGAATCGACCTGGGGTCTCCTGCATTGCAAGTGGATTCTTTACCATCTGAGCCACCAAGGAAGCCCTTTGCTAAGTCGCTTCAGTTGTGTCCGACTCTGTACGACCCCAGAGACAGCAGCCCACCAGGCTCCCCCATCCTTGGGATTCTCCAGGCAAGAAAGCTGGAGCCTCAATCAAAACTCCAAAGATTACCGATATCCTCTGGTATGAATTTATGCCTCTGTACATCATTCTCATTGAATTGTGTAGTTCTTTACCATGCATATTTAACCCAGATTTTTTTGCTTGCGCTATAATTGTTTTTGCCTTCATCAGGGTCACCTACTAGACTGTGAGCTATTGGCAGCCACAGACTGGGCCTCACTGATCTGTGTTTACTTATACAATCCCCAGTATAACATCATATAGTGGGTAATCTGTTAACTGTCAAAGGAATCAAATCAAATTGCCAGATAAGGAAAAAACAGTAATGCATATTTGAAAAATGATCCAATTTTAGTGTATGTTATTTGTTTGATATTATAATGCTTAGATTTAGATGCTACTTTAAGGCTGATATGCATGGTGATGCCAAATATTTTCTCATATATTAATATTTATCTTCTAGGACACAATGAAAGAGGCTACAAATAAAGATATTTAAAGATTCTACTGCTAGTGTCCAAATATGCATTTGAAAATCCATTATTTATGTGCTTCATAAGTGTATGTATATTTATTTTGCTAACCTCCTCATAACTTTATCATCTGAAATGACATTTTGTGATGGCTACGTTATGCTAGGTGATAGAAATGACATCTAGGGAAGGAAATTTCAAATGGATCAAGCCATCTGCACATTAAGAAATGAATACAGAGATAAGAAGCAACAAACCAGTAAATAGCTTATTCTTCCACCTCACTCAAAGGAATGTCATAATTTTTATGGCCTTTGACTATAAACATAATGAATAATCACATACAATCCTTGTTATGGAGCCAAAGAAAAAAGTAAAAAAGATTTTTCAATCAATAAAAAACAGTGAGTCAAGCAAATGTAATGGCATTTTGATATCAAGTGTACCTTAAATTATCTTTTTAGGTAAAACAGCACTCTTTCCTACAAGCATGCATTGAAGATATACTTTTGCTTTTTCATTAAATCAAGATGGCTCTTTTGTACTAGAATTTGGGCTTGTTTAGATTAAGGAAGAGAAGTATAAACTATTTTAGAGTTGACTTCTAATCGTATAATGGACATCAACACAATGGAAAAACAAATCTAAGCACATTATAATAAAATCACTTTAATTTTCACATGGTTTTAGTACCATAGATAAAAATAAAGCAGAGGTGATAAAATACGAAATACTGTTAATGGAACAAGGAGTACCTATTACTTTTCCAGTTACAGATGGCCATTGTTATAACTATGGACACATTTCCACTTCCTTGCATTTGTGTGGTTATGTATGATTTCCATGCAGCATTGAAAGATAAGAGTCCTATGGTAATCAGAGTACTGTTTGGCATAGCACTTCAGATTTGTAATTTTTTTTCATATTTCCAAATTATGTTTATAGTATTTTTATGGTAGATTTGAGGAAGTATTTTTAATATATCCACATAGTATTTTTATAGTAGATTTGAGGAAGTATTTTTAATATATCCACATCTTTCTTTAACAATATTTCTAAATATCTAAACTGTTTATTTTAATTTTTGGTGTTGTTGGGATTATTTTTATCCTCATGTCCTTCCATTAGTCTCTGCTATCAGGTAAAAGAAACAATATTTTGTATATTTTTATGTACTCAATTATTCTACTAAATTTTCTTTTCATATGCTATTACCTTCCCTTTATTTTCTCTTCAATTATTTGTCACGATTTGTTGTTTTAAGTAGACACATAGGCACAGAGCTCTAAGAGTCAAATCATTTTACAGGTACGCACTCTTCTCTCACGGGTACCCACCCACAGACGTAATCTCTGTGAAGAATCGTCTCATCTGTGTCAGGCATTTAACTCCATAACTCAATAGCATTTGTGCACCGTTCCTTGGTTTTCCAGTTTGGGGCACGACCTAAGGTTTTCAAATTGTGGAGAGTGAGAATTTGGCTCTGTCCCGTTTGTGACACGATTAGCCCTCTTTTTCTTCTCCCGCATCCACACCAGTTCTCCTCAGTTTGGCTGGAGCCTACGTCGTGTTTACACAGAGACTCGCTCTGCAGCATCTGAGGCAAGACAGAGCTAAGAGCACATGTCTCTTCCACCCCATTGTTTTCCCTGGAGTTCATAATAGTCTCATAATTGTATGTATTTCACTTTTATTTGTGTTCCATTAAATTAACTCCTAGCACTCACCACCTTTGAATAATTTCAGACACGTGGGCATTTTTTCTTCTTTATAGAATTCTCTGCTCAAGGGATCTCATATCTTCCTCATCCTTTGTTTTCTTCTTTTTTTTTTTTTTTTTTTTTTGGATGGATGCCATCTTGAGAAAACAGATGGAAATTTGAGGAAAGTCATGTATGAAACTATGTTTTGTAGACTCATGCTTAATTGACTACTACTGAATCAGTGTTGAGAATTCCTTTTCTTCTGTAAGACTCTTTCTTTTAAATATATTATTTCCTATCTAGTTTCAAATTTTGATCTTGAGTCATTGATACTCAGTTATGTTAATATTTTCTCCTGAAGCCTGTAGGCATTATCTTTGTTCCATTGAACTGAAGTTAGGAATAATGGCCTTGTTATAGATCTATTTTCATTAATTGTCTGGGAACGAGGTGACCCTAGTTGTCAGACAATTTATGTCCTTCAATTTGGAGAAATCTCCTGGACTTATTGCTTCGATAATTTCTTCACCTCAATTTTCTCTCTCCTTTTTGTGAAGCTCCAATTTGAGATTTGGGGTCTAGTGGAATGATTCTTTAAAATTTAATCATTTCTTTCTCATTTCATCTTTTTGGTCTTTTTATTACACTCTCTGTATCGTTACTTCAACCTTAATTTCCAGTCATTTTCCTTTAAAAAAACTGTGCTATAGTTATTTTGCAAAGGTCATTCTTTATTTTCAAAATGTTTTTTGTATCCTATTTAAAAACACTTAAGACTTACTTATCTAAGAACATTTTCTCTTTTCATCTTACTGTTCTCTCTTAGTTATGTGAATGAGTGTGTGTGTGTGTGTGTATGTGTGTGTGTGTGTGTGTGTGTGTCTATGTGTTCAGGAAGGTGTGAGGCTGCTTTTTAACATTGTACTTGGTAAACATCAGCCACAGGAAAAGAACTGCAATGCTTTTGCATTCATTTTACTTTGCTAAGCAGGAAACTGAGGATAGGCACAAATGAACAGTCTCCTTATCTTGTTTGTATGTAAAATAAAATATTTCTACGTAAAAACTAAAATATATGACTAGGTTAATTATTTTCAATCGAGCTTTATAGGCACTGAAATTAGCAGAAATTAATCTAGAAATCAGAAAGTGATTTTTCAAAATCTAGCATTTGAGGAGTGCCAGTGATTTACATTGCAATTTTCAAGCCCATATAGATTTATTTTATTATTTTATTTCATTTCATTTTATTTCCTAGGGGAGGAAAAGTCGAAATGTGTCAGGCACCTTATTGGCTCACACAATCCTTACTCTGAACATGTTTGCTGATAATTTAAACATAGTTATTTCTTTGAATGTTTCAACCATATTGTCATAATAGCATTTAATCTTTAGCTTACATTTACTTGTTCTTAACATAGACTATATTGGTAGCTTCCATTTTATGTGTATATATTATTAATTATATTTATTTTCCCATGATTATGAAAAACAAAAATTTCCACGTCTATAATAGTGGAAAGATAAAAATCTCTCATAAGGAAACAACAAGATAGAAATGGCATTTAATTACAAGCTAACATTGCTGCTTTAAAGCACGTGAAGCTTGCTTCAAGTGAAGACATTTTTATTTGGAGAGATTTTTCTATGTATATGTATAGACTTTAATAAAATTATTTTAATATTTCTCATTTGATGATGATTAATGTTTGCTAACAGATATTCTATTTTAAACAGAAAAAAGATCAAAGGGCTTAACTGGGTGGCCCCAGTGGTAAATAACCCACCTGCCAGTGCAGAAGACACAGAGACACAGGTTTGATCTCCTGAAGAGTGAAATGGCAACCCACTCCGGTATTCTTGCCTGGAAAATTCCATGGACAGAGGAATCTAGCAGGCTACAGTCCATGGAGTTGTGAAGGGTCAGACGTAACTGAAGTGACTGAGAATGCAAAGCATTAAAATTTCTTGTAAGAGAACAACCATTGCAAAAATGTTTTTAAAGATGTCCTACCCACTTGAAACCAGAAACATAAAGACATTACAATATTATCCATGCTCAAAAATGGCCAGAGAAGGGAGTCCCAACCACTTCTCACTATCCTTTAGCATAAAATTTTCTTGATGGCTCAGGAAATAATCAGTTTTATCAAATGACCCAGGTAATCTTGAAAACTTCACATCTCTGATTGGGACTAAATAATCTACTCATTCAGAAAACTAAGATCATGGCATCTGGTCCCATCACTTCATGGGAAATAGATGGAAACAGTGGAAACAGTGTCAGACTTTATTTTTTGGGGTTCCAAAATCACTGCAGATGGTTATTACAGCCATGAAATTAAAAGACACTTACTCCTTGGAAGGAAAGTTATGACCAACCTAGATAGCATATTCAAAAGCAGAGACATTACTTTGCCAACAAAGGTCCGTCTAGTCGAGGCTATGGTTTTTCCTGTGGTCATGTATGGATGTGAGAGTTGGACTGTGAAGAAGGCTGAGCACTGAAGAATTGATGCTTTTGAACTGTGGTGGTGGAGAAGACTCTTGAGAGTCCCTTGGACTGCAAGGAGATCCAACCAGTCCATTCTGAAGGAGATCAACCCTGGGATTTCTTTGGAAGGAATGATGCTGAAGCTGAAACTCCAGTACTTTGGCCACCTCATGCAAAGTGTTGACTCATTGGAAAAGACTCTGATGCTGGGAGGGATTAGGGGCAGGAGGAGAAGGGGATGACAGAGGATGAGATGGCTGGATGGTATCACTGACTCAATGGACATGAGTTTGAGTGAACTCCAGGAGTTGGTGATGGACAGGGAAGCCTGGCGTGCTGCAATTCATGGGGTCACAAAGAGTCGGACATGACTGAGCGACTGAACTGAACTGAACTGAATCTATTTATGCTCAATGTGTTATTACTGTCATTTCATGGTCTCACAATCTTACCAATCTAATTAGTTTCTGAGGTAGGTGTGCTTAAAAACCCCTCACTCCCATATACATTTGCCTAATTCTCTTTGTAGTCATTCTATTTTGTGCTTTATCTATCTTGGGGCTGTATTATTATATACATACAAATTATCCATGTTGAATTGCCCCTTTAGCTTCATGACATTTCCCCTTTATTTGTAATAATATTTTTGCTTTAAACCATATTATTTCTAATTTTCCTAGAGAAATGCCACTTTATTTTTATGTTTGTATGCTATATTTTTTTGTCTTTATGATTCCAAACATTCTGCATTCTTATTCTGCATATCTGTCTTTTGTGAGCAAAATAGTTGTTTTGTTTTTGTCCTGTTTTACCTTGTTTTCCCCTGATCTGACAATGTTTGCTATAAATTGCAATGTTTGGCTCCTTTACATATAAACTAAATAGTAACATATTTGGGGTTATATCTACCATCTAATTATTTACTGTCATCTTATTATTTTACTGGAATTGCCTGTTCTGTGTCTTTCCTCTTTTGCTTTTTGAGTTTGAGTAAGCCCATAATATTGTACCACATCTTATATATACATTTCATGTCTTCTTGATCTTAATTCTCACTCTATCCACTGTTGAAGCAAACACCCTGGCTTCAGGCATGTATGACTTGACAGAACCTTGACTCAAAGGTCTGCTTCATTCTTCTTCCTGCCTGGAGACTCAGATATCATGCAAAAGCAACCTGGAAACAGGGATTACTTAAACCCCACAGGGCTGTTTGACCACTGACATGAAATGTTTCCCCAAATGTTCTCTCATGGATGCCTATCTTGGTTGTTATATCAAGCAGACAACACAGACTAGTGAGTTTTAGATGTGGGTGAAAAAAAAATCTACATTGAATGGTGGAAGGTGAGGATAGATTGATACAAATTCTTCTAAATTTCTAGTAGCCAAGACATGGAAACAAGCCACATGTTCAATGACAGATGAATGGATGAAGAAGACATGGTGCCTATGGACAAGGGAATACTACTCAGCCAGAAAAAGAATGAAATAACACTGCAGCAGAATGAATGGATCCAGAGATTATCATACTAAGTGAAGTAAGCCAGACAGGCAAAGACAAACACCATGTAATAACACTTGTATGTGGAATCTCAAATAAAAGATACACACAAATTTATTTACATAACAGATATAGGCTCACAGACATAGAGAACAAACTTATGGCTACCAAAGCAGGAAGGAGCGGGATAAATCAGGAGTTTGGGATTAGCCAATACACATCACTAGATATAAAATACACACAGGGAACTATGCTCAATATTTTATAGTAATGTACAAAAGAAAAAAATTCTGAAAAAGAATATATGTGTATATATATACACTATAATTTAATAAAAAAAATTCTTCTGAAAGAAGCTAGTAAATTATAGGTAGTATTGGTAGCAGTCTTACATCCAAAACAGAGAAGAAAAGATTTTACTATATTGTCAATTAATCAGCAAACCTCTTGACTTTTTCTCTGTAACTTTTTCTCTTTGCCTCACATTTTAGAAATTTGAATGAGTATCTGCAGATCTTGGCACCTAATGTTACATAACTGTAATCCTGTCATTGGGAAAACAATTGAGGAAAGACAGGGCATCTGACTGAACAAAACAAGACCACAACAAAGACTTAGTTAAAGCCAGAACTTCTTATTAATTTCTTAAACAAAGTATATAAAGTGAACGGAGAAGGCAATGGCACCCCACTCCAGTACTCTTGCTTGGAAAATCCCATGGACAGAGGGGCCTGGTGGGCTACAGTCCATGGGGTCGCTAGGAGTCGGATACGACTGAGCGACTTCACTTTCACTTTTCACTTTCATGCATTGGAGGAGGAAATGGCAACCCACTCCAGTGTTCTTGCCTGGAGAATCCCAGGGATGGGGGAGCCTGGTGGGCTGCCGTCTGTGGGGTCGCACAGTCGGACACGACTGAAGCGACTTAGCAGCAGCAGCAGCAGCAACATAAAGTGAAAGTGAATGAGTTTGTGTTACATTGACAAGCCATGTCCAACTCTTTGCAACCACACAAACTGTAGCTACTCTATTCATATTTCCCAGAGAAGAACACTGGAGTGGGTTGCCATTTCCTTCCCTAGGGGATCTTTCAGACCCAAGGACTGAATCTGTCTCTTGCATTGGCAAATAGATAGTTTACTGCTGAGCTATTCAAATGTCTTATTAATTTCTTGAACAAAGTATATAAAGTAAAAGAGAATGAGTTATTATATCATAAAAAGTGAAGTCTTTGAAAGGAGGAGGTACAAATGAATTCTTCCTAAATCATTCAAAGTGAATTTGTTTTGACCACTATTTTATATTCACTCTATTATTGCATTTGAAAAGAGATATTAATATTGTTCAAATATTTAATTCTTTAATTAGATGTTGAAATTATCATGGGTAGTTCTGTTCCCCACTCTTACTTCTATTCCCAGATTCTAGCATTATACTTGGAGTTTAGTGCAAACTAAATGAATGCTGATTGAGGGAACAAATAAACTGATATTCTTAATCAATCAAATATTTTACATCAGATTGATTTTGCACTAAACCTCAAAATTTAACGTTACCTATTACTGAGAAGATAAGGCTGTATAATATTATGGCTATTATGCACTGAATAAAATAGAAAGCAAAACAAATCTTAAAATGGTAAAGCAAGTAAAAGTGAGGAAAATCTAAACAAAATGGGTCCTAGGAGAACAGCAGGGAAAGAAGAAATACTTGGAGGAAAAAAAAATAATAACATTATTTTGAGGGCTTCCTTGATGGCTCAGTGATAAAGAATCCACCTGCCAATGCAGGAGACACAGGTTTGATCCCTAGTCCAGGAAGATCCCACATACCATGGAGCAACTAAGCTCCAGGCCACAAGTACTAAGTACATGCCACAACTACTGAGCCTGCGCTCTAGAGCCAAGAAGCTGCAGTTACAGAAGCCTGCATGCCCCAGAGCCCGTGTTCTGCAACAAGAGAAGCCACCATAGTGAGAAACCCCTGCACCGCAGCTACAGAGAGGCACCCACTCGCCTCAACTAGAGAAAAGCCCAGGCAGCATTGAAGACCCAGTACAGCCAAAAATAAATAGATAAATTAAAAAAATTTTAAGTTACTTTGATAACTTTCCCCCCATATTAGTCATTTTATGAGTCAGACAAATAAATACTGATAATTAAAAGAGTAAAATGTGTTCTTAAAAGGACTAAATTTTCATGTGCATCTAATTAACAAGTTTCTCACACAAAATTAACTCATCAAACCTCTACTTAGATGTCAAAATTAATCAATTACTAATGGTAGCAATAAATCATTAAATGAAATTGATTACATGAGACTAAAAAAGCAAGCAAACAAAAAACAATAAAGGAACATAAAAGCATGTTTAAAAGAAGCATGAAATAGCCAAGAAATATTGCAAAAATAACACAGGGATTGTCGAAGATAAAACACATCTTTACAAGTACTCTATGTAATCTTTCTTTATCATCAAGTCTTTCTCACTAAAGGCTGGCATCTCAAGCTGTCTTGATAAAACCTAACTAAATCAAAACTCCATGTGGAAAAGCTTCTGGCATCTTTCTTTGAGCATTGAGAACTTTTCCTGTGCACAGCATCTGTTTCTGCCATTTTCAGAGGAAACAATATGATAAGAAATAGCACAATATTCTCCAAGATGATATTGTAGAAACACCAAAATCTCAAAGGAACTTTAAAAAATTTAATAAAGAATGACTAAGAAATGAAAGTGCTTGATATTTACATTTACTATCCTCACTTAAAAAGTGTTCACATTCAGCACCTGAAAATGGTAAAAATGTTGTTTCTCCTTAGTTTGGAAAAATTAACATATTTTAAGTAAGACTTTTAAAATTAGAATAAAAAGATGACTCTTCAAATCTCAAAATGAATGGAATCTGCAGTCCCCAGTTCTACACTGTTTCTAGACTCGAAGAAACATCTATAATTATTTTTGAACTACAAGGAAAGTCATCATGAAGTGAAAATAGTGTCAGCAAAGCCCTGTCCATCAAAAAAGAATAGTCTTCCTTTATAGACCATATTTAATTTTGATTGGAGAAGAATTAGGATTATCATTAACTGCTTTTATGTTCGTCATTTTCCTGTCTTGTCCATCAAACCAAGAAAAATTCCCATGTCTACCACTGAAACTCACAAATAGGTAAGGCTTCTGACCTTGCCAAGCCCCGACATCTTTGTCTCCCATTTGTCATTTGATCTGAGGTTGTCAGCAAACAGATGTCTCCTTTAGCCTAAGGCATCCTCAGAGTTGCTAGGGCAGCTGTTGCTATGACATTTGATGAAGGTATGGAAACTGAGGATAATGTGATTTGTAGGCCCATCCACAGTAAGTGCTTCAGCGTATAAGACCAGAGTGATGCATTTCTTGCTAATTTGTTAATGCTTATTTTATGCAATTTCCTGTGCCAAACATGTTTTTTCCTTTAAAGTGCCTCCTGAGATAATTTACAAGGAGGTGACCTATGCCTGGGAAATGTCTCTATTTAATGTCTGAACTCGAAATATAATTTGCATGAGAGAACATCCAATAGTCTTATGAATTTAAAGGCAAATGTGTGTTAATTATCATTGTGTCCTCCCATGACGAATGTATATGTTAACAAGGGATAGTTTGTTGTACTAATATGAGCAGAGGGATTCTAATATGCTTTAGTGAACTTCGAAGTGTCAATAGAAAGTTGAGGGGTCGGGGGATCACCTTTACTTAATGTTGAATTTCTGTTTGACACGTATGGCCACATATGGAGCAAACAATGACACCCCACTCCAGTACTCTTGCCTGGAGAATCCCATGGACGGAGGGGCCTGGTAGGCTGCAGTCCATGGGGTCGTGAAGAGTCGGACACGACTGAGCGACTTCACTTTCACTTTTCACTTTCATGCACTGGAGAAGGAAATGGCAACCAACTCCAGTGTTCTTGCCTGGAGAATCCCAGGGATGGGGGAGCCTGGTTGGCTGCCGTCTCTGGGGTCGCAGAGTCAGACACGACTGAAGCGACTTAGCAGCAGCAGCAGCACCACATATATTTTAGAAGCATTTGCAATGTGTACTCAATTGTGCTTCAAGAAAAGTACTAAGTGTCCTATTCCTTCCTTAAAAATCTTGCCCTTGGGATTTAAAAAAATATATTTTCCATTTTTATATATATATATATTTATATATATATATTATACATTATATATATATATATTTACATTTACATTTATATATATATATATATTTACATTTGCAGCAAAAGATGAGATGGTTAGATAGCATCACCGACTCAATGGAAAAAAATTGAGCAAACTCTGAGAGACAGTGAAGCACAGGGGAGCCTGTCTTGCTGCAGTCATAAGGTCTCAGAGTCAGACAATACTCAACGACTGAACAACAATGGCAGGTTGGGAAATGCAGATTAATTATGAATATAAAGCAGTATTTCAGGGTAATTTTACTTTTTGCTTCTATGAACAATAATTTATTATTTAGTAAATTCTCATGAGTAATTGAAATGGATGCTAGTTAAGCTCAGAAAACATGGCCATGAAACTAGTTTAAAACTGCAGTATTATGATTGAATTTAGCATAGTTATTAGAGATATGGAAATGGGGGAAATGTGGAATTTGAAAGGAAGACAACATGAAATCAAGTACTTTGATAAAGGCAAGTCCCTTGACCTCTTTAAGTCTTAGTTCCTCTACAAATAAAGTAAGATTAATGAAAACTATCTTGAAAGATTATCATCACGGAAATTAACATTCATGAATCACCCAGTGCCATGACTCCTCTATAGGATATGCAACAGTGTTTTATATATATATATAAGAAATGATCAGTACTATGATTATTTTAATACTCAGGCAACCCACTCCAGCACTCTTTCCTGGAGAATTCTGTGAACAGAGGAGCGGGACAGGCTGTATTCCATGGAATCACAAGGCGTTGGACACGACTGTGCGACTTTCACTTTCACTATGATTATTTTCACACAAAGGCTACATAATCCCAAGAAGAGAAGTGTGTGTTTATGCACATGTGTGTATTTTTGTGCATGTAATGATGAATAAGTAGAAACCTTTATTGTGTTTAATAAACTTACTTAAGTTCTCATGCAAACATTTAATAAATAAAATTATTTTTATTTAATAAAATTAGTAAACTTAATTATATTTAATAAATACAATTTTTAATTAAAAATAAAATTTTAGTACTCTTAGGTTAAAAATAGGCAAACTTCTGGCTTTTTCCTTATAGTAAATTACTGAAACATCTTATATCTATTGCAAATATTCTTCTCTTAATTCTACATTGGTCAAAGTAATGGAAAGATTATTCTTAAGTCCTTGTAGTAGACAGATATGAGGATCACTGAAATATTGCCCTTCTGTGTAGCAGGTCTCATGATGCTTTACAAAAATAGTCACAAAAATGTTACTGCATTTAATAGCAAATAGTTGTTATTTAGTCACCAAGTCATGTCTGACTCTTGCAACCCCATGGACTGTAGCCTGCCATGATCCTCTGTCCATGGGATTTTTTTAAAAAAACATTTTTTAAAAGGGCTAATTGAATGACAGTTTGAGAACCACTGGCATACTCAAGACAGCACTCTTCTGTAAATGAATAAAGTTTGTTTTACCTCAACTTTTTTTTTAATTTCCATGATATAATCATCAAAAACCTATATTAATCTTTTCTGTAAATTAATTTTCCTCCAAATATGTGTTTAAACAGCTCCATATAAGTACTACGGGGTTTAAAACAATTTATTCTTTTAAATAATTAATTAAATACATGCACTGAATAATGTATTTAAATATCCAGTTGCACATGACCCTTCTGACTGGTAATTTTGTTAAAGTTTGATCCAATGTAGTCAAAACACACACAAATTAACTAAACTCATCTAGTGAGAATTAAAAACACGAATACTTTATAGGTGTCAACAACAATTTTGTGAGTGATTATAGGATGAGTAACCATGTAAACTTGTTTGACACCAAAAACTGCTAAGAAAAATTACTTTCAATTAAAAACCCTTGTGAGCAAAAACAAAATCAGAAGGCACATTTTTAAATGGAAGCATTGGGCACTCTTTAAAAATGTATTGATTTAAATTCATTAGAATGTGTTCACATTTTGGCCGAAATAAAGGGGAAACATTATGGACTTGGAATAAATAAATAAATAAATAAAATTTAGGGATTAAAAATTAAAACAAAAGTTTCCATACAATTGGCATGAATGAATTTTTTAAAATTTTGATTAGACTTTATAGTGAGTGCATAAATGCTCAATTATATCCACAGATTTGATTGAATCTCTAGCCAAGAACGTTAAGAATGCAATCTCATAAAGTTGAGCACACATTGCATCAGTAGTGTTTTTAGAACCTTACAAAGCAGTAATGAAGGAGCGGAAAGAAGAAGGTTAATTCAGAACAAATTTGGCTGTAACAGTATTGTTATCTTGGAGGTAAGACTGCTTGAAAAATTGTATTAATTTCTACTGAGAACAATCACCCAGGGATCGCATGCTTGGCATAGATTTCACGTCTGTTACGATAGTACACATCCAATTCACAACAACATTGGCAGTATTTAGTAATGTGGGCCTTACATGACCCTTGATGTCATGAGGATAGAGAAAATGATGATGAACAACGTGGTGAGAAGTTTAATGGATAAACATCAGGAAAATGATTATAGCATCAATGAAATAGAATGCTTTAGATAATCTCTTATTGTTGATAAGTGATATAAAACTCACCAAAAATGGCACAACAGAAATCTTAACAGATGGTAAGTCATCTTAATCAAGCAAATTAAGGGATCATACATTTAAAAAATAAAATAGTAGATTATCTGACATGCACTGTAATTACATTGTATGCATTGCTTTCAATAAACGTTAAAGGACAAATTAGCGTTAGCTGCGCCAACTGCATTTCCAAATCTGCTTTTCAAGCTTATAATTAAAATCCTAAAGTATTACTGCCACAAATTAACAGTTTTAATGTAATGCAGACATTGTAATCATCAGCGCTTCCTTGTTTTTTAAATGGGTTGCCTCATGCAAATGTAGACCATATTCACCTCAGTAAACAGTAAATACTAATATCCTTTTCCGACTGACATCTCTGCTGTAGACCATTCTCAACCAAGAAGAAAAGACTGACTCACAGGAGGAATGGTGCAGTCCTTAATAGAACAACCATGTCTGCCTCACCCAAAGTAGTGACAGGATCAGAATACAGTTGTTGAGAATCTTCTGCCTTACAGAAAGCAAAGGAGACAGCACTATCTCGTCTGGATCGTGAGTGCTATGAGGTCACTTCATGGGAGTCCTTTAAGTCAGAGGATGAACCTAGAGGCTACCAACTCCAAATTCCAACAAGATTCTGATATCCTCATTGAACACATGGACTCAGTTAACTCTCACAGCTTTCTAAGTGCTTTCTCTATTGTAGCAGCTGATGAGCAAATATACTTTAGGACCTTTATTATACATTTGGAGTCTTGTCAAAGTCCACTTGAAGCTATCAGTGTTTAACTGTATTGATGCCAAGTGCTGTTTGGTCCTGTCTGTTCTTACTTGTCTGTGTCACGCTGTGTGACACACTGAGTCACAGTGGTTTGGTATTGAACAACTGAGGAAATACTGCAGTTAAAAAGTGTTATCACAACAAAGTGTCAGTCAGTCAGGCTGACTGTATGAAGTTTGGGGTCATAAAATTTCCTCTTGAATTATTATATATCGATAAAGAGGGTGAAATAGGCAAATGAAAAATTATGTGTAAAGGCATGGTTTTCTCTTTAGGAGAAACAACTGAGAAATCTTTGTAAATTTTGGATCTATTTTAGCATTTGATAATAATCTAAGGAGTCAATACTATGAAGGAAGCACCACACACACACAGAATTATCCATATCATTATCAATAGTTCTTTGCATAGATTATTTTGCACAGAGGCGACTAGAACTACAATGTACTTTTAACATCGGATACAGTTTTAGTTAAAATCATCTCAGTATGGGACACCCGTGTTGGTCTGGTTGTTAAGACTCCATATTTATGGTCTAGAGGGAACAGGAACAATCCCTGGTCAGGAAACTAAAATCCCACATGGTGTCTGGCATGGCCAAAAAAAAAAAAAAGGGGGGGGAAGTAAAAATAATCATCTCAGTATAAATCAGCAGTAGCTTGTTTCCAGGATTTTTTTTTTCATTTTATGGTTGAAACCACAGTAAAAAAAAATTATGAGCTTAATGAGCTTAATGAGACACTTTGAATTCTGAAGACAAAAATTGCAATTCTATTGTCAGCTGTATTTACCAATTTAGATATATTAATAATATAATGGTGTATAAAAAAATAAACTCATCAGGCTCTTTCTAAGCCTTCTTATTTATATACTCTCTTCATTGGTAGTACCACTATTCTTATTCAACTCAGAGACATCTTTAATTTGTTAGTAATTACCCTATCCTTTAACACTGGCCTGGAAGAAGCACAAGCTGGAATCAAGATTGCCGGGAGAAATATCAATAACCTCACATATGCAGATGACACCACCCTTATGGCAGAAAGTGAAGAGGAACTAAAGAGCCTCTTGATGAAAGTGAAAGAGGAGAGTGAAAAAGTTGGCTTAAAACTCAACATTCAGAAAATGAAGATCATGGCATCTGGTCCCATCACTTCATGGGGAATAGATGGGGAAACATTGGAAACAGTGTCAGATTTTATTTTGGGGGGCTCCAAAATCACTGCAGATGGTGACTGCAGCCATGAAATTAAAAGACGCTTACTCCTTAGAAGTAAAGTTATGACTAACCCAGATAGCATATTCAAAAGCAGAGACATTACTTTGCCAACAAAGGTCCATCGAATCAAGGCTATGGTTTTTCCAGTGGTCATGTATGGATGTGAGAGTTGGACTGTGAAGAAAGCTGAGCACTGAAGAATTGATGCTTTTGAACTGTGGTGTTGGAGAAGAGTCTTGAGAGTCCCTTGGACTGCAAGGAGATCCAACCAGTGTAGACCCTTTTCTACAATTGCTCAAATTCTTATCACAGAAAACATTTCATTCAAATAGCTATGCAGCAAACTCGAACCCCAGAGGCAAATGTTGCCTTTGTTTTTATCTTCCCATGGCTTGAGACTCCCAAGGCTATGTAGACCACATTCTAGAACTGGTCGTTAGTCATTCCACATCCATGAAAGTTGACATAGAGGATGCCATTTTTTTAGCCCACTCCTTAATATACCACCTTTCATCTAGTGGATCAGTCCTCTGAAGTGAACTTTGCCTGCTAAGGGGCATTACTTTTCATGGATTCTATGTATAATGCATTGAGCTTCTAGCACAATTCCTAGATCTTTGAAATTTTCTGATTTACTGCTATTTCCACATTTTGGAGGCCTAAGGTACTCTGAATCATGCATGGAAAGAAATGTTGACTCACCCACTATACAACCTTCAGGAAAATTCTGTGCTCCTGTCCCTCACATACTCACACAATCACTCATTGGTTTTTATTTTATTTTTTAAATTTAATTTCATTATTTTAATGAACACTTTAACAACTCTTTAACAACTTTAGATATACTTAGTGAATGTGTGAAAGTTGCTGTCATGTCCAACTCTTTGTAACCCCATGGACTATGCAGTCCATGGAATTCTCCAGGCCAGAATACTGGAGTGGGTAGCCTTTCTGTTCTCCAAGGGATTTCTCCAGGCATCGAACCCAGGTCTCCCACATCGCAGGCAGATTCTTTACCAGCTGAGCCACAGGGAAGCTCATACTTAGTGAATATTAAGTAATAATGGTTATTAACGGCTATTGCTAACCAAGAGAAGGTCTACTATGCCCATGTACTGAGTCACTGAGTCTCACATAGTGCATTTTTATTTTTTCGGTTTGCATTTTTGTTCAGTTTAGTTTAATTTGGTTCTTGCACCTCATCCCACCTCCTTGATCCCAACATATATAAGGAACACTCATTCTTCTTCCCCAGAGCAGCTCTATTCTTACTTCTTCCAGTTGGCCAATAGTGTAATTCAATTCAGAATGTATATATGTAAACACCACTCCCCTGGGCTTATATTCATGCCGAGAAATCATAGTTCGGTCACATGCCTCAGTAGGCATCTAGAGGCTCAGGCAGGGATGGATGGATCAGAATGGCTATTCCTCACTCCCATCCATGAAGAATACATATACATACATGATAGCTAGCACACACAAATTACAGAAAGTATTATGAGATATAGATTCAGTGTGTGAACTCATTTACAGTTACAGGAATTAAGAGCATATATTCGACAGTTAGTAGCTGTGTGCTCAGATTCTGAGTCTGTCTTTGATGGTGTGACGGTGTCTTTCACCTCTTAATTCTTTGCACTCTCTGTGCTTCTAACTACGGCTGTCTACCATTGGGCTCCTCACATGACACTCTCCACCTCACAACACTTGACACAGTATCGTGGACTTAGCAAAGGACTTGTCAGTCTTCTCCTGAGAGATTTAGAATGACTTCCCCGTGGCTTTTGTTTCCAGACCAGATCCCTCCAGATAAGTCAGAAGCTTTTTTTCTTAACTAATTATTTTTTTTTTAAGAGCCTTAAGTAACTGTCAAAAGTGTCAGTCAGGAAGGTGCGAGCTGAAAGGAAGCCAGGCACAGTGCTGACGTGGCTGACAATTTGCTGGAAGTGGTAACAGCAATGAACCAAGGATGACAGAAAGATAACAATCAGATTTTACTGACTAATAGACTTTAATGGCCAAGAAAAATTAGCGTAGAGACCAAGATGAAAGTAAGAAACTGCATCCAAATATATTATTATTTATAAGGGCTGGTTATAGTATTTTAAATATTTACTCACAGCATAAAAGGCCTGCCTCACAATACCATTATAAATAGACTGTACTTTTTAAGAGTGGCTCTTTATAATGAACTCTAGCCCTGTGAGCAACTTCGTTATGGAGAGTTATCTAAGAATGAATGAGCATAAAAGACTACCAGTAAACACTGATAATCATGTCTCAAATAAACAATCAAACAAAAGCAAAATAAGCAAGAAGGCAAATTTTAAAATATGTTTAAATACCTTATTTACATAAAGAGTTATGTATGTATATATATCCTCTATTGGTTTGTTTCTTAGGAAAACATTGGCTAAGATGCAAGAATTTCCTGGTAATAAATAAAAGTTCTGTAACTTTGAATTTATTTTTGGATAAGAATACAAATGCTAGGAGAATCCCTTGGACTGCAAGGAGATCCAACCAGTCCACCCTAAAGGAAATCAGTCCTAAATATTCATTGGAAGGACTGATGCTGAAGCTGAAACTCCAATACTTTGGCCACATGATGCTAAGAACTGACTCATTGGAAAAGACCCTGATGCTGGGAAAGACTGAAGGCAGGAGGAGAAGGGGACGACAGAGGATGAGATGGTTGGATGGCATTCAGATCAGATCAGATCAGATCAGTCGCTCAGTCGTGTCCGACTCTCTGCGACCCCATGAATTGCAGCAGGCCAGGCCTCCCTGTCCATCACCAACTCCCGAAGTTCACTGAGACTCACGTCCATCGATGGCATTACTGACTCGATAGACATGAGTTTGAGTAAACTCCAGGAGTTGTAATAGACAGGAAGGCCTGGCATGCTGCAGTCCATGTAGTAGCAAAGAGTCGGACACAACTGAGCAACTGAATTGAACTGTACAAACACTAGGAGTATTGGATACCCAGAGCTCAAAAATAAGCTATATATTATAATTTCATATGCCTCATTTTTTTTTTGTCATTAGAAATCTTCATGTAAATCTGTAACTGGGACTACAATTCCATGTCTTCTTTAAATCATATATTCATTTTTCACTGATAGAAGTCATATTTTATTTGACACGTATGCTGGAATTCAAAGAAAATATTTCCTTACAACATGAAGTGATGAACATAAAATCTATTATGTTTCCTAAACGCACAGAGTAACATTATTAATATTATTCCTAAGTTCAGCCTTGATTCTGATACTACATTTTCTTCACCAAATGTGAATAGCAGTTTTACAATTTGATGTATCCAAAGGACTATCTCTCCCGTGCTTCGATTGTTGTAATGTCATTGCAATTATTTCTATCATGATCATCTAAGTGAAACATTACACCCTCTTTTCCTCTGAGGAAATGTCATTGTTTCTGTTTATAATATAAGATACATGAGTTCTTAGCTTGAGATCCTACCACTATAAAATTTTAGAATCTGCTTTATCAACTTTTGTTCTATATCTGTGATAATACAATGTAAGAGAAAGCCAACATATTTCTGTTGGGTGGAGGTGACCACAAAACCAATCAGCATGCTATGAAAACTTTGATAATTGTATCTTTAGGTCAAATTCCTTATCTTTTAAAAGAAGTATTCATTATTTCAAAACTTTGATTTTGGTATCATATTATCCAGGATTTAATTTACTGTTCCAGTTTGTCTTGTGACAAAAGTATACAATAAAAATAGCAAAGTAGACAGAAAGCAAATGTCCTACAAGAATACAATGATACATAGATAATGGTGATACAATTGCAATTTATGTCTGCATGTGACTATAGCAACTGAAACTAGAGTTCTGTGATATTTTATGACACTGAAATTATTAATTTTTCCTAAATACTGTTCCCTGAAAATAAATCACTTTATAATATTTGTAATTGGTGCTTTGAATACAGTTTTAAAATAATAGAATAATTCTTTAATTTTTTGCCAAAATATAAATTAAACAAAAACATGTAGTCAAAATACTTAAATTTTTTTCCCCCCTTTTAAACCAAGCATTCAGCTAACAGTTTTACAAGGTTCGGTATCTATTATATTTGAAGGACACAATATATCACAATACTCAAGCAATTTCTATATTAAATTGTATGATTTCAGATGAGGGAAATAGGAATATTAGAAATTAATGTTTTAAGAAAAAAAGAATTTGTTATCTCACATAATGTGCAGTTATCAACTTATTGGCTTTCATCTCCACATTCACCCTTTCAGAACTGATTAAAACTAATACATGGATTTATTCCGAGGGCACAAGGATGATTTGACATTTGCAAATCCATAGTGTGATATACCATGTTAACAAGAGTAAGGATAAAATTCACATGATCATCTCAATAAACACAGAAAAAGTATTTGACTAAACATCCATTCATGATAAAAATCCTCATCAAAGTGGATGTAGAGGGAACTTATCTCAACATATTAAAGGTCACTTATGATAAACTCACAACTAACTTCATATTCAGTGGTAAAAAGCTAAAAGCCTTCCTCAAAATTCAGGAACAAGACAAGGATACACTCTCTTGCCATTTCTATTGAACATAGTGTTGGAAGTCCCAGACACAAAAATCAGAAAAGAGGAAGAAATAAACATCAGGACAACATCCAAATTGTAAGGGAAGAATTTATACTGTCACAGTTTTCAGACAACATAGTACTTTACATAGAAAACACTAAGGTCTCTACCCAGAAAACTCTTAGAACTAATAAATGAATTCAGAAAAGTTGCAGGATGGATACAAGGTTAACATACAAAAATCTGTTGCTTTATCATACACTTATAATGAACAATCAGAGAGAGAGAAAAAAAAATCTCAGTTAAAATCACAGCAAAAAGAATAAAATACCTTGGAATAAACTTAACCAAGGCAGTTAAAGACCTATATTCTGTTCTATAAAATAATGATGGAAGGAACTGAAAATGATCTCATGGTCTTGGAAGAGATCTTGGAAGAATTAATATTATTTAAATGGACACAATACTCAAAGAAATCTACAGATTTAATGCAATGCCTATAAAAATACTCAGGACATTTTCCACAAAACTAGAACAAATAATCCTAACATTCACATGGAACCACAAAAGAGCCAGAATTACCAAAGTAATGTTGAGACAAAAGGACAAAGCTGGAGGAATCACCGGCCACAATAATCAAAACAGCATGGTGCGTGCACAAAAATAGATATATAGATCAGTGGGTCAGAATAGAGCACCCAACAATAAACCCACCCACCTATGATCAATTAATCTACAACAAAGTGGGCAAGAATATTCAATGGAGAAAAGGCATGCATGTTTGCTAAGCCACTTCAGTCACGTCTGACTCTATAACCCCATAGAATGTAGCCCACCAGGCTTCTCCGTCCATGGGACTCTCCAGGCAAGAATACTGGAGTGGGTTGCTGGTCTCTCCTCCAGGGGATCTTCCCGACCTGGGGATCAAACCCATGCTTCTTACATCTACATGCCTTGGTAGGTGGGTTCTTTACAACTAGTGCCATCTGGCAAGCCCTGGAGAAGAGACAGTCTCTTCAATAAGTGGTACAGGCAAAACTGGACAGTTACATGTCAAACAGTGAGATTAGAATATTTCCTTATATCATATACTAGAAGATCTAAAGGTAAGATATGAAACCATAAAACTAGAACATGGCCTTAGGCAGAATACTCTTTGACATAAACTGTAACAATACATTTTTTGATATATCTCCTGAGACAAAAACTATAAAAAAGCAAAATAAGCAAATAGGACCTAATTAAACTTAAAAGCATTTGCACAGCAAAGGAAACCATTGACAAAATTAAAAGACAATCTATAGGAAAAGATGCTCAACATTGCTAAATGTTGCTGCTGCTGCTAAGTCACTTCAGTCGTGTCCGACTGTGTGTGACCCCATGGACGGCAGCCCACCAGGCTCCCCCATCCCTGGGATTCTCCAGGCAAGAACACTGGAGTGGGTTGCCATTTCCTTCTCCAATGCATGAAAGTGAAAAGTGAAAGTGAAGTCACTCAGCCACGTCTGACTCTTAGCCACCCCATGGACTTCAGCCTACCAGGCTTCTTCGTCCATAGGATTTTCCAGGCAAGAGTACCGGAGTGGGGTGCCATTGCCTTCTCCATTGCTAAGTGTCAGATAAATGCAAATCAAAACAAGAAGATATTACTTCACAGCTGTAAGAATGACTGCTGTCAAAAAGTCTGCAAATAACAAATATTGGAGAGAGTGTGGCAAAAGGGAACTTTTATACGATGCTGGTGGGAGTGCAAATTAGTGTAGCCACTATAGAACAGTATGTGAAAGTGAAAGTCACTCAGTCATGTCCAACTCTTTGTGATCCCATGGACTGTAGTCCATGGGATTCTCCAGGCCAGAACTGGAGCCTTTCCCTTCTCCAGGGGATCTTCCCAACCCAGGAATCGAACCCAGGTCTCCTGCATTGCAGACGGATTCTTTAGCAGCTGAGCCACAAACAGAATCCCATAGAACATATATTCATAGAACAGTATAGAGGCCCCTAAAAATAGAAATATCATATGACCCAAGCAGTTCCATTCTGAGTATACCTCTGGAAAAAAAAATGGACACAGTAATTCAGAATTGTACATGTACCCCAATGCTCATAGTAACATTATTTGCAATAGCTAAGCTATGAAAGCAACCCAAGTGCCCATCAACAGATGAATGGGTATAGAAGACACAGAATAGTACTCACCCTTAAAAAAGAATGAAATTCTGCCATTTGCAACATGTGGATGAATCTACAGAATATTATGCTTATGAAATGTCAGAGAGAGACACTTACATGTGGAATCTAAAACATAAAACAAACACGAGTATATAGTAAAACATAAACATATATGGCAAAACCAATACAATATTGTAAAGTTAAAAAAAAAAAACATAAACAGACTCATAAATATAGGAAACAAAACTAGTGGTTACCAGTAGGGAGAGGGATGGGGAGAGGAGCATGTTAGGGTTATGGAATTAAGAGATACAAACTATTACATATGGAATCAATAAACAACAAGACTGCATTGTGTAGCACAGGGGATCTTGCTGCTGCTGCTGCTAAGTCGCTTCAGTCGTGTCCGACTCTGTGCGACCCCAGAGACGGCAGCCCATCAAGCTCCCCCATCCCTGGGATTCTCCAGGCAAGAACGCTGGAGTGGGTTGCCATTTCCTTCTCCAATGCATGAAAGTGAAAAGTGAAAGTGAAGTCGCTCAGTCGTGTCTGACTCTTAGCAACCCCATGGACTGCAGCCCACCAGGCTCCTCCGTCCATGGGATTTTCCAGGCAAGAGTACTGGAGTGGGGTGCCATCGCCTTCTCCAATAGGGGATCTTAAGAGAGAGAAATAGATACATATATGGAGGGAAATAGAGAAATAAATGCAACAGATGTAATGTATATATGTATACACATATATTTTTATTCAGGAGAGATGCTTAGAAGTTGGATTACTGACTCATACCTGTGTGCAGTTAAAACATGAATAGATGCTATCAATTTATCTTGCAAAAATTTAGCAGTATATATTTTCACTGATATTATGAGAGTTTCTTATTGTCCATAATTACACAAGAATTCTACTTGTCAACTCTTTCTCTAGAAGAGAAATAGTGTCTTCTTCTTTTAATTTGGATTATCTTGATTAGCCATGAAATGGAGTATATTTTCACAAGTTTATTGACAATCTATGTTTTTTTCATCTATGGTTTCCTTATTTACATCTTCTGTCAAAATATGTTCCTTTTTATTTGCTTCTTTTAGGAGCTCTTTTCAAATAATGACTATTGATTTTTTTAAGTGCTAAAACTAATTTATCTCAAGCTGTTTTGACATTTCTTAAAAAGCCATTGAAAGATACTGCTATTTTCAGTTGATTGTTTATCACTAAATCTCTCCAACACTCCAGCTGGTGTTTCCACTACCTCTGTGGGTCTTCTCAACCACTCACCTTATCAAAATGATTACCTTACTTCAAGTTTCAAATAAAATTCTATCATCTCTCTACAATCTTATTTGTAGCTATCCTTGATTTTCCATTTCTCTGAATAACTCATTTGGTAGTTATGTTTTTAGCATTTACTTTGTAGTGGTTTGAGAAGGCAATGTCATTTTGACATCGGACACATGAAATGTATTTTCAACTTTATTAAGACATTTAACTTATTAGGTATCATTTGATTGCTAAGAAAAGAGAAAAACTCAACCTTCCTAATGTAAAACTCAGAACCCATTATATTAAACGATGAATATGCACAGGTTCCCAATACAGTGACATTAACAAGCCTTCCATCCCTTGCCCCAACAGGAGAGCACATCTTACTACAGAGCTCCCCGTGGGATCAGGTTGACTCTAGACTGCATGAGAGATCACAATCTTGCTTGGATGCATTCAATGTTCCATTCTTCCTCTTAGGCTTTCTCTTAGACTTTCTGTTACACACATGAGTTCCTGTCTTAGGATCTCGTGGTACGGAACAAACCCTGAGAGAAAAGGCAGTAAGGATGAAAACTAGGAAGAGATTTTGTTTTTTATCACAAGAAAAAGGGTTTACCACGGGTTCAATCCCTGGGTTAAGAAAATCCCCTGGAGTTGGAAATGGCAACTCATTCTAGTATTCTTGTCTGGGAAATCCCATGGACAGAGCAACCTGGTGAGCTACAGTCCGTGGGGTTGTAAAGAGTCGGACACGACTGAGCAACTAAACAACAATAACACTACAATTTTACTGGACGAAAGAAGGAAAACAAGTTCCCCAGTCTGTGTTTTTATTTTACTTTATTTTTGTCTGTGGTTTTAAACTTGAAGTCAAGACTCTATTTTGAGTTAACTGGATAATTTTCTGATGACACACAGGTAAACATAGTTTGTAAAATTGATATTGTCTCAGAATTAATCTTTTCTTTCCATCCCCAAGACAGTGTATATTAGCAAAGTCTCAAACCTAAAAGGAAAGGTCACATAATATTACAAATATAGTTAGATAGATAAGGTTGCAATAAAGTTCATTTAAAATACAAGATAATACAGATGTACATATTCATATTCATGTAATGAAAAAGTTGTTTTCATGTAATGAAAAGCTTTTCTTGACACTATACTATTTTACATAATATATCTATTGTGACTATATTATTTAATCAATTTAAGTGTGTGGATTAGTTGTGCAGTCGTGTCTGACTCTATGCAACCCCATGGACTGTAGCCCACCAAGCTCCTCTGTCTGTGGAATTCTCCACGTAAGAATACTGGAGTGGTTTGCCATTCCCTTCTCCAGGGGATCTTCCTTGCCCAGGGATCGAACCTGAATCTGCTGCTTTACAAGCAAATTCTTTACTGTCTGAGCCACCAGGGAATTCTCTGAATAATTTCATTCTCATATATTTCTAAATATAACATAGATCTGACTGTTTTGCTAGTAAAATAAATGGGTATTTAAAGCTCAATTCAGAGAATTCATAGGCTATTCTTATTTTCTCATTATTAGACTATTTTTCTCTTCAATAAACACAAGACATTTATAAAACCTTGAAAGTTTATTTGGAAGGTGATAATATGATTAAAAATTAATAAAGAAAAGGCTGACTCAAATACTCATTTTTTTTTATTTTCCATCAATGTGTTTTTTATCTGAATAGACCACACTGAGAAGCTAATTTTGGCAACAAGTAGACACAAATACTGTGTTAAATACTATACAGAATATTGCAAAGGGTTTGGAAGACCGAGAATAACCTTGCTAAGGTCCATGAGGATCAAAGAGCAAGGCCATGCCTCAGTATCCACTGTAAACCCTACTTTGATACTGAATAACGTACGTTTCTTAAAAGCCCTGCCTGGGAGAAATCCCCTGCATGATAACAGCATGTGGGCTTTCTTTCTCAAACAAAATGTAAGTAGGTAAAGAAAATGCAATGTGTGTTCATTAAAAGAAATACGCTGCCATATATCTGGTTGAGCCTCTCTCTATCTTTAACTGATCTACGTATTTTGCTAATCTATCCTTAACTACTTTCCTTAATGCGTTTTCCTCCGCATTTGTATTCAACTCCCAGAAAAGTTAATTATGTGAACCTCTTATCTGAAAAGCTCCACTCTCTGAATTAGGCCATGTTTCTCTACATGCACCATGTACATTAAGAACTTTGCATCTTATCTGAAACCTTCATTATCCAAATTAAGTCTCTGACCTTCTTTCCATCTTGCTAATTGAGGTTTAATGATATCAGAATTCATATTCTCTGATTTATGAGAATAAAAGGGGGAAAAGTTTCCTGTCTAACTGGACAAAAATATAATCATTACTCATCTGTATGAAATGGTTTGTTTTGTGGTTGTGTAGCCAATTTCCAGTTCAGATCTTTTTTTTTTTTTAAATCATAGAGAATCAAATACAATCCTATCATTTCTTGATTTTAGGGGGTAATAGCAAGTTTCTTTTTCTTTTGTAAGTACAGTTGACTTACAACATTTGTTAATTTCTGCTCTACAGCAAAATGATTAAGTTCTACATATAAACAGAGTTGTTGTTGCCAAGTTGGAGGAGGGGAAGGGAGGAATGGACTGGAAGTTTGAGATTGGCAGATGCAAACTGGTATATACAGAATGAATAAGCAACAAGGTCCTCCTGTTGGAGGAGGACTATAGTAGCCTGGAGAACTATATTCAATATTCTGTGACAAATCATAATGTGTGTTAGTCACTCAGTCGTGTCCAACTCTTTGCACTCCCATGTAGCCTACCAGGCTTCTCTGTCCATGGAATTTTCCAGGCAAAAACACTGAAGTGGGGTGCCATGCCGTTTTCCAGGGAATCATCCTGACCCAGGGATAGAACCCAGGTCACCTTCATTCCAGGCAGATTCTTAACCATCTGAGCCACCAATGGAAAAGAATATAAAAAATACATGTATAAAATATGCTCTGGTATTTTTGCCACGCCTTTTTTGATGTGGTTCAATTTATCAAGTAGGTACATTTATTAATATTTCTTTTTATGTTGTCTTACATTTGTGTCATCTTTCGAAAAGACTTTCTTGCTTAAAGGCTTTTCAAATCATCCATGATCTCTTCAAGTGTCTCCCAACCTGGGGAGCTGGATGAAGACTCAGATCCTAGTAGATTTCTTTATGTGTTAGATAAATTACTAGGTGGAATATTTATCCTCTTCCTTATAGACATTTCCCTCAAATTTCAAAAATTTTAAAGGATTTTGTACATTCACCAAGCACTTTAAATTTATTATTTGTCCAGTGACTTCTGTAGATTCGGGGTCCAAAACGATGGAGCTGAAGATTGTGGATAAAAGCTAGGTTACCCTGGTGACTGTGAGATCGACAAGGAGGAAGCGGGTGTAATGAAGGCTAAAGATAAGGAAGTCTGGACTAGAACAGATGTGGTGGGAGGCAGGGGTTGACTCTGTGCGTAGCTGTCCGAGTCCCTCCTCTCTGATATGACCGCTGGACCAGTGCCTTAGACCACAGCAGGGGTTGGATAGAGCATGAGATGCCTACACTCCCTTGGTGCAATAATTATTATTGGTGGCCCCTTTCCTGGCAACCAGATCTGATTTTATGTTTATTTGAGTTCTATGAAATTCAATTTAGCCCCCTGTCCCATTGATTCTATGGTTATTTCCAGTATACCATCATGGAAAGAACCATACTTAGCTGGTATATGGAGCTTTCTAAAATTCTAGGTTATAGTGATATTAAGACTACTTGTGGTTGTATTTGTCCACTGCTGCGGGTGTTGATTTTGTTAATATGTTTAATTTTGTGTATAATCTCTTCTGTAGACCTAAGGTAAAACACTAGAATGGATGATGATAATTAAGCAAGCTCTAAACATCATAAGGGATGGGGAAAGGGTGGCCTGAGCTATTATGCTAATTGGATTCGTTAAAACACAATGAAGTTACTGTAAATAAATGCTTGCAAATGTTCTTTTATGTAACATAACTAAGCTAACAGCCACCGCTTTTACAATGACTCACAAAAGCCATAGTTAGGAAGCTACATGCATGACTGAAAATCTAATTTCTTAAATTCAAATTGCTAAAATGTATTTAGAGAATATGAAGAGACACTTAAGCTTATGTTGTGGCTACAAAAGGAAATCAGGTATGGTTGCCTCAAAATCAGGATCTCAATGACGTGACGTAAGATCTAGTCACTGGTAAGAAAATGCTGTGGAATATTTTAGTACCATTGTATTTCAGCATTCCTATTGCCACAACTAATTGAGTTTATGATATATAAATTCTCTAAGTTGAGCATGTGAAAGATCTTATTAGATATAAATATTTCAAAATTTAATTTCAGAGAATGGCATACATATAATTCCTAGAGATAAATCATTTGTTCAGTTCAGTTCAGTTCAGTTCAGTCGCTCAGTCGTGTCTGACTCTTTGTGACCCCATGAATCACAGCACGCCAGGCTTCCCTGTTCATCACCAACTCCCGGAATTCACCCAGACTCACGTCCATCGAGTCAGTGATGCCATCCAGCCATCTCATCCTCTGTCGTCCCCTTCTCCTCCTGCCCCCAATCCCTCCCAGCATCAGAGTCTTTTCCAATGAGTCAACTCTTCGCATGAGGTGGCCAAAGTACTGGAGTTTCAGCTTTAGCATCATTCCTTCCAAAGAAATCCCAGGGCCGATCTCCTTCAGAATGGACTGGTTGGATCTCCTTACAGTCCAAGGGACTCTCAGGAGTCTTCTCCAACACCACAGTTCAAAAGCATCAATTCTTCGGCACTCAGCCTTCTTCACAGTCCAACTCTCACATCCATACATGACCACAGGAAAAACCATAGCCTTGACTAGACGGACCTTTGTTGGCAAAGTAATGTCTCCGCTTTTGAATATGCTGTCTAGGTTGGTCATAACTTTCCTTCCAAGGAGTAAGCATCTTTTAATTTCATGGCTGCAATAACCATCTGCAGTGATTTTGGAGCCCCCCAAAATAAAGTCTGACACTGTTTCCACTGTTTCCCCATCTATTTCCCATGAAGTGATGGGACCAGATGCCGTGATCTTCATTTTCTGAATGTTGAGCTTTAAGCCAAATTTTTCACTCTCCACTTTCACTTTCATCAAGAGGCTTTTAGTTCCTCTTCACTTTCTGCCATAAGGGTGGTGTCATCTGCATATCTGAGGTTATTGATATTTCTCCTGGCAATCTTGATTCCAGCTTATGCTTCTTCCAGTCCAGCGTTTCTCATGATGTACTCTGCATATAAGTTAAATAAGCATTAAATAAATAAATGATTAAATAAATTATTTGTTACTTCATAGTAAATCAAGTTATTGGGTTTTTTTGTTTGTGTTTTTGCTAAGTATATGTTTAGGTTTTGTTTTTTGTTTTTTTGCATTTATTTAAGTGATGCTTTCTCTGCTTAAGCCACTGCTAAAAACGCAAAACTGCTTTGCAGCAATCCTTTGCAATCTTTCATAAAGCAGGATTTTTTCAATCCTCTTTAAAAATCAAAAACTACTCTCAGGACCAGAAGGAAGAACCAGGGTCACACACGGAAATCTGCAAGAAGACTCCAACACACTAAAATCTTAGCCTCATGTGATCCTGGTACATTGTGGGTGTATTTTTGAACAAGTACTATGTTTCTATGACATATGTTTGATGTCAACTAATGATGGTAGAAGAATATTTTAAACCTGAAAATATGGAAAACTGATTTTTTAGTATCTAAGTATCTGTATGCTTGCTCATTTTTCTTAGGATTCCAGTTATTTGTTTCTTTTTATTTATTTTTTGACTACTCAAACCATTAGGGTACGTTAGAATTAGTATATCTTGGCATTTTCACTAATAACAACATAAAGGAGTAATCAAGTTAATAAGATGAAAACAGATTTGAATACCTCCTAAAGTTTTCAAAAACAAAAAACTCATTCAGAAGATTAATCTCAACAGTTCCTTTTTTTTTTTATTTTTAGTCATTGAGAACTTATATCTTCTTAAAACTCAGAAAGTATTTTCTTCCTTAATTTTCTTGAAAGGCATATCTACTTAGGTCCTCAGTTCAGTTCAGTTCAGTTCACTTCAGTTCAGTCGCTCAGTCGTGTCCGACTCTTTGCAACCCCATGAATCCGAATGCCAGGCCTCCCTGTCCATCACCAACTCCTGGAGTTCACTCAGACTCACGTCCATCAAGTCAGTGATGCCATCCAGCCATCTCATCCTCTGTCGTCCCCTTCTCCTCCTGCCCCCAATCCCTCCCAGCATCAGAGTCTTTTCCAATGAGTCAACTCTTCGCATGAGGTGGCCAAAGTACTGGAGTTTCACCTTTAGCATCATTCCTTGCTGCTGCTGCTGCTAAGTCGCTTCAGTCGTGTCTGACTCTGTGCGACCCCACAGACGGCAGCCCACCAGGCTCCCCCGTCCCTGGGATTCTCCAGGCAAGAACACTGGAGTGGGTTGCCATTTCCTTCTCCAATGCATGAAAGTGAAAAGTGAAAGTGAAGTCGCTCAGTCGTGTCCGACTCTTAGCGACCCCATGGACTGCAGCCTACCAGGCTCCTCCATCCATGGGATTTTCCAGGCAAGAGTACTGGAGTAGGGTTCCATTGCCTTCTCCCAGCATTATTCCTTTGGTCTTAATAAATGTTAAATCAATTTATTCATGCTTTCATAAAATTTAAATTATATAAACATCTCAAAAATACTGTAAAAGTATATATCATAACATAGTAAAAAATGCATTATTATTATTACACTTAGAACTGATATTCTCAATGACCTATAAAAAATACTTGGAAATATATTTGTAAAAATTTACATCACCTAAATAATGAAAATAGTAGTAATTTTCCAAAACAGTTGTTCAAAGGTATTTCATTTCTTTGTTGTCTGAGTTCTTCATTAATTATTAAATGACTTCCATATAATCTGTTTCAAACTGAAATAAAGATAATATTCTAAATAGCCTGTTTGGTTTTTTTTTTCCATAAAGAACATAAGATTTTTAGACTATCTGGGTTCCAGATCCTTCTCAGTCATTTATTATTAGCTCTTTGAATTGAGAAAATTAAAATATCTTAAGCATCCATTTCCTCAGTTTAAAAATTCAGTAGAATTTTCAGAAAATTTAGTAGAAATTTTAGAAAAATTCAGTAGAACTATTCATGTCTAGGGACCTTTGAATAAATAATATGAAGTAAACTGTATAAAGTATATGTCATTTCTGAAGTGCTAAGTACATAAAATTTATTACAAAGTCTTTTTTTAAATATGAAATGACAGACATTGATGGGTCCTCAGTTTTTATTTTCACATGTGAAATAAGACATCAATACATTTCTTGGATAGAAATTTAATGGTTACAAAACTTTGGATCAAAATACCAGGAGATATGATTACTTCAGCTTAGCTGTATGTTTGATTCTCTTTCCTGCACCCAGGTTTTTAGGCAAAAATAATTCCATCACTGAGACTTAAGGTATAAAACAGCTGAGAAAATGACTGAAGAGGGAGTTCTGTGTCCACATTTGATCGGCACCCAAAAGTCTTAACATTAAATGTGTTGAGGTCAAGTTGTTCACTATCCCCTTATGATTAAGTGCTGAAAGGTCAGAAGCTGTAGTGGGAGAAAATGTTTTATAATCATAGCAATTAAAAATCACCACGCTCCTGCAGATATATAGTGTTTTAAAATGTACCAATATCACAAGGAAGGGTTTTCTGATAATATGAAAGCTATTTGTATGCAAGCTATTTGTATTCAAGAGCATATCTTGAAGTCATTTAGAATCTGCTTGCTATCAGGTCATCTGGGTTTTGCAAATTAAAGGTATATATACTTTTGTCTCATATAAAAATGAAATATTTGTTCCCACTCTTTAAAATTCTTAGAATAGTGTTCTTTCCATGGTCAGGTGCCCTTTAAATATATAAGATTTTTATATCAAATAAAAAGGCAATCACCACTTACTGAGACAGAAATGGGTTTAGATCTCAAATTTAATGAAACTTGCACGGTACTATTAGCTGTACTTTTGCGACAGACTAGCAAATATTTTAACAAGTGCGATAAAGCTTGGGCCCAAGCCTCCAACATGTTAGTAGCACCTCAAGGAAATGTGGAGAAAGGGGGTTATGCAGAGTTCAAATGTGGGCCAGCCTCTTCCCCCACCAGATTAAAAGCAAAAGTGAAAGAGAAGGTCTTTCATATTTTGAAAAAATAAATAAATAAATGCAGTGCACATGAAATAGGAACGAAAAATATTATGTGTGTAACAATTATTTGAAAGATTGAGTATAACATTTCAGGGAATATGACGGCTGTAATAAATTCAGTCAAATTGGTTCAAATATAATTATGTCAATTATCCTGCACAGAAGCCTGTGCTCCAGTCCCATGGTCAGTGGCTTTATTGTTTATAATACGCCAGCCCGTGCTTTATCGCTGTTACACAAACGGAAATTCTCTTCGGAATCTCATAAAGCGAATCCATGCTGAAGCTAGGTTCCCTGAACGCTAACCTAACAGGCCTCAGTCACCTTAAATCTAGATTCAGTGCTATGTTTTGGATTTGCATTATATTTGAGGATCTTAGAGAATAATAACTATGATTCACCATGATATTATGTGTTTGCCTCATTTCCATGAGTTGAGCCACCGGGCTTAAATACCGTTAAGCCTCTAAAACGCAGGAAACTGAAGAACACGCTCACAGAAAATTAGTTGTACTGTGGAACTGTTTCCCGTAACATAATTTAATTTGGGGGGGGTTTTAAAGCAAAGTCAGTTAATAAGTACAGCAAATGGAAAGATTTTTTGCCACTACTAATACTTCATGCTACTGCTGTGCCCTTATTTTTTTTTTTTTGAGATCTTTAAACAACTTATTTGCTATATCAATAGCACAGCAAAAATTGCTAGAGGAGTCAAGTGTTCAAGTTAGAGAGCGAAAAGATAAAGGTATATCTTAAAATCACCAGAAGCATCATTTGCCTAACTAACAATGTTTTGCTTCTATTGCTGGCATCTTATATTAAGTGAATTTTATAGTGAAAGATGAAAGAATGAATGAAAGACAATTAATCATAATACTTTTTTCAAGTAGTAGATTTTAAACTTGATACAACCAATTAGGTTGGACTTATGAATATTTATACCATGCCCAGTGTTGTAGTGAGTAAATACAGAAAAATACATATTCTCGTATCTATGAATTTCAGTTGTATGTCCTTAAACAGTAAATATTTATCTGTCTTAAATGAAATAGTACACATGAAAGTACTAACCAAAATGCTCACACATAGAAGATATTCTACAGTTTAGTTTCTTTTCACTTTCCATAGGAAATAAAAATGATACTTTTATCTATGGTTTTCTAACCAGCCAGAAAGTGGAAACTAAAGACAAATCAAGATACTTCACATGGCTTCCACTGTGCTTTATTATAAATGACCCATCCTGTGTTGAGCATGTAAAAATTAGTTTTAACTCAAGAATTGTTTGAGTAAGCTTCAGTATATTTGTTTTTCCTGCTACCATTTATTGTTTGGTCATCTTAAAGTTAACAACAACAACAAAAAATGATCATTATCTTAAGTTCATCTGCCACCCTCATTCCCACCCCAATCCCACCATAGTTTAGGTCTCTACAATCTTACCCTTCAAGTTGGCTTTTGGGTTTGAAAACAAGAGAAAGAAATGGTGTGTAGTTCCTTCCTTTTAAAAGCATAGACCTTAGTACCAATCTATGCTGCTTTTATTTTTTTTTAATTTTATTTTTAAACTTTACATAATTGTATTAGTTTTGCCAAATATCAAAATGAATCCATCACAGGTATACATGTGCTCCCCATCCTGAACCCTCCTCCCTCCTCCCTCCCCATACCATCCCTCTGGGTCGTCCCAGTGTACTTTTAGAAACAAACATAAATTTGTTAGGGAAAATGGCAGTGAAGAAACTGATTTCGCCATTAGCATGCAGCCTTCTTTGCAATGGCCTGACTGCACTTCTCAGTATCAATTCTTTTTGATGCTCTCCCAAACGAGCTGTCTCCAAACATCGGGATAAAAGTAAACGTGTTTCTAGCGAAGCTTCCAAACCAGATAGGGACCGAGAGCTACACATAGACCCATACCATCCCCTCATTTACAAGCAACAGACTTGGGGAATGGAAGGCTCGGAGCCACAGGCTGAAAGCTTGGCGAGAGCCTCACTCGGTGCACCTTGACCTCCTGAACCCAAGCTGGCGGGCAGTCAGTGGGAAGCCTTCGGTTGTGCCCCCGTCTAGGAGCTGACATGTGAGCTTGAACAGCAGTGACAGGCTGCTCTGACGTGGCTGTCATCCGGCCCATTTTCTACACAAACCATCAACATAATTCACTCTAAAGGGCTCTCCGAGAGGACCTCATGCTTTTTTCTTTCTTTCCTTGTACAGTGCAGAATTTAGGACAGCTTATTTTAATTCGATGACCTGCACCATGATCTAATAAGGGACAGCTGTGGCAGCTAAATCCCTGGGCTATTTATTGTCAATTAGAATGAATCCTAAATAAACTCCCTTCATTCTAAACTTGACCCATTCTTGAACGGTAGGCGAAAATGACACTTACAAGCGGAAACGCGGGGAAACGGAAGAAAGAGCCAATGGAATGTGAAAACCGTGAGAGAGAGGAGTCTTCAAACAAAATTAGAACGATGAGTGGTGATAATGATATTTTGATGTCAAATAATTGCCGTTGAAATGTTGGTATTGGGGAGCATAACCATGGAGGGGAACACAAAGAAATAATATCAAGATGTCAAAGAAAATGTACCATGTTATTAGAGTTACACTAAAAATAAATGCATTCTATTTGAAGAGAAAAGTCTTTATTCAAATACAGGGGTTAAAATGGCCTAGAGCAGTGAATTATAATATTTTTCTGTCTGGTATTCATAATAGATAAACATTTTCTAGCAAGACCTAGGACACCAGTACATAAATCCACATATATATGTGTGTGTGTGTGTGTGTGTATGTTGAAAGTCTCCTGAAATAATATTTACTTTGTCCTGTGTGACACACTCTTAGTCTGTATTCCTTTCTGTTTTTCTCATATTAAAAGAAATGCTAATCACAACTCCTCAAGTTCATTTCACCATCTCCTCCATCTCCAGGACCTACTGTTTGAAAAATTGTACTCCAGAACCAAGAAACACAATATGGAAATTTCTAAAGAAAATTGGAAGCATTTTGAAATACTGATAGTCAAAGTGAATTTATCAGCCCAATGAAGAGGCAAGTACATTGTGGACCTATGCAAAAGTAATTTATTGGAACATGGTTTACTGCTTTCTTGAGTGTGGAGGGCATGTTAGAAAACATTAGGAAATTAACATGGGAGCGTGTGACTGTTATCCTTAAGCGTAGCTGTCCATTAACTTCTAAGCTCTTCTCACTTAAGTTTATAATACATGAAACTGATGATTTCTTGCTGTCCCTGGCAACTCCTCTAGGAATAAATACTTGAAGTGATGATGATGTCACATAACATCAAGATGCAAGAGAACTTCAGGTATTGAGAAAGTCAGATGATTCTCCCTATTTGGTGGAAATAGAAAACATTTTAAAGGGACTCAGACCGATAGAAATGTATTGAGATTGCAAGACAGTTTTGAAAGTGTAAGGGCAAAATCGATGAGTAGAATGGTTTAAAGGGATGCGCTCTCCTCCTGAAGGACCAAATCTCCAGAAGGCTTGTCAGTTTGTATCACTTTCCGTGTACTTTTATCTGTCACACAGGCAGACCCAGGAATCAGGTGAAGCTGGGCAGGCTGCTGTGAGGGGCCTTCCACCTATAAAGAACAGACTTATGGACACGGCTGCAGGGCAGGGGGAGGAGGGAGGGGGTGTGATGATGGAGAGAGCAACATGGAAACATACATTTTCATGTGTAAAAAGACAGCCAATGGGAATTTGCTCTATGACTCAGGGAACTCAACCCAGGGCTTGGTAACTTGGGAACAACCTAGAGGGGTGGGATGGGGAGGGAGGTGGGATGGAGGTCCAAGAAGGAGGGGACATGAGAGTACCTATGACTGATTCATGCTGATGTTTGGTAGAAACCAACACAATACTGTAAAGTAATTATCCTTCAATTAAAAATAAATAAAATTTTTAGAAAGACATGATGGATGCTCATGCCTCTGAACTTCCTACAGGGAAAAACATTCTCCCTGCTGAGACTGAGGCTCTAGAATTTCTTCATAATTTCCTCAGCCCAAAAGGTCTCCAGTGTCCTTATTAATAGGCTGGGTCTTCATCTGAAATCTCCAAATTTCTCCATAAGCATGTAAGTTACTCTATCAATTCTTTTGGTTTCTTTCATGTTAAAAAGTTAAAACTGTCAAGAAACAAGAAAGTATGTTATATAAGCAGTGAAGTCTAAGTATAGTTTTTAAAAATTCTAGCTCTAATCTTACTGCACATGGGAATATGGACTGGTTCAAAATTGGGAAAGGAGTATGTCAAGGCACTGTGGACAGTTACTGCTGTCATGGAATTAAAGGACACTTGCTACTTGGAAGGAAAACTATGAAAAACCTAGACAGCATATAAAAAAGCAGGGATATCACCTTGCTGACAAAGGTCCATATAGTCAAAGCTGTGGTTTTTCCAGTAGTCATGTATGGATGTGAGAGTTGGACCATAAAGAAGTCTGAGCACCAAAGAATTGCTGCTTTCTAGCTATGGTGCTGGAGAAGACTTTTGAGAGTCCCTTGGACAGCAAGAAAGTTCCAGAAAAACATCTATTTCTGCTTTATTGACTATGCCAAAGCCTTTGACTGTGTGGATCACAGTAAACTGTGGAAAATTCTCAAAGAGATGGGAACACCAGACCACCTGACCTGCCTCTTGAGAAATCTGTATGCAGGTCAGGAAGCAACAGTTAGAACTGGACATGGAACAACAGACTGGTTCCAAATAGGAAAACGAGTACGTCAAGGCTGTATAATGTCACCCAGCTTATTTAACTTATATGCAGAGTACATCATGAGAAACGCTGGACTGGAAGAAGCACAAACTGGAATCAAGATTGCTAAGGAGAAATATCAATAACCTCAGATATGCAGATGACACCACCCTTATGGCAGAAAGTGAAGAGGAACTAAAAAGCCTCTTGATGAAAGCAAAAGAAGAGAGTGAAAAAGTTAGCTTAAAGCTCAACATTCATAAAACTAAGATCATGGCATCCAGTCCCATCACTCCATGGGAAATAGATGGGGAAACAGTGGAAACAGTGCCAGACTTTATTTTTTGGGCTCCAAAATCACTGCAGATGGTGACTGCAGCCATGAAATGAAAAGACACTGACTCCTTGGAAGGAAAGTTATGACCAACCTAGATAACATATTGAAAAGCAGAGACACTACTTTGCCAACAAAGGTCCATCTAGTCAAGGCTATGGTTTTTCCAGTGGCCATGTATGGATGTGAGAGTTGGACTGTGAAGAAGGCTGAGCACTGAAGAATTGCTGCTTTTGAACTGTGGTATTGGAGAAGATTCTTGAGAGTCCCTTGGACTGCAAGGAGATCCAACCAGTCCATTCTGAAGGAGATCAGCCCTGGGATTTCTTTGGAAGGAATGATGCTAAAGCTCAAACTCCAATACTTTGGCCACCTCATGCGAAGTGTTGACTTATTGGAAAAGACTCTGATGCTGGGAGGGATTGCGGGCAGTAGGAGAAGGGGACGGCAGCAGATGAGATGGCTGGATGGCATCACTGACTCGATGGACATGAGTCTGGGTGAACTCTGGGAGTTGGTGATGGACAGGGAGGCCTGGCGTGCTGCGATTCATGGGGTCACAAAGAGTCAGACACGACTGAGCGACTGAACTGAGCTGAACTGGACAGCAAGGAGATCAAACCAGTCAATCCTAAAGGAAATCAACCCTGAATATTCACTGGAAGGACTGATGCTGAAGCTGAAACTCCAATAGTTTGGCCATATGATGCAAAGACCTGAATCATCAGAAAAGACCCTGATGCTGGGAAAGATTGAGGCTGCAGGAGCTGGTTGGATGGCGTCACCGACTCAATGGACATGAGTGTGAGTAAACTCTGGAAGACAGTGAAAGAAGAAGTCTGGCCTGCTGCAATCCATTGGGTCTCAAAGATTAGGACACTTAGTGACTGAACACCAGCAACAAGGGAGTAGATGAATAACGTATATAATAAATCCATATAAAGCAAAGCAGTTAAAATGAGTGAATTTGATCTTCATATCAAAATGAATAAACTTTGAAAACAATATTGATTGCAAAACAGGTTTCAAAAAGATATTTCTATCATGATAGCATTTATATGAAACTTTAAAAAATGGTACACATATTTTATGGGTACCAACAACCAATATGGCCAAAGATAAAATCAACTTAAGAATGGAGGCTTTTTCTAGGAAAAGAAGGAATAGAATGGAAGAGAAAGAACCTACAAAAAAAATTAACTGCATACAAAAGCTGAGATAATTACTCCACAGAGTCAATCTTTATTTTTTCTGAGCTAAAACTGTGTGGACATCTTGTATACTACCCTCTCTGCCTTTCTGTAGGTTTGCAATAGTTTGTGATACAAACACATTCATACAATAAATTTGTAAAAGTTAACAGCTTAAACTAATCCAATATTCATTTTGAAATATCAGTTTCCCATTCTTTAATGTTTGCAGGGATAGTTCTAGCCCCTATCTACGTGAGTATTATGTGGGTAGGGTCACATATGTGAAGAATCTGTTTACAGTAAGTGCAATAATATAAGACGCTGTTTCTATTCTTACTATAAATTGAACCCAAATGTTCCCTCATGTTTCCTTTTGTTTTCTGAATGAAAAACATAATTGGTGCAAGTGCACCAGTTACAGCACTTGCAGGCCTGTCCAGCCAACAGTGCACTGTGGAGCTCACGTCTGGTGTTCTGAAACATGCCTTTTATAAAGGTCTTCCTTTACCCAGACTCTCTCCAACTGGCCTGTGACCTTTCAACGACTGGACTGTACCTAAAGCAGTGAGCCTCACAGAGAGCAAGTCGACCTTGGGTGATGATGATGGGAAAAGAAAATCATCTGACAATGCCATAAGAGTTTCCTAAATTACTTCAGATTTTAAAACAAAATAATGCTCCAGACTGCCCAGTAAATGCATTATTGTGAGTGCTGGCATCATTCAATTGCTCTTTTGACTTAAAGACTTTTATTCTATGCAGAAGCACATTATAAAAACTGCTCTGGACAGTGGCCTTTTTCCAAAATAGTATGTTATAAAGATCTGAATGGTAATCATTTTCCAACTCCGATACATAATCGATTTCTCAAAGAAAATGCCCTCATTTCACTTCTTGTTACATTAATATTATCAGTATATTTGCTAATGTTTATGTTGACTGGGAATTTTGCTTGTTTCGGGCTGGCACCATCAGCAAAATTACTTGCAAATGAGAAAATATTTCCTAGAAAGGAGACTTGAAACATAGAGAATACCATTTTTAGCCACCCTGTAGACAGGGCTAGCCACTTAATAAAATTCTGGCCCCAAATTTTCAAATGGAAGCTTGCTGAGAGGAACATCTTTTGCAGAGAGAAAGCTCAATTCAAGGACAGACTTCAGCCCTCCCGTACCTACACTCTCTGGTCCTCAGGCTGACCCATAGAAGTCTGGCAGGAAACACGAGGACTGGAACAGGAAGGCAGCAGCCGTCTGGCTCGGAGATGACATTCTTAATTCGCTGCACCTTCCTTGGTCTGTCTCTTTCAGGGCTTCCAGTTAGGAGAGAGACCATTATCTCATGTATTTAGACCTACCCCTTGACAGGTAGGTTCTACTTCTGGTTGCTGTTTTTTAGTTGCTAAGTCACATCCAACTCTTCTGCTACCTCATGGACTATTGCCCACCAGGCTCCTCTGTCCATGGTATTTCCCAGGCAAGAATACTGGAGAAAGTTGCCATCTTCTTCCCCAGGGGATCTTCCTGACCCAGGACTTGAACCCGTGTCTCCTGCATTGATAGGCATATTCTTTACCACCAAGCCACCAAGGAAGCCCTACTGTTGCTGGTAGTAGAACACAACCCTAGCTGACACACAAAAATAGCTGTCAGCCCATTTGTCGACTAGTTCCTGGTCTACTCCTCTGGCATTTTTCTGCACAAAGATGCAAGCTATAATCATTTAGGCTGCATCTGTCCATGTCTTTGCTAAGCGCACCTGAAACGTGTACTTTCTTCAGGACGCAAAACGCTAGCGTGAGCAAATAAAATTCCCTGTTTCAAACAGATGGGCACGGTATGCTGGATAAAGTGACCTGAGGTGGTCCTTTATGGTGTCAGACTCTCCATCTATAACACTAGTGTAATATATTGATAATGGAAAGACAGATGATGCTCTTTTTTAAATTTATTTTTAATTGCAGGATAATTGCTCTATAATATTATGTTGGTTTCTGCCATACATCAACATGAATCAGCCGTAGGCACTTATGTCCCCTCTGCCTTGAACCTCTCTCCCACCTTCCAACCCACCCCACCCGTTTAGGTCATCACAGAGCACCAGCCTGAGCATCCTGGGTCATAGAGCACGATCACACTGGCTACCTATTTTACATCCAGTAGTGTATATATGTTTCAATGCTACTTTCTCAGTTTGTCCCACCTCCCTTCCCCCGCTGCGTCCACAAGAAGGTTCTCTATGTCTGCATCAGTAGATGGTGCTATTTTAAAGTGGCTTTTCAGAGGTTGCCCACTCATCACTGCGGCCATACCAATCATTGATAAATTTGGTCACTTTTTTTTTTTTCCATGCAATGCCTCACAGTGCCATGACTTCAGTACAGGCAAGAGTTACCTGCTTTACTAAGAAAAGTGGAGTTGAAGTGGCTCCCTATCCACTTCTTCCAGATGTGCCTTCTCCCTAGTTTTGTTTGTGCCACTGCCTTTCCTGTACTATAGACATTTCTCTCTCCAGGGAGTGAATGATCTTATGCTTTAAAAAATATATTGGTAAAGTTTCATGTAACGATCACCTTAGCTATGTTGAAAATGAGAAGTCTTGTGCTATAAGATGATACTGAGAGTTATAATTCAAAGCCAGTGACTAACTCTGGCACATACACTGCTCTTAATATGTTTTTGTTGCTTGTGGGGTCAACAGATGCCCTGGATTAAATCGCAGCCTCTCTCTTAATGCTGACTCTGCTTTAGGATCCCTCTGTCTTCTAGTTTCTCTTGCCAAAGATAGGAAGGCAGCCCAGCCTCAGCAAACAGAGCATCATTTCTCATTGACTCAATAAGAAATGTTATTTGTCTTGTTTGGAGCAATATGCCAGGTGTAAGTGAAAAATAAAGTGATTATCAACTGCAGTTTAATCTTTATTTATTTATATTTTTTTTTGGGGGGGGGTGGAGTGAGAAACTGCAGAATAGCACCAGGAGGTAAATTAGTGAAGGCTCTCAGTCTTTTTCAGTTAGAAATAATCAAATTGCAAATAGAACAAATTGTATAACCACTGACATGGAGTTACCTAAAAACATTCTGGTGCAAATTCCTGACATCTCTGTGGCTCAGAAATGTTCATATTGAACCATTTACATTACAGACTCATGCTCTTGCAGACTAATGTACACCATTTTCCTCAATAAATACTACAAAGTTCATTCATTTGTTGAATATGTTTTTATTTCCTCTTAATGGAAATTTCCATACCTTTCTCTCAGGATTAACTCAGATTACCTGCTATTAAATTTTGATTTGAGTTAGGTAAAATTTAAGGTGGTATATTAAACACTAATCTAAAATCAGTATTTTGTATCATTTAACTTTAGTACAAAAATAAGCATATATATGATAGTGACATGCTTCTGAAAACTGACATTAATAGCATCAAGAAAAGATATTTCTACAAATATATGAAGTAATTAGTTTAATAAATTATAATTCATGAAAGTTTTAATATACAATAAAACCTAGTTATATTTTCAGAATATCATATTTATATCTTCTTGGAATTTATATTCAGAGTCACAGATGATGCCTGAAAGAAAATTTTTTCTTGACAGTTAATATTGTTTTCATATTTTATCATAAATTAAAATAAAATGTACGATATATTTTCATTGTCCCATCTCATCTTTTATGAAATTGAATTCCTGGATTTCTCCATTCTGAACTGACTCTAAATGTTGAGAACTCTAATCAGCAGTCTAAACACTGTTCACAGATACATAATCAGGAGCAAAACCATCCCATGTCAGACACCTATGGGCACTTACTCTTTCCTTCAACTTTGTTCAAAATGTTCAAAGTCTGGAGATTCTTTCTGGACCCTTCCTGAGCCCATAAACTAGTTTAGAATTTCATAAGTTAGATTTCTGCATGAAGATTATTGTTAAGTTTCCCAGGGCAGAAATGTGGGCTGGATGTTATTATTTAGACTGGTATTACTTTTTCTTATTGATTGCAACACTTCAATAAATCAAACCCCTTGAGTTTATGCTAAATGTAATCTTATCTAAATAGAAGCAAAACTCAAGCTCTAATAGCAAGAAATGGCAGAAGAAACACTCACATGAAAAAGCAGCACATCATTAAAATGACAGATATTACACAGGTTTTCTAATGGATTGAACAACAAAAAGGAAAATAATAGGGAGATGAATATCTTCAAGAGAAAATAGGATGAGTTTGATATGTCATGCTGCTCATTGCCAGATAAAATATATAGTTCTAATAATTATATTTCTCAAATTAGCAATGATGAAAGAGATGGATGAGCACACAGCAGGGAAACCAAGAACTGAACACTGGTCCTCTGAACAGACTTCCAGATTTTGACATTGACACCTGCTGGGTGACATTGGGGGACACACTGGTCCTCTGAACAGACTTCCAGATTTTGACATTGACACCTGCTGGGTGACACTGGGGGGTCATTCAGTCTCGCCTTGTCTATTTTTACTGAAGCACATCATTACTTTGATGAACGTGTTTCCATTTCTTACTGAGATATTGGGAATTAACTGTAATTCACAGAGAAACCACAAAATGCCTATACATTTTTCATCTATTAATACACTGGACTTACCCATAACTTTTATCCCGAACAAAGACTTAGGAGAACTGGTGCTAAGGTTTTCTGCTAATGAAAAATAATTTCAACATACTGAAGAAATAAAAACTGAACACAGAATCTGATCCTCAGGCAGCCCTATGCTTATCATTGGTTGAGATTTTTCCAGCAACAGAACCAGTGCTGCCTTCGTTTGCTTTTTAGACACTAAGAAGTGGAGAAGGGCTTCCCTGGTGGCTCAGTGGTAAAGAATCTGCATGTCATGCAGGAGACATGAGTTTGACCCCTGGGTTGGGAAGATCACCTGGAGAAGGAAATGATAACCCACTCCAGTGTTCTTGCCTGGGAAATCCCATGGCAACAGGAGCCTGGTGGACTACAGTCTATGGGGTCACAAAGGAGTCAGACATGATTTAGCCACTAAGCAACAAGAAGCAGAGAGGCTTCTTTTTGTGAAGGACCAGCCATCTCCTGCATCACAGCTCGCTGCCACATGTGGTTTCTCCTCTGTCACTTGTTGGGTGTTGAGCTGACACAGTTTCAGTAGCAACAGGCTGAGGAGGAAGAGGAAAAGGCTCGCTTTCCAAGGCTTTACTTCCTTCTTTCTCCTCCTTTTACTCTCGTCTTCTCCCTCCATTTCTCCTTAACCTTCTCAATCTTTTCCATTAAACCCTAAGTGGAAATTACCAAAAATGTCACTCTCAATTCTTTCCAACTTGGAAAAAGTAAAGATGTGAGCAGTGAAGAAATAGACAGAGGAAAGGCAAACTTTTTTTCCCCTAACACCACAAGTATTAAAACATATATTCTATGACACACTTCAATGAAGAAACAAAACTGCAAAATAAATGCAAATAATTATCCTTGTTTTTAAATTCGTTCATGTTTAACTAAAAATGAATTCACTTTCATTCACTTTTTAATTGGAATTTTTTCTTTTTAAAAAATTATGCAAAAAATATTGGGCACCCAAAAATCTCAAAGTTTATACAGAAATAGTGGTACTATGCTTTTATTTAACAATTTCCCTTTATATTTCTTTCTATTTTTTAATCAATCAAAAGTGCTAAATAGATGGATGGACTGAGATGTGCACCCACACACAGCACTGGAGAGACCCTGTGAATTAGATATCCTCTCGCTTTTCAAAGTCTTTGACTACCTTCCTATCTCTCAGAGTAAAATCTACAGATCTACAAAGCCCATCATTTTCTCTAACCACACCCCCCAGCTTTTCCCTCTTCTGAACTCAGTGATTTCATCTGTCTGAGGGCATCCTCACCACCCGGGTCAGGACATTGATCAAGACCTTCTACATAAGGCTCCCCTTGTGGCTCAGACAGTAAAAAGCATCTGCCTACAATGAGGGAGACCCAGATTCTATCCCCAGGTTGGGAGGATCTCCTGGAGAAAGAAATGGCAACCCACTCCAGTATTCTTGCCTGGAAAATCCCATGGATGTAGGAGCCTAGTAGGCTACAGTCCATGGGGTTGCAAAGAGTCGGACACGACTGAGCGACTTCACTTTCACTTTTTGCTTAGTACATCCAGGTCAGTCCTCTCGGTGCACTGGTCCTGAGCTGTCCTCTTCATCCACACTTCCTCATTTCCTTCAAGTCCTACCTCAAGTGCTCCATGCTTCAGTGAAGCCCTGCCAACCACCCTCCTCTAAGTTTAAATATCCTCCCACACTCTTTAGGATGTCTAACCTCTTAGGGGCTTTCATTGTTTCCCTGTAGGACTCGCAAGCCTTTGTGGATCAGCCCTGCTGTTTTCCATCAAAACAAGATGACTCCGATTCAAAAACATCTCCTCTGGAGAAAAAAAACATATGGTCATCCTCCTTATAATCAATACAACAATTGACGTGGTTGAAAGTTAAAGTGCTTTCTTTTGACTCAGGTCAAAAATGACAACTCCTAAATGATATGAGTATTGAATGTGACTCATGTGTTCATATTAATAGATTTGCATTGAATAAAATCACCCCAAAACGTGGAATCCTAAGCAACATGTCTTTCTTTGTCATTTAGCCTTTTGCCTACAGTGCATTTAGGGATAATTACAGTACAATTATTCACCTGCAATAAATTTGGGGCTCCCACCTAATGTTTACAAAAAGACTTTACAAAGGATATTCAAGTCATGATTGACGGCACAGTAATTATCAAACTCTTCAATCTTATTCAAAATAAATAAGTGCCCAAATAAACAAACATCAAAAATAGATCCAGTGCCTGCTAACTTTGGGCAAATGGAACAAACAATCCACTTCAATTAACAAAAGATAATTTTAAAAGGGGGCTTCAAATATCCTTGAAACCAATAATAATTCCTATTTTATTCTGCGACTTCAATGTCCATGAAATTATTCAACTGGAAAAAATCAACCAATTATTTAGCTTACAAAATGTTATACTACTCTGTGTGTGTGTGTGTGTGTTTCATGCACATGCAAGCACATCCTTGCTTACTCGTGTCCAACTCTTTGCAACCCTGTGGACTGTATCCCACCAGGCTCCTCTGTGCATGAAATTCTCCATGCAAGAATATTGGAGTGGGCTGTCATTTCCTACTCCAGAGAATCTTCCAAACCAGGGAACAAATCTTCATCTCTTGCATCTCCTGCATTGCAGGCAGATACGTTACCACTATTACCACCTGGAAAGCCCCAGGTGTAATACTATTCTCTGTGTAGTACTATATATAAAACTCTCCTAAAATACAAATTTAATGTATCTCTAATAACTCAAGAATGTCATTTCTCACAAACCAAAGTTGGACTAGAATGGAAAAACTTTAATTACACTTGTTTAATTATCTGCTTTCATCAATTATTTTCTGCATTTTTCTCTAATAAGGTAATTTCATATATTTGCATGGTCTCCCCAGTCGTTCTTACATATATTCATATCTTGTGCCTATGAAATCAACACTGACTTACATTTTAACTTGAAAGATAAAATCTATGCTGCATGTATAATTACTGAATTTTAACTTTATATAGAGGTGTAGTATTTATCATAGAATATTATACTATTTAACTCAGCGCATGTGTCTGAATTTTTAACAGAGAAATCACATACCAAGGATGCTGTTTCGAAAACTCAAGTGACGATTTCATATTCTTGGTTACTGCTGAGCCAACCTCTTTTATCAGAGTCTCATAAATCTCACTGAAGAAGATTTAGTTACATCAATATATTGTTGATTTTTATGTGGTCTTTTGGGCTTAGGATAAAGAATAACAAAATGATATTGATTTCATTCAAGCTAGGTAAATCTTCTATGACCTTGTTGCTCAGCCAAGTGTAATGTGCATGACTTCTAGATTAATCAGTTGCAGAACAAATCCACATTTGTCCTTAAAATTTGAATTACTGGGATGACCCAGAAGGATGGTATGGGGAGGGAAGTGGGAAGGGGGTTCAGGATGGGGAACACATGTACACCCGTGGCGGATGCATGTTGATGTATGGCAAAACCAAGACAATATTGTGAAGTAAAAAAATAAATAAATAAAGAGCAAAAAAAATTTTGAATTCAAATGGATAATAAGATGAACTTTATATTCTGGAGGATTGGTTTATCTATCCCATTTTATCTCCTATTTATGAACTCCCATTTATTCATGTGCATTACTACCCCTCTATACAAATTTATGCATAATATGTGTTAAGTAATTTCAAGTTTTTCAAGAAATAAGTTGACACAGACCTATAACAAGCTATCAGTAGGGGATCCAGAAAAGAACTGAGTCAGTAAATAGTAAATGTAGAGTTACAGAAACAAATGTAAAATATATTGAAGAATTAACTTGGTAAAACATGGTGCCCAATCTTTGAAGGCAGAAAAAATTGGGCAGAGAGTAGGTGAGGATAACAGAGACATATTTTTGAGTGTATTGGTGATGATTAAACTAAATGAGATAGAGAACACAGGCAGTGGGATAGATTTGAAAAAAAAAATAAATTTGGTGTTAGATTGAAAATAAGGTGTATGGCTTGGGGTAGAACTGCACATTTGAAACTGCAGTAAGGTTGGTGACTTCTGTTTTTTGTGTGCCCAATCCTTAGTTCAGTCCCTATATTTATGATAATTTTCTGTCAACATGGAATATTCGATGGTTCATATCAAAGACCAAGGGTAGCACAAGCACACAAATGTGTACAAAAGGGAAAACAATTTGATATGACAATATTACTATCTATTCAGTGAATGTTTGGCATCCATATCATCTCAGGAAAAGTTGAATGACTTATACTAACTAACTACAATACATCCAGGGCTCCCCAGGTGGTGCTAGCAATAAAGGGCCTTCCTGCTAACGCTGGAAATGTGAGACACATTCTCGACCCCTGTGTGGGGAAGATCCCCTGAAGAAGGTAATAGCAACCCACTCCAGTATTCTTGCCTGGAAAATCCCAGGGACAGAGGACCCTGGTGGGCTGCACTCCACAGGGTCACAAAAAGTTGGACAGGACTTGGCATGCACATAATACATCCAAATACTTTTGGAGCTAAAATGAAGGTTTTCTTTTTTTAACATTGGTCAAATATAGCCTAATGAATATATTACATAGATACTTCCAGTGTTATCGAAGAGAACCTTGTATGTTATAAGAATAACAACTTGGAAATATGTACCACTGCAGGTTACACTGTATGAGTAAGAAAACATGTCTTTCAGTAACTGCCCATCACCTGAAGCCTCTGTTATTACTTCTAAATAGAAGGCTCCTCCTTCCAAAGCACAAATGACTGTTACACTTGGACTTGAGCTTCTGATCCCTCACTGGGATAGCAATCTTGTCCACTACAATTCTGAGCTGGATTTCTCTGGCCCCTTCTCTACCCAATGCCTCAAGGAAAGATACTTAGTACTTCCTATAGCCCATGCAGTTTGTACTCTCTACTATTATTCTTCAATTTTGGGCTTATTTTTAAGAGTCTGTCATTTACCAGAAGTACTAATAAATAGAATAATGGGCTTCCCAGGTAGAGCAGTGGTAAAGAATCCACTTGCCAGACGCAAAGAGATGAGGATTTGATCCCTGGCTTGGGAAGATCCCCTGAAGAAGGAAATGGCAACCCACTCCAGTATTCTTGCCTGGGAAATCCCACAGACAGAGAAGCCTGATGGGCTACAGTCCCCAGGGTTGCAAAGAGTTGGACACGAGTGAGTGACTGAGCACGCATGCAAATAGAGGAACTTTTTTTTTCTCCTGAGTTACATATTTAAGTTCAGCTATAAATTCAAACAAACAAACAAACAAAAACAAAAAGTAATGCTTCCAAACACAACACTACTATTTGTAGCTGGTTAATAAGTAAATTTTTTGTAAGTTACTTGAATAACTTTATAAGATTTGTTCAATAATTATTTCATATTGTATTCCTGGTCTCAGCATACTAAAAACATGCATTAAAGTGTTTGAAATCCACAGATAGGGGATGCCTGGCATCTTTCACCTGCATTCCTTCCTTCCAGTTAGGTCTTAATTGTCCCCAACTAAGGGCTCAGGTCTACCTAACCGCTGACCTTGGTCTGGTTCACAAATCAAAGTCATTCCAGAGACTGACTCCAGGATCTGCTTGAATTCTTTCAATCTGTCATTTAGACATTCTCTAAGAATCCATTAGATGCTTTCTTTTTTTCTTTTAACTCTGGGTGACTTAAGACAATGATGACCAAGGCATGGCCAATGTTCTCAAACATTCATGGTTTGATGGAGTGAAAGATAAGTAAAATAACCCTGACAAAATGAAATATCTTTCAAAATAGCTGAGGGAGAAGAGAAAACAGATTACGCGGTCATTGGTGGGGTAGATGGTAAATGCGTAGTTAAGGAGAAGTTCACAGAGAATCCCATCATGAAATAATCCTCAGAGATGTGTATAGGTGGCAGGAACAGTGTGCCCGACTGTAACCTGCCTTACTTACTCGGACTTCTAGGAGGTCCCTTTCCTTTCACTCAGCGCTGATCTTTTGAACTCTACATGGGCATCTGGTCCTAATATAGACTCCTGAATCCTCACTGGCTTCCTGTCGGGGACTTTACACCTAAGCAGACTGTCAGGATCTATCAGCCCCAGGCAGCCCAGCAAGATCCAGGTGAGACTTCCCCCAGCTTCTGGTTCTGTAGGGAAATGGGGATTCTCATAGGAAACAGAGTCATTTCCTCCCTGTGAAAGAGCAAAGTTGCCTTATTCAACACTTGGAGGCTTCCTTTCTTACTACAAGCTCCCTATCTTTATGGGGCCACCCAGGTGGTGCTGGTGATTAGGAATCTGTCTACCAATGCAAGAGACAGACATTAGAGACATAGGTTCAATCCCTGGGTGGGGAAGATCCCCTAGATGAGGGCATGACAACCCACTCCAATGTTCTTGCCTGGAGAACCCATGGACAGAGGAGCCTGGCGGGCTACAGTCCCTGGGGTTGCAAAGAGTTGGAAACTTCTGAGCACCATATCTTTACCGAACAAACAGGCAAGTCCTATATTGAAAGACAAGCTTTTCCATGTCCTCAACAGCAATGCCCCAAAACTATGTTTTTCACTCTTCCTTCGTTTTGTACTTTGTTTAGCAATGTTTTCTACCCCTTTCTCTCTTTTCAGAAACTATTTGTCATCAAAACTGAAAACAAATGTTATCCCCTCTGTGAGACATCAATCAAGTGTGCTCACCCTGCTTAGGACCCTTATAGCCAACGATATTTGAATATGGTTTTATCGTCATCCAATTATTACATAAGTATTTGCCCTTCTTACATAAGGCAGGAGAAGTATGAGAGCAGCCGTTATTCCCTAATTCTGTGTGCATCCTCATACCTATAATTGTTCCTTAAATCTACTCTTTTGTTCATTGAACAAATATGAATCCATATACATATGCTTTCCAGGTGGTGCTAGTTGTAAAGAACACGCCTGCCAATGCGAGAGACATAAGAGACGTGGGTTCAATCCCCGGATAGGAAAGATCCCCTGGAGGAGGGCATGGCCACCCACTCCAGTATTCTTGCCTGAAGAATCCCATGGACAGAGGAGCTTGGCAGGCTACAGTCCATAGGTTTGCAAAGAGCTGGACGTGACTGAAGTGACTTAGCATGCACTCACATATCTTCCTTTAGTAAACTGAATTAAACTGCAACCTCTCTTACAGAAGGATATAGATTTTGTTTGCTTGTTCAGTTAAGTTAATGGGGAAGAATAGAAACACACACAGCTTATTCCCCCCTTTAAATCCAAAAATAATATACAGTTAGAATTCTGGGCTCAAAGAGGAGAAGCAAGGGCTTTAAAATAAACCTTGTCATTCAACATGCAAAATCACAAAACTCTGTGTTTTTTCATATCCCAATGCTTCTTGTTCAAACGTCATTGTAATTCTCAAATCAATTCCATGTGTTAATACACAGGGATGAATGGTCCGCTGGCTCAGTCCTGGAGGAGTTACGGTCACGTCGCTACTGCTTTAAAATCCAGACTGAGACCTGAAGTGTCTCAGAATGCCTTAAACAAAAAAGTCTCATGCAGCTGTGTTTTGATGCTTGAAAAAGATCTTGTCACTGGTCGTTTACGTTCAGGACATTTTCGAAAGCTTTCACATCATCAGGCTTCACGTCCCTGAAGAAAACAAAGGCCAAAGGTCAAAACAGCAGCTGCGTAGAGGCGGAAGTGCTTAGGGCTCCTGTCTTCCTCAGTTGGGCTGAAAATATCTAACACTGAACACGTTTTCCCTGACTGCCTACACAGAGGAGAGGTTCGTGCAAGTACACTTCTTATAAAGGTTTTGGCTTTCCCAGACAAAGTTGAGAGAAAACTTCTCCAAGGCAATCGAAGTAAGAAAAGTAAATTGTGGAATAATTTGAAACGTCCTAATATCAGAGGTTCGGAGAAGGTGATGGCACCCCACTCCAGTACTCTTGCCTGGAAAATCCCATGGACGGAGGAGCCTGGTGGGCTGCAGTCCATGGGGTCGCAAAGGGTCGGACACGACTGAGCGACTTCACTTTCACTTTTCACTTTCATGCACTGGAGGAGGAAATGGTAACCTACTCTAGTGTTCTTGCCTGGAGAATCCCAGGGACGGAGGAGCCTGGTGAGCTGCCGTCTATGGGGTCACACCGAGTTGGACACGACTGAAGCGACTTAGCAGCAGCAGCAGCAATATCAGAGGCTAAGGCATAGAACGACAAAAAGCCAAACTGCATAGAACGACAAAAGCAAACCGTGGACGTCAACTGAGTCATTAAGAAATGGTTCCCTTAGAGAAGCACGAATACAGTATATTAACGCATATATGAATGGAATATAGAAAGATGTTAACGATGACCCTATATGCAAGACAGCAAAAGAGACACAGATGTAAAGAACAGACTTTTGGATGCTGTGGGAGAAGGCGAGGGTAGGATGATTTGAGAAAATAGCATCGAAACATGTATATTACCATATGCAAATATAGATGACCAGTACAAGTTAGATCCATGAAGCAGGGCACTCAAAGCTGGTGCTCTGGGATAACCCAGAGGGATGGGTTGGGCGGGGGGTTCAGGATGGGGGGACACATATGCACCCATGGCTGATTCATGTTGATGCAAGGCAAAAACCACTACAACATTGTAATTAGCCTCCAATTAAAATAAATAAATTATTTTTTTTTAAGTAAAGTAATGGTTCTCTTCAGTAAACACAGGAAAAGTATGCTGCCCATTAAATGCAGAGAAACTACTTTTTCTATCCACCCTCAGGAAAATACAACGCTTGAATGGCTTTCCCATGATGCTAGGGAAGTGGGACTCATGAATTAGCACTTCCTCATCTGCTGTCTGCGACTTTCAGCTCATATTTTTGAGGAATCTGACTATGAACTTGGGATTTCAAAATAGAGTTTGTATTTGGAGACCATCTGATAGAGTTCGTTCACTGCCTCAATTAGCAGTTTTCTATCTGTGATGGGAAATTTCCCTAAAGATCATCTCACTGTAAGCAGAGCTTAATGCTTAGAACATTCATTGTTCTCCCTGGTAAACTTTCAACCTATTTCTTCATCTTGAATAGTCAGAGATCTGAGTACACAACTTCCTACTCCTCCATCTCAGACAAGAAATAAAAGACAATAGTATCAAGGAACATGAATAATAGCAACAGTGCAAAAGCACTCAGTCTTTGTCTTTGGAATCTCTGATTAGATGACAAGTGTATTGAGATGACTCATCTCTTCATAATCCCCAGGTTGAGTCATAGATATGCTCTGATTTCTGCCTTCATCTGCAGATCTGATCTCCATCATCTGGTGGGCTTACTCTGCTCTTACCTCCATCATTAAACACCACAGACATCAACAGTGACTTCAGAAATGTCTGCTACTTCCCATCTTGATGTTGTTTGTCCCGGCTCACCCCATCATTTTCACAATGTACCGCCCTCACGGTGGGTAGAGAAGAATCTTCTTCGCTAAGCGGTACAACTTTGTTATGTGAAAGGGTGCATGAAATCTCCCTGCTTTTGCGTCTGGTTTGTTTCAGTGGCATCTCTGATCTCTGATACATCCCTTTTATGATGCCCACCTTGTCCCTGCTCCATAACCCCTGATCCTAGGTAGATTCTGATGGTTTGTCACCTACAATACACACAATAATATTTGCATCATTTGTAGGCCCAAACCTCAGCAAGCCTATTTCATGATGTCTTTTAGAGATCGCCACCTGTCTCCTCACACAGCCTTCCTCCTAACACCTGAGTGCCCAGGTAATCATGTTTTCCACCTCCTCTGTTTCTAACAGGCTGATGTTGCTATGTTCTCAACAGTACAATGTGAGTGGCAAGGACTGGACTCATAAGCTACAGGTTAAGAGGGGAGAGCTGCCTGCTAACCCAGTTCCCTCAATATCTCCAAATGTGGAGCCCCACGCACCTAGATTGTTACTCTATAAAGAAATTACCTTTGCATTTGTTTGAAGGGCTGCATTTTGAGGCTTGTTTGTTACAGCCACTCAGCCTCATCCTACTTAACACACTGTAGTTTGTACCAAATAAATCACTACCTTCTACGCAACTGAACTGACTAGAGATGAGCACACAGGACATGTTTAAAATAAGCATCCCAGGAAAACTCTTGGGTAGCTGGTACTGTTTTCTTCATCAGACATGATTGGAATTATGGAAGACAGATTATTTCATTACTTAGATATATTATGTATACATATGGGGCTTCCCCGGAGAAGGTGATGGCACCCCACTCCAGTATCCTTGCCTGGAAAATCCCATGGACAGAGGAGCCTGGTAGGCTGCAGTCCATGGGATCACTAAGAGTTGGACACGACTGAGCAACTTCCCTTTCACTTTTCAGTTTCATGCACTGGAGAAGGAAATGGCAACCCACTCCAGTATTCTTGCCTGGAGAATCCCAGGGACGTGGGAGCCTGGTGGGCCGCCGTCTATGGGGTCGCACAGAGTCGGACACGACTGAAGCGACAGCAGCAGCAGCAGATGGGGCTTCCCAGGTGGCACTAATGGTAAGGAACGTGCCGGCTAACGCGGGAGACTTCCCAGGCAGGAAGATGCCCTGGAGGAGGGCATGGCAACCCACTCCAGTATTCTCGCCTGGAAAATTCCATGGACGGAAGAGCCTGGCAGGCTATAGTCTGTGGGGTCACAAAGAGTCAGACATGACTGATGCGACTTAGCATACACAGTGTATACATATTATTGAACTGAGATGCTTAATATTTAAGAATGAAAGCTGGGATATAGGATACATTATCTGCAAACTGTTCAGGTTATTGATATCATTTTAACTCATACTGAAAGCAAGAAAGAGTTATATGTGAGACCTGATAACATTTTTTAGATAGTGGAGTGTAAAAAGAAAATGAAAATCAGGGACTTCATCAAATACTAACACTCAGTATTTTAAAACCATAAAGTATTCTATTTCATTGACTGTGTTGGTTTTAAAAAGAATAGTGATAGTAATAGATTTAATTTTAAAATGTATATGTGCTTACTGCACATATACATTAAAATTTTAATTTAAAAATTATTTTTTTTAAAATATAGAGTACTGTAGCAAAACAGAGGACTGATTTAACACAAGCCCTCCTATCAGAAGAAGCAAAGGAGCAACCTAGCAATGCAAGAAGCAGTTAAGAAAGGAAGGTCCTTTGCATTAAGAGAAATGATCTCTCTCTCTCTCTCTCTCTCTGAAAAAGAACTATAAAAGCTGACAGTCCTTCTGATAAGTTACAGCTTCCCGCTCCAACTCATCCCTTCATTAAGATTCACCACATGTGAATTCAGGTTCCTTTTTCATCTATGATCATCTTGACCTGCTATCCTTAACTTATACCTAGTTTCACTATGAAATTTAATTGAAGACATTACATATAAACTGTCCTGTGCAACACCTTATCAATAAAAACAGACAAAGAAACAAAAAGATAAATGTTCTGGACTTTGGCCCTTAGGAAATTTCACAAGTGAGTTTTGCTTATGTCAGTCAGAGAAGGCTCTAAGCATCACTCAGTAACTGGCCTCTAACCATCTTGCTCTTGCAAGAAGGTTATCTCTTTATCACATCTAAGTTACTGGAGGACTTGGGTAAATAATCTGAACATTCCTAAAGCTTAGAGGAGTCATGTCTCCCTCTCAAGAACCTATTGAACCTGTACAGCTGTCCCTACCTCCAGTTTTAGTAATGATATTAGGACCAAGTCTCACGGAGATTTTATTGTGGAATAAGTAATAACATAATATGATCCAACTTTGACTAGTAAAGAGGTAAACAAAAAGGGCATGTATCCATGTATCCATGCCTACTAAGTCCTTTCAGCCGTGTCCAACTCTTTGAGAACTGTATGAACTGTAGCACGCCAGGTTCCTCTGTCCATGGAAATCTCCAGGCAAGAATACTGCAGCGGGTTGCCATGCCTTCCTCCAGGGGATCTTCCCAACCCAGGGACTGAACCCGTGTCTCTTACATCTCCTGAATTGGCAGGTGGGTTCTTTACCACTAGCGCCCCCTGGGAAGCCCAAATACCATGTAATGTAAGGTAAATATTCCTTGCTGCTAAGTCGATTCAGTCATATCCAACTCTGTACGACCCCATAGACAACAGCCCAGCAGGCTCCACTGTCCCTGGGATTCTCCAGGCAAGAACACTGGAGTGGGTTGCCGTGCCCTCCTCCAGGGGATCTTCCCAACCCAGGGACTGAACCCGTGTCTCTTACATCTCCTGAATCGGTAAGTGGGTTCTTTACCACTAGCGCCCCCTGGGAAGCCCAAATACCATGTTCAGTTCAGTTCAGTTCTGTCGCTGAGTCGTGTCTGACTCTGCAACTCCATGAATCGCAGCACGCCAGGCCTCCCTGTCCATCACCAACTCCCGGAGTTAATGTAAGGTAAATATTGCTTAAGGTCATCAATCCTAACACTATTGTAGCTACAACTACTGTGGGTGATGATAACAAGAACAATGGTACTAAAAGTTTACACCAGTAGAGTCCTGACTATGCCCCATGCGATGCTCCATGCATCTCATTATAAGATCATTTAGTCCTCATCCAAAACAGGACTACGATGTAGGTACTGCCATTATTCCATCTAACATGTGAGGAAAATGAGGCAAAAAGACGATAAGTGAGTTTGGCAAGGTAACATCTGCCCCACTAATTACAAATTCCTGGAAGAATCTGGATTAGGGATGGGCCGCCACAGTCCACATTCCCTGGGAGGGAGTGCTGAAGGAGAGGACAACAGCTAGGAGAAGGAGGAGAGACCAGACGTGGTCTCCAGCAGCACTAAAGTCACACATTTGGAAGAAAACCCAGAACACACCTGCCATTTTCCATAGCAGGACTTGGCAGCTTAGAAACAGAGAAGGAGGGATTTTGGTTGAATTAATCCTAGAAACTACTATTAAACAGTCTCAGATTCAGCTCTCTACATATTAAAAGATTAAGTTTTGCTGATCAGAAAATACAAGAATGTCAGAATTCTCTGAGGCTATTCACAAACGATGCTTTATTTAGAAATTCAATTTATAATTAGAATGTTTTAATGGGTGGAGCCGGAAGAAATTACATTTTTCTGCCTAGTTTGCCTGTATATGGTTTCAGACTGCTAGTTTGACAAAGCATGTACAGACTTGAGAATGATATGCTCTGGAAGTATATACCTCAAGATATCTTAAGGGTCAATTTGTACTGACACCATCTTCTTAAAAAACTACATGTCACAATGATATGCTATTCATATAATTAGAGCCTATGCTTTTTCTCTAATAATGTAGAATGTTGAATCAGCTTTGCACTTCATTTTGCACATGTAGACATGGTCCTAGTGGCCAAGTAATTAGATACCAATTAAAGCATTTTCTGTTGTGGTATATCTGTTCTTTGCCTGAATAATACTTAATGAGCAATGTGGTTCACTGAGTGAATTCAAAATATGAAAAGGAATTATACAAATTAGAGCACATAGCTAAATGTTATTAAAATAATTTACTTATCTTTTCCCACATATCAATGACTATGGCAAAGGTTATTGGTATTTAATTTATAATAATCACTGCCAATTTATTTATTCAACAGCTGCAGGAAAAGTCTCATAAGCTACATATAAGTATGGAATTAGACTGTAACATATGATACTGGGCTTCCCTGGTGGCTCAGATGATAAAGAATCGGCCTGCAATGCAGTAGACCCGAGTTCAATCCCTGGGTGGGGAAGATCCCCTGGAGAAGGGAATGGCAGCCCACTCCAGTATTCTTACCTGGGAAATCCTATGGACAGAGGAGCCTGGCGGACTATAGTACATGGGGTTGCAAAAGTGTCAAACATGACTTAGCAACTAAACAGCAACAACATATTCTTCAAGATACTTAGAGCGATTGTGTCAGATGTATAGTTAGAGAGCCCTCCGTAACTGAACTACAAAGGTAGGCCCAGTTACTCTAGGAAAAAAATATTAGTCAAGAAGTAAAAGACGAACCATTGTAAAGTACTGAAAACTCAATATTCAATGGTCAGAATCTAGCAGAATATTCAAGAAAAAATATACTGAGAAGGAGTAGCCAGAGAGGAAGGTAGAAAACTAGCAGAAATGGTAAACACAGGATGAATTCAGTTTGCGTTATGGGGCAGATTATCTAGAAGGGGTTGGGAGAGGCTTGGCCCCGTGCAGTTTTCCTCCAAAGATTTCTCTGCTGGAAGCCTAAAACATGTGTCCACACAGTCACAGATGCCCACGCACGGCCACAGGAACACACACAGACATGCGTATATATTCATGTGCACTCGAGCCTTTTCCAAAGCCTAAGTCTCTCCTAGAAGACCTTGAAAAGTGATTTATGGAAAAAGAGTGAAAGTAGCCATATAAATTCGGTTGGCAGGCCTCACAAGATAATGACCAAATAGAACCAACGCATTTTAGTTAGTTCATATGTAAGTATGATCATTTAAAATAAAATGGAAAACAAGATTAGTTTGGTTTGAGGCAAGACAATCCATGTAAAATGCCAATAATAAATGGTGAAATAATTATGGTTAACATTTACTGTGTACTTGTATATGAATGCAACTATAGTAATAGGTAGTTTTAGAGTAAATTTTCAATATAAATGTTTTAACGATACTATGATATAGGGTTTAATGTAATGCTTTATAATGCCTTCCTTAAAAAAAGAAGGGGTGTTTATGGAACCTGAGTAATTTATTCAAGATAACTAATAAGTGGAAGCAGATCCAGTTGTATGAGGCCTCAAATATCACACTTTTAAACACACGTTTACCATTGTGTGAGCTCAATAGAAATAAAAGGAGACTGATGATGTCTCTCCTTTGCAGAAATGGAGCCATAAAGTAACCTTGGCAATGCATATATTTGACTCCAGTCAAGTGAGGTGATGATTTACTTCAACTCTTCAAAAACTGGGTGTGTAAAGCAATTAAGTTCAGTTCACTTGGTCAGTCATGTCCGAGTCTTTGCGACCCCATGGACTGAATCACGCCAGGCTTCCCTGTCCATCACCAACACCTGGAGCCTGTCAAAACTCATGGCCATCGAGTCAGTGATGCCATCCAACCATCTCATCTTCTGTGTCCTCTTCTCCTCTCGACTTGAGTCCTTCCCAGCATCAGGGCCTTTTCAAATGACTCAGCATCAGGTGGCCAAAGTATTGGAGTTTCAGCTTCAACATCAGTCCTTCCAATGAATACTCAGGACTGATTTCCTGTAGGATGGACTGTTTTGATCTCCTTGCAGTTCAAGGGACTCTTAAGAGTCTTCTCCAACACCACAGTTCAAAAGCATCAATTCTATAGCTCAGCTTTGTTTATGGTCCAACTCTCACATCCATACATGACTACTGGAAAAATCATAACTTTTACTATATGGACCTTGGTTGGCAAAGTAATGTCTCTGATTTTTAATATGCTGTCCAGGTTGGTCATAGCTTTTCTTCCAAGGAGCATGGTCTTTTAATGTCATGGCTGCAGTCTCCATCTGCAGTGATTTTTGGAGCCCAAGAAAATAAAGTCTGTCACTGTTTCCATTGTTTCCCGCATCTATTTACCATGAAGTGATGGGACCAGATGCCATGATCTTTGTTTTTTGAATGATTAGTTTTAATCCAGCCTTTTCTCTCTCCTCTTTCACTTCAAGGCTTCACCTAAGGGGTGAGGGTGGAAGGGAGCTTTAAGAAGGCAAGGATATACATGTACAAATGGCAGGTTCACACTGATATATAGCAATTATGCTCCAGTGAAAATAAATAAATAAAAATAAAGCAGTGATTCTCCTTGGAATCACTGTTTTCTCAGTCATACCCAATGATTTGCAATGGAAGGAATCAAAAAAGACTGAACGCAGTTTATCTATTTCTTTTAACATGGGTTTATATTATCTGACTTATATTATTTGAAAACATGCTCTATGTATGCAATAAAACATCAGCCTGAGTTTCCTCTGTAAGATCTCTGTTGTTGCTTTTAATGTGTTTAATGTGTTGCTTAAATGTGTTTCCTTTTTTGTGGCATCAGTCTCCAAAGAAACCACTAAGCATGGAAAAAATGTTTCTAGTTTGGGTAATAATAATAATAAGATGACATATTCTAAGATGTAATAATTTATTCAACTCACTGAGAATAGAAAGGACTCTTACATTAAAGGCTATTAGGAAAGGAAGGAGAAGAATGAAGACAGCATTCAAGATGCTCTGGAGAAAATGTTTTGCTCCATTTTAATATATCAAGATTAGAAAATAACCAACAACTGAAAGGTTATTTCCACAAATGAAAAATACTGTCTGCTAGAAGAAAGTCTGGAAGTTATATAACTTAATAACAAACTGACTCTAACTGGAATTTTTAATGTAAAAAAGAAAAAAAAAAAAAAGGTTGTTGACTTGTGATTTGTGTCTACACCTTTGGTGATATTTACACAAATTCAGTTTCCTAATTCAATTAGAAAGAATTTATTTCCTTTCCGTGATCATAATAACAATAAGATTGATCACAGAATTAAACACAGAATTGCACCTAACATTAGTTTCAAAGTCTTGTATTAAATAAATATTTTAAATGTACTTATAATCCATGTATCACCAAACGGCAAAAAAATTATTTCCTTAAAAATCAAGTCTGATGGGAAGAAATAACATTAAGCTAATCTTTTAAAAATTATTTTGAATGAGTTCTCCAAAGTAAAATTGAATTTTTAGCTAAAATAGCAATGCTTCTCTTGAGATTAAGACTTTGAAAAGAATTTATTTCTGTATTACACATAAGAGCAATATTTGAACCTGAGTGGAGTCTTAAAAATGCTTTTAATCTTAATTTATGCTATTTTGAAAATATGTAAAAAGAGGAAGAAGCAGTGGAGGGAGGGATTAGGGAAGAAAGGTGAATGACAAAAAATAATGTTATTTAGTAGTTGAGTCTGGTTCCTGCATGGCTGGATACAAGATTCATGAAATGATATGGTTTTTATGTTACCTTCTACAATATTTTCAGTTTTTTCCTTCATAATTGTTAATCTCAATATACTCATCTTGTGTATCATATTTATTAAAATCATATTAATTTTGCAAGATGAAGACACTGTGTAACATTGCAAAAATCAGGATTCAGGAAAAAGAAAGAAGAATGAAAATCCATACGTCAGAACAATGCAATTCTATTTTTCATGAACCATAGCTTTATTGAAACAAACACGAAATGTCACTAGATGGGAGAAATTTGTCTATAAAATGGCACAAACTACCTCACACGTTGTTCCAGCTATGGACTCCCCAAGACTTTATCCTAAGTAGTCCTGTCCGCTTAATATGATTGTACTATGCAAATGAACAATATTGATGTATTAAAAGTTAAGATCTCGGTTTGTTAGTAACTACTTTAGTAATGACTTGGTTAATTAGTATATTTAAATCAGGTGCAGTTTAAACAATTTTCTTAGGTTAATCCCTCCTGAATTAGCTGGCGAAAGAGCATCCTAGAATTTCTAAACTTAGAATCTGTCCCTGAAGCCATGGTGAATGGCTCAGATGTGTAGGTCTCAGTGTATGGTCCCTCTTCTCGTTATGGATGAAGCAAGCATCAACTTAGAAACACTAGTCTTCATGTACTCAATTCTAATGTAGTTTTAAAAAGGAGACAAGTTACTGTCAAAATATGAGAATACCTAATAGAACCATAAAGGATCATAAAGAAGCCTGCATGCCGAAGAATCAATGCTTTGGAACTGTGGTGCTTGGGAAGACTCTCGAAATTCCCTTGGAATGCAAGGAGATAAACCAATCAATCATAAAGGAAATTGATCCTGAATATAAATTGAGAGGGCTGTTACTGAAACTCAAGCTCTAATGCTGTGGCCACCTGATGTGAAGAACCAACTCATTGGAAAAGCCCTTGATGCTGGGAAAGATTGAGGGCAGGAAGAGAAGAGGGTGACAGAGGATGAGATGGTTGGATGCCATCACCAACTCAATGGCAGTGAGTCTGAGCAAATTCTGGGATATGGTGAAGAAGAGGGAAGCCTGAAATCCTGCAGCCCATGGGGCCACAAGGAGTCAAACACAACTAAGGGACTGAACAACAATTTTCTAAACATGTTTGTATCAGTCAGTTCAGTCACTCAGTCGTGTCTGACTCTTTGTGACCCCAAGGACTGCAGCACACCAGGCCTTCCTACCATCACCAACTCCTGGAATTTACTCAACCTCATTGAGTTGGTGATGCCATCCATCTCATCCTCTGTCGTCCCTTCTCCTTCAACCTTCAGTCTTTCTAAGCATCATGGTCTTTTCCAAAGAGTCAGTTCTTCACATTAGGTGGCCAAAGTATTGGAGTTTTAGCCTCAGCATCAGTCCTTCCAATGAATATTCAGGACTGATATCCTTTAGGATGGACTGGTTGGATCTCTTTGCAGGCCAAGGAACTCTCAAGAGTCTTCTCCAACACCACAGTTCAAAAGCATAGATTCTTTGGCACTCAGCTTTCTTTACAGTCCAACTCTCACATCCATACATGACTACTGGAAAAACCATAGATTTGACTAGATGGACTTTTGTCGGCAAAGTAATGTCTCTGCTTTTTAATATTCTGTCTAGGTTGGTCATAGCTTTTCTTCCAAGGAGCAAGCATCTTTTAATTTCATGACTGCAGTGACCATCTGCAGTGATTTTGGAGCCCCAAAAAATAAAGTCTATCACTGTTTCTGTTGTTTCCCCATCTATTTGCCATGAAGTGATGAGACCGGATGCCATGATCTCAGTTTTCTGAATGTTGAATTTTAAGCCAACTTTTTCACTCTCCTCTTTCACTTTCATCAAGAAGCTCTTTAGTTCTTCTTTGCTTTCTTCCCTAAGGGTGGAGTCATCTGCATATCTGAAGTTACTGATATTTCTCCCGGCAATCTTGATTCCAGCTTGTGCTTCATACAGCCCAGTGTTTCTCAAGATGTACTCTGCATATAAGTTAAATAAACATGGTGACAATATACAGCCTCAACGTACTCCTTCTCCTATTGGAACCAGTCTGTTGTTCCATGTCCAGTTCTAACTGTTGCTTCTTGCCCTGCATACAGATTTCTCAGGAGGCAGGTCAGGTGGTCTGGTATTCCCATCTCTTTAAGAATTTTCCACAGTTTGTTGGGATCCACACATTCAAAGAAGTTTTGTTTTGTATTATTTATTTCTTACATGTTTGATAGAATTCACCTGTTTCAGCTTGTTCCATGAAGCTACAAAAAAGTACATGTTTATTTAGGAACACTAATTTTTTAGATATAGCTTTGTGAAATACAAACACACACACATATTTCTAGGTATAGGGAACTCTCTGAACTAATCTATTTAAATGTTTTGTCAAAGTGAAGTTTATTAAAACTGTGGCACAATCTAAAATTGAGAGCATGTTCTGTCATTGATAGAACATTTTCATATAATTACATATTATTTTCTTCATCAGCTTTTATTTTTTTTTCTTCATGAGCTTTTAAAGTGTAATTTGTTTTACATAAATAAGATTGATAATCTTATAAACACACTTCTATGTAAGTATCCCCACTTTTCAAAAGTTTGCTTTACACTTCTTCACTTTTATGGAAGACTTTCATTTGCATTTGTTTTTGTTAACTGAAAGAAATTCAAAAAGGATTTTCACCTTTACGAAAAAAGTTGAAAATAACATTCAGGTCTTGTTTTACAAGTACTAAAGGCAGTGGCATCCCACTCCAGTACTTTTGCCTGGAAAATCCCATGGACGGAGGAGCCTGGTGGGCTACAGTCCATGGGGTCGCTAAGAGTCGGACACAACTGAGTGACTTCACTTTCACTTTTCACTTTCATGCATTGGAGAAGGAAATGGCAACCCACTCCAGTGTTCTTGCCTGGAGAATCCCAGGGACGGGGAAGCCTGGTGGGCTGCCGTCTCTGGGGTTGCACAGAGTTGGACACAACTGAAGTGACTTAGCAGCAGCAGCAGCAGCAGAGGCGGCAGGAGATTGAGTACAAAGAGGAACCATGGAACATCTCCCTGAGAACTACATTCAGTATTTCAGCATCAAGACCCCAAAGCTTTGAACTGTGTCTACAAGTATCTGGGTTTTACCTTGATACATTGTGTGTGTCTCTTAGCAAGATGTGCTGTGAGTTAATTGCGTCTTCCCTTTAAGCCATTTCAGATTATGGAAGGTTTCATAGAAATGCTCTACTTTTGGATAGAGGTGGAAACCTGTGCTCAATATCCACTTCCAAAAGGGGCCCACAAATACATTGTCTTGACTCAAAAGAAAGACAGAAATGCCAACTATAAAATTAGTACAGCAACAGTTGTACAGCAACAGTTTCTTTCCTTTCACTCTTTATTCCTCTTTCCTCTTTTGCTTGTTAAGATGCTTAACATTCGTTTTATCTGTGTTAATGCTATGCTTTCTTAACTTTCTCTGAATTGCAAAAAAATGTATAAAAATAATTTGTTGTGTTGAAAATAGCATCAGTTACACATGGCATCATGCCATAAAAACTCAAAAAACCAAAGGATATTCTCACATTCCATCTCTGCCAAATTGGTTTCCATTCTGGTAAATGGAGAATGATTGATCTGTCACTGCCTAAAATTCTACACCCATTTCTTGTCCTGAGGGTGACAAGATGTCTCTATAGAAAATTGATATGAGTAGTGAAATAATGCAGAAACTAGAAGAGAAAAGAACTCTGGTGAGAATGACTTCACTAGACGAGAAATCAAACAAATTGCTGTGGAAGGGAGAATCAAAGTAACAGATGACTCTTAAATGCAAATGTATCATCCATGCAAAATACGTCAAGGGAAAGCCAATAGCAGCTGGACCTACACAGTGTCAGAAAAGACACTTAAATCAGGAGAGTGTGATAAAAGAATACTTTTACTCTACTTATCAAATAATGACAGAATTGAATTTTCAGACTTGCACCCTAAGTGTAGAGATGATATGTGAAAAGGCATAAAACTTGAGAACACAGGGTCACGGTGCAAAGCCAAAGGCAGATTTGAAGAGGTCTTCAGCTCAGAGAAGGGGGATGAAGGGTGATGCCGTGATAATCACATCTTCATTGGAGGCACTTCGCCCTGACATATGAGAATTGGCTGCCGTGCAAGGAACCGATTCATAGGGGTATGTTTTCCCTTAGAATAAATGTAGACTTTCTGAGGGCTTCCCAGGTGACGCTAGTGGTAAAGAGCTCCCCTGCCAATGTAGGAGACATAAAAGATGAGGTGTGATCCCTGGGTCAGGAAGATCCCCTGCAGGAGGGCATGGAAACCCACTCCAGGATTCTTGCTTGGAGAATCCCATGGACAGAGGAGCCTGGAGGGCTACAGTCCATAGGACCGCAAAGAGTTGGACATGACGGAAGCAACTTAGCTCTTAGATTTTTTGAGGGAAACCTTTTCCTGTGAACACATAGAAGAAGAATTTTTCAAAAGCAATTGAGGAAAATATCACCAGAAAAAAGAAATCTGTATTTACTATTTTTTCTACCCAGTGTATTTTATATCTATTTTAGCAAAATTATAAAATAGGGAAATTGACATGATCATATCAAGTGTAGGCAATATTTCCTGGATTATCTTTATTTAGCAGCTATTAGGGTTGCTATAAGAAGTTGGATACTGGAGACCAGATACAGGGAATATAGGAGATGTAGCTATACAGTTCTATGTACGGGCTACATTTGTGTCTCTACCCTCCTCTTTTCTTCCAACAGAATATGCTTAAAACTAATTTTGTTTTCCTAAGACCCTTGACTTTTGAGTATCCTAGTTATCTCCTCACTTTTTTGTGATCTCACAAATATAAAAGATAAATAAATAAATAAGCACGTGCCTACTGATATTTGTACATTTATTGCAGACCTAAAAGACACGCAAGATTAAAAAAGATTTAGACATTGATGTGTTCTAAATGGTTTACAGAAACCATCTACACACCATGAAAAACATTCACTTATATAAAGATCCTTCCCCAGGGCCAGTGTAAGCAGTTTCTTAAACTCAATATAATGCAAGTGGCTGATATTTTAAAGAACAAAGATTAGTGTGTATGTAAGTGTCAGAGCACTTTAATAGAGACAGTCTCTGGTACTAGTGATAAAGAACCCACTTGCCAATGCAGGAGACCTAAGAGAGGAGGGTTCGATTCCTGGGTTGGGAAGATTCCCTGGGGAAAGGCACAGCAACCCACTCTAGTTCTTCCCTGGAGAATCCCATGGACAGAGGAGCCTGGCAGGCTATAGGCCATAGGTCTCAAAGAGTCAGACATGACTGAAGCAACTTAGCACACATCCACACACTTAACAGAAACAAAATGTTTCATTCCCTTAAAATGGAAAAAAAAAAAAAGACTAGAAAATAAATCTAGGTAGTAAATCAGAATTTCAAGAGGAAGGAAGCATATTTTAAGGTAGGATTTCAAGGTTTGTTTTGCAGAATGGGAGTATGAAAACAAAGATGTATTATTAAAACAAAATAATTGTGGATCAGATCAGATCAGTCGCTCAGTTGTGTCCGATCCTTTGCGACCCAATGAATCGCAGCACACCAGGCCTCCCTGTCCATCACCAACTCCCAGAGTTCACTCAGACTCACATCCATTGGGTCAGCGATGCCATCCAGCCATCTCATCCTCTGTCGTCCCCTTCTCCTCCTGCCCCCAATCCCCCCCAGCATCAGAGTCTTTTCCAATGAGTCAACTCTTCGCATTAGGTGGCCAAAGTACTGGAGTTTCAGCTTTAGCATCATTCCTTCCAAAGAAATCCCAGGGCTGATCTCCTTAAGAATGGACTGGTTGGATCTCCTTGCAGTCCAAGGGACTCTCAAGAGTCTTTTCCAACACCACAGTTCAAAACCACCAATTCTTCGGCGTTCAGCCTTCTTCACAGTCCAACTCTCACATCCATACATGACCACAGGAAAAACCATAGCCTTGACTAGACAGACCTTTGTTGGCAAAGTAATGTCTCTGCTTTTGAATATGCTATATAGGTTGGTCATAACTTCCCTTCCAAGGAGTAAGCGTCTTTTAATTTCATGGCTGCAGTCACCATCTGTAGTGATTTTGGAGCCCAGAAAAATAAAGTCTGACACTGTTTCCACTGTTTCCCCATCTATTTCCCATGAAGTGGTGGGACCGGATGCCATGATCTTTGTTTTCTAAATGTAATTCTTTGTTACCCCCCTCCTGCCCCTAAATGTCTGTGAACTGTGCCAATTTAAATCTTCTGGTGATTTTGTTCATATATCCTGCTTCTTGAGTCTTAAAATGCCACGCTCTAGTTTTAGCTTCCCTGGACAGTTTCTGAATATTTTAGGTCATGATATTAGCTGGATCTTCTTCTGAGTTCTATCAGACAGATGCAGTTGTATGGAAGAAGGTCAAGAGAATAATCAATGATGACTCTTTGAAAAGGGTTCTTTCAAATCGATTACTCATTTCAATTATGACTTAACTGATTTAAAAAAAAAAGAGGATATCCATTTATTTTCCATTAAAGCTGTACCACATTTGTTGTCTCAAAAGAAACATAAGGAAATTGAATGTGTTTTCCCCCAAACGTTCCAATTTTAAACACTAAAATTTCTGCATATAATTTATAGAGATAGCATTTTTTACCAGTCTTTCAGTTATAAGTTGCTATGTGCATGACTGTCAGTTAAACATAAGGTTATTTGTTTTATTGAAGATAATTGAAAGTCACAAGGTACTATAATTACTGATAATCACTTAAATAATTTTATTCTCTCTGCCTGAAAGCTTTTCCTCTTACCTGTCAGTTATCCCAGTGACTGTTTCCTCACCTCATTTAGGACTTCTTTGCAAATGTCATTTTATCATTGATGTCTTTCCTGAACTCTCAGCTTAGAATAGTAAACTTACTTATATGATGAAGGGTTTTCACAAGATGTCCCTTTTCATGGTTTTCTTAATCAGACGTCTTGGTTCCCTAGTATATTCTACACTTAATTGAGGCAAGGCTTGCATCAAACACAGGCTTCCTCTTTAAAGTCTTTTTCCAAGTCGACTTTAATTGTGTTCACCACCTCTGTGGACCTGGCCCCTCATCAGGGATGAGCCCTAACTGGGTGTGAGATACCAGCTGCTACTCATCAGGGAAACCATGATGCTCTGTTTTCCATGGATGTGAAGTCACAGTTATATGCAGTTTACATGTTTCCTGGGCTTCACTGGTAGCTCAGATAGGAAAGAATCTGCCTGCAAAGCAGGAGACCTAGGTTCAGTCCCTGGTCAGCATATTAAAATGCAGAGACATCACTTTGCCAACAAATGTCCATCTAGTCAAAGCTATGGTTTTTCCAATAGTCATGTATGGATGTGAGAGTTGGATTATAAAGAAAGCTGAGTTCCAAAGAATTGATGCTTTTCAACTGTGGTGTTGGAGAAGACTCTTGAGAGTCCCTTGGACTGCAAGGAGATCCAACAAGTCCATTCTAAAGGAAATCAGTCCTGAGTGTTCATTGGAAGGACTGATGTTGAAGCTGAAACTCCAATACTTTGGCCACCTGATGCAAAGAGCTGACTCATTTGAAAAGACCCTGATGCTGGGAAAGATTGAAGGTGAGAGGAGAAGGGGACAACAGAGGATGAGATGGCTGGATGGCATCAGCGACTCAATGAACATGAGTTTGGGTAAACTCCGGGAGTTGGTGATGGATGGGGAGGCCTGGCGTGCTGCAGTCGATGGGGTTTCATAGAGTTGGACATGCCTGAGCAATTGAACTGAACTGAATAGTGTGAATGGAAGAAGTTAGTCGAGTGTATATATATTAATATATATTTTCAGATAGAAGGGGGGAAACTCAATTTATATTTGCAATACCTGTACTTAATTTCTCCTCAACAGGAGAAATAATCTTATGGTGTTTTGTTTTTTTTTTTCCTTACCAGCATTAATTTACTTGGGCTTCCCTGGTAGCTCGGCAGTAAAGAGTCTGCTTATGATGCAGGAGATGTGGGTTCAAGCCCCAAGTTGGGACAATGCCCTGGAGGAGCACATAGCAGCCCACACCAATATTCTTGCCAGGAAAATCTCATGGACAGAGGAGCCTGGCAGGCTACAATCCATGTGGTCGCAAAGAATGGGACATGACTGAAGCGACTGAGCACACACACATTGATTCAATTGCTGCTTTTATTTCTTTTTTTAAATGAAGATCTCCTGCAAATTTGAAAAGAAAATACATTTCTCAACATTGACATTTGCAGAGGCAAAAATGATTCTTGCTGCCAAAACTGACAGGGAAGCATCCTGCATGAGATGAATTTTGAACATCATTTTAAAAGGAGCCTGTATTAGAGAACTATAATACTAATCTTCAAATGTTGCCATATTTCATCCTAGTTTGCCAAGTAGACAATTACATGCATTGACCAATGTCTCTGAAATATTACTCAGATAGGCATAAACTTGCCTTCAGATTCCAGTGATCAAAACTGTATCAAAATCTCAGTTCAGTTCAGTCATGTCTGACTCTTTGTGACCCCATGGACTGCAGCATACCAGGCCTCCCTGTCCATCACCAACTCCTGGAGCTTACTCAAACTCATGTCCATTAAGTTGGTGATGCCATCCAATCATCTCATTCTCTGTCGTCCCCTTCTCCTCTCACCTTCAATCTTTCCCAGCATCAGGGTCTTTTCAAATGAGTCAGCTCTTTGCATCAGGTGGCCAAAGTACTAGAGTTTCAATGAATATTCAGAACTGATATCCTTTAGGATTGTCTGGTTTGATCTCCTTGCAGTCTAAGGGACTCTCAAGAGTCTTCTCCAAAACCACAGTTCAAAAGCATCAGTTCTTCGGCACTTAGCTTTCTTTATAGTCCAACTCTCACATCCACACCTGACTACTGGAAAAACCATAGCTTTGACTAGACAGACCTTTGTTGGTAAAGTAATGTCTCTGCTTTCTAATACACTGTCTAGGTTGGTCATAGCTTTTCTTTCAAGGAGCAAGCATTTTTTAATTTCATGGCTGCAGTCACCATCTGTAGTGATTTCGAAGCCCAAAAAAATAAAGTCTGTCACTGTTTCCATTGTTTCCGCATCTATTTGCCATGAAGTGATGGGACCAGATGCCATGATCAAAATCTCAAGTGTTTGCCTATTTTATTTTGTTTTGTGATTGATCTCATCATACTTCCTGAAGATCTTACCTTCCATAGATAAACCACAAAGTCTTTAAAAATAAACAATTTGATATTTGCTTTTGTGTGGGTTCTTACCACTAGTGCCACCTGGGGAAACCATGTTTCCCATATAAAAGGAACAAAATTAAAATATTAAGCTGTTTTACCTATACTGTATTTAAAACCACCTGTAAGCCTCTATGAAGTCCACATTGCCAGGTACCTGTGTATACCAGGTATACACAGGTATACCTGTGTATACCAATATACAACAGTGTACCAGGTACACTGTTGTATATTGGCATCTCTGTAAAATATTATTTGAGTTATTGATTCTCATTTGCATTATTTCTGTATGAAGTTCATAAAATTACAGCAACTCTGAGCTTCTTGAATGTATAAATCTTAAAATACTGTTGAGCCACCAGGAAGCGAATTACCAAAAAAAGGCACCTTGTAAAAGAATATAAAAGATAAAAATAATTGTAAAAGTCTGTTTTTAGTCTACAAATTTAAAATATTCTGAAGGTATAGTGGCACCACAAGAACAAAAAAATAAACAAGCTGGGATGGACTTGGAGGGTACGGTGCTCAGTGAAATAAGTCAAAGAAAGACAAATAGTTTATATCACTTATTCATGGAATCTGGAAGAATACAACAAACTAGTGAATATAACAAAAAGGAGCAGACTCAGAGATTTGGAGAACTAGTGAAGACCAGAGAGGAGAGGGAAGGAGGAAGGAGCAATATATGGGTGAGGGATTAAGAAGTACGAATTACTATATAAAAAGTTTAAAAAGCTACAGGGATATACTGTGCAACACAGGACACATAGCCAATTTGTTCAGTAACTATAAATAAAATATAAGCTTAAAAAATTGTAAATCACTATGTTGTACACCTGAAACTTACATAATGTTTTACATTAACTATACCTTAATTCGGAGAAGGCGATGGCACCCCACTCCAGTACTCTGGCCTGGAAAATCCCATGGACGGAGGAGCCTGGTAGGCTGCAGTCCACGGGGTCGCTAAGAGTCGGACACGACTAAGCGACTTCACTTTCACTTTTCACTTTCATGCATTGGAGGAGGAAATGGCAACCCACTCCAGTGTTCTTGCCTGGAGAATCCCAAGGACAGAGGAGCCTGGTAGGAGGCCGTCTATGGGGTCGCACAGAGTTGGACACGACTGAAGCGACTTAGGAGCAGCAGCAGCATACCTTAATTAGAACTAAATGAACAAATAAGTAAAACTTATACTTAAAAAATTAAAAAGGTGGAATCACGGGACTTGCCTGATTCTCCAGTGGCTAAGATTCTCTGCTTGTAATGCAGGGGACCCAGGTTTAATACGTGGTCAGGGAACTAGACCCCACATGCCACAAATAAGACCCAGTGCAGCCAAATAAATAAATTAAATAAATAAATGTTTTTTCAAAAGAGCAGAAGCAGAAACAGCTCTCTTTTTTAAAAAGAAAGACGGGGCATGTGACAATAATACTGAGAGACAATTGAAAAAAAAAGGTCTAATAAGAAAACAGATTCAAGCAAAAAGACTAATTACGGAAAGTTTAATGAATTTCACAATGTATTTTAGCTTCAATCCTCTGTGAGGTTTCTCCATCCCTCTAAAGAATAACATCCAGTTCTGACTACTGTGATGTAGAATTTTCCACGGGAAAACAGAATTCATGCACAACATCGTAAAGATTAAAGACCTTATTAATATAGATATGTATGTTTTATATCATATTGTATACAATAACAAGGAATATATTTAGACTAATTGCATTTATTTTCCTAGAATTGTTTTCTTTTTTTTTTTAATTTGGAATTTTAAATTAATACCTAAAACAAGGGAAAAGACAGACATTCAGAATCATACAGGCAAAACTGAGGGATTGGCAGCCAGACAGATACTGTTTCCAATCGTCCCTTAAATGTTGCTGCTGCTGCTTTGCCACTCAGTCATGTCCAACTCCCTGCAACCCTCCGGACTGTAGCACACCAGGCTCCTCTGTCCGTGGGGATTCTCCAGGCCAGAATACTGGAGTGGGTTGCCATTACCTTCTCCAGGAGATCTTCCTGACCCCCCTTCAAATGTTGGCTGGTCCCATATTATTTTTGCTTCTCAGTGGCTCAACAGTAAAGAATCCAACTGCACTGCAGGAGACCCAGGTTCTATCCCTGGGTCAGGAAGATGCCCTGGAGAAGGAAATGGCAACCCACTCCAGTATTCTGGCCTGGAGAATCCCATGGACAGAGGAGCTTGTCCTCCGGTGCCTATAGACTGGCAGGCTACAGTCCATAGGGTCTCAAAGAGTAGGACATAACTGAGTGACTACACTGCCCAAATTATTTAACAAATTTCTCGATTTCTTTGTTGTAGGACAAAGCCCAAACTGCTGTAGTATCAATTACATAGCAAAAAATTGGAAAGAGGAGAATGAAATTCTGACCCGACAAGCATGTCCTTATATGATAATACAGTAGAGTCTTCAGCCTGGATGGGGCCTCTCTAGCACCTGGGAGGTTGGGAATTCTGGAAGGTGATGGTATAGACCGCCTTGTCCACTTAATGTTGGACGGGCCTCCAGGAGAGACACTGAGAGAGCAGGGAGTCCTGTCTACTTACCAGCATATTCTTAACACCGGATTTATATTTGACACTACCATTTGCTCACTTAATAGTAAATTAGCTAAAAACCAGTCCGGTTGACCAGTTCCTTCTGTTTCTAAAACTGGATGAGCCTATCTCACTTTCTGATGTCTGTACCAAAGTGGTGGCAATGATTCTTTCCTCGGAGTGTGAAAGTGAAAGTTAAATGAGATACTCTATGTCGGAGTTGTGTGCAGTGCTTACATATCACCCATGAAAAATGAAAGTAAAAATGTAGCTCCGCTGGTAAAGAATCTGCCTGTGATTCAGGAGACCGTGGTTCAATTTCTGGGTCAGGAAGATCTGCTGGAGAAGGGATAGGCTGCTGCTGCTACTGCTGCTAAGTCACTTCAGTCATGTCCGACTCTGTGCGACTCTGTCCGACCCCAGAGATGGCAGCCCACCAGGGTCCCCCATCCCTGGGATTCTCAAGGCAAGAACACTGGAGTGGGTTGCCATTTCCTTCTCCAATGCACGAAAGTGAAAAGTGAAAGTGAAGTCGCTCAGTTGTGTCCAACGCTTAGTGACCCCATGGACTGCAGCCTTCCAGGCTCCTCCGTCCATGGGATTTTCCAGGCAAGAGTACTGGAGTGGGGTGCCATTGCACCCACTCCCGTATTCTTGGGCTTCCTTGGCAGCTCAGCTGGTAAAGAATCCATCTGCAATGCAGGAGACCTGTGTTTGATCCCTGAGTTAGGAAGATCTCCTAGAGAAAATCTCTTTTGGAACTATGACCTACTCCAGTATTCTGGCCTGGAGAATTCTATAGGCTGTATAGTCCATGGGGTTGCAAAGAGTTAGACACTACTGAGCCATTTTCACTTTCACTTTTCACTGTTACAGGAAACAATTCAACAAACTACTACAATGAGATTGTTCTTATGTATCAAAAATGACTAAGTAAGGGAATGTGGATAACCTTGTTTGTATTTGTTAATGATAACATTTGTAATAACTTTCCCAGTTTTCCAATAATACTTTTAAGAGAAGCAAACGACTATGCATTTGTTTTCAAAGACATTTAATTTTCTCTTAGAAGTTAAGTAGTGGATATGGAAGTGATTATGCTCTATAGTTCCAAAACACACAATTGAATTGAATAATTTAATCTGAATGAATGTGAAATTTAATTCAGTTCTAATTATTGGGAATTATTCTTTGCAAAACACTTTGGTTGGCATGGTGGCAAACTTAAAAATGAAAAAGATTTAGCTTCTACCTTGAAGGGGTGCTCATTTCAGCAATGAACTGTTAAGTCACTTCAGTCATGTCTGACTCTGCGTGACCCCATAGACGTCAGCCCACCAGGCTCTCCTGCCCCTGGGATTCTCCAGGCAAGAACACTGGAGTGGGTTGCCATTTCCTTCTCCAATGCATGTAAGTGAAAAGTGAAAGTGAAGTCACTCAGTCGTGTCCGACTCTTAGCGACCCCATGGACTGCAGCCCACCAGGCTCCTCCATCCATGGGATTTTCAAGAGTACTGAAAATGCCCTGTAAAAAAGCAAAGTGGACATGCTCTGTTATTTTGAGGTGAAGTTATACAGCTACAACTTAACTTTGATTGAACTCTTGCCTCTTAATAGTTTTTGAGAACATTTGCCAAAATCATAGGGCTAAAAATTAATGTAGTAGTAGTAGTGTTAGTCACTGAGTCATGTCCAACGTTTTGCAACCCCCATGGACTGTAGCCCACCAGGCTCCTCTGTCCATGGGATTCTCCAGTCGAGAATACTGAAGTGGGTAGCCATTCCCTTCTCCAGGGGATCTTCCAGACCAAGGGATCCAACCTGCATCTCTTGCATTTTCTGCATTGGCAGACTGATTCTTTACCACTAGCGCTACCTGGGGAGCCCAGAAATTAATATAAATGAATATCAACTCAATGTCAAGAAGGATGATAGTCTATCTCCTCCCATCCTATTTGGAGAGAACATCTAATACCTTATTCTCGATAACTCTCTCTTTCCTGAGCTCTGCAAGGGTTTAGATTTGAAATTATACTCCACGGTTGTGCTCCAGTAGATTTAAAATTGCTGCTTTCATATGTTATGATTTCACATGGTCAGTCCTCCATGGGAAATTAGTTTATCCTCCATTACCTTCAAAGTGAACTTTAAAGTATTTCTAATATCAAATCCAATGTAAAGCTACAACTTTTTCCATTATTTTAAAGAATTGTACCCTCTTAACTTTCTTTTTTAGACATTGTCAGTTTAAATGACCTCAGAACTATGGTCATAAGAACACTGCTGTCAAAAGAAAAAGAATTTTACTTTCTTCACTTACCAAAATTTGAATCATTTGAACCACTTTGCAGTAGTATCTATCAATTTTCACTTGATTTTTGAGGTTACTCTACAAAGTGAATTCACCTGTTTCAAGCTATTTAAAACTTTTTGGATTGGAGCTAGCATAACCTCAAAAGTTAATAAATACTAAAATGTTTTAATTTTTTCTAACTTAATGTCACAATTATAAAACATAATCCTTCAGAAACTGAATTTGGGGTTTCTCATTTCCAGAATTAGACAAAGTCACTACTGATCGCCTCGAAAATCCTTGATTTTGTCAATGTGTCAATATCTGAAAGCAAAATTTCCTCAAACTTGAATAAATACATAAATTTCATAAGAAATAATCATAAAAATGACTTCTTGTTTATATGTTAACTACAAATACCTACAACTAAGTATAATAATATGTATACTTGTATAAGATGAACTTTTCTCTCTTTTTCATACATCAAGTTATTTTGTTATCAGGAGTATAAATGAGGTAAGACATTTCAAGTAGTGTCTTCTTCATTTTATCATTTAGCAAACTGTAGTAGAGAAGGTTTAAGTAGTTCACACAAGGTCATGGTTTTATCCAGAGGTAGATACAGAGATCAGATTTTCACCTTACACATTGCCATCTGTAATTAGGCGCTGCATCAAGATGTACTTTTTGTTGAAAAGTCTGAGACTGGCACCCTTTCCATTGGACCATGGCAATTCACAACGGTGGTAACCGCTCTATCATCTGAAAAATCCTTCACTATAGGATGGATTATATCAGGAAACCAAGCCAGACCATACCGTCTAAATTCTTTCCCTAACTGATGTCTTTAATAGAAACTTCCTGAAATATTTACACACCTTTAGGATTAACTGGATACCTGTTACAACTTGCAAGATTGAATTAGAGCATCATATCCTAAAATTCACCATCATAACAAAAAGGTATGCTGAGATCTGTAGGCTGAGATCCAGAGAACAGTTTGCTCTTGGGCCATATAGATGCTGTTTTATACAAATGCTATTCATTTTATTTCATTGTAACAATTTTCAAAAATATCTCACCCTAACAACAACAAACTACAAAATTTAATGACAGGATTCTTTATGAGTCTATGGAGACTAGTCTGTCAGCTGTGAATTTGCAAGTAGATATTGAAATCAAGGTGTAAAGCTGCTGATGACTGCCAGTGTTAATGGGGTAAGATTCTTGGTTGAAACAAGAGATATAAGACCAGCTTTTGCAGATATGTGCAAATATTACCCCAATTTCCCATCCCATCCTTTCCTCCCATGTACAATGGTGCACTTACACCATTGCCTGTCCAATTTCATTTTCTCCCATGACTCATATTTAATGTTGTACAGAAAGATGCATAGTAGTAGGCATTTGGCGACACCTAGTACACAGTCCTCCTGGTTCCAGAGCCCCCGTGGGTATCAAGATCCTCAGATGCTCAAGTCTTATAGAAAAGGACTTAGTATCCTCTGCAACTGTGTGTAGCACATCCCTCTATTCAACCAATCACAGATGGAACCCACTGGTTGAAACTGTGAATGCAGAACCTGCCTTCATTTGGTCCCTCAGAAAATCAGTTCAGTAAGCTGGGATGAGAAGCCAATGGAAGCAAAGGTGGTTCACAAAAACAGAATCCCGCACTTTTTTTTTTTTTTTTTTAATTCTCGTGTGTTGGTTATATTGGGCTTAGAAGCACTACAGGTCTCAAGAAAATAAGCTGCCAACTGGTGCCTTTGGAATCACTGGCCATAAAATACCGTTTAGGGTAATTTTAAAGGAACAATTTATTTAGAAGGAAAGGAAAACCCAGGTTATGAGGATCCAGAGTAGCAGGGCAAACAGTTTTAAATGATGGGAGAAAACTGATGGGGAGAGAACAAGGTGTTAGAACCCAGGATAGAAGCAGCAGGATGGAAATCCCACATCAAAAGGAGTAGGGACTAAATAAACCACAACTTCTGTGTGGTGGGACAGGGAGAATTTGGCTAAGTTTTTTGCATTTACTGGAAACCAAACAAACAAAAAAACATAGTTTTAAACAAGAATTAGCTGGAGTTCAGAAATATAGATGATTATTGATTCCAGGTGGCTCTGGTGGTAAAGAACCCGCCTGCCAATGAGAAGATGTAAGAGATGCTGGTTTGATCCCTGGGTCAGAAAGATCCCCTGAAGGAGGGCATGACAATTCACTTCAGCATTCTTGCCTGGAGAATCCCATGGACAGAGGAGCCTGGCAGGCGACAGTCCATAGGGTTGCAAAGGACTCAACTGAAACGACTTAGCACACATGCATTGATTCATTTGGGAAGCCTGAGACAACACAGCAGAATCAAGTAAAGTATTTAAAAAGTAATAATTTATCAAAAACTATAAAATAAAGGAATAAAGTGACAGAGAGTGAGGACAGAAAGCTTGAAGAAAACACCCCTTGATGCTTTGGAAAACTCAGCAGTGGCCACAGGACTGGAAAAGGTCAGTTTTCATTCCTATCCCAAAGAAAGGCAATGCCAAAGAATGCTCAAACTACTGCACAATTGCACTCATCTCACATGCTAGTAAAGTAATGCTCAAAATTCTCCAGGCCAGGCTTCAGCAATATGTGAACCGTGAACTTCCTGATATTCAAGCTGGTTTTAGAAAAGGCAGAAGAACCAGAGACCAAATTGCCAACATCTGCTGGATCATGGAAAAAGCAAGAGAGTTCCAGAAAAACATCTATTTCTGCTTTATTGACTATGCCAAAGCCTTTGACTGTGTGGATCACAATAAACTGTGGAAAATTCTGAAAGAGATGGGAATACCAGACCACCTGACCTGCCTATTGAGAAATTTGTATGCAGGTCAGAAAGCAACAGTTAGAACTGGACATGGAACAACAGACTGGTTCCAAATAGGAAAAGAAGTATGTCAAGGCTGTATAGTGTCACCCTGCTTATTTAACTTCTATGCAGAGTACATCATGAGAAACGCTGTCTGGAAGAAGCACAAGCTGGAATCAAGATTGCCAGGAGAAATATCAATAACCTCAGATATGCAGATGATACCACCCTTATGGCAGAAAGTGAAGAGGAACTCAAAAGCCTCTTGATGAAAGTGAAAGTGGAGAGTGAAAAAGTTGGCTTAAAGCTCAACATTCAGAAAACGAAGATCATGGCATCCGGTCCCATCACTTAATGGGAAATAGGTGGGGAAACAGTGGAAACAGTGTCAGACTTTATTTTTTTGGGCTCCAAAATCCAAAAGTGACTGCAGCCATGAGATTAAAAGACGCTTACTCCTTGGAAGGAAAGTTATGACCAACCTAGATAGCATATTCAAAGCGGAGATAATACTTTGCCAACAAAAGTCCGCCTAGTCAAGGCTATGGTTTTTCCAGTGGTCATGTAGGGATGTGAGAGTTGGACTGTGAAGAAGGCTGAGTGCCGAAGAATTGATGCTTTTGAACTGTAGCGTTGGAGAAGACTCTTGAGAGTCCCTTGGACAGCAAGGAGATCCAACCAGTCCATTCTGAAGGAGATCAGCCCTGGTATTTCTTTGGAGGGAATGATGCTGAAGCTGAAACTCCAGTACTTTGGCCACCTCATGTGAAGGGTTGACTCATTGGAAAAGACTCTGATGCTGGGAGGGATTGTGGGCAGGAGGAGAAGGGGATGACAGAGGATGAGATGGCTGGATGGCATCACCAACTCGATGGACGTGAGTCTGAGTGAACTCCGGGAGTTGGTGATGGACAGGGAGGCCTGGCGTGCTGCGATTCATGGGGTCGCAAAGAGTTGGACACGACTGAGCGACCGAACTGAACTGAACTGAACTGAACCAAGTCATATGAAATTATCTCTCATCCACCTAAAGGACATGTTTCCTCACTTAGACACTGTTTATTAAAACATCCTGTTTAGTACTGGAGTAGGAAGTGGCAACCCACTCCAACATTCTTGCCTGGAAAATTCCATGGACAGAGGAGCCGGGTGGCCTCAGTACATGGGATCGTAACGAGGCAGACGCAGCTGAGCGACTCAGTAGAGTAGCAGTCCCTTAGCACTGCTATGCAATGGAAAAGGGGGAGACACGGGGTACCATGAAAGCGTGGTTAGAAAGCAGAGTCACTACCTGAAAAAAGAAAATGCCAGTAACTAATGAAAGGAGAAGGAGAAAGGGGAGAAAGGAAGGAGAGTAGGGAACAGAAAGACAGAAAGAACAGCCCTCCTAGCCTTCCACGGCAGCTTCCAGCTGGGCTCACCTCCAAGGGCAACCAGGCCACTGAGGACTTGGCCTCAAGCCTCACATCTCTCGCCCTGAACCTGGAGACCAGCCAGAGGTGATGTGTAGGGTCTTCTCAGGTCATCTCGGGGCCTGGGCTCTGCTCTGGGCATGCGCGTGTCCTCCTCCATTGCTGGGCTGCAGATGTCTTGAAGACTTTCATTTCTCAAAGAGGCCCCCTCCCAGTTTTTCCTCCCAGTTATTGAGCTATTGCTGCTGTTGCTTAGTAGCTCAGTGGTGTCTCTTTGCGACCCTCTGGACTGTAGTTCACAGGCTCCTCTGTCCATGGGACTTCCCAGGCAAGGGCACTGGAGTGGATTGCCATTTCATTCTCCAGGGCATCTTCTGCATTGGCGCAGTTGGGAAAGAATCTGAAGGGGATCTTCTAGATCCAGGGATCGAACTTGCTCAATGCAGGAGACACAAGAGATGCTGGAGTCAATCCCTGGGATGGGAAGATCCCCCGTAGAAGGACATGGCAACTCACTCCAGTATTCTTGATTGGAGAATGCCATGGACAGAGGAGCTTGGCGATCTACAGTCCGTGGGGTCACAAAGAGGCGGATACAACGGAGTATGCACACCCATATAGGTGATTGTAGATCTGTTGTTGCTATCGTCTCTGTCGTTGCTATTGTCATTTAGTTGCTAAGTCATGTCCAACTCTTCTGCAACTCTGTGGACTGTAGACCTCCAGGCTCCTCTGTCACGTGGATTCTTTACCACTTTAGCCAACACCTACTCAACCTTATATGTTTGGCACTGTTTTAGGGGATGTAGTTCATGATAATTAAATACTTTGAGATATTGGAGGAATATTTGTGGAACTACTGTTACCAGGAAATTTTTGGTAGAAAAACTTTCTTTTGAAAGTTGCATTTTAATCCATTTCCTCTTGAAAATGTTAGTTATTTATTTTGCCTCTAAATCCTTAGCCTCAAAATGTAAAACATGCTGATGTCCCATATTTAATGTGTGAATGAATTTCAATTTCTCATTGCAGCTTCATATCAGCCATTTTCAGTATTACCTTCTCTTCCTTCTTAGCAGTAAATAGCAGAGACTTATGATGGCATAATTTGAAATATCCATTAATCCTATTATCAAACATGGTAAAAAAGCTTCTTCCATAGTTTGGCAAAATAATGTAAAGAAGTATCGTGGTTGGCTTTGAGTTGTGTGATGCATGAAAATCTGAGAATTAAGGAATGCATTCTGAACAAGCTCGTCTTAGTAGTAATGACTATTCATTTATCAAAAGTGGAGGAAAAAGCCTCTGTAACTCATTCACACCTTGAGTAAACTTTCAATAAAGATCTAGTTCATACAAAATGTTTCAAAATAAGCTTAAAAGCAATTTTCCATATGAATAATCTCAGTGCTTTACTTATCCATCTTATCATTTTAACTTTTTATTGCTACATCTCTGTTTTACATAAGTACAGCACTACCTGGTTTTAAGCGGCAACATCAAGCATGTATTTGGTCTTTCACATCTTTCATACATAACTTTTAAAGCCTTCTTTCAATCACATCTCATTCAGAATTATATTCCAAATATCAGCACTCTAAGAATAAACATCAAATTGAGTCCTTTTAATAATTCAAGAAATTATGAAAGCCTATTTAAATTCCTCTATTGGAGCTTTTCCAAAAATGTGCCATAAAAATATGACCATTAAAAGTAATGGTAATTTAAATGCTGGTCCATCAAGAAACACATACAGTATTGATATCTGTAGCATAATGTCAAAACATTTCATTATGCATAGCGTATATGTGTAAAAACTGGCCCATGATAAATGTCAACAAACGCTTCTGAAAGAATGAATCAATAAATGAATAAGTAACTCAGTAAGTAAAGGAAATATATATTATAATCCTCATCAAATTACTTTACTTTTATAAATCTATTATTTGATATATGCTTCCTTTTTTCCAAGGTTAGTTTAATGACATTTTATAGATTATAAATTCTTTCGCATTGATCAGCTTATTAGATACTGCCAAACTAAGAGCAATTTTATCCTGTATATCATACATGTTTTACATCTCCAATCATCAGTTATATATATGTATATAATTGATACTTTGAGAAGTAAAAGTAACTCTTCCAAGTAAAATATGAAATATATAAGAAAACAGGTTTATTGTCTATTTGATTCCAGATAAAAGAAACAAGTTATTTATGGAGCAACATTGCAGGCGGATTGTTTACCAGCTGAGCCACAAGGGAAGCCCAAGAATACTGGAGTGGGTAGCCTATCCCTTCTCCAGCAGATCTTCCTGACCCAGGAATCAAACCGGGGTCTCTGGCATTGCAGGTGGATTCTTTACCAGCTGAGCAGCCAGGGAAACACGGAGCAGCTATTATGTGCTAATGTTTCAGCTACCTTTAATGTCCCCTTTTAATGTAAAACTTGTAACAATCTAAGACAGGAATTACTACCCTCATTTTTGTCATTTTATGAGCCTGTATATGTTAAGGGAATGTCCCAGGGTCGTTGAGTTAGTGCCTGAGATCTAAACGTCTTCCGCTTGATTAAGATGGACAACTCAGTCTTAGAGAAAAAGCCCATATTCTTTCCACTTCAACAAGATATTAATAGATGTTACACATGAGCAGGTAGCACAAATTGAAGCAATCCCTGTGTTAGGGATGAAAGAAATAAATGAGGATACAACAAGTCAAAGTTCAATTTAACTTGCATAGACTGAGTTGATAAATGGTTAGCTTACACTGGTCTTCTATTCTGGATTTAATATATCACAAAATGTGATATCATTGAAGCTTACTAGGACTAAAATTAAAGAAATCAAATAGGGAGGTACCATTTAAATGTGCAAATTAACCTCTTAGTATACAATGAAGTATGTAAAACAGAAGAAGAATAGAGGGGAAAAAAAAGGTTCTGCCAAGTGTTTGTCAAGCAAATGGAAGAATCCACCTCTGTGTGAACAGATACAAAGTTTACATTCAGTTGTCTAGAATTTTGCCTCTAAAATTGCTTTCTTGAATTGCTTTTAGCTTTAGACTATATTATGCTGCTGTGTTTAACAAGGAGTTCATTCATTCACTCAAAGCATAATATATATGTTTAGTATTTGTTCTGGAAAGAACCACAGACACCACCCAGAATTGGGCTGTGCTTTTACCCTGGAGCAAGATGGTCCACTGTCATCTCTGAAGGGCAGTACCAACTCTGCTTGAACAACTTGAGTCAGCTCTATCACTAAATACTTAATTTTGATTTATACTGAATTTAAATCATTTTTATATCATTTCTACCCTTTGTCTATTAATTTTGCATGTTAAAGAAATTCCACAATCTCTAACTCAACACTTGGATTATTTAAAGATGGCTATGTAAACCTTATCTTTTTCATTTTATTCTCTGTGTACATCTAACCATCTTCCCTTGCTTCAAATATTCACTCATGGTTCCAGGTCTCCTCCTCCAAATTTACTCCAGGAAGTTGTAACATGAACATACATCTCCACTAAAATTTCATGGAGAAAACTAAGGGAAAAAGGAAAGAGTCTCTGAACACAAGATTTTGAGAATCTTCAACGTTTGTCCCTCAGATGTACTTTCCTCACTATCTTATTAAATTAGTAATCCTCAGGCACAGTCTACCACCTTCAGTTCTGCAAGTAACTTGATTTACTGTCCAATTAGCACTGATCACTGTAGCAAATAATCTTGTGTTTTCCTTCACTTACTTCTGGGTTTTCTCCCTGCCCCACTTTGGAATGGTAAGTCTATACAGAAGTGCTCTGACTTCTTTCTTTCTTTAATTTTTTGGCTTCTGAGTATTGGGAACCAATATGTCTTCTTGAAACACAGTTGGCATTAAACACATTAATTAATGTATCAATCTAGTGGAATATAAGATATGATCACACACTACCATAATATAAGAGTTTACATATTAGGTGTTGCCAAGCAAACAGAAAGTTGGGGTTAGAGCAAGCAAGGACTGGTTTGAGTCCCACTACCATTGCTGAATGTAGGGCCAGTCTCTATGCAGATGCTCTCAGTCTGCGCCCAAGGGCAGCCTCCTGAAGCACAGGAACCAGGGTGGAGTTTGCTGCTGAAAATGGGGTGAAATAGTGAAGTGTAGCTTTGGGGAAAAAATAATAAAATAATCAAGATAAGTCTCACTGAGAGTTGAGCAAGCTTGGTTGAGGTCTGAGAGTGAGCGCTTTCATTCATTTATACCACATTCATCAAACATTTCCTTTATTAACTGTCTTGACCAATCCTTTGTTTCTAGTTCAGAGGTTTAAATCTATATATAAAGGGTCCATCTCATTTGCTAGGCAGCCACTCAAAGACTAAGGGTATTAGACTGTGCATATGCATGTAGCAGATGCTGTATCATTTCTTTGAAAAAGGTTCTGAAGCGATGAATGATTCCTAAGTAACTCTATACACTGTATTTTTATAAGCACATAAAATTTTAGTGAGTTTATTCTCTAAAATACTTTAGAGACTCTAAAGAAGAAACCCTTGTTATGATAATTTAGCTTTCCAGTTCTTTCTTTGAACATAAATGTATCTGTTTGAAAGCTCCCATAAAACAAATTTATCAGTATTCCATTATGTAATGTACATTTACTATTTTATAACACTTCAGTAAAGGAAGTTCACTCACTCCCTCTCTCTCTCTCTCTCTGTGTCAGAGCTACAGTATGCTTTAGGAAATGGGAAGGAAAAAAATCCTTGTACATATCATTTGATATGTCTGAAAACAATGGGAATTTGGAAAAGCATCTTGGTAGAAGAAATTGACAAAACGGTGAGTAAAATTTGGAGAGAAGAAATGATGAGGCAGGAAAGTTAAAGAGTATTTCAGAGTAAACAAAGGAAAGAAAGTGAAGGTCATTCTAGTGGGCAGAGAGAACGCTGGGGCGGGAATGTTAAGTAAAGAGGTGCGTGTTCTCTCTGAGCCCAGTTATTCCGACGCTGTGTCTTTCCGCGGCACATGATTGGCTAGCAAGTTAAGGTTGTGTAAAAGGCTTTCTGCTGCTCATTACTCACAACTCGTTTTTGGAGACCTTGGGCGGCTCCAAAAGGGATGCGCGGGGCTGTGTCTCCTCCTCCGCTGGTCCACACAGCTTCCCAGTGCACTGGCCCCCCGGTTCCTGGTTCACGGGAGCAAGGCTCCATGGTACCTGCTCATCCCTCTGCCTGGAATGTTCCCTGCCAGGGAGACACCTGGCTAATCGACTGCCTTCCCCATAAAGACAGACTTAGAAGAGGAAGAGGAGCGAGAGAGTGGAAAGTTTACACAAGAAAGGGGGAAACGCCCACATAGCATCACCTCTGAGGGCAGTGTTCCCTTCTGCCAGCCCAGCCAAGCAGCATTCAGAAAGTCTCCCAGAATGGTCTGGGGGAGTCAGCACCTGGAAGCCCTCATCTCCCATCGGCTGAGCCCCACTGCTGTGATGGAGGAATCGCACCGAAGCAGAAGGACTGGCAACTAGCACTCGACGTGGGATGCTGTTAGCCAAGGTGAATCTGTCCTTGTGGAAGGGTGTCCACTGCAGTTACAGCAAAAGGTGGAAACATGTCAAAGGCCACCAGAAGCCCCCCTTGTCTTCCTGTACCAAGTTGTTTCTCATACAAGACCACCTTGTTAAAATCCCCTGGCCCTAACTCCTTGCTCTGGGAGACATTCCCCAGGCTGTTCCCTCCATAGCATTTATCGCTATTTGATGCTTACCAGTGACATATCAGGAGGGCTTTCCAGATGGCTCAGGGGTGAAGAATCCGCCTGCCAGTGCAAGGGAGGAGGGTTCAATCCCTGGGTCAGGAAGATCCCCTGGAGGAGAAAATGGCAACCCACTCCAGTATTCTCGCCTGCAAAGTTCTGTGGACAGAGGATCCCGGCAGGCTATAGTTCATGGGATCTTAAAGAGTCAGACATGATTGAGTGACAGAGCATACACACACACACCAATGACATGTCAGACTTGAGAATTTAGGAGACAGGTGGCCCTGCATGAGACCTACCCATCAAAGGGGTGCAACTGTAGAAAATGAAAGACATAAAAAACCCACAAAAGCCTCCTGCTCTTCATTTTCACAAAGCACCAGCTGTTCCAAACAATGTCATTGATCAACACACTTTTTCTCTAGAGCATTGACCACCCTTGCTGCTTGGTCTCTCTTGATAGTTTTCCTTATTTAATTAAATTCTACCTCTCTTACTAAAATGTGATTCCTATGAAGACAGACCTACTTTTCTTCATTGATGTAATCTTGGTGCTTAAACTGTGCATGACATACATTATCACCAAGGACGTTGTCCTCGAAACTTCTGGGTTCATATGGCTGGTCTAAGAGTGAAATTGACACGAGATGGATTAACAGGAAAAAAAATCAAACACATGTTTAATAACATAAGTACTTGGAAGAGAGACAGGAAAACTGAATAACTCTCTAAAATAGCCAGAACCCCTCACCTTAAATGCCATCTTCAGCTGAAGACCAAAAGGGTATTGGGGGAGTGATTTGAGACATCAAGGGGAGGAAGACAATTCTCATGATGATGAAAAGACAAATATCCTGAATGCAACATGTTTGTAGTGGCTCAGACGGTAAAGTGTCTGTCTACAATGCGGGAGACCCGGTTTCGATCCCTGGGTCGGGAAGATCTCCTGGAGAAGGAAATGGCAATCCACTCCAGTACTATTGCCTGGAAAATCTCAAGGACAGAGGAGCATGGTAGGTGCAGTCCATGGGGTCACAAAGAGTTGGACACGACTGAGCGACTCCACTTTCTTTCTAAAATTAAATCAGTTAAATAATCCCTAGGTGCCAAAAGCATAAAACAATTTAGTTTCTTTTTTGCATTGGTGGCCAAGTCAAACTAAATGATTTTTTTTAATGGTAATTCAACTACATATATCAGTACCCAGAACCATAATCAATGCAAAGAAATCTGAAGCTCTTTTATTATTGATATTCTATCTTGCCATTGTGAGATGGTATACAGAAAGATAAATAGATGATAGACCAAATAATTCTGTAGTTAAGATTTTCAGTGGGAGAAAATCAAAATCAAACTTACATTAACTACAAATTCTATGATTTTAACTTTACATTAGAAATATCAATGTAAAAATATTATACATATTTGTTTAAAATATTTCCTGGTTCTCTCTAGGAAACCTAGACTAGGCTAAATGACTAACCCAAAATCAATAACAATCTTCGTTGGTTTTCAGTAGAAAATATTGACAAATATATGTGATCTTCAGCGAATGGAGCTGTGTTCAACTTCAGCCAATAGAGCTCATTTAAAATCTCAAAGTTATGTCATCATGTTAAAGCCAGTAAGGATTAGTTAACTTTGCCATTAGGTTGAAATTTTAACATAATCTGCATATTCCACTGTGACTTTGAACCATCGTCAAAATCTCCCACATCTGTACAATATTTACTAAGCAACTTAGAAGGAGTCAATAAGCAAGGTTCTTGAAATAGAAAAGTGCAAAAGACATATGTTTGCCGCCTTGGTTCTCAGTCTTTAACTCACATCTGCCTGTTTTATCAATGAAATCCAGCTGGAGTGCCTCAGTAATCACAATTACCTCCAAAAGCAATATTTCTGCATTCCTAGGATTTACCTTTGGCTTTAATAAATAAATACAGGCTAATGATAAAAAGAGCATTTAATCTGTGCTCTAAATAATGAATCTAATAGTGGGACAAGCTTAATCCCAACTTACTTTTTTAAACTTTTTCTTTGTATTGGAGTATAGACAATTAATAATGTTGTGACAGCTTCAGGTGGACTAGCAAATGGACTGAGCCCTACATAGCCATGTATCCATTCTCCCCCAAACTCCCCTCCCACCCAGGCTGCCACATGACATTGAGCAGAGTTCCCTGTGCTGTACAATAGGTCCTTGTTCGTTATCCATTTTAAACATAGCGGTGTGTACACGTCCGTTCCAAACTCTCTATCTCTTCCACCCATCCTTCCCCGCAAACAACCCTAAGTCTGTTCTCTAAGTCTGTGCATCTGTTTCTGTTCTATAAATAAGTCCATTTGTAACACCTCTTAGATTCCCTTTTGAAAATAAGCATCGTTACACTAGGAAACTCTACCCTTATTCCATCATGGTCTTACTGTAGAACATTTTTGCAGTCCCAATTATGGAGTTGATTTTGAAGTTGGTTTATGAATCCTGGAAATCAGCATCATTGCACTGAGCACAGTGTTGTTAGCCAGAGGTATCCTGTTCTGGTTTGAAATAGAAAGTGGAAAAAAGAAAAGCTTCATAAAGCATAAAGGGACAAAGGACCTTATTATCACCTCAATTAATAGGTTTACTTACTTCTCAATTTTTTTTCATATTATGAAAGACACATATTTCTAGCTTTGCATGTTTAATTTAGCAAAATTGCAAATGCATCTTAAAAAAATTCTTTATGAGTAGCAAATTTAAGCACTTTGTAAAAACATACTATAGTTTCAGAAAGGCTACCAGTTAAAATGATGCAAGAATTAGGATGTCAATATTATGCAGTGAATAGGAGTGGCCACGAATCTTCTGACAGGCTGCCTAGATTTACACCTAATCTCCACCTCTTGCCCACTGTGAGACCTTGGAGAAGTGAGGTAACCCCTCTGTGCCTTAGTTTCTTCATTTCTACAGTGATGGAAGGTATTTCAAAAATTATATAGAGGACACTTAAGAGAATTGCTTCCCACATGACACATATGCTGCTGCTGCTGCTGCTGCTGCTGCTGCTAAGTCGCTTCAGTCGTGTCCAACTCTGTGCAACCCCATAGACGGCAGCCCCCCAGGCTCCCCCATCTCTGGGATTATCCAGGCAAGAACACTGGAGTGGGTTGCCATTTCCTTCTCCAATGCATGAAAGTGAAAAGTGAAAGTGAAGTTGCTCAGTCGTGTCCAACTCTTAGCGACCCCATGGACTGCAGCCTACCAGGCTCCTCCATCCATGGGATTTTCCAGGCGAGAGTACTGGAGTGGGGTGCCATTGTGTTCTCCATGACACATATGAGCTAGGTTAAAATCTCTCATGTTTAATTTGCTTTGTTGAGTTACCTCTTTTCTCCTATTTTCAGATTATGCTGGAGTTACCAATTTTTCTAATCCCAATGCTTTGTAATGGGAGATGAAAAATCTCATGCTTGAAAGCTCATGTCTGACTTTTTTAGTTTTATTCCAGAATAGTGCTCATGTTTAGCAGTTCAGTCTGTTACTGGATTCACCTGACTTTTGCACACTAGAACTGCTTTGCTAGAATCACACTGTCTTCTAAGTTTCTGCCTTGTATGTCTACACAGAAAGTGTCACTGCAAATGTTGATGGCACCTTCAGGGGTCACATCTCTGGCTCCTGCCGCTGGGCGGGGTTCCTTAGGGGTCATCACAGAGGGCAGGCAAGGAAACCCGGTGGGAGACACCTTCTCCAAGGCACGCATAGCACCTGCCACCCAGTCCTCACTGACCTATTTCTGAATATACCCTTGACCTTCAAAAATATTGCAGATAAGTGCTTTTCCTTTAACAGGTATAATAGCATCAAAAAGTTATGCCCTTGTGTTCAATTTTAAGACCTTCTTTTCACTTTTAAGGGCACTCAGTGCTTTAATAGATTGCTTTTGTTTCATCACTTTATTTTAAACATGCTCATCCATCTCCACATGTTCTTGTTTCCACTTGAATTTTTCTCCATTTTTTTCCCAGTTTTTATTAGGGACTGAAGATCCTTTCCTGTAACAAGCCATTGTTAAATAAATCTAGAATTGAGAATTAATGCTCATATAATGTCAGCTTTCTGTATTTTATCCCATAAGCCTCATAAGTATTATATTATAGTTAATGGACATACATTAATGATTTCATATACTTGATTCTACAAATTTAAAATGCATCCTCCTACACTTAATGCATTACTGCTAATACACAGCTAACAAGCTTTTAAACTGAATCAATACAGGATGGACCTATATGTCTTTAAATTTCAAGTTGCTATGTGCCCTTTGAATGCAGACTTTACATGTTGTTTTGATAAACATTTTCCATCAAATTTTGTAAAATAACAAGGGTTTTCTTTTTTATTTAGAATACCATGAGCAACAAATCAGTAGTTCAAGGAAATTACAGTTAAAGGGCTGACAGTTAGGTGGTTCTTTACAAGTGTGTACCATTCTTCAAAGAAATAATTAGTGATGTTCAGGGGGAAAAACAATTCAAACAGCACCAGCCACCTTGGCACATTTACAGGGTTAACAGTGGACATCTTGCCTCCCCTCTGTGCTTTCAGATATGTAACTCTGTTGCACCAGGCACTGGGTGCCAAGCCACTTGTTTATCTGGTATTTTCTTCTCTGGATCTAGGCTAGTTTGTTGAATTTTAAAAATCAGATACTTGCTGGCTAGGTTGTGCTTATTTACTCAGTCATGTCTGACTCTTTGCAACCCCATGGACTATAGCCCACCAGGCTCCTGTATCCTTGGGGATTCTCCAGACAAGAATGCCAGAGTGGGCTGCCATGCCCTCCTCCAGTACAAAGGTTGTCCCTGTCTCCTTCTCTGTAAGCACAGAATCTGGACGCTCCTGTCCAAGAGCCCACACCAACACTGCATTCCTGAAGTCTTCTATTGTCCAGATTTCCAGGAAGTTGCACATGGAACTGATCATTCCAATTTTCTCAGGTTTCTCTGACATATTGATTTCCCAAACTGTTGTGAAAAGTGGGCCTATAAGCACCACTACGAACAAAGCTAGTGGAGGTGATGGAGTCCCAGCTGACTTCTTTCAAATCGTAAAAGACGATGCTGTGAAAGTGCTGCACTCAATATGCCAACAAAGTTGGAAAACTCAACAGTGGCCACAGGACTGGAAAAGGTCAGTTTTCACTCCAATCCCAAAGAAAGGCAATGCCAAAGAATGCTCGAACTACTGCACAATTGCTCTCATCTCACATGCTAGTAAAGTAATGCTCAAGATTCTCCAAGCCAGGCTTCAGCAATATGTGAACCGTGAATTTCCTGATGTTCAAGCTGGTTTTAGAAAAGGCAGAGGAACCAGAGATCAAATTGCCAACATCCGCTGGATCATAGCAAAAGCAAGAGAGTTCCAGAAAAACATCTATTTCTGCTTTATTGACTATGCCAAAGCCTTTGACTGTGTGGATCACAATAAACTGTGGGAAATTCTGAAAGAGATGGGCATACCAGACCACCTGATCTGCCTCTTGAGAAACCTATATACAGGTCAGGAAGCAACAGTTAGAACTGGACATGGAACAACAGACTGGTTCCAAATAGGAAAAGGAGTACGTCAAGGCTGTATATTGTCACCCTGCTTTTTTAACTTATATGCAGAGTACATCATGAGAAACACTGGGCCCGATGAAGCACAAGCTGGAATTAAGATTTCTGGGAGAAATATCAATAACCTCAGATATGCAGATGACACCACCCTTATGGCAGAAAGTGAAGAAGAACTAAAGAGCCTCTTTGTGAAAGTGAAAGAGGAGAGTGAAAAAGTTGGCTTAAAGCTCAACATTCAGAAAACTAAGATCATGGCATCCGGTCCCATCACTTCATGGGAAATAGATGGGGAAACAGTGGAAGCAGTGTCAGACTTTATTTTTTGGGGCTCCAAAATCACTGCAGATGGTGATTGCTGCTATGAGATTAAAAGACGCTTACTCCTTGGAAGGAAAGTTATGACCAACCTAGATAGTATATTCAAAGCAGAGATAATACTTTGCCAACAAAAGTCCGCCTAGTCAAGGCTATGGTTTTTCCAGTGGTCATGTATGGATGTGAGAGTTGGACTGTGAAGAAGGCTGAGCGCCAAAGAATTGATGCTTTTGAACTGTAGTATTGGAGAAGACTCTTGAGAGTCCCTTAGACTGCAAGGAGATCCAAGCAGTCCATCCTAAAGGAGATCAGTCCTGGGTGTTCATTGGAAGGACTGATGTTGAAGCTGAAACTCCAATACTTTTGCCACCTGATGCAAAGAGCTGACTCATTTGAGAAGACCCTGATGCTGGGAAAGATTGAAAGCAGGAGGAGAACGGGATGACAGAGGATGAGATGATTGAATGGCATCTCTGACTCAGTGGACCTGAGTTTGGGTAGGCTCTGGGAGTTGGTGATGGACAGGGAGGCCTGGCGTGCTGCAGTTCTTGGGTCACAAAGAGCTGGAGAAGACTGAATGACTGAATGACTGAACTGACTGACGGTGACAAAGTACCACAAACTGGCTGGCTTAACGCAATGGACACTTATTCTCTCCAAAGGCCAGAAATCCAAAATCAAAATATTGGCAAGGCCACAGTCCCTTGAAACCCTCTGCAAATGATCCTTCCTTCCTATATATTTTTAGTCTCTAGGTCATGTCCAACTCTTTGCAACCCTATGGGCTGTAGCCCACTAGTCTCCTCTGTCCATGGTATTTCCCAGGGAAGAATACTGGAGTGGGTTGCCATTTCTTTCTCCAAGAGTCTTCCTGACCCAGGAATTGAACCCTGGTTCTCCTGCATTGCAGGCATGTTCTTTACCCTCTGGGCTTCCTTCATAGCTCAGTTGGTAAAGAATCCACCTACAAAGCAGGAGACTCCAGTTCAATTCCTGGGTCAGGAAGATCCACTGGAGAAGGGATAGGCTACCTCTTACAGTATTCTTGGGCTTCCCTTGTGGCTCAGCTGGTAAAGAATCTGCCTGCAATGTGGGAGACCTGGGTTCAATCCCTGGGTTGGGAAGATCCCCTGGAGAAGGGAAGGGCTACCCACTCCAGTATTCTGGCCTGGAGATTTCCATGGTCACAAAGAGTTGGATATGACTGAGTGACCTTCACTTCACTTCTTTACCCTCTGAACCACCCTTCCTTGCCTTTTACAAAGTGATTTTTGGTTGGTGGCTGCATGATTCCAATCTTTGCCTCTGTCTTTTTATGGTCATATGCCTTCTGTATCTGTTTTTTTTTTTTTTTTTCTCTTCCTATAAGAGTGCCAGACATGTTACATTAGGACCCACCTTAAGGACCTCACCTAACTAATTACATCTGCAGAGACCCTTCTTCCATATGAGGTCACATTCATGGGTATAGGCTATGAGTTCTTTTAGGAGGGCATAATTCATCCCATAATAACCAAGATAGCAACTGATTATTTATCTCTAGCAGATTTTGAGCCTTTTACAATTTCTGTATAGACTGGTTGAAATTAATTATCAGTAACATGAAGGAAAGTTTTGACCAACCTAGATAGCATATTGAAAAGCAGAGACATTACTTTGCCAACAAAGGTCCATCTAGTCAAGGCTATAGTTTTTCCAGTAGTCACGTATGGATGTGAGAGTTGGACTGTGAAGAGAGCTGAGTGCCAAAGAATTGATGCTTTTGAACTGTGGTGTTGGAGAAGACTCTTGAGAGTCCCTTGGACTGCAAGGAGATCCAACCAGTCCATTCTAAAGATCAGTCCTGGGTGTTCTTTGGAAGGAATGATGCTAAAGCTGAAACTCCAATACTTTGGCCACCTCATGTGAAGAGTTGACTCATTGGAAAAGACTCTGATGCTGGGAGGGATTGGGGGCAGGAGGAAAAGGGGACGACAGAGGATGAGATGGCTGGATGGCATCACCGACTCCATGGACATGAGTTTGAGTGAACTCCAGGAGTTGGTGATGGACAGGGAGGCCTGGCATGCTGCAATTCATGGAGTCACAAAGAGTCAGACAGGACTGAGCGACTGAACTGAACTGAACTGAACATGATTTAGACAATAATTTGTTTTGTATTCCTTTGTTATATTTATGTGGATGGATACATTACTGAGTTGAAATATATTTATTGATCTCCTATCAGCAAGATGCTAGGCTGAAGGAAGGAAATTCATCCAAGTTAGACACAGATCTCTCCCTTTTTCTTAAGAGCTTTTATTTTAGAAACTGAAAGAAGTCAAGCATAAAATGATACAAATTCAAAACAGAAAATATAAGTGCCCTAAGATAGTAGTCCCCAACTTTTTGGCATCAGGGAGTGCTTTTGTGGAAGACAATTTTTCCACAGATGGGGTGGGGGTGGGTGGTTTCAGGGTGATTCAAGCTCATTGCATTTAGTGCGCACTTTATTTCTATTATTATTAGTTAAGTCCTCCTCAGGTCATCAGGCATTGGATCTTGGAAGTTGGGCACTTCTCTCTTAAAAGATAGGGATTAAACACAAGAAGGAGAATGTCTACATAAGGAGATTTGCCAGCTAATAGTAACAGTTCAACAAAGCAGTGTGTTTCTTCTGAATCAAATTACACATGTGTAAAGATCTCCTTCTCACTCTTCAACTCCATCAGCATTTATGGTCTACATATGCTGTGACTTCAAGCACTTTTTTTTATCACAGTGTAGCCCAGACTAGAAGGCGATGGCACCCACTCCAGTACTCTTACCTGGAAAATCCCATGGACGGAGGAGCCTGGTAGGCTGCAGTCCATGGGGTCGCACAGAGTTGGACACGACTGAAGTGACTTAGCAGCAGCAGCAACAGCCCAGACTAAGACTCTGATGCTGGGAGGGATTGGGGGCAGGAGGAGAAGGGGACGACAGAGGATGAGATGGCTGGATGGCATCACTGACTTGATGGACGTGAGTCTGGGTGAACTCCGGGAGTTGGTGATGGACAGGGAGGCCTGGCGTGCTGCGATTCATGGGGTCGCAAGGAGTCGGACACGACTGAGCGACTGAACTGAACTGAACTGAACTGAAGCCCAGACTAGTGATGCACTCTGTTAGGTCTGTGATGAGATAAACGCAGAAAGTGGGAGTAAATATTTTGAAAATTTTATAGCACCTTTGTGAATTCTCTGTTTTCTTGATGTAGTTTTGTTGTTTTAATGTTCTTTTCCTCTTATTCTAGTAAGTTTTCATTGGATTTTATAAAGTATACAGTAGTGATATATTAAAATTGAAAAAAAAATTAAACTAATTCTTCACTTCAGATATTTGAAATGCTCTGAAGTAAGAACTTTCTCCTGGAGAAGAACCACATTTAAATGCATAGCAAGGTAAGGCCTCAGGCTAAATCTGTTTTTCACCACTGATCCCACAGAGACTTAACTGCAAAGAGTTCAGGGGACTAGTGAGAGATTTAATTTTTTTGTTCCTATCCAGACTGATCCAGACTGTCTAGGAAGGCATCTCAGGTATAAAGATAATTATCTTTTTAAAGAGAGAAAGACTGTGTCCTCATTACGCCCAGGTCTGCAGTCACAGCCCTATATCTGAAGCGGTTGAAGGAGCAGTAACGAATTGGCAGAGGGCTGATTTCTACTCCCAGCACTAACACCTTCCAGAGTGATGACCTTGAACGCTGCAGCACTTCACTCTTTACAAATCATTCCCATCTACCACAGAGAGCTTTTTGCATCAAGTTGAGCTCTGGCATGTGAACATTTTCTGCCATATTCAGAGTTCTCTATATATGGCGGAAATTAGGATATTATGGGAAGTATGGCATTGATTGGGCTTCCCAGGTAGCCCACGCTATTGGTAAAGAAACTGCCTGAGAATGCAGAAAATGTAAGAGATGTGGGTTCGATCTCTGAGGTGGGAAGATCCCCTAGAGGCTCCTCTGTTCATTCTTGCCTGAGGAATCCCACGGAGAGAGGAGCCTGGCGGGCTACAGTCCATGGGGTCACAAAGAGTTGGACACAACTGAAGCAACTTAGCATGCATTCATGGTACTGATTCCCCAAGGATATAAACAAGGAAAATGTTCCCCAAGTCTTAGGCAAAAATAAAGATGTGGAAATTTCTTGAGTCTATTTGTTTTTTCTTGAGATTTTCTTTACGGACTTTTTTAACTAAGGCATAACAGAGGATCTTCACAGGTTAACAATCTGTGCTTTGGATCAGTTCAGCTCAGGAGTTCAGTTGTGTCCCACTCGTTGAGAACCCATGGACTGCAGCACGCCAGGCCTCCCTGTCCATCACCAGCTCCCGGAGTTCACCCAAACTCATGTCCATTGAGTCGGTGATGCCCTCCAACCATCTCATCCTCTGTCGTCCCTTTCTTCTCTCATCTACAATCTTTCCCAGCATCAGGGTCTTTTCCAATGAGTCAGCTCTTTGCATCACGTGGCCAAACTATTGGAGTTTCAGGTTCAACATCAGTCCTTCCAATGAACACTCAAAACTGATTTCCTTTAGGATGGACTGGTTGGATCTCCTTGCAGTCCAAGGTATTCTCAAGAGTCTTCTCCAATACTGCAATTCTAAGGCATCAATTCTTTGCTGCTCAGCTTCCTTTATAGTCCAACTCTCACATCCATATATGACTACTGGAAAAACCATAGCCTTGACTAGATGGACCTTTAATGTCTCTTCTTTTTAATATGCTGTCTAGGTTGGTCATAACTTTCCTTCCAAGAAGTAAGCGTCTTTTAATTTCATGGCTGCAGTCACGATCTGCAGTGATTCTGGAGCCCAAAAAATAAAGTCTGCCACTGTTTTAACTGTTTCCCCATCAATTTGCCATGAAGTGATGAGACTGGATGCCATGATCTTCGTTTTCTGAATGTTGAGCTTTAAGCCAACTTTTTCACTCCCCACTTTCACTTTCTGATTCAAGAGGCTCTTTAGTTCTTCTTCACTTTCTGCCATAAGGGTGGTGTCATCTGCATATCTGAGGTTATTGATATTTCTCCCAGCAATCTTGATTCCAGCTTGTGCTTCCTCTAGCCCAGTGTTTCTCATGATATACTCTGCATATAAGTTAAATAAGCAAGGTAACAATATGCAGCCTTGATGTACTCCTTTTCCTATTTGGAACCAGTCTGTTGTTTCATGCCCAGTTCTAACTGTTGCTTCCTGACCTGCATATAGGTTTCTCAAGAGGCAGATCAGGTGGTCTGGTATTCCTATCTCTTGAAGATATTTCCAGTTTATTGTGATCCAGAGTCAAAGGCTTTGGCATAGTCAATAAAGCAGAAATAGAGGCTTCTCTGGAACTGTCTTGGTTTTTCAATAATCCAACGAATGTTGGCAATTTGATCTCTGGTTCCTCTGCCTTTTTGAAAACCAGCTTGAACATCTGGAAGTTCTTGGTTCACGTATTGTTGAAGCCTGGCTTGGAGAATTTTGAGCATTACTTTACTAGCATGTGAGATGAGTGCAATTGTGAGGTAGTTTGAGCATTCTTTGGCATTGCCTCTCTTTGGGATTGGAATGGAAACTGACCTTTTCCAGTCCTGTGGCCACTGCTGAGTTTTCCAAATGTGCCGGTATATTGAGTGCAGCATTTTCACAGCATCATCTTTTAGGATTTGAAAGAGCTCAGCTGGGAGTCTATCACTTCCACTAGCTTTGTTCATAGTGGTGCTTCCTAAGGCCCACTTGACTTCACATTCAAGGATGCCTGGCTCTAGGTGAGTGATCACATCATCATGATTATCTGTGTCTTGAAGATCTTTTTTGTACAGTTCTTCTGTGTATTCTTGCCACCTCTTCTTAATATCTTCTGCTTCTGTTAGGTCCATACCATTTCTGTCCTTTATCAAGCCCATCTTTGCATGAAGTGTTCCCTTGGTATCTCTAATTTTCTTGAAGAGATCTCTAGTCTTTCCCATTCTATTGTTTTCCTCTATTTCTTTGCATTGATCACTGAGGAAGGCTTTCTTATCTCTCCTTGCTATTCTTTGGAACTCTGTATTCAGATGCTTATACCTTTCCTTTTCCACTTCTTTTCTTTTCACAGCTATTTGTAAGGCCTCCTCAGACAGCCATTTTGCTTTTTTGCATTTCTTTTTCTTGGGGATGGTCTTGATCCCTGTCTCCTATACAATGTCATGAACCTCCATCCATAGTTCATCAGGCACTCTATCAGATCTAGGCCCTTAAATCTATTTCTCACTTCCACTGTATAATCATAGGGGATTTGATTTAGGTCATACCTGAATGGTCTAGTGGTTTTCCCTACTTTCTTCAATTTAAGTCTGAATTTGGCCATTAAAATAAGTCTGAATTTGACCTTTGGATAGACCTGGATGTATTGTTTCACGCTTCATCAAAAATGGACCATAAAAACATTCAAATAATTTGATATTTCTGAATCACTTTACTCCATTAAAACTAAAGAGAAAATGATTTAAAAAAAATTTTTTTTTACCAAGAAAGGCTTTCAAAATAAACATGGCACCACTGTCAATGGTCAGAAACTACTGAGAAAGCCAAACTCAATGAGATAGGAAGATCCTTTCATGATTCTTCCCAAAACAGGAGTAAATATTGACTACAACATATCTACAAATATGTGTTTGTATATATACTAGTAGATAGCTAAGAAAATTCTTTTTTCTTAAAAACATATAGGATGCTATCTTAGGTCAGCTAAAGACCAAGAACTTAAACCAGCATAATTCCTCTCCCTTGCTAAACAATAAGTCATACTTTTCTATACTGAGATCAAGCATAAAATAGCTTATCTTTTTGCTCCAGGAATTAGCTGCTCCTGGCAGATAAGACTAGGAAGTAACTAAACTGCTTACTTATCAAGACTAAACTTGCTCATCCAACTGCTTCAAGATTCTCACCTGTTTGATGTGCCTTCAAAACCAAATATTATAAACTTTGCCCAATCCCAACCAGTTCTATACCTTGAAATATCCACCTTAAAATCACCTATCTCACTTTCTCAAACTTCAATAAATACACTTCTATAATTTCTTTATGTCTAGTCTCTCCTAAGACTATCAATATGGTTTTCTTCTTACTTCTACAAGTTTAATCATCTTAGTTTGCCTAATAAACAGATTTTTCTTCTAGTATTTTGAGAAAAGGCCAGTGAACAAGGTGTACCAAAATAATTTAATTAATATAGAATTCTGAATCAACATACATGATAGTGTTTTTCTACAGCATGTTCTCATTTTTCCCTATTCTGCCTTTAAAATCAATATTATTAGAGCTCTGGTTTAGTGCGTTTCCTTTGACTTGATAATTTTCTCTTACATTGCTTGTTGATTAAAAGCCTCTTCTTTCAGTAACTCCAGTATAACTTTATTCAACCCAGGCATTACAACTTGAGTCACCACCTAATTGTTTTGGTACTTTCCTCTTCTTAGGAAAAAATGAAAAACAAAAGGGGCATCTGTTACGTGACTATGTGGGGACTTAAACACAAGGAAGCTGAACACAAGCAGGGCCTCCATAGGACAAGATGTCTGAGCGCATTTGTTGGGAACTCAGATTAGGAGCAACTGCAGACTGGAATATCTAAGTAGGAAGACTCCAACCCAAGAAGCCTATACCCAGGATACAAGAAGCATACATTGTGTAAGCAATATGACGAATTGATGGATTAAGGGAGGCACTGAATGGCCTATGGAAGTGATGTTTAGGTACACTTGTGGCCTTAGGGTATTTATGAGGATTCAGAGGTCAGAAGCCAGCAGTCCCAAAGAGGCATGGTTTTACAAATGGTTCAAATTCAAGTAATGTTTTTCTAAGGAGAATTTGCCTATGAATCAAATCTCCAAGGACAGTTTTACGATTCACAGAAGAAAATTTAAGACCAACATAATTTCCCAACATAACAACAAAAGTTTATAGAGAAGGAGGCAGCCCTGTGTTAAATTTAAGAAAAATCCCCCAATGAAGACAAGGTTGCACACATTTACACAATTTAAGGGGTCCCTGTTAATCAGCTTTGTGTTGCTTCTCACTGTTTAAGGGTGAAAAATGTAGATTGTTTGTACACAGACATTACCTTCAAGCTTTTCATTCTCAACATTTGTAACATTACTGACCCTAAGTTTCATAGCACAGAAAGAACTGGATGAATGAGGAAACACTGAGCAGGAGACAGACCATCTAATCCCTATAATTCCACAATTATCCTTCTGAGATCCAAGGATTTGCCAACCAGACACTTAAAAAGAGGTATCCTCTTTAACTGTATGCCACTTCCTCCTATGCAGCCTATGTCTGGGAATAAAAATAAAAACAAGAAGACCCACACAAAATTAATTATGGAAGTTACTAAAAGAGCAGCAGATATGAACTAAAATCACTAAAACAACTTTTCATTTTATAAATATATGTATACATACATATATGTATGTGTGTGTGTGTGGTTTTCATTTCTCAGAGAAATTTTACAGATAAGTCTGGACACTTTCTCACTTGAGTCATAGCTGAATAACTAATTATTTTAGTGATGCAAAGATCAGCTTTAATATGGTAGTCAGTCAAATTGTTTATTCTTTAAAAAAGTTCAATTAATTTAAAATATGGACTTAGTATGTCTCTAATGAGAAGAATTTATTCAAATTTTAGATTTAAAGGAAATTCAAATTCTTGCCAAAGTTTTTGTTATCCTTAATTCAACAAGTATAGGTTTATCAATGTTAATTAATTGCTTATTCAGAAATCTGATGTTTACTAAAGATCAAGGCAGTGCTTGCTAACAAAAACATGTAGGCTCAAACATTTGGTCTGTCTTTATGGAGGTCTCCATGTTCTAGATGCAAAATATAATAAGTTCACCAATAGGGATTATGATGGTTGCTTTTGTGTATGAACTTGACTGGGCCGTGGGTGCTCAGGTATTTGGTCAAGTATTACTCTAGGTGTTTCTGTGAGGGTGTTTTGGATGATATTAACATTTAAGCCTAGAGAAGTAAGTGAAGCAAACTGCTATCCTTCATATGGGTGAGCCTCACCCAATCAGTCAAAGGCCAAACTAGAATAAAGACTGACTATCTCCCAAATGTCAAAGAATGTTCAAACTACCAAACAATTGCACTCATTTCACATTCTAGAAAAATAATGCTCAAAATCCTTCAAGCTAGGCTTCAGCAATACATGAACTGAGAACTTCCCCATGTACAAGCTAGATCTAGAAAAGGCAGAGGAACCAGAGAACGAATTGTCAACCTCCACTGAATCATAGGAAAAAAACAAGGGAATTCCAGAAAAACATCTGCTTCACTGACTCCACTAAAACCTTTGGCTGTGTGAATCACAACAAACTGGAAAATTCATAAAGAGACGGGAATACCAGACAACCTTACCTGGCTCTTGAGAAACCAGTATGCAGGTCAGGAAGCAACAGTTAGAACTGGACATGGAAAAAAGGACTGGTTCAAAATTGGGAAGGTAGTACATCAAGGTTGTATATTGTCACCTTGCTTATTTAACTTATGTGCAGAGTACATCATGTGAAATGCTGGGCTGGATGAATCACAAGCTGGAATCAAGACTGCCAAGAGAAATATCAACAACTTCAGATATGCAGATGATACCATTTTAATGGCAAAAAGTGAAGAGGAACCTTCAGCTGCTGTCCATGGGGTCTTAAAGATTTGGACACGACTTAGCAACTGAACAACAACAGCTCTCCCAAATAAGAGGGAACTTTTCCTGCCTGACCACCTTCAGACTGGGACATAAGTTTTTTCCTGTCTTTGGACTGGAATGTAAACACTGGCTTTTCCTGTGTCTTGAGCCTGCCAGCCTTCAGACTGGAACTCATATCTATTCTCCTGGGCCTCTAACTTGCCAACTCCAAGTCTAATAACTTCTCAGCCTCCATAATTGCATGAACCAATTCCCTATAATTTTATATCTTATTGCTTCTGTTTCTCTGAAGAACACAGACCAATAAAGAGGGTTTAGAGAGGATATTATGAGATTGTGGGGGAAATATTATATAATGAACCATAGGATGATTACAAATGGCTTCTTGATTAAAACCAAATCTGAATTTTCATTTAAATAGTTTAAGGATGTATGCAAATTATTGTCTTCATCAAATTCTTCAGTATCTTTAAAGCTTTTTACCACTGGAAATTTCTTTCAAATAATATCTTATAAAAACTCCATTGAATAAAACAGTTGCATCCAAAGTCACTCTAATTCATGTGGAAGTGACAACTAGATCCTCAGCTATGTTTGCAAACTCCACAGAATCTTCTCCATAGATCCCTGAGTTTTATACAGTTATTCACGGGTTAAATATTATGGTTTGGCTGCATTAGGAAGAGGGCTCGCACAGTTATATTTGATTAAACATCATACAATTTAAACCATCTTACTTTGCAGCCAATTTTAACACCAATGATTTACAAGATATCGTTTTTATGAGAAGCACATGTTTTTAAGTACAATTATTCCACTTGTGTTTATGGCTCTATCTACTCCATCTGTGACAGAAGAGTTAGATAAAGCAATTAATCAAACTTGTTTTTCCCTAGGTTGATGAGGAAAGAATGAAAGGTATTTTGTCCAAAACAGGGTAGATAAGCAAAGATTTATGTGTAGAGGACTGAGGTTTTCCTTGTGTTGGAGGAGAGTCAAAAAGTCTAAGATCACAGAAGCAAAGGGTAGCATCGTCCAAAAGCTGGAGGGTTTGAGAATTGACGGTGAGGCAAATATTCAGAATATAATAAAGGTGATATTTAAAATCAATGGGAAAGATTCATTTTCAAAAAGTGGAAAATTGGGTAGTCAGTTGAAGGAAAAAAAATAATTTGTAAAGTTACTTCACATATTTCATTAAAATAAGATGTATCAATTGATTTAAACAATTGTCAAAAAAAAGTGAAAAACAAAACCATAAGCAATAGATTGGTTTAAAAATTGCAGTGTGCCTGTCAACTCTAATTAAACAAAAACACAAAAGACACCAAGTGAAAGAAATAAATTTTAAAACATATAAATTTAAGATTCATTATACAAAAGTTTACAAAGTCAAGGACTAATATTAGCTTGGGAAAATATTTTCAATTTATATCCCAGACAGAAGGAAAAATTTTCTTAATGTTTAAATATTTTGATAAATCAAAAGGACAAAGAAAAACACCACCAAAAAAAAAAAAAAAAAAAAGGCAGTGTGCCGTTAAAAAAAAAAATAGAGAGTCCTTAAACATGTATCAGTTTAGTTTAGTCACTCAGTCGTGTCCAACTCTTTGTGACCCCATGGACTGCAGCACACCAGGCCTCCCTGTCCATCACCAGCTTCCAGAGTTTACCCAAACTCATGTCCATTGAGCACTCCAGGCCTCCCTGTCCATCACCAGCTTCCAGAGTTTACCCAAACTCATGTCCATTGAATCGGTGATGCCATCCAACCATCTTATCCTCTGTTGTCCCCTTCTCTTCTCACCTTCAATCTTTCCCAGCATCAGGGTCTTTTCCAATGAGTCAGTTCTTCACATCAGGTGGCCAAAGTACTGGAGTTTCAGGTTCAACATCAGTCCTTCCAATGAACATTCAGGACTGATTTCCTTTAGGATGGACTGGTTGGATCTCCTCACAGTCCAAGGGACTCTCAAGAGTCTTCTCCAACACCACAGTTCAAAAGCATCAATTCTTCTACACTCAGCTTTCTTTATAGTCCAACTCTCACATCCATACTTGACTACTAGAAAAACCATAGCCTCGACTAGATGAACCTTTTTTGGCAAAGTAATGTCTCAACTTTCTAGGTTGGTCATAACTTTTCTCCTAAGGAGGAAGCGTCTGTTTATTTCATGGCTGCAGTCACCATCTGCAGTGATTTTGAGCCCAGAAAACTAAAGTCTGACACTGTTTCCACTGTTTCTCCGTCTATTTGCCACGAAATGATGGGACCAGATGCCATGATCTTAGTTTTCTGAATGTTGAGCTTTAAGCCAACTTTTTCATTTTGCATACAGATATCTTAAGAGGCAGGTGAGGTGGTCTGGTATTCCCATCTCTTTAAGAATTTTCCACAGTTTATTGTGATTCACACAGTCAAAGGCTTTGGCATAGTCAACAAAGCAGAAATAGATGTTTTTCTGAAACTCTCTTGCTTTTTCAATGATCTAGCGGATGTTGGCAATTTGATCTCTGGTTCCTCTGCCTTTTCTAAAATCAGCTTGAACATCTGGAAGTTCACGGTTCACATATTGTTGAAGCCTGGCTTGGAGAATTTTGAGCATTACTTTGCTAGTGTGTGAAATGAGAGCAATTGTGCGGTATGAACATGTATACTGATATGATTATACATTTTTATAATCCCCATGTAATGTAATTTGACAATAATATCAATGCACCAACCCTGTAACTCTGCAATCCTTTTTCTTGGACACATTTGTAAAATATCTTGGACATTTGTAAAATATTATATGAAAAGGACCATCATTGTGTGTTCCAATAAAACTACTGAAGACCTACAAATATGGGACAAATAGATTGTGCTATATTTATAGATTTGTGCAATCAAAATATGTTAGTTTTATACACAATAAAGCATCTCTAGATGTACTGTTAAAATAAAAATTAAATGGTGTATCATGTCTTCATTTGTTTGGAAGGAAATGCTTATATAATACTTGGAAGTGCAGAGGAAAATTTGGAAGCACGCCCGAGAAGAGTGAACACATCCAGAAAAGGGTTGTGGCTAGTTAGGCAAAAGGAAGAAAGACACAAGAATGAGTGACAAAGAAGTTGACTTCAGCAGGTGTTACCAGAATGTGATGACGGCAGAACCCCGAAATTCACACTATGAAGATTCTGAACAAAACGTCACTGCCCAAGTGGATCCCCCCAAAATCGTGTGTCATGTGAAAAGCTTCCATTTCTTAAATGCAGCTCTTCTTCTTGGCACCAGGGCCTCCCCATGAACTAGAAAGGACATGTTATTGATTTGAATACAGACAAGCTAAAGAACTGTAGCACAGGACAATCTCAGTGTGTGCGTTCTTAGGCACCCTGTTGGTGGCAAGTCAATAATGCACGCAGCCACCCACTAGTGAGCCTGTAACCTACAAAGACAGTGTTTGTTATCCTTGTCGCTTCAAACCACTTTGAAAGTAACTGGATCTATAAAGAAACAGCTGTAGTACAATAGAAACAGATCCAAATTCTGCCCTTCAAATTCATTATATTCCTGAAAAGGTATGACAGAATTCATTCACGGATCATGTTGCTTTAATTACAAAGTTGGTGGATCTGTGTCTATATACCTTGTACTCAGTAGCTAGTCAATGTATCAGGCACTTAAATATAAAAATGTTTTAAGGATTGTTTTTGAACATACATGTATACTACAATAAAATATCCCCAAACTTTACACTGTATCAGATCTTTCAAGACCTCAATCTTTGCTTATGAAGTAAAAAGACCTCTAACCTGATCATTTATCATCAATAGCAAGCATTTCCCAATTACAATTACTTATATGGTGGCTATATTCTTTGAAACACACAAAAATGTAAGCTGTGTTATTTTGTTCCAGAATTCTCCTGCTGTTCTGTTCTCATAGGCTTAATGTTTAGAAAATTCAAACCTTAAAAAAAAAAAAAACTTTCATGAATAAGTAGATTGTATATGAGGTAAGGGATTGCTTGCTGATAATGAGTGAATTCCCCATTAAGGGCTTGACCAGGTACAGTGTAATTTATGTTTATCCCCTAACATCCTGACCAGATGATTTCCAAAGGCAGTCATTTATTCCTGCAATCTCCTGTTTCTCTTTATAGATGAAAATTAATCAGTCCAATGAATGGAAACATAGAAGCATTCTTTCTTCTTCACCATGTTATCCTTTTTCACTTTTTTTATAACCAGTCAAAAGACTGAGAACCCGATATTTGTTCAGATTCCTCTTCTCCGCCTGGCCCGTTCTGCTTGTTCTGGTTATTTGTGTTGACAGATTGAACAGTGAGGCTCGTTTTATAGCAATACTCCAGCAGTCATACATTCTCCAGGCTGAGTCATCTTCACTCTTTTTTCATTCTCTGACTGCATCTGAAATTTGAATTTTGTCATTCTACTTTGAAAAGGCAATGGATGGGGAGAACTTGGGCATTCCAGATAATAGAACATAGCCTCCTAATCTTTGATAAAAAAACTGCAATCCTATATAACACGTTGTCAGCCTATCCTTTTTATACCTTCATTTCTGATCTGATGAAGAATGGCTCAGCACACTTAACTAATCACAGCATATAAATGCTTTTTTGGAAATACATACCCGCAGTGATAAATACTGTAACTTAACCAATGCTTTTTTCGACATGTGGCATTGAAGTCCATTTTTCCCCTTTTCCTATAATTTTACTCACTCTGCTCCCTGCCACCTTTTCTTTTTTCCTGTTTACAGAGAGAGTAGTGATCATTCAGGTGTGTCTCTGATTCAGATGCAGTGACTTTGAAAATTGAATGTTTATGACAGTGGTTAGTCCTGTGCCTCCGTTCAAAATCTCATCATAACATAAATACTTAGAATATGTATTCCGATTTTTATAAAGACACACACACACACACACACACACACACCCCTCAGTCATGTGTGCATGCTAAGTCACTTCAGTCGTGTCCTACTCCTTGTGACCCTATGGATTGTAGCCTGCCAGGCTCCTCTGACCATGGGATTCTCCAGGCAAGAACACTGAAGTGGGCTGTCATGCTTTTCTCCAGGGGATCTTCCTGACCAATGTCTCTAATGTCTTCTGCATTGACAGGTAGATTCTTTACCACTACTGCCACCTGGGTAGAGAAAAATAAATATAAAATAACAAAAACACCCCCTCAGTGATGGCTCCAAGTAAAACCCAGAATCTAAAATCCCTATGCTGAATACCACAGCCATCATTACCTTTCTGAATTCTCAAGTGAAGGAATATTTATTTGGAGAATATGCTTCAATCACCAAAAGAACCTGCATTTCCTCATAGCCTATCTGGTCTCATCCTGGTTTATAAACTCTGATTACACATCACCTTTAGTGCAACCTTTTCCTGTGGAGATAGGAAGAGCAGAGCATGGAAAGCCTCAAGCTGACTGCTACCTTTCCACCAGGTAAGGTTTCTCCTGCTTCTCCTCTGTGCCTGCAGGTAGTGGCATGAGTGTGTGTACTCAGTCGTGCCCAACTCTTATGCCCCATGGACTGTAGCCTGCCCATGGACTTTTCTAGGCGAGAATATAGGAGTGGGCTGTCATTTCCTCCTCCAAGTGATCTTCCCAACCCAGGGATCAAACCTATGTCTCCTGTGTCTCCTGCATTGCAGGCAGATTCTTTACCACTGAGCCACCAGGGAAACCCATGCACTTGCAGATAGCCTCAAAAATCTGGAAAGAATTTTGGTATCAATTTTCCATGCAGATGACAAGAGTTCAAAGAAAAGTGTTGCATAAAGATTTAATATCACACCTGGTAGGTTCCATACGTAATCATTTTTCTCATCTAAAAAAAAAAAAAAAATCAAATGCCATCCTCTCTCGTGTTTCTGTGGACCAGAGAGCTCCATCTTACCCTTGACCTCTGACAAAGCATTTCCTACCTCAACATAGAGCAGATGATCAGAATGGTGTGACATTTTAGCAACTTATGAAACAAAGATTCTCAAGTGTGATCCAAAGCCCTCCAGAGTAATGGTTCCAGTTCTTGTTTCTTATTCATTTGCTTTCCCACTGTGAAGTGAGACTGTGCAGGATGGGTGAGTCTTGCCGATACTGATGACATGAAACCTTCAGGTAGCCACCACCCTGTTGTTAAGGTGTGACCTGGGATTGTTAGCTGTTTTAGTTGCTAAGTCATGTCCAACTCTTTTGCAACCCCATGGACTATAACCCACCAGGCTCTTCACTGCATGAGGTTCTAGAGGCAAGAATCCTGGAGTGGCTTGCCATTTCCTTCTCCAGGGGATCTTCCCAGCCCAGGGACTGAGCCCACGTCTCCCACACGGGCAGGCAGGTTCTTTCCTGCTGAGCCACCAGTGAAACCCATGGCATGGGATGAATACTCAAATAGGATTTCTCCTTTTTCTGAGTATTTTTTTTTTTTAATCTTGCACCTAAATAACTAGGTTCATTGTGCTTTCTATGCTGGAGAAACATTTCAGAAGAATTCCCCTTGTCCCTTTGGGAATTCTGCCCTAATAACTGATGCTACTCTTATGTGTAAAATAGTATGTAGGGAGAAGGCAATGGCACCCCACTCCTGTACTCTTGCCTGGAAAATCCCATGGACAGAGGAGCCTGGTGGGCTGCAGTCCATGGGGTCGCTAAGAGTCGGACACGACTGAGTGATTTCACTTTCACTTTTCACTTTCATGCACTGGAGAAGGAAATGGCAACCCACTCCAGTGTTCTTGCCTGGAGAATCCCAGGGACGGGGGAACCTGGTGGGCTGCCGTCTATGGGGTCGCACAGAGTCGGACATGACTGAGGTGACTTAGCAGCAGCAGCAGCAGCAGCAGCTATCATAGCCTTTTATTTATTATGCCTTGATAACTCCAGAAACTATGACATCTTTGGTGTTGTGTGGACAACTACCAAGTATGAAGCAGAAGCAAGGAGGCTATGTTGGGTTTTGACACAAAAATCTAGGTGAGAATCCAGTTGCATGGTGATGATTTAGAAGAAGATTGTAGTAGTAGGCATAGCAAGACATGAATGGATTTCTGCTAGATTATGGAGGTGGTATTGCTATTAGATTATTATCTGTTAATCATTGACTTCTACACACTGCTATATTTAAATTGGATAGTCAACAAGGGGGCTTCCCAGGTGGCTCAGTGGTAAACAATCCACCTACCAATGCAGGAGGTGTGGGATCAGTTCCTGAGTCTGGAAGATCCCCTGGAGAAAGAAAGGAAATGGCAACCCACTCCAGTATTCTTGCCTGGAGAATCCCAAGGACAGAGGAACCTGGTGGGCTACAGTCGACTGCGTTGCAAAAGAGTCAGACACAACTTAGCGACTAAAGAAAAACAGCAAACCAACAAAGACCTAACTTAGAGCACAGGAAACTCTACTATACCTAAATGGGAAAAGAATTGGGAAAAGAATAGATGCGTGTATTTGCTGTACACCTGAATCGTACACAACATTGCTAATAAACTGTACTCCAATATAAAATAAAAACTTGTTAAAAAGGGAGAGATGTTCCTTTAAGAAAGGCACACATGAAGGATATGTCCTGTGTTTCTGGCCTAAAGGACTCAGTTGATGGTGACATCATTTGCTGAATGCAGAGACTGGGGAAGGAGATGTCTTTGGGAGTGTGGGGATAAATTAATTGCTCTGCTTTGCAGAAGCAAAGTCAGAGATGTTTACAAGGCTTCCATGTGGAGACACAGACCAGGCACTGGATATGTGAACTCAGTGAATAAATGAAGAATGGAGATAAACCATTAGGAATCATCAGAAAAGAGAATGGATCTCAGGCCATTATGCATGGGTCCACTCACCACAGGAACGTGTGTGGACAAGTAAAATGCAAGACTGTGACTCCCTGCTCTTTCTGCCAAGTCAATCTTTGTTCTCATTGAGAAATCAGGAGAGCTAAAAAGAGCAAAAGTCTACATCTGCATTCCCACCTATCAACTTCGAGCATTTGAGTGTTCACTTACAAACCAAAAAATACGTGTGCTATGTGGCTTTCCACTTTAGTGCACACTAACTGTGAGGAATGGCAGTCAAGTGATTGAATGAAATTTCAGGCATTTCTTTAATATATGAGGCCTGGGACACCTTCCCATCGAAATCATTTCAGCACCTCCCAAAATAGCTCTTGCTTGCCACATCTTTCTATAGTTTTAGGAAATGCTCAGAACACCCAAGAAAACCACAGCTTCACCCTCAACACCCACACAGTCTGGAAACAACCAAAATAACAATTAAATGTGACAAACAGCAGTTTATAATCTAAATTCCAACGACTCCATTACAAAATTTTGCTGCAAAACCTGTGTGTCAGAATCAAATATGCATTTTAAAGTCTAGGCTTGAAATTTCATGACCAGCTGCAGAGAATTACTGTTATTTAGGGACAAGACAGATATATAAGGAGAGAAAAGCAAAAGGAAAATTCCAAATTTCAGAGGCTTTAGGGCATTATTTCCTCTGCACCAATGAGTTTTTCATTGCCAACCTGAAGAGTTAAAACCAGTTATTGAGATGCTGCCACAAGGTTAAGTTAAAAATGTAATGGTCAGAAAATGAATTTCAGAGCAAGGATGCCCATTTTCAAATCTCAGCTTTGAAAAACTTCTGAGGCATGTGCTTAGGTTACCTAGCTTCTCTCTTTCTCAAATCCCTCACCTTTAAAATATTTATAATAATACTGGCTAACTCGCATCTCTGTGTAGAACTTGCCCATGGAAGTACAGCTGCTCCATGGGTGTATAATCACTCTTGTCTGCTTAAATATGCCATAAATCCATCCTTTCTCCAAGACATAACTCGAATTTATTTGCCTTTCCTGTTTATATTTCTTTTTCTAACTTGAGATGTAATGAAATGGGTGGTTCTAAAACTCTCTGGAAAAAGGTCTGAGTATGCCTCACAAGCACAATGAAAGGGGAAAATGACGCTAAAAACTATATTACACAAGCTTTTTTTCATGTAATTTCTCTTTAACATGTATGACTATACCCAACATGGGACTTCTCTGGTGGCTCAGTGCTAAAGAATCAACGCGCAATGCAGGAGACATCGATTGGATCCCTGGGTCAGGAAGATCCCCTGGAAAAGGAGATGACAGCCCCCTGCAGTATTCTTACCTGGGAAATCCCATGGACAGAGGAGACTAGGAGGCTACAGTCCATGGGGTCACAAAGAGTCAGACACGACTAAGCAACTAAACAACAGCAACACAGCTAGCATAGCATGTATTGTGTGCCAGGCAGTGTTGTTCTTTCTTTGTAAACGTTATCTCCTTTGGCTTTCATCCTACCCATCAGAAAGATCTGGGCCATTAATCCCTCTGCTGTGCTGCCTCTGATTGTAAACAAAGGACACTGGTCAGTTCCCAGTTCAGTTCAGGCGCTCAGTCATGTCCGACTCTTTGCGACCCCATGGACTACAGCAGGCCAGGCTTCCAAGTCCATCACCAACTCTCGGAGCATGCTCAGGTTCATGTCTGTCGAGTTGGTGATGCCATCCAACCATCTCATCCTCTGTCGTCCCCTTCTCCTCCCACCCTCAATCTTTCCCAGCATCAGGGTCTTTCCCAATGAGTCAGTTCTTTGCATCAAGTGGCCAAAGTATTGAAGCTTCAGCTTCAGCACCAGTCCTTCCAATGAATATTCAGGATTGATTTTCTTTAGGATTGACTGGTTGGATCTCCCTGCAGTCCAACAGATTCTCAAGAGTCTTCTCCAACACCACAGTTCAAAAGCATCAATTCTTCGATTCTCAGTTTTTTTTTTTTTTTTATGGTCCAACTCTTACATCCATACATGACTGGATGGAATGCATGGACTATGGAAAAACCATGCTTTGACTAGACGGACCTTTATTGGCAAAGTAATATCTCTGTTTAATCTACACAGCATATTAAAAACAGAGATATTACTTTGTCAACAAAGGTCCATCTAGTCAAAGCTATGGTTTTTCCAGTAGTCATGTATGGATGTGAGAGTTGAATTATAAAGAAAACTGAGCATCGAAGCATTAACACTTTGGAACTGCAGTGTTTGAAAAAGACTCTTGAAAGTCCCTTGGACTCCAAAAAGATCAAGCTTTTCTTCCAAGGAGCAAGTGTCTTTTGATTTCATGGCTGCAGTCACCATCTGCAGTGATTCTGGAGCACAAGAAAGGTTCAGGATGGGGAACACATAAAAAAAAAAAGATTAAAAAAAAAAGAAAATAAAGTCTCTCACTGTTTTCATTGTTTCCCCATCTATTTTCCATGAAGTGATGGCACCAGATGCCATGATCTTCATTTTTTGAATGTTGAGTTTTAAGCCAGCTTTTTCACTCTCCTCTTTCACTTTCATCAAGAGGCTCTTCAGTTCTTTGCTTTCTGCCATAAGGGTGTGTCATCTGCATATCTGAGGTTATTGATATTTCTCCCCAGCAATCTTGATTCCAGCTTGTGCTTCATCCAGCTTGGCATTTCACATGATTTAATATGCTTATATGTTAAATAAGCAGGATGACAATATGCAGCCTTGATGTACTCCTTTCCCAATTTGGAATCAGTCTGTTTTTCCAAATGTGGTTCTAACTGCTACTTCTTGACCTGCATACAGGTTTCCCAGGAGGGAGGTAAGATGGTCTGGTATTTCCATCTCTTTAAGAATTTTCCACACAGTTTGTTGTGATCCATGTTTACTTAAAATACTTGGTGAAAAATAAGATGGTAAGCCTACCGTGGCTGAAATCTCCTCTCATTCAAATAGATTTTATGAAATGACACTGCATCTATCCCAATGCAAACTAACATTTTTGAGAGTCTGAGATGTCCCGTCTAATTTTAAAACCTAACATTTCCTACATTGCCACAGTTTGATTTTTGTATGTATATTTATTAAATTCTCAGTGACTAGTGGTCTAAGGAACCAAGTCAGGGAAAAGCTGGTTTAGATTCTTTCCAGGACAAGTAGACTCTTCTTTTGTAGAAATATTCTGAGGAAAGAAGATTGACTTTTATTAGCATCAGTGAATGTGTTTCTGGAGAAATAGAGGGGATAATCTTTTTAGGGGCTCTTTTTCATTTGCAAAAAGAGACTTATGAATCCCTGAGCAGCAGATAGTATTAAATCAGTGCCTTATGTATTAACTTAATTTGGTTAGCAGGTTTCTGAAACTTATGTGCTATTGAGGATGTGGAAAATATAGTATCTTATGGGACAACCAAGAAGATTGCCTTTCAGTAAACTGTGTGGTCCATTTTTTTCTTACATATTATAATTATTCACTCCAAAGGATTTGAGGAATCTGGCAATAAAGTTCTGTCTTTCACACACACATATAAACACAATAAACAATTAACCTGTGCCTCTGACCCTCCTTCTTGCATATGGTGACTCCATGATTGTAAAGTGAAGATCTCTAAATATTATGAGGATATATCTTGTGTAATTTATAGTGATTGTGTTACAGACATTTACTGAGTGCAGAGTATGGGCACAGGGTGTAAGCTCTCACATCATCGTCTTCATCCAATCATAGAGTTGCCCCTGTGTAATAGGTATATTATTTTGGTTGGCCATTACACCAATTCCATGGGCTAAGAATTACTACCCTCATGCTATGCATAAGAAGAAAGAAGCCCAGAAAGGACTTTCAAAAGACCTCAAATCAGACTTCCCTGGCAGGAAAGTTAAGAATTGGTTAAGAATCACCTGCCAGTGCAGGGGACATGGGTCCGGTAAGATTCCAAATGCCACAGAGCAACTAATCCTGTGTGCCCAGCGCTGAAGGCTGAATCCCACCACAAACTACAGAGTAGTTCCCAAAAGCCTATGTGTGGCAATGAAGACCCAGAGCAGCCAAAAATAAATCAATCAATCTTAATAAAAGAACTCAAATCATAAACAACTGACTGGATTCAATGCTTGGTCTCCTGTGCCCAAGGTGCCTTCAACCAGAGTCCTATGTAAAGATCCCTTCCTGTATCATTTGTTTTTCTTACCTTAGCCCTGTCTGTGACTTTCAAACAGACAAGTTTGAGCATCTGTGTTCTGAATGCTTTTGTCATGGAAATTCCATATGTCCCTTAGAGTTTATTAAAACATTATTGACTCCACCATACAACTCTAATCACATCTTCCATTGAAATGCTGGGTTTAGTGGGACACTATCAACTCTATCTAGCTGGACAGGGTTTCTGGGCAAAAAATGCTATGTCAGTTTTAGCTGATGAGAGAACCAGGAGCAGACAGCTGACATAGCTTATTGTTAGTAGCACATTCTAACCACCATGACAAAAAATTGCAATAAGAACCTGCTGTACAGCACAGGGAACTCCCTTCAATACTCTGCAATGACCTATGTGGGAATAGAATATAAAAAAGAGTAGATATATGTATGAATGATTCACTTTGCTGTACAGCAGAAACTAACACAACATTGTAAACCAACTAGACTCCAGTGAAAGTTGAATTAAAAAGAAAAAGAAGTCTGTGAGTGAGCTTTTTGAGTATATTGGCTTTGCAGAACAAAAGGTAACGTTGCTCACGGAAGGCAGGAAAACGTTTTCCTGGGCATCAGAGTTAAAGTTATATTCAATCTTGAGAGGGTCCCACATCCCCACGTCCCCGCCCACATATGGAAGAGAAGCACAGGAGTCACTCCCCACCAGACCCACACACCTGTTCCGGTCCTGAGCGTTGAAGCGAGACACGCGTGTCAAATGGGCTTTCCTGGAGGCTCAGTGGTAAAGAATCTGCCTGCCAATGCAGGAGACTTCCAGGACATGCAGGCTCACTCCTCCCCAGGAGTAGGAAATGGTGGCCCATTCCAGTATTCTTGCCTGGGAAATCCCATGGACAGAGGAACCTGGCAGGCTATAGTCCATGGGGTTGCAAAGACTTGGTTGTCACTTAGTGACTAAGACAACTCATGTCAAATGCGATGAATATCCTAGCTTCATCTCTCTCACTCTCTCTGAACGAAGATATTAATGGCTAAAATTAGGATGAAGAATTTGAAAAAAGGGTCCAATTAGGGGCACATAAAGTCCTTCCTTCCTCTACTTGCTTCAGCCCCATGTGCTAAGGTCAGAAGTCCATTGGAGAAGTTTGGGGACAAGCCCTCTGGTGTTTAAAGAGACTGTGAATTTAACTGGAAGCGTCCTTTTCTACATATCTCCACATATCTCCCTTTAAACCTGTAGCAGTTTGAACATGTGGAAAACAACTCAAGAGCTCAAGATTCCAGTTACTATCTTTCCACCACTCAGACAGGAATATCAACGAGAGCTGTTAAACTGCTTCTGCATGGACAGGGTGGAGTAGCTGACTGTGCTGTATAACAAGGGCTGAGTTTCTGCTGGCCATCCAGGAAGAAGGTTTGGCCTGTATTAAAGACAGGGAGGGTCACCCAGGAAGTCAGGAAATCAATATAAGAAAAGAACTGGTCTAAGACACAACCACTTTCTGGAAACCATTTAGGCTTAATTAAGAAAAGCCTCAGGAGCCTCTGGGACAAACCAACGGAGAATTCGTTTTACATCCTTTGGAAACAGTCGATTTTCAGGAGGCTGCAGCATTAATGTCCAACAGTTAGACCTGCGCGATTGGAGTTCTCCTTCCAGTGTCGGTGGTCCGGGGGGCAGCAAAAGTGATGCTAGGAGCCGTACTATGAATGGAAGACGCGTCAAGGCCAGAGGCCATGGTGTCAGTGGAGTAGAAAATCAAAACGTACAACGAGTTTAATTAAAGCAATAAAATCTGCTACCCACTTCAAAAGACACGGGGCAGCTGACTGGTCCTCGGGGGTGGGTACGGGACCTTCAGTGTGGGCCCTCTGGGAGCAATGAGTCCAAGCACAGGATGAGAGAAGGCCATTCGCGCTCACCCATCTTCACAAGAGGGAAGCCAGCCTAGGTTTGGGCAGAGAGGGCACTCAGGGGTGGGCAACAAGGGGATTGTTTGAGCAAAAGAGAGAAACAAAGGAAAAAACTAAGAATGGCTTCAGGCTAACCACTTCATGATTAAAGATAGAGACACTGATTCTCACAGTGGCTCATTTTAAAACTTGTGATATTTTTTCTGGCTTATTATATGTTGAAGAATATCTTGAGTAGGTTTCATGTCTGAGTATTTTATTGACTGTATCAAAACACCTGGCCTATTACTATACAGCACTACAAAAATGTCACCCTCGAAGTTTGCAGCAACATTCATATCATCCTGTTACTTTGTGATAACATATGGAATAAACATATGAAGATATTAAAATGATATTCACATAGACTCATTCATCCAATAGACTGCTTCCACAAAGTACTCCATGCAATTAAGTTTAAGGTATGTTGCTAAATCTTGTTCTAAAACACAAGAATATAATAAGTTACTTGGCAAATTTGATTAAGGAATTAGAAGGAACTGTTTTCGGTTTGAACATGAAGGTTCATATCCAGTTTTCTGCTATCTCATTTTAGAGGTCATTGAAAAAATAGCAAAGAAAAATGCATTTTCAACAAAACAAGGAGGCAGCTGGGAAGCCAGACAACAAAACAGATGGAGTGGCTGCCAGGAAAGACCCGGATGAAGTGAGCACACAGGAAAAAGTTGAGCTGATACACCAGTGGAGAAGACTCCCTTCTGATGGCTCCCGAGCAAAGAGCAAGCACAACTCTCACAAGTTGAGATGCAGACACTTTGCAAAACACTAGGTTTCCACTGAGGTGACTGGTTCTGAGACACAAAGGAAGCAGAAGTACATGAGGATTTGTGGGGGGAAAAGTCAGTTTTACAGAACCTGTACTGTCTCCATGACAATGGATAAAAAGAGAGTTTCAAAATTGTGGTTTTTCACAATGAGCTGTTTATCTTATTTAATTAGGAAGAAGAAAAGCACTATCAAATTCAGACAAAAAGTATATCTAAGAAAACAAACAAACAATAGCACTCAAAACTCCAATTAGCTTCAAACAAGTCCAGACAACTCCCCAAACAAATCACTTGCAAGTCACCCTCTAGGGGTGAGGAGGGTGGAAATTACCTCTTAATGTTGAGAGATGTGCAATGAAAAGTAATCAATACAGACCCTACACAAATAAGCTACAAGAAAAACAAAAAGAAATGGAAACAAAAAAATGTTAACAGATGTCTGCAGCACTCATTCATAACACAGAGAAGATGACAATGATAACTGAAAATATTTACAGGAATCTATGGATTTTTCTAATTGGAGAAAGAGAAATAAAGTAAAACTATAAGACAGCCAAAGGAACTGAAAGCTGGGCTAACAGAATTTTTCAAAAGTGGATGGATGGACAGAAGTTTGTATAGAATCATGTTTCCTCATATATGCTTCAGTTCAGTTCAGTTCAGTCGCTCAGTCATGTCCGACTCTCTGTGACCACATGGACTACAGTACACCAGGCCTCCCTGTCCATCACCAACTCCCAGAGTGTACTCAAACTCATGTCCATTGAGTCAGTGGTGGCATCCAACCATCTCATCCTCTGTCGTCCTGTTCTTCTCCTGCCTTCAATCTTGCCCAGCATCTGGGTCTTTTCTAGTGAGTCAGTTTTTCACATCAGGTGGCCAAAGTATTGGAGTATCAGCTTCAGGATCAGTCTTTCCAGTGAATATTCAGGACTGATTTCCTTTAGGATGGACTGGTTGAATCTCCTTGCAGGCCAAGGGACTCTCAAGAGTCTTCTCCAACACCACAGTTCAAAAGCATCAATTCTTCAGCACTCAGGTTTCTCTATAGTCCAACTCTCACATCCATACATGACCAGTGGAAAAACAATAGCTTTGACGAGATGGACCTTTGTTGGCAAAGTAATGTCTGTGCTTTTTAATACGTTGTCTAGGTTGGTTATAGCTTTCCTTCCAAGGAGCAAGTGTCTTTTTATTTCACTGCAGTCACAATCTGCAGTGATTTTGGAGCCCAAGAAGATAAATTCTGTCACTGTTTACATTGTTTCCCCATCTATTTGCCATGAAGTGATTGGACTAGATGCCACGATCTTAGTTTTCTGAATGTTGTATCTTAAGCCAACTTTTTCATGTTCCTCTTTTACTTTCATGAAGAGGCTTTTTAGTTCCTCTTCACTTTCTGCCATAAGGGTGGTGTCATCTGCATATCTGAGGTTATTGGTATTTCTCTCAGCAATCTTGATTCCAGCTTATGCTTCATCCAGTCCAGAATTTCTCATGATGTACTCTGCATATAAGCTAAATAAGCATGGTGACAATATACAGCCTTGATGTACTCTTTTCCTGATTTGGAACCAGTCTGTTGTTTCATGTCCAGTTCTAACTGTTGCTTCTTGACCTGCATACAGGTTCCTCAAGAGACAAGTCAGGTGGTCTGGTATTCCCAACTCTTGAAGAATTTTCCACAGTTTGTTGTTATCCACACAGTCAATGGCTTTATAGTCAATAAAAGAGGAGTAGATGTTTTTTCTGGAACTTTCTTGCTTTTTCGATGATCCAGTAGATATTGGCAATTTGATCTCTGATTCCTCTGTTTTATCTAAATTCAGCTTGAGCATCAGGACATTCATAGTTCACATACCGTTGAAGCCTGGCTTGGAGAATTTTTGAGCATTACTTTGCTAGTGTGTGAGATGAGTGCAATTGTGTGGTAGTTTGAACATTCTTAGGCATTGCCTTTCTTTGGGATTGGAATGAAAACTGAACTTTTCCAGTCCTGTGGCCACTGCCAACTTTTCCAGGCTTGCTGTCATATTGAGTACAGCACTTTCATAGCATCATCTTTTAGGATTTTAAATAGCTCCACTGGAATTCCATCACCTCCACTAGCTTTGTTCATAGTGATGCTTCCTAGGACCCACTTGACTTCGCACTCCAAGATGTCTGGTTCTAGGTGAGTGATCATACCATCCTGGTTATCTAGGCCATGAAGATCTTTTTTTTATATAGTCCTTCTGTTTATTCTTCCCTGGGGCTTCCCTAGTGGCTCAGATGGTAAAGCGTCTGCCTGAAATGCAGGAGACTCAGGTTCGATTCCTGGGTTGGGAAGATCCCCTGGAGAAGAAAATGGCAACCCACTCCAGTATTCTTGCCTGAAAAATCCCATGGATGGAGGAGGCTGGTAGGTACAGTCCATGGAGTCGCAAAGAGATGGTCACGACTGAGCAACTGCACTTTCTTTCTTTCTTTGTTTATTCTTGCCACCTCTTCTTAATATTTTCTGCTTCTGTTAGGTCCCTACCATTTCTGTCCTTTACTGAGCCCATCTTTGCATGAAATGTTCCCTTGGTAATCTAATTTTCTTGAAGAGATCTCTAGTCTTTCCCATTCTATTGTTTTCCTCAATTTCTTTACATTGATCACTGAGGAACGCTTTCTTATCTCTTCTTGCTATTTGTTGGAACTCTGCATTCAACTGCGTATATCTTTCCTCTTCTCCTTTGCCTTTTGTGTCTTTTCTTTTCTTAGCTATTTGTAAGGCTTCCTCAGACAGCCATTTTGCCTTTCTGCATTTCTTTTTCTTGGGGATGGTCTTGATCACTGCCTCCTGTACAGTGTCACAAACCTCCGCCATAGTTGTTCAGGCACTCTGTCTATCGGATCTAATCCCTTGAATCTATTTGTCACTCCCACTGTATAATCATTAGGGGTTTGATTTAGGTCATATCTGAATGGTCTAGTGGTTTTCCCTACTTTCTTCAATATAAGTCTGAATTTGGCAATAAGGAGTTCATGATCTGAACCACAGTGAGCTCCCAGTCTTGTTTCTGTTGACTGTGTAGAGCTTCTCCATCTTTGGCTGCAGAGAATATAATCAATCTTATTTCAGTATTGACCATCTGCTGATATTCATGTGTACAGTCTTCTCTTGTGTTGTTGGAATAGGGAATTTGCTATGACCAGTGGGTTCTCTTGGCAAAACTCTATTAGCTTTTGCCCTGCTTTGTTTTGTACACAAGACCAAATTTTCCTGTTACTTCAAGTATCTCTTGACTTCTTACTTCTGTATTCCTGTCCCCTATAATGAAAAGGACATCTTTTTTTGAGTATGAGTTCTAGAAAGTCTTGTAGGTCTTCATAGAACCTTAAACTTCAGCATCTTCAGCATTATTGGTTGGGGCATAGACTTGGATTACTATGATAATGAATGATTTGCCTTGGAAAAAATCAGAGATAATTCATTTTTGAGATTAGGCAAGAATATTGGAGTGGGCTGCCATTCCCTTCTCCACAGGATCTTCCTGACCCCAGAATCAAACCCTCATCTACTTCATTACAGGCAAATTCTTTGCCATCTGAGCCATCAGGGAAGCCCCAAGATAACTTTATTTTCACCCCAATTGAATAAGAAACCCTGTAAGGATGGTTTTAATATTATTCATTATCATGGAAATCTCAGAAGCATCATACCCAATATTTGCAAAACTTATTTAGTGTCCCTTCTTGAAATCTTGTGGCAGTATTGTACAAAAAAAGAGCAAATAATAGAGCCTTTAACAGCCCAGACCTGGAGTCAGAGAGACTTAGTCCTGACAATACCTTTCTCCTGACACTATGCTTAGTCCTAGCACTACCTTTGGTAGCTTTGTGACAATTTGTGTAGCCTCTTCAGCTTCGTCTTCAGTGGTCCTTGTGAAGACAAAAGAGATAATGCATGTAAAACACTCAAGACAGTAGTCGGCACGCAGCAAGTACGGAAAACAGTTTAGCTGATTATTTAGATAATTATTATCTGATTCCACAAAAATGTGAAACTTGCATGCTGGCATAAATTATTTGTAAACCTGAGCGGGATTGAGATACGAACTCAGGTCTTTGTTCGTGTGGCCACATTCATGTGACAAATATGTCTGAAACTGTACTGTTTCACAATATGTAAATTAAATTATTTTAAGCCTCTTCCTTGTCATATCTCAAATTCCACTTCTTAGGGAATTTGGTCAGTGGCCTTAATAACTCACCTAAACTCATATTCCTTTTTTTTTTTTTTTTGAGCATACATACTCACACCTTTTGTTTTCTACTCTGAAAAGAAAAAAGAAAAGTCTGGAGCTAATGTCATTTTCTAACATTCCCCATATTTCTTGAGGCTTTACTTAATTTAGATGAAGTAAATGCAACAGTTAGAACTGGACATGGAACAACAGACTGGTTCCAAATAGGAAAAGGAGTACGTCAAGGCTGTATATTTTCACCCTGCTTATTTAACTTCTGTGCAGAGGACATCATGAGAAACGCTGGGCTGGAAGAAGCACAGCTGGAATCAAGATTGCCGGGAGACATATCAATAGCCTCATCACTTCATGGCAAATAGATCAGGAAACAGTGAAAACAGTGACGGACTTTATTTTGGGGGCGCCAACATCATGCAGATGCTGACTGCAGCCACGAAATAAAAGGCACTTGCTCCTTCTAAGAAAAGTTATGACCAACCTAGACAGCATATTAAAAAGCAGAGAGACATTACTTTGCCAACAAAGGTCCATCTAGTCAAAGCTTTGGTTTTTCCAGTAGTCATGTATGGGTGTGAGATTTGGACTATAAAGAAACCTGAGCACAGAAGAATTGATGCTTTTGAACCGTGGTGATGGAGAAGACTCTTGAGAGTCCCTTGGATGCAAGGAGATCCAAGCAGTCCATCCCAAAGGAAATCAGTCCTGAATACTCATTGGAAGGACTGATGCTGAAGCTGAAGCTCTGGTACTTTGGCCACCTGATCTAAAGAACAGACTCATTTGAAAAGACCCTGATGCTGGGAAAGATTGAAGATGGGAGGAGAAGGGGATGCAGAGGATGAGACGGTTGGATGGCATCACCGACTCAATGGACATGAGTTTGAGTAAACTCCGGGAGTTGGTGATGGACAGGGAGGCCTGGCATGCTGCAGTCCATGGGGTTGCAAAGAGTTGGACATGACTGAACGACTGAGCTGAACTGAAAGGGAACTGCTCCTTGAGGATTACCATTTGTTCAGTCACAGAGCTTTGAGCCAAGGACTTGGGTGGGCTCTGAATGTCAGTAAAACAACAGAGAACAGTATTCACAGACAGTTGGAAACCCAGGCTCCAGTTAAAGGGAATGGCTGTGGGTAACACCTCTAATGAACTAGGTTTCCCTGTGTTAACGGGAAACTACTTTTGGCCTATAAACTGTGATTACAGATAAGATTCAGGAGATGGTCCATAAATATCTGAAACTTTATTTAATCTGAAGATTTTATTTTAAAGGAAATAAAATAATTAATGGAAAAAGTAAAGCCTGCAACTAAGAATATGTTTATATGTCTATATACAAGCCTCTCTGTTCATGCGACTTCCCAGGCAAGAATAACTGGAGTGGGTTGCCATTTCCTTCTCCATAGGATCTTCCCCACCCAGGGATCGAACCCAGGTCTCCTGCATCTGCAGGCAGATTCTATACTGCTTAGTCATCAAGGAAGCCCAATAACTAAGAATAAGTTTATGTGTATATATGTAAGAATATAAACCATGTGAAATACTAAGTATGTATGTATGTATCAGTATTATGTATGTATACATACACATTATATATACATATATTTTTTGCTGTTGTTGTTTTAGTCACTAAGTCATGCCCAACTCTTTTGTGACCCTATGGACTATAGCCTGCCCAGGTCCGTCTGTCCATGGGATTATCCAGGAAAGAATAGTGGAGTGGGTTGCCATTTCCTTCTCTAAATGCTGTTCCTGATCCAGGGATTGAACCCATGTCTCCTGCATTGTAAGGATTCTTTACCACCCCCTAGGAGTCACTAGAGAAACCCTACACACACACACACACACACACACACACACGTGACTTTACCAGTGCACATGTACAAATACATAGCTATCTTTTGTGTGTGGCATTAAATACCAATCATACCCACCAGAATATTGGTACCATCTTTAGCCACGTGTGATGAGGGATTTGGGCCTGTGCCAAGCTTCCTCCACTTTCATGTTCTGGTCCTGGGCCGCTTCAGTCTGCTTCAGTATCCCTCTCTTTCCTTAACGTCCAGACTTTTTCTCAGCTCAGAGCTAATATATGACTTCAAGGTTCCACAGTCTTGATGGCTAAATCACTCCCAAGTGAAATTCTGAACACACGCAGACTTCATCACCAGCATTTGCAATGTGTAGGGACGTTCACTTCCCTTTCCTCCGGTATATTTAAACGTGACCACTGCTGGGGATGGTTTGTAAATGCCCTCAGGAAAAATGTCTGGCTCAAAATTCCCATGAATTCCTGTCTGCAGCTGAAATGGCAGAATTTTTCAAGCTTTGTGGCTTTAGGCAAGCAGAGAAAAACTTCCTCACTAGTTTTCTCTTTGAATGCTCTATCTAAATAAGCACAAGCACTTTTTCCATGATTGCACCCTTTGAATCCTTCTGCTTCTACCCACTCAAAGTACTGAAGTTGCTTAGAGGCTTTATGCCCAATTGCTGATGGCCATCCACACAATGGCACTGTTTCTCTCATTCAGAACTGCCAGGGAGGGCTCGGTTCTTTTCTTTTCCCACTTTTTTTTTTTTTTTACATTATGGCAAGAACACTTAACATGAGTGTTACATTGTTAACAAATTTTTAAAATACTGTTAATTACAGCCACAGTGTTGTACTGCAGATCCCTAGAATGCATTCATCTTGCATAAGTGATACTCTCTACTCACTGAGCAACCAGCCCCAGAACCCTCTTTTCTCAGTCTCTTGTTACCAGCATTCTTCAATCTGCTCCTAAGAGGCAGACCATTTTAGATAATTCATATTGTTGCCAGTACATCACTGACTCAACAGATAGGAATTTGAGCAAACTCAGAGAGATGGTGAAGGACAGGGAAGCCTGGCATGCTGCAGTCCATGGGGTGGCAAAGAGTCAGGCATGACTTGGCAACTGAGCAACAACAGCAATTGTTGCGAAAATCTTAGCTCCCTGTCCACTAATGCCAAGTAGAAGTATAGCAACAGAGTTTGGGGAAAACAGAAAAGAGCAACTTTATTCTTTTTGCCAGGCAAAAGGGAAACGCAGCAGGCTAGTGCCTCAAGAACTGTGCCCCCTTCCCAGGAATAAGGAGAGATTTTATATCCTCTTGAGGGTCTTGTACTTTTTTTTTCCTTTTGCAAAGTTGCAAAATGGCCACAACTGACATCAGGCAACTCAGCAAGTGGGTCTAATGTCCCTGAAGTTACTGGACCACAGCCTTCCTTCTGAAATGCAGAATGCTACAAGAGAGTGTAAGGAGGAGAAGCACAGCAGGTGCAGAGTTTAATCTATATAGAGGCAGAGAGTAATTAGCTCTGTGAAAAGTAAGTCCAGCTACAAATGTTTGTTAGTAGCAACAAGTAAAGAATAACTGAGATTTTTTAACTCTGTAGTGGTACTCGCTCAGTCGTGTCCAACTCTTTGCGACCCCATGGGCTGAAGCCCGCCAGGCTCCTCTGTCCATGGAATTTCCTAGGCAAGAATACTGGAGTGGGTTGTCATTTCCCTCTCCAGGGGATCTTCCCGACCCAGGGATTGAACCCAAGTCTCCTGCACTGGATTATTTATGAAACAAGGAGAAACAAGGAAGATTTTCTATGGTCTGAGCTACCAGAAGACTGGCATGTGTCAAAGGTTGTTCACTTATTTCCGTTTTTGTTGCAACAAATTCCCCCTCTTAGTTATTCCCTCCATATCAGTAGAGGAAGGGAAAAAGTCATTGTTCTTCTCTGGCTGAAGACAAAAACTTCAGTTTTGCTCCATTTGACAAACATCAGCTGCCTGGCCCACGGACCTATTTATCTCCTACGTCAATATGAGTGGAATCATAGAGTATCTGTCCTTCTGTGGCTGGCTTATTTCACTTAGCAGAACGTCCTCCTGGTTCATAGTGTTTGTTTATTTGTGTTTGTTTTCGAAAGTCTAGAAGGAAAAGAAAGATCTTTCACCATCTGCCCTAACAGTCTGCCAACCTATGACTTTGCTAACGATTTTTATCAGCCCATACTTACGCAGGTCTCCACCTGGCACCTTGCTGGGTTTAATGCTCACCTATTCGTCCCTAATTATTTGGAAAGGTCAAATTAATACCCTGGGAGATGTGCCAAGATGGAAAATGTTCAATTCAAACAAACAAACAAACCTAGATTTGGCCTACTATAAATGCCAGAATCACAAACCAAGGATGGTTAGACTTGAAATACTTTCTCCTTCTCTTCCTGCAGCTTATTTTTCCAACATAGAAGATGACAAATGTTCAAATAAAAGGCATTCAGCACAATGTCACTGAATTTTTAATCAGTAAAACAAGAGCATTTTTACCCCTTGCATTTAAAAATCTATAGTCAGCTTTGAAAATAAATAGTTGAAAATCCTGATAAAGCAGAAACCTCAACCAGGACAACTTCTCATGGCTGATGTTTACCCTGTTGGTTCAGCCCACATTGTAACATCTACCAAGAATAACAGGACCATTGATTTAATCCCTTTCTGGCAGGCCTTTAACTGAAATTTAATTATGTTGCTTTTTGTCTGCAACCTTCCCCCAAGGTTTCTATGATATTAGAATACCTCCTTTAAATGTTATGAAAAGCGCATTAGAGGGTTTTTCCTCTGATTATTTCATAACATAACATAGCAGTTCCTTCTGCCAGCAAGCCCACACAACTGTCTTCAATAAATGAAGCAGTTTTCTTTTTTTTTTACATTTTATAAAGTGTAGATTAAACAGTAATTAGTCGTAGGTGAGTTTCAACAGTTTCCTTTTATAGCGATCTTTTTACAACTAGCTCTCGAACAACACAAATAAGTCCCTATAAATGTGTGAACGATGGACAGCCTCAGACTTCAGAAAGGGCTGGGATGCTTGGTGAAGTCAATCTTAAACTGTTTTGCAGTGATTTCATGCTCAGCAATTATTTCAATATTCCTTAAATGGTGGGAGTTTCAAAGGCATGGTTGAGTGTGTATTTTTAGAGCCAGCAAAATCTTATTAAATGGGTATGGCTTTCTGGATTCCTTTCCTTCCTCTTCTCCAGACATAAAATTGAAAGGGGCCAACCCCAGTGGGTAGTAACCACCGTGGCGTCCACATGTTATGGTCACCACTGTCAATTCTTGTCATTTTTGTTTACTATTATTGGCTTGTCACAAGCTCCATATCTCCAAAAATAATTGAAAATGAAAACAAACTTTTGTGTGTGTCCTTTTTCTCCCCAGCAATGTGTCAGCCTGGGAAAATGCTCTCTTTGAAAAGAAAGCAGAGCTGACATATAATTGTTGCCTTTATCCCAGCTGTTCCTGACATTACACGCCTAACCCTCCTTGGAGACAGAAAACCAATTTTGATGTGACGCTTGGAAAAGTCACCACTGGCACTTTACAAATAGTTCAAGGTCACAGGAATCTTGCCCGAGACACTCTCAGGTAAACCTCCGGAGGACTTTTCTTTCTTGGGGAAAGCTGTGTTTTTATTGATTTTGCAAATTGTAGACTTAAAGTCTAACAAAGGAAAAGCTATCAAGATGGGGGGAAAGCCCACCTAAATACAAAAATCAATGCTTTTGCACTGAAATTTTAAAAAGCAATTTCATGCAAGTATTATGGTGAAAGAGAAGTTAAAATTTTCAAGTCTGACATTTGAAACTTGTATTTGGGAATAGAAAAACTCAACATGATGTTCTGTTAATGAAACATTTGGTAAAGAATGTAACTTTTATTACTTAAATATAATTTGAGTTCTTTATTTAAAAAATTCTTGCAATTTGCAGTGGCCTATCTATTACATATTCAGAGAATGCAATGGCACCTCACTCCTGTACTCTTGCCTGGAAAATCCCATGGATGGAGGAGCCTGGTAGGCTGCAGTCCATGGGGTCGCTAAGAGTCGGACACGACTGAGCGACTTCACTTTCACTTTTCACTTTCATGCATTGGAGAAGGAAATGGCAACCCACTCCAGTGTTCTTGCCTGGAGAATCCCAGGGACGGGGGAGCCTGGTGGGCTGCCATCTATGGGGTCGCACAGAGTCAGACATGACTGAAGCAACTTAGCTTAGCATAGCATAGCATAGCATCTATTACGTAAACATTTGAATTTGTTAGCCTTTCCACCTGCAATGCAGAAGACACAGGTTGTATCCCTGAGTCTGGAAGATCCCCTGAAGAAGCAACCCACTCCAGTCTTGCTGTCTGGTAAATCTCATGGGCAGAGGAGCGTGGCGGGCTACAGTCCATTGGGTCACAAGAGTCAGACATGACTTAGCGACTAAACCACCACCACCACTGTTTCCTTATTGAAATGTTCGTTATTCAATCAGCAAAGTATTACCTTTCGATAGTCTAATAAAAGCCTTTTTTACCCTTCGCTCTCATCAGCTAAGTCATGCTGTATGAGTTTCATTTCTGGTTACTAATTTCTGGGATAAACTAGTCAGCTTTTATTTCTTTTTTTGTCTTTTGAATCCTCTTATCAAAAACTTTTTAGTTGCTAAGGCATTAAGGCAGCCAGTCGTCTAAGGAAGCTCAACGCAAAGAACATAATTTAAAAAAGTGATCGTATTTTCTTTCTGAGCGTGCTAATCACCTAAACCACACCGACCAATAACCAAAATAGCTAATCTGAACTCAAAAACTGGACTGAATTAGCCTCATCCTCATGCTGGCATTAGTGCTGTCTCTTTTTTTCCTCTTATTTCTGTGGACTAGGAAATTTATATGCACTCACATGGGCTGAGTTGATAAAGATCAGTTTCTGAACCAAATGTCTTTAAGAAAAAACATCCATTTGGGAAATAATGGACTCTTATCTACGTTCTCTTTTATAGTCATCTTTTAATAATATTCTCATTATTGGAGGGCTTTAGGGCAAGAAGCAACACATTAAATTTATAAAGTTTATGACTCATTCACATTACCACTATTTATAGTCATTTTTTTAAAATGTCAACCCATTTTCCTTTGGCCTAAATTAAGATGATAGAGAGATAGTTAGATAGGTAGGTAAATAGATAGATAGATAAGCTCTCTCACAACCACTCCAAGGAAAAGTTTCATTATAAGTTCATGATGTGACTGAATCCAAAAGGAACAATGACAAATACCACTCAAAAGAGTGAAGTCGCTCAGTCATGTCCAACTCTTTGAGACCCCATGGACTGTCGCCTACCAGGCTCCTCCATTCATGGAATTTTCCAGGCAAGAGTACTCGAGTGGGTTGCCATTTCCTTCTCCAGGGGATCTTCCTGACCCAGGGATCGAACCTGGGTATCCTGCATTGCAGGCAGATGCTTTACCATCTGAGCCACCAGGGAAGCCCAAAGAGAAAGTGAGAAAGTGAAGCTACAAATATTTATTGAATGCAGAATATAACAAGATACCATATTTTCTTTGCAATTATAACTAAATGATTCTGACTTGTTTCCTAAGTTAAATACATTGGATAATTCTAAATACAATGATAATTTTTTCTTTTCTATTTGCTGTGCAAGATATACACGTGTGTGTATGTATTTCTCACTGCAATCTTGAAAAGCATTAAAACCAAATAAATGAAGAAACTGACCAAAGTGAGAATAAAATGATTGCCCAAGTTCATCAAGGAATGGGTAGTAAGTGAAAGGGCTGGGCTTGAACCCTAGACTACTAGGCCTAAAAATCCATGTTTGATATGTTACACAATATTTCAAACCCAGGTCTCCCCCATTGCGGGTGGATTCTCTCCCAGCTGAGCCACAAGGGAAGCCCAAGAAAATTGACAATTATGCAAATCACTCTATGAATGAGCAAGATGTGATCACTGTCGCGTGAGTTATAATAATTTCTACAGAAATCCACAAGTTTAACCTTGGTATCAGAGGAACAGCTAGGAGAAAGCACAAGCTTAATGACAAACTTGGAAATACAGGTAAGGAGTAAAGGGATCAATGGAAGAAACTGAGTCTATTCATTGTTTGGCCAGTTGCTTACTATTCCACTAGTCTAGAATATACAATGTTATGTTATACAGGTTAAATAAGATTTAAAAAAGAGAGAAATAGATTTCCAATGAATTAAATTGGCATTATCATAAAGAGTTTTGCATTCGAAGATTGAACTATCATTATTTTTTTTAATAAAGGGGCCCTAATGTTACCATTTCAGAGGAAAAGGGATAAATGATAAGGTTAATCCTACCTTATCAAGTAAAGAGGCTTGAGGCAGAAAAGTCAAGGGGACACATGTAATCTCTCAGACAGTATGTGAAGCAAATGTGTTTGGTTGTACTAAGTAAGAAAAATGGGTAGGTATAGATCCAAGGTACTTAATAGGTATGATGCTGAGTATTAGGGAAACTGATGTACAGATGATGATGAAATGGAAAGTTCTGATGAGGATGATTTTTGCATTGGAGATTTCAGAATACATCAGGTATTCTCTACATATGTAATGATAATAGTAATAGTGCTTGTCCTCCACATTCATTTCAAATCAAATTGATTCAATTATATAATTACTACAAATAGACTCTCCCAGGCAAGAACCCCCAAATAAAATCATATAGTAGAAACCCAAGAAATCTTGTTAGTTAAAGTTTTCAATTTCAAGTCCAGCTAAAGTATTTAGAGAAATTTACCCTAGTTCAGTCATAATTTTTTCATGCATAATAAAGGAAACGATGTACCAATATATGTCTATTTTGAGCTAAGGGATTTGACAAAAATAAAGAATATAGCATGGTTCTCAATAGAAAACTTAGTTGAACAAATATTGAACTTCTTGGGACATCCCTGGCAGTCCAGTGGTTAAGAATCCACCTTCAAATGCAGGGGCTGAGGGTTCAACCCTTGGTTGGGGAGCGAAGATCCTACATGCCTTGCAGCCAAAAAAACAAAGCCTGAAACAAGCAATATTGTGACAAATTCAATAAAGACTTTAAAAATGGTCCACATCAAAAAATTTATTTAAAAAATATTGAACTTCTTCCCTCCTTCATGTACTGGAAATGTCATGTTTTATTTAGAAATGTCATATTTTTCTTTATTTAGATTAATAGACCCTATTTATTTAGGGTCCACTGGGCTTCCATGGTGGCTCAGCAGTAAAAACCCTCCTGAAATGCAGGAAATGTGGGTTCCATTCTTGGGTCGGGAAGATCCCCTGGAGAAGGAATTGGCAAGCCATTCCAGTATTCTTGCCTGGAAAATCCCGTGGACAGTCCATGGGGTCAAAAAAAAATAGTCAGACATGACTTAGCAACAACAACCAGGGCTTCGCCACCTTGCTATAAAGAGCAGTGTCTCCAAGGGTTGGCTCTGTCTGCTGTAATAAAATACCAGGCTGGGTGACTCCTAATCAACAGAAATGTGTTTCTCACAGTTCTGGAGGCTGGAAGTTTGAGGCGAAGGTGCCAGCAGGGTCGGGTTCTGGGGAGGACCTTCTCTGGTCTCCCTGCCATTATTGTTGCATCCTCACATGGTAGAAAGAGGGTAAGAGAGTTCTCTGGGGCCCCTTTTACAAGGGCACTGATCTCATTCATGAGGGCTCTATTCTCAGTACTTAATTACTGTCTGAGGCCCCACCTCCTAATACCATCATCTGGGATGCTATGATTTTAATACATGAACTTGAGGGGAAGAAACATTCAGCCCATTGCATTCATATAAAATCCATTTTAGACTTTCCTGACCAAAAAAAAAAAAAAGTCTCTGTTACAACTACTCAACTCTTCTGCTATAGCACAAAGGCAGCCATTGATAATGTATATTATATATATATAAACATCTGTGTTGCAATAAGACTTTATCTTAAACAAAAAACATTCAGATTTGGCCTGTGGGTAGGATTTTGCCAGCTTCTGACATGTCATGGGTAAGTGGAGCTGTGTGCAATTTGTTTATAAGTAATGGAAAGATGATGAATGTGTCAAGTAAAAAGCATATGAGAAATTAGGAAATCTATTTCATAATAATTTTCTCTACACTGCATATTAATAATTAAATTGATGTCATATAATTTAAACTTTAGATGAAAATACTTAAAATAACTAAATATTTTTAGACAACTGAGTTGATCTAAAAGAAAACTGAAAAGGTTCTCAGAAAAGTTGGAACTTGACAAATGTCTTCAAGAGTGACTCTTAGACCAAGAAGGAGATGAAGGAAAAAAGAAAACACCAGACATTTTCAAATAGTATATGAAAAATTATGAAAGCATATAATGTGAAGGGAATTCTGACATGGAAGTACAGAGGATGTGGCGTCACGATGAAGATGAGGCTGGAAACGTAGGATGAAGATAAAGTTTTTGGATCTTAGGATTTTGAACATACTTGCTGACAAAGGTCCATATAGTCAAAGCTATGGTTTTTCCAGTAGCCATGTACAGATGTGAGAGTTGGACCATAAAGAAGGCTGAGTGTTGAAGAACTGATGCTTTTGAACTGTGGTGCTGGAGAAGACACTTGAGAGTCCCTGGACAGCAAGGAGATCAAACCAATCAATCCTAAAGGAAATTGACGCTGAATATTCATTAGAAGGACTGATGCTGGAGCTGAAACTCCAATACTTTGTCCACCTGATGCGAAGAACTGACTTATTGGAGAAGACCCTGATGCTGGGAAAGATTGAAGGTGGGAGGAGAAGGGGACAACAGAGGATGAGATGGTTGGATGGCATCACCGACTGGATGAATATGAGTTTGAGCAAGCTCTGGGAGACAGGAAGGACAGGGAATCCTGGGGAGCTTCAGTTCATGGGGTCGCAAAGAGTTGGACATGACTGACTGAACAACCCAAGATTCAACTCAGAGGAAGCAGAAATTGTAGTCATCAACATTTCTCACCAAATATTTCTGGTTTTACCCCTGGGCAGAAGGTAATTGGACAATTTCCCATCTTTGTGAAGTGAGCTGTGGCCACATGACTCGTTTTGGTAAAAAAATAAGAAGCAGAAATGGTATCTCTATTGGGTCCATTTGGAGAGACGTGAATGGACCTAGGGAGTGTCACATAGGGTGAAGTCAGAAAAAGAAAAACAAATATCGCATATTAATGTATATATGTGGAATCTTTCCTGGAAAATCCCATGGACGGAGGATCCTGGTGGGCTGCAGTCCATGGGGTCGCTAAAAGTCAGACACGACTGAGTGACTTCACTTTCGTGCATTGGAGAAGGAAATGGCAACCCACTCCAGTGTTCTTGCCTGGAGAATCCCAGGGACGGGGGAGCCTGGTGGGCTGCCGACTAAGGGGTCGCACAGAGTCAGACACGACTGAAGCGACTTAGCAGCAGCAGAAAAATGGTATAGATGACCTTTATCTGCAAAGCAGAAGCAGAGACACAGACAGAGAGCAAACATATGGATCATGGTGGTTCAGTCGCTTAGTCGTGTACGATCTTTGCGACCCCATGGACTGCAGCATGCCAGGCTTCCCTGTCCTTCACCATCTCCCTGAGCTAAAATATATATTATTTTATAATAAAAGAGAAGTATTTTTGCTGTGATCAACATGTTGGGTACAAATGCTATATTCAGTCTCTTATTTGTTGTGTCATGGAAATCCTCGAGGGAGACAAACGTTTGGCCATATGTGTAATAGCTTAAAGAAAGGTGCTAAGGAATGCCAGACGTATGAAAGGTGGCTGTTTTATTTTATCCTCTTATTATGAAAAGCAATAGTGCACCAGAAATTTTATACACTGTAAAGCTAACTCCCCAGTGTTTATGTTTGTAAAGGTTCAGCAACCAAGGAGAAAAAGTCCAGATCAACAAATTAAGTTATACTCGTCCTGATTGGCATGGGCAGATGCAGTTCCATTCTTTCTTTCTACCCATGGTACCAGAGGTCACATCTCAGAGGAAAATGAGAATCTCCGTGTCTCAACCTGACACATTTCATTTAGTTCCCGAACATGATTTACCTAAGTAGTAATGAATATGACACAGTTAATTTAGCAAACACAATGGTTTGTTCAATACCATTAGCCTCCTATGAAAATATCCCCTTCTGTTTTCTAAAGTAAATATTGCAAGATGTATGTATAATTAAAATTTTAGACACAGTTTGTATGTAATGCAAAGATTTCAATAAAATAAAGTTGTATATATACATATGTGTGTGTGTGTGATATATATTTCCCATAAGATATAATAGGTAAGAATAAGAACAAGATGTCTGCAGTTTCCAGGACACATTTGTTTTATATTTTGTAGAAAGAGACTTTGGTAGTCAAAGGTCAATTAGACATTACTCTTAGTTTAAGAAAGAGAACATCTTAATAAACTACTGGAACAAACCTGAAGCGCCCTAGCATGGTCTACAAGATTTTACACACATTCACCCCTTTCTGGTTTAGTTTTGAGCCTTTCTCTCTTCACTTATTTTTATTAAACTGCGCTAGTTTCTATTTCCTTTAAAAAGCAACTTGCGTCCCCACCTGCGGGTTTTTGCACTTGCTGTCGCCTAGAATCTCCTCACAAATGACGAGCTCTTGGCATTTTCCTCTCAGCTCCTCTCACACTGGAGAGACTGTCTCTGACCCTCAGAAGTTACTCCTTCTTTGACCCTTTTACTCTCATACTGCTAAGTTGCGTCAATTGCGTCCGACTCTGTGCCACCCCATAGACGGCAGCCCACCAGGCTCCCCCGTCCCTGGGATTCTCCAGGCAAGAACACTGGAGCGGGTTGCCATTTCCTTCTCCAGTGCATGAAAGTGAAAAGTGAAAGTGAAGTCGCTCAGTCGTGTCCGACTCTGTGCGACCCCATGGACTGCAGCCCACCAGGCTCCTCTGTCCCTGGGATTCTCCAGCAAGAACACTGGAGCGGGTTGCCATTGCCTTCCCTGTTCACTCTCATACTAAGCTATTGTATTTTCTTCCTGTCAATTATCACCATCTAAACTACCCTGTTTATCTAACAGCTTATCTGCCTTCTCCTAGTTAAACCCTAAGTGTTGTGACAGCAAGGATCACCTCTTATTCTATCTTTGTGTTCCACTTGTATTTGTTGAATGACAGAAAGAAAATTTTTTTTTTCCTTATATTTCCATGAATCTATTTTTTCTTTATTTCTCTTTCTATTTTCATGGATACACTGTATTAGTGATTCTTAAGCGTATTTTATAGACTTATATTTTACTCTTAAATATCAAATTCATATCACTTTTTTAAAATATTCAAGTGCTTATGTATATTTTGAGAGAGCTCATATGGCACATATTTAGGCAGGTACCTAACTGATTTGTGGTTCAAAGTTCCTCCCCATGCCTTAGTGATGATTTTAGCTGTAATTTAAAATAAGAGTGTTACCTTTTACTCTTTATCAGTAAAAGCATGAAATGATTTCTGAGTTATTTGTCCTTGTATTATTTATAAAACAAGATAATTAGCTACATAGGCCTTTGACTTTTTTTATAATGACCATATTTATATGTATTTATTATCTTCATGCTGAATATTTCCATTTTAGCACGATGGAAAAGGACCAGAGGGGTGGATATACCATATCTAAATGTATTCTCTTAATGAATCATAAAAAATTGCTCATGTTTAACCAATATCAAGTGATGTTTTTATTGCCATAATAATCACTTAGAATATGCTGAAGGATGTTAAGCACAATTAAATTCTATTGTGTGCTCATTATATCAAATGACAAAAGCTGACATCCACTCAGAATTAATATAGCAATATTCTTTAATAATTTACCATTTGTGAGGCATAACAAATAGCAACTTCCTATTAATTATTTTACCACATTCTAAGGTATCAACACTGCAGAATTGGAAGGCAGGGAAATCTTTAGAAAATGAGTGGCTTCCCTTGTTCTCATAGTCAGATATCTGGTAAAGTTTCCTCTTGGGTTTATTTGAACAGGAAAAAACAGTTTTTCATACATATGAGGGCAGGGAGCTAACTCCAGTGGAAGAAATATCATAAAGAGATGTGTAGGAATTATTGCAGAAAGATTAGAAATCTAGTTTATCTAAAATGTGGTTGTCTATAATGATAGGAATATAGTCAAGGTAGTTTGAAACAGGTTTTGAATTTAATTTTTCAGGTAAATAGGAAGCTGCTGATGGTCTTCGAGAAAGAGAATATAAGATCAGTTTTGTGCATTTTAAATTAATAAATACGTGTTGAATTGGTGAACTAATATAGGAAATAATAATTAATATACTTGAACACTCCCCAATCATAGAAAAACCAATCTAATAAGGATTTACAAAGAGACTTAGAAGAGTGCTTATAAGTAATAAATATTCTTAAACAACTATTGCTTTGTAGAGAGAGTAAACAGGTATTGAACACTTGAATCAGGATAGTGATTATCATTTATATTTGAACTTGGGATCACAGCAGTTGAAACAAGAGGTGAGAAGGGTGTCTTAAGTCTACCATGGATTATACATCACTAAAGTAAGGTGGGAACAGAGGGAGATAAACCAGCTATAAAGGCTAATCTCAGAGATGAGTAGTATGAAAAGCATTGAAAAATGCAGTGATCTCATGCATTGGTACAAAGTGGTACAATTAATGTGGTACTAGGTCATCATTGGGGAACTCACAGAGCAGATTAAAACCAGAAGTCGACTTCCAGTTCAAGATCGCGGAGTAGAAGGACGTGCCCTCATCTCCTCCTGCGAGAGCACCAAAATCGCAACTAGCTGTAGAACAACCATCACCAGGAGGATGCTGGAACCCACCAAGAAAAGATACCCCACGTTCAAAGACAAAGCAGAAGCTGCGGCAAGATGGTAGGAGGGGCCCAATCATGATAAATCAAACCCTATACTGGCTAAGTGGGTGACCCACAAACTGGAGAACAATAATACTACCAGAGAAGTTCTCCCACTGTTATGAAGGTTCTAAACCCTAAGTCAGGCTTCCCAGCCTGGGGACCCAACAAAGGGCCTGGGGATCCCCAGGGAATCTGACCTTGAAGGCCAACGGGATTTCATTATAGGACTTCCACAGGACTGGGGGCAACAGAGACTCCAGTCTTGGAGGGCACAAACAAAATATTGTACACACCAAGACCCAGAGGAAAGGAGCAGTGACCCCACAGGGCACTGAACCAGAACTACCTGCTGGTGTTGGAGGGTTTTCCGTGGAGGCGTGGGTCGCAGGGCTCAGCACGGGGATGGGGGCACTGGCAGCAGCAGTCCTTGAAGGTCCATCGCCTTGGCATAAGCCCTCTTGGAGGTTGCCATTAACCCTACCACAGACCCCAGGGCTGGGTGGCCTCAGGCCAAACAGCTAACAGAGAGAGAGTGCAACCCTACCCATCAGCAGATAATTGGTTGAAAGCTTTACTGAGCAAGGCCCTGCCTACCAGAGCAAGGCCCAGCTTTTCCCACTGCCAGTCCCTTCCATCAAGCAGCTTACACCAGCCTCTTTGCCTCCTCCATCAGACGGCAGACAGAAGAAGCAAGAAGAACCACAATCCCACAGCAGCTAGAACAAAACCCGCATTACAGAAAGCCAATCAGGATGAAAAAGCAGAGAGTTATGTCCCAGATGAAGGGACAAGATAAAACCCATGAAAAACAACTAAATGAAGTGGAGCTAGGCAACCTTCCAGAGAAGTCTGTTGAGTGGCAGTCCTCTCACCCATGGTTCAGCTACTTTCACAGGAGGACAGGAATAGGGAAAAGTAGATCACATACCTGCAGAGGTCGAATAGAGCAGATCCCCCGACAATCAGTACGGAGCCCAACTGTGGTAGAAGAACGCTGTCCTTGATCAACACTTGGGAAGATGGTAGATGAATCTTGAAACCAGATCCCGAGAACTGAGCCAGGTCCAGGGCATGGAGACGGCTGAGTTTTGTAGCCTTTTGGGTGCTTGGGGCTTATCTCCTAATAAGAAAAGGAGAAAAATATGTTAGTGCGAAACAGCCCGAAAATAACAGGCTGGTTTCCAGCTCTAGCATCTGTCATCAATCATCGACTTCATGATTTCTATTCAAGCCCTGTTAGATTGTGAGGCTGATGGTACTGAAATGTATCTTCAGTCGGTCTGGATTGCTTTAAGAACTAGGATTGAGTGATGAGTATGTGTGGAAAATCGAAGTAAAAGATAATATCTGAGGGTTTTCAATGGAGGCAGTGTGAATAAAAAAACGGAAGATAAATGCCCAAGGAGCTGTGAGGACAAGAAAGATGGGATTAATCAAATGGCTGCGTATTTGCAGTGAGGAAGACCAAGAAGTCAAGATGGACTCCATGAGGTCTTCAGCTCAGTTAATGGGAAGAGTGGCCAGAGATAAAGAGCAGGAGAAACTGGCTTGGTGGTGAAACGTAATAAGATATGTAATATGCAATAGAGGGACAAAATGTAGTCAATAAAATAATAGATAAGATAAACTATGTTTTTAGTTTCAAATGCAGCACTGTAACTACAAAGGCATTAGTTAAGGTACAGCTTTGTGGAATGTATGAAGTCACACATAAAAAGAGTGTAGATACAGGAAAGATATGTCTGCAGAAGAAACTTACACACTAACATCACGTAGAGTTTAAGAAGAGTGAAGAAGGACAAACCATGACAAGAATAGCAGCCATGTTCATAAAGGCACAAGGACAAATTGATGAAAAAGTATAAAAAAGGGGAATTTCACTCATGACTGGAAGTTATGACCAACCTAGACAGCATATTAAAAAGCAGAGATATTACTTTGCCAAAAAAGGTCCATCTAGTCAAAGCTATGGTTTTTCCAGTAGTCATGTATGGGTGTGAGATTTGGACTATAAAGAAAGCTCAGCACCGAAGAACTGATACTTTTGAACTGTGGTGTTGGAGAAGACTCTTGAGAGTGTCTTGGACTGCAAGGGAGTCAAGCATTCTGAGATTCAGTTCAGTTCAGTTCTGTCTCTCAGTCATGTCCGACTCTTTGTGACCCTATGAACTGCAGCACGCCAGGCCTCCCTGTCCATCACCAACTCCCAGAGTCTACCCAAACCCATGTCCATTGTGTCAGTGATGCCAGTCAACCGTCTCATCCTCTGTCGTCCCCTTCTCCTCCTGCCCCCAATCCCTCCCAGGATCAGGGTCTTTTCCAATGAGTCAGCACTTTGCATCAGGTGGCCAAAGTACTGGAGTTTCAGCTTCAAAATCAGTCCTTCCAATGAACACCCAGGACTGATCTCCTTTAGGATGGACTGGTTGGATCTCCTTGCAGTCCAAGGGATTCTCAAGAGTCTTCTACAACACCAGAGTTTAAAAGCATCAATTCTTCAGCCCTCAGCTTTCTTTATAGTCCAACTCTCACATCCATACATGACCACTGGAAAACCATAGCCTTGACTGGAGGGACCTTTGTTGACAAAGTAACGTCTCTGCTTTTTAATATGCTGTCTTGGTTGTTCATAACTTTCCTTCCAAGGAGTAAGCGTCTTTTAATTTCATGGCTGCAATTGCCATCTGCAGTGATGTTGGAGCCCAGAAAAATAAAGTCAGCCACTATTTCCACTGTTTCCCCATCTATTTGCCATGAAACGATGGGACCGGATGCCACTATCTTAGCTCTCTGAATGTTGAGTGCTGAGGTTCATGGGGTCGCAAAAAGTTGGGCAGGACTGAGCGACCGAACTGAACTGAATTGAAGTGAACAAAACTGATAAGTTGAAGGAGAATATGAGGATAAAAGCTGAAAAAAAAAAAAGTATTTTCATGTGGTATTTGTGCGGCATTATAAAGAGGTGGTTTGTTTTTACTAATAGAAATAAATGTGAAGTTTTAAAAGATTATCAAATGAGTTCAATAGGTAAGAAAATATGTACAGTAAACACACACTATCATTATTATAAGATTGAGTATGACAGGAAGAGAGCAAGATGATAGGCCATCTGAAAAATGTGAATTGATAACACTGGAGCATAGTCGTGGGCAAGCAGGGAAACCCTGACAACAAAGACTGAAGACAAATAAGAAAATTAAGCTTAGAAGGAGATTGGATGGTTGAGATTGAACTGAGGGTGATTATGTAAGACTCAGTCTTAGGGAAGAGCAGACACATAATTATCAGAGCAGAAGAGAAAGAAGAAAATAAATGAAGTCAAGATAAACAGCATTTCAAGGTGGAAAAAGGGAATTTCAGCAACTTTTTTTCTCTATACCATCTACTTTCTTATTTAGATATCAAACAAAGAGGAACTTGGTATCAAAGTTTGGGAAACTGAAGAACTAAATAATTGTTATATAGAAGCCACTTTGGGGGAATTTGTTAGGGAATTAACAAATAATAAGGGGACCACAGAACAGCCCTGGTGAATTTATTACACTTTTCATTACACATTTTGCCACTCTGTTTATCTCCCTTTACCTGAAAGTTTTGTTTTCAAATTGTTTTATAATTTGACTAAAGTAATATAAGCACATGTGGTTTGTAAAAATCTCATCTAACAGCACAGAGAACTTTAATAAAGAATATGAGCCTGAATTTATTCTTCTCAAAGGCAAATATTTTCAAGTAATTTTGAAGTACTCAAACAACTTTTTCATTTCCATTTTCTGTTAATATATGTGGATTTATAACATCACACTTTATCTGTTCTCTTTCTCAGAGGATTTTATTATATCAAAATTCTTAGTTCACCTGCTATGCAACTATAGAAATTGTAAAAATCTACTTAATCTTCTATTACTTGTTTCTATATGAGAGAATGAACTTTCCTAATGTCCGCTTTAGATGAAGTCTCTGATTCTCTTTTTTATCTGTCTTATTCCCCTTCTTCTCTCTAGTCTCTGTAGAATGTAAGTGTATGTTTATGTTGGCAAGACTTCCAACTTCACTTTATGTTCTCTAAACTTAATTAAGTGTTCTATGATATGTCCATTGTTCAAAAAAATAAAACTCAGCAGGCACTATTTATAAGAAATTAAATAAGTATCAGTCACTGTAAACCCAGTGTCACCCTTGAATTTATGATACTTGGGTTTGCACGCTGGTATAATAAGACCATAATTCTTTCAATGTCACTTCTAATATGGTAATCAAAATGTCGTGTGACATGGTCAAGGTAAATTGAGCCTCATAATGACATCCAATCAGTTGTTCAAACTGAAGCTGTGTTTCAGCTTGCTTTAAGTTTCTACCACAGCATTTATGTGTGTGTGTTTTAATTTTATTTATTTTTTTAATTTTAATTGGAAGCTAATTATTTTAAAATATTGTGGTGGTTTTTGCCATACATTGACATGAACCAGCCATGGATGTACATGTATTCCCCATCCTGAATCCCCCCTCCTACCTCCTTCCCTATCCAATCCCTCAAGGTCATCCCAGTGCACCAGCCCTGAGCGCCCTGCTTCATGTACCTAACCTGGACTGGCGATCGATTTCACATATGATAATATACATGTTTAAATACTATTCTCTCAAATTATCCCACCCTCGCCTTTTCCCACAGGGCCCAACAGTCTGTTCTTTACATCTGTGTCTCTTTTGCTGTCTCACATATAGGGTCATTGTTACCATCTTTCTAAATTCCATATATGTGCGTTAATATACTGTATTGGTGTTTTTCTTTCTGACTTACTTCACTCTGTATAATAGGCTCCAGTTTCATCCACCTCATTAGAACTGATTCAAATGCATTCTTTTTAATAGCTGAGTAATACTCCATTGTGTATCTGTACCACAGCTTGCTCATCCATTCGTCTGCCAATGGACATCTAGGTTGCTTCCATGTCCTGGCTATTGTAAACAGTGCTGTGATGAACAGTGGGGTACACGTGTCTCTTTTAATTCTGGTTTCCTCGGTGTGTATGCCCAGAAGTGGGATTGTTGGGTCGTATGGCAGTTCTATTTCCAGTTTTTTTAAGGAATCTCCACACTGTTCTCCATAGTGGCTGTATTAGTCAAGGTGGAAGTTAGATACTACTACCATGACATTTTTAAAGTATTTTGTTCATTTTCTTCTGGAGTTTGTAGTTGCTTATTTATTTCATATTATGCTTGATTAAATAATTACTATTTTACTTTTATGGGATGCTTCATGAATTTGAGATTAATTCTGTAGAGTTTTCATGTTCTGGAGAGTACTATTCTGATCTAAGCTGGATTGTGTGTGAGGTTTTGTTGAGAATCTACCCTCAAAAATCTCCCAAGTCATCTGACCTTCTCTTGTTACTTTTATCTTCTCATTGTGCTAGAATATTGTCTCAAGCAACTTTCCAAGAAAAGAGTAATAGGACTTAAACTGTAAACATCTTTCAATATCTGAAAATATCTCTATTCTTCTATAATTCTTGACTAATAACTTTGATAACATAAAATTTTGATAGAAAAATATTTTCTTCATAACTTGGAAGATATGACCATTGCATATGTTTCTTTGTTGCTGTTGTTTAGTTTCTAAGTTTTGTCTGACTCTTTGCGACCCGCTGGACTGTAGCCTGCCAGGCTCCTCTGTTTATGGGATTTCCCAGGCAAGTATACTGAGAATACTTTATTGGGTTGCCATTTCCTTCTTCAGGGAATCTTCCCAACCCAAGGATCATACCCAAGTCCCCTGCATTGCAGGTGGATTCTTTATCACTGAGCCATCAGGGGAGCCCTTCTTGCTTGTTACATCTAATCAAATTCCACTTATAGCAGAGACTATGAAGATTATGAAAAACAGATGCAGTAAGAGATAGCCCCATATAACTCAAATGAAGAGCTGGGTTTTGGGTGTGTGTGTGCAATATTCCAGCTGATGCATGCTTTTTGTCCTTTCCTCAATGCAGTTCTCTTTCATCTTGATGATTAAGGTATGGTTTTTGTTGTGTATCCTTTTGTGTTGGCAACTCATACAGTCTCAACAGGCTTGGATGACTTTTTTCATATCTAATAAGAATCGTAAATTGCCCACTTCTTTGCCTAATGAGTTTTTTGGTCACTAAAGAGTGCGTATACAAAAAGATTCTGTGTGAATTTAAAATCTATTTTGTGACAAACTAGTATTTCTAGTTTATTTGATTTGTCTAGGGGCACATATTGATATTACAGAGCAAAACGTAATGATCAGATACTAATTACACTCAAATTAATAAGTTTTAAAAGGATTTACCTAAGTATACTCTGGAATATCTGGTACATATGAGCATTTTATTTAGTATGTGATCTGTGTTATACAGTTTATGCATTTGTTCCATGTGCTAGAAGAAACAATAGCAACATTTAATAGATTATTCAGTTTCTTTTTATTTGCCTTACTAACACATTTCTAGGCAAAAATAAATATGTACTGTAAAAGTTGTTACTAGTTTCTAGCCTATGTATTGCTAATGTTATTGCTGTTGTAACTTAGGAAAATTTCTGAATGGGATGTAAGAGAAAGAATTTTTGCTGTCAGGCCTCCAATAAATTATATATGCACCAATCTCAATATGAAGTGGGCTATCAGACTGGAGAGATTTGATGAGATACCAAAGGGAAGTGACTGAGAGCAAAGGTTCAGCGATTTGTTTAAAAAGTAATTTATTATCGGCGCCATGCCATCTTTGAAAATCTTTCCCCAGGCAATAAACATTAGAAATTTTATTATCATTGCCCAGCCTTCAGCTTCTTTGGGAATCAGATAGCTTGTCTTGTTGTAGCCTAGGGCAGCCTTCCTAGTTTCCTTGAGGAAAAGTGACCCTGGTTGGAAATAAAAGTCATGAGGTTAATCTGGTGCTTGGCATTGCTTTCCCCAAGAGAGCCTAAGTCTTAAATCAAATTGTATTTTTTTTTCATTATTCATCTTCCTCATTAAAATTCTTTGCATTAAAACCTTTCAAATTATAGCATATTCTGACCCATGTTTTCTGAGTGAGATTCTGGGCATTTATGTTGTGACATCCTTTGTTATAGATCTTTTGGGAGTTTAATCAGAATAAGATACATTTTCCATCTCATTAGCATCTCTTAGTGATGAGATCCACCGCCGGTTAGTCAGATAGTCAGAGATGTCTTATATGCACGTAACACTGTCTTATTAATATTAATATGGATAAGAAGGCTCCATTCTTTTAGTTGACATTTTCTTGACAAGTACTACCATTGCAGTAACATCCTTACTTTGAAAATACCCTTTTCAATAGAGCATTGAGTAGTAGCTCATATGATAAAGAAATCCGCTTGCAACACAAAGAGACCCAGGTTTGATTCCTGGGTTGGGAGAATCCCCTGGAAAAGGAATGGCAACCCACTCCAGTATTCTTGCCTGGAGAATTTCATGGACAGAGGAGCCTGGCAGACTACAGTCCATGGGGTCGCAAAGCATTGGGCATGACTGAGCAACTAACTCACACACACACAGTAGAGCATCACAAGGAAATAAACAACAAGTCTACAAATATTTCATTTATTCGAAGAAAATAATTTCTTTTCTCAGATGAAGTTTGTAATTGCAGAAGACTAATACAACTACACAATAGAAACTGTACAACCTTGTACTCAAAATTTATTTTTATGTGTTATATTATCCATGTTGCTTCATTATGCTTCAGTAAGATAGTACAAAAGAAAAATGCATAGTAATTTGGATGACAAATGAGATTTTTTCCCCAGAAGAAAAGAAAGTATGGGGAGAGGAAAAGTACCTAACAGTTGTATAATGTTTCTTCTTGTCTGTTAGAACTTTCACATGTGTTAAGTCTTTTGAATGTGCATCAGAGTATGCGTGGCAAATCCAAAATTGCTCTGGTTGATTTTGTTAGGGATAGATGTAAGATAGGTAATCAAAAAAACTGTACAGCAGTCAGAAGAGCTGAGGAAGTGAAGGCCAGCTCCTCCTTTCAGGAAATCAGGAATTACAGGGAATGCATCTGATGATTCCATTCTGCAGCACTCAAGTTGTGGAGAAACTGGGAAACCAGAACAAATGATCACTGATGAACTCAGCTACCTGAGAGATCAGTTACATGAACTTCCAGGGTTAGCTAAGATGGGACAGTGTTAGTCACTCAGTTGTGCCCCACTCGTTGCAGCTGGACTGTAGCCCACCAGGCTCCTCTGTCCTTGGGATTCTCCAGACAAGAATACTGGAGTGAGTTGCCATTTCCTCCTCCAGGGGATCTTCCCAACCTAGGGATTGAACGTGGGTCTCTTGAATTGATGGAATAAGCCCACTATATACCAAAATGCTGGGTAAATAGAAAAAGCAACTCTTCACACCAGAGGACTTTGACCAGGAAGCAAAATCAAGTTGATTGGGAAGTGAAGTCAAAATATGAAGAAGTAACCTGCATGGGGTGAGCACCTTGGGGAAGTTAAGTTTGAAATCAGAACAGAAATTTCTAATTTCTCTTCTGACATGGATCTGAAGATGAGACCCCAGCAGGGTTGCATAGGCAGCAAAAGTCCTGGACACAGAGTCAAGAATAAGAGCCACTGTGAGCAAGAGAGTGTGGGGGATCTTTCCCATCATGCCCCCCAACCCTACCTTTTTGTTCTCCCAGTTCTGGCCCAAGGATGGTCTGGGTCACTGAGTTGAGCAAATAAAGAATTTTGTCTCTATGGCCTGATGTTCAAGATGATATTTAAACTGAGGCCCACAGGAGGAAGATGGGGAGGAAGTTGATGCATGAGGATGTGCTGTGCTCAGCCATGTGCAACTCTTTTGCAACCCCATGGACTGTAGCCAGCCAGGTTCCTCTGTGCATCGAATTTTCCAGGCAAGAATATGGGAATGGGTTGCCATTTCGTACTCCAGGGGTATCTTCCTGACCCAGGGATTGAGCCCATGTCTCCTGCATTGCAGGCGAATTCCTTACCACCATGCTACCTGGGAAGACCCTCATGAGGATAATTGAAAAAATAAAGTTATAAATAAAAGCTGATATGGTTGGATCTCAGTGGAGTAGTATAAGGTGAGATTGAAAACAAAATCAGAGGTCAAAGGATGTCAGGATTCGAAGGTCAAGTCAAAAACAACAGCAATCTTTATAGGGTACTTATTTTGTTCAAAACAATATTATAATTGCTTACATAGTTAACTCTAATTTCTCAAGAACTCTATGAAAAATGTATTTTCACCATTAGCATTCTCATTTCAAAGATAAGCAAACTAAGAGCAAAGAGATTACATCCTGAAATTCATATAAATTACAGCTAGCAAGAGCCAGGAATACAATCCATGCAGGATTCTGGGGAAAAAAAAATAATAACTCAGTTTTTGTTCTCAGTATAATAAAAGGTGATGACAGAGTTCTAGGCAGTGAAGTAATAAGTGTGCTTTAGCTTTTTAAAAGATATTTCTGGTTATTATGCAGTAAGTGCATTAAAACCAGGCAAGAATGAAATGGGAAACCAATAAACCAGGTAAGAGATAGTGGTTGATCAAAATAGACGGTCAGCATTGAAAACACTGAGAAACAGATGATTCAAGAAACATGTTTTAAGTAGAATCAATCCAACTTGCTAGTGAATCAGATAGGTATGCAAGCATCCAGGACAATTCCCAGGGTCTTGCTTGAGCAATTAGTTGAAAAGATATGGCTTTTACTGTTAATAGGAAACACTAGACTAAAGACCAGAGAAGGCAATGGGACCCCACTCCAATACTCTTGTCTGGAAAATCTCATGGACGGAGGAGCTAGGTGGGCTGCAGTCCATGAGGTCGCTAAGAGTCGGAGACAACTGAGTGACTTCACTTTCACTTTTCAGTTTCATGCATTGGAGAAGGAAATGGCAACCCACTCCACTGTTCTTGCCTGGAGAATCCCAGGGATGGGGGAGCCTGGTGGGCTGCCGTCTATGGGGTCGCACAGAGTCGGACATGACTGAAGCGACTTAGCAGCAGCAGCAGCAGACTAAAGATAAGCTAGTTTATGATGATAAATGTAAGAGACAACTATGACATTTCCATGTAATATTCAAATAAGTCATTATATAAGTATGCATCTGAGAAAATAAAGAGCTGGACAGTAAGTATAGGCATAAGGAAGTACTGATGACATATACACCAACAAGAATGAATTGGACCTGAGGAAAGAGGCAGAATGTCAATTTTTTAAAAGTCAAGCCCTACTAACTCCTACATTTAGAAGATGGTAAAGGAGGCATTCCTGGCCACAGAGTATTCTGGTTTTTCTTCTCTCTCTTAATATTTACCCCACACATTTCCTGATATTTAATCTAGTAATGCCATGCTCTCAGGCTATTCCTGTACTTATAAATCAGTCCCAGAGAACAATGGTCATGGTTGATCAATGTTCCTTAGAAGTTAAATGAAACATTTAAGCAACCAGTGAATAATATCCCCCTAGAATACCACTAGAGTCCATTGCTCCATGACCTTGGTTTTGCACTTCTTCTACAGAAGAGTCTGTTCCCATATAAAAAGGAGTCAGAACCAAAAGACTGTTAAATCAAGGGAAGACCTCTAGCTGGCTGCTGTGTTTATATGTACTTTGTGGTGGAAATGCTGGGCCTTTTAGTCTTTAATCTTATTTTGCCAGGCTGACAGCTTTGAAATTGCTGCAGAAAAGTTCACAGAAAGAGATAAATCAGGATATCATCTGCATAAAAAAAGACACTGCATCATCAAGGTAAATAAGATAACCAAATGAAGCAGGAAAAGCTTTCCTGGGTAGGCCTAACAGTAAGACTAGGGAATTCAGGAAAGTTAAAGAAACAAAAGCCATTATAAAATAATATGCAGTTTCATCATGGAAATAAGAGGCACACACACACACACATGTGCTTCAGAATTCTTTAAAAGTGTCAAGATACTCCAAGTCTGAAATTACAGTTAAGGAAATAACAAAAATAAAAACAACAGGCATGTAGTGAAAAGGTCAGCATAATAAACATAATGAGCTACTCTTTCGTATAAGAAATCTTCTTAGGACCAAATTAAATTTGGCATTTAAATCATAATTTCATCTGTCTGATCCCAAAGTCTAAATGAATCCAATTTAAGGAATATAATATGACACACAAATTGAAACTATCGTACTATAATATGTAGTAACATCCTTGTTTAAAAATAGGGTAGGTTTGAAAAAAGGCAGAAATATGACTAATTGTCTAAAGACAAGGAGGCTCCTGCATTATTGAAAGGATAAGAAACCACTATCATCTCTCCCAACTGAAAAAGTGGAGAGGCAAAGGCTCTCAAAGATTGCAGGCTCTCTTATGAGCTATCCATATCTTGACAGTATTGATAGTTTATTGCTGCTACTCTTGTCAGCTCAGTTCAGTTCAGTCCAGTCCCTCAGTCGTGTCCGACTCTTTGCGACCCCATGAACTGCAGCACGCCAGGCCTCCCTGTCCATCACCAACTCCCGGAGTTCACTCAAACTCATGTCCATCAAGTCGGTAATGCCATCCAGCCATCTCATCCTCTGTCATCCCCTTCTCCTCCTGCCCCCAATCCTTCCCAGCATCAAAGTCTTTTCCAATGAGTCAACTCCTCGAATGAGGTGGCCAAAGTACTGTAGTTTCAGCTTTAGCATCAGTCCTTCCAAAGAACACCCAGGACTAATCTCCTTTAGAATGGAGTGGTTGGATCTCCTTGCAGTCCGAGGGACTCTCAAGAGTCTTCTCCAACACCACAGTTCAAAAGCATCAATTCTTCGGCACTCAGCTTTCTTCACAGTCCAACTCTCACATCCATACATGACTACTGGAAAAACCATAGCCTTGACTGGACAGACCTTTGTTGGCAAAGTACTTTGGGGCAAAAAAAAAAGCGGGGGAGGGGCACTGTAGGAATCTCAGTATATACTGTAGAACCCAAAATAGGCAGATCGGAATCGATGGATGATTCAGTGTTGGAAGAAAAGATGATGGTAGTCAGAGGTAGCCAACTGCAAATGTTCTCAATTTTCTAAATCAAAAGGTCGATTCAAATGGTTGAACTTCTGTGCAGTGCAGTATACACGAGAGATAAATTAAGACTGAAAATATTATTTTCAGTGTCTTACATTTACTTTTTTAAAGAAAAATTATACACCTGTTACAAAAACAAAATACCTGTTTGGGGAATGTCACAGAGCAATAACAGTTGGTGAGGAGAACTATAAAACAAGAACAAAACAAGACTGCCACTGGGCAAAAGGTGTCAGCATGAAGTAAAATACGCTCTAAGACCATTTTTTCAACCATCTCTTGAACCTGAATGAATCTTAAAAATGCCAAGAAGTGTTGCTGTGAGGCAATGCTAATATTCAGACAACTCATTAATACTATAGTGAAGACAAATTGAATTTGAAGAAAACAGCCAGTGTGCTTTTTGGGAAAGTGATGGAGGTAATATTTGGGTGGCACCAAATTTCAGGAAAACATGAAATTCTGCAAAATGTAGTCAGAAGTCTGCTAAAAATTAAGAGTTAATTCTCAGGTGGCTCAGTGGTAAAGAATCTGCCTCCTACTGCAAGAGACACAAGCTTGATCCCTGGGTCAGGAAGATCCCCTGGAGAAGGAAATGGCAACCCACTCCAGTACTCTTACCAGGAGAATCCCATGGGAGGAGCCTGGTGGGCTACATTCCATAAGGTTGGAAAAGAGTAGGACATGACTTGGTGACTAAACAACAACTGCTGCTGCTAAGTCGCTTCAGTCGTGTCCGACTCTGTGCGACCCATAGACAGCAGCCCACCAGGCTCCCCCATCTCTGGGATTCTCCAGGCAAGAACACTGGAGTGGGTTGCCATTTCCTTCTCCAGTGCATGAAAGTGAAAAGTGAAAGTGAAGTCGCTCAGTCGTGTCCTACCCTCAGCGACCCCATGGACTGCAGCCCACCAGGCTCCTCCGTCCATGGGATTTTCCAGGCAGGAGTACTGGAGTGGGGTGCCATTGCCTTCTCCAAAACAACAACAGTGTTAACTTATTTTCTATCCTTTCCCATGCTCATGCTTATTTTCTTCTGTAGACTTGCACTATGATATAGATAATTCAAGTTCCCTGATACTCCATCATGAGCCAGAGCATTCATCTTTAATTTCCTTCTACTACTTATCTAGCTCCGTCCTCTCGCCCATGTACACAAATGTTAACGCTTTGTCCCCTCCTATCTCATCTCCTCTGAGCCTATTCTCCTTCTAGCATCAATATACAATTGAAATGCAGCCTGTTGAGCACAAATTTTAGAACCCCCAAATTGAATTCAATTCTCAAATCTGTAGAAATAAACTCTCATACAAGTCACAAAGCCTCTGCTCATTTATTTCCTATTTTGTTAAGTGAAAGGAATAATAATGCGAACATCAAAGAGTTGCAGTAGAGATGAAATGAAAAAATGGGTATAAAAAGTAGTGTTTTGCATATGAATGTCATCATTGGTAAGCTGCTACCACACTCAGGCAGGGATGACCATGAGGAATGATCCTAATGCAAACATTTCAGATGTAGCTTTGTACCATGGAAGAGTCAATTTTGACTGTTCCATGGTAGATTTCTTTCTTTGACTGGTTTTGTTACCACCATCACACATAATGGCCTGCCTCAGAGATCCTGCCCCTCAGAGATCCTGCCCCAGACAGTAGTTTGACTGTCAAGCTACAGTGCCTTTGTTCAGAACCTTATCCACCTGTAGATGGCAGGAGGGATGAAATTAACACATACTCTGCCTGGTGCTTGCCTATCTAGGAAATACTTGCAAGATTAAATAGCCTTTTTACTTTGTTTCCTTACCTCCTCCCATTTCTGATCCATAAAAGAACCTGGCATTGAGACTCTGATACGATGATTACTTTGAGACATTGGTCTGCCATCTTCTCAGCCAGCGGCAGGCTTTCTGAATAAAGTCCTATTCCTTGCCTCAATACCTTATCTCTCGGATTCACTGGTCTACTGTGCGGTGAGCAAAGAGAGCTTGGACTTGGTAACAGTACCTAGTTAATAAAGGGAATTCTTGTGAATTTCCAGAATGTACATGCAAGATTTGGGAGAAATCTTCAGTGTTAAGCGAGATCCACTAAACTTCCAGATTAATGGCTGGAAACAAGATGAGATCATGCATGTCTTTTATTTTCATACCCAGCTTCCTTTCAATATTTGATAAATAAAACATGCGATTAGTTAAATGATAAATCAATGCAGATAAACTTACAAAAACTCTGGTTTTGAAAAGGTGCAAAATGAAGGAAAAACTGGCAGATACCACGTCATTTTTAGAGAAATATAATCTTAAAAATATTCCTCCAGAGAAGGTCTCAGAAACTAGGGTCAGGAGCTTTAAAGAAGCTAGAATTTCCTGTACAACAGTGGTTCTTAGCCCAAGTGATTCTAACACCTCCCACATCCCTCATCCAAAGGGTCTGGCAATGTCTGGAAACATTTTTGCTTGTCACAACTGAGTAGAGACCAAAGATGCTGTTAAACATCTTAAAATGCCCAGAATAGCTCCTCAAAACCAAGAATTTTCTAACACAAAATGTCAAGAGTCCAAGATTGAGCAATTCTGTGATGGACAATTGTAGAATTGTACATATTCATCATGTTCCCAAAATCAAGAAGAGAAAAATCAAAAACAATATACCAGATTGAGTATGTTCAGAAAACAAATTTTAAATACAAAATAAAGATCATTTTATTCTTAGGAACATTCATATAGCATTTCATCACACTGGGCTTAGTCACTCAGTCATGTCTAACTCTTTGCAACCATGTGGATTGTAGCCTACCAGGCTCCTCAGTCAATGGAATTTTCCAGGCAAGAATACTGGAGTGGGTTGCCATTTGCTCCTCCAAGGGATCCTCCTGACCCAGGGATCAAATCTGTATATCCAATGTCTTCTGCACTGCAGGAAGATTCTTTACCCACTGAACCATCGGGGAAGCCCTTGAAACACCTCTAATGAGTATCAGTGCTTTGATTTTAACTAGACCTCAGTTTAAAATTTCATTTTGTTAATTATAAGCTTTCTACTTTGGACACATGCACAAAACTCTCTAACCCTACTTTTCTCATCTCTGAAAATGGATATTGCAATGCTTCCATTTCATCAATGAAACACAGAATAACTTGGATAAAATACATAGTCAATGTATTTTAAATGGATAAATTTCTGCCATGCAATGAGAGGAGTGTCCTGTCTTGTACAAACTCTAAGGAGAACTTCAGTTAATCACATCTTCTATAATCATGTTCCCCTGAGAGGAGATGAAAAGCATGTTGCAGTTTTAAGCAACAGAATAGGTCACTACCATGGTTATGTCTCGTTATAAAGACCATCCTAGTAGCCTGGAGACAGAGATGCTCTTGCTGTCCCTGAAGAAGTTAATAGCCATGTTTAACCCACACTACCGACAGGGCTACATAGTAGGGCATGAGGATCTCTCACCAAGAACTAGTAAGAAATGAAGACCTTCAGTCATGCAGCCCAAAGGAAATACATTCTGCCAATGACCTGACTGATTCTGGAAGTGGACTCTTCCCTGGCACGCCTCTGAATGAGAACACAGCCTGATTTCCATGTAGGTAGACCCTGAATAGAAAACTGAGGTAAGCTTTGTCTGGATCCTGACCCGCAGATTGCAGAATAAAAAATGTGTGCCATGCAAACCCACTAAGTCTGGGGTAATTTGATACGCAACAATAGAAATCTAATATAGAAGGACTGGCCAAAAATATAAAGAGAAATCCTAAAGTGAAAGTAAAAGCTTGCATTGCTGTTCAGTCGCTAAGTTGTGTCCAACTCTTTTCCAACTCCATGCACTGTAGCCCGGGAGGCTCCTCTGTTCATGGGATTTCTCAGACAAGAATACTGGAGTGGATTGCTGCTTCCATCTCCTGGGCTTCTTCCCCAAACAGAGATCCAACCCATGTCTCCTGCATTGACAGGCAGATTCTTTATCACTGAGACACCAGGGAAGCCCAAATGCTTGGATATTTAAAGCATATAGAAGTACAAATAAAGCTAGGACTTGAAGGGGTTCCATGGGTCATGAATCCAAGCTAGTTGGACATGATAATTCTATCTCCCATCCCTACTGTCTGATTTAGCACACACACACACACCAGCTATTGAAAATATTTTATAATTATTTTACTAAAAAGTTTGCAACTAGAGTTACAACATATATGTTTTCATAAAAGACTTCTATATCCTATGGCGATAAATGAGAACTAATTAAGCCAATTTACTAAGCAGGAACTATTTTAATTGGGACTACTCCTACAACATATTATCATGCCAGTAATTTGGATGCTTTATATGAATATTTCAAAGTTATTAATGTCTTAATAAACATTATAAGCACATGAACTTCAACATGAAAGATTAGGATGCATTCATTCATTGACAAAACCTAATATTGAATTCAATGGGATTAGAAAACACCATCTTACAGTTGAATAATGTTGAAGTCAAGATCAAGTTTTATAGGAGGGCTTGTCTACATTAGACCCTACATTTTTCATTGAGAAATGGAAGGGGCATTTTAATTAATTCAGGAAATATATCATTTAAGGAACTATCTGTAAGTATAAAATGAAGTCATTTAACCTGATAATGGGAGAAAAAATGTGAAGAAGCATTAGATTTCTGAAGATAGTAAAAATAAGCAATATGTAAGAGAACATTGGGAACAAAAAGAAAAAAGAGGCTTTTTTGAGGAACAGCAGAGGACTCTTCCCTCTGAATCCACTCATATTCTCCGCTTGTTTCTTTCATCACAGGTAAGTCCAAAGAGGATTTCAAATGGTCACTGGTGACATTAGTTACCTAAGAAACACACATCCCTCAGGACTTTGCATCCTGATTGCAGCTAGTAATGAAACAACTTGTGGAAACACTTATACGAAGTGGCCTGTTTTGCACAAATGCATCAGGCTGATATTTCTGATGTCATGGTGAATACTTTTTTTGATATTGCAATTAAAATACACATATAAATAAATAAAGAGAAATACCTCCCTAACAATTTTTGACCAGATGAGGTAATGACAGCCATAAGGATTGGATCTGAAATGAACGTGGGCCAATGAGTAAATCTGGATCAATGGTAATTTCCTAGTCTATAAAAGACAATCGTGTGTATATGTTTATTGTGAGAGTTAATGTAGATCATGATTACAAAAGTGTAATGTCTTACAAATGGAATGTAACTTGAAGAATCATTGTTGCTGGGTGCAAGACATCCAGTCTCTAAAATATCAGTCATTTACTTCAACACAAATGGTAGCCACCAGAGCATTTTTGCCATGGACTACATCTTGATTGGCTCTCAACAAAATCTGGTTTTAAAGAGACTACCCTGGTGATCAGTGATTAAGACTCTGTGCTTCCACAGCAGGGGACACAGGTTTCATCCCTGGTGAGGTAATCAAGATGTTGCATGGCTCAACTAAATAAAAAAATTGTTTTAAAGAAATATTTCTATTCCTTTAAAGATACCAAAATTGTAGATGAGCAGAAAAGGTTGCATGTATTCTTCCAAATCATTGATATGACATGAAAATTCTTCCTACAACAAATCCTCACAGCATAGACTCAAAAGGAAAAAAGACCCAAGATGGTATTAATACTACTCTGAAGGTCTCTGTGGACTAGAAAATTCATGATAAAGTGATTGAAAAGTAAAGCCTCAGTTCAGTTCAGTCGCTCAGTCGTGTCTGACTCTTTGCGACCCCACGCATCACAGCACACCAGGCCTCTCTGTCCATCACCAACTCCCAGAGTTCACTCAAACTCATGTCCATCAAGTCGGTGATGCCATCCAGCCATCTCATCCTCCGTCGTCCCCTTCTCCGCCTGCCCTCAATCCCTCCCAGCATCAGAGTATTTTCCAATGAATCAACTCTTCGCATGAGGTGGCCAAAGTATTGGAGTTTGAGCTTTAGCATCAGTCCTTCCAATGAACACCCAGGACTGATCTCCTCTAGAATGGACTGGTTGGATCTCCTTGCAGGCCAAGGGACTCTCAAGTCTTCTCCAACACCACAGTTCAAAAGCATCAGTTCTTCAGTGCTCAGCTTTCTTTATAGTCCAACTCTCACATTCATACATGACCACTGGAAAAACCATAGCCTTGACTAGACCAACCTTTGTTGGCAAAGTAATGTCTCTGCTTTTGAATATGCTATCTAGATTGGTCATAACTTTCTTTCCAATGAGTAAGCGTCTTTTAATTTCATGGCTGCAATAACCATCTGCCGTGATTCTGGAGCCCAAAAAAATAAAGTCTGACACTGTTTCCACTGTTTCCCCACCTATTTGCCATGAAGTGATGGGACCAGATGCCATGACCTTAGTTTTCTGAATGTTGAGCTTTAAGCCAACTTTTTCACTCTCCTCTTTCATTTTCATCAAGAGGCTTTTTAGTTCCTCTTCTCTTTCAGCCATAAGGGTGATGCTATCTGCATATCTGAGATTACTGATATTTCTCCTGGCAATCTTGATTCCAGTTTGTGCTTCTTCCAGCCCAGCATTTCTCATAATGTACTCTGCATATAAGTTAAATAAGCAGGGTGACAATACATAACCTTGATGTACTCCTTTTCCTATTTGGAACCAGTCTGTTGTTCCATGTCCAGTTCTAACTGTTGCTTCCTGACCTGCATATAGGTTTCTCAAGAGGCAGGTCTGGTGGTCTGGTATTCCAATCACTTTCAGAATTTTCCACAGTTTATTGTGATCTACACAGTCAAAGGCTTTGGCATAGTCCATAAAGCAAAAATAGATGTTTTTCCGGAACTCTCTTGCTTTTTCCATGATCCAGCGAATGTTGGCAATTTGATCTCTGGTTCCTCTGCCTTTTCTAAAACCAGCTTGAACATCTGGAAGTTCACGGTTTACGTACTGCTGAAGCCTACTATCAGTAATAGTCACAAACCTCTGAATTGTCCCAATTACATTGACCCATCCTCCCAGGCAAGTTCCAGGTTTAGAAAGAGCCATTTTCTCCCTTCTTTGTAAACTTGAGGAAAGCAGAGGTCAGATGACACAGAGACTTTCTTTTATTATTGCCCCATAATTCTAAAAATGAAAAAGTGTAACAACAACAAATTTTAGGGATAAGTGAGTTTCCTATTACAGAGGGTGTTTCAAATGGTCATAGTATTAGCAGTATTAGCCATCTACCAATACATTAACTTCCACGACTCAAGTGAGATAGATAAATTCAGATAATCCCTGCAAGGCAAAGGCCTCCTGCGGTTCTCTCTGCTTCCTGACACTGCAGAAGTGAAATGGGCATGATTCACGGAGTCTCCAGAGTGTCATACTTTAATGGCATTTCACAGCCATGGCACATCACATTACATTATGTTCACAGTGTCACCACAAAAGCAAAGCACCATAAAGTGCTAACATTGCATAATGAGACATACAAACCCAATGTGATGTGACATACAAGAAAATCAATGCAGCATATCGCACAAAGTACCCCAGTTTGGAAAGGGGTGCCTATGAGCATTTCAAATGAATTTACAGATCATTCATTGCCTATATAATTCTACCGTATTTAATTTCTCTGCATCTGCAGGATTCCACAGAGAAATCAATGCTGATTTTGCAAGCTGTGCAGTGGCATGACCATATTTCTTTTTCAGAGGAAGCCACGGAGTAAAACGTAAATATGCAAACATAATCTATCTGCAGGAATTCAAAGAAGGACAAGTATGTTTTTAAGGGGTGGTTACTCTGTAAAGACTGTGCACAGGGCTACATATTCCTTAAATGAACTGGTACAATTCTGACCTCTCAATTAAAAAAAAAAAAATAACCCTTTTAAAAGAAAGAAGTAGCAACCATAAAAAGATTCAAAGGTAGGATTATCAGGAAAGGCTACAGAGAACACAGAGTGTTGGGTAGAATTAGATGCTAAAGCAATAAGAAATTCCTCAACAATAATCTTTTATTACAGGAAGAAACACAAATCAGCTAACACCACCCCAAAAGCCAGCAACAAGTTACTATGGGAACCCTTAAGGGCCAAATTTCTAATAGCAAACCACCAACAACACTACTTTTGCATTTCATACAAGGATATTGCGCTGGCTGAAAAAAAGTTAATTTGGGTTTCCATAACATCTTCAAGTAAAAACAAATAAGCTTTTTAGCCAACCTGATAAGAACGCTCTATCAGATATGCTGATGAGCACAATTCACACCAGTTGTAGTAAGCACACGGAACATGGAGTTCATGCCAGTTATGAAGAGTTTAGATATCTGATGGTGTAACTGGGAAGGGGTGTTTGTAAGTGACTGGAGACACAAGTTCACTCCCTGACTCGGGAATATCCCCTGGAGGAGGAAATGGCAACCCACTCCAGTATTCTTGCCTGAAAAATCCCACAGGCAGAGGAGCATAGCGGGCTACAATTCAAAGGGTCACAAAGAGTCAGACATGAGTGACTAAGCAAGCACACACCAGTAGGAGGTTTTTTAGTTTGATGTAGTTCCATTTGCCTTTACTTGCTTTTGCTTTTTATGCTTTTGGTGTTATATTCAAGAAGTCATTGTTAAAACCAATATCATGAAGATCTTCCCTTTTCCTAAGAGTTTTCTTCTAGGAGTTTTACAGATTCAGCTCTAGTATAATCTCTAATCTAATCATATAAGTCTCTAATTCCAGTTGAGATGACATTTATGTGTGGTGTAAGATAGCAGTCCAATGTTATTCTTTTGTATGATCGATATGGCACTATGCCAGTGCACTATGGCAAAAGGTACCATGGTTTTCCTAGTGATTTTGATACAGCTGGTTTTATGGTTTACTTGAGGTCAGTCAGTCAGTTCAGTCGCTCAGTCGTGTTCAAGTTTTTGCGACCCCATTGACTGCACCACACCAGGCCTCCCTGTCCATCACCAACTCCCAGGGTTTACTCAAACTTATGTTCATTGAGTCATTATTTTGTTGGCAAAGTAATGTCTCTGCTTTTTAATATTCTGTCTAGGTTGGTCACAACTTTTCTTCCAAGGATAGTCTTTTAAATTCATGGCTGCAGTCACCATCCACAGTGATTTTGGAGCTCCCAAAATAAAGTCTCTCACTGTTTTCACTGTTTCCCCATCTAATTCCCATGAAGTGATGAGATCAGGTGCCATGATCTTAGTTTTCTGAATGTTGACTTTTAAGCCAACTTTTTCACTCTCCTCTTTCACTTTCATCAAGAGGCTTTTAGTTCCTCTTCATTTTTCTGCCATAAGGTTGGTATCATCTTCATACCTGAGGTTATTGATGTTTCTCCTTAGCCATCTTGACTCCAGCTTGTGCTTCATCCAACCCAGCATTTCTCATGATGTACTCTGCATATAAGTTAAATAAGCAGGGTGACAATATACAGCCTTGATGTACTCCTTTCCCGATTTGGAATCAGTCTGTTGTTCCATGTCCAGTTATAACTGTTGCTTCTTGACCTGCATACAGATTTCTCAAGAGGCAGGTCTGATGGGCTGGTATTCCCATTTCTTTCAGAATTTTCCACAGTTTATTGTGATCCACACAGTCAAAGGCTTTGGCATAGTCAGTAAAGCAGAAATAGATGTTTTCTGGAACTCTCTTGCTTTTCAGTGATCCAACAGTTATTTCTGATGGTGTAACTGGGAAGGGGTGTTGTAAGTGACTGGAGACACAAGTTCACTCCTGACTCGGGAATATCCCCTGGAGGAGGAAATGGCAACCCACTCCAGTATTCTTGCCTGAAAAATCCCACAGGCAGAGGAGCATAGCGGGCTACAATTCAAAGGGTCACAAAGAGTCAGACATGAGTGACTAAGCAAGCACACACCAGTAGGAGGTTTTTAGTTTGATGTAGTTCCATTTGCCTTTACTTGCTTTTGCTTTTTATGCTTTTGGTGTTATATTCAAGAAGTCATTGTTAAAACCAATATCATGAAGATCTTCCTTTCCTAAGAGTTTTCTTCTAGGAGTTTTACAGATTCAGCTCTAGTATAATCTCTAATCTAATCATATAAGTCTCTAATTCCAGTTGAGATGACATTTATGTGTGGTGTAAGATAGCAGTCCAATGTTATTCTTTTGTATGATCGATATGGCACTATGCCAGTGCACTATGGCAAAAGGTACCATGGTTTTCCTAGTGATTTTGATACAGCTGGTTTTATGGTTTACTTGAGGTCAGTCAGTCAGTTCAGTCGCCAGTCGCGATTCCAAGTTTTTGAGACCATTGACCGCACCACACCAGGCCTCCTGTCCATCACCAACCCCAGGGTTTACTCAAACTTATGTTCATTGAGTCATTATTTTGTTGGCAAAGTAATGTCTCTGCTTTTTAATATTCTGTCTAGGTTACTGCAACTTCTTCTCTGGTTGATAGTCTTTGGGACTCATGGTTGCAGTCAACATCTCCAACAGTGATTTTGAGCCCTTAAATAGTGTCTCATCATTACTGTTTCCATTCCACCTTCATGAAGTGACAGGAGACCAGGTGCCATGATCTTAGTTTTCTGAATGTTGACTTTTAAGCCAACTTTTCACTCTCCTCTTTCACTTTCATCAAGAGGCTTTTTAGTTCCTCTTCATTTTCTGCCATAAGGTTGGTATCATCTTCATACCTGAGGTTATTGATGTTTCTCCTTAGCCATCTTGACTCAGCTTGTGCTTCATCCAACCCAGCATTTCTCATGATGTACTCTGCATATAAGTTAAATAAGCAGGTGACAATATACAGTCTTGACGTACTCCTTTCCGATTTGGAATCAGTCTGTTGTTCCATGTCCAGTTCTAACTGTTGCTTCCTGACCTGCATACAGATTTCTCAAGAGGCAGGTCTGATGGGCTGGTATTCCCATTTCTTTCAGAATTTTCCACAGTTTATTGTGATCCACACAGTCAAGGCTTTGCATAGTCAATCAAGCAAAGCAGATGTTTTACAGAACTCTCTTGCTTTTTCATGATCCAGCAGATGTTGGCAATTTGATCTCTACTCTGCCTTTTTCTAAAATAGCTTGAACATCAAGTTCCCGGTTCATGTGTTGTTGAAGCCTGGCTTGGAGAGTTTACAGGCATTATTTTACTAGCATGTGAGATGAGTGCCCTGTGCGGTAGTTTGAGCATTCTTTGACATTGCCTTTCTTTGGGATTGGAATGATTTGTGGTGCAGAAGCCTTTAACTGGTTTAGCTTATTTCTGCAAGTGGAACCGTATGTGTGCTGTTGCTGAATGCGTGTTTGTGGAGGAATGGAGCCTTAGGGCTTCCTGTGCTGGCCTCTTACTGACGTCCTCCGTCGTCACTATCTTTATACCTGACCTGTTTTCAAGTAGGACGCTTGAGGGTATGTATCACAATCTGTAGATTTGTAAACATCCTTGTTTATCTGGAGTGCATCTGATCCTCAGCCTTACAGGCGCATAAAACAAACTACATACCATATAAGGCTAAAAATGAGAGCATTTTGGAGTATTCATGGCATGAATCCTCTGATAAGAAAAACTTAGATATCATTTTAGACCATTTGGTAGCAAATTCCCTGATCCACTTATTCATTATTAAAAAGAGATACTGAAGATGAAAAAAAGTATTATATTGAAAACTGTTTGCTCCAACTTAAATTTAGCATCCTTAACAATCCTCTAATCTTTCAGCTTTGCTTTACGTGTATCTCTGTTTCCTTCTCCCCTGCTGCTCAAATCCTGTGTTAATGTGTGTTCAAATATATAACTTGTACTTAAGACATGTCCCTAATTATGGCAAGCACCTTTAAAGCTAAAGTAACATTGGATTGCAAGATGAATTATTCAAGCGTGTATACAAACTTAAAACATGCACAAGTTCACCTTTGGCAAACACAGGTTTATACATGTAAAAACCTTCACATTAACACTCATTTAAAACGATAGACTCAAGGACTCTTGACCACAAGTGATGATTCATTAACAGTAAATCTGTTTAAATCAAGCTCTCAAAATACAATAGCAAGAAGCTCCACCTCCAAGATCTACAGCAAATGACAGATTCTAAGAGGTTCGACAAGATGTCCATATAACACATGTCAGTGTAAATAAGTAATCACTCAGAGAGCAAGACATGGTCTGTTTTCACTTTAATCAAGGTGACAGTACTATTACTGCCTCTGAATTCCCTCCCCTACTTCCTTTTCTCTATTTTCCATGCCCAGAGAACACAGACATGCCATGATTTATTTAGACCACCTCTTCAGTTTTCAGAGGCCTCAGGTAAGGGGACACTCTTGGTAAAGAGACACAGTGACTGTGGAGTTCTTGTTGACCACCCCCTTTTATTTATTTTTACTAAATTCACCCTGTAATTTGATTGGATTTTCTTCTCCTCTCTCATGATATGGCAAACTACCCAGGACAATCAGAAAGAAAGTTCTAAAAAAAAAAAAGAAAGAAAGAAAGTTCTTCCCAGGACTCTGCAGACCCCTATCTCTTTATGTCCCTCCATCACTCCAAGAATTAGAGGAGTCTGAAAACACCGCCAATTCTATCCCTCTTTCTTACATAAGAAATGGTCAAAGTGGCTCTCTACTCCAACTTATCAGGGCTTCTTCTCCTGAAGTGTTCTCCTAACTTTTTTTTCCTGGTCAAAAGAATTATGGCATCAATTCTGGGAAAATTCACAGCAGTATGAGATATAATTTTTCACTGAAAATGTGGCAGAGTTATTTTGCCTGTTACCTGTAATGATAATAAAGTGTTGTCTTGTTGTTTGTTTTCTTCTTGTTTTGTCTTTCAGTTCAGTTCAGTCACTCAGCCGTGTCTGACTCTTTGCAACCCCATGAACCCCAGCACGCCAGGCCTCCTGTCCATCACCAACTCTGGGAGTTTACCCAAACTCCTGTCCATTGAGTCGGTGATGCCATCCAACCATCTCATCCTCTGTCATCCCCTTCTCCTGCCTTCAATCTTTCCCAATATCAGGTCTTTTTCAAAGAGTCAGCTCTTCGCATCAGGTGGCCAAAATATTGGAGTTTCAGCTTCAACATCAGTCCTTCCAATGAACACCCAGGACTGATCTCCTTTAGGATGGACAGGTTGGATCTCCTTTCAGTCCAAGGCACTCTCAAGAGTCCTCCAACACCACAGTTCAAAAGTATCGCTATCTGCATATCTGAGATTACTGATATTTCTCCTGGCAATCTTGATTCCAGTTTGTGCTTCTTCCAGCCCAGCATTTCTCATAATGTACTCTGCATATAAGTTAAATAAGCAGGGTGACAATACATAACCTTGATGTACTCCTTTTCCTATTTGGAACCAGTCTGTTGTTCCATGTCCAGTTCTAACTGTTGCTTCCTGACCTGCATATAGGTTTCTCAAGAGGCAGGTCTGGTGGTCTGGTATTCCAATCACTTTCAGAATTTTCCACAGTTTATTGTGATCTACACAGTCAAAGGCTTTGGCATAGTCCATAAAGCAAAAATAGATGTTTTTCCGGAACTCTCTTGCTTTTTCCATGATCCAGCGAATGTTGGCAATTTGATCTCTGGTTCCTCTGCCTTTTCTAAAACCAGCTTGAACATCTGGAAGTTCACGGTTTACGTACTGCTGAAGCCTACTATCAGTAATAGTCACAAACCTCTGAATTGTCCCAATTACATTGACCCATCCTCCCAGGCAAGTTCCAGGTTTAGAAAGAGCCATTTTCTCCCTTCTTTGTAAACTTGAGGAAAGCAGAGGGTCAGATGACACAGAGACTTTCTTTTATTATTGCCCCATAATTCTAAAAATGAAAAAGTGTAACAACAACAAATTTTAGGGATAAGTGAGTTTCCTATTACAGAGGGTGTTTCAAATGGTCATAGTATTAGCAGTATTAGCCATCTACCAATACATTAACTTCCACGACTCAAGTGAGATAGATAAATTCAGATAATCCCTGCAAGGCAAAGGCCTCCTGCGGTTCTCTCTGCTTCCTGACACTGCAGAAGTGAAATGGGCATGATTCACGGAGTCTCCAGAGTGTCATACTTTAATGGCATTTCACAGCCATGGCACATCACATTACATTATGTTCACAGTGTCACCACAAAAGCAAAGCACCATAAAGTGCTAACATTGCATAATGAGACATACAAACCCAATGTGATGTGACATACAAGAAAATCAATGCAGCATATCGCACAAAGTACCCCAGTTTGGAAAGGGGTGCCTATGAGCATTTCAAATGAATTTACAGATCATTCATTGCCTATATAATTCTACCGTATTTAATTTCTCTGCATCTGCAGGATTCCACAGAGAAATCCAATGCTGATTTTGCAAGCTGTGCAGTGGCATGACCATATTTCTTTTTCAGAGGAAGCCACGGAGTAAAACGTAAATATGCAAACATAATCTATCTGCAGGAATTCAAAGAAGGACAAGTATGTTTTTAAGGGGTGGTTACTCTGTAAAGACTGTGCACAGGGCTACATATTCCTTAAATGAACTGGTACAATTCTGACCTCTCAATTAAAAAAAAAAAAATAACCCTTTTAAAAGAAAGAAGTAGCAACCATAAAAAGATTCAAAGGTAGGATTATCAGGAAAGGCTACAGAGAACACAGAGTGTTGGGTAGAATTAGATGCTAAAGCAATAAGAAATTCCTCAACAATAATCTTTTATTACAGGAAGAAACACCGTCAGCTAACACCACCCCAAAAGCCAGCAACAAGTTACTATGGGAACCCTTAAGGGCCAAATTTCTAATAGCAAACCACCAACAACACTACTTTCGCATTTCATACAAGGATATTGCGCTGGCTGAAAAAGTTAATTTGGGTTTTCCATAACATCTTCAAGTAAAAACAAATAAGCTTTTTAGCCAACCTGATAAGAACGCTCTATCAGATATGCTGATGAGCACAATTCCACACCAGTTGTAGTAAGCACACGGAACATGGAGTTCATGCCAGTTATGAAGAGTTTAGATATCTGATGGTGTAACTGGGAAGGGGTGTTTGTAAGTGACTGGAGACACAAGTTCACTCCCTGACTCGGGAATATCCCCTGGAGGAGGAAATGGCAACCCACTCCAGTATTCTTGCCTGAAAAATCCCACAGGCAGAGGAGCATAGCGGGCTACAATTCAAAGGGTCACAAAGAGTCAGACATGAGTGACTAAGCAAGCACACACCAGTAGGAGGTTTTTTAGTTTGATGTAGTTCCATTTGCCTTTACTTGCTTTTGCTTTTTATGCTTTTGGTGTTATATTCAAGAAGTCATTGTTAAAACCAATATCATGAAGATCTTCCCTTTTCCTAAGAGTTTTCTTCTAGGAGTTTTACAGATTCAGCTCTAGTATAATCTCTAATCTAATCATATAAGTCTCTAATTCCAGTTGAGATGACATTTATGTGTGGTGTAAGATAGCAGTCCAATGTTATTCTTTTGTATGATCGATACGGCACTATGCCAGTGCACTATGGCAAAAGGTACCATGGTTTTCCTAGTGATTTTGATACAGCTGGTTTTATGGTTTACTTGAGGTCAGTCAGTCAGTTCAGTCGCTCAGTCGTGTTCAAGTTTGCGACCCCATTGACTGCACCACACCAGGCCTCCCTGTCCATCACCAACTCCCAGGGTTTACTCAAACTTATGTTCATTGAGTCATTATTTTGTTGGCAAAGTAATGTCTCTGCTTTTTAATATTCTGTCTAGGTTGGTCACAACTTTTCTTCCAAGGATAGTCTTTTAAATTCATGGCTGCAGTCACCATCCACAGTGATTTTGGACCTCCCAAAATAAAGTCTCTCACTGTTTCCACTGTTTCCCCATCTAATTCCCATGAAGTGATGAGATCAGGTGCCATGATCTTAGTTTTCTGAATGTTGACTTTTAAGCCAACTTTTTCACTCTCCTCTTTCACTTTCATCAAGAGGCTTTTTAGTTCCTCTTCATTTTCTGCCATAAGGTTGGTATCATCTTCATACCTGAGGTTATTGATGTTTCTCCTTAGCCATCTTGACTCCAGCTTGTGCTTCATCCAACCCAGCATTTCTCATGATGTACTCTGCATATAAATTAAATAAGCAGGGTGACAATATACAGGCTTGATGTACTCCTTTCCTGATTTGGAATCAGTCTGTTGTTCCATGTCCAGTTATAACTGTTGCTTCTTGACCTGCATACAGATTTCTCAAGAGGCAGGTCTGATGGGCTGGTATTCCCATTTCTTTCAGAATTTTCCACAGTTTATTGTGATCCACACAGTCAAAGGCTTTGGCATAGTCAGTAAAGCAGAAATAGATGTTTTTCTGGAACTCTCTTGCTTTTTCAGTGATCCAACAGTTATTGGCAATTTGATCTCTGATTCCTCTGCCTTTCCTAAATCCTGCTTGAACATCTGGAAGTTCACAGTTCACGTACTATTGAGGCCTGGTTTGGAGAATTTTGAGCATTATTTTACTAGCATGTGAGATGAGTGCCCCTGTGCGGTAGTTTGAGCATTCTTTGACATTGCCTTTCTTTGGGATTGGAATGATTTGTGGTGCAGAAGCCTTTAACTGGTTTACGTTATTTCTCATAAAGGGAACCGGTATGTGTGCTGTTGCTGAATGCGTGTTTCTGTGGGAGGAATGAAGCCTTAGGGCTTCCTGTGCTGGCCTCTTACTGACGTCACTCCGTCGTCACTATCTTTTATACCTGACCTGTTTTCAAGTAGGACGTTTGGAGGGTATGTATCACAATCTGTAGATTTGTAAACATCCTTGTTTATCTGGAGTGCATCTGATCCTCAGCCTTACAGAGCGCATAAAACAAACTACATACCATATATAAGGCTAAAAAAATGAGAGCATTTTGGAGTATTCATGGCATGAATCCTCTGATAAGAAAAACTTAGATATCATTTTAGACCATTTGGTAGCAAATTCCCTGATCCACTTATTCATTATTAAAAAAAGAGATACTGAAGATGAAAAAAAAGTATTATATTGAAAACTGTTTGCTCCAACTTAAATTTAGCATCCTTAACAATCCTCTAATCTTTCAGCTTTGCTTTACGTGCATTCTGTTTTCCCCTGCTGCTCAAATCCTGTGTTAATGTGTGTTCAAATATATAACTTCTGTACTTAAGACATGTCCCCTAATTATGGCAAGCACCTTTAAAGCTAAAGTAACATTGGATTGCAAGATGAATTATTCAAGCGTGTATACAAACTTAAAACATGCACAAGTTCACCTTTGGCAAACACAGGTTTATACATGTAAAAAACCTTCGTTTAATAACACTCATTTAAAACGATAGACTCAAGGACTCTTGACCACAAGTGATGATTCATTAACAGTAAATCTGTTTGGGGCTCAAGCTCTCAAAATACAATAGCAAGAAGCTCCAATTCCTCCAAGATCTACAGCAAATGACAGACCCAGAGTGTCTGACAAGATGTCCATATAACACATGTCAGTGTAAATAAGTAATCACTCCTCAGAGAGCAAGACATGGTCTGTTTTCTACTTTAATCAAGGTGACAGTACTATTACTGCCTCTGAATTCCCTCCCCTACTTCCTTTTCCTCTATTTTCCATGCCCAGAGAACACAGACATGCCATGATTTATTTAGACCACCTCTTCAGTTTTCAGAGGCCTCAGGTAAGGGGACACTCTTGGTAAAGAGACACAGTGACTGTGGAGTTCTTGTTGACCACCCCCTTTTATTTATTTTTACTAAATTCACCCTGTAATTTGATTGGATTTTTCTTCTCCTCTCTCATGATATGGCAAACTACCCAGGACAATCAGAAAGAAAGTTCTAAAAAAAAAAAAAAGAAAGAAAGAAAGTTCTTCCCCAGGACTCTGCAGACCCCTATCTCTTTATGTCCCCTCTCCATCACTCCAAGAATTAGAGGAGTCTGGAAAACAATTCTGCCAATTTATCCCTCTTTCTTACATAAGAAATGGTCAAAGTGGCTTCCCCTTCTCTACTCCAACTTATCAGGGCTTCTTCTCCTGAAGTGTTCTCCTAACTTTTTTTTTCCTGGTCAAAAGAATTATGGCATCAATTCTGGGAAAATTCACAGCAGTATGAGATATAATTTTTTCACTGAAAATGTGGCAGAGTTATTTTGCCTGTTACCTGTAATGATAATAAAAGTGTTGTCTTGTTGTTTGTTTTCTTCTTGTTTTGTCTTTCAGTTCAGTTCAGTCACTCAGCCGTGTCTGACTCTTTGCAACCCCATGAACCCCAGCACGCCAGGCCTCCCTGTCCATCACCAACTCTGGGAGTTTACCCAAACTCCTGTCCATTGAGTCGGTGATGCCATCCAACCATCTCATCCTCTGTCATCCCCTTCTCCTGCCTTCAATCTTTCCCAATATCAGGGTCTTTTCAAAGAGTCAGCTCTTCGCATCAGGTGGCCAAAATATTGGAGTTTCAGCTTCAACATCAGTCCTTCCAATGAACACCCAGGACTGATCTCCTTTAGGATGGACAGGTTGGATCTCCTTTCAGTCCAAGGCACTCTCAAGAGTCCTCCAACACCACAGTTCAAAAGTATCAATTCTTTGGTGCTCAGCTTTCTTTATAGTGCAATTCTCACATCCATACATGGCTACTGGAAAAACCATAGCCTTGACCAGACAGACCTTTTTTGGCAAAGTAACATCTCTTCTTTTGAATATGCTATCTAGGTTGGTCATAACTTTCCTTCCAAGGACTAAGCATCTTTTAATTTCATGGCTGTAATCACCATCTGCAGCGATTTTGGAGCCCAAAAAAATAAAGGCAGCCACTGTTTCTACTGTTTTCCCATCCATTTGCCATGAAGTGATGGGACCAGATGCCATGATCTTAGTTTTCTGAATGTTGAGCTTTAAGCCAACTTTTTCATTGTTCTCTTTCACTTTCATCAAGAGGCTCTTCAGTTCTTCTTTGCTTTCTGCCAAGAAGAATGGGTGGTGTCATCTGCATATCTAAGGTTATTGATATTTCTCCCAGTAATCTTGATTCCAGCTTGTGCTTCATCCAGCCCAGAGTTTCTCATGATGTACTCTGCATAGAAGTTAAATAAGCAGGGTGACAATATACAGCCTTGACGTACTTCATATTTGGAACCAGTCTGTTGTTCCATGTCCAGTTCTAACTATTGCTTCCTAACCTGCATACAGGTTTCTCAAGAGGCAGGTCAGGTAGTCTGGTATTCCCATCTCTTTAGACAAAAATACTTAATGGGGACAATGCTCACTTAAAATTTTTATGAAAAATAGATATAGAGAACAAATTTGTGGGGATCAAAAGACATAAACTTCCGATTATAAAATCAGTCAGTTCAGTTCAGTTTAGTTGCTCAGTCATGTCCGATTCTTTGCGACCCCATGAATCACAGCACGCCAGGCCTCCCTGTCCATCACCAACTCCCGGAGTTCAACCAAACTCACCTCCATCGAGTCAGTGATGCCACCCAGCCATCTCATCCTCTGTCGTCCCCTTCTCCTCCTGCCCCCAATCCCTCCCAGCATCAGAGTCTTTTCCAATGAGTCAACTCTTCACATGAGGTGGCCAAAGTACTGGAGTTTCAGCTTTAGCATCATTCCTTCCAAAGAACATCCAGGACTGATCTTTAGAATGGACTGATTGGATCTCCTCGAAGTCCAAGGGACTCTCAAGAGTCTTCTCCAACACCACAGTTCAAAAGCATCAATTCTTCGGTGCTCAGCTGTCTTCACAGTCCAACTCTCACATCCATACATGACCACTGGAAAACCATGGCCTTAAACCATGTGAATGGCATGTACAGCACAGTGACTGTAGATACTAGTTGTTGTTGTTAAGTGACCAGTTGTGTCCGACTCTTTGTAACCCCATGGTCTGCAGCACACCGGGCCTCCCTGTCTCTCACCATCTCCTGGAGTTTGCCCAAGCTCATGTTCATTGCACTGGCAGTATTTTATTACAAATCTGAACGTTTCTAAGAGAGTAGATGCTAAAAATTCTTGTCACAAGAAAAATAATTTTGAAATTATATATGGTTACAGTTGTTATCATGACCTTTGTGCAATATATATAAATATCAGATCCTTATGCTGTACCTCTAAAATTAATATAATGTTACATGTCAATTATTTCCCAATAAAAAAAAAATCACTAGACATTGCCATATGGCCCCTAGCAGCAAAATCACTCCCACTGAGAATCACTGATCTAGGAATTAACCAGCAATGTCATTTCCAGTCTTTATTCCTGCATATATACCAAAATACTGTTTTTTTTTTTCATGAAAAAATTTATAAGCTTTCCACAAGGTTCAAATTTCAAGTATCTATCATAAGTAATCTTTCACAATCTCTCTATGGATATAACCAGTCATCTTTCACTGTATGCAATTTCTTTGACTTTATTTTTCTGATTTTATTTAGATAATTTTTTTTCATTTTAAATTCAAAGAAATAAAGTGAAAACAAACGTTTTATAATCTGCTGACATAGAAGTGTAGATACTGGATTTACAAGGGACAAATGTACATCATATACATTTTTCAAAGAATTGCATTTTCCAGTTTTATTCAGTGACGGTTCAAACAACTGAGTATAACCTTCAGATCCCCTATGGATTCTACAGCAGGACAAGGGAGAAACATTCTGTGGAAGGACTCTCTCCCGCCTGTTAGAAGGATGGCGTGTCACTGTATATTTTCTATGTGCTATGAGTAATGAGAAGGACAATCAGTTTGGAGGACAGAAAGATATCCTGAGCTGACATCTTTGCAGCAGATGTGGAAGACATTTTATTACTAATTTAAAAAATTATGAACACATTGATCTCAAAAGCAAAATCAAATGCTATATTTTATACTATACTGGACTGTGTAATAAACCTTCCTCTCGTACGCTTGAAACTATGTTTTTATATGATGACAGTGACATTTTATGTATTTAGCCCACAGTTTTAACAGCTCCTAAATATTCATAATGCTAATTTTAAGTCACAGCATGATTTGTTAATTCTTATAACTCTGCCAAACCTTGATAAATTGGGCTAAATTTGAACCAGATTTTCTAAGCCTTGCAGGGACATATTAATTCAATATTATTACTGTCAAGCATAAAATATGTTCAGAAGCTTCCAGCATCACATCACACCACTTCACAGCTGAACTGGCATTTCATTCCTTTAAACTGACTAACTTATCTGCCATTGAAATAACCAATAATGTTGTCTATTGTTCTTGTACTTAATGGAGTTCATTCTCTTGACCAAAGCTGCAGAGTAGGAAAGGGAAATAGGGAACGTTCTTTGGAGAAAAGTAATAGCTTAGGTAGTTAATAAGTATGAACTCCCATGTTTCACAAAATTTAAAAACGTCAAGTAAGAAAAAGAAGCTAACTGTTGTTGGTCTACCAAAAGCTAAATATGGTGAATGGCTCTAAATGAGCAAAATAAAGAAAGTCTAGTCTTTTCTTGGGAACGTTTCAAAGAAAGTAAACACGGTTTATTGAATTTCTGTCATTTATAGACCATTTTAAGTCAATATCTATTTATATTGTCTAATAAAATCTTATTTCCTGGATATTAACCTGTGTTATATTGATGTTATTCATTTTCATGGTAAATCTAAACCTGATTTAGATTTTTATTTTGGAAAAGGAGCAGCTTTCCTAGTTTATTTCATCCGACCCTGCAGGGCAAGTTAATAGCACCTGTGGTTATAAAAATAACACCAAAATGATACGGAGTATTCATGACTTAAAGATAATATGAGAGAGAATTCTTCATAAGGCTCTCTTCTTGTGTTGTTATGACTCTCCATCCAACTGACTACCTGTATCTCTTCATCTCAAATTCTTTCTCCAATTTTAGCCTTCTCTCTTGTACATCTGGATATTACTGCCTTTCACTTACACAAGGCTTTCTGCTTTGAAAAGTGTGCTCCTTTTATACACTTTCCATTTGTCCTCCTCTGCTACATACTGCTTTGTGTTTGATCAGTTGTTCAATCACGTCTGACTCTTTGTGACCCCATGGACTGTAGACCACCTGGCTCCTCTGTCCATGGGATTTCTCAGGCAATACTGGAGTGGGTTGCCGTTCCCTTCTCCAGGGCATCTTCCTGAACCAGGGATCGAATGCAGATCTCCTGAGTCTCCTGCATTGGTAGAAGGATTCTTTACTGCTAGCATCCCCTGGGAAGCCCCATATACCCTGCTTTAATAGATGCCATCTTAAAAGTAAAAGCTTTCTTTGACCCCACTTCTTCAGGCTACCATTCATTTTCTGCTCATGTTCATAGCGAAACTCCTTGAAAAATATCCACTGGTCTCTTTTTCAAATTCCTCAACAACATACATATTTTCTTAAAATGCTATATTATTTTTGCTTCTTTTGTAAAAAATTAGACTATTTTAAGCGACTAAAGTGACTTAGCAGCAGCAGCAGCAAGAGCAGTTTTAAATTCACAGAAAAGTTGAACAGAAAGTATAGAGATTTCCCTCAAGACCCCTCTCCCCTACAGTCAGCAACCAGCATGAGGGGGGTACATTTGTTACAACTGATGAACCTACAATGATACAACATTACTATCCAAAGTTTACAGTTTACATTAGAATTCACTCTTGGCATTGTTGTGTCTAGTACACAGTTTTGACAAATGTATGATGACACATATCCACCATTATATTACTTGCAGAATAGCCTCCCAGTCTTTAAATCTTTGTATGCTTGTTCTATTCATGCCTCTCCTGACTTGTCCTTGGAATCACAGAGCTTTTTAGTGTCTCCATAGCATTGCCTTCAACATATTCATTTTGAATCAATTTAAGTAATTCTATCAACTACTCTACAACTGCTCCTGCTGTGATCACTAGTCAAGATGGAGAAGGAAAAAAAGGCAAGCCTTCTAAGAACCTAGAGACTAAATGAACAAGTCTCTGGTTTATGTTTTGCTTCATCTATTTCAGACTGGGTGCTGAAGAAGTCATCAGCCTAGAAGCATCCTCTGAGGATAAACCGAAAAAGCCAAGGGAAGCTGCTATCTCTAAGCAAAGGGCTAGGAAAGTAGAGTCGTGCCAACACAGAAAATAAACACCTTGAATAAAACCATGGTCCCAGTCTCACCACTGTCAGAAAAGGTACAAGTGGAAGCCGAGATTCCCAACTGTGCCTAGCTACAGTGATGCTCACTCATCCCTCACCACAGTGGTTTCAAAGAAGGCCACTTGGCGATCTGGGATTTCATCCTCACCTAGAACTAAGGGGTCTTCTCCCTCACACACAACCAAAGTGTCAATGGAGACCACAGGAAGAACTGTAATAAGGCACCCCTCCAGTCCCAGCTGAGACCTGCTAAGGGGCCTGTATCATCATCCCAAATCATGTTAGTTTCCTCCTTGCTAGGGTGTCAGAGAAGGGCCACTAAAACAGAAGGTTAAATAAGATCCAGATTTTTGTGACATAATATCTAAAATGTCCAAGATACGTCAAAAATTGCTGAGGCCAAAAACAAACAAACAAACAAAAAAAGAAAATCTCAAATTAAACTAGAAGAAAATCAACAGGCATCAGCACTGCGATGACAAGATGTTGGAATCATTTCACAAGGATTTTAAAGCACCTGTAAGCACCTGTCATAAACATACTTTAATGATCAATCACTAAGATGGCTTGACGGAATACTTTAATGAGCAATCACTAATACTTCTATAAGGAAGTCTTATCAAAGGAATAAAAAACGTCACCCCCAAAATGGAAACTTTAGGAATTAAAAATGCAAAAATTGAAGTTAAAAAATTCTATGAGCAGCTTCCTTGGTGGCTCAGGGGTAAAGAATCCACCTGACAACGCAGGAGACACAGGTTTGATCCCTGATGTGGGAAAATCCCACCTGCCTTAAAATAACTCAACGGGTACAACACCACTACTGAGGCTGCGCTCTAAAACCCGGGAGCTGCAACTTCTGAAGCCAGTGCACCCCAAATCCCATGCTCTGCAGCAGGAGAAGCCACTCAAAGGAGGAGCCCAAGCTCCACAGCTAGAGAGTAGCCCCCACTCACCACAACCAGAGCAACAAAGACCCAGCACAGCCAAAAAGACAAACAGATAAAACAAATTAAAAATTCTATGAACGGGTGCAACAGGAGAAAGCAGCTGACACAGAAAAGAATCAGTTAACTTAAAGACAGCAGAGAAAAACCACCAGATCTGAACAACAGAGAGAAAACTGACCGAAGAAAAATGGACGAAGCCTCAGGAACCTGTAGGGCTATTTCAAAGGATCTACATTTTCTGTCATCAGAGTCTCTGGAGAAATGGAGAAAGAGATGAGTGCTGAAATGTATTCTGAGGGCTAAGGACTAAAAACTTTGTAACCCTGGAAAAAGACAGAAACCGATGTATTTAAGAAGTGAGCAAACCCTCAATAAGATAAATATAAATATATCCATGAAAGATCTAAAAAATCAAAGTTCTAAAAAAATCAAAGGCAAAGAAAAAGTCTTGAAAGCAGAGAGAAAGAAATGTTGTCTTACCTATAAGGGTTGCTGCTGCTACTCCTGCTAACTCTGTGCGACCCCACAGATGGCAGCCCACCAGGCTCCTCTGTCCCTGGGATTCTCCAGGCAAGAACACTGGAGTGGCTTACCATTTCCTTCTCCAACCTATAAGGGTTAAATGATTCAAAAGATAATGGATGCAAGTCTTTTTCAATTTTGGTTTCCTCAGGGTATATGCCTAGGAGTGGGATTGTTGGGTCATATGGTGGTTTTATTCCTAGGTTTTTAAGGAATCTCCACACTGTCTTTCACAGTGGCTGTATCAATTTACATTTCCCATCAACAGTGCAAGAGGGTTTTCTTTTCTCCACACCCTCTCCAGCATTTATTGTCTGTAGACTTTTTGATGATGGTCATTCTGATGGTGTGAGGTGATATCTCATTGTAGTTTTGATTTGCATTTCTCTAATAACGAACTCCGGGAGTTGGTGATGGACAGGGAAGCCAAGCGTGCTGCCATTCATGGGGTCGCAAAGAGTCAGACATGACTGAGTGACTGAACTGAACTGAATAACAAGCGATGTTGAACATCTTTTCATGAGTTTGTTAGCCATCTGTATGTCTTCTTTGGGGAAATGCCTGCTTAGGTCTTTTTCCCACTTTTTGATTGGTTGTTTGTTTTCTGGTATTGACTTGCATGAGCTCCTTGTATATTTTTGAAATTGAAGTACTATTCACAATAGCTAGGGCATGGAAGTAACTTAGATGTCTATAGACAGATGAATGGATAAAGAAGCTATGGTACATATACACAATGGAATCTTACTCAACCATAAAAAGGAATGCATTTGAGTCAGTTCTAATGAGGTGGATGAACCTACAGCTTATACAGAGTGAATTAAGTCAGAAAGATAAAGATAAATATTGTATACTAACATGTATATATGGGAATCTACAAAAATGGTACCAATAAATTTATTTGCAAGGCAGCAATGGAGAAATAGACATAGAGAACAGACATATGCATACAGGGCAGAGGGGAGGAGAGGGTGAGATGCATGGAGAGAGTAACATGGCAACTTACGTTACCATATGTAAAATGGATAGCCAATGGGAATTTGCTATATGACACAGGGAACTCAAACAGGGCTGTGTATCAACCTAGAGTTGGGGGATGGGATGGGAGATGGGAGGAAGGTTCAAGAGGGAGTGGACCTATGCATGCCTACGGCTGACTCATGTTGATGTTTGACAGAAAACAACAAAATTCTGTAAAGCAATTATGCTTCAGTTAAAAAATAAATAAACAAACTAAAAAAAGACAATTGATTTCTCATCAGGAACTTTGGAAGCCAGAAGGAAGTAGCACAACATTCTCAAGTATTAAAGGAGAAGAACTATCTCCCTAAACAAATAATCAGTGAAAAAATAACCTCTGAGGTTGTAATTTTTTAAAATATGTGGCCTCGATTGTATAACATTGTGATTATGGACCCAAGCAGCACAACTATTCTCTGCCAATCTTGTGTGCTCAGTAGCTCAGTCATTCCTGGCTCTTTGCAACCCCATGGACTGTACCCCCCACCCCCAAGTCTCTTCTGTCCACGTGATTCTCCAGGGAAGAATACTGGAGTGAGTTGTCGTTTCCTTCACTTTCAATCTTAAACATCACTAAATATCCTCAAGAGAGATGAAATTTTTATTCGATACAGCACAAACTTTCTCACAGATGAATCTTGTCTGCTGATGTCATGGCCTGCAGAGATCCCATCCACATATGCTGTGTGCAATCTCCTGTTCTGTACTCTCCATAATTGAATGATGCCCTCACCACTAGCCTTCCAATAAATATCACTCAGAATGACCTGGAAAATACCCTTTCTCCTCCAAGTATTCCTTTTCTAGCCATGGTCATTAATCAAACGAACTAACATAAAAATATTTATGCTAATCTGAAAAATTGCCAAAACCATGTAAATAAGATTTTCAAGTAGAATTGTTTCCTCCGGCTCTGCTAAATATATTAAGTAGTAGTTTATTAGCATAAATAAAAAGTAACATGTGCATATCTACATGAATAAACATGTTTATACACAATTCTGTTATCTAATGTTTACGGACTGTTCAATGGGCACTGCAACAGTTTTAAGGGCTCTCTATGTATTATATTGTTTTAAACCATAAAAAAGTGGGTAGTATTACTAGCCCCATTTGACAGAAGAGTAAAGTGAGGCTTAGGAAATTTAATGGCACGGCCAAATATCAGGGGACTTCCCTCATGGCTCAGATGGTAAAGAATCTATCTGCCATGCGGGAAATCTGGGTTTGATCCCTGGGTTGGGAAGACACCCAGGGAGAGGGCATGGCAACCCATTCCAGAATTCTTACCTGGAGAATCCTCATGGACAGAGGAGCCTGGCGGGCTACAGTCTATAGGGCTGCAAAGAGTCAGACACAACTGAGTGACTAAGCTCATAAATATCAGAACTGGAGAGGTCATGAATTTAATGAATCTGACTCAGAGTCCTTATTCCTGGTCATCATAGCAGTGTGTATTCTACCACATGTATATATGTCACCTGTATATATACACATGTGTGCACACGTATGTACGCTTGATTGCATAAATGCTATGGCAATGTGCCAGAGCCCTGTTATGAAGCTTTGAAATTAAATAAAACATCCAGCTATAAGCTGAGTTTATTTGTTTCCCTCTTGACCCATCTATTCATAAATCTGAATTCAAATGCATGACAAATTCTACCATTCTACTTTCACCAACAGTTATTAGCAATACCAATCACATTAAATTTCTACAGATCTCTTCATAATTTCTAAAAATAGCAAGATTTCAAATTTCAGTTTTCTACAGCAGTAACCTTACAAAATACCTGTAATTAGGACATTTTACATTAACTTAGGGGAGCATAAAGTGTAATTTTCAGGTCGTTCAGTTAGTTTGAAAAAAAGTCTGAGTTACTCTGAACACCAGCCCAAGGTATGACTACACATTAATGAGTGATTTAATAAGCAATTTAAAAAAATCAATCCTATTATTGTAAACCAGAGGTCGAAACCTGGCATGCTACAGGCCAGATTTTTGCCCTCAGATGTGTTTTGTTTGGCCCGTATAACTTTGGCCTGTCCACAGTTATAAATCTTTTAAAACAGTTGCCAACATTTGGAGATTGGGAACTATATAAACCCTGATTTTCTGGATTCTTTTAAAAAGTCTTAAGGTCTGGCAAACTGGGCATTTTTTCTCTCATAGCAACTCTAATTTGTAGGAGGGCGATCTCCTAGAACTGACTGAGATTTTGTCCTTTACTGCTGGAATTTTGTTTTATTTTTCTAACACTCCATCACTTTTATTCATCTACGCCACCTGTACAGTCTGTAGTAATCATCTGAGTCTTGGTATCCTGTTGAAGATTCTAACTACTATTTGAGTATGACTGTTCACCTCTCTGAATTTCATATTTCATATCCCTAATGGGATAGTAATAGGCAAAATTCTGAGATGTCATCCACCCTCAAATCCAAGATTCTCAGCCCCTGGTGTACACACAACTTTTCCTACTTGTTCAGATAAACCAAACAGTCTATTCACTACTCTAAGAGCTTCTGGGGAGGGATTTTACAGAAGTAGTTAAAGTCTCAAATCTGTTGACTTTAAAATAGGAACATTATTGAGGTGGGTCTGATCTAATCTTGGGGACCTCGTTCAAAGCAGAGAATTTTCTCTGGAAGGCTGCAAAAGAGGATGTCAGGGTTTATTGCACCCCAGTAAGGCCAAGCCAAGATCCTTGCAGTGAATGCCCTTCAGGTCCCATTGCAAGAAAACTACAGGAGCTCAGAGTGGCCCCAGGACAACAGCTAGAAGAAAACAAGGGGCCTTACCCCTGCAGCCATCAGGAAATGAATTAAGCCAAAACAGTGAACTTGGAAGTGACTCTTGAGCCAAGATGAGGACCAGAGTTGCAACTGATACGTGGATTTCAGCCCAGAGAGACCCTAAACAGACGACTCAGCAGTGCCTTTTCCAGACTTCCCACCCACCAAATCAGTGAGATAATACATTGTTATTGCTTTAGGTCTCTAGGTGTATGATAATTTTTAAAGCAGCAATAGAAAACCAATACAATATTCATTCTCCCAGCAATCCCATCGCAAAATCTTAACATTAACCTCTATTTCCAAGCTGTCGCCTAAGTGTATTGATTCTGTTTACCTCATTACATCACTGAGCTAGTATGAGCGCTTACTCCCTGCCCCTCACACCTGGAATTCAGTTTTGCTTTGCTGGAATTCAGTTTTGTTTGCCTGGTCTCCATACCTCTGGTTTTTTCTCCCACATAAATACATGATGTGAAGTTTTTCTATTTCAAACTTTCAGAAGCACTTTTCAAAATCTGTAGTGAATTCTCAGTGCTCATCTATAAATCATCATGATAAGTTCTAGAAAGTTCAGATTTCTCGATAAACCTTAAAATTGAATGCTTTCACACTTTTAGTAGCTATGTTAAAAAACAACAGAAGCACGTGACCATTTGAAAGACAGGTTTATGACCTAGTACACCCACCCAGCCACCCAGTCTTTGGTGGCTCGGATGGTAGAGAATCAGCCTGCTATGCAGGAGACCCAGGTTCAATCCCTGCATCCAGAAGATCCCCTGGAGAAGGAAATGGCAACCCACTCCGGTATTCTTGCCTGGAGAATCCCACAGGACAGAGGAGCCTGGCAAGCTACAGCCCATGGGGTCGCCAAGAGTCCAACACAACTGAGCGGCTAAGCACGCAGCACGTGCAACCACCCAATTGGGTCTCACCCTGTACACTTCTTTGTATGGAGGGTCTCATCAGTATGAGTTACATTACACTGATTTTCTTAAAAGCAAAGTTAGGGATAAAGGAAAACTTGGTATGGAAGTGATGCTTGACACAAAAGTGAAGATTGAATGATGTCATAGTAAAATATGAGTGAAAAATTCATTGTACTTTAAATGGAAAACAAAATAGTAATTTTTAAAAAAGAAGAAAAGACAGTGCGTGACCTAGCATAGTGTAAATTCACTCTGTATTTGGTGATTAACAATTTAGTTTAAGCCAAAGACAAAGAATTTAAAACAATACACAATAACCTTAATCTTTTTGATTGAATTTTAGTAGTTTTGTCCTTTTGTCATTTGTATCTAATTCATAAATTAATTTTGGGCTTATAGTAATTGTTTACCTGTAAGTTTTTATCTAACTTTATTGTTACATTGTATTTTAGTAATAAAGTACAAACAAAACACATTGAGAACCCAATAAAACCAACATCTCAATTTTTCAGACTTTCCTTGTTTGCAATGTTCTTGGCAGTCTTAGGGAGAAGGCAATGGCACCCCACTCCAGTACTCTTGCCTGGAAAATCCCATGGACAGAGGAGCCTGGTAGGCTGCAGTCCATGGGGTCGCTAATAGTCGGACATGACTGAGCGACTTCACTTCACTTTGGCAGTCTTAAAGAGGACTGGTCAGAGATTTCACAGAAACTATCTCAATTGGGATTTTGCTAAAATTTTTCTCATGATTAGACTGTGGTTATGTTGTTTTAGAAGGAAGATCACAGAAGTGAAGTGTCATTCTTACCACATCTTATTAAGGGTATAAATTATCAATATGACTTATCACCATCGATGGGTAACTTTGGTCATCTGACTAAAATTACGAATTAATTATGTAGCTCACCTCCTTGATGGTAAAATACGTATATAAATTCTTTGGATTTCTCTGCATAATTTTTTAATAAAAATTATGTTAATATAAAGAATCCTGTATTTCAGAACAACTGAAATTGACTACCTAAGGCTTGGTCTTCTTAGGAATTCATTTTTTATTTATATCTTTTTTTGTGATTCAATTAAACTACCAGGTTTGATAACTTAGCATCCAACACAGTATCTTAGTATCTTATAAAAGGTAGATGTTCAATGAAATTCTATTAAAATTAATAATGTATGACCACCTGAAATTTATTTATATAATGTATGTGTGTGTTATAAATAAACCTCAATCATTTTCCTAATGAAAAGGAGTCAGATTAAAAAATAGCATACACATCACGACTCCATTAGGATAGCATGACAGAAAGCAGAGCAGAGGTCAGCTAAACTGGGGTTAACTGGAGAACTTCGGGGTGATGGAAATGTTTTATAATTTGATTGTGGCCAGAATAGCATGGATATTTCCATTCATCCAGGAGCATCAATGTGTTTTAAAATGTAATCACTTAGTAAGTTAAATTATACATCAATAAAGTTGACTTTTAGAAAGTAAAATATAGACCTATTTTCTAAGTCAGATGACAGAGAAATATTTGAAACTGTGAAAAGAAATAAGATTAGGAAATGTTAAAGATGGGTCTGAGTTTAATCAATAAAGAGGAGTATATCAGTGACTGGTAGTTGGCCAGCAAAATTCATCTTCTCGTTTGCCATAATAATAGAGTTTAAAGAAGAAATATGGCTTTCTATCCAGAGTGTACATTTTCAGTCCTCCTCTGTGAGTCCTTTTACAGTCATGTAATTAAGTCTTCACCACATGGATCTGAAAAGAACTGACATGTATAGCGTTTGCCTTGCTTAACAGAAAATTGCTTGGATGGTCTTCACTAATTTCCTCTTCACCATCACTACAACACAGATGTGTCTATGCTGCTGCTGCATCGCTTCAGTCGTGTCCGACTCTGTGCGACCCCATAGACGGCAGCCAACCAGGCTTCCCCTCCCTGGGATTCTCCAGGCAAGAACACTGGAGTGGGTTGCCATTTCCTTCTCCAATGCATGAAAGTGAAAAGTGAAAGTGAAGTCGCTCAGTCATGTCCAACTCTAGCGACCCCATGAACTGCATGCAGCCTACCAGGCTCCTCCGTCCATGGGATTTTCTAAGCAAAAGTACTGGAGTGGGGTGCCATTGCCTTCTAGCTTTAATAACAGAGGTGAAGATATGAATCTAGATAATGGTGAAGTCAGACCATTAAAGAACTCAGAATCACTGAACGCTCGAGTGGAGCAGTCTACTGGCACATCACCCAGGGGAGGCACAGCACAGTGAATTAGCATTTTTCTTTTTTTTTTAAACACAGATAAATATTTTTAATTTTATTTCACTACTCTGCATATGCATGGTTACATTAAAATGTTCTAAAAGTTTTTTACAGGGGTATAGTTGATTTACAATCTATTAGTATCAGGTGTCAGAGAAGGCAATGGCACCCCACTTCAGTACTCTTGCCTGGAAAATCCCATGGACGGAGGAGCCTGGTGGGCTGCAGTCCATGGGGTCGCTAAGAGTTGGACACGACTGAGCGACTTCACTTTCACTTTTCACTTTCATGCATTGGAAAAGGAAACGGCAACCCACTCCAGTGTTCTTGCCTGGAGAATCCCAGGGATGGGGGAGCCTGGTGGGCTGCCGTCTATGGGGTCGCACAGAGTCAGACACGACTGAAGCGACTTAGCAGCAGTATCAGGTGTACAGCAAAGTGAAACATATATATATATGTCTGTGTGTGTGTGTGTATATATATATATACACAGATATATACACATATATATATACACAGATATTTCAAGTTTTAATTTTTTTAGATTCTTTTCCCATAAAGCCATTACACAGTATTTAGTAGACTTTCCAGTTGTGTATATGTATATGTCAATTACAATCTACCAAGAATCAAGATTGCCAGGACAACTATCAAGAACCTCAGATATGAAGATGACACCAACATTAGGCAGAAAGCAAAGAAGATCTAAAGAGCTTCTTGATGAAATTGAAAGAGGAGAGTGAAAAAGTTGGCCTAAAACTCAACATTCAGGAATCTAAGATCATGGCATCTGGTCCAATCACTTCATGGCAAATAGATGGGGAAACAATGGAAACAGTGACCGACTTTATTTTCTTGGGCTCCAAAATCACTGCAGATGGTGACTTCAGCCATGAAATTAAAAGACATTTGCTCCTTGGAAGAAAATCTATGACCAACCTAGACAGCATACATTACTTTGAGACAGCAGAGACATTACTTTGTTGACAAAGATTCATCTAGTCAAAGCTATGGTTTTTCCAGTAGTCATGTATGGATAGAAGAGTTGGATTATAAAGAAAGCGAGCGCCAAAGAATTGATACTTTTGAACTGTGGTGCTGGAGAAGACAAGACTCTTGAGAGTGTCTTGGACTTCAAGGAGATCCAACCAGTCCATCCTAAAGGAGATCAGGCCTGAGTGTTCATTGGAAGGACTGATGCTGAAGCTGAAACTCCAATACTTTGACCACCTGATGCAAAGAACTGACTCACTGGAAAAGACCCTAATGCTGGGATAGATTGAAGGCGGGAGGAGAAAGGGACGATGGAGGATGAGATGGTTGGATAGTGACACTGATTCAATGGATATGAGTTTGAGCAAGCTTCGGGAGTTGGTGATGGACAGGGAAGCCTGACATGCTGTAGTTCACAGGGTCGCAAATGTTAGACACAACTGAGCAACTGAACTGTACTGAATTTATCCCTCAGGCCCTTTAATGCCTGGTAGCCATAAGTTTGCTTTCTACATCTGTAACTCTACTTCTATTATGTAGGTAAGTTCATTGACACCACTTTTTAGATTCCACATATAAGCAATTATCATCTGATATTTGTCTTTCTCTGTGACTTAACTTAATTCAGTATGATAATCTCACATACATCCATGTTACTGCAAATGGCACATGAAAAGATGCTCAACATAACTAATTATTAGAGAAATGCAAATGAAAACTACAATGAGGTATCACCTCAGTTCACTTCAGTTCAGTTGCTCAGTCATAACTGTTTGCAACCCCATGGACTGCAGCACTCCAGGCCTCCCTGTCCTTCACCAACTCCTGGAGTTTACTCAAACTCATGTCCATTGAGTCAGTGATGCCATCCAATCATCTCATCCTCTGTCGTCCCCTTCTCCTCCTGCCCTCAATCTTTCCCAGCATCAGAGTCTTTTCAAATGAGTCAGCTCTTCACATCAGGTGGCCAAAGTATTGGAGTTTCAGCTTCAGCATCAGTCCTTCCAATGAACACTCAGGACTGACTTCCTTTAGGATGGACTGGTTGGATCTCCTTGGAGTCCATGGGACTCTCAAGAGTCTTCTCCAACACCACAGTTCAAAAGCATCATTTCTTCATCATTCAGCTTTCTTTATAGTCCAACTCTCACATCTATACATGACCACTGGGAAAACCATAGCCTGACTAGATGGACCTTTGTTGGCAAAGGAATGTCTCTGCTTTTTAAAATTATGTCTAGGTTGGTGATAGCTTTTCTTCCAAGAAGCAAGCATCTTTTAATTTCATGGCTGAAGTCACCATCCACAGTGATTTTGGAGCCCAAGAAAATAAAGCTGGTCACTGTTTCCATTGTTTCCCCACCTATTTGGCATGAAGTGATGGGACCAGATGCCATGACCTTAGTTTTCTGAATGTTGAGTTTTAAGCCAACTTTTTCACTCTCCTCTTTCACTTTCATCAAGAGGCTCTTCAGTTCTTCTTCGCTTTCTGCCATAAGGTGGCATCACCTGCATATCTGAGGTTATTGATATTTTCCCAGCCATCTTGCTTCCAGCCTGTGTGTCATCCGCCCAGCGTTTTTCATGATGTACTCTGCACATACGTCAAACAAGCAGGGTGATAATATATAGTCTTGACGTACTCCTTTCCCAATTTGGAACCAGTCTGATGTTCCATGTCCAGTTCTAACTGTTGCTTCCTGACCTGCACACAGATTTCTCAAGAAGCAGGTCAGGTGGTCTGGTATTCCATCTCTTTAAGAATTTTCCACATTTTGTTTATGAGGTATCTCCTCACATCAGATAAAATGGCCATCATCAAAAATTTAGAAATAATAAATGCTGGAGAGGCTGCAGAGGAAAGGGAACCCTCCTACAATGTTGAGTTACCAAATAGAGCTGCCATATGACCCAGCAATCCCACTTCTGGGCATTTATCCAGAGAAAACCACAATTGGAAAAGACAAATGCATCCCAATGTTCAGAGCAGCATTATTTATAATAGCCAGGACTTGGAAGCAACCTAAACATCATTAACATTCTTCTTTAAACCACCATGGCTTTGTGTCATACAAGAGTTTAGACTTTGCTCCAACTGCAACCAGAACACCCAAAGCACTCCCTGTGTGGGTGTAAAGTATGAATAAGGAAGAGAGGTAGATATGGAGGAGGTAGGCAGACAGGACTCGCCTCATTAGGAAAAGGGATTGGGATAAAGGAAAGAAATAGTAGGTTAACGGGATGACCAGATTGTTGACAAACTTAAAAATTAAATAGCTCCACTGGGATTTAGAGGAGAAGGTGATGGCACCCCACTCCAGTACTCTTGCCTGGAAAATCCCATGGATGGAGGAGCCTGGTGGGCTACAGTCCATGGGGTTGCTAAGAGTCAGACATGACTGAGCGACTTCCTTTCACTTTTCACTTTCATGCATTGGAGAAGGAAATGGCAACCCACTCCAGTGTTCTTGCCTGGAAAATCCCAGGGATGGGGGAGCCTGGTGGGCTGCCGTCTATGGGGTAGCACAGAGTCGGACATGACTGAAGCAACTTAGCAGCAGCAGAAGCAGCATTGGGATTTAGAAATATTACAGAAGAAATGAATGATCTTTAACATTGCAGGAATATGTGGAAAGCATTTCTTCAGGAAGATCAATGTGATGTATACAACTAGTTGGAGAAAGAAAAATATTCTAGAAAAATGAAACTATAGAAATCTTTAGAAATTAAGTGATAGGTACCAGGGCCAAGGAAGAGGCCAAAAGAAAAGAAGAAATAAAAAAGCCCAATTTCCTTATTAAAGAAAGTTTCAATATTAAAGAGAGACCTGAAGGACTGAGTTGATAGATTCTATAAAGGCATAAGGTGTGACTCTATCCATGGAATTCTCCAAGCAAGAATACTGGAATGGGTTGCCATTCCCTTCTTTAGGGGATCTTCCTGACTCAGGGTTCAAACTCAGGTCCCCTGCATTGAAGGCAGATTCTTTACCATCTTAACTACCAGGGAAGCCCCCGAAGATAACTAAGGTACAAAAACTCATACAATGTTGGTAATTGTTTGGAGAAAGAAACACATTGTCTTTGTATAATGAATGTCAATTCTATTTTCACAAGAGCTAAATTCCGCTCAACTTTCCAATTAATTTTAGTAACCTAATCTTTTTAAATGGTTTGCCTGCATGAATTACAGTCTGATTTTGTATCTGAATTATATTGGTTTTCTTTGGAGTTTAAATTAAATCATATTTGTTTGCTCGTTGCTCTCCTTTTCAAGGAAGCATAGAAGTGTATCAAGCAGTGTACGGTGGGGGGATGACTTCAAGGAAGACATCTCTGCTGAATCAAATAATAAACAGACAGTTGCCATGTATATGGAAGCAAAGGGCTTTCCTGTTGCTCTGAAGAGCTTGTAAAGAGGTGAGGTTTTACAAAAAAAAAATTAAGGGATGGCAAATATCCCAAATGGTCCATATATGAATTGAGTATCTTAGGGAAATGAAACTGGAAAATATTCCTTCTCTTCCAATCTTAGTTCTGACACTCTATGTCAAGTTCATATCCAATGCCAGTTTGATAGGAGGCTTCTCTATTCTCTTTCTCCAATCTACCCCTCACATTTCCAATCCTATGATGTCCTACAATATGTGTTGGAATGAGGCCTCCAGAGCTCTGAGAGACCCCTACTGCCTGAAGAGTATAGTTCAACCTCCTTGTAAGACTGTCAGGCTTTCTAAGATCTGACTCCAAGTTGTCTCTCATCACCTGCTGACTCACACCAAAGTTACACTCTCCTTCTAGAATAGTCTGCTATTTCCTTTCTTTGTTCTTTCTTAGTCTGCTCATCCTTTATCCTTACCTCTCCAACAATCTTTTCATCTCTAAAGGTTCAGATAAAATAACATTTCTTTCTAGATCTTCTTATGCTATATTTAATTTTGTTATGTGATATATCACCTTTTCAATTATTATATTTAGTTGGCCATGGCATTTTTCTGTGAAAAACTAAGTTATAGTACTCAAATCTGAAACTGCAAAATTTTTATTTTTGTTTATCCATATGCTCCCTCCCAAACTCTTAAATGAAGCACAAAAAAATCTTAGCACTAAGAGAATAAAACACATGTACTTATACAAATAAGTTGACATAAGTGTTTCACTTTCCTAACCATCTGACCAGAAATTTAAAAGAAAAAACTTATATGTATTTTTCAACTGACATTTCTTTTTAATTTACTCATTACAGGCTTCCCAGGTGACTCAGTGGTAAAGAATCCACTTGTAGTTCAGGAGACTCAGGAGCAGTTGATCCCTGGGTTGGGAAGATCCCCTGGAGGAGGGCATGGCAACCCACCCCAGCAATCTTACCTGGAGAACCTGAGGGACAGTGGAGCCTGGTGGGCTATAGTCCATAGGGTCACAAAGAGTCAGACATGACTGAAGCAACTGAATACGCATGCATGCACTCAATAGACACAGAAATTTTCTGACAATTCCAAATATCAACTTGTAGGTGATGATGATTTTAAACAGATGAAAGTGAAGTGAAAGTCACTCAGTCGTGTCTGCCTCTTTGTGACCCCATGGACTACACAGTCCATGGAATTCTGCAAGCCAGTATACTGGAGTGGGTAGCCTATCCCTTCTCCAGCAGATCTTCCCAACCCAGTAGTTGAACTGGGGTCTCCTGTATTGTTGCAGGCAGATTCTTCACCAGTTGAGCTAACAGGGAAGCCCTTAAATAGAGGATCCTCCTACTATTGTCTTGCCTGGCATATCCATGGGCTTCCCGGGTGGCACTAGTGTTAAAGAACCCATCTGCCAATTCAAGAGACATAAGAGATGTGGCATATTCATAATTTAGAGAATGCTAGTTGTCATTCTAAGGATAGAATAAAAACTGAAAGTAATATTGACTACAATAACAATGAAAATTTTTGTTTAGAATTTGTCTGAGAAGTGACAGAAAACCCAAACTAATTTCATTTAAGCAAAACAAAACAAAAAAATTTAAAAAGCATTTTATAAAAAAATATATTGTGGGACTTCCCTGGTGGTTCGGTGGTTGAGAATTTGCCTCACAATGCATGGGACTCAGGTTCAATCCCTGGTTGGACAACTAAGATCCCACATGCTGCAGAGCATATAAGCCACAACTACTGAGCCTGTGCAATGAAGGGACAGGGAGCCCTCCACCACATTTAAAGACCCCCTGTGCTCCAGCTAAGACCTGATGCAGCCAAATAAACACATGAGTATCTGTTTTAAAAAGGCAACAAAAAATTAAATAAGCAAACTACACATTAATATGAAATAAATTATATCCATAATACAAAAGAAGTCTTACAACTTAAGAAGAAGGCATACAACACATTAAAAAACAAACAAAGTATTTCCATGGATATTTAACAAAAGAAGATATGAATAAACACACTGAAAATGCTAAACATTATTAGTCGTAGGAAAATGCTAATTAAGACTCTTCACCTGTATTAAAATGTCCAACATTAAAAACAATGATAATTCAAAGCATTGGTCAGGATCTGGAACACTGGGAATGTGCATACACTGCTGATAAGGTATAAAACGGTATTACTGATTAAAGATTTTGAAAGTTCCGTATACAGCTAAACATGCAGTAACCCTATTACCCAACAATTAAACTTCAGGCACTTATCCAAGGGACAGGAAAACATATGCACAAAAACTCAAAACCATTTTGTTGTTGTTCAGTCCTTCAGTCATGTCCAACTCTTTGTGACCCCATGGACTGAAGCACCCAAGGCTTTCCTGTCCTTCACCATTTCCTGGAGGTTTCTGAAACTCATGTCCATCAAATTGGTGATACCATACAACTATCTCATCTTCTGTCATCCCCTTCTCCTCCTGTCTTCAATCTTTCCCAGCATCAGGGTCTTTTCTAATGAGTCAGTTCTTCTCATCAGGTGGACAAAGTATTGGAGCTTCAGCTTCAGCATCAGTTCTTCCAAAGAGCATTCAGGATTGATTTCCTTTAGAATTGCCTGGTTTGATCTCCATGGAGCCCAAGGAATTCTCAAGAGTCTTCTCCAACACTACAGTTCGAAAACAGCAATTCTTCAGCGCTCAGCTTTCTTTATGGTCCAACTCTCACATCCATACATGACTGTTGAGGTCCTTTAATGTACCGGAACCTCGTGGTCCAGAGTTGATGATAAGAAAGTAAAAGAGAGAGAGAAAGAGGCTGATATTCCTTGGTTTACGCAGAAAACCAATAAAGCCTTTGACACAAGGCTTGCACTGCTACACATAGGCACCAGGCGCCCTCTCGAGGGAGTGAAGGCACAGTGTGCCTTCACAAGAGGGTCTTAGAAGCCTGGGCAAGAAAGTGAGCTCAGTGAGCTTCTGCACTCCAAAGAATTAGCCTGAGAGACAGAGAAAGACAGACACGGGGACCAAACCTCTGATGGAGCAAAGGTGTTTATTTCAACATAGTATGGGTATTTATACTGTCTTACAAGGTAACTATTTTCAGCAAAGATAAAAATCAAAAGTCCAGACTTACAAATTATCATAAAGCAATCTATATCAAAGAGAGAGGGTTGTAAATAATCACTTTTACCATGTGGTTCATAAAAAGGAAGAGGGTTGTAAATAGTTACTTATCACCATATGGAAAAACTAAGGAAGGAAATGCATGCATTCTTCAGCCCCCAGGAGCAGTTTGCTACTCCACTATACTCCTGAATATAAGGGGCAGAGGATTCATGACAGATCCAAAACAGCACACAGGAAGCCTCCTGTTAAATGCTTCCTGACACATGACCATTGGAAAAACCATAACATTGACTAGATGGACTTTTGTTGGCAAAGTAATGTCTTTGCTTTTTAATATGCTGTCTAGGTTGGTCATAGCTTTTCTTCCAAGGAGCAAGTATCTTTTAATCTCATGGCTGCAGTCACCATCTGCAGTGATTTTGGAACCCAAGAAAATAAAGTCGGTCACTGTTTCCATTGTTTCCCCATCTATTTGCTGTGAAATGATGGGACCAGATGCCATGATCTTAGTGTTTTGAATGTTTGAGTTTTAAGCCAGCTTTTTCACTCTGCTCTTTCACTTTCATCAAGACGCTTTTAGTTCTTCTTCACTTTCTGCCATAAGGGTGGTGTCATCTGCATATCTGAGGTTTTTGATATTTCTCCCAGTAAAATAGATTTCAGTTTGTGCTTCATCCAGCCCAGAATTTCTCATGATGTACTCTGCATATAAGTTAAATAAGCAAAGTGACAATATACTGCCTTGACGTACTCCTTTCCTGATTTGGAACCAGTCCATTGTTCCATGTCCACTTCTAACTGTTGCTTCTTGACCTGCATAGAGGTTTCTCAGGAGGCAAGTAAGGTGGTTTGGTATGCCCATCACTTTCAGAATTTTCCAGTTTGTTGTGATCCACACAAAGGTTTTAGCATGGTCAGTAAAGCAGAAGTAAATGTCCTGCAATTCTCTTGCTTCTTCTATGATTCAACAGGTATTGGCAATTTGATCTCTGGTTCTTTTGCCTTTTCTACATCCAGCTGAAACATCTGAAGTTCTTGGTTCATGTACTGTTGAAGCCTAGCTTGGAGAATTTTGAGCATTACTTTGCTAGCGAGTGAAATAAGTGCAATTGTGTGGTAGTTTGAGAATTCTTTGGCATTACCTTTCTTTGGGACTGAAATGAAAACTGACATTTTCCAGTCCTGTGGCCAGTGCTGAGTTTTCCAAATTTGCTGGCATACTGAGTGTAGCACTTTAACAGCAACATCTTTTAGGATTTGAAATAGTTCAGCTGGAATTCCATCATCTCCACTAGCTTTGCTCGTAGTGATACTTCCTAAGGCCCACTTGACTTCACACTCCAAGATGTCTGGTTCTAGATGAGTAATCACAATGTTTATCTGGGTCATTACGATCTCTTCTGTATAGTTCTGTATATTCTTGCCACTTCTTCTTAATATCTTCTCCTTCTGTTAGATCCATACCATTTCTGTCCTTTACTGTGCCCATCTTTGTATGAAATTTTCACTTGGTATGTCTAATTTTCTTGAAGAGATCTCTAGTCTTTCCCATTCTATTGTTTTTTTCTATTTCTTCGCATTGATCACTGAGGAAGACTTTCTTATCTCTCCTTGCTATTCTTTGGAACTCTGCATTCAAATGGGTATATCTTTCCCTTTCTGTTTACCTTTCACTTCTCTTCTTTTCTCAGCTATTTGTAGGTCTTCCTCAGGCAACCATATTACCATTTTGCATTTCTTTTTCTTGGGGATGGTTTTGATCACCACTTCCTAACTATGTCATGAACCTCCATCTACAGTTCTTCAGGCACTCCTGTCTATCAGATCTAACCCCTTGAATCTATTTGTCACTCCCACTGTGTAATTGTAAGGGATTAGATTTAGGGGATTAGATTTAGGTCATGCCTGGATGGCATAGTGGTTTTCCGTACTTTCTTCAATTTAAGTCTGAATTTGGCAATAAGGAGTTCATGATCTGAGCCACAGTCAGCCCTCGGTCTTGTTTTTGCTGACTATATAGAACTTCTCCATCTTTAACTGCATATAATCACTCTGATTTCAGTATTGACCATCTCGTAATGTCCACGTGTAGAGTCTTTTCTTGTGTTATTGGAAGAGCATGTTTGCTATGACCAGTGTATTCTCTTGGCAAACCTCTGTTAGCCTTTGCCTATTTCATTTTTTTAATTAGCTAATTTATTTTAATTGGGGGATAATTACTTTACAATATTGTGATGGTTCTGCCATACTTTGACATGAATCAGTCAAGGGGGAACATGTGTCTCTCATTCTTAAATCCCCTGATACTTCCCTCCCCACCCTGCTTCATTCTTTACACCAAAGCCAAACTTGCTTGTTACTCCAGGTATCTCTTGACTTCCTACTTTTGCATTCCAGTCCCCTACCATGAGAAGGACATCTTTTTTTTGGTGTTACTTCTAGAAGGTCTTGTAGGTCTTCATAGAATCACCCAACTTCAGCTTCCTCGGCATTAGTGGTTGGGGCCTAGACTTGGATTACTGTGATATTGAATGGTTTGCTTTGGAGACAACCAGAGATCATTCTGTCATTTTTGAGATTGCACCCAAGTACTGCACTTCAGACTCTTTTGTTGACTATGAAGGCTACTGCATTTCTTCCAGGGGTAGAAGACACAATGGTCATTTGCATTTAAATCCACCCATTCTGATCCATTTTAGTTCTCTGATTCCTAAAATGTCAATGTCCACTCTTGCCATCTCCTGTTTGACCACTTCCAATTTACCTTGATTCATGAACCTAACATTCCAGGTACCCATGCCATATTGTTCTTTACAGCATCGGACTTTATTTCACCACCAGACACATTCACAACTAGGCATTATTTCCACCTGGGCTCTGCTCTTCATTCCTTCTGAAGCTATTTCTGTGCTTTTCTCCAATAGTATATTGAGCACCTACTAACCTGGGAGTTTATCCTTCAGTGTCATCTCTTTTTGCCTTTTCATACTGTTCAAAACTACTGTTTCAAAACTACCCTCAATAGTAGTAATAGTAAAAATCTTGCATCAACACAAATGTTGACTAACAGGAAAGTAGATCAATAAATGTTGGTGTATTCTCTCAAAGCATTTATAGTTGGTAAGAAAAGTGGAATAAATGTTATGAATAAATCTCAAAAATGTAATTCTGTACAAAAGAAGCCAAACTAAAGAGTACATACTTTATAATTTCACGTATGTGAAGTACACAGTTTATGATTTCATTTACATGACAGAAAAGGCAAAATCAGATGTTACAACAGTAGTTACCTATGAGATATGGAAATTGAATGAAAGAGATATAAGGGAACACTGGAAAGATCATACATCTTTATCAGGACGATTCTTAAATGGTTGTTTGAACGTGATGTGAAAGTCACTAAGTCATGTCCAACTGTTTGCGACCCCATGAACTATAGCCCACCAGGCTCCTCTGTCCACGGAATTCTCCAGGCCAGAATACTGGAGTGGGTAGCCATTCCCTTCTCCAGGGGATCTTCCCAACCTAGGAATCAAACCCAGGTTTCCCGCATTGCAGGAGGATTCTTTACCGTCTGAGCCACCAGGGAAGACCAAGTGGTATTTATATTTGTCCAAATTTTCAAGACTTAAATTTTTATCTTTATAAAAAAAATACCATCATCCTTTTTTCCCAATTCACCATTGATGAGTGGAGAGAGATGTCATTATGTTTGCAAGAGGTAAGGAGCTGTTAAGCTAGAGTGTTAGATTGTTTATCCAGATAACTATTGTAATCACCTAAGGGAAAGATAGAATACAGGATGGAGAGGAAAAATATACTAGAATGTGAAAAGAATTAACTCATCTCTGTTTAGATAGTGAGTGATGAGGTCTGGGGACTCCACCACCCTCCATATCTGACATAAGTAGTAACATCAGCCAAACTCATAACAGCTAACACTTACATGATATTACTATGGGCCAGATGTGCCTCTCAGAACTTTAAATATATTAACTCATTTATAGGAGTACTCAGCTATGTCTGGCAAAATAAAAATCCATCCTATTTAAAAGTATCCAAATGCATTATAGAAGCTAGTTATGCAATTTACAAGTACAGGCGTTGATCTCATTGTGAGACATGCATACCTAATACATTGCAGTACTAATATATCATAATGGATGAGGCAATATATTGTTTTTTTATATTCAAAACTGAGAACACAACTGTATTAAAAGAATGACTGAAAACACTAAGTGGCAACCGACAGTCATTTCTTTAGTCATTAATCTATAGCAGGCTGTTTGTTCATCACTGATGTTCCTACAGTGCCCGTCATTCTATGAAAACTTTAATCCACTACTAGGGCTTGGACTTTCCTTTCAAGGGTTCTTAGTTATGTCACATACTCCTGGAAATGCATCAACACACATTGTCTTATGAATGTGATTTCAATAGACAGTTTTTGACATAAATGTTGCTATGGTAAATTTCAAAAGTTAGCTTTGCCATCAAGGCCTTTTTCTTAAGAGCCTTCATCCAGGAAATAATCTGGGCACACATAGGATCTGGTTTGATGAAAATGTGTCCCTTAGCCCTTAGTACCTTGTGAAAAAACTTCTAAATATGACTGCCTTGTTCAACTTTGAATTTTTAGAATGCCATATGTGTGTATGTCTGTGCTCAGTCATGTCTGACTCTTTGTGACCCCATGGACTGCAGCCCCCCAGGCTCCTCTGTCCATGGAATTTTCCAGGCAAGAATACCGGAATGGATTGCCATTTCCTCTGCCAAGGGATCTTCCCCACCCATAAGGAAACTAAATGTCAAAAGTTTTATTTCTCATAAGCTATCAAGTACATAGTTTATTATTTAATTTAATACCCAGTAATACCCATTTCATATGATATCCATTCCTGACTAATTCTGGAAAAACTGATCAATTAAAAAAAAAAAAAAGCCACATTGGTTTGACTGAGCCAGTATAGGATTCTGTACACTTATCAAAGGGATGATTTAAATAGTTGACAAATTGCTCCAGTGTATCTCAGAGATATTTGGCCATGGCTCCAACATTTGGCTCTGGCTTTCACTTTTGTATGGACTGTTCTCAGCATTTTCAGTGTTTAAAAGACCAGAGCTCTATGTGTTGATGTATCTTTATTAGTCTTATATTATACTTTTTCTCATGAGCATGTGCTGAAAATCTTGTATAGAGGTTAAGTATAAATTCCAATATCCGTCCCTTGGTTTACTTCCAGTATTTAGGTAATATCAAGCTGACCTTCATAAACTGTAGAAACTTTAAGCAATATGAAGGATGGTAGTTTTAAAACATGTAACTCATCTTTGGGTTCCTGTCAAACAAACAAACCAAAAAAAAAACCAAACAAACAAATAAGCAAAACATCAAACACTTGTCTGTTAGAGAAGGAAAATCAAATGTCCGAAAGTAGCCTGAAGAGATCATAATGAAGAATTTAGAAAGAGGAATGGCTTTAGATAGTTTTTACAGCAGATCTGTGAGCAAACAGAGTCGAAAAGTCAAGCACTTGAGTGAACAGTTCAACAAAGGATTCCTTCCTGGCTGCTATCCGAGGCTGTGGTCAGGCACCTCTGCCACAGAGCCAGCTGGGCGAAAGAATGACTTAGCACTGCATACAAATCGATGGCACTGCCTGTATGCGTGCCCAGTGGGCGGCTGGCAGCCAGGGACAGAATGCCAATCACCAGTGCCACTTCTTCATTTACATCGAATTGGGATGCAGATGGTGGCTGAAAACCTGAAAAGTGAATTTATTGTTGCAAGAAAGTCAATATTTCACAATAACTCCAGGCAGGGATTTAAAAGGCCATTTTGCGTACCCCATTTACTTCTTCACACACGTGTATATTGCTATTCATCGCCGCCAATACCTAGGAGCAGAGTGGTTCCAGGAGGCTACTTCATTTGAAACTGAGTCTTTACAAAGTAACAACCTACCTTTCATCAGAAAAACTAAGTGATTAGAAGAAAGTTCTCTGAATTTCAAGGCAGGCTATTTACTTCTCTTGCCCACCCCCTCCCCCCAGCCATTTTAATCTTTTTTTCTGAAAGGATGTTTCATTTTTAATAAAATCTGTCACCTAGTCAAAATTGTCACATTTATCCTTCCTACAGATGACTTGCGAACATGATGCTGTGAGAACAGACACAGATAACAGAATGTAAACTTGACTTTTTAAAAATGATATGTTTTGATGGAAGGAAGAATATATTTATCGATCTATCTCAAATAAAGCCTGGGTCCTTTTCTGAACTAGTGTCTTCTTGCCTGTTTATAAATAGAAGTATAACTTTATTTACGGTTTTTGAAGCATGCCTTTTAGATGAATTTACCATAAATAAAAGAGACTAAGATGTATCCCAGGTGGCACAGTGGTAAAGAATCCACCTGCCAATGCAGGAGACCCAGGTTTGATCCCTTGGTCAGGAAGATCTTCTGGAGAAAGAAATGTCAAGCCACTCCAGTATTCTTGCCTGGAAAGTTCCATGGACAGAGGAGCCTGGCAGGCTATAGTCCACAGGGGTCACAAAGACTCATACACGATGGAGTACACACCCATGCTGAAGATATTGTATATAAATTTATGTCCTTTATGGCACACACACAAAATTAATTTTAAAATAGCTATTAAATTACTAGGACAAATAAGGAAATGAATCCATCTGATGCAGCTGATAGTCTTGTAAACTCCTTCTTCCCTTTTCTCCATTTTCCTTTGCAGAATATAAAAAGGATCAGAATATACCTGTTTGCTAACTTAAGTTTCACACTGTATGCTGGTGTCAAAAAGTAGCTTCTCTCTCCATTTATTTTTTCATTATTAAAAAAGCCAACTTTGTGGAAACGTACTGTCAGCTCTGAGGTTAAAACTCTAAAGAAGATGTTATCAGGGAGAAAAAACACAGGGTCCCTCTAGACTATTTTCTAGCCTCTTCAGTCACTAAAAGCACATAACCAGGCACCCCGCCTGCCCGCATGTGTGCACTTCGCGTCGACTGGAATGGTGAAGTTTGCGAAACGGAAGAGTGAAGTTACAGCCTGTGAGCCGCCACTACCGAGCGTGCGTGCTGCAGCCCCTGAAGCCTCCACGCCTAGACCCTGTGTTCTGCAACCGAGAAGCGACCCACTGCAATCAGAAGCCTGTGCACCGCAAATAACCGTAGCTCTGGCTCACCACAGCCAGAGGAATCCCTCGTGCAGCAGTGCAGACCCAGTACCACCAAAAATAAACAAGAGCTGCTACTGATATGACGGGGCCAAAGAGAAACTCCCATAATTATACTTAACTATTGAAGGGAATGCCAGTCTATTTCGGAGAAGGCAGTGGCACCCCACTCCAGTACTCTTGCCTGGAAAATCCCGTGGATGGAGGAGCCTGGTAGACTGCAGTCCATGGGGTCGCTAAGAGTAGGACACGACTGAGCGACTTCACTTTCCCTTTTCACTTTCACGCATTGGAGAAGGAAATGGCAACCCACTCCAGTGTTCTTGCCTGGAGAATCCCAGGGACGGGGGAGCCTGGTGGGCTGCCGTCTGTGGGGTCGCACAGAGTCGGACACGACTGAAGCGACTTAACAGCAGCAGCAGCGTGCTTATTTGAATCATTGCCTTTGCTACTCGTAACTTGGTGTTCTAATTACAAATAAGATCTGTTTGAGTGGATTCAATGTGCAAAGGGGTTTCTTTGAAGGCAGAGAAGGAATGACTTGTGAGATTTGCTCTCTTGGCACCACTGAATAATCTGGTCGCATTTGGAAGCTCTTCCCCTAGTGTCTGCCCCACCGCTATCTTGCCGCAATTAAGTGGACCAGAGGTGAGACCATCACTGAGGTCATCACTGAATGCGGCTTTTGGATACAAATCAGTTCAGCCTAAAATCGCCTGAGCACAAATGGCAAAAGTCAGATGGAAAACTAATTTGAAGAATCCCTTTAAATCTTGTTGCTGAAACTATGCGGGCTCCTTTAGGATAAAATTGCTGGAGCTTCAGGAAATATGAGTGTCAGTCGTGATATTGGTTGAACAAAATGAAGAATAGCAGGAGCCTTAGAAAGGGAGGAAGTGGAAGAGAAGACACTCGGAGAGCAAATCGCACCAGGAGCTTTTAAGACAATCAAAGGTTATAAAATAGTGGGGCATATTAGATAAATCCAAATGCATTTTCATCCATCATCCCTCTGAGAAATGGAGCACGCGTAAACAAGAGGACAAATCGGCACTTGTAGAAGCAAACTTTCCAATCTCTCTGCTGCACTCATCTCAAATAGTGTTTGGATGCCTCTCAATCAGCGTGGTGCTTGTAGCAAAAATGCTAAATGGCAAGCATCTACAGGGCCAGGAGTAGAAGGATAAATGCATCCTTTTGAAACATCTAAAAGAGAGAATTCTAATTTACAAGCCACCATTTGTATGGCAGAATGAAAATAAGAAAAGTACAGATTTCACCAAGAACAAACTCCTGATATATGCCCCAACAGTATAAGACCCAAAGACGTTAGACTGAGTGAGAGGAGATGAAAAAGTCCATACTGTACGGTTTTACTATGTGATGATATGAAGTTCTAGAATATGCTAAGCTAATTAATAGTACTAGGAATCAAATCAATATTTGTACTACTTTATAAGTTGGGAGAGTGATGGGTTACAAGGAATTTGTCAAAACTCCTTGGGACATTTAATTAGATCTGTGCATTTCACTCTATATAAAGTATGCCTTCATTAAATTATGCATTTTAATGAAGGGAAAAGTTACAACACAGTTGAAAAAAAATATTAGGCCCCAGGGACAAAATCACTTTCACAAAATATAAAAAATGGCAATTTATTCAATAAATATTTACTGGATGCTTTTTAAGTGATAGAAATCGTTTGGGGCATTTATAATACATCAGTACACCAATTAGAAAATGATCAATGCCTACATTTCAGCAATCAAGAGAAAAATAACAAAAAGAGAGAAAAAATAATAGGAGTAACTTTATAGTATAGGAGTAGTAGTTGTTGTTTAGTCATTAAGTCTTGTCTAACTCTTTTGCGACCCCATGGACTGTAGCCTGCCAGGCTCCTCTGCCCATGGGTTTCCCACACAAGAATACTGGAGTGGGAAAAAAGTGCCATTTTCTTCTTCAGTGGATCTCCCTGACCCAAGGATTGAACCTGTGTCTCCTGCATTGGCAGGCGGATTCTCTACCACTGAGCCACTAGGGAAACCCATATAGTATAGTACCAGAAGATAATAAATGCTATGGAAAAGTAAGAAGGTACAGGAAGGTGAAAAGGATCAGGAGTGCTGGTAAGGGAAGCAGAGACTGGGTTTAAATTTTAAATAAAGGGCTGGGACAGGTATCACTGAGATGAACTGCTCATGAACTAAGACTTGCAGTGGGGGAGGTGGCTTCCCATGTGGGTGCTGCTGCTAAGTCGCTTCAGTCGTGTCCGACTCTGTGCGACCCCACAGGCGGCAGCCCACCAGGCTCCCCCGTCCCTGGGATTCTCCAGGCAAGAACACTGGAGTGGGTTGCCATTTCCTTCTCCAATTCATGAAAGTGAAAAGTGAAAGTGAAGTCGCTCAGTCGTGTCTGACTCTTCGTGACCCCATGGACTGCAGCCCACCAGGCTCCTCCATCCATGGGATTTTCCAGGCAAGAGTTCTGGAGTGGGGTGCCATTGCCTTCTCCGCATGTGGATGCTACAGGGAGCAAATACGGCCAGTATAAAGGCACAAGGTGGGAATGTGCACCAGCTGTCTGAGGAATGCCTGGGAAACGAGTGTAAGCGGTGGGGACCAATTCAGGTGGAGACAACCAAGGGGCGAAGTCAGAGAGGCCACGCACGGCCAAGTGTGTGGGTGCCTTGGAGGCTCAACATAAGAATTTTGGCTGGAAGGAGATGGGGAAACATGAAGTTAAAAAATATATATAATGCACTGGCAATTTGTCAGTGAATCTTGGGTGATGGGACATAGAAGAAAAAGAAACCTGTTGTTAGCAGGAGATGGTGACAAGTGTATGTACTGGCTGATCAGAAGAATACAAAATTTACAACTTAGGAACAAATTTTAAATTAATAATAAAATTAAATCAAATTTCACAAAGTATTATCTCTTACTATGAATTTCATGATGTATCAAAACATTGCATGTTGTTCTCAACCAACACTTCATATTTTGTTAACTGAATAGCTTTCTAGTAGGTGGTATTACTAAATATACAGTTAATGGCTATATATATATATAAACGTATGGTTTTATATATATATGTAAATATACAGTTAATAGATAACTTCAATTTAATAAATATCATTTCTTAAGTAAAGAGTTCAAGAAAGTAAAGAAGTGATGCATATTATGAATTTTTGCCATGCTTTATCACTGGATAAAACTGTTTGTTCTTAAGTTGTGATAGCTAACATCAATTTTATTTTTGATGTATTGTGACGTGTTATATTCCTAATCTATCTTGTCAATATTTATTATATTTTTGTATAGTTATTTACACCCTGAGGCTATGTAGAGAAGAATCTGTGGATTTATTTATTAAACAATAAATATTCTTGTTTAATAAACATTGTTTTAAGACAAAAGTCTAGTTAGTGGATGATTTTTTTCTAAAAACATTAAGAAAAAGGAATACTGACCTGAAAAAGCTGAAATTTCTACATTATATAGAGGACAAGAACTGTACAAAGAAAAATAGCATACTTCTTGCTTTGGCAGACTAGAATCAAATAAAACTTTAATGCATGCATGTGTGTGTGCATGCTAAGTCTCTTCAGTCATGTCCAACTCTTTGTGACCCTATGGACTATAACCCACCAGGCTCTTCTGTCCATGGGATTCTCCAGGCAAGAATATTGGAATGGGTTGCCACACCCTTCTGCAGGGGATCTTCCTGACTCACGGATTGAACTTGTGTCTCTCATGTCTCCTGCATTGGCAGGTGGGTTCTTAACCACTAGCACCACATGACAAATGCTAATATATGTAAGAAAGTGAAAGTGAAGTCGCTCAGTCATGTCCGATTCTTTGCTACCTGTGGACTGTAGCCCATCAAGCTCCTCCGTCCATGGGATTCTCCAGGCAAGAATACTGGAGTGGGTTGCCGTTTCCTTCTCCAGGGGGTCTTCCTGACCCAGGGATCGAACCCAGGTCTCCCACATTGCAGGCAGACGCTTTAACCTCTGCACCACCAGGGAAGCCCTTAAATACAAGAATACAGTCTCTCAGAAAACCTCCTATAATATATGTATAAACCATCTCAAAGCAGAAAAGCAAACTTGTTCAGTGCTTCTTAGCACAGATATCTGTATTGCTCCTGGCAAAATACTGTACCTTTGCTATTAAACTCATAAGAAACCATGACAATCACTGGATACTATTAAAATTTATCATGTTTTATGAATAAAATATAAAGTATGGATAAGTTCATTTGAATGAAAGTGATAATCTATGAGACAACAAGAAATGTAACGAAAGTGCATCCAAAACCCCAGCCTGAAAAAGAAAATAAATATTTACTTTAGTGATAATCCTCAAGCTAAAGTACCTTTTATTCCTAGTTTGACTGTATAAAATGTTACTGTGCAAATAAAATTTTAACTTGTCAAGTACTCTTATTATCTGGTGTAGCTAATGGTCTACTGAGACTTTCAAACAGGTTCCCTTGCCCTGTGACCCATGATACTTATGGGGGCAAGAATCTTTTACTCCTTTGCCTTCATGGTTAAATTTCCATTAGGTCAACATGAATAATGATGTAAACATGCTAGGTTCTTTTCTGACTTTTAACTGGAGGATCTTTTAATAAGCTTCATAACTGAAAGATCCAGTGTTTCTGGAATGTCCATTGTTTAGTAGAAAATTTGTTCTGTGTAAAATAATTTTTGGGTGAAAATATATTCATTACTCCCAAATAAAGCCAATAGTGTACAGGAAGTGTACACAGTCAACTGAAGCATCTGTAACTAAAATTATATTTTTTATATATTTCTAGCCAAAAAAAATTAAAATTACAAGGTTTCATGAATTGCATTAAAGAGATAATCTTACCTGTCAGAAGATAGCTCTGAGGTAACCAACCTAGACAGCATATTCAAAAGCAGAGACATTACTTTGCCAACAAAGGTCTGTCTGGACAAGGCTATGGTTTTTCCAGTGGTCAGGTATGGATGTGAGAGTTGGACTGTGAAGAAAGCTGAGCACCGAAGAATTGATGCTTTTGTACTGTAATGTTGGAGAAGACTCTTGAGAGTCCCTTGGACTACAAGGAGATCCAACCAGTCCATCCTAAAGGAAATCAGTCCTGGGTATTCATTGGAAGGACTGATGTTGAAGCTGAAACTCCAATACTTTGGCCACCTGATTCGAAGAGCTGACTCATTTGAAAAGACCCTGATGCTGGAAAGATTGAGGGCAGGAGGAGAAGGGGATGGCAGAGGATGAGATGGTTGGATGGCATCACCGACTCAATGGACATGGGTTTGGGTAAACTCCGGGAGTTGGTGATGGGACAGGGAGGCCTAGTGTGCTGGGGTTCATGGGGTCACAAAGAGTCGGACACGACTGAGCAACTGAAGTGAACTGAACCACTGTTGAAACCAATACTGTTCTTTCATCCTTTCTGCATCAGTACACACCAAACCAGATCTCATTATTTGCTTACTTAACTACCAAGAAGTCCTCAGAAGCCACCTCTAGCCAATATTCTCTTTCATTGTTCTCAGGGATTTATAGGGAGGCAGAATTGAGCATGGGAGGCTTTATAGGATAATCTAAGTAGATGGAAGAGTTTTCCTTCTCCATCGGCAAGTGAAGAAAAGCCTGAGGTGAGCTTTACCAGGAGCTGGGGGAGCTAACCATTCACGAACACAGGGCAGAAGGTCCTGTGCTTTGGGTCAGGATACCCTGAGGCACATGTCTGGTGTTGATATACAAACGCGTCCAAGACATGGGCCCCCCACGTTATTCTGCATTAACATTTGCTTTCTTTTTTTCTTTTTTTTCCTTTTTTTTAAAAAATTTTATTTCATTTTTTAATTTTACAATATTGTATTGGTTCTGAAGTTAGAATTTAGCATCTTGAAGACTCCCAAAGTCAGAACCCAAGGAACACTTTGCCTCAGGGACACCTTTGTCCGTGGGAACCATAGGAAGCCTCATGGGTCCATGAACGAGAGAGTAAGTATGAAATTCTAACCATGAATATGAACGCTCACCCTGGGCCTGTGGGTATAGAGTAAGCTTTTTCTGGGTCCACTTTCTGTCTGGATTCTAAGTGTTATCTTACTAATCAGAATGTGCTGGTTGGGTAGGGGATGTAGGAAAATAAAATGTGACTCATTAACCACACTCTTCAAATAAGAAACCCATTAGACGGTCTGTGATACGTCATGCAGTAAATTACAGAACGTAGTGGAAACACAGCACATCTGGTTTTATGGCCCATCCTGTCACAAGCCATGATTAAATCAGTGAACCACATTTAGAATCAAAGGGTAGAGAGGGACATAGAGCAACCATCAAGTAAAACGGCAAGGCGTCACCACGGTGGAAATAGAGACAAGCACCAACCTGGGAGAGAAGGCAACCCCAGCAGGACACGTGGCTTGTGGATGCCGGACATTCTCATCCGTTAGGTGCTGGGCAGAACACTGACTCCGAAACCTTAGTTAAGTGCACAGGTTACTTAACTAAAGCTTCCCTGGTAGCTGTGATGGTAAAGAATCCGCCTGCAATGTGGGAGACCCGAGTTTGATCTCCGGGTCAGGAAAATCTCCTGGAGGAGGGCATGGCAACCCATTCCAGTATTCGTGTCTGGAGAATCCCCATGGACAGATAAGCTCGGTGGGCTATAGTGCATAGTGTCGCAAAGAGTCAGACATGACTGAGCGACTCTCACTCACTCACTCACACAGGTTCTTCTGCAAAAAGGATTAATAATCCATCAACTCTCTTCTAACATTCATGGTTCTATTAAAAGACCACAGATAATGAGAAAAAGTAGGTGGCAGTGAAAGAGCAATATAAACATAACATTTGAAGGCAAAGGAACAAAAAAAGGTTGCATATGATTGTCGAGACTGGAAAGGGTATGGAAGCATGTCAAGCATGGGGTGGGGGGTGAACTGCTTTCCCCAAGAAGCAAGGACACATGGGGAAGGGCAGAGGTAGAGATACCGGAGCAGGGACTCAAAGTGTAAACAATGCAGTCGTATTAAAGGGATGCCTATCAGATAATGCAGGAGACCAGAGGGAGATGAGTCTAGGTCACAGGAGACATTTCATTTCAGACTAAGCTATTGGTTTATTCTTTATTCCACTGACGACAGGGGATTTTTAGAAGTTTTAAGGAGAGAAGTGACACAAAGATAATTGCGTCTTAAATGATGCATCTTGGGTCAGGAGAGGAGATAACCTAAGCCTATTCTGCAATCTTCCAGGGGGAATGTATTGAAGATCAAGCCTGGAGGGGTAGCAGGAGGAAGTGAGGGCAGGTGTCAAGTGCAGGACCTTGTGAATGATGAAATGCAGGGCGTGGAGGACAAGAAGGACTCAGAGATGACTGAGAAGCCAGCTTACAGGATACGTATCATTATGTTATTATCTAGTAATGGAAAGAGGGAAATGGGGATTAGGAAAGCTTTGAGAAATGATGGGACTGATTTTATGGTTACTGTCTGTGATAGTCTAAAGAATGGAAAAGGATTTTTCTAAGTAGCTTAGAGGTGAAAAGTACAGGCTCTAGAGGCTGCCTGCCTGCATTCAAACCTGGCTTCCATGACACACCGTCAGTATATCCCTGGGAAAACAATTACCCTGTGTGTGCCTCCCCTCATCCTTGAGATTGGAGAAAATGCTAGAAACTGCTTCATGTTTATTTTGCTGTGCTTTGTGAGTCTCAAGTGAATGAATACTGCTTTAAATAATGCCTAACTCATAGTGAGCTTTCAATAAATGCTGGCCATTATTATTTCCATTATTTATTAGTTGATCTTTAACCATCTTTTCCTTTAACATGGGGCTTCCCTGGTGGCTCAGACAGTAAAGAATCTCCCTACAATGCAAGAGACCCGGGTTCAATCCCTGGGTAGGGAAAACAGATCCCTTGGAGAAGGAAATGGCAACCCACTCCAGTATTCTTGCCTGGGAAATCCCATGGATAGAGGAGCTTGTGGGCTACAGTCCATGGGGTTGCAACTATCTTAGATCTAACGTACTCCTCTTTTACCAAACATCGCAATATATCCTCTGCAAATGTGGAATAATGTTGCTCACGCTGCTTTCTGATACAGCCCCGAATATAAATTCATTTACTCTCCATGCCTATTTCTACTTTTTAACAAACTCTGTGACTTTCTTCCTCTTAGACAAAACTAATCTAACAGAATGCATTTCCCCAAAAGTATCCATATAGCTACTAATGTTTACTACTCAACAATATTGTCTCAAAGCTTTGTAATATACCATATTATTCTACCTGAATAAATAATGCCTTTGCCTCTAAAGCAAGTCCTGTAGAAATCATGTTTAGTATAAAGTCTATTAAAATAGAGAAATTTTTCTAGAAAATGAGAAAAGTGGCGTATATCACTTATATACACACCCTGATTGCATCAGAGAGCAGGAAAAATTACGCATGCTCCATAGCCCTGCAAAACGATGTGTTTGTCTCACGTGACATTTGTGCTTGACCACACTGGTTTCCACGTGCGCACAGATCCCCATCCACAATCAATGAGACATCACATCTCCAAGTCACAAAGCCAATCCAGCACTTCTCCTGCATCATTTCAGTAAAGTCTGGGCCCTCCATTGCTCTCAGTCCCTACACAGAATTTCTATCGATGTTGCCAGAGATGTGCATATGAATCAAGCCTCCTAAATGACACATAATAACAAGGAGACTGAATTGCTCCAAGGATTAGTAATGGACCCCTGACCTACAGGTCAACCATTTGAATCCAGACTCAGTTAACAGTAGCTAAAAAATCCTACAATCTGGTTTCCAGTTGACAGTCAATGAAAGGAGACCTACAGCCTCTGTGGAATTCCAAGATAACAGGTGCCCCAGCACAGAATCCCCAAAAGAATGGCCAAGTTCAGAGGTCAAAGATTAAACCCGTGTGGAAGCCTGGCGGCTCTGAGCAGCAGAGAACGTCCCCGGCAGCCCTCCCTGTGTACCGATGGCAAACCACGTCCTTCCTCTGCACACAAACGGGACCCTTCTTCCTTCCCGACAGTGTCGGCAGAACAGCACCACAGAGCACCTGGGAAAATTAAACTGTGCATGTGCTCAGCGGGTTTGTCTGCCTCTGGGTTTACATAAATTTCATTTTAAATGAAATTGCTTCAATGCAAGCAATGCAGTGTTTTCACAGAACTGACAGCATATGCAAAAATAAAAGCCTTTTCTTTACATGCACACACACACACACACACACAACACTGAAACATTGAAAAAAAAAAGATCCTTCACAGGTGAAAATTGAATAAATATAAGCTTTGTTCTTTAACAAGTACCTTCACTGTTACTATATTTTCCTATTGATGTTATCATAAAGGTTTACTTCACAGGTGATTTGTCTCTTAAGAAACATTTCAGTAGTGCTGTATTTACAGGGTTGCACTCATAAGTAATAACAATTATTGAACATTTATTATATAGATTGTTATACATAACATTTGTTGATAGAATGACTACTTTAAGCATTCATTGAGAGCTCTGCATATCCATGTGCTGACTGGATATCACCAGATCAAATTTCTGATAATAACCAAGAAAGGTAAGTCTGCATCATTTATCTTTAAAAGTAAATACATTTATAGGTGTTTGTAAATTTCTAATATAAACTTAACCTTGAATAAATATGGATATATTCACAGTAAGAAGAAGACTGGAAAATGCATTCTTCTTCTTCAATATAACATGATTTTGAAGAAATTTAGGCCAAGATTTACACATATATATGTGGGGGGGTAAATATGTGTATGTATATACATATATAGATATGTGTATGTATGTATTGGAGAAGGAAATGGCGATCCACTCCAGTATTATTGCCTGAAAAATTCCATGAACAGAAGAGCCTGGAAGGTTACACTCCATGGGGCCACAAAGAGCTGGCCATGACTGAATGAATTAACACATATGTACGTATATATATATATATATACACTCAACTACATCTGGAGAGTATTTTCAAACTGTTAAAATACAAATTGACATAACATTATATATAAGAAACTTAGAACCATTTACCTTTTAATTTTTTGTCCTGTGCATACCTAAAATTATTTCATAGTACAGATTTTTTTAACAACTCTCCACCACTTTCTAATCATACTTGGGACCTGAAAGTTATAAGCAAGCTATTTTTACATGGACTCTAGCTTTGCTCATAACATCCAGGGTTTTTTTTTTTTTTTTGTAAAATATAAAAGAATCCAAATTATAAGCAGTCCCATTTTTAAAGCCATCCATATTTATATCTACTATGAAAATAAAAATACATATTTATCTAAAATTATTCAAGAAATCTGAAAAGACCCCAAATACTCTGAGTATGATGACTTGAGGAAACATTTTCTGTATCATAGTGGTGAAAGAAATGAAAAAAATCAAATATGATATATTTTAAAATTTAAGTTCAGTAATATTTCTGTTTCCACTACATTTGAATTACTTCTTAACTCACATTAGAAATGACCCACTTTACTTTTTATAAGTGTTCTAAATCATCTTGGCTTTGCTGACACAAAAACGTGGCTTTCTGTGCCTGCTAATAAGATGATTTATTATAGAAAGACCAGGAAGATAAGCCCACAGATGCTATGCCCCCCATGCCTTACAAGTGGTTTGCAAAAGGTCAGATATCATTGACCTTTCAGATGACTGGAGCAGTTGATCTCATAAAGAGACCACTTTTCTACCCCTGATTGAATCTGAGATTGCCTTTCTCAACCAAACCATTATGAATGGACGCCTGTTAATATGTTCAGCAGCTTTGCTATTTTTAACATCTAGAAATTTAAAAAATCTCCAACCCTAATATTAACATTTCTGCTTCTGATAATAGGGACCATTTTCCACTGGAGATGAGTTGGCTTGCAAATGCAAATCAATTCTTTATTTTATAAGCACACAAATTGAATAGTAGCATCTGATGCTTAAGTACTTTCAGACTTATTAATTCTTTTTATCTACTTGTTCTTTTAACCTCTACTATGCTTCATTTCAAAAAGACTTTAAGGTGAATCAGAAATATATGCAATATAGGAAGACAGTGGCACAAATCCAAAAATGACTAATAGTAAAAATTAAGCAGCAGAGACTGTGAACTTACACACACATCAGTTATAAAAGGCTCAGTGCACATATAATGATACATATGCATGTGCGTTTGCACACACACACATACATGAACACAACTGACTCAGGGGAACTGAGGCCTTCCCAGCTCCCAGCTCTGGGATACACTAATCTTCTGGTCCTTTCACTGAAACATTAGGTGGTGAAATTAGTGACTGCATCCACTATCTCCCAGTGGTGAAGCCAATGACACCATCAGAAGGTGAGTCTTTTGTTGAAAGCCAGGTAAAGGAGACATACTCAGCTCAGACTGCAGGGAACAGAAAGAATTAAGTCCCAGATACTATTCACTGATGATCAGTTGGATGACAGTATAAAATTCAGACTGGTGATTCTTACACTTCACTGTGCAAATGCCCTGAGTCGTCATTAAAATACACATTTGGGGGCACCATTAGCAGAAACTTTAAACTGAAGGGAGAAAGGGATTGGCCCCTCCTGTTTTACAAGCACCATCCAGATACTGTGCAGGTACCACTGAAGGAAAAACTGAGCAGACAAATGGATATGATGCTTGCAAACCTGCCCATCCAGTCTCCCAGAATACTGTTTGCAACAACTCACATTTTCAAAAAAAAAAAAAAAAAAAATGGATAGTCAGGTTTTTAATCTGTAGTCTGGGAAACAGGGACTTAAAATTAATGAAGGGCAGATAGTACATTAAAATATCCCTTAGGTCTCTTTAATAGGAGAATAACAATCCAAATCAGAGAAGGTGATGGTCCCTCTTTATTTATTCCTCTCAGCTGTATCTGCAGTGTTGGGTTCACATTTTTGGTGACACATGTACGAAGGAGAGCGATAATTTATTCAACAGAGTCTACACGTTGTTTTTTTGTCCAACACAGCATGATTATGGCCTGATGGTGCTTATTTCTAGAATTGAGAGCACGCCCACAGTGGCAAACAAAAGAGAGGAGGCGTGAACTGTGCCACTTGAGGCCATGCAAAGGAGACCAGCTTCCTCATCAGAACTGCGAGGCTGGAGCCAGACTCACTGAATTTCAGTCATGGTTCTGCCACTTACAAATTACTGAGGCATGTGTGTAACCTCCTCATACCCTGTTTTCCCCATTGTTAAAATGGACATAATATCAGTACTGACCTTATAATCAATGTTTCTTATAGGAAAAAAGTGTTTTATATAAGTATAGTACTTAGAACATTTGCTTGTCATATAGGAAACACTCAATTAAATGTATCTATTATAACACCAGGAGATAGTAGAGGACAGAGAAGCCTGCTGTGCTACAGTCCATGAGGTTGCAAAGAGTCAGACATGACTTAGTGACTGAACAACAGCAATTATCTGTTAAAAGCTTGATAAAATGCATCATTAGCCCATCATCTTAATAAGTCTGATAAGGTAAGATTTTCAGAGTTCACTTTAGGATCTCTCTTGGAATGTTTAGTATGCATTTGACTTCTCATTTTAAAATAAGATTTAAAGAATATTATTGACCAAATATATACAACTTGGCTGCTTTTCAGCTTGATATACTTGAATAGGTGTCCATTCATTCTCACTTTGCTACTTATCTGACATTGTGTACTATTCTGAAAAAAAAAAAAAGTGTAGGTGTTCAGTCATGTCTGACTCTTTGCAACCCCATGGACTATAACCCACCAGGCTCCTCTGTCCATGGAATTTTCTAGGTGAGAATACTGGAGTGGATTGCCATTCCCTTCTCCAGGTGATCATCTCAAACCAGGGACTGAACCTGGGTCTCCCACACTGCAGGCAGATTCTTTAGCATCTGAGCCACAAAAGAAGCCCCTGGTACCTGTCAAGTGTTCCTGCCATTAATTTGCTGCAGCCTACAGTTCAGAAGATTAAATTGACAAGTAAATGTAAAGCTACTTAGCAATGTGATTTTCTCTACAATAGTTGTAAGCATGGGGGGATTAAAGGAACACATGAAGATAAGATATAGAGGCTGGACCAATGAACTTCAGAAGAAGCTCCCTGAGGAAATTATCCTCACGTGAGAACTGGAAGGTGCTCAGAAGTGAGCCTGTTGTCTTGTGGGACAAGCATCCTAAACCATGTCACAGAGTGAGGAAGAGACTGATACTTTGGACTGTAACTAGAGCAGGGTATGGACGACACGGCTAATAGAAAATGGTGACGAAGCTCAGGTCATGAAGAGTCTTGCAAAGTCCTGCAGTTAAGCATATGGTCTAAAAAATTAAGTCATGGAATTTCAGCCTGGAGATGTTCCATAATCTGCAAAATCCACAGTATATCTGAAATTAGTATTGCTATAAAGACATTTCTAATTTCTTACTCTGAAATAAGAACATGGACTGTATTTGGGGCCAGGTAGACAGCCATCAGTCTAAGTGGTTACTTGTCAAATCAATATGATATAGAAAGCTTAAATAGTGTAATGATAAAATACCCAACATATTTTTGTGGGTTGAATCATGTGCTCCAAAAAGATGATGTCCTAAGCCTCAGTACCTGTAATTGTGACTTCATATGGAAATAGTTCTTTTTCCTTATGTAATGATCAACAGACATGAGTTTGAGCCAACTCCAGGAGATAGTGGACAGGGAAGCCTGGTGTGTGGCAGTCCATGGGGTCGCAAAGAGTCAGACATGACTGAGTGACTAAACAATAGCAACAAAGATAAAGTCAGACTGGGTTCGAGGGGACCCCTGAATTCTATGACTGTGGTCTTTCTGAAAAAGCTTGGAGAAATACAGAGACACAGACGCACAGAGAGAGAACCATGTGATGAAGGAGGCAGAGACATGGTGCGTCTCCAAGTCAAGAGAAGCCAAAGACTGCCAAGGCAGCCAGAAGAAGCTAGGAAAAGGCAAGAAGGGCTCCTCCTCCAGAGCCTTCAGGGAATGCTGGCCCTGCAGACAACTGGATTCAGATTTCCAGCCCTCGGAACTGTGAGACAATAAACTTCAACTCTTTTAAGCCATGAAGTTTGCAGCAGTTTGTTATCTAGGAAAGGCATACACTTGCAATGCAATCTCCTTTCCTTCCACTCCAGTTTTAACTGGCACTAGTGGTAAAGAACCTGCCTGCCAATGCAGGAGATGTAAGAGATGCAGGTTCGATCCCTGGGTCAAGAAGATCCCCTGGAGGAGGGCATGGCAACCCATTCCAGTATTCTTGCCTGAAGAATCCCATGGACAGAGGAGCCTGGAGGGCTACAGTCCATAGGGTCGAAAAGTCAGACTGATTCGACTGAAATGACTGAATTGACTGAGCACACATGCATATTGATGATCTGAATTAATACATATGCACACAAACTTGTGTAATTGATGTCTGTCTTCATCTGAGTTTTCCCCAAAGATGATACTGAAAAAAAAAAAAAAAGGTTTTTGGTGCAACTAGGCTATTTGAGAGACGATCCCGGGGAGCAAGGTGAAAGAATGGGAGGTAAAACAGAGAAAGCAGGTATGTCAAGAAGGCTGAGGTCAATGAACAGGTTACTGCTGGCGGCTGAGAGACTGTATGAAATACAACTCTAGATTGGACCATAAATATAAAAGACAATTGGCTAGTCATCCACCGACTCTTGTCCCTCCCTCATTAGTTGATGGTTGATACCTAAAGGAGATCTGTCTTGAGTGTTCATTGGAAGGACTGATGTTGAAGCTGAAACTCCAATACTTTGGCCACCTGATGTGAAGAACTGACTCATTTGAAAAGACCCTGATGCTAGGAAAATTTGAAGGCAGGAGGAGAAGGGGGCGACAGAGGATGAGATGGTTGGATGGCATCACCGGCTCAATGGATATGAGTTTGAGTAGACTCTGGGAGTTGGTGATGGACAGGGAGGCCTGCTGTGCTATGGTCCATGGGGTCGAGAAGACTCAGAGATGACTCAGCGACTGAACTGAACTGAACTGAACTGCTGCTGCTGCTGCTAAGTCACGTCAGTCGTGTCCGACTCTGCGCGACCCCATAGACGGCAGCCCACCAGGCTCCTCCGTCCCTGGGATTCTCCAGGCAAGAGCACTGGAGTGGGTTGCCATTTCCTTCTCCAATGCATGAAAGTGAAAAGTGAAAGTGAAGTCGCTCAGTCGTGTCTGACTCTTAGCGACCCCATCGACTACAGCCTACCAGGCTCCTCTGTCCATGGGAGTTTCCAGGCAAGAGTACTGGAGTGGGTTGCCAGTGCCTTCTCCGAACTAAACTGAACTAGAGGCACTAATTCATTGACACTTCAGCTCTAGACTGATGCCCTTACAGGAGAGGCAACCTGCTTGAGGAAGGAAGCCAGGGCATTTAAGAAAACTGTATAACAAAGCTGCAAGTTGTCTCCAGATAGGACCTGAGAGGACTTGGCCGGGCATTAAAAATAACTACACTGTTCATTAAAAAAAAACATTAATTAATATTACTTACAGTCTGGCAAGGGTTTCCCTTGGGGCTTAACTGGTAAAGAATCCGCCTGCAATGCAGGAGACCTGGGTTCGATCCCTGGGTTGGGGAGATCCCCTGGAAAAGGGAAAGGCTATCCACTCCAGTATTCTGGCCTGGAGAATCCCATGGACTGTATAGTCCATGAGGTTGCAAAAAGTTGGACACAACTGAGCGACTTTCACTTTCACAGCCTGGCAAAGGCCTCTGTAAAGTTAACCTTACCCATTGTTGGTAAGAATAAATTATACTGATAAATGAGCTTATCTACAAAAGAGAAATAGAATCCCAGATCTAGAAAACAAACTAATGGTTACCAGGGAGGATGGTTGTTGTTGTTTAGTTGCTAAGTCGTGTCCATCTCTTTTGTGAACCCATGGACCATAGTATGCCAAGCTCCTCTGTCCATGGGATTTCCCACGCAAGAATATTGGAGCGGGTTGCCATTTCCTCCTCCAGGAGAGCTTCCTGACATGTGGGGAAAGTGGAGAGGGATAAATTGAGAGATCAAGTTTGACAAGTATACACTATTATGTATAACATATATAACTAATAAGACCTACTGAGTAGTACAGGGATGATGCACTCAGTACTTTATGATGGCCTACTTGGGAAAAGAATCTAAGAAAGAGTGGATGTACATGTATAACTGAGTCACTGTGCTGTACATCTGAAACTAATGCAACATGTAGATCAACTATACTCTAGTAAAAATTTTTAAAAATTAAGATTATACAATGATAAAAACAATAAAGGAAGGTGAAAATTAACCAGCCACACACAAAGAATGTACCAAAACTTGCTAATATAGTGACTAATTTTCAAATATTTGATGAAACTATTACCATCAAGACCTATTACCATTACTCAAGACCAAGATCATGTCATACTGGAGTGTTTATAGGTCTTTGCAATTAAAACTATTTAGAAGAAACATGTTATATAAATAATCACGTGAACACACTCAGTGTTGTTATGTTACGGTATATCGTTTCTAAGTTGAAGTACAGAGGACAAAATCCAGTTCATTACTGGTGATCCATAAGGAAATGTCACCCTTCTTAGTACTTAAATGATAACCATATATGCATGGAAACGGCATTCCTTTCCTTCTGCGAGACCTTTTAGTGTAGGGGGTTGTGTTAATCCTGTAGGAGCTGGGTTGTGTTTGTGATTTATTGTTGCTATGGTTACCAACAGCGCAGCAAAGGCTTCACAGTCCAGGACATCCCAGGAGTATGGTCTGACAGAACCACCTCTGTTTGATTCCGAGCTTTAAGGCCTCTCTTTGTGTTGGACCATGAGTGGGTCTCACTTCAAGCGCCTGTTCCTCTGCTGGCCTCCTCTCAGCGGTGTTCTACTGTTACTTGCTATTTGAAACTTCTCAGCTTATGAAGGGTTGTAGAAGGTCCCAGGCTCTGCTCTGATCAAGGCTCTGCTAAAGGCGTGCATGGTGCCCTGACCACGGGGCGGAGACCTCCTCCATTCTCCTGCTCCTCCCCAGGCTGTCTCTGTGGGCTCGGGACTTACTGCTGCTGCTCTTCCAGGAGCAGAGTTCCTTCTTTCTCGTCCCCACCTGCAGTGATTATCTACTCCAGCCCAAGGGTTAGCGGCTTTGCCCTTTCAGCCTACTCTCCACAAATGAAGCTTCTGTCCAGTATGAACATACAAGAAGAGGAGAAAGGAAGGTCTAGGAGATGGAGTTTCCCGTTTCTCACACATGAGTGTACTTCCCCTGCCCAGAACTACAGCATCAGTGCTCTTTGATCTTATCTGGCACCGCCTGGTGAGAAAGAGTGTGCGTGGGCTCCTCAAACGTCTCTTACCCCAGGGATTTTGTGGTGTTCCTCCAGCCACACTCAGCCTTGCCCGGTGCATCAACTCTTGTAGCTGAGCTCTGGTCACTGGCACCCTCTTGCATTGATAATTGGTAAACAGCTGTTCAAGTCTCCCTGCTCCGTACAGACAGCATGACTCTCAGATTTTCTTCCTGTTTTTTCCTTTGCAATTTCAGCTATCATATAGGTTTGAAAAAATCATCAATTCTATGTTAGTCTGGGTCTTTTTTACTGTAAGGATTGTCCCCACTTAAAAAAAATGCACATGAGAGTTGCGAATCAAGTTTTATTTGGATCAAATAACGATTATAGCCAGAGAAACAACACTTCAGATAGCTCTGGGAAACCGCTCTGAGAGGTCAGTATATGTGTGATTTTGGTGAAGGGGGAATATATGCATTCAAGCATGTATCTTTTTTTTTTTTTTGCAGAAGGTTTCTGCTAGTCACCATGAAGGATATTAGTGCTTTTCTAGATATAAGAAGATATAAGAACTATAAAACTGATTCCAGAAAACATCTAACTATGTGAAGACCTGTTCTGCCTGTTTTTCTCAGAGCACAGAGTGCCTCATTCCTGATCTCGGCTCTGAACTCCTTTCAGAGGGTACTGAAAACCAGCAGCTGCAGCAGCACACGACGTAGTCTTTGTAGAGGCAGATGTAAAGTGCCGATTTATAGTTGACAGGATGGAACTTGGCTGTTTTCAGCTTTCTACATCCCAGGAAGCCAGAAATCCTAACTCAACTTTCGTACAGTCTACATTGCCCTTTCATTTCTATTTCCTTGTCAGTTACAACATAGCCCCAGTTCCACTCCCCCATCACATACATTTTGAAAGTTAGTTAATGTGAAACAAACGTGGAATATGTGGATTGCATTAATGGATAACAATTGATTTGTACTGACTAATGTTTTGCAAATTAATCTTGAAAATCTTATTTCAAAGCTATTTGGCCATATAATGTCTTCAAGATTATAAAATTTCCATAGTTATTTTATAACCCATGATTAATGACTTCTAGTTAAATCCATCACATCCCTCTATCCTTTGTCTTTTAACTTTTAACTTAAAAGTTAAGTAGATAATAGTCATCTATCTACAGACACTGAGATGCCAATTTTTCCTACAAATAGATTCTTACCAATCTAGAAATAGAAAGACAAAATAAAATATGTAACTTCACATTCACATAAGTCTTTCGAGAGCAAATTAATTGTACATTAATATTGACATGAAATTTATTTTTAACTTTTTCACTAACACATTTTACTGGCAGGCCCTGAGCCTGGTACACAACAGTGCCCCCACTATTCATGCTATAAATACATGAATGAATTAATTAATTAATACACAGACCTTTTGAAGGTAACTATCTTCATTACCTCCACCATAGTTTGGTTTCAGGTCAAACAACAGGGAGGGAACACAACCCATCAACAGAAAATTGGATGAAAGATTTACTGAGCATGGTCCCACCCATCAGAATAAGACCCAGTTTACCCATCAGTCAGCCTATCTCATCAGGAAGCCTTTTATCCTTATCCTTCAGAGGGCTGACAGAATGAAAACCACAATCACTGAAACTAGTCAAACTAATTGCATGGCCCACAACCTTGTCTAATTCAATGAAACTTTGAGTCATGCCCTGTTGGGCCACCCAAGACAGACAGGTCATGGTGGAGGGGTCTGACAAAATGTGGTCCACTGGAGAAGGGAATGGCAAACCACTTCAGTATTCTTGCCTTGAAAACTCATGAACAGTACGAAAAGGCAAAAAGATATGACACTGAAAGATGAACTCCCCAGGTTGGTAGGTGCCTAATATGCTACTGGAGATCAGTGGAGAAATAACTCCAGAAAGAATGAAGAGACAGAGCCGAAGTGAAAACAATGCCCAGTTGTGGATGTGACTGGTGATGGAAGTAAACTCCAGTGCTGTAAAGAGCAATACTGCCTAGGATCCTGGAATGTTAGGTCCACGAATCAAGTTAAATAGGAAGTGGTCAAGCAGGATATGGCAAGAGTGAACATCGACATTTTAGGAATCAGTGAACTAAAATGGACTGGAATGGATGAATTTAATTCAGATGACCATTATATCTACTACTGTGGGCAAGAATTCCTTAGAAGAAACAGAGTAGCCCTCATAGTCAAAAAAAGAGTCCTAAATGCAGTACTTGGGTGCAATCTCAAAAATTAAAGAATTATCTCTGTTTGTTTCCAAGGCAACCATTCAATATCACAGTAATCCAACTCTAGGTCCTGACCAGTAATGCTGAAGAAGCTGAAGTTGAATGGTTCTATGAAGACCTATGAGACTGTCTAAAACTAACACTGAAAAAAGATGTCCTTTTCATCACAGGGGACTGGAATGCAAAAGTAGGAAGTCAAGAAACACCTGGAGTAACAGGTAAATTTGGCCTTGGAGTACAAAATGAAGTAGGGCAAAGGCTAACAGTTTTGCCAAGAGAACACACTAGTCATAGCAAACACCTTGTTACAACAATACAGGAGAAGACTCTACACATGGACATCACCAGATGGTCAATACCGAAATCAGATTGATTATATTCTTTGCAGCCAAAGATGGAGAAGCTCTATACAGTCAGCAAAAACAAGACCAGGAGCTGACGTGGCTCAGATCATGAACTCCTTATTGCCAAATTGAGACTTTAAATTGAGAAAGTAGGGAAAACCACTAGATCATTCAGGTATGACCTAAATAAAATTCCTTATGATTATACAGTGGAAGTGAGAAATAGATTCAAGGGATTAGATCTGATAGAGAGAGTGCCTGAAGAACTATGGATGGAGATTCATAACATGGTTAGGGAGGTGGTGGTCAAAACCATCCCTAAGAAAAAGTAATGCAAAAAGGCAAAATGGCTGTCTGAAGAGGCCTTACAAATAGCTGAGAAAAAAAGATAAGCTAAAGGCAAAGGAGAAAAAGAAAGATATACCCATTTGAATGCAGAGTTCCAAAGAACAGAAAGGAGAGAAAAGAAAGCCTTCCTCAGTGATCAACACAAAGAAATAGAAAAAAAAAAAAAATGATAGAATGGGAAAGACTAGAGATCTCTTCAAGAAAATGAGATACCAAGGGAACATTTCATGCAAAGATGGGCACAATAAAGGACAGAAATGGTATGGGCCTAACAGAAGCAGAAGATACTAAGAAAAGGTGGCAAGAACACACAGAAGAACTGTACAAAAAAGATCTTCATGACCCAGATAACCATGATGGTGCCATCACTCACCTAGAGCAAGACATCCTGTCAAGTCATCCTGTAAAGACATCCAAGTCAAGTGGGCCTTAGGAAGCATCACTATGAACAAAGCTAGTGCAAGGGACAGAATTCCAGTTGAGCTCTTTCAAATCCTAAAAAAATGATGTTGTTAAAGTGTTGCACCAAATATGCCAGCAAATTTGGAAAACTCAGCAGTGGTCACAGGACTGGAAAAGGTCAGTTTTCATTCCAATCCCAAAGAAGGGCAATGCCAAAGAATGTTCAAACTACTGCACAATTGCACTCATCTCACACACTAGCAAAGCAATGCTCAAAATTCTCCAAGCCAGGCTTCACCAATACATGTGCCATGAACTTCCAGATGTTCAAGCTGGATTTAGAAAAGGCAGAGGAACCAAACATCAAATTATCAATTGATGGATCATTTGCCATCAATGATCTGTTGGATCATTGGAAAGGCAAAAGAATTCCAGAAAAACATCTACTCCTGCTTCATTGATTATGCCAAAGCCTTTGACTGTGTAGATCACAACAGACTGTGGAAAATTCTCCAAGAGATGGGAATACCAGACCACCTTACTTGCCTCCTGAGAAATCTGTATGCAGGTCAAGAAGCAACAGTTAGAACTGGACATTGAACAACAGACTGGTTCCAAATTGGGGAAGGAGTACTTCAAGGCTGTATATTGTCACTCTGCTCATTTAACTTATATGCAGAGTACATCATGAGTAATGCTGAACTGGAGGAAGCACAAGCTGGAATCAAGGTTGCCGGGAGAAATATCAATAACCCCAGACATGCAGATAACACCACCCTTATGATAGAAAGCAAAGAAGAATAAAAGAGCCTCTTGATGAAAGTGAAAGAGAGTGAAAAAGTAGGCTTAAAACTCAACATTCAGAAAACTAAGATCATGGCATCTGGTCCCATCACTTCATGGGTCCCAAATAACTAGTGACAACAGTAACAATTTATTAAAAATAAAATACCCGACAGTTATTACTCTTTACTCTTCATATCAAGGTTATACATTGTCTTTGCTTAGAATTGAAAACCTCACAGGGAGAGCTCGATTTTAAAACTCAACAACACATTACTAAATAGATGGTCATGGTCACAGTGACCGACTTTGTTTTCCTGGGCTCCCAAATCACTGCAGATAGTGACTGCAGCCATGAAATTTAGAGACACTTGCTCCTTGGAAGAAAAGCTGTGACCAACCTAGACAATATGTTTAAAAGCAGAGACACTACTTTGCCAACAAATGTCCATCTAGTCAGAGCTATGGTTTTTCCAGTGGTCATGTATGGATGTGAGAGTTGGACTATTAAAGAAAACTGAGCGCTGAAGAATTGATGTTTTTGAACTGGAAATCAGGGAAGATTCGTGAGAGTCCCTTGGACTGGAAGGAGATCAAAACAGTCAACCCTAAAGGAAATCAGTCCTGAATATTCATTGGAAGGACTGATATGGAAGCTGAAGCTCCTATACTTTGGCCACCTGATGCAAAGAACTGACTCATTTGAAAAGACCCTGATGCTGGGAAAGATTGAAAGTGGGACAAGAAGGGGACAACAGAGGATGAGATGGTTGGAGGGCATCAGCAACCTGATGGACATGAGTTTGAGCAAGCTCTAGGATTTGGTGATGGACGGGGAAGCCTGGCGTGCTGCAGTCCACGGGGTCTCAAAGAGTCAGACACCATTAAGCGACTGAACTGACTGAATACACGAATGTTGTGAATATATATTTTCTCTATCAAGAACTCTAGATGTATTATTGTCTCTCATAATGCATTTTGCCTTTCTAAATACATGCACAAGTATTAAAGAATTTTTATAATGTAAAGTATGATATCAGTAGTCTATCAGAAGCCAAGCTTTTAGCAAGAGAGGAGGAAAATGCACTAGATGTTTCTAACATAAGCATTGGAAAGTCAACATGAGACTCACAGTTTAAGTTGGCAAAGTCCCCCATATGATCTCCAAACTTTCACTGCTGGTCATAAATAACTAGTAACAACAGGATTTTATTAAAAATAAAATACCCAACAGTTATTAGCCTTTACTCTTCATATCAAGGTTATACACTGTCCTTGCTTAGAATTGAAAAGCTCACAGGAAGAGTTCGATTTTAAAATTCAACAATACATTACTAAATTACTATCATCTGTTGATTTCATGAAAATTTATCAATTCCACTTACAATATTTAATGTGACTTGGATTTTTTATTTTAACATTAATGTTAGAATCAGTAAAAGTCCTATAGTCTTTTCAAAAATTCTAAAAGTAGTTTTATTATTATTATTTGGTTAAAGCTAAAACAAATATAGCTAATTCTAGATTCTGAAAACCAATTTTTCTGGTTAGTAACAGACTTTAATTAGAATAGGTACAATATGTATGAATTTTTTTCAATTATGATTTTACATGAAATAATAAGATGTGATGAGGAAACACAAACTCTTATTTAAATTATGAACGGATTTTTCTGCATGGACTTTATGAAAACAATTTTTGTATATTTCATTCTTTTCCAAGGATTGGTCTTAGTGCTCCTAGACTGTAATGAGAGATATTTTTAAAGAGCTGTATTAATTTTCTGTTTCTGCTGCAGCAAATTATCACAAACTTTGTTGTTGTTTTTCACTCACTAAGTCAGGTCTCTTTAGATCCATGGACTGCAGCACACAAGGCTTTCCTGTCCTTCAAAATCTCCTGGAGTTTGCTCAACTCATGCCCATTGAGTCAGTGATGTCATCCAACTATCTCATCCTCTGTCACCCTCTTCTCTTCCTGCCCTCAGTCTTTCCCAGCATCAAGGTCTTTTCCAATGAGTTAGCTGTTCTCATCAGGTGGCCAAAGTATTGTAACTTCAGCATCAGTCCTTCCAATGAATATTGAGGGTTTATTTCTTTTAGGATGGACTGGTTTGATCTCAAGGGACTCTCAAGAGTCTTCTCCAGCAACACAGTTCAAAGGCATCAATTCCTTAGCACTCAGCCTTCTTTATGGTCCAACTCTCACATCCATACATGACTACTGGAAAAACCGTAGCTTTGACTAGACAGACCTTTGTCAGCAAAGTCATGTCTCTGCTTTTGAATATGCTGACTAGCTTTAAAACGACACAGGTTTGTTATCAGACAGTTCTAGTGGTAGAAGACAAAAGTCATGGTTTGTTGGGCTAAGGGTGCCAGCAGGACACCCCTCTGGAGGTTCCGGGGGGAGGATCTGTTTACTTGCCTTTTTCAGATCTAAGGGCTGCTGCCTCCACCCATGCGTGACCCCTTCCTCAGGTTAAGCTCCAATGTTTTGCATCCATCATCACATCTCCTGTTACCAACCTGATCACGCTACCTCTTCTCCTGGCTTTTCTGATTATACCAGGCCCACCTGGATAATCCAGGGTAATCAATACTTTTCAGGAGTCCAAATTTACAGATCCTCACATCTGCAATTTCCCTTTTACAATCATGGTAACATAGTTACAGGTTCTGGGGATTAAGATTCAAACATCCTCAGGGGCTATTCTTCAGCTCACCACAATAATTTTCTGTTTTATGCAATGTTCTGGTTTCTCTGTACTTAGTGGGTTTCACTGGCTTCCCTGGGCTTCCCAGGTGGCGCTAGTGGTAAAGAATCCACCTACCAATGCAGGAGATGCAAGAGATACGGGTTGGGATCCTTGGGTTATAAAGATCCCCTGGAGGAGGAAATGGCTACCCACTCTAGTATCCTTTCCTGGGGACTCCGATGGACAGAGGAGCCTGGCAGGCTACAGCCTATGGGGTCGCAAAGAGTTAGACATAACTGGTTAAGCAACTAAGCATTCACACACACATTGGCTTTCCTAGGCCAGTTAAAGGACTTCTCAAGTTCATGGAAGACTTAAATATTTCCCTATTCTAATGTATACATGTGGTTTACAAAATAGTAATGTAGTGGCTATTCAATATCATATTCCTGGATCATAGGTATCCCACATGCATTTTCTTCTTAAGCTATCAGAATACCCCAGTGAGGTAAGTGCTATATCCTCATTTTATTTTTACATGGCTGTTCACCATCAGCTGACTGCAACTACTAACTCTGCTTGAGTAGCAGTCCTCCTGATACTTCTTTGAAAGTACTGTCTTCTTCTGAAATAATCCCAGCTGGAAAAAGGTGTTTGAAAAATCAGTGAAGAATGAATTTCATTGTTTCTTCCCAAATCAAGTGCAGGAAATCAAGCATATGAAAATCATATTCCTCTCTCATCTTCTGAATGTAGATTAAGAAATGTTTATAGAAATAATTATGTAGAGAATGAACAAAGAGTTTTAAATTAATTAAATATAATCAGGTAAGCTCTCAGCTACTGTAGGTAGACAGGAAAGAAATAATTTGAGTAGATTAATGCATGATATTTGGAAAACTCTAAAGAGATTTTCTTTCATGATTGATTAGCACTTACCTTTAAAATAGAGAAGTATATTCAAATTTGCATTGTAAATTCCACCCATGTTTTATACTGCTACATAGGAAAAGTATTTATTCTATGGATAAGAATCATGAGGCATTAATTAAAACAGGAATTCAAGAACTATGGACTTTAAAAAGTTAGTGTATTGCATAGTTGAGATGATTTCATATGCATGAAATCTAGACTGAACCAAACAGTCACGTTTGAGTGACAAACTATTTAATAAATCCTGTATTATGTAAAAAAAAAAAAAAAAGGAGTTTCTCAAAAATATGGAAATAAAAGACTGTGGCTTAAAATATAATCAGTGGCTTGATGCAGAAGCAGGTGATCATTTGAACAACTCTCATCAGCACTTCATTAAATTTTCAGATGAATTGTTTAATTTAGTAAATCTGTCTTATTTTTTGCATATCAGACTGGTATATGTGAAAATTTTGACAGAAACGTGTTTTCATTCCAGACAGAAGAAATACTTGGAGCACTTGGTTCATAAAAGAGAATAAGCCATTTCTCAACGCGTTAGAAATGTCATCTTATTATTAAAAGAAACCAGGGTCAGATTTTCCTTCTGTTCACTTTGTTGCCTAATAGAGTGGAAACGAGGGAGTTTTTGAGCACAGTCGCCGATGGAGGATAAGGAGTGGTTATGTTGTGTTCTGAAGTGTAAAACAGAACTGTGAAAACCACACCATGAAACTTCTGAGAATGAACTGTGTAGAGCATGATATATCATACAAGTAAGTCAGAGTGACATTTAACATCCATGATCCAAACGGGGAATGTTTGAGAGATTAGAATGGCCACAGTTCTCAAAAGGCTTCGTTTGAAACATATATTAAGGAAGGAAAATTACAAACATTCTAAGTAAACGACACTGATAATTCAAGTGCACTTGAAAAACTTATGTAAAAGAACATGTTTAGATAATCGCTAAAATACATAAAGTGACTATTGATGGAAAAAATGCATTAAGGCACTAAAAAGAAAAGGATAAATTGACTATAAAGTATTCATAACATGTCTCTAAGTTAATGGCCTCGAGGGAAAATGTAATCTATATTGCAAATATCAGAGCAAATTATTCAATAAAACTCGAAAAAACGTTCATACGTATTACAGGAAAAGAGGAAAGGAATCATACATTTTTAAGTACTGGTTTATATTCCAAAACGCATCTATACCTTAAGCCACTTGCCCAGCGTCCTGTTGGGGTTTTGTAATTATTGCTGGAGGATAATTGCCTAACAATGTGGCGGAGGCCTCTGCCACACACATCTGAACCTGAAGCTGCGTGGGTTAGTTGGTCGTTTATTCTAGTGTCCCCAGATGACATGGACGGAATGCAGGTCACGAGCCGGATGCTGGCCCCAGTGGTTTCACATGCATTGTCTCATTTTACTCCAAGAAGAATTGTAAGAGAAGTGTATCATGGTGGTCATTGAATGGACAACAAAACTGAGTCCTGAAGATATCTGCTGCTTTGTTTAAAATCACATATTTGGTAAACATGGAATCTAGGGTGCAACTGTAATTACCTCATTCTAAACACCAGGCTTTTTCCGATATTCAAGTCTGTCCTCCAGTAATGATGAAGGGGGCAAATCAAGTAGCCTCATATTTTAGTGTAGAGCTGAGCGTGAAGCCAAAGACAGGCACTCACTCAGAACACCGAACGCTCTTGACCTAAGCGTTGCTAGCAAACGTATCCCCTGCAGTTGTGTGTATGCTTATGTGGCCGAATACCTCAGTGAAATTACCTTCATGGAAAATGTTTTATTCTTACATCAGTCTGAATGCCACTGGGATTTTATTCTTCCTTCTGCCACAACCAAAATAAAATTTAGAGTGTTCTTCAATTGAATTTATTTTATTAAGTACCCCACCTGTACGTAATGGGTATAGAATAGGGCATCGGTCGGCTTAAGAGAAGAAATATTTACTTAGGATCTACTATATGTAAGATGACTGAGGGCTTCGCAGGTGGCTCAGTGGTAAATAATCTGCCGACCAAGCAGGAAACATGGATTCAACCCCTGCGTCAGGAAGATCCCTAAAGGAGGAAATGGAAATCCCAAGAATCCAGTAGTCTTGCCTGGGAAATCCCATGGACAAAGGAGCCTGGCTGGCTACAGTCCATGGGGTCACAAAAGAGTCAGATAGGACCTAACGATTAAACAACAGCTTATGTAAGATTCTGTAATAAGTATTATTAAGACAAAATATAAATAAGACTCATCCTTAATCCTTCAGGTCTTAATAGTAACAAGGAAGAAACAGGCATACAAATAAATTACATATATGGTAGAAGTTTCATCTCCACACTTAAACTTGAATCAACATAATTTCCAGCCAGTGGTTCTGAATCTCACCTTTGGAACTACAGAGAAGAGACCTAATTAAGCGTATGTGTTGTCAATTCAAAATCTAAAAGTAGAAAGTCATTATTTCCACTCATTTTCTCTTTTCTGCACTCCTGATATTCCCAGGAGAAGGGAATGGCAACCCACTCTAGTATTCTTGCCTGGAGAATCCCATGGACAGAGGAGACTGGCGGGCTACTGTCCATGGGGTCACAAAGAGTCAGACACGACTGGGCAAACAACACTTTCACTTTTTACCCCCAAAGTCACAAGACATACAGTCATCCAGCAATCCTCTCATTTGCTTTTTTTTTCCAGTTAAATTTCCATTTATCCTCAGTGACTAGTCTATTTTGCTGATGGCTCCTGTCTAAAGAGAGCACCTCTCTTCCTCCTTTATAGAGGGAACTGGAGGCTCAGGCATGAACTGTCTCCACTTCCCACTTCCACCCATCAGAAACCAGCATCCCTCCTCCTTTTTTTCATTTCCAGTTGATGAAGCGGCTCTCTTTCCAATCAATATCAGCCCCCACAAGGTGGGCATTTCTTTCTTTTCTGTGGAGTTTGTTTCCTATTTTCTTAAACCACTTTTCCTAATGATTATTTCTTTAGAAATAATCTCATTGGAATAAACCCTGATGTTGGGAAAGATTGAAGGCAGGAGGAGAAGGTGACGACAGAGGATGAGATGGTTGGCTGGCATCACCGACTCGATGGACATGAGATTAAGCAAGCTCCGGGAGATGGTGAAGGACAAGGAGGCCTGGCGTACTGCAGTCCATGGGGTCACAAAGAGTCGGACATGACTGAGTGACTGAACTGAACTGAACTGAATGATTATTTCACATTACTCTATTTAAATCTGCCCCATGCCAGGAGAATTCCCTCGTGGCTCAGAAAGTAAAGAGTCTGCCTGCAATGCAGGAGACCCAGGTTTGATCCCTGGGTTGGGAAGATCCTCTGGAGAAGGAAATGGCAACCCACTCCAGGATTCTTGCCTGGGAAATTCTTCATGGACAGAGGAGCCTGGCGGGCTACAGTCCATGGGGTCGCAAAGAGTTGGACACGACTGAAGCAACCTCACTTCTTCACTTCATGATAGAAGAAATAAGGGGGGAAAATCCTTTAGCATTGACACATATACTCTCCCACGTGTGTAACAGATAGCTAGTGGGAAACTGTTATATGGCACAGGGACCTCAGCGTGGGGCTCTGTGACGACTGATGGGTGAGGTGATGGTGGGGAGGTCCACCAGGGAAGAGACCTATGTGTACATACAGCTGACTCACACTGTTGTATAGCAGATGCGAACATAACATCGTAAAGCAATTATACTCCATTTAAAAAAAAAAAAATTCCTTGGCCATGCTTCTTACCATCAATCCCACTGCATATCTTTCTTTCCTTTCTTAGCCGTGATTTTTGACAGAATTGATGACCCTCACTGTAAGAATGCCCTCAATTCTGAGCCACTGTCCAGACCTTTGCCTCGTGTCTTCAACTCACACCAAACCATTTGAAAAAACAAACGTCAGAAGTGAAGTTGTCTGTGTCCTCGGCTTCTATAAATTTTTTAGCTAACTGAAAATATTTGATGCTTTTAACTACTCTTTGCATAATGAAAGTTCCAAAACCTTTGATTATCATTATAGGTCTCTTTCCTGAAATTTTCTGCCTCACTGGTTTCCTTTATTTTCTTCACAATGAGTTTTAGAATACTTTGGCTGCATTTCACTTATCCCCTGCTCTCCTTATGTAAACATATTTGGATCTAGGTAGTTGTATCCACTCTCTTATCTTTATTACATCAAAATCTCCAGCCATGATCTCTGTGCTATGACCTCAAAGATTCAGGTGCATGTATAAATCTTCCCACCAAGCATTTCCACTTGGATTATCCAGTGGACATCTAAAATGCATTATGTCAAAACCTGAATTCATCATATTTCGCTCAGAATATAAATTCATCATATTACTCCTCTTCTAGATTGTTCCCAAATTCATTTATGGCCTGTTCACCAGGTACCAAAGCCAGAAAACTGAGAATGTTCCTATCGTATCATTCATTCATCCATATCCAGTTAATCACGGGTTCCCAGCTTTTATGCCATCAGTCCCAAAGCTGTCCCTTTCTCTTGTTATCACTGCCACTCCTCGAAGGCAGGGCTTCAGCATTCCCGACCTGCGTGTTCTAAACTTCAAATCGGCTTCCTCAACTCCAAGCATTCTCTACTTTGGGGATCCGGTCCTTAATATATAAGCCAGGCTTTTGATCCTTAAAAAAGCCTTGGGTCACTTCTACACCTGTAACATTGAACTTGGCCAACATGCAAGTGCCTCTGTCATCTTCCTCAATGTCATTTCTGGCCACTGCTCACAAACTAATTTATACTAAAGAGTGACAGACTGCACATTTTCCTTACAAACTCAGAGATGCTTCTTGTCTTGGTACCCTTTTCCACACTGTTCCCTTCCCATTATATTGTTACTTATGTATTTTCCACAGCCTAGTATCTCTTACAAAGCTGATCACTTCCTAGGTCAAATATGAAAGTCTATAATTTAGCTAAAGTGTTTTCAGTATTGTAAATGTGCACGTGTGTTAAGTTGCTCAGTCGTGTCCGACTCCCCATGACCCCATGCACTGAAGCTCACCAGGATTCCCCTGTCCATGGGATTCTCCAGACAAGAATACTGGAGTGGGTTGCCATTTCCTTTTCCAAAGTATTGTAAACGTATTACATGATCCTTTGCATGATCCAAATTAAGAAGCAGCAGTAACAAAATAAAACTTTATATGTATGCATTATTTGCACATATATTAAAATATATTTAATATGTAACTAATCAGAAACTAGGTTATAAATATAATATAGTTACAAATATTATATAAAATATCACAGGCTTACATATGATACAGCATATCAAGCATCTACAAATATCAATAGTGTTGGATACTTGTGTACATTTGGTACTACTCTACTGAATCTATAAAAAAATTAAATATTTCACTAAATATTTTTAAGGAGAATTTCATCACAAGATCATTAAAACTGGAATCTTTGACGTCATGCCAATATAAGGGAATATGCATATTCTAATGACTTTGTGAACTGTTTTTAAGATAATATTTAAATGTGCAGAATAAATCTACTCTAACTTTGGGATTATGTATAGCCTTCAGTTTTATTTATAAGTTATATCCCAGATTTCTCCATAGAGATGATATAAACTGTTTTTACCTTACATATAAAGAATGATTATTTTAGAATTCCATTTAGTGAAATAACATATTAGCCAACTTATATTTCTAAAAATATATGATCTTTACTATAAAAATATTTGGGTTTTCTCTTTCCTTTCTAGGGCCGGTGTCAGTGCTATGTGGGAGAGTGTGTGCTAAGCAGGTCTCGGTGCTAATGAAGTGTAAGTGATGCCACCAAAGCAGCTGTGAAACATGCTCTGTGGGTCCTGAACACTGAACATTGGCCCCAACACAGGGAAGGCTTTGAGGTCATCTTGACAACGTTCTTTTCTTTCCATTTTCAAGATTAAAAGTAATGAAACGGAAGTTTGGCATTCCAAACAGGTTTTCTTAGGGCTTTTGAGATAACTTCAAGTCGTGTTTAGTGGATACGTATTCTAATCTTCTCATAAGCCTCTCTTAAGACGGTGTATGACAACGATTAGTGTGAAATTCAGTGTAGAATCTCCTCTGCTGCTGCTGCTGCTGCTGCTAAGTCGCTTCAGTCGTGTCCGACTCTGTGCAACCTCATAGACGGCAGCCCACCAGGCTCCCCCGTCCCTGGGATTCTCCAGGCAGAATCTCCTCTAGAAGAGGTTTAAAGTAAAATATATTCACAAAAGAATATCACTGGCAGTTCCTAATTCCTGCTGCTCTATACTTGCAGGTGATATGAAATTCTTTATGTTGAAGGACTTAAAAAGTTCTTACATACATTGCCAAAATATATTGTCATCAATTAACTGAGCTCATGAACAGCAATATTATCCTTTTCCTCATTTAAAACTTCTGAAATGCTTTTAATCAGGCAAAATGAACCCAGTCTATGTGTCACTGAAAACTATTTTGCTTTCATAATGTGTGTTCCTCCTCTTAATATTACTTGTTTAGCCTATTTATCGATATTAACTTTTCACTTAAATGATAAAACTTCCTTCAGATAAAATAGTTAGGTATATGCACAAATTGCAAACACATAGAGGGTGATGTCTACCTGCAAAATCATAAATAGTGGAAAAAGAAAGTAATTTAAGGAATAACTTCTCTCAATTAACATCACATTGTACATATAAGAACATCACATACATCACCTTTTCAAATAAGAAAACTTGTTTGACCAAAATTTAGTTAACTTGGACACAATATTTCATCACAAAGAAAGAAAGCATTTGTGTAACTGGAAAGCCCAAGTGGTGTAGAGATTGATACATATTACATTTGTGCTTGAGTTTATAGTCAAAAGGCATTTGAGTTCAATATAAGATTTGAATCATATTACATTGGCTTATTGAATACATTGCCTGAGGTCATCAGAACAAAATCAAATTTATAACAAGAAAGGATTTGGGAGGATATGTTCTTTTGTGATTTTTTTTTTTCAAAATGCAGATACCACAGTGAGATTTCTGATTCATTTTTAACACATAATCTGAGTTAGGTCTTCATTACAGATGCATTATTAATGCCATTACAACTAGAGAAACTGGGGAGGAGAACTCAAGATGCAGTTAACATACTCTACTGCATTATTAACATGTAAATATACACCTGGATTATGAGAAATCTGTAGATTTCTTCCATTACAATGGGAGTTACACAATGAAATGGCAAAAATTGTGGATTTAATAACACTAGTGAGCTTTAATATTTCTGTTTGCCCTTATTCCCATGACAAAACTAAATAGCAAAAACTTGTAATCTGTATTTTAAGTATTAAAAATATTTTATATTTAAAATATTATTTTAAATTTGCAAACAAATGCTAAAATAAATTTCACAAAAAGGGTATTAATACATTGCTAAGGAAATACTTGGAAAACTCAGCAGTGGCCACAGGACTGGAAAAGGTCAATTTTCATTCCAATCCCAAAGAAAGGCAATGCCAACAAATGCTCAAACTACCGCACAATTGCACTCATCTCACATGCTAGTAAAGTAATGCTCAAAATTCTCCAGGCTTCAATAAATAGTACGTGAACTGTGAACTTCCAGATGTTCAAGCTAGATTTAGAAAAGGCAAAGGAACCAGAGATCAAATTGCTAACATCTGCTGGATCATTGAAAAAGCAAGAGAGTTCCAGAAAAACATCTATTTCTGCTTTATTGACTATGCCAAAGCCTTTGACTGTGTGGATCACAATAAACTGTGGGAAATTCTGAAAGAGATGGGAATATCAGACCACTTGACCTGCCTCTTGAGAAATCTCTATGCAGGTCAGGAAGCAACAGTTAGAACTGGACATAGAACCACAGACTGGTTCCAAAATGGGAAAGGAGTACGTCAAGGCTGTGTATTGTCACCCTACTTATTTAACTTATATGCAGAGTACATCATGAGAAACACTGGGCTGGATGAAGTACAAGCTGGAATCAAGATTGCCAGGAGAAATATCAATAACCTCAGATTTGCAGATGACACCACCCCGATGACAGAAAGCGAAGAACTAAAGAACCTCTTGATGAAAGTGAAAGAGGAAAGTGAAAAAGTTGGCTTAAAGCTCAACATTCAGAAAACTAAGATCATGGCATCTGGTCCCATCACTTCATGGGAAATAGATGGGTAAACAGTGGAAACAGTGGCTGACTTTATTTTGGGGGGCTCCAAAATCACTGCAGATGCTGACTGCAACCATGAAATTAAAAGATGCTTGCTCCTTGGAAGGAAAGTTATGCCCAACCTAGACAGCTTATTTAAAAGCAGAGACATTACTTTGCTGACAAAGGTCTGTCTAGTCAAGGCTATGGTTTTTCCAGTGGTCATGTATGGATGAGAGAGTTGGACTGTGAAGAAAGCTGAGCACAGAAGAATTGACACTTTTGAACTGTGGTGTTGGAGAAGACTCTTAAGAGTCCCTTGGACTGAAAGGAGAGCCAACCCGTCTATCCTAAAGGAGATAAGTCCTGTGTGTTCATTGGAAGGACTGATGTTGAAGCTGAAACTCCAATCCTTTGGCAACCTGATGTGAAGAACTGACTCATTTGAAAAGATCCTGATGCTAGGAAAGATTGAGGGCAGGAGGAGAAGGGGATGACAGAGGATGAGATGGTTGGATGGCATCACCAACTCAATGGACATGAGGTTGGGTGGACTCCAGGATTTGGTGATAGACAGGGAGGCCTGGAGTGCTGCAGTTCATGTGGACACAGAGAGTTGGACATAACTGAGTGGATGAACCGAACTGAAGGAAATATTGCTTATAACTGCACAAAATAGAAAGCATAAGTAGAAACAAACAAGTCCTTAGTTGCACTCTTTTTAAAAATTTGGGTATTTACTGTGGCATGTATTGAAGATTACTTAATATGATTACTAATAATGTATAGGAAACAGGGTGACCTCTTAGACCTTGTGTATGCCTTAAAGATCACATGAATATGTCCTGAATTATATAATATTTCCTGTAATAACAGCTGTTAACCTCTTCAAAAAACTGGTCCTTAGGGTAAAGTGTTGAAAGCTCTCAACAGAGAGTAAGAATCCACCACCTGCTTCAGTTTATTTTCTGTAAGTGTTCAGCTAAGCTTTTCTCTTAAAAATATGCTTTAATGTGACTGCAAGTGGTTGCCTCAGAACTCATCAAATTATAAGTAGGCAATATGGATTTGTTAGATGCATTCTCATTTTCAAATATACATATAAATATATAAATGTATAGAAGCGAAGTGAAGTGAAGTCGCCCAGTCGTGTCCGACTCTTTGCGACCCCATGGACTGTAGCCTACAAGGCTCCTCTGTCCATGGGATTTTCCAGGCAAGAGTACTGGAGTGGGTTGCCATTTCCTTCTCCAGGGGATCTTCCTGACCCAGGGATCGAACCCAGGTCTCCTGCATTGCAAGCAGATAAGGCAATGCTTAATCCCAGAAGTAAAATGATAGGAATAAAATAAGATGGCATAAACCACTTGATTAAAACCATACACAGTTGTAAATGTGTGTGTATGTCGAGGGTTTAGTGGAAATAACTTTGGTTGCTTTATCATACATTCTCCTCATTAATAAATGTGCTAAAATGGCCAATTCATTCTTAATATAATTTAATAGCATTTAATTTGCACCTTAGTAAAACTGAGGTGCAAATTCTGGCCTAACTCGTTGATTAGCTGAAACTAATAATCCTTGCCAACATCATACTGATATTGCAAGGGTAATTCATTTCAGGGTTATGAAAGATGATGCTAGTATTATTAAAGCTTGCCTGTATGACCACTACAGACTCCCTTTAAACAGGAATCCTGGTTATCTTCAAATACTGATTTCAACAAGCAGATCAATCAAATATATATCAAAAGCTTGTTAAATCTGAAACTCAACATGAAGTATTTTGAGCAATATTAAGATGAATAGCGGGCATTACTAGTACTTAAGGACTGTTTAATTTAGTTGAATCACTTTGGCTGCAATGAGTAACTCACAAGTCACTTACTTCTCAAGATTTCATTCCAAAATAATCAGGATTCTTTATTGAGAGAAACAGCAACCAAGATTTAGTCACCTAGAATGAAGCTACTAGAGCCATGAACTGTTCAGTTCAGTTCAGTTTGGTCGCTCAGTCGTGTCCGACTCTTTGTGACCCCATGAATCGCAGCACGCCAGGCCTCCCTGTCCATCACCAACTCCCAGAGTTCACCCAGACTCACGTCCATTGAGTCAGTGAAGTCATCCAGCCATCTCATCCTCTGTCATCCCCTTCTCCTCCTGCCCCCAATCCCTCCCAGCATCAGAGTCTTTTCCAATCAGTCAATTCTTTGCATGAAGTGGTCAAAGTACTGGAGTTTCAGCTTTAGCATCATTCCTTCCAAGAACTGTTAGGAACACTTTATTATAATTTTTACAAATTGCTGGAGTCTAAGTGTGGACTATAGCGGAACAGTGAGAAAATCTTAGGGCTGCAGTCTCTGGGGGACCTTGGACTGTCTACCTAAAGAGTTCCACCAGCTTCTCCTAATAAATATCCAAGGAAAGTCCCCTCCTGCCTCTGCCCAGGGGAGGGAAGAGCCAACACAGCAAATCCAGAGACTTCACATGACAGAGGCCTCCCGAGCACAATACTGAAACACTATCTCAGCTCTAGGAAGGGAATTCTCCCCACCCTGACCCCCTCTAGTCACCCTCTCTTATGCAAGAGGGAAAATGTGAAGAAATAAAAAATATACTCAAAAGGCAATCAGACATCACAGAAATAAAATGTGACTGCTACAGCCAGGAAAGGGTTTCCCAAGTGGCTCAGTGGTAAAGAACCCACCTGCAATGCAGGAGATGCAGGTTTGATCCCTGGGTCGGGGAGATCCCCTGGAGAAGGAAATGGCAACCCACTCCAGTATTCTTGCCTGGGAAACACTAAGGACAGAGGAGCCTGGTAGGCCATAGCTCATGGTGTCACAAAAGAGTGGAACACGATTTAGTGACTAAACAATGACCATGTACCACATACATATATTGGTTTTGCCTATTAGTGCCAAATTCTGTATTTCTGTGTAGCCAAGGGTAATATAACTGATAAAAGCCTGCACTAAATATCGTATAAAGATTTTTCATTTCAAATGTTGTATCCTGCTAGCCCATACTCCTTCAACTTGAGTTTTAAATAAATATTAAAAAAAAAATCCCCGTGTGCAAAAGAGGTGTGATTTTTTGTCCATCACCAATATCATTCCAGGCCTTCACTTACTAAGAAAATTTAAACAACAAATACACAATTGTAGACTGAAGAGGATTAAAATGACTTTCAAATTGTATTCTGCGTATTTTTCTTTCTCATGCTAAATGACGGGCTGGATTAAGCACAAACTGGGATCAAGATTGCCAGGAGAAATATCAATAAACTCAGATATGCAGATGACACCACCCTTACGCCAGAAAGCCCTTTGATGAAAGTGAAAAAGGAGAGTGAAAAAGTTGGTAACATGGAAAAATATAAAAATTTCTCTGTTATCGGAATTTCAGTGAGTACAAATTCCATGGAAAGTTTTCAACATTCAGAAAACTAAGATCATGACATCTGGTCCCATCACTTTATGGCAAATAGATGGGGAAACAGTGGAAACAGTGACAGACTTTATTTTCTTGGGTTTCAAAATCACTGCAGATGGTGACTGCAGCCATGAAATTAAAAGATGCTTGCTCTTTGAAAGAAAAGCTATGACCAACCTAGACAGCATATTAAAAAGCAGAGACATTACTTTGCCAACATAGGTCCGTCTAGTCAAAGCTTTTGTTTTTCCAGTAGTCATGTATGGATGTGAGATTTGGACTATAAAGAAAGCTGAGCACAGAAGAATCAATGCTTTTGAACTGTGGTGTTCGAGAAGACTTTTGGATCCAAGCAGTCCATTCTAAAGGAAATCAGTCCTGAATATTCATTGGAAGGACTGATGCTAAAGCTGAAACTCCAGTCCTTTGGCCACCTGATGCGAAGAACTGACTCATTGGAAAAGACCCTGATGCTGGGAAAGATTGAAGGTAGGAGGAGAAGGGGATGAGAGAGCATGAGATGGTTGGATGGCATCACCGACTGGGTGGACATGAGTTTGAGCAAACTCCAGGAGCTGGTGATGGACAGGGAAGCTTGGCATGCTGCAGTCCATGAGGTCGCAAAGAGTCTGACACGACTGAGAGACTGGACTGAACTGATGCAAATCTAGGTGTAAACCATGCAATGAAATTCATTGTTTTGTGGGTTTTTTTTTTTTCTTTTTTGCAATTTCATGTATAAATCTCCCTTTCTTATCATACAATATTCCCTTGCATATGTATATTCAGTGCCAGTTTTGCATTAGGTTTGGCAACATGAAAACTATGGAGAAGGAAATGGCAACCCGCTACAGTATTCTTGCCTGGAAAATCCCATGGACGTGGGAGCCTGGTGGGCTGTAGTTCATGGGGTCTCAGAGAACTGGACACAACTGAGCACACAGTAAAATCTGAAGTGAGGAAAAATATAAAAATTTCTCTGTTATCGGAATTTCAGTGAGTACAAATTCCATGGCCTTTTGTTGTACAAGTGGATTTGTGCAGAATAATTTTAGCTCTCTTTCTGATGTTTAGGGGTCCCTCCAACTATTGGATAGTATGAATGAATAAATCAAACAAAATGGAATGTTTATAAGTAACTTACAAACACATTCTTCTGTTTAACTATCATACTATATAACCTAAAAATGAATTATGCTGTGATTTAGCCTGTATTTAGAAATCTTAAAATCAAAAATATTTCTTCCAAATACACATGTTCTTGGTTTAAAAATCCATACATCTCCTGAATCTGGAATATTAAAGCCCTACACCTTTAATCTTTGTTTAAATTTAATGTATAATTAATGAGTTCTGACATTTATACTGTCATTCTAAATTATTTTTACTTTATAAGGACTCCTTGTTCAAAGTGATTCCAAAACCCACAATCATTTCTTATTTTGTCCACCACTCTATGACTATACTGAATCCTCTAAGAATTGTTGATAGGAATAAATATGATTTTGTATACAAACTGCCTAAAAAGCTTTTAAATGTCACAACATTTTGTATGTTTCCCTTTAAATGATATTTTAATTATGTGAGTGCTACCTGACAGGCACAGAAATACGCCAACCTGCAATAACCAGGAGTAAACTGGCAGACAGATATACCTATGCCCAAGAAAATGTTTGACGTCAAATTTACAAACTGGTTTTTATTTAATAAACATAAAATAAACATTGTGGTGTGTGATGGGCAGCATCCTTAACAAAAAGTCATCATCCATTTGCCCATGTCTTACATGTAATAAAGTTAACCCCAAAGCATTGCTGTACTGAATGGGCTTCCAAAAAGTAGAGTGACTTTCATTAGTTTAAGAGCTCTTAATGTTATTTGCTTTTATTTCAGTGTATTAAATTGTATCATTGGTACCTGTTTCCAGTTAACTTCTGAGGACTTTTGAACAGAGCCTGGGTCATTCCTCTCCATTATCACTCTTGCGATCTGTTTAGGTTACAGTCTTGCTATAGTCACACGGGGCTCTTCTGCTGTTGGTCAGTTGCTGAGTTGTGTCTGACTCTTTGTGACCCCATGGACTGCAGCACCCCAGGCGTCCCTGTCCTTCACTATATCCAGAGTTTGCTCAAACTCTAGTCCATTGAGTCAGTGATGCCATCCAACCATCTCATCCTCTGTTGCCCCCTTATTGCCCTCAGTATTTCCCCCACGAACAGGGCTCTTTAGTATTTCCTAAACAGATCGCTTTTTATCTCCATTCTTATACTAACGTCTGTGGATATCTCACACTGTGAGTTAAGCATCCTCTTGATGCATGGTTGTCAGCTCCGTGAATTCTTTCCCAGTTCGTGTATGTATAATGTATGTATCTAGAGGCTTTCATTTTTCTCCACTCTGGTTCCGAGTCTGCTCTCCATGGAGGAGGAAAAAGAGCACTGATGAGATTTAGGAACTGCGTGTCTCCTGTTAGCACACTCATCATGCGATTCTGAACACGTACTATGATATCTCCGGAATCCAGTTGTCTCATCTATAAGGTAAATATGTTGAAAAAGATCACCTGGGAGTCTCTGACCCATGCCCCAAATTCCTTAATGCCAAGCAGTTGTGGGCTGCTCAGAGGCAGGTCTCCCGTGTTCTGACTTTTGGTTTATTTGTGTATTTTTGTCATTCCTGCTGTGCTTGGCGCATATACTAAACAGTCTTCATTAAATAAATGCTTGTGGAATAATCTCATTGCATCAAGAATCTTCCTGGGAATGACTCCATCTAGCGAAATGAGTGCTGAGTGCATTTGTGTGCTGAATTCCCCCAGGTTGCAAAAACACGGTGGCCCCTTTGAGTCAAAAGCATTTAAAAAAACAGAAGTCCAAGTCACTCAAGCAACTCGAAACTGTAGTATTGAAAAGTGAGTTCAGATCTCTGTTTCTACCATGAGTAGATGCTGATGCAGAAACTCACTGCATGCTATTTCCAAAAGTAAAAGCAAAAACAAAAACCTTTAGCATCTTCAAAAAAAGATGAAAAACTGAGCATCAAACATGAACAAAAAGGCCTCCCTTCATCACAACCTAGACTCACCAGCAAGGAAAACACAAATAAATCCGGAAGAAGGAAGAAAAAGATTTAATTCATTTAAAAAATAAATTTCACTCTAAATCTAGGTTTTTCTTCTTTTTGAGACATTCCACAGGGTGCAGTGGGAAAAGTCAACAACACGATTCCAGTAAACATTACATAATGTCCAAACAGAAACACCAAGGAAAGCTCACAAGATCAAATACGGTTTGTAATTTTCATGCCTTCCACTCTATCATCCACCAGTTTATTTAATTTTTTTCCCCATCTCATATCCAAGAGAGCCCTGGGGCTTCGGCCAAATGCTGCCTGGATAAGAAGTTCTTTGTGGCTTGAGTGAGTTGCATCATTTTTGAGCTATCTTCCATTCAGCATGCCTCACGCTCTCAGGACAGCTGAAGATAGATGGGGTGTCAGGCTGCAGTAAGTTCGACATTAATCCACGCTCCCACTGCAGTGACAGTTAACTTTCCTTGATGGGCGATGGGAAGGAACCATGATGCAAGCGTGTATGCTGCCCGGCTTTTTCCATTTTTCACATGGCTTGCTAGCTCCTTTTGAAATGATGAGAGGATGCTTACTAAAAATCTATCCAGCAGGAAACAGGTTCTATTTCACAGGCGGTTACTGTTCTTTCTTTCAGTGACATTTCCTTAGGCTTCAGGTACATTTTAATTTTACTAAATACTCAGATAGATGATTTTTCATCTGCCTAGATGGAGGTATTTTTTATCCTCCATGAATCCAATGTGTTTCCATCCATAAGTCACATGCAAACCTTAAAGGCAAATGGACTTATTTCATTTTACTGCTTATTGTATAATCTACTGCTCTGCTCTATCTTTAATTGTATTTATATGAATACTGATGCAAAGTTAAATGCCGTGGTTTTAGTTGAATCATGTACAACATAACTTTATAATAGTGATATCGCCTTAGTAATTTTCCCCTTTGTTCAATCAAACTCTATTTTTCTATTGTGTCTATATTTAAATAACTGAATGTATTTAACATCAAATACCAAAGATTATTGCCTAAGGCAGAGAACAATTTATAAAATTTCAAACATAACACTAACTCCTATACAAAGTCTAGCTGTGAATATTTAATATACTGATCATAATAATAATTAAAGACTCAGCATATCCATGTTACAAAATCTGAAAATAAATCAAAAGAAAAAAGCAAAGTTGTTTAGACCAACAGTGAGTTTTGAAGCCAGGCCTCTAAATTAAGAATACTTGACTGATTTTTTTAAACATTTTTTAAACCCTTTAAGGCATTAGATTGTGGCTTCCCAAGTGGCTCAGTGGTAAAGAATCCACCTGACAATGCAGGGGACACAGGAGAGGTGGGTTCAATCCCTGGGTTGGGAAAATCCCCTGGAGGAAGATATGGCAATCCACTCCAGTATTTTTCCTGGGAAAATCCCATGGACAGAGGAGCCTGGCCAGCAACAGTCCATGGAGTTGTAAAAGAATTGGTCGTGGCCAAAAGACAGCACACACACAGGCATTAGCTTTTGCTATTTATGACATAGAAATACAGCCCTTTTGAAGCTATATTTGAGCTTCCCTGATGGCTCAATGATAAAGAATCTGCCTGCAATGCAGGGGAGGCAGGTTCAAGATTCCAGTTCGACCCCTGGGTTGTGAAGATGCTCTGGAGAAGGAAATGGCAACCCACTCCAGTACACTTACCTAGGAAGTCTTGTGGGCAGAGGAGCCTGGCAGGTTAAAGTCCATGGGGTTGCAAGAGTTGGTCACAACTTAGCGACTAAACCAGCACCAGCACCAATACAGCCCTAAGCACAGACTGGTTTAAACCAAGGAACCAATCATTCTGGCCAGAAGGGTGGAATCATGTAATTGATCTGTCATGGGGTATTTAACGCCTGTTAGTTCTGGAAGGTCAGGTCTGATGCCCTAAATAAACAAATCAGGCCTGGTTACCATAAGATGGAGGAGGAGTTGATATCAGTAGTGGGTTGAATGATGGCCCCTCAAAAGCTATGTCCAATCTCAGAATCTGAGAATGTGATCTTATTTGGAAGAAGGATCTTGGCAGACATGATTATGTTAAGAATTACAAAATGAGATCACCCTGGGTGGATGATCTGGGTGGATCTTAGGTCCAAAGTCAAGGAAGAGAGGGAATCACAGAGACAGAGGACAGGGCATGTGAAAACTTGAGACAGAAGTGAGTCATGCAGCAACAAGCCGAGGAATGCCCAGAGCCCCAAGAGTCAGAAAGTCCCACAGAAGGATCTCTCCTAGAGCCTTCGGAGGGAGCACAGCCCTGACGTCACCCTGATTTTGGACCTCTGACCCCCCAAAACAATGAGGCAATACATTTCTGTTGTTATAAATCACCAAGTCCGTGGTCATTTGTGACTGCAGCACTGAATCAAATACAACATCCAGACAAAGACTGAGCAGATAGGAACTTCGAAATTATATTATCTAACTCCTCCTGAAATTCTTTTGGGATTCTGAATAAAACTGCATTTACTTGAAAATGAATTTTGGAAGTACTTGGGGAGTTTGGGGAGGTCATACACATAATTCTGTATTTAAAATGGATAACCAACAAGGACCTACTGTATAGCACAGGGCCCTCTGCTCATTATTATATGGCAGCCTGGATGGGAGGGGAATTTGGCGGAGAATGGATACATGTATATGTATGCCTGAGTCCCTTCACTGTTCACCTGAAACTGTCACAACACTGTTAACTGGCTATATCCCAGTGTAAAATTATAATACAAAAGAAAAAAGCTCTTAAAAAATAAATAAAATTGGGGAGGATTGACAATTTCCAAGTGTTAATTTCAGGAAAGTGGAATTTCTCTTCATTCATATAATTTTTGATTTTGTGTCCCTAAGTAAATTTTATAATTTCCATTATGAGAATCCTGCCTTTTTATTGGTAAATATTATCAAATATATTTTTTCTATTTCTGCTTATAATCTGTCTTAGAAGTTATAATTGCATTATTTGGCAAAATTATTCTGTCTTCAGACCCCACATTAGTTTTAATATTTATTATATCTAAGTCTCTTTATATATCATACCTTTGCAAACAATAATATAAAGAGGAATGAAAGAAGAAAATAATCAACATTACATTACCAGCACTCAGAAGTCACAATCACTTAAAATTATTTACTATCAAAATTTATCATGTGTCTGGTTCTCTTTCACTCCTGAACATGGATGATAAAGCATCCTGTGCTTTTGAGCCTTATCTAGGTCTCAGTTTTCTTATCAATTCAATTTTCTACTTCCCTGACTTGATTGTTCTACATTAGGTTAGGATAAAAAAAATTAAGGATTAAATTCTGCTAAATATAAGACTATATGGTCCTCTAGATTTGTGGTTTGCTAGTCATAGGCAGAAATGTTCTACATCTCTCAGTTTGGTTCAGTTCAGTCATTCAGTCACGTCTGACTCTTTGCACTCCAAGGACTGCAGTACCTCAGGCTTCCCTGTCCGTCACTAACTCCTGGAGCTTACTCAAACTCATGTCCATTGAGTTGGTGATGCCATCCAACCATCTCATCCTGTGTTGTCCCCTTCTCCTCCTGCCTTCAATCTTTCCCAGCATCAGGGTCTTTTCAAATGAGTCAGTTCTTCGCATCAGGTCGCCAAAGGATTGGAGTTTCAGCTTCAACATCAGTCCTTCCAATGAAAATTCAGGACTGAATTCCTTTAGGATGTACTGGTTGGATCTCCTTGCAGTCCAAGGGATTCTCAAGAGTCATCTCCAACACCACAGTCCAAAAGCATCAATTCTTCAGCACTCAGCTTTCTTTATAGTCCAACTCTCACATTCATACATGACTACTGAAAACAACCATAGCTTTGACTAGATGGACCTTTGTCAACAAAGAAATGTCTCTGCTTTTGAATATGCTATCTAGGTTGGTCATAACTTTCCTTCCAAGGAGGAAGCATCTTTTAATTTCATGGCTACAGTCACCATCTGCAGTGATTTTGGAGCCCCCAAAAATAAAGTCTGACACTGTTTCCACTGTTTCCCCATCTATTTCCCATGAAGTGATGGGACTGGATGCCATGATCTTCGTTTTCTGAATGTTGAGTTTTAAGCCAGCTTTTTCACTCTCCTCTTTCACTTTCATCAAGAGGCTCTTTAATTCTTCACTTTCTGCCATAAGGGTGGTATCATGTGCACATCTGAGGTTATTTCTCCTGGTAATCTTGATTCCAGCTTGTGCTTCATCCAGCCCAGAATTTCTCATGATATATTCTGCATATAAGTTAAATAAGCAGGGGGACAATACACAGCCTTGATATACTCTTTTCCTGATTTGGAACCATTCTGTTGTTCCATGTCTGGTTCTAACTATTGCTTCTTGACCTGCATACAGATTTCTCAGGAGGCAGGTCAGGGGGTCTGGTATTCCCATCTCTTGAGTGATTTTCCACATTTTGTGGTGATCCACAAGGTCAAAGGCTTTGACATAGTCAATAAAGCAGAAGTAGATATTTTTCTGGAACTCTCTTGCTTTTTCAATGATCCAACAGATGTTGGCAATTTGATCTCTGGTTCCTTTGCCTTTTCTAAATCCAGCTTGAATATCTGGAAGTTCACATTTCACGTACTATTGAAGCCTGGCTTGAAGAATTTTGAGCATTACTTTGCTAGTGTGTGAGATGACTGCAATTGTGCAGTAGTTTGAGCATTCTTTAGCATAGCCTTTCTTTGGGATTGGACTGAAAACTGACCTTTTCCATTCCTATGGCCTATATCTATATCCCTCAGTTCAGCTCAGTTCAGTTCAGTCGCTCAGTCGTGTCCGACTCTTCGCGACCCTGTGAATCGCAGCACACCAGGCCTCCCTGTCCATCATCAACTCCCGGAGTTCACCCAGACTCACGTCCATCGAGTCAGTGATGCCATCCAGCCATCTCATCCTCTGCCGTCCCCTTCTCCTCCTGCCCTCAATCCCTCCCAGGATCAGAGTCTTTTCCAATGAGTCAACTCTTCGCATCAGGTGGCCAAAGTACTGGAGTTTCAGCCTCAGCATCATTCCCTCCAAAGAAATCCCAGGGCTGATCTCCTTCAGAATGGACTGGTTGGATCACCTTGCAGTCCAAGGGACTCTCAAGAGTCTTCTCCAACACCACAGTTCAAAAACATCAAATCTTCGGCACTCAGCCTTCTTCACAGTCCAACTCTCACATCCATACATGACCACAGGAAAAACCATAGCCTTGACTAGACGAACCTTTGTTGGCAAAGTAATGCCTCTGCTTTTGAATATGCTATCTAGGCTGGTCATAACTTTCCTTGCAAGGAGTAAGCGTCTTTTAATTTCATGGCTGCAGTCACCATCTGCAGTGATTTTGGAGCCCAAAATAATAAAGTCTGACACTATTTCCACTGTTTCCCCATCTATTTCCCATGAAGTGATGGGACTGGATGCCTATCCCCTCCCTATTTTCATTTTTTTTTTCAGAGTTCACCTTCAATTCATATTTATAAGGTACATTATTTTAGTTACATTTACCAGAGCTCTTATTACTTACAGCAGGGTTTCTAAGCAGGAATATTACAGCCATTGGGGATAAGACAACAATATGCTGTTTGAGGAGCTAGTACCTAAATCGGTAAAAAAGAAAAGAAATCATTAAGAAAACCAAGTATTCTTAGTGTACATGTCTAGTTCCAAAACTCTTGGTTGGTTTACACAAAAAAACTCTTCACTCTAAACATTGCTTTTTCCCTTGGGGCCCATTCTCTTCTTTATTATTTGTCTCCAATCAGGTTGATTATCCTCACAACTCATGATTTCCCCCCTATTATCTTGGAAATCCACAGCAATCATGCAGTTGCTTCAATTTCAAAATTACTGGGCCTATCTATAGAAAGGACTCTTTCTTAGCCCAAATGTATATGTATAGAGAGAGAAAGTATCATGTATTTTATTCATCTCCATGTACTTTCTAATATTTATTGGTTTTCCTTTTTTGACCCATTGTTTTCTTTCTGCTGTTTTGGCTGTGCTGGGTCTTTGTTGCAATGCTGGCTTTTCTCTAGTTCTGGGGGGTGGAGGCTTCTCTCTAGGCGTGGTGCCCAGGCTTCTTACTGCAGTGGTTTCTGCGGCAGAGCACGGGCTCTAGGGTGCACGGGCTTCAGTGGTTGTGGTACACCAGCCCAGTTGCTCTGCGGCATGTGGGATCTTCCCAGACCAGGGATCAAACTTGCATCTCCTGCACTGGCAGGCAGATTCTTTACCACTGAACCACCAGGGAAGTCTGACCCATTGACATCTTAAGAGTGTATTGTTTAAGTTCCACATACCTGTGAATTTCTCAAATTTCCTCCAGTTAATTGATTTCTAATTTTATTCCCTTGTAGTTGGAGAACAACTTTGCATGATCTCAATGCTTTTAAATTTATTAAGGTCAAAAATATTATGTCTAAAGGAAAAAAAAAATGTGCACTTGTTTTTGTGGTCCTGCTTAAAAAATGATCAAACAAACTTCCATGAAGGGCCATGTCTCTTACTGGGACCCAGACTTGTGTTTATGTTGATCAAGAAGACAATGACAGTATGCATATATTATAGAAAGCCAAGTAGACTGCCGAATTTCTGTTTGATTATACCGTTCATTGCTTTCAGTATCAAACCACAACCTCTTTATGAGAATTATATTTCATGAGTCATAAAACTTAAAATAGCTGATGTTACTTAAATTTGAGTTATTTTAATTAGTTAAATAACTTTTGAATATCAGGTAATATTTATCCATTAGTGTCACACTTTATAATAAGAGAAATCAGGCCCTTCTTTTTTCTGTCTGCCCCAATTTCTTTATTGTTAAGAGTTTTCTTAAATGATGTAACATGAAGAAGATTATGTTGGAAATATTGGAGATAATGTTTTCCAACACTTCATTCCAATGAGTTTAAATAAGAAAATAGCCTCAACGATTTTTTAACAAAGGCACAATGTGAGATGTGAGCTTAATAACAGAACAGTGTGATTTATTCAAAAACAGAAACAAACTGTCTCTCAGTTCTATAATTTCTAGAGGAAATCACTTACTTCACGTTTCTGTACCGTCTACTCATGGCGAGAAGGGTATCTGTGTTCACCACTATACCTAGACCTACACAGGCAAAAATGTAATAGGAGGAATATAGCTTTATACACTCTCTATTGGTGGAGTTTTAAAACTGATGATTTTCTATTTACTCTTTTGAAAGTAGAGGTGAAGTTCACATATCTCCAAACATCTAATTCATCATGCTCCTCTAATTCATCACTTAGCTGAGTCACTAAATCGTGTCCGACTCTTTGTGACCCTACAGACTACATAGCCTGCCAGGCTCCTCTGTTCATGGGATTTCCCAGGCAAGAATACTGGAGTGAATATAAAGACCTTTCTTATATCTCCCAATCCCTTAATGTAAAGTACAATGCAAGAGATCTTAGAAGGTCTTTATCTCCACTTACCCTTCCCATCAGAGTTGTTAGTGTTGCCACTTTAATTTTTCTTTAAAAAAACAATTAGATTTGAGCCTCCTCAATTTATTCAATCATCTGGAAGAATCAGCATATTTACATTTTATTTGTTTTTAATTCCATCTTGGATGTGTTTGTATCATTTTTCTTCTACTGGAAATTGGTCTCTTAGAATGTGCATTGCCAATGATGATCTTCCCAAAGTGTGACAGACAAATTCATCAGGAGAAGAGCAGCAATAGACTTCTGTTTATCTCTCTGGAGTCTTGTGTTGCTTAAATTTCACCAGATAATTTCTATCAATATTATCCCCTCTTCACACTTTTATCTTATATGTATCTAGCATTTTTAATTATGTTCTGAAGAATGGTTACACTAAAATCACCTAACCTAGTATATTCATGAAAACCACCGACTATTCTGGGATTTTCTCTCAACTTTTGTATTATAAACATACTTCAATTTTATCAGATATTTGCTTTAGGTTTTATTTCTTTTATTAAACTATGAGCTCCAAGTGGGCAGAAATATGTCTCTCTCTCACTTTTCTTTCTTTTCTTTTTTAATCTTTTATCTGTTTCAGGAGAATCTTCCTAGTTCGAAAACAGAAACTCAAGCTTATGTTTAATAGACATGTATATATCTGAATGTGTGTTAAGACCTTTAAAAGCTCATCACACAAATATTACTTATGATACAAAATATTGTTTCAGATTTTCACTTTTAAAATAGCATTGAAGGACAATGCCACTTTTTTTTCAATATCTTCAAAAATTTTACATTTATTCTTTGAATGTGAATGTTATTCATTAGAAATACTTGAAAATAATTCAAAACCCATTTTAGTGATTACAGGAGTAATCTAACATCATAAATAAACTTTAATTAAAAAATAGGCGTGATCATTAAGTAAGTAAGATGGACTTTTTTAAGGCATCAGTGCTAAACTGATTTTGCCTGAAATTCCAAATCCCATAATTTCATGATAAGACTCGTTTAGTAAAATAAATGTGGGTAGATTTATTTAAATGTCTCTTTACCATAAAGTTGCATTTTTGCAGATTGATGTATTCAAGTAAACGTTTCTGTATTTTTATTTCATTATACTCAGTGACTAGATAAATGAGTATTCAGAAACATCTGCTTCTGAGTTATGGAAACTTAACTTTTTCTGCTTCTGTACTCATACATGGCAGACATGATTATATCACTTTGAGATTTTTTTGTTTTCTTATATAGCAGTTCAGGTGATCACGAGATACACTGGTAATGCCAGCTACTGGTCTTAACTGACAGTGTATAGTTTCCACTGCTATATTCCAAATTTAATATATCCACAATATTTAAATACATGAAGATTATTCAAGAATTCAATATTTAATTTTAAAAGTGTGATTTAGGTTTACATTTGAGAGTATGTGCTGCATGTGGAAATGATGTGTTCATGTGTGTAGGGGTCACCTTATAAATTATTTGGGGAACGGGCTGCTAACTGCATCACAAATTTTAGGCTCTATTTTTTGGAATTGAGTACACCTCTGAAGATACTGTATCCGTGAAATTCAGGAGCAAACTGTGACGTGAGAAATAACATTAACTCACTGTAGAGTTATATTTACATGGGAGGTTACACTGTTAACGAAGATACCAAGTTCACCTCTCTACAGCCATAGAGCATTACATATTTTTTAAATTAAATAGATATATTAGTAAGTAGAGGTTTATTGTTATTGATGTGTAATTTCCAATTTTATGGATTCATGTAGAAGCATGGGCAAAATGGAAAAGACTCGGATGCTGGGAAAGATTGAGGGCAGGAAGAGGGACACACAGAGGATGGGATGGCTGGATGGCAGCCCCGACACAATGGACACGAGTCTGAGCGAGCTGGAGCAAGCAAAGGTCAGAGAAGCACGCCATGGGTCACCAAGAGTCCGACAGGACCAAGTGACTAAACAACAACGAGAGGCAAAAATGCCAACGGCAAAATTAAAGAGGAAAAAGGCTCCTTGCAGCAAGTGTACAAGAGCAATCAGTGGGTTCTGCACTGGAGATGCCAGGGACTCCTAAAATTCCCTCCAAATTCTATGGTGTCATGAAAAAAATATGTGTATCTGCTATTAAATAGTTTGACAATTGGCATTTCTTCTGCTACGACATGCATTTAGGCGACTGCCTTCCTTAGAACCTTGGGTTTTCTGATCCTGTGATTGTCTTTCTTCCTAATCTCATTGTTTAAAAGAAAAAAAAATCATGCATGAGTGTTTATTTGTCTCTGCAAACACCACAAATGATACAAGCAGCAGAGAAGCGGAGGTGCTCAGGGCACCGTGGCTCCTCCCACTGCATCTGGGCGGCTGAGATGGCTAATTGCCTGTCGCGGCCGCTGAGCCATGCAGCCGGCAGGCTGCCACCTCCTGTTTGGTCAAGTTGTCATCTCCTATTAATCCGAACCCTGTTGTTTTTTTCCATTGCCTCTACTTTCTCACTCCAGACAGAATGTAAATTTATGACCTCACTGTGATATGAGGGTATCAAAATTTTACTTTTGAAGAAAAGGCTGAATAAAAAGGATTTCTTAAAAAAAAAAATGAATCTCTTACCAGGACAGCATGGCATTTTCTCTACCATGCTGATTTAGAGGGTTCATGCCATTTTCTTTTCCACCAGCTGTGTTCTGACTCAGCTATTTTCATAGCGCTAGAGGTCATCTGGTGAAATTTTGCAAACTGTGAGCAAGAACAAAACAAAAAAACATATGCAAATGCAGGGAAAGTCATGAGGCCAATTTGGTAGTGGTCAGAAAGTTTGTGTTGCTTATGGGTTGCTACAAAATATTACAGAAAATGGGACCAGAGGGGGCCTGGAATCTCATTTCAAGACCGCTGAAGCAGACCCAGCAAAAGGCCAGGCGTGGAGAACACCCATGGATCACAGTAAACGCATCAAAACCACCAAGTAGGGGAAAAAAAGCAAACAATTCACTAGCAAGCAGTCTTAAGAGTCTTGCAGGTGGGAAAACTCTTGAACTACAGCCTCTGCACAATCAGGTAAGAAGGGTCTACTAACACTTATGTTACTGTTGCTTGCTGTCATTCTAAAGGGCCAGTCTAGAATTCTTTTGTTTTGTTTTGCTTTTCTGAGTGCGTGGTGTCTCAGCCTGCCTAAATTTCTTGCAATCTCCAGTTCAGTAAAGGGCTTCTCAGGTGGCTTAAGTGGTAAAGAAACTGACTGACAAGGCAGGAGCCAAAGAAAACACAGGTTTGATCCCTGGGTCAGCAAGATCCCCTGGAGGAGGAAATGGCAACCCACTCCTATATTCTTGCCCTGGGAAATCCCATGGACACTAGGAGCCCGGTGGGCTATGGTCCATGGGATCGCACAGAGTTGGACACAACTTAAGCAGTTGAGCACAGCACACACACACCAGTTCAATAAACATGAGGCTCTGAAGTGAAAGTGGTCACAAGAATCAAGCTAACTTGACTGATTTCCTAAAGCTGAGGCAAAGTTCAGCTGCAGTGTCTGCACAGATAACTCTCTTCCCTGAAGATCACATGGACTCAGGTTGTGGCAAAAGTGATTGCCTTGGCTGGATGACCAGTTTAAAAAGTCATGAAATAACCTTCCAAGTACCTGAGTGTGTGTACAGCTAACTAGGTGGCCAAGCCTGATAAAGTGGTTGAAATTAACATGCCTGACACTTTCTCTTAAATGTTAAAGATTTTGCATAGGGAAACCATCCCATTCCCCCATTTCCACCATGCTCCCCTGCAGATGCTCTTCTGGGACTAGCAGGAGCCTGTTATCATTTGCTCACATAGTCCTAAAATTGGTCACATCAGGACATTAATGAACTCCAGGGTCTTGTGTGAAAGTGCAAAAATATTACTCAGTCCTGTCCAACTCTTTGTGACTCCATGGACTGTAGCCAACCAGGCTCCTCTGTCCAGGGAATTCTCCCAGGCAAGAATACTGGAGTGGATAGCCATTCCCTTCTCCATGAGATCTTCCTGATCCAGGGATTGAACCCAGGTCTCCTACATTACGGGCATATTCTTTACTGTCTGAGCCACCAGGGAAGCCTGTTATCATTTGCTCATACAATCCTAAAATTGGTCAGTATAAGACATTAATGAACTCCAGGGCTCTACTTTACCCAAAGGTTGAAGATTTACTCTCAATGCTAATTTATGTCCCAAATGACACCCAATCTGTCTGTCCCATATATTCTACTAGATTAGGTAAAAAGGTGGTATAAAGTTCAACATATTTGACGTACAGATGTCTCAAAGCAAAGCTCTACTTTTAGGAAATTCTGAAAGAGAAATTTAGGTCCCCAAACTACTGCCTTTGTAAGTCAAACTTCAAAGAAAGTTTCATATGCCAGCTTCAAAGTCCAAAACTAAAATGACCACACGGAGGACATCAAATATTAATTTTATGTTATTATCTAACATACATCACACCCAATGTTCTCCAAGTGTCCCAATACTGTCCTCTAGAGCTGTCAGTTTTTGTTTGTTTTGTTAATCCAAGATCCAATTAAGGTTTTTGGTTTGCATTTAATTGTCATGTCTTTTTGGTCTTTTTTATCTAGCAGGTTTTTCAAGGTGTTTTTGTCTTTTATAAAATCGATTTTAGTTGCTTATTTTTGTCTCTTGCTTTACTCATGCTTAGCTACAAACTAAAGCCTTCTGGCAGAAATACTGTATGGGTGACAACTTTGATGTTAATGTACCTTATCTTCCTGTGTCTTCCTGGAATCCTAATTCCATAAATCTCTCCAGCATGTTCTCCAAGGAAACAACTGACACTTATATCCTCATCCAGGTGAACTGGGTCATCTGAAAGCTCATCCAATTGTTCTTTGAGTATTGTACTTAATCTTCTTGGTATTTCCCTGTGAACTTGGCTCACATTTTTACCAGTTCCTTAGAACAACAGCCCAAGTGTTCAAGAAGATTCTCTAACTGCACTGTTCAGCTTTAAAAACGTGCTTCTTGGTAGAATCTAGGCAGCTTCCTGGGGACTCATTCCTGATTCCTTTCTGAGTCCTGCTAAATTATCTGGGGCGCCAACCATCCTTGCTGATGTAATAACAGGCTGAAACAGCTCCTCGTGTTTTAAATATGCTGCTTGAGGGCTTTTAGACTGTAGGGGATGCTTCGAGGTCTATTCCTTTTCTCTCGTGTAGATCTAGATTTACTTCCAAAATCCCAGGTCTCTTGACACACATCCATCTGTTCAGTCGTGTCTCATTACAGATTTCCTAGTTGGCCCTCAACTGTCTTTTTTTTTCTTTGATTGAAATTGTTTCCAAAGGAGAAATATGAGAAGTTGGGTATAGATGTGCCCTTAATACCCCATAGTAAATATTAATGTCTTCCCTGTCCTTCAACACATAAACTGGAAGGTAAATGTGCCTTGGGTCCCCCAGAAACAAAGCCTGAGATGGATCAGAGAGCATAAGATTTACTGAGGCTATGAGAGATGGACCTGATGTACAGGGAGCTCAAAGGATGACTCACATTGCAGCACTGTCCTTTCTGGAAGAAAAAGGGTTTTGAAACCTACATCAGCCTATTAGGGGAAGCACACTGATTGGAACCACCCACCCTGGCCAGGCACTATAGTAACCATTTGCATGAGTTGTTTTACGACAGGAGGTCCTGTTAAGGAACACAGAACTACTAAGCCACCACCAACCGGAAGAGTTCAGGAAAGGTCAAAAGGAGACACCATATGCTCGACCACCTCCCAGAATCCTTCTCTCCAGCGTCCATTTTGGCTGAACAAGGTGTGCACCACCAGGAAGGACTCTGAGTCAGAATGATTGGCTGAAGACAACCTGGAAACTAATCCCATCACCATAAAACCCGACACTGCATGCCATGTGACACAGCAGTTCTCCTGGGGTCCCTTACCCTCCTGCTCTCACCCAGGTGCCCTTTCCCAATAAAATCTCTTGCTTTGTCAGCACATGTGTCTCCTCGGACAATTCATTTCCGAGTGTTAGACAAGAGCCCAGTTTCAGGCCCTGGAAGGGGTCCTCCTTTCTGCAACAAGCCCATCCATCTCGTCTGCATGTCATTCCACAGACCAGGGCAAACAGGGGTGCATCAGAGCTGGTCTTAATCTTGCAGGAATTTGGCCCCAACCATCTGAGAGGAAATCTCTGGAGAAGAAGGGGCAGCTAGGAGCCAATAGCAGCTACCCTCCCTACTGAGGGCTACTGTGTTGGCTTGGTCAGTGGCTCTGGGCAGAGAACTAACAGCATTCACTCCTGGTGGTCAGGCTTGATCTCCCAGTAAGTTCCAGAGATGGGGCCTTCTTAGAATGTGAACAACTATCCCTGATCACATTTCAGCTGATGAGCCTATGTTCCAGTTCTGGAGCAACTAAAGATATACCATTCTAAGTACACATGCAAAACCTATGAATCCTCTTAAACAACCTTTTGGACTTTTGATAAAGTGTTTTGACTCTGTGACCTCATGGACTGTAGCCCGTCAGGTTTCTCTGTCCATGGGGTATTTCGGGCAAGAATACTAGAGTGGGCTGTCTTGCTGACCCAGAGATGGAACCTGTGTTTCCTGTGTCTCCTATATTGGCAGGCAGTTTCTTCGCTGCTGAGTCATCGGGGAAGTCCTTGATATAACTAATGTTATACAATGGCTTACCCCCCACCCCCACCCCGCCCCAGCTTCTGTTCTCTCTGCCTAATCCTAGGCCTGGGAGGAGGCTTAATTCAGAAGTCTGCTGATACACTACAGAAGGAGGATGGTTCTTACAGAGTACTCCACTGAGATCCTTCTTTTCATCCTCCCAATACACCCAAGACATGGTCTTTGGCCTAACACAGACTGAGATCTCTCTTCAGGGTCAGGGGTGGGGGGTCATTCATTCCAGAGACAGTGCCCACATGTCCTTCCAAGAAGGTTGCAGTGTCCTCCAGAAACTTCTGAAGTCGCTTGGGTCATGCTGGCTACAAGTCCTGCTCATCAGCCTGCTGTTCATTCCAGAGGAATTCCTGGCAGCCAGGTAATAAATTATCACTTTTCTTAAGTTAACTGTACCTGATTTCTATTACATATAACACTAGAAATTTTCTATTACAAATAAGGGTTTAAAAGTTTACATAATCTAAAGTTCCCCAAGTGGCACAGCTATCAAGCAGCATAGCTGGAATTACAACTCAGGTAAGTCGGACATTCAAGGGTGACCCCTTAGTCAATAACTTATTTCTATTTTTATTAATATATTTAGTTTTTATAGATTACAATGCAGAAACTGTAGCTGCCAAATATGAAGAATTCTATACCAATTCTTCAATGATAAATATTTCAGTAGGGCGAAGCAAAAGGCATACATGGCTGCATATGGATAAGAACTTCAATGAACATCAATACAATCCAGTTTAAAAATATTGGTCCTTTAGGGCATAACAGCATTTTTTGTCTACCAGAGGACAAAAATGCACCTTTCATATCTTCCAGAAGATACTCAGCACTGCTAGGTGTCACCCCAGGCTGTCAGCTCCCTCAAACACTGACATCTTTGATGGAATTACAGTTTAGAAGATGCTTGAATAGGGTAGGGTATGAGAGATTTGTGGGGAACTTTTGGAGGTTAATCAAGGTTCCTGGTTGTCATAAACCAAAATATGCTTCTTCAAGCCCTTTCTCTGCCATCTCCAATCTGGGCCCTACTGACACTGTGCTCTATGAGGTGGCTCAGTGGTAAAGAATCTGCCTGCCAGTGCCGGAGACGCAAGAGACGTGGGTTTGATCCCTGGGTCAGGAAGATCCCCTGGGGTAAGGGATGGCAACCCACTCCAGTACTCTTGCCTGGGCAATCTCATGGACAGAAGAGCTTAGCAGGCCACAGTCCATGGAGTCACAAAGAGTCGGACATGACAGAGCGACTTCACTTTTTCACTTTCTTATCTGTAAACGCTCAGCCCCTAGGCCCACCCTGAAGGAAGGGCTCAGGCCAGGAGAGCCCGGCCAGGGAGAAGCAGCAGCATCCGTGGAAGCAGAGTCCCTTCTGTGATACAGACAGGAACACGAGGTTCCTCCGTGGAAAATGCTTAGCAAAATCCCCGTGAAATGTAACAGCGTCCTGTTTCTTCTCCCTCAATTCCCACAGGAGTACACTGTGACTCAGTCTCATCTCTCAAGGCCAATACAGGACACGGCTGTCCGCTTCGCCTACTGCTTTCCAGTGGCCTCCTATCATTGCCGCAAAGCCTGTGAACAATTCTCATGGAATAAAAATGGAATCTGGGTCATAAAGTCTTTCTCTTTTCCTTTGTGCTCTGTCTAGTTTCATCATTCACGCGATATCATGGTGCCAAGCCCTCGCGCTGGGGACTTCAGGCCAGAATTCTTGGTGCAAAATGGCTACACAGACACCCCAACTCCTCAGCCCAAGGATGCAAGCCCAGGAAGTGCATCTGCACCTGTGCCTACCCAGGGGAACCCTGCCCTCTTCCCACTGCCCTGGTCCCTGTAAAACAGCCTCGGCCCTGCGCCTGCTCTCCAGAGAGACCTCAGTTCAGTTCAGTAACTCAGTCGTGTCCGATTCTTTGCAACCCCATGAACCGCAACATGCCAGGCCTCCCTGTCCGTCACCAACTCCCTGAGTCCACCCAAACCCATGTCCACTGAGTCAGTGATGCCATCCAACCATCTCATCCTCTGTTGTCCCCTTCTCCTGCCCTCAATCTTTTCCAGCATCAGCATCTTTTCAAATGAGTCAGACCTTACATCCCTCCATTTTCTGCTTAGAGGGCAAAACTTTCCTTTGCTTCCAAACCAACAACAACAAAAAAGATTGCCCTTTAACACCACTCCAAAGTGACTGATGACCTTCCCAGGTGGCTCAGTAGTAAAAGAATCCAGCTGCCAAGCAAGAAACATGGGTTCCATCTCTGAGTCTGGAAGATCCCTTGGAGGAGGACACGGCAACCCACTCCAATATTCTTGCTTAGGAATCCCCATGGACAAAGAAGTTTTGGGGTCCTTCTTTGTGGACCCCAGTCCATGGGGTCACAGAGAGTCAGACAGGACTGAGGGGCTACACTACCACCCCTAAAATAACTGATGGCAGTCACGAGGCTTCTTTTCGGTAAGGTCCTCAGAGGACCTTGCTCTGGCTGAGTTGCCCTGAATCCTATACTCCTCGAGGGGCAGCCACTGGAGAGCTAGACGTGAGGAGGACATTGCAGAGTGTGGTAGGCTAGGCAGTTCTCCTACTCCAAGGATGCTTAGGAAAAGGGAGTAAGACAGAGCTCTCTGCGGTCCTCACCCAGTGTGTAGCCTCAGGAGACAACCTTGGTTTCTCTTTGATCTGAACAGGGACAAGCTTGGCTTTCAGGACTCCCCGCTTCTTACAGCCACAGATGTGGTTCAGGGACTCTTGAAGGTGTATTCTTTTCTGAGACTAAATTGTGTCTTCACAGGAAATTGAGAGTCACAGTCAGTGAAATTAATCATGAAATTTTGCCCATCCAAGTAACTTGACTGAAAAGCCAGCCTGCATTCAGGCATCTGAATTTAGGGAGAGCCATTTAAATGTATCTGTTCCTAAGCTGCTTTCTTTATACACAACATAATATACACTTTATACTCTACATATTACACCCATATTAACTCGGGGTTCAATTTGAAGGTTATTTGCATAAAAATCTGTCACTGATCATCTCTCTTCCTGCTGCTTCAACAAACACCTCTGTTTCCTCAGAGATTACTAATTTAACTTGATACACTTTTATAAATATTGGGTTTATTCATTGCAGTTTTTTTTTTTTATAACTTCACCAAAATTCACATTCCTTTTATCTGGCTGAGGTACAGGGAATTTAGAAGCTGGGAGACATTCTCTTCTACGTCTGACATGGGCCATATTTCAACAAAGAATTTATGTTTAACTGGCAAAGAAAAAATGAGTTTTCTGTGGAATCTGATCAAAACATTCAATGACTTTCTTCATTAAAAAGGAGACATATTTGAAAAGCATTTCTCCCCCAGAGTTTGGAACCGTTTTTCCAAGAGTTTTTCTGGCAAAAAAAAAAAAAACAGAAACAGACAAAAAGTAACAACAATAACAAAAAGTAAAACAAATATTCTTTCTCACTGTGTACATGCTCAGTCGCTAAGTTGTGTCTGACTCTTTGAGACTCTATGGTCTGCAGTTCACCAGGCTTCTCTGCTCATGGGGTTTCCCAGGCAAGAATACTGGAGCAAGTTGCCATTTCCTTCTCCAGGGGATCTTCTCGACCCAGGGAAGGATCCCCAGTCTCCTGCGTTTCCTGCATTGGCAGGCTGATTCTTCACCACTGAACTCTGGGAAGCCCCATTCCTTCTACTGCTGCTGCTACTGCTGCTGCTAAGTCGCTTCAGTCTTGTCCGACTCTGTGCGACCCCATAGACAGCAGCCCACCAGTCTCCCCCATCCCTGGGATTCTCCAGGCAAGAACACTGGAGTGGGTACTAGAGGGTGTTAGATAGAAAGATTCTTTTCCTGTCCTACTCCAAACTCCTGCCTTTAGAAGGAAGTATACTTTCTGACTCTTGGCATGGCAAGTGATGGGAAAACCATAAAACAAAGTCTAAGAGATGAAAAAGACTTACAGGTTTTCAAGAGCAAAGGATATTCATGGAACTTTGAGATATTATAGGACTAGAGTTTGTTGGGGAAGTTTAGAAAGGTAGCTATGGAACAGATGATAAAATATTCCATATGTCATACAGTGGAATTTAGATTTATTGTGCAGTAAGTCACTGAAATATCTTTAGCGTTGAAATAACAACATAGCTATATTTAACTTTCAGAAAGACAGCTCTCATACCAGAATAAGGATGAATTAGAGCTACTGAGATAAAGCAGAAGTTTTTGGAAGTAACAGAAGAAAGATGGTAACAGTCTTTACTAAGAAAGCACCTGTAGAAATAAGGATGAAGGACAGTAATTAAGAACATTTTAACCACAGAAACAAACCGATGGCCAGTTAGAGATACAGAAGAAAGGCAAATAATTAACTGAGACTGTTTCATTCTTCTTATAAAGACATGAACATAAAAACCTTGTTTGCTCCTTGTTTATTGGGTCTTTTCACAGAACTTTTCATTGCTTTGGTTTATTGTTATTACTTGAGTGTAACCACTTTACAATGTTGTGTTAGTTTCTGCTGGGCAACAAAGTGAATCAGCTGTATGTATACGTATAGATGATGTAGTTATATGAGCCTCTCTCCCACCCCCAACCCCACCCCACCCATCTAGGTCACCATAGAGCACAGAGCTGAGCTCCCCCTGCTCTAATTATTTTGCTTCCTAAGAAATGGGCAAGTCTCAGCTCAGGGTGTTTCCTATTGATCTGAAGCCCCTTCCACTTACATTTTATAGAAAGGAACAAAGAACAATGTAATTTAAAACTCAAGTATATGGTTCTTTTTCCCCTGGGATTTTAGGAAATAATGATTTAGGTGACACTTATAGCTAAAGTAACAGATAATAATGAGGACTACCCCAAGGGAAATAGAAAACATAATGTCCTTGAAGCTAAGCCTCAGTTTTCCTTTAATTTCCACCACTGGGCCTATATAATATCTATCTATAAACTAAGCTTCTTAAAACCTAAGACCAACCCTGTTTATAAACAGCCCAGGGCAGTAGCTCCATAGTTCAGCATCAAATTGGACTTTAACACTGGTCTCTAAATGAATACACGAGCTGGTCTAGTCACGAGGTAATTCCTTGGTTATTTTTTTCAAGTCTAATTCTTCTATTGACTCCTTCGTGACTGGATCCTTGCATCACTTGACTTGGTCAAGTTTGGGCCAATTTGCACATACTCAGGATTACTCAAGATTAAAATGTGCCTTATCTTTTTATTCCCTTTGGGAATGAGAATTGTTTCCTTGTATTAGATTATCAAGTTCCTGGGTTTCTAGTATTTTCTTCCAGCCCATGCTGAAATCAGCAGTTTTACTTTATTGTAGATTCTTCATTACAGATCTCAGGTATATGGATCCACCTTTAGCTCTACTGGACCCCCTGATTTCACACTCCTGCCTTTCTAAGAACATCCTCTTTCAGTTCACCAGTGGGCCCCACTAGACTCCCTGGTTTCTTGCCAAATCTCCAGTAGTTATCTAACCTTCATTAGCACACATTTACTTATAAACTCTAAAGCTCTCAAGCCTATGTAGCCTCAGCATCATGGTTTTCATGGTCTGGCCCATGACACCAGCAAATGCTTTGAAGACTGAACTTTTTGAGAGTCCAAGTTTCTGCCTTTCCACTCTGTCTGGATCAGCATTCCAATACATTTTTGTATTCTCATATGTTTACATGGTTTTGCTACAAAATTATATAGACATACCCAATATGAAAAGAAAATTGTTTAGGGTCAAAACTGCAATCTTTGTCTGGCAGAAATGAGTATATTTTCCAAAGGTCTCAATTTTCTCTTTTTTTCACTGTCTGATTTTACTAGAAAGGAGGCAAGAGAAGAATCTATTTTGCACTTTGTTATATTCTATTATCTCTACCTATTACCAAGAGGGTAACATAACACAAAAAACGCTATTAAAAATAGAATTAAAAAGTTATTTTTTTAAGGCATATACCTATAAGACTAAAGAGAGTAGAGAAGAAAACAACTACAAAACGTTTCCAGCAAACTGGCTTGAACGTGAAAGTATGAATTGCTCAGTCATATCTGACTCTTTGCAACCCTATGGACTGCAGCCCACCAGGCTCCTCTGTCCATGGGATTCTCCAGGCAAGACTATTGGTGTGGGTTGCCATTTCCTTTTACAGGGGATCTTCTCAACCCAGGTATCGAACCTTCATCTCCTGTGACTTCTGCATTTTAAGCACATTCTTTATCCCTGAGCCATCAAGGGAAGCCCAAATACTCTAACAGTTCTCTAAACCTCCCTGTAAATTGTTTCCCCATTCAGTTATCAGGGTTGAGTCACCACTGCTTCCTTAGGCTGTTACTATAAACCAAAGATTTATGGGACATTTTCCAAAGAAATCAGGCCATTCAATTCAAAATCTTCTATTTTTTAAAATAATTACGTTATTCCTCCAAAGGTATTTTTCATATGTATAAGGAGTTTCAAAAATCTTCTAACCTGCTTCTATATTTTTTAAAAAATCATTTTGTTATAGGTAAATCTTTGGTTAAATTATTGCTAAATATATATGCCAGGGTCCAGCCCTGGCTGATCCAGGGTATTCGAAGCGGGGACGGCGTCGGCGAGGATCAGGATACAATAGCTTCAATTAGATATTAATTAGAGGATGTAAAGAGTAATAGAATGAGGATAGCTCAGTAGGAAAATTCAGTGGAGAAAAGAGGCTGAGTAGCTTGGTTTACGCGGGAGACCAATAAAACTTCAAGGCAAGAAGCTTGCACCACTTACGTAGGCCGCAGGCGTCCTTCCGTTCTCCCAAAGGAGAGGAGACACTGAGGCCTCCCCGGTCAGATCTTAGAAGCCCAGGCATAATTAGTAAGCTTGGTGGGTTCCACACTCCAGATGGAGACTCAGCCAGAGTGAGAGAGACAGTGACATGGGGTGACCAGTATTTCAAGAAATTGATCCCAATTCTTTATTTTCCATGGTCTACTTTTATACACTGAGATGTTATGCAAAAGTCACATGGGGTCAGCAGTCCTGACTTTTATCAAAGTCAGGTGCTTCATACAAATGTATACAGAGGTCTTAGAGGTGTTATATCATCTTCTGGCCAGGGGGGCCTGCTGACAATTTATGACCCTCTCCTTGTGACAGTGGTCAGTCAACCAGGACACTTATTTCTCCAGGGGTGATTATTCTTAAAACAGACGCCACCCAAATAAAGTTACATTCCTATAGGATGAGGGTATAGTGGGTTTTAGTTAAGGAAAGAATTCACTTAGCCTAAGGTCTAACGTGATTTATATCAAAGGTTAATACTTATTTCTTCTATATATTCATTAATGTGTGTAAGGGCAGGGGATGTGGAGACTTAGCAACAAACATTGGCTCAACAAATGAAAAACCCTTCACCAATACAATTTCTAATCAGCCCACTATACTTATACTAATGGTTTTCTAACTTTTCTAAGGAACCTGTTTTTAGAAGGTTTAAAGCATCTCGTGCCTCTCACGGTTGGGAGGCTGTGAGCAATCACATGTGGCCGGACAAGCCTGTCAGGCAGGCTAGAGAACCTTCAGAGGAGTTTGTAGGTTAAAACACTCTTGTCATGCCCAGGAGTTTTTATTAACTGGAGCTCTAAGTTAACTCCTTCTCCGAAAGAGGTGGTGGGGGACAGCCCCCCGTAAAGTCAGAGGTGTAGGTGAGAGCACAAAGTAGTAAAGTAGGCAGGCTCTGGTTATGGGGGTAGATGCTCGAGGATTTCCAGGGGGACTCCTGAGGCTCGATCCCGCCTTTGCGTATGTCGAGCCTCCTTCCTCATGACCTTTGCCACGGGCAGAGTGCCTCACTCTGGCCCCCAACATATATACACACATATATTCATACATACATGCATCAGATCAGATCAGATCAGTCACTCAGTTGTGTCCGACTCTTTGCAACCTCATGAATTGCAGCACACCAGGCCTCCCTGTCCATCACCAACTCCCGGAGTTCACTGAGATTCACGTCCATCGAGTCAGTGATGCCATCCAGCCATCTCATCCTCTGTCGTCCCCTTCTCCTCCTGCCCCCAATCCCTCCCAGCAGCAGAGTCTTTTCTAATGAGTCAACTCTTCACATGAGGTGGCCAAACATATTGCTAAACTGCCTTCATTCACAAGCAATGCTTGATACATATTAAATGGTGGTCAATAACTACTTTCTATTTGAAAGCATGGTTCTGTATACAAGTACAAATTCTATTCCATGAAATTTAAGATGTGGATTACTTAAAATAGTGTGTGCTTTCTCAGGTACCAATAACACAGTCATTACATTTTTATTTAACCTTTAAATATGTATCTATGAAGCTCTATACTTCTGTTGATAAGACGATACATAACATACACAATACTGAATTTATTTTAGAGAAGTGAATTACTTACGTGACTTGATAGAGCTTTCCTTTAAACTTCCACGTTTCTGACAGTGGTTGGAAATGTCGTACTTCACAAGGTGGGTGCCATATTGTGCGACTGTCTTTTAATCAACTTTATTCTAAAAAAAAAAAAACCACACAACACAGATATATAAAGAAAATATATATATATATATATATATATATATATATATATATATATATATATATAAGCAGGAGAGAAGAAGAGGTAAAAGAGGTCTTTGTCCCTGCTTTTCTCTTATGCTACAAGATCTCTTCTGTTGAAGCTGCGGGCAGTAAGAGCTTGGAGGAAAGCTCTTTTCTTTGAATATCAACACTCCTTTAAAATTCCCAGGTTTGTTTGTTTCTTAATGTCCTTTTCTGTGTGTTTGCCTGATTTGCTTTCCTCCTGTCTGGAGGTTGCTCCCAGGTATGCTCAGTTTTGTGTTAAGTAAGTTTCTGAGCCATATAAATAGATTGTTTCACTTGGGGATATCTCCACATTTGTCTTCTTCAATAACAACTGCCTAATGAAAGCATTTAGAAAATAGTACTCCTGTTGAATGACTTTTACCTGTGGTATCACCCAAACACAAACGAAAATCCTCCTTCTTCAAGTAGGGATCTCTGCAAAGTCAGGTGCTAATCCAGACTGACCCTTCCAGGGTGTTCTTTAATTGTTGATGACAGCAAGTGAAATGGGACTGGACGCAGAGCAAATTGCTTCATTAGCAACATAGCCTAGCATACCTGTGGACTCACAACCTGCATTTCCAAATACATGGGCCATAAAATGTGATCATTTAACTCCCACAGTTTAGACACACATTGTCTACTCAAACTGGATTTTTTTAAGTTTTAGTAACTTGTTACAAGTGAAAAATGATTCCATTTTCCTAATTTCTCTTATATTCTAAAATAGTACACAGTGCTGGTATAAACAACAAAATGGTTAACAAAAATAATGCAAAACTGCAAATAACTGAAGATAGTGTTTATTTAACAGTGTATCCCCAAAGGGGGCAGGCATTAAGTGACAAATTTGTACTCTTTCATTTCTGTGAGTGATTTATGAAAGGTACTAATTCAACCAGGACCAAATGGATGTAATCATTTTAAACCACGATTTGGTTGGCTTTAGCAGTATTTCCTAACTGCAGAAATGAGTGACAAATTAATACCATAACTAAAATGTTTTTCCATATATATGTCCTTAATCCCCAATAACTAAAAGCTCGGATGCAAACTCTGGAAGCAAGGTGAGAGAAAAGATAGTGCCCAAGTGAAAGAAACTGCACAGAACAGCCTCTCAAAAACGAAGAAGTGCGACATTTTTTAAAATGAGAGTTTTCTTCCAAAGAAAGATCCTATTCAACAAGACAAAAGTATTAATAACACTGCCCTTTTCAGAAGTTAAGAAGTTATACATTATACTAATGGATGACAACATAATCAAATTCATTTCAAATATTCCTCCAGACTTAGGGGAGAGAGAGGGACAAAGCAGAAAGTATCTTTTGTCATATACTACAATAATAAATCATCTTACTTTAATCACAGAGTAGCAGTAGGAAAATTCTTTTTAAAGCACTGGGTGGTCAACATATTAGGTCTGGTGATGCAAAGACACAGCTCAGCCATTTTAGCCCAAAAGCAGTCACAGAAATATATAAAGAAGGAGTGTTTCTACACAATTTTATGTTCAAAATCAGGCAACCATATTTGGTTGTAGGCCATATTTACTAGAACTGTCTATTCCAGAATAACTTTAAGAGATTATTATTTTTAACTAATTTATTTTTTAATTGAAGGATAATTACTGTAAAGAATTTTGTTGTTTTCTGTCAAACCTCAATATGAATCAGGCATAGGTGTCCATATGTCCCCTCCCTCTTCAACCTCCCTCCCCAATCCACCCCTTTAGGTTGACACAGAGCCCTTGTTTGAGTTCCCTGAGACATACAGCAAATTCTCATTGGCTTTCCATTTTACATAAGGTAATGTAAGTTTCCATGTTACTCTCTTGATACATCTCACCCTCTCCTCCCCTCTCTCCTTGTCCATAAGTCTGTTTTCTTTTAAGAGGCTCCACTACCCAACTAAGTTCTTAAACCAAATAAAATGAAGTTAGGATTGATGAGAAAGATAAAGGATATTCTAGGACATTCTATCCTAATAGCTCAGTTCAGTTCAGTCATTCAGTCATGTCCAACTCTTTGTGATATCATGGACTGAAGCACACCAGGCTTCCCTGTCCATCACTAACTCCCAGAGCTTACTTAAATGCATGTCCATCGTGTTGGTGATGCCATCCAACCATCTCATCTTCTGTCATCCCCTTCTCCTGCCTTCAATCTTGTCCAGCATCAGGGTCTTTTCCAATGAGTCAGTTCTTCGCATCAGGTGGCCAAAGGATTGGAGTTTCAGCTTCAGCATCAATCCTTCCAATGAATATTCAGGACTGATTTCCTTTAGGAGGGACTGGTTAGATCTCCTTGCAGTCCAAGGGACTCTCAAGTCACAACACCACAGTTCAAAAGCATCAATTCTTCTGCATCCAGCTTTCTATATAGTCCAACTCTCACATCCATACATGACTACTGGAAAAACCAAAGCTTTAACTAGACAGACCTTTGTTGGCAAAGTAATGTCTCTGCTTTTTAATATGCTGTCTAGGGTGGTCATAGCTTTTCTTCCAAAGAGCAAGGGTCTTTTCATTTTATGGCTCCAGACACCATCTGCAGTAATTTTGGAGCCCAAGAAAATAAAGTTGGTCACTGTTTCCATTGTTTCCCCATCTATTTTCCATGAAGTGATGGGACCAAATGGCATGATCTTAGTTTTCTGAATGTTGAGCTTTAAGCCAAATTTTCATCAAGAGGCTCCTTAGTTCTTCTTCCCTTTCTGCCATAAGGGTCATGTCATCTGCTATCTGAGGCTATTGATGTTTCTCCTGGCAATCTTGATTCCAGTCTGTGCTTCATCCAGGCTGGCATTCCACGTGATGTACTCTGCATATAAATTAAATAAGCAGGGTGACAATATACAGCCTTGATGTATTCCTTTCCAGATATAGAACTAAGTCTATTGTTTTATGTCTGGTTCTAACTGTTGCTTCTTGACCTGCATACAGATTTCTTAGGAGGCAAGTAAAATGGTCTGCTATTCCCATCTCTTGAAGAGTTTTCCACAGTCTGTGGTGATCCACACAATCAAAGGCTTTGGCATAGTGAATAAATCAGAATTAGATGTTTTTCTGGAACTCTCTTGTTTTGTCGATGATCCAACAGATGTTGGCAATTTGATCTTTGGTTTCTCTGCCTTTTCTAAATTCAGCTTGAACATCTGGAAGTTCATGGTTCATATACCATTGAAGCCTGGCTTGGATAATTTTGAGCATTACTTTGCTAGTGTGTGAGATGAATGCAATTGTATGATAGTTTGAACATTATTTGGCATTGCCTTTCTTTGGGATTGGAATGAAAACTAACCATTTCCAGTCCTGTGGCCACTGCTGAGTTTTCCAAATTTGCTGGCATATTGAGTGCAGCACTTTCAGAGCATCATCTTTTAGGATTTGAAATAGCTCAACTCAAATTCCGTCACCTTCACTAGCTTTGTTCCTAGTGACGCTTCCTAAGGCCCTCTTGACTTCACATTCCAGGATGTTTGGCTCTAGGTGAGTGATCACACCATCATGGTTATCTGGGTCATGAACATTTCTTTGTATAGTTCTGTGTATTCTTGCCACCTCTTCTTAATAGCTTTTGCATCTGTTATGTCCATACCATTTCTGTCCTTTATTGTGCCCAGCTTTGCATGAAATATTCCCTTGGTAATCTAATTTTCTTGAAGAGATCTCTAGTCTTTCCCATTCTATTGTTTTCCTCTACTTCTTTGCATTGATCACTGAGGAAGTTTTTCTTGCCTCTCCTTGCTATTCTTTGGAACTCTGCATTCAAATGGATATATGTTTCCTTTTCTCCCTTGCCTTTAGCTTCTCTTCTTTTCTTAGCTATTCATAAGCCCTCCTCAGACAACCATTTTGCCTTTTTGCATTTCTTTTCCTTAGGGATGGTCTTGATCACTGCTTCCTATTCAACGTCATGAACTTCTGTCCATAGTTCTTCAGGCATTCTGTCTATCAGACCTAATTCCTTTCATCTATTTGTCACTTCCAATGTGTAATCATAAGCGATTTGATTTAGGTCATACCTGAATGGTCTAGTAGTTTTCCCTACTGTATTCTACTTAAGTCTGAATTTTGCTATAAGGCGTTCTATTCTATCAAACGAGTTGAATTCCTATGTTCAAAGCAATTGATTTAGGCAGTTTAAAAGCACCGACAGTGATACAATTAAAAAGTGTTACTGGTATAATATTTCATGTTTGCAAATTATCAGTCCATCCTGAATGAAGGTACAGAGAAAGAGTGATGAACAACACTCCAAGTTACACGTTCAAGTTCATTGAAAAACGCAGATGCTTTTCTCCCTTTAAAGTAATCGGATGAATCCACACAAAATAAGCTGATTTTACAAACACTGTCTTCCTAAATAGAAATAAATATATTTTCTTTGTAGATCATTTCAAATCCAAAAATTCTGTCATTACAATCTTTCATCAGTTTGGTTGTCAAGTCTTTCATTCATTCAATTCAGTTCAGTCACTCAGTTATGTCCGACTCTTTGTGACCCCATGAATCACAGCATGCCAGGCCTCCCTGTCCATCACCAACTCCCGGAGTTCACTCAAACTCATGTCCATCAAGCCAGTGATGCCATCCAGCCATCTCATCCTCTGTCGTCCCCTTCTCTTCCTGCCCCCAATCCCTCCCAGCATCAGAGTCTTTTCCAATGAGTCAACTCTTTGCATGAGGTGGCCAAAGTACTGGAGTTTCAGCTTTAGCATCATTCCTTCCAAAGAAATCCCAGGGCTGATCTCCTTTAGAATGGACTGGTTGGATCTCCTTGCAGTCCAAGGGACTCTCAAGAGTCTTCTCCAACACCACAGTTCACAAGCATCAATTCTTCAGCACTCAGCTTTCCTCACAGTCCAACTCTCACATCCATACATGACCACAGGAAAAACCATAGCCTTGACTAGATGAACCTTTGTTGGCAAAGTAATGTCTCTGCTTTTGAATATGCTATCTAGGTTGGTCAGAACTTTTCTTCCAAGGAGTAAACGTCTTTTAATTTCATGGCTGCAGTCACCATCTTCAGTGGTTTTGGAGCCCAGAAAAATAAAGTTTGACACTGTTTCCACTGTTTCCCCATCTATTGCCCATGAAGTGATGGGACCGGATGCCATGATCTTCGTTTTCTGAATGTTGAGCTTTAAGCCAACTTTTTCACTCTCCTCTTTCACTTTCATCAAGAGGCTTTTGAGTTCCTCTTCACTTTCTGCCATAAGGGTGGTGTCATCTGCATATCTGAGGTTATTGATACTTCTCCCTGCAATCTTGATTCCAGCTTGTGCTTTTTCCAGCCCAGCGTTTCTCATGATGTACTCTGCATATAAGTTAAATAAGCAGGGTGACAATATACAGCCTTGACGTACTCCTTTTCCTATTTGGAACCAGTCCGTTATTCATTAACTAATAAAAATAACACAAAACAAATCACTAACAATATGAGCTAAATACTGCACAGTATCTCACTTATCTTTCTCATAACAGTAGGAATATTTTAGAAATAAAGAACATTTAGATTTAGGAATTCAGATAACTGTCAAATATGTGACATATCCAATCAGGAATGGCATCAAGATTTAAAATATGGTCCTTTTGCAATTTTAAACTTTTCTCACTACAACATATTAAAAGGGTTGTATTTTGAATCTGGTGCATTCCATACAGAATTTTAATCTCCAATAATCTTGCAAAGTTAGTGTTGGTATATATCTTGTCTAACTGGAAAACTATATGCAAATAAACTCACCATGATCAGAGAGTTACCAGACCCTGAGCTGGAACTTTTTCTTCTGTCTCCAGACCCACACTCTCCCTGCTAAGCCAAGCTGTTGGTATGTAAACTGAGATGTGACCATATATTTCAACCAGACTAATTTAATGGTTAGATTTGCAAAAGCAAAGGCTAATTGAGATTAATAAAGGATAATACAGGATGAGATTTTGAGTCTATGAGGATAGAATTAAAAAGAAAAGAGATGTTTCATGTAGAAAACAAAATAAGCAAAACCAAGAGGTTTACCAATATTGGCCATTGTACTGAAGAATTTATGTTTTGAACTGTGGTGTTGGAGAAGATTCTTGAGAGTCCCAATATTCATTGGAAGGATTGATGCTGAAGCTGAAGCTCCAATACTTTGGCCACCTGATGCAAAGAGCTACTCATTAGAAAAGACCCTGATGCTAATAAAGATTGAAGGCAGGAGGAGAAGGGGACAACAGAGGATGAGAGGGTTGGATGGCATCACCAACTCAATGGATATGAGTTTGAGCAAGCTCCAGAGTTGGTGAAGGACAGGGAGGCCTGGCATGCTTCAGTCCATGGAGTCTCAAAGAGTCAGACATGACTGAGTGACTGAACATCAACAACCATTGTATTAACTTGAGTGAATGACTTAACAGTGAGGAGTCTGTTGATTCATCTGCAAAAAAAAGTAATGAGATAGATACAAAATGTATTGATTTGAACATTAGATGATAATCCACATAATGTGAATTGCAATTAAAAACATGCATACATCTTAACATAAATATATACAAATAAATAATGACATATTCTATATATTTACTTTAATCTTTTTTAATAATTTTTGTTAAGTTTTGTCTTATATCTAATGTCCGGGAGTTGGTGATGGACAGGGAAGCCTGGCATGCTGCAGTCCACGGGGTCACAGAGTCAGACACGACTGAGTGACTGAACTGAACTGAACTGAGACCGTGCTACTTCAGTAAGCAACACAGCTTGAACTGATTCCCCCTCTCACTACTGAGTCGGTTCTCTGTTTCCACATCTACTCTGAAGCACCACTTAGCTGATCTCCATTTCTAAAATGAAACTTCACTTGTGTCCATTTACTAATGCCAGGGAAGTTTGAAAGCGTCAATTCAATCTAGTTAACTTGTCCTTTCAGAAAAGTCTGTTTAGACATACATGGTAGGGCTTCTCAGTGGCCTCCAGACATCCTAAAATGATCCTTTCCATTTTAACAAGAAGCATTAAGTTCCAATTTTGTCTAATCATTACCATGGCTGACTCAGAACTTTCCCATAGGAAGCCAAATGTAAACAGTGCTTTGTATAAATTACTTTCTTTTCCCTCTCTCAGCTGAACATCAGAGTGATGTTGAAAATAAATTTCCTTTGTATTTATTTGTTTTAATTTCCAAATGAGCTTAAACTACAAAAAGAATGATTGAGTCAATACACATAGTTAAAGCCAATCATGTTGTTTTTGTAAACACCACCAAATTTGGAATGCAAACATAAAAGAAACTACCAAGAGTTGAATACAATGTCATAACACATCTTTTGTCTGTCATTTTCACATGTCCATGCTGAAATGGATGCAGTTATAAAATCTGTCCAGGCAAGAATACTGGCATGGGTTGCCACTTCCTTCATATCCTTCTCCAGGGGATCTTCCTGACCCAGGGATCAACCCTACGTTTCCTGTGTCTCCTGCACTGGCAGGTGGATTCTTTACCACTGAGCCACCTGAGAAGCAGCTGTTACAGTACTCACAGGTAGAACTAACCCTAACTAATACAGATTTTGGTACCTGGAAATTAGGGACCAAAAATAAGGAAATAAGAGGCTACATGTAATAGGACCTAAACTTGAAGCCTTTGCTTAGTGGAATTGGCCGGGTGGGACGTCTCATTAATTGAGTTATTGTCTCTTGATGACTTATTATACGCAGACTGAACACTGATAAACCTATCTCCAGCTGTTTCTTAGGCAAATCACATGTCAGTATTCTAACATTAGGGAAAACACTAAGAGATATTACGAAAACTCAGATAATTAATTTTTGCTGGCTGTTCCTTGTCACTTCTGGCAAAGCCTTGAGAAGAGAAGAAGGTTGCCTCTCCTGGCCTGTCTGCACGCCACTATGGGGGAGTGTAAGTGAAGCGTCTCTGTCTGTCCAGGTTGCCCTGTAAACAAAACAAGAATCTAGTACACGCATGCTCAATCGCTTCAGTCATGTCCAACTCTTTGTGACCTCATGAACCATAGCCCACCAGGCTCCTCTGTTCGTGGGATTCTCCAAGTAAGAACACTGGAGTGGGTCGCCATGCTCTCTTCCAGGGGATCTTCCTGACCCAGGGATGTAACCCGGGTCTCTAACGTCTCTTTCACTGGCAGGAGGATTCTTTACCACTAGCGCCACCTGGAAAGCCCTACGAATCTAGCAAACCACAGTTTTGCAGACTGAAAATGTAGCATGCTTCCCTTCTCCAACTAGAGTAGCTACCATCCACGGCTCTTAAATAGCAACCTGGGTAGGAGATTAAGACCCAGAGCTTTAATTTCAAGTACCTTCCATTAAACGTTCTATGCCCTCTGTACCATTTTTCTAGACTCCACATATTTTCAGGGCAGGTACAGAAATGCAGACACAGAGAATGGATACGTGGACATTGGGGAAGTGGAACGAATTGGGAGATTAGGATTGACATGTATACACTGCCACGTGTAAAGTAGACAGCTAGTGCAAAGCTGCTGTATAACACTGGGAGCTAAGCTCTAAGCTCAGAGCTCTGTGATGACCTAGACGGGTGGGATGTAGGGTGGGGGGTGGGGGGGGGAGGTCCAAGAGGGAGGGGATATGTGCACACTTATAGCTGACTCAATTCATTGTACAGCAGAAATCAACACAACATTGTAAAGCAACTATACTTCAATAAAAAACAAAATTCTACGCCAAACAATGGGGATCAAACCAATAGCAAACTCAGATTAAAAGTGTTGGCTTTCCATTCAAGCCCCTTGTTTAAGAAATCCTCAAAAGAGTGTTAAGCAGAGAAGCAGCATATTTGTGTGTGTGTGTAATATGTACACACATATGTAGGTGTATATATCTTATTTGCAGATATATAGGAATGTATCACTATAGATATGTAGGTATAGACTATTTACTTATCACAAGAAAGTATACGACCACAGGTCTGGCTGAACTAGCTCCAAGTCTCCTGGATAAGTATTCAGGAAGGCAAGATCACCATTAGGCTGGAAGCCGCAAGCTTGGGGTAAAACGTGAAGTCCACAGCACAGGCAAAGGCACAGTGACATGTGTGGCTGCTGCTTCACACCACGGAGGTGAATCAGCAGGTCAGCAGCAGTGCAGTGGGCCCACAGGTCAGAAGGGACCGTGCAGGTCCCAGAAGGCAGAGAACCCTATGGTTCTCCTGACATTTTGTCAGGGAAGTGGGAGGAGGGGAAAGAAAGCAGTCAGTAAGATCCGTGACTTGAAAGCTACAAGCTCTGAGTACCTGCCCAGGAAAGGGCCAGGCGCAAACAGCCGAGAAGTCTATTAAATGTGTGAAACAATTATATTTTCAAGGAACCGGCGAGCCTGACAAGAACCGCACTTTGTTCACATCTGAAATGCCCTGGGGTCTCCAAACACATCCTCAGAAAGCTGGCTAGCTCCCATGAGCAGGTTCCCCGGTTGGCAGTAGGTGTGGCTGGGCGTGGAGAATAACGGAGATGAGAGTTCTCCCAGAGGCAGAGCCAGCTGCTCACAGAGGACAGATGTGGGGGAGATCTGCCCACAGGTCAGAAACAGAAGCAGGCAGAAGGTCAACAGTAGCTGACTCCACTGCCCACAATGAAGGAGTCACTAAGGTCACAGTGGCTGACCTCACTGCCCACAATGAAAGAGTCATTAACCCATCCCTCGTGGATCTGATAACTGCTAAGGAGTAGTGACTGCTTTTCCAAGTGAGAGTTTCTCATTGCAGTTATCCTGTTTTTGCATATTAAAAAGCAGAGACATTACTTTGTCAACAAAGGTCCGTCTAATCAAGGCTATGGTTTTTTCAGTGGTCATGTATGGATGTGAGAGTTGGACTATAAAGAAAGCTAAGCACCAAAGAATTGATGCTTTTGAACTGTGGTGTTGGAGAAGACTCTTGAAAGTTCCTTGGACTGCAAGGAGATCAAACTAGTCCATCCTAAAGGAAATCTGTCATGAATATTCATTGGAAGGACTGATGCTGAAGCTGAAACTCCAATATTCTGGCCACCTGATGCAAAGAACTGACTCATTAGAAAAGACCCTGATGCTGGGAAAGATTGAAGGTGGGAGGAGAAGGGGATGACAGAGAATGAGGAGAGTTGGTGATGGACAGGGAAGTCTGGTGTGCTGCAGTCCATGGGCTCACAAAGAGTCGGACATGACTGACTGAACTGAACTGATCCTGCTTCTATGGATGATGTGCTTGTGTGCTCAGTCACGTCCAACTCTTTGCAACCCTGTGGACTATAGTCCACCTGGTTCCTCTGTCCATGGGCTTTCCCAGGCAAGAATATTGAAGGGGGTTGCCATTTCCTCCTCCAGAGGATCTTCTCAGCCCAGGGATTGAGTCCATGTCTTCTGAGTCTCCTGCAATGCAGGCAGATTCTTTACTGATGAGCCACTAAGTGTATTTAGAAGTGGTGATAGCAGATGCCTTGTCTTTGCATTTCATATAAATGAGGTTTCCGAATAAGACAAGTTTCCATATACCATCCACCGAGAAATACGCCTTATCCAGGTATTCTAGAATCTGAGTTGGATGTGATAATTGGACAGGGGAGGTGAGTAGCCAACTGGACAGTCAAGTAGCTGAGACAGCTTCCCATCTTCCAAGCAATAACATTTTACCTGGATCATGTCTTCCCGAAGTAAAGGTTACTTCTCTGTCTAATTTGCAACTCATTGTGGGCATACAACTAAGCCCTGCCCAGGAGGATGGAAGCAAAAGCATTGCGTGTCAGCTCCTAAAAGACTTCCTCTGAAGATAAGGGCCATGTGGATATGTTCCAGTGTCTCCTAGTTTGTAGTCTATGGGAACTTGAATAGAATTTGTATCCTATTCTTGTGTGAAAACTGCATAAATCTTCATTATGTTAAATTGGTTCATAGTGCTTTTCAGGTCAACTATATCTTTCTATTTCTTTGTATATCCATTCTATTAATTTTTGAGAGTTTGATATTGAAATGCCAACTAAAAATCTTAATTTATCTACTTAAAAACTAATTGGATTATACAGTGGAACAATATGTAACCTTGTTCTGTATTTTCCAGGTCTTCTGTAAATGTGCTATCATACTTTCCTAATTTAAAAAATAAAAAGAGAGGAAAAAAAGATAAGTGGCAAGCACCTTCTATGTTTACCTTCAGTATCTATGCCTCCATTTCACTACTGGAAACGCATTCTGAGAGTGGCTGCCTCTGCCCACGAGTCGGGGGGCACAGCAAAGTGTGGTGGGGTGGTGACCTGAGAGGAGCCTGGATCCCTGAGACTTCACTGGACAACACTCTTTAATAGCACTGACCTTCCTGATCCAGACATTTATACTTGTCCAAATAACATAATTCCAAACCCTACTGAGGAACAATTTTACTACAACGTCTCTAACAATGCAATACTTGCCTTTTATCCGTGTATCACTCCTCACCAACCCGCACCCTGCTTCATTTCTTAAAGTGCTGCCCACGGTTTTACTGAATGGTGCTTCAAACCATCTTTCTCTTGTCCATCCTGTGGGTAGTCACTTATAGCCCCTTCTAGGGGATTCTAAAATGAACATTTCTACCCATTCATTACAGAACCGTGTGGAGGCAAACACTGATTCAGCTCTCTCACTTGGGCTACAGAGTCTCACATCTCATTTTTGTGGACATTGTCTTGCCATTATGTTTAAGCATGGCTCATGAGTTACATTAATTAAATTGTTCATGAAACAAAATGTAGCCCAGGCGTTTTGTAAAGGCTCCTGTTTGAAAGAGTGTTAAAACCAAACAGGGCTCTACAGACTTTGTTATATCTTGAGCTGGATGGCATGCTATCATTATATGGAAGTCTTACAGGCTTCCATAACCTATCTAGCTATCTTCATTCAGTTTTCCATCTTGATTATTATTGAAGAGAGCTTTGTGGGATCACCGACTACAAGACGGCAACTTCATCCACAAAGATGATCTTTATGATAATAAAACAATTGTAGAAAACAATATTGGCAACTGCACATCAGATATATCCAATTTTAAAGTGGCTTTAATACCAACATTTCCAAAATTCTGTCCTCATGGTAAAGGTTTGGCCACATATGTACAAGTTATATGTTAAAAAAAAAAAGGAATTCTGTAACAGTAAGTTTGAACGAGAGTGTTAAATAAAAGTTAACAGGTTTTAAATGTGCTAGATGCCCTCACGGTAGTGGTAGTGGTTGAGTTGCTAAGTCATGTCTGATTCTTTCGACTCCATGGACTATGGCCTGCCAGGCTCCTCTGTCCATGGAATTTTCCAGGCAAGAATACTGGAATGTGTAGCCATTTCCTTCAACAAGGGATCTTCCCTACCCAAGGATCGAACCTGAATTTCCTGCATTTCAGGCAGGTTCTTTAGCACTGAGCCACCAGGAAGTCTCCATGGTCAAGGCCATCTCTGAGCAGTGGAGGCTCAAACTATTGGGCATAGGTGAGATGGCGTTTCACAAACTCATTGGACTAAGAATCCTGCTGCCCTCAATAGCCCAGGTGCTGTGACACATAATCGGATACATGCTATGTTGCACTGTCAGGACCATTTGACCTCGGGCAATCAGGAATCAAATGCAGCTCCCTGGGACTTTGGAACCCACAGTGGTCATGGCACAGAGAGCAGCAACTTACTAGTGTTTTTTCTGTTCACTCAAGTCATGGAGTCAGGTTGAATAAATAGGTCTTGTATGTAAATTTATTGGAAAATGCTTAAATCATAAAAAAGTCTGGAGGCTAGTATTAAACTCCAAATCTGACCATCCAGAAACTGCTAATGTTCAGAATAGCGTCCACAGCTTTTTGGAGCCAATGACTGAGCTCAGCAAGATCAGCCCAGGGTTGTCATAAATCACGGACTGTTTGGCCAAGATGCCCAATGAGGCATACAATCTCAATAAAACTGAAAAGTCTGAGTTCAAAAATCTCACGCACCAGGGAAGGTGACAGAGGAAGACCTTCACTGGGAGAATAGATCTCATACGCGGGGTTCTGTAGACAAGACCAACCAGATCTTTTACAAAAGACCGATGTAACAGATGACCTCTAGAAGGAATTGTTGCAGCTGTTTATTCTCATGTAAGGCAGGTTTGCCAATTTGACATTTTAATGAAAATCAAAGTCATTCCAAAGTTTGTACAATAGAATAAAACCACCAGTATGAAAAATGATCTAACCTCACAGTAAATTGGACCCTGAAACACCTAATCACCTTATCGCCATCCAGTTAAAAGCCATTATTGATGTCAGGAGCAGTTTCTCATTAATGGACACCCAGAGAAATCAGAACCCACACTTGTACAACTGTGTGTGTGTGAAGTGGGAGAATGGGGTCAACTATTTTGGTTGAAAATCAGATTTGATATTTTTCTATATTTATAATACATAACCTCTAGAGTTGTGGTGATTTCAAGATCAGCAAACCACAATTTTTCTGCCCACAATTTTCAGCTGTTCATTTCTCCTCAGCATAAAAAATTGCCTGCTTTCCATACCACTTTTAAGCAATAAAAACTGTAGTTAAAAATATATATATATATATATATATATATATATATATATATATATAATGGTTAAGACTGTGTCTGATTGCCATTAGCAAAAAAAAAGAGATAGTAGTTCTACACTGGCAAATTTTGTTACTTCCTGTCTTACTCACAGAAGAGAGGATTGTAGAGCTTCTCAGCTGTGAAGTAGATTATATATATTAAAGTAGTTTTTTTCTTTTTTCCTCCAGGCTGAATAAACAGGTCTAATATACTTAATTTCATTTAGAAAGTCTTAAAAAGTCTCTGGAAAGGATCTAAGGTGTATTTTTCTTTCTTCCTTATCCAGTTCTTCCTGGCTACAAACTTATATTACCATTCTAATCTTTTTCTCTCTCCCTCACATAGTCACAAATCCAGACTCTCAAGAAAGAAAGAAAAAAACAAGACAGACCCTAGAACAAATTACTTACAGACAAAATACAGAACAACTCCCTTTAACTCCACATAGCTCCATGGCTAAAACTAAGTCGGTTAAAATTACTAATATAGTGAAAACCAAAGAATCTTCACAAAACTTTTGATAAAGAAGCTTCACATTTCTCAACTATCTGGGACCGACATCCTACATCTCATTTCTATATCATCACGTCTCAAAGTTTTGTCACTAACGCAAGATTTATCTGTCTTGGGTGGGGGCATGGCAGTGGTGGGCAAGAGGTTACCAAAAATGCCAATCTCTGATCCCAGACCTGCTGAGTCAGAAGCTCAAGGTACGTCCTTTTTGGACTGGTCCACCTACTGCTTGTAACCTGCTTCTTTAACAAAGTGGTGCTCAAATGTTGGAGGTTTGGAATTACCTGATATACGTGTGCAAACCACCAGTGTCCTGCTCCACCATGGAAACAGGTCATTAATCAACTGGGTTCTGAGCATTAATAATATGAACAAACTTTCCAAATGACCCTGACACTCCTCCTGAGTTTCAGGATTGTGGCTTCGCATCTATGCCGTATAAGCTGAATGGCCGTAAGCAGGCAGGGAATAAAGATTCAATTAGGAAAGCAGGTACCCAGGTTTTCCTCCAAGTGAATAGGCAAGACTTGAGATAGATCTCATTTCAGTCTGTATCAATACAAAAATAATTTTGTAAAAAATACACATTTTATTAATAATAAATACCTTCTAAAAGATATGTATAGCAACACATATATATTACAACAAAATTAAAAGAAAGGGTTAACACTAAGGTGGTTTGTTGACTACTAAATGATCTACTTGGCTCTCTTTCCCAGAGTTTAGAGACAGACCCAGAACACACAGCATGGCTTGTATGCAGTGCATAAGGTCTCTCAGCTCACTTCAGTTCAGTGGCTCAGTTGTGTCCAACTCTTTACGACCCCATGAACCACAGCACGCCAGGCTTCCCTGTTCTTCGCCAGCTCCCAGAGCTTGCTCAAACTCATGTCCATCAAGTCGGTGATGCCATCCAACCATCCATCCTCTGTCGTCCCCTTCTCCTCCTGCCTTCAATCTTTCCCAGAATCAGGGTCTTTTCCAATGAGTCAGTTCTTCTCATCAGGTGGCCAAAGTATTGGAGTTTCAGCTTCAGCATCAGTCCTTCCAATGAATATTCAGGACTAATTTCCTTTCGGATGGACTGGTTGGGTCTCTATACAGTCTAAAGGACTCTCAAGAGTCTTCTCAAACATGACAGTTCAAAAGCATCAATTCTTTGGCACTCAGATTTCTTTAAGGTCTGCTGCTGCTGCTGCTGCTAAGTCGCTTCAGTCATGTCCGACTCTGTGTGATCCAATAGACAGCAGCCCACCAGGCTCCCCCATCCCTGCTTTCTCTAAACAGAGAAAGCCCTTAACTGTTACTGTTAACAGGTATGTAACAGCGTAACAGCAGGAGTGCTGGAGTGCTTGCTATCTGTCTGTCTGTCTGTCTGTCTTTCTACGTCCTCCCTCCCCACCCCCACCCAGCAAGCAGCTCACTGACCATCTCTAGTAAACAGGATTTCTCTCCCCTGACTATACTCTGCAATAGAAAGATGTAAAAACTCCAAACGTCTCCCTCTTCTTTTCAGACAACGCACCAGGGACTTGCTAAACACTCCGCCAACAAGCTCCAAGTGCTTAAATCTCTTAAACTGTCCCCTCCTCGTTCTGCTTAAAGTCATAAAATCGTTCCCTCCATTTGGCCCTGGGTTTTGAGCCCTCCCTCTGGCCCCTGCACCCTACTGTCCACAGACTGGCCAAGCCCAAGTAACTGAGTGGCTTCCCAGCCCAGTAACCACCTGTCACACGCTGTATCCGTCCCCTTTCCTCACCAGGTATTCCGCCACAAGGGACTGGCTTCCTTCTGGCTGGCATCTTACCAGTTAAATTGATGAAACAAAGAGGCCATTGGACTAATGAGGTTCCAGTGATCTAGGAGCCTTCAAACAAACCAAAATCTAAGTTCCTAAATGCCTCAGGTAACGAAATCGAAACACAGTGCTGTGTGCTATACTAAGTCATTCAGTTGTATCTGACTCTGCAACCCTACAGACTGTAGCCCACCAGGCTCCTCGGTCCATTGGGATTCTCCAGGCAAGAACACTGGAGTGGGTTGCCATGCCCTCCTCCAGGGGATCTTCCCAACCCAGAGATCAAACCTGGGTCTCCTGCATCGCAGGTGGACTCCTTACCATCTGAGCCACCCGGGGAGCCCTAGAATACTGGAGTGGGTAGCCTATACCTTCCTCATGGGATCTTCCAGACCCAGGAATTGAACCAGGGTCTTCTGCATTGCAGGCAGATTCTTCACCAGCTGGGCTTCCTGGGAATATGTCAATGCTACTCTTCCAATCTGTTCCACCTTCTCCACCCCCTTCCCCCCACGGTGCCCACATGTCCACTCTTGGCTTTTAGCTAATTAATAATGTCCTTACTTCCTCCTGCCCGATTCTATACCCTATCTGCCATTCTCTCCACTGGCAAGGTGCTCCTAACCACTTCCCCCATGACACTGACTGGTTCCGGTCAATTTTGCTCAAATACACTCTTACAATTTTTGATAAGCCTCATTTTCTCTTTTAACAATAATTATAGAGGATTCATAGCCTAATGGTTAAGATTTGGGCTTTCGCTTCTGGGGCCTGGGTTTGACCCTTACTCGGGGAACTAAGATCCTGCAAGCTTGCATGGTGTGACCAAAACAAGACTTGGGCTTCCCAGGTGGCACTAGTGGTCAGGAACCTGCCTGCCCATGCAGGAGATGTAAGAGACATGGGTTCAATCCCTAGGCTGGGAAGATCCATTGGAGGAGGGCATGGCAGTTCACTCCGTATTCTTGCCTGGAGAATCCCACGGACAGAGGAGCCCATAGTCCATGGGGTCACACAGAGTCAGACACGACTGAAATGACTTAGCATGCATGCATACAGGACTCACTAGATATTAAGCACTTGATAATATTCACATTAATAGTACAAAAAATACATGAGTGCACATCTGTGATATAAAATTAGTTTGATTTCCATGCCTTAAGGTCTCCACACTATCCAGGTAGAAAAATTCAATGGTTGTGCAGAACAATATAAGTACCGCCATATTTTGTTGATTTTGCTCTCTTTGCTGAAGGATGGAACACACAGCATCACCTCCATTCCAGTCTTCACTCACCTGGCATATTTCAATGCCTTTAGTTTTCCCCATCTCGCCAACCCAAAATACGTGGTCTGCTAAGGAGTATGTGGAGACTTCCCCGGAGGTCCAGTGGCTAAGACTGTGCTCCCAATGCAGGGGACCCGGGTTCTACCCCTGGCTGGGGAGCTAGATTTCATATGTCACAACTAAAAGTGCACACGATGCAACTAAAGATTCTGCATGCCACAACTAAGACCCAGCACAACCTAAATCAACATATATATATATATATATTTTTTTTAAAGGATGGTAATGCTCTCCTTCCAGAAGCCTACATAATTCACTGATGGAGGTGGCAGAATGGACATCATAATTTACTATTCACTGTGAGTTATTCTATGAGCACCTAAATTCAGTATGCTGATAGAGGTCAAAGTAATCAAAAAAGGTGAAAGCCCAAAGAACTTAAACCTTCGCACAACCCGAAAGGATGTCTAATGGCCAAGATCTCATTAAAAGATAAGGTCTGCGTGTAAAGGCAGACAAAGGCAAGAGAGGCGGGCCGCCTGTGATTGACGGCACACCTGCAGCCTTTGCCCACCTGAGACCTGCACCAAGGGGTCAGAAGCCAAGGGCACCAGGCACTTCAGTTCAGTTTAGAACAAAGAGCTTTATCCTCCTTCCTTCCCTGGGCTCCAGGTGCCCGAGTTCTTCTATACAGGCCACTTCATCTCATTATCTAAAGAAGTTTAAAAATCCACTTATGTCTTCAAAAAGAAGACTTCAGTCCTTGACACTCAGTGTGAATGCTTTTAAAGCAATTAAGGTCCCTGTAGACAAGTACTGTTAAACTCAAGATTTAGGAACAACAAGTGCAATAAACAAGAAACACACACACACAATGCCCAACAGGGTCGGACTGTATTTCTACATTCCATGCCTTACTTCTAATTTACTCTGCCTCCTATTCCAATAAAGAACAAAAGGATATTAGAAAATATACTTGATTTGCCAATGTGATTTTCCAAATAATGACTTTACTTTGTTGCTGCCATTGTCAAATTCACACCCCAAACCTCCTTCTTCAGTGCCCCATGTTTGCACTTGTTGGGTCTCATGAGAGTGTGGCTCTAGTCCCAGGGCTGCTGAACGACCAACTCTAAGCCACTGGGGTAGAGACTTCAATTCCTTAGGATTTAGTGGGATGAACGGAGTTGTAGTAAGGGCTTTTATATTATTTTGGGAGCATGTATTTAAGCATCTTCTATGTCAGAAGCTCTGCAAAATATGTGGAAAATATGACAAGTGTAATCAGTCCCTGCCCAGAAGAAGCTTAATTTAATAAGGGAATCAGAGAGAGCTGACCATTACAGTCCATCATGATCACTGCTGCAGCATCATCTTGCCTGACCCTCTATTATGTTAAATCCAATTCCACTCACTTCAATTTGATTTGATTTGATGCATCACACATACGCATATGGCCACACCAGATACCTTGTCATCTCCACAACTTCCCCATATTTATAATAAAATTCTAACTCCAACACTCTAACCTTCCCATTTTATTACTTATTCATTTGAACATGTAATTATTTGCCTTGCGGTTGTTGCTCAGTCACTAAGTCATGTCTGACTCTTTGCGACCTCACGGACGGCAGCACGCCAGGCTCCCTTGTCCTTCACTGTCTCCTGGAGTTTGCTCAGGCTCATGTCCATTGAGTCCGAATGCTGTCTAACCATCTCATCCTCTGCTGCCCCTTTTGCCTTCAATCTTTCCCAGCATCAAGGTCTTTTCAAATGAGTTGGCTCTTCTTCTCAAGTGGCCAAAGTATTGGAGTTTCACCTTCAGCATCAGTCCTCCCAAGGATTATTAAGGGTTGACTGCCTAAAGGATTGACTGGGTTGGTTTTTGCCTATCAAGATCATATTGATCCACTGGCCCCTTTAAATTTCCCTATACTAAAGTACAGTATTACTGGATGTATAAAATACTCAATAAAAGTAAGAACAGAAATCAATGAAATAGGAAACATTTAAATAGAAAAATGTTAAAAATGCAAATTATGGTTTGCTAAAACAATAATAAAGTTTATAAAATCATAATAAGATTTAAGGAAAAATAAATACAAGGAATACAAATGAAAAAGTCAGTATAGACATTAATACATAAAATATTCAATATATAAAAAGAATAAATGAAATTTATGTCAATACATTTGCTAATTTAGACAAAATAAAATTTCTTCACAAACAAAATTTATAAAAACTAAGACAAAAATAGAATTCTAATCCTACATTCATTTAAAATTAATACCTTTCATTAAAAACTTCACATAAAAATATTTCAGATCCAGTTGGTTTTCCTGAGAAATTCATCATGGCATTCAAGGAAGTAATAATTCAATCTTACATGAAATCCTTCTAGAAAATAATACAAAAAATGAAAGACTTACCACCTCATTTCATGAGGCCAATATAAACTTGATAACCCAAATTCACCAAGATCATTACAAACAGAGAAAAGTGCAGGGCAATTTTTCTCAGTAGTTAAAGATATGAACCCTAAACATAATACTGGCAAAGAAAAATCTAATCACATATTAAAAGGGAAATCCATGACAACCAAGTAATTTTGCTCCTATTATTAACACAATAAAGAAAGAAAACATGATCATCTCAAATTCAGTAAAAACCATTGATGAAAATAAATGCATATTTATATTTTAAAACTTATCAGCAAACTCAGAACTACAGGAAATTAAATCCCCTCCTATTAACCTATTTTCCTCTTACCTCCCACATGAAAATATTTCCGACCATTTAATCCACATTATCTCTGCTTTTCTTCAGCTTCTATTTTCTACAATAAACAGCCTATTTTTCTTACTGTTTTCCCCATACTTGCTTATATAATACATGTAATGAAGTCTGAGTTTTCTGCAGTATGTGGATGGTCTCTTAACTAAAGTATCACCTCCTAGAGGTGAGGGCCTATGCATAAGACACACATTTAAGAGATAAATCATTTTATTTTTTCAATAAATATAAAGTTGGACAATGTCTCAGGCACTAACTTTTGTGTTCTAAATAGCCAAAAGACACAAAGCTTGCCCACCAGAAATTCAATCTAGAAAAGGAAACAAACATATTAATGAAAATAAACAATAAACCTAATGGGCAAAGTCAATGAACAGTGTAAGAACAGAAAAATACAACCGTATTTGCATGTATGCTTAGCTGTGTCTAACTCTTTGCCGCCCCATGGACTGTAGCCCACCAGGCTACTCTGTCCATGGGATTTTCCAGGCAAGAATACTGGAGTGGGTTGCCATTTCCTGCTTCAGGGAAATCTTTCTGACCCTGGGATCAAACCCACTTCTCCTGAGTCTTCTGTATTAGCAGGAGGATTCTCTACACAACTTGTTGGGCTTCCCAGGTGGCTCTAGTGGAAAAGTACCTGCCTGCCAATGCAGGAGATGTAAGAGACTCAGGTTTGATCCCTGGGTCAGGAAGATCCCCTGGAGGAGGGTGTGCCAACCCACTTCAATATTCTTGCCTGGAGAATCCCACGGATGGAGGAACTCTTTGAGGCACAGAGTCTCAAAGAGTCAGACACAACTGAAGCGACTTAAGCATGTACACATGCATGATAAGACTTTAGACCTTAGCTTCTATCTTAGTATTTACTGAATGGAGGAATTATAATTTTCTCTGTATAGTCTCTAATATAGGTATATGCAAATAATACTACTTACATGTCCCTGTTATTCCCTTCACAGGTTGACCTAATACAGTTCTTCTATCAATAAATAATTTATGCCTTAAATAAGACCACATGCATATTGGGAGAAATTCTAAATTTAAAAAAAAAATTAAAAGCACTTGAATTTCACTGCAACTGTAGGATTAACTAGGGATAACACTGACCAAGTCACTTGATCTTTTTGTGTCTCATTTTCTTCAACTACAAAATGAAGGAAATAATTACCCCTGAGTTTTCAGGTTGCTAGAGAGCTGGAATAAGGGAAATAGGTAAAAACCTTTGGTCAACTGTACAAGGATATATAAATTAAAGATACTGTCAAGCCAATGTTATCATGATGACCAAGTTTCATAGGATGAGTATGATTCAAGAAAGTCCTATAATTGGTGTTTGGATATTTGGTAGCTTTGATACAAGCAGTTGGAGTGGTGGAATCAAAGACAGAGATGACAAGGAAAATGAAACAGGTTCTCTAAAATAATAGCTCCAAGAAAGTTAGCTCCTGACTGCTAAAAAACAGCACCATTACATACAGGGGTTTGGCAAACAGCAGAAGAGTGTGAGTTGGGGACCAAAACACTGGTCCAAGCTGTAGGGTGAGCTCTAACTCCAGAGGTTGTACCAGGCTATGCGAATAGAGGTCCACAAGGTGGCGCAGCGGTCGAGAATCCACATGCCAATGCTGGAGAAGCAGGAGGCACGGGGTCTCCTGGGTGAGGAAGACCCTCTGGAGGAGGACACGGCAATCTGCTCCAGTACTTTTGCCTGGGAAATCCCAGGGACAGAGGAACCTGGCAGGCTACAGTCCATAGGGTCACAAAGCGTGAGACATAACTGAGTGCTCGTGTGGGGCGCGTGCACACACACACACACGCACACACACACAGAGTCAATCAGCAGTTCCTAGACAGATAACATAGCAAGGAATTATTTTCACACTCTGAGATCCTCAGTATTTCTAACTACTCTCCCTTCCTTACTCAACATACAGAGAACCTTAAAAAAAAAAGAAAGAAAAAGCTATTTAGCTTTTTAACAGAAAAGTTGCACAGTGGAGAAAAGTGAGTGGAGGTCAGGGCCACGGGCATTGTCCCTCTGCTTGAGAACACACCAGACGGGTGTGACGTTTGTGTACAGGGTCTCAGAAGCAGCTGGCACGAAAGAGCAAATAAGGTCAAGTTGATGTCCATGCAATCAGAGCAGAGGGGGATTAAAGAGGAAGCAATGACAATGAAAACGCTGTAACACTGTATTATCTCTGGTGAGTTATCGCACGGACCAAACGGACCAAATTCACCCTGTTTCTGCCTTTGTAAATAGTTTTACTAGACTCCAACTGATTCATTTATGCATGGTTATAGACACACAGGCTTCCCTGGTGGCTCAGATGGTAAAGAATTTGCCTGTAAGACAAGGGAACTGGGTTCAGTCCCTGGGTCGGGAAGATCCCCTGGATAAGGAAATGACTACCCACTCCAGTATTCTGGCCTGGAGAATCCCCATGGACAGAGGAGCCTGGCGGGCTACAGTCTACGGCATCACGAAGAGTTGGACATGACAATGACTAACAGCCACTTGGCACCACATGGCAGAGCTGGGGACCAAAGCGACATAGGATGCCGAGCAAATCTATCTACTATCTTCCTTTTACAGAAAAGCTTCCTAAACTCTGTGTTAAGAGGAATGGAAGAAAAGAGATATTACAGGGAATAGAAACTCTCAACCCAAGCCCAGAGCAAGAAGTGGGATTTGATGTCTGAGAAAAGCCTGATTGCAGGAAGTGGTGATACTTGGACCAAATAAACAGAACAATTACAACATATATGCATCATGTTATTTAAAATGAATTGAGAACAGATGAATAAAATCCAGCTCTTTGATGTCCTAGTTCCTGGATTTTCTCACAGATGTCATCATCTCTAAAATAAATATTTGAACTAGATGATCTCTACAGCCCATTCAGGCCTCAAGGTTCATGACTGTAAGCATTTCCAGTGTCTCCAAGAGTAAGTGCCTTGCTCTTCTTCAGGAAAAAGGCCTTATTTCATTCATTTTCTTTTAAACCAAAAGGGAAGACGCACTGATGTGGATTATTGCATTTTTCCTCCTTAACACTTGTTGATGAAAACAGTTGATTCTTGTGGAAAAAACCTTTTGAAAGATCTCAGATCATAAGGAAAACCAAACTGGGAACTCCATTCACATTTTATATGAATAGGGAGATGATGGGTATCAAGTGGGCACATGTCTTACAAGGAGAAAATAAACATTTTTTCTGCTGTGAATTCAAGAATCTAAACTCATACCACCCTCACCTTATTCCTAAATCTCCCCATTTCCTATGCCGCCTGTCTCAGTTAATGGCAACGTTATCCACTTAGTGAGCCCAGTGGGGAGAAGTAGCTGCTAATGACCTGCTTTTTAGTCTCTGCAGAGATTTCTAGAGCATATGACGGGGTTCCAGCCACATGACGGGTTCCCAGCCCTCTTTTGTTGTTATTGTTTAGTTGCTAAGCCGTGTCCAACTCTTTTGCGACCCCATCGACTGTAGCCCGCCAGGCTCCTCTGTCCATGGAATTTCCCAAGCAAGAATATAGGAGTGGGTTGCCATTTCTTTCTTCAGGGGATCTTCGCGACCCAGGGACGGGACCCACGTCTCCTGAACTGCAGGCAGATTCTTTGCCATTGAGCCTCCATGGAAGCCTTCCATCCTTCTCTAAAGCTTCCAATATCCTCGTCTCTCTCCCTCTCCACTGCTACTCCACCAACTAGGTTTAATCCTCCATCTTCTCCCCTGGAATCACAGCTCCCTTCCTGGTTACACCCCCCTGTACACATGTGGTATTTTGTTTGTGTGCACCACTGAGTCAGTCTGGAGAGCGCTCAGATAATAATAAGTAATGACAGTGACTGTCTGAAACGTCTTGCTGGCACATCTCCACGCCCCACTGATCTGCAGGCCTGCCTTTATCCAGCTGAATCCAAGCCTCACCCTGCTAACTAAACTTATCTCTCGATGCCACGGGCACCTGTTTATAGTTACAGAGATGACACAGGTCCAAGGAATAGCAAAGGCACTCATCCTAAGAGATTATAAAGAAAACAATGGCACTCTATTTCCAGTTATAAACAGCCATACAAAGTTCCTGGCTTATATTTTATACGATGTGTTAGTGTAACACATAAATATAGCAATGCAGCTTACACAAATTGAGGATGAGTCTGCTTGCTCTCCTCTACATGTACTAAATACTATTTTGCCTATTTAGAATTTATTTTTTATATTGGTATCATGCACTTTGGATAAACTATAAATAGGCTTGCCTAGTTGCTCAAATTAGACACACGTGAATGTAACTCAATGCATTAAAATCTATGGGGAGAGTTGATTAACCATACAGAAAAAAATAAAATTAGATCTTCATCCTACACTATACATCAAGAAACAAATTTCAGTGAATGATAGCAGTAAGTATAAAAATAAAATTAAAGATTTATAAAAATAATGCATATCTACTTATCTGATGGAAAATATCAAAGTGGCATTCTGAGCAAAGGCTTTCACACAGAGACAGTTGATAGAGTTAACAACATAAAAAATAAATATTTGCTTAAAAGTAAAAATAATATCAAATAGGGCATATCATTTTAAAAAATATTACATATATTATGTTTAAAATAAAAAAAAAAGATTTGACAAACCATCCAGAAAAGGAGGATTCAGCTAAGAGAAAAACTAGCAAGGAAAAAACAGACAATTCACAATGAACTACAGAAACATATTGTTGCTCATTTCTGTCTCAGGACTGTTTCATAAAGATTCAGACTTAAACTGAAGTTAATTTTTTTCTCAGAAAATATTTTTTAAACCCTAATTTTAAGTCGGCCTGAAAAAGAAAAAATATATATTTGTCAGTGTAGCTAATTTGACCACATGTACCAGTTACATTAAAATATTAACTTAATAGTCATAATTCATCTTGAGAAAATTCAGAGATGTATAAAAAGGATTATATACAAAGACATTCATCATCAAAACATAGAATAATCTGACATGTTTTTGAAATAGAAGAAAATTTGCTCACTATATATATGTAAAGAACAAGCTGAAAAAATATATATATAAAAATGTAGGGGGCTTAATAAGCAGCACAGTGGTAAAGAATCTGCCTGCCAATGCAGAAGATGCGAAAGACACGAGTTTGATCTCTGGGTCGGGAATATCCCCTGGAGGCATGGCAACCAACTCCAGTATTCTTGCCTGGAGAGTTTCATGGACAGAGGAGCCGGGCGGCTACAGTCCATGGGGTCACACAGTCAGATACGACTGAGCGACTAAGCACACACACAGAGCACATAAGTACGTAGGAAAAAGACAAAGAAAACGCAGGCCAGAATTTCATGTGAGACTTCTGCTCACAACCAAAATGGGGTAACAGAACAGATTTATCCTCCCACTTGAAACAACTAAATATTACAACAAAACATATGAAAAAAAAAAAAAATCCCTCAAAACACTGGGTGCTGAGCAAGGCAGTGACTTTTAAGAAATGGGAAGTTGGGAGTGAACAAGATGAGCAGCGAGAAGCACTGGTAAGTGCTATTCCCACTTGCCGCTCGGAGAAAGTTTCCGGGTCACAGTACAGGGAAGAGAGGTGCAGTCAGAGCCAGGAACTGAGGGGTCAGAACTGGAGGTCCAACAACAGTCAGGTGGGATGTAGTTCTCAGCATCTCAGAGACGCGGAGAGATGCCTAGGGACGGAACTCCAGAGACCTGCAGGGGGCGCTCTCAAGAACTCTGCTGACTGCTATCAATCAGTGCGTGCCTGTGAGAAATCTACCAGAGATCTGGGGGGAAAATACCTGAAGGATTAAAGGGAACTGCTTCTGGAGTTCCCAGAGGGCAAGAAACCGTGCCTGTACCAAACAGACACAGTAATAAGCATAAGTCAGAGGGCATCAATTCTGTTCAGTTCAGTTCAGTTGCTCAGTCGTGTCCGACTCTTTGCGACCCCATGAATCGCAGCACACCAGGCCTCTCTGTCCATCACCAACTCCCGGAGTTCACTCAAACTCACGTCCATCGAGTCGGTGATGCCATCCAGCCATCTCATCCTCTGTCGTCCCCTTCTCCTCCTGCCCCCAATCCCTCCCAGCATCAGAGTCTTTTCCAAGGAGTCAACTCTTTGCATGAGGTGGCCAAAGTACTGGAGTTTCAGTGCAAGTGCTAAAAAAGGGTCTTGGCTCAGGAAGACCTGTTCCCTCTAGCAAAGCCTCGAAAAAAGATCTCCAAGTGACTTAACCCTTGCCTGGTAGCAAGCTTTAAAGTCCTGGAGATATAAAGATACATACAGGACCACGGTACATCCACTGTGTCCATCAGCCAGCCAAAAATTACAAGGCAAATAAAAACATAGGAAAGTATTACCCATAATGAGGATAAAACTCCATCCATTGAAACAGATCCAGAAACAACAGAGATAATAGAATTAGTAGACAAGAATATGAAAACAGTTTCTACTACTGTATCCCATATGTTCAAGTAGATAGAGGAAAGAACAAAGATTTAAGAGTCAAGGAGATATAAAAATATCCAAATTGAATTTCCGAGCTAAGAATTATAATGTCAGGGAGGAAAAACACAGATGAGATTGATACCAGATTAAACATGGTGGAAGAAAAGATTAGTGAACCGATGAGTGATAATTCTCATTAGCTTTCCATTGCTTTTGTAACAAATTATTGCAACCTCAGTGGCTTGCTAAACACATTTGCTATCTTCAGTACTGTAGGCCTGAGGTCCAACACAGGGTTAATATCAAGGTGTTGGAAGGACTGCTTTCCTTTTAGAGGTTTTTGAGAAAAATCTGTTTCTTTGCCTTTTCCAGCTGCTAGAAACTGCCCTCATTTCTTGATTCAAGTCCCTTCCTCTATCCTCAAATCCAGAGGTGATTCATTGAGTTTATCTTGTGTTTCATGTCTGTGATCTGTTCGTCTGCCTCCTTCTTCCACTTTTAAGAGCTCATGTGATTAACACAAGCCTCCGAGATAAACCAGGATAATCACCGTATTTTAAACTCATCTCAATAGAAATATTAGTTCTATCAAGACTAAAGAACATTAGGAATGAAGAAATATCTCAGATAAATGACCTCAGCTTCCCACTTCAGAAATAAGAAGAGAATTAAGTTAAACCCAAAGTAAGCAAAAGAAATGGAGAAGGAAATGGCAACCCACTCCAGTACTCTTCTGGAAAATCCCATGGACAGAGGATCCTGGAGGACTGCAGTCCATACAGTTGCAAAGAGTCAGACAAGACTGAGCAACCAGGCACACATGCACGCAAGCAAAAAAAAAAAAAAAAAAGATGACAGTAGAAATCAGTTTTTTAAAAGGAAATACATGTATACATTCTATTTACAGATTTTCTCTACTCGGAATTTTGATAGAAAGAAATGGACTCCCCCGGTGCGGAATTTTGATGGAAATAGCACATTGATATTTTCAGAATTCAATAAACCCATTAAAAAATCTTCGGGCTAGTAGATGTACAACAAAGATCACTTTTAATAAAGAGTAAAGCATATTCAATACTGAGATGCAACTATAGTCGAAGTCTTCAAGAAATTAAAGCCAATTCTTAGGAGGGAAGGATATTCTTTATCAAGGCCATGTTTCAGCAGGCACACAAAGTAACAACTCCATGCATCCATTCACTAATTCCACAAACATGTTTTAAGCATCTACTTACTGTAACCTAGGCAGCATTCTGGGGCCTGGGGATACATCAGTGAAGAGCCCATAAAATTGTGCTTCTGGGTCTCAGCCTATGGACACCGTGACTAGGGACGCTGCCCACAGCGTCTGGACCACATCCCTCTTCCATCTCCACGTGAGATGCTCATTTGGTCCTTTTGACGGAGTTTTTCAGAGATGTTTCACCCGCACATGGGGCTGCTCCCTGACCACGCACCTCTCTCTTTCCACACCTTTTCCCCTTTCCAGGGCTTGGAGGCACGTTGAATGCGTGAGTACGTGCAGGTGCGTGCATGCTGAGGGGAGCGCCGGCTAGGCCCCTGCCAGATGCAACGCGTCTTCCCATTTAATATATTCGGACTTGGCTGGGATCTAGCCAACAATGCAAACCTATGCACAAGCAGTGACCTTCTTTGTACCTCACAAACCCTATAGTTTCTCCCTTCAGTTGACTCCCTTTTGGAGCCCAGAAAAACAGTAGCTTCCATTATCTTCTCCATTTCAATTCTGGTCTGAGATTTAATCTTTTGTAGCAGGGATTCTGGGCTGTATTTTTTATTTATTTATTTTATTTTATTTTTATTTTTTGGGCTGTATTTTTTAAAAAGGACAATGTGGATATGTCTTGTCTCTGACCCTAACTCAGGTGTTTCCTGGCTCCATGGCAGTAAGTTGAAATGGAGAGTTTAGAAAACACCTAGAGAATGGTGTAGCCTAAAACCACAGGTTGGCATAATTAGCGTCAATGGCATAGCCCTCAAATCAGTATTGACTATAACTTTTTCTTTAGGTCTTTACTAAATTGTGCTTTCTTTTAGGGGCTGTGTCACCTTCATTTTATATTGTTATCATCTTACAAAATCTTACATGGAAGAAGCAGCCAATAAATATTTGTTAATAATAAGGCTATCAATTTCATCTAAAAACTTTTAATTTTATTCAGATTTTGCTAAGCACACCCCAAAATAACATACTCTCACTTTCTCGCTTCAGAAATTGTTGAGACCGTGACAACCCATCATGGATCTTATTTTCAGAGATCGAGCTAGAAAAAACTACCCTTCTTTTTTCCTCTCTGTGTCCTAAATATATTTATGATATACCTACTGTGAGTTCTGGAGAAGGCAACGGCACCCCACTCCAGTACTCTTGCCTGGAAAATCCCATGGACAGAGGAGCCTGGTAGGCTGCAGTCCATGGGGTCGCTAAGAGTTGGGCACGACTGAGCGATTTTACTTCACTTCACTGTGAGTTCACTCTGGGCACTTCAGAGCTCTTCTAAAAATTTAATAAGTAAAATTATATCATTTTGGTAGTGAACTTTAGAAATCACTACTTCAAATGTGAATCCTTTTAAACAAGTTTTTGTTGTTTTGGGGTTTTTTTTCAATATGTAAAGATAAAAATAGCTCAAAGTAGGTACTATCTTGATAGTAACTGAAATTTCCCGTCTTCTACAGCAGGGAGGACTCTGTTTTCCTCTTTTTCTGTTAACCATCTTGTTTATTTATGGCATCCTACACACTAATACCTGTTTATGTTGTATATTCAGTTTTTGCACCGGCTTCTCTGAAACATAAACTGGAGAGACACTCATGGTTCCCTAGGCTGTTTTTTGTTTGTGCGTCGTTGTTTATATCATTTTGTTTCTACTGTTTTGTGTATGCTTGTAAACAACCAAACATCATTTTTCCTCAGAACTGCCTGATTAGAGTAAGTTCACGGTTAAGGTCGCTCACAGCACCTGTATCCTTCAAAAGCTCCCCAGCAAAACTTTCTCAAGAACACGGAATGATGGGACATCCCTGAAGCTTTGTGAGTTGCCTTTAACGAGAATTATTTTGACCAAAGGCCCCTAGAGTCCTCCTGACAACATGTCACACAGTGCTTTCTGAAGGAGCTTGTGCTTGAAAACATACAGGAATTATTTACATGTAGCCCCAGGGCTGATTAACAGGAGCCTCCACACCGTCAAATAGATATGGACAGTAATCTAACAAGTTGACAGTGCCACTTGCCATTCATAAGCTTTTCCCACTATCACTGTGTGGATTCTTTGCCCATTGGTACCTCCTAGGAAGGTGGCAATGGGACAAGCTGGAAACAAGATCGCACGTCAACCTCCCACTGCTGGCAGAGGGAAGCTGGTGTGATGAACGGCTCCATGTAGTTAGTGAATTTCCGACTTGGTACATAACGCATACATGCTCTTCTCCTGTCACCTACTAAGGGTTCTTCCTTCTTTCAAGTGCTAAGTTGCTTCAGTCGTGTCCAACTCTTTGCAACCCTATGGACTGTAGCCCACCTGGCTCTTCTGTCCAGAAGATTCTCCAGGCAAGAACTGGAATGGGTTGCCATGCCCTCCTCCAGGGGATATTTCCGACCCAGGGGTCAAATCTGGGTCTCTTCTCCTGCATTGGCAGGCGGGTTTTTACCACTAGCGCCTCCTGGGAAGCCCTCCCTCTTTCAAAGAACAAATGGGAATTATGATTTGATCTTAGTAATTTGCATCATGATATCCACACCTTCACTTTGTATCTCCATGGTATTGTGGCATTAATTTCAATATGAATAGGAGGCTTTGATGCTTTGATTTGGGAAAGTTTAATAAAGAGAAGTGCCATTTCTAGGATTAAAATTTTTCTTGACAATTAAAAAATAAGATGTTAAAATTATCTTCAATTAAATTTGAAGCATAAAACAGGATAGAAATGTTAAGTGTAAATAAAATTTAAATTTTGATTCATATAGAATCATAGTCAGAAATATGTGAAATAACATGGAATAGATTTATTCAGGGTCCAGGGATCAGAAACTTGTTATGGTCATTATTCATTATCATTACTTTCAGCCTTTATGATCAGATCATATTTGAAATTTTAAGATTTAGTAAGATGTTTAACCCATCCAGAGTGTAAGTACTTTGTGGCACGGAGCTGTAAGCATAAAATAGTATATGTGCTATTAGTTTGAGAACCTACACATTTTGAAAAGAAATGGAAATAAGTTTTTAAACATTTAGATTTAGGAAATGAGAGATATTTATGACTTGCTAGTTTTCAAAAACTTTTAATTTTATTTGTTAATGTCAAGAGCAAATAAAAGCCCTATTGTTCACTGTTTTTTTTTTTTTAAGAAAATAAACTATGATAATGCAAATGCCTTAAAATAGTTTCAAAGACAAACATTTCTCCATAATTCTAATGTGGAGACCTAAATATTTACGTGGATATATATCACTGTCCTATAAACAGACTATTCTAAATCATAACAGTGTTAAACAGTAATTCTAAAATATCCTGTGAATAAGAAAATACCCACATTAGAAGAAAGATCATAAATATCTGACATAATAAAATACTGTTTTTCCCCCTTACAGGATTAAAAAACATCCCTATGTATCTATTTTGCATGAAGGCTGTGAGGCTATAAATTGTAAAGCACAAAAACCAGTAGAAAGCCTAACTATACTGTACAGAAATCAAACTAGTGTGCATTGAAGATGGATTGTGAATTCTACGTATGTGATAAAATGATCGCTCAGTTGTGTCCGACTCTTAGCGACCCCACGGACTGAAGCCTACCAGGCTCCTCCCTCCATGGGATTTTCTAGGCAAGAGTACTGGAGTGGGGTGCCATTGCCTTCTCCGATAAAACGATATACTCTGTGAATGATTGTGGCATGCGTGCATATGACACCCACAAACACGTATTTAATGATGTCTTAAAGCCCAGTAGAAATACTAAAGCAAACAGAGGTGGTCGGAGCTCAGAGTAACCCAGAGGAGCCAAGAGAGCAATTTGTGAAGATATCACTGTTCCCAAGACCTCCAACTTTGAAGAGAGGAATTAATAGCTCTAAAGGATGTGTGACAGCGAAATTTCTCAAACATTTGGCACATTATTTGTCCCAAACCACAACATGATGTGTAAGCACTTCAGGAAAACCTCAGGAGTAAAAGAAAATGGTTCTTACTTGCTAAAAAAAGGATCTCACAATTTGTCACCTTGGAAAGATTCCATGTCGGTTTTTGTGAAATTTGTTTTTAAATGTGAGGTGCAGAAATTTCTTTCACACTCCTCAATGCCTTACTCTTCGCCTCGTATTCACAGGATAACTCACAGGAGGATATATGCCGTATATTAAACTGCCAGTGTGTATGGCGAAAGGGTTTAAAGCATTTTCTTGTTATAGTTCTATTTATTTTATTTTTGTTGAAAATCAGAGCCTCTTTTAAACTATAATAGAAGGACGAGAGCTCTGCTGATGGTTATGACACACTTTTGCTTTTCACCACACAAAAGCCTCCTTTTACATGGTTGTCCCAGCTACATAATCACTCCTACACCTCAAATTTAATCATTATACAGCACACACTTTCTTGTATGTTAAGTTTTTTTTTTTTTTGGGGGGGGGTCACACCAGACTCTGCTATGCTATTTACTTTAATCTCACATAAAAACCCATGATTTATCTTTTACCTTTGTCTTGTTCAGTCACTCGGTCATGTCTAACTTTTTGTGACCCCATGGACTGCAGCACGCCAGGCTTCCCTGTCCTTCACCATCTCCCAGGGCTTGCTCAAACTCACATCCATCGAGTCGGTGATGCCATCCAACCGCCTCATCCTCTGTCGTCCCCTTCTCCTCCTGCCCTCAACCTTTCCCAGCATCAGGGTCTTTTCCATTGAGTTGGCTCTTCACATCAGGTGGCCAAAGGATTGTATCTTCAGCTTCAGTATCAGTCGTTCTTTTACCATGTCGTGACAAATTTATTCATGTAAGACAATTCTGGATTTTCCCGATCTAGGGATCAAACCCACATCTCTTGTGTCTCCTGCAGTGGCAGGTGGATTCTTTACCACTGCACCACTTTATAATTATGTATAACAGAATGTTTAAAACATTAAGCAAGAAGGAAACAGGGTGATAAAAGCTAATCCAAGGGCCATGAACGTATTTCATGAATGTATTTCACCCCCTCAGTCTAGCATGGTTCACGAGATGGGGAAGGAAGTTGAAAATAAAGCTATAAATATGTACAGGTAAAGATCATGGTACTTTTGAATGCTAGGCTGAAATTTTCTGATTCTGTTAGTTAATATGTTTTTGTTGTTCTGTTGCTAAGTTGTATCTGACTCTCTGTGACCCTATGGACTGTGGTACACCAGGCTTTCCTGTCCTTCACTGTGTCCCAGGAGTTGGAGCTTGTTCAAATTCATGTCTATTGAGTCAGTGATGCTATCTAACCATCTCATCTTCTGTCACCCCCTTCTTCTGCCTCCCTCTGTCCCAGCATCTGGGTCTTTTCCAGTGAGTCAGCTTTTCACATCAGGTGGCCAAAGTATTGGAGTTTCAGCTTCAGCATCAGTCCTTCCAATGAATATTCAGGGTTGATTTCCTTTAGGATTGATTGGCTTGATGTCCTTGCAGTCCAAGGGACTCTTAAGAGTCTTCTCCAGGACCACACTTTGAAAGCATCAATTTGTCAGTGCTCAGCCTTCTTTATGGTCCAGCTCTCATATCTGTACATGACTACTGAAAAAACCATAGCTTTGTCTATACGGACTGTTGTCAGCAAAGTGATGTCTCTGCTTTTTAATACACTGCCAAGGTTTGTCATAGCTTTCCTTCCAAGGAGCGATATGTGGGTAAGTATTTTATACACTATTAAAAGTAGTTAAACCTTAGAAAATTTAATTCTCTTCACTAGGGGTTCCACAAGTTAGAGAAATCTATGTGATCTAAGTTTAGCAGTCAAAGGGCACAAAAATTCATCTGTATTACCTATTTTACTCTTGTATAAGAGCATCTCAACTGTGACTGCCAAAACTATAACATTCTTTCTGTTATCACATCACACAATTTAATTGTTCATCTGTTTTCTATTCCCATTTAGCAGCAATAGACATGGATTAAAAGAATAAAGAACAGAAAGGATAAAATGAAAATCTGTGGTCTTTGGGAATAATTTTTCTACATATATTTTGAGAGAATGAAACTTAATTCTTCATAAGGTTGTTAAACTAATCCTGAAGACAATTTCAAAAGAATAGAAGTGGTAGACATAAAACCAGTAACCAAATCCACTTCTAAATTCTTCTTATGTTGTACTTCTCACTAAATTAGGGGCTTAACAGCAGATGCTTACTGTCTTAGCCTCCTTTTTGCCTAAGTACACATGAGACTGATTCCAACCCAGAAAATGTAGAAGAAAATTTTCTAGGGGTGCTTCTGAGAAAACAAACAGAAAAGAATAGACAAATAAATATAAGAACCATGCACAAGAAAACAAACAAACAAAAGATAGACATAGATAAATGTAAGAATAAGAACCATACACGCATTACTTATGATGTGGTACTTGGAGTGGTAGCAGCCCATGAGGTAAATGTCACCTCAATACAGGACCGCTGGTTCTCAGAGTGTTTGGACACTGCATCAATACCAGCAAAAGCCTGAAGAACTGCTTACATGGGAAAAATGAATCTCAGTTCTTTGAACCACAATAGTTAGGTGCCGTTTGCTGTTTTGTTTTTGCTGTTGGAGTTGTTGCTGTTTTCGTTACTTGGACCTAAACTGATTCCTGATCAATTTAAAATTATCACTGAATAAAAGCAGGGTGTAGCATGAAGGATAACTGTAAAGCATAAACATGCTTTTGGACCTATGTGTTATACAGGCCCATGAGTATCTTATTTTTTAATTTCTGTATTAACCATCCTTATCACCAAATAAATAAAATATACAATTACCCAATGAAGGTTTTGGTCCACTATAATAACACAAAATTCAAAAGCTACTAATGACATGAAGAGCCATTGGTTTTGAAGGCTTATGATCCAATTTATTGAGATGAGTTTGAAATTATCACACATTTGAGACAAGACTACATCTGTCTAGTTTTGTTGCAAAATAAAAATATACAAGTGTATTAACATATTTTTTCCGATTAGAGATATTTCATATATTTTAAGAAGAAGAACCACTAGTATTAATGACATCTCCTAGCTACATAAAGAATTTTGGTCCGAAGGGAACAGAATGTCTAATGAAATATATCTTTTATAACTACAAGAGGACTTTTCAATAAGAAGAATATGGCAAAATGTCTCTAGATTTTTTTCAAAAGTACATTTAACAAATGCTATTTAAAAATTTTTAAAGGTCAAAAATCATTAAAAAGTAAGACATTTTAGCATACACTCTTCTATTTGCTAATGTTTTATTTTAGCAATTAATTACCATACTCAGGCTGGTATATGCCATCCTCTTTCATTTTAAATGAATTTAAATTAATGTTTATAAGCTACATCTTCTCTATCTTTGTAATGAAATTAAAAATACTGAATGCCTCTAAATGTACCTTTAGGCATTAAAGAGAATGGAGAAAGCTCTTTGGAATTTAGTAATTCATTACCATAACTAGGATAAACTTCCTGAAAAATGGAGAGAAGTGTAGCTTAATGTGGATGCAACTTTTCACGTGTAATAGAAAAAAAAAAATCATTTGTGACTTGCACCAAAAAGCATGATAGTCACTGAAATCCCAAAAGCTTAAGAAGTTTTGGTTAAAACCCAAAAGCTAAAGAAGTTTGTTCTGCAAGATGGCATTTCTCATTGGTGTTTTCAGGGAAAGAAACCATCATTCAGTAGTACTATACTGATTAAACAAACTTTAAGAAGCAAGATGCGTTAAAAGGAATCCGTCATTGCCACACAATTTTTATAAGCAATTCAAGCACTTAAAACTGTTTTCCAAAGTGAGGAATGTAATGAGTAGAATTTTGTGTGTCTGTACTTTGAGTCTATTCCCTTTTAACCTTTCTCTGAAAAGACATGCCAGACATTATTTTCAGACAATTGTTCTGTTCAGAGAAACATCAAGAACAAATAAGCATTTACACTTGAAGTGTGAAGAACGTTTTAATGGTGTTAAGAAATAATTTTTGCTTTGCTGGCTGCAGGGCAAACCAAAAAAAAACTAAAGAAAAACTGTCCAAAAATTTCATGAAAAGATATTTAGATTTATCACTGATCTTTGTCTGCTGTTTCTCAGACCTTTTCTTTCACCAACTGATAATAAAATGTCATGTATCCATCATAGCCAGGCCACCAAAGAGAAAGCATCTCTTCACCAAGGTGTAAGGCTCTTATCTTTTCAAAAATGACAGACTTCCAAATAAAAGATTAAAGATCTGAGATATTAATCCCTCTAAGTTGAAAAAAAAAGTTTATAAAATGTGGATGTTTTGTCACAATGACAAATGATGGTAACATAACCAAGAGATTAAAAGCTTATTCCAGCAATGTTAAGTTACAAATAATCTATATTCTTTGTATATTATCCTGTAGGAAACTTTCAGGAGATGTGGGTTTGATCCCTGGGTTGGGAAGATCCCCTGGAGAAAGGAAATGGCAACCCACGTCTGTATTCTTACCTGGGCAATCCAATGGACAGAGGGACTTGGAGGGCTACAGTCCATAGGTCGCACAAAGAGTTGAACATGACTGAGCAACAACAACTATGAACCTCAGTTTTCTTATTTGTAAAACCCATTTTCTTGTCATCTGTGCCCTACCAGCCATCCTCCCAGATGTTCAAGACACATCTGAAAGCCACCCTTCGTTCTGCATAGACCTTCAAACCCTACCGTGCCCTGTACCTCTGAAATGTCTCTTGTCTCCTTACACCCAAGCCAGCTCTATCCTCACTCTCATGAGTCAGGTCTGCATAATTCCATGAGCTTCTCAGTTTAATGTCCTCCCAACCAATCTCATCGCCTGTGTTCACTCTTCTAATTCATCCCGCAGATTACCATTTGAATCATTTTCCCCTACCCCACCCCTAACTGTGACCTGTTTATGCCTCAACTTTCTCATTGCCAAAAATCTAAAACAAGTGAGAAGGTCCTTTGTTATCAGACTTCACACTGCAGTCTCTTCCACTGCCAATCCCCCCATTGCACACCCAGTGCCTACCCCACACAACGTAAACTCTAGTCAAGTGACATTACTCCTCAGCTCTGTCTATAAACATCTAGGCGTCTTTGCTCAGGCTTGAAACACACCCTGAGTGGGGTATATTCCTAAGGTGCTTGATGACTGCATAAAGTTATTTGTTACATCATTGTGCAGTTCCACAGGACATCAATACTTAAATGCATACATACGTTTAAGCATTTTACATGACAGTTGCCTCATTAGGTTATATGCTTCATAAGAGCAAGGGTGTGTCTTTCCACATTAATATTAAGATATCCACCTTAATATCTAGCACAGGACATAGATTTGAGTTTCATTTGAGACAACTCTCCTATTGCCCCAAGAAAAGGATTCCCATCTATCTTGAAACAACATTTTGCATGTCTGTCTCTGTCTTTACAAAATATGCTTTATCTCTGTTCAGTTTTCTCTTCCAGTATTTCTAGCAAGATGTCTCCTTTTCCTCTTTCTCCTCATCCATCTTGACAATAAAGTCCACCGGCAAAGTTCATTTAAATTATTTCATGTTCAAAGCGATGATAACAATGATGGTGATGACATTAATATTATGTTAATTATTCAGTTCAGTTCAGTCGCTCAGTCATATCTGACTCTTTGCAACCCCATGAACCACAGCACACCAGGCCTCCTTGTCCATCACCAACTCCCAGAGTCCACCCAAACCCATGTCCATTGAGTTGGTGATGCCATCCAACCATTTCATCCTCTGTCGTCCCCTTCTCCTCCTGCCCTCAATCTTTCCCAGCATCAGGGTCTTTTCCAATGAGTCAGCTCTTCATATCAGGTGGCCAAAGTATTGGAGTTTCAGCTTCAACATCAGTCCTTCCAAGGATTGATCTCCTTTAGGGTGGACCAGTTGGATCTCCTTGCAATCCAAGGGACCCTCAAGAGTCTCCTCCAACACCACAGTTCAAAAGCCTCAATTCTTCAGTGCTCAGCTTTCTTTATAGTCCACCTCTCACATCTATACATGACCACTGGAAAAAAACATAGCCTTGACTAGATGGACCTTTGTTGACAAAGTAATGTCTCTGCTTTTTAATATGCTGTCTATATTGGTTATTCATTGTTAGCTGAATTTAAGTACTAGATGGGTTTCCCAGGTGTCAGTGGTGGTAAAGAACCCACCTGCCAAGGCAGGAGACCTAAGAAATGCAGGTTCAATCCCTGGGTCAGAAAGATCCCACAGAGGAGGGCATGGCAACCCACTTTGGTATTCTTGCCTGGAGAATCTCATGGACAGAGGAGTCTGACGGGCTACAGTCCATAAGGTCACACAGAGTCAGACATGATTGAAGTGACTTAAGACACACACACACACACACACACACACACACACAAGTAGTAGATATATAAACAAACCCCGGGGTTGCTGGGGAGTTTTCTTTTCCATATTGAAATCTGCTGGAGCTCTCTACCCCACCTCCCATCACTGCCCTGCCCCAGAGCCCTTTCCAGCTATTCTGAGCCAGGAGCTGATCCTCCTGCCTGAGAGAAGAAGGTTCAGAAACAATCTCTGTCCTCTTCCTGCTTTGCTCCTCTGTGCCTCCCTTTTGTTTGTGAGGGTAATTTTCTTTCTGTGCATGCTGTGTGCCAAGTCCCCTCAGTCCTGTCTGACTCCTTGCGACCCTATGGACTATAGCCCTCCAGGCTCCTCTGTCCGTGGGATTCTCCAGGCAAGAATACTGGAGTGGGTAGCCATTAGCGTCTCCAGGGGAACTTCCTGACCCAGGGATCGAACCTGGGTCTCCCGCATTGTAGGCAGACACTTTACCGTTTGAGCCACAAGGGAAGCCCATGCTCCTTTATACTTCATTACAAAAGGGGTTAAGGCACCCTGAAGATACCAAGAGTCAGCACTCCACGTGGGAAATACAACAACCCCAGACTGCATGAAATCCCTTCCTTGGCCTGACCCCACTCCCTCCCCTAGCATGAGTTTCTAGCCCAACTCTGGTGACTATTACTCCCAGGCATTTCTTTAAGCTTTTACAACTTGTGTTTGTACTTGTAATTATATATAAACATTCTCAAATAACAGGTCTTCTGCCAACCCTTCCTTGCTGAGTATTGAGCCACCAGGGAATCCTTGTTGTTACTAAGATTCACTCATAGCCATGTGTGGAGCTCAAGTTAGTTTTCTGTCATTGTCATAGGCAATTTTAATGGATTAATATGTCATACTTTAGTCTCATTTTGATGAACCAATTTGCAGTTTTCTTTATTATTATTGTTTGTACAATGATTCTGCTTAGAAGACTCTTATATGTATCTCTTTGAGTACACCTATAGAGTTTGTCTAGGCTAAAATATGTACATATAAATGGTATTTTCAGTTCAGTTCAGTTCAGTTCAGTTGCTCAGTCGTGTCCGACTCTTTGCGACCCCATGAATCGCAGCACGCCAGGCCTCCCTGTCCATCACCAACTCCCGGAGTTCACTCAGACTCACGTCCATCGAGTCAGTGGTGCCATCCAGCCATCTCATCCTCTGTCATCCCCTTCTCCTCCTGCCCCTAATCCCTCCCAGCATCAGAGTCTTTTCCAATGAGTCAACTCTTCGCATGAGGTGACCACAGTATTGGAGTTTCAGCTTTAGCATCATTCCTTCCAAAGAAATCCCAGGGCTGATCTCCTTCAGAATGGACTGGTTGGATCTCCTTGCTGTCCAAGGGACTCTCAAGAGTCTTCTCCAACACCACAGTTCAAAACCATCAATTCAGAGGTGCATATTCTTACAAGTTTTTTCCACCATACAAAATTTTTTTCCCAGGATTTTTGTTTGAATTGTATTGGTTACTTACTACCTTTAGGAAGATTGTCATCTTTATAATATTGTCTTTAATAATATGTTCCAATAAAATGCCATATTATTCTTCATGCTAACTGTATACTTTGCTTTAATCAAGTGGGTCCCAAGTACCAGATTTTTGTTTTTAAAATTAACATCTTTATATACAACTATATTTTATAAAATTTTATTTATGAGCTATAGTGATAAACATGTTTTATATCAATCATATATCTAGTAAAGCTGGTCAACTTATTGCTTATATTAACTTTATTGTTCATGGCTTTCCTGGTGGCTCAGACAGTAAATAATTTGCCTGTAATGCAGGAGACCTGAGTTTGATCCCTGAGTCAGAAAGCTCCCTGGAGAAGGGGATGGCTTCCCACTCCAGGACTCTTGCCTGAAGAATCCCATGGACAGAGGCACCTGGTGGGCTACAGTCCATAGGGCCACAAAGAGTCAGACACAACTGAGAAACTAGCACTTGATTAGTCAATTAGGTTTTGTAAGTCAAATTATGTCATCTGCAAGGAGAGACATTGTTTTCTCTTTCTTGCCAAGTTTTCTATGTTTTACTGTATTTTCTTTTGTTCCAGTTAAGATATACAGGACCATACTGAAGACAAATGATGGTGTCAGTCATCCATGCTTTGATCCCAGTTTTAAATGATGGTGTCAGTCATCCATGTTTTGATCCCAGTTTTAATCAGAATATTTTTCTACTTTTAACTCTGTTTTAACTTTAAATATCATCTAGCTAGAATTTCTGGGTAGGCACTGGCTAGCAGTTTAAGAACTATTTCCTTAATTTCTAGTTAATTTAGACTTGTTTTGATTTTTTGAAACCACAAATATATGACAGATTTTTATAGAATCTGTTGACTTGATGTTTTTCTTCCTTTAATTTAAAAATGTGGTAGAATACATTAATGACTTCCTGATGTTAACCCATTCTTGAATCTGTGGTACAAATAAGTTATTCATGAAAGATTATGTGTTTCATATACTGCCAGATTTTAATTGTTAAAATTTATTTCCACTTTTTAATTTTTATCAGTGAATAAGAGTGTCTTGTAATTATTTTTTAAAAGACCTCATCTGATTTGGTTCATGAAATACATTTGGAATAGTTTCCCTCCTTTTACTAATTTATCAAAGTCTTAGCTAATAGATCACCAGAGAAATCTTAAGTCTAATTTACTTTTAAAATAAAGCTAATTTTAAAACAACAGTTTAAATAGTTGAATAAAGAAGCTTCCACTATATATTTCTTATAGTATATGCTTATAATGTATAATATTTTGCTATTGACAAGCATGTATTTTATGTATATTTTCAATAAAATTTTATTAACAAGTAGAAAAAGCATATTTCATAAGAACAATATGTATTGAAAATATATCTAATAATTTACTGTGAAAATAATTAATCTTTCATTTTGAAGGTGACAATTTTTAAAATTTCAGTACAATAAATATAACATAAAATTTACCATTTTACAATATACAGTTCCAGGGCGTTCAGCATGCATTGTTGTGCAACCATCACAGCATCCACTTCTGAAAGCTTTTCATCTTCTCAGTCTGAGACTCTGTACCCATGGAACACTAATCATAGGTTATATTTTAAAAATATCTGTCTGTGTGCTCAGTTTCTCAGCCGTGTCCAATTCTTTGCAACCCCATGGACTGTAGCCCACCAGGCTCCTCTGTCCATAGGATTTCCCAGACAAGAATACTGGACTGGGTTGCCATTTCCTTCTCCAGAAGATCTTCCCACCCCAGGAATCGAACCCATATCTCTTGCATCTCCTATATTGGCGGGCACATTCTTTACCACTGTGTCACCTAAAAATACTTTATATTGGTTTTAAGCAAGATAAACCTGCTGGACATGCAAAAACCAAGGGGGAAAAGAGTAGAGGACATATTATTTCTAATCATTTTGTTTCACAGTGTCAAGAAGGTCACCAGAATCCAGAAGGTTTCCTCCACAAGTAACCATTTTCCCTACCTAATATACAGAAGTCATTGTCAAATCTTGGGGAAAAGAGAGAGGGTTTCCTCAAAAGCAACAGCTCCCCAGACAGCCTCCGATAAGATATCTAACATGAGTCGTTAGTGGAATAGCATGTATGGATTGGAAATTTAAGTTAAAGAAAATAAAGTAATTATTTCATGTCTACTTAATGTAGGTTGTTAAGAGTCATACCCACGTCATATAAATTCTAAATGTGGATTTCTTCTGATAAGATTTCTCCCAGTGTCTGGTGCAGAACTCTCTCCCTATATGGAAATTGTTACAAGAAACCATAGCAGGAATCTTGGGCCAGGAAAGTGTCTGTTTATCCTGCATCACTCCATGATGGCAATATTTTTCTAAAGCCAGTTCACAGCCTAGTGACTTTGGTGCCCAAAACACAACCCCTTAGTGCTGGGAACTTTAATATTATAAGTACTCACATCAATCACACCAAGTCTCCAAAAGTATTATTCTTATCCACCTACTGATGTCTTCTCAGACTAGCTTAATCTTTTCTGGGGTACAATCTTGACTCTACAAATCTACTCGACTTGAAATTCCAGACAGTTCTTAAGATGGCAATTAGGGAAGGGTGCCAGGGTCCTGCCCCGGCTGATCCAGGGTATTGGAAGCGGGGATGGCGTCGGCGACCTATTTATTTAAATATTTTATCAAAGATATAAAGAGTAATAGGATGAGGATAGCTCAGTAGGAAAATTCAGTGGAGAAAAGAGGCTGAGTAGCTTGGTTTATGCGGGAGACCAATAAAACTTCAAGCAAGAAGTTTGCACCACTTACGTAGGCTGCAGGCGTCCTTCCGTTCTCCCGAAGGAGAAGAGACACTGAGGCCTCCCCGTTCGGATCTTAGAAGCCCAGGCATAATTAGTAAGCATGGTGGGTTCCGCGCTCCAGATGGAGACTCAACCAGAGTGAGAGAGAGAGCGACATGGGGAGACCAGTATTTCGAGAAACTGATCCCAATTCTTTATTTTCCATGGTCTACTTTTATACACTGAGATGTTATGCAAAAGTCATGGGGTCAGCAGTCCTGACTTTTATCAAAGTCAGGTGCTTCATACAAATGTATACAGAGGTCTTAGGGTGTTACATCATCTTCTGGCCAGGGGGCCTGCTGACAATTCTGACCCTCTCCTTGTGCCAGCGGTCAGTCAATCAGGACACTTATTTCTCCAGGGCTGATTATTCTCAAAACAGATGCCACCCAAATAAAGTTACATTCCTACAGGGTGAGGGTGTAGTGGTTTTAGTTAAGGAAAGAATTTACTTAGCCTAAGGTCTAATGTGATTAATATCAAAGGTTAATTCTATATATTCATTAATGTGTGTAAGGGCAGGGATATGGAGACTTAGCAACAAACATTGGCTCAACAAATGAAAAACCCTTCACCAACACAATTTCTAATTAGCCCACTATACTTATAGTTTTTTCTAACTTCTCTAAAGAACCTGTTTTTAGAGGGTTTAAAGCATCTTGTGCCTCTCACGGTTGGGAGGCTGTGAGCAATCACATGTGGCCGGATGAGCCTGTCAGGCAGGCTAGAGAACCTTCAGAGGAGTTTGTAGGTTAAAACACTCTTGTCACACCCAAGAGTTTTTATTGACTGGAGCTCTAGGTTAACTCCTTCTCCGAAAGAGGTGGTGGGGGACAGCCCCCCGTAAAGTCAGAGGTGTAGGTAAGAGCACAAAGTAGTAAAGTAGGCAGGCTCTGGTTATGGGGGTAGATGCTCGAGGATTTCCAGGGGGACTCCTGAGGCTCAATCCCGCCTTTGCGTATGTCGAGCCTCCTTCCTCATGACCTTTGCCATGGGCGGAGTACCTCGCTCTGGCCCCCAACAGAAGGGAACCAGAAACTTTCTCTGTTTATACTGATACTGATGTTGAAATGTAATCCAGTCTATTTCCAGCTTCAAGGGGAGCGATTTAGCTCAGAGATGTGGGGTGGAAGTAGGGATTTACTGCAGAATTTTAGGTCTTTTCATCTTTCCTATTATATCTTCACCATGAGGCTTTAATATCTTTTTTGAAGTGAATTTGCAGAGACTTGGACATTTCTGTATCTATATATTAGTCCAGAGTACATTCTAAACACAAAATCATGTAGGCTATCACTCACTGATACTGTCATTAATGCAGATGCCTTGAAGATTTGACACTTCAATGCTTGGTTGGGAAACTGTTTTTATAAAGTTTCAGATAGTATAAATTTGGAGCTTTGCAATCTATGTGGTTCTCTTGCAACTACTCAGTTCTGCTGTTGTAGCCCCAAAAGGGCCAGAGATGATATGTAAGTGAATGAGCAAGACTGAGTTCCAATAAAACTTTATTAACAAAGTGAACAGAGGATCAGATTCAGCTCAAGAGCTACAGTTGGCCAACCTTTGTTTCAGTATGAACTTTACTGTCATATCTTTATCCACCTGGATAGAGAAGCAAATTGGGAACCCCATATATCTGTAAACTTCCAAATATTCCAGCTTCCTTTCTAGGTTTGAAATTTGAGTTTGACTTTATCATTGAGCAAAATAATGTTCAAAATAATTTTCAAAGCTATCTCCACTAAGTGACTTATTCAAAAGGGAGATTTTTATGTCTAAGTGGTTAGTCTTTGGGGGATTGATCGTTTCAGTCTTTATTCTTAGGTTATTTGTTTATTTATTTATTTGAGATTTGCCTCAAATACATCTGCAAGAGGAAATGTATTGTTGTTGAAGGCTCTTGACATCCTGGGATGTTTATTACCTTGAAGATATCCTAACATTGCTTATGTGAAGACTGGGCGTCATTGCATAGTTTCAATGTGTCTGCACTGGGTGTCATCCAATACTTATTATATAACTTTTCACAACTGGTAAAATGGCAGTGGCAGTGTTTTTTTGTTTTTAACACACGCGGACACACACACACACACTCACACTCACACACACACACACACTCACACACTCAATCTGTATATTAAATTCAGATGACTTGGCCTGCAAGCTTGTAAGGTCATGGTTCTTGAACAGTGTTCCCAGTGGCCCTGGCACACTACAATAAACTCACAGGGGTACCAAGGAGTATTTACATTGTCAGAGAAAAAGAAAACAGTGATACTGAATACCTATTTATTTGTATCTCTATAAATCTATAATCCTGACATATTCTTTTGAACCCTTTCATACCAGTCTTTATTAAATTCAGTAAAACTTTTTTTTAATCAAAAGATGTGTTTTTGGTTATATATTCTTCTTTGTAATTCTAGAATTTCTATTATTCAGGCATTAAATTTTCTAAAGCCATACATACTATCTCTTAATTTTGTTCTCTCATCATTTCCATCTGTTGATCTTTTCAATATCTCAAAAGTAAGTCATTGGGTATACTTCTCAAAATATTTTAAATTATTTTTAACATAGACTAGTTGTTGTTAGGTTTATTTCAAAAAGCATCTTTGACTTTGGGAACTTAAGAACAGCCTTCCCCAGAACCAGACTTTCAGTTTCTTTCTAGGGCCAGACCTTCTGTATGAAGGCTGAATTCCTTGCCAAATCAGGGAATACTCCGTGGGAAGAAAGAATTGGAAATTCTGATTGCACACCATACCATCTATCCTATACTCAACTGCTAGAACTGTCTTCATAAACCACCATTAATTCCACCAATACCCTGTCCAGAAGGTAGGTTGCAACTTATGGTGAAAACAAACAAATTAACTCTTATACATGTTTCTAACTGTGATACTTTTAAAAACACCACCTGATTAAACTTCATTTTGTCTTTCAAATCCATTTCCAAATATATTTGGTGGCAGCTGAGTCGCTAAGTTGTGTCTGACTCTTGCGACCCTAAGGACTATAACCCATCAGGCTCCTCTGTCCATGGGATTCTCCAGGCAAGAATACCAGAGTAGGTTGCTGTTTCCTTCTCCAGGAGATGTTCCTGACTCAGGGATCAAACCCGGGCTCTCCTGCATTGCAGACAGTCTCTTGCATTTCAGGCAGTCTCCTGCACTGCAGGCAGATTCTTTACCAACTGAGCGACCAAGGAAGCAAAACTAAACAATATTGTATCAATGAGAAAGGCTCTACAAACAAAAAATGTGAATACAAACCAAATAAAAAATGTATCCTTTCTCATCAGAATCTATTTTGTAGAAAATAACGTAACTTGCAACCTTTTCAACCTATAAATAATCTTGTTGATGTTTTTCAGTAGCTGTCCTGTCTAACTTTTTGCGACCCCATGGGCTGAAACACACCAGGCTTCCCTGTCCCTCACCATCTCCCAGGGCTTGCTTAAGCTCAAGTCCATTGAGTTTATAATGCCATCCAACCATCTCATCCTCTGTTGTCCCCTTCTCCTCCCGCCTTCAATCTTTCCCAGCATCAGGGCCTTTTCAAATGAATCAGCTCTTCATATCAGTTGGCCAAAATATTGGAGCTTCAGCTTCAGCATCAGTCCTTCCAATGAATATTCAGGACTGATTTCCTTTAGAATTGACTGCTTTGGTTTTCCTGCAGTCCAAAAGACTAGCAAGAGTCTTCTGCAATACCACAGTTCAAAAACATCAATTTTTCAACACTCAGACTTCTTCATGGTCCATCTCTCAAATCCATACATGACTACTGGAAAAACTTTTGATCCTTCTCCAGGGGGATCTTCCTAACACAAGGATCAAACCCAGGTCTCCTACATTTCAGGCTACTTTTTACTGACTGAGCTATCAGAAAAGCCTAGGGCTAGGGTTGGACACTCTGGGATCTGCCTAATTGATAAATATTTTTACTCTTGTAGTTGGTAAACTTTAGGGATTTTCACTAACAAAATGGTTCATCTTTGAAGAAAGTATCCCTTACTAACAGTATGAGAAAAAATGGGATGTTCTAAATTCCCAGAAAGTATGTAGAAGTGAAATAATTTTGTTAAACTTTTCAGTCTCATATCAAATGAACTGCTGTCTTGAATGCCTTCACTGTGTAACATGGTATAGATCTACTTCAGTATTCAAGAAGCATAAATTCTCCATCTGGATTATATTGTAGGTGTGAAAGTTTGTAGTTGAAAGACATGTACTTGGCAAAAACTTAAAATTACAGGAAGCTTTCTGAGTAAGTGAAAGGTGAGAAATTACTACAGTCAGAAGATCTGAATATCTGATTTCTTCATTTTGAATTTTACAGTTTTCTTTACAGCGCTTGGAAACTCAAATGAGTCTAAAATCACTATCATTTTATATTTATTTTCAAAAAAAATCTTCAGAAACAGTTTGCTCACTGATGTAGATGATTATTTCTTTATAAACATGCCATAAAATATACAGAAAAGCTTGTATTTTATAACCTGTAGCATATTGAAGGTCAAACATAAAAAAAGAGAAAGAAAAAATAAGCATAAGAAAAAGCTGTCTTTAAGTGAAATGGATGTCCTAAAAGCTACTTTGTTTAAACTTCAAAACTTTAAAGCAGAATAGCTAAGGCAACAACATTTTAAAGCCAGAACTGAAGTGTCCACCTGAAAACAGGCTTCTCTGAGGTCCTTGTACTCCTCCATTACCGCATACAATTACATTTTTTTGTCTTGTGATGAAAACTTTTCAGAGCTACTCTCTTAGCAACTTCCAAATATACATTATAGGCTTCCCAGGTAGCTCAATGGTAAAGAATCTTCTTGCCATCACAGGTGATATGGGATCCCTGGGTTGGGAAGATCCCCTGGAGAAGGGAAAGGCTACGCACTCCAGTATTCTTGCCTGAAGAATCTCATGGACAGAGGAGCCTAGTGGGCTACAGTCCATGGGGTCACAAAGAGTCAGACACGACTGAGCAGCTGAGGACGACTGAGCACATTATCAACCACAGCCACCATACTGTGTATTATACCCCAGGACGTATTTATCTTATAATTGGAAGTTTGGTTTCCTTTATTATACCCTTAGCTGCCTCAGTGCTTTATAACAATAAAAATAAGATCTAATTATGTCAGCTCTTTTTAAAATCCCTGTGGTGGGTCCCCAATGGCCACAAGATATACAGACAAATTTATGACAAATAACCAGAAGATATTATGTGGATGACACTGGTAAACATGTAAATATTGTAAATAAAGCCTGATTGTGTATGACAGTAATAACTTATCTGATTTGTGCATGTAACATAAAGTGTGAAAATGATGGTAGCTCAGTCGTGTCTGACTGTCTTTGACCCCATGGACTGTAGCCCGCCAGGCTCCTTTGTCCTTGGGATTCTCCAGGCAAGAATACTGGAGTGGGTTGGCATTCTCTTCTCCAGGGGATCTTCCTGATTGAGGGATCGAACCCAGGTTTCCTGGGTTGCAGGAGGATTCTTTACCATCTGAGCCTCTAGGGAAGCCCAACATAAAGCACAGTATAAACCAAATATGCTTGAAAAGAGTTTGTAATCAGAGAAAAAGCGAGGAGGTGTGTGGTGGGGAAACTGCCTCTTGAGAAGGGGTGTCTGGCTACCACATACTGCAGGCATCTGCTGGGAGGGACTCCCCAGAACCAAGAAGAGCAGCTCTTCTTCTTCAGGGTGCCTCCCAGCTGCCACCAGTGCCACCACTATGCCATATGCTAAGAGAAGGATGTCATAGGACCTCAAGCAGGCATGGATTGAGAACGAACAGACAATAGTTTACAACTGGCACAACCATCAACAAACCTGAACTTAGTGACCGCATGTACAAAACTACACCCAACGAAGTGACTCTCACTTGGAACAGTTCTGAAAATATAGTTACAGACTTGGAAACCAAAGGAAAATATTGCTAAGACATTCATGAGTCAAAGAGGAAATTATGATGGACATTTCAAAATATTTAGAATGGACAGGAAATGGAAATGTCACACGTTGACAGTTTAGAGTGCAGTTAAAATAGTTCTTAAAAAGAGATTAATGGCATGGTTTTGAAAAGAAGAAAGCCTCAAAATTAATGTTATAAGCTAAATGGAGAATGAAATAGAAAACAGCATAAGGTTCAACAAAGCCAAATGTTGGATCTTTAACACACAGGCCTTTGCTAAGTTATTAAAATATATATTTCAAAGAGTAAGAGAGATTAAGTTAGGGATGTTACTGGAGTAGGAGGAAGGGGAAAAGAAAGATTTGAAACAGAAAAGGAAGCAAAAGATGAGGAAGAGAAGGAGAATAAAAGGATATGGAGGAGGAAGGAAAATATAGAGAAAAACAACTCTAATGGCAGAAAGTGAAGAGGAATAAAAAGCTTCCTGATGAGGGTGAAAGAGGAGAGTGAAAATGCTGGCTTGAAACTCAACATTCAAAGAACTGAGACCATGACATCTGGTCCCAGCATTTCATGGCAAATAGAAGAGGAAAAAGTGAAAGTAGTTTCAGATTTTATTTTCTTGGGCTCCAAAATCACTGTGGACAGTGACCACAGCCATGAAGTTAAGAGACACTTGCTCTTTGGAAGGAAAGCTATGACAAACCTAGACAGTGTATTAAAAAGCAGAAGCATCACTTTGCTGACAGAGGTCGGTACACCATCAAAACTATGGTTTTCCCAGTAGTCATGTACGGATGTGAGAGTTGAACCATAAAAAAGGCTGAGCACCGAAGAGTCGATGCTTTAGAATTGCGGTGCTGGAGAATACTTGTGAGAGTCCCTTGAACTGCAAGATCAAACCAGCCACTCCTAAAGGAAATCAGCCCTGAATATTCATTGGAAGGACTGATGTTGAAGCTGAAACTCCAGTACTGTGTTCGCCTGGTGCAAAGAGACCACTCATTGGGAAAGACTGATGCTGGGAAAGACTGAAGGCAAACGAAAAGAGGGTGGCAGAGGATGAGATGTTTAGATAGCATCACTGACTCAATGCACATGAATTTGAACAAACTCTGACAGATAGTGAAGGACAGGGCAGCCTGGCTTGCTGCACTCCATGGGTTCACAAAGAGTTGGACATGACTTACCCACTGAACAACAACAACAAATAATAAAAATTTGAAACCCAAGTGCATTCAATATATAAATATGAAAGGCATTCTTATGAAGTTGGGATAGGGAATGGCTTTTTTCATGCTATCTGCAGAGCACATTAAAAGTAACTTTTAATAAAAGGGATCATAAAATGATCTAAAAGATATTTAGGAAAATTTCCAACTCAAGCAACAACTACAAAAGCAAACAAACAAAAAACCTCCAACAAACAAGTAACAATAATTTAAAAATAAATCCGCTGGGGGGACAACTTCTGAAATTTCAAAATTTAGAGCTCTTTGAAAAGGTTTCCCTAATGAAACAATCATAACCGGTTACAATTATTTTAAAAATTAATTAACATTTCTGAAAATTGTCTTAAGGCCATAAAGCAAATTTTAAAATAATTCATCCAGAAAAATCTATTAAAACTTGATAAGAACCATGAGGGTCTGGGGCACTCAAGCCAGGATCAGCTTCTCATCATGACCCCAAGCTGAGCATGATGAATGATTTCCATTCTAATCAGTTTGGTCCAAAAATATATGGCTTCCTCTTATTCCAGCTTCCAGCTGAAAGTTGCAGTGTCTCCCCAGGAGAGGCTGAGTCTCAGCATTCTCATCCCCCTAAATGCCATGTGGTAAAATTATATTCCCAGAGGAGTGTGGCAAGCAACTTAGGAATTACCTCCCTCCACCCACCCTGACCCAAGGGAGGCAGGCCAAGAACACTGCAGTCTGAGCCCACGCCTCTCTGCTCCTTTGCAGGGCTGGGGCTCCACATCACAAGAGGAGAGGGGCTACCCACCCCATCCCTAAGAAGAAATCAAATCAAATAAATCTAAGCCTTTCTCTCATAGCATATAGAAAATAACTTGAAATAGATCGGAAACTTAAACGTAATTGCTATTGCTGATTATTTTGGAAAAAACAGAAGAAAATCACTGTGACCTTGAGGAAGATAAAGATTTAATATGAACCTATTACTGATTTGGGAGAATGGCATTGAAACATGTAAAATATCATATATGAAACGAGTCGCCAGTCCAGGTTCGATGCACGATACTGGACGCTTGGGACTGGTGCACTGGGACGACCCAGAGGGATGGTATGGGGAGGGAGGAGGGAGGAGGGTTCAGGATGGGGAATACATGTATACCTGTGGTGGATTCATTTTGATATATGGCAAAACCAATACAATATTGTAAAGTTAAAAAATAAAATTAAATTTAAAAAAAGATTTAATATGCACCTATTACTGACTTTTCAAATTAATGTTGATAGTCTACTGTATAATAATTCTAGCCATATGAGAATATGTCCTGATTCTTGGAGATCTATCAGTTGAAAATGTGCCTCTGTGTGGGATATCTGTGTGTGTAAGAGACAGAGAGGGAAAAAAGTAGCAAAAGTTTAACATGATGTGATGCTTAAGAATTAAATGTTTGTTTTACTACTCATTCTATAGTCCTGTCAGCTTAAATTTTTTTCCAAATAAAACACTTAAATAGATAAACTATATAGGTAAAATAAAGACTATAAAACGTTATCAGAATGTTAACACTATATTTACCAATATCAATCAAGACATGAAATATTTTAAGGAACTTGAAATAATATTAACATAGTTCCATTTTTACCATGTTAATTTATAGTTGTACTAGTCAGTATACTTTATTAATGTATGCTTGTACTGGTTGCAAAATATCTCTTGAAAATTTCCTTCAGTACTTATGAGGATTTAGCCTATTTACATAAGATTTTTAAACACAAGATGGAAGAGTTTTCAGGATATTTTAAGATATTTTTGCTGTTTGTTAATCTAAGGTAACTAGAAAAATATATCGGAAAAGACATATGACAATTTATTAGTAGTATTTGAGGAAAATTACCTTAATGAGAAATACTGATATTATAGTTTGTTGGATTTTTGTAAAGATATATTATTATTAAAGAGAAAGTCTCAAATTTAATTTAAAAAATTTTAAATCTCATTTTGCTTGGAAATATCTTAATTGCTATATGCAGATCTCTCCTATGAAGGTGATTAAAAAAAGCTGATAAAAATATCTTCCAAAATTTTCTTGATAACCCTATATTTTCTATTAATATTATATATCAAATAATCAATTACAGAGAATTAAAATCTCTGACAAGCTGGTAACTGATGTAATACAATTTTGGGGAATTTTTGCACTCTGATGTGTAGCCTGTAGAACCACAGTCTAGGTAGATATACCAGCAGCCCTCAGAGACATTGTGGGTATGATTCCAGGTCACCCCAATAAAGCAAAGTCACTCAAAATTTTGGTTTCCCAGTGAATACAGAAGTTATGCTTACACTATACTGTAGTCTATTAAGTGTACAACAGCATTATGTCTTAAAAAAATGTAAGTACCTTATTTTAAAATACTAAAAGCTAAATTTAAAATTACTAAAAACTGCTAACCATCATCTGAGACTTCAGCCAACATAATCTTTTGTAACATCAAAAATCACAGTCACAGATCACCACGGCAAATATAATAATAATGAAAACGACTGAAATATTGTGACAATTACCAAAATGTGACACAGAGGCAGGAAGTGAGCAAATGCTATTAGAAAATCATGCCAACAGGGTTGATTCATCACAGGGTTACCACAAACTTTCAATTCGTGAGAAAGACATTTATAAAGCACAATAAAACAAAGTGCCATGAAACAAGGCACGCCTGTATACTCCTAGCAACTGCGGAATGGTAATAAACACGTGGAGACTTCCCTGCTGGCTCAGTGGTAAAGAATCTGCCTGCCAGTGCAGGAGATGGAGGTTTGATCCCTGGGTCAGGAAAATCCCTGGAGAAGGAAATGGCAACCCACTCCAGTATTCTTGCCTGGAGAATCCCATGGACGGAGGAACCTGGTGTGCTGCTGTCCATGGGGTTGCAAAGAGTCACACAGGGCTTATTGACTGAACAACAATGAACGCTTAGAAAAATTATAGTTCAGCTTCGATAATGATACCTGAAAGTGAAAAAGTGAAAGTGAAAGTCGCTCAGTCATGTCTGACTCTTTGCAACCCCATGGACTGTACAGTCCATGGAATTCTCCAGGCTAGAATACTGCAGTGGGTAGCCTTTCCCTTCTCCAGGGGATCTTCCCAATCCAGGGATCAAACCCAGGTCTCCCTCATTGCAGGCGGATTCTTTACCAACTGAGCCCCAAGGGAAGCCCCACAATGATTTCTAATAGGGGTTTTACTATTTGGGCTTTACAAGAAAGACCTATTTCCACTCTTAAAGTTGATAGATAATTCAACTGCTAAGAGTGTTGAACATATAAAATTAATAGCAAACTACAAAATAAGTAATGACTGTGCTAGAAAACAAAGAAGTGAACTCATAATTTAATTGAGCTCTGGTCATCTAGGGTTTCCCTGATAGCTCAGTTGGTAAAGAATCCACCTGCAACGCAGGAGACCTCAGCTTGATTCCTGGGTCAGGAAGATCCGCTGGAGAAGGGATAGGCTACCCACTCCAGTGTTCTTGGGCTTCTCTTGTGGCTCAGCTGGAAAAGAATCTGCCTGCAATGTGGGAGACCTGGGTTCAAGCCCTGGGTTGGGAAGATCCCCGGGAGAAGGGAAAGGCTACCCACTGCAGTATTCTGGCCTGGAGAATGCCATGGACTGTACAGTCCATGGGGTCTCAAATAGTCGGACATGAGTGAGCGACTTTCACATGATCATCTATGTGGCCCTTTTTTATTTAATTGTATAATGTTATACATTGATCTTCTAAATCTAAGATATATTAATTCATCCAAAGTTAGTGGACTTCATTGAAAATAATGCACATCTGATTTCACTTTAAACTTAACCTAAAGCAACCCAGGTTTATAGGTAAAAGACATCAAATTGGTATGCAAAAAGGTCTTTGAGATGAATGTAATATATCAAGCTCTGGGAACCATGGGTATTAAGCATGAAAAAAAAGTTTTTTAAAATCTCATTAAATATTTCTCACTGTGGATCTGAATTTGTTTCTTTCTTATTCTACCTTGAGGTCTTGAAAGACTGAGCAAGCTAATATATGAATGACAGGATAATAATAACATTTTGATATCTCCTATCTCCAAGGAACTCAAATTCTTTATGGGAATGATCTCATTAATCCTCTCAGCATCCCTGCAAGGTAGGTAGGTGAAAACTGTAATAACTACTTTATAAAGGAAAATAGTAAATTTCGCAGTTTCATATAAATGAAAAAGAAAAGTGGTCCCTTTTAACTTGAGCATAGTAGTTATATATGTTGGATTGATACTTTATTAACTTTGAAAATTTAGTTGCATTTCAAATTTTTTAACTCATTAAAGACAAAAAAGTTTCAACTACCTGTCACAAAGTTTATAGTCTTCAATTGTCATTATATTTAACAAAAATACTTGAATTATCATTTTAAGATTTCACTCCAGGCAAAATTATGAAAATTAATAAGACCTAAAAGGGTACAATTTTACACCATATACACAATAGATTATCAGCAATTAATATAAGTAAAAGGATAATCCAAAAATCAGGACACTAACTCATGAGAAACCAGGTATAATCACTGCATACATAATCTTTCATCTCAAAGTAAATTAGATAAGCTTTACAAGATATGACAAGATAGTAAAACATATCAGATATTTTTGGATATGCTTTTTAGTGTCAATTATTAAAATAACAAAACTCACAATGAAAAGCTTATAAAAATGTGACATTAAAAAATTTATAATTAGGTAAAGCACAAAAGTCACTGTTTATTATTCACTCTTAAAAGTCCCTTGGACTGCAAGGAGATAAAACCAATTCCTCCTAAAGGAAATCAACCTTGACTATTCATCGTAAGGACTGATGCTGAAGCTGAAACTCCAATACTTTGGCCACCTGATGTGAAGAGCCGACTCAGTGGAAAAGACCCTGATGCTAGACTGAAAGCAAGAAGAGAAGAGGGTGGCAGAGGATGAAGTTAGACAGCACCACTGTCTAAAAGTGGTTAGAAGTTAGACAGCATCACTGACTCCATAGACATGAACTTGAGCAAATTCCCGGGAGAACAGTGAAGGCCAGGGGAGCCTGGCGTGCTGCACTCCATGGTTCGCAGAGTTGTACGGGACTTAGGGACAGAACAATAACAACGTTTTCCACCAATGTAGAATAAACCACTGTAAAATATTTGCATATGAAATTCCATGTCCACACTCAGACACACATTTTAGCACATATATAGTAGATATTTTGCCATCATACTGAACATTTAATTTTGAAAACACATTTAACCGAACATTGCAAGTATTTTTCAACTCCTTAAAAAAATTCTTGAACACATCTTTTCTAACTCTCTATGGTAATATATCATACATGCATAATATTTATCCATTAATATTAAAAGTTTCCTTTGGCAGATAATAGGTTACATCTACTGTTTGTATTATCAGCAATGTGAGGATGAGTCTCTACAAGCACCAGTTTCTTATTTGCATTTCATGTTATTTCTGTAGATTATTTCCTAAAGTGAATTACATAGATAAAAGATGTAAACTCACCGGACATTTTCGAGTTCAAATCTCCAGGCTGTCATTGGAAATTTGGATCATTTACATTCCTGATATGCATTTGATATTGTTTTCACGGACATTTATTACTATAGTTTTTCCTTTGAAAATATTCTGAAATGAGAAAACATAGTCTCTCTCTAACTTGAAAAATTTTATTTAGTTGGTTATTAATTAGTTGTCATTGAGGTTAAACCTAATACACCCCTGCTTATTTTTCAACTCAGGTGGATTGAAAAAATCGGGTGGATTATTAAGATTTGTGATTCCACATTTCTCTGTGGTCTCTTTACTTCTTTTCTTCATCCTCCCACTAGAGTATGTTTTTAATACAATTTTAAGAGCGTGTTGATTTATAAAAATAATATGCTCTGTTAAAATATCAGGCTATAAAAAGGGAGACAAAGAATAAAGCAGTAAGACCCTGCCAGCTAGAAATCGCCTGCTATGGATCTGGCATCCATGCCCCCATAAACAAGCACACATGTGGGCAGGGATACATGTAACAATGAGCAAGGATGCTGAGAGTCAGGGAATGAAATAATTGCATAATTATAAGGTTACATTAAACACACTTTAGAATGCTTTACATCCATTTTAGTTGAATTTAACTCAAGGAATGTCAGAGGATGAAATGGTTGAATCACATCACCGACTCAATGGACATGAGTTTGAGTGAATTCCGGGACTTGGTGATGGACAGGGAGGCCTGGCGTGCTGCGGTTCATGGGGTTGCAAAGAGTCAGACAGGACTGATCGACTGAACTGAACTGAACTCAAGGAATACAAACTCAAGTGATACTGAAGGGATTCTGGTATTTTACATAAATGTGTCTTTACTACAGGCGGTATTATTTCTTTAAAAATCTCTTTGCCAATGAAAGAAGAGATTTTGATATCTATATTGAGTTTGAAGTCATTGTGGTTTTATTTAAACCACATGATTATATTTTAAATACCATAAGGTTGATTCCATGCTCTATAAATGAGACTTTTAGTAGTCATATATGCATTTCCTTCTACCTCCCTATTCCCACTGGCCAATTTTTATTGGTTGGATTACTTTTTCCTGGTCATGTTTTATTGCCTTTATATCCTGTTCAGATGTATCATTTTTTTTAGTTAGATGGGTTTAATTCTCAACATCAGTCATTTTACCACATCTCTTCTTTGCAAATGTCTTTCTTTTGATTCCTTTATGGATAGGCTATATTTCATGATGAGGTGGCTTATTCATGATAATTGGTAGATAAATAATCCTATGTTTGAAATGCCTTTATACTTGATACGGGAACACCAGCCTGCCTATGTGTCAGGGTATGGACTTATTTCAGAGTTGGTTGAAATTAGGCATAAATTAGATTTGTTTTCATCTTCTAGGTTGCATATACCTGAGGATTTTTGGATTTGTGAGACTCTCTGTGTTTTGACTTTGTATTTAAAGATTGAGTACAAAATTGGGGGTTTGTCGTTTTCTCTAGAACTTTTTAGGCAAACTGTCCTACAACGGTGCTGTAGAGAATTCTAAGGGTGATTTCATATTTTCTTCTACTCGATGCATTTTCTTCCCTAAATACTGGTAGATTTTTTCAGCCATTGAGTTTACTTTCTTTCTCTGAAGAAATTTTGTCAGTTTTTCCTGGGATTTGGAGGGGTATTTCAAACTGCAATTTCAAGTCTTCCCACACTTCAGGGTTTTTGTTTTTGCCTTTTTTCCCTGTTTTTTCTTTAAATGTTTCTTCTTCATTTTTTTCTTTCACATTTATAAAACATATACGCTGTTGACCTGCTGACTTTCTCAAGTCTGCATTTGCTATTCTGAATAATATGCCTGTGACTTTCCAGTCTCCTTCCCTCCAGGCTGTCCATCATGTGGATAACTGCTTTAGCTAAACTGCTTACTGTTTTCAGTTACTTCGGTGAGTTTTATGTGTTTTTTTTTTTTCATTTCTTTCCTGAGATCTGCCAGCGTACCTGTCATGTCATTCTGTTGTTTTATAATTCCACAGTTAAGCCCTTGTATTTATTACAATTTGATTTTTTTCTCTTTCCCTTCTCAATTACAGAATAGTTGTTAGAAAGTTCTCAGAACGGAGAATAATTTTTGGAAATCTTATGTTTCTTTGAAAATGTATTTTCTTATATAGATTCTTTAGATTATGTCTGCTAAAGTTCTCTTCTCCTTTGGCATTTTCCCCACTATTTATACACAGGTCTATATTGCTTCTTTCACTCTTTTAGTTGTTTTTAGTGTGATTGTGAGGGACCATAAATTAAATATACCTCACTTTACTATTTTAAAATAGAAATATTTTAGTGTTTTCTTTTCTTTGGTTGAGTATTATCTGGATTTTATTTTCTCATTGTACTACATTTTGTATTTTATTGAATTGCAATCATTTTTACATGAAAAGTAAGTTTTAGGTTGTCAACTCTTCAGGAACATGAAATATTTCATAAATTTTCCAAAAGGTTTGAGAAATTTGACAGGGAAAAGAAATTCATTTTTATTATAGTCCTGAAAATGATTTTATAGTCCAATTCCCTCCAACCTTTATTTTGTTTCCTGTAGTAAGCTATCTACTAAAATTTATCTAAAATTTTTAATCTACAAATCCTTTTGATATTTTATTGTAAGTACTACAAACCAAAAAAGAACTGATTACTAATATACAAAGACCTTTATTGCATAAAAATAATATGTGATACATAACTATTTAAATTCAACAATGAAAATAAAATAGTGTGAATGAACTAACTCATATGGAAAGACTGTACTAATGATATTGGAGTACTTTTTGAATTATATACTTTACATTTATCATCAAAACAATATGCCAGCAAAGATAAGCTTTTTGCATTATTGCATTCCTTAGCTACAATGTTATGTTATAGCGTTATTAAAAATATATTTACCATAATGATTAAGTAACAATCAGATACATTTTATAATGAAAATAGTGCTATTTTTCTAAAAAAAATCAACTTTGATAAATTCTTTATATTTGTTAAAGATGTTTGTTGCAGTGGACATGTCAGATTTCTCCATAAAAATCTGCCCTATTTTTCCTGTCTGACTGAAGTTCTTCATAGAAACTGGAACTTATGTTCAACAAAATTTTCTTAAAACTGTAAAATATCCTCAGAATTTTAATTTGTAAATAAAATAACTCCAGGAGATATTGAAGGACAGAGAAGCTTGGCATGCTGCTGTCCATGGGGTTGCAAAGAGTTGGACATGGCTTAGCGAGTGAACAATAACAACAAAAATAATGCAAAAATCATGTCTAAACGTAAATTTTTAGAATTTCTACATATCCAGAGGGAAGACAAAAATTACAACAGTTCTCCTTTAACTCAGCATTATTTGGGGGATCCAAGAGCTAAGCTTCAGAAGAGAATAGTGATGTGTTCTACCCTGGGGACTCTGGTACTCCACAATGCGGTGGAAGAATATGCGTCTGTGTTAATTAAAGGCTTTGACATTGTTCCAGATGTACATAATACATGATGTGTAAGCCAGACGCCCCGTGTGCTCTGGTCTCCACCTGGACACTGCTGCTCGAGGAAGTCAGACCCCTACGGCTGCAGGTGGGATGTGGCAGACATCCAAGATCTATCTCAGGACACTTTTGCTGCCCTCTGGGGAGACGTACAAGATCACTCTACAGAAACATTTACGATTTCATTAAAGACTGAATCAGCAAGAGTCAATGGGGGCCTGCTAATTGGCATTTAGAGATATAAATTTATTTTAACTGTAAATGAAGGTTTTTCTATCTCCTTCTTCACTAACCATTTCTGAAAAGTTATCCATCCTAACAAAACTTCCTCATTATTCTTGCCACTTTTAAAGCTTTCCCAGTGGTTTTTCAACTTCAGAAGGATATATAGTTCTACTAAGGAATTTCTGAAAACATTTTTTTGAAAAATGTACATGTCCCTTCCGATCTTTCATTTTATATAGCTTCAACTCAGTCACTGAACAGCTCAATACATTTTTCATGGTCATCCCATCCTTCAAGAATTCTAGAACTCTGACATTTTGCAGTTTGCACTCTACTATGCTGATTACAGCAACACATACGCCTTTAATCCAAATATACTTTCCTAGCTTTTATGTAAGAGAGAAATAAGCATCTTGGCTTGAAGTTTATCATTTATGATAATTATTTCTATAGCTATTCCCCAAATAGCTATAACCATTTTATAAATAATTATTTATGTACAAACTATTTTAAATTATCTTCATAAATACAATTTTAGTTTGGGAAGAATGAATATTTACCTGTCAGCCTCTATAAATTAATTCTTTGTCTAGTGAAAACCCAAGAAAATATACCACTTCAACTAATCTCTCCCATGTCACTTTATAAAATTCTTAGCTTAAAACATAAAACCTTTTTTGGCTAGTTAAGATCCTATAACTCTGGTGATTCTTTTTTGCTCCAACAGAAAATATGTTCAGTAAACCACTCTATAAGTCCTACAATGAAATGTCTTCTTGAAAAACAAAGCTATGCTGGAAAAGACTATTTTTTTTCATAAAACATATGTGCTAGAATTTTTTTCCCAATTTCCCTTTATTAACAAATCTATTTGTATTGGAATTTTAAAAATCTAGAAAAATCTTACTGATATATTTTGATATAGTACTATTGTTGTATTTATTTAAATGTAGTAAGCAAACATTAAGAAAACCACCATTTTATGCTATCAAGGACTGCAATTATTCTATGCCTTAAAGAATGCATAATGAGCCTTTTTGTTCTATAAATTTTTATTCTAAAATTGATGCAAGCCACCCTTATTTTTAGCTTGTGAAGAATTTTTAGTTTCTTGTTATTAAAATTAGTCACATACCTCCAGTCACATACCATCATGCATGCATATGATTGGAAAAATTAACCAAAAAATGTTTTAAGCCAAAATAAGCATAGATACTACTTTCAAAGAAAAGAGTTATTGTTTATCAGATATACTCTGGGAAATAAGCTTCTGGTTTGCTATCACTGCTAAAATCTAAACACTAGCACAGTTATGAAGTTAGAGAATGAACCTCAGCTAGACTCCTAGAAATGATTTAATTGCTTTGAAAATTTGCTTTTAACATGTACATTCTTTATTGTTAGAGTGCAATTCACTGTTCTTACTATCTTTCTGAAATGCTTGACTCCATTTCACTATGAGCAGTAATTTTTTTTTAATCATCTCTCTCTTATTATTCTTATGAAAGAAACCCTAAATTACAAGTATATAGATTCCAATGTTTAGATTTCTATTTTTTACTTCCCATGTGTACGTTACACTCCATGGATTTATTTATAAGTTAAGTTTGCATGTTTTGACTGCCTACACCTATTTTGCCCACTTCATTATTTTCATTTATTTTGGGAATTGAATATATTGATTAATGAAAATTAACAGATAAGCCAAGCACAGAATATCAGAGAATTAGAAAAATGTTAAATTATAGAATTACAATACATTTAACACCAAACCTCACATGATTCAAAAGTCATTTTGGGATTCTGAAGTCTTACAAAGACACCAGTATGAGCACCACTTACAGCTCTATAATTATAGATATCATAATTCATTGACCTAAATTTATACTGGCTGCATACATTATTTTGAACAATTTTTAAGATAAAATTTTTACATATATACATTATGGATTTTAATTTTGAGAAAATTGTAGGTCAGGAAAAAAATCTATTTTGTTGTATTTCAATTACTATGCATGAGTTAACCGAAAATAACTTCCATTCTACTTTCATCTTTCCATAAATTGGCTATAATTTTTTGAGAAAAGGAGCTTTTTGTTCTGCTTTGTAAACAGCAGGTGACAAATCAGTATGCCCCCTTCTGCTCTCCAGGGCTGGGAACAAGAAAGTGAAAGGCTGAAGGCACTTAAAAGGAAAGGTCCATCCCAAGACCTGTTTCTTCACCTTACCCACTGGGTTGAATAGAAGCAGTGGGGAAAAGGAGGTTATCAATATGTCCTCCTATTGAAGAGTTTATATAATGAAAGCACCTTTATTTAAGAGAGCCTAATTTTCATGAACTGTACCTGTTAAGATATCCTGGAGGAGGAACTGGCAACCCACTCCAGTATTCTTGCATGGGAAATCCCATGGACAAAGGAGCTTGGCTTGGTTACACTCCATGGGGTCACAAAGAGTCGGACACAACTGAGCGACTAAGCACACTCACTCACACACATACACACACACACACACACAAATAAATTACATCAACTTTATCACATCATATAATAATTCATGCTGATAGTCCTGAATTCAATATTCTTCTTCATCTATGGAAAAATCTATCCTTGTCTATCAAAGTTCAGTTTATTCTTTTCAAAAGCATGATTGTTATAAAGTAATTAGCCTCCAATTAAAATTAATTAACTAATTTAATTAAAAAATAAACTCAAGCTTTTTTTCAAATCTTAAAAAAAAAAAAGCATGATTGTTACAACTTAAGTGTATTCCTATATATTTAAAGGTTCACCTCTGGAAATTCATGATCAAATCGAAATGCTGTTGCTTCACTAAAACCTCATTTCCATACATTATTTTAGAGAACTGAGTTTTGTAAAAATAGGGCAGCTTTCTATACATAACCTAGGTCAGTTCTTGAACATAACCTAGGTCAGTTCTACGGCTGTTTATGCCTCTAAGTTCCTTTCCTAAAATTTCTTTTCAACAGTAAGCCTAAAGTCATCGTTTTCTCTTTGAATCTGTTACCTTTTAAAGTCAGGCTCCAGCAAGAGTGCCCAGTGTCGTTTGAGCCAACCAAACGGGCCCCAGTTCAGCTCAGAAGCAAAGGGAAATTTCCTTCTCCGGTCAGAGAATGGAGCAGTGTCAGCTCTCACTCTAGAGCACATGCTGTCTAGCAGCCATGATCGGGGTTGCTTTACAGAGATCAAGGCAGCAGGAGGCAGGTAGAGTTCTCCAGCAGGCACGTTGCTCACAGCTCGGGGTCTGTGTCTGCACATGGCCCACTGCCGCCATCTTGGACTGAGTGTTGGGTGCAGCTTCTGCACACAGCCCGCCAAGCTAGGGTGCTTGTGAAGTCATTTTGCGGGGAACTCTGGTCTGACGTGCCCAGTGCAAGACCTCCGCGCAAGACTGCCCGTGAGCTATGAAACTAGACTGTGCACAAAGGAAGTGAAAAAGGTTAGACTTCCTTACCCGGATTCTATTTTTATTTCCTGTGAAAAATTAATGAGCTTTGTTGGTGATAAACCCTTAATTATTAGCATCTCAGACTGTTTTAACTCTTATAAATACTTTTCTCCAAAGGAATTTTATTGTACATTTCAAAGTGTTTGAATTTCTTTCAACACTCATATCAGCTCTAAACAGTTCAAATAAGGACATTTTAAATTATCAGTGACACTGAATATGTCAGGACTTAAGTAATGTACAAAATTAGCTTTTACTAGAAGAATTCCATGTGCATATATACTTTTTTCTTTGTAAACATATCTGATTTTTAAACCCTGCACTTCATTGACTTGTGTGTATATGTAATGTTCCTTGACCATCTGGTATGTGCTTTACACGATGCTATCTATATTCTTGTATAAGTGACAATAGCTCTAAGAACTTGACCTTGAGAATTTCACCCAATCTGCTAAGGAATTCAGAAATAAATATATAAATATAATGGAATAGACAAAAAAAGAGAGAGAGATTTGACTCATTGCAGTGAACTTGCAGATGGCTTTAATGCAACAGTATCCTTTGATTTAGATTTTTTAAGACTGAACTGGAGTTTGACTTGTAAAGAAGATGCTAGAGAAAGTCCTAGTAGAGAAAAAACAAGTGTAAGCAGGCAGAAGTACAAAGACCTTGGCCTGGTATATGAAGAGCAAGAGATGTGAATTGTCTGGCTTGCAAGAAGATAGTTGGTCAAACAGTGTGAAGGGAAATCATGCAGTTTTATGTCAGATGTAACACTAAAGAGTTCATGCTGGATTATATAGGCAATGTGGTAAAACTGAACAGATTTGATGTCAAGAAGAGAAATTTCCAGGTTTTTGTTCTGGGAAAATCAGTCTGACTATGAGAGCAAGATGCTTTGGATGGAAGGAAAGAAACTAAAAATGAATGACACAGATAATTATTGGAGTCTGCTCTTGCTGATTTAAGATCTTCAATATCCATTCATATTAGATACCTTTTCATGTTATGCCAAACTGTAAACATCTGAATTTATGTTTTAGCGAAAGTTTTTTTTTTCTCCACAAAGAGCACTGAATCAGATATTGACCCAATCAGATCAGATCAGATCAGATCAGTTGCTCAGTCATGTCCGACTCTTTGCGACACCATGAATCACGGCACGCCAGGCCTCCCTGTCCATCACCAACTCCCAGAGTTCACTCAGACTCACGTCCATTGAGTCAGTGATGCCATCCAGCCATCTCACCCTCTGTCGTCCCCTTCTCCTCTTGCCTCCAATCCCTCCCAGCATCAGAGTCTTTTCCAATGAGTCAACTCTTCGCATGAGGTGGCCAGAGTACTGGAGTTTCAGCTTTAGCATCATTCCTTCCAAAGAAATCCCAGGGCTGATCTCCTTCAGAATGGACTGGTTGGATCTCCTTGCAGTCCAAGGGACTCTCAAGAGTCTTCTCCAACACCACAGTTCAAAAGCATCAATTCTTCGGTGCTCAGCCTTCTTCACAGTCCAACTCTCACATCTATACATGACGACAGGAAAAACCATAGCCTTGACTAGACGGACCTTTGTTGGCACAGTAATGTCTCTGCTTTTGAATATGCTATCTAGGTTGGCCATAACTTTCCTTCCAAGGAGTAAGCGTCTTTTAATTTCATGGCTGCAGTCACCATCTGTAGTGATTTTGGAGCCCAGAAAAATAAAGTCTGACACTGTTTCCACTGTTTCCCCATCTATTTCCCATGAAGTGATGGGACCAGATGCCATGATCTTCATTTTCTGAATGTTGAGCTTTAAGCCAATTTTTTCACTCTCCACTTTCACTTTCATCAAGAGGCTTTTTAGTTCCTCTTCACTTTCTGCCATAAGGGTGGTATCATCTGCATATCTGAGGTTATTGATATTTCTCCTGGCAATCTTGATTCCAGCTTGTGTTTCTTCCAGTCCAGCATTTCTCATGATGTACTCTGCATATAAGTTAAATAAACAAGGTTGACCCAATAGATACATTAAATCAACTAACCTAAAAGGTTAGAAACAGTAGTTAGCCATTCAAAGTTATGTGTCATAACTCACCTGTGATTCAGTTTCCTGTCCTAAGTGTTATCAAATGAAAGAGGGCAAATTTTTCTCCAATCTTCCACCTTCTGATAGTACTGTTATGATACAAGAGAAGCACCAAAATGGTTTGTCTGTTGTCTTTGTACTGTCTGGAGGTGGTGGGAAGCTGTTTGTAGCTGAAATTTTCTTTCTTGAGCAGCTTGAGATTAAATAGAAGATCATTGTTCTGAAAGTAACCCAGTCCATTATGGAGGTTTAGTTTGAGAAGCATAAAACACATGTACTTAAGTTCTTTTGTAGGTTATTGTGTAGATAGCTGGACAGATTTATGCATGCAGATGTATATTTTAAGATAGTTTTATATGTGTGTCTATGACTAGTCTACATAGAGGCAATTGACACTCTTGTGTGGGGCCAAGAGAGACATGCAGAATCAAGAAACAAAAATATTGAGGGTGAAATCACCCATACACAAAGACACATCTAGAAAGTAGTCTATTGTAAAGTCAGTTAAAAGAATTGAGAAGCTAGTCAGAGATGAAAGAGTAGAAGAAAAAACAAAATGCCTTAAAATGAAGAAAAGAAATTATTTTAGTAAATGTCTGTATGACCTGAGTCATATTGAAAATCAAAGATTCAGCATTACTCTTCTGAGGCAAACGTTGATGTTTCTGTTGTTAAAAAGTAGGCTTCTATATTCTTTGCTCTCGTAATGAGCACATATTCATTTAATGAGATTTAGATGCAAAATTCTTGAATGGTAATAAATTGAAGGCTATACGCATCTATAATATTTTTAATTAATGAAATAACATTTTAACCAACTGGTAGCTAACAGCCTGTTTAGGATGAAAAGGTGTGTGACTGAAAATGAGTTTGTTAACTTCACTGGTAATCAAATCTGAAAGATTGTTATGGTAATAATTTTTTGTAAATCAAAAAATAAATGGAATAAGCAGGATAACCGGAACCAAGATGAGCATCTCTGTGGCATTTGATTAACTGCCAGGAAATGACTGATTTTCCAGTAATCAAAATGAAAAAGGCAATCAGATGGATTTATAATATATACCACCACAGGTTCTGTGATATGTGTTATTCATAATTTAGCCTTCTTGTGGATAATTGCATTGTGAATACTCAGCATATTAACAGTTTATAAGTATGAATTCACAAACATGCTACAGGTTCAAAGGATCTCAAAACAGCTCAAGGGACTTGCATAAAACTTGGTGAGCCTTTACAGTAGCACACCTGTTATAATCAGCTGCTGTCAAAAGCAGTGATTAAAACAGAAAGTCTTCAGACCTGTTTGTGTTTGGGTTTGGAAGACATCACCGTTAGAGGAAGTTAGGGAGAGAGTTCTTGAACTCTTCTGAGTTCTTCCTCCAGACAAAAATAAAGAGAAATAAGTAAATACATGCTTGGAACAAGTAAAAATCCTGAACAAAGCAGTCCGCAACCTTACAGAAAGTAAAAATGACTTAGAAGAATGACTATTAGTAGCAACAATGAGCAGACACAAGAAGGCTCCTTCAGGCAATTACCTTGTGATAATGGTGTGATATCCCCAAATTCATGATTTAGAACCTAAACAGAGTCCATATCCTGGGTTGGGAAGATCCCCTGGAGGAAGAAATGGAAACCCACTCCTGTCTTCTTGTCTAGGAAATCCCATGTACAGAGGAGCCTGGCAGGCTACAGTCGGTGGGGTTGCAGAGAGTAGGACATGACTGAGTCCTAACGCAAACATGCACGCAAGGTCTGTTGACAACATTCACTACTGTCCACTTAAACTCTTTTAATGAGAAAAGTACCTGTTCACATTAAAAGTTCAAGTTCCCATAATTTGTGATATCTTCCATATGCACACCTTGAATGTGGACATATAATTTAGTTATTTCTTAAGAGATAGTTTTCCCCTTGTGTTTTAATTAACTGCACAAAATAGAATATTTTTTGCCATTAGAGTTATGTTTTTAATGCCATTAGAGTTATTTCTATTTAAAACATCAATAGAACCATGACATTTAAAAATCTACATTTTATTACACATACCTATATTTTGCTGGTTGCAATGCCAAAGATGGGAGAAACAGTTTATATTCAGTTCAGGCTATTGTCCTCAGAGACCACCATCCAGCTTGCTGCCTGAATAAAATGATTTCCAGAGTTACTGGCAAATAATTCATTTGTAATTCATCATAGATAATTTTCCAGCTTTCTTGTCAATATATTATAGTTCCTTATCTTCCTCACCAAGGGTAATAATTAGAAACAACTAATCCTGAAAAAGCTCACCCACACATAGCTTTTTATTCCCCTCCATCTCAGTGGTTAGATTGCCAGGTGACCACTGGCTTTGGCATAGTCTTTGGGACTTTAACATTGAGGTTTTCTCATATTGGCATGTGAATAAGCAGAATACGCTCTCTGACCCACAACTCGAGAGTATGCTTTGGAACCAACATAAGTAGCTCTCAGAAGGTCTTAGAGAGACAGAAGCTATACCAGCGGGAGTATCAGTACAAAGGGCTTAATAAACTGCTCTTTATGCTGTGGAGCCAGCTCGCCATCCCTTTTCTGTCAGAGATGGACCTTCTGTAAGATGAGGCTGTTCCCATAGGAAGTCTTCAAAAGTTAGAATGGAACAAAAGCATCATTTGTGCACAAAACACTGCCTAGATCAATATTTGTATTGGTATTTTTCATGTTTCTTAGAAGATGAATGTTGTTGTTCAGTCACTAAGTCATGTCCGACTCTTTGCAAACCCATGGACTGCATCACACGAGGCTTCTCTGTCCATCACCATCTCCCAGAGCTTGCTCTAACTCATGTCCACAGAGTCGGTGATGCCATCCAACCATCTCATCCTCTGCCACTCCCTTTTCCTCCTGCCCTCAATCTTTCCCAGCATCAAGGTCTTTTCCAATGAGTCAGGTCTTCATATCAAATGGCCACTGTATTGGAGTTTCAGCTTCAGCATCAGTCCTTCCAATGAATAGTCAGGATTGATTGCCTTTAGTATGGACTGGTTGGATCTCCTTGCAGTCCGAGGGACTCCCAGGAGTCTTCTCCAACATCACAGTCCAAAAGCATAAATTCTTAGGAGCTCAGCCTTCTTTATGGTCCAACCCTCACATCCATACATGACTATTGGAAAACCCATAGCTTTGACTATATGGATGTTTATAGTCCTTTGTTTGGCAAAGTGATGTCTCTGCTTTTTAATATGCTGTCTAGATTTGTCATAGCTTTCATCTCTTTCTAATATGTGTGTATATATTTGTGTATGTGTATATGTGTGCAAATGTACATGTGTATATAGTTGGTACATGCATATATGATTTTATACACGCTTATAAACACACACACACATTCCAAACAAACCCTAACCACCTGTTATCTAATATTTTGTATTTTAGTAATAAAAACCCTAAACACCTAATATCCCATATTTTGTTTTTTCAATACACTAGCCCATATTTGTAATCTATTTATGGCAAATAGTTTATCCATTTGGCCATCAGAATAACTTCCATAAACTTGAGCATTTGACTGTACTATCACACACATTGTATTTGTGTTTAAACATTGTCCCCCAAGCCCTTTTTTCTTAATACCTCATTTTTAAAGAGATTCTATAATTATCTTCTTCACGCCCAAAACACCCATGACTAAAGTTTCCAGGTGAGCATAAATTTTTGAAGGAATTTTTAAATCTTAAATAAGGAGTATCTTTTAACTTCAATATGAAATTTAGGGTTTTAACTTTCCATTTAAAACAGCTATGATCAAATCTTTGAAAATAGCATGCAATCCTAGGTCACCCTCCATCACTTTTGTGGCTTGATTCAGTGAACTATGACCATAAAACTCCAAAGACATGGGAAAATGTTGGAAACAGTTCAACAGATAGTGATAGAATCAGAGTTTTAGGGCTGGAAAAGATGTTTGGCTACAATGCAATCCTCTAACGGCACAGAGGAGAAATAGACGAAAGATGGATAATGTTTTTAAGGAAGAATCATTTCAGTTGAAAAAGAAGGAAAAAAAGAGTCCCTTGCAGTAACAAATGTATAAATAAAAATAGAACATAGACAGGTCTTTGCCACACACCACACACACATGGACACACACACAATCACACCAAAGGGCCGATGTACCCCTTCCTGTCCAATCAAAACACATGGTAGAAATATACTATCATATCCACTGAGCCACATGCAAACAGGTAGGTAAAAACCCAACAATGTGGTCTGTTGCTCAATCTATCTGCAGAAATTTTTAATGATGAAATCTTTATATTTTGGTGGCAAAAGCTTATTAGCTAATATTTATTTTTGTATTTTAAAGCACTTTTTATGCCTCTCATTAAATTGACACAATAATTCTGTGAGATAGGTAGTAACGTCCATGTTTGCAATATGTGGAAAATAAATATCACAGAAAATACACTTTAACAAAAAAAATCCCACAGTTAGGAGAAAACTTTATTGATGGGAAGGCAAATGTAATAGCTTAAAAGGTGTGCATAGCAATAACCCCCTTTAAGATAAGTTGGATATGAGAAGGATTTTCTTACAAATTAATCATTAAAAGTTTAGGTTTTCAAACAGCAAGCTTCAGTTGTTTGGGGAATACACTGAAGCATACACAGATAATCCGCGGTAAATTAGTGCTGTCTGATGGAGGGAACAAGAGTTTGGGCACAAGCAGGCTTGTAATCAAATCCAGGCTTAACATTTTATTCTTGGGTCTCATTGCCTGTATTTATTTATCATCACTAAATTCCAGTTTTGCCATCCATAAATAGTGGGAAAATGCCTATTTCAAAGGGCTAGTGTGAGGCTCAAATGAGATTATGTGTGTAAAATGCTTGCTGCTGGCTCTTCCACGATTGCCATTCTGCTGCTTTGTGTGGTTATAAGCAAATCTGCCCTTCCAGACAGACAGGGCTAAGATTTAATTTAGAGTTAGTATTAGTAACAGATTTAGCATTACAGTCAAGGGTTAGGAATTTTTTATTTTCTCTTCATAATTAGGATGTGCAAATAACATATGTCCTTTAGGAGTGACATATAAAACTTACATGCCTCAGTGACACATGAAGTTGTTCAGAGAACATCATTTTAAATATTGCCAACTTTGCTACTGTGCAGATATTGCCTAGTGCCAGAAACTATAGTGTCATGGCTTTTCCCCAAGACTCGATCACTAAAAGGTCAGCTACAAAATACTGCTTGTGGACTATTGTTGTAGGAGGAACATACGTGTTGGATGAGAGTTTCTTATAAATCATACATAGATGAGTGGGTAGTGATCACCCACATCCAGAAAACATTCTGGCTCTAGGGTTTCTGTGCTGCTGTTATTATATAAGCAACCATGTTTTAGAAATAAAAGATTAATAAGAATTTGATTAGGATATGTATATACCTTAAAATCTAGGCTTCCCTGATGACTCAGATGGTAAAGAATCTTCCTGCAATGCAGGAGATATGGATTCGACCCCTGGATTGGGAAGATCCCTTGAATAAGGGAATGGCTACCCACTCTAGTATTCTTGCCTGGAGAATTCCATGGACAGAGGAGCCTGGAGGGCTACAGTCCCTGGGGTTGCAAAGAGTTGGACATGACTGAGCAACTAACACACACATAGCCTAGTTTAGATTATTTAAATTTTACTTCTATTATTTTAAAACTATATATTTTCAAGTACCTTATGGTCATGCCATAGAGGACAGGAAATAATACTTATTGAGCATCTACTATGAATTATTGAGGGAAAAAAAAAATGTTCAATAAATGGTCAGAATAACTAGGTAGACATTTGGGAAAAAAATCAAGTTGGATCCACACACTTCACTATACACCACAATAAATATCCAGTGATCAGATATTTATGTGAAATAAGTAAGCCATGAACTAATAGAGGAAAAACATGGCTGTGTACGTGTGTTCAGTTGTTCAGTTGCTTCAACTCTTTGCCACCTCATGGCCTCTAGCCCACGAGTCTCCTCTATCCATGAAATTTCCTAGGTAAGAATACTGGAGTGTGTTGCCATACCCTCCTTGCAGTGATTTTCCCAAACCAGAGACTGAACCTGCGTCTCCTGCATTACAGGTGGATTCTTTACCCATGAACCACTGAGGAAGCACCCATAATATTGAAATATGAAATGTTTTTTTAAGACTTGAAACCCAAAAATCCTAAATGAAGAGTCTGATCAATTTAACTACCTAAAAATCAAAACTATCTTAATGTACAAGGTTCATCTAAAACAAACTCACGAGGTGGCAGGAAGAAGCAGGGTCAAACTTACCACAAGGATCAAGCCTAGATATTTTATTTAATAAGAAACCAACCCAGGAAAGAATACGAATAGAGTTCACACACAAAAAAGATATGTGAAAAGATGTTTAGCTTCACATACAATATGTGAATTACTTGCTGAAGTTTTACTGAAATAAGGCTTTTCTCCAAGCTTAAGGAAATATTTATATTCTTCTAACTTACTCATAAGTGATGAAGCTATAGATACTCTCCTACATTGCTGGAATAATTAGCATCCCTCCAGAGAACAATTTCACAGTGTCATTACTATCAAGTTGGACCTAGAATCCAATGATTACGTTCTGGGAACTTACCTACACGTATGTGAAATGCAAAGTTTTTTGCTGAAGCATCCTTTATATGAGCATAGGATTGGAAATTATTCAAAGGCTCATCAGCACGAAACAACCCAAACGATTAACTCCGAATAATAGAATCTGATACATATTAAATTTGAAAAGAGGAAATATTTCCAAGATATTTCAAGTAAAGAGCAAGAGAATAGTGTGTATGGTGTGTGTAGCACACACAGAAAATGTACACCAAAAAAAAGAATATGCAGGTGTACATGTTGGTATGCACAAAGTGAAACTCTGGAAGGAGCCGTAAGAAACTAATGCTTTCCTTGGATTATGAAAGTGGAAGAGAAGAGTGAAAAAGCTGGCTTAAAATTCAACATTCAAAAAACGAAGATTATGGCATCGAGTCCCATCACTTCATGATAAATAGATGGGGAAACAATGGAAACAGTGACAGACTTTATTTTCTTGGGCTCCAAAATCACTGCAGATGGTGGCTGCAGCCATGAAATTAAAAGATGCTTGCTCCTTGGAAGAAAAGCTATGACCAACTTAGACAGCATATTAAAAAGCAGAGGCATTACTTTGTCATCAAATGTCTGTCTAGTCAAAGCAATGGTTTTTCCAGATATCATGTATGAATGTGAGAGTTGGACCATAAAGAAAACTGAACAGTAAAGAATTGATGCTTTTGAACTGTGGTGTTGGAGAAGACTCTTGAGAGTCCCTTGGACTGCAAGGAGACCCAACCAGTCAATCCTAAGCAAGCTCCAGGAGTTGGTGATGGACAAGGAAGCCTGATGTGCTGCAGTCCATGGGGTCGCAAAGAGTCAGATATGACTGAGCATCTGAACTGAGCTGAAGCTCCGATTATGGATATGTGGTGAAGGGACAGCTGTGCAGTGGAGGATGGTAGTGAAAGAGATTTTTCCTTCTATACATTTTATAATTTTTGATTTTGCATTCAAATTCTTTGATTATCTATTCAATTTCTTTACTCATAAGAAGAATATCAGAGCAAGCAAAGGTTAAAATATATATATATTCATTTATTCCAAAAATATTTTTTCAACAACTGCAGTGTGGCAAGAACTACAGCAGGCACTGGAGAAAAAAGGATGACGATTCTGGTACTTAGGGAGCATACAGTCAAGTGAAAGAGGCTGACAAGCAATCATGACCTAGATTTAAACTTGAGTGATTGAGGAAAGGAAACTGCACTAGTAGAAACAAAAGTCAAAAGGGAAAACCACTTTCCAAAATAATGTAGTTGATGGGAGATGCTCTGCAATTTGCTGAAGCGAAGGATTTATGCAAATTCAAAGTTCCATCGGGGAGTAGATGAAAGATTGGGGATTAGAATAGATTCTAAAACCAGATTCTGAGTATTCTTTTGAGGTGGAAAGTCCAAGAGAGGAAGTACAAAAGAGAAGGGAGCCCAGAAGAAGTCCTGGACAAGGTCCACATTTATTGAGTTTCAGACATCTCCTTTTATCAGAGGTTTCCATTTAAAATTCTGTTTTTTTAAAAGTAGTCTCAATAAAGGTAAGATAGAAGTCCTTTGCAAATGTACTGATAGCTTCAAAAGGGCTTAAAACACTGTGACAGTCTCTGGCAAAACTTGTAGGTTTTTATGATAAGAATAATGAAGAAGAAAGCTCCTTAGTCAGACCAGTACAGCCCACAACCCGATATTCCTGAAGTTATCTATCTGACATGTCTGACATCTGATGAGATGTCTAGGGCCATGGTATGATTTATGAGGCAGGAAATTTGAAGGTTCTTTGGATACAATAGTACTCAGGTAAAAAAACAAAAGATACTTTGATTCAAATCCATTTTCTTTTATTTTTGATCATTCGGAGAAATCATTTCAGGTTGCATATTAATTCTTCCTAGAGCCAGCTGGTAGAACATGAGGCTAATGAGACCAAAGGCAGTGGTCCCGTCCCTTTTCTGCAAACAGGCCTCACCCAGGGAAAGCTTTTTTGTATACACCTCTAATCAAGTCCAGCTGTCTTCCCAGTTTGGCATTGGGTACAAAGGGGCCCAGGTGACAGACGGTGAATCTCTGATGAGGAATCCTCATCCACGAAAATTAGTAAAAGTTTCTAACCTAATCTTATATCTCTGAACATGACAGACTGTGGGCTTCACTCACCTCCATTTGTCCTTGAGTTTGTTTTTTTTTTAACATGTAAGATAAGATTATTCAAATAAGTCTATCACAAATGATTCACTCAACTAGGATAAAGAGAAAATCCAAGGTGATGTCTGTAAGCACAATTTGAATTCTTCCCATGTCTCCTAGGCTGTTATTGTCAACCAGACCCTTCATACTGCTCCTGTTTTAAATCTGAACATAATTTTGCCATGCAGGGAAAGAAACCTACAAACAAAAACTGCATTTTCAGACTCCATCACAAGTTCTGCCAAGCATAGAGTTTACAAGTGTAACAATGGCAGCTGTTCCCACTGGTAAGAACAGCTGGGAAAAACAGCACTGAAGTCATTATCTCTCAGATTATGATCTATTGGAACAATGCCCAAAATATCAGCGCTGACACTGAATGACAGCATTTAGCCTCTGACCACCCCTTTAAAGTTTGTGTTTCATTTTGCCAAAAGAAATTAACATTATCACATATTCAAAAACAAACAAAATATCTCAGAATTATTTTAATAATTGGGGTGTAAACTTGCTTTCTTTCAGATATTTTGAGCTGCTCATAGTCAAGATCAAAATAAACATTAGTCACTCTGTTCTCCTGAAAAAAATAAAACCGAAAACAGATACACTTTCTAGGTGAGAAGCAGTCGAATTGATATTCTGTTCAAGTTATCCATGAAATATAGCCCAGTTGTGAAGAGTTTTTCACTTCTATTGTGAAAAATAGGTACCTCCAATGTCCAGATGACTAAGGATGGAGAAACATCTTGTCAAGTATGTTATGCTCTGTGGACATAAATTAGGATTAGATATTCATAAAGTGAGTTAGAAGGGAAATCTTAAGGAACACAGAAAAGAAAACAATAAATTGGATAAAGGAAAGATGTAACTCAAACAGAGTCAAGAAGAAAAGAGTCATAAATTCAATTACAGTAATTGAATATATATTGCCATCATGATCTAGGCTGTCAAACTTCAGTGAATAAAAGTTTACTTTTTTCTTGCTCTTATGAACTTCTCAGAACAAAAAATAATCAACTCAGACATCAGGTAGCTACAGAATTTATTTTAATGCCTGGACAACTGGTATAACACACTCTAAGTTCTGCAAGAATCTGATATTGAGAGAAATAAAGTCTATCTGGAAAACAGAGTCAGGAGAAAAACAAATGCCATTTGTAATCGCTATGTACCCTTTATGCCTTTAGAATTTGATGTTTAACAAAAACACTTTCAACCAAATCTCAAGATGACTGAAGAGATTACAATAATACAGATGACATCATGACAATGAAAAAGCAAGTGTGAGTTTTAGAATCAGGCAGAACCCAAAGTTAGCAAGTAAATCATAATCCCTAAAGTTTATCAAGTGCTTTCTGGTGCTCAGTAATCTTCAGCATGCTCTATGTGGATTATTTTCTCATCAACTTCTCCTAACTACCCTATTCAGTTCAGTTCAGTTCAGTTTAGTCGCTCAGTCATGTCTGACTCTTTGCAACCCCATGGACTGCAACACGCCAGGCCTCCCTGTCCATCACCAACTCCCAGAGTTCATTTAAACTCAAGTTCATTGAGTCGGTGATGCCATCCAACCATCTCATCCTCTGTTGTCTCCTTCTCCTCCTGCCCTCAATCTTTCCCAGCATCAGGGTCTTTTCAAATTAGTCAGTTCTTTGCATCAGGTGGCCAAAGTATTTAAGTTTCAGCTTCTTTTGTATTATTATTTGTTCACATTTTATAGATGAGGAAAATCAGCCACAAAGAAGTTGAATAATTTGGCAAGGGTCATGGAGACAGTAAATGGTAGAACTAAGTTATAAAAGATTTAATTTCCCCAAGGTATCACTATTCGGGTGACTCTAAGAAAATCAATATACTTCTCATCATTTCACTTTGCTTTTTATACAATATGACTAATACCTACTTATAAGTGTCAGTACATGCTAGCATCAAAACCACAGGGGCTTCCCTGGTGACTCAGATGGTAAAGAATCTTCCTGCAATGCAGAAGACCCAGATTCAATTCCTGGGTCTGGAAGATCCCCTGGAAAAGGGAATGGCTACCCACTCCAGTATTCTGGCCTGGAGAATTCCATGGACAGAGGAACCTGGAAGGCCACAGGCTATAGATAGGGTCGCAAAGTTGGACACAACTGAGCTACTTTCACTTTTTCTGCAGTGTAGCAGCTCAAGGGTGGTTGAAATCATTATGACCACCAGTAGAGATTTCCCGCAGAGGACTTAAGAAAGGAGAAGGGACCAATACCCTTCCCAAATACCTAAAATGTGGAAACTCCCTTGAAAGCTCTTAATTGGTAGGTGAGGTACTACTGTTTACCATAGTTTTGAAGAGTAGATACTTGTTTTAAACTTCTGGATGTAAAACTCAAGCTCTGACTTCTTTTTTCTCCACATTAGTAAAATAATCTGAGGAGTTCCACACATCAGAGGTGCTGATAAAGAAAGTAAAAGTCAGAGATAGGGAAGAGGTTGGGTGGCTGCTTTAATATTGCTATCTGCATAGACCTGAGGGTCTTAATTTTCCTTGCTAAACTGCAGAAAGTTTTCTACCTGACTATGGGCCCCCTTTTTCTCCCGGCCTCTTGTCAATTTTATAGCCCAACTACGTGTTTCTCAAGGACTTGGAAGACTTTGAAGGACTATAAAGAAAGCTGAGAGCCAAAGAATTGATGCTTTTGAACTGTGGTGCTGGAGAAGACTCTTGAGAGCCCCTTGGACTGCAAGGAAATCAAAATAGTAAATCCTAAAGGAAATCAACCCTGAATATTCACTGGAAGGACTGATGCTGAAGCTCCAATATTTGGCCACCTGATGCAAAGAGCCGACTCATTGGAAAAGATCCTGATGCTGGGAAAGACTGAAGGCAGGAGGACAAGGGGGTGACAGAGGATGAGATGGTTGGATGGCATCATCAACTCAATGGACATGAGTTTGAGCAAACTCCAGGGGATAGTGAAGGACAGGGAAGCCTGGTAGGCTGCACCAACTAGCAAACCCAGATGCCTAATCACATTGACCAAATTCCTCCCTTCTGCCCTCAGCACATTCACACTAGCTCTTGCCACCACTTAAAAACTCTCCCATTTTGTAGTTCCATAGAATTGAGTTCAATCTCTCTCTCCTACCGCAATAGTCTTAAGCCCATCACAGTGGTTTTGAATAAATTCTTCCTTTCCTGATGCAATTTTTTCTTTTTTTTTTTAATTTTTAAACTTTACAAAATTGTATTAGTTTTGCCAAATATCAAAATGAATCCGCCACAGGTATACATGTGTTCCCCATCCTGAACCCTCCTCCCACCTCCCTCCCCATACCATCCCTCTGGGCCGTCCCAGTGCACTAGCCCCAAGCATCCAGTATCGTGCATCGAACCTGGACTGGCAACTCGTTTCATACATGATATTTTACATGTTTCAATGCCATTCTCCCAAATCCTCCCACCCTCTCCCTCTCCCACAGAGTCCATAAGACTGTTCTATACATCAGTGTCTCTTTTGCTGTCTCGTACACAGGGTTATTGTTACCATCTTTCTAAATTCCATATATATGTGTTAGTATACTGTATTGGTGTTTTTCTTTCTGTCTTACTTCACTTTGTATAACAATAAGGCAATTTTCATCAAACAGCAGTGGGCTTAACAATCACCGAGGAGGGCAGACACTGAACAGGAAGAGGGAAGAAGAGTGTGCAAGTGGATCTTTCTGATGAAGAAAAAGAATGAAGGACGGTGCCAACATGCCTCCTCATGAGCTCTTTCTGAGAAAGCTTCGTGACCAGGTCACAAAAGGAGTCATTGGAAAGAATGCAGAAATCTTGGGAAGGACTGAAAAGGAAAGGGAGGAAGTATAAAAAAATAAATGACAGCTTTAAAAAAGAACAATTATAAAAATGTACATTCAAAATGCATAATAATAGATTTTTATGCAAATTAAAATGCATTTAAATGCAAATTCAAGTGTGGTCCTCCTGCTTATTTCACACATTTGGCTGTGACCTTGCAAAGACCTTAGCAGCAATTCCTATGGAATGTTTTAGAGCAATTAGGTGCGGGAAAGGTCTATTGCAAGCTCATCTCCAAGTGGCTGGGTGAGGTTTCAGGAGGAAGAAAGATAACTTCCTAATAGTCTGAAATTCATGGCGGAGGGCAGAGTAAGAGACTCTCCAAGGACAGCTCCCAGGTCTGAGTGGCTTATGTGGATCTCAGCGCTCTCGGTAGCCATGAAAACTCAGGGTGTCCCCAGCAGCATTAGTGAGTCCTGGGGCACATACCTGGCCTCCCTTGGGACTGGGGAATTTGTGGAAGTCCCTGCTTCCTAGCACCTTAGAAGAATGGCAATTGTCACTTCCGTCCCTTCAGAGGCAAGAGCTTTAAGTTAGGACTCAGAATTATGTCTGATTTTTAGCTGTGAGATCTTCAGGTCAGTTCAGTCACTCAGTCGTGTCTGACTCTTTGCAACCCCATGAATTGCAGCCCTCCAGGCCTCCCTGTCCATCACCAACTCCCGAAGATCTTAGGTGAGTAAAAGATTTAATTTCTCTGAGCCTCACATCCTCCAGTATGACAGAAAATAAAAATCTTTAATAAAAAGGGTGTGGCGATACTTCTTTCTGCATCTAGCACAGAGAAGTCACGAAATACACAGTCATTATTGTCACTGTTATTATCATTATTGTGATTTTCCCACTTTTTATTCTCAATTACCAGTCTGAAGCTTCCCTTGTGGCTCAGCTGGTTAAGAATTCGCCTGCAATGCAGGAGACCTGGGTTCGATCCCTGGGTTGGGAAGATCCCCTCGAGGAGGGCATAGCAACCCACTCCAGTATTCTGGCCTGGAGAATTCCATGGACCATATAGTCCATGGGGTCGCAAAGAGTCAGACACAACTGAGTGACTTTCACTCATGACAGTCTTAAAAGCCATTCCCCACTTGACTGTAGGTTTCTGTGCGTGTGTGTGTGTGTGTTCTTCAGGTACCTACCATGTATGAGATGGTTGAATGACATCACTGACTCAATGGACATGAGTTTGAGCAAATTCCAGGGGATAATGAAGGACAGGGAAGCCGGGCATATTGCACTCCATGGGGTCACAAAGAGTTGGACATGACTTAGCAATTATACTTGTAATTATACTTAAGGCCCTGGGTTTAAGACCCTGTAATTATTCTTTCCAGCTATTAATTTCACATAGCAAAGTCCTGGATAAATTATTGTCCACTGCACAACATTTACTAAGATGAAGTATACACAATATTTGATCACTAATTACTTTGAACTCACTTTTCAAGTCTTGGGTGGTATTAGTTTCTTAGGGCTGCTGTGACATAATATGACAGACCATGTGGCTTAAATCACCAGATTTCCTTTCTTACAGTTCTGGAGGCTGGAAGTTCAAACGGTTGGCAAGCTTGGTATCTCCTGAGGCTTCTCTCTGTGGCTTGCACATAGCTGTCTTCTCCTGGGTCTCACCAACATCTTCTTGTGTGTCAATGTCCTTTCTTCCTTTGGGACTTACCCTAATGACCTCATTTTAATTTAATTACTTCTGTAAAAGATCTGGTCGCCATACACAGCCATATCCTATAAATGTACTGGGTATTAAGACCTCGATATATGAATTTTATGGGCTTCCCAGGTGGTGCTAGTGATAAAGAGCCCACCTGCCAGTGCAGGAAACTTAAGAGAAGTGGGTTTGATCCCTAGGTTGGGAAGATCCCTTGGAGGAATGCATGGCAACCCACTCCAATATTCTTACCTGGAGAATCCCAAGGACAGAGGAGTCAGGTGTGCGACAGTCCATAGCATTGCAAAGAGTTCAACACGACTGAAGCAACCTAGCTTGCACACACATACGAGTTTTACAAAGGACACAGTCTAGCCCATAATGGCCTTTTCTTCATAAACATTTATTTTACATAATTTTCTCACCTCATCAATTACATTTTCCATTATTTATCATTTTTAATCAGTATTTTGGAGAAGGAAGTGGCAACCCACTTTAGTATTCTTGCCTGGGAAATCCCATGGACAGAGGACCCTGGTAGGCTACAGTCCATGGGGTTGCAAAAGAGTCAGGCATGGCTTAGCAACAAAACAACAATCAGTATTTAATTATTCAGATACTTTTAAAACATAATCTGACATAGAAAGAATATAGTCCAGTTACTTAAGTAATGCTTAATCAGTTTTTTGGAGAAGAAGATGGTAACTCATTCCATTCTAGGATCCTTGTCTGGGAAATCCCATGAACAGAAGAGCTTGGTGGGTTACAGTCCATAGGGTCACAAAGAGTCGTACACAACTGAAGCGATTTAGCATGCACTTAATTAGAAGTCCATCAGTCTTCAGATAGAAGGGGTTGGGATTTTGTATAAAAATACATGATAGAAAAAATAAGTTTGTAGACTCCTGGAGAGTGTGGTCTAGGTATTGTATTGATATTTCTCTGTAAATCCCACAGTGCTCATGCAGTACAAGTAACTGAGAGTAAACACCTGTCGGAAGAATGAATGAATCAATGAGTGAATAAGTAGGAATCGGGTAGCAATAGCTAATATAATCCTGCTTCTTCTCAAGGCACACAAAGGAACCATGTTGTCTTAATGAAGACTCTTTAGGGCTTCCTACCTGGGAAACTGTCAGTATGAGAAACGGCCTGGGGACCTCTTTTCATCTGCAGAGTAGCCTGAACTACATCTTGAGGTTTTCCAATGTTTCCAAAATTCTCTGAACTTTCCTCCAGGGTGGGAAGATTATTTCAGAAAAGTAATTTGCCAAGGTCTTGAGCAGACTCAGAGGAGAAAAAAGACAAGAATACCACATAGCCGTAATGATTGAAAGCAAGAAATTCAATAATAAAATTTGGCAAGTCATTATATTTCTCCTTTACGAAGACCAATTTTGTTCACTTTGACCAAATAACAGGCTTAGTCCACAGTCAAGTGATCCATTTAACCCCAAAACAGTTGCATCTTCAATTAATGAAATAAATTAGCTTCTCTGATAAAGGTAATTACCAACATACTAACCACTGGGCTACATCTACAAAGAATTCAGTCTAAATGTGTAATTGCCCATTTCAAAGAGAAAGCTGCCATCTATTTTTTTTAACCTGTAGCTTTCCTAACTCCACAATTTATGCCACTTGTAATTTTCAAATCCCTGTTTATTCATTTTCCCCTTTCTTCCAGTTTTCATGTATGTGAAGTCGTTTCAGTCATGTTCGACTCTTTATAACCCTGTAGGCCATAGCCCACCAGGCTCCTCTGTTTATGGCATTCTCCAGGCAAGAATATTGGAATGGGTTGCCATGCCCTCCTCCAGGGGATCTTCCCGATCCAAGGATCGAACCCACATCTCTTATGTCCCCTCATTGGCAGGTTCTTTACCACTAGCACCACCTGGGAAGCCCACTTCTTCCACTTTAAAACTGAGTAATTAAAAAAAAATTGATGAAATAATGATTGATAAATAAAATTAGATATAGATACAGATAATATCATCGAAACCCTAATGTCTGTCTAGAAAACATTATTGTTACCAACACAGGCTTTAGTTCCTTATTTGTTCCTTTCTTTTTGCTTCTAACAAAGACAAAAGGGAAAGAAGAGAGAACAAAGAGGAGACAATTGCACATTTCTAAGTGTTTTATCAGAGCACGGGTTCGGAGGTTGAGTTACAGTCCCTAGTGGAAATTTGTTGTCATCACAAACCACCTCACAGTATGATACAATTTATCACGATTGTCACTCTAGGCTCAAGAGAGAGCAGAAATAGAATCCTAGAGGCTCCATGCAGGGAATTTGTGTACCCGAGTGCCTGGTTAAACATCCAAAAATCGTCACCATCATCGGATGCTAGCAGCTGGCTACTTATTCTCACAAATCATTAAATGGCTCTAATTTCCCAAGCTTTACTCTGAAATTGATTGGCATATGCTTCAGTCAATAAATATTTAGGGAAAAAAATTATTCAAATGCCTAAGTATGTTTCCCCACATTGAGCAACCACATACTATGCGCACTTTTAATTCTTTATAGAGACGAAGCACCTTACCATTGTTTTTTTCTTTTTCTTTATTTTTTTTTAACCTGCATTTTATGGCTCCGTGAGCATTTAAACTTCTCTCAGAAATGTTGACTTGAACCAAGATTTTATCTTTAATTCGAAGAAAGGGAAGGATGTAATGTCTTAAAAAGAAGAAGGAAATACAGTGAGTTTCTGCAATTAGCAATATTTAAGTCAGTGAGGATGCCTTCTGGAAATTTCTGATAGATGGGGGATAAGTTAGAATGACAGTAGGCAGAAGTTGAAAGAAGTGCATGACAATTTGAGAATCCTTTTTATATGCCACACTACCCAATAGGCAACGATTGTGCCTTTCTTTAAACTCAGATAACTTGTTTTTGTTTTGTCTGATTTTCATCATTAGCACAACGGCACATACAATTGTCAGTTAAATTAACTTCAGACTGAATGCATGCCTACATTCTCATTTCATTCTACTTAAGTACTTTCAGAAAGCCCATCTCTTCTTGGAGAAACACTAAAACAAAAGGATTTAGAAAGATTCCTGAACTTCTAAACTTCTCTCATCTCTGCTATTACATACCAGGCAGTGCAAGTTAAGTCCTTTGGTCTCACCACATAACTACTTATGTTTGGACCCCAGGTCTATCTCTCCAGCCCATCTCCTCCTAGAGATCAGACTCTGATATTCAAGTTTCTACTGGACAGTCCATCTGGTAAAACATAGATACATATTCACATCTCTGGGAATAAGAAAACAAAGGTCTTTCCTCAAAATATGCCTTTTTTTTTCTTTAAAAAAAAAAAACGTATTATCTATCCATTTGTTCAGCTCATGTCCCTGGGCACTATTTCTTCCTTATTTTTTTTCACCTGCAACACTTAATCAGCCACCAAGTCTCCTGAATTCTTCCACCATGACATCTCTCGAATCTATTTTCTCCTCCTCGCCACCTCTCAAAGCAGACCCAGTCATCTCCCACCTGCATTATTGCACCAGCTGCCAAACCTCGTCCTCAGGACCTCTCATACATATTAATCCCAGGATGCAGTCAGTTACATTTCCAAAGTGCAAATCTCTTTATTTTGCTTCTTTGGTTAAAACCCTATGCTGACACTGCATCATCCAACAATAAAATTCAAATGACGTGAGATGGTAACCAAGACTTTCATGATTTGTCCCTGGTGAACTTCTCCAGCCTCATTTCCTCTTAGAAAGCACTTATTGCGATCAGAGCTTACTTTTAAATCCCATCTTCCTCTATCTGAATAGCTCCTGAAGAGCAGGCATTGTCTTCTTAATCATTGTTTATCACTGCATCCTGCGTACATAACACAACACCAGGACCCTTGAAAGTTAGTGCTTGCTTCATGGAGCACTGAGAATGAATGAAGAGATGGTGGAGGAAGATGACCTAGGGGTTAATGTCATAGATCAGCTATTCAAACCTGGGTCTGCTATTGCTTCAGGGCCCCTGGAGATATCCTTTACCATGACTGGATAGCTTTAGTGCCTTCACCTTTTGTAGTGAATATTTGGTAAGGAAAACCCTACTGTCTAACTGAATGAAGTTGAGGTGGCAACAAGAATTCTATCCAGAAATGTTATTTACCATTATTTAGATGTTAGGTGCATTCAGTCATTTTTCAACCATAAACAGAAATGCAACTGTTACAGGGAAAAAAATATTATTATAGGAAAGGACTAAATTGTAGTAGTCCTTGGAGTGCTTGCTTCTCATTTCTAAGTTCTTGAGATGAAAAATGAATTAATGATTAGATATGAGAAATTTGGAGAAGAAAATGGCAACCCACTCCAGTACTCTTACCTGGAAAATCCCATGGACGGTGAGCCTGGTGGGCTGCAGTCCATGGGATCACAAGAGTCAGACACGACTGAGTGACTTCACATTAGAAATTTAGAAATCATCCTATTTGGGTCTTAGAAACCACTGGTTTCCATGTCTTAAAAAAAAAAGAACTTCCATGCATTTCTCACTTAGTTAAATATATTTTTAAAAATACACAAACACGTATGTTTATAGGTAAATTAGATCATTGTTAGTTATAACTCATGATATCATAGTTATTTTTCTATAATTCAATTGATGAAAAGCTTTTTTCTTTTTTGTTCAAATAGCCATTGGCTGTGAAACTCTAGTGGGACCAAGATCAGATTTATTTTATTTTCCCAGCCAAAAAAAAAAAATTCTCCTAGCAACCAAAATTAATTTCTTAGTCTATTGTTTGGGGACTCTGATCTGTCTTGTTTATTATACTGAAAATGTTGTATTAAGAGATTGAAAAAATGCAGTTTTCTAGAGTCAGATTCCTCTGCCATTGATTGGTCGCTAAGCCGTGTCTGACTCGTTGGGACCCCACAGACAGCAGCACGCCAGGCTTCCCTGTCCTACACTGTCTCCCAGATTTTGCTCAAACTCGCGTCTATTGAGTTGATGATGCCATCCAACCATCTCATCCTCTGTCACCCCCTGCTCCACCTGCTCTCAATCTTTCTCAACATGACAGTCTTTTCCAGTAAGTCAGTTCTTCCCATCAGGTGGCCGAAGTATTGGAGCTTCAGCTTCAGCACAAGTCTTTCCAATGAATATTCAGGGTTGATTGCCTTTAGGATTGACTAGTTTGATTTTGCTGTCCAAGGGACTCTCAAGATTTCTCTATTCCACCACTATTGACATTTGGGGCCAGATAATTCTTTGGGGTGGAGGCTGCCCTGTGCAGTGTAAGATGTTTAGCAGCATCCCTACCCTCCACCCATGAGAGGCCAGGAGAACCCCCTTCTTTCCCAGTTATGAGAGTCAAAATTGTTTCTAGTCATCACCAAATGCTCCCTGCTGAAGGCGTTTGTTCCTGCTTGAAGGAAGAGTTGACATTTGGACATCTCTGGTGGTCCAGTGGTTAAGAATCTGTCTGCCAATTCGGGGGACATGGGTTCAATCCCTGGTCTGAGAAGACTACACACGCTGAGGGCTCCCAGAACCCAGAACCATGAGAAACAGATTTCTTTTGATCCCTTTGTGGCTCAGATGGTAAAGAACCTGGCTGCAATGCAGGAGACCCAGGTTCCATCCCTGCGTGGGGAAGACACCCTGGAGAAGGGCATGGCTACCGACTCCAGTATTCTTGCCTGGAGAATTCCACGTACAGAGGAGCCTGGCAGGCTACAGTCCATGGGGTCACAAAGAGTTGGACACGACTGAGAGACTAACATTCCTAAGTAGTAAATAAGCCAATTAGTAACATTTCAAGGCACTCGATACTACAGACTTTAGGAAAAGAAAGGGAAAGGAATTTTCATAATGTTTTGCATGATCGTCCAACAAAAATATTATATTTCTAGAGGTGGATTTTTAATCAATCAAGAAAATGAGCCCAAACTAAACCTAGGTTAATCCTAGAAGTTCCGCTGCCTGTAAGCTCTCTGGCTAGATCTTTAACTTTTTTATCCCTCATTTCCTTCCATAAAGTATGAATAATAATAATTCTCTCCTAAGGTTGATATGCAGATCAAAGGAGCTGAAACATGAAAAAGGCCAGGGAAGAAACTAGCACTTAGTGAACATTCAATAAATGGTAGTTTGTGTTATTCATCAAGCAAAGCATTTTTCCAAAAATAGTTCAAAATGATTTATTTTGCTATGTGGTTTACATGCAAAATCTATCTATCATGAATCAAATGCCATTAAACATAGTGGAAATCTCCTATGTCCAGGGTGCAAAACAGCCCTTGTAATTTCAGGTATTTAGAATTAGCACAGTGATCTTCTTAGCCTCAGGTTTTAAGAGGTGGTGCAAACTAGTAGTTGAGACCAGGAACTTTAGAATCAGACAAATCCCCAAAATAAACTTTTCATCCTGTGTGATTTCCTATGCCTCAGGTATGAACTAAATGAAGCAAATTGGAAATTGTAATCTCACTTTTGAATTTACTTTCTACTAATGGGATTTAGAGGCAGCTCCATGACCAGATAAAAAGAAACTGGTGCTTAGGAAACTATTAATGAGGTTTCCTGGGACTTTGGAAATAGTAGGAAAGGAAAATAAGAGGTTGTGGTAGTTAATTGCATGCCACCTTGACTGGCTGTTGAGTGCCCAGATTCAATATTATTTCTGGATGTGTCCATAAGGGTGCTTGGGCTTCCCAAGTGGGGCTAGTGGTAAAGAATCCACCTGCCAATGCAGGAGACGTAAGAGACTCAGATTCAATCCCTGGGTCTGGAAGACCCCCTGGAAAAGGGCATGGCAATCCACTCCAGTGTTCTTGCCTGGAGAACCCCATGGACAGAGGAGCCTGCTGGACTACAGTCCACAGGCTGCAAAAGAGTTGGACATGACTGAGGCCACACAAGAAAGATTAAGAAGGATGAGCATTACAGTCAAGAATTTCTTGAAAAGAATAAAAATTTCTAATACAAAAATCAGAGGAAGAATTATTTCTACAGAGTCATGGTGTGAAAGTAACAAAGTGATGAATTTGTTATCTGTGTGTGGGTGGTGGGGGAGCTGACTTCTTAATAGGTTTTATTGCACTCTGAACAAACGTATGACACCACGGAGTATACAAGAGATGTACCCGTTTTGTAAGATACTCCATTAATCAAAAAGTTACCTGAATTCACAATCCAGGTGAAATGTGCTAATGTAGTTGGAAAATAGTTGAAAATGCCATTTATAATCTCTGTTTCTGTCCTCTGAGCATTGTATTTCACAGGTGCTCAGCATACTTTTTGAAATGAGCCACGCTTTCCCCAAAAATGACATTTGCTTTGTTATAGTAAAACAATTCCAGAAACACACAGCAGCTCCTGAGACAAGTTTCTTGGGAAAGAATAGAGTGAGTTTTAGTATTTGTGCACAGATATATATGCACTTAATGATATTTATTACCTAGACTTAACTAACAAAAAAAGTTGAAAAATTTAGAACCAACAGAGGCTTTGTAATTTGACTAAAAGCATGTCATTAGACGTGGTTGGTAGAATGAACTGCTTTCAGGTTGATGCCCTTTAACGCTCACATTTGTTTGAAAAATTTGCCAGCAGAATCTCTCAGTGAATCTCCCGAAAGTACGTTAAATAAATAAAAGTGATTCGAGGTACAAGTTACTGATAAAATATCCTGTTCATCAGTTTAAGAGGATGTCCCTAACTGACCAGGAATATATCACTTCACAGCTCTGAAATCTTTAACAGACTAGTACTATATATCATAACCAAGTCCACCCAGAGGGGGTATGACTTTTTAAAAACCCATTCAATGAGTTTTATTTTTATTTCTTCAAATGTGCTTTAGCACTCAATAGGAGTAAAGATTGTTTTTTGAGGTGTAAATAAATTTCAATAACAGTATCTGTAATATGCCTGCTTCCCAGGTGGTTCAGTGGTAAAGAATCCAGCTGCCAATATAGGAGACTTGGGCTTGATCCCTGAGTTGGAAAAATCCCTTGGAGTAGTGAAGAAGAACTAAAGAGCCTCTTGATGAAGGTAAAAGAGGAGAGTGAAAAAGTTGACTTAAAGCTCAACATTCAGAAAACTAAGATCATGGCATCTGGTCCCATCACTTTATGGCAAATAGATGGGGAAACAATGGAAACAGTGGCTGACTTTATTTTCTGGGGCTCCAAAATCACTGCAGATGGTAACTGCAGCCATGAAATTAAAAGACACTTACTCCTTGGAAGGAAAGTTATGACAAACCTAGACAGCATATTAAAAAGCAGAGACATTACTTTGTCAACAAAGGTCCATCTAGTCAAGGCTATGGTTTTTCCAGTAGTCATGTATAGATGTGAGAGTTGGACTATAAAGAAAGCTGAGAGCCAAAGAATTGATGCTTTTGAACTGTGGTGTTGGAGAAGACTCTTGAGAGTCCCTTGGACTGCAAGGAGATCCAAACAGTCTATCCTAAAGGAGATCAGTCCTGGGTGTTCATTGGAAGGACTGATGTTGAAGCTGAAACTCCAATCCTTTGGCCACCTGATGCAAAGAGCTGACTTGTTTGAAAAGGCCCTGATGGTGAGAAAGATTGAGGGCAGGAGGAGAAGGACACGACAGAAGATGAGATGGTTGGATGGTATCACCGACTCAATGGACATGGGTTTGGGTAGACTCTGGGAGTTGGTGATGGACAGGGAGGCCTGGTGTGCTACGGTTCATGGGGTTGCAGAGAGTCAGACACGACTGAGCAACTGAACTGAACTTGGAGTAGAAAAATGGCAAACCACTCCAGTAGTTTTGCCTGGAGAAGTCCATGGACAGAAGACCCTACAGTCCATAGCGTTGCAAAGAGTCCGACACAACTGAGTGACGGATCATGCATACAGGCATCTTGTCCTGAATCTGGCTTTATTTGTGCATGCTAAAAATTCATGTATGAGATGAAAAGTTTTCTAAAACACACTCAGATTTGTTTCATGTGAACGCATTGGGAAATTTTACAAACAAGGATTCTGTTTGATATGGCATTTTAAAATATGGTCCCAAATTTCTTTGAAGTTTTCCCACCTAGAAGCGGGTGTTTGTTCCCTCCTCTTGCACCTGGGTTTGGGGACAGCTTGAGCCACAGGAGACTGCAGAAGGGGTGCTGTGCTGACTTCTGTGGCCAGGTCTCAAGACATTGACTTGAACACACAACCACTGTGTGTGAGAAGCAGCTTCGGGGGAAACCTCTCCTGGAGGGGACCTGAGAGCAGCCTTAACCCACAAACCATGTGAAGGAGCCCATAACGGGTGTGGAACACGAGTGAGCAATCCCCATCACGGCCTCGCCAAGAGGCAGATTCAGGAGCAAACTAAATTAATGATGCTGCTTTAAAGAGGAGTTTTGAGATAATTTGTTACCCAGCAATAGATCAGCAGAACACTCATAAAGACCAACAGGAGACCAACAGGTGCTCTGAGCAATTATTTTTGAGAGAGAGGGGCAATAAACTCAGAATGTCATGGCCAAAGCTGAGGGAATTTCTTACTTTTGTCTCACATATTCTTCCTCCATAAGTATCCACAGTCCTGGGGGGAAACTAAAAACCCTTGACCCTGAAACACATCTCTTGATGATGCCTTTGGGATGTATACGCTAATGAACATGCACGAGGATGACTTGGGAGGGACAGATAGTAAGCTTCAGAAAAATTGCTACACTTCCTTTTCTGCTTAAAAAAAGTAAATGCAGGCAATCTGTGACATAGATTAGGTAACCTAGCCAGGTAGGGGGACCTGAATCACACTGGGAAAACAGCAGCAAGTCACCTACCTGGAAGAGAATGTGGTATGTCACCACCAACCCACCCCCCAGCGCCATGACCTGAGAAACTGACTGTCTGAGTCCTTAAGCAGAAACGGGAAGGAAAAATGGACTTCACAAAATAGAATCCTCAATACCAGCTGCACAGGAGAAATAAAGGGGAAAAAAGTATGGCTTTAAACCCAGAACAATTAAATTAGTTAGCATATGTGAGTGTGGTCAGATATCAGTACCAAAACATAGCTAAAGGAACCCCAAAAACCTAGCAATTCTATTAATAACATCCCAGGTAGCACTAGTAGTAAAGAATCAGCCTGCAATGCAGGAGACCAGGGTTTGAGCCCTGGGTCGGGAAGATCCCCTGCAGAAAAGAGTGGCTACCCACTCCAGTATTTATGCCTGGGGAAGCCCACGGACAGAGGAGCCTGGCAGGCTACAGTCCATGGGGTCTCAAAGAGCTGGACACGACTGAGGTGACTTAGCACACAGGCACACACAGCCAAAGCTAGTGATCCAGTGTCTCTACTCACAAGTTCTTTCTTCCGTTTCCTCAACATGCCTTGAGGTGAAGGCAAGTAGAATTAGCTGGAGGATGCACCGAGTCTCTTCTCTCTCCCACACTTCTCCCTAAGGCTGAAGGACCCTTTGTCTTAGGGAAACAGAAAGGCAAATGGAAGAAAAAACAAGGAAAAATGTAAAGTGGAAAAAAAAAGTTAAATAGTAAAGAAAAAACAGCGTGCCTACTAATAAGCATACAGAAAAGAAGCCCCATAAACTCATCACAGATTTGAGGAATAAGCCAAAAGTAACCAGAAGTTGTCTCTTTCTACATATCAGACTGGGACATTTTAAAAGAACCAATTATGTTAGTATTGGTGAGAGAATGGGGGGAAAAAACTCAAACACTATCGGTGGGAACATAAATTGGTAAAAGTTTTGTAGAAATAGAAGTCAGCCACCCTGCTTCTGAAGAGTCTGTTCTACAGAAATGCTGGCACCCATGCATGAAGTGTTTAAGTTTTATATTAAAACTTAATATAATAAGAGTAACTGAGCTGAGAGTTACTCAGGTATATATCAAGAGAGTAGTGTGTGCGTGCTCAGTCACGTCCAGCTCTTTGCAACCCCATGGACTATAACCCGCCAGGCTCTTCTGTCCATGGGGTTCTCCAGGCAAGAATACTGGAGTGGGTTGCCATTTCCTTCTCCAGGGGATCCTCACGACCCAGGCATCGAAACTGCATGTCATGTCTCCTGCGTTAGCAGGTTGATTCTTTATCACTGCGCCACCTGGGAAGCCCCATATACCAAGATAGGAATAATCACATAAACTGCTATTCTATATTTCTTAGGAGTATTATATAACCACTATAAAGAACGAGATGGATTTATAAGTAACGACAAATAAAGACCTCCAAAACACAGAATTAGATAAAATAATAAATTACAAGTTTATACGTATATTATGGTGTACTTGCCTACATGTAAGACCAGTGTATTGTGTGTTTGTATATATTTATGTATACTTTACATGTAACTATATAGAAAATCAATTGGAAGTTAATTTATATAACAAAACTGGCTATCTCTGGATATGGAGAAGGATCGGAATGGAAGGTAAGGAAAGATTATTCATGTACTGCCTGAGTACTAGTTTAAATATTTTTTTTTTCAATGAAAGAAATAAAGCCTTCAAAACTGAACTCCAACAGCATCTGTTTCTATTCATTTTCCCTGGGGTTAACAAATTGTGTGCCTGCCCTGTTCAGCTTCCACATCTAACAATGTCTCCCTCAGCCCACCTCACAAGAGGTGCCATCAGTTAGTCAGCAAGGCTTGTGTACAGTCTCCATGCCCCAGTTACCTCTTTCATTGCTGCTGCTGCTGCTGCTAAGTCGCTTCAGTCGTGTCCAACTCTGTGCGACCCCATAGATGGCAGCCCACCAGGTCCGCCGTCCCTGGGATTCTCCAGGCAAGAACACTGGAGTGGGTTGCCATTTCCTTCTCCAATGCATGAAAGTGAAAAGTGAAAGTGAAGTCGCTCAGTCGTGTCTGACTCTTAGCGACCCCATGGACTGCAGCCCACCAGGCTCCTCCGTCCATGGGCAGGCAAGAGTACTTTCATTGCTAGGATTTTGCAAATTTGACAGAACCGTGACCCTTTCTCTACGATTTTCTAAGAAGTATCGCTTTTTGTGTCTTCAGTGTCTTCATTTTCACCACTTGCTTATGAAAGTAATTTGGTTACTGCTGCCCACCCTGAGAAAGTCGTCAAATAATTCTCTGGAAAATGTTTACAATGTCAAGCTTTTTGCACCATTGTTTCTGTCTACCAGTCGTACATATGGTCACGGTGACATTTCCATTGTTCTAATTGCTAGTGAAAGAAACAGAGACATCACATTATCCAAGATCACTGTGCCATGTGTAAGTCTATTTCATTAGTATTCAATGTTCTCAAAGGGTGTATTTATAGACTAACTCCACACTGAAATGAGCTTTGAAAAGATTATATTTGTAAACACATATCATCTGGGAAGCATTTCTTCAGCCCCCTCTGTATGTATAAATATGCTCTAATTGTTCCACAAGGATTATGAGCAAAGTATAATCCCTGACCTCAGGTAAGTTTGAATTCACAGAAAAACATAAGATTACTGATACCTCAGAGGTAACTCTTTATTGAAATTTAACTGTTGTTATTTTTAAAAGTATTTACTGCACTCTTATTATGAGCTGGGAACGAGTCTAGGCTCTTGGAATACATCAGGGAATAAAACAGAAAAAAAAATTAAAGACTCATTCTTCCTGGAGTTCATATTGTCCTGGGGGAATCAGACAAGGAGAAATAAAAAAGTATAATACCACTTAGGTTATATAATGTATTAGGAGATTGTTAGCGCTACAAAACGGAGAAGGCAATGGCACCCCACTCCAGTACTCTTGCCTGGAAAATCCCATGGACGGAGGAGCCTGGTAGGCTGCAGTCCATGGGGTCGCTAGGAGTTGGACACGACTGAGCGGCTTCACTTTCACTTTTCACTTTCATGCATTGAGAAGGAAATGGCAACCCACTCCAGTGTTCTTGCCTGGAGAATCCCAGGGATGGGGGAGCCTGATGGGCTGCCATCTATGGGGCCACACAGAGTCGGACACGACTGAAGCGACTTAGCAGCAGCAGTGCTACAAAAATGGGTGGGAACAGGAGCTGGGCATGGGCAGCTGGGGTGTGAAGTGTAGTTTTAAACGGGGGGGTGGGGCAAACAAGGGGCTTCCTAGGTGGCTCAGTGGTAAAGAATCCACCTGCCAATGCAGGAGACACAGGTTCTATCCCTGGGTTGGGAAGATCCCCTGGAGTAGGGAATGGCAACTCACTCCAGGACTCTTGCCTCGAGAATCCCATGGATAGGGGAGCCTGTGAGCTACAGTCCGTGGGGTCACAGAGTCAGACACGACTGAGCTATTGAGCACACACCCCCACGTTCAGAGTGACTCTTAGCTTAACAATATTCAACTCCACATGTTTCTAAGTCTGTGAATCTTATGAAGCCTCTCCTGTGCAGTTGTTTTTAGAGTCTGCAACACAATCTTTTGTGTATGCAAAGTTGACAAACCTTCCACTTTTTAAAACTGATTTTGTTTTGGAAACAGCAAAAGTCTTTTGGAGCCAAATCTAGTGAATGAAGTGAGGGATCATGCTATGTAATTCTATTTGGGGTCTCAAACGAGGTGTGATTACAAAGTAATGAGACTTATTTCCTTGAATGACTCATAAACTGGCTCTGAAGAAAATGCCAGAGGAGGAGTTACACAACTTGGAATTAAGGTCAGCTTAATCAGGAAGGGCTTCTGGAGAGAGTTTGAAACTGAGCTACAGAGGGGATGGAAAAGCAATGTACTTCATATTTCAACAGATATTTTAGCTTTAAAATGTTGATATTATTTGCATGCACTTCCATTCATCCTTGAAATAAATGGGTAAAGTAGGTAGGTAGTTGCATTGTTAAGAAACAGGATTCTTTATTCCCTCACTACTCTTTTCATAAATGAGGAAACGAGAGTCTTCAGTATGTAAGAAATTTGTCCAAAATTAAAGAAAGGTAAGAAAGAAAAAGGAAAAAAAAACACTAAAACCAACTCAGAGCACTGTCTCCCAAATTGTCATAGTTCTCAAACTCTGGCCACCTGATGGGAAGAATTGACTCACTAGTAAAGACCCTGATGCTGGGAAAGATTGAAGGCGGGAGGAGAAGGGGACAACAGAGGATGAGATGGTTGGATGGCATCATCGACTCCATGGGCATGAGTTTGAGCAAGCTCCAGGAGTTGGTGATGGACAGGAAGTCTGGTGCGCTGCAGTCCGTGGGGTCACAAAGAGTCAGACATGACTGAGTGACTGAACCGAACTCAGACTTTGAGAAGGAGGATCAGAATTCTTGCTTCATGATTTTCTGCTCCCACTGTTGGAATATATGTACAGAGAGAGGAAAGTAAGATCATTTCCTCAATAAAGGCTCTAGATCAGTGGTTCTTAACTGGGATGATCTTGAACCCCAGGGGAACATTTAGAGACAAGAGTCCTGGGGCTGGCAGAGAGCAGGATTGCTCCTAGTATCTGGTTTGCAGAAGAAAGGGATAAAATCCTAGAATGATAAAGACCCTACAATGCGCACGCATGCTCAGTTGTTCAGTCCGGTCCGACTCTGTGACACCATGGACGGTAGCCTGCCAGGCTCCTCTGTCCATTGAATTTTTCAAGCAAGTGTGCTGGAGTGGGTTGCCATTTCCTTCTCCAGGCAATCTCCCCAACCCAGGGATCAAACCTCCGTCTCCTGGATTGTCAGGTGGATTCTCTACCACCGAGCCACCTGGGAAACCCCTGCAAAGCACAGGACAACACCATAGCAACACCCAGATCTCCATAGTGCTGAGGTTAAGAAATCCTGCTCTGGATTTAGACCTAGATCTAGAAGTCATGGTTATAATATTTGCTAACATGAAGATGTCTTAATAATTTCTGTGAATTATAGTCCTTATATGGAACATATTGAAACTAAGAGCACTACTAGAAACTGGTTCCCAGGGTCCTAGGTTACCAAGAGGTATTTGAACATTAATACATTTGTAAACGTATCACTGAATAAATAATCCATCACTTATACTTATTTTTCAAACTTTGAACTTTGCAGTTAGACCCCTGCCTATTTAGACTCCAAGACAGCTGAGCCACAATGTAAAAAATGTTGATGGAAAATGGCATTGGTAGAATGATCTACAGCAACAGAAGCAAGAAAAGATAAAGGCAGACAGGTCAATAAGGAGAAAAACACAGGTCTTCACTAAAAGTCTAAAGATGTTTATAAAGAAGAAAATTTCACTTGAAAAAGTCAAGGGCCCATGACTGTATCAAGTATCTATTTGAGAATTTGAAAAATATATAAAAATCCCAAACTTGGAAGCTTAAGATTATGAATATTATTGGACGGTTTTCTGACCAGATTGTTCTTCTATGTATGTTTAGAAGTATTTTCTACAAAACTTAAACAAACATGATAAAAACATAAACAATTTCCATAAGACTTTTGAGATATTATTGTCTATTCATTAAGAAAAAGGGTTTTGCCCCTTTCTAGATATATTGGAATTAGTTTTCAGTTTATGTATCCTATTACTATGGATGTTTCTGGCCCGATATTATATAAGTGAAATATATTTATTTATAAATGCTACAGCAAGAGAATTTGTTTCCCAAAGCTGCATTCAGCCACCAGATCATGTGGCTGTTGAGAATCGATTTTCCCTCACTTTGTGGTCTGTGCCTGCAGTTTTCATTTTCCAAGGGGAAACACCTGCAATCAATTGATGAACTGCTGTTTGTGGATCCAACTGTCACCGGGCCACGTGGTGGCAAAAGCCTCATTACCAGGACGGGAATGTGTCTGCAAATGTATCATTGAGGTGCGAACTGTGAGCACACATATTAACTGTCTTTGCAGATTCTCTTTTCAAAACCAAGCCCAGCATTTAGAACTAGCAACCCTGAGCCCTGTGGAATGAATATTACCATTTGGTAGTAAGTTAATGTGGCTTCCCTGGTGGCTCAGTGGTTAAAGAACCCGCCTGCCATTGCAGGACTCATGAGCTTGATCCCTGGGTAGGGAAGATCCACTGGAGAAGGAGATGGACCCACTCCAGGATTCTTGCCTCGAAAATCCCACGGACAGAGGAGACTGGCAGGATACAGTCCAAGGGGTCTCAAAAGAATAAGACATGATGTAGTGACTAAGCGGAGAAGGCAATGGCACCCCACTCTTGCCTGGAAAATCCCATGGACGGAGGACCCTGGTGGGCTGCAGTCCATGGGGTCGCTAAGAGTTGGACACGACTGAGCGACTTCACTTTCACTTTTCACTTTCATGCATTGGAGAAGGAAATGGCAACCCACTCCAGTGTTCTTGCCTGGAGAATCCCAGGGATGGCGGACCTGGTGGGCTGCCATCTATGGGGTTGCACAGAGTCGGACATGACTGAAGTGACTTAGCAGCAGCAGCAGCAGTGACTAAGCAGCAAGAAGTACGTTAATGTCTAAGACACACTGGTATTCCTCCTTTGTCAGATCACAGCTATTTCTCAATTTCTTTTCCCCAGAATAACAGCAAAAAACTTCCCTTGATCTCCCAAATGGAGTTGGGTCTGAGCATCTGTTCAATTTAGATATTGCTTTCAATAATATTCTGCCTTGTCACAGTTGATATGTGCTCTTTACAGCAATTTCTTTAAAAAAAAAAACATTAAGAGAAAGAGAAGGGGGAACATCTTTCAGAGTTATGGCAAGCTCTGCAGTTCTTTACGTTAGCTGTTTGCGCAAACTTGGTTGCTGTGATTTTATATTAAAATATTCACACTTCTTATATTGTCTCATAGTATTGTTGCACATGAAAGAGTGTAATTTTGGTAATTTAAGTGAATTAAGACATTATCCTGTGTACTTCACTCATTTTCAGAAAAGAATACGAGGCCCATACCTTACCCAGATTACTAAAGCTCACTTAGCCAATTAGTGACAATCCCAACTTGAATCTGGGACTTTATTATATTCCTTAGGCCCCAGGATAGTTTGTCTTATTCAATGGCAAAACTGAAGAGTTGATTGGATGTCAAGAATTTCCTAATCTGGTCAGTTTGGGAAATGATATAACTTCGCATATACCAACTCCATGTGTATTAAATATTCAGTAATCTCCAAATGAACTTAAGTGGTTGCATGATCTTCAAAGAGCTTTTTTCAATGGATGAGCTTTTATTAAGTACTGCCATGTCTGGTGTCTCACTCAACACTGAGTATACCGTGGGGAATAAAGGAGAGCCCCTACCCTCAAGGAATTTGAAGACTGGAGTGGGAAACATAAGAAAATATTTGTAGACAAACCTCGTTTTATCGTCCTTTGCTTTATGGTCCTTCCCAGAAATTGTGCTCTGGTTTTTTGTTGTCGTCGTTGTTGTTTTTTTAACAAATTGAGGTTTGTGGCAACCCTGCACAGAGCAAGTCTATTGGCGCCATTTACTCAACAGCATTTGTTCATTTCCTATCTCTGTGTCATATTTTGATGATTCTCACATTTCAAACTTTTCCATTATTATTGCAGTTGTTTTGGTGATCTGTGGCCGGTGATCATTGACGTTCCTACTGAAACGTGCTAAAGATGCTGATGGTGGTTCACATTTTTCAGCCATTAAGTATTTTTTATTTAAAGCACATACATCACTTTTTTAGACACATACTGTTGCACACTTAATAGACTACAGTATAGTGTTAACATACCTTTTACATGCACTGGAAAACAAAAACTTTTATGTTACTCGCTCTATTGCCATATTTGCTTTGCTGGCATGGTCTGGATCTGAACCCACAGCATCTCCCAACTATGCATGTGATTGAAAGATAATGTGATAAGATGTTAAAACACAATAGATGTGATGGGTGCAGTGGCCACAGACAAGAAAGGATGTTCAATCTCATCTATGGGGTCAGAGATGTTCTCACATCAGTGATGTCCTGCGTTAGAATGACCTTTCTAAGAAATGTGTTTTGTTTTATTGTTTTTGTTTTTTTCTGATTTACCATACTGTCTCTAGGAATATTACATATTTTCATGCTAGGTTATCTCTAAAAAATGATGTGAATAATATTTTAATAGGGCAATGTGGTACTTTTATTATTTATATTTATCATGCAAATCAAATAAGAATTAAAGAAATACAAATATAAATGCTTCCTCCCACTTGCCATTCTCCAAATTCCTGGTAGCACTTGCAGAAAAAAGCTTCCCTATTATTCAGGAAAAACTAACGCTTACTGACTTTGTTGAAGTTGTGGATCACAAAGGCCTGTTATGAAAGAATATACAGAGAAGAAGGAGATGAAGGAAGGAAGTGCCTCTGGGGAGGGGGTGGGGGAGATGAGGGACTGTAAGGATTTGAGGGAATGTGGAGCAGGAACTGGGAAATGAATTGGAGGACTTTACTTTAAATGCAAAAGAGTCATGTGAGACCCAGGAAGACCACTGAATGCCCAGAGGCCCCATGGGAACTGGTTCCCTTCTTCATCCTATGAGCCTCCCTGCTGTAGCTCTGAGGGCCCAGGGGACTGTTATTATCCTTCTCTTGTAATTAGGGAAGCTTTTCCTTTGTCAGTTTCTAGCATCTTGCTTGTAATTATCCACTGGGAGGGATGCTAGTCCACACCCTATGACTTCGCTCCAAGACAGTATGAATTACTGGTGTGGGTGTTTCTCATTCTTCAGCTTGAGCATCACACTTTACACATTCCCAGGACACTATATTTCTGAGGGTGTTGCTGTTGTTCAATTGCTAAGTCATGCCCAGCTCTTTGCGATCCAGACTATAGCTTGTCAGACTCCTCTGTCCTTCATTATCTCCCAGAGTTTGCTCAGATTCATGTCCATTGAGTCGGTGATGCTATCCAACATCTCATTCTCTGTTGCTCCCTTTTCCTCCTGCCCTCAATCTTTCCCATCATCAGGGTCTTTTCCAATGAGTCAGCTCTTCACATCAGGTGGCCAAAGTATTGCAACTTAAGCGTCCACGTTAGTCCTTCCAGTGAATCAGGGTTGATTTCCTTTAGGATTGGCTGAGGATGGTGAACTAAACTGTGTCCCTCCCAAGTTTGTTATGTTGACGCCATAACCCCTAATACGATGGCATTAGAGAATGATGCCTTTGGGAGGTGGCATTAGATGAAATTATGAGGGTGGGGCCCTCATGATGGTGTGAGCTGGCTTAATAAGAAGAGAAAGAGATCACTTTCTCCTTATGAGGACACAGTGAGAAGCCATCCACCTGCAAGCCAACAAGGGAGCCCTCACCAGGGAAACTGAGTCAGCACCTTGACCTTGGACTTCTCAGCCTGCAGAACATGAGAAAAAAAAAAATCCCTGTTGTATAAACCACCGAGTCTGTGATATTTAGCTATGGTAGCCCTGAGTTGACTGAGACACTAAGTAAGTGGGGTGACTGGTAGCTCGGTGACTCCTCACCCACATTTGCACTTTGACCAAAACAGTGAGAATCAGAAGCTGGGTTGACCCAGACTGAGGCACCCTGAGAGGAGCTGGTGGTCTACAGATACAGAAGAACCTGTGTTCTCTGGAAGTTGGGAAAATGGAAAGATTTCTGATGCACTACCCTACCCTCCCTTCCTTCTCCCTCAAGTGAGTGGTTTCTCAAATCTCATACCCGAGAGTACATACCTTTAATATGTAAAACCCAGAAAACTCTTGCAGAGTTAGGCTGAAGCTCCCCTTGGTTTCTATTCTTATCCATGAAAATATTTTTTCAAGGTGTCAGATTCACAGCTACTGAGAAATTCATGGCAGAATACAAGATCCGCTGCCTTGAAACTCTAAAATGTGATTTCAGAATTGTTGAAAGTTGATGGTCTAAGACCCAAATGCTCTGAAAGGGAATTATTAACATGGAAACATTTGTTACCTAGGCAGTTGCTCTGTGGCACAGAGGAGTTCTTCACTGTGCCAAGAGAGATTAGCTCTTGGAAAGGAATTAAGACTTCACTGTGTTACTGTAGTGACCTAGGATACATAAAGAATCTGAGCGCAGAAAGCAAAAAGCAAGGAGCTCCCTTAACTAAAGAAAGTCTGAAAGAACAACAGCCGTGCTTCTTTTCCACACACTCAATTAAAGCAGGGCTTCTCAGGTGGCTCAAGTGGTAAAGAATCTGCCTGCCCACACAAGAGAAACTGGCAGGAGATACGAGTTTGATCTCTGGGTCGGGAAGATTCCCTAGAGAAGGCAATGGCAACCCACTCCAGTATTCTTGCCTGGGAAAGCCTAAGGACAGAGGAGCCTGGCGGTCTACAGTCCATAACGTTGCAAAGAGTCGGACATGACTTAGTGGCTGAGTGTGCACCGTGCACACACACACACACAGACGCATACGGTGTATTGCCAAGAACTAGCCACTCTGTCTCCTTTCCAAGGCCATGTTTACAGAAACGATGTTCACTTTGGAGTCAAAACTGTGTGGATTCAGAGTAACTTTGGATAGCTTTTAGAATTTCTAAATTTTAATCTAATTTGCTGTACACTGGCAATGTTAATATCTTCAGGATACTAGTGAGGGAAAATGAGAAAATGCATTTATATATGCATATATTTATTATATGTGTATATACAGTATATGTGAATTATATATACACAAATGTGTGTATATCTGTGTATATTAGTATGTACATGTATATAAGTGAAGGTCGCTCAGTCGTGTCCTACTCTTTGCGACCCCATGGTCTATACAGTCCATGGACTTCTCCAGGCCAGAATACTGAAGTGGGTGGCCTTTCCCTTCTCCAGGGGCTCTTTCCAACCCAGGAATCGAACCCAGGTCTCCCACATTGCAGCTGGATTCTTTACCAGCTGAGCCAAAAGGGAAGCCCGTATATGTATATATATATGTGTATATATGTATATTCGTGTGTGCATATCAATGTGTACATGTGCATTGTTGTCATTGTTTAATCACTAAATTGTGTCTGACTCTTTGCGATCCCATGGACTGCAGTCCACCAGGCTCCTCTGTCCATAGGGATTTCCCAGGCAAGAATCCTGAAGTGGGTTGTCATTGCCCTCTCCAGGGGATCTTCCCGACCCAGGGACCAAACCTGTGGCTCCTGTCACATCTCATGCATTGAAGGCAGATTCTTTACTGCTAAGCCATCAAGGAAGCCTTTATGTGTGTGTATATATTTTCAAAAGTATGATAGACAGATATGCTTACCCATTATTCGTCACTTTTCTCCCCTGTTACGGAATTTGCTGATGTCTCCAGAGATTGCCAAGGCCTTCAAAGGACTGCTAACAAATGCAGGGTCTGGAGCCAGACTCCCCTTCTCCATCACTGGGTCTGTTCCCTGTCAGCATGCATCCCATCAGATTGTGTTCATCTGTTGATCCACCCTCCTCTGGGTGAAGAGCTCTTGGTAGGTGAGGATGGTACATATTCTCCCATGACTCCTACAGTGGCCAGCACTTGGTAGGTGCTATGTAAGGCTTGCTGGCTAAAGTCAATAACTGAATAACTGAGTGAGCAAAGGAATAAACGAGTCAACCAATCCACAGCCATGCATTCCATAGATTTGGTTCATAATCATGGTGGTCAGATGTTCAAGACCAAGTCAACATGCAGTTTGGCCGGGAGCCTGTGAGTCTCCAGTCTGAAAGCCAGGTCAGCACTTGGAAGAGTCGAGTCCTCAGTAGTCCAAACCTCCTATGCCTGCAGGGCTTAAGGTGCTCACAAAAATAACAGAGGAGGGAGTGCTGGAGGCTGGAGCAAAGGACAGAACACACACACATTCTAGCACATTCTAAAGACTCTCTTTAATTGTTTTCTAATGGTGCATGCACTTCTGACTTTCCGAGCGTTGGGCAGGAAAGCCTATTCCCTCCTTAGGGCCTGCCTCCCAGCCCTTGGAGGAAAGTGATTTGACAAAGACTTTCCACAATGTCAAAAGGGAATTGATTCATTTCCAGATCCCTAACAAAGCAAGTACTTCCACAGGTAAAGTTCCACTTCTCACTCCACTCCTCCCCAGTTTATGGCTACATTCTTCTAAGAAAAAACCAGAAATGGCCACTTTCAAAGTTCAGACTGACATCATCAGATGGGACAGCCATGTCATTGTCCCTACAGGCTCACAGGCCACTCAGCTGGGTCCTCTGGCCTCACGATAGCTGACTTTGTCCACGTCCTCTATTGTATTTCTACACGACAGCTCTGTGAACAATACTAATTGATCTTGAGCTAGCCACAACAGAAATACGGAACAGCTTGTATCTGCTCTGTCACCAGGGATTCCTAGGGGAAGGGAAGGGGTGAGGTGATTAACGACACCAGCAAGAAAGGTTGTATCTCAGATGAGATGCTTAGGTAAGACAATCTGGCTTTTGCAATTTTCCTTTTCTGCCGTGTTTTATTAGAGGTCAGAAGAAACGTGCATTCATAGGTGAACCTTCCCCCTGGTGCTCTGACTTATTTTATGGCTCTGTTCTCTGGCTAAGTGCTAGCAGAGAGAATTAGACTTGGAGTCACAAGGCCCTCATTTGGGCCTCAGCTTTGCGAGCCTGGGAAAAATCACGAGACATCTCAGAGCCTCAATGTCTCTGTCTGAAAAATGAGATAACAGTCTACGCCTTGCCTTTTCCTGTGCACTGTAGTCCTGTCTAATCCTATCTTTTTGCCCTTTTAACATACCCCTCTATTTGAAAAAAATTAAGCATCTTCTCAAACAAATATGTCTATATACATGAGTATGTCTTATACATATGTAACTTTTAATATGTCATACATGGTAAATAAAAATAGACATTTTCAGAAGCTGATAGGAAAATCTAAGAAGCTATAATAGTCCCTCTCATTCTCATCTTGTGTGTCCCTAGGACACATGACCACCACTTTGGAGGCAATGCTCTGGATATAGATTAACCTAAATGTGGCCTTCTCCCCTCCATGGTCTAAATATTCAAAATACAGTTCCATGGACCATTAGCATCAGCTTCACCCAGCATAGGTTAGAAATGAAAATTTTTGGTTCCCACCCCAAACTTGCTGAATCAGAATCTGGATTTTGATAAAATCACCAGGTTGACCGGATATATACACTGATGTGAAGAGTTTTCTTGGAACAAGCTCCCTCCATTTGGGTGGCTACAAAATGTTTGCTCACCTTCAGGAGTGCGCAGGTGTTAACCCATCCTTCTCTGGCCACGCTCAGGGCCCCACAGAGCAAGATGCATTCACATCCTTGGTCCTTCGTACTTTTACGTGCTCTGGCCCAGCGCCAGCTCTTAGATGTTAGAGACATTAACTTGCATTTGTCAGTCTTCTTGGTGCTCAATATTCATTGAAATGAAAATTCAAAGGAGTCTGTTGCCAGATCCAATGAGACAGTGCATGTGGAGAGACAACCCTTTATTTATTCATGTCTTCGAGACCCGTATTTTGAGCAGCCACCAGCTGCTAGGAAAATCCCCAGGGGTGCAATAGAGAGAAGGCAGGAGTATCGCCTCACTTCGGGGACCTCACGGTTTGAAGCATAAAAACATCATGAAGCATAAAAACATCATGATTTTCATCCTCTCTCCTTGGTCATTATTGTTGCTGCTTTGGCCCCAGTCATTGCAGAAGGCAACCACATTCTAAGAGAACTCAGGTGTTCGCTCTTGGGACGGCTGTTGGGCCAGAATGTCCAATGGGTATCTTGTCCAGGAAAACCCACCTCTGACCCCAGCAGACCTTGCCATGCCCCGAGGGCTCATCCTTCCCTTGGGGTTGGAGGTTTTGTTCTTGGCTGAACTATTTCCAGCTGTGAAACAAATAGAAATATATGTACATTTTCAGTGGTGAACCCAATAAATAAACCTAGAGTGTGTGTTACTTGCTCAGTCATGTCCAACTCTTTGTGACCCCACGGACTGTAGCCCACCAGCTCCTGTGTCCAGGAATTTTCCAGTCAAGAACACTGGAGTGGGTTGCCATGTCCTCTTCCAGGGGATCTTCCCAACCCAGTAATCAAACCAGGGGCTCCTGCAGGCAGATTTTTACTGTCTGAGTCACCATGGAAGCCCTAATAAACTGGAAAGGATGGCTAAGAATTTGAAACAATGCAGTACAGAAGCAGGGGGCTATGTGATGCATTACCATTCTTTCAAATGACCTTTTTACCATAGTTCAGGGAAACTGCCTCCAACTACAAAAACAAACAAACTGAACCGAACCAAACAAACAAAAAAACGCTTGCAATGTATCCTATATGCTACTACTACACTGTAAATTGCAGAGTACCTGATATCATGGCCTAAATAAAAACTAGAAGCCCAGAAAGGATGCTCTGAAAAAACAAGCTACACCATATTTGATGGACCATCTGTCACGATAAAAGAATTGATCTCTAAAGAAACATATTGAGCTCATTCCAACAGCTCAGAGCAATGGACGCACCTTACCAGCTGCCTAGCCCCCGCTAAACAAGGGTTTTCAGCTCCCTGGTTACAAGTATTGGAACCAAAGCACAGGGGGAGCAACTTCTCTTGTAAACTCTAATCCCCATAGGATGAAGTGTGAACTTGCCTTAATCACCTTCAGAAGCTACTATTCTGACTGTATCTCTCACACTTAGGAAGTAGCATCTTAGATACAATTTCTTTAAGACTTTGCCAACTAACTATAATTTTAATGCAATATTTCTCAAGGACTTATTAGAGATGAACTTTTAGCTTAATACAACTGTCGTTTTTTTCCCTCCACTACTTAAGTTGCTCATAATTTGGAACTCAGAAGGGTTGATGCACACCTCTATGTGAATGGCACTCCCTGGAATTGTTCAGTGCACAACTTGTACCTCATTACACGGCAGCCTGCTTTTACTTTTTCTCCATTTTGCCCTCAAGATTACAATTTCAGAGTTATTGGTTTAATAGATAATTTTTGCCTAATTTAAATGAGTAGGCTGTTTGCACAGGCAAAGTATTAATCTCAGAAGAAAGACTGGTTTTCTAATGGAAATGCTTAACCATAGCAGCATGAATGGTGTCACTATAATTACCCTTTAAAGAGGGGAGCAGAGGATGCAGCAGAGTGGTAGACTCATTAATTTCCCTGTCTCTAACCAGCAAGATTCAGATGCAGCTTGGAGAGTGAGGGCAAAAGCCATATCAATCTGTGCTCTGACTGTTTAGCAGTGAAAAGGAATGTCACACGGAAAAGGAAGCAACAGGCTTCTCCCGCACTGTGTTGACCTTGAAGCAACAAAATAGAAATGTTAATTACCATTTGGATTATCATTCTGTAATGATGTCTTTATTATGGTAATCATTAAATTTTAAGTAGAATTAAACACATTAAATCAGATTCTTAGCAGATTCTACTGTTTGAGTTTATAAAGATACCTGATTTAAATGCGTCACTGAGGGTAAAGGCATATAATAATTTAGTTTGAATTTGCTTATGAGTAACATTGTACATAAAGAAGCCTAAAATATAATATACAGAAGCTATAGCCAGGGCTTTTGTAATAAACATATTTTAAATCTCATGCCACATAATACAGCTTTAATGAATGTAATTTACAGCAATCTTTACATGGAGAATAAAAAGAAATAAATATGGAATGTATGGGGAATTACTACATTTTAAATAGGGAAAATTCAATGTATTTGTTATTTCCACTAAGTGGCATGTACAAGTTCTTAGGACATGGAAACTATAAGTGATTGAGTAAAATATTTCAACAATTTTTATCAAAGACTTGAATAAGGTTGTAATAAAATACATGCCAATATTTTAACAACATCTGATGACAGAAATGGGGCCCAATTAGCTATTATTCCTGGAATTTTATTATGTTAATTTTATAGACAAATGAAATAAACAACAAAATTTTATTCTTTGGCCACTGTGTCTTACATATTGTGTATTTTTCCTTGCATACATGCGTGTATCAAAATTTATACACGTGCAAGCACCCACAAACACAGAAGATACAGTTTAAGGTTATGAGATTTGTAATAAAAATATTATGATTTGAATATGTATTCTGCAGATTCTCAGATGTATGCTCTTGGACAAAATTTTTAATTTCACTTTCCTTATTTGTAAAACGTAAATATGAACCCTACCTCTTGAGAGAGGGGTTGCTGTTATTTTTCAGGTGTTCGATTGTGTTCTTTTTGTGACCCCATGGACTGTAGCCCACCAGGCTCCTCTGTCCATGGGAATTCCCAGGCAAGAATCCTGGAGCGGGTTGCCAGTTCCTTCTCCAGGGGATCTTCCTGGCCCAAGGATTGAACCCAGGTCTCCTGCATCTCCTGCATTGCAGGCAGATTCTTTATCACAGAGACACTGGGGAAGCCCTTTTTTAAGTGTACAGTTTAGTACAATTAGTGCTAAGTACATTAATTATTACTGTGCAGTCAACCTTCAGAACTCTTTATATCTTGCAACTTTGAAAACCTATACCCATTAACGAACAATACTGACAGCCTTTTAATTATTCCTGAGTATATAATGGTATAAAACAAACCTGATTTGACTTACACTAGGTGACAAAGAAAACTCAAAGTACATGTAGCCCATTCCACATTAACACTGAATGCCAACCACACACATGTGTAAATTGCATTTAGTGCTCAGAAATGACTGATACTACTATCCATTAGTAACATTAACAAATACCAATACTTGGGTATCATTACCCTAGTTTTTATAAAATATTACCAAAGAAGTAAATCGTATTTCGCTAGCCACAAAGTTGGTGACTTATAGCCAGGATTTGCTCCCAGCTCTAGATACTGTGCTGGTCACTGTCTTTCCATCTCACTGCTTTCTGCACAGTTCACACCTCATCATTTCTTGTTATGAGTCAACACTCAAATTCCCCAGTGGCTAGTATATTTCAATTCTTCTCCTCTTTGTGTCCAAGCAGAGCTACATCAGATGCAAATCTGACCAAGCAACTTTCTGCCTATAATCCTACAAGCAGCTCCTGTGACCTTAAACACCAAAGTAGGATTTCTTCCCATTATTTTTCCATTCTTAATGAGATACAACTGACATACAATAAGCAACACAAATACAAAGCATGCATGTGTACACACCTTTAAAACTATCCGTAGAACCCAGATGCTAAACATGTCCATCACCCCCAAAAGTTCTGACCCCCATTTCCAGGAAGTTATTAATAAAGTTACACTATGGTTGGTTTGTATTTCCTAGAATTTTATATAAATAAAAATCATAAAGTATATATAGTTTTTCTGGATTCTTCCACCAAACATAATAATTTGGAGTTTCATTCATATTCATCAGGAGAAGGAAATGGCAACCCACTCCAGGATACTTGCCTGGAAAATCTCACGGTGGGAGGAGCCTAATACATTAAAGTCTATGGCGTCGCAAAGAGTCGGACACAACTAATTGACTTCACTTCACTTCATATGGTTGGATCTATCAAGAGCTGTTTCTTTTTGTTGCTGAATAGGGTCTCACTGAATAGATAAGCTCCAATCTGTTTATGCATTCAATTGTTGATACACATTTTGGTTTTAGTTTGTGGCTATTATTTTAAAAGTGCTATGAAAATCATGTAAAAGCCTTTGTATGAAGGTATGCTTTTATTTCACTGGACTTCCCTGGTGGCTCAGACAGTAAAAACTCTGCCTGCAGTGCTGGAGACCCAGGTTCAGTCCTTGCGTTGGGAAGATGCCCTGGAGAAGGGAATGGCAAGCCAGTCCAGGATTCTTACCTGGGAAATTTCATAGTCAGAGGAGCCTGGCTGGGCTACAGTCCATGGGGGTCACAGAGGCAGACACGACTGAACGACTAACACACTATGCTTTCATTTCTCTTGAGTAAATATCTAGGAGTAGAATGACTAGTACTTATGGCAGATGTATATTCCATTTTTAAGAGAGAATCAAACAGTTTCAAAAATCGTTTGTACCATTCTTCACTTCTCCCGGCAGCGTATTAGAGTTTCAGTTGTTGCACATCCTCAACCACATATGGTAAAATTGGCCTCTTTTTTTTCAGCCATTCTAGAGGGTATGTAGTGTACTGAGTGTATCCCAGTGGTTTTCACTGGCTTTTCTTTAATGACCAATGACATCGGGCATCACTTCATGGACTCCATGCCACCTGCATATCTTCCTCAGCAAAGGGCTGCCTCAAAACTGTTGCCCATTTTTACAATTAAGTTGTTTGCCTCTGTAGCTCAGTTGTAACTTTACATTGTACACATCTTTCATTTAACGTATTTTTTGCAAATATTTTCTCATCTGTATCTTTTCATTTCTTGTAACTCTCTCTTGAAGAGTAAAAGACTTTAATGGTGAAAATTTCAACTATTGCATTTTCTTTCTTATACTTTGTGGGTTTTGCTTCTGAGAGACTTTTCCCAAACTGAAAGTCACTAAGATTTTTCTCATGAATTTCTATAGTTTTAGCTTTTCAATGGCACCCCACTCCAGTACTCTTGCCTGGAAAATCCCATGGGCAGAGGAGCCTGGTGGGCTGCGGTCCTTGGGGTCGCTAAGAGTCTGACACGACTGAGCGACTTCACTTCCACTTTTCACTTTCGTGCATTGGAGAAGGAAATGGCAACCCACTCCAGTGTTCTTGCCTGGAGAATCCCAGGGACGGGGGAGCCTGGTGGGCTGCCGTCTATGGGATCGCACAGAGTCGGACACGACTGAAGTGACTTTAGTAGTAGTAGTAGTAGTAGTAGTATGATCCATTTTGGGCCTTCCCATGTGGCTCAGCAGTAAAGAATCTGCCTACCAATACAGGAGACATAAGAGACGCAGGTTCAGTTCTGTGTTGTGAAGATCCCCTGGAGAAGCAAACGGCAACCCACTTCAGCATTCTTGCCTGAGAAATCCCATAGACAGAGGAGCCTGGTAGGCTACAGTCCATGGGGTCGCAATGTCGGATACAACTTAGCAACTGAGAACACACACATGCATGATCCATTTCCACTAAAGTTTTGAATGTATTTCAGTTTAAGGTCAAACTTACTGTTTATTTTTTGCTTATGGCTATCATTACACCACTACTGACTAAAAAGACTATTATTTCCAGATTGAATTACCTTGGCATGTGTCAAAAACCAGTTGACCATGTATGTATCTGTGGGTCTACCTGGACTCTGTTCTCGTCCACTGATTTATTTGTTAACATCTAATCCAGCATACTCACGTCTTAGTTACACCTTGACATAGAGGATATAAGACTTCCAACTCTGTTTTGTTCAAATATATTTTGGCTATTCTAGGTCCTTTGTATTTCTATCTGAATTGCAGAATGAGCTTACAAGTTTCTACAAAAATGTCTACTACAATTTTGACCGAGTTTGCACCAAATCTATAGACCATCTCGGGAGCAGAGATTTCTTATATTGTGGCCTGTGAACCATGAACAAGATTCTGTAAAATATTCAACGTAGACAATAACATCCTCTGTGAATAATGACAGCTGGATTTTTCTTTACGCTCTCCATACATGTTACTTACGCCTTCTCCTTGCCTCCCTTCACCAGTTATAACCAGCGCCACACTATCGATAGAGCTGGTGGGGACGGCTGTCCCCATCTAGTTCTTCTGGTGGGGACGGCTGTCCCCATCTCGTTCTTCTGGTGGGGATGGCTGTCCCCATCTAATTCTTGAACTGAGGAACAGAAGGCAGTCTTTCACCATGAAACATGACGGTAGCTGTACATTTTCCACAGACGACCTCTATCATTCTCTTCCTGACATCCTGAGAACTTTGGTTTGCAACAGATGTTGGATTTTTTTTTCAAATATTTTTTCTTGTATTTTGTTATATGAAGTTGACCACGTTGGCCTTGCTGGACTCCCAGACCCGTCTTCTCAGCTTGATAATGCCTAAGGGTTCCCCTGACCCCCCTTCTGTGCTATGGCCTGGAGATACTTCTAGAAGCAGAACCATCATAGGGCTCACCCCCCTTGTGTCCCCCTTCCCGGATTCACCATCACTTGCTGCCTCATGGGCATCATCTAGATATGGCTCCTTCATAAGCTGTTTCTTATTGTTTAGCTCTTTCATGAAGGAGAACAAATCTAGATGCTTTTCCTCCATCAAAGTCAAAGACTGATGTCACTCCGTCCATCTTGCAACTTTGTCCGACACTCCGTATCTTTTTAAACTGTTTGCTCTGCCAACGGTGCCCTTATCGTCACCTCTATAAACCCGTTGTCCTGCAAGATAAAGTATAGCTGCTACATCCTCCCAGAAAAGCTCCCCGTCCTTCCATAAAACTCCAGGTTGCTCCAGTGTGTGCCCCGTTGCCTTGCGATTGTCAGTGTCACCTCAGTGCCTGTGGGTGGTGGCTATTTGAGATCAGGACACCTGCCACAGTCTTCCTTGCTTTCCCCAAATCAAGCTCATGATAGGAATTAAAAAGTTGAAAGAAGGAAGGGATGAGAATATACAATCCATTTCTTTCCCTGCTTTGGCATAGATGTGCCTATATTTTCACTGGAGTTCCTTGATACGATAGCTTTTAATATTTTAATCACAGGGAAGTCTGGCATGCTGCAGTCCATGGGGCCACAAAGAGTTGGACACGACTTAGTGACTGAACAACAACTTCCCCGGTGGGGCAGGGGTCAAGACTTCACCTTCCAATGCAGGGGTACATGTTCAACCCCTTGTCGGGGAGCTAGATCCCACGTGTCTCCAGGCCAAAGACCAAAACAAAGAACAGAAACAATATTATAACAAATTCGATAAAGACTTTAAAGATGGTCCACATCAAAAGAAAATCTTAAAAAAAACAAAAAGAAATTAACATTATTCAAGGGTGAGAGCCCACGTCTGTTGACTCCAAAGTCCTTTCTCTGTGCCATGATCCAGCTGTGATGCCCCCTAAAATAACTGGGAATCTTAAATGAGGCTGGGGTGAAGAAAGACATAGATAAAGACAGACCAGAAAGAGAACAAGTGATCTTTATCATGGTGTTTAGCTCATTAATTTTTGAAGTATTTCTTCTAGTGTCAGTCCTTCACATCCAGCTAAGTGTCCAAAGGAAAACATTGTTTTCTGCAACCTCATATTTTTGTTGAGCCTCATGAGACCTGGCAAATAATATCCAATATTTGTTATTGTTGCTGTTTAGTTGCTAAATTGTGTCCGACTCTTTTGTGACCCCATGGACTGTAGCCCACAAGACTCCCCTATCCACGGGATTCTCCAGGCAAGAATACTGGAGTGGGTTGCCATTTCCTTCTCCAGGGGATTTCCTGACCCGGAAATCAAATACACCTTTCCTGCATTGGCAGGAGGGTTCTTTACCACTGGGCCACCAGGGAAGCCCAATATTCGATATACGTCCATGCAATTAACAAAATAAGTGTAAAAATGTGTGATCAGAATTTCTATACATTTTTGACTTGGAATTAAAAATTGTATCACTAAAACAAGGCAATATCCTACACTTTGTATAGAGACCTGAAGAAATAAATTCCTTGATGATCATATTCATGTATTTCTGCTTTCTAGCACAAAAACCTGAGATAAATGAGTATTTAGAAAAATTCCATAACACATCACCTTTTCACTGGCTGATGGTTTTTTCCCAAAGCAAACCTCCCTCCTTGGTTCAGGGTCACAGACCCCTGCTTTTTGTCCTGCAGACACCAGCTAATACCAATCACCTTCCCCTGCTCCATGCTTCAAACAGACCGATGACAGTCTCCTTCAGTACATCTCCCTGTTTTTTGTGGTCCAAAGCTTACTTTCCAGTACCCATGCCCCCAACCTCCTGCTTATTGTGTAACTAAGATGTATTTTAAATTGCAAACCTAATTATGTTTTCACAGTCTAGTGTTCTCATTGCAGAATCCTAGCTAAACATTTTCCTTTTGACGTGTGACTGCTTCAGGAATATGCACACATCTGTGGCCAGCCAGCCACCCATTTGTCTGCTTAACAATATATTTGGCAGTAAATGTAAATGTGGCTCTGCAGGGCAGTCCGCAGCAGCGACCTTCACTCTAAAGCTGTATTGATCACTCAAGGCTTTGTGTGTCCAGGGTTGGACCACTGACTTGAATGTGTATCCAAACAACTCAGAGAGGACTTAGCAATTTTAAAGGTTCCTTCTCTTTCCCTGAAATTGACTCACACATGATTCTTTAAATGCTTTTCTCATCCAGTTTGAAACGGAGAGCCTGTTCGGGGTCAAGTTCAGTGTGGTATTTCATGGTCCTGAAAAAGAAAATGAACTTTTGAAAAAAAGAATCAGATTCTCGTCTCCGTTAATGGCAGGCAAAGCACCGGCATGCACGGGTTTTGCATCAAATCTAAAAGATAAATTTAACTGATGTGTTTTCCAGTTCAACATTAGCTTTAACATGAACCGTGAGACTCTAACGTTTCACGAAGGCAAGTTTGTAATCGAGACGCACGCTATTTAAAACAGGTGGAGACCACGCACAGCTTCCCTTGGAAGCGTACTGTCATAGTAAATAACAAAATAGAATTTATTGGGCAAATAAGGAAAGCTGCTCCAAATTAAGTCTCACAATGATTACTGTATAAGGCACGTATGGAGTACTTCTTACGTTCCTAATAATTGCGGTCACCGTTACGCTGTTTCACAGATATCTTTTCCTCTAGTGTTAACAGTCTTATTTTATTGAAATACATCCAAGATTGGACAGTAAATCTGGATGTCAAGCATACAAGGGGGCATGCAGGAGACGCTTTAAAACTGGGTTTCAGTCCAAACCAAAGTTTCATATGTACAGTAAAACCTATTCCTTAAGAGACTTGTATCCACGACAATGAACATCATACTTTCCGGTATTTACTTTCTTCAGCAGAGAAACTGAAGAAGTGCATCCTAGGAATCTGAATGAGCCTTGGTCATCAGGAACACATGATAACAGTCTGAAGGTCACGAAATCAAGTTGTAGTAAAGCCAACATGCCCAGAACACAGCCCAGCCATGATGACTCCATTTCCCCAAGTCTGCGTTCCATGATTCTTAACTCAGTTTTCAATAATGGAATTGTCATCCATCACTGATTGCATCACAATGAGTGTGTTCAGTCACTTGGTTTGTCTGACTCTTTGCAACCCCATGGAGGCTCCTCTGTCCGTGGGATTCTCCAGGCAAGAGTACTGGAGTGGGTTGCCATTTCCTTCTCCAGGGATCTTCCCGACCCAGGGGTGGAACCCAGGTCTCTTGCATCTCCTGCATTGGCAGGTGGATTCTGTACTGCTAGAGCCACCTGGGAACCCTGATGATGTCACAACCCAGTCCCACATTCAGAAATGTCATGGTTTCAAAGGAGGGAGAGTCAAAATGAACATTTACTCAACAGGAAACTTGTGTTACCCTTTCCCTGTGTGTTAGGACCTTTGTAAAGTTGTGTTAAAAGGAAGTGTGAATCAAAGACTGTAGAAATCCTGTTAGAAAGTTGAAGATCAGGGAGAGCTTTCTGCAGATGAGGAGAGGGCAAGTGAATGGTGGCCAGGACCGCCGGGACCGCCGCCAGGGCATCCTCCATTCTAGAGGCTGGATTCATGTCTCCGGCATGTACACCTATAGGAAAAAGGGCAATTCAAGAGTCTGCCGTGTGCAGCGTACAGGAGAAAGTAATGGAATGATGTTGAACTTGCTCAGTTTAGTTCAGTCGCTCAGTCATGTCCGACTCTTTGCGACCCCATGGACTGCAGCATGCCAGGCTTCCCTGTCTATCACCAACTCCTAGAGCTTACTCAAACTCATGTCCATCAAGTCAGTGATGCCATCCAACCATCTCATCCTCTGTCATTCCCTTCTTCTCCCACCTTCAATCTTTCCCAGCATCAAGGTCTTTTCCAAGGAGTCAGCTCTTCCCATCAGGTGGCCAAAGTACTGGAGCTTCAGCTTCAGCATCAGTCCTTCCAATGAATATTGTGGGGTATGATATTGACCTGGTGGGGTATTATATCTACTTATCTATGTAAGAAGTCCTTCACGCCCAGCAGGAGGAAGCTGGGGCTGGAAGGAAAGAATGTTGGTGCAGGATGGGGCCAACCTATGTGCAACCTGACCACTAGACTGGAGAGTGAAGATTACTTGTAAACGGGCCATAAAATGGCTAGATCATGTGTTCTCATCTGTCCTGTGAAAGTGAGGAAAAGTCCTAGTATGGGACTTCCCTGGCAGCCCAGTGGTTAAGAATCAGTGCTTTGATTGCCGGGGACATGGGTTCAACCCGTGGCTGGGGAGCCAGGATCCCACATGCCGTGTGGCGCAGCCACCAAGTAAATAAATGTGAAAAAGAAAAGTCCTAGGAATACATCTTTCATTCCCTCATGTACAACTTTTCACAGAAGGGAAAGAAGCTGAAAAATCAAATAGGGGCCGATCATTCAGACTTAAAATCTGGACCAGGATAAAGCAGTGTTAACTGAAAGGAGACGTGGTGGGTAGGTTTTCAGGACAATAAGAATAAGAACGCTGGTCTCAGCAAATGCTTCAGCGCAATCAACACAATGTACACCCCATGTTCAGGTAACTCACGGTGCTGCTTGCTGAGTCATAAGGTACAATTTTACCGGGTGCTTTCTCATTACACGTTATATTCCTTAAGTTAATCTAGTGGCTGGACCCTATATTAACTCTCAGCTCTATAGATGGCTTGGAGGCCAATAAACAATTACACACGTTGAGTCCTCTAACACTGCATATATGGATTAATGTTTCAGCAAACTAATTAAGGTAGAGGAGTTTTGAGCCGAATGCTACCCAAGAGGTTTGTAAAGTAAAAGTCAGAAAAACTCATCACAATCTTTGCTTATACACTTATAGTTAAAAGTAGTCCAGGGGTATAAAACAGAGAGCAAGTTAACATCCCCAGAGTAAATTGATCACTGCTGATAAGCATCATTACTCAGAAGATGGGGACTCTGAGGGTCCAGGCTACGCTAAGGCTATCCATTTGCTATACTAGAATGTGTGTTCAGCCACTCAGTTCTGCCCAGCTCTTTGCTATCCCATGGACTGTACCCCGCCAGGCTCCTCTGTCCATGGGATTTTCCAGGTGTGGGTTGCCATTTCCTACTTGAGGGGATCTTCCTGACCCAAGAATTGAACCGACATCTTTTGCATCTCCCACATTGGGAAGTGGACTCTTTATCACTGAGCCAGCTGGAAAGTCCATCCTAGGACAATGGGCCACAAAAGCTTTGAATCACCAGATGGCTACCTAGTTGCCTGGAAGAGAGCTGCCATCTTCAGAGTTACATTCAGAGAAATAGCAGCAAAAACACAGAAAAGATCTTGATAAAAATATGAAACCCAAGATGACAGCAGACTTCTCATTATTAAAAACCTCCATCAATTCAAGTTTACACTGCATAAAAAAATTCTCTACTCCAAACACATTTCAAGGGGGTCCAAGGCTTTTAAAAAAGAAAATCTCAGATTGTAGAAGAAAATCACCCTGTCAAGAGCTAAAAACAATGAAGCTAATAACAATTAGAAGCGCTGCTGTTTGAGAAAGGTTGCCAAGGGTTATTCTATCAAAGCAATGCAAAACAGCACTTAGAACATCAAAATGACTTGTGGTAATTATGTTCATGCCTTTGCTGTTGCATGTAGGTGAATATGCCTTGTGGAAAATAGCTGCACTGCTATCATATGTGTACGATTTTTAAACGGTGTCCTCTTTCTGCAAGGAATATGACAAGTTTCACTCAAGCATTAAATTTGGATTTAGGAATATCACTTCCCCCGTGGCTCAGATGGTAAAGAATCCACCTGCAATGCAGGAAACCTGGGTTTGATCCTCAAGTCAGGAAGATTCCCTGGAAAAGGGAATGGCAATCCACTCCAGTGTTCTTGCCTGGAGAATTCCATGGACAGACGGGCCTGCAAGCTACAGTCCATGGGGTCACAAAGAGTCAGATATGACTGAGCTACTAATTCTTTTGCTCCCAGCCCCTCTGATGGGGTCTCTCGAGGATCCACCTACATATGCTCCAACTGTCACTTTCTCCTGAGCTGATCTATCTTCAGGCCTATGGTGACCAACGGCAATGCTTCTGTATCTTTGATCACGTTTCATTACCGTGGAGACCCACCATGACTGATGACTTCAATCAATTTTAGCATTAAAATATTCCAGAGTAAAGCTATGGTCATGTGTAGGCAGACGTCATGAATGAGTTTGCGGGGAGTAGTGTGTAATATTTCATCTTATCTAAGGAACTCAAACAGCCTAACTAAATGATGTCCCCAAAGAACCTGTGACCCTTGTCCCTCTGTGGGTGGCGGCCTCCTGTTCTCTTACTGGACTCCAGTGCCGTGCAGTTCTCGCCACCGTCCACCTGTCATCTGAACTACAGCAGCTGTGGTCCTAATCTCTTCCATGTGGAGGGAAATAGCATTCATAAGTATACTGGGGATGTGTGCATCTTATGCAACAGCAGCTGGAAATTGTCATTTTCTCCACCCAAAACACATGCAACATGGGTGTGAAATTACACAACGTTGTATGAAGTCTCCAATTCTGGCACCTATTAAAAAAAAGGAACAGACCACATACATGAACTTGGATGCATGCACACATGATCCTGAAATATTCTGATGGGCAGAATTCCTATTCTGTTCCTCCTAATATCAGTCATTTCAGTCCGAGACCACACTGTGTGTGTTAGTCATGGAGTCGTGTCCGACTCTTTGTGACCCCATGGACTCTAGCTTGCAAGGCTCCTCTGGCCATAGGACTCTTCAGGCAAAAATACTGGAGTGGGGAGCCAGTTCCTTTTCCAGGGGATCTTCCCAACCCAGGAATCAAACCCGGGTCTCCCACACTGCAGGCAGATTCTTTACCACTGCATTAGACAAAAGAAAAAATGAATTTTGGGGTTAGGATGAAAGATTTTAGAGTGCAATAAACATCCCTAATACCAAATGTCTTAGAATGATGCCACTTGTTTGCAATCTTGAATTTCAAAAGTTACTTCTTGTTCTGAAAAAAGTCATCATTTTTCTTTAAAAATGCATGTTCTCAACTTGTAGAGAGGCCAGCTCAACACATTTTTAACAAAATAGAGATGAGCCAAATATATTGTCAAACTGATGTGTGTTTCTTCTTAATGGAGCTAAGACTGTGAAAACAGCACAACAGAGTTAGAGAAAATGTGTTCTGACCTCGTGCTTGATCAGAGAGCAAGAATGAATGGAAATCCTGCCACCCCTCTGGTGAGTGAGTGCCTGTCTGGAGTGAAGGCGAGAAGGGAGATCAAACCTGTTGATCCTTCCTCTGCCTCTTCAGTTATGATCGACTTGCCACCATAAGGTCCCTAAACACAAGTCAATCACTCAAGTGAAGAACAAGGATTTGATGCTTTACGGGTGGCGCTATGGTAAAGAACTCATCTGCCAAGGCAGAAGACAGAAGAGAGGCAGGTTCGATCCCTGGGTCAGGAAGATGCCCTGGAGGAGGAAATGGCCACCCCACTCCAGTATTCTTGTCTGGAGAATCCCATGGACAGAGGAGCCTGATGGGCTTTAGCCCATAGGGTCGCAAGAGTCAGACACAACTAAAGCAACTTAGCACGTGAGCACAGAGGAAAAACTGGTAAGACCTTTGCTTAAGTGGCACCTTTCTGAGACATCTTTAGTGGTAATCTCGTCTGTATGAAGTTTTTCCTTGAAGTATTGATTTTAAAGCGTAGTCCTCATGGACAATGAGACCACTGGGTAAAAACCCAGTCCTGCAGTGTAGCTGGTTTACTATGATTTGGGCTGAAATAGAATTCCTAGCACAAGAAGAAAAAACATTGACTGTTCAGTTCCTTAAAGTTCCCACATATTTTCTGAATGATCTAAATGGACTGGTGATATGGCTTTTGTACTTTCATTAAAATTTTAAATCACATAAGTAACACCTGCTCATCTTTGAAAACAGAAATCACAAAAAAAGTTACAGACACAGAATCAAAACAATGAGTGTTTTTGTACCTATGTTTCTAATACACATATTATTTAATATGTTGACATTTTTCAAACAACAATCTAACTTGAAATTTCTCCATTGGGAATATTTACATTCAATGTGATTTTAACAATTCTCAATTAGTACGTCTTAAGGACACACGTGAATGAAGAGTTCTAAAGAAGAGCAAGGAGAGATAAGAAAGCCTTCCTCAGCAAGCAATCCAAAAAAATAGAGGAAAACAACGGAATGGGAAAGATTAGAGATCTCCTCAAGAAAATTAGAGATACCAAGGGAACATTTCATGCAAAGACGGGCTCAATAAAGGACAGAAATGGTATGGACCTAACAGAAGCAGAAGATATTAAGAAGAGGTGGTGAGAATACACGGAAGAACTGTACAAAAAAGATGTTCACGACCAAGATAATCATGATGGTATGATCACTCACCTAGAGCCAGACATCCTGGAATGTGAAGTCGAATGGGCCTTAGGAAGCATCAGTATGAATAAAGCTAGTGGAGGTGATGGAATTCCAGTTGAGCTATTTCAAATCCTGAAAGATGATGCTGTGAAAGTGCTGCGCTCAATATGCCAGCAAATTTGGAAAACTCAACAGTGGCTGTAAAAGGACTGGAAAAGGTCAGTTTTCATTCCAATACAAAGAAAGGCAATGCCAAAGATGCTCAAACTACCGCACAATTGCACTCATCTCACATGCTAGTAAACTAATGCTTAAATTTCTCCAAGCCAGGCTTCAGCAATACAGGAACCGTGAACTTCCAAATGTTCAAGCTGGTTTTAGAAAAGGCAGAGGAACCAGAGATCAAAGTGCCAACATGTGCTGGATCATCGAAAAAGCAAGAGAGTTCCAGAAAAACATCTATTTCTGCTTTACTGACTATGCCAAAGCCTTTGACTGTGTGGATCACAATAAACCTTAGAAAATTCTGAAAGAGATGGGAATACCAGACCACTTGACCTGCCTCTTGAGAAACCTGTACACAGGTCAGGAAGCAACAGTTAGAACTGGACATGGAACAACAGACTGGTTCCAAATAGGACAAGGAGTACATCAAGGCTGCATATTGTCACCCTGATTGTTTAACTTATATGCAGAGCACATCGTGAGAAACACTGGGCTGGAAGAAGCACAAGCTGGAATCAAGATTGCCGGGAGAAATATCAATAACCTCAGATATGCAGATAACACCACCCTTATGGCAGAAAGTGAAGAACTAAAGAGCCTCTTGATGAAGGTGAAAGAGAAGAGTGAAAAGTTGGCTTAGAGCTCAACATTCAGAAAACTAAGACCATGGCATCTGGCCCCATCACTTCATGGCAAATAGATAGGTAATCAGGGGAAACCGTGGCTGACTTTATTTTTCTGGGCTTCAAAATCACTGCAAATGGTGATTGCAGCCATGAAATTAAAAGATGCTTACTCCTTTTAAGGAAAGTTACTACAACCTAGACAGCATATTAAAAAGCAAAGACATTACTTTGCCAACAAAGGTCCGTCTAGTCAAGGTTATGGTTTTTCCAGTGGTCATGTATGGATGTGAGAGTTGGACTATAAAGAATGCTGAGCACCAAAGAATTGATGCTTTTGAACTGTGGTGTTGGAGAAGACTCTTGAGAGTCCCTTGGACTGCAAGGAGATCCAACCAGTCCATCCTAAAGGAGATCAGTCCTGGGTATTCATTGGAAGGATTGAAGTTGAAGCTGAAACTCCAGTACTTTGGCCACCTGATGAGAAGAGCTGACTCATTTGAAAAGACCCTGATGCTGGGAAAGATTGAGGGCAGGAGGAAAAGGGGACAACAGAGGATGAGACGGTTGGATGGTATCACCGACTCGATGGACATGGGTTTGGGTGGACTCTGGGTGTTGCTGATGGACAGGGAGGTCTGGAGTACTGTGATTCATGGGGTCACAAAGAGTCAGACATGACTGAGCAACTGAACGGAGCTGAACTGAAGGACACAGCAATTTATTTAACCAGTCTCCTCTTGTACTCCTGTTAACATTTCCATCATTTTATTAAAGAAAAACAACTCTTGGTATTTCTTTAGGACAAATTCCTAGAAGTCATATTTCTGGGTCACAGGAAACAGACATCACTTTATCTGTTGATGTATGCCAATGCCTTCCAAAAAGATTGTACAATTTACTCACCACAGCAGTTTAATTACAGTATCTTTTTTCTACCATTCCCCACAAGCCATGGACATCCTAACTCATTTTTTCCTGCTTCACACTCAGTTTTTAAATATTTAATCCTTTCTGGGGGTAACTTTTTTTTTTTGGAGTATGATTGTTATACAATGTTACATTAGTTTCTGCTGTAGGAAGAAATGAATCAGTTATATATATGTGTGTGTATATATACATATATATACATGTGATATACACACACATATATCCCCTCCTCCTTGGGCCTCCCTCCCATCCAACCCACACCCCACCCCTCTGGGTCATCACAGAGCACAGAGCTGAGCTCCCTGTGTTATACAACAGCTTCCCACTAGATACCTATTTTACACATGGTAGGAGAAGGCAGTGGCACCCCACTCCACTACTCTTGCATGGAAAATCCCATGGACGGAGGAGCCTGGAGGGCTGCAGTCCATGGGGTCGCTGAGGGTTGGACACGACTGAGCAACTTCACTTTCACTTTTCACTGTCATGCATTGGAGAAGGAAATGGCAACCCACTCCAGTGTTCTTGCCTGGAGAATCCCAGGGATGGGGTAGCCCAATGGGCTGCCATCTATGGGGTCACACAGAGTCGAACACGACTGAAGTGACTTAGCAGCAGCAGCATAGCATATTGGAGAAGGAAATGGCAACCCAGTCCAGTATTCTTGCCTAGAGAATCCCATGGACAGAGGAGCCTGGCAGGCTGCTGTCCATGGGGTTGCACAGAGACGGACATGACTGAAGTAACTTAGCAGCAGCAGCAGCAGCATAGCGTGTATATGTCAATCCTAAGCTCCCAGTCTGTCCCACCCTCCTCTCCCCCACCGAGTGCTCACAGGTCTGTTCTCTGCATCTATGTTCCTATTCCTACCCTGCAAATTGGTTCCACTGTATCATTTTTCTAGGTTCCATGTATACACATTAGTATGCAGTATTGGTTTTTCTCTTTTGAACTTACTTCACTCTATATGATAGACTCTAGATCATTGCCAGTAGGCTAGCCTGCCATAGCCATGTGGTCCTGAACCACATGATTTCAGAAAGACAATCCAATAGTCTGAGTTAAATGGGTTAACAGCTGAGACAAAAGTACCAAAATCTCAGTGACTTCACATAACAAAAAGTTCATCTCTTGCCAACACGCCAGTTCAGTGCAGTGTTTGGGTGGGCAGCTAGCCACACAGCTGTTCAGGGACCTGAGCTTTGTCCATCTTCATCCTTCTTGTAATTCCATCACCCCAGAGGGCCCTCACTGCCTTGGCTGGATCCTCGGTCTGTGGTCAGCGCTTGTGGGAAGAGAGCGAATCTTACCTGGGAGAGTCTTATCGTCACAGCCAGGAAACAGCCAGACACACTTTGCTCAATATTCCATCAGGCAGAACCTCATCTCAGGAGCAGACTTAGCTTCAGGGACGATCCAGACACAGTCCAGCTGTACGGCCGGGAAGAAACGCAACAGATATGGCCAATTATCTAACCATTTCTGCCACAAATACTAATATTCGCTTTTGTTGTAATCTACTTGGGGAGTTTCTACCTTTAAAAAAAAAAAAAAGAGAGAGAGAGAGAAGTTAGTCCCTTCACTGTGACTTGGAGTGGCCACTGATACATATGTGCCTATACGGCTGCAATTCTATGTATTTGAGCCATTCATTACCTTCTAGTGTGATTTTCCATTTTACGTCTGCGAGTTGGATGAAACTAATATCATTTCACTTTTTCCCCCTAATAATCTGAAACTAGGACTATACTTTTCTATTCTTGTAATGGTTGCTGCAGCATGAATAGATGGATTCATGAAAAGATGGATTATGAACGTATAGCATGTACTTCCCCACAAGGGCTTTTGAAATATCCATTTCAGCACGACTCCTCCCCGATATCACACATCTTACATGATGAGAATTTTCACTTCGTCTGTCTCTGTTCCCTCTCCCTTCAGACTGTATCTCCTCCTTATCACTACTTCCTTCGATCCCTAGATTTTGATAAAACTTGAGAGAAATTCGGGAGAAGAGAATGTTCCATGTAGGAAACCTGCCCCAATTTAAATGACTGTACGATAAATTAAACACAAAGAAAGTGAGACAGAATTAGTTGCCAAATGATGCAAATTATTTTAAAGTTCCACAGAAATCAATCAATAGTGATATTTAAGCCAGGATGCAAACAATAAAGATTTTAATATTAGATAAAAGATCTCTCTCTAGTATTGAACATTCTTACACACACACACACAGACACTGTTTACCATGCAAGAGTTCACTGACACTGTTTACCATGAAAAAAGAATAATTATTGAATTAGAGATAAAGAGTATGTGCCATTACAAAATAGAATAAGAACTTAAATAAAGAACCCCAAGGAACCACCAGCACAGAAAAGTCTGCTCCTAAGGAGTGATTTTCTAGGGTGATAGGTTAAATACATTCAAATAGGTACTAAATGAAAGCAGAACAGCTTTATAAGACAGAGTACAAGTACAAAGAACAGAATCTCTCATTTATCAGTGCCAAGGCAAATCGAAAGCCTGACCTAGTCTTATCAGCTGTGTTCCTAGCAGAGTCAACAAGCAGCCAACTACAAATATCAAAAGCAGGAACAACAATGAGAAAAGTTTGGTGCTTTTGTTTGACTGATAATCAGTTCAACCTCCCAAGATTTTCTTTTAGTGATTTCATTTCAAAGAGATTTCATAAGTTAACACTCTTTGGCATGTTCTTATTCTCTTCACAATCATTGTTGAGGGGTTTCATATGAACAAGAAATATCTGCCTCAAAACTCAAACTAGTTTTTTTGTTGTTTTTTTTTTTTTTGAACGGCTCTTGCAGCCATTCCTACCTTCAAATAGCAAAGAAATAAGCTGTCGATGTAGAACTTGAACAACAGCAGAAAGGATCAATGGGACATCAACTCTCGCAGGCAGATGTGACTGCCTGAAGGGATTAAGATAGGAAACATTTACATAGAGAAAATGCCATCTCCATCTTGGAGATGGAGGAGGATGCCATCTCCATCCTCTGGAGAGGGAATCTGACTGCAGAACCATTAGAACCCACACACAAAGTCCAGTTCAGACTAAAAATGAAACAAGTGAATTTCCATGCAAGTCATCTGTCTACCAACTGCTCTCTATGAACAGGTGAGCTCCCTCCACTGGCCATTCAGAACCTTAAGTAAGTTGTGGGTCTCAAGTGAGAGAGAGGAACCCACTAGGAATCTCATTAAAAGGCAGCCCTGGGGCTCCTGGAATTTCTGCTAGAGTAGGTCTAAGAAACGGCCCTGGAATCTGCATTCTGAAATTTATCTTCGGTGATTCTAGCACAAGCAGTCCCTAGATGTCTTCAGGAAGCACCAATAAAATTGCAGAGACTCAGAAAACCTGGAGCTACCTTAACTATGTTCTCAGATTTAGGAAATGGATTCCTTCTCTGTTGCATTTCCTTTGGTCTGCCCCCAAATAAGTTCCAAGATGACACAGTTCTCTTGGATATAAATCTTAGAATACTGCTGATTCTCTGAGCTGTGCCACAGGACCAGATGAAAACCTGGACTGTGAGAATCATCCCCACATCCTTTCCTTATGGAGAAGAAAGGCATAAAATGCAAAATGGAATTATTTCCTCAATAGTACTGGATAAGGGTCATAGCAGGGGAGAAGCAAATCACCAAGGAAGAATCCAAAAACCTGGCCATGACCTTTCCTCTCTCCAGACAATTTTGTACTCCCTTTGCTCTAACACCTTAAGCCAAAGTCTGTGCATGGTGCTAATTAATGTGCAATTATGTCATCAGTTATACACATCAGTGAAGGTAGATAAGCTGTACAGCAGTCCTGAAGTCTTGCCCCCAAAATTACTGTCTCTGTCTATCATGTGTAAATAGCAATATTATCCCACATGTGATTCTGAGATATGAGAAGATACAATAAAATGCCTATCATAGCAGTCAACAGCTTTTGTAAATGGTCACTGCTTTTGTTTTTGTGACTACATTATTACTGTCAAAAATAACTTCACTGTAGGAATCACAAAACTAGGACGCTGACTGATCCCCCTTGACTCATCACCAGTAGGTGTTAGAGCATTAAATCAGGTGAATGTTCTCAATTCCCACACCTCTAGTACTCTGCCCATAACCTCACATACACTGAAAGTGGTAAAATACTTTTTAAACATCTATGAACTTTAGTCAGTATTCAGAGTCCATGACATATAGCAGGAGTAATATGTATATTACAAGGAGATGGATGCTATAATAGAACACCATAGACTGAGTGGCTTAAGTGACATGTTTTGAAGTCTCATTGAATTTATTACAATATTGCTTCTGTTTTATTTTTTTGTTTTTTTTGGCCATGAGGCATGTGGGATCTTAACGCCCCGAGCAGGGATAAAACCCATACTCCCTGCACTGGAAGAGGAAGTCTTAACCACTGGACCACCAGGGAGGTCCCCTTTAAGTGATATTTATTCAGCACAGTTTTAGAGGCTGGGAAGTCCAAGCTGAAGGCACCATGCCTGGTGAGGACCTGCTTCCTGGTTTGCAGATGGCTATCCTCTTGCTAATCTCTCGTGTGGCTGAGAGAGCCAGCTACCTCCTTGACCTCTTCTTATTGGGGCGCTAATCCCATTCATGAGGACCCCACCCTTGTGACCTAACTACATCACCAACATCCCACCTCCAAAAACTGTCACATCGAGGTTAGGGTTTCAATATATGAACTCTGCAAAGACACAAATGTTCAGTCCATTGTAGAGAGTTCAGCAGTCAAAAAATGTGGCCACTTGGGGTGTTTTACAGGAGACAGAAGGTGTGGAAACACAGAATACTGCCTTTGTGGTTTGACATAAAGAACAAGCATGAATCTGAGCTTCATGGGTACACATCAATCACCAGTTATTTTGCAGTTCCTTATTTACTTCTGCTGCCCAAACGTGACCTATTTCATCTTCGAGTTTTCCATTGAATAGGGTAATCCTCTGTGCAGCAGCTAGAATTTCCTGGTAGACAAAAATACAATAACATTACACCTAGAAAATGCATGATTTGGTCAGAAAGAAGCAAAAGATAAAGGAGTTAGTTATCGACCCTGTTTCCAACACTCTCCAGCCTCATAAAAGTGCTCTGTGGTTGATAGGGCTCCAGGAAATCCAATTCCCATTAGTCAATGAAATAAGCTTGCCAGCTGGGCTGACCTCCCTTCAAATATGCACAATAGGGACATTACTGGTGGCACAAAAAGAGAAAAACAGGACTTTTCCTCAACAGCAGATCATTTTCTCTTAAGAATATTCTCAGAGAAGGGCATCTGAGCATTCCCTGCCATTTTTCTTTCTTTTTTTTTTTTTTTAATCACCTGAGGCTTTACTTCACACAAATGAATCAGAACCATCAATTAAAAAGGGGTGGAGTGAGAGGGTCCCAGGGAAAATCTATTGCACAATCAGAGACACAAAACTGCAGAAATCATGAAGATGAGCAATCTTAAAATGTATTCAGCACTTTTACACAGCCCACAAGTATTCTTCAAATTATGCAAATGAATTAATAAAGTCAGAATTCATTTAAAATGTATATCCTTCCACCACCCCATCTCTCCAGACACAGAGCTCTCTGGGCCTACATTCACTCATTTTTCTGTTAATCAGTGAAGGTAACTTTTTAACCTCCCAGGGTTTGGAAAACAGAGAGCTTTAAACCAAAGCAAAAGATGTCTTCGACCGAGCTATGCCAAGAAATCAAAATGAGCTGCCCTTCCATTTGAAAGCTAATATTGAAAGAAATAAGTAAAGGTATTTTCCCTGAATCAAACAGAAATCTGTTCATGAAGATATTCATCCAATTGTCCTACCATGTAATTTCAAAGCTTTGCAAAATGAAACCATCTAACAGTTAAGACATTATCTTAAGTATCTTATTATCTGAGATATTAAGGTATGCATCTTATTTATCTTAATATATAATATACTAAGTTACATATAGTTGGTAATGACTTTTATAAGAAATAAAGAAAGGAAAAAAACAAAATGGTATAAAGCAAAGAAAGAAATAATAATATGTTCTCACTAAATCGTAGCAAAATGATTTTAAATTAATGCTTTCATAACAAGTACTTAATAAATAGATTTTAAGCACTTTCATATATTGTAAGTACTGTGACTCTACAATTTTAATTCAAACTGAAATTTTCTGTGTTTTAAAATATATATCTAGTTATTAGCATGAGTTTACAGCAGTCTAATCCACTTCTATAAAACTGCACAAAGAAGTAAAACATGACTCAATGACTTTGTTTATATTATCAATTTCTTGGTTATAAATGTCCTCGTTTCCCACAGAGCACGGAGGTAAATGTTATTCTGCTCTGCCTAATTATCACGAAACCCCAATTAGGAGAGTTCAAATCCATCACCTAGGATTGTATGATATATTCCCAGGATTGTCAGTATAGACCATGAGTTGTGTATGTTCTAGGTATGATTTATATCAGTGGTCAAAACCTTCATTACAGTGGCCCATAAAATATTAGCTTATAGTCACTGGAATGCAGCTTTCATCATTCTCTCTCTATGATTGTTGAGCAGTTCTGTGAGCACAGCATCACACTGGAGAAAATAAAATGCAGTTAAGTCAAAATGGCACAGCTAATGCCCTTTGGGAGCTCACATTTAAAATGGAAATATAAGCTTACCCCTGAGAAAGGACAAGAGGAAATGGGCTTAGATTTATAGAAAAAGGGGCTAGGCATTTTTCCTCTGGCTCTTCCCTCCCCTGGCCTATCCAGGAGGTTGCTAACTGCCAGGTGAACAGGAGAAGAGGGTGAAGAAGATGAAGGCATTATTCGTGGACGACCATCATCTTATCCTGATGTGGGGAAAAAAAGGACTGCACATCTTCCGCATCATTTCTTCTTCATTTAGACTTTTTAAAATTTTGATCTATTTCTTTTTGACGGGGCTGGGTCTTTGTTGCTGCGCACGGGCCTTCTCTAGTTGCGGTGAGTGGGGGCTCCTCACTAGCTGCAGGGCATGGTCTTCTCATGGCAGTGGGTTCTCTTGCTGCAGAGCACGGGCCCGAGGGCTCTAGCGCTTCAGCAGTTACATCTCACAGACTCTAGAGCACAGGCTTAGTTGGGGCACACACCGGTTTAGTTGCTCCACATCATTAAACTTTTTAAAAATCTTATTGGGGCTGTACCCAGCAAAGTTGAAATGACAAGATCCATTATCCATTACTTTTAAACAAAGTTAGGGAAGTAATTGTTAATAACGGTTGGAAATCTCTGCTGGAAGTCATAACAAGAGCTCCCAAGATACAGTAAAAATTAAGACAGGGGCTTATTTGTTTGGAATAGCACTCCAGAAGTTTTGTAATCTCCTCATTACTGGCTTCAGGGACCTACTCTCATCCTTCATCTCTTCTTATGAAATCATTGAACTAAACCAAACCAAATTGCCTCCAATAAAACTGGCTTGAAATACTCACAAAGTGTCAGAAATCTAAATTATTTAGTATAGAAAAACTTAAAAAAAAACTAGGTGGTGATGTGGAAACATCACCATCTAGATTGAATCTCGGCTCCAAGAATTTTAACTGAAGCTATGGGAACTTAAAGAAGTTTCTCAATTATTTTTTTAAAGTTTCTCCTCACCTAAAAAGAGAGGCCTTATTGGTGAAGACTAAGGATAAGATATGTGAACCTCTTAAGACTAGTGACATAATAAAGAAAATTAATGAGAAAGAAGAGAAAATTTCTCAGAACAAAGATTTGGGAGAATTAAATAGAACAAAGAAGAAAAAGCAGCCAAGAAGAATAATCAGGGGAGTAGCAGGGGAGGATTGGAGGCAGAGAAGTAAAGAAGGGGAAGGTTGAAGGAAAGCCATAGTGAAGAAACATCGAGAATTTCTGGAGAAGTGAAAATCAAGAAAATACCTTTATTATAGATGAGATGTAAATTTCCCAAACATCTTACAGCAAATACTCCTTTTATGTATTTAGTTTATATTTAATGTGAAAGTTTTGTCTCCCCAACCAGGGATCAAGAATAGTATTTAGCATTTATTTATATTTCCATCCACATTCAAGACTGTATTATCACAAAAAAAGGTCTATAATAATTATGCAACAAAAACAGTAGTTGAAGAGGACTTGGAAACACACATGAAATGATGCAGCCTTAGGTGAAGTGCCTATACAGAACAGAAAGGAGACCATGAACACAGATCACTGAGGTTTCTCCAGACAAAGAAAATGGGATGGAGAATTCAAGTACAGGTTGGAAATCCAGAGTGTATGCGTAGAGTTTAAGGAAGAGTTTGCAGCTGGGAAATGAAGTATTAACAGTACAGCACTGAGCTGGGCGCGTGAGCCTGGAGTAGACACAGCCATCGGCTCTGACTTCAGCTGCCTGGGCAAGTTTGGAAGAACACTCTTCTAAGTCTCAGTTCCCTTAACTTGAAATCAAGTCTAATCATATCAACCCTAGTGGGATATGGTGAAGTTAAAAGACTTCTCTGAATGTCAATAACTCCTCCCAGCAACTGGAACACAGTATGAGCTCTATAGATAACCATCACTGTCATAATTACTGTTAGCATCACCACAATCATTCATCCTCAGTCAAGGATGCAGGAAAGAAATAGAAAAATGGATTGGAAAGGGAGTCATAGAGACAACTCTGTGCCTTAGGAGAAGAGTATAGAGTCGTTGAGCTTCCCTGGTGGCTCAGGTGGTAAAGAATCTGCCAGTAATGTGGGAGACCCAGGTTCTACGAGGCTGCAACACTTGGCCACCTAATGCAAAGAGATGACTCATTGGAAGAGACCCTGATGCTGGGAAAGATTGAAGGCAGGAGGAAAAGGAGGTGACAGAGGATGAGATGGTTGGATGGCAGTGCTGATTCAATGGACATGGACTTGGGCAAACTCCAGGAGATGGTAAAGGGCAGGGAGGCCTGGCGCTGCAGTCCATGCGGTCACAAAGAGTGGGACATGACTCGGTGACTGAACAACAATAATAAAGTCATTGCTGCAGAGAAGAGAGTAAGTATGGAGGAAGATTTGGGAGCAGAAGAGAGGACAGATGGCTGCTCACCAAGCCTTCTCCCGTGTCCTGTGATGGAAATGGCAACCCACTCCAGTATTCTTGCCTGGAGAATCCCATGGACAGAGGAGCCTGGTGGGCTACAGTCCACGGGGTCGCAAACTCAGACACGACTGAGCGACTACCACTATCACCTTCGCTTTTTCACTGTGACTCAGAGGAGCGAGAAGGTACAAGTGCAGGCATCACAGGGCCCTCGACTGAACGAAGTCAGAAACGCTGGGTGATGAGCAACTCGGTAAGACTAGTTCAAGGTACAGAGCCAAGGAGGGCAAGTGCTAATGGCGATCTGTGAGTTCTGAGCATCAGAGGCAAGAGTATGACGCGGTGGACGCTCAAGATGCAGAGAAGGTGGGAAATGTGGTTTTCACTCTGGCTTCATTTGCCCACCCTTTTATAAAACTTGCGCTAAGTGGGGGGTTTTCTATCCGACGTAGAACATTAGTACAGAGAGCAGTCTTAATGTGAACTCAATTTTTTATGGATTAGAAACTTGAATTATCAAAGTACAAATAATAATAGTGTAATAATAAATATTTGTATTTCAAGGTGAAATTGAAGATAACTAAGAAATCTAATTTGGGGGCAAAGGGAAGGGAAAAAAATGAAGAGAGGATAGAATTAGATAATATCCTTATGTTTAATTTATAAGACCTCTCCCATACTCTGCTAAGTGAATGTGCAAATATAATAAATGCACTGTTTTGAATATAATTTCTTTAGACTCTCATGTTTTTCTTATTTTTTTCTATGTGCATTAAAATTTTTATTCACAAAGTTTAAACACTGCATAATAACAGTTTAAATCAAGTTTTAAAAAATCCCTAATTTTCTATTTGTTGCTATAAATTCAAAGATGCAGAGAGCCATGGGAAGTAGTTTGAAAATGGCAAGTTGTTGTGTCACTGTATATTTAGTATCTTTTTGCACTAATTGAATTATCTGAAAGTATATACATTATTCATTTTCTGGAAACTTGAGCTGATCTATCAACACAGCCTCTTCTGCTGTGACTTTTTAGTGTAAATAAAAGAACCTAGATGCCCACAAACCTGAGCCCCATTTGCATGGAATTTCACATTCACACACATCTCATTATCTCGGGAAAAGGCTTTATCTGAACTCAGCTGCCTTTGTGCCCACATCCCAATTACAATTTTCTACTTGTAATTTCCAATATGCTACTATTATGGTCAAACAAAAGAGAACACTTTAGGCATTTCCAAGAGTTTATAAGCAGCCTCAGATGCACACTACAACCTAGAGACTTTATAATAAAACACGAAAGGTTTTATGAAAAGAATAAATGCTTTTTTTCCCCCTTAATTTTGATACACAACTTGTCTTAAACAAGAAGTAGCTTTGAACTCTCAAGTCTATCCCAGCTCAGGGAGCATGGTGTTGCTCAGCCAAGAATTTTGAGGAAGGCAAGGGAAAAGGGTATTTTTCTTTCTTGAAAGAATCATTCGCACCATGGAAACCTTCATGCCAGGGAGATTTGGATAGGGACAAACTTTAGACATAAATAAGAAGTGTCTTTTTTACAGAGTATCTTTTTGTTTACTCTTACTTCCCTTAATGTTATCCTCCTAGTAGAGACCAAAGAGAGGAAGGGTTTAAGAGAATCTTATGCCCCAGGCGGTTGGGAGTTACTGGTCTGGACTGTGTGGTCCTTGAGGATAGAAGCCTCTTTAGCTCCTCACTCTACTCTCAGTATTGAGTCCAGAGACAGGCATCCAGGAAGTACCCAACACACGTTTTGTCTCTAAAAGATGGCAGTACACACATCTAGAGAGTGTAACACTCAGGTCTGAGTACCTTTACTGTAAAGGGCCAAGTAGTAAATATTTTAGACTTCATGGCTCAGGTGGTCTCTCTCCTTCCTGTTTAGTGGCCAAGTTGCATCTGACTCTTTGCGACCCTGTGGACTGTAGCCTGCCAGGCTCTTCTGTCCCTGGGATTTCCCAGGCAAGAATACTGAAGCAGGTTGACATTTCCTCCAGCACATCTTCCAGACTCAGGGATCAAACCTGAGTCTATTGCATCTCCTGCACTGATAGGTAGATTATTTTCCACTGAGCCAATAGGGAAGTCCTCTTGTACAATATGCAAATAAATGGGTGTGGCAATAAAGCTTTATTTACATAAACCAGGTGAGAGCCAAATTTGGCCTGTGGGCTGTGATTGGAGGACTTGTAGTTCAGCAGGCACAAATGATGGTCAGTTAGACCCCGTTCAGTCTAAATGCAGGAGCCAGTTCATAGGTGGTTTAGGATAGAAAGCTTCAAGGTCAGGGGCAGGACTGAAGTCAGAGGGCTAATGCAACAGAGTCCCTTGGAACCTAAAGAGTAGCTCCCAAAGGTTTCTCTGATATTTTCTCTAAAAGTCTAGACTCATGGCTGCTAGAGTCTCCTGTCAGGGTGTGGCAAGGGTTATCAGTAGGACTCCCACCCTAGGCAAGTTTCACTGAATCTTTTCCCAAACCTTCCTCAGTTACCTGCATGGTTGACTTACCAATTAATTTTTAGATGATAAGAATTTGGAGACTTGAACAAATCCACGATATTGCCATACTCTCCATGACACTAACAAGTTATATTCAACAGTTCTCCCAGGAAAATGAGAAAAAGGAATAAGCATGAGGGTGATGGAAAAGGAATTCATTTTATAGCAATGATTATTAATATGTGCTAGAATATGAGCCATGTTAAATGTTGTTGACATTTGTGCTCACATACTTCTCAATACAACTACAAAATAATCATTTCCCTCTTTGGGGGTGAAAACAAAGATTCAGAAATGGACAGAGAAGCCTGTGTCCATGGGATTTTCCAGGCAAGAATACTGGAGTGGATTGACATTTCCTTCTCCAGGGGATCTTCCCAACCCAGGGATCTAACCCCTGTTTCCTGCATTTCAGGAGCGACCAGGGGAGACCCTCAGAAATGTTAATTCAAGTAAAACATGGCAGAGCCTTCAATGGTCGCCAGTGACCCCTGCCTCCTAGGTCTTCTTGTCTCTCCGATTGGACCTTATTAGGCTCTGGAGCTGTGCTTCCATCTGGCCACCCTGAAGTGTCACTGTCCCCTGTGAGGCCATCTTTGGCTTTCTTCTAACTCCTGTGCTCCCCCTTAGGGATCTTAAACACGTCCAAAGCCACGAGGACCGCAGGTATGCCGATGGTGACCAAACCTCAACCACAGCCCGGTTCTTGCCCCAGGCTCCAAGCTCACATTTCACTTTGTCTCCTCCATCAGCGCTGTGGCATTTCGGATGGAATATTTCCAAAGCCAGTCTCATTGTTTTCCACCCACAGCCTACCCCACCTCTAACATTCCCTCCATTAGCCAATGCTATCCCCTTCTACCCGGGAAACGGTGCTAGAAATCTGAGAGCTATCTTCAAATTTTCAATTTCCCCTCCCTCCCACATCCAATCTGAGCCCAGGCCCTGTCAATTATACTCCCGCCACTCTCAAATCTATCCTTTCCTCCCTGTTCCCCATGCAGCTGCAAAATTCTTCATCATCTTTCACCTAGGCTGTTTAAAGTTTTCTAACTCTTTGCAGAGTGAGCATTTCAGAGGGAAATTCACCCACATTTCTCCCTTGCTTGAAACCCTTCAGTGGCCTCTTCATTGTCTCAGCCAGTATTTTTCGAAGATATTTCCACGACCTTGAACTTGGGGGTCCTAGAATTCTTTATGAGTTTACCTGTTGTATACTTTTTAATAATAAGCCAAAACCTAAATACCAGCATACATATAGGTATATAGTCCAGATAAGAAACGTATATATTCCAAAGAAGCATAAATACAAGTATATATTCTTGTGACACGATGTCACAAGATGTCAGCACCTTCTTTGCAGTCAGTGCCAACAATCCTATTAGGAACGGGCGGCACCACGTTCATTGCTCTAAGAAAGAAAAAAACAGACATAGAAGAACTTAATGTCTTAAATCCAAACGGCATTCCTCATAGCATATAAATGCACAAAGACCTCCCTGTGGCTTAAAGAGGGAGACGTGGTGAGCACATCGGTCCTGGTGTGGCACAGGACAGTGTTGATGGAGTCATGACAAAGTCAAAACTCCCACACCCAAGCCGTCAAGACTACCATCCACCTCAGAGCAGTGTTTTAACCAAAAAAGAAAGCAGCGTCCCTCCAACTTTAAATCACAATCGTTCTACAACTCTGTGTATTTTTAACTTACAATTTTGTTTTGGTTATATAAGAGCTTTGTACATAAGGAGCTTTTTTACGTATGCATATGTAAGTAAGACTATGGTTAAAAATAATTGAAGTGAACAGTGGGAGTCACAAGAGCTATTTTCCTTTAAAAAGCAGCCATGTGTTACTCAGGTTTAAGAAATCCTAGTGCAATGAGCTCAAGTTCAAATGCCGCGTGTTGACAAGTTCCTCCAGGATCCAGCCACCGGTCACCTTCCCGCTGCTCAACACACCCTATTGTTCAGCCATTGCAAACAATCTGCTTTTCCTACCTTATCCTTGCTTTTGTATGCTTGGTGTTTTCAGTTTAGATTCCTCTGCCCAATCCAAATTCTATCCAGTATATCAGTGATATTTTTGTTCTTTTTCATTTGTTCCATCTTCAACCCCAGTCAGCCAGGTAAATGTAAGTATTGTTTCCAATGTCTTTCTTAAGTACAGAATATGCCTATTATGACACTTACCACATGTGCTGTAATTCTTGATTTGGATGTCTGCCGTTTTTCTGAGGTTCTAAGCAACCTGAAATTAGGAGTGTTAGTTTATTCATCTTTGCCTTGAGTGTGTGCATGCTTAGTCCCTCTTTGGGATGCCACGGACTGTAGCCTGCTAGGCTCCTCTGTCCATGGGATTCTCCAGGCAAGAATACCGGACTGGGTTGCCGTTTCCTCCTCCAGGAGATCTTCATGACCCAGGGATCGACCAGCATCTCTTGCACTTCCTGCACTGGCAGGAAGATTCTTGGCTGCTGGGTGCCTCCTGGGAAGCCCCACCTTTGCCCTACCAGCCCCTGGTTCATTTCCCAATGTATGGTAGCCACTTAATTGATCACTGTTACATAGACGGATGGAAGAATGAAAATATGAATGGATGGATGGATGGATGAGTGGCTGGGTGGGTAGGCAGTTTAGTGAACGGGTGGATGATGAAGTTGATACATGGAAGGATGCTGTCACTTCAGAGTACAGTTTATCTTAAAGGGAGAAATCACTGTCCTTCCTAATAATAGTCATATTTTCTTCAGACTTCAGATCATGCTGTACAGTATTCTTGTTGCCACAAATGGTTCCTTATGTAGAAGATGAGGTGAAATCTTCCTTGAAGGTACTCGCATTGATTGTAGATGGTGAATCTTTTTACATCCTTTAGTGTTTCAGGCATTTAGATGGGGTTATTTAAATTAAAAAAAATATGTCACAAGTCATGATATACTTGTGAGAAAAACAACCAATGGGTGGGAAAGGGGGCATGAATAAGGGTGGGCACGGAAAGGGACAAGTAGCTTTCCAGGTCAGCCTCTGTAATACCTTTCTTTAGTTTTCTGTCATTATATTTTCCACTTGTGCTTGTATCCAAGATCATTGCTGTCTTAATTGGGATAGATTGCCTCCATATAAAAATTAGCCACAGTTTGGCTCTTACATGCCACAGTAAAGACTGGCAAAAAGTATCAGAGGCTTGCCAGGAATGTTAAGCTTCATAAGATTCACCCTATGGGGCCACGGTGGTCTTTATATATGTACATACATCTACACAACTAGAAAGTTATGATATTTTAACCCGAGTGGATTGCTCAATGGACACAGGAAACTTTTGGTGGTCAATTTAAATCTTCAAGTGTGTGTTGTTAAGTTTCATAGTGCCTTCAGGTCAAAATACTATTAACCCTTTATGTTGCATTGTCTGTTATTTTTCCTTCTGATGAAACTATTAGAGGAAGAACTGGCGATATGCTTGCTGTCCCACTTCAAATAGAATTTACGAAAGCTAATGTGTAAAAAATGACATTCCGAAGGGGCAGTGTAGTTCAGCTAGAACAAGGGATCCTGGCTTCAACTGGCATTCCCTCCTCAGGCTCATAAACACACAAAGATGAGCAGGTAAGTACTGGTGGAGGCCAAATGAATGTGAATTGTTCTTTGTTTAATTTGTGCTTTAAAACTGCTCATGGGTTTTGCAACTTTTTAAATGGTTTGAGCATCTTATTTGTGTTTGTTTTCTGAGGAATTTGAGCCTGTAGGCAATAAGTTTACACTTGAGTGTGTTTCCAGCAATAAATTTGTAACAGTTCTTCTCCTTTCACATTCTACCCATAACAGCAAGGATACATATACATGACACATGATATATAAGATAGTGTCAGTTTAAATATATATATTTTATATTAGTTTGGTATTACCCTTTATTTAATATAAGCTCCTCCCTTGACATGTTATTCAGAGAACCGTAAGTATAGAAAGCAGGGTCCCTGGTGATCCAGTAGCTAGGACTTCACCTTGTAATTCCAGAGGTGTGGGTTTAATCCCTGGTCAGGGAGCTGGGATTTTTAATGCCTCTGAGGCAAAGGATCAAGTTATAAAAGCAGAAGCAATGTTGTAACAAATTCAATGAAGACTTTAAAAAATATTCCACATGAAAATAATAATAATAATAATAGTTTTTAAGTATAGAAAACAAATAAAAATGGGAAAGAATAAGTATTGCAGCTAAACAGTAAAATTTCTCTAAGCACAAAAATGATGTAATGAGGAATATGAATGTTACTAACTTGTGATATTGTAAACAATATGAGATTGTTCTAAAGGGGAAATTATATATAAATACAAAGTTTCCTTCTTTCTCCCTTTTACCCAGTGGTAGACACTGCTTCCTTGAGGAAATAAACAATGACTGAGTTTTAGGAGCAATACAATGGATTCAGGAATAATCCTGGTTAATTCCTTTGGGTTTTCTGATAAATGGTGAAACTGACCTCGTAGACCTTACCTGTACATTTATTCTGAACAGTAACTGAATTAATTCACTGACAGGAATTTTTCAGGGCAAGAAGTCTATATAAACATTGGCTGAAATAAGTTGAAGGAGAGGGCAATCTAGTGTCATACGGAAGGAAATCGTGCTGCTACTCTTTGTTTGCCAAGTGAAAATAGAATGGAAGTGGCACAAATATGTCTATTACGGCAATTTGTGAAGGTCACACAATTAGTAACTTACTGAACTTAGATTTGAACCCAGATATGCTTGATTCTCTTATTCAAGCAATTTCCACTGTATTGTACTGTGAATTCCACTCTCATTAACCCGCAACACATGTGTATAACTCTTGTCTAAAATTGCTCGTCATGAAGAATTCTGGGTACTTTAATTTGTGGGAGGGCTGACAAGGAACCATGTCAGAATCCTGTTTCTCTTTGCCTGGATCCCAACTAAGAATTCTTGAGCCAGTTTATTTTCCTGGGTCATCCCTTAGCTATTCTCTTAGGAAAAAAAAAATATGAATATTTTAATAAAAAGTTTAATGATTGGAAAATGATCAGAAAGTCTGTGATGTCCAATATAACATTTGAAGGCAGAGCATCATGATATCATGTGTCCTACAGATCATATACCAGTGATTAGGAAAAAAACAAGAGGCAGGGAATCCACCAATTCCTAAGCTGACTTTGCCTCTGAATCCACCATGGCCAAGCTCTTCTTGACAATGTCCTCAGACTCACTATCTTTTTATACTGTTTCCAGAGCTGTCCCTCCTTCGTCATTTACCAGCTGTTCTGTTCTTAGCTTCTCTACATCTTTTCCCTTGAGAAACCTCTGGTCTTTCAAGCTTATCCATTTCCTCCCAGATATATTCCAACCGTTAGAAACTGTTTTCCCTTTCCATAAAACTGGAGGAAAAACTGAGTCACCACCCTTCTTAGATTTGTTGGTTGAGCTTCTTTTCTGATTTAGGTACAATCAACAGCCCTGGATTAAGTTGCTGTTAAGCAGAGTTTATAAGGGCTTTCCTGGTGGCTCAGTGGTGAAAATCTACCTGCTAATTCAGGGGACATGGGTTTGATCCCTGGTTCAGGAAGATGCCCTGGAGAAGGAAATGGCAACCCACTCCAGTATTCCTGCCTGGGAAATCTCATGGACCAGGGAAACTGGCAAGCTGCAGTCCATGGGGTTGCAAAGAGTTGGACATGACAGGGATTGAGTGCGAACATGAGACTTTATAAACACAAATGCCTTATTTGGGAAACGAAGGTAGAAAAAGCTTGCCACATCTTTTCACATGGATATGACTTTCCTGTCAAAAAAAAAAAAAAAACTGGGTATTTTTCAAATCAAGGAAAGGCCATGTGGAAACAGAGGTCCTAACGGTCTTCAGGGATTATTTGTGCACAGGATTTTTCTTTAGGGTGGACGTTCTGTATGTGTATCCTAAAGGCAACTTAAACTTAATTTATTTAATTAGTTACAATAATGAGTTTTGAAATAATAAATCCAGTAGTAGTTTGCTTCCTTAGTAAAAAAAAACCTGTTTGAACATGGATTTGCTGTCTTATTCATAATTAAAATAATTAAAATAATTAAAAAGTTCCTGGGATAGAGGAGGTAGGTGCAAAAATAAAATATGAATTAAATGAAACTTTGGCTCATACATGGCTAATACGTCTTTTGTTGTTCAGTCACTAAGTGGTGTCCAATTCTGTGATGCCATGGGCTGCAGCATGCCAGGCTTCCCTGTCCTTCACCATCTCCTGGAGCTAGCTCAAACTCATGTCCATTGAGTCAGTGATGCCATCCAACCATCTCTTACTCTGTGGTCACCTTCTCTTGCCTTCAAACTTTCCCAGCATCAGGGTCTTTTCCAATGTGTTGGCTCTTCACATCAGGTGGCCAAAGTATTGGAGCTCATCTAAATGATATTTTAACTGTGAAGGAGGAAAAGATTTCTACAGGTTTCAAATGAAAAGGTAGAAAATCGGTGTTGATGCTTTGGTGGGCAGATAGAGCCCTTTTTTTCTTATGCCACTTTATCTTTCACTGTCCCTTCTTCTTTCTTAAGTCATTTAAACTGAAATTTCTACCACTGACACAGAGTAATCTAATGCGTAAATCAGGGGCCCCTAGCCTTGGGGATCTAATGCCTGATGATCTCAGGTGCAACTGATGTAATAATAATAGAAATAAATTGTACAATAAATTTAATGCACTTGAATCATCCTTAAACCACCCCCACCTCCCAGTCTGTTGAAAAATTGTCTTCCATTAAACTGGACCCTGGTGCCAAATATCTTAGGGACCACTGGTGTAAATGAAGAAAAGTGTCTATAATTTGAAAAAGGAGAACAAGACCTATTTGATGCCAGGTTCCAACTACTCCCTACTGAACCATTTTTGTGTTAGGCTCCATTCCTTGCTGTTGTTCAGTCGCTCAGTCATGTCCAACTCTGCGACCCCATGTACCATAGCACACCAGACTTCCCTGTCCTAAACCGTCTCCCAGAGCTTGCTCAAACTCATGTCCATTGAGTTGGTGATGCCATCCAACCATGTCATCTTCTGTCATCCCCTCCTCCTCCCTCCCTCAATCTTTCCCAGCATCAGGGCCTTTTCTAATGAGTTGGCCCTTCGCATCAAATGGCCAAAGCATTGGAGCTTCAGCATCAGTCCTTCCAATGAATATTCAGGACTGATTTCCTTTAAGATTGACTGGTTGGATCTCCTTGCAGTCCAAGGAACTCTCAAGAGTCTTCTCCAACACCACAGTTCAAAGCATCAGTTTTTCAGTACTCAGTCTTCTTTATGGTATAACTCATTCATCTACAAATGACTACTAGAAAAAACACAGCTTTGACTATACAGACCTTTGTTGGCAAAGTAATATCTCTGCTTTTAAATATGCTGTCTAGGTTGGTTATAGCTTTTCTTCCAAGGAGCAAGAGTCTTTTAATTTCATGGCTGCAGTCGCCATCTGCACTGACTTTGGAGCCCAAGAAAATAAAGTCTGTCACTGTTTCCATTGTCTCCCCATCTATTTGCCACGAAGTGATGGGACCCAATAGAGATTTTTTTATTAATCAGAAATGCTTCCAGGAGGTGAAAGAAATGTTGGGCTCTAAAAAAGGAGGCAGTGCTCTGACTTCCTCTGATGGTTAACACATCAGAGAGTGCTCACCCACCAACCCAAAGCTGGGAAGCTAAAAAGTAGATGAGTGTTAGTTTCCACAAGGTTCTTGAGGAAGACAATGGGAGGGACTGAATAAACAAGCATCAAGGTAAGCCTAACTGCTCTTGTCTGAGGCTACAGTTATCAGCTCAGGTAATGGGTAAAGCCAGAAGGTTAGAAGGATGACAGAAAAAGGCAGAGACAGACGACAGAGAGCAGAGACAAGGGAGACTCCGGCCCTGCTGACAAGGGTTTGTAAGTGCAGCCACCCTGCCTGAGATGTATATTCAGAAACCAAAAGTTAAGTTACTATGTCTAGTTTTTAGTGATGTCTTCTGAAAGGGAACAGGATCAGTTATGAAAAAAGTCCAGGGACAAGTTCACAGTCTCTCAAATTTCACAGTGTATGTATTAAACCTTGGTAGAGATTTGTTCAATCCTTAAAACTAGAAGTCTGGCCTTCCCTGGTGGCTCAGTGGTGAAGAAGTCACCTACCCAAACAGGAGACACAGGGTGGTTCCCTGATCCGGGAAGATCCCACACGGCATGCAGCCGCTAAGCGCAAGAGCCACCACTATTGAGCCTGTGCTCTGGAGCCCAGAAGCTGAAATTCCTGACGTTCAAGAGCCTGAGGGCCCTCACTCTGCAACAGAGAAGCCCCCACAATGTAACCGAGCACCGCAACGAGAGAGTAGCCCCCCTGGCTGCAGTTAGAGAAACGCCTGAGCAGCAGCCAAGACCGAGCACAGAAAAAAGTAAATAAATACTAAAAGCCAGAAGACCACTATGAAGAGGTTTTCAATACACCTAGCAGCAAGCCTGCCCCTTCCCTAGAACAGAACTTTGTTCTTCAGCCCAGAGCAAATAGCTGAGCTGAATTACGTTTCGGGACTTTATAAGGTGTTGACACAACGTCGACTTTCACGTCGTAAATGTGCCACCCTAATAATCCCCCTTTAATTACTGTTTATTATAAATGAATGCTCTCAGCATTCCAGTGTGGCACTTTTCATTTTTCTGTCAGTGACGTTTCCTCTGGGGGAACTATCGCCCCCAGCTACCAATGATCTGATCCCAGACATGCACGGATCCGGAGACCTTGGGGAATGGCACCTGGGATGCTGGAGGCAACATCCTTGTGGATACTCAAAAAATATAAAAACTAAACAGGCCCGTAAAAATGATAGAAGAAAGCACTGTGCCTTCAAAGCAACTGTCCTCTAAAGACTGGATTGCCTATTCACAAGTTAGCATCAGTTCCATCCTGGTCAAATTTCTCCTCTGTGGAAGACTGACAGCTATTGAGAATTAATAGGAATAATAACTTCCTCTATCCAGTGGCTCACACGTAATGCACACTAGATTGAGAACCCAGAAATGTAAGAAAAAGATAGGAAACAATCTGTGTGTGCCTTCTGAGTGGCAAAAGAGCCTAGAGGTCAAGCCAAAACTGAACTAATTTTTACAACTGTTCTGTAAAAGAAGAGCTGGCCTTAAATGGAATCTCAAAGGCTGGATGTTATGCTAACACAATATACAAGAATTAGAAAAAAAAATCAGGTCAATTAATAATGTTTTCCCTGCAAGGAACACACAGATCAAATTCTGTGAAATAAATATTTGTGATAAGCAAAGCTCATGGTAAGAGAATGGGGCTATTCATTATCACCAGAGAAGGACGTTACCGCCAACAGATGAAGCTGAGATTTTTAAAACTTCGGGTAATTAATTTCAATCAGAGCTGGATTCAAGGTCAGTTGTGTAATACCAGCCATTATTTTCCCTTTGCTACCTTTGGCAGGCATTCTCCATGGCTCATCCATAAATAGTTAAGACCAGAGGATCTGCTATATCAGCTTAACTACTGTAGGGAAATGCAAGATTTTATTTCATTTGTAACTTCTGAGAGAAAGGGAAACAACCTTCTCTGTGTATTAAGAGATGAGGCTTGCTTCCTGCATAAACAATACAAACGTTTCTTTTTAAGTGCTCAGCATGTTCATTTCCATCTGGACCTTTCTAAACTGTTTGAGTAAATTGAGAAAAATTATAAAAGCAAAAGCCTTATGCACATAATGCCAGCATGAAATCATTTAAATCTGAGGTAACCTCCAACTGACAATAGTGAGTCATCAGGATAATGTAATATTTTGTAAGACACATGATGAAATAACAACTTGAAATTTAGCAACATGAATCACACGTCCAAAGCATGAGATGGGTGTCCAAAGGAACTCCTGAGATTTCTTCATTTAGGACTGGTTTGGGAAAGACACAATCTCCAGAGTGCCCATAAAATGAAAAGTAGACTTCACAGAGCTAAGGTTATTTGATGAGCAGGTCAAAATGTTCAGTTGGTAATATTTTAATTTCTTCAGTGGAAATGATTTTGATTTGTCTTCCTTCTTATAAATGTTTCATTTAATTTACAAACAGATGCACCTTTGAAATATGTATATGAAAGTGAAGAGACTGTTACAATCAAAAACACTACATCTTGATTCAATAAGTGTTCATGAGCATATATGCAAAACTCAACTAATATCACTGTGCAGGAGAAAGAACAACAAATTAGATATTAAAGATTTTAAGGTAGCACCTAATCCAGATTTTTTAAAACTGTGCAATTTACTCAATTCTAAGCTGAGGAGTCTGCTATGGTAAAATGGAAAGAACTGTGGGTTTGAATCACAATTTGAGGTAGAACTGTAAAATCATAAGGGATTATATATGCTAATGGAGAAGGAAATGGCAACCCACTCCAGTATTCTTGCCTGGAGAATTCCATAGACAGAGGAACCTGGTGGGCTACAGTCCACGGGGTCGCAAAGAGTCGGACACGACTGAGCGACTAACAACAATAATATGTGCTATAGTTAGTTGAAAATCACAGTACAAATTTAGGGAAACAAAGGACAGAGGAAAGAAAAGCAAGGATATGAAGAAAACATGAGGGATTAGATAGTCACACTTACATGACCTTGTATGTTTTAAAAGAACAACCATGCTTGGAGAGAGTCACCATTGATCCTGGTTCATTCCACCAATACTGCCAGGGAGGGTGCACAGATGCACCTACTCACATAACTTGAGTAGGTTTCCTTTCCCGCATCTTATGAGCAGCCCCAAGACCCAAACCAGTTACCTGGGGTCCACAGTGAAGTTAAAGTACCTTTATATCCATTGCCATCAAACTCATTCATCCTTCCCTACCCCTGCCTTCATCTACTAGCTATGATACTATATTAATATGCACTTTCATATTAAATTAAGAGCATTCGTCATAGTGACAAAATGGAGGTTAACCACTAAATGTCAATAGTTAAGAAGAGCAAAGAAAAAGCCCTCACGAAATGATGGTCCTTAATTGTTGTTGGTCAGATACTGTGATCCCTTTAAAGAGTATGTTATTAGCCCTTACTACTAGTTGCCAGCTACAGGAAATAAAGTTCCACCACTGCCTCTGCTGAATATTCAAAGATCTCCTCTTTCTACCTAAGTATTTGGAAGTCCCTCCCATCCTGCTGAATAAAGGCAGTTCTCAGAAGGACATTATTCTGAACTCGAGTGTAGGAAATGCCATAATTTCAAGACTAGATGTGTGTGTAAAAGAAAGCCTACACTGTCAATATATTCAGAACGTTGGTATGATTGTCTCTCTGTCACCTTCCTTACTTTTGGTTGTAAAGTTCTTGGTTGACAATGATTCCTTTTTTCAAAACAGTGTTATTGAGATATAACTAAGATAGAAAAAAAACTACAAATATTTAACTTGTACAACTTCTGATTTAGTGAGTATGGATATCCACATATACCCCTGAAATCATCATTACAATCAAGGTAATCAAATATCTATCATTTCAGGTGGCACTGGTAGTAAATAATCCACCTGCCAATGCAGGAGACTCAAGAAATGTGTGTTTGATTCCTGGGGAGGGAAGATCCCCTGGAGAAGGAAATGGCAACCCACTCCAGCCTTTCTGCCAGGGAAAACTCTATGGACAGAGAAGCCTAGCAATCTACAGTCCATGGGACTGCAAAGAGTTGGACATGACTGAGTGACTGAGCACACATCTCTTCTAAGAGTTGGTCCCTGCCCTGCCCCTTTGTTTTTTTGGTGTTTTGTTTGCTTATTTGTTTTAAAGGCATTAAACACAAGATTTCAGTTCAGTAGCTCAATCATGTCCGACTCTTTGTGACTCCATGGAGTCAGCACACCAGGCCTCCCTGTCCATCACCAACTCCTGGAGTTCACCCAAACTCATGTCCATTGAGTCAATGATGCCATCCAGCCATCTCATCCCCTGTTATCCCCTCCTCCTCCTGCCCTCAATCTTTCCCAGCATCAGGGTCTTTTCAAATGAGTCAGCTCTTCACATCAAATGGCCAAAGTATTGAAGTTTCAGCTTCAACTTCAGTCCTTCCAATGAACACCCAGGACTGATCTCCTTCAGAATGGACTGGTTGGATCTCCTTGCAGTCCAAGGGACTCTCAAGAATCTTCTCCAACACTACAGTTCAAAAGCATCAATTCTTCGGTGCCCAGCTTTCTTCACAGTCCAACTCTCACATCCACACAGGACCACTGGAAAAACCAGAGCCTTGACTAGATGGACCTTTGTTGGCAAAGTAATGTCTCTGCTTTTTAATGTGCTGTCTAGGTTGGTCATAACTTTCCTTCCAATGAGCAAGCATCTTTTAATTTCATGGCTGCAATCACCATCTGCAAACACAAGACTTACCTCCAACGTAACTTGTAAATGCACAGTACAGTAATGTTAGCCATAAGGCACGATGCCATCCAGCTGATTTCTAGGACTTCATCTTGCATGACTAAAACTTTACCCTCATTGAACAAAAACTCCCAGTGTTTCCCTCCTATCAATCCCTGGCTGCCATCTTTCTACTCTCTGCTTCTGTGAGTTTGACTGTTTTAGATACCTCGTAAAAGTGGGATCTTGTAACATGTGTCCTTCTGTGACTGGCTTATTTCACTAGGCATCGTGTCTTTCAGGTTCATCCACGTTGTCATATACAACAGACTTCCTTCTTTTGAAAGTTGGGTTATAGTTGTGTGTGTGTGTGACATGTTCTTTACCCACTCATCCATCCCTGAACATTTAGGCTATTTCCACATCTCGACTATTATGAATAACGCTGCAATGAACATGGGAACATGCATACCTCTTCAATATCCTGACTTCAACTTTTTTCAATGTATTACTAGACGTGGAATATATACCCAGATACGAGTAGTTCTTTTTTTTAGCTTTTTGAGACCCTTTCTTACTGTTTTCTATAGCAGATAAACAAATTTGCACTCCTGATCAGCAGTGTACAATGATTCCAATCTCTCCACAACCTAAGCAGCATATATTATCTGTTTGTTTGTTTCTTGATAATAGCCATCCTAATGGGTGTGGGGTGATACTTCACTGTAGGTCAGATTTTCATTTCCCTAGTGATTAGTGACGTTGAGCATCTTTTCATATGGATGTTAACCATTTGTCTGTTTTCTTAGAGAAATGTCCTTTCAAATCCCTTGTCTTTTTTAAATCAGGTAACTTTTTTTTCACTGTTGAGTTGTAAAAATTCTTTTTTTATTTTGGATATCAACCCTCTAACAGATATATATTGTTTGCAAATATTTTCTCCCATTTCATAGGTTGTCTTATCATTCTGTTGATAGTTTCCTTTATTATGCAAAAGCATTTTAGTTTAACAAAGTCCCACTTGTCTATTTTTGTTGTTGTTGCCTGAATTTTTGGTGTCATGTCCAAGAAATCATTGCCAAGACCAAAGGCTTCAAGCTCCTCGCTCCAATATTTCTTTTTTTCTTTTTAACTTTACAATATTGTATTGGTTTTGCCGTATATCAACATGAATCCGCCACAGGTATACACGTGTTCCCCATCCTGAACCCTCCTCCCTCCTCCCTCCCTGTACCATCCCTCTGGGCCATCCCAGTGCACCAGCCCCAAGCATCCAGTATCGTGCATCGAACCTGGACTGGTGACTCATTTCATATATGATATTATAGACATTTCTCCAAAGAAGACATACAGATGGCTAACAAACACATGAAAAGATGCTCAACATCACTCATTATCAGAGAAATGCAAATCAAAACCACTATGAGGTACCATTTCACGCCAGTCAGAATGGCTGCGATCCAAAAGTCTACAAGCAATAAATGCTGGAGAGGGTGTGGAGAAAAGGGAACCCTCTTACACTGTTGGTGGGAATGCAAACTAGTACAGCCACTATGGAGAACAGTGTGGAGATTCCTTAAAAAACTGGAAATAGAACTGCCTTATGACCCAGCAATCCCACTGCTGGGCATACACACTGAGGAAACCAGAACTGAAAGAGACACATGTATCCCAATGTTCATCGCAGCACTGTTTATAATAGCCAGGACATGGAAGCAACCTAGATGTCCATCAGCAGATGAATGGATAAGAAAGCTGTGGTACATATATACAATGGAGTATTACTCAGCCATTAAAAAGAATACATTTGAATCAGTTCTAATGAGGTGGATGAAACTGGAGCCTATTATACAGAGTGAAGTAAGCCAGAAAGAAAAACACCAATACAGTATACTAACGCATATATATGGAATTTAGAAAGATGGTAACAATAACCCTGTATACGAGACAGCAAAAGAGATACTGATGTATAGAACAGTCTTTTGACTCTGTGAGAGAGGGAAAGGGTGGGATGAATTGGGAGAATGGCATTGAAACATGTATAATATCCAATATTTCTTTTAAGAATCTTAAAGTTTCACATCTTATGCTTGCCCTTACTCCATTTTGAGTTGATTTTTTTGTATACTATGAATAAGGTTAAAATAAATTCTAATTGCACATTCTGATTCTGTTTTAATTTCCTAAAACAATAATAAAAAATAATACTCAAATTATCCTGAAGAGAAGAAATACATAGAGCACTAAGATATATTTACACAAAAGTCTACAAATTCACTTATATTTTTATGTCAATTTTTGTTTTGATCTACTCTGAGCATTTGGAGTTGCTTAAGCATAAAGGAATCTTGTGATATATGTGTGGCTTAAGGACTCTTTGACTCACAGTTTCAAATATGACATGCCATGCTTACCTAAAATATGAAAGTATTAGTTCAACAAAGATGTGTTTAAAATACATTTCAGCAACTAGAAAAGGAAAACAAGAGACCAAACAGCTAAAACTATAATAATCAAAGGGAAGCCTTTGACTTAGTTTAGTATTTCTCAAAGACAGAAAAAAAAAATTTCTTTTTGAGTTTTGAGACTATTATGCCTAAATTGAACTGCATGATTTAAGTTTGCTTTAGTTCATTCCTTAAGTAGAACTTAGAAATAAATTAGCAAGTGAGTTGGTAAAAGAAACAGAACGTAGAGATGGAAGGCGAAGACAATTTGCCCTCCTGAGGCTTGGTGCCTGAAGGGCTGTCTTCTGTTTCAGAAAGCGTAATACACTTTCACAGTGTAGTCAATCTATCACACCCCCAAGAGGGTCCACGCTACACCGGTCCCTCCAAGGGGCCCCAGAGGTAGCAGATTTATAATAAAAATAATTCTGCCTTTTCACAGGCTCCAGTCTTAAGATCTGGTGGAGCAGATTATTTTTTTTCACAAAGGATTTGTTACTGCACGCAGTTGTTTCAGAGCATGTTTCGTCTTTGAAATCACAGCTTTTGCTATGTTTCATTTTTATTTTTCTTTTCTGTGTTCTCTGCGCCATTAGCAACCTGCTCTCCAAGATGTCACGGAAAAGAGGCTCGCTTCGACCTTGGTTTGTCTCAGAGACTTTAGAGCATGTGGATTTAGACTCGCTCAGTACCTGCTGATGCTGGCTCGTGGTTTGGAGTGACTAAGAGAGTGAGCCTGAATGCTGATGTATTGGATAGAATCCTTCCATTTGGCTTTACTCTAGCACGTGCTAAGTCTGTGCACCTCAGACAAGTTTCTTAATGCTTTCATGTCTCAGATGTCTTATCTCAAAAATAGGCATCAGATTTTACCTAAATCTACATGGTTACCTTGGGCTTCCCACGCGGCACTAGTGATAAAGAATGTGACTGCCAATGCAGAAGATGTAAGGGATGCGGGTTTGATCCCTGGGTCAGGAAGACCCCCTGGAGAAGGAATCTTGCCTGGAGAATTCTTGCCTGGAGAATCCCATGGACAGAGGAACCTGACAGCCTACAGCACGTGGGGTCTCAAAGAGCTGGACACGGCTGAGCAACTAAGCACACAGAGGGTTATCAGATTCTCCACCAGAAATTTTTAGGGTTTAGAAACAACGTGAACCCTATGTTGTTAGTCCCCGAATTTGCTTCCTTCCAATATGTAGGCTCAGAAAGTCCTAACCACCTTTGTAGACAAATCTCCTTTGTCTACACGGCATGAAAGTGAAAGTCACTCAGTCGTGTCCGACTCCTTGAGACCCCATGAACCATATAGTCCATGGGATTCTCCAGGCCAGAATACTGGAGTGGGTAGCCTTTCCCTTCTCCAGCGGATCTTCCCAACCCAGGGATCGAACCCAGGTCTCCCTCATTGCAGGTGGATTCTTTACCAGCTGAGCCACAAGGGAAGCCCCTACACGACATGGATACCCTCTATTTCAGTGACTTAACCCTGGAGGGAGGGAATTGTTGCTGCTGGGTTTTTTGGGTTTTGTTGTTGGCCATGCCACTATGCAGCATATAAGATGTTATTTCCCCAACCAGGGATCAAACCCATGTCCCCTGCAGTGGAAGTGTGGGGTCTCAACCACTGGATGGCAGGGAAGTCTCATTGGTGGTTTTTAATGGCATGAAAATAGGTTCCAGGGGATTAATTCATCCTGAAATTTCATCAATTTCATGGAGTAAGCAATACTCTCCCATTTCCACATCCCCCCACCTGCATCTATTCACATTTGGAAACAACTTATTGTCTAAAGCTGCTTCAAACACACGTGCATACTTTGCCCTATACTTGGGAGGTACTGGGCTTCCCTGGTGGCTCAGAGGTTAAAGTATCTGCTTGCAGTGTGGGAGACCTGGGCTCGATCCCTGGGTTGGGAAGATCCCCTGGAGAAGGAAATGGCAACCCACTCCAGTATTCTTGCCTGGAGAATCCCATGGATGGAGGAGCCTGGTGGGCTACAGTCCACAGGGTTGCAAAGAGTCGGACACGACTGAGAGACTTCACTTCACTTGGGAGTTATAGAACTGGATGATATCAAAGATGTCAAAATAAAGCTGTAAACATATGGAACCAACATCAGTGGTTAGAGTGGTGCAGGTGAGGTGTATTTGATGTAGATAAGCCAAACCTGGGAAGAGTTCTGGGACTTGGTGAGGAGAGCAAATTTAAAGGCCCCCAGAGGAGACTAAGCTTGATGATAAGATGAAGGCCACCCCAGCATCACCACACAAGGAGAGAGGTGGAAAGAGACAAGAAGAGGTGGTTGTATTAGTTTCCTATGGCTGCTATGGTGGCTCAAAACAAGAGAAATTCATTGTCTCATAAACCAGGAGGCCAGAAGTTGAAATTAAGGTGTCTACAGAGTTGTTCTCTTCAAGAGGTTCTAAGGAAAAATCTGTCCCATGTGTTTCTCTCAGCTACTGGTGGTGGCTGGTGGGCCTCGATGTTCCTGGGCTTAGACCTGCGACCTTCTAATCTCAGTCTCCACCTTCATCCCTATGTCTCCTCTCTGCCTTGGAGTCTCTTTTCTTCTTGGGAGGACATCAGTCATATCAGATTCAGAGTCATGCTTATCCAGTATGACCTCATCCTTATATAACTGATTACATCTGCAGAGACCCTGTTTCCAAACTAGCTCACCTTCTTAGGCTCCAAGGGACATCATTCAACCGAGCACAGAGGGCCACCGATTGTCAGATCATACAGGGGCTGGTGACTCTTTGCATGGAACTTGGGTTTTTGTGTTGTTCTGTTTTTCTAAATGCAACCTTAAATCTCCAGAAGATTTTTAGCAGAGGAGAGAAGTAATCTAATATATACATTGGTAAGACCATTCTGGGACTTTCCTGGTGGCTTAGATGGTAAAGAATCTGCCTGCCAATGCAGGAGACCCGGGTTCAAACCCTGGATTGGGAAGATCCCCTGGGGTAGGAATTGCAACCCATTCTGGTATTCTTGCCTGGAGAATGCCATGAAAAGAGAAGCCTGGTGGGCTATAGCCCAGGGGTTCTCAAAGAGTCAGACCCAACTGAGCGACTAACACTTTCACTTTCAGGATCATTCTGACCAGTATGTAAAGAAAGAGTTCTCAGTAGAAGAGAAAAGACATACGAAAAGCCAGTGCACTGACTCCTGCAGTCATCAAGGAGAGAGATGACAGAGGCTTGAAGCGAACGTGTTGGCATTTACAGCCGAGGGGTGTGGACCTTGGGGGAAGGATCTGAAGGATGTAAGTAACACGTGTTGCTGATGGGGCTGATGTGGGAGTGAGGGAAAGGGAGGGACCTGAGATTTCTGCTTTGAGTAACTGGGTGGAGAATGGCACCATTCACAGGAAAGGGAAGGCTGCCAGCTGGGTGGGCTGGACTGGAGTGGTGAGTTCCACTGCGGATGCCTTGTAGGCATGCTGCATGTTAGAATTCCCGGTGGAGATAACATAAGGCAGTTGGAGCCTGGAGAGAGGTCAGAACATGAAAGATAAATTAGACAGTTATCAGCAAGTGAAGGGTAATTAAAGCCACGCCGGATGAGGTCATCTGGAGTTTGAGGGGAAAGCGAGAGGAGAGACTGTTATGCGTCCCAGGATACACTCGGGCTTGGAGGCTGGAGACAAAGAGGAAGACCCAGCAAGAGAAACTGGGTGACAGGAGCTCTGGAGGAAGGAAAAAGTCCAGGAAGGCAAGGGGTCGGGGATCATAACTGTTCCTGCTGTGCATATGGTGATGTGGAAGTCACACGTGGCAGGTTCCATTCATTGTTCAAAACACTGCTTTTTCTACCAGTTGCTACTCTGGTGGGACTCTCCCCATGGGACGAATGATCATCATTCAGCACTGACTTAAGGCTTGGCTATGTGACTAGCTGCGGCCAATGAACTGTGAGCAGAAGTGGCGAGTTATTCACCAAACAGAAACTTTCAAATCCATTGCATGCTCTGCATTGCACTTTGCCTTCAGGGTCAAGATCCCAGCTGGGACTCACTGCTTCAGCACAAACCCAGCGGAAGAAGATGTGAAGAGCAGGTCTCTACCCAATATTTCGTGTGGGGGAAAAATAAACCTTGTTTCTGGGAGCTATGGAGACTCGGGACTAACCATTAACCACAGCATAAACCAGAGAAAGCCGAGAAAACCATCACATCCTATGTAGGGAAGTTGTAAAATGAGATGCTCTTAATGGCTCTGGAGCCCACGGGCTTGTGGGAGGAATAGCAACCTTTACATCAAACTTATCTAAGGTCGGAGCCTAAGTCTGCCACATACTAAGTTCTGAACATCCACCAATGAACCAATGTCTCTGAGACTCAATTTCCCATCTGTCTTACAGGACTGTTGTGGGATTAAATGTGACCATATTGGCAAAGCATATGGTACATTCCCACCTCTCTCTCCACAAAACATCCTCAAGGTATATATAGATATAAATTTTATATAAATGTTATATATGAATATTATATAGAAATGTAATAAATATAAACATTATATATGAATATTATATATTTTATATATTATATACGATTATATATGTTAATTATATATATGAATATTCATTGGAAAGACTGATATTGAAGCTGAAACTCCATACTTTGGCCACCTGACACAAAGAACTGACTCATTTGAAAAGACCCTGATGCTGGGAAAGACTGAGGGCCGGAGGAGAAGGGGATGACAGAGGATGAGATGGTTGGATGGCATCACCGACTCAATGGACATGAGTTTGAGTAAGCTCCAGGAGTTGGTGACAGACAGGGAGGCCTGGGGTGCTAAGTCCATGCGGTTGCAAAGAGTCGGACTCAACTGAGCGACCGAACTGAACTGATAAATATATATTTATATCTTCTCTCTTTCATTATCTGTTAGCTCAGATTTAGCATTCAAGGCACTGCTAGGTTGCTCATACTATCACCAAGTCATGAGAAAGGGGAGGATATAAGCATAGAATCCACAGAGTCCAGGGCTGGGGCCTGTCCCTGCTCTTGGACTGACCCCAAGAGGACAGCAGGGTGTCCAAGAAATGGAGGTCACACCACTGTCAGTACAGCCTCGTTCACACAAACGGTGGCCCTGGGGGTGCATTCATAAAATCACTCAGGTCTTCTTCAATAATGGAGGTAACCAAGGGGGTTTCACAGGGATAACAGAGCAGATGGTAGGACCTTTAGTGTTGGACTAAGTTTGGGCAAAAGGAAGGCTAGAACTCTTAGTGATTAATGTGATAGAAAACAAGCTTAAGGCTAAAGACTCAGAAGTTCATATTTACTTAATAGAGAATTCACATCTCACCTAAACTGCATTATCCTTTTGAAATAGGTATAGTCATACCCATTTTACAGGTGAAGAACTTGACGCTGAGAGACTAGATAACAGAGCTGGAAATAGCACCCAACTTTATACGCCCCCAGAGTCCATATTCTTTCCATTATGCACACTGCTTCTCTAAAAGAAAATTAAAGTTAGGAAGTCAGAGGTCTAAAAGTATGACCTTAGCCTACAAAACAACTGAAAAGGGGAGGGGAAATCTTGACAACATACGATCACCCAAAAACTTGTACAAAAAATATGACCCTAGAGCATTATTCTTTTTTTAAGATTTTTTTGGGGGATGTAGACCATGTTTAAAGTCTTTATTGAACATGTTACAATATGGCTTCTGTTTTATGTTTTGTTTTTTTGCCCAGAGGCATGTGGGATCTTAGCCCCATGACTAGGGATCAAACCTGCACCCCCTGCATCGGTAGAAGTCTTAAACACTGGACCTTCAGGGAATCCTAATAGCCAAAAAGGGGGAAATAACCCCGGTATCCATCAGTGGGTGAATGCGTAAACGAGCTGTGGTCCTTGCATACAATGGACTATTATTGAGCCTCATGGAAGGAAGCCCATGGATGAACTTTGAAAACATTGTGCTCAGGAAATGAAAGAAGTCAGACATAAAGGCCACATACGGTATCAGTTCATTTATGTGTAATGCCCAAGGTAGGTCAGTCCATAGAGGCTTAAGTAATCTAGATGACTACTTGCAGAAGAAAGAGATAAAAGGGAATGGGGTGATGCCTGATGGGTGTGGGGTTTATTTGTGGGGTGATTAAAATATTCTGAAACTGGCAATAATGGTTCAACCTTGTGAACGTACTAAAAACTATGAGACTGTGCATTTCAAAACTATGAATTTAATATCATCTCAATGAAAAGAAAAGAGAAGAAGAAAGGTATAATTTGGGAGTGTCTTCTTAGTAGCACGTGGCATGAAGGCTTGTAAGCCGCTGACTCAATTCCAATTGGACAGTTCTATTTTTGGTTTTTTAAGGAGCCCCCATACTGTTCTCCATAGTGGCTGTACTGACTTACATTCCCACCAACAGGGCAGGGGGGTTCCCTGTTGTCCACACTTGCTCCAGAATTTATCATCTAAAGACTTTTTGAAGATAGCCATTCTGACTGGTGCAAGATGATACCTCGTGGTAGCTTTGGTTTGCATTTCTCTAACAGTGAATGATGTTGAGACCTTTCCATGTGCGTGTTGGCCATCTGTATGTCTCCTTTGGAGAAATGTCTGTTCAGGTCTTCTGCCCATTTTTTGAATGAGTTGTCTGTTTTTTGATATGGAGCTGCATGAGCTGTTTGTATGTTTTGGAATTAATTCCTCATTGGTTGCTTTGTTTGCAAATAATTTCTTCTATTCTGAGGGTTGTCTTTTCGTCTTGTTTATGGTTTTCTTTGCTGTGCAAATGCTTTTAAGCTTCATTAGATGCCATTTGTTTATTCTTGTTTTTATTTTCATGACTCTAAGAGGTAGGTCAAGAGAGATCTTGCTGCGATTTACGTCAAAGAGTGTCTTGCCTATGTTTTCCTCTAAGAGTTTTATAATGCCCAGCCTTACATTTAGGTCCTTAATCCATTTGAAGTTTATTTTTATATATGGTGTTTAGGGAGTGTTCTAATTTCATTCTCTTACACAAGTATGGCGATTCACTTTGTGGACTGCACAAAATAGCACAATGTAGTAAAGCAAATATACTCCAATAAAAATGTAAGAGAAAATTCCCAACTGGATTGCTTATATGGAGTCTAAACCCCCCAGTCTTAGTGGGGGTTTGGAAGGGAGGCTCGCATCTCAGCAGCCCCTTGATCCTGGGTGAGTGAGACAGGGAGCAGAGCCCAGAGCCCGTGGCTGGCAGGGCAGCAACAGAAGCAGTGGCCCCCGGCCAGAGACCAAGTGGCCCAAATATGAAGATGCACCATGTATGGACTCCCCCAGGCTGTGCAGGTCATCTCCAGAGAGGACTCCAGTGCCCTAGGCGCAGGGGGAATGCCCATCAACTTTCAACTCATTGGAATTACCTCAGGGTCTTCACCTATCTTGAGAATCCCCCGAGGAAAGGAGAAAATACGAAGTGCAGAAGAGCAAGGAAGAGCCTGGTCCATGGGAAGGCAGGTAGACCTCCCTGCACAGGCATCTATTAGATGCCACAGGTTCCCTGGGCTCTCACCAAATGTGCTGCATCTTCGGATCAACACAGTGACTGAGAAAGTTCCCCAGGGACAGAAACACCAGGACACAGTCAAGACTGCCCTGCCGCCCAGATTCCCTCCCAATCCTTGCCATCACACCTCCAAGTTCCAGGAGCACAGGTATGCTCTCTGACTATTGCCAAGGAAATGATTCAACATCTGAGGACAGCAATGATGATAGGGTCCTGGCCTGGAAGGTGGCAATTAGCTCTGTGTGTGTGTGTGTGTGTGTGTGTGTGTGTGTGTGTGTCTGGTATATGCGTATTAGTCACTGAGTTGCATCCAAATCTTTGGGACCCCACAGACTGTTGCCCATCAGACTCCTCTGCCCATGGAATTCTCCAGGCAAGAATACTGGAGAGGAGAGCCATTCTCTTCTCCAGGGGATCTTCCTGACCCAGGGGTCGAACCCAAGTCTTCCACACTGCAGGCAGATTCTTTACCACCTGAGCCATGAGGGAAGCCCAGCAATTAACTGGAAATAGCTAAAGTGGGAGGTGGGGGGAAACAGCCAGAGACCTTCCCTCCAGGCTTGATTCCCCATTGCCCCAGCAACCATAGGACCACGCTGTGCTGTGGGCTCCCCAGGTGGAAACTGGAAACTGGTGAAAACTTGACTCCCCTTAACTCTGGATGGAGTCTCCACATGTTTCCACTGGGCAGGGGAGGACGATCTCTGTTCTCTCCTCCTGAGTGGTAATCTCTCAGCCTTGTGCTCCCTTGAAGACTGTGCTCACAGGAACTCAGAGTTCCAAATTAACAACAGTTTGTTATTTCAGCCTAAAATAAGGAAACCAGGCAGTGATGTGCAGGGAGCATTCAGAAAGAAGCTTGTAGTATTTAATCTTGGCCACCACTTCCAGAAAAAATCAAACAAAAAGGTATGAGTACCACACCACCTCCACAAGTCACAAATGCATTCCCTGGTACCATCCTGCAGCATTCTGCAAAAACTTCGTATTTTCTTTGTTTCAGTAATTTGGATTCCTGATTAAACATCTTTCATCCTACTTTTCCCTGGGCTTCCCAGCTGGGGCTAGTGGTAAAGAACCCACTTGCCAATGCAGGAGACTCAAGAGACAGGGGTTTGATTTCTGGGTTGGGAAGATCTCCTGGATGGCAACCCACTCCAGTATCCTTGCTTGGAGAATTCCATGGACAGAGGAGCCTGGTGGGCTACAGTCCATGGGGTTGCAAACAATCAAACACGACTGAAGCGATTTGGCATGCACGTACTTTTCCCTAAATAGGCATTATAGCTTTAGATATCCAAACTTCTTAAGGCTTAGGGTTTGTTTTTAACCCCTGTGAAAAATTGCTAATGTAATTTCCTGCTTAGCAGTACCACCAGCTATAAACAGTGCCTGAATCTTCACAAAACTTGAGTGCCCAGAGATGAGGAGAAAAATTTTTGTTTCAATCTGATCCTCTTTCTTTTCTTAAAAAGAAAAAAAAATCCGCTTCTAACTCAGACTGTACAAGGTCCTGTCTAGATCCTTTTTGTCAGTGACTTGATATCTTTTCGATTACAGAACATTAAAATGCACCCAGAGAGCCTAAGGGGAAAAAAAAAATAAATATGGCATTTGTCTTAAACTCATAAAAGGGGTCATACATAAAAGGAATTTAATAAAAATTATTACCACCTAAGAGCCATGCCAAAATTTAATTATACATTTTCAACCCCCAAAGTAAATGCTCTAACATCTAAACCCGCTGAAAATCGGCCTGGCTTTATTACTGCCATACCTACAGTGTTTTTGTTTTTCTTTTGCTTTTTTGAAGCAGTCTCGTTTAATTCTTGAATGCGTGAGCACCTAGCAGTGCAGGTAGAGAGAACTTTTCTCTTTTGCTAAAATAGGCTCTATTTTCAAAGGCCCATGGCAATCCATCAGCAAGTTCCTGGGGGTCATTAGGCCCCGCCCCCTTTCCAGGCAGACACTGAAGGATGCTGCTGGCTGGATGATGCCAATGTCTGGGGCTGTGTTATCAGCTCCACTGTCCCCGGTTCCTCCGTGTCACAGCAATCTTTCAGAAGGGAATGAGTCCCCCCTGCCAGCTCTTATATTTTGTATAAGCCCAGATGTCACACTTTGCTAATACCATACTAGACTGTAATGTTTTTATAATATAGTGTAGAAAACCAAAGCGGAGCCAAATAGACACATTGCTGCCAGATGGCTGACCTTTATTTACTGATAAAGGGGTTTTGTTGTTGTTGTTGTTGTTTTAATTGTAAAACTTGAACTTGTTAGAAATGAGCTGAGTTTTCAAGTTTACAAGTGAGCACAGTCCTCTGGGTGGAAGGCGGGAGGGCAGATGAGCTCAGAGAGAGACAAGCTGTGTGGAAACCCAGAGGTTTTCATGGGGCAGGGACAGGGAGGTGGGAGGGAGGGCACTTGCCCCCAGGCACTCGGGTTTTCTGGGCTTGGGGATGGCTGGTGTCCTTGCTCAGGAAATAAGCCTCGGGGCGTTCAGAGCCTGCCTGCCTTCAGAGGGTGAGGGGCTCTTACTCAAACCGCGTCTTGTCTTCCTCCAGTACCCCCTCCAGAGAAGCAGAAAGTCGACCGTGTGGGTTCTCAGTCACGCCTTTCCCTTTCTCCCTAAAGCCATTCTTGTATAGTAACCGAATTCTTAATTGAATGTAATCATGTTATTGCTTCAAAGAGAGGCCATTAACCCTCCTCCAGATTTCCCTGTAGATTTATTTCCTTTGAAAATGTTTTCTGTCCCCATGCACACATTATTTTTCCTTTGTGATTGGTTCTAAAGACAGCCGGTACTTTAATGAGCCTTTTCCCCATTTCTGATATTTTTTTCCCCAAAACAAATGATTCTCCCTCCATATTTATTGATATTGAACTCTGAAAGCACTGTAAAATCATCATGACCTTGAAAACAGAAAGTAGCCTCCTTCTCTGTCATCAATAGTCCAATTATCAGATACTTTAATAACAATACATGGCTTTGTCAATACATTTATTTCCTATCAGGAACCCCCTGGATTTGTTACTTTTATATTTGTTAATAATTCGCTGTCTCACTCATCTGAACCATACTATCATTTTACTTTACTATTTTCAGATAAACAATAATCCCACTTTCCCACCTGCACAGATTCATCAGGCCAATAAGCGTATTATCCCAGTGAATGGGGATATATTAAAAACTGGATATTCTGCCCAGTTCAAAGATTTCCTGATTCAGATATATTAAGAAACCTATCCACCCTTCTGTCTTCCATGCTTGTTTCCTTTCTACAATGTAGAGTCTTATAAACTCAGTCTTAATTATTGATACTGATCCCTCTACAGAGGATGACCACCCCAGCTAGACAGTTTGAATCCCTCCATTCCGGGTGAATATCTGAGTGGGTAAGCATTATGTCTGGAAAAGGAAATGGCAACTCACTCCAGTATTCTTGCCTAGAGAATCCTGTGGACAGAGGAGCCTGGTGGGCTGCTGTCCATAGGCTCACATAGAGTCAGACACGACTGAAGCGACTTAGCATGCATGCATGCATTGGAGAAGGAAATGGCAACCCACTCCAACCTGCCATCTACAGGGTCACAGAGTCAGACACAGGTGAAGTGACTTAGCAGCAGCAGCAAGCATTATGTCTCAAGAGTAGTAAGGTGAAAATGTCAACTGGGAGGTTTAAGGTACTGGGATTTGCAATCAAATACCGTGGAATCCACCCCAAGCCCGCCCCACATCTTGTAGGCCTGGGATGGATGCTGGACAGCTCCCTTCAATGCTCTACACCTCCTTAAAATGAGAACTGTGATAACCACCTGTGATTACCCAGATTCTTATGAACACCAACGAATGTACGTGTAACAGTGATTTGCAGACTAAATATCTAGAATACACTCTGACTATCAGTTTGGATGGTCCTTCACTCTCCTGTTTATTCCCTTGGAGAAGGGGGAGCAGAGACAGTGGTTACAAAAGTCCGGCCAGGTGAGCCAGAGCAGAGAGGAGATGGAGGTAGGCAGTCAGGAAGATGAAGCCTTGGAGGAGGTGATGTCCCTGGAATGTGATGAGATCGCACACAGCAGGTGTGACCAGAGGGCCTGGGAGAGTCAGGCAGAGCTTCTCAGAAAAGGAAGCCACAGGAAAGAGAGGTGGGACACAGAACCCCGATTCTCCTCTTGGGGATTTCCCACCCAGCCCAGCCTCTCTCCCTGTACCTGCTCCCACCTCTGCCCACTGCCTTCAGCAAGCGATGCTCACAGGTTGACGGTTTGGCCACGAGGTAAGAGACCTTAAATCCTCAGTTCACTTGCAGCAGTGGGTCGTGCATGCATGCCCGACCCACTTTAGTCGTGTCCGACACTTTGCAACCCCATGGACTGTGGCCAGGCTCCTCTGTCCATGGAATTTTCCAGGCAAGAATACTGGAGTAGGTTGCCATCTCCTTCTCCAGGGGATCTTCCCAACCCAGGGATTGAACCTGTGTCTCTTACATCTCTTGAATTGGAAGGCGGATTCTTCGCCACTGGTGCTACCTGGGCAGCCTAGTGGGGTCAGACTCGGAGAAACGTGCTCAGGATGCTCAAAATTGTGTGTAAAATGTGCCTTGAATAACGTGAGGACTCAGTCATTGTGGATCAGAGGGATTAGAGAAAGAAATCTGAATTTCAGACAAGCCCAGAAGTAAAAGTAGATGTAACACTGCCTGCGTGCCTCTTCTCTTCAAACAAACAAATGAAGATAAGAAGAAAAATGCTTTCTCTCCTGTCGATGCATAGTACATAACTTACACATCTTCCCTTTCTCTCTTTTAATTACTTTACATGATGATATTGAAGATAGAATCATCAAATTCCTACTGGCTTATTAGTGGAAAGAGAACTTTCTTTTTTTCACTTTTTTTAAGTTAGATTCAAATCCAGGTTTGTCTAACTTTATGGTTTTTTTTAAATTTTATACAATTTTAAATGTTGCAAAACATGGACTATATTCCACATGTTGTACAATACGTCCTTGAGACTGTCTTATACTTAGTATTCTGTGCCTCTCACTGTCCTGCCCCGTTACTGCCCACTCCAGACTGATAACCACTAGTTTGCTCTCTATGTCTGTGAGTCTGCTTGTTTTTTTGCTATATTCATGAGTTTGCTGTATTTTTTAGATTCTGCATATAAATGATATGGTATAGTATTTGTCTTTCTCTGTCTGACTTATTTCATTTAGCATGATGCCTTCCAAATGTTGTAAATGGCATTATTTCATCCTTTTTTATGGCTGAGTAATATTCCATTGTATATGTGTACAACATCTTCTTTATCCATTTATCTGTCAAGGGACACTTAGGTTGCTTTCAGTTCAGTTCAGTTCAGTCACTCAGTCATGTCCAACTCTTTGCAACCCCATGAATTGCAGCAAGCCAGGCCTCCCTGTCCATCACCAACTCCTGGAGTTCACCCAGACCCACGTCCATCGAGTCAGTGATGCCATCCAGCCATCTCATCCTCTGTCATCCCCTTCTCCTCCTGCCCCCAATCCCTCCCAGCATCAGAGTCTTTTCCAATGAGTCAACTCTCCGCATGAGGTGGCCAAAGTACTGGAGTTTCAGCTTCAACACCATGAGAAATGCTGGACTGGAAGAAACACAAGCTGGAATCAAGATTGCCGGGAGAAATATCAATAACCTCAGATATGCAGATGACACCACCTTTATGGCAGAAAGTGAAGAGGAACTAAAAAGCCTCTTGATGAAAGTGAAAGTGGAGAGTGAAAAAGTTGGCTTAAAGCTTAACATTCAGAAAACGAAGATCATGGCATCCGGTCCCATCACTTCATGGGAAATAGATGGGGAAACAGTGGAAACAGTGTCAGACTTTATTTTGGGGGGCTCCAAAATCACTGCAGATGGTGACTGCAGCCATGAAATTAAAAGATGCTTCCTCCTTGGAAGGAAAGTTATGACCAACCTAGATAGCATATTCAAAAGCAGAGACATTACTTTGCCAACAAAGGTCCATCTAGTCAAGGCTATGGTTTTTCCTGTGGTCATGTATGGATGTGAGAGTTGGACTGTGAAGAAGGCTGAGCGCCAAAGAATTGATGCTTTTGAACTGTGGTGTTGGAGAAGACTCTTGAGAGTCCCTTGGACTGCAGGGAGATCCAACTAGTCCATTCTGAAAGAGATCAGCCCTGGGATTTCTTTGGAGGGAATGATGCTGAAGCTGAAACTCCAGTACTTCCCCTCTTGGCAATTGTAAATATCACTGCTGTGAAATTACCAACACTGGGGTGCTTGTATCTTTTTGATCTGGTGTCCTATTTTTTTTTTTTTGCTTATATACCTGAAGGAGAGCTTTCTGAGCAGCTACCATGTGCCACACAGGACCTAATTGTGCACAGATGACTAAATCAAGGTCCCTAGAACAAGCGGTACCTGTCTTCATCCTACCCAGACCTAACCTAGGCTTCCTTGGAAATTATTTGTTTCTGTGCAACTGAAAACATTTGTCTAAGGCACATATTAAAAAACAAACAAAATCTAGCAAGAATTGAATTAGCAAATACTTTTCACTAAAAACTCACTCGCTTTCATTAAACAAATATCCAGTAAAATTAATTAACAGATGTCCATTTACAAATTACAACCCAAACCCTCCTAGTGACCTTCTTCAGACAATGCTTTCTGTGACATAAATCTCAGTGGGCACCAGCAGTTCCTCAGATTTATCGTCAGCCACCTTCTCGATTACCCTAGCACACGAAAGCAGGCTTTTCTCATTTGTTTTTTATCTGTTATTCAGGTAATTTCTCTTTCCCTCGTGTATCTCTGAAGACATTCTCTCCATTCCAAGAACCGATTTCTTTTCTAAATTGCCTGGCTTTCTTTTCACCCCTTACCGTCTTTCCTCTATCTTTTTAAATATTTCTCCCACCAAAGAGCTCTCCTCACCATTTTAATCATCCGCTCCACTCTTGGGTTTCTTTATCCTGCTCTAAATCCCCTCCTTTCCAAAGCAAACCGCCACCTCAGAGAAACTTCTTTCTTCACACCCCACCATATCAGCAATTTTTTTTTTCTCAGTGGGGAATCATTTTTCCCCAATTCAGTTTGCTGTATATTTTCTCCTGGAAGTGAATTCTCAGGGCATGTGGTATGGATCTCATCTCTCCCTTCCTACAGAAAGACTTCAATCCTTTATGTCATATGTAATTTGTATTTTGGCGATCCCTGCTGGGGTCAGTTTTTTTTTTTTTTTTCCTGTGAGGCAGCAGAAGTTCCCTCAGAACATTAATCTTGTGGTGGCCAGAAATGGAGATAATGTTCAAATATATTTCCTCCTGTGAACCTGCATGTGTGGTTTGGCAGAGAATTCACAAACCTCACTATCTTCCTGTGTCTTTTCATGATAATCTTTCAGGCGAAACTGGAGTCGCCTGCCAGCCTCATGGGGGTGGGAGCAAAGCTTGCAGGCTCTGTTCCTGGTTGTGCCCAGAGATGCCTATGGACTCTCCTGTTACAGTGGAATGGGAAAGGAGAAAGGGAAAAAAATACACATTGATATGACTCCCCTACCCTCAAAGCCCCCCAAATGAGGCCAACTCAGAGGGAGAATAGGGCTGCCGAGGATGAGATGGTTAGAAAGCATCACCAACTCCATGGATTTGTTTGAGCAAACTCTTGGAGATAGTGAAGGGCAGGGAAGCCTGGCGTGCTGCAGTCCATGGGTCACAGAGCTGGACACTTCGCACCTGAACAGCAGAGCATCACTTTGCTTGATAACCTCCACTGACATCATTCCTGGGCTGAAGCACTCATCTGCCTGATAAACTCCACCCTTCATGGAACAAGTCCAGGTCTTGCCTATTGAATCTATCTTTAATGGTACATTTTCTCTAATTTGCCCTTCTCTGTGGTTTCCATGGGCTTCATAAGTGGTTCAGGGGTAAAAAAATCTGCCTGCAATGCAGGAGACCTGGGTTCGATCCCTGGGTCAAGAAGATTCCTTGCAGGAGGGCATGGCAACCCACTCCAGTATTCTTGCCTGGAGAATCCCATGGACAGAGGACCCTGGCGGGCAACAGTGCATGGGGCCGCAGAGAGTCGGACATGACTGAAGTGACTTAGCATGTATGCACATGGTTCCCGTACAAGTTACACAGACTCTTTTCAGCTCATGTTTCCTAGAACATAGAGCCCTTGGTATCCTCATTTCAGTTTCTCCTGGGTCTTCTTAAACTCTGGGTCCTCTCACAGGTGATAGGGAATCTCCTTTTGATGACTAAAGTCCTTTAACTTGGGCTTTCTTCAGCTGACCACGTGCTTCAACCAGTTACATAAATCTTCATGAATTCCTGACTTTTCATCTGCTTATCTCATACGTTTTTCATTAGTTTTAGAGATTCACCTCTGTGCCCCTTTTCCTGGTCTGTTTCGTGTAAGTTACTTACCCACACTTAACGCCTACAGGCAAAGAAGTGTCCTCTTAATGCTCCAAGGGTTTATTATTATATCTGAGATAAGATGTTAGCATACAGAATTTACATGGAAGGCTCTGTTTTGCAAATATCAAATGGCCAAGATGATATGCTCTACAAGGTTAGGAAGAGAGAAGCTTCATTGCAGGATGGTGTGGAAGGGGTCAGGAAAATGCCATGGAGATGGAGAGAGGTGTGTCTAAAAGGAAACTCAAGCTGTGTTGAGGAATCCATGAACGTGCTGACAGGGCCAAGTCAGCAGGAACTGTGGGGGTAAGAGGGAGGTGAGCATGGAGGACTCCTCAAAAATCAGAATGGGGAAGAAAATCAAGTCCTGATGGTGATAGCCAATTTGGGTAGGTGGGACATTATTTCAGCAGCTTTGGAGACACTTTGAGAATATTTGGAGGGGAAATGGCAAAATCAGAGCTGTGTTTGCAAAGCAAATCAAAGCTCCAATTGAGCAGTGACTACAGCAGGATGCGGCAGGGGGCAGGCATCTTGTAGGAGTCAGTATGAACTTGAAGTTATCAGAGACAGAGGAGTGGCCATGTGAGGAAACCGATGTGGGATCCGCTGAATGGTCAAAGACTCCCTTTTGGACAATCAGTGAGCGGAAGGCAGAGTATAATTGCACAGACAAGGTCTCTTTTCTGTCTTTAATGTGTCTTCAACCTTGGAAAGCAGCGTAGCCACAGCCAATGTTTGTCAAACAATCACTACAGGTCAGGAACTGTGCTAAGGACTTAATGCAGGTTAACTAGCATATTCCTCGTGACAAACCATTTGCGAGAGGGGAACCTGAGGCCCAGAGAGGTCAAGGAACTTACCTGAGCTACACACCCAGCCTGCTTCAGGCAGTCTGGCTGCAAAATCTGTGTTGTTAACCACTGCACCGCACCGCCTCTCCTCGCCTGGTTACGGAACACGTTCTGGTTGCAGACACGCTAGGTTCACATCCAGGTCCGATCCGATGTCATTCCAGTGTGATGGTGAAGTTGGCCGACTTCACTGAGCCTCAGTCCTAGCTGTAAAACAGGAAGATAATAGACCCTACCTTGGGGTTACTGTAAAGATTAAAGAATCCATCTTAAGTACTTTGCAGTCTCAGCAAACTTTCTGTACCAATAACAGCATAAGAGTGATTCAGTGAATCAATAATTATTCATCAATAGTTCAATGAGTCACAATCAATAATAATAATGACTTAAGGGATGGCATAGAGTGGGGGTTGGAGGGAGATTGAAGAGGGAGGGGGCATATGTCTACCTCTGGCTGATTCACGTTGTTGTATGGCGAAAACCAACACAACACTTAGTTGTGTGTTAGTGTAGTGTTAGCGCAGTAAAGCACTTAGTGTAGTGTTACTCAGTTGTGGCCGACTCTTTGTGATCCCATGGACTGCAGCCTGCCAGGCTTCTCTGCCCATGGAATTCTCCAGGCAAGAATACTGGAGTGGACTGCCATTCCCTTCTCCAGAGGATCTTTCCGACCCAGGAATAGAACCCGGGTCTCCTGCATCGCAAGCAGATTCTTTACCATCTGAACTACAGGAAAGATAAAGTTGCTGCTGCTGCTGCTGCTGCTAAGTTGCTCCAGTCGTGTCCGACTCTGTGCAACCCTATAGACAGCAGCCCACCAGGCTCTCCCATCCCTGGGATTCTCCAGGCAAGAACACTGGAGTGGGTTGCCATTTCCTTCTCCAATGCATGTAAGTGAAAGTGAAGTCGCCCATTCGTGTCTGACTCCTAGCTATTACCCTCCAATTAAAAAATTTTAAAGTATAGTGTTTCGATGAATGCCTGTTGTTAGTACAGCAAGTCCTAGACAAACTCAGTTTGGCATTATTGCCTCCATATGGACTTCTCTTCCTGAATGTCCCCTGAATTCTGTTCTGACTATAAGCCATAGGACCTCTCCCCTTCCTAGCACAAAGCTTACATAGTGTGAAGTGTTTCCACGCCTTGCCTCCCACCTCGTGCTCTGAGAGCAGAGCGATTCCCACCCTTGAATCATATGTGGCTCCTCATTCATAGCCAGTGTCTAGATGGTCAGTATGTCCCCTGGCACTCACAGGGGAGTGGTTGCAGAATAAATCTTTTATTCTCATTCCTCGAGGCCAGAATTGTCTCCCTCCTATTATATCCCGCTGTCTACACCTAAAGTCATCCAGTTTCTTACTCACTTGTCCTAACCTCCTGATGTCCTTTAATTACAAGCATATGCCGGCTCTAGCAAGCATTTCATTAGTACATGGTATGTAAACAGTCTCGTCTTGCTATTGCTTCGTGGCATTTTGGTGCTGTTTAAGCCAGCAATGTTCCTTTACTTCTCCAGAAATTTCATTTACAAATAAATCACAGTCATCGTATGCTTTTTATGCTTGGTATCTCTGACTGCTAAGGTTTTCTATATTATTTCCAGTGGCTTTCTAATCAAGGTTTTCCTAAAGAAAAAATAAAAATACTTTATGGATCCTTGCACACATCTGTTTAAATCTTCCTAAAGACCAATCATTTGTGGTTTTTTTTTTTCTTTTTAAAGTTCTTTCATTTAAGAATTCGAAAGAGCCGTTCATTCTTTCTGCAGAGAACTAAACATGCCCTACTTTCCTTATCCAGTCTGTAGTTTTCTTTCTTAAAAATGTTCAACCTCACTACTTGTGCAACTTTTCAACACTTTACTTCCTCCACTCTCTTTCTGACTTTGAGTGAGGACTCTTCAATGTGGATCACAGTTTATTTTTCCTTCCCTTTTTCTCCCTGAGGCCGGTTCCCTCTCCTGCCATAGATGCTCCTTCGAGAACCCCCTTTCTCTTCCTAGCAGGAACATTTACATAATTATCAGAAGATCCCTTGCTACCTGCTTTGTAGTGGCAGGCATCAGACACACAGTAGCCATGTCTGTCTTCCTTCCAATAATCCTCTCAGTCGGGGGTGGGAACTGCTTTTGAAACTGCTTTCCAAATAATAGAAGTAAGATACAGAAGAGTTAATTAATTTTCCTAAGATTAAAAATTAAATCAAATTGGAGCATCATTCTCTGAGGTCCCAACTCCTTGTTACTGACTGACTCTGCACCGTTGATTAGTAGTGGAAAAGGAAGAAAATCACCCCTCCCCTGTCTGCCATATCACAGTCCACATTCCCCTAAATAGACATCTGCAATCATGCAAGTTTTCAGGAAGAGTCTCGAATTTTCTTTCAGTGTAACAGCTATTAATTTATGTTCCAAGTAACATGAGGAACACTCAAGGTAAACCCAATATTGTCAGATCCACAGTCCACCACACTCAATTCTGAGCCTGTTTGCACTGTCGACTTGCTGGATGGCCGCCGGAAGTCATTGCACTCTGATAGGTCTCAATTTCCTAATTCATAAAATAAATGGGCTCGATTTTCCCCAAGGTCTCTTCCAGGTCTGACTGTTCTTAATCTCTGCTATAAGATAGAAATGGTCATTGCCAACTTTCTCAATATTCTTGGTATGTCCCCTGAGATTTCTCCTGCTGGGAAAAATGTATCTGTAAAAATCCTAGGCATAAAAGTGTACAAGTGAAATATGAAAGGCTTATTAAACAAGCCCTATCCTTTCAACTGGGGTATGACAGTGCGGCTTCCGCTAATAAAGTGATACAGCTTCCTAATCCAGTGAGAATACAAACCGAGACTCGCAGTGCAGACGTCAGGTATGTTCTGTACCATATCAACATATTTATATGTCACTTTTCTGTTAAAATTACAGTTTTTTGACAGCCTTCATCCTTCTTGTTATAGTCAGAAGGAATACTCCTACAGGCTTCTCTCTTTTGTTGTAACAGGTTTCGTAGTATCATGATTTCAGATCATGACTCTGAATAGTTTAATGTCTCTTCTTGAAAATGGGACAGTTTCTTTCTTTATGACAGGTGAATTTCCAAATATCCATAACCCGAATTTTAGTCCATATGAGTCTTGTGTATGACTAGGCCAGCTGAACTGTTGTCAAGGTAAAGAATGGTAGCTGGTTCCCAAGATTTAGCTCCTCCAGAAATCTTTTCAGAAAATATTCATTAAATGAATGAAATTTTAAAGAGCAATGCTTCCCATTCATCAAGTGCATCTTAGTCACTTGAGGATGTTTAGAGCGCAGATCCTGAACCATCAGTTCAGGGGCAGAGACTGAAATCAGGATGATAAACCTCCTGGGTTTCCTCATGACTAAAGAGTTTCTGGGATAATGGACTTTCAGTGCGGAAACTGACAAAGTCCTATTTTTGTTATCATTTAGTTGCTAAGTCGTGTCCGACTCTTTGCAACCCAGTGGACTATATAGCCCACCAGGTTCTTGTGTCCATAGGATTTTCCAGGCAAGAACACTGGAGTGGGTTGCCATCTCCTTCTCCAGGGGATCTTCCCAACCCAGGGATTGAACCTTCATCTCCTACATTGTCAGGCAGATTCTTTACCGCTGAGTTACCTGGGAAGTCCAAAGTCCTGAGCACAGCACTCTGAACTGACCGCTCACCTACAGGAGGCTGTGCCTCAGTCAAGCACCAGGTATGGCTGCTGTGTCGGTCCTCAAGTCCGAGTTTGCAGAACCAGGGGAGCATACTCTTTTCAGAACATGTGGTCTGGGTATTTAGTTTCCTTTCGCTATTGTTACTTACGTGATTTTATGCAAATTTCTTGAATTGCCAAGCCTGTAACCCCCACCTCAAAATTAGGATACTAATAAATGCCCACTTCATGGAGCTGTGAGCTTTAGAAGAGGGGAAAAGTGTAAAGTCCCTGATCAACTACGAATTTTCTGTGATTCTTACTTTTGGTATAGTCATTATCCTAATTTTTTCTCTATAACCTATGGGTTAAATGAATGTCATTATGGTACACAGTGGTACAAGAAACTTGATTAGAAATGATCTTGATACTTGGGTGAATTTAAGAAAGATTTTATTTCACTTGTATCAATTCTCTGAGCAAGTATATCTTTAGAAAGTCAAGAGCATATGGTAAAATAACTAATATGAGCACAATATCATGCTTTAAATATGAATGTGCAAAGGGTAGCAACATTGCATCTGCCTGAAGTTCAGTGTTTCCTGATCAGTGGCTCATCATTCAAAACTGAGTCCATTCATAGAAAGGAAATTCCCATTCAAGTGTGCCGATTCATATGCATAATAACTAAGGGAGAATAAAGTCAAAATCCTATTTAGTCAATGACCAAATCAAGCCACATGATACATTTCCTTGAAGTTTATTTTTAAAAAGCAGCTTTCAGGAGGTAACTCCTTTGTTTGGATGGTAAAATCATGTGTCACCTAAGACCACAGTGGTCCTGATGAAATAACACAGCATGGGACTTCCTTGGAGATCCAGTGGTCAAGACTCCAGGCTTGCAATGAAAGGGGTGTGGAACGATTCCTGGTTGGAGAACTAAGGTTGTTTGAGCCTGAAATAAGACAGGTCATGAGCAGGAGAGAATTAACTGAAGAGGAAGGGGAAGAAGAAAAGGGCCCTGGGAAGTGAAAAATGATTGGATTTGAAATGCAATGTGATAGAAAAGGCAGAGGAGCCTGGGTGAGGGTCAGAAGAAACTCCAAGACTGTAAGTTGTGGATTCTAAGTATTCAAAAATACAACAAAAACTCCAAAACCTCAGAAAGAAGATGATCTGAATCAACTGTTACTTAATTTCATCAGTATGTTAGTTATATGTTTAATTTCCTATTATAATTCACCATGCACATAATCTTTAGAATTTTCACATCAAATAAATTGGAAACTGATGATCATTTGGCTGTTTTTGGTTGTTGTTCCCCTTCTTCTGACTACCTTGAGAGATTCTAGGACTCTTGTTTTTGATCATAGATTCTCACATTTGAACTCTATAGCCAGAAATCAACAGTGAACACGCTGGACAGGTTTATGATCATTAAGTCATGGGCTGTGACCTGAGCCACGATTTCCTCACTCACTACCTGTGCCTATAGGAGCTGTGGCTTTGTTCATGCTTTGGATGTGGTTCACCGTCTAATCGATCAACAGAACAATGGACACAGAATAATTTATTTCACGTTAAGTTCATTTACCAGTCTGGGAATATGTAAACTTTCGTTTATGTTTAAGATACTGTTTTCATAATAAAAAATGGTAAACTGTGTATTTCAATTTTCATATGACAGAAAAGGAGCATAAGGAAACTAAGACATTGGGAGCTGGGCTTGTTCTAAAACTTAGTTCATCTAACTTCTGGTCTTCAGCTGTGTCTCTTACACTAATATTGACAGAGAATAAAGAAGAAAAATTGCATCAGTGCTTGAGCATCGATCACCTACTTTGTCATTTGTCAGAGGAGTAAATGTTCCATCCTTGCCGAGTCTTTTGTAGATACTTGTTTCGTCTTTCTCTTTTATTGATTTAATTCTCGTTTCCCCAAACTTCTTAACTTCCTATGAACTTGTTGAACAATTCCATACTCAAAGGGCATTCATTAATACAATAGAGTCATCATAAAGGAAGCACACAGCTTGGGGCCCAGACAAAGAATTAATACTTCACATCACAGGAGGCACATCTATGAGACATGTATGATAAATAAACATACATCAGCCTCAAGCATCTTGAATGTGGCCATACATTAATGGCTAACTTGAATATTTAATTTTATATGCTCCCTGTGTGTTCAGGTTTTTGCAATCTAGGGTGCATTTATTCTCCAAGCAACAGATTTTCTTTAGAAAAAAGTGATTTATCAATTTTTCTTTTTGAAAATTATATTTATTAGAGTATAGTTGCTTTCCAATGTTGTGTTAGTTTCTGCTGTACAGCAAAGTGAATCAGCTAAACACGTACATATATCCTCTCTTTTTTTGGATTTCCTTCCCATTTAGGTCACCACAGAGCATCAAGTAGAGCTTCCTGTGTTGCACAATAGATTCTCATTAGTTATCTACTTTATACATTGTAGTCATATGTGTTAAATGTTAAAAATAATTTATCAGTTGAACAAAAAACAAAGGAGTTTATGTAAGTGTCCCTTCCCTCTGTGTCTTATAATCTCCAAGAAGCCCTGGGGCCACCAACAGTAAGAAACCTCCTATCTTACAGACCTGCTTTAAAAAATCCCTAAGGCTTCCACAACCATGTCCTCTGACCTTTATTGGAAAGCCCACCCTCCTGCCTCCCACCCCCTACATTTGGCAACTGATTTACAAACTTCTCCCAGGTGCCTCAGTAAGTCAAGTTGCACATGTGTACATACAAAGTTATGTGTCCTTTATCAAAAGCTGGCTTGGGAGGGAAACTTCTGTGGCTGTTATCTGCAGATGTTATATTTGAGCAGATATTATAAATGGATTTTAATTGTGCTTTCAGATGTAAAACACCCACCAAGGAATAACCCTAATAGACCTGTAGAAACTCAATAAAATAAATCAATAACATATGTCCTGGAAGAGTATTGCACGTTCTAACATTTTGATCAATATTGACATTTGACCTACAAAATTTGTCATCTTCAGTTTTTGGGTTTTTTTTTTTTTTTAAAGAATTTGCTGATACAAGCACAGCTACATAAAAGAAAATATATTAAGGAGAACTTTATTCTCCAAGATCTTGCCAACATTTTTCTGACTTGTCACCGCATTATCACCTCTCTCTTGCTAATGCAGCTCTTGTTGCAGGAAATAATAATCATGCTTTGTGTCAGTTCCACATCCTCCTCTGAATCTGAAATACTCACATGGTTCCGTCACCTACCAGGTCTGTATATTAGCTGACTTCTTGCAGGTCCGCACGAGAGGCACAAAAACCACAGAGCTAAACCCAAGTTCTCTGTGACACACCACAGTGAAATGTAGCTAAATGTTTCCAAAGGTCAAGTTCACAGCCGCCCTGAGATGGGAGACATGTGATCACGTCCCTCATAAGCCCTAGGTTCCAGCAGAATCAATCTGATATTGACACTTTCCTTCTTCCTGATGCTGTATATCACAGGTGTTAAATGTTAATGTTGTCACTTGCTTATGGCGTAAGAGAAAACTAAACTTTATTTTTGAGAAACAGCAAAAATGCCGAAAAGACTAACGGAGCTAAGAGGCAAAATGACAGAGTAACTTAACAATGTAAGATTTGGCAGGAAATGGGGCTAAAAAAATAATGAATTGGATAAAATCGTCATACTTTGGTCTGGCAGTGCAAACAAAGATGACAAATTCAAGACAAAGATTATGATATACTCCAAAAACAAATGGGAAACAGAGAGAAGCGATGGTTGGAATTTGGGGCTTAAGAAGGCATTACACAGAGGAAAATAGGCTAATATTTTATTGAAGGCTTACTAAATGCCAGGTCTTCACAACTTTCAGGAGAGAAGCATACCCTCTTTCCCACTGAAGAAATCGAGGTTGAGAGAGGTCAGTTCACTCCTAGGGGATACCCAGCTCCTAATGGAAAAAGCAAGCTGAGATTCAAACTCAGTCTTGCCTGATTGCAGAGCTTCACCATTTTCCAACACTCCATCGTGCTGATCATTGTCTTACCAACTCACTCTCTGAAATATTGATGTTCAGGGTCTCTTGGCCCTCATCTGTGCTTTTTCAACTTTTGCAACATTCTATGTTCTGTGTCCACATAGAATGCTGATCAGGCTCTCGAAATTCCCTTTTCCTAAACCGCACAGACTCCTCTTTAAGACTCAGCTTCTGTTCTCTTAGAGTCCTCTGAGAGTGGGAAAGTGACAAGTCCTGAGGGAATAAAGCGAGGGCAGGAAACTGACACAGAAGCCGCATGCTCAGCGAGGTTTTTGGGGAAACCATATGTAGTGATACATGCAGCAAAAGATGGATAAGACAAAATTCAGCGGTGTGGTTACCTCTGGGGAAAGGCGGAAAGATGTGATCAGGGATGAAAACATAGGCAGATACAATGTCATTTTTCACTGTTTTAGGGCTTAAGTTGGTCGAGAGCTGAAAGGTATATAATCTATTATTAATGTTTGTAAATAATATATATGTTCATATACCACCTTGTTGTTTCATGCACTACATTAAAAATTTAAAAAGGAATCGGTCCAAGCCCAGAGCAGTGGGGCAGCTCAGATGCCTTCCATACAACTAAGGTCCTGAGGAAGATCTTGCTGGTCCTCCTTCCTCTGAACCAAGAAAGATCAGATGGTCCCAAAGCTGTCCACAGCGGTGCTCTGCTGCTGACCACGGAATCTGTGCTCACACAAGGGGATGGCACACCATGAGGCGACTCTGACTTTCTTCTCCATAACTGAGTTTGGATCCTCCCTTCTGGAGAGGTGATAAAATGCATCTCCTGCCCTCCAACCTTCCACCTTCTGCTCTGTTCTCCAGGCATGAAAATGAGATCTTTATAATCAGTCGGTTGGGGGAGGTATGCCAACATATTTGACTGAACCTTTGACTGCTACTGCTACATCACTTCAGTCGTGTCTGACTCTGTGCAACCCCATAGTCGGCAGCCCACCAGGCTCCCCCATCCCTGGGATTCTCCAGGCAAGAACACTGGAGTGGGTTGCCATTTCTTTCTCCAATGCATGAAAGTGAAAAGTGAAAGTGAAGTCGCTCAGTCGTTTCTGACTCTTAGCGACCCCACGGACTGCAGCCTACCAGGCTCCTCCGCCCATGGGATTTTCTAGGCAAGAGTACTGGAGTAGGGTGCCATTGCCTTCTCTGACAGTAGAATGCTAAAGAGGAAAAATTGTTGTGTTCCTGTACCAGCTAGTAACATTGTAAATACAAAGTAAAAGAGACAGCACTGACTCACTGACAGCCAGAATATGTTATGTTCTTCCCTGTGTCTAGAAATTTGGAAAGTAGCATGCCTTCCACTTTGAGCACCAAAGCAATGACATAGGGTTGCATTTCCTTGTCTGAATATGTGGCTAATGTCTACCCTCCCCAGGAAATTGTAAGTTTCGTAAGGGTAGCTTTGTCACTTCAGCATGGGTTTCAGACACCAGGCATAGATCCTAGAACAATTCAGAAGCTCAAAAATGAGTGGCTGAGTGAATCAATGAACAAAGACTTTAGGATACTAGAATGATGTATATCTTATGCGTGTTAAGTTGTGCTAAGTCGCTTAAGTTCGTCTGACCTTCTGCAACCCCATGGACCGTAGCCCGCCAGGCTCCTCTGCCCATGGGATTCTCCAGGCAAGAATACTGGAGTGGGTTGCCATGCCCTCCTCCAAGGGATCTTCCCAACCCAGGGATCGAACCTTCTTAAGTCTCCTGCGTTGGCAGGAAGATTTTTTATCACTAGCATCACCTGGGATACGAAGCTGAAAATTTAAATCTGACAAGTCACAGCCAGCCACATATGATATGATCCCATGGGTAATGAAATGTCCAAAATAGGCAAATCCACAGAGATAGAAAGTAGATTAGTGGTGCCTAAGGCTGGTGGGGGTGGGAGTGGTCATTGAGAGAAAAACTCAGTGACTGTTCATGGGTACAGGGATTCTTTGGGGGATGAAATGTATAAAATTGATTGTGGTGATAACTGTCCAACTTCATGGTTTCACTAAAAGCCATGAATTTTTCATTTTAAATGGACAATTTGTAGGGCATAAGAATACAACTCAATAAAACCATAAAAAAAAAAAAAAAAAAAAAAACCCTAAATCTGAGTTTAAAACCAAATTGAGAGTCACATAGTGTCACTCATACCTCACGACATGTATTAACAGAAACCTTTTGTTAGGCCATTATTTTACAAGTTGCTTGAACAAGCATATTACGTTAATAGGAATTGGATAAGATACTTAATTATTGTCCCACTTCTGCTAAAGGGAGTGCGAGGACTCAGTTCAGTTCAGTTCAGTCGCTCAGTCATGTGCAAGGACTAGTGGATTTAAAAATTAAATTCTTCTTGTTGTTTTGCAAGAAGAGTTGAACTATTTTTGATAACAAGAGTAAATGGTGGGAAATGCTTAAAAAAATTAAAATTAAACGTTAGGAAGGAGAATTAACAGAGGGAGTTTTAAAATTCAAATTGGAATTCTAGAAAACCTGTGACACACTTTCTCAACAAAGATTTTAAAGACTGATCAGATCTCACGGTGGTTTGAACAAAGCCCTCTCTAAAGGCCAGAGTGATGAGAAATCTTATGAGTCAACTTGGCTTAGGCTATGGTGCCCAGTTGTTTGGTCAAAGCCCCATTTAGATGATGACATTTTTTGGATTTGATTAGCATTTAAATCATTTGCATAAAATGGATTACCCTCTACAATGTGGGTGGCCTCGCCCAGTTGGTTAAAACCTTCAGAAAAAGACTGTGGTTTGGGGATACAGAAGGAAAGCGTCTCAAGACTGCAACACAGAACCGTGCCTGAGTTTCCAGTCTGCTGCTCTGAGGAATTCTGGGTTGATTTGTAGTGTCAGCTCTTCTTTGAATTTCCAGCCTGCAGGCTCTGCCCCACAGATTTAACACAGGCCAGAACCCACAACCATGTGAGCCAACCCCTTAAAGTTCTCTCTCTGTGCCTCTCCCAGCCTTTATCTCTTTCACTTAAGAATGATGACTGATACAGCCAGCATTGGGAGTTGCCTCTTATTCATTCTCGATGAAACAACATAATAGTCAGGCCAAAAATGTAAAACTTCCAGCCAAAAAGATATTTAGGCTTTGACTTTCCAGTTGTTCAGTCACTAAGTTGTGTCCAACTCTTTGCAACCCCATGGACTGCATGCCAGGCTTTCCTGTCCTTCACTATCTCCTGGAGTTTGCTCAGATTCATGCCCACTGAGTCAGTGATGCCATCCAACCATCTCATCCTCTGTTGCCCACTTCTCCTCCTGCCCTCTATCTTTCCCAGCAGCAGGGTCTTTTCCAATGAGTCAGCTCTTCGCATCAAGTGGCTGAAGTAGTGGAGTTTCAGCCTCAGCATCATTCCTTCCAATGAACGCCCAGGACTGATCTCCTTTAGGATGGACTGGTTGGATCTCCTTGCTGTCCAAGGGACTCTCAAGAGTCTTCTCCAACACCACAGTTCAAAAGCATCCATTCTTTGGCGCTCAGCCTTCTTTATGGTCCAACTCTGATATCTGTACATGACTAGTGGAAAAACCATAGCTCTGACTAAACGGACCTTGGTTGGCAAAGTGATGTCTGTGCTTTTTAATACTCGTCTATGTTTGCCATAGCCTTTTTTCCAAGGAGCAAAGAATATCAGCAGTGACTGGGCTAAATTGCTTGCAGCATGGATGAAACCAGTCACCACAAAGCCTGCATGTGTAAGTCTCGTGACACACATTTCTTCTCATAAGATGGCACATGTGACTGCCGACCTACACAGTGGGAGCAGAAGACAAAACGAGAATGGCACATGGGATGTATCTGGGATATTTATGCACATCCTATGGCTGACTGGCACAAAGACTTACATAAGGGCGAGAACAAAAGTGTTATTCCCTGGATTTCTACATAACATTTAAGACTGTGTAAATAATTTATGTGCAAAGGAGATGATCCAATGTAATGATTTCAAAGGGACAATCCTCACAGAATTTACGTTATTATTTTCACCAGTGATAAGGGCCTTGGGCCAAGACAAAAATCCTACCCTTGAATTCCCTGATATTGCTACTCTACAGAGTGGGCTCAATAATCATTAGGAATCTACAGCACCTTCAGGAATAAAGGAGAGTTTATTTTTATTAGGCAATCCTGCACAAGCTTTGTTTCTCAAAGCTATGGACACAACAGCAGTAAAAAAGCAAAATTGAAAAGAAAAAAAAAAAAGCATTTAGCAGAAGAACCAAGACATCACTGGATATTAAGCAAAGCACAGAAGAATTAGAATGGACAAATGATTAGGGGGCAATAAGAGACAGCTCAGCTGAGATATCCCATTTTCATTCCTAAGACTTTGTTTTTCTGTAAAAGAAAAAGGGGCCAGATTAACAGTTGGAAAAGTATAAGGAGAATCACTGCTGTTGATTCCTGGGGTGAAGAGGTATCAATTTTCTCCTTTGGTTCATTACACTGGTATCTCAGGATGGGTAACTTTCAAGAAGGGCTTCCTAGGTGGCACTGGTGGTAAAGAACCTGTCTGCAAATGCAGGAGATGTAAAAGACACAGGTTCGATCCCTGGGTTGGGAAGATCCCCTGAAAGAGGGTATGGCAACCCACTCCAGTACTCTTGCCTGGAGAATCCCATGGACAGAGGAGCCTGACGGGGTACAGTCTATAGGGTCACAAGAGTTGGACAAGACTGAAGCAGCTTAGCACAGCACAGCACAACATTCAAGGACCCAGAGTATGTAATGAGCTCATGAGTTGAAGGGGTTCCCATAGTTTGGGTTGAGGTTGGCAATGACTGGTTAGTTTCACTCCACCAAGACTATAGCCACCCAATTCATTACCAAAGCTGAGTAGTTCAATGAGCTACCCTAAGATAAAATTTTAAGTATGCCACCTAAAGTCATGATTTTACTTGTTTCACCTAAGAACCTATAGCATTCTGATCATTGTAAATTAAGAAAGGAAAGTGTTATTTACTCGAGTTTAAAAGTGTAACTGGAATTATCTCAAATGTGACTCATCATATGTGATACCAATAATAACTACAATCAAAGCTACAAGCAATAAGGGCTCCTAACTCAGCTCCCAGGTCGACTCAGGGTTTTTAGAGGAATTCTTTCACCACCTCCTTTATGACATGATAACGGAAAAAGACGCTTGTGTGATCTACAGGCAATCGATAGATGAATGCTCACATCTGAAGCATTATGGATTCCAGTGGTCACTTGGATAGTTTGAACCCATAAATCATGCTTTCTTGGAGATGATATCAACAGCTATCCCTCTCTTTTATGTATCTGAAAATAATTAAAAGGAGAAAATTTTTATTTTGTTCAAAATCAGAGATGTCTGTAATAGGAAGGAAAACATACTATTGAGAAGAATGAAAGAATTGTTTTAAAAGAAAGTAAAAGGAAAGAAAAGAGAAGAGAGAGGAGGGGAGGGGAGGAGAGGGGAGAGGTAGAAGGGAAGAGGATGCAATGAAGAGCAGAGGAGAGGGGAGGGATGGGAGGAAATGAATGATTGCCAGGCTTCTAGGAGAGGAGACACATTCCAAAGGCAATGATCAAGGCAATAATCAAGGCAACTTGATCATTGAAGGTGATGTATTGATCAGCCTCTTCCAGGGAGAAGTGAAGGTCCTTCCTGCTGGGTGTAGTCTCGAATGGAGAGCTTTAAACAAAACCAACTATGGATACATGTCTTTTATCATACAGTCTTCGTTGCATAGTAAAAGCAGTTATTTGTTGCCCCCGTAACAGATCACTTAAAACAATGACTGAAAAATTAACAATCATGTATCTTGCTTAGATCTGGTAGATAGAGTGTCTGAAGAATTATGGATGGAACTTCGTAACACTGTTCAGGAGGCAGTGACCAAAATCATCCCAAAGAAAAAGAAACGCAAGAAGGCAAAAATGGTTGTCTGAGGAGCCTTTACAAATAACTGAGGAAAGAAGAGAAGCGAAAGGCAAGGAAGAAAGGGAAAGATATATCCAACTGAATGCAGAGATCAGAGAACAGCAAGGAAAGATAAGAAAGCCTTCCTAAATGAAAAATTCAAAGAAATAGAGGGAAACAATAGAATGGGAAAGACTGGAGATCTCTTCCAGAAAATTGGAAATGGTAAAGGAGCATTTCAGGCAAAGATGGGCAGATGATGAGATGGTTAGATAGCACCACTGATCCAATGGACATGAATTTGCTCAAACTCTTGGAAGAGTGCAGGACAGAGGAGCCTGGCGTGCTGCAGTCCACGGGGTCACAAAGAGCTGGACATGATTTAGTGACTGAACAACAACAGTGGAGAGGGGAAAAGCACACCAAGAGCAGGGGAGGCAAGTTTCCTGACCCTCAGCAGACTATAGGATGGTGACCCGAAGAAGGGAGGAAAACAGGACCTCCCACCGACTGTGGTCGTGAGTGTGGTTCCTCAAACCATTCCATTTAGATGCTGTAGGAAAAGATGAGGCCACGACTGTCAGACAGGAAATCTTATGACTTCTCCTCTTAGGAGTTTCATAAAGATGGAATGTTAGTTGGGACCTTTGAGCTGTAATATTCCCCCTTCCAATGGGACTTCTGCCTTTGGTTATTATTCAGCTGGTCTCAGTACAACACAAAATTTTGTTCTCTCAAATAAATAGCATTTTAAATTGCAATTAATTATAACAGAAAACACAACTGTAATTATATGCATTTAAACAATTTTTCTGAATAGATAAGCAATGAGAGACGATCTGCCTAGAAAAACGTCACCATTGAGCTCACATGTTCTCCTCTCTCCCTCTCTCTCTTTCTCTCAAATTTAGAGATTTTGATGAGACACTTGTTTCTTCAAGTGTGTGGAGCTGGACAGACTGTGATATCATGACTTAGGACTCTCTGATGAGAATATTTCCACATCATTTGCAATTAAACTGTATTTTGTTCCATAACAAATGAGTTTTAAATTAAAACTTAATTACAAACTTGCCAAGTTAGTGTTTTCATACAGCTGTGCCTTCGTGGAATACAGAGCAAAGGTTTATTTAAAAGAAATGACCCTACTAGCTCATTCAAGAGAGCTGCTGGAAAAGACTGCCTCCTGTTTTCCCAACCAAAAAAGAAAAAAGAAAAATTCAGAGACAAAAACAAAAATTGTATAAAAAATGAGTACAAAAGTAAATTGATGAGAATGTTGAAACAGAACACTTCTAACAGCAGACCTCAATGTAAATAGTTTTTGAAAGGCGTAAAGAGAATGGAGATAGGATGAAAGTGAAATTCAAGTCAACTGAAGCATCTGCAAACTCCATGCAGTCCACAGAAATGATGTCAGAAAAAGAGGAAAAGAAAAAACAAAGAATAGGAAAAAAGATTTTCTGAGCAAAACCTTGAAAAAAATCCCCAAAACAAACATGATGGAGCTACATGAAGTGGGTCACGTCCAATGAAGTGATGGTTAAGTTAAGGCATTACTCCTGCACCAACATTATCACTCTTTGCACTAATAACCCTACTTTTTCTTTAAGTGGGACACCAGAGCCAGCACAGGAAGGAACCTGCTTCAGTTCCCAGAGGTGGAAACCACCTTCTCCAGGAAACAAGCTAGAAAGAAACTTCAGTGATTACAAACCCCATAAATTTCCTGAGTAATCACAAGACCCAAACTTCTGTAATCCAAGGTGGCTTGGACTGCCAGGCAAATCTAATTATTATTTAGTCTGAGGAAGTACACTCCCAGTTATTAATTTTTTTTAAACCAGACTCTCATTCAAAATATGATCAAAATAAGAAAACAAAATATTGAGAAACTCAGTACATAACTTTCAAAGAAAACTTTTATAAAGTACTGAAAAGAGGTTGCTATGGAAAGAAAAGTTTCAGCACTGTTTGGCTTTATAAAATATAAAAGGCAAAATACAGACTTAATAGGTCGACAGAATAGCAATTCAGATAGAACTGATAATTAAACACTGAAGGAGAAGCAGAATCATATGGTAACAACAGAAATATGAAGAGCAGAAAAAAAAGACATTATCTTCAAGGAAGACAAATAATGCTGAAACCTGTGCTCTTCACTAGAAAGAAGATGGGAGTGTAATTCGAGAGAAAATAGAATAATTTATTATAAAATATATTATTCATGAAGTTCAGAAAAATGCCTACATTGACTCATATGACTTTGAAAATATCAAAAATAAAGTCTCAATAAAGATATTTGTAGACAAAACTGAGGAAATTCATCCACAGCAAATCACCTTGAAAGATATACTTAAATAAATTTCCATGCACAGTAATATGACCTCAGAGTGAAGCATAAAAATGAAGGAAAAAATAAATACCAACAGTAAATCAAAGGTTAAATATGTGAGAAAATTGGAATGTTGATTATATAAACTAGCAAAAATAATATGGGGTTTAAATTTTTATAAATAAAATATATGACAAATAACAACAAATAGAGAGGTTAAATAGATTTAAACTGTCCTAAGTTTCATTATTTTGGAAGTGGCAGATCTATTAATCTATATCAGACATTTATGATAAAGATTACAATCAAGATTATTATTGTCAACTCCAGGGTAAATACTAAAAAGTACTCACAGAGTAAGCAGCTATCTAATAGGACAAAAAATGAAAATAAAAAAAAGAAATTTTAACTAAAACAATGCAAAAACAGGAATAAAAATAAAAAAGTGAGAAAAACAAAGAGTAAATACTAAAATGGTAAATTTCAATCCAAACATATCAGGAACCACATTAAATTCTAAAGGTATTAAAAGGTCATCACACTACATACAAAACAAACTTTAGAAATACACTCCACACAAAAAAATCAGGCCTTAAATTTAAAGACACAGAAATTTTAAAGTAAAAAGATAAAAAAAATACATGCCATGCAAACATTAAGTAAAAGAAAGCTAATAGAGCTGTGCTAACATCAAATTCGGAGAAGGCGATGGCACCCCACTCCAGTACTCCTGCCTGGAAAATCCCATGGACAGAGGAGCCTGGTGGGATGCAGTTCATTGGGGTCGTGAAGAGTTGGACACGACTGAGTGACTTCACTTTCACTTTTCACTTTCATGCATTGGAGAAGGAAATGGCAACCCACTCCAGTGTTCTTGCCCGGAGAATCCCAGGGACGGGGGAGCCTGGTGGGCTGTCGTCTATGGGGTCGCACAGAGTCGGACACGACTGAAGCGACTTAGCAGCAGCAGCAGCAACATCAAATTAAATTTTAAGGCAAAGAACATTACTACAAATAAAGAGGAAAAAACAATAGTGTGCCGATCAAGCAAGAAAGTATAAAGTTCCTAAATGCCTGGGTTATTAATTACATAAGTTTAAAATATTTAAAGTAGTGGTTGAAGGAAATAAAAGGAAAAATATAGAAATCCATTATCCTAGTGGAATATTTTAACATACTTCTCTAAGTAACTGCTAGCAAGCCAAGCAAAAAAAAAAAAATCCATAAGGATATAGAATATTTAAACAACACGATTAATCCAGTTGACCTCCATGGAACACCGCACACAGCCAGATCATTCTGCACATAATTTTCAGGCGCAAGTGAAAGATACACTAAAATTAAACATACGCAAGGCCATAAAGCTAATCTCAGCAAAGTTTAAAAAACTGAAATCTCACACACAATATATTTGGACAGTAGTGAAATTAAGCCAGGAATCAATAACAACAAAAAAATACATTAGAAATCAAGCAATGCTTTTCTAAATAATCTATGAATCAAATAGGAAATGTCAATAACAATTACAAAAATATTAAACTAAATGATAATGAAAAGAACACAGGTAATAATAAGTGGAAAATAGATAAAACTCATGTATAACTTTTTTATGTTAGAAAAAAGCTTTCCATTTTCAGGATTATTTGCACACGATGACTAATTTTATAAAAAGAAGAAAACCTTGGTCTTTTAAGTCTTTCTCTGGTTGAGGTTGGTGGTTGGGTGGGGAGCTGGAGAAGAATATATCATTACTAGAAAATATGTTTCAGCTTTTTAATCTGGAGAGAATTTTTGTTACTTTATGCTTTCTCAATGAATGTTCTCATTTTTTTCAAGACAACTGGGAAGACTTAACCAAAAGCAGGGTTTTTTTTGTTTGTTTTTGTTTGTGAGGTTTTTGCTTGGTGGTGCTCATCTTTTGAGAGTTAGCATTCTTTACTGAAAATCAATCCTAAAGGAAATCAACCCTGAATATTCTTTGGAAGGACTGTTGAATCTAAAGCTCCTATATTTTGGCCACATGATGCAAAGAACTGACTCACTGATAAAGACCCTGATGCTGGGAAAGACTGAGGGCAGGAGGAGAAGGAGGTGGCAGAGGATGAGATGGTTGGATGGCATCACTGACTCAATGGACATGAATTTGAGCAAACTCGGGGAGATAGTGAAGGACAGGAAAGCCTAGCTTGCTGCAGCCCATAGGGTCACAAAGAGTTGGACAAGACTTAGCAACTGAACAGCAACAACAAATTCTTTATTAACATCTGGATTTGTCAAGATGGTAGGTCTGACAACACTGCTCGAGTCCAGCTCATTGAAGTATCCGGCCATGAAGATTTCAGCTGCACATTCTCAGGAAGGAATATCCAGTAAACCAGATGCATTTTGCCATCCTCATGGTCCTAACCTTGTGTGTGTGCTGAGTTGCTTAGTCATGTCCAACTCTATGTGACCCTTTGGACTGTAGCCCCCCAGGCTCCTCTGTCCATGGGATTTCCCAGGCAAGAATGCTGGAGTGGGTTGCCATTTCCTTCTCCAGGGGATCTGCCTCACCCAGGGATCAAACCTGTGTCTCCTGTGTCTCCTGCATTGCAGGCAGGTTCTTTACTCACTGACCATGAGTTAAGCCCGGTTCTAACTTATTCCTCTTGAATGTTTCCTTCTCAGAGGTGGTATAAGACCTCATCCTGGTCTCAACATCATAGCTGTGTGTCTCCACAAAGGACAAAGAGGGAGTTGCCTTTGAAGATCAAGTTCAGACACTATGCTGGATGCACAGACCATATGCTGGATATATATTTCCCCCCTTATCTTCAACTTCCCTCTTGGTTTTCTGTGAATATTTGTATATTCTGGTCATTTCATTCACAGGTGGATGAAGAAATTTGCCCTAGGGAAGCAGAAGGGCATGAAAAGGAAAGGCCTTCCCAGCAAAGTGAAGCAAAAGGCAACACAGCCCAATTCTGTTCTTATTTATTAATCAGAAAAAAATAAAACTTTAAATATCTGAAAAATATTATTTTCCCTGTCCCTGGGGAAAACATTGCACACAGGCAAATATAGATTTTGCATACAGCTTCAAGGAATTTCTAGAATGCCTGAGTTCACTTATGAATATCAATTTCAAGATTTCCGACTTTAACACTCAAAAAAAAAAAGGAAAAGGAGGGGAGAGGGGAGTAGAGAAGGGAGAAGTGAATGAGAGGAGAAGATTAAAGCCATCATAAGAAAGTGAGTGGAAATACATGTTTTTTTTCATATACCAACCTACTGAAAAGTTCAGATTTTTCAATACCTTCCCAGACTCAGCACTCAACACCTAAATGCCATGAATTGTTCTTCCCCCACTTAGTGAAATGTCATCAACAATGCCTTTCCTTTTTCCATGTAGCATATCCACTGAAGCAAGACAGAGAAAAGAGAAGGGTAAAAAGAAATCTCATTGCATTTAAGATTGTGCACTTGATAAAACTGTTTTCTTAGCCAGACAAAGTGTGAAATTCTTTTCATGGTTTTTAGTTTAAGTAGTTTGATCGGATCACCATTCAGCTTGTCGGCCAGAGCTGCTCCATTATGCTGAGTGCTCCCCGAACTGCTTCCTCTTATCCAGCTCCTCCTCCACTGATGAAACAAGATTAACAGGATTCGGTGTCTTTCATTTGTTCCTTTTTATCAGGCAAGACTCTATTACTCATATGTTGGGAGAAGCTTTGTGTAAGTTATTTTAACATGGTTGTTTTCATTGTTCTATTTTTGAAAGGTTCATTTTTTTTTCCTATCCACCCCTTTTCCCTCTCTTTAATAAAAGTCTATGTATCTCAGTAACATAAAAGATCATCTCCTGAAGTTTTTCACCTCTAACTTGATTAATGCTCAAGAAAGCACCATCTTCCTATACTTATTAGTATATATTTTCAAGGTAGTGGAGGACAGAGGAGCCTGGCTTGCTACAGTCCAAGAGGCCACAAAGAGTCAGACATGATTTAGCAACTGAACAACAATTTCATTCCCTAATATAGTGAACAATGGATTTAAGTGAACTTAATATAGTGAACTTAGAATTTAAGTCCTAAAAATTTTTGATCATGCAAGATGCACCTTTAATAAAGACAATGTATTCTTTTCCTCTGATTCTAAATTTGCCATGTCAAGTCCAAGAGGAAAAGACAATTCTTTCTTTACAGTCTGATTAAGCTATTGATTTGGAGAAAAGAGAAGAAAATAGAGAGAAAAGTAAAAGAAACAAAAATAAAAGCACGACTAAGTATTGCTATGTTTCCAGGGATATGTGAGGAAATGTCCTTTTCCTTTCATTTTAGACTCTCCTCAATTCTGATATAGGGATTTGTAACCCAAATGGCCTCTACATGGGCCAGCTTATTAGTGAACTGGTTATTACCAGCATCCTTGCTAAGGTTCAGCTGTCTCACAGCCCTAGCTATGTTACCATGGTACTCATACCCTCCTTCGCTCACGCCTACCCGCTCCATGCAGGGTATCGTAGCTGCAGGGCATCTGGGGTAACTCAGCTCCAACTCTGTTGGATTATCTTCTCCAAGGAATCTGAGGATGGAATCTGAATCTGGCTCAGCAGCTGGGATCCTCCACGATACTGGGATTCCTCTCTCAGGATTTTGACTCCTGGCTTTCAGAATTATGAAACACTCTGGTCTGTGAAATAACCCATACCATTTAGACTCCACTTTACCACATTCTCCTAGACTCTGCTTCAATTCTCTGTTTTCCTTTTTATTCATCCTTCAAAAGGGGAACACCTTTCGAGAATGCAAGTGCATTTTTAATGATTTCATGAAGACAACAAGCATACACTGTGACTGCCCCACACAAACCCATGATTGTCCTGGAACCATACTGCTTTCCCGCTCGAAGGGCTTTGTGAAAACTGTTTTTCTTTCCTCCTTTTTTTCTCTTTAGGCTGAGTCTGTTGTCCTCCTCTAAAATCAAAAGTTAGACAATTGGCTCTGTGTTCTTCTTTTGTTCTCGATCATTTAAGAAGGTGATGCTATAAACAGGCATATATTTAGATATATAATGTTTCCATTATTTTTGAGGTTCTTGCTGTATTGTTCTCTTATGCACTTAACTGCTGTGATTGTCCAACAAGTCCTTCAAAAAAATGGCCCTTCTCTGGTTTTGAGGGAAAAAATGGTCCAGGTTTGTGCAATTTTTGACTGTACTGAAGTTAGTCACACAATTAATAAGAGTTGTGTTAAAACATTTTACTAAGGTAATGGATTTGCTTTAAGGTAAGATAGCATATTCAAAAGCAGAGATATTACTTTGCCAACAAAGTTTCGTCTAGTCAAGGCTATGGCTTTTCCTGTGGTCATGTATGGATGTGAGAGTTGGACTGTGAAGAAGGCTGAGCGCCGAAGAATTGATGCTTTTTAACTGTGGTGTTGGGGAAGACTCTTGAGAGTCCCTTGGACTGCAAGGAGATCCAACCAGTCCAATCTAAAGGAGATCAGTCCTGGGTGTTCTTTGGAAGGAATGATGCTAAAGCTGAAACTCCAGTACTTTGGACACCTCATGAGAAGGGTTGACTCATTGGAAAAGACTCTGATGCTGGGAGGGATTGGGGGCAGGAGGAGAAGGGGATGACAGAGGATGAGATGGCTGGATGGCATCACTGACTCGATGGACATGAGTCTGAGTGAACTCTGGGAGTTGGTGATGGACAGGGAGGCCTGGCGTGCTGCGATTCATGGGGTCGCAAAGAGTCGGACATGACTGAGTGACTGAACTGAACTGAACTGAATAATCTGCTTTACTGACTATGCCAAAGACTATGAATGTGTGGATCACAACAAACTGTGGAAAACTCTGAAAGAAATGGGAATACCAGACCACCTGACCTGCCTCTTGAGAAATCTGTATGCAGGCCAAGAAACAACAGTTAGAACTGGACATGGAACAGCAGACTGGTTCCAAATCGGGAAAGGAATATGTCAAGGCTGCATATTGCCACCCTGCTTATTTAACTTGCAGGGCACATCATGAGAAATGCTGGACTGAATGAAGCACAAGCTGGAATCAAGATTGCCGGGAGAAATATCAATAACCTCAGATATGCAGATGACACCACACTTATGGCAGAAAGCGAAGAAGAGCTAAAGAGGCTCTTGATGAAAGTGAAAGAGGAGAATGAAAAAGTTGGCTTAAAACTCAACATTCATAAAACTAAGATCATGGCATCTGGTCCCATCACTTCATGGAAAATAGATGGGGAAACAATGGAAACAGTGACAGACTTTATTTGGGGGGCTCCAAAATCACTGCAGATGGTGACTGCAGCCATGAACTTAAAAGATGCTTTCTCCTTGGAAGGAAAGTTATGACCAACCTAGACAGCATATTAAAAAGCAGAGACATTACTTTGCCAACAAAGGTCCATCTAGTCAAAGCTATTGTTTCTTCCAGTGGTCATGTATGGATGTGAGAGTTGGACTATAAAGAAAGCCGAACACTGAAGAATTGATGCTTTTGAACTGTGGTGTTGGAGAAGACTCTTGAGAGTCCTTTGGACTGCAAGGAAATCCAACCAGTCAATCCTAAAAGAAATCAGTCCTGAATATTCATTGGAAGGACTGATGTTGAAGCTGAAACTCCAATACTTTGGCCACCTGATGCGAAGAACTGACTCATTTGAAAAGACCCTGATGCTGGGAAAGATTGAAGGCAGGAGGAGAAGGGGATGACAGAGGATGAAATGGTTGGATGGCATCACACACTCAATGGACATGAGTTTGGGTGGACTCCGGGAGTTGGTGATGGACAAGGAGGCCTGGCATGCTGCAGTCCATGGGGTCGCAAAGAGTCAGACATGACTGAGTGACTGAACAGAACTGAACTGAAGGTAATGGATGTATCAATTTTATCTTATGTCATTTTTTTAGCCTGAAGTATTTTTGGATATAACATTAAGTGCTTATAAATTTAGAATAACTTTTCCCACAGTGAATCAAATGGTTATATTGACTTTCTTCAACCTTAATAGTGTTTTTTGCCTTTAAGTCTATGTTGTCTGATATTTCTATAGCTACAGCATGTTTCATTTTTTGCAGTATATTATTTTCTGCACAGGTTTCTGTTTTGTTAGGTTTAATGTATATCTTGTAAAGAATATACAGTTGAATATTTTTCTATAATCTAGAAAGCTCTGTCTTACAGCTTGGGAATTTAGCCATGCATTGTGATTATGGACATATTTTACATTATGTTTGTGATAACATTTTGCATTTTTCTGATTGTGCATTTTTTAGTTTATTTTTCCTTTTCTGCCTTCCTTTGAGTTATTATTTTAATTCCACTTTTCTCCACCATTTATGATAATGCCCAATCTGTGTTAACACGAATACTTATCTAAAATGCAAAGATATTATCTTTATCCTCCTGTATCTCTGCCATTACCATGGAGTGTTCTCTACTTTCTTTCTTTGTACATGGTTATGTTATTGTTTTATGCAGTCTTATTTTCTTGCAGTCCCTCATATTTAACAATTTTTTGATTAATATTGTTCTTTCTGACCTATCTTCTATAGATTTCCTTTAGTGACTCTTCTGTGCTTTCCTGCAGGTGAATTTATTTCAGCGCTCTCTCTTGACTTTGGCTCATCTGGGTTTTTAATCCTACTTTGTTATTTTCTCTCACTACTTTGAAGGTATAACTATACTATATCATTGCTTCAACTGTTCTGTCAGGAAGGTCATGCTCATTCGAATCATTTCTTTGTGAGCAATTTGTCTTTTCTTTGTTACTTTTTTCAAATTTTTCACTGTCTTTGTTGTTTTGCAGTTTTACTGTGATGTACCTGGCATGAATGTCTCTCTAATTTCTACCTAGAATTTAGTGAATCTGAGGCTTAGTCACTGTAATCATGGATAAACTTTATCCATTAACGTTATAAGCATTGCCTGTAACTTTCTCTATTCTCTCTCTGGAAATGTTATGAAAATGTATTAGGTTTTGAAACTTCATAACTCAATGTCTCTCCCATATGTTGCTTTCCCTTTTTCCATATTCTCAACAATTTCTTCAATTCTCTCTTTAGCTCTTTGTAACCAACCTAATGAAGTATTGAGCTTTTCATTTCAAATGTTTTCTTTTTTATTTATTGAAATTTTATTTGTTTCTTTTGTAAATCTACTAAAATTTTCTCTCTTATCCCTAGATCACTTTTTATACTCCGTATTTTATTTATTTTTAAACTAAATTATTTGTGACTGTCTTTTACAATACCTTAATTCCTTGCTGATCATATCCTGTTGTTTATAGTTTCTATTGGTTTCAATCATGACTGCTCCTCTGATCGTGTATTGCATATATAATTTAGGATTGCAAGTATATCATTGGCTGACTTTGATCAGTAACAATCTTCACATCCCTGGATTGAGGATGTTTTCTTCTAGAGAGTCCCTCTTGCCTTCATTGAATGCCCCAGGGCATTGCCATATTATAAGTCATTTAAATTAATTCCTGGTTTAGATTTTTTATAAGTCATGCAATTATGATAATTAGCCAAAGAAGAAAGAAATTTTCATTAAAGTATTAATTTTCCACTTGGTGCCAGGATGAAGGCAGACATATTTCCCTATAATCTTCCTTTTCCAAAGGTCAGTTCTTCTTTTCCTGACCTCCCTCTCCCTAAGCATGTAGTATGTCTTTAAGGAGGGAAACTCAAGTTCTTATTTTCATCTTCTACAGGTCAAGGCTTTGTCTTCTGTCTGTGCAGCCAACCCCGAAGAGCTAAAGCATCAGGGCTCGTTTAAGTCTGTTTTCAGCTCTGTCATAAGTTTGGACCTCTGGGAATATCTTACATTGCACTAGTGTATTTACACACTTGCCTGCTCACATACTTAGGGAACTTCACTATGTACCTAAAATTATGTTTCTGTATTTTATCCAATATTTCTAGACATTTGGTATGGAAAGTGTATTCGGGACATAGTCAGGCCATATTGTTATAAACAGAACTCTGAAATATAATATTTGTCATAGGGTCAGTTCTCTACTTTCTAGTAACTTCTTTTACCCTTCTAGATCTTTTTGTTTTAAGATTTCTTTTGATGTGGACCATTTTTAAAGTCTTTATTGAGTTTGTTACAATATTACTTCTGCTTTATGTTTTGGTGTTTTGGCCATGAGGTATGTGGTTCCCCAGCCAGGAATCTAACCCATGTCCCCCTGTATCGGAAGGTGAAATCTTAACCTCTGGACCATCAGAGAGGTCTCAAGATCTAGATGGGAAGATTTTTGGAGCTAAAATTAAAGGCTGTTTTCAGAGAAGCCCTGGTCTCTAGTCTTTAGTAAAACTTCTAAGAAATAGGAAGAGAATAGAAACTGGATGAATTAATAATTCCTTGCCTTTGGGAAGATATCATCCTAAGGCAACTAGAGTCTCCAAGTTGTGAATTGGTCAAAATGCAGGATTTAGAGCAACTTTTCAATCAGTTCAGTTCAGTTCAGTCATTCAGTCGTGTCCGACTCTGCAACCCCATGGACTGCAGCACGCCAGGCTTCGCTGTCCATCACCAACTCCCGGAGCTTACTCAAACTCATGTCCATCGAGTCGGTGATGCCATCCAACCGTCATATCCTCTGTCATCCCCTCCTCCTCCTTAGCAAGAGGAGTAAACATTGAGACAGACTGCAGCAACTTTTATGAACTCTTAATTCAATTTCTCTCTTTCACCTCTTTTTTGTTCTTACTGGTTTTCTTGTTGTTGTTTTAAGTACCACTCTTTCTACACCTAAATGAACTTGCTCCACCACCAGCATTTTATCTTATTCAGTGGCTTAACTAGTATCCAGAGATGAGATTCCCTTTAACCATATTGAAAAGTTTGGTCTGTGTGACACCTCCCTTCACACCTGCACCTTCCTTCTACTGACTGACTGAGTTCTCATCTCCATAATCTTACGAGGTGTGTTGACTAGCACTGAGCAGCTTTTTTCCAGGGTAAAAGCAGGACAAAATGGTTCATTTTCAAAAATCCTAAATCGTAAGAAGAATGACACGTTGGGCTCTCCTTATAATGTTATCTATCATGCTGCCTCCAGGAAGAGAGAGGAAGCTAAAATATATTTTAGACTTATTACCCCCCACACAATGTTTCAGACTTATTACACCCAATACAATGTAATACTACCATAAAGTCTATGATTGGGTTCATTGATGGGTTTTTTAATTCATATGTGCCTTTCTAATGATATATTCTGAGAGGAAATTCCATTCCATTCATTTGTCAGTAGCTTCTGTTAGAGTTTCATCATACAGCAGCAAATTCTGTATTTCAGTTCTCCACAAAAATTAGCTCTGCTGTGAGGTAGATGGACCTAAGAAGTGTAAAAGGTTGTAGAACTGAGCCCATGTACTGAAACGTACCATGCACCTTAGCAAGAGGAGTAAAAGCATTGGACAAACCACAACCCACCTGCCAGGACATGGAAGCAAATCCATCAAGGGACGCCCCCCACTTGAACCAGACAGCTCAGGAGAAGCTCCCAAAGGCTGGCAAAGATAAGGGTAGGTGATCCACTTCTACTAAAGTAAGAGAGGAAGAGAAAGAAGGGGAAAGAATTCTGAATACAGACAGAACTTTGTACTAAAAATCCTGGTTTTTCAAAGATAAACATTTGAAAACTTTTCACAGGATCATTGAGAAATATACTCCTTATTTTCAGAGCTCCTAAAGCCAGAAGTGGAGATTTTTAAGAGTATACACTAAGAAACATAGCCGCTCTAAAGATGGATATCCGTTGGCTTTGCTCTTAAGTATGTCCTCTAGGAGGGTGGCATTGACCTTCGTATGGTACACCCAGCATCTATCAGACAGTGTTTTCTAGACCAAAGCAGAACATTTCTGATGTAATAGTTGTGTCTACAAGCTCTCTGATCCAAGTGACCTAACATGAGTCGGGGGTAACTTCTAAGATAATCAAAGACTGATTTGTAAGAACAAGTACAACAAAGAGCAAAGAAAATGAGGAATTTTTGAACTTCTCTGGGGACCTCATTTGGGCTGAGAAACTTTTGAACTTCCTCCGATGCCTCAAGCATGAATTTTCTTCTCTTCTTTCCCAGTAGCAGATTGAGACTAGTTTATAATCAGTTTTAAATTGCAAACAGATAGGGAAATTTCCCAACACCTCATTTGACTTGTTGAGCATTTAGCCAACAAATCTTTAACAAGATTAGGAAGGTGCCATGTAAAACAAAATTTGAAAGTGTCCATACAAGAGCTGTTGAAATTTAAATGTATTATAAGTTTTTCCAACCCCAAAGGAGAACCTAAGCCAGGCTGGTAGATTCTATAATGAGTACATTTTGGAGGAAATTGTTATTTGACAGATAAAATGAATTTGGTAGTGGAGGTCTAAAAACCAGATCTTCAAATAAAGATCATAATCATCTTTATATGTAGCAACTGCTTTGTGGGTGGGGGTCTAATTAGAGTCTGCTTTCATGTTGATTTGAATATTTTAAGCAGAAAAGAAATAATTTTAAAATATTATTCATTTCTTCAGGTAACTTTATTAACTCCACACACATAGAGACCCAGGGTTTACTCCATTTTATCTTTGGAAAGGTCAGCCATCTTCTACCCCAAGATCATAGAGTGTCAGTTCATTTGCTAAATCAATCAAAATTTACTTTTGAGCGTTACTTGGTATTTGTCCCACACTAAAACTGATCCACCCTCAAAATCAAAAATTTAATATCTCAGTAGCTTCAGTTCTTATCTGTACCAGTCTTCCATGAAACCAACTCATGGTCATGAAAACCTCTAATCCATTGACCCCTCCACTTCCATTAGCTTCTCCTTTTTCTTCCTCAGGTTGGAATTCACAGGTTTCCATTACAGTCAACCTTTCACAGGCACATTCTTTCTCAAGAGTTGTCTATCAGTCACTTGGGGGAGGAAAAAAAAGCAAACATTGATCCAATGGCCATTTGATTTCACCATGTCCAGAATTATACAACTGAGAATTGTCCAATAAAACCACACAAAAGGTGACTCAACAGTAGCCAAAAGTCCAAAATCATTTCTCAGTAGCCTCCATGAAATTGCTTCTTCTCTCTCTCTCCCTCTCTCTCCCTCCCTTTCTTTCCATCTCTCTTATCTCTTTCATGCATCCTTGGCATTTAGAAAAGTATGCATGTTTTGTTCTAAGGGTTTCACTTAGAACTGTGTTTCAATACTTATTTACCTGTGATGAAACTTATTCCACTTCTTGGAAAAATCAAACCATGTCCTTTCCTTACTCCTCAAATTTTATGCCTCCCTGTTTCCGCTGCACACATTACCTAGTACTTCACTGAGACAATACTCAGGCAGTATCTTTCTTTCTGTTTCTTTCATTCATACCTTGTTTCTCTCCTCTTGTGCAAATAAAGTACCCCCTCCATCGACTCCCTGGCAATAAAGAATCTACCCATCTCAGTCTTCCAAGGACTTTCTTGGAGTGACCCCAATCTGGTCTCCCCTGAATTCTCATCCTCATGATATATCTTTTTCTTTACACAAGCAAGAGCCAGATTGTTGTTTTTAGTCATTAAGTCGTACGTTTTCAGCCGCATGGACTCCATAGCCCGCCCACCAGGCTCCATGGGATTTTCCAGGCAAGAACACTGGCATGGGTTGCCATTTCCTTCTCCAGGGGATCTTCCCGACCCAGGGATCAAACCCACATTTCCTGCATTGGCAGACGAATTCCTTACCACTGAGCCCCCAGGGTACCATTCCATAAAATAAAAAGGAAGAAGCCCTCTTGATTATCCATTCTTCCCTAGGTTCCCCCACACTTCTACTTTGCCCTTTTCCAACCATTTTCCATATTCCAGGTAAGATGATGTATTGGAGGTCGGCCATGTTGGTAGCTTTCATCCCCGTCTCCCGGTGAGTCTTGGATCATTTTTTTTCTCAGCACAGCTCTCCATGCAGCCTGGCTTCCCTTGCTCTACCATCTTCCTGGCATGCTTGCCTATGGCTGCTCACATGGCTGTATCCTTTTCATCCTCAAATACCAGCTTAAAGACTATTCTCTCAGGCAGGATTTTCCCAGTAATCTTCTGTTAGCAGTGACACAGGCACACCCCACTGCTTTATTTCCATCACAGCGCACGGTTCCTGATTCTTTAATCAATTTGCAGTGGGTTGCATTTACATGTGCTTATCTGTTATTTTTCTTCCCCCGGCTGACAAGACGTCTGTCTTTTTGTTCTCTGGGATATCCCTGATATTTAGCTCAGGGCCTTAATAAATGTTTATTCAGTGAATGAATGACGAATGCCAGCTGTGGAGCTCAGGCAAATATGTACTTGAGCCAAAGGTAGATTTTAAATACGCTTGTCTGTGGCTCTTACTACTTTGCTCACAGAGTGTATGTTCAGCAAGTAGAATGGACCTTGTCTACAGTATGTACCCAACAAATATTTGTTGAATCGATGAATGACTGTGGTAATATGCATCAGAAACAAATATCAGATTCTTTGCAGTTTTTATTGGCCTTTTATTAGCCTTAGGCCATTGGAATCATTTATAGATGATGCTGTGTGTACCTAAGACCAGACCCTGGTTACTGACCCATGAACTTCATGTTCTTTTTAACTCCCTGCTGAGGGTCTGAAATGGTAAGACCTGCAGAGAAGTTAAAATTTCCAACTAAAAAAAAAAATTGACTCTTTTTTTTCCTTAATCTGATACTACTTTTGACTATATATAAACTGCCCCAGTACAGGAAAATACAATAGTCATATCAGATTGCATACTTATCTCATACATATTTATTATGCTTTTATTATTCATAATCCTTCTACCTAATAGCTTCGCAGGTGGCACACGTGGTGAAGAACCCGCCTGCCAGAGCAGGTGAGACCTAAGAGACACGGGTTCCATCCCTGGGTCAGGAAGATCCCCTGGAGGAGGGCATGGCAACCCGCTCCAGTGTTCTGTCCTGGAGAATCCCATGGACAGAGGAGCCTGGTGAGCTACAGTCCAAGGGGTCGCACAGAGTCAGACACAACTGAAGTGACTTAGCACATGCACATGCTACTTAATTACAAATAAAATCATTAAACATCAAATAATCTTATAATAAAATTACTAATTGGTATTCCTGACTTCAGGCAGATGGTAAATAATGATCCTACTTAATAAGATAACATTTTGTTGCTTTAGTGTTAATTTCTCCACCATGTACAAAGTAGCATTCAGATGAATTCATTAATAATAGGGCATCGAGAGGCATCAGCTATCCTGTGCCCTGACCTTCAAGTAGTTTCAGGCTAAAATTATTGTATCCAAACCGCATAGACTATAATCTTTGAACTTCTGCCATCTATTTATCTATTCAATAAAGCAAGTTTGAAAAGATCACTTAAGCAAGATCCTGGCTTCGTTAGATTAGTTATCAGATCATCTCAAATACACACGGGATGACTTTCTAACTAGGCTGTGTCTCTGGTGGGTTCTTCAGCTTCCGTAAGACACAGAATACCCTCTCGCCTCATTTCCTGCCAAGGCAGCATGGAAATATACACATGTCCCTATCAGCCTTCAGAATTTAGTCGAGAAAAGTAATCAGTCAAGACAATTTTCTCAAAAGATATCTGGCCCATCCATTCTTCTAGGTATTTCACAATGAAAATGGCGATGGGTCAACGATGGATCAGCAGAGACCCGTAAGAGCAGAACTGCTTAGCTGCTCTAACCTCATCATATGTATAGAGGTCCACGCAAAGAGGAGCTCAGTGAAACAAAGCAACACGTCAGCAAGAACGTGTTCTCAAGAACGTATGAATCACATCACAATGTTCTTCAGTTTAAAAAATCGGAGATAATTTCTATTGTTTTAAAGAACTTCAGCGATTTTTTCAAATTTTGATTTTTCTCTGTCTTTTGTCTCATTTTCAACTTAAGTTTCTGTCTGTCACATATAAATGACTATGAATATTTTTGAAAATAAAAATATGTACATACAGATATACATATTAAATATATATATACACATCGCATATGTATGAAATACATAATACACAGTGCATAACATATAATATAAATATATGACTAATTCTTCTAGCAACTGTCTCAAATCGAGTCACTAGCCTTTTTGAGGAGAGTGTTTTTAACCAAAGAAATAAGTCTACGATAACACAGTTTTACCCCAAGGGAAGGCATGAGGAAGGTATTAGTGAGTAGGTAGAAAAATAGCCAAGTGACACTCAAATTACAAGTTAGCTGTTACCTATGCCGTCTGATCACTGGACCATTGTGATGTACACACAATTTTCAAAATCAATTTCTTTCTAGATTTAAGGCAGAAAATTGGAGCCTAGTCTTATTACTTTGATCCTGTTATTGATTTATCTTGGGCCATCATTAAGCTATTTGGTAACTTTCTTTTCCCATATTGTTTCTTCTTTTATCTCTACTTCATAGTCAGGAATAGCATACCCAGGAGATCTCCTGGACTTTAAAAATTAATCTATTCATAATTTGTTAAGGAACACTCACTCTGTAGGCAGCACAACTCTAGACTTTGGGGATTATTAATGAGTCCCAGCCACAGTCTTTTTCTGTGTGTCCAGCCAATAGTATAATAGATTCATATCCACTGCTGTGTGGGTGACACAAAAATGCAAAAGAGATAAGAAACAAAGGCTGTTTTTCTTACGGGAGGGGATGTCTGAGTTGACATTTCAAGGAGAAAATCTGGACCCTGAAAAGTAGAGTGATTTTGGTATGGTAGCTTTAAAAAAATGATATAGAATTTCTGAAGATAGGATAAGTAAAAATGTAAATATAAGCATGCTTTGCAGAAAATCCATAGATTTTGAGAACTTTGAGAAGCAGTATAGCATAAAAATAATAATCACAATAGTCATAGTTATTATTGTGATTATTAATAAGAATAATATTTACTAAGCAGATAAAGTTTATATGCATTGGCTAATTAAATCCTCACAACCCTATGCTTTAGGTATTATCAGTATTCCCATTTGACATATGAGGAAATTGAAGTTCAGAGATGTTAACTCTTTATCCCAAAGTCACACAACCAGACCAAACATGATGGCCCCAGAGTTCACCCAACCAGGCATACCCTTCATATCTGCTGTGTATTTCCTGTGTGCCCTTAGGTGAGTTATTTCACTCGTCTGGGGTCCAGCGGTTTCATCTGTAAAGTGGGATTATATGGAACTACCTTTCCAGAGTCATTAAACTCTTAGTAAGTAGTTGCTACATGTTACTCATTTTCACTGTTACTGTTTTCATCCCAGTTGTTCTTGCTGCTGTAGCATAATGTTCTTTTAGTTAGAAAGGTAAGTGGAGGCTGGAAATAGAGATCTATCACATTGTAGGTCCTTGAATGTCTGGTATTATCCACACAAATATGAATATTGCTGTCTGTAAGTTACCCCAGGACAAGAGTACCGCTTGATGCTTCTGAGTGTCATGAAGTCTGGTGGAGAATTGAAGAGCAGATTTATACTAGATACTGAATGCACCAATGAGTTCGCTCACTCATACTCCTCGCTTCTTGAGATACGGATCGGCAAGTCCACGGCTTGTCATGGAGCTGTGTGAGATAACTGAATGGTTCATGAGGCTCTCCCACTGAAGCCACGTGGAACCAGAGAGCCACTGTGGTGACAGAAGGAAATGGGGAGGAAGAAGAGATGGCAAGCCTGCCCTTCACCACCTGGAGCATCAGCTGTGGGGAAACTGCCCAAGTCCACAATGCTTGCCGGAAAGTTCAGACGAATATCAGGGCTGAGTGGTTTTGCCCTTCCTTCCTGCAGGACCCTCACCTGTGAGACATCTTTGCTAAGAGGATTAACCCCAGCAGGAGGGCCATTCTGAAGAGATTCAGAATTGCCAGCCTCATCCCCTGAGGATCTGAGAATCCACCACCATCTATGTGTTTATACTGCCTTCCTGCATCTCTATCAGTGGTTCTTAAAATATTCTCCCACTTTTATAAACCCTAAAGTGGACTAAGGTTTTCTGTTTTTAAGTGGAAACTTTAAAAGAATAAAATGTAAACACTAAAAGCTCATAGGTAACACTCTTCTAGGTACAATTATGGAACAGTAAAAGCAAACCCTAGACAAAGAGTTTCAGATCACAAAATTATACTTTTTTTTTTTTGCCAAATACAGTACAAAACAAATAAGTCTAGTGAGTTTTTCATAGACTATATTATTTTCAAGAAATTCATCTTTGGTCCCTGAGCCTACAGCCCTCTCAAAGACTTTCCAGAAACCCTGAAATGGAAGCAAAATGAGGAAGCCAGCACAATGCCATGAGCCAGGATACAGAAATGCTATTTCAATCGCAACTGTTTTCTAACAGCTTCCTTAACCTCGTGATCTTCGCCATTGTGGTGTGTTCAGTATCTCTGCACACTTGGAAGTACGAGACACTAATTTCCATGTCCCTATTTTTACAGGAACTGAGGAGCAAGGATGACTAGTGAGGTGGGGACTTAAAAGACATTCAAAAAGATGATGGCTTTTAAGGTAGCGTAATGTCGGGCAGAGAAGTTATGCTCACACAAGACATTAAGGCTTTAAAGAATTGCAGGAGTCCATTAGAAAGAAATTGCTTGCTGAATTTTAGCCCTTTCTCCTTAAAAACACACTCCTATTACTTTTCATAATTTGAGACAGACTTTTTAAATGCGTGTGATGCTTTTAGGAAGTGGGATCTGTTCTTTTAGGTCACTCTATTAGCTAACTTAGGAATCTTTTTGTAAGAAGCCCTGCTTTATGTGATCGCCAACATTTGATTTTTGGTTTGTAGGAAAGCTCACATCAACTTTTATGGCAAATGCATTTCATTTAGTCAAACAGTCACTATGTCAGAACTCTTTCTGCACATGTGTGTGTAAGTTAGGGTCTGGATTGTAATGGTTATCGAAATGGGGCATAGATTTGTACACCCTAATGAATAAGATGGGTGTTAAGAGCATAGTAACAAAAACAAGTGGTAATTGCTACAAATGAGACGTGTGTGTTTTCGTGATAAAGTCTAGCAGGTGAGAATAAGAGGGATTCTTGTCTAGACCTGGAAGGAGGAGAGGCTATTCTACTCACCAGTGAGCGAGTCAATCCAGGATAGATGTCAAGGGTGATGAGAGAAAAATCACAGCCTCATTTAGTACCTGAAGTCAAAAATTATATAAAACATTTCCTTATAATAAACAAAAGCAGTTTCCTTTGGTTTGTAAAATCTCTTTTTAGAAACACACACATGAATTTTCTTTCTCTACTTAGTTACTCTCCTGCCCTAATCCTGAAAATTCAGACCCTGACTGTTATAATAGCTGAAACTGAAGTCTATTGGACTAACGGTGCAATCTAAAATGAATTTTCTTAAGTCCTCGTGAAAGGTCACAATTAGGTCCAAAGATTTTTTTTTTTTAGTGGAAACTGGAAGCAAGTCTTAAATTGAGTGTTTTGCTTGCTTGTCCAGGTTGGATCCTCTTCAGTAAAAATCATAAAAGAGCAGACAAAACAAAAACACAACCCTCAGTCTAATAACTTCACTTATTGAAAACAATTCCTCTGTTCATCAGTGGGCGATAACAGAATTCCTTTTCATTTTTCTTGTGGACATTGCCAATGAAGATACACATTCCTAAATGACCATTTTAAATGCTTGCCCTAGAAATAAAAGCCAGACACTGTGTACAGAAAAAAAAAAAGCCTTGCTTCTGAAATCACTTTCCTGCTTCAACACATTTCACTATCTGAATTTATGGAGCTGTCTGAATTCCCATAATAATCATGGGATAATGAATCCCTTCGGCCAGGTAGCTGCAGGCTCTAAAACGGACTATTTGTTTTTAGGAGGAAAAAAAAAATTAGTGGACACGGACACAATATTAATGGCTTGCTTAATCCACTCCTTGTTTTTCTTTTCTTTGATTAAAATATTCTGTGATTGTATGGGCAGCGCTCATCGTTTTATACCAAGCGATAAAACTCAAAATAAAATGGCACATCTGTGTTTCTGCCAGGGAATTTTTAGTCACTGAAAAAGGTAAAAAGTTTTGTCTTAAAAACCAATCACTTTATGATGTGTTTTTTAAAACTAAAATGCATTCATCTTGCACTTGAAATGTGTATCATGAATGTAATTCATTTTCTTCAACCATTAACACGCAGGGAAGGTTTGTATCAAACAAAGCAAGCAAATTGGGCCCTTTCTCAGACTTCTGGAAACCCCAAAGTTTTAGTAGTAGACCTTTTAGTGCTTGCTTTATTTATTAATTTATAAGGTTTTAATCATATGTGGATCACTTATCCAAACATATGCAGTCATTCTGGCTTCAGTATGGAAGTTTCTGCTGTTTGGAATGTGCACAAATTAAAACCCTGCTCTACGGGGGCGCTCAGCTCAGTGTCTGTGCGACCTAGAGGGGTGGGATGGGGTGAGGGGTGGGAGGAAGGTCCGAGAGGGAGGGCACTTATGTACACTTGTAAAGCAATTATAGTCCAAGATAAAAAATAATAAACAAACAGTTTAAAAAAACTTTTAAAACCCTGCTCTATAGAACATGGCTCACCTTTAGAGCAGGATGGACAGTGAAGATTCTTGACCCTCTCATTTTACATATAGTAATAATAACAAGCGCTGCATTGGGCACGAAGGTTAACACATTTAAACTAACCACAAACCAATAAGATGGTGCGTTTGCTGTCCCCATTTTACAGATGGAAAAGTGCAGAGCGGCTGTAATGCATTGCCATGGTCACCGAGCTTGGAACTGACAAAGTGAGAAAGGACCCAGGTCTCCAACCCCTTGTAGAGGTCATGGCAAGAGTATTGTGAGAATCCACAGAGCCACTGCAAGCAAATCACTTGAGCCAGTATTTTTTGGCCTCATTTTTTTTTTAATTTTTATTTATTTATTTATGGCTATGCCTGGTATTTATTGCTGTGCACGGGCTTTCTCTCGTTGCAGCTTGCGGGCTGTAGGCACAATGGCTCAGTAATTGGGAGGCATGGTGGATCTTCCAGGATCACAGATAGAATCTGTGTCCCCTGCATTGGCAGGCAGATTGTTAAATGCTGGACCACCAGGGAAGTCCCTCATTTTATTTCTTTACTTTTCAGATCCATTCTAACCAAACAGAGAAATCCCAAAAACTTCCGAGGAAAAAGGAAATGCTTCCCTACCTTCCTCATCTCTGTTTAGGACTTCTTTTCATCATGAGTAGTACTAGAAAACTACACTTAGCTTAGGACCTAGAAGGCCTCTAAGAAACTGCAGTGGTTTGATTTATCCTTTTATTGCAAACCTAGTTACAGAAATTCTTCACATTCTACACACAGAAAATCTTTCAGATCATGTGAGCAACATTCATGTGAGCAACATTCAAAACAGTGACTTAAACAGATAAAGAATTCACCTGTCAATGCAGAAGACGCAAGAGACACAGGTTCAATTCCTGAGTCAGGAAGATCCCCTGGAGTAGGAAATGGCAATCTTCTCCAGTATTCTTGCCTGGAGAATCCCACGGACAGAGGAGCCTGGAGGGTTACAGTCCATGGGGTCCCAAAGAGTCAGATATGACTAAGCGACTGAGCACGCACACAGCTATACGGTGATGTTAACATAGCCATAGTCAAGAAGAACTGTATTTCATCCTGAGGTCTTCCCCCAGTCAGCACGATGCTTTGCATTCTGTTTTCTTCATCTCATAGCAAGCTCCCTATTGCCCATCTCTGAGAGCTGCGGCTAAACCTGATGCATTTGCTTTGTTCTGCGTGGCAACCAAGGCCCAAGTCGCACTGCAGGTAACTGGCTTCTAGAAGTGCTCAGAGAATTCCTCTCTGCCCTGTTTGCAGTCGGCCTGTTCATCCCATGATAGAGCTCTGCCATCTATCCTGTGCCCATTTCCAGCTCAACAAAAAGCGAATTACATGAGGTAGAACTTCAGAGTTGTTCTCATTCAACATTACAAATGGTTCTCGGCTGACATTGATGAAACTCCTCAAATGTCTGATGGGACGCTGGTGACAAAGATAAATGCCATCGGCCTGTGTGAGAGCAGGCGCTCATGTGAGTTGGGAAAACAGTGAGTATGGTTTAAAACTTTAGTCTGGAAGTCACCTTTAGAGGAACATTGATTTTAACCATTATCAACATTTAGTTTCTTTCTGTTTAAATAATGAACATTGTCTACATTATTTGCTTAAGAAAATGCCAATTGCTATAATGACAGGGTAATATTTACTTATCAAATGAGATAGTATGTAGAATATTTGAAATCATCTCTTATGTAAAGGTGACTTCTCTCCGATCTTGCATGGTCCTAGAATAGATGTATTGTAATTTTAAATATACAGTAATTATTGATTCGCTTGGCTGTCTGCTTCAGATCATAAGCTCTAAAGGACAAGACATATGAACAGATAAATAAGAAAATGAATGAATGAGGGGACAAATGTATTCTCATTCATCCCACTGTGCTTGGGCTTACAGAAAACTACAATGAGTACAGACCATCCCTGTTAGCACGATTATTCCTTTCTCTGAATCTAGTCAATCACTAGGATCCGCTGCTCTTACTACCTAATTTTTAGGATAAGACGTGTGACCTCTTTCCTTACTCTGCTACTGAAATCCAAGCCTTCTTCCTTGTACCTCAACTCCAGTTGTTTTTTAATCCCCGCTTTGAAACTCAGCTTTCATAAGACCACCAGCAACATTCGTTTTCCCAACATGCAAATCTGATCCTGCCATGCTCCTTGACAGGCTTCATCACTTGCTCACGGATGGCGCGCAAGGACCTCCCCGGCCTGACTCACCTATGGACACACCCTGCCCCTCTGGTGGTACAGACTCTAAGAGCCCTGCCTACCCTTCCACTGGCACTGACTGCTTTTGTCACCACGCTCTATTCCTCTCAACCTTGATCTAGTCCTCCACGGCAGGGTGCAGTTCAGGTTGCCTCTTCCAGGGGGCGCTCCAGCGGTCTGTGGATGCTCCTCCAGAAGGGCGCCCCATCCTGTCTCACAGACAGCTTGGCATGCACACCCCACGTTGTTCACAGGAGCCGTGGCAGCGGCCAGTTCCACACCTGGCAGAATGATTAGCATGGATATTCCTCATCCATCCTTATTCTCTTCACTTAAAAAGTGCCTGACTCAGAGAAAACACAGAAGGGATGAAGAACTCAGGCGAACCTTGTGGAACAAGCTGCCCCATCTCTATTGCCGCAAATTAAACACTGGTTTCTCCAGGACAACACGTCGCAGCCTTCTACCTCGTGACCGAGTGTAACTTTATGTTTATAAATTTGAAAGTAATGAAAATCAGATTTATCTCCCTCGTTTTGGATTTGGCTAGTTGTCCTGAACAACCAACCATTTAAAACACCTTCCATTTCATGAGAAGTCATTGCTTTTTTTTTTCCTGGAAGTTGTACAGGTAATAATTTCCTAACCAAAACTGACTACATAATTGGTCTGTCTTTGCATTGGTAGAAAAACAAAAAGTCAATTAGATGGTTATTTTCAATTTGTTTTTCCCCCACTGCGAGTATTTCAGTTGTACCCACACATGTTCAAAATTAAACATATTTATTACCTTATAGTTCAACTTATTAATAGTAAAACGTGTAAAATCTCCAAAAGCAGAAAACTGGTAACCAGTCCAGAGTTCTTCCGTTTTTTGGCCAGCAAAGCTGAACCCCGAAGTCAGGAAGAAAATTCATGTGTGTTCTTGGTATTGAGGCCATACCTGTTCTGTCTGAAATCTTGCCTTTGTCACAAAGGTTGAGTTGACATAGAATGTGGCAGATTGATAAGAAGGGCAACAGTAAAATATTGGCCAGAAATGACGCCGGATGCAGGCTTTGCCCACAGATAAGGGGGAAAGTCCCATTCAAACCTTGCAGTCTTTGTGTCTAAACAAACAATAGGTACCAGTTGTACAGAAATCCCTGGCATAACAATAGACTATAATCACTCTGTGACATAAATCTTTAAACCGATCCTAAGCTTCCGGATTAAAGTGAGTCATGGAGTATCAAAGAAAAGGGTGGAGGCTCTGAAACATAAAATAAGGAAATGACATGAAGTGTCATTTATTAAAGCTGCCCTAGACATAAAGGGGGCACCATAATACTCATTGAGTGATGGCTGCAATCAGGGCTCTGGGACAGGCCATTGAGATCTAAAATGAAAAATTGAATTATTACTAAATAAAAGGTTCTGTTTTCATTGTTGAATTTATTCATGTATTTAATACAATTTGGTTATCTTGGGGGTTATATTTGAAGGTCAAAGAATGAAAGGGAAGCATTTAACCTATTGCAAAGATGTCCCTTGGTTCTGGGGAGTTCTCCTGGATTTAGAAAAAGGTTACATCTCTTATTTAGGCTTTATGAGAGTAGACATTTCTAGGAAAGGACAGAGCACCAGGGGATGGAGAGAGGCAGAGACAGAGATAGATAAGGGCTGCCCAGGTCACTCAGTGGTAAAGAATCCACCTGCCAATGCAAGAGGCGGGGGTTCAATCCCTGGGTCAGAAAGATCCTCTGGAGAAATGGCAACCTACTTCAGTATTCTTGCCTGGAAAACTCCATGGAAAAAGGAACCTGGTGGGCCGCAGTCCATGGGGTCACAGAAGAGTTGGACACGACTTCTCCACTGGAAAATAACAACATAGGTGAATCGGTTCACATAGTTATGGAGGCTCACATGATTATGCAGGCTGATCTGCCATCTGCAAGCTGGAGACCCAGGAAGTCCTGTGGTGTAGCTCCAGTCCAAGGTATGAAGGTCTAGGACCAGAAAAGCTGATGATCCAAGTCCCAGTCCAAGGGCAAGAGAAGACTGATGTCCCAGCTCAGGCGGTCAGGCAGAGAACAAATTCCCCTGCGTCCTGCCTTCCGTTTTCTTCAGGCCTCCAATGATTTGGATGCGGGCCAACCACACTGGGGAGGGCAGTCTGCTTTACTCAGGGCACTGATTCAAATATTCATCTCATCCAGAAATGCCTTCACATACACACCTAACATTTCTCTAATGTCTGGGCACCCCATGGCCCAGTCAGACCGACACACAAAATTCAAGCAGTGAGTCACTGTGTAATGACCACAGTGATACATATTAGACAATGATATCTACTGCATTCGTTGGGTTCAAATGCTGTCATGTCCAGCACATGGATTGTAGTCCACCAGGCTCCTCTATCCGTGGGATTTCCCAGGCAAGAACATCGGAGTGGGTAGCCATTTCCTTCTCTAGGGGACCTTCCTGACCCAGGAATTGAACTTGCATCTCCTGCGTTGGCAGGTGGGTTCTCTACCACTAAGCCACCAGGGAAGCTGTCTATTAGACAGCTGCTAATCTCCTACCATTGAGCATCTACCTAAAACCTCATATTTGTATGACATTTATGCTTTAATTTGCTTGCAAAGGTATTTAAGCTCCCAGCCCTAAAAACAGCAGAAAACTACTTCTTCTCTTGAATAAGAGTTCTTAATTTCAACTAAGAACCAACAATTTTTAAAAAAGCATAGACATACTGCAGATTTTTTTTGTCTGCTTGCTTTTTGGGCTTTTTCACTTAACTTTCCCTCTTGTTGAGCTGCCAGTGGTTTCTCCTGATCTTTCTTCTTGTCAGAGTCTCACAGCAAATATTCACTTAAATAACACAGTTCAAGTCCCTTGGACTGCAAGGAGCCCAAACCAGTCCATCCTAAAGGAAATCAACCCTGAATATTCATTGGAAGGACTGATGCTGAAGCTCCAATACTTTGGCCACCTAATGCAAAATGCAGACTCATTGGAAAAGACTCCGATGCTGGGAAAGATTGAGGGCAGGAGAAGGGGACGACAGAGGATGAGACGGTTGGATGGCATCACTGACACAATAAACATGAATTTGAGGAAACTCCAGGAGATAGTGAAGGGCAAGGAGGCCTGGTTTGCTAGTCCATGGGGTCACAACGAGTTAGACACGACTTAGTGACCGAACAACACAACACATTTTGAAGCAAATATTTATAAGTCTTCATCTTTTCCAGTCCTTTTATTTTCTACTGGAAGATTAAGTTTACAAGCTGTGACCTCAAAGTCTTCCAGAAACTTTAACTCCAATGCCAGTGGCCCCTCCAGTAACTCAGTGTTAGTGTGATGCTCATTTATCATGCTTTTATTGTAAAATATCACCCTCTGAAAAGCAAACATTTTTTCCTGAAGTCAAAGTTATGGAAAAGAGAAATTGTGTTTTGTTATTAAGAAATTGAAAGGTGATTGATCACAGCAAGGTGAAATCTTTTCCCTACCTAGGTATATTTCCCCAGAGAGCTTTCCTTTAAAGTCCTGTAGTCATGTTTTCAAATGTCCAATGATTCAAAATGAATTCTTACAGCCTTGACAGACTTGGCAAGCCTTAGTTGATACTTCGCTGCTGTATTATCTATTAATCTAGTCTTGGAGAAAGGGGGGAGAAGAGACGACTCTATTTGGCCATCTTCCTAAGCAACTTTCTCTGCCAGGCAACGTGTCTGATCTTTGATTTTGAACCATGCCCAGGGAAACAGAAAGTCGGACAAGAGACATGTTTCCAGGGGAACCTAAAACTGTCTTGACATAAGTTACTCATCCTGGATGCATTATCAAGTAAGAACAGCAGGCCATTGAATTAGGGTCTTGCTGCTGCAAAAACCATGCAAGTACAGTTCAAAAACAAAAGCCCAAACTACCGGCTATTAAACTTTTCAAGATAATGGCCCCTGAGCATGTAAGCAGTGATTTTTCAAATGTGTGTGCCACCTTTTTGGCAATTACACACCATAGAACACATATTCATTTTCTTTCCATTGGTGTTTATAAAGAATATGCCAGGCTTCCCTGGTGACTCAGGGATTCTTTACTCAGGTGGTAAAGAATCTGCCTGCAATGCAGGAGACCTGGGTTCTATCCCTGGGTCAGGAAAATACCCTGGCGAAGGGATGAAGTACACTGTAGTATTCTTGTCTGAATTTTAAGGCCAAAAGGGCTTGGTAGGCCAGAGTCTATGAGTCGGATATGACTGAGCAGCTAACACTTTCACTTTTCTCTCTTTTTTTCCCAAAGGGTATGCCAGTAAATCACTGCTGCCTGAAAAGTTTCCAGCTCAAAAGCCCGTGTCTCCCGTCATTGCTGCAAATTTCCCATCTCTGTGTTCCTGCACCCATCCTATCAAAGTCAACCCAATAGTTCAGTTGAATTCCAAACAGAATTGAAAATAGATTTTAATGGTCAACTGTCATATATGTGTGTGAGAGTATATCAACCAGGAAAAGGTCTATTAAATATTCATGGAAATCATTTTTTTGGGTCTCCAAACAGCACAGTTCAAATTAAACTGCCCTCATAAGAAAAGCCGTGTCATCACAGGTAACTCCGTACTACTGTTGAGATTGCCAGTCTCTTTTCAAATGTTGCCCAAATGGATGGAAAGGTACAGGTCTTTCAGATTTAGCATTTTCAGCAGACTTTCCAGCAATCTGTAGTGATTTCGGTGTTCTCAAAGACCCTTGTCGGTCCTTGCAAAGGAAGCTGCTAAATGCTGTTTACCCACCTATGGCTTCTAATTTTTAAATATACCTTTTTTATTTAATATTTGTTTATTTGGCTGCATAGGTTCTTAACTGCTGCACCCAGGATCTTCATCGCACCATTGGAACTGTTCGCTGTGGCACACAGACTCTCTAGTCGGGTGGAGCTCAGAAGTCGTGGGCGACACTTTAGTTGCTCTGCAGTGTGTGCGAACTTAATTCCCCCACCAGGGATCGAACCCATGTCCCTTGCATTGCAAGGTGGATTCTTAACCACCGGCATCAGGGAAGTCCCTAGATAACTTTCTTCAGACATAACGTGCTTTGACTGTTAATGGAAGAATAACATCACCTGTATAAAAGTTGTGCTGTTTGGTGTTCTTCTATTTTTTGACTTGCTTGGTGGCTCAGATGGTAAAGCATCTGCCTGTCATGTGGGAGGCTGGGTTCAATCCCTGGGTCAGGACGACCCCCTGGAGAAGGAAATGACAACCCTCTCCAGTACTCTTGCCTGAGAAATTCCATGGACAGAAGAGCCTGGTAGGCTACAGTCCATGGGGTTGCAAAGAGTCGGACACGACTGAGCAACTTCACTTTTCTATTTTAAGGGTTACTGCTCTTCCCGCGAGAGGAACCCAACAATAAAACTGCATGGGTCACTTTTGGACAACGACTGTATTTTTCCTTCCAGTTAATGCTTTGACTTGTTAAATTCTACCACAGCATAATATGCAAAATTTCAAGTCCTCTCCCCTACTGCTTAATGGATGAGAATGCTCCCTGCACCAGCTGAGATCTGCATGACTTCCAAATTGTGTGGCTGGGGTGGCGGGTGGGGCTGAGGAGAGGCAGGGAGGTTGTCTCCTAATTACCCACAGCTGCAATTTGCCTTGGCTGTGTGTTCACACAGGGTTGTGATGGAGGTCCCCAATTTTGTTTCAGGAAGGAAATGAGTGTGATTCTCTTTTTCATGGGAAAAAGCAAATAAACAATTACCTACTCTGTCCTTCAGCTTTGAAATGGTCCTGTCATACTCTCATGTAAGAAAAAATGATACTAAGTGATAGAATGCTGAGGTTTGACTTGGAGAAAAGTGTCCAAATCAGGTTACCTGTCCGATTACTTTTCTTTTGTACAAGACCACTATAAAATGATATGATGAGATTTGCAAAGGCTGTTTTACCCATGAGGCTCCAGAAATGTTTCAGGACGATTCACCCATGACCTGTGGTTGAGCTGATGTGCCAAAGCCCTTCCTCCCAGTGGCATGAGAAGCAGAGACCAGAGTGTCTGCTCAACTGTGTTGTCATGAGAAGGGGCCACAGGTGAGGGGCTTGATTGAAAGTTACCAGACCAAGACTAGATGCAGTTCTGCTGGCTAAACAGAAGCAAGCAAAGTACATTTTCACAAAAAGTTCTCAAAGGCCACAGTTCAGTTCAGTTCAGTTGGTCAGTCGTGTCTGACTCTTTGTGACCCCATGGACTGCAGCACACCAGGCCCCCTGTCCATCACCAATGCCTGGAGTTTACTCGAACTCATGTCCACTGAGTCACTGATACCATCCAACCATCTCATCCCCTGCCATCCCCTTCTCCTGCCACTTTCAATCTTTCCCAACATCAGGGTCTTTTGTGAAATGAGTCAGTTCTTCATATCAGATGGCCAAAGTATTGGAGTTTCAGCTTGAGCATCAGTCCTTCCAATGGATATTCAGGACTGATTTCCTTTAGGATGGACTGGGTGGATCTCCTTGCTGTCCAAGGGACTCTCAAGAGTCTTCTCCAGCACCACAGCTCAAAAGCATCAGTTCTTCGGTGCTCAGCTTTCTTTATAGTCCAACTCTCACATCCATACATGACCACTGGAAAAACCATAACCTTGACTAGATGGACCTTTGTTGGCAAAGTAGTGTCTCAAAGGTCACAGCACTCATTAATGAGAGCATCATTAAGTCACCTTTGAACTTCCTTTGCTTGGTTATATTTTATAATACACTAAAGGAAAAACTGTTTTATTGCTTTTGCTGAAGGCTTAAAGTGGGCGCTACTAGTAAAGAGCCCACCCGCCAATGCAGGAGACATAAGAGATTTGGTTTCCATCCCTAGATCGGGAAGATCCCCTGGAGAAGGAAATGGCAACCCACTCCACTATTCTTGCCTGGGGAATCCCAAGGACAGAGGAGTCTGGTAGGTACAGTCCATAGTGTCCCACGGAGTCGGATACAACTGAAGCATCTTAGTATGCATGAAAGCTTAAGAAGAGAAGGTTTATATTGATCTAATGATTATTATCTTCTCCCCTGTGTTCTTAGAGGAGAGGAAAGCTAAGTGCAAATATAAAAAGAAATTACTTAACTCTACTACTTCCAATGGCCTGGATGATAAGTATTAACTCAAGTTCCAAGTCAAAAGAAAAAATATGCCTGTGTGTGTTAAGGTGGGGGGGTTCACTTATTACTCCATATAATCTATTAAAAATACAAATAAATTTATTTCAGCTATTTACTTCCACTTAATCTAACATCCAGGGTGCTTTTATTTAGGACTATAGGATACATTTTAAAACTACAAGAATCAAAGTAACTCCTCTTAGCATCCCAAACAGTTGGTGGAAATTGCATATCTCGGCTCTTCTTTCTAAACTCATGGGAGTCCTGGGTGTTATAGTGAGTGACAGGATGTCCTGGCAGAGTCTTCTGTCTTCATTCAAGTTACCTCCTCTGAGCAACAAGAAGCAGAGAGACAGGGTGTGTGGACTGGCCAGCTGGTCAATTCCCCGCACTCCCAGAAGACCAAGTGATCCCTGCCTGACCTTGGCAAAGGTCTCCATGTACCTTGAAGGAAGTGATGCTTCTCAGGCCCTGGAATCTCACTGCTGGTTTCAGGTAGAGGTTACAGAGAGATGATGAGAGGGGTGTCTGAGCTAAGAAACCCTGAAAACAAGCCAGAAAGCCTCTAAAGCTAGCGTTGCCTTTCCCCCAATCTGGAGTTATTCATAAAATTTGAAATCTACGAAAAATGAAAATTTAACTTCACCATGTTCATTTGGATTTGTTCTTATTTTAATTTCTGGCAGAGCCAGCTTGCAGGAGCCAGAGGATGCTCTCTCGATGGCAAAGACATCAAGTGACACTGTCAAGGTTACCGAGTGTCTGATCAATAGAACTGTACAGACAGGAGAGCGATGAGGCGGCCAGGCTGTCTGGTGATAAGCAGAGAGATGGGGAGAGTGTCACCGCAGGGCTGCTGGTATGAGGGGACACGCCACCTGCCCTAGACAGAACAGGTGAAGTGGAGCAGGAGGTGAGAGACCTGAGTTCTCCTTGGACCGAACGGGCTCAACTCAGGTCTCCCCACATTACAGGTGTTACAGCCGAAGAAACAGCAAGAGGAAAACGCAGCTGGAACTATTTTAATGACACACAAAATTAGACAAGAGAATAGAGGGGAATAATTAACAGCAGAATAGTGCAAAGTGGAACTCAAAGTAAGGGCGGGAGAAATAGATGTATGCCTTCGGAATGTCCGCTGATGACAGCTGTTCGACAGCCGTGATGCAGAGCAACTGGCATTCAAGCCTTTTCCTCCTTCTTGAGAGCTCAGGACACTGTGGTTCAGAGAAGTGGCTTCCTCATAGCCACAGGGAGAGCCCTGAGTGTATCAGATCATGGATCCCCACTGCATCACACTGCAGCCTCCTGGAGGGCACAAGTACGAATTATTAATATTTGATCCTTGTGACCTGAACTGACTCTACCTCCCAAAACGATTCTGACCTTGTGACTAAGAGACAAAAATATTTGCAGATATCCCTTTCTCCCTCCTGCACAGAATGGCCAACACATTAAAAGAAGCCAATGGTCCACATGCCTAGAACCCTGGAAACACCCAGAAAGGAAGCTATGAGGTCCTAGAGAAAACACTTGACCCAGAGGCAGAATTCCTGTATCCAAATTATAGTCCCACTCTGACCAAGTTATTATGTGACTTTGAATAAGACACTTAAGCATTCAGAGACTCTGCCTCTTCACCAGATTGACGGGCTTAAAATATGGAAGAGTTATTGCATGCAAATAGAGCAGTGGGCACCTACGAGGTGTTCGATATGTCTGTAGGCGTCACCCCGAGAGCCACTGCTGTGTATGAAGAGGAGGCCCTCCTGCAGTCAGGCTGTGAAGGTGTACACTGCGGGCTCAGCAATCTGGGTCCTTGTGGAACATGGAGATAAAAGTGAGCCCTGAGGACCCAGAACAGTTGATGGGAACAGGCAGCGCTGGACAGCATGGCTCAAGAAGGTTGAAGCAAAGACCTGGAGGAGTGTTCAAGTCAGAAGTTCATCTTTAGCTCCCCAGGTCAACATCCGGAAGACGTGTTGTGTAAGACAATTCAATGAAGATGTCTTAGGGTCTGATTTGGTAGCTGTTAATTTATGTACATCTTTTATCTCTTACCAAAGCTTTTCTGCAGTAGGGTGGGAAGTCATCTTTAAATGAAAACATTTTAAGAAAACTGGCCCGGGACTTCCTTGGTGGCTCAGTGGTAAAGGCTCTGCCTGCCAATGCAGGAGACACAGGTTGGATCCCTGGTCCCAGAAGATCCCGTATGCCTTGAGCAACTAAGCCCATGTGGCACAGTTACTAAGCCTGTGCCTTAGAGCCAAGGAACCAAAACTACTGAGCCCATAGACTGCAACTACTGAAGCCCATGAGCCCTAGAGCCCGTGATCCACAGGAGGAGCTAACACAATGCAAAGTCCATGCCCCACAACTACAGAGTAGCCCCTTCTCCCAACCAGAGAAAGTCCACACAGCAATGAAGACCTAGCACAGCCAAAAAATAAACAAATAAAATTATTTTAAAAAAAGAACCTGGCCTGGGTACCCAGTGATAGCTTTGAGGTTATTAGAGCTTGGAATATTTTTTAGTAAAATTCTTTGACTTTAATGATATAAACAAAAATTAAATCATTTGCCTGGCTTGTAGCACATGAATTAAAGGTTAAGCTTTACTGCCTCCCTTTATATAAACTTCTTGTTTTGTTCATTTACCAACCCACTTTATTGACACATCTTCTATGATACTCAAGCGCCATGGTCCACATCATTGTAATTGACTAAATTATCATTTAATTACCATTCATCAGTTATTACTTAATTGATTACAGATTTTGTCACTCTAGGCACACTGTTTGCTCAGACTGTTAAACATATTCAGTAGCTTTAGATGATCTCTAAAAGTTGAATGAAAACTAAGATCATGGCACCTGGTCCCATCACTTCATAGCAAATGGATGGGGAAACAGTGGAAACAGTGGCTGACTTTTTTGGAGGGCTCCAAAACCACTGCAGATGGTGACTGCAGCCAAGAAATTAAAAGATGCTTACTCCCTGAAAGGAAAGTTATGACCAACCTAGATAGCATATTAAAAAGCAGAGACATTACTTTGCAACAAAGGTCCATTTAGTCAAGGCTATGGTTTTTCCAGTAGTCATGTATGGATGTGATGGTTAGACTATAAAGAAAGCTGAGTGTGAAGAATTGATGCCTTTGAACTGTGGCATTGGAGAAGACTCTTGAGAGTCCCTTGGACTGCAAGGAGATCCAACCAGTCCATCCTAAGGGAGATCAGTCCTGGGTGTTTATTGGAAGGACTGATGTTGAAGCTGAAATTCCAATACTTTGGCCACCTGATGCAAAGAACAGACTCATTTGAAAAGACCCTGATGCTGGGAAAGATTGAAGGCAGGAGGAGAAGGGGACGACAGAGGATGAGATGGTTGGATGGCATTACCGACTCAAAGGACATGAGTTTGGGTAAACTCCAGGAGTTGGTGATGGACAGGGAGACCTGGTGTGCTGCAATCCATGCAGTTGCAAAGAGTCAGATATGACTGAGAGACTGAACTGAACCTAACTGATCCATATACTTTTTAATATTAGTCAAGTTGACATGTTTGATGGAGTACAAAATGAAGCAGGGCAAAGGCTAACAGTTATTCCAAGAGAACACACTGGTCATAGCAAACACCCTTTTCCAACAACACAAGAGAAGACTCTATACATGGACATCACCAGATGGCCAACATCAAAATCAGACTGATTATATTCTTTGCAGCCAAAGATGGAGAAGCTCTATACAGTCAGCAAAAACAAGACTGGGAGATGACTGTGGCTCAGATCATGAACTCCTTATTGCCAATTTTGGAATTAAATTGAAGAAAGAGGGAAAACCATTAGACCATTCAAGTGAAAGTGAAAGTTGCTCAGTTGTGTCTGACTCTTTGCAACCCCATGGACTGTCCATGGAATTCTCCAGGTCAGAATACTGGCATGGGTAGCCTTTCCCTTCTCCAAGGGATCTTCCCAACCCAGGGGTAGAACCCAGGTCTCCCGCATTGCAGGCAGATTCTTTACCAGCTGAGCCACAAGGGTAGCCCAAGAACACTGGAGTGGGTAGCTTATGCCTTCTCCAGGGGATCCTCCTGACCCAGGAATTGAACCAGGGTCTCCCGCATTGCAGGCAGATTCCTTACCAATTGAGCTATCAGAAAAGCCTGACACTAGGTCATTCAGGTTACAGTGGAAGTGAGAAATAGATTCAAAGGATTAAATATGATAGACAGAGTGCTTGAAGAACTATGGACAGAGGTTCGTGACATTGTACAGGAGGCAGGGCTCAACACCATCCCCAAGAAAAAGAAATGCAGAATGGCAATATGGTTGCATAAGGAAGACCTACAAATAGCTGAGAAAAGAAGAGAAGCAAAAGGCAAAAGAGAAAAGGAAAGATATATCCATTTGAATGCTGAGTTCCAAAGAATAGGAAGGAGAGATAGGAAAGACTTCCTCAGTTATCAGAGCAAAGAAATAGATGAAAAACATTAAAATGGGAAAGACTAGAGATCTCTTCAAAAAAATTAGAGATACCAAGGCAAAATTTCATGCAAAGATGGGCACAATAAAGGACAGAAATGGTATGGACCTCACAGAAGCAGAAGATACTAACAGGTGGCAAGAATACTCAGAAGAACTATACAAAAAAAAGATCTTCATGACCCAGATAACCATGATGGTGTGATCCCTCACCTAGAGCCAGACATCCTGGAATGCAAAGTCAAGTGGGCCTTAGGAAGCATCACTATGAACAAAGCTAGTGGAGGTGATGGAATTCCAGTTGAGCTATTTCAAATCCTAAAAGATGATGCTGTGAAAGTGCTGCACTCAATATACCAGCAAATTTGGAAAATTCAGCAGTGGCCACAGGACTGGAAAAGGTCAGTTTTCATTCCAGTTCCAAAGAAAGGCAGTGCCAAATAATGTTCAAGCTACCACACAATTGTACTCATCTCACACACTAGCAAAGTAATGCTCAAAATTCTCCAAGCCAGGCTTCAACAGTATGTAAATCATGAACTTCCAGATGTTCAAGCTGTATCTAGAAAAGGCAGAAGAACCAGAGATCAAATTGCCAACATCCAATGGATCATTGAAAAAGCAAGAGAGTTCCAGAAAAACATCTACTTCTGCTTTATGGATTACACCAAAGCCTTTGACTGTGTAGAACACAATAAACTATGGAAAATTCTTCAAGAGATGGGAATACCAGACCACCTGACCTGCCTCCTGAGAAATCTATATGCAGGTCAAGAAGCACCAATTAGAACCAGACATGGAACAACGTACTGGTCCCAAATTGGGAAAAGAGTATGTCAAGACTGTATCTTGTTACCCTGCTTATTTAATTTAGATGCAGAGTATATCATGTGAAATGCTGGGCTGGATGAAGCACAAGCTGGAATCAAAATTGCTGGGAAAAATATCTATAACCTCAGATATGCAGATTATACCACCCTTAAGGCAGAAAGTGAAGAGGAACTAAAGAGCCTCTTAATGAAAGTTAAAGAGGAGAGTGAAAAAGCTGGCTTAAAACTCAACATTCAAAAAGCTAAGATCATGGCATCCAGTTCCATCACTTCACGGAAAACAGACAAGGAAACAATGGAAACAGTGAGAAACTTTATTTTGGGGGGCTCCAAAATCAATGTAGATGGTGACTTCAGCCATGAAATTAAAGGACTCTTGCTCCTTGGAAGAAAGTCTATGACCAACCTAGACAACATATTAAAAAGCAGAGACATTACTTTGCCAACAAAGGTTTGTCTAGTCAAGGCTATGGTTTTTCTAATAGTCATGTATGGATGTGAGTTTAACTATAAAGAAGGCTGAGTGCTGAAGAATTGATGCTTTTCAACTGTGGTATTGAAAATCCCTTGGATAACAAGGAGGTCCAACCAGTCCATCCTAAAGGAAATCAGTCCTGAATATCCATTGGAAGGACTGATGCTGCAGCTGAAACTCCAATACTTTGGCCACCTGATGAGAAGAACTGACTCACTGGAAAAGTCCTAATGCTGGGAAAGATTGAAGGCAGGAGGAGAAGGGGATGACAGAGGATGAGATGGTTAGATAGCATCAGTGACTCGATGGACATGAGTTTGAGCAAGCTCCAGGAGTTGGTGATGGACAGGGAAGCCTGGCATGCTGCATGCAGCCCATGGGGTCGCAAAGAGTTGGACATGACTGAGTGACTGAACTGAACATCTTCATGGTTAAAAGGAAAACTAATAGAACATAAAATAAACAGCAATGCTCTTAAGCCACTTTTTTCTACTTCTTGTTTAGCTTCATTCCCAAGAGCTAACCACTGTCCTTGCTTTTTCTTTATGTTGTTCTTTATTATCTTCATAAATATTAATAATTTTTACACCACTACTTTTATATAGGCATTATCTACTAACTCCAGATCATGGAGGTTGTGAACTTACCAAACTGATAACCCTTCTCACAATTATTTTTCTCTCTCCAATTTTTGAAAGCTCTTTTTCTGGTAGCTCCATCTATAAGATCAAATAATATGTTTAAACCCACTATTTACTGTTCTGCCAACAGTAAATACTATCCCTTGAGTACTTAGCCTGTAAATGGTGCATTATTGATGAACCTTTCTCCCCCATCTTCAGTTAACTATAAACTTTTACATTATCGAGATTAATGATATTTATATTCTGGCTTGAAATTATGGTTAATTTGGAGGTTTGACTATAATTTAAGCACTGCAGTTCAAAATCAGTAGAGTATTTACATTTCTAGTAAATATTACTCCCTGGGGACCCATGCTAGACAGAGGTCAACACATTTCCTTCCCCCTGGGTCAGATGTCATGACACACAAGCCATGTAGAAATGCCTGTTCCCAGCATATGAGTCAACAGCTTTTTCTGCTGATAATTTACCAGGTATTAAATCCACGCCATGTTTTTCTTTTTGACCTATTTGATCCATATCATTCTTACAGTATTTTTTCCTCCATCCTTCTAACATTGGTGTGTAATATTAATTAAGAGATCCGGGTCATCCTTTAGCTCCATGAAACATTTTTTGTTGTATCTTTAATTTCATTTCAAAGTTTATTTCTGTTCATTCTTTCTGGAATGCTTATTTATCAGACATTGGCCCTTCTCTACTATTGTCTTATTCTTTAATCTTTCTCTGATATTATATGTTAAGCTGTTTGTTGAATTTTCTGGGGCTTTTACTCAATTATTGCCACTAACCTTTCTATTTATTAACATGCTTATGTTAACAATTATTTTTAATTTTTAGGACATCTTTGTATTTTTGATTACTCATATTTCATAGCATCCTGAACTTATCCTTAGATTTGCATTTGCTTTATTTCTCTGAGGATAATAATTAAAGGTTTTATAAAATCATGATAGTAATAATAACATTAAAAATACTTGACTCATCCTTAAATTTTCCTGGCTTCCTCTTGAATTTGTTGTCATGATTACTTATCTTTTTCTTTTGCATGTGGGCAGTCTTCAGCTGACTGGTAATTGCTGATTTTCATTTTCCCTATTCTGAATCTCAGTATATTTCTTTGGTGAACTGCTTCTTGAATGGAAGCCAGTCTGGGGGCTCTGTTGATATGGGTGGGCTTGCAGACTTAATGGATAGGTGGACAGCAAATAATATCAGGAAGCTCTCTAAAGCTAGTTCAATGAAGGATCTATTCTGGGCAGCCCACCTCACACCAGCAACTCTAGTTCTTCCCAGGAAGTTTATCCAGTTTTGGGGTGGGGGAGCATATAAACTCTCTAAGTTTTACCTAGGGCTTTCCTTATGACTCAGACAGTAAAGAATCATCCTGCAGTGTGGGAGACCTGGGTTCAATCCTTAGGTTGGGAAGACCCCCTGGAGGAGGGCATGGCAACCCACTCCAGTATTCTTGCCTGGAGAATTCCCATGGACAGAGGAGCCTGGCAGGCTACAGTCCATGGGGGTCACAAAGAGTTGGACACAACTGAGTGACTAAGCACTGGTTTTGTCCAAAGATGAATGCTGAATCTCCAATTTCTTTGTTCAGAGACAAGAAAATTAATTAGGGATCTACCCAGGAAAAGTTTCTTGGATACAGTTTGAATTAACTCTATGTTTTGCATCCATCTCACCCCCATCCTGGAAAGCTGGTAGACCCCAAGTCAAGAGTTTCTCTTCTCAGTTTTCTAAACAAATGATCTTTAACTTCCACTATCCACTGTAGTTCAGAGCTTCTTCAAGCCTCTTTCATCCATCAGTATGTTTTCTAAATTCACGGAAGTTTGAAATTCACCACCTGTTGACCAGTGCTCTCCTTTCCACTGTCTTTGCTCTTGTAAGTCTATTTGCATTGCTAATTCTATATTATATGCGTAGTGGGTTTGGGAGAAAAAGGGGAAAACTATATGGGGGAAGGCCAACCCAGTCTTTGGTCCAACGTCTTAAGTGGGATACCCTTTGACATGTCAATGAAAGGCATTAGTGCTTGAACAAGAATCCCAGAGTGACATTGTGTCAATGTTCTAAATAGTCTATGCTGCTTCTATCTGTGGAAAACAAGCATGAAATTAAATGACATCTAAACTCTGGAATCACACTGTCCAAATATATGACTACTTAAACTTAAATTCAATAAAATTAAATCTAATCTAAAATTCACTTCCTCAGCCCCACCAGTCATATTTCAAGTACACCACACCATGTGTCTAAAGTCTACTGTGCGTGCATGCTAAGCCATGTCCAACATTTTGCAACCCCATGGACTGTAGCCCACTAGACTTGTATGTCCATGGGATTTTTCTAGGCAAGAATACTGGAGGGGGTGGACAATTGCTACTCCAGAGGATCTTCTAGATTCAGGAACTGAACTCATGTCTCCTGCTTGCCAGGTGGATTTTTTACTGCTGAGCCACCTGGGAACCCCAAGGCCTACTGTACTAGGTGGCAAAGATAAAGAACATTCCCTACATGGTGTAAGGACACAAGCATAGATGTTCTATTGAACAGCATGTCGCTAATGTAAACTCAGAACTCATAGATAAAGAATTAATCAATGAATTTAGCATACTTGCAGGATACAAATCAATATACAAAAATCACTTGAATTTCTATATACTATGAAAAATCAGAAAGAGAAATTAAGGAACCAATCCTGTTCACTATTACAACAAAAAGAATTAAGTATCTAGGAATAAATTTACCTAAGGAGACAAAAGAACTGTGCAAAGAAATTTATAAGACACTGATGAAAGAAATCAAAGACAAGATAAACAGATGGAGAGATATTTCATGTTCCTGGGTAAGAAGAATCAATATTGTGAAAATGACTATACAACCAAATGCAATCTACAGATTCAGTGCAATCACTATCAAATTACCAATGGCATTTTTCACAGAACTAGAACAAAAAATTTCACAATTCATATAGAAACACAAAAGACCCTGACTAGCCAAAGCAGTCTTGAGAAAGAAGAACGGAGCTGGAGGAATTAACCTTCTTGACTTAAGATTATACTACAAAGCTACAGTCCTCAAGACAGTATGGTACTGGCACAAAAACAGAAATACAGACCGATGGAACAAGATAGAAAGCCCAGAAATAAACCCATGCACTTATGGGTTCTTATTTTTGACAAAGGAAGCAAAAATATACAATGGGGCAAAGAGAGCCTCTTCAATAAATGGTGCTGGGAAAACTGGAGAACTACATGCTAAAGAAAGAAATTAGAACACTTCCTAACACGATACACAAAGATAAACTCAAAGTGGATGAAAGACCTAAATGTAAGACCAGAAACTATAAAACTCTTGGAGGAAAACATAGGCAGAATACTCAATGACATAAATCAAAACAAGATAATCTATGACCCACCTCCTAGAGTAACAGAAATAAAAACAAAAGTAAACAAGTGGGACCTGATTAAACTTAAAAGCTTTTGCACAGCAAAGGAAACTATCAGATCAGATCAGATCAGTCGCTCAGTCGTGTCTGACTCTTCGCGACCCTATGAATCGCAGCACGCCAGGCCTCCCTCCCTGTCCATCACCAACTCCCAGAGTTCACCCAGACTCACGTCCATTGAGTCAGTGATGCCATCCAGCCATCTCATCCTCTGTTGTCCCCTTCTCCTCCTGCCCCCAATCCCTTCCAGCATCAGAGTCTTTTCCAATGAGTCAACTCTTCGCATGAGGTGGCCAAAGTACTGGAGTTTCAGCTTTAACATCATTCCTTCCAAAGAAATCCCAGGGCTGATCTCCTTCAGAATGGACTGGTTGGATCTCCTTGCAGTCCAAGGGACTCTCAAGAGTCTTCTCCAACACCACAGTTCACAGTCACCATCTGCAGTGATTTGGGAGGGGCAAAGGAAACTATAAGCAAGGTGAAAAGACAACACTCAGAATGGAAGAAAATAATGGCATATGAAACAACTCTAACAAAGAGTTAATTTCCAAAATATAGAAGCAGCTAATACAACAACAGTTGGCTTAAAACTCAACATTCAGAAAACTAAGATCATGGCATCCAGTCCCATCACTTCATGGCAGATAGATGGGGAAACAGTGGAAACAGTAGCTGACTTTATTTTGGGGGGTTCTAAAATCACTGCAGATGGTGGTTGCAGCCATGAAATTAAAAGACACTTACTCCTTGGAAGGAAAGTTATGACCAACCTAGACAGCATATTCAAAAGCAGAGACATTACTTTGCAACAAAGGTCCGTCTAGTAAAGGCTATGGTTTTTCCAGTGGTCATGTATGGATGTGAGAGTTGGACTATAAAGAAAGCTGTGTGTCGAAGAATTGATGCTTTTGAACTGTGGTGTTGGAGAAGACTCTTGAGAGTCCCTTGGACTGGAAGGAAATCCAACCAGTCCATCCTAAGGGAGATCAGTCTTGGGTGTTCATTGGAAGGACTGATGTTGAAGCTGAAACTCTAATACTTTGGCAACCTGATGCAAAGAGCTGACTCATTTGAAAAGACCCTGATGCTGGGAAAGATTGAGGGCAGGAGGAGAAGGGGACGACAGAGGATGAGATGGTTGGATGGCATCATCGACTCGATGGACATGTGTTTGGGTGGAGTCCAGGAGTTGGTGATGGACAGGGAGGCCTAACGTGCTGTGGTTCATGGGGTTGCAAAGAATCAGAACATGACTGAGCAACTGAATACAACTCAATACAATAAACAACCCAATCAAAAAGTGGGAAAAAGACCTAAACAGACATTTCTCCAAAGAAGACGTAAAGATGGCTAATAAACACATGAAAAGATGCTCAATATTGCTTATTATTAGAGAAATGCAAATCAAAGCTACAATGAGATATCACCTCACACTGGTCAGAATCAGTCAGTTCAATCACTCAGTCATGTCTGACTCTTTGCAACCCCATGGCTGCAGCACACCAGGCCTCCCTGTCCATCACAAACTCCCAGAGTTTACTCAAACTCATGTCCATTGGGACTTCCCTGGTGGCTCAGACAGTAAAGTATCTGCCTACAATGCAGGAGACCTGGGTTCAATCCCTGGGTTGGGAAGATACCCTTGAGGAAGAAATGGCAACCCACTCTAGTACCCTTGCCTGGAAAAGCCCATGGATGGAGGAGCATGGTAGGCTACAGTCCATGGGGTCACAAAGAGTTGGACACGACTGAAGGACTTCACTTTCACTTTCACTTTTATGTCCATTGAATTGGTGATGCCCCCTGGTGGTGGAACCGGATGCCATGATCTTAGTTTTCTGAATGTTGAGTTTTAAGCCAACTTTTTCACTCTCCTCGTTCACTTTCATCAAGAGGCCCTTCATCAAAAAGTCTACAAACAGTAAATGCTGGCAAAAGTGTGGAGAAAAGGGAGCACTCTTGCACTGTTGGTGGGAATGTAAATTGATACTGCCACTATGAAAGATGGTATGGAGATTTTTTAAGAAACTAGCAATAAAACCACCATATGACCCTGCAATTCCACTCCTAGGCATATACCCTGAGGAAACCAAAATTGAAAAAGACATATGTATCCCATTGTTCATTTCAGCACTATTTACAATACCTAGAACATGGAAGCAACCTAGCTGTCCACTGACAGATGAATGGATAAAGAAATGTGGTACATATACACAATGGAATATTACTCAGACATAAAAAGAATGCATTTGAGTCAGTTCTAATGAGGTGGATGAACCTAGAACCTATTATACAGAGTGAAATAAGTCAGAAAACAAAAGATAAACATCATATTCTAACGCATATATATGGAATCTAGAAAAATGATACTGCAGAATTTATTTACAGGGCAGCGATTGAGAAAAAGACATAGAGAACAGACTTATGGACATGGGGAGAGTGGAGGAGAGGGTGAGATGTATGGAAAGAGTAACATGGAAACTTACATTACCATATGTAAAGTAGATAGCCAACAGGAATTTGCTGTATGGCTCAGGAAACTCAAACAGGGGCTCTGTATCAACCTAGAGGGGGTGGATGGGGAGGGAAATGGGAGGGAGGTTCAAGAGGGAGGGGACATATGTACACCTATGGCTGATTCTTATTGAGGTTTGACAGAAAACAACAAAATTCTGAAAAGCAATTATCCTTCAATTAAAAATTAATTAATTAAAAAAAAAAAAAAACCACTAATCATTGAGGGACCTCCCTGGTGATCCAGGAATTAAGACTGTAGCTTTCAATGCAGGGGTTGAGAGTTTGATCCCTGGTCAGGAAGCTAAGATCCCTGATGTCTCATGGCCCAAAAGTCAAAACACAAATCAAAAGCAATATTGTAATGAATTCAATAGTTTAAAAATGGTCCATAGCAAAAAAAAAAAAACTAATCATAGAAAGGCAAGACATAACTGATGGAGCATGGGGAAGGGCTCTCCTTTAACTTTGCATAAAAATGTCCCTGCATATGTTTTGGGAAGGGAATCTGTTCTCACAGGTCCTTTGTTTTCCATCTGGAGCAGCTCAGTGGATTAATCTTGACTGTATGAATTGACAGACGGCTTGGCCACTGCAGACTTGATGAATAGGTGGGAACTCTGAAAGCCTACAATGCTTCCTGGAGGCAGCGAGCAGGCGCGGCAATGTTTATTCTGTACAGTGAAGCTTAGAAATGTGGAGGATCTTAAATTACCTCTGAGAGACAGCACACAAGCACAGGCAAAGAGAGGAGACAGAATCTGACAAGGACTTTGTTCTGTTTAACATTCCAGTTCATGGGCCAACCTTGAGGTGGGGGAAGGGACCAACCGGTCAGACTGCAGGAACTCCTCCCTGAACTGCTAGCTGTAAACCTTTGAAACAGAATGCTGATAAGGAAGAACTACTTCTAGCTGGCCCTACATTGTTGTTTTTTTATCTACTTCGGGGTCCTTTGTGATGAACTGGATACAGTCTCAGAAGTGGAAAGTAATGGAGAAAGTCAAAGATTTGTATTGATCCAGAGATAATATGGGATCGGGGGACAGGCTTATGCGATTCAGCACCTCGGGAATTTAATGCACTTGGTTTTATGCCCAAGTAGTAGGTACAGAGTACAAAACAAAACTAGAAATAAACTGCACACTAAAATAGAGCTAACACCGAGGTCAGTCAGTGACTCCCTTGGGAATTTGGAGACATGACATAGATACACTACCGTGTATAAAATAGATAACTAACGAGAACCTACTATGTAGCACAGGGAATCCTACTCAATGCTCTGTGGTGACCAAAATGGGAAGGAACTCCCAAAACGAGGGGGGCGGGTGTGTACAGAGGGCTTCCCAGATGACTCGGGGGTACAGAATCTGCAGGAGACATGGGTTCGATCCCTGGGTCAGGAAGACCCCCTGGAGAAGGAAACAGCAACCCACTCCAGTATCCTTTGCCTGGGAAATCCCTCAGACAGAGGAGCCTGGTGGGCTACAGTCCATGGGGTTGCAAAAGAAGTCAGACACAACTTAGCACCTAAAGAACAACAACAACCCTAACGAAGGCACATCTTTTTGAAGTATAGTTTTTCATGAGAAAATTAATAGTATGTCATAATACCTTTTAATACAAAATGGTCAAGAATTTACGGATGTAATTCTTTTTCGACTTAGAGAGCCTGAATAATAACATGGGGGAAAAAAATGCATTTTCAAGTCAGATTTTCAGCTTGAATATCTACAAGTATCAAATTAATTGGGAGGTGTTTTCATTTCCATGTTCCATGTGTGCAAGATGGACACATACTTATTCATGTCATATTATCTTTGCTGTATCCACCTATCCGCTAAAGAAATACAAGTTGAGAGCCTGGTAGAAAGGACACCTCATGGAGAGAAAAATGAATCAAACACAGATTGCTGCTCAGAAGTTGGTAATTTTGCAGAGATGATGAGACTAAATAACTAGAATCTAGGGCAGCCCTGAATCTCCATTTGGGCCAAATTTTCTGATTTTTCTCCAGAGCTTTAAGATGAGGTTAATGATAGTCCTGAGTCGTCTTATTCCAGCCACTCCTTCCCTCCTCACGTGTCTGCCAAGCTGGAACAGTAAAGTCTACCTGTGACCCACTGGCGGGGAGGTCCCAGGAAACCAAGGATGAATGGAAAACTGAAAATGTTAGTCGCTCATTCATGTCCGACTCTGTGATCCCACAGACTGTAGCCTGCCAGGCTCCTCTGTCCATGGGATTCTCCAGGAAAGAATAATGGAGTGGGTTGCCATTCCCTTCTGCAGGGGATATCCCAGACCCAGGGATCAAACCCAGGTCTCCCACACTGCAGGCAGAAACTTTATACTATCTGAGCCACCAGGGAAGCCCAAAAGATGAATAGAGGAAGCAGCATTTCAGGGCAGCCCTGTCTGCTTTATCCCTGAATTTCTTTCCCAACAACTTAACCAGAGAGCATAAAGGGATTTTATTTCCATGCACATGGATTTCTAGAGCTAAATAGAAAGCAACACATCTTTTCTGTATTTTAAGGACATAGCAGTCAAGAAAGGAAGGAAAGTCCGAATAGAAATGGTTCTACCACCACGAGCCTGGGAGGGTTCTGCAGAATTGGGATTTGTGAATGCCCTGGGAAGCTAAAAGGGTTGCCTTTGAATTCATATCCAGTTCCTGGGCAAGCCAGGGTCTGGTAGGCAGGGGGAGTGTTAGGTAACCTGTGGACAAGGAGCTTCCCCCATAGAGGTTTTTTTGGGGATTAAATAAAGCAACAAACCTGAAGGGCCTATAGCAGTTGCCACAAAGAAGACGCTCGGTGAGTTTTGGTTTTTGTTTTCTTTTTTCCTCTTTAGCCACTTGATGTCTTTAGCAATTAATTAAGAGTGAAGTGAAAAATTTTAATTGTATGTATATAATACACAGGTTGTGTTGTCATGCTGTGCTCAGTTGCTAAGTCATGTCCGATTCTTTTGTGACCTCATAGACTGTAGGCACCAGGCTCTTCTGTCCATGGGATTTTCCAGGCAAAAACACTGGAGTGGGTTGCCATTTCCTCCCCCAGAGGATCTTTCTGACCCAAGGATCAAATCCACATCTCCTGCATCTCCTGCACTGGCAGGCGAATTCATTACCACAAGAGAGTTCCAGAAAAACATCTATTTCTGCTTTATTGACCATGCCAAAGCCTTTGACTGTGTGGATCACAACAAACTGTGGAAAATTCTGAAAGAGATCGGAATACCAGACCATCTGATCTGCCTCTAGAGAAATTTGTATGCGGGTCAGGAAGCAACAGTTAGAACTGGACATGGAACAACAGACTGGTTCCAAATAGGAAAAGGAGTTCATCAAGGCTGTATATTGTCACCCTGCTTATTTAACTTATATGCAGAGTACATCATGAGAAACACTGGACTGGAAGAAACGCAAGCTGGAATCAAGATTGCCAGGAGAAATATCAATAACCTCAGATATGCAGATGACACCACCCTTATGGCAGAAAGTGAAGAGGAACTCAAAAGCCTCTTGATGAAAGTGAAAGTGGAGAGTGAAAAAGTTGGCTTAAAGCTCAACATTCAGAAAACAAAGATCATGGCATCTTGTCCCATCACTTCATGGGAAATAGATGGGGAAACAGTGGAAACAGTGTTAGACTTTATTTTTTGGGGCTCCAAAATCACTGCAGATGGTGACTGCAGCCATGAAATTAAAAGATGCTTACTCCTTGGAAGGAAAGTTATGACCAACCTAGAGAGCATATTCAAAAGCAGAGACATTACTTTTCCAACAAAGGTTCGTCTAGTCAAGGCTATGGTTTTTCCAGTGGTCATGTATGGATGTGAGAGTTGGACTGTGAATAAGGCTGAGCGCCAAAGAATTGATGCTTTTGAACTGTGGTGTTGGAGAAGACTCTTGAGAGTCCCTTGGACTGCAAGGAGATCCAACCAGTCCATTCTGAAGGAGATCAGCCCTGGGATTTCTTTGGAAGGAATGATGCTAAAGCTGAAACTCCAGTACTTTGGACACCTCATGCAAAAAGTTGACTCACTGGAAAAGACTCTGATGCTGGGAGGGATTGGGGGCAGGAGGAGAAGGGGACGACAGAGGATGAGATGGCTGGATGGCATCACTGACTCGATGGACGTGAGTCTGGGTGAACTCAGGGAGTTGGTGATGGACAGGGAGGCCTGGCGTGCTGCGATTCATGGGGTCGTGAAGAGTCGGACATGACTGAGCGACTGAACTGAACTGAACTGAGCCACCTGGGAAGCCCCATAATATCCCAATAAACATATACAAATATAACATTTATATACATTTTCTCTATATATAATGCTAGAAGAAAACAAAATTGTTTTCTTACTAATGCCTTTTTAAAAATATACTGCCTTTTAAAATATACTGCCTTCAGTCACATTTGTATCTCTTTCAGTGCACATTCTGGAAAATTCCTTACCTTTTTTCTTTCTTTTTCATGCCCCAGCACCGTGCAAAGTTGGACACTCAGTAAATGCATTTGATGACGATAATAAGCTTGCCATTTCAAAGGATGGCTAATTTGAGTCGTTGAAAGGTTAAACAGCTTGCTTGGAACTACCCGACACTTTCTTGTGCAGCCTGGGAGCCAGGCCCCTAAATGCGTTCATCTCTTCCTGATCTCACTCTTTGATCCTTCATAGGTAATTGATAAACAAAGCCATTTCTTTGCTTAACAAAAGAATGGGTCTTCCTGACTAAATGAAAGTCTTGGTTACCCAATTTATTCTCTTAACTCCGCAGAACAAGCAATTGATTTCCTTCCCCATTTTCAATCCTGAAAACATCGTCACATTTCATTCTTGCTCTTGGAGTTATTAGATTTCAGTTCTTGTTTCCACATGCTTTATATGCACAAGTCAAGTGTAACCTGAAAGATATTAAAGTGGATTTGCAATGAAATGGCCCAGATCTGGGAAATCTGTCTTATTTTCTCTTAACTCCTCTTTTGTTTAATGTGCTTATTGGTATTTTCTTGGATGGAGCTGCCGCTGCCGCAATGACACATTTCTGCTGACAGCCCTGAACTTTCAGATGGAATCTCTGTGAATAAAGGTGAGAAGGAGGCTTTAATTAATGTCCTAAGCCTGGGAATGAAAACAAAGAACAGGAAGGTTGGGAGATGGATCTGGCTGTCAACACAAAATGAAATAAAAATCCCCAAAAGCTTTGCACCAACAAGCAGCCCCACCCCGTGCTGCTGGGCACCTACCCTCTCCTGGGCCTGGGCCATGACCCAGGGACCATAGACCGATGCTTCATTTGGAAGGAATCAATGAAGCAACTTGCCACAGAAATTCTCTACCCAGGGCACCCTCCTGATCACTCCCATCTCTGCCATTAATGCTGCTTTCAAATCCCCGATGATCTTAAATTCCCTGAAAAGAGCTTGAAAGCTTCCCCCAGTAATTATGGCCCTAGCAAGAAACAATCAAACTGGGGAAAAGGACTCTGAAAGAATCCTTAAAGTCAGGCCCGGCCATTGTATCTGTTTTTAGATTTTAGATGAGAAATTCGTGTTACACTTTAGGAGGCCTCTTTGGTGAAATAGTTTGAACGCCATCGCCCAAGGCTAGAATTCTCTTTCTTTAGAAAGAGATATATTTCAGAATCAGGATATGACTTTGAACACAGCCTGGAAATCCAATATTGTACAACAGAGATGTGTTAGCACCAGGGTTCAAGGACAACTGAAGATTTAATACTTTTCCTCTTTTAGTACCTTTTCTCTGTCTGAACTGCTCGCTGCCCTTCTCTATGATCAACTGATGTTCCTGTCTACATAGGAAAACTAGTCTAAAACTTAATCATATTAAACAAATATTTACAGGGCACTTTAACCATCTGCCAGGCATTGTCCTAGGAGCTGGAAACCCAATGAGCTGTTAGTTGCTCAGTTGTGTCCGACTCTTTGTGACTCCATGGACTGCAGCCCACCAGGCTCCTCTGTCCATGGAATTCTCCAGGCAAGAATACTGGAGTGGGTTGCCGTTTCCTTCTCCAGAGGATCTTCCCAACCCAGGGACTGAACCCAGGTCTCCTGCACTGCTGGCAGATTCTTACTGTCTGAGCCACCAGGGAAGCTCAGAGGTTACTTTAAAAAGCAAAATTCCTGTTTTTGTAGATGAAACATCATATTAACCCCTCAAAACACAACTGCCCCACTGAAGGTGCACACAGCCGTCTGGATATTTGTACATAAGAAATATACACTTGACTCTGATCTCACTCTCTTCTCTGCTTATCTTAGACTTGCTGTTCTGTCTCAGGCTGATAGTAAATTCCCCAAGGGCAGGACCACTACCTCTGTTGATCTCTCTCCAAATACGGAGCTGTGCCCACCGTGACTACTCAAAACACATAATAGGCATGGCAGACATTCAGATATTTTCTAGTCATCCTAAATTACACTCTTGTGACACACAGAGAAAGCTATTAGGCTTATTATTTATATTCTTGCAACGTGAGTCAACTGTGCTTGAATAGTTTGACCAAGGAGACAAACCAAGAGGTCAGGATGAGACCAGACTGTGAAGCTTTGGTTTTCCATCCAAATATCTAACCTAAAGAAAAAAGGGGGGAAAGGGGAGGGAGTTTCTCTCAAGCGTGCAAAAGGGTCGTGACGAAGTATGATGTTAGAAGACCTCAAGCAAATGGAAATGCTGCTGTTGGTAAGAACAGCACCTACACACGATTAGGACTTTATACCTTTCATTGAGTCATTGATTCAAAAACAAGTATCATCAAGTGACAGAACCACAAGAACAGGGCAAGATCCATTCGGTACCTGCCTTCAGGGATCTGGTCTGTTTTCTTATTGAAACCAAGTGGGGCCTGGGCATGGAGGCCTCTTTTTGCCCCCATTTCTTGTAGGCAACATGACCTTTCCTGATCTCCAAAGGGCAAACTATCGAACCCTGGCTAATCAAGGGTGTTCTTGTGGTTGTTCAGTAGCTACGTTTGACAGTTGTGACCCCATGGACTATAGACCGCCAGGCTCCTCTGTCCATGGAATTTTCCAGGCAAGAATACTAGAATGAGTTTCCATTTCCTTCTCTAGGGGATCTTTCAGGACCAAGGGTCAAATCTGCATCTCCTGCCTTGGTGAATTCTTTACCACTGAGCCACCAGTTCAGTTCAGTTCAGTAGCTCAGTCATGTCCAACTCTTTGTGACCCCATGAATTGCAGCACACCAGGCCTCCCTGTCCACCACCAACTCCTGGAGTTCACTCAGACTCACGTCCATCGAGTCAGTGATGCCATCCAGCCATCTCATCCTCTGTTGTCCCCTTCTCCTCCTGCCCCCAATCCATCCCAGCATCAGAGTCTTTTCCAATGAGTCAACTCTTCACATGAGGTGGCCAAAGTACTGGAGTTTCAGCTTTAGCATCCTTCCTTCCAAAGAAATCCCAGGGCTGATCTCCTTCAGAATGGACTGGTTGGATCTCCTTGCAGTCCAAGGGACTCTCAAGAGTCTCCTCCAACACAACAGTTCAAAAGCATTAATTCTTTGGCGCTCAGCCTTCTTCACAGTCCAACTCTCACATCCATACATGACCACAGGAAAAACCATAGCCTTGACTAGACAAACCTTTGTTGGCAAAGTAATATCTCTGCTTTTGAATACGCTATCTAGGTTGGTCATAACTTTCCTTCCAAGGAGTAAGCGTCTTTTAATTTCATGGCTGCAGTCACCATCTGCAGTGATTTTGGATCCCAAAAAAATAAAGTCAGCCACTGTTTCCACTGTTTCCCCATCTATTTCCCATGAAGTGATGGGACCAGATGCCATGATCTTTGTTTTCTGAATGTTGAGCTTTAAGCCAACTTTTTCACTCTCCACTTTCACTTTCATCAAGAGGCTCTTTAGTTCCTCCTCACTTTCTGCCATAAGGGTAGTGTCATCTGCATATCTGAGGTTATTGATATTTCTCCTGGCAATCTTGATTCCAGCTTGTGTTTCTTCCAGTCCAGTGTTTCTCATGATGTACTCTGCATAGAAGTTAAATAAGCAGGGTGACAATATACAGCCTTGACATACTCCTTTTCCTATTTGGAACCAGTCTGTTGTTCCATGTCCAGTTCTAACTGTTGCTTCCTGACCTGCATACAGATTTCTCAATAGGCAGGTCAGGTGGTCTGGTATTCCAATCTCTTTCAGAATTTTCCACAGTTTATTGTGATCCACACAGTCAAAGGCTTTGGCATAGTCAATAAAGCAGAAATAGATGTTTTTCTGGAACTCTCTTGCTTTTTCCATGATCCAGCGGATGTTGGCAATTTGATCTCTGGTTCCTTTGCCTTTTCTAAAACCAGCTTGAACATCTGGAAGTTCACAGTTCACATATTGCAGAAGCCTGGCTTGGAGAATTTTGAGCATTACTTTACTAGCATGTGAGATGAGTGCAATTGTGCAGTAGTTTGAACATTCTTTGGCATTGCCTTTCTTTGGGATTGGAATGAAAACTGACCTTTTCCAGTCCTGTGGCCACTGCTGAGCTACCAGGGAAGCCCCCTAATCAAGGGAGGGGCAGTCAAGAACCACCTGAGGCATGATTAAAGAGATCAGAGAAGCTCCTGAGACTCTGTACACACCCTAATCTTGTCAACAGCCTCATCCATGAAGTATTGTTATAAAGTGAAAGTGAAAAGTGAAGTCGCTCAGTTGTGTCTTTTTGTGACCCCATGGACTATAGCCTACGAGGCTACTCTGTCCATGGGATTTTCCAGGCAATAGTACTGGAGTGAATTGCCATTTCCTTCTCCAGGGGATCTTCCCGACCCAGGGATCAAACCTGGGTCTCCCGCATTGTAGACAGACGCTTTACTGTCTGAGCCACCAGGGAAGTCCTATTGTTGTAAAACTCCTCATCAAATTCTCCCAGGTTGGAATACATAGACTTTGAAGGTCGGAATCTACTATGTTCCCTTAATAAAGCTATTCTTTTCTCCTTCACCCAAACCTCTGTCTCCAAGATTCAATTTGGCACTTGTGTACAGAGAAGTTGAGCTTTAAGCATCTTTATCAACCTTCTAAGATCATTTCAGGGCAGTTTGGCAGGCAGTATCATCCTTAGGCAGTAGAGCCTAACGTATTAAACTTTATAGACTTCAGAGTCGAAGTGCAAAACACAAAGTTAACTCCTAGTTAACTCTTCAAGTTTCATTATATTCATAATAGTGTTCAAAGTAGGGTTAGAGGAACCATACTGACTGAAACCGCCCATCCTGGCCAGGTACCATAGTAACCATTTGTGTGAATTATTTAACAACAGAAAGCCCTGGTAAGGGACACAGAACTAACAAGCCACCACCAACCAGAAGAATCTGGGAAAGGTCAAAAGGAGGTGCTACGTGTTCTACCACCTCCCAGAATCCTCCTCACTGGCATCCATGTTGGCTGAGCAATGCATGCAGAACTAGGAAGGACCCTGAGTCAAAGTGCTTGGCCAGAAACAACCAAGAAACTAGCCGCATCACCATAAAACCCGAGACTGCAAGCCCCGGAGTAGAGCAGTTCCCCTGAGTTCCCTTACCCTGTTGCTCTCTGCCTGGACACCCTTCTCCCAATCAAGTCTCTTGCTTTGTCAGCCAGTGTGTCTCCTCAGACAATCCATTCCCAAGTGTTAGACAAGAGACTTGGTTAACAGACTTCCTTCAATGGTAGCATCCATCTTTGGGATGGGTTGGGGGTGGGGGTGGGGCATTAGAGTCAGGATTCAACATAAAGGGATTTATTACAGGAAGTGACTTACCCTGTTGTGGGAGCTGGCTAAGTAAGTGTGAAGTCCCCAGGAAGTGGTCAGGAAGGGAGTGGGCAGGCTGGAACCCCTAGAGCTGAAGCTGGGCACCCACCCCTGGTGGTTGTCAGAAAGAAGGACCCAAGGGAAAGGAGAGATTGCAGACACAGCAGCTGTTGTCAATCTCTAAGCTCCCAGGAGTAAAGGCCTTACAACTGCTAAAGTCAGGCCTGCCCAGGGTAATCTCCCCTTTGACCAGCATGAAGTTAACTGATCAGGGACTTTAATTATACCAGCAAAGTCCCTTCACAACAGCACCTACGTTGGTGTTTGAATAACTAGGAAAATAACCATAGAAGGGTCTCTGACTCCCTTGGCCTAGAGCTGACTCCTAGCCCACCCTCACCTGATTGATTCTAGTCAGGATGACTCAGCACAGATGCATTCTGTGAGGTTATTGTGAAGCTTAAAGAGATGATACACACAAAATGTCTGGGAAACGCATAGCAAGTTGTATCACCACTTAGCAGATGAGAAAATCAAGCTCGGAAAACAAGCCAATAAACAAAGTGAACACACCATGGTTGGTCTGTAGAGCAGAGAATGAAAAAGCTGGTTTTCGTTCAGAACCCTTTGCTCTGACCATGGTCCCTGCTCCACAGTTTGTGTTTCTTTGCCTGAGTCAGTGCACGGGGCCACAAGTTAAAGAGAAGAGTGAGAAACAGCTGTAAAGTGAGCGGATCTGAGGTGAAATGATCAGCCACTTCCAAACAGAGATCTCCCCTGCCCTGGACTTCAGCCTGGGATTCTTAGGCACTCTTACAGGGCAGGCTACTTGCTCCATGAAGGTCCTGGGTCACTCAGTCATGCCCAGCTCTTTCCACCTGTAATGACTGTAGCCCACCAGGCTCCTCTGTCTGTGGGATTTTCCAGGCAAGGATAATGGAGTGGGTTGCTCTTTCCTCCTCCCAGGGATCTTCCCAACCCACGGATAGAACCCACGTCTCCTGTGGCTCCTGCACTGCAGGCAGATTCTTTACCACTGAGCCACTGGGGAAGTCCACATGCCCTACATCCTCCCATAATAATCCACCTCTTCTTTGTGAGCTCCTGGAAAGCTGAGTCTAATATAAATCCATTTTCTAATATAAATCCATTGTTCTCTCTCCATCTTCTTTAGAAGCAGTTCTCACTTCAGAAATGCCTTGTCACTTCCTTTCAGTTGACTATTTTTAGGCTACAAATTTAAAATTTATGAAAAGCCTTTCAATGATTTAAGACCAAATGTTGTCAGGGTAGGTTGGAGGGATATTTGGGTGCTTAAGAATGAGCAACACTCTTTCTCCACCCACTATTCTTACTGTGAAGCAAATAATAATGGACACAAAAGCACACACAGCTCAAACAAACTGTCAGCATAAATTAATTCTCCTGCTGTAACTTTGGCAAGGAAACAGAAGCAGCCAGTTACCTCGTCCAGGTTCAGCCTCTTTCCTAGATATTGTCTCAGAAATCAGCTAGAGCACTGCTGACCCTGGTCAGGCAGCCCCTTGAACTGATCTCATTCCATCTTCTCCTGTGACTGAACTTGAAAATATCCATGTGCTAAGACAGCAGTCAAAATGCTCCCCCAAGCTTACAAGTTACCCAGTGATGCATTGACAGAGTTCTAATCTTTAAAGCTGAGTTCAACCATCTTTGTTGCTGTTTTCTAACCATTAAATTGTATATGACTCTTTTTTGACCCCATGGAGTATAGTCCGCCAGGCTCCTCTGTCTATGGGATTTCCCAGGCAGGAATACTGAAGTGGGATGCCATTCCCTTCCCCAGTGGCTCTTCCAGTCCAGGGATGGAACCAGTGTCCCCTGCATTGGCAGGTGTAGTCTTTACCATTAAGCCATCAGGGAAGCCCTTAATCATCTTAAATCACCAAATATTTATTAAGCTTCTTTTTTTGTATCAGAAACTCTTCTTGATGCTGAGATCAGAGTTGAGAACAAGACAAAGAGGGTTTTCTGCTCATGAGACTTACATTCCAAAGAAGCTCCAGAGACATTAAATAGTAAACAGGTAAACAATTCAAACTGTGCAAGTGCTGCCAGCTGCTAAGAAAAAGAACAGGATGGTCCAATCAAGAGTGATTATGACTCCAGATTGTGACTTAAAAATACAGAAAACTTGTTATCCAAATAAATAGTATTATACATCCTTTGATAAAGATCATTTATCAGTTATTATCAACAATTCTATGTATTTGATGCATTTTGTTCAGAAGTTGCATCCAAATATAATGCCATACATTTTGTAAAATACTTATGTATCCACCCAAAAAATATGGGATAAAAGAAACGTTAACATTTAAAACAACTTTCTGGCATAATACTTCTCATGCGAAGAAGAAATAGTAGGTGTCTATTTTACCATCCTTGATGGAAGATTAATATCTAGAAATCAAGAACAAGCCACATTTTAGTCAAAAGTAGAGATGCAGAGGTGAAGAAAATGCCCCTGGGTCCTCGATGGACCCCAGTGAGACTCACAGTAAGTTCACAAGCATCCCTGGCAGTCCAATGGCTAAGACTCCGCCTTGCAAAGCAGGGGGTGGGGGTTCGATTCCTGGTCAGGGAGCTAAGATCCGACATGCCTCCTGGCCAAAAGACAGAAACAACATTGTAACAAATTCAATAAAGACTTTTAAAATGGTCCACATTAAAAAAAAAATCTTAAAAACCACTTACTTAAAATTATCCAGATTATGAAAACTGTGATTATTTCTTTTTTGAACAGGGAGGAGGATGGTCTCTGATGGGCTTAGTGTTAATAGTCAGCAAACAGAGCACTTGAGTTGTTTCAGAGGCTGATGGAACAGTGACAGATTTATAGCAGATTAAGGAGCTCAATTTTATTTCTTCCTCAAATCTACGCAATTCTGACCTATTTTTTGCAGTCCATGTCCTTAGGAATTTTCCTCTTAGTGGCTCAAAGATATTAACAGTCAAACCATTTTATAAATGACAAGCTTGGCTTTATTTTTTTTTCGAACCAGTGTATTAACCCATTAGCCAAAAATATATACAAAAAGCAGCCTTTGTAGCCTGTAGAGAAGATAGACAGCAGTGTAGTGAAAGTCGCTCAGTCATGTCCAACTCTTTGCGACCCCATGTACTATATAGTCATGGAATTCTCCAGGCCAGAATACTGGAGAGGGTAGCCTTTCCCTTCTCCAGGAGATCTTCCCAACCCAGGGATTGAACCCAGGTCTCCTGCATTGCCGGTGATTCTTTCCCTGCTGAGCCACAAGAGAAGTCCAGACAACAGTGTGCTTACTGAAAAAAGTTAAGCTCAGCCAAAGAAAGTGAAAGTGAAATCACTCAGTCGTGTCCAACTCTTTGCCACCCCATGGACTGTAGCCCACCAGTCTCCTCCATCCATGGTTTTCTAGGCAAGAGTACTGGAGTGGGGTGCCATTTCCTTCTCCAGGGGATCTTCCCGACCTGGGGATCGAACCCTGGTCTCCCGCATTTCGGGCAGACGCTTTACCGTCTGAGCCACCAAAGTTCAAAAAATTCACTCAATTTTTTAAGCCACAATCACTTACATATTCCTCATCTTCCTCTCTTTTTAAAACTATACCAAGCCCTTTACATCACATTAAAAAAAAAATTAAGAAAAATAGTCCCCAGAGGATTTCCTCTATACACATAAATTTCTTTGGCTGCTTTAAGATTCTGTTTGGGGCTGTGGAATGAGTCAGTCCTCTAGTAAATATCTTGCATTTCCTATCTCATTTAATCTTCTGGACAATGTTATGAAAGAATTATCTTCATCATCATCATGATTCCTAGTCTATTAATTAGAAGGTTCAATTCAGGTTCAAAGAGCTAATGCAAGTCAGAACAGTGATTTTAACTATATAGCCTTTGACTCAGAAGTCCCAGGAAAACTCTGCCTAGATTTCATGAATACTTCATCAACCTCTCTAAAGCACTTACTCTCTACTTTATATTGGAAATCCTTATACAGTATACATACGTTTCCTCTGTAAGCTCTTTGTGAGTAGAATACATGCCTGTTATTTCCTTGCAGATGGGGGTTGATATAGCAACATCTAAATAGCAACAATCTTCACCATTGCAATCATCATGAACACTGAGATCTTATTCTGTACCTGGGATCCTGCTAAGTGTTTTGAAAAGTGAAAAAACTGTGAAAGTGTCCATCGCTCAGAGGTGGCCAACTCTTTGTGACCCCAAGCTTCTCCATCCATGGGATTTCCCAGGCAAGAAAACTGGAGCAGGAAGCCATTCCTTCTCCAGGGAATCTTCCCAACCAAAGGCTCAGACCCAGGTCTCCTGCATTGTAGTCAGATTCTTTACTATCTGAGTCACCAGGGAAGCGCTGCTAAGTGTTTTAATTAACTCTAAAATTTAATCTTCAAGTTAATTCCAAGTTACGTAAGTACCAATAGTATTATTGTTATTTTTTTAAGTGGGGAAACTGAGTCTTAAGGAGGTTTCTTTCCAAGATAACAGGACAAACACATGAACAATTGTATTAATATTAAACACATCCAACCGGATTATTTAAAATATATTTATTGAGCATCTAAAATATGTCCCGGGTGCACTTCTAGCTCCTAAAGAATAAAGTAGAACTTAACTACAGTGGTGGAGAGACAGAAATAGAGACTGCACACTGGTGATACTTGCCATGGCAGGAAAAAGCAGGAAAGAATACTTTTTTTTGTTTCTTAAACAAAAAAAATATTTGTTTATTTCTGTGACAGATCTTAGTTGCCACACACAGGATATTTGATCTTTGTTGCAACATATGGGGTCTAGTTCCCAGACCAAGGATCGAACTTGGACCCCCTGCACTGGGAGCTTGGAGTCTTAGCCACTGGACCACCAGGGAAGTCTGAAAGCTGTTTCCTTCATGAGAATTTAATGCATTTTCATTTTACAGAGGGTGATCCGGAAGGGGAACCACAGGAAGATAACCTTGAGGGGAGACCTGAAGTTTGGGGCTGTTTCTGATTGCTCAAAGGACAAAGTCCACGAGGTGGGGCAGGCTTGGTTTATCAAAGGAGGGCAAAGAGGTCACTGTGGCTTTGCCGGGAGAGAGAGAGAGAGGGCATAGTAATCAGCAAGGAAATCAGAGATTCACCGTGGGCTTCTCTCTGGCTGTATAGGACTTTGAAGGGACTTTGGTTTTTACTGGGAGAAATAGGGAAGCCATAGGAGGCTTTTGAGCAGATGATAGTCACAGTCAGACTGTGTTTTATAAAAACATCATTCTGAGAATATGTTCAAGACAGTCTATTGGAAGTAAATGTGGTGGAAGAGAGGTCAATAAGAAAGCTGTTGTAATAATCCAGTCTATGGGTAATGGTGGCATAGACTAGGTACCAGGAGTAACATTTTAAAAAATAGTTAGATTGTGAATGTATTTCTAATGTAGAGTGAATAGGATTTGCTGACAAATTAGACATAGGGTATTTAAAAAAAAAAAAAAAGGAGTACTTAAGGATAACACTGGGTTTCTGATCTGAGCGACTGAGTGGATGGGGCTGGGTAGAGAGAAGAGAAGGAAGGTCAAAAGTTTAGTTTAGATTAGAGCTGAAGTTTGAACCCCTACTAGATAAATGGAGCTGGTGAATGGGCAGTTAGTCCCATGAGTCATAAATTCCCCGACTGGACAGAAAAATCAGGGGAGTTCTGCCATATGGGTTCCTTAAATCCATGTCACGGAGTATGCTCACTCAAAGAATGAGCCCACACAGTGGGAAGAGACCCAAGGACTAAAAACTGAGCCACTCCCAAGCTTCGAGATAAGGAAGATATAGAAGCATCAACAGAGGAGACAGAGGAAGAGAGGCTGTCATGCAGCAGGGAAAACAGGGGAGTGTGTGTTCCTGGAAGTGGAGTGAAGAAGCAATGCCAAAGAGGAGGACGTGACCAGTGTATCAGATGCTGATGATAAGACAGATGAGATGTGCCCTGAGAGCTGATCTGGGTTTCCCCTGGGCAGTCACCAGAGACCCACAGTCCAGACTCGGTGGGGCAACCACCGTCACGATATTGAAAGGTCATTTAGGTGAAACGTCCCCGCGCATGGGAACCTGGGCTTTTCTCCTGATTATTAGTACCACTGGGGGAAAGGTCAATCTTTCTCATTGCAGGTTTTTTCATCCTCTATTAAAGGAATTCAGCTGGCTTCCATTATCAGACCTTTTTCTTTTATGAGATGTTTGTTTTTGTGTTTACGTGTGTATGTACATGTGTGTGTTTTAATTTCCAAGCCAGAGCTGCTTTGATCCCAGGGAGAGAGAATACTCAGAATTCCATCCAGATGAGTATTGCTGCTAAGCCCTGTGTTTGCTTTTCCCCTCCCCTGCTAGCTGAAACTCTACAGAGGCCAATTAAACTGCCTACCCCAGCATCAAACACAACATACACTATCTCGACATGGAGGTGATTATAAACAGCCAACAGAATGCTAGCAAAAGTACTGAGCTGTGCACGGGGTGTTTTCACTTTACATGAACTATCTTTTGAGTAGAAACACATTGCAACTTGCAGCGCACTCAGGTTCTCGGGAGGGTTACCGTTAACGACAGGAAGACACCTGCCCTGAACTCCTCCTCATCATTAGTGAGGTCAGATCATTCCATTCCTATGTGTATTTCAGTTTGGGCATTTTCTGGGGCCCCCCTGATTAAGTTTGATGCATGACTCACACACTAAAGTCTTTATGAAAAAAAAAGGTAAATAAAACATGCTAGCAATGTTTGAAAACTCAGAGGAAAAGTAATTCCTGCTGGGGGGAGAAGGAGGCCAGAGAGTTTCTAAGAATACAAAAATATCGAAGTTTGTGCACCTCACAGGAATACTTGTCTGAGCCTATTCGGAACAAACATATTGGAAAATTATGTTTTCATTGAAAAATTGCCTCTATTGGAAGTGCTGGAAAGGGCCAGTATGTTAAACAAGGAAATCATATTACTCCCAAGTAACAGCTGAATCTACATGACTTTTCTCCTTTATGATTTAGGAAAAACAAAGCAAAACGCATGTTAACTTCACAGATATGCAAAAATTGGCATGAAGGAATTCTGAAAGCTTTTAAAGTTACCAGCCAGTAGACAGTAACAAACTGCAGAGACGCTGCTGATTGTCACAACCAGGTAATGTATCTGGTAGCTGGTTGTGGTACTGGTGGGCTAGGGGCCATGAGGGAACCCCAGCAGGTCTCTTTTGTCTCCTTTCTGCACATAAATGAGACGATTTGGTAAATTAGTAAGAGGAGTTGTGTTGATAGTGTGTTATTAGGTGCTAACGTGTGCTTGGAAGAGGGTTACCCCAACCCCAGGTCCTGCTCCCCTTCCAGGCCACTGAGCATGTTCAAACATCAGTTCCTTGAAGAGTGGCCATTCATTCACTCATTGGCTTGTTTACTGGGTTGGCCAAAATGTTTGGGTTTTTCCATAACATCTTACGGCCAACCCAATACATCCTCAGTCATCCCACTGAGCACTGCTTTGTGCCAGGAGCTTATAGGGTCTGGCCACTCAAGATGGCTGTTCTCTTGCTCTCTGCATATCCCCTGCCTGACCAGGGCCTGCACCACTACACCCCACTCCCATGACTGACCTTCCTTCACACTTTCCCTTTGCCCCAGTTAATGACTGCCCTAATCTTTAGATCACAACATCTCCATGATATCTTATCAAAGGGGCAGTGAGGGGGACCCTCTGCTGGTTTCCCACCTGAAATCAGTGCCCCTATAACTGGTAACCTGCCCTTCCTCCCTGGAGTGAAGACCTCCTCCATGTCCTGCCCCCCGCTATCCACCACACATGGTGGGGTGCCGCTCCAGGACCTTGCTCCATCCAGGAGACCACTGATGTCTCTGTTGCTGACTCCCAGCCCTATGGTCTAGAAGCTGAGTAAGCCCAGCCCTGTAGATCTGTGGGGTGCGGCCCCCAACAAGCTCTGTTTGTTTGCCTCCAACAGAGGGATTTCCTTGGAGATGATTTCAGAGCTGATGCAGTGGTAGGTTCATGCCATGAGAAGCCAAAGGAAGGAGCTATTTGCTCCCCTTCTTTATATCCTCACACACTCCATGTGCACACCTGTAAGAAGGCATGAGCACAACCCACACAAAAGCCTAAGTGTGTCCATTCTTATCTCAAATGTCCCGTCTCCCCTGAATCCTCCAATCTTAAACCGATCCCCAAATTATTTCTTCTTAGTCCTCTATTTTGATCCTTCATAACATCACCACAAGTTACAATGTGCACATAACATGTGTGTGTGGGTTGATTTAATCAACATCCCCAGCATCCATGGGGACAGACAGCTTGCTGGGTTTGATCACCACAATACACTCTGTGCAAAGTATAGCACTGGGCACACATTCTATTAATTGAATGCTCTTAAAAAGTGTTAATGATCAAATACAGGGGCGTCAGAGGATGAGATGATAACATAGCATCACCATACTCAGTGGACATGAATCTGAGCAAACTCCGAGAGACAATGAAAGATAGAGGAGCCTGGCATGCTGCCGATGGGGTTGCAAAGAGTTGGACACGACTTCGCAACTGAACGACAGTTGCCCAGAATTTCTTTGTAGGTGTGCCACTCTTTATTTCCTAGAAATGTTTCAGTCTTGGATAGCTCTAATAATATATTTTCTGTCCGTTTGGCTTTTACTCTGGATAACTTGTGCTGGCGTGGATATTTTTCCCTAACACTCCACCCAAGTTTCCAATGCCTGACTGAATTTGGATGTCCAGAGCTATTTCTTCTATTTCCTGTTTTCTAATATAGTCTCGAGTACAAAGTCATTTGGATCCCTGAGAGAGAAAAATTGAGAGGGTGGGGATGGAACGTTACTTTTACTGAAGCTATCCAGAACTGGTACTTATGACTCCATGACATTGAACGTCATCAGAAAACAGAGGTCTCAACCCAAATCACGTCAATAGTTCATCCACATCTACCACTTTCTTCCTCCTCCCAGCAACTTCAGGGTCCTCCTCCCATCCTCTGCCTCCAGCTTCCTTTTGGTTATTCCAGGGTGTGTTGCAACATCCTCCACTTGTACATATTTTCAGCGGTACTAGTATTCTACTGAGACATATAGCACCTGATTGCTTTGTTTTCAAATTACTTTCATCAGCAAATCCCATCTCAAAATTCATGTATACTAAAGCTAAAACTACTTATGACTGAAGGGAAAGAATATAGAGTGAAATCTGTATATATAAGTTCTATTGAATTTTCTAACACTTGGTGAAATCTATACACCATATGCTAGCAAACTATGGATTCATTCAGTGCTTCTTCAAAAATGGTAGTTCTTTCTTATTGCTTCTTTGAATTATTGTACGCATTATCATGCTTTCAAATTGTGGTGCTGGAGAAGGCTCTTGAGAGTCCCTTGGACTACAAGATCAAACCAGTCAACTTTAAAGGAAATTAACCCTGAAGTATTTCCCCAAGTATTTGCCAAATCTCAAGATGCAACCAATCACCCAGTTGCTCAAACCAAGCAACTCCAATCTACCTTTGATTCCTCCCTTTGCATATGTAATAATTATCAAGTTTTACTGCTTTTATTTCAAATTTTATCCTGTGTGTATATACCTTCCCTAACTTACACTCAACCACTGCATACACCAGGCCAGCTCCTTACCTGCTCTATTGTAAGATCCACTTTACCAGGTCCTAGTTTCCACTGTGGGCTTCCCTGGTAGCTCAGCAGTAAAGAATCCACCTGCAATGCAGGAGACACAGGTTCAGTCCCTGGGTCGAGAAGTCCCCTGGAGAAGGAAATGGCAACCCACTCCAGTATTCTTGCCTGGAAAATCCATGGACAGTGGAGCCTGGTAGGCTACAGTCCATGGGGTTGCAAAAGAGTTGGACACAACTTAGAGACTAAACAACACCAACCACAGTTTCCATTGCGGCCATAACGCATCCTCCATACAAGCAGCTAAACAGATCTCATTTTAAAAGAGAAACCATATCACCCCCTTGTTCATGACCTTTCGATTGTTCTCTGTGGTTTATAAAATTAGATCAAGACACCTCACTGTGTCTTATAAAGTGACATGAGATCTGTCCTACCTCGGCCCTTCACCTCCCTGGTGGCCACTCCCTTCCTTCCCCATTGGACTTAAGTCCCATCAGTCTCCCTTTCAGGTCTCTAAACTTCCCAAGGTCTATTCTCTCCTTGGGAACAGCAAGATGCCGAAGGTGAATGACTCTGCCTCATGGTAGCAAAATGTCTCAACATTTAAACACCCTTAAGCTTAGTGTTGATCTTGAAGCATGTTGCAAGTGTTGATCAGCAGTATTGATCAGTTCCTTGACATGTACATAATAAGAAATTGTTTTATAATTGTATCCTGACACTACCGGTTCCTCAAAGTCAGAATCAGGGTTTTCTTATTTCCTAAGACCCCCTGGGACCACAGAAGTTTGCCAGATGAATGAATACATGAGTGAATCAATACAGCATGTGGAAGCATCCATTCATCAGGACTTTCTCTACCCTTGAAAGATAAGCAGTGTTTCATCTTCCCCCAATTCTTTCTCTCACCTAGCTGAGACAGTCCTGAATTAAATTCACTAGACTTGGACTCTACCCATCTATCTAGTAAATGTGTGATCTTAAAAAAAGTACCTCTCTTGAAGTCTTGAGTCCTTAATTGTGAAATGATGGATTTAGAGTAAATTGGTGGTTTTCCAACTTTCTAAATGAAACAAAGATTTTAAAATAAAATTATATAATGAGCCATAATTTGTGAATCATTTAAAAATGATGCTGCCTTGGTTGAAGGGGCTGGGGTTCTTGGAGCCCTGCCAATCAGTAAACTGCTCTGTCCCCCACTCTGTGGACCCCAGAGGCACCTCCAGAGATGCTGAGGGCTCTGCAAAGCCCGGTTCAAAAACCACTGGGCTCAAAAAGCCTCTGAGGCCCTGGGTGGATCTAACATTTCATGATTCCAACTCTGAAATAAACAACAGATGTTGCCAAGTAAAGCCGAGTGAAATGTATTCATGCACTCCTTTAAAAATTAAATGGAAGACTTTTCTCCCCTTTAAAAATCAAGCAAAATTCATTGCTTGGAATTCTGACAGAGTATACAAAGAGCCTTTTAAATGCTAAAGAACATTCATAAATGACTTTGTCACAAAGTGTTATAAGATTTTGCAAAATTGAGCTTATGTAGGTTTTCATTGACTTGAAGTGTTATTGATTAGAAAATACCTTCTACCCTCCGGGCCATGCGTGCCTCAGAAGGTTTCAGATCCAGGAACTCAAGTCAGCTCACCTATGTACTGGAAAGGTCAACCCCACCATGGAAACCCATTAAAACACACGCGAACATTCACTCAGCTTGGAGGTTGAGAGTGGCAGATCCAATCTCACCCGGAGCCACACTGCAGCCTCCGGGAGGCTGATGTAATTCTCCTGCGACTCTGTGGTTTAAATGGAATTGATTATTTAAAAATATTAGATATGGCATTGCTTGCTTTTTCACATTGCATTAAGCGCTCCCGCATAGAAGCAGAAGTGAAGTAGACAAATACACAGAGCCGTGCGAACTGCCCCCCTCATGCATATGCATGCACACACCTGCACATGGGGCACACATATACAAAGAGGAGGCAACATTAATGGTTTACATATGTGTGTGGATTCACATTTGTAAAACACTTTAATATACAGCAGTTTATTCAATCCCCCTAAGAACCCTGTAAGCTAGGTATTTAAGAGCTTCTATGGACAAAAAAGTGCACTAAGTGATTTCCCTGCACTTATCTGGTTTAATTGTTCCCACATTTTAGCTGAAAAGATGGAGGCTCTGAGAAGTCAAAAGGCTTATTCAACATCAGGACACCAAGAGGGCAGATTAGTCAATAAAAACCAGGGCTGTTGACTGTTGAGGACATCATTTCTCTATCATTACAGGTTCCACTAAATATCCAAACAGAATGTAGGTGTGTTTCTTGGGGTTTTTGTTTGGCATAAACATTTGCTCTATCAGAGCAGTTTTGGCTAAACACAGTTGTTCTCGATTGCTTTTTTAATGCCAAAGCTGGTTTTTCATAGGTCCATTCATGTCCACTGTCTGGGCTCTCCATTGTGTCAGATGACACCATTTATGACAAGCTGGGGGACATCAGAGCTGCAAACCGACCCACCTAAGGTTCTGCTTATTGACTTTGAGCTCATTCATCATCCCATTGCTCATCGATAGAAAGATGATTCTGATAAGAGGAACGGCATTGGGGCAATGGTTTGCCTCATCCTCCAAGCATCCCACCTCCCCCATGGAATGGTTAACTCGACCCCTTGCTTTCACTTCCGTCACTGCAGTCCATGTTATAGTTTCCCTTCCATGTGATAAGATACATGATCTTCCCTGTCTGCTTAATTTACAGCTGGCAGGATTAGTTCTCTGGTCTTGTAGGAACAAGAGAAATGTGATGATTACCTTTAGTGGTTTAGGAGCCTTACGCCACTGGGTCTCATTAATAGGGCATCCGCCAAGAAGTTTCATTCACATAGTAAGCTTAAGCCCGTTGTGCAAAATCTCAAGAGCCTACCACAGCCTGGAAGTTGTGAAAATGATCCCGGATTAAGCTGTTCTGTGAAGAAGGAATGAGAACTACCCAAGATAAACTACCAGTCCTGTAACTAAATGGTACAGCGTTTCTAGGGCAGAAGAAAGATAAATGATTTCCTTGATTACAAATCTCTCCCTCTTGTAGAAAATCCTATTCTCCAACTCTGAGACCATGTTATTGGAAGAGCACCACCTGCCACTGGCTTAGCTCTAAAGAAGAAAGAGTTCAATATAGTAGTGATGGATTCTCTCAGTGGTCGCATTCATCCCAGCCAAGCTATTCTGACCACTTCCTGCAGCAGCAAACCTCTCCTCCGCCCCTGCTGTTCTATGTGGAAGCTGATCTTTTTTCCTAGGAGACAGGACAATAGAGGGAATCCGAAGATGCTGTGCTATAGTCCTGCTGTTGGCCCCCCAGTCTACCTTGGAGCTCATGGCATCCCTGACAATCATCCTGGGACTCAGTTTATCTATCCATAAGTGGAGTTCATGGGGTTCTCAAGGCAAAAATACTGAACTGGTTTGCCATTCCCTTCTACAGTGGACCACATTTTGTCAGGACTCTCCACCATGAACCATCCATCTTGGGTGGCCCTACATGCATGGCATGGCTCATGGTTTCATTGAGTTAGACAAGGCTGTGGTCCTTGAAATCAGATTGGTTAGTTTTCTGTGATTGTGGTTTTCAGTCTGTCTGCCCTTTGATGGAGAAGGATAAGAGGAAGCTTCCTGATGGGACAGACTGACTGAGAGAGAAGCTGAGTCTTATTCTGATGGGTGGGGCTGTGCTCAGTAAATCTTTAATCCAATTTTTTGTTGATGGGCAGGGCTGTGTTCCCTCCCTGTTATTTGACCACAGGCCAAACTATGGTGGAAGTAATAAAGATAATGGTGACCTCCTTCAAAAGGTCCCATGGACACACTGCTACACTCAGTGCCCCCAACCCTGCAGCAGGCCACCACCAACCCACGCCTCTGCTGGAGACTCCTGGACACTCACAGGCAAGTCTGGGTCAGTTTCTTGGGGGGTCACTGCTCTTTTCTCCTGGGTCCTGGTGTGCACAAAGTTTTGTTTGTGCCCTCCAAGAGTCTGTCTGCCCAGTCCTGTGTAAGTTCTGGTGGCTCTATGGTGGGGTTAATGGTGACCCCCTCCAAGAGGGCTTATGCCATATCCAGGTCTATTGCACCCAGAGCCCCCGCCCCTGTGGCAGTCCCCTGCTGACCCGTACCTCCACAGGAGACACTCAAACACAGTTCTGGCTCAGTCTCTGTGGGGTCTCTGGGTCTTGGTGTACACAAGGTTTGTCTGAGCCTTCTGAGTGTCTCTGACGGGTATGGGGTTTGATTCTAAATGCAATTTCACTCCTCCTACCATCTTGCTGGGCCTTCTCCTTTGCCCTTGGACAACGGGTATCACCTCAAAGTTGCTCCAGCACCGCACAGTGAATGCAGAGTCAAGTGGGCCTTAGGAAGCATCACTACAAACAAAGCTAGTGGAGGTAATGAAATTTCAGTTGAGCTATTTCAAATCCTAAAAGATGATGCTGTAAGAGTGCTGCACTCAATATGCCAGCAAGTTTGGAAAACTCAGCAGTGGCCACAGGACTGGAAAAAGGCAGTTTTCATTCCAATTCCAAAGAAAGGCAATGCCAAAGAATGTTCAAACTACCGCACAATTGCACTCATCTCACACACTAGCAAAGTAATGCTCAAAATTCTCTAAGCCAGGCTTCTGCAATACGTGAACCGTGAATTTCCAGATGTTCAAGCTGGTTTTAGAAAAGGCAAAGGAACCAGCAGTCAAACTGCCAGCATCTGCTGGATCATTGAAAAAGTGAGAGAGTTCCAGAAAAACATCTACTTCTGTTTTATTGACTATGCCAAAGCCTTTGACAGTGTAGATCACAACAAACTATGGAAAATTCTTCAAGACATGGGAATACCAGACCAGCTCACCTGCCTCCTGAAAAATATGTATGCAGGTCAAGAAGCAACAGTTAGAACCGGACATGGAACAACAGACTGGTCCCAAATTGGGGAAGGAATACATCAAAGCTGTATATTGTCAGCCTGCTTATTTAACTTATATGCAGAGTACATCATGAGAAATGCTGGGCTGGATGAAGCACAAGCTGGAATCAAGATTGCCAGGAGAAATATCAAAGACTTCAGATAAGCAGATGACACCACCCTCATGGCAGAATGCAAAGAACTAAAGAGACTCTTGATGAAAGTGAAAGGGGAGAGTGAAAAAGTTGGCTTAAAACTCAACATTCAGAAAGCTAAGATCATGGCATCTGGTCCCATCACTTTCTGGCAAATAGATGAGGAGACAATGGAAACAGTGACAGACTTTATTTTGGGGGCTCTAAAATCACTTCAGATGGTAACTGAAGCCATGAAATTAAAAGATGCTTGCTCCTTGGAAGAAAAGTTATGACCAACCTAGACAACATATTAAAAAGCAGAGCCATTACTTTGCCAACAAAGTTGTGTCTAGTCAAAGCTTTGGTTTTTCCAGTAGTCATGTATGGATGTGAGAGTTGGACTATAAAGAAAGCTGAGCACCAAAGAATTGATGGTTTTGAACTGTGGTGTTGCACCAAAGAATTGATGGTTTTGGACTGTGGTGTTGGAGAAGACTCTTGAGAGTCCCTTGGACAGCAGGGAGATCCAACCAGTCCATCCTAAAGGAAATCAGTCCTGAATATCCATTGGAAGGATTGATGCTGAAGCTGAAACTCCAATACTTTGAATGCCTGATGCAAAGAACTGACTCATTTGAAAAGACCCTGATGCTGGGAAAGATTGAAGGTGGGAGAGAAAGGGGACAACAGAGGATGAGATGGTTGGATGGCATCACCAACTCAATGGACATGAGTTTGAGTAAGCTCCAGGAATTGGTGATAGACAGGGAAGCCTGGCATGCTGCAGTCCATGGGGTCAGAAAGAGTTGGACACAATGGAGCGACTGAACTGAACTGAAATGTAGTTAGCATAAGTCACCCAGAAGTTCTTAGTACAAAATCAAGTGTGCAGTGACTATAAACATTTGTACGTTCCTAGAAGGATATGACACTAGAACTGTGGTTCTCCCCAAGGAAAATGCCTTCTTACATTTGATTCTTTTTGCTGAAAGAGGAGATTTGACACACTGCTGATTTCTAAAGTAAATTTGAATCCTGCATGCCACAGTCAGGAAGGAGCTCATAGCTATGTAGGTATCAACTGGGTGACTCTTTCTAGATTTAATACCTTACACACATGTGAATTAAGTATGCTCACATTGTAGCTTGGTCCTCTCGGCAGTAACTCAAAAGCTTTTATTACTCTACCTGACTCATTGATGTATCTACCCAATTTCTGGCCATCAATTCAATAGAGATCAGCAAAATCTCTCTAGTAGAAAAAGTGCAAAGACAGAGAGAGGAGAAAAAACCATGGGGAGCAAGATTAAAGGTGTCATGATAATAGCAAAAATACCTTGAGAAAGAAAATTATGATTCTTCATCCTACATTGGCGGGGAAACAAACTCATTCAATCATGATTAAGGTGAACATGTTTTCCATACCAAAAGCTGTTGCAATAAATAGTCTCACTAGAAACTTTCATACCACTTCTGAGAGTGAAATATGGTACGAGAGATGCAGCTTGAGTCCGATATAGGAGTGTCTAGAACACATCACTAGATTTGGAATCAACAATAAAGTAAATTTTAAAATGACACCATCCAGAAAAAAAATCAAAGATATATGTTCACTGAACTCATACTCTCAGAGTAAATTTACTGTTTTATATCAGTGTAATAGTGGGTGGAACTGACGGGAAGACCTTGAGCACTCCGTCTCTGCAGGCACACTTTCTGCAACTGGAAATTGAAGGGGAGGTATTAGATAACCTTAAAGTCTCTTCCTGAGATAATAAGCTAATAAATTCTATAATCTGTTCTTATGCTATTATGATCTTCCTTCAAAGGCATAGCTTGCATGCACTCACACACAGTCACTTACACACCCACTCATAAGCTTGGCATTTGCCATTATTAATTTCTATTATGGCAACTATATTCTTTTGGTCTTTCAGTTAGAAACATCTCTAGGTCTTTGCCCAATGAGATAATAAGATGATGTCTACATATTTAATAAACAACCAGAATGTACACTTCCTAAGACCCCTGGGCTCTTTAGCCACAACAACTCTACATCTTACTTGTCCATCTGCAACTCCATAATGAAGTGAAAATATTCAACCTCAGGTATCCCCAGCTCCCAGAAGTTTAGCCAAAGGTGGGTTCACCACCTTCTCTCTACTTTCTGGCAATAGAAAGAATATAGCTGGGACTAGTAAACTCATACCCAACAGCCAGGTTGCTCTTTTTCAAGCTCCAGTTTCTCTACCTGTAATAGTGTGTGCTTAGGCAATGGCACCCCACTCCAGTACTCTTGCCTGGAAAATCCCATGGACAGAGGAGCCTGGTAGGCTGCAGTCCATGGGGTCCCTAAGAGTCGGACATGACTGAGCGACTTCACTTTCACTTTTCACTTTCATGCATTGGAGAAGGAAATGGCAACCCACTCCAGTGTTCTTGCCTGGAAAATCCCAGGAAGGGGGAGCCTGGTGGGCTGCCGTCTATGGGGTTGCACAGAGTTGGACACGACTGAAGCAACTTAGCAGTAGCAGCAGTCGCTTAGTCATGCTCAACTCTTTGCGACCCCATGAACTGTAGCCTGCCAGGCTCCTCTGTCCATGGAGATTCTCCAGGCAAGAATACTGAAGGGGATTTCCATGCCCTCCTCCAGGGAATCTTCCCAACCCAGGGATCGAACCCAGGTCTCCCGCATTGCAGGCAGATTCTTTACTGTCTGAGCTACCAGGGAATCCCAATATAATAATAGTGTCTACCTAATAACTGTTATGAGGGACAAGTAAAGTCATGCCTATAAATCACAGTAGCTGGTACAAATGTTTTGTTCTCCGAGGCTATAAAATAAGCCCCAGAATCTGAAAATAGCCTCTATCATCAAAGAGTATTGATGCTGTACCAACTCATTTTGAGAGAGTTGGCCTCTGGCTGTACATCCTTGAATGCCCTGTGTTCTGTGATTCGGTGCTTTTCCACCAATGACTGCAGAGAATGGCTAAAGAGAGAGAGAGAGACAGAGTGAAAACCCCATGAGCTGGAACCCGTGCCTGTGGGAGAGAGTATGCCAGATGCCCCAGTAACATCACAGTCAGGAGAAGATGTGTTTTTGATAAGTGAACTAGTAATTCCTTTTTTTGTAAATTTTAGTGAACACATTAAAGGTGTAAACAGAGACCTATTTACGAGGGTGGCTATTGACATTTACTTAGAATAGGAAAACCAGATTATGAGGAATGTCATGTTAATTTCATGTGTCAACTTGGCTAGGCTCTGGTGTCCAGTTGATCAAACACCAGTCCAGATGTTGCTGGGAATGTGTTCTTAGATGTAATTACCACTTAATTCAGTAGACTTTGACTATTAGCAGAATACTCTCCATACTGTGGGTGCGCCTACTCCAGTTGGTTGAAGACCTTAAGAGCAAAGACTGTGAGGTTCCCCAAAGAAGCAATTTTGTTTAAAACTTACAACAAAGCAATTCTGCAGACTCCAGACTCCAGAGAGCAACATCAACTTTCCCTCACTTTGCAGACTGCTGGCCTGCTACACAGATTTCAGACTTGCCAGCCCCTACAATCACATGAGTAAATTCCTTTAAATAAAATCTCTCTTTCTCTCTCTCTTTCTCCATAAAAAGTAGATGAGAGATAAATAGATGATAGATAGACCATCCTATTGGTTCTGTTTCTCTGGAGAACACTTACTAATACATTGAAAGATCACAAATGCACATACATACACATATGAGGGCTTAAATTAGAAAAAAATTGAGTAATTGATCCCTTAAGATAGGGTATGAGTGGTTTTATTATCTATAGTTTTTTCATCTTTTAATTGTCTAAAATTAATACACAATACTTAAAAATTAGAAACATATATATAAATGCTAGTCAACCCAAATAGCAGTCTTCTCTTCAGTAGTACCATAAAACCCAAAATAAATTCAGTTCAGTTCAGTTCAGTTCAGTCGCTCAGTCGTGTCCGACTCTTTGCGACCCCATGAATCCCAGCATGCCAGGCCTCCCTGTCCAACACCAACCCCCGCAGTTCACCCAGACTCACATCCATTGAGTCAGTGATGCCATCCAGCCATCTCATCCTCTGGCGTCCCCTTCTCCTCCCGCCCCCAATCCCTCCCAGCATCAGAGTCCTTTCCAATGAGTCAACTCTTTGCATGAGGTGGCCAAAGTACTGGAGTTTCAGCTTTAGCATCATTCCCTCCAAAGAAATCCCAGGGCTGATCTCCTTCAGAATGGACTGGTTGGATCTCCTTGCAGTCCAAGGGACTCTCAAGAGTCTTCTCCAACACCACAGTTCAAAAGCATCAATTCTTCGGTGCTCAGCCTTCTTCACAGTCCAACTCTCACATTCATACATGACCACAGGAAAAACCATAGCCTTGACTAGATGAACCTGTGTTGGCAAAGTAATGTCTCTGCTTTTGAATATGCTCTCTAGGTTGGTCATAACTTTCCTTCCAAGGAGCAAGCATCTTTTAATTTCATGGCTGCAGTCACCATCTGCAGTGATTTTGGAGCCCAAAAAAATCAAGTCTGACACTGTTTCCATGGTTTCCCCATCTATTTCCCATGAAGTGATGGGACCGGATGCCATGATCTTCATTTTCTGAATGTTGAGCTTTAAGCCAACTTTTTCACTCTCCACTTTCACTTTCATCAAGAGGCTTTTTAGTTCCTCTTCACTTTAAGCAATTGTAAATCATTAGAAGTCTTCTCTTAAACACTACTGCATGTGATAGCTCTTTTATTCATTAGCACCTTAACAAAAGCACAAGCTTTCAGGAATGTGAGAGTAGGCGACAGACTAGAAAATACTGGAGTGAGAAAATGGTGAAGTAACATTCTGAACAAAACACCTTGCCTTGAAGAAAGTGGAACTTTCCTAAGAAAGGGAACGGTAGTGGAATATTCAGGAAAGGGAGGTTGAGGGACTTTAAGGAAACCCTAGGAGGCTGCTGGGAGAATAGGAGAAGAAAGATGAGTAGCTCCTAGAAAGAAGATGAGGCTTTGAAACCACACGCATAGACTGGCTTTGAACCAGTCACGCGTTGATAGCAAATGGAATGTGCCCTTGGTGACAGATTGCCAGAGAGCGGAGGCACCAGATGCTGGTTTTAGTCAAACTCACTCCGTTGGGTTGGATTTCTAAACAGAACAATGCCCAAGACCAATGGGTGTAAAAGACAAATATTACTTTTAACAGAACCCTTAAGAGTAAACGTTTGTTGCTATTTTTGCAAAACTTTAGAGTGCTATGTCAATAATGGAAAACATTTGCCTGAATTTTAAGAATACCATATTTTTTTTTATAAAGATAAAACTATCTAGGGACTTTCCTTTTTAATGGAAACTTCTGTCAAAACCTGTGTATGTCTGTTGTAGATGATGAAAAATGTAATTCTGAGAGACTATGAAAAATAATCAAATGATTTGGTTTGGGGAACCCTGTTGAAAGACTGCATGATTCCTTTCAGCATCTGACCACTGCCTCTTCCCAGCCCCCTTTCTGGTAGCTGAAGCCCTCCGCTGAAGCACCCTGCCCACCTGCCTCGTCCAGCACAGACCGTGCTCACGGCCCCAGCATTCCACACACACTCTGGTGGCACTTTTCTTCACTGGCCACAGACTTGGTCTTGTGGCTCGCTTTGGCCACCAGGACTGCAGCAAATGTGATACGAGCAGAGACACGCACATTTTGGCTTCCTCTTGGGCTCTTTGCCTCCACCTTGATAGTATGCCTTAGCTGCCCCACTTAAGAGGAAGACATATAAAGCAGACACATGTCTCAGCTACCTCAGCTGAGGCCCCGACTGTGAAAGGGTCCAGATGAAGGCACTAAAGACAACTAGCCACCAATAAAGCAAGACCCAGTGTTCATTTCTGATTCTCACTGAATCAACTGTAGTTGAGCTGTTGTTTGTTACACAGCGTCATCACAGCCTTAGAAAGCTGATACATCTAAGTAACACATCACACTCGGCCTTTCTTCCATTCCTTACTTCACACCAAAACCAACCAGTCTTGTCGTCTTCCTTCCAAGTCCTGTTGTTGCTGGCTACTTTATATGACTTTTTTTAGTGTGACTTAAGAATGGATAAAATTATGCCATCTTGGGTCGTTTTATCAGGAACTTCAAAGGTATCAAGAGAAGAAAATTTACACATTTCCCACTTGTGACAAATTCATACAGGACAGACTATGAGATGATAAAAGATGAAACTGCAGAGCTGAGATTTATGGGTAGGAAGATTGCCCCCCCACCAAAGGGAAAGGCAAGAAGGGTGCCCAGGCAATATGTTGGGGGCACATATCAGACAAATGCTGGTATCAGGAAGGCCAGCCTGGAGGGAGAAGTGTGTTGAGGGCAGCAGGCTCTGCATGGCCACATGACTCAAGCTGCCAACTACATCCACAGATTTGGAAAGGTCAATGTTATTACAGAGAATAAAATCAAGTAATGGAGCTAGGTTTGCAGGGTTATTGGCAGGACAGAACCCCCCAGCCCTAGAGGGAGCACAATCAGGGTCTCAGTTTTAAAGCAGCAAAAAAGGGAATGACCTGGACTGGCATCTTCCTGGCAACAAAGTAGAAAGTGGATAATTAGAACCAGTGGAAAGTCCAAGCCTCGCCAAAAGAAATGGCGGAGAGCATGGATTTGATGCTGTACACTATAATGAGTATTGAAAAGACTTTTCTTTCTTTGGTTTTTGTAGGTTTGAGCTGGAAAATAATTACAGAATTATTTTGTAATTTACAAAATTTCTTGTAAAATGAAATTTACAGTTTCTTGCCCTGCACTTGAAAATGTAAATCAGTGTGCCATGTGACTTGGATAACTTTTCACATTAAAAAAAAAAATGTTGGTCTTTACAGCTCTACCAGATCTGTAAGTGAAAATGCAATCTATAGAGGAACTTTTCAAGTTGTATGTAACTTGAAGGGGTATTTATGCAGACACAGAAGACAGGTAAAACAATTATTCAGAAAATTTAAACTCTTGAAAATCTTTAATTAATGAAAATACTTATGCTTCAGCCTAAATTATTCCAGGGGACTGTCTCAATTGATCAAATTCATCAACCATTGCTCAACTTTATACCTCATTTTGTCTATATACAAACAAAGTCTTAATGGTTACTCTAATTGCATGCAATAAGCTTCCAACTCTAGAGTCATGGAAGTCAGATCTTAATAATTTAATACTCCCAAGCCTTCCAAAATTGGTGACAAATTTAAATCTAAAGTAAAAGCATAGATCCTAGTAGGGCCCAATTTCTAGACGTGTGTGTGTGTGTGTGTGTGCACGTGCGTGTGCATACATGCTTTAATACAAGTATCGGGTACATAAAGTGTAAGTCACATAAAAATGTTCTAAAAAGTATACATCTGATTCATAATTAGCTTTCTTCATGAACTGGGCTGTAGATTAATCTAATTACATTGCCTACCTACAGTGGAATATTGGCTTTTATTTGCTTCTGTTTGTTTTACTCCAAAGTCTCAGACCCATTTGTCAGTTTTATTGGCTGTAGGCAGGGAGAGCAAGAGGCAATCACTCAGTAGGTTAGGGTGTAAAAAAAGCCAAGCAGAAGCCTCCTAAAGTAGATGAGAGTAACAAAATTAGAGAAAGTGCCCTCTCTTCCATGAGAAGAGATTCATTGGCTCTCCCTTGGCACTCTGGAGGTCAATATTTTTCCCAGGAACCTATGGAAAGACTCAGGGCTTCCCAGGTGATGCTAGTGCTAAAGAACCAGCCTGCCAATGCAGGAGACATAAGAGGTGGAGGTTCGACCTTACTTGGGAAGATCTCCTGGAGGAGGAAATGGCAACCCACTCCAGTATTCTCGCCTGGAGAATTCCATGGACAGAGGAGCCTGGTGGGCTACAGTCCATGGGGGTCACAAAGAGTCAGACAAGACTGAAGAGACTTAGCATGTACACAGCATAGAAAGATTCAAGGAAAACCTAATATGATGTGTTCTGCAAGGGACAACATGAAATCCAGAGAATCAACCCTCCTTCAATTGGAGTTCCCAGTAAAGGATTTTTTTTTTCCTTTGCCAGGTTGATTGTAGGATGATTTTCAGGCAAGAATACCGGAGTGGGTGGCCATTCCCTTTTTCAGAGGATCTTCCAGATCCAGGGATCTAAACCAGGTCTCCTGCCTTGCAGGCAGATTCTTTATCACCTGAGCTACCTGGGAAGCCCTGTATGATGATTTACATCCCAGAAGATATCAGAGAATCCAGAAAAATTCAATTATAATTAAATATAACTTAACTGGTGACTCTCCATCCTCATATGTAGCAATGGGTAGAACTGGGCTCTTCCATGGCTATCTTCTTGCTTCCAATCTCCCTTGCCTTTTTAGAAAGGCACAACATTTATTGGAAGATAGTTGCTTTACAAAATTGTATTGGAGTATAGTTGTGTTCGTTTCTGCTATACAACAAAGTGAATCAGCTATAGGTGTACATATCCCCTCCCACTCCTGGGCATATACCCAGAGAAAACCACAATTCAGAAAGATACATGCATCCCACTGTTCATTTACTAGGGCCAGAACGTGGAAGCAACATAAATGTCCATCAACAGAGGAATGGATAAAGAGGATGTGGTACATACATACAATGGAATATTAGCCATAAGAAAGGCAAATTTTAGATAAACTCACATGCTGCAGAATGACCTTGACTCTCATTACCCAAAGCATCCAAAGTCAGGCCCTGGCCAGCTTCCCCCAGCTTGAACCCTTTCCAGTTTTGTATCTCATGGTGCCTATCTGAACACAGACTGAATGACGTAGAGCTTGATTCTTAACCTGTGATTGCCAGCCCCTCAAAGACCAAGCCTGAGCCCTTTTCTTTTCCTTAACCCTTTGCTAGCTCCCTTTTACTGCCACCAAATGGTGCTATCAACATCCCCCAGGGCTCTACTCAGAGCAACCTTCATGGCAACCAAAGTTATCCACGTCTGGAACCTTGGGAAAAGCATAGTTTGGGACAACTCCACAGTGTGAAAATGTTTACAACCATGCAATCAAGTCCAAGTAGAGGGAAGGAAAGCAGAAAAGATGTCTCCAGGTGATCGCATGATACCCAGGACAGTCAGACGTCTTTGGTGAAAGGGGGTGGGTCAGTATGCCACCCTTAGCCTTAGAGACCGAGCACGTGATGGTGTCTCTGGATGAATCTTAGAGTCTAGAGCAGTCAGCAAGCACTCTCATCTCTGAGCGACTGGCCATGCCTGAAGCTCCTGGAAGGTAACACCATTGCTTCCCCATATCCTTCACAAAGCAGATCACAGTAGGAGCTCAACAAATATTTCTTGAATCAGTCCTTCCCTTTAGAAGACCCATCATCATCAACCGACATACACCTGATTGTTTAGACTGACAGATTTGCTTGTGAGTTGTATGGAAATAAAGTCTATTATTTTTTTTCTCTTAGTAGTAAACTTAAATGCACTCACTAAGACTTCACTGGTGGCGTTAGTGGTAAAGAACTTGCCTGCCAATGCAGGAGACTTAAGAGACGCGGGTTCAATCCCTGGGTCAGGAAGACCTTCTGGAGTAGGGGATGGCAACCCGGTCCAGTATTCTTGCCTGGAGAAGCCCATGGACAGAGAAGCCTGGCAGGATATGGCCCATAGAGCCGCAAAGAGTTGAACACAACCGAAGCAACTTGGCATGCATGTACACATGCATGAATTATAGTACATTTGGAAAATATAAACATCCAAAGGCACATCCCTGGGTATGATTCACTTTTTCGTGAATGCATTGTCTTCATCTTGTCATATGATTGTTATTCTACAGTATTGTTGCCAGCTACATAGTAGTCCATGAAATATCATTACTATTTGATTCAATTATCATTGTTCAGCAACTAGAATCGTGAATGGCTCAGAGCAATAGCTTAATATCTATTTTTAAAAAGAATAAGTGTACTTAGTAGACATTCAGTTTTCCCTCCATTTTTCTCTATTAAAAATAACACTGCCACAAACATGTTTGTAGTTAAATTTTTATTTGTTCAATCGCTTAGTCATGTGAGCCCCATAGACTACATGACTTTTTTTTTATTTGTTCAATTACTGCTTTTTGTGACCCATGGAATACAGCATGCCAGGCTTCCCTGGCATTCACTATCTCCCAGAGTTTGCTCAAACTTGTGTTTATTGAGTCGGTGATGCCATCCAACCATTTCATCCTCTGTCGTTCCCTCCTCCTGTCTTCAAACTTTCCCAGCATCAGAGTCTTTTCTAGTGAGTACGCTCTTCGCATCAGGTGGCCAAATTATTGGAGCTTCAGCATCAGTCCTTCCAATGAATATTCAGGGTTGATTTCCTTTAGGTTTGACTAGTTTGAAGATCTTATAGTCCAAGGGACTCCTAAGAGTCTTCTCCTGCACCACAGTTCAAAAGCATCAATTCGTCAGCACTCAGCTTTCTTTATAGTCCAATTCTCACATCCATACATGAGTACTGGAAACACCATAATTTTGACTATATGGACTTTTGCTGGCAAAATAGTAGAAATGAACTTAGTAGACATTTGATTTTTCCTCCATTTTTCTCTATTAAAAGTAACACTGCCATGAACATGTTTGTGGTTAAATTTTTATGTAGATACATAATTCATTCTTTGGATGAATTCCTGAAAGTTAAAATGCTGGTTGAAGAGTACAAATTTGCTGGATTTTAATCCCATCACCATAAAATTTTCTAGAGACGGCTAAGGTCCCCCTCGCAGAAACAGTTTGCATCACTCAAAGCTGCCAACAGTTTGTTACCCTAAGTGTCACCTTACAACTAAGAAAAAAAAAATCTATTTTTCTCTCCTCTTGCTCCACAAGAAGAACCCAGATCTAAGCAATTAGGGCATATTTGTTACCAGGACATCTATCTATTAGATGTGAAATAAAATGGGCCGGGGGGGCGGGGAAATCCTTTACTTTCATTCACCGGAGTCCAAAAGGAATGCCTGTAGGGTGTGCGGTACTGTCCAGCCACAGGAATGAGTAAATTGGATGCTAATGAATGTTTTGCTTCAGTCCACTTGGCCGTCCGTCCAGTAGTTTGTTTCAGTAACTGCAGCAGAAGATGGACTCTGACTGCAATGTCAGTGCCATCCTGTGATCCACAGGCTGTTGAGAACCAGAGAAATGTCACCTACTTCAGTCACCTGCCTTCAGGTAGGGCTGCATTGAAAATTTGCTGAACAGAATACATCCTGCGGTAACATGCATTACTGCAAGGGACTGCTGGGGACCTCCCCAAGGAATTCAAAGACAATATGCAAATCAACTAACACTTAAATAGCCTAAAATTATCGAGCCACATTTGCAAACACTATCATGTTTAATTGCAAGCTTTTCCTTTTGTGTGGCACTTTACATAATTCAAAGATAAAACCTTAAACACCTGGAAACCCCATCAGCACCGAGTTTTCAGACAGCACCGAAAATCTGTGTCACAAGCCATCCTGAGATCAAGTGCATTTCTTATATTTTTATGAACTCTTTCAAGTGAATATTAGAGCGGTTCCTTAACACCTTTGTTTTCTAAATACCAGTATGACCACTAAGATTATCCACTTCAATTACACGCAGTTTGTAAATTAGATTCCTTAATGCACACGTGAAGTGATCATTTTCAACTTATGTTCCTGAGACTGTGCATCTAGGCTCACAATATCCAGAACCAAAGGTAATTTAATACCTTTTCATTCCTTCCGCACTTTAATCACACAGCTACTTTTTTTCATTACATAATGACTTGTTGACCTAGAATTTTTTTTTTTGAGCACAGAAAATCTTAACAACAAAAATAATGACTCCAAAATTACCAAATGTGATTATGGGAACTATTTGATCTTACCACGTGAGAGGTACATCAAAGGATGACAGTCCAGGCTTCACAGGGCAGAGACTTCTGGGAACAATTATTTCCGTTGTTAAAAAAGGGAGGGGGTGGAGGCTGGAAAAAGAGCTATCTCTGTTTCTCTTTCAGTTAGATATCATTCATAACTGACTATATATCTCAAGGTGTTTTTAAATGTGTGAAACTTTATTTCTAGAGGGACATTCTATAATTTGATTAATAAATTAGATGTAATAAATGTATCCTGGTCATAGTACCTATGAATATAATAGAAGCAAAGCAAAGAGTCATTACAATGCTGTGTGCCCAGTTGCTCAGTTGTGTCTGACTCTTTGTGATTCCGTGGACTGTGGTCCACCAGGCTCCTCTGCCCATGGGATTCTCCAGGCAAGAATACTGGAGTGGGTTGCCATGTCCTTCTCCAGGGGATCTTCCCAACCCAGGGATTTAACTCACATCTCTTGTGTCTCCTGCATTGATAGGCGAATTCTTTATCACTAGTGCCACCTGGGAAGCCCCCACAGAAACGCTGTGCTGTGCTTAGTCACTCAGTCGTGTCCGACTCTTTGCGACTCCATGAACAGTAGCTTGCCAGGCTTCTCTGTCCATGGGATTCTCCAGGCAAGAATCCTGAAGTGAGTTGCCATACCCTCCTCCAGGGGATCTTCCCAACCCAGGGATCAAACCCAGGTCTCCCTCACTGCAGGTGGATTCTTTACCATCTGAGCCAAACATGCTACAAGATTCAAAAGACAAGATAGACAAAAAAAAAACAGATTTACACTAGTTTCCAGATAATGTTGACATAAACCCAATGTGATAGGCAGAGAAGGCAATGGCAACCCACTCTAGTACTGGAGTGATAGGTAGTGTTGTGATAGGTAGTATTGTCCACCACGTTTTATAGAGAAGGAAACTGAAGCATTGAATAGTTAAAAATAAATTGCCCAAAGTCAGAGAGAAGAATTGAAACCCAGATTGTTGATTCCTAACCACTGGGCAATAATATAAGAATCTGATTCATCACACGTGATTGTCCAGCAGCTGATAAATGAAATGACTCTTGTTCATGCTACTGCAGAGAGTAAAACTGCCAGCATGACCTTGCCAGCATGACTGTGAATGAGTCACTTTGGCTCTGAACCTTTGTAACCTCATCTGAAGAAGAGTCTTAGATCTCTATATGTCAGAGCCATCAAATAATCTTAAAGATACTGTTCAGGTCTGAGATTTTCAGGTTTTGTAATATTAAAAAATATCAATTATTTGAATAGCCATTTAATATAACTAAATCATTGACTGTGTCTGCATATTACTGTTTCCATTTTCCAAAAATGTTGGACCAGGATTTCAAATAATATAAAGCTTTATAGGTTACCATTATCTACTGTCACAACAAAGTATTAATATATTAGGTCATAATACAGAGATGCCAAATTAAGTCAATAAAATGAATTTGAGCCACAATGAAAGGAATCATTAAATATAGATAGCCTAAAATATATCCCAGTGATTATGAATTTGCCAGTAAATGATTATCTTCAAAAAGAAACGATGGAATTCATAAAACTTTATAAACTCCCCTTAAAACAATAAAAGATTTATCTTCCCAGAATTGTCTTGTGAAATATTCTCTAAGGGAAGAATTTTGTCAATCTGCTTTAAATGAATTGTTTTCCCACTGAAGTAGGTGAAATCAAGGGCAAAATGGATTTCCATTTCCCAGAGAGAAGAGGATGGCGTCATTGTCTAGGGGTCTATCAAACACCCCACGGTATGCACTGACCATGTATAGACATAGACTCCTGAAACTTTAAAAAAATTTTCATTTTGTATTGGGATATAGCTGATAGTTTTAGTCTCAGCCACACACGTAGCTGTATCCATTCTTCCCCAAACTCCCCTCCCATCTAGGCTGCTATACAACACTGAGGAGAGTTCCCTGTGCTATACAGCGGGTCCTTGCTGGTTATCCATTTTAAATATAGAAGTGTTTGTACATGTCCATCCCAAACTCCCTGACTACCCCTGCCCTGCCTTCCTCCATGGTAACCATAAATTCATTCTCTAGGTCTCTGTTTCTATTTTGCAAGTAAGTGCATTTGTATTATTTCTTTTTAGAAAATATTCAGAGGATATTTCTGTCTAACTTACTTCATAGAGTCCTGGAAACTTTTGCTTTCTCAACAAAATATAATATTACTCGTCAGATTTTTCCAGTTACTTTTTAAGAACGGGTGGCTCTTGGCCCCTATAATTCCTCCCCAAACTCCTACAGAAGTGCACTGCACGATATATTGAGTTAAAAGTTTGAAGCTTTGAAGCTAACGAAATGTTTCACATTTCAAACAATCTTGTGAGTCAACTGAAGATAAGTTGTGGCAATGTGGACTGGCGCTCTAGAGCTTTGGGAAACGGCTTTTCTGAAAAATCCGTATCTGAGAAAGAATGTCACTTCCTTCTCTCATTCTCTGGAATTGGACAACACACGTGAACGGGCAGGAAACAAAGGATCAGAAGGGAGGAAGTGTCTGCAGTGTCTTTTTCCCACATCAAGACAGTGACGGTGAAGCCCTCACAGGTAGAGAGAAGGCCTACGGACAGGCCCTGCCACTCTGTTCAAGTCTTTGGCACGCACGCGAGCATGCTCAGTCGTGTCCAGCTCGTTGCGACCCCATGGACTGTAACCCTCCAGGCTCCTCTGTTCAAGGGATTTTTCCAGGCAAGAATACTGGAGTGGGTTGCCAATTCCTCCTCCAGGAGATCTTCCCAGCCTAGGAATCAAACCTGCGTCTCAGGTCTCCTGCATTGGCAGGCGGATTCTTTACGTCTGCACCACCTGGGCAACCCTTTTCTTTGCTCGAAAGAAAACCAATTCTCTGGTTCAATGGGCTGACTGACAGCAAAAACACTTCTTGGACAAGGGGTGTGATAGTTTTATTTTAATGTATATTAGTGTTTTCTAGACATCATAACAACAGCTACAGCAGCTATATGTCCCATGTTTGCATACATGCTTAGCTGCTTCAGTAATGTCCAACTGTTTGTAGCCCACCAGACTCCTCTGCCCGTGGGATTCTCCAGGCAAGAATACTGGAGTGGGTTGTCATGCCCTCCTCCAGGGGACCTTCTTGACCCAGCAATCCACCTGCATCTCTTATGTCTGCCACATTGATAGGCAGGTTCTTTACCACTAGCACCACCTAGGAAGTACATGTTGTGACTACAATTTAAAATAAATGCACCATCAATCCTGAATTGCGTTACTCTACTTATTCCCATGAATGATTCATTTTATGTGCAAATAGTTGAATGTACTGTCTCCAACTTCCCCTGCAATCCATGATCAACATCTTTGTTTCTTTGAACTCTCCATTATCTGTGGAAATTGATTTCAAGTTTCATTATCTGCACATTATTGCAAACCCTTTATGGTAAAGGTTTGAAAGAAACAAGTTTATATATTTAAAAGTATTATATCTTTTCAAAATCTCACTCTTCTTAACCTCCCAAACCTGCTGAACAATTATCTACATCTCCCAGTGTGGCTCAGTGCCCTTTCCTTCCTCAGACTACAAAAGCAATCACAGTTTTAAAATTCTTCTGCAAAAAACTAATGACAATAAGCAGAATAAAATGTCATTTGGAATGACAGGAGTGAGCTTAGGAAAACATAGCATTTACAGGACAAGCCCCAGGTTTGCTACAGCCAACAAGATGCATGGTTCTCCCTACCATGTTGACAAACACAGCAGCTGAGGCTGTTGTGCAGTAATAAAGGAAGCCAGGAAGAGGCCAGGAGAAGGCTCTTGGCAGGGTTTGGAGCTTATTGCCTTCCAATAAAAATAATCGCCTGCTCTGCAGACCTGTAAAGTCATACCCAACAGGGCCTTCTTGCCCAAAAGGCTACACTCTGGGAACCCTCCAGAGAGTGCCATCCAGACAGCCAAGGAAGAGTCCTGGTCCTGCAAAGCTATGGTTTTTCCAGTAGTCATGTACAGATGTGAGAGCTGGACCCTAAAGAAGGCTGAGCAACAAAGAATTGGTACTTTCAAACTGTGGTGCTGAAAAAGACTCTTAAGAGTCCCTTGGATAACAAGGACTCTCTGTTATCCAGTCCATCCTAAAAGAAATCAACACTGAATGTTCATCGGAAGGACTGATGCTGAAGCTGCAGCATCAGTACTTGGGTCACCTGATACAAAGAGCTGACTCATTGGAAAAGACCCTGATTCTGAGAAAGATTGAAGGCAGGAGGAGAAGGGAATGACGGAAGACAAGATGGTTGGATGGCATCACCGACTCAATGGACATGAGTATGAGCAAACTCCGGGAGATAGTGAAGCACAAGGAAGCCTGGAGTGCTGCAGTCCATGGGATCGCAAAGAGTCAGACACAACTTAGCGACTGAACAAAAACAATAATGTACTTAATGCATGTCTCTCTTGGAGCATGTATCTGATTGTATCACAAATATTTTTATATGTATCTTCCATCCTTAATAGAAAGCACTTAGCATGATCCCTGGCACAAAGTGCATCCTCATTCACTGTTCGATGTTGAAGGAATAATGACTAATTAGTGGTCCTATTTTAAAGCATATCCATGATGACTTTATATTGACACCCGGTGGAATTTTGTCCGCTTTAAAACTCATAACTGTAGTGTTTAATCCACTTTAAAACTGCCTCAGTACCTTGAATATTTTTGCATCTTCTCTTTCAAGTTTTTACAGCTGCATCTGGAATATAGTTTCAATATGATTCGTATATTCACTGCAAATTTAATTCATCCCACAATATTAGAAGATTGGATGAAAAAATAGTTACTCTATAATCATTATTTGGAAACAAGCTGCAAAATATTTGAGGAGACATAATTTTATGTATGCTATACCCCATCTGCATGAGAAAGTCTGAATTCACATTTCTAAATTGTTTATTATAAGGTTTGGTAATAATGTATCAGCTAGCAGCTTGGATTGTAAAGTTTAGTGGTGTATCCCGCTACAACGGGCGTGGGGTTGGTAAACTTCTCTGTGAAAAGGCCAGATAGCAAATATTTCAGGCTTTTCATGCCATGCTGTCCCTGCTGCATATTCTTCTTTGTGTGTATGTACACATACATACCCTTGACAATCTTTTAAAAATGTATAAGCCACTCTTAGCTTAAATGCTATAAAAATTTTTACAACAATTTTTTTTAAAGACCACTAAAGACTAAACTGGATTTTTCTCACAAGGCATGGTTTGCCAATCCTTGTTTTACAACAGTTGTTTATACCCTACTAATTATTTTGTTATATCCTGATTTATCAAGTACATTATTGGGTGAGTCTTAAATAAACCAAGTGGTGCATATGTTTTCTACTTTCTCAATCTTTCAAAGGTAAAATCAACAAGACTTATTGACCAGCTATCATGCTAAGAGGGAGAACACATCATCTAAAATTACTGTAGGTTTTCAACATAATCGATTTGTTGAAAATGATGAAAAACATATCTGAAGTGGTAGACACAGATTTTAACTTAATATGACATCCGTATCTTTCCAAACATCGCTTGGAGGCTTACATTGTGCTGAATTTGAAAATAAGGGAAGATCAAGTTTTTTGGAGGAGAGAGGCCCTTATAACACTTTGTGGTGGAGATATGCAGGAGACTGATGCATGTTACAGTCTTTAGACAGAAGAGAATCTTGCAAACTATAAGCATGTCATTTTTGTTGTTCATTCGCTAAGTTTTGTCCAACCAAAGGTGACCCCGCAGACTGTAGCATGCCAGGCTTCCCTGTCCTTTACTATCCCCCAGAGTTTGCTCAAACTCACGTCCATTGAGTCGGTGGTCAGTGATGCCATCCAACCATCTCATCCTCTGTCATCCCCTTCTCTTCCCGCCTTCAATCTTTCCCAGCATCAGGGTCTTCCCAATGAGTTGGCTCTTAGCATCAGGTGGCCAGAGTATTAAGGTTTCAGCTTCAGTATCAGTCCTTCCAATGAAATTATAAGCATATAGGCAATATTTTAAACCAAAAGTGCGGATAATAATGGCCATAATGAAGGTGTAAGAGGAGAAGAATCAACAGCTATAAGAAAAACTTGGCAGCACCTGTGAGGGCTCATGTAGAACGCAGTAAGATAACCGCAAACCATGGACGAAATGGTCTCATCTCTGAAGTTCAGAAATGCTCATCTGGTCCACGTGTCCCTAGAATATGTTCTAAAAGCTGTGGTGGGAGAGAAATGGCTAAAGGTAGAACAAGACAATCCTAACTTGTTTATCTAAATCCCCTAGGTGTTGAAGAAAGCTGAATGACGTGACAACTACTGCTCTTTGCAGGCACCGCTTTCAAAAAAGTTTTGGCTTATTTAGATAGACTGTCACTGATTAAAGGAGTTATTTCATTTTCTGGTTTGCATGCTTAGAATCTATCTTTAAATAGCTATGTACACAAGATATATAATAAATTCTCATTGAGGGAGAATACTACCATTTTTCCATAGTCCTATGGAAATTGATTCAGCTCTTTCTTGCATTTTTTCCAAGTATATAAAAATGCAAAGGTGGTCTTCAAGTAATTTCCATTTAGGTTCTTTGTAGTGAATGCTTTTTATTATCATTTACTGTTGATGACTAACAGTTACCTTTGTCTTGTGTTGTTTTCTAGAATCAGAGAAATTCCTTGAGGAACTTAGTGGCCACAATTCAAAGTTATAGGATGAGCAGTAGTCATTACGCTGTACATCTTAAACTTATCCAGTGCTGTGTAACGATTAAATCTCAATAAAATGAGAAGAAAATAAACACAACAAACCAAAATTATAGTGTGTAGTATATTTTAAAGAAACATGAGTTTAATGGAGAATTGTTTAAAAAACAGCTTTACCTGTAATTGCTAAACTCATACCTTCTTGACCAACAGTGAACATTTTTCATTCTTAAAAGAATGCTTCAGGTGAAGATTGAATGAAAATGTAAGAGGTGATCAGATTTATGTTCCTCCTCACCCAAAGCTGACAATTTCAGAATTAAAATTTGAATCTGTCTTTGCTCTTGAGTTGGGTTCTAATACTATGTAATTTCATGGACTAGCTTTTCCCTACCTTTCAAATTACAAAATGGAACATTGGCACGAAAAGGTCATCTCAGCCAGCCATTTTTTCACAAAACATGGCACAGTGACATTTGAATTCAACCTTATGTCTACTGAACTACTCACTAGACTTACTTTGACAGATCTGAGTATGATGGATGCAGATTTCCATCCAAAAGGTTTGGCTAGGCCTCAGAGTAATATAACCTTTCTTAAAGGTTATTTTTAACCACTTGCTAAAAATTCCTGGAGGAAAGAAAAGTGACGTGCCCTTTAGTAAAAATGAATACAATAATATACCTACAATTGATACCACTGCAGTCAAGTTTGGCCAATTGCCCGAATAAGAACCAACTTCTTAATAGCCAGGGGCTGTCCACTTCTGGCCTGGTACCTTGAAAAGGGGCTAAAACTAAAGATTATGCAGAAACTGGGCCACAGTCTAACTCTGAAACAAAGAGAAAGACGGGGGAAAAACATAAGGTAGCTTTTGCAAACTCTTCATTAAATTGTCAATTACTCTGATACTGTTTTTATAAAGTCATATCAAATATAATGCAATGGATTTATTCATTAGGAATCTCATTGACTCAGTGAAGGTTAATCTAACAGTTAAACAGTGTTTGGTTTTATTTTCAAAAGATTTTAATACGATTCCATCTCTGAGAGATAAAGTGGAATTAAGAAGTATAGCAATCAGTACATCGACTGGACCAGCCAAATTAGCAGCACTCCATTTGAGATAATAGCTGAAAATTATTTCCCAAATAAGACTCCATGTACTTTCATAATTTGTTAGCGATCGGTTAGGAAAAAAGGTTGTACAAATATAATTAATCTTCTTGCTCACAGGGTTTTGGTAATGCAGATTTCATTTTGACAACATCAAAGCCAATATATTGCCATTTCTAATGCATGGCTAAAAACGTATTATTCCAGGGTTCTCCAGTTATTAAGGTAATAAGACGAATTAACAGCAGCGCCATGCTGGCTGCACGCAGCTTGGACTGTGTGTTTCTGGGTTTGGGTGAATGGGTGGCATTGAGCAAAGCCTCTACAAATCCTTCTTCCCTCACCACGTGGCAGCTATGGATACAGACGACACCAGGAGATGACTCTGAGGAAGACTTACGCCTCCTGGGAAGATGTCTCCCGCTCCTTCAGAGTAGAACTAGAAACTGAGGCTCTGGCCTGGCAGAGATGCTCAGAGCGAAAGCTGTAAACCCAAATTGTACAGGAAGAGCTTCTGAATGGCACCATCCTTCTCTGAGATCAAGGTCAAGCCTTTGCAAGAGCCATGTAATCTTTTCCAATATTCTTACTCAAAGGAAGCAAGCCACTCTATTTCACATTTCTTCTTTGTAAGACATTAGGTATATTGTACCTGCAACTTTACAAAAAGGAGAATATTTCTTCAAGCCCATTTAACTAGTGTAAAAAGTTAGAAAAAATGCCTATGCTTTGAGCATCCATCACTCAGAAAAATCCCTGCCATACTCTTTTGCTTAAGCTACCTATGAAGCATTAGTATTGTTATTTTTTCTAACAAATCCACTTACTATCAGCCTTTCTGAGGTTTCTAAGCTTAAGTCTGCCTCTTTTGTGAAATACATATGTGAGAACTCATATTTAAAATCACTTTAAAAACCCACCTTTAAAATGAGTGTTCTAGTTTTTTCAATTAGACGTGCTAAGTCACTTCAGTCCTATCCGACTCTTTGTGACCCCATGGACTTTAACGCACCAGGCTCCTCTGTCCATGGGATTCTCCAGGCAAGAATACTGGAGTGGGTTGCCAGGCCCTCCTCCAGGGGATCTTCCCAACCCAGAAATCAAACTTGTGTCTCCTGCATTTCAGGCAGGTCCTTTACTGGGCCACCTGGATAATGCAGCCTTAAGGAAAGTTATAAAGATAGAAAATGCTCACTAGAGGTTTTTAAACCAGTTTCCTTTCTCATACTTTGGATAAATGGAAGCAGAATTTTCAGGGAAGAAAAGGCGGGGGGGAGTCAAACAGGATCGGATGTCTGATATGTGTCAGCACATAAAGTTACAGTGTGAGTAAGCTTCTGATTTTATGGAGTTTTCTAAAAAGTGCAGAGCATGTCTTTAAATGCATTAAACACTGTCAACAAGACTCTGCTGTGACATACCAGTTGGCACACACACACGTTTACTTCTGAAATGCCCATTGTACTTTGAGGGCTCTGTGAGACTTCCATGTCCACAGCATTACCAGAGTTCATAAACACCCCAGTTCCAAACTGTTAAACTCTAAACACACAAGGACTGGGCCTATCAACTATGAACATTATTATAGGTACACAGGCCCCAGGCACTAAAGAAATTGACTTGGGTTGAAACAATGTTTTCAAAAAGTAACAGTTTAGTAAACATGACATTTAAAATCTTTTGGATATAATTTTGTAGCTTTTGATGTACTAGAAATTTTATCCTTTGTGAACTTAAGTTTCCCCAGAAGGCATTAAACTGTATAGATTTTATGATAAATATGGACGGAGAGATGGATGGATGGATGGACAGGTAGATGAATGGATGAACTGGTGGATGGATGCATAGAAGGATGGACGGATAGGTGGATGAATGGATAGATGGATGGATGGATGGGTACACCATATGTGCAAGACAGGCTATAAGAAAACTGTACTAAGTAGAAAATCCCATGCCCTTGTCAGAGGTGACCATTGAAATAACAGAACAGAAATGAAGGCTGCTACTGCTAAGTCGATTCAGTCATGTCTGACTCTGTGTGACCCATAGATGGCAGCCCATGAGGCTGCCCCGTCCCTGGGATTCTCCAGGCAAGAACACTGGAGTGGGTTGCCATTTCCTTCTCCAATGCATGAAAGTGAAAAGTGAAAGTGAAGTCGCTCAGTCGTGTCCGACTCTTAGCGACCCCATGGACTGCGGCCCACCAGGCTCCTTCATCCATGGGATTTTCCAGGCAAGAGTGCTGGAGTGGGAAATGAAGGCAGAAACCCCTTTTATTGAGAGAGAGTCTTACATATTTTGGTCTTGGTAGAAGAGAACCTTCTTGATGAAGAACCTTTTCGAATGAAGAACTGCATTCAAAAGGACTGGGGTGAAGGATGGTACTAAAAATGAACCAAGGAAAGACAGGAAATTAGTTTGGAGATGAGGATGGGTAGGATTTTAAGTCCTTTGTAGAGCTAAATTAAACTTCATAATACAGGCAATCAGGAAAAGTAAGGGTTTTTGATGGAAGATTTTCTTTGCATGTTAGGGAGATAATCAGAGAAGAACTAATCCAAATAGGAAGTGCTGAAACACTGTGCAAAGATGACGCAGGAGGAATGCAGAGGAGAGGCCAGACCTACGGACGTTCCTTAATCCCAGGGATAGGTCACAAAGGCCAACTAAAGAAAAAGAACGGAGGAGGGAAGTGCGGTTCAGTTCAGTCGCTCAGTCGCGTTCAACTCTTTGTGACCCCATGGACTGCAGCATGCCAGGCTGCCCTGCCCATCACCAACTCCCAGCGCTTGCTCAGCCTCATGTCCAGGGAGTCAGAGGAGGGAAAGGAGTCTGCAAAAACTAGTGTCTCCAGTCCTTGTGTGGTGAGATCATAGAGAGTCCAGGAGAAAGGGTCAGTAATATAGTTGGAGTAGGATTTAGGATAATTGTTTAAATGCTCATATTGAAGTAAAGGTGAAACATTTAAGGCAAGAAATGTCTTCCCATTTCTGGAAATACACTTTTGTCATTTCCGAGGCTGCTTTTGAGTATTTGTGTGTGTGTGTGTGTGTGTTAGTCGCTCAGTCGGATTTGACTCTTTGCGACCCTATGCACTGTGACCCACCAGGCTCCTCTGTCCATGGAATTCTCTAGGCAAGAATACTGGAGTGGGTAGCCTATCCTTTTGCAGGGGATCTTCCTGACTCAGGGATTGAACCTGGGTCTTCTGCATTGTAGGCAGATTCTTTACCATCTGAGCCACCAGGGGAGCCCTTGTGCATTTCTGAGGTATCAACAAAGTCACCAGCCTGAAGAACAGGTGAAGAGAGAAGGGGATCACTCACATGAAAGTTAAAAAGATCTGGAAAAGGGAGCCAGAAGTATTGTCGAAGTCCTATCAGAAGAATCAGTATAGGCTGGTGTCTAGAAGGCAAAGGAAAAGTGGGTTTTTAAGAAATAGGAGATGAGCAACTGGGTCACAGGGTATGGGGAAGAAATAAGAACACTCTAGTCCAAAAGCAGCACACGTTTTGCAGATAGAACGTTAAGTGCCATTTAACACAGCAGTTTCAGTATGTTTGGGGTAGGTTTGACTGTAACCTTCCGTAACATGCTCCATGGTGAATGAATGTAGAATTTAAGAGAATGAATTCCATGAATTCATTTCTTCCTTCAGTCACTCTATCGATATTAATTGATCACCTACTACATGCCAAGCACTGTTCAAGGGGCTGGGGATATGGCAGCGGACATAGTTAAGCCCCCTTTTCCTTACATTCTGATCTACAGACCTTCCAGAAGATTCGTCATGAGGACTGAGAATAAAGACAAGTTCACACCTGAATAGGAAGACAGAGTGGAGGGGAAGATTTTGTTTATTAACTAATAATTTATTTATTTTTCATTGGAAGATGATTACTTTACAATATTGGGATGGTTTTTGCCAGACATCAGCACGAATCAGCCATAGGCATCCACGTGTACCCACCCCCTGAATCCCTGCTCCCACCTCCCTCCTCACCCTATCCATCTAGGTTGTCCCAGGGCACAGGCTTTGGGATCCCTATGTCATACATCAAGTTCCACTGGCTCTCTGTTTTACATATGGTAGTGTATAAGTTTCAGTGCTATTCTCTTAAATCATTGCAACCTTCTCCTTCTTCCACTGAGTCCTAAAAGTCTGTTCTTTACATCTGTGAAAGTGAAAAGTGAAAGTGTCACTCAGACGTGTTCGACTCTTTGCGACTCCATGGACTACACAGTCCATGGAATTCTCCAGGCCGGAATATTGGAGTGGATTGCTTTTCCCTTCTCCAGGGAATCTTCCCAACCAGGGATCGAACCCAGGTCTCCCACATTGCAGACAGATTCTTTACCAGCTGAGCCACAAGGGAAGCCCTTATGTCCGTGAAGGGGAAGATTTTAAGGATGAAGGAAATGTGAGCCCATTTGAGGCCAAAGAAGATAGAGGAGAGGAGATAGATAAGGAATCACAGAATAAACAGGACCCCAAGGGCTAGGGGAGCAGTATGCCTCCCAAGCTGCAGTGAGGTTCACCCGGCCCCTGAATTGTCCACCCGTGGTCACTGCAAATTCCCAAGGTTGACTACACGGGGGCTGAGCTCATAGCTCTTTGATGACCCTGACATTACCACGTGTGGGACCAGACTGTTGAGAGGACATTGCCATCTGTGTGATCAGTTGTCACACAACAGCCTTGTAAGATAGAAGACCTGGCACCCAAGGAGAACTCACAAAATTCCCCTCGTGTTGACCTTGGTCTGCAACAACACACCCCATCTCTGGGCTCAGCATCTCCCATGGAAGGAAGCCACCTCCCAGAAAGCATCTACACTTTAATTTAAAAAGCTCTAAGTGGCATTCCTAGCACAGAGCTTAGCACGCAGGAGGCAATGGCAGCTTGAAGTGATTTGAATGGACTAGAAAACTCCTAGTAGTGATCACTGCTACCCAAGAAAAAGTGCTTTCACTAGATTCTATGTCGACTACCTTCCTCAGCACTTTATTATTTTTTAAAAAATATTTATTTGCTTATTTGGCTGCACCAGGTCTTAGTTGCAGCATGTGGGATCATCTATCTTCCTTGGGGCACGTGTGATCTTTAGTTCTGGCATGTAGAATCTCTGGGCCAGAGATGGCCCGCGCATTGGGACCACAGAGTCTTGGCCTCTGAACCACCAGGGAAGTCCTTTCCTTAGCACTTTAACAACCGACTTTAATAACAGCCGTATCCAGGGGCCTTTCTAGGTACAGCGGTGGAGGAATTATGCCCCCTAGTACGCAGTGTGGTGTGCATCCGTGGCTGCAAGGTTCCCTTCCTGTTTCTTTCTTTTTTTTTTTTTTGCTCTCTTGTCCGAGTTCTTAGGTCACTTCCACTCCCTCCCAAGAGATACATGGCTGCTGCTAAGTTGTTTCAGACTAAGTCGTGTCTGACTCTGTGCAACCCCATAGATGGCACCCCATCGGGCTCCCCATCCCTGGGATTCTCCAGGCAAGAACACTGGAGTGGGTTGCCATTTCCTTCTCCAATGCATGAAAGTGAAAAGTGAAAGTGAAGTCGCTCAGTCATGTCCGACTCTTAGCAACCTCATGGACTGCAGCCCACCAGGCTCCTCCATCCGTGGGATTCTCCAGGCAAGAGTACTGGAGTGGGGTGCCATTGCCTTCTCCATACCTTCTCTAGCATGTTTGAAATAGATCCAAAAACAGGCATGGATCCTGGAAAAATCCACAGTGCTCTGGTTGCATTGCTGATTTACATAAGGAGTCTTGTGCACTAAATTCCTCCTACCTTTTCATCACAATATGATGTTTTTAAAATCCATCCATGTTGCTGAATGCCCAGTCTGTCGCCATAATGGAAATGAGCTCAGTTACAAACAATAAAGTGAGGAATGAGGTCAGGATAGCAAAGAAGCTACAGGACTTCCTAAGCTCTTGTCCCAGCTTCCTGACCTTACAACCACCGTGTAAGAGACGCTGAACACAGATACACAAATCCAGCTGAATGAAGCCAGCACAGAGGATCACAGCGTTCACGGGCCCTTGTACTCACTTTCTCTGGTCTCAACTTGACCATCTACCAACGTGGAAGCCTCTACATGTGTTTCTCTTCATCTTTTCACCTTTTGCTTTTTCTCCAAAGTCATCAGGCTAAACACCTCCTTACACTCCCATCCATCATTCTACTTTCAAATTGGTATATAGACTTTAGTATTTTTTATGTATTAGGAATTTGATGTTTCTTTTGAACTGTTAATGCATCTATTAGAATTTTTTCAGTGTTTTTGCTGTATTTCAATAATAGTATATCACTATGATATATCTCAGTTTCGATCCCTGGGTCAGGAAGACCCCCTGGAGAAGAAATGGCAACCCACTCCAATATTCTTGCAAGGGAAATCCCATGGACAGAGGAGCTTGGTGGGCTACAGTCCATGGGGTCACAAAACAGTTGCACATGAATGAGCGACTAAATAACAACATGATATGTCATAACTATAGTGGAAGGGAATGTAAGGAACCATATAAAATCAAGTAGCCATAAAGAAAAGCTTGACATTTCTGGCTGTATAAAAATTTAATATACAATCGCATATAATTATATAGCCTAGGAGACATTTTTTGCAATACATATAATAAGCAAGTGATTTAAAACTATAATGCAAATGTGGATTTTAATCCAAATCAAAATGGAAAAAATAATACACTGGACAAGTAGGCTAAAGAAACTAACAAGCATCACAAAAAGAAAAAAGAAAAATGGCCATAGAACACAGGAAAACATGTTCAAACTAATTAGCAATGAAAGGGATGCAAATGAGAACAAGGAGAGAGCATTTTTCACCTTTCAGATGGCTTAAGGCAGTCGGAAAAGCACCTCCTTGATTAACGGTTATGCCTCAAGAGGAGGAAAGAGTCAGGAAAGAGACAAACACAAACGCGGCCCACAACTCCCTTATTCTTTGTGTGTGTAACGAACAGTTCACTGTAAGTAGGCATTGTTTAGGCAACTGGGTTTTTTATAGAAATGTAATGGAAAAATCATTATGGGCTAATATACACCATCAAAAGAGGCTTCACAGGAGATGTTTGGGCTTGAGGGATAAAAAAGTACTTAGGGCATTTCGTTCTGGATCAACTGGGGGCATCGTTGTCCACTAAGGGATGTTTGGAGACATTTGTGGTTACTACAAGGGGAGGATGGTACCGGCATCTAGTGAGTAGAGAAGCCAGGGATGCTGCTAAACAACCAATAGGACATCCACCCCTAACAGAGAACCATCCAGTCCAGAGAACCGTGCTTGAGAAGCCCTTACTGAGAGAAAGGGCGGCTGCACGTCTCCAAAGGAGAATGGCTGGAGGAAAGCCATGGAGGAGAAGATGTTCAGTGTGGATCACCGACCCCGTCTACACCAGCTCTGCTGGAGCAGATCACTCAGGTGTTCTCAGGAGTCCATTCAGGGCTGCACTGATGCACTCCCAAGAAAGCTGGGCTCTTCAGGGCACGAAGCACGGGAAATGAGAAAAACAGCATTAAAGCTGCTTTGCTTGACTTGCGTTACTCCAGCCTTCTTCCATTTGATTTTATACCCTATGATTATTTAAAAGGTTTCCATTTTAATCAAGACTATTTACTGCATTTTAGACGTCTGTTCTGCATAAAATAATACCACATGTATATAATACCATTTTCAATGTTCAATTTAATGCTTTTTTTAAAAATGGGATTCACAAAAAATAAAAGATTAGTAAATACTCTGTTCTATCTGATACATTGGATTAGTAGGGCCCCGCATGAGGGGAGAATGACTAAAAGAATAAAACACTGATTTTTAGTGACATTCCTGCCATAGAATGTCAAAATACACTCTGGCAAGTGATTTCCATGCAGTTGGTGAACCTGGGAATCACTGGATCCAAAGCCGTTGATCAAGAAAATAACTATTTGAATTCAAGTAGATATCCATGCCATTGCAACAACCTTGCAGAGTAAGATTTTAGGACTGATTCTCCAGGCAGCTCCTCTAAGTTAACTGGCAAAAAAGCAGACAGATGTGACTTCTTTTGTCAAACATCTTTTCAGGTCCTGCTGCTGGTGGATGATTTGGTATCGAGAAAGTCATGCTTTGTCGATACATTTTTTTTAATGATTTAACCAGGGCTGTCAGCATACAGAGGATGAGACACAACTGTTTACATTTCACAAGGGTATTTCTGGGCTGTGCTGTAACTCTCCCAAGATTTCAATCCCCAATTACCCAGCTTGCTGGGGATACTGTCCAAAAAGCCTCTTTGATTTACCAGGGTAAGCCTGTGGTTTGACAGAATGTACCAATAAATTGCAAAGTCTGGGCTAACCTGGCAGATACTCTAAGCAAATGCTTCTCAATAGTCCAGTGGGACCTTTGAAACATCATCAGCAACTGGAGAAAGAGGGAAGAGACATCCATCTCCCCTAGCTGAGGCAGCTACAAACGCAGGAGTTGTTAGCTCAGCTGAAGAGAGCATCACGTTAAAGGGACCAAGGTCTCCCAGCTGATTCCTGATTCTCTTTTGTTGCATGACTGCAGTGTCAGCATCAGTAAAACTCCTTGGGCTCAAGGGAACCCAATGGAAAGTTGCAGATTAAGCTAAACATAAATAGGACATGGAAGATTATAATCCCTTTAGATGGATTAGGAATGCTGGTGGCTCGATGGCAAAGAATCCGAGTGCAGGTGCAGGACACGTGAGTTCCACCCCTGGTCCAGGGAGATGCCCTGAAAAAGGAAATGGCAACCCACCCCAATACCCTTGCCTGGAAAATCCATGGAAATCCCATGGAGGAGCCTGGTGGGCTACCGTCCATCGGGTTGGGAAAGAGTTGCACAGGACTCAGCATATAAACAACAAATCACGCCCAGAACTCCATTAACGAATCCTTCTTCACGTAGTGTTTTTCTGAATTCTTCCTACAAATCTGCATTCAAATGGAAATCATTTTGTAAAAAAGAAAAATAAGATACTTCTGTGAAAATAGAAAATCGAATAAAAATGAAATGCCCAATTTGTGTGCCACCGCCAAGATGAGCAACTTTTCCATGAATTTTTTTTTTACTTATCTGTTTTCTCATCTTCATAGAAATAGCCAAGACTGGAAAGTTGAATTAGAAAGAAGAAGGAGAAGGTTCATGCACTATACCTTGTATGTCACTTCCTTATCTTTTCTTTCTGATAATGAAATGATTCATGATCACAGTCACCTACCAGAGAGTTCTCCACACCAAAATCCTTAAATAGCAGCCTCATAATGAAACTGAGCAGGGCGCTATGGTCCTTCCCCTCCATGTCCTCAGCCTGCCTTTTGTGTGTGGTAAAGCTTCAGCCAAAGAATGTTTAATCAGGAAAGTGAGAAAAGGCGGAAGCAAAGAAAAGCAGTCCAACAGGGCAAACAATAACAATGTAGTCAAAGGACAACCCGCTCCAGCATTCTTGCCTGGGGAATCCCATGGACAGAGGAGCCTGGTGGGCTACAGTCCATGGGGTCACAAAGAGTCGGACACAACTGAGCAACTAACACACGAGCCAAGTCAAGGACCTTTAGTCCCTCCAGTGCCTATAGATAATAATCTGAGCCTCATCCTGTGACCATCTTACAGATACTGAAACCCCCACCAGGTGAAAAAGTTAACTACGTGAGGACCAGACTGTAGCCATGACACTGCTGCTGCTGCTAAGTCGCTTCAGTCGTGTCCGACTCTGTGGGACCCCGTAGATGGCAGCCCACCAGGCTCCCCCGTCCCTGGGATTCTCCAGGCAAGAACACTGGAGTGGGTTGCCATTTCCTTCTCCAATGCATGAAAGTGAAAAGTGAAAGTGAAGTCACTCAGTCGCGTCCGACTCACTGACCCCGTGGACTGCAGCCTACCAGGCTCTTCCATCCATGGGATTTTCCAGGCAAGAGTACTAGAGTGGGATGCCATTGCCTTCTTCACAGTCATGACACAGGCAGCCACAATTCTGAGAATTGGCCTCAAGGAAATGGATACAAACAGACCCTGGAACTGAAGGATACTGAAACCATCAAGATGACACAGGTCAGACCACCAATGACCAGTTTCCAGATGACTGTCCGAGCTGACTGTGCTGTTTCCGCACGTAGCCCCCTCCCTCTGTCTATAAAAGCTCTGCCCAAGAGTTATCAGTAAGTCCATCCTTCCTCCACCCCAGGTGCTGGCATCCAAAATAAAGCAAACTTTCCTTTCCACCAACCTTGCCTCTTCACTGACTTTTGAGCGGCAGGCAGACAGACCCCACTTTTGGTTTCAATAACTTCCTTCTCCAAGCATGCTCCATGAGCCAAAGGTCAACGTCACTTGGAATTGTTAGAAATTCAGACTCTCAGGCTCCTCCCAGATACACTGATTCAAAATCTGCTTATTGGCAACATGCCCAGGTGACTCTGACGTCTATGAAAGTTTGAGAAGCGCTGCCCTAATAGAGACCCAGAAAATGACCAGCAGTGTGGCTCATCCAGGTCACATTTGTGGGGTCACCTGTCCTCAGCAGCCATTTCTTGAGGTTCCTGTCACCTGCTTTACAAGGCAGCCCACACCTGGTGGTGTTTGGTGGTTGACCTGTTGGATGAGAATTCTTTTTGGAGCTTATCAGCATTTCATGTGGTGTCACAGACATCGAGATGTCTAAAAGCTCAGCAGGAGAGAGCAACCGGCAAAGCTTTTCCAGTTCAATGTGCTCCTTCACCCATGAGTGAAAATCAAAGGCTGCCTTGAATACCAACCTGATCCACTCTGGGCTTCCCTGGTGGCTCAGGAGGTAAAAGAATCCACCTACCATGTGGGAAACCTGGTCGATCCCTAGGTTGGGAAGATTCCCCTGGAGGAGGGCATAGCAACCCACTCCAGTATTCTTGCCTGGAGCATCCCCATGGACAGAGGAGCCTGGACTACAGTCCATGGGGTCACAAAGAGTCACACACGACTGAGGGACTAAGCCCAGCACAGCTCACAGATGACACTCCGTGTGCTTGTGGGCTCACCAGGTACATGTCAAGGGCTTACCCGTAGTATCATGCGAAGGACTCACAGCATGAAAAGTCGCCAGTGAGGCTGTTGCCCTGTGGACTGAAAGGTGGAAAGCATCATTTTGTGATTGACCTTGTTGGCTAATAAAAGGGCTTCCCTGGTGGCTCAGTCGGCAAAGAATCTGCCTGCAGTGGGGGACACCTGGGTTCTCTCCCTGGGTAGGGAAGATCCTCTGGAGGAGGGCAACCCACTCCAGTATTCTTGCCTGGAGAATTCCAAGGGCAGAGGAGCCTGGTACGCTATAGTCCATGGGGTCGCAAAGAGTCAGACACGACTTAAGCAACTAAGCACAGCACAGCTAATAAAAAATAGTACAGAAACACTTTGGGGCTTTCCAGGGGGCACAGTGGTAAGGAATTAGCCTGCCAATTCAGGAGGAAACCCCATGAACAGAGTAGCCTGATGGGCTAAGTCCACGGGGTCATAAAAGAGTTAGACACTACTTAATGACTAAACAACAACAACACAGGAGACACAAAAGCTGTGGGCTTGATCCCCAGGTCAGGAAGATCCCCTGGAGAAGGAAAAGGCAACCCACTCCAGTACTCTTGCCTGGGAAATCCCATGCACAGAGGAGCCTGGAAGGCTGCAATCCATGGGATCGCAAAGAGTCAGACATGACTGAGCGACTGAGCACACACAAACATCGAAACACTTTTTAGTCTTCAACAGCCTCATGTACAAGCAACCTTTCTCAAAACTTTGGAATCAGTGATTCCATACAGGACACAGGAAAGCCCACTGAATACATTATCTTTCTAACGAACCATTATTTTAAGAATCAGTTCAAAATGAGGTATAGAGTATTTCTACATTTTAAAGCCTAATCCCAAGAATAAAATTATTTTTAAGAAAAGGAGCAGAGGCTTAATAGACCCCAAACCACAGGACATGGAATTCAGCATCTACAGCTCAGCCCCTGGGTGTGAGTGTTTAATGAAGGACACGTATTTGGTTAGAAATTCACTTGTTTTCACTTGAAACATACATCTTTCCTGGAAACGCTGAATGTGTAGGACTCGTTTCTAACCTACATTCTTACTCTCGCTGCTCTGTCCTCTCAAGTTTTTTTTTTTTTTTTTTTTAATTATCCTTTAGACTTAACAGTGTTACGGTGTGCTGTGTCTTTTCAGAGACAGACAAAAATCAGAACAAAGGTCATAAAAAATAACAAGGGTGGTTTCTTTGATCTGGCCATGATCAATCAAGCTGATTTTTGTTTTGTTTCTTCTTGGGTGGTGGTCTGTTGCAAACAGTCCTAGGTTAGGAAGATGGATTCTTCCATGTCTGCTCAGGCTAGCTCCTGTCCTTCACGCAAACATCCGACTGCTGCGTGTTGGAATAGTGATACATGTGCACTAAAGCTGCAAGCTGCCAGGGCAAAGGAAGGGGCCCCTGTGGCGCCAGGGTGGGAGTACTTACTGAAGAAATAAGCAGATGAGTTGCCATGAAAGCAGGCTAACAACTCAGCTGGCAGCCTCACACTTCAGACCAGCCAGCCCTACTCCTCTCTGCCTTGTGTGTCTTTGCCACAGGCCACCACCACACATTCCATGGTGATTTTCAAAAACATTGTTAGAGGAGGTTTATGTCTCTTCTGATTTGGCAGACGTGCTGTATATTTACTGCGATGAAAGAACACTGTCATTAAATCCACCAACAGCTGACAGTTGGAAAAGGAAGTCCAAAGTGGAAATCCCCACTGGTGACCTTTGATCATCACAAAGACGAGAACGCTGTCTGACCAATTCTTATAAGAAAAGGGAAGGATGGCAGCTTAGCCTGGACTGAGTTTTTCCTGATTGCAGCAAACTGGAAAGCAGATGCCTGTGCTGAAGAAAATCCCAGAAAAGATTCAAGCAGATTCTGCCTCTTTGTGGGAAAATGCATTGACAGTTACTTTAGCGGGGTTGATTTTGGGTCCTGGACCTCTGATAGGATTTGGTATTAATTTTTCTTCAACCAAGTGAAAAGTGAAAGTGTTAGTCACTTAATCATATCTGACTCTCTGCGACTCCATGGACTGTAGCCCACCAGGCTCCTCTGTCCATGGGATATCCCAGGCAAGAATACTAGAATGGGTTGCCATTTCCTTCTCCAGGGGATCTTTCCAACCCAGGAATTGAACCCAGACCTCTTGCATTGCAGGCAGATTCTTTACCATCTAAGTCACCAGGGAATCCCTTCTTCAATCAAAGATTTCTCTAAATATGTTGGTCTTGACATCCTATCTGAAACTTGAGCAAGTTGACATCTCCCTTGAAAAGAGATCCATGTCTTTTCAAGATGCAGACCAAAAATTCAATATCAACTATCAGCATTTGGAATTTATCTTAGCTATTTACGATTCTAATGGCTATCAGTTTATTCAGAAGTTGACATCTGTAAAATTGCCTTCGAGCAAGCATTCAAAGTACATTTACAAACTGACTTAATATAATTGTGGAAGACAAATCTATTTCCCTCCTTTTAATTTTCTCCCCAGACCAAGGGTTGGAATATTCCAAGGTTTCATTCCCGTATAAAATCTAATGAAGACGGGAAAAGAAAAGTCAAGATAAATTGTATGAAATACCTCTATGGAAGTTTTGGCATGGACAGGACTTCCAAGAAAGAATGGTGTGTAATTATTATGCCTGAACCAGTCATTCAAATTTTACCTTGGGGGGAAAAAGTGTTTTTAAGGTTTTTGATGTAATCTCTCTTTCCTGTCAATCAAGAATATAAATGACATTTGCTTAGAAAACAAACTCAAATCATGTGTGTCATCACGCTCTACAAAGGTATTTTGAGCTGATAATGCCGCCTTATATTGAATTTCTGTCTACCAATACAACCCTCTTTCAGGCTTTGTCCAAGACTGACACTACAGCTTTCACACACACAACTTTTATTTATATATTTATTTTTATTCATATCACCAAGGCCTCCGGGCAAATGTACAGACAGAAAGTTCACACTCTGCCTTTCTAACCACTTTCTCAGGGACATTCCAGAAAGCACTGCAGTAAAACAGCCTTGTCAACAGATTTCAACTTCAATGTTTAATTTGTATCAAAACCATCCATTTTCGCTTGGCTTCACCTAATACCATTTACTAATCTCAGTAGTAGATATTAACACTGTATTGCAACGACCTACTGTGGGAAATAATCTGTTGTCGGAAAATGCAGAAACTCTAACACTTACTATTGGGCACATTTAAACGCAGTATTATGCCACATTATAGAATCAACACAAAGGACTTCAATCCTGCTATTAATATTGCAGTGTGCTAAAGTGCAATGTCACCCCACGCTGGTACCCTTGCCTGGAGAACCCCATGGATGGAGAAGCCTGGTAGGCTGCAGTCCACGGGGTCGCTAAGAGTCAGACACGACTGAGCAACTTCACTTTCACTTTTCACTTTCATGCATTGGAGAGGGAAATGGCAACCCACTCCAATATTCTTGCCTGGAGAATCCTAGGGACGGGGGAGCCTGTTGGGGTTCCGTCTATGGGGTCGCACAGGGTCGGACACGACTGACGCGACTTAGCAGCAGCAGTGCTAAAGTGAAGAGGAACTAAAAAGCCTCTTGATGAAAGTGGAAGTGGAGGGTGAAAATGTTGGCTTAAAGCTCAACATTCAGAAAACGAAGATCATGGCATCTGGTCCCATCACTTCATGGCAAATAGATAGGGAAACAGTGGAAACAGTTTCAGACTTTATTTTGGGGGGCTCCAAAATCACTGCATATGGTGACTGCAGCCATGAAATTAAAAGACGCTTACTCCTTGGAAGGAAAGTTATGACCAACCTAGAAAGCATATTGAAAAGCAGAGACATTACTTTGCCAACAAAAGTCCATCTAGTCAAGGCTAAGGTTTTTCCAGTGGTCATGTATGGATGTGAGAGTTGGACTGTGAAGAAAGTTGAGCACCAAAGAATTGATGCTTTTGAACTGTGGTGTTGGAGAAGACTCTTGAGAGTTCCTTGGACTGCAAGGAGATCCAACCAGTCCATTCTGAAGGAGATCAGCCCTGGGATTTCTTTGGAAGGAATGATGCTAAAGCTGAAATTCCAATACTTTGGCCACCTCATGCGAAGAGTTGACTCATTGGAAAAGACTCTGATGCTGGGAGGGATTGGGGGCAGGAGGAGAAGGGGACGACAGAGGATGAGATGGCTGGATGGCATCACTGACTTGATGGACGTGAGTTTGAGTGAACTCCGGGAGTTGGTGATGGAGAGGGAGGCCTGGCGTGCTGCGATTCATGGGGTCACAAAGAGTCGGACACAAATGAACGACTGAACTGAACTGAAGTCGCTTCAACACTGTCCAACTCTGTGACCCTTATAGACTGTAGCCCATCAGGCTTCTCTGCCCATGGGATTCTCCAGGAGAGAATACTGGAATGGCTAGCCATGCCAGAAACATGGGTTTGATCCCTAGAGGATCTTGCTGACCCAGGGATCAAACCCATGTTTCTTACATCTGCATTGGCAGGTGGGTCTTTACCATAGCGCCACTTGGGGAGCCTGTTTAATCCAGTAATTATTTTAAAAAACTACATTTAGAAACAGGTACATTAAATAAATGTAGAGAATTTAACAAATATCTTTTCATACCATTCTCTTTGGCTTGGCTAAAACATTTCTCTCTCATCTGTTCTACACTACGCAGCATGTGTTAAATGTTTGTTTTCATTTATTTTGGTCTTCATTGCTGCCTGGTCTTTTCTCTAGTTGTGGAGAGAGGAGACTCTGGTTTCTCAGTGTGGTGGCCTCTCTTGTCTCTGGGTGCACTGGCTTCAGCAGTTTGGCTCCCAGGCTCTAGAGCAAAAGGCTCAATAGTTGTGGCCCACGGTCTTAGTTGGCCTATGGCATGTGGCATCTTTTTGGACCAGGGATCGAACACGTGCCTCTTGCATGGCAGGAGGATTTTTAACTGCTGAGCCAACAGGGAAGCCCTACATAGCATTTTTTATTATTTGGTATTAACTTTTACTTTAATAGGAAATTTGTAAATCACACCTTTCAGTTATGTGAACATCAAAGATGTTGCTGCATGGAACAGATGTTTATGAAATGAAGCTTTATTTTCTTAACATCAATAAAAAATAAAACATAAGGCCTTACTCTCTTTGTGATGTTTCTATCACATAAATAAAATTTTAGGACTGGAAGACAAGAGTTGAGATTTATAATCCAATCCCATCATTTTGAAAATGAGGAAATCTGAGAGTTAGAGATGTTGATTGACTTTTTCAAGGTCACAGAAGTAACTAGAGGCAGACTGCATATGAAATGTCCCAGTCAAACCACATGCCCTTCCTTCTTGAAGGGTTTGACATTTGACCTTGAAGCAATGATACCTTTAAAGATGCACATGCATGGCTCGAATTCATTCATCTACTGAGAAGTATTCTTGGCTGAAAAATTCCATGGACAGAGGAACCTGGTGGGCTATAGTCCATGGGGTTGCAATGAGTCAGACATGAATGAAGTCAGAATGAATGACTTAGCACACATAGGTTATCCAGCAATCCAGTTAATGGGCAAAATTTAATAATAACAAATTAATTCATTAATAAGTCAATGCACTGAAATAAAGAGAAATTTTATTCTAAAAAGAACCTTCTTTAGGGCATCTCCAGTGCCTAAAAGAATGCCTAGCTTTTAGTAAGTTTAATGAACTATTCATTGATGTTTATTCATTAATTAATAAACCCATAAATACAAAAAGCCAGATCTGCACACTAACTTACTGAAACCAACATGACTTTAGACAAAGGCTGGCGGGTTGCTAGGATTTGCCATTTGGTTTATGCCTGGTGACTTCACGCAGATGAGAAAACCCAGACTGAAGTACAGGGTTAGCAGGACTGGAAGCCTCCCTGGATGTTTATGTTCAGGAATCAACGAAAACTAAGCACTATTAATAATTTGAACACAACTCAAAGCCAAAAGTAAAAGAAAGAAATAACTTTCAGCCAACTGATACTGGCCTATGTAAAACAAGAGAGTATCTGGAGATTTTGACTGGTAGGAAAGGAAACATAATCCCTTTCAATGTTCTGCAGATGCACACATGTTTAGAAATAATAGATGTGCTAAATGTTTTAGGTGTTTCGTTGGCAATCTCTTTTTTCTCCCATTAAACTGAATAGTATTACAGCTGTGTTGAATCATTAGATATTTTCTCTATAACTATGTATGGTATAAGAACAAAAAGAAGATTTGTATGAATATGACACAAATGTTCATAATAGATTTTCAAAGTTGTTGGCCATGCATCCTTTTGACAAAGGACTTATTTCATAATAATGCTTTTAAATGTGTAAAAATATACCTACGTATAAAATATGCATAAATATTTTATATAAATGGAAGTGCAATGAATATGATTAATAATTATAAAGTATAAAAAAAACTTCTGAGGACTACAAAGGAAACAAATTATGATGAAATGCACATATCAATGTGTTAAACATAAAGTACCCTAATTTATCAATAATGATAAGTAAATGTTATATCAAGATTATCTGCAACAACTGAATTGCAATAGAAAAACATCTGTGAGTTTTGTAGATGATAAAGTCTATATACACTGCAGGCGCTCCCATGATTGTTGCATTCATAATTAAAGAAAATGTGCAGTTCTGGTCAGAGGTAAGCAAAAACAAACATGCAAATTTTTTCCCATCCAGGTTTATGGAACCCCTAAGCTCTTTCCATAGACTCCTGGAGGAAGTGTAGATGCGGGTTAAGAACCTCTGATTTGGGGTAAGACAGATCCTGAGCTGGAATTCTAGCTCTGCCGTGAGTGAGTGCAGTGACCTTGAGCAGCTGCTTACCTTCCACGAGCCCCATAAAGTGGGAGCAGAAATGCACATCGCATGAGATGTGTGTGTCACAGTGCACACTGCCTAGAATATATTAAACTCTCAATGTATTATATTTTTGACTCACAATGAGATCATTTGTTTTTGATAACTTAGTTGCTTCACTTCCAAGTAAGCATGAGGATATTCCTTCTCTATTGCTGAGAATTACATTCTTCTTCATTTTAGCAATTTAATTTACAACAACAAAATAATGAGCAAAGAGGATCAAGGTCATGTGTAATTCTGTAACAGCCTTAATACAAACTTTTTTAGCACCAAAATTAAAAGAACACTTTATAAGATAAACAAAATATCAAGTGTTCCATACACCCAAATCCATACGGTTGGGGAGGAGGTGAGCATTGAATTTGGGACACTAAATCCCTTAGATCAATGAGGCAATATGGTGCCCCAACAGTATAAACCAATTTTGATATTGCTATTCATATTAATATCAACTACGCATTTGAACTGTATTGAGTCAAAATTCTTGAAATTCAGAAAAGCTGAACAGAAGAAACTCTGAGTATCAGATTTCATTTTAGGGGGAGCCTTTCTTTTCTAGAATCTAAAACTGGCCAATGACTATGGTCATTCCAACCTGTGTTGATGGCCATTACTTGAAGGCACAAAATGGAAAAACAGAAAATAATTTTATTGATTATCATGCATAATCATTTTAAGGAAGTGCATATGAAATCATTGTGGAAGTTTTCTAAGTCATCAATCCAAGTGTATTTAATAATATTGACTTTTGCACCCTGAAATTAGAACATGGAGAGTGAAACAACTTGTTAAGAAATTTTGTGCCACAGTAAAACCAGTTTCCTCCAAGAATGAGTTGACAAAAATAAGGTTGTCTCCCCTGGGTTTGGAACCTGCAATGGCATATCATTCCATGCTCGAAGAGATATATGAAAACTTCATCAATATTGTCATTAAAACAAAAGCAAAATTCAACAAATGAGACTACAGCAAATGTAAAAGCTTCTTCACAGCAAAAGCAGCAATTCACAAAATTAAAAGACAACTTATAGAATGGGAGAAAACTTTTCCAAACTATGTGTCAGTAAAATATATAAAGAACTCATATAATAACTCAATAACAAAAACCTTCAAACAATCCAAATTTTAAAATGGGCAGAGGAACAAAGTGAACTTTTTTCCAAAGAAGACATTCAAATGGCCAACACGCACATGGAAAGATGTTCACATCATTAATCATCAGGCAAGTGTAAGTAAAAGCCACAATGAGATAGAGCCTCACACTTGTTAAAATGACTATCATCAAGAAGACAAGTGAAAACAGATGTTGGTGAGGATCCAGAGAAAAGGGAACCCTTGCGCACCATTGGTGGGAAGGTACACTGGTTCAGCCACTATGGAAAACAAGATGGAAGTGCTTCAGAAAATTCAAAGCAGATCCACCATGTGTTCTGTGTGTGTTCAGTCACTCAGTCGTGCCCAACTCTTTGCAACCCCATGGATTATAGCCCTCCAGGCTCCTCTGTCCATGGAGTTTTCCAGGCAAGACTACTGGAGTGGGTTGCCATTTCCTTCTCCAGGGGATCTTCCCGACCCAGGGATCGAACATGCATCTCCTGCACCTCCCTCATTGGTAGGCAGATTCTTTACTACTGCACCACCTGGGAAGCCCAAGATCTACCATATAATCTAGCAATTCCACTTCTGGGTATATACCCAAAGGAAATCAAAACACAACAATGAAAATACATATGCCCTCCATGTTTATGGCAGCATTATTCACAATAGTCCAAGTACGGAAATAACCTAAGTGTCCGTCAGTAGATGAATGGATACAGATGTGGCATATGTATATGCCACCGAACACTATTCAGCCTTGAACAGGAAGGACATCCTGCCTTTTGTGACAGCATCAATGGACTTTGAGGACATTATGCTAAGTGAAATGTCAGACAGAGAAAGCCAAATCCTGTATGATATCATATGAGGAATCTAAAAAAGTCAAATTCATAAAAACAGAAAGCAAAATAATATTTACCAAGGACTGGGGGATGGGAGAGACAGGAGAGATGCCGTTTAAGGGCGAAAATTTGCAAGTAATAAGTCTTACATATCTAATACATGGTATAATGAATATAGACAACAGTATTGTGTTATAATCATCAAACTTGCTAAGAGACTAGATCTTAGTTATTCTAACCACTGGAAACAAATTATAATTATATGACATGATAGAGGTGCTAATTATCACTACAATGGCAATCATATAATATATATAAATGCACCAAATCAACACATTGTACATCTTAACTTTACACAATGTTATAGGTCAAACATATTTCAATCAACATATGGACTTCTAAGCATTTAGACAATTAGAACTAATGTTGGAACAGAAAACCTAAATTATCCTTTAAAGTAATTTCATGTAATTGCTTGCTTTTGCCTGTGATAAATTTCAGCAAATTTAGAATGAATAGTACATTGGTAGAGTAAGATCATGCTATAAATTTTAAAGATAAAGATCTTTGATTCCTCAAGTAAAAAAACACTGTTATTAATTACAGTTCATTACAATTTTGGAAACCTTCCAGAGAGGAAGAGGGATTTGATTTTGCTAAGAATTGAAACACATAAATTATGTCTACAAGTCCTTAAAAAGTTTGTTTACTCTTTCTAGGAAACAGGAGACATCCCTTTTAGCTATGGAGAGTGAAAATGTTCTTTTTATTACCATGAAAATTTAAATCCTACTTTTGTATTATATGTATTGTACCATTTAGCTCAAGCGTTCTTTTTTTAATTCCTTATTTACCAAATCTAGGTTCCAAGCTATATGAACCTATAAAACCTCCTGTGCTCTAGTTTTGTGACCTTGGATAAGTTATTTATCTCTCTAAACCTCAATTTGCTCACCTGTACAATGGAAATAATACTAGTAATCAGATAGGGTTGTCCAATGTTTTTGACAAAATATATAACAAATAGTGAAAACCTGGCATTTATAAGTACCTTATAAATAATAATCACTATTTTTCTTACCCTAGGAAGCACTGATAGCTTCGGCTTCTGGGTGAAATAGGTGCATTGTTTAATTACATCTAATCCACCAAATGTCTAATACTCACATTTACTTATTCATAAATCACATACTGTTGGTAACCTATGAAAAAAACTGAGAATTTGGCTTAAATATTTTTACACAAGACAAGTAAGTACAATCAAAAATCGTATTACTACTAAGAGAAGAAATTTTGCTTTGTGTTCTCTGGTTCCAAGTCCCAAATTTCCTTTTCGTACTTCATTCTGTTTTTATTTTAGATACAGCTTTTCTCTGAATGGGGAAAAAGAGTGATAGAATTCTCCATGAAACATTGAAAATACAAATAGAATTATTATTCTAATTTTTAAAGGAAATTATTTTAAAACATACTTCTGCTTAAAGTATATTTCTTCCAGGATAACAAATGATTTAATGTCATATAAATAATAATTAGGCTTCCCTGGTGGCTCAGGCAATAAAGAGTCTGCCTGAAATGTGGGAAACCCAGGTTTGATCCTTGGGTCAGGAAGATACCCTAGAGAAGGAAATGACAACTCACTTCAGTTGCTTGGAAAATTCCATGGACAGAAGCCTGGCAGGAGCCCATGGAATCACAAAATGTCAGACATGACTGAGCAACTAACAAATAATAATTACACTGCTTCCCTGGTGGGTCAGCAGTAAAGAACCCACCTGCAATGCAGGAGCTGCAGGAGACCAGGTTCAATCCCTGGGATTCGAAGATCCCCTGGGGGGAGTAAATGGTGACCCACTCCAACATTCTTGCCTGAAAAAGTCCATGGACAGAGGAGCCTGGCAGGCTACAGTCCCCTAGGTGGCAAAGAGCTGGATACAGCTGAGCAGAGCACACAGTACCTAGCACTTTACATTTTATACAGTAACATGTAAATAAAAAAATGTTATAAAATATTTACCAGAAATTGAAAACTTGTAATTGATGGGATGATGTCATATCATAATCCAAAATCCAAACATTCTATGAGATGTCTTCCTTCCTCCAAAACACCCCTCCAGCCCCATCTTTCCTCTCTCCTTTGCCCTCTCATGAGCTCTCAAGGTCACTGTTATGTCCTGAGTGCTTTGGATGTCAAACATCATTCATCACAATAAACATCAGGTCTGGTTCTGCCTCCCTCTGATTGAGTGGCTCTCTGTGGCAGCTCCAGTGAGACCCTTATGGGGTTAATCCTCACCCCCACCCCAAAACATTAACAAAATTTTCATTCAACCTGCCTCCCACCAAAAGAAGAAATTGAAAAGCAGGTGTCACAGTGGTTGGAGGAGAATCTGAGACTAAGAAAATATGATATGTTGACTTCTTGCCTATTTAGAATATTACCAAAAACCAGATTTCCCAAATTAACTGACATTTGTCATCAGTATCTCCATTTAGCTCTCATCTGAGCCTTCAGCTACGCAAGAGTGATTCAGTTCATTTAATCAAGCCCATTTTGAGGATGATTATTTCAGTCATTCATATTCGACAATGGCTTATGGGTGTCAACGACAGCATTAGAGTCTGGAGGCCACAAACATGAATGAAAAATGGGCTTCGTTTTAGGGAACTTATAATTTAGCTTTCAAGATAACAAGTATAATCAGAATTCAAAAAATGTTCCCTGGTTTAGCAACACCCAAAAGTGTCTTCTGAGACTGAGAGATCTTGTTCTTCTGAATAATAAAAAACCAATGATTTTTGGAGAATGAATGAGTGAACGAATGAACAGATGCTGGAAGAATATCCCCAAAGGTTTTTGTAGCTTGAATATAGTTACACTAAATTACTGTCTGATGAACGCATGCAAGGATCTTCCTTCTACTGCAAAGAATTATTCCCAATAACAGTACCACTCAAGACTCAGAGGAAGGTAATAGATTGATCAATTGCCAGGAGAACACAAACTAACTTGAAAAGGAAGGTTTTCTTTAGTTTATCTAGAGGACCCTCAGGAATCAATTTCCCAGAAAGAACCATTAACATTCGTTGGGAGAACTAAAGAAGGAAATGTATAGCTTTTTAAAAAGAGTTAAGATGAAGGAAATAAAGGGTGGAACTCTGATCACCTACAAAGTGATCCATATCCATGTATGACAGGCGGTGGGAAACCAGCTCACAGATCAAGGCAGACACATGGTTCCAGCACAGGCTTTTGTCAGAAAGGTAGAAAAATACAAACAGAAGCCAGAACGTGGAATAAAAACTTGGGGAAAAAAAAAGAATACAGATACGAGGTCGTTGTTTAGTCGCTAAGTTGTGTCCAACTCTTTTGCAACCCTCTGGACTGTAGCCCCCCAGGCTCTTCTGTCCATGGAATTCTCCAGGCAAGAACACTGGAGTGGGTTGCCATTTCCTCCTCCAGGAGATAGAACGGAACACACATGTCCTGCATGGGCAGGTGGATTCTTTACCTCTGAGTCACCATGGAAGCCCCCAGATAGGTTACCACCCCCAGAAAAGAGTAGACCACTTTTGTGGTAATAAATTTCCATTTTTGAAAGCATTGGAAGAGGAGATGGATGAAGAAGGATAAAGCAGAGGTGATCCCTTCGAGTACAGGGTTGGGCGAAGGGACACTGAACACCTGGGGTTCACTCCAGTGTGGAAAAAGTGAGTGGATAGTTTAAAACAAATAGAGGAGAAAGCACATATTAAGAGCGAAAAAGAGTAAGGAGACTCAGAGAGGAGCAAAGAGGAAAAGTAGGAAGAAGAAGGAAGGAAGGAGAAAGGGAGGGAGGAAGAATGAACCTGCAATCCCAGACACAAAATGGCGGCACGCAGTGCTCCTTTGGAAGACACCTCTGTAAGTCCGGGAAAATCGAAAGTAAAGCCGTGCCGCAGGGGAAACGGCCCACGACCTGGTCCACTGAAAGCGACTTCGGGGGCGCAGAATAAGCCTTGTTTCTGATTATGTCACAGCAGCTGCCGGGGGGACCCCAAGAACAAATTGCCCCTAGAGCCCACCCCCAGGCCCAGGCCACTGGTTCTCAACACGGGCTTACGATCCTCCCACCTTCCTCCCCGCACTGAACGCTACTAGTTCACACCGCCTCGGTTACTAGTCATCCAATAAATGCCTTTCCTTTGCAGGAGGAATTCCCTCCCCGAGACTTGAACCACAGGTCCTTAGATCAAGAGGAACTGGAATCAGCATGGCGGTGCCCAGCTCCAGAAGCATTCCTTTAATCAGCTCCCCGTGCAATCCTCGCGTGTTTATAAGCTGCTAAGTGGGAGAAGGATTGCGCTCACTGAGAGTACTTGCCTGAACGGACTGCATGACCACACCTTTGTGACTAAGGAAGTGAGGACACTCAGGCCAAAGATTCTGGTTCTTTCTCTTTTCCAATGTCCAACTACTTCCTCCAGCGATGAGGTCACATACCAGGAGTTAGCACTTCTTTTTTTTTCCTTCATAGGGAATCTGAACTTAAAGTTTCCTTATCCTCGCTTTTTTTGGCATGGTAATTTTTTTTCACAAAAACTATTCACTGTAGAAGTTTCTTCGGAAAATAGGCCTTTAATGTTTCAGAAACTGAGCGTTTCTTTTCATCACAAATTCAAGTTCTTTGAGAAAGATTAACACTTGCAAAATTAACATTATAAATTAGAGGAAAAGGGAGTGACTTTGACTCTCTCCCGAGTTACATGAAAACCCCCATTTCCTTATAAACTTCCATCATTTGTTTTCTTTTCTCTAATTTTATTACTTTAAAGTTCACTTTAATGCAGTTGTATTAGGACCAGGAAAATTAATACTAAACTACTGGAAGTGCAAATCAAGCCACCTCTGATTTAAGGGGTTTTTTTTTCCCTTAAATGGTGTCTCTGAATTAGTTCCTGGCTGTTTATTATATATCATAGCAAGAACCAAACTTTCTTTCAACAATTTATACATAATTCAGAAGCTGGAATATGCCAAATGAAAATGATAATGTCCTTTAGTATAATTCCTCCATTTTCCTAGACACTAAAATATTTTAAAACTTTATTTATAGCAGTGGTAAAATGCTTCATGTGCAAGGCACTATCAGAAAGTGTGATTGTACGAAGAGATCCTACACCAAATCTTTCTCTCTCTGCTTTTCCTTGAGGAATGGTTCTTCTGCTAAGCCTGACTAAAAACTTCATCTTTGTGACACCATTTTAATTGCTAAGCAAGTTACAGTAAAAAGAAATCAATAATTTGCAACTTTGATAGGTTACTGGTATTAAAATACCAGTCAGCATGCTTCACTTTCTTTGAGAATAAAGACAGAAGATGGATTTTGAAAGATGGAAGTTTTTAATTATTTCCTTTATCTGTGAAAATTCTTTGAGATACAATGAAAGGGTTTCTATGCATAAATGCACTAATTATGCCATGAAGAAGATCTGGGTAGACAGAGAAATGGCATCAACAGATTGTGTACATTTTCCACCTGTTTGGTCTTCTGCTACATTGTAAAGACACAATTCCTCATTCCTCAGAATATAAAGTCACATGAACTATTAAAATGGTGTTGAAAACTGTCAGAGGGATCCAAAGAGATGTGTTTTACTTCCGGGGAAATAAGCAAAAAAAAAAAAAAAAAAAAAATTTCCAAAGAGATCCTTAGGTTAAAAAAAAAAAAAAAAAAAAAGCCATTATCTCAGATTAGAAAGGCCTGGAGAATGAGACAGGAATTCACACTAATATTAAGAATATAGTGAGAAAATGTAAGGGCTCAGCCACCAGTGAATGCTCAAGGCAGATTCAGGGGAAAGTAATGGGCCTCCCTGATAAAGTGGAGAATAAGTAGATGACGGTGTTCTGAATGGAGGATGCCACCAGTGCTTGATGGAAAGAGGTTTTTAAAGGCATATAATCCCTACAGCCAGTTAGATGTCAAAGGAAATACTCAATACAGGAAATGACCCCTGGGAAGAGAAAGGTAATTTTCTCTCTAAAAGATAAACTAGAAATAGCTACTTGATGACAGTATCCATAAGGTGAAGTCATCATAGGAGAAGTGTTATCTCAAAAAGTGGAAAAAAGGAAAAAAAGGAATCAGGGAATTCTGGTCATTGAAAGATGGATTCTAGAGTCAAACCTGTGGAAAGCTCAGCTTTAGTATTTGTGCATGCTAAGTCACTTCAGTCATGTCCCACTCTTTGCGACCCCATGGACTGTAGACCGCCAGGCTCCTCTGTCCACGGGACTCTTCAGGCAAGAATACTGGAGTGGGTTGCCATGCCTCCTCCAGGGGATCTTCCTGAACTAGGAATCTCACTCACATCTCTTAAGTCTGTATTGGTAATAACTCAATATTAAAAAGAACATGTGGGCAGAAGAAATGTTACATTGTGAGACAGATAAAAGAGACATCCTGAGATCCTGGCAGACTTCATCATATACAGGTCAAAGGAGAGAGATGGCTGAGTCTTTCTGACCATTAAGACAACATAGTTCTTAAGGACAGGAATCGCTTAACTATCCTAGCCATGAGAAAGTGTGCTTAAGATTATCTACCTCCATAGCTCGAATTTTATCTCCAGTTAACTTTTTTAAATTCAATTTTGCTTCCATGGGAGAGAATACATGGATTGTGGATGACAGTGTCAATTTGCAAAGCTTCCTATTGCAAAGTAATAAATTTCCATTCCAAGATATTCATTAGTTTCTTGTAAATGGTGTCACTGTCAGTTCTTAGAGACTGACTAATATTTGGGGCCCTGAAAAGTCAAACTGAGGGTTTCATTAAGGTACTTTGTTCCTCTAAAGCTTTTCTGGGTCACCAGTCCACTCCAATCTCTGCCATCTTTGTGAGCATATTTTATATTTTAGAGTCAGTAAAGGCAGCAAAGCCTACTAATACTGTGCACGTGTGGTAGTTAGTATAATGCTCCTATCACCTCCAAGATATATACCTGCTAATCCCCTGTAATCTGTGAATATGCTAAATTACATGGCAAAGGCAATTAAAACTGTAGATGGAATTAAGGTTGCTAATCAGATGAGCAAGGAGAGAGAAGAAAGCCTTCCTCAGCGATCAATGCAAAGAAATAGAGGACAACAACAGAATGGGAAAGACTAGAGATCTCTTCAAGAAAATCAGAGATACCAAGGGAGCATGTCATGCAAAGATGGGCTCAATAAAGGACAGAAATGGTATGGACCTAACAGAAGCAGAAGATATTAAGAAGAGGTGGCAAGAATACACAGAAGAACTGTACAAAAAAGATCTTCACAACCCAGATAATCATGATGGTGTGATCACTGACCTAGAGCCAGACATCCTGGAATGTGAAGTCAAGTGGGCCTTAGAAAGCATCACTATGAACAAAGCTAGTGGAGGTGATGGAATTCCAGATGAGCTATTTCAAATCCTGAAAGATGATGCTATGAAACTGCTGCACTCAATATGCCAGCAAATTTGGAAAACTCAGCAGTGGCCACAGGACTGTAAAAGGGCAGTTTTCATTCCAGTCCCAAAGAAAGGCAATGCCAAAGAATGCTCAAACTACTGCACAATTGCACTCATTTCACATGCTAGCAAAGTAATGTTCAAAATTCTCCAAGCCAGGCTTCAACAGTACGTGAACCATGAACTTCCAGATGTTCAACCTGGTTTTAGAAAAGGCAGAGGAACCAGAGATAAAATTGCCACCATCCGATGGATCATGGAAAAAGCAAGAGAGTTCCAGAAAAACATCTATTTCTGCTTTATTGACTATGCCAAGCCGTTGACTGTGTGGATCACAATAAACTGTGGAAAACTCTGAAAGAGATGGGAATATCAGACCACCTGACCTGCCTCTTGAGAAATCTATATGCAGGTCAGGAGCAACAGTTAGTACTGGACATGGAACAACAGACTGGTTCCAAACAGGAAAAGGAGTACATCAAGGCTGTATATTGTCACCTGTTTATTTAACTTCTATGCAGAGTACATCATGAGAAACACTGGGCTGGAAGAAGCACAAGGTGGAATCAAGATTGCTGGGAGAAATATCAATAACCTCAGATATGCAGATGACACCACCCTTATGGCAGAAAGTGAAGAGGAACTAAAAAGACTCTTGATGAAAGTGAAAGAGGAGAGTGAAAAAGTTGGCTTAAAGCTCAACATTCAGAAAACTAAGATAGTGGCATCTGATCCCATCACTTCATGGGAAATAGATGGGGAAACAGTGGAAACAGTGGCTGACTTTATTTTTGGGGGCTCCAAAATCACTGCAGATGGTGATTGCAGCCATGAAATTAAAAGACGCTTACTCCTTGGAAGGAAAGTTATGACCAACCTAGATAGCATATTGAAAAGCAGAGGTATTACCTTGCCAACAAAGGTCTGTCTAGTCAAGGCTATGGTTTTCCAGTGGTCATGTATGGATGTGAGAGTTGGACTGTGAAGAAAGCTGAGCGCCGAAGAATTGATGCTTTTGAACTGTGGTGTTGGAGAAGACTCTTGAGAGTCCTTTGGACTGCAAGGAGATCCAACCAGTCCATCCTAAAGGAGATCAGTCCTGGGTATTCATTGGAAGGGCTGATGCTGAGGCTGAAACTCCAATACTTTGGCCATCTCATGCGAAGAGTTGACTCAGACCCTGATTCTGGGAGGGATTGGGTGCAGGAGGAGAAGGGGACAACAGAGGATGAGATGGCTGGATGGCATCACCGACTCAATGGACACGAGTTTGAGTGAACTCCGGGAGCTGGTGATGCTGTGATTCATTGAGTCGCAAAGAGTTGGACACGACTGGGCAACTGAACTGAACTGAACTGAATCAGATGAGATGGATTAGCCATGTAGTAATCATAAACATCCTGAAAAAGTGGAGTAGGGGGGCTTCTTTGGTGGTCCAGTGGTTAAGAGTTCACCTTCTAACACAAGGGTGCAAGCTCAAACCTTGGTCTGGGAGCTAGGATCCCACATGCTTCTGGGCCAAGAAACCAAAACATGAAACAGAAACAATATTGTAACAAATTCAATAAAGACTTGAAAATGGTCCACATCGAGAAATATCTTTTTTAAAAAAAAGTAGAATAGGGAGACAGAAGACAACATAGGAAGATGTGATGAGTGAAGCAGAGTTAGGGATATGCTATCTTCTTAGCTTTGAAGGCAAAGGAAGAGGCCATGAGACAAAGAATGTGAGTGTCCTCTAGAGACCAGAAAAAGCAAGAAGGACCATAGCCCTGCCAGCACCTTGGTTTTATCTCAATAAGACCCATGTTGAACTTCTAGCCTACTGGAACGTAATAAAGTTGTATCATCTTGAACTGCTGTGTTTGTGGTAATTTGTTACAACAGCAATAGGAAAACTAACACAGCACAAGTGCAAGACCAACTGTATTATGATTTGGTTGAATTAGACTCCAAGAAATGCAATTGTGTAACCAATTTCTAAAAAATTTGCTCTGTCTACTAGAATAATTAAGGTAATAGGCTCTGGAAGTAGAAAAACCCAGATTTATATTCCAATTTGGACATTTAACAAAGATATGAGTAGATATTTAAACTATTTAAGGGTCATGTTCATCATCCATTAAAATAAAGATACTCTGTTGTTTAGTCACTAAGTCATGTCCAACTATTTTGTGACCCTGTGGATCATAGCCCACGAGGCTCCTCTATCCGTGGAATTCTCCAGAGAAGAATCCTGAAGTGGATTGCCATTTCCTTCTCCAGGGGATCTTTCCAACCAAGGTATTGAGCCTGCACTGGCAGGCAGATTCTTTACCACTGAGCCACCAGGGACTCCCCCAAATAAAGAGAATAGCTACCCTATAGATTGTAGTATGAATTTAATAAGATCAAGTTGTCTAGTCCAATAAAAATGACTATGAAGCATTCACACTTGGTAAAGTGTTTGATGAGGGGAAGTTATACAATGATTTAAAAGTGCCAATTAGCACTTCTTATAGATGCTGGGGCTGCAACAATGAACATGACAGATACTGAAAAATAACCTTGTGACTAACATCCATGGTAAACCTTTGATGAGTATGTAGGAAGTCCTATTATCATACAAGGGGCACTTTGGCTGGATTTATGCATCAGAGAACACTTCTTGGGGAAAGTGAACTCTAAAAAGAGGCCTAAAGAATAAATGGAAATAGATAAAATGAGCAGAGGAAAAGAGGAAAGGCATTCTAGCCCAGGAACGATATGATACAGCACAAGTTGGCTTGGTGATCAGGGAAAGTGAAAACCACAGTGAGGAAGGTCTGTTTCTGAGCTCAGCAGAGGCCAGCGTGGGAAGTGTCTTTTATCCTTGTTGCCAGATGGACTCCGTGCAATGTTTTAACTGGAGAAGAGACACAGTTTACAGTCATGTTGTAGATAGATATCCATCAGTACAGTGCAGAATACAAATTTTAAAAACCAAAATGACAAAAAGTCAATAGGAAACCCATTGGGAAAGTGTTGTAATAGCACAAGCAAACTGTTCTTGCTACTTTTGGAATCAAGCTATGAGAAAAAGGAACAAACTTGAGAGAAAGAAACAAGAAGAGCCCCTGCAAGCAAACCTCTCTACACATGGAGGCAGGGTCTACTCCCGGGTGGGAATGGAAGGAAGGAAAGAAAGGAGAAGGAAAGAAGATCTGTCTATTAATATTCGATCACAGAGTCTGTGATCTGTGCCAAGTTCCCTGTTACTAAGCTCATTGCCCCCCCACCCCACCCTCAAGGCACCTACAGACCTTGAAAAGGTCTGGACCTGGCCCCAAGTCCTGACACCACCCAGACACAGAGCCTGTGTCTAAAGATCCCCTGGCACTAAGATGAAATGTGAAAAGCCCAACCCTCCACTTGTGTATCTGTAGTGCCCAACATTGAATGCACGTAGCCTTTCCACACACAAGCGCAAGCCTCTCCTATTTTACTGGGCGACAGATGCTAATAGAATCAGAGCTCAAAGACATTTGATGGTGGAATAACAGACAATGACCAGCGCTGGATACAGACCAGAGTAACCAGGGGACCTGCCTCCACGTAAGTGGATAATTCCTTCTGAAACAGGAAGCAAAAAAAGCATGTGGGAGCGGTGAAACAAAGCAGTAACTTCCACAGGAAGCTTATGAGGAAAAGTGCTTTCTAAAACTCCAGGGAACTTCCAGAACCCCAGGGTAAGTAAACACCACCTGCCAGTAGATTATTTCAAAGGCAGAGGATAAAAAAATGTTAAGTCTGGGTGAAGAGCCAAATTCTGCCTCTAGATGTCAAAAGTAATTGTGGGAAAAACAGCTTAGAACTCAATATTAAAAGAGCTAAGATCATGGCATCCTGCCCCATCAGTTCATGGCAAATATAAGAGGGAAAAATGGAAGCAGTGACAAACTTTCTCTTCTTAGGCTCTAAAATCACTGCAGATCATGACTGCACCCGTGAAATTAAGCAACGGTTGCTTCTTGGAAGGAAAGCTATGAGAAACCCAGACAGTGTATTAAAAAGCAAAGACATCACACTGTTGACAAAGGTCCATCTAGTCAAAGCTATGGTCTTTCCAGTAGTCATGTACAGATGTATGGTACAGTAGTTGGACCATAAAGAAGGCTGAATAGTCACCGGAAGGACTGATGCTGGAGCTGAAGCTCCAATACTTTGTCCACCCGATGCAAAGAACTGATTCAATGGAAAAGACCTTGATGCTGGGAAAGACTGAAGGAAGGAGAATAAGGGGGCAACAGAAGATGAGATGGTTGGATGGCATCACTGATTGAATGGCCATGAACTTGGGCAAACTCCGGGAGACAGTAAGGGACAGGAAGGTCTGGCGTGCTGCAGTCCATGGGGTTGCAAAGAGTCAGACATGACTTAGCAACTGAACAACAACAGGGCTTCCCAGGTGGCACTGGTGGTAAAGGGCCCTCCTGCCAATATGAGAGACGTAAGAGATGCAGGTTCGATCCCTGGATTGGAAACACCCCCTGGAGGAGGGCATGGCAACCCACTCCAGTATTCTTGTCTGGAGCATCCCTTGGACAGAGGAGCCTGGTGGGCTATATGGTCCATAGGATCTCAAAGTGTCAGACACGACTGCAGCAACTTTGTACACACGGGATAAACACTGTGGAAGCTCCCAGTATGGATTTTACATATGCACAGTGGTCATTTCCAACCATGTAGATGGAATGACAGCAATAGACAGCTGCCAAGAAATGAGAATACACTCTAGATCAAGAGATTTTACTCTTCTTAGATGTTGATGTTACACGCAATTTAAGAAAAAAAAATCAGCTTTCTGATATGTTAAAACTGTCGTTCAAATAAAGTCAAACAAAATAAAAGCAAGGACAACTTATTTTATGAAACTTTGTAACAAAGGAATCTCTACTTGTCTTCTGAGTTGGAGTCTGAACACCCTGTTTACTCACGGAAAACTCATCACACACTTGGGGATAATGCATATTGTTAAAACAAAAGATGGATTCAGCCCGTTTCACTGACATCACTCTCATTGTTAGTCCAGAAATTTTGCAAATATCAACAGTGGCAGAGTCAGCAGACATGTCATTAAGTACTAAAAAGAAAGAGGAGAAATAAATATTTATCATCGCTCTGTGCCAGGCCCTGAGCTAAGTGTCCCCTCAATCTTAATAAAACTGAGTCAATCACACATCCAGATCCAACCCAAGAAAACAAACAATGGAGGATTTTTAAAAAGAAAAAAAACTCAGAACTGAACCTGAATAATCATGCCTGCTCCAAACAATGAAGCCATAAGTCTGGATACAAACCCGATTCTGTATAGAGAGGAAGTAAGACTTCCCAAGGCAATGGGTAGACAGCAGTTTGCATTATCTTCAGGCAATCCTACTCTTTGACCAAACCAGGATTATATTCCAAAACATCTTGTACTATATTCAGTCAAAAATGATTTTCTAAACACCGGCTATTTTCCAGATATTATGCTAAATACCGGGGACACATCAACACGCTGGAGAGAGGGGAAAAAAGGATGTTCTGTCCTAGAAAATTTAGAGTGTATAAGGCACAGGCTTGCTGATATCTTTGGAGAGACAGAATACATTTTACTCGAATTTTCTTTAATTCAGTTTGTTAATGTTTCCCAGGGGCTTCTCAGGTGATGCTAGTGGTAAAGAATCCACCTGCAATGCAGGAAGCTAGAGATGTGGGTTCAATCCCTGGGTCAGGAAGATCCCCCGGGGTAGGAAACCGCAACCCACCCCTGTATTCTTGCCTGGAAAATTCTACAGGTAGTGGAGCCTGGCCGGAGATGGTCCATGGGGCTCCAGAGGCTTGGACACAATGGGAGGCTAAGCAACAACAATAACGTTTCCCAAAGGAAAAAACTAGGACTAGCAAGAGTAAGGGGGCTTCCCCAGTGGCTCAGACCGTAAAGAATCCTCCTGCAGTGCGAGTATGGTTAAATTAGTAACAGTATGATTCAACCTTCAGATGTTGTAGCAAGATGTCACCACACTTGGGAACACTGTTGTCCCAGTAAAACAGACGATTCCATGCCGGACTTCGCTCTGTGTGTGATGGAGTCTGGTGGGGAAGATGCTGTCGTACAATGTGGAGGGGCGGGGTCTGGGGTCCTGCTGTGTGTATTCCAACCCCACTAGTTACTAACCTGTGCAGATCACCCCAGCTCTCCAGATTCCAATTCCTCCCGCTGTAAAATGAGATAACAGCACCTCCTCCACGGGGTGCATGAGAAGCTAAATGAGTAAAGAGAACCCTCAGCTTAGCACAAACGACCTACAAACATTAATAGATGCTATCAGGACATGAACGAGAGCACAGCTTACCACTGCCATCCAATTCTGTTGTCTTTAAAAGACCAACATCTGTGCAAATCATTAATGCTTAATACTGACGTCACATAGCAACAGCATTCTGTCAAGTCTAGTGGGCAGGCTAGAGGATGGAAACAGTAGTAGAAATATATGGTGTACACACACACACATCTGCACACACACACATCTACATACACATATGAAAGGGAAAAAAACGTGTGTGTGAAATGGTCATCTAATTTCTAATGTCCACAGTCATCATGCATGGCCTATACTATTGCTGCATTTCACAGGAGACTAAGAATCAGAGTGATGGACTGACATAGCCAAGGTCACACAGCACTTAAAACGAGAGATTTGTACAGTGGGAGTCACACAACTTGCTTTGAGAACCATCACAGCAACCACCTCAGATGCGGTCATTCACAAAGCAACCTGCGCACTCCAGGGTTCGTGTGTTTGAGATTCGCCTTGATTACCTGGAGAAGGCTGCAGACATAACAATCCTTGCCAAGGAGGCATGAAGTCCCTTACTCTTTGGGGTCTCAAAGAGTCAGACACGACTAAGGGACCGAACAGCGACATCTTCTTAACACGTGTGACCAGTGGTAAAACATGTGGAGTCTCCGAGATCTTTTGAACTTTGTTATTTTACCCATTCTGTTTATAATCAGTTTCAGTTTTTAATTTGATTTTGAAATTGTAGTTAATCAAAAGATATTTTGTTTTTAGTGCCACATTTTCATTTCCTTCCAGCCAACACTGCAATAACTACAGTTTCAGCAACTTATTCCTCATTAAATGCCCATTAGAAACACCTTCTCCTCTGTATGTTTTGGATGATAACTTGTATTTCTGATCCCTTTTGCCTTTTATAGTGCTTATAGTTTTTCACTGATAATCATACTTCGGTTCCTTCTCAAATGAAAGTTCAACTTTTATTTTTCTTGTTTTGTTTTCATTGTCAACATTCCAGGTTGAGTTTTATGTCAATGCTTCTTGGAAAATATATAAATGTTACATTGAAAATCCCAAAGTAGGAAAAATTGTACTCCAGTCAAACAGTACTAGTAGGTCTAATATTCCGATTCACTTTTATTAGGCCTTGAGGCACATGAGGAAAAAATAAAAAAAATTAAAAGCCTTGCTCCAAAGTTGCCACAATCTATATAGTCTAAAATGTCAATGATTAATTTATCCCAAAGGTCAACTTTATAATAGAAAAATACTTGATCATTCTTAATAAAATAGTTAAGAAGGAAAAATACCCGGAATAAAGCAGTTTTTCAAAATCTGTGATCAGTTTCAAGTAATCAGCATGCTCTTTTCCTTGGGGACCAATATTCAGAGAAAGCAGTTCATTTGATTTTATTGACAATATAGTGACACTTGGCAGATTGGGTATTTTTCCCCTTTTTAAAATTTTTAAATGTTGAAGACCTGCCAGATTGGCAGGTCTGGAAGCCTCGGTTCCTTCAAGGAATTGGCTCTCGGTATCACTGTGTTCCTCAGCTTCGGGGTGTAGATTTTGTTGGGTATTTTCCCCTCTCTTAATTACTTTCCTCCTATAGCACAGTCGTTAATGAATCAGAGAAACCACTGGAAAAGTGATTGACCCACTCGGTCCCTGGTGAGAAATAACTGACTTCTTAGCATTACAGGAGAAAAATTTGAATGGAGAGCGAGGGAAAAAGAGGAACAGTTGTAGATCATGTAGTCCGGTTGTTAATATCATTTACTAGGCCGTCTGCATGGTTTCTATCCCCATCTGAGTAAGACACAGGAAATGCCTGAGCATCAGAGAGGATCCTGCTTATTCCCACAAGGAGGAACTTCAGAGACCTTGATGCTAATGGTTAAAGGACCTTGGAACTGAAATTCAACGCACAGCTCATGTTCATATTCCCTCTAACACATGTGTCCCGAGTGATCATCTGTTCTCCCAGCGACCAGAAACGTTATATCCCCTAAGGAAGCTCACTGGAGAGATAAATATTCTCTTTATTAAGTCAAAATGCCTCTTCTTCCAAACTCAGACTCCAAATGGCGTGGTGGTCGCTGGACCCAATTCTATCCCTTGGGTTCAGTTCCTCGGAAACGTTTTTCGTGTTAGGTTTTCAATGATCTTCCTCTTTCTAGTCAAGGCAAAGTTAATAAGAAAATAATCAGTCTCATAAATTGTCATTCCTGATGTCTCTCGGCCTGTCTCCAAATGACCCCAAGCTAAAAGACAGCTTTTCATTTTGCTTTTATCTAAACCAGGGATTTGGGGATTGTTTTGAAGCTGAGGAGCTCATTTCTATTTGCTTATTTTTTTATTCAGAAAGTTTGTATCACTCTGTTTTTGAGTGTCTTTTAAATACCTTTCCTCCTGGGGGACATGGGCAAACCATCTGCAATATGTGAATAAAATAGATCTAGTCACATTACAGTTAAGGGGGCATTGTTGAAAAATGCCAACTCCTGGGTTTCAAAACAAAATGAGAAATTTTCAATTTACAGTTGTAAATGCATGAAACACCAAAATAGCTTGGCTTTAAAATGCTGACCACGACAAAACACACTACAGTCTTTGGTCAGAAAGCCCTTTGTTTCCACATGTGAGTAGATATTGACAATATCGCACAGGAACCCTTCAGAGGACTGTTTCTTCCAGATGTACGATCAAACCAAACTAAGCACAAACATTAGCTAGATAGGAAATTGGCAGAAACCATTCAAAAATGGGCTCTGTTCGCACTTGGGGAAGTGCACAGAAGGGCAGGGCACACATCCAATTAAAGTTTATTTTCTGATGTCTAAACTGTTACACATACACTATTTATAAAAAGTGTCACAGGCAGTAAACTCCTGCAGAATGATTTGCATACCAGTCGCAGATTTGTACCCCATACTCCGTGTTGTTGCTGATTTGAAAATTAAGAGTGACAAATGCAAATGAATCCTGTATGTCGTAAATAGTGAATGACCCTTCCTAGAACAAATGCCGAAAGGGAACCACGGCAGAGATAAAAAGGGAGATTAGAATGATATATCTAGGGACCGTATGACATATGGTGTCTCTGTCTACTAATTCAGACACCAGTTGAAACCAGTTGCTAAAATGCAAATATTCCTAGGTGCCTATGATCCTTTAAAATTTGTATCATCCACTAGTCATTAGAGATCCCATTTCTCTATAGAATATGTGACTGCTCCTCTTTCAAAATAAAGTCAAATTTGGAAGAGAAGCAATCTGAATAGAAGAAGCAGTTTCTGCAGCTTTTCCAGGCCATGGTAATTAATCTCTAGTTCACTCCACCCAAAGCATCCACCAGCACCTAAGGAACTCCTCCCCAAGTGGCAGACAGACTCTCATTTCACAAGCCTGAGCGCCAAAGGAGGTTACGCCATTCAGGATTTCCAAGCAGAGTGTGAAAATAAACCTCCCCATTGGAGGGACCACACACTCTAACTGTTTCTCTGAACTCTTACACTTTGCAAAAGCAAGAAGACCAGAACGAACTTGCATACAACATCCCTCCTCTTTACCGTAAAGTGTGTCGAGTTCATTCGGCTGCAAAATACATAAGTATCCAAATATGACCATTTAATTTTCCGTTCTTAAGTTCTTTTGATCCAGTTGTTTCCAAAAATGCTGAAGAAAACAAATGCATAGCATCTTCCTGTATTCAGCAGTTTTCCCCTTTTCTAACATGGGGAGGAAAAGTTGATCTGAAAGTCACTGTTTTAGCATTGTATAAATGTAGATGTAAATTCATACAATTTCAAATAGAATAATTAAAACCATAATCAACTATGATAGAGTATTTTAATGATTCAGTTTGATTTACATGTAGAACGTCTTCATTAAAATATACTCACTACTATATATAAAATAGATAACAAGAAGAACCTACTGTATAGCATAGGGAACTCTAGTCAATATCTTGTAATAGCCTATAATGGAAAGGAATCTGAAAAAGAATTGAGATATATATAAATAAATATAAGCATATACATATAACAGAATCATTTTGCTGTATACCTGAAAATAGCACTTATGGCAGAAAGTGAAGAACAACTAAAGAACCTCTTGATGAAAGTGAAAGAGGAGAGTGAAAAAGTTGGCTTAAAGCTCAACATTCAGAAAACTAAGATCATGGCATTGGGTCCCATCACCTCATGGCAAGTAGATGGGGAAACAATGGAAACAGTGACAGACTTTATTTTTTTTGGCTCCAAAATCACTGCAGATGGTGACTGCAGCCATGAAAGTAAAAGACACTTGCTTCTTGGAAGAAAAGTTATGACCAACCTAGACAGCATATTACAAAGCAAAGCCATTACTTTGCCAACAAAGGTCCGTCTAGTCAAAGCTATGGTTTTTCCAGTAGTTATGTATGGATGGGAGAGTTGGACTATAAGGAAAGCTGAGCACATAAGAATTGATGCTTTTGAACTGTGGTGATAGAGAAGACTCTTGAGAGTCCCTTGGATTGCAAGGAGATCAAACCAGTCCATCCTGAAGGAAATCAGTCCTGAATATTCATTGGAAGGACTGATGCTGAAGCTGAAATCCCTTGGCCACCTGATGCAAAGAACTGACTCATTAGAAAAGACTCTGATGCTGGGAAAGATTGAGGGCAGGAGGAGAAGGGGACAACAGAGGATGAGATGGTTGGATGGTATCAGTGACTCAATGGACATGAGTTTGAGTAAACTCCAGGAGTTGGTGATGGACAGGGAAGCCTAGCATGCTGCAGTCCATGGGGTCACAAAGAGTCAGACACAACTGAGCAACTGAACTGAATTGAACTGAAAATAGCACAACATTGTAAATCAGCTATATTTCAAATATAAATAGTAATAATAATTTTTAAAAAACATAAAACTTTAAAGATGTAGAATGTCCTCTATAAAAAGGATATGAAGAAACCTGGTTAAAAATTCAATCTATATTCTGCTTTAAAACATTTTCCTTCTTTTTTCCAGTGAGGAAGCTAATTCAAACTTATAGAGAAGAGATAAGTAAAAATAACTTCCCTTCTACTGAAGACCTCTTTGAGAAAACCACTTCAGTTCCCCTCTTACAGGAGTATGATTTTAACTAAAATAAGTGGAATGTGTCTTGAGTCTCTTCCTTATACCCACACATCCTGATTTTCTAACTGGCAAGAAAAATTATCAAATACAAATCAGGGAGGAAAAAATATCTACTGATGCCCCATCAGAAGCATTTTAATAGGACTGATATAGATGTTTTACTAAGAACCCACCAAATTCCTGTCTGCAAAAGGAAACAGAAGCGAAACAAATGCTTAGAAAAACAATAAAAACAAACATGGCCAAAGTAGAGGAATGAGTTTCCAGAAAAATCCTGTAAACCCCCAAATGCCCATAAACCATTTCTTAATTCATCTGAAGGTTCTGCCTGCTTGTCATGTCAAAGCCACCTATAAGTTAAGGAATCCTGACCATTACTCCTGTATGCCAAGCAGTTTTTCCTACATTTGATCTTCCAAGTTTCCATCACAAATGAAACGAGTCTACTAAAAGTTAAAATTTACTTCTAAAAGGAAGTCAAGTTTAGTATTCCATTTTAGTGTCTGTATAAATCACCCAAAATACAATGTATTGTAAACAAAGTAAATTTATTTCCAAGGAAGAGATTATAAACTATGACAATGTCCTTTGGGAAGCCACTTACCTGATTGAGACAACTTTACCATAGTCTTTACATCATTGTACTTTAAACTTCTTCCCCTAAGAACCTTAGTTTATGTTCAAATCACCATCTGTTTTTCAAGTAACCAAAGGAACATAACCTGATCATGTGGAAGTGATTGACTTATATAGCTAATAAATATTACACAGACCAAGGGATAGTGGTAAATTTATGACAAATGGCATTATATTTCCTTTAGATGTATTACAATACATGAAAATGATTGCCAATACTATACTTGAAACAACACAACTGAGCATTTTCCAAAACTATGCTTCTGACAACATATATGTATTTATCCCAAATGCATTATGCAGTAAATTGATTTGATTTTACAAGCTATTTGTCCCATAAAAACCGAAGTTAAGGAAAAAAACACCCCATCAAAATTAAGAACTTAGAGGAAGGAAAAAAACACGGAAAATGCATCTGAATTAGTGATTTTTTTTTTCTTTTTTTAAGTCCAGTAAAAATCTACAGGTTGGATTTAGAAATCTGTTCTGGAAGAACTAGATAGATGATGTTCAAGTGCTTGCACCGTAGCTAGAAAGTTTATAGCTTGGATCAATTATGAGTAACGGATTCTCTCAGTTGCTTTGGCCGGTGTGTGCGTGAACTGCTTATCCGTAACATAAATTAAAGACTGCCTGTCTCTACTACAGACTAACAGCAGCCGCTTTAGACAGACAGGGCCACTTGAATGACTAGGAGGGTGAGTCAGTACAGTAAATTGTCTTACAAGATACTCAGCATTTTAACAGGTCGGGTTTTTTGTGTGTTTTTTGTGGTTTACTTTTGTTTGGCGATGTGCAGAGAGAGTTGGGCATTGTGGCTGAGCTCCACTGATGCCTCCTGGCGCTAACAAGACACCTTGGCCAGAGTGCTATACAACCCATTCTCTTGGCCTTTCCCAAATTCCCCAATTCATTCCTCTGTCTCCCAGAGAGATCCACTGAGCAGTTAAAGATCACGCTTAATAGCCCTCTGATATAAAGGCAAGATTATATTTAATGGATTTAAATATTCCTTTCCCTACCATGCTTAGCATTTCACTATTCAGGAACTTAATTGGTTTGCAAAGGTGCTCGGGAAAAATAAAATAAAAAGAACTGTGGATTTTATATGCAGTACTTTCTTGCCCCCTACTGGAAAATGTGAGCCTGGCATACTAAGAATTCTCATTTTTAAAGTATTTTCTGATTTATTTTTCCTATACATCAGCTACAAGCCCGTATCTACCTCAAGCAAAAGGGAAAGGAAGTAGAAAGGTTTAGAAAGCTTTAATACCATTAGCTATGCATTTTATTGAAAAATAACGAATTTTAGAAATCCAATTTATATAAAAGAAAAAAAAATCCTCAGGAGTATACAGAAGTCAATTTTCCAATTGCACAGTAAAATTAAATCCACTGTATCAAGTAGCAAACTGGTAGAATTCTTTGTAAATAGAGTTTAAAGGAAGCTTAACACTCAACTGAATTTGCAAAGGTTATAAAGGGACCATGTTTTCTGCTTTCGAATATTATTCATGAATTCTTGAGTATCAAAAAGAAAAAAAAACCAGTTTCATTAGAAAGAGTATTTCAATTGTATCTTTGTTTTTGAAGGTACTTGCCATTTCATCAGAAATATTTTCTAACACACAGCAGCTTGGGCCTCTATCAACTTTTGGATCATTTTGGGTCCAGCAGTAAATTAGCAATGTTTTCTTTTAATAAGATGGAGAAAGCAGTGGCTACCCACTCCAGTATTCTGGCCTGGTGAATTCCATGGATGGAGGAGGCTGGTGGGTTGCAATCCATGGGGTCGCAGAGTCGGACACGACTGAGCGACTGACACTTCTTTTATTAAGATGACCATCGCGGTTTCTTGGGTCATGGTTCAAGTCCTGCGAACGTTTTTAGGCAAACACAGCTCATCACACATCGCACCCCATACAATGCCCTACGGTTTCCTTAGGCCAACATTCTTTTCTTATCAAATCCCAGTGATTGCCAGGTTGCTAAGTGTGACCCACCCTCGAACAAAGAAGAGGTCCCCGTTGGTGGGCTGTGCCGCTAGGACCTGCTGCTCTGACTTTTTCTGCCTCTTCGGGGCTTTGAGATGAGCCGCGGTCCCCTCCTGGGTGTCGGGGACCTTCACAGACAGCTTCTCAGTCATCAGCAACACGGAGCTTTTGACTCAGTGACCTTAACCTTTCAAATGACAAGTCACTTCCATGGCGAGTAAAATGCTCCTTTCCACCCATAACCAGCAGGAAAAGGCTCAGACAGACACATCCCATGAAGAGAAGGGACCTTTGCTCTCTGCAGCGCCCCTTTGACACTGAACATCTTCAAAGGCCAGAGCTTAGCTTGATACCAAGACAACTCTGCACTCCAAAGGCCCGGAGCAGACACTGCTGCCCGCCGACCTTCATTTTCTCGCCTCTTGGCCCCTGATTTCAGTGTGTGGAGGGTTCGCTTCTCCTTGGAAGGAGCCGTGCATGCTCGGTGTTCCTCTGCAGTCCTATCCTTTTCAAGCGAAGACAGAGCTCTCCAGGTGACTCAGAGGTGCATCGTTATCTTTGATAATACTCTTTGAATCCCCAAATTGCAAACATTTGCTCCAGGACCGCCACAATCCCTACCTGGTAAATGACATCCCGGCGGGGGCAGGGAGAGGGCAGTCGTTCAAAGGTTTCATTCCATCGAATGTCTGGGAAGGGTCTTGAACTTTTTAGGGCTAAGTCATTCACTCTCATTATGGGCGCCAAGGATGCATCCTCAAAAAAATTACCTGCTCGATAAAGAGCAACTGCCAGACCTCCACGCTGACTTCTCTGTGACCTCTGCAAAACGAGCATCTTTCTACAAATATCCTAGCAAATAAGAGTGCATATTACCAAGCTCAGGGTAATAAACACCCCCCCCCAACCCATAATAGTAAGGATGGGAAACTGGGGACACTGAGTAAATGTCCCCAGTTTGTTCAGCTGAAGTCTGAACAAACTCAGCTCAGTCATTATCCTGCCCTATATCCTGCTACAGAAGAAATAGGCTCAGATATAAACCAATTCCGGAAGTGTTAAAGGTCAGCGTAGTCTCAGAAATGTGTCTCACTGTGTCAGTCCACCCAACAGGGAGGGAGTTGACTGCCAGGACACCTTTTGAACAGGAAGTCAGTAAAAATGCAAGGGTCCTACGAGTTTTCCTAGTTTTTCTTCTTTTTTTTTTTTCCTTTTTAGAAAAGACTCTTGACTTCTCTGTATGGGTGTCTCCTCAAGGTTCACTGGTAAGATTTTAAGTAAAAGCAAACTATCACGGTATGATGCCATTAAATCAAATCATTTACACACCCCTGAGTATGGTTAAAATAGATTTAGTGGTACCTCTGGAGTTAGATTTTATAATCTCTCTCTGTAGGTCAACTGATCTAGTTATCTGTAAATAGAGGGACATTTTGTACTTCACTATATCTGTCCTCAGATTCTTCCACGCTTATTTTCTAGAATTTTCTAGAAAGCAGAATGCTTAAGTCTTCAGCCAAACAGGGACTCAAGAATTTTCTTACATCCAAAAAAGTTTCCGGAGAAGAGTTTTAGCTTACCTGCAAACAGAGGAAGGAAGAATCTCTGTACACAGAGAAAAAGACTTCACTAAGAATGCCCGTCCCTGGTGGCTCAGATGGTAAAGAATTTGCCTGCAATAGAGGAGACCTGGGTGTGATTCCTGGGTTGGGAAGATCCACTGGAGAAGGAAATGGCTACCTACTCCAGTATTCTTGCCTGGTAAATCCCATGGACCGAGGAGACTGTCGGGCTACAGTCCATGAGGTTGCAAAGAGTCAGACAGGACTGAGCACAAGGTGACCAGATCATTTAGTGCAAAAACTTTCTCCTTGATAATGTGTAATTTTCCTAGTGCAGGGATTCTGCTGTAAAGACTTTCTTCACTTCTTCACTCCCTGAGGGAACCATCCTGTAACTCTTGACACATAGTAATTGCTCAATAAAAATCAAATTCCTGCTTTCCTTCATTACAGACTTTGAGCAAGGGTAGGAAGGCAATGGCACCCCACTCCAGTACTCTTGCCTGGAAAATCCCATGGATTGAGCAGCCTGGTAGGCTTCAGTCCATGGGGTCACTGAGTCAGACACGACTGAGCGACTTCACTTTCACTTTTCACTTTCATGCATTGGAGAAGGAAATGGCAACCCACTCCAGTGTTCTTGCCTGGAGAATCTCAGGGATGGGGGAGCCTGGTGGGCTGCCGTCTGTGGGGTCACACAGAGTCAGACACGACTGAAGCAACTTAGCAGCAGCAGCGGCGGCAGTAACCTCTCTAAATATCCTTATCCTTATAAATAAAATAAAAATACAAATAGTGCAAACTGCAAAGGATTAGTGCAAAAGTTAGAGAACTAGTACATGTGACTGCCTGCAAATTTTAAAAAAGCAAAATAAATGTTAGGTGCTGTTACTGCTGCTCTTGTTATACAATTAAATTTCTTCTAATGGAGGTATTGTATATTTTGCTTGTAAATCACTGCTAATCCATCTAATAGATAAATAGCATGGGTCATAAAGTAATGATATGTATAAACATATCTAAAGCAATAAAAATCAAGTCATATCCAAAGATGTGCCATGATTGTGAAGAATAAAGGCAGATTTTCGGAACTTTAGGAATAAAATAGAAAAAAGGCATTTCAAAATTTTCAGTGGCCATTGAAAACTTTTCTGACCACAAATAGGTATATTTTATGGATTGAAGACCTCTGGCAGCAGGGGGGGGGGCAGGGGGAGGGATCCTCTGCCAAAGAACACTCCCAGGAGATACTAGGAAGGTAAAAAGATGACCTAAGACTCTCATCTGTGCCCTTCATGTCCATTGACCAGTGGAAAAGATTTCCCTAGATGCCACCTCCGCTGCTTTGGGACATCTGACACAGAAAATAGAGAGGGAGTGAGAAGTCTTTGGGGAGCAAGACTTCAGTGTTACTGCTTTACTTGTTTCATTTAGTAAGTTATTTAATGCAGACATAAATGGATAAAAAAAGAGGTACGTGTCATTTTTTGAGACTTCAGACATTTTCTCTTCCCATATCTTTGCCCATTTCATGCTGTTTTCCACAGTGCTGAAAACAGTAATTTAACTATTGTTTCATTGGATCTGCAACTGAATGTTTGCGTGTACCTGGAAAATCAGACTACAATTAGAAAAACAAAAAAAGCAAACATGGTGTACCCTAATGATCAGTCCAAATAACTAAAGAGTTGCTTCTTTCTTCTTCAATCATTCATCCAAGTCTCCATTTGGGGTTTTAGTAAGATTCTGATGGTAGTTTCTTATGGTTTTTATGTTCAGTCCAGTTCAGGTTCAGTTCAGTTGCTCAGTCGTGTCCGACTCTTTGCAACCCCATGAATTGCAGCATGCCAGGCCTCCCTGTCCATCACCAACTCCCAGAGTTCACTCAGACTCATGTCCATCGAGTCAGTGATGCCATCCAGCCATCTCATCCTCTGTCGTCTTCTCCTCCTGCCCCCGACCCCTCCCAGCATCAGGGTCTTTTCCAATGAGTCAACTCTTCGCATGAGGTGGCCAAAGTATTGGAGTTTCAGCTTTAGCATCTTTCCTTCCAAAGAAATCCCAGGACTGATCTCCTTCAGAATGGACTGGTTGGATCTCCTTGCAGTCCAAGGTACTTTCAAGAGTCTTCTCCAACACCACAGTTCAAAAGCATCAATACTTCGGCGCTCAGCTTTCTTCACAGTCCAACTCTCACATCCATACATGACCACTGGAAAAGCCATAGCCTTGACTAGACGGACCTTTGTTGGCAAAGTAATGTCTCAGCTTTTGAATATGCTATCTAGGTTGGTCATAACTTTGCTTCTAAGGAGTAAGCGTCTTTTAATTTCATGGCTACAGTCACCATCTGCAGTGATTTTGGAGCCCAAAAAAATAAATTCTGACACTGTTTCCCCATCTATTTCCCATGAAGTGATAGGACCAGATGCCATGATCTTCGTTTTCTGAATGTTGAGCTTTAAGCCAACTTTTTCACTCTCCACTTTCACTTTCATCAAGAGGCTTTTGAGTTCCTCTTCACTTTCTGCCATAAGGGTGGTGTCATCTGCATATCTGAGGTTATTGATATTTCTCCCGGCAATCTTGATTCCAGCTTGTGCTTCTTCCAGTCCAGCATTTCTCATGATGTACTCTGCATAGAAGTTAAATAAGCCGGGTGACAATATACAGCTTTGATGTACTCCTTTTCCTATTTGGAACCAGTCTGTTGTTCCATGTCCAGTACTAACTGTTGCTCCTGACATGCATATAGATTTCTCAAGAGGCAGGTCAGGTGGTCTGGTATTCCAATCTCTTTCAGAGTTTTCCACAGTTTATTGTGATCCACACAGTCAAAGGTTTTTATGTTAGGAAAAGTGAAAGTCACTCAGTTGTGACTGACTCTTGGCAACTATACATGACTGTATCTATTCCATTCAGTTCAGTTCAGTTGCTTAGTTGTGCCCAACTCTTTGCTTCCCCATCGACTGCAGCACACTAGGGCTCTCTGTCCATCACCAGCTCCCGTAGCTTGTTCAAACTCATGTCCATGGAATTCTCCAGACCAGAATACTGGAGTGGGTAGCCGTTCCCATTTCCAGGGAATCTTCCCAACACAGAGATGGAGCCCAGGTCTCCCACATTGCAGGCAGATTCTTTACCAGCTGAGCTATGAGGGAAGCCCAAGAATACTGGAGTGGGTAACCTATCCCTTCTCTAGGAGATGTTCCCGACCCAGGAATCAAACCAGGGTCTCCTGCATTGCAGGTGGATTCTCTACCAACTGAGCTACCAGGGAAGCCCAGTGAGGGGACCCAAGAAATGGAAAGGAATCAATTAAAGGAATAAAAGGAAAAGAATGGATTTAAATGAGCTTCTTAAATTTTCATTTTTCACCTGAAATGCCTGACCTCTTCCACAAATCCCTAGACCTCAGCTATCCATCTTTTACCCTACCCTCTAGCTTCTGATTCTTTTCTCTTCGCGAACCCAAAACTCTTAGCTATTCACTAACACAACAAGCCATATTCCCTGGAGGTTCAGTGGTAGTGCAGGAGAAGCGAGTTTGGCCCCTGGGTTGGGAAGATCCCTTGGAGGAGATGGCAACCTACTCCAGGATTCTTGCCTGGGAAATGCTATGGACAGAGGAGCATGGCGAGCTACCGTCCATGGGGTCACAAAGAATAGGACATGACTGGCCGACTAAAGAACGACACAACAGGCCATTTATTTATATCAGCTAAAATTAGAAGAAACCAGTAATTAATGAAAAAACAACCTGCATCTTCCTTTACTATCTCGTAATTTCATCTTAAAGAAACCATTTTCTCTCCATTTCTCCATAGCTCCTTCTTCTTCAGGAGCATTGGGGTTGTAGTTTAGCCATTCCTTTAAAAAAAATAAAATAACTGTGGCTTATTTCAAAAATAAAATATGAATCACTGAAATGAATTTTGATTTCTTTTGACTGCACAAATTATTTTGAAAGCTAACAGCTCTGCACATTTTAAAATAGATTCAATCATTCAAACTCAATCACAAATTTTCTACCCCATAATAATTTCTAATCATTTCACAGTGCACACACACCCGCATCTAAATGCCTTCTTCCACATGTCAAAATAAAATTCATATCTATTACCACACCTCTGAACCATCAAATCATTCAAAATGAAGATCATAAAATGAAGATGTATGGTAATGATGTGTAGTGCCGCACGGAATGTATTTAGCGGAGGTGAGCTAGCCAAACTCCAATATTACATTTCTAAAACTCAACTGTCTTTTTCCTTTAAAATAATTTATTTTTAACTTTCTAAACAGTTTGTAACATTTACAACTTAACTCAAACTTTGCTTGAAACAGCCTAGATTTATACCGAACACAGTTTCATTTCTGGAATCATCTGCAGGGTAAACACTGTTAATATCATTATAACTGTCCCTCACTCCATTTATAAGATTGTGGTAGTCATTTATGTGGAAGCTCAGATTTTAGGAAAAATAATCTACCCCGAACTGAAATAATGCACTTGTGGATAATGAGAAAACTTTATGAAGACTGGGTGATCTATGTACACTCCCCCCTTCTCCAATAAATGACGACAGTTATAAAATAAATGACTTCTTTCACGTTTTTCCTCCTCAGGACTTCCACTCCTGCACACACATGGAGGCACACACAGAAAACTCGCATGTACACACACTCATACACACACAGACTCACACTGTCAAATGCTCACGCAGCCGCACATGCGTGTATGCACGGCACACCTACACCCAGACATGCAGGTGAGCACCACCTGGATGGGCAGCTAAGGGTGAGAATCTAGGACTGCCCTGCAACAGAGCTTCAGTCTGGGCCCCAGCTCATAGAACAAAACTCTCTTCGGAGCCCTGTACGTTCCTGTAAAGGAAGTGCTAGACAACAAAAGGCCTCGTGACCCAAGTTTTGCCAAGGCTGGAAGCAGCTGCCTGCCTGGGACCATGACCTGAGCTGACTCAGCAGTGGCTCCAGCTGGCATTCTATTAGTCTCTCCTCTCAGAGGACAAAGTTCACTCACAGAGGACAACTCCATTCTCTGGAACAACTATGCCCCCTTTTCCTTCCTTGAGCTGGGCTACCCTTCCCAAGTGCCTCTTTTCTTCTTTTCCACTAACTGGCAGCACACACTGAAGGGGGCCAGAGGCTTAAGCAAGGCTTCAGTTGAAGGCTTCAATCAAATGCGGGGAAACAACACCCAGAGAAGGAGTTGTCTGTCCCTGATGTGTGAATCCATCTGAAGGACACGACCTCACTGTGTAGACCTTCCAGGAGAATGAATGCAGATGTCTCCTCATTTGCCACTAGAGGCCTCCTTGAGAGTCCCTTGGACTGCAAATGAATCAATCCTAAAGAAAATCAACCCTGGAAGAAAACCTATGACAAACCTAGACAGTACATTAAAAAGCAGACACATTACTCTGCCAACAAAGGTCTGTCTAGTCAAAGCTATGGTTTTTCCAGTAGTCATGTATGGATGTGAGAGCTGGACCATAAAGAAGGCTGAGCACCAAAGAATTGATGCTTTTGAACTGTGGTATTGGAGAAGACTCTCAAGAGTCCCTTGGGCTGCAAGGAGATCAAACCAGTCAATCCTGAAGGAAATCAACCCTGAATATTCACTGGAAGGACTGATGCTGAAATTGAAGCTCCAATATTTTGGCCACCAGATGCGAAGAGTAGATTAATTAGAAAAGACCCTGATGCTGGGAAAGATTAAAGGCAGGAACAGAAGGGGACGACAGAGAAGATGGTTGGATGGCATCACTGACTTGATGGACATGAGTTTGAGCAAGCTCCAGGAGATGGTGAAGGACAGGGAAGCCTGGCATGCTGCCATCCATGGGGGTCTCAAATAGTTGAATAGGACTGAGTGGCTGAACTACAACAAACTCACTGGAAGGACTGATGCTGCCAACTCATTGGAAAAGACCCTGATGCTGGGAAACTTTGAGGGCGGGAGGAGAAGGGGGTGGCACAGGATGAGATGGTTAGATAGCATCACCGACTCAATAGACATGACTTTGATCCAACGCTGGGAGATAAAGGAGGACAGAGAAGCCTGCCGTGCAGCGGTCGGTGGGGGTGGCAAAGAGTCGGACATGACTGAGCAACTGAACAACAAGAGGCTTCTTACTTTTAATTAGCCCTGACCTTGCTGTATCCCTGTTCCTTCCCTCCACCTGGGCCACCCCATCTCTGCGTGTCTCACAAACTCAGCTGATTCAACTCTTCAGTGGGAGGCCAGGGGTGTCTTCAGCTGTGTCCAGCTTGGAGTGATTCTATTAACAGAAGCCCTTAGAGTGTCTCTTTTTACCAGAACTAGCCTTGTTTAGCTGTTCAGAGCTTGGCCCATTTTCTAAGTTAGATTCTTTCTGTCCAGTCACTCCAGAACACCTTCCCTTGAACTTCTACAGATTCCTATTAAATTTGTATTACTTGAATTAATACAGCTTCCCAAAGCATCCCATTTGGGCAACAACCATGAAATCCTCTTATTTTACAATATGATGAGATTTGAAGAATCATTTGCACTACTGGCTAAATGAAATGTTGTTTCTGATTTATCAGTTAAAATAATCTAATTTTCATCTAGAATTTGCTCTTTTCCCTTTTAAGCTTCCCCCATTCCCAACCCCAGGAAGGACACAGTAGGGCTTCTCCAAAATCATTAGCCTACATTCCAATGGGGTCAACGGAAAAGGAGGTGAAATTCTTTGCCTTAATGATGATGCAAGGAAACTGCAAGGAATTACAAAGTCTACTGAAAGAATGGCATTTTTTTTCCTTTCTGAGTTAATTTCAGTGTTTTCATTTAGCAATCAGAGAAGATCACTTTCCCAGTGAGCTGGCTAAGTAGGTAAGCAAAAATAAAAGGAAATACTAATGACCAAAGGATTAGCCTGATGGGATTACCGGCCGAATGTATTGTCCCCTGGCCCAACCCCCATTCCCAAAATAATACACTCTATGGCTTGTGTTAATCTTCGGCATGACTCATCAGGCTCTCATGTACCTTTTCCAGAAGGCATTTTAGCAAATAACTTCCTCTCAAATCAAACTATTTAGAAGTACAAGTTCCGCTCTCCATTCAACTCCTCCTAAATCTAACATTTGTTTCCTTCATCTTTCACAGTCCTATGACACTCTGAGCCCAAGTTACATTCACAGCACACCTCTGTCCATAGCAATATGAATAGAGAAATCTCTAGTACATGTATTGACAGGAACAGATATTTTTTTCTATATTTCATTCATTTATTAATTCATTCAAGCAATATTTCTTATTATTGTTGTTTATGTCTGACTCTTTTGCAACCCCATGGATTAATCTGCCAGGCTCCTCTGTCATGGGATTTCCCAGGCAAGAATACTGGAGTGGGTCGCCATTACCTTCTTCAGGGGATCTTCCCCATCCAGGGGTCCAGCTCGCTTCTCCTGCATTATCAGGCAGATTCTTTACCACTGAGTCAACAGGGAAACCCGAAATATTTCTTGCACATCATGGATTATCAAAGCACTGTGTTAAGAGCTAGGCTGCTACAATACTGAACAGAAGATAGTCTTGACCTAAAATACGTTTCAGTCCTACAGGGATTATAAAACAGATACACAATAAGAAAAGTTAACTAAGACTCATGTAAATGAATGCTCTGGTGTTCAGGGAGATAAGGATAATCTCCACCCCAGCTATGAAGATGATGGATGATTTCACAGAAGAGATGGCTTTGGAACTGGGGAAGCTTAGATGGGACTTGATGATTTGGAGGTGGGAGAAAGAGGTGAAAGGGGCATGTCACGGCAGAGGGAAGAAGACCAATGAAGGTGAGAAAAACATGAGGTCTGGGAATAAAAAGCAGTATTTCCCCTTAATTTGCCTGCAGCAACGGCTCATAAAGAAGCAGAGTGATGGGAAACAGATTTGTTAAAACGTGTTGAAACCAGATCAAAGAGAAACTAGCACACCAGCTGAGGAACTGCTCTTGATTCTAGAGGGAATGGAAAATCTCTGAAGGGTTTGGAGCTTGCGAGTAAATAGTCAAAGGTGACTTCGGGAAGACTGCCATCTGTGTGTGAAAAATAGAAGGGAGCCCAGCGGGACACGTGGCCAGGTAGGAGGCTAGTGCCATCCACCTCACAAGAGAGGGAAGGGAAAGGTCCCGGAGTGCCGGGGACACCTCAGAGAAAGAGCAAAGAGGACTTAGCCATCAAATGAGCAGGGAGACGCCAGGGAGGAGGAATCACAGAGCCTTGAGTACCTGCGAGAACCATGATGCCATTCGTAGTCAATGCAATACAAGGAAACAGAAGACGGTAAGTTCATTTCCCCAGGTACAAATGTGTGTGGTATTTCTGCAAATTTTAGGTGCATCCCCCAGCCCAGCAAGTGTGCAAACCATCAATGGAAGATGTCTGTGTTGGAAAAATATTACTCCCATTGGTTCTTTATTTGAAAGATTTTTGTTTTTTGATGTGGACCATTTTTTTTAAAGTCTTTATTGAATGTGTTTCAGTATTGCTTCTGTTTTATGTTTGGTGGTGGGGGGACTGGGTTAGATGTGATGCATGTAGGATCTTAGCTCCCAACCAGGGATTGAACCTATACCCCCTGCATTGGAAGGGGAGCCTTAACAACTGGATCCCTAGGGAAGTCCCACTCCCGTTAATTCTAAAGCAGCATTTGCTCTAGCAACACCTCAACGTACGAATTGACAGAGTAGCATTGAAACATATACATTACCACGTGTAAAATCCTTAGCTAGTGGGAAGTTGCCGGATAGTGCAGGGAACTCAGCCTGGTGCTCTGTGAGAACATGGAGGGGTGGAGTGGGATGGGAGGTTGGAGGGAGGTTCAAGAGGGAGGGGACATGTGTATGCTTATGGCTGATTCACGTTGATGCATGGCAGAAGCTAACAGAACATGGTAAAGCAATTATCCTTCAATTAAAAATAAATTAATTTAAAAAAATCCTCAATGTGAGCTCCACCTGATTTCCTCTCTGCCTTCCCAGCCACAAGCCCTTCCACCTGATGGGTTGGCTTGCCACCTCCATTCATCCGCAGCTCACACTCGCCATGCTGGCCTGCCACTGACTTCAGACAGCTTTTGAGTGCTGGACCTTCACAGTTTAGCCCCAGAAACCTCTCCCCAGGGCTTTCTAAAATCCTACTGGACACTGCATGTCCAAGGATTCTCCCCCAATAGATGGCTGAGCCAGACTGACTCTCAGGCATCTAGGTGAATGCAGATGGCGACAGTCCCACTGGAAAGGCAGGATGGGTGTGGAGAATTCTGGAAAGTTGGGAGAGCTTGTGACGATTATCCTCAGTCATCACCACAGTGAGGGGACCATGGAGTGTGCCAGGCTGTCCTGCAGAACCATGGTGTGTCCATGAAAAGAAGGCAGGGAAGCTCACGCTCCTGGGCTCTTACACACACCTGGATGTGAGCAGAGTAGAGGATGGACAGGCACTGGGACTGTTTGGGCATGCTGATTCTGCACTGTGAGCGTGCCCTCTGATGTGAGTATGCCCTCTGGCAGCCCACGGATGCTGAAGGACCACTGGCAGCCCACTCTGGCCACAAGTAGCAGGCTCACCCCTTGGAGTGGAGCCCTGGGAGGTTCCGAGGAGCTGAAGTGGAATGAGCCGAGGTTAAATGCTCTTGCACTTCTAAGTGACAGGTTTTAATTAAACATAATTCACACCTCAACTGAGCCCATCAGCTCTGCAGAAAGTCCAGGTTTCTGCTGCTGACAGATTTGAAGGCTGACAAGGGAGGAAGTGCAGGGAGATCTATGGAGACAGGATGGAGGGGAAAAAGGCACTGTGTGAAATGAAAATCAAGAGAGGAAAGAAAATACACTTAAAGGAGTTTGTTGCTGTTCAGTTGCTAAGTCGTGTCCGACTCTTTGGACCCCATGGACTGCAGCATGCCAGGCCTCCCTATCCCTCATTATCTTCCAGAGTTTGCCCAAGTTCATGTCCATTGAATCAGTGATGCTATTCAACCATCTCATCCTCTGCTGCCCACTTCTAAAAGGAGTACGTTTTGACTAAATATGGCTTGACATACTTAGGGTGGTGATTTTGATGTTTTCACTCTCTTAAAAAAGGGTAGCTGAATAACTTGTCTTTGTGACACAATATCTTGGGTCCCGATGTTACTTTTTCCCAGTTTCAAAAAGTGTTGAAGTTGAAAATGTTAGTCACTCAGTCGTGCCCGACTCTTTGCAACCCCATGGACCACAGCCCACCAGGCTCCTCTGTCCTTGGGATTTCCCAGGCAAAAATACTGGCGTGGATTGCCATTTCCTTCTCCAGGGAATTTGTCCATTTCCCCACCCAGGGATCGAACCCAGGTCTCCTGCATTGCAGGCGGGATTCTTTGCAATCTGAGCCTTCAAAAATTACTGGAAGATTTTATTTATTTTATGACAGTATAAAAATGATAACTGCAAACATTCCCATTATACAGACCTGACCACAACACCCAGAGAAAAGAGGCAGAGACCAATTCATGTGGAGACCAGGGTGCAGACTGACAAAAGAAACTTTGATTCCCCCAAACAAGACCCCAGCCTCGCTTTCAGTGGGAGAAAATCTGACATCAGCCATGGCTTTTGCCTTTGAAGCCATTCCCCTTTTGTTTGCCGAAGCTAAAAAGAAATTAAATATGTAAAAAAAATTTATTCTCCCTAAATTTCTATTTCTGGGGTCACAGCTGCAGGATTAACATATGTTAAAGCTCAAACGACTGAAGGTTGATTGTGCACATCTCTTCAAACGCAGCTTAATCGCCCAAGAATGCAGATCCCATTTCAGATGTATTTTAAGCGTGAAAAAATTTATATAATTATTGTCTCATCAGATAAATATTAAAATCCTGAACCACTCTACTTAAGGTTCCTGAAGTTTCTGCTGAGCAAAATCCTCTCCCTGTCCACTCAAATGGGCTCAAAGCCCTCGTCCTCTGGGAAGCCATTCCCGGTTCCCCAATGGGAACTGTCACCTCTGTGAACCTCCCCAGCAAGCACTTAGTCTCCTAATGCAGCGCTTAGGTGCCCCGGAAGGTAGTTATCTGGACATGCACACATCTTATTTCCCAACTTCCCAGTTGCATCCTGCGATCCCCGAGGGAAGGAACTATAATGTACACATCAGCATATCTGCCCAAGAGCCTAGTGAAAGACATCCTGCTTAGGAGGTGTTAAAGGTATTTTTTAAATGAATGATGACTGCAAGAAAATCCTCCAGGGTACTCAGGCTTTCCTTTTAAAGTTTGGCTTTAGAACGTGGAAAGCAAGCTTCTAACCGGATGCACCTAGCCTGCGGCTACTTCTCCACCGTCCGTCACAAATGAATCCCATCTGCTGGTCCTCTCTGCCGGCGTCTCTGGAGATTCCCTGCAGGCTAACCGGTCACCCTCTGTTCTAATCTTGGATTTCTCTCAGTTCTGGCTCCTGGGGAAAACTCACTTGGGCCAGGGGTCTATCTAGGATGCTGGTTTGTACGTTATACACTCAATACCATATGCCTTTTTCTCTTTAAACTCTTAATTACTACTTTCTTTTTAGTTATCTTCATTTCCTCCCTCCTGAAATGTTCTGTTTCCAGGTCTCTCCTGAAACTATCTCCTTTGAGTCATCCACAGAACAGAAGGTAAACAGATGGTACTCTGATCGCTCTGGTAATTACCCCCTGAGAAAACCATCCTTGTTCCCAAAGCAGGTAATTTGGACTAAATGAGAACTTCCGCCAGAACAACCAGGTGAGGAGGGTGATGTGCCATACACAACCATGATCATATTTTATATCATAGGAACCATCATCATTAGTTTTTGACAAAATCAGGCTGTCACTTTCTATAATGAAGGATGGACAACATCTAAAAACTTGTATTAATGATTTTCTTTTCTGTCTAAAAGGAAATCCTTCAGGCTCCATCCCCACTTCCAAGTTCAACTCCACCCCTCCAACGGGTTTGGGGCACCTGAATCACAGTAGAGAAACTTTTAGGCACCTACTCATTTTTTTTTTCAACTGTGTATTTTCTACTGGATTATAGCTGATTAAAAATGTTGTGATAGTTTGAGGTGAACAGCAAAGGAACTCAGCCATACGTATACATGTATCCATTCTCCCCAAATCCCTCTCCCATCCAGGCTGCCACATAATATTGAGCAGAGTTCCCTGTGCTATACAGTAGGTCCTTGTTGGTGATCCATTTTAAATATAGCGGTGTGTACATGCCCATCCCAAACCCTAAGTATTCCTTCCCCCCAGAAAACATAAGTTCATTTTGTAAGTCTATGAGTCTCTTTCTGTTTTGTAAGTAAGCTCATTTTTATCATTTCTTTTTAGATTCCACATATAAGGGATGTCATACAATATTTCTCCTTCTCTGTCTGACTTACTTCACTCAGTATGACACTCTGTAGGTAGGTTCATCAATGTTGCTTCAAATGGCATTATTTTATTCTTTTTAATGAGTAATATTCCACTGTATATATTAGGTACCTACTGTTACTAACAAAGGCATTCATGTAGCTCAGATGGTAAAGAATCCGCCTGTAATGCAGGAGACCCGGGTTCAATCCCTGGGTTGGGAAGATCCTCTGGAGAAGGGAATGGCAACCCACTCCAGTATTCTTGCCTGGAGAATCCCATGGACAGAGGACCCTGGTGGGGTACAGTCCATGGGGTCACAAAGAGTCAGACATGATTAGCAGCTAACAATCTTACCAACAATCTGTGTACTCCCCTTAAAACTAACTTTAAGCACAGACCTCTTTTTTAACGATTCTTACTTTCAAGGAAATTACCAAAATGCAGTTTCTACCAATCAGTAAATTATTTTGACTTTTTGGCAAAGTCAGTATCAAATCTTTAAACCCAGGCTTGGGACAATGGGACAAATAAAGACTCCTCTTTGCTCAAGAAGAAACAGAATTCTGCCTGCACATTCACTGTGATTGTAACTACAAACCATGATCAGCTGAAATTCTTTTCTAACAGTGGGACTAACTAGAGAGCTTTCACCAAGAGTGGGGCACCTATGTCACTGGGCAAAATGATAAAGGTCATGCAAATGCCCTTCACGTACGAAGAAGGGAAGCAGTGAGAAATGCTAATTGCCCTTTTCTCACCCAGCCCAGCTCCAATTATCATCAGTTCTTTGTGGTGGTGTTTTTCCTCTTTTCTGTCTGGTGTATTAGTGTGATCATCCAAAGGCTGCAATTTAGATACAGGTCTCATTAAAAAGAAGATGGGGATTTTAATATGTAGACCCAACACAAAAGCAAGGTATTTATCTGCACTCAGCAGATGGCAGAGGTTAAAATTTCATTGAAACGATTTTTCCGAGATTAATGTAGCTGCATGTATCTTTCTCCTTCTTCTCTTCTGGAGAGGCAAAATAGGGCAGGAAGAAATACATAAGGATGGTAAAGCCCCTGCTAACCTTGTCAGCTTCATCAACAATATGGACAAACTTTGGCACATTTTACAATAAAGGGCCTGTGTTTTCCATTTCAGCATTTTGGGTCTTAACTTAGGAGGCTGTTATATACTATTTGGTAATCTTCTCTTCCTCTGCTCTTCCTGACATTATAAATTGTCCAGAGTACTTGTGTTTTCTATTATTAACCTTCTAAACCCCCATCTACTCTACGACGAACGTGCTGGGAAAGTAACAAGTGGGAGAGGAGAGATGCTTTACTTTTCATTATCATCATAATGAAATAGCTGAAGAAATTATTTTGCTGTTTTAAAGTTACTCACCTGCATCTGTGGGGGAGAAAATGCCTGTCATATGAAGCACAACAGAACCTCACAAATATTAGCACGTCTCATAAGACTCAATTCTCTCAGTCTGGTGAGTAGGAAAAAATAACTGTCTTGGCCATTTGTTATTTAAGTTCTTTGAGTTAAGGGTACACTTAACTCAAGTAACTCTGGTTGACGTGAGGCCAGCTAATTTGTGTAGCAATAAGACTAGCAGAGACCTACCGGAGGAAGTAATTGATTGATAATCAACATTATGCATGGCTAATAGCCAATACTTGACTCATCTATTATGGACTCTGCCAGTATAAATAGATCCATTTTCAACCCACCTGATAACTCCCTTCACAGTAAGTCAAATCAGTACTTCAAAACAGTCCTTGATTTAGACCTAGTAAAGCCAAGAACTGCACCTCACATTCAAGGTACTTTGATGTTATTTATGAAACAATTATTAATAATATCGTGTTAAAACCAGATTTTTATTACAATATAGAGAAGTCTACATTTTCCATAAGCTCCCCCTACCTCTCTATGCACCCTATAGTTTGAGAGCCACTCAGCTAGTTTTAAATGAATAGAAGATTCTTACTCTGAAGTGCAAAGGATGATATGAACCCAGCTATCAGATTTGCTGGAAATATTGCATATTTGAAGACATCAGATACCTAAGTTTCTCCTTCCAACTTGAGGATTGTGAGATAAGTCAGACAGAGAGACAAGCATCACACATCACTTATGTGTGAAATCTAAAAAACTGACACAAATGAACGTATTTACCAAACAGAAATAGACTCTAGACACAGGAAACAGATTCAGGGTTACCGGAAGTGGAGGGGGCAGGGAGAGGGGTGAGACCAGTCAGGAGTTGGGATTAACGGATACACACTACTGATTACAAAATACAGAAACAGCAGGCTGCATAGCACAGGGAACTATACTCGATATCTTATAATAACCTATAATGGAAAAGACTGAAAAAGAATACACATATATATATACACACATATATGTAAAACTAAATCACTTTGGAATTAACACAACACTGTAAATTAGCTATACTTCAATTTTTATAAAAGAAAAAAAAAAAAAAGAAACAACTTGGGGACAAGTAGAGAGATCCTCTCTACTGGTTAATATGAGAGCTGAAGTCTACATGCTTCAGTTCAGTTCAGTTCAGTCGCTCAGTCGTGTCTGACTCTCTGCGACCCCATGAATCGCAGCATGCCAGGCCTCCCTGTCCATAACCATCTCCCAGAGTTCACTCAAACTCATGTCCATCGAGTCGGTGATGCCATCCAGCCATCTCATCCTCTGTTGTCCCCTTTTCCTCCTGCCCCCAATCCCTCCCAGCATCAGTCTTTTCCAATGAGTCAACTCTTCACGTGAGGTGGCCAAAGTACTGGAGTTTCAGCTTTAGCATCATTCCTTCCAAAGAACACTCAGGACTGATCTCCTTTAGAATGGACTGGTTGGATCTCCTTGCAGTCCAAGGGACTCTCAAGAGTCTTCTCCAACACCACAGTTCAAAAGCATCAATTCTTCAGCGCTCAGCTTTCTTCACAGTCCAACTCTCGCATCCATACATGACTTTACTGCAGCTATTAAAAAGCCTTTACTCATCACAAAAAGTGATTATTTCTCATTGAAAAGAATAAAGCTGAAATAGAACTACCATTCCATGTCCCCAGGTCATTCTGTAATTAATGTGAGGCTGCAAACAGCCCAAGGACTAGGCATCTTTTTGTAGACCAGGTATTTTTTTTTTTTGCAGTCTAGAAATATCGCTGGTGACAGCATGGACATTCCCTTGCCTCTCATCAAGCAGCCACTGTCCATCAGTAACATAATTAAAGAGTCTCCCTCTCCATCAAAAGACAGCCAGAATTAGTTAGAAAACACTCGCCAACACTAACAAATAATTTCAAGTAGAAGAAGGGACAACAGATGTTGAGATGGAGAAAGGAGGAAAGGGAAGTGAAAAATGAGAATGCAGTAGATTAAAGGACAGAAGCCAGGCTCCATATTGGGCTGAAGAACTGTCAGTCTCTTCCCCCTTTATCTTGCTGAGTGAAAATAAAAATATCTACAAGCACATTAACATTCCTAGAACAACGGTTATAATTATGGCAGCAGCCTCAAATTTCCACCCTCTTCCTCTGAGGTTTCTGAAAATAAAAATCCACAGACACAAAACATGCCATCATTAACAGCCTGCATTGTGTAACTGCTGGACATAGCAGGTTTCCCCAGCAACTTCATACATCACGGAGCCTTTATCAAGACAACGTTTGGATTTTGCCAAATTAATTTTTTAGCCTTATCATTGTAAATGTATGTGTCTACTCTCCAACCATGCAAGCAGCAACAAGAAACAGATGAATTGTTCAGATATTGCAAGAAACTGCTTTCTCATGAAGACAGCAGTGATATTTTTGAGAAAGCAGGATGTTTGTAATAAGAGGAGGAAAGAAAGTGAAAGTGTTAGTCACTCAGTCATGCCTGACTCTTTTGCGACCCCGTGGACTGTAGCCCCCTAGGCTCCTCTGTCCGTGGGATTCTCCAGGCAAGAATACTGGAATGGGTCACCGTTTCATTCTCCAGGGGATCTTCCCGACCCAGGGATCAAATCCAGGTCTCGTGCATTGCAGGCAGATTCTTTACCATCTGAGCCATTGCAATAAGGCCTGGGTTCAAATATCCATCCTCCCATTTAAGTGCTCTGTTAGGGGAGCAAGTCTGTAAAACCAATAGGGGTTTCCATTTCCCCCTGTTACAAGGATCCTTCAGAAGGTTGGATATCAGTTAAAGTCCATAAAAATTCTTTAAGGGTAATAAGTTTTCATACATGTCACTGGACTCCAAGTGTCCTAACATTAGGAATTGTGTCTTCCCATCCTTTCCAATGATAGCTTCCCTGATTAGGGCTTCCCTCATAGCTCAGTTGGTAAACAATCTGCCTGCAATGCAGGAGGCCCTGGTTTGATTCCTGCCTCAGGAAGATCCGCTGGAGAAGGGATAGACTACCCACTCCAGTGTTCTTAGGCTTCCCTGGTGGCTCAGCTGGTAAAGAATCCAGCCTGCAACGCAGGAGACCTGGATTTGATCCCTGGGTCGGGAAGATCCCCTGGAGAATGGAACGGTGACCCATCCCAGTATTCTTGATCCCTGGGTTGGGAAGATCCCCTGGCGGAGGGAAAGGCTACCCACTCCAGTATTCTGGCCTAGAGAATTCCACGGGCACAACTGAGTGACCAAGCACCATCCTTTCCAATGCACTCAATAACACATCACTTATTTAATTAGTAGGTTAATTATTTAAGTGTTGTCTGATCCTGTCATGGCCGTTAGAACTGGCCCCAGAAGACTGCCAGCCAAGTAGACCCAGGCTTCAGTGTTCAAAGCCAAGCCAAGAATGGCAATTATCCAAAATAGAGCCACCGGTGAGAACAAACCCATGTCAGAGGGTGAGTGGAGAGGGTCCAACAGCTGGGACAAAACCTGTCATCTGGCCCCAGCGGACAGGGCAGCACCTGCACCTCAAGGCCGTATCCAAACATCCACGAGTGAACAGCACAGGCATTGAGAGGGAAAGAAGATCATAGGAACGAGACCGGAATTGTTACAGAGGATGCCCAGGGGACCCTCACCCCAGGTGGGATGACGCCCCGAGACCCGTGTGATTCAACCTGAGTTAAAGTCCCAGGATCAAGACAGATTGCTGGTTAATTACTATTTGACGTTATTTGCAGGGCTGAACACAATGCATTTGAAAGGACATGGATGGGTTTTCAGCCAGACAGAACCAAGTTCAGATCCAGTTCTGAAATTTACTAGACATGTGACCTTGTGTAGGGTCCCCAACCCTTGAGAGTATCAATTTCTATCCCCCCATAAAATTAGGATATTAAGTCCTTCCTCACAGTGCTTTTGTGGGGATTAAATAAAATCAAGAGTCACCAAAGGTCTGAAACAACGGGTGGCAAGCACACGGCAAACATTGACTTCCTCCTGCTGCTCATTTCTGGACTTCTCTCTTGGCTACGTATTTTTTATTAGCAACTTAGTAGCCTCATAAAGTTTTTAGTCGGTAAATGCTTTTGGAAAAAGATTAGACTTCAGTTTTCTTTTAGCCTTATTTCAATACCTGATTCTGACATAAACCATGATCACCGTAACCTCTGATTCCGTTCACAGAGAACAGCACAGGATGCTGGGAAAAGATTGACTAGACCCCTCAGCAGTCAGCTTCGATACCAGCAAACAACCTGCCTCATGCTCACTAAATATGCCTCGATATTGATGCCAAAAAATAGAAGCTTCCCCACGAACTAGTACTAAAAACGATTTTTTTTTCCAGAATGCGAAATCTTGAGATTGGCCTTTACAGGTGAAATGCAAAGAAATCATAAGTTGACAAATATATTTTAATTTATTAACTTATTCAGCAAATGTTTATTGAGCTCCTACTGTATGCCAAGCATTCAGTTAAAAGCTCAGGACCCAGCATTGAACAGATAGATGTTGTGCTGCCCTCGGAGAGGTTGCAGGCTGTTAAACCAGGGTAGCCTGCATTTTAAATGAACTTTGTCTAGGCTGCATGATAAATAAACTTTAATGTTTCAGAAAGTTCACAAGATCAAGATGTATTTCTCAGTCAGTCAGTATCTGGCAGCTTTCCATGCTTGATGGCCCCCTTTCCAGTGGTTAACACATGGATCCAAGTTCCTTCCATCTTTTTATGCCTTTATCTTAAGCACGCAGATTCCAGGGTCTTTAAAGGAAGAGAAGTGACAATTTCAAAAATATAGAAACAGTCCATGTAACTTGACAATGACAAAGAAAACAACCCAATCAAAAATGGACGTTTTTGATTCAAAGAAGACATACAGATGGCCAGTCTTCAAAGAAGACGTACGGATGGCCAAGAGGCACACGAAAAGATGCTCAACATCACTAACTATTGGAGAAATGAAAATCAAAACTATGATAAGGTTCCACCTCACACCAGTCAGAATGGCCATCATTAAAAAGTCTACAAATAATGAATGCTCAAGAGGGTGTGGATAAAGGGAACCCTCCTACGCTGTTGGTAGAAATATAAATTGGTACAGCCATATGGAAAACAGTATACAGGCATCTTAAAAAACTAAAAAATACAATTACCATATGACCCACAATCCCACTCTTGGGCATATATCTGGACAAAAGTGTAAATTCAAAAAGATACATGCAACCCTTATGTTTGTGGCAGCGTTGTTTACTGTATATATAATGGAATACCACACAACCATAAAAAGCATGGAATGTTGCCATTTGCAGCAACATGGATGGACCTAGAGATTATCCTACTAAGTGAAGTAAATCAGAAAGAGAAAGACAAATACGCTATGACATCACTGTATGTGGAATCTAAACTATGACAAAAATGAACCTATCTTCGGAACAGAAACGGACTCACAGGCGTAGAGAATGGACTTGCGGTTGCCAAGGCGGAGGGTGGATTGGGAGGTCGGGGTTAGGAGATGCAAAGCACTATACAGAGAATGCATCAACAAGGCACTGCTGTACGCTACAGAGAACTGTACTCTATCCTGTGATGAACCACATGGAAAAGAATATAGAAAAAAGTACTAACGGAACTGAATCACTGAGTCACTGTGCTGCACAGCCAACATTGTAAATCAGCCACATTTTAATAAAGAGAGGAAGGGAGAACAGCAACTGGTGGTCAGTAGCCCAGTCTGGGAGTGGATTTCAACACTCTACCTGCACCCCACTAGCTGAAGCCAGTCATAGCACCCCAACTTGACTGCAAGGGAGGCTAAAAATGTCGTTTTCCTAGATGCCCAAGAAGAAAACAAGTTAGAGTGGGATTCAGAGAACACACAAAGGACGTTTGGCAGGCCTACCGTTTGCAGACTGCTGCACATGGATGCGTTCCCTTCCCCAAGCCCCTTCCAGGAGCTTCCAGTCCAATCAATGAGGACAAATATACACACACGTAACTGATCAGAGATATAGCTGACATACGATGTTACCAAGAGTCTGAGCTCTGGAAATACGGAGCCCCTGAAGCATATTGTAGAAAAAAATGCAGTGAAGGAAGAGATGCACTTTTACAAGTAAATATGAAGAAAAGAGTTCAAGGTGGAGAAAGAGCCTGAGAAAAGGAAATATTTAATAGATGCCGGGGACCCCAGTGTGGCTGGCGTGTAATTCACGTGATGAGGTAAAGTTTGAAAAGTCAGGAGCAGGGTTGTGAATGTCACAGCACAGGGTGTGAAAGGATCTGCACACAGCAGGCAGAAGCAGAGGAAGACTGTTTCAAGGATGCAGTCAAGAGAAGGCGAGGGTGGGATGATATGAGAGAACAGCATTGAAACATGCGTATTACCACATGAGAAATAGATCACCAGTCCAAGTTCGATGCATGAAACAGGGCACTCAAAGCTGGTGCACTGGGATGACCCTGAGGGATGGGATGGGGAGGGAGGTGGGAGGGGGGCTCAGGATGGAGACACATGTCCACCTGTGGCTGATTCATGTCAATGTATGGCAAAAACCACAACAGTATTGTAAAGTAATTAGCCTCCAATTAAAATAAATAAATCAATAAAAAAAAAAAAAAAGAGGTACTGAGGTTCTAAACTGAGCACATCCCCTGGCCACTACTTGACTCCATGCTCCTTCCAGCAAGTACTATGACTTCATCAACTCCTTTTCTTTATAATTTTGCTTTTAATTTCCCTCCATGCCTACCCAGGACATAGAGGGTTCACTTGGTTGGTGTTGATTGACAGAATGGCTGCCCAAGTAAACAGCAGACACCACAAGGACACTGATAACCACCCCACACGTAGGGGATTCACGTGCAAACATTAAGGAGAGGGACAAGTAGCAATTGATGGATACTGTGTGCCTTTTTAGAGCTGAGACAGCACAGCAGTTGTTCAGCAAAGAGAGTAAGATCCATAGGCCAAAGGTCCAAGAAACAAGAGCAGAAGTACAGTCTTCCCCTTCTGTTTACCCGCCCCGTGGGGCAAGAAGGGCCTTCGCCCTGGTTTCTGGAACAGCTGAGCTCTCATCTGCCTCTACTGGTTTCCAGCCGGTTGGCCTCAGACCAGCCAGGTGCCCACTCCACATCTTCATCCAGACACAGTGATGTTGACAGCTACATCCCCAGGATTTTCAGGAGGTAAAAGAAGATGGATGTAAAAGCTCTTTGAAAAGACTGGAGTCCTAAATAATATATAAAGCGCCCATTTTAATGGAAAGTATGGCCTTCAGGTAGAAAGTGCAGAAGATGGAAGCGGGACCCTGGTTAAAAGGAAAGAAGGTAGGACAAATTGAAAAGGTGGCATTGACATATATACACTATCATGTGTAAAACAGCTCGCAAGTGGGGAGCTGCCTATAGCCCAGGAAGCCCAGCCTGGCACTGTGATGACCGAGAGGGGTGGGATGGGAGTGGGGAGGGAGGCAGAGAGAGAGGGGATATATACATACATATAATTATGGCTGATTAGAGTTGTTGTATGGCAGCACAACATTGTAAAGCAATTATCCTCTGAATAAAAAAAAAATAAACAAAAATAAACAAAAATTTTAAAAAGAAAGAGAAATGAAATCCAAGCTCCTATCTCATCAGCCTGAAAAACACACCCCATGCTTGGCCCGTCCACGGCACAGGCTCCAAGTGCCAGCTGATTTGGACAGAGAGCATCCTCATGGGCATCAGAACCCGTCTCAGACCCAAAGCAGCTTCTGCCATGGGCTCTGGGCTGGTGATTAGCTTCTGTTCTCCAGCACCCGAGGGACTGGCTCACACCACACTGTAGGGCAACTTAATTAAAGAATGAGATAAACAAAGCAGAGCCTCTCTCTCCGAATCAAGCCAAAGTGTCACGAAAAATAAAACAATTAAGCAGAAACAAAGGCCCCAATAAAGTGTTCAACCAGAACAGGTTTATATGAAAACATAATGAAGGTTTGTGATAACAAATCAAAAGGCCAGGTGGCAGCCAGCCTCCGTGGCTGCCTTCCTCAGGCGCACCTAGAATGTTACAGCCCTAGAGGGGAAAGAGAAGAGTTATGCAGAAAGCACAGTATGCCACGCGTGAGTCCTGCGTTGAACTTTCCCGGGAGCTGCCACAGGCTCCATCTTGTTTAATCCTTCCAGAAACCTCTCTGGAGTGGGTATTAGCTTAGTTTTTCAGAAAAGGAAACAAAGGCTCAGAGAATTTATGTGCCGTGCCCAAGTTCACAGAATTATGAAGTAGCAACCACCAGAACTAAAATCCAGACGCTCACCTCAAAACCCAGCCCTGTATCCTGGTTGTAGGTTGACCTTCCTACACTCCTCCTCCGCTCCAAATTGTGGCCTGGAGTCTAACTGGCCCTGGTGATGCATTCCTGCTCTATGACTCATATTTGAGGCCAACGTTTTGAGAAGAGAAGAGGAGATGAAAAATGGAAATGTTGTGACCTACCCTTTGTAGTTTGAACTCTTAAGTGATTCTTATAGAGGAAAGTTCAGAATGGATGCTGAGTCACTCAGTCATGTCCAACTCTTTGCGACCCCATGGACTTCAGCACACCAGGCTTCCCTGTCCTTCACCATCTCTCCAAGCTTGCTCAAACTCATGTCCACTGAGTCGGTGATGCCATCCAACCGTCTCATCCTCTGTCGTCCCCTTTGCCTCCTACCTTCAGTCTTTCCCAGCATCAGGGTCCTTTCCCAATGAGTCAGTTCTTTGCATCAGGTGGCCAAAGTATTGGAGCTTCAGAATGGATATCAGAATGGATATTCAGACGCTATTAGCAAACATTTCTAGGCAAGCAAGGTTGTTAAATGTGCTACCAGGGGTGTTGTCCACTCCTCCTACTGAATCACCACCAACTTTGCATCTGATATTATGGCTTCTTCTTCTATTCTGAGTATTGCTGATATGGGAGGGATTTAATCAGTGATAATGGATGCACGTGAGAGTAAAAAATCAAGAAATACCAATCCCCAAAGGCAATATAATTTGTGAGCTTAGAAAACACCCTGTGTTCTAAGTTCTGTTGTTGCTGTTTTACATTACAGGAAATGGATAAGAAATGTCAGACCTAAGATACTAAACACTTAAAAGGGGAGGGGTGGAGGGCAGAATTTGAAGATGGAGATAGGTTGAGAATGAAGCAAAAATCCTATAAACGTGGACACCCACATCAGCCAGGACACGAGACTCATAACCAGAGAAGCAGGGTTGTTGCCAGCAACACATGGGAGCATTGGAGTCCATGTCAGCTCAAGTGGGGACAACCCAGAGTTTTCCGGAAACGTCAGCGTGAGAACATTGACATGTGGGCGGTAACTTACATGGAAAAAAAGGAGCAAACGTGAAGTCAGAAAAATAAGAAAGGGTCAAATTCAGAGAGAATATGTGAATGATCAGTGAGCAAGGAGGAAAAAAAAAAGAAAAAAAAAAAATGAAGAGTAACAGGACAAAGCAACTAAAGAAATGGAGAAACAAATCCAAACCAAGCATCTTTCGTTTAAAACCTAAATCAGTTGGAATCCCAGAAGGAAACGAATGGCACGCTGACACTGGGAGAAGGGTTTATTAAACTCTTCTGCTGCTGCTGCTGCTAAGTCGATTCAGTTGTGTCCGACCCTGCGACCCCATAGACGGCAGCCCACCAGGCTCCCCCGTCCCTGGGATTCTCCAGGCAAGAACACTGGAGTGGGTTGCCATTTCCTTCTCCAGTGCATGAAAGTGAAAAGTGAAAGGGAAGTCGCTCAGTCGTGCCCGACTCTTAGCGACCCCATGGACTGCAGCCCACCAGGTTCCTCCATCCATGGGATTTTCCAGGCAAGAGTACTGGAGTGGGGTGCCATTGCCTTCTCCGATTAAACTCTTCAAGGAGGGTTTATTCAAAGAGTTCTTACAAGCAGGGAGGCAGGGCACTGGGAAATCACACGAGTGCGGAATCCCAAGACAGATACAAGCTAAGGCGCTGTCATCACCGCCACGGTCTGAAGGGATATGAGCAGAGAATACAGACCAGATCCTGGAAGGCAAGACTTACAGAGACTGCCTTGGTGGAGCCATGACCTCTGATTGAGGTTACCCTGCAGGGAGAGTTCTGGGGACTCAAGACCCCAACCACACCCCCTTCTCTGCTGTCTGATCTCTTCCTGGGGCTGCCCGTTGGACCAACCAGGCAGAGCGAGACACTGAAGGTGCCGCTGGTGTGCTTCATACAAGTCAGCCGCAGGCTGAGGAGAGAAGGGCGCAAAGGTACAAGTGGAAGCTGCCCCCACAGGGGTCAAAATCAACGCCTCAGATCCAGGCTAACCTTGGTTCAGAGAAACCAAAGAGCCCCCAGCTGTGACATCCCACTGAGACATCTGAGTGCCAAGAGAGCACGGAAGGACTAGCTACATTTCAAAGCTCTGTGTGGGGACTTCCCTGGGTGGTCCAGTGGTTAAGACTTCACCTTCTATTGCAAGGGGTGTGGGTTCGATTCCTGGTCAGGGAACTAAGATCCCACATGCCTCATGACCAAAAAGGCCCAAAACATAAAACAGGAGCAATATTGTAACAGACTCAATAAAGACCTTAAAAACAGTCCCCATTAAAAAAAAAAAAAAAATCCTTAAAAGATATATTTTAAAAATAGTCCTGTATGGAAGCATGGCAAACTGATTTCACTTAGCAATCATCTACTCCTCCAAACAGATGCATGTCATTTGCTTTTGGTGTCTGTTATAAAGAATATTGACACCCAGAATAGACTTTAATGAACCTGTTAAGGAAAGCATCAAAATATCACCCAGCAAAAAATTCAGCTCCTTAATTAGTAGTCACACAAAAAAATAAATAAAAGCTCTAATGTGTTTTCACCACCATGAGTTACAGAGCCCTCACTTCAGCCAAATGGAAAAATCAGGGTTTTGGCAGCCGGACCATCATGCTGTCGGGCCAGCCACTCTCTGGGCAGCCCGTTTACAAGTTCCCTGCACGAACTCATTAATAAGCTCTCTCGCTAAACATTGAACTTGCCCAGTCCATCTCTCCTAGTCAATTGAGGGTTCTCTTTGGAACACGGCATGCTGAGGTTTAGAAAATAAATACCAGCATTTTTTACTTTTTCACCTGCCCGGCAATTACGAATGCTGTAATTGCTGTCCCCTGTGGTCACTATTCGTTTCTGGTGATCCTGTACTTCTCATTTATTAAAGACTCTTTGATTTAGAATCTAATATTAAAAAAAAGAAAAAGAAAAAATGTTTTCCTACCTACTGCATCAATTATGCAGATTGGCTTTTCTGGAGGTAGAAAACTAATAAGACATCATCAGTATTCTTGGAATTTCTAACTTCATTCACACGGTTACCGTGATCGTATGACTTATTATTGGTGAGCCGAGGCCGATGAATTCTCCACAGGCTGTCAGTAATTATTCTCGAGTATCTGTGATGAGGATGCAGAAAATTGCTATTTTGTGCTGACTCAGGAATGTGTGAGCACCCTCCCTCTCCCTTCTCCAGGCTCCGAGATTTCACCGCGATCTATCTCAGCTGATTCTCTCGGGAAAGTTCTATTAAATTCCAAATGATCTCATCACGCAACTGATGGTATATTAAGATATAAATAAAAGGATATATCGACATGATGTATTGGGTGCATGTCACCCCAGAGGAAGAAAACGTGAAATGAAACCCCAGGATGATCTGAGTATTAATAGCAATCCCAGTGAAAAAATCTGTCAGGGGATTTCTGCAGCTGCCTCGTCTCTTGAGGCCACAAAGGCAAGTTCTGCTGGAACAGGAGAGACCCAAGCACAGGACAGTGGTCCCCGTGGCCCCGTTGAAGGCTGGACCCTTCAGATGCCAGTGAACACAACCCACGTGGTTCTGGACAAAGCAGAAAAGGAAGTGATTGGAGATGTTCGGGCCTCGCGAACAACAAAACTCACATGAATAACATCATCTGTTGTCCTGCACACCCTCAAGAGGCCTTGTTCTGTGTGTATCAGTCTTTTTTTCTCACTTATCATGGTCCTGTCCATCCCTGAGGTGTGAGGAGGGGAGTCCTGGGTGACCAACATGTGGTTGTCTACGGTGGGCACAGTGGGTGAGCCTCAAGGAAGGGGTTGTTCCAAGGAGACTGGCCGGAAGGAGAACGGGGCGGGGGTCAAGATCAGGAGAGGTCCCTGGGGCTTCTAACCCCACAAGGCCTGTAAGCACTTCCTCCCCAGACAGAGGCATCGAAGTTCTCTGGGAGCTCAGGGAGGCAGAGAGGGATGAGAGCTGAGAAGAGATGCTCTGAGAGCAGAGAGGCCTTGTATCGTCCACAAAAGGAGTTACACTTCCATGGGGAGTCTAAAAAAAATAAATGGTAGAAATGAACTTATTTACTAAACAAGAAGAGAGGCACAGACATAGAAAACAAACTTATGGTTACCAAGAGGGAAGGAGGGAGGGATAAACTGGTAGATTGGGATTGACACATACACTCTACTATACATAAAGTAGATAATAATAAGGACCTGTTGTCTAGCAGAGGGAGCTCTATTCAGTAGTCTGTAATGGCCTATATAGGAAAAGAATCTTTTAGATTTTTCTTTAGTATATGTACAAGTGCATATACTCTAGTATATGCATAACTGAGTCACCTGAAATTAACACAATATTGTAAGTCAGCTATACTCCAGTAATGTGTACGCTGCAGGCTCAGTGGCTTCCGTCATGACCTCATGGAGTGTAGCCCGCCAGGCTCCTCTGCCCATGGGATTCTTCAGGCAAGAGTACTGGAGTGGGCTGCCATGCCCTCCTCCAGGGGATCTTCCCGATGCAGGGATGAACCCACATCTCCTGCGTCTCCTGCGTTGCAGGCAGATTCTTTTCCCACTGAGCCCACCTGGGAAGCCAGATAAAATGCAGTTAAAGAAAAAGACTTGTTATGTCATTCCTTCCTCTTCAATCGCAGAAGAGGAAACAAAGATCTGAGGCCTGGAGGCAGTGGAGGGTGAGATAGCCTCCCCAAGGCTGGAAACCTGGGGGAAAGGACCAACTCCTTTCAAGGATCGTTTCCTCGGCTCACGAAAAACAAATTAAATAAACAGCCACCAGAACAAACAAACCTCATTTTATTCTAGTTCCTTTAGCCTTTTCAATAAAAATTCAAAATCTACTGAGCATGTCTGTATCACCGCGTGGTCCTTTAGCAAACAAGATGAAAGACCACCGGACGTGTTTGTGGGAATAGATAGTGCTCCTTTCTGATTTATGGGGCTTGCTTTTCTTAAACGATTAGTCCTCTTTCATGCTGACTGTGTATTTAAGGAGTGATACCTGATGAGTCTCCCCTCCAGACCTGATGTAAGAGGCACCCTGGCCTTTCCATCCTACACAGAGGAGAAAAAAAAGACCCTTCTCTGTGGCCCCCTCCTCACCTACGTGCATTCATCCACCAATGCTTTCTGAGACGGAAGGGCGTGTGTGCATGCGCTCAGTCCCTCAGTCATGTGCCACCCCACGGACTGTCCAGGCACCTCTGTCCATGGGATTTCCCAGGCGAGAATACTAGAGTGGGCTGCCATTTCCTTCTCCAGGGGATCTTCCCCACATAGGGATCAAACCTGAATCTCCTATGTCTCTCATATTGGCAAGTTGATCCTTTACCACTATTCTACCAGGAAATCAGAGAGGGCAGGGGCGTTCCCTTAAATATATATATATATTTTTTCCCTAACAACAAAGGAGACAAGGCTGAAAAATCTGGGGAAAGAGAGTCAGAACCATCAGTCAATTTTGATACAAGGGGAGGTGTATAGATGTGTGACCTTGCACACATCAGCTCAGATGACAGGGCAGCAAACTGTCCCATAGATGGACGGGACCCCCAGAGGAGGCTCTCTTTATGCTGTGTCTTCAAGGACAAATAGGACTTTGCCTAGCAGCCATGGGGAGGGGGAACAGGGATAGGGGGTGAGGTCCTCCAGGCAGATGTATCTAAATGGGAAAGACCATGGACATGGGAGAGACCGTAGTGTGGAAGTTAGGACGTGAGCACCAGGTGCTGACGGAAAGTGTTGGGGGTCCAAAGTGGCTGGTGAAAGTCTCTGTGTTCTAGGCGCGTTCGTCTCCCAGGATGGCTGTAGCACAGTACCACAAGCGAGGTGGCTTAAAGCAACAAAAGTTTATTCTCTCACAATCCTGGAGGCTAGAAGTCTGAAATCAAGGTGCTGGCTGCCCCTCTTTTCACTTCTCTGCTCCCCTGTGTGCAGCTGAATTTGCTCCTCTCCGTGTCTTCTCACAAAACTTTCAGAGTTAAGTGATCCCTGGCCAAGAAACAAAAGCAGAGTTGTTCTATTTCCCAATGTATTCGAAAGAAAACCGGTCATAAAATCAGGCCCAATTCCAAGGATGAGATGTTTGGATGGCATCACCAACTCAATGGACATGAGTGTGAGCAAACTCCGGGAGATACTGAAGGACAGGGAAGCCTGGTGTGCTGCATGCAGTCCATGGGGTCACAAAGAGTCGGACACGACTTGGTGACTGAATAACTCCAAGAGAAGACACTGGAGAACCAAACTGGGTCTATCAGGAACCTCGTATACAAAGTGGCACACACTTTTGCTGCGTCAAGTTTCCTTGCATCTTCACTGAATCACAGAGCATCACTGCTGTCTGAACAGCTCGTGGGAGAAATGGAATGTTTGACTCTTGGTGTTTCCTCACTAGTGTTCTTGTGGCTCAGTAATAAATATGTGAAAACTTTTGTTTGGGGGAAAAAAAAAGGGGCTATTATGTTGGTCCCTGTCAGAGGCGCTGACGGAGAAGCTCTTCCATGCTTCTCTCCTGCTTTCCGATGTTTGCCAGGAATCCTGGATGTTCCTTGGCTGGTAGCCACATCCTTCTTATCTCTGTCTCATCTCCACAGGGCCTTCTTTCATCTGTGTTTATCTCTGCCTCTTCTCATAAGGACAACAGCCACACTGGATCAAGGGTCCCCTGCCCTCCAGGATGACTCCATCTTCACTTATATTTTCATGATGTCTACATTGACTTAGTTCCAAATAAGGTCACATTCATAGGAACCATACCTTTGATGAGGACCATTCAACTCACTATAGGGCTTCCCAGGTGGGTCAGTGGTTGAAGAATCCGCCTGCCAATGAAGGAGACTCAGGTTCGACCCCTGGGTCAGGAACATCCTCTGGAGAAGGAAATGGCAACCCACTCCAGTATTCTTGCCTGGAGAATCCCATGGACAGAGGAGCCTGGTGTGCTGCAGTCCATGGGTTAGCAAAGAGTTGGACACGGCTAAGGGACTCAACAACAAAAATAACAACTCACAAGGTAACCAGTGTAAGGAAAATTGCATGGACAAGTTAGACAAGATTTTGCAAGAGAGAGGAGATCAAGACTATTGAAATAGGTGGGAGAGATCAAGCTTAGCTCCACTGAAACACAAGGGATGTTTTAAGCACAGGAGTAAGCTGGTGGAAAAATACTGAAGGACATTATTAAGGAGTTTGGCTCATGTGATGAAGCATCTGTGCTGGCCGATTGTTGCTGATGGCACTTAGGCTCATACCCGCCCACAGAGACCAGTAGATGGGGCACTAGCTTTCTTAATAATTGTATTCCAAGGGATGGCTCCCAGGTCCTTGTGAAAGACATTGCTGGGTTGTAGAAGATTTACATCCCAAAGGGGCAAGACAGAATGAACAACTGCAATGTTCTCCAGGAAATGCTATGAGAAAAAGGAGGTCAGGAGCCTGAAGTCAGCAAGAAGTAAGCTAAGGAGAATGTTAAGGCAATCTTCTTGGTGGTGGTGGTTTAGTTAGTCAGTCGTGTCTGACTCTTTGCAACCACATGGACTGTGGCTCACAAGGCTCCTCTGTTCATGGGATTTCCCAGGAAAGAATACTGCAGTGGGTTGCCATTTCCTCTTCCAGGGGATCTTCCCAACCCAGGGATCAAATCTATGTCTCCTGGTTGGCAGGCGGATTCTTTATGCACTGAGCCACCAGGGAAGCAAGGCGATCCTGGTCACTGGTTAGTCCCAGAGGTGAAAGCGTCAACGATGTACAATTTTACAGGTGCGTCCAGTAGAGACCCCCTCCCCGTACCAGCCTCAGCCCTTGAGCAGCCCTTTCTTTGCCTTTCACTGTCTGCTGACACCCAAGTCTTTATGTAGCTGTTAGAACCTGCAAGAAATTTGGGAGAAATTCTAAAGACAGGGTGAAGGTTAGTTTATAAGGGGATGGAAATAAAGGCAAAACAGATATTTATGAGGCGCTGGAACATTCCATTGCTTTTTATTTTTTTGGCCCCACCGAGCAGCTTGTGGGATCTTAGTTCCCTGAAAGGGAAGAAACGGGTCCTAGCAGTGAGAGCCCTGAGTCCTAACCACTGGACCTCCAGAGACTTCCCAAACATTTAATTGCTCTTCTTTATTTTTTTTTTTTTTTAAGAGCTGGAATATTCAAAAGCAACGTTAGAGGAGACAAGAGAAGAAGTCCAAAGCACTTCTAAAGTGCCTGAAATGGTCTCAAAAATGAGGTTGATTTGATCTGGTCCCCTGTGGCCTTGAACTGCTCTGGAGACAAAGGCCCGTCACTTTCCAATTCTTTGAGGGGTTGAGACAGATGCCTTGGGAAGCGTCCACCCACAGCTTGAAAACCACAGTCACCTCTCCCTTTCACTGTCCACGTGCAGAGCAAGAGAGCGAGCAAGCAGGGCTGGGAAAAGGAAAAAAGGAAAGATGGCCGCCTGTCCCTAAATGACAACCAGAGTGGCTGTCTTTCCAGATTAAAGAGCATCACGCGCTCACAGACACCTTCAGCCGCTTTGGATAAACTCAGGACGCCCCAGGGACCGTGCATTCGTGACCACATGTTGTCTTTGGTCCACAGATTTTAATCTTCCTCAACTTAAAAAAAGCGATGCTATACACTTGGCAAAGAGGTCCACTGGGACCTGAATGAATAAAACAATCCTCTTGTCCTTTTCTGCTTGAAAAAGAACTCTACTGGGAAGCATCATAGAAGACCTAGAGACAGCAAGCTGGGCAATGTTCCATTGTAACCAGTGTGTTTCTAGGGAGGGCTAAGGCTTTCAGTGAAGGGTTAGCAGACTTTTACAGGAAGAGCCTTAGAGTAAGCACTGTTGGTCTTGCAAGGCCCCGTGGTCTCAGCAGCCAGTACTCAATCTGTTGTTGTCACACAAAAATCTCCATCAACAACATGACAATGAATGGACATGATTGTTCCGATGAAATTTACTGACACTGATGTTTGACTTTCATATGCAATATTATCTCTCTTTTTGCTTTTTTTCCAATCACTTAAAAATGTAAAATCTGTTCTGAGCTTGCAAGCTGTCCAAAAGCAGGCAGTGAGCCAGGGCTTCCCTTGTGACTCAGTGGTAAAGAATCTGTCTGCCAATGCAGGAGACACAGGTTCGATCCCTGCTCTGGGAAGATCCCACACGTGGCAGGGTTACCAAGCCGGTGAGCCACAACTGTTGAGCCTGCCCTCTAGAGCCCAGGAGCCACAACTACTGAAGCTTGCCTTCCCTAGAGCCCATCCTCTGCAGCAAGAAAAGCCACTCCAATGTGAAGCTGGCATAGCACAATGAAAAGCAGCATGCCCCCCAACACTGCTCATTGCAAACAGAGAAAAGTCTGCACAGCAAGAAGACCCAGCACATCCAAAATAAATAATAACATTGTTTTAATTAAAAAAAAAAAAAAAGCAATGGGCCAGATGTGGCCCTCAGGCTGTAGATTTAAACCCCTGGCTAAATGAAAAAAGAATTGCAAATCCCACCTATGCCCAGAGCATCTCATTTTCTTACTTCTCATAAAAACATGAGCCACTCATAAGGGAAATGTCCTAAGAACCATGTTGACAAAAAGAGAAAGAGAGGCAGGTCCTAAGATGTTTTTTTATCAGTGTTCCTGCCTCCTAAGGGCTTAGCACTATAGAAATCATTAATGAACACACTCAACATGTGTTGACTGAGGGCCTCTGAGCCAGATACAGCACAAGAGGCTGAGCACACAGATGGCAGAGGCCCAAACCCTCAGCCTCATGGAGTCTACTGCACACTGCTGTCCTTTCACCAAAGTGAGCATTAGAGTCGCCAATGAGACTCTCAAAACCACAAATACTGGATATTTCTCAAATGCTCCTCCCCCACCCCCAGATCAATTAAACCAGCATCTCTGGGGTGAGGCACAGCCATAAAGAAAGTGATAATTGCTCAGTCATGTCTGACTCTTTGTGACCCCGTGGACTGTAGCCCACCAGGCTCCTCTCTCCATGGAAGGTTCCAGGAAAGAGTACTGGCGTTGGTGGCCATTTCTCCCTCCAGGGACCTTCCCAACCTAGGGCTGGAACATGCATGTCCTGCATTGCAGGCAGATTCTTTACCTTCTGAGCCACATCTTTGCTGCCAAATCAATTTGCTTTTGAAACCTTCCACTGCCCACATGGCAGCCTTGGGAGTGGATTTAATTGCTTTGCAGTGGCCTGGGCATGGGTAGTTTTTAAAGTTCTCCAGGTGATACTAAACAGCAGGCAAGACTGTGAACATCAGCGTAGAGTTTCTAAGTAGGCAGAGTAGATTCATGCGACTCCTGGGGTCCATCAATCACGCCATCACCTGAAATTGCTTGGGGAGGAGACCCCCTACCTCTGCCCTGGCCCACACCCCCAGCCTGCTGGTGACTTCATTTGAAGTCAGAATGTTCTAACCTCAGCCGGTCCTTCCAGTCCCCTGACTGTCCATACCCAGGTTCAAGTCTCCCGGCTTCTCACCTTGAGATCCAATTTTCTCAATTACTTCCCTTACTCCACAGACCATAGCTCAGTTTCTTCTCTTCCCCAAAATATAACCTTGAAAACATAGCCTTCTTACTACTAAGATCTGTGCAGAGCGGTGGTTCTCAAAGTGTGGTCCCTGACCCAGCAGCATCAGGATGACCTGGAAACTGATTAGAAATGCATATTCCTAGCCCCACCCCAGACCCACCAATCAGGAACTCTGATGGTGTGTCCCAGCAACGGGTTTTCTGTTTGTTTGTTTGCTTTGATTTTCTTTCAACGTGTAGTTAATTTTCAATGTTATATTAGTTTCAGGTGTACATAACAGTGATTCAGTTATACACATATATTTATATTCTTTTCCAGATTCTTTTCCATTATAGGCTATTATAGGATATTGAGTAGAGTTCCCTGTGCTATACAGTAGGACTTTGTTGGTTATCTGTTTTATATGTAATACTGTGTATCTGTTAATCCCAAGCTCCTAATTTATTTCTCCACTCCCACCCCCTGCTATCCCCTTTGGTAACCTTATGTTTGCTTTTTGTGCCTGTGAGTCTATTTCTGTTTTGCAAATAAGTTCATTTGTGTTATTTTTTAGAGCCCACACTGAGTGATAGCATATGATGTTTGTCTTTCTCTGTCTGACGTACTTCACTTAGTACAGTAATCTCTAGGTCCAAGTATTTCGTTCTTTTGCATGGCTGAGTAATATTCCATTGTATACATGTACCACATCTTTTTCCATTCATCTGTTAATGGACATTTGGGTTGCTTCAATGTCCTGGTTATTGTGAATAATGCCACAGTGAATATTGGGGTGCATATATCTTTTAGAAATGGTGTTTTTAACGATCCCTCTTGGTGATTCTGCACTTTCAGTTTTGAGAACCAATGGCACAGAAGAGTGAAGAATATAGTGAATTTTGAAGATATCACTAAATCAGTTAGCGGTTGGTGGGTAAAAAATTAAGCAGTGGAGTAAAGTTTGAGGAGCTAAGTGTCTCAGAATTTTAGCTTTTGATCCCTTAAGACACTCAAACTTGAAAGATGATAGAACTCTTTCAGACTTGAATCCTGCCTCTTGCAACATCATGGATAAACCTGGAGAACATTACGCATCTGAAATAAGCGAGACACAAAAACAATCCCCCTTCACTTACAGGGGGAAATCTGAAAAAGTCAAACGCACTGAACAACAACAAAAACAACACAGTAACAGAGTCGAATGGTTGTTTCCAGGGACTGAGGGGTGGGGAAAAGGGATGTCAGTCGGCGGGAACCCACACTGAGTTATGAGACAAACAAGCTCCGGAATCAACATGAACAGCACAGCGACTGTAATTAACAATACTGTGCTGTGTGTTTGAAGTTCTCTAAGATAGTAGATCTCTGATACTGTCGTCACACACACCTACACGCCGTGGTAGCTATGTGAAGTGATGGATATGTTATTAGCTTGGTGGTGGTAATCATCTCACAATATGTACATAGATCGAAACACCAGGCCGCACACCTTAAGTATGTATAATTTTTATTTGTCAACCATACCTCAACAGAGCTGCAGGAGAAAAACAGCAGAGTCCTTTCAACCAAAAGCTGCAGCTCTTGGGAATGATATCTGCAGAATTAGAATGTTCTCTTAAACTAGATTGCATAAAGCATCTCACAAGGACATTTCCATCATTTCTAGGTCACCTGCATAGAACTTAATTGGAGAATGGAAACCAGAGCCATCTTTTGCTTGCTGGAAAATTAGAACTCCTGTGACAGGGTTTGAAGGTGGCAGGTGAAGAAGGAATCAGTCCATGACATCACCTGTAAAACTTCAGAGAGTTCGGCCAGCAAGGAGCTAGAAAACTGAAGGATAACCCATCTGCCACGCTAGGTGGGGCCTATCTGATCCTTGTATTTCGATCTGCTATTTTCAGAAGCTCTGTTAACTTTGTTTTCATCGCCCACCTGTTGTTACCAAATACGGAGGCCTCAGACTGACCCAAGGATATTAGGGTCTAAATAGCCATCATCAGTGATAAACAATGCTGGCTGTTAGTTAAAGTGGTAAGGATAGATTTTAAGCTATAATATAGTGCTGCTTTAAGGAAGAGACAGACATCAGTGTGGAGTTAACTCCAGTTCGTACACAGCAATGGAGCATTTTCTTTATTTTTTTTCTTAAACTTTTCCCTTTGTATTGGATCATAGCCAATATTGTCATAGTTTCAGATGGACAGCACAGGGACACGGCCCTAAATATACATGCATCCATTCTCCCCCAGTGGAGAAGGAAATGGCAACCCACTCCAGTGTTCTCGCCTGGAGAATCCCAGGGACAGGGGAGCCTGGTGGGCTGCCGTCTATGGGGTCGCACAGAGTCGGATACGACTGAAGCGACTTAGCAGCATTCTCCCCCAAACTCCCCTCCCATCCAGGCTGCCGCATAACGTTGAGCAGAGTTCCCTGTGCTCTACAGCAGGTCCTTGTTGGTTCTCCGTTTTAAATGCAGCAGAGTGTATCTGTCCATCCCACACTCCCTAACTATCTCTCCCCGCAATGGGGCGTTCTAGAGGGAAAAGGAGATTAGGGTAGGGGACCCATAGGGGCTTGAGAGGAGCAAGGGAAGTGGGAACAACGACAGTGTGGGCAAGGAGGCGAGAGCCACCTGGACTAGGCCCCTTCCTACCATCCCACAGAGGCCAGGACACAGGGCCCTGGCTTCAGACGCTCAGCTGAGGTCGCCTGGTTTTGCATTTGGAAATATAGGAGGCCTGTGTCAGCGTGTGTGTGTGTGTGTGTGTGTGTGCGTGAAGAACTGTGCTAACATTTTCAGACCCACTGGAGAAATGGTATCAAAGGAAAATCAGCCCAGAAAAATTAAGACGCCTCTCAAAGACATTTTTACCTCAGAGAAAGTGGAGCACCACCCACGGCCGCTGCCACCCAGGAGAGATGTTGTTTGGAAAACAAGGCTGCGCCGTGAACCTCAGAAGGAAGGTTCACAGAGGCACTTCCCTTTTAACTTCAGTGAGAGAAACCCGGTGCTAAATATTCCAAACCGCTGCTCTGAATTTGTCAGAGAGACCAAAGGGACGGCAGAAGAGTTAAAGGCACGGTCATTCAAACACAGCAGACGGCAGGAAGCCTGTCTCCTGAGGGGGAACGACTCTTGAAACACAATCCTCGCACAACAAATATTATTAAGTGGCAAAAGCAAAGACAGTCAAATGCAGGTGGAAAATAGATTCTCAGCTGTAACCAGGCTAGGAGAACAGGACAAACAGAGATCTGTAAGGGAATTCAGCGTGTAAGCAGAAGGGCAAGAAGGAAACAAGCCCACAGATGCTGAAGGTATTCAGTGAAAGGCATCCGGGGTGTGCAATGAGTGGAACGCAAGGAGAGGAAGGAAACACTTGCCAGATTCTGAGCCTCGTTCTTTTGTTTCTATTAAATTCCCTTCAGAAGCAAAGTTATACATTCAGAAGAACAGCAGGCTTAAGAAGATACAGCGTGCGACCTCCCTGGTGTTCCAGTGGCTAAGACTCCAAGCTTCCACTACAGAGGGCACAGGTTTGATTTTTGGTCAGGGAACTAAGATCCCACCCGGTGCATGAAAAAAAGTAAAACTGTTTACAAAGTATATAACATGAATAGACGTATAAAAATGATTTATTTTCCAAGAAATTAAATTGAAATCAAGATTCTCACTGGTCTTTTTTCAGCTCATGTCCTGTCCATGTTAGAGAGAAACCCATAGAAGTGTGGACATGAGTTTTGATCGTTGCCCAACACATCACCACATCTGAATTTCAAGGATGCTACAAGTGAAAGTCAGTGAGCCCCAGAGAAAACTCTCCACAGTTTCAACAGCTACAAAGGGCAAAAGATGACCTCACGGCTGGCGCCTTGAATGTTTTTCTGATTTGGGGCAGGGCGGTACCCAGGGAGCTGGCGTGACCAGTAGGAAGGATACAGATGCTGAACAAGGCACCGGCTCGGCCACATCAGGCACCTAGATGTCCACGGAGTTCTGGAGAGCATGTGGAGCCCAGTGATTCTCAGCAGCGGAGCTCTGATCCCCCAGGGGACAACTGGTGATATCTGCAGACACTTTAGTCACACAGGAGGAGGGTGACACCGACTTTCAGTGACTAGGCATCCGACAGCGCACGAGACACAGCCTCCACCACAGATTCATCAGGCCCCAAATGTCCCTAAGCCTGAGACGGAAAAGCCATAGTGTAGACCAAGAAAGGAAAACACTGCTGAAGAGTGAAAAGGGCTCAACTTGCAGCAGAAGGATTTCTATTAAGCAGCAGAGGATGACAGAGAAACCACAAAGCTCATCATCAGCCTAGTTTCTGAAGGGCGGGACAGGCAGTTACGTTCTGAGAGGAAAAGAAGATGGTGGCCTGGGAACAGGACGCATAAGAACAGTCATTCGATGTCCTCTACTCGATTCTTAATGAGTTGCACAGGGTTGTACTGGGCATTTGAGATTTCTTATGAACTAAGCTGGGCTTCCTGGTGGCTCAGAAGGTAAGACGTCTGCCTGCAGTGCAGGAGACCTGGATTCGATCCCTGGGTCAGGAAGATCCCCTGGAGAAGGCAATGGCAACCCACTCCAGTATTCTTGCCTGGAAAATCCCATGGACAGAGGAGCCTGGTGGGCTACAGTCCATGAGGTCGCAAAGAGTTGGATATGACTAAGGGACTTCACTTTCACTTATGAACTAAGATACGCAAATAGTGTAGAATGAAGGCACTGGCCTGAACCGCTGTGTAAGTCACATAAGACAGACTGCTAGGGAGAAGACAGCAGCTAACTGAATTAAAAACGCCTCCGTGAGGTATCCCCTCAAACCAGTCAGAATGGCCATCGTTAAAAAGTCTACAGAACAAATACTAGAGAGGGTGTGGAGGAAAGGGAATCCTCCTATGCTGCGGGGGGAGTGTAAATTGGTGTGGCCACTAAGAAGAACAGTATGGAGCTTCCTTAGAAAACTAAAAATAGAGTTACCATATGATCCAGCATTCCCACTCCTTTGCATGTATCTGTAGAAAACTCTAATTCAAAAAGATACATGCACCCCAATGTTCATTAATAATAATAATACATGAGGGAGCTTGGCTAAGATGACAGAGTAGGAAGACTCTAAGCTCACCTCCTTCCAAGTGAAAGTCACACAGTCGTGTCTGACTCTTCGTGACTCCGTGTACTATACAGTCCATGGAGTTCTCCAGGCCAGAATACTGGACTGGATAGCCGTTCCCTTCTCCAGGGATCTTCCCAACCCTATAGCAGCACCATTTACAATAGCCAAGACATGGAAGCAACCTAAATGACCCTCAACGGAGGAATGGATAAAGAAGATATAGTATTTAGTTCACTTCACTTTCACTTTTCACTTTCCTGCATTGGAGAAGGCAATGGCAACCCACTCCAGTGTTCTTGCCTGCAGAATCCCAGGGAGGGGGGGCCTGGTGTGCTGCCGTCTCCGGGGTCGCACAGAGTCGGACACGATTGAAGCGACTTAGCAGTAGCAGCAGTGTGTCCCACTGGTGGATTTTGTTTATCAGGCTTTAAACAGTCTCTCTGAAACTCTCTGGGTAACTATGCTTTTTTGTTTTGTTTTTAACAAATTCATGTTCACTGATCCATAGATGTTGTGATAGCATCATAAATCCCTACAATACCAGGCGTGCTCTCAGAGATGTTATTTTTGGTCGCTCCCTATATTCTCATCTACTTTGATGTGAGGCAAAGCCTTTACACAAATTTCAAAGGGCTACAACATTAAAAGGATTACAATGGCAAAATGTCAACAACTTTGCACAATGAACTGAGAAATGTTTCTGAAAACTGCTCTTTATCAGAAGAGCATAGATGTCTAGTTATCCTAAATCTGAGCCAATCTTCTTGCAATACTGTCCTTAAGAGCTATAAAGGGCTCTTTTCTTCCATTACAATGGCTGGAACAATTGAAAAATCAACTTGGAAATGACATCTCAATAAGTGAATTAAACATGAAGGAGTATGGCATTTAGTAAGGCTATAGCACCTGTAGGCTGTCATCATCCTTCCAAATCTATTTACCTGGATGTTCATTTGGATTGAACCACCAGTAAATGCCATATTGACCCAGAGATATCCTAAAAAATTACACTAAAATAAAAGATGGCTGCTTCAAAAACGCATATACATAGAATTTCAGTTTCTGTCATAGTCTTTTCAATAACTGAAAAGCTGCTACTTTTTTGAAGAATTTCTTAGTTTTCATCAAATGCTCTTGAATGTCACTTCTTATAAATCATTAACCTCAATTTTATTTTAAAAACAAATTCTAAGAAATGCACATAAGTATGCCTTGGGATGGGCTTCCCAGACGGCTCAGTGGTAAAGAATCCGCTTACCATGCAGGAGGTATGGGCTTGATCCCTGGGTCAGGAAGATCCTCTGAAGAAGGAAATAGCAATCCACTCCAGTATTCTTGCTGAGAAATCCTATGGACAGAGAGGCCTGGAGGGCTACAGTCCATGGGTTGCAAAAGAGTTGGACACAACTTAGCAAGTAAACAAAAAGATGCCTTGGGAACTCAGTTTTCATTTCAGATGACCAGACAAAACCTACAAAAATTTTAACACTTGTTGCAATCTGAAACTAAAAAAAATGATTTTAAATGGAAAAATTATACCCAGCCTATAACATACACTCAATAAATTTTAATATCATCTATTTAATAGTCTATTTCAAATTTGCATATGATCTAAGTAACTAGCAAAAGACCAACAATAATTATCTTAAAACACTTCAAATCTGCCATGCACTTTTATATAGAAGTATTACCATATCCTTTAAATATTAATCTTCACATAAATTCATATATAAAAACCTTTAGGAATGAACAGAAGTATTATATTAATCAAATGTGTAATAGAAAAGGATTAATATATTTCCTAACAAAAAATCTAACAAAAATTCTTTGGAAAGGTCTACAGGCCAATTGATAAAAAGTCAAAATTACAATATGCTAATTTCTATTTAGTACTGATCTGAAGTTCTTGATTTTCCAGAAAGCAAAAGGAGAAAAAGTAAAGGAGGAGAAAACCAATATTTCAGAAGCACCCACCATGTTCCAGTCCTTTATGCATGGTCCTGTGCTCGGTCCCTTGGGCTTTTCTGGTGACTCAGTAGTAAAGAATCCACCTGCCAAAGCGAGAGACCTGGGTTTGATCCCTGGGTTGAGGAGATCCCCTGGGGAATGAAATGACAAACCACTCCAGTATTCTTGCCTGGAAAATCTTTTGGACAGAAAAGCCTGGAGGGCTATAGCCCGTGGGGTCACAAGAAAGTCTTCTATGACTTAGCAAGTAAAAAAACAGTGCTTGTCCTTTATATCAAGTGATTTCACTGCAAGGGGAACTGCATGGGATACTCTTACACGTACAAATCTAGGCATATCACAGTAACTCACCCAATTTCTGATAACTAAACTTGCAGTAAATACAATTTGATTTTCCCAATGTCACACATTTCTGATGATCTCACAGTTTCCCAACAATCAGTGGGAAACAACTCAATTTGGTTTTATTTACTCCATCATTTTTCAAATTAATTTGACCACAGGATCTTCTCATCTTTCTACAATTAGACGTTGAAGGGCCAATGAACTACACTAATCTTCCCAGTGTGGATAAATTGAACACATTACTAGAAAATGGAAACCGTACAGTACGGCAAGGGCACTCAAGCCTCGAGGAAGGGACCTGGATCTAGTATAAGGTGACATTTCCCCTCTTGGCTGCTTAATGTTTCAGACTCTCAACTGTTTCAAAGAATTTGCAGTAAATTGTTGTGGCCTAATTGGCTACTCGCTCTAGTAGTATTTGCAAATTCCCTGGTGACTAAGATGGTGAAGAATCTGCCTGCAATGCAGAAGACCAGGTTCAATCCCTGGGTTGAGAGGTTCCCCTGGAGAAAGGAATGATAACCCTCTCCAGTATTCTTGCCTGGAGCATTCCATGGACAGAGGAGCACGGTGGGCTAGAGTCCATGGGGTCACAAAGAGTAGGACATTACTGAGCAACTAACACTGTCAATTTATTTCATGGTGAGAATTCTCTCCTTTAATGCAGGTATAAGGCCTAAGGAAGGAATTATAGGCCCCATGGAGTAAGCAAGCTTTCCCGATGCACCTCAAAACCCAGCACCCTCAAGATTACTATTCAACATATCTTGGGTCTTTGGCACCCTTGACCCAAATGCAACTTCACTCCCTCTTTACAGAATGTGAATAACAAGATGCCACTTTCCACAGAGGGAAAGGAATGCTTAACAATTGAGTGAACTGTTTTTAATGCATTGAGCTGCACATACAAAGATGCAGAAGAGGTCTAAAAATGTAGTGTGCTCCTATCTGGTAAAGTCATTGATTTTAGTTAAAGTATAAGTTTCCACTTAAAAAAAATAGCATGAACAGCAAAATGTGTAACTTAGTAAATCTAAAACACATTCTATGAAAATGACTTTTTTTATTAAATCAGGAAGAAACTAAAAATGTCTTTGACTATTATGAGCTTGCTAAATTATGATATGGTTACCATAAATGCATGCTTTGGGTTTGTCAAAGTGAATATTAGGAAGCCAGAAGTGCTTTAAATTGAGATAATCTCCTATTTTCTTCTTTTTGCATTGTCACAAAAAGGTCAGCAGAATGAGCAAGAATGTGTTACAGAATTTCACCTTAATATTATCATAAAATCTTATATTTGTAGGATGTCTTCCTCTGCATTATTCTGTGTGAAATACTGTGTTAAAACGTGACCCTGAAAAATTCACATCAAAGCTTTTTAGAAACTGAAGGCATTTACAACTGTCCAAATATGTACTTATTTTGCAAAATTAAAAACATAAACAGTTTTTCTAAAATAATTCATTTACTCAAATACTTCTATTATGGGCCCAACCTCTGCTAAAGACACTGTAGGAAGACGATGCACATAAGAGTATGTAAAACACAGTCCCTTACAGAACTTACAATTCAATTTTGAATTAAAATAAGAAGAATGATGATGGCTGAACCTGCAATTACAGGGTAGATCCTTGATGTTCATGACAAAGATATCCATCCAGAGGACCTCATGGATGCTAAGTTATCAGGATGTCCCTGAAGCCCTCTGGTGTTGGAGGGAGTAACACAGCAATGAAGTGACTCTCAGAAGTGACACAGAAAGAAGAGAAATGGCGAACGGCATCGTCATGAATGCCCAGTTTGAATTGCTCAGTCGTGTCCAACTCTTTGTGACCCCATGGACTGTAGCCCACCAGGCTCCTCTGTCCGTGGGATTCTCCAGATAAGAATACTGGAGTGGTTGCCATTTCCTCCTCCAGGGGATCTTCCAGTACCCAGGGATTGACCTCGAGTCTCCAGCATTGGAGACACTGAGCCATCAGGGATAAATGAGGTTTGTCTAACCTGAAGGAAAGGAAGTAAATTTGAAATTCATACTTATATCTATTCTCTGTCTTATTTCTTTCTGGTATTTCTGACAACATTAAAAGAAGCACCGATGCTTCTGTTTAGACTTTCATTCAAAACGAGTCTTCTGGGATTTGCTTGGTGGTTCAGTAGTTAAGACTTCAACTTTCAGCACAGAGGGTGCGGGTTCCATCCCTGGTCAGGGAACTGAGATCCCGTATACCTCATAGCCGAAACACCAAAGCATAAAGCAGAATCAACATTATAACAAATTCAATAAAGACTTAAAAAAAATGAATCTTCCATTGCTGGTCATTTTTTTTCCCACCAGGACATCTTGGGGACCATTGAATTCATCTGGCAGATCCACCGGGTTTCTAATTTTCTTCACTTTATTCTGGAAATCAGCACCCCGCCCCCACCCCGCCCCCCCGCCAAAAGAAAAATGCACAAACAAGTCACATGTGGCTCCATGTGAAAGGAAAACTTCTGAAAAAACTATTTAAATGTCTGATTTTTTTTTTTTTAATCCATGGTGGCCTCAGTCTGCTACCAGTTTAGAGTAGCAGAAACTTTAAAAAGGTAAGAAGGTGAATTTTCAGACGCCTGTCTGATGAAGGCGTTCAAGCATGGTTTGGAAAAAAGGTGAGAACTAATCAAGCAAGGTGATCTCATTCTAAATATACTTTAATTTATGAGGTGTTAACAGCATGGGAATTAACCTATGAAATAGCTGCTCACTTTATTAAGCAAAGTGGATCAAAATGTGCTACTCTCATTACAACAGAAAAATGAAATACATCATACCAAAGGCAACTAAGCAAAGGCTGAGGTGGATTTTATAGGAACAACATGCCTACTGAGTGTCCAGCCCATTTCAAGTTCAAGATACTAAATCAAGAACTAAATTTCAGACTGCTTTTTTCAGCCTTCGTGCGCATACGTGAGAAATTGGTTTCTGCTTCTATTCTTCAATTTTCTCAGCTATTCGTTGAGGAAAATTCTATTCCACTACTTCCCAAGGGGTAGCTTTTGGATTTATTCGTGTCTGCAAGCTGCTAAACATTATGATTTTTTTCCAGTGTGTCTGGGACTTCCCTGGTGGCTTAGATAGTAAAGAACTCACCTGCAATGCAGGAGACCTGGGTTCAATTCCTGGATGGGAAAGATCCCCTGCAGAAGGAAATGGCAAACCACTCCAGTATTCTTGCCTGGAGAATCCTAAGAACAGAGAAGTATGGCAGGCATGGGGGTGCAAAGAGTCAGACATGCAGAGCAACTGACACTTTTCACTTTTTACTGTGTCTATAATCTCATAATATTTGAAACTTCCAAGTCTTTCTCTCATACACGTGCACACACAAAAATCAATGAATCCTAGTTTCATTTATAACTCTCCTAAAAGGTCACCTGAATGCATAGCTCAGTGTTCTGAATATCATTCCATAAAATCTGGGATTCATCATGGATTTTTCTGTCAGAATTTATATAAACGGAAAAAAGCAAAAAAAAAACAAAAAAATCTGAGCAAAGATTTGGAAAATTAAAAACTAAAAATTCTGCCACCTTCATGAAGCCTTTCCCAATTAGTTACATAAAAGTGATGTCTCCCTCCTTTGAAATCTTCTAGCAGTTAACACCTGTATTATTCATTTATCAATTTATTTTATACTGCTTTTTTGATAGTTCTTCTAGTCTTTCTATTTAAGTATTATTTTAATATTTCATTGTTACATTTCTCCATACTTTCAACTTGTTTGACCAGATTTTTAACCTTTACAAGATAAATGACTAAAATGTAACGTCTATGGAATTCCTTGTCCACCTATGTGTTCCAAGAACTATCTGGAATATTGCAGCTATTCCTTCCAAAAACACATTGACTAGATTTTTTGATCTCAGATCCATTGCTGGAAAAAAGTCCATAGCTGACATAGCTAATGATATTAAAGCAACTACATCTTCCAAAAATATTCACTACAGCCTGAATAAGTCGACCTATGAGAATAACCACAACTTTCACACAACTGAAGATATAACAGCTGTACACTGAGGAGGATTCTAGAAAACAGCAGAGTAGGAACCACCTGAAATTTATCTCCCCACCTAAATGACGATTGTTCTGGCCGAATCTGTCCACAATAACTATTTTGGAACTCTGGAGTCTATTAAAGGCTTGAAAAGTCCATGGTGAAGCAATAGAAGACATCCAGTTTGGAAAGGAAAAAATAAAATTATCTCTGTATGCAGATCATATGATCTTATGAGGGGAAAACCTTAAAGATCACATACACACACACAAAAACTGTTAGAACTAGCTCAACAAAGTGCGTGCACACCAAGCCACTTCAGTCGTGTCCGACTCTTTGCAACCCCATCGACTGGAGTCCTGTAGTTTCCTCTTTTCATGGGATTCCCCAGGCAAGAATACCAGAATGGGTTGCACTACCCTTCTCCAGAGGCTCTTCCTGACCCAGGGATCGAACTCGCAAAGCAAAGTACCAGCATGCAAAGTTAACATTCACAAATCACCCACATGTCTGAACACTAACAACACAAAATATGAAAAAGAAATCATAGAGATGATTCCATTCTAAGAGCATAAAAAAATAATAAAATATTTAGGAATGAACTTAACCAAGGAGGTGAAAGACTTATGCAATGAAAACTATGAAACATTGCTTTGAAAAAATCAATGAAAACATAAATAAAGAAGCACATCCCATGCTCATGGATTAGATGACTCAGTATTAAGATGTCAATACTACCTTTAAGCAAGCTACAGATTCAGTATAACGCTTATCAAAATTTCAGAGACTTTTTTGCAGAAACAGCAACACCCACCCTAAAATTCATATGGAATCTCAAGCGACCCTGAATAGCCAAAACAATCTTGGAAAAGAACAATGCTGGAGGGCTCAGATTTTCTGGTTTCAAAACTTACTACAAAGCTACAGTCATCAAAACAAGGAGTTACTGGCATAAAGACAGAAATAGAGAACAGTGGATTAGAATAGAGAGCCCAGGAAGAATGAGTTTTGACAAGGGTGCCACCATCATTCAATGGGGAAAGGACAGTCTTTTCAATAAACAATGCTGGGAAAACTGGATATCAACATGCAAAAGCATGAAACTAGACTCTTACCTAATACCACACGCAAAAATGAACTCAAAACCAATCTAATAATTAAATGTAAGACCTAAAGCTATAAAACTGTTAAAAGAACAAATGAGACAAAAGTTTCACAACAATGGATTTAGCCATGACTTCTTGGATATTGATACCACAGGAACATGCAACAATAACAAACAAAGAGAAACTGAACTTCATGCAAATTTTAAAATTTGTATGCTTCAAAAGACACTATTAGAGTAGAAAAGGCAACCCACAGAATAGAAGAAAATATTGCAAGCTGCATGTCTAATAAGGGATTAATCCCAGAATAAAATGAGATTTTCTAAACACAACACACCAGAAAAACAAACAAGCCAATTAAAAATCAGGCAAACGACTTGAACAGGCATTTCTCTAAAGAAGATATACAAATGGTCAATAAACAGATGAAAAGAAGCTTCAGATCCCTAATTATCAGAAAAATGCAAATCAAAAGCTACCATGAGATATCATCGCATAACAATTAGGATAGCTACTACCAAAAACAAAACAGAAAATAAGTGTTTGGTGAGGATATAGAGAATCAGAACCCTCGTGCCCTATTGAGGGGAATATAAAATGTACAGCTAAGAAAAATGGTATGGCAGTTCTTCAAAAAATTAAAAATAGAAATACCGTGTAATCCAGCGATTCTGTTTCTGGATATATACCCAGGAGAATTTAAAGCAGGGTCTCAATGAGATCTCTCTACACTCATGTTCTTAACAGCATTATTCACAATAGTTAAAATGTGGGAGCTGCCTGAGTATTCATCAACAGATGAAAATGCAGTGTATGTATACTGTAAATATTAGACAGCTCCCAGAGGAAATTCTGACATATGCTATGACATGGATGAACCTTGAGGATACTGTGCTAAGTGAAAGAAGTCGGTCACAAAGTGACAAATATTGCACGATTCTATTTATATGAGATGCTTAGAGTAGTCAAAGTTATAGAGACAGAAAGTAAAATAGTGGTTCCTCAGGGACTAGGGGTTATTGTTGAACGGGTATAGAGCTTCAGTTCCACAAAATGAAGCTATGTAAATGGATGGTGGTGATGGTCACACAACATTGCGAATGAATTTAACACCACTAAACTACACAATGGTTCAGTTAAAAATGGTTAAGAATTTTTCTCTTAAAAAAAAAAAGAAAAGGAATCAACCTACCTGACTTCAGGTTCTACTACAAAGCCACAGTCATCAAGACAGTATGGTACTGGCACAAAGACAGAAATATAGATCAATGGAACAAAATAGAAAGCCCAGAGATAAATCCACGCACATATGGACACCTTATCTTTGACAAAGGAGGCAAGAATATACAATGGATTAAAGACAATCTCTTTAACAAGTGGTGCTGCGAAAACTGGTCAACCACCTGTAAAAGAATGAAACTAGAACACTTTCTAACACCATACACAAAAATAAACTCAAAATGGATTAAAGATCTAAACGTAAGACCAGAAACTATAAAACTCCTAGAGGAGAACATAGGCAAAACACTCTCCAACATACATCACAGCAGGATTCTCTATGACCCACCTCCCAGAATATTCGAAATAAAAGCAAAAATAAACAAATGGGACCTAATTAAACTTAAAAGCTTCTGCACAACAAAGGAAACTATAAGCAAGGTGAAAAGACAGCCTTCAGAATGGGAGAAAATAATAGCAAATGAAGCAACTGACAAACAACTAATCTCAAAAATATACAAGCAACTCCTACAGCTCAACTCCAGAAAAATAAATGACCCAATCAAAAAATGGGCCAAAGAACTAAATAGATATTTCTCCAAAGAAGACATACAGATGGCTAACAAACACATGAAAAGATGCTCAACATCACTCATTATCAGAGAAATGCAAATCAAAACCACTATGAGGTACCATTTCACACCAGTCAGAATGGCTGCAATCCAAAAGTTTACAAGCAATAAATGCTGGAGAGGGTGTGGAGAAAAGGGAACCCTCTTACACTGTTGGTGGGAATGCAAACTAGTACAGCCACTATGGAGAACAGTGTGGAGATTCCTTAAAAAACTGGAAGTAGAACTGCCTTATGATCCAGCAACCCCACTGCTGGGCATACACACTGAGGAAACCAGAAGGGAAAGAGACACATGTACCCCAATGTTCATCGCAGCACTGTCTATAATAGCCAGGACATGGAAGCAACCTAGATGTCCATCAGCAGATGAATGGATAAGAAAGCTGTGGTACATATACACAATGGAGTATTACTCAGCCATTAAAAAGAATACATTTGAATCAGTTCTAAAGAGGTGGATGAAACTGGAGCCTATTATACAGAGTGAAGTAAGCCAGAAAGAAAAACACCAATACAGTATACTAACGCATATATATGGAATTTAGAAAGATGGTAACAATAACCCTGTATACGAGACAGCAAAAGAGACACTGATGTATAGAATAGTCTTTTGGACTCTGTGGGAGAGGGAGAGGGTGGGATGATTTGGGAGAATGGCATTGAAATACGTATAATATCATATATGAAAAGAGTCGCCAGTCCAGGTTCGATGCACGATACTGGATGCTTGGGGCTGGTGCACTGAGACGACCCAGAGGGATGGTATGGGGAGGGAGGAGGGAGGAGGGTTCAGAATGGGGAACACATGTATACCTGTGGCAGATTCATTTTGATATTTGGCAAAACCAATACAATATTGTAAAGTTTAAAAATAAAATAAAATTTTAAAAAATTAAAAAAAAAGAAAAAGAAAGCTGTAGATTGAAAAGCAGAAAGATGTAGAGGGCAAAGCATGCACTTTGACCTCAGGAAACCTTGGGTTCAATTTTCTGGCGCTCTGCCTATAGCTTCTGTGACTTTGTGTAAATTGCAAAAGCTATTGAAAGTTCCATTTCCTCCTCTGTGTAAAGCAAATGATAGTATCTCCTTCAAAAATTAGTGTGAATTTCAACGAACACACTTAAAACACACATGGATAAGACAGAATGCCAAGAAACTGTTCATATTTACTAGGGCCCTCACTGAACACCTGCAGAGAACGTCTGTCATTAGCTAGATGGTCTCAGGGACAGGAAAGTCTTGTAACTGAGAGTATTTTCTTGTCTAATTTTTTCAAAGCAAACAGAGCATTTAGCCCAGTTTTGTTAGTTTGTTAAACAAACTCCTCTGCATGCATTTCTGTGGACCAACTCCTACTCATCCACCTCTGCTCTACTCTCACTATGCTTCTATTTATATTTTGTTTTATTACATGTATGCGTTTATGCAGCTGCAAAATGTTTAAGAAGTTATCCAAGTACAGGAACAAACCACATTAGCTAAATGTTGGACACTGACAAATTTCTTTAAAAATTACCCAGTCCGAATATTGTTTTTTAATCAATAAGCAAGAGAAGAAAAGTTAAATGCAAGAAGTCAACTGATTTTGGTTTTCAATTTTATTTTTTTAATTGAAGTACAGCTTCACAGTGTTCTTTTAGTTTCAGGTGTACTGTAAAGTGACTCGGTTATATATACATATATAGTCTTGAGAAATCTATGTGCAGGTCAGGAAGCAACAGTTAGAACTGGACATGAAACAACAGACTGGTTCCAAACAGGAAAAGGAGTACGTCAAGGCACCCGCTTATTTAACTTAGATGCAGAGTTCGTCATGAGAAACGTTGGGCTGGAAGAAGCACAAGCTGGAATCAAGATTGCCAGGAGAAATATCAATAATCTCAGATATGCGGATGACACCACCCTGATGGCAGAAAGTGAAGAGGAACTAAACAGCCTCTTGATGACAGTGAAAGAGGAGAGTGAAAAAGTTGGCTTAAAGCTCAACATTCAGAAAACGAAGATCACGGCATCTGGTCCCATCACTTCATGGGAAATAGATGGGGAAACAGTGGAAATAGTGTCAAACTTTATTTTTGGGGGGCTCCAAAATCACTGCAGATGGTGATTGCAGTCATGAAGTTAAAAGACGCTTACTCCTTGGAAGGAAAGCTATGACCAACCTAGATAGCATATTGAAAAGCAGAGATATTACTTTGCCAACAAAGGTCCGTCTAGTCAAGGCTATGGTTTTTCCAGTGGTCGTATATGGATGTGAGAGTTGGACTCTTAAGAAAGCTGAGTGCCGAAGAATTGATGCTTTTGAACTGTGGTGTTGGAGAAGACTCTTGAGAGTCCCTTGGACTGCAAGGAGATCCACCCAGTCCATTCTGAAGGAGATCAGTCCTGGGTGTTCTTTGGAAGGAATGATGCTAAAGCTGAAACTCCAGTACTTTGGCCACCTCATGTGAAGAGTTGACTCATTGGAAAAGACTCTGATGCTGGGAGGGATTGGGGGCAGGAGGAGGAGGGGTCGACAGAGGATGAGATGGCTGGATGGCATCACTGACTCGATGGACGTGAGTCTGAGTGAACTCCGGGAGTTGGTGATGGACAGGGAGGCCTGGCATGCTGCAATTCATGGGGTCGAAAAGAGTTGGACACGACTGAGTGACTGAACTGAACTGATAGTTTATATATATATATATATATATATATATATAACACACACACATATATGTGTATATATATATATATATATATATATATGTGTGTGTGTGTGTGTGTGTGTGTGTGTGTGGTGGTGGTAGTGGTTTTAGTCGCTAAGTCATGTCTGACTCTTGCGACCCTCTGGACTGTGGTCCACCAGGCTCCTCTGTCCATGGGATTTCCCAGGCAAGAATACTGGAGTGGGTTGCCATTTCCTTCTCCAGGGGATCTTCTCAACCCACAGATCTATATATAGTTTCAGGTATACACCGAAATGATTCAGTTATATAGTTTTTTTCACTTATGAGTTGATTATTATGTCATTAAGCAGAAATCATGTAATTCTGGCAGTGGCTTACAAAAGAAAGCAAACAGGATCTTACAAAAGCATTGATGTAGAATAGGGATATATAACTGCAAAGAGTTAAGAAAAGGCCATAATGAATGATTTTCACTAGTCTTCTCTGTGCCATGCATCTTCCACGAATATCATGATTTTCTCATTTCACTGAGTTTAACAGGAAACCAAAATTCCTGCAAAGACTGAGATTTTCATCTTACCCCCTCCACTTCATGAATTCTCTTAGCAGCTTGGACCGTCCAGTCTTGCTCGCAGGGAAATAACCCTGCAAGTTACAGAGGTCAAAATTTTGACCCACACCTCTTTCTTCACAGAAGAGACCCCGCTGCACCTGGCCCACAAATTAGTGTTTTTTAAAGTCCTCAGCCTCCTCCAAACACATTAAGTTTTAAAATTGTGACTGAGTCATTTCTTTGAGACATTTTCAGAAAAACGCTGATCCTAACAGATTTGCTTTCAAAAAATCTGGATATGATTTCCATAACATTTTGAGGGCAAGATGCCAAACACTCAGAACTATTGAAGATAGTGTAAATGACCAAGCAGGGGAACAGAAAATACTATCAGCTATGAAAGTCACTGACTGGGAAAGTTTCACAGTTAACTCTTGCATTTCTTCAGCCATGGACTTATCTACATCAACTTTCTCAATAAATCTGATTATTCTTTGATTTTAAAAGGAATCATGGTGTTATTTGGAGAGAAGAGTGGTGTTACCCTTGTTGTGGGCAAGAAGGTCCTGTGACTTTATTTAAGGCATCTCCACTTGTATTTATTGGGTTGCTATTTGCCTATTTAGGTGGTGGGTAAGCTTTGGGAACATTTACTGAGCCATTTGCTCATGCTCTGTATGCTTTTGGTATATAAGTTATAGCAAAAAAGAACCACTATTAAGTGCTTTTTTTAAATAAGCAAGGATGATATCAGGCTCAAAAGTAACTTTATTTCTCCAACACATTGATATTTACCAAGTAAAGCAGTATTCATCCATTACATTGAACAGATGGTAAAATAGGCTAGAGATAGGAATGTTTTAGGTTTACATCAACCTGAGAGATGTACTGAATCCTATGTATTTTGAAATTCATACCAAATCCATTACAGGTGGTAATGCTCTAGTGTATAGTTCACTTAGGCTCCTTGCTTCTCTTCCTCTGTTTTCCATCTTTAAAGTATTTGCTACTTAGTATATCCTCTTCCTCGGAGAAGGCAGTGGCACCCCACTCCAGTACTGTTGCCTGGAAAATCCCATGGATGGAGGAGCCTGGTAGGCTGCAATCCATGGGGTCGCTAAGAGTCGGACACGACTGAGCGACCTCACTTTCACTTTTCACTTTCATGCATTGGAGAAGGAAATGGCAACCCACTCCAGTGTTCCTGCCTGGAGAATCCCAGGGACGGGGGAGCCTGGTGGGCTGCCATCTATGGGGTCGCACAGAGTCGGAAACAACTGTAGTGACTTAGCATAGCATATCCTCTTCCAGACAGAGGACAAGAGAAGGAAAGATGGGACCAAAATAACCTAAAGTTTTACCACCATAATGGATGTACCAAAAGTCTCTCATTCTTATAAAGAAGGTAAAATATATTTACCAAAGATAAATTAGATGATTATCAGTGGGATTCCATGATTCATTCTATGGCTCACTCATTTGTGTGATACTCAAGTTTTCATAAATAAAACTGTGATGACTGTACAGATCTGTTAATAATTTGTTTCATATTTGGATGTCCCATCAGTTCCTTTAGATTTTGCTTTTCCTATCCTGAATGTTGGAGCAGAGAACTCCCCTCCTTGATTTGTTCTTCTCTTTGGGCTCTGGAACAGATATAGCAGAGCTATTCAGTTTTTACCACGATAGTCACTGATTTTTAGTTTGATTTCCCAGATTCCACTTCCCAAGGAACCTGTTATAAGGTCCCATGTATGTCTCTCTTTATCGTTATGGGTTAAGAAATCTACCAGGTGTCAGTTTGAGAGACAGCATTATATTCTTCTAACTAAGGAATTTAATCTACATGGGATTTAGATTTACTTGCAGGAAGTGTGTGCAAAAAATGCAATCAGTTGAAATGTGTGTATGTGTGTGTGAGAGAGAGAGAGAAGACAGAGAGTTAAGCAGAGAAGCAGAGACAGCCAGAGCAAGCCCTGGAACCCCATTTCTTGGACGCTGATCATTTCACACGTCTGTTACACCTACTGAATTCCCATCCAGAAGCTATTGACTTTACAGACCATTTTCACTGATATCCAACAAAAACAAATTACAAACCTATAAAGCCTTTTATGGCTTTAAGGCACGTTTATATATATTACCTCGTGTGATCATTACAACCACCATTCCATAAATGTAGAAGGACACTCATTAACCTATCAACTCCATTGGAAAGAAACTTTTCCCTAAGTTCTTCAAAAAAAAAAAAGCAGTTACCATGGGAAGCATTATTTGTGGTACAGAGTCTGTGGAAATGTCAAAAACATTGTTTAACTGAAAATATATAAGTTGCTGAGAAGCCTGTTTAAATAATTCCTCCTTATATTGTATCTGACTTTTGTAAACCTTGCAAATGAAATAGAGTTGACCCTTGAACAAATGGCTTTGAATCACATGGGTCCACTTATACGTGGATTTTTTTTCCCCAAAAGTAAATGCTATAGCACTACCCAATCCCGTGGTTGGTTGAATACCTGGATGTGGAACCATGCTTACAGAGGGGTGACCAGTTCAATAGACTACGAGTTACATGCAGATTTCTGACTGCTCACAGGGTGGGAATCCCTAACCCCCTTCTTTGTTCAAGGGTCAACTGTAGACTCAAAGTTTCAAATCAATCATTTTCCAGAGTATCTTCCACAATTAGAAATTTTGTTCTTGTCTTTACAACTAAGAATCTATGTTCATAGAGAGATGACAAGGTTGGTCTGAATTATCTAGATTAACCTCATTCACACTATATTTACAGACTATTAATTCCTCCATTTTAGGCTATTTTTCAAAGCAATAATAAAAAATTCAACTCAGTTTTAAGCAGGCAGTTATTTTAAGATGCAAAAGTTCTATTTTAAAACGTGACCCTAGCTTTTTCCAGTCTTGTATGATGTTATTTATCACAAAAGAGTCATAAACTGCATGAAAATTTAAATTGTGATGAATTACTTATGAGATTAGCAGATTTCAAGTATTAATGGACTAAATTAAAGGTCATAACTTTGTGATCACAAAGTGCCTTTCGCATATGTGATTAATAAAAGAAGCTATTTGGGACTTATTCTTTTTACTAGCCTCCCAGTGTTAGATGGTGGTATCTATATCACAAACATGATAGATATTCTTAATCAGTGATACTAGAATTCTCATTAAGTACTCATTAAATTCCTGCACCTTAGAATAACCTTGAGAAGCACATTAGACACTAATGAGTGTATGCTTTCACTGTATCATCCTTATTAATGATAATGGAATTTATATGCATGCAGTAAGCAAAGACAGCATAGATAAACTATAAAAAGTAATAGCAATTAGAACTTCATATCTCAAGACCAAAATAAAAGATATACTTGCTGATTTGTTAAAATAAAACTCTCTGCATAAATGTCACACATGGGATAAAAATTTGTTAAAAGAGATAACCTTCAGACACTGAAAAAAATTTAAGTGTTTGGCAATAAAAAATTAAGACAAAAAATGAAAAACTACCTGAGTTTTTCAGAACAAGGATAATTTTCCAAAAAAAAAGCGGGGTGGTGGGGGGAGTAGTTTTGGATTCTGTGAGTTGTTAGTCAAGCTTTTCAACTTATTTAAATACCAATACAATTGATGAATGAATAACCCAGGAAACTCACCACTACCCTTTCTGGGTTTTTTGTTTGTTTGTTTGTTTATTGTTGGTCTTGTTTTTCTTATTTAAAATATTCCCATACTCAAAAATGCCTTGCTATGAGGAAAGACATTATATAGGTCAAATAAACCATGAGTCAGAGGTAATAAGAGTCTGTCTATTTATTTTTCCTTGATTTTGAACACAAGTAACTAAATTGTGTTCATCAATGACCGGGCAAATTATTTTTCAAGTTAATCTACAATTGAGATTTCATAAAACTTGTGATGGTCCTACTCATGAATATCATTGTCTTGCAGGAATTTCTTTTGCCTTGCTACCTAAATTGTCCTAATGTACTTAAATTCCATTTCTTCTTGAATCCTCTTTGGAGATGAGAAAAAAATAAGGTCACCATCTTGAAAAAGTAGACTCTTAGATGTGAAAGAGGTTGGAAAGATCAGCTACCTACCCTGTAGAAATCATTCTTCTTGCACACCGTGAGCATTTGAGGAGCCTAGTAATACAAAAGGGAGCCCGTTCCAATTGTTAATACATTCTTTCTTTTAATTAGCTGAAATCTTCTCTGTGGGTAATTTCTGCTTTCAAAGCCTAGATCTGAAAGCTGAATGGAGTAAGTTTTATTTCCTCCTCCATATAACAGACCTCAAACATAGGAAGGCTTGTGTCTCTTTTTCCCCACTGAACATCCACGCACCTTCAGTCATTGCTTATGTAAGACCAGGATTATTACCCACTGACCTCTCACAAAGATGTCGGAGAGAGACTCTCCTGTTTCAACGAGACACCGAGAATGAATCAGAGTTTGCTGGTGTGGGTTTAGTTGTGCTGAGTGCAAGGAGCCTATTATCTTCTGTGAACAGGGTACCATTCTTCGATTAACGCAGCCGAAGATTGCATTAGATCTTTCGGTGGCCTCATCACCTTGGATAACCCTTCATGTCCATGGATGTATTAGCAGAAGGGAATTGAGAGGAAGTTTTAACAGAGCATCTAATCTGCCCCCGCCCCCGCCCCGACCCATGATCAAATAGCAGCACTTTTATAGCTGGTTATCTGGAAACCTATATAAATGGGTCATTAAGAACACTGCAGTTTTTGAGCCACTAAAAAAGGGTGGCTGTAAAAAATTGTCCAAACACTTCTTCATCCATTCCTGTCCTCACAAATTCAGAATTTAATTCTAACCCTCAGCCATCTGTCCGGCTGGAACAGCCTGCCCGAATCTGAAGTCTCAGGCTTCTCCGATAATATAAGCAAACCACCAATAATGAACAGGGCAGAGCAGTCTGGTGACAATTCATAGCAGTGATGTGAGAGCACAGACCAGGAGCACCCAGCTGAGCCTAAGTCAGATGCAGGCCAGGGAGGTGTCACCGAGAATCCTACTCTGAGCTGAATTTTAAAGGAAAAGTGAGGGTTTGGGTGGCTCCCTCTCATTGGTGCCTGAGAACAGTGCCTCGGCCCTGAAAAATAAAGGAACATAAGGGTAAAATAGTACAAATTTAAGAGGCAGATGATTTAATTAATTGATGCATGGACTGATTAACAAATTAATTAGAAATAAAGAGCATTTTAAGAACATGTCAGTCAGGAAGATGGGCGTCTAAACAAGTCATTGAGAGGCAAGTTGTTCGGTTAATTTACAGCTGGTGTTTGTGCAGGTAGAACAAGAAAGGGGACTAAAGAGGTCGGTGGTAGAGAGAGAAACATGAGTTCATGACTAGACATGAAAGAACCACGTAGTGCCACTCTTGCAGAAGTTCAAACAGGAAAGAGAGAAGGAAAGAGAGGTGTAGATGAATTTGAGAGATGCAAGGAACTAGTAGACATCAGAGGTAAGGGACAGAGCTCATGTTGCTGCTGCTGCTGCTGCTGCCGCTAAGTCACTTCAGTCGTGTCCGACTCTGTGCAACCCTATAGACGGCAGCCCACCAGGCTCCCCCGTCCCTGGGATTCTCCAGGCAAGAACACTGGAGTGGGTTGCCATTTCCTTCTCCAATGCATGGAAGTGAAAGTAAGTCGCTCAGTTGTGTCCAACTCTTCGCAACCCCATGGACTGCAGCCCACCAGGCTCCTCCATCCCTGGGATTTTCCAGGCAAGAGGACTGGAGTGGGGTGCCACTGCTGTATCCTGACAGAGCTCATAAGTCCTTCATTTCTTATGGACAACTGCAAAGAGGAAGATTGAAATTACCTTGAAGATTGAAAGAGGCATGGCAGAGTTTGAAAGTGGAAGAAAAGAAAGAAAGAAAGTGAAGTCGCTCACTCATGTCCGACTCTTTGCGACCCCACAGACTGTAGCCCACCAGGCTCCTCCATTGATGGGATTTCCTAGGTGAGACTACTGGAGTGGATTGTCATTTCCTTCTCTAGGAGATCTTCCCATCCCAGGGATTGAACCCAGGTCTCCTTCATTGCAGGCAGACAGTTTACCGCCTGAGCCACCAGGGAAGGCTGATGGGGAGGATGACAAATCCAGTTTGGTTTTGATTAAAATGAAACAATGCCCTTTGCAGCAACAAGGATGGATCTAGAGTTTCTCATAATAAGTGAAGTCAGACAGAGAAAGACAGGTGTCACTTGTTATTGCTTATATGTGGAAACTAGCCAATCTGATCACACGGACCACAGCCTTGTCTAACTCAGTGAAACTAAGCCATGCCATGTGGGGCCACCCAAGACGGCTGGGTCATGGTTGAGATGTCTGACAGAATATGATCCACTGGAGAAGGGAATGGCAAACCACTTCAGTATTCTTCCCTTGAGAACCCCATGAACAGTCTGAAAAGGTAAAATGATAGGATACTGAAAGAGAAACTCCCCAGGTCAGTAGGTGCCCAATATGCTACAGGAGATCAGTGGAGAAATAAGTCCAGAAAGAAGGAAGGGATGGAGCCAAAGCAAAAAGAATACCCAGTTGTGGATGTGACTGGTGATAGAAGCAAGGTCTGATGCTGTAAAGAGCAATATTGCATAGGAACCTGGAATATTAGGTCGGTGAATCAAGGCAAATTGGAAGTGGTCAAACAGGAGATGGCAAGAGTGAACATTGACATTCTAGGAATCAGCGAACTAAAATGGACTGGAATGAGTGAATTTAACTCAGATGACCATTATATATACTACTGCAGGCAGGAATCCCTTAGAAGAAATGGAGTAGCGATCATGGTCAATAAAAGAGTTCAAAATGCAGCACTTGGATGCAATCTCAAAAACAACAGAATGATCTCTGTTCATTTCCAAGGAAAACCGTTCAATATCATGGTGATCCAAGCCTATGCCCCAACCAGTAATGCTGAAGAAGCTGAATGATTCTATGAAGACCTACAAGACCTTTTAGAACTAACACTCAAAAAAGATGTCCTTTTCATTATAGGGGACTGGAATGCAAAAGTAGGAAGTCAAGAAACACCTGGGTTAACAGGCAAATTTGGCCTTGGAGTATGGAATGAAGCAGGGAAAAGACTAATAGAGTTTTGCCAAGAGAACGCACTGGTCATAGCAAACACCCTCTTCCAACAACACAAAAGAAGACTCTACACATGGACATCACCAGATGGTCAACACCAAAATCAGATTGATTATATTCTTTGCAGCCAAAGATGGAGAAGCTCTTTGCCTGAGAAAGGCACCTCAGCAAAAAAAAAGACCAGGAGCTGACTGTGGCTCAGATCATGAACTCTTTACTGCCAAATTCAGACTTAAATTGAAGAAAGTAGAGAAAATCACTAGACCATTCAGGTATGACCTAAATCAAATCCCTTATGATTATACAGTAGAAGTGAGAAATAGATTTAAGGGCCTAGATCTGATTGATAGAGTGCCTGATGAACTATGGATGGAGGTTCATGATATTGTACAGGAGACAGAGATCAAGACCATTCCCATGGAAATGCAAAAAAGCAAAATGGCTGTCTGAGGAGGCCTTACAAATAGCTGTGAAAAGAAAATAAGCAAAAAACAAAGGAGAAAAGGAAAGATATTCTCATTTGAATGCAGAGTTCCAAAGAATAGCAAGGAGAGATGAGAAAGCCTTCCTCTGATCAGTGCAAAGAAATAGAGGAAAACAACAGAATGGGAAAGACTAGAGATCTCTTCAAGAAAATTAAAGATACGAAGGAAACATTTCATGCAAAATGGGCTCCATAAAGGACAGAAATGGTATGGACCTAACAGAAGCAGAAGCTATTAAGAAGAGGTGGCAAGAATACACAGAAGAACTGTACAAAAAAAGATCTTCAGACCAAGATAATCACGATGGTGTGATCACTCACCTAGAGCCAGATATCCTGGAGTGTGAAGTCAAGTAGGCCTTAGAAAGCATCACTATGAACAAAGCTAGTGGAGGTGATGGAATTCCAGATGAGCTATTTCAAATCCTGAAAGATGATGCTGTGAAAGTGCTGCACTCAATATGCCAGCAAATTTGGAAAACTCAGCAGTGGCCACAGGACTGGAAAAGGTGAGTTTTCATTCAAATCCCAAAGAAAGGCAATGCCAAAGAATGCTCAAACTACTGCACAATTGCACTCATCTCACATGCTAGTAAAGTAATGCTCAAAATTCTCCAAGCCAGGCTTCAGCAATATGTGAACCGTGAATTTCCTGATGTTCAAGCTGGTTTTAGAAAAGGCAGAGGAACCAGAGATCAAATTGCCAACATCCGCTGGATCATCGAAAAAGCAAAAGAGTTCCAGAAAAACATCTACTTCTGCTTTATTGACGATGCCAAAGCCTTTGACTGTGTGGATCACAATAAACTGTGGAAAATTCTGAAAGAGATGAGAATACCAGACCACCTGACCTACCTCTTGAGAAATCTGTATGCAGGTCAGGAAGCAACAGTTAGAACTGGACATGGAACAACAGACTGGTTCCAAATAGGAAAAGGAGTACGTCAAGGCTGTATATTGTCACCCTGCTTATTTAACTTACATGCAGAGTACATCATGAGAAACGTTGGGCTGGAAGAAGCACAAGCTGGAATCAAGACTGCCAGGAGAAATATCAATAACCTCAGATATGCAGATGACACCACCCTTATGGCAGAAAGTGAAGAGGAACTAAAAAGCCTCTTGATGAAAGTGAAAGTGGAGAGCGAAAAAGTTGGCTTAAAGCTCAACGTTCAGAAAACGAAGATCATGGCATCTGGTCCCATCACTTCATGGGAAGTAGACGGGGAAACAGTGGAAATAGTGTCAGACTTTATTTTGGGGGGCTCCAAAATCACTGCAGATGGTGATTGCAGTCATGAAATTAAAAGACACTTACTCCTTGGATGGAAAGTTATGACCAACCTAGATAGCATATTGAAAAGCAGAGATATTACTTTGCCAACAAAGGTCTGCCTAGTCAAGGCTATGGTTTTTCCAGTGGTCATGTATGGATGTGAGAGTTGGACTGTGAAGAAAGCTGAGCACTGAAGAATTGATGCTTTTGAATTGGTGTTGGAGAAGACTCTTGAGAGTCCCTTGGACTGCAAGGAGATCCAACCAGTCCATCCTAAAGGAGATCAGTCCTGGTTGTTCATTGGAAGGAATGATGCTGAAGCTGAAACTCCAGTACTTTGGCCACCTCATGTGAAGAGTTGACTCATTGGAAAAGACTCTGATGCTGGGAGGGATTGAAGGCAGGAGGAGAAGGGGACGACAGAGGATGAGATGGCTGGATGGCATCACTGACTCGATGGACGTGAGTCTGAGTGAACTCTGGGAGTTGTTGAGGGACATGGAGGCCTGGTGTGCTGTGATTCATGGGATTGCCAAGAGTCAGACATGACTGAGCAACTGAACTGAACTCAACTGATATGTGGAAACAAACAAACAAAGCTACGAAGAACTTATTTATAAAACAAATAAATTCACAGATACAGAAAACAACTTTATGGTTACCAAATGGGAAAGGGGTGAGAGGGACAAATTAAGAGTTTGGGATTAGCATACACACACTATTTACTATGTATAAAATAGTTAACTAATAAAGACCTACTGTATACCACAGGGAACTATACTCAGTTTTTTATAATAATCTATAAGGAAAAGAAACTGAAAGAGAAACAACACACACACATACAGACATATACCCAACTGAGCCAGTTGAAGGGCAGCAAGGAGTTGTTCTATTTAGCTGAGAAGGAAACGATGCATTTACCCAACTGAGCCAGTTGAAGGGCAGCAAGGAGTCATTCTATTTTGCTGAGAAGAAAATGACAAAACACTCCAGTATTCTTGCCTGGAGAATTTTATGGACAGAGGAGCCCGATGGGTCTACAGTCCATGGGGTCTCAAGGAGTCAGACATGACTGAAGCGAATTCGCACACACGCACACGTGATAAATAAGTTATAGTTCGAGGGGCAGGGAAGGGGAGGGGTACATAACTTTCCTCCATTTGGAAATTTAAGTTCTCATCTCACAGCTACACAAAATGAATGAGCATCCATGTCGGCAAATGTCCAAGTTTTAAATTCTTGATATTGCATTAAAATAGAGATCCACATCCTTAAACCCAAACTGTGGGACTGAAAGAAAGAACACTTGCACAGCACTGTTCCGTGTTATCTTAACTAAAGTTTCATGGATTGAACTAAGCCCTGCCCAGAAATAAAGCAAGAAGAATTAATTGGTGATATTAAGCATACGATTGGTGCAGGGCCATCTCCAGTAAAAGCAACCAGCAGTAAATATTTCCACAGCTACAAGTTGACTATGAAACACACAGGTAATAGTAAAGTTTGGTTGTTGTCTTTTAATTTTCCCTCCATTGGAAGAGAGAAGGAGAGAGAGCTGGTTTGTGGCGTTTTCTGACAGCTGAGCCCTGCCCCGCCAATCCCCCCTCCACAATCAGCACGTTTTTCTTCTCAGACTCTGACCACTAAGCTCTGCCAGAGGCTCAAGGGTCTGGCATAAACTCAGCAGTTTCTGCTGCCACAACAGCCCGGGAACTTCCTCCAGCTCCTTGTCACCTCCCTTCTTGAGCCACTCCACCCACTGACTTCCTTGGCCAACAGATAAAACAGCCTGGCTCCACACACAACAAGGGCACCATAGATTAACCTCTGCGTTTCTCTGTCTTTCAGTTTAGCTGGTGGCCTTTGGTTAGCACTTAAGGGTGCTTCTCCCTCTGCCAGAGGGCACTGCTTTATGTAACTTTCATTTGCGACATCAGCCTATGGAGTCGGTACAACCCGACAAGTGTGTAAGGATGCCTCATTACTTCTTTCTCAGCTCATCAAGAGTGTGCCAAGTACTCCCAAACAGAATTGCCTCTCTAGCCCACTGGCAGCTCCACATTCAAGAACAGTCCCTAGGAATCGAGCAAAACCTTCAACTAAAATTCCCTCTTATGAAGACAAAACGCCCAGCCTGAACAAGAGCTCAAAATATCACCTAAAACTCGGTCGTTGCCTTTCTTCCAAGCCCGCCCAATCCGCATGAGAAGACATTCAAGAGACAACCAAAAAATTGACATCATCTTTTGAGTTTCCAAGTTTGAGAAAAGAAAGTGGCAGGAAGCCAGGTTTAGGTTAGAGCCTAATGGCCGATCATCCACAAGTTTACTTTTATGGGGGGAAAAAATAGCAAAGGTCGTAAATTATTTCCTGAGATTGCTTTGGACAAAGCACAATAGGATATCATTACTTCAATTCATGCAATTCCTTTTATGCCAGCTGAGTACAAACCAGAACAAACCAACTTTCCTCTTAGCAAGGCAGGTCTTAGAGGAATTCAACTGCTGCTTACCGCTCCCCCATCTGCTTTGATCGGGAAAGTAAGGAGCTGCCTGGCCCGCCTCGTTCTCAGCAGGCTTCTTAGCCCATCTGATGCAAGGGAAAGGCCCTGTGGAGTGAACACATTGCATAAGAGACAGAGAGAAAATTGCCCAGGGACAACCAAGGAGGATTCTACAGCCTCAGTCAGCCTCACACTGCGAGTAGACTGGGCTTCCCAGGTGGCTCAATGGTAAAAACCTGCCTACAATGCAGAAGACACAGAAGACTTGAGTTCGATCACTGGGTCAGGAAGAGCCCATGGAGGAGGAAATGTCCTGGAAAATTCCACGGACAGAGGAGCCTGGCAGGTTACAGTCCGTGGGTTTGCAAAACAGTCAGAGATGACTGAGTCACCAAACAAGCATGAGTGAGCCAAATTCCCCAGTAGCCAAACAAGTACATATTTTTTTGTTTTTATCTTGGGACAATTAAGAAACATTTTCCAGGCAAAAACCACTACAATATTGTAAAGTAATTAGCCTCCAATTGGAGAAGGCAATGGCATCCCACTCCAGTACTCTTGCCTAGAAAATCCCACAGACAGAGGAGCCTGGTAGGCTGCAGTCCATGGGGTCACTAAGAGTCGGACATGACTGAGTGACTTCACTTTCACTTTTCACTTTCATGCATTGGAGAAGGAAATGGCAACCCACTCCAGTGTTCCTGCCTGGAGAATCCCAGGGACGGGGAGCCTGGTGGGCTGCTGTCTATGGGGTCGCACAGAGTCGGACATGAGTGAAGAAAGTTAGCAGCAGCAGCAGCTAGCCTCCAATTAAAGTAAATTAATAATTTTTTTAAAATTTTCCATATCTTTGAATTTAAAGACCCTGTTGGAGGCTTCTGTTTAGTCTCTTCCAGTTTACTTGTCCATTCACCTATGGGAGGACATGGCTGCTTCCGAGTTTTGGCCACTATAATAAAGCCGCTGTATGCATCAGTGTGCAGGTTTTGTATGAATAGTTTTAAGTTTCTGATGAACACTGTACACAGTCCGTGTATGTAACACAACCCAGTGAGCTAGGTAGATGGCCTTCAGTACTATATACCTGTCCGCTCTAGTTTCAGATTCAATTTTGTCTTTGGATGAACTTCTAGGACTTATTTTGTCAGGAAAAAATAACTTTAAAACCCCAAACTTTTCCTTTTGTCTTTAGCTGCCAGGAAACATGAAGCTAAAGTCAATAATTAGTTATAAATAAGAACACATTTCTACTGTCTGGAAAGAGCTACTCCCTCTGATCCTATTATTCAACCCAGTTGTCCCTCTTTCCATGATGTTCAATGTTATAAGCCCCTCAAATCCCTTAGGAAGAAAATTAGCAAAGTGTCTAGGAAAATATATTTGCTGCAACGGTTAATAATTTGTTAGGTATTTTTAGCAGGTTGAATTAGGGCTCAGCGGCCACTGATACAGAAAATACTCCTTAACCAATTGGTACTGGTGTATGGCAAAAACCATCACAATATTATAAAGCAATTATAATAAATACATTTATTTATTAAATAATTTAAATTAAATTAATTTTAAATAAATGATTAAATAAAAATAAATAAATAATTTTTTTTTAAAGTAAAATGCTCAGCTGCCGAGATATATTTGCACACCCTATTTGGCTTGTGGTCAGCAATTTACAACTTCTGGCAGAGAGTATCTTTCTTACTATTCCTCACATGGTCCTCTCTTCCCATGGGATGTTGCTGTGAGGGCTTTGCCTGGGGGCGTATCCATCCCAGGACTCCTCCCAGTTAGGAAGCGGAGGGAGCGGAGCCTTCTCTGAAGTTGGAGTGAGAGCCCAATAGGTTAACAGGATTCTTGGCGCTTTATAACTGATTGTACGCATGCTCAGTCGTGTCTGACTCTTTGCCAACCCAGGGACTGTAGCCCGCCAGGCTCCTCTGTCCACGGGATTTTCCAGGCAAGAAATCAGGAGCGAGTAGCTACTTCCTAACTATAGGGGATCTTCCCAACCCAGGGATCGAAACTTCATTTCTCACATTTCCTGCATTGGCAGGCGGACTCTTTACCACTGGTGCCACCTGGAAAGCCCTCATAATGGATTAAATTTACAAAAAAAAAGGAATATAATGGTTTAAATTGTGTCTTCCTTGCAAGAAAGAATTTAGAGCTTCCTTCCTTTGTGTATTAAGGAAACATAGCACAAAGTCTCTAATTGAATGACCTTGGTTCAAATCTAGGTGCTATCACTAACCACCTATGACTTTGGGGCAAGTTTATTAAACTTGTGTGTATGTTTCCTTGATGCTAATATACAGATAATAATAGCAGCAACCTTAGTGTGTTGTTGTGAGATTCTGGTTTGGATTTATTGATAAACGGGATATGTTTTACATACTTATGCACCTTATATATTAACTTTATAAGACAGTGATTCCTTAAGAAAAATATAAAAAATAACTAAAAGTATGGCCATAAATAACCTGAAAGTCTTTATTTGATAGAGCAGGAAGTAGTTTCTCACAAGTTTGTTTTCAACAAAATAATTTGTTAAGAATCAAATGATGATAACTAGCAAAGTCACTAGGATTCTGCATAATTTAAAATCTGGTGCTTTATAGCTATTTGGAAAGAAATAACAGTAAATGGAAAATGATGGAAATGGTGATAGATACTTAAAGAGACTATTTGTCCCAGCACGAAAAGTTGATGTTACCATGACTCTGTACAGGGGTGATATAAAATATCTGAATTGATAAAAAAGGTGATAAAAACTTTTTTTAAAGCATTTTGTCAGATACCTCCCTGAACTGCTAAATTGCCTTTCTAGTCTCAATAGCATGAGTCAAAGGCCTCAAAGCCGACATAAAAAAATGTGAAACAATCCATCTCAGAAGCAGCACCTGATAGGAAAAAACAGAATTTCCAAATCAATTTGTCAGGATCCAATATGGATTAAGCAGTTTATTTGTTTTGACATTTCTCATTTGCTAAGTGCCAGCATGCCAAAGTAATCTTTCTGTGATACATACACAGACCAGAACATTTATTATTATTTATTTAGGGGATTTATAGCCCCTTTCCTTCCAGAGAAGTCATTTGAAAGCAGAAATATTTTGAAATCAGGACTGCAGGTGGTTTCACCTGATAATAGCTTAATCTCATCATTTCACTCCTTCCATGGAAAACTGTGCTCTACCATTTCAGACAAGATAGCAAAGACCTTCCAGATTTATGTAGCAAATACAACTTCTCCACTCTGATAGAAAGGCATACAGAGTACTTTGTATTCTAGAATCTTCCTAGTCCAATATACTTTCATCCCTTCCCATTCATCTTACTGTTGAATTAGGAACACGTAGAGACTTAGAGCAGTGGTAAAGGATCAGCCTGCCAATGCAGGAGCCACGGGTTCAATCCCTGGGTTGGGAAGATCCCCTGGAGAAGGACATGGCAACCAACTCCAGTATACTTGCATGGAAAATCCCATAGACAGAGGACCCTGGCAGGCTATAGTCCATGGGGCCACAAAAGAGCTGGACATGACTGAGTGACTAAACAACAAGAGACTTAGAGACTTAATAAGATCTCTTAAGTAGAGACTATTTAAACTGCAAGAGAGAGGGCAAGGCAATGACATGACCTCTCTTGGTGTCACACCAATTTCAGTTTGAATCCTTGTGTGCATGCTCGGTGGCTAAGTCGTATCTGACTCTTTGTGACCCCATGGACTGTAGCACGCCAGGCTTCCCTGTCCTTCACCATCTCCCAGAATGTGCTCAAACTCATGTCCATTCAGTCGGTGGTGCCATCCAACCATCTCATCCTCTACTGCCCTTTTCTCCTCCTGCCTTCAATCTTTCTCAACATCGGGATCTTTTCCAGTGAATAGACTCTCTGCATCAGATGGACAAAGTATAGGAGTTTAAGCTTCAGCATCAGTCCTTCCAATGAATATTCAGGGTTGATTTCCTTTAGGATGGACTGGTTTGATCTTCTTGCAGTCCAAGGGACTCTCAAGAGTCTTCCCCAACACCACAGTTTGAAAGCATCAATCTCTGAAATGGGTGGATCAGGTTTGATTTCCAGATTAATATGATATTTCTTTGCAATCCCTGGTAGTTCAGTTCAGTTCAGTCGCTCGGTTGTGTCCAGCTCTTTGCAACCCCATGGACTGCAGCACGCCAGGCCTCCCTGTCCATCACCAACTCCCAGAGTTTACCCAAACTCATGTCCATCGAGTCGGTGATGCCAGCCAGCCATCTCATCCTCTGTCGTCCCCTCCTCCTCCTGCCCCCAATCCCTCCCAGCATCAGGGTCTTTTCCAATGAGTCAACTCTTCACATCAGGTGGCCAAAATATTGGAGTTTCAGCTTCAACATCAGTCCTTCCAATGAACACCCAGGACTGATCTCCTTTAGGATGGACTGGTTGGATCTCCTTGCAGTCCAAGGGACTCTCAAGAGTCTTCTCCAACACCACAGTTCAAAAGCATCAATTCTTCGGTGCTCAGTTTTCTTTATAGTCCAACTCTCACATCCATACATGACCGCTGGAAAAACCATAGCCTTGACTAGATGGACCTTTAATGACAAAGTAATATCTCCACTTTTTAATATGCCGTCTAGGTTGGTCATATTAAATCCCTGGTAAGCTCCAAGTTTTTGCTATTGAAATAGTTATAAAAAATATGGAAAAATTGTAATAGGCCATACTCTAAGAAATTAGGGATAATAGGATGGAGATAGACCAATAAAACTGCTGGTCTAAATATGTGTTGTTCTCTAAAACAGAACAGTACATCCTGCTGAGATGGAGGTGCAGCTGCAGTAATATTGGGTCTGTAGCTGCCAGGCTCCTCTGTCCGTGGATTTCCCAGGCAGGAATATTGTAGCAGGTTGCCAGTTCCTTCTCCAGTGGGTCTTCAGGGGTCAGGGATCAAACTTGTGTCTCCTGCACTGGCAGGTAGATACTTTACCACTCAGCCACGAGGGAAAATCAAATATTAATTTAGTTAATCTAAAATTAGAATATGAAGTTGAAATAGATAATCTCTTAGTGACTTCCAGTTATGAATAATTCCAATACTGTAAGAACATCACCATCCTTTTTCCACTATTGTTTACATACAATGAAACCATATGGAGTTAAACCACATTTAAGACTATTGATGACCTACCATGAATTTTAAAACTTTGTATCTGTAGTCAAGCTTAATGGCATATTTTTACTTTTCTTGTTTCTGTGGACTAGGAAGAAAATTCCCTTGCTTACTCTAAAATTACATTAATATGTAAAAACAAAGAAATAATTGATTGCCTACAACACATCTGAAAATTCTACAAATTATTTAGACTGTTCAATTAGGTAAGTGAGCCATACAAGTTATCTTTAAAGAACAAGCTTGAAATATCTGTTAAAGAAAACTTTCTATAGAGTTTCTTTGAAATGAGCCTGACTATATCGGCAAAGTATTATGATGAGTAAACAAAGAATCATAGAATTTGAGTTAAAAAAAAAAATGAGACGAAAGTAGTGTCTATGCTTAGATTTGAGAAAGACTCCTATCATTTGGGTTTAAAAATGAGACGGGAGAGCTATTCAATTGCTCATATGGAAGAAATTAAGCAGCTAGTTATTCAACAGTTCACATCTCTCATTGCAGAATGTGATCATTGATTTTGTTTCTTTTGAAAAACAAATCAATCATTGTTATAAATGAATTTGTTGTCATTATACACAGCCTTCAGTTATACAGCAGAATAAAATGTAACAGGAAAAAACATGCAGAGGACCTGCTTAAGAGCAGTCAAGTTAAACTGTGGCCCCAAATCAGACTTTCAAACATATATGACTTAAATAATTGACTCCATGTCTACATTCTCTGTGCCTGAGCAGACACAGGCAGAAAAATCATTCCACTCACTTCAGTTGAGTAAAATCAGAGGTGCAATTGATGGGTTTGCATTTCATCAAGCCCATTACCCTGTCCCTTTCCTTATTTGAGAGTTTAACACTAAGAGTCTTCATTTTCACAACTTCACCATTCTTTGGGAATCTGAAGGGAATAACTTCAAAATTTGCTTACCTAGTCCCGGTAAAGGCAAGATTGCTTTGGGGAAAATGTTTCTTAGAATAGAAACTCCATTATTTCCATCTATTGTCAAGTTCACCTTTTACTACAGAGACAAATTCCCAATCTAATTAATCATTACTCCAACTTTCCTAAAATTAGAAGAATTCTGCTGTTCCTCATGTATTTGCAAAACTTGGGCACATATCCAGCTGATTCAATGAAATTGTTTCTGCTGTCTTCTATTCTCTGTAATGAACTGTTTACTTCAGCCTCAGGGCTGAGTCAATCAAAATATTGTGAATCACTCACTGTCTAAATAATTTGATTAATCACTTTAAAATTTTAAAATTCAATTCAAAGTAAAATGCTTTCCTTTTTTTTCTTCCACCATGTACAGTCTTCTAATTTACCTTTATCTGTTGTAAATCAAGAAATCTGTGGTGCATCTTAATTCATAATATTTTGTTTAGGTCTTCATGTCAAAAGATGCTCTGAAACCATTATCATGTCTTGAGCTTTTTTGTCCAAACTGAGTATAAAATCTTTATGATCTCTTATATAAGTCACTTTTTATGCCTTAACAGATTTCTTATTCATCTTGAAAACTCTGTTGGTTTCAATCTTTTTATAAATTCTGAGATACTTTCTGTAATACATTAAGTCATCTAGTATTTCTATACCAGTATACACTATATCACGTGTACCAAATTCCATGGGGTCCAGTAGGAGATTAGGAGGTGAAAAGCTTGAATAACTACCCAAATGGTACAGAAGACCACTTCTTGGTCCTCTCTCTGCTGTTGCTCTAACCATTGCCACATCAAAAACCGTTGATTTCTGTTCAATGATAGTAAATGATTTGATAATGCACTGGGATTTGACCATTTTCCTGCCACAGTTGTATACAATTTCAACATCCTTTAGCAGCGTTAGATATTGGTTCCTATGTCTGTATTTTTGCTTTCAATACACAATTTTCCTGATTTATCAAAACCACTGTCCAATAACTAATGTCACACACTAAAATCTCAGTGGTTTGCTTCCATTTAAGGACTCATGTGATGAATCTAGCCTGAGAAAGAATTTCTGTTCATCTTCAACCCTAGTCCTTTTAGGTAATAATTTTATTTTTGAGACATATTGTGCTCAGAACCCATGTGACAGGTATGGACCTTGAGGAAGTGAAATTGGAGGCCCATCAAGAAGCAATTTCATGTCCCCGAGACAGCAGGTTTTATCACCTCATCTGCCTCTTGGTTTTGCCAACTTTGATTATAATTCATCAAGATGGAAAGAGGAAAAATTTAGACAACCAGGGAAGCCAAAATATAATTAAGACTGGAGAGTGGATGAAGCACAGGGACTCTGAAAAAGTATCAGTGGCATCAAATGGGCTTTCTTAGAGCTCTGATATTTTCAAAACACATCTGTGAACTCGGACTCTGCTCAATATGCTCCTCCCCTGATCAGTAGTAGTACATCCAGCTGTAATTCAGAATGGGTGATGAGTTCATTTTGAGGATAATGAAACAGAAAACACAGAATAACAGTGGCTGAAGTAAGAAATACCTGGTTTATTTCTCCTGTAGACAAGGTGTGATGGCCCCACCGTGACTAGGATCTCAGCCATCCCTACCACATGGCGGTGACCTTGCTGACCAAGGCGGAGGCCTCTGCTCTAGAATCACATCCAGAAGGAAGGAGCCCGAGGGGAAGAGGAAAGGGCAAGAGTGCATGCTTCCTCCCTCTAAGGATGTTTCCGGAAGGTGCTCACACAACATCTGCTCAGGTTCTGCTCACATCATTTTAAAGTGAGTCACTCAGTCTGAAAGTGTCTGACTCTTTGCAACCCTGTAGAATATACAGCTCACCAGGCTCCTCTGTCCATGGAATTCTCCAGGCAAGAATACTGGAGTGGGTTGCCATTTCCTTCTCCAGGGGATCTTCCCGACCCAGGGATCAAACCCAGATCACCTGCATTGCAAGCAGACTCTATCATCTGAGCCACCATGTATACATCATGTTAGGTAGAATTGAATGATATGGCCATGCCAGCAGTGAAAGAAATTGAGGAATTTCATTTTTTTCCTGGGAAATTATGTGCCCAGATAGCCATTCCAAAGATTTATTATTAAAGAAGAAGAGAGAACAGATATTGAGGGGAAATTATCATCATCTGCCAGAGAACTAATTGTTAAATAATGATTGGAATACTTTGATGACACATGAAATCTGACCACCTCTTCTACTGAGTAGGAAGCGATGGATGATTTTGCCATAAGGAATGGTTATAACAAAACCATGATTGTAAATGAGATACCATTGAGCGCAATATCTAAATTCATCATAGATACCTCAAGTATGCCTTCAGGTAAATCAGACAAAAGGACCTATGCATAACATTTCACAAAGGAGAATAAAATGCACATCAAAGTTCACGAAAACGGATTACTTCTATTTAAGCAATGTTTTGATAAACACATAAAAATGTTCCTCTCTTCCCTAACTGCACTTTAGCATCACCTGGGGAGTTGGTCTTGTTGCAGTTGCTGTTGTTTCCGTCCTTATTGTCTGGTGATTCCTATGCTGAGCACACACCCGAGACCAATTAATCCAGGATCTGGAGGGTACAGAGAAAGGAAGTGGGACCAGGTCTCTGGATGTTTTGAAAGCACCTCCTCAAGCATAGAAGTCCATCCACAGGAACTGCTAATGGAGCCTTAGAATGTAAGCATTAAACATTGCGGCACTGATGCTTTGGATTGCACTCAAGAGAAAAGTGCAATTAAGAAAATCTGTGATGTGATTGATCTCTCTGTATATCGGACTTTATTTTGCACTAAAAAAGTCACTGCGGTCAATTAAACACATCTCTGATGACTTTCCTTTAAAACCCAACATTTCTTTTCCTTCCAGGTTAATTATATAAAGCAATCCTAATGATATAATACATAGTAACAAAATACTTCGGGGCTTCCCTGGTGGTTCAACAGTAAAGAACCCGCCTGCCAATTCAGGAGATGCAAGAGACATGGGTTCAATCCCTGGATCAGGAAGATCCCTTGGAGAAGGAAACGGCAACCCACTCCAGTATTCTTGCCTGGGAAACCCCATGGACAGAAGAGCCTGGTAGTCTACAGTCCATGGGGTCACAAAAGAATCAGACAAAACTTAACAAGTAAACAACCATGAAATACTTTTTACATGCAGGAAAAGGGAAGACTTAAGTGCTCAGCATGATGGAAAATATAAGATTTAATTGAGATCATTTAATGTCTTCTCACAAACTTTCAGTTCTACCTGTTGGTACCAGGGGCCTGGGCGTCTCAGAGATAACCCACTGCCCTTTTAGCCAGGAGGCTTTTGGTAGTTCTAGCATTCCTAAGGAAAGGGGACAGGCGTAGGAAGATAAAAACCTTTCCCTTGAAAATTAATGTAAAGTCAATCCCTATAACCAGTATGAAAAAAAACCTTATATTCTAAGCCCAGATCTGCCCTGACTACCAGCAAGACTTCTGTTAATAATCACTCACTCTCCTCAAAGCGAGGTGTCCTCATTCGTCCATGTGGGCATTTGACCAGCAGTATCCAGATCCCCTCTGGCTCCAGAATCCTAAGTTTCTCCCCAGCAGTCATCCTCGCTGGACAGAAAAGTACTAAATCAGATTTCCTGTCCAAATCATTGCATCTGTCCTCCTCTGACCACAGGTCATGTGAGAATAGCCACAATGACTGGAGGGAAAATCCTCAATTTGAGCCTCTCCCAGGTTCCCCTGACGATGTAAGTGCATTAAGTCCAGGGAATGTGGTTGCAGTGCACTCAGGGGTTACACACATAATACAGAACACACCTGGCGTGAGTTCTTCTCTCTGGGATCTCTAGGGAGGACCACAGCTTAGAGCGCTGAGACTTTCCAAGAGGTACTTAGCAGTCACGGGATGCACAACTTTCCAATGGTCCAGAGAACAAAACCGACTTCGGAATGGGTAGAAGTGCTGAGGCCCTAAGGGGATAAGTCTCATAAAAATCCAGTTACCAAGGATGAACATGGAAACAAGGCCTAGAAAGCTGCAGACGTGTGGGTATGAGAAACCTGAACTGTGTCTCAGTCTCCAGAATGAAGCGCCACGGCTTTGTTTGCACACTGCCACACACAGACTTGAGGATGGAGTGAAGATACCTGAGGGTTTCTGTACACAGTCGCATGCCACGCGTTAAGGACTCTGAGGAAGAAATGACAAGGTTAATGGGGAAAACATTGAGAGTCCAGAGCAGTGCCTATCAGAAACTAGAACACCAGACTACTCAAAGTCAGGGGCAGATGAAAGCAGGATCGGTTATGAGTCTTAAGAGAATTAAGATAGATATCTTTGTGGATAGTACATCAAATATTCTTCCAGTTGCTTACTGCAGAATCCCAGGTTCATTTAGGGCAGTGATACATCCTGCTAGAAATTCTCAGTCTCACCCCTTGCCTGAGCAAGGGGTGCATGGGTGGGGATCAGGGTCATGAGATAGCTCTGGCCCAAGTGATGCAGACATTAAACCCTGGAGATGCCAATCTCTCCCGAATCAGAACATACAAAAGCCCCTGAAGAAGGCAGGCTATTGATGCCTCTTTTTCCCCCAGCCTGGCATGTGACTACATTGCTGGAGCTACAGCCTCCATTTTGCAACTATGAGACAAAAAGACAAAAACTGGAAGGCAAGGGTGGGAGAACGAATGATGGAGGGAGGCTGGGATATGGGACATCATAGAAGCTCCGGACCACCCTGGACTTTGAGCTATAAGGGGAAGTAAAGCCCTATTTGATTAAGGCAAATTACAGGCAGGCTATAACATTCAATAATCCAAACAGCTCATTAATTACAGTTTAATAAGACTTCATGGCTTCACAATAGTAAAGAATTGGAAAGCATGAAAAACCTGTACAATAGAGCATATCCTGCTTTTCCAACATCTGCTCATTAGGAACCAGTCAAATGTCTCTTGTTGATAATGTAATCTCCTTTGAGATTTAAAAAATAAATAAATAAAGCCTTCCAAGAGCCAGATGAGCTCAGAGCTTTAAGACACACATGAAGGAATCCTCAGCATACCCTTATTGAAAAGCAGGGTGTTTCTGCCATTTCTAGAAACAGAGGGAGAAGGATAGAAAGGGACTAAAATTAGAATCCCGCCAGGGCTCTGACATTTGCGATGATATGAAACTACCAACTGGCACTTGCAAACGACGAGGGACCCGCGGGAGACAAGCACCTCTGTCTGTGCAGCTGGGTAGTTTGAAAGGCAGCATGAAGGCTCAGCGGCGACAGATAATGCTTGAAGAATTTCCGATTAGCTGAAGAGAGACAAATAGGACAATGCTAGTTTTCCGGTTTGTGAGGAGGGATTCAGGCCTGAACACCTGGCTGCTGGAAGAAATAAACCCCCTCGGGGCTGCGCTGTACGTGATGCTCGGAGCAAGTAGCATTTGCCTGCTGAATGGACTGGCCAGACACGTCAACGTGTGCATAAGCCTGGGGATGCCCTGAAATCTAGTCAGTCTGCTAACTGGACGTGGGTGAAAGTGCAAATCAGAAAAGACCCTCTCAGCCCAGGAATGATCGTTTATTAGGAAAACCTGAACTTTCAGAGGCACGTCCTTGTAGAAACAGGCTGCAATGCTTTCAAACACACCTCCACCAAGGAGCGTGTCCACACAATCCTTCTTTCCTTCCTAGGAGATGGCTCTTCCTGGGACATGGCCCCTCAGAGACACCTGTTGTCATGAACCCTGGTCAAGAGCCATCCCACCCAGTGGGACCCAGAGCTGACCCCTGCCTCACCACTGCTGGCTTAGGATGGAGCAGCCGTACAACGTACAGACTTGCCATTTCATTATAAAGAATATCTCCAAAACCATGTTGATATTTAATAACATCAGTAGCTTGTATTGCTTCATCATGAACCTATTTAAGTGAAACTGAATTTGTCTCTGCTTTCACTGTCGTGACTGTCAGTCCAGGTGGCTGTCAGACACTCTGCTCAGACACCACCGTGGCTTTTGTATGGTGAGTGCAAATGTCAACACAGGCAGGCTTGTTGCCAGTGATAAAATTTGACCTTTCAAGAGAAAAATAGAGATCTCGAAAACTCGCATTGTCAATGGGAGCTTGCCAACACTTAAAGATTTTTCTGATGAACTTAGTTGTGATATTAGCAAATAGGGTTTCCTGTGTTAGTCGCACAGTCGTGTGTGACTCTTTGCAGTCCTCATGGACTGCAGCCTGCCAGGCTTCTCTGTCCACGGAATTCTCTAGGCAAGAATTCTGGAGTTGACTGCCATCTCCACCTCCAAGGATTTCTTGATGTTGTACTAAAAAATGTGACAATTGGAAGGTCTTCATAACTCTGCAAGTCATTTTTTTCAAATGACCAAAGAATGGTATTATAAAGTAACGTGAGGCTAAAAGAGCTATTCAAAGTGCAAGACCACTGGATTTTACTGTTGCTGTTATTCACTCACTAAGTCTTTGTGACCCCATGGACTACAACATGCCAGGCTTCTCTGTCCTTCCACTATCTCCCAGAGTTGGCTCAAACTCACGTCCATGGAGTCGATGATGCCATCCAACCATCTCATCCTCTGTTGTCCCCTTCTCCAGAACCTTGTTGTGTTTTCATATTCCACATTGCAACTAACCTGTAAAAAATACCACTCTTTTAAATGTCAAATGTAAGTGTGATATCAAAGAAGTACACCCACGATTATCTATATAAAGACTATTAAAACATTTCTTTATTTTTCAACTACATGTCTATGTGAAGCTGGATGTTCTTGATATATTTCAACCAATCTGCATGTTGCAACAGATTGAACACAGACTCAGATATGAGACTCAGCTGTCTTCTATCAAACCAGACATTCAAGAGATCTGTAAAACTGTGAAGTAATGTCAGTTTTCTCACAAAAATTTTGCTTTAGGAAATATGGTTATTTTTAATCAGAATGTTAATCATATTAATGAGTTTATGATGGACAGTTTTAATGAATCAATAAATAAATATGTTCAAATTTTGTCAGTTTTAATTCCTAAAGCAGTTCATATCAGTAGATATAACCCACAGAAACAAAAGGCCTTTGAGATCCTCAAGAAATTTTAAGAGTGGAGGGCATGGCAACCCACTCCAGTACTCTTGCCTAGAGGATCCCATGGACAGAGGAGCTGTAGGGGAACACAGAGGCGGACACAACTGAAGGGACTTAGCATGCACACACAAAGGACCCAGGTGAAAAACTTTGAGAGCTACTGACTGAAGTCAAAAAAAATGATAAGCACTTGAACAAGTAGTGTTTGTAAAGATGAGCCTTTTGTGCCTTCCAGAATTCGTCCAGGTATGCACAGTCCCAGGCAAAAAAAAAAAATAGCCCCAAAGATGTCCAAATCTTACTTTCCGGAACCTGGGAATATGTTAGCTTATGAGGTAAAATGAATCAAGATGCTACTGGCTGACTTTAACAAAGGGAGATTATCCAGGTGAAAGAGAGAGGCGGAAGGGCAGTGTCAGGGTGATGCAGGGTAAGAAAAACTCCACTGGCCAAGGCTGGTTTTGAGGATTGGAAGGGGCCACAAGCTAAGGCTGCAGCCCATAGAAACTTCAAAACCAAAGAGAACAGATCTCTCCCTGGAACCCCCAGCAAGGAACACAGCCCTGCCAACATCTGGATTTTAACCCAGCAGCACCCATGTCTAACTTCTGGCGTCCTGAACAGTCAGATAGTTAGTGTGTGTTGTTTTAAGCCACTTCCAAATGTCAAGTTTTACCTGAGCCCTATAATCCTGGAAAATGGCCAACATTAAAAAGTTGCCCTGCCATTCTGAGCTTGGAGAAATGACTCACCACAAAGACCCCTAGGGCTTAGATACAACTCATGGATACCCTCTGTTTACCTAACACAAGACACCGACCATCAAAATCTCCTCTCTTTGCCTCCTAAATGATTAGCTGAGCTGTTTTGTCCACACTGTCAAATGGAACAAAACACTTGCCACAATAGTATTGTTTAAGTTTCTCTCCCTCCTGACCCCTGAATTTTGACCCACCCACTGCCAGAACCTGCATACAGCCCCTCCTTAATGTTCCCGCCTAAACATAGGAGGACCTCAAGGAGGAACACCCCTAGATCCACTATCATATCTTGCCACCCTCCTCACTCATCCCCCTTTCCATATCTGGTTCTTTCTAGCCCCGCACACTCCTCCTTCTTTATAGTAGAAGGCTTTGTTCTTCCTGATCTCAGAGGAAGATCAGGAAGCTTGCACCTTGATGGCCAGAGACTCCCTCTATTGCAACAGTCCCTTAATCCCCCTTGAAATAACCTTTTCAAATCAAGGGCCTCCTTACAAAGTTGAGGTTTTTTATTTGACCCCACTAAGTATCTGGAGTCTTTCCCAGGTGGCTCAGTGGTAAAGAATCTGCCTGCCAGTGCAGGAGACACAGATTTGATCCCTGAGTCAGGAAGAGCCCCTAGGGTAGGAAATGGTAATCCATTCCAGTATTCTTGGCTGGGAAATCCCAGGAACAGAGAAGCTGGCTACAGTCCGTGGGGTCACAAAAGAGTCGGACATGACATAAGCAACTAAACAACAAAATGTAAATATCTAGTCAGCCGCAATCGGAAACTAATACGGTAGATTAACTGGAAATTGTTGAAACTTAAGCCCCTTTCTGTTCCTGTTCTAAATAAATATTTTTTAAGCCACAGGGACAATGAAAAAAATCTGTCTAGCCCAGCTAATAGCGTGTTACTACCCAAAGTCATCTTGGGAGAATGGACAAGGCAATATCAGGAGATAAGAACATCATTTGCCCCTCATCTGTAATTTCTATCACGATGCTAGTACGGCAGTGCTCAGAGCAAAAGTGTACCATTTGGGATTGAAGGGGCCACCAAAGTGAGGATCTCTGATGGCTCAAATCAATGATTCCTCCATCCTTACTCGCAGGTGGCAGAGCAGGAAGTCTGAAAGAACCATCTTAAAGTCCTCAGTGGCCCAGAACCCAGATCATCACTGCAGGAGACCCCTCGAGAGCCCAGACAAGAGCACGCTGGACCTGTTAGAATCCTCTTTTCTAATACAAGTCTGTATGTGGGAACTCTTACTTCATTTAAAAGTCAAAAAGTAGAACTTATGGAATGAATACAAATCACACCATTTCCCAGGGTGAAAAAGTGGAAAAAGAATCTTCTCTCAATCATAATATTGGAAACCCTGGAGGAGTACCCCCTGCCCCAAACCTTATGACATTCAGTATTCGCAAGGATGTTGTTCCAACAGAAAATGACTTTGTTCTCCTGTTTGCAATATTCTGAGCATTAGGAGGTGTGATAGCTGACATCTGGGAGTCGCAAAATGAAACCCTTTAGTTCGTAAGAAAGAAATCTTTATCTCCTTAAAGTCAACCTGGTGAACCAGATGTTTGAATGATCTTAAATGCTATTGTAATGTCTTAATTTCTCTTTTTTTTTAACTTGAAGATTTAAAAATGAAGATGCAAGGGTTTGCCGAGTGAAAACTCAGCAGCCTAGCTTGTGAAGGAGTCACAAGCACATGGACAGTTACACACACACACACGCGTGCACACATGCACACACCCACTTCCATCATGGCAGATCACCCCAGCACAGCCTGCTGGTCAGCCTTTCATATCTAAATCCACAGGTTGCAAAATCTGCCCAGAACACTCGTGGCCATCTGACAAATCATTGCTGGGTCAGACAACCACCACGCGTCCACCTCAGCCATCCCAGCTTTTCCACACGGTAGGTAGACTCTGAGACTTCTGGCTTATCATTCTATAAAATGCAGAGCAAACAATTTAATATATCTTATAAAATAAAAAGGAGTGACTTGGGAGCTCTCCCCACAGCTGCACTCCTAGCCGCATTTTATTACTATTCTGTCTCTCTCTCTTAGAGCCTGGCAACCTGGTTTGCATTTCCCCTGCAGCTTGAAATCTGCGGGAGGCCTTTCCCAGCTGAGCGACCCATGGCAGGGGCGCCGGCCCTTCTCCAAGGCGCACACAGGAGGGCCCAGGTGCTGTTTCCAACCAGCCACCTGACACAACCGGGAACTGTCCGCATGTGGGGTTGGAGGCTGTGGAGGAGAGTTAGAAAAAGCAAAAAAGAGAAGTAAAAGAAAGCAGGTTGAGCCTAAAATGAACTCAACAATGTGCATGGACAATCTCCATCTCTGGCTCACCTTTGATTTCTGAATACACAAAGCCTTCCGAACCTGAGATCCCTGAGTGGCTCTGGGGGTGGGAGACAGGTTTCTTGTTATTGGATGTAAAATTGTTGGGGGTTGGTGAGGAGGTAAAAACAATTTTAATCAGATTTTCAATAAAAGGTGAAAACCCATCTTCGGTTCAGTCACTGTCCTGTCCGACTCTGGGACCCCACAGACTGCAACACTCCAGGCTTCCCTGTCCATCACCAACTCCCAGAGTTTGCTCAAACTCATCTCCATTGGGTTGGTGATGCCATCCAACCATCTCATCCTCTGTCATTCCCTTCTCCTCCTGCCTTTACCTCTTGCTTTGAGAACCCCATGAAAACCCATCTTAGCAAGGTTTAAAATTCAACTGAGTCAGAAATATCCTCTTTAAACTCTCTGGCACAGCTATTAAAAATCATCTCTCTCGTTTCTGTGTTTTAACTTCATATATAACCAGAAGAAAGTTTCTGGTTCTTTTTTATTTTTTTTTTCCTGTGTCCAAGAAAGAAAATAAAAGTGAAAGAAAAGGAGAAACGAAGGAGGGAGAAAACAAAAATTGGAATATAAGATGAATTAGCCAGCTAGATCAAGATGAAAAGTACAGGATAGAGAAAAAAGAGGATCAAATAAGAAATCACTGCTGTCCAGGAATTCGAGAGTTGGCAGTATCACTTATTCCTATGCTCCCTTTTAACAAGTGAAAATATTAAGTAATTTATTAAAGACCAAACAACTAAACAATGGCCTGAGCAAGCCACCATGCATTTTAAAACAAGCAGCAAGATAACTGACAAGGGTGAAAGTAAAAAGAAAGTGGAGTCGCTTAGTCGTGTCCGACTCTCTGCGACCCCATGGAATGTAGCCTACCAGGCCCTTCTGTGCATGGGATTTTCCAGGCAAGAATACTGGAGTGGGTTGCCATTTCTTTCTCCAGGAGATCTTCCTGACTGAGGGATTGAACCTGGGTCTCCTGCATTGTAGGCAGACGTTTTACCGTCTGAGCCACCAGGGAAGTCCAAGGTGAAGACCAGCGTGAGAGGGTCATAAATCGTTACACAAAAACATCACCTGCTGGGTCTCCAACAGATTCCTTCTAGAACATACTTTGCTCTGGGTTCTCTTTCAAAGATGTTATGGGGGCACAAAAGTGTATAGTGACAACTGGACTGACATTGGACAAATTCAAGTGAATATTTTTTTTAACTTTTATTTGGTGATATTTGGTTTTACCATTTTTCTTTCTACCTATCACTGTGCCCAGGGAATTGAGAGAACTGGATTTAAGAAACACATTTGCATTTTCTTGAAGTTGATTCTGTTGTTTCATGCCCCTCTCTGGCACCTGTATGCATATTACTGTTTAAAAATATATTGTTCAATGGACATGTAGATACAGGGAAGGAAAGGGAGGGTGAGACAAATTGGGAGAATAGAACTGACATATATACACACACATATAGCTGATTCACTTGGCTATTCAGCAGAAAATAACACAACATTGTAAAGCAATTATACTCCAAATAAAATATATATCTAACTGAAAAGCATTAAAAATAAAATCTTAATTTAAAACTATATATTCAAGAGCACTCAGTGACCTGAGATGAACATGAGGGGTGTCAGGGCCATGGTTTGAGGCTCTTCAGGTCCTACACCCCACATACTCAATGTCTCCATGTTAGTCTTTGCCAAGGTCACTGGGAATGTCAGCCAACCAAGTGTCCAAACACCCTGCCCCCTTCTCCTCCCTGCCTTTAGTCCCTCTCTCCAAGATGCCCTTCCTCCTCTGCCCATCTGGTGAGCATCTGCTTGTGCCCTCTTTCTCCCTGACCCCACATTGGAAGAATGGCCTCCTCTTTCCCACAACCCCACTCTAAGGCTGTTGAAGGTAAGAGCTGCATCTTAACTCATCTCAGAAGGCCCAGCAGTTGGCAGAAGGTCTGGTCTGTAGAAGGAAGTCCTTGACTGTGCAATTGTTGAACTAAAATTTAATGGATCTAGAATTTATTCATCTGACAAGCATATTGTTATCTCCTACTGTGAACTCTGTCTGAGCTCTGAGGAAGAGATATAAGACTGAATAAGAAAAGATACATGCACTCCAATGTTCATTGCAACATTGTTTATGATAGCCAAGACGTGGACCTAAATGTCCATCAATAGACGACTGGACAAAGATGTGACATGCATATGCAATGGAATATTACTCAGCCATAAAAAGAACAAAATACAGCCATCTGTAGCAACATTGATGGATCTAGAGTTTATCATACTAACTAAGGTCAGTCAGAAAAGAAAGACAAACATCACATAATGTCACTAATATGTAAAATCCAATTTTTTTAAATGATACAGATGAACTTATTTCCAAAGCAGAAATAGACTCACAGATTTTGAAAACAAACTTATGGTTACCAAAGGGGAAACACAGCTGGAGGAATAAATTAGAAGTTTGAGATTAACAAACAACACTACTATGCATAAGATAGACAGCCGACAAGGACCTATTGTATAGCACAGAGAACTCTACTCAATATTCTGTAACAACCTATATGGGTAAAGAATCAGAAAAGAATGAGTACATGTATATGTATAACTGAGTCACTTTTCTGTATACCTGAAGCTCATGCAGCATCACTGACTTGATAGACGTGAGTCTGGGTGAACTCCGGGAGGTGGTGATGGACAGGGAGGCCTGATGTGCTGCGATTCATGGGGTCACAAAGAGTCGGACACGACTGAGCAACTGAACTGAACTGAACTGAACTGAACTGATATCAACCATACTCTAATAAAAATTTTTTAAAGAAGCTGAATAAGCCACTGTTTCTGTTACAAAGACCTTTTAGTCTAATGAAAATGAATGCAAATCTGGCAATACTATGGGAGAAAAAAAGTTTCTAAGTTTATTCCCTCTGATAATAGTTCTGAGACATCATCTTCACGGATGAATATTCTACCATTTACTTCTGAGGAATTCACTTCACTGTATATCACATCCATGCCTAATGAAGGTTTAATAGTTTGATATTTTTAAAGTTAAACTCAAGTTAACAAAGGCCTGGAGGTATTAGGGTTGGGTTGGGGAAATACAAGAGAAAAAGGAAGAAAATTAAACATGAGAACAAGAAAAATAAAAAAGATAATCAAATGTTACTAGTAGGAGATTTCATTCAATTTCTTTGTCTCAAACTAAAGGCTTAGGGAGACTTTCCCTTTATTCTCTAGAAAATCTGCAGCCGGCCCAGGAGGCCAGGCACGTACTCCGTTCCTACCTCAAGACTTCAGTTATAGCATTCTCCTATTTTAAAAAATGGATTTCTGTGAAATGTTTCATAATGTGGATTGGTTTCTTTCGGGTCTGCCTCTGCACTGTAGCTGCATAAAAAAAGACATTAATAACTTCTCCGTTAATGGGTTTTTCAGAGTCTCTGAAGACTCCCCTTGTACATCATCACTTCCTCCCACTTAGCCCCCGGCTAAATCTCCATTGCCCTTGTAAGACATCTTCAGGACATACTGCTTAAGTTAAAGATGGTCCTTAGGAGAAATAACTCCTCATACCGCTCACAGCACAGGTTCATGCACCGGCAGAGCTGAAGGGCCGTCGTTTCCTGAGTCATTTTGCATTTGTCCCATGAAATGTTCCGCTCCGAGAGGGCTGACCCTGTCTCGTAAATGAAGAATGCCGGTGACAGAGGCAGCCAAGGCTCTCTCCCAGACCTGAGAGGTGACTTGGAACCGGTTCTTTCACCGTTGTGCCCTTTGCCTGGCACTCATGCCAACTCCCAAGGAAGAGTTTCATAATGAGGGCTGTGGAGTTTCCAGGACATTTTTGCAGTTTTGAAACCAATAGAAAAGGTAAAGAAGAGACTCCATAAAACTGCAGTTCCCGAAGTATGTATTTGTGTGGGTGTGTATATACATCGGTTCAGTTCAGTTCAGTCACTAAGTTGTGTCCGACTCTTTGTAACCATGTGGACTGTAGCCCAACAGGTTCCTCTGTCCATGGGATTTTCCAGGCAAGAATACTGGAGTGGGTTGCCGTTTCCTCCTCCAGGAGATCTTCCAAACCAGGGATTAAACCTGTATCTCCTGTATTGACAGGCAGATTCTTTACCACTGAGCAGCCAGGGAAGCCCATATGATGTCATGGCCTGTACAGAGGAAAATTTGAGATCCATTTCAAGACTTCTCCTATCTTTATAACCTATGTAGCGGTATACTGTATACATAAAAATGCCATGTATCTACTTATATACTCATATATCATATATATAGTACATACATATACATATGTACTCATATATAAGTAGATACATGGCATTTTTATGTATACAGTATACCGCTACATAGGTTATAGAGATAGGAGAAGTCTTGAAATGGATCTCAAATTTTCCTCTGTACAGGCCATGACATCACAGGTTGTAATCCATCCAAGGGCGGGAACCATGCCGGCTCATGTCCATCATTGCATCCAGTCTTAAAATGTTAGCTTTTACTGCTCCAGTGGAAATGGAGCCTGCCTCCCCTCTAAATATCAGTTGTTAGAACTAGTAACGGCTGCCAGCCTGCTCTAGTTTGCAAATAAAACCTGAATTCAGATGTGACGAGTAAAGAATCCATGGCCGTCCTTACTAAAGCAGGAATGTTTTACCTTCCATGAGTTGTAGACAGCTTTAAGAATCAAAGAAAGAAAGGTACATCAGTATATACCCACAAAAGCTTATGCGTGATTTTTGGAAGATCTTAGGTCCTAGCTAACTAAAGCACTAATTCTGCTCTTGAAATATTTTTAGAAGCACCTTGTCTCACGTCCTCACATCCTTCACTTTTACCTCCAGGTTGGCAGTTCTTTGTTTCATTGCTGAACGCAGAACACATGTTTCAAACGGGCATCACTGAAACTAACAGGTAATTACAGGGGCTTCCCTGGTGCCTCAGACAGTAAAGAATCTACCTGCAAGGCAGCAGACCCAGATTTGATCCCTGGGTCGGGAAGAACCCCTAGAGAAAGGAATGGCAACCCACTCTGGTATTCTTGCCTGGAGAATTCCATGGACAGAGGGACCTGGCAGGCTACAGTTCATGAGGTCGCAAAGAGTCGGACACAACTGAGCAACTAACACACACACATACACACACACACACACACACACCACACACACACACAAGTATGTGTCACCATGCTGCCCTTAAACAAATGACAGTCTGATTTCCAGGCAGCACCAGTTTCAGACAGATGACAAAGCGTTTGCGGTTCTGAGACCAGTTTTAAAACAAATGGCTGTCTCACGCTACTCACCACTCCGTCTCAGGACTGTCAGAGGCTGCCTGTTCGTCATTCGCATCCGAGGAAGCTCAGCCAACTGGCACTCAGAGGAGATGACATATATCAACAGCATCAGTCTCTGCAGGCCTGCAAGTGCTGCACCGAATGTGCAGACACAAAGCATGACATGACGGATATCCTGCGGCGGCAGCTGCGAATAAACAACAGACAATGAAAAGATGCTTCCAAACCTGGGACCTGTGGTTATGCCTCAGTGCACTGCAATGGCTCGAAGCGCTGACCTTGGACTCCATCTGACTTCCTCGTGCCACTGGTACTCCAGTTACTGAACCACTCCGATCGCTCGTGTCTCTCTTACTGAAGATGGGGGTGGGGTGGGGGTGGGGACATCTCCATTTTCCAGGGTTAAGAGAGAGAAGAGAGGGAAAACTCTCTAGTGTCTCCTCTTACAGGGCACTAACCCTATCAGGCCAGGACCCCATCCTTATGGCCTCCTTTAACCTTAATTACCCCCCCAAAGGCCCTATGTCCACATACAGTCATGTTGTGGGTGAGGGGCTCCAACATATGAATTTGAGGGGGCAAAAGACTTTCCGTGTTCTGAGTAATTTGAAATAGTGAGATCAAAACTATGATGTTATCTCTGATTTACAAACGTCATAAACATTCAACTGAGAAAAATAAAACTTCCGAATTGAGAAAAAAAAAAATTCCATATAAAATCTATTTCTCCTTCTCTGAGTGTAGAAGGAGCTGCGTTAAGCATGGAAATCCTTCAACTTTGACCCACCATGTGAAGATATTTGTACAAGCAGAAGTTTGGGCAACAAAGACAAAAATACAACACAACATACACTTGGCACCCACAGCAGGGAGCCAGGCAGAAAGAGGAGGCTGACCTGCACCTCCTGCTCCTGCTGTACCAGGCATCGTCAGGACAGGGGCGTGGGAACCACAGAGAATATTGTAAGGTTCACATCACACAGAGAGAGAGGAAGAAGGCAAATTGAGGCAAGGAGGCAAATTCTCATGCACTGAATTGAGAAAAACCTGCCATGCCCTCTACTGAAGCATCATGGCCTTCTAACTAAATAACTCTGGTTTTCCCAGTAGTCACATACCAATGTAAGAGTTGGACCATAAAGAAGGCTGAGCACTGAAAAACTGATGCTTTTGAACTGTGGTGTTGGAGAAGACTCTCGAGGGTCCTTTGGACAGAAAGGACTTCAAACCAGTCAATCCTAAAGGAAATCAACCCTGAACATTCATTGGAAGGACTGATGTTAAGTTGAAGCTCCAATATTTTAACCACCTGATGCGAAGAGGTGACTCATTGGAAAAGACCCTGATGTCGGGAAAGACTGAGGGCAGGAGAAGGGGATGACAGAGGATGAGATGGTTGGATGGCATCATCGACTCAATGGACATGACTTTGAGCAAACTCTGGGAGATAGTGAAAGACAGGGAAGTCCAGGATGCTGCAGTCTGTGGGGTCTTGAAGAGTTGGATACAACTTAGCAACTGAACAGAAACAACTTTGGAAAAACTAAAATATGACCCAAAAAAATCCCTCTGCATTTCCACCTGTGCTTATTCCTTCAGTCTGAACACTATTCCTTTCTTTCCTGGTGGGAAAAATAGTCCCTCAAGACCAAGAGCCCTTAGGGGCTTCCCTGGGGGTCCAGGGGTTGAGACTTCTTCCACGCAGGAGGTGCAGGGTCGATCAGTGGTTGGAGAGTTAAGATCCCACTTGCCTCCCAATTATAAAACAAAATAAACATAAAAGAGAAGCAACATCGTAACAAGTTCTATAAAGACTTGTAAGAAATGGTCCACAAAAAAAAAAAAATCTTAAAGACCAAGGGTACTTACCACTTACTTCCTCTCAAATTTCTCTTAAGTATTAATACCTTTTATACTCTTGATCATCCTCTGTCCCAATATACTCCCCCATCACACACACACACACACACACACACACACTTTCTACTGTGTGAGCTTTTAGCAAGCTCTTTATCTCTCCATGCCTCAACTTGCTCACCTACAAAATGGGTATAGCGTTGAAATTCATCTCGCAGATTTGTGATCTCTACTGAAATCATGGTCTTCTGTGCTTCAGTTTGAAGAATTCATGTTGCTGTCTTCAAGCTCTTTGACCTTTGCATCTGCAGTGTCTCATCATCTGGTAAGCCCATCTAGTTAATTTTTTATTTCAGATATTGTATTTTTCAGCTTTGTAACGACCCTTGGTTCTTCTTATACCTTTGTCATCTTCATTACATTTATGTTAACTTTTTAAATCTTTGAGCATATTACAACAGCGCTTTTAAACTCTTTGTTAACTCATCTATTGTCATTTGGGGGCCTATTGCTAGTTGACTTATTTCTACCCTAACCATGGGTCATATTTTTATCCCCTTTGTTTGTTTGGGTTTTTTAAAGATCTTTTTGATATGGACCATTTTAAAAGTTTTTATTGAGTTTGCTACAATATTGCTTCTGTTTTAGTTTTGGTTTTTTGGCCCCGAGGCATGTGGGATTTCAGCTCCTTTACCAAGGATCGGACCCCACTTCCTACATTGAAAGGACAAGGCTTAACCTCTGGAACGCCAAGGAAGTCCCTCCCCTTCTTTTCAAGTCCAACACTTTTTTTCATTGGATGGTGGATTTTGTGACTATTATGTTGTATTTTGCTGTCTTCCTTAAGGAGTGTCGGGTTTGAGCAGGTATTTAAGGTAGATATCAGCTTGATTGACCCTTTGGATACTTGTTTCTAGGGTTTATTACAGCAAGTCTAGGGTAGGCTTTATTGGGGGACTTGATTTCTAAGGCATGAACTTTGGGAGTCTCTGCTAAGACATGGCCTCTGGGCTCTCAACTGAATGCCCTAGGTATTCCACAAGGTCTCTCCAGCTGCCTTGTCAGAAACTAGATGTCTCCTGGCGTCAGCTGGGACAGACGAGCCTGGCGTGCTGCAGTCCATGGGGTCACAAACAGTCGGACACGACCTAGCAATTGAGCAGCAGCAGAGCCAGCTCTGGGACTTACTGCTTCACAGCCCCGTGGTTATTATCCTTTTCCCAGCCTCACTCCAGCCTCTACCCTGCAAACTCCAGTTCCCTCCTCCACCGTCTTAGCTTGGTGCAAACATGCTCCTCTTTCATTTCTTCTCCCTGTACCAAGGACCAAAAGGTGCTCTCAGGGGAACCTGGGACAGCTCCAGGACTGTCGGTGTCCTTGTTCAAACCTCCATGACTGTGCTGTCTACTCTAAGATCCGAAACAGTATTTCTCTGCATTGACCAGCATTTTAGTTGATGACAGGAGGAGATAAGACCCATATCAGTTATCCTTTCATGGTTGGAAGTCCCTACAAACTTCAACACACATGTATTATTCGACTCCTCATTGAATCATAGCCATTTTAAAAACCGATCATCAGCACCCCCACCTGACAAGATTGAGGTCAAGGACTTTGTCTTTCAAGTTTGTAGAATCTGAATATTGCAAAATTCTCATCACTCATGTTTGTAGAACCTGAATCTAGCAAAAGCTAGGGTACGTAATGAACGCTGACATGAGACATTTGTTGAACTGATACGTGTGATTTCCCCCTCCTTCCTGACTCCAGCCTCCAGTTTTCCAGATGTGACTGGCAGGCCGACTTAATTTTCTTTTCTATCGCCTCGTTTCCTCATTATTGCCTTTGCTTCCTTCAGAGGAAAGCTGTGCAGTTTAAAGCCAATCTGGTAAATCTACCCTGATTTCTATTTATTTCTTTACTCGATTTTTAATTTGGGGATTTTGAACTAAACTTTATCCCAAGTCCAACCAATTTAGTTAGAGAGCAGGAGAGATGTGAACTTTCCCCTTGGGTGGTGTGTACAAATCGGATAACATGTAAAAGAACTTAAAACAGCCCCTGGCACATGGATGGTAGCGAATAAATATGCTATTGTTTCTATATTCTCAACTAATCAGCCATCGAAGAGACAGAAATAACGATAAGAATCTACCATGTTTGCGTTCCCAACTTCGAGTTAACAGAATCACTCACTGGTTAATTTGCCTTTTAACATGCAAAATTCTCCATCTGACTTTGACCTACATGCAATGTAAGTGTTTTTGTTCACTCACTCTTTAGTTTCAAGGGGTTTTTAAATTTTCTTTATTTTTGACTGCACTGGGTCTTCATTGCCACATGCAGGTTTTCTCTAGTTGCAGCCATGCAGGGGGTTACTCTCTAGTTTTGGGGTTTTGGTGGGCAAGCTTCCCCCTGTGGGGGCTTCTCTTGTTGCACAGCACAGGCCCTAGGGCACGCAGGCTTCAGAAGTTGGGGTGTACAGGCTTAGTTGCCCCAAGGCATGTGGGATCTTCCCAGACCAGGGACTGAACCCTTGTCCTCTGCACTGGCAGGCAGATTCTGAACCCCAGAACCAGGAGGCGAGTCCTAAGTTCATGTTTCATGTTGGTATTTGTCTCTTCTTCATAAGCACAAGCCCCTAGTAGGCAGTCATACTAGCTCAGAGCTAATGTTTATCTAGCACTTACTCTGTGTCAGACTCTGTCAGAAGTATTGTGAATCTATTAACTCAAACTCCTACTACTTTATCTGTATTGTAAAGATGAGAAAACTGAGACCCATAAGGGTTATACCACATGCCTAGGGTCACATACTGGGATTCCACCTCCAGAGCCTGAACTTCTGCTCACCATCAGTTCAGTTCAGTCACTCAGTCGTGTCCAACTCTTTGCAGCCCCAAGGACCGCAGCATGCCAGGCCTCCCTGTCCATCACCAACTCCTGGAGTTTACCCAAACTCATGTCCATTGAGTAGGTGATGCCATCCAACCATCTCATCCTCTGTCATCCCCTTCTCCTCCTGCCTTCAATCTTTCCCAGCATTAGGGTCTTTTCAAATGATTCGGCTCTTCGCATCAGGTGGCCAAAGTATTGGAGTTTCAGGTTCAACATCAGTCCTTCCAATGAATATTCAGGACTGATTTCCTTTAGGATGGACTGGTTGGACCTCTTTGAAGTCCAAGGGACTCTCAAGAGTCTTCTCCAACACCACAGTTCAAAAGCATCAATTCTTCAGTGCTCAGCTTTCTTTATAGTCCAACTCTCACATCCATACATGACCACTGGAAAAACCATAGCTTTAACTAGATGGACCTTTGTTGGCAAAGTAATGTCTCTGCTTTTTAATATATTGTCTAGGTTGGTCATAACTTTCCTTCCAAGGAGTAAGTGTCTTTTAATTTCATGGCTGCTCGCTGTAAGATGCTATTTTTGCAGAGATGAGCTCATGTTCCTTCACCGTGTACTAGTCTTCATACACAAATGCAGTGTGCGTTGAACTGGACACCAGGGCAGTTCATGCATCATCCCAGACATACGCAGCCCCATCTGCCCCCTGGCTCTCAGCCACTCGCTCTGCTTCCTCTCCTGGCCAGAATGGCTCCACTAAAGACACGCTTTTCTGCAGTCATTGCTTCTCATCTCCTGACACTATCAATTTTTTTCACCTCTCTAGAGGGTAAGAGTCAGGCTTCATGATGGCTGTATTCCATCCATCACTGCAAGAACTACAACAGTCCCAGGACCCAGATTCAGTATGAGACCCATGCAAGGGCTTTTGACTGGTTGTCCAGGGTGACAAAACATCCTACCAAGGAGTGTGGAAAGTTCATGCTTCACGGCAAGCACTTTGACCTAAGACAGACTGGAAGAAACCACCAGGTAAATTCCTCTCCTTCCTCCCCACTTGACTCCTCCAAGTCAGAGTGCTTCTATACCACCTCTCTAAAGACATCTCCTGCAACTGAGTAACCAACTGCATTGTCTAAGAGACTGTAACCGGCTTTGTTGGGCTGTGCTTTGAATTTTCCCCTGTCATCCTTGCCTCACTTTCCTTTCCCCCCGACCCCTGCCTTGCTTCCCTCAGATTGCATTCTCCTACAAAATAAAAGTGTGCAATTTTGACTTTAGGCTCTGTCTTCTTGAGCAAAAACAACTTGTTTTCTTCTGATAACACAGATTAATTTGTACTGACACATATATCTTCTCTCTTTGCATATTAATTAGTTACTATTGTTTGTGTAACAAATTATCCAATGCTTACTGGCTTAAAGCAACAAGCTTTTTTGTTTTTTTTAATCTCATGTATCTGTGGGGAGGCAATTCAGAAGTGGCTTAGGTGATCTCTAAGGAGGTTGCAGTCAGGAGATGAGCCAACATTGTAGAAGGGTCCCTTTTTCTCCACCCTCTCCAGCATTTATTATTTGTACATTTTTTTGATGGTGACCATTCTGTGATAATACTTCATTGTAGTTTTGATATACATTCCTCTAAAAATTAGCAGTGTCGATGCTCTACCTTTTGAAGGGAAGAATCAAGGAATTTGTGGGCAGGTATAAAAGTCATCAGGCCTGGTTTCTCTGGTGGCTGAAAATACTTATTTACAAGAAGAGTCTATAAATGAAACAGAGTGATGCTAATAATGCTATTAGAGAATTAAACTAATGACCATCAACAAATAGCTGTTTTACTGTATTGCACTATCAAAAACAATTTACACATGTCTTTAGATTTAAATCTGATGTCAAGAATGCATCCGGAAGTCATTTCAGTCCATCCTTTTTTTGTTCTTTGTTTCCTTAGGTCTATATCTGCATATTATAATCAATAACCAAAATTTGATCAATACTGACTACATCTACCATCAATATTGAGCAGATTTACTAATGAATGTTTTTAAAAATGTTCTCATTTGTCAGTAATCACAAGGTTATTAGAAGAACGAAATAACTTAGTAGGTGAAAAATCATCATAGTGTAGCGTCTGGCACAGTAGATGTTCAATAAATGGTCCCCTCTAAATCAAAATGAAAAAAGAATCTAAACTAAGCACTAATGAATCGATATATTTTGGCTTATTGCTTCCTATGTCACTGCAGCTATAATCTTGTAGGCACCAGATATAATCATATAACCTGATTTTTTCCCTCTGGTCCTAAATGGGGAAAAGTTACTTGTCTCTTTTGCTTGATATTTTATTGGTACAAAACATATAAAAAATAATAACATGTCAAGTTGAGCATTCTGCTTAACTGCCTTCTTTTTATACTTTGTCTATCCCTTTGCCTTTGACCTTGGGGAAACATGAACAGAATTTCCTCTACACCAATTCTGATGAGGTGAGTACCCTGCATATCCAGTGAGATAGTGGCTTATGTCATAAATTTCCTACTTCAAAATACATCTCTTTAATGGTCTTTAGCTGTCGAAAGAATTAACCTTTTAACTGATAATAAACTTTAATTGCTGATCACAACTAGACCTTTAGGTCTATTGTTACCTAAAAAGAATGCTTTGCATATAAGCAAGGTAAGACTTGTGTGTAGCCACTCACTAAAGATGTTTATGCCTCTTGGTAAGTTCCTCTGTCAGCCAACTATTAATTGTTTGAGCTAATAGGTAACAACATAATTGAAATTAATGATCCGATAACTCTCTTCTATTTTCCAAAAACCTTTTATTTTGTCTTTGTCACAACGTCTGCCACACTTAAATAACTTAAGTTTGGTCTCCTTCTATTTCTATTACCCGTGTGTATAGATGAAATGCCAGTAAGCAGACAAAAGTCAAATAGATCACATACAGAATAAAAGAAAAGAGGTAAGTACAGTCAAAAAAAAAAGAATATTTATCCCCCAAATTTAAAAACTCAACTGCGTTTCCTTATTATAAGAATAGAGTGGGGGAAAGACTTTACATTCTGGTAGTTATAAATGATCAGCTTCCCTGGTAGCTCAGACGGTAAAGAATCTGCCTGCAATGCAGCATACCCAGGTTAAATCCCTAGGTTGGGAAAATCCCCTGGAGAAGGGAAAGGCTACCCACTCCAGTATTCTGGCCTGGAATGGAATGTATACCCCATGTGGTCACAAAGAGTCAGACACAATGTTCGTAATTAATTGCTTGCACTGTTTCATAACCGTCATGTGTGTGTGCTAAGTCACTTGAGTCATGTCCAACTCTTGCGACCCTATAGGCTGTAGCCCACCAGTCTCCTCTGTCCATGGGATTCCCCAGGCAAGAATACTAGAGTGGGCAGCTATGTCCTCCCACAGAGGATCTTCCTGACCCAGGGATTGAACCAGCATCTCTTATGTCTTCTGCATTGGCAGGTGGGTTCTTTATCAATAGGGCTGCCTGGGAAGCCCTTCATATCCGTCATGCTCATTTAATTCATATAAAGTTCACATCTGAGCCAACCTTACCTTCCATTTCTGGGATATAGGTTCCCACTGACCATCCGTGTCCTCCTGCCCATCTCCACTAAACCAGGTGCCCCTGTGGCTTCCCAGGAAATGGCACTCACTCCTGAAGGATGACAGCTGTCACGAGAGAAGCTGTGTGGAAAGCGTCTACCCCTGCTTAGGGAACTAGAACCCACAAGCTTCAGCTAAGCCCTCAAATGCTGCACCTTAAGATCCCACACGTCACAACAAAGATGGATGACCCCAAGTGTGCAACCGAGACGGCGCAGCCAAATACATAAATAAACGGATATTTTAAAAATAAATTAAGTAAAGGTCAGTGCCAGATAAATATGTATTCAGCAAACACGTTTGCTGAGTGTCTAGCTTATGAAAGAGAACTTTATATATATTGTTATTTCTATCATCATCATCACCATCTCCCCCAGACCACACTTTGGCACAGACCTCTGCCTTGACACTTCGCCCGACCCTTTGGGGATTAGCTCAGAGTCTCAGTCTGGCTTATTAGAGAGGGACCCCAACACGTCTCTCAAAGAAGCGGGAAAACTGTCCACAATTACTTCTCTCTGAGCCACAAGGATCACTTCGTATTCCAGAAGAGCAGTCTCCCCTCTGTGGCCCAGCACACAGCTCCCCAGCTGTGTTTATTCGCAGGGTCCCCTGAGCATCCGTTTCGTTAATGAGTGTGTTGCCCTCACCACGCTGACTCAGATGGATGTGAAAGGGCCTCGTGCCGACGTGCCTGAGATCTCAAATGTCCTTCCAAACAAGAGCCCAGGACCCAAAAGCCCATTTATTGTTGAGACAGACGCATTTGTTCCCCTTGCTGAGCTGCAGGCAAAGTCCAGCAGTTCAGAACCAGGGAAAGGAAAAACATCTTTTTACATTGCTCTGTCCTGTGTATGATCTCCATCAAAGTGCCAAGACCAACCAAGTAACGAAACCAGACAAATGTATTTCCTTCACCAGTTTTAATATATTTGTGCAGATAGTTTGTGAAAAACTAACTCTTCGTGTTGTGAATTCCCAATCTCAGTAACCATCTATTTATGTTATCGATAAATCCTTGACAATATCCATGTGTGATTTTTGCCTCCTTTTCTAGGATGTGAATCTCGGAACACTGCCTTTATTACTTATTCACGTTCCTAGGCTCTTTACCTGCATAATTGCCTTTTTTTCTGTTTTCCTTTGTAAGCTAAATTCCAATGCCACCACTCCCAGACTGTGTAAGCTTGAGCAAGTCGCTCCCCCTCCTTCTACTTCAAGTTCTTTATCTATGAAGTGAGAATATAATAGCCCCAAACCCACAGGATTGATGAAAGGATAGAACATCTTGATACACTGAGAAGCACAAAGAACTGAGGTGGGCAGAGATCAGGGACATTTTCAGTTTGAATATCCATTCAGGAAGAGATCAAAACGTCAGGTGACAATATCTGAAACTTCAGTAATACAAAATGAATATTAAAGAAGTATTAGCCCTTATTATTTATTACGCAAGGGCCTTGTACACAATAGGGCCATGTTCCAGGCATCTCAGTCCTAGACAGTCTTTTTAATTTATTTATTTTAATTGAAGGATAATTACAGTAAAATCAGGCTTCCCTGATGGCTCAGGCTGAAAAGCGTCTGCCTGCAATGCGGGAGACCTGGGTTCAATCCCTGGAACATCCCCTGGAGAAGGAAATGGCAACCCACTCCAGTACTCTTGCCTGGAAAACCCCATGGACGGAGGAGGCTGGTGGGCTACAGTCTGTGGGGTTGCAAAGAGTCGGACATGACTGAGCGACTTCATTTTCTTTTCTTTTACAGTACAATATGTATGTACCTCCGCCCTACATGAACATGAATCTGCCATAGGCATACATGTGTGCCCTCCTCCTGGACCCCCCTTCCCCCTCCCTCCGCACCCCACCCCTCCAGGCTGTCACAGAGCACCAGCTTTGGGTTCCCTGAGTCATACATTAAACCCCCACTGCCTATCCATTTTATATATCCTAATGTGTATGTTTGGGCTTCCCAGCGGCTCAGCAGTAAAGAATCTGCCTCCGATTCAAGAGTCTCAGAAGCCTCAGGTTCAATCTTTGGGTCAGGAACATCCCCTGGAGGAGAGTAAGGCAACCCATTCCAGGATTCTTGCCTGGAGAATCCCATGGATAAAGGAGTCTTGTGGGTTACAGTCCTCCAGATCTCAAAGAATTGGACATGACTGAAGCAACTCAGCACGCGTGCACACGAGGTATATGTTTCAGTGCTGTTCTCTCAAATCATCCCACCCTCTGCTTCTCCTGCTATGTCCAAAAAGTCCGTTCTTTACATCTGTGTCTCCTTTGCTGCCCTGCATGAAGGATCATCAGTACCATCTTTCTAGATTCCATATATATGCATTAATATACAATATTTGACATTCCAATTTCAGTAAATCATTTTCCACCCATTATCTTCCCATCATTCATTGACTCCTGACTCTTTAGACTTTCCTCCCTTCTGGTACTGGAACCTCATGACAATTCATCTTCTGTGTTTCCACTTTTCATACTCCCAGCAGGGACGTTTTTGTGCTTGTCCTCTGGCCTCCATCTCTTCTAACTGTCTTCAGTTGTGGATACCTGTCCTCTAATGCCTCCCTCAGGACACCCTCACCAAAGGTAACCAACCAATGAGAAATAAGAACTTGGGCAATGGAGGGACTGGCTCAAGTGCATGCTGGGAGGATGGAAGGGCCTCCTGTGCAGGACCAGAAAAATCAGCAGAGATGCACTTTTGGAGTTGGTTGGAACTCAGTCTTTCCTCTGGCACTTTGTGGTTGAAAGAGTGATCCATAGCATTTTTAAATGTTGCTTTCATTACATAGAAGCAGGAAAAAAGCTAGCCATCAAGTAGAAGCAACCTTGGCACATTCCCTACTTCTGTTCTGATTCCTGGCTTCCTAGGAAGGAGGAAGTGTTTGGAAGAGAAGTGTGAACATGTTAGTCACTCAGTCCTATCTAGCTCTTTGCGACCCCAGGGACTGTAGCCCACCAGGCTCCTCTGTCCACGGAATTCTCCAGGCCAGAATACTGGAGTGGGTAGCCATTCCCTTCTCCAGGGGATCTTCCCAACCCAAGGATCGAACCCGGGTCTCCCACATTGCAGGCAGATTCTTAACTGTCTGAGCCACACAGGGGAGCCCTGGAAGAGAAGTGAGGCATACCAAATGTGAAGCAGCGATGAGCTGACTGCCTCAGACCAGCCAGTCCCCCTTGAAAGCCGGCAGGAGGCCCCCTGACTTGAGTTCTCAGCTCTCCACCCCTAGGACCACCAACTCCCTTCCGGCTTCTTCAAAGCCCTCCCAAGTTAGCCCCCACCCACCTTCCCAGCTCCATCTACTTCAACTGCCTCCATACAGGATACCCTGAAGCAAGGCTGGAATATTTGACGTTCCCTGTGATCTCTCTCAATGATACATAATAATGTTTCTACCAGAAAGCTCTTCCCTCCTTTCTCCCCCCATCTCCCTCATTTTCCATATCAAATTTTACTTCCCCGCTAACCACAACCACTATGTCCTCCCACTCTCAGCACAAGATATAATCTCTCTCCATCAAACCGCTTTTAAAACTGTGGGTATACCTCTCCTTGGGCCCTTATTTCTTCTGCCCAATGCTATAATCATTCACATATTGAATCTTTTTTTCTCTTGCCACCATCAAACCATATTCACCTTCAAAGTAAAGACTGACTGTATCATTGTATTCCCTGCCATGCCTAAAACAGCTTGGCATGTGGAAAGCCTTGAGTAAATATTTTCCAAGTCGAATCGAAGATCGTATTTTGGATAAATATCCTTTGATTTACTTTATATTTGTTTATATTTATTTAATTTTATTCTGCAAACATTGCTGACTCTATCAACTTCGTATTTATTTTTCCCTTTTGTTCCTTTAACTGGCAATGAAGAATACTCTCTGTAGAGTGTATATATATGAAACTCAAAAGAGAAAAAAGAGTGAAAAAAATTAAAGAAGGAAAGAAAATGGTGAACCAAGCCTTGTGACATTCTCAGATAACTTGCATACTACACCAGCTATGGCTCCACTAAAATAAAATAATATTTATAAGCAAGGTTATTATTCTTTGAGATCATGCTTCTCAATTATCCTTTCATTTATCTCTAAATCATCTTTCATCCCTGTGAAGTTTAGCGTTCTGTCCCTTTTTCCTTTGTAAACAATTCACTTCACAAATGCTGAATAATGAAATTAGGTTTAATAAGAGAAGGTTATGAATGTTGATAGAAGATAATTCATCTCTCTTTATCCTCCCTGTGCTTTGCTTCTCAGTTTCTATGGTTTCTTCTTTCTGGATCTGTGTCTCTTCGATGCCTTAAGGTCTGAAAGTTGAAAAGTAGAAAGGATGAGAAGAATTTCTGCTAATGAGGACAATTGGGTACTGTGACTTTGTAGTCAATATTCTCAGCACAAAGCAAAAGAATGCTAATTTCAGAGCTAGCTTAAATGTTTCATCTTGTTTTTCAACAGGAGCACCTGGAAGAATATATTGGTTTTGTTTCAATCGATTTTTTATAAGGCCCATCCTAGCCCAGCATATTATGATGGAAAAATAGAGCATATGCTGAAAAAACAGTATATTATTATGGTATTGAACAGAAATAGTGTGATTGATTAAAAAAAAAAACTGTCAATATTTTTGTTTCCAAATTATTTAAAAGACATTGACTCACTGAACCAGTAAAGAGAGAGGAAGGAAGGAAGGAAGGGGAAAGAAAAGAAAGGGAAAGAAGAGAAAAGATGCTGACATGGGAGAAATAACTCAAGCTCTCTGTTATAATAAGTACATTGAAAGAGCAAAGACTTTCAACTAAATTACACAGTGCCTGTCAAAGTTCAGGGTTGAATCTATCTAAAGGAAACAATATGGTCAGTTTTTTATAGTAAAGAGCTCCAATAAAGCCATCTGAAATGTCTAAATGTTTGTTTCTTGTGACTCACATTTTTCAGGAACACACAGTCATGTACTATCTGTTGTATAGTCAGCGACACACAAGGTATTAATGTCTTTCCAGGTTCAATGACCAAAAGGCTGCATGTTGAAAACCCTTTGTCCTCCACTTTCAATAGCACTTGTGCTGATGTAAAGAGAATAAGGTGGGTGGAGGGTATTCAGAAACTGGAATATACATTTTTGTAAAGGAAATCAGCGTGCAAAAAGAGGGTCTTTTTCGAGCACTGCCCTGCATCACAATTCTCCACTCAGACGTTCTTACTCAAAGACTCAAATTCTCTTAAAAGCAAAAATACTCCCTAGTTTTCTCTCACCATCTCCTTAACTTAATATTCCATCTATTCTGTATTTCTCTTTTTAGTATTGCCAGATTTTGTGAATGTATACACAGGATGTCCAGTTAGGCTTCAATTTCAGACAAAAACCAAATTTTTTTAGTATAAGTACATTCCGTGCAAAGTGGGAAATTTTACACTTACAAAAAAAGAGTCACTGAATCATTGTTTTGAGTATAAGCATGTTCCAAATACTTCACAGGACACACCTACACTGAGAAGTCATTTTTGTTTATCTGAAGCTCAAACTGAACTGCACCTCCTGCATTTAATCTGTCAACTTGGCTCTTACGTCAAATCTGCCATTATCCAAGTCCAGACCAAATCCCATACCTTCAGGGAAATGTCTTCATACCTATCTTATTTCGAAGGGATTCATGCATTTATTCATCACCCCCTGCCAATCAACAAATATATATTGAATACCTATTTTCCTCCAGGAACTGTGTTAGGATCTGTAGCTAAAAGGCAGAGAGTGGCTAGAAGACAGGGAATAATGACACAAGAGAACAAGTGCCATGGAAAGAGATGCACAGGGTACCACGGGAATTCCCCAGGTGAGTCTCTCAGTAGAACAGCTGACTGCCCATTCCTTTTTAAAAATCTCTTATCTAACTGTATCTTGTCCAAGGCCAAACACTATTTACATTCCTGGTTACTACCAGACAACAGCAGATCTGCTTGTTCTGAGAAACTAGAGTCATGAAAGCTTTTTAAGTAACTGTTTAACTTAAGGTTAATTATCATGTAATTAAAATATAAAAATATCCTTACACATTTGTTAAAAAAAATATTAGAGAAAACCAAACATAGTAAAGAGAGATATACTTGGGATGGAGTATTGTAACTTTATTACAAACCTAAGTAGGCTGAATGTTCTAAAGTCTTAGTGACTTCCAAAAGGTGACCTTATAAGGCTACGTAATGAATGTCAAAAATATCCATTTTTCCATTTGCCTAGAATGAGGATACTTAAAACATAAGAGATTAATTTGGATTCACTCCAAAGCTCCATTCTCTAACGAAGGGCCGGCATGTTCCCACTTTTTGATGCTTGAGGCTTCTAGCAAATGCGTCATGATTTAAATTTCAGCTACCTGGATACTGATAGGAACCAGAGAACAAACATTTTTCCCATGGAAAGAGACAGCCAAACTGACAATCCTCAGAGAGTTTCAGCTTCAGGAAATCACCTTTGTCTGTGAAAAAACAGAGGATGCTGTGATCTGGTCTCAGTGTTCATGTTCCACTTAGTTTAATGCAGTAAAACAGAGAGGAACGTTAGCTCTGTGTAATCATTGCTAATAATTAAGGGTTTCCCTGATGGCTCAGACGATAAAGAATCCACCTGCAATGCAGGAGACATGGGTTTGATCCCTAGGTCAAGAAGATCCCCTGCAGAAGGGAATGGCCACCCACTCCAATATTCTTGCCTGGGAAATCCCATGGACAGAGGAGCCTGGTGGCTAGAGTTCATGGGATCATAGAGTCGAACACGACTGAGCGACTAACACTTTCTTTCACTTTAAGGTATTAAAATAAGCAAAGTTGGTATGGCTGAGTCCCTTTGCTGTTCACACGAAACTATCACAGCATTGTTAACCAGCTATATATTAATAAAAATAATATTACATTTTATTAATATAAAAAAGTTAGAAGTAAATACATAAAATAAGCAAAAAACCAATGGGAAGAGCTGTTTGTCTCCAGATGGCATACTGATACCAAAGCTAAGACTGACATTAATTGTGAAATACAGTCTATGATCTCTCATTTCAGAGTCAGAAATGGAAAGCTATCATATCACATTTTAATACTCATACAAATAACATTTCAAAAATATCAAAAATACACAACATCTTCTTATTTTGGGTAAATTTTCCAACATACACATTGGTATGAACTTCATATATAATTGATAATACAGAGTATGACCTTTAGAAAAACATAAAATGTCAACAGAGACATCCAGAGTGAACATGTCACAAAAGCCTGTGTTTATCACAATAAAAGATAAATAGGTTTGGGGGAATAATAGAATCTCAGAGACTGAAAGAACTTTAAAGGTTATCAAGTTTACTCACTGGAGATTTAAAATACTCTCCAGTATCTTTTCCCAAATCTAGGCAGTTCTGGCTTAAGTATGAGTGACTGTGGTGTCACCCAGGAGTTTGCAGCCTGTGTATACTCAAAACCATCCCAGAGATTGACTTACTGAGACAGAGAAATAAAATGGGACTAAGATTGGGAAAGGATTTTGAACGCATCTGTTTTCTACCAATTCCACAACAAGTATTTCTGTCTCTCTTTCAACTTCCACTCTGTCTTCCAACTCTTCGAAAGAGAACTTGGGCCCTTGGAGGAGGCCTGGGTGAGTTGGGAGTCATGGTTTATAGGGAATTGCTATGCACAGGCCTGTACTGTAATTAACAGAGCTTCTCTGATAAATAAGAATGACTTTCTCATCACCCCCAGGTGAAGGGCTGGGAGCAGTAAAAGTAATCGTGGAAAAAATATCTTGAAAACAAGATGTTTTTGTGACTTTTTACTGCTCCCAGCCCTTCACCTGGGGGTGATGAGAAAGTCGTTCTTATATTTTCAAAGAAGCCCTGTTAATTACAGTACAGGTCTGTGCATAGTATATTCCCTACAATGGTTGTAAGGAGAGTGAGGGTCAGAATGAGTGTGAGGTCAGTGGAGACAGTGCGGAGTCCTGAAGGAGAATAGCAAGTGTCTCACCTTGGCCTGGAGATGGGGTGAGGCCATGTGATCAGAGACATTTCTTTTTTAAAAACTGTAGGAAAACACACATAACGTTTACCACCGTAACCACCACTAGTTCATCATCATGGTTCTCCTGTGTATTCTTGCCACCTCTTCTCAATATCTGCTGCTTCTGTGCAGTCCATACCGTTTCTGGATTTTATTGTGCCCATCTTTGCATGACATATTCCCTCAGTATCTCTGATTTTCTTGAAGAGATCTCTAGTATTTCCCAGTTCTAGTTTTTACCAGTTCTGGACTGAACTGAACATCATGGTTCAGTCATTACTCTCTTGTGAGTTGTTTTAAGGTGTCAGTGTTTGGAAAGTTGATGAACTCCAACCTCTCTGAGCCAGCACACCAAAAGATAAGACTGTCATAGGAGGATCTCCCCAAAATTCTGCGACTTAAAGCACATTCCATGAGCAGCTGAACTCTGTCACAGGCTCATCTTTGGTGTCTAAATTTCATGTCGGGGTAAAGATATCTAGCTATCTACCTAGCAATAGTGAGGAATGAATCTCAGTGGGCAGATCTACCACAGGTTGTGAAGATCAAATCTTTCAACCTGAGATAAAGGATAGAACCTGGGACAGTACCTCATAAAAGCTCAAGTTTGGAAATGCACGCAGTCATGAAAACCAGGACATCCAATAAAAATGAAGAAATAAGCTGGACAGTCCCAAGCTATGACAGGCAGGGCAAAAAGAAGCAAAAGCAAGAATCAGAACCGATGTGCCTTTGACAACCTTCAGTCCTCTCCAATCGGCGAAAGTACCCCTCTGCCATCTTCACCTCATTATCCTTGATGTCAACCTCTCCTCTGCCCCCTTTCAGACGAAATTCTCAGAAATAAATATAAAGTCAATCATTTACACCTTAACATGAAATATATTCTACTCAGTGGGCCCTGAGGATTGATTACTTGGATATTAAGCCTCACCTTCTATGATGAGGCACCATGGCAAGTTGAGTCCCTGGAAAAAACCATTTCGTGGTTGTTGTTCAGCCGCTAAGTGGTGTCCAACAATTTGCAACACCATCGACTGTAGCCCAGCAGGCTCCTCTGTCCATGGGATTTCCCAGGCAAGAATACCGGAGTGGGTTGTCATTTCCATCTCCAGGGGATCTTCCCAACCCAGGGATTGAACCCACATCTCCTGCTTGACAGGTTGATTCTTTACCACTGAGCCACCAGGAAATAATCATAAAGGTATTTAAATGGTCAGCTGACAGAGGAACCAAATACAGTTATCAATAGGTGTCCCAGGCCCAGGTAGGCTAAATAGGTCCAGAATCAGAAACCCAGGCAAGTCAGAAGCTTAGATTAGAAACAGTTCTGACCTATCTGGATGGATTTTGCAAGCCATCAGTCACTGACGCAGCTTTTATTTTGTTTCCTGGGTGTTTGTTTGTTTGTTTGTTTTCTTTTCTGTTTGCGGTTTTGATGTGTCTGACATCCTGATGGTTGCTGGTGGGGATGGAATGAGGAAGAGAGTGGACTGTTCATTCTCTAAGATAAATAGACAGGCAGGGATGACCAGGATTCTGAGTCCTAGTTTTCACCAGTTGTTAGAGTATCTATAGCCACCTCCAAAAAGGCCTGGGGTAGTCATACACACAAAGGACAAGGATGCACAAAATTATATTGTATGACTTTAATACTCTGCTTCACAACCCTTAACCTAAAGTAACTCAGTACACCACTTCTGCCCTGTTCCTATATGCACCTATTTCAATGTCTGTTCTCTCTTACTTTAAAAATCTGCATAAAGTTGGTACGTATACACAATGGACTATTACCCAGCTATAGAAAAGAAACACATTTGAGTCAGTTCCAATGAGGTGAGTGAACCCAGCGCCTATTATACAGAGTGAAACAAGTCAAAAAGAGAAAGACAAATATCATGTATTAACACATAGATATGGAATCTAGAAAGATGGAACCAATGATGGGATGTACAGGGCAGCAAAGGAGACGCAGACATAAAGAACAGATTTTTGGACTCAGTGGGAGAAGGAGAGGGTGGGGTGGCTTGAGAGAACAGCACTGAAGCATACAGATTACCATATGGAAAACTGATCGCCAGTGGGAGTTTGATGGATGGTGCAGGCACCCAAAGCCGGCGCTCTGTGATGACCTGGAGGGCTGGGGTGGCCAGAGAGGTTGGGGGAGTTCCCCAGGGAGGGGGCTCATGTATGTCTGTGGCCGATTCGTGTTGATGTATGCAAACACTATCACAATATTGTAAAACAGTTATCCTCCAGTGAAAATAAATCAATTGTTTTTTAAAAACCCACAGAAGGACAAACCCAAGGTGAAAGCATGCCAAAAGAAGGAACGAATGCAGTCCTAAGACCACCTTTGAGAAAACAATGTAAAAAGCTAGAGCCATAAACAAAAACCAGCCCAGGCCATCTATTCCACCCTTCTCTCTCGATGGCCATCACCCTGGTTCCTACTTGAGAGTACAATTCCTCTACTACTTCCTGAGTTACAGAAACCCCAAAAGTGGCCAGCTGCTAGGAATAAAGATGGAACGCTTACGGTAGAAACAAACAAAACATCATACCTCAGAAATTATTTTGCCACACATGCAACAAAAATTCAAAATGCCCTCCTCAATAATTATCAAATGTTAAGATAATCTTCAGTGAAACAGATGGAATAAATCACTGTGAAATATTTACACATTTATTGGGGCTGCAGCAACTTCCCAGACAGTCTGAAATCCCAGAGTAATATTCCTCACGATGCAGCAGAGATTCTGGGGGAGTCATTACCACATCTGAGAAGCTCTGCTATTTCTATTTGGTCCTCAGGAACAGAGAAGGGCATTCTGATGGATGACTTCCAAATCAATGAGATCTTCTGTTTGTGGAAATAAGATATGCCGCAGGAAAATCAAGCTCATATGTGAGTAAATTGTGGTGCCTCACATCGCTTTATGGGAATTGACATCCATTGATTTTTTGAAAGTACACGCTTTACCAGAACTCAAGGATGTTTTTAAACACGGTTTTCTCATAGAGTATCATCAGCTTCCATCACTCTAAAATGAGATTCAATTAACATGTCCCAAATGCCAGAGGGGCTGGCAATAGTGACGGCATTTAGTACAGTCGATCATAAAAATTAAAATGTTTGCTCTCCATAGCACCGAGTTACATATGATATGCCTCTTAACTTCTCTAATTTTCCATCTTAGGAAGCTTGAGAATTATGGTTTCTTATGGTCAGTCATAAGAAGAAGATGGAGAAGGCAATGGCACCCCACTCCAGTACTCTTGCCTGGAAAATCCCGTGGATGGAGGAGCCTGGTAGGCTGCCGTCCATGGGGTCGCTAAGAGTCCAACACAACTGAGCGACTTCACTTTCACTTTTCACTTTCATGCATTGGAGAAGGAAACGGCAACCCACTCCAGTGTTCTTGCCTGGAGAGTCCCAGGGACGGGGGGAGCCTGGTGGGCTGCCGTCTATGGGGTCGCACAGAGTCGGACACGACTGAAGCGACTTAGCAGCAGCAGCAGCAGCATGGTCGGTGATACATATCAACATATTTTAAAGACAGGTTTCCTGGTAGATCACATAGTATGAAGACAGAACAATCAACTCATAACAAAAGTGATAAGGTTCCATATCCAACCCTTCTTGTCAATTGCCTCGTTGAAATTAAGCTTCCTGGAAGAGATCATCTTTGAGGAGAAGAGAAGTGTAGTTTGAAAAGATGAAATGAAACATTCCTCAAGCTATGTAATAGCAACCTCCTGTTCTGCCAACGAGGAAGTATAAGATAAAATAAGATCTAAGCATTGTACAATCTTGCCTATAATATTTAGTGGCTTCATGAGCATGAGCAAAATAACATGATACGAGTAAAAACAGAAAGTAAATAGCAATAAACTACAGTGTGAAGTGTGAGGTCAGTATAGCTAACTGCCACATTATTGGACACGAATTTGAGCAAACTCTGGAAGAAAGTGGAGGATGAAGGAGCCTGGCAAGCTACAGTCCATGCGGTCGCAAAGAGTCAGCACGACTTAGTGACTGAAAAACATGTTATTTTCAGAATAAAGGTTAACATGTGAATTACTAATTTCAAATAACCTAATTCATTGACAGAGATAAATTCACATACAGATATTAATCAACTGTTGTCATTGTATAGTCGCTCAGTCATGTCCAACTCTTTTGTGACCCCATGGACTATAGCCGAACAAGCTCCTCTGTCCATGGGATTTCTCAGGCAAGAAGTGAGTGAGTTACCATTTCCTTCTCCAGGGAATCTTTCTGACCCAGGGATTGAACCTGTGTCTCCTGCATTGGCAGGAGTATCCTTTACCACTGAGCCATGAGGGACGCCCCAAAAAAGACAATTAGGAGAATCTATATATTTGGCAAATATTAATATATACTTCTAAGTAAACCTTGGATCAGAGAAGAAATTAAAATGAAAATTAGAAAAAGAAATTACACCCTAAAACATGCCTCCCTAAAGGCCATAGTATGGCTTTATTTCTTATTTGCATATTAAATAAATGAAATCACAGACTACAGTTTCTGGTATTGCCAGAATGTTTCATGGTGATTGATGTTTCATGATGATATCCTACAGACATCAATAATACATTTTGGCAAAAATATTAAAAAGAACTATTTGAAAGTAATGAGTAGTCGCCAAAGACAGGAAGAAACTAAAAGATATTTGATTTTTGATACAAAAATGAACCACCTGGATGAGATCTATGATGACAAAGCTTTTCTCTGAAGGCGGACGTCAGTCCCTGCAGCGCTGTGTGGGAGAATTAGAGCAGAAAGCCACGGAAGCTTGAGATACCTGAGAAAAAGAATTTGGAATTGCCAGAGGATCTAAAAACTAAGGGAAAGTCCCGAGGAAGACATAGGCAGATCTCCCCAAGTCTGCATATATTCTTCCCTAAATCCTTGGCTGACTTCTGAACAGCTGAGGCGCAGGGGAGATTTCAAGGAGCAAACCATAAAGCAGAGCTGAGAGTCTGAAAGAACAGGGCGTAGATTTCAAATTTCTGTCCGCCACTGAAGGAACAACCTCGATTTGCGCTCCAACAAATTAGAGGCGACTTGTAAACACTTTGGGCTTCCCATCAAAATCAAAGAAGGGCCACGCCTCAAAAATAAAATACATGTGTCAAGACGAAGCTGTCTAGACATTAGACTAGACTAAGTACAAAATCAACGGTCTCACTCATAAAATGAAAAGCCGATACAAGTTCAGTGTAGTAAGCCAGTAATTTAACTGTCCACCGGATCAATAAGCAACACTCCTCAGAGGAAGATTCTATAATTAAGTTCTCTGCAACAAATAATGCACAATATCCAGTACCTATGAGAGGATAAAACCTAGGCACGTGAAGAAGCAGGAAAATGTGACCCATACTCCAGAGAAAAAAATAATGTCTAGAGAAGACTTCAAAATGTGACATTCTGTATCAAGAAAATAGTGAAGTCCACCACTCTGCCTCAAAAAGAAAAAGACACAAGAAATCTGGAAACAAATAGGTTGGATATATAACCCAAAGCTAAGAATGTCAACATACAGTATCCATGTATTACCCCTTCAATGGATGAACAGATAAAGAAGTCATCTGTTCATATATATGAAATCCATGAAACACAGTTATAAAGCAAGATATAAATATTATAATGAGTGAAATGAGAAGTCATCCTGGTTCCCAGTTGATGCACAACCCAACGTCCTCACTACGGCTTGCAGGGCTCTGCTTGGTCAGCCCTTCCATCCTATAAACGTCTGCATCTTCCGTTCCTCTTCTCTTTCCTCACTCCAGCCCAGGCCCGCTGGCCTCCTCTCTGGTCCTATAACTGCCAGGCAGGGCTGAGGGATTTCATCTAGGATCTTGCCTTCAAAATGAATTGTGAGTATAACCTTCTCTCAACACCATACCTGGCACTCCTTCTCCTTACCATTTGTTTTTCTATTTATATTTATTAAATTATCATCATGTTTACTTTCATTATTTATCTTCCATCTCCCTCTGACCACACTACAAGCTCCACAAAGACAAGAATCTGCCCATTTTATCCCCCCGAGTGTATCCCAAACACCTAGAATAGTTCCTGGCTCATAGTAAGTACTCAAATATATATTAATTAATACAGTCAGAAGTTGGAAGGCAGAGAAGCAATGTGAAAATGCTAATTTTTGCTGTCTTTTATGCTAGGGAGTCAAAATTGCATAAAATTCATCATGCGTTTTTAAATACAGTCAACAACATCTTATGATTTCCATAATGTGTGTGTGCATGTGTGTGTTGTGAATTCACTTCAGTCATATCTGACTCTTTGCGACCCTATGGACTGATGCCCGCCAGGCTCCTCTGTCCATGGGGATTCTCCAGGCAAAAATACCCGAGTGGGTTGCCATGCCCTCCTTCCCGGGGACCTTCCCCACCCAGGGGTCGAACCTAGGTCTCCTGCCGCTCCTGCATTGCAGGCGGATTCTTTATCTCAGAGCCACTGGGGAAGCCCATGCTTTCCATAAGACTGTCTTAGTATTTATCTGAAATCCTTCATTTTCTATTTTTCTGATAAGCTCATATGAAATATTTTTAATTCATCTTATTTTTACAAGGACGTGCGTACATGATCTCATTTTTATAAGCTTATCTCTCTCTATGCCAACAGAAAGACATCATCCTTCCCTCAGCATATCTGCGTAGGGACATATCTGACCTGACACTCACTTAATATTAACAAAGGTTATTTCTGGAGGCTAGTATTTGAACATTTTTCCTACTTTCTTCTTTGAACCTGTTTGCATTAATTGCATTAATTTATAATAAATATTTATCAGTGGCAAAAATTATAAAGTTAAATTTAAAAGATAAATTATTGCCTAATAAAGTATCTCTACCCAAATGTCCCCAAAGCAGCTCATATTCAACATGTACTCAAAACAGAAATTGACTACCCTCATCCTATTTACCCCAAGCTTGTTTTCTTGTGCTTCACTGAGGATGAGGCCTGCTTATCAAATTGCAACTTGAAATTTAAATCTCTCTTTGACTCTTTCTGACTTAACAAGGCACCTAGTTACCAAGCATTCTTTGTTTATAACTTAGTGTCAGAACCATCTCGGCTCCTCAATCCCATTGCTGTGATCAAAAACCCTGTATAGGAAGTAGTCCAAATTCCTTCATTCATCACTCAAATATCTGATCATTTGTCCTTAACCTCAGTCACTGCCTCTCCCCAGCCTAGACACCCTTCTTGAACTCATAAAAGCCTGGAAAATTTGCCTATATCTAGGCTTTCCTGTATTTTATTAATTTTGTTTTCTCCTCTCTTTGTATTTAGTCAAGTATCCAAAAAATCTAACAAGTCTCCAAGTACAGAGGAAAACAAGGAAAGATTTCTGTCTGTCTGGGTTTTTTGTCTTTTTTCCCCTCGATATAGAAGTTTGACAGGAGCTAGAGTACATGATGGAGAAGGCAATGGCACCCCACTCCAGTACTCTTGCCTGGAAAATCCCATGGATGGAGGAGCCTGGGAGGCTGCAGTCCATGAGGTCGCTAAGAGTCAGACACGACTGAGCGGCTTCACTTTCACTTTCATGCATTGGAGAAGGAAACGGCAACCCACTCCAGTGTTCTTGCCTGGAGAATCCCAGGGATGGGGGAGCCTGGTGGGAGGCCGTCTATGGGGTCGCACAGAGTCGGACACGAATGAAGCGACTTAGCAGCAGCAGCAGCAGAGTACATGCAGACGGTAAAGAGATGGGGTAGGTATACTCCCGGAAGGGAAACCAAGGGAGAAAATCTGAGAAATAAGACACAATCAGAGTGCATGTTCCAGTGTGCTTAGTCGCTCAGTCGTGTCCAGCTCTTTTGCGACCCCATGGACTGTAGCCAGCCAGGCTCCTCTGTCCACGGGATTCTCCAGGCAAGAATACTGGAGTGGGTTGCCATTTCTTTCTCCAGGGGATCTTCCCGACCCAGGGACTGAACCCAGGTTTCCTGCCTGGCAGGCAGATTCTTTACCACTGAGTCACCCAGGAACCCCTTCTAGGGTTACATCATCTGCTTAACTGGCTGACCCTGCCACTTGGAGAGGTCTATTGCCCGGATGCCACTGTTCCTGTTTTGGAAGGTATGTGTTTTATTAGAAAGGTTGGTACCTTGAACTTTGTTTCTCAAAGTACCCTTGCACATGAAGCTCCTGACATGACTGACATATAATTGGTGTGTAACGACCAGCCGCTTAACCCCCTCTGAGGTCCAGCCAGCCACAAAGCCACATCTAGGGCATCTCTCATGGATAAGAGGTCTGGCTGTGGTGGACAGGACCAGTTTCTTGAAGACCAGGAAGGACAATGGTAATCCAGGCATTTGCAGAGAGCTATTGGAAGTCAAAGTGAAACCATGCTCAAGGACACACGAGGCTGGGGCTGGTAATAAATCTGAGATCAAGAAGGGGGGTGGGGGAGAGTTGCTGAGCAAGAACAGTAAATGCCACTCATGTAGCAACACTGATAGGCGAGGCAGAGAGGAAAGGTGAGGATGGATGATTTATACGATCAAGACGGAGGAATCTTGCATGTGGACATCGGTCATGGAAACCCCCATGATTGGGGTTTTCACAGCCTGATACAGAGCACGAAGCAAAGGTCCAGTTGAATGTTTGCAAGAAGAGAATGTTCTTAGGTACTTGGTTAGCAGGACTTCTTTCCTGACTCAACTCTGATGCAAAATATACAGCAATGAGTAAGAGAAAGCCATGCCCCAGAAGGACTGAGTAGGAGTTGGAGCTAAGGATTAAATTGTGTCCCTCCAAAAATTTATATATTCAAGTCCTAATCCCCAGTACCTCAGGATGTGGCTTTATTTGGACATACAGTTTTTACAGATGATCAATTTAAGATGAGGTCATTAGAGTGGATCCTAGTCTAATAAAAAAAATTGCAGGTCTCATTCCAAGGTTTTTTTAACTAATTTCTACTGGAGAGTAGTTAATCTACAATGTTGTGTTAGTTTCAGATGCACAGCAAAGTGAATCTATTATACGTATATTCGCTCTTTTTTAGATTCTATTCCCATATAGGTCATTACAGAGTGCTGAGTTGAGTTACCTGTGCTATACAGTGGTAGATCCTTACTAGTTACCTATTTTATATACAGTGGTATGTGTATGTCAACCCCAACCTTCCAATTTACCCCCTGCTTAACCTCTGGTAACCATAAGCTTGTTTTCTACATCTGTGACTCTATTTCTGCTTTGGAAATAGCTTCACTTGTACCATGATTTTAGACTCCACATATAAACAATATCATACAATATTTGTCTTTCTCTGTCTGACTTATCTACTTAGTATGATAAACTCTAATTCCATCCATGTGACTGCAAATAGCATTATTCCAACCTCATGCGAAGAGTTGACTCATTGGAAAAGACTCTGACGCTGGGAGGGGTGGGGGCAGGAGGAGAAGGGCAGGACGACAGAGGATGAGATGGCTGGATGGCACCACTGACTTGATGGACGTGAGTCTGAGTGAACTCCGGGAGTTGGTGATGGACAGGGAGCCCTGGCGTGCTGCGATTCATGGGGTTGAAAAGAGTCAGACACAACTGAGCGACTGAACCGAACTGAACTGAATCTTTTTCATGACTGAGTAGTACTCCATTGCATATATGTACCATACATTCTTTATCCATTCTTGTGCCAACGGACATTCAGTTTGCTTCCATGTCTTGGCTGTTATAAACAGTGCTGCAGTGAACACTGGATGCATGTATCTTTTCAAATTATGGCTTTTTTCCAGATACAGGCCCAAGAGTGGGATTGCTGGATCATATGGTAGCTCTATTTTAGTTTTTTAAGGAATAGTCTAATATAATTGTGTGCTCCTACAAAGGAGATTTGGACATAGAGATACAGTGGCACAAGTGATAACACCTTGTGAAGATAAAGGAAGATATTGAGGTGATGTTGCTATAAGCCAACGACCACCAAAGACTGCCATCCAGCCCCCAGGAGTCAGGATACGCCATGAAACAGTCTCCCTCAGGAGGAGCCAGTGCTGCCAGACAGCTTGATCTTGGACCTCTACCCTCTAGAACTCTGAGTACCAGTGTGTGGTACTTTGCTATGGCAGCAGGAACAAACTAAGGTGGGTGGAAACTGACAATAAAAAAAGTGAATAAGTAAACAAGCAGTGGATTTCCACTAGCAGTGAGGGCTTTAAAGAACAAGCAGGGGACTTCCCTGGCAGGCCAGTGGCTGAGAATCCACCTTCCAATACAGGGAAGTTAAACCCCTGTTCATGGAACTGTGAGCTAAGATCCCACATGCCACAGGGCAGCTAGACCCATGTGCTGTAGCTACCGAGCCTACACACTCTGGAGCTCACACTCCACAACTAGAGAGATGCAGCAAAGACCCAGTGCAGCCAGAAATAAATAAGTAGATAAATAAAGAGAGTTCCAACACCTAAAAAAAAAAAAAAAAGGACAAGCAGAGTATTGGGATTAAATGCAGACAGAGTATTTTTTAAACAAGGTCATCAGAAGAGGCTTCTCTAAAGAATGCCATGTGAAGAAGACTTAAATGAAGTGAGGGAATAAACAGTCCTGAAAGCAAATGGAAATGGTTCTGGGCAAAGCAACAGGGAGCCGAAAATCCAGAGGGAGACATGAGGCGCTCATGTCTTCAGAAACATCAAGAAGACAAGAGTGGCTGAAGCAAGACCATGGCAGAGGTTCAGATTAAAAAGATGGGGCCAGGCTATGCAGAACCCTTTAGAACACAATAGTTTGGGTTTTATTCTGTGTGTAACGGGAACTTATATGGAGAAGTTGAGCAGAGATTGGCATAATCCGATGAGTTTAGTTTTAGCTGTTTGGGCATAAAGATTGCTATGTGGAGAGCAGAGGATGGCGGGGAAAAGATGGATAGCTGGAGGTAGGCTGTAGCTCAGGTGATACTACGCTGCCGGCCGGAGAGGGGCAGTAGCAAGGCGAGAAGATGCCGCAGGACGTATGGCCATCCTAGGAGAAGGGACCAAGCCTCGTGAAGGGTCTTGAGAAGCCGTCAGGACGAGGGAAGAGTTGGTATTAACACGTGGGTGATCTGGCTGAGATGCTGGCTCTAGGACTAAAACTTCAGATGTAAGGTGGGAGGAGCTGAGTTTCTGAGACACTTCCTGCTTAAGTGAGCCAGGTCAGGGTCAATAGCAGAGGTGTTATTGAGCTAAAGCACAGTGCACCTTGAGTCCGATGGGAGTAGATTTTCTGGCGCACGGTTATCAAAGTCGCAAGTATTTCCTTGGCCACCAAGCCTGGAGATCTTGCCAAGGGAAGTAGTCTGTGTGTGTACATGCTTGGCGGGGGTGGGGGGGAGGGCGGGGGCGGAGGTCTACACGCTGAATAAGCATAAAGGTGTACACAGCCTGGCTTCTCACTGCCAGTGGGAAATTGGAGATACAGTGTGAAATGAGTCCCTTGGTGTCTGTCTGATCCAACAAACCTGATGCCCACATCTACCTGAGGCTCTGAGGGAGACATTTTTTTTAAAAGGAGCTGGTATACCAGGGCTTGCACACCTGTGTATGTGAAATGGTTTACTTCCTCCAAGCCTCAGTCACCCCATCTGCAAATTGGAGGTGATAATACCTTCCTCACAAGGAGATGGACTGTTACTCTATGTTAACAATGTCACAGTCCTACTCTTCTGAACTTGACAGATGATACAAATAATTTAAGAACCTGGTGACCCTCTCTAAGAAGCAAACTGTAATCTATTGAGGGTGTAAAAATTCATAGAGAATAAATGATTGAGGAGCTGAGATTATGAGACCACTCTTTGAGATTATGCATCTGTATCTCAGCCAGCTCTTGATGATATGAGTACACGCTTGAAGATCCAGAGAGAATCTGGCTCACATTAGAACACAAATTCAATTTTTTTTAAAGATAGTGCCCATTTTCAAATTTAGTACCACTTTGAAATCAGTGAGTTGCAACTGATTTGTAATTAGCTGTGTTTGTATACAAATGGTCTTGAACCACAAAACTAAAGAGCATACCCAAGAAATAGTGATGGTCATCGTCCTAATAAGGGACAACACGACCCAGAAAATAAATTCATGGTTACCAAAGGGGAAAAGGGGTGGGAAGAGATAAATTAGGAGTTTGGGATTAGCAGATAGACACCACCATGTATAAACGAGATAACCAACAAGGCCTTACTCTATAGCACAGAGAACTATACTCAATATCTTGTAAAAACTTATAAGGGAAAAGAACATGAAAAAAGAATGTATGATTCACAGTAAGTGTATATTGTATATCTGAAGCTAACACAACTTTGTAAATCAACTCTACTTCAATAAAATTAAATTTAAAAAATATTATGAGTCACTGAGGAAGCAAAAAGGACCCAAGCATTGCCTCTGTAGAAAAGGGTTTGCTTGGAGGTTTATCTAGAGTTGATTAACCCAAGAGTACTTTATTAAAGACTTACAGAGAGCAATGTTTTTAGACATATAGAGAATGTTTAACTGATTGCCACAAAATGACTAAGCCGTAGTTAGTTAGCAACCATAGGATGGTAAACCAAACCAACCCTTGTTAAAAGGTGAAGATGAAATATCCATCTCCCTACCTCCCTACATCCTGATGCTCCTCAAATCCCCTATTTCTACCCCCTACTTTATTCTCCCATGAAATCATCTCAGGTCTGGTCTTATCTTTTATCATTTGCCTTCTCTGGGCCAGGACCTATATCAACCCCCCCACCCTCCAGTCTGTTCCTGCAACCACATAAGTGTTATTATTTTTTAATCAACTTCTATTGGAGTACAGTTGCTTTACAATGTCACGTTAGTTTCTGCTGTACAGCAAGATGAATCAGCTATACGTGTACATATACCCCCTCTTCTTGGATTTCCTTCCCATTTAGGTCACCACGGGGCACTGAGTGTGGTTCCCAGTGCTGTACACTAGGTTCTCACTAGTTACTATTTTATCCATAGAATCAGGAGTGTATATGTGTCCATCCCAGTCCCCCAGTTCATTCCATCCCTCCCCTGCTTTCCCGCTCGGTATTCACATATTTGTTCTCTACATCTGTCTGTGTCTGTATTTCTGCTTCGTGAAAAAGATCATCTAGAAGTGTTGCTACTTCTAACTTTCTGTTAAAGAACAGCAAGCTTCTCACGCCTTCAGTCTCCTTTCTCCCACATCCAAGGGTAACACCGTCTCGATCTCTAACCCCATAGATCAGTGTCGCTTGTTTCTGTATGTGCTGTTTCCTGTCTGGCCTTTTTTACTCAGCATTCACCTTGTTGTAATAGATCATTCATCCTAATTAATGCACGAAATTACATTGTGTGGCTAGACCACGATTAACGTACCCATTCCACCCCCCGTGGACCTTCGGATAGTGTCCAGGTTGGATCTATTATGAATGGTGCTTCCAAGGACTTTCTAGTTCAAATCTTTCAAGGAACTCAGTTGATGGATTTGTTAGGTCTTTACCCCGGACTTGAATGACTGGGTCACAGGCCACGTGTATGTTTAGCTTGAATCATTCTTGTAAGTGGTTACACCATCCTTCAGACTTTTAATATGGCTTCACATTCAAAAGCCTTAACAGTTGGCCCAGTGTCTTCAACAGAAGAAGACCTAGAATTCAGACCTTCTGAGTCCAAGTCCAGTGCTTTTCACATTCACCAAGTTCTAAACCCTTCATCCTAAATACCTTCCTCTTCCCAATACTTTGCTCTCATTTTTCCTTCACAGCCTCTCAGATGCATGCACAGCTAGTTGTTCCTGGGGCTCTTCTCCCCAGGGTATTTTTGTCTCAAAGAGGGTCCTTGGAGACTCCAAAGAATAATTCTAATTGTGGGATTTTCAGGTTCCATAAAAGCTCAATCCATAAGAAAGTACGGGAGAAAGGAGAGAGGGAAGTTGTTTCAGAGAGGACTGTGCAGAGAGGACTGTGCAGACTCTCTCAGGTCCCCAGGACTGTTGCTCTGAACAGAGCCATTCCTGATGGAGCACAACCGGAAACAGAGAGCTCACTTCTCATCATGTGAACTTCAGAGCAAACACCTTGCACGTGTGTGTGTGCGCTAAGTCACTTCAGTTGTGTCTCAGTGACGGTATGGACTGTAGTCTGCCAGGCTCCTCTGTCCATGGGATTCTCCAGGCAAGAATACTGAAATGGGTTGCCATGCCCTCCTCCAGGGGATCTTCCCAACCCAGGGACTGAACCCACGTCTCTTACGTCTCCTGCGTTGGCCAGCAGGTTCTTTACCACTAGCCCCCCCTGGGAAGCCCGCAAACCCTTTGGAAAGCTATTAAACCCTCATTTCTCCAAAACCATGTATCTACACCAGAACCAGAGGGAAGAAAGGCTGAGCCATTCAGCCCACGACCCTCCGTGTCTCCACTCAGGAGGCCAGGAACAGAAACCGGCTGCTGGCTTCTTGAAGGAGGCCTCGTATCTGAGCCCCGGGCATGAAGAAGCTGAGCAGAAAAGACTGAGAAAGATGACAATGGAAATCGAGCCCCAGTCTCCCAATGGCTCACTCAGGTGTGCATCTGTTCCCTGATTCTGTGTCGTGATTAAAGCAAATGATTTTTTTTTTCTTCATGTTTAGATCTTTCCTCTTCGTCCTGGTCTGCTGCCTGAATTTGAATGCAGCTGAGTTAAGGGTATTAATTAATTGTGAATCACTTCCATACTTGAATAGAAGGCCTCCAGAGCCTAATGTGCAAATTTATGTAAAAACAATGTGAAAATTAGAAATGCATTGGCACATTTTTTTTTAAACCAGAACAGTAGCGCTCCAGTCTAGTCAAACAGACTGCTCATTTGCAAGTTGTCTATATGCAAAGCATTCAGCCCCTGGGAGCCTCAAACCTCCTTAGCAAGTCGTCTGAAATTTGAGAAGAGCTTTGCTCCCCAGCCTGATTTTCTCTCCCTTCACGGGTCTCTGCTGTGGACCAAGAGCTGGGAGGCTTGTACCTGGCAACTCCAGGCACGGCCAGAACACGTAGCTCATCCTGGGAAAAGTCCTAGCGCTTCCACACGAGCCACAGGACCCTGATTCCCCTTTCCAGACCAGACTTGGAGTAGGAGATGCTGTGTGCCCGCGAGTCCTGGGCTAGCTCTCAGACTCTCCGGGGCGATGCTGGAGGTCAGAGCAGGGCAGCTGCTTGGAAAGCCGATCATCGACCTTAGGTAGGAGTGTGTCAAGTTCACGATTTTACAGCTCTGCACCGGGCAGTCCCTCCCCTCCCCTGGCCTGGCTTAAGGGAGTGGGAGGGTGGGGAAGAGCCCTCAGGGCAGTGCCAAGGTGTAGCAGCAGGGGGCACATTCCTGTCATCAGTGCTTGGCTGGCTGGCAGTGAGCCAGAAAGGGTCAGAGGTCAGAAGATGCTCAGAGCCACTCAGCAAGGCAGGGCATGTCATTCCACTCCCAGGAGCTGGAAGGGGGAGCCAGGATGGGAATGAGCTAGCTCTAATATTTCAGCTAGTCTAGTCAAGGCTACGGTTTTTCCAGTAGTCATGTATGGATATGAGAGTTGGACTATAAAGAAAGCTGAGCGCAGAAGAATTGATGCTTTTGAACTGTGGTGTTGGAGAAGACTCTTGAGAATCCCTTGGACTGCAAGGAGATCCAAATAGTCCATCCTAAAGGAGATCAGACAGTGTTCATTGGAAGGACTGATGTTGAAACTGAAACTCCAATATTTTGGCCACCTGATATGAAGAACTGACTCATTTGAAAAGACCCTGATGTTGGAAAAGATTGAAGGCAGGAGGAGAAGGGGACAACAGAGGATGAGATGGTTGGATGGCATCACCGACTCAATGGACATGGGTTTGGGTGGACTCCGGGCGTTGGTGATGGACAGGGAGGCCTGGCATGCTGCGGTTCATGGTGCCGCAAAGAGTAGGACACAACTGAGCGACTGAACTGAACTGAACTGAATCTTTTAGCTTCGGGAGGGGGAAGGGTGATGGCAGAGAAGGAGGGTCTCCCAGGAATTGGCAGGCAGAGCCCATAAGCCCACCCACGTAGGGAAGGCAGGAATGGACACACCCACAAGGGGTAGGCAGTCATGGACCCAGACACCCGGGGAAGGCAACCCTGGAGCAGGCTCCTGGGACAGCAGGGACCCTGAGTCCCTGTCACCCTTTGAGGACATGGCTCAGGGTTTTCCCAGCAGCTCAACCCCAAACAGAGGGGTCACGGTCAGGGACCCCAGCAGGTCATGGTCAGGGACTTCTGACTCAGTTGACTCCGTTGCTGGCTTAGTGGCTGGCACCCCCATCTCCCACCCCCCCACCCCTACTGCCCACAGCTCCTGTTCACTCAAATTATGACAAAGTTTGATTTCCCACATCGAGTTGCTCTGTAAACACTGATTGCAGTAAGTTCTTCAGTACGAAAGTAACCGGTAAATGTGATTTTCACCAGCTTGGGTGCAGTTGGCAACACCCTAACGCGGGTATTGAGACCAGTGTGATGCCTGGATCAGCAACCTCACCCTGAACTGGGAACTCGTCGGAAATGCAGACGCCTGGGGCCCACCCCAGCCTTCCAGACTCAGAATCTGCATTTTAACAAGACCCTCTGTGATTCCTGAGTCCACGGAGTTCAGAGAAACCCTTTTTAAAGGTATTTCTCTTAGTCTCCACCAGGCTAAACTGAGTTTCAGCTTTCCAGTTAATATCTGCTGGACTCAGACAGTAAAGAAGCTGCCTGCAACTCAGGAGACCTGGGTTCAGTCCCTGGGTTGGGAAAATCCCCTGGTGAAGGGAATAGCAACCCAACCTCAGATCCCTATCCCCCTCCAAAATTTTTAATTCCAGTTCCTGACACCCATCACTTTGACCTACTCCTCTGAGGTTCATCCCTCCAGGTAATTGTATTATCTCTCTGGCCATGAAGCCCTTTGTCACCATGGTGACGCATACATAATTATAACTGATGGGGCTTTCCTGGCCAGCCTTCCCACCAGACACGGAAAACATCCTACCCTTCTGCGTGTTACTCTCCCATAGGTGTGCAACAAGACCCTACAAGTTTCTCAAACTTAAATATTCCTTCCACGATCACTATAGACCAACACACACAGACAGATCAATGTGGAAGGAAAACTATTTTGGGGAGGAACTTGGTGGTCTGGGTTCTAGCACAAAGCCTGATACTGATCAGTAATTTGATTTGTCACAAGGCACTCGGCTTCTCAGGACCCAGTTCCCCCACATTGCACAGAGATGAGACAGGCCCCTTCTGTAATAGTTCAAGCTGATTTTAAGTGTCACTTAACTGAGATTATTTAACAAAGCTTCCCAGCATTAAACATTAACACGGCTCTTTTTATAATGCACAGTTCGTTATCATGCTAATAAATGATTAATTAGAATTCTCTGTCTGGGCCAATAATTTGGCAGGGCTTTTATGATTCATAATTTGTGCTGTGTTGTAAGGTTACCTCTCGAAACTGACATTCTAGCATTTATTGTTTTTTATTGCCTCTCTGAGGTGGCTTTGGAAGGAGACACCAGGTGACACGTGTTTGAAAAGGGTTTAAAAGTTGGATGCAGTTGGAGTGGACGGTGTTTATCTAGTAGGAGCAGTGAACTGGAACTGCTGTGGACTTCAGTGAGCGTTTGAGCAGAACAGCCAGCAATGGATAACTCAATGGTCTGTTTGGCCAATGCAACAGTTTGCAATGGCACGTCCTGTCTGGTACCAGACAGCAACTTCAACGCCGTTCTAAGTACAGTCCTGAGCACCGTCCTGACCATCCTGTTGGCTCTGGTGATGTTCTCCATGGGATGCAATGTGGAACTCAAGAAATTCCTTGGGCACATAAAGCGGCCGTGGGGCATCTGTGTTGGCTTCCTCTGTCAGTTCGGGATCATGCCCCTCACAGGATTCATCCTCTCCGTGGCCTTTGACATCATGCCCATTCAAGCTGTAGTGGTCCTCATCATGGGGTGCTGTCCAGGAGGGACTGCCTCCAACATCCTGGCCTATTGGGTGGATGGCGACATGGACCTGAGGTAAGATATGTAAGCCTCCCAGCACCGCATTAATGGCATTGAATTAACCTTCTCAGTAGCCTGTGGCATCGTGAATGCCCATCTGCTCTGCCATGGATATGGGGTCCAGCCGAGACGAGAGAGAGCTGCCTTTAACTCGCCTTCCTGCACGGCCGCGGTGCTGTGGGAATTCAAGGGTTCTTTTCCGTGTTTGTGTTTTTGAATCTAACTCAGTTAACAAGGAGTTGGATAATTGCTGTTTCTCTTTGGGAAAAGAGTCCAAGTTTTTCCAAAAAAGAAATTCTTTCCAACCCAGAAGCTACACCTGAGAAAGTTTTCCTTGGTATCAGGAAAAAAAAAAAAAAAAACTTTCTTTGTGGTGATGAGGAGTCCTGAATGGAATCATGAAATCAAAGTGTCCAGTAAACATTAGACCCTAGGATGAGACCATGACCAAACACAGCCAGTTTTGGGGGATAAGATTTCTCTTGGTATAAAATCTAAAATAAAATTTCAAAAATGTACATTTGCTTCACTTCTACTGGCATTAAATTAAAAAAAAAAAAAAGACTACAGCAGTTTTTAAAAAAATTAGGCTTACCTTCCTATAAAATAAACAGAGGATGGTTTCTCTGCTTCCCACAGAGAAATCTTAATTGCAGTGTTTGTCCATTTCATCCTATGCTAATCTGAACTAGCACTGGGGGGGAAAAAACTAATCGGAATAAGGTGAAGCTTTAATGGGAGGGGACCAAGAATTTTAATGCTACAAGTTGAGTAGACAAATACGTTTTTCCTTCCCTCACCATTCCTCATTTCCGGTGAAAGGTGTGCATTTCTGCAAACCAGCTGGGTATCAGGATAATGTGTGCTTATTAAATCCTGAACAGTAGGCAACAGGCTCTGTTCACCCCCTCAGCAACAACACTCAGAGAGACACTCACGGTGGAGAAATATAACCACCGCAAACTGTCAAACCGGATTCCGGATTGATGCGGCACCCGGTGGGCACGCGGGAGCCTGACACCTCAAGCTCTGCTGATGCCCATTTCTCCAGAAGCTTTAGAAAAATCACATCAACGGTATATCTTCACGTTACATCTCTCTCACATAAGGAAGTACCTTCTCTTCCCTGTAACAGATTTTTTTTTTCCTTAATGAAAGTCCTGTGAGGAGCAAAGGATGGCAAGTACTGTTCAGGTTTAGTTAATCTGTGAACCGCCATATAGCAATAAGGCCTCCTTACATTCCATCTCAGTCTGACCCGGATGGAGGCACAGGGGTGGGAATCTACAAGCGAGTTGAGGGGGGTGAAGTGAATTGAAGACAGGACTTTGCCACCAAACAGCTTTTATGTAATATTACGTAATGCAATTTTTCAACAAAATGAAAGAGCCTGTATCTCCATGTAAGGCTACACGTGTGATCATCTGTAAGACAGAAAAGTGCTGAGTTGATCAGCTTTGGGGGTAGATTCCCTTCTGGGGGCTGAAACAGTAAAACCTTATCTAAAGGTCCTCACTCACACTTCCCTGTGGCTTAAAGGAAATTCTATTTCTCTGGAAACAGGAGATGATTATGTAATCTTGCTTCCCTTGCATAACAATTCCTGTAAGAAATAAAAATATTAAGAAATAAGAGAGCCAGAAGTAGAGTTTGAAATTGCAGTGGAAACCCCCCAGCTGAATCAGGGTAGATGAATCCTTCAGCAAGTCAGAAGAAGTCCTCTTATAGGACTGTGGTGTTGAAAATTGTTAATTTTTGTCCTGGAAAGTGCGCACTCCACTGATCCCCTTGTCTTGTGAACAATACCAATACCCGCCCAGTGCAGTCATCATACCTCTCTAGCAATTTCACCTCTCTGGAACTCAAACAAGACCCAGTGAAAGACGCGGCACACCCAAAGTAAATCCTGCTTGATCTCATAGACATTCTTCACACAGGACCTACTTACGTGCCCAATTCTCAAGCTTTGCTGTACTTTTACCCAGAACAGAGGATGAGACACAGGAAGTTGGGGGTGGGGGAGGCAATCTATTAGAGGGACCGGATTGTGTCTCACGGCAGCAAGATTCCCCCAAATCCTGACCTCAATTTAAAGATTAAAATGCCTCCAAAGCGAAGAAGACAACTCACAAAACACAGCAGCTCTTCTTTTTTGTGACCCCATGGACTGTAGTCCCCAGGCTCCTCTGTCCATGGGATTCTCCAAGGAAGAATACTGGAGTGGGTATCCCCTTCTCCAGAGGATCCCAATGCAGGGATCAAACCCAGGTCTCCTGCATTGCAGGCAGGCAGATAGGATTCTTTACTGTCTGAGCCACCAGGGAAGCCCTCAGTTCTTTTAGGGACAGACAGCTCTATGAACCCGTCACCCAGAAGACACCACTGCATTTTAGTGGAACAAGTAATAGTGTATCAGGAATAATAATCCGTGAAAGGGGGTTAAATTATACCATGATGAAGGCGATGAATTGCATTATGCCTTGCATCTGTTAGAGGGAAAACTGTTGAAATATTTTTCTTTAGAAAATATATTTTAGAAAAATATACTTCTAAATATATTTTCTAACTTCAGAAAAGTAGATTTTCTTTAGAGCAAATTAAGAAAGTGACGTCTCAGCTATCGGGAAACGGTTTGCCAACATTTTTTTTTCTTTCCTTGTGAGCAGGGGATAACTAAAGTCTCCTGATCACGTGTGTGGATACAATTCTATCTAACCTTTATATTTCCAGTTCTGTCCTCTGGGGACTTTAGCTTCTCCATTTCCACGTAAATTCTAGCAATGGCAGCTGAGATGTGACTGATTATGCCAACAGGTACCTGCACTAGTTCAGCAGATACCACAGAACAGGAGCAAATCAGTATCATTTGGCTTTCACTTTCCTGGGTGTGGTTTCAGGGGAAATTAAATTCTCTCTCTCTCACCCCATCGTCTTTTCCAAAACCTGGGAAAGTGAAAGTGAAATCACTCAGTCATGTCCGACTCTTTGCAACACCATGGACTGTAGCCTACCACGCTTCTCCATCCATGGGATTTTCCAGGCAAGAATACTGGAGTGGGTTGCCATTTCCTTCTCCAGAGGATCTTCCCCGCCCCAGGGATCGAACCCAGGTCTTCTGCATTATAGGCAAAAGCTTTACTGTCTGAGCCACCAGGGAAGTCATCAATTTGCAGTCTCTGGTGACTACACACACACACACACACACACACACACATTACAAAATAGAGACCTTGCTAATGAAATCCTTGCTTACTGATGTACAGCAAGTAGGAGTTCAGCTCCTTCACTCCAGTCTAGAAGGTTGTCCTGGGAATCTGATCAGGAAACAGGTGTTTTCACCTGTTCTAGCCCTGTCATGGGTGCATTAGGCACAAAATGTCTCGGGGAGAAACAGAGGTGTTTTCAGATGAATTTGCCAAAGGCCCAGGCTCACGGTTCTGGGAGCGAACACAGAGAGCCCCACCCCCTTGTGTCTGCTCTACATGCAAAGTCTCCCTGTTTTTGAATCTCCCCTTTCTTTAACAATGGCTTGGGCACACTGCACGGGCTTCCTTGGTGGCTCAGTCCTTAAAGAATCCACCCGCAATGCAGGAAACTGCCTGCAATGCAGGAGATGGAGGTTCAATCCCTGGGTCGGGAAGATCCCCTGGAGAAGGAAATGGCAACCCACTCCAGTATTCCTGCCTGGAGAATCCCATGGACAGAGGAGCCTGGCGAACTATAGTCCATGGGGTCCCAAGAGCCAGACAAGACTTAGCAAGTAAACCGCCGCCACACCACCCAAGGATTTTTCCTTTCCGTTTTCTTTTTTCTCACTTCTTTGGGGAATTGCTGCCTGTGCACCCTTTCTCCCGTCCCCCTTAATTCCTTTATTGCTATGCACAGTCTACACTCCCTTCTATTATTTTCTAGGAAAGTAGGAAATTTTCTAGAAAAGTAGGGAAAGTTTCTAGATTTTCTTACCACCTCCTTTATTCTTCATCCAGGTGCCATTACATTTTTCATCTTCCAGCTTTGTGTTCACTGTTATTTGAGTTGCTCTAGGTTGACCCTCGGGCTTATCGCAAATTCAAAGCAGTTCCTCCCATTTCAACCACATATATGTCCAGCTCTCATTTAAGAATTAATTCAACACTATATGAATTTCCCTTTATTTTTCCCCTCAAAGGAACCAAGCCTTGCCTCTCTGCAGCATTTCTTTTTATTTACTGGCAAACACTTAGTAGGCGCTGTTAGGAGCCACTCACAGGAAAAGCTCAGTTCACTTCAGCTCAGTCACTCAGTCATGTCTGACTCATTGTGACCCCATGGACTGCAGCATACCAGGCCTCCCTGTCCATCATCAACACCCGAGTTTACTCAAATTCATGTCCATTGAGTCGGTGATGCCATCCAACCAGTGTATTTTATCCTCAAACTAATCCTCTGAGGTTAGTATTAATACTATTACTTTCTGCATTTGATAAATGATGAAATTAAGGCTCCAAACCTTGACAGAGGTAATAGTCAGTGTATGTGAGAGTCCAAATCAGAATCCAGATCTATTCATTTATCCCTGTCCAGACTCTGAGCCTCTGTTCCATGCTGATTCTATGTCATCTCTTCTGCTGTCCAGCCTCACCTATATTCACTTCTTTTGCTGTTTCAAACTTGGTGTTTCATTTCTAATATGATTACAGTCTTTTGCATTTTTCATCACTGACTTCACCAAATTCCTCAACATTCACTGAATTCTCATTTATTGCTTTCTTTTAATTCCAAAAGGAAAACAAGAAGGAAAAAAATTCTCCCTGGTAGTGAATAGGGCTAAGACAAGAATTTAAACCAAGAAGTTTCTTTTTTTCTTATCTTATGTTCTCTCTTATTCCGATGTAAATGCAAATGCACGGTTAGTGTTTCCGCTGTTGACCCCTTTGCTGTTTGTTGCTGTTGCTGTTGTTCAGTCACTCAGTTGAGTCTGACTCTTTGCGACCCCATGGACTGCAAAACGCCAGGCCTCCCTGTCCTTCACCATCTCCCGGATCTTACTCAAACTCACGTCCATTGAGTTGGTAATACCATCCAACCATCGCGTCCTCTGTCGTCCGCTTCTCCTCCTGCCTTCTCCTCCTTGCTCTTTGCAGAACTTCTGATTTTTTATATAAAATGACCTTTTCCTTTTGTTAATGTACCCTCCTACATTGCTCCTTAAAATCATTTATCTGAGTTGGTTTTCATCTCGAGTAGTTCAACCCTTCTATTCTCGTGCCCTCTGCAGTGTGTTAATGCTCCCGGTGGCCACTAAACCTAAACCGCCCCCTCCTCCAGCTCCTGTCTTGGCCCTCCTCCTGGCCTCTGTGACACTGCTTTTGCCAAACTCAAGACCATGATACAACTTCACAGATTGTCTTAGCAATGAGTCAGAATTGAAGCTTTTACAAAGAAATTTGAAAGAAAAATAAGGAGAGAAACAGACTTCCTCTCAAAAGGTGTTCTCATGGTTAAAAACAAAAAGTACTCACCTATCTCTTCGCTGTGATCTAGGTAATGAACACTGCCCCCTTCTCCACCCGCTCTTGTCATCTCCACTCTGGAAAGCATATTGGATGAACTGGAATAAAAGTAATTTGATTATGGGGATAACTTTAAATCCATCCCAATTTATTTTTTAAAATAAAAGATAAAAAAGAGAATGACAAAGGAGGAGAGAGGGGGAAAAGTTGTCCACAAACTCCAGGACTTTACTTATAAGTAGGATCAAACACTGTTTATGACAAATTAACTTATTATTCTGGCATAGAACTCTGCTTTTAGCATCCTCTTGTGTATCTAAGTTAAGGCAACCTGTCACCATAATAGACTGAATCTCTTGGAAATACTTCATGTACATCCTCAGCATTGGTTACTGTTACACTATTTTAGCTCTACTAAGACAAATTTTTTTTTTCTAAATCCTTTAAACATATTTTAAATGAGTTCATTCTGTTTGTTTAAAAAAAAAAAAAAAAAGATTATCAGGCAAGTTAAGCCCCCTGATAAACATTTCCCTATTCTTTATTTTGCAAAAACTGGGGTTTTTGGGGGGGCAGTGGCGAGGAGCTGGTGGTGTAAATTATTTAATATTTTCCTTGAAGTCCACGTATAATCCTTTTAAGAAGTTACTACTCGGATAGTCTCAGTGCTACAACTATTAGAGGGCCTTTCAGAAAAAATTCTCTGTGCCAAAACACAACACACACATGCACACACACACATGCACACACACATGCACACATACCCAATTGCCAGGCAGGGTTAGGGCTAACTGGCTCTTTGAATCATTCTAAGCGCTGGACACACTGGGTCCCTCGGCCTGTGAGGTGGTAACAATTATGATCTTCATTTCACAGAGAAGGAAACTGGCCAAGAGAAGTCAAGTAAGCTAAGAGCCACGTAGGTGGACAGCCCTGCTTCCAAGCCAGGCAGGGTCTGGCCCAGCCGTCTAAGGGCCACATTTCCTGGGAATAGACTATGCACCACCACCACCACCCACCGAGTACCTTGCAGAGGCTGGAAGACCCCTAACCCGAAAGCCCTCCTCCATCCACGCAGTGGTGCTGAAGAAGCATCATTCCACACCCTCCACCTCCAGAGCCGATGTCCTCCTACTCAGCCAGGTCCACTCATTCACGTGCGGATGCTCTTGGCAGGAGACTCCCAGACCTTGGTTCTCTTTGAAGTTTTTTAAATATAATTTTACTTACTTATTTGTTCTGTATTTCTGGCTGCCCTGGGTCTCCATGGTCTTGTCTCTCCAGGTCTCCCCGGCCTTTTCTCTAGCTGGGGCGAGCGGGGGTTACTCTTGGTTACAGCGCTCGGGCTTCTTGTTGCGGGGGCCTCTCTTTTTGCAGAGCTCAGGCTGTAGGGGCTTGGGCCTCAGTCATTGTGCTCCACAGGCTCAGTAGCTGTGGCTCCTGGGCTTAGTTGCTCCGTGGCATACGGGATCTTCCTGGACCAGGGAATGAACCCATGTTCCCCGCATTGGCAGATGAATTCTTACCCACTGCACCACCAGGGAAGTCCCAGACCTTGGTTCTGCTGAACTCCATTTGCTGAATCTCTTAGCAGTATAAACGAGGTCCACCCTGCCTGCTCTCCTGGTTTCTTTGATTTTTGAAGTCAATTTCCTCTCCTTTTCTCAAGCTTTTGGGGGGTGGGTCGAGGAATAATTTGACTGCTTTAAGGAAAGACACCGAGACTTCTTCCCTTGGACATGCGCTTTCCTTCAGGGGCTGTGGAGACCCATCTCATCTCAAGCTGGACAGACACGCCAAAGCCCACGAAGTCTTGGCAGGTGTAAATATGTTTGCTGTTCTCTGATCGGAGGTTCTCAGGGCGGCACGTCCAAGCACCTTGTACCTTGTTTAACAATGAGTTTAAGTTGTCACGAAATATCTTCTCTGATGCTTGAGAAGCAATGGAAAGTGAAAGTGTTAGCTGCTCTGTCATGTCTGACTCTTTGTGAACCCCGTGGACTGTAGCCCGCCAGGCTCCTCTGTCCATGGGATTCTCTAGGCAAGAATACTGGAGTGGGTTGCCATTTCCTTCTCCAGGGGATCTTCCCGACCCAGGAATCGAACCTGAGTCTCCCACATTGCAGGCAGATTCTTCAATGTCTGAACCACCAAGGGAGGCCCGAGAAGCAATAGGGAGGGAGACAAAATAGAAAGGGACTCAGTACAGATCTCACCATCTTGTCCCTGGTGTGGCCTGCACGGGACATGTATATTTCCATCCATCAGATCGGGTGGCACAGTTTGGAGAGAGTCTTTGGCAGGACTTTCTGATCATGGGTTGAGAAAGGAAACCACCTCTCCCCTGGAAAGCCCAGGTGGCCATGTCAACTTGCCCGTTTCCTTCCAGCGTCAGCATGACCACCTGCTCCACGCTGCTCGCCCTAGGGATGATGCCGCTGTGCCTGTTAATCTACACCAAAATGTGGGTTGATTCGGGGATGATCGTGATTCCCTACGATAACATAGGTAAGTCACTTGTCGGGCCAGACCCTGAGCCTGGCCAGGCTCCCCTCTGCTTGCCCCTGGCTAGCTTCTCGGGCCAGACTCAGCCTCAGCTAGACCTCACCTCTCAAATCCTCTATAGTCTGTGCATTCTTGCTCTTTGGAAGAAAAGTTAGGACAAACCTAGGCAGTGTATTTAAAAGCAGAGGCATCACTGGGCCGAAAAATGTCCATATAGTCAAAGATACGGTTTTTCCAGTATGAGAGTTGGACCCATAAAGAAAGCTGAGCACCAAAGAATTGATGCTTTTGAACTGTGGTGTTGGAGAAGACTCTTGAGAGTCCCTTAGACAGCAAGGAGATCCAACCAGTCCATCCTAAGGGAGATAGGTCCTGAATATTCATTGGAAGGACTGATGCTGAAGCTGAAGCTCCAGTACTCTGGCCATCTGATGTGAAGGACTGACTCATCTGAAAAGACCCTGATACTGGGAAAGATTGAAGGCAGGAGGAGAAGGGGGTGACAGAGGATGAGATGGTTGGATGGCATCACCGACTCAATGGACATGAGTTTGCGCAAACTCCTGGAGATACTGAAGGACAGGGAAGCCTGGCGTGCTGCAGTCCATGGGGTCTGCAAAGAACCAGACAGTTTTAGTGACCGAACAACAACAAAGGCCGTTAGGACAAGTCTCGCCTGCATTTGAATGAGGATTAGCAGAATCTGAATTCCGAACCTTGAGCCCATGGGAGAATTGGTTTTGTCCTCCGCTGAAATCACCAGGGAGAGGGGCTGACGGGAGGGACCCCTGAGCACAGCTTTCTGGACCCAAGGGGACTGGAGCCTGGTGCACAGGAGGCTCTGTCCTTCCCATAATCCAGAGCACAACTAATCCAGGGGGGACGAGTCTGCTCCCAAATACTCAAGTTAAAGAAATCCGAAAAAACATTCCACTGATGATTTCAAAATAGGGCCCCCAGTAAGCAATGGCCACGAGAAGCCTTCAGGTGAAACACACTGTTTATAACTGTCCCCTGGGGACCGTGTCTTGATTCAGAAGATGATCTACTGACCCAGCTTGTGTATCCGGTCCCAGGAGTCCAGTGTGCAAGCTGTAACTCTGTGTCTACTCATCTCAGCTCCCAGATGGTCACCTCCACACCCAAAGGGCTTCCATTTCTAGGGGAACACATAATGGCAGGAGATTAGGTACCTGGTGGAACGTGGGGTCAATGGCAGGACAGGATAGTTCCTGGTCTACGCAAACCAGGCATCTGCCAGAACCAGGACCATTGCAGCTGAGATGTGGGTGAGTTAGCACATCAGGACCCATTGCTGATATGCTAATAGTCTTTTCTCAACCGCCCTTGGAGACACGTATCTCCCTAATGGGCTGCCACAAAGAGGTGTGGGGGTCCCATGGAAGGGTGCATGTGAATAAAGACTGAATGGTGCCTCAGAAAGATGGTTGATTGTAAAAAGGATTCCTGTTGGCATGGAAAGCTATCCTGGATGGCTTCCATTTCTAAGAAAGATTGGTTCTGTGATTAAAAAAAAAAAAAAAAAACATGATTCAGGTCTACAGAACTGAATCCGAACAAACTTTGGCACAGCCCCTGGGGACAATCTGTATTGTCGTATCTTCAGATGGTCTCTACTTTCTCTCTATTCCTACCATGGCCATTAGACAACCCCTTCCCCATCCCTCCCAAAAAGCAGTTCTTTTTGGCACACGTGTTCAGTATGGGATTTCCCCTCCAGTGGTCCTTCTACTGACCCCAGGGAACTCCTTCCTGCCAGGCATCATCTACTGCAAGTAGGCCTTAGCTGACCCTGCACAACCGCCTGCCCAGGCCTCATGCTGCTCAACCCCCAGTCTGCCACCTGGGAAGGGCACCTTCCTAAAAAGGGCAATTTGCTTGAGTGGTGTACACTTCTCACAGAACTTGTTTGCTGAATGAGAATTTTTAATTCTAAATCACTTGTTGTTTAAGAAAAAAATTTAGTCTGAAAGCATCCTCCTCTTAATATTCATTCCCTTCTGGAAAATGCCCCATGGCAATATTGGAAAATTCTAACTACAGTGTGAATGATTGATAGCAAGGAAAAGAAAGTGAAAAAGAGTCATTAGTACCCCCAAAGGAGAAAGACGTCATCATACAAGACATGAAGGGCAAAAAGGAAAAGAAAATAGAAGTGAAGAGAAACAGAGAGGAAAAGATTTTAAAAATCTTCAATGAGAGCCTGCCAAACAAAGATATTAACTCTGCTTATTCACCATTTTGTCCAGGCCTGTTTTCCAACCTAATCTTCTTGTTATCCGTTAATGTGGAAAACACACAATCTGATTAATTAGCAAGATGTTATCACTACTTTTTCAACGAGGCAATTTAGGCTCAGGGCGTATGTTTAATTTGTCCAAGATGAGAGGGAAGCTGGGAGTAGCCCTCCCGTCCGCTCTCACCCTGCTCTGTGGGCAGGGCTGTTGTGCCTAGCTCCCATACGGTGCTTCCGATGTTCTGATAACTCAGCAAACACGCCCTGAGTCCCTCCAGAGGATGAGAGCTAGGTAGAGACCAAGGCCACTTGCGCAGCCGGTAACACCGCAAACACCGCAACAAGTTGCTGTTTCTCCTCCTCCCTCAAAGCATTTGAAGCAGTCTAGGACCAGGAACTGTGCATCCACTTCACCATCGGATTCTCACATCAGCACCGTGAGACGGAAAGCTACCCATTCCACAGATGGGGAACCCAAGACTCAGGGGCACAAAGCACTCACAGTTCTCACAGCTTGTGAATAAGGTCCCGCTCTGAGTCTGTCTGGCTCCAGGTTCCACCGCGTGACTCTGTTCCCCATTCTCTTTCCTTCTCTTTTTTTCTTTCTCCCTTCTTCCCTCTGGTACCTGCCACATAAACTTGGTTAAAGATCCAGTTATGGTTCAAATGGCATTATTGTAAGCAGAGGCTTTCACATCGAAATAGACAGGTATTTGCCACAGAGAGCTCAGGCACACGGGGAATAAGGTACACAAGATCCAGCCTGCTGGGGAGTAAAGGATGACAACAACCCACCTCTCCAGGCGGGAGTCCTACACTCTGAAAGAGACGAAGGGCAAAGGGTGTCTTTTCCAGCCAACTGTGAGTCAACTTTCAAACTTTATGCGGTCTCATATGGATCAAGAGAGGAAATGCAATTCTGCCATCGACTTGAGCAGCTGGTCCTGCTTGTGTGTGTATCCTGCAGCCTCAGGCTGCCCCCAAAAGATAAAGACTCAGCAAAGAGGGGCCGAACATGGAGCTGGGCTGCCTTTGAACAGACCCAACATGTGACAAATACATCACCAAAGCCCAATCACACTCACATACCAATCACAGTATCAGTCCCCAGATGGAAGACACTACAGGACGGTTGATATGCATCAGCATGGTTTTCCTTTAAGGCAGACAAACATCCCTTTAGGGAACAGTCTGGAGACCCAGAGGAAGAATGTTCCTCCCAAGAGCGGGATGCAAGGGCCCCCAAAGGGGATTTTTCTAGGAGCTCTTACCGGGATGTCCATCAGTGACCCTTTTCATTTCCTTTATTCCACCATTTTCTCCTTCTTTTATTCCTGTTTTTCTTTTTTCTTTTCCTGCTTTTGGTACGCTTAGCTATTACTTAATCCTGTTGTGTAATTTCTGGGGAAAAGTCATTGCAGACCCTTATACTGCCAGGAGGGCCAGAAGGCTGCAAAGACTTTATGTTTTTATCACTATTACATTCGTTTTAAATTGACATTTACAGACCTGGAATCCAGAATCCATTTCACAGTCCTAGTTCTATCTACTCCAGTACCGAGCAACACCCACTCTCAGAATTTCATTATTCGACTCCAGTTTCTCCTGGTGCTTTAAAAGGATGTCTGAAAAAGAAACAGCCTGTGAGAACTTGCAAGTTGTTTGGTGGTATATTATCTAAAAGCAGCCACTGGACAAATGAGTGTTAAATAATAAGGAGAAACAAACCACATGTCTCAAGAACAGCAGTAAATTTAACACGGAGAAATTGAAGCATGACTCTTTCATCTGGCTGGGTGAGCACGTTCCTGCAAAGACGTATAATTACTTGAGAGGTCGCCAAATATGTTATCTCATGGAAAATTTAAAGCATGGTTTTTCAACCTATTGTCTCACCTCTCTGCTGCAGGTTTGAATCACCCTAATCAATCTTAACTCAAAGTCGTTAGCCACAGAATGCCTGCAGAATCCTGGACTTTTTCTTTTATTTCTACTACTGTGAAGTAACAGACAGATGTTAACTATCATCTTTGTACACCCCAAGAATACACACACACACACACACACACTTTGAAAAGATATTTTTCATAGGATATAAAACTCCAAAGCCAAATAAGCCAAGATGCTGACAAGTTGAAACTAAAAGATATCAATTGATAGTATAAGGAAGTCTAAAAAAATTAATCTAAGATTTAGGGAAAGGATTTATATCATCAATATAATCGATTTTTCCACCAGAAATATTGAATTATGTACTGGAGTAGGTGAAGCAGTAGAGTTTGTGGGAGTTTGTTTGTTTTTTAATTATTTAGTGTCTTCAAGAAAGGAGTCTGATCTATATCTTAAACCTTTTGGAGACCGCTTATTCTTGTTTTCATCCTCCCTGTGCTGCGTTCTGTCGATCACACTGCTCTCTGTCACCTTCAGGTATATCTCTGGTGGCTCTTGTTGTTCCCGTCTCCCTTGGAATGTATGTTAACCACAAGTGGCCCCAAAAAGCCAAGATCATCCTTAAGGTAAGAGTCCCACGTCACTCATGGCACAGGCAGCACACTCAAGGCCCCAACGTGTGTGCTGCAATGACGAGTCTCTCCATCAACTGAACTGGTTTTCTCACGGGATCAGAAAGCCCCTTCCAAGGGGCCTTCGTTAGTAGACACGCAGCCCACTCCTCTGGAATGCCCTTCCCTGTCCACGTGGCAAGTTTCTATCCACCCTTTGGGATTCCCAGTTCACCCCGTTCAAATGCGGCCTCTTGGCTTTTTTCTACTCTGTACACACACAGCACTTTATTTTACCTCTGCTCTGTGGGTTTGTATTATAAAATATATCTGGATGGCTGTCTTAGAAAATAGGTCATGTCTTTCTCACCCCTGTATCCGTATGGCCAATCCAGTGCCTGGCAATTGATAGATTTTATATTTATATAAATATATATATATATATGTGTGTGTGTGTGCGTGTATATGGGTAAGTGTATATATACAGATATAAAAATATATTAAATATATAATGTGTGTATATTACACACATATATATGTAAAAAAATGATACATATATACATACACATACAAATGATGATATATATAATGAGTGACCATTCATTCCCTTCACCAACTATATTCTAACCGGATGAGATGGAGATAGATGATACAGATATATAAACATGGACTGTATGCGTGGCTGAGTCCCCTCACTGTTCGCCTGAAATTATCACAACACTGTTAATTGGCTATACTCCAATACAAAATAAAAAGCTCAAAAGGAAAAAAAAAGATGTATATATATGGACAGATTCCACTTCCCAGTGGGCAAAATAAGCCATCTAGTGTTCTTTTTTTCCTCTCACAAAAAAAAAAAAAAAAAAACATTATCATCTCCATTTCTGTTTTTTCTAATGTGAAAAGGAGACAGCAATAACGCTAGTTTGGCTCGCCCATGCCTTTTTAACCTTCATAGAGTTTCATTTCCACTTTCTCATTACCAAGACAATCATAAAAGGTGACTAGGGCAGGATTTCATCTTCAATCCTAGATGAAAAAGCTGTGCCTCGGAGAGGGTTCATGACTGACCTAAGGAAGGCAGGCAGGGGGAGGTGAATTTGGAAGCCAGGTCTTCTGATTCTTCCTGGAGTGGGTTCTCCTCCCCTGTGACAAGGATGATTTGCAAGTAGAACATCTTCTTCAGGCCAACTGAGATTAACAGCACTCCATGTCCTGTTAATCTTCCTATAACTGGAAGCGTGAGGCAAGCACCAGCATTTCCCATGGGTCTACCATGACCATCGGGCAAGAGACACACAGAGGGGTCACTGTTCTCATTTTCCCAGAAGGAAAGAGAGCCTTAGGCTTCTTCTCCCAAAAGAGTACTTGAGTTTGCTTCGACTCACGATTGTTGCTGCTGTTGTGTCTCTCTTCCAGATTGGATCCATCACAGGCGCCCTGCTCATAGTGCTCATAGCCGTGGTTGGAGGCGTGCTGTACCAGAGCGCCTGGATCATACAGCCCAGACTCTGGATCATAGGAACCATATTTCCCATAGCTGGCTACTCCTTAGGGTTTTTTCTGGCTAGGATAGCCGGTCAGTCCTGGCACAGGTATGGTGTTTTTAGTGAATCAGACTAGGAATTTTCTTCTGTGATAGCCACTGTATTCTTCTGCTCCGTGTGGGTGTGTGCATAAGCGCTCAGCCGTGTCCACCTCTTTGCAACCTCATGGACTGTAGCCCGCCAGGCTCCTCTCTCCATGAAATTTCTCAGGCAAGAATATTGGAGTGGGTTGCTGTATCCTACTCCAAGAGATCTTCCCGATCCAGGGATCAAACCTGCATCTCCTGCATCAGCAGGCAGATTCTTTACCACTGAGCCCCCTGGGAAGCCCAACTCGTTTGCTAGGGCTGCTCAAAGTACCAAAAACTGAGAGGCTTCAACAGCAGAAATCTGTCTCCCAGTTCTAGAGGACAGATGCCCAGAATCTGGGTGTCAGCAGGATAGGTCCTTTGTGAGGAATAAAGGGGAGTCTGTTCAGGTCCCTCCCCTTGGCTGATAGATGCATCTTCCCGTTTCTCCTCACACTGCCTTCTTTCTAAGGATGTCTGTATGTTCATATTCCTGCTTTTCATAAGGACACTGGTTGTATTGAACTAGGGTACATCCAAATCATGTCTTCACTATTAATAATTGTATCTTTAGTGACTTTATTTCCAAATCATGTCCGAATCTGAGGTCCTGAGGGTTAGGACCTTTAGCATATGCATCTAGGAAAATACAACTCAGCCTAGAACAGCTGCAAATACAAGGCAAATTCAAAATTTCTCGCCTGTCATAACGTTCACCCTATTTCTGACGACATCACTCTGAGTAGATGCATTCATTCCTAAAGTATGCACATTCCCCAGGAAGACAACACCGACTGCCTCTTGCTGTTCAAATGCTCCTGGACACCCCGCATACAGTGCATGTTGACTCTTCTGCAGTCACATACTCTTATTCTCCAAACAAAGCGACTTCCACAAAAGCATCCACACCTGCCTTGTGACCTACAAGGCTCCTCTAGCCAGAAGCGAGATGAACTCATGATCCACACAGGTTTTGGCACGTCTGGGCCTGCTACAAGGAAGGGCATTTCATCTCCAATGAGCACATCGGAATGTAATTTTATTTTATCCTTTTTATTTATATAAAATGTATTCAGTATTCTGTTGAATAAGTATATATCACTTATAAATGAACATTATCCAATATACTAAGTATAACATACATAAATTATACATATGTGCACTATAGAAATAGATGACAAGATATTGTCTACTGCTCAGAGGATAAAATAAGCTAACTGGTGTTCCTTGTTCCTCTGGACCAGAAATATTATAAACCTCAATTTTTTTAATGTAAAGAGGAGAAAACAGTAACAGCAGCTTTTGTTTACACAAGACTTTTTAACGTTTATAGAGGTTTTTTTAATTTAATTTTATTTTTATTTGGAGGATAATTACTTTACAATTAGTGATGGTTTGTGCCATCCATCACCATGAATCAGCCACAGGCTGATGTTCCCTCCCTCTTATACACCCCCCCACCTCCCTCCCTATCTCACCCCTCTAGGTTGTCATAGAGGTTTTATAGAGGTTCATATCCATTTTCTCATTATTACAGTAATCATTAGGGTGACTAGAGTAAGATTTCATCTATGTATATGTAGAGAAAAAGGTAAAATATCTATATTATCTAATAATATATTAATAAGTTACATATTTGTCTAATATAAATAAAACTATGTGAATAAATGCATTAAAACAGATATATTTATACATACATATATATGTACTTGTTCTCACATTTGCTTTTTTTCTGGAGTAATTTTTTTTTAGAATAATTTAGTGCTGTGTTATCTTCCAGTGTACAGCAAAGTGATTGTTATACATATGTGCATATTATTTTTCAAATTCTTTTCCATTATAGATTGTTAGAAGATATTGAGGGTTTCCCAGGTGGCTCAGTGGGTAAAGAATCCACCTGCAGTGCAGGAGACGCAGGAGACATAGGTTCAGTCCCTGGGTCTGGGAGATCCCCTGGATGAGAGCAAGGCAACCCACTCCCGTATTCTTGCCTGGAAAATCCCATGGACAGATGAACCTGACGGGCTACAGGCTATGGGGCCTCAGAGTCGGACACGAATGAAGCGACTAAGCACGCGGGCACGCACAAGATATTGAGTGTAGTTCCCTGTATATCGGGTCTCCTTGTTGATTACCTCCTTTATATATAGTGGTGTGTGTCTGTTAATCCCAAACTCCTGGTTTACCCCTCCCCGCCCTCTGCCATCCCCTTTGTAACCATAAGGTTTCTACAGTCATGTTTACTTCTACTGTTCACAATAACAAAGCAGAACAACACCCAGAACAAACCGGTGAAAACACTGGTTCTCCGGACCTCTCCTTCAGGTGCCGAACCGTTGCTTTGGAAACAGGGATGCAGAACACACAGCTGTGCTCCACCATCGTCCAGCTCTCCTTCACCCCCGAGGAGCTCAACCTCATATTCACCTTCCCGCTCATCTACAGCATCTTCCAGATCATCGCGGCGGCTCTGTTCCTGGCAGGTGAGGGGCACTCACAGTCACCTTTCATGCTGACGCGCTTTGAGGAATCCTGAAGTTGCCAGTACGGCATTTTTTAGTTCCCTGTTTCTGGCAGTGAAATAAGTGGGTGGTGAAAGTCGCCCATATTATTACGACTTGATATTAAGCATATCAAGATGATGTACTGAGAAAAATGGTTCCCTGGAGTAGGACATGGCAACCCATTCCAGTGTTCTGGCCTGAGAAACTCCATGGACTGGAGGGTTACAGTCCATGGGGTCGCAAAGGTCAGATACAATGAGTGACACAAACACTCACACACACACACGTATAGCATATTTATCAGAAAATTGGTGTAACAAGAGACATTTATCAGGCTAAGTTATATTGGAAGACATATATGTGTACATATATTATTTATATATATTTTAGTAGCCATACAATTGAAACAGTTGAAGCACACTCATTCTTTATTTCAAGTATGGGGAATAGCAAGTCTGATTTTTTTATTTTATTCTAACATAGCATATAGCTCTGATCCATTAGCCCCTGCCACTTGCCAGCCTTCACCTGCCTGAAACTTTTCTCAACATTTTCTAATGACTGGTGATATTTGACCTTTGATTTCAAACCCTGGTTTTCTTTATTTTTAATAAAGAAACTTCACCTTTAAGCTTCATGGCACTTTAACAGGGACAGCATAGTGAAGGCGGATGAAAAATTAACATGACTCTTAAGTGATCCAATAAGCAGAGATACAGTTTTGCTTTTCCACTTAGCTCCAATAGGTATTCAACTGGCCCATGGGAGCTAATCGTTCTCCACACTGTGGTCTTGAATGTCGTTCTCAAAGCACAGTTTTCCTTCCTAGAATAGGGCCCTCTGGATCCATTAGAAACGTTCCAGTGAGTTATCACTGGTCCAGGACAGAGGGCTCCATGGCCTAATTACCTTGTTTTCTCTTTGTTGGAGATGCACCCAATTTGGTGCACTGTGGGATTTTTCCAAATAAGTACTGGCGGCATCTACCAGACAAACCAGAGAAAGTAGACTGGCGATGGAGCAGTCGCATAGATTTACTAGTTAAGTAACTGGGATTAATAGATAAGCTGAAGGAATAATGGAAAAGTGGGTAATAGCATCGGTCTTATATTTTGCCAGAGTTTTAGCAGCAAGAATATAAACCAGGAGGCGCTTCTCCTAAGGACATGCAGTGCTGAGACATATTTTGGTGCAAAGATTATAAGTCTAAATGTTTTTTGGACCAACGAAAGGAAAGAAGGAGGGAAAGAAGGAAGGAGAAAATAGTTTGGTTAAATAAAATCAGTGCTAAGGTGAGGATTCCTGGCTTAAAACAGTGCGTAATAAAAGTAGAATATTTTAATTAACCACAAGTTCAATTCAATAGAGTCAATAGCTCAGTGGCTTCGAAACTAATATATTAGAAGTGCGGGGACCAACCATGGAGATATGGATCTTGACGTATGAAGACCCTGGAAGCAGGCTGTTGTCTTTCTCAGCTGTGCGTCATCACAAGAGTTGGCGTTTACTGATCTCTTGGTCGTCTCCCAGGGTTGTACTACACACTTGAGCATTTTATCTCACAATTGTCCTATGAGACAGATAGCACTATTATATCAATTTTAAGTGTGAGGTACTGGAATCTGAGGGTGCCAATAAATAATACCTTCTCTTCCCCTATTGACTTTGGAACCAAATGAGAAGTAGAAGGGAAAAAATATCAGATACTTAGATAACAAAATAGCACGTTTATTGTATTCAATTGATAAAGCTTAATTAGAAAATACAGCTGGCAACAATGACCAGATTGGGCTTGTTAATACCACCCCTTTTTCATTGCTTCCCACGGGTGCATTTAGCACACAGATACATCAACCACAGGCTAGTCTGTCCAGGTGTGAGCTGATCTCAAAAATATTCTGACACAAGGCTGCTATAAGAGACTAGCAGCTTCATGGACGAGAGGAAGGCTGATCACCCATCAGCCAGGGCCCCACCATCATGGGAAGAAGTGCGTGAAGGCTGGGAGAGACAGTTATTCCAGCTCAACTTCTCCAACACAGACCAGCAGACCAAGGTCTTGACAATGCACCTTAGCTTATCTGTTGAGGACCTGTGCATAACTGGGAGATGGTAGGGACAGAAGACGTGCTTCTGTGGTTGTTACTGGTAAGTACCAGCAACCTAACTGATGCCTGCCAAAGTCAGGTGAGTGCATAGCCCCTCGTGTGCTAGGTCCTTCTGCAGTGCAGTCGCCCCTCTTACCATGAGGGATCCATGGAACTCAGAGCGGGGGTTGTGCTCACTACTTGCCTCCCGCCAACAGAAAATGCCAACTGTTTTTTGAGTTACCAATTACAACGCCTGTCCAATATAAGTTGGCAGCTGATTACTATGAAATTTGCTTCATCTGCTGTGTGTTGTTTTCTAGTGTACGTGGTATACAAGAAATATTATAGGAAAAACAATGTGGAATTTCCGGAGGGCAGAGACAACGAACCAGTACCTAAGTCATCGTTCTAACAGGTCAATGAAGGATTTCAACCAGACGAAAAGCAAACACCAGTGGACCAAAAAGCATCCTAAAGAATATGCTTTAGCTCTAACAAATACTTAATTCTTTGTTTGGATAGGATATTTGGCAGAAAAAAAGTTACAGTGAAAATTTAAATTTGAATTGAATTCGTGTATTGGTTTTGGTACCAAGCAACTGGCGATCCAAATATTTAATGTAACAAATATTTGTACACATATATGTGATTTTTATATATATATATATATGTATATATATATACACACACACACATATGTATACATTGGTTTTGAGTATGGCCCCAAAATATCCTTGAACATCAGACTAAACCCAACATAGGACACAAGAGAATTTAATAACCAAATTAGAATCCAGCCCATAACTTGATAGGGATTTTTTACATCTGTCACTCAGCCTTGGGAGTCCAATGATGCTCACTTGATTTTTTGTAGGAAAAACAGAATTCTTCAAATTCAATGGCTTGAGTTTGGCAAAGCTCTTTGAGCCCTGGAGACTTGCCCGTATGACTCTGGTTACTATGACAGCTAGCTGGTTCATAGGAAGCCCACACAGTAGACATTCTAGAGCAGAGAGGGGGCAGTAGGCACAGAGAGCAGGAGATGCTTTGGAAGAAACAAGATTGAACTCCATTCAATGGGAGATCATGGCAAATACAAGGAAAAGCAAAAAAACCAGAAACTTGCTTGAAATGTGAGACCAGAGTCAACGAGATACACAGGAGTAAGTAGCAGTAAAAATGAAGCCAGGGAGCCAGCGGGGAAACAAGTAAGGTATCACACAGTGAGGAAGAGGAGGACAAACCCAGGGCCCAGAGCGGGAAGGGCATTGCCAGCTGAGTCCCTGGGCTGCTGTAAACAGGTCTAACAGGAGGAAGCTAAGAGGATTTGGACAATGGCAGCGAGGTTTCAAGGCAAATGTGGAACAGCTGGCCAACAGTCGGGTCTCCATCACCAGGCTAATTTAATCTCCTTTCCTTCACTCTGCAGCGATTCATTCTCAATTCAGTTCAGAGTAGGTTAATTCCATTTTCTATTGGGTTGACCAAAAAAATTCGTTTGGGTTTTTCCGAAAGATAGTACAGGAAAAACCCAAACGAGGTTTTTGGCCAACCCAATATTCGGCCATTTTTCACTGCCTCATCCATTGCCTTTCAAACGTCTTGGTTTCCAAGGGCCTGTTGCATTCGGTTGGTGTGAGTTCGGGTCAAGCTGGTGCCTCAACATTACAGGATCATGAATTATAGGATGAGCTCTTAGCTCGAGTATCACAGGGGAGGGACTCTGCTTTTAAATGCGTCCCATTTATGCCTCGTTATACTAGGTTCACATTTACAATTGAATGAGTCCTCTGTATGCTTCCATTGTCAAGCAAACATATTAAAAGGAACTAGGGATTTGTTTAAAGGCTAGTAGGGGAGAGGTTTTACCAATCTTCCTATTAGGGAGGGTCAAAGACTATTGTTCCAAATGGTGCAAAAGGAAGACTTTTCCCTCTGTCTGTCAAGTTCTTCCTACACTTGTCTAATAAAATGGGAAGCAGGCAGATGCATTAAAGACATGCCATGAATTCATATCATAATTTCAAGACGCCCAAAGTCAAGGGCCTGGATGCCAGCAGCTGCAGCAAGCAGATTTTTTCCTCCCTGTTCATCAAGATATGTAAGTCAAACAGAATTTGGCTCTCTTACACAACGTAGTATCTTGTGAGTTGCAGTTTTTTTTTTCTAATGTGCTAGAGGGAAGAAAAATAGCTGAGCTTTCTCAAATGAAAGTTCTCTATTTTTAAATGGGTTTGAAAGCCTGATTAAATTATGTATTTTATTGCCTCTGTGAGTATCCTATTAAATGAATATTTTATTTTAAAGGCTTGAATAAATGAAAATAATTTTTGTAATGACTGGGCTGGTCTATTTGGATCTTTGCAACCACTGTCTTCAGTGTTCAGTTCCAGAGAATTTTCAAATGTTCAATTGTTTCTCGAAAAGTGCCTGAAAGAAACTCTCAATTAAATACTCTAATAATTAGTTCTCCCACTGATACAGATTGAGGTGGTCCCCAAGAAAATCATACCAGAGGAATATTAACCAAAGATTCTTAAAAACAGGGTGACAATGCCTGATTTTAAATAACAGTAAAAGTCAGGTGGCTCAGTGTCAAAGAATCCACCTGCCTGTGCAGGAGATGCAGGAGACACGGGTCCCATCCCTGGGTCAGGCAGATCCCCTGGAGGAAGAAATGGCAACTCACTCCACTGTTCTTGCTTGAGAAATCTCATGGACAGAGGAGCCTGGCAGGCTACAGTCCACGGGGTCGCAAAGAGTCAGACACAACTAACCACACACATAAATAAGACCACCACCACCACTTTCTATGAAAAATGTACAGAGAGAGAGAGACAGAGAGATGCAGAGACATGGAGAGAGACGGAGATACTTCATTTATGGTTGTGGTGCATTAAAATCTCTCTCGTCGACAAGACCTGAAGAAATGCAGGTTATGACCTTCACTTGGCCGCTCACAGACACCACTGTGTTCTCCACTGGGAAACTCTCACTCTCTTCCAGAAGGGAACAATTTACCTTTCTGGGAATATCTGGCATTCCATTGCCTCTTAAACTTTTACTTCTGAAGAACCACGTTAGCTTAGAACAAAGGTCTTCAGGCTGTGGTATGGATGCTCCCAGTATGTGAAATTGTCCCAGGAGTACGCAGGCATGGATGGGGAAACAGGTCCCATTTCTTCAGCTTGCACGCGTACACTTTCCCAAAGCTCCCCTGCTTAAATACCCCAACGCTTGAGATGCCCTGGGTTCTCCCTTCTCACCCTCTCCCGGCAAGATGCTCTCCCTTGAAAAAGGAAAGCCTTACTCTCACCAGCCCTCACCTTTCTACAGCGCATCAGCCCAGAATAAAAGACTTCTGAACACCAATTAAAGGAACAATTCAGAATATCAGTGTCTAAGAAAGGCTTCTCATCTGTTTATTTAAGATTTTAGAAATGGAGTGTTCTGACCTGCGTTGGGATATTTTGAATCTAGAAATACTGTACAATGGAATAGGAATGAAGAGAATTTTCTGTTAATGGCCAGCATTTCCATCCTCAACTATTTACACACACAAAAATAAATAAATCAATCCTCACTGCGAGAGCAATCAAGGGAGCCTTGGTTAGAAACACTGAGAGGAGACACACTCATCCAAGAACGAAAAACTTCTGGCAAATATCCAAATTTTATCTATCCTGAAGTCGGAATTCTGATGTGAAGGGATTGGTACAGGAATCCATGTTGAGGTATCTGTTAGGACTGAAAGATGGAATTCAATATTTTTTTCTGGCAAAAAGTGTGAGTTAGCTGATTGGCTGGACAATGAAGAAACATGAAGGGCACTTTCCATAAAGTAGATGAGCAAAATCTGCAGCACCAATGTTTTCTAAAATATATTTTAAAACATGTCATAATATAAAATTATCCTCCAGTTGAAAACAAAAACAAAATAATTAGACTAAAGACTCTCGGGCTTCCCAGGTGGCACAAGTGGTAAAGAATCCCCCTGCCAATACAGTAGACACAAGAGAGGTGGGTTCGATCCCTGGGTCAGGAAGATCCCCTGAAGAAGGATATGGCAACTCACTCCAGTATCCTTTCCTGGAAATCCCATGGATAGGGGAACCTGGAAGGACCATGGGATTGCAAAAGTCACACGTGACTGAGCGACTGAGCACACACACGTATGAAGACTCTTACAAACCAATAAGAAGGAAAGTGATAAAAATGAGCAAAATTGAACAGACTCTTTAGCAAAGAAGAGCAGTAAAGCCAAGAAGCACAGGACAATGGCAAACAATAAATGGAAAGATGCTCAACACCGTGAGCAGCTAAGTGACAGTGACGTCACGCAGTCGTATCCAAATCTTTGCAGCCCTATGGACTGTAGCCTATCAGGCTCCTCAATTCATGGAATTTTCCAGGCAAGAGTACTGGAGTGGGTTGCCATATTCTTCTCCATGGGATCTTCCCGATCCAGGGATCGAACCCAGGTCTCCCGCATTGCAGGCAGACAATTTACCGTCTGAGCCACCAGGGAAGTCCAGTATGAAGAGTTAAGATAACTTCAAGTCAAAATCACGAGGTATCACTGCATCCCAATAAAATAGCTAAAAGAAAAAAAAATCACTGATGACAGGGACTTACCTGGTGGTCTGGTGGCGGAGACTTCAAGCTCTCAAAGCAAGGGACCCAGGTTCGATCCCTGGTGAGGGTACCAAATCCCACATGCTGCAATTAAAAGATCCCGCATGCTGCAAGGAATATCGAAGATCCTGCCTGCTGCTACTAAGACTCGGCACAGCCAAATAAATTACTGATGACAGTGAGTATTGATGGGGATATGAACAGCAACTCTCAGAAACTGCTGGCAGTAGGGTCACTTCAAAACCAGTCTGCAGTTTCTAATAACATTACACACACACTAACTGTATAGCCTGCAATCTCACTCCCAGGTGTTGACTCAGATTCTAGAAGTAAAACATAGTAACAGAAAGATCAGGGCCAGACACCTGAAGGAGGCGTGGACTGCAGCAGGCTGGGGTACCATTGTGGAGTGATGGAAATGCTCCTTACCACGATGGTGGTGGGGGTTACCAAATCTTAAACATTTGTCAAAATGCACAGAACTGTACCTGTAAAACTGATGAGTTTTACTCTGTGTAAATTACACCATTTATAAAACTGATTAAGAATTGATGCAAAGAGCCGACTTACTGGAAAAGATCCTGATGCTGGGAAAGATTGAAGGCAAAAAGAGAAGAGGGAGGCAGAAGATGACTCAATGAACACGAACTTGAGCAAATTCCAGGAGATAGTGAAGGACAGGGGAGCCTGGTGAGCTGCAGTCCAAGGGGTCGCAAATAGTTGGACATGACTTATCGACAGAACAACAGCAAATGTATTCCATTCCCAATCATCTCTGAGAATACTGAGATAAATTTGGAGCCTCTAAGTCAAAGACTAACAGACTCTAAGAGCTATTTGATAAGGCTTAGCCAAGCCTTCTCAGTCTATTACATAGACACAGAAACAGTGAACAGTGCAAGTTCTAGAAATCTTTGGAAAACCAGGTATCTCCAATTCTTTGCTTTCCACAAAACTTAGAGATTCTAATCAGGTTGTAAACCTTGCATTAGTTTTCTTTATAGACAGCTGTGATTTCTTTGGCATGTAACTTGGAAGAAATTCAAACTTGAAGGACAATAAATAGATACCAAAGTCCTTTCATTGTCATCTCTCTCTTTGTGTAAGACAAGGTTGATCAGCACTTCAATCTATAAAATTCAGCAAGAGGAGCAAAGTAGATGCTGAACCCTATTCAGCTGAAGAAGACTTCTGAGAGCCCCTTGGACTGTAAGGAGATCAAACCAGCCCATCCTAAAGGAAATCAGTCCTGAATATTCATTGGAAGGACTGGTGCTGAAGCCGAAGCTCCAATACTTGGGCCACCTGATGCGAAGAACTGACTCACTGGAAAAGACCCTGATGCTGGGAAAGATTGAGGGCAGGAGGAGAAGGGGACGACAGAGGATGAGATGGTTGGATGACATCATCGACTCAATGGACATGAGTTTGAACAAACTCCAGGAGTTGGTGAAGGACAGGGAAGCCTCGTACACTGTGGTCCATGGGGTCACAAAGAGTCAGACACAGTTTAGTGACTGAACAGCAACAATCTCAGTCTAACAACAGCAGCAAAAGTTTACCGGGTGCCTCTGTATTGCAGGCTTTCTTTAACTTCAGTACTGTGTCAACTGTTTCCATTCTCACAACAATTCTGTGGCATAAGTAATATTTTCTTCCTTCTATGGACGAGGACATTTAGGCACAGAGAGCACAGTAACTTTCTCAATATCACACAGCCAGCAGGTAGCAAAACTTGATTGGAACTCAAGAAACCCGGCTCCACATTCCACACTGCTGACCACAGTGTTGACTATATCATACTCATCCACAGACACATGGGATTTTGCATCGCTCACGAATGTGTTACATTAAAATAAGACTCCTCAGTGGAAATGAAATTATAATGTAAATCCAAGTAGAAAAACGGTGTGAAATCCCCAAAATACGAAGGCAGAACTTGTCCATAGTTTTTTCTTTCCTTTTAAACAGCTTTATTGAGATAGTTATTTACCATGCAATTTATCCATTTATAGTATAGTTTTATGATTTTTAGTATATTTACATATAAGTGCAATTATCTCCATAGTCAATTTTGAAATACTTTCCCCACTTCAAAAATAAACATGCATTTCATCTGTTCAGTTCAGTCAGTTCAGTCGCTCAGTCGTGTCCGACTCTTTGCGACCCCATGAACCACAGCACGCCAGGCCTCCCTGTCCATGACCAACTCCCAGAGTTTACCCAGACTCATGCCCATCGAGTCAGTGATGCCATCTAACCATCTCATCCTCTGTCGTCCCCTTCTCCTCTCGCCTTCAATCTTTCCCAGCATCAGGGTCTTTTCAAATGAGTCAGCTCTTTGCATCAGGTGGCCAAAGTATTGGAGTTTCAGCTTCAACATCAGTCCTTCCAATGAACACCCAGGACTGATCTCCTTTAGAATGGACTGGTTGGATCTCCTTGCAGTCCAAGGGACTCTCAAGAGTCTTCTCCAACACCACAGTGCAAAAACATCAATTCTTCAGTGCTCAGCTTTCTTTATATTCCAACTCTCACATCCATATATGACTACTGGAAAAACCATAGCCTTGACTAGATGGACCTTTGCTGACAAAGTAATGTCTCTGCTTTTAAATAAGCTGTCTAGGTTGGTCATAACTTTCCTTCCAAGGAGTAAGCATCTTTTAATTTCATGGCTGCAATCACCATCTGCAGTGATTTTGGAGCCCCAAAAAATAAAGTCAGCCACTGTTTCCACTGTTTCCCCATCTATTTCCAATGAAGTGATGGGACCAGATGCCATGATCTTAGTTTTCTGAATGTTGAGTTTTAAGCCAACTTTTTCACTCTCCTCTTTCACTTTCATCAAGAGGCTCTTTAGTTCTTCTTCACTTTCTGCCATAAGGGTACACATATCTGAGGTTATTCATATTTCTCCCAGCAATCTTGATGAAGCCTGTGCTTCATCCAGCCCAGCATTTCTCATGATGTACTCTGCATATAAGTTAAATAAGCAGGGTGACAATATATAGCCTTGACGTACTCCTTTTCCTAGTTGGAACCAGTCTGTTGTTCCATGTCCAGTTCTAACTGTTGCTTCCTGACCTGCATACAGGTTTCTCAAGAGGCGGTCAGGTGGTCAGGTATTCCCATCTCTTTCAGAATTTTCCACAGGAACCCACCTATTCCTTCATACCTCCCAGCCATAAACAAATACTAATCTGTTTTTTGTCTTCATAGGTTTCCCTATTCTAGATTTTCATATGAATTAAGCCAAGTAATATTTAGATTTTTTTGTTATGGTTTACTTTCACTCAGCATAATGTTTTCAAGGTTTATCCAATCTGCCGCATTACCAGTACGCTGCTTCTTTGTAATGGCCAGGTAATATTCTATCGCTTGAATCCACTCAGGTGTCCTCAGTCATGTCCAGCTCTTTGCAACCCCATGGACTGTAGCCCCACCAGGCTCCTCTGTCCATGGGATTCTCCAGACAAGAATACTAGAGTGGGATGCCATGCCCTCCTCCAGGGCATCTTCCCAACCTAGGGATTCAACCTGAGTCCCTTGTGTCTTCTGCATTGCAGTCAAGATCTTTACTTATTTATCCAGTCATTGGTTGAAGGCAGAACTTAATCAATATTATAAATTAATTATTTTTATTAACAACGTTATCATGCCTATGATGTACGCAGATTTCACTGGATACATCTAAAAGTGATGTAACAATTGGGCTTCCCTGGTAGCTCATATGGTAAAGAGTCTGTCTGCAATGCAGGAGACCCAGGCTCAATCCCTGGGTGGGGAAGATCCCCCGGAGAAGGAAATGGCAACTCATTCCAGTATTCTTGTCTAGAAAATCCTGTGGACAGAGGAGGAATCTGGTGGGTTATAATCCATGGGATCACAAAGAGTCGGACATGACTGAGCAACTAACAACGACAACACAGTGTATTTACAAAATTGCCTTTGCAACTGTAGTTAGAAATTGAATCTATAATTATTTAATCTTGTGATGAACAATGGCAAAATCATCTAAATATGTATAAAGATATTCACAAATTTTAAAAGTTATTTGGGATTATATGAAATCTAGTGGGTTGTTTTGTTTTTTTTTTTATTTCAGCCTTCTGGCCTTCTGGTAACTTGCTAAGTGCTGCATTTTAAAGCCTGCTCAGTGTTATAAAGATGGCAGGGGAAGTTGAAGAAATACAACTTTTTCCGCAAATAAAATACATAGGGACACAAAGACACACATATAATGCCAAAAGTAATAAGAAAGATAGTTCTCTTGACCTATCTAGCGATAATTTTGATCACTCTTCAAAGTTAAAATAGTGGTTTGGGCTGTTTAAACACAAAGATTACTTGCATGTTGAACCAGCAGAGTTTTCAGCTGACTGACTGATCCATCCATTATGAAAGTTGTTAAGTCACCATGGTTACATCATTCTCAAACCAGGAGAATTTTAAAAAAAAATAGCTTTTCAAAAATAACAAATATGATTGGGTCCTTCTGCTACTGTGGATATAATAACTCTTTTGCAAGTAATCTCTTGGAGCTAAGGAACGTTATAATGGCTACTAAGCTGGGATCACTAACAATGTCTATCCTTTAAAGGAATCAGTGCAGGTGATACAGACATTCATTAGGACAGAAGAAAGCAGCCAGAGGGACACGGTTATGAAATAATGTGAAGTGAAAAAATAACTTAGTGTTTAATTATCTTTCCACTGAAATGCATGTAAATGATATGAATCAAAAGGAAAATAGAAGCATGAAAACCAGTTAAGGAAATGGCGATGAGAGATGGTTTGGCAATCTATTTCTGTATTATTATATAATATGTGAGAATCAAATAAAATCAAGAGGGAAAGAAAGAAACACTAAGAATCACCTCCAGGGTACAACAGCTCCCCACATGTCAATATGCAGATCGGGGTGAGTGTGGATGGAGGGGGACGCCGATGGTGATGCGAACAGCCTGTGTCCCCTGTGCCTCCTCGTCCAGCTGGTCCCTGGGGGCCTCTGTTCCTAATCGCTAGAGCCCAGCTCCCCAGCTGTGGCCGGCACTACGGCCTGGTTAACCCCACTGGGTGTTCTAACCCAACATTCAGCTCTGATTCCCTTCTCCCGTTTCCTCCCTCAACTAAAATCTCACGCACCCACTTTTCTTTGCAGCTAGGTGGCCTTATGCCTCAGTTCTAGACAATTGCATGGAGGCAGAAATGTCCAGGGAGATTGAATAACAGTAAAACCTTTGGTAATTTCTGGTCGATGTTGCTGTAAGGTTAACAGATGCGTCTGGCATTGCTTCTTCCTCCACGTCCTTCTGCCTTCAAGAAAAAGAGTGCCTGGTGCCAGTCCAGCGGCTAGGAGGGAACAGAAACCCAAACAGACACCAGCCCTAGGACCTCTAACCACTGACCAATGCCACCAGCATCCTGCCTCCGAGCTTACTGAACCTGAGAAGAATAAACACTACTTAGTGAAGCGGCTGTTGCCCAGATGTGCTGTTATTCGCAACTAGAAGCATTCCTAATTCATAGACCTAGTCATCACTATCACTGGAGCTGCCTCGGGTATAAGCTCCCACACAAACATCTGAGGACACAGCCATGGACAAGAAGAAGCTGAAAGGTGTAGGGAACAGTCAAGACAAATCTTCTCCACAGACAGCTTTGCTCAGGGCACAAGTGGCAAGTTCTGTAAAAGCGGTGATTTGCAGGGGGGAGGAAATGCCACACAGTTGGCAAGATCTTAGTTCCCTGACCAGGGATCAAACCTGAGCCCCTGGTAATGAAAACGCTGAGTCCTAACCACTGGCCCACCAGGGAATTCCCAGTTTGTCTACCTCTTATCACAAAAAATCAGTACATATTTGTGAAAGTGAATACACTGATCCTGAATCAAATTACAAAAAGCATTGCTCATTTTCAAGCCAAAAAAATCTTCCCATAGACTAAAAATTAAATGAAAAGTAATAAACACAGAAGTTGCAGATATAAGGACTAGGAATTTTCTGGATTATTTCCAAGTGTCTATTGCCAAGCTACATGTTGGAATATTTTACTTTGTACATAGCATGATTATAATTTTATTAGTCTTCCCAGACCATGAAAATTTCTTTAAAGTATATTTACACTATTCATTTGCTCTAATGTAAACAAATGTCCTGCCCAACACTGATCGAATGAGATTGGAAAGACAAAAAAAATCAAAAAATTCAAATTATATAATCCTAATGTGTAGTAATAGTTTTTAAAGCTTTCAAATGCATGCTTATTACATCGGGCTTCCAATTGCACATAGAGGCATCACTCAGATGGTTCTTTTATTGAGTAAATATGCATTAGGCGCAATTTTAAGCACTCATTATTAACTCAGCCAACCAGAACAAATCCATTAACAGCGAGCTTATCTAGTTTATCAAATGAATCTAGACTAGGTTCTTAGGAATGTGCTTAAATGTTATATTTATTCATTAGACTTCACTGGAATCCCAAAATAATATATTCATTATGCTAGGCATTTTTAATGGACTGTGTCAAATGATGTTCTCCAAAATGCTGAAGTGATATAATACAATTAACTTTATAACCCAGGTGTTAATTCTCATGATATAAAGGACCATGAATGAATCACCAACATTATAAAGAATTGTGTTACCTTTGGTCTCTAAGCTCCCCATACTGATGTCTTCCCAAACTTCCAACCCCTACTTACCATTCACATTTGAAACTGTGATCTTTATTCTTTACCTGGAGATTCTGCTGCTGAACCTGAGAAATTTCCTCAAAGTTGATATTTCCTCCATACCACTGGACAGGGTCCACTGCTTGGGAATGCTCCTAAATCCAGATTCTATCAATTTAGTGCCTCCAAAGGTGAGAATAAAATCACTTGTCCAGCATGAATTGGTATCTTTTTTTTTTTAAAAAAAAATTATTTTATCTTACATAACACATACCACATCAATCAAAATGCTGAAAATGATTTAATTTTCAGATTTGGTGATCTTATTATTATTCTCTACCCATAAGTTTTTCTTTTTTAAACTTTTTTTATTGGAGTATAACTGATTTACAATGTTGTGTTAGTTACTGCTGTACAGCAAAGGGAATTAGCTAAACATATACATATAGACGTAGGGCTTCCCTGGTGACTCAGACAGTAAAGAATCTGCCTGCAATGCAGGAAACCTGGGTTTGATCCCTGGGTCATCCTGATCCTTTCTCCAGATCCCCTGGAGAAGGAAATGGCTCCCCACTCCAGTATTCTTGCCTGGAGAATCCCATGGACAGAGGAGCCTGGCGGGCTACAGACCATGGGGTCGCAAAGAGTCAGACATGACTGAGTGACTGAGCACACACACAGGTAGACTGTGATGGAGATTAATTGTATAAGGACTGTTTTAATGTACTATAGGTCTTTAAAACACTCGGAGTGTCTTTATTCCTTTATCATGCCACCTGGACAAAAGGTTTCTTAATCTTATGTTTCAAAAATTCATTAATCCTACAACATATTGTTTCATAACTCACAAAATATACATTGGCTCATACCCAATGTTTTCTGGCTAAACAAGCAAGCATTTATCGAGGGCTCATGCCTCACTGAATTTCAATACCCTTGGAAAGAACTGCAATGATGAAAAGAATTTCTAAAGGGCAAACTGCGATTATGCCTGTGTGTGTGTGTGTATGTGTATGTGTGTGTGGCTTCGTGCATGCACACACACGTTTTGTGTATCTAATTACTACACACAGGATCCTGATATTTACAGGGAAGACGATTTCCGCAAGAAACAGCAACTATCCTTGCAAAGGCAAGATGCATCTTTACAGAGAGGCGACCTTTGATTATAACATTTGCAGGCTGGCTGCCTTCTGAACCTTGCTTGCCTTTGTTTATTACACTCATTTCTGACAATTCAGAAAAGACTGAGTCTTGCAGTTAACATCTACTCAGCAGCTTCATTTCCCAAGGAAACGTGCCTCAAGGACCCTGCCCCACCTCTTTCTGCAACTCCCTTCTTCAAGGACTTGGGCATTTTATAGACTTGTAAAAAAGCTGTGTTATATCTGATGATGACAAGCACATCAGTCGTTTACCTAAAGTTCTGTCCCTTCCACACTCTACCTTATCTCTTCTTTTATAACTCTAGTTTATTGTTATTGGCATTACTGAATCATAAACCTAAGAAGAAAAAAATGTTTCATTTTAAAATATCTTCTATACTATTTGGGGGTTACACCCATACTTTGAATCTTCATCACATACTGGAGTAGGAAATGGCAACCCACTCCAGTATTCGTGCCTGGAAAATTTCATGGACAAAGGAGTCTGGCAGGCTACAGTTCATGGGGTGGCAAAGAGTTAGACATGACTGAGCACTGAGCATGAACATATTGCATATCAGTTCTTTAAAATCTCTGCGTGTTGTATCATATCACATAAGAGTATTTCAAGCTGTCTTGCCTTTCCCCCACCAATATATAATCTCCATGAGGCCAAGGACATTTATACGCAATCCCATGTAACCTTAGACCTAAAATAGTGCCTAGCTCATAATAGGGGCTCAATACTTGTTAAGGCTTCCTGGGTGTCTCAGTGGTAAAGAATCCACCTACCAATGCAGGAGATATGGTTTCCATCCCTGGTGCGGGAAGATCCCCTGGAGAAGGAAACAGCAACCCACTCCAGTATTGTTGCCTGGGAAATCCCATGAACAGAGGAGCCTGGCGGGCTACAGTCCATGGGGTCACAAAAGAGTGGGACATGACTGAGTTACTAAACAGCAACATTTGTTAACAAAGAGTATGAAAATCTATTGTTGAAAATATTAACACGTGAAACATTTTTCTGCTCCCATTTTCTTCCAGTTACCCTGCTCCTTATAAATCTTCTCCTCATTCTTTCCATAAACGCTTATATAATCTGTGATCCTCTCCATTATTTCTTTCTTGGCTCTATGATCTTCAACTACAGTGTAAGCACAGTCATCCCTTGGTTTCTATGGGGGATTGGTTCTAGAACTGCCATGGATATTAAATTCAAGATGCTCATGTCTCATATAAAATGTGGTTTTATCTGCATATAATCTATGCACAGCCTCTCCTGCACTTCTCTGATGGCTCAGTGGTAAAGAATCCGCCTGCCAATGCAAGAGACACCAAGAGGTGAGGGTTCGATCCCCCGGTCAGGAAGATGCCCTGGAGGAAGAACAAGCAGCCCACTCCAGTATCCTTGCCTGGAAAATCCCATGGACAGAGGAGCCTGGTGGGCTACAGTCCATGGGGTCAGACACAACTGAGTGCCTGAGCGAACACACACATACACACAGAATATCTAATACAGTGGAAATGCTATGCTAATAGTTGTAAATACAATGCAAATACTATGTAAATAGTTACTAAGCTCTGTTTTTTAGAACTTTCTGGAATTTTCTCTTCCAAATATTTTTGATCTAAGGTTAGTTGAGTCCTTGGATGTGGAACCTGTGGATGTGGAGGGCTGACTGTAAAATGTCTCATTAAAATAGACTTAGTGGCTTTCTTTACACCGTTAAGGATGTATACCCAACCCTGAGCTCTCATTTCAACTCTAGTCCTGGAACTAATCGCATGTAGGATACTGCTCCTTTAAAGTAAATCTATCCTCTTTACTCCAGCATTGCATGCACTCACCTAATTTCATTCCTTCTATCAACAGCATTCGCCAAGTCAGCCCAGCTTGAAACTCTGAAGCCACCTTCTCCTCTTCCCCTTTCCTTCATCTCCTATAGCCAGCAAGTTAAATGATGGCTCCAGTATGAATTCAAAAGGCCTCTTAGAAAAAACAGGGTCATTTGTAGTGCTGTGAATGGACTTAGAGTCTGTCACACAGAGTGAAGTAAGTCAGAGAAAAACAAACACATGTCACATATTAATGCGTGTATAGGAAATCTAGAAAAATGATACTGGTAAGCCTATTTGCAGGGCAGAAATAGAGACACCGATGTAGAGATTGGGCATGTGGACACAGTGGGAGGAAGGGAAGAGGGGGACGAATTGGGAGATTAGGACTGCTGTAGATACACTACCATGTGTAGGACAGACAGCCAGTGGGAACCTTCTGCGTGACGCAGAGAGCTCAGCTTGGGGCTCTGTGATAAACTAGAGGGGTGGGATTGAGAGGCTCAAGAGGGAGGGGACACATGCATACACAGGGCTGATCCACATTGTTTGTCGTACAGCAGAAACTAACACAGCTCTGTAAAGCAATTATCCTCCAATAAAATTTTAGAAAAGCCCTCTAAGTCCAGCCCCTCTCCCTCACCTCCATCACCATACCCCACACTGGCCCTCATTTTCTCTTGTCTGGGCACCTTCATTAGCCTCTTGGGTTCCCTTCCTCCAGTTTCTCTTCCCTCCAAAATCCTGTCCACCCAGCCCTTGACAGCACATCCAACCAATGTTAGGAGTTGACTGCTGTTTGTTCAGTGAGTGAATGGAAGAATGGATTCGTGAATAAACGCTGTATTGCATAAAGTGCCTTACATATGTCACAGTAGTCACCCCATGCCAATATGTCTCAGCTCAGACTCTGAATCTGTCTACAGTCTGATACCAGCTTCTGTCTGCTATTTTCAAACTACCCTACCAGCCCAGGTAGTTTGCCCTAAGCAGGCCAGAATCAAGTTTCTCTGGCTCGGGAAATCACCCAAGCTTTGACACATGCAAACTTCACCCCGCTACCTCCGTGAATGCATGTCTAGAATGACTTGTGCCCTCCCTGGCCATCCATCGTCTCTTAATTCCTATAACATCCCCTAAACAGTAGTGATAAATTTTGGCATTCTATCTGCAACGTCATTTCACTGTTTCTTGCCTATATATCTCTTTCTCTCAGCTAGATTTACATAATACTGGAAAATGGACAGTATATTTTAAGGTCTTTGCTCAACTGGCTACAGTGATTTAAAGGCCTATGTATCTCTCTAACTCTTGATATACTTCATTTTGCTGATGCATACCTCCCACAAAGAATAAGAAGGAAACAAACTTTAAAGCAAAGAAAAAAAATGTACACATAACAGACTCCTGGAAGGACAAGAAACCATATGTTCTATACCAATTAATTAACATGAAGCATATAACTCAAGAGAACCTATAGAAGTAAAAATTTCTAAATGTTTACATTTATAGTCACAAAATTGAAAAAATGTAAATGATCAGAATTCGAAGCAGAATATTTTATTGTTTTCATTATTGCTTTCTGAAATGCCAAAACTAACTTACTGCTAATATCAGTTAGTTGAAATGAGAATATATATATACACACACATATACATAAACATTCCTGTTGTATAAAAACTATCTAGAAAAATTTACTTAATTTAATGGTTCTCAATGTACTTAAGAATAACAAACTGTACAACCTGTTTTTTTTAAAGTGCCCAGTAATAATAATGTCAAAAGACAGAGGATAAATAGAGACAGAAATCAGATATCGAAGAAAGTACCATATAATTTTATTAAGGATGCTTGTTCCTGCAACTCAAAAGTTGAAAATGTTCTTATCGGATAAGTTTCAAAGATAAGAAGAGCAACTGAAGATAAGAGTTTATTTTTGACCCTCCAAGGACTAGCGGGCATTTAGTAGGGCATTAAAAATAATAAAGGAAATAACTCACATTTTTTGGCTTCAGGAAATACCCCGCTGTTTATGGAAATAATTTCCCAGTCTTTATCCCCTGTTTTTTCAGATAATTATTTCAGTGTTCATTTAGCTTTGGTGCTTAATAATAGAAGTTTTTAAGGAGAGATTTTAGACAAAAAGCCTAAGATGTAAGCAGAGGGACTGTGAGGGGGATGGTGCGTCTTCCCCTACTCCTACATCCTGCTTCCCTCTTCCTGCCAAGTGCCCCGCCGTGGGTCATTCGAATTTCTAGTCTCACCTGGCATTCCTTCCCCAGAAAACTTGCTCTCCAATAAGACTGACCCTCTTCAACATTTTACCATAACTCCTCATGCACACTTGACTCTCCACCTTAATATCAGCCATTTCTGTAGCCTCTGACATCTTCTTCTCCCCTTTCCAGCGACCCAGGTTTGACCATCCTTGGAGGTCCCACTCGAATGCCACCTCCCGTGAGGAGCTCTCCCTGATCACATCAGAATCTTCAGAAATGCTGCTGAGCTGTAACATTCAGACAAATGCTGTGTCTTCTCTCCTCAAGTGGGTTAGCCCATACAGGTGGGTTGACACTGTCCATGAAAAGAGTCAATCAACAATCTATAATAGGAATAGGAGTTTGGGGACTTGCCTGGTGACCCAGTGATTAAGACTTGGCCTTCCAATACAGGGGGTGCTGGTCAGGGAGCTAAGATCCTACATGCTTTGGGGCCCAAAAACCAAAACATAAAACAGAAGCAACACTGTAACAAACTCAATAAAGACTTTAAAAATGGTCCACATTGAAAAAAAAAAAAAAAAACTTAAAACAAACGCTTTATTTGAGCCACACTGAGGACTATAACCCAGAAGCCAGCATCCCAGATAACTCTGAGGAACTGCTCTGGAGAAGTGTAGTTTCAGCACAGTTCTACATCTGCCAGAACAAAGAACAATGAACAGGTCAGAGATACATGCCTTCAAGGTTTCAGAAACACAGCACCCACACAGTGAGTCATCCTGGCCTTGGCACCTGGGAAGGGAGTCTTATCATCAAAGGAGTCCCTGCCTTGGCACCCCAGGAAGGAAGGCATTTAATCTACTTTTAACATGAGCATTCTTTACCTCTGGTCAATGCACCCTTTCCTTTAATAATTCAAGCAGATGTACAATATACATTTGAAAGTTGCCAACCGGCTGTTTTAACTAGCATAAAATTCAAGTTAACTCACGTATAAGCCATAGAGACTTCCCCAGACTTCAATAAGTGGACATTTCTTTTATCGATATCATGTTTTATGCTTCAAAGGACAAGGGATTGGGGCCAAAAATGAGCCTACTTTGCTTCAAATGCCTACCTCCTAATTCCTTCTTCTTAAGTCTTCACATGGTGGCTCCCCTGATAGCTCAGATGGCAAAGCATTCCCCTGCAATGCAGGAGACCCTGGTTCGATCCATGGTTTGGGAAGATCCCCAGGAGAAGGAAATGGCAACCCACTCCAGTACTCTTGCCTGGCAAATTCCATGGGTGGAGGAGCCTGGTAGGCTACAGTCCATGGGGTCTCAAAGAGTCCGGACATGACTGAGCGACTTCACTTTCACTAAGTCTTCACATCTTCTTTACTGTCTTCTATTTTGGTGAGTTTCTGTTTAAACATGTCTCATCTCCCCTAACAATAGGAGGAACTTCTTAAGAGCAGGGCTCTGTCTGGTGTTGTAGGATTCGACCACCAGGATGTGGAGTGTCGTACACGGACTAAGAAATAACCGGGGACTCAGGAAGTATCCCTTTAATAATTGTAACACGGTGGTTTAGAGTTCAAACATCTGGAATCCAATTCTGACTCTGTCGCCTACACCCCGTGGCAGTGTGGTCTAGGAGGTTGCTATTTATCCTCCACCAGCCTCGGCAGCTGCATCTGGGAAATGTAGCAGCATCAGCTATTTTTCAGTCCTGTTTTGGGTATTCCCAGGGCTGTGGTGCTTTTAGTGGTCTTCTTCCACCCATAACTGGGAGAGGGGCCATGTCTTTGGTGAGAGACAATGCTTTGTTTACGAAATTGTAACTATCCCCTTAAACTCTCTGCAGAAAATTTACTCCTTTTCACCGTATTTTTCTGAAGTTTCCCTGCCAAAGTCGTAAAAGTATGGGAAGGCAATAAAAACAAAGGAAAGGAAGCATTTATAATATACATGTTGACTCTGAATAATAACCCAAACAAATAACGCTGTCAAGGTCTTTGCTGTCAAGCATCACTTTGGAATCCTTGATGGGTATCCAACCTCACTTAGAAGCAGTAAGCTGAGTCCTGGAGACACTTTTGTGGTTCCCTGCAGCCTTGGTTGAAGGCTTTAGCCCATGACACTCGCTTCAGTGAAAAGTTCAACCACCTTCAGTCCTTTCAAACAGAACAACCCTGCCTGGCCTTGTGCTGTTGTGTCTTTACTACTGCTTGGGGAGCTACACCAAAAATGAACTGATCTGAGCAGCCAAGTGGCAGGCTTCTGGGAGGCTAACATTTGCTCGCCTGAGTGACTCTCTGATTCTCACATGCCAAAACAATTAAGGAAGCAGTAGTGGGTTAAAAAATGTCCTTTTTTTTTTTTCCTGTCTCAGCCATGGCACACAGCTCCTCTGCATAATTTGTTTTCCATTATGCAGACTTCAACATCTTGTTTACCACCACTCAGATGGAGTGTTCTATTTAGGACAGTTTCAGGGTTTCTATGAATTGATTAAGAGTGAGATTTAAAAATATAAAAAGTGATCAGTATTCAGTGAAAGAGGCATTGCGGATCAGCCATGAGTATGTGCAATGATGCACCAGCCAGGGAAGTGAGCCAACTCGGGATCTTTGCTCATTGGAGTATCATTTATCTACTGAGCAAACCTTGTCTGCCAGCCATCGGGCTTGGCTTTGGGAGTAGATCAATTTCCTTGCTTTAGGATCCTGCATATTATCTTTTATATTTGTGATTCATAATTAACATGATCTGATTAGCAAATCAAGGAGAGAAACATCGACACTCCAGAAGATCCATCTGAACACACACAAAAAGTTTAAAACCAACTTCCCCACAATATGGTACTGTCCAGTTAACTTCACAGCCATGGTCTTTAAAGGTCTCCCATAAAAGCACCTCTCCAACAACATTATGTAACCCTTTCCACTTTTTCAAGCCATGAAATGTATTATCTTAGCTAAAGTCAGCTCATCATAGGCTCTGTGCTATAAGCACTTACTTGATTTAGCCCTTTTAAACATTTATTTCACTGTTTTTTGCCATCCTCCCAGTCCTTGGAAAATAGTTTCTTCCACTCTACCTAATCAAGACTGCTTCTCTCAAATTCAATCAATTAGAATCATTTCTTCCAGAAAATCCTTTTACTCTGAGTTTCAGTCACAACGTTCATTCAAATAAAGAGTATCCCACTCAATCTCATATTATATCTAGATTATTTTACCATATAAATGTAAATATGCATTTACTATGCAACCTGGTGGCTCAGACGGTAAAGAATCCGCCTGTAATGCAGGAGACGTGGGTTCGATCCCTGGGTCAGGAAGATCTCGTGAAGAAGGAAATGGCAACCCACTCCAATGTTCTTGCCTGGAGAATTCCATGGACAGAGGAGCCTGGCGGGCTACAGTCCACGGGGTCTCAAAGAGTCAGATATTACTGAGCAACAAATACACTTTTCAAAACTTTGCACAGACCAGCTATATAATTAACGTCTAATGAATGCATAAAATTTCCTTCAGCTTCTCATCTCTCCACATGAAGAGTCTTTCCACTATACTATCAATTCCAGTAGTGCACATTCTGGCACATCAATGGTTCTGTTATGAAGAGAGACCAATTACAAAGCTATAAAGACCATTAGAGACACTTTTTAAAAAATGCACGGGGTTTGTGGAAAGAGGAAAGTAAAGGTTTAGTCATTTAAGAGTCGGAGCCACTTCAAAGGGGCCTTTGATTTTTAGAAGTGAGCCCTGGGAAATATAGACTAAAGCAAACAGAACAGATGCTTGGCAAGTTAGCCCTAGTTTTCTAAGAAAACACACACACAATTAAACAATGACTGGTCAAAGCATAAATGACTGGTCAAATCATAAAAGATGTCTTTTATCCAGAAATTTCAGTAATGAATAGACAGATCCAGGAAATTTGCACAGAGAAAAATAGATTTCCAAGCTAGGTGCCCAATGAACACAGATCAGCAAAGCAGTCACGGTTTTAAGCTGGCCTCCCAGATGTCTCTTTGGCCAGAAATGGTGCAGACCTGCAGAAACTTCTCAAATTAGCCCAGAATCCCAGGACTGACCTGGAAGGGAACCACAGGGAAGTTGGAACAGAAGCTGTTTGGTCCTTTGCCAACCTTGACCTCAGCGAGAAACTGCCGAATAAAAAAGCACCATCAAATCTTTAAGAGAATTACCCTTAACTACACAACAGTCAGAGGGCTGAATGGGCATGAAAATGCACCTTTTTACCACACCTCTCCTGAGCTCAGAGCACTGAATCTTGTCTGAAATCTGACAGTAGAAAAGATTATTTCACCTGTTTGGTGTCAGAATTAACCCCACGATAACACCTTAAGTCAGACCATGAGAAGTGGTTGAGGCTGTTTCTGATGTAGGTACAGCAATGCTGAGGAATAGATAGATAGATAATGGGGCTTCCCGGGTGGCTCAGTAGTAAAGAACCCACCCACCAGTGCAGGAGATGCAGGACACACGGGTTCAGTCTCTGGTTCGGAAAGATCCCCTGGAGAAGGAAATGGCAACCCAGCCCAGTGTTCTTGCCTAGAGAATCCCATGGACAGAGGAGTCTGGTGGGCTACAGTCCTCTGGGTCGCAAAGAATCAGACACAACCATGCAACTGAGCATGCACACATATTTAAGATATATTTAACAACAATGCATATTTAATAAGTTATATATATGTGTGTATAGCTTAACTTATTAAACTTGATGTTCCTTTCCTCTGAATGTCTTATTAAAGGAATAGAAAAGAACCATCAGTTGGTTATGGCCCCACAATACAGTTTTCTATATATGTGTATCTCAGTACACGGGCAGTCACTTGAGATAGTGACTCAGAATTGGATGCCGAAAGGATTTCAGTAGAGATCCCTTTTGGTGACATTGCAATAGAAACTCACAAGTTAATCAAATGCCATGAAATTTTTCCGCGATAATCTCTGCTGCCAACACTGCATGGGCAAGTAGCTGTTTCCATTTACAGCTTCCAAGGAGGGAACTTAGGCTGACAGGTAGGACACAGACCATCCTAGGAGGAAAATATGCTTGAAATACAGGTTTTTTCATCATGTTCTTAACATCCTCTCCCCTGCATCTGCATCCAGTCCCAAGAACGGCAGCTTCTGAGTCGTGACACGCAATCTGTTGGCTTCAAGCCCTGTAAGAAGTTGGACGGGTGCCCTCTTGGGATGTCACTACATCCTCTTTCTACCGTGTGACCCTCCACAGATGCCTTGTCATGTCCGCCTCTTCAGCTGTCTGCTTTTGAGCATCCTGCTTCTGAGAACATGGGCGGTGAGCTGCTGAGGCGGGGTTCAGGAGCCCCACCTCCATGCCACCTCCTGCCCAGTGGCTTACCTGCTGATCTTAACCAGTACTAGTCAACTCGGCCCACACAGTTCAAGCAGACCCACGTCCTGGGTCATCTAACTACATGGCCTTCAGCACAGTCTGTCCTTTTTTTGTAGTTTTTTTTCATCTTTACCTCTTACTAAACTTAATAACATAACACCATATCTGATTTTTTAAATTATATATATATATACACACACGCACACGCACGAAAAAAGGAGACTTGAGGGAGGAGGTCAGACGCATAAAAGTGTGATATGTCCAGCCAGAGCCAAATTCCTGAAGGGTGAGCCCACTACAAGGCCAAGCAAAATAAGACACGATCGGCGCTAACTCCATTTTCAAAAGTTCCCACGTGCGGGTTTACGAGGGCCTGGAGGGACGACCTGCTCTCAATTGTGTCCTGTTTAATTTGGCCATTTCAAGGTCTAACTCTTTTCTCACTTGGCTCTGGTTGGAGATATCACACCTCGACGTGTCTGAACCTGATTCTTAATTCGGCTATTTCAGTGCCCATTAAATGTTTCTGATTTGGTATCACTCTAAAAGAATGTGTGAGCGGTTTCTTACACCAATGTCTGGACTGACTGGGGTCACATGTGATTGGTAGGTTTCCACTATTCAGCTATTTCGCACCACCTCACCCCCACCCAACAGCTGTAACCTCAGGGTTCATCTTCTGTGTGGGAGGCCAAAATATGCTGAGGTCAGGCACCAAAGAAGTTAGATTTGCACCGCTGCAATCACAAGAAAACAAAAAATGACAATGGCTTAGAATGAAATAGATGTGTTCTCTTTGCCTGGGGTTTCTCATTAACACAGTTCACAAGTAAAAAAAAAAAATAGATAAAGCGGCGTTGCTAATCCAGTAGATGAAAAGCAGAAATCATTTCCTTGTGTCTGTCAGTTTCTTCGTTTATTAAGTGGTGAGACTACTGTGTATCACACAGTAACTCAGTATAGGGTTTAGAGAGACAGTGGAGGACAGGGAAGCCTGGCGTGCTACAGTCCGTGGGGTCACAAAGAGCCAGACACGATTTAGCAGCTGAACAACAGCAACAGGATTTAGTGGGAAGAAACTCAAATGGGATGAACTCTAAATTCCTTCGTAGAAATGCATTGTATTTGTTTCTCTCCCCAAGAAAGAATTAAATTCAGTCTAAAGAGACACATAAATACTAGAAAACCTAAATTAAAATATTTTAGAAAGAAGATTCATAAAACGGGGTAAGGAATGAGCAGATGGATGATGAAGGTTACAGTCAGAAAACAGCATTGGAACCCTGGTTTATAAGCTCTCTAAATCATTTGTCTCATGGAGCCTCGGTTTCCTTACATGTAAAGTAGAATCTCAACTAAACTCTACTTCAGTGGATTTTTGAGAGGATCACATGAGACTGTAGACATAAAAGTATGCTACAGAGTACAAATCCCGATAAGATATTTCACTAACATCATAAAAGAAGTCAAGAGTAACTGTTAAAAATGGTGGGACTATAACTGTAAGGGTAGCGCTAATGGTGAAGAACCCCTCTGCCAATGCAGGAGACATTAGGGATGTGGGTTCGATCCCTGGGTCAGGAAGATCCCCTGGAGGAGGGCATGGCACCCCACTCCAGTATTCTTGCCTGGAGAATCCCATGGACAGAGGAGCCTGGGGGACTACAGTCCATGGGGTCGCAAAGAGTCAGATAGGACTGAAGCAACTTGGCACGTATGCACGTATAGCTGGAAGAGTTCACGGAAAGATGGAAAGAGATTATTAGCGTGAATCAAAGAAGGTTAGAGAAGTGTGCTTTGGAGCAGGTGCAGTTTTAGGTGAGCCTTGAGGACAGGTCCAATCTGAGCAAGTACAAGAGAGGAAGAAAGTCTTCAGGGAGAGAGGAGTAGCATACAGGTTCGGGGGTTGGGGAAGTGAAGCTGGAGGGTCTCAGGTGCAAAAGCAGGTGACGTCATGGTGTGGGGAAACGGTGCTCCGGTGAGAGCCCTGGCGTTGGGATGGACACCCACGGCACGAATGAGTGCCAGTCCTGCTGTGGACTGCATATCTGGGTCCTCCCCAAATTTGCTGAATCCTAACTCCCAGCATCACAGTCTTCAGGAGATAATGAGGGTGAGGCCAAGTCAGAAGGGCAGGGCCCTGGTGTGACAGGGTTAGAGCCTTTGTACGGAGAGTCACTACTGTAACAAGAGTCAAGGGGATCATTTAGAGTCATGCGAGTATTCAGAGAGACAAGGCCTCCTACAAGGCAGGAGAAGAGACTTCAGAATAAAAACCCACCTTACTGACCCCTTGATCTAGGACTTTCTAGCCTCCAGAAACACCAGGATCAAATGTCTCTTGTTTAAGTGGCCCCATCTGTGGTATTTTGCTATGACAGCCCCAGCTGACTATGACAAGCTCCAAACATGGGCAGCCTCGAAAAGCAGCCAGAGGGACGGGGCTGAATACGGTAGCCTGTTGGTTCCTGAGGGGGTGGTGAAATGAACTTGGTGATGGTGTGCAGGGTGAAACGGAAAGGAATAAGGCTGAAAACAGATGAGCGTGTGATGAAAATGGCTGGGAAGGTAGCAGTGAGGTGGAGAGACTGAATCTGATGGGCTTTCGTAAGACTGAAAAACAACAGGGGACTTGCCTGACTGTCGGGTGGTTAAGAACCCGCACTTCCATTGCAGCGGACGTGGGTTCGATCCTGGGGCAGGGAACTAACGACCCCACATGCTGGGCTCAGCACAGCCAAAAAATAAATAAAAACAAGTTTTAAAAATACGTTAAAAAAAAAAATAAAAGACTTAAACAACAGCATCCAGAGATTGGGAATAAAGGAGCAGGAAAAGCCAGCCTGATTCCTAACTTTGGCTCTTATGTTTTAAAAAAGAAAAAAGAAAAAAATGGATGAGGGGCTTGGAGTAAGCAGGTTGAACTGCTCAAAATAAAAACTCAAATATTGTTATAATCCATCTTCTTCATTTTAATACAGAGCACTAAGCCTTTGCTCATAGACTGGCCAATCAAAGATTAGGATTCTAAGAGTACTATGCTCAGTTTGTCTTAATTCCAAGCTTCCAAGAGAGTCACTGCTATATCCTGCTGCTTATACATTGAGCTAAAAAGGGCTAGCCAAGCACTCCATTCCTTACTGGGTAAGTTTATTTGTAAATGAGTGAGCTAGCATTTGTGAATAATGGGACCCCTGCAAAAACACTGCCATGCAAACATAAAAATTAGTATGCCGAAACACACAGTCATTATAATAAATATTCATGATCAGTGGAACAACTAACTCTCAAAAATTCCACATTTTCAATCAGGAACTTCCCGAATTATAATTTGGAATTTCATTATTGGGCTGTCTGTTAGTTATTCAAAGACTAAACTTAAAATTTAGATATACAAATCCTGAAAGTTTCCTGTTTAATAAATTTATCTTAATAGATATTTTCTCAAATTTATAAAGCTGCTTTTTTCCTTCTGAGTCTGTATTTTTGTTAGAGTCATTTGAAATATTCTGGAGATGTAAGCAGAAGAAAATATTACATTTATCAGACCAAAGAAAGTATTTTATTCATTTCTTTATTACTAAAAAATGTGAATTATTCATTTATAGATAGAGATTATAGATATAGATATATAAAATCTAATTCAGAGCATTAAAGCTAGCGGTAATTTTACAAGTCATCTAATGTACTGCTCTTATTTAACAGGTCAAACCACTGAGACCCAAACTTCCAGAGCCCGACCTCGTTTTATTGTATTCTGCTTTATTGTACTTCATAGACACTGTGTTCTCTACAAATTGAAATTTTATGGCAGCCCTGCATGAGCAAGTCTGTGAGCATCATTTTTCTAATAGCATCTGCTCACTTCCTGTCTCTGTGTCACATTTCAATAATTCTCAATTTTTCCATTTTATCATATTTATTAATATTAAGATGATCAGTGGTCAGTGAATTTTGATGTTACAATTGCAAAAAGATTACAGTCCACTGAAGGTTCAAATGATGGTTAGCATTTCTTAACAGTAAAGTAATTTTTAATTGAGATACATGCTTTTTGGGACATAAAACATAATAGATTGTAGTATAGTGTAAACATAACTTTTATATGCATTGGGAAATCAAAAATTTTGTATGACTCACTTTATTGCAATATTGTGATCTTAGCTTTATTGTTGTGATATGGAATCGAACCAGCAATGTCTCCATAGTATACCTTCACATCCACAGACTCAATCAACCAAAAATCAAAAATATACTTTTTTAAAGTCCAGAAAGTTCCAAAAAGCAAAACTTGAGCTTTCCCTGCACTGGTAACCGTTTACTCAGCATTCACATTATATTAGGTATTATATGTAATCTCAGGCTTGTGCTTAGTCGCTGTCATGTCTGACTCTTTGCAACCCCATGGACTGTAGCCCAGGGCTTCCCAGGTGGCTCAGCAGGTAAAGAATCCACCTGCAATGCAGGAGATGCAGGCAGACGTGAATTTGATCCCCAGGTCAGGAAGATTCCCTGGAGGAGGGCTTGGCAACCCACTGCAGTATTCTTGCCTGGAGAACCCCATGGACAGAACAGCCTGGAGGGTCTTAGTCCATAGGGTCATCAAGAGTCAGACGCAACTGAAGTGACTGAGCACACAGGCATGCACTGACTGTAGTCTGCCAGGCTCCTCCATCCATGGGATTTTCCAGGCAAGAATACTGAAGTGAAGTGAAGTCTCTCAGTCATGTCCGGCTCTTTGCGACCCCATGGACTGTAGCCTACCGGGCTCCTCCGTCCATGGGATTTTCCAGGCAAGATTACTGGAGTGGGTTTCCATTTCCTTCTCCAGGGGAACTTCCCGACTCAGAGATCGAACCCTGGTCTCCCGCATTTGTAGGCAGACGCTTTACCATCTGAGCCATAAGGGAAGCCCCCAAGAATACCGAAGTGGCTTGCATTTCCTCCTCCAGGGGATCTTCCTGACCCAGGGATCGAACCTACAGTTCCTGCATTGGCAGGCGGATTCTTTACCACTGAGCCACCATTATAAATAATTTAGGGATGATTACTTATATTCCAATGAATATTCATTGGAAGGAAGGACTGATGCTGAAGCAGAACCTCCAATATTTGACCACCTGATGCGAAGAGCTGACTCACTGGAAAAGACCCATGATGCTGGGAAAGATTGAGGGCAGGAGAAGAAGGGGACAACAGAGGATGAGATGGTAGGATGTCATCACTGACTCAGTGAACATGAACTTGAGCAAATTTCAGGAGATAGTAGAGGACAGGGAAGCCTGGCGTGCTGCAATCCTTGGGGTCACAAAGAGCCGGACACGACTTAGTGATTGAACAACAGCAAGGGATGATTTACAGTTCTTGGAAGGTTTGTGTGGGTTACACACCATTCTGTGTAAGGGCCTTGAGCACCCTCAGATTTTGTTATCCACTGGGGGTCCTGGAGCCACTCCCCCATGGACCCTGAGGGGAGAAAGTTAAAATAATTGAGCAAGATAATCTCTTGGAGGAGTGGCAGCGCTCAGACTAAAACATGGGTCTGGGACTCAGAGGGCTTCCCTGGTGGCTCAGCTGGTAAAGAATCCGGCTGCAATGAAGGAGACCTGGGTTGGATCCCTGGATTGGGAAGATCCCCTGGAGAAGGGAACAGCTATACCCACTCCAGGATCCTGAATCTGTCAGGATCCTGAATCTGTCAGAATCTGTCTTTCTAAAGCCCAAACTCAGGATTTTTCATCTTGTCATCCTGCCTGCCGGTTGTTTTCTCTGCAGCCGGTAATCCAGGAGGCAACATTTGGAAGCCAAAGGGTCCTAAGAGATCTGGGGGAGGTCACCCTGAGCCTAAAAACACCCAAGAGAGTCAGTTGATTTGGAGAAGATCCAGACTCTTCCTTAACGAGGTCTTCGCCGGTCTAATTTCTCACACAGTTACTGAGCTGAGCTCAGAACCAGATCTGAACCGAAGCTGGGAACAAATGCAAAACCCCTATTTGCTCTGACCTGCCCCTGCCTCTGGCTTCCCTGTGGAGGCTTGCTTATTGCACTCTGAGCTCTGCCCAAGTGCCCTCCTATAAACCTTCTGCTCTGAAACCTCTCAGGCCCCCTCTCCAGGCTCCACGTGTGCACGCCCAGCCTCACTTGAGATGGAAACCTTGCTTCCCATCCTCCTCTCTCAGCTTCCCAATGTTTCATAATCTGACTATCATAAAAACAGAATCTTTTCCAAACTGTTTCTCTAAACATCCAAATAAAGCAGTTTTCAGGTTCAAATACGTTTTGCCAACCTGGTTGACTATATTTCCTGCTTTGGAATTCACTCTAGGCATGCTAAAGCTTTGAGGGAAAATCCACAGCTAAAAATAGGAGAACCGGAAGAAGGAGAAAGAGATGTAGGAAGAGGAAGAGGAAGAACATGGGGGAGAAGCATTTATTTCTATTTAACCCAGTGTTTCCCATGCTCCTCTGATTGTAGACCTCTTGGTTTACATAATTTCTCGTAAATAATATTCTCTGAAATGTGTTTTTAGGAAAACTTGCATTAAAGTCTTTATGCCTGGAATTGGATGAACATGTGACTTGTCCCTGCTAATGTATTTGCAACTTAAGTTAAACTTCCTAGAAATATACCTTAACCCAAGGAAGGAATTCCTGGAGGGAGAATCGTATACAAATGACAGTCCCTTGAGGAAGCAGAAGTAACAGTCTTTCCAGCCCCAGGAAATACCAGCAAGAAACCCAACCAGCCCAGCCCAATCCCCAGTGACAGCCCCACGCCTAGTCTCTCCAAGAGCACCTACCAGGGATTCAACAGTCGTGGAGAGATTCTATTTTTTTAATAACATTTTTCTCCATAAAAGCATATGGATCTAAAAACCCCTGAGGAGAAAATTGAAACGATATGGTTTATCCCACAGTTTCCTCTCCACGGCATTTATTGAAAAAGGCATCATTACATGAAATCCTTTTGAATTGCATTTTGATTTTGTAATTTTATTTATTCATGGTTTGTTGATATCAAGGTGTTGTGAGAGCTTCCAATCTGAAATCCTATTTCAGATCCACCTAATTGTATTTGAAAAGATCTAGGAAAACAGTTCTCACAGTGTGAACTACCTGTGTTGTCTGTGTTCTGGGTAACAGCCCCAACAGCTTCCTGCAGGACCCCATCCCCTCAACAACTTGGTCCAAGGGAACCAAATAAAGCCCGCTTGACAGACATCAGGAAGACCCATCTCCCTCCACTGATGCTCCAGTGTGTGTGTGTGTGTGTGTGCGCCTACCTGTGTGCTCAGTCATATCTCTTTGCCACCCCATCAACTGTAGCCCACCAGGCTCCACTGTTGATGAAATTTCCAAGGCAAGAATACTGGAGTGGCTAGCCATTTCCTTCTCCAGGGGATCTTCCTGACCCAGGGATCACACTCGCATCTCCTGCATTGCAGGCAGATTCTTTATCACTGTGACACCACTACCTCTCTGGAAATGATATCGCTTCACACATTTTCTTTATAATCAGCACTGGATTAACAAACCCACACTAACGTATACTTCTGTTTCTCCTCCTCCTACGTTCATTGCCCACTGTCTGAGCCCGTCTGTTACTCCATCTCCCACTGCATGCACGACTGCAGCTGCAGCACAGGATGAGCTGGAGGAGGAATGGAGGGGAAATTCCCTCCGAGACACGTCATCTGCAGCAGCAGGACAGGAGCCTGACAGTGACTCGCTGAAGCTTCAGACCCGCTCAGGATTTTGCCCATTTGCATCCTTCTCCATCACCTAACCTTCATTCATTCATCAAAAAGAAAAACAGGGGGTCTGCTTTGCTTCTGACCAGGCAGGTGAAGAATCACCACCCTGGGTTACTTCTCACCAGACTTTCAGTGTAGTTGGGTACACCGTTTTATCACAAACAAAATGTTAACAAGGACACAGTGACCAGACAATAAGGCGAGCAATGTCTCAGGATGGTCTTTAATTCCACGCACTCCCTTTTTTCCAGAAAAGCATTATTTAGCTCCTACTTTGTGCCAGGCAATATGTGTGGGGCTGGGGATGAATTAAGGGCTTCCCTGGTGACTCAGCAGGTAAAGAATACACCTGCCAATGAAGGAGATACGAGTCCAATCCCTGAGTTGGGAAGATCCCCTGAAGGAGGAAATGGCAACCCACTCCAGTATTCTTCCCTGATAGCTCAGTTGGTAAAGAATCCACCTGCAATGCAGAAGACCCCAGTTTGATTCCTGGGTGGGGAAGATCTGCTCAAGAAGGTATAGGCTACCCACTCCAGTGTTCTTGGGCTTCCCTTGTGACTTATCTGGTAAAGAATACACCCACAATGTAGGAAACCTGGGTGCGATTCCTGGATTGGGAAGATCCTCTGGAGAAGAGTAAGGCTACCCACTCCAGTATTCTGGCCTGGAGAATTCCATGGACTGTACGGTCCATGGGGTCACAGAGTCGAACACGACTGAGAAACTTTCACTTAACCAGTATTCTTGCCTGAAGAATCCCATGGATGGAGGAGCTTGGTAGGCTACAGTCCATGGGGTTGCAAAGAGTTGGACACAAGTTAGAGACTAAACAGCAATAGGGATGAATTAAAGAAATGTTCCTACTCTCAAAGTACTCACTGCCCACCTAGGGAGAGAGAAAAAAACGAACCAGCACCTACACAAAAGTGTAGCCCTTCTACAAATGCTTCGAAGGAAGTATTTCTTCAAGAGTGCTGCAGAAAAACAAAGTGTGGCCAACAAGAGTCGAGAAAACAAGAAAGAAATCCTGAGGTGAGCTTTGAAGACAAGAAGTTTATCATGGGGATAAAAGAGAAAAGCATTTAGGGCAGAGAAAGCAGGGTGGGGAAAAGCTCAGACATGAGAGACAAGCCCCTCAGCCCAGGGCACTGGGTTCCTGGTCGTGGACCGAGCGTGCATGGCACACTGGTGTGTCAGGGAACAGTGACAAGACAGAAGGCAGAGGTCCCACCACGGAGGTGTCCGATGCATCCTACGAGGAAACTTGGACTCTCACCTTCGAGCGGTGAAGAGTCCTGAAGCATCTCAGAGAAATCGTAGCATTTAATTTGAATATGATGAAGATGACAGCAGCAGCTCAGAGGAGGTGGAATTGGAATAAGAGCTGGTGTGGAACAGACTGAGTCCGTGCTCCCACTAGCACAGAGTGGGGAGGAAGAGAAGGTGATCGCCGAACTTCCACCTTTGAAGAATGAGTTTTCCACAAACTGAAAGTTGGTGGCAACTCTGAGAGAACAGTCTATGAGCACCATTTTTTCCAACAGCATTTGCTCACTCCATGTCTATGTCACGTGCTTTTAATTCTCATGATATTCCAAACTTTTCCAGTTTTATTGTATATAGGATGGTGATCTGTGAATGAGGACGGTTCCATTCACTAAAGAGGGTATGTCTGTGGATATCGAGTCTGGTGATGGAATCTGGGCTGAGTAATTTCAGGTTTCCTAGGGGCATTCAAGCAGAGGGGTCTAGTAGGACATTAAGACCAGAGGTAAGTCTGAATATTTTCTAGATGTAGGTGGCAATGGACCCCATGTGGAAATAGCTTATCAAATGGTGTCAGAACATCCAAAGGAGATCACAAAGGAGAGAAGCTGGAAGATGCAGAAGGAACTTGAGTCACTGCTAACACCCAGGAGGCAGGAAGGAAAAAGGAAATATAACACAAGATGGATGAGTCCAGAGCCAGGGAACTGAGGTGGCAATGATGTTTCGGGGATGGTTCCACACAGCTAGCCTGAGTGAGAGGGGGAATTCCTCTCACGGTGTAGGCAGCTGCTGCTGCTGCTAAGTTGCTTCAGTAGTGTCCAACTCTGTGCGACCCCGTAGACGGAAGCCCACCAGGCTCCCCTGTCCCTGGGATTCTCCAGGCAAGAACACTGGAGTGGATTGCCATTTCCTTCTCCAGTGCAGGCAGCTAAGACCTCTAGTTTTTGTAGGCTTCTCTGGGAACCAGGGCTTTCCTAATAGCTCAGTTGGTAAAGAATCTACCTGCAATGTAGGAGACCCAGGTTCGATTCCTGGTTTGGGAAGATCCACTGGAGAAGGGATAGACCCCACTCCAGTATTCTCGGGCTTCCCTTGTGGCTCAGCTGGTAAAGAATCCGCCTGCAATGTGGGAGACCTGGGTTCGGTCCCTGGGTTGGGAAGACCCCCTGGAGAAGGGAACGGCTACCCTCTCCAGTATTCTGGCCTGGAGAAGTCCATGGACTGTACAGTCCACGGGGTCACAGAGAGTCAGACACGACTTTCACTTTCACTGGGGACCAAGGGCATGACGTCGGAGACGAGTCCCACCGATTTGTCTTCTGAACATCAGCATCTATCCTTTGCTCTGCTCTTTCGCTGGAAATCAACCAACGTGAGAGCAATCTGATTCATCATCCATATGTATCTGCAAGCTTGAAACATTTCTGTGGTCTTTCCAGCCCACCTAGTTATCGCTTTCATTGTACAGGTAAGGAAAAGGAGGCTCAGAGAGGTTGAGACCTGCCTCCTTGAACAAGGACTAAACTCCCCCAGCATCAGACCCTACCATTATTCTACTGGATCCCACCAGTTCTGCTGACATACCCCATTTGTACTCTTTTTTTTGTCTTTTCTAATTCTTTCTTCCAAACAAATCCAAATGAACACTGGAGACTGTTCACAAAATTTGACCTTGTCATCCTCTCGTACACCAGAATCTCATTGTACATTCTGAAAAACAGCTTATAGAAAACGCAAATCAGGGAAGATTTTTAGTTCTTACTGTATGAATGCTTGGTGTTTCTGTGCTGTTATCTGCCTCTACTATTTGGGGGAAAACAAAAATAAACATGAATGGATGAATGAAAACTTCAACAGATTTCCGTTTGGAAACAGCAGCCGTAAATATAATACCATTGATCGCATTTTAACTGGAAGTACCCTGAAGGGGATGGAAGGGTTAAATCTAGAAGAACATATATGTATGCTAATAGAATCTTTGTAACACATCCAGGAATAAGCCCCAAGAAAATCCTAAAAGACAATTAGCCTAAAGGTTAATATTTTGAGAGTCAAGACCACTAATATCCTGAATAAAATACACTGTGAAAATGGGATTCTGTGTAAGATTAGGTCAGATTGGGGGTGCCCGTGTTTAATCAAGGACTGTAACTTTTTTTTAAAGGCTTCAGAATATGCCCCCAGTGATTTAAATTATTATGCTTCTACAAGGAAATAAGTTGGGTCAAAACTCATTATCAGGTGGCATTTCCACAAGTAGCCAGGGAATACTCTATTTCCTATCAGACATTACAACCAGAGTCTGGGTAGGTTTCTTTCCTGAATCTGAGCCTAAAAACCTACTTCATTTCCTCACCTTTCCTCAGTATTTATAAGGATCCAAGTTTCAATCGTGATCATGAAGAGTAGACAAACTATCCCAATTCCCTGTGCTGTAAAACTTGTTTTTAAAAGTGCCTTGTAAATTCAGCAGCTTGCTTCAGTTTCTTCCCATCAACCACGAATGCCCAACCATCCCCATTCCATGGGACAGACAGATTGAAACTATCACAGCCAAAAATAATTTTCCTTTTTCTATTTAGAATAAATCGTTTTTGGCACAATGCTGCTTCCATTCTTTCCTCCCTGGAGGATCATTGTGGAAAATTTAGTAGCTTGCATTTGAATTCTCAGCTTTGGTTTTTGCTTTAGGACCATGATTGTAAGTTACTGAGAGCATTCGTTGCGGGGATCTTTCATTTCCCTGGTATCTTTCTTCAGACAACTCTGGGCAATACTATTCCATGTTTCACCTCTTGAATCCTCACAGAAGCCCCAGGAAATAAAAACACCACTATGATTAATCTATTTTTTAAAATATGTGCTTCTTCTAATAAGGTGGATGAAACTGGAGCCTATTATACAGAGTGAAGTAAGCCAGAAACAAAATACACCAATACAGTATACTAACACATATATATGGAATTTAGAAAGACAGTAATGATAACCCTGTATGTGAGAGAGCAAAAGAGACACAGATGTATAGAAGTCTTTTGAACTCTGTGGGAGAGGGAGAGGGTGGGATGATTTGGAAGAATGGCATTGAAACATGTATAATATCATATAAGAAATGAATCACCAGTCCAGGTTCGATGCAGGATACAGGATGCTTGGGGCTGGTGCGCTGGGATGACCCAGAGGGATGGTACAGGGAGGGAGGTGGGAGGAGGGTTCAGGAAGGGGAACACGTGTACACCTGTGGTGGATTATGTATGGCAAAACCAATACAATATTGTAAAGTAAAAAATAATAATAATAATAATAATAAATTAAAAATAAATAAGCCTGTCTTATAATCTGGACCAAAAATAAATAAATAAATAAAATATGTGCTTCATTCTACTCAGTAAAGAAAGATGTCTACCCATTTATAATTTTATAATCCAAAGAGTGTCATGGTCTGTTCCTGATATTTAGGCTTTATGAGGGCAGATACTTTATGATGTTTACTGGATAGGTGGGTGGATGGATGGAGAGATGAGTGGATGGGCGGATGGACAGATAGATAGATGTATGCCATAGTCTCTGTATGTTTTATTCTTTTACCCATTTGTTTTGTTTCTGACAAAAATAGGTATAAAATGAATGAATGGATGGACAGATGAAGAGGTGAGTGAATGGTCAGTCTTATGACTGTCCTGTTTATAACCTTAAACTAGTTTTTCCATGTTGAAATGTAACCATCTGCTAAGAAAGAAGAAATGAAAGTGTGAACATAATGTGTGTGATCCAATATACTATGGCCTGAAGATTTGTGTCCACCCTGCAAATTCATATGTTGAAATCCTAATGTTTAATATGATGTTATTAGGAGGTTCCAGTAGTCATGTACGAATGTGAGAGTTGAACCATAAAGAAAGGTGAGCACCGAAGAATTGATGTTTTTGAATTGTGATGCTAGAGAAGACTCTTGAGAGTCCCTTGGATAGCAGAGATCAAACCAGTCACTCTAAAGGAAATCAACCCTGAATATTCACTGGAAGGACTGATGCTAAAGCTGAAGTTCCAGTACTTTGGCCACCTGATTCGAAGAGCCAACTCATTGGAAAAGACCCTGATGCTGGGAAGGATTGAGGGAAAGAGGAGAAGGGGGCAACAGAGGATGAAATGGTTGGATGGCATCACTGACTCGATGGACATGAGTTTGAGCAAGCTCTGGGAGTTGGTGATGGACAGGGAGGCCTGGCGTGCTGCAGTCCATGGGGTCACAAAGAGTTGGACTCGACTTAGTGACTGAGTGGGCCTTTAGGTTCAGATATTATAAATGAGACGAAAACTCTTATAAGCTCCCTAGTCCCTTTGACCATGTGAGGATACAGTGAGAAGTCTGCAACCCAGAAGACAGCCCCTCACCAGGATGCCTCCCATGCTGGCACCCTGATCTCAGAATTCCAGCCTCCAGACCAATGAGAAATGAAGTGCTGCTCTTTATAAGCCACCCAGGCTTTGCTGCGTTGTTATAGCGGCCTGATCAGACTGAGATGCAATACCTTCCTAAACACATGAACTAAGTACTTTCTTTAATTTGATGCCAGGTATCTTTTACCTTAGATCATTTGTTTTTCTCAATAATCCTCCAAAGCAGACAGGGTTCACGTATTCTTCTGACTCCTAGACAATCCTACTGATATGGCCCATCCTTCATCATCTTACTATTTTCATTTAAGTTTGCCCAACCCAAAATGGGGAAAGGGGAGAATGCTCTAAATGGTATTCACCCTAACCCATAACCCAAGAAAGAGGAGAGAGAGAGAAAGAAAATGAACAAGACTGAAGAATCTCATCCGATCAGCATGACTGATAAATCTTAACTTTGGAGCTTCATATAACAAGAGCTGCGATCCTGTCTAATAATAATAATAATTCAGAGTGAGAGTCACAGACTCAGGCTCCTGCCCTTCAGCCACAGCCCTGCACTTGCAGTCATCCTGCTTTCTTCATTGTGATGATGTAGTCACACAGTAAAGCCTGTAACAAGTCACTGAGTTCATAATGTATCTCAGAAGAATTGCCAACAGGTAGTTACTACAGAGGATCCATCCTTACCAACAACAACGAAGTCTGGGTAAAATAAGCCATTATTATTATATGACACTAAGTTCACTGCAACTTTCTCTTATTGTAACTTAACCTGTAAATGTCAATGAAGCCATTTAATTGATAACAGGGAGGAAAATGTGATTTGTTACAACTTAATGTTTTGTAAGGACATTTACTTCCCCCATTCTTATATCACATTTCTAATGGCATTTCATCCAAACATTGCTTCAAGTCAACCCCAAAGTACAGTCAAATCATCTTTTAAGATTATAATTTTCAACGTGGATAAGATATTCTGTAACTTAAGGAGCAAAACCAGGGTATATTTCCTTCTTTACTGCTGGTTTGGAATGACATCTTAAAAAGCCACTTTAAAATGACTGCTGCAGATCACACAGTCCTTCATTCATTCCTTCCTCAATGACTGGAGCATACACTCCTTGCCAGTCACCATGACGGATGGCTCCTGCTTTCAAATATTTCATAATCTATTCCGGAAACAGACAAACAAGCAGTAAATATGATTGGGACCATGGTGAGCTGTACAAGTATAGAGGACATAAAAGGATTTCAAATCACATCCTTAGACTGTTTTAGGGCATGAGGAAGAGATTTATGTAAAAAAGTCATGCTTGAGGGGACACTTGAAGGATCAGGAGTTTGCCATTCTCAAGAGCAGGGCAAGAGAGTGTTTGAAAGAACAGTGTGTGCAAACGTGCAGAGGTGAAAAACACAAGAAATTCTCCGATATTCAGAGACTACAAGAACCCGAGTACTGGGGAAGAGAAAATACAAGAGGCAGAAGATAAAACAGACATGTGGGGTGGGGCCAGATGACAAAAGCCCTTGTTTTCCTGGCAGAGAAACTTGAACATGATTCCACAGGGCAAGAATTGAGAGAAGAGGTACATCCTTGGTGTATTTGCTTGTGAGGAGCTGCTTTGAGGCTTAGCTCAGCCCTCTGGCTCAAGAGAACTGCATCTCCATCATCACAGCCTGCATCACCATCATCAGAGCCTATAGAGCATTATCAGAGCCTGTATCTCCATCATTACAGCATGCATCTCTATCATCAAAGCTTGTAGAGCATGATCAGAGCCTGCACCTCCATCATCAGAGCCTGTAGAGCATTCCTCCGTGGAAAATGCCAGCTAGGCATCGCTTCCATAGCCATGGTATCAGCAAAGCATGGTAACTACAAAGCCTGAATGAAGATCCAAACAATCTCAGGGGAAAAAAAAAATCTACCCTAGTGCTGTCAGATGGACACTTAAAGAGTATGAAAAAGAAATAAGCAAATTGTTATTGTTTGAACAAATAGCATGTGCTAAATAATCCAAATTTCTCAACCAGGATACACAGCTGCACATAAATATGGTATATCTTCCTGATGTGTCAATTCTGGTTAATCCTGTGTGGCAAAAATTAACATGTAGACATTTTTCTAAATCAATAGTTTTCAAGATTAAAAAAAATATGACTGCAAAACATTGTGCTGTCCCCTGCAATTCAAACTCTTCTCCCAAATGCCCATCTCCATCCCCAACTCCAGGGGAGAAAGTCATCCTTTGGTTCAGTTATGGGCGTCAATGAACGTGCCTGAGAATCCAGAGCTCCATAAATTATGTGTGGAAATTATACCGCCTTAGGAAGAAACACATTCTAGGGGGCTCACACATGTTTTATACTTGGCAACAATTCAATGATAATGCATATGTAAGTTAGGAAATGGCAAGCCACTCCAGTATTCTTGCCTGAAAAATCCCAGGGACAGAGGAGTCTGGCAGGCTACAGAACAAAGGATCACAAACAGTCAGACACGACTGAGTGACTAAGCACACACGCAAGAAGAAACATTCTAGGGGGCTCATACGTGTTTTGTGTGTGTGTGTTAAATCGCTTTAGTCGTGTCTGACCGTGCGACCTTATGGACCGTAGTTCTCCAGGCTCCTCTGTCCATGGGATTCTCCAGGCAGGAATACTGGAGTGGGTTGCCGTGCCCTCCTCCAGGGACATGTTCTATACTTGGCGAAAATTCAATGTTAGTGCTTATATAAGTTAACACCAGATATTTAAAGACAGGAATAGTAGCACATTGGATTTCTCCTCAACTGTTTAGCTTCTTTCAACAGCCCTTCCTATTCCACAGGGTTATTTTAAGGATTAAATGAGGAAATGAAAGCACTTTGTAAACTGTAAAGTGCTGCCCTGATGTAATGTTTCATTAACAAATTAATTTACAAATGGCTGGGACAAGGTGCCTTTTGAATGCTGGTTTCATTCCTATAAGAATTAGAAAAAAAAAAAAAAAATGTGCTCCAGTGTGGTCTACCAAGCAAAATGAAGGGCTGGGGCGTTCCCTGATGTCAGGGCACCAATGTGCGGAATTCCAATAGTTGACATCAAACAGTAGCAATCAGGAGTGTGTGGAAACCCATCTGGTTCTCATATTGGCTGAGCAAGGTGGTGAAGTGGAGGATTTTTTGCCTTCGCTGAATTTGCACAAATCCTCCTGTGCTTTCACCACACGATTGAAGACAGTGTAAACCGTACTCAACCCGGTCCCCCGTTCTTTAATGGACTCTGTCCGCAAAGCCTAGGCTATCTCGGAAGACAAAGGTGGAGTGGTATATATTATATATGTCAGAACAGAAATTCCAGAGTGCCTGAGTGATCCGGTGAAATTGTCACCAGTTCATTCAACTCAGAAGGTATGCGTGAGACCTGGGAGGTGAACCAAACAGAAACCAGACCTACCCAGGTTTTAATGTTCTCAGCTGCGTTTCTGTGGGAAATGTATTTCTTGGAGGCTTGCCACTTCTTTGTTGAGTGCTGTGACTGAGGTTTCTGCCTAACAGCGGTGGTGGGCGTGCTGGTGACAGAAATGCTGAAGCCAAACACAGAAGCCTGGCTAAAGAAAGCAGACTTTCTCTCTAAGAAGAATGCACAATTAACTCCATGTGTTAAAAGAAGAGCATTATTATTTAGACAGGCATCTAAGGGAGAGGCAAAATATTTTACTGTATCCCCTTCTGAGACCATGGCGTGTTCTTATTAGGAGAGCATTCTGTACAATTAAAAACAGGAAAAACTGATGGTAAATGACCAAAGTAAGAGATCCTTTGACATTTGGGAGGATTAATGTTAGTTCTCCAATGGCCAGGATGATCCAAACTGAATCCAGAGATGTAAAAATAATTACGCTAATCCTGAAATGTACCTGATTACTAGTATATGCACCAAAATCTTGCATACAAAAGATGAAGTTTTCCTTATTTATCTCATTTACTGAAAGACAGATCTCAGGCAATAGCTGAGGGAATTAAAACGGCCCTTATAAACATGAAATACGGTTGGAGCCATCTAAAGACATTGAAAAGGGTTCTTCTTTAAGTAAACCCAGTGTACTGCTTGAAGACTGATGTTGTGCAATCCAGCATTAACATGCCATTTCCTCCAACTTACCTGAACTTCAGACTGATGCCAACCACCCGAGGGTGCACCCAAGCCAGCATCCTCTCGCCTTGGATGACGTGGACCAGTGAGCTGTTCTGGACTTGGCTTCACACAGTAACAACTGTTACTGGACTGAGCTCCTAAAATGGGGCTCTTTCTTAATTCACATTTCTGATTTGTACTGGGTTTCGTGTGCATATTTTTGTCTGATCTTGAGCAAGATGAATACTTGTAGTTATACTATGAAGTGAAGTGAAGTGAAGTCGCTCAGTCGTGTCCAACTCTTTGCGACCCCATGGACTGTAGCCTACCAGGCTCCTCCCTCCATGGGATTCTCCAGGCAAGAGTACTGGAATGGGTTACCATTGCCTTCTCCAGGACTATGGCCACCCTAAAATCCTGCTCTTGGGCTGACTGCACACAACAGTCAGCCCAAGATGTCAGTGTTAAACTGAGCTTTGCACAAAGCTGACAAGTGGAGGAGATTAAACTTCTCAAGAAATGGAGGTTGTTGTTTGTTTGGTCTGAACACAAGAGCAGCCTAAAGGAACAGGCACTTCCATCATTCACCAAGCCCAGGTGTGTCTAAAAGACTCTCTTGATCAGGTCTTATCCGTGTGATTATTAAGAATAAGAAGAGCAAAGATTTTAGAGGACATTCTATGTTACAAAGCACTGCACATACATATTCAATACTTTTAAAAAATATCATGAAATTGATGTTATTAATATCTTCATTCCACAAAGAAGAAAACGGGGGCTTGTAGGGGTTATGTGACTTGTCCAAGAACATACAATCAACAAGTGACTAAGATTAAAAACCAGACTTTTGCATTCCTAACCTGAAGAGGTTTTTTTTTTTTTTCCATTATATCCATCTTTTTCTTTTTATGTAACCGTGTGTCATTCTCCTGCAGGTTACAGAGTAGTGGGATACAGGACGGGCTTTTAAGCTCTGCAGTTCAGTGACGATCTTTCACCTGCACGGAGTAGTTTTTGTTGTAAAGCAGGGGCTGACCATGGTCTTCCGTCAGTCAGCTCACCTGTCAGGCTCCTTTCCACTGACAGGCTCATTCTACCCCTTTCTGACCACTTTCACCAGCCAGAACAGCAGGAGGGCAACTGAGAATTGGGGTTTCTGGTCCACAGATTTTGATCCCATCGCTTAAGTGACTTCCCACATGTTCCATCCCCTCAGTTCAGTTCAGTTCAGTTCAGTCGCTCAGTCGTGTCCGACTCTCTGCGACCCCAATAATCGCAGCATGCCAGGGCTCCCTGTCCATCACCAACTCCCGAAGTTCACCCAGACTCCCGTCCATCAAGTCAGTGATGCCATCCAGCCATCTCATCCTCTGTCGTCCCCTTCTCCTCCTGCCCCCAATCCCTCCCAGCATCAGAGTCTTTTCCAATGAGTCAACTCTTCGCATGAGGTGGCCAAAGTACTGGAGTTTCAGCTTTAGCATCATTCCTTCCAAAGAAATCCCAGGGCTGATCTCCTTCAGAATGGACTGGTTGGATCTCCTTGCAGTCCAAGGGACTCTCAAGACTCTTCTCCAGCACCACAGTTCAAAAGCATCAATTCTTCAGCACTCAGCTTTCTTCACAGTCCAACTCTCACATCCATACATGAGCACTGGAAAAACCATAGCCTTCACTAGATGGACGTTTGTTGGCAAAGTAATATCTCTGCTTTTGAATATGCTATCTAGGTTGGTCATAACTTTCCTTCCAAGGAGTAAGCGTCTTTTAATTTCATGGCTGCAGTCACAATCTGCAGTGCTTTTGGAGCCCAGAAAAATAAAGTCTGACACTGTTTCCACTGTTTCCCCATCTATTTCCCATGAAGTGATGGGACCGGATGCCATGATCTTCGTTTTCTGAATGTTGAGCTTTAAGCCAACTTTTTCTCTCTCCACTTTCCCTTTCATCAAGAGGCTTTTTAGTTCCTCTTCACTTTCTGCCATAAGGGTGGTGTCATCTGTACAGTGAGGTTATTGATATTTCTCCCAGCAATCTTGATTCCAGCTTGTGTTTCTTCCAGTCCAGCGTTTCTCATGATGTACTCTGCATATAAGTTAAATAAACAGGGTGACAATATACAGCCTTGACGTACTCCTTTTCCTATTTGGAACCAGTCTGTCGTTCCACGTCCAGTTCTAACTGTTGCTTCCTGACCTGCATACGAATTTCCCAAGAGGCAGATCAGGTGGTCTGGTATTCCCATCTCTATTGTGATCCACACAGTCAAAGGCTTTGGCATTGTCAATAAAGCATAAACAGATGTTTTTCTGGAACTCTCTTGCTTTTTCCATGATCCAGCGGATGTTGGCAATTTGATCTCTGGTTCCTCTGCCTTTTCTAAAACCAGCTTGAACATCTGGAAGTTCACAGTTTCACGTATTGCTGAAGCCTGGCTTGGAGAATTTTGAGCATTACTTTACTAGCATGTGAGATGAGTGCAGTTGTGCGGTACTTTGAGCGTTCTTTGGCATTGCCTTTCTTTGGGATTGGAATGAAAACTGACCTTTTCTAGTCCTGTGGCCACTGCTGAGTTTTCCAAATTTGCTGGCATATTGACTGCAGCACTTTCACAGCATCATCTTTCAGGATTTGAAAGAGCTCAACTGGAATTCCATCACCTCCACTAGCTTTGTTCATAGTGATGCTTTCTAAGGCCCACTTGACTTCACATTCCAGGATGTCTGGCTCTAGGTCAGTGATCACACCATCATGATTATCTGGGTCGTGAAGATCTTTTTTGTACAGTTCTGTGTATTCTTGCCGCCTCTTCTTAATATCTTCTGCTTCTGTTAGGTCCATACTATTTCTGTCCTTTATTGAGCCCATCTTTGCATGAAATGTTCCCTTGGTATCTCTGATTTTCTTGAAGAGATCTCTAGTCTTTCCCATTCTGTTGTTTTTCTCTATTTCTTTGCATTTATCGCTGAAGAAGGCTTTCTTATCTCTTCTTGCTATTCTTTGGAACTCTGCATTCAGATGCTTATATCTTTCCTTTTCTCCTTTGCTTTTCGCTTCTCTTCACAGCTATTTGTAAGGCCTCCCCAGACAGCCATTTTGCTTTTATGCATTTCTTTTCCATGGGGATGGTCTTGATCCCTGTCTCCTGTACAATGTCACAAACCTCCATCCACAGTTCATCAGGCACTCTATCTATCAGATCTAGTCCCTTAAATCTATTTCTCACTTCCACTGTATAATCATAAGGGATTTGATTTAGGTCATACTTGAATGGTCTAGTGGTTTTCCCTACTTTCTTCAATTTAAGTCTGAATTTGGCAATAAGGAGTTCATGATCTGAGCCACAGTCAGTTCCTGGTCTTGTTTTTGTTGACTGTATAGAGCTTCTCCATCTTTGGCTGCAAAGAATATAATTAATCTGATTTTGGTGTTGACCATCTGGTGATGTCCATGTGTAGAGTCTTCTCTTGTGTGTCCATCCCCTAGGCCTTTATTATTCGACATTCCTTCTTAGTGAAGAACACTCTTAATTAAATCTCCACACACAATCATAAATGTGAAACAGGAAGTCCACCCTGAACAAGTGGCTTGCTTATCAAGTCATCATGTTTTCAACTAAAGAACCTTGGCCAGCATGACTCATCAAGTAAGTATCCCTTTAGCCCATCGTTTCAGAACAAAAGGTGAAGAACCAGATGCTTCCCATCATCCTACGGGCTTATCTCTAAGAACAGAGATAAGCCAGGAGATGTAAGGAGAGCGGGAATTCCCTTCTGAATCCTCTACCTGGCTCTGCCCCTCTCAGCTCTGCACCTGGGGGCTTCCTAGAACACTTTTCTACCAGCATTAGCAGGGAAATAAAGAATGAACCTCACTGGATTGATCAGATTCCCTCAAACCCAAGATCTTCTGAGACAGGTCCACTGTGGGCAGAAAAGGCTAAGGAAACGTCCTTTGAATAATCTGGGGTGCTCTCATGGCCCCTGAACACCACCAGTGTCCTTCATCCTTTCACAGCCAGGACCTGTGACTCTATCTCCTCCTTGTAAGACTTTCAGACAAAGAATAAATACAAACAAATCAACAAATGACAAATGACTTCAGCAATATTGAAACTGGATCTTGACACTGATCGTCAGACAGTTGTCTGTCTCCAGGAAGCCACCCACAAATTATACGCCCATAATGTACTCATTACAGAGGACAAAACTCATGGCCTCATGAACACTTCACACTCCTCAAAATAGATGTTTTAGAAAATGTGTACCATGGCAGTAGAGAGATACTGACCGCTGGTTCCTTTGGAAAGTGTTGGGTCTATTATTCAATGATCAATGCTTTTGCCTCTGAGCCAGTGTTATTTCTTTGCTCCGTGAGCACCTGAATCTATTCGCATACTTCACCTGAAGGTTTGGGCAGGCTGTTGAACAAAGTGTCCATTTGATATCTAACCACTCTCTTATCTCCAGTTCAGTGATTCAGTTTTAAACTTCTGCACTATTTCAACACTCCCTTTATATACGCCTATATACCATAATGAGAAAAAAAAAAGCCTTGCCCTGAAAGTTACCAGCTGCACTAAGCCTGGAACACAATACTTGCTCAATAAATAATTGTTGAGTAAAAGTAAAATGAATCTACCAGGCAGGATTTAGATCTTAGAAATGATGGAGAAGAGGCACACACAAGCCTGGCAACTATCCCCAGTCATATTTTTTAAGCTGTTTTTTATTGGAGTAGAGTTGCTTTACAATGTGGTGTAGCTAAATGAGTCAGCTATGCCTGTACATATATCATCTTCCTCATGGTTTGGTGGGTAAAGAATCTACCTGAAAGGCAGGAGACCTGAGTTCGATTCCTGGGTCAGGAAGATCCCCTGGAGAAGGAAATGGCAACCCACTCCAGTATTCTTGCCTGGAGAATCCCATGGGCAGAGGAACCTGGCGGGCTACACTCCATGGGATCTCAAGGGTTGGACACAACTTAGTGACTAAACCACCACTATATGTATATCCCCAGCCTTTTGAGCTTCCCTCCCATTCAGGTGGAGAAGGAAATGGCAACCCACTCCAGTACTCTTGCCTAGAGAATCCTGTGGACAGAGGAATCTGGTAGGCTGCTGTCTATGGGGTTACACAGAGTCAGATACGACTGAAGCGACTTAGCATGCATGCATGCATTGGAGAAGGAAATGACACCCCACTCCAGTGTTCTTGCCTGGAGAATCCCAGGAACGGAGGAGCCTGGTGGGCGGCAGTCCATGGGGTCACCAAGAGTCAGACATGACTGAGTGACTTCGCTTTCACTTTTCACTTTCATGTATTGGAGAAGGAAATGGCAACCCAATCCAGTGTTCTTGCCTGGAGAATCCCAGGGACAGAGGAGCCTGGTGGGCTGCCGTCTATTATCCAAGAGTCAGGCACGACTGAAGTGACTTAGCAGCAGCAGCAGCCCATTCAGGTCATCAGAGAGCATTAAGTAGAGTTCCCTGTGCTATGCAGTATGTTGGCATCAGTTATCTATTTGATACATAGTATCGACAATGTATCCAGGTCAATCCCAAGCTCCCAATTCATCCCACACTTGTGTCCAGGCATTTGTTCTCTACATCTCTGTCTCTATTTCTGTTTTGCAAATAAGATCATCTTTGCCATTTTTTTCTAGATTCCATATATATGCATTGGTTACATTATTTGTTTTGCTCTTTCTGACTTACTTCACTCCATATGACAGTCTCTAGGCCCATTCACGTCTCTCCAGATGCCCCAACCTCTATTTTAACCACTAGAAAAGAGTTGCCAGGACACAGACTGAAATGAGACGTGTTTCTCGAGAAAAATCAGACAAGCAATGCTTTCCCTCCCCTCGAAATTGCACATTTTCATTCTCTCTCCCCGGTGAGGCAGAACTTTCTGGGAAGCATTTACAAAATCTTTTCTCGAATCAGAGGCCTCCTTTAGTCATTCGCTTTTCTCGCAGAAATTTTCTCCCAAGGGAGCATCCATCTTTTTTTTTTTTCCCCCTGTTGCAAGACTGGGAAAGTACATGCCCTTTATTAAAAAGAAAAAAAAATCTCATCCAGGCAAAAGTGGAGTAGGCAGGCTAGGTGTCCTCACCGTCTCACCCTGAAGCATCCTCATTGTTCTGTCCTTTTTTCTGTTTGGGTTTAAAGTCCTGTGATATTATGAGAAACAACAAAAAAGCTTTTACATAAATCATCTAAGTGCTAAGATGACAGACGCATGAAGGAGAAGAGAATCAATGGTTTTGGCTCTCAAGCTTCAACAGAAGGAAGGTTTTGTTAACTTTCAGCAAGGAAGGATCCTTCTGCAAGTCCTTGCCCCACTCCTCAGCATTCTTCCCCAGAAAAAAATAAACTAAAGAGCACTATTCAGACTCTAGCTTCATTCCAAAACTGGGGCCAAAACCATACCTTCTGAATGCCTTCAAGCACTGCTTATCTGAGTCTGCTCCAGGCTCTGTCAAACATTTCCTCTGAAACGTGGGGAAGACCTCGGTCTCTGGTGCAGGACAGGGCACCAGGAGCTGGCCTTGCCTTCTTCACAGAGGGGAACGGAGAAAGCAAGCCTGAGTAATTGGCCTCAGAAAGTAAGAAATTGTGCAAATAAACATGCCAAATCCATATTTATCCAAGGAAGAGAGAAGGCAACATGTGTATGTTTTATGAATGCTGTCTCATAACCTAGAAAAGGACCTGGTTCAGTTCAGTCAGTTCAGAAGCTCAGTAATGTCTGACTCTTTGTGACCCCATGGACTGCAGCACGCCAGGCCTCCCTGTCCATCACCAACTCCTGGAGTTTACTCAAACTCATGTCCATTGAGTCAGTCATGCCATCCAACCATCTCATCCTCTGTCATCCCCTTCTCCTCCTGCCCTCAATTTTTCCCAGTATCAGGGTCTTTTCAAATGAGTCAGCTCTTCACATGAGGTGGCCAAAGTATTGGAGTTTCAGCTTCAACATCAGTCCTTCCTATGAACACCCAGGACTGATCCCCTTTAGGATGGACTGGTTGGATCTCCTTGCAGTCCAAGGGACTCTCAAGAGTCTTCTCCAACACCACAGTTCAAAAGCATCAATTTTTTAGTGCTCAGCTTTCTTTATAGTCCAACTCTCACATCCATACATGACTACTGGAAATCCAATAAATGATCAATGTGCGAATGAATGAAATTAAAAATGTAGTGATTCAGGGAAGAACAGTAATTGCCTGTGCCCAGGATACAAAATAAAATGAAATCCCCTCTGTGAAGACTAGAGAGAGAGAAGTTGCTGGTAAGGAGTGGTTGGTTCAAATACCACCCCCACCAGCCCACTCCACCATCACATACCAAAACGCCACCTGCGTTTCTATAAGTCACTTAGGGGAGCGCTTTGCAGGAGTCCTCGTACCTTCAGAGAAGTACTCTTCCTGTTGCAAGTTCAGTACTTCCGGGACTTTTCTCCCTTTCATCAAGCCAATGGCTGGAGTCAGAGAGAACCACAGCATCAGGGAAAGCAGGATGGTGTCAACAAAAAAGAAGAGCAGCTGAAACCTACAGGCCACAGCACAGACGTCTGATCACCTTGAAGGGCCCCAGAGAACATTCTAAAACTTCTAGCACAGGCAGGTGGAGCTGATGCGCTGAGAGTCAGACATGATTCCATGACCTCTTTAGCTTGGGTCTTCCCTGTATGGACTTCAGGAGCCTTCCAAGACACCTGTGTCTCACCCAGACACTGGCTGCCCTTCAGGATGGTGAGAGTATTGTGAAGTAGAAAGAAGGAATGGGGTGTCATGTCAAAACAATATTCTACGTGGATGGGGTGCAGCTAAAACGCTATTTTGTGGTACATAAGTTGGCTGGTAGGTGGTTCAAAAGTAAAAACGTTTTGGGAATTTGCCAAGTACCCATTTTCTGTGCTTTTTTTGGTCATTGGCTTGTGGGTGGTGGGTGGTGATCAAACGCGGGAGCCCTCCAAGAGAGCCCTCCAACATCGAGAGGCCAGTGGGCTCTGCTGTTGGAAACCCGGTGGTACAGTCAGAGGATGAGGAGGAGCTCGCAGAAGGATGGAGCTGCTCTCAGTGATCCACAGGGCCGATGCAGCGTGCCTTCCTGGAATGATCTCTTCCATTCGAAAAAAATAAGATACAGGAAGTATGAACTTCAGTCCACAAACTCAAAGGTGCAAGAAATAGCCCCTATCTTTGCTTTTTGTAAATTAATGTGATTGCAATTGTGAGCCTACCTTCGTCCATACTTGTAGGACACCTCAGTCATTCCTGGGGTGCCCCCCACCAATGCAGGGTTATGCACAATTCAGGGCCTTACACAGGAACCTGCTGGATGCCGCCTTCATTTCTGCCTGATTCTCCAGCAGACTTGCGCAGCCCATGTCTGCTCTTTTGCAATTAGCTACTGAGGTACACAAGAGCCAGGGGTAGGCAGAAAAACTCCCGGTAAAAACCCAGGATGTCTTCTTTGCCCCAGAACAATTTTCACCCAGCCCCCAGTTTCAGATGGGAGTCAAAACCCAAGGTCAGCCAAGGAGCAGAGGCAGCCTGACAGCTCCATCTCCGAGGCCCCAGGACCACCACGAGGCTTCGAGAAAGCCCTGCCTCCCTTCCCTACCTTGTTGGAAGCTGAGACTCCAAGAAGAGGTAGGGTCTGAACTAGAAGTCAGCATAACGACCCCCAAACTACAAAGGAAAACCAAAGGTCAGACCTCAGTTAGGGCGGCTTCTGGAAGTATAAAGTCATTCAAAAGCTAGGAAGAGCCTGAAGACCAAATTCACAATGTAAAGGTATTTAAAGAACTTGCACCACTGGGTCAACAAATTGAATCAGGAAGCTGCTCTTTCTCACTGAAGGTTGGCTTAAGATGGGAGATGACGGAGCTGGTGGGAGACCAGGACCAGACATCCATGGAGAAGTCGGGGGCAAGATCAGGTCCCCGTAGGAACTCCTCTTTGTTTCACATGCAGTCACTTTTCCAGTTTAAAGATTATTAGGATCTACTAATCAGTAGTAGGAGAAATGATGTAAGTTTTTTTTATGCAGACTAGTTTTAAAGTCTTTGTTGACCTTGTTACAATATTGCTTCTGTTTTGTGTTTTGATTTTCTGCCCATGATGCATGTGGGGTTTTAGTTCCCTGACCAGGGACTGAACCCAGACCCCCTGCATTGGAAGGCGAAGTCTCAACACTGGACCTCCAGGGACGTTCTGAAATGATGTGCTGACTTTGCGATCTGATTATATTTATCAAAGTATGTAGGTCGGGCTGCTCTGTCTACACACCTTATTAAGATGTGGCCAAAAGTAGAGACCTTGACTTCTGCAAAACTGCCATTTCTTCACTTCTCACTAGTAGACTTAAGTGAGGGAAAAGAACAATGATGTGATCGCTTTTCATTGCAAAATTCATTTTTTTCCTTCTTTACCTCTGGATTCTTAGCACTGGGTTCCTTCTAGCCCTGCCCCCTTCTCCCACCCAGGGAACCATAATTCTGTTAAGACTGGAGTCTTCTGTCTAATTTCAGATTCCTCTCCTCTCAGGGAGTTAGTCTTCTGAGAACACAAATGTCATACTAACTGGCTAAACAATCTCACAGTCACGCACAAAAAATTGATAGAAAGCTATTCGCTAGATGGGAAATGATGTTACAGTTCAATCTTATCTCTTTTCTGGGTGCTTCATGTACTAAAGCTGGAATCAAGAATCTCAGTGCAAGGGAGATGTGATTTTTGGTAAGCCAGGCAAATTGAAAGATATGATAAGAAGTTCTCCCTCTCTTCAACCACGAATATTGATAAGGCAACGTTTTTCTGCTCACATTGCCCAAAAGCATAACTCTATTTAAATTCTTTGTAAGTGTCCAAAAGGAAATGCTGATGCAAATGAACCTTGTGTGTTTCTGTTAAAAATTCACCATGTAACTTTGCAGGAAATGTAAACTCCATAGATTAATCGAGTAAAACTTATCAACATATCGACAAATATTTATTGTGCATTTTTTGTTCCCTATGCATAATACTAAGTCTGTTTACGGAAACAACCTAGTAAAAATTATATACCACCATGTCCAAACCCCCAAGGAGTCAATTTTTTATTAATTTGCATGGAAACATAGCTGGCATAAAAGAAACAGAAGTCACAAAGGAAAAAAACCGACTTGACTGCATGAAAATGTAAACCTTCTATTTTTCAAAACACAGACTTATCAGATGATAAGCAACAAAGTGAAAAATATATATTATTATGATACACCAAGGATATAGCTCCTTGATATATGACGAGGTTATGTTATATGAGACACAAAGACTCAGTAGACAGATGATACAGGAACACGAGATTCACCAGCGAGGACAGTGCATGCCTGTGCGCTCAATCGTGTCACACTCTTTGCAGCCCCATGGACTGCAGCCCACCAGGCTCCTCTGTTCAAGGAATCCTCCAGGCAAGAATACTGGAGTGGGTTTCCACCCCCTCCTCCAAGGATCTTCCCCACCCAGGGATTGAACTCTTATCTTTTGAATCTCCTGCATTGGCTGACAGATTCTTCACCACTGCATCACCTGAGAAGCCCAGTGAGGACATATAATCCTTTAACAAATATTTGAAAAAGTTAACCTCAGTAATCAATCAAAGAAATGAGCATTCAAATGGCAATGAAAAGCCAATTCAATTTCGCAATTTAGCCAAGATATTTTTAATGACAACTGAGGAAATACAAACTTTTTTGTATGAATCTTACAAGTGAGATAAAGAAACAAATTATTCTGTTATCTCCCATGTACAACAACAAAATGGGAGGGAAAATCCACACCAATAGGTAATGAAGGACCTTCCCCGGTGGTGGTCCAGCGGTGAAAACTTGGCTTTCCAATGCAGAGGGAGCAGATTCCATCCCTGGTTGGGGAGATAAGATCCCACATGCCTCGTGGCCAAAAAGTCAAAACATAAAACAGAAGCGATATTGTAACAAATTCAATAAAAACTTTAAAAATGGTCCACAACAACAAAAATCTTTTTTAAAAAAATATAATGGAAGAGAGAAAAGTAACTTTTTAATTAATAGAATTGGAGAACTGCAGGTATTTGGTTGAAGGCAGACTGCAGCCTAGAATCTGTTTAGTTTCCTGAGAAATTAGGGAACAACCTCAACATGGGGATCTGAGAAGACCGTGGAAGGCATGGGAAAGGTTTTGCATGATGTTAAACATTCAACTCCATTCTTACAGTTGTCATAACTGTACGTTTCAAACAGCTCTTTTTACGTTGGCTATCATTGTAGGCTAAGATTCTCAAACCAAAATTATAGTAAAGCAACTTCACAGATGGTCAGTACAAGGAGGTCAGAGCATCCAGCTCTCTGCTGATATGACTTAATCTGGCAGATTTTAGAATTTCAGAAGGAACAAATGGATTGCACAGTCTGCAATAACCACCCTCCCAGTTGAGTTTCTAAAAAAATACTGTAGGATGCCTATATCAAAGCAGCCAGCACTACTGGGGCTCAGGGCAGGCTCTCCCAAAGTGGCATGTGGATTGTTTGGAATTAAAGTGACTCTGTGACAACCTAGAGGGGTGGGATGGGGTGGGAGGTGGGAGGGAGGTTCAAGAGGGAGGGGACATATGGGTACCTAGGACTGATTCATGTTGATGTATGGCAGAAACCAACACAATATTGTAAAGCAATTATCCTCCAGTTAAAAAGAAATAATCTTTTTTAAAAAAGAAAAAAAAATGCAACAAGTAGTTTTAAAAAGTCAAATAACAAGAACACTCATCTTCTGAGCATGTAGATTGATTTCAGTTTAGGTATGCTGTGTATAAAGAGTACTTGCTTAGTAAATGATGTAATAATTTTATTGCATAACAATCTTATGTCACTGCCTTAAAATGTTAATACCACATAGCAGTAAATATATTTACTTCATGGACAAAGTCTAGTACATCCCCAGAATTCAATAAATATATTTTTTAAAAGTTAAAAAAAAAAATTTAAGTGACTCAAGAAACAGCCAACACAAGAGGAACACTTTGACGCTCCTCTCTGTCTCTCTGAAACCAGGAAATAAGGCTCCCCTGGAAAAGCCCTCTCCCTGAATCTGGAGAGAGAAGGACACCGACCATCCAGATGGTAATTTGGGGTAGAGAAGCTTGTATAAACAAACTTCATTTTTTCTTTAACTGGCTCCCACAAGCCCCCAAACTCTGTTTAGAGTCTTCACTAATAAAGCAACCAAAGCCTAAGTTTCTCAGTCTTGTCAATTTTTCACAAATTTTTTGGTTCTTTGTCTAAAAACTATACAAGTTGCCTGCTTTGGCCACTTCTTAGGCCCCATTTCTATGACAGCTCCATGCCCCCAAGTTAAAATGTGTTTCTTTTTCTTGTTAAACTATCTTGTGTTAATTTCATTAGTGGTCTAGCCACAGGAACTCAAGAACGGTGGAGGAGGGCATGTTTTCCCCTTTCCAAACAGTGTTGTTCATTAGGCACAAACCTGTACACTTTACCCATCAAGCTGAGGGTAAAGCTGGTAGTTCTTCTGAAATCTGTGGGGCTTAGTGAGGATTCATGTTTAACAAGAAATGATCACTGTTCTTTGAGCAGAGGAGCCGAGACAGAACCAAGAGTCTCCTTCAGGGTGGCTGCATCGGCAAAGTATCCACCTGCAAAGCAGGAGGCTGCCTGCAATACAGGAGACCGAGGTTTGACCCCTGGGTTGGGAAGTTCCCCTCAAGAAGGAAATGGCACTCACTCCAGTATTCTTGCCTGGAAAATCCCATGGACAGAGGAGCCTGGCGGGCCACAGTTCATAGGTCACAAACTGTCGGACACAACTGAGTGACTAAACTGCATGAATCACAAGAATAAATGACTGTCCCCAAACCCTCTCCTGTGCTCACACTTCAGCCTAGAAAACTTTGAGAGCGGATGTAAATATAAGATACCACACACGAAGAGAAATGGCAACAGCTCACCCGGCACCACTCTGCCGAGAGCAATGGGAAGCCGCCTCCTTCCCACACACGTTGTACAGCGAACCCTCCAGTGCGTGAAATGCTCGTTGGATTCTCTTTTGTGGACCAACTAAATGTTGGAGAACAAGTCCTCAAAAACGGTAACTTTGGTTTCAGAATATTGATCTTGGCCCTTCTCTCCTGTGATAATTAGCTTTTTAGAGTCATCATGCATGTATTTAGGGCAGTGTCGGTTCAAGATAAGAAAAGCCTAACACCATGCAAGGCGTTCTGCCTTCTTAAGGAGAAGGAAAGTGAGCTAATCCACTCCAAAGTAGTATATATGCTCTTTATGAAACTCCTTGAAAAGACAACAGAAAGCAATCTTTTTTTAAGACACATTTAAAAATTGTACGTTTCCATCTGGCAGGATTTCTTAGCCTGTTTGAATTAACTATGGGTTTATATTCATGCAGATTATGTAGTTTAGTCTAAAGCCTACAAAAAATCAAAACCTCAGAAAAAGTCAATAAAAGACATGTATGTTTTCCTTTTCATCACTTTAAATATATTCTGCTACTCTCTTCTGGCCTGCAGAGCTTCTGCTGATAAATCAACTGATAAATTTATGGGAATCCCCTTGTGTGTTATTTGTTGCTTTTCCCTTGCTGCGTTTAATATTTTTTCTTTGAATTTAGTTTTTCTTAGTGTGATTATTCGGAGAAGGCAATGGCACCCCACTCCAGTACTCTTGCCTGGAAAATCCCATGGATGAAGGAGCCTGGTGGGCTGCAGTCCATGGGATCATGAAGAGTCGGACACGACTGAGCAACTTCACTTTGACTTTTCACTTTCATGCATTGGAGAAGGAAATGGCAACCCACTCCAGTGTTCTTGCCTGGAGAATCCCAGGGACGGGGGAGCCTGGTGGGCTGCGTCTGTGGGGTCACACAGAGTTGGACACGACTGAAGTGACTTAGCAGCAGCAGCAGTGTGATAATTATGTCTCAGTGTGTTTCTCCTTGGGTTTATCCTGTATGGGACTCTCTGTGCTTCCTCAACTTGAGTGGCTATTTCCTTCCCCAAGTTAGGGAAATTTTCAACTATAAACTCTTCTAATATTCTCTCAGACCCTTTCTCTCCCTCATGTTCTGCTGTTGCTGCTGCTGCTGCTGCTGCTGCCAAGTCGCTTCAGTCGTGTCCGACTCTGTGCGACCCCATAGACGGCAGCCCACCAGGCTCCCCCGTCCCTGGGATTCTCCAGGCAAGAACGCTGGAGTGGGTTGCCATTTCCTTCTCCAATGCATAAAAGTGAAAAGTGAAAGTCAAGTCGCTCAGTCGTGTTCGACTCTTCGCTACCCCATGGACTGCAGCCTACCAGGCTCCTCCACCCATGGGATTTTCCAGGCAAGAATACTGGAGTGGAGTGCCATTGCCTTCTCCTATGTTCTTCTGGGACCCCTATAATTCAAACACTGGTGTGGTTAATGTTGCCCCAGAGGTCTCTGAGATGGTCCTCATTGCTATTCATTCTTTTTTCTTTATTCTGCTCCTCAGCAGTTATTTCCACCATTCTGTGTTCCAACTCACTTATCTGTTCTTCTGCCCTTGAAGACTGGAAGCAAAAGAACAGATATAGGAATCCAGGCCTTGCCAACGCCTCTGTCATTTCTGCATGGCAACAAAACACTCTAATTGTTGTGATTATCATTTAGCATGTATCAGATATATGCTGTCTCATTAACGAATAAAAACTTGTTGATTGGCATCATTTAACAGATACAGATATTGGAGTGGAGAAATCTGTTTATCCTTACTCCATCCACAGTAAATGAGGTCACAGTGGTAGAAGCATCGCCCATTACGCAGTCGTGTCATAGACTGCTGTTGTCTTCTTACCGGCATATAGTTGCTTTACAATGTTGGGTGCGTTTCTGCTGCACAGCAAAGTGCGTCAGCCACATGTATACATGTATCCCCTCTTCTGTGTTTTTCCTTCCCACTCAGGTCATCACAGAGCATTAAGAAGAGTTCCCTGAGCTATTCAGTGTGTTGGCATCAGGTACCTACTTTATACATAGTATCAATCCCAACCTCCCTCCATCCTACCCACCCTTTCCCCTTGGTGTCCATACATTTGTTCTCTACATCTATGTCTCTATTTCTGCTTGGCAAATGAGTTCATCTATATTATTTTTCTAGATCCCACATATATGTGTTCATAGATGATATGTGTTTCTCTCTTTCTGATTCACTTCACTCTTTTGACACTCTGTTGCTCCTTATGCTTACATGATAGCCCAATTCCAGTAAGACACCTGAGGACAAGCTCCTTTGCTGTCCTCATTCCTCTTGCAGAGCGTGCTTCATTCCTCTTGCAGCTGACTCATCAATTCAATAGAGAAAGTGATGCTGGAGTGTCCTAGACTGAATACCAGGGAAACCAACCCAGCTCAAGACTGGATGACCAAGTGACACAGGACATCCTGGCAATCAAGTCAGCTCTAGCAAGAACATGAGTTCTGGATCAAAATAATCTATCAGTTCAGTTCAGTTCAATCGCTCAGTCGTGTCTGACTCTCTGCAACCCCATGAACCGCAGCACGCCAGGCCTCCCTGTCCATAGACACCTATGAAAGAGTAAAAGCAGGGACTGGTCCTAAAAACTTTCATGTCCTAAAGAAGGTAAGAGGATCTTTTCTAACGTCTCTCTTTTGGGGGCTTCCCTGGTAGCTCAGTCAGTAAAGAATCTGCCTGCAGTGCAGGAGACCCAGGTTCAATCCCTGGGTCAGGAAGATCCTCTTGAGAAGGAAATGGTGACCCACTTCAGTATCCTTGCCTCAAAAATCCCATGGACAGAGTATCTGGAGACAAAACAGTCTGACATGGAGAATTTGACACATGCATTTCAGCGCTTCTGCATAGTTACATAGAAATGGACGTGACAAAATGTTAAAAGCACTTGTTTGGAATCAGTAGTGTGGACAATAGAAATTGGACTCCACCATCACTTCATGGGAAATAGATGGGGAAACAGTGGAAACAGTGTCAGACTTTATTTTGGGGGGCTCCAAAATCACTGCAGATGGTGACTGCAGCCATGAAATTAAAAGACGCTTACTCCTTGGAAGGAAAGTTATGGCCAACCTAGATAGCATATTCAAAAGTAGAGACATTACTTTGCCAATAAAGGTCCGTCTAGTCAAGGCTATGGTTTTTCCTGTGGTCATGTATGGATGTGAGAGTTGGACTGTGAAGAAGGCTGAGTGCCAAAGAATTGATGCTTTTGAACTGTGGTGTTGGAGAAGACTCTTGAGAGTCCCTTGGACTGTAAGGAGATCCAACCAGTCCATTCTGAAGGAGATCAGCCCTGGGATTTCTTTGGAAGAAATGATGCTAAAGCTGAAACTCCAGCACTTTGGCCACCTCATGCAAAGAGTTGACTCATTGGAAAAGACTCTGATGCTGGGAGGGATTGGGGGCAGGAGGAAAAGGAGACGACAGAGGATGAGATGGCTGGATGGCATCACTGACTCGATGGACGTGAGTCTGAGTGAACTCCAGGAGTTGGTGATGGACAGGGAGGCCTGGCGTGCTGCGATTCGTGGGGTCACAAAGAATCAGACACGACTGAGCGACTGAACTGAACTGAACTGAACTGATATCCCTGAACCTGTCCCCCATCCCCACACCCAAGGACAGATGTAGTCACAGGATAAGGCTCAGCGATAGAACAATGGTATTGGCTTGCACATGACATAGAAAAAAAAATTTTTACGTAGAATGCTTTTTGAGATTTTTTTAAAGAGGCTGAAAATATCTGCAAACAGCCATGCCACAGCATTGTATAGCCAACCACAGGACACAACCACCCCACAGCCATTCTCTCAGAGACTGAATCTCAGAATCTCAGGAGGAGATAACACATCAGCATTCACCTCGGAATCTTCTCCCAACTTCCTTCCTGGGCAACGGACAGGGCGCTTGAATTTGGTGAAAGATCCTGAATCAGCACCGAGGACAACATCATCAGAGATGGATGCTTTGTGATTGGGTTAAACAGGATCGCCTGTCATAGGCTAAAAAGGCTTATCTGCACAGGCGCCTGATATTGAAAGATGATTGAGGAAATCAGCAGCACGTTAAATATTAAGCATTTCTTGGAATGTGATCGTTGTGCTGGAGGTTACCACATCACAGGAAATGAACTTTCGAAGGACCTCAAGGTCTTTGGCTCTGAGACTCTGCTCAAGCGTAAAAATGTCAGAGTAGCTAAATGGGTTTCAGAACTGACTTGAGAAGGAAACAGGACTGTTAGGGCGTGTCACTTCTCAGATCCCCAGGTATTTTCTATTCCACCTCCAGGCTGTTGCCCTTAAACACCTACAGATTTGTGGTAAATACGGTTAAACCCATCACCTCAGGATTCCCTGGCGGCTCAGACGGTAAAGCGTCTGCCCAAAATGCGGGAGACCAGGGTTCGATCCCCAGGTCAGGAAGATCCCCCTGGAGAAGGAAATGGCAACCCACTCCATTACTCTTGCATAGAAAATTCCATGGATGGAGGAGCCTAGTGGGCTATAGTCCGTGGGGTCGCAGAGAGTCAGACATGACTGAGCGACTTCAATTTCATCATCTCAGCAACCTTCAAATTAAGACTCTCTTGACTCTGTGAGGCTTCCCTTGTGGCTCAGTGGTCAAGAATCCACCTGCAATGCAGGAGCCACAGGAGACTTGGGTTCAATCCCTGGGTCGAGAAGATCCCCTGGAGAAAAGCATGGCAATCCAGTCTAGTATTCTTGCCTGGAGAATCCCATGGACAGAGGAGCCTGGTGGGCTACAGTCCACGGGGTCTCAAAGAGTCAGACACAACTGAAGGAACTTAGCATGCACACACGCCCTCCTTTTCATTTGAACAGTTGTATATAACTCCTATTTGAGAAGTCTTCTCTCCTTTCTCCAATATCATCAGATCTCTCTGGCTTCCCATGACACTACAACAAATTCTATGTATTCTTTGTGTTTATGGAGTGCTCGCTATGGGCCAGGCACTGTTTTAGATATGAGAGAGGTGAATTAGCGACTACTTGGCCATGTCGAGTCGTGTCAAACCCTAGGAACTGTGACTTTACCCACAGTCTACTTTGCACAGCCATGCTGTGTGCCCCCCATTAACACTGGGGAACCGTCCTTGGTCTGCTGCTGACACTGCGTACCTTGTGCCCCGCTGGCGGGCAGGGGCTTCCGCACCAGCCGCACCTGATTGCCTCCTCAGAGAATAACTGTCTAACTTCCTAGCTTCCATTTCGGGAATCTCTTCTCAGCTACCAACTGGCATAGCCATCCCCAGTCCTCTATGTGGCAATCTTCCGCTCACCTTCTCAAATGTGTTCACTCCAACTTTCCACCGCTGTGATCGCCACACAATCCATGATGAAACAATAATGTCTTTGCTTAAGACACGATTGGGGCTCATAATTATCTTATTTATAATGGACCCTGAGGACACTAATGATATGCTCATCCACTTGTGGCTCCGTATATAGAAAAGTGGTTCCTGCCCACCCTGCCTCATTCAAGCAGCTCCCCTTCCCCTCCTGCTCTGTCCCTCCCCTCCCTCTCTCTCCTTCCTTCTTCCCCCTCTTCCTCATCCTTCTCCTTCTGCTCCTTCTTCTCCTTCTCTGCTTCTTCCTCCTTCTGCTTCTCTTACAGTCCTTCTACCTCCTCTTCATTGTCCTCTTCCTCCTTAGAGAACACTCAGAAAGTCCAAATTATCTATAAAAGTTTTTATACCACCTCTAGTATTAAATACTTTAAAGGGCTTTGATACGACATCAACACACTCCCAAATACTCACATTTTGAAAATATATTTCATGTGTTTATACCTGGGGCTTCCACGGGAGCTCAGCCAGTAAAGAATCCGTCTGCAATGCAGAAGACCCCAGTTTGACTTCTGGGTCGGGAAGATCCACTAAAGAAGGGTTAGGCTACCCACTCCAGTATTCTTGGGCTTCTCTGGTGGCTCAGCTGGTAAAGAATCCACCTGCAATGCAGGAGACCTAGGTTTGATCCCTGGGTTGGGAAGATCCCCTGGAGAAAGGAACAGCTAAAGAAATGTCCATGTTTCTGACACTAATTTAGGTCATTTTGTTCGTTACTCCACTCTGTATTCATATAGACAATTTCTGATGAGTAGGGTTACTTAGTAAATGGTAATTGATATTCATGACTTGAAGTGTGGAGGCTAAGAAACAGGACATGAAGGTGAAAGAGGACAGCTGTCTACCACATCAACGGAAGCTGATGGCTTGAAAGATAAAAGAAACTCTCCAAAAGAAAAATAGAAGAAATTAGCAAGTGAGGGTTTCTCCTCTTGGTTTCAATTGGTGTTGGATTCATAGAAAATGGCATTGGAGGGATTTTTTGAGACATGAGGAGTTCTTTCACAAGTTTGTTTTTATTAGAAAGAACATAGGACCCAGAACACTAGGTTTAAGTCATGGATAATCTACTAAGACTTGGAATCCTTGAGAAACCACTCCACATCTCTGCAACTCAATTCTTTTCACGTGTAAATGAGAGGGTTGTGCTAAGAGACTTTACTTTCCTCATAATATAACCGTTATTCATGGTTTCCTACAAACTTACAACCTGCCTATACAATGACCTAGGGGAAAAGGTGTGCCTAGATCTTAATCTTCTCACCTCCAGTTGGTATTTCCTGATATTCCAGGAGCTGAAAGATATCCTGAGGGCTTGAGAATACTCCATTGGTGATAAGCAATTACAAAAAGCAGTATGAAAGGGGGTTTTATTCCATTGCTAAACCATGGTACACACCCTAAAAGCCACTTATTATTGGAAACTCTACTTAATGGACAATGAGTTACATTACATGCAGGTGGCTCAGTGGTAAAGAATCTGTCTGCCATGTAAGAAACACGGGTTTGATCCCTGGGTCAAGAAGATCTCTAGAGGAGGAAATGACAACCCACTCCAGTATTCTTGCCTGGAAAATCCCACTGAAAGAGGAGCCTGACAGGCCACAGTCCATAGGGTAGCAAAAAGTCAGGCACAACTGAGCACAAACACACACCTCCTGGGTAACATTTACAATTAACAATGCAGAGGACCAATCAAATATTCAGAATCACAGATACTTACAAAACAGCACGTTATCACCATTGAGATGAATCCACATATAAGTGGACATTGCGGAAATGTGAGATCACTTCAGGTCTTCACCTAGTCATTACACAGGGTCAAAAGGCAGCCAGAAAAGGAGGGGGTGGGCAGATGCTATAAATCACAACCCTTGCTTTAAAGTGCAACTGGGATTTAGAGGGACAAAGGAAGAGGATAAAGCACTCGTGTGGAGGATGCATGTGTTGAGAAGATCAAATAAATGGGACCAGTTCATCAAAGTAGTATTTTTCAATTAAGAGTTTAGCAAACACCCACAGTGTATTGGGCTAAACCTCACCCACCCCACCAAGCCCAATTTAAAAATACACAAAATCCTGGTTCGTACATTCTGTGAGTTGGCTGTCAAGTTGATGAGAAAATGAATGAATGATCAATTAAGAATTAGCAAAATGATTAAATGGCAAACTCTGAGAGATGCATAAATTCAGACGAACCCAGAAACAGAGAAAATAAGATTCCTACAGTCTGGAATTATTGGATTTCCTAAAGAGCAGTGGGGAAAGTCAAACCATCAGTATTGGAATTCTGACTCTGGCTGTGTGCCTGCCTTTTGAGTGCTCTGGGCTGTCTATTCAATGAGGATGGACATCATCAAGAAACCCAGAACGTTTCTATATTGCAAATGAAGTTCATGAATATACAAGTTGATCAAATGAACACTCTAAGTGCTTGGGGAAGAATAATAGAAGTCTTGGTAATGGAGATGTTGATAACTAAGGGAGAAGAGGGTAGAAATTTTGCCATGAAATCCTGGTTCGTACATTCTGTGAGCTGAATTTCGGATGGCTTTAGTCTAGCAATAACATCAGGCTCTCGCCACAGTTAAGAGACAGACTCAATTAGGAACACACCCTGTGGTATTCGGTGCAATTGCCATCCTAGGGACAAACTGCACTCAATCAACACAGAAGGAACGACGGCCATGCATCAAGCTTACAACTCAATTCACTAACCCACTAAAAGCTCCGTGAGGAGCAGCATCTAAAACACAGGCAGATTCCCTGAACGATTGGATCAGATGCATAAAATGTATTTATTTCATAGATGCTTGTACTTTGCAGAGTCTAAAAGAAGGAGAGCTGCATTGTTTTGGAACCATGCTCCAACTATCCCCTTCCAGACCAAACCCCTGCAGGACCAGAATGGTCTTGGCCTCTGAACTGGCCCCCTCTTTCATTGTGTCCACACTCCCAACCTTCACGCTTACTGTTGCCAGACTAATCCCCCTAAAAATGCAGCTGTAATTATACCTCTGCCCTGCTCAAAAGCTCTCCATGATTCCCAGCCCTGTCCAATAGTCTCTAAATTCCTTCTGTTGCTAGTGAATTTGAGGTTCTTACTTTGTCGCAAAAAGAAGTTGGAGACAAAGTGATAGGTAAGAAATGGGTTTATATAGAGAGAAAGACACTTCACAGGCAGAGTGTGGGCCATCTCAGAAGGTGAAATGGAGAAGGGGGACAGAACTCAAAATATGGTGTGGTTAGTTATGGATTGGTAACTTCATAGGCTAATAAGTGGGAAGATTATTCCAACTATTTTGAGGAAGGGACAGAGATTTCCAGAAATTGGGTCACTACCCACTTTTTGGCCTTTTATGCTTATCCTTAGAATTGTGTCCCTGGTGGGTGTATCAGTTAGATGCTAGTGTGTTATGATAAGTGTACGATGAGGCTCAAGGTCCCCCGGAAGCTAATCTTCTGCCATCTGGTACCCAGTTGGTTCTAGCCCATCTTCATCACATCTTACGGCTATGTCATTCTTTTAGAGGTTGTGCCCCGCCGCCTTCCCTCCTGCTTCACTTCCCTCTGTATGTCCTGTCTGATTTCACTGTATCCTCTTAGTTGAAAGCTCTCCAAAGGGGGTTATCTCCACTTTCCTGCACATAGGCCCAAGTACCAAGTACTGATCTCTGCGTGACCTGCCCCTTCCCACGTTGGATGTATCCTCTCACCTTCCCAACTCCATGGGAAAGATTTTAGAAATATTCCACAAGCTCTTCAGTGGTTCTCCCTCTGTGAGGTAGAACCTGATTTTCCTCCTTTTGAATGTGAAGTGGACATAGTGGCTCATTTCTAACAAACAGAATGAAGCAGAAATGATCATAAGGACCCAAAAATGGGTCATAAAAACACTGCCACCACCTCTGCATTGTTCTCATTTTCACCACTCCCCTCGCTCCCTCAGATTACTGCCTCTGGGGAAGCCCAGGGCCATGTCATGAGGACCCTCGGGCAGTCCTGTTGGACAGGCCCACTGAGAGGAACTGAGGCCTACTGCCACGACCCTCCTGCTTCCGTCAGGCCTTCAGATTGGCTACAGCCTCAGGAGGATTTGTATTTATGTATTATGTATTCATGACACTGAGCAGAACCTCCAAAGTCGATCCCAATTCCTGACCCACAGGAGCTTTGGGAAATAAACAATGTTTGCTGTTTTAAGCCACTTTATTTTTAGAGTAATTTGCTATACAGATACTAGTTAACTAATAACAAATAACCATTAGACAACTGACCCATTTCCAAATGTCTCAATTCTAAATGCATTTCAAGAACCAGATTAAATGACTCTCCTACCACAAATCTCTCCTAGACCACTTGGATAGAAATAGTAACTAAAATCATACCTGGCTGGGTCTTATGAAATTTTGAAATTTCATATGAAATTTCACACCTCTATTATGATGGTTTCCCTGATGGCTCAGCAGGTAAGGAATCTGCCTGGAATGCAAGAGACACAGGAGACATGGGTTTATCCCTGGTGCTATTTGGGTAGGACCATGATCATCTCTGAGTTGATTTCCATGCCTGCAATTGCATCCTGTATGTTTTGGACAAGGACTGATGACCTGCAAAATACAGGGTTGGGAAGATCCTATGGAGGAGTAAATGGCACCCCACTCCAGTACTCTTGCCTGGAAAATCCCATGGACAGAGGAGCCTGGCAGGCTACAGTCCATGGGATCACAGAGTCAGATACAACTGAGTGACTAAGTACAGCACATTATAATGACATGTATGATTTGCACAGTTTTCTCCCTTATTAGAGGTTAAGCTCCTTGAGAAAATTTCCAAACTTCCCCTCATATCTCATCACAGGAGTCAGGGGCATAAAAGAGGATGTGGGAAATATTTGTGAATAAGTAGCCAGATTCTAAACTCAAGTCTCTTTCCTTGCTTGAAATCTATTTGTGTTTATTGTGATGTTTCATGAGGCGTTACATACAGCTGAAGAAGCAAAACACAATAAAAGAAGTACTTAATTCCTTCATAATTCTTGGAAAAGAAGGAAAAAACTCAGAGAAAAATAATCAGCATAATCAGGTTTACCTAGAAGATCAGGTAAGTGGGAAGAAAACCACCATGCTGATGTTTTTGTCCAAAACATACAGGATGCAATTGCCGGCATGGAAATCAACTGAGAGATGATCATGGTCCTACCCAAATAGCGTAGTCCTCCAACTGAAGACAGAGCTTTTCTCTTCCACCTCGTTTAGGCTCTGGCGTCACTCCCCAGGCCACTTCCACCCTCCTCACTGTGGCCTTCCACTGACTTCACCCAAGATTAACTAAGTATCAACAGTAACATATGAAAAGTGAATAACCACTTTTGATTTTTTTTTGTATCTAAAACCCAGGCTTCCCATTTCCTCTGAGCAATGAGAAATGTGAAAACGGATTATGAACTGAGCATGAAGCATTCAGAACATTCGGCTTTTAAAAACCAAAGCACAAAAATCACCCTGCTTTGGTGGAGCTCAGTTGACATAATTACATAAAGGGAAGGAGTCTTCCTGCCAGTCCTTGTCTTGCTGCTGGTAAAAGGGCGTGCTATCAGAGGCCATCTCTCTGCTTTCTTCAACCTATTTCTATAGTGTCTAGGGCTTCCCTGGTGGCTCAGATAGTAAAGAATCCGCCTGTAGTACAGGAGACCTGGGTTCGATCCCTGGGTCAGGAAGATCCCTTGGAGAAGGGCATGGCAACCCACTCCAGTATTCTTGCATGGAGAATCCCATGGACAGAGGAGCCTGGCGGGCTACAGTCCGTGGGGTCCAAGGAGTCGGACACGACTGAGTGACTAACACACATAGTGTCCAGTATCAACCAGCATTCACCAGCCAGGGAAGCTCAGATTCAGGCGACAGTAGTCTAAGCAGGCGAACCATACCTGCCTCTTATGCAACCAGATTTGATCCTTGATCCGAAGCAGCCACAATAAACCTATGGAGACATTTTGTACAGGGATAATTGTTTTTATAGCAAACCAGCATCCATTTACAGTTTATTATATACTGTAAAACAACTACTATCCTATTACATGCAGACTTGATTGTGCACTCCTGACGGGTAAGACACCAGTTCCAGCTGCTTCCCCTTTCCTAAGCAACGGTGGCAACAAAAACCAGGGCACTCTTGAGTTTCAGTTGTTCTCGGCTTGCTCGCACGTGTTAAGAGAACGGTTTTCCACTTCAAAATTCATATGAGGTTTTTGTCATATTCTTTTTTAAGTGTTTATTTTTAATTGGAGGATAATTGCTTTACACCACTGTTGGTCTCTGCCTCACATCAACGTGAATCAACCACAGGTCTATCCAGTCCCCTCCCTCCTGAGCCTCCCCACCGCCTCCCACCCCACCCCAGCCCTCTAGGTGGTCACAGGGCCCTGGCTGAGCTCCCTGGGTCACACGGCTAACCCGCACTAGCTCTCTGTCTCCTGCGTGGTAATGAATATTGCCTCCATGCTGCTGTCTCCTTTCGTCCCACCCTCTCCTCCCCGCACTGTGTCCACAAGTCTGTTCACCAGGTCTGTGCCTCCATTGCCATCCTGCAAATAGGTTCATCAGTTCAGTTCAGCTCGGTCGCTCAGTTGTGTCCGACTCTGCGACTCCATGGACCGCAGCACGCCAGGCCTCCCTGTCCATCACCAACTCCCAGAGTTTACCCAAATTCATGTCCATTGAGTCGGTGATGCCATCCAACCATCTCATCCTCTGTCGTCCCCTTCTCCTTCTGCCCCCAATCCCTCCCAGCATCAGAATCTTTTCAAATGAGTCAAGTCTCCACATCAGGTGGCCAAAGTACTGGAGTTTCAGCTTCAACATCAGTCCATCCAATGAATGTTCAGGACTGATTTCCTTTAGGATGGACTGGTTGGATCTCCTTGAAGTCCAAGGGACTCTCAAGAGTCTTCTCCAATAGCACAGTTCAAAAGCATCAATTCTTCGGTGCTCAGCTTTCTTTATAGTCCAACTCTCACATCCGTACATGACCACTGGAAAAATCATAGCCTTGACTAGATGGACCATCTCACTAGATTCCATATACATGAGTTAATATACAGTGTTTGTTTTTCTTTTTCTGACTTGCTTCACCAGGAATAATAAGCTCCAGGTTATCTACCTCTTTAGAACTAGAAAAAAAAAAGCCGTACTCTGAGTTTCTAAACTGCATCCTTAGATTTTTGACTTCTACTATTCCCAGTCTCTGCTTCCAAAATGGGGATAAAGTTTTAAGAGACTGGGAGCCCTTTGAGAAGCATTATTCACGCTACCAAGCATTAGAGAGCCCTTCTGCATTATTTTTTACACAAGATAAATGAAATAAAGATTTAGGCAATAATTCAAGGAATTTAATCAATGTTAGTCATCAATATGGGTGATTCAAGACAATATAATTTTAGTCCTTGGTAGTAAATGTTTTCAGCCTGGATTTTCCAGATAAATAACTCCATATTTCTCTTTGTCACTCTGAACAAAGCTTTTGGAGGAAACTTTGCTTTCTTTTCATTGGCCATCCCTGCCATTTGAGTTGTTACTCTTACAGAAGCATATTCTAAGCGAACCAAACGAATGGACTCTCATGCACAACGGTTATTAATTTTCCTTAAGGTAGTGACAGTAAGCTCTTCCCAAATCTGGCCTCTTGGTGGGTTTAATCAACTTCACCGCAAGCCCTCCTGAATTTTAACTAACTGAGGCAAGTCATCAACAGCACAGCCATAGATGAAAGCAATGCTCATCAACAACTTCCCTGAAACAGAAATGCAAGGAACTAGGACAACAGAAAAACAATTGTACAACTATTACTTAGAGCGGAGTCAAGATGGATAGGGAATATCCATCAAGTCACACAGGAAATACGTTAGAACTCAGTAAGGTGATTCAACATACCTGTGGGCTTAGGAAGACACTATAGGAAAGCAAGCGCATGTACCTAATGTGTAGAATAAAAGAAGTCGGCCGGATGTGGTTCTAGGAGGCTATGGGTTTTTTTTCAATCAGACTTTTCCAAAAAGATAAACCTAGAATGCTTCCAGTATAAGAGAAAATTCGGGATCACAACAGCCTGTTGATTGTTGCCCGTGCAGGTTAGTCCGTATCAGAAGGTCTCTGGATGTCCTGGCTGCGGGTCTGGACAATAGCAAGGGCACCTTTCACTTGCAAAAATGTACTAGTTTAGGGGCTTCCTTGGTGGTCTAGTGGCTAAGAAACCACCTTGCAACTCAGAGAACTAAGATCCTACATGTTGTGTAGGAACTGAGCCCTCGAGGCGCAGCTAGAGGGTCCACACAGCACGACATGATGAAGATCCCGTGTGCTGTAACTAAGGCCCGACACAGCCAAACAGGTAAATATTTCTAATAAATAACACTTTAATAATGTACCAGTTTAGAAATTCAGTGACCCCTAAATTCTAGTGGATTAGTATTTCAGTTCAGTCACTCAGCTGTGTCCGACTCCTTGTGACCCTGTGGACCATAGCACGCCAAGCTTCCCTGTCCATCACCAACTCTTGGAGCTCACTCAAACTCATGTCCATCGAGTCAGTGATGCCATCCAACCATCTCATCCTCTGACGTCCCCTTCTCCTCCCACCTTCAATCTTTCCCAGCATCAGGGTCTTTTCCAATGAGTCAGTTCTTCACATCAAGCAGCCAAAGTATTGGAGTTTCAGCATCAGTCCTTCCAATGAATATTCAGGACTGATTTCCTTTAGGATGGACTGGATTAGTATTTAGAGGGAAAGAAAAATGACATAATAAATACATGGATACTCTTAAAATTATTTCATCTACCTTCTTCATTCAGATATTCCTCAGTCTCAGTGAGAGTAACCAGAAGAAACCAGCCTTCAGTCTGAACTTTCCAATCCAACTGAAACACATCACACACACACACTCAACATTTTGGTGCTGCCTATAAGTATTCGTCCAAATCTTCCCCAACAAGAAGCAGCTCTTATTTGCCAACCAACGCATCACTCGTCCTTGACACCAAGGTCAAGACTCACTTGCGTACTTGATCTTGCTGGTCCCACCTCATTCTACCTGGTTGGAGGCAGATCCTGGAGGTAAAATTACATTATTTAACGCTTATTACATTGATTTGCTCAGAAATAGCTGTAACTTGGATGGAATAGAGATAAACAGTGGCAACACACACCGCCCAAACCCTGGTCTAATGGCTGCTGGCCTGTTGGCTTCATTGCACTTGGTCATGGAAGCTTATAGACAGCACCTTCATCTGGGGGACTCCCAACACCCCTACCCCTCTGCTCGAAGGACTCTATGCTAGATACTGCTAGGTTACAAAGAAGAACCCTTGGCCTCGCTTTTCTCATCTGTTTCTAATTTCTATTCTTTTCCTGTAAACTCCTGAAAGCCTTCTTAAATCTTTCTCCCACCACGTGGGAAACACATGAATAACTGAAGACGGTTCTTGCCTGCACAGATCTTAAAACGTAGCTCTACCATAGAAGTGCAGCACAGAATAGGATGCAGCAAGCGCCCTGAAATAGAACAAAGTGCTACTAAGGTTCAAAAGAAGGAAGGAGGCATTTCCATGGCGAGGAGGAGGACGGATAATAAGACAAAAGAACGGGCACCGGAGAGTGGATCCTGTTGAAACTGGTTATCTACTGACATTGGATAATGGCAGAGACACAGTTGTGGAGCAGTGGGCCATCCAGGTGAGAATAGCACAGATACAGGCCGGGGGTGGCAAGTAGAGAGGAAGCCTGGGGTAAAGCAGTCATCCAAATCAGCAGGATGACTATTTAGGGGTTAAGACTTGTCCTCTCTAAAAACAGTGGAATATTCACTTGTTTGTTTGGGTTTTTTTTTTGGCGGGGGCGTGGTTGGGGGTGGCATGGGTTGAAGACACTCACATTTTTTTTCTTATACTCTGAAGTTTTATCTAGGGCCAGCTCTGCATATAAATCTAGCTATTATTTTAAGAATTTATTTCTTTTTTCATTCATTTAATTATTTTTAACCTTTTCTTTTGCGTTGGGGTATAGCCAATTAACAAACAATGTTGTGGTAGTTTCAGATGAGGAGCAAAGGGACTCAGCCGTACATATACATGGATTCATTATCCTCCAAACTCCCCTCCCATCCAGGCTGCCACTTAACAGTGAGCAGAGTTCCCTGTGCTGTACAGTAGGTCTTTGTTAATTATCCATTCCAAATATGGCAGAGTGTACATGTCCATCCCAAACTCCCTAAGAGGGTAGAGTTTTGATATGCCTGTTATATATGGTGGGTTCAAATTAAGAATGGAAAATACGTGTGTTCCTAGTATGTATGTGTGTTCCTAGTATGTATGTGTGTGAGTGTACCTATATTGTTATTTAAAAGGTACTAGATGCTCAGGTCCATAGAGTCAAAGCAATGGTTTTTCCATTGGTCAGGTGCAGATACGAGAGTTGGACCATAAAGAAGGCTGAGAGACAAAGAACTGATGCTTTTAAACTGCGGTGCTGGAGAGGACTCTTTAGAGATCCAACCAGTCAATCCTAAAGGAAATCAACTCTGAATATTCATAGGAAGGACCGAAGCTGAAGCTGAAGCTCCAATACTTTGGCCATGTGATGCAAAGAGCCAGCTCATTAGAAAAGACCCTGATGCTGGAAAGATTGAAGGCAAGAGGAGAAGGGGACGACAGAGGATGAGATGGTTGGATGGCATCACCAACTCAATGGACATGAGTTTGAGCAAACTCTGGGAGATGGTGATGGTCAGGGAAGCCTGGCAGTCCATGGGGTCACAGAGTTGGACATGGCTGAGCGAGTGAACAAAACACATTGACAGGAGGCAGGGATTGAAGCATCTGCTATGGTGTGTGTGCACACAATGGCTGCTGTCTGCTCAAAGCAAAAATCAGACAGGAGCTCCACAGAGACCTACTCTCCATCAAAGAGTCAAATTCCACGTCAGAGTCTGGGGATGGAATAGATCCTGGAGAATTTCATGTTCAAGTTTGGTAGCTCTGATCTGGGATTACACCTCCTCGCTCAAATCAGGCTACATTCTCAGACCAAATGCGGGTGGGAAGGGGAGAACCAGAGAAGCAATTACTGCGGCCAAGTTGGTGAAGCTGACGTACCATGGTGTCTTCTGGATTTGGTGACGGGGTCTTGGTGACAGGTTCCCCCACTCTAAAGTCTCAATCAGTTTGATTGACACCCCAGAACTGTTCATCTCACTCCTCTCCAGGGAGGGAGATGAGGATCAAGTGCAATACTGTAGAGCAAAGAGTGGTTTCAGACACGTCATCTTCATTTTCAGTGATGGAGAGAGAAGAAAAAGAGCGAGAATTCTAAGTAGCAGAGAAAGGTTCAAGGTTAATTTGATTGGCAAGGTATGAAATGCCACTTACCTCGGGCCATTTCAAATTGCCCCTCATTCTCTCCACAGTAAATGAAAAGATTCTTTCCAAAGACGGGACATCAACTGATAATGACTGCTATTACATATTCATACACCACTTGACATTCGCTGGCTTACTTGGCAGGAATTCTTACAAAGCGCTCTACACAGATGCTGTGTCAGAAAGGTAAGGTCGGGATGGAGCATCTCACAGGCACTTTTTAGTGGACAGAGGAGCAGAGACAAGATAGGACTTGGGGACAGAGACCACACCTGTGCTGGGCAGGTAACACTGCCCACACTGCCTGTCCCTTCAGCACATTCTGGGACTTTCCAAAGACCATAGGGTATATGTTATCTAAGGGCCATTTGCCTAATCCACAGTTTTAACAAGGAACACAATGCTGGGAGGAAGATGGAAAGAAAAATCCCTGGCATCTTAAAAAAATAACATGAGACAATTCTCTTTCTACATAGGGATGGTTTTCTCATCCTAGAGAAACTGAGAAAGAAATTGGTTTTTAAAGAATTAAAGAAAAAAAGATCAGGGAAAATCATGAGTTTTCACATACAGTCGGGTTCCTGAGAGGTGATGCAATCAGCCTCTGGAGCATAGCCTCAGGGACATTAGCCTTGGGCCAATCCAACACCCATTTGCTGTCTGCTATGTTTCAGGCACAGTGCTGGCAAGTTTCACCCCCACTTAAGCCAGTTTACATCACACAACAAAGATACGGCCGCAGAGTTCCTATTAATAAATGCAGCCCAGGGAGAGCTGAAAAGAATATAGATGGTTCAGTGCACACCGTCCCACCTTAGAAAGAAATGGGAAGCACAGAGATGACTTGTGCAGGATCATTCATTTCACATTTTTAAACCATGGTCTCTCTGTCCCTCTGTGCATCTCTCTCTGTCTCTCCCTCCCTCTCTCCCTCGCTCTTCTCCCTCTCCTCAGTTAGTTAGTGACATGGCCAATTGCTGAATTGCTTTTCATGATTAACTCTCTTCTTTCAAGGTCAGTGACTGCCCTTCACATGATGACAGCACTCAGGGTAACGCACGATTCAGATAAACCTTGAAATGTTGACCTACGCTAAGTTCAGTGTAATTAAAAGGTGTGCCTATGCCTGAGCCAACTGTTTGAAACACGTTTGCTACAAACTTCATAATGTCTCCACGCTTACCCTGAACATCTGTTCATGAATTGCCTTCACAGGCCCGTAGTTCAGGACGATTTTCATAAAGCTCTAAAAATCTGCATGAAATTAATGACAGCAAATAAGCTTGAGCTGATTTTTTAAAATTAACTCCAAATAACAATCTCTGATTTAAAATTAGCAGGGAGAAGATGGTCTATTTGTATACTGCTGGAGAATGTAAGGTGGATTCAAATACTTTAGGAGTAAACTGGCTGAACTAACCATCCTGTTGGCAGAGTCTGTGTTTTGACAAGCACTGGCATTTCTTGAGATATTGTTCCTGGGAGTTATTCTGACCATGACTGTTTACAAGGTGATTGATTTTTTTCTTTATTACTAACGGCATTGGTGCTCCCAAAGAAATAATACAGAGAGAGAGAGAAAAGAGAGAGAGCAAGTGACATTCCCACTGAAACTATTCTAGAACAGTCTTGCCTTCCCACCTCTAAATATCATTGCAGGACACCAGAAGGCATTCTGAATGCTTTTATGTCCAGCGGGGCACCCAAGGGCGTTGCTTAAAGAACAAAAGGCAAAATTCTTACTCCATGAGAACAGTTGACTCACTCAAGTTCAACAATAAATCAGCTAGAAATGGTTAATCTTAAAGAAGGAAATATGCTAAGACATGAGAGTGTATCTCAGTAAACTAAATTCATTTTGCAAAAATAAACTAACTAGGGGTTTGTGATTTAAAATATAGAAATGTCTACAATAATTCAGGTCACCCAGAGTGGGAAGACAATGGACAAATGTTCTGAGACAAAAACTTGCCCAGGTGTTGACCACGGTGGTCTGTTCTCCATCCAATAGACCCCAGGGCAAGGAGGAAGCTGAATAACACTGAACAAATCACTGTAATCTCTCCATCACTCAGGATCAGCTGCAACAATAATGTTATCTTTCTGGATATTCTCCAGACTTTAAAACACTATTATTCATCTTAAAATGAAGACCAGAATGCCTACCTGCTAGGGTTGTGGGGATTACATGAATATAAAGCTTAGCACCATCCTTGCCCTGCAGTCAACTCTCTACAAATTAATGCTATTATAATTACGGCCATGTGTAATATCTTCAGTCTTTAGTATTTAGACATGTGCTCAGTTATGTCTGATGCTTTGCAACTCCATGGACTGCAGCTTGCCAGGCTCTTCTGTCCATGGGATTTCCCAGGCAAGAATACTGGAGTGGGTTGCCGTTCTCTTCTCCAATTTAGCCATGAATTGATTTTATGGGGGAAAAAAATGTCTATTTGACATTCATCCTGTTTTTTTTTTTTTTTTCCCATTCATCCAAAGAGTATATACGGAGTTCCTTCTGTGTTCTAGGCAGCGGCCAAGACAGAGGGGCTGAAATCCTAGGAGATCAGAGTCAGGCAGGTATATAACTAGCTATAGCTCATGGAGTTGAGATTGTAGACCAGACTTGTTGTTGTTCAGTTGCTAAGTCGTGTCTGACTCTTTGTGGCCCCACGGATTGCAGCACGCCAGGCTTTCCTGCCCTTCACTATCCTAGGCAGTGCCAATTTACACCTTCTGAGATCTTGACTGCCCAGCTTCTAGACAAACATGGGTTACTGTGGCTGAAAGTAAAGAAATAAAACTTTGATTTTAGCAAACCTAAGTAAGCTCTCTTTCATAAGTATCCAGGTGTACTCCAAGTAAAGATAAGCCAAACAGGAATGTAAAAGGCCCATTTGAGAGTACCCATAAGCATCTGAAAGTCAGGAAAATAAAAATATAAATTCACTTAATGGAAAGAGAGCCTTAGGCAACACTAAGCCATTAGGACCGATGGTTATTCTCTTGCCAAGGATCTCAAAAGGTGAAAACATCATCTCTGAGCCCTGTCCTGTGTTTAATCACATCGACCCTCACCCACACACCCCCTTTCACACTCCTCCAATTTCAGGCTGTCCTGCAAAGCACATTTGGCTCCAAAACACACATATCAGCAGCCTTGCCAAGGCATTCAAGCACATGTGGATGCTCTCAGTGATAAGCAAGGGCTTGTATTAGCTCTAGATAACACACTAAGCTTTAAAGGAAACAGAGAACTCATGTCTAGCTCTGGGGTCTTCAATACTGACAGCGTTGTTTTCTACCTTCAAAACGTGCTGTTTACTATCACTCTCTGAAACAGCCCAATTTTATTCACACTAACAATTTGCTGCATGCAATGCCACTGTCTCCTTATAATTATTCATAACATTTTGGGATAACTTTTGCTGCTTTAAAATAACACTAGCCTTCCCAAACTCTAATTTTTACATTTGGAACATTGGTACACATTTTAAATCTATTGACCACCCATAGCTAAGCACAGAATTGCATTAAAAATCTTGCACTTTCCTTTTACATCAATTTACAATTCCTCATTTTAATTATCATTTGGGCATACCCCATACCTTTTTACATTTCATCCTTCATCTACATTTTTTGCTAATTTTCCATTTAGATTCTGCTTTTTAGGCACTCAAAAAAGAAAATCCATCTTTACACCAAAGTAGGAGCTACTTATGAAATGGAAATGGTACCAATAATGTAGATGAAGACTGAAATGTAATAGTAAATCATAAAACTTTGTAAGGGCTTCCCAGATGGTTCAGTGGTAAAGAATCTACCTGCCAAGCAGGAGATACAAATTCAATCCTTGAGTCAGAAAGATCTGCTAGAGAAAGAAATGGCAACCTGCTCCAGTATTCTAGCCTGGAGAATCCCATGGACATAGGAGCCTAGCGGGCTATAGTCCACAGGGTCTCCAAGAGGCGGACGTGGTTTATGAGTAAGCAGCAGCAATAGCAGGACTCTGTGCCAGGCAGAAAGCAAAGCACTCTATGTGTACTGTCTCATTTAATCTTCTTCAGGACAATCTTATAAGGCGCTGGTGTTTCGTCACACCCATATTACAGATGAACACCTGAGGCTGGAAGACATTAAGCCATTTGACAGAACGTCACACAGCTAAAAGACAAAATTCCGAACCCCCATCTGCCTAACTCCAGGAAAGAGATTCAAGCATTACCATGTGCAGAACATTGTATATGCTTTTTTATGCATGTGCTTTTTGTGCAAAATACTTTTCAATATTGAAGTGGCCAAAGGAAATCCACACACATAGAATAAAGGCTTTGGCCCTTTTAAGCCTCTTTAAACCTTTATTTATTTCCTTTTCTAATATACCCCTTGCTACTGCATTCAGTCACAGGGAGAATGACATAAAAGAGGTAATAACACAAATGATACTGAAATAACCCGGGCAGCTGTAGCAAGAATGCATGGGCAAAACAGAACAACAGGAAAACAAAGTCTAAAGGCCCTTGCTTTGTGGCCGCGGCTGCCAGCCCGGCTTCCTGGCTTCGCCGCAATCAGCCACACGCCGCAGGACAGAAATCTCCATCTCTGAGATGTGATTAGAGGCCTCATAGAACAATCCAAGTAAGGTCGTATTTGCATAAGTCAAGTATTCCACAGTCTGTACGGCGTCTTTACCTAATGCTGGATTCAATCACTGGTGTGGACCACAATCAACCCACCAGATGACCCAAAATGCCAGCCAGCTTCCACTTAGACAAGAGTGGCGGGAATATGGAAGGAGTGAGGCAGGGGACTGAATTTCCAGAAGCTCTGGCTTCCTGCCCCAAAGCTGCTGTAGGGGGAGAGGGGAAGGCCAGTTAGAGGGGCGACAGGTCTTCAGTCCTTCTCTTTACCAGCGTGATTTCTCTTCTGTCTGGCAAGTATGCTAGAGTTTCATGCATGAGTTGATTCAAAAGAGTATCTGATGTTTAGGTTGGAATATCACGAATTTCAAGGCAACTCCTACCTTATGCTTCTACGTGGATGAGACTGGCCCAAGATTTAGTATCTTGTGGCTCAGTGGTAAAGAACTTACCTGCCAATGCAGGAGGTGTGGGTTTGATCCCTGGGTTGGGAAGATGGAAAAGCAAATAGCAACTCACTCCAGTATTCTTGGCTGGGAAATCCCATGGACAGAAGAGCCTGGTGGGTTACAGTTCATAGGGTCATAAAGAGTTGGACACCACTTAGTAAATAAACAATAACAAGCAACCAATAAGTCAAGGCTGGAAAGTGTCAAAACCTAGACTGGAACCCCAGTGATTCAATTCCTGGTCCAGTGCTTAACTCAACACAGCATGAACCTTATCCATTACTTCTGCTTCTTTCTACTCCTACTCTGGGACATCCGTTGTTACTTTTTTCAAATTTTGGTAAATGCATGTGAGAGATCATTCCTTGATGGTATCTCATCATCTCTCCATCACAGGACATTCCTTCATCCTACCTTTAAAAGGTGGGTAGATCTAGGAGTCATGTAAGGCCCGTGGGCTGTGGAGCAGAGGTATGTTTGATGAACTGTGCACACATGAGTGCGTGTGTGCTGTTGTTCAGTCACTCAGTCGTGTCTGACTCTTTGCAGACCCATGGACTGCAGCACGCCAAGCTTCCCTGTCCTTCACTATCTCCTGGAGCTTGCTCAAACTCACGTCCATTGAGTCAGTGATGCCATACAATCATCTCATCCTCTGTCGTCCCCTTCTCCTCCTGCCCTCAGTCTTCTCTAGAATCAGAGTCTTTTCCAGTGAGTCAGCTCTTCCCATCAGATGACCAAAGTATTGGAGTTTCAGCTTCAACATCAGTCCTTCCAGTGAGTGTTCAGAGTTGATTTCCTTTAGGCTTGACTGGTTTGATCTCCTTGCTGTCCAAGGGACTCTCAAGAGTCTTCTCCAACACCACAGTTTAAAAGCATCAATTCTTCTTCAGCACTCAGACTTCTTCATGGTCCAACTCTCACATCCATACATGACTACTGGAAAAACCATAGTTTTGACTATACGGACCTTTTTAAGCAAAGTAACATCTCTGCTTTTTAATATGCTGTCTAGATTTGTCATAGCTCTACTTCCAAAGAGCAAGCATCTTTTAATTTCATGGCTGCAGTCACTGTCTGTGGTGATTTTGGAGCCCAAGAAAATAAAATCTGTCGCTATCATTTCTGACACTTTGTGATTCTATGGACTATAGCCTGCCAGGCTCCTCTGTCCATGGGATTCTCCAGGCAAGAATATTGGAGTGGGTTGCCATTCCCTGTTCTAGGGGACTTTCCTGACCCAGGAATTGAACCTAGGTCTCCTGCACTGCCGGAGATTCTATACTGTCTGAGCCACCAGGTAAACCCAGATCAGCCATATGTATACATATAGCCCCTCTTTTTTGGATTTCATTCCCATTCAGGTCAGCACAGAGCAGTGAGTAGAGTTACCTGAGCTTGACATATATACGCTATCGATATATATGTTAGTTATGTTATGTTATATATATATATATATATATATATATATATATATGCTTTTAAGTTAGATGTTCTGGGTGTAAAATAGACAACTAATGGGAAACCACTGTAGAGTTTAAGATTATTGATTTTAAGTTTCATTACCAGCATTCTCCTGGTAACCAACAGCTTAAGAAGTAAAACTGACAGCAAGCAGACGAGATGGAGACACTGTGACAATTCCACGTCCTCAACTGAGGTGATGGGCGGAGGCGCCTCCCCAACCCCAAGGGCACAAACACATCGAAATGAGTCAGCGTGACATCCATGCTCATCTAACATCTCTGAGTCATCACAAGGAGGTAAGTTGTGCTCTGTCTCCTCTGGCAACCGAGGTGACACCCAGACACACCACAGTGAGATTCCTGTCAATTCCTTCAAAATGTGTCCAACTAACCTCTTAAAGGCTAAAACCTGGTAATATCCCTCACAAATTAGAGTGATACGTGGAGATGAAGACCTGGAACATCTGACCTGAGTTAAACCACAAGTTGGAGACAAAACCAAAGCCAGAATCCAGGCTCTGTTATCTGAGTGGGATGTGAGAGGGAATGACAGAGCCTGAGCACTCTAAAACCAGAACCAGATTTTCATCACCAGCCTCGGGTCTTGCAGGTGAAACCGTTGAGCTCTAGAGAGAGAAATGACTTGCTCCAGGTCACAATTCAGGGACGCATAGCATGGCATCAAGAGCACAGGCCTCACGGATTCTAGTATTATATAGTCTTTCCATCAAGATCCCCTCTTAGCTTGATAGAACTTACATCCCACTGGCTAAACACCATCTCTCGGTCTCTATTTCATGATAGGTGTACTATCTGAAGTAGCTACTGCTCTTCTGGCCTTCATCAAAGTCACTAGAATAAGGAAATTGGCTGGACAGACTCACTTTCAACCCCTGTAGTGGATTTTTTAAGCCACTCATGCTGTATGTGTTTCAACTTGAGAGATTTAGTGAGGAGAAATGACGTTCTGCCCCCACTGGAGACAACAAGAGTAAGAAAGCAAAGGGAGAGAGCACACAGACATCCTCTTTGTCAAGTTTCCAAACATGGATTAAAAACCTACTACGTGTGCAAACTCTGCTCCGTTCTTACACACAAGTGGCTCAGAGTCTCCAAAAGGGTGACCTCGAGTCTCTTAACAGTGCCTGTGAAATTTAATCATTGGGAGGTTCACACCAAACCTCCGTCATGACTCCTTTAAATGAAATAGATCACACTTAATAAAGAGCCTGCAAATTAAAGTAACCCAGCAGTCTTAACTAGCAATTAAAATGACTTTTTTTTTTTCCTATCCAAGGTGAAACCATATGCTGGAGCATATTTTTGTCAGGTCCAAGATAAATGAGAAGTTCGGCTCAGTGGGGAATAATTCCAGTTCACATTGAAGGATCAGCCTCAGTATCAAAATCTCATTCTCTCAAAGTCAGGGTCCTGCCACAGAGTACCTGAAGATACCTGAGCTCAAGAGCCTTCCTGTGAGGACACAGGGTAAGGTGTGCATCCACCTCATTCCCATCCACATCCTCAGGAAGTTGCACGCAGAGCCTGAATGCCAACAGAAGCCTAAACTGACTCTCCTCTTCCTGAGATGTATTTATGGGATCATAGATACTACTACAGAAGTAGCTAGGGAATGGGGAACAGACTGGGAGAGAAGTGTTGTTGCTGCTGTTGTTGTTGTTATGGTTTATTTGCCAAGTCATGTCTGACTCTTTGCGACCCTATGGACAGTAGCCTGGCAGGCTTCTCTGTCCATGGGATTTCACAGGCAAGAATACTGGAGTGAGTTGCCATTTCCTTCTCCAGGGAATCTTCCCAACCCAGGGATCAAACCTGAGTTTCCTCTACTGGCAGGCTAATTTTTTACCACTGAGCAAGCAGGAAAGCCCAAGAAAAATGTTCATGGCAATATTTAATCCAGAATGAAACCCATCTCAGTTGGCCAGCGGATCCCTAAGAACACACTAAAAAGAATTCCAGGCTCTGGGAAACGCCTGTCATCATCTAAGGCAAAGGAAAGTAGTAGCCCGGGAAGCAGGAGGTAACTGACACACAGGGTTAATACAATAGCCATCAATAATGTTCAAGCTCAGCTGTTTGGAACACTTCTTCCCAAGGACCTGACTTGCCTCCATGTCTTCACTTGCTATGATGGGAAAGGGAGTGGAGATGGTGGAGGTGGCACACCAGGTGGAAAGATAGGACGTGATTACTGGCATCAGAAGACAGAAGGAAAAGAGAAGTAGAAAGAAAGGAACAAGGATACATAAACAGATAGTAGACATATGGATGGTTGGATGGGTAGATGAACAGACAGATACATTTGTATTTGGGGATGGCGTCAGAGACTCAGTGGACATGAGCTTGAGCAAACTGTGGGAGGTGGTGGAAGATGGAAACCTGATCTGCCGCAGCCCATGGGTTCACAAAAGTCAGACACAACGGAGCGAGTGACCAACAACAACAACGAATCAGTGAATGACCTGTAGAAAAGAATAAGCAGTGACACATGAGTTAGATACCTACCTGGCTCTGGTCACTAAACCTCCAACTTCCTAGGCATCAGCTCATGTAATCTATCAGTGACCACGTTGCTATTCTGCCTACTTTACACAGAAAGAAACCATAGACACGATTAATAAAATCAGAGTCGGAACTAAAACCTAGTTCTGCGTAGCCACAAAACCCTTAGATTTTCTACTGTCCACCCTCACTTCTCATTTAAGGTCATGCTAAAGTTTGGAAGACATTACATCAGAAGATGGAATGCAGGCCATACAGATTTGCTCCGTGAGCGCATAATTATAAACCACACCCTCACACTACTCAACCATTTAACACATGCATCCTGCTGAACACAAACATAAAGAAAGCACAACAGACTCTCCCCAAACCCTCCAAGACTTGCCAACGAGCAGACAAGAAGCACGTTTCCATTCAATACTATCCCCACCTCTGTCCTTCACAATCCACGGTCCCCACAGCCCCACCTCCCAGATAGTTTTTTATTCCAGCAGCTCCCACCTTCTAATGTACAAACAAACTGCCTAGGATTTTGTTCAAATGCAAATTCTGATTCAGAAGATCCGGAATCTGAGAGTCAGCCATTCTAACAAGTGATGTTAGAGCCCGAGTGATGTTAACGCTTCCGGTCTGAGGATCACATTTTAGGTAACTAACCTTTGCTCTATGTTGCAGAAACAACTCCATTGTTGCAGAAATCAACATGTTATTTAGCATCATTTCCTGGGCATTAAGAGCATTTAATACGTAACAATAAGAAATGTGATACAGACATGGGGATTTGGGTTCTATGTATTAATATACTTAAAGGCAGAGCATCTGTAAGTCAGGGAGTCCCCCAAGCCCTTCCCAAATTACAGAGATGCAGTTTTCTATGACTAAAACCAAGAGCCACACAGTAAAGAATAATAGAATAATGCCATCTTGATGCTATTTAAATATATATTTACTTCTTATTCATGATCTTTCACCCATTTAATTTTCTCTGAGAAATTATTCAGGTCACTTTTTAAATGGGTTTCAATGTTTCCAGGGCTGCAGCTCATTATAAAATTGCTCACAGCAGATAGAATCTTGCTTCAGCACAGCACTGGAGCTGGCAGACACAGAAATTGGTATGCGGATATTGTACTGTAAACATTAATTTAGTATTATGCGCAAGGTTGATTGATTAATAAATACATAAGCCAGGAAGCCTAGTTTAACTCTTAATTCACTTTTTTTTTTATTTCACAGAGAGGGAAAAATTAATCTAGAAGTGCTGATTGATTGAGAGCTTCAGTCTCGTCTAGACAGCAATGGAAAATGACAATGAACCTGGGACTCTGCAAACTGCATCATTTGCAGAATAAACCCAATCAACAAATTCCATCACACAGTGATGGATGGTCAGCAAGAAAAGGCTGTAGGGATCACGGATGAGAAGAACGTGTGATTATCCAAGGAAGCAGCTCACCAGGCAGAGTGGAGAAACCAGGAAGAACTAGCAAATATTTCCAGCTCAAGGGTGGATACAAATGAAAGGGAAAAAAACACACTTGAAACTTTAAAAATTAATGAGCATCAGAGCACTCCGCAGACTAGCAAATTAGAATTAGTACATTGCATTCTCAAGAGCGCACAGAACATAAACACACTGTGCAGCTGTGGTCCCACTACAAAGACTCGGATGATGTAAAGCACTGACTTACCCTAGTGCCATGATTAAAAGGTCACATTTAGAACCACATATTCTATATCCAGATTGAAATAGCGCTGAATTTTTTTCTAAAAACAAGGGAAGCATCGTCATTGTTCTCTGCTTTGAAGAGTAGCAATTAAGCTGAGCAGGGCAATTGCTTTTAAATTAAACCTACATCTTCCTGTGATTCTGTTTTTCCAGCTCATATTTACACAATGACAATCAAGGTCAAGTTCCAAGCCCTAAGCCTCAGAAAGCTGACATCAGAATCATCAATAATTGTTTGCATTCAGTGTGTCCAGGGAAGGAAAGGAAAGGAAGGAAAGAAGGTAACATTTGAGGATCTACTATAATAAGAACTGTGAAATATTCCACCAGAGATTCCGACCAAAGTTCTCACATCAACACTTTGTTTTATTAACCCCATTTTACAAAGGGGAAAATCAAAGATTAGGGATGTTAGGGAGATTGCAACAGTGTTAAGTGGCAGAACCCCATTTATGTTGGGTTTTGTGCATGTTTTAGAGAATAATCTTTCCACAACCTGCAAGAATGACTGCAGAACTTAGTAAAGCAAATGGTCAGACTCCCCTACTCAGAGTCTCTGACTCAGTCCATGTGTTCATTTCCTACAGCTGCTGTAACAAATCACCACAAACTGGGGCAGCTTCAGAGCACAGTGTCGTTATCTCACAGTTCTGTGGGTCAGACGTTCATATACGGCACAACTGTAGTGGGTCCTAGGCTTAGAGTCTCACGGAGCTGAAATCAAAGGTCTTGACAGGGCTGCCTCCCTTCCTGGAGCCTCTGGGGAAGAATCGGCTTCTGCTCTCATTCAGCTTGTTGACCAAACTTAGTTCCTTGTGGTTGGAGGACTGATGTCCCCTTGTCCCTTCGACTCATCCAAGGCCAAGCTTGACCTGTAGGGGCTTCCTGCACTCCTCTCATGCTTTCCTAGTGGCCCCTTCCAGCAAGGCCAGAATCTCTGAATCTCTTTAAGTTTCTCTTCTGCTGCATCTCTCTGACTCCAACCAGAGAAAGTTCTCTGGTTTTAAGGACTCATCATAATTAGACTGGTCCCTTGGTAATCCGGAAAAATCTCCCGATCTTAAAAGTCCAGAAACCTTAATTACATCTGCAAACTTCCCTTTGTATGTAGTATAGTCACAGGATCCATGGATAAGAGAACACATATCTTTTTTCCGAAGTGGGTGCATTGTGCCCACTGTAGTCAATCTGGGGCCCCAGAATTTCTGATCTAACAGGTTTCTAGGTGATGCTACTGGTCAAGCAACCACACTTTGTGAACTCCTGCTCTAGCTTTTACTCCAAGTGTGGCCCATGGTGTCAGCATCACCTAGAAGCTTGTTAAAAATGCAGAATCTCAGGCTTCATCCCAGACTTAGTAAACAAGAACCTGTGGTTTAACAACATCCCTATGGAATTTCTATGCTCATAAAAGTTTGAGAAACATTGCTTCAGGGCAATAAAAAGTGGGATAAAGGAATAAAGTGTGTGGGCTTGCTGTCACTTCAGTCATGCCCAATTCTATGCAACCCCATGGACTGCAGCCTGCCAGGCTTCTCTGTCCATGGGATTCTTTGGATAAGAATACTGGAGTGGGTTGCCATGTCTTTCTCTAGGGGATCTTTCTGACCCAGGGATCGAACTCATGTCTCCTATGCTTCCAGCCTTGGCAGGTGGGTTCTTTACCACTAGCAGCACCTGCGAAGCCCAAAGGAATGAAGTATATGCTTTATTTATTCTCAAAACCTTTTGAAAGATACTGCTCCTCCTTTGTCTGGGTATTGCTCCTCCTTTTTTTCCTCTTGGCAGGAATAGAGGGAGGTATCTTACCTATAAATTTGTACCCGTAAAGGATTCCTGTTCTGTCTCTCTCTCCAGTTTTATTTGCCCACCCCTGCTTCCCATTTTCTTTTAAAAGGAGGGAAATCCCCCCATGACTCAACCAAAGAAATGTTTAACAACCTGAACAGAAGCAGGTTGGATCTGATGATTCACTGGGCAGCCTTGCCCAGGACACCCCTCCTTTGGTCAAATCCAAGGTCTGATGGGAACAGATTTCAAATGGTGCTCAGATGGGTTCCAGGAGGAAATACGGTACTCACCATCACCCATGACCAGAGACAGGGCGAGTGCCGGCCCGTGCAGCAAAATCTGCTTTTATTTTGACATTAATAGGATTTCCTCAGTCCTGGAAAGAGATTCAGCAGAATCTAAGGGCCCCAGAGGAGAAGAAAATGTCATTAACCCTTTTATTGAGGATGTTATTGGTTTTCTGTGAGTTCCCATTAGAGGAAAGTGGCTGCAGTTAGAATCTATGGAAGAAAACTGAAAAGTGATGCAGACAGACAGCCTGAGACCAAACACACAGCTTACTGCTCTCTCCGGCTCAACAGTGCCTGAGTGCAATCACTGAAACCCAGTCATTAGACAGCCAGAGAAAAGTGGGATACGTTTCAAGAGGTACACATTAGCTGAGCGTTAATTATCCCAAATTCTCTTGCTTTCTCTTAATTTAAGGCAAGATAAAGAGAACATATCAAAAATGGAAAGACGTTTGGTAGTGAAAATAAGAAGACATGAGTACAATGAAGTCCTATTAAGCACGCTGTATTGGGAAAAGACAAACCGATAAACTGATCCTCTCTTCCCCCGACCTCCTTTCTCTCTCTCTCTCTCTCTCTCTCTCTCTCACACACACACACACACACACACACACACTCACTATGCTGTTTCTTTTTTAGTGCACTGAGTTCCAGGCAATAAAGACCCATATTGTCTGCTAAAATCAACCGATTATTCCAGAATCTACACGAGGAATCAAATAAACCAACTCTCATTCCCAGCACATTCTCTTGATTCTTGGACTTCTCCCTTAATTGCATAAGGAGACCATGAGAGCATTTGCAATACTAAACCCAGTCCTCTAAAACATTAGCAAATTATCTGTGGGTACTCAATAATACAAGTGTGCGTTGGCAAAGAATGTTAGCCACTCAGAAATGTTTAATGAGGCACCTGACAGTGTATGCAAATGACTCCAGCAAAGAGTCAACAGGCAATGACCAGTGAAGGCAAGATACGAGACAAAAGCCAAAGAGGTGACAAGCATTCCAGAAGTCTTGAAGGGAAAAGATTCCTACCTCTCCGATCAATGCAATTTGCCCACCTCCATTTCTGGAAACTATTTACCTTGAGAAGCATTTACAAAGAGAAAAAAAAATTTCTTGAAATCTGCAGAGTGCTTACTTTTGAAAATCACCTAGCAAAATAGCTTGGCTTTCAACCCATCACCAATGAACCAGTGCTGTCTTAGATCCGTGTTTATTGGGAGTGGAAGGAGAAGTAAGAGACGGCCTAGATCAAACTTGGGACCACTCTGGGGTCACTGGGGGCACCAGACGAGCCTTCATTGGACGCTTGACCTGATGGGCAACAGTCTGGTCAAGTCTCCTCCAAACTATTCATCTTTTCATGCATGTAAATTCACGATATATATACATACACATACAATTATTATCAATTGAAAGTATATATAATAACCTGGGTGCCCCCCCAATATACTGTGTTTCTGTCTCTATTCTTTCTCACATGCTATTTCATCTCCCGTTCCCGTTTCTGTGACACGAACCCACCTAGACATCTTTGAAGATCCTGTTCAGCTGTTGCAAGCCCTGCACATCTGCTGTTGGAGGCTGCAGCTGTCCCTGACACGTGGCTGACAGCCACCACTGTCCCAGCACGCTTGCTGCTTGGCCACCAGCACTCCACTTGCTCTGGTGCTTCTCTCTCCATCTTCACAGCCATCAATTGCTGAGTCCTACCACCTCCACAAAGCTGCTGCAGCCCCAGTGTTCTTCCCTGGGAAATCCCATGGATAGAGAAGCCCAGTGGGCTGCAGTCCACAGGGTCACTTAACGACCGAACAACAACAAAATTAAAGGAAAACTTTCCCCAAGTGACTAAAATCATTTGAGACCTTCTGTTCCTTCTTCTAGGGTAGTTGGGGCAATAAGCTTGAAAACCCATCCAGAAAACATTTAAAGGACACCCACCTGTATCTCACGGATTTGCCAAATGTCTCCTCTGTACCTGGCACCCAGCTGGATGCGGTGAATATGGTGGGAAGGACACTGCTCCCCAGACACGCGTGCTGCTCTGCAGAGCAGCTCAAGAAGCCTGCGCGCGACTACCCTGGTGGTCCAGCGGTTCAGAATCTGCCTTCCAATGCGGGGGCTGCAGGTTTGAGCCCTGGGAGAGGAACTAAAATCTCACTTGCCACTGGGCACCTAACCCCTCAGGCTGCAACTAGAGAAAGCCCACATGCTGCAATGAAGACCCAGCACAGGCAAGATTTTTAAAAAATTTTAAAAAAGAAAAAGGAAGTACTATGGGGACAGAGCAGAAAGGTGATTACAGGAATTCAAGGAACAGCACACAACGGGGGACACAGATTTTAGTGCCAGGAGACTACATTGCTGGAGTCTTTCTCATTTCTACACATCTTTTGCATAAAGGTGCTGACCGCCTTTGCTTCTTTCAAGAATGGTTTGTACAGCGCACAGCCTTGGAAGATAGAAATGGTGTCTCCTCCCAGAGCACGGGGAAGAAACATTTATTGTGCAGTACAATAAAAATCTCATCTCCCTCCTGGGCAAAAATCGGGCAAGTTTCCTTGCAGCCCATTGTTAAAAAAAGATTGAGGTTTCCTAAGCTTGGGGCTCCTCAGCTGTGAAGAAAACCCAGTCCAGGTGCAGCATCCAGGACACTCTCTGCCACCCCTGTGACTTTGGGGACGAAAGAAGCTGACACACGCATGAGACATGAGGTGCTTGCTCTGCAGAGAATAGTAAAGTCCTTCGTCTCTTACCCACCAGGGCTGTGTATTCTCCCAGCACCCTTGACACAGTGCTGGGCTGCAATGTTAGCTTGAAAGGATAAAACCTAGGAATCGTCACAGTTCTTGACATTTAGATGGGGTCAGAGAATTATTTGGTGGGTCCTGACAACCTGACAACCACTTGAACCAAGACAGGCTGGCTTCATATAAGTTAGCCACGGGACAGCCAAGAAGACAAGGTGAAGAGCACACACAAGAAGCCAGAAAGCATGACCACGCAATGCATTTAGAAAACCTCGATTTAGAACAGCTTGGCCAGATTATCATCAAGAGTTTTACACACAGTCATGAAACTAAATCAATGGATTCAATTTCGCCTTAGGGGTCATTTCGAGTTAAAATTTTTGTTGATAATAATATTAACCATAGTCTTAGTTAACGCAGTTCTTCCCAAACTGAGGTTGAAAGAAAAACTGTTCTGTATAGTGTTCATTGGTGTTCCAAGAAAAATCGACTTTCCTTGCACAATTAAGTTAGTTTGTTAACTGCAGATGAAGTTCAATAGGTTCCCCGCCACTGAAGTTTCCTCAATACTTTAACATGGTTATGCATATTTTTTAAAAACCAAAGGGAACACTTAGCACTCCGCCTAGCCCAAGCTAATCTGATCAGATACCCTTTGTTTAGGGAACCCTGACTAACATTTCCTGGAATCATTGATCTGTTCCTGCTGATGTGAGTAATGTCTGTCTAAATCCATTTAAAAATCACTATAGGGTTGGGAAGATCCCCTGGAGGAGGAAATGGCAACCCACTCCAGTATTCTTGCCTGGAGAATCCCATGGACAGAGGAACCTGGTGGGCTACAGTCCATGGGGTTGCAAAGAGCTGGATATGACTTAGTGACTGAGCAAGCACCATAGCCTTATAAGTAAACACAAAAAAATTATAATTGATAAAATTAATCTTTGACTGGATTTGCTTTTTAAATGTATCCACAGGGTTAGGAGTCTGTGGTCCTAAACCTTCATGAACTAAAAAAAGTAAAATTTCATAAACGCTCATCTGCCTCTCTCCTCTGCTCCGGTGATCTACAAATTAACAAATCATTCCATTCACCACACAGAAACATCTAAGCATATGAGCCATGCAGCCTCATCTCTGGTTGAATAACCTGTTCCAGGGGCAATTCACATGATACTAAATATATTTTGTTGTTGTTGTTGTTTAGTCACTAAGTCGCGTCTGACTCGTTGTGACCCTGTGGTCCATAGCCCACAAGTCTCCCCTGTCCATGGGATTCTCCAGGAAAGAATACCGAGTGGGTTGTCATTTCCTTCTCCAGGGGACCAAATCTGGGTCTCCTGCATTGGCAGGCAGATTCTTTACCATCTGAACCACATGGAAAGGCCAATATATGCTACTGTATCCAATCAAACACAGCAAGTCTGTGATCTACCCTGTACAATTCAGGTGTTATATATTCTTTGTCAAAGAATGCACTTAGGTCATTGAAAATAGAGCATGGTATACTCAAATTATTTTAATATGAAAAATATATAATGTGTATAAACTACCGCATTATATGTGTGCATATGTATCATATACAGACATTTTGAAAACACCTATGCAAGTTCTTTCAACTCTAAAACTAAAAGGATTAGAGAGTGAAGTAAGTCAGAAAGAGAAATATATATTCACACATGTATGTGGAATCTAGAAAAATGGTACAGATGAACACAGCTCCAGGGCAGGAATAAAGATGCAGACATAGAGAACAGACGTACGGACACAGTGGGGAAAGAGAGGGTGGGAAGAGTTGAGAGAGAAGCATTGACATATATACTCCTCCACGTGTAAAACAGATAGCTAGTGGGAAAATGCTCTATAGCACAGGGAGTTCCGCCTGGGGCTCTGTGATGACCTAGAGGGGTGAGATGCGGGGAGGGGAGGGAGGCCAGGAGGGGGGTGTATGTATACATACCTTGATTCACTCCATAGTGTAGCAGAAACGAACACAATGCAAAGAATTATACTTCAATTTTTTAAAAAAGATTATGGAAACCACGTAAGACAAAGTTGATAGCCCGCTGATTGTTAGACATTTTATAGCTGAAATAATGGTTTAATCATTGCTCCAAGCACATGTTACAATACAAATGTAAACAAGCTTTCCTTAAAGTTGTAGGAAAACTGGTATTTCCCACATTGAAAAGCTCTCTTGACCAAAAGTGTTTTGTCCTAATCTGCTTCAATCTATTAAAGGGCAAAGATTCAATTGGATGGTTTTCTGCTGTCTGTAAATCTATCCTGAATCCCTCACCCCTAGCACAGAGCCATCATATACAAGACATCCAATCACTATTTATTGAATCAATAAGTAAACTTTTCACCTGGAAATTGATATAACTATACCATACAATTTTAAGTACATTTGCTATCTGTGAACTTCTCTACCACCAATCCATTTAATTCAAATGGGTATAAAAGGTAAAGAAGAGAGTGAAAATGCTGACTTAAAACTCAACATTTAAAAAACTAACATCATGGCATCCAGTCCCATCACTTCATGGCAAATAAATGGGGGAGTGGCAGATTTTATTTTCTTGGGCTCCAAAATCACTGCAGATTGTAACTGCAGCCATGAAATTAAAAGACACTTGCTCCTTGGAAGAAAAGCTATGACAAACCTAGACAGCATATTAAGAAGCAGAGACATCACTTTACCCACAAAGGTGTGTAAAGTCAAAGCTATGGTTTTTCCAGTAGTCAGGTATGGATGTGAAAGTTGGACTCTAAAGAAGGCTGAGCACCAAAGGATTGATGCTTTCAAACTATGGTGTTGGAGAAGACACTTGAGAGCCCTTTGGACTGCAAGGAAATCAAACCAGTCAAACCTAAAGGAAATCAACTCTGAATATTCATTGGAAGGACTGAGATTGAAGAAAACTCCAGTATTTTGGCCACCTGATGCAAAGAGCTGACTCATTGGAAAAAATCCTGATGCTGGGGGAGACTGAGGGCAGGAGGAGAAGGGGGCGACAGAGGATGAGATGGTTGGACGGCATCACTGACTCAGTGGACATGAGTTTGAGCAAATTCCGAGAGACAGTGAAGGACAGGAAAGCCTGGCATGCTGCAGTCCATGGGAGTCACAAAGAGTTGGACACAACTAAGCAACTGAACAACAAATGAAAGTTCACTAAAAAAAAAAAAAAAAGAAAGAAAGAAAAGAAATGTAAAAGAAGTGTTTAAATGTTCAAATGGAGGAATGATTAAAATATTAAAATCCTAAGGATTATATAATTTTTATATAAAAAAATTAGAGTTAAAACAATGTAGTAAATGTAGACAATATTTTGCTTATATAGATGTTTCACTTAAATTGAAAAGCAAATGCATTTGTCACCACAGTTTTTCTTTATAAACTATTTGACAGAGTTTTACAATATTCATTTATTTGAGATCTTTAGCCTTCTTAAAACAAGTAGCATTTAGTTTATAAATCCTCTGGATTTTAGCAGAGCAGTACTTTGTTATTTTAAACAAAAGTCATGCAGAGGAGTCAGCAATTCATGTTGAAATCAATAAAAGATTTGAAACCACATAGGTAATCTCATGGAGAAGGCAATGGCACCCGACTCTAGTACTCTTGCCTGGAAAATCCCATGGATGGAGGAGCCTAGTAGGCTGCAGTCCATGGGGTTGCTAAGAGTCAGACACGACTGAGCGACTTCACTTTCACATTTCACTTTCATGCACTGGAGAAGGAAATGGCAACCCACTCCAGTGTTCTTGCCTGGAGAATCCCAGGGACGGGGGAGCCTGGTGGGCTGCCGTCTATGGGGTCGCACAGAGTTGGACACGACTGAAGTGACTTAGCAGCAACAGCAGGTAATCTCACCTATGTGAGAAAACAGTCATACACAAAACTAACTGTCCTATAGAATGGAGTTCACTTACTCGTCCATTTATCAAGCCCTTACTGATTTCTGCAATGTTTACTGAACACATATTATGGCGCAGGTTCTGTGGAAGATGCTGCAGGGACAAGGACTAACAAAATATCGCAGTCCACTGGCAGGCTTAGGGTACATTACATTCACTCACTTCCATGACCTCTACCCTGGCCCTCGTCCAGGCCCTATAGCTCCTCAACAACCAAGAAAGACTATTGTCTACCATTTTCCCAGAATCTCCAGCCAATAGACAGTGCTTCAGTCTTCCTAATGCACAAATTTAAGTAACTCCCCTCTTCAAAGTAGATCTTTGGCTCAGATAGTAAAGCATCTGCCTGCAACACAGGAGACCCGGGTTCAACTCCTAGGTCAGGAAGATCCCCTGGAGAAGGAAATGGCAATCTACTCCAGTACTTTTGCCTGGAAAATCCCATGGACAGAGGAGCCTGGTAGGTTACAGTCCTTGAGGTCTCAAAGAGTTGGACACGACTGAGCAACTTCATTTTCCACTTTCCTCTTCAAAACATTTTACTTCCACTCTATAACCCATGGAGTAAACTATAAATTCCTTAACCGGCAATAATTTGGGGACCTCACCATCTTGACCCCAGTCTATCTTTTCAGTCTTAAAAAGCTAACATATCAAGGAGTGATTTACATGATCCCAGTCCTTTTGCAGATAGTATTCCATATACATGGCCCTAGAATTTTCACAAACACTATCTCAACAACAATGGAGATTATCTGAGGAACGTTGTGTGTCCCCCTAAAACATTTCATTTCTCTCCTTGGCTCACCAGAGACTTGGTTTCTAAGCTCCAGACATCTAGGTGGAGCCACGTGACTAGTTCCAGTCAATAGAATGTGAACAGATTTGGACTTTTTAATAGGCCTGTTTTCCTAAGAGATCTCTCACATGCTCTTCCTCTCTCTTCCCTTTTGTGGCAAACTTGGGGGTCATATGTTAAGGATGATGGCATCCCAGGAAGGAATGCCTGAAACTCATGTTCCCCCCAACACTGCTTCACCACCTCCCCCCAAAACCAAATGGACTGGGATGTTAGGAGACCTTTGATCTTCATTGCGTTAAGTGACTGAGATTTCCATTTATTCTGACAATGCAGGAAGAAATTAATTTGATATCCTTTTAGAAATGAGAAGACTAAGATTCTGAATGATAAGTGACATCCACATACATGTGGTTAGGGACTTCCCTGGGAGTCCAGTGGCTAAGACTCCATACCTCCACTCAGACGGCTGGGGTTCAGTCCCTAGTCAGGGAACTAAGATCTCACATGCCAAATAGTGCGGCCAAAAAAAAAAAATCTAAAAAGATTTTTTTTAAGTTTGTATTGACTTAAGTTCATTTTTATAAGCTTTTATAAAATTTGATATATTTTCTACTTCTATTAATTATTTTAAACTATCCCATTCCCCAAGACATAACATACAAAATATCATAATTCTTTTTTAAGTGCTACCTTAGTAGTTGTATTTTAAAGACAACAGAATCACTAGGGGGTGGGATGGGGTAGGAGGGAGGTTCAAGAGGCGGAGACATATGTATACCTATGGCTGATTAATGTGGATGTATGGCAGAAACCAACACAATATTGTAAAGCAACTATCCTCCAATTAAAAATGTGTGTATATATATGAATACATATACATATTTATATATATGACAACAGGATCAAAAAAGACATTATAGGCAGCATTGGCTTTGCATTGCCTTGCACGTAAGTCACTCAATAATCATGTTGAATGAATGAAGGTGGTGGTTTGACCATTGAATCTGTCATGAGTAGATGCATGGATTTACAGTGAGTGTCAGCGAAAGTCACTTCTGATACTAACACAGATGGGTAAGGTCTGTAAAGGATCTTCTGGACATGGCGTCCACTTTGATCTCCTCTTTAACTACAGGACGTTAGTTCTGGTTTTTAAAGTGCACTTTGAAGCCCTTTGATCCTCTCTAATGAGCCACTTGATTATATAAGCTCTGCTTCATGTTTCAGAAATGAATCTGCAGTGTCTATGTTTCTCAGAGATGAACTTAGGGTATCTGAAGAGTGGGGCAGACTATTAACAAGCTGTTATTCTTGTTTTATGTCTGTTACCACAAACCAATTCACTTCAGCAGTTTTTACCTACTAAAAAAAAAATTATACAAATTAGAACATGTCTTAAAAAATGAATCACTTCTAAATAAACCTTAGATGCAATTAGAATGACGATACTTATTATGAAGAGCCGAGTCTCCTTTCATTGGCACTAGTTACAAAGGTTAAAAATGTCCTCCTATAAAATACTGCATAATTAAACAAAGCAATTTTGTAATTACCCACTACAGAACTGGATGAATTCCAAGTTTCATAATTATTTCAACCTATAGATGATCCACTTGTACAGAAAAAAAAAAAAGTCCAAAGGACTTTCTCTTTAGTGCAGTTTATTTCCTTCCCATTTCTCTCAATTTGTTCAGCTACTCTTCAAAAAAAATTTTCAAATAACAAAAAACAAATAGTTGTCCACTCCTTGAACATCCCTCCTCCAGTGATGATGCGTAGTTATGGGTATAGACTGTCAGGCTTTCTGTTTTAGAATTGCTAAAAATCCACACCAGAAATGAGACATACAAGTGGTACCTGGTCAACCCCACCATCATCGGGTGCAAGAGTAATGCCTAAGGAGAAGTTGAGGGAACTCACTATAGTAATCTGGTGGAGACAAACTCCTTGAAAGTCAAATTCCTGTTTCCCAATGGGATCAAATTACACAACAGACAGGCAAATTCCCACCATGCCAGCTTCTGCATGCTGAACTTCTGGAAGTTTCCACCTAAACCACACACCATCCCCTCAACTTCTCACCATGCCCAGGAGACAGGCTCTTTCCCCAAACTTCAGGTAAACGTCCAGCTAGCTAAGGGTCCAGCCCCACTTCCCTGGGAGTCAATGGACTCAATGTCCATGGCGGCCATTGCCTGTAGGTGATTCTGTAGAAGGAATCCATTATGCACAATCCAACATACTCTGAGATGATAAAAAAAAAAAAATTTTTTTTTTTAGAAACCTTCAGAATTTCCAGGTCACTGGAGGAATTTTAAAATCCCAGAGATGACCTAGTCCTTTCATCAAATATCCATGATACACCTTAGGCATTTTGCAAGTACCAATTCTAATACCTTGGCCAAATTTCACCTTTGAGAAGGTACCCTGGTTAATTATTCAGTCATTTTACTTTGAAAGTAGTATTCTTGCTTTAGGCTCAGACCACTTTCCCCTAGCACAATGAATAAATGTCCCCTGATGCCAGGAGGCTGGGTGGAGTTTCTATAAGTGAAAAAAATCTTAAAAAATGATGAAGTTGCACTCAGATCTCACTATTAGAGCATGATTAACTTTTCCAGAAGGCCACATTGGAAAAGTGAAAAACAGAGGACGTTAACCAATGATTCACAGAGTCCAAGTTCAATGTCCTCTGGGGACTCACCTCCTAGTCTGAGCATTCAGAACCAGGGAGAACAAGGGTCATTACAAGAATCCAGTGGTCCAGGCGAAATGGCTTGGCTTTGTCTTTCAGGCTCTTCTCTGAGTTTTAATGTAAAAATAGAAGACTAAATTACCTGACCTCTAGGCAAATGAAACACCCTGTATAAATTTCAACTGAAAACCACTTGGAGCAATTTTATATTTATATGCTGTCCTTATGAGAGCATACATTTATGTATCCCTTATTATACCAGACACCTTTCTAGGTGTTTTATAAAAATTATCATTTTTAATCCTTATGATAAGCCCTTTTTTTTTTTTTTGTATGAAACGATAGGTTCTAAGAATTTAAGTGACTTGGTCAAGGTCACCCAATACGGAAGCTGAACATCTGTCTCCCCAGCCTGTGGTCTTTCTACAAAAGTTACTCTGCATGTATAGGTATCGATTCTCCACCAACTCTGCCAACTTCTGTGCCGCTTCCATTTTCCAACACTCATCTCTCCCTTAAACACCTTATCTGGAGCTTGGAAACCCTCTACCAAAACTTTTTTCTTCATCTTGTATTGCATTTCTCACTCCATGTCAACTTCCTACTGTTCTTAGAATTCTCTCTGCCTTGGTTTCCTCCATTAACCCATGTGGCTTCTGACCTCCTGACCAAACAAACTAATCATCCTTCCTTCCTTCCTTCCTCAACCCTGCTGATATCAACTCCTTCCTTCATTCCACCCTGTTGGAACATCCACTCTGTGTATTCTGCCTGCCGGGATACACAGAGTGGAGAACACAAAATACATAATATAATCTCATTCCCCTAAGGCATCACAAAGTCTACTTGGGAGACAGGCATGGAAAGAAACCATTCGAAGGCAATGGAACAGTTGCTATAAGACAGATCATACTTAGAAAACTGCAGGAACACATTAATTGAATACCTTCTGTTATCTCCTTGCATCTGATCTTATTATCATCAGATCATCTGAACTTTAAAGATGAGGAAGCTGAGGCTTGGGGAGTTAAGATAATTTGCCCGAAGTCCAACATCTTGGAAGTGAGAAAGTAGAATGACCAGTTCAAGCCTATCTGATAACGAACTCACCCTCTTTCCCGTCCACAAGCACTAATGCACTTAATTCCCTCTGCACTCGAATGCAAGCTCTTTTCTTAAGATGGTTTCCAGTTCGGCCCCTTCTTCTTGTCCACAAGCACCCAGTTCCAACAGGGCCTTCATAGTGCCCTTGATGCTTTACTGCAATGTCCCGCAGTGCTCTTTGCCTCAGGGGGAGCCCTGTCACTCGGGAGGGTCTACAGCACAAAGAAGGAAAGCCTGTGTTTTCTGGGGTGCCAGTTAGGCTTGCTGCAAACTACCCCACAACTCTGTGGGTTAAAACAATAATGTTCTATTGTTTCTCATGCTTCTGAGGGTCGACTGTGCTCAGCTGGACGTTTCTTGCTCAGGGTCACTCATGCAATTGCAGTCAGATGCTGGCTGGGACGGGAATCAGTAGAAGGCCTCCCCTCATTCACATTTCTGGTTTCTGGACTAAGATGGCTGGAAAAAGTGGGAATTGGTCAGGCCCGTCCATGGGTTCCCTCTGGCCACCTCTCAGCATGATAGACTTGGAGGAGTGCTGGGCTTCTCACGTGGCAAATGGCTGCCCCCAAAACATGTATCCTAAGAGGCTGGGGAGAAAGCTTTAGACTTCTTTTGATCTAGCCATGGGCTTCCCAGGCAGCACTAGTGGTAAAGAACACACCTAGCAATGCAGGTAGACTTAAGAGACGCAGGTTTGATTCCTGGGTCAGAAAGATCCCCTGGAGGAGGGGGCATGGCAACCCACTCCGGTATTCTTGCCTGAGAAATCCCATGGACAGAGGAGCCTGGCAGGCTGTAGTCCACGGGGTTGCAAAAAATAGGACATAACTGAAGCAACTTAGTGCAAATTCTAGAACGTTATGTCTGCTCAACTGAGATAAGTCTAAGTCCAAAGCATCAGTCCAGATTCCAGGAGAGCAAATTAGACTCTACTTTTCAATGAAAGAAGTGGCAAAACAAAAAACTGATGACTTGATCTGGGTTCAAGTGCCAGTTTTGCCACTCACTAGCCAGGTGGCCTTAAGCCAGTGGCTTAGCCTCTCTGAAACAGTGCTCTTGTCTCTTAAATATTGTAAAGAGTATCTATCTCATTGGGTTGCTGTGAGAATCAAATGAAATCCAGCGTGTAAAGTGCCAAGTACCAGACAGGCAGCTGCTCTGTAAATGTTAACCTCTCTGGGTTGGTGGGGGGCAGTGTATATGGGCTCCACAATTGGACACCAAATCTCCATCCTAAAACCAACCCACTTCCTTCCTTTTACTCGCGGTGCAACCATCTCCCAGTTCCCTAAGTACAAGACTTCAGAGTCAGCCTCTCCCTTTTGGTCCCATTTTCTAAGCCCCGGTGTTTCTAATTCATCATTTTATCTCAAATCTACTACGTCAACTCAACCCCAGGGTCACAGTTTCAGTCCTCAGCATGGCTCATCCACACACCTTAATAATTCTCCCTGCACCCAGCCTCTCTCCCATTTCAACCTGTCTTCCGAGGTCACCAGCGTTAGGCATTTGATGATACCAACCCTGTTTAAAAGTCTCCCGCTCCTTTCAGATAGAACGCGCAACTACTAGCACTCACAGAAGAGTCTTTTACCCTCTGACCTCTGACCCCAACCCACACATCCACGTCCCTTCCCACCCCTCCCTCTGAGACACCTTACACTGAAGTCACGCCGGCATGCCACCGTGCTTGACACGTACATTCTAGATTCACGTGACTTTATGCCTTGGCAGGTCCTTGGGGCTCCGACAGGATTGCTCACGGCAGGAGACGCCTCTTCTCACAGCAGAGATTCTCCCTGAAAGCACCACCCACCTGACAATACTGATTTCCGCAGAGAGACTCTCACCTGTGTGAGGACCACCTGCCCACCCACCGACGTCCTCCACGCTCCCGCAACGCCTTTCCGTGATGGGGACCCAGTTCCTGGGTGCTCCCTGCCTCCTCCCCGCTGCTCCTCACAGCCGCTCTGGGCCACCCTCCACCCCCCAGCCCTCAGAACCTGCTTCCTGAGGTGACCATAGCCCTGGCCATTTGGCTGAGGGTCAGTCAGGATGGTCTGCAGCTGTATTAGAAGAGAGTTGGCATCTTGAACTTAACTAGAGGCAGAAACACAGGAGGCAACCCAACTGGGAACTCTCTCTCTCCCCGTAGTAGAATATATTTCCGTGTGTTGCTGTTGTGTTGGGTTGAATAGAGACGAGCTGCAGCCCTCAAGGGGACGAGGAAACCATTTGCTTTTCCTCACAACTGTATTGTCCCAGTGCTTCCTCTTCAGCTAATCAGTTACGGATTCCAACAGAGCACAGCAGTGGCCCCCCGCCCAGCCCCAGACCTAGAGGCTGGAGTCCCAGCAGCCTGGCTGGTGTGTCCACATCTCTTTCTGGCCCTCAGAGTCAATGGAACACTCCCCCAAAGCAGAGACAGCATCAGATCACAGGTCCAAGAAGGGAGTCATGAATTGCTCAGAAACCAAAACTCTAAAAGAGGAAATTATAAGATAAATTGCCCCAAATAAGTCATACCGAAACTCAAGAATTTTCACACAAATTAGTGTTAAAGAGCAAGTTTAAAAATTGGCCCCCTGATGACTGAGTACCAAGTGAATGTCAAAGGCTGCATCCACAGACTGTTTTCCAAAGTTCTTCTTAAAGAACTCTATGTTTTATTATAGTGAAGCCCTTTGTTTTTGTACAAGTTGTTTAATAATTTGAATTATAAAATATGTGAGTCAAAGAGGGAGGGGATATATGTACACATACAGCTGATTCACTTCTTTGTGCAGCAGAAACGAACACAACATTGTAAAGCAAATATACCTCAATAGGCAGAGCACATCATCCGAAATGCTGGGCTGGAGGAGTCATAAGCTGGAATCAAGATTGCAGGGAGAAATATCAACAACTCCCGATATGCAGATGATACTACTCTAATGCAGAAAGCAAAGAGGAACTAAAGAGCCTCTTGATGAGGGTGAAAGAGGAGAATAAAACCACTGGCTTAAAACTCAACATTCAAAAAAGAAGATCATGGCATCCACTCCCATCACTTCCTGGCCAATAGATGAGTAAACAATGGAAACAGTGACAAGACTTCATTTTCTTGGGTTCCAAAATCAATGCAGATGGGGACTGCAGCCACAAAATTAAAAGACACTTACTCCTTGGAAGAAAAGCCATAACAAACTTAGACAGCATATTAAAAAGCAGAGATATCACTTTGTCGACAAAGATCCGTATAGTCAAAGGTATGGTTTTTCCAGTAGTCAAGTATGCATGTGAGAGTTGAACCATAAAGAAAGCTGAGCACTAAAGAATTGATGCTTTTGAACTGTGATGCTGGAGAAGAATCTTAAGAGTCTCTTGGACTGCAAGAAGATCAAACCAGTCGAGCCTAAAGGAAATCAACCGTGAACATTCATTGGAAGGACTGATGCTGAAGCTGAAGCTCCAATACTTTGACCACCTGATGGGAAGAACTGACTCATTGGACAAGACCCTGATGCTGGGGAAGAAGGAGAAGGGGGTAGCAGAGGATGAGATGGTTAGAGAGCATCACTGACTTAATGGACATGAATTTGAGCAAACTCTGGGAGATAGTGAAAGACAGGGAAGCCTGGTGTGCTTCAGTTCATGGGGTGGAAAAGAGTCAGACACAACTTAGTGGATGAACAATAGCAAAGAAGAAAAAAATAAAGCATATGAGTCTTTTCCTCTAGTTCTAGTTTTTTGTTTTTTATGTATATTATCTCTTCTAAATTTTTCTTATTCTTCAAAACTCATAAGGCCAACGATGGTGGTGGAGGGGCAGAGTTTGGCACAAAATTTCTAGAGACCAGTGTTTACACGTGGGGCCCAAATCTACTGCATGTCAGTAAAATCCCTCCCTTGTTGACAAGCACAAAATTTTTTCCACTGGGACTTAAACCTGTTTCCCATGATCCTGATAACACCTGATGTGGTTCTATACCCAAAGCAGAAATTCAGTGAATAGTAAACCCTAGCATTGTTTCGGGGCCTCCATGGTGGCTCAGAGGGCTTCCCTGATAGCTCAGTTGGTAAAGAATCCGCCTACAATGCAAGAGACCCTGGTTCGATTCCTCGGTTGGGAAGATCTGCTGGATAAGGGATAGGCTACCCACTCCAGTATTCTTGGGCTTCCCTTGTGGCTGGTAAAGAAACCACCTGCAATGTGGGAGACCTGGGTTCGATCCCTGGGTTGGGAAGATCCCCTGGAGAAGGGAAAGGCTACCCACTCCAGTATTCTGGCCTGGAGAATTCCATGGACTGTATAGACCATGGGGTCACAAAGAGTCGGATACGACTGAGCAACTTTCACTTTCACTGGTGGCTCAGAACATAAAGAATCTGCCTGCAATGCAGGAGATCCGGGTTCGATCCCTGGGTCTGGAAGACGCCCTTGAGAAGGGAATGGCTACCTGCTCCAGCATTCTTGCCTGGGAAATCCCATGGACAGAGAAGCCTGGCTGGCTTTTAGGTGACGATTTTCTTAAAGTTTTTTAAATCAAATTTTATAAGCATGCCAATGTCAAAAACAACTAATATTAAGAATCAAAATCACAAATACCAGTTTCTTTTATTTCACAGGTTCTACATTTGATCTTTAGAGAGCAGTAATGTAAAGTTTCCCTTTTTTTGTTGTCATTCTCCAACAACAACAAAAAAAAAAACTGATATTTGCATCTGAGTTAGCAGCTGATAACAGAGAGATTATGAAAATTCTGGCTAAAATTAAAATGCCAAAACTGGATCTTCTGGATAATGAGAAACTGATTGCCTCTATTACCGAAGAGGAAAGGAAAACAGCAATAGAGAAATTTGCAAGTAGCAAGCGTCCCATGGTGATGAGTACCAATTGGAAGAGGATAAAGTGTTTGAGGGAGAATCAAAAAATCTGTTATGCAGGATTTATCAGCACTGTCTACTTATGAGACTCATGAAAGCCCCAATGCAAGAGCCTTTGTTCTCGTAATCTGTCAAAAGTACCAACATTGCTCCTGTTTGCTTAATTAATTGCGCTGGAAAAAAAAAAGCCCTCCAGGTAGAAACTGGATGAAATAATTCAGCTCGAGACGGGGGGTGGTTTCTTGCATGGCTGCACATACTGTACATGCAAAATTTCTAATTTGCAAGTGCCAGCGAAGAGATCAGACCTCACTTCTATAGCAGCTTATGGATTTGCACAGAAGCCTTTACCATGTAGAAGAGAGGTATTTACAAAGGCTTTTAAACAAATTTCATTTTCAAGAACTTTAGTAAATGAAATATAAAACCTAAATACCTCTGTGACTCCATCAGTTACCAGTAAGAGTGCTTCTTTGTCTCTGGGAAGAAACATGTGGTTCCTAGAGGTCTTTTCACTTCATTTCATCTGTTGACAAAAGAAGTTTATGTTCAACTCAATAGTGAAGTGATTCAAGGTAAAAGTTAAAAGTCAACCGTCCTTGGTAGCTGTGTACTTCATTTCACAGTAATGTGTTCATTCCACTTTTCAAATTACCTTTAAAACCTGGTCTCATCAAAACCACCAGAATCGGCAAGTAAACACTTTTTAAAAAAGAAAGAAAAAGTCAAAGACAAAAAGTAACTTTGCTTAACAGCACTTAACAAGCAGTAAAGACTAAAATCCAAATCTCTTCAGCTAAAGGCAACTTTTTTTGACAGACAGCATTTAAGTAACCCTTAAAACTTTCGAGACTGATCATTTATTTATTCCCTTTGTGTTTCCTCAGATGACAGCCCCACATCCTCTGTTGAGTGAAGGAAGGAGGAAATTTCGTGCTATTTCAGTTGCTTCTGAAATCATCCTACAAGACAGCCCAAGCACACTGCCTCTTGCCCACCCCCATTCTCAGCACCTTTTGTTTCTGCTTGGCCTGAAAGGCCCTCATTGCAAGGCAATGACTCAGAGTGCAGATTGTACTTAAGGCAAGATTTGCCATACTGGGAGTTTATTTGACTCAAGATGTTTATTTCCTTTCTTTTTTGTACAATTATAAGGAAATTGTACTTCCCAATGAAGTAGGGTAACTATAGTATATTAGAGAGTGAGGAATTGTACCCCAATGTTCATTGCAGCATTATTTACATAGCCAAGACATCGAATCTCAGCGTCCACTGATGGATGAATGGATAAAGAAAATGTAGCACATACTGTATATTGTTGTTCAGATGCTAAGTCATGTCCAGCTCTTTGAAATCCCATGGACTGTGGCATGCCAGACTTCCCTGTCTTTCACTATCTCGCAGTTTGTTCAAACTCATGTCCATTGAGTCAGTGATGCCATCTCATTCTCTGTTGTCCCCTTCTCTTCTTGCCCTCAATCTTTCCCAACATCAGTGTCTTTTCCAATGAGTCAGCTCTTCGTATCAGGTGGCCAAAGTGTTGGAGCTTCAGCATCAGTCTTTCCAATGAATATTCAGGGTTGATTTCCTTTAGGATTCACTGGTTTGATCTCCTTGGAGTACAAGGGACTCTCAAGAGTCTTCTCCAGCACCACAATTCAAAAGCATCAGTTCTTTGGTCTAAGCTTTCTCTGTGGTCCAACTCTCACGTCTGTATATGACTACTGGAAAAACCATAGCTCTGACTATACAGACGTTTGTCAACAAAGTGATGTCTCCGCTTTTTTAATACTCTGTCTAGATTTGTCACATATATATTTAAAAAGACAATTGTGCCATTTGTGACAGCTTGGATGTACTTGGATGTACCTTAAGGCCATTATGCTAAATTAAGTAAGTCAGATAGAGAAAGACAAATGATTTCACTTATATGTGGAATCTAAAAACAAACAAACAAACCAAAGTTCTTAGATATAGAGAACAGATTGGCAGTTGACAAAGGCAGGGAGTAGAGGTGGATGAAAAGGAAATCAAAAGGTACAAACTTCTAGTTATAAAGTAAATAAACGTGGTGACTATGGTTAGTAATATTGTGCTGTATATTTGAAAGTTGCTAAGAGAGTAAATCTTAAAAGTTCTCATCACAAGAAAAAAATGTGTAACTATGTGTGGGGATGGATGTTAACTAGCCTCAATTGTGGTCATTTTGCAAAACATACATACATTGAATCATTATGTTATACACCTGAAACTAATATAAAGTTCCACATCAATTATATCTCAATAAAAGAAAAGTCAGGAATTAGTAAACCTAGGTATACTTCAGGGTACTTATTGAAAGGATCTTTTAAAATCTTAACAACTTTGTTACAATCCATATTTGACCCATAAACTTATTTCTTTGACATTTTCTTACCCTCTGTTTGCATGTGAAATTAATATCCCTATTTTTCAAATATCAAAACCAGGCTAACTAAAGAATATTGTAGATTTTTATGATTATAAGAATATATTGTTATTGCATTTTGCCAAAACTATTGCACATTACTGGAGAAGTCATAACAAGAAACAAGTTGCTGAAAGCTATTAACAATTTAGCATTTCTAGCCCATATGGAAATACCAGTATTATGTATTCATGAGGATATGATAGGTATATTTAGTATGAAATTAATATACTCTCAGTTGAATGGTTGGAGTTTTTTTTGTTTTTTTGCTTTTGTTTTTAGCATTTTGACCGAATTCGCATGAGTACCAGTATCTCTCAAATTTAACACAGGTAGGTCTTTCTCATGATACATCTGTATTGAGGAGACTGCACTTCAGAACAACTTATTATGCTCATGATAGAGATTTCTGACAGCTTGTCTGACCCATCTAATAAGGAGTATGCCAGACTCTGAATGCTAAGGAGGCGTTGTCAAGGGGTGGGTGGTTCGGTTCAGTTCATTTCAGTTCAGTTCAGTCACTCAGTCATGTCTAACACTTTGTGACCCCACGGACTACAGCACGCCAGGCCTCCCTGTCCATCACCAACTCATGTCCATTGTGTTGGTAATGCCATCCAACCATCTCATTCTGTGTCATCCCCTTCTCCTCCTGCCTTCAATCTTTCTCAGCATCAGGGTCTTTTCAAATGAATCAGTTCTTCACATCAGGTGGCCAAAGTATTAGAGTTTCAGCTTCAGCATCAGTCCTGCTAATGAATATTCAGGACTGATATCTTTTAGGATGGACTGGTTGGATCTCCTTGCAGTCCAAGGGACTCTCAAGAGTCTTCTCCAACACCACAGTTCAAAAGCATCAATTCTCCGGCACTCAGCTTTCTTTATAATCCAACTCTCACCGCCATACATGACTACTGGAAAAACATAGCTTTCACCACATGGACCTTTGTTGGCAAAGTAATGTCTCTGCTTTTGAATATGCTAGCTAGGTTGGTCATAACTTTCCTTCCAAGAGTAAGCGTCTTTTAATTTCATGGCTGCAGTCACCATCTGCAGTGATTTTGGAGCCCAGAAAAATAAAGTCTGACACTGTTTCCACTGTTTCCCCATCTATTTCCCATGAAGTGATGGGACCGGATGCCATGATCTTCGTTTTCTGAATGTTGAGCTTTAAGCCAACTTTTTCACTCTCCTCTTTCACTTTCATCAAGAGGCTTTTTAGTTCCTCTTCACTTTCTGCCATAAGGGTGGTGTCATCTGCATATCTGAGGTTATTGATATTTCTCCTGGCAATCTTGATTCCAGCTTGTGCTTCATCCAGCCCAGCGTTTCTCATGATGTACTCTGCATAGAAGTTAAATAAGCAGGGTGACAATATACAGCCTTGACATACTCCTTTTTCTATTTGGAACCAGTCTGTTGTTCCATGTCCAGTTCTAACTGTTGCTTCCTGACCTGCATACAGATTTCTCAAGAGGCAGATCAGGTGATCTGGTATTCCCATCTCTTTCAGAATTTTCCATAGTTTATTGTGATCCACACAGTCAAAGGTTTTGGCTTAGTCAATAAAACAGAAGTAGATGTTTTCCTGGAACTCTCTTGCTTTTTCTATGCTCCAGCGGATGTTGGCAATTTGATCTCTGGTTTCTGCCTTTTCTAAATCCAGCTTGAACATGTGGAAGTTCATGGTTCATGCATTGTTGAAGCCTGGCTTGGAGAATTTTGAGCATTACTTTACTAGCATGTGAGATGAGTGGAATTGTGCAGTAGTTTGAGCATTCTTTGGCGTTGCCTTTCTTTGGGATTGGAATGAAAACTGACCTTTTCCAGTCCTGTGGCCACTACTGAGTTTTCCAAATTTGCTGGCATATTGAGTGCAGCACTTTCACAGCATCATCTTTTAGGATTTGAGATAGCTCAATTGGAATTCCATTACTTCCACTAGCTTTGTTCATAGTGATAGTTCCTAAGGCCCACTTGACTTCACATTCCAGGATGTCTGGCTCTAGGTGAGTGATCACACTATCGTGATTATCTGGGTCATGAAGATCTTTTTTGTACAGTTCTTCTGTGTATTCTTGCCACCTCTTCTTAGTATTTTCTACTTCTGTTAGGTCCATACCATTTCTGTCCCTTATTATGCCCTTCTTTGCATGAAAAGTTTCCTTGGTATCCCTAATTTTCTTGAAGAGATCTTCCCCATTCTATTGTTTTCCTCTATTTCTTTGCACTAATCACTAAGGAAGGCTTTCTTATCTCTCCTTGCTATTCTTTGGAACTCTGCATTCAAATGGGTATATCTTTCCTTTTCTCATTTGCTTTTCGCCTCTCTTCTTTTCACAGGTATTTGTAAGGTGGGTGGCTTGCTTTCTAAAAATTCTCTAGGGTTTCGTTAGGGGCTCCACACCTACCACCGAGAATTATCAGACTCCAGGGCCTATTGGGCCAGTTCCCAAACCTAGATTCAGTCTAAAATAACTCAAAGCAAGCTGAAAGCAGACCCAAGAGGGCCACGATGGAATGGGAAGTGCTGGTGTTGGGGGACTGGTGTTTCCCATTCCACCCACAATGGAATGGGAAGTTGGCACAGCACCTGTGCCAACATCCACCAGAAGGTGGAAAAGGTCAGAGGAGGAGCCAAGTGAGCTCCATCTTGAAAAGTGATTCCGAGGATGTCTTATGAATAAGCCATCCCATAAGAGAGGGAAAAGTCATCCCATAAAAGAGGTATGGGGCTTCTCTGGTGGTTCAGATGGTAAAGACTCTGCCTGCAGTATGGGAGACCTGGGTTCCATCCCTGAGTTGGAAAGATCCCCTGGAGAGGGAAATGGCAACCATTCATTATTCTTGCCTGGGAAATCCCATGGACAGGAGCCTGGTGGGCTACAGTCCATCGTGTTGCAAACAGTTGAATATGACTGAACAACTAACACACACACACACACACACACACGAGAGGAGTGAGCAGTGCTAAAGGCACTGGGGTCTGAGGAAGCCCCCTAAGTTCAAGAACAGTGAGATGTTCACTGTGGCGGAGTGTACGGTGAAAGGGAAAGTCCGCTGTGATGTCACCTTCCCCTGGGGAAGCCGGTGATTCTCGATAACCATCCTCTGGGACTGGCTTAGAGACACCAGCCAGGGCACGTGACCGATTAGGGCCCAGAAGGATGGCCTTGGGGGAGCAGAATGCTGTCAGGTCAGCAGACAGTGTGGTCCAGTTTCCAGAGCAGATTGCCTGACTCTGCCCCTTTCCAGCTTTGTGACTATAGGCGTATTACTTACTCATCTGTAAAATGGGCATAGTCATGGTATTTATCTCTATATCTTAGCGTTATTATGAGGGATTATGAGTTCATTATTTGTAAGGCATCTTGCAGGCATCAGGTAAAAAGTAAGCATTACTTAAGTGCTTGGTAAATAAAATGGTGCTTGCAGCAATTAAAACATCAGGGGTTTTTTGTTGTTGTTGTTTGTTTTTAACCAAGAGTACTTGCTCTGGATTTCAGGCTTGAATAGAGCCATTTTTTTATTAATACAAAAAGATACTTAAACCATCACAGAGGTCTCTTGAGTCTAGAACCTTAACCCAATAACTTGCTCAAGGAAGAATTCCAGTCTTGCCCCATGCTTTAGTTGAACTGTTGTTGCTCAGTCATGAAGTCATATCAGACTCTTTGTGACCCCATGAACTGCCACACCCCAGGTTTCCCTGTCCTTCACAATCTGAGTTTGCTCAAACTCATGTCCATTGATTTAGTGATGCCATGCAACTGTTGAACTGAGCCTTATGAAAGAAATTATGAAGTCTGTCTTAAAGATGGTATGTACTAAACTCCCCAACAGAAATTGAATTTGAGTCTTTTGGTTTGTGTTAGGAGACAGGTGAGAAAAAATGCAGCAGATGAAAGAGTCCCAAGCAGAGCCCAGAGACAAGCTTTTTCCCTCAGGGCTCTCTGATTATTCTTTTCTTCTCTGAAAAGCAATCATTCCTTTTTATAGGTTCTTCAGGAAGAAATACAAGGTTATTAAGAACATTTTTTAATTCACATAGCCCAGATATTTGAGGGTAGCTGTGTCATGTTACTGAGTTATGTGGCCAGATTATATATAAAATGAATTGCTGTGTATATATACGAGCAAATGAAAAATGAACCACAGTGTACCTTGTAATTGCAGCTACGATCTCCTAAATGGAGCATTAAAACTTTTTACAGAAACCTCTGGGTGGCACTTAGTCTTCAACTTACTTCCCTGGTGGCTCAGACGGTAAAGAATCTGCCTGCAGTGCAGGAGGCCTGGGTTCCATCCCTGGGTTGGGAAGAGGCCCTGGAGGAGGGCATGGCAACCCACTCCAGTATTCTCGCCCAGAGAATCCCATGGACGGAGGAGCCTGGTGGGCTACAGTCCATGGGGTCACAAAGGGTCGGACACGGCTGAGCGACTAAGCACAGCCACAGCACACACCTGTGTGGCGTGAGAGTCAACAAGCCTCATCCAGACAAACAAAGATGAGGGGCAGTTAGTTCACTAAATTCTTATAGATTGATACTGCAAACTACTGTCCTCCCCTCAAAACAAAGAAAAAGACAATAAGCTAATTTCATCATAATAAAAGGAAGGCATATATACATGTACTGCTGCTGCTAAGTCACTTCAGGCGTGTCCGACTCTGTGCGACCCCATAGACGGCAGCCCACCAGGCTCCCGCGTCCCTGGGATTCTCCAGGCAAGAACACTGGAGTGGGTTGCCATTTCCTTCTCCAATGCGTGAAAGTGAAGTCGCTCAGTCATGTCTGACCCTCAGCGACCCCATGGACTGCAGCCTTCCAGGCTCCTCAGTCCGTGGGATTTTCCAGGCAAGAGTACTGGAGTGGGGTGCCATTGCCTTCTCCGTATATACACGTATGTGACCCCCAAAAATGCCAACTTTGAAATTCAGTCATCCTCATGAACAGTGTGTCAGGATCAGCATCTATTAAAGATTAATTATTGCAGTTAACCATTTTAGAATAAAAATCTCTTTCCAGTGTTTACAATTTAGAGATTTAAAACATTTCTTTAAAATGCAAATTAATTTAAATGTCTCAGCCAAAGTGTCTCGTACCTTACGATCATCCTCAGTCTGACTGTGACCCCATGGACTGTGGCCCGCCAGGCTCCTCTGTCCACGGGATTCCCCAGGAAAGAATACTGGAGTCAGTTGCCATGCCCTCCTCCAGGGATCTACCAGACCCACGGATCAAACTCACATCTCCTGTGTCTCCTGCAATGGCAGGTAGATTCTTTACCACTGAGCCATCTGGGAAGCCCCACGACACCATCATACGTCCCTAAATAAAACTTTACCTGTAAAAATTATGAGTGAGAAAATCTGGGAAAAAGATCATTTATATGTAACTGGGCCTGGATGGAAACCATGACGGAGCTTTTTATGTGATTTCTGGAAAAAAACAAATGCAACCAAAGATGCTCCATTTAATAAAATAATAAAGTCTCTTTTGAAAAAAAAAAAGTAAGAAAGTGAAGTCAGGAAAATAAAAAGAAGAATGCCTTCTAAAAGAGACTAACAAAAGACTTCTGATGTCACAAATTATATTACCTTTCAATATAACTGTGCTCCCTAGAGGGGACTTCTAAAAGGTTTTGTTTAAATTTTTTAGAAGTTTGTTTCATGTAAGCATCCACCACATATGCCAAATGATCCATTAAGGACACTCCATTATAGCTTAAAGGTTTTGAGTTAAACACACAAGGTATCGTGGCCTAAGATGCGAAGAAAATACACAGCTCTATTTCCATTTGATGCAGCTCTGTGGGAAGATATTAGCCACAGAACATTGGCTGCATTTAGGCAAGCATTTAGACAAGGCCCTGGGACCCATTTTGAAGTTCTGACCTCACTAGACCAAAGTCCGTCGGTCTTAAAGATTTTGGAAAGTTAGTTGAGTCTCATTATTTACACATGAGGTGTGCATATACAGAGGGTGTATTGCAAACAGGCCAGGGGATCTAAATTATATCCTGTGTTTTCTCAAGGACTTTCTGCCACCAAGCCAACCCACTCTCATGGCCCACACCTCCCAAGATCCTCTGTTTTCTTGGGCCTTCCTCAAGCTGGCAATGTCAGGTTAGAGCACCGACTGTTTGGACTTCTCTCTGAGTTATCCTGTGCTCATATGCGTCATCTCACTGAGAGTTAAGTGTCCTGAAAACACCTTTTGAGCCCGGATTACATAAGGAGTGAATGTGTGTTTAGAGTGAAAACTGATACCTGCAAATCACTGAGAACATCCTAGACTCTGGACACCAAGCCTGTCCTGAGAATGTCCTGCCACATGAGCCCCTGGAGTCTGTTCAGAGTCAGTGATGCAAAAATATCCCCACTGGGTCTTCAACAAGCGCCACGTTGAGATCCAAGAGGGCAAGGTGGAAGGCACAAAGGGAAGTTAGCTTATTTCCAGAAAGTATAGCTCTCGCCACTTCATCCTTGCCGTTTTGCTTTCTTTCTGCTCCTTCTCTCTTGCCATAAATCACCAAACTCAGTTAGGCAGGGTGGAAAGAAAGCCAAGAGCCCACCTGATCTGAGAGAGCTCAGGAGTGCGGTGTGAAGGCTGAAAGGAAAAGGTAGGACGTGAACCCTCGTCTTTAGGATTTTGTGTAGGAGTGGGGGGAGGGTTAGGGCTAGTGGGAAGTTGCTGAAGAACACAGGGAGCTCAGCCCGGTGATCTGTGACAACCTGTGGGATGAGGGGGTAGATATTCTAGAGGAAGCAAATTTATGTACACTTATGAGTCTGGGTGAACTCCAGGAGTTGGTAATGGACAGGGAGGCCTGGCGTGCTGCAATTCATGGGGTGGCAAAGAGTCGGACACGACTGAACTGAACTGAACTGATTCATGTTGATGTATGGTAGAAACCAACACAACACTGTAAAGCTATGACCCTCCAATGAAAAACAAGTTTAAAAAGTCATGATGAGACTAAAAATGCTTGTAATATAACAACATGAGATTTGTAGAATGAGATAGGCTGTAAAATGTAATAATCTTATTCTCCATCCTTAGGGTATTCTGCAAAGGTGAGAGATACGTATAATGACAAATTAAAAATCTACTTATAAATTTTAAAAAGGAAGAATGGAAGTGAGAAAAAGAAGTGGAAAGAGGGAAGGAAGGTGTTCTAAGTGGATGACAGCAGAACAAACGAAGCCCAAAGACAGGACCTGCCACAGAGAACTGCAGGGGCTGAGCACACCCGCTCCCCCAGTTGAAGGTCCGTGTGGAGGATCATTAGGGCCGTGGGGGCCCAGGCAGCAAAGGCTCTCGAATATCAGCCTTGGGGAGTAGAAGTTTAACACAGAAAGGAGAAGACGTTAGTGGCTTTTGAGATCATGAAACCGCCTTCCAGGAAGGCTTATCTCACAAGTGCAGAAGAGATTTGGAGGGACACAGTGGGTTGAGGAAAACTGGAAAATATGAATTACTCACATGCCTTCAGCCAAACCTCTGCCTTTAGCTCCACGTGGTGACTCAGTCTCAGAGGGAGAAAGCCAAGCAGAGGAGAAATGAAGAGCTTTCCTCCTCCATCTCCCCTTCTCTCCATTCCCCAGGGCTAATCCCATCCTACCCCCTAGAACAAGCACCCCTGGGAGCCTCCCACGTCCAGCTCTGAGCTCCTCCTCATATTCACTTGCTGAACAGCTTTCCAGGTGGCACTAGTGGTAAAAAGAACCCACCTACCAATGCTCGAGACTAAAGAGATTCAGATTCAATCCCTGGGTTGGGCAGAGCCCCTGGAGGAGGGCATGGCAACCCACTCCAGTATCCTTGCCTGGAGAATCCCCATAGGCAGAGCTTGGCAGGCTACAGTCCATGGGGTCACAAAGAGTCGGACATGACTGAGCGACTTAGCACACAGCACTCACAAAGAGAAGCCTCTCCTTTTAAGGGAACTGGATTCTGCTTAGCTGGTAAGGACCCTTTAAGACTAGTAAGACTCCAGCTGGGGTAAGACTAACTAAAATAGATCTGAATTGCCCCGGATAAAAGGCCTCAGTCTACAGAGGCTCCCTATCAAAGCCACTCATCTTTCTGAGTATTCTTCAGGCTGTACTCAGTCCTACTGAGGTTTTCTCCCACCTGCTTGTCAAGTCTTCGGTACAGAATGTTGCCTAATGCCAGGTCAGATTGCCAGTCTCATTCCAAGGAGAGCTCACGTAACTCTCTTCCCAGCAAGACCTGTTGTGACCTCAGCTTGCTTGACCTTAACTAATCTCCCTGCGGGTGTCCAGTGACCATGACCGACCTGACCCCACTTCCCTTAGGGACTCGGTCACCTCAGGAAGCTGCAGCCGTCCGGTTACGGGTGGGACGATCTGACACACATTGAGAGCGGTGGAAGGGAAAAGGAAGCGTCAGTCACAGCATCTCAGATTCCTCCTGTGACATCACAGTGAAAGGGCTACAGTCAAATCATTCGAGAAGGTATTGGGTGGGCCAAAAAAGTTCATTTAGGTTTGCTGTACGATGCCACAAAAAATTCTAATGACCTTTTTGGTCAACCCAATACAATGTACAGATCATTTCCATGGGGACTTGTGAAAGTCAGAATCATGTCAATGGAATTTAATCAGAAACGGCCTTTGTGGTACTGGTATTATGTATAAGGCCTAGACATGCATAGTGATTGTGTACACATGCAAAAAAAGAGACTTTTTGTCTTCCTTCTTTCAAAGAGATATAAATTGGATCACTGTAGAAAAACTCAGAATGCTGGCTCTCAGGAATTCTTCATCATTAAATTCAGGTTAACTCAGCCAGGTGCTCTATGACAACCTGGAGGGCTGGGATAGGGTGGGAGGTGGGAGGGAGGTTCAGGAGGGAGGGGACATATATATACCTGTGGCTGACCCATGCGGTGTATGGCAGAAAGCAACACAAAATTGTAAAGCAAAATTATCCTTCAATTAACAATAAATAATTTTTTTTTAATTCAGATTGACTCAACTTTTCCCACAATACAAATTTGGAATTCTTTTATAAACTATTTGCATCTTTAATGAAGATGAGAGAAGGTAAAGAACAGAAAAATGGAATTGTTCACAGAAGGTAAAGGAAGATAACATAGGTTCTGAGGGACTTTGTTCTGTTCAGCCACTTACATAAAATACTACAACATAAAAATAAGATTTCTGTAAGGAAACCCGACCCAAAGTCCTAAAAATGAAGATGGGTCTGACAGTGATACCCAGGATGTATGATGGAAGGTCTGAGTTTGTTCTTTCATTAAAGTTATACCTTTAATAACAGGAACTTATTAAAGTTTAAGGAGAGATCATTGAGATCAGTCCTGAGGATGAGAACGCATTTGGCAAGTGGAGTAAGAGAAGAGAATGTTTCAAACAGAGAGAAGAGAAAATATTAAGGCCTACAAGCAGAAAGGGGCAGGAAGCTACTTGCAAGAGTTCTTAGCCTCCCGCCTGTGTTCATTCCAATGGAGGCAAATGACTTTTTCGTTTGTTTTTTAATGGTGGTAAAAGTCCTATAATATAAAGCATGCTATTTTAACCATATTTAACTGTGCAGTTTAGTGGCACTAAGTACATTCACTGATGTGCAGTTCTCACCGTTGCCCATCTCCCGAAGTTTTCACCTTTCTAAACTGAAACTCTGCTCCTGATAAACACTGATTCCCTGTTCTCCCTCCCCACCCCCTCCCCCTGCCTCTGGCATCTACCACTGTACTTTCTGACTCTCTGAATTTGACTATTCTAGGGAACTCATATAAGTGGAATCAAACAGTATTTGTCTGCACCTAACGTATACTGGACTTAGCAGCAGCAGCAGCAACATATACTGAAATGCATTTTTTAAAGTTAACTTAATATGTGACCTCGGCTTCCCAGGTGGTGCTAGTGGTAAAGAACCCTTTTTCAAATGTAGGAGACATAAGAGATGCGGGTTCAATCCCTGAGTCAGGAAGATCCCTGCAGAAGGAAATGGCAACCCACTCCAGTATTCTTGCCTGGAGAATCCCATGGGCAGAGGAGCCTGGCGAGTTACAGTCATGGCACAGGGTCGTACGTGCCTGGAGCCACTCAGCACACAACATATGTCCCACAGTCTCACCTGTGCTACACAGTAGATGCTCATTAGTTATCTACTGAGGTAAGGAACTCTGGAAAATATAAAGAAATGAAGAAATGTAAGGAACTTTATCATTGCTTTTATCCTTTGGACAGCTGAATTTGTACAATCTGTATTTCACTCTAGAGATTTCAAAAACCGTATAGGATATATGTGAAATAAGCCAAACAGAGAAAGACAAACACTGTATGATATCACTTATATGTGAAATCTAAAAAGGTAATACAAATGATCCTACATGCAAAACAGAGACAAACTCACAGACATAGAAAACAAACTACTACTACTACTACTGCTAAGTCACTTCAGTCGTGTCCGACTCTGTGCGACCCCATAGATGGCAGCCCACCAGGCTCCCCCGTCCCTGGGATTCTCCGGGCAAGAACACTGGAGTGGGTTGCCATTTCCTTCTCCAATGCATGAAAGTGAAAAGTGAAAGTGAAGTCACTCAGTCGTGTTCGACTCTGTGCGACCCCACGGACTGCAGCCCACCAGGCTCCTCCGTCCATGGGATTTTCCAGGCAAGAGTACTGGTGGTGACCAAAAGGGAGGGGGAGGGGAGGTGCTAACTAGGGCTATGAGACTAATAGGTACAAACTTATGTATAAAATAGATCGTCAACAAGGATACATTGTACAGCACAGGGAATTATAGCCATTATGTTGTAATACCTGTTAATAGAGTATAATCTGTAAAATACCAAATCACTATGCTGTACACCTGAAACTAACATAATATTCGAAGTCAGTTATACTTTAATAAAAAAAAAATATTAGGCATATTGAAGGCATTTTCCCTTTGGTACACCATAGAAAAACTTGGTGGCAATGTATTTGCTCCTGAATGAGAAGAAAAAAACATAGAAAAATTTTCCCTTCTAATGCTATTTCACCAAGTCATAAGTTACTTCTTAACTGACCTCATGGTCTCTACAGAGAAAAATGGAGAAATACAGAGGAAGAGTGGAAATGTGAAAGAGAAATCTAATAATTTTTTGGAACATTTTTTTCTGTTACTATCCTCTTCCCTTGAACAGTGGTTCTTGATATTGCTAGGTTCTGGACCCTGAATTGTAAAACCAACAGGAGGATACAATCATGTTACTTGATTTTCAGTTTCTGCATCTGCAAAATGAGTACAGTAATAAATCCTACCCTATCTACCTGCTGGTGTGTCTGTGAAAGTCACCATAGAGAACATATGTGGAAGAATTTATAAGCCCTCCAGTGGCTATTATTATGTCTGATCCAAGATATAGATCACCTTTAAGGAAGCGATAGGAACTTCTGTAGCCTGCTTGAAAGGAAAGACTATTATCTACTGAAGTGCTCTAACGAATTGATAGTAAATAGTGCATACTAAAATTAGCTGCCTCAACCATCAGTCCCCTAAATATTACCTGATTGATCAAGTAGCATTTCCACGAACAAATATTTATAAAACACTGGATCAATAGCAATGTTATTATTGAACCCGTACATATGGGGAAGAAGATGCTCCAGAATATTTACTCAAAGGAAACACGAACAGAAAGCTGAAGGTCACTTTCCTACTGGAAATGCACTTTAAACTCAGGAGATCCCATGGAACTCACCACCCTCCCCTCTGCTCAGACTGTCGCCTCTCTCCTTTCCAGCTCACCATTCATAGCATCACTTTCCACCTGAGCTTTCATCACTTCCCACCCCCTTTCCCCCTTTTCCAGCCCTATCTTCAGTTAAGTAGCAAATCCTATCACTTCAACCACCAGTTCAGCCCTTTTCAATCCATCGAAACTGTTTTTGTCTAGACCGACTTCGTCTTGTAAAGAAATGACAGCCAAGATCTTTCCAAATGTGAGTTCTTTATACCGAGAGAAGTTAAATTTGATCAAACGTTTTAGCTGTGGTGCTCAAATCCACTCTAACCTTACCGGTTTTCATTTCGAACAATCTGACAGGAGTGAGTTACAAATTCCCCACAATGGTGGTGGATGTGTCCACTTTGCCTTGTAATTTTGTTAGTTTTTGCTTCTTAAATAGCAAATGCATTATGGGGTAACTTGCAACTTTAGAGCAGTTATATTCTTATATTTCCTCCTGAATTTTTCCTTTAACAAACCTTAATGTAGCCATTATGACTATACAGTGAAAGTGAGAAATAGATTTAAGGGACTAGATCTGATAGACAGAGTGCCTGATGAACTATGGATGGAGGTTCGTGACATTGTACAGGAGACAGGGATCAAGACCATCCCCAAGAAAAAGAAATGAAAAAAAGCAAAATGGCTGCCTGAGGAGGCCTTACAAATAGCTGTGAAAAGAAGGGAAGTGAAAAGCAAAGGAAAAAAGGAAAGATATACCCATTTGAATGCAGAGTTCCAAAGAATAGCAAGGAGAGATAAGAAAGCCTTCCTCAGCGATTAATGCAAAGAAGTAGAGGAAAACAACAGAATGGGAAAAACTAGAGATCTCTTCAAGAAAATCAGAGATACCAAGGGAACATTTCATGCAAAGATGGGCTCGATAAAGGACAGAAATGATAGGGACCTAATAGAAGCAGAAGATATTAAGAAGAGGTGGCAAGAATACACAGAAGAACTGTACAAAAAAAATCTTCACAATCCAGATAATTACAATGGTGTGATCACTGACCTAGAGCCAGACATCCTGGAATGTGAAGTCAAGTGGGCCTTAGAAAGCATCACTACGAACAAAGCTAGTGGAGGTGATGGAATTCCAGTTGAGCTATTTCAAATCCTGAAAGACAATGCTGTGAAAGTGCTGCACTCAATATGCCAGCAAATTTGGAAAACTCAGCAGTGGCCACAGGACTGGAAAAGCTCAGTTTTCATTCCAATCCCAAAGAAAGGCAATGCCAGAGAATGCTCAAACTACCACACAATTGCAGTCATCTCACACGCTAGTAAAGTAATGCTTAAAATTCTCCAAGCCAGGCTTCAGCAATATGTGAACCGTGAACTTGCAGATGTTCAAGCTGGTTTTAGAAAAGGCAGAGGAATGAGAAATCAAATTGCCAACATCCACTGGATCGTTGATAAAGCAAGAGAGTTCCAGAAAAACATCTATTTCTGCTTTATTGACTATGCCAAAGCCTTTGACTGTGTGGATCACAATAAACTGTGGAAAATTCTTCAAGACATGGGCATACCAGACCACCTGACCTGCCTCTTGGGAAACCTGTATGCAGGTCAGGAAGCAACAGTTAGAACTGGACATGGAACAATAGACTGGTTCCAAATAGGAAAAGGAGTATGTCAAGGCTGTATATTGTCACCCTGCTTATTTAACTTATATGCAGAGTACATCATGAGAAACGCTGGGCTGGAAGAAGCACAAGGTGGAATCAAGATTGCCGGGAGAAATATCAATAACCTCAGATATGCAGATGACACCACCCTTATGGCAGAAAGTGAAGAAGAACTAAAGAGCCTCTTGATGAAAGTGAAAGAGGAGAGTGAAAAAGTTGGCTTAAAGCTCAACATTCAGAAAACTAAGATCATGGCATCCGGTCCCATCACCTCGTGGCAAATAGATGGGGGAACAGTGGAAACGGTGGCGGACTTTATTTTTCTGGGCTCCAAAATCACTGCAGGCAGTGATTGCAGCCATGAAATTAAAAGACGCTTACTCCTTGGAAGGAAAGTTATGACTAAGCTAGACAGCATATTAAAAAGCAAAGACATTACTTTGTCAACAAAGGTCCATCTAGTCAAGGCTATGGTTTTTCCAGTGGTCATGTATGGATGTGAGAGTTGGACTATAAAGAAAGCTGAGCGCCGTAGAACTGATGCTTTTGAACTGTGGTGTTGGAGAAGACTCTTGAGAGTCCCCTGGACTGCAAGGAGATCCAACCAGTCCATCCTAAAGGAGATCAGTCCTGGGTGTTCATAGGAAAGACTGATGTGGAAACTGAAACTCCAATACTTTGGCCACCTGATAGGAAGTACTGACTCATTTGAAAAGACTCTGATGCTGGGAAAGATTGAGGGCAGGAGGAGAAGGGGATGACAGAGGATGAGATGGTTGCATGGCGTCACTGACTTGATGGACATGGGTTTGGGTGGACTCCAGGCATTGGTGATGGACAGGGAGGCCTGGCATACTGTGGTTCATGGGGTCGCAAAGAGTTGGACACAACTGAGCGACTGAACTGAACTGAACTGAACGTAGCCATCCATCCCTCAGTATCCAGGATCCTCAGGGGATTTGTGCATAGGCCCCCTGGTGGATACCAAAACCTATGGATGCACAAGTTTCATATAAAATAGCATTATATTTGCATATAACCTATGCACCTACTCCTGTATACTTTAAATCACCTCTAGATTACTACAATACCTCATACAAGACAAATGCTATGTAAATGGTTGTCAGCATGCAGCAAATTCAAGTTTTATTTTTTGAAATTTTTTGGAATTTTTTTCTGGATATTTTCAACCAGAGGTTGGTTGAACCTGCAGATGAAGAACCCACATATACAACTGCAATCTTCTTTAGCCTTAATGATGTTTTTTGACTTAAGGCCCCTGTTGCTGGTGATTAATACAGTTAAACTAACTTTCTTTTGGTTAATATTTAGCTGGTACATCTCTCTCTACCATTTAATCTCCAACCATTATATCCTTATATTTTAGATATGTCCCTGGTAATAATACCGGGACATACAGACAGCTGACTTGGTGTTTTTATATCTGCTTCTTGGTTGTAAAGAATTTTTAATCTATTTCAATAATCTCTGCATAACAAATGAGAAGTGTAATGTAATTACAGTTATTGTGCTTATTTCTGCCATCTTACTGTATGCCTTCTTTTCATCTTTTTCCACAGTTTTTCCTCCTTGCCTGCTTTCTATTGGTTTCATCAAGTTTTATTTATCCCTCTGCTCTCCTCTGTTCATTTGGAAGTTACACGTTCTATTTCTATTCTCTTAGTCTTTAGTGTATTGGTATTTTGACAAGATTGTCCCCGTTTCTTAGTACACAAAAAATAGGGCAGCTCAGTTGGGATGATGGGGATGGTACCTAAAGTGTGAGGCAGAAGTGAGGTCCTCCCCATCCAAGCCTGGCCATACTTGTCCTGTCCGATGCTCCACTGTCCTCCCCTCTGCGTGTTCAGAAGCCACATGCTAAAGGCAGGGTGTCCCCAAATAAAAGAGATCTGGATTGCTGAGCCATCACTTCAAAGACAGTCCCCCTGAAATTTCAGGGCTTATTCATCACCTCAGCATAGTCAAAAGCGTAATTAAGCTTCAAAGATAATCAGTGTATCTAACCTGAGATCTTCTTAGATACCCCTTTCCCACCTTATACGATGATGCAGCAATTGTGCTCATCCTGGTTTTACCACCCTTCAAAGTCATTGCCATCATTGTTACTTTATTTAGTTCATGCTTATCTGTATTTACCCACATGCTTGTCATTCTTTCTTACATCTCATTCCGTTCTTCTGGGTTCAATTTTCTTTTGCCAAAAGTAAGTCTATATCAGTTCAGGTTGCTCAGTCATGTCCAACTCTTTGCGACCCCATGAACCACAGCATGCCAGGCCTCCCTGTCCATCACCAACTCCCAGAGTCTACCCAAACTCATGTCCATTGCATCGGTGATGCCATCCAACCATCTCAGCCTCTGTCGTCCCCTTCTCCTCCTGCCCTCAATCTTTCCCAGCATCAGGGTCTTTTCAAATGAGTCAGTTGTTAGCATCAGGTGGCCAAAGAAATCTATATCAATGTTTTTAATCAGTTTTGTTGGTAATCAGTCTTTCTTTATATCTAACTGTCTTGATTTTGCCCTGCCTCTTGAGATATAGTTTAACTGAATAAAGAATTTTACTAACTATTGCTGTCCCTTGGCACTTTGAAAATATCATGCCATTACATTCTCGCATCTATTCTTGCCAATGACAAGTCTTCTGTCGGTTTAACAGTTATTCTTTTGTAAGTGAGCTATATCTTTTTCTCTGGTTGCTTTTAAGATCTGTTTGCCTTTGGTGTTTTGAAATTTAATCAGGATATGTCTAGGTGTGGATTTATTCAGATCAGGATATATTGAATTGCCTAATGTGAAGACGTATGTCTTTAGTCAATTTTTTTCAAAGTTTCAGTCACTAACTCTTCCAATATTTTTCTTTCCATTCTTTCTTTTCTCTCACTCTGGAATTTCTACTAGAAATACGTTGGGCCTTTGAAATCTGTTCTCCATTTCTCTAAATTTCTCCTGCTATATTTCTATTTCCTAATCTTTCTGTGCTACTTTCTTGATAATTTTCTTAGATTGATCTTCTAGTTCATTAATTCTCTCTTCATCTGTCCGCTAACTCTCTTTAGCTCAATTGGGACCTTATGTGCCTAACCCACTGGGATTTTTATTTCATTGAGCATGCTTTTTTATTTTTAGAAATTGCATTTGGTTCTTTGTCAAATGCATCTGGATCATTTGGGTAGTCTTGTTCTCATTTTAATAACTTATTTTGTGCATTTACTTGTGTTATAGTCACTGTCAGATACTTCTATCACCTGATTTGCTTGGAACCTAAGCCCATTGTTTGTCTTCTCTGCTGACTCCTTCAGGAGGAACTATTTTCTTCTAGGCTTGCTTCCCAGTTCCATAGATGAATAGGCATATTATCTTGGGTAAACTACCCAACTAAATTCAGCTTCTTAGCCTGTAAAATGGAATTAGGGATTAAAGCATCTAATTGTGTTGTTGCAAGTGTTAAATGAGATTATATGTACACAGCCCTTAGCATAGAGACTCAGCTCCAAACACACAGCTTCTGTTACTAGCGATTGGCTATTGATTCTCTCTAATACTTACCACAGCACCTGCCACTTTTTGTTACTCAGTGAATATTTGATGAAAAAACAAAAGTGTATATTAAAACACTGAAAGTTAAATCAGTTACGTAAATATAGTAAATTTTACTCTAAGGAATTATCCAAATACTAGTATTCCTTGGGCTATAAATGCCTAACTTATAAATACTTCAAACATTCATTCATTCATTCTCTATAAAAGAACAGCCACTGTTCTAGTGATGTCCTAAATGACAATGAATGATACAAAGTAACTGTTTTAATGGGGCTGCACTCCAGCCGGGAGGATCTGACTATAGATAGAGCATTTATTAGATATATGACAGATAGACAGACTAATGACATTTAGGAAGGACGGGAGGTAGGGAGAAGGGGAAGAAGAAAGGAAATAGATCCTGATTAAGACTTATTCAGAGAATTAAACTAAAGCAATGCGTGGGGAAGTGGTTGGGTGAACACTTTAGATTTGAATGGACTTATTCCATAGTGACACTGAACTGAAATCTGAAGGACAAAAGAGAACCAGCCATTTGAAGACATGAATAAAAGCACCCAGGCAAACGGGACAAAGAATGCAATGGCTCTCAGGGAGCAGGTTGTGCTCTTTCAAAAATCGCAGAGGCCCATGTGTCTAGAACGCAGCCTGATAAGACGACGATGGTCCGAGACAAGGTCAGAGAAGTAGTTGCTGTGTTGTTCTTCAATTGCTACGTCGTGCCCCCACCAGGCTCCTCTGTCCATGGGATTTCCCAGGCAAGAATACTGGAATGGGTAGCCATTTCCATCTCCAGGGGATCTTCCTGGACCAGGGGTCAAAGCTGCACCTCCTGCATTGGCAGGGGTGTTCTTTACCACTGAGTTGCCTGGGAAGCCCGGGAGGGTAGACACGGGCCATATCGTGCAGGGCCTTGCAAACCAGAGGAAGAGTCTTGAGCTTATTCCACCAGTTCTGGGAAGCCATTGGAGAGTTTTGAGCAACAAAATGTCATCATCAGAGTTCCATTTCCAAAATACCACCCTGACTGATCAGTGTTTGTGATGGAGAACTGTTTGAGGAGATGCAGTCGAAAAGAGAGCCAGGCTTCTGGCATTCTTTCTGCCTGATCCCCAATCCACCCTGAAACTGCTGTTGCCGCCACCACCAGGGTCCACGCACAAAGCTCTGGTCTCAGCCCGCCATCTGGCGGCCAGCATGGGAACTGCTTGATCCTGGAGCTTCTGCAAAGACCCACCTCTTCCCGGAAAATCCCCCAAGATCTTCTAACTTCTCCAATCAAACTCTTTCCAGTCTTACACTGAAAGGCATCTGTTATTTAATTTAGCTATTTTCTTTCTCTTTCCTAACAAATATAAGAGCAATAAGATCTTTTATTATTTTTCACTGTAAGTAAAGCAAAATCTGGCCTAGACTCTAATGTTATAATCTTATGAGGCTATAATTTTATTAGTGAAATTTAGTATTAATCACAATAGGTTTCATGGAGGGAAATGAGCATGAAGTTATTCCTCTCTTTACACATCATTTACAAACACTTCTAGAACATAACTAAGGGGTAAATAATATAATTTATGATGTTGCTTTACTGAAAAGGTTGGCAGTCAATCTCCTGTATGTATTTTTAGTTCAGAATGTGATCCTAAATGTGTAATCGTAACATCTGGAACAGCTGGTGGGCCCTGAAAGAAGCTCATGCTTTTTTTTTTTCTTTGCTTAAGATAGTAGCAATTTGAAAGATGAAGCTTTATTTCAAAGAGGAAAGCTATTTATAACTGGCAGTTAGCAATTGTTAGAGCTGGTTTGGGCTGGAATACACATATATGAAATGAACTGCCTTTTTCAGTGGTGTAATGGTCAAATCAGAAAACTCTCAACTTTCTCTTGGCTAATACAAAGCAGCTCTACACTAATTTACACTAATTTTTACACTAATTTAAAAACATGACAGCAGAGCCACTGATCTCCTATGAGGGGACTTTTTCACTTGCAATAATGCGGCTAATTGCAATGATATAAGGAGACCTGCTTCTGCGCTACACTGATATTTTCTTGTCCATCAAATGGGAAGATCTCAAAAGCCATGCTTACTCCCTCAACTTCATGCAGGAAACTCTGACACGTTAGAGCAAGTCTGTTAAAAATGCATTTCCCTGGGCATAAAGACCTCCTGCTGTTTTGCTAGGCGGAGCTGAAGCAGTGAATTTCTCACCCCAGACATTATTAGATTGACTCTTACTTTGGGGATTCTTTTGGGTCCTCTCACATCAAAGCAAGATCTGGAAAAGAAGTAGTAAAATTCCTCTTTCTGGGAAAATTAATTAAAAGTGTGATTTTCAGTATCTGTTAGCGGAGGATAATGAGACAGGCCTGTTGAAAAGCACGGGGCTCTTGGTAATGATCTTCTTTTGCACGGCCCAGCCTTCCTGCTATCTTATCCCAGAGCACCTCCTCTCGTGGGCATCCTCTCCATGAAATGAGTTAGGGGTCTCAGCCCCCTTCTGAGCCGAGACTTGTCACAGAATCTTTCACCAGTATCGGCAGCAATTAGCACTAATTGGTACCCTGGGCAGCACTGGAACAGAAAGGTCAGTGAGGGAGCGAGGAGGCAGGACAAATTACCCTCTCGCCTCTGGAAGTGAACTTATCGGATCTGCCGCGCAGCTGCTCTGTTCCAGCTGCCTCTGCGGGGCCTGCGAGGTGGATGAAGGAGGAATTTATTCTCTGGGGCTGTCAAACAAGAGTATTGGGGAAGGTCAGGTCACGGAGCAGGCCAAACAAAGCTGCTGAGTTATGACCACTAAAGAGCCATCAATAGGTCTCCCCGCCCTCACCCCAAATTACCTCAGCCCTTCCCATCTCTCTCCTCCTTGAAGTTTCTTCCTATAATATTATAAATCCAGTCAAAGTGAGTGCTTCATCAGCAGTTTTCTCTTCTCGCCCCAGAGCCCTCACTGTTTATACTCGCTGCCGTCCAGCCAGATCGCTCGGCGGCCGCGAAGAGAGGTGCTCATTTGTCTTAGCTTTGCTGCCCTATATATTCATCCTCCTGCTTCAGCAGACGTGATGGGGGGATGGTGTAAAGTCAGGACAAGAAGACCTGTGCAATATACACTGCTGCTGCTGCTGCTGCTGCTAAGTTGCTTCGGTCGTGTCCGACTCTGTGCGACCCCACAGACGGCAGCCCACCAGGCTCCCCCATCCCTGGGATTCTCCAGGCAAGAACACTGGAGTGGGTTGCCATTTCCTTCTCCAATGCATGAAAGCGAAAAGTGAAAGTGAAGTCGCTCAGTCGTGTCTGACTCTACTGACCCCATGGACTGCAGCCCACCAGGCTCCTCTGTCCATGGGATTTTCCAGGCAAAAGTACTGGAGTGGGGTGCCGTTGCCTTCTTCGAATATACACTAAGCAATGTACACTAAGGTATGTAAATGGATAGCCAATGGAAATTTGCTGTATGTCTCAGGGAACTCAGACTGGGGCTCTGTAATAACCTAGAGGGGCAGGAAAGGGTGGGAGGGAGACTCAAGAGGAAGGGGATATATGTACCCCTGTGGTTAATTCATGTTGTCGTATGACAAATCAAACCAATATTATAAAGCAATCATCAGTCAATTAAAAATAAATAAGTATAATTTTTTAAAAAAAAGACCTGTGCAAAATTTTCCCTTTGTGTAATGTTCACGCTACTAAGTGCCCTTGTGCTTAATCATCCTGATATCTCCTCCATAGCTACTTGAAATCAGCGGTTTGAGAAATCCTTGAGAGAATTGTCAGGGAATAATTAATAACGCTTTGCTCGGCTACAAGTAGCCACCAGATGACTTGGCATCACTCACAAGACGGCAGAAGGCAAAGGAATGTTGGCATCCTGCCACCTCACAAAACTCGCCCCTCCCTCTCACTTAACTCAGATGCCAGCGCTTTGCTGAAGGCTGGGCAGACAGGAAGAGAAAAGGGAGCGGGCACTTGATTAGCAAAATCACAACAAATAAACCAGAGGGCCAGTATGTAAGTCACCGCCCTTCCATCTTCCCAAAAAGAACAATAAGACTGCAACTCAACCACAATTCACTTTCCACCTTTGGGTACATAGAAAATACTTCTTATCTGAGGTTTTAAGCATTTGCTTGGAGAGAAGAACCAAGAAGAAATGATTGACCTAGAAATAATTCAGCCTTGCAGGGACTGGCTGAGCCCAGACGTTAGCCAAAGCCAAGAGGGACCTTTCAGGACCATTTATAACTGGATCAATATGTCAACTGGCCTTGCCCTCAACTCACTCCAGCTTTTGTTGGAACTGAAAGATTAGCCCAGAAAAGAAACTGCCAGAAGAAACACGCAGGAGACAAATTTGTTCTGCTTGGTCTTCATTTGCCTTCCTCGAAGGAATCCAAAGTGAAGTTAATGATGTATCTGGCCTAGACAACTTTTGTTCTCATTGACTGAAGATAGAAAATGTTCTACTGTATTTGTGATATGAAAGAAAGGGTAAATATCAGGATGGTCATTTTAAAGGCTAGTAAAGGAACACACTTTATAGCAAAAAAAAAAAAAAAAAAATGAGCTCATTCCGTTCAGCCAAACTGATGTTCTTGGCCAAAGTCCAGAATTAAAGTGCCTGGAGCAAAATGAAGAATCAGCAACACTAGCTAGAGGGTGACATTATTTCATTTATTCAACCGACAAACACTTATCAACACTCAGGGTGTGTCAGCCCCTCCACTAGGCACTTGGGCACAAAGATATAAAAAGCATAGACTCTGCCTTGGTTAGAGTTCAGTTTAGTTGAGAGGGTACAAAGAAAATGAAAGTGAAAGCTGCTCAGTCGTGTCAGACTCTTCGCAACCTCATGGACTATACAGTCCATGGAATTCTCCAGGTCAGAATACTGGAGTGGGTAGCCTTTCCCTTCTCCAGGGGGTCTTCCCAACCCAGGGATCAAACCCAAGTTTCCCACATTGCAGGTGGATTCTATATGAGCTGAGCCACAAGGGAAGCCCAAGAATACTGGAGTGGGTAGCCTATCCCTTCTTCAGAGGATCTTCCCGAGCCAGGAATCGAACCGGGATCTCCTGCATTGCAGGCGGATTCTTTACCAACTGAGCTATCAGGGCAGCCCTGAGAGGATATAACCAATAATGAAAAACTGATGAGGCAAGGGTGGGACAAATTGGGAGAGTAGGGCTGACATATATACACTGCTGCTGCTACGTCGCTTCAGTCATGTCCGACTCTGTGCGACCCCATAGACGGCAGCCCACCAGGCTCCCCTGTCCCTGGATACAGACACTACCGTGTGCAGAACAGATAGCCAGAGGGAAGCTGTTGTGTAACGGAGGGAGCACAGCCCAGTGCTCTGCGGTGACCTAGAGGGCTGGGACTCGGGGACTGGGGCGGGAGGGAGGCTCAAGAGGAAGGAGACATGCATATTTATGGCTGATTCACATTTGTGTGCAGCAGAAACCAACACAACATTGTAAAGCAACTAGTCTGCAATTAAAAATAAATTTTTTAAGACAGCGGCGTGGAATCCCTCTCCGAGGCTACATCATCGGGAGGGTCCTGGGGAAGGCGGCTACCAGCCCTGGAGAGGTGACAGAGGAAGGACATTGGAGCTGAGCGTTTGGAGAGTGAGCAGGAAAAGAGGTGGAAAGGGGATGTTTTCCAGGCTGAGCGGACAGGCCGAAGAGAAGGAAGGGGCCCCTGGGGAAGAGGACACAGTTATGTCAGATTCATAAGGAAATGAACAGAGTAGAGAAGAGGCAGAAAATGTGGAAAGAGAGAAGGAAAAGTGATAGAGACTAAGAAAGCGTGAGGAGTGGGGTGTGGGGTAACCAGGGCCTGCGTGCTACCGAGTAACAAGCTTGGACTCTAGTCTGCGGGCCACAAGGTACCACGAAAGGGCGAAGTAGGGGAGTTTCCTGCTCAGATGGGCTGGAGGACAGTTTCCCTAATTCCATCAGCTGAGTCAGTGTTCCCTTGTTCTCGTTCATGTCCTGGGTGTCCTTCTAAAGCTTTGAAGAGTCAGTGTTTGCAGAGAGATTCTGTTTTTTAAAAACAACACTGTATGGGAAATAGATCGGAGTAGAAGAAAAAGTCAGAAAGACTGTTCATGGCTATTTTAAGGGCAATATTTAAGAGACAAAATTGACAAGGGCTTCCCAGGTGGCTCAGCGGTAAAGAACCTGCCTGCCAAAGCAGGAGACACGGGTTCCATCCCCAGATGGGGAAGATCCCCAGGAGGAGGGAATGGCAAATTATTCCCTTCATTCTTGCATCCTTGCCTGGAGAATTCCATGGACAGAGGAGCCTGGCAGGCTACAAAAGCCTGGGTCACAAAAGAATCAGACAGGACTGAGCGACAACCACAAAATCAATAGGCCTTGATGACTAAATGATCCAAGAATTCAGAGAGAAAATGGACTTGAAGATGACTCTGAGGCTTCTTGCGCGGCACCGGAATGGTTGAAGAAATGCTTATCTGAAGAAGACCAGAACCTCTATTTTTCACTTCAAAAAAGAGGCACTGCACTCTCAACCCAGACTCGGAATTTTCATCACTGTGTTGAACTATTACATGCTTAAAGGCATAGGCCAATGGCAGGTTTCTTACCTCTGCCAGAAAATAGCAAGAAATACTTTAATCCTGACAAGCCTTTCAGAGATCAAGGAAAGTATTATCTTAAACTATTGCAGTTCAGCAAAGGTAGAGCTTTTGTTTTCTGTTGCCTACGGTGTATGAGAAAGCAAAGACGACATTTGGAATTAAGGATGAACATGCATTTCAATGATAAAGCAGCACGTTCATTCATTCCTAACTTTCGGAGTTTAAATGCAATCTCAATTTTACCTCCCCTGAGAAGAGCCCCAGCATCGGTTTTCCTTATTAACACTGGAATTCAAAAACCTGCTCGAGGTTCAGAAACGAGAGCAGTACTAGAAAAGTGAGCCACATTTAGTATGAATATGAGACAGACAGAGGCGGTGGCTTGTCTGAGCCGGGGTGGCCCCTCCCGCAGCCTCACAGACCTTTGTCTCCCCCCGCCCAGGTCTTCAGGGACCCAGATCTGTGCATTATTCATTTTGCCTTTGGCACCCAGAGCACACGCTCTCAAATATGTGGACAGATGGATGGACACAGCTATGCAAATAGTCTCGTCCTGGCTGCAAAATGTACGTGGAAATCACATTTTTCCCCAGCTTCCCCTCAGGCATTTTAAATACTCAAAACCAGGTGAATTTTTCCATTTCCACTGAAGTTAGCAACCACTCCACTCTGCAAGTTTCACTCGACTCCAAAAGGAGAAGGTATTAGCACTTGTTTTTAAGTTATAAGCCACTTAATGGAGTTTTGCACAATAAGTTATTTCATTTGGCTTTTAATCTGTATCAAAACAACACCATAAAATTATTACTACTTCCTAGATGGTTCTAGCCAAGGTTTTATTTTTTTTTTCTTCTTACTCTTTTCTCTTACAAACCCAGGAAATCAAGGCTGAAATGCGTATTAACGATGTTTATGTTACAAATGTAAACACAAGGAGGTCAGAAAATAGTTTAACAGGGGTCTCAAAGTCATTATAATTCATTCAAGCTATTCTAGAGTGGGTAGTCATTCCCTTCTCCAAGGGATCTTTCCAATCCAGGGATCCAACCCAGATCTCCTGCATTGCAGGCGGATTCTTTACTGCCTGAGCCACTAGGGAAGCCCTTTTAACAATGCTTGTGTTACAATTGTAAACATAAGGAGGTCTGAAATAGTTTAATAAGGGTCTCAAAGTCATAATTCATCCACGCAGTTCTCATGCAAAATTTTATATCCTTGTCCTGTTTTCTAAGTGTGCAGCTTACTGAGGGATGGATAAGTGTGGGTAGCCTTCATTTTTACTTCTGTTGACTCACATGTGTAAACCAAACAAGTAAACGACTGAATCGTTGTACTCATACTCACAGGGATGTCTTCATTTTTCTTACTGTATTTTTTTGGTAACACCTATCTAGACAGCTAATCGAATTGACTTTTCATAATCTACTCTGACTCCTCAAAGCCATGTTCTTTCTCCTCTTTGATTTACCATTTGAAATATACCAAAGATGACCTGAAGCATGAATGAATTTAAATCCCATACGAATTGTGCCAGCATCTATATTTCGCCTCTGCATTCAAGAAGAGCTTTTCCTGACAACTTCTCTTTTTTTTTAATTTTTACTGGAGCAGAGCTGCTTTACAACGTTGTGTTAGTTTCTACGGAGCCACAAAGTGAATCGGCTATACGTATATACACGTGCGCCCTGGTTTCTGGATTCGCCTCTCCTTTAGGTCACCACGGAGCACTGAGCAGAGTTCCCGTGCTCTCCAGAGGTTCTCATTAGTTGTCCATTTTATACATGGCATCAACAGTGCACGGCACTTAGTTCCTCCGTCCCGTCCAACTCTTCATGACCCCGTGGACTGTAGCCCAGCAGGCTTCTCTGTCCATGGGATTTTTCAGGCAAAAATACTGGAGTGGGTTGCCATTTCTTCCTCCAGGGATCTTCTTAACCCAGAGGTTGAACCCGAGTCTCCTGTGTCCCCTGCATTGAAAGGTGGATTCTCTACCTGCTGAGCCATTGGGGAAGCCCTATTAATAGTGTATACATGTCAGTCCCAATACTGTCTGAAGAAAACAGAAAGATGTGCCAAACCCGGCCTGCTGCAGAGTGCCCTCTAGCGAAAGACTGTGGATGCTACCTTTTGACTGGTTTCTGCCCAGACAGGATCTGTAGCAAACCATCCTCTCTTCCTGGAGAAGGAAATGGCAACTCCAGTATTCTTGTCTGGAAAATCCCATGGACAGAGGAGCCGCAGGCTACAGTCCATGGGCTCACAAAGAGTTGGACACGACTGAGCACACACACGTCTCCTCTTCCTGCACAAAACATTTCATGGATCTGACAACCAGTGCAGCAGATTTCCTGACATCTAATCACAGCTGCCTGGTTGTATTGCTGGTACTCTATTAAAATTCCAAATCAGCTTATTAATGTATGCATTTCTTCAGTGAATAAAAACAAGAATTCTAATAGAACTCACTGTAAGTCAGTAACAAAGCTGGAAATCATCAAAATGATAGGACACTAAAACCTGGAGAATTCATCTTTAAATTGATATCAAAGGAAAGAGAACCCAAAAAAATGTGGCAGTCATTCGCGGTAGCAACAGCCTCTCCTAATAAAAACCAAAATGCCACAGGTGCAGGTATTGACCAAGACAAAGGAACAAAGTCACGTCTAGCAAAGGTTTTTCATCTAAGTGGCCGTGTCCATTTAACAACCGTTAGAACTGTGAGAGTCCCTTGGACTGCAAGGAGATCCAACCATTCTGAAGGAGATCAGCCCTGGGATTTCTTTGGAAGGAATGATGCTGAAGCTGAAACTCCAGTACTTTGGCCACCTCATGCGAAGAGTTGACTCATTGGAAAAGACTCTGATGCTGGGAGGGATTGGGGGCAGGAGGAGAAGGGGACGACAGAGGATGAGATGGCTGGATGGCATCACTGACTCGATGGACGTGAGTCTGAGTGAACTCCAGGAGTTGGTGATGGACAGGGAGGCCTAGCGTGCTCGATTCACGGGGTTGCAAAGAGTCGGACACAACTGAGCGACTGAACTGAACTGAGAACTGTGAGAAAGTTAGGTAAATTGAAGGTTTCATTCTGTACGTGCCTGTTGCCACAAAAGACTTGAAGGTTTGAAGTCGTTTACTTATTTGTTTGTTTTACTACTCAGCACAGCATACAGGATGTTAGTTTCCCGGCCAGGGATCGAACCCATACCCCCTGTATTGGAAGGTAGAGCCTTAACCACTGGATCACCAAGGAAGTCCCTTGAAATAGTTTAAAACAAGATAGTATGGTAAGGTGATCTATCAATAGAAATAATTTCTCTAGAAGGAATTAAATTTAGAAAATAAAAGATTTTCCCCAATGACATCGGAAGGGCCTATGTGCTACATGAAAGCTACATTGTCAATAGAAATATGGCCACGAGAGAAGTCTGTAAAGCACTAGACACGGAGCACAGACCTCCCCAGGTGAGGGCTTCCATAACTCCCTTGGAGACGTGGTCACTTCTGAAATCCATCAGGAGGAGCAGAGCCCCATAGATTTCCAGTAGTCACATACAGATGTAAGAGTTGGACCATAAAGGAGGCTGAGCACCAACGAATTGATGCTTTTGAACTGTGGTTTTGGAGAAGACTTGAGAGTTCCTTGGACAGCAAGGAGATCAAACCAGTCAGTCCTAAAGGCAATCAACCCTGAATATTCATTGGAAGGACTGAATTTGAAGCTGAAGCTCCAATATACTTTGGCTACCTCATGCGAAGAGCCAACTCATTGGAAAAGACCCTGATGCTGGGAAAGATTGAGGGCAGGAGGAGAAGGGGCGACAGAGGATGAGATGGTTGGATGGCATCACCGACTCAATGCACATGAGTTTGAGCAGGCTCTGGGAGAGAGTGAAGGACAGGGAAGCCTGGCATACTGCAATCCTTGGGGTCACAAAGAGTCGGACATGACTTAGGGACTGAACAACAACAGATGATGAAAAAGCACTATATGCTTCACTATAACAATATCAGCTGCCCTGGACCAAAAACCCTTCCACTTTTTCAAGACCAAGCAAACCTCTGGAGTTCTTGAACAATCCAAAGAGCAGAAAAATCCTAAGACTAATACAGTATTCTTCTGCTAACCCTAAAGACTGGAGAATACCAACGTGTTCTTAATCTTCATTAAACTGAGAGGTATAATTGTGACACCAATATTGTGGTTCATGTCAGTTTAATAGAAAAATATGAACAGACCTAGGAAATTCAACTCCATTTAAAAGTGGGCTAAACATGCCAACTCTACTGGTCAACAGAGCTGTCTTTGGCTCAATGCTATTTTGAAATGATCAGGCTGCGTTGAATGGTAAGTAGGAATTCTTGTAACGGGGAACATTTCAAAGCAGGTTTATTGTTATGACTTAACTTGAGCTTTCTGAAGAAAACATTAGTGGTTTTAAGACAATATTGAATGTGGCTTTCAAACTCCCTAAATGAGTCCACGTACATATGAAAAATGTTTAATGTCAAATACGAAAATCATATTCCTTCTTGACCCTTCAGCTGGGAGCCAAGTTCAGGTAGGGGCTTACAATTTCCCAGCTCCTTCAAGTGGATGACTGCTCCCTCTTACCTATTACCCTACCCCAGCATGCATTTGAGTAATTTCATCAGTTAGCAAAAGGGAAGCCCTGGACTCTGACCTTGCAAAGCAAATAATTCTGAGTTTATAAAGGGTAGGAATTTCCACAGGAAATCCCTCGCTCTCCCTGGGTGGACCTGGACATGCACAGCAGTGGGTTTCACTGGTACATTTCTTGCAGGCCTGAAGTCTAAAGTCGGATTCCTAGAAGTATAACATCTTGATTCCTTCCGTGTCTATGAAGTAAGGCCACTGCCTTCATCCCACTGTCGAAGTATGACGGTCAGAAAAAGCATTCTCCATCTAGGTCAGACCACCTCTGCAGCACGGCCTCATTTTGAAGACCACAATTTAAGAGGAGACATTGAGTAACTAGAGTATCTCCAAGGAATGCAATCAAGATTCCCATAGTAATGTCAAATTACATACCATTGAAAAAGAGCTGGAGATGTCTGGCTTGAAAAGGACAGACTGTTTATACTTCTCTCATTGCAATGTTAGATGAGGAAAGGCTTGTTTTGTGTAGACAAGGTTTATTTTCTGTTGGATCTAAGAGGTAAGCAGATTTCAGTTCCATATAAGAAAGTACTTTTTCAAAATTAGAATATACTGAATTGTCAGAAGATGACTTCATACTAAACAAGAGGTCAGACTCCTAATCTCAAAGGTAGCTTGAAATTCCAGGTTCCTGAGAGTCTATACGGTTGCTTAGTTCTTTTAAAAAAACAATTTTTTTGCATGAGAATTCTGAATCATTTCTGCAGTCAATAGTTTCTTCTAAAGCAGCTGAATCAGACAAAAATACCAGCGGGTACGATTCCCATTACCTTACGGATGGGGTAGTAGGTAAAACTAAGAAAGCATGGACTTTTATGTTTGACTTAAGTTCAAATTGTACTCCACTATTTACAGACTTCTGTGACCCTAGGCAAGTCTCTTAACCTCACTAAGCTTTAATTTCCTCATCTGTAAAATGGGATAATACTATTTAGCTATGAGACTATCATCAAGATATTAAATGAGATAATGAACATAGCATGCATGCTCAGTTGCTAAGTTGTGTCCAACTCTTTGTGACCCCATGGCCTGTAGCTCACCAGGCTCCTCTGTCCATGGGATTTCCCAGGCAAGAATACTGGAGTGGGTTGCCATTTCCTTCTCCAGGGGACCTTCCTGACTCAGGGATCAAACCCGCATCTCCTGCTTTAGCAGCTGGATGCTTTACCATTGGAGCCACGTGGGCTTCCTAGTGAATATAGGAGGCTTAGCAAAGTCCCTGACTCAAAGAAACCCTTGAAGAGGTGGGACACTGTGATTATTAGACAGCTCAGAGTCCTTCAATTGCCCCCGCACCCCAGGCTCTGCTCTATTTGAAGATTTTCTGTTGCATCCTAGACATCCACAAACACAGGGAGGTAGGTGGGGAAAGAGAAGGACAAAAAGTTTTGTGTGCATCATCTATACACAAATAAATACGTCTGAACACACATATCTCATGTTTAACATCTGCGGGTTCCCATGCAGTCGTAAAAAAGAACACAGAGACATCTGATGAAATCTTTACACGTTACATATCTTTTGTGTCACCTTATTTTCTTATGATGTTAGGCATTGTTGTCAGGGTTTTTTCCCTCCATCCCACATATTGACACAAAACGTGGAAATAATAAATGCTGCTGAAAGCACTGACAACCTGAGTGAGTGCCCTCGCGTGGAGCCCATGAGTCATTCTGTGTTTCCCTTTTCTCAGCACGTCTTGCCCCTGCTGAGTCTTCTTTTTCACTGCTTTGGGAAAAGCAGAAACCCACTCCAGGATTCTTGCCTGGAGAACCCCATGGACAGAGGAGCCTGGTGGGCTACAGTCCATGGGGCCACAAAGAGTCGGACCCGACTGAAGCGACTTAGCACGCACACACACTGTTCTAGGAGACAGAGCTTCTTGGGCTCTTGGAAAATGGTGATTTTGTGGCTCATTGAGCAAAGGGCTTGGTAGGTGTTGAACATGGTAATATTCCAATTTCTACTGATTAATCAATTAATACTCCGGTGCCGAGGTGAGCAAGTATGTTTTCGTTCCTCCCAAAACAATTAATTAACGTGAACTGACTGAGCTCTGGGGAAAATGTATATTCTAGGACATATCTGAAGGTGGTTTCAATATAGTTGGAGGCTTTCAAGTGGAAAGGTCTCTATTTAGCAATTACATGCAAGGAGAAAACTCAGAATTCATCAGTGATTCAGTCACTGGCACGTCACGAGAGTGCAAGAGGAGGCACGGAAGGGTGACTCGTCACATACGCCAAGCCAGCGGCGGTGGTGGAGTCACCAAGTCGTGTCTGAGTCTTGCGACCCCTTGGATTGTAGCCCACCAGGCTCTTCTGTCCATGGGATTTCCCCCCAGATGACTAATTAACAGGATCTTGTGGAGAGATTTATAAAAATATATATTCCTGCACCAAAATGCACCCCACCAACCCCCGAGTGTTCTAATTCACGGGTAAAGGTAGGACCAGGGAAACCCTATTTTCTCTAAAGGTTCTGTTCGTCAGCCAGGCTTGAGAATCACCGCTCTGAGTCAGTGGATTTCAACATGATGCTTGTGCATTCATACTAGGAAACAGCAAACAAACACCTGCCTCCAACCCCACTTTCAGAATATTCTGATTACTTCTATTTTTTCATTATAGAAAATTCCAGTTTTGCCAGAGGGATTCCAGTTTTTCAAATTAATTCGTAGATATCATCCAGTTAAAAGTATGACTAGGCCAGTTTCCTGGGAGAATGTGGCTCTGATTCATCACAAGTGTAAAAAGAGAAAAAATGCTACACCCCAATGCCAGAAAAATTCACTTGTGGCTAAAAAACACGTCACCAATGCCAACATCTTCAAGCTCGAGAGTCCCCAACCTCTGGGACCTAACGCCTAATGATCCGAGGTAGACTTGATGTCATAATAGTAAAATAAAGTGCACAATAAATGCAATGCACTTGAATTATTTGCAAACCATTCCCCATACCTGCCCCCTACCACAGAAAAACTTATCTCCCACAAAACTGGTCTTTGGGACCAAAAGGGTTGGGCAATGCCATCTAATTATTGGGCAGGTGATGAAGGTAGGTGACGGATGGGGTGCTTGCCCACTGATGGGATGCTTCTACAGTGATGAAACCAAGGACTTCCCCACTCCAAGCCTGACAAAGTCCTCTGCACCACCACAGACCCCGCCCCAAAGGCTGTCACTACTGTGTGTGTCAGAACTTCCCCTCTAAAGATGGGACAAGACTTGGGAGTTAAATCTCTAGTACTAGGAGCATCCACACATATTTTAATTAAAAGCCCATTTGAATGAGGAGCAATAAAATTAAACAGTGTCACCGTCTGTTCTTTAATAGCTTACAAGCATTTTGTATTCACAGTCCCCAAGCTAGAGTTTCAAGAAATATCCCTTTAGATTTGATTGTGAAATAATCTCAGGACAGTTTTTCTTCCCCCTTCTTCACTTCATAGGCTATTTATAATTAGGCTTAACAAGGCAGACTCAAGATGAACATAAATGGACCCTATGGACTGCAGCACACCAGGCTCCTCTGTCCTCCACCATCCTCCAGAGTTTGCTCAAATTCATGTCTGTTGAGCCAGTGATGCCATCCAACCATCTCCTCCTCTGTTGTCCCCTTCTCCTCCTGCCTTCAGTCTTTCCCAGCATCAGGGTCTTTTCCAGTGAGTTGGCTCTTCACATCAGGTGACCAAAGTATTGGAGTTTCAGCTTCAGCATCAGTCCTTCCAATGAATATTCAGGACTGATTTTCTTTAGGATGGACTGGTTTGATCTCCTTGCAGTCCAAGAGACTTTCAAGAGTCTTCTCCAACACCACAGCTCCAAAGCATCAGTTCTTCGGTGCTCAGCCTTCTTTACGTTCCTGCTCTCACATCTGTACGTGACTGCTGGAAGAACCATAGCTGTGGCTATACGGACCTTTGTCAGCAAAGTGATGTCTCTGCTTTACTAATGAAGTTGCCTTCCCAATCACTTAGAAAGGATGGAGCCTTGGGGAATGTAGGTAGGGGTTTCAGGGACGGTCACACGGAGGAGGTGTGTTCATTGGAGGAAGAGGGTGCCCTTTAAGATGTGGATATCAGACACAGAATAGGGACACGGTGGAACACTTTCTAAGCGGCATCTCCTTTATTTGCCCAAATGCCCTAGTTTCAAGTGAGTAACTCCCAAGGTTGACATGTCATGGATGACAACAGTGGTTCTCAAAGTGTGATCCCCGGGCCAAGGAACCTGTTAGAAATGCAAATTCTCAGGCCACCCAGATCTGCTGAATGGGCTGGGGACCCAGCTAGTTGTATTTACCAAGCTCTGCAGGTGACTCTGAGCCAGCTCAGGTTGGAGAATCACTGTGTCACAAGAGTGGCTTCCCAGGTGGCGCTGGTGGTAAAGAACCCACCTGCCAATGGAGGAGATGTAAGAGACCTAGGTTCAATCCCTGGGTCGGGAAGATCCCCTGGAGGAGGGCATGGCAACCCACTCCAGTATTCTTGCTTGGAGAATCCCATGTACAGGGGAGCCTGGCGGGCTACAGTCCATGGGGTCAAAGAGAGTCAGACACAACTGAAGCCACTTGGCACAGCACGGTGTCACAAGAAAGTGTGATCAATATTCACACTTTTCCCTCCCTTTCTCTCCTCACTCACACAGGTACACAAACACACACGCAGCCATGGACGCGTGTATGGTGTTCAAAGAACTGGAAAACAGCCCTTGTTCTCCCTTTTCCTGGAGAGTTTCTTTCTTTTCATGTGCAGGGCGCTGAGGCAGGGGTGGAATTTAAACAATCCCTAATGAAGGCAGCCGGCTCCACATATTTATCACATTACACTGTGCTGTATTTACCCCTTACCGCTTTGGGTGCATTTGCATATAATCTTTCATAATTCAATTCACTCGTTTAAATCATTTCTTTTATTTTCACTTATTTATTCAGATGGGAAAAGTTCATTGTACAGATCACTGGGGCCCCCCAGTGGCAGCCTTTGATACTGCCAGCCTCGGATTTAATACCTGGAGTTTTGCAGAAATGGTACCCACTCAAATCCTTAGCTTTTCACCTGGTTGGAAGAAGCAAAAGGTAGCATCAATTCACGCTTTGTATCTGAGGTGGATTTTATCGGCATTGGAGCTGAAATGTCCCCAGATGCTCTGGCTTTCCTTTCTTGCATCTATGAGACTCCACACTCGGGCACTTGCTGAGCAGGTCAGCGGTCTTCAGTACCTACTGGTCAGTGCACACACCAGCCAGGAATGGATGCAATAAACAGCAGAAAAGAGAAACTTGTCCTGAGATTCCTCTTCCTCCATAACCTTGAGGTTTTTCTCCCTAGAGTTTCTGCTCCTACCATCCCTCCTTTGAAGTTGTCACTGCCCAGAGAAGCTAAGTCCTGCCGGGAGTTTAGATACAGCCTTCTCCCTCCTGTTTTCTGGAACATTCTGTGTTCAGCAGCAACGGGCAGGGTCCTCGGGGTGGAGCCCTCGAGGACAGCCCCTGACAGCTGCCCTCCGCAGGAGTCACAGAAGCAGCACCCCTACCCCCGCCCCGTCTGCATCTCCTGACATCCCATCACCGGTCCAGGCCTCCAGCCAGATGTGGGGCTTGCTTCCTCGGCAGGGCAGTCCTCCCGGAAACCACAGGGCCCGGCATCGGGTGAACCACAGGCCGGTGGATAACGGAGGCCGTTTCCACTTAGCCAGGCACTTTGATATCCATCCAGTCTCCCCAGCACGGCCCCTATGCACTCTGCTTGGGCTGCAGAAGTCACGCTGGTGGGAAGACTGGAAAGGTGCTTTCCGGGAACCTGTGTGTGAGCCTCACCCCGGGCTCCGATGGTGCTGATGCAGTGAGGCTGGGTCAGCAGTGACCGCCCCCGCCTGTGACAGCCCGTAAACACCGGTGTCACTGACAGATCGGGTGATGCTCTAAAGTTCAGCCCCGCCCCCTTGGCCTTTCCTCGCCCGAGGAGTCATCCGAGGGCACCCACTGCCTTCCCTTCAGTCCACCTGAGCTGTTTTTGTCACAAAGAAAAGCACTAGTACAGTATATTAACGCATATATATATGTTATTTAGAAAGATGGTAACGATGACCCTATATGCAAGATAGCAAAAGGGATGCAGATATAAAGAACAGACTTTTGGACGCTGTGAGAGAAGGCGAGGTTGGGATGATTTGAGAGAATAGCATTGAAACATGTATATTACCATCTGTGAAACAGATCACCAGTCCAAGTTCGATGTGTGAAACAGGGCACTCAAAGCTGGTGCACTTGGAGGACCCTGAGAGATGGGATGGAAGGGAGGTGGGAGGGGGTTCAGGATGGGGGGCACATGTACACCCGTGGCTGATTCATGTCACTGTATGGCAAAAACCACTACAATGTTGTAAAGTAATTAGCCTCCAAGTAAAATAAATAAATAAAAATTTTAAAAAATTCACTCGGTTCAATTCAGTTCAGTTCAGTCGCTCAGTCGTGTCCGACTCTTTGCGACCCCATGAATCACAGCGTGTCAGGCCTCCCTGTCCATCACCATCTCCCGGAGTTCACTCAAACTCATGTCCATCGAGTCAGTGATAACATCCAGCCATCTCATCCTCTGTCGTCCCCTTTTCCTCCTGCCCCCAATCCCTCCCAGCATCAGAGTCTTTTCCAATGAGTCAACTCTTCGCATGAGGCGGCCATAGTACTGGAGTTTCAGCTTTAGCATCATTCCTTCCAAAGAACACCCAGGGCTGATCTCCTTTAGAATGGACTGGTTGGACCTCCTTGCAGTCCAAGGGACTCTCAAGTGTCTTCTCCAACACCACAGTTCAAAAGCATCAATTCTTCGGCGCTCAGCTTTCTTCACAGTCCAACTCTCACATCCATACATGACCACTGGAAAAACCATAGCCTTGACTAGACTGACCTTTGTTGGCAAAGTAATGTCTTTGCTTTTCAAAATGCTATTTAGGTTGGTCATAAATTTTCTTCCAAGAAGTAAGCTCTACCCATGTTTAAATTAATTGATCTAACATTTGTATGATATTCCTTGCAAAGAAAAATTTAAGCCTTTACTGAGTATATATATACATACATTTGTAAAAGCATTCTTTGTGAGGTACTGTGAAAAGGAGTTCACAATGCAGATACATCTCAGTAGTACCCCACTTACACTAATTTGCTCAGGAGGCAAATAAAGACAATATTCAATAAACTAGATTGCTCTGAACTAGGCAGGTTAAAATTCAAATGCAGGATTTCTGTGCCCATCTCAGAATGGAAGATGAACACAGGGCAGTGCCCAAAAAGAGCACAAACTTCAGTGCCTTAGAAACCAAGGTCCCTATCCCAACCAGACACAGGTGAGTACCCTTGGAGAGACAGCCCACTCTCAGCAAGCCTCAGTTTCCTCCTGTGTAAGATGGGCTAATGCCACCAGGGTATTTACTGGAGGTAATCAATGAGAGGCTCTGCCTAAAACACCTAACACCAGAGCCCAGAGCATGAGGGTGCCACAAACGGAGTTGTTTCAGCACGGGTTACTCGAAGCTACAATTTTTCCAGCAAGTAGTTCAAAGGGGTCACTGTCAGCTGCCCAGAAAACCCCCCTGCCTCCGACTCCTTTCCCAGCTGCAAGTTATTCCTCCAGGAAGCCCTCCCTGACGCCCTGCTGGTCGTTTGGCTCTCCTCCTATCAGCACGCGCGACACTGCTCTGAAAGTGTGTCCGTTTCCCGCCACCCGTGGACTTCTCGGCATCCGCCTGTCTGCACCGAACTTGAAGCTTCCAGGAGGGCTGGGCATCTACCTTGTTCACTATGCGTCTCCAGCCCCTGCTCAGCATATTATGGGATTTCCGTAAATACAGAATAAATGAATGAATAAATGAGTGAATGAATGACAGCCATTAGATGGCTACCTAGAGAAGAAAAAATATCAGGAAAGTAAAAGTTTTGCATTCTTATAATTGCCTTTAAGCCTCCTTGAATTGCCTTCAAAATATATGAAATCTGAGCTTCCAATAGCTCTAGCCTTTTCCTCCCCTCGCTATAAGAATGTGCACATTTTTATTATTAACATATATTTATTAGAATAATTGTATAATTATTCCAACTAATTATAATCATATTCATTATTCCCAATTCCTCTTTTGAATACATGATTATAAAATGTGTTTATCATGTTTGACACCTTTCTAATTCTTAAATTGACTATGTATTAGTTACAGAGACCCTAAGGAAGAAGGAAATCCTTGGTAGAAAAGTGTTAATAATTTACTAGTTGCAAACTGTACTTTTACCTCCAAACACCAGGTGGGTACAAAAAACATTGCTCATGTTTTTTAATCTACAAATTTCTTACATTTTTATGGCCTGTTCTTTGGGCTTATTTATGATGGTTTGGGACAAAGAGACAACCTTTGCCATTATGATTTATATTCTTCCAACAAAGGAAACACAGAAAGAGATAAGAAATCCAAATTAAATCATGACACTAAAGAAAAAAAAAAAACATGAAGGTAAGGGGCTGAAATTTTTAAATCAAAACAAAGAGGAGTACAGACGACTGTGGACAAAGAAAATAGGAAAATTTCAAAAACCTAAGCTACAAAATCTAGCACTTACCAAATAAAAGTTTTCAGATGCCTTATGTCCTGCATTTGTGACATTATGAACTAATGCCTGCTGCTGCTGCTGCCAAGTCACTTCAGTCGTGTCCGACTCTGTGCGACCCCATGGACTGCAGCCCACCAGGCTCCCCCGTCCCTGGGATTCTCCAGGCAAGAACACTGGAGTGGGTTGCCATTTCCTCCTCCAATGCATGAAAGTGAAAAGTGAAAGTGAAGTCGCTCAGTCGTGTCCAACTCTAGCGACCCCATGGACTGCAGCCTACCAGGCTCCTCCATCCATGGGATTTTCCAGGCAAGAGTACTGGAGTGGGGTGCCATTGCCTTCTCCGGAACTAATGCCTACCCACTAAAATATTTTATATGCCTTATTTTAATCTTACTCAGCTTGTGTTGTTGTTTAGAAAGCCTAACAATATATTTTGTTATGGTAAAATGTTAGCAATTAGCAGCAGATAGCCAATATTTTCCTTTTTTTCTCCCCATTAATGCCATTTATCAAAAAAAAATTGACCTGGACATCTGTTTTCATTTTTAGTGATGCTTTTAAGCTCCTTGATGGTTGAGCACCAATTCTAAAACTTGATTGGATTTCAAGGAAAGACAACTGCCTTAGAAACAAAGAAACTGAGATAATTGAGAAGAAAAATTCCTGCCTTTGAGCCTTCTCGGTATAAGCACTGTTGATGATAGAGGCCAAAGGTTAGGTCAATAGCACAGGCAGTCAGTGGAGTGAGCACAGCAATCTAACCATAACACAGCTATACCCAGGCTGAGTAAACACTCCTGTCCAGCCCAGGAACTCCTAGTAAAAGGAGTTAATATGACTACAGAACTAACTGATGCTAACTAAGGCCCCTAAGACACACATTAATACGACCACAAAATCGTACAGAACACGGACTTGGATTATGCATGAAACTTGGAAGCAGAGCACATACTGACACTGGACTTGCAGGTAAGTATTCTAGACTTAATTCCACATCACAAACTCCAAAAAGCCAAAACCAAGACGAGGAAATCATGTGTGAACTATTTCTGGCCTCCATAAAGAAGGCATAGAGAACTGAGTCCACTCACAAACACACTCGTAAATATTTATGACACTTTTACATTTCGCTTTGCCCATACATTTTGTGAAAGCATTTACCTGCCGCACTCCCAGTTTTGTTTAGTATTGCCTTATAATTTGCTGGGAAAAAATGTACATATTTGACAATATTTTACTCCTTCCACATGAACTAAGTTAAAATGGAGTTAAGAAAAGAGGCACAATGTGATTAATTTTCTTCCGAACTTTTCATTAAGCTTACTTATCTGATCTACTTCAATTTGACTTTAATTCTTTTATATCTAGAACCCAAGGTCCCCAGATTGTTTTCAAAATTACTACATATAAATCTTTTCTTGTATCAAAATCTTACCCAGCGGACATACTTTACTACCAAAGGCTATTCAGAAATTACTTATCTGCATTGCTTAAAGCAAGTTGGACATGGTCTTTGTAGAGGCCAGGCATTCACAGAGAACACCAAGCTCCTGGAATCTGAGGATTTAAAGAGGGGGAAATTGTGTTTCCTCATCTTTGTGTTTCCTCATCTTTTTTCTTTCTGCTGTGGCTCCAGCTCTCCTAGGAAGTTACCCAATGCCACAATTCTTTATCCACAAAAGAGAACAAAATATTAATACAAATTGAAAACCAACATTTAAAACATCCTGGTGGACAAAAACTAGTACAAATGAAAGAAGGTGGATCAGTAAATTCTAAGACAGAGATTTGAGTACAGTATTTAGTTTGCTAAAGTCAGCTGGTACAGTCTGGGGACAAGAACTTTTCTGGTTACATGCATATAACAGAAATTTTAAGCTGCAGAGTACTACCAGCAAGTTCGTATGTCTACTGTGAAGCAATACTGATTCTCTGATAACCTCTATTAAAACCTTGACAGCATTCTCCTCCTATTAGAAACCCGGAAAGTTACTGCAAGCATTAGGCTAAAGGTTTTAAGTAACATAGTTTAACATGTCAAAAAGGAGAGAGAGAGAAAGAGAGAAAAACAGAACAAAGGGAAGTAAAGGCAAAATTCACAGTAAACTCCCTTGGATTAAAATTAACAAATTAGTTCCTAGACAGAAAAAAAAAAAAACCGTAAGATAGAAAAAAACCCACTCAAATTACATCTTTTGGAATTCAATTATTATAAAATTGAATCTAGAAAAGTGTGGAGAAACAACAGCAAAAAGATAAAAGTAGACAAACACGCAGAATGGAGTGAAGCAAGAGCGGCAGGGCACGTGGGTGGGTGTTAAAATTTGCAAGTGAGTGCTATAAACAGAATAAAACAATGGATATTCAGCATTGTGTTTGACAGATTGACACTTAAAGAAAAAAGAACTGTTTGGAGCCATATGGTAGGTTGGGTTCTAACAGTCTTTGAAAGGACATTTTATCTATTCTATCTAAAAATAGCTTAGCAGTGATATACAAACATTTTTTTGAGCAGAAGAACCTTTTTTTCACCTGCTACCCCAAGATGCATGCTGTGGCACCTAAAACCTCCCTCGAAGCCTCTGAGACAGCTTCTAGGAACCTTGGAACTCTGCTGACCAGTGCAAGGGCCACAGTGGCAGCAAATTCTTTCGGAGTCAACAGATCTAATACAATCGGGAGGAAGGACAGAACCTTTTAAAAAAACTACATCAAATGCAGCTGTGTCTGATTTCAGCCCGGCCGCCTCAGGGCTGGGCCCTTCTTTCACCCTGGGTTCACTGTCATTCCCTGTGTGAGCATCACAAAGCACCTCCCAGCCCACAGCTCGGACATTCTGTCCACCAACCCAGACCAAAAACGCCAGAGTCAGCATCGCATCCTATCTAGCGTGGGGAGAAGGCCGGCTGGCTTCAGACTCCAGTGTGTGCTCTAACACTGTCATCCGACTCTCCGTGTCCCCATGGACTGTACCCACCAGGCTGCTCTGTGCATGGGATTCTCCAGGCAAGAATCCTGGAGTGGGGGGCCACATCCTCCTCCAGGGGATCTTCCCAACCCAGGGATCGAACCTGTGTCTCCCTCATTGCAGGAGGATTCTCTCCAGACTCCTCCAGAAACGACCCCTCTCGCCACCTCCAGGCACAGTCCCCGCTGTGAGCAGGTGGCCACCCTCTTGCCCAGGGACCCTGATGCCTGCCCGCTGGCCCCTGGGTCCTACTCAGTGATCTAGAAACTCTAGTTTCCAGTGATCACTCACACTAGTGATCAACCAGAGTGGTCCTTACACGGAGGGTTGACTGTTTCACTCTTCTCCAAACTATCCCCTGATCCTCCACTTGCCTGGAGGAGAAGCCCAGCTTCCACAGTGGCCTTGAGGTGGTAGCCACCCTGACATGCTCCCCGACCTCTCACAGCGACTCATCGCCTCACAGGCGCTGCTGGCAGAGGGCCTGGGCTGGCAATGCCCTGGGCCCTCCAGCACCACCTAACCCTGCTGTCACCTCCCCAAACCACAGCCTCCAGGGCCACCTACATCCAAGGACAGTCACCAGGTCCAGAGGCCCCAGGGAGTGGGGGGAACGGCTGGGCCTGCACAGCAGCTTGACCTCTGCCACTGCCCTGCTTCCTTCTGCTCCTTCCACATGTCTTTATCCCATCCTGAAAAGTGACCTGCCCCTTCACACCACCTCCGGGCCTGCCTCCCGAGACCCCAGCCTGCCACGAAGGTCCCACACGATCCAGCCCTGCCAGCGTCTCCGATCCCCAATCTTCCTGGTCTCCCCAGTTCACCCCGCTCCAAGCTCACTGGCCTTGGTTTGGTGTTTCCTCCTGAGGACCAGTGAGCTCCTGCATGAAGGTCTTGGCGCAGCTGTTCCTTCACCTCCTTCCAGCTCTGCTTAAGTATCACCTTAAACATGTGCATGCATTTGCTTACCTGTCTGCCTGTTGATTTCACTTGGAAGAAATGACTTCACTTACAAAAGAGTGTGAAAATGACTTTTTTAAATACATGAAGGCCGAGTAATGGAAAACAAACAAAACAACAACCAAAAAACTCAGGGGTTCTGGACTCCACCCTGAGCCCCAGTGCCCAGCACTGGCCCCCTGCAGCTGTGTGGCTTTGGGGAAGGGACCACACCTCTGGCAGCCTAGGCCCCCTTTTGGTGGAGAGACTGATTTCACAGAGCCTCTTAGAATGGCCCCTGAGAGTTAGTTGATTTCTTGTATGTTAACAGGCTGTGAAAACAAAGGGCACGTAAATCCTGGTAATTCTGGAGATGACCCCATGAACCTCACATACCAAAAAAACCCACCGGGAGTACACTTGCATCCTGGCTTAAGGTCAGAGTCCTAGGAAGTGGCTTTTTGGCTCTACTCAACCATGAATAGACTGAGAACTTCCAGTGAAGTAGAAAGGGCTGGACGATAGCATTCCCAGGGCACAGAGCTGGCCCAGCAAACATCACCGAGAACCCAGAAGGGTTATGACCACTAGTCTTGTTACGTGGTACAAAACCCTAATATTTTGCTCTTCTTGCACTGACTCTAATTACTTCAGACTTTATTCTAATCTCTAAGGACCTGGCAGGGGGTGTGGGGTGGGAAGAAAGCACATAGGATTTCAAATATCTAGGTCTCTGTATGTTCATCAGAAAAGCTTTAAATGTTAATAACAGCCATATGTCTGGTTATTTGAGATTAGAGACTGAAATCTTTTCATGTGTATCTTCAACTCAAACTTTTATATTTATTTCTGTTCTTGTGATACAGAGTATCTGTACTTGGCTTAAAAATAAAACAATAACTCCCCCCAAAATCTCAGCTGTTTTTACGTGTTCTTCCATTCATTTTTCATTTACTAGAGTGAACTGTGAAATGTCCTTGCCCATAACCTCAAATCCACCAGCTTGATTGATTTCAGGGGTTGTGTTGGAGACCCACCCTGCCGAGCAGAGAAGACAGACCACCTGTAAGCTGGCACTAACGAAGCCACAGTAATTTCACACCGACCATCACACCCTATGTTCATCTTTTCCGATTTATTTGTGAGCTCACTAGAGTCCATTTCTTTATTTCTAAAGAGAGAATCACGTAAGCTTATGTGAAAGACACCATTATTAAAAACCATTGTTCATTAAAAACCATTGTTCAACAGTTATACCTTAACAATGACTGCACCATGTATTAAGATGATAATAATTAAAGATGGTGCTATAAAAAGATAAGGAAAGCAGACCTTGTCCTAATCAATTAGCACACAATGGCTGTGCGGTTCTCTAGATCCACATGCTACATCTGGGAACATCCCTGCCTGGGGTGAGGCGCACGCACGTGTGTGTGTGTGTGTGTGTGTGTGTGTGTTTCCCATTGAAATTCAGTGCTACATCAGATTATCTAGGGTCTTTGCTAAAGCAATAATCTACCAGAAATTGGCTTCGCTTTCCACATCCTCCTTTGAGGATAACATGCACTCTTCTGATTTTTCTTCATCGCTTTATACAACTTAATATTCAGGCTAGGGAAACTAGAAATCTCCTCCAGGTCAAACAACTGCTCAAATCTATCCACAAATTTATTTTCCTTCTCCAGCCTGAATTTCATGACCCAGAGGATGACGGTGGTTTCTTTGCACAGATGGTCGAAGGTAACGAGGAGTTCTTCGAGAAATGGATGAGCATAGACCACGTCGGCCGCCAGGATGTAGTCAAAGTTGATGGAAGCCCTGGGGAAGTTCTTGTCTAGAGCTACACCCCAGGAGAGCTCTTTGACCTGAGGCAGATGCTTAGCTTTCGTTTTGGTGTTTCGAGAAATATTATACTGCAGGTTTCCAAGTAACTCGGGTAAATCTGTGGCAGTCACGTGTGCGCCTGGGAGACAAAGGACAGCAGGGAGAGAAACCTTCATGGGACGAGGTGAAGCCACCGGTTTGTGAGCCACCATGCACTTTGCAATTCGGCACGAAGGCTGGCCCCATGTCAAAGACAGTACACACAAGAGGGAAATGCCTTCAGAATGGATGCTAAGGTAGCCTCGCGCCTCCCCTTACACACAATTAGGTTCTCCAGGTATTGATGCTTTTACATCTGTTGCACTTTTCTGTTCTCCTGGGTTTTTTTTTTTTTGGTCACTTTTGTTTTGTTATTCTTGCTGTTATTTTCTATTTATCTACTTAAAACATTAAAAGGCAGGGAAATTCAAAGGATTTTGGTATCCTCATTGGATTGGAACAATCAGATGTCACTGTTGAAAGATAAACGGGATCTTCCCTAAAAGAAACCTGAGCTCCAGTCATGTGAGACCAAATGAGTATATGTAACACTGAGCACCCCATCATTGACCAGGAAGTGCTTGAGTGTGAGAAGTGGAGGCAGGAGAGATGACTTCTCAGTGTCACTACACTGAAAGTATCGTGATACCCAGGTTCATGCCCGTGGTTTCAGCTTGACCCCATTATAAGCCTGACGCTTACAACCTGCATTTGGGGCTTCCCAGGTGGCTCAGCAGATAAAGAATCCACCTGCCAATGCAGGAGACGTAGATCCCATTCCTGGGTCAGGAAGACCCCTGGAGGAGGAAATGGCAGCCCACTCCAGTATGTTTGCCTGGGAAACCCCATGGACAGAGGGGCCTGGCAGGCGGCAGTCCATGGGGTTGCAAGGACTGAGCGACTGAGCACGCGTGCACACACAACCTGCACAGACAGCTCATGCAGCCAAAGGTCACACACAGGACAGAATGCTCGGATGAAAACATCAAAGAAGCCCACAGTTAAAACTGAACACTGGCAGTCCTTTTCAGGAGAAAATTATACACCAAAACTCAATAAAGTCTGTCCCCTAACATGAACTTTAGGCAGCAGGAGAACCTGAAAACAATGTGTAAATAAGTCTACAATTGTCTGAAATCTACATCAGACAAGGACAGGCTCGGGTAAGGGATGAGAGAACAGATCTGAGGGGAATCCAGTTCACCCCAGACCAGTTTAGAACCCATTTCTCACCCATGATGGCAAATTTCTCTGGCTATTGACTCTATTTCTGAAAACTATTAAAACGGGAGGGAAATAAACATTTAATTAGTAGAATCACAGAGATAAAAATCTCTGCATTCTAGTGTGTGTGTATAGGGTGGGAGGTCTATCAAGTTCAACAAATCTTTTTAAAATCTCAAGATAAGGAATGACTCCTCCCTCCACTGCCCTTCACCCATAGGAATATAAACTATCTGAAGGGGTTGAAAGAGGATGAGATGGTTGGATGGTGTCACCAACTCAATGAACATGAGTTTGAGTAAACTCCGGGAGTTGGTGATGGACAGGGAGGCCTGGCGTGCTGCAGTCCATGGGGTTGCAAAGAGTCGGACATGACTGAGCGACTGAACTGAGGCGCTGGGGCTGACTATGAAGAGCTTCGTGTCTAGAGGTAAACACCACCACTGACCAAACAAAGCTTCCCTCTTCTGATGCTTGCATCAAGTCATACAAGCACCAAAGGGACTGATTCTTTTTAATGAATGGACAACTTCCCCAAACACAAATTCTGCTCTTAGACGAGGACGCTTTCAGGTATAAATCCAACAGGACCTCTGACACTAGCCATACTAAGTGGGATGGTGACTTTCAAAGCAATGTCAAGACAGAGCAATTTATAAAAATAAAATATTTGGGGAGGGTTTCATGGGTCCTATATTTCTCCAGTGTTTTAGAAAGTTGTGAATTGCTAAATCTTGAACTGCTCTCAAGATTTTAGAGTGGCAGGTGTGCACTTCTGAAGATCAAGAAAATCAAGACGGATTTGGGCCGCGCACATCAGAGAAGGCAGATAAATTAAGGCTGTGAAATAGATAACAACAACAGAAAAGATTGAAGCAGGCTCAAACACACGTAGAGACCATCGCACATTTAGTTGGAAAAGAAGATGCTGGTGAAAGAACAGGCGATCGCAAAAGAAGAATGGAAATAACTGAGAAAATAAATTCAAGGACGCGCGCCTAAACTTAGAAGCAGACGTGACTCCTGACAGTCTTTCTCTATTCCAACAGGTGCTTTTTCATAAAAGAAAATGACTTCAAAATCCAAAAGGAATATACCAAGTACACGGGGACGTTGAAATGGGCTGAAATTTAAATAAAGAAGAGAGAGTCCGCAGCAGTCGGCTCTGCCTATGCCTCATATTTCCCACGTCCTCCAGCAGCCAGAATGCCAGGATATACATGCCGGCTAGAATGCACTTGTGACCTACACCCCAGGAGAAGAACTAATACAGCTTCCCAGAAAATTCGGAAGGAAACCAGTTAGGTGACTTTAACATCGTTAAGTTTCTTAATGAAGCCCATTCAAAGCTTGAAAGGGTTTGAAGGGTTGAAAACAGGCCCTGATTCATGTTGATGAAGAGCAGAAACCAACACAGTATTGTAAAGCAATTATCCTTCAATTGAAAATACATAAAATTTTTCAAAATAAAACTAGAAATAAATAAATAAAAATAGGAAAAAACTAAAAGATATTCCTTAATATCAGGAATAAGAAGGCAAACAAGCCCAAGGAAAAAAGTGGGGTGGGGGGGATTGGGGGGGGTGGGGGCGGTGAGGAATACATGCACAAAAAAAAAAAATATGTAAAAAGACTCAATTATGAGAAACTAGGACCAACTTTCTATCAGGAGGAGAATTTCAAAATAAACTATCATTTATATATATATAAAAAAAATAGGCCCAGGTTATAGTAAAATGAAAGTGAAAGTTGCTCAGTCGTGTCCAACTCTTTGCGACCTCATGGACTATACAGTCCATGGAATTCTCCAGGCATAGCAAATGGATACCAAAAGCAACTAATGCTATCAGATCATTGGATTCTCTGATCCCACTTGATCTAAAGCAGCTACTTACCAAGTAAACTCGCCACAATGGAGACGAGCCCCGTTCCAGCTCCAATTTCAATCACATTTTTGTCGACCAGGTTATATTGCTTTACGTTAGTTTCCAGAAAATAGCACAGAACAAGGGCCTATGAAAATGCAAAAAAAGAAAAAACAGTGCTTAGTAAGTAATCACAGAAAGCAATATTAAACTCCATTAGACAAATACCCCACTAATGCTATAATACATGTATAAGCACATGTGAGAATGGGCTTCCCAGGTGGCACAGTGGTAAAGAATCTGCCTGCCAATGCAGGAGACATAGGAGATGCGGGTTTGATCCCTGGATTGGGAAGATCCCTTGGAGGAGGAAATGGTAACTCACTCCAGTATTCTTGCCTTGGAAATCCCATGGACAGAGAAGCCTGGTGGGCTACAGTCCACGGGGTCGCAGACAGTCAGATACAACTGAGCGACTGAGCAGGCATGCACATGTGAGTGTATGTGTGTGTATATACACATCTCTACAGAAAATTATCCACAGAAGTACATTCTCCAATAGGTTCAACATTTAGGATAGAAAAAGTCTTTGGGGATTATTGAGGAGAGAAGAAAACTAAGAATATAGAGTTCAGTTACTTAGGCTTGATTATCTTTAAAGGAAGCAACTTCTAATAGGGCTTCCCTGGTGGCTCAGAGGGTAAAGCATCTGCCTGCAATTCAGGAGACTTGGGTTCGATCCGTAGTTCGGGAAGATCCCCTGATGAAGGAAATGGCAACCCACTCCAGTGTTCTTGCCTGGAGAATCCCATGGATGGAGGAGCCTGGTAGGCTACAGTCCACAGGGTCGCAAAGAGTTGGACACGACTGAGCGACTTCAGTTTCACTTTCTAATAATAAGAGTCATTTTAAAGAAATATATGTTCAAGATTAGGGCAGACAGTAGAGGGGGCTGCAGCCTTCGTAGGACAATTGATAAATGAGTGTGGCCTTTTAGAATATTCTGCATGTTGAGACTGATACAGATTTCATTTTAATTATTTAACTCAAATAAAGCCCAGTTAAATGGGAAATAAAAATGTGTACAATTCTAAACTTTTCTGACCTATAGTAACCAAAAACTGAATGTGTAAACAACAGTCTTTATTAACCCTACAAGTCAGAAATAGAATTGGTGGAAGCATTTTCCCAATTTCTTGATTTCTAAATTTTACTGTTGCTTGAGGTCACAAAATAGAACTATGGAATCTCTCTTCTCTTTCCAAATGGTATATAATAATAGACAAAATTGGATGAAAAATAATTTAAATTATACCGATGGCCAAACAACAGCGCCGTAACAATCCGTGGCTTCATTGATGCGGATCTCATGGCCAGCGAAATGAAACCCTTCCCAGGGGATGGTTGTTACAAACGCTGGAACAAAACACCTCCGCATGATCTCTGCAACCACTGTCCTGTCATCGCCGTCTTCTCCACTCTCTGAAAGGAAAAGAAAAAGCCAGTGGTTGTGGTTGCAGCAGTAAAGGAGAAGAATCTACTGGAAATGCAGCATTTCCACCTAATCTAAGTTGCTTCTGACCAGTCATTGACGTTAGCTGCAACATAATGGTAGTAAGGTATAACTATTTGAAAACAGCTCTTAACAGAAGCTGACATTTCACACATTGGGACAACATCTTTCTGATTTTTACTGAGGTTGAAGTCAACTGCTAGTCCTTTCTGCAACGCTATGTGAAATAAACAATTGAAAGACTTTTTAAAAAACAACATATTTTAAAGGCTAGCAACCAAAAAATAAATAAATAAAGACTACCAATCTATTCATCTAGAACAAAAGAAAGACTGATGATAGAGTCTAAGATTTCTACTATTCTTATTAGCTTCACAGTGCAATTCCAGTTATTTCAACGTAGCAGATCCTTTGTGATCTGCCTTAATCCAAGCAAAAGACATGTGATACCATCCATCAATTACACTTGTATTATATTATTATTACTTATTTGTATATTATTGTTTGGGGGCAACTCATGACATCTTAACATTGACAATATCGGATAAGTTTCACTGATAAGAATACAAAATGTTGCTTTCTGGAGAGCAATCTTATGGTATTTTGTTAATTTATATATAAATATCCTACAAGCCAGCAATCCTGCTCCCTCTTCTAAATTTTTACACAAGTCCTTAAGTGGATATGTGTGAAAATATTTGTCAAAGACCTACATCAAACACACTAGAAAGGTTGTCAGGAAGAAGCTGGAAAAGGAAAGGAAGTATGAAATGGGTAAAAAGGATGAATGAAACAAGATACAGACAGATACACATACAACAGGGGGTCTTGTTGAGATGATGCCATGTACCATGACGTGAAGGGTATGACTCGCTCACACCTCTGCCCTGAGACCCAAAAACAAGTAAGTAAACAAACAGAAAACAAAAACATTTCCTAGAAATTTGGAGGAAGTACAAAAACTTCTCATTCTGGTCTTCATAGAAGAAGACAAGTTTCTCTTGGGAAATTTATTTCCCAAATCTCAAAAGTTAAAACCTTCACACTTTGCAACCTTGCCATCATTCATACTTTCAAAACAGATATGACACTCCAAAGTCAAATGTCATCTGATCCTTGAACGTCAGATGGAAAACACCGCGGCTGCCTCCTGGTCTCAGCTTGCACCTCATCCAGGAAACTCAAGTTCCTCTGGGGATGAACAACATGCCCAGCTTGTTCAGCCTCTTTGAATATTTCCATTGAGGGTGAAGTTGTTCCTTCACAAGCGGCCCATTCTGCAATTAGAAAATTTGATGATTCACAATTCTCCCTAACTCTAAACCAAAATCTGACACCAGCAATTTTTAAATCTATTCTTCCTAAAAGTAAGGAAGCAATTTCCCTCAAAAACGAGCAAACTTTTATCATTAAAACAAGTCCCAAAATTTTAGGAAAGGGGAATGTGCAAAGGTTTAAAAAAAAAAATGAGGAGTTTGGCACCAGTCTTAAAATTTCTGGACTCAAGGCCCCAGGAGATTTTGCAGCTTCTCCATGCATTGAGGCAAAAACAGGGCTGAGAGAGAGGTTGCCCTAAGTTCTTGAGTCCTAAGAGAAGACGTACTGAATTGGCCAAAAGGTTTTTCCATAACATCTTATTGAAAAACTAGAACAAACAGAAAGTTTGTTCTAAATAAACCACCCAATAGTTGCCAAACTCTGTCCTGTGAGCTCCAGGAACATCATTCCGTAGCATTCTGGGAGCACAGTGGCAAGAAGATGAAGTTTGTCCCTGTTGGAAGATTCCCTCAGGGGCCACAATCCAGCAGGAACTTGAGCCAAGACGATTTCCTGTCCTAAATTCTGTGATCCCTGAACAGACCCAGACAGAACCAAGCGTTCTCCAAAGGACTCTAACCTCACCGCATTCCACAGTGGGGGGCCACCCCCACAACCCCCTCCACCAGCCCTCACACTGACCTTGGCAGAGATGCAGAGAAAACGAACCGGTGAAAAATGGAGAGTCCTAAGCAAGAGACACCTCTTCTAACATATTTCACTGTATTTCTCCTGAAACAACAGCAGGCTCTCACATTCAGGAAGAGCTCCAGGAAGCCAGTAATATTGGTAATAACGTTGCCTTTGAACTTTAACTTTCATTTTGCTAGATTCACTTGCCTTGCTAAGATGGGAGGCTGGGGGGACAGCAGAGGGCTGCGGAAGTTCTTTAGGGGAAAGCTGAGAACTTTAATTGCTTCCTTGACCTTTAGTTGAATGTGCCCGCTTGGGCCTCCTTGCGAACTCCTTATAAATGCAGCACTTCTTTGACAAGTCACCTAAGGTATCGGGGATTAATAGACCTTAGAGCACACGAAATCGCAGGAGCACCGCTAAGATTCCAGCCTTTGATATAAAAACTTTGCCGGTGAGTATTTACCGCTACCATACCGACATCTCTGACTTTGCGCTTTCCTAAAAGAAAGCTTAGTTGACCAGATCAGTGCTGCTGTCCTAACAACTACAGTGCAATAACAAATGTAAATAAATAGAGCTAGTCTTTTTTTTTCAAGAATGACATTTTTACTTCTATAAGGAACGGAGATTTAAAATACATATGTAAATATATTATGTAATTTTTAAAATGACTTACACCCCCCAAATTAAAGGATCTTCCAAGAGATTGGAATTTCATGAAATTTCCAAAAAATTTCATGAAACAACAACCACTATTAATCGCATGTTGTGGTGGTGGTGGTTGTTTAGGTGTTCAGTCGTGTCTGACCCTTTGTGACCCATGAACTATATGTAGCCCGCCAGGCTCCTCTGTCCATGGGATTTCCCAGGCAGAAATACTGCAGTGGGTTGCCATTTCCTCTCCAAGGATCTTCCCAACCCAGGGATTGAACCCAAGACTCTTGGGTCTCCTGCATTGCAGGCAGATCCTTTACCCAGGGATTAATTGCACATACACCCTAAAAGAACACAATTCTATGATTGCACACGGTCATTTGAAATGAGTTATGCACCTAGGCTGATCACATATCCTATAGCAAACACTGTCAGGCTGAAGAAAATTTAACTGACAGTGTTTTATAATAGCATTCTCCTTGGAATTTAAAGACTATATAAATATCAGTCATTTCCATAGAAAGGGACACTCATAAAAAGTATTCCTTAATTGATAGCAGGAAATCAAAATATACTGAATTTGGGTACTTAAAATTATTTGTCCAGATGTAATACATGGGATTTTAAGAGCAAATACACACACACAATTACATCCAGCTTAAAACTTCAGGGACTTCCCTGGTGGTCCAGTGGTTCCGATTCTGGGCTCCTAGTGCAGGAGTTTGATCCCTAGCCTGGGTTCCATCCCTGGTCAGGGAGCTAGGTCTCACAAGCAGCGACTTGGACATGGCCTAGCCAAATAAATTTAAAAAAAAAAAAAAAAAAGACTTTACTGTTTTTTAGCATTAAAGATTTTGAGGTTAAAAAAAATTTTTTTTGGCCTCACCTTGAGACTTGCAGGGTTTTAGTTTCCTGACAAGGGATTGAACCCAGCCCGTGGCAGTGAAATCACCAAGCCTTAAACACTGGACCACCAGGGAACCCCCAGGGTTAATAACTTAAGAACAATTATTTATTTAAATTAAAAGACAGGAGATTCCCAAGTGGCACTAGTGGTAAAGAACCTACCTGCCAAAGCAGGAGACATAAGAGACACAGGTTCTATCTCTGGGTGGGGAAGATCCACTGGAGAAGGAAATGACAACCCACTCCAGTGTTCTTGCCTGGAGAATTTCATGGACAGAGGAGCCTGGCGGGCTACAGTCCACAGGGTCGCAGAGTCGGATAAGACTGCATCAGTTTAGCATGGACTAGCACGCACTCAGTGTTTCAGCAATATCACCACCCATTTCAAGGTTGATGCCAAGAGCCACTGGGCAGCAATCTAACAGAAAAGCTGCACTTTTACAGGGCGTCCCTAACATCGCCTTGTTGTAACAAAAGGGGGAAACCTATGCTCCAAACACAATATGCAAACAACAGGTCCCCAAAGAGTATGTTTGGCTATTTGTTGATTATGGGACTGAATCTTGAGAAGGTCAATGAATTCGTGGATATTCTTTGGTTTTTAGGAAAGATGTGAAGAGCACTTTTCTCCAAAAGTTAATAGCCTTATCATACAATGGAATTCTAATTTACACTTCCAAAGAACAATTTTCTACACATATTCCTTCCTTGTAATCTAGCACTCAGCCCCAGGACAAATAACTAAAACCAGGAAATGTTATGCAATATGTAGAATTTTGGCTTCCCTACATGAAAAGTAGAAAACTTCTGATATCTATACCTGTGTGTGTTAGTCGCTCAGTCGCATCCAACTCTTTGCAACTCCATGGACTGTAGACCAGCAGGCTACTCTGTCCATGGGATTCTCCAGGCAAGAATAGTGGAGTGGGTTGCCATTTCCTTCTCCAGGGGATCTTCCCAACACAGGAATCGAACCCAGGTCTCCTACATTGCAGGCGGATTCCTTACCATCTGAGCCCCCAGGGAAGTGCTATACCTGTAGATAAAGCTATCTACCTTAATCTTAAGAGTATTATTATTAATGAATTTGATATTGAAACAAATATTAAAACAAATTGTAAATAAAACATAATCAAGAAACCGTAACAATTATGTTGCAATTTTAGGCTTATCTGTCTTAATGCTTTTGATACTATAAAGGCTTAACACCATTTTCCTGCTATTAAATCTTTGCTGATTGTGAATAATATCTACCAGGTGCTCTTGTCCTCTAGAGAACTAAAGTGATTTCAGTTACAAAGTAAAAATTAGCAAGATTCTGCCATGTTACAATGATGATTTTCTTAAGAGGAAAATCCAACAGTGAATTGACTTTCAAGGCTGGATTGCAACAAGCCTTCAAAAACACAGGTTCTGTCTGCATTCTTCTCTTTTATACTTTTAAAGTCAATAACAGCAATAATAGATGGAAGGGTCAGATCACAGAAATACATGGGAAAGAAAATTCTTTAACAGCTATGACAAGTGAATTTAAGCTTCCATTTGAGGGCTGTCATGAAGACCTGTCAGCAAAATTTAAAGTAAAAACCCTTCAACTAAATGAAAGAGACTGTCATTCAATAGAATCTTCTGTTCAAAGATGAATGTCATGTGCTTCTTAGAAATACCTAGAGAGTTTTTTTTTAAAGATGTTAAAGATATTTTCAGATTAGTGAATGGTCACAGGCAAACCTGAAAACTAGAATTCTGAAAGGCTTAGCAATGTCAAGTTCTCAGGCCCTTATGTTAAACCTGATTCCCTTATGCTGTTTTCACAAATGTTTTTTTTATTTTTTTGTCTGGACGTCTGCTTAGTTTCAAGAATATATAGAGGCTATAATTTTTTTGCCAGAATGTATTTTTTAATTGGAGGATAATTACTTTACAATGCTGTGTTAGTTTTTGCTGTACAGCAATGTGAATCAGTTGTAAGTATATATGTGTGTGTGTGTGTGTGTGTGTGTGTAAACCTTTATATGTATGTGTGTGTGTGTGTGTGGTGGGTGGGGGGGCTTCCCAGGTGGCGCTAGTGGTAAAGAACCCTCCTGCCAATGCAAGAGACCTAAGAGATGTGGGTTCAATCCCTGGGTCGGGAAAATCCCCTGGAGAAGAGAATGGCAACCCACTCCAATTCTTGCCTGGAGAATCCCATGGACAGAGGAGTCTGGCAGGCTACAGTTCATTGGGTCACAAAGAGTCGGACACAACTGAGGACCTTAGCACACACGTGTGTATATACACATATATGTCCCCTCCCTCTTGAGCCTCCCTCCCACCCTACATCCCACCCAGCTGGGTCATCACAGAGCACCGGGCTGAACTCCCTGTGTTATTCAAGAGGCTGTAACTTTCATTAAGTGGCTCAAATGATAACTATCAATACATTTGCCAAAGAAATAAAATTCACTTTTTACTGAGACTGCTCGGGTTGCAAGTCAGGGGTTAAAAAATAAAAAAGAACCAAATTTAGTTGTACTCAGAGCCGGCTGCTGGAATAGTACCAATGTGGGATAAAAGAAATACTTCAGACGAGCAATGGGAAGCCCCACTGCTTGGCTGAATCAGGAGAAGCATCCTCAGGAGGAGACATCTGAGTTGCGGCAGAGGGAAGATGAGGGCTGCCAGGCAGGGAAGGGAGGACGGGAGGTCAGGAGAGACAGACGCAGCCCCCGCCGGGGCGTGGAGGCAGGCTTGGCGAACCGGGAGGACCGCGAGCTGGTGTACAGGCTGGTGTCGAAAACGAGCCGGAAGAGGCAGGCGGGAATGACCCTAGGGCAGTGCTGACCTTTCTTCTACAGGGTGAGCAGGAGCCAATGACTATCATGAGGACAAGAATTACCCCGTCGAATTTGATATTTGAGAATTTCCTTCTGGTGGTAGCAGCGGAGGCTACATTAGAAGCGAATCGGAAGCCGTAATCATCTAGACAAAAGACGCACGAGTCTGCAGTGAGGCAGCAAGCCTTGGGTCTAGGAGCCACGTGTGACTTTGTGGGCTCCCGAGGCAGTGGTAGACTCCTCCCTGGAGGGAAACAAGTGATGTTCAAACTTGACATTCAACCCTGAGTTTTGAAGCTATCTGAGGCAGATTACCATGTTTAAGGGTTATTATTCAATATGTGAAACGTTGATTACAGTCTTATCTAGCAGATATTTATCCAGATTACTTTTTAAACATGTAAAATGTGTTGATAGATGATTCTCCCATTAGTAACTTTGTGTACTCTGGTACTCCAATTAGTATATTAACGTTAACTCAGACTACAGTTTGGTATGTTTCTTAAACAGCAATAGAATTACTCAAAATTTCTTCTTCCTATATTAAGGCAGTATTGCTTATGATGGGAACTGCGCTCAGCTGTGTCCAACTCTTTGCCACCCCGTGACTATAGCCAGCCAGGCTCCTCTGTTGGTGGGATTCTCAAAGCAAGAATACTGGAGTGGGTGGCCATTTCCTTCTCCAGGGGATCTTTCCAACCTGGGGAATGAACCCACACCTCCTGTCTCCTGCCTTGGCAGGTGGGATTCGTTACCACCAGTGCCACCCGGGATGTCTCTCCGCAAACATCCCCCTGTAGATCTCGGGCGCGTTTAGTCCCATCCTGGCACCCGCCTCTTGAAGGGACCAAACCAACGCAAGGCAGAACAGAGGCCATCAGGCAGGCAGCTGGACGGCCAGGTTTGGGAGTCACTGTGAGCAGGCATCACGGAGCCTTGGGTTAGGATGGACCTGATCCAAGGCTGAGCACCCTGAGAGCAGCCTTTATAGCACGTGGCTACTTGTGCTAACAGCTGGAGAGCAGCTGTTGACAAGGGTAGGCAACCTGAGATTTGGCACAGTTGACGTGGATGTGGTTTTAGACGGTTTAGATTATAATGCAGCGTTAGAAACCGTTCATTGTTGTTCAGTCACTAAGTCATGTCTGACCCTTGTGACCCCATGGACTGCAATTCACCAGGCTCCTCTGTCCATGGGATTTCCCAGGTCGGTTACCATTTCTTTCTCTGGGGGATTTTCCTGACCCAGGGATCAAAACCACGTCTCCTTAGAAACCAAAGACAGAGGAATTTTCAGCATTCACTATAGTCCTAACTTTGTGCATAACAAGTGTTACCCTATAATTCTTGGATATTCAGGCCAGTGTTGAGTTAGAAGCACTGGGCTATGGGCTTGCTCCATCCTTTCCAAGCACAAGATAACCAAGTACAGAAGAGCTAGATCGGGAAGAGCCAATACCCTTCAGTACTTGAGAACTGAGTGTTCTACTGGTTACTGAAAGCTTTTCCAACAAAACGCCATGTGACTCTGCCCCCTCCGCACACTCTTAATCCCCTCAGCACCATGCCTGTGAATGTATTTTGAAAGCTTCAGTCGGCTACGTGGATGATTATTATGGGCTGTGTTTGTTCACGTTGTAAAATACTTTCATAATAGTTCTGTCTGCACCTTACCTTGAACTTCTTCCATATCTTTTGTAATTCGCCAAATTACCATATGCACAGTGGAAACCAGGCTTTGTACTAATGGTAATGACAGTGATGAGATTTTATTCCTAAACTGCAGAGAAATCGCATCTTCATTCAAATCATCTAAATGGTTGGATTCTCTAAAGTGATTATGACTTTAAGTGTTTAGATTTGCGAAAATTACTACAGTTAAACCATTCACGTTTAAGCCATGTAGGCTGCCAACACTGGGCATACACCCAGCTCTCTTGGCCTAACGATGCTCACCCAGGCAGAGGCCACCTGGTACGCCTAAAAAAAGGGAGGAAAAAAAACAGGACTACAGTCGTTAGAAAATATCCAAAGTGTGCAGATAAAACAGAGAGAGAAAGAAATCTAGACAATTAAGTTTGTACAACTGTTCTACAAAAATATGGTAGTAATCCTTCTAGTCTATGACAAGAGCATATGTCTGCACGTTTTAATTTTTATTTATTTCTGACTGCACTGGGTCTCAGTTGCTGCATGCAGGATCTTCGATTCTCATTGCAGCATGCAGGGTCTTTAGTTGCAGCGGGCAGGAGCTTCTAGCTGCGGCATGTGGCATCTTTAGTGGCAGCACGTGGGATCTAGTTCCCTGACCAGGGATCGAACCTGGGGCCCTGCATTGATAGTGCGGAGTCTTAACACCGGACCACCAGGGAAGTCCCTATCTGCACTTTTTATCTCAAGGCAATGGGAACAGTTATATATTACAGAGTCTATGAAAAGTCATTCTTGATATTTAGGATGATATTAAAAAAAACAGTGGCTCAAATCCAAATAACTCCACTGGTAATGGAATTTGACCTTAAATTCTCCTTACCACAAGAGGTCAAAAGAGGTCAAATTACACTGTGTTTGCCTCTAATTAATACACCAGAAGGACCATACACACAGGCTAGACAAATTTTACAGTCTAAAATCAACTTTCATGGAAGCAATTGTAAAAACCATAAGACTATTTTTATCTCTCTTGCAATCTTCCTATCTGAAAAGAAATAACTAAGAAATCACAATCATGTATTTAGCATGTAGCATCTGGGGAAAATTTTTATTCCACTTTTGCAGATTAAAAAAAAAAACTCTATTAATACCTAGCAAGTCTATATACTTGATTTATTACCTGTCAGAATTATCTCTAACGTATCATCAGGTATAGCAGGAGACAATAAACATTGTTAGAGATAGTTACAGGTTAGCAAACACAAGCACACGTGTATATGCAATTGATAAAAAGCCCCAGCTCTCTTTAGGACATCAGTGAACGCCGTAAAGGTTGGCATGTACATTGTTAGTTGCTTTGTCTTCTTAGAATTGGTCAAATTACATAAAGAAACAAAAAATAATTTACCTTTTTGAACTTCTGGATCCATTAAGTGATTAGCTAATGGATGGCGATATACTGATGCTTTCTTGATCATTTCTTGAAAACTAGACAAATAATACATTAAGATATCAAATGGTAATAATTAATTCAAAATGTGCTCTCATAGTTACCGAATAAAATTTAACACCAAATACAGTAGAGAAAATTATATTAAAATATCTGATTAAAAATTATGATTTTTAAAAAGACCATTAAAACACAATCTATCTAGTACCAACTAAAATTCAGAGTCAGAAATTTTAGAAGTTCTTGGAAGAAGAAAACATTCTTCACCAGAGCCACCTCAGCTATCACAAAGAAAGCCATCATCTTCATACTAACTAGTCAGAGAGCAATCCTAAAACTTAAGAGGTGATTAAAACATTGGGAGAGAAACGGTTCCACTCAGTGTAGTGAACGCCATAGCATTAATCCAAAACGAACCTCCCTACATAGCACAGATGCAAAGAAGCTGTCACCCATGGCCATCAGCCTGTACCCAAGGTCAAATAGCCCAACCACCAAACACTTTCTTTTTTGAGTAGCTTCTTTAAAAAAAAAAAAAAAAAAAACCCATACCATCTCAGCAAAGATATTTAAAAGGAAAGGAATTCAAGCTTTGTATGCCTCTCAAACAAAGCATATCTTGTGAATGAATGAGCTTAAGTAAGTTGTAGTTCCAACTTTGGAAAACAACGATTTGATGTTTTAAGCATCAGTTTTTGAATCCTTTAATAATCACTGTACTACCATGAATTAATATTCACTCCTTTCCTACACCTGGCTCCTAAAACACATGTCACAGCCACCACATCTTTCTTTAAACTATGCCTCAGTAAATTAGGAGACAGATTGTTTTCCTTACAGTTTACAAAGGAGGAAAATCAAAGGTTATATTACGGCCCTGAGGTCGCAGGGCTGAACAATAGCGAAAGTGGTCACCCGGTTTGTTCCCAATTTAGTTTCTCTTCCATTAAAGGGACGCGGTCTTTACAACACCTGTCCGCCAGCAAGTCAACATGTATTAAACGTGAAGTCTGGACATACCTATGTACACGAGTTAGCTGAGTTTCTAGAAGGTTAAAAAGGATCATCCACAACTTTGTCTTTGCTGCTGAGACCCTCTGATGGTGCCTGAAAGGCGAGCGCCCAAGCTCGGCAGTTGACTACTGTACGCGCTGGCAGCAGGTCTAAGCCTGACAGCTGCGTCTGCACAGCCTCTGAGATTCAGCAGCGAGGCTGGGACGCCCATAAATAAGGGGTCGGAGAAAGTAAGTAGGCATATTCCATGTGGGCGTCTCGTGCCCAGAGCGAGAGCCAGCGGGAAGGTTTCAACTCCTCCTGCAAATGAGTGAAGGCGATTTGGGCCAAGTGATAACTTTTCACTCGGATGCCAAGCGTTATTTAAGCCTCCCCAGCTCTGACGTCCTGTGAGACGGAGGCCACATGCTTTCCATGTCACCTTGTCTGGGTGCAAAGGCCATTTTTAGCCTCAGACAACTGCCCCAGAAGGCTTGGGAGAGTGTGTGCTGCAGCACTCTGACCGCAGGGATTAGGTTACCGCAGTTCCTTCCTACTGGGAGTAAAGAGGCAGGCAGAGGGTATCTGTAGCCTGTACACCTGCTCACGTGCATGTAGGGCTGCAACTCAGAGTTTGTATTAACTCCCGCGACCACTGGAAATAGCCTGAATAAGAAGTTATTAACAGGTAATGAAACCCAGCAATATTGTAAAGTTAAACTTAGGAGTGCGGGTACAGCCTCTAAGAAATACTTCACATATTATGATGGATGAAGCTCACGACAGTGGATAGGACAGGACTACTGGTCTGGGAGCCTGATTTTAATCACTCCTGTCAATAATCGGCCTGTGATTTTAGGCACTGACTTAGCGTGTTTCTTGGCTTCCTCATATGTAAAATAGAGATATAAAAGGCACATAGTATCTATGAGATGAATATGATAGACAAAAAAACATTCTGGAAACTGCAAAATCTTAAATGATGAAAACAATTATCCACAGGAGGTTAATCCTGGGCAGAGGACACGCTCTTTTTTATGGATCTTTTTAAAACAAGAATGAAGAATTATTCAGTGAATAAAAACCACCTGTCTTTTCCCACAATTTTTTAATTTTTTAATTGAAGGATAATTACAGAATTTTGTTGTTTTCTATCAGACATCAACATGAATCAGCCATAGGTGTACATATGTCCCCTCCCTCCCATCTCCCGCCCCATCCCACCCTAGGTTGATACACAGCACCTGTCTGAGTTCCCTGAGACATACAGCAAATTCTTGTTGGCTATTTTACAGATGGTAATGTGAGTTTCCATGTTACTCTCTCCACACATCTCACCCTCTCCTTCCCTCTCCCCATGTCCATAAGTCTATTCTCTATGTCTGTTTCTCCATTGCTGCCTTGCAAATAAATTCATCAGTGTCATCTAGATTCCATACATATGTTAGTACATAATATTTATCTTTCTCTTTCTGACTTACTTCACTCTGTATAATAGACTCTAGGTTCATCTACCTTATTAGAACTGACTCAAATGTGTTCCTTTTTTGGCTGAGTAATACTCCATTCCCACAAGTTATTTAAAAGATCAAGGAACCTCAGTTTAGACAGGCAGAATGTCTAAATCATCTGAAGAGACACGACGACAATGATTATTTTGATTATATTGAACTGTTTTGGAAAAAAGAAGTACAGAGAGACTTCTGCCTCCAGCTCTAAGTAGCTTATAGCAACACAGCACTGACTCTTTACTCAAGATTATTTGCTTAGGAAGATGTTTAGGGCAAGAGGCTAACTTTCCAAGCATAAAGTGGCTAAAAACAGAACAAAATTCAAAAGAAGAAATATCCCACTTGGTACCTGTGGAAAACTACTTTTTAGGGATGGAGGAAAACTAAGAGATGGAGTCTGACAAAGTGCAAACCAGCTCTGAACCCACTCAGTCCTGGTTAAAGTGAGGTGACCTTCCCCTCTGCTTCCCGCCAGAATACATTCTGGAAACCTCTCCAGAGGAGGACTCACAACATCTACAATTTTTTATACATAATGTCCAGCATTCACTCAAAGTTTACTAGTCATACCAAGAAACAGACAACAAACCCACAGGTAACCTAGATACCAGGATTGTTTGATACAGACTTCAAAGTAACTGTGATCAAGATATTACAAAAAACAGACGAAAAGAATTACACCAGATAACTTAAATCTACAAAAATGAATCAAATAGAATAAATGAAATAAAAAGCTCTATAGCAGTTTTAACAGCAAATGTAGAGAAAGTGAAAGATAAGTTGAAATATAAATTTACAGAAAATGTATAGGATGGTCGCCAGGCTAAATAAGTTACAGGTATCCCAACTTGCTTTGAAAAATAATAAATTTGCTATGTTGTTGTTTGTCTTAAACGGGTAACCTTTTTTTTATAGGTAGAAGAGCACCCTGAATTCTGAATTAGAAGATTTGGGTTCAGGTCACAATGTGTTCCAATTAGATGGATGAATTTGGTAAAGTCGGTTATAATAACATCTTGAAACTTGCTTCTTCCCTTATAAAGGATCTACCTTGGTTACAGGGTTTAGAGGGAAAAAAGGATATAATCTCAAATTGTCCTGTAAATACTGTACTTATGGCATAATAATGGTGTTTGGTTTTTAGTCTTTTTTTTTTTTTTCCCCAGACTTCTATCTTTATTGGTATGGGGCTTCCCAGGGGCTCAGTAGTAAAGAATCTGCCTGCCAATACAGGAGACTCACAAGACATGGGTTCAATCCCTGGGTCAGGAAGATCCCCTGGAGAAGGAAATGGCAACCCACTCCAGTATTCTTGCCGGGAGAATCCCATTAACAGAGGAGTCTGATGGGCTACAGTCCATGGAGGTCACAGTCAAGTACAAACTGAGCATACACACATCTTAATTAGCATTTGGACTGAGTAAACAGGCTTTTTGCAAACATATTTAAGTCGTCTACTAATGGCATAAAGTGAAGAGGAACTAAAAAGCCTCTTGATGAAAGTGAAAGAGGAGAGTGAAAAAGTTGGCTTAAAGCTCAACATTCAGAAAACTAAGATCATGGCATCTGGTCCCATCACTTCATGGGAAATAGATGGGGAAACAGTGGAAACAGTGTCAGACTTTATTTTTTTGGGCTCCAAAATCACTGCAGATGGTGACTGCAGCCATGAAATTAAAAGACGCTTACTCCTTGGAAGGAAAGTTATAACCAACCTAGATAGTGTATTAAAAAGCAGAGACATGACTTTGCCAACAAAGGTCTGTCTAGTCAAGGCCATGGTTTTTCCAGTAGTCATGTATGGATGTGAGAGTTGGACTGTGAAGAAAGCTGAGCGCCGAAGAATTGATGCTTTTGAACTGTGGTGTTGGAGAAGACTCTTGAGAGTCCCTTGGACTGCAAGGAGATCCAACCAGTCCATCCTAAAGGAGACCAGTCCTGGGTGTTCACTGGAAGCACTGATGCTGAGGCTGAAACTCCAGTACTTTGGCCACCTCATGCAAAGAATTGACTCACTGGAAAAGACTCTGATGCTGGGAGGGGTTGGGGGCAGGAGGAGAAGGGGACGACAGAGGATGAGATGGCTGGATGACATCACCAACTCAGTGCACCTAAGTTTGGGTGAACTCTGGGAGCTGGTGATGGACAGGGAGGCCTGGCAAGCTGCGATTCATGGGGTCGCAAAGAGTCAGACACGACTGAGCAACTGAACCGAACTGAACTGAATTAATAGTTCTGAATATCTATTTTTCCTCCTTCTGGATACACAGTCCAGGTAGAGATTACATTTCTGAGTATATTGAGTATACACTGAATATGGTCAGTTCAGTTCAACAGGATGGGAACAGGGTGTGATTCCTCTAGTCACCTTTAACATAAGACATCCTGCTCACCCAGGACTATGGTTCTTTCCTCTTTGAGGAGGTTCAACTGCAGATACAGCCATGACCAGTATAGACAGCTGAAGAGGTACAGTACCCAGGGGATGGCTGAACCTGGACCTTGCATGACCTCAAGGTGCTCACCTGCCTCACGAGCCCAGACTGGCCTGACTGCTGAGGAAGACGTGGTGTCTCAGCTTACTTGAAAGTACAAGTGTCTGTCGCTCAGTTGTGTCCAACTCTTGGAGACCCCATGGACTGTAGCCCAGCAGGCTCCTCAGTCCATGAGATTCTCCAGGCAAGAATACTGGAGTGGGCTGCCATTTCCTTCTCCAGGGTATGTTCCCGACCCAGGGATCGAACCTGGGTCTCCTGCATTGCAGGTGGGTTCTTTTACCATCTGAGCCACCAGGGAAACAGTGGTTCACACGGTTTAGGAATTACCATCTGAGCCACCAGGGAAAGTGGTTCACACGGTTTAGGAACACGTCTTGGTTACAGCAGCTTAGCCTTCACTCCAGCTACTGCAGTGCAGGATAAATATAAGTTATTAAGGCAACAAAATTACATTTTAGCAACAAAATTACATTTTAGCAAAACTACTGCTATTCTACCTACAAACACATATGCAGAACACTCTCAATTTTAAGTAGCTTGGAGAAATTAGAGAATAACATGAAAAAGTTAATGTCTCTCTTCCCAACCCTTCCCCAAAACTGTTCTATTTAAAATATCTCCAGAGAAAAGAAGCATTAAGGAAAGATTTTATTTTGGAATCTAGAAAAATGATACTGAAGAATTTACTTACAGGGCAGCAGTGGAGAAACAGACAGAGAGAATAGACTTATGGCCATGGGAAGAGGGGAGGAGAGGGTGAGATGTATGGAAAAAGTAACATTGAAATTCACATTACCATTTGTAAAATAGATAGGCAATGGGAATTTGCTGTATGGCTCAGGAAACTCAAATAGGGGCTCTGTATCAACCTAGAGAAGTGGGATGGGGAGGGAGATGGGAGGGAGGTTCAAAAGGGAGAAGATATATGTATATGGCTCATTCATGCTGAGGTTCTACAGAAAACAACAAAATTCTGTAAAGCAATTATCCTTTAATAAAAAAAATAAGTTTAAAAAAATCACACACAAAAGAAGAAAAGATTTTACTTTGTTTATGTAGAAGTCAGTGTTGATTTTAGAAGAAAGCTTTTAGAGAAGGCTGAAGCAGAAGATGTATTTCAAATTAGGAAGAAAGAACTAATGAGCAAAGAAATGCAGCAGCTATAGTCCAAGTACCTGAGAAGCTGCACTGGAATGTAAACATAAATGAATGCAAATATAAACATAAAAATACTTACATAAGGGGTTTCCAGGTGGTGCTAGTGGTAAAGAACCCACCTCCCAGTGCAAGAGACGTAAGAGACGCAGGTTCCATCCCTGGATGGGGAAGATCTTCTGGAGGAGGGCATGGCAACCCACTCCAGTATTCTTGCCTGGAGAATCCCATGCATGGGGGGGCCTGGGCTATGGTCCAGGGTCGCAAAGAGTCAGACATGACTCAGGCGACTTAGCATGCATGCACATACATAATGCTTACATAAATGAAATGGATATAAAGATAAATATATTTTATTCTCCTCTAGGTTGGAAAGTCAGAGGGACTTTTCCCTTTCTAACGTTAGAAAGCATCGACACTGTGTAATACTAGAAACGTGAACAGATGAGGCCTGTATATAAAGAAATATTCAGTGAAGTGGAAAACACTAGAAAACGGTAACATATTAAAGAAAACAAGTAACTGTCCAGTTCAACGTCCATATTTTTAAAAGCCACACAACAAAGACTGTGCAAATACTGTGAATTTTATTATTTCCCCACAACCAATTCATCACAAAACATTAAGCTGTGCCCAATCACAGAGGCTGCATGGGTTAGGTTTTCCACTTCCTTCCTCTCGTGCTTCTGCGCCTCCCCTTTTTCTTCCCAAACACAGGCCTGGCGGTCACCAGCACGGGCTTCGCCCTCTCCCCATCATCGTCGTCGCTGGAGCTGCTCGTGGTGGTCCCACCGTCCCTCCGGGAAGCAGGCTGTGCTGCGCTCTGTGCAGCTGACGAGCGGGCTCTGGACGCCCCAGGCGCTTTCGCCCTTTGCACGCCCATCGAAGGGAAGTACTCCGCATCCTCACCTGAAGAGGCCTCGGATGACTGCGAGAGGTAGGCCTCCCCCAAAAACCCACCACTTTCGTTCCCTCCTTTAGAATCCGAAAGCCTCTTTCTTTTCGGGCTGGATGGCTCTTTCCATCTATTTGCTGTGCCTCTCTTCTGGGTTTTTCCTTTCGCCTCATCAAGGAACTCAGACTCTTTCTCCATGGCAACAGAAGCTGCTTCTACTTCACTGGCTGCTTCTTCTCTTTCTTTTCTCAGCATACATGTCACAGCTCTGTTAAGTCTCTGGCTCTTAATACCCTTAGCCTCCTGTTTCTCCTGTTGGGCTAATCTAAAGAAAGAATCAATTCGGAGCTGTGTCTAAAAAAATGAAATAATATTCGATCAGACAAGGAAGTAAACTTTACAAAGCAAAGAATTCCACCTTATTATTAGTGGCACTGGATGACTCTTTCAGAAAATACTAATTCATCCTTTTTCAAAAGGGTAAGCCTACAGCTGATTCATGTTGATGTATGGCAAAAACCCAACATAACACTGTAAAGCAATTATCCTCCAATTAAAAATAAATACATTTTTTTAAAAGGGGAGAGAATGCAAAAACAAAAAGTCCATCTCTCCCAAATGAATGCTGGCAGTACATTCTTCTTTCAACATCATACTTGAAAGTGCCAGCTCTGTCAACTAATCCTTCTGCCCACATATCAAGTAAGAAATCCCTTTGTCAGCATTCAAAGAGAGTTAAATATTTTTAGGGACAAAATCATCTTCTTTTATAGCAACTCGATATCATGGAGTCTGTTTCTAAATTCTATTCTTTCCTTTTAAAAACACTGTCACCATGATACCTTTAGGAAGCAACTTCACAGTATTATATATTAAAAGTCGTAAGAAATATTCTTGACTTTTGTTCTAAAACTCCACTTTCAGGAAGTCATTCCTTAAAAATAGTTGTTTGAGAAAAGTTATATGCCTGATGTCCATCACAGCATTCCATGCGAAAATCTGAAAATTTAAGGTCCACTATGGGAAGTGAAAAGACTCTGATGCTGGGAGGCATTGGGGGCAGGAGGAGAAGGGGATGACAGAGGATGAGATGGCTGGATGGCGTCACTGACTCGATGGACGTGAGTCTGAGTGAACTCCGGGAGTTGGTGATGGACAGGGAGGCCTGGCGTGCTGCGATTCATGGGGTCGCAAAGAGTCAGACACGACTGAGCGACTGATCTGATCTGATCTGATGGGAAGTGAGCCAATTAAGTTAAATCTCTTTGATGAAATGATGTAATCTGGTCATTCAAAATGAAAGCTATGCAAAACACACGCACAAAAAAACTTACCCTAACCAATGAGTGGAGGTATTATTTGTATCAAATTGCAATTATGTCTGGTGACAAATATATGTGGGAAGGAGGAGAAAAATAAGAGAAAACAGACCTAAATATTAACCTCTATGGTGGAGGAAGCAAACAACGAGTAATTTTAATTCATTTTTTCCACTTTCTAATTTCGTAGAAATAAACTTATATTAACTTCTACAATGAAAACGGAGAACAGTATTACAACAAAATTTATCTGAAATTAAGCAGTAATCAGTTACTAAGCCAACTAGCTTTCTTGGTGGTGGGCATACAAGGCGATCAGCACAGAAAGTCACCAAACAACACGAAACTTTCTGGAAAGGCGGTCTACTTCAGCTTTGCGTTTTCTTTTTTTCAAGGTTAACCCGACCTAACTGAAAAGGATTTAATCTGAACATGTATCTTGCAGGATTTGGCCTGAAATCTGCAGAATGATTTACCTGTATGTACATTTCGTGGGCTGTCTCTTGGGTGAGCGGAGGTTCTTGTGTGGGCAGGAACACACTCGTGGATGAAACAAGATGCTGTTCCCTGCCCAAGGGAACTGAGGGCCATACAGAGGCCTCTTTCTACAGTCGCTTTGTCCTGTCTGACTCTTTGCGACCCCATGGACTGTAGCCTGCCAGGCTCCTCTGTCCATGGCAAGAATGCTGGAACGGGTAGCCGTTCTCCTCACCAGGGGATCTTCCTGACCTAGGGATCGAACCCAGGTCTCTTGCATTGCAGGCAGATTCCTTACTGTCTGAGCCACCAGGGAAGCCCCACAAAGTAAAAGTAACAGGCCTTTAACAGCTGGCCATCACAGCCTTCCTAATTTTACTCACTATCCTGAACTTAGGAAAAGAGCTGTCACAATTACCTGATGGACATTCAGTTGCTTTAACACAGGAAACAGAGATTCATCTGTCTTCGTCCTGTTCCAGCCAAAATACCGCTGACAAAATATGCAGGCAGTTAAGGCTTATACTGTTTTTAAAGATATTTACAAGTGATAAGTAAAAAGGTCCAAAAAACCCACCCTTGACTCCACTTCACATATCTCCAAAGATTTTCATATTTATAAAGATTAAAATGGTAAAAGAAGATAACAAATTACTCCAACATAATGGCAGTATGTTCTTATAAATATTCTCTAAGATAAAAGATATCCAACTCTCATTTTAGGACACCCAAGACTAGTGACTATGAAAAAAAAGGCTAATCTAGGATAAAAACAAACTTCTGATATACATATATTTCTTTGAGAGAAAAAGATGTAGTTAGATTAATACTACTGCAAACTTTAAAATATCTATCCAGGTGATTATTTAAATATGCAGAAAAGAACAGTAATAAAAAGAACAAACCTAATCATCTTTTCTATTCTTTCAGAATAAACACTTAAATATGATTGCGTATCACTATTTATTTCAAATAAAGATCTTCCTTAAAACTAAAGAGATGATTTACAATAACTAAAATATGGAAGGGACCCAAGTGTCCGTCGACAGATGAATGGATAAACAGAATGTGATATTACATACAATGGAACAGTATTCAGTCTTAAAAAGGAAGGAGAGTCTGCCACATACTACAGTTAGATGAACCTTGAGGATATTATGCAAATGAAATAAGCCAGTCATGAGGAGATCTATACAGTATGGTGTAACTTACGTGATGAACATACATGGAGTGGTCAAAGCCACAGAAACAGAAAGCAGATGGCGGTGGCCAGGGTCGGGAGGTTGATGGGGGCTCGTGTTTACTAGGTACAGAGCTTTAGTTTCAGAAGATGAGAAGACTAATATGGGGGTGAATGGTGATAACGGTTACACAATAATGGGAAAGTATGTCATAATCGCTGAACAGTACACTTAAGATCATTAAAATGGTAACGTTTTATGTTATGTGTACTTAACCACAAAAAAAAAAAAAATGGAGAGAAAGGAATGGAAAGGAGCATCTTAGCTCAAGCAATATTAAGAAAAAAGTGATCCAAGTTCATGTTTCGTAGGTTTTAAACCAACACACACATTTGCCTTGATGTTCCCTGTGTCTGAGGAAGAGAAAGGATACTCTCTGATCTTGTCGAGGTCGGGTTTGCCCCACAGAAACGACCCCTTGGACTCGTCCACCACAGGCTTGAGGTAAGCGTCCGCCACGGCCGGGTTAGGGAAGCCAGGTGTGAGTTGCAACTTGCGCAACTTTTTTTTCACTTTGGTGTCATATGGATTCGGCCTTATCTTCTTATTCTCCTGGGCTTCATGCCACCACTCTCTACAAGGCAAAGGAAACCAGTCTTCATGAAGCAGTGAGACCTTGTAGCTGATGAACCACAGACAAAGAGCTAAACTTAAAGTTTAGCCACAACTCCTCTGTGTCTTTCCCAGTGGTAAAATGAAATAATGTATGCACATGCGTGCACTTGGTCGTGTCAGACTCTGCAATCCCATGATCTGAGCCTACCAGGCTCCTCTATCCATGGAATTTTCCAGGCAGGAATACTGGAGTGGGTCGCCATTTCCTTCTCCAGGGGATCTTCCCAACCCAGGGTTCGAACCTGCGTCTCTTGCATCTCCATCATTGGCAGGTGGATTCTTTACGAGCTGAGCCACCAGGAAAGCCCAAGTTGAAGTAATGTATCTGTATTATTTACTTCAAGTCAACTACAATAAGGAACCCAAAAATATTTAATAAAATGTAAAAATACCATGAAGACTGTCAAATTTTAAAAATGCAGAATACAACTCTACATCAAATATGATCCCAGTACTGGGAAAAATACACATCTGTGGAGAAAGAGAGAAAAAGTTCATGGGGGGGGTGGTATTTACAATAATAAAACACTAACAGCTATTTCTTTATTCTGTGCTAGGCAATGTCCTAAGTGAGGATACAGCTATCAATTTTTTTTATGTTTTATTCCTTATTCAATTTTTCCATTGTGAGTACAAATCATTGTGGTGGGTTACAGCCCATGTTGGCCCCTCCGCCCAACAAGAAGTAGGGTTCCATGTTCCTCCCCTTGAGCCAGGCAAGCTCTGTGGCCAAGGAAGTGACTCTGCCGGGCCTTCAGAGACTGCAGTCTCCACTTTCTGTCTCTTTTGTCTCTAGACTGTTTACCTTGAAAGCTGCCGACATGCTGTGAGGGGGTCCAATGGAGAGGGTCCAGGCCCCCGGTCCACACTGCTGGCTGAGCTCTGCTGACAGCTCCACTCACCAGCTAGGAGCGGGCCATCTCAAGTGGCCCAGCTCAGGTGCCCCTGACACACCTGGAATCAGCCAAGATATCCCCATGTAGCCTGATTAAACTGCAGATTCATGAGCAAAATCTGTGACTACTGCTGCATGAAGTCACTGAGACTTAAGGTAGTTTGTAATGCAGCCAACAGCCAGAAAATTTTATATAGTTAGGATAAATAAGTAGCATGAAAATTAAAAAAAAACATAAATATAACCCTTTCCAATATATTCAATGGAACCTAAAAAACTCATAATCACTGCTTCAATACTGAGTCCTAGGAACTGACAGACTCGGTCTCCGTCAGTGCGGCCCCTCACCAAGGCAGCAGCGCCCTCTAGTGCTAAGAAAGGCCAACCGCAGTCTTTGTGCAGGATCAAAATGTGAAAAGGAAAAAAAAACAAAAGATCCATCTTCATCAGTTCTATAATACTGTCCAAGAGGGCAACGGGAGAATACCGCTATGTCTCTCCTACTGGCTGTGAATTTTCACCTTCGACACAGTAATCATGACTGCCACTAGGAACAGCAGCACAGCAAACCCATCAAGCCAAAAGGATCACCCCTCCTTAAAGCAAGCGGCCCAGGCACTGAACACAAACATGATGACCTGCCCACCAGCTGAGCTCCAGGGGGACAACAGCAAGTGGCAGTGACTGTGATATAAAACCGAAGGGTTCGTGCCCTGACCAACCCAGTGGAGTGGAATTGCTCTTCTGTGTTTTAGGACTACTTGGGAATCTGGACTCGGCACTTTCTGGTCTCGTTTCCCTTCCTCCAAAATTTTCTGTGAATTCTCCCCCAATTTCAATGCAGGTAGCCAACTCCAAATGAAAGAAGAACATACTATGTAGGTCAAACCATACACAGCTGGGCTGAATTCAGCCCGTAGACTCGGAGTAGCTCTGCTTTAGTGGGGAGTGATCGATCAGGGTCTGGGTAGAAGGGAAAGCAGAGAAAAAAGCAAGGAGACACTCTGTCTTCCTGCGCTTCACCCTTTCCATGCCCTTTTCTATCTGCCATTGACGAGCTAAGACATATATTCCCACTCTCCGGTCTGGCCGATCTCCCTCTGCACGCTCAGACACAGAAGCACCAGTACACGCACGCTTCCCCTGGCCCCAGCGTGCGGCAGCTCCTAAGTGCACAGCCTGTGACTCGGCCATCTTTCTATTCCAGCCCAGCACACTGGCACATAATGGCTACTCAAAAAATACGTGAAGGAATGAAATGGTAACTTCTACGCTCCCAGGAAATCCTACAGGACTAGCTACGTATCCTTTAGCTCAGATAAAAAACATAATCTAAACAGAATCTTCTCTGATTTCCTCAAACTCTAGAAAAGGGAAAACAAACTTTAGAACCCCAACCATTACCTCCTCCTTCTTTTCCAATGAAGAATGAACTGTGACAGTTCATGATGTAAGTAATAGTCCTGTTTAATTTGGGTGTTTATATATAAACACCGGAAGTAAAGAAATTAAAAAAGGACTTACGAGAATTTTCGGAGTGGTTCCAGGCCGTGTCCAGGGAATTCGTTGAGAATTTCCATGGCGGTAACACAACCCACAGTTGGTATTCCTTCTGTATAATCACTTCCAAGTAAATAGGCCAAATTTATTAATTTGTTCCGGTCCAATCCTGTAAGAGTAAAAATTATTATTACATATTTTTACATCTTTTGTTTTATAAACATTTACTACATAAGATTTATAACTATTTTCTTATAATGATAATATACGTGTGTGTATATCCTCATCCAATGTCCAAAGATATGTTTCATTATTTGAAATAGGATTCTTTTTTGTAAACGACATTGCATTAGGATTTTTAAAGTTTCATTCATCCTCACAATTCTCAATGCCCCATAACCTGTGACCCCCAAATGCAGCTCTCTCCGAGACCTCTCCTCTAAACCACAGCCACACATAATCAAGTGTCCATCAGGACGTCACATGGGCATCTCAGAAACAACACAGTCAGGCCCAGATCTTCACTGTCCCCCAACCTGCTCCTTACTGTTCCGCCTCCTCATACAAGGCAAGTCCACTCTATATGCATGAATTCTAGGGAGACAAAATTTAGCCTGAAACCACCTCCATGCATCTTTAGAACATGCCAAGCAGGCTTCTTTCTGCCTCCAGGCCTTTGCACATGCCAGCCCCTCTGTCTGACATGCTCACCCCAAGGTCCCTATAGCTCCTGCTTCCTTTCTCCTTTAGCTCCAGCCACAAAGGTACGATTAGTAAAGCCTTGTTTGACCACAAACAAGTGTGACTGGAGAACACTCTTGCCTCTCTTTGGTGGCTTTATTTTTCTATTTGGCTCACACCACTGTCAAATTATGATTTATGTGTTTTTTAATCATCTGTGTCTTCTGCTGGACTGTTTTATTCTCTGCTGTTTCCCCACTTCCCAATGCCGAGAACAACAACTGGCATATAGGAATCACTCAGTGTGTATTTGCTGAAGGGATGGGAGGATAAGGGATCACTGCCAGAAATAACACAGGACCCTGAGGCTCATGATTCCGGAGGGAGTGACTCGTACCTGCCTCCCCTCTCTGCCACCTCCGGTTTACTCTGGAGAGTGCAGGTAACTAATCAAGTGTAACCAGGTCTGATGACTGAAACTGCAGAAAACATCTAAACACGACAAGGGCTTTAATTTCTTCATTCTGAATTTACAATCCTATTCTGGACTTCCCTGGTAGTATGGTGGATAAGAACCTGTCTGCCAATGCAGGGGACATGAGTTTGATCCCTGGTCTGGGAAGATCTCACATGCTGCACAGCAACTAAGCCCAGAAGCCACAACTCTGAAGCCCGTGCATTTAGAGCCTGTGCTCTGAAGTAAGAGAAGCCACCGCAATGAGAAGCCCACGCACTACAGTGAACAGTAGCCCCCAGTCACCTTAACTAGAGAAAGCCTGCACTTAGCTTTCTGCAAAGACCCTGTGCAACTAAAATAAAGCAATAAAATCCTATTCTACAGAAGCAAATGATCATCATAGGAAAACATGTAGGTGAAAGCGTTGGCCACTCACTCGTGTCCAACTCTTTGCAACTCCATGGACTGTAGCCCTCCGGGTTCCTGTTTATGGCATACTCCAGGCAAGAACACTGGAGTGGGTTGCCATTTCCCTCTCCAGGGGATCTTTCCAACCCAGGGATCGAATCTGGTCTCCCCCTACCATTTCTATCAATACACCAACTAGTCCCTTGGAAAGAAAGAATTCATAATATAAATTCCTAAGGTAAATTTCAAAAACTAATCGTAGTCTGAAGTCTTACCTAATTGGTTGTGAAAGTCCACATACTGGTAATATTCTACAAACTTGTTTTTATTGAAAAAGTTTTTGTAGACGTGCCGTGCCCCGAACAGCCAAATATCACTGTCGTCGGTGATGGTTCCGGAAGTCTGGTCGGTCAGATCCAGGATGGCGCACTGAGCCTCTGCTTCCATGGGAGCCTCGATGTAGGGGATGCCGAAGAGGCGGAGCAGTTCCTGAAGAGTGAGACACTCCATGAGCCCTGCGGAGGAGCGGTACCCGGCCTCCCCCCGGAAATGGAGGCCGTCCCCCGGAAGTGGGAGCCATGCCCTAAAAGTGGAGGCCATGCCCCGGAAGTGGAGGCCGTCACCCCGAAGTGGGAGCCATCCCCTGGAAGTGAGGGCCGTGCCCCAGAGGTGGGGGCCATCACCCGGAAGTGGGAGCCATGCCCTTAAAGTGGAGGCCGTGCCTAAACGTGTCATTCCGTGCACGTTCCCTCGGGAGGTCTGATTCAGTAGAGGCATGGCAGGTATTTTTCAAGGAGGCCCCGGCTGTTCACCCACCTGGCTTTCCAAGAACATCTGCCCCGTCACAGTAGCGGCCACCCGCTCTTGCTGCTGTTTTTGAGCTTTCAGTGTATTCTGCTGGGTTAAGAGGTTGCTCTCCAGAGCTTCCAGCTCATCCTGTAAAATAATTTCATTTGTAGACAATTACACTAATAACCCAGTTAAGTTCACTGGTTCTAAAAAAGTCTGCATTTAGTCTAAAGTTACCAATAAGCTGTTTCTCCTTACGAAGCTTTCCACTTGGGTTTCTGAGCAAGTCTGTAAAACCTTTAGAGTTCCCCCACTACCTCACACGGGGAACGGGCACTATCCCAGCCAGCAACCTAGCGAGAAAGGAGCCGTCAGGAGGAGCAAGAAGATGAATATGAGCAGCTAGTGAGGATTCAACCTGCAATTCATGGGAAACTCGAACGCTACTTAACTTGGCTTCCTTAGCAATGAGTGAAAGCGCGACATCACGTTATTACCAGATCAATGTCTTGCCACTCATGGAGCGAATCCTCTGCATCTTTCTCAGTCTCTCCGTGTTTTTCAGTAGCCACGGCCTCACTCTCAGAAATCTCTCTTGGGAGGCCCTCGGAGTCACCAGTGGCTTCTTCCTTCTCAGTTCCTGTCGGTTCCTCCTCACTTTGTCCAGAGGGAGGTCTAGAAGCTTCCTGTAACTCAGCTTGAAGTTCATCATTGCTATTTATACTCTGCACTTCAATGAAACTTCCTGTATCAAAATAATGTGGTCATTTTGTCTACAAGTGAAGTATTAAAGTTATCCTGAAATCAAGAGCTTTACAAAAGAATCCTGAAAAGTGTTTTACCCTAAAAAGGAAAGACCTAAAAGTAACAGAAAACACATAACATGACCATAGTATATTATTATTAGATTTAGTAATAAGTGTCTGTAACTTCAAAATAAGCCTCTTCAACTAGATATACTGGCACTGTCTTTGAAATTAGGAACTGAGATTTCAATACTTAGACATCTGCTTTATACAAAAATGTTCTCTAAGTTAACTAATATTGCTTTAAAATTAAAAAAGAACTATCAGGGTATGTACACAATTATGGAGGTTGTTGAAAACGTTTTTAAGCTGTTTCACTATGAACACAGCAAAGAAAAAAGCTGTGACTTAGAAAAAGAGCCCTGGAGAAAGACGGGAGAAACAGCTGTTTGTCTTCCACGTCCCTTCCCTCTCTCAATATTTCTTCTTCTCTTTAAAAAGCATTTATGGATTAATTCCCTTCCTCCACTTTAGGTGGAGGAGGCTGGGTCTGAGGACATACTCAAGACAGAGGGCCTGAGGCTCTCAGGGCTGGGGGATGGGGCCTGGGGCCAAGGAGACAGCCGTCCTCCAAGGAGGTGGCCAGGGAGACCAGGAGGCGGTTATGGAGAATGAGCCAATACGTAAATACACTGAAGACAGGGGAAGGTCCTTCACTGTCAGCCAGGGAGATTACAAAGAGGTCAGAGCATGGAGTGAGAGCTGTGACGCTGGAGAGGAAGTACAGACATGCGTGTGAGTTCAAAGGCGTTTGCACGGCCCCATGAACAGGTGCGGGGGTTGGGATTCCAGTCCCATCTGATGGCCCCAGAGCTGGAGCTTCCTGGTCTACGCTGCACCAGTCTCCACCCTCTGGTCACCTCTGCAGGGGAGCGGAACCAAGAAGGCGGAGTGTCTCCCACTCAACCTCAGCTGGAACAGTGTGGTCACTCAAGTTTTTGGTCATTCTGCATGTCTGCAGATGACTACAAAGACACCACTGTGAGGACAGATTCTGAGCTAAGAAATAAATTTTAGTGAGTAGGCAATTTCACAAATATGAAATCTGTGAAAAATAAGGTTTGAATGTACATAAATGTGTATAGATATATAATATACATGTGTACATACTAAAAAGCAGAGACATTACTTTGTCAACAAAGGTCCGTCTAGTCAAGGCTATGGTTTTTCCAGTAGTCATGTATGGATGTGAGAGTTGGACTATAAAGAAAGCTGAGTGCCGAAGAATTGATGCTTTTGAACTATGGTGTTGGAGAAGACTCTTGAGAGTCCCTTGGACCGCAAGGAGATCCAACCAGTCCACCCTAAAGGAGATCAGTCCTGGGTGTTCATTGGAAGGACTGATGTTGAAGCTGAAACTCCAGTACTTTGGCCACCTGATGCAGAGCTGACTCATTTGAAAAGACCCTGATTCTGGGAAAGATTGAGGGCAGGAAGAGAAGGGGACGACAGAGGATGAGATGGTTGGATGGCATCACCAACTCAATGGACATGGGTCTGGGTGGACTCCAGGAGTTGGTGATGGACAGGGAGGCCTGGCGGAGAAGGCAATGGCACCCCACTCCAGTACTCTTGCCTGGAAAATCCCATGGATGGGGGAGCCTGGTGGGCTGCAGTCCATGGGGTCGTGAAGAGTCAGACACGACTGAACAACTGAACTGAACTGAACATGTATATAGAGAGAGAGATAGAGAGATATGAAAAACCAATGTGGTAAAATGCCAGTAATGAGGCTCTAGGTGAGGGAAATAGAAGGTTTTGAAGTTTTTCCAACATTTCCAACTTTCTAATTATTTCAAAACAAAAAACTAAAAAATTAAAGGGAAACTCACCTTTACCTTCTCCAACTAGGGCACTTCCTCCCTAACCTAAATACAACAAAAAGAGTAGCTACCAGGAAAGGTCAAGATTGCATTATGAGCTATGTGTCCGTGGCAAAGCCACTTGACCTTTCTGGGTCTCTAGTTCATCAGCTGAACAATGTGGACCTGGACCATGCTCAGGTGTGAAAGCCTGCGTTTCTTTATCTCTTAGGAAAGCGCGAGCACCTACCGTCAGATTCACTGTCTTCGGAGTCTACTTCTGTTGGTTCCGTGGACTCTGGCACCGAAATCAAACCCTGGCCTGCAGATCCAACGGACTCATGTTCTTGGATGGTTTTCAAGAAATTCTCATGCTCTGGGGCACTGCTAGGTGCCTCATTTCCTAAGTCACTTACTGTGTCTATAGCGACACTCAGGGTGTTACTCGATTCTTGCAAACTGGCGGTGCCAACGACGTCAGGGGCAGGATTTTTTTCAGGTTCTGTTTCGTCATCACTTGAGAGAACAGAGGCGGCACGTTTACTCTCGGGTGGAAGAGCCTGCTGTGGCTCGGGCACTCTGGTGTATGTCCCACTCCTTGACACAGAACTTGGACTTGTCGGAGGTGTTGGTATCTGCTCTGGTTCCCCCGGGAGCCCAGGCGCATCCCCGTGTGGCACCACGGTGCTTTCTAAAGGAACCAGATCTTTTCCATCCTGAGCTGTAGACTCAGCACTGGGTTGAAAGGGTTCCTTCAACGCATGCATAGATGGCATCTGTTCTTTTGGAAAGCTAGACTCGCTGCCTTGACAAAAGACAGTCCGCAGTAAAGGAGCTGAGTCTGTCTGCTCTTTTTCATCACTCTTTTTCATCACATGCTCCTCTGTGAGGGTCACACTGGCAGCACGAGGCGCTTCTGTCAACAGCTCTCTGTCTCCATCTCTTACTTCAGGTTCTTCCACAGCTTCCTCATCAGAACTGCTCACCAGCGGTCTTGGTTTTCTCCTGCCTGCTCCCTCTGTCTGCACACTAGCATGCAATTTCAGATCTTCATCGTCGTCATCGAGAGCTCTCTGAATGGCCAAGAGGGTCAGCGGGGACACAGAACCCTCAGGGGCGGGAGCAGGTGGGCTCTTCACATCGCACGGCCTGCGATGCTTGCCCTCCAGCTCGTCTTCTGAGCTACTGCCCAGCAGGGCAGCCTGCATGGCCAGCAAGGTTCGCGGGGAGGGAGGGGAGGCGTCGGGCTCTTTCTTTGGCTTCAGTTTTTCACACGGAGGTGACTTCGTGTCTAAAGCCCCACTATGCTTTTCGCTGCAAGAAGGAAGGGGCTCTGAATCCGCTTCTGTGGCTTTCTTAGCTTGAACACCTTGAGAAAAATTAAAACAGTGTCAGTAGGTAGTTCTACAGGGCGACAGCATGCTTCTAGTTAGACGAGTACAAATATACTTGTTCTCATGATGAAGTTATAAATTCTCATTCAACCAGAAACTAGGGATTAATTAATTTTACAGTGGGTTGGTACAGTACTAGTTAATACATTAATGGTTGTATAGATCATCACATTAATAATACTTATAGTTAATAAATTAAGTAGGCCTTCATTCATGTTATCTGCAGGTGGGAGTTTATAGAATTCAGAGACGCGACATACTTTTGGGTTTTAACCATCAAGTAAGTGATGGTGTGTGGTACCTTTTATCAAGATGTAGTGGGAAGTGTCCTCAGAGACCACTCTCCTGGACTCCACCTCCTTCAGAAAGCCTCCTTCATCTTCATACTGCCTTTGGATTTGCCCTGAATGTTGTTGATTCATTTCCTTCTCGACGTTTTCTATGTGTTGGTTTAGATAGTTTTTTTTAAGCAAGCCTTTTAGCTGGTACTGTGAAAAGTCATTGGACTCCTAAAATAAAATAAATAAACAGAATGATTTCATACATTAAATACAGATAGTATTCCCATATTTCCACCCTTTTCCCCAAAGGAGAAAACTGAGTTTTTCCATTGGTGCTATTTTTACACTAGAAAAGTAAAATGTGAACAGTAGGGGAAAGCCATAATTGCCTTGTTAAAGAGTAATCTTTCAAACAAAAAGAACTGGGCAAAAGAAAAGAAATCATGAATCCTGTTTATGATTCAGTTATTTACTCAAAAAACATTTATCGAACGTGGGATGCACACCAGGGAGTCTGAAATGTTGACTGTGGCTTAACAGACAGTTTTTTAAAATGCAAGTGAACTGCTGGTCCCTGGTCCACAAAAGACACACAATAAATCATTGTAGTCAGTTATTAATAATACTTAACATTTACAGCGCATCTCCTGAGTAAGGCATTCTTCTAAGAGTTTTAACATACATTATCCCATTTTATACTCAATCACCAAGGAGACAGAGTCATTACCTCCATCCTACAAATGAACAACCTGAGAGTTAAACAGTTTAAATAACCTCTCTAGAACCGTGTGGTTAGTTACATGGCAGATCTGGGTCAAAGCCAGGTTGCTAAGCCTTATACTAGCTTATTACCAAGATTATGATGATCACTCATATCTCACCAACATTACTATTACCAATATTGCATTTGCCTAATGTACAGACAGTGCAAAGGTCCAACCTATGTGACTCAGGACTTCCCTCAGCTACCAGGATGACAGATCCAATGGGCTGTGCACCATTCTACCCTGGCCAACCCAGCCCAGAGGCTCCACGTTGGCAGAAAGAGAAAAAATGGAGCAAGGCATTGGGACTGACTCTTTTTCTCCCATCTGATACACTGTTGTTTACATAATCAAAATTCTATTTCCTCAAAGACAAGCCAGAGGTCCTTTCACACTCAAGAAATAGAACGCTTGACTGAGGGCTTCAGAAGGCTTCCCTGGTGGCTCAGGAGTCAAGAAGCCACCTGCCAATGCAGGAGAGACTGGTTTAATCCCTGGTCCAGGAAGATCCCACAGCCTGTGGAACAACTAAGCCCATGCCCCACAACTACTGAGCCCGTGCTCTAGCACCCAGGAGCCACAACTACTGAGCCTGCTCGCCCTAGAGCCCATGCTCCCAACAAGAGAAGCCACCGCATTGAGAAGCCCATGCACTGCAACAAAGAGTAGTTCTCCACGCACCACAGCTAGAGAAACACCCATGCAAAGCAACAAGACCCAGTGCAGCCAAAAATAAATACATAAAAATTATTTTTTAAAAATGCTTGGTTGATAAACTGAGCACGGATTCATCCCTCCCCAGAGGTGAAAATAAAGTTACTTCTGTCCTTTGTACATTATTTCTGTACACCTTGGCATTTTCCTACATTCATGTGCTTCATGGAAAAGCAGAAAGGAATGATGGGAAAAGAAACAGCTCCTGCCTTTTTCATATTTTTCTTATCAATCTAAGAAACGTTCCAAAGTCTGTAGAAAAAAATAAAGCCCCACATCCATTCATTAGCAATATTACAAAATTTATAGGTAAAGTTAACGGAGAATGATATTAGAAAGAACAGGTTGTAGCAGTAGGAAGGAAAACGAGACTCACTCACCAGCTAAACACAGTGACGATGGTGCAGTGAGACCAGGGAACACACTCAACAGAACCCGATTCCACGCGCTGCCCCACTTCCCATTTCTGCAGCTGCAGAGCCACCATCAGAGGCTCCAAGCTGAGGAATTTACCACTGAATTCCCTGTTACCACCATCCAGAAAGAGGAAAAGGGAAGACGGGAGTGGTTCAATTCCTGGTCCAGGAAGAGGGAAGAGGAAAGAGGAAGAGGGAAGACTACACTTCTAGCCTTCAGAGGAACAGATACCTGGAATTTCAAGTTAGAACAAACTTCTCCACTGTGATTAGGTTCTATATTACTGCAAATATTCTACAATGTATATGATGGATTAAAATAATTTTCATGAACTAACTTAAGGACTGAACTACTGAGCACCTACTATGTGAAAAATACTGAGCTAAGCGCTGAAAATACAGAAGTGCACAAGGTAGGCACATCTGGGAGCTAAGAATCTAAAGAGATACCAAAGGGACCTGTGAGAACACAGAGCAGGAGACAAGACTTGGTCTTGGTGGAAAGTCAAGAGGTCTTCGGTAAGTGTCTGTAAGTGCCAACTTATACAAAATGATGTTTCACAGGATCACAGAGATATGCAAAGACTGTTTACTGAAAACAACAGATCCTGTAATGTTTATCAATATTCTCTTATTTTAACAAAAAATTTTGCTGACACTCTTAACTGTACACATTAACATGCTATTGTATATTTCACCTCTGGCATCGCTTCAAATAATGTTCTTCTCCGCTTAGTAAATTCCTTCATATCAGTCAAGATTTCATGCTTTACTTCAAGGGGCAGGCTGTTGAAATCTTCAGACTCAATGTCAACTGCATGAGGATTCTGAAAGAACTCTTCCTGTAAAGAGTGAAACATAACACCATGACATTTACATTTTATACACTTAACTCTACTCACCATGCCAGACTTTGTGTGTGTGCTTGTATACAGAGTTCTACATAATCTACAGTAGGCTAAATACAGTTATACATATCTGCAACAGGCATTAAAGTGAACGGACAGGTGAGGGAATACATCCATTTACTCATTCAACAGTACATGAACCGAGAACTTCCAGATGTTCAAGCTGGATTTAGAAAAGGCAGACGAATCAGAGATCAAATTGCCAACATCTGTTGAATTATAGAAAAAGCAAGAGAATTCCAAAAACGTATCTACTTTTGCTTCATTGATGCTAAAGCCTTTGACTGTGTGGATAACAAGGAACTGTGGAAAATTCTTAAAGAGATGGGAGTATCAGACCACCATACCTGCCTCCTGAGAAACCTGTATACAGGTCAAGAAGCATCAGTTAGAACCCTATGTGGAACAACATACTGGTTCAAAATTGGGAAAGGAATGTGTCAAGGCTGTATACTGTCGCCCTGTTTATTTAACTTATATGCAGAGTACATCACATGAAAGGCCAGGGTGGATGAAGCACAAGCTGGAATTAAGATTGCTGGGACAAATATCAATAACCTCAGATATGCAGATGATACTACCCTTAAGGCAAAAAGCGAAGAGGAAGTAAAGAGCTTCTTGATGAAGCTGAAAGAATGAAAAACCTGGCTTAAAACTCAACATTCAAAAACTAAGATCATGGCATCTGGTCCCATCACTTCATGGCAAATAGATGGAGAAACAATGGAAACAATGAGAGCCTATTTTCTTGGGCTCCAAAATCACTGCAGATGGTGACTGCAACCATGAAATTAAAAGATGCTTGCTCCTTGGAAGAAAAGCTATGACAAACCTAGACAGAATATTAAAAAGCAGAGATATTACTTTGCCGACAAAGGTCTATCTAGTCAAAGCTATGGTTTTTCCAGTAGTCATGTATGGATCTGAGAGTTGGGCCATAAAGAAGGCTGAGCACCAAGAATTGATGCTTTTGAACTGTGGTGTTGGAGAAGACTCTTGAGAGTCCCTTGGACTGCAAGGAGATCAAACCAGTCAATCCTAAAGGAAATCAATCCAAAATATCCACTGGAGGGATTGATGCTGAGGCTGAAGCTCCAATACTTTGGCCACCTGATGCAAAGAACCGACTCACTGGAAAAGACCCTAATGCTGGGAAAGACTGAAGGTAGGAGAAGAAGGAGACGACAGAGGATGAGATGGTTGGATGGCATTACTGACTCAATGGACATGAGTTTGAGCAAGCTCTGGGAGATGGTGATGGACAGGGAGGCCTGGTGTGCTGCAGTCCATGGGGTCACAAAGAGTCGGACAGGACTGAGTGAATGAACAACAACATTCATTAATTCAAAAGAAAAAAGAAATACTTACTAGGCATCTCTAATATACCATGTACTGTTCCAGGTGTTTAAAGTACTTTAGAGATCATGCCAGATAAACTTCTATTCTTAGAAGAAGAAAACACATGATAAACAAATAAATGAACAAGATAATGATGAGAAAACAAAGCAAGTTAATCTGATAGAGTTGATTAGAAGAATAGAAAGAGAAAAAAATATTTGATAAATAGGAAAGACTCCACAAAAAACGACCTGTATTCGCCTGACACTATCACAACAATGTTAATCGGCTCTAGCCCAGTGCAAAATAAAAAGTAAAAAAATAGTAATAATGACCTGTGAGCAGAGACATGAAAGACACCAGAAATCTACTCAGGGAAGAGCATCCAAGGCTGAAGGGACAGCAAGTGCAAAGTCCCTGAGGCAGAGATGAGCCTTACGAATTTAAATAATACTTATAACTGCTTTAGTTAGATACATTTTGTGTTGCTTTTAACCTAGTGGCTCAGTTTGTAAAGAATCTGCCTGCAATTCTTTACCTGGGTTTGATCCCTGGGTTGGGAAGATTCCCTGGAGAAGGAAATGGCAACCCACTCCAGTATTCTTGCCTAGAGAATTCTAGGACAAGAGCACAGAGGAGCCAGGAAGGCTACAGTCCATGGGGTCGCAAACAGTCGGACACAACTGTGCAACTTTCACTTTCTAAAACCAAAAGTGAAATTAACCGTGAGAAATTTCACAGACACACAAAAGTATAAAACTTTTCTAAATTTAACTTGATTACTGAAAGTACTTTAAAACTCTTCATTAGTAAAGGAGACAAAATAATAGTTTGCTTTCTTGTATGTATGTGTGCTATGTGTCTGTAGACCAGCAAGCACTTAAAACATGCCAGTCATTTTATTCAGAGCTTCCAGTGTTCTCCCTCAAGAATGATCTCATCACTCCTACAGGGAAGGCATCAAAAATTAAAAAAAAAAAAAAAGCACCATGGAGAAGCTAAGTTGCATCTAAGATCTCAAAACTAGTGAGCAATGGAGCCCAGACTTAACTGCAGGGGTCTCTGCCCACAGGGTCCCTGGTCTTCACCAAGTCTGTGCTTTCTTGCTGTGTTAATAAGGCAGTATTTTCATGAGCTGAAGAACCTTGCAATTTTATCAAAAGTCTTCTAACAGACATACTAAAATATTATTATAAACAGACAAGGGAATCAAAGAATGTTACCTGCTATTGTGAGAAACTTGCAGGAAATTTCAAAAACATGTATCCACAGCACAAGTTCAATTTGTAAGCATGCTAGTCATTAGATGATAGAACATGTCCACAGGTTCTCTGACTCTCTTTTCTGGATGAATTCCCCTCCCATCCAGTAGGTGCTGACCTTACCCGGCAGCCAGTGAACTGCACACCGTGGACAGGAGGCTGCACATCCCCCAAGGCTGTCAGAAAGGGCAGCACAGGCCCAGCAGTCACTTCCTCCTGGGCTCCTGCCCTGGGAACCCAGCGCCGCTGTGCCCGAGCTCAGGACACACAGGCGGGGTTCTGACGGACTGCCAGCATCAACAGCGGGGCATGCAGGAAGGAGGCCTGGAGGGACTCCAGTCCCAGCTCCAGCCTGACTGCACCCACACAGGAGACGCTCAAGGGAACTTCCCCCTGCGCTCATCAACCCCCAGATCAGCGAAGAAGATGATAATAAAAGACAGTCGTCACAGCACTAAGTTATACAGCAATAGATAGCTACAGCCTGTGCAGCAACATACATCTTCATAAATGCGTACGTACCCATGCACCCTTGAAACACACACGCATTTCCAGACACACACACAGATACGCAACCATACAGGGTGGGAGGGCACTAACATACAGCAAAATGCTACTAGAAGTTATTCATGGGCGACGTGCTTTCCTTTATTGTTATATGAGCATTAATTATTATATTCATTTACTGGCTGGTTAAAAAAGAAAGATGGCTTATTTTGGATACCTAGATATGCATAATTCCATATATGTTTGTGAGCATGTGTATATTTTATATATGATGCACACATATATATATACACACAACAAATAAGGTACTATCTGTCTTTCTTATCAAGAACATTCATAAGTCCATACTACTCATTAAAAGCATTCATTTTCATGTTATTCATTTCAAATACTAATAATAGAATAAATTCTGCATTCAAAAATTATTTAAATACCTGTAATGCCTGTTTCTGACTCATCCTTTCTTGCCATTCTTTTTCATCCTCCTCTTCTGAACTGAAAGTCAAACACACCATTTATAATACCTATGATTTAATGATGACTCACAAAAATATTTCTTGAGTGCAAGGCACTGCTAGTTACAGAAGCTACAGTGGTGAATAAGATGGCAAGAACTGCGCCATCTTTGGTCTCACCATATGGTAGGGACACCTGTAAGGGAGCGATCATAGCAAGATCTAACATCTTCCACCACCAGAGCAGAGCAGGTTGCCAAAGGGGCAATTAAGAGTCACCTCACTGCAGGAGCTTTCTGAATTCTCTCGCAATTACATTGCTTGGAGAAAAAAGAAGAAACTAGAACATGTTTTAAGCAAGGACACTACAGTATCAGATTTGAGTTTTAACAGGTTCTACACTACAAATCAGAAACTGGGCCTGATAGGAGTTCCTCCAAAAGGGTAAGATCAGAGATGGAGACAGAAGTGCGGAAGCCAGACCAGTAACCTCGAAACACGGTGATGGCGGCAGCGGGGATTCAAAAGCTGTGTGGCCTCACAGGAGCCCTGGGAAAGGAATGGGGGTGGTCGGGGTTGGGGCGGGGGGGACAAACCGGCCCTCCACCTGCACTTCAACCAGAGAAGCCGCTGAGGATTATCAGCCAGCAGGAGGAAGAGCGACCAGAGAGGTCCCCAGAGAACAGGACCATATGGGCACTACATCAGCCTGAGAATTGCAAAGCAGCCACTGGATTTAACAGGGAGGACATCGTGTGTGCAGACTTCAGTGATGGTGAGAGAGAAAATGCCAGGCTGAGAAGCAGGTTGAGACGGTAGGTGTCAACAAAGAGTCAGAAAAACCAGAATCCACGTCTCCACAAACTCTAAATGAACAAGCTAACACAGGCTCCTGAGGATGAAGAAAGGAAACCACCACAAACCACTAAGGGAGTCAATAGAAGATGCAGCCTTTGAAAACCAATCTAAGTGTCAAGAATGTGTATTGCAGATGCATTAATCCAACACACCTTATCATTTAAGTAAAACATAAAGGTTTAAATCTGTCTGAATGCAGCAATGACATTTTTAAATAGTTAAAACATTTACCTGTTTTTCTCTTTCTCTTGTAAAGGTGGCAAAGCATAGATGTCATCTTCTCTCTGAACTTGAGTAAGACTGGGAAGAGCTTCCTCCCTGAAAAGTACACAGAGGCTTCACCAGAGATGATAGGAAACAGTATTTTGAGAGTCAGTAATATTCCCCATTGAACACACAAACCCAGCTGAGAAGGGGAAACCAGGGTATGGGTTCTGCCTTGCTGGCCTGCTTGCCTCCAGAAAGAGGGAACCTGGTCTTGGCATGAAGAAAACTGTTAGGAGAGTAAAACATACAAGCCATGCAACCTGGCAACTTTTCCTTCTCACTGTCAAAGCTGATTCTCAAAGATCAGAGAACTGTCACCTCAGTTCACTCAGTCAAATGGACATTCCATTGAGTCCTCTTATTAGAGAAAGGGAATCACAGAATTCAGTGCAAACATAAAAAATGCTCATCTTTGAAATGAATGTAATTCTCTGCTTGCCTTTTGCTTTTTAAGGCGGTTTTGATAACCTGTCTTTTCAAAAATGTTTTCAAAAGCTTCTCTGTAGTTGTTTTGGAGTCACTGGCGGCCAAGTCCTTTTTATGCCTTCTCTTAGCCTGTGAGAAGAAAGAATATAGGATTTTATTTTGGGGTATTAGTATATTAAAAACAATTCTGTGGCTTTTTTCTCCATGGAATTTGGTTTGTCTTCTGAGTTTTCAGATTATAGCTGTTTTAGTGTTTTCTCCTAATTAGTGTACAAGTGAATAGCTTCAGGTTTTTGTTGTGTAAAGGACAGCCAGAGTTTCTAAGTATTACTTAATGAATTATTATACAATGTATTTGGGAAACCATTACTTTGTTTCTTTTAAATGTCCTTTAATGTTCCCAAGAAGCCTAAACTTAATACTATATAATTAAGTAAATGCTTCCCTAAAGGGATTATTACATCAATTAACTAGTCTTTAAAATGCTACTGTTAGGTCAAAGCCAATTTCTGGTATTAGTTTTTATAAAAACACATTACTTATATGTAACTCTGCCCTTCCATATCCAAAATGATGTCAAAGGAAATCCTAAAATGTACAGATATACCTTGTAAGAAATTTCTAAACAGGGGAAAAGGAAATAGTCTCTGAGCTTACAGTTAAATATAAGGCAAGACTATCAAAACATTCTTTTTCTTTTTGATATAGTTGCTATACAATACTGTGTAAGTTTAACTGTAGAACACTTAAGAAGATAATCCAAAGGGAAAACTCTTTACTATAACTACTGTTAACTTTAATAGTTTTATTAAACATTAAATATTATTGCACTCATGTTATACAATGTTTTCAGAGGTAACTTTCTTTGAAAAGAAATTATCTGTTTATGATAAATTTTTAAAAGTTGAATTAAATTGGATATATGTCAAAGTAAGTCTTGGTTTCCAAAATTCTAAGAAGAAAATTTTAATTTTAGGTCAATTAAAATTTGAACTAAAATTCTAAGAATGCAGAAAGAAAAAAAAAATATATATATATAACTCTTACCAATGTCTGTTTCTTCAATAGTGGAGCATCCCCATCAAACACAAAAATAGGACGAATTCGGAAAAATAAGAGTTTGCAGAGTCGGTGGAACAAAGTGAGAAGATGGGCGTTTTCTATGGAGTTCCCGTGGCGATCGCGGACTCCTTTAAGAGCCTGGTTTAACCAGATGCTAATATCTAGAAGAATTGTTCATGGAAAACACTCTGCAAATCCTTCCCTCCCCTTACAAATCCCCAATGCCTGATATTATTGAAACATTAAAACTGAGCACTCATCCCAATTCACTTGAAACTGAAAAATGTTCAGCCCTACTGGAATCTCCCTAAAGTAAGTTCACTTTAGTTGGGCTCCTGTCATCACTGTTTACATCCTGAACTGTAAAAGCTTACACAGGCACATGTCTCCTTTAAAAAGTCTAATTGAAAGGAACTTCTTTAAAAGAAACCAGTGATCTATATGAAATTTTAGTAAATTAACCAACTCTTTTGGAGAACGATTTAGCAATTCATAGCAAAACACTTTAAAATCTACATTCTCTTTTATGTAAGAATTCCACTTCCACACACTTATCCTCAAGAAGTCATCACAGACTTATAATCAGAGTGACTTATAAGGTGGTTTTGTTTATAATAATGAAAATATGAAGAATGGAAGTTTTCCAATTGGTCTTTTTTTAAAATTAGATTATGATATCATGATTTGCTGCAATCCAAGTGACCCTTAAGAATAGAAGCTAAGCACATAAAGCAGTCACAAAATATTATTAAAGGAAGAAATAAAACAGGTTACAAAAGTATGGACAGTATAAATCTATTTTGTAACATATGCAGTATGTTAAATATACTTGAAGCTCAGACCTCAAAATATTGGGTTGACACAAAAGATGGTTCAGGGTTTTCCATAATATGTTACACAAAAACCGGAACAAACTTTTTGGTCAACACAATGTTAAGAGTAGTTATCTTCTGCTGTGATTACAACTGATTGCTTTCTTCTTGGAGTCATCTTCTATTTTTAAATTTCACTAAAAAGTGCTTTTTAACTAACTGCTTTCTATTTGTTCCTAAGAGAAGGACACAGCCCTCTGCTGCATTCCCTGGATCTCTGCCCACTCCCCTGGCCCACCATCAGAGTGCTCACTTCCACGGTGGTGGCTCTCAGGCCCTTTCCTTTCCTCCTGTCTGCAGCGTCCATCCAGGCTACCTCTGGCCCCCTGCAACTGCAGCCCCCACAGCCCCGCACTCCAGGCATGGACCTCTGCCCCAGAGCTCTCCTGACCCCAGAATGGATGACCAAGTTGACATCTCTACCTGCTGCTTCACAGTCACTGCAGACTTGACACAAGCAAAACCTGAGATCCATAAAAAAATTTAAAAAAAAAAAAGAGCTCCCTGTCTTCGCACCAGGCTGCTCACACCCGTTTCAGTGGACATCTGTCCAATTCGCTCAAGCCAGAACCCTGAGCGCCACCCCATACCTTCCCCTCACCCAGCACTGCCAGGTCCCATCAGTTCTCCCTTTCTATCTTGAAAGTCTACGTTAGAGTTCACCAACATACCTATAGTGAAAACCCCTGGGAAGCTTCCCTTTGCCTTTAGGATATCATCTGAGGCTCATTCAGGTCTGCGAAGCCCTCAATGAGCTGCCCTCTGCTCATTTCTCCTGGCTCGTGTCAAGCCACTGGGCTTCTCTGGAAGCCTGGAGTCACTGAGCTCCTTCCTTCCTGCAAGGTGTTCACGCTCCTTCCCCAGCCTGAAAAAGCTCCTCCCTCTCTGAGCCCTTGGGCCGAGATTAAGACGTCCAGTGATCCACACTTGTGTAAAAACACCTTGCTGACTTCACAGCAGAAATGCTTCTATGCGCTCGGGGATACATAACTAGACCAAACAAAGCGTTTGCGCTAATGGAGTTTACAATCTAGTGGGGGAGCAGTCCAGACTGTGAGCTCCGTGATGTGCCTAAACCACACTGCCTGGCACGGCTCTCCCTCTCAGCGTACAGAGGAGGCAACAAAGATCTGCAATCAGATGAGCTGAGCAGTTAAAATATTTGTATGAATGACATTACCTAACTTACCACCATAAAAGACAAGGCCCATCAACAATTAACTGAATAAACACTACATAAACCAACTAGTGGACAGCAAGCTAGATTCACTCCTATATTTGTGGGCTACTAGGCATACCCAAAAGCCTAAGGATAGAAGAGTGAAAAATAAAGCCATGAACAAAACAGACAGGGTCCAGACCCCTGAGAAACTTGCAATTCTAATAGGGAAGACAGACAATAAAAATCAAGTATAGCTATAGAATACATTAGGTTGTTGGTAAGTGCCAAGGAAAAAACTAAGAGCAGAGTAAATGGGCAAAAACATGATTGAGAGTCAATGGCTCTTAGGTGGGGGAAAAAAATGAAAGTTAGTTGCTCAGTCATGTCTTACTCTTTTTGACCCTATGGACAGTAGCCCACCAGGCTCCTCTGTCCATGGAATTCTCCAGGCAAGAATACTGGAGTGGGTTGCCATTTCCTTCCCCAGAGGGATCTTTGCAACCCAGGGATCAAATCCAGGTCTCCTGCATTGCAAACAGATTCTTTACTGAGTCAACAGGGACTACATTAGATGGGGAAGGCCTGTCCAAAGAAGTAACACAGATCTGAGCAAATGAGAGAAGACAGTGAGGCTGGAGGTACAGCGAACACAAATGCCCTGGACCAGAAATGTGTTCTGTTCAAGGCCAACGTGGCGGGTGCAAGAGGAGCAGGGAGAGGACGAGATGTATCTGCGGTCACTGGAAGGATGTCACTGAAGGCTCACCCCAGTGGCCAAGTGAGGAATGAACTATCATTACAAGGAAACCTGCTTTAAGCTAGTTACAGTAGCCTGAGTGAAAGCAGAATGCAGTGGTGAGGACCAGAAGACGTCAGCTAAAGGGTCCATCCTGGAAGTATGATTTGGTGTTGGCTTAATTCTATATTGTACTGGGTCAAGATTTCTAAATGCTTTGTTCCGGTTGCTACACCACTGTATTAGATGGAATAAGTTTCTACTTAACTCATTCAATTTTATGAAGTGTTAAGTCACTCAGTTGTGTCGGACCCTTTGCCACCTCATGGACTGTAGCCCACCAGGCTCCTCTGTCCATAGAATTCTCCAGGCAAGAATACTGGAGTGGGTAGCCATTCCCTTCTTCAGGGGATCTTCCCAACACAGGAATTGAACCTGAGTCTCCAGCACTGCAGGCAGATTCTTTGCCATCTGAGCTACCAGGGAATGAGAAAATCTAATTTCAGATCGGTGGCTCTCAACTCTGTTATCCTTTGGAACTAGACATGAACCTTCTGAAACACAGGCTACTAAACCTGCTGTGCTTAGTCACTCAGTCATGTCTGACTCTGTGCCACCCCATGGACTGAAGACCACCAGGCCCCTCTGTCCACAGGGATTTTCCAGGCAAGAATACTGGAGTGGGTTGCCATGCCCTCCTCCAGAGGATCTTCCCAACCCAGGAATCAAACCCAGGCCCCCCACATTGCAGGTGGGGCCTACACAGAGTGTAATACTTTGTTAATAATAGAGTTCAGTGTATTTTACAAATGCTAAGGTCCATAAGAGACAAAAGTTTAATTATTAATTCTTTATTATTTGACACAAACATTTATATTGGATAAATAAACAAGACACTCAGCTGTAAATGGTAAAAAGACCAAACAATTTATTTCAGGGATTCAAGAATAAATTATGAACCTAGTATGCCAAGGGTAATTTCATTAACAAATAAAACCAAAAAACCTGAATACATTTTACAAACTATTAATTCCTCACATGGGCTGGAATGTAAACTGATATAAACTTCTGCTGACGTTTTAAGGGTTCCTGACAATACCGCTTTCATTCCTATGGATAGATACTAATAGTTCCACGGAGAAAACCTTCAGGAAGCAATGGTTTAAGGAACCACTAGAGGGCGGCCACAGCACGTGTACTTAAAACACAAACCTTTGCCACAAGCTATCAGGCATAAAACTTTTAAGCCACCATTCATTACGGATGTGTTTTAAATTACCCACATTGCAAAAAATATATAATTATCATCGTCTTGCTTTACTTAAAAAAACATTATCACTCTTCCATTACATATGAATTGTCTCCAATGAAGTCAATGAATGGCTCCTCCTGCTGAATCCCCACCCCCTCTGACAGTGCATTTACCACAGCAACTACTGCAGCACTGTCTTCTCCACAGAGCATGGAGCCCCTAGTCATACGTCCCAACTTAGGGAACTGGTGGAAGGTACCACCAGCTTCTGGAACAGAACATTCAGGAAAAAAAAAAAAAAAGAAAGATAAAAACAGAAAGATAATGAAGCTGCTGCTGCTGCTAAGTCACTTCAGTCGTGTCCGACTCTGTGTGACCCCATAGACGGCAGCCCACCAGGCTCCCGTCCCTGGGATTCTCCAGGCAAGTACACCGGAGTGGGTTGCCATTTCCTTCTCCAACAGATAATGAAGAATGCCTAACGAATAAAAACACTAAAATTTCAGAAACAGCTTTCACCTGTTTCCGTAATTAGGAAATAACATCTAATTCTAAAGACAAAACCAGCCAAACACGCACACCAACAAGTCCATCACAGAGGTTGGGAGGAAAATAACGCACGGTACACCTTTTGAAATCTTTGCGGTGTTGTAACGTACGAATTTCCTATTCCAAAAATCGTAACAAAAAAAAAGTAAGTTACTTTTAAAAAAAAGAAAACGTAAAACACATGTCCACACACGTTTTTCTTCCTCTCATAAATATAAACGGGCAAGACTCAGGACAGCTGGCAAAACTATTGGTAGGAAGTCGACTTCGTTTTCTCCAGGCTGATCTCCCAGCCAGAATAACACCTTCAGAATTTGCAATATTAACAGGGCCAGACACTATTTCTAAACTCCTTTCATTTAAATATTCCCTTTATTCCTCCCACCAGCTGTGTGTGTAGAGACTGTTATCACCTCCACTTCCCAGATGAAAGAACTGTAGAGAGGCGTAGAGCGCTGGGCCTAAGACTCCAGTCCAGGCAGCTGTGACTGCAAAGCGGGAGGAAATGAGACACTTAGGAAGCGTCCAGAGGAAGATCCTATATCTACTCCCCCCGGCGTGAGACTGCCCCGGGCTGCCCCTCCAACGCCGCTCTGCGCCCCAGGAAAACTGAGAGCAAAAAGCCCTGGCGTCTCACGTTCATGTCTGACAGAAAACACCACAGTTCTGTAAAGCAGTTATCCTTCCATTAAAACAAACAAACCCTGGCGTCCACCGAGCATCCCCAGCGCCGACGCCGCGTAAAGGATACCCACGGCAAGGATCTTCCCCTCCAGCGTCTCAGGGCTGATCTGCCGCCCGGAGCATTCCAACAGCTTCCAGAGCCCCTGAACTCCCATGAGGGAGCTGCGTCCTCGGCGTCGCGGGCGGCTTTTCACTCCAAGTCTTCCCCGCCCGGCTGCACCGCCGTCCCGGGCCCAGGAAGAGCACTCTCGGCTTCTACTCGGAAAGACGGAAAATTAAGAGCCCGCAGCTGTCTAGGAAAAACCGGCCCCGTCGAAATGGGCAGTTTCCAGAAACTGACACGGCCTTGCGGAAGAAAAACGGGACCAGAGAAAACTGGCGACGCTGAGGGGCAAGTCCTCGTCTCCTCCAGCGCTCTGGCCCAAACGTTTAGCACTCTTAACGGACGACCAGGGTGAGGGGCCGGCGCAGGCAAGATTTAACAGCCAGAAAAACTTCCTACGAAAACTCCAATCTCCTCAAGTTCAGGCGTACACGCACGGGAAACGGAGCGCCCCAGATGCTATTTAATGCGTCTCGCAAGGCGGAAGTCCTGGCTCCCCACGATGACGTATATCCGCTGCGCCGATGCGTTCCGGAAGTGAGGGAGTGGTTCGGCCCCTGTGTTTACGGCTTGTTGGCCGCCTTACCTCCTCCACGGAGGCATCTTATTTCTGTTAAACGTTGAAACTATACCAAAGCGTTTTCTTTCAGAAGTTACGGATTTGTACGTGCTCTTCTAGCGTCGGTTTCTTCCCAGTCTGCCGCCAGTTGTGAAAATTCTTGATGCTAAGTATTGTGTATCGCGGGAGGCAATAACTGAAAGGTGGAAGCTTTCAATTCATTTCAGTCGCTTAGTCGTGTCCGACTCTTTGTGACCCCATGCACCGCAGCACGCCAGGCTTCCCTGTCCATTTCAACTCATGTCCATTGAGTTGGTGATGCCATCCAACCATCTGGTCCTCTGTCGTCCCCTTCTCTTCCCGCCTTCAATCTTTCCCAGCATCAGGGTCTTTTCTAGTGAGTCAATTCTTCGCGTTAGGTGGCCAAAGTATTGGCGTTTCAGCATCAGTCCTTCTAAAGAATATTCAGGACTAATTTCCTTTAGGATGGACTGGTTGGACCTCCTTGCAGTCCAAGGGACTCTCAAGAGTCTTCTCCAACACCATAGTTCAAAAGCATCAATTCTTCTGCGCTCAGCTTTCCTAATAGTCCAACTCACATCCATACATGACTGCTGGAAAAACCATACCCTTGACTAGATGGACCTCTATAGGCAAAGTAATGTCTCTGCTTTTTAATATGCTGTCTAGGTTGGTCATAATTTTTCTTCTAAGGAGCAATCAACTTTTTAATTTCATGGCTGCAGTCACCAGCTGCAGTGATTTTGGAGCCCCAAAAAATAAAGTCTCACTGTTTCCATTGTTTCCCCATCTATTTCCCATGAAGTGATGGGACCAGATACCATGATGTTCGTTTTCTGAATGTTGAGCTTTAAGCCAACTTTTTCACTCTCCTCTTTCACTTTCATCAAGAGGCTCTTTAGTTCTCTGCTTTCTGCCAGGCGTGTTGTGTCATCTGCATATCTGAGGTTATTGATACTTATGGAAATCTTGATTCCAGCTTGTGCTTCATCCAGTCTGGCATTTCTCATGATGTACTCTGCATATAAGTTAAATAAGCAGGGTGACAATATACAGCCTTGACATACTCCTTTCCGGATTTGGAACCAGTCTGTTGTTCCATGTCCAGGTATAACTGTTGCTTCTTCACCTACATACATATTTCTCAGGAGGCAGGTCAAGTGGTCTGGTATTCTTATCTCTTTAAGAACTTTCCACAGTTTGTTGTGATCCACATAATCAAAGGCCTTGGCATAGTCAAAACAGAAGTAGGCGGAAGATTTGGTTGATTTTTTTTCATTAATAAGTAGGTAGTTATCTGAAAATTTGTAGTAACCAGATAGTAATATGGTTTAAAATTTTAGCCCTTGAAGTACATTTTTCTTCAGCATTTAAGAGGCTTGTAGGTCAGAAATAACAAGAAATTCATTGCCAAAGTAGCTCCTGGAAAGGTGGTAGATTGGACCCTCAGGCTAGATTCAAACCGCCACCAAACCACTTATGGTGTTTAGCATTGCTCAGATCAGGTTTGTTCAAAACATCTTTCTTCATCTGTAATAGGCGGGCATAGAAGCAGTCTTGCAAACTGTTTCAAGCAAGGATCATAGGTAATGTTTGTGAAGTACTTAACCACTAGTGGTCAATGAATGGTAGCCTTTTCGTACATATTGGTTCAGATTTGGACTATTGAAATTAGATTAAAATCAGTGAAAAGAAATGATTGGAAAATAAGTTTTTAGTGAAACTATTTTTTTGCCCAAACAGATGGTTCCCAGTAGCCAGGTTTCCTTGACCTGTGTACTCAGTTGCTCAGTCACCTCAGACCCTGTAACCCCATGGACTGTAGCCCACCAGGCTCCTCTGTCCATGGGATTTCCCAGGCAACAATACTGGAAAAGTGAAAGGAAAATCAAGTCGCTCAGTCGTGTCTGACTCTTTGCAACCCCATGGACTGCAGCCTCCCAGGCTCCTCCGTCCATGGGATTCTCCAGGCAAGCATACTGGAGTGGGTTGCCATTGCCTTCTCCAATGCATGAAAGTGAAAAGTCAAAGTGAAGTCGCTCAGTCGTGTCCGACTCGTAGCGACCCCATGGACTGCAGCCTACCAGGCTGCTCCATCCACAGGATTTTCCAGGCAAGAGTACTCAAGTGGGGTGCCATTGCCTTCTGAAGTTTGTAAAAACAAGTAGTCAATGTGAGCATTTGAGTACTGTAAGTGCTTGTAAAACCAGAGCAACATTTCTTGGATACAAAATGTATTTTTGAAGGAACATCAACTGAGGAGTGTTCATTTGATTAATAAGGAGTTGGTTCCTTTGGTTGCTGTTTAAAGGGCTTCCCAGGCAGCACTAGTGGTGAAGAACCTGCTGCCAATGCAGAAGACATGAGAGATGCGGGTTCAGTCCTGGGTCGGGAAGATCCCCTGGAGGCAGGCACAGCAACCCACTCCAGTATTCTTGCCTGGAGAATCCCAAGGACAGAGGAGTCTGGTGGGCTACAGTCCATAGGGTCACAAAGAGTCAGAAATGACTGAAGTGACTTAGCAACAGCAGCAGCGAAGGGCTCTCTATCAAGATTCTGCCAGGAGAATACACATTATATAGGCTAATAATAATAACAAGCATTTAAATAGCAATTGCTCTCTAGAAAGCACTGTGTGAAACACTTGACACGTATTAACTTACTTATTCTTCAAAACAGTTTGTGAGATAAGTACTATTATCCCCATTTTAGCCAATGAGGAATTATGCACAAGAAAAACAATCTTAACTTGCCCAAGATGATAACAGCCAGTTAGTAGCGAGCCAGTAATATGAACTTTCATTGCTTCTATGGAGACCCCTAAGAAAAACTGACCAAGAAGTTACGACAGGAATGTTACTAATCTTCAAAGAGCAATGTGCAGTCACTGGCTTACAGATTCTGGAAAAGCAGTCCCTATAAACCTCAGTGTGCTCCTCATAACTGCCAAACTTGTAAACCAAGTTATTAAGTGATCATGTATATTAAGTGTTTTATAAAAGTTGATTATGGCCAATAAGCAATATATATAAATGCATCCTCTTTTCCTAGATGTTACTGTGTTCTTTGTTTTATGTTGCATTTATTTCCATTCTTTACCAACCTCTTCTCTGAAATATTTGGCTGAGCTATATGAAATCAAGATTTGACCTCCAGAAATCACAGTTTTCATTTGGTTCAAGCTAAAGAATTACATTTTCTATTTCCTGTTATAAAGTCTTACAAAAATCTAAAATTACAGACATATACCTATAGTCTCACTAATTATAAAAGTCAGATGTTTCTTATACTACTCAGGCAGAATTGACAAATTCTGTCATGTACCTCTGTCATATACTTCAAATTATAAGGCCACTCCATCCTTAAAAGTTCAAAACATTCACATGATTAAAAGTAGAAAACAAAACTTTATTGATGAAAACTTCTTAAAAGTTCCAGTATGAAGTAACAAAATCAATGACCTACAAATCTCTTTCAGTCCTTGACCTTTCAAGCAAAATATTCTCTTCAGAAAAATGCCCATTTCATAATATCCCCATCTGTAGGCTAGGAGTATCTGAGTGGATACATGGATATAAAATTCAAAAGAGAAGGAAATGAAAATATTTTCAAAATAAAAATCTGAACCCTTTCCTTGAGGTGTATTGCAATATGGTTACCAACATATTCAGCACCTTGTAATAATCAAGTTACTGACTGGAGTCCTGGAACAGCCCCTGGAATGAAAGGACAAAAGATCCTAGTTGTTCATGAGTCACAGGTTGGCAGAAGAAGAAAAACTGACAGCAACTGGACAGGAGCTCAAATACATGAAATCCACACGTTCTGAACAATTACACACTCTCTTCAAACAGCTAATAGTCTATATGGTTTTACAAAAGGAAAGAGCTCAGAGCCTGGAATATGGATAGTTGCCCTCTGAGTGATGGGCAGTCCTAACACATCTTAATGCTTTTTTTTATCAACACATGACTCCATATGGGGGGACCAGTCACATATCACATCTCACCTCAAAGGTTACTTTGGGTGTAGAAACTTCAGGTGTCACTTGTTATTTTGTTGTTTTAGTTGCTAAGTCATGTCCGGCTCTTCTCGACCCCATGGACTGTAGCCGCCAGGCTCCTCTGTCCATGGGATTTCCCAGGCAAGAATACTGGAGTGGGTTGCCATTTCCATCTCCAGGGGATCTTCCCAACCCAGGGATCAAACCCATGACTCTTGCATTGGCAGGCGGGTTCTTTACCACTGGGCCATCAGGGAAACCCACTTGTTCGTTTACTCTATCCCTAAACCAAGGTTTATTGTAGACTTATAGAAGTCTTTCAAGACCTAAAGTTCTTGTCAATATGTAACAACAACATACCAAGAAAGTCCAGAACACCTGAGTTGATGCAGGAAGTCATCCATCTGCACCAGCAGAAAAGATCAGTGCCTGGAGTCTTTTCTCTTTTGCCTCTTTATTGAGAATCCTGAGAAAGTTAATCAGGAAAAATACGAGGCAGGCAAGATACTGCTACAAGTAAAAATGAATTTCTAGACTCACTAAGTTATTTGAAATGAGCTTTAACCCAAGAGAAAAACTAGAAGTCAACAGCCCCAATTTTCTTTAAAGGACAGAGAGTGAGTACCTTAAATTTTGAGCTTAGGAATAAAACTGCAACAAATATCTGGGGGTCAAGTCATGAGAAGTCCCTTCATGCTTAAGTATTTCAAATCATGATGTTATTGAATGAAATTGTGTCTGATTTGTTTATATGTAATTTTATTGGACTTTGCAAAACTGTCCAGAATGTTTATATACTCTTAATTTTAAAAGGACAAAAAAAAAATCTGTGCTTATCTGTTTATATGTCTGAAATCACCCATCCTATTCATATACAAGCTTATTTACTGGAGGAACTACAAGGTTATGTTTTGCCCCACAAGATCTGTTCCTATTTAACATAGACTTAAAATCTCGTACTGCCTTAACGCAGTCCTGCATCGACCAGCTGTGTGTGTGACCCCCAGCGTAGGGACCCAGCATGGTCAGTCATTCCCCTCGTAATCACTGTAACCATGGTAGCCACTGTTCCTTCTCTCGTGGATACTGGACATCTTTTTCCATGTTGAGTCCTGATGGAAACCAGTACTAAAAGACCGGCCCAGGCGCCCGTGCTGCTTCTTGGAGATATTGTCCTCACTCTCAGATTTGGCAATTCCATGGGCATGCATTGGAGGCTGTGATTCCTGTCTAATAGTTCCAAACGGAAAGTTCCAAAGGCCAAATCTTTGCCAGCTAAGTCTCTGGAATGCTATGATGCAATGCAAGTTTCCTCCAACCTAAGAAGAAAAAAAAAATGTTGGGTTCAGAAAACAAGAGGAAACTAGTTATACTATGTGGGTTCCAATGAATTCTCTTATTTTCCCTCCTTCATGCATGCATGCTCAGTTGTGCTGTCTTTGCAACTCCATAGACTGTAGCCAACCAGGCTCCTCTGTCCATGGGATTTTTTCCCCGCCGTCATCTGCATCTAAATAGTATTTATCCTTTCCGACATCATCAGATCACACTACCCAGCATCTTTCCTGACCAGCTGCCTTTACAAAAATATAACAATGTCCACAGGAGCCAAGACCCCTTCCCCGCCCCCATTTGCCTCTCTACCTCTCACTCACGCTCGGTGCTCCCACATTGCCTAATCCAAACACCAAGATCATTCCTCTTCCTCTCCCCACTATGTGTTCTTCACATGTTAGTGGGATTATAGCGACGGGCTGTCTCCTCAACCCACAGAACATACCATTCCCTGAGAACCACCCACAGAGGCCTTGTTGGTAAACACGGCTCTGCCCCAAGGCCACAGTTAATGCCCCGGGAGTCAGCACCTGACTCCAGCTGGGCCACCACTACAGAACTGGGCTGGAGGCAGGCCCGTCTCAGTCTAGACTGTTCTTCTGAAAGGGAGACCTAAGTTGAAAGACGATGATCTTCAGGAAGCAAAGAGAAAGACAGCTGAGAACGAGATAGACTAGCTCCCTGCCCCGATAACATTTCTGCCTGGCACCTGGCTGGACTTCTTGCCTTTTTTAAATTTTAAATTAGAAGATAATTACTTTACAATATTGCAGTGGTTTCTGCCATACATCATCATGAATCAGCCACAGGTATACATTGGTCCCCTCCCTTCTGAACGTCCCTCCCTCCTCCCACCCACGTGCCACCCCTCTAGGTTGTCACGCAGCACAGGCTTTGGGTTCCCTGCATCATACAGCAAATTCCCATGAGCTATCTATTTTACATATGGTAGTGTGTGTGTTTCAGTGCTATTCTCTCAACTCATCCCACCCTCTCCTTCCTCCACTGCGTCCAAAAGTCTTTTCTTTATGTCTGTGTTTGCGGCCTTGCACGTGGAATCAGTACTATCTTTCTATACTCCATATATATGCGTTAGTATACAATATTTGTCTTTTCTCTTTCTGACATACTTTATTCTGTATAAGAGGCTCTAGGTTCATCTACTTCATTAGAACTGACTCAAATGCGTTTCTTTTTATAGCTGAGTAATATTCCATTGTGCATATGCACCGTAACTTCTTTATCCACTCATCTGTCAATGGACATCTAGATTGCTACCCCGTCCTAGCTACTGTAAATTTCCTTTTAAAGACACGTGTCCTTGGTTTTCACTTTTCTGTCTAAAATGGTCTGAACTGGGTTTCTGTTATTTACAACCTAGAGTGCTGACGAAAATGACTGCATTTCAGCCAGTTGAGAAATACTTCCACACACAGTGGGGTTCTTACCTTCTTTGTCTTTCGGTACTGCAGCCCCCTCTCTAAGTGCCGGATATCTAGATATTCTGGATTTTGAGTGTTTAGATCAGTAACAATATCTGCCCATCTATTGTTAAGGAAGAATAAAGCACAATTTTCTTTAGGTTTAAAATACTTTTAAAAAGTAATGGAACTTTTCACATGAGCAATTTGCTACAACAGTTCCATGGCAATAATTCTTCCATCAGAGGATTACTTCATCTATTAGGTTTTCATAAATCCTCTTTTAAATGACAGTTCTCTTTATCCAACTAATGCCAAGGTTAAAAATGGTTACTCTCCACATGAAATAAAAATATATATCAACCTGTTAAGTGACATCCTGCAGGCTGGTGTGGAAACATTCCATATTTTCTTTTTAATTGGAGTCAAGTACATTTTCAAAAGTTTTCTAAGTTAGTATGCCTTTATCCATAAACAACATGATTGATGGTATAGAAAATCCAAAACAATTACAAATTGCTTTGTATTGCAAATCTGTTACTAGAACTAACAACTGAATTTGATAAAGGTGTAAGATTTAAGGCCTATATAGAAAAATCCATTGTATTTTTGTACACTACCAGAAAATAATTGGGAGATAAAATGTTTTAAAAATCAGTTTATAGGAACAATATTCAATATTGTAATAACCTATAATGGGAAATAATTTAAAAATATATATGTGTATATATATAACTGAATCACATTACTGTACACCTAAAACTCACACAACATTGTAACTCAACTATTACTTCAACTAAATCAATTTACAATAGCATCAAAAAATATAGGAAAAATTTTTAACAAAATATATATATAATTCTATGCTGAGAAATACCATTGCCAGGAGAAATTAAAGCTCTAATTAAGCGGAGATACAGTCTATGTTTATAAAGAGAAAACTCTACATTATTCAGATGTAATGCTCCCCAAATTAAACTATGGATTCTATGGATTCTATTCTAATTAAAATTCCAACAGGCTTTTTAGCAGAAATTGAGAAAAAAGTGGAGAGGGAAGGGTTAACATACTTTTTACAGTGAATAGCAGGATGTTTTCTACTTGATTCTCCAATTAAGATCCAATATTCTACTTCCTGTGGTGTGAGGGGACCCCTGCTAGATATAAAATACATTCACAGTAAGCTTCATAAAGTCATTCACTCTCTTGAAAATATTACTTTAATTATATACTGATAAAACATACACTGAAGTTTATGCAGAAATAGCATTCATTAGTACTAGAATAGAACTGGAGTTAAGGTTTGAACAAAACTCCAGAGGCCATTAAAGAGGAAGCATAAATTAGGTAGGGCTTGATCCCTTGTTACAAAATGTTGTTGTTTACTTGCTAAGTCGTGTCTGACTCTTTTGAGACCCCATGGACTGTACCCCACCAGATTCCTCTGTCCATGGTATTCTCCAGGCAAGAATACTAGAGTGGGTTGCCACTTCCTTCTCCAGGGGATCTTCCCAACCCAGGGATGGAACCTGCCTCTCCTGCATTTCAGGCAGATACTTTACCACGGAGCCACCAGGGAATCCCGAGAAAAGCCTAATAAACCAAACACAATTCTGCAAAAGATTAAGCTACAATGTTTAAAAGGATAGTCTTACTTGATGTAAGGAAAGCAAATCATCAAGTCTTCCAATGTCTAATGAACCAAATATTTCATAAATGCTTTCAACAATATATTTTCCTGGTGAAGTATGCACATAAAATATAAAAATGCTTACCTATATGCTTTATTCGCCTTGACAGGGGTTGCTTCAAAGCCAATTGGACAAAAATAATGATTTTGGCAATGATAGATATAAGCTAACGATTCATCTTTCAATCCATGAGTTAACTTCGACAAGGCCCCAGATGCTACAAAAAAGCAAAAACAAACCAACTGAGGGACCATAAAACACTGTCTATGCTTCATACAAACAATTATACAATACATATGTTGTATATTATATATACAATTATATATATATATATATATATATATATACACACACACAAGTAATTATACAAACAGTTAAGGACTCAAAGGCAGAAAAGACATTACTTGGGACAAATGGACATTGCTGGGGAAAAAATGAATAACTATTGATAGATTTTTTTAAAAAATTAATGTATTTCAATCTTACCCTTTAGACTGAAATTCAGATAAACTGAATAGCAAACTAAATAACTGAAATATGTCCTTGATTACCAAAACCTTCAAATAACACATATGCTTGTCTATAAAAGTTAATACTTGGTATGTATAGCAAGGGTCTCAAGTTCTCTGATTGTATACATCTGTCACTAGAAATTTCTTTCTTTTTTTTTTTTTTGTGCAAAAATCCTGTTACAAAATTTATTCGTGAAAGCATTCAGACACGTTGAGGTTTCGAAAGATGATATGCAGGTTTCACTACAAGGTGCAACAGAAAACCCTACTGGGAGGACGGGCCGGCGGGCGCGGGACACGGGCTGGGCGCGGCTCCAGCCAAAGTGAGACAAGGACGCTTCATCGGGGACAAACTTGAAATAATTTAAAGCTTCATGAGGCGCGATATGTTTCCATTTAAAACACTAAGAAATAGTACCATCGATGAAAACAGGAAAATCAACTTCTAAGTGTACCGAAGGGGTCGTAGGGCACTCAGGAGGAAAAAAATCTGCATTTGCTGAGGTACAAACAGAGGGAGTGTTCCCGAAGAGGGGCATTTAATTATTATTAATGGCAAACCCTGCAGATACAAAATAAAACCCAAATCACTGGTCACATAATTCAAAATTTACATGTAATAAAGGCAAGGCAATAGACTCAAGTTATGGCCTGTCAAATATTTACTCCACTGACGGTATCTACAGAAGCACTTGGCCAATGTGTGCACAGTGATTCCTATGCACGCCGAGAGGGTTTTCCGTAAAAATGACGCTATTTACAAGTCTGTACACTGATCCACCAGAGCGATTTCTCCATCTCCTGGGGTGGGGGTGGGCGGGGCGGGGGAGGTGCTTATCAACGTAAAGCAGGATACCTGAGGTTTCATTTCTTCAGTCGCCTTATCATAATCCCAGATACACATTTCAGGGTTTATTTTTGTTTTCAAAGACACTTTCCTTGATATGTGCACTATGGTTAAAATTAAAAACGAGAATAATAAAATAATCGCTTGGAGGAGCTGGCCTTCCCCACCCCATCCGGAGTCCATCAGGCCCCAGGCCAGCAGGGAAGGGCTGTGGGGCCCTGGACAGGCGACCCTGCGGCGGGAACGGCCCCCCGATGGTGCGCCTCTTCAGCGGAGTCAGCAAAGGCTCTCGTTGAGTTTTGAAAAGGAAGAGGGTGAAGAAGGAAAAAAATAAAAGGAAAAACAAAACCCCAAATGCCAAAGGGATTTCAATGGGATGAAGTTCCTCCACCACTTAGAGAATATCTCTGCAGCCGCTGCACCAGCTGGGCCACCATGGTGTCCGAGATGCCGGGGCAGGCCTCCTCCGCCAGGTAGATGGCCCCGCGCAGCTCCTCGATGGAGCCCAGGTTTCCTCCACACGCCTGGCTCTTCTCCTTCAGCTCTGCAAAGAGCGGAGAAATAATTGTAGATAAACACTGGGAGAAAGGCCTCTTTGGGATGTCTTTCATCTTGTTTCTTTCCAGATCCGACGGCTGGAGAGCTCCGTTCTCCAGACTCTTTGGATCCTTCTCCCGGATCATGAAGATCCAGTCCCCCGAGTCGCTGCCTCCGGAAGCCTGGCCGTCTGTGTCCGTCTCTGTGTCGGAGTCTTCCGAGCTGGAGTCTTCGTGGCTCTGCTCGGCCTTCCACCTCTTGTACCTGTCGATGAGCTCGGTCAAGTAGGATGTTTTCTTTGCGTTGCGGATTATGAACTTGTGCTTCAGTAACTCCTTAGCGGTGGGTCTAAAGCTCGGCTCCTTGTTCAAACAGGCCTCCACGAACTCCTTGAGGGGTTTGCTGTAGTTCCCTTCCAGCGTCGGGGGGTTGTTCTTTGGGATAAGGAATAGGACCTTCATGGGATGCAGCTCGGAATGCGGCGGCTCCCCCTTGGCAAGCTCGATGGCCATGATGCCCAGGGACCAGATGTCCGCCTTTGAGTCGTAGGCTGACTGCTTGATGACTTGAGGCGCCATCCAGAAAGGGGTGCCCACGAAGGTGTTTCTCTTTATCTGGGTGTCTGTCAGCTTGCCCGCCACTCCAAAGTCCGCCAGCTTCACCTCCCCGTGTTCAGAGAGCAGGACGTTGGCAGCTTTAATATCTCTGTGAATTTTCTTCTCCGAATGCAAATAATCAAGTCCTTTCAGTATTTCTCTTAATATAGTAGCAATCTGGGTTTCATCTAAAGGGCCAGGTTCTAAGAGATCCAGTGCAGAGCCCCCGCCAAGATATTCCATTATTATCCACAATTTAGTGTCCTGCATGCCGGGCAGGCCCGACTGCACCGGGGAGTGAGCCATGGCGGTCAGGACGGCCACTTCCTGGGACTGGACGGCCGGGCCGCGGCGATCCGCGCGGGCGACGAGGCCCGCGGGCCACGCGCAGCCCTCCTCGGGCGGCCGGGGGCGGGGGATGGGGGGCCGGCCGGCCGGAGCCCGAGGCCACCCTAGCCCCCCGTGGGTCCTGGGCCGGGCGGCGGGCTCAGGGGCGGACGGCGGACCTCGTCTCCATGCACCGCGCCGGGGAGGGGCTGCGAGGAGCGCGGGGCCTCCCCGCGAGCGGCCGCCGCTGCTGCTGCTGCTACCGCCGCTGCTGCTGGGCTGGAACCCGGCGGCCTGGGCCCGCGCGCTGGCGCCTGGAGCTGGAGTGGGGCGCGCACCGCCGGCCGAGCCCCTAGAAATTTCTAAGTAAGCATGTTTGTTTATAAACTATGTATATTGACTACTAATTTAAAAGATAAACAAAAATAGGAATTTTTAATTAGATTAAAATGTAGATATTCTAATTCATTCTTCCCAGACCACAGAGATCACTCTGTAAAGCTGTCATATGCAAACATCCCAATTTGGAAACCACTGAAGTATATGGACAAATACAAACTCCAAACAATTTCCAAAGATGAAAACTTTCTCCCATTAATACACATTACAATCCTTTCTACAAAAATCACCCAAATTAGAGGAGCGGTTTTCACAAGCCAAGTGGTAAGAACATCTTTATAGAAACTGGCTGGTGAACCACTGCATCCCCTTATAACTGCTTCTCCTTGTTTCTTTCCAGTGGCTGCCTGTATTAGTTACAAAGTAATTTCAAAAGTATTACATAAGAAACCAGTTTTTAACCACCACTCAATACTTAAAGCCATTAACTGAAGTTTCATTAACTTGCATCTCCTGGAAGAAGCTAAATTATTTATGAACAAATAGCCCATTAAGACAGGAAATCCTAAAAATTGTTGAAGTAGACGAAAATTTCCAAGTTATGGCTTTTCTGATGGACTTTCTGGCCACTGAAATAGCTGAAGCCCAAGAACAGCTGGTCAATGGCTGTAACAGAGCCAAGAAGGTGGGAGCCCACCCCCAACCCCCAGAGATACACACAATTTGTGAGTTCCATGGAGACCATAACATTTCTGTCTCAAGCTCTTTCTCCAAGGTTTCAGCTAGGAGATTTTTACTCATAGATTCACCATAGATTTTTACTTCATTATGTGCATTCCTGCATGCAAGGCAATCTTTTCTACCACAATCTCTATTTCATAATGATAAATAAATCTTTCTGCTGTTTTGGGCTGAGTTCCTCAGACAAACTAAAAACCGACACCCAAGGACAGTTCTAAATGAATTCTAAGAACTAAAATTAAGAAGATGATCAGTATTTCATTTCCATAGCTGAACTTGGTTGTAGATATATTCCAGAATAGTAAGCAAATGTAAATAGATTTGGACTCTTCATAAACCCAGTAAATACTAAAGATTCTTACACATATAACTGGCTTAGGAAGAACTCTTGAAATCTTTGTCAGATTGTGAAAATGCCATATAAAAAGTTACCCCAGATAACTAAAACTTCCTGTGAAAGAACTTTATTGTAACTTTTTAATGGAAATCTTTATTTCACACTTCCCTCCTTAAGTCAAATATAATCCAAAACAGCTGATTTCCTTATTGGGATTATGAATAGGAGTCACATTAATGTCTGGAATATATTCAGGGGCAAATGAGATAGAAGTGAAAGTTTGCCATCATTAATATTCATACTATTTCACCTACTACAAATACTCTTAGACTATGTCCTAGTTTTCTAGAGGACACAAGGTGGGTTTTCTTCTATGAAGTAATGATCATGCTACTCAGGTATATCTTTTGTTATTATTTCAAAGTACATGACAACGTTCTGATGGACTTAGATTATTGTTGTTCAGTCACTAAGTCTTGTCCGACTCTTTGCAACTCCATGGACTATAGCCCCCCAGGCTCCTCTGGCCATGGGATTTTCCAGGCAAGAATAATGGAGTGGGTTGCCATTTCCTACTCCAGGGCATCTTCCTGACCCAGGGATCAATCCCAGGTCTCTGGCATGACAAGCAGATTCTTTACCATCTGAGCTACCAGGGAAGTCCTGGATCAGGGCATTACCCTTGCTACTACTCAACTCTGGCGCTGTAGCTGAAAGCAGCCACAGACAGAAACAGCCGTGGGCCGTGTGTAAGCAAATGGATATGTCTATGTGCCAATAAAACTTTATTTATAAAATAAAGTGGGCTGTTGTTTGCTGCGTGCTCATGGGCTGTTGTTTGCTGACCTCTAATTCAGATCAGTAATTTTCAGATTTATTTTGACATGGAACACCTTCTGCAAGGAAAGTTTACATGTCTGGCCAGTTCATAAAAAGGATCAAAGCTGTTACTGTGGCCCAAAAGGAGGTAGGGAATCTACGGGCTCACTCCTCTCCCCTCACCAGCCCTGAAGCACCACCATAGAATTCCCAGGACTCAACTGAGCACAGAATGAAAAATCACTGAGCTTCCTATCAATGGAAGACCACACTCCTGATAAAGAAGCGGGATAGCACCTCTTTAGAAAGGTAACAATGTGTGCGTGCTAAGTCACCTCATTTGTGTCCAACTCTTTGTGACCCCATTGACTGTAGCCCGCCAGGCTCCTCTGTCCACGTGATTGCCCAAGCAAGAATACTGGAGTGGGTTGCCATTTCTTTCTCCAGGAAATCTTCTTGACCCAGGGATCAAATCCACCTCTCCTGCATTGACAGATGCTTCACCACTAGCACCACCAGGGAAGCCCATGGTTACTATTTGTGCTGTGCTTAGTCATTCACTTGTGTCTGATTCTCTGTGGTCCCATGGACTGCGGCCCGCCAGGCTCCTCTGTCCATGGGATTCTCCAGGCAAGAATACTGGAGTGGGTTGCCATGCCCTCCTCCAGGGATCTTCCTGACCCAGGGATCAAACCCATGTCTCTTACATCTCCTGCACTGGCAAGCTTTACCACCAGCACCACCTGGGAAGTCCAGAAAGGCCACAGCAGTAGTTCTCAAACCTGAGCAGGAAGGGCTTGTTAAATAACAGACTGCTGATACCTAACCCCTCGGTGACTGACCCAGTAGGTCTGGAGTGGGGACCGACAATTTGCATGTCTAACACATTACCAGACAATGCTGATATTCATCCAGGGGTCACATCTTGAGAGCCACTGGTCTAAGGTTAACAGGAAATTCTTACTGCACTCAATTCAGGAAGCAAATTAATGAACAGCTACCAACTATTGGGTTAGCCAAAAAGTTCATTCAGGCCTTTCTGTAAGCTGTATCATGACGTTTTCTGTAACAGGAAAACCTGAATTGTTCGGCCAACCCAATATATCAGGAACCATAAGGAAACAAAAGGCAAGGAATGCATAGTACCTCAAGTTGCCCTCGTAGAGAAGATAAAAGAGGTGACTTGGATATAGGGTGGAAAAAATGCAAAAAAAAAAAAAAAAAGGGGTGTAATTCAAAGAAGAAAGAGTACCTTGTGTTTAAGGAATCAAGAAGGGGGTGGCATTCAGGACAGAACAAAATCAAGTGGCAGGATTCTGACAACGCAGAGGAAGGAGCATGTGGAGAAAACCACACTACTGCATGGGAGGGAGATAGTCAGGGAAGAGCACATCATCTGGTCCAGAATGGAGGGCACATAGGCCTCTTGTAGGACACCCCCAGAAATTCAGTGTAAGGTCAGAAAAAGATCACCTTCTGAAATAAAACACATCACTTAGTACATTAAGGCAGTCATCCTAGACAGTGATGCTACCTAGCAGAAGACAAACGAATGCATTACAGATGGAAACTAAATTCAGACTGATGTGGGGTCTAAACCACATCAGGATGTGGAGTCAAGAGGATATCAAGAATCTGAAACTTCAGCGACACAGCAGCCACTGCCAAATGCAGAGCCGTGATGCGGATGATATAGAGAAAGCAGAGCAAAACTACCAGAACGTGCCGGCCCGCTGCCCCGCGAGGAGCAGTGCGCGTCCTGAGCAGCCGTAGAGGAAACGCTGGTGCCTTTGATCCTGTATTTCTCACTCTCAGTTAATATATTGGCATTCTGATATTCTGTGAGCCTGCTGAGTCAGAGTATTCTATAAGAACAGAACTCCAGAGAACTCTAAAAGAACTTATCAAAATGTATTTTTATACCTTCAAAGACAAGAACTGGATTTTGTAATCTAGCAACACAGTATCATCCTGCAAGGTTCTTAGACCCTGGAGTCTTCTAAATTCAACTGGTACATGCAGGACAGCATCAAAAGACCAATCTGCTCTCGCCTGGGATGGTGCAAAGGACTTGACGCTTTCAGCAAGTTACACAGAGACCCCAAAGTAGGAAAGGATATATTAGTGCCACACACGGAAAAGATTTATTTGATCTTGTGTCTAATAAGAACTGGAGAAAACCAGAGGATGAGGAAAACAGAATATAAATGCACAGTCCACTCAAGATGCACTGAGACACTACAGTTAACTGGTAGTTATGTCGGGATAGGGCAAAGGTATCTATTAGAAGAATAAAAACGAAATACAGGAATATTAGTGTAATTTTCAAGCGAGCTGTTAAAAACAAATGAATCCAGATGTTCCTGGCACAAAAGCTGATAACTAAGGGAACCAACAGTTTGACGTTTTACTCTAATAAGTAACAATAATAGGAAGTGAATAATAATAAGTGAACCAATAGTTTGACATTAATGTTGACAACTTATGGCACAAAATTTTGTGAGTCATTACTAAGTACAGCTCTTAAAAAATGCTTCAACTCATATTCACAGTCAAATCTGTTAATTTTTGTTAAAATCCCTGGATTTTGCTTTTATTCCATGAGTGAGGGCTTCCCACGTGGTTCAGTAGGAAAGAATCTGCCTTCCAATTCAAGAGACACAGGTTCAATACCCAGGTCCGGAAGCTCCCCTGGAGAAGGAAATGGCAACCCACTCCAGTATTCTTGCCTGAGAAATCCCACGGACAGTGAAACCTGGCGGGCCACAGTCCATGAGGTTGCAAAGAGTTGGACATGACTGAGCGTGCACAAGCTCAGTTCACATTTCCTGAAGGCCCATAGGAAATGAGCAAATCAGCCAGAGAAGAGGGAGTTCCAAAATCTAAGAAGTGTAGTCACCAGGAAAATGTAAAGCCTGTTGAAGAAAACAGGCCCTTAAAAATAACCTAAGCATGGGACTTCTGTGGTGGTCCAGTGGTTAGGACTCCGAGCTGGCGCTGCAGGGAGCGTGGGCTCAATCTCTGACTGGGGAACTGGAATCCCACATGCTGTGCCACAGGGCACCCCACAAAAAAAATCTAAACAAACAAAAGATACATTTCAAAGTATTTTTTTTAATGCACACTAACAACTGGCCACGGTTTTCACTACTGAATATTCCAGAGACAAACGAGAAAAGCCTATCTCTGCAACTCTGTCTTCTACAATGAGATGGAACAGGAACGACTTCTGCTCGACACAGGTTAACACTCTCCACTCGGAATACAATCAGAAGTCCCAAGGGTCACATGGGTAAGGTCAGAGGGCATCATACATAGAATCAAAGGGTTAGTGAGGGAAGTCCCTATGACCAAGGAGCTGGGCAGACACATTAAAAAGATGCAACATCATATGAGGCTGCACGTCCTAAATGCCAAACAACAGACAAAAATGATCAGCATTACAGAAATTAAGAGAAATCCAAGTGTCAGATATAAGGCAGGGCTTGCTAAGGACCACTGAGCTTTGAAGAGGAAGATCAAGGGGGAAGTTGATCAGTTATCCTTCAGGAAAACACATGTAGAAAAAGACACAGTGATAATTCAAGTTTTGTAATAGGGAAAGTAAAAACAAGAACAAAACTGGGAAAATACAGTATTGAAATTTATTTAAAGAAATTATAGCAACAATTCCTCTCCTCCCATCAAAAAAAAAAAAAGGAGGGATGGAGAGAAGAGCCTATCCCTCGAAGGAAAAACACTGATGTGTGTTGCAAAGTCTATCCTCACTTAGTTTTTCATTGCCTGATCAATTACTTAGAGAGGCTATGTTGATAGCCACCATGGAAACAGGAAAAATTATTAACATTATTAAAAAATTATTAACATTTAAGGCTCCCCTTTCCATGGAGTAAGGAAAGGAGAGCGAAGTTGCTCAGTTGTGTCCGACTTTTTTGTGACCCCATGGACTGCAGCCTACCAGGCTCCTCTGTCCATGGAATTTTCCAGGCAAGAACACTGGAGTGGGTTGCCATGTCCTCTTCCAGGGCATCTTCCTGATCCAGGGATCAAACCTGGGTTGCCCGCATGGCAGGCAGATGCTTTACCGTCTGAGCCTGACCAGGGAGGCTCCATGGAGAAAGGCCCCCTGCCACTGCACAGAGCTCAGTCAGTAAGAATAAAATTAACATTGATTGAGTCCTTACTCTGTCAGGCAAGGGGCTAAGTATATTACAAATACGTCTCCTTTTATCTTCACAGTGACCCTGTGGGGTGAAAATATGGAGACAAGGTCCACACTGGCTCAGTAAGATAACAGTCTACACTGGCTCAGTGAGGGAGAGTTTAAGCACCTTGTTCAGATCACAGAACCAGTATGTGCAGAAATCACTATGCGGACTCCAAGTCTGCCTGCCTCAAAAGCAGCTGGATACGCCTGCGAAAAGGCAACAGAAATAGACCCTGTTTATTTACCGTTACTCTGTGTTCAGTCCTTGAGCTTGGTAAACCAGGTACTCTCTCTGCTGACAAAGCCTCTGCTTGAGCAGACTTCAGTTTGATTTCGGATGCACGCAGCAGTAAGCGGCAGCTTGCAGCAAGCAGCAGCGAGTGCTAGCTGGAAGCAGGGGCTCTAACCACTGGGTCACAGGAGCCAGCAGTTAGGGCTAAGGTTCCTAGCCTTGCCTGCCTCGTCAGGAACAAATTCAGGCGACCAGGCAGAAGATAAAGAGTAAAGTAAAAAGTTTATTGAAAGGAAAAGTACATGCGGAAAGGCACATGGGCGAACTCAGAGAGACAGTGGTGCCTTTGGGAAGTTTAAATCCTTTAGAAAGAAGCAGTTTTCCAGATCTAGACCTTACTTCAGGCCAATCACCTTGCTTTGTCTCCCCCTGGTTAATATGTTTTAGGACCATCCCCTGGGATGTGCACACACACCTTAGCCAAGATAGATCTCGAAGAGAAGGCTTCTGGGAGGAGCACAACTCATTATGGCCTAGAATTATCTTCTGACTTTTGACTCCAAGGAGCTTTCTGCACATGGGTTCAGTTCAGTTCAGTCGCTCAGTCGTGTCCGACTCTTTGCGACCCCATGAATCGCAGCATGCCAGGCCTCCCTGTCCATCACCAACTCCCGGAGTTCACTCAGACTCACGTCCATCGAGTCAGTGATGCCATCCAGCCATCTCATCCTCTGTCGTCCCCTTCTCCTGCTGCCCCCAATCCCTCCCAGCATCAGAGCCTTTTCCAATGAGTCAACTCTTCACATGAGGTGGCCAAAGTACTGGAGTTTCAGCTTTAGCATCATTCCTTTCAAAGAAATCCCAGGCTGATCTCCTTCAGATGGACTGGTTGGATCTCCTTGCAGTCCAAGGGACTCTCAAGAGTCTTCTCCAACACCACAGTTCAAAAGCATCAATTCTTCGGCGCTCAGCCTTCTTCACAGTCCAACTCTCACATCCATACATGACCACAAGAAAAACCATAGCCTTGACTAGACGGACCTTTGTTGGCAAAGTAATGTTTCTGCTTTTGAATATGCTATCTAGCTTGGTCATAACTTTCCTTCCAAGGAGTAAGCGTCTTTTAATTTCATGGCTGCAATCACAATCTGCAGTGATTTTGGAGCCCAAAAAAATAAAGTCTGACACTGTTTCCACTGTTTCCCCATCTATTTGCCATGAAGTGGTGTGACCGGATGCCATGATCTTCGTTTTCTGAATGTTGAGCTTTAAGCCAACTTTTTCACTCTCCACTTTCACTTTCATCAAGAGGCTTTTTAGTTCTTCTTCACTTTCTGCCATAAGGGTGGTGTCATCTGCATACGTGAGGTTATCTCCCGGCAATCTTGATTCCAGCTTGTGCTTCTTCCAGCCCAGCGTTTCTCATGATGTACTCTGCATAGAAGTTAAATAAGCAGGGTGACAATATACAGCCTTGACATACTCCTTTTCCTATTTGGAACCAGTCTGTTGTTCCATGTCCAGTTCTAACTGTTGCTTCCTGACCTGCATATAGATTTCTCAAAAGACAGATCAGGTGGTCTGGTATTCCCATCTCTTTCAGAATTTTCTACAGTTTATTGTGATCCACACAGTCAAAGGCTTTGGCATAGTCAATAAAGCAGAAATAGATGTTTTTCTGGAATTCTCTTGCTTTTTCCATGATCCAGCGGATGTTGGCAATTTGATCTCTGGTTCCTCTACCTTTTCTAAAACCAGCTTGAACACCAGGAAGTTCATGGTTCACATATTGCTGAAGCCTGGGTAGTGTCTCCCTTATCAGACAGAGTTTTTTCCTTTCTTTGTCCTGGCCATGATTATGCCCTTGAGGTAAGGGACAAAGACTGGCTGTTTATCCTGTTTCTTGTTGGGTGTAAACTCCTCAACGGGCGCCCAGCTGTCTCTGATGTCAAGAAATGAAAATGAGTATACTACCCAAAGCAATTTATAGATTCAATGCAATCCCTATCAAGCTACCAATGGTATTCTTCACAGAGCTAGAACAAATAATTTCACAATTCGTATGGAAATACAAAAAACCTCGAATAGCCAAAGCTATCTTGAGAAAGAAGAATGGAACTGGAGGAATCAACCTGCCTGACTTCAGGCTCTACTACAAAGCCACAGTCATCAAGACAGTATGGTACTGGCACAGAGACAGAAATATAGATCAGTGGAACAAAACAGAAAGCCCAGAGATAAATCCACACACATATGGACACCTTATCTTTGACAAAGGAGGCAAGAATATACAATGGATTAAAGACAATCTCTTTAACAAGTGGTGCTGGGAAAACTGGTCAACCACTTGTAAAAGAATGAAACTAGAACACTTTCTAACACCATACACAAAAATAAACTCAAAATGGATTAAAGATCTCAACGTAAGACCAGAAACTATAAAACTCCTAGAGGAGAACATAGGCAAAACACTCTCCGACATACATCACAGCAGGATCCTCTATGACCCGCCTCCCAGAATACTGGAAATAAAAGCAAAAATAAACAAATGGGACCTAATTAAACTTAAAAGCTTCTGCACATCAAAGGAAACTATAAGCAAGGTCAAAAGACAGCCTTCAGAATGGGAGAAAATAATAGCAAATGAAGCAACTGACAAACAACTAATCTCAAAAATATACAAGCAACTCCTACAGCTCAACTCCAGAAAAATAAATGACCCAATAAAAAAATGGGCCAAAGAACTAAATAGACATTTCTCCAAAGAAGACATACAGATGGCTAACAAACACATGAAAAGATGCTCAACATCACTCATTATCAGAGAAATGCAAATCAAAACCACTATGAGGTACCATTTCACACCAGTCAGAATGGCTGCGATCCAAAAGTCTACAAGCAATAAATGCTGGAGAGGGTGTGGAGGAAAGGGAACCCTCTTACACTGTTGGTGGGAATGCAAACTAGTACAGCCACTATGGAGAACAGTGTGGAGATTCCTTAAAAAACTGGAAATAGAACTGCCTTATGATCCAGCAATCCCACTGCTGGGCATACACACTGAGGAAACCAGAATTGAAAGAGACACGTGTACCCCAATGTTCATCGCAGCACTGTTTATAATAGCCAGGACATGGAAGCAACCTAGATGTCCAAGAGCAGATGCATGGATAAGAAAGCTGTGGTAGATATACACAATGAAGTAATACTCAGCCATTAAAAAGAATACATTTGAATCAGTTCTAATGAGGTGGATGAAACTGGAGCCTATTATACAGGGTGAGGTAAGCCAGAAAGAAAAACACAAATACAGTATACTAACGCATATACATGGAATTTAGAAAGATGGTAACAATAATCCTGTATGCGAGACAGCAAAAGAGACACTGAGGTATAGAACAGTCTTTTGGACTCTGTGGGAGAGGGAGAGGGTGGGATGATTTGGGAGAATGGCATTGAAACATGTATAATATCATATATGAAATGAGTCGCCAGTCCAGGTTCAATGCACGATACTGGATGCTTGGGGCTGGTGCACTGGGACGACCCAGAGGGATGGTATGGGGAGGGAGGAGGGTTCAGGATGGGGAACACATGTATACCGTGGCGGATTCATGTTGATATATGGCAAAACCAATACAATATTGTAAAGTTAAAAAATAAAATAAAATTTAAAAATGAAAAAAAAAGAAATGCAAAGAGGAGGCTGACTGTAAATTCCCCAACTTGGAGCCCACATATATCCTACCTCAAGTAAGGCATCACTGAGCCTTCTCAGCTAGGCTTGGACCTTGGGATTCTGTGTCCATTCTGGCTGAATCCAGTTTTAGCGAAAATTCTGCCAAAGTCACTTGAGAGAATCCCCCACCCGGATACCAGATCAAGGTCCTTATCCTTCACTCTTAAAGCCCAACCCTTAGACTGCCTGAGATAAGACCTGTTAGACTGGTTCAGCAAGGACCCTTGATGTCTCTTCTTAATAACCTTCCATCCATGGAACCCTCGCTTTGAGAGTTGGTTTGTTGTTTCAGGTTGAACCCGATTGCTCTCCATGACCCAGTTCCCCATTACAACAGTCTTCAATAGTCTTCCTTACCCTTTTGGCAAGTGTCGGAAGAACATTTTCTCTAACACTGTGTTGCAGGTTTCTGATCATAAATTCAAAAGGTGATTGTGAAATTTTAAAAATGGAAATGTTCAAATAATTCAAATTATTTAACTAGCACATAACTAACACAATCCTTCGAATCGGCTGCATTATTCTCTGTAACAACCAAGATCCTTTTATAACAGAACTGTGTCACTTTCACAGTTCATTGTCCTGTTGTTATATATTTTTATGCCACTCTAACAACAAATATTCTAAAATCCTTGCATTCCCTTTCAGAAAGAGGAAGTGCAAATTCCATGCTGCTTCCTGAAAGGATTTTAGTAGCAGCAAGCTCTCTCTCTCCCTCTCTCTCACACACACACCCCATGGGCCCAAAAAACACACCGTGCTAAAGCAGTGTTTATGACATGCCATAAAATTTTAAAAGTTCTACATTCAAAGAGGGAAAGAACTAAAAAATATTAAGCTGTACATTGAAAAGTACCCTATATTAATATTATCTATTATGATTTCCTCTTAGATAGAGTGATAGACTGTATTTTGAGTTTACAGCATATCCCATGAATCAAAACCAATCTTTGAGATAAATCCTAAAGCATATACCTGTGTGTGTGTGTGTGTGTGTGTGTGTATGGGTGTGTGTAAATCTTCTATGTATTTACTTAGTGTGTGTGTGTGTAAATCTTCTATGTATTTACTTACCAGTTTCTCCAGCTGTTTTATTCTTCCCATGAGGCTTATATAGAACATATGAGCATCCTTTTACACGGAAGTGGTCGTTAATTTGTCTAAACCACCTGAAAAATAACAAGAACACTCACTCATAGCAACAATTCCAAAGAAAGTGCTATTCCAATTTCAGTAAAACTCGGGCAGAGCCCAAGCCTGGCATATCTATCAGAAGTTGGGTTTGAACAGTCAGATACATGGTTTACTATCAATGCACACCTACAGAATTATTATTTTGCAGAACTAGAAATAAGGTCTTCCTCTAAACACAGGTTTCATACCTCATAAGTGTCGTATTTCCAGTGAAGGGGCCGAACCTAATATCTTCAAATGGAGGCTGAAAGCCCAAAATATGTAAAGCTTCTTCCTGGCTGATGGGTGGAAGACTACAAAAGAAATACGGCTTTTCATTTGACAATTTCCATCATATGCAAATGCAACCTGTCTCAATGTTACTGTCTCATTTGCAAACAGTTTTATTAACATTTTAAATTTTTATCTTATCAAAAACAATGCCTACATTTATTTTTAGCTAAAAGGTTTCCAACAAAATATGGCAGTTTTCCCCCAATTTCTAAAAAATCTGTTCTTAAAAATCTCCCATTATAGGGACTTCCCTGGCAGTCCAGTGGTTAAGAATCCACCTGCAATGCAGGGGATGTGGGTTCGATCCCTGGTCAGGGAACTAAGATCCCACATTCTGCAGGACAACTAAGTCTGTGCATCGCAACTAAGACCCGATGCAATCAATCAATAAATACATTTTTTAAAGAATATTTTTAAAAATCTTTCATTATTCCATATTTCAAAATCTTCCATCATAGCAAAAGCAACACCAAAGAACTTCTGAATTTGGAGTTTAGAGATAGCTTATCAAACTTACTTTCCAGCTCCCATTGTGCTATACAAGAAATTCCAACAAGAAACTAATGAGGAGATGCCACAAGAAGTCTTATATTGCGGTCGGCTTATGCAGTACCTGAAAAAGTAAAAGACTGTTTTCTTCACTTGAATAAACACAAAATACGCATATAAAAACAGAACACTCATGGCAACTGAGCATGTGAGCATAATGAAAACTTTGATCATTCAAACCAATGTTAAATATTCATTCATTTAAAGTATTTTCATATTTGTTAAACACATTATAAATGCATAACTGGCTCAAATGGTAAAGAACACTCCGGGCAGTGCAGCAGCTCAGGAGATGCACGTTCAGTCCCTGGGTCGGGAAGATCTGGCAGAGGAAATGGTAACCCGCTCCAGTATCCTTGCCTGGAAAATCGCATGGACAGAGAGGCCTGAAGGGCTTTAGTCCATAGAGTTGCAAAGAGTGCGACATGACTGAGCATGCATGCATTGTAAATGCATAACAATAAATCATGCTTTTTAAGAATGATGGCTAAGTATGACTAGTTAAACTGAATGTTACCCAAATGAATGGAAAAAATTACAGATATATAAATTTAGATGCCAGCTCCTAAAATTTCAATGCAAACTCCTAGTTGAGCTACGTGTATGACTGTTAGCAACTTTAGCTGTAAGAATTCTTTATATTGTCTGGATATCAATCCCCTATCAGATACATGATCTGCAAACGTCTTCCCCCAGCTTGTAGGCTCCCTTTTCACTTTGTTGATTGTTTCCTTTGGTGCACAGCAATGTTTAAGTTTGACGTAGTCCCATTTGTCTATTTTTGCTTTTGCTACCTGTGCTTTTCGTGTCATACTCCAGAAATCACTGCCAAATCCAAAGTCATGAAGATCGTCCCCTATGTTCTAGGATCTTATAGCTTTAGGTCTTACATTTAGGTCTTTAACCAATTTTGAGTTAATTTTTGTGTATGATGTGAAGTAAGGGTCCAGTTTCATTCTTTTTCACATGGATATCACAGCACTCTTTTCCAAAGAGACTGTCCTTTCCCCATCTTGTGGTCTCGACACCTTTGCAGAAGATTATTTGCCTATTTGTGTGAATGTTTATTTCTAAGCTCAATTCTGTTCCATTGATCTATGTCTGTGTTTATGCTGGTACCACACCATCTTGGTTATTGTAGCTCTGTAATAAGTTTTGAAATTAGGAAGTGTGTGGCCTGTGCTGCCCTCCTGTAAGCACCACCTTTCCTGTAAATCCCTAGAGGCAGTGTCCTCAGCTGGCATACAGGGGGTAAGATAATCAGGTAGTAATCAGCACAGTGTCTTCCCCTGCAATCCTCCCTGCATTTCTGTAGTGCTGACCTGGACCTCCTGAAAGAACTCAGATTCTTCCCCTCTCAATCCACGGCTCATAACCCTAGATTTAACAGAGTCACCAAATGGTTCGGGGCTGTCACCTGAAATGTAGAGCAACCTGCATTGTTCGAGGCCAGCAGTAGTCTATGAGGTCTCAGTATCTCCTCTCTGTTAATACAGAATGTATGGGATCTGATGACTATGTATTAGAGCTGATGGTTTGGGGATGTTGCTATTTCTTTGTTTCAGGGAAGATAGAGGATTTCCTGTTTTTCATTTTCTTGTTATTGTTTTCATGGGTTTGAGGGAAGGAGTGGAGTAAAAAGACCTTACTCTCATGGTTCAATCTCCCTCCTCCATCTTATACACTAAATCCTTAAGATCAAGCTTAGGGACTGTTAAGATTTTTCATACTTCTTCATCAGTCCAAACTTGTTTACCAGTCTTGTTCATGACCAGCTTAAAACTTTTACTGACATTCTGTGGGTCTTTCCATTCCATCTCTAACCTTGTAACATTCTCCAGGAAATACACTTGTCATCCAGGTAATTTTTCCCCTTAGATTATTTCTCACATCTATCTTTCCTCATCCAAATCTTTATGGCCTTACATGTTACACTATTAAGAATAATTACTCATATATGTGGTTATAACAAATCCTAAGTCAAAAGGATTCAGAACAAAATGCATAAAACCTCACTCCAAAGAAACTAAAATTAATGTTTTTTATCTGTGTCACTTCTTCAATACAGTCTACCAGTTTAGCTTTGTAAAATATGCTTTTGTTAAGAAAGCATCAGTGGATTATCTCTACCCCGGAAAAAAGTTCGAAATCCTTAACCTGACATCCAGGCAATAGACTTTGAAAGGTGTTATAAAGAAAGAACAAAGACTCTGGAGTCCAATTCTCTTCAGTTTCAATCATGTATTTGCCATGTGATCTTGGGTAAGTTTCTTAGCTGCTCTGAACCTCACTTCAGACAGACCAGTCTACTCCTCATTACCAACCTGCCAGACACTTTCCTACCATCCATTCAAAGACCTTTAGACCCTCTACCCCCTCGTTTTCCTTTCTTAAGCCCCAGCTTCTCAGTGAAGCATTTCAGTGATCATCACCTCCTCTCAGGTTGGTTGTTTATTCCCACCTACCATCTGACCAAGTTCCTGAGATATTTTACATTTTTGTCTCTTCTCAACTAGATTGGAGAATAAAGCCCTGTTTTCTGCCTCTCTGTACTCAGCCCACAGCAAAGCATCTAATATTTATAGAAATATTTATAGAATAAGAGAAAGAAATCTAATATTTCTAAAACATCACACAAAAGAATTTTTAAAACCTCAAATCACAGGTTAGCAGTACCTAAAAACTATCATGACTTAAACACCCTTTTCTTTAGAATAGGAACTCTATGTTATGGCCGCCAAATAGTCCCAGCTGCTAAGTGGAAGATGTTCTCATTAAAGGAATGCCAGTTAGTAAAGGCCGGAGAAGGCAATGGCACCCCACTCCAGTACTCTTTCCTGGAAAATCCCATGGGCGGAGGAGCCTGGTAGGCTGCCGTCCATGGGGTTGCTAAGAGTCGACTCGACTGAGCGACTTCACTTTCCCTTTTCACTTTCACGCATTGGAGAAGGAAATGGCAACCCACTCCAGTGTTCTTGCCTGGAGAATCCCAGAGACGGGGGAGCCTGGTGGGATGCCGTCTATGGGGTCACACAGAGTTGGACACGACTGAAGTGACTTAGCAGCAGCAGCAGTTAGTAAAGGCAGAAGAAATGAGAGAATTTTGAAAAATCACCATTTTATAACAGGATTCAGGCAGGGGTCATCAGTGGGTTTGGTTAAAACCACTAGGTGAAAAGTTGATGGCTGTCTAGATGTTAGCTCAAAGCCACTGTCAACAGTGTAATGACCTGATGGCGGCAAAGGGAAGAAAGGGACCTGACAGTGTGGCTGAGGCTGTGGCCCCCTTATTCCAGGGATCACTCTTAGAAGCTCGAATCCCGAATGAGCAGACTCCACATACTTTCTGATCGGATACAGTATGAAGGACACAAGGTCACCAAGACAGTGTTCTTGCCCCCAAGTATTCAACCAGAATCTAATCATGTCTTTACATCTAACTTCCAGTTTACAAGGACCGCTGTGTGTGCTCAGTAGCTCAGTCGTGTCCGACTCTTTAGGACCCCGTGAACTGGAGCCCTCCAGGCTCCTCTGTCCATGGTATTTTCCAGGGAAGAATTCTGGACTGGGTTACCATTTCCTTGTCCAGGGGATCTTCCTGATGCGCATCTCCTATGTTGGCACGTGGATTCTTTACCACTTTACCAGGGAAGCCCAAAAATGAGATACTAAGGAAATATTTGTTAACTACATTAGGTATGACAGTGGTACTGTGATTAGGCAAAAAAGGTCAATTTTTAGCAGTTACCATCGTCTGAGGTCTAATACTTTCCGCTGCTTAATATCTTCAAGAGGAGAATACTGAGGCCACTCCCTTTGATGTCTTCCTTTCTTATCTGAAGTTTTTTTCTTAGAAACTTGCTTCTTTCCATTGCCTGGAACACAAGAGTATAAAAATGAGGTAAGATGAAGTAAGCTCCCAAAACAATACAACTAATTATGCAACAAATATCAAAGTAGCTAGGTCTAAAAATGCTATTCACAAACATATTCAAAACTGTATGTATCTTCAAGAATACCCTCTGCCTTAAAGAAAGGGATAGAGAATAAAAATACATTTAAAGAACCATGAATGTTATTTCCTATCAGGTTGTTATGTTTTAATCCTTGGGCTAGTCACTTAGCTAGCAAAAGAATCAATCACAAAATGCTTAGCCACATTTAGAAAACCAAATTAGCAACGGTAAAATATTTAACGAGACCAATTTCCAGAAAATGAATCCTTTCTATAAAACAATAAAACCACATTAACGTTACTCTGCTGAGAAAGTAAAAGCAGCAGATCCAATAATCTGATGATGTGATGTTTAAAAATAGCTCCAGGCCTCCAGAGACCACAAAGTGGATTAAGAATGATGCATACAAGTACATTATTAAAATGCAACTTTAGCACCAGGAGCCAGAATGGGAAACAAAGTCTCCTTTCTGTGCAAGTAGATATATGTGTGCACAGACAGACACCCAGACACCACACACATTCTCCAAAAGACACAAAAGACAACACAGTGGTTAGCTACGGAGGGGAAGGGAAAATGGGGAGCCTCACCAAAGGGAGACAAAAGTGAATTTTTACACTCTTTGATTTTTATACTTTTTTGTTTCCATTTAGTGGATCACCCAGTCAAAAAATAATAAAAATTAAAATATTATTAATTAACATCCAAGCCTCGTTTCACTAAAACACCATGGACATTTCACATAGCTATGTGCACTTTATATCTTTATTTTTATTTTCAATCTCACCGCATGTGGGATCTTAGTTCCCTGACCAGGTATCCAACCCGCGCCCTCTGCATGGGAAGCGCAAAGTCTTAACCACCGGATCACCAGGAAAGTCCTAGCTAGGTGCAGTTTAAAACCTCTCACACGTATTACATTTTAAACAAAATCAATCTGCTATAAAAATTAAATAAAAGCTAATATTTCATTTTCATGAGTCAGTCATAAATTAGACAATAGAGATTATAGAGATACATGTTTAGAAAACAAACGTGGAAAAAGATCCTTTTTCTTCATTCAAGATGCTCTACAATGAAACCATCTGGCACCCAAAACCAGCTGGAACCATAAAGACCTACTGTATAGCACAGGGAACTATACTCAATAATTTGTAATAACTTGTAAGGGGAAAGAATCTGAAAAATATATATGTATATGTATAACCCAACCACTGAGCTGTACATCTGAAACAGCAAGACACTGTTAATCAACTATACTTTAATAAAATTTAAAAAGACAGGTCATATGTCCTCCATCCCTAATGGAACTAAATTAGACATTGGTACTTAGAAAAACCCTAAATATATGGAAATAGCATAGCGTACTTCTAAATAAGGTATTTATCAAGGAAGAAATAATAAGGGAAATTGGAAAATATTTCAAATTAAATAACAGTTAAAAATAAAGTGTATTAAAATCTATGGTCTGCAGCAAAAATAGCACTCGAAGTAAAAGTGTTAGTTGCTCGGTGGTGTCTGACTCTCTGTGACCCCAGGGACTGTAGCCCACCAGGCTCCTCTGTCCATGGGATTCTCCAGGCAAGATACTGGAGTGATATGCAATTTCCTCCCCCAGAGGATCTTCCAGACCCAGTAATCGAACCTGAGTCTTCCACATTGCAAGCAGATTCTTTTCCATCAGAGCCACCAGGGAAGCCCCAAAACAGTACTTGGTGAGCAATTTTAGAGCATTTAATACTTACACACAAAAGTTTTGCATCAAGAGGATAGAAAATAAAGAAGAAAGTAAACCCAAAATAAGAGGAACAAAATAGTAAAGAGCATAAATTGATGAAACAAAAACAGACAATTCAGAAAATTAGTAAAGCTAAAAGCTGGTTATTTGAAAAGACAAACAAAGCTGATACACCCACCTCTAGAAAAAAAAAAAAAAGAACATAAACTACCAGCATCAGGGATGGAAAAGGAGTTATCACTGAAGACCCGACAGGTGTTAGAGGGAGACAAGGAACTGTTAGAACAGCTTTATGTGAACACCTTTGCAATGTAGATGAAATGCACAGATTAAACTGACAGAATCTATGGGAATCAAGACAACTCCATAACTGTATTTAGAGATTGTTATTACCCCTCTGAAAACCCCTCAGAAAACAGGATGCAAGAACACTTCCCAATGGCACTAGTGGCAAAGAATCTGCCTGCCAATGCAGGAGACATGAGATGTGGGTGTGATCCCTGGGTCAGGAAGGTCTCCTGGAGGAGGGCATGGCAACCCACTCCAGTATTCTTGCCTGGAGAATCCCATGGACAGAGGAGCCTGACGGGCTACAGTCCATAAGCTCACAAAGAGACAGACACAAACTGAAGCGACTTAGCACACACAGCACACGCAAGACAGCTCTACAATCGTGCTTAGAGATTGCAATCAGCCCTCTGAAAACCCCTCAGAAAACAGGAAGAAAGAGCACTTCCCAACACGGCTTAGGAGACCTGAACAGATATCACCAAAAAAAAAAATTATAGACCAATCACCCACAAATAGAGACACAAAGTAAAATTCTGATGACTCCCCAAGAATTACAAATTTACAAAACATTCTGTGAAACAAGTTGATTTTGTCAATGAACGAGCAGATCGACAGAGATGTTACAAAATGATCCGAAAAGCCAAGAAATAATACGAACTTGACTACTGCCTCTTTCTAGCTGTGCAAGTGTATCCCAAAATTTATCCCCTCTATGCCTCCATTCCTTCACCTATAAAATGAAGATAACAGGACCTACCTCAAAAAATTCCAGTCTTACTGTGAGTTCCAAAGAAAGACAGGAAGGGCATTAGGATGTGCTCCAGACCTACCACATTGCTAAAGTGAAGACTACTCTGCACCCCCTCACATTGTGCAGTGCATAACCTACTCCGTGGCACCTGGACACCCCGCTGAGTGCTCAAAACTTTTTAACAACACAAAAGTCAGACTGTTATATAGTCACAAAGAAAACTAGATGCTTAATTGGGAAATATGAATTCACATCGCTGTGAAACAGAAATACTATGTTATTCTAGCCACCTCATTACCCATTTCTAAACTACTGCGTACTTAATCTGTAATACTTCTGTTTAACAGCACTCTTAGATTTGGCCCAAGCTCTCAAAACACAAGGGTTAAGTTTGAAATTTCCAATGGCAACACATTAATGAACTAAGTGTCTTACCCCCAAGGTTATTTTTAAAAACTATAATGAAATACCAACTCAGTGGCCATGAGTTTGCACAAGCTCCGGGAGCTGGTGATGGACAGGGAAGCCTGGCATGCTGCAGTCCACGGGGCTGCAAAAAGCTGGACACGACTGAGCGACTGACCTGAGTTGATAATGAAAAACAACACAATGAAAGTGTTAGTCACTCAGTCGTGCCCATCTTTTTGTGACTCCACAGACTGTAGCCCACCAGGCTTCTCCGTCCATGGGGATTCTCCAGGCAAGAATACTGGAGTGGGTTGCCATTCTGTTCTCCAGGGGATCTGGGTTGCCATTCCGTTCTCCAGGGGATCTTCCTGAACTGGGTCTCCTGTACTGCAAGAAAATATGCCTAATTGCAAGTTTAAACAAGTGATATTGCTTGTTTTCTCCTTATTTTCACTTGGGAACATCCAGGCTCCTTCCTCACCTGATTTGTGTTTCAAATTCGTGGTCACTCCATCAAATTCAGATTTATCAATTTCCCATGCGAGAGGTAGCTTGCCCAGGCTGTTGGATAAGTTCTCCAAGCTGTTTTCTTCATTGTAGATGATGTCCGACGTACTGGCCGAGATGCCAATGTACCTTGAGGAATTATTTGCCACAGATAAAGAGGTACTATCGGATTGGCAAGAACGGGCTGGATTTGGAGTTTTATAGATTGAGGTGGCCTGGTTGAGAAAGGCATAGTCTGAGCAGATGGCATAAATCTTCTCCCGAGTGTGGGTCACTGGACAGCTCCACGGATAATGACCATCTCCTCTGGGACCCAGGGGTTCTCCGGAGGCACGGGTGCAGAAAGATTGAACAGCACCTTGCAGGCTTTCTTCAGGAGACCTTCTCTCGGATTTGTGCTCACCATTTCCAGAATCATCTGCCCCTTCTGCTTCTGCAACGTTAGGCATTGAACGCAACTATGAAAGTTCTGTTGTGAGGAAGAGGGTGCCACGCTTTCTATTTCTTGAGAAACAGCTGTGACAATTGTTTACAGCATTCTGCAAAAACGTGAGAGCTGCAAAAATGGGCTCCTAAGGAAAGAGGGAGGAGACAGAAAGATCAACAACCCACTAGACACTGCAAAATGCAAACACATATTCTAAGTGTTTCACAGGCCTTCATTCGATAAATATTTATTTCACAACTACTGTGCACTTAAGTTGTGGTCACTGACCATCTGTCTGGTTAAAAATTATTTTTAAATGATGCTTTAGGATAATAAAGGATGAGATGGTTGGATAGTATCACTGATTCAGTGGACATGAACTTGGGAAAGCTCTAGGAGATAGTAAGGAACAAGGAGGCCTGGCAGGTTGCAGTCCATGGGGTCGCAAAGAGTCGGAGATGACTTAGCGACTGAACAACAAATAGGATAATAAAAAGACCAATGACTCCATTTAAAGATGGGCAAAATATCTGCACAGTCATTTCTCCAAAGATGATGTAGCAATGATCAATAAGCACATAAAAATATATGCATCACTAGCCTTCATGGAAATGCAGATCAAAGCCACAGTAAGATACTACCTCATACTGATCCAGGCGGCTTGAATCAAAAAGACAGATAATCATAAGGATCGAGGAGGAAGCGGAGAAACTGGAACCCTCATACAATGCTGGTGGAAATGCAAAATGCTCCAATGACTTTGGAAAACAGCTCCTTAAACGTTATACATGAAGTTAGCATATGATCCAGCAATTTCACTCCTCGGAATATATCTAAGAGAACTGGAGACGTCTGTCCACACAAACGTCCAGAGCAGTACTACTCATAATAGCTTAAAAAAAAAAAAAAAGGAAACTACCCAATTCTCATCAATTGATGATTGGATAAATAAGATGTAGTCTATCCATATGATGAAATACTATTGGACAATAAGAAGAAACCAAATACTGATCCATGCTACAACATGGGTGAACCTTGAAAGCATTATGCTGAGTAAAGACCAGTGACAAAGGACCAGAGAGTGTGTAACTCCTTTTACATGAAATGCTCAGACTGGGAAAAGCTACACTGACAGAAATTAGATTAGGGATTACCTAAGAAGGCAATGGCAACCCACTCCAGTACTCTTGCCTGGAAAATCCTGGTGGACTGCAGTCCATGGGGTCGCTAAGAGTCGGGCATGACTGAGCAACTTCACTTTCACTTTTCACTTTCATGCATTGGAGAAGGAAATGGCAACCCACTCCAGTGTTCTTCCCTGGAGAATCCCAGGGACAGGGGAGCCTGGTGGGCTGCCATCTATGGGGTCGCACAGAGTTGGACACAACTGAAGCAACTTAGCAGCAGCAGCAGCAGCAAGGGCTTGTGAGGTGAAAGGGGATTGGCAGTGATGGGGTTTCTTCCTGGAGGAATGAAAATATTCCCTGATTGTGATGATGAATGCACAACTTTGTGAATGGAGTAAGAGCCACTGAATTGTACACTTTAAACAGGTGCACCGGGCTCCTCCTCATTAGAGAAGACGCCCACACCCTTTTCTCTCTGGGTGTGTATCACTGCCTTGTTTCTGTCTTAAACTGTTTCTCTGTGTGCTCTCCCAAAATAAGTAATAAAGAAATGAACATAAATAGATAGATATAAATAAGTAAGTGAATTGTATGGTATATAAGCTTCCCTGGTGGCTCAGTGGTAAAGAATCTGCCTGTAAGGCAGGAGCCGTAGAAGATTGGGATTGGATCCCCGGGTCAGGAAGATCCCCTGGAGGAAGGCACAGCAACCCACTCCAGTATTCTTGCCTGGAGAATCCCATGGACAGAGGAGCCTGGAGGGCTACACTCTATAGGGTCACATAGAGTCAGACACGACTGAAGCAACTTAGCACGCACACACTCATGGTGTATCAGTTCAGTTCAGTCCAGTTCAGTCACTCAGTCGTGTCACATCTCAAAACTCTACATGCATCACCACAATGAATTATAGCCCGTAGTAACTAACTTCTGATCAGTCTCAGGAAAAACTGAGTTTCAGGCATACACCTAGCCTTTGGCGAAGAAAACAAACTTTAATAACAACCGAGGTTATCTGAGGAAGTTGAAGATTTAAACAAAAGGAAGACCTTGGTGAATCAAACCATTCCAGGTGGTATGGGAGATGCCCTGAAGCAAGTGCCGGAGCAGAGTGAGCCCACCTTCCTGGGGACCACGTCACAGATAAAACCCACCCTGGGTTACCAGTTGGAATGTGACCAGTTATCGTCTCTGCCCCTTCACTTACTTGAAAAACTAGAAATGAGAATAGTTTTCCCAGGTTACAGGAAAATGATTATAATAAAACCCATCCTCAAATACTGAATAACAAAAACCGATGATTAAGACACTGGAGTCTGTAAAGCAATTATCCTTCAATTAAAAAATAAATTAAAACTATTCATTGGAAAGGACCTGATGCTGGGAAAGATTGAAGGCAGGAGGAGAAGGGGGCAACAGAAGATGAGATGGTTGGATGGCATCACCGACTCAATGGACATGACTTTGAGCAAACTCTGGTAGATAGTGAAGGACAGGGAAGCCTGGCGTGCTGCAGTCCATGGGGTCGCAAAGAATCGAACACGACTGAGCAACTGAACAACAGAAGCGACAAGCAATCATAGAAGATGGTTCCCACAAGAGCCCTGGAGTCTCTGAGAAGAAACCAGCACAGCTACTGCATGTCCCTCATGGAATTTATGAAACAGAGCTCCACACAAGGAGGACCCCACACATCCTGTGTGCTGTGCGTAGTCGCTCAGTCCTGTCCAGCTCTTTGCAACTCCATGGACTGTAGCACACCAGGCTCCTCTGTCCACGGGATTCTCCAGGCAAGAATACTGGAGTGGGTTGCCATGCCCTCCTCCAGCAGATCTTCCCAACCCAGGGCTCGAACCCAGGTCTCCCGCATTGCAGGCGGATTCTTTACTGTCTGGGCCACCAGGAAAGCCCCCACATATCCTAGGGAAGATTTTATTTTCTTTCTTTTGAAGGAATGCTTCCTCCATAGTCATACCTTTCGGACAGTGATTTTTTTTAGTACTTTATGCAGAGTTCAGTTATTTGCAGGAGGAGGGCTGGTTTGGCGGGAGCTTCATTGCCAAAGGCGGAACCTCCACGGGTTTTTTGCTTTTTGGTCAAGAAATCCTAAGAGTAGCGGATCTCTCGACAGGAAGCTTTGCCGGTTTTTCCTTCTTCCTCATCTCCTGATGTGATGGTAGCTGCTGCTGCTGCTAAGTCGTTTCAGTCGTGTCCGACTCTGTGCGACCCCATAGACGGCAGCCCACCAGGCTCCCCTGTCCCTGGGATTCTCCAGGCAAGAACACTGGAAAGGGTCGCCATTTCCTTCTCCAATGCATGAAACTGAAAAGTGAAAGTGAAGTCGCCCAGTCGAGTCTGACTCTTAGTGACCCCATGGACTACAGCCTACCAGGCTCCTCCGTCCATGGGATTTTTCCAGGCAAGAGTACTGGAGTGGGGTGCCATTGCCTTCTCCGGATGTGACAGTAGAGGAAGATTCAAAAAGAAGCTCTGGGTAGGGCTTCCCTGGTGGCTCAGCGGTAAAGAAGCTGCCTGCAGGAGACATGGGTTCGATCTCTGAACCGGAGAGATCCCACAGGCCGGGGAGCAACTAAGCCTGTGAGCCACAAGTACTGAGCCTGCGCTCTAGAGCCCGCGAGCCACAGCTCCTGGAGCCCTCACACTGAGAGCCGTTGCTCTGCAACAAGAGATGCCACCGCAACGAGAAGGCCGTGCACCGCAACTAAAGAACAGCCCTACTCTCCACAACCAGAGAAAAGCTCACGCAGCAATGAAGACCCAGCACAGTCAGAAGTAAAATAAATAAATAAAATTAATGGAAAAAAAAAAGAAAAAAAAAGAGAGAGAGAAGAAGCTCTGTGTATCTGAGGTTGTACAGGCCAAACTCTAAGCTACTCTCTTAGCAGATGCCCTAGCAAAGCATTTTCTTTTGTAAAAAGTTTTGTTGAAGTACAGTTGATCTACATCTTTGTGTTAATTTCTGCTGTACAGAAAAGTGACTCAGCTATGCTCGCACACACACAGACACACACACATATATATACACATATACGTTTGCACACACACACATATATACACACTCACATCCTTTTTCACGTCCTTTTCCAGTATGGTTTATCACAAGATATTGAATATAGCTCCCTGCGAGCAAAGTACTTCCTACTCCTTTCCTGTTTTTCTCATGCCTTTCACTAAAAGCCACAGTGGGGAATAGAAGGAGGTCTTATTTTGGGTTGGGCTTGGGTGGGTGGGTTGCAGGAGGGGGGCCATGAAACAGAGCATGCGGCCATGGTGAGGTTGCAGGAGGGGGGCCATGAAACAGAGCATGCGGCCATGGTGAGGTTGCAGGAGGGGGGCCATGAAACAGAGCATGCGGCCATGGTGAGGTTGCAGGAGGGGGGCCATGAAACAGAGCATGCGGCCATGGTGAGGTTGCAGGAGGGGGCCATGAAACAGAGGCGGCCATGGTGAGGTTGCAGGAGGGGGCCATGAAACAGAGCATGCGGCCATGGTGAGGTTGCAGGAGGGGGGCCATGAAACAGAGCATGCGGCCATGGTGAGGTTGCAGGAGGGGGGCCATGAAACAGAGCATGCGGCCATGGTGCGGGTCAGTGAACAAAGGTTTAGGGGGCTGGCCAGGTGGGTCAGGGTAGACAGAAATGTTCCAGGCCTTGTCCTGTTATCTCTTCATCTCAGACTTAGCTTCTGCTTTGACAGAGCTTCCTTCCTCAGATTAAATGGAATTTTGCCTATGGGACCAGCTCTCTGGGATGTCTGAACAAAGCTAATCTGGAACATATATAAGAGAATATATATGTGTGCTGCAGTCCATGAGGTCACAAAGAATCAGACACAACAGCGGCTGAACAGCAACAGAATAGGAGAATATTCTCATCAGAAACATCAGGATGAATGGGAATGAAGTTTAAAAGGGAGGGGATTTATGTCTATGTATGGGCTTCCCATGACGCTTACTCCTTGGAAGGAAAGTTATGACCAACCTAGATAGCATATTGAAAAGCAGAGACATTACTTTGCCAACAAAACTCCGTCTAGTCAAGGCTATGGTTTTTCCAGTGGTCATGTATGGATGTGAGAGTTGGACTGTGAAGAAAGCTGAGCGCCAAAGAATTGATGCTTTTGAACTGTGGTGTTGGACAAGACTCTTGAGAGTCCCTTGGACTGCAAGGAGATCCAACCAGTCCATCCTAAAGGAGATCAGTCCTGTGTGTTCATTAGAAGGACTGATGCTGAAGATGAAATTCCAATACTTTGGCCACTTCATGCTAAGAGTTAACTCATTGGAAAAGACCCTGATGCTGGGAGGGATTGGGGGCAGGAGGAGAAGGGGATGACAGAGGATGAGATGGCTGGATGGCATCACTGACTCGATGGACGTGAGTTTGGGTGAACTCCAGTAGTTGGTGGTGGACAGGGAGGAGGGCCTGCTGTGATTCATGGGGTCACAGAGTCGGACACGACTGAGCGACTGAACTGAACTGACTGATGGGCTTCCCAGGTGGTGCTAGTGGTAAAGAATCCACCTGCCAATGCAGGAGACACAAGAGACTTGGGTTCTCCCTGGGTCAGGAAGACCTTCTGGTGTAGGAAATGGCATTCCAGTCCAGTATTATTGCCTGGAAAATAAATTCCACAGGCAGAGGAATCTGGGGGGCTACAGTCCATGGGGTGACGAAGAGCTGGGCACGACTGAGCACATATGTTTATGTATGGGTGATTCACTTTGCTGTACATTAGAAACTAACACAACATTGTAAAGCAATCATACTCTAATAAAAATTTATTTAAAAACAAGAAACACAGAGAAAGGGAAATCACTGCATTTGTATATAAAAGGTAGAGCTGAGCTTCCTGGAAGCTAAAGACAAGAAAGAAAGTAGCACTTGATTAATAAAAGTGTAACAATCTGGTTTGTTTTGTGTTTGGAGTTTGTTTGCTTTTAAATAATGGTCACTGACAAGAATGATCTTTTTAGTTGCACTTTCACCCCAAAAAAACAAAAAAAACAAAACAAAGATCATCAACAAAAGGACATGTTTTTCTATTGATTGTCAACCAAGCCAAGAGTAAAACTTGGGAGTGGTATGAAAACTTTCTCACCTGAGCCACTATTGATGGAAATTTCTCTTTAAGGGGCTTCCCTGGCGGTCCAGTGTAAGACTCCACGCTACCAAGGCAGGAGGCCCAGGTTTCAGGTTCAATCCCTGGCCAGGGAACTAGATCCCACATGGCATAACTAACACTCGGAAGAGCCAAATAAATATCATTTTTTACAAAAAGAAAGAAATTTCTCTTTGAAACGTTGTCATATTTATAAATTTTATCACCTAAGTAAAACAAATTAGAGAAAAATGTTGCAAACTACCAAAAGATGTCACACCGAAGAGGAAGATTATCCAAACCCCATGACCAAAACCCTGCTGCTGTTGATTTCCTCATTATTTACCTGTACTTGCGTGCTTAGTCACTCAGTCACGTCTGACTCTTTGGGACCCCATGAACTTCAGCCCACCCGGCTTCTCTGTCTGACCCATGTCTCTTCTCCCCATGACAGTGCCAGCTCCACAAAGCCCAGGGTGCTGGTGTTACTGCATCCTCGGAGTTTCTTAGACATGAACTAAACACAAATTATTACTCATTAGAGACTCATGACGGAGGTCAATTAATATATTAGATTGTAATCACAGCCTCAGGAAATGCCTAGGTACTGAGGGGCAGGCTGTCCCTCCACTCAATGGCCTTCACCTCTCATGATATTATCGCATCTTCTTTTGCCCTTATTTTTATAAACCATTTCTTTCTGCTCCTAGGTCCCTGCCCATGCCCATGCATTGACATTTCTAACCTGACCTGTGCAGAGATAATGGAAAGTAAATCGTGTACACATATGTGATCATGTGACTCCCCTGTCTAAAACCCTCTGCTATGAAAACAAAGAGCCAACCTGGCTTTCTCTCTCTCTTTACCTCCACCTCACTCTCCTCTCCCCATGGACCATTTTTCCTTTCTCTGAATGCTTTCTCCTCCCTCTTCTCCTTTATTTACTTAATTCCCCTTATCCTTCGTGTGCTGGGTGCTAAGTTGCTTCAGTGGTATCCACCGCTTTGCGACCCCATGGACTGTAGCCCTGCAGGCTCCTCTGTCCATGGGTTCTTCAGGCAATACTGGAGTGGGTGGCCCTTTCCTGCTCCAGGGGATCTTCCCAAGCCTGGGACCGAACCTGAGTCTCTTAGGTCCTCTGCATTAGCAGGTGGGTTCTTCACCACTAGAGCCACCTGGGAAGGCCACATTTGGATGTCAGTCAAATGTCACTTTCTGCCAGATGCTTCCTTCCTTCAGTGAGACCAGGCGACCCTGCACAAACTCAGTACCTCCCCTTCACAGGTCTTTTGTTGCTAAGTTGCAACCCCATGGACTGTAGCCCATGAGACTCCTCTGTCCATGGGATTTTCCAGGCAAGAATACTGGAGTGGGTGGCCATTTCCTTCTCTAGGGAATCTTCCCCACCCAGGGATGGAACAGGAGTCTCCTGCGATGGCAGGCAGATTTGTACCCTGAGACTTCACAGGTCTTGCCTGCTGCTGCTGCTGCTGCTCAGTCACTTCAGTCATGTCCGGCTCTGTGCGACCCCAGAGATGGCAGTCCACAAGACTCCCCCATCCCTGGGATTCTCCAGGCAAGAACACTGGAGTGGGTTGCCATTTCCTTCTCCTCACAGGTCTTACCAGGGTGCAATTCTAGATCGTGTGTTTATATGATGAATGTCTGTCTCCTGCAAATCTGGTTTTCCTGACTACTTTATCCCCAGGGTGATTTGTAAAAGTCTCATCAATAGATATATATTTAAGCTCCTGCAGCATCCTAGGCATTATTGTAAGCCGGGGATTAGGAGCCCAGATTCCAGGAGGGCTTACCAGAAGTGGCCTTGGCAACCAGGACCTGGAGTTCTAGGCAAGGGGACTCCTTCTCCTCCCAGGCTCTCATTGGTGAGAACTGAGGTTCCCTCATCCAGTAAAGGAGGCCATGCTCTATGATGATTTACTAGTAAGACTGAATGTAGGGCCTAAGCTTCAGGACTTAATGATTTAGTCATAAAATCCTATGAGAAGCAACAGAAGTACTCTTTAGCTCCGTGTAGAAGAAATCTCATCAAATGGCCAGCTTCAAATGCACAGCTGGAGGAAAGATTTTTGTCACTGGAAGGAACTGCTAGGTAAAATAAACATTTGGAAATACACTATTCATGGCCTCAGTTACACTTTTTTCTGGTTGTATTTTAAATCCTTGTTTTTAAGCGTTAGGTTTGCTTAGAGAACGAAGTATCTTTAAAGTCTTCCAATAAAGGCTTCCACGTAGGACCACTATTGTGATCTATATATTCTGCCCAAGGCCGCTGAGACCAAGGGCAGCGAAGGACTTAAGAAGGATGGAATGAATAGACGCCAGAGGGCCAGACGCGCTAAGCCCACGGGGTCCGATCTCCGTCTGCCCCCCTCCCTCCGCCAGCCCCCTCCGCACGCCCTCCAGGCCCCTTCCTCGCTCAGACCTGAGCAGAGGCGCCCGCCTCCGAAGGATGCCGGGGTGGGGGGGGGGTGTCTACGCGCGCTCCGGCCAGCGGCTAGCCCCGGCTCCGGGGCAGGCGATCGGAGGCCCCACCGCCCTTCTCTGCGAAGCTGGCGGCGCCGCCGGGCTCGGAGGCCCCCGGGATGAAGACGAAAGTGACGCAGGCCTACCGCTTGCAGCCGCCGCCAGCGGAGGCGGAGGCGGCGCCAGCCCGCAGGAAATAGAGCGGGGCGACCCCAGCCCGCGCCGCCGGACATCCCCGCGCATCCAGGCGCCGCGCGCCCCCGGGCCGAGCAGCGGGGCCTCCGCGCCCTCCTCCCGCCCTTCACCCGCGCGCTCTCCGCCTCCAGCCCGCGCGGGGGCCCGGGGGCGCGGGGCGGGTTGGGGCGCAAGGCAGTCCCGTCCCCGGTCTAAGAGAAAGCCCCCGATTGGCGTTTCTGAATGCACAAGTTGATATGAGTACTAATGTTAACTGCCCCCCGAAGAAAACAGTACAGAAAACCCTCGCCTTGACCCCTGCCCGGGCCCTGGCTTTGGCTGGCGGGGCCACCGGCTCATCAGAGTTTGTGGGGCACTCGACAAGGCCGAGAGAAGGGCGGAAGGGGGAGAGGAGGAGGCTCCCGGTACGAGGTCGGAGCTGGCCGGGACCCCTCCGGCGACCGCGCGGGCCGTGCGGGGTGGGGTCCCGGCCACCGCGCTCTCCGGGCCCGGGCCCAGCCGAGCATTGAGCGGAGGCTCGCGCCGCGCAGGCCGGGGGGCCATCGGTGTCCCCGCCGCGCCTCCAAACCGGGCTTTGTTCCCGAGAAGACACGTCCTTTCTCTCCCGGACGCTTCCCTCCACCCTGCGGCCCGGGTCTTCGCCCACTTCTTCCCCGGAGGACCGGTCCCCATGCAGGGGCGTCCACTCGGATGACCACCGGGCCCCGCGGAGAGCAGGTGGGAGGCGGCAGGCCTGGCCCAGCGGCGCTCAGTTGCCCACCTCCCCCCCGCCCCGGGCCCAGCGCGCAAGGCGCAAGGTCGTCGGCGGCCACCTCGACCCCCGCCCACCGCCCGAGGTACCTCTGGCCTGTCCGGCGGAATCCGGCCGCGGCGGTCGCGGCGGAGCCCGGCCCGGGTCCGGGATCACAGCTTCCAGCGCGCGGCCCGCGATGCGCCTCGGGTTACCCTGGGGCCGGCGTCTCGCGTCCCATCGGAGCGCGCGGGGACAGCGCCCAGACGGCCGTGCCGGGCGACCGATCGTCCGATGTCATGGGCAACACCTTCCTTTCATCGGGTTTTACACCTGTCCTCTGCACGTGCGGAGGATATGGTGGCAGTTTTTGTTTTGGGTTTGTTTTTTTTAATCTTAGCTGCTCCTCCAAGACGCGCGTGCCCCTTAATTGGGCATCTACTGTTTATCTGTCCCCTGAAAGCGGCTACCGCGAAGTAAATAAACGAGCTAGAGAAGGTTAAAAAAAAAAAAACAAAACTGGCAGGATTTCCGCTAGCCCAGCCGCGAACTACACGTCCCAGGAAGCTCCGGCGCCAGGACGCGTGTCCACTCGGCCATCCACTCGGAGGAGGCCTTACTGAGTCCCGGCCGACGCGCGGGCCAATCCCCTCGCCCTGCACCTTGGGCTGGAACCTGAGACGGGCTCGCCCCCAATGATGCTACAGTTACAGAAGCAACGCCGGTTTGTCATTGTCCCAAGAAAGAGGAGCGGCGTGCTTCTTGTCCGTTTCAGCAGAACTGCTGGCATCCTTCAGCTGGACAAGCTTGCGTCCAGGTTGTGACCTTCTGGGGGAGACCCCCGCGCGCGAACAGCACAGCCAGAGACCCCCTCAGGGAATCTCGCCTGCTGTTGAGATCGGCCGACGCGCCCCTGCCCGAGCCGCGGCTGGCTGCGTCCACCTCTTCCACTTCATTTATCCGTGGATCATCTTGAGTCGAGCTTGTAAATGTTTAGCATTTTGCTGCTTTACTGCTTCTTTCTGGCGACCGTTCCAGCACTGCCCGAGAGCGGCGGAGAGAGGCGACTGAGCCCCGAGAAAAGCGAAGTATGGGGTCCCGGACTCAAGGCAGCCGTGGTCCTTCCCGCGCGCTATTTCTACATTCAGGCGGTGGACACATCCGGCAAGAAGTAAGTCCGCAATGGCTTCATGACGATTTTGGAAGGCAGATCAAGCTTTCTGCTTCTCTCCTCGCGTTCTGTCCTCCCAGAACTCGTTTCTCCACAGCAGTTTAAAATCCAGGACACTTGGGGGCTATTCACATGTCTTTGGAATTTATCCCCATCCTACTCAATTTTTCTCTGTAGCTTTAGAAATCATTTCGAATTAGCTCTTCTCCTGGCCCTTTTGAAGGGGAGTCCTACGTGAGTGCTGAACAAACAAACCCCTGTACTTTGCTTAAGGTATTCTAAATTTTTTTCTATTTAATTTATTATTTATTTATTTTGTGGAAGTATAGTAGATTTACAATGTGTTCATTTCGGCTGTACAACAAAGTGGTTCAGTTAGATCTATACATTCTTTTTTATTAAGTTTTATTGGAGTATAGTTGCTTTACGATGTTGTGTGTTTCTGCTAGTACAGCAAAGTGAATCAGCTATACATAGACTTATATCCCCTCTTTTTTGGATTTCCTTCCCATTTAGGTCACCACAGAGCACTGAATAGATTGGGGTTGACATAGATACAGTCAATCCCAATACCGGTAGGTATAAAATAGATAACTAATGAAAACCTAGCACAAGGAACTCTTTTCTAATTTTTGCATAAATTGTTATAAGGAATTTGAACTCAGTTGTTAGAAAGTAGTTGGCTTCACCTTTTTCTGGTGCTGCTGTGTTTTCAGGTAGACCTCTGCACTAAGTGTGTTTTGAAACTCAAAATGAAAAATAAAACACTATTCATAATTTTATGGTTGAGGCAGAAAGTATCAAAATATGAATCTCCTGTGTTTGTTACAACTTTATTTCATCCCACTGCATTCAACTATCCCACTTGTGCTTGAAACTTATTTGTAGAGTTCACATACCTCTGACATGATTGTCTTTTTATATTGAAGCTGTCTGTGTATATTTTGTTGGCAAAAGATCTTGGGAATAAGAAGTTTTCCAAAGAAAAGGAACGTTATAAATTTTGTCGCTTGGTTATAAATAGTATGGTTGGGAAACTGAGTACCATCTTAATCTTAACACCAAGAGCATGCCCTCAAAAGAAAAAAACCTTTTATACAACATCACTTGGATAATATGCTAGCTACTAGCTTTTTCCATGGCTGAGTACGATTTATAATAGTGATTTTTTTTAAAGAATCATTGAGAGCGATGTTTCAGAAAACCATTAGAGGCATCATTTGATCACAGACTTCCAGATGTGATGGACACGAAATAAATAGTAGGTTAATAGGACTGTTTTTATATATGAAATGCATAAGGATGTTCTGTGTTTACAGAGATTAGTAGTCTTAAAATACCTCCTTGTAATTTTGTAATAAAACTGATTTAACTTATCTTGACCATTGTCATCCTCTTTTCCTTTTCATCTCCAATCCATCCTATTAATTCTGGTACTGAAAGCATAAGGAAAAGGAAGCAAGCACATATTAGGGGGAGGATATAGAGAATAGTCAGGTTCACAGACTGGAGACCATAGTCTTTGTACGTTTGTTTCTTAAAATAAGCTTTATGTTTCTCTGTTCTTCCCATCGCAGATTCACATCTTCTCCGGGTGAAAAAGTGTTCCAGATTAAAATCTCAGCCCCAGATGAGCAATTCACTAGAGTCGGGGTCCAGGTTTTAGACCGAAAAGATGGGTCCTACATAGTAAGATACAGAATGTACGCCAGCTACAAAAACCTGAAGATAGAAGTCAAATTCCAAGGTCAACATGTGGCCAAATCTCCATATATTTTAAAAGGTAATGTGGAATATAATTTCAAAACAACAGTGTTTGAATACAATATTACCTGTCATTCAGTCAGTAAAAGCAGGTTAGCCTGATATTTTTTCACTGGAAGAAAAGAAATTTTGTTATTGTTTTTCAGTTGCTAAATCAGGTCAGACTCTTAGTGACCCTATGGACTGAAGTTGAAAGCTAAGTTGAGAATCCTGGTAGAAGAAAGAAATGCAAGATTTGAATGGAAATTGTAATTCACTAAAGAGGAAAGAACTTAATATATTCTTTAATATGAACTTAATAGTATTAAGTTCTAGTAATAAAGAATTTGCTTCTGGAAGATGCAACATTAGCAAGAACAATCAAGCTATATGGTCATAGATGGCACTTTCTTAGTTAGAGACATGTGACTTAAGTAACTGATGAGTGTCACTGAAATTTGATCAATCACTTCAGGAAGAAAGGGCTTGATAGAGATAGTGAAAGTTGACTGTAGTTTTTTTGGTTTTGTTTCAATGCTATTTTTCCAGAGAAATTCTCCAATGTTTTCTTATATAGGATAAGTGTACAGCTTTCTTCCCTAAAGCCATATCATTCCATATCAGCAGACATATATCCTAAAATATTAGAGAAGCAAGGAGAATACAGACACACAAATCTTTCTTGACCCACTGCTCCAAGAAAGGCAAATGTTTTTGTAGAAAGTGTCTAGGTTCCTTCCCCTCACTCCACTAGGACCACACGGTACCATATAACCTGCTAAACCTTAAAAAGATGTCCCATTGTCTCCTACTGCCTGGGTCAGGTGACAATCTGAGAATTATAGAAATAAATGACAGTGAAATCTCAATGCAGATTCTATGTTATGTTAGTATTATTTCTAGACACATGTAATTAATTCATAGTATTAGTGAAATGGGTGGTTTGAAGATTACTTTGCTTCTTTATATTTTTTTAAAAAAAACTACTAACCATAGTAGGGGTGCTTTATTTACTTGTATTTTTTTTTTTTTTTTTTTGGCCTCACCTCAAGGCTTGCAGTATCTTAGTTTCCCCACCAGGGATCAAACCCAGGCCCCAGCATCAGAAGCACGGAATCCTAACCACTGGACCATCAGGGAATTCCCACTTGTATTGATCCTTAGGATGATTTACCCATTGAGAAAAGTATCTTAGACATTTTAAGGACTTGCTTGTATAACAGACCATTGAAATATTAATTCCTTATCACTTCTGTCTTTCATTAAAACAGGGATATGCCTCTGATATCCTTTTACCAATGTTTGGTTATTCTTAAGTACACAAAACATAAAGAGTAATGCTTTGTGGTACAACAGAAACTAACACAACATTGTAAATCAACTATACTCTAATAAAAATTAATTTAAAAAAAAAGAATAATGAACTATGGGGACTTCCCTGGCCGTCCAGTGGTTAAGACTCACATGGCTTCCATCCCTGGTTGAGCAACTAAGACCCTACATGCCATGTGGGAAAAAAAAAAAAAGAGTAATGGAGGGACTGTGGAAGCCACTTAGAGAAAAATGTAGTACCATTAGCTTTCTTTTGAAGTCATGCCAAGTGGACTTTACTGTGAAAAGATCTTAAGACCCAACCGTAAAAAGCTGTCAGAACAGATGTACTCGCTATTCCCCAGTGTAGTAGAAAGGTTTCTCTTTTTAAAATAGGTTTTCCATCAAATTGCCCTCCCCATCTGACTAGGCAGGAACTGAAGTCATTCTACAAATATCTGTTACCCGTTTCACACGCTGAGTGAGATCGTGCCTGTACCCTTTGCTCCCTGTGTCATCAGGGCCGGTGTACCATGAGAGCTGTGACTGTCCCTTGGAAGACAGTGCAGCCTGGCTGCGGGAGATGAACTGCCCAGAAACCTTTGCTCAGATTCACAGAGATCTGGTGCATTTCCCTACCGTTGACCCGGAAAAGATTGCAACGGAAATCCCAAAAAGATTTGGACAAAGACAGAGCTTGTGTCATTACTCCTTGAAGGATAACAAGGTGCAGTTGCTTGTTTGTCTTGGTGATGTATTTTTATTTTGGCCATGTGGCTACAACTTAGCTACATAGTTTTATTAAAATCATTCTGCCGATCATTGTGATAAGCTTGATCTCAGTGAAGCCAAAGCGTACTTTTAGACTAACGGAATAAACATGGAATTGTCTTCCAGGTTTATATCAAGACTCACGGTGAACATGTAGGTTTTAGAATTTTCATGGATGCCATACTACTTTCTTTGACTAGAAAAGTAAGTATTTCTTTTCTCTTGTGTATAATGGACCATTTAAATCCAGGTTTTACATCATAGTCTTCCCAGCCGGCACAGTGGTAAAGAATCTGCCTGCAGTGCAGGAGACCTGGGTTCAATCCCTTGGTTGGGAAGATCTCCCGGAGAAGGAAATGACAACCCACACCAATATTCTTGCCACGGAGAATTCCATGGACAGAGGAGCCTGGCGGACTATAGTCCGTGGGGTCGCTAAAGAGTCAGACAGGACTGAGCAACTAAACAGTAACAACAGCAGTGGAGTTTGGAGTGATAGTGACACGGCTGATGTGAAAAACGATACCATCATTTTAACACTCTGGCTTCCTTGTCCTAGGTGAAGATGCCTGATGTGGAGTTTTTTGTTAATTTGGGAGACTGGCCTTTGGAAAAAAAGAAATCCAGTCCCCACATCCATCCGATCTTTTCCTGGTGTGGCTCCACGGACTCCAGGGATATTGTGATGCCCACCTACGACTTGACAGACTCTGTCCTGGAAACCATGGGCCGGTGAGAGATGGGTCGCAGATGACCCAGAGCCTTGGTTTTCTTTCCTTGATGAGTTTTTGCCCGACACCCCTTGCGAGGCGATGGTTTGGGGGAAACCTGTTGCACTGTCTGTCTTCCAGAGTCAGTCTGGATATGATGTCCGTGCAGGCCAACACGGGTCCTCCCTGGGAAAGCAAAAACTCTACCGCTGTCTGGAGAGGGCGAGACAGCCGGAGAGAGAGACTCGAGCTGGTTAAGCTGAGCAGGAAGCACCCAGAGCTCATAGACGCTGCTTTCACCAACTTCTTCTTCTTTAAACACGACGAAAGCCTATATGGTCCCATCGTGAAACACATTTCATTTTTCGATTTCTTCAAGGTATGACATCGTCCAGAGCCAATGCTTTGTGATTTTCCAAATACCTGCATTTGAGTGCTAGGTCACTTCAGTCGTGTCGGACTCTTCCTGACCCTATGGACTATAACCCACCAGGCTCCTCTGTCCACAGGAATTCTCCAGGCAAGAATACTGGAATGGGTTGCCATTTCCTTCTCCAGGGGATCTTCCCGACCCAGGGATCAAACCCATGTCTTTTATGTCTCCTGCGTTGGCAGGCGGGTTCTTTACCACTAGTGCCGCCTGGGAAGTCCCACCTGCATTTGATGGGTGGGAAATTAAATTACAGGAGATTGAGTGAGTGAGTGAGTGATAATCATTGCTCAGTCATGTCCGACTCTTTGCAACCCCATGGACTGGAGCCCACCAGGCTCCTCAGTTTATAGAATTCTCCAGGCAGGAATACTGGAGTGGGTTGCCATTTCCTTCTCCAACAGAAGATGAGAGGTGAGCACAAAATTTTAGGAACATCCAGGCATGGGGCGCCAGGGACTAACCAGCCCCTAGCAGGCAACCTGGATTGTACTCAGTACCTAGAAAAGTGAAAGTGTTAGTTGCTCAGTCCTGTCCAACTCTCTGTGATCTGATGGACCGTAGCCTGCAGGCTCCTCTGTCCTTGGGATTCTCCAGGCAAGAATACTGGAATGGGTTGCCATTCCCTTCTCCAGGAGATCTTCCTGACCCAGGGATCAAATGTGGGTCTCCCATAATGCAGGCAGATTCTTCACCGTCTAAGCCACCAGGGAAGTCCTGACTCAGTATCTAGACCTGACATGAAATATGCACCAAGGGAGTTTGGGATCTGGGTAATTTTTCCTCCATCTGACCTTCAAGAGAAGCACATTTTCACCCCAAACCCTTTTTTTATTAAAAAATACGTGTTAGTGATTTTATAAATATTTCTCCCCTGAGCCATAGAATCACAATAGACTAAAGAAGGAATATAAAGCAGGTGTCTCTTTCCTTCTGGTAGGGAAATGACTTGGAATCCAACCAGCTGTTCTGCTCAAAAACTCTGGGTATTCTACACTCTCTCTCTGTCTAGAATGTGGGCTATTCCTGTTTTCCCAGGGTTGATCCTTTTTCTGACAACTCTCCTTTCTCAAGCAGTGAGGTATACCACCCTGATCTCTAGACCCCCAAGGGATTTTGAAGCCCCATGTGGTGAAGGGTAGTCAGCCATCTCCTGCAGGTGGGAAGGTCAGTGATTGATGAGCTCTGCACAGAGGAGCCTCGTGGGCTACAGTCCACAGGGTCGCAAGAGGCAGATGTGACTGAAGCGACTTACTGCACAGAGCACAAGAAAGATGGCCATAAGCTGAATAATCAGTTTTTCTTCCATATGCATGTCACAGAAATTTTGGAAAGAAATGGTTACAACCAAAGAGAGCTGATTCCAGCCATTCCTCCTCCGAGAGTGTCCTGTCAGACCTTTGCTTTCTTTCTGTTGTACCTGTTGAATTTGTTGCAGCTTAAAACTATTGACTAGGACATCCCTGGTGGTCCAGTGGTTAAGAGTCTGCCTTGCAATGTAGGGGATGCAGTTTCGATCCCTTCTCTGGGATCCCATATGCTGTGGAGCAGCTAAGCCCATGTGCCCCAACTAGACAGCCTGCATGAAAATCACATGTGCCTCAACCAAGACCCAGTTAAATAAACAGATAAATATTTATTGACCTCTGCTGTGCTAGAAATACTTTGATTCATAGATGTTCTTGCCCCAGAGCTTGTTAATTTCTTTAAGAGCTGGGTGTGCCCACCGGATGTTTCAAAGGTATGGTTAACACAGTTTAAAATGTGCCATCAGTAGGTACTATCATGCCATCGATAAAGTAGTCACATGCGTACTAAGTCACTTTAATTGTGTCCCACTCTGTGACCCTGTGGACTGTAGCCCACCAGGCTCCTCTGTCTATGGGGATTCTCCAGGCAAGAATACTGGAGTGGGTTGCCATTTCCTCCTCCGGAGATCTCCCCAACCTAGGGATCAAATCCATGTCTCTTACACCTCCTGCATTAGCAGCTGGATTCTTTACCACTACTGCCACCTGGGAAGTAGTCGTAATAAATCTAATTTCCTTCACTGGTAGGCTTTGGACAACAGTTTTATAATTTTATTGGTTGCTCCAGCGTTAGACTTGGGGCCCCTTCTTGAAATTTGGGGGAACATCAAAATAGGCCCTACATCTAGGTCAGTGTGTTATGTATACATATAAATAATTAATAGCACTTACTAAGTGGCAGGAGCCAAGGACAAAATCTAGCCAGTTTGTATCTGAGGATGGTGAGGTTTGATGTGTGGAAAGAGGAGGAGAATAAAGAAGAGTGGGGAAAAGGGAGTTTAATGGAGGTTCTTCTGCTGTCCTGCGGTTTGCAGCATAAATACCAGATCAACGTGGATGGCACCGTGGCAGCCTACCGCCTGCCGTATCTGCTGGTTGGTGACAGCGTGGTGCTGAAGCAGGACTCCATCTACTATGAACACTTTTATAATGAACTGCAGCCCTGGAAACACTACATTCCAGTTAAAAGCAACCTGAGTGATCTCCTAGAGAAACTTCAATGGGCAAAAGATCACGATGAAGAGGTAAGGTCAGTCTCTTTCCAGATATCACAGGGTCATTTCCATGTCTTGTGCCTGGAAAGCATTCAAGATGCTTACATGGAGACCCTTCCCGTAAATGGGAAGCCACATCCGCATGCATAGCACAGATCCCTTCAGGGTAAAGCCAGGCACAGTGGCTTGGATTAACTGCCCACTCTGCACATGACACGAAAACCTAACCCTTGGCCTCGATTTTGGTCTCACTCAGTTAGATCTGAGCTCCAAGCACCGCCTCCCCTCCCCTAGCAACATGAAGATAAAGATGGTCAGCCTGGCAGGGGAAGAACTAACTGTGCCACGGATTAAAATGAAGGATTGCATGAGAGAAGCTTCAAACGAATTGTCTGCTAAAAATTATTCAGGCAGTGCATTAAGCTTCATCTTGCATTGACTTTGCAAAGTCATTGTTACTTCATTTTGTCTCCCTTTTCTGTCCCGGAGAGGCCCATTCTAGAAGGCCCAATATGACTTCTTAAACTATCAAGTCTTAAAAATCTCACTTTGATTTGAACACACATCCTCTAATGTTCCCTTTACACACAAGACTTCAAAGATACTGTAGCCACTATTTTCCCACCAAAATGTACTTGGAAGATCACTTAGCACATGTCTGCATGGGGAAAAATATGTCTCATTAAAGGATATTATTCTTGCTCCTATAGGCAAAGAAGATAGCCAAAACAGGACAAGAATTTGCAAGAAATAATCTCATGGGTGATGACATATTCTGTTATTATTTTAAACTTTTCCAGGTCAGTATTTTCTAAGAAAATAGAAATATTTGTAATTGTTCATGTTAGTAGCAAGTAATGTTTCACTGAACAATTTCGAAAAGTATTTTCATTAAGGAGATACATATATACCTCTGTAAGTGAAAGTCAGGGATAAATATTAAATTAGAGTGAAAATGAAGGATGCTAAAGAATAGCTAATGGAGAATGCTACAACCTTAAGGGAAAGGTGTTAATGTTAGAACTGTGTGGCATGTGGTTAGAAAATTGGCCTCTGAGCCTACAAAGTTACTGTGCATGGATTCTTATTTGTTCTTTGTACAAAACTGCTATTTTGTTGCTGTTTCTTTTTCTATACAGTGCAAGGTATGTTTGGACCTGTTGTGCTGACCCCATTGGGCCATAACTTTTCTTGCAATTTGCCTTTATGGACCTACCCATTTAGGGATTGTAGTCAAAGCCTATCTGACAATTTGAAAGGTTCTTTTTTTAAAAATGCAGTCGTAAGCATGTAATTTGCTAATAAATAGTTCTAGATCTAAGTCAGATTGTTTTAATCTCAGAGTTGCAGAATTCTAGATATTGAGTCCAATGTCTCAGGCTCTGCTACAGAACAAAGTTGGTCGTTGCTGTTCCGCTCCCGCTTTGTAACCTTTCCTAAAGAGTGATGAATTATGTAAACTAAAGAAAGAACTGGGGGCATTTGCTAATCTGAATTCCTAAAGAGCCACAGGTTATTAGAGTTCATTCATTCAACTCACATGTACTAGAGCATAAGCTCCTCGCCCAGAACTTAGGACAGGGAAGCCCATGATGAATGAAGACGTGACTGAGGCTGTACCAGCTGTGGTGGGTCAGGCAGAAATAGTCTGTCCTCAGATTCTCAGTTTAGGGAAGATGGGAACACAGGCATTTTCACTATGTGGCAGAAGATGAAAAGAAATACCATGAAAGAGTCATATAAATGAAGAGTAGACTTAGGAGTGGGGACAGTCACCTCTCAGAAGCTCTGTCGTGGGGTTTTAAGGAGGGCCTTGCACTTCATAACTTGACACACGTGACTTAAATGGACCGAGTTCTAGCACACTCCAGTGTATCTCATTTGGTAAGTGCACCTTATGTTGTTGTTCAGTCACTGAATCGTGTCTGACTCTTTGCGACCCCGTGAACGCAGCATGCCAGGCTTCCCTGTCCTTCACTGTCTCCCAGAGTTTGCTCAAACTCACGTCCATTGAGTCAGTGGTGCCATCCAACCATCTCATCCCCTGTCACCCCCTTTCCCTCCTGCCCTCAATCTTTCCCAGCATCAGGGTCTTTTGCAGTGAGTCAGCTTTTTGCATCAGGTGGCCAGAGTATTGGAGCTTCTGCTTCAGCATATTAAGTGCTAAATAAAACATGCCTTTGTATTGTTGCCTATACAGGAATATGCCAGTTTACAAGTGAGTGAGCCCCAGATCCGAGAGGGCATGATGAGGGTAGAACCAGAGACTGAGGATGACCTCTTTCCCTGCACGTGCCACAGGAAGAAGGTAACCGGAACTGACTTCCTATCCAATGTCACAGGAAGAACTAACTATGATCCGAGTCCTCATTCTCCCCTTTACTCATCCAGTCAGGCAGCAACTACCCAAATTCCTCCTGGAGCCTCTAAGCAACTCACTTTAGCAGAGGCAGAAAAAACAGTTACCAACAAAAGGCAAAAAAGGAAAAAAAAAAAAACAAAAAACAGGTGCTAAGATGCAGTGAAGTGAAGAGACATAGGAGCTCCCAGCAAAGTGGAGGGAGGCCTTTTTTATTGTGAGAATTACAGATCATGTAGCATTTGAATAGATATTTGCGGTTTGCAAAGCATTTTCACATGTATCATCTAATAGCCTCATCTCCCTATGAGATAGTTTCTGCAAAGTTTATCATCCCAGTTTAGAGATGGAAAAATATATAACCATGATTATTCATGTTAACGGATTATTCATTTAAAAGTGATCTCTGTTAATACCACTACATTACTGGGCTTCCCTGGTGGCTCAGATGGTAAAGCGTCTGCCTCTAATGCGGGAGACCCGGGTTCGATCCTTGGGTCGGGAAGATCCCCTGGAGAAGGAAATGGCAACCCACTCCAGTACTCTTGCCTGGAAGATTCCATGGATGGAGGAGCCTGGTAGGCTACAGTCCATGGAGTCACAAAGAGTCAGACACGACTGAGCGACTTCACTTTCTCACTTTCACTCATTTCGTTTATAAAAGGCAGGCTCGAGTATGGACTTGGCAGGCTAAAGAGGATATGGACTTGGCAGGCTAAAGAGGACCTTAGCCGTCACCCAGTAAATGCCTTCATTTTATAGTTGACAAAACCAAGCCCAGAGAGGAATTTAGGCATTTTATAGGTAACAAAACCAAGCCTAGAGAGGAATTTAGCTCAGAACCATCTATCTGGATTATAGCAAAACAAGCACGAAAAACCAGTGTGCCTTCTTCAAACTGTGTGCGTGTTTGTGTGTAAAGACACTGTGGCAGGGGAGGGTTGTTGCAATTTTAGTTGTTTTCCATCTAAAGGAATGTATATTGTATGAAAATTATTATATAATGGCTTGGCATTCTTTTAAACAACATCACCATGTCTGTGAATGGACAGACTCAACATTGTGCGTTGGAACCAGAGTTGAGAAGCAGATTTTGCAGTTAACCATTTCTGCCTCCCAAGGGGGTATAAAAAAGAATAAGGTGACTGCCAGCTCTGGTGGTGTGATGGAACCAGCTCATACAGGCTCATGTGTGCGTGATCAGTTGCTTTAGTCATGTCCAACTCTTTGTGACCCTATGGCCCAGGTCCAGTCCATGGGATTCTCCAGGCAAGAATACTGGAGTGGGTTGCCATGCCCTCCTCCAGGGCATCTTCCCAACCCAGGGTTCAGACCTGCATCTCCTGTGTCTCCTGCATTGCAGGTGGATTCTTTACCGCTGAGCCACCAGACAAGTCACATACAAGCTCACTGATTGTTAAATATTTAGGAATTCTGCACAGCGGTTAACCTTTGGTAGCTTGGAATACACCTGGTTGCAGTATTTACACCATGAAAACAGCACCTGCTGAAATTAGTTTTATTTTGCTTCATTTGCTTTTGTTTTGGATTTGCCTCTAGCTAGCCTTCAGAAGTGGTACAGCATCAGTGGTCACCCCTCTCAAGTGCTGCAAGGCCACAGAATCACTGAAAACCAGTTTCAAAACAGAAATGGCCAAAATTGGAAGGTACTCCCACATGGAGTTTGATTTGGTATCAGAATGAGTCTGTTGGCTCCAAATGAAACTGGGTGGCTGCCTTACTCCACTCCTCTTTTTTTAAATTTATTTTTATCTCATAAGTGAATTTGAGGAGTGCCAAATGATTCCCCTGATTGGTAGAACTTATGGCTAGAATGATAGCTTTATTGATTTTCCCACCCGCAGTGTCTACTCTGGCCATTCACTGATACCGTTCAGAACACAAGCCTTTACCATAATACAGACCCCTAGATGTTCAGGTTCCCACCAATGAGACTTTACCCTTGCTGCTGCTGCTGCTGAGTCACTTCAGTCGTGTCCAACTCTGTGCGACCCCATAGACAGCAGCCCACCAGGCTCCCCGTCCCTGGGATTCTCCAGGCAAGAACACTGGAGTGGGTCGCCATTTCCTTCTCCAATGCATGAGAGTGAAAAGTGAAAGTGAAGTCGCTCAGTCGTGTCCGACTCCTAGCGACCCCATGGACTGCAGCCCACCAGGCTCCTCCATCCATGGGATTTTCCAGGCAGGAGTGCTGGAGTGGGGTGCCATTGCCTTCTCCAGACTTTACCCTTAGATGATTTCAAATAATAAACAATGATTTCAAATAATAAAATCCTAAAATTTTATTTGAATCCTAAAATTCAAATAATAAAGTCCTAAAATCCTCTAGTGATGACTCGGCTTTGTTTATCCCTTTTTTCATCTTTGTGTGCTTGTGTGCTCAGTCGCTAAATTGTGTCCGACTCTTTGTGACCCTGTGGACTGTAGCCCACCAGGCTCCTCTGTCCATGGGATTTTCCAAGCAAGAATACTGGAATGGGTTGCCATTTCCTCCTCCAGGGCATCTTCCCCACCCAGGGATCAAACCCGCATCTCCTGCATTGGCAGGCAATCTGAGCCACCAGGGAAACCTCTTTGTCTTTAGGGGAAAGTAATTAATAGACTAAATGTAAGCCTTCTTATTCATGGAAAACTTCTTGATGGCTCTAAATATTTGTTTCTTAATTGCAGACCAAAGATGAACTGTGATATGCAAAATACCTTTCCTTCAAATAGTGGTGCTCTGAAGACTCTTCTTAAGTGAAAAGAAGAATGTCTTCTAAATACTAATTCCATGGACAGTATAAAATCTGCTCTATGATTGTCTGAATTATGAAGATCTGTTTCTTCTTATGCAGTATTCCCACGACAGTCATTGGAAGTACATTTTTAGAATTTTATAATAAAATCACTTTTATTTTAAAGGCCTGTGTTGTGCTCATCATTAGCTGTGTTTGGACCATGGAGCAGTAAAAAAAAAAAAAAAAATGGGTGTCTGAGTCCTGAACTCAGTCTGAAGCATGTCAAAAGCCATCACCTACCTAGATACAGTTTACATGACAAAGCAGTAAACTTCTGACTTGTTTACACTATTATTTTAGATAATCAGTCACTCCCTTAATACTAATTAATACACCTTCCAAGGTTTTTTGTAATCTGGCCTCTTCCTGTATCCATCACAAATGTATTTTATTTAACAAGTATTTATTAAGCACCTAATATGTGCCAGGCATTGTATTAGGTTCTACAGATACAATAGTGAACAGCCACTATCTCTTCTGAAAGAAGAGTGAAATAAACAAGTAAAAATAAATAAGCAGGGCAATTATGGATTGATTAAAACAGTTATTACAGAGAGAAAGTGGGCTTAGTGGTGGTGGCTAGAGATCAAAGATGCTACTGACTTCTCACTGTTAAGCAAAATATTTGTTATGGTTAATGATAAACAACGACTACTAAAATATGAAATTTCCAATTATTAAAAAGGAAGCACATTAAAATTTTATTAAATGCTTTTCAGGCATCTATTTACATATTCATGTTTAATGGTGATTTATTCTGTTCCATTAATCCATGATGAACTACATTAATACTATTCTCATTTCGAAACATTATAGAACCTCCATTATAAAAACTCTAGTACATCCAATTATGTATTATTTTAATGCATGGATGTAATCATGCTAATATTTAGCTAAATCTGGCCCACCACTTATTTTTGGACAGCCTGAAAGTTAAGGATGATTTTAAAATTTTTAAATGGTTGAAAAAAATCAAGAAAAGAATAGTAATAACATGTAAAATTTATCTGAAATTGAAGTTTTGGTGTCCATAGTTTTGTATTAGTTTCCTATGGCTGCTATGACAAAGTATTAATACCAAACAAGAGGAATTCAATCTCTTAGGGTTCTGGATTTGAGAGTCAGGAATCAGTGTTTCTGGGACAATGGCGATGTATTTGGAGGGCTGGTTTCTTCCTGAGGCTCTGAGGGCAGAATGCCTTTTCTGGCTCCTAGGGGTGTGTTTCTTGTGGTTCTTGTCTTGTGGCCCCTTCATTTTCCCAGCCAGCAGCTCAGCATCTTCAAATCTGTTTGTCATCACACTGCCTTCTCTCTCTGAATGTTGCAGCACTGTTATTTATAAGAAGTCAAACAGTGGAAACCATCCAAATAGCCATCCACCAGTGAATGGATAAACAAAATGTGGTTTATCCGTAAAACTGAATACTACTCAGCAATGAAAAGAAACGAGTTATAAGGAACAAAGTACTATTAGATATGATACAATATGGATGGAATCTTCTTTTTCTGAGGCAGCAAGCGGTGTCTTAGCCTTATGGCCGGTGCACCTGCTGGAAGGGAATGGCTGGGACTCCGAAGGATCCTGAAAGAGGAAGTCGGGGGTGAGGCAGCGAGGGGAGGCGGCCCGACAGCGCCCCCTCGGGCTGGGCAGCAGACACCGCCACAGCACCGGCGGCAGGGGCGGGAAAACTCCCGCTCCCAGCGTGCTCCGCGCGCCAGCTCGCGCGCCTGGGGGGCGGGGCCTGCGCGCGCCTGCGCTGTAGCGGGACGCGCTGGCGGGCGCGGCGAGGCGGTCCCTTCGAGTGTGGTAGTTCGCTCCCTGAAGGGAGTGAGGACGGTTAGGTGCTGCCGGTCACTTTCCCGTCCCTGGTAAGTGCGGCGGCTGTGGCGGCGGCGGCGGCAGTGGTCGGGGCTGCTACTTGGGAACGGCTTCCGAGGGCTTTCCGCGGTCCCTCCAGCGGCGTTTCGGCCTCGTGGCCGTCGTCCCTCAGGGGCTGTTGGGCGGCTCCGTGAGGCGTGAGGCGTCGGTTAGGTCCCGCGGGCCGCGGCAGCTGGGGCTTCGGCCGGCCGGTCGGGAGGCTCCTAGAAGGGACGGTGAGAGCGGGGCGAGCCGGCCTCCGAGCGAGGAGAATCTCCCGCGCGCCGGCCACCGTGCAGCCCCGACGGGCGGAATCGGACGGTCCTCGGGCGCCTTTGGGTCCCCAACCCCGGGAAGCCTGACCTCGAGTTTCTGCCTTGTTCCGCTTGTTGTCGAGGCGGCCCGGACCCGCGACTCCCCTCAAGGACTTGAAGTCTGACAGTTGCCGTTGCGTTTTCCTCGCGATTTCCAACGTTCCGCCCGGACGAGGCGGATGACGCAAGAATTTTTTTTTTCCAACTGAAAGTTAAGGGGTGGTGGCATCCGATCATCCGGCTTCGGATGTGGTCTCTGTCGCATCCTGACGACAGTAGTCACACAAATCACTCTTGAAAACGCCCACAAGCGTGGGCACGCGGGTCCAGACGGTGAACCGTCGCAGCCTCTCTCCGAAGTTGGTGGCGTTTGCTGCCTTTGAAGACACCGAGGCGGAGCCAGGCTCCAACCCCGCCGCCCCTTCTGACCCGCTAAACCCGAGATTTATTAGCTAGAGCCGGCTCACTATTGCCCTTATAAGTCCAACACGTGTTGCACTGTTGGCAAGGACAGGCTGTCCATCACGCAAGAGTGTGGCGTTTGCCAGAAAAAAAAAAAAAAAAAACAGCAGGTGTGTGCACTGTTGGCAAGGACGGACTGTCCATCACGCAAGAGTGGCGTTTGCCAGAAAAAAAGAACCACGAGCACCCCACTTGTTGAGGAATAGAGCATTCTAGGTTAAGAGAGTGGGTTGAGGACGTGTATCTAATTTTACTCCCTGAAATCTCACTGAAAGTACAGTAAAGGGATTTTCAAAAAGACACAAACCCACAGAGATGAAGAAAATGGGAAAGAAACAATAGCAGTAAAATACTGGGCTCCAGAAAGCAAGTGTCGTACAATTATATATATATATATAAGAAACAAAATCTTCAAAATGTGCAGAAACTGGCAGCACGGGACACTTTGGGAGCTGGCAATGAAAGGAATGGTGCTGGGGATGGATGTGCATGGCTCAAATAAAGACCACTTAGGTGAGGTCTGTCTGAGAAGTAATTAGATAGCAAGCTCTCCTTCCCCGTTTCATACTGGTAGGATACTGCTTCTCTCCCACCAGGAGACTGGAGGCTCTTCTCTTGAGAACATAAAATGGGATCTTTGAAGCTGGGGACCCCAGGCACAATTATGAGTCTACATTTATGAAAACAGACAGTGAAGGCTGAAGCCCTTCATCCTCCTCCTCCAGTTTAAATCCCAGAACTTTTTGCAGCCGGTCTAATACCTTTCAGGCTCTGTATGAGAATTCTACACACACATAACATGTAAAGGGAAGGATCTGTACAATAAATTAGTCACAGTGATGGCTTCTTGGAAGGGAAAGAAACTTTGTGGCTGGGGGAAAAATGTGAAGAGACTTCACTATTCAGACATTTTTATTCTTTTAAAATAGTGTACCATGTGCATATATTGCCTATTCAAAAATGAAATGTATTTCTTAAATGCAAATGAATACACCCTTTGACACAGGAATTTATAGATATGTCTACACACATGTATTGCCACTCATTGCAATATTGCTTTAGCAAAAGATTGGAAACAGTCTCAATTTTCATTAATAGATTGGTAAACCATTGCAATATTGCCACTCATTGCAATATTGCTTTAGCAAAAGATTGGAAACAGTCTCAATTTTCATTAATAGATGGTTGGTAAAATAAATTTTGTACAACCCTCCTTTGGAATATTTTGTAGTCATAAAAAAACAATGAAATAAGCTCATTGTATAAAAAAGTAATCACAAAGATATATGTTGGGGAGGGGGTTCAGAAAAAATATATCACTAGTTTTATAAAAAGATGTATGTATGTATATATGTATATAAAATACCTGAAAGATAAGCAGAATACTGATTGCCTTTGAAGAGGAGATCTGGATGGTAAAGCAAAAGTGGAATTAGGGAGAGACTTTTCACTGTATACTTTTGTACATTTTGAACATGTTATTCAGTGAATAAATTAGTAAATGTTAATAGGAAAAAAATTAATGATCCTGATGTTAAGCATATCCTGAACAATAAAAGATCTCTTACACTACGGGAAAGAATACTGTGTAACAACCCTGAAATCTTAGTGGCTCACAGCATTTCATGCCCTTGATTCTTCAGGTAGACATTTCATGGTTCTTCAGTGGTTTAGATGTTGATTGGACTAGGCTGGACTCCAGACTTCAGTTTTGAGTTCAGATCTGCTCCATGTATCTTCATTGTGGAACCCGGGCTGAAAAAGCAAAAATACGTGGAGCGTACTTTTCTTGGGGCTGAAGGTGAGAGTTTAAGAGCCCTTCTGGAAAATTTGCCATGCTTCAGCTCAGAAGTGGCACACTGAAACATCTTTTGGTTAAAGCAAGTCACATAGTCAAGCCCAAAGGCAATAGTGTGGAGATTTACATTCTGTCTAGTGGGAGGTTTCTGCAGTCTCAGGACAAAGGATGTGGATGTCTGCTTCCACTGCAGGGTAGAAGGAAGAGTTGGGACCAGTAAAGACGAAGGAAATGGGTTAATAGAAAGATGCTGTGAAATTAGGTTGAAGATAGTTGGTTGAGAACAAAGATGCTTAGGAAAAATACATATTTATATGTACCAAGATATAGCATCCTACTTTGATATGAGTTTTCTTACAGAATGCGTATTATGGTATCACATTGACTTAGATAACATCTGCCAGCCCCACACCTGGCCGGCCCTATAACCAATTCTGAATGACCATTGGAATGAAAATAATGTAGATGTAAAGATATCAGTTCCTAAAGTAGTTATATATAAATGTCTTTATTTTAGCTACTAAATGTATTCATTCATAGTTCTTGTATCATATCCATGTCTACCAACCTACCTTTCACAATAGAATCTTCTTTTCAGGGAGATGTCCTTTGCTTCTCAGATGTAAGGCACTTAAAGATTGTTATTCAACAGTGAAAATGAGTCATACAGAGGTAATACATATTTTCATATATTCTGCATCTTCAGGGTTCCTTTTTTTTTTTTTGTAGTCATATGGCTCCAGAATAATTTTCTTATTTTCAGCTTGTACTGTGAGAGACAGTATAGCATTAGTGGTTAGGAGTGAGAACTTTGGAGCAGACTGCCTGAATTTGCATCTTGGCTAGTGGATATATAACCTTGGGCACATGATATAACGTACTGTGCCTCAGTTTTCTCATCTCTAAAATGGAAATTGTAACAGTACTTACCACAGAATTCTTAGAAAGTTTAAATGAGTTAATACATAAAGAGCAGTTATGATAGTACCTGACACAATAAGTACTTAAATATAAATTATTATTAATATTGCTTTTTATTTTGAGGCTGTGATTTGAGTCATTTGTATTACAGAACAAACCTATATAGTTATTCATTTGTCTAAATAGTCAGGGAAGTTAATTTTTGATCCCTTTATTCTCTTGAATTCCAGGTAAAGTTAAAAGTACCTTTTGGAAATAAATTGCTAGATGCTGTTTGTTTGGTACCTAACAAGAGCTTAACATATGGAGTCATTCTTACACATGGAGCATCAGGAGATATGAATCTCCCTCATTTGACATCACTGGCATCCCATCTTGCCTCTCATGGGTTTTTTTGCCTGAGATTTACCTGTAAAGGCCTTAATATTGTACATAGAATTAAGGCATATAAATCAGTTTTGGTAAGAAAATTTCTTTATATTTACTTACAATAATTCTATTTTTTAAATGCACAGTAAATTGACAAATTTTATTAGTCATTTGGTTTAATTTTAAAAACCCTAATGAATATTCTTAGAAACTCAACAGTGTGTGAAGGCTGGGTAGTGGTCAGATTGCTCTTTTTTGCCATCAGTTTCTATAGGGATGAGTGCTCACATCATAGATGTTTCTCCATGATACTGCCAAGGCATCTACTTATGATGTAATTTCCTTCTTGGAATTATATAACTTAAGCATATACAGTTCTAGACAGTTAGCCTCATATGCTGTGAGTGTACAAATAGCATGATTTCCATGTTGGAAACTAAAATCCCTGGATGAAAACCGAAATTTCTTTTAATCCAAATTACTTCAAGCGTGCTAAGTTTTTCAGAGCTTTAAATCAGATGTTAGTTGTAGCATTATCAGATTTTGCCTTAGTTGGAAGCTTTTAACTGGCTCTTTTTTTCCCCTCCAAATTTTTTTCTTTAAAAATGTTTTAGTACTTGAATATTTTAGACAGTGTTTTTTTTCACATATTTGCGTGTATTACCCAATATATGACTTGATAGTGAAGGCATGACCAGAAGAGCAAAGAACTGGTTACCTCTTCCAAGTAAAATCCCTTAAAATTTTGTGGTTGTCTTTGTAAAAGTTTTATACACTCTAGTAATGATGAGAAATATGTGTTGGTTTTTCCAGTGGAATATAGGAGAAGAATTGATGGTTTTTTGGTTGATTTTTCTAGAATTACCTAAAGACCTCAGAATACAAACTTGCAGGTGTTTTCCTTGGAGGTAAGTTGCAGTACTTGTGAATACTTGTTTTAAAATCTACTCACATTAATACAGGAATAGGTAATAAAGAATTAATGACAGGAATAGAGTTAAGGATTTTTTGTTTTGTTTTGGTAAGTCACGTCCAGGTATAATAACATCAAGGTACTTTAATATTTAAATCGAATTTAAGCCATATACATATGTATTACAACCCAAAGACGTCTCCTTTTATTATATTCTTGAATCATCCTCTGAACTGATCCCTTCACAAGGTTTGTCTTTACCTCTTCAAGTATTCTTTCAGTAAATAATTATTCTTTTTTTTTAGATTTGATTTAGGATCAGTTTTTAGCTCTTCACAAGTCTGTGGGTATTGAGGCTTGTTAATTGCCACCTTCTGTTAAGTATAGATAAGTAATATGATGGATGCATAGTAAATTAAATCTGCCATTATCATCACTACTACTTTATGTGAATGTCTGTATTTCAAACTGAACTTGATTTTAATTGATTTTAGGTCGTTCAATGGGCTCAAGAGCAGCTGCTTCTGTACTGTGTCATATTGAGCCTGATGATGCTGATGATTTTGTTCGAGGTCTCATTTGTATTTCCTATCCACTGCACCATCCAAAACAGCAGCATAAACTTAGAGATGAAGATCTCTTTCGTATAAAAGATCCTGTACTGTTTGTGTCAGGCTCAGCAGATGAAATGTGTGAAAAGGTGATTATGACTTGCTGTTTGTGTGAATGAAAGAGAATGAAAGAAACATCTTGGGAACAAGATGCTACCTGCAACATTCAGTCTCTTTAAAAAGATGCTGATTTTACTATGCTCCTTTTATGTCTTTGGTACCCTGTTACTGAGGGGAATCTAAAAACTATGAGCATACTGACAATATTCAACCCCTTGTAATTAGGTGATAAATGAATTAACTCTTACTTAGCAAATGAAGGATTAATATCTGAATCTTGTGAATTTGGGATTACTAGACTGTATATTTGTTTTATCATTTCAGCATTTAATCACATTCTTCAAATTTGTTATAAAATTGACCCTTGAAGAAAAGTAACTTGTACATATTACTAAATTTTAGTGTCTTTCCCAGAATATATAATTTTCTTGGGAAAAATATTTTTTAGAAGAATTTTTTGACTTGTCAAGAATGAATGCTTGATCTGTTCTGTGGTGTTGCTATATGTAAGAAGTCTGTATTGTCACTTCTTGCACAATCCATTGCCTCAGAAGTTATCTTTAGAGTAGGTTTTAATATTTAGTGAATGGATGCCAAGTATAGGTGGGGTAGGAGAGAGTAAATCTTTATGAAACACCAATAGGGTATTAGTCTAGTATCATCTTCTTTTTTCCTTTTAGAACTTGTTGGAGAAAGTGGCACAGAAAATGCAAGCTCCTCATAAAATACACTGGATTGAGAAGGCAAATCATTCCATGGCAGTGAAAGGACGATCAACAAATGATGTTTTCAAAGAAATAAATACACAGATTTTGTTTTGGATCCAGGAAATCACTGAAACGGACAAGAAATAATTGTCTATAAGTTAAAGGCTATGTTATTTTGAATACAAGTACAGTTAATTTGTTAAAGAAGAGCATACTTCTCAGCATTATGAGATATATTTCAGACTAATTTAATGTCCTTTCATGTTACCCCGTTTTTAAAACACATTTTAATAGTGAAATTAATGTTCTTTATAAAATGTCTCTTGAGAGTACTGTCATAGTTGTATAAAGATGATGTACAAATATTGAAGGTGGTCCAAATATAATTTATTTTCTTTAATAAGTTTTGAAAAATTAAACGTTGAATTTTGTTACAACAGAACTTTTGTCTCATTGCTGTGCAACTCAAACAGTGCTCTTAATTGTGCAGAGCAGTGTCATCTTTATGAAGGAAGAACAATGCTTTAGTAAATTTAGTCAGTTTTATAGAATGTGTACATCTAAGTCACCTAATGTTTTATTAAATCTCAAGGGATAGATGAAGATACATTTTCATATATGGGGACTCTGAACATTGTTTTTAGAATAAAGTAACAACTTTTATTGAATAAATGCTTACTGAAGGTCTGTTACAGGCAAAGCTTCATTAGGTTTACAACAGTGATTAAACGTGGAGTTTAATATAGTAGGGGAACTTGATGTCTAAAGCTCTCTGATTAAGGAGAGAATGAAATGAGTAAATAGTGGAACTAATATCTGTGTTGTATCTAGACAGAGTTAGGGCTCTTAATTTTGCTTTGAGAAGTGCAGGTATCACTTGGACTAGACTTCAGGGTATTGAGTTAGATATGAAAAACTTAGTTTCTATATTTCCTGTAAAGAATGCAAAAAATGTGATGAGGCTGATGATATATAGTATAAGTTTGTAGTGAGCAGTGGTTCTCTACAGTAGGAAATTAACTCCCTGAGTACCCTACTGACCTCAGGTTAGGCTGTTCCGACAGCCAGGGCAGCCTAGGAAGCTTTCAGAGTTTTCAGGTCCCTTGTTTCTCCTGCCCTGATGAAGTCAATGGATTTTAATTTTTCTAAATAGTGCATAAAGAACAAAAATCTAGATAACTAATGTGTATACTAGATATAATGTGAATATTAGAATCAAATGTACTATTACAAAATCAAAATTTCCATGTCACTCAGTGTATAATAGTTATTTTTTGACTGAATTTCTTGAATGATGCCTTAATTTTTAAAAATAGTGTATAATTAATACTTAACTTTTAAAACAAGACTGATCAAAATATTAACATAAAAAATACTTAACCAGAGCTAACAAATATAATAATGATCTATTACATGTAAATCAATTGGCAAATAATATAAACCAGGGAAAATACAAAGGAAAACTTACTAGAATGCAGACTACAGTATAAAAGTACAATGAAGAAATAGATTTGAAAGGTTACTAACCAGGCTTTGTAGTCATAATATTCAAGTTTCACACTAAACTATAGGCATAATATGGATGACCATTCAAAGATACTACTGCAAATATAAGGATAACGTAGAAGTTCATTTAAAGTTGGTTTTTCCCTGACCTGAGTTGGGCTTCCCAGGTGGTTCAGCAGTGAAGAATTCACCTGCCAGTGCAGGAGATGCATGTTCGATCCCTGGGTTGGGAAGATCCCCTGGAGAAGGAAATGTCAACCCACTCCAGTATTCTTGCCTGGAGAATCCCATGGACAGAGGAGCCTGGTGGATTATGGTCCATAGGGTCGCAATGAGTCAGACATGACAGCACAACTCAGCTTTCCCTGAGTTACCCATAAGAAACTACTGATTGATGAAATAGCTTGTCATTGGAGAACTGTGTACCAAGCCATGGGTGGGGATCACATAACTGCATTTTTGGTTGTCATGACTGGGGTGGAGTGCTCCTGGCACCTCACAAGAAAGGGATTCTATCTACTAGCATCCTGCCATACACAGGACAACCAACCACTACAAAGAAGTTCCTGGTCCAAAATGTCAGTAATTCCTAAGTTGAGAACCTTGTCCTTGACAAACCAGCTTTGAGATTTATCTTTAAGTCCTTTCTCCTTCACGTCAGCTTTTCTACACCACCCCTGAATCCATTTGCTTTCCTTTTAGTTACCAAATCCTATGTTTTCAGTATCAAAGTCTGATTCTACCCCCATTTTGTTTACACTGCCTGGTTTACAAGCCAGGCCCTCATCAATTCACATCTGTATAGTTACAGCAGCCTAATTCATTTTACTATTGTCTCCTTGTACTAGTAAACCATTTGTCACCTTTAACTCAGAAACTGTTGGTGGATCTCCAAAGGTGATTGTTAAGGTTAAAGACCTTAGTTCAAGGTCCTCCACAATAGGCTGTACCAACATTTTAACCTTATTTTCTTCCCCCCATACTCACAACCTATACGTAGTACTCCAGCTAAATTCACTGCACAAAGTTTTGGAACAAAGTCTGTCTGCCTTTTCTTCCTGAAACTTTTGTTAGTCTTTGTCTGCTACCAATCATTCTCATCCTTTAAGGCCCTTAAGTTCTCTTTACCACTTCACAGCTTTTCTTGAATTACCCCAACCAAGTATCTCCTTGAAAGCCACATATCTTCTCTCAAGAAGTAATGCTCAAAATTCTCCAAGCAAGGCTTCAACAGTACATGAACCATGAACTTCCAGATGCTCAAACTGGATTTAGAAAAGGCAGAGGAACCAGAGATCAAATTGCCAACATCTATTGGATAATTGAAAAAGCAAGAGAGTTCCAGAAAAACATCTGCTTTATTGACTACACCAAAGCCTTTGTGTGGATCACAACAAACTGTGGAAAAATCTTAAAGAGACGGGAATACCAGATCACCTGATCGGCCTCCTGAAAAGTCTGTATACAGGGCAAGAAGCAACAGTTAAAACCGGAAATGGAACAACAGACTGGTTCCAAACAGGGAAAGGAGTATGTCAAGGCTGTATATTGTCACCCTGTTTAGTTAGCTTATATGCAGAGTACATCATGCAAAATGCTGGGCTGGATGAAGCACAAGCTGGAATCAAGATTGCTGGGAGAAATATTAATAACCTCTGATATACAGATGACACCACCCTTACAGCAGAAAGCGAAGAAGAACTAAAGAGCCTCTTGCTGAAAGTGAAAGAGGAGAGGAAAAAAGTTGGCTTAAAACTCAACATTCAGAAAATTAAGATCATGGCATCTGGTCCAATCACTTCATGGCAAATAGATGGGGAAACAATGGAAACAGTGGCAGACTTTATTTTGGGGGCTCCAAAATCACTGCAGATGGTGACTGCAGCCATGAAATTAAAAAATGCTTGCTCCTTGGAAGAAAAGCTGTGATCAACCTAGAGAGCATATTAAAAAGCAGAGACATTACTTTGCCAACAAAGTCTGTCTAGTCAAAGCTATGGTTTTTCCAATAGTCATGTATGGATGTGAGAATTGGACTATAAGGAAAGCTGAGTGCTGAAGAATTGATGCTTTTGAACTGTGTTGTTGGAGAAGACTCTTGAGAGTCCCTTGGACTCCCAGGAGATCCAACCAGTCAATCCTAAAGGAAATCAGTCCTGAATATTCATTGGAAGGACTGATGCTGAAACTGAAACTCCAATACTTCGGCCACCTGATGCGAAGAACTGACTCACTGGAAAAGACCCTGATGCTGGGAAAGGTTGAAGGCAGGAGGAGAAGGGGATGACAGAGGATGAGATGGTTGGATGGCATCACCGACTCAATGGACATGGTTTGGGTGGACTCCGGGAGTTCATGATGGACACAAAGAGTCAGACACGACTGAGCAACTGAACTGAACTGAACTGAACAACAAAGCCCTGAAAGCAGAGACTCTTCTTTACCTCTATGCAAACTTAAGCATTAATAGGAGTGGTAGATATTAGCGGTATACTAATTAATGGGTTCAGTGTCATCACTTAAAAGATCTTAGGAACGAACTAGAGAGTTTCTTCATGTTAAAATGTTGAATCCCCTTTAAGGTAGTAAACATTAAATGAATTTAATTTCTCTTGCCATTGGTCAAAAGAATGAGTATTTCATTAGCTGCATTAAATATGGAAAAACCCAGCAGAATAAAATCACCGTTTGTATATATGGAAGGGGAGTCAGAGAGGACGGTGTATTTTACCCTAGAAATGCCTAGAGGAATTGTTTGTTCTAGAACTAAGGAATTCCTATACCATGCATCCCAGTGAGACATACTTTGCAAAGACAAACCCCAAGATCACAGTTAAACCTAAATTAAGATCCTAAGCTTCTAGGATGTGTCATTGATCTCCTCTCTAATACTCCAGGTAGTAAGAACTCAAGAAATCTTTCTTGCTCTCAAAGTTATGCAACAGAGAAGGCCTGAACAATTAACTCTGGTGTAAAGAACTCTACTTTCTTCAGCCCACCTTGAACAAATGAAGACAACGGAAGTATTAATTCAGTACATCTTCCAAAGGAAAGTGCTCTAAATCCAAGGTAGTGTTAATATTTTCACTAACAGTCCAGATTGTTTTGTATACTTACAACTCTTAAGACTTTGGTTCTGCCCCACCCTAATTCTGACATCAGCAAGCATCACAGGTAGCTGTTCCTTGGTATCACCAGAAATAGAGTAAAGAGGAAATTCACCAGGAGACCATTCCAGAACCCACCAAATCTAACTTTGGTTTTCAACATTGCAGTAGATTATTGAAGAGGAACATTGCTGACAGTCACCTCTAACAAAAAGAAATATAAAATGAGGTGTTCTATTTTAAGAAAACATCAGGCTGGCCCCCAAGAGACAAGCTGTTATCTGTCCTGCAGAGTGACAATGAAACATACCAAAAAATTATTTGGTATTTATCTGAAGTTCAAATTAAACTGCAGCATCTAGTTTGTGTGTGTGTGTGTGTGTTAATGCTAAATCTTGCCACCCTACATTCATGTTTTCTTGATAACAAGTATAAAATACACTTCCTGGTTGTAAAAGAAAATGGTTTGGTCCAATTCAAATTTGTTCTACATTTTTAAAAATTACAGTATAGTTATAACCCAACTGTGCTAAGGAATTATTTATAGAATTATGGGGGGGGGGTGTGAAATTAATGGAGGATTATTTTTTTATTAAAAACAACTACAGATAGCATCATACATGTCTCACCAGTGAACTTTCATTATTGCTCAAGTAAGTTGATATGAGCTCAGTTAAATACCCACTATGACACGTACCTCACTTAGACCCAGAGCAGTCACTACTATACTTAACAAGGCACTGGGCAGCACTGGGCATTTTTTCCCGGCAGAACATTGCACATGGTTATGAGATGGGCATACCACCTTGTTGTGTTTTGGGGCATCCAGAATCAAGGGCCTTGGAATGAAGAGATCCATCTATTTCATATATTACATAACAATGTCAAAGCGATTTTATTTCTTTAAAAAAGTGGTGCAAGGTGGATTGGGAAATGATACATTTTTGACATTATGGGAACTTCTAGAGTCCTGGACTTCTCAAAATAATTGGATGGCAATCTTCTTTATAATTTTCCTGGGAATTATTTTTGAGATCATACTCTTAAAGATTTGTATGTCCTTTCAGAAGAAGCCTGCACTTCCTTCAGAAAAGGATAAGTCAGATGTCCACAAGGTAAGAAAAAAATGCTTGATTTCCTTTTCCAAGATTTTTCAAAATAACTCAGAAGAATAACTTATAAAATTGTGTAACTTTGATATTTGGACTACTCTAACTGGGGTCGCAAAGAGTTGGACACGACTGAGCGACTGAACCGAATTGAACATTTTATTGTCTCCCTTGACAGAAAGAAGACAATGGAAGTTGCCTGACAAGCATGAAATTTGGTAAGTATCCTACAATTTTATCAGCTCAGTTCAAGTTCAGTTCAATACAATTTCATATTTTAATATAAAACTTGTTCAGTCTGAACTTCTCCCACTGATACTCTGACTTTTTTTTATTCCTATTTCTCCCTAGATCATTGGTCAGCTATTTCATCCTCAGAAGCAAGGTAAATGATACATTTTGAAATTAGATGAAATGGATTGGTTTTGTTCTATTCAAAATTACATCTGAATTACAGAAAAAAGTTTTCCCATTTGTATAGAATACAACAGCAGTCCAACATCATAATTCAGTCTAACTTTGATTTTTATTTTTTAAATTGATTTTTATTGGAGTATAGTTGCTTTATAAAGTTATGTTAGTTTCTACTGTACAGCAAAGTGAATGAGTTATATATATATACACACACACATCCCCTCTTTTTGGATTTCTTTCCCCTTTAGGTCACCACTGAGCACTGAGTAGCGTTCCCTGTGCTCTACACGAGGTTCTCTTTAGTTATCTATTTTATACATAGCAGTGTATATAGGTCAGTCCCAATCTCCCAGTTCATCCCACCCCATCTTTCCCCCTTGGTATCCATACATTTGTTCTCTACATCTGTGCCTCCATTTTGTGAGTAAGTTCATCTGTATCATTTTTCTAGATTCCACATATAAGTGATATATTCAGTATTTGTTTTTTTCTTTTTAACTCACTTCACTCTGTATGGCAGTCTCTAGGTCCATCTACATCTCTGCAAATGTCACAATTTCATTCCTTTTAATGATTAATATTCCATTGTATACATGTACCACATCTTCTTTATCCATTCCTGTGTTGATGGACATTTAGATTGCTTCCATTTTATGGCTATTGTACACAGTGCTGCAGTGAACACTGGGGTTCATGTATCTTTTTGAATTATGGTATTCTCTGGGTATATGCCCAGGAGTGGGATTGGTGGGTCATATGGTAGTTCTGTTTTTTAACTTTGATTTTTAAATGGTTGCTCTATTCCAAACTGTATTAATGGTTTTTTATATATTGTTGAAATTATCCTTCCAGGTAGGTAGTATCATTACTGTTTTTTTAAAATTTGTTTCAGAGTATGTACAAATACATGTTTGTATATAATGTATATATTAGGGCTTCCCTGGTGGCTCAGATGGTAATGCATCCACCTGTAATGCAGGAGACCCAGGTTTGATCCCTGGGTTGGGAATCTGGAGAAGGAAATGGCTACCCACTCCAGTATTCTTACCTGGAGAATTCCATGGACAGAGGAACCTGGTGGGTTACAGTCCAGGGTTGCAAAGAGTTAGACATGACTGAAGTGACCAAGCACGCACATAGTTGCTTTATAATGTTGTGTCAGTTTCGCTGTACAGCAGAGTGAATCAGTGTATCATACACATACATATGTCCCCTCTCCTTTGGATTTCCTTCCCATTTAGGTCGCTGCAGAGCATCATTCCTGTTTTTACAGATGAGGAAAATAAAGCTTAGAGGTTAAGTGGCTTGCTTCTTTCTCTACCCCAACCTCTCTCTCCAGTACAAAGAAGTAATAATGACAAGTTATGATAATTCAACTGAAAAAATATTCATTTAGCACCTACTGTGAACCCAGCAGACCCTGAGCTAGGTTCTTCAAGAGTGCCATGAAAGGAGTTTATACAATCAGAATTCATCCCACATCCTGAGGATACATGAGTGCTAGAGATTAAATACTGACATTGCTACTCTTGGTGCTATCAACATCTTAATTGTTTTCATCAAAATCCATTCAGTAATCATTAGATATCCCTATACAATGGACCTTGTATTTTACACTGGTATTCAAATAATAAGCCCTGGAGGAGGTAGTGACCACCCACTCCAGTATTCTTTCTGGGAAAACCCCATGGACAGAGGAGCCTGGCAGGCTATGATAGGTGCTAAATAAATATTTTTCAACTGAATTATCAGACCTGGTGATTATTACTTCTTCATTTGTATTGAAGAGAGAGGTCATGGTAGGTAAACAATCCACTTAACCTTTAAGCTTTATTTTCCTCATTTGTCTGTGGGGTCACAGAGAGTTGGTCATGACTGAGTGACTGAGCATGCATGCACAAATAATAAGATAGTATCTCTTCTCAAGAAGCTTATATTCTTGGGGAGGAGACATATTCATAAAGGATGATTTTGTTTGTTTTGTTTTTGTTTTAATTGGAGACTAATTACTTTACAATATTGTAGTGGTTTCTGCCATACACTGACATGAATCAGCCATGAGTATACATCTGTTCCCCATCCTGAACCCCTCTCCCATCCCCCTCCCCATCCCATCCCTCAGGGTCATCCCAGTGCACCAGCCCTGAGCACCCTGTCTCATGCATTGAACCTGGACTGGCGATCTGTTTCACATATGATAATATACATGTTTCAATACTATTCTCTCAAGTCATCCCACCCTCGCCTTCTCCCATAGAGTCCAAAAGACTGCTCTATACATCTGTGTCTTTTTTGCTGTCTCGCATATAGGGTCATCATTACCATCTTTCTAAATTCCATATATATACATTAGTATACTGTATTGGTGTTTTTCTTTCTGACTTACTTCACTCTGAATAGTAGGCTCCAGTTTCATCCACCTCATTAGAACTGATTCAAATGTATTCTTTTTCATGGCTGAGTAATATTCCATTGTGCATATGTACTATAGCTTTCTTATCCATTCATCTGCTGATGGACATCTAAGTTGCTTCCATGTCCTGGCTATTATAAACAGTGCTGTAATGAACTTTGGGGTACATGTGTCTCTTTCAGTTCTGATTTCCTTGGTGTGTAGGCCCAGCAGCGGGATTGCTGGGTCATATGGCAGTTCTATTTCTAGTTTTTAAAGGAATCTCCACACTGTTCTCCATAGTGGCCGTACTAGTTTGCATTCCCACCAACAGTATAAAAGGGTTCCCTTTTTTCCACACCCTCTCCAGCATTTATTGTTTGTAGACTTTTGGATAGCAGCCATTCTGACTGGTGTGAGATGGTACCTCATTGTGGTCTTGATTTACATTTCTCTGATAATGAATGATGTTGAGCATCTTTTCATGTGTTTGTTAGCCATCTGTATGTCTTCTTTGGAGAAATGTCTATTTAGTTCTTTGGCCCATTTTTTGACTGGGTAATTTACTTTTCTGGAATTGAGCTGCAGGAGCTGCTCGTATATTTTTGAGATTAATTCTTGTCAGTTTCTTTGTTTGCTATTATTTTCTCCCATTCTGAAGGCTGTCTTTTCACCTTGCTTATAGTTTCCTTCTTTGTGCCGAAGTTTTTAAGTTTAATTAGGTCCCATTTTTTTATTTTTGCTTTATTTCCATTACTCTGGGAGGTGGGTCATAGAGGATCCTGCTATTATTTATGTCAGAGGGTGTTTTGCCTATGTTTTCCTCTAGGAGTTTCTAAGTCTTACACTTAGACCTTTGATCCATCTTGAGTTTATTTTTGTATATGGTGTTAGAAAGTATTCTAGTTTCATTCTTTTACAAGTGATTGGCCAGTTTTCCCAGCACCACTTGTTAAAGAGATTGTCTTTTCTCCGTTGTACATTATTGCCTCCTTTGTCAAAGATAAGGTATCCATAGGTGTGTGGATTTATCTCTGGGCTTTCTATTTTGTTCCTTTGATCTATATTTCTGTCTTTGTGCTGGTACCGTACTGTCTTGATGACTGTAGCTTTGTAGTAGAGCCTGAAGTTTAGGCAGGTTGATTCTTCCATTCCCATTCTTCTTTCTCAAGATTGCTTTGGCTATTCGAGGTTTTTTGTATTTCCATACAAATTGTGAAATTAGTTGTTCTAGCTCTGTGAAAAATACCATTGGTAGCTTGATAGGGATTGCATTGAATCTATAGATTGCTTTGGAAAGTATACTCATTTTCACTATATTGATTCTTCCAATCTATGAACGTGGTATATTTCTCCATCTATTTGTGTCATCTTTGATTTCTTTCATTAATGTTTTTTAGTTTTCTATATATACATCTTTTGTTTCTTTAGGTAGATTTATTCCTAAGTATTTTATTCTTTTAGTTGCGATGGTGAATGGAATTGTTTCCTTAATTTCTCTTTCTGTTTTCTCATTGTTAGTGTATAGGAATGCAAGGGATTTCTGTGTGTTAATTTTATATCCTGCAACTTTACTATGTTCATTGATTAGCTCTAGTAATTTTCTGGTGGAGTCTTTAGGGTTTTCTATGTAGAGGATCATGTCATTTGCAAACAGTGAGAGTTTTACTTATTCTTTTCCAACCTGGATTCCTTTTATTTTTCTTCTCTGGTTGCTGTGGCTAAAACTTCCAAAACTATGTTGAATAATAGTGGTGAGAGTGGGCACCCTTGTCTTGTTCCTGACTTTAGAGGAAATGCTTTCAATTTTTTACCATTGAGGATAATGTTAGCTGTGGGTTTTATTATTATAAATATAATTTATAAATTATTATTTATAATAATTTTATTATTATATTTATTATTTTTTTATTATATAGCTTTTATTATGTTGAAGTGTGTTCCCTCTATGCCTGCTTTCTGGAGGGTTTTTTATCATAAATGGATGTTGAATTTTGTCAAAGACTTTCTTTGCATCTGTTGAGATAATCACATGGTTTTTATCTTTCAGTTTGTTAATGTGGTGTATTACATTGATTGATTTGTGGATATTGAAGAATCCTTGCATCCCTGGGATAAAGCCCACTTGGTCATGATGTATGATCTTTTAACAGGTTGTTGGATTCTGTTTGCTAGGATTTTGTTAAGGATTTTTGCATCTACAGTCATCAGTGATATTGGCCTGTAGTTTTCTTTTTTTGTGGCATCTTTGTCTGGTTTTGGTATTAGGGTGATGGTGGCTTCATAGAATGAGTTTGGCAGTTTACCTTCCTCTGCAATTTTCTGGAAGAGTTTGAGTAGGATAGATGTTAGCTCTTCTCTAAACTTCTGGTAGAATTCAGCTGTGAAGCCATCTGGTCCTGGGCTTTTGTTTGCTGGAAGATTTATGATTACAGTTTCAATTTCTGTGCTTGTGATGGGTCTGTTAAAATTTTTTATTTCTTCCTGGTTCAGTTTTGGAAAGTTATACTTTTCTAAGAATTTGTCCATTTCTTCTAAGTTTTCCATTTTATTGGCATATAGTTGCTGATAGTAGTCTCTTATGATCCTTTATATTTCTGTGTTGTCTGTTGTGATTTCTCCATTTTCATTTCTAATTTTGATTTGATTCTTCTCCCTTTGATTCTTGATGAGTCTGGCTAATGGTTTGTCTATTTTATTTATCTTCTTAAAGAAGATAAATAGCTTTTTTTAAACAAAGCTTTTAGCTTTGTTGATTTTTGCTATGGTCTCTTTTCTTTTGCATTTATTTCTGCCCTAATTTTTATGATTTCTTTCCTTCTATTAACCCTGGGGTTCTTCATTTCTTCCTTTTCTGGTTGCTGTAGGTGTAGAGTTAGGTTATTTATTTGACTTTTTTCTTGTTTCTTGAGGTAAGCTTGTATTGCTATGAACCTTCCCCTTAGCACTGCTTTTACTGAGTCCCATAGGTTTTGGGTTGTTGTGTTTTCATTTTCATTCGTTTCTATACATAAAAGGATGATTTCTTGCAGTATAGTAACACAATAATCGGAAATCTAGGAGAACATTTTAGGAGACACCTACACCAGCTTAGGGGGTGTTGAGAATGGCTTTATGGAGAAGCTTATACTGGAGCTGAACTTTAAAAGGTAAGTGGAAATTAGTCAGAAAAAGACACTGGTTGGGAGAATAAAGAAGGCCTTATAGGCCATGAACAGAGGCAAGGAAATAAGAAACTGCAGGGTATGTACAACAACTTATGATTATTTCAGGGTTGCTGGAATGGTGAGGATGGGCCAGGAGTCGAAAAAACAGGCAGGAGTCAGATCATAAAGGACTTTCTCTCATTGTTGTTCAGGCGCTCAGTCATGACCAACTCTGCAACCCCATAGACTATAGCACACCGGGGTTCCCTGTCCTTCACCATCTCCTGGAGTTTGCTCAAACTCATGTCCATTGAGTCAGTGATGCCATCCAACCATCTCATCCTCTGTCTTCCACTTTTCCTTCTGCCCTCAATCTGTACCAGCATCAGGGTCTTTTCCAATGACTCAGCCCTTCGATCAGGTGGCCAAAGTATTGAAGCTTCAGCATCAGTTCTTCCAATGAATATTCAGGGTTGATTTCCTTTAGGATTGACTGGTTTCATCACCTTGCTGTCAAGGGACTCTCAGGAGTCTTCTCCAACACCACAGTTTGTAAGCCTCAATTCTTTGGTGCTCAGCCTTCTTTATAGTCCAACTCTTACATCTGTATATGACTACTGGAAAGACCATAGCTTTGACTATACAAACTCTGTATGCCATGTGAAAAGCTTGGAGTTTATTCTGTAGGTAGTGAGGAACCACTGAAGGTGGTTGAGCGTAGGAGTAACAGTTTTGTGTTTCAGCTGAATCACTAGTAGCTGTGTGGAGTACAAACCTGAAGATTACTTGACTTCAGTCTAATTTCTTTTGGTTGTCAGGTGTAAAGGGGCTTTATTCATGTAATGTGGTTGTTCTATTTGTATTTATTTATAAATATTTATTTGTTTTTGGGTGTGTTGGGTCTTAGTCCTCACTGTGGTGCACAGGTTTCTCTAGTTGTGGTACGTGGGCTTACTTGCCCCACAGCATGTGGGATCTTAGTTCCCCAGCCAGGGATTGAACCCATGTCCTCTGCACTGGAAGGTGGATTCTTAACCACTGGCCCACCAGGGGAGCCCCTCCCTCTGCCTTTCTTGGTGTTGGTTTTACCTTGAGGTAAATAGAAAGATTGCCACCAAGAGTTTCCAAATCAGACCAGCAGTTTCCAGAGGATTTAAGAGGCCAATTCTTTCTGTGTCTTTCTTAGGAACAAGGCAACTTTTCCCCAAAGTTGTTAAATGTCTTTGTCTTATACTGGGATTAGTTCATACCCACTCCTTATTCAATTACTTGGAAATGAGATTACTATATCAGATTTAGCATAAACCCTTGAGGTAGAATGGATGTTGAAGAGTACGCATCCATGATTATTACTCCAAGCTATAATTTTGCTTTAGTTGTAAGGACAGATGGTGGTACCAAAGGTGACCTGATACTAAAGATGATGGGTAGGTGTATCAGTCAGGGTTCAGCAGAGAAATGCAAAAAAGAGAGAGAGAGATAAAACGAGTTTTATAGGAATTGGCTTGCATGGTTATAGAGGCTGAGAAGTCCCCTGATCTACCAAATAAAAACTGGAGACCTAAAAAAGCAAACGGTATAATTCAGCCCAAGGCAGAAGTCCTGGGGTGGCAGGGAGTTGTGCAGTGCTGGATGGTCTCAGAGCCCAAAGACCCAAGAATCAGGAGCTCTGATGTCTGAGGGCGAAGAAGATGGACATCCCAGATCAGTAAGAGTTGGGGAGTTTGCTCTTCCATCTATTTGTTCTATTTGAGCCCTCAGTGGATTGGATGATGCCAGCCAATATGCCCAGGGCATATCTTCTGTATCTTCAGGCTGCTGATTCAAATGTGAATCTCTTCCTGAAGCATCCTCACAGGTGCTCAGAAATAGTGTTTTACCAGCTCTCTGGGCATTCCTCAGCCCAGGCAAGTTGACACACAAAATTGACTACCACACTAGGTAACAAAAATGTGTATACAGCCTGTATATTAGACATTAATAGCTTCTCCTGACAGTAGAGAGAACTTGAAAAGTATTTAATGTATTTTAAACATTCACCTAATAATTTTGTGTTCTCTGTGAAAAAAGGTAAGCAATAGTTCAGTCTAAAATACTCCAAATTCTATTAATAATTAGAAGAATCCAAATCAATGAGATTTTCCTGTATAAGTAAACATGTAGAAAAACTATTTGTGTGATGGGGGTATATACTGATAATTTTATTTATTAGCTTCATGGCTCTGGACTTCCCTGGTGGCTCAGACGGTAAAGCGTCTGTTTACAATGCGGGAGACCCAGGTTCGATCCCTTGGTTGAGAAGATCCCCTGGAGAAGGAAATGGCAATCCACTCTAGGACTATTGCCTGGAAAATCCCATGGACAGAGTAGCCTGGTAGGCTACAGTCCATGGAGTCGCAAAGAGTCAGACACGACTGAGCGACTTCACTTTCACGGCTTTATTCATGATGATGAGTTATTTAAAACTAGGGTCATTCTTCCAGTAAAGGACAAGATAATCTGTGTTCCCTGGAAAGACAGCCACCAGAATTTCTGACTTAGCTTATATGAGTTTCAGTTTATGATTTTAGGGTACCTTACCATGACACAAACTTACCATGAAACAGACACGACTTAGCGACTGAACAATAACAACTGTGAAACAAAACTTAAGGGGCATCAGAATCACCTGGAGAGCTTGTTAAAATTCAGATTTCCAGGCCCCACACCTAGGGCATCTGATTCAGAAAGTCTAGGGTGGGATCTGAGATTTTGCATTTCTGGTCATTTTGCATTTTGCATTTATGATCATTTTGCATTTTTGATCAAAGTGATGCTGATGTTGTTGGTCTGAGCACTGCTCAGTTCAGTTCAGTTCAGTCACTCAGTCGTGTCCGACTCTTTGCGACCCCATGAATCGCAGCATGCCAGGCCTCCCTGTCCATCCCAACTCCCAGAGTTCACTGAGACTCACGTCCATCGAGTCAGTGATGCCATCAGCCATCTCATCCTCTGTCGTCCCCTTCTCCTCCTGCCCCCAATCCCTCCCAGCATCAGAGTCTTTTCCAATGAGTCAACTCTTTGCATAAGGTGGCCAAAGTACTGGAGTTTCAGCTTTAGCATCATTGCTTCCAAAGAAATCCCAGGGCTGATCTCCTTCAGAATGGACTGGTTGGATCTCCTTGCAGTCCAAGGGACTCGAAAGAGTCTTCTCCAACACCACAGTTCAAAAGCATCAATTCTTCGGTGCTCAGCCTTCTTCACAGTCCAACTCTCACATCCATACATGACCACAGGAAAAACCATAGCCTTGACTAGACGAACCTTTGTTGGTAAAGTAATGTCTCTGCTTTTGAATATGCTATCTAGGTTGGTCATAACTTTCCTTCCAAGGAGTAAGCGTCTTTTAATTTCAGGGCTGCAGTCACCATCTGCAGTGATTTTGGAGCCCCCAAAAATAAAGTCTGACACTGTTTCCACTGTTTCCCCATCTATTTGCCATGAAGTGATGGGACCGGATGCCATGATCTTTGTTTTCTGAATGTTGAGCTTTAAGCCAACTTTTTCACTCTCCTCTTTCTAGCATTGCTAGACCAAGCCTAATCATTTGAGGTAGAAAGGATGCTGGAAGGTCCACTTCCATGACCATTTGCTGCTGCTCTTTAGTCACTAAGTCACGTCCAACTCTTTGCAATGCTATGGACTGTAGCCCACCAGGCTCCTCTGTTCATGGAATTCTCCAGGCAAGAATCCTGGAGTGGATTGCCATTTCCTTCTCCAGGGGCTCTTCCTGACCCATGGAGCCAACCCGAGTCTCTTGCATTTGCAGGCAGATTCTTTACCTCTGAGCCACCTGGGAAGCCCTCTGTGATCAGTTGTTGTTATTCAGTCACCAATTCGCGTCCAACTCTTTGTGACCCCATGGACTGCAGCACACCAGGCCTCCCTGTCCCTTACCATCTCCCAGAGTTTGCTCAAGTTCATGTCCATTGAATTGGTGATGCCATTGAACCATCTTCATGTTCTCTCGCCCTCTTCCGTGATAATTATTTTAACCAAAATTATATTGAGAAGCATTACCCTAAAATGTAGGCTTCTCTCTTGATCAAAAACAAACAGCTGTTAAACAATTAGGACTTATATAAAGCTATAGTTTATGACATTGGCCACTGTTCTGTTGTACCTCTTAAATTTCCATAAGGATGTTTTCATTCTTGTCAAAACTGTCATACAGAGAACAGAAACTGATATTCCTTGTAAAAGGATATAATCTTAATCTGCAACTTTGTCAAAATAGACAGTCAAAAGTAGACTTTTGGACAGATTTTTGTGGGAAAAAATCCCTCGTTCTCCTAGATATGAAAATAACTTAACTTCACTTTGTCAGTGGATTGATTTATTGAATGAATGTAACTAGGTAATGAATTATTTTGTAATGTGGATAATGACTTCCCAGCTTATCTCTACATTTAACTATGTTTTCATATACTATATTGGATTTCCTTAAATTTCAAAGAGAGTTCTTATATGAAATAGGTCCTCAGTGACAATTGACTCACTGTTTTCTTATATTTCAGAGTTGATAACTATTCAGAGAGAACAATTGCTTCATCAATTACATCTGAAGGAAATGAAGAGTACTTTGAAGACAGCGTTCCACCACCAGATGAACCACCACGGGCAAGTACCAGTGAAAGTAGATTTCGAGTAAGTCACTTTAGTGAAAGTCATATGACATCTTCAAATGGGACTAGCTCATCATCTTTGTCACTATTTCATTCGGAAGTACAGGAAATTTTGCTAAGGTGTAGCGGGTGCCCTAAAAATGAACATGAAACAATACAGTTTTCATCAAAGAAATTATTTTCCATAATGAAAAGTAACAAAAGTAAAAATAGGACATTTTCTTCTGACTTTAACTTTTCAAGAACTTCGAGAATCATTATAGAAAGTGAAGATCTAGATGTGGCACCATGCCCTCCTGCCCATCTGTTTCTTTCTAGAGACCAAGTCAGACTTCTGGAAGAAAATGTGAGAAATCAAAGCCCTCCAAAATCCAAAGCCACATTAGAGAATAAAACTACCTCTCTGTACTCAATCTCTCTAGAGCCCTTGATTCAGATTCAACATTCTGCTACAATGGACCCTTCTCCCCAAGCACAAGCTTCTTTTTCCAGACAAAAGGCTACTCAGAGTCAAGGATTTTCCAAAGCCCAATTTACTGGTAAAGCCCACCAATTTTTTAACAATCAGGCATCAGTCAACAGGCAGCCTGAGAGTGAGGCCAGATACTTTGCTCTGCCTCAAGATTTGGTGAGGGAACCACTTACTAGCAGCACCCAAGACTCCTTCCAGACCGCAGACATGGATAGGTGCCAACATCTGGTCCAAGTTCCACAGTCTATTGAGACTCAAGATTCAGTCAAGGGCCTAGGGTCTGATACAAAACACTCATATGAGACCCAGGATTCTGTCTGGTCTGAAGAGTCAAACAAGAGTAAATACTCTATCCCAGGGCAAAACACTATTTTAAAGGATGCCAGAGATCTGGTTATACCTCCGAGCCCAAATTCAGTTGATAAAGTGATGCCACAACTAGAGCATGTTAAGAGTGAGGGCCAGAAACAAATTGCTTCCTCAACATTAAACCAGTCTCCTGCATATGACTCGCTGCCTCTCATGACCAGGCAGAAAAACAGAAGAAAAACATCACGCAGTAAAAGTGAACTTAGCCTCAAAGATCCACCTCAGAAGTCAAAGAAAACACCAGCTTCACAGGTATTTCAGACCACAGCATGTCATACTTCAGAGTGCAGCCAGTTAAGATATGAACATAAAACTAAGAAGAAAGAGTTACATCAAAGAAAAGGTTTATCAGGTATAGCGTTGCATTTTACATATGCTTTCAAGCTTGTCCCTCCTTATATTAGGAAGTATTACAGAAAAAGACAAGCAAAATTCACTCCAGGTTTAACAGAATGTAGAGATTTTCTGCCTAAACCAGATCAGTCACTATGTGCAGAGAAAGTTAATTACATAGGGTCTGTTGAGGAAGAAGGAACCATGGGGAGTACTGAAAATGAAGAGCAGCATGGCAGAAACAATAAAGAACTAGAAAACATTTCACAAGAAATTCCATCTCAGCTAGAACAGTCTTTCATGGTCAATACTTATCAACAGAAAGCACCTTGTCCTTCATTAACAGAAACAAACTGGATGAATAGAGAGTCTCTTGAAGATCCAAAGGAAATGGATATTGCAGAGTCTTGTGCCCCAGATAGCGAAACAACATCTGACCTGCCTGTGGCAAGGCAAGAGACACCTTTAGAAGAAGCCATATCAGAACCTTTGCAGAAATGTGTTTCCTCTCCCCAGATGGAGTCAGACAGAAACATGAAAACATGGGAGGACCTACAAGGTACAGAGAATTCAAATCCTGCCCTTTCAAGCAGAGAGGAGTTACCAACGAGTATATCAGAAATGCAAAGGTGCTTCTCACGGGGGAATACAGACAGAAAAGACCTTGAAATTGTTCTGGAGTCTTCTGATGTCAACTTGTTCGTTCCCCTAGGAACCGAAAAGCATAAAAGCAGTGGACAACCAACAGGTGTAGAAATTCAGGAGAGGCCAGAAGATGTAACTGAGAAGGAAAAAAATGCATTAAGAGCTCACGTGATGGAAGAAGATGACATAAGTGCAAGTGAGGAACTCGAAAGCAACACTAGAAGCAACATTAACAATATGCAAGGTGAAAGAATATCTGCTGCATTTCACGAAGCCACTCACACTGCCCTTTCTTTACCACCTCGTATGAAAATGCAGAGTGGATTAAAAACCAAGATGGATACATCAGAAATAGGACTCAGTTTTTCAGCAGTAAAGCCAGACAAAATACCAGATGACAGGAAAATGTATTTTTCCTTTGAGAAGAACTGTCTAGTTAAAAAACCACAAGAAGACAACAGAGAGGAAGAACAGGCTCCACAAGAAGCAGCTTTGCAGCAAACGCCAGGCTTCAGGCTCAGCCCACGACTACAGCAGAAGCCCACGTATGTCAAACTGGAACCAGGACAGAGTAGTTCAAAAGGTCAAACCACTCAAAATAAAGACCTCGATGTTTACCCACAAACTCTCTCTACAGAGACGACTATGGAGACTAACCCACGCCCCATGATGGATCCATTTCAAGTTGAGGTGAAGCAAAGCACAGACAGAGCTACAGGCAGGGAAACTGCAGACCCAGTGCATCCTCTCACCATGTTCGAGAGCTTGCCAGTTTTAACTGAATCAACAGAATGTGGTGTCCCTTTGGGTGGAAGCCCTGAGAAGTTCCTGGATGCTCAGATTGCAGAAGAAAAGCAGGACTTAGAAGGAGTTTTACCTGAAGTTGCCCTGGGGTCTTTCCATAGGCATACGCCTCCATTATCAAATTTGAAAAGGAAGAAAATCAGAAAAAAAATACCAGGAACCACAAATGTACTTGGTTTCAAATGTGTAATTATGAAAGTAAAAAAGCCACCAAAATGTCACAGAAGATTAAGAAGCAATTTCAAAATCATGATTAAACACATACTTCAAGATAAAACGATGGCAGATATGCTTCTGAATGTTACTGACCCTTGTCTGTCTATTTTGCCCCATGTTAGAATGCACAGCAGATTAAATGTAAGGAATCACAGTCATACCGAGCTAAAACGAGAGACATCAGAAGCTGAAAGAGAAGAAGACTATTTAGATATCATTAATAAAGGAAGTGACTCTGGAAACACACTAGAAGCAGCTCGGTTGCAGGAGGAAGTGAGTGGGAATCAGGAAGCTTCACCAGAAGCAGTCCTTGAGGATCGCTGGAACCTCAGATCGGATGAAGATCCAGAGAAAGAGCTCAAATCCATGAAAGAAATGCAACAACCAATCACATTTGCAAAAATCATGGCAGAGTCTATTCACATGGCCACAACAGGTCCAGTTCATGTTGAAAATATGGAGAAAAGCCTGATAGCACCCACAGATTTAAGACGCACTGAAGATGATTCTGAGATATCTCCTCCCACATCAGAAAAATCACTGATTGGAGACCCTTTAAACCAAACAAGAGAAAGTGATGTACCAGATGATGGAAGTGATACCAGGGAAACAGGTTACTGTTTTGCAGCAATGAAGGCAGAACGACCCGAAGATTTACCAGCAGTGTTCCCAAAGACTTTTAATTACCACATGCCTGTCTTATCTCATTCTAAAGTGAAGAAAACTAGAGTAAGATTTTCACACATAGAATGTAGAGTGAACTCCAAGTCTGTACCTATGAAGGCATTGAAGCCGTCCATTTCACAAACGTGTGATATCACATGTCATCAAAGAAAGAAACTGGAATCTGACTTTAAGGCCAAGTTTGAAAAGATCGGCCAAGCTAATGGACTGGAATATGAATTTCTAAACACCCTTTACTGTCCTGTGCATAGCAGGTTACAAGGGGAGACAAAGAGCTTCTGCCGTGTTCAAGCAAAGCTCCGGGGTCTAGCCGTTGAAGAAAGACCACTGTATGTTGATTTTTTTGATGAGAGTAATGCACTCTGTGACGGAGAAGAAAAAGGACAAGATGTAGAGGAAAAGGAGCAAAAGACTTTGCTAATAACGGCTCCACAGCATACCCAGTACCTCTGGATCAATGGATGTCGAGGAAAGGAGACTCACCTTGCCAAACCAGATGCAGGCCTACACTGTTTAACACAGGAGCAAGATAAACAGCACCAAACATGCTTTAAACAAGCTGCTTTGCAGACTGATGTCCAGATGGGTCCTCAAGAAGCTAAGGAACTCCTGAAGACCAACAAACCAGAAGATGATCTAATAGCCCCTGCGGGTCTGGAGGTTCTACCTCCCGAAGCAGGGAACTCATCACCTGTGAAACTTTTGAACATTCCAACAGAGAGTGGTGTAGCCTCTGGTGGAAACCTCACAAGGGAACGAGGTTCTTATTCTGTGGATAAAAATTCAGCATTACCAGAAAGTTTGCAAGTGACCTTCCTGCAGTCTTCTGATTCCATTGACACCTCCATTTCTAAATCTCAAAGACAGAAAAACACACTAAAACTGTCAAGAAAGCAAACAGTGAGTCGTAGATACAGAGCTATGAGAGAACAAAACCTATCCACTCTGCGTATGCTCCCTGGCAGGCAGAGAAAGGCATTGCAATGCAATTTTCAAATGAAGAATTTACAGCAAAATAAAAACAAAGGAGATGTGTGTTCACCTGTCATTCTCTCCAGGGTGCCTGTTTTGCTAAACACCAAAATGAACATCGGATTAAATATGGAGACAGATACACAAAGGATAACAAGACTCGATCATACGCAAATGCAAGAGAAATCACCCAATGAAAGAAAAGTATGTCGCCCAGCTTCTATCGATATGAGTAGTTTACCTAACAGTGTGAAAGACAGGAAGGAGGAGGGTGCAGGGGAACAAGATTTACCAATTCCAGAGAGTGGCCAAAGCTTTATACTCAGTATATATCAGGAGGAGGATCATGACCTTATCAAATCAGATGAGGGGCAGAAACAAATAGGAAGTATAAATATCCAGGTACAACCACAAACACATTTTGCAGAGAGTATTTTGAGCTCTGCTTCATGCCCAACATTGGATCCATTTCCACTGAGAAAGCTAGAGAGCGATGCTAGGTTTTTTCCTCCAACATCAGGAGAAGCAAAGTTTGATGAAAAAATATTTTCTGCAAGAGAAGGTGGTGTTCCATCTGAGGCAAACCATCAAAAGGAACAAGCTGGTGGTACTGAAAAGGAAGAGAAAGTGACTTTAGATTTCTGCATGGCTGCTTTATCTCTATCCAAAGGCAAGAGAAACTTCAAACAATATTCAGACATGAAAATCCTGATGAACCCCAAAGATGGAATTTTAAAAGCAAAGAAACCACCCATTTCACACATGCTCAATATCAAGGGTGGTGCTAGACGAAATCGTAGGAAAGAATTGGGATATAACTTGACCACCAAAATGGGACAGGTGGGTCAGAGCACAAAAATGGCAGATGGCAGGGACTCCCTCCTGAACATCATCCCTGCCATTAATAGGTATAGTGACCGAGAAGGGCAAAAAGACATGTTAGAAGAAAAAAGACTCAGTTCTGAGCAAGTAAAGCAAAATATACCCCCACACGAAGGGAATGTGACTCCAGATGACCCCGAAGAAGGTGATCTTCAAAATGAAGAAAGTGAACAGGAGATGTTACTAAAAGTAATTTCACAGCACAGCCAACATTTCATACTCTGTTCAGACCAGACGAAGGAGCTTGAGCTTCACAAACCAGGAAACAAAGGATGTGGGGAAACTCTGTTTTCTACCAAACGGGACATCCCCCAGCACATACAGCCTGAAGATCCAGTGCAGACAACACAGCCAAAGAGAAGCCAGCAGACACAAAACGGCACAGTGTGGTCAGCGAGTTCAAACCTTCCTCTTCTAAAGTCGAACGAATCACTAACCGGTCAAGTTGTAATTGATACAATGAAATGTGACATCCAAAGTGATGAGAGCTGCACAGGAGAACTGGATGATCATGGTAAAGAGGAAAAGTCCGAGTTTAAAAAATATCTACAAGCACCTGTCCCTGAGTCTTCAGCTACTGCCACACCTGATCCCCCTGAACCTAAACAGGGGAGAAAGACATTTACATGTAGAGCCTTAAGAAGTAAAATGAGTCCCAAGTGTGTTATTATGAAGGCAAGAAAGGCACCAATGTCACAGATATTTAACATCCCTGGGAATGGCTGTCTGAAAACCCTCCCTTCGAAAACCCTGCGATCACAGATCATTGAGTTTTTGATTGAGATAAAATCCTCTGGGGTGCTAGAAGATGTTACTGCAGAGAGAAAGGAAGGGGGAACCCAAGAATTGCTGGCAACAATGCAGGAGTTCTGGGATGCAGCCACACTTGCTTTACCTGTGTCGAAAAGAGAGAGAAACCACTCAGAACTTACAGACAAGATAAATAAAATGAGTCCCAAATGTATCACTTTGAAGGCAAAGAAGACACCGATTTCCAAGACATTAAATGTCACAAAACGTGGTGCGCCAAGCCGTGGTAGGCAATTTGAAGGCAAGTTCAAAACTGTGAGGAAACAAGGTCAGTCACTGGCAGCCACCACGCCAAAGGCCACTTCCTCTCCCAAGTTGGTTTCACTGGACATGAAGGTGCATAACAGAACCAAAGTAGAGACGGACATGCCGGGGAAGATGAGGTTCCATCCTGAGATACAACAGCAAGGACACTGGTCAGATGGAAGGGGAGCCTGGTGTCCCTATTCTAGGGCCAAGAGGGAAAACGTCAGGAAGGAACTCAAAGGCCACAGTGGAGAAGCAGCGCCTCGGAATTTCCAGCACCTCACTTCCCGTGCTCATCATATGAAGGAGGCTCGCTTTGTGAAATCAGATCTCAAACAGAAGTATTCAGCAAGGGGGAAAATCCCAGAATCACGAACCATAGAGGAGGAGCTGCAACAACAAACATTTTTCACACAAACTGTCTTGCGTTCTGTGTCTTCCTCTATTCTGAATTCACTTCCATCTGAGAAGGCACCAAAAAGGACAAAAACACAGAGGTCAAGGATTTTATCTCCAGCGACAGAGAAATCACTCGGCGAATCTTTAGCTGTTAAAGCATCAAGTGACGTCCTGTCTGAAACAGACCCAACAAAGGAACTTGCTGGTTCTAGTCCAGAGGGAAAGAAAGAATTACAAACGGATTTACAAGGGAGAGCCCTACAGTCTTTCGGTATCTCCAGGCCGGATTCATCTGAAATTAAAGGGTTGAGAAATGTAGCATTGATCCCTACGTCTCGAACTGGGGAAGCCCAGATGGCATCAGTTTGGAAGACAACTGGTACCACTAGTCCCAGTGCCCCCAGCCATGGAAAGGAACTGGTCTACACCTTTGATAACATGGCCAAAGAGTTATCTCAGAGTATGTCAAATATATTTATGAATACTTCTTTTTCACCTACACCTGTTTCACCTGCCACCAAAACACATAAAAAACGGAAAGCCAAGAAAGACCCAGTCGAAGTCAGTATAAAACCAGAAGACAGGAAAAGACTGTGTAAAAGGTGCAGCTCCTTAGGCACCACATCTCAGTCAAGACAGCAAAATGAAAGAGAGGGCAAGGAAGTTGCATTCAATACAGAAAGTAGAAAAGATGAAAATATGCTTATTACAGAGCAAGACATGCAGCAACAAAAACTAGTTTCAGAAAATATATTGGAGTCTACCTGTTCTCTGATAATTCCATTTCAAACTGAAAAGGTGAAGAACATCCCACCATATACAAACATACTGCATAGAAAAAGTGAAAAGATTTCATGTGTAAAAAGAGGGAAAGCGATATTCAACGGTCTTTTAATTGATGAGGAGGTGTTTAGGACTCCCACAAGGAGGCTGGATGCTTCCAGTCCAGCTCCCCTACAACCTGAAGAAGAGAAAGACATAAAAACTCAAAAAGTAACAGAATACACAGCTGATCAAAATATCCCACTTCCCAAGTCAGGGATCTCAGTGCTTGGAGATTCATGTAATGAAAGCTCTAGAAGGAAAGTGAGTGGTTCTATTGTCAAGAAACATAAAGAGTTGCAAAGAGATTTACTAACAATATCCACAACATCTGTTTTGTCTGAATCTAGAAGGCAGAAAAAAGCACTAAAATTTCCAGAACAGAAAGATCTTATGGGTCCCAGATATATAACCATGAAGGCAAAGAGGCCTCTTTTTTCACAGGTGCTTAATATCACTGAGCATGGTCATCAGTACTGTAAAAAGAAACAGGAATGTTATTTAAAGTCTGTGATAAAAGACAGGCAACAACATAAAAGTATAACTGATGCATTTTCATCTCTCACACCTGTTTCAACGGATAATAAGATAGATATTGAAATTGATAACACACCCACAACAGGGACAGATCAACCAAGAGTACAAACATATAACCACACCTGCCCAGAGCTAGAGAAATCACTGAGTCTTGGGGAAGCATGGGAGGCCAATTTGATTGATACACAAAGCAGATCCAGCAACACAGGGAGGGTGAGTGTGCCACATGAGAAGGAAGAGGAAAATGTCCCAGAAATATCAGCAGAATCAGTTCTGCATGAGAGCCAACATTTCCGTTTCACTCCTCAACATGTAAAAAATCTTGGCCCTTGCAAATCAAAACCTAAACTGAATAGTTCAAAAGGTAGAAGTACTTGGAATCTGTCTTGTGCGGCACAAAACATGAGGCAAGAAGAACACATTAGAAAAACTATTTTAAAGCCTGTCTCTAAAAGCGTGATGACTTTAATTCGAGTCCAAACACTGAAGAAAGGTCTTCATACTCAAGAGGAAATCCAACACAAGGCAGATCTAAAGATCCCATTTCCAGAATCTAGGAAATCAGAGACTGGTTCCTTACACTGTGATGGTGTCTGGGATGGAAATCCTAGGAGGAAACAAGATAGTCCCATTTTCAAGAAAAAGGCAAGGAGTCAGAGTGACTTACTAGGAACAGTCTTAAAGCCTTTAGGTTTCTCCAGCCTTGACTCATCTGAACCTGAGAGCCAGAGTCATGCAGTAGAGGCTGTAGGCAAGAAAAGTACAATGAGTCCCAAGCAGGTAACTCTGGAGGCAGGGAAGCTACCAGTTTTACAGGAGCTTAATAGCACGAGGTATCTTACCGGAAGCCATAGAGAGAAAAACCACAAAGCTAAGACCAAGGCAGGAGAGAAGCAATGGGATGAAGGTGCGAGAGAGACATTATTCCATGCCAGTGAGGGAGCTAAGAGTCCACCACCCACGTTAGTGACTGATAAACTCTCATTTGATACAGCAGCAAGGGACAATCTGGATAACCATAGAACACTTCACAAAAATCTAGGTGATTTTGTTACAGAGAAAAAGGCAGAGCTGGACAAAAACTTAGCCACAGTTCTCCTGGGGCCTGTCGATTTATTCATGCCTGTTTTATCTGACTCTGAAAGCCAGATAAACACAGTGCAAGAGAAAATCATACCGAAATGTTCAGTGATGAAAAAAAAGGAGCCACTCATTTCACAGCTATTTAAAATCAGTAGGCAATCTGCCACAAAACAGAGGACAAGACTTAGATCCAGTATAGAAACCAAAATGAAAGAGATGCACTCAGGTAAAAATGCGACTGATATGTGTACAAATGCCACTTACTTGGAAGTGGATACCTCTAACATTAGAAGGCAAAGCAGATTCCAAACAGAGGCAGACAGAATATCAGGGTTTAATCCTGTACAGCCAACACACATGCAGTTGCCAGTCGAAGACAGAGTGGTTTTACAGTCACTTAATGCCGCAGGTCCTGCTGCTTTAAGCATTAACAAAGAACAGGAGATAGACACACAGAGAGAGAAAGCTGTGTTAAACACAGACCTAAAATCTACAGATGCTTCTCCATCTATTCCACCACATATAAAAATGGAGCAGTCACCTAACACATCGGGTAACTATGAAGAATCTTCTGAAAAGAGAAATGCCCTAAAGAAAGCAAAAGGTATGGAGGAAAAAGAGTGTGAACAACAGGTCTTGTCTGGAACACCTTCACAATATACCCAGTCATTTGAGTTTCTGCAAAAGAAACAGCAAGAACCACGTGTCTCAGGAAACATCCAGAACTCTGCTTATGCCTATACACCTCCTTACCCCCGAATCCTAAACCATCAAGCTAATGCGAAAGCAGCAGGTGTAGAAAGCACTGTGCCTGCTGAACGGGTAAAATCGAAGGCAAGGAAACCATTTGTTTCCCTGATGTATAACACAGCAGGGCATGGAACCCAAAGCCACGAAAAGGAAACAAGGTTTAACACCAAGAAGCAGAAGCCAGGGTTCCAGCAAGATAAAACTGAAGTAGAATTCTCTCTGAAAACTATTTGTGACCCTGGGTCTATTCCACCTCAAATTCAAGAGTTGATGGAAGCGGAAAGGGAGAAAGGCAAGCCACCAAGGCCGAAGAAACTGCTGAACACAAGACAAATAGCATTTTCACGGTCCCTTGCTAAGAGTGCCAAATCCAGAAATACGAAAACCCAGAGACACTGTATCAGAGAGCAAAAAGAAAATTGCCAAATTGCTTCACTGGACCTCTTCCCACAATGTAGATATCAATTCATGATGAGACAGCATCTGAAGAAGAGCCCCACCCATGTCAAATACACAGTAAATTTGAAAAGAGAAGCACATCCTCATCAACCTTCACCAAAGAGAGAAAGCTGCTTCACTACGTTTGACATCTCAAGAGTTAGATTACACACAAAACGCCAACGCCTCATCGCCCTGGGAGTAAAGGAGGGAGACAGAGACAAGGCCCAATCTCCAGTGTCAACTCCACAGAGGACGGAAATATCTGAGAAAACAGATATTTCTTTAAGTTCAAAAGGACAGAATATGTGTCTTCCAGAGTCAGATGCTTCTCAAGAGAAGACTTGCAAGGAACAGGATCTGCTGAAAGAAGGAAGTAATTCAAGGACACTGGTGGAGCCTACTTTGTACTCCATTACGGAAACCCCTCATTTGGAAAATACCATTCCAAATCAACTGGGAAGAGATGGCTTAAGAGAAACTGATACCTTACAAGGTTCAAAAGGACAGACGTTTCTCTGTGCAAATGCAGAAGCCCGGCAATATACACCTGCAGTGGAGATTGGAGACGTGAAACCAGATCCCATTCCGGAACGTCTCCTGGATTCAACATCTTGCCCCAGTGGGGAACTTCATGTGAGAGAGGCAGGAAATGCAACACGGAAGGAAAGTGTTAGCATCCCTGTTGTTTCAGGTGTCAATCTATGGGAAACCGAGATGCCAAAGTTAACGAACCTTCTATTAACATCAAATGAACAGAAAATAAACTGTTCTGAAAAAGGGAGGACAGAGCAGCGAAACAGTTCTAACCAGAAGAAAGGAAATCTTCTGGAATTCATTTCCTCTTGTATATTGTATCAACTCCATCTTGAAAGGCGAAAGAAAGAAATCTCAGCCAAAGGAATGAGTTCAGCAGTTTTGAGTCCAGTGGTCCAGAAAGCATCAAACACAATAGATATTCCAGTGGATCAACCTCCGTGCTCAGGAAGAAGAAAAGAACATCAACAGGAAGGTACATGCAAGACTCTCCCAACATCTCTTTCTCATTCTATGATGAATATATTTCAGATTAAATTACCAGGAATAATGAAAGCAGCAAAGGAAGTAGATAGTCCAAGGCACCACAATTCAAATACAGAAGGAATTGGCTTACCTGTTGCAAGAACAGAAGAGCAACCAGAATGTGTACAATGTATTTGGCCAAATCTTGCTTCTGATCCTTCAAGAGATATATTATTTCAAAGTAAGATGCCATATGAAAAGACAGTATCGGAAGAAGTAGTTAGCACTGTGGAGTATACTCCAAGTACAGAAGGATTTGGTTCACATATTACAGGAAAAGGAGACCAGCAAGAGAAATGGATGTCTGAGACCCTTCAAAAGTCCACATCTCACTCCCAAGCAGGTCTCCACCAAACTAATATCTCAGTGCAAGAAGTAAAGTTTGATGACACAAGTAAGATGCATTCTGAATATTCAACTCCACAGGCTAAGGAAGCATTAAAAGGAATGGATGTTATTTTTGGATATACACAAAAAAGTGAAAAAGGACAAAACTTACCCAGTGTGGAACAAAAGCAGCAGCACCTACTGATTCCCTCTGAGAAATTTCCCTCCCTGAGAATTCCCTCTGAGCGTGTATCTTACCCTCAAAACAATCCCTGGCTCCTGCCACATTTAACGCCTCAGACGAAGGAAGCATTATCAGAAGTAGGTAATGTGTCGAGCAGGACAAAAGGATTAGACTTGATTTCTAAAGAACAACTAAATACTCAACGTGAGTGTGGCCTGGAATGGACTGTACCCTCAGCTCCTCCAACGCAAATGACGAGACAAAATACAAGGCCACCTTTGGAATCATCCAGTGAAACTGCAAAATATCAGAATGTCTCGTTGCCGAAAGGAAAGAAATTATTGGATGGGGAGCAGATAATTGATTCAATAACAAATGTTAGCTCCCCCAAGCTAAGTGTTAGAAAGAAGGTGCACTTAGGTAAAGCATGTCAAAAAAAAGTACAAAAAGAGGTATGTCTACCTGGATTTTTTTCACATTCTCTTTCTATCCATATCCCTCCTTTGCCTGAAAATAAAAGACAGAAGAATGACCTAAAACAAGGAGTTGAGAAAGACATGGTACCCACCCAAAGGACTTTGGAGAAATTGATATTTTCAAACGTATTTAATACCACTGACTACGGTGGCCCAGGCAACAGACCAGAACTGCCGAGGAAGATTAGAATAAAAGGAGTCAACGTGAAAGGAACAATGAATCCCAACATTACCTTGAAGGCAAAGAAACCATCACGATCACACATGCTCAGTGAAAAGGAATTGCCAGGGCAGTTGAAAATTGTAAAACAAGAGAGCGAGGGGCAGATAGGCAAAGGTATATCAGGTGTGAAACTGACAAACTTGTTTACTTCTGTACCATCTCTCTCACCTCTTGATTTGAACTCAAGAACAAAAGGAGAAAGAGATACGTCAAGAATACCACAGAACTGCCTTCCACCACTAAAGCTCCAGGCAACATCAAATATCAGGAAAGCGTCATTTGCAGAGTCAATTAATAGAGAGAGTTTAAGCAACATAATAGAATCAAAACATTTCCCACAGCAAAAGAGGGAAGATGGAGACAATATAGTATATGTGAAAGATAAAAGGAACTGCAAAAGGCCCACTTTTAAAAGAAAGAAAAAACTTTTCAAACACACACCGCATGGAAATGAACCACAGTGGAACAATAAAGAGCAAGAGAAAATGATGCAGGAAGATGAAAGTAATGGAAATGTAGTTCTGAATAAGCCCCATGCCTCCATTCCATCTTCTTCTCACCTGGAGCAGGGTCCTGGAGTAAAAGAAGCGGCATCACAAATAGTATCATGGTTCTACCCTCCATCACTGACCTTCCAGGAATTGTCAGATGCAATGATAACATGTAAGGAGCCAGCTGATGATATTTTAAGCAATATAGCAAGATCAAAATATATGTCACAGGAAAATGAAGACAGAGTGGACATGGCTTTGAAAGAGGTAAGGCATCCCCAAAGAATGCCTCTGGAGGTGAACCAGTCTCTAGTTGCCCAAGAATTGCAGTTGAACATCAAAGAAAAAGAGGAAGAGATACGGCAAGATAAAGGTAAACATTTTGGGATTCAGAGACAGTCTTGTGTTTGCAGCTCTTCTCCACCTTACTCTGAAGTGGACACAAGAAGGGAAGGAGAAGCAGTCATGCTAAGAAAAACAAGATCCTGTTTTCTACAACCCAAACTCCAGGAGTCATCAGATATGGGAAACATAGCATATGAAAAGTCTGTTTCAAACAGGGTTAACAAAGCTAAAAAACATACAATGCAGGAAGAAGAGAAGAGAGTTAATATGGAAAAAGTCCTACTTTGGAAGAAAAAGAATTCACCACTTTTACAGGAAATCCAGCTGGACGTCAAAGAGCAAAAGAACAAGATACAAAGAATTCGTGAACCAAGTGTGATTTTGATCTGTACTTCCAGACCTGCCACTTCTTTTAACTTGAATACAAGAATAATAGAAGCAGATGACAGAGCTAAAGTAACAAGATACTCTTGTTCAGAACTACCCCACCAGAAATCATCAGATGTAGTGAAAAAAGCAAATCGAGACTCAACTGAGAGAGGTATCATAAGCAGTGTACAAGCAGCAAAGGAATTTATGCCCCAGAAAAGACAGGATCAAGGAGAAACAGCCAATATGAATTATATGAAGTACTCCAAAGAAACAAGTTCCAAGGCAAAGGAGTTCCCACTTCCACATGTTCCCAGTAACCCTGGGAGCCACAGCCCCCAGACTAGAGATGAACCAACAAACAGAAGAGAAAACCTGGGACATGCACAGGAAAGAAAAAGTGAACTAGATGAGGTCCTGACAGGACTTTGTCTACCTCAGTTTACATTAAACAAAGGCAAGAAAGAGAAGCAAGGAGCTCTCAAATCCTGTCTTCCACTGTTATGGCGCAGGAAGTCATCAGATGCACAGGAGTTAAAATATACAGTGTCACCTCTGAGTGAGATCTCAAGTGATTCAAAAAGAACAAAATACATGATGCAGGAAGAAAAGGATAAAGCAAATATTTTTGTGAGGGATCCAATGCATCCCAAGTCCTTAGCTTTGAAGGTAAGGAAATCCCCACTTTTCCATATGCTCCAAGCAAAGAAACTGCAAGTGAGCATTAAGGAGCAAGTGAAACAGGAGCAGAAAGGGAGAAGGGACACAGTTGTGATTCTGAGCAAAATCTGCCCTTTTGTCACTTCTTCAGCTCATCTTCAATCTGACACAATAAAAGAAGACAAAGGTGGTCCGGTCCTAAGGCACTCTGTGCCACATCTCAAGATCCAAGCTTCACGGCCTTCAGTACAGAAAGCGCCTCTAAAGTCAACTGATAGAAAGAAAGAAAAACAATATCCACCACCAACAGAAAGGGACAGAGCACACGCAATAGTTGTGAGAGGCTCGGTGCATGCCAGTGGCTCAAATTTCGAAGCAAAGACATCATCCCCGCCTCATGTGTTCCGTGTCTCCAAGCACGATGCTCTGAGCAGAAGAAAGGAAGCGCAGCCAAGCATGGAGGAGAGCGCAGAACAGGGGCAGGGGAGAACAGGAGACCCTGGTGTGACCCCAACAAAAACTCATCCTTCCTTGCCTTCTCCATCAGACCGTAGACTGGATGCAGGAATCAAAGAAGACAAACACTTGCCTGCAGTCCCGGGATTCTCTCCACCATTTCAGCTCCTTGAGTCATCAGGTACAGGGAAAATCAGACATGCAGATTTCAGTCAAGGTATTAGCTCGTGTAATATAACAGTAAGAGCTAACGGACGTGTGTTGTATAAAGAGACAGAGATCAGAGTAAAAAGAAAAGATGAGAAAGATAGAACACGCCCCAGAATCACAGCTGTGGAAGCCCAAACATCCCCACTTACACATTTACTCAGTAGAAGCAGACTGCCTTTGAATGTCAAAGAGCAAGGGAAGGAAATGCAGGATGGCAATGGTGAGCTGGGAATGGCTCTGAGGGAAACTCGTGCCTCCTTACCTTCTCCATCTTACCTGAGACGAGACACTAGCAGAAATGAAAAGAAAGATACAGAAAGAATAACACAATCCTGTTTTCCACCACTGAAGATTTTTGATCCACTCAATCTAAACACAAAAGCAGATGCTAAGTCATTTGATGGTTATTTGTTAAAAAACAAAGCTAGACTCAAAACAGATAATGAAGACAGAGTGCTTCCAATATCTGTGCATCAGAAGGCAAAAGAATTACCACTTTCACATAGATATGATACCAGAGAATCACGGTGCAAAATGAAAAAGCAAAAGAAAATGGTACAGAGAGAGGACAGTGAACTAGCTACAAGATTGAAAAACATCTGTACTTCTTTACTGACTCTACCATATCTTAAATCTGATACACCAGAAGGAGACAGGTACATGATAAGAATCACAAAATTGCCTCCCCCACAAGCAGAATCACCTATTGTACTTACACACAATCTAACTGACCTTCAGGGAAAAACTAAAGGGAAGGTTTGGGAAGATAAACAGGAGCCAGGTGATGCCATGCAAACTGAGACCTGTGCTTCTCTATCTTCTTCTCTTCACCTTGATGAAAACACCAGCATAAGAGAAGAGGGCATGTCAATGCTACCAAGGTCCTCTTTTCCCCCAGTAAACTTCCAGAAATCATCAAGTTCTGAGGAAGTGATACATGTAGAGTCAATGGCGAGTGATACTGTCATTAGTCCCCGCAAAGAAAAATATTTGCCCCAGAACAAGAAAGAGGACGGAGTAGAAAGAAGAAACTTTGTGTCTCCCAAACATCAAGGAAAGGAGATGCAGGAAAGTAAAGATGAACCAGGTATGGTTCTGACCAAATTTTATACTTTATCCCCATCTCTCTCTGCCCTCAAATTGGATAAAGAAGTACAAGTTGATGATGAAACGCTAGCACATGCAAGGTCTATTTTGCAGAGAGTATCATCTGGAGGGAAATTATATACAGACACAACTAGTGGTGATACCCCGGAAGATGCTCAAAACCTGACCAAATCTACTTCATCACCATTTCTCCCTGCCCTCAAGTTGGATATAGAAGTACAAGTCAATGATGAAATGCTAGCATGTAGAGAATCTGCTCTGGGGAGAATGTCGTATGCAAGAGAAGTAGTACATACAGAGACAATTAGTGGTAATACCATGAAAGATGTTCAAAACCTGACCAAAATTTCTACCTCATCACCACCTCTCCCCACCCTCAAATTGGATAAAGAAGTACAAGTTAATGATGAAATGCTAGCACATACAAGGTCTATCTTGAGGAGAATTTCATATCCAAGGGAAATAGTACACAGAGATTCACTTAGTAGTGACATCACAGTTCAGTTCAGTTCAGTTCCAAAAGATGGTCGAAACCTCACCAAATTTTCAGCTTCATCACCATATCACTCTGCCCCCAAATTGGATAAAGAAGTTCAAGTCAATGATGAAATGCTAGCACGTGGAAGGTCTGTCTTGGGGAGAATAGCATATGCAGGGGAAACAGTACACAGAGATTCAATTAGTGGTGATACCATGAAAGATGGTCAAAACCTGACCAAAATTTCTGCTTTATCACCATTTCTCCCCACCTTCAAATTGGATAAAGAAGTTCAAGTTGATGACGAAATGCTAGCACACAGAAGGTCTGTCTTGGCAAGACTATCATATGCAGGGGAAAGAGGACATACAGATTTAATTAGTGGTGATATCACAAAAAATGGTCAAAACTTGACCAAATTTTCTGCTTCATCACCATCTCTTCCCACGCACAAATTGGATAAAGAAGTTCAAGTTGATGACGAAATGCTAGCACGTGGAAGGTCTGTCTTGGGAAGACTATCATATGCAGGGGAAATAGCATATGCAGATTCAATTAGTGGTGATATCACAAAAAATGATCAAAACTTGACCAAATTTTCTGTTTTGTCACCATCTTTTTCTGCCCACAAATTGGATAAAGAAGTTCAAGTCAATGATGAAATGCTAGCACATGGAAGGTCTGTCTTGGGAAGACTATCATATGCAGGGGAAACAGGACATACAGATTCAATTAGTAATGATATCACAAAAGATGGTCAAAACCTGACCAAATTTTCTGCTTCATCACCATCTCTTTCTGCCTTCAAATTGGATAAAGAAGTTCAAGTCAATGACGAAATGCTAGCACGTAGCAGGTCTGCCTTGGAGAGAATTTCATATGCAGGGGAAATAGTACATACAGAGACAATGAGTGGTAATACCATGAAAGATGTTCAAAACCTGACTAAATTTTCTACTTCATCATCATCTCTTCCTACCCTCAAACCAGATAAAGAAGTACAAGTTGACGATGAAATGCTAGCACGTAGAACGTCTGCCTTGGGGAGAATTCCATATGCAGGGGAAATAGTACATAGGGGTTCAATTCATGGTGATACCACAAAAAGTGGTCAAAACCTGACCAAATTTTCTGCTTTATCACCATATCTCTCTGCCCTCAAGCTGGATAAAGAAGTACAAGTCAATGATGAAATGCTAGCTCTTAGACGGCCTATTTTGGGGAGAATAGTATATGCAGAGGAAACAGCACATACATATTCAGTTAGCGATGATATCACAAAAGATGGTCAAAACCTGACCAAATTTTCTATTTCATCACCATCTATCCGTGCCCTCAAGTTGGATAAAGAAGTACAAGTTGATGATGAAATGCTAGCACATAGAAGGTCTGTTTTGGGGAGAATATCAAAGGCAGGGCAAATGATACATACATATTCAATTAGTGATGATTCCAGGAAAGATGTTCAAAATGAGGAACAACCTATTCCTGAGAAAGAAGATAGGGACAGAGAAAAATCAGTAGATAGGAGAGGTGTGACACACACCAGATATATAATTTTGAAGTCCAAGAAATCACCTTCTTCATATACACTCCACAGATCAGAACTGTATCTGAACCTTGGAGGGACAGAGCAAAAGAAACAGGAAACTCAAGGTAAACCACCTGGTAAGGTGGTAAGAAATATTTATCTTGCTGCCCCTCCAACTAAGCCTAAATTGGACAAAGGTACACAAGTAGATGAAGGAAAGCTTGGAATTAAAAAACCCTCTCTACTTCCACAAATGATTTCAGCATTATCAGATGCAAAGAAGAGAACAGATACAAAGGGAATTAGTGGTGATGTAACAAAAAGAAAACAATGTATGTCAGAGAAAGAAAAAAAGCTTGATGTGAAAAATGTAGATATGAGGCTACGGACCCATCACAAAAAATCAGCGATTTCACCAATTCCAGATGTCCTTAGTACAAAGAAATTTGTGTTGAATGTTATTAAAGAGCCAGGGGGAAAAGTACACAAAGATAAAGATGAACCAAGTATGGTCCTGACAAGGACTTTTGTTTCTATCCCTTCTGCACCTCTTTATTTAGATTTAGGGAGCAAAACAGACAAAGACACATCAGAAATCACAGGATCCTCTGGGTCACAGCAAAATCTCCAAGAAACATCAGATACCCAGAAAACAGCAATTAGAGAATCAGCTGCTGGTGAGAGGGAAATTGTTAAAAACGCAGAATGCTCGGTGCCAGAAGACGCCATACAACAGTGGACATCAAACTTTGTGATCAGTGTACAGCAAAGGAGGGAACCTCTACAAGTCAAATCTGAAGGAGATGTGAGTCAGTTACTTTCAAATTCACAGCAGGAGGACTTTTATGTCACAGGGTATGGTACTATAAAAAGTGGGAAAAGGCTGGAATGTTTCTTTGCAGGGTCAGAGGCTCAGCAAGAAAATTACAAACCAGAAACTTTGGCTACAGTTCTTTCCTTCCCCATGATGGATCTCACTAAAATTGAAAGCCTGAAGAAAGAAACAGAAATAATGAGTAACTTAAGTCATAAAATAAGTCCTCACGTTCTAGTTTCACTGCCAAGGAAACTATCCAAGGAAATATATGCCACACTTGGCTCCCCTGTCGGTTCAGAAGGATTTTCTGCTTCAAAGCAAGATGTCCACCACCAACAAGAAGCTTTATCACAAGCATCTCCAGCATCTACAGATCTATGTAAACTTGATAAGCCAGAAGAAGATAGACAAAACAATGGAAAAACAAGTGAAATGTCCCCTCCCAAAGTGTTAGCACCACAGATAAAGGAACCCCTTGAGGAAATAAATATCAGAGAGTCAGATGCACTCCAAAATGCAGATCAAGAAATTGTCATGAAAAAGCAAGTGGTGCTGCAGTCTGGGAGTGGACAAAAGACCAGAGTGGATTCTAGTCTTTCTCTGAAAATTCCACTACAACATGTAAAGCAAAGGACATCATTGGAAATAGATGTGCGCAAGCAAACTACAGCATGCCCTGAAATACAAATGCTACCAGGAATACAAATGGGTATGACAGAGTTTGATGCCCAAAGAGGGAAAAAGGAGCAGACATTGCTTGTTCCAGATAAAGAGTCACACAATCTAGAACCACTTCAGAAGTCTGTTTCCTCCTGGACTTTTCCACTTCAATCTGGAGATGTGGGGGGAAAAAACGAAACTGACACTGGCTCTACTGGAAATCCAGAGCAAAAAAAGTTAGACATGAAAGAAGGGATATTAAAAATAGATACAAACATAGCTGTCCATCTAGAAGAGGACAAAATAGAAATGCACAAACTCACCATTGTTAATCTGGAGGAGGAGACAATAAAAATGGACACAAGCAATACAGTGAACCTGAACACTGCATCTCTAAAGGCAGAGGAACCTCAAATTAAGACTCAGGTAATTGCTCCCATGGCAAACAGATGCCCAATCAAACAAAAACATAAAAGGGAACGAGAAGTGTCCAGTGCAAAACATAACATTCAACTACAAAAAATGCTTCAAAAACATGCTCTGGATTCATTTTATGCCTACATTCCTCTTTCTCCCAAATTAGGAGGCCAGAAAGGCAGATTAACAATAGCAGACTTGAAAAGAGAATTGGGCCCCCAATATTTAAATATGAAAATCCGAAAACATCCAATTCCACAGATTCTAGGCGACACGGGACGAGGTACTCCAAGCAATCGAAAGAAATTAGAGTATAACTTTAACAAATCAAAGAAAATAGCTTTGAGAAGAGGAGATGCCTCAGAAATATTTATCAGAAGTCTTTCTATTTACACAGTGAGTCCATCTCAGACTAAAGACCCAGTAAAATCTCAGACAAACCTAGAAAGTGTAAAGAGAACCCGTATTTCAGAATTCCAGAAGAAATCACCAAATACTAGTGAAACTATGAAGATGGACAGTTCAAGCATTGTGAAAGAAGAGAACCGGAATTTTACAAACACAATTCCACAGGATTCCCAGCCCTTCATGGTAGACAAACAACAAATGCACAAACTTCCTAACATCAAATCAGAAGCAAACCTCAGCAGAGAGATAAATAAAAATTTAGCTCCACAAACAATCGAAAGGGTTGTTCCAGACCAGGATATCTCAAGGATCATAAAAGAACCTGATGTGCTTACGATCAAACAAGAAAAGGCACCAAAACCCACTGAAACACCCACAGACTGTCTAATCATGTCTAAAGATCCAAAAGAAAATGTGGAAAGGATTGTAAAAGAAACTGACTTCCTTATGGTTGAACAAGAAGAGGCACCAAAACCCACTGAAACACCTACAGGGTGTCTAGTCATGTCTGATCCAAAAGAAAATGCAGAAAGGATCATAAAAGAACCTGACTTGCTTACAGTTGAACAAGAAAAGGCACCAAAACCCACTGAAACTCCTACAGGGAGTCTAATCATGTCTGAAGATCCAAAGGAAAATGTGGAAAAGATTGGTAAACAACCTGACATGCTTATGATCCAGCAGGAAAAGGCACCAAAACCCACTGAAACTCCTACAGGGAGTCAAATCATGTCTGAAGATCCAAAGGAAAATGTGGAAAAGATTGTGAAAGAACTTGATCTGCTTATGGTTGAACAAGAAAAGGCACCAAAACCCATTAAAAAACCTAGAGAGTGTCTAGTCATGTCTGAAGATACAGAGGAAAGTGTGGAATGGATCATAGAAGAACCTGACTCGCTTATGGTTGAACAAGAAAAGGCACCAAAACCCACTGAAACTGCTACAGGGTGTCTAATCATGTCTGAAGATCCAAAGAAAAATGTGGAAAGGATTGTAAAAGAACCTGACATGTTTATGATCCAGCAAGAAAAGGCACCAAAACCCACTGAAACTCCTACAGGGAGTCAAATCTTGTCTGAAGATCCAAAGGAAAATGTGGAAAAGATTGTGAAAGAACTTGATCTGCTTATGGTTGAACAAGAAAAGGCACCAAAACCCATTAAAAAACCTAGAGAGTGTCTAGTCATGTCTGAAGATACAGAGGAAAGTGTGGAATGGATCATAGAAGAACCTGACTCGCTTATGGTTGAACAAGAAAAGGCACCAAAACCCACTGAAACTCCTACAGAGTGTCTAATCATGTCTGAAGATCCAAAGGAAAATGTGGAAAGGATCGTAAAAGAACCTGACTTGCTTATGGTTGAACAAGAAGAGGCACCAAAACCCACTGAAACACCTACAGGGTGTCTAATCATGTCTGATCCAAAAGAAAATGCAGAAGGGATCATAAAAGAACCTGACTTGCTTACGGTTGAACAAGAAGAGGCACCAAAACCCACTGAAACACCCACAGAGTATCTAATCATGTCTAAAGATCCAAAGAAAAATGTGGAAAAGATTGTTAAAGAACCTGACATGCTTATGATCCAGCAAAAAAAAGCACCAAAACTCATTGAAACTCCTACAGGGAGTCAGATCTTGTCTGAAGATCCAAAGGAAAATGTGGAAAAGATCGTAAAAGAACCTGACTTCCTTAAAGTTGGACAAAAAAAAGCACCAAAACCCATTAAAATACCTACAGAGTGTGTAATCATGTCTGAAGATCCAAAGGAAAATGTGGAAAGGATTGTTAAAGAACCTGACATGCTTACGATCCACCAGGAAAAGGCACCAAAACCCACTGAAACTCCTACAGCGTGTTTAATCACGTCTAAAGGTCCAAAGGAAAATGTTGCGACAATCATAAAAGAACCTGACTTGATTATGATGGAGCAAGGAAAGGCACCAAAACCCACTGAAACACCTACAGGGTGTCTAATCATGTCTACAAATGTGGAAAATGTGGAAACTCACATGAAAAGCACCCTAAATATGAACAGTTCTCCTCCAAAGGTAGAAGAACCACAAGATGAGACTCAACTCGTTGATACCACGGGGTGTGCCTCGCCACTCGATCATAGGGATCAGAGTGAACGTGTACAGGACACAGCCATGCAAAAGGTCCAGCAACTAGAAACTTCTCTAGGAATTGTGCCTATTCAACCCCAAGCTAAAGGTAATGAGAGAAAAACAGTGGGATATAGTCCAAGTGCGGGAATTATGATTCCTATTTGTGAAGCAATTAAAAATGTTCTTGAATCCCAGATAAAAAGCATGATTCAAAACAACTTTTTTCCTAAAAACCTTGAAAAAGTAAAAGACAATAAACCTGATGATTGGAAGTCACAACGTTTCACAAGGGGTCCGAGTACACTATCCATGACGATACATCCTGAATTGCGGCCAAAACCTATTTTAGAAAATTTTACTTGCAAAGAAAAAATCAAGCTCACGCATCATTTAGAGTCAAAAGCACCTGAAATAAGACTGAATTTGATACCAGAGGTGGTAAAACAATCCTTTCAAAGGTTCAGCTTTTATCAAAAATTGGCTATTTCAAAACATAACAGTTGGAAGCTCTATCCAAGACCTAAACAAATGTTCTTTTTGCCTCTGGAAGGGATTGATACTATAGAATTTAACCTAAAACACAAATATGAAAAAGACTCACCTCCTGTCGATTGTATGAAGTCACTGATTGTTAATGTTTCAAGAGGCAGTGAAGAGGCAGTGAACGTTACAAAGTTAAGGAGGGTGAAAGCGCTGGAAAGTGGAGCACCTTCATTGACTTCCGCTAGAGAGAAAACATTGCCTCATATTCTCCAGAACTGCTCAGTAGGAGAGAAAAACAAACTCCTCATACACTTTTCTAAGAAGACACTGGAGATTCAAATGAAAGCCTTTCCCAGAATTGTAAGGGAATCTTCCACAATGGCCAGTGCTCAGGATGGAAGGAAACCTGTATCTAAATGTGTTCATTCTGTGGTCAAAGTACCAAAACGAAAAAACAGAGTTTTGTTACTTTTTGAGGAAAACTCTCTTCATCAGATAGATCTTGACTTACAATACAAATACCTTCGTTTTCTCCTGGGTTCTCCAGATGCAAGGATGTTCCCTAAGCCAATTGCATTTCCCAAACATAGTCTTAAATTACAGACAATTGCAATATGTAAAAAAGTAGACAGCAGTGGGGAAAGTGGCGGTCATTCCATTAATACACAACCATTAGAACATATCCCTTTCAAAAAACAAAGTTTCCATGAAAACTCATCATCAGTCAGAAATTTCTTGGCACCTACCCAGGTGTGTGCCCCTGACCCTGATCAACACAGCACAGTGCAGAAAGATACCACGGCTCTTTCTAAGTTAAAATCTCGTGTGACTCCAGAAAAAGATAAACAATGTCATGTATGGTTTCAAGAAACATGTACATATGAATCTGTTGATTTAAAGATTCAGAAAAAGGCTCAGGATGCAGGTGGTTCCCATTCAATTCAGAATTTTGAAGATTTTACTGACAGTCAGACAGATATCGAGAATTCAGGTAACTCGGAGGAAAGCTCAGCTCATGATGTACTTGAGAGTGAAGACTGTATCTTTTTAGATGCCACCCCTTATTTAAGGCAGGAAGCAGAGAGTATTCTATTTGAATTACAGAAAGGCATACCTGTGGAAAATCTCTACAAGAAGAAGAAAGTCAAAATGGGTTTGAAACCACTTTATAGTGAAGCTTTTGGTTCCCGTCATATTAGAGGTCATCGACAACACTCGTCAATTGTGACACCCCATTCTTATGAATCCCATAAAAGCAGGACACACAGGTCGTCCTCCAGTATTACACCGCCTTCTTATGAATCCCACAGAAGCAGGAAATATAGATCGTCCTCCAAAATGACACCATCATCTCATGAATACCACAAAAGCAGGAAACGTGGATGGTCCCCCAAAATGCAGCCTCCTGACCTGTGGTGTCACAGCTCCTTAAATATCATTGAGGTTCCATCTGTATCATCTTCCATTTCTTTCAATGGGGAGATGCTTTCACAGACTACAGTAAGCGGGAAAAATTATTTAGTTCCCTTAACAGAATCCAATATTAAATTACATCTTGCAAAAAGCCAAGGCAGACCTCACAGGCATTCAGAAAGCAGAGATATAAGGAAGGCCAAATTGGACTTCTTTAGAAAGAACAACATGCCTTGGGAATGTGATGAGAGTTATACAAAGAATAAAGAGAAACACACAAGAAGGAAGAATGTAAGGGATTATGAATCAGAAAGACTGGATTATTTCCCAAGTAAATACAAATCAGCAGCAAAACCTCATCAAGAGAGTATCAGCTTCCATTCTGAAAAAAAACAAAACCAGCCATTTTTTTATGCCTGTATACCAGCAGACTCACTGGAGATTATACCCCAAACCATTCGCTGGACTATTCCCCCCAAAACTTTAAGGAAGAGAAACTTCAGAGTTCCCCTAGTGGCCAAGATTTCAACTTCTTACGGTATATGGAACTCATCGAAAAAGTTGTTGGGATCACTGTTAGAGTCCTTCAGCTTACTTCATTAAAAATATTACCATTTCAAGATTCAGCTAGAGAGGACAGCTGGTTGCTAAGATGATATTCTTTGCAAAATAAAATCGTATTCAGTCAGATGGCTTCCTCATGAAGTGTTTTCTAAACTGACATTCTACAGTAGATTTGAATCTACCGTTCTGGGAGGGCGCGTTGGGAAAGCGAATGACTTTGGGTTTGGTCCAGCCATGCAGGAGAGCTCTCTTTAGTTTGTGCCGCCTCCTTATAAGCCCCCAGAGGAGAAGCTCCCAGGTGCCAAAGCCCCCTTCCCACCCCACCCCACCCCAATGACTGCAGGGTGAGTTGGAGGAAGTGTAGCCCATCAATGAGATTGAGGAAGAACAGCCTGCAAGGCAGGGGGACATAGATGCTAGAGGGAGACAGTGTCAGGGAGCAGCAGGGGTTGAACAACGTCACGGGTCACAAGATACAGGAGTAAAATACTTCCCTTAGGACCCAGGTTCCTCTGATGACTTTGTCGCCATCCCCAGTGGCGAGCAGAACCCGCAGCATCTCCATGACCTGCTCATCACCTGCCATAGCTGGGGCATCAACATGCTTGAGGACCTCAGACCGCACCCCCAGGCTCTTAGAGGAGGCCTGGAAAAGCTGAGTCTGCCCAGGGGCTGCTGGGAAAACCCAGATCTGTGAGGCTGAGGGTGTGGTGGTGGTGGGATTTTTAGCACCATGGGAATGTTTTTGAATGTACTTTGTGCTGGCTTATTTCTAGTATGTTAATAAAGTATTGGTCTCACTTGGGGAAAAAAATCTTTTTTTGCCTCAAAAATTCCATAATGTTGATCATTTTATTTTACTTTTATCACCATTATATTCATGCTAGGGATAACAGTGCTCCTCCCTCTATTACAAATGCTACTTGATCTCTTTGAAACACATTATTTGCTGTGTGTGGACTATTTGGGCATGCTTGATAGAAAATTATAAAACATTTCAATTTTTTTTTTTTTTTACCAAGGAAAGTATCTAATTTTGTACAACTTACACAGAACTTTTTTAGTACTAAAAACAATGAAATTATTTCACTTCTTGATATTTAACAATAACAAGACATTAACTCCCCAAGACAGGCACCTACAGCCACAGACTAGATTCTGTCCTCAGTATACTGGTCTTAGCATCTTCTGTGAGTCATGGAGTCGTGTCTGTCAGGTCTGACAATCAAGTCGAATATTTTCTTACTTTTTAAAAAAAATTTTTTTAATTAAATTTTGTAGAGAATTTTGAACATACGCACAAAAAGGACAATATAATGGGCTTCTGTGTGCCCCTCACTCAGCCCTAAAATTTTAACCTCTAGTCATACCTGCCTCCTCTACTTCTCCATTAGTGTTTTGAAGCAAGTCACAGATATATAATTGTTATCATTTTACAAATCTCTACTAGAGAGATTATTTTAAATAACCATCTCCTATCTAAGAAGCAACAGAAATTACTTGGTATCAAATATGTAGTCAGATGATTTCCAGCTCTCATGAATGTCATTTTCTAATGGTTCCCATTCCATTGTGGGTTTTTGTTTTTTTTTTTCTGACAATTTTTTCAAATCAAAGGAACAAGGTTGTTTGTTGTGTAGAGTTTCCCATAGCTTACATTCTGCTGATAGTGTCCCCATTTCAGACTGAAATTATTTAACTCTGATTTCCTACTTATTCCTTGAAAGGTCTTTAAATAGATTACACAGCATGCAGCATTTAGAGTAAACTGTTTCAGAAGACTGTCTGGGGTGGGAGGTGGGAGGGCCGTTCAAGAGATGGGGGACATACGTAGACCTGTGGCTGATTCACGCTGATGTAAGGCAGAGACCAGCACCCTGCCACAGAGCAAGCATCCTGCAACGAAAAATAAATAAAATTAAAAAAAGAAGATTGCTCGTCACCTGTTGGCAGTGCAAACTAGAGCTGTTACCGCTATGTGCCTATTGTATATTTATCTTCTATATAGAGCGGTTCTATAGTTACATGTTCTATAGGGCTGTTACGGGGCTTCCCAGATGGTGCTGGTGGTAAAGAACCTGCCTGCCAATGCAGGAGATGTAAGAGATGTGGGTTCGATCCCTGGGTCAGGAAGACCCCCTGGAGGAAGGCATGGCAACCCACTCCACTATTCTTGCCTGGAGAATTGCATGGACAGGGGAGCCTGGCGGGCTACAGTCCATAGGGTCGCAAAGAGACAGACACGACTAAAGCAACTTCACACACACACACACACACATACACACAGGGCTGTTACATAGTTACATGTTAGATGCACGCTAAGTTGCTTCAGTCATGTCCTAATTTTTGCAACCCTATGGACTATCGTCGCAGAAGGCAATGGCACCCCACTCCAGTACTCTTGCCTGGAGAGTCCCATGGATGGAAGAGCCTGGTGGGCTGCAGTTCATGGGGTCGCTAGGAGTCGGACACGACTGAGCGACTTCACTTTCACGCATTGGAGAAGGAAATGGCAACCCACTCCAGTGTTCTTGCCTGGAGAATCCCAGGGATGGGGGAGCCTGGTGGGCTGCTGTCTATGGGGTCGCACAGAGTCGGACACGACTGAAGTGACTTAGCATAACATAGCGTAGCATATGGACTATCGTCCACCAGCCTGCAGATGGTGACTGCAGCCATGAAATTAAAAGACACTTTACCCTTGGAAGAAAAGCTAGGACAAGCCTAGACAGCATACTAAAAAGCAGAGACATTACTTTGCCAACAAAGGTCCTTATAGACAAAGCTACGGTTTTTCCAGTAGTCATGTATGGGTGTGAGAGTTGGACCATAGAGAAAGCTGAGCACTGAAGAAATTGATGCTTTTGAACTGTCATGCTGGAGAAGACTCTTGAGAGTCCCTTGAACTGCAAGGAGATCAAACCAGTCAATCCTAAAGGAAATCAACCCTGAATATTCATTGGAAGGACTGATGCTGAAGCTGAAACTCCAATAGTTGGGCCACCTGGGGTGAAGAGCTGGCTCATTTGAAAAGACCCTGATGCTGAGAAAGATTGAAGGTGGGAGGAGAAGGAGACGACAGAGGATGAGATGGTTGGATGGCATCACTGACTCAATGGACGTGAGTTTGAGCAAGCTCCAGGAGATGGTGATGGACAAGGAAGCCTGGTGTGCTGCAGTCCATGGGGTCGCAAAGAGTTGGACACAACTGAGCGACTGAACAACATCTGTCAAGAATTACCCATGAGGAGGGGGTATCGGCAAAATGATGAACACCCAAGCCAAGTCTTCTGGTGACCCGAATGGCCTGCCTCCTTTTAGAAACAAGTCTCTGGGGGAGCCGAGACACGTGTTTCCTCTTGGCTTTAAAGACCCAAGTTACAACAGATGGTGATGGTGTAGTCCATGTGCCATGAGAACTGGGGACAGAGAGACTTAGGTTTGAGTTTTAAGGTTATGAGGGAACTTGGGGGAGGACAAGGCAGAGACAGTGTTTGTCATAAGTGAGATGAAGACTTAAGTCTGAGGATTTCCTAGTTCTATGCACACAACGGCACCCCATGCAGGTTGTGATTCATTACTTGGAAGAAATAGAGAAAGCAGGAGGAATTCATCCTTAAGTCAGAGGTCCCCAAACTCTCTCAATGCCTTCAGCGCTTCTGATTTTTCTCATGGCACCCCTCAGGCAAAATGACCAAAGATGAATTAATACGTCTTTTGTTACCCAAACATTACTGACTGGAGTGTTTCAATATTCATTTACATAACAAAATTGTTGGCCACGGGCATTCGTTTCCGCAAAAACCTCCCGATCAATAATGTGTTAAGCAGCATGTGTTCAAACGACTTAATTATGATTTATATCGCTTGGAAAAAATATATAAATTCAAGGAAAAAATATTTTTATTTCATTCTCACATAACCACACTTATTAGTGGGATGTGTGTGCCTGCCTGTTGGGCACTGCAAAACGTTTTGAACTTTAGGAATCAGATTGGACACTCCACATTAATTATCGTGCAGTACTTGCTTTTCTTTCTGCAAAAGCTAAAAACCTCAGCGTCACAAAGAAATTAACGTAATAGAGAGGAATGTAGCACCATTTAATAATCGTGAACTACCTTGAGCTAGCAGTTCACGCTGTGTCCAGCAGATGTCGCTCTATTTCCCTCACAAGTTAAACCGATTCCCCGTGGCCACAGGGCACAGGTATGGAAGCACAGAGAAACACTAACAAAAGGAGTAGACGAAATAAAAGCCCCATGAAGTGACTGCTGTCTGTACCCAAAGGATCAGGAAAGAGGAAGCTGAGCAGGACACGGTGCTTTTGACAGTACCCGCGCTACTCCATACACTGAGGCAAGAGGCGGATGGCTCTCCCCAGGGTAAAGCGATGGAAGATTCAGTCCCTGCGGATGGAAACTGCGTGACAAGAAGAGCGGGACAGTTAAGGCGAGGTGGCTGGGACCCGCCCAGACCACATAGTTCTTATTCTCAAAGCCAGGAGACCGCCCTGACCACACATGCTCAGAAGAGGCTCCGTGGAGGTCAAAGGGGAGTTACGTCAAGGGACGTTCTACCCAGGCGCCTTTTGGGTAAAATCCATCTTGGTTAAGAGGTGTGTGGGCACATATGGGAGGATCCTGAGATAATCGAAACATGGACTGGGAACCAAGCAAATCAAAAGGATTGGCCAAAGGAAACCCAGAAGAAATGCCCCATTAAAGTAATTCAAACCACTAGTCAAAGCTATGGTTTTTCCAGTAGTCATGTATGGATGTGAGAGTTGGACTATAAAAAAAGCTGAGTGCTGAAGAATTGATGCTTTTGAACTGTGGTGTTGAAGAAGACACTTGAGAGTCCCTTGGACTGCAAGGAGATCCAACCAGTCAATCCTAAAGGAGATCAGTCCTGAATATTCATTGGAAAGACTGATGCTGAAGCTGAAACTCCAATACTTCGGCCACCTGATGCAAAGAACTGACTCATTTGAAAAGACCCTGATGCTGAGAAAGATTGAAGGTGGGAGAAGAAGGGGACAACAGAGGATGAGATGATTGGATGGCATTACCGACTCGATAGACATGAGTTTGAGTAAACTTTGGGAGTTGGTGATGAACAGGGAGGCCTGGTTTGCTGCAGTCCATGGGGTTGCAAAGAGTCGGACACGACTGAGCGACTGAACTGAAACCACTACGAGGGCAAGACTCCACAAGTCTCTCTCTGACTCTGCCCGTGTGTCTACCCACACACACTGTACTCTTTTTTTCCTCTAAATAAATACTTGCTTCACTGCTTTCCATCTTTGTGGGAATTCTTTTCTGCAAAGCCAAAGGGCCAGGGCCCTTGTCACTGACCACTGGACTAGTGGCTAGGATCTGGTGCTTTCTCCACAGTGACCCAGCCTCAACCTCTGGCTGGGAACCCAAGCTCCGCTCCAAGCCGTTGCAGGCCAAGGCCACCTGAGATCAATACCACAAGTAAATCACACCCTTTCCTCTCTGCCCTGGGCCCCGTGCCAGTGTGGACTATGCCCTGTCCTCCAATAAAGAGTGGATGCCCCTCCCTCTCCCTCCCAGCCCAGGGGTAAAGTGTCCACAGACTGAGGCTGGTGCCCAGACTTTCACCAAATGGGAAACTGTTAATAACAGCCAAGGTAGAAGATTTAAAGAGGAACTAGAAAAAAGAGTCCAGAATGTATGAAAACATCACTCTCATCCCCCAAGAACCAGGAGCATGTCATCTCACTTCAGTGAGAAAAGACAAGAATCTGTGCAAGATTTTAAAGCAGCCATCATAAAAATGCTCCAGTGAACAATTAGAAGCACTCTTGCAACAGATGAAAAAATGAAGACAGAAAAGAAATAGATGATAAAAAAAATCAATTGAAAAATATTTTGCTGGAAAAATTCAATTAAAAAGCTCATTGAATGGGCTCAGTAGCAAAAAATGCAAATGACCAAAGACAGAATCAGTGAGAAATTCCCAAACAGGATACACCCAAAGAAATTCATGCCAAGATACACCATCATAAAATTTTTGAAGACTAAAAACAAAGAAAAATATTGAAAGCACTCTCTGCTATCCAAACCCTCCAATGAATCCCCATCTTATTCAAAGAAAGAAAAGTCCATACAACAACCTCCAAGGCCCTGCATGATCTGGCTCTCTACTAACCTTCCAAGTTCATCTTATATTTCTCTTCCTTTGACTACACACTCTAGCCACACTGGCCTCCTTCCTGTCCCTTGAATGTTCCAGATATATATTTACCTAGGGCCCTTGCTCTATTTATTCCCCTTCTCAGAAATCTCCTTCCCCAAACATTTGTTGAATTCATTGAATGACTATAGTAATAAAATGAGACCATCCACATGACACAGATTCTGAAAGGCCCCCATTCTTCCACTAAAATGTTCTATACTGGCTTCCCCAGAGTGCAACTATGGAAAACAGTATGGAGCTTCCTCAGAAACTTGCAAATAGGAATGCCATACAATCCAGCATGTCTACTTCTAGGTATTTATCCAAAGAAAATGAAAAGACTCATTCAAAACTATGTCTGTTGCAATATTGTTCAGAATAGCCAAGACAGGGAAACGGCCTAACTGTCCACTGATGGATAGATGGGCAAAGAAAACATGAGAGATTTATACATATACATTGATATATTTATTTATTTCAGTCTTTAGAAAAAAGAATGAAATCTTGCCATTTGTGACAACATGGATAGAACTTGAGGGTGTTATACTCAGTGAAATGAAAAGTGAAAGTAAAGTCGCTCAGTTGTGTTCAATTCTTAGCAATCCCCATGGACTGTAGCCTGCCGGGTTTCTCCGTCCATGGGATTTTCCAGGCAAGAGTACTAGAGGGGGTTGCCATTTCCTTCTCCAGGGGATCTTCCTGATCCAGGGATTGAACCCGGATCTGCTGCATTGCAGGCAGATTCTTTACCATCTGAGCCACCAGGGAAGACCAAGTGAAATAGTCAGATAGAAAAAGACACGAGCATATGATCTTACTTATAGGTGGAATCTAAAACCAAGTGAACAACCGAAAACCAGTCTTGGAGGCTATCTGAGATATGAGATGGGGTGTGGATGAAATGGGTGAAAAGGATCAAGAAAACTCCAAAAGGAGGAGCGGGGAGTTGGGGGAAAGCAATTCTGTTACTTGCAGCAAACAGTGATAACTTGGGGACTTCCCTGATAGTCCAGTGGCTAAGACTCTGAGCTCCCAATGCAGGGGGCCTGGGTTTGATCCCTGGTCAGAGAACTGGATCCCACATGCTACAGCTAAGAGTTTGCATACTGCAACTAAAGATCCTGTGTGCTGCAGTGAAGACCCAGCACAGCCAGATCAATCAATCAATCAATCAATATTATTTTCTTTATGCTCTACTGCTTTGCCATGTTTTCTCCCCAAAGCTGAGGTGACATGGCCATTTTAGTGTAATATCTAGAGATAAGTAAATGGTCAGAATACTGGTCTCTGACAACTTCCATATAATTACTCACCTAAGCCATCATAATTAAATATATTTCACTTAAAACATAGCAATGAAAACTAGTTCAGTAACAACATAAAAATGATTTCATTACATTCTTTATGTGCTGAGAAAATTAAGAAGCAAACTCTTCAGGCTTTGTGTAAATTTAAAAATGACATCACCGGGGCTTCCCTGGTGGTCCAGTGGTTAAGAATGCCTTACAGTGCAGAGGACACCAGTTCGATTCCTGATCTGGGAAGATCCCACATATTGTGGAGCAACTAGCATGCACACCTGGAGCCTGCACTCTGCAACAAGAGAAGCCAACACAATGAGAAGCCTGCGTACCACAACTAGAGAAAGCCTGCGGGCAGCAACGAAGACCCAGAGCCAAAAAGAAACAAATATATGACTTTTAAAAAATTAAAAAATTACATTCCCGTTTTTACATATAGCAAACTGAACCAACAGTTTCAGAATAAATTGTAACAATAAACCTTATATTCTTAAAAAAAAATAAAAAATAAATAAAATGCCTTTTTTAAAAGCGATAGCTTGATACAAGTTAAAGTTCCATTTTTTCTAAAATTCATAATGCCCTTAAGGGAGAACATATTGACCACTAAATGTGTATATTTTCACTGATTTCATTTTAAGACTCATAAATTTCATATATATTTGTTAGTTTAAAAAAAAAAACTGTCAAAGGACTCTTTCTGATTTTTCTGCACAACATATAAACCATCCCATGGCTTTCGCAGCAACTTAGATATTCCCTCTAAATACCCAGAAAAGCACAATACTATGTCTTCGTCAACTGATTAGTAGATTTAGAACATGCATTTCATCATAGGATTACAAGAATTATTACAAAATAAGCCATATCACTTCTCCTTGCTGACAAAAATAGACTGGAACTCTGGAAAGGAAAGTGTGCCCTTCATCCAAGAATCTCAACTGATTGTGAGTGGCTGCACAGTAAATTTACCAGGACTCAGCATTGCTCTGTGTTCGTCCTAAGTTAACATGTCATTAGTTCTTCAAAATTCAGCTGTTGCTGCCATATCACCTTCCAAAGCGAGTAAATACATCGCAATGTACATTCTAAACACCATGTAATACCATCCTGAGGTTCTGACGGACAATGCAGAGCCTTGTGACCAGACCACAAATGACGATTTCTTTAGGGAACTCCTGTTCCCATGGATACGGGAGAAAGTTCATCAGCCAACACCCATCAAGCACCAGGCATACTTGATATACGTTATGGCATTTACTCTTCACGTGGACCCTAGCGTTAACCGCTCCCAGTTTATAGATGAGGAAACTGAGGTTCAAAATTTCCACAACTTGGCCAAAAACGAAAAAGTGAACGTGTTACTCAGTTGTGTCCAACTCTTTGGGACCCCATGGACTGTAGCCCACCAGGCTCCTCTGTCCATGGGATTCTCCTGGCAAGAATACTGGAGTGGGTAGCCATTCCCTTCTCCAGGGGATCTTCCTGACCCAGGGAATGAACCGGGGTCGCTTGCATTGCAGGCAGATTCTTTACCATCTGAGCCACCGGGGAAGCCAAAGTCATCAATTAATGGGCAGCATCTGAGTTCTGCTGCTGCTGCTAAGTCACTTCAGTCGTGTCTGACTCTGTGTGACCCCATAGACGGCAGCCCACCAGGTTCCTCCGTCCCTGGGATTCTCCAGGCAAGAACACTGGAGTGGGTTGCCATTTCCTTCTCCAATGCATGAAAGTGAAAAGTGAAAGGGAAGTCGCTCAGTCGTGTCCGACTCTTAGCGACCCCATGGTCTGCAGCCTACCAGGCTCCTCCGTCCATGGGATTTGCCAGGCAAGAGTACTGGAGTGGGGTGCCATTGCCTTCTCCAGTCTAAGTTCTACCCCCAGTCTAATTCCAAAGCTTGATCTCTAATTTGTTGAATCTCTGATTCATTAGAGAACAGGATACACAATCCACATTAGCTTTAAAGATCAGGTATGAGATTCCAAAGGCAGCTACTTGAGGCTGTGTTTCCAGACAGACAGAAGGGAGGCACTCTGGGAGCTTCAGTCTCCTCTCAGCCCCTCTTTGAACTTCCTCACGGTCTTGTTTTTCCAAAACCACTGTTCCTTCCTAGCTGGCCAGTTGAAGCAAATGGAAAAGTGGAAAGGCACACTGCCAGCCAGGGACCTTGGGGTCAGACCCAACTCCGTTACTATCTCCGAACCTCCCTGGGTTTTTCTATCGTAAAATCAGAGCGCTGTACTAGGTTAGTGGTTTCCCTTACGTGAGCCTGAATAAAAGCTACTTGACATTTTGAGCTGGCAGAACTTCAGCTGTCTCCTCCTAGCCTAAGATACCATGACCGGCGTGAATTCTCACCAAGCCCTTCTCGACAGCTCACACCAGCCCACCACGATCTCTTCCTTCTCTGAATTCATGGCTCATTATCTACCATAGACAATGCTGCCCTGACATTTACAGGGCCCAGGGCAAGAATGCAAGGCCCACATACCCTTTGTCTAAACACGTAAAAGTTATCAATCAAACTAACAAGCTGTGATACAAAACATGTTCTAACCTTCGAGGTAACAAATAAATCTTCATAAAGCCTGGGCTTAAATTTAGAATTCCCAGACTTTGTGGGGAGCTGCTTGGGAAACTGGGGGGCATCTTGGCTCATGGCCCCTCACCCCTCCTGTCCCCACTCGCCTCTGTTCTCACAAAGAAGGACAACATCACACTTGTGGGTGTGGACACAGCACAACACAAGCTCCATCAGCCTTCCCCAACACACACAGATACACACTGAGTGGTCTTCGCCCACTGTTGCATCCTGCCACGTGTGTTCATTCCCTGGAGAACAGACTTGGAAAAAAAACACATCCAGACCCTGAGGGTTGGCTCAGGACCATGGGGAGGAGTATTCTGGAGTCCAGGGAACCCCCAGCACATGCAGAAGGTGGGTGGGTACCTCCCCTGCCACACACAGCAGGCACTCCTTCCCTGCAAGGTGGGCTCTGGCTGGAAGAAAGCCAGGCCCTCTGAGACCTGCATGCAGAGCAGGGAACTCTCTTGCTGGAGACTTGGACGCTTGCCGGAGTTATTGATGGAGATGTCACCAATAACTTGGGACATTCCTTTCATGCTTTCTTAATCTCCCCTTATCTTCCCCTTGTCAGATAAGATCTTTAGCGAGTTTTGCTTCCTGTGGGTCCCAGTCTTTCTCTAACTACCAGGTTTAGGTAAGAGAATTGGATCTTTTCCTTCCAGACTACTGACAGAGTTTCCTTTGCAGAAAGCCTCTTCTCTTGCAAGCTTCCTTACTTCACATTTATACAGAATTCTAGAAATCCAAGCCACCAAGGCTGGTGACTCAGATGGTAAAGAATTTGCCTGCAATGCGGGAGACCCAGGTTCAATCCCTAGGTCAGGAAGATCCCCTGGAGAAGGAAATGGCAACCCACTCCAGTATTCTTGCCTGGAGAATTCCATGGACAGAGGAGCCTGGTGGGCTATAGTCCATGGGGTCTTAGAGAGTTGGACATGACTGAGTGACTTAACAAGTTCACACTCACTTTCAGGAACCAAATGTATCATCAGCCATTCGGATTTTCATAGCCTAAAAGTATTTCCTATCCACTTCATCTCAAAGTTGATTTTCTAATTTACTTGTTGTTTATTGTAAACAGATTTCTCTAGTATATTCATCACAGTCTTTGAAACAGTGTATATCCATGTAGGGCTTCCCCTGTGGCTCAGTGGTAAAGAATCCGCCAGCAATGCAGGAGACACAGGAGACACGGGTTCGATCCCTGGGTCGGGAAGATCCCCTGGAGAAGGAACAGAGTCTGACATGACTGAGCACATGTCCACGTAGGTGTCTGTGGCTCCCTGGATGTATGGCTCTTCGGCCAGATATGGGATCCTTGGAGTCCAGCCTTTTCTAGCAGCAGTTCGTAAATACTATCCAGCTGCTTCCCAGCCTCAAGTGATGACAAATGAGACAGTCAGCACTCCGGATCTCTTTCTGTGGTAAATTTCTTATACTTTAGCTCAGAAGCTTTTCTGATCTGTAAGGAGGGAGTCCAACAGAGGGTGAGGGGAAGACGGGCAAGGTCCTTGTACACCTGAATCCTGGCAGGTCCCCAGGAAAAATATGGAAGTCCCGTAGCCCAGCAGCTGTTTTGCTCAAAAGTAGCTGGAAGAGGGGCACAGAGGTGTTTAGGTTGCCATCTTCCCAGAAAACCCACTACATTTACGGCACTTTTTTTTTTTTTTTTTTGGCCTCGAAGCATATCAGGGGATCTTAGTTCCCCTACCAGGGATTGAACCCGTGAGCCCTGCAGTGGAAAAGTCCTAACCACTGGATTGCCAAGGAAGTTCTACAGCACTTGTTAAAGTGCCTATTAAATCTTGAAGGAGTCTGACAGACCACCACCCCCGCCCCCCCGCCATGGTGCCATTCCCTACTCGTATACCATAAACAATACGGTAGTGTTCTTTTCGTCCACAACTTCACAAATGTCAGATAACTGTCAGTCTTTGAAATTTTTCCCATCTAATGAGTATGAAATGGTATCTCACTATTGAGATTATTGTTTAGATAGCTTTATCCAGATAGCGTTGAACACAATAAACCACATATTCTTAAATTGTACAGTTTTCGAAGTTTGACACAAGTTGATACCCATGAAACCATCACCATAAACAAAATAATGAACATATCCAACACTCCCCCAAAATTTTCTCGTGCTTTTAAAACAATCTCTCCACTCTGCCTTTCCTCACCCACTCCACACCTGTTTTGCAGAAAACCAGTGACTGCTTTCTGACAAGACAGATTAGTGTGCATCTTGTAGAACTGTATGTAAATGAATTCATTATTTTGAGATTCATCTGTGATGTAGCGTGCATCCCTCGCTCATTCCATTTTACTGCTAAGGAAGTACTCTGCCGAATGAATATACCATAATTTATTTATTCACCTATTGTTAAACATGAGAGTAATGCTTGGGGCTTCCCAGGTGGCGCTAATGCTAAACAATCCACCTGCCAGTGCGGGAGATGCAAGAGACCCGGGTTCGATTGTGGTCCGTGGGGTCACAAAGAATCAGACACAGCACAGAAGAGTATCTAGTTTGGGGCTACTCCAAATAAAATTGCTATGGGCATGAATGTAGAAATCTTTGTATAAATGTATTGCTTCATTCCACTTAAGTAAACTCCTAAGCTGGATTTGATGTCAGACGTCAGACCTACGTTTGACATGTTAGTAAGCGATGGAGCCGCCTGGGCTTGCCATGGATTCCCCCTCCCTTCTCTATTGCCTTGATACAGATGTGGAAACGGAGGCGCAAAGTTTCAACGTGTGTTTGTTAGTCTCTCAGTCGTGTCTGACTCTTTGCGACCGCGTGGACTGCGGCCCACCAGGCTCCTCTGTCCATGGATGCTCCAGGCAAGAATACTGGAGTGGGTTGCCATGCCTTCCAGGGGATCTTCCTGACCCAGGGATGGAACCTGGGACTCCTGCATTGCAGATGGATTCTTTACCATCTGAGCCACCAGGGAAGCCCACCAACGTTTCAGTAACGTGGCCAAAGTCACCAATTAATGGCCTCATCTGAATTCTGTCCCCAGTCTAATTCCAAATCCTCACTAGAGAATGGGATACACAAGTCACATTATTTTTAAAGACTGGGTATGAGATTTCAAAGGCAGCTACTTTAAATGGCACCCCACTCCAGTACTCTTGCCTGGAAAATTCCACAGACGGAGGAGCCTGGTAGGGCTACAGTCCATGGGGTCGCAAAGAGTCAGACACAACTGAGCAACTTCACTTTCTTTCTTTCTTTCCAGACACAGAGGGAAGGCACTCTGGGAGCTTCAGTCTCCTCTCAGCCCCTCTTTGAACTACCGCACACTCCTGTTTTTCCAAAGCTGCTGTTCCTTCCCAGATGGCCAGCGGGAGCAAATGGGAAAGCAGAAAGGCCCAGAATTGCCAGCCAGGGACCACGGAGTCAGACCCAGCTGTCACTATCTGCCGAACCTCCCTGGACTTTTTCTATCACAAAATAAGAGCACTGTACTAGGTTAATGGTTCCCCAGTGTGAACCTAAAGAAAAAATACCTTTTTAGCTGGCATAGTCTCAGCTGTCTCCTCTTAGCCTAAAATACCATGACCGGCAGTGAGTTCTCACCAAGCCTTTCTCAACAGCCTACACCAGCCCACCGTGATCTCTTTCTTCTCTGATTTCATGGCTCCTCGCCTCCATTGACAAGGCTGGCCTGACGTTGACCGGGTCCAAGTTAACGCAGGACTCACTGCTCTTGTTTTCTGTTTCTCTGGGATCGCTTCTTCTGCGGACTGATGTTCAGTGTATTGGGAACCACTGATTCCTGCAGGTCACCCAGTTTTCTGTTGTTTCAGGCAGATGGGTAAATTCAGTCCCCATTACTCCATCTTGACCAAATGCAGAGAAGTACCTTTTCCAAAGCCATAAATTCGTATTTATTTTTGTCTCTCTTTTGCACTTGATCTTAGCCAAAAGGCTGAGAAGTGATATTTTCATCATTCTTTTAAAAAAATAATAAATACATTTAAGGTTACAAGTTTTCCGGTGAATGTTTCTTCCATATCCTTCAGACTTTGGATGCTTAGTTCCTTTTCTGCTCATTTGAATGGTTTCTAATTTCTGCTTTGTTTTGTTACTTAATCTATTGTCTAAAACAAGGGTCCCCAACCTCCAGAGTCTAATGCCTGATGATCTGAGGTGAACCTGATGTAGTAATAGAAAAAAGTCATCCGCAAACCATCCCCTACTTGGTCCGTGGAAAAACTGTCTTCCACAAATCAGTCCCTGGTGCCAAAAACGGTTGGGGACCACTACTCTAAAAGACTGAAGTGGGTTGACATTTCCTTGCTTGGGGGATCTTCCTGACCCAGGGATTGAACCGGAGTCTTTTATGTCTCCTGCATTAGCAGGCAGGTTCTTTACCACTAGGACCACCTGGGAAGTCCGTTATAAAACATGCCTCAAATTTCAGAGAACAGTGCAATGAACCTCTGTGTCCCATTTCCCCAGATTCAGTAGTTATCAAGATTTTTCCATATTTATTTCATCTATGCATATGTTTTCTTTTTTATTGTTGTTATTTTCAAGAGAATCCTAGACAATATGTCATTTCCCTCCAGCATATTTTAGTCCCTACAATATAAAAACATTTTCTTCTTTAACCACAATGTTATTATCACACCTAATAAAATTAACAGTAATTATTCAGAACTGTTTTATGATCAAGTTCTCCTGATTATCTCAGAATATTTATACACATTGTTTATTTAAAATAGGATCGAGGGACTTCCTTCCTCCTGTGGTTGAGACTCCACGCTTCCAGTGCCTCCACTGCAGGGGCCACTGGTTCGATTCCAGGTCAGGGAACTAAGATCCCACATGCCAAGCATGGCAAGGCCAAAAAAAAAAAAAATTTTTTTTTAAAGGATTGAATCAGGGTCCATTCATACATTTGGTGGTTGTGGATTTTAAGGCTCTTTTGATCAAACTGAATCCCCCCTCTTGCTCCTTTTCCCCGGCCATTGGCTTGTTCAATAAGCCAGGCTACTTGTCCTGTAGAATGTCCCACATTCCGGTTTTATTTACCTTCTTTTCTATCCCCTGTATGTCTCCTACTTCACCGAAGAGACTTGATTAGGTTCAGGTTCTACTTCTTTTTGGCAAGTATGTCACAGTTGGTGCTGTGTGCTTCATATCGCATTGCATCTGGAGGCAGCTAATGTCGAGTTTCTATTTTCAGAGACGCTAAGGTTGATCAAAGGATTTGGGTGGTGACAGCCTGATCACTCCATTAGAGCTCCCCACCAATCATGGGTCAAGTGACATCCTTTGCTGACTGTTGTCTGACTCAACTATTAGGGGTGACAGAGTGTTACTTTCCTATCATTTCTTGTATGTATTAGCTGGAAAGTGAAAGTGTTCGTTGCTCAGTCCTGTCTGAGTCTTTGTAAGCCCGTGGACTGTAGCCTGCCAGGCTCCTCTGTCCATGGGATTCTCCAGGCAAAAATACTTGAGTGGGCAGTCATTCCCTTCTCCAGGGGATCTTCCCAACCCAGGGATTAAACCCGGGTCACCTGCATTGCAGGCGGATTCTTTACTATCTGAGCCACCAAGGAGATTGGAATTCTAGTATTAGCTAGACTTCCACTGTAAATAAGAACTGTCATTCTTCAATTAGGGCTGTTTGACTATCTGAAGGGTGAGGTAGGTACATAATTCTTTCCTTCTAATTGCCAATTTTCAGAGTAAGAAACTGGTGCCCTCAGACAAAACCCCGATTCCAAAACCTACAGGCACCGCGATGTTCACAGCAACACCGTTCACAGTACCCGAGACCAGGAGGCCCCCTAAATGGCCACTGGCAGGTGAGTGGGCAAAGCAGATGTGGTGCATATATACATATGTACACACACACTGGAATATTACTCAGCCATGAAATAGGAATAAAAATGCCATTTGCGGCAACATGGATGCGCCTAGAGATTATCACGCTAAGTGAAGTAAGTCAGACAGAGACAGATAAATATCATATAATATCACTTATACGTGAAATATAAACTATGACCCAAATGAACTTATCTACAAAGCAGAAACAGACTCACAGACAGAGAACAGACTTCTGGTTGCCATGGGGCACAGATGGGTTGGGAGGTTGGGCTGAGCAGATGCAAACTGTTGTATACAGAGCGCATGAGCAACAAGCTCCTCCTGCACAGCACAGGGATCTCTAGTCAATATCCTGTAATAGACCAGGATGGAAAATGTGGAAAAGAATACATACACGTAACTGAGTCATTTTGCTGTACAGCAGAAATTAACACATGATAAACCAGCTATACTTCAATTTAAACAAAAGCAAGAAAGGAAATGGGCACCCTGGTACTTGCAATGATGTGCAGTGAGCTGGGTCTCTCCTTCGTTTTCTCTCTTCCATATATCCATTCAACTGGTTGAATTAATTGAATGAATACACATTTCTTATTAATTCCCTAATTGTGCCCCTCTGTGAGTTGAGGGCCCTCTAGAGCCAACAGCTTCAGGGATGAGGTGGGGGTGGGGGGTAAAAATTCCCCCAAAGAGCCAGTGGCCACTTTATCTCAGAAAGCTATGATGCTGCTGCTGGGGTGAGTCCTTCACAAGCAAACCTTGGTGGGCTCTCCCCACCTGTAGCCACTGAGTTCCAGTTTACTGCCTTCGGATGGGAATATCAGCCTTGAGAGTCACCTGGTTTCCATGAGAGCCCAAGAGCCCAGGAGCTGCTCTTCAAAAGGTGGGGTTAGGAGGGTCGCATCAAGGGGTGACAAGTTCAAAACCCCTGGGGCTGCACCTGAGTGGAGGCTCCTCTCTTTGCCCAAGACTCCACTGCCAATAATCATTAGTCACAGAGACTTACATTAATAGCTCAGACCTGGCCGAAGGCCATCCCCTGGGAACTAGTGCTCCTCTGCGTGGTCAGAATCACGCTCTCTGGCACTCATGGGACTGAAAGGGCAAGGACCTAACATCGTCCGGATATAAAAGCATCTACACCAGCAACAGTCATTAACTTCATATCTTATTAGAGAAACGCAAACTCAATATCCTTGCTGAAAGGGACCTTTGCAGGTATCCGTTTCTGCTTGGGTCAGGTCAGAGAAAAGAAACCACACATTAATATAACAGGGCATGTCAAACACAGAGAATTAATAGCTGTAACAGGATATTGGGATAACGAGGCATTGGCTATTAAGAAGAGAGCAAAAAGACTGTAGAAGCAGCAAATACAGGGAGGAGCTGCTACCCTTAGGGCTGGGACGGGACCCCCTTTTCCCCACTTACCTCCATCCATGGGGCCGAAACCCACATCTTGTTGAGAAGGCAGGGCCCCAGCAAGCCTGGTGGGAGAGAAGTTGCCTTGGTGGTTGGTGCTGGTCATATTCCTTGGAAGTCTACCCTAGAGGGTGCCAGGGAAAGGTGTTCCCGGGGAAGGACTGAGCTACAAAACTGTTTAAGGATGTTGGGGGAGAGGGGGGTTCACTGCTTCCCCTGGTGCTGCTGACTGCAGGGTCCCTTGCACAGCACAGCAGAGGAGCTTTGAGCTCAGCAGGAGCTGGGGCCTGGGGAGGCCGCATGTGCTGAAGGAGCCAAACCTGGGAGGTCCTCTCGGTGGAGCCAGCGCACCTGGACCAGGAGGCAGACCCTGTCCGCCTGCGCCCTCTACTGGCAAAAGGTAGCATTGTTCCCGCCGGCAAAGGAAATGTATTTAAGGAACCCCCAGCTATTTTCACAGAGCAGGCAAAAAAGGGTGAATTTCCCTGGTGGCTCAGAGGGTATGGCGTCTGCCTGTAATGCGGGAGAACAGGGTTTGATCCCTGGGTTGGGAAGATCCCCTGGAGAAGGGGAATGGCAACCCACTCCAGTATTCTTGCCTGGAGAATTCCATAGACAGAGCAGCCTGATAGGCTACCCCCATGGGGTCGCAGAGTCAGACATGACTGAGCAACTTGACTGGTTCACTGGATGGAGCTGAAAGGCAGGAAGCCTGTGATTGGCACAGTTCACCTATTGAAAGGGATGGTTCCTTGTATCAATATTATGAAAAAACTCCAAAAGCAAATGCTTCCCAGGTGGTACCAGTGGTAAAGGACCCACCTGCCCACGCATGCAGGAGATACAAGAGGTGTGAGTTCCATCCCTGGGTCAGGAAGATCCCCTGGAGGAGGGCATGGAACCCCACTCCAGTGTTCTTGCCTGGAGAATCCCACAGACAGGGGAGCCTGGCAGGCTACAGTCCATAGGGTCGCAAAGAGTTGGATGTGACTAAAGTGACTTAGTGCGCATGGACGCCAGAAGCAAATACAGTAAAAGGTTATGTTAAAATTTTAAGTGGTGGGACTTTGGTATTTATTATATCTGTTTTGTAACTTTCTAGATATTTTAAGCTTAGCAAAGAAAAGTCCTGGTGAGAAAAAGTGATTGATATATTACTTCAGCTTGAGAACCCTTGAGCTGATAGATAAATCCCTCTGTACTGTGCTAAATTCGCTTCAGTCGTGTTCAACTCTTCTCAACCTCATGGACTGTAGCCCACCAGGCTCCTCTGTCCAAGGGATTCTCCAAGCATAATCCCTCTACATTTAAAGAAATTGACCTACATAAACTTTTTAAACATGTAGGATCCTGAATTCTGTTGAAGACACAAGAGATAACTTGTTCCCATCATTTATTCATTGTGTCACTTGTCTTAGTCGCTCAGTCGTGTCTGACTCTTTGCGACCCCATGGACTGTAGCCCATCAGGCTCCTCCATCCATGGGGATTCTCCAGGCAAGAATACTGGAGTGGGTTGCCATGCCCTCCTCCAGGGTATCGAACCCAGGTCTCCCACTTTGCAGGTGGATTCTTTATTGATTGAGCCACCAGGGAAGCCCATTATTTATTCATACTTTAATTTATTCATTAAACCTTTAAGAGCATTTCTTCTATGATGATAATCATCCCAGCCCCCAGCCCTCAATTTCCTCACAGTCCAGGGGGCAGGAGATAAAATCTTGGCTAGTTAAAGTGGAAGAGAATGCAAGAGAGGTTTATACTCAGAAAGTGTTGGAAGTTCTCCTGGTACCAGGATGCCTGAGTTGTGCTGAAGGAAATAATAATAATTATCCAGGAGTGACTGTTTCAGAGAGAAAAGCAATTGTTTCAAAAAAGAAAGACTCTAGCTCAGTATTTCACCTATAAATTAATTAAACCAAGAGAGTGGAAAGATGTATACTCTAAATAAGAAACATCCATAAAAATATAAAAATGAGATAGATATATTCTAAATAAAATGAGTGATAAGTTGGAGGGAGTTGAAGCAATTATAAATGGTCTATGATCCTAGAGCTCTCATTGTGCCAGAAGAGTTAAGAGAAAGAGAGAGAGAGGCTAAATTTGGGACACAATTTTCTGACCATCTGCAACACCAGAGGTTTTTAAATGGTTGGGATAACTCAGCATGCGTTTTGGACTGGAATGAACACATTCTGGGACAGCTAACACATACATCTTTCATGAAATGTGCATTTTATCACATTCATCTTCTAAGTGAAAGAGAGCATTTGCATATTCTCTCCTGTCTATCTCGGGCTTCTCAAAGATCAGATCGCTGTTTTCCACGTATGTGTAATTGAGTATTTCCGATCGTATTGTCTATGTGTTGAGGCATCCTGCAGCCCCTTCCTTTGGGAGCAGTCACTGTGTTGTTCCAGGACCTAGAGTGATTCATATGTCCGGAATGAAAAGATGATCCCGGACCGGTTCCACTGATAATGCCACCCTTACTGCTGTGCTGGGCAGATGACCAAGACTGTAACCAAATCAGCTGATCTCTTGACACATGTGTAAAGCACTTAAGCTGCCGTGCAATTCGGGGTTTCAACTTGCACTGACTTGATGATTGAATTCTGATTTCTGCTCAGGGTTTTCTATTAAACGTTGTGAGAAGGGATTAGCAAAAGATCAACTTGTGAAATTTTTTTCTCGAAGAAAACTGAAATGGAACCCACCCTGTATTGTCACTTAAGTTTCTTAACTAAAATGTTAAATCTTGAGGCTTTTCATTGCCATTTGGGGCTTTTAATCAATCATTTTATTGTTTAGGGCCGTTCTAGGTTCACAGCGTATCTGAGGAGTAAGTACAAAGAGTTCCCGAATACCCCCCACCCTGGGCACCGCCTCCATCAACATTCCCACCAGGATGGTACCTTGGTGACAGATCTGTGAACCTGCCCCACAGCACCAGCCTCACCTAAAGTTCACAGTGTACATTAACCTTCATTCGTAGAGTTGTGCATTCCACCAATTTTGGCAAATCTGTGATGGTGTGTACTCACCATGATAGCATCCAACAGAATAATTTTATGCCCAAAACACCCTGTGTGCTTAATTCTTTTTCATCCCTACCTTTCCTTTAGCCCCCGACAACCACTGATCTTTTACTATAGTTTTGCCTTTCCCAGAAGGCTACATAGTTGGACTCATACAGTACATAGACTGTTCAGATTGGCTTCATCCACTTAGTAATATGCATTTCAGATTCCTCCATGTCTTTTTTTTTTTTTTAGCTCATTTCTTTTTAGCACTGAAGAATATTCCATTATCCGGGTGGATCACAATTTCTTTATCCATTCATCTATTGCTTCCAAGTTCTGCAATTAAGAGTTTATTTATGAGTAAAGCAACCATCAACATCCATGTGCAGTTTCTTTTGTGTGTGTAGACATACATTTTCAACTGCTTTGGGTAAACCAAAGAGCAAGGCTGTTGGATCATATGGTAAAAGTATGCTTAGTTCTCTAAGAAAGCACCAAACGGTCTTTCAAAGTGGCCGTACCATTTTGCATCCTCACCAACAGTGAATGAGGATTCGTGTGGCTTCACATTTCCACCAGCACTTGGTGTGCCAGTGTTCTGGAATTTGGTCATTCTAACAGGCGGGCAGTGGTATCTCGTTGTTGTTCTAATTAGCATTTCCCTGATGACGTTCTATGTGGAGCATCTTTTCATATGATTATTAGCCATCTGTGTATCTTCTTTGGTGAAGTGTCTGCGAAGGGCTTTGGCCCATTTTAAATCAGGTTGCTCATTTTCTTACTGTTGAATTTTAAGAGTTCTTTGTACAGTTTAGATAACAGTCCTTTGTCAGATGTACCTTTTTTAGATATATCTTCTGCAATTATTTTCTCTCCATCTGTGGCCTGTCTTGTTCTCTGGATATATATTTGCCCTTCGCAGAGTGGAAGTTTTAATCTGAATGAAGTCCAGCTTATCAATTCTTTCTTTCATGGAGGAAGTTTATTTTTATTGGACCCATTGTTTTGCTTTTTACTCTGAAAAGTGTTGCTGTCCTATAAGCTTGCTGCTGCCCTTGGAGAAATGTTTAATAGAAACATTCCTCCTAGGCTACCATCCCCTGTTTTCAATGCTATTTTTATGGATCTCACAACATTGCTATGAGCAGCAAATGAGGTGATGTGTATGAGTAGGTTTTGAAACCTGAAAATCACGTGTGCCCGTGTCAGGCAGCATTACTAGTCTCTTGGTAGCAAACACGTTTGTTTTCCTTTGGCCAATGGATTGTATTCATGATACCAATTAAAAAGAGACCGTGTTCTTATTACCACTGACAATACCATTTGGAATCTAAGAAATGAGTCAGTAAATACTTCCCGGGTGGCGCTAGTGGTCAAGAATCCACCTGCTAATGCAGGCGATAGATGTAAAGGATGAGGGTTCGATCCCTGGGTTGGGAAGATCCCCTGGAGGAGGAAATGGCCACCCACTCAAAGATTCTTGCCCGGAGAATCCCATGGACAGAGGAGTCTAGGGGGCTACAGACCATGGGGTTGCAAAGAGTCGGACACGACTGAGCACACACTCAAATGTCATCTTTCATTCCAGAGGTTGTCAGTGCTCACCCTCCCACAGAGAGAGTGGGTCTGTTCCAGGGCCTTCTGTCTCTGAAGGCACCAAGAATTACTTTGTGATTTTGCAAGATTTTCCCAGTTTACTTTTATTTCCTGCTTCTGGATTTTTCTTTCCATTTATTTTGATATAAGCAAAGAAAAGTGTGGTACACCTTAACTGAATAAGTGAAGACAAGAAAATAGAGAATATGTGAAGCTCCAAAAGTTTCAGAGTGTTCTTGCTGAAATTCTAGTCAACAGCTGTAGAAAGAGCAGTGTCATTATTGGCAAATGTCCTAATGAGGTGGCTTACCACAGCTTCTTCTGTCTTTATGCCACTTAAATGGCAGTGTTCATCTGGAACTGGTTTTCCACTAACTCTACAGAAGGATCTTGGAAAAGACAGTTTCCCAGAACATCTTCAAAAGGTTTATTCCTTGGCTCCTGATCATTTTTGTTATATTGTAAATGGCATATTTTAAAAAATTACACTTTCTAAAATTTGGGGGTTAGCGTATGACATGGAGAGGGCAATGGCACCCCACTCCAGTCCTCTTGCCTGGCAAATCCCATGGACGGAGGAGCCTGGTAGGCTGCAGTCCATGGGGTCGCTAAGAGTCGGACACGACTGAGCAGCTTCACTTTCACTTTTCACTTTCATGCATTGGAGAAGGAAATGGCAACCCACTCCAGTGTTCTTGCCTGGAGAATCCCAGGGACGGGGGAGCCTGGTGGGCTGCCGTCTATGGGGTCGCACAGAGTCGGACACGACTGAAGCGACTTAGCAGCAGCAGCAGATGACGTGGTTTTATACATGGTCTTGTACAAACAAACTCTATCATTAGTTCTACCAGTTTGTTGATAGAACGTACAGATTAATCCAGATTGAAAATCCTTCTGTGTGAAATTTCTTTCCTCCTTTCTAACCACAATACCTCTGGTTTCATTTCCTCGTTTTTATTGTACTGTCCATACCAGGAGTACAAGGCTGACTAGGAAAAGTGATCGCAGATACCTTTCTTTCCTCCCTGTCTTTGTCATTTCCCTCCATTTAATGTACATGGTGCTGAGGGCTCTCAGAGGATCCATTTTATCATGGTTCATGAAGTTCCCTTGCTTCGGCGTGCGTGCTCATTCACTTCAGTCGTGTTTGATTCTTTGCCGACCCATAGACTGCAGCCCACCAGGCTCCTCTGTCCATCGGGTTTCCCAGGCAAGAATAGTGGAGTGGTTTGTTGCCATGCCCTCCTCCAGGGGATCTTCCTGACCCTGGGATGAAACCCATGTCTCCTGAGTCTCCTGCATTGTAGACGGATTCTTCACCGCTGAGCCACTGGGGAAGCCCAGTGAAATATTAGTCATAAAAAAGAATGAAATAATGCCATTCACCGCAACATGGATGAACCTAGAGATTGTCACAGTAAGTGACGTAAGTCAAACAGAAAAAGAGAAATACTGTGTAATATCCCTTATGGGCAGAATCTGAAAAGACATGATACAAATGAACTTATTTACAAAACAAAAGCAGACTCACAGTGAACAAACTTATGGTTCCCAGGGGAGAAGGACAGGGGGAGCGGGCTAGACAGGGAGTTTGGGCGATACTTGTACACACTGCTATGTTTAGAATGGAGAACCCACAAGGACCTGCTGTAGGGCACAGGGAACTCTGCTCAGTGTTACGTGGCGGCCTGGATGGGAGGGGCGTTTGGGGAGGATGGATGCATGTGTATGTAGGGCTGAGTCCCTTTGCTGTCCACCTGAAACTATCATGACACTGTTAATCGGCTCTGTGTGTGTGCGTGTATACTCAGTTGCTTCAGTTGTGTCCAACTCTTTGTGACCCCCCAGGCTCCACTGTCCATGGGATTCTCCAGGCAAGAATACTGGAGTGGGCTGCCAACGCCTCCTTGTCAGTTCACTCACTCAGTTGTGTCCAACTCTTTGCAACCCCATGGACTGCAGCACACCAGGCCTCCCTGTCCATCACCAACTCCCGGAGCTTACTCAAACTCATGTACATTGAGTTGGTGATGCCATCCAGTCATCTCATCCTGTGTGGTCCCCTTCTCCTCCTGCCTTCAATCTTTCCCAGCATCAGGGTCTTTTCCAATGAGTCAGCTCTTTGCATCAAGTGGCCAAGGTATTGGAGTTTCAGCTTCAGCATTAGTCCTTCCAATGAATACTCAGGACTGATCTCCTTTAGGATGGACTGGTTGGATCTCCTTGAAGTCCAAGGGACTCTCGAGAGTCTTCTCCAACACCGTAGTTCCAAGGCATCAATCCGTCGGTGCGCATCCTTCTTTATGGTCCAACTCTCACATCCATACATGACTACTGGAAAAACCATAGCTTTGACTAGATGGACCTTTGTCAGCAATGTCTCTGCTTTTTAATATGCTGTCTAGGTTGGTCATAGCTTTTCTTCCAAGGAGCAAGCGTCTTTTAATTTCATGGCTGCAGTCACCATCTGCAGTGATTTTAGAACCCCCCAAAACAAAGTCTGTCACTGTTTCCACTGTTTCCCCATCTATTTGCCATGAAGTGATGGGACTGGATGCCTTGATCTTCGTTTTCTGAATGTAGAGTTGTAACATTTAACTGGATGTAAATTTATATTTTCCATTTAACTGGCTATACTCCAATATAAAATAAAAAGTTTAAAAAGAGAGAGTTTAGATCTGTCAAAAAAAAAAGTGTTCAGAGTGCCTTGCTTGCTAGGGATCTATTATTTCATGAGAAACCCACTCTGAGAGCAGGAGACTTACAGAGCAAAGGGTAAGAGTTGGGCTCTCATGACTGGTGAAAAGCGGAAGAAGGAAGCACCTCACTCTCTGTTGTGTTGGGTTCCTGGAAAGTCACTCTCCTTCTAGGACAGAGCCCTCAGAGGCCGGCTCGTTCCAGGCTGGCCAGCCAGGAGGCTGGAAGGTCACCCCGCACGGGGTGGTTTGAGTTTGAGTGTTCTTGCTGAACATCCAGGAAACAAGTGTAAGAAGAAAGATCTCTATTGGCAGACGTCCTAACGAGGTGGTTTATGACAGCTCATCTTACCTCTATCCCGCTGAAATGGGAGTTTTGTTGAAGGTCAGAGTCAGCATTTGGGGGAAATCAAGACAGGTTAAACTTTGGTCACATGACTCAGAATTTGGTGTAGGGTTGTCTTCAAGCTGGGGCCTCCATTTTGCCTTTTCTTTAACAATATCTTCATTTCCAATATTTTTACTCTCTCTCTCCGTCTATGCGTGGGTGAGTGTGTGAGTGTATGTGTATGTGTGTGTGTGCGTGAGATATGTGTCTTCTCTCTCTCTGTCAGATACGTCCCCTTAACTTAAGTTCATTCATTTCTCCTCTGTCTGCATCTTGGAGTTCAAGCCCACAGATGCCTGGAGTTCAAGGACTTAAGCATAATTCTCCTACCAGTTAATAAAGAGGAAGGAGTAATACGAACACATTAGGAAAAAAGATTAAACTTCTTAGTGCTTAATATGAAATACTGACACTGGAGAAGATAAATATAAAGCTTACACTTCACTACAGAAACAAGGGCATAGATCACAATCTTGTCAATAAGTAGTGTCAATTCAAAGAATATTTACAGCCAGTCTATTCATAAGAATAATTTAAGCGCCCCATAATCTTACAAGTCATGTATGAAAGAAGTAAAATTGACAACCTAAAAATTTACATTGGTTTCCCTTGTAGCTCAGTCAGTAAAGAATCTGCCTGCAATGCAGGAGACCCGGGTTCGATCCCTGGGTTGGGAAGATCCCCTGGAGAAGGAAATGGCAACCCACTCCAATATTCTTACCTGGGAAATCCCTTGGACAGAGGAGCCTGGTGGGCTACAGTCCATGGGGTCACAAGAGTTGGACACAACTTAGCAACTAAACCACCACCAAAAATTCACATGATACTACCAATAATGGGTTTTCAAGCCAAAGAAACTTTATCAATATATCTTAATTGAAATAAATTTAAATGAACCTTGACAGAAGAAAAAAAATTTATTAATGTTTTATCTTCTCTAAGAAATGTATTGGTACCATATAAAATAGTCAAAAAGTAGGCAGCCTAAAATTTAGGAAATATTTTTAAAACATTGCAGTAAGTTAATTTTGTATTATACTAATACAAAAATTTAATATATTCTTACATAGTTATATTACATAATACAGTTAATTATTATAAAATACACAATTATTACATTGTATAGTTGTAATTGTATACTGTGTTATACAATTATCATTTTATTTATTATATGTAGTAAATCATGATTATTAATACATTATTTTTAAAATATTCTATTTTTTCATTAAAATTTTTTATTGAATGAAAGATTTTTTAAGTTCTATAGTGCTTTACAGTTTTCAAAAGCTTCACATATATGGTTTATATAATCCCATAATAAATCTCCCTCCCCACTCCCGGATGGTCCCTCCCCTCTTCCTCTCCCCACTGGTAACCACTAGTCTGTACTTTATATCTGTGAGCATGCTTACTTTTTTTTATTCACAAGTTTGCTGTACTTTTTAGATTTTACATATATAATAATTATTATACTCTATTGTTATATATTATATCATATAGTTATAATAATTATATTTGTTATATATAATAAATCATGAATGTTAATATATTATTTTTCACCTTTTAAGATTTTGTTAATTTTGGTGCTTTCTTATTTTAAATAAATATTACTTTTGGACCTGAGTTTGTATTCATAATTAATTTTTTTTTCTTAAAGAGTATATTCCCCCCAGATTGCATAAACATCAGAGCCTGCCCCAAAGCTGGAGTCACCCTGGTCCCAGATAAACCATCCTGTCTTCCCAAGGTCGTAACTTCTGGCTTCCAAAAGCATCAAAACCCCAAGGATTCTGGATTCCAGGCCTGCACCTAAGTCTAACACAGCCCAGACTGTGGTGGCAGGAATCCGTTCACTTACTACTGTGGCTTTGAGTTCCCTCTTCGTTTATGGCACGTAGAGGTTTTCTTTTCTTTCATTCTTGGATATGCATTTCTAAAGCATCTTTGAAAATAGTGTTAGTCACTTAGTCGTGTCCGACTCTTTGTGACTCCGTGGACTGTAGCCCACCAGGCTCCTCTGTCCATGGGATTTCCCAGGCAAGAATACTGGAGTGGGTTGCCACGCCCTCCTCCAGGGGATCTTCCCGACCCAGGGATCGAACCCCAGGTTTCTTGTGTCTCCTGCATTGGCAGGCAGGTTCTTTACCGCGAGCGCCACCTGGGAAGCCCGAAGCTTACAGAAGCCCTGTAATTTTCGTAGCCAGTTTGTATCCTTTGTCTCCCTTGACTCCTAAAAGGACCTACAGAGAAGTACTTAGGAGATGTTATCATCTCTAACAGAGGAAGGAAAGGGAGCCTATGGGTGTGACTTCTCTGGGAACACACAGCTGGCGAGAGGGAGGGCTGGCTCCGAGGGAACCGCCTCTCTACTGCTTCATGCCCGTCTCACGCCTTTCACCTGGATCGATACTGAAATCATTCAGTACATCTTCCCAAACCCACGACCGCACGGCCCTTGATGAGCATCCATGCTTCTCAAATTGAGTCTGCCCGAGAATGAGGGGAAAGAATGAAAGGAACGCTCCATGGCGGCTCATCCCAGAATAGTCCCACCAGGTAAACATTCTTTCCTAGGCAAAATCTGTTGGGAAAAAATGATCTTTCTGAACACGGACGGGTCAACTGCTGTTGCTAAAACCAGAGCATGATGAGTTACTGCTAAGCCCCTCTAAAAAGCACCATTTCCAAGCAGCTGATGGCGATACGGAAAGAACAGATGGCATTGGAGGCATCCGCTCCTGGCAGGGAGCTGGGAGGTTGTTGCAGTCACTTCTGCTTCCTAGATCTGACAATAAACCTGGAACCCAGGGAGCATCTCCCATACTTACTCTCAAAGGTGACTTACTGTGAGAGTTTGTTTGTTTTTTCCAGACCAATAAATTCATTTGGTTCCATCTAGCCTACTATTAAGATAAACATCAAAAAGTTACGCTTTACTAAATTTTAAATTAAGAGCGATGTTACTAGCAAACCAGGCTTCCCTGATAGTTCAGTGGTAAAGCATTTGCCTGTCAATGCAAGAGATGCGGGTTTGATCCCTGGGTCAGGAAGATCCCCCAGAGAAGGAAATGGCAACCCACTCCAGTTTTCATGCCTGGGGAATTCCATGGACAGTGCTCGAAACCCGGTGGGCTACACTGAGCCTGGTGGGCTACAGTCCATGGGATAGCAAAAGCGATCGCACAACTTAGAGACTAAACAACAATTAGCAAGCTCACTCTTGTTTCATAGATATTTCCATGTCAGGATTTCTTATGTAACCTATTTCCTAAGTATGACATTCCTCCACGTGATGAGTATCACAGGCTTATAGCTCAGCTCCAAAGCACTCTTGGCTATTTCGATGACATGAACCTTGGCGATGACCAGTTGTAATTTGTACATGGTGACAGTCGAAGATTCTTCTAAAATAATGATGACATTTCTTTGAGGGGACATCTGTCTTTAAGAACTGGCTTGAGGAAAAAGTGAAAATAGAAACAAACAACCAAGTACATCTCTTCTCCAAAATGCATGGAACTCCTTCAAGACTGCTGTGGTTTCCTGTCAGAGCCATTTGATAAGGAGGATAATTGACAGGAAGCCAGCCCTTTCCATGTGATTGAGTGTGGACTCAGATGCTTAGGACCAGGCTTGTGCTATTTTTAAAATGAAAAGACTGGAACGTCACTCGCTTTTTCCGAACATATTGGATCGCTTCACTCATATTCTTTCTTCTCTCCTCACTGGTAATGTGTGTCATTATACAAAGGGTATTTCAAATGAAACAGAAGTATATGCTCTATGTCCACATGGCTGACAAAATTTAAGTGTTACCTGAATGTTTTTTAAACTCTGACTTTAAAATTTCTGATGGTAGTCTCTCTTTAACAAGACAAGGCATCCATCTTCTTTATGTTTCAGCCAAACCAAGACAAGAAGAATTCTACTGTAAGGTCCTGCTGGGCAGGTTTCCTATGTCTGATTCTCCACAGTGCGGACTGGTCTAGACCTTTACATTTCCCCTTAGCAGCATCAGTGAACCCTTGCCCCTGGCACCTTCACGGGCTCCCCAAGAAGTCTGGCAGGCGAAGGGGTATGCTGCAGCCCTAGATTATTGGGTTGGTCAAAAAGTTTGTTCATTTTTTTCTATAAGATGATGTGGAAAAGTATGAACCAATTGGTTGGCCAACCCAGTATTTGACATGAGTATCATAGACTTTGAGGCACTGTATTTCCAAATTATTGAGGGGTCAGAAATTCTGGAATTGTGACCAAATATTATCTGCATAACACACTGAAAAGCCACACGCTTTTTAAATGTTAGTGGTTACCAGGCTTTAGGAGAACATCTAGTTCTCCACCAAGACTCTCATCTCCCTGGAAGCGTATTCCCACCACAGTCTCCCTTATAAGTAAGGATGGTGTGTGTTAGTCACTCAGTCACATCTGACTATTTGTGACCCTGTGGACTGTCGCCCGCCAGGCTCCTCTGTCCATGGAATTCTTCAGGCCACAATACTGGAGTGGGTTGCCATTCCCTTCTCCAGGGTATCTTCCTGACCCAGCGATTGAACTCAGGCCTCCCACATTGTAGGCAGATTCTTTATCATCTGAGCCACCAAAGAAGCTATAAGTAAGGATAATGGACACATATTTGTCTGATCAGCAACCCTTCCTTGGCAGAAATTTTGGGGAAGGTTATGTGAAAAGCAGTGAGTCTCTTGTTCATATTCTGGGTCGGGACCAGTGGCTCATGATAAGTGGTGATGAAACAGTTATTGTCTTTGGTCTCCTGGAAATGCCTGCCTATTGAGAGGGAAGCATGGAAGTAGTGAAAAAAAATGGCATCATCTAGAGGTTTCAACTTGAAGAACGGCTCCATTCTCTCAGGATGCAGTGGCCAATGAAAAGTAAAGTGAAAGTCGCTCGGTCCTGTTCAACTCTTTGCGACCCCATGGACTGTATACTGGAGTGGGTAGCCTTTCACTTCTCCAGGGGATCTTCCTGACCTAGGGATTGAACCCAGGTCTCCCACATTGCAGGCAGATTCTTTACCAGCTGAGCCACGAGGGAAGCCCAAGAATACTGGAGTAGATAGCCTACTCCTTCTTCAGGGGATCTTCCCGATCCAGGAATCGAACCGGGGTCTCCTGCATTGCAGGTAGATTCTTTACCAACTGATCTATGAAGTTATCTTCCACTGTCGAGAAGATGAGTCCCCATTTTTAAATTGTGTTTATGAAAATAAGAAAGTGGGCATGTACAGCATGGCCGGGAGGAGAGGAGGGCCACACACAAAATTACTTGTTTGGGGCTCAGCTTCCCTCTTGGAGTTGCCAGCCCTCCTCCTTGTGATCCTGCCAGATGCTTCTCTCACCCGGACCAGCCCTGTCTAGAAGGCAGAACTTATGACCAAGTTAGACCAGTCAGAATCGTGTCCCCCAGGTCCTGAATCTGCAGTTGCACAGGTGGAAGGTGACTGTGGTTGAGGCCCCCACGGCACTGTTCAAAGAGGAGGCCATGAACTCCTGATGCTACTGAGCCGTCTAGGACCAGAGCTGCCCTGGGTCTGTTATTTCTGAAGCCTTGATGCTCAGCTTTTTCATTTGCTTCAGAGAATGACCCAGAGCCCTTCCAAGCAAAATTCTAGTCCAGCCCACAACTTGGACAACATACAATTTAATACAAGATGTGTTATTGATGACCTTCTAGGCCACCAGATGCTGTGCCAGATTCTTTCCAGTGTATAAAATTTCACTTCTTACCGTGGGCAGAGAACTGAGACCATCTCACTATTCCTTGGACACATCTGAGCGCTGCAGCCTCTGTCTCTGCATCTGTGCTGACTTGTTGGTGTAAAGACGGCCCAGAAGCCCTCCAAACATAGAGTAGAATGGTTCTGAGGTCTGTGTTTTGCCTCATTTCCAAGCCTTTTCCCATGTGATTAAGTTTGTATTGTCCCCTGTGGTAGATGCATGCGTGCCTGTCTGCTCAGTCATGTCTGACTCTTTGCAACCCCATGGACCGTAGCCCACCAGGCTCCTCTGTTTATGGGATTTTCCAAGCAAGAATATGGTACTGAGTTGCCATTTCCTTCTCTAGGGATCTTCCCAACCCAGGGACTGAACTGGCATCTCTTGTGTTTCCTGCATTGGCAGGCAGATTCTTTACTGCTGAGCCACCTGGGAAGCCCCCTGTGGTATATACCACTTCTAAACATCCTTCTCTGGATTATTCTCCTTTCCTTGTCCTGCCCCGCCCCCCACCACCCCCCAAAGTACTTTCAAATCGTTGTCTCTAGGTCTGGTCCTGGGAGAAACCAGAAAAAGCCAGGGGCTGCAATGCTGGGTCTCTGTGGGGCTGTAGCTCAGAATCCAGCGTGTATTAGCCACTCTGTAAGTGCAAACGCACCCATTTTATGGATGAAGACCCTGAGCATGAGGAGGCAGGGATTAGCCTGCTGGTAGACGGTATTTGCAGGATGGCAATTAGAATTTACTCTGCATGACAACTCCCACCCATCGCCTAGACTAGGGTTCTCAACCTGGACCCTGCTGACCTTTCTGGTGGGTTAGGTCTTTGCGGGGTGGTGAGAGTGCGGGGGATGTCCTGAGTGACATAAAACGTCTGGCAGTATCCCCTCTCCCAGCTGTGACAAGCCAAAATTGCCAGATGGTCTCCAAGTTGCCAAACTTTTCTGGGAGGAAAGGAAGGCTCCCCTTGGTCGAGGACCACTGGCCGAGAGAGTTGGAAGACAGCCCAGTGGTACCTTGGGATCCATGCTGATGCAGGAAGGCAGAGTGGCCCCATATATGCAGCTTTCTCCCTGAGCCTGCGTAAACCTTTATCCGGGCTTCCCTGGTGGTTCAGTTGGTAAAGAATCTGCCCACAACTCGGGAGACGTGGGTTGGATCCCTGGGTCTGGAAGATCCCCTGGAGGAGGAAATAGCAACCCGCTCCAGTATTCTTGCCTGGAGAATCCCATGGACAGAGGAGCCTGGGAAGGGACAGCCTATGGGGTCATAAAGGGCAGGACACGACTGAAGCAACTGACACACACACAGACTTTTATCCAACCTTGCATCTTCTGGCTCTAAACCTGGCCCACTGTCCATCAAGCTAGTTCCCCATGATCAGTTGTTTCGGGGCTCGGCTTGTTACAGAATTCTTTCCGATTGTGCCCAAATCTGCCTCCTGGAAACTTACTTCACCAGTGTGCCCCGTAGAGCCAGGCAGAAGGCTAATCCCTCTCAACCAGCGGCACTTCAGCTATGTGAAAACAACCCGCTTGTCCCCTGCCCTGTGGATGGACAGCTACCGCCCGCCGGGTGCTACAGACATGCTAGGAACAGTTGTCCAGTGGGGAGTTCAAACTCTTAGGCTCTTTCTTAGACCAATTGCCAAGAATTCTCAGGAGCTGAGTCTGTGTTCTGTAAAGCCTCCAGGTGATTCCAATGTACCCCATCCACAGTTCAGCCTTCAGGAACCTTGGACTAACTTACTCGAGCTCTGGGCAGTAGACTTCTGATTTGCTTCCAAAAGCAGCTACCAAAAAGATCGATTCTGAAAGCAGTATTAAAAAAGCAACTCTTAATAGAATATTCCATAGTAGCTCAAAGACACACATACTTCTATCTGGTTTCATTTCTAGTCAAACAGCTTTTATAAGGTTTATACAAAAAAAAAAGCCTAGAAGTTGACATTAAAAAACGTTGGCCAGGCTTCCTTTCCCAGATATTGGAATTAAAGAGATCCAAAACATCTTTTTTTTCCTTTGTCCTTTTCTTCATTGTAAGGCATGCAGGATAAATGTGTGTGCGTGTAAACATACACACCCACGTAGTGTATAACTTGCAATCAGTTTTGAAGAGTTATCTATGGACATGTAATGATGGCCCTCTTACTGCTGTCTCTACCAGGGATGATGATACCTGGTGGAAAGGAGTCAGCAAGTGCAAGCCGCAGTCAGAGGACTGGACCATTTGGGGAATAAGAGAGCTTTCGAACCGAATGCCAGACTTGAAAAAGACTGCAGGTCACCTCCTTCGTTTACGGGAGGAGGAGAGGAGACAGTCGGGAGCAGAGCACGTCTAAATGAAGACCCAAAGTGAACAGAAATGGACCAGCGGGAAAAAAGTGACAGCAGAAGAAAGGCTTCCAAATTTGGGTAACAAAATAGGCTCAGATCTATTCAAATTCAATCATTCACTCAGCTCATTGGGTAAGCATGGTGCCTCATATATGTGAAGATCTATTTAAATTCCCATTTGCCCAAGGCTTTAGTTTACAAGCCCTATCTTCTACTCTAAATGTTTCCAGGCTACCTTGATGAGCACACGATCTTCCTCCTTCTTAAATTGCCCTTTATTTCACTGAAATCAATGACAACAGCTTGCTTTTTTCTTGGAAGACTTTTCTGACTTCTCATTCACTCCTGCCCCAGCTAACTTTACTCCTTATACGACTGTAAGCCTTTCACTCAAGCCCCTTCTTATGGATAGACGTTCTCTAGTCCCTCTCAGGGCAGAGTCTTCTGCTATTTTTGGCTGCTGGAATCAGGGTCTAGGAGAGAGCCCACTCCAGACAGGCCCTTTCATTCCCCCACAGGAGCTGGGCTGATGAGCATCCAGAGTGCAAGTTTGTACGAAACCCCAACTGTCCACCCTCCACTGTTTTTCAAAGTGAAACGTTAAGTCTACATTTCAGTCCACATCACAGCCACTGGATACCACAGAGAAAAAGGTCTATTCTGCTGCTGTGATTTTCTGTGTCTTTTGAGAGTGATTCCTTTTCATGTTGAAAAAATTGTGTGTGCGTGTGTGTGTAAGATAGAAAATTGAGAAAGCCATAGAGAGAAGGAGAAAATTCTAGCAAAATATGTCTGGGTACTGGTGGGTAATGCTACCCTAAATAACTTGGATTTCCACTGGCTGGCTTTTGTTCATAAAATGCTAATCCACTCAGGTGCAGACCTCTATAAAACATTGAGGATACAAGGCTGTACAGAAATCTCAACTCTCTTCTGCTACATAAGGTAAAGATCTGTTTAAACTAACAGTTTGAAATTATTTTTTTTTTCTGTGTTAGAATTTGCTTCCTTTTTATTTTATTTTATTTTTTTATGTTAATAAACTTGTTTGATTTTGTCCTGCTATTCTGTCATTTCTTACAGAGATCCTCAGCTAAGAACTCAGAAGGGTAAAGGGAAATAAGCCTCTATGTCACCCTAAGTCAGCTTCAATAATTGCCATAGTGAGCAGTCTTTTTTTTTTGGGGGGGGGATGAAATGTCCTATAGCTATCAATTAGGTCTAACTGGTCTATTGTATCATTTAAAGTTTGTGTTTCCTTGTTAATTTTCTGTTTGGTTGATCTATCCATTGGTGTGAGTGGGGTATTAAAGTCTCCCACTATTATTGTGTTATTGTTAATTTCTCCTTTCATACTTGTTAGCATTTGTCTTACATACTGCGGTGCTCCCATGTTGGGTGCATATATATTTATAATTGTTATATCTTCTTCTTGGATTGATCCTTTGATCATTATGTAGTGACCTTCTTTGTCTCTTTTCATAGCCTTTGTTTTAAAGTCTAATTTATCTGATACGAGTATTGTGACTCCTGCTTTCTTTTGGTCCCTATTTGCATGGAAAATCTTTTTCCAGCCCTTCACTTTCAGTCTGTATGTGTCCCCTGTTTTGAGGTGGGTCTCTTGTAGACAACATATGTAGGGGTCTTGTTTTTGTATCCATTCAACCAGTCTTTGTCTTTTGGTTGGGGCATTCAACCCATTTACGTTTAAGGTAATTACTAATAAGTATGATCCCGTTGCCATTTACTTTATTGTTTTTTGGGTTGAGTTTATACACCATTTTTGTGTTTCCTGTCTAGAGAATATCCTTTAGTATTTGTTGGAGAGCTGGTTTGGTGGTGCAGAATTCTCTCAGCTTTTGCTTGTCTGAAAAGCTTTTGATTTCTCCTTCATACTTGAATGAGATCCTTGCTGGGTACAATAATCTGGGCTGTAGGTTATTTTCTTTCATCATTTTAAGTATGTCTTGCCATTCCCTCCTGGCTTGAAGAGTTTCTATTGAAAGATCAGCTGTTATCCTTATGGGAATTCCCTTGTGTGTTATTTGTTTTTTTCCCTTGCTGCTTTTAATATTTGTTCTTTGTGTTTGATCTTTGTTAATTTGATTAATATGTGTCTTGGGTGTTTCTCCTTGGGTTTATCCTGTTTGGGACTCTCTGGGTTTCTTGGACTTGGGTGATTATTTCCTTCCCCATTTTAGGAAGTTTTCAACTATTATCTCCTCAAGTATTTTCTCATGGTCTTTCTTTTGTCTTCTTCTTCTGGAACCCCTATGATTTGAATGTTGTAGCGTTTAATATTGTCCTGGAGGTCTCTGAGATTGTCCTCATTTCTTTTAATTCGTTTTTCTTTTATCCTCTCTGATTCATTTATTTCTACCATTCTATCTTCTAATTCACTAATCCTATCTTCTGCCTCTGTTATTCTACTATTTATTTGCCTCCAGAGTGTTTTTAATTTCATTTATTGCATTATTCATTATATATTGACTCTTTTTATTTCTTCTAGGTCCTTGTTAAACCTTTCTTGCATCTTCTCAATCCTTGTCTCAGGCTATTTATCTGTGATTCCATTTTAATTTCAAGATTTTGGATCAATTTCACTATCATTATTTGGAATTCTTTATCAGGTAGATTCCCTATCTCTTCCTCTTTTGTTTGGTTTGGTGGGCATTTATCCTGTTCCTTTATCTGCTGGGTATTCCTCTGTCTCTTCATCTTGTTTAAATTGCTGAGTTTGGGAGTCCTTTCTGTATTCTGGCAGTTTGTGGAGTTCTCTTTATTGTGGCGTTTCCTCGCTGTGTGTGGGTTTGTACAGGTGGCTTGTCAAGGTTTCCTGGTTAGGGAAGCTTGTGTCGGTGTTCTGGTGGGTGGAGCTGTATTTCTTCTCTTTGTTCAGTCGCGCTGTGGGGAGGGAGGGAGGGATGCTGCAAACAAATGACACTGGCGTGGGCTCGCAGTGCCTCAGCCACACTGGGTCTGCCCCCGCTCACGGCGCGTGTAGCCTCCCTGCCCACACTGCTCGGGCTCTAGGTTGTTCCGCCGGGAACAATCCGAGGCTGGCCCTGGGTTGCATGCACCTCCCAGGTCCAAGCCGCTCAGGTTCAGGCACTCAGGTAGTCCTCAGAGGCGCAGACTCAGTTGGGCCTGCGTTTTGTGCTCTTCCCAGGTCCGAGCAGCTCAGGTGATGAGGTGTTTGGCGAGCGCCAATGCTGCGACTTATCGCCTCCCCGCCACTCGGTTATCTGGGTGTAAAACCGGCGCACCTTCTCAGGCAGATGTTGACCGTCCAGACCCCTAATAAGTTTTAGTTAGCAAAGAAGCCAGTTTTATAGATAATGTCTCTCTGGGGCTGCGATTGCCCCCTTCCGGCTCTGGCTGCCTGTCACCAGAGGGGAAGGTCTGCAGCCGGCTATCTCTGTTTAGTCCTTTGTTCCGCGCGCGGGCTGGCGGTGTCTTAGGTTAGCGCTGGCTTTTCGCATGGTAGATATCCCACAGTCTGGTTTGCTAGCCCAAATTATTTCGCTCAGATAGTGCTCAGGGTATTCAGGCCAGATTCTTACTCTCAGCCATGCAGCCCGCGCCGCGCCTCCCTGCCCAGCCCCCGCTTGCTAATGGCGGATGCAGGCGTCTGCCTGAAATTATTTTGAAGGTACTAACAAGAAGTCCTTTTCAGAACTTCCCAATTCTTTATTAAATATTAACCTATGTTATAGAGCCTATGGTGTATTGACCTAATAATGAACACTAGGTAGACTACTGTAGTTATTTTCAAGGTTGCTTTTTGGAGGAAAAGTTAATTTTTCATGTCAACTACAATAATGGGGAAGGGAGTCATCTCATTCCACAAGGAAAATTATTACTTGTTACTGAACTGAAAACAGATCTCCTTTCCTTGCATGCAAAATGAAGAAATGTCTTAAATTTGATGCTCGGGGTCCCATGGTGCTGGGAGGGTGTCTTGTAAAGAGCATTGTCTTGATTATTCTCTGACTTCGGAGATGAGAGTAGCATCTAATACTGTATGTGTGAGAGGTTTTGCAGAGATTACCTTGATTAATTCCTACAACCATCACCTGAGATCAGAATCACCCTTATCTGCATTTTCAGCAAAGATACTACATGGCAGAGCCGACATCCAAATGCGGGGTCCCTCCCCGAGTGCTGAAAATACCCTAGGTACTCACCAACAACCAGCTGTCTTTTAGGGGAACAATTAACTTCCTGGAGTTGGGGACAAGTTGAAAAGATGAAGCAAGTAAATATCTGCAAGAGAAAAAAATTTCTTGGGTCAGCAAATTGGGGTAAATATTTGTTTGATTCTTTATTGTTGCTGTTCAGTCCCTCAGTCATGTCCAGCTCTTTTCTACCCCAGGGACTCCAGTGCACCAGGCTTCCCTGTCCTTCATCATCTCCTGGAGCTTGCTCAAACTCATGTCCATGGAGTCAGTGATGCCATCCAACCATCTCATCCTCTGTCGTCCCCTTCTCCTCCCTCCTTTAATCTTTGCCAGCAGCAGAATCTTTTCCAACGAATCAGTTCTTTGCATCAGGTGGCCAAAGTATTGGAGGTTCAGCTGCAGCATCAGTCCTTCCAATGAATATTCAGGGTTGATTTCCTTTAGGATGGACTGGTTGGATCTCCTTGCAGTCCAAGGGACTCTCAAGAGTCTGCTCCAGCACCATGGTTCGAAAGTGATTCTAGAGCAAGTGAAAATGCTAAATTACATTCACAGCAGCCTCCATGGTTTGAGTCCTGCTAAACATTGATGGCAGGGCACACAACCCTTCCAGGTACAGAATAATTTAGTAACGGTGTGGCCAGTGTGGCTGGCTGCTGTCCAAGGTTGGCTGAAAAAAATATGATGGGGCAACTGCGGAGTGTAAAAGCAGATGAGGAAAATAATTTACATTTTGTTTAAAAAAAAATGGAAGACTAGAAAACATCCCTGTGACAACTAAGCGTTATGAGTCACTTCAGGGAAAAAATCAGCCAGAAAACCCATGGCTGAAGTGAGACAACTCGGGCTGCGTCCCACCTCATGGTCAAGAACGTGGCCCCTGCAGTTGGGCCTCCTGGACCGAATTCTTGGCTCTGCCTCTGGCCGGCTGCGTGATCCTGGGCTGCTTTCGAGTCTCTCTGTGCCTGAATTTCTCTCATCTGAGAAGAGGCGTAAGAATAGCATCTGCTTCATAGGTTTGTTGTGAGGATGAGACGAATCGATACGCTAAAAGCACGAGAACAGAGCTTGGCAGCAACCCGCGGAGTCCCGCAGGAATGCCACGCGTTCTTATTTGGACGCTGAGCAGTGGTCCCCCCAGCTAGGTCCTTTTTTTTTCCTCCCTGAATTGGTAGGGTTTTCCTGAGCTGCTTTTCACTTTTGCTCTCCTGTTTCTCACCACGGCTCTAGGAGGTAGGCAGATATCATTATCTTTCCCTTTTTGCTGATGAGGAAACGGCGTGGAGGGAATTAAGTGAGTCGCCAAGAGTCAGAATAGGGAGCCAACAAGCTTCCTGGCGCTCAGCCCCTAGAGCTTTCTACTATCTTGCGCTAAAGCCTCAGATGGAAAGGGAGCAGTCTTGCCTTTGGGCCAAATGCATGATGTCATCAAGCCTCGATCCACAAGATACTCTCAACCATACGTACCGCTGGGTCAGGCTTTCTTTGTCAACATTCAGTCCCCAAAGCTCTTAGAGATACACTTCAGACCACAGCGAGGCAGCGCCTGTCTCGCTACCAGAGGCTCTGTTTCTGCCTTTCTCCAGGCACAGGAAAGTTGGAGCAATGCTTCCTCGTCTCCTTCCACTTTTCTCTGCAGCACCAGGATGGCAGCTCGGGGTGGCTGCGTTCCTCATCCAAGGAACTAAGCTGAAAAGCAGGTGTTCTTTCCGGCTCAGCAGATGCTAAGGCGATAACCTGCACCTTGCGGAGGCTCTGGGCAATTCAGACCCGGCGGAGCACTCGGACCTGGCCGGCTCTCTCCTCCCCAGTGGCCCCGTGATGGACGCGTGTCTGAGCTCCGAGCAGCAGCCCCGGCCCCTGGACGAGGGCCCGAGCCCCCCGGACAACGAGGCTCTGCACACAGACGGCACCAGCAAACGCCCGGGAGGTAACCTCCTTCCTCACCTCTCCACGCTCTCACTTGGGGATGGCATTTTCCAGTGAACCTCAGGGGCCAGACAGTCCATTTCCTTTGAACTCTAGATCTTTTTCTGATCATGAAACGGTAGGATGCCCTTATGCCAGCAGAAGCCTGGCAGTAATGGTAATAATCCCTACGTCCACAACTTTGTCTTCTCCAAATTCTAGGAGAGTCAGATGTTTGTTAACAAGAACTTTTAAAACAGAAATGAAATCTAGATTCCTTCCTGCTCTTGGCCAAAATGTATTCCTGGCAGCCGCAGTCTACAGTGAATCCTTGTAAAGCCATTTTCCCATTAGGACAACATAACCAGTCAGGCTTGCATTTCTGGACAGCGAATCAGTAGGAAATAAGTAACAGACATAACAAATGATGTCATAAGAGCCAAGTTATAACATTCAAAACATGTACAGTCGTTGATCCTGGGAAATTCTCTTCCAACTCTGCTAAACCAGGACGGTATTTATTTTTACTAAGTTGTTTACATAAAAATGCGACTCTGCCTATCTCCAAAAGCTGACCTCTCTAAAACTATCAAGTGAGCATGTGTGTGTGTGTGTGTGTGTGTGTTAGTTGCTCAGTTGTGTCCAACTCTTAGCAATCCCATGGACTATAGCCCACCAGGCTCCTCCATCCATGGGATTCTTCAGGCAAGAGTCCTGGAGTGGGTTGCCATTCCCTTCTCCAGGGGATCTTCCTGACCCAGGGATCGGAGCCAGGTCTCCCGCATTGCAGGCAGATTCTTTATGGTCTGAGCCACCAGGGAAGCTCCTACAGGTGAGCATAGATACAATAAATGAAAATCATGCGCAGTCAACACAAATTTCTTTATCTTTGTAGCAAAGAAAGGGGTCTTATAGGAGGGATATTTTTATGCCCATTTTCTTTACAATGTTGACCCAGAAAGGAAGACCATCAACTTATTGTTTGTCATCCTATGAAAGGATGAGCCATTTGTAGAGCAGCCCATCGACTTTTCTTTCAGTCTTGAGAGAAAAGTTAGCTTCCATGTGGTGATCTGTGAGAAGAAGGAAAGAAGGACCGGTCTGGCCAACGTGGAAGGGCTGGAAACTGGCAGGAAGTGCCCTGGGTCCCTGATGGTCTGCCTGCTCCAGTGACCAGAGGCTCAGATGGAAGGAGGGCAGCCCACGACTCCCTCCTCTTACCCAATGGCTGGTCCAGCTCCTGCATTTTGGGAATTTTTGCAAGCTGTTTTTTTAAACATGGCCATTGTTAAAATTTAAGTCATATAAACATACAATGAAATGGATTACATAAAGGGGAAAGTTATATGAAAAATCTTAGGTAATAAATACTCATGTCTCATCATGAATTATCTTCCCACATCTTACGATGATCTGTGCTCTTGAGGCTGTTGGTGGATGTCGCACCTGTGGTAGAAACGCCCATGATGCTCAGCAGCTGCGTCTCTTCCCGGGGGACGGCCATGTTGGGAGCACTGTCACCATGGTGATGGCCAAACCCTACAAATCAGTGGTTCCTCATGCTCCCAGCCTGGTTGTTGCATGCTCCTGGGCACCACATGATCTGTTCCTCTGCCTTCTTGCTGCCTCTGAAACCAGAACTCAGAGTCAGCTGCTCAGCCTATGGGAGAAGATGGGTCCTCTTTGCTGTGTGATAAATTTGAGGTTCATGTTGTTAGATGTCAATAGCTTCCCTTATAAGAAGTTGGTGAGAATCATAGGCCCCCTTCTCTCCCCAGGGTCTCTCCAGGGCACATGGCAGGAAAAGATGATGTCTCAGGACTGACTTGGCCACTGTGCCTCAGAAGGTTCTTACAAGCTTCAGTGAAGTCTGCGTTTCTTGTCTTTGTGGTCAGGACAGAGAATTCTCCTTCCGGGGCTGGAATAGTCTAGATCAGAACCCACGGCTGAGAGCTGCAGGTGTCATTCTGTTAATTTACAAACCGGTCACTTGGCTCACAGAGAAGGCACTGGCACCCCACTCCAGTACTCTTGCCTGGAAAATACCATGGATGGAGGAGCCTGGTAGGCTGCAGTCCCTGGGGTCGCTACACGTCAGACACGACTGAACGACTTCACTTGCACTTTTCACGTTCATGCATTAGAGAAAGAAATGGCAAGCCACTCCAGTGTTCTTGCCTGGAGAATCCCAGGGACGGGGGAGCCTGGTGGGCTGCCGTCTATGGGGTTGCACAGAGTCGGACACGACTGAAGTGACTTAGCAGCGGCAGCAGCACTTGGCTCACACGACAATCAAAGACCATTTGAACACTTTTTTATAAAATGCAACACAAATGAATTTCTGGAAAAACAAGATGAAAAAACGTACAAAGGCATAATACCCAGTACAAGCTTCAGTTTCTCATAATCAGATTCAATAGGCATGGTCAAGTTTTCGTAAATGTTTGTAAGTGTTTACTCCACATGTCTAGACTCTTCTGACTGTGACCCTCTTACAGGGATTTGCAGAGAAAGCTGCAACAGAGAACTGCTCTAGTGCAGGCGGAATTCAGTGAAATGTGAACTCCGAGGGGTGGACCCCTGATTTGGCTTCTTCAAAGGCCCCCTACCCTTCACCCTGCACTCAGCCTCGTCTTCCTTCCTGAACATTTATTTCCGACTAGAGCCCTACACAAGCTCACTGACAGCTCCCTTCTGCTATTCCATCCCTGGTTACCTCTCCCCAGGCACAGCTCAGGCAACAAAGGCTGGTCTCATGTGCCGTCCCCCACCCAAACTCCTCGCTACCCATGCCTCTCCCTGGGGACACCAGCAGTGCCCCCCTCTTCTGTACATGACCCCTCCATGTGATTAGCATCCTCATTCTGACCTTTTCACTCTTTTTTTTATTAAATGCTGAAACCCTCTGGGAAACCTGTGACTTCTGGGCTTCCATGATATCATCCCTGATCAGGTGCTCGTTTCCTCTCATCTTATATGATATCTGAGCACCGCTCAAGTGGGTCATGAGTGTAAAGGAGTATTTAAAGGAAGAGTAATTTAATAGTCAGGGCTCAAATGACAGCCTCCCCCAGGGCTGTGCAGCTGGCTTGTCTTTGGGTGACCTGTACCTTTTGAGGAGCGGTTGTAGAAGGACTTAAGGAACATGTTCCAGCCACCATGTGGGATGTTACTTCACTTCAAGGCCTAAAAATAGTCCAGTGTGTGCCTGCCCGGGTCCTCCTTATTGCAGACGGCTCAGTCGTGCCATCCTGCCTGGTAGTAGAGCTGCCTCCTCACGCCCAAACTGAGGGAGGGGCGGATCCACACCCATCTCTGTCCGAAATTGAGGGAGGGGCCTGGGGCATCCCAAGGCGTCATGTCATCTGATAAAAATCCCCATCGGACTGTTCCGTCCCAGTCACCCCATGACATTCTGTCTGAGCTAGTTTGTGACCATTGTCACCAACAACATTCTCTGTTTCTAGAAGATGGCTCAATCTTTTCCCATTTGACTAACTGTACCTATAATTAGTATATTTGCAGTGGATCCACAAATCATGGGGGCCTTCCCTTGTGGCTTAGCTGGTAAAGAATCCACCTGCAATGTGGGAGACCTGGGTTTGATCCCTAGGTTGGGAAGATCCCCTGGAGAAGGGAAAGGCTACCCACTCCCACATTCTTGGGCTTCTCTTGTGGCTCAGTTGGTAAAAAACCTTCCGGCAATGCGGGAGACCTGAGTTCGATCCCTGGGTTGGGAAGATCTCCTGGAGAAGGGAAACGCTACCCACTCCAGTATTCTGGCCTGGAGAATTCCATGGACTATATAGTCCATGGGGTCGCAAAGAGTTGGACACGACTGAATGACTTTCATTTTCACAAATCATGAAGCCTGTTATTTTTGGTCCCACAGACTCTAATGAGATAGAAGCATCACTTCGAAGCCTCCAGAAATTTGTTCCTACGAATTACGCCAGCTACACCCAGGAGTACTATCGGTTTGTGGGCAAGAAGATTGTCATTCAGGAATCCATCGAGAGTTACGGAGCGGTGGTGTGGCCGGGGGTGAGGGGGCCGTGACGTCGGGGCGTCCGGGTTTCTGGGGATGGGAACAGCACTTTTGTACAACTGTGTTGCCTTGGGCGCCTTGCCAAATGCTTTAACGTTCTGTGCTTCTCAGATGGAGGGTCCCTGGCTGGCCCTGAGGGTGAGGCTGGTGTGCTTAGAAGCTGCAAGAACACAGCGTCTCTCCTAGAAACCATTTCTGCCACGCTGTGTTTCTTGAAACACTCTTTTTTAACATTAACATAAACTTGAGCATATTGGGAAGTAGGATGAAAAATTCGTATGAATTGTTAAGAAAGAAAATCAGAAGTCTTTAGGGTTTAGATTTTGCAGTGGGCAAAATCTTTGGGGCCATGTCCAACAACCCTCAGGGGGTCCCCCCGCTTTCACGGTGTGGCTGAAAGTGAACGTTAGTCCCTCAGTCGTGTCTGACTCTTTGTGACCGCGTGAACTGTAGCCCGCCAGGCTCCTCCACCCATGGGACTTCACAGGCAAGAATACAGGAGTGGGTTGCCATTTCCTTCTCCAGGGGATCTTCCCAACCCAGGAATCAAACTGGAGTCTCCTGCATTGCAGGTGGATTCTTTACCGTCTGAGCCACCAGGGAAGCCCCGGGGAGGTGGAGGAGGGTTTGCTAAAAGATGTAGCTGCTCCTTCGGGAAGACCCATCCCCGGGTGGCACCCACCGGACCAGCTTCTCACAGGGCACACCCCACAGGAAGGGCACCTAAGCCACCGCTCCAGAAGCCCTCAAGTCACACGTGAGTCTTGGTGGCCCTGGTGACACTCTTCCAAATGGTGAAACCCCCACTCTGCATAACGATCCTTTCTCAAGATCCAAAGGACGCCTCTCTTCAAAACGTCCATTCCCAGCCTGCAAGTTCATGCCATGGGTTGGATGCTGGAGTCACCTCGCACCTGTGCTTCAGTTTCCATCCCCCAACTCCTGGCCGCCCCCTCCAAGCCCCTTGAGAGGAGCTAAGGATGAAATGGACAGACCCACGGCCTTGGGTATGCCACCCGCCCTGGGGCAGGCCACCGTGAGTGCGGCTGGCGTGTCTCACATGATCCTGGCCAACCCCCACCCCTGCCACTCCAGCCTTAGCTACAAATAGGAAGTGAGTCACGACAAGTCCCGAGCATCTGTCAGAAGGCGAGGCCTAAAGGTGTGTGCACACTTGAGCTTTCACACTGGTTCTTCAGCTCAGGACTCACGTTCCCAACCCGGGTCACGCCCTCACGCTCACTCCCCTAGTCTCTGTGGCCCCCCGGCATCACTAGCTGACCGCACCCCCCCCCACCGTTGCCTCACACAAAACACCTCCCGCATCCACACACATCGAATTCCCTTTATCTCTTCACAGACAGGGGGCGGGCAGAAGGGAGTGAAGAAAGAAGGAAAGGGACCTTTGGTTTTCTGTGTAAAAATGGATCTAAATGTATTCACCTTGGTTCTTTTGGGCGGAGTTGTTTTTGTTTTGACTGTGCAAAGTATACAATTTCTTTGCTACCACCCAAAGCGTGGTCCATGGGCTGGCTGATTAGAAAGGCAGACTCGTTAAGAGTTGCAGTCCTGAGCCCCATCAGACCTACTGCACGCGGCGGGGCGTCTTTAACCAGGCTCCCCAGTGATCCGAGTATGCACCAGAGTCTGGGAAGCGCTGTCCTCCCAGAGTGTTTATTAGATGAGCTACTTAAAAGAAAAATGACTGCCCCGCTGTCCAGTGTAGCAGGCAAGGTCCGGGGCGACCTGCTTGCTGATGGGCTCTGGAGGGAGGTGTTGAGAATTTTAGAGCCCAGCGGTCTTCCAGCAGGTTGGGGGCCTGATGCGACTTGCCCAGGGTGAGGGGCTGCTGTCCTGCAGCTCCTCAACTCCTGCTTCTGGAAGAGCTGAGTTGCTCTTCCTCCTGGGGGTTGATCAAGAGTCTTCGGATACAGGCCCTTTAGCAAGTCGGCATCTCGAGTTCCTCTGATTCAAGTTGCTGCTGCTGCTGCTGCTGCTGCTAAGTCGCTTCAGTCATGTCCGACTCTGTGCGACCCCATAGACGGCAGCCCACCAGGCTCCCCCGTCCCTGGTTGCTCCTTTCATATTCCACAGGTCAAAACACTCCGTGGCACGTGTGCTTTGATTCCTGTGGACCCCTCAGTAAGCTGGAACTGTGAACATGCCTTCTAGCAGTTCACTGGCGGTGGGAATAGGGGTCTCTGGTTTTCAGTGTCCAGTGACAAGTGTGAATGTTTTCCAGGCCATGGCGTTGTGCCAGTATTTGGAAGAACACACAGAGGAACTCAATCTCCGAGGTGCTAAGATACTGGAAATCGGTGCTGGACCAGGCCTCGTTTCCATCGTGGCCAGTATTCTAGGTGTGTCTGTGTGTCTATTCTCGACCTTGTTTCAAAAGATGCTTACCAGGACAACAGTAGTAATACATGTTGACTGAATGATGGGCTGTGGTTTAGGTGCTTGGCCGTGATCGCCCTCACTGAGTCCCCGCAAACGTCCAGGCCAGAATGACTCCTGTTATCCCTGAGATAAGATAATGGCATCTTAGAGACACTGGAGAAGGCGATGCCTCCCCACTCCAGTACTCTTGCCTGGAAAATCCCATGGACGGAGGAGCCTGGTAGGCTGCAGTCCATGGGGTCGCACAGAGTTGGACACGACTGAAGCGACTTAGCAGCAGCAGCAGCAGCAGAGACACGAACATCCAACCCAGTGCTTAGCATGTGAGAAAGTTGACATCCTGAAGGGGTGACTCTCGAGTTCCGGTTGTAAACAGCTATGTTATGCTGTGTCCTGCTTTTCATTGCAACTATCATAACTAAGGTTTTAGAAAAAAAAGAAACCAAGTCAGTGAATCCAAGATGAAAACAGATTTACACCCCAAACACCAGCTGTGCGTCCTGGACGCTGCGTAAGAGGTGGCTGTGTCTGGTCTACTTCTGCCTGTGTGATTACACATCTATCAAAATCAGTCTGGAAATACGGCCATCTACTTTGTGAACACTGATCACTTTCTTTAAAATGCCTAAAAATTAATTTAGTACATTTAATAGGGGGGAGAATCATACAAAATAGATCATCCCCTGTGGAAAGCTTTGTGCTGATACCTTCCAGACGAGAAAACCAAAATTTTCAGATAAACACAGTTTTAGAAGGAAAACATCATGCATTATTATAGAAGTGAAAGTGTTAGTCACTCAGTCATGACTCTGCGACCGGGCTCCTTTGTCCAAGGGATTCTCCAGGCAAGAATACTGGACTGGGTAGCTATGCCCTCCTCCAGCGGAATCTTCCCGACCCAGGGATCGAACCCAGGTCTCCTGCATTGCAGGCAAATTCCTTACAGTCTGAGTCACCAGGGAAGCTCCAAACCTTGGTATGTTAATTATTCTGAAATCTCCCCAAACACTGTTTTAGTTTTTTAAAAAGTTTAAAAAACTTTTAATTTTGTTGGAGTATCATTAAAAATGTTGTGATACTTTCAGGTATACAGGAAGATGATTCAGTTACATGTATACAGTATCTATCCTGCTTCAGATTCATTTCCCATTTAGATTATTGCATAGTACTGAGCCGAGTTCCCGTGCCATGGTTTCAGTTTCTTAAAAGACGGAACCGTTATTCTACCTCAGTGGTTCTCAACCAAAGGCGGAGTCTGACCCCTGAAGGACATTTGGCAATGTCAGGGGACATTTCTGAGCATCCTGCCTGGGGGTTGGGTGGGGAGGTGCCGTGCACCTCGTGGGTGGGGACCAGGGATGCTGCTGAACGTCTTACAGGGCACAGCGCGGGGTCTACCCCACGAGAAAGAATCCAGCCCGGATGTCCACAGGGCCAAGGTGGGAAACCCAGCTCCATTCTCCCCCCGAGAGTATGTGTCCACTGGGCTGCCCCGGTATTTCCAGGTACTTAAGACAGGCTTTCTCTCTCTCTTAGGGGCTCAGGTCACGGCGACAGATCTGCCTGATGTGCTGGGGAACCTACAATACAATCTCCTAAAGAACACACTCAACTGCACCACGTATCTGCCGGAAGTGAAGGAGCTGGTGTGGGGGGAGGGCCTGGAGCAGAGCTTCCCCAAGTCCACGCTTTACTACGATTACGTGCTGGCCTCCGACGTGGTCTACCACCATTACTTCCTGGACAAGCTGCTCGCCACCATGGTGTACCTCTGTCAGCCAGGGACGGTGCTGCTTTGGGCCAACAAGTTCAGATTCAGCACCGACTACGAATTTTTAGACAAATTCAAGCAAGTTTTTGACACGACGCTCTTGGCTGAATCTCAAGAGTCATCAATCAAACTCTTTAAAGGAATACTAAAATGGGACTGAACGAAACAAAATGCCTTTCAAAACATTAGCGGGTCTGTTGAACAGTGTTAGAAATTTTATAAGACGGCGAAGGTAGTGTGTAGAATCAACGTGTCTACCTAGAATAAACCTGATTGTTACAGCAACTCTCTAAAATAACCTATTTAGGATTACCTGGTTAATCGAAATATACACAGGCACAGCACGAAAACATGAAACTAGCTTTGTTGGCTTCCTAGAGTTCTCAACTTAGTGTTTAATAAATTTTACATGAACACATTAACAAGTGGATGTCCCCTTGTTATTTCTGCTGGAGAGCATGGTCTTAAACTTGTCAATATACTTTTGTCAGCAGACTCTACTTCATACAAATTTTAGCTGTAGCAAAAGGAGAGGGTACAGAGTAATAGAAAAGTTATAGGCTTAACTTACAACTTTGGAAAACTCAGCAGTGGCCACAGAACTGGAAAAGGTGTTTTCATTCCAATCCCAAAGAAAGGCAATGCCAAAGAATGTTCAAACTACTGCACAATTGCACTCATCTCACTTGCTAACAAAGTAATGCTCAAAGTTCTCCAAGCCAGGCTTCAACAGTATGTGAACTTAGAGATGTTCAAGCTGGATTTAGAAAAGGCAGAGGAACCAGAGATCAAATTGCCAACATTCACTGGATCATCGAAAAAGCAAAAGAGTTCCAGAAAAATATCTGCTTCTGTTTTATTAACTATACCAAAGCCTTCGACTGTGTGGATTAGAACAAACTGGAAAATTCTTAAAGGAGATGAGAATACCAGACCACCTTACCTGCCTCTTGAGAAATCTGTATGCAGGTCAAGAAGCAAGAGTTAGAACTGGACATGGAACAGTGGACTGGTTCCAAACAGAGAAAGGAATACATCAAGGCTGTATATTGTCACCCTGCTTATTTAAGTTATATGCGGAGTATATCATGTGAAATGTCGGGCTGGATGAAGCACAAGCTGGAATCAAGATTGCCGGGAGAAATATCAATAACCTCAGATATGCAGATGATACCACCCTTATGTAAGGCAGAAAGCCAAGAGGAACTAAAGAGCCTCTTGATGAAAGTGAAAGAGGAGAGTGAAAAAGTTGGCTTAAAACTGAACATTCAGAAAACTAAGATCATAGCATCCAGTCCCATCATTTCATGGCATAGATGGGGAAACAATGCAAAGAGTGACAGACTTTATTTTTGGGGCTCCAAAAGAACTGTAGATGGTGATTGCAGCCATGGAATTAAAAAGATGCTTGCTCCTTTAAAGAAAATCTATGACCAACCTAGACAGCATATTAAAAAGCAGAGACATTACTTTGCTGACCAAGGTCCAAATAGTCAAGGCTATGGTTTTTCCAGTGATCATGTATGGATGTGAGAGATGGAATATAAAGCTGAGTACTGAAGAATCGATGCTTTAGAACTGTGGTGTTGGAGAGTCCCTTGGACTGCAAGGAGATCAAACCAGTCCATCCTAAAGGAGATCAGCCCTGAATATTCATTGGAAGGACTGATGCTGAAGCTGAAACTCTAATACTTTGGTCACCTGATTTGAAGAAGTGACTCATTGGAAAAGACCCTGATGCTGAGAAAGATTGAGGGCAGGAGGAGAAGGGATGGCAGAGGATGAGATGGTTGGATGGCATCACTGACTTGATGGACATGAGTTTGAGTAAGCTCCAGGAGTTGGTGATGGACAGGGGAGCCTGACGTGCTGCAGTCCATGGGGTTGCAAAGAGTCGGACACGACTGAGCGACTGAACTAAAATGACTGATAGGCGTTAACACTGGCTGAAACTGAAAAATACAGAAACAGTGCTGGGACGAGGCCTCGAACTAGTGCTGAGCACAGTGTACCAGCCCCTGGTGCTTCTTTCAGAAGGTTTCACCTGCATCCAGCTCTTTCCACTGTTTTCAATGGTGTGGTGCAGACACTGGCCAGCAGCACCTCAAAGAGGAAAACTGTCTCAGTTTTTAATAGTACTATTTTCCTAGTGTCATCATTTGAATCAACCATCAGCTGCTTTGCAGTATTTCTCTATTGGCTTATTAAGAGATGATATATCCTGTATGCTGTTGGCTTGTAACATAACTCTCACAATGAACCTCTGTTAAGTAAATTATTGGCGAAGACAGTCTCTGAAACAACCAGCAAACAATTTGCTGAAACAATTTATCTCCTCAGGAGATAAGTTATCCTTAACAAAATTTCAGTCATAATCATGGTTATCACTAAAGACTGTTTCTCTGTTTCTAAACTTTACATAGATGAAATCTGTGTATATTCTTTTATGATATGCTTCTCCACTGAATACTGTATTTATGAGACTTATCATGTGTTAACTTGTAAAGCATTTTTTGAGGTTGATGTACATTTTCCAAATTAATTTAGTAATTCCCTTTTTTAAGTTATTTTTTTTGAAGTAAGTATGTATAAAAAATAAATGTACACACCATTAGACTACCATTTTGGGAATTCTCTGGTGGTCTGGTGGTTAGAATTCTGCCCTTTCACTGATGAGGGTGTGGATTTGATCCCTGGTAGGGTCTAAGATCTCAATAAGCCATGTGGCATGATAAAAACAAAACAAAAAAATCCCCATTTTCCTGTGATAACCATAATGGAAAAGAGTGTAAAGAAAGAATGTATGTATGTGTATAACTGAACTTAAATAAAAATTTTTAAGAAGGTTATCACTTTTCCTCAGGTTTCAATCTCATAGAAATCTAAGTTTTGCGAAGAGTGCCTTCTTCCAGGATGCATTAGGGTCTGGCTGTCAGCATGGAGGCACCGAGTGATCTCAGTAGAGGGGCCAACAAGGCAGCTTCGTGTCACTGCCGTGGATAGAACTGCGGGGCTGGTCTTCCTAGGATAAACAGTTCACAGCGGATTCTGCCAGCCTGTGGACCTATCTCTAACTTCCACAGTGAGCTCAAAATTATCTGAGAAAGACTTATATCTCATTGAAAGAAGTATTTGGATACAAAAGTCCTTGGTACAAGACAGCCAGACATGACTCATATTAAAAAAAAAAAAATTCATCTGTGTATGAATTTTATGGTGTTATCATAAATACATCCATGCTGTATCACACATTCTATTAAGAAGCACTGTCAATCACCAGCTCTCTCTGCAGACTGGCACCCCACCTGATTGCCTCGCACTACATCAGGACCTTGACGGCACCAGAAGACCAGGCTCCTGTGGGCCTGGCCTGCCATGAGGGCCCGGCGGTTCACTGCACTCGGAACTCCACACTTTCTTTAAAGAGCGTATCCAAAACTCTCCATGGGCTTAATTTTTCCTTCCACGTTAAAAAATACAGCAAAAAGACCAAAACCTGAATAATAAAGTGAGAAATCAGGGAACTCTGTAACAATGGTGATTTTACATAAAAAAGTATTTGAAGGATTCACTATATCCTGAGACAATTCAGAAGGTAGTAAAATCTTCAAAATCTGTTACTAGAAGTTTCTAATCTTAAAATTACATTAAAATTGGACACTAAAGTCATGTTCTTGGAAAAAAAAAAAAAAGGTGTGATTTCAATGAAATGGTGTCAATGAAAGAGCACCTCTGAAAATTCTCTCCTCCATCAGGTTAAGAGAAAACTGACAAAAATTCTCAGAAGCAACTTTTTTAAAACTCAGTCATTTCCCAGAAAACACCACATGCAAGGTTGTCCTGGACAGGACTCCGCTCTCTCATGGACCAAGAAGCCTTTTCCCGGGGGTGTTTGTTGAGATAATTACAAGCAACTGTATAATTCTGTGGCTGCCTGAGATGGAGGACAACTGTTGGGACTAATTCAAAAGCTTAAAGGCAAATGAGATGCTCAGAGGGGCTCTGAAAGCTGTCATATTCCTGGATGTCAGCCACACATGTCGCGGGGCTGAACGCATCCTCACGGAAAACCCGGGCACTTACCCATGGCTGAGCCTGAGGCTCAGTGCGGCAGGAAGTTCTTTCGGAAATGAAAAACTTGTTGTACAACACCTTCTCTAATTAGTAGTCAGCCAGCAGCACGACCTTGGGGAGCCACCCTACCCCTCCTGAACGTCTCAACTTTCTGACTGGATTGAACCTGTGTATGTGGGCGCCCATATGTTTAGGTCAAAGTATGTGTGTGTGAGAGAACACGAATGTGGCTGTTCATGGATGGACTTGAGATGAACAAAGACGGCTCAGAAACTACAAATGTCTGCATGCATATTTGCACTTTTTCATCTGATTTCATCAGATACAGGAGTCAATTACTCAAAAATAGTTATGAATGATTAATAAGACCAGATCTCTGGTAGGCCTTTTACAGTAGTGAATTCTAAGGAAAGAAGATTTAGAAGCCACATACATACATACACACGCATGCACGCATACACATGTATTTGCTATAAGTGAGTAGAGGCCTCTTAATATTGTCTATGTGTGTTTATTTTACAGAAGAAAGATGAAAGAAGGATAGTAGCCAGAAAGATAATAATAATAAAATTAAACATACACAAGTTAATCACATAAAAGATGCGGAAATATATTCAAATAATTGCAAGCCTATAATAAACAGTATAAATTAAATTACTTCATATTGAATTTTTTATCTGTAGGTTTAATATATTATTTCTGTTCTAACCCCAAATTTTATTCATGAAAAATTAAGACCAACTTTAAGAAGCTTCAATATTCACCTTTATTATTTATAAAAAAAAATTAAGGTATCAGAGTGCATATGGTGTGCTGCGATCTTGGTTTTGCACATTTATTCACGTTGTTTACATTATTTCAACTGTAATAAACAAACCATAGGGTATCTTTACAATACCTGATACAGATTTAAGCTGTCTGGCACTTATACATGTATTTTGGTTCATTCTGATGCTCTGCACGTCAAGAGATACTAAGAATGATTGGCCTGAAAGAACTCCCAGATGAAGAGTGATTGAAGCAGTTATCTGCTCCAGCAATTGCCACGCATTTATTTGTGCCGGTTTTATTTTTTCCCCTTAATTGAATGTAAACGTTTGCCAAAAAAAAGAAAAAAAATCTGGAAATGAAGTTCTGTTACTTTTTAGTCCAATAAATAATTTAGCTACGCTTAATGTAGCTTTTTTAAGGCCTTCATACCATTCAAAAAAATTAAGTCAACCATGTTAAAACCCTGTTCATTTATAAAATAAAAAATAGAATTTTACAGGTTTGCAGTTAAAAGTTACTGTTCAAATCCTCTCATGCATGTAAGAGCTGCAACCCAACTGAAAGTCCTTGGTGCTGGCACCCAGGGCACAGCCCGCTGCCAGCAATGTGAGGCATTAAGAAAACACCATGATGTCAGAGGTCTAGATTTACATGTATTAAGCCACACGCCAGCAAATTCTCTGATAAATACACATCATTTTAATAATCAGTATTTGATAGCGGATGAAAACATGCATTAGACTAAAAATGCCACAGATTTGCTTTTATATCCATTCACTATAAAACCTTCTTTTTTAAAATGTAAAGTCTTGGTTCCTATCTTAGAATACACAATAATCAGGAGGATACATGATGGGGAGCCAGTTTTCAGTAAAAGACGCACAATGGGTCCATCCAAGCAGCTTCATCAGCTGTAATAAAACATGAAAATAATAAAACATACAAAAATACTATTAAAAAATAGATGTTCCAAGCTCAGAATTTAGGGTAAATTCCGTGTTAAATACGTAGCAATAATAAAGAAGTAGCAGGTAGAACTTTCCTTCCATCCAACCCACCATCAACCCACCCACCAACCTTCCTTCCTACCAACCAGTGTTCTTCATGACCAACTAGTCTACCAACTTTCCTACCAACCAACCTGAAAGTGAAAGTTGCTCAGTCATCTCCGACTCTTTGCAACCCCATGGACTATATAGTCCATGGACTTCTCCAGGCCAGAATACTGGAGTGGGCAGCCTTTCCCTTCTCCAGGGGATCTTCCCAATCCAGGGATCGAACCCAGGTCTCTCACATTGCAGGTGGATTCTTTACCATCTGAGCCACTAGGGAAGCCCAAGAATACTGGAGTGGGTAGCCTATCCCTTCTCCAGGGGATCTTCCTGACCCAGGAATAGAACCGGGGTCTCCTGCATTGCAGGTGGATTCTTTACCAACTGAGCTGCCAGGGAAGCCCACCAACCAACCTCCCTGGTGATTATCACCATCCAGGGAGACTTTCCTGCTTCCCTCCCGTCTTCTTCCCCATCAACATGACTTGACCTGCTCCTTTCTTCCTTCCCATCCTAGCTTCCCTGCTCTAGGTGTTAGGAAAAAGCATTCAGCAAAGTCACTTCCCACTTGCAAGAAACTTATGTTCTGTTCAGGAAAGTAAAAAGCTATTGAACAGATGAATAAATAAGTAAATAATTAAGAATATATCTGGTATATAGTAAAAATAAAATTTGCTGTTAATGCAGATTGGGAGGGGGTGGGTGTCAGTCACACAGACAGGGGAAGCAGAGGGCGGACGTGAGCGACATGAGAATGAGACGTGAGACATCGGTGAGCTGCGGCGGGGGAGAATGGCAGCAGCAGGACCCCCGGGCCTCACGAGCCACGGGGGATGTGGATAGTACTCTGAATGTGACGGAGCTTCAGCCCGAGGGTATGAAGCTGTCCTTTCCAGCTGCTGTGTGGAGAACAGACAGCCGGCGAGCGGACAGAGACAAGGTGTGCAATGTGCCCTGCTGAGTGAGTCTGGGTAGACGGCTGGCTTCACAAGTACAAGCGCTGGGTTTATAGAGTCCGTGACGGGACGATAGTACTAGCTGGTTCCAGGAAGAGCTCCCTCCACCTCCTCGAAGCTCTGCACACGTGAACTGAGATCTAACAGGGCTTCCCTGGTGGCTCAGAGGTACACAATCCGCCTGCCAACGCGGGAGACGAGGGACGGATTCCCGATCTGGGAGGACCCCACCTGCCTCGCAGCAGCTAAGCTGATGTGCGCCACAACCACCAGGCCTGTGCCCCAGAGCCTGGGAACTGCAACTGCTGAGGCCTGTGAGCCCTGGAGCCCCTGCTCTGCGACAAGAGACGCCACCACGATGAGAAGCCCGCTCAGCGCAACCACAGAGGAGCCCTCAATCACGGCAACTCAAGAACAGCCCACGCAGCAATGAAGATTCCCAAGGTAATAAAAACATTTTTTGATAAAACAAAAATTTCAAATGTTTTATAATCTGAACTGACTTGGTCAAGATACACAGAAGAGGTCCAAGAGAAAAGGTAAGCTATAGTTTACCAAAAACGGCCACAGGTGAGTTTTTACTGCCACCTGAAATATGAAGACCAGGCCCCTGGCCGCCTTGGCGTGACCAGCTCTCAACTGTCATCTACCTTTTTGGCATAAACTAATCATGTTGGTCCAAAGACAAGACTAGGCTGAAACAATTTCTTCAGAATTCACTAAGTTTCTACACTTGACATTTAACTTGTGCAGAAAGCTCAGGCACAGAACTTGCTTGCATATAAACACATGGTAAAATTAAAAATGGCCTATCCTTTTAAATGACAAAGCAAATGAAACAGACTCTAAAAGCTCAACCATTTTGGCTCTGAGCCAACATGTATTTAAAGAGAATTATTTGTTTCCTTCATAAAGGAAACCTATCTTCTAACTACACAATATTTGCAACACATTTTGCCTGTGTTGAAAACACTAGAGGCTAAATATAGGTTTTCTAGACAGGAGTGAAAAATGTTAAAAAAAAAAAAAAAAAAAAGTAAACAGCTTACTATCTTTCATGCATTTATAGTGTATTTCCCATCACGTTAATTAGACTAATAATTAAAAGTCACGATGAAGCTGGTGTTATCCTGTCACCACGAGGCTTCTGTCTTGCCACTAACGACACTGAAACGACACTCCACATTGCTGATTTAAGTACTGAGTACAAGTCACTTACTTGAATACAGTTTTTCCAGTTTTCTTTTGTTGGTTTTTCTTCTACAAGTTTGGTTGCAAATTTAAGGCCTCTCCCATACATTTTATTCACTAATGCATGTTTGTATGCAAATGTCAAAACCTAGGATATAAAACAAGATACAGCTTATCTACAAAATAGTTTACAATTTAAGCTATTGCTTTAATAATGAAAGAACTGAAGCATTAACAGAAGTGTAATTTTTCAAATGAACATATCACATCAAGCCAATTTTTGAAACTTTTTAAAAGAACAATTGGTGTCTTTAAAAGACCGGAGTATTGCAAAGAACAGATAATTGATTGGGGGAATAAAGCTATTATGATAAATCATTAGCAGTTACTTGTAACCATTTATTTTTTCCTGCCTCAGTAGACCATGTTTTGTCAAGACCCTTCACTATGACCCATCCATCTTGGGTGGCCCTGCATGGCATGGCTGATGGCTTCATTCAATGACACAAGCCCCTTCAGCACAAGGCTGTCATCCATGAAAGGGGTTTATATGCAATAGTCTCTACTTTTAGAATGTGGAGAATGTCCTCAAAGAAAGGAACCCACTCCCATTTATATGTACTCTAGAGTCAAGCAAAGGGTTCAACACCCGTTGCTACAAACACAGTAAACAGATAGGTAATAAAATGCAGAAGTGGCCCTGAATGACAGAAGCACTATGGCAAGAAGAGAATTACTGTAACAATTTTACCGTGACGCTCAAGTGTTTAGCCAGGTTCTTACTCATCTTTTCCCAGCAGCAAGTGCCGTGTCTGGCACACGGCAGACATGTGGTAGCTGCTGCAGTAACAGTGAGTATTGCTGACGCCCATCCGGGCTCTCAACACTCACTCCTGAGAGCCTGCGGGAGCCCACAGCCCACATCAGAAGCCAGCCACCCGCCTTGGCCCGCACGGTCAGCACTGCAGGGGCAGGCCTGGCTCAAGCTCCAGGCGCTGATTCCATATCTAAATTCTTAACCTCTGGGGCTGACTCCTTCAGTCTCCAGAACGCAACTGAGTTCCTTCTCTAACCACACTTCTGTCCTCAGGTGGAAAACCCTGGTGGACAGGAAGAATTTCCTCCTACTTCCATCCAGAGGTCGTTACTACTAATTACCATAGCTGTTCTTGAAAACAAGCATCTGTCTGCTTAAAACAAACAAACAAAAATCAACAACACACCCAAGAGTCTGTGCTGGGTAAGAAGCATTCCACTGACTTCATTTCCTTTATGTCCAGGAAAAAGACAGGCTGACCGCTCCTGCAGTCACATAATCTCTACCCTAAGAATTATGGCTGAGCGCCAGAAGGGATTTAAAATGCTTCTATAATGAAAATCCAAAAAGCTCATCCAGGTTGCTTTTTCTAAAACTAGGTTTTAAAAACTGGTCAGCTATAAATCGAGGTGGTATCTCCTCAGCAGTTAGAGCCTGGAGGGAAATAACACACACCGGAACTAACCAGAATACCCTCGCCTCCAACCCTGACAAGCGAGCATGTGGACAGGTGTGGGAGGCAGAAGACAGCTCCCAGGTGCCTCAGTTTGGGCTCCTACGTAAACAGCGTGACCCGAGCCTCCAGCTCCATATATACTCTCCAACTCTTTCCAAACTAGCGTGGCCACTGGTAACCATGCACACAGACAGAACAACGGTCAAGTGGTTTTCAAAGCCGGGAAGCCAGGGGGACACCTTGCTAGGACCATGGCTTCTTCAGAGCCCAGCTCAGCTTCCATCCATGTACTCTGTCCTCTCTGGTCCGCCTGCCGGGCCCAAGAGAGGCCTGGGACACATCCTCAAGAGCTGGGCCCAAACAAAAAGCAGAAAGGGTACCTTATTGTCAAAGAGATCGGTCCATTTAGTCGTCTCCCAGAAGGTCTCCGTCAGAGAGTCCAGGGTGCTCTCTCCTTCCTCCTCTCGCCCCTCTGAGTCGCTCGACACGGCACCATCTTGATCCTGGGCCTGGAGAAGGTGGTCAGCCAGGGCGCAGCCTTTCCGGCAGAGCGCATCTACCAGCGTCGACTTCTGCTTGTCCATGTCACTGCACACCAAGCCCAGAACAGTCCACAGGTCAGTAACACAGCATTAAGAACACAGCCTTATCTGAGATTAAACTCATGCACCTTTCGCCTGAGCTTTACAACACAGCAATATCGTACAGCCCTGGATAGATGTTTGCTGGTGTGACAACATAAGCCATGTATTCACACGCACGGATTACATGAGTGGGGTCGCTGTACTTGGTTGAAGCAGCCATAGGCAACAGAGGGGAGAGTGCTGGGTTCTAAATTCTGTTGGCTACAGAAGTCTTAGAACAGCATCTTCTAAGTGTTTAGGCTTCTCGTAAATATCACTTATTACATATTTCTGTAGTTGTGAACTTCTGTACATGCGCAGAAATGCAACGCTTACTCTGCATGTGCCACCAAGTGTTCTCAGTATTCTAACGTATTAACTCATCTATACTCAGAATAATTCTGTGAGTAAGCGACCACCAATGGCCCCCCATTTTCCACAGGAGGAAACTGAGGCACAAAGCAATCAGGCCATCTGTTCAAGGCCCCAGCCAGGAAGTGGCAGGGCCAGGACTCAGCTCCGCGGTTGGTCCCGCCACTGCTGCTCCCATCCCGAGGTCCCCTGCTTTCTAGGCAGGCGTCTCTGTTTTTGGATGTATTCCAAGTGCCCAGAATAATGCCTGGCACAGAATACTCAATAAACCATTGAAGAATGAAATGCAGTAACTGCCTACACTCTGGGGAACAGCGTGCGCTTCAGAAAGCTTGCTTACTTGAGGCACCCTGTCCAACTCGTGTGCAAACAAGGACCTAAGTGCTGAGATGACGACCAGAAGGCACTCAAACACAGGACGGACAGGCTGTCTAATGATAAGGAGGATTCTGAAGGATGCAGAGTGAGACGTGCCCCATATGAGATCCACAGGGACTACCAAGTCAACAGTTATCAGTACAATAGACAACTAAAACGGGAAGGGAAAAAACCCCAAACAACGCAGTAACCTGCTACAACCTAAGCTACCCACCTTGATACATTTGCAATGCAGATGAAATTATGCCGAAAAGTTGCCTAAGAGTTTATCAGCAAAGAGTTTCAAAGTTTTAAAAGAGCCCACTCTTACATCTTTTCATGGAGACGTTTCCGGGGACCTGACGTGCTTGGTCACTCTGGACTTGAGAACAGAAGGACGGATGGGCTTGGGGCAACTATGCAGCTTTTTGTTTAATGGGGTCCCCTCACCCCCAACCTTGTAGATGCTGGGCAGCATCTGGAACGTCTCAGGAGTATTTCACTTGTGCTCACAGTAACTCCAGGAGTCAGGCACAGGCACGGCGCCCACTCTGTGAAGAAGCAGGGCCGTGAAACAGGAAGGGGCAAGCATGGCGAGGTCTGGACATCTGGTCACCCATGGCATCCTGACTGACTGTGCCTGCTGCCCCAAGAAGGGCTGGAGGACGCAGAGGGTGGAGGCCAGGCTGGGGGGAGGCTGTGCCGGACAAGCCAGGCCTGGATTAGGTCACCTGTAAGATGCCCTGCTATTTCCACATTTTCTGATCCAACAGTTCAGATTCCATATATCTGGAATATTCTTTTCCTCCCCTCTTCCGAGAACTGACCTGCTCAGATTAAATACCTATCATTCCATGAGGTTTTTCCTTCCTTGAAAAAAAAAAGTCAGCTCTCCTTCCCATAAGCGTTCACAATTTAAAATACTTCTTCTCTCAGTCACATTCTATCTCACCATTTCAACTTCCATATTAGACAGTACATTTTCTAAGAGTAGAGACTGTCAGGTTCTTCTTCTTTTTTTAACATTCCTCTCAAGGGTGTCCCAAGCAGTGTTTGCTCAATAAACACCTCTGAATCAAATTTAGTTAGGGACTGATGAAGGTGGCAACAGATACATTTGAGGAAGCAACTTCAATCAGACACTTTAGTGGCCAGAGTAAATTGTAGTTTAAATGTAATTAAAACTTAGTATTAGATCACCTAAAAAAATTAGAATTTTTAAGATTACAAAATGGCTGTCTTACAATTGTTGACACAAGAGACTTAAGTGAAAAAGCAGTTTTGCATGGAAATGAGAAATTAATGCTCCTAGGAATCCCTTGTACATAACTGGCAGCTACACTGTCCACTATTATTATTTTTTTAAACACCCAAAACATTTTGTATTGGGATATAAGTCAATTCCACTATCATTAGTAACAAGAACATAGCAATGTTTCAAGAAGGCTCCGTGGAAGGATGCTGACAATGGCCAACCACCTATTTTGCAAACATTTTATTCTGCTTGAAAACTGCTGCTTGTAAGATTCATAAGACCTTTATCAGCAGTACGAATGATGTAATGCCAAGAGTTCCAGCAGTTTACCATCAAGCATTTTGTATTTAAAAAAAAATCCTGACTGCAGCAGGCGGAATCTCGAAAGGAAATGACCGTCCTTTCAGGCAGTCTGAACAGTTTCTGTTTATTAGTTTATAGCAACTCTAAGAGAAGGTGGGACTTTCTACCCTTGTCAGTTAAGGACCCTGGGGTTGGAAACAAACCCAGGCGACAGAGGAAGAAGTGATCCTGGACAATCCATCAGGAGATGAAGGCAGGAGCTCACGAAGGGTAGACCGTCACAGCAGCACGTGGAAACACTCCCACATGGAAGGAAACTAATAAACGCACAAATCTGGCTTCACTAGTTTTACATATCACACTAGGGTTTATTACGGCTAAACTATAATCCCCCTTCTCAAGTATTTCTGTCAACCAGTTTCATAAAACTGAGGTTGCTAGATAATAGTTTTAAGCTAATTTTCTTTTCATTTTATTAAGCGTTACAAGCTAAATTTGGAGTATGTCATGCTATATTATTCGTCAATAAAAGGTTGAAAAATTAGTTTTACAGGCTGCTATGTGCTTCTCCGTATGTCCAGTTCACACAAACCCCCAAATGGCTGGACTGTGTGATGACAGTCACTCTAATCTCTCCACCACGACAGCACCTGATGGTGGAGAAAGCCAATGACTTTGCTTTTTCTTAAACGACTAGAGAAAACTACCACCAAATATTTAAGGATGGAGTATCCCCAACCTGATAACTCCCAACGATAAGGATATAAACAAATACCAGAAAAGGAGGATATTTTCAATAACCAAAAAAAGTCACCAAGAAATGAGATGCAAGAAAGAGTATTTACTGGTTAGGTACTTTTTTATAATAGCTGCATCAGGCCTGGGGTCAGTCTTCATCGCAATATAAACTGCTAGGGCTGTTTGATCTATGTGAGAAATTACAGCATTTGCAGCTTCAACAATTTCGTTCAGTCTTTTCATTCGTTCCTGAGGAGGAAAGAGAAGAATAAATAAGAAAAAGGAAGTATCTCTGAGCAGCCGGACTCTGAGGAGTGACAACCGCGGTGGTGCAGGAGCAGGCGGGCTGCAGGCCAGGGCCGGGTGCCACCTCCCAGAGTGACCTTCATGACCACCAGCACCTCTAGAGAACCTGAGCGCAGACGGGAAAATACCTGCCCCTACACTCCCTGCCAGCAATGAACAGTAAGACTCAGCCAGAGACCAAGCTCATAGAGACGTAAGTGTTTTCTCCAAGGCAACCCCTTTCCCGGGTATCTTATCAAGACTTAAGAAATGTGATTGGCTATGTTACCCTGGTTGCACACCACACGCAAACAGGAGTAAGAAAAGCACTAGCTGATGAGTCTCACTTTGAGGACTGCAGTGTGGCGGCCCCAGGAATCTGCTCCCATCGGTACCTTCTGGCTCACGCTCAACCCTTCAGGACTCTGAGCTGATCAGGGCTATAAGCACCGTCTACAGCCACGGCTCCCATCAGGAGCCGGTCCAGTCAAGACAGCTGGGAGCTAGGACAATCGTTAAACACACAGGAGGATCACTCTGCTTCTGCTGCAGCTGCTCAGGCTTCCAGGAGGCCAGGACCACTGCCTTCTGCTTCCAGCTGTTTTCAGGTCAAGGTCAACAGAGCAATCCTTAGGGTTTCCTATCTCCTCTTTCTCCCATTGACCGAACAAGACCAGCTAAGAATATTCGTTCAACCAAATGATATAGTAATGGCCAAGTCCAGAGCTTTAGGAAAATAGCTCAACAGATCATTCAAGGTGAGGAAACATGTTTTCAGTCACCAGGAAGAGATGATCAGGACTGGATCTTTATTTCAAATGCAAACATTATATAATACTGCAAGCAAAGAAATACACTCATAGTAAAAAATAAGCATGCCCAACCTTTTCAGCATCCAACTGATGAAGTCGTGCAACGTACAAAGGAAGGTAATTAGGGTACGTTTCCTTCAATTCATTATAAATGTCACTAGAATCCAGCCTATGGAAATAAGAAAGAAACAGTCATTATTTAGTTCTTTTAGAAAGAAAAAGATCTGTCACTCCTATTTAATACTGTTTTGAAGCTCCAGTCAATATCCTAATGCATCGATCTGAAATATAATTATTAACAAAGATTTACAGGTAGTATAAATCCATGTCTCTAGAAAACCAAAAGAATAAAACTGAAAATTATTTCAATTATGAGTTCAATAAGATGGCTGGATAAAAATAAGCATCAACAGCTTTCCTACATACCAGCTACAACTCAATTTATTAAAAGGAAGCAGGAAAAATTCAGAAAGAGTTAAGATGAAAAGATCTAGAAAGGTCTAAGATCTACAAAGAAGGAAAATTTACACTTTCTTGAAAAATCTGAAGTCTTGAATGAGTACAGAGACAAATGTTGCATGTTCCTGGCTAGGGAAGCTGAGTAAACTATATTCTTGCTGATTATATGTTGGGAGGAACAGCAGCTGAGGTTGGGGTTTGCCACACTGGGTGTGATGTCACTGCTTCCCAGAGCGGGCAGGGCCTCGGGGTCTCAGCGGTGCCCGGCCGGGCAGACCCTCCGCTTCAAAAGCAGAGGCTGAGCAGGAGGGAGTCCCTGCCTCTCAACCAAATTCACCCAGGACTTGGCCTCAGCAAATGCTGTTCCTCCATTGTCTGCGTGTTCCCGGGATCATTTCCAGATGCCTGAAAAGGTGGTTTTAAATTTGCTCATAACCAAACTGTAACTGGAAAACCAGGATCCGCCCACCTGCTACGTGTATAAACACAGAGACAGGTAACAACGGGACACTGATGATCTCCGCAGAGTGGGCAAACGGTGACAGGTTTTCTTTGCACCTTCCAATAAAGTTCCCTTCCAAGAGCAAATGAGGATAGGATTAAAATAAAAACTCTCATTACAAAGGGGAATTCAAAAATAAACAGAATTACAGGAAAAATTTAGAAGCACCTGCAATCCTATTCACTGTTGACATTTCTGAATACAGTCTTTGCATATTTACTAAGGGCTGTTGCAGCTGGGAAAAGAGAAGTAAACACTTGGAAGATTCAAAGCCATTTAGAACTTACTTTGTCATCCACTGAATTTTAAGATCTCGTAATGCTTCGGTGAACTCTTCTTTCAGATCTTTCTCTTTTTCCGAGTCTTTTTCCTTGTCCTTGCTGCCGTTCTTAGTCTTTGTTGGAGGAGATATCAGGTAATAATGAACAGGGATTACATCCTGCGGAGAGAGTCTTAAATTAACACGCGTGATTATTTTGCATACTTAGAAATCTTCACTAGCTGAACAGCACGTTAACACGGGCTGCCCCTGAGCGGTACTACATTGCACTTTGGATTCTAAGGGCCACAATGCATCTCAAGTTCCAATCTGTGATCAAAGTCATTTTCTCCCAAACTTTAGGGAGATGATGCTTCTACTATCTCCTTTAAAACAAAGGAAATAAGGACAAATTTTTCCCCATGTATGTGTATTTGGTATTCTTGGTTTTCTGTGAAAGATTAACTACAAAAAAGTACTGAGCGATCCACATTTTATTTCTGAGGAGGGAAATTAATTAGAATTGAAAAAAGGAAAGATCCTCTTTTCTAAGTAAATTTAAAGAGAAATTTCTTTCTTTATTCAACTGAGACCCCAAGACGTGCAAGGTAATTGCTCTAAAACAAAGCAGACAAGGGCCTTCAGCGCTGCGGGAAGACAGCCAACAAATGGGGTAACGGGTGAGTAAATAAACAACTTGGGTAACGACACAGAGTATCAGGAGAACAGACCAGGGTGAGGGCACGGTGTGACAGCTGGGTAAGGGGGGCTGGTGGTGAGCCTGTGTAGACAAAGTTGTTAACAGAGACAGTCTAAGGAGCTGATGTCTGAGCTCATGGAGCCTCAGTGACCTAAATGAGAGAACTGCAATGAACCTAAAGAACCAAAACGAGGCGGGGAAGGAGCACTTGCAGGGACAAGACGAGCAAGGGCAGAAACTTGAGCGGGGGCGGCAAGCGCAGGGCGAGCTGCTGAGACTCGGGCGGTGGCACAGGGAGCCGAGCTGACAGGACACGGTTAGAGAGGACGGGGGTTATTCTGAGCCCAACAGGAGGAGCCGGGCGCAAGGCAGTGGCATGATCAAAGATCTGTGCTCTTGGCTGACTAACACTGGATCCTGGATGGATGAACCATTCTGGTTGGCGCTTAAGAACTCTTTGATACGATATTTGGAGACTGGATGACAGAGGGCAAAAGTGGAGAGAGAGCGGAACGAGTTGGCAAGAAGCCCGGGTTTCCTGACACAGCTTGGAAAGGAAGAACGGCTGAGAGAAGAAATGAACAGACCGGGGATGCCCCGTGAGTGCAGGGCCGATGGTGTCTGCTGGGGTGCTTAAGATGAGGGGCTGGACGAGACCAGCAGGGGTAGAGAGAGGGAAGAGAGTGGGCCCTGGTGTGGGCCACAGCGCTCCATCGCGGGGGGACCGTCTGAGGCCACCTGAGAGGTGGCATCAGACGGGAGAGGGAACTGTCAACCTGGCTGCACAGTGGCCATGGGCACTGACGGGGGAGTGCCTGCAGGGGAGGAGGGCAGGGGGTCGGCAGTGAAGGCCGAGTGAGAGGGAGTCGAGGAGAGAAGGGGAAGTAAACAGGTACAGATGGTTCTGAGAAGTTCTGCTTTGACGAGAGCCCATGTAACTACCTCGATCTGCATCTATTTCATCAACGTGTACATCTGCTCTTGAGAAAAGTTAACGCGGTGTCTGGGCAATGACAGCCCATGTTATACTTGCTGTTTTTGACCCAATAACTAAGCGGCCCTAATTACATCATTATTAAGACAACTTCTAAAATTCTATCTTCAGGTTTATAGTAAAAGTGGTGCTATGCTAAAATCTTGTATGTGTTTTCATTAACGGAGCTGCTGCAATTGAAACAAATGGCACTTCTGATGTTTTTAAGGCCCCAATCACGTAATTTCAGGAAAAAACTCTGCACGGGTTGAGCCACAAAACAGTACTGGCTTCATCTTTGCTAAAACAGGCTTCTGAGGTGTGAATGCTACATAAAATACGTCCATTCTGACAGCTTCCACAATTAAACTTTACCTGGGGGTACTGTAACAGGAAGCACGGGAGCCACTGGGTAGCAGTGCTAAGAAAACAACAACTGCTGTTTCAGGAGGACTCACTCCAAGCGCAGAAACCCACGGACGGGGAGCAATCTAAGAAATCCACTCTTGGCCATTCTGGCGCCACACAACCTCTGAGGTCAGGGGGCCAGAGCCCGTGGACAAAGGCCTCCAGAGACATGTGAGCCCGGGGAGAGGAGAGGGTCCCTGCCACCACCCTGCTCACCCTTCCAGGTTCACTGTCCTGGGTGGGCGCTGGCCTGCGCTGGAGCCAGGTCAGAAGTGCTGGCACCCTAGAGTCAATGATTCGTCACCAAGTTCTTAAAGGGACAGACACTGTGTGTCATCTGTGTAGCAGAGGCCGCACACCTAAGACTTCGAGGGGGAAGTGACTCCAACCTCTGCCCCACTCCCTTGGAGTCACGCTCCTGTGCGGTGCTGGACTTGCCCAGAGGAGGGCACCGGGCAACCAGCACTCCCTCTGACCGAATGTGCGTCCCCCTGGGGAGCCCGCCTCCTCGCCTGAGCAGGGAGAGGGACAAACTTCAGGAGGGGAAGCCTCTCTGTTGTGAGGCAATGCCTCCTCTGAGGCCCACAGGTAAGGCATTGGCTAAGATGTTTTAGTAAAGAGAGAAAACAGTTGAATTTAAAATGAACAATCCATTAAACAGAACTGATGATTAACAATGAACTCTAACAAAGATCTATATATAGATAGAGAAAAACCATATATAATAGCAACCATAAACTACACTGAAAATGCAAGAGACGGGGGAAGTTAATGATGAAGGATCTTGATTAGGTAATCAGCATTATATACATTAAATATATAACAAATTAGTAATTATAAATGTTAACACTGTCCTATAACAAAAGTTCAAGACAAGCACTACTTTTTATTATTAAATATTATGGACATGGCAGTTTTAATCCCCAACCAAAAAAAAAAAGTTATTTTTTATTTATTTTATCATGGTCATCTGTTCTTTTTGTCAAAACATATTTTTACAACTCAACTTCTAAAGGGCTTAGTATAGGGTCAATTTAACAGAAATAATTTTATACCATTAAATCAAAAGAAATCTTGATTATGATTTAAAAAGACAGTCAAAAAAGACTGTTCAGAGCAGAAATGCTAGAAGTTTCTCTACAGCAGACAATAGTAAGCCTTTTTTTAAAGAAAAACAATCACTCCAGCTATTCACAAAGAATTTCAGCAGTGTTTGAATTTATCAACAGTTAGAAAATCAAACCTATCTGCCAAATCAGTAACTATTCTTTGGACAATAAAACACACCACCATTTAAATTCTGGTTCAAAACATAATACCTTTATCTCTTAAATTACTTAAAAAATATAAATTCAAAATTTTAATATCTTCACACAAAGTACAATAGCTATTTTAAAAACTAATATCATATTTGAGTGCTATTTATGATGTTAACTATATTCTTTCACATTACAATGAACTTAAAAATGGGTAGCATACATTTTCAAATCAAAAGTCACCGAGACCCAGAGGACAAATCCACTGAAGATTATGTACAAAAAGTTGGTATTTTGTTCAGGTGATAAATTATATATATATAAAATTTTATAATATATAATTAAAATATAAACTATATATTTATATAAAATATATAATATGAAATTATAATTTATATAAATTTATATTATGTAATTATATTATATATATAATTTTATCATTGTAATGCAATTAGAAAACTATAAAAATGATTATTTTTAAAATAAGAGTGTCCCATGCACTTGCACTGAAGACGTGGGAGAAATGGAGGCGGTGACTCCAACTATCAGCTCTAGAAGCTTCCTAACCACAGGAATAAGGTTTCTATTCATATGATAGTTTCTTATCTCAAGTAATCTAATACTAACAAAATTCACCAAAACTCCCGAAGACCAACCAGACTACACAACAGGAAGAAAACACCCGCTCTGCCTTTGAGACGTGCACCGTCTTTTGAGTAGGCAGAGAATGCCCGCCCTCATTCTCTGAAGCAGTGGCTTTCAGGATTCAGGATGTTTTCAAAATGAATCAAAGATCAGCTACACACAAAATGAAATTACAGTTTTGTGAGCCTGATGAACTGACACTTTGTTTCCTTCTGTTTTTGTTTTAACGCTGGTTAAGTTCCACTGGATGAATCGGCAGGGCCTTCCAATGGGTCAAGATGCTCAGCTGAGGAATGTGGTCTTCAGAGAAGACAATGTTCCTTTATCCCCCTGTGGTGCATTTTGTTTGAACAGTCTTTACCGTCACATAGTAATACAGAATTTCAGAAGTCATTTTAATAAAGACAATTGATCTTTTATAAAATGGTGAACCCCATTTTCAGATCACTATGAATTTTCTAGATCACTAGAAACAGCATTATCTTTTGTTTCTATCTCAAAGCACTAACTCTCACCCTGCAGTACTTACTGCCTGAGCCATACATCTCTACAACAATGCATGATGTCAGCAGGTCCTCTTCTCTAAAGTAGACTTGAAGGAGAGTTTTTCAAGTTAAATTTCGCTCCAGCAGCCAGTCAGAGACTGTCTTAAAAAGCAGCAGGGGAGCAGGTCAGGTCACTTACTAGTTATGGTCTTAAGGTCTGCTCGTGCTCAGTGTAAGTTTTAATTTGGGGCCAACAGTTCTTAACTCCTGTTCCTGCTACACCTGCTGCTCTTTTTGTCTCTGCCTTTCTAGAACTAAGAAGACGCAAGGGCAGGAAATACACTTCACTTTAAATATTTTAATAATATTTTATTAATCAAATCATCCCACTTAAGAAATGTCTTTAGACTTTAAAAATAACTTTGTCATATATAGCTAAAAAAAAAAAAACACAACACATTCATCTCTCTATATGATTTTAGAAATTCAAAAGTTCAAGTATTATTCCTTGGTTACGTAGAGTACGAAATGAATAGTATTAGAATTTTCTCTATACACAAATAAACCAGGGGTCTTCAAGAAATTTATGGCAGGAAACAACATTTCAGAGAGCAGTATGTCAACACTGATAAGCTAAAAGCATTATACTGCAGAACTCAAAGAAAGGAAACTAAGGGAGAGATTTTTTTAAAAAGATAATAGTGACAGAAAAAGAAGTTTAACTAATATGCAAATAAGGCTTTAAGACATCTTTGTAAAGAACTGACAATCAGTACCTTTTTAAATTTTCCTTGTCGTTTTGCGGCAGACTGCCCCTGGGAGTTAGAAGGACATTCTGTAAGAAAACATGCAAAATCTACACAGGATGGTGACACCACCTCTGCCTAATTCTCGTCCAGCTTCCGTTCTACCTGGATGTGTCTTAGAAGGGTCAGGTCTGTCACCAAAATGGCAGGCTTTTAAAGAAAGCAATCCCGCCACTTGAATTGTGTTTTTTGGGAATAAAAGTGCACTCAAAAATGTTATTCCTAAGGGTCAATGTATTGCAACAATTTGTAAAGCAAAATCCCATCAGTTATCACAACAGTTTTGAAGACGTTAAAAGTTAGCTGACGGTTCAGAGCCGGATTTTCAAGGACATCACAGCAAGCACACACGTCCAGGCGCTAGGACAGCATCATTCGAGGTGACTGGGAGCATCAGGGAGGAGCAACACGGACCACAGTTACCTTCGCCACCGCCCAAAGTTTAAGAAACGCAGGCCCAGACTGAGGTCAGATGAAATAAACAATGTGCTGCGAATGACAATTAACTCTATGGCTTTAGGATTCCTCAAGAAAATCTACCCTGTAAGTAATAACTACAGCCAATCCCGTCTGCTTACAATTTAATTTCACAATGGCCTCTTAAAGAATACAGCCAGGAAGCAGAGCTCTGAGTGGCTAAAAGCGAACTTCCACGATCACAATACTCTTCTGCCTTACTCATTACAGGCAGCGGACACTTCAGAAGAGTTGTCTGGATGAGAAGCCTCGCTGGTGAGGCCCCAGAGCAGAGGCAGCAATGTTTCCCTTACCGGAAAATGAAATCTCCCTAAAAAAGACTACTAGGACTTCTCAAAATCAGTGCATCTATGAATTCCAGAAACTACGGATTCACTGCACATTACACTGAATGTTTATAACTTACACTAAAGTACACATAAGCAAATAGTATGAACTGAAGTAAGACTCAAGGAATGTTAGGGAAAACAACTCCTAAGGACAAAAGTCACAACTGATGACACTTCTCTGTTAGCAAATAAACCATCTTTGGTTCAACAGTGGTTAAAAAATCAATGAGCATACTTGTTAAGATGTTTGAGATCTATTCATTTTGATAACAGCACTCATAAATTCCAGAATTAAGTGGTAGATTTACTTTGTAAGAACTAAAGCTGAAGAGAAATGTAAAATTGTTAAGAACGACAACTTTTATTGGCATGGAGATGAAATGACTTTAGGACAAAAGGAAATATACCCACATAATAAACACTGTTCTCACAATAAATCTGTAATGAAAACAGATGGAAAGCAAAACAGATACCATCAAACCCAACATTTACCTCTAAAATATAACAACCAGATATGTTTTTAACAAGAGGCGCAATTTTGAAACTACAACACCAAAAGAAGAATCTTGCAGTTATCTCTACAATTACACAAAATTCCCATAAGAGAAAGATCTGTGCAAGTGAAAATTACTGCTTATTAGCAATAATTGTTCTGACTGGTTTTTAGAAGTCACCCAAGAAGATCTGATTTTTTTCCCTGTATCCACAATACTACATTCTTAAAACTCAATAAATTCTCTAATTTTAAACATCCCATTCACTTAAGACAAGTTTAATCTGGATCTATGTATTTCATGGGAAGTTCAAGTACAGTAACCGTGCAAGAGAGGACAGGTTCAAGGCCCAAGAACTTAGACTTGGGAAAAAAGAATACTAAATATATAAAAATACAACCAAACATTAATTAACCTTTACTAATAACTTGGGAAAAAAACTATTAAATTTCATTTTCCAGAGAGATCTTCTCTTTTACTGTAATGTGGAATTAATTTCCATTTTTAAAGAAAAGGAAATTTTAGAACAGGCAATTTCAATTTAAAAAAAAAACAAAAAAACTACTTACAGCTTTCTTCCCAAGTTCAGTCTTTGACAACGTTAAGGATCCTGTGAGGTAGCACCCAGGCCCGGCCCCTTTAGGTACTCTAATCGGAAGATTCAAAAGAGGAGAAGAGGAACAAAAGAGAGAGTTTCACAAGGGGAATTAGGGGGAAACATCACAACAACTGCATCCTGAAACGATCCCCTTGGCTAAGATTTCAAAAGCCAAAGGGAGAAATAACTTATCTCTAAAGGGGCATGACAACGCAGTCTAAGTGTAGCCTCAGGCAATAAACTAGCACTTTAAAGACCACAGAGAATCAGACAGACACTGAAAGCAAGTCATGTTATCACTTACTTGTCATCGGGTAAGGAAGTGACAAAGAACGGCTGGTTGTATTTGGGGGGTAACGTCAAGTTACTTGATTTCTTCTTTCCTAGAAGTGCAAGGCTATGATTCTCATGGATATCTAAGCTCAGGGTATTAGACAACCTATGAGAAACAATGAATGGGAGATCTTTCAGACGTTCCAGATCACTGATTTGCTCGTGACGGATCTGCAGTCGAATTGTGTAATCTCCTTTCTCCAGTTTCAAGGAATACTGCAAAAGAAAAGTATTTGGGAAGAGTGAAGTTGAGCCACATGAACGAAAGCCATCACCTAGGGGACTGACAGTAGACGCCCCCTTACACAGCGCTCAGTGTGCGACGCACAGGGCACGTTACGACGCACCCATTTACACGGGCAAAACATCCCGACTGTGCAGGTGAGCAAGGGTGAGGGCCAGAGTCGTCACGTGACCTGGCCGGGTCACGTGCAGAGTAGAGAATCAGGGAGCTGAAGGCGGCTCTGGCTCTGGAGCCCTGTGCCTCCTACAACAACAGGCTACTCCTACGCTCTCAGCTGACTCCGTCTCCACTCAAAGGCAATGACCTCCCTGTTCATGGGTCTTCATAGGCACGTATAAAACAACACGAGAATGAGCGAAACTGAGGTGCTGTGTAATATCGCAGACAGACACAGACGCTTGTTTCCATACACACGACTGGTAACCTCTGGATTACATCCAACACGCCACCCCGCTTACTGCAGACAGCAGAAACGGGAGCCCGTGGACATGAAGGAATATGCATCTACTCAGCACTGTGCTCCATCCAGTCAAGCTGCTCAAGAGGATGGAACACTGTCCTCTCTGTACCAACAGGTTCTTCTGAGACTAAAGCAACCGCAGGAGCGGCTGCAATAGTAACCCGTCCGCACTCGGGACACGTGCCTGGCCTCGCCGTGATGAGAATGGAAACCATTCCTTAAGTGACTGAAACCCTACAGAGGTTATTTTTACTATTTAGCACTGAATTATTAATGTTACAGGAAGTATGTAATTTCTTGGTCATAACATTTCAATCAGGGATAAAATTCTTATAAATGCTAGGATTAAGAGACTGTTTTCCTTCCAAACGACAGTGCCAGGCACAGCACCTGGCGGACAGTCAGTGATCAGTACTCAGCCCGCCGACAAGGAACACATCTCAGAGTTCTAATAACCTGAGGACAGGTGCTCAGATCCAGTTCAGACCTGGGACCACTTTTCAGTGCTCATGTATCCTGATGGTTTGCTCTCAGCATTCAGATGGCAGTGAGCACAGGGTCGGAAGGAGAATAATGAAAGGCTCTGCCAGCCAGTGTCCGTGAGCGTCCTTCTGGGCCCCTCTTGACCCAAAGCCAGACGGAGCCCAAAGGTGCAGCTGTGCAGCTGCAGCAGACAGAGGAGCTGCCAGCCTCGTGTCAAGCACTGAACACGCATCACAAAGCAGGGACGTCACCAGAGCAAGAATCCGGGCTTCACTGGCTCAGGAAACGGCTTCTGTGAATTCTAAAAATCACTGCCCACTTCCTACCTGATGAGGATACGCGTCGCCGGAGCCCATCTGTCTCTTGTTCTGGTCAAATATGATCCAGAGCTGACTGTCGAATTCTGACTCATACAATAACTCACAGAGCAGCGGGCAGCTGGGGGTCACTTCCCCGCTTTTGGGCTGTAAAAAAAAAAAAAAAAAGAATGATTACTTGAAATGGTTTATACGATTTCTAACAGATCTGTAATACTGTTATCGATGAAACTTACATTAAAAGTATCAAACACATTTTATTGAGGTAACCAATCTTAAAAATGCAGAACACTCAGTATTTAGGGACTAAAAAAACGTATTTCTCCTTTACAAGGTTTAAAAAACACAAACCTAGGTAACTGCATTCATTTATAAAGCAATATGTATTCTTTAGGATGCTTAATTCATTGGTTTTTAATAAAACAAATATATTTATAAGGTTGAAATTAGACAATCCACCAGTATCAAACCTCTCCCCAGCGGTAGCTCATATTATGCTTCAATAAGAGTTTTACTAAAATCTTACTGATTCTCCATAAACTTCGATCTGACATTTATGCTCATCTCAACTACCTTTACCACCCATTCAACCAAGGAGCCATTCTGACATCTCACTGTGTCAACACAGAGAGCAAAGAGGCCCAGTTTCCTAATCAGAAGGCAGGTGGCTTCGACAAGACACTGAACCAGAGGACAGGCACCGGAGGACAGATGTCAGTGACGACAACTAAGACTCAAAGGTCAGGTCGCCACGAAGTAAGAAGTTGTGACTTCAGATCTGAATGGTGCTTACATCATTTATATCATAATTTCCCAAAGAATAATTCTAAACTAGCCAGTGTTATTTATTTGATTCTATTTCATATATATGTATGTATACACACACACCCCCATTGAACACACTGTCCTTCCCTTTTTTATGATTTATAAAAACACAGAAATTTGTTGCAAGGGTATACCTGATCACACAAACACTTACTTGATGAAAGTTGTAAGTCAGGATCATCTCATAAAGTTGACGATTATTTGGCAAAACATCTCTCGATCCTAAAGGTTTTGTTTTTGCACTCAGTGGGCTGTAATCAGACAATTGCATAAGAGTCAAAGGTTCATTTCAATGAGAAAAAACTATAAGCAGCGAAAACTATGGCAAATCACAATAACTGATAAATGAGCATTCCTGGACACTATCCTTCCCAGTGTATTTTATAACACTTTAATCATTAACTTACATAATTCTTTATTGACCAAACCACAGAAACACACAAAGTTAAAACTCTGCAGCATTAAAAAGGTAACACCCTTTTCATGATAAAAACATTTTCAACTACCAACTAAGAGTCCTAATGTAATCAGATCCTGGTACTAGCGTGATGATCCTTAATGGGGCTGAAGGACAGGTCTGAACGCAGACAGTCCTGCCCTCGTCACAGGGTGGGTCCTGTCAGGTGCCCCCGAGGGCTCCAGGTGCATGTCACGTAAGGTCTCCCCAGAGACCTGTCCAGTTTTCTAGGCTGGAAAGTCATGCAGTGAATTTTCATCTCCAGCCTTCATGTGACTTAAGGAAAAAAAAGACCCTTTCCAAGGAGCGCAGAGGGCCCTCCCACCCCCTTGAAACCCAACACTGTCGCCCTGAAGCACGTAAGATACCGCAGTGTTTGCACCCAGCTCTTCAGAGTTATGCAGGGAGCCAGGTCTTCATACTTCAAGGAGGACTGCACGTCAAAACGGTTGATTCCTTCTGATGCATGCTACGAAGGATATTTATCAAATTAGTTTCTCCAACTTACTGAAAATGAACTACATTTTAAAATACTTAAACCTCAAATAAATGTGTCAAAGTTTGTAAGCACCCATTAAAAAAGACTATTGCTATTTCCTGAACATAGGTAATGTCCCCATTAAAATTTAAATCTAACCATCGACATTATTTCACAGTGACATGCATAACTGACCTTGAAAATGATGGAAAGGTGAACTTACAATGTTTAACTGTGGAGCAGTACATACAATCCCATGGAAAGAAACAGTGTAGTCAATGTTGACATCGCTGAGACTTGCCCACCAGCGAGCAATGCAAAACTCGATTGCTTTCCCACCCTACAGAGAAAAATGAAACATACTGTAAATGTGTGAATCACAAAATACAAACAGATTTGCACAGAGAGAAAACTCCAAGAATCTTGTTATTAGCTACGCCTGCTGCTGCTGCTAAGTCGCTTCAGTCATGTCCAACTCTGTGCAACCCCATAGACGGCAGCCCACCAGGCTTCCCGTCCCTGGGATTCTTCAGGCAAGAACACTGGAGTGGGTTGCCATTTCCTTCAGTGAATGAAAGTGAAAAGTGAAAGTGAAGTCGCTCAGTCGTGTCCAACTGTAGCGACCCCATGGACTGCAGCGACCCCATGGACTGCAGCCTACCAGGCTCCTCCGTCCATGGGATTTTAGCTACGCCTGGAGTTACCCAAATCAGCTGCAGAGACAGAGCACAGGTATTTAAATACACAGTTATCTACCCATAATCCTAAACTGCTTGTTGTAAGAGATCTGAGACGGTTTCCAAGTACATATAATAAATTAACAGTGAAAACAACCAGAATAAAAACAGGACCAAAGGAAAAATCATTAAGAACGATGGCAAGAGAAGGGGTATGACAGCTGTGTAGGAATTTTCAGTAGTCACAGGTAGTAGTCTTGGGCTCAGAGCTGCCTGGCAACCATGGTCAAATGAAATTATGGTCCCTCCCTTCTTTCTTTTTATTAAAAAAATCAGAAACAAAAGCTGTTCCTTGGATACTGAGTTTTCAATTTTCTAGTAATCAGTGTACTCAGTTCAGTCTCTCAGTCATGTCTGACTCTTTGTGACCCCATGGACTGCAGCACACCAGGCTTCCCTGTTTATCACCAACTCCCTGAGCTTGCTCAAACTCAAGTCCATCGAGTCAGTGATGCCATCCAACCATCTCATCCTCTGTTGTCCCCTTCTCCTCCTGCCCTCAATCTTTCCCAGCATCAGGGTCTTTTCCAATGAGTCAGTTCTTCACATCAGGTGGCCAAAGTATTGGAGTTTCAGCTTCAGCATCAGTCCTTTCAATGAACATTCAGGTTGATTTCCTTTAGGATTGACTGGTTGGATCTCCTTGCAGTCCAAGGGACTCTCAAGAGTCTTTTCCAGCACCACAGTTCAAAAGCATCAATTCTTCGGCGCTCAGCTTTCTTTATGGTCCGACTCTCACATCCATACATGACTGCTGGAAAAACCATAGCTTTGACTAGATGAATCTTTGTTGGCAAAGTTATGTTTCTGCTTTTTAATATGCTGTCTAGGTTGATCAAAGCTTTTCTTCCAAGGAGCAAGCGTCTTTTAATTTCATGGCTGCAGTCATCATCTGCAATGATTCTGGAGCCCAAGAAAATAAAGTCTCACCGTTTCCATTGTTTCCCATTTGCCATGAAGTGACTGGACCAGATGCCATGATCTTAGTTTTCTGAATGTTGAGTTTTAAGCCAACCGTTTCACTCTCCTCTTTCATGTTCATCAAGACACTCTTTAGTTCTGCTTTGCTTTCTGCCATAAGGGTGGTGTCATCTGCATATCTGAGGTTATTGATATTCCTCCCGGCAATCTTGATTCCAGCCTGTGCTTCCTCCAGCCCAGTGTTTCTCATGATATACTCTGCATATAAGTTAAATAAGCAGGGTGACAATATACAGCCTTGACGTACTCCGTTCCCAATTTGGAACCAGTCTGTTGTTCCACGTCTGGTTCTAACTGTTGCTTCTTGACCTGCATACAGATTTCTCAAGAGGCAGGTAGGGTGGTCTGGTACTCCCATCTCTTGAAGAATTTTCCAGTTTGTTGTGATCCACACAGTCAAAGGCTTTGGTGTAGTCAATAAAGCAGAAATAGATGTTTTTCTGGAACTCTCTTGCTTTTTCCATGATCCAACAGATATTGGCAATTTGATCTCTGGTTTCTCTGCCTTTTCTAAATCCAGTTTGAGCATCTGGAAGTTCGTGGTTCACATACTGTTGAAGCCTGGCTTGGAGAATTTTGAGCATTACTTTGCTAGCAATGTTAGATGAGTGCGATTGTGTGGTAGTTTGAACATTCTTTGCACTAGAAAGTTTAAAGATGAATCATATTACTGAGTTGGTGATGGACAGGGAGGCCTGGCATGCTGCAATTTATGGGGTTGCAAAGAGTCAGACACGACTGTGCGACTAAAGTGAACACATACAAGAACACAAGTGAAAGTTTATCTTCTCATCACTTATCTTCTGAGAAGAGATAAAGATAAGGGATCCAACTCAAAACACTAGGTAGCAAGTTTGAAGAAGGTCACCAGTGTATTCCCCTTCTAGAAGGAAGCCCCCATTTCTCACACTATAGGTTAAGTGTGGAAATCTGCAACACTGAAGTAATTTGTAGGAAGGAGTGGCAGTTTTCACCTATAGAGCAAATTAACCTCATGGATTCTTAACAACAGGGCAGTAATAAAATGACTAAAGTAAATAAAAAAGTCTTAAATATGGAAATAGTCTACCATACAATGAGAAAACAATCTCAACCAGGGTCCACTTTGTCAAGTGCCAGCATCTAGCATACCAGAACTTTCTTTTGACTAAATTATTTAGGAGTTAGAGAGATTAGTATTTACCTCACTTGGTCTTCACTTGGTCTTAAGTGCCTTAGTAAGATGACCTATCTTCTGACATTACTCAGCATTAATAAAACACACAGGCCCAGAGTGCTCTGAATGCAAACTACCAAATCAAATCAAAATACTTAAGTCTTAGGTCACACCAAGGGCTTTCAGGTGGCTCAGTGGTCAAGAATCCTGCTTGTCTGCCAAGGAGGAGACTTGGGTTCAATCCCTGGGTTGGGAAGAGGCCCTGGAGGAGGGTGTGGCAACCCACTCCAGTATTCTTGCCTGGGAAATCCCATTGATATAGGAGCCTGCTGGGCTACAGTCCTTGCAGTCACAAAGAATTGGACACGACTTAGCGACTGAGTAACAACAGCTCACACGAAAGACAAATGGAAAACAGTTTTAGGATTTCAGACTGTTAATTAAAACTTACTAAGACTGGAAAAGCTTCAGTGAGCGTTCCCTTCTCTGGAAGGGAACAAAATTTGTAGAATTCGTGACTTCTGTACGCTCTCTGCTTCACAAGCTGCACTGCGTGGAGGACGAACTTGGCAGACACCTCAGAAGAACAGGAGCACACGGTGACCTCTGAGGCGAGAAGGCAAGAGGCAACACTGTCACTCAGGTTTCAAAGGGACACAAATTCCGTAAGGCCTACGCCTACATTAGGGGAATCAGCTATCAAGAATAAAATGATACATTCAAGTGAAACCTGCATATTTCCTTAAAAACAATGAATTGACAGAATATTAATTAAGATGAGAGGGTAGGAAAGTTAGCTATGGAAAATAAACAAATCAGGATTTAAGTGAGCAACCGCTATGCTACAAAGAACATGAAACAGAAGCGGTCCACAGATGGACACACAATTATCCTAGCTGGGGTATTTTAAAAATCTCTTCCTCCTCTGTTGCTAAGTTCAGCCTTTTCTCTTACTTTAGCTAAAAGCCAATCAGTCCCTGATAAAGAGGACTTTACTTTTAGAAACCTCTGTTTGTTACCATGCCAAAGTTCCATTAGTTTCCCTCTATTCAACTTCACTGATAAGTTTTCCTAATCTCTCCCCCTTGGTTTATCTGCTCTGGCCTTCAGAATCCACATACAGATGGGGGGGGCAGGTGGTGGGAGGGAGTTTCAAGAGGGAGGGGACATGTGTCCTGACTGATTCACGCTGTTGTATGGCAGAAACCAACACAACATTGTAATGCAATTATCCTCCAGTTAAAGAAAAAAGCAAAAAAAAAAGAAAAACAAAAAACAAAAAAAGACAAATGGGCAAGACAGACTTTAATTTTACTTACCAGCCCATGTTGCACCCTCAGGAACTTCAATAAAATGCCTTCGAATCTGACCAGGTTTAAAATGTACATCTGTCAAGGCTAGGTCATAATGTGTTGATTCATTTACTCTAAAAATTAATAAAAATTAATGATTAAACATGATACTCTCATTAAAAAGGGCTTCATATTGTAAACCAACTGGCACTCTAGATTTCAACAGCTCCTGAGAAATGAACACAGGAAGTTAAAGGCTGGGAACAAAACGGTATGCACAGTATCATCTCATCTTTGCAACACTTCAGCAGAGAGAACTGGGGGGAGCCCAGTGTAGATGATTTTTCTGCTTTTTATTCGTTTTATAATTTGTCTATAATACACCCAGACACACAGTTCTTTTTTGTTGCTGTTGTTAACGGAATTCTACAACATCCACATAATTTTCCAAAAACCAGAATCTGGACTGTTTTGAGTCTAAAATGCTAAAATCAAAGGCAATGTTTTGTGACTCTGATACTGTCTTATCCTCTGAAACTGCTATTAAATTTAATCCCTTTTGTAGCTTCAAAATGCACCCATGCCAGAAATGACACAGTATGAAGAAAACTACTTTCATAGGATTTTTAAAAAGGATCAGGGAAACCCCAAAGTCAAATGTTTACTTATCCACACTGGAAAGCTAAAGTAGACACTAAGGACTAACTCTACTCAGTGTGACGAACATTTAGTGAGTGCCTACTCCATCGGGGGCACAGCTACTAGAAGCTACAGACGCAGCAGTGAATGTTCTGTTTTCCTTTTCCTCGGCCAGTCCCGTGGGACAGAGCGCCCAGCAGAGATGCTGAACGCAGCATGCTCTGGGAGGCGGGGAGTGCTGGTGGAAAAGATGCAAAGTGCTTCATCTGTGCGGAGTGGTCCCAGACAGCTTCCATCAGGAGAAGAGGTCTTGGCCGATTCCTGAATCTTACACGTTACCTCGTCTAGTAAGTTCCTGTCGGACTTGCAGGGAAAACGCGGCTGAGAATTTAACCGTTCTGCATTTCCTCACCTGTGTCACTAGTTATCTCTGTTTCATTCTATGCTTCATACAGGCTGAGACCTACTGCATGTTAAATATTACTATGCAACTAAGTCAAAAGAAAGTGCTAACTCACGTTTCCCAGTTTCCAGAACTCCCATCTCGGTCTTCCCCTTCCTGTACTGGACCATTTTTTTGTCTGTTCTGTACAGTGGGCTCCATGTGGGATTACATAAGATGCAGGCCCTGAGTCTTCTGTGGGCTCACAGTCAAATGGGGTCAATTAAAAATGACAGCACACTGGCTCAAGCCTAAACCACGGGCGTGTAAAAGCGAGAAGCAGCAGAAAGGAAGGACTCCCTTCAGCTGGGGATGACCGGGAACCTGCCTGGTCGCTGGGTTAGGAGACAGGGGCCTAACGCAAAGAATCAGCTGTGCAAACAGGCCCGTCCTGGAGACAGCGGAAAGGTCAGCTCTGGTGAGCTCGTGGGAATGTACAAAGTGGTGATGGAGCCGCAGGAGACACGGGCTCTGCAGGACCACCGCTGGCCAACTGCAGAGCAGGATGCTCGGGCGAGATGCTAAAGGACCTTATACGGAAGCAGTATGATCAGACCTGACCCTTCAGTCCGGGGTGGAAGGCAAGATGAGAAGGGAAGAGCCTGGAAACAGAGGGGACTAGAAATGCGGAAGAACCAGGGGACAATATGATTCCAGAGATGGGGGTAGCGGTGGCAAGGTCGGGGTGGGAGGGGACAAAATCACTGTCAGGACACTGCAGAGGCTTCAGGCCTCCAGCCCAGGCGGTCGGGAGGGCGCCGTCACCCTGGTGGAGGGCAGATGGCAGACGCCATTAATCCTCCTCCCTGTGAACAGGAGCAGCTGACCGACCACATGCCATCTTGGATGCTGAGCAAGGAGCAGAACTAAAACCCAGTTCCTTGGTTCTGGCCTGCGGATCCTTTACAAGCTCAGCCTGTTTCCATGAACAGCCACCTCACACTTACACGAACAGCACACTGCTGGTGACTGGGCACTTACTTTGCTGCGATGACCGCGGTGATGGGGACTCTGAACAGAGGACCTGCGTTGGGCGACGCTATGTCATAGCCACATACCTTGAGAAAAGAGTTAAGTGTCAGTATCCACAAACGAAGCTTCTTTAAAAGGAGAGAATGAAAGAAGGTGGACCTACTCACAGAATAAATTAATCTCATATTAAAGGTGAAACGTCCTAAGTAAAAGCATCAATTTTCTGATGTCACAGCACATATCAATGGCAAACAGCCTGAACAACTACATGCAGGCCAAGCCTTGACTAACTCAGACTAATGGGTAAACGGTCTGCCACACAAACACTCTGCACAGTGCAAAGAAGGCAGAGCAAAGGCACACAGGCCGTACCTCCGTGTAATGCAGTCCTTCCCGTAAGCCCCTGGGGTCCACGCGGATGTTTACATGTCTGCACTGGTTCATGAGCTCCAAGTGGCTGGGACACTGAACCCACGACGAATTCGAAGTTAAGGCTAAATGAAGCTGGAGGGATATCTTCTCAGAGTTTTCTGGCATTAAAAAAAACAAAAAGTGAAGATTAGCTCTGTTTTCCTCTTCCATTTTAAAACGTTCTGTAGTCTCTCAAGAACATTCAGCAGCAGGAAAGCACCGTTGGCTATAAAATGTAGGAGGCACAGGCTCCCCAAGCACAGCCCACACACACCAGTCACACAGCCTCCCTCACACGTGTTTCAGCACGCTTGGTGCTTGGGGTCCATCCACACGCCTACCCAGCACGGCCACAACCTTAACATAAGGCGTTTAGCGCTGTTTTCTCATACTGCGTGCAGTCAACAGAATCTAAGAGACTCCTAATTTACAGGCACGACAGTCTTGTTTACATTCACTGAGCTGGGCTTCTCCCTGGTTGCTTCTGATTTTCCCACTCTGCAACCAAAATCTGGCTCTTACACTCAAGCAGTAAAGGTGGGAAAGAAAAGGCATCTGACGCTTTATGATCCACAATTTAATTAAGAGCTCTAGGTGACTGAAGGCCCATTCTATTATTTTCTTGTAATCACACTGCTAACTCAACTGCCACTGTATCAGGGTCCCCAGTTGCCATCAGTTTCCCTTTGCTCTGAAATGCACAGTAATATTAACATTGTTCATTCCTATCTCCTCTTTAAAACATCAGCCTAAACAGCACCTCTCTATTACAGTACAATTCAAACCAAAAATGTGAACATGTGAGCTTACTCTCTGGCTATCACCCACCAGTATTTTCTGGAAATACAGGTTCAATGCCAACGCCATGATCCGAAGGTGCGGCCACCTGAACAGGATCTCGGAGGTAGATGCCACGGTTAGTTCCCACAGTAACAGTGAAACCTAATTTATTAGTGAACGATGTGTTCTGAACGAGGTAGTCATAGGCTTTATCAACCTAATTAAAAGGATACAAACAGTAAGATACACATAGTTGGGTCAAAAAAACCTTCTGTTGCAAATCACCCATTTCATTTCAGTTATAGCAAAGTACAAGCAAGAGTCAGCTTCAACATTCTCCTCTCTGAACTACATGACAAAGCCCATCAGGAGGACAGTTCTACCTCACTGGACAAAACCCTGGTCCAGCCACGGGACTCACCTTCCACTTCACCCTCTTACTCCCAAGTGATGATGCTAGGAATCCTCCAAGTGCCATTATGCCTGGTCAGCTTTTACCTGCTGCCCTCTGCCATCTCTCTATATGTCTTACATCAATTACATTTCTCTATCTTACCACCACAAATTCAACTATAAAATCTCTTTTCATACCTTCTTCGTTTATGGTTCAGAGAACTACTCTGGCCATATAGTCAACAATTAGAAAAACTCAATCACTATAGTAGGGATATTATCCAATAACAGCTAAAATATTATCCTATTGATCTACAGCCTGCTTCTCAAACGACAATACCTGAATAATACCGTGTCCTTGGGCAAATACTTCTATGTTGTCAGCCTTCACTGCAGTGTTTTCAAGAGCTCTTCTGACCGAATGAACTGTGTAGTTAACATCATTAGCTTTCAGACCTAAAATCAAAAGATGAAATCAAGAAACTAGTGTTTATTACAGAAGACAGTTACTGGAAACGCTTCCCCAGCCTCCCCCACCCTAGTATGGATAATGTGTACGTTTTCTGCTTTTAATGTTTTTGTGTCTCAACACTCATTTTTTAATCTTTTTTTTTTTACAGTATGACTCATAACACAACGACTTCATTCAATGAAAACTTCCGCATGCCCACTGTGACACAGCATGAAGGTGGGCTCGGCACAGGGACCAAAAGGCATTCCAATCACGTTTTCCTTAAGACAGTGCTGGTCAATCAACATGGTCACTGGCAGAAGGTCTCAACCAGGGCGCACAGGATGTACACCAGGGGTACGGAAACAAGCCAGAAAGATGCTCAGGCCCCACGCAACCAATCAGCACCTTGGAGACCGGATCCCAGGAGGCTGCTGACAAGCCTCCTGGTCGACAACAGGGACAATGAGGCTGCGGGTGACTGTCTACATGACGCGGAGGCCACCCAGCCGCCCACCTTCTGATGTTGACTGTTTTGAGGTGGAAGCGAGTAAGATGGCACGCCTGTCCTCTCCAGAACTAAACATGCAAATACTCATGAGGAGTGTAGAACGTGAACCAAAAAACATGGGAACATGACGGCACTTTAAGAGTCAACCGAAAAAGCAAACAATTTTGTCAGGATCTGGAGAGGCGATGCTCCCATCAGAACAGATACTGGGTTGGCTCTCAGGGAATACACGGGCGTTCACAGGGCCAAGACTCGGCGGGAAAGGAATTCCAGGCAGACAGAATAGTGTGCCACAGACAAGAGGCACCAGCGAGCCCGAGATGCTTGGAGAGGCTGCACAGTAGAGCGAGAGTGGAGCCCAGTCAGTGCCGATGGCCCCATCCTCCACGTCAAGCATGCAGCCGCCTGCCCATCAACCTAGAAAGTCCCGCCTCCCCATGGTCCGGTTCACCGGCTCCATGGCAACGCTTCCTACCCTCTACTATGTCAAGGAAGCGATTTTTTACTTTGTTCATAGTCTGTTCCTCCTCCAACTTTAATATCAACTCCACACAGGCAGGTCTTTTTGATGTTTTGTTCCCTACTTTAGCCCCAGGCCAAAATAAAGCTTAATAGTCAGTAACAGCCAATAAATATGCTTGCTGAGTGAATGCACGTTCAAACCATTAAGATCCCATAAATGATTCTCCACCACTTTACTGTGGGCCAGGTCATTACCAATTCAACCACGTTTTCTTGCCCTGAGAACTTTAGAGAACAAAAATATCTGTCTGCAAGAAGAGAAAGGTACTCAATTACTTTTTATGGCTACAATTTGTCTTTATTTTATGCCATCAAATTTATTTTATGAAACTGTCTAGACACTTCACACCTCCTTAAGCAAGCTTATAAACAAGGAAGCCGTGGATTTTACAACTAGGACTGAGGTGAAGCACAGGAAGGACAGAGGATCCTGGCACGCTGCAGTCCATGGGCTCAAAGACAGACACCACCGTGACTGAACAACAGCAAGGCGAAGTGTAAAATGATACTTTGAAAATCCATTTCTCCGTGTCACTTCTATCTCATTAAGAGTACTTAAACTGACAGAAACATGTGGAAGAGCCGACGACTCGCAGCTCCAGCAGGAGACTCTGCGGCGGGGTTAGCTGGGCCGCGGGGAGGCGCTCCTCACCTGACAGGACCAGGGCGATGCCCCCGCAGGCGTTGGGAGACGACATGGACGTCCCGTTCATGAGCTGGGTGCCCCGCAGCGTCCAGTTGGGGACGGAGGCGATGGCGCCGCCCGGGGCGCTGACGCTCACTCCGAGGGCCCCGTCAGCGCTGAAGGAGAGCAAGGCAGAGTCTGCTTAGGGAGGTGGGCACTGGGCCAACGGGCAAATGAACTCAGGGCAAAGCCCTGCGCTCCCCCCAGGCAGTCGGACAGAATGGCTGTGACAATCCCATGTTGGGAAGACCCCTGGAGAAGGGAAGGGCTACCCATGCCAGTGTTCTGGCCTGGAGAATTCCACAGACTGTGCAGTCCATGGGGTCGCAAAGAGGCGGACACGACTGAGCGGCTTTCACTCCACTCCACTTCCACGCGCAACCTACCTGGGGCCTCGAGAAGACCACGTGTACTGATTTGCAGGTAACTTCTCTCTCAGAGAGTACTCGGCAACCATCATATCAGGAGAAACGTAGGCGCCGACACCTGCGGGGGGCGGGGAATGTGGTCACTGACAGAAGGATACAGAACAGGGGTCGCGACTCGAACCCCACTGCTCCCCCAGCCGTGGGATCCCGGCGAAGCCCCTGTTCTCTGGACACCACCGTTCTCTCTCACAAGATGGAAAGGTGAAAAAACTTAACGACCCAGGCAAGGTCACTACATACCAGACACTACATGAGGTGCTGCGCTTTTGTATATAAAAATACCTACCAGCACTATTATGTGGACTAAACAGGATAATGTAACTAAAAGTGTGTGTATGCGTGAAAGAGAAAGAGAAATGTGTTTCAAACTGTAAAAATATAACTTCAGAAAAATAAAGGAATTAGTTGATTGATCTTCATTTTTAAATGGCCATGGTATAGAAAATTCTACCCGTGAAATTGGCAGTAGCCTCCCCTGCAAAGTGGCTGCAGTAACATGCTACGGTCTCCTAGATAAACGTGCAGATGAAACTAGTTAAGACTCTGAAATCACAGAACTCAGAGATCAAAGTCAGGTCCTTCATTCCAGGGATGTGCAAACAGGGCAGAGAGGGGTTAAAAAAATGTACTGAAGATAATGACCGGCAGAGACAAGACTCAGAATCCAAGACTATCAGCTCCTCATTCTCCTTCACAACACACACATCTCCTGGGTAGAAGGCTGGACAGAATGAGTGAATTAAGAGGACTTAGGTCAACAGTGCTGCCACATGAAACTGTAGTCATTTTGTAGAATTTAGGTTAAAGTGTTCTGCCAATGCGGGGATAAGAAAATGACAAAATGCTGAGCGCTGTAGAGGAGCAGTGCATTTTTATCACTAGGTACCTCTCAGGATTATTTTGTTTCATTTTGTGTCCTTAAAAGTATCCAGAGATCTGGAACACACAATGCATGAATCACTGGCAGGCACTGCTGTCTTAACACACGATTTAACAGAATTACTTTATCAAGAGATTTTAGGTTACTGAAAGCAAGCGACACCATGCTTAAAATTTACAAGCCACGAATACAAGCATGTCCCATAAATATAAGATCACTGATATTTTAAAACAAAAATATTTTTAAAAGGACCAGTTTCTACTCTAACCTTTAATGCCCAAATATTGCTGTGTATCTATAAAATCTCTAATACCTACGCAACTATAGTAACTCCTATGATACGTACGTATTGTGCAGTTAATGGTGGATACACCAGGAAAACTGCTTGGGACCAGCTTTTATGGTCACATGTTCAGTCACAAACATTAAGTGTTTTGAGCCCACATTTAAAAATAAACCAAAAATCTTCAGGTCTCATTTACTACTTAAGGGATCTCAATTCACCGTTCCTCATTCATGCCTCACATTAAAAAAACCAAGGGGTGGATTTCATGTTTTGTGGGGTTTTGTTTTTTGCACAAGATGGCAGCTACTGTCGTATAATAGAAGCTAATTTTATTATTTTCATATTATGACTGCAAATAATTCGATCTCTTACAACTTTCGTTGACAGGCATTATTGTTTCCTGTTGGATTCCAGTGAAGCAGACAATACCGTATCCGATCCTGAAGACAAAGGGTGGGGAAGGCCACAGGCACACAGTAAATGTGTTTCAACTGCTTTTCTCAGTAAGGAAGCTCCCTTCCTCTACCTCTAGGTCTTCCTGCATGCTCCAAGAGAAACTAAACGAGGGAACTCTGCTATAAATACACAGGCGGACACTATAAATAAAAAGTGAAGCAAGTGTCTTCATTTATGCTGCTCACTTAGCCTGGAAAGCCCTTCTCCTGCTTCTGTCTACCTACTGAAATCCTTGTTCTCACACTTCTTCCAGAAAGCCTTGCCCAGATCCTCAAATCAGAGGGAACAGCACTTTTGTGATCCCACAGCCTGATCTGGGACTGCAAGGAGATCCAACCAGTACATCCTAAAGGAAATCAACCCTGAATATTCATTGGAAGGACTTATGCTGAAGCTGAAGTGCCAGGACTTTGGCCATCTGATGTGAAGAACTGACTCATCGGAAAAGGCCCTGATGATGGGAAAGACAGAAGGCAGGAGGTCAAGTGGGCGACAGAGGATGAGATGGTTGGATGGCATCACCGACTCAATGAGTTGGAGCAAGCTCTGGGAGACAGTGAAGGACAGGGAAGCCTGGCATGGTGCAGTCCATGGGGTCACAAAGAATTGGACATGACTTAGCAACTAAACAACAGGCCTGATCTATACTTCTGCTACCCGTGATCTGTACCTCCACACTTACTCCAGTCTGCTGGAGATGAAATTCTACATCAGTGGGTCCCTACGAGAGTTCACTTTCCTGAGGGTCTATTATAGGCTCACAGTGTCCTGTGTGTGGGAGAGATACGATTAACACTGGATGGACTAAATCTTTTTGTCTGCTTGTTTTTAAGTTTATTTCTAACACTACAAACTCACCTATCACACTGGACGTGGTTCCTCCCGGACACCCGACTGTAGACAGGCAGGGGCCGTTATTCCCAGCACTTGAGACATAAATTATATTGTGCTTCCACACAGCTTCACTGATTACTTCACATATTCTCCTGAAAGAGGGAGAGGATTCAGTTGAACACACGAACTGTCCACTTTTCAGGAAATGGATTACTGTAATGTGAAAATATTTTCAAACATGGTTTATATAAAAAAAAAAAAAAACCATGGGTTGCGAGTAGCAGCAGCAATAGAATGGTGGTCACAGGTCAGGAGGGGTGCTTAGAATCACTCAGGGACATTCTCACACTGCAAGTGCCTTGCTTCTACTCACAAAGTGTTTATAAAACTAAAATACATTCAAACGCGAGGTCAGGTAAATTCCGGCACATGTGCCATTAGCAGAGCGCGACAGAGCCATGCCCAGAGACATACCCCAGTCGGGTTTCAGCGGAGGGAGTTAGGAGGCCCCGTTTTTAGTGGGGAATGTGCTAAAAACAAAACTGTATATATGTGGGGAAAATAAACTGCCAAGGGGCCAAAAGCAAAGACTGCAACGTTAGCAGAGACTGGGTCAGGGGCCACAGGGGGTCCACTCCCCCCCGACATGAAGTATGGAGAACCAACTCCTCACACAGCTGTCACAAGCGGCAAAGGTGAATGGGGAAATAAGGCGCTAGGGAGAGAGATTTAACATATAAGAGATCTGGTTAGAGCTTGACAGCAAGGAAGAAAAATACACTGGTAGTCATTACAGGAGGTAAAGTTAGACCACAAGGAAAAAAAATGAGGTCAATGTAAAAAAGGTTAAGGGCCAGGGATACTCCAAAATCATAAAAGTGAAGGAAAAAGCACATTAGAGTAAGAAGACTGCAGAAGAAGGAAGGTCCCAGGAGAGAAAGATATACACCGCGATAATGCAGACACGGAAGCAGATTCCTTCTCCCTCCTGCGAGGTTACGTTCACAACTGACGCTGACAGCGTGCTCGCTTCCAGGTCTGGAAATGAGCAATTGTCTCACAAGGAACCGTGTACCCGTCAGCTGAGGAAATTATGGGTTTTAAAATTTTTATTTCTTAAATCAACATGTGGTAGAACCGACCTTCTCTTCGGTGCGTAGTTCTGAGACTGCACATATGTACAGATTGTGAGACCCCCACCGTTACGTACAGGAATGGTTCCAGCGCCGCATTAAGCCATCTCCCGGGGTTATCGGGCCATCTGCAGGTACAGGGCCCCTTCCCAGGTGCTCACGGATCGTTCTGGAGCCCTGTCACTGTTCATGTCACCTAAACACAATCCTGAGACACAGCCACTGAAATGGCTCTTTTCATCTAGCAAAAGCATTTATGATGCACCCATGAAAACTCAATCACTGACGACAGCCAACTACAGGCTCGTTTGGTGACATTTGCGTTTCGGCAGAGCTCTGTCACAGAGCTGCAGAAAATGCACAATGGGTGTATCTGGATGGGGTGGTGGGAGGAAACTCTCCAGATAGGGTCACTGCCAAGTTAGCGCTATGAAGACAGAAAGGCTGAGGCAACATGAGGTCACGCTAAGCCAGAGGCTGGAAGACCCTTACAGCACAGGGAGGGGAGCAGGGCAGGGAGACCCGGCGATGGACAACGGTGAACACACCTGTCTCGGTTTTGCTGGAAAAGCAAAGGCCATGGGAGATGAGGAGGCTTGTTATTAGTTAGTTTTAAAGCTAGTGGATACTTGAGCAGGTCTGTCTAACAGTAAAGAGAGCCAGGAAAGGAGCGAGTCGATGCTGGAAGGCATCTCTGAGGGCGGAGGGGACCAGAGCCGCTCTTCATCCCAGGCACACTCCATGAGAAAAGAAGGGACGGCAGCTGGTGGGGTCAGGCGGGTCACAGGAGGGCCCGGAGTCCCCTCTGAGCGCTTTCATCTGCTCTGGGAAAGAAAGCAGCAAGGACGCCAGCTGAGGACTGACGGGGAGGTCGCCGAGAGTCCCCAGGAAAAGGTGTGCAACGGCCGTCCCAGAGGGAAGGGCACGCACTGTGACCAGAGACAGAGCTGACCGCACACCCGCGGCTCACGGCCCCCGAGCATGCCGCCAGGGTGGCCTCCGCAGAGCCGGCAGCTGAGGGGCGCCGTCACCGCAGGGCCCGCGGTGCACACCCGAGGTCCGGCTGCCTGTGGACGGGGGTCCGAGGGGCCGTCGGGTCCACCGGCCAGGAGGGGACACCAGCGTCAAAGACATGACTGTGGACCAAGGGCCTCGGGGCCGCACAGGATCTGCCCAAGTCTGCTCCTCGTCAGTTGTGACGTTCGCTCCAGTTACACAGAAGCGCTCACTGCTCTTACCAGCTACGCCCCCACGGCTGACGAGTGGCAAAGAACACTCACCCGGAATTTGGCCAGTGAGTCGCTTCTCCGTAGCTGTAGTTGACAAGATCACATTTATGATTTATAACCTCTATCATCTATTAAAAAGAGAAACAGTCCAGCTTAGACAGCCATTTATAAAAACAGAAAAGCCAGCACAAAAAAGGCATCCCACAGTTCTGTAACCAATCATATTCCAACTCATACCTATATTCATAAGTTACTGCCAGACATATGGCTAACGAACTTAAAAAAAGGTGTGTGTGTGTTTGGGGGTGGTGTTGATACACGGCACAGGAAGTAGTCAATAAAAAACAAACCAGCATCTGCAGAATTGAGTTGGAGAAACGAGGGAGGTCTCTTTAAAGTCTAAATTCACTCAAGTGAAATAGAATTCATATGTTAAAGTCAAATGAAGAATAAATTCTTACACTGATGGAGCAGGCTGGCTGAGATGTCTTCCTGTCTTTTTTCATGCTTTTAAAAGTATCTCAAAATAGTTTGCTAAGGGATTTACTACAAGTGAGAGGTATAATGTAAACAATGTTTTCATGTTTCCCCAAATCTCTTTAACCCAAATAATTTCTAATAAAAATATTTTTAAATGAGTTAAGCATTTTGGGCTTTTGCAAACAAAGTCCTATACACTAAATACAGTGCCATGTATTTTTGATAAAGCAAGAGCAGCTTGCTAATCCAAGTATCCACGACCATGAACCATCAGTCCTGGACACCAGCAGCTCAGGAGCACTCACAGCTCTGATGAGGCCTGTGCCTGTCTCCATCGTGCTGAGTCTCGTGTCTCCAATCTTGATGGAAAGAATCTGAGCACCAGGAGCTACGCCATTCCGCTCAGGTTCTTCAGGAAAATGCCCAGCAGCTATACTAGCTACGTGTGTTCCGTGGGCTCCTAGAGGCAAAAAGGGGAGAAAATGAGGAAACACCCTCAGAGGCTCAAAGTTTTAACCACGAGATTCAATCTGCGTAGTAGTAATCAGAATAAAAACACGGTTATCTTAACGTGTAAGGGGGTACTGTTTCTTCTGTCTCTTAACAATAATTCACAAAAAGTGACTGTGATTTACATACGCTATTCTGCCATCCTGGATTCTACGCTGTTAAGTCACAAAGGTGAGAAAGTATTTGCACACATGTAACTGACAAAGTGCTTATATCTAGAACATAATCTTTCAAAAAAAAAAAAAGAACCCCCCCCAAAAATGGGTAAAGAGCGTTTGAAAAACATTTCCCAAGAGGATGACCAAATGGCAAATAAACGTATGAAAAGGCGAGTCACCTGGGAGACGCAGAGGAAGGCCACGCAGAGCCACCCCTTGCTGAAGAGCTGAGGCTGAGGGTGGCCGCTGTGGGCGGGGGCGTGCACTCTCCGCTGCGGCGGGTGCGACACGCCTCTGCTACTGCCAAGGGGAGCTCGGAGGGTCTTCAATCCTGTATGGCCCTACCACACCCAACCAGCTCTCCCAGACATGGGTTCCAATTAAAACAAAAACCAACTTCTACACAGACCTGTACACAGTTGTTCAAACAACCCAAGTGTGTATCAGGAGGTGAATGGATAAATAAACCATGGTGGACACACACGGTGGAACACTGCTCCACAATAAGGAACAAGCCACTTATAATCACAGCACGGATTCAGCCCAACATGCTGCAATGGGCAGGCAAAAACAAACTTCATTTTTTTAATTCCATTTATATAAAATTCTATCAGATGTACAGTAATCAAGGGTGGACAGAAAGCCATTCAGCGGCTACCAGAGGATGTGAGTGGAGACAACTGGATTATAGGAAGAATAAGCCAGCCTTTGAGGGTGGTGGTGATGGAGATGTTATTTTGGTTGTAGGGATGGTTTCCCGGGTGTGTGCACACATCAGAACTCACCACATTATGAGTGTGTAGTGTGTGCAGTTTCCTGTACCTAAGCTGTGCCTCTATGGGCGGGGGGAGCTGGGTACCCTACTTCACCCTCCTCACTCCCTCCCAGAAGCAAGCACTGCCCTGCAGCTGGTGCACACCGTCTTCACACCTATGCTTTCATATTTTTACCAAACACACCCATAAACAATTTTCACACAAATTTTTTTAATATCAATATATTTTTTTCAGTAAAATTTATATGAGATTTATACATAGTTATATGCAGATTTATTATGATTACTATATAACATATTCCACAGGATGAATAACATAATTTATAAAAAACACACAAATTTCAAGAAAGTTTATAACTTTTTTGAAATTACACAGAAAGCTGTGTTAAGGATCCTTTTACCTGATCCTTCACACTCATGGGTGAATTTTCAAGAGTTAGTATTTGGAGGTGAAATTATTGTTCATAGAATGAACTGTGTTTACATTATTTTTTGTAGCTGGACCATGCTCACACTCCTGGAATGGATCCTACATGGTTTCGGCCTTAAAAAAAAACAATACCCAATACCTTTCCAGGAAATCAAATCACATCCGTGACTCCAGACCTAGTTCTGTCGTAGGGATCGGTCAATTCTCCTTCGGGCTGTTTTTGGGTAGAGGAATTTATCCTCCCGGTACTTTGCACGTTCATCTCTAGTTAGCAAACCTAAGACAGAATACCTCCACTGGTCACTATGGAGAGCAGGTTCCCGTCGTCGTATATGTTGACAGAGTAGTTCAGCATCTCGGCAGCACCGAAGGAGCCATACTCCTGAGCCTCTTTGTAGTTTCTCAGAACAGTCGATTTACTCAGATCCCCATCTTCACTCGAATCAATGCAGGCTCTGGAAAAGGAGAATTAAGAGCAGGTAATGCAATTTATCTTCTTTTTCTACCTTTCTAAAAATCACACAATACTGTTTCTCGAGGATCTTCTCACCACACTATCTCTGTTTACCAGCACAAATGTGGCAGCTTCCTCTGTCACAGAGGCCTCAGTAAAGACTGGGTAAAGTGACTTAAGCAACCAGCCCTTAAATGAAGTCACGCACAAGGGTCTCTAGGAACCGTCCTTCACAGACCCCCAGGAAGAAAACCACCCACCCGCTTAAGGAATCAGACCAACTTAGCGTCTAGGTCTCCGGTGGTAAATCTTTATGCCATTTTCCTCCTCTGCCCTTAAAACATTTATAGTAGATACTCTTGCCAGACCCTCCTGCACTTACTTTACAAAGTGCCCAGCTTCAATCAGGAAGATTCCTATGATCAACCTGCTGTTGTATATTTAATGACTGCTGTCTGGTTAAGGGGGTAAGATTCTCTAAGAGAGGTAAGAGTCAGCTTTCATGCCTAAAATACTAAGAAGTTTAAGAGGCTTTATCCAAAACTACTCAAAAGCCAACCCGGCTCTCAAGGAGCTTTGCTTAGAGATATTAATGTCTTGTAAACCAAATCTCCGGGTAGTTTGAGGGCTTAATGTTCTTCAGAGCAGGCAAGACCATGTTTAAATGAAGATGTATAAAATCCACATGGCTTACCTCCAGGTCTCACCATCAAACCACACCAAGCAGTCGTACACAGGGCCAGGATCACTGTACTTTTTCTCAAAAGAGTTTAGCAATTCCACTTGACTGTGAAGCTCCTCCTTGATTAATTTATTTGCCTAATCAATTAGAACATGTGCTAATGTTAGCACTTTGTGCTCTTGGCAAGTGACAGTAACAGACAACCAAAGACAATGTGACCCAGTAGTAAAGTCATTTTACCCTGGAAAAACGGAAGAAGACTTTCCTTTTATGTCTGTACAATTTGAAATTCAATTTAGTGGCAGATATCAATTAAAATATTAAATAAAAAATCCTTCCCTCACTATCACAGTCAGCCCCTCACTACAGCTGCTTTGGGGAAGACACGGTGCTACATGGCGGGGACCTCACTTGGCCAAGGGTATTAGTCACATGCCTGTACCTGCATGATTCAGTTCCAAAAGCAACACTAAAACTGCTACACGTTAGTTCATCTACCTTTAGATTTTTATAGCCAGGAACATTTCCACTTCAAATCTGTTTCTTAAGAACCCAAATAAATAATAGGAATTATGAATAGTCTCGCCTCTGTTGAATTTGCTGAGTTAAATACATACTGTATTTTTGACCAAGTACATATAAACTGCTATTCAACCATTCTGAGCTATAAAAATGGAAAATTTGTATGCTTCAATCTAAGCACTTTAAAAAAAGTACTGTATGAGATGGTCCTATATTCGCCTGACTAGTCCAGGTGAATAAAAACTTAGATTTCACATGTTCCCAAAATCTTAAGTTACGCTTCATTTTTTCCTTATTCAATATATTCAATGTTTACTCCTCCTCAAGGAAAAAGACAATTATATAAACATTTTTGGCATACAAAATAAAATGGCTAATTAAATTCAGATCCCTCTTCTATAGTTAGTGCTCTATATGTAGTACTTGAAATACTACATTTCACGTCTCCAACAGGAGGTTGAAGAACCAAAAGTGATCTAACCAAAAATTATACAGCTGTTAAAAATGAACACAGATAAAGTAAATAAAAGTGTGCGTGTGCAGATCTATATAGGCTGGTGGGCATTGACCCGACCTGCATGTTAATGAAAACTCTTGACAAGTTTTTAAAATATCTGCCTCCTCTGTAAGGTTCTGATTTATTTCCTCTCTAGGACACAAACATGGAATTTTTAAAGCTCCTCATGTGATCCTAGCAGGGAGCCAGGGTTCAGAATCGCCAATACAATCCCATTTCTGATTAAGAAATGCACGCCCTAGAAGCCTAAGTAGACGTTTCCTCCAAAAAGACACACATGTGGCCAACAGGCACAGGAAAAGATGTTCAATGTCACTTATTATTAGAGAAATGCAAATCAAAACTACCATGAAGCCATCACTTCATGTTGGTCAGAATGGCCATCCTCAAAAAGTCTACAAATAATAAATGCTGGAGAGGGTATGGAGAAAGGGAACCCACCTACACTGTTGGTGGGAAAGGTAAATGGTACAGCCACTACGCTTCAGAAACAGTCTGGGGATTCCTCAGAAAACTAAAAATAGAGTTACCACATGCTCCAGCAATCCCACTCCAGGGCATATACTTGGAAAAGAGAAAAGCTCCAATTCGAAAGATAACATGCACCCCAGTATACACAGCAGCACTGTTTACAACAGCCAAACAGGAAGCAACCTACATGTCCATCGACAGGTGGCTGGATAAACAAAACGTGGCACGTATATAAATACACACACACACACGATGGAGGACTGCTCAGCCATAAAAAGAACAAAACAATGTCATCTGCAGCAACACGGATGGATATAATCATACTACATGAAGTAAATCAGAAGCAGAAAGACAAATACCATGACATCACTTATATGTGGAATCTAAAAAGGAATGACAGAAATGAACTTCCTGACTGACAGAAAAGACCCACAGACACGAAACACATTACGGTTACCAGGGCGGGAGGGAGGGGAAGGGGTAAGTTAGGAATGTGAGCGAAACAGATACACACTACTACATATTAAATAGATAAACAAAGACCTACTGTATAGCACAGGGAATTATATTCAATATCTTGTAATAATCTATAATGGAAAAGAATCTGAAAAAGAATATATATATATATGTATGTATAACTGAATCACTTTGCTGTACACCTAAAACACTGTATATCAACTATACTTTGATTAAAAAATTCATTTAAAAAGTGGCATGCATTAACAGAAAAATTCAGAAGGACGAACATCAAGTTGCTGCTAGCATCCCTGGGTGGTGACCTTCCAGAGACTTTCACCTGCTAACCGTTACATACCTCTGGTGCTCCAGTTTCTGCAACAGCACTTATAGCTTTCATAATAAACTGAGATGCTATTTTCATCTCATACACTGATTTACAAAACATGCAACACAAGAATGTAGAAGAATGGGAACTCTCGTACACTTCCTATGCAACTGGTACGGTCACTTTATAACCCACCAGAAGACCGGCCCAAGAACTTCCAAAACAGGATTTTTTCATCCTGGCCCAAAACTGGAAACAAAGCAAGGATCAATCTGCAGAACGGACACATACATTGTGGTCCAGCCCTCACAGAGTAACGAGAGTGAACTACTCCAACACCCCGCACTGGAGGATCGTACGGAAAACATCGGATGAAAGCGGTGATGCGTAAAAGGACAGACACCGTATGATTCCATTTTACAAAATCCAGAACGGGTGAGGTCACTTGACAGTGTCAGCCATCAAGGACAGTGGCTGCTCCTGGGTGGAGGTGGCGGTGAGCAGCCAGAGGCACGAGCGGCGCCGGCGTGCTGGCGCTCGGGGTGCTCCCTCTGTGACAGTTCATGACACCACATCTAGATGTGCGCACTTTTCCGTGCGGGCACTCTATGTTCATTAAGAACTTTTAAACATTCAACCAATATATAAATTGATTTCAGGACAAATGAGGAAAGGAAAATAAGTAAAATTAGACAAGTTAAAACATGGGGGAGAAAACAAACTTGGGGGAAAAGTCTGTGCATTCTCTAAGAACTGTTAATTCTCCAAGAACACGCTAATGTTTAAATAAAAGCGACTAGCACCAACTTGAGAAGGACAGTTGTTGGCAACGTCAAACTCTTCCTGCTTCCGACAGGCCTCCGCGAGGGCTGCTCTGTGGACAGGGTCCCAGATTTTTTCCTTCCGTTCTTTCTGCAAAGACAGAGAAATGGCCTTCCAATGAGGTGGACTAATATGCAGGTAAACTGAGATAGGAACTTAAGAGTTGCTATTAGCTGTGATGCTATACAATGCTCATACAGAGGTTAAAAAAAATCATTTATAATCAAGTTGATAAAGCAATGAACGGATCAGTTATAAAAAACTTGATTACTTAATTCACCATGCCTAGACTCTAAAAGCCCAAGTTTACCAAGGCACAACCAGATGTTATTTTTATACATCATAGGCCCCCATTTAAATCCTTCTCCAAGAATAGATAATATCATGTCAAGTAACAGCCTGAAATACCATCATTTGAGGAAAAAGAAATGCCTTCAGCCAAGAGCAAGCAGAAGACAGGGTAAGCCCACAGCTACACTCTGGTGGACTTCCTGTCTCCCACCTCCCTGGCCTGTTCTTTTTTCCCACCCTCGTTGACTTGATGGTTCTTTGCTGCTGAAACTGGTCTTCCCGCCATCCCGAGTGTCTTGAACCACAGTGCCTCCCAGTGGAAGTCAGCTAGTTAAAGAAAGCCTCTCCAGTAAAAGAATCAACTCCACTGGACTAAAAAAGGGGATCTGCTTGAACCTAATCCATACCTGAACATGGCTGATTAAATTTAATGTAATGCATAAAAATACTGTGCATTTCAGCCTGAAATATTAAAACAAAATAGTATCTAATAGAAGTTGCGTTACATGACATTTGTTTTCTGATTTTTTTTTTTTTTTTTTCAGAATGACTGGAATCTGCCAAGTAAATATTTATATGTAAAATACTGAGTAACTTCTTACTGGCTCACTGACCCCTGGAGAAGCAAATCACAACCCTAGACTACATGGCCCATGGGTCTCACCCTGAAGGCCCAACTTGCAAGGATCACATCTTGTTTTACTACTTTAAAATCTTACATAAAATTAAAACTTCACTTCCTTAGTCATACTAACCACATTTCAAGTTCTCAATAGCTATTTGTGGCTCGTGGCTCCTATAATGGATGGATAATGAACATTTCAAACGCTCCCGTGACTACCGAAAGGTCGACTGTGCTGTCATAAAGCAGGCTCCATCTCACTGGTTTTACAATTCTTAGCTCTCCAAAGACAGACTATGTTTCCCGTCCTTCAGCTGCATTAGGTCTGAGTTACTTCCTTCCCTAGTTCTGAATCATCACTAACTGGGATCAAGAAAGCAAGGCAAAGACTAGGAAAATGGGAAAAATTACCAGAGAAACGACAGGAACAGGAATAAATAAGGCAGTCTAGGCTTTAAATTGATTGTCCAATGAAAGCATATCCCTCTTCCCAGAAAAACACAAATACACAAAATGTGAATAAAATTTCAAGGTTTTCAGATTCCCTAAACTTATCCATGTATCTCAGATTAGGAAACACAAATGGGTAACATTTCACCGGATACCATCTTTCTTGAAGCAGATATCATTTGAAAGTCTCCAGATCCCCTTAATAATCATCAGGTTAGTGAGAGCTAAGGAAGTCTCTTTCTTCAGTCTGAATAGAATCTGAAGAAGTCATCGATACTAGATTGTCCGTTACCTGAATTCTTTCCTTGAGAGCCTTTGGATAGAAATCGTAGCCATTTTTTATGCCAATGTGATATCTGCCTGAGGGATTTGTCCAGGTCACAGGAATCTATGGGAAAAAAGAACATTTCTCACTCACTAAATGCTTCCCAATTCCAATGGTGCAGTCCTGGGGGAAAATCTGTCCTTGGGGCTCAACTTCAAGCAGGCCGCCTTAGAGCATATCTTTAATACTCTAAGTTGCCATTTAACATATCTCTGGCTCCTTTTGTCTCAACAGTGAGATAGCTTAACTAGAGTACTTTCATTTACACAATGCTTTACAGTTTATGCAGGGCTATCAACATCACATTAAACCGCTAAGACATTCAGTTCCCAAGCGCTCAGGACAGCTCACTCCCCCATCACCCAACTGCCCATCAACCAGGGGAGGGAAGCAACTTACAGAACCTCTCCGCCCTCGGATGTCCCGCTAAGAAAAAGAACTTCACTCTCCTCCAAGATACTACAGGGATGGGCCCAGAGCCTATAAAAAGAGCTCTTTGTGTTCTTAAGAAAAAAGCTCTATAAAATTATGATAATTACATACAACATCTTATAATAGTCTTTCCTGCTCTCTCAAAGTATTTAAAAATAACACTTCAAGCTTTTAATTTACATAAAATACAAAGAGCATGCCCAGTTTACAAATGGAGAAAGCAAACAGGCAAAGAGAAATTAAACTTCTGGCCCAAACAGGAGGGTTGAAAAGAAAGCTGGAATCTAGTTCTATCAAGAGACAAAAACCTGGTGTAAAGGATACAGAATTTAAAGCCAGACAAACCTGGCTATGGCCCAGACTCTGCTCCTCACCAGGCGGGAGCCACGGGCTTCCACTTCCTCATGTGCAAAAGGAAGAAAATCATCTTTACTTCACAAGTCCCATGAATAAGAATTTGTGTGAACATCAACCAACTTTAACTGTCAAATAAGACCATGGGGACCCTTCACATTCTATCATCTCAGGACCCATGATCACTAAAAACAGCTTTTAAAGTGTACAGGTTACGAAGCTGAACTAACAACCACCAGAAGCTGTGGACTGACTCACAGTCCTCACTTGTGCAGGATCTCTACTCGACTCGGATCCTCAAGTCCCTCTTCATCAGACTATTCCCCAGGCAGGAAGCCTGTGGAGGAAATTTTCTCACAACTCAAGAGAGGAAGACAATTGTGCACAGAACTTCCAAGATCTACTGACCTTCAAAAGCCTGCACATACTGTAAAGCAATTATCCTTCAATTTAAAAAAAATTTTTTTAAAAAGTCTGCGCATCAGTCATCATTTCTGAACCAACGACATCTAGAGTTCGTGAAATTTTAAACATGCTGGCATACAAATTAGCACTTTTCATTCAAAACTGACCAGCCTTCTTTAGATAATAGAGATTCTTATTCTCGCAACATCCATGACACACAATAATAACGTGTTGCAACAATAAAAGAGTGAGCAGCCACAAGCCTGTTTAATCACAGGTGTCCCACCACCCAGGTGGCTTTGTTCCCATATGCTACTGACAACTCCTTTGTGCAGAGATTACGAAAAGCTGTGAAATGCCAAAGGATTAAATGAAATAACCGATCAAAGTAACTGCAAAATAATCAGGTGTTGAGACAATCACAATTACTTAAACTATGTATGTAATACAATAAAAATAATGAGTAGACATAATTTGTGTTGAAGTAAAGCAAGACTAAATTCTGCAGGGACCACGAACCAGATATTTCTCAAACTGCTACCACGCATTTTCTTCACAGTACATGTGGACTAGTTAGTTACAAAAATGTAACTAAAACAAAAAAATAAGAAAATAAAAATTATGCATAATCACGGTTCTACTAGTTAACCTTCACCATGTTAAAGCTAGCTCTGTTGCTTGTTGTTCAGTTGCTCAGTTGAGTCCTACTCTTTGTGACCCCATCGACTGCAGCACGCCAGGCCTCCCTGTCCATCACCATCTCCTGGTGCTTGCTCAGACTCATGTCCATTGAGTCAGCGATGCCATCCAACCACCTCGTCTTCTGTCATCCCCTTTCCTCCTGCCCTCAATCTTTCCCAGCATCAGGGTCTTTTCAAATGAGTGGGCTCTTCATATTAGGTGGCCAAAGTATTGGAGCTTCAGTTTCAGCATCAATCCTTCCAGTGAATATTCAGGGTTGATTTCCTTTAGGATTGACTGGTTTGATTTCCTTGCAAACCAAGGGACTCTCAAGAATCTTCTCCAACACCACAGTCCAAAAGCATCAGTTCTTCTGTGCTCAGCTACCTTTACTCTGAGGCCATCGGAGAATATGTTATTTTACATATTTGAGTATTCCATACAAATGAAGTTATTTTGGGTCTCTCTTAAAAATCAAAGCATTTCATTTATTTTTTACCATTTTAAGCTGCTCTCTTTAAAAGAGTTTTAATTACATAGTAACTAACAATGTGATAAGAGTGATTCTCAAACAAGAAACAGAATTTCTTTAATTACTAATTACACCTCATTTTACTGACTCTTTTAAAGAAAGGCTGTTTAATGAACTAAAGGTTTTCTCAATGAGACAACTGTCACCGTGAGTTGTTGACATTCCATGCAAGAAAATTATGTTGAGTTTTTTGCCTCAAAACGGTACTTCAGACTTGTCAGCCTCACGGTCGGGGTGGACACAGGGACCCTCTCCCTTCAGCTGTCACTGCACCTAAATTCGATGTGAAGTGTGGCTGAGGCATTCACGGTCTCTGAACTAGCCTAAACTAGGCTAAAAAGTGATGATTTGAAAAATGACTTCAAGTTAAATGAGGCAGAACTTTAAAAGGCACTGTGCTTCCTTCCAAATGCTGCTAAAAGTAGAATAAGGAAAAGGAAAAAACCAAAAATCCTAACGACAAAGAATGGGAAATGAGGCTTTAGAAGCCAAAAGTCACCACGTTTTGAAGGCTGCAAAGTAAAAGCCGGCACTGAAAATTGGTGGGCAAACTATGGACTTTTAACACATGCGGTGGGACGAGTGGGTGTTCAGATGGAAAAAAAGAATATAGGGACTCCTATTTTAAACAAAGTGTTAAATCAATTCCAGGTGAATTCTAGAACAAACAAGAAAAGAAAAATGATGGATGCCTTTAGAAAATAAAAATGGGAGAATATCCTGATTTCAGGTCAGGAAGGGTTTTTTTCTTTGCTATCAAATACAATTTAAAAAAAATGAAAGCAGGTGATCATATTTACTCAAGACCTTTACAGTTTCTTTTGCTTGTCCTTCATTTCTGCTGCCCCATGTTTTCCTTTGAAAAGTCTTTTTTTTTTTAACTATTTTTAAAAAGTGTATCTGCTGGCTATAAATACTCTTACTTTTACTTTATCTGGGAATGTCTTTATTTCACCCTCTTCCCCTGAACATATTTTCAGTGCATATAGAATCTGGGATCGACAGATCCTTTCTTTCTGCACTGGAAAAATGTCACGCCACACCCTAGGATTCTGATGAGAAGGCCGAAGTCAATCAATCCTTCCCATCTATATAGTGGGTCACTTTTTCCCGGCTATTTTTGGCAATCTGATTGGATGTTTCCGGGCATGAATCCCTTTCAGTTTATCCTATTTGGGGTTCACTCAGCTTCTGGAATTAGTAGGTTGGTATCTTTGCCAAACTTGGGAGAACCTCTCCCCCAATTTTTTTTCCCCGCAGCACACCCCTTTCCCATCTTTCTTAGGGTCTAATGATGCAAATATCTGACCATTCATTACTGACCCACAAGTTCCTCAAGCTAAGTTCGTTACTTCCCAGTGTTTCTCTTCGTTATTCAGAATGGTTATTTTCTATTGGTTGATCTTAAAGTTCGCTCAGACTCTTCTGTCATCTGCTTTCTGCTACTGCATCCTTCCAGTGATGTTGTCTTAAGATGTTGTCTTAAAAAAAGTTTCACCTATCATAAAAATATTTCAGTTCTAAAATATCCATCTGAGTGTTTTTTACAGCTTGTACATCTTCTGCCGAGTCTATTAGTTACTGCTGTGTTACGAATTACCACAAATGTGATTTAAAAGAACACACATTTCCTGTCTTACACATTCTGTCAATCAGAAGCTGGTCTGGATCCTCCACTTGGGTTCAACTGAAGTGCTGGCCAGGGCCCTACTCTCATCTGTGGCTGGTCTGGTGGCAGGTTTGGGGGTGTTCGTTTCCCTTTGGTCTGTGAAGTTAAGGGCTGGTACTTCTCACTCATTGTCAGCTGGAGGAAGGATTTCGTAAGACACAAAAAGCCCTAACCAGAAAGGCAAAGGGCTGATTTCCAACTACAAAAGATTTGATGTCCTACGCATGAAGAAACATCGCCTGGAAGGTGAAAACGAGCACAGAGTGGGAAAAGACACCCGAAACATATGTGACCCAAGGACAGGTCACCCCACACACGAGGAAGAAAGTGACGGACGACTCAGGATTCAAAACCACCAGCAAAGGCACGCGGAGGGGCACTTCACAAAAGAGAAGATCCAGACGCCTAAGTGACACATGAGAAGGGGCTCAATCTTAATAGTCGTCGGAGAAACACAAATTAAAACTACAAAGTGATACAGCTAAATTCTAAGCTATTCGCAAAAATTAAAAAGCCTGAAAACATCAACTGGTAGCAGCACAGCTACTAAGAGGCCTCCACATTGCTAGTGGAGACGTATTTCAGTACACCCAGCTGGAAAACTGGTGAAGGTGTACCACCCAGGAAAGGTGTCTCTATGACTCAGCAATCCCACTCCCAGGCACGCATCCTAGAGCTCCCTGCGCATGGGTGCGCAGAGTATGTCTGCAAGAACGTTTTCTCAAGAACTGTGACAGTCCCAAAGCGGAAACAACTGTTCCCAGCACAACGGACACCCCGTGGTACAACCATGTCCCAGAGACAGCAATGAAACCGAACACATCACTGCCCCACGCGAATCAGGGCTCAATCTCATGCATCTCATAAACACCCAGGAACAGAGGACACAAAATGACACGGAAGTGAGGCCATTCATATAAAGCCCACAAACAGGCAAAACTACCAATAGATCCCATGAATCCGCACAGAGGTGGTAAAGCCGTAAAGGAAAGCAAAGAACTGATTTCACAAAAGCCAAAATCCGTTGTGATCTGGAGAACACAGTGAAGTCCTGAGGCAAGGCTCTGCCTTATCTATAGCAGGCAAAGCGGTGTTCACTTAAACTACTCATTCAACTGTGCATATGTGCCTTGTCACTTTTCTTTTTGCCTGTACAATTAATCATGAAAGGCGTCTGCTTCTATTCACTTTTTTGCTCTTATCTGTTCCCCTAACTACTACTGGCCGTAAGTAACCGACCACCAGTTACTCAAGACGGCTTAGCAATAATAGAATCCTTAGAGAAAGAGAGGACGAGCATCCTCAAAGCACCTGAGCAGCAGCTGATCTCACACTGGCGGAAGAATTAGACGTCAACCATCGGCAGTTTACGTGCTATTTGGAAGAAGCAGAATTAGAACATAAGTTATTTAACCAGAGCACAGCTAAGTCAGAGAAACGTGAAGACTTTACTGTGTTGCTTTCCTGACGCACAGAAGCCGTGAACGTTTGAGGCTTGAAAGCATGACGTCTCGGGGTGATCTGTGACACAGCAACAGGTAATCAACATTACCCCACGGAACGTAAGGTAAAAACATAAGATGCCTTGAGGTGACAGCACAAAAAAATAAAGAGAAAAAATCAGTGAAAAGATAAAGGCTCCAACCTTGAGCACCCTTCCTGAAAGACCAACAATTTCACCATCCTTTGGCTCCACCACCGTGGCCGTGTTCACGTCGCCACTTCCCGTTGTGTCGATGATATCGATGATTTTCGGTTTCCCATCAGTTGTAACCTGAAGATTAAGAGACCATTAAAATATGAATTATGGAATCCAGTTTTTATTCTGAAAGCAATGCCAACCCCCAAATGTGTGTGTGTGTACACGTCCCAATACATAAAATATCCTATAAAACCTGCATTCATTTGAAAAAGGGAACTGAATGGTTTTAAGCCAAAAGCTTGACAAATACTCTCAAGAAAACATAGTCATATATTTAGGTAAATACTTCCTGAGCACTTACCATAGGCCATACTCCACTAGGTGTACAGTACAGAAAATTCTTGACCTCAAAGACTTTGTGTTATATGGACTCAATAAACCAAGAAATATACAACATGTCAGTCGGTAATCACTACAACCAAGAAAATCAGGCAGGGAAAGGAGACAGGTGGTATGGGGCATTCAGCGCTAACGAGGCTGCTCAAGAAAGGTCTCGTTGAGAACGCTAACATTTTTGAAGAGAGATCTGAAGAAGGTGAGTTTGGGGCTGGATGAGTACAAAGCTTGAAGGGAAAAACGCTTACTAACATTTCATTACTGGAGCCCACACTAGCACTCAAACTTCTTAAGTCAGGTTCAGACTCACCACTCACACTTGCCCCCTCCCCAGGCCTTGCCAGCCCAGGAAGCCAACACCCACTCGGGTGCCCAAGCCAGAAACGCAGGAAGGCCTTCTCAGCCTCTCTAGTTTAGTGCTCACAGCCAGCTTCCCGAGGTCCTTCATTCTACCTCTGAAGTGCGGTTCAGACCCACCTTCTCTGGATGATCACACGGGCATCCTGAGCTTCTCCACCACCGTCACCTCCTGCCTTCCGAACGGGATGCCACCCCCGGGAGGCCCTCCAGGATCAACAGGCGCACCCTCCCGACCCAGACCACTTGGCCTGCTTTCCACTTGTCGGCCATGGCCGCCACCTTCCTGCACCAGGGCCTTCTGCTGAGAACTGTCTGTCCCTTCAGTTGTTCACAGGGTCCTGGTCTCGTCTCAGGGACCCCGTTTTCTAGAGAACGCTGCCCCTTCACAGAGACCTCCCTGCTGGCCTGGTCTAAGCGCTCGTCACCCTAAACCCAATCATTCCTCCTCACGGTACCGTGGGGCCTTTGCAGAACTCCACTCACTTCGTAATCACGGCTGGGACTCTTCCCCGATTCGCACTAGTGGAAGGGAGGCTGCACCGGGGGGAGGGCCGTGTCTGTCTTATTCCCCAAATTACTCCAAACCCGGCAGCGTCTGTCAGGTACATGAGGCTCCTGGCTTGTTGGACAGCCTGACACTCCTTACTCGGCATTAAGATGGATTTTCCTCAGCTGCGGGGTGGCCTCCGACTGCTGCAGCCCACGGTAACACTGAACACCCCACTGCCCTTATGGGGGGGACCCTGCTGGGGCTCTTTCTGGGCTAGCTTCGCCAAGGGGATTTGTCACATTCAAGAGACACGTGTTGAGTGAGCAGTGGGAATCAGGTCCGGAGGCCTTAAAAAGATAGAAAACAGAAGACCCCTGCCCTCACAAGAGAAAGAAGAACAGCCAGCCAGTGGGAATCTGCTGGATGAGGCAGGGAGCTCGAGGCAGGGAGCTCAAAGCCGGCGCTGTGTGCCCACGAGGGGTAGGAGGTGGGAGGGAGGGACGTGCGAGAGGGAGGGGACCCACGTGTGCCCGTGGCTGACTCATGCTCATGCGTGGCAGACACCAACACAACACTGGAAAGCAATTAACCTCCAATTAAAAACAAATTAATTAAAAAAGAGAGAAACAGGAATGTAAAAAAAAAAAAAATGCCTACAGGGTGCCAAGAGCCCAGTCTGCAGATTCCCCCTGCACCCGAGAATTCACCCTCTTTGAGCTGAGCTGAAGTGCAGGGTCCATTCCTGGAGTCTTTCCCGCCACACCGCCGCCACACACACACCCACCACTGCAGGGTCCTCAGAATCTGCAGTTACGGTGCACCGGAGAGGAGGAGCGGGGAGCTCGCTATACGGAGGAAACACACATGCTTTTTTCTTTACAAGGGAAAATTAGGGGGTGGCTGGTGGATCTCAGATCTCACTTCAATCATCGACCAACCAGGGGCTGAGAGTTCTGTCGGGGGCTGCAGTGCTGTTATTTTTAGGTGACAAAATTCTTAAACTAGGTGATTATTTCTCGGGGGCTGTCTATATTAGGAATAAGTATTCTAATACACTCAGAAGGCTCCAAATCATAATTAAAAGTCACGGCAGAAATCACATCCAACCCCGACAAGATTATGATAAGACTTAAATCAGACACTGATTTTGAAGGGACTGGCTAAGTATCTTCAAACATGAAATGAAAATATAAGAATGAAGAATCTAACAAGATAAAAACAGAAACCACTAGAAGGAAGTGCAAACTCTCCTATAAACTCTCCTATAAAACTAGCTAGGATCATGTGTTAAGACCATACACAAATAATCCATTTTAAAACGTTTTCCAAATAAGTGTGTGATTTGAAAGCTGCATAATAGCACTAAGAATACAAACCATTTGCCTTCATTTTCTCATTCAAAAAAGCAAACAATATCAGTGCCTTGAGATCAAGAATCGTAAGAGATCGCTAACAAGTCCGACACGGATCCTTCTCATTAGAGACCTCATTCATCAGTGTGAGAGCAAAGAAAGAGAGCCTGACGGGATTTCGTGCTTTATTCTGCATCTGCTACTGCGATCAGCTTTACTCAATAGGACCTCTCTCTTACCCATGAAAAATTCTCATATGTACGGTTTTCTATCTGTGTACTTCTCCCTTCATCATTAGGTGAAGGGACCTACTCCACTAGAGAGAAGATGCAAGAGGGAATTTAAGGGTAGGAAGGTTTTAGAAAGGCAAACCGGCTGAGAGTTCTGCAAGGAGCTCGAGGAGGAGGAGAGGAAACTGCACTGCTAACCTGAGACCGCTGTCCCTCTACTGTGAGGACTGGATGGTCACGGGGGACTGAAGACACAGCCACTGTGACAAGAGCAAAGGTGATAAGCCCTGGGAATGGAGTGGGAGACTGAGAGATGCTTCCTGGGCGATGCTGACTGAACAGAAGAGAACTTGCCCAAAGGATCTTCCCCAACATCAAGAACCTCAGCTACTTTTTATCTCCAGTGAAACACTTATTGTGGCAAAGTTGGCGAGGGTTTACAGAAGATCAGAATCAGAGTGGGAAGTTCGCCAATTTTTCTGCATAAACTGCAGTAAAGGAGCAAGCGCTCACTTGAAATTTCAGGGACAACACTGAAAACGCTCCTGTGAGCAAAGCATGGTTATGTTGCAAACAAACACTACGAAATGACTCTTGTTCTAAGAACACAGTGATAAAATGAGTAAGACAGGCTTTGCTTTCGGAAAGCTTACAATCCAGCTGGGAAGACAAATGAGACAAGAGAACAGTGACGTAGGACAATGAATAATAAAGATGAAGGACAGTGTCCAGGAAGGCACATAAGAACACACAACCCAGCTCGGAGGAAATCAGGAAAGGCAAACTTAAATCCGGCAGCACTGCTATTAGTAACCAAGCACACATCTGTGATAGTTTCTTCCCTGTGCTCTGTCTTGCTGTTGAGTCGCTAAGTGGTGTCTGATGACCCCATGGTAGCCCGCTGGCTTCTGTCCATGGATTTCTCCAGGCAAGAATATTGAAGTAAGTTGCCATTTCCTCCTCCAGGGGAGGACCCAGGGATCTAACTCGGATCTGCTGCATTGGCAGGTGGATTCTTCACCACTGAGTCACCAGGGAAGCCCCCTCTATTACATTTTAGTGAATACAAAATTAGAAAGACATTTACAGGACTACTTGTAACCTCTGTCCCCAAATTATATTTTTTCCCCCATGAGGAAATTACAGATATTATCACACATATACATTTTTCCCCCCATTCAACACAAGCACATTTCACAGAAAATGAATCTGGATAGGTGCTTTTGAGGAATTTTAACTTAACCAGGAAAAAGGTATGAAAAGCAAGAGACTAAAACGAAATGCTAAGTGCTACAGGAGGATATGAATAAACCGCTATGAGAGCAAAGAGAGAAAAGGAACTGTGAGCAGGGACTGGGCCCTATCCCTCTTTGAAGTCCCAGGTCCTGACACAGCGGTTGGCATATACACAAAAATACACAACACGTGCGGTGGGAGATGGCTGAAATAAATCAGTAGATATCCCCAAAGGTAACAGGTGAGGGCCCAGCCAGGGGTTACGGGATTAAACAGGCCTTTACAGGTGCCTGTAGAAGGCCTGCGGGCAGATTAAACCCCACGTGTAGCGGCATGCGCTGGGGAAAGACCTGGAAGATCTGGGAAGGGGTGAGTGTTGGTGGTGGAAGCCCAGGATCAGGGACGTGGGACAGAAGTGCTGAGACGCGAACCAAGGTTACGCAAGGAGCTGCAATCAGGTGGCGATGGCCCAGTGCAAAGTTCAGGACTGGGGCTTTTCATGTAAAGACAACTGGGAGGCCCAAATGGGTCACTGTGGTATTAAGCAAGGGTGTGATGGCGGGGTTTTTTCTTAGTTTTTAAGGAAGGGTACTCTGGCAATGTGGAGGATGACCAGTGGTGGCCGGGAGGCCCCTGAATTCCAAGTCCTGTCCAAGCTCCGCCGCTCCTCCGTGAACTCTGGTTGGCCCACTGATCAATCTCTGTTAACAGTTACAGTCTGCACGACTCCAGCATCTTTTAATGCAAAACCGTAGATGCCTGAATATCTGCTACAGAAAAGACTTAACCACTTATTTAATTATTACTCCTCTCATCCTGCCACCCTCTGCATTTAACAAGCCTACACGCTGTCACAAAAAAGAACTGAACCCGAGGCTATCTCCAAAGAACGGGACTCTCCACCATATTCCTCAAAGTTCTCCTTGCACCTCCAGTCCTCTGCTCAGACTTCACTGGCTTTTCAAATGTCCAGTTCAAGAGCCTCTTCCTATTTCACTGGCTCCTTCCACTTTATTTCTATCTACCTTCTTACCTTAATGATGCATACACAGATCTACAAAACACATTTGTTACAGGTAAGGAGGGTAAAAAAAAAAAAACCTTAAAAATTCACTCATGTTTGCAAGTCACCTTATTGAATTCTTTTTGGATGGCCATGTTTAGGCCAATCTCTCAAAGCTGTTAGAAGGTAAGAGTTAAGTTTTCATTTCCCTTCAAATACACTGTCGTGCAAACATTTATTGTTACATGCACACACCTAAGGGCTCCCCATGTGGTGCTAGTGGTAAAGAACCTGCCTGCCAGAACAGGAGAGTTAAGAGATGAGGGTTCAATCCCTGGGTCAGGAAGATCTCCTGGAGGAGGGCATGGCAACTCACTCCAATATTCTTGGCTGGAGAATCCCAGGGACGGAGGAGCCTGGCGGGCTACGGTCCATTGGGTCATAAAGAGTTGGACAAAACTGAAGCAACTGAGCACACACACATCGAACGCACATTTATCCCTCAGAGAGCTGGTGATTTAAGATCCAGCATAAACTCCCTCAAGGTTATTTAAGCCTTGCTTAAAAGCATGAGTTTCTTGAAGGCTTTTCTTGAGCTCTTTAAACAGTCACAGGTAACTAATCATCTCAATTTTCAGAGCAGGGCGGTGGGATGAGAGTCACTGCCTATACTTTATAGAGGGAGGAACGGAATGACGGGATGAGCAGGTCTGGGAGATTCTACAAAAGCGTCTTTTCTCCAGACAGTACTCCTCCAAACTCTTCCGATCCCTTTATTATCCTGACAAAAGAGCCAGTGAACCATGTCCTCCACCCGTTCTCCTCCCACTTATCCCTATAAAAAGGAAACACACACACCACCCCGGAATGGAAACCATTACTACCCGGGAATAGGAGGTGATGGCTGTCACTGCTGTGAGTCTCCTGAGTTATTAACACAACTGGACCACTCGAGCACAGGAGGAAAGGCATCACCTGCTTCTCTTTTGAGGCTCCAGAGCGGCCCACAGGGCCAGGAGCTTTAAGGGGAGGAAGCAAGATACCCCCCCGGGGGGGATTCTCTACAGAGCGGACCTGTTTCCTCTTTCCCTTGAATTACACCCTAACTTGCCAAATGCTATCTCACTTATAAGAAAACACAATCAAGGATTTGAGAGGGCGGAGGCATGGGTGAGGAAGAGAATCCCTCAACTTCAGGGTTTTAAGACATACAGGTGAAGGGCTGACACAGGGGAAGAGATCAGCAACCAGCTACTTTAGACGTCCCAGAGATGGGACCTTGAGCAACGGTGAGGTTCTGCTGACTACTGGGTTTCCCTGCAAGTCTAAGGCTAAATTTACAAAAGCCAAACTTTGAAAACTTTAATCAGAAGGCTTTCAACGGAGATACAACGTTTTAAAAAAATTACCTTTTTCACAAGGGTACCTTGATTCAGCGATTCCAAAGGTGCCGAAGGCCAAACAAAATCGTCTTTTAAAAAATCACAAAGTACGTGGTCTTACATTTTGAGGTTGAAAAATTAAAAAAAAAAAAAGCAAGCATAATTGAATGCACCCTGGAAGAGTTCGCAAAAAAAAAAAAAAAAAAAAAAAACTCAATCGGCTTCTTCTTTACGTAAAAGCCTAATAAGCCCTGCGTTTCAGCTGACCCTAAACAAGTACACTGCAGAAGAGGGTTTAAAAATAGCACACAGAAAACTACCGGAGGAAACAATTCCGGAAGTTGACTTATCTTCTTGAAACCGGCGGCTTTCGTTGTTTCGAGATTAAAAAAAAACAACAAACCATTCCACCCCAAATCAAATCACCCGAACGACAGTGAGAAAAAACAGGAGAAAAAAAAAAGCCACTTAAAGTTCTGATTTGCCTCTTCTCTGTAGCCTCCCCACCAGCACCACACCACCCTCCCGAGGATAATAAAATGGTAAATAACGGGCACTGGTCGCTCGGGTCCACGAGGCAGCCGCGGCGGCGGAGGAGGGCGCTGGGCTGGGTAGGAGGGAGCCCGCGGGCCCCGGGGCCTGGCGGCGCCCAGACTGGAAGGGACTTCCCGGGGGTGGGGGGGTCGACGATCGGCTCCCCGTCCGACCGCGCCGGGCCCCTCCGCTTTGTCTGGGCCGGCATCGGGGCCCAGCCCCGGCGCCCCGCGCCTCCCAGCTCAAGATTTCCTCCCGGCACCCGGCTCGCCCTCGGCCGCACAGCAGGGCTCCGAGGCCCGCGTCCCCTCGCCGCCCCCGACCCCTGCGCTGGGGCCCTTGGCGGCAGCCGCACCTGCATGCCCGGGGCCCCGGGGTCGACCCCCGTGTCCAGGACGGCGATGAGCACCCCTCGCCCGTCATACTCCGGGTAGCGGCACAGGAAGGCCGCGGCCCCGGTCTCCTTCTTCGGGAGGAGGCCGTGGAAGGGGAAGGGCTCCTCGGTCGCGGCGGTGGCCATGGACGTAGGCTGCAGGGTGGCGGGGAGGCAAACGGCCGGGCGGCGCGCGGACAAGCGGCGGCGCGAGGACAACCCGGGCGGCCACGGGCCTGGGCTAAGAGGGGAGGTGCGGTCGGGGTGGGCGGGGCCAGCGTCCGGCCAATAGCCGAGCCTCCAGGGAGGGCTGGCCAATCCCGCGCCGCTACGTCAGAGCCGACGGCGCCGCTCTCCGGAAGCCGAGCCCGAGAGGTACCCGGGGCCGCAGAGAAGGGGGCGGAGCCTGAGGCGTGGCCGGAGGGCTTAGGGGGCTGGAGGGCTTAGGGGGCTGGAGCCCCCGGGGGGCCTTAAACCAGAGAGAAGTGCGGGGCGGGGATTTTGTTTTTGTTTTTTTTAAGGGGCGGGCCGGCTTCTTAAGCAGAGGGTCCGCGTATCCCCGCCCCACCGCGGGGGACAGAGAAGGAAGTGGGGGCTTGCCCTCTGGAGAAGCGGGAAGCCCCCTTCTGACAGTCGATGGTTTCTGAACGTGCAGGGGTGGATGAATGAAACTGCGGTCAGCTGCGGCGGAACCCTCCGGGTGGACCCCGAGCAAAGGGAGCCCACGCGAGCTCGCTTAAACTCCTTAGGCGTATCGGATATTGGCGAAAAGCCAGGAGACCAATTTTTTGATTTGGGAGAGTGGAAGTGATTTTTCTGGTTGGGAGCTCTTTGATTTAGTGGTATCGGGCTGGTGTTCCCGTCTCGAAGGTGTGTCCCTTTGAAGGATGGTGGTGGTGGTGGGCACGGGCCAGGGCTGCAGTCTGCAGTCAACAGGAAGCGGGTTGCTGGCCATTCCATCGGCCTCTGTAGCCAGTAACAAAGTAGCATCGCAAAGGGGCCCCTCCTATCCTCCTGCCTTACCCTGGGCTTCCGGGATTTCTGAAAAACATTTTTTTTTTCTTTTTTCTGCCCCCACCCCCCCCCCCCCGCCCCGACTCTCTCTTTAAGTTGGTGTTCCTGGTTGATCCTCAGGGTTCTTCACTCAGCTGAAAGTGAAAGTCACTCAGTCTTATTTACTCTTTGTGAACCATGGACTGGATGTAGCCTGCCAGGCTCCTCTGGGCATGAAATTCTCCAGGCAAGAATATTGGAGTGGGCTGCCATTCCCTTCTCCAGGGGGGATCTTCCCCGACCCAGGCATCGAATCTGGGTCTCCTGCATTGAAGGCAATTTCTTTACCATCTGAGCCACCAGGGAAACCCTGATAGAGCCATAATTGGCAATTTCCAGATAAGGGGGGCTGCTATCAATTGCTCCATGCTGGCCCAGTGGCCCTTTAATGATTTTTCTGTCTGTATTCATGCCAGGGTAATCTCAGTCTTTGTGAGGATGTGCCAAGGATGGATGTCTTTGGCAATCTGGTCAGCCTTAAGGTCAGCTTCTCAGAACAATTTTAAACTCATAAAATATAATATAGAGAATTACAAAAGAAATTATGTTGGAATAGCTATCAAAATATGAAAACCAACTTTGTTATACAGAAATAGTTTTATACATGTGTGTATGTAGTTATACATATGCTTCTTTGCATAAAAACAGGAGCTAGTGCCAAATCTAATAAGTGCCTGTAATTGCACAATAGTAATGAGCATAAATATTTTGAGACCTGTACTATGACAAGAAGCTGATTTTTTATGGGTGACACAGGAACAAACAGTAATGCTAATACCATTCTGGTTATTACCTACATCTACAATTGAAGGAAATACTTAACTAAAAGGTTAGTGGAAGTTAGGCTGTATTTATCTTTTTCTACTCAAGTTTTTGAACCCCTCAGATTCTATCATGGACTCCGGATTATGAATGCACGGTGTCAAGGGAAATCCCATGTACACCAGTTTGCACTTCACGGGATTGGGGGATTCTCCATGAAGTCTCAGAAATTACCGTAAAGGCTGTGCAGTTCCTTTGAATTGATTACTTGCCCGTTCATTCTACTCTGTAAGTCTTAGAGAAGCACATTCTCTTTAGTGAAGAGGAAACAGGATAGTTAAAGTTTTCCTTCCTACTCCCAACTGTGTTTATGTTACCTCAAAAAGGACTTACAGTGATTGAGAAAGAAAAGAGAAGGACAAACCCAGAAGACATTCAGTAAAAACATACAGTGCCAGTGGCATAGCTTCCAGGCTCAACTGTTGTCCAGTCGTTTCATTTTACAGATGAGGAGCAAAGAGACAGGGTTACTGACTGCCACAGATCACAAAATGAATCGAGGAAAAAGCTGGATCTCTATTCTGTCTCTGATGTTTCTCTACCACACCAGTTGAGCTCTGCTGGAGTGTCACCCAATGAATGGATGGGGAATGAACTGTTCACTATGAAACCAAAGTGGCAGGCTTTTTTTTTAGACTCCTGTAACAGTGTTTAAAAAATTTCTTCTGCTTATGTATCCCATAAAAATGTTTTAGAAAGATTATGTACCCTCTTATATAGTTTTAATATAACTTAGAATTTGTCATCATACTCTCAAGGAATAAAGGATGTAATATCTGACATTTTGTAAATATTGACATTCTTTAAACTTCTTTAAATAATGTTACTCTTTGATACTCTGTTGTTGTTTGACACTTAGCATTGTAGTTTATATACCTGAACATATCCATTTAAATTCAGTCAGACATTTGACATCACTCTTCCTTCTTGAAATTTTATCATTCTACACAGAATTTTATCCTAATGTAATTTATAATGGAAAGCCCTATTGATCATTTATTATCTGCAACAAAAATATGTATGTTAATATTTTAAAAATTTTCCTGGGATCAAAATGTTAATATTTTTCTTTTGGATTACCTTTCAATTATTGGCAGGTTGATCAAAACAATATACATCCTAAGCTTTACTATTTGATTAAGATAAAAATTACAGAACAAAAAATTCTTATTGAAAATGCAGGTCTTAAAAAGATGCACGAGATGCATGCTTTGGGGCTGTGATTAAAGATTTTGCTGACGGTTTTTCAAATCATCCGTTTATTTGATGTTCAAGAAGCTATTTCACCTGCAGGAGATGCCCCATTGTAAAATGCCTTTTTATCTTTAAGGCGGGAGACCCAGCTGTGAAACAGGTGGGAAGGCGGTATGTCCTTCCATCACAGGCACGTCTTCAAGCAGGTCAATTTGGAAAAGAGGAGATAGGACATTTAAGCCTCTGGAAACTGATCGGACTGAAGTTATCCAGGACTTTGTACCACAGTTTGAAGACCACTGCTTTTTAAAACCTCTGAAATCACTTGAACTCAGGACGAAGTCTTATGCTTTGTCTTGGAGCCCCAGTATTTTTCACTCTGTGTTTTGACCCCGGCTGCTCTCTGGATTTAATGACATTCCCAGCTAAGGCAACTCTTTCAATGCTCAGTCCGTTTGCGCAACCGGACAAACAGCTCAATGGTTCACCCATCATTGGCTCTCCGAAGGAAACAATGAAGATACAGATAAACATAACGAGGGCTTAGGAATGGGGAGGAGGAGGAAGGGGAGGACGGGACACGGCAGGGTCAGGAGGGCAAGGCCTGGTATCCGGAGTGAAGTGCCAGGCGGGACGCCCGCACCTTCCCGCGCAGCACTGTCGGAGCGGGAAGCCCTGAGCCAGGTGTCCCCAGGCCCACCTCCCTTCCGCATCACCTGCGGGGCTGGGCGGGGCGGGGGGTGTTCAGCGTACCAAGGCAGAGGCGCGGGTAAGAGCAATCTCTTCCCCTGACTCACCTGCTTTGTAACTATTGTGGCACCGTATTATTTGCAGAATATCCTTTGATCGCATCCCAGGCCGCGCCGAGATTGGGAAAGCATCCCACGTGTCCAGATGCCGGGCTTGGCAATTCAGCGCCGTTTGCCAGCGAGGCCCCTCCTCCCGTGGGCGACCCCCCCCGGGGCGATGATGCGGGGGAGAAGGAACGAGAGAGACGCTCGGGTCCTGTAAGATGAGCAACTTCCTTGACAGCAGACTGGGGCTGGAGGACTCCCCCGGCGGCTTTGCCAAGCCTTCGCTAGGCTGCGGGGCACCCAGCGCTGGCTGTTCTCGTCTTTACTCAGGGGTCGGGCTCGCAAACCCTCACGGCTCTCCCAAACCTTTGGTGGACTCTTCACCGTTTTTCTTCGGGCAGGCATTTCCCCTGATAGCATCTTTGCTCCTTGAAGCCAGGCTTGGCATCTGCTTCTCGGAGGATGCGGATTACAGCAGCTCACACCAGAGAAAAGGTGATTCAGATGCTTCAGACTTGAGCACTGCCGCCCCCCGGAGGCAAAGACCGTCCTTGCCTCGCATAACAGGCCCACTGCCTGGACAATCTCCAGGGCACAGCCGGATGGACCAACGTGCTCCTCTAAGTTTAAGGCCCAGGTCTGCGCTTAGCTGTAAAGGAGGCTGGGAGATTAAGTTCTGACTTCTTGCATGGGCAGGCAGGACTGATAATGTGGGAAATTCTATAACCATAGCAAGGCCGTTCCAAAGATGCCTCAGTTCAAAAGATTTGTTCATCATACCGAACGTTCACTATACCAACATATAAATAATATCTATTCATTTAGTCTTAAGACTTATATGAGTCTAAATACTTTAAGTGATACTTGCCATCCTCTCTATTTCTATTCTTTCTACTTCCGAACTCAATTAAACTATGTAACACAGGTCCAGCTCCAAGAAACTTCAATACGAGAAATAATAAACTAGATAATTTGGATCAAGACTCCTACTGAGAATGTTGAGGGAAATCTGGACGACATATGAAAAATACTTGCTTGTAGGCCTCCTAGGGCTAGCAGTAGGGTGAAGAATTTCTGGAGTAGATATAAACCCAGAGCCTGGAGCTGAACATTTAGTACAGTTTTGCCTTTCAGGGCAAAGGGAAGTGGGGAGAAAAATCCTGGAAAAATTGAAAAGGTGAAGATCATGTGCCTGTGGGGTAGGCCATGTCAGAGGGCCGTTCATGTCTCCCCCGCGCAGAAATTAGCACTGGGAGGTGGATGTGAGCTGCTGAAGCTGAAACTCCAATACTCTGGCCACCTGAGGCGAAGAGCTGACTTATCGGAATAGACCCTGATGCTGGGAAAGACTGAAGGCAGGAGGAGAAGGAGACAACAGAGGATGAGATGGTTGAATGGCATCACCGACTCAATGGACATGAGTTTGAGCAAGCTCTGGGAGATGGTGAAGGACAGGGAAGCCTGGCATGTGGCAGTCCGTGGGGTCGCAAAGAGTCAGACACAACTGAGCGACTGAACTGAACTGGGAGCTGGCTTTAGGAATCTGGAGACCTGACCTTTAGTCCTAGTTCATTGGTTTGTCATTTTAACAAGACAGTGAACCTCTCCGGACTTCAGTTTACTCGTTTGAATGGGAAAGAGTTAACGGAGCCCCCTTCCTTTGTAGTTACAGCCGGGGCGGGAGGTGGGGGGCGGAGTGTGGGGAGATTTTGAATCAATTTCAAAACAGTACATTTTATTATCAGTTAATCTAGGAAAGTTTAAACATGTCCCCCAGGGTATGTGCTCTTAGCATACTAAGGCTAGAGTTGTCAGTTCGTGAGAAATAGAGTCAGTGTTATATAAATAGGACAAGTGTGAGTTTTTCACATACGAGAGAGAGGTGCCTTTGGAAGGAAATAAATACTGGGAGAGATGAGATGCGTTTAACTGCAGATATTTAGTGCAGGTAAACAAGCACACCGGAGAAGGCAATGGCAACCCACTCCAGTACTCTTGCCTGGAAAATCCCAAGGACGGAGGGGTCGGGTGGGCTGCAGTCCATGGAGTTGCTAGGAGTTGGACACGACTGAGCGACTTCACTTTCCTTTTTCACTTTTATGCATTGGAGAAGGAAATGGCAACCCACTCCAGTGTTCTTTCCTGGAGAATCCCAGGGACGGGGGAGCCTGGTGGGCTGCCGTCTATGGGGTCACACAGAGTCGGACACGACTGAAGTGACTTAGCAGCAGTAGCAGCAGCAAACAAGCACACGCCACAGCATAAGTCTCTCTCCATTTTTCTCTCGTTTCTGGGACCAGGCTGCTCTTTACCCCTCTGACCAGCTGTCCCTGGGACCAGAGACCACCCCTTCCTTCTGCAGAATCAGTAGAAAATGGGAAGAATAGCGAATCCATTGGCTTCCAGAGGACATTTGGAGCCGGTAGACTTAATGGCCACACAAAATACATGCAGTGGTTTGGGACTGATTATTTGTGGAGATCGCGATGGTGGGGATTTAAGATGGATCGTGATTTAAGAAGTATGGGGAGAGCTTAGGCTTCCCTTCACACAAGGCACATGGTCCCCACTATGTGGGCAGCAAGAATGTCCCCATGTTCTATCTGGCTGTAGCTGAAGGGACTAAGAGTCGTCCTGTGCTCAGGCAGATGAAAGAAGCAGACGGCATGTAGTGTGTGATGGAGGGTTGGACCGAGGTTCTTGAAAGTTGGTTCTTGAGCCCCACTGCTGGGGGGCTGAGAACACTCCATTATCCAGGACTATCATATTCTCAGAAAAGCCCTAGCCCACTGAGCTGTTGCTTTTGGTTTGATTGGTGATCCCCCCAAGTTGTTGTTTAGTCATTAAGTCCTATCCAACTCTCTGTGATCCCCTGGACTGTAGCCCGCCAGGCTCCTCTGTCCGTGAGATTTCCCAGGCAAGAATACTGGAATGGTTGCCACTTCCTTCTCCAGGGCATCTTCCTGGACCAAGAATCAAACCTTCATTTCCTGCATTGGCAGGTGGATTCTCTACCACTGAACCACCCTCCTTATATTAAACACTTTTATTTCATAGTCTTTGGAATTTTGTCTTACTTAATTGAAAGAGCTTTACCTAGAACAGAGCATGTGGTATTTATTTTGTTCCACCCTTATTAGTTATGTGTATCAGTTAGCAAACACATTGCTCCCATTGAATCCCAGGACAGTAAACCACACTTACGTGGACAGACATGAATTAAGTTGTGCAATGCAGGAACTACCCAAGGACAGTTCCTGCCCTCTGAGATGTCACTGCAGGAGGCAGTGGGTCTCTCTCGACAGGGCAGGCACAGGCCGGACCAGCCCAACCACTGCAGTTCTTGATATTTGCACACCTGTATGGGATTTCTGAAGTCCCATCCATCTGCCCAAACTCAGAGTGCCAGGAAAACTTGTTAGTTTCAGTATCCAATTAAAGGCCAGTCCTAATGATGGTCCCAGGGCTTCCCTGGTGGCTCAGCTGGTAAAGAATCCTCCTGCAATGCAGGAGACCTGAGTTCGATCCCTGGGTTGGGAAGATCCCCTGGAGGAGGGCATGGCAACCCACTCCAGTATTCTTGCCTGGACGATCCCTATGGACAGAGAAGCCTGGTGGGCTATAGTCCATGGAGTCACAAAGAATCAGACATGACTGAAGGACTAAGCACAGACAGCATAATTATGAGCCCAAGTTTCCTGACTCGATGGAGAGAGGCCAAGAATTTGCCAGCAAAAGCACTTAGAAGCTAAGGGATCTTGCCTCGGGGGACTGGCTCTGCCACTGATTAGCTTCATGACCTTTAAGAAGGCCTCAGTATCCTCAACTACAAATCTGAAGGTTTTATCAGGGTTAAATGAGAAAAAGTACCTTCCACAGAGACAATAAATAATCAAATGATCACTATTACTTACTATTACTGTATAATATTACTATTACAGCTGGCTCGGATGCCCTAGTGACTCAGTGTGTGGGGGCCAATCATATCATGTGGCATCCCGCCACCAAAAGGTAAGACTTCCAGAGAGCAGGCAAATCAGTTTTTTTAAAAAAGGATTATTTAGTTTGTAAGAAATGATCTGTAAAAATCAACTGAGGCTGGGCTTCCCTGGTGGTGCAGGGAAGATTTAAGAGTCTGCCTTGCAATGCAAGGGGCACTGCTTCCATTCCTGGCCCGGGAAGATCCCACGTGCCATGGAGCTACTGAAGCCCGAGTGCCTGGAGCGCCATGCTCACTGAATCAAAGAAAAGCAAGAAAAGTCACGGCAAAGAGAAGCCCGCGCACTGAAACGAAGCAGCAGCTAGAGAAAGCCCACACGCAGCAATGAAGACCCAGCTCAGCCCGAAAGAAAATAACTAAATAGAAAAAAAAATCAACCGAGGCATGTAGTAAAGAGACCTTAAACACCTGTTTTCTCGAGGTAAATAGATCAGACAGCTTGCTGCATTGTTGGTGAAACTTAACATGGACAGGTAAGTTTTTTTTTTACTACTTATAAATGCTGGAGAGGGTGTGGAGAAAAGGGAACTCTCTTACACTGTTCGTGGGAATGCAAACTAGTACAGCGACTATGGAGAACAGTGTGGAGATTCCTTAAAAAACTGGAAATAGAACTGCCTTATGATCCAGCAATCCCACTGCTGGGCATACACACTGAGGAAACCAGAAGGGAAAGAGACACGTGTACCCCAGTGTTCATCACAGCACTGTTTATAATAGCCAGGACATGGAAGCAACCTAGATGCCCATCAGCAGATGAATGGATAAGAAAGCTATGGTACATATACACAATGGAGTATTACTCAGCCATTAAAAAGAATACATTTGAATCAGTTCTAATGAGGTGGATGAAACTGGAGCCTATTATACAGAGTGAAGTAAGCCAGAAGGAAAAACACCAATACAGTATACTAACACATATATATGGAATTTAGAAAGATGGTAACAATAACCCTGTGTACGAGACAGCAAAAGAGACACCGATGTATAGATCAGTCTTATGGACTCTGTGGGAGAGGGAGAGGGTGGGGAGATTTGGGACAATAGCATTGAAACATGTATAATATCATGTATGAAACGAGTCGCCAGTCCAGGTTCGATGCACGGTACTGGATGCTTGGGGCTGGTGCACTGGGATGACCCAGAGGGAGGGTAGGGGAGGGAGGAGGGAGGAGGGTTCAGGATGGGGAACGCAGGTATACCTGTGGCGGATTCATTTCGATATTTGGCAAAACTAATACAAATATTGTAAAGTTTAAAAATAAAATAAAATAATAAAAAAAGAATTTTAAAAATTAATTTGCTTTGACTACATACACCTCCAGTCTCAAAGAATTACAAAGTGTCAGACATGACTGAGCAACTAGAAGCATGACAACATATTCACTAACTTTTCTTGTATCCATTCGTCTGTTGATGAGCATTTGGTTGTTTCCATATCCTGGCTATTATGAATAATGCTGCAAAGATCATGGGACTATAGATGTCTCGTCAAGATCCTGATTTCAATTCTTTGAATATATACCCAGAAGTGGGATTCCCGGAGCATCTGGTAGTTCTATTTTTAATTTTTTGAGTGACCTTCGAATGGTTTCTCATAGCAGCTGCATCATTTAACATTCCCATCAAGAGTGTACCAGGGTTCCAATTTTGCCATATCCTTGCCAACACTTCTCTTTTTAAAATTTTTTATAATAGCCTAACAGGTGTGAGGTGATACCTCATTGCACCTTTGATTATAATTAAAACCATTGTCATTCCACTGCTCTGAAATAGAGACCAATAGCCAAAATTAAACTTTTACTATGGATTAGAATTTCATATGCAAACTTTTCATCTAGCATTGCATTATTCTCATTTTCAGAGTTTAAAACATTTATATACATGATCTTTATATAGTCCCATGAATATACCAAATTTTTAAAAACATTCCCAATTTTTAACCATTTCAATTGTTTCTTAGTGATTAAATGATTGTGATATTTGCAACTGAGAACTGATGATAGAAGAAAGTAAACTGCAAAGCTACACATTGTAGGAAAGCGTGCTGCAGTGGTCACAAGGTTAAAATATGTGTTTAGTTCTACAGTTATAATTATTCTTAAAGGGGTAAAAATGTCATATACAAGCTTTAATTCTATTTCCGTGTCTGTGTGTGTGAATTCTGGGAAACGTTCCTTATCCGACAATTCGTTTAGGTTTATTCACTCAGCTTTGCCTTTGCAACAGTGCCACCGTCTGGTTAGAATTGGCCTTTACAGGCTGGTGTCCCACCTTGCTGGGTAACTTGTGATTCTGTTCCAGTGAGTGAATTCTGGTAAATCAATCTCAGCAGAGCACCACCCTGAAGATGTTGGTCTGATAGATGCTAGAGGACAAAAAGCATAGGGGATGCTTCAAAAACTAAGAAGTTATGTCAAGTATATAAACAAAAGAAACGAAAAGTGTTAGTTGCTCAGTCCTGACTCTCTGCTATCTCATGGATTGTAGCCTACCAGGCTCCTCTGTCCATGGGATTTTTCAGGCAAGAATCCTGGAGTGGGTTTCCATTCCCTTCTCCAGGGGATTTTCCCGACCCAGGAATCAAACCCAGGTTTCCTGCATTGTAGGCGGATTCTTTACCATCTGAGCTACCAGGGAAACAAAACCAACCTTGTAAACTTGGAATGCTCCTTTACTTCTAATTGACCCTTTCTCTTTTAGAAAGATGTAATGGAACTGTTTTTGTTTTTTTTTTAGTTGGAGCAGAGGGGAGACACTCAAGTGTCAGGAACAGCTGGAGGAATCATCCTTGAACCACAGAAGGACGACTGTGCCATGACGTTTGCGTGTAGATCTCTGGCACGTGCTCCTTTGTGGACTGCCATCAGCAGTTCCTGTGTCATTTCCATCTTCTACTGCCCTTCATTCCTGAGGGACCACCCTCCCTGTCCCCCAGATTTGACATTTCAGTGGATTCCGCAGGATGTACAACCTTCTTAGTTGAGGATTGAGGGAGGTACCCAAACTGGCGGGGGCAGGTGGTATGCCAGACTCTTCCTGGCTGTGAGGCAAAGCCAGGCACTGCGTGCGTTAAGAGCTAGGTCACTTGCAAGAAGTCTAATACAATAGGCTCTTAGGTTTTCTGAGCAATGTGTCTCGTGCACAATAGGTACCTCATAACTATTTAGGATTAATGGTTTCTAGGACTGGCATTATGGATGTCGTCTTTGCAGCCCACCATTCTGTCTACATGTACCTGTGCGTGCTCCGTCGTGTCTGACTCTTTTGAGACCCCATGGACTGCAGCCTGCCAGGCTCCTCTGTCGTTGGAATTTTCCAGGCAAGTATACTAGAATGGATTGCCATTTCCAGTAGTCCAGATCTCCAGCGGATCTTCCTGACCTAGGGATCAAACCCAGGTCTCTTGCGTCTCCTGCATTGGTAGGTGGGTTCTTTACCACTGCCCCACCTGGGAAACACACCATTCTGGATAGAGAGATGAAAATTTTGAGACAACAAGCCATCCCTGTACTTCTAAGTATGACTCTATCCGAGGAAACAATCTAATATTGTCAATTTCCTACCAGAGTGCAGTTTCCCGTTGTTTACGCTGAATCCTGTTGAGCATACGTACATGACGACTGCTCAGACGATTCCCCGTGGCACCCCCTCAAACGGGAAGGCATCTGTTTGGTCTCAGCTGGGAAGGCATGCTAAAAACGTCCTCACTTTGTCATTGAATCAGTTTTTTTGGAACGTGTACTCTCCAAACGAGATGCTCCTTACATTTCTTTTTTAGTGAGGTGTTTCACATTTACCGTCTATTTCTGGAGGATGCAGGGTCTTTAAATACAAGGTAAGGACTTGTTTTTGCTAGCTAAAAATAGTCACTGTTTTAATTACAGAGTGAAATGATCAAAGAGGAGAATTTCTTCACCAAATATCTGAAAAGATTTACTCCTGAGATAAAAATTGATGCGGACACATGGAAATATTATCTCAGCAGAAAAATCACTTTCCACTCTAAGTCAGAAAAGAGTGTAACAAAGCTGAACCCCAAAGGAGGTTTTTCATAGCTTGGTTTTTGACAATAAGCTGAAAATTTACTTCTAAACAATGGCGGGGGAGTGGGGTGGGGTGGGAGGGTGGAGGTTGGGGTGAGGGATGGGGAATCAGGTTATATAGAAGCTTATAATAAGGGGCAGGTAGTCTGAACACCAAAAGAAAACCAGGAAATCTCAAGTTAAGGAATATATCGCCCTGTTGTGCTATATATATGTATGGGAAGATGCAAGAATCTGGGCTTCCTGAAATCATTCGTTTAATGATTATCTCAGCTATCTGGGACCAGCATCCTGTGATCTGATTTTTCGAATGCTTCACTCCTCCTCATAGTGGGGAGTGGTGGCAGACTGAGAGCTACCAGATCACAGGCATTGTTTTTTTTGCCTGGGCGCACTGTGGGTTCAGAAATTCACATTTGGAGGGCCAGAACAGCTGATGGCTGTGGCATCCTTGTTTATTGCTGTGGCAGGAAAGACTCCATTTCATAGGGCTGACATGCAGAGGCTGCCTGTGACCTCACAGCCAGCAGCTGGGACCCAGTGCTTCCTGCAGTGGGATCTTGGCGGCGTCTCTTTGAGTTCACTACAACCCCATGGCTTCCTCATCTGTATTCAACTCCCCCTAGGTCTTCAGAAGTGTCTCCACATTAAAAGTTCTTTCTGATTTTAACTTTTGTGTATAATCTGAACTCCTAGTCTGAGCCAAAACAATAACAACAACTACAAAAAACAACATTTACTGAAGGCCAGGGATAATCTGCCTGCAGGAGACACCAATACAGGATACTCGGGTTTGGGTTCGGGTTCGATCCCTGGGTTGGGAAGATCCCCTGGAGAAGAAAATGGTAACCGACTCCAGTATTCCTGCCTGGAAAATCCCACGGACAGAGGAGCCTGGCAGGCTACAGTCCATGGGGTCGCAAAGAGTCAGACACAACTGAGCATGAGGCTTCCCCGCGATTACAGACATTTTCATAAACATCTATGGATGATATATTACAAATCTCTGTATGAAGCTCAGAAAGGCAGAGCTTAAGACAACATGCCTGTTTGGCATGGATACTGCTGATTAAAAAAAAAAGGCCTAATGTCAGAGACGAGAGTTAAGTTTTATTTCAGCCCATGAAACAGCATTTCAGGGAGCTCTGAGAAATTGCTCCAAGCTGTTTCTGCAAGGGGAGGAGCTAGGAAATGTAGGAGTTTTGCAACAAAGGGCAAGTACTTGGGAACATCAAAAGATACAGCTAATTAAAGAAACTGGATATGTCCAGGGATTTAGGGCTTTTCTCTGAGAAGAGGCAAGAGCCAGGGCTCTCTGAGATCATTCCTTTGATATGCACCTCAACTCTCCGGGGCCAGTATCCTGTGTTTTCACATGAGTTTCCTTAACTCTCAAAGCAGGGAGTGCCTGCACTCTGATGGCTGCTAGAAGGCAGGTGTTCTTTTCAGCCCTGAGTTCCCTCAGGGCTCAAGGTGGAGGGCTGCAAAGGCTGATGATTGTGACACCCTTGTTTACTGCTATAGCAGAAAATTCTCCATTGCTCAATACCTACATCATTGCCACTATGAAATCCTTCATGCAATGAAGCAGGGGTAATTTAGTAATTAAAGTAAGTCTAAGAACACATCCGATGCTCTTTGTACCATCCACCTGATGAAGATGAACTTAGGACCAAACACTATTTGGTAAAGAATCCACCTGCCAAGCGGGAGGCGCAGGTCCAGTCTCTGGGTCAGGAGAAGGAAACAGCAGCCCACTGCAGTATTCTTGCCTGGGAAATCCCATGGACAGAAGAGCTTGGTGGGCTACGTCCATGGGGGCACAAAAAATCCTACACGACTTAATGACTAACCAACAACAAACAGCAACCATGTTAGAACTAGTGAGTTCTAAGTTACCCCTTTAAACATGCTAATTTCCCCTCAAACTCATTTTGGGCTTTTTGCCTAGAGAATCCTCAGCTGTTGCTTCTGACTGTCTTGGCTCCATCTTTACCAGCCGACATCTGTCCTAAAATTGATTTACCTTCGCTTCCAGACTCCTTGGATCCCATCTTTGTGTCTCCATCACAAGCGTCCATCTGTGTGCTGTTAATCTCCCCGCCTCTCCCTTCTGCGGCTCTTTCTGCTTTCAGAGCCCTGATATTGCAGGGCTCTTGTCATTGTTAGTTTGACCAGCCTCTTCTAGCTCTTAAGGGAAAGAAGACACCTCGTAGGGGTAGGTTCGGTTTCCGTGTAACTCCGCTTGGCTGGCGGACGTTGTCTTTGTGCAAGGGAGGGTGCAGTCCTCATCTTGGATGACGTGGATTTGGCTGGAGGAGCATCAGTACATGTGTGAATTGGCAAAGGAGTCTACATGACCAGTCCCCCTGTGTGGGATTACAAAGTGGGTGTCAGGACAGGCACAGGGAGACATAAGTCAACGGTACTTAGGGGAAAAACATTTACAACAAAGCTCTCAAGTTGGTGGGCATGTGAATCTCTAAGCATAAATCCGAAATACATCCAATGACAGAGATGAAGGTTGTTTTCAGCCTCCACTGTCTATTCTTTCTGCCCACCTGATTTACATATGCTTTTCTAACTGAATGTTAGAAGTTTGAGTTAATACGAGGAGTTCCTGAAACTGACACAGATAACAATTTGCTATTAGAGACTTTTGGTAATTAAACTATTCATATTTTAAGATGATGCTTTGGAATTATGGTGCCAGAGAAGACTCTTGAGAATGCCTTGGACTCCAAGGAAATCAAAACAGTCCATCCTAAAGGAAATTAACCCTGAATATTCATTGGAAGGACTGATGCTGAAGCTGAACTTCCAATACTTTGGCCATCTGAGGAGAAGAACTGACTCATTGGAAAAGACCCTGATGCTGGGAAAGATTGAAGGCAGGAGGAGAAGGGGATGACAGAAGATGAGATGGTTGGATGGCATCACCGACTCAATGGACATGAATCTGAGCAAATTCTGGGAGATGGTGAAGGACAGAGGAGCATGGCGGGTTGCAGTCCATGTGGTCTCAAAGAGTTGGACACTTGTAGCAACTGAATAACAAGAAGACTCTGGGCCCCACACTCCTTTCCTTCTGCCTGTTACTTTAAGAAGAGCTCCATGGTGCAGAGATTTTGTCTACAGGCTTTCACTTCTACTACATGTAAGAGTTAATTCTTTTTTCTTTGACCAAATCTTGGGGTCATGTGGGATCTTAATTCCCCAAACAAGGATCAAATCTGTGTCGCCTGTATTGGCAGTCGTAACTACTGGACTGCCACGGAAATGCCAAGGGTTAATTCTGATGGAGGTTACCCTCCTCTGGCCTATTGTTGAGTAAGACAAGACCCCATACTTTTCTTAAATAATTGAAATAAGCATACAGCATAGACGGTTGGACCATAAAGAAAGCTGATCGCTGAAGAATTGATGCTTTTAAACTGTGGTGCTGGAGTAGACTCTTCAGAGTCCCTTGGATGCAAGGAGATCCAACCAGTCCATCCTAAAAGAAATCAATCCTGAATATTCATTGGAAGGACTGATGCTGAAGCTGAAGCTCCAATACTCTGGCCATCTGATGTGAAGAACTGACTCATTGCAAAGACCCTGATGCTGGGAAAGATTGAAGGCAGGAGGAGAAGGGGGTGACAGAGGATGAGATGGTTGGATGGCATCACTGACTCGATGGATATGAGTAAGCACACTCCAGGAGGTGGTGATAGACAGGGAAGCCTGGTGTGCTGCAGTCCATGGGGTCACTAAGATTCGGACACGACTGAGCGACTGAACTGACAGAGCCCCTTAGGTATGCTTCACGGTTATTAAACACTAGTATCTACAGAGAAATAAGGGCAAAAGTGACAAGAGAAAACACTGAGACTTTGCTAAGACTCCCTGAAGAAGTCGCCACTGATGTTCATTGGAGCGAAACTCACCTTGTTTGCTTTCCTTTGCTACAAACTCCTCTCCTTGTTCACAAGCTTCACACAACCTTCTTTTCTTTTTTCCTTCCAGAATTAGTGGGCTTGGGTGTCCCTTTCTTATAAAATAAGGCCAACCCTACGTCTTCATTTCTCTGTTGTTTGACTCCTGAACTTAAATGAGTCATCCTTTTAATTTTGGAGTTTTTTGATTAACCTCTTGGGGGCAGCAATCCCTCAGTTCTTTAGGATATATCCCCAGATTAGATGATGTTAAATTTCAAGTGAATCAGCATTGGCTTATGTGTTTTGTTTTTCCCATTCGAGTTTGTTATGATGTCACTCTGTTAATTTCTGCCTCATTCCATTAACTAAAATAGTAAACCTATGAATCAAATTCAGATGTCTTTGTAACTGAACAGAGAACAAATCTGCATGTTCAATGAAGAAGCAGTTGATAAATTGACTTTCAGTTTCATTTAGCTCATTTTCATCCTTCTGAAAATCTACAGGGAAAAATTCACCTTTACCTCATTAAGCAACCCAAAGAGTTGGATTATTATTCTTGAATTGTTTTATGTGTTTGTTTCCATAGCTGATTGTAACCTCCATGAGATCAAGGGCTACAAATGACAGTTCCATTTTTTCCCCATTTATTTTGTAATTAGCCTGGTACTCATGAATCTATTTACATAGGCAGTGAACAGTGAGAACGCCATTGGCTTGAATTGAATTATATTCTTTTAATGGATATTTGTGTCCATTTTAGAAAAGGCACAATGCTAGATAATTAGAACACAAAGACAGATAAGATATAACCCCCATCATTCTCAAGGACCTCACACGTCTTTACCTTTGTGTCTTAAGTCTCCGTGCTTTGTTCTGAGTAGGTAACTAGAGACACATGGTTCGCAATGGAAACGAGATATTGAGATTTTCGGGGGCTTCCCAAGTGGTGCGGCGGTAAAGGATCCACCTGCCAATGCAGGAGATACAAGCGATGCAGGTTCAAGCCCTGGGTCAGGAAGGTACCCTGGAGAAGCAAAATGACAACCCACTCCAGTGTTCTCGCCTGAAAAATTCCATGGACAGAGGAGTCTGGCATGCTGAAGTCCATGGGCTCTCAGAGTTGGACACGTGACTTAGCAACTGAACAACAATAACAATACTGTAGATAGTTTCCTGTGAGAAGGTGATTTAAAAATACCTAAGAGCTTATGGAGACAATATCTTATTACTGTGTCACAAAGCTTTGATAGTCAGTGCGTGAAAGAACCTCACTGTTTAGTTTACAAATCTGGAAAATTTCCTCTGTGCAACTGTTGACATGTTTTCATATATGATATATATATAAAACATATACACGCACATACTATATATAATATATATACACACATATACTAGATATAGATACACACACATGTATACACATATATGCTATACATAATAGGGCTTCCCCAGTGGCTCAACAGCAAAGAATCTGCCTGCAATGCAGGAGACTCAGGAGACAAGGGTTTGAGCCCTGGGGTGGGAAGATCCCCTGGAGGAGGAAATGGCAACCCACTCCAGTATTTTTGCCTGGAAAATCCCATGGACGGAGGAGCCTGGCAGCTACAGTCTGTGGGGTTGCGAAGAGTTGGACAGGACTGAGTAGGCACAACTATTACTACTACTATATATGATATATACATTTACATATACTATATATACACACAGTGTATGTGCATTTTACATTATAGACATATGTGTATACATATTATGTACACATATATATAAGGTATATAATACATATATACTTTGGATACATAGACAAGTAGATATCTTTATATATAAGTATTATATATGGTATCTGTACAAATGTATATTATGTATGTACGTATAAAAATGTATATATAATTATCTGTGTATTCATATATAGAGTATGGGCTTCCCTGGGGGCTCAGACAGTAAAGATTCTGCCTGCCAATGCAGGAGACCTGGGTCCCTGGATTGGGAAGATTCCCTGGAGAAGGGAATGGCAACTCACTCCAGTATTCTTGCCCGGAGAATTCCATGGACAGAGGAGCCTTGTGGACTATATAATCCAGGGGATCACAAAGAGTTGGACACAACTGAGCAACTTTCCCTTTCACACGCATTCATCTATAGAATATATTCATATTTGTATATGTACGTATATAGCTCCATTAGAATGTCATTAGGACTCTGTGTTCTTGTGCTGGTAAAATTTACTCTCTCACAAAGCTCTCATGATGATGTTAGTTTTCTGCTTTGTAAATATTTCTGGAACTGTTCCTTCTGTTGTTTCTGGTTCAAAATCGCCTCTACTCCAAGGTTCCCTTTGGACTCTGTCCTGAAGCTGTTATGGTCTTTGCTGTCCTGTTTATTATCAAAGGAGATGGAAGAGGTGGCTACATCTCACCCAGAAATAGTGCTAGAAGGCCAGGCAGCATTAACACGGAACTGAAGAGATGTAAAAGGAAGTCATATTTCAGGATATTATTTTGCCTAAATTTGTTAGCAGTCCCCAATTATTCTCCATTTTTCCATAGAGGGCTTACTTAATCACAATAATTGAGATTTTCATTTCTGGGGCAATTTAAAGTGTTTTATGAAGGTTTCACACTGACTCATTATTATTAACCTCAGGGAGCAGAGGAATGTAGAGAAAACAGTGCGCAGAGAGAGTGAGCTCTTGAGAGGCTGAGAGGCTAAACACAGGAGAATATCTGCTACTTAAGGAACAAGGCATTTAATAGAAACCACCTTGGGAGATTCATAAACACAGAAGCTTAACACATAACAAGCGCTAACTTGAGCTTTAAATATTAAAAGGGTAAAATGAAGGCGTTTAAACACGCCTCAGGTTTTAGGCTGTTTTTATATCACCTTGGGTGTACTTTCCCTTCTTAAAATATGAATTAGCTGTGCCAATACATAAGTGACTCCCCTTTGTAATCACTGTAGGGAAAGCCTCAAAGTTAATGACACAGTTTCTATCTTATGCCACTCATCTTCCAGGCCCCCACATCCCCACTCAAACCTAACTCCCCTCCACCATTTTCGGGGCCTTCAACTCTATTCTTAAAGCTCTTGGGGCATTTCTGTGTATAGTCCTAGTCAACAGCTACAATGATTGGTGATGTTTCTGTCTGTGTTTCCTAATGGAGCGTGAAATATTTGGAGACAAAGAGTGTACCTGATTCAACTTTCATGCCCATTATCATGAACAGTTTGAGACACATGGTACTGAGGAAACAAAATCAAGGAGGGCATCACATGTTTTTTCCCAGCTCAATTTTCCTTTTAAAAATCTCCACGGTTGTCACTGAAATATTGTGCTGGGCAAAATGTTCATTTGGGTTTTCCATACTATCATATGGAAAAACCTGAACAGGCTTTTTGGCCAACCCAATATTTACATGTTAAACAGTACCAGGATTTCCGTGTCACTTTAGTGCTAGGCATGCGGGTAGCTCCTTCTTGCTGAATTTCCGTGTTGGCCAAGAGACTGGTTGATGGCACACAGCGCCTCTCAGGCAGTCTGCAACCTTGGTGGGAAGTAGGCAAGCAAGGGAAACGTGTGCATGGTTTGAGACAGAAACATATTTCTCTCAGATATTCAGACAATAGAGTCTGAGTATTTCAAGCTGTTATGGGGAGACGTTATAGGGCTTCTCTGATAGCTCAGTTGGTAAAGAATCCGCCGGCAGTGCAGGGGACCTCAGTTCGATTCCTGGGTCAGGCAGACCCCCTAGAGAAGGGATAGGCTACCCACTCCAGTATTCTTGGGCTTCCCTTGTGGCTCAGCTGGTAAAGAATCTGTCTGCAATGTGGGAGACCTGGGTTCGATCCCTGGGTTGGGAAGATTGTCTGGAGAAGGGAAAGGCAACCCACTCCAGTATTCTGGCCTGGAGAATTCCACAATCCATGGGGTCGCAAAGAGTCGAACACAACTGAGCAACTTTTACTTCACCTCATGGAGAAATGTAAACAAAATATGATTTGTTTAGTTTAGGTTGAAAGTGAAGTTGTTCAGTCGTGTCAGACTCTTTGCAAACCCATGGACTGTAGTCCACCAGGTTTCTCCATCCGTGGGGTTTTCCAGGCAAGAATACTGGAGTGGGTTGCCATTTCCATCTCCAGATCTTTCCAACCCAGGGATTGAACCCAGGTCTCCCGCATCGCAGGCAGACTCTTTACCATCTTGAAGACAGCACAAATGGCCAATTTAAGATAAAACCCACCTTAGGTATTGCAATGGCCAGATTTTTTGTTGTTGTTGTTATCAAATAATTGCCAAGTCTGTTTTTTCTTTCCTATGCTGAAACAGCGGAAGCAGTTGTTTATTTGAGTCACTCAGATAATTGTCTTAGGTTTCCTTTCCTGATTGATAAGTTTCAGGGGATTAGATTCCCTTCCTATGACTAAATGATAGTCATAATGAAACCAATTTTTCAACAGAAGAACAATAAGGGGAGAACCTACAATAGATATTTCAGGAGAAAAAGGAAAGCGAAAGTGTTAGTTGCTCAGTTGTGTTCAACTCTTTTACGACCCCCTGGACTGTACCCTGCCAGGCTACTGCCCATGGAATACTCCAGGCAAGAATACTAGAGTGGGTTGCCGTTTCCTTCTCCAGAGGATCCTTCTGACCCAGGGATTGAACTCTGGTCTCCTGCATTGTAGGTGGATTCTTTCTGTCCGAGCCACCAGGGAAGCCCCTACCGTAGATAATTCAGGAGAAGGAGGAGTTGAACTACTGAGTGGTTATAAGGGTTGTGAGACTGGTCCCCACACTATTATCAGGAGTATCCTAATAGCAGGGGTTCGTTCAGGAATGTCTTTGGCTCTTCAAAGTGGTTTGAGGCTCAGGTCCGTATGAACCAGGCCCCAGCCTGGTGGGGCAGGGGGTAGGGTGGTGGTGGGGGGCACTGCTGAAGGAAAAACTAGGGGGCTGGGGCTTGAAGCACTTCCTTTCTTGGGTTATGAGTTGAGAGAGTGGCATTGACGTACACACGCTACCATGTGGGAACTAGATGGCCAGTGGGACGCCGCTGTATATCAGGGAGCTCAGCGCTGTGCTCTGCGATGACCTAGAGGGGAGGCATGGGGGGAGGGGGGGGGTCCAAGAAGCAGGGGATGTATGTGTACATATAGCTGATTCACTTTGCTGTACAGCAGAGACTAACACAACATTGTAAAGCAGTTATATTCCAACATAAAAAAAGACTGCCGTGAAAATGCATTTATTTTGCAAAGCTACCATTTGATTGAATTACCCATTGTGCATGTACATCCTAGTTAAATAGCATATAGAGTGAGCTTATTTCAAAGAAATAATTTTGCAAATTTTCCCTGCTTCACCCTTGAGTCATTTTGCTATTTTTCACATAAAAACATCCAATTAATTATAAGACATTTCTCCTGGGCCATTACCCTTTCAATCATTTAAAAGTATACAGGCTATAATTACGTAATTATTGGCTGTTAAAATGTCAATGCTTCGTTTTTAAAATGCTAACTTAGATTTCAAAAGGAAGATATGCAACAGAAAAGTGTTTGTTGTATTTCAATTAGCGCCACTACAGTAAGAGAATTTCTAGTCACATTACATAAACATCACTTTTTTTTCTCTGTTAAGGTGGAAGAAATTAGCAACTGTTCCTTCATCAATTATTCTCATAATAACTTCAACATTATTTTGCCAACAAAGGGTCCGAGTAGTCAAAGCTATGTTTTTTCCAGTAGTCATGTACAAATGTGAGAGTTGGACCATAAAGAAAGCTGAGCATCAAAGAATTGATGCTTTCTAATTTTGGTGCTGGAGAAGACTCTTGAGAGTCCCTTGGACTGCAAGGAGATCAAACCAGTCAATCCTAAAGGAAGTCAATCCTGAATATACATTGGAAGGACTGATGCTGATGCTGAAGCTCCAATACTTTGACCACCTGATGCGAAGAACTGACTCATTGGGAAAGACTGATGGTGGAAAAGATTGAAGGCAGGAGGAGAAGAGGGTGACAGAGGATGAGATGGTTGGATGGCATCACTGACTCGATGGACATGAATTTGAGCAAATTCTGGGAGATAGTGAAGGACAGGGAAGCCTGGCGTGCTGCAGTCTGTGGGGTGGCAAAGAGTTGGACACGACTTAGCGACCAAACAACAATAACAAAATGTAGGAAGCAATAAAAAAGAACTTTTATTCTGAAACAGACCTGCTTTATCTCTTGAAAACATCTATGAAAAGTTCTACACCCAGAACTTCAGAATTTCTTCCTCGCAGGGAGAGCACTTTAAATTCATTATAAAATAAGGTCCTCTCCATAATTCTGAGAGGGAGAGTGTTATTCAGGCCATCTCTTGATCTGGTCTGCTAACTCTAGTAGCGGTGGGCAAGAAAAAAAAAAAAGCTAGAGTGTCGTCTTTCTTGTATCATAAGAAGAATTTGAAGGTCTAATAAATGTTAAACTTTCATAAAGAGCGTGGGAAGAAGTAAGAGGTATTTTCCTGTCTGCAGCGTGAGTTTTTTTTTTAAAATAATATTCAAGGGCCATGTGTTAATAATGGAAACCTCATTTGGGTGTCCAGGAAGATGTTGCGTATTGAACTGCAGGCTGTGGATCAATCCCTGATAGCTCAGTTGGTAAGGAATCCATCTGCAATGCAGGAGACCTCGGTTCGATTCCTGGGTCAGGAAGATCTGCTGGAGAAGGGATAAGCTACCCACTCCAGTATTCTTGGGCTTCCCTGGTGGCTCACTTGGTAAAGAATCTACCTGCGGGAAATACGGGAGACCTGGGTTCAATCCCTGTGTTGGGAAGACCCCCTGGAGAAGGAAAAGGCTCCAGTATTCTGGCCTGGAGAATTCCGTGGACTGTATAGTGCAAAGTGTCAGACAGGAGACCGAGCGACTTTCACTTTCACTGTGGATCAAGGCAGTCTTTGCTTGTTTTCATTATTCATTGTTTGCTAAAGAAATCTTTTAAAAAGCAAGCATCCTTTCTAGGGATATACTTTTTGACTTCACTAGTGGTTTAGACAGGGGTTTTTCAAAGGATGGTCTCTGAACCACCAGCAGCAGCATCACTTGGGAACTTGTTGTTCAGTCACTCAGTCGTGTCTGACTCTTAGTCACTGACCCAATAGACTGCAGCTCTCCAGGCCCCCCTGTCCCTCACCATCTCTCGGAGTTTGCTCAAACTTATGTCCATCGAGACAGTGATGCCATCCAACCATCTCATCCTCTGTCGTCCCCTTCAATCTTTTCCAGCATCAGAGTCTTTTGCAATGAGTTGGCTCTTTGCATCAGGTGGCCAAAGTATTGGAGAACTTGTTAGAGATGCAAATATTCAGGTCTTGAATCAGACCTACTGAATCAGAAACTCAGGGGTTGGGGTAGTGCCATCTGAGGTTTAAGAGCACTCCAGGTGATTCTGATGGAGTTTTAGTTAAACTAAATCAGGCATTCTCTACAACAATGGTTTTACTCGCCAAGCTGCCCCTAAGACATTTAGCTATGTCTGGTGACCTTTTGGGTTGTCACAACTTGAGGTGATGATGATGAGTTGGCAATGGACAGGGAGGTCTGGCGTGCTGCTGTCATTGGGTTGCAAAGAGTCAGACACAACTGAGCAACTGAACTGAACTGGAGGTAGGAGTGCTAGTGCCATCTAGTGGTGAGAGGCCGGCAATGTGGGTCAACTTCTTACAACGTATGGGGCAGTCCTCCCTGCGCCAATGAACAGCACCCCAGAACTCACCTGGCCAAAGCATCAAGAGTGTCGAGACTGAGAAATTCTGCACTAAGTCCTTTAGGAGGAACTTCTTCAATGTCAGTAACCTGAGTCTACAGAAAGGCAGAATGAATTAGGGAATGAGCCAAAGTCTAGAATTCAGGTTCTGACCCTGTTAATTGAGTTGTGTAATTTCACGTTACATATTAAAAAGCAGAGACATTACTTTGTCAACAATGGTCCGTCTAGTTAAGGCTATGGTTTTTCCAGTGGTCATGTATGGATGTGAGAGTTGGACTATAAAGAAAGCTGAGAGCAGAAGAATTGCTTTTGAACTGTGGTGTTGGAGAAGACTCTAGAGAGTCCCTTGGACTGCAGGGAGAGCCAACCATTGGAAGGACTGATGCTGAAGCTGAAACTCCAATACTTTGGCCACCTGATGCAAAGAGCTGACTCATTTGAAAAGACCCTGATGCTGGGAAAGACTGAGGGCAGGAGGAGAAGGGGATGACAGAGGATGAGATGGTTGGATGGCATCACTGACTCAATGGACATGAGTTTGGGTAAACTCCAGGAGTTGGTGATGGACCGGGAGGCCTGGCGTGCTGCAGTTCATGGGGTCACAAAGAGTCAGACACAACTGAGCGACTGAACTGAACTGAATTTCACATTGGTCTCTCTATCTCTCTGTTTCAGTTGTCTCACTTATAAAGTGGGAATGATCCCTGCCTCTTGTGTGGATTACTACGAAGATCAAATGAGATAATGTGTATGAACCCACTTTGTAAACTGTCATGCTAATTAAAATGAACTGCAGAATTTTTCCAGTGGGAGAAAGACACAGACCTGAGGTGGGCGTAGGATGCTATAAAAGGTTAAAGCATCTGATTCAGCTGTCTGGAAATAGCCGGATTGCTTAGTGTAAATGTGATTTGTGTTGGAGACTTTTTTTTCCCTTTGTGCTTCTTAACCCTTTCCTATAACTACTTGAATTTTGCATTTTATTTTTCACACTTAGTCATTGCAAGGAGATCAAACCAGTCACTCCTAAAGGAAATCAACTCTGAATATTCATTGGAAGGACTGATGCTGAAGCTGAAACTCCAATATTTTGGCCAATGTGAAGAGCCGGCTCAGTAGAAAAGACCCTGATGCTGGGAAAGATTGAAGGCAGGAGGAGAAGGGGACCACACAGGATGAGATGGTTGGATGGCATCACTGAATCAATGGACATGAGTTTCAGTAAACTCCGGGAGTTGGTGATGGACAGGGAAGCCTGGCGTGTTGCAGTCCAGGCGGTTGCAAAGAGTCAGACTTGACTGAGTGACTGATTAACAATCGAATGATAAGGAAATAACTGGCTCCTGACTTCTCTCTATGGCTCAGTTCAGTTTAGTTGCTCAGTCGTGTTAGATTCTTTGCGACCCCATGGACTGCAACATGCCAGGCTTCCCTGTCCTTCACAATCTCCCAGAGTTTGCTCAAACTCGTGTCCATCGAGTCAGTGATGCCATCCAACCATCTCATCCTCTGTTGTCCCCTCCTCATCCTGCCTTCAATCTTTCCCAGCATCAGGGTCTTTTCCAATGAGTCAGTTCTTCACATCAGGTGGCCAAAGTATTGGAGTTTCAGCTTCAGCATCAGTCCTTCCAAAGAATATTCAGGACTGATTTCCTTTAAGATGGACTGGTTGGATCTCCTTGCAGTCCAAGGGACTCTCAAGAATCTTCTCCAACGCCACAGTTCAAAAGCATCAATTCTTTGATGCTCAGCTTTCTTGGGTCCAACTCTCACATCCATACAGGACTACTGGAAAAAACATAATTTTGGCTAGATGGACCTTTATCAGCAAAGTAATGTCTCTCCTTTTTAATATACTGTCTAGGTTTACAGGTTCTCAAAGTTTTACCTGCATTGGAATCACCAGGGAATTCTTACTTTATATTAGTAATTACACTTGAAATGAGATCTACTCTGAACAAAATTTTAAGTGTGCAATTCCATACATGGTTGACTCTAGGTTGTATAATGTTGTACAACAGATTTCCAGAGTTTATATGTTTTACTGAACTGAAACATTATACGTATTGATTAGCAATTCACATTTCTGCTCCCCCACCAACTCCCAGAAGCTACCATTCTATTCTCTGCTTTCTATGACTTTCCTTCCTTTAGATACCTCCTGTAAGTGGAGTCATGCAGTATTTGTCCTTCTTCAACTGGCTTATTTCACTGAGCATAATTCCCTCAAGTTTCAGTCATGGTGTTGCATGTTGCAAGATTTCCTTCTTTTTAAAAACTGAATGGTATTCCATGGTATGTATATGCCACATTTTCTTGATCCATTCATCTGCTCGTGGGCATTTAGGTTATTTCCACACCTTGGCTGTTATGCATAATTCTGCAATGAACATGAGCGTGCTGATAACTTTTCGAAATCCTGATTCCACTGTTTTTGGAAATATACCCAGCTATGAGATTGCAGGATCCTGTGTTAATTTTTTGGGTGAGCTCCACACTGTTTTCCATAGTGGCTTCACCATTATATATTCCCAATAGTGCCCACAGGTTCCAATTTCTCCACTTCCTCACCAGCTGTCACAGTTTTAGCCAGAAGGCTCTTGTTAACCTGCAGGTTGCTGGGCTTAATCTCTAAGAGTTTCTTACATGCTGGGACTGGGAGGGGTTTTAAGATGTTACTTTTCTTCTTTTTACTAGAATCCCAGGTAATGCTGGGATAAGAGGATGAGATGGTTGGATAGCATCACTGGTTCAGTGGACATAAACTTGAGCAAACTCCAGAAGATAGCGAGGGACAGGGAGACCTGGCGTGCTGCAGTCCACGGGGTCACAAAGAGTCAGACACAGTTCAACGACTGAACAACAACAGGCGATGCTGCTGGACTTGCCCTGGGCCCACGCTACGGAAAACCTGCTCTGTTGTGAGACACTGGTGGGAACTGCTCATTTCTAATTGTCACTGACGAGCTTTGACGTCAAGCTTCTTTGCCAGGCCTCTCTTGACATAAGGAATAGTTTCTATTTTCTTGGCAAGTGAATCCATTCCCCTTATTAATTCCTTGCCTGAAAAGACCCATTTATTGCTCTTTCCTTGTCCCAGGGATGTTAACAGCTTCAGCCATCTAGTTCTGATAATAGCTTTGCCTTGTTCTCAGCTAATTGAGGCCACTCTACTTTAGCAATCATTGTTAATGACAGAGGACGCAGTCTAAAGACAGCCTGTCCTAATGTATTTTAGATAAGGGGTTGTTTTGTTATTTGGTGTTTCTCTTTAATTCGGGAATTTTGGTACTATCGAACATGCAAAAACATGAAAACGAAGGGACAGATCTGACTTGAAGTCTCTGTGTTTGAAATGCCTTTCTGCAGTGTGGCTCACAGACTATTTCCTCAGAGTAAACTGGGACATTTGCTTAAAAGGCAGTTTCGTAGGCCCCACTCCAGGAGCGCGCGTGGTGCTGGAATGCTAGTTGCTGCAGACGGACCCTGAGAAGGGGCCACTCAGGGCTCTAGACAGTGACAGTGACTCAGCGAAATGGCAGAATGGTCCCTCCAAGAACGCTGATGAGCCTATGTGGACACGAGATTATGCCCTGATAGTCCATCGTTTATACTGGGGCTCACTCTCGGTGTTGTAGGTCCTGTGGATTCGGACACACGCAAAAAGGCCTGTATCCATCATGATGGGATCATACAGAACATTTTCACAGCCTTAAAAATCCTGTGTTGGTTTCATTCTTTGTGCTGTGTAGATTATGACGTAATACAAACTCATTGAATAAATACTGGGTTGGCCAAAAAGTTAGTTTGGATTTTTCCATAAGACGTTATTCACTTCTTGGTCAACCCAATGTCTGCACTATATTCAAGCATGCTATCAGTTCAGTTCAGCTGCTCAGTCGTGTCCAACTCTGTGCGACCCCATGGGCTGCAGCACGCCAGGCTTCCCTGTCCATCACCAACTCCCAGAGCTTGCTCAAACTCAGGTCCATTGAGTGGGTGATGCCATCCAACCACCTCATCCTCTGCCATCCCCTTCTCCCCCTGCCTTCAATCTTTCCCAGCATCAGGGTCTTTTCCAATGAGTCAGTTCTTCTCACCAGGTGGCCAAAGTATTAGTGTTTCAGCTTCAGCATCAGTCCTTCCAATGAATATTCAGGACTGATTTCCTTTAGGATTGGCTGGTTGGATCTCAATACTCAGGTATATTTTTTACATGAATGGCTTTTAAATCATTGAGTTTTTCACCCAGAAAAGAGTCTTGGAGATTATTTACCTGCCTTTGTTTCTGTTGTCGTTGAAGTCCAAGACGGTTGGGGTGCTTGTTTAAGGTCCCGCATCAAAATTTCTGTTCTAAGGTGTTTTTCCCTCACTAAGGGCTTTTTTTTTTTTTTTTTTTGCTAATCACTTACCTCTTTTTGTTTTCTGGCCATAGCACACTGCTCACTTCCAGTCCCCAAATGAAAGAACTATTTCCACACCCTTGTGCCTTTGCTGATGCTGTTCCTGATTCCTGGAACATCCTTCCTTCCCTGCTCAGTCTTCAAACCCCAGCTCAGTAGTGACGTGCTGACCTAAACCAGAGGATCACTTAGTTTGCCTCTGATTTCTGGCAACATTCCAAGTATTACCGGTCAAACTGTATGCAAGATGCTGTCTCCTCTCGTCTCCTACTAACTGATGATCTAGTGATAATTCGAGGTCTTGAAGGAGAAAAATGCACAAACAATACAGGACCCTGATGTTTATTCTGAATCCTTCTTATGTTGAATCAAAACCAAAGAATTTATCCAAAGAAAGTAAAGTCTCCCTTTGTATTGACTTGTAGTATATTCAGGCAAGGGACCTTTCTAGTCTTCCAGGCACAATATTTTATATTGATTTCTGACCAACTAAAGCCTACTGTTCATTTCTGACATCAAGCCTGATGTCTTTCTCATATGAGTGGCAAAAGGGATGACTTACTGTTTGCTGTGAAATTTTGCCTTTCACATACCGTTCATCTTTCTGCCCACACAGCTGTCCCCACAGTAAAACAAGATCTTGTAAATTCAAGAATTACAGCACATAAGAACTGTACACGTATGGAGTGGTTACCCTCTCATCAACTAGCAGACTCTCAGTAAATATTGATTGAATGACTATATCAAGGAATAAAGGAAAACAACCTGTAATTTCATATGCTTGTTGTTTAGTTGCTCAGTCAAGTCTGACACTTTGTGACCCATGGACTGTAGCCCTCCAGGCTCCTCCGTCCATGGAATTCTCCAGGCAAGAATGTTGGAGTGGGTTGTCATGCCCTCCTCCAGCGGATCTTCCTGACCCGCTGGGTTCGAATCCATGTCTCCTGCATTGGAAGGCAGATTCTTCACCACTTCATGGTAGTGAAATGAAAATATCTTTTCCTCTAGGCAGCGAGACCTACTCAATATTGTTTTAATACCTTAGAAGAGGTAAAAGCTTGCCCTTCTTGAGTATAAAAGTAACACTATTTAATTATAATAGCAATGAAGTTTGGAATGTCCTCCCAACCCACTATTTGGTCTCTACTCACACCCTATATTAACCCAGGTTGCATATATTTCTTTATTCTTATACTTAAATTTATTTATAATACATGCAACATATACTTATTATGTTCTATATTTACTTATTATTACACTGAAATGATTAAATAGGAGTAATTTGTATTTTTGTGTGAAAAATGAGGTTTTTTTCAGCTGGAGAAATTAGTCAGCTGGGGCCTAAGGTCATCTCACCTTTGGTGAATGATCTTCTTATGACCCCTCGAGAGTCATGAGCTGTGATACTTCCATTGGTCACTCCTCCTGGGCCTTCTACCAGTATTAATCAATAACTGTAAAGATTAGGTCTTGGTCTATTGGTCTATATTAATAGAAGGCATGTAGCTTTCAGGACTAGTATAAACCTTTCGATTTCACCAGAATAGAGTGTAACGTCCATAAAGAAATCTCTTTTGTGATACTAAAGTATATGGAAAACTCTCAAGAAAAGTTTACTGGTCATTCATTAATTTATTGATGCCAAGCAATTATTTTCAAAAAAAAAAATCTGTTTGCAAGGCTGGGATACTGCTCTCTTCATCTTTTGACTCATCTATCCAGCCAAATATCTGTAACTTAAAAATTTCTGAGCTTGATGAGGAAACTATAACAACCAAAATATTGGCTTCCCCAGGTGCTAAGCAGTAATGCAGGAGACACAGGAGACGTGGGTTCGATCCCTGGGTTGGGAAGATTCCCTGGAGAAGGGAATGGCAGCCCACTCCATTATTCTTGCCTGGGAGGATGCCATGGACAGAGGAGCCAGGGGGAATGGGGGCTACAGTCCATGGGGTCACAAAAGAGTCAGTTACAACTTAGCAACTAAGCAACAACAAAAATAGTGACGATCGAGGCCCTGCTGGCACCTGCACTCACTGTTCCGAGTGTCCTATGTGGTCCTTCGTGAGCACATCGTGAAGAACTGTATAGTTTTAATTCTGGTTAACCCACTTAAGAAATTAAAGCCATTGATCTGTATGCCGTTTGTAAATAGACTGAAAAGCAAACCACATATTTGATGCTCATTTCAACAAAAGGATGGACACATTACTGAGGACCTAGGATGTATGAGGCAGGAAAGAAGGATGTGTATATTGACCATAGAGGGGTTATGCAATCTGGTTATTAAGTCATACAACTACAAAAACATGCATGTTATAGAGTGCCTTAAAGTACTATCAGGCTTCCCTGGTGGCTCAGATGGTAGAGCGTCTGCCTGCAATGCAGAAGATCCGGGTTCAATCCCTGGGTCAGGAAGATCCCCTGCAGAAGGAAATGGCAACCCACTCCAGTACTCTTGTCTGGAAAATCCCATGGTCGGAGGAGCCTGATATGTTATAGTCCATGGGGTCTCAAAGAGTCGGACACAACTAAGCGACTTCACTTTCACTTTCTTTCACTTTAAAGTATGATATGTGCAGTTATTGGAAGAATTCAAAGAAAGAAATATGCATCCAGGATTAGGCAACTGGATTGGCTACCCTCATTGCTTTTGACTGGCAGGTGCAGAAGTCACAAAGCTGTAATGTGGCTGAGGCTTTGCTTCAGTAATCTGAGGAAAATATGAACAAGCCTCACTCTGATTTCTAGTTTGGTTCTTTGAAGCCTTACTTTTTATCCACTGGCCTACCAGGCTTGCTTTAGCATCAGACAGAGGCTGAAGATCGGAAAGAGTCCAGGTGGCAAATGTTTGCGTCTAACTCACAGGGGAAAAGAAATCAACAAGAAAAGAATTTCATTTCCCTGCAGAAACATGGAGCAGCTGCTCTGTGCAGGAGGAGCAGTGGCTTCTGTAGACTGTTATACACAGTGCTCGTGGTGTGCAAGCCTGAAGTTCTGGAACCTTATAATCTATGTGTCTGTGGCTCCGATCAGCCTCCTTGCTGAATGAGTCACCAAGGAGCTGTCATGGGGGAAAGACAGAAAGATGAATCAGATAAACCTGCTCTTTTCAGAACCTGTATTTCCACCCACAAGCGTGTCAGATGTGGCAGCCCTCCTTTCTGGAAGCTTCTTTTGGAAGGAATTATTGTGATTCTGCAGCAGTTCATGGCACAAAGGTCACTGCAGGCTGTTTTTATTTATTTATTTGGCTGCGCCACGTCCTATGCGGGATCTAGTTCCCCAACCAGGGATCAAACCTGGGCCCCAGCATTGGGAGCACAGTCTTAGCCACTAGACCACCAGGGAAATTATTATTATTTTTCAATATAGAGCTTTTGAAGAGAGTTTTGAGCCTGGACAGCCCATGTTTTCCTGGGAGATAAGATGATGTTTTTGAGAAAGTGAATGAATGAAATGAAAATACAAGTTTCCTTGCCCCTAAAATTAGACAAATGTCACGGTCAAGTAAAGGGGGGAAAACTAGTGACCATCTTGAAACCATTTTTGGTAAAATAAGCTAAGTGGATTAAAAAAATTTATATTCTCTTTTCTCATGGTAATTTGATTTATTATGCCCAGTGAAAAGAAGTTTCTTCATATCTTAATATATTCCAAATTTGCTCATTACAAAAATGATCTTCTCTTTGTTGACTGGTTTTTATTTCATTATTACATTATCCATCAGAGATTAGTGAAACCCTGCTACGTGCATGCGCACTCATTCTCTTCAGTCGTGTCTGACCCTTTGTGACCTCATGGACTGTATCCCACCAGGCTCCTCTGTCTGTGGGATTCTCCAGGCAAGAGTACTCGAGTGGGTTGCCACGCCCTCCTCCAGGAGATCTTCCTGACCCAGGGATCGAACCCAAGTCTCTTACATCTCCTGCATTTGCAGGCGAATTCTTTACCATTAGCATCACCTGGGAAGTCCTGAAACCCTGCTACTTAGATAAAAATTTAAATCATTTTTATTTCCTGTAAGTTTAATTTTGTAACAAATTCTGATATAATGTGATTCCTTTTTGCAAGTAGTTTCAAACTATTCTGTGGCAGAAGATAAATATATATTGTATAATATTATGTGAAATAATATGTAATAAATATCTATATATTTAAAGAGCTGAGTGCGTGTGTGTAAAGTCCCTTCAGTTGTGTCCAACTCTGTGTGACCCCGTGGAGTGTATGTAGCCCACCAGGTTCCTCTGCCCGTGGGATTCTTCTGCAGGCAAGAACCCAGGAGTGGGCTGCCATGCACTCCTCCAGGAGAATCTTCCTAACCAGGGGTCAAGCCCGAGTCTTTTAAGTCTCTTAAGTTGGCAGGTGGGTTCTTTACCACTAGTGCCGCCTGGGAAGTCCAAAGGTCTGAGCAGCTCCTGGATATTCATAGACACATGACTGTTAATCTGAGGTCCATGGATCAGCTGCAATCTGGGGCACAATTTTGTGTGAATGTATTATTTTCTGAAAATTAGACGCAGACCTCAAAAGCTCTGTGATTCAAAAAAGATTATAACTTCCTATATTAAAGACATAATACACCTTAGTTTATATATTGACAGTGTTTAAATGCCTTGAGACCCACCTTACAATGTTAACAGGGATTATTGTAATTAAGAAAAAATGCGTTTTTCCTGGTACTGAAACAAGAGTGTCTTTCCCTAAAGTCTGCATTGCAGTGAGCACTTACACCATAAAGAAGTCTTTCTGGACATTTTCATCCTTTTCTTCCTTCAGGTATGGCACCTCTGCATGTTCTTGTTGTGTGACTGATGTTTCATAGGTTAAGACTTGGGGTTTCATAGCTCAAGATTTCATCTAGAACAGGCAGGGGTTGAATTCACACACTTCATATCTTTGACTCCACAATTTCCTGGTAGATTCCTTGTTATTTAAGTGTATTAAATAATACCGTCATAGATCTCTGAAAAATTTGTCAGAGATGGATGTAATTTGTCAGAGTGTAGATGTGATTTGCCTGGTTCTCTCACTTACATTGCCAGGACTGGAAGACTGGCAATTTTTCCCCCTCAAAATAGGTTTTCTTAATACATAGACTATAGAAGTGATTTTTCTGAAAAACATTTTTCCCCCCCAAGAGAGTTTCTTAGTAGAGTAGACATTTGTAGAATATACTGATCCATTCTGACATTTAAAAGGAGTCAGAGGGAAGTAAAATTTCTTTGTTTCAAAGCGTTGAAAGTCTCAGATGTTTAGTTGCTCAAAATTCGAGTTCCTGGTGTATCAGGCACTGTAATAGGCCCTGTATTCTAGTCTGGTGGAAATGAAAAGGCTCTATAGTCCAAATCATTCATTTATACGTGAATAAACCACACCTACTCTGATGGCTCCTATATTAGCCAAGGGAATCAGAAACCACCAATTTGCTCCTCTTTTATCTGGGTCCCTCAGTACGATAGGTCTAAAGACTCACTCCCAGGCACTTATGGAACAAGGAGAAAGATCCCGATGTTCTGTTGGTGGTAACGGTGGAGCAGGCACCACCCAGGCCAGCACATACTCCCTGATCCTTTGCTGTAAAGCAGGTTACTCGCATTTGCCAGGAAGCCTTCCCCTTCTCAGGGTCCAAGCCGTTCAGGTTGGACAATGGACCTAGCCCAACACCTCCTTCACTCCAGCCCCACTGTGACTCAAGTGAAAGCAAAGTCAGAAACTAAACACTTAAAATACTGTTGATTTGGAGTTGAGGTTACTGATTACTGGAGTTTCTAAGTTCAACTCAATGAAAAAAATGTCAAAACATATCATATGTAATCAGAGATGTTAGGAGGCTTATTTCGGAAAACATTGAGGCTTATCAAGTGTGTGTGTGTGTGTGTGTGTGTGTGTGTGTGTGTACGTGTGTGTGTGCACCTGCTCAATTGTGTCCAGCTCTTCGTGAACCCGTGGATCGTAGCCCACCAGGCTCCTTTGTCCATAGGATCTCCCAGGCAAGAATACTGGAGTGGGTTGCCATTTCCTTCTCCAGGGATCTTCCTGACCCAGAGATTGAACCTGTGTCTCTTGCATCTCCTGCATCATCAGGTGAGTTCTTTACCACTAGCACCACCCATACCTCACTGCTTTTCAAAGTAAAATTTAGGACTACTGCCTCACAAGATGAATTGTAAAGCTATCTACTGTGAGAAGGAAGGCAGCCTCTCAGACAGCAGTAGTTCTGAAGTTGTTCAGGAATAGATTAGATCCACTGAGGGATTGTATCGTCCTTGGTCAAATTGCTTACTCAAGCTGAACCTCGGTTTCTTCATCAGATAAACAGAAATACATGGGGATTAGTAGTATTTACATCAAATGGCTCTTGTGAGTGTCATTATTGCATGCTATTTAGAAGACATATAGGTTATGTGTGTGTGTGTGTGTGCGTGCTCAGTTGTGTCTTATTCTTTGTGAACCTGTGGATTGTAGCCAGCCAGGCTCCTCTGTCTGTGGGATTCTCCAGGCAAGAACACTGGAGTGTGTTGCCATTTCCTTCTCCAGGGGATCTTCCCGACCCAGGGGTTGAACCTGCATCTCCTGCATTGGCAAGCAGGTTCTTTACCACTGTACTAATTGGGAAGCCAACGTCTGCTGGATCATGGAAAAAGCAAGAGAGTTCCAGAAAGGCATCTATTTCTGCCTTATTGACTATGCCAAAGCCTTTGACTGTGTGGATCACAATAAACTGTGGAAAATTCTGAAAGAGATAGGAATACCAGACCACCCGACCTGCCTCTTGAGAAACCTGTATGCAGATCAGGAAGCAACAGTTAGAACTGGACATGGAACAACAGACTGGTTCCAAATAGGAAAAGGAGTACATCAAGGCTGTATATTGTCACCCTGCTTATTTAACTTCTATGCAGAGGACATCATGAGGAACGCTGGGCTGGAAGAAGCACAAGCTGGAATCCAGATTGCTGGGAGAAATATCAATAACCTCAGATATGCAGATGACACCACCCTTATGGCAGAAAGTGAAGAGGAACTCAAAAGCCTCTTGATGAAAGTGAAAGTGGAGAGTGAAAAAGTTGGCTTAAAGCTCAACATTCAGAAAATGAAGATCATGGCATCCGGTCCCATCACTTCATGGGAAATAGATGGGGAAACAATGAAAACAGTGTCAGACTTTATTTTTTGGGGCTCCAAAATCACTGCAGATGGTGATTGCAGCCATGAAATTAAAAGATGCTTACTCCTTGGAAGGAAAGTTATGACCAACCTAGATAGCATATTGAAAAGCAGAGACATTACTTTGCCAACAAAGGTCCATCTAGTCAAGGCTATGGTTTTTCCAGTGGTCATGTATGGATGTGAGAGTTGGACTGTGAAGAAGGCTGAGCGCCAAAGAATTGATGCTTTTGAACTGTGGTGTTGGAGAAGACTCTTGAGAGTCCCTTGGACTGCAAGGAGATCCAACCAGTCCATTCTGAAGGAGATCAGCCCTGGGATTTCTTTGGAAGGAATGATGCTAAAGCTGAAACTCCAGTACTGAAACTCCACCTCATGCGAAGAGTTGACTCATTGGAAAAGACTCTGATACTGGGAGGGATTGGGGCAGGAGGAAAAGGGGACAACAGAGGATAAGATGGCTGGATGGCATCACTGACTCGATGGACGTGAGTCTGAGTGAACTCCGGGAGTTGGTGATGGACGGGGAGGCCTGGCGTGCTGCGATTCATGGGGTCTCAAAGAGTCGGACAGGACTGAGTGACTGAACGGAACTGAACTGAACTGGGAAGCCCATACGGCATACTCACGGCATTCAGTATATAGTCATTAGAGTTTATCCCATATACCCAACAGTCATGGTTCTTTCTAGGATAAGGAAAAAACGTCTTTTAAAAGTGTTTTTGTGTCATAAGTTAAAACTGAAACTGGAAAGGCAGAGCAGACCTGTACTGGACTGGTACTTACAAGTAAAATATAATTTGAACATCATTAAAGACACATCTTTTTTGAATTTCCTGGCAGTCCAGTGGTCAGGACTCTGTACTTCCACTGCCGGGGGCCCAGGTTCAATCCATAGGCAGGGAACGAAGATCCACAATCCACGTGGCTTGGCCAAAAACCAAAACAACAACTCCTACTCCATTTTCGTAGCTTTTAAAGGTTAACTTTGATTTTCTATCTTGCTTGGAGCTAATAATTAATAGTAGCATTGAAACAAAACTTATTTTGGGAGGGTTGACTAATATAAATGTCTTCCTATAAACTTTGAAATTCAGTTAGATGCAAACGAAATGAATTTTTATAACTACAGCTCAACCAGTAAATAAGAACATTTGCAGAAACATCATTGTAAGTATTTTTTAAAAGACAAACTATACACACTAGGAAAGCAAAATTGCATAAGTATATGCCCTGAAAACAAAAGAAGTAGCTTGTGGTGCTCTTAAATTCTAATAAGAGGCTTTGAGTAAATTGCGTTCTATTTGCTTTAAAATGGGAAAACTCAGAGCAAGTTAAACTAGTTGCCTGACTACTGACATAAACAGTTGACATTATTCTGGCTGAATTCTGTCTAATCATGACTAACTCAGGCATATTATCTGACTGGTTTTTTTTTTTTTTTTTTTTTTTTTTTTTTACCAGCAAGAAGAAATTAGTAGTAATTGTTTGGATTTACTAAAAGTACAGCTCTCTTTGATCTCTCCAGGATTGTGACTGTGGCCTGGGCTCTCTAGCTGTGGTGAGTGGGGCTAGTTGCACCGCAGCACAGTGGGATCTTAGTTCCCAAGCGGGGATTGAACCCCGTCCCCTGCGTTGCAAAGCAGACTCTTAACCTCTGGACCACCAGGGAAGTCTCCACTCTTCTTCCTCTCATTTCACCTCCTCTTTCTTCTCTCCCCCTCCTCCTTCTCCCCCTCCATATTCTCGCCGCCTCTTCTTCCTCCTCTTTCTCATCATCAGTATGCTAATAATCTAATTTTATCCAAGAGAGGTTGTTTCATGCAATTAAATATGTACCTGAATTCCATCTTTTCCAAAATGCAGCATCCTTAGTTAATCCCAATACAAGACTCAGTAGGTACTGAGCAAACACTAGTTACTGACTGGTAAGAATAGAGATAGAAGCTTGGGTTTTTATTTTAATTTTTTATGGAAGCATAACCGACTTATAACGTTGTGTTAACTTCTGGGATACAGCAAAGCGATTCAGTAATATATATATATATATATTCTTTTCCATTATGGCTTACTGTGAGATAGCAAATACAGTTTCCTGCGCTGTACAGTAAGACCTTGTGGTTAATCTGTTTTATACATGGTGGTTTGTGGGCGCGTGTGCTAAGTCGTTTCACTTGTGTCCAATTCTGTGCCACCCGATGGACTGCAGCCGGCCAGGCTTCTGTGTCCCTGGGATTCTCCAGGCAAGAATACTGCAGTGGGTTGTCATGCCCTCCTCAGTTTGTATCTGCTAATCCCAAGGTCCTAATTTATCCTTCCCCCATCCCCTTTTTCTTTGGTAACTGTTAAGTTTGTTTCCTATGTTTATGACTATTTCTATTTTGTAAATAAGTTCATTTGTATCATATTTTAGGTTCCACAAATAAGTGATATCATGTTATATTTGTTTTTCTCTGACTTACTTCGCTTAGCATGATAGTCTCTAGATTCATTCATGTTGCTGCAAATGACATTTCATTCTTTTTATGGCTGAGTAGTGAGAACCTTAACTTTGATGGATAATATGCTCGTTTTCCTTTTCAGTTGACATTTAACTGCACTCCTTCGGCTGAGCTAACACAGGACTACGTCTTAGGATCAGCTGCACGGGTGAGTGACCAGCGAACAAATGTTTGTTAGTCGCTCAGTTGTGTCTGACCCTTTGCGACCCTGTGGACTGTAGCCCGCCAGGCGCCTCTGTCCTTGGGATTCTCCAGGCAAGAATACTGGAGTGGGTTGCCAAGCCCTCCTCCAGGACATCTTCCCAACCCAGGGATCGAACCTGTGGCTCCTCTATCTCTTGCATTGCAGGTGGGTTCTTTACCTGCTGAGCCACGAAAAGAGTGGCCAGTGAGGTTGCACTGACCTCCTCAGTTAGAAGAACTTTGTGTTTGGGGTATGATGTTCAGTAATTGCAGTCTTAAAATTCTTAATACTTTTTCTTTGAACTTGTAAAGAAGTCTGTAGGCATGTGCAGGGGGGTTCAAGCCCGGTTCACACACGGTTCTGCCTCCTTTCATCTCCTTCCCACTTCCCGTGATGGGTTCTTGGCTCCCTGGTGTCTGCACTGTCCCTGCCCACCCCCATCCAATGAGCCGATGGTGAGGTTGGGAGGAAGGCCCTGTTTGGCCACTGTTTTCTCCCTGCCTGGGGACCTGGATGTGGCCCTGGGTGGACGATGTCTGTCCACGTCCAGGGAGTCTTGGATGCAGGGAGCAGCAGCACCAGGGGCTCTGGCCCATAGCCCTCCAGGTACTGCTCACCTCCTGATGCAGGAACTGATGGGGAGGTTGCTGTTCCTGAGGGTCGGTGGACTGCTGTGGGAGACGCAGAGGGCCTGATGGGAAGGGGAGATCCATTCCCCGATCCAGCTGGGACTCGTCACTTTCAATGTGCCCTGGAGCTGATGGGCTATGTAGCGGCTTCTGGTTCCAGGGTCATTATTAGTGTGCTCCGTCCTGAGGATCCTGGTTACACAGCCCCATCTCTGGATGAAACCATAACCATAACATGATGGTGGTTTAGGCACTCAACTGTGTGACCCCGTGGACTGTAGCCCGCCGGGCTCCTCTGTCCATGGAATACCCTCGGCAAGAAACCTGGAGTGGGTTGCCATTTCCTTCTCCAGGAGAACCATAAACTACACTGAGAGTATTAAAACTTTTACTTTCCGAATCCAGCTAAGCATTCAGTAATAAATGCTTTTTTCATATTCTCTATCATCGTGGCTTTTTGTGAGATATTGAATATATTTTCCTATGCTATACAGTAGGACCTTGCTGTTTATTTTACATATTTTAGTTTGCATCTGCTAATCCCAAAGTCCTAATTTATCCTTCGCCCACCTTCTTTCTTCTTCAGTAACCTTAGATTTGTTTCCTGTGTCTGTGAATCTGTTTCTGTTTTGTAAATAAGTTCATTTGTATCATATTTTAGATTCTGTTTGGCTAAATAGTGACTTCTAATATTAAGAGACCACCCTGGAAGAGTTGTTTCTTTTTCTAAGTTTGACTACCTTCATTTCATATCCACTATGCCCTGTTTACAGGGAGCTCAACCTTATGCTCGGTGGCAACCTAGAGAGGTGGGATGGGGTGGGAGGTAGGAGAGAATTTCAAGAGGGAGGGGACGGATGTATACCTTTGTCTGATTCATGTTGATGTATGGCAGAAACCGATACAACTTTGTAAAGCAATTATCCTCCAATTAAAAATAAATAAATAAATCTTGTTTGACCTTGACTAACACTATTTTTGTGAGGCCCAAATACCTGAGTATCTTTATAAAGCTTGTTAAGCTGAAAAACACATGGGGCTAAGTGACATGGATTAGACAAGAGGGGACAGGAAAAAAAAGGGGAAAAAAAGGCAAGAAAAAAAAGAAAAAGGAAAGAAAACAAGAAAGAGGAGAAAGAAGTGCAAATCGATTAAAAATCGAGGAATAAAGGAATGACATCAGCAAGCTGGCAGTATTGGAAGTTCTGGCCATCAGACCCCTGAGGAAACAGGTGACCTGCTGGATAGCAGAGCGCCAGGTGGGGAGAAGCAGAGAGAAGCTGTCAGTGCTCGCTGCAGCACTGTTTACAATAGTCAAGACGTGGAAGTAGCCTAAATGTCCATCGGCAGGGGAGTGGATAAAGATATGGTACGTATGCACAATGGAATATTACTCAGCTGGTAAAAAGAATGAGATGATGCCATTTGCAGCAACATGGATGGATTTAGGACACTCTCTAATATCACACTGTGTTAAGTAAGTCAGACAGAGAAGGAAAAGTATCTCATGACATCCCTTAAATGTGGAATCTAAAAAGAAGCGATACAAATGAACTTATAGAATGGAGACTCACAGACTTAGAGAACGGTTGCCGGGGGTGGGGAGAAAGGATGGGGGGAAGGGATAGTTAGGGAGAGTGGGATCAACATGTACACACAGATATATTTAAAATGGATAACCCACAAAGCTCTACTGTACAGCACCGGGAACTCTGCTCAATGTTCTGTGGCAGTCTGGATGGGAGGGGAGTTGGGGGAGATTAGATGCATGTATATGCCTGACTGAGTCCCTTTGCTGTTCACTTGAATCTATTACAATATTGTTAATCAACTATACCCCAATACAAAGTAAAATGTCTTTTAAAAAAGAGAAAAGAAAATGGCTGGAGGTAATTCTATTAAATATAACCAGGTCTGTTGAAAATGTACTATGTCTGGCACTGTCTAAATACATAACTTGTATGGACACATTTAATACTCATCAGAACCATGAGGGAAAAGCTATTATTATTCCAGTATTGTGGTAGGAAACTCCGAGAGGCTCAGAGAGGTTAGATGATGTATTTTAGGCCACACAGCAGTTTCATAGGTGACTCAAGCAGTAAAGAATCTGTCTGCCAACACAGGAGATGTGGGCAAGAGACTCAGGATCAATCCCTGGGTTGGGAAGATTCCTGGAGGAGGAAATGACAACCCATTCTTACCTAGACAGTTCTATGGACAGAGAAACCTGGTGGGCCACAGTCCATGGGGTTGCAAAGAGTTGGACATGACTTTGAGACTGAACACACACCCACATAGAGGCTACATAGCCCTGAGAGAGCAGAACAAGAATCTAATCCAGGCACTTTGTCTAGAGACCAGGCTCCTAATTAGTATTCCATAGGTGAGCTGTTTGGAGTCTGAGATTGTATTTGGGCTGTCCATGGAAGAGCAGTGAAATTACAGAGATCAACTTCAGTAATAAGAGCAACATTTTAGTTTTCATTTCCTTCATTGACAGAAAAATAGCTGGAGGATTCAGGGAGAAAAAAAAAAGCATGAAATGAAAATACCAAAGAACTTTTTGGTCTGATAGTATCTTACATTTGTACATAACATTTTGTACTTTGCAAAGCGTTTTCAGGGGTACTGTCTCATTGATTTTGCAAAATGACTTGGCAAGACAAGTATTATTGTCCCCACTTTACACAGATGAGGAAATGGAAGCCTGGAAAGATTAAGTGATCTCCAAGCCCAGATAGCTTATAAAATAGAGATTCAACTCTTCAGACTTCTTTCCACTAAGGATTAATTACCAGGGGGAAAATTGTGAAGAATGAAATATATTCTAATCTCTGTTGAAATAGTTCATTACAGAGAGTTTTCTTCTTGCTGAAATCACTTTCAAATGGCTGCTGTGTCGAGTGCACTTTATTACTGGAAATTGTAATAAGCCAAAATAATGAAAAATTGCAATTGTATAAGAAGGAAGCTCGTGGATCAGAGACAGAATTTAATTCAATTTGTTAATCAGAAAAGCCATCTGGATATTGGTGTTTGTTATTTTACTTCTTTTCCGGGCAGCTTTTGCTAAATTGACTTAATTTTTTGATTAAAAAGTTTTAAAACACTTTAAAATTAATTTTTATTGGAGTATAGTTGCTTTACAATGTTGTGATAATTCCTGCGGTAAAGCAAACTGAATCAGCCATACAGATACATATATTCCCTCCCTTTTGGGTTTCCTTCCCATTCAGGTCACCACAGGACATTAAGTAGATTTCCCTGTGCCATGTGGTAGGTTCTCATTAGTTATCTATGTTATACCTAGTATCAATAGTGTGTCAATGTCAATATCCCAATTCCTTCCCTCCCCGTTGCCCCTTGATATCCATACATATGTTCTGCTAAACTGACTTTAAACAGTGGTCTCCCAGTATGTTTTGTTCTTGAGCCAGCGCTTAATAAACTGTATTTGGGATTGGGCTTTGGTTTTGAATTTTAAAGAGGCAGAGAAGGGGAGGCGAAAGGGTGACTCATTTTCCAGAATTATACATGTTGAAGAGAGCAGCCTAAAGGAGTGTACCATTCCTGACATTTGCAGCGAGCACCGAAGGAAAGGATGCTTGGTGAGTACCAGCCAGCATGACCACTCTCACTTCCCTTGACTAGAGACAGGCTCTTTTTGATCTCCATTTCTGCAGAGGTTACACTTTTGTGGCCCTCAGACTCTCAACAAGCATGTCTAGAAACAGTATTGAGACTGAAATTTGGTATTTGTTTTCCTGAGAGCCCTACAAAATAGGACACAATTAAGCGATGCTGCAAAATTGAAGATGACAAGGTGGTGAAATTACTATCATGTTTTTTCCTCCGTCAACATGAAGCTGAACTAGCAACCTTGAATCAGAAGTACAGAATGGTTAAGTGCAGAGGATCTGAGAAAGCTGAGGAAGACAGTAACTAATTAAAGAATGTGCTCTGTGTGGAGCTGGGACTAGAGTGGGAAAGGAGAGAGACACAGCCCTCATCCACAAGATGAGGTGGATCATCCTCATCCCAGTTTAATGGGAAAGATTTCCAATAGTCAGTCACGGATGTGAGAGTTGGACTATAAAGAAGGCTGAGTGTCGAAAAACTGATGCTTTTGAAATGTGGTGCTGGAGAAGACTCTTGAGAGTCCCTTGGACTGCAAGGAGATCCAACCAGTCCATCCTAAAGGAAATCAACCTTGAATATTCATTGAAAGGACTGAAGCTGAAGCTGAAGATTCAATGCTTTGGCCACCTGATGGGAAGAGCTGACTCACTGGATAAGACCCTGATGCTGGGAAAGATTGAGGATGGGAGGAGAAGGGGATGACAGAGGATGAGATGATTGGATGGCATCACTGACTCAGTGGCCAGAGTTTGAGCAAACTCTGGGAGATAGTGATGGACAGGGAAGCCTGGCGTGCTGCAGTCCATGGGATCTCAAAGAGCTGGACGTGACTTAGCAACTGAACAACAATACAGTTATACGAGGAAGTGCCTGTTAAGTATACCAACCACCGCTTCTCTTGCCTTATCATTGTCCCTCTCGTTGACCCGTCAAGTGACTGGAGAGCCCTCAATGTATAAGCTGGGGAACATGACCTTAAGTTAAAAGCTCAGTATTACATGTGCCTTGACGTGTGGGAAAACCTTGAATGGTTTAAGTTTCCCTACTCTGCTCCTGAGGATGGGGTCCCCCAGCAAACAACTTCACTCATCGAGGGTACTAGGCACAGGGCCGTTCACCCCTGAAGAGTGGGTTTCTAACTGCCCCTGGAATTATTCAAACAGGCCAATCACATCCTCCCACCAGGAACCAAGGGTCATCCACTCCCTTGTTACTGCAAAACCTGCCTCTGCCAGCCTGTGGTTGACCACCCTATTCCAGAGCACACCTCCCACCCCACCAGGTGGCCCTGCATGGCAGGGTGTCCTTTTGTCCTGGGCTGGGAGTCCCTGTGACTCATAACCCCTGTTAGTTCTGCCCAGCTGGGGTGCTGCAGGTTGGACTGAAATCTCAGGGTGAGAATCCCTCCCTCACCAATGGAGTCAAGAGATGGCCATCAAAACAAAGGTACTTGGACACTGAGTTCCAACTTGGTTTCTTATTATCCATCCACTAACTGCGGGAAGTTGAGCAGTGAAATGGTTGATATGAACGTTAACTACTCTTTTTTTAAAGATATGTTGCAATGTTAATTTTTTAAGTTTAACTTTCGTATTGGAGTACAGTTGATTAGGGCTTCCCAGGATGCGCTAGTGGTAAAGAATCCACCTGCCACTGCAGAAGACATAAGAGATGCACGTTCAATCCCTGGGTCGGGAAGATCCCTTGGAGAAGCGCATGGCAACCCACTCCAGTATTCTTGCCTGGAGAATCCTATGGACAGAGGAGCCTGGCAGGCTATAGTTTCAAGTCCACAGGGTTGCAAAGAATCAGACATGACTGAAGCGACTTAGTATGCACACATATTTGATTAGCAATGTTGTGTTAGTTTCAGGTATACAGAAAAGTGATTCAGTTACACATATATCTATTTTTTTTAATTCTTTTTCCATTAAGGTTAGTACAGAGTATTGAGCAGAGTTCCCTGTGCTATACAGTAAGTCCTTGTTGGTTATTTGTTTATTTTCTTTTTTTTTTTTTGCTTGTTTTTTTTTTTAATTTTTATTTTTTTCTAATTTTATTTTATTTTTAAACTTTACATAATTGTATTAGTTTTGCCAAATATCAAACTGAATCGGTTATTTGTTTAAAATATAGCAGTGTGTACACGTCGACTACTCCTTAAAGTAGTTGACAACAAACTCGCAAAGATGGACACTAAATGCTGCTGTACACCTTCCCTCAAAGCCTTATCTTCATGGACTCAGAAATAGCTCAACCATGGTGAAACTGTTTTTGTCGATTAGCGTTATCAGTCTGAGCTATAAACTGATAGAAGAATTTGGAGACGTTAAAGAGGCAGAGATTGAAATTTCATACTGTTAGGTTCCAATGTTTGGCTTACTTGGGAGGTTCAGTTTTTCATCTGTCGATTTTCAATCATCACCTTGATTTAACAAGTCTTGCAGAAAATTATTCATCTTTGTGTGAGAACTCTATTGAGGATGGTTGACACATGCTTGTAAAGCATATCAGCATAAAAATGAGGTGGCTCATGCATGTAGCAATACTCCAACTTGTTTTCTTGAAGCAATACTTCTCTGACTAAGGAGAGACTCATCACTTTACCATCTCATCTTAATTAACTCATATTTTCATTTCAGTTAAAAGCAAACAAATCACAATCTGGCCACCCTGGGAATGGATGTGTCTCAAATAAGATGCTTGCAGGGTTTGTCTGGCGACGTGCCAAGACACTGTTGACAATGGCGATGTGAAATTAACCAGGACAATCATTACTGCATGACATGAAGAATTGGAATAAAAGTACGGAATCAGATGGCAAAGGAACCCAAACAGCCACACTGTGTCACTGAGTAGAGTTGGAAGCGGTGAATCATAAATTTCAACCCCGTGGTTACCCTAGAGCAGTGAGCAGTGATGAAGTTTATCACAGAGATGTCACTAAGATGACCTCTTGATCTGAATCTCACCTTCTGAGTCCAGGCAGTGTGAAATTCTACTTGGAAAGAGTAACTTTCTATCCTTGCCTGGCATCTTTAATTTTGGTTATATAAGCTGGCTATTTTGGGGGCTTTTTTTAAACAAACTTATTTTATTGAAGTATATTTCATTTACAATGTTGTGCTCATTTCTACTGCACAGCTGATTCAGTTATATCTACCTTTTTCCCCCCCATTTTCTTTTCCATTGTGGTCTATCACAGGATACTGAGTACATTTCCCTGGATGGCTATACTATTGAGTGAGTAGATGGGGAGATAATAAAGGAAAGGGGATTCTCACCAGGGGTGGAAAGGGAGGGACAGCGAAATTGAGACTGATGTGTATACACTATTGATACTTCGTATAAAATAGATAACTTATGAGAAGCTGCTGTAGAGCTCAGGGAACCCTACTCGGTGTCCTCTGGAGACATAGATGGGAAGGGAATCCGAGAAAGAGGGGATATGTGTGTGCACGTGGCTGATTCACTATGTGGCACAATAGAAACCAAGACTAAGTAGAATTGTGGAAAACTAAGTAGAATCTACAAAACTAAACAGACTTGCAAAGCAATTCTACTCCAATAGAAATCAGTTTTAAAAAAGAAATGAAAGTGGGCTTTCAAAGGGATAAACATGAGATGTGGATGGCAAGGAAGCTCTAACGTCAAATTTTACTCACGTCAATAGTCTGAAGACACCTCAGGTGACGGAATGGCGAGAGAAAAGGCATTCTGAAACTTGATAGGACGTGACAGTTACAGCCAACACAGATGGAGAGTCTGCTGAGGGGCTGGAGTGTAGTAGATGCGGGTATATATCAGAGCCATGGGGTTCTTGAACGTGACTGTACAATGGCATCCGCCAGGCAACTTAGCAGAGAATACTGAGACCTGAGTGGCCCCCACAGATTTTGATCGTATTGGTCGAGGGTGAGGTTTGAGCATCTGGGTTTTTCAAAGCTTCCCAGGTGACACAAAATTACCAACAAGTTTGAGAAACACTCAATTTAATTCTTCCTGCACCTTAGAAACTAGGTATTATAATCCAAATTTATATAGTGGCATGGGTTTCCCAGGTGGCGCTAGTGGTAAAGAATCCGCCTGCCAGTGCAGAAGACTTGGGCTGGATTCCTGGGTCAGAAAGAGCCCCTGGAGAAGGGAATAGCAACCGGCTCCAACGTCTTGGCCTGGAGAATCCCATGGACAGAGGAACCTGGTGGGCTACAGTCCAGGGGGTCGCAAAGAGATGGACATGACTTCGTGACAGATAATGGCGCAAGTAAGATTCAGGAATCTTATTATACAAAGTCACGCAGCCAGTAAGTGTCAAAGCAAGGGCTAGAATGCTGTTCAGCTCAAATCCAGGGTTTGGGCTTTTCCACAGGCTGATATGCAGTCTGATGGCTTCTTTTGAAGAGCAGGGCGGGAAGGGTAAATGAGAGTTGAAGATGGACCTTAGTTATTCATTATTCATCCTTTATACTAGAAATGGAGTGTGCATGCGAAAACTGGGACTTCAGAAGCTTAAAAAAAGGCTGCTAACATTTTACAGTCCCATTTCCCAAGTTAAACTGATTTTCTATATTTAGAGACGTTTGAGCTGAGGTTGGTTCTCAGAGCTCCTTGACTGAAAGAAAAGAAAGGTTATCTTGGAATTATGCTTCAAAGATTGAAATTGGTTTTCTTCTGTTTTATGAATGAATGGCAATGAATATATTTGGCATTTTATAATTTTTCTTACCACTCTTATTATCTTCTTTCTAGCTCACTTTTCAAATGACAGAGTGATTTATTGACTGTCTTGCCGATGTTCCATTTCAGTGAACAAATGGTGAATACAAAAATCTGCTGCTTGACCTCACACTGACTCAGATATTTAAAAGCTTCATTTGATTAAAAAGAACTCATGGAAATGGAGGCCAGTACATGTTAGATTATAATAAAATTCAGGAAATTCCAAGACTTGTTCTTTTAAAAATCAGTGGGGTCCAAATTACATTCTCTTTTAGTGTGACCAGAGGCTGGGTTTGCTTTTTATTTGTAAATTACATGCTTTTGGGCCACGTTTGTCTGCCTGCCATTGATTTCAGTCCTCTTCACCCAGTGAAACCAAAACGAATTAGCACAGTGCAAGAAACACTCTCAGTAAACACATCTACTCTTCTTGCTGAAATCCAGAACAGGTCACATGTAGGGGGACTTGAATGTATAAAAACAAGCATATATTGGGAAAAGGAGCTCCAAAGCCAAATTAAATTTCTATATTCTTTTAGGAATTATTTAGTCATGAAAGGTCTGATAATTACTTACAAAAACAAAAGAGTAGAAATAGCCCAACGAAGAAAAAGAAAGTGAAGTCACTCAGTCATGTCCACCTCTTTGTGACCCCATGGCCTGCAGCCTGCCAGGGTCCTCTGTCCATAGGATTCTCCAGGCAAGAATATTGGAGTGAGTTGCCATTTCCTTCTCCATGGGATCTTCCTGACCCAGAGATCAAACCTGGGTCTCCTGCACTGCAGGCAGATTCTTTACTCTCTGCGCCACCAGGAAAGCCCAGAAATATCCCAAATGATCCTCAAAAGAGGACAAGCAGAAAAAATTATGAGAAATCCTTACGCAGCCTGCATTGTGTTAAAGGTTTTAGCTGTGATAATGGGATTGTCTCTCACCATCTGCCTGAGTTTTCCCACGTCCACTCATGTCCATTGCATTGGTGATGCCATCTGACCATCTCATCCTCTGTCACCATCTTCTCCTTGCCCTGGGGAGGGACAGGGAAGCCTGGTGTGTGGCAGTCCGTGGGGTTGTGAAGAGTTGGACAGGACTTGGTGACTGAACAATGAATGGTATTGTGCTTATGGGAGGGAAATTTATTGTCTGAAAATATTAGTAATAAATATTAAATGATTTAGTGTTGAAATGACATCACATCAGTGGCATTAAAATCTTTTAGCTAAAACAAAACAACATCCCATTTCAAAACAAGAACAAGACACAACAAACAAAAGAATCTCAAAGAGGATAAACTAATTATGACAAAAATTTTGATAAATTTTTAACTCTGAGTGGTGCATCTATGGGAGTTTATTATGCTGTTCTCTCTACTTTTAGGTAGGTTTGAAAATATTCAGAATAGAAATATTCAAGCACTGGTAGACTCAGCCTCCTGCCACTTGGTGAGGGATATATAACTAAGAGCTTACATTCTTGTCTGTGTTTCAGTATCCTTATGCAACAAAAAGGATTGTTATAGACACGGAAATAGGCCACTTAATATAGCATCCAGGTTTGGCTAACTCCATGTGCATGGAAATATCCCCTAGCTCAGGATAAGTAACTGTGACCTCATCCAAAAGTTGGGCTACAAACCCCATAAATGGAGAGTGTTCTAGTTCACACTAGAACACTTGGTGTTGATCTTGGTGAACATCACTTACAGCCTTCCCCACTTAAAGTCACTGTTTAACTGACATGACTCAGTTTGCATGAGCTGGGATTCTAGCAATACGAGTTCTCATTATTTTAATGCTCTGAGTAAGGTTGGAAAAAAGACTTTCATATATCTGAAAGCTGCCCAAAAGGGCTTTTTCCAGGGGTGGTCTTTGGTAAAACTTGAAAGACAGTACTTCCTAATTTGCCCCTGGAAACATTTCATCCCCAAGTTGATTCCTACGGAACCCTTTCCACACTGAATCCTCGTACTTATTTTCTTGTTCTGCCTCTTCCTGTGCAGGGCTCAGTGTGCATTTTGGGGGACCCAGGTGGGGTGCTTGGTTTGTGGAATGCCATGGTCCCAAGCCACTCAGCACTTGGTTCCATTCTTCCCTCTCCTTGCTTGCCTTTATCCTATAAATCTAAGACCTGCTTTTAATTGGGATACCAGGGTGTGAAATAAGTGTGACTTGGGGGGAATGGAATTTGAGTCCTAAATTACACTGAAAGTGAAAAGTGTTAGTGGCTCAGTCATGTTCAACTCTATGTTGAACTGCAGCCCACCAGGCTCCTCTGTCCTTGGAATTCTCCAGGCAAGAATACTGGAGTGGATTGCCATTCCCTTCTCCAGGGGATCTTCACGACCTGGATATCAAACTCAAATCTGACATGTTGCAGGCACATTCTTTATCATCTGAACTACTAGGGAAGCCAAATTAAACTGGGGGCACTGAAAAGGAGTTAAAATGTCCCAGGCAGGTGGTACCTCCTCTGACCCCCAGCAGAGACAAACACAGATCCTTCTACAAGGAAACTACCCTAAATTATGGCCTCTGTTTCCCCCACAGATTAAGATCAAAAAAAAAAAAAAAAAAAGAAAAAAAAAATCATTAAATCTACAAGGAGATAAATCACCATGAATGAAATTTAACAGAAGAAAACAAAATTGAGTTAGGGCTCCAACATTTCAGATTTTGGCATCATCAGATACAGAGTATCAGTATCAATTTAGAAGCTGTTTAACAAAGTAAAAGGGAAATTTTTAAAAAATTTGGAAGAGATTCTCCCAAATGACCAGTAATACATCAATGTGACATAATCAAGCTAATGAAAAATGACCAGTAATATATAAACATGATAGTATAACATGAGCAAGTTGGATTAATCTCACAAACAGAGTGCAATGGAGCAGGCGTACCATGGACACCAGTTTGGCTATTTCTTCTAAAGCCATGCATGTGCTTACAATGCAGCCTAACAATTGCACTCTTGGGCATTACTCCAGAGAAACGAAAACCTGTTCACACAAAACATTTGTTTGGATGTTTATAGTAGCTTTATTCATTATTATGAATAAAGTTATGAGCCCCACACCAAAAACAACTAAAATGTCCTTCAAAGGGTAAATGGTTAAACATATGTATACTCATATCACAGATACTTCTCAGCAATAAAAAGGAAGAAATTGTTGATACATTCAATAATTTGTTTGGAGCTTAAGGAAATTATGTTGCATCAAATAACCAACCCCTAAAGCTTCCATGGTGTATGACTGCATTCAGGTAACTTTCGATTATAATTTTATATGATTGATTTATTTTTGTCTGCGTTGGGCCTTCATTGCTCTGAGAGGGTTAGTTGTGATGAGTGGGGGTCTACTCTCTAGCTGTGGTGCTCGGGCTTCTCACTGTGGCGGCTTCTCTTGTTGCGGAGATGGGCTCCAGGCACGTGGGCTTCAGAAGTTGCAGCTGTGAGCTCAGTCGTTGCGGCTCCCAGGCTCCAGAGCGCAGGCTCAGCAGTTGTGGTGATGGGGTAGCTGCTCTGCAGTACGTGGGATCTTCCTGGACCAGTAGTAGAAACTCATGTCTCCTGCATTGTCAGGTGGATTCTTTCCCGCTGAACCACCATTAAGCCCTCAGATAACATTTCTGGCATGATAACATTAGAGAGACCAGATAAGCTGACGCCAGGAGTTAGAGAGGGATTGGAGATTCGGGAGAAACGGACGCTGTTGCAGCTGTAAAACGATAGAGGAGGGGTTCTTGAATGGATAGAATTGTGTCTTGACTATGATGGTGACCCATACGGACCACGTAAACATTACAAACCAATAAGATGTCAGCTCAGCAGAAAACTTAGCAACCCATATTGACAGACAGTGTACAGAAAAGAAAATACAAATGTCCGATAAACTTATGGAACGATTCTCAATTTTATCAGTAATCAGAAGATGCCAATTAAGACAAAAATGCAATGCCATTTTATATCACTAGATTGGAAAAAGCAAAGAAACCTGTTACTATGTGTTAGCATGTGGAGTAATGGGCAATTTTTTACACACTGCTGAGGAAATGGCAACCCACTCCAGCATTCTTGCCAGATAATCCCCCAGACAGAGAAGCCTGGAGGGCTACAGTCCATAGCATCACAGAAGGGTCAGACACAGTGACTGAGCATGCGCGCACTGATATAAAAATGTAAATTACTACAGTCACTTAGGAATGCAATTAGGTACTATCTGATTCCATCAAATATTCACAAAACCTGTGTGATAGCAATTCCACTCTTAGAATATGGTCTAAAGACATTCTCGTGTGTCAAAATTCTCTTTACAGCTTTATTTGCAATATCAAAAATTGAAGTCTATATAAATGGTCATGGGTAAGCGGAAAGTTTGGTGTTTCTTAAAAAAACTGTACATACTCTTAGCATATGACTCATCAATCACTGTCCTTGGTATTTACTCAAAAGATTTGAAAACTTACATCCACACAAAAACCTGCACATATATTTATAGTAGCTTTGTTCATAATCTCCCAAACTTGGAAGTAACCAAGCATCCCTCAATAGGTGAACGGATAAATAAATGGTTGTACCATTGTCTGGTAATAGAATATTATTCAACATTAAATAATACCAAATTATGAAAATACATGGAGGAAACAGACATAAATTTGTATTACTAAGTGAGAGGAGCCAGTTTGAAATAGTCCCTATTCTATGATTCCAATCATGGAAACAGTTCTGGCCATCTGATGCGAAGAGCCAGAACTCTTTTAGAGTTAGAAAAGACCCTGATGCTGGGAAAGATTGAAGGCAGGAGGAGAAGGGGGTGAGAGAGGATGAGACGGTTGGGTGGCATCACCGACTCACTGAGTTTGAGTAAACCCCAGCAGTTGGTGATGGACAGGGAGGCCTGGGGTGCTGCAGTCCAAGGGGCTGCAAAGAGTCACGACTGAGTGACTGAACAACAACAATGGAAACAGTGAAAAGATCAGCAATCTCTAGGTTGATGGGAGGGATAAACAGGGGTGTCAAAAGGCTTTTTTAGGGCAATGAACTACTCTGTATGATACTACAGTGGTGGGTACATATCATTACACTTGTCAAAACTCATAGACTGTGCACCACCAAGAATGGACCTTAATGTAAACAGTGGACTTAGGGCAGTAATGACGTGTCCGTGCGGGTTTATGGATTATAACAAATGTCAAGGTGCTGTCAGTAGGGAAGGCTGTGCATGAAGCAGGAACAAGGCAGGTATATGGGAACTTTGTAGCATTCACTCCATTTTGCTGAGAACCTAAAACTGCTCTAAAAAGTAAAGTAGTAATAACTATCAATGTTAATTTCCTGATTGAACTGTGGTTATGTAAGAGAATGTCCTTATTTATAGGAAATAAACCCTAATATATACAGCAGTCATAGGACATCGGGTCAACAACCCCCTCCCAAATACTACAGGAAAAAAAAATTGTACTTTTTCTTTGAGAATGTTTCAAAATTAAAAACTAAATTAATGAAGCTGATCCTTATCAGCGTTCTTAATGGGAAATTTCAGGGTTTTTTTTTTTTTTTTCTACTCTTCTTATTTCCCTAAGTTAGAAGTATATAGGCTTCTAGCCATTCTGAAAGAAAAGAAAATTTCCTTGGGGCCCCGGGGGAGCAATTATTCTCAATCTGTTGTTCACTCCCTCGGGCCATGTTTTCCTCAGGGCTGACTCAGGCTGCTGACCCAGTGAGTGAGAGTCTCCCCCAGGAGACAACTTATACAAGGCCATCTGTCCAGGTGCACATTTTTTTTTAAAGGTTTCCATTTCTGGAATACAGAATTCCATGTTCTGGAATACAGGGCTGTCAGACAGAGACATGGGGCATTTTGGGCCATTCCCAGGCAGGTATCGTGACAGAGGGTCTCATACACCATGATTCCCCAGCAACACAATTTCAACCTTTCCCTACCACCCTCCCTGCTTGAGAGACTTCCCTGTCTGTACCGCGTTTTGCCCTCCACCAGCCCAATTCAGACAACCCCACCCTCCTAACTCGTGAGACCCCTGTGTTCTCACCACTGCTCTTAGCTGTAAGGTTTGAAAGGTCTCTGAAGGGAATTGTAGGGGGGATTGACTAAGCTCTCCTCTGTTGGTCTTGTGTTGGCACCCACTGAAACGAGAAATGATTGGTTCAGAGAATCCCAATGCCTATTCTTACAGATTTTTTTCTTTGTTGTTGTTATTCACTCGGTGAGTCGTGGCCAACTCTTTGTGACCCCGTGGAAGGCAGCCCCCCAGGCTCCTCTGTCCGTGGGATTTCCCAGGCAAACATACTGCGGTGGGCGGCCATGGCCTCCTCCAGGGGGATCTTCCTGACCTAGGCATCAAACCTTCATCTCCTGCAGTGGAAGGCAGGTTCTTTACCACTGAGCCACCTGTAATGCCAAAGGTATGAGTAGGGAAGGACATTATGGTGGAAACAGGTGGGGGGTCCCCAGCTGGATTTAACTTCCCATGGTTCCGGTGGGAGGTGCTAAGTTGTCATTTGGCCTGGTCTGTTGAAAAACAATTCACACAGTAGAATTAACTGAATAACACCAGCCACTGCTTCCTGTGTTTCAAACACCTGCTTTCTCAGCTAAATAATCCTTGGTTACTGTCCTTAGAACCCTCACTAGAACTTCCCAGCCTGGGCAGCTCCTGAAAGTTTCTTCACTTGGTTCATCAAGTGAATTAATCCCTACTCCATGTTTCTTTAATGTCAACTTCTCTGCGACTCAATAAGACCCAAGTTCTTTTACCAAGTACAATATTACTTAGTCTCTTTAGTAGTTCAAGTCTTTCAAATTGTTCCCTGGTAACGAAATAGGAATGTGTTTTTGCTTGGGAGAACATGAAGATTTATAGTCATTTGAGATATTGGGTTACTCTTATTTTCATTCAATACAGTATTCATCACTCTTGGTCATTAGAACATAATATTTCTCCCCAAGAAAGTCAATACCTGTATATGCCTGTGAACATGAAGTGCTGTTAGACTCTAAGCTGATTCAAGAAGACAACAGAGTGACTAAGCAAGGGGATTTTGCCTCTTATTTGAAAATCTCCTACTTGTAGAAATTTGTGACTTATGAGTCAAGCTGACAAGGCTTATTAATCTCTCTGGTAGTGAGGTAATTGTAGTAAAGAGTACCCTGGTTAGAGCTTTGCAGAGGGGTATTTGGATTCAAGGGTAGGGCAAAATCAAAGGAAACAAAACAAAACATTAAACTCTTTCAGATATATGCAATGAAATCCATTTTGTTAAGAACAAGAAGCATGAAAGCATCCGCCCCCTACCCCCCACCCTGGTCTCTACCACCCCTTCTGTTCTTCTGATGCTGGTGAGTGGCTCACCAAATACATTGCCCAGGCAACGCCATTCCTCATCTGTTCAATGTCTGTTGCACACCAGGCCCATGCCAGATATTCTGCCGAATGGACACATGAAGAAAACAGTTTCTTTTTTTTTTAACTTATTTATTTATTTTTTAATACCAAAACCATTTTGTGTTGGGCTATAGCCAATTAACAACGTTGTGCTGGTTTCAGGCGAATGGTGAAGGGACTCAGCCAGACACATACATGTGTCCATCCTCCCCCAACCTCCCCCCATCCAGGTTGGCACATAACACTGAGAAGCGTTCCATGTGCTATACAATAGGTTTTTGTTGGTTATCCATTTTAAATATAGCAGTGTGGACATGATCTGCCCTAAGTCCTTAACCATCCCTTCAACATGGCAACCATGGGTTTGGAAAACAGTTTCTTTAGATGGGGAGTTTATGATCTCCTGGGTGAGTCAGACCTGTACAAAGGAGGTAAGATAGACCACGTAAGTGTGTCTGCTTCCACCTCGAGGAAAAGGCTCGTCATGGGGTCTCACCTGGTTGAGGGGTCTGGGCCTACTGGGGCTGCTGAAAGTGGAGCAGGAGGGGGGCTGAGGGCTGGTGAAAACAGCTGCAGCCAGAGATGGGAGCGGGCCTCTTCATGGGAGGTAAAATCAGAGGCTAACTGGCAGATGCTGGAATATGATAGGATGTAGCAGGGAGAAGCAGGAATCAGTATGGAGGGCATGATTAGGCTTCGGTAGAGAGGTTTCAATTTTTTATTCACTTGATTTTGTTTTACTTTTTTTTTAAAGATTTTTTTTTATGTGGATCATTTTTCCTCTTCAGTGTTCCACTGAAAGTATATGTACAGACAAGATAGGATGCTGCTTCCTTCAAGACCTTCCCTGAAGGCAAATGGGAATTTTATTGTGGATTAAGGCTTCCCCCGTGGCTCAGATGGTAAAGAATCTGCCTGCAATGCAGGAGACCTGGATTTGATCCCTGGGTTGGGAAGAGCCCCTGGAGAAGGGAATGGCAACCCACTCCAGTATTCTTGCTTGGGAAGTCCCATAAACAGAGGAGCCCGGCGGGCTACTGCCCATGGGGTTGTAGATGAGTCAGAGATGACTGAGCAACTAACATTTTCACTTTCAAGGATGTTAAGGCATTCATTACTGTCATTCCTTACAGATGATGCTATTCAAAACCTTTCCAAACCCATCAACTCATGTAACAACACTTGGAGATAGTTTGGCTCATGTGCCCACCACACTTTACTCATTAGAAAAAAAAAAAAAAAAGGACACAAAAAGATTAAGAAGATACAGCAAGTCATCAGACCCATGACAAAAGCAGGCCTTCTGTAGACCATTCTGACAATATTGCTTCTGCTTTATGTTTTGGTGTTTTGGCCTTGAGACGTGGGATCTTAGCTTCTCCATCAGGGGTGGAACCTGCACGCTCTGCACTGGAAGGTGAAGTCTTAACCACTGGACGGCCTGGGAAGTCTCTGCTGTACTTTTTAATTGAAACAGAACATACACAGATAAGGGTAAACACACAGACCATAAAGTATACTTCGGTGAGTTACCATGTCACCATGAGCAAGCTCAGACAGTGGAGCATTCCCAGCACTTTGTAAGCACCCTCTCTGTCTGTCACCTGGGTCTGCAGGGGCTTGTGGGGCTGAGCTGGGGAGAAAGGGGTTCAGACAGTGGGAAGCCCTGAGGCAGAGAGATTGTGCAGCTTGGTGAAAAAGCAACCCACTATCCTGAGTGGAATTCAAAGTACACACTCATAAGCTACATGAAACTTGCAGCAGTTTCCCCCAATATTCTTTTCCACCCTCTGCAGCCTGTTCCCTGTCTTGGGATGTCCTGCCAAGGGTCACCTTGTGGACGAAAGCTCAGGTCATGTCCTTGGAGCCCTGGGTGTGTCCATGGGATCAGCTGGACCATTCCACAGGAGCCTGTGGTTTGGTAATGTTTTGTGACTTTCAGTGTATAAGTCTTTGACCCTCTTGGTTACTTTTATAACTAGATATCTTATTCCTTTGGATATGATTGCTACTGGAATTGTTTTCTTCACTCATTCATTGCAGCTGATCCCCTTGGCTTTCGAGTCTCTTGAGGGCTTTCGAGTCTCTTGAGGGCTCTGCTCAATTTTGAGACTCTCATCTGCAACTTCCAGAACTGTCAGATGCTCTCTAGGAGAACTGGTCCAAACGCTGGTATGAACTCTTTGGACTTTCCTCATCTCCTGGATATTGACCTCACAATTATACCCTTAGGTGATAGAAAACTTGTTGTTAAGTTTTAATAGGATGCAAGCCCCATAGTGTTTGGTTAAGTCAAGTGGAGTACAACATACAAGGTCAGTCAGAAATAATATGTTAAGGGCACACAAGTGAGAAAGCTGAGGCAGATAGACTTGCAATTGACCTTGACTTTTTCTCTCTCTGTTATGTCTCTACATGGTATGACTCATAGTTCATTGAGTTAGACCTGTATATTGTTACCCTGCTTATTTAACTTATATGCAGAGTACATCATGTGAAATGCTGGGCTGGATGAAACACAAGCTGGAATCAAGATCACCAGGAGAAATATCAATAACCTCAGACACGCAGATGACACCACTCTTATGGCAGAAAGTGAAGAGGAACTAAAGAGCCTCTTGATGAAAGTGAAAGAGGAGAGTGAAAAAGTTGGCTTAGAGCTCAACATTCAGAAAACTAAGATCATGTCATCTGGTCCCATCATTTCATGGGAAATAGATGGGGAAACAGTGACAGACTTCATTTTCTTGGGCTCCAAAATCACTGCAAATGGTAACTGTAGCCATGAAATTAAAAGACGCTTACTCCTTGGAAGAAAACCTATGACCAACCTAGACAGCTTATTAAAAAGCAGAGACATTACTTTGCCAACAAAGGTCCATCTAGTCAAACCTATGGTTTTTCCAGTAATCATGTAAGGATGTCAGAGTTAGACTATAAAGAAAGCTGAGTGCCAAAGAATTTACAGTTTTGAACTGTGGTGTTGGAGAAGACTCTTGAGAGTCCTTTGGACTGCAAGGAGATCCAACCAGTCCATCCTAAAGGAAATCAGTCCTGAATATTCTTCGGAAGGATTGATGCTAAAGCTGTAACTCCAATACTTTGGCCACCTGATGTGAAGAACTGACTTATTGGAAAAGACCCTGATGCTGGGAAAGATTGAAGGCAGGAGAAGTGAATGACAGAGAATGAGATGGTTGGATGGCATGAATGACTGGATGGACATGAGTTTGAGTAAACTCTGGGAATTGGTGATGGACAGGGAAGCCTGGCGTGCTGCAGTCCTTGGGGTTGCAAAGAGTCAGACACTACTGAGCAACTGAACTGAACTGATTATGTCTCATTGACAAGCTGACGATTAAGTCAGTTTTGTTACCTGAATCGAAATGATGGTAAGTACCATATAATGTTGTTTTGTAGATTATTGGAGATAAATTGAATCAAGCTCTTTATAACTGGTAACTCTCATTCCTAATTACCATGTTAGAGAAGGAAAGCAATGTGAGAATGGCTGATAAAACTCTGAGAAAGGTCATTTGATGTAATTTGGTGAATATCCTTTGTTATCCTATAAGTATACCAATCTATCTTAAAGAATTTAACATTCATCAAATTAACCGAAGACTTTCAGAGGACATCAGTCCTGGGTGTTCATTAGAAGGACTGATGCTGAAGCTGGAACTCCAGTACTTTGGCCACCTCATGCGAAGAGTTGACTCATTGGAAAAGACTCTCATGCTGGGAGGGATTGGGGGAAGGAGGAGAAGGGGACGACAGAGGATGAGATGGCTGGATGGCATCACTGAGTCGATGGACATGAGTTTGAGTGAACTCCGGGAGTTGGTGATGGACAGGGAGGCCTGGTGTGCTGTGATTCATGGGGTTGCAAAGAGTCGGACACGACTGAGCGACTGAATTGAACTGAACTGAACTGGATTGAGTGTTAAATTAGGAACAGTCATCAGATATGCAGACATCTAAATGATCTATAAACAGCAACAGAATTTTTAAAAAGGTAATGGAAGAAAAACTAAAGAGAAATATTAGCAGTTGAACATATAAATGTGGATTTAGGTCTTAATTATAATTAAGATTTTTGAAATGTCCTGTAGATAAGCTATAAATTGATGCATTAGAAATTAAGAAATAAGTAGGCCAACTGGGGACCACCCTAAACAATAAGAGGTAGGGATATGTTTAAAAACATTCTAGGAACTTCCTGGAGAGTCAGTCCAGGGGCTCAGACTCCACCTTCCAATGCAGGGGGCACGAGTTCCATCCTCGGTCTAGGAACTAAGATCCCACATGCTGTGTGGTATGGCAAAAAAAAAAAAAAATTTTTTTAAACCAAAAAATTCTATTATGAGGCTGCATTGATAAAGTCTATGGTTCAAAAAGTGATGCTTTTATTTACATCCTGCTTCTGTGAATTTCCCCTTCCCTAGACTTTGCCGGCTGTTACAGACAAGTCTGTCATTTACTGTGAGAGGAAAAGAGAGACTAGATGGATTTGCTTGTATCCATCACGACTGGTGAAAAACAACTTTTGCTGTCTTAATAGTGAGTTATTATCCATGCTTTCTTACATGAAGGATAACACTTCAATTTTTTCATTAGTTCTGCTACAAACCTCTTGAACAACCATTGATATGATTAAGTGATTTTCTGACAATTTGGGCCAACAAAATAATGAGAGCATATGCCTCTGAATTATTTGTTGATTAAAAATCTGACGTAACTTATTGGAAAGAAAATGAAGAAAGTCTTAAAAAAACTTTATCATTGAAGTTTCAAAACCATTTTAAAACACCAGGGCAGCATTTTCCAAATTTATTTGAGATTTTGGTTGTTCTCCTGAGAAAAATGAAGTCGCTCAGTCGTGTCCTACTCTTAGCGACCCCATGGACTACAGCCTATCAGGCTCCTCCATCCATGGGATTTTCCAGGCAAGAGTACTGGAGTGGGGTACCATTGCCTTCTCCGTCTCCTGAGAAAATAATGGTCAAATTTGGCCAGAGACATGGTCATAACTACGATCAAATGAATTTCAGAAACTTGGGGAATGCAACCAAGGTAATCTGATTTCTTTAGCTGAGAACAATTCGAAATCTGTAATGTGATAATGCCTGCTGTGAATCTCCAGAGGGATGAAAACTGGGCTAGAGTTATCGAGTATCAATTCTCAGGATCACAGAGAATATTTCTCAACCTCTTTTCTGTGGAACATTTAGGAGGAGAGAAAGTTGTTAGTAATTACATGCTAATGGAATCACTTAAAAAATGTTGTCCTCCGTGTTCTGGCAACAGATATTTTCATTCAGCTTACTTTTATTTGCACGACTCAGTGTTTTCTTGAAAACTTACATCTCAGGATCAGTACAGTAAGAATTTGGTATCAGTGGATGATGAAATAATATCTTGATTCATCCAGGCTGCTATAAAAAGTACCACAGACTGGCTGACTTATATAACAGAAATTGGTTTCTCCTTGTTCTAGAGGCTGGGAAGGCCAAGTGCAAGGTGTTGGCTGATTCCTTTCCTAATAACTCTCTTCCTGGCTTGTGAATTTTGGGTGGGCACAATTCAGTCCCTAATAAATGATATGCCAAAAAGAAAGTCTTTATAGTTAGTATATTAGTTATGACTTCTGCCAGCAAGTGCCCCAAATCAACTTGAACCATAGTAAGGAAGAAAGATGGGGTTTGTTACAATAATAACAAAGGTATCATCTAGACCCAAGGGTAAGAATGCAGTTGCACATTAGGAAGATCTAGAATAATGCTGTCCAATAGAAATATCACATGAACCACAAATGTAGGACAGGTGGTAATTTTAATCTAACAGCCACATGAAAAAAAAAGAAATGGATGAATTTAATTTTAGTAATATATTTTACTTAACCAAATCTATGAAAAATGTTTTAATTTTGTAATCAGCACAGGAATATTAAGATATTTTGTATTCTTTTTTTGGGGGGTACTAAAGCAAGGAGATCCAACCAGTCCATTCTGAAGGAGATCAGCCCTGGGATTTCTTTGAAAGGAATGATGCTAAAGCTGAAACTCCAGTACTTTGGCCACCTCATGTGAAGAGTTGACTCATTGGAAAAGACCCTGATGCTGGGAGGGATTGGGGGCAGGAGGAGAAGGGGACGACAGAGGATGAGATGGCTGGATGGCATCACTGACTCGATGGACGTGAATCTCAGTGAACTCCAGGAGTTGGTGGTGGACAGGGATGCCTGGCATGCTGTGATTCGTGGGGTCGCAAAGAGTCGGACATGACTGAGTGACTGAACTGAACTGAACTGAAAGCTTTGAAATCTCAAGTGTATTTTACACTGATAGTACATCTTAATTCAAAGTAGTCACATTCCAAGTGCTCACAAGCCCTATAAGGCTGGTGGCTACCATATTGGGCCATGTGAGTCCAGAGCAAAGAATGACAAGGGTTTAGGGAACCCACACAGTTCTCTCTCAGTATTCAAATTTCAGAGCAATTTATTTTGGTGGAACCATTTTAAAATTTTGTTTAAAATCTGTTGAAGAGACGAGTGTCACACAAAATTTAAAAATAAACTCATCTATGTGTTTGTTATTTTCAGGAGTTGTATTTCTGAAAGTTTGAAAAGTAAAAACATAAAAAAAGATGCATCAGGCAAACATTAGACAGAAACAGACTCAAACACCAAATGAAACAGATTTTAAGAAATAAAGAGGTGCCCAGTATAATGATAACATTTTCAGTTCACCAAAAAGGTATAGCCGTCCCAAACTATAGCCATAATACAGCCTCAACATACATCGAGTGGAAATGAGGAGGACCAAGAAATTCACAAGACAATTGCTTTTGATAGACTATTTTAAATGCTTCTCATTGATAGATGAAGAAAAATAAATGATTGGGATATAGAATATTTAAAAAATGCAATCAGTGAACAATCTTATCCAATGGACATATGTAGAACTCTGTGCTGAACAACTAGAGAATGCATATTTTTTTCAAACACACACAGCACGTTTATAAAAAGGAACTTCATACCACACCGTACACAAGGTATCAATATAGCTTAAGAAGGATTATTATACAGAATATGTCCTCTTACTCCAGTGAAATTCAATAAAAAATAAGAAATAAAAATAACTAAAAAGCACTGTGTAGCTGAAAATATAAATGTGCCTATTAAATAACAAATTCTCCCACAAGACACATTAATGGAAATGTGAAATCACTTACAAGTGATAATAGCTATCCTATGCTAAGTCACTTCAGTCGTGTCCGACTCTGTGCGACCCCATAGACGGCAGCCCACCAGGCTCCCCTGTCCCTGGGATTCTCCAGGCAAGAACACTGGAGTGGACTGCCATTTCCTTCTCCAATGCATGAAAGTGAAAAGTGAAAGTGAAGTTGCTCAGTTGTGTCTGACTCTTAGCGACCCCATGGATTGCAGCCTAACAGGCTCCTCCGTCCATGGGATTTTCCAAGCAAGAGTACTGGAGTGGAGTGCCATTGCCTTCTCTGATAATAGCTATACAACACATAAATGGGAAATAGATGGGGAAACAGTGGAAATGGTGTCAGACTTTATTTTTTGGGGGCTCCAAAATCACTGCAGATGGTGACTGCAGCCATGAAATTAAAAGACGCTTACTCCTTGAAAGGAAAGTTATGACCAACCTAGATAGCATATTCAAAAGCAGAGACATTACTTTGCCAACAAAGGTCCGTCTAGTCAAGGCTATGGTTTTTCCAGTGGTCATGTATGGATGTGAGAGTTGGACTGTGAAGAAAGCTGAGCACCAAAGAATTGATGCTTTTGAACTGTGGTGTTGGAGAAGACTCCTAAAGAGTCCCTTGGACTGCAAGGAGATCCAACCAGTCCATTCTGAAGGAGATCAGCCCTGGGATTTCTTTGGAAGGAATGATGCTAAAGCTGAAACTCCAGTACTTTGGCCACCTCATGCGAAGAGTTGACTCATTGGAAAAGACTCTGATGCTGGGAGGGATTGGGGGAAGGAGGAGAAGGGGACGACAGAGGATGAGATGGCTGGATGGCATCACTGACTCGATGGACGTGAGTCTGAGTGAACACCGGGAGTTGGTGATGGACAGGGAGGCCTGGTGTGCTGCAATTCATGGGGTCGCAAAGAGTGGGACATGACTGAGCGACTGAACTGAACTGAACTGAACATATAAAAAGTCGTGTGATACAGTTGACACCATACTTAATAGGAAATGCATATCCTTAAATTTTAATACACATAAGGAAGAAAGGATGAACATCAATAAGGTCCAATTTATGAAGTAACAAAAGAGCACCAGAAAATAATTCAATTACGGTTTCTATTTCCTTTTTCACATCAGTTTGCCACTTAGCATCGTTGATTCTACTTTCCAAACACCTTTAAATCCATCTTTCCTCCTCTTTTCCCCACACCCTTGTATAGGTTTAACTTTTCTCATTTCTTTCTCATTTCACTGATTCCTAACAATATTCTCTGTCAGTCCTCTTCTCTCTATTCCATTCATTTCCTTGGCTGAATTTATTCCTAAGTATTTTATTTTTTTCTGATGCTATTATAGATTAGACTTTTGTCTTTATTTCTTTTTCAGATACTTCATTGTTCGTGTAAAGAAACACAACTGATTTTTGTATGTTGATTTTGTATCCTGACACTACTGAATTCATCTAGTAGTTGTAACAGTTTGGGGTATATATCCAGATATAAGACTGCTCAATCATATGGTAGTTCTATTACTGTTTTGAGGAATATTGTTTTCCATAGTGCCTGCACGATTTTATATTCCCACCTATAATGGATTCCAATCTCTCCCCATTCTTGACAACATCTGTTGTTTCCTGTTTTGTTTTTTTTTTTTTTAGTAATAGCCATCCTAATGGATGGGTGGGAGGTGATTAATTAGGTATATTTTTAAACACCTAACGTTCAACAGACCTCAGTCAATATTAAACTTCCATTGACTTTTAAATCAATATCTTCTTTTTTCACTCAATGTTTTATTTATTTTTAATTAGAGGATGCTTGCTCTACAACATCGTGTTGGTCTCTGCCACACATCAGCATGATCAGCCTCAGGTCTATCTACGTCCTGTGTGGCTCAGCTGGTAAAGAATCCGCCTGCTATGAGGGAGAGCTGGGTTCAGTCCCTGGGTTGGGGAGATCCCCTGGAGAAGAGAAAGGCTACCCACTCCAGTATTCTGGCCTGGAGAATTCCATGGACTGTATAGTCCATGGGGTTGCAAAGAGTCGGACACAACCGAGCAACTTTCACTTCACTCACCCTTGAACCTCCCTTCCACCCCCCCACCCCATCCCACCCCTTCAGGTTATCACAGAGCACCGGATTTTAGTCCCAGCATTATGTAGAGAATTTCCACTGGCTATCCGATTTTACATATGGTAATGTGTATGTTTCAGTGAACCTATCTGCAGGGCAGCAGTGGAGACACGGACGTAGGGAGCAGACTTGTGGACATAGGTGGGGAATGAGAGGGTGGGACGAGCTGAGAGAGTAGCATTGAGTAAAATCAATTATCTTCTTAAAGCATCACACAGGGAGAAGACCAGTCTTAGGGGCCGCTAGTCTACTAAGGCTGGGATGCAGGGACCACATCCAAGCCTTTGTCTAGTGCAGTGCCTAGCAGAGGTCCTGACTTGAAAGAGAACTCCGGACACATTTGTTGAATGAATGAATGGTGTGTTTTTATGACAATGAGCTTAGAAACGAATGATGTGCTGCTTATTATCATTGGCGGATGCCAGTGTCAAATGCGTGACCACTGGCAAGCCTGGGGATCATGGGATCCTGTTTCTCTTAAGCAGCACATTGGAGGCGGTTGACGGCTCTCCTTGTTGGTTGCCGTCACTTGGTCTTCAGAGTCAATGAATAACAAAGAGTTGACCTTCCATGCGTTCCCTGAATGCCCAACTCTTTGACATTCTAAAGTAGAGTGAAGAACATTTGGGGCACATGGCTCTTCACCTACTGGGTATGTGGTCTTTAAGAATAATCTCTTCCCTATAATGCCCTCATGTGTAAAATGGAATCATGATACCTGCACCAGGAGACTGTTAAGAATTTTAATGAGATAATATATGAAATGGTGCAATGCATATGTATGTAGGCATTATTGCATTGAGTTAGCCCAAAAAATTAGTTTGGGAAAATCTAAATGTACTTTTTGGCCAATCCAATAAATCTATTTTAATTAATTACAGTTTTGCTTTTATGTGTGATTGTTTCTAATTGATAGGAAGGTCCTTGCATTAAAATCTATGAATAAATTATAGAAAAACTCCTAAGATTTCTTTGGAGACTCACATGATATTTTCTTTCAATTATCTCATTAGAAATTACTTTGATCAGAGGATAAAAATCTAACACTAATGTGCTATTTTTTGATCAACACTTCACCAACTGAAGTTGGTGGGCTGAGAATTCTAGGGTTCAGGTGAAGAGGTGACTTAAGCAGTAAATGTCTGATCTCCTCATTTTAAATGTCCTTGGTCACTACGATGGAGTTGCCCTGTACTTCCCTCAACTTTAATCAGCATTCTTATGTTAGCTAACAAAGTCATCAGTGAGCATTCCCTTGAAAGTTCTAGAAGCAGTGAGAAGAAATCAAATTTTGCTGGTGGGCACTTCAAAATTCAAAGATAGTTCTTTGTTCACTACGTATCTCATGATTTAAAATCCGAATCTCATCAACTGTGGTATATTCAATACGTTTTCCACAAGATTAACCACAGGTTAGATAAGTGTTATAAAATTGTGTAACAGGTTAACAAAAGTAAGTACATATTTTTTTTTCCCACCTAGAATGGCACCGTCCAATAGAGATTTCTGCATTGAAGGAAATGTTCTATAATTCTGCCCTGAGAGAATTCATGGGGCCTTCCAGGTGGCTCAGTGGTAACGAATCCATCTGCCAATGCAGGAGATGCAAGAAACGTGGATATGGTCCCTGGGTTGGGAAGACCCTCTGGAGCAGGAAATGACACCACTCCAGTATTCTTGCCTGGGCAATCCGTGGACAGAGGAGCCTGGCTACAGTCCACTGGGTAGCAAAGAGTCAGATGCGACTTAGCAACTGAGCACCCACAATAGAGTGGACAGTAGACTGGACACCAGTTGCACATGGCTATTGAGCACTTGAAGTGTGGCTGGTGTCAAGTTTTTAATTTTATTTAATTTTAATTAATGAAAATTGAAAACTTAAGCAGCCACATGTGGCTAATGTCTACCACATGGACAAATGAACACTACAGAGTATCACGTCTTTAGGAAAATGAGAGATATGAGATATCCTCGAAAATGCATCTAGACTGGGTAAACGTCCCTGCAACCCCTCCCTCTGTCTTGTGTGGTGTCAGTTTTAGTTTCTATGTAATGAAGGAAAAATGTTATTCTAAACCAAAAGTGACTGCTTTTATAATGGCTGTTGTGGAAGAATAATGCATTTTAGAGGGAAAATGTGCTTCCCTATTGCTCTTCACCTTTCGTAAAGATGGGAGAAAAAGAGATACAAATAGAAGACTAAAATTTCAAAGCTTTGGTCGTTCCTCTGTATTGCTACTGGATGAGACCCAGGTTATAAAGCTGTTCCTTTGAACCAAAACATTAACAACATTTGCGTGCACGGCTAGTTGTCACAGTCGTGTCCGACTCTTTGTGACCCTATGGACCATGGCCTGCCAGGCTCCTCTGTCCATGGGATTCCCCAGGCAAGAAGACTGGAGTGGGTGCCATTTCCTTTTCCAGGGGATCTTCCTGACCCAGGGATCAAACCCAAGTCTCCTGCTTGGCAGGAGGATTCTTTACCAACTGAGTCACCTGGAAAGCCCCAAGTAACCGCCACATATCAAAACTGCATAAGGAGTGAAGATATTAAATATGCTGTGTTAACTTACTGCCTTTCCGCCTTTTGAGAGCAATGGAATTGCGGCTTTAGTTCGTGGTGAAGGAGTTCCTATTAACCGCATGTGCTATTTCAACTAAGCTTTTCAAAAGCCTTGGATTTATTGTTTATAATCAACAGTTCTGATTTACATTTACAGTGATCTCCTGAGTACACTTCAGTAGCCAAGTTTATACTTCAGGCAAAAAGCAAGATTTCTTTTGATGTAGAAATGTATGCAATTAGGAATACAAACCAAGATAAAACCTCTGAGCCCTCCAGGTGACTGGTGGTGTGTGAGAGGAGCTATGATGCATTTGCAAAAAACCTAGAAGAGTCTTTTCTGGAAAACACCAAAAGATAAACAAACAAAGAAACCCACAGTCTTTCCTGGAAGTGAGAGGATAGAATTAGAAACGTAGGGTTTCTTTTGGCCCTGAAATTCTTTGATTTCTGCAAATCCTATACCTCTTTTCTTTTTTTAAAAAAACGTATCCTCCTTTGAATCTAGCCAGTGGAGTTCCATTCCCCTTGCCCTCCCCTTTCTGCCGTGAAATTCTGAGAGTTACAGACTGTTTCACCACTTTTGTTCACTTACTCGCTCTGGAGCAAGTGACTCTGAAAACACGGGTTGTCATACATGAAGTGTCAGTGCGCAGGCAACGTTTTCTTTGCCGAGCTCCTCATAATGTGTGCTTCGAAAACACACACACTCAAGGGCTCTTGGCTGTGGCCATCTGTCAGGTTTGAAGGCTGGATTTCAACGTGCTGGTGCCTGGACTCACGCACATTCTGTCCTGTCTTTTGCAAGTCCTCCCACAGCAAAGAATCTTCCTCTCGGAATTTAGAAAGAAGTCCAAGTCTTTGGTGCTTCTGTTCCACCTCCTGCTGTCTGCTGGGCTGGGCAGGGGAGGGCATGGATCCTTCTGTGAGTATACCCTTTCGCATCCCGAACGCTGGAGGTCTTTTCAGACAATGAATGGGCTGAGCTCAAGACGACATTTGACTGGAGGAAGGACTGGACCTTTCTGCCCTAGGTGAGCTACTCTCTCTTTTGAGGTTCCTGAATGAACCATATGCAGAGAATCTTGGCGGAACAATAGGAGCCCTGAATCCCTGTGTACGAACCCCTCAGGGTTGCCTGGAGGGGGTGACAACCCTTTTTGTTTGGGCTACTCATGAAAGCGAAAGTGTTAGTCGCTCAGTCCTGTCCGACTCTGTAGCCTGCCAGGCTCCTCTGTCCGTGGGATTCTCCAGGCACGAATACTGGAGTGGTTACTCTCTCCATACATCTCACCCTCTCCTCCCTTCTCCCCGTGTCCATAAGTCTGTTCTCTATGTCTGTTTCTCCATTCCTGCCTTGCAAATAAATTCTTCAGTACCATCTTATATGTAAAATGGAAAGCCAGCGGGAATTGGCTGTAGGCCTCAGGGAACTCAAACAGGGGCTCTGTATCAACATAGAGGGGTGGGGAGGGAGGAGAGAGGGAGGTTCAAAAGGGAGGGGACCTATGCACATCTATGGCTGATTCATGCAGAAAACAACAGAATTCTATAAAGCAATTACCCTTCAATTAAAAAAACAAATTAATTAAAAAAAAAAAAAGAATCCTGGCGTGGGTTGCCCCTTCCTCCTCCAGGGGATCAGAGAGTCACTAGTCATTGATGTCAGAGAGAAAACCAGAAGCCTCATGTCCTCTGCTGTCCCCGTAGCCCTGCTGCCACATGGTGTCACTGTTGAAACACAGGCCGGCCAGCTGCCCCAGAGCTATCTCCTTTGTCCCCAGAACTGGGCCAGGGCCCCCCAACCTCGGTGTCCCCTCCCTAAATGGTCTGGTGGCCTGGAAGTCTAACGTCATCTCTGGCTGCTGTCTGGCGCTGCTCCCCAACTCAGACACTTCTTTCCACAGGCGGAGTCACCATCATTGATTCCATGTTCCTCCACAACACGCAGGTGCTTTCGCTACCTGTCTCAGGTGTGCAAATGGAGCCCACAGACTCTTGGACCTTCCAGACCAGTGACCTAGGTTCAGCTTCACTCATGGCTCACACAGCTTCTTGAGTTTAGACATGTAGCGGAGGTGAGCTGATAAAAATAGGTCTACCCATTTTTACCCCTCCCATCAGCCAAGAAAAAAACAACTCCTGTTTTGATTTTGGGTGATGCTGAGAGGGATTGGGGGCAGGAGGAGAAGGGGACGACAGAGGATGAGATGGCTGGATGGCATCACTGACCCGATGGACGTGAGTCTGAATGAACTCCAGGAGTTTGTGATGGACAGGGAGGCCTGGCGTGCTGTGATTCATGGGGTTGCAAAGAGTCGGACACAACTGAGCGACTGAACTAAACTGAACTGAGGGGAGCCTGTTTACTCAACTAGAAGGAGGGAGGGTGGAGAGTGTTCTTTCTACCCTATATGCTCAGTTCAGTTCAGTTCAGTTGCTCAGTCGTGTCTGACTCTTTGCAACCCCACGGACTGCAGCATGCCAGGCCTTCCCGTCCATCACCATCTCCCGGAGTTTACCCAAACTCTATATGCTCAGAGGAGAAGGAAATGGCAACCCACTCCAGTTTCTTGCCTGGAGAATTCCATGGACAGAGGAGCCCGGCAGGCTACAGTCTATGGGGTCGCAAGAGTCAGACACGACTGAGTGACTAAGCACATATGCTCAGAAGGGGCGTAAATGCTTTTACACTTTTAACCTCCAAGTTTTTCTCTTAGAGAAAGGAAAAAGATTCCTTTTCTATCTCAAAAGCCCAGGGCTTCTTTTGGGTAATCATTTTTCTTTCAGAGAGAAGGAGCTGATATTTCAGAGGTGGAAAAGAAAAGCACCTTGACTCTATGGGTATCCCCAAACTCGGGGGAAAGGGGAAGGTGGGCGTGGCTTTATTGTGGGCGGGACACACGTGTTCTGACACATTGCTCTGTGGTCCAGGCTCAGGGAAATGCTGGTGAACAAACCTGAACACTAAGCCCAGGTCCTGCCACTGGGCCACCTGGGTCCTGACACCTCAACCACAGCTTTCAAAGGACCTGATGGGCCTGAGCCTGTAGCTGGTGACAGCTGGGGTTTTGCTGACATGCGGGAGGGCCAGTTGGAAGTCCTAAATGAGATGGAAATGTCCATTTCCTTTCTGAGGAGTGGACATTTGGGGAGAATTCTTTGGGACAAAAACGGACGTTTGGGGAGAACTCTTTAGAACAAAAATGGACTAAAGGAAATCAACCCTGAATATTCAGTGGAAGGACTGATGCTGAGGCTGAAGCTCTAATACTTTGGCCACCTGATGGGAAGAACCGACTCATTGGAGAAGACCCTGATGCTGGGAAAGATCAAGGGAAGGATGAGAAGGTGATGGCAGAGGATGAGATGATTGGATGGCATCATCCACTCAGTGGACATGAGTTTGAGCAAACTCTGAGAGATGGTGAAGGACAGGGAAGCTTGGCATGCTGCAGTCCATGCGATCGCAAACAGACACAACTGAGCGACTGAACAACAACTTTGGGACACGCAGGGTATTCAGTTTCTTTGACTATCCGAGAGAGAGCGGGGAGAACCCTCAAGGGTTAAGATTGACTTCATGTCAATCTGGTGTTTGGGTGCTGAGCCATATTAAATTGAGCTGGGAGACATTCAAGTAATGTGAGATTGCATCCGCGTGCAGAGCAGATGCAGTAGAATCACCCACATGCATACAACCCCCAATCTAGATTCAAGCCTTCCCCCTGCCTGATTGGTTTCACCATCTCTGGGAACCGGAGTCCCATCCTTTCAATCTCAGCATCTCTGAGTCTCAAGGGTGGAAGAAACCTTTTCTCCTCTCTCAGATCAGCTTCACTTTCTGTCTTCTGAGTGGGAGATATTTTCTTCAGAAGAAATAGAGACCGGGTAATGTACATTAAGCGAGTTCTATCATAGTTTTACTACATATATCTCTTGTACGCAGGTCATACTGTGTGGGTACGTGACCATTCCTGTGGAGCAGCAGCCCAGCAATAAGCCTCTACTCAATACGTTTCCCTTGAGCCACTGGCAGGCTGTTAATAGCATCTGTCCCAGAAATCGTTTGGAAATAGTCACTGGTCAGGGCCCAAGAGGGGGTGCCAGGCACTTTCCTAAGCTCTCAGTTGGTGACCTCTCCAACCCCACGCTTCATTCCCAAACTAGTATTTCTTTCCCCTTTCCTCTGGCCATCTGAGAGTGTTTCTCTTTACCCTTCATGGATCTAATTCCTGCAGTAGACTGGCTGAAAAAACGTCCCTGGTTCCTTCCCTATTTACATCACAGTCACTCTGTAACAAACTCAAATGCTTTCATTGACCTTGTCCTGTACATTACAGATAGATTCCCTGTTCAGTCCACATTCCCTCTGACTTGAACTCTGTTTCCCTCGGAACCGAGGTTTGGATTTGGGATCTGTCTGGATTTATTGGACTTTGGACCTGGTTTCCGATGTTCAGATCATTCAGGCAAACACCACGGCTTCCCTTATTTCGTTGTATTCATCCTTCTGATCTTTTGATGGTGACCTTCCTGCCTCTGTTCCCAATGTGCAACATGGTGACCACCTTCGTGGGGGCTAGCGTAACCACTCCCCTCGCTGGTTGCTAAAGACTCAGCACGTTTAGGATGCTGTATGAGAGGAACCATCGAACAATGTTTAGACCCCAAGCAGTAAAGGGCTCCTCTCATCATAGGAGCTCTAAGATCTTTAACATCCTCACAGCATGGAGAATGTCTCTGCTGGACCAAAAGAGGGCAGAAAAGAGATCCCTGTTTTAAACTGTGAGTGTTCAGATACAGGGGAGACGTGCAGTCCTGTCACGGGTGACACTCATGGAGGCAAAAAAAAAAAAAAAAATGCAGATATCCTGGGGCAGGTCAACCTGGGAACAAGGAATACACCGAGGAGGGTATAGACTCGTTCCGCCCAGAGCTTGCTACCTCCATGTGTCATTACTAATTCAGAGTGAGTGATTAATATGTGGAGTACACAACATGCCATTCTCAACAGATCCTTGTGGCTTCTTAGTGAAATTCCTATCTCCCATCAAAATGAGGGAGACCAGTCCCATCACCCTACCTTCAGGAGCTAGCTGCCTGTGAGACTTCCTCTCCTGGATTACGCCGTCTCTCTTTCTGAGCCTTCAACCTTTGCTCTATCTTAATACCTTTCCCATCAGCCTTTAAACACATCCCAGTCCCTTCCATCTTAAAAAAGCTTTCTATGACTCGCCCCCTAATCTCTGCATTTGGAGAGCAGTGCTCCTTATCTGTAGCTAAACACTAACCAAAGGCTACAGGAATGGCTTTGCCCTGTTTCCTGACTGAACAAAACGAAACAAAACTGCTATGACCCGAGTTGCCAATTGCAGTCTGTGAGGTGGGCATGTGTGCTCAGTCATGTGCGATCCTTTACGACTCCAGGGACTGTTCATGGAACTCTCTAGGCAAGAATGCTGGGGGGGCGTTGCCATTTCTTTCTCCACGGGATCTTCCTGGCCCAGGGATCTTAACCTGTGTCTCCTGCACTGGCAGGTGGATTCTTTACCGCTGAGCCACCAGGGAAGCCCCCCTCATAACCTCATCTAAACCTGTTTATTTCCCAAAGGCTCTGCCTCCGTGTACCATCAGATTAGGGGTTAGGACTTCAACCTGAATTTTGGAAGGACACATTTAACCCATAACATTCTGCTCCTGGGCCCCAAAATTCACATTCTCCTCTCATGTGAAATATATTAATTCCTTCCAAATAGCTCCAAAGTCTTAATCCCTTCCAGCACCAATTCTAAAGTCTAAAGCCCCAAGTCTAAATATGATCTCAGTCAGAAATGGGTGAGACTTGAAGAATGATTCATTCCTAGGAAAATTCCTCTCCAGCTGTGAACCTGTGAACCCAGGTAATTCATGTACTTCCTGGTGGGACAGGCATGGGATGGACATTCCCATTCCAAACAGGAGAAATTGGGATGAGAAAAAAGGTGATGTGTCCCCAGAAAATACCATTTGCTAAATACCGTTGGCTCTTAAGTCTCAAGAAGTATCCTCTCTGGTTCAGTGTTCTGTTTTCCAGACCCCCTGAGGCGGAGGTCCTGCCTCTGCTGCTCTGCAGGGCTAGCGTCCTGTTCCCAAGGCTCCAGGTGACCACCATCTTGCCTGTTGAAACCGAGATGATGGCCTCACTCTTTGAAGCAGAAGAGACAGCCCTGGTGACTTCTGAACTGCCTTCTGTGTCATTCTTGCCTTGTCATGAAGAACAGGGTACACCCGCACCTCAACAGATCAATACAGGATGGAAGAAATGTGACATCTTCCTTTATTTGTCCCATCTTCCCCTCCATCCTCAAATGCTGTGGGTATTTTTATTTTTATTTTTGCCATTCTTCCCACTTGTGGCCTCTAACAGATGTCTGGCAGGTTTTTGAGGACATTGTTCCCAATTGGAGGCATTGTTTTTCTCTCTCACACACCACAAGGTTCCAAGACACTTGGTGGGGTAGGCGTCCTCCTTAATTCTCATCACCCCTTCTGGACTATCAGTCTTTTTTGGTCTTTTCCTCCCTCCCTCCCAGCCTCCCTCTTTCCTCTCCTTCTCTTCCCTCTCCTTCCTTCCTTCGTTTTAAACTTCATGCTCACACCATTGGATCCTATCGTGGTATCAGAGATTCAGCAAGGAAACAGATGGCACCTCAGAGTAGGAAAATTCAAATAGGATTTTAAAAAAGGGAGCCTCTACAAAGATACAAATAGGGTGTAGAGAAGCCACATGGAATAGCACAGGAATGGGGCAGAAACCGGGAGCTAGTAACCCTGGTTGCCTCAAGGGAGGCAGGAGGGAACTGTTATCAAAACCCAGGACGAGAGACTCACGTAGGGTTGGCTGCCTTGAGCTACTAGTGACCTTCAGCTGAGGGGCACAGTCAGCCTGGTGCCCCCTGGGGGAGAAGTACTCAGGCCTCCCCGCCGCCAGTCTCCTGAGAGGGCTCTCCAATGGTGGAACAAGAAACCAGAGGGCAAGGGGACCCGTGAGGACTTCCCACACAGGAGTCTCAGCGTTACAAAGATGGCAGCCAGCGTAGTCACTCTTTTCTCTCCGTCACTGCTTCATCCACTTCATCCACGGCTTCTGTGCTTCATTCCCCAAATCCTTCTGGCTCCAGCCTTCCCCTTCTCCCTGACTCACACCGTCCTTCCCAGGGATTTCACCATTCCGGGGCATGTTCCATCTGGGATGCCAGCCTCTTGGTTCCTTGGCCCCTATTTCCACAGTCGTCCTCTCCTCCTCCCCCCAGCCCCTCAGCCTTCCACTCTCACAGTCCAACCTGAAACTTGTCCTGTGGATAAACTGTACCATCTTCGAAATCTTCAACTTACCCCAGTTCTTTGACCATCTCCTTTCCTCGCTCACGGGCTTAAATAATTTCACGGCAAAAACTCTCATCAGTGAATGCTCTGCAGTTAACCTACCCTAGCACTTTCTCACCATCTCACACCCTTGCCCCACAGACATGCACACGTGTCTTCACCTTCTTCCTCCGCAACGCCGAGTCCTTGACGTATCATTATTGCGTCATTGTCACTCTCCTGCCGTCTCCTTTACCTTCTTCTCTTTTCTTCTGTCATTTTTGCCTGGTCAAACCCCGGTCTCTGATGACTCAACCACCCGACCATGACTTCCGTGCTTACACACAGACAGATGAATGCTTCAGGAGGAGAGGAATGCAGACAGGCAGCCTAGCTTTCCTTTAAATAAATCATCTCAAACTCCAAGAGGGCACCCAGCCCTGCCTGACAACTCGATTGGATTTGTCTTATAAGTTTCTCACTCTCTATTTTTTGTCCCATTTCCGTTCTCCGCTAACTACTCCATCCCTCTACTTTCATCCCTACTCCTAACTTTGAGTCTTCTTTCACTTAAACATTGAAGTCATCAGCTAAGAATTTCATCTGTTCACTTCCAAGTCTAGAAACCTACCAGCATCAAAACCCACATATTTCTTCCCTCCAGAGGGTGGGAGAGCATTTTCTAAAAATTCAATGTGTCCCAAACTTCATTTAGGTTCTGCATCATCTCTTTTTTTAAATTAATTTTTATTGGTGTACAGTTGCTTTACAATGTTGCGTTAGTTTCTGCTGTAGAGCAGAATGAATCAGCCATACACATATATCCCCTTGTTTTTTTGGATTTCCTCCCCATTTAGGTCACCACAGAGCACTCAATAGGATTCCCTGGGCATTCTCATTAGTTGTCTGTTTTATGTACATGGTAAGTCGAGCTGAGCGCCAAAGAATTGATACTTTTGAACTGTGGTGTTGGAGAAGGCTCTTGAGAGTCCCTTGGACTGCAAGGAGATCCAACCAGTCCATTCTGAAGGAGATCAGCCCTGGGATTTCTTTGGAAGGAATGATGCTAAAGCTGAAACTCCAGTACTTTGGCCACCTCATGCGAAGAGTTGACTCATTGGAAAAGACTCTGATGCTGGGAGGGATTGGGGGCAGGAGGAGAAGGGGAGGACAGAGGATGAGATGGCTGGATGGCATCGCTGACTTGATGGACGTGAGTCTCAGTGAACTCCGGGAGTTGGCAATGTAAACAGGGAGGCCTGGTGTGCTGCGATTCATGGTGTCGCAGAGAGTCGGACACGATTGAGCAACTGAACTGAACTGAACTGAAGTCGTGTCCAACTCTTTGTGACCCTATGGACTGCAGCCCGCCAGGCTCCTTTGTCTGTGGGATTCTCCAGGCAAGAATACTGGAGTGGATCTCCATGCCCTCCTCCAGGGGATCTTCCAAACCCAGGGACAGAACCCGCCTCACTTACGTCTCCTGTGTTTGCAGGCAGGTTATTTACCCCTAGCGCCACCTGGGAAGCGCAGCGTGTGTGTGTTAATCTCAATCTCCCAATGTATCCCACCACCCTCTTTCTCCCCTTGGCGTCCATATGTTTGTTCTCTGTCTGTGTTTCTACTTCTGTTTTGCAAATAAGGCCATCTATACCATTTTTCTAGATGTCACACTAATATATGGTTAATCATGGTTAATATACGGTTAACTCTTTTAGCTTTCTCACACTCTATGATGAATTCTCCACGCTCAGACTGTAACCTCTCTCTTTTTCAGCTGGACCTTGCCCCCAGGAATACGACCACTCTGCAGCGCCTCCCACGAGAGGGGACTCGAGTCACTCTTCTGACTTCCCTTCCTTCCACGTCACTTGGTTTCTCTATTCGCCTCTTTTGTCTTGTCTCGTTACACTTCACCTGCTGATTTCCTTCTCCCTGTTTGGCAGCTTTTCCTCCAGCTCCTCTCCTGCAACCTCCTCCAGCAAGCGAGTGCCTTAAAGGGCAGGAGAGTCCTTACTTGTGGAGGGAGACAGCTGGGGCTGGGACTGGACATACTGGGGGCTACTCTGGGTCTGGTTTGCTTCTTTTCCTGGATCTGTGAAGTGGATGCAATACTGTGCACCTCATAATAATTCACAAAGCTGTATCAATCAAGTTCAGTTCAGTCGCTCAGTCATGTCCGACTCTTTGCCACCCCATGAATTGCAGCACGCCAGGCCTCCCTGTCCATCACCAACTCCCAGAGTTCACTAAGACTCACGTTCATCGAGTCAGTGATGCCATCCAGCCATCTCATCCTCTGTCTTTCCCTTCTCCTCCTGCCCCCAATCCCTCCCAGCATCAGAGTCTTTTCCAGTGAGTCAACTCTTCGAATGAGGTGGCCAAAGTACTGGAGTTTCAGCTTTAGCATCATTCCTTCCAAAGAAATCCCAGGGCTGATCTCCTTCAGAATGGACTGGTTGGATCTCCTTGCAGTCCAAGGGACTCTCAAGAGTCTTCTCCAACACCACAGCTCAAAAGCATCAATTCTTCGGTGCCCAGCTTTCTTCACAGTCCAACTCTCACATCTATACGTGACTACTGGAAAAACCATAGTCTTGAGTAGACGGACCTTTGTTGGCAAAGTAATGTCTCTGCTTTTCAATATGCTATCTAGGTTGGTCATAACTTTCCTTTCAAGGAGTAAGCGTCTTTTAATTTCATGGCTGCAGTCACCATCAATCAAGTAAGTAGCATTAAAAACATACATGAAGTTGCTCATAATTTCCTCTTCCTCCCCTTTAAATATCTGCACTATCAGTAGTGATAGTCCCTTTCTTCATGCCTAACGTGTGTGTGTGTGTGTGTGTGTGTGAGTGTGTATGTGTGCTTTCCTCATATATTTTTTTGGGAGGCAGCCGCTCTCAGTTTTGCAAGTTTTTCAAGGCTTTGTTGATCTTCTTTATTTTAATATTCATTTTGCTGATTTCTTTTTTTCCTTCCCATTATTTGGGCAATTTGCTCTTCGTTCACTAAATTTTTGTGGTTGACTGTTTGCTTATTAAAATTTCAGCCTTCCTTCTTTTCCAAGATAAATGTTATATCTAGTCTTCAATTACTATTAGCTGAAGTAAATTTTATTCCCTATTTTTCTACTTTCTCATGGAGACACTCACTGTATTTTCCAGGTACTGACAACATTTGTTTTCTTGATGATCTGATAGTCTTCTTATTTACTGTGATAAAATATTTCTAATTCATAATGTTTTCCTTTTTCCCAAGCTCCCCCAAAACTCAAATTTGAAACATAGGCATATTGATCAGATTGATCCTTGGTTGACTTTATACTTATTTTATAGTTCTATATTCTTGCAAGTATCTTGTAATAGGTTGATTTTGTTCCATGCAATGGAGAAAGAGACACAAATAACTCTCAAAAAACACAGGGCACACACAGAAATGGAGAGTCTATTTTATCACAGGGAGCAGGCTTCCAGATCACACAAATTAGTGGGGCATGTAAAATACAGCTCAGAAAAATTTACTGGTCCTTGATAATGTTCCACACATTACTCAGTATCTTGTTTATTTGAATAACTCCCCAACTGCACCTGTTTCCTCATCATTTTTTAAGAGAAAATAAGAAAGTTTCTGATGATGCTTTCTTCATCTTTGTATTACCTAAAGAAATGACTCAGTAGTTAAAACAATTATTGCCCAACACTTCTACAATTCATCGTCTTATTTTATCCCTAAAGTTAGTTCAGTACCAGCCTCTGTGTCTTCAGTTCTTTCCTTGGTTCCAATTACTTTGTAAATGTCTAATTGCCTCTGTTGTTGTTCAGACACTAGGTCACCTCTGACTCTTTACGATCCTGTGGACTGTAGCCCCGCCAGGCTCCTCTGTTTATGGGATTTCCCAGGCAAGAATACTGGAGTGGGTTGCCATTTCCTTCTCCACTAATTGCTTCTGTTACATCCTTAATGTAATATAGAGTGGTGTCTCCTTCCTGAATCAAACACTAACTGTGACAATCTTTGTCTCCTGAGAGTTCAAACATAATCTTTACTTTTATGTTTATTTAAAAGCCATAATGGAAATCTATTCTCTTGTCTGCCATGATCAGCACCATCCTATTTTATCCACGTGGTTTGAGTTGAGTGCTACCGTGTTATTATACCCTCCACATCCACGATCACTTTCAATTTGCCCAGAGGTGATCAACTGACTCAAGCTGCATCAGTCAGAACATTTCCCTAGAATTTCTAAACTTGGGTCTGGAGGACAAGTTTCAAACCTTCACTGCTCCAGAAACCTTGGGACTTCAGGAATCATTTTTTCCTGAATTGGTAGAGGAAGACCCTCTGATAGAATGAATCTGACCTGATTTTCCTTTCAGCCTTGAGAATCAGTGAAATTTTTGCTCTTCTTGAAGTTAATGGTGTCAATAGTTAACGTGTTTCTGTCACTTGCAACCAAAAACCCTTTAAAAAAATATTTCAGACCATGTGAAACTGCTCAGTTGTGATGGCTAGTCTGTAATCAGCCAATATTGATGCTAGGCTGTTAGGGAAAGTTTATAAAGTCATAGAGATTACCAAAAAATGGCCAATAGAGAAGTAAGAACTACTATTTTCCATAGTAATCAGAAAAAAAATAGATTCACACTCCTTAGTGCTTCCTCCATGTAATCTTTGTTGATAAACACTTATGATTAAAGTTGGTAATATTTAGATAGTTAATATATAAAAAAACGTGAAAGCATTGATCAGTCGTGTCCAGCTCTTTGCGATGCCATGGACTGTAGCCCACCAGGCTCCTCTGTTTATGGAATTCTCCAGGCAAGAACACTGGAGTGGGTTGTCATTCTGTTCTCCAGGTGATCTTCCCAGCCCAGGATATGAACCTGCATCTCCTGCACTGCAGGCAGATTCTTTACCATCTGAAGTAAATTCACATTGTAAGTTACTCTTACTACTCCAATCACACGACAATGATGACTATGCTATAAAAACCAGAAGCCAAAGTTACATATCTGGGTCAAAAATCAAGATTGCTATTTTCAGGAACCAGAAATAGAATAAAAATTTGAGGGTTTGGTTCTTGAGGGGTAATGGGATCTGGAGGCCAGGAGCTGGAATGGGACTCCCTGTCTTGTAAAGGACTCAGACATCATTGTTCTCGCTATCCCCAGGGACGTGGGAAGTTATGAACTTAGGAAAATAGATGATAAAGGTCAGGTGGCATGATCAAGTACTCCCTTGGGAACTGGATGCAGTGTCCTGAGTACTACTAGAGCTTGTGAATACCAGCAATGCCATCAATCCTGGTATGAACTGTGATCCTGAGAAGTGCAGGATGGAGGCACCATTAGAGCAGAGTGAAAGGAACAGGAAGGAGGAGAACAAAAATATAGACAGAAATCTTCCTGCTCACCACCTAAAAGCCAAAATTCCAACATGCATTTGAATCATGTGCTAAGGAATGCCACTAAGAATATGAACCATTGGAATGCAAATTCAATCCATATTACATCTACTTTCTAGAACCATCTGAGACTTTAATGCATGCTAAGATGCTTGAGCAGAGAAACAAAAACACAGTACATGTCAACCATAAGCCAGAAATCATGGACCCAAGACACAAAGGAACAGGAATCGATATTTCTGTGTTAGAATTTCCAGGAAAAGAGAATGGAGAGGATGCTGCTGCTGCTGCTGCTAAGTCGCTTCAGTCGTGTCCGACTCTGTGTGACCCCATAGACGGCAGCCCACCAGGCTCCCCCGTCCCTGGGACTCTCCAGGCAAGAACACTGGAGTGGGTTGCCATTTCCTTCTCCAATGCATGAAAGTGAAAAGTGAAAGTGAAGTCGCTCAGTTGTCCGACTTTTAGCGACCCCACGGACTGCAGCCTACCAGGCTCCTCCATCCATGGGATTTTCCAGGAGAGTACTGGAGTGGGGTGCCACTGCCTTCTCCGATGGAAAGGATGGCAAGGAATAAATATCTGAAGAGGTGATGATCGAGAATTTTGGACTTGAAGAGTCTCCACCATATAGAATGCAGGCTCAGGAAAGATAAATCCACTCATAAGCACACCATGGGAAAACTGCAGATCACCGAAGAGAAAGAGGAAAATCTCAAGAATTACCCAAGAATAAAAATTTACCATGTGTCAGGCCCTATGGAAGGCTCAACACACCATATTCTGAGAATACAACACTTCTAAGTGAGAATAATTATAAAAAGAAAATACAAGAATAAAAGAACAATTTAAAAGATAGAAATTACTGTAGATGTATAATTAAAAGACAGGACTTGGAAGTTACTGTGAAGAATAGCTTAAAATGAAAATACACATTATGATTTCACAAATCAACCCAATTTTAACTACACAAGTATAATATTGGGGAGTGAGAAGAGTTAAGGAAGTCTTCTGTTCATGGCTTTCTGGTTAACTTGCTCATTTTCCATAATTCCAATGTGGATGGGGATGGTGGACAGGAGGTAAGAGGAGGTGTTGGCCTTGCAAAAGTGATATAATGGCATTTACTCAGCCCGGTTTTACAGAAGTGCTCCAAACCTAGACCACGTGTTCAGGTCCCTAAAGCCAGTGTTTTTAAAGAAACACCTGCAAAATCTCCCTTTGTAGGTAGCACCATGTTTCTCTATTCTTTTTTAAATATGACAAAAATGAATGGTCAATTTAGGAAAAGTTAAGTTCACAGAGTTGTGTATATGTGTGTGTTCATGCAAGTTTCATATTAGAGAGAGAGAGGGATAGGAGAGGGCAGAGAGAGACAGAGAGAGAAAATTAAGGCCGATGGTCTGAATTTTCAAACTTTCAATGGCTGGTCTCACAGAGACAAAGCTGAAATTCTCTAGAGACTTAGATTTTTGAATACTCCTAGAACCTGGCCAAATTTCTCATGAATTGGCTGGCTAAATGCCAGAGTTAAAAATCAGTAAGCATGCATGATATAGATTTGCAAATATTTTTTAAATAAATAGAACTAGTAATCCTCAAATACATTAGATTCAGGCCACCAGTCCACTCTGCTTTTGGTTGAATACCGTTCTGACTTTTGTATGTTTGAGATAAATATTCATCAGCTGCAGAAATTGACATTTAATATGTTGGAGAGATGTGGTAGGGCTTCCCAGGTGGCATGGTGGTAAAGAATCTGCCTGCCAATGCAGGAGACACAGGGGATGTGAATTCCATCCCTGGATTGGGAAGATTCCCCTGAAGAAGGAAATGCAACCCACTCCAGTATTCTTGCCTGAAAAATCCTACAGAGAGAGGGGCCTGGTGGGCTACAGTCCATGGGGTCACAAAACAGCTGGACATGACGGAACCACTATCAGCAGGAGCAGAGAAGTGGTGAGAAGGGACTCTGGTACAAAGATATTTGTTCAAAGCTCAGGTTTCAAGGAATGACAAATGATTTGTTTAGAATATCACCAGACACATTATTCTCTGTGCACACCAATTAGAAAAAGGTAGAAAATAAGGCACAATTTATCTGAATTTCATACTTCGGATTGAATTCAAAACTTACCATTTCTTTTGAATCTAAGTCTGTCTTCTTTGATCAGCTTTATGTGTCTGCTGCTGCTGCTGATAAGCTGCTTCAGTCGTGTCCGACTCTGTGCGACCCCAGAGACGGCAGCCCACGAGGCTCCCCCGTCCCTGGGATTCTCCAGGCAAGAACACTGGAGTGGGTTGCCATTTCCTTCTCCAATGTATGAAAGTGAAAAGTGAAAGTGAAGTCGCTCAGTCATGTCCGACTCCTAGCGACCCCATGGACTGCAGCCCACCAGGCCCCTCCATCCATGGGATTTTCCAGGCAAGAGTACTGGAGTGGGTTGCCATTGCCTTCTCCGACCCTCCCTTCTCTAGAGGTGGGTCCCCCTGGTGTCATGGATACTTAACAAGTGTCTCTTTGGTCTGGTGGATATGTTGGCAGGAAGGCCAGGCGTTCAGAGATCTGTGCAAGTCAGAAAAAAGTCCCTTCTGTATGGACCAATCAGAAAAAAGGCACCCTTTTTAGGTTGACCAGTCAGAAAAAGCATACCATCTAGTCTGACCAATTAGAAAAAGGCATCACGTTTGGAGGACAAATGAGAAAAAGGCAGCCTCTCAGGGTGAACTAATCAGAAGATGTCCTTGGCTAATGTCTTGAGTCCCGGCTTGACAAATGGAACCCAGCTTGCCTTTTAGTCCTGACTCACAACCGCCTTGGTTAGCTGCCTTTGAGTTTCCAGTGTTCAAAAATTAAATGACAATATTTTGCTGCAAGCAGTGGTCTTTTCCTCTGTGTTGTAGGAAATGAAATGAAAACATGATAGGATTTTCTTTTTTTGATTTTGTTTTTTCTCCCAGATTTGACTTGAGATTTTGCTTCTTGACTTGAGATTTTGAACACTGTTGCTAATGTTCACACTGTTATAAAGATGTTATGTCTATTATCAGAAAAACATGTTTAGTAACTTGAAGTTTACTGTAACACTATTTCATATGGCTCTGCATTCAATATCATACTTCCTGGTCTATTACCTAAGCATATTTGAAAATCTTACTTAAAAGTGTTGCCTTAATGGAATAATATCAGATTCAATTTACTAATGGAAATTTACACACATCCAAACACTTGGGAATGCCTATTTAAAACGTAAATTAATTTAAAAAGTTAAAAACAAATGAACAAGAATATGCTAATGTGTAGCAGAGCTTGAGAAATATCTGCTAAGAGAAAGTGGTTAATATTGAAATTACAATATGATTTTTATTCTGATTTTATCCTAATTGTAAATTCCTTAAATATAATCTGAAATACTGGCCATGATGTGCTTGACTAATTACTTACGTACTGTTCATTACAATGTTTATTTACAAAAAACAAAGTCAATGTTAAGTAGTAATTATCTTGAGCCTTTATACATGTGTGTGCATTCTATTATTTATCTCATTCAAACAAGTGATAAAGTAAAATGCATTGTTGTCCAGAGACCAACAATACATTAAATCAAGTCAGTGTTCAAACACAGTATTTTAAACATTTTTCACACCTTCTTGGACAGGAATTCAATTATGTGCACTTATTTTTACAATATTGTAAATGTTCATGAAGCTGTTGGTTGACATGAACAAAGAAATGGGACTTTTTTCCCCATCATCTTCAGAATCTAAGTTTATGTGGAAATTCAGGACACAAACTATTAGCTAGACATACATTTAAGATTATTAGGGTACCATATAAAGTGAGTTAAATAGCCTTAATTTTTGACCTCTGGAAATTTATGATCCAATAGACTTCTGCCATTTATTTTTTGGAATGTAAATTCTCTCTGAGTGGGCATTTTTCTTCATTGACTTTGTAACCAAAATGTTAGAATATATGACACATTTTTTTTTTTTTTTGAATTGCATGAATGACACATGTTAATTTAAGGACAGGAAATTTTTGTTTGTGGGAAAAATAATTCCATACACATAAGAAAATTCACATTTTCTTATATGAGCATTGAATTTGATTTTTTAAACCACTTTTTTGAGGAAATATGAGAGATAAGCCCAACCAAGTCATTTTCAAATATTCAATTCAGAGTAAAATGTGCTATGGAGTCAACTTGATTTTCTCTAAAAAGTAGCCTGTTGGGTTGGGTGCTCAGCAAACATTTATGGGAGGAAATATGTTTACATGTTTAAGAGTGTGTAATAAAACACATATATATATTGGGTTGAAGGTTGTATTATAACACTGGATTTTGGGGTATTATTGTTTACCATCACAAGGTCTAAGGGAATTCTTTATCAATAAGGTATCAAGTTTCTGGAATCTATGGGCTTCCCTGATGGCTCAGTGATAAAGAATCTGTCTGCCAATGCAGGAGACCAGGGTTCAATCCTTGGGTCAGGAAGATTCCTCTTGAGAAGGGAATGGCAATCTGCTCCAGTACTTTTGCTTGGGAAATCCCATGGACAGAAGAGTCTAGAGGTCTACAGTTCAACATAATTTAGCAACTAAAACTAAGCAAGGACAGCAACAACTGGAATCTAGGCAGAGAGAACAATGTGTCCATCTGAGATCAAGCAGGAAAACTGAAGCCATCTGATATATTCCACTTACAAAGTGTTTTCATGTGGGAACTGGGGACTTAAAACTAATGGAAAAGCTGAGAATGAGGCACTTTCCTCTTCTCTTCAGGCTCGTATTCAATACTGTTAACCTTGTTCTGCAATTATTCTCACTTTATAAAGTGAACGCTGGTCCAGGGCAAATAATATTCTAAATTTTGAAATAGTACAGATCTCTGCCCAAATTGAGAAAGTTTAGTGGATAAATTTCTCCTACCAGTGTAAAATGATATCTTCAAAGTGGTCTTATTCAATGGTGATAGCGAGTAAGGGCCAGCTTCCAGGTGCAGGCAAGGTAGTTCCCCCTTGCATGCATGCTAAGTCACTTCAGTCATGTCTGACTCTTTGCAATCCTCAGAACATCTCAAATCATGGATGACAATATCTTTCAACTGAGGCCATACTTTCACAGAATATGGTGCAACAAAATTCGGGGTTAATGGGAGAAAGTAGAGTGCTGTTTGAAGTAGTTGTATAGTTACCACTGGTTTGATATGGTTTTAGTAATGATATTTAATTCACATTGAATTTAAATCACACTGTTGTTGTTATTCAGTGGCTAAGTCATGTCTGAATCTTTCCGACCCCATGGACTGCAGCACTCCAGGCTTCCCTGTCCTTCACTATCTCCTGGAGTTTGTTCAAACTCATGTCCATTGAATCAGTGATGCCATCCAACCACCTCATCCTCTGTCACCCCTTTCTCCTCCTGCCCTCAATCTTTCCCAGCATCAGGGTCTTTTCCAATGAGTCGGCTCTTCACATCAGGTGGCCAAAGTATTGGAACTTCAGCTTCAGTGTCAGTCCTTCCAATGAATATTCAGGAGTGATCTCCTTTAGGATTGACTGGTATGAGTCCCTTGCAGTCAAAGGGACTCTCAAGAGTCTTCTCCAAACCATAGTTTGAAAGCATCAATTCTTCAGCGCTCAGCCTTCTTTATGGTCCAACTCTCACATCCATATATGACTACTGGAAAAAACCATAGCTTTGACTATATGAACCTTGGTTGGCAAAGTGATGTCTGTACTTTTAATATGTTGTCTAGGTTTGTCATAAATCACATTAAAGAAGGTTTAACATGTGTATCAATGGAAAGCATGAGTTATGAATGTCTAGAGATCTTGATACAATGGGCCATGCTGTGCAGGTTCTCAAATTGTTTAGGATCCATTCCACTTGTATAAGGTTAATTCCTATCTGCCTCAGAGGATGGGAAGAAGGGCCCTCTGGACTCTTCCTAAGCTGTACAGGACACTAGGGCTTTACTGTCATGCATATCCCTGGTGGCTCAGATGGTAAAGAATCTGCCTGCAATGCAGGAGTCCTGGATTTGATCCCTGGGTCAGGAAGATACCATTGAGAAGGGAATGGCAAACCACCCCAGTATCCTTGCATGGAGAATTCCAAGGACAAAGGCTACAGTCTATGGGTTCGCAGAGTCAGATACAACTGAGTGACTAACACACACACAACAACATATCTGTATGGTGGATATGAATTTGGGCAAACTCAGGGAGATAGAGAAGGACAGAGGAGCCTGGCGTGCTGCAGTCTATGGAGTCTCAAAGAGTTGGACACAACTTAGTGACTGAACAACAAATATATATATTGGCTGAGATAAAGTTCCTTTAGGTAAGAAATGAATCCTCATAGCATTTTGCCAAGAGAAGATCGTATTACTGAGGATTCAGAGGGTTTCACCTGCTTTGGCCTGTATCTCTTGGCAAGTTCCTCACTGTTTTATAATTAAAGTTGCCAACATAATAGGAATAAAGAGGAAGATTTTTTTCTTATATTATTTTTATAGTATGGAGGGCATCTTAAGACATGATAATTAATTCTCCCCCTTCACTCCACTTTGAAGTTCAGATTCAATATAGAAATATGGCCACATGAGTTAGAAAGATGGCTTTAGATATATTAGCTTTGATTGCTGATAAGGTTTGTGTTGGGGAATGAAATTTAACCTGGGGACAAGAGTTGGTTTCTCTAACTGCTTCCTCCACATCTGAGCGTTGCAGTGACCACTCAAGGCAGAGTTTGAATCTGGAGAGTAGACACTTTCCCCCAGAAACCCTGCCTTCCCTCTGCAAGCCTGGTCATGCTTTGAGTTTCCACAGAGAAAGAAGATTCTAGTACAAGTAGTTTCTTTAGGAACAAATGTAGCAGATGAGGGACCGTGGATCACGGCTCCATGGGGAAGGGGAGAAGGCCAGTCGTCTGTTAAGCCAACTATCCTGGTGGCAGACTGTGTCTTCCTCCCACAGGAAAACTCTGGGAAAGAAGGATAAGCACATGCTTTATCATTATCCCTCCCAAGGGGTCCGGGAGCTGGGTGTTGAGTCGTGGAGAAACTCTCCTAGGGTATGCTACTTCTGGGATTGCCTAGGCAGAGGGGACTTATGTGGTTTGGACAAAATTCCTTAGGTTTAGAGATGGAGATGCTGGTAAATGAGAGCCATCTGGAGCACACTGATGTGGAAGGGCGAAAGGAGTCTGCTCCAAGTCCCCTTAAAGAGTTCAGAGAGAGATTGGTCTCCAGGCCCACTTCTAGAAGATGGACTATGGGCTTCCAGGCTGGTCCAGTGCTTCCTGAGCAGAGAAAGTGAAGCAGAGGGGTCTGAAAGCTTTCTGAAGGCCAGCAGATCCAAAGAGAGAGAGAGCAAGAGACGGGGACAGAGAACCCTGGGCTGCTCAAGTCGTTCCATCTTCACTGAGAAGCTGGGAGGTGGCAGAGAGAAGGACTGCAGTTCCTTTTCCAGACTGTTTGCTCCAGGAGAGATGACCAGAGGTATCTATTCTATGAGTCAATGGAGGAATATGGGGAAAAGAAGAAAGAGTTACTAATGGAGTAGTTAGTTCAGTGATGTGAAGAAGAGAGTTATTCTTTAAAAAGCGATAATAATTATAAGAGAAAGAATGATTGAGAAATAATTGATAAGAGAAAGAATGAGTGTGCAAATCACAAAATGCATCATGCTTTCCAAAAAAAGGTTTGCAAAGTAAATATAGACACTGAGGGCCTTGGCTACACACAGGTCTTCTTTTTCTGACCAACTCGTCTTCCAATCGCTTTGCCCTCTGTCTTTCTTCTCCTTTACTGTCGTGGTCATAAGGTCTAAACTGTCATAGGTTGCATCTGACTGGCAGGGAGCAGGGCAGAGGAGGCAAGGGGAGGCAAGATCTAACAATAAGACATTTGCACTGGTGGTGAGGGTAAGCAAGAATGGCTTGTAAGAAACATCTAAGAGATATGTAGGTGCTACAGTGATTGGAAAGAAGAGTGGCAGCCTGAATTAATCCATAGATTATATGTGATGTACTTGTGCTCTTTGTCTTTTTAAAAAAATTTGTTCCTGGGCTGTGCCACACGGCATGCAGAATCCTAGTTCCCTGACCAGGGATCAAACCTGGGTGCCCCCTGCATTGGAAGTGCAAAGTAGTCAGGGAAGTGCCTATCCTTTTAATATAAGTTCAGTTCAGTTCAGTCGCTCAGTCATGTCCAACTCTTTGCAACCCCATGGACTTCAGCACACCAGGCCTCCCTGTCCATCACCAACTCCCAGAGTTTACTCAAAGTCATGCCCATTGAGTTGCTGATGCCATCCAACCATCTCATCCTCTGTTGTCCCCTTCTCCTCCTGCCTTCTATCTTTCCCAGCATCACGGTCTTTTCAAATGAGTCAGCTCTTCGAAGCAGGTGGCCAAAGTATTGGCATTTCAGCTTCAGCATCAGTCCTTCCAATGAATATTCAGGACTGATTTCCTTTAGGATGGACTGGTTGGATCTCCTTGCAGTCCAAGGGACTCTCAAGAGTCTTCTCCAACACCACAGTTCAAAAACATCAATTCTTTGGTGCTCAGCTTTAATATAAGTAAATAACCCAAATAGATAGGTGTATTGCTATTCACATCAGGCCAGTCCATAAGATAGTAGAGAGGATAAGCTGCTGGAACAAAATCACACAAAAATACAGTGGCTCAAAAAATAAGTTTCTTTTTCTGTCACTGATCTGAACAGAGGCAGGAGGGTAATCCTGGAAAAGTGTGGCTGCTCTGTCCAAGGTCCTTCTATATTGTTATTTCATTCCTGGTGTGTGTTCCTATCTCTGTTCTCAAAGCCGCTCACACCATTGCTTTCTGCTCACAGGAAAGAAAAGAGAGACGTGGAAAACAAGCAACTTCCTTTGGCGAGTGTGGCTAGGAAGTTGAATGTGGCACTTTTGCTCACATCTCATTGGTCAGAATCTAGTCACATGACCTTGCCTAACTGCAAAGGAGCTGGGAATTATATTCTCTATTTGAATACCCATGTTCCCTCCCCAAAGTGTGGTGGGGTTGGGGTTTTATAGCTAAAAGGAAGAATGAAGTAGAAGAGTAACTGGAACAATTATAAAAAGATAGTTACAAAGATTTTTGATAACTAATCTCATGAAAGTTTATAGAATCTATATTAAGATTAAAATATATATTTTATTGTGTTCTGGTCATTATACTTACTTTTAGGTTTGCTTACTATAATATGCTGAACGTGAAATTAATTCTTGAGTGAGCCTGATTATAAGAACTGGGTTTATTTTACTTGAGCTTTGTGATAACAGTCTTTTTTTTTCTATTTGTATATACTAAAGGTTTTCCTGACAGTTTTACAGTTACTATGAAATTTCCCTTATTTTCTTTAGCTCTAAAGCTTACATTTACTTTCTAATAGCTACTATTTTTGTCATCTAATATTGATTTGAATGTAGCATGGCAAAGGGTAAGTAAATATTTTGATGTCTTCCAAAACAAAACTTAAATAAGGGTCTGAACTCAGGTGAGTGTGAGTATCTTTGGATCATCTCTAAGCTGGAGGCAAACCACCCTTGGTTTTCTTTATTGCATAACTGGAAATCTGGTTTAGTTTCATGAATTAGCATGCACCATGGAGTCTGGAAAACAAAGAGGAACTAAAGAGCCTCTTGATTAAAGTGAAAGAGGAGAGTGAAAAAGCTAACTTAAAACTCAACATTCAAAAAACTAAGTCATGGCATCTGGTCCTACCATTTAATGGCAACTAGATGGGGAAACAATGGAAACAGTGACAGACTTTATCTTCTTGGGCTCCAAAACCAATGCAGATGATGACTGCAGCCATGAAATTAAAAGATGCTTCTTGGAAGAAATGCTATGACCAACCAAGATAGCATATTAAAAAGCAGAGACATTACTTTACTGACAAAGGTCTATATAGCCAAAGCTATGGTTTTTCTAGTAGTCATGTATGGATGTGAGAGTTGGACCATAAAGGAGGCTGAGTGCTGAAGAATTGATGCTTTTGAACTGTGGTGTTGGAGAAGACTCTTGAGAGTCCCTTGGACTGCAAGGAGATCCAACCAGTCCATCCTAAAGGAAATCAGTCCTGAATATTCATTGTAAGGATTGATGCTGAAGCTGAAGCACCAATACTTTGGCCACCTGCTGTGAAGAACTGACTCATTTGAAAAGACCGTGATGCTGGGAAAGATTGAAGGCAGGAAGAGAAGGGGTCGACAGAGGATGAGATAGTTGGATGGCATCACCAACTTGATGGACATGAGTTTGAGCAAGCTCTGGGAGTTGGTGATGGACAGGGAAGCCTGGCGTGCTGCAGCCAGTTACTTCTGTTACTTCTACAGTTACTTCTACAGTTACTTTCACAGCATAAATGCTCAATAAATATTAGTTGAATAATTATATAGGGTTCCTCAAAGCTTGTTAGAAATTGCAACTCCCTTTGACCAAAGGTGACCTGGATTAATGTTATGACATCTTTTTCAGGCAAAAGTATTTGGTATTTTTTGTTTGTTTAATAATGAGATTGCATGTGTGTACTCAGTTGTTTAAATTGTTTCAGACTCTTTATGACCCTTTGGACCACAGCCTGACAGGCTTCTCTGTCCATGGGATTCTCCAGGCAATAATACTGGAGTGGGTTGCCATTTCCTTCTTCAGGGGATCCTCCTGACCCAGGGATCAAACCTGAGTCTCTTATGTCTCCTGCATTGGCAAGTGGGTTCTTTATGACTAGTGCCACTTGGGAAGCCCTAATAATGTGATTAATAGCCTATATAATGTAAATGAATAATGTGTTGGTAAATATAGAAAAAAAAACCATAGAAATTTCATTCAGTGTAAGAAAAGATTTCTCCTTGCTTTAAACAGCAAAATAAAGGAGAAGCAACCAACACGGTGCCTGGCATAATAGATTCTCAGTAAATAGTAGTCACAATTAATCACCTTTTATGTTGCTCCTTCGGTCACAGGACAAAGAATTAATACATTTTCCACCAGTACAAGACAAACCATAACTTTCTGGCAGTCATTCAATCATTCTCTATGTTAATAGGGATCAAGTTCACTGTCACAAAATGTAGAAGAGATTCTCATTTGGAGAGGCAAGAAGAGCTGCTTTGAGAAACACTCTCTCCACACAAATAGCATATGAGAAGATGCAAACAGGGCCCCAGATTTTACTCTAATTGTGGGATACCCCAGGGAACTCCGCAAGCTTTTACAGAAACTTTGAGCTGTGTGAGTTCAGAAGACCTTGATGAGGACTATTTTTTATTCAGCTGTGCACCTGGCCTATGTCCAGTGGTAATACATTGGGACATTCTGGAACCCCTGACAGGACACATTATAAAAGCAGCATGTGCTGTGTGACCCTGATTGATTGATATCAGAAATTCTGTCCTAATTATTTGGCCATGCTGTCTCATTTTCCCTCTTTCAAAAAAAGAACTCCACTATTCAGTTTTTTTTCAGGCTGCTTATAAGTCATTTGGCATTATATTCATAGACTTTTATATATTCTCTCTTTCCTTGCTTTCTCCAACTTTGTTTAAGCAAATTCTTTAAACTGTATGACATGATTCCTTAAGTATGTTGAGGACATCAGCATTTAACTTTCAAGCTTCTTAACTTAAAATTTGCTGGAGTTAAATTCCTCTTCTACCATGTTTAAAAATCAACTGACATTTCCCGAAAGGGTTATGGATACTGGATACAAATTTGACACCTCAAAACTCTTCTTACATATTAGAAAACACTAGCATGGAAAGTTGTTTATTATTTTAGTAACTGATAAGTAAGCAGTTAAATTTTTTTAAAATCAGTTTCTATTTGTCTTCAACAACATAAATCTACATCTATTTGTTTATAAGATAGCTTGATATCCCATGCAGAAGAGGTAATAGTTTAAATTTTTTGAAATTAAGACAGAGCTTAATAAGCTGGCATAACTTTAAGTCCTTTGCCTAACAACAGTGAAAGTGGTGAATTTTACTTTTTGAAAATGCTCAGCACACAAATATGAAATGTTAACATTTATTAATTCTGATTAAGAAGTACACTGGAATTTGTTATATGATTCTTAGTAACAGTTTGTATTATCTTGTATATTTTCCTCAAATGAGATAAAATAAATAAAAAACGCTGCCCTAAATCTTTTCATTTTTCTGGGAAATTAGGAAACTGGGTTACATCTTGATAAAAGAAAAAAAATTTGCCATTTTGTTAGGTTAAATGGTGGTGGCAGGTGACAAATTTGTAGACAAGTGTAGATAACAGAATAAGGATGAATTTAATGTTAGTTCAATTAATGAGTGCAGAAAAAAAAGCAATGAATTAGTGTGTGAATCAAGCAGAGTGCTTTCTGTACCAAAAAAAGTATTTGAAGATCATGGGTTGTCTAGAAAAGGCATAAATATTCCCATTTACATATGACCCTCCTCAACAAAGTATAGCTCCTCACTCTGATCTTAGTGATTGCTCTTTTAACAGGCAGTATCTGCAAGTACATATTTGTCATATGTCTAGTTTATATTTTTCCAACAGCTCTTCAAGTAGGATTCAAATAAGAACTAAAGGAACTTGAGTTTTCCTTAAGGGTTTAGATGCTTTCCAGGCTGTTTTTGGAGAGTGTAAGGTTCAACTAATGTTGGCCGAGTGGTACTAAACTGCTGTTTCCGCTTAAACCCCTGCCTCCGGTCCATCCCATGTATTTTTGAAGGTTTGCTAATTACCATCAATTCTCCTTTTCAGAATTCACTTTGAAAGAGAAGGCTCTGTTAGCTGGCTCCGGAGGGCAAGCAGCAAGCCTCATCAGGCCGGGAGAGGAGGGAGGGGGTCGAACGGTGGGGCTGGGGCTGAGTGCCGGTGGTGGGGTGTGGGGGGTACTTCGAGAGGGGAACCGGCGGGGAGACTGCAGTGATACTGCCCTCCCCGGGCGGGTGCAAGCATCTCACTGGTGACGGGTCTGAAAGCACGTGGCTACGTCATGGAAAGCCAGTCTTTTCAATGCAAACTTCAACTCCTCCTCCCTTTAATGCCTGTAACTCACATCCGAGGCTGGGCGAGGAATCCGGAGGGGAGATTTTCCCCATGCTCACCGTTGTTGGAAACCGGCGGAGCGCGAGCCAGGAGCCAGGGGGTCCGTGGCGCTGTCTACCTACTACGACCAGCCTGCCCAGGCACCTCGATTTGCATCTTTTCTTCGTGGTGATTGAGAACTGCAGGTTTAATCCGATCCCACTGAGCACCGGCGATTGATTATTTAAAAAAAAAAAAATCGACACAGAAGGGAGGCTGTGTCTTCGGCTGTCAGACTCGGAGGTGGTATCAGTGTGTGTGTGTGCTGGTGGTGGTTTTTTCTTTTCCTTTTCCTTTTTTTCTTTTTTTTCTTTTTTCTTTCTTTCTTTCCTTTTTCTTTTTTTTAAATCTTCTCTCCTAGGGACAACACAATGGCAGTCTTCTCTCAGTGAGACGAATCCTGCTCAGCCTCCTGCAGACTCACTCATCCTCATAGCGATCAAGTAAAAAGGCTATGGTTTTCTCTTCGGGGATCTTTTGTGCATTCCTGTTCTCCTTGATTAACTCTGCTCTCAGTTGGGATTTCTTTGCTTTTTTGTTTGTCTTCACGCTGAAAAAGGATTTTTTGGCCAACCCTTTGGTAATAATCCAGTGGTGATCAAGGGGGATAAAATCGTTCACCCTGGCCGAAAAAAAACAATCACTGAGAAGTCTCAAAGAAATACACCACGTGAGGGGAAAAAACTGGGAGAAGATCCGGAATATCATCGTTTTTCCTATGGTAAAACCGGTGCCCCTCTTCAGGAGAACTGATTTCAAATTATTATTATGCAACCACAAGGATCTCTTCTTTCTCAGGGTGTCTAAGCTGCTGGATTGCTTTTCGCCCAAATCAATGTGGTTTCTTTGGAACATTTTCAGCAAAGGAACGCATATGCTGCAGTGTCTTTGTGGCAAGAGTCTTAAGAAAAACAAGAACCCAACTGGTAAGCAAAACATGCATCATGTTATGTTTTTCCTCCTAATAACCTGTCTGTTGCTCACTGAGCTAGATCTGCAGTTCTGCTATGCAGGAAGGCAGGGGAGACAGCAAAGGACCAGGACAGTGTAGTGTATAGAGCTATTGCATGGATAAACAAGGAACAGCTGGATCCGCGTCTCTGAGCCCCCAAACCCGTGTCAGCATCCCTTGGCTGTGACACAATCCGTCACTTGGAGGGAGGAGGAAACTTTTTTAATTAATGTATCTGGTTGCCGATGTTTGGTGAAGTATTGAAGGGTTTATGGCTTAAGGTTTGGCCCGAGGCAGCTGAAGCTTCGTTCGTTGCCAGGAAAAAGAAGCCGAGAGCTTCGCCGACTCGTGCTGCAGGCTTCGGGGAGACCTAGCTCGGCTCCGAGAACCTGTTCGAGACTTTCTGATTAGCTTGCACAATATCCGCCACCCCATCACCTTTACCAGAGTAGAAGGGGCTCCCCCTCCCTCGCGGCCCCCGCCTCCCGCCCCCGTCTAGCTCGCCGTGCGGGAGTTTTAACTCCTTCTCCCGTTTTCTGCCTCCGACACCTCCTGTCACTAGGGACACTTGAGCGGGGCTCCTGTCGGGAGGGAACCCCACACCGAGCCGACGAGCCCGGTCTCTCCCTGTAATAAAGCAGTCTCCTCGCCCCGTGTCTGTGTCCCCCGGGTGGGATGCGCCTGCCCCGGGTCCCTGCTTCAGCCTCGCGGCGATCGTGCGCCCCCTTTCCAAAAGGCTCCAGCCGGGACACTTGCAGTACGTTACATAAGAAATGCAAATGCAGGTGATTCGGGGGAGTCGGGTCCCCGGGGCTCACTTCCCGGGATCTCAGTCTGAGGCGTTTGGGGGCGGCCGCGGACCTGTGGGCGAGCCGCCCTGGGGAGGCCATGCCGGAGGACTGCGTGGTGGTGGCGGCGGCGCGCGGGCGCGGCGGGTCCGAGAGCGCGAGCGCTGAAGGCGGTGGGGCGGGGGGAGCGCGGTGTCCCCCGGTTCGGCCCAGGTCGGGGAGGGACCCGGGGGCGGGAGGCCGGTGTTTGTGTCTGGGAGCCGTGTTGGGGCGGGGGCGGGGCCCTGGCCGTCCTGCCGCGGCAGCCCGGGGCGCCCGGGGCTCCTGACGCCGGCACTGCGGTGTAGTAGATCATGGCTTCCCGCGGGTACCCTGACACTGCGAGCTCCGCCGGGGCGCGCTGGCTCCCGGAGCCCCGCCGGCCAGGCGGCGAGTGGCGGCCGCCTCCCTGCCTCCGGTGCTGGAAGATGCAGCGTAGCTGGGCGGCGCGAGAAGAGGGGGAGGGGGAGGAGGGGGAGGAGGGAGTAGAAGGGGAGGAGGGAGGGGAGGAGGGGTGGGGAGGTGGGAGGAGGGGTGGGAGGTGGGAGGAGGGGTGGGGAGGTGGGAGGAGGGGTGGGGAGGTGGGAGGAAGGCTGGGTGGGCGAAGATGGAGGGGTGGATGCGGAGGCTGGGTCCCCCTTGTTGCCCTCTGTGCTGCTGGTCCAGAGGGCAGGTGCTCGGATGCGGGGAGGACGCCTGGCAGTTGCCTTCTGCCGGGACCTTTGGGTGGCAGTTGAGAGAAGCTCTGGGCGGCGGGTGCTGCAGTGGCTCCCTGCCTCCGACCTGGAGTTCTCAGCTCCCTGCTCTGTTTAGCTTGACCGGCTTTCTCTCCGTCCCCCTCTCCTCTTTCTCCACCACCCGCTCCATGCCCTGTCCTTCCACCCTCCTCTCTCTTAACTCCTCAGTATTTAGCAACTCTGAGATGGTACCACCATCCTGAGCATCACCCAAGGAGAAAGCAGTGTGGTCACCTCCCCAGCCGCATTTCCAATTGGGCGCTGAGCTGTGGGTACCCCGACCAAGCCGGCATCAGGCCCAACACTTGCTGATGGCCTGGTCATACCCAAATCTGCAACACTACCCTCTCCCAAGTTCACGCCAAGACCCTTGAGGCAAGGGTTACTCCCTCACACAGTCAAATCAGTGGTCTGTAAACCCTTGTGTCCAGTGAAAAGATTTATCTCCCTCTGAGAAAGGAATACTGTAAAAGCATTTCTTTGGACTTGGCCGTTTGTTATAGAGATCTAGAATCTGTCTCTCCATAGTGCTGAGTGGGCAGCAGGGAACAGTAAGTTTCCTTACTGCCTTTTATAAATTTTTATTTTTATTTTTTGGTAAACAGTTTTACTGGAAACACTAATTTTCACCCATACACGATTCAAGATCTTTTCATTACACCTCTCCCACCCCACCCACTTTCATCTCTCTGGAATAAAGTAGATTTTTTTTTTTTTTCTTTGCTTCAGAGGCGTTTTGGAAGGTGTCAAATAAAAGATGTTATTTTTAGAGTAATTTATTTTGCAGCTTATGAATGCTAAAGTACTTGGGTGTGAGTTGATGGGTTAACTCCAACTGCGTCTAACAATGCCTCAACTACTTGAATAGGATAGTTTAAGTCTTAGAATGTCAGGGGTGAGAGCGCCAACCTGGGAGTTGCAGCATTTTGTAAATCGTTTTAAAAATGGGACTTTGATGTGTCACTCTATTTGTCTACCTTCTAAAGTTTTGCCTTCCTAGATGGAATCAAACCCTTGCCTAGCCATTCACTTTCAGGACGGTAGCTGGTAAATTCTCTTTTCCTTCTGCTATTAACACGAGGCCTAAAATGGTTCTGATCCCAAGATAGCAGTATAACTAAGAAGTTAATTGGGTAATTAAAATAAAACAAAGACTAAAACCTTCTTAACTGTTAAAAACCAAAAAGAACAGATTGACTACTACCTATTATATTATCTTACATCTCAAATGAGGACAATTAACTGGTTTCAAACTAAGAAGCTTAGCAGAATACCTCCAAGTACCAGTACTAGGATCACAAATTTGCTGTCAAGACTTGTTATTAGAGGAATCTTTTTCTTTCTAATTTTTCCAAGTTATAAAGTAATTTACTGCTTATTCCCAGTGCTTTATCAACAAGTACAGAGTTTGCTCTGGGGTTCCTGAGAGAAATGTCAGAGTACTGCTATATAACCAGGTTGGTGTGGACATAAGCAAATAATAGAGTCATAGACTTAAGGGCGTTTTATTCACCTACCCAAAAGTCACTGACTAGTGTTTAAATAAGAAGTGATAATTAAATAGGTTTTTACTGGTGGTTGTTTTTTATATAAAACTTAAATGGAGGAGAGCATGAAGAATGCATTTGTACAATATATGCTTTTTAAATTAAATTGCAATAGCTTGGATATTGGATAGAAAGTAAATTTACTGTCTACATAAAGACGTCCAATATCTCACAATATAGCTATTATCAGACACACACAGTCACACACACGTGGGTGTGCATGCCTCTGCTTAAATGTCCTACTTTCTCCTATTTTCCTAGGAGAGGAATAGCTATATGTTTAGAATAGATGTTACCTGCTTCAACTTTCACTGCATGAGTCATGCAAAGTGACTGTATTTTAGGCAGATCATTAAGTAGGGAATACTGAGTCCAAGGCACTTTTTTTGCCTGGAGGAGGGCTTGATCTGTTTATTTAAACTCGTACTGATAGTTTGGACTGACCAATGTGTATCCCAGGCCAGTTTGGGAAATAATCTAGGTCACTAAACTTTGACCGATGGCTGCTAAGGAAATCAATACAGTTGGAAAAAAGAAGTCCACAATAAAGAGAAATAGGAAGGTCATGTCATGGATGTCTATTCAGATACATACTGTCCACCAGGCAAAGGAAGCCACAGATGTGCAAATATAGTAAATCCCCTACCTACGAATGACTTCCAAGAATTTGTTCGTAAGTCCAATTTGTTCGTAAGTCTGACAAAGTTAGCCTAGGTACTCAAGAACACAATCAGCTATATAGTATTGTCTGTAATAGGTTTATAGTACTTTTCACAGAAATAATACATAAAAAACAAAGTACAGTACAACAGCTGGCACACAGGAGCTGGCATTGCGTGAATGAACAGGTAAGAAGAATTACTGATATGAGAAGGGAGAGGAGGCGGGAGATGGTAGAGCTGAAGGATTTTCAGCCATAGGAGACAGAGTGTGCAGTGAGCACATGTGCTCAGTTGCTGAGTCGTTTCCAACTCTTTGAGACCCCAGAGAGGAGACAGAGGGCGAGCTGCAACTGCACAGACAGGTTCTGGTTCCTTGCTGGATTCAATTCTGCCAACCCTCTTAGAAAAATGATCCAGTGATGTCTGGGTACAACCTGGGCTTGAAATAAAGATACTGTACTATTGTGCTCTGTACAGTACTGTATAGTTAAGTACACAAAACGCAAACAATTGTAGAGGGTGCATGCACATGACTATCTCCACCAGACACACGAACAAACATGACTGGACATGGGAATGGATCTTAGAAAGTTTGCAACATGAAGGGTCATATACAGGGGACTTATGTATAGCTACTCCCACACACAAATTTCCATGGCTTGGTGGATTTTGGAAAGCACAGATTTTAAGAAAAATTTGTAACTAGAGGTAATTTTATCAGGGACCAGTGCTAGCAGCAAGGAGGGTATGAAGCGGGTGCCCTAGATTTAGTTCTGCAAAGCGCATTTAGAAAATTGACAAACTCGTGGCCTTGAGTTTCCTCTTCAAAACTCACTCTCTCTGCTATGTAACTTTGAGATGAAACAAGCAGGGCTTGGTAGAAGTCATTGTCACTTTCTATTTCCTCCTTTTTAAGGGTGTCTTCCAGCTTTGCTTTTGCCATTTACTAAGCTGTTTTAGGTGCCAAAAACATCTGGTGTGCCACTGTTACTCATGTAAATATATGCTAGTCTTTTAAAGCTAATTGCTTTACATCTGGGGAGGTCATGCCTTTGGGAAGTGAGAAAATAAGAAGAGGGAGAAGAAAAAAAGAGTGAGCATTTTTCACTTCTTCTCCTGCACCTGCCGACTCATCCTAGGTTCCTGTAGAGCTGGGTGAGCCACTAATGGGCCATAACCTCTGCATTTCTAAACACAGAGCAGATATAGTATGGAGACAGCAGATTCAGACTGCATGGCTGGAACACCAAACAGATGTCAGGCCCTTCTCCTTCTCATATGCTTGCCTTCAGAGTGGGATTCCATGGATTGGGTTGCCCAAAAATTTCATTTGGGTTTTTTTTTTGGTAGGATCTTATGGAAAAACTTCAAACTTTTTGGCCAACCCAATAACACCAGTTGACCTTGGGCTCCATCCAGGAAGCTTTAGTTACTGAAGTAGCAAAATGAGTTTTGCAGGCAGTGGCACTTCATGAACCAACGATTCAATGTTTGTTAGGCTTCCAAGTATTGACTTGTTGGGAGTGTTGTGTTTTTGCATTATGTTTGCTTTAATTTCTATCCAAGTTAACAAGTGTGAAACCAAACGCATGATCATCTGAACTTGGTTTTAACAATGGAGCTCACTTTAGCTGTACCTATATCCAGCCTGTTCTCAACACAGGCAGCATCCATAACCAAGCACATTCCCTCAAACGATGCACTGCTCTCAGAAGGTGTGAAAGCTGATTCTATATTTCACATTTCCCACACGGAACCACTCCTTTAAAAACGTTCAAACCCAGTCTTCCATATTTTAGCAACACAAACATTGAGGACTTTTGTGAAGCATTTTTATAAATGTGGTAACAAGGACAATCACTGAAGTTTTTGCTCCTTTGTACATTCTGGCATCATAACTCACTCAATTGACTCATAAGCTTTCTTTAAATATGTAGATGTCTCAAAATGGAAGCATTTATTCAAAATAGTTTCTTATGCCTTAAGGGGAAACAGTCGGGATGTTTAAACAGTATATTTGAAGCTCTTCTATTAAGTTTTAAATGAGACATTGCATTGTGTCTATATTCTTAAAACCTTTGAGCCCAACTTAGTACTACCTACAGGAGGGACAGTGGGTCAGGGAAATACCTACTGACATGTCTAGCTGCCTAATGCCATAGTCTGTGCTGTGTTTCTTGGGGTTTTAGATTGTGTACCATGTGCTATATTTAGTTATAAGAGTTGAACCTGAGGACAGAAAGGCAGGGAATTGCCTCAAGATTTCTCAGTTCCTTTGTGTGCCTCCAGAAAGGCACTTTTCTGCTGTTCTGCTTTTGAAGACCAGGTATGTCTTGATGTTTTCCCTGTATAGTTCTGTAGTTGGTACAAACTCATTTTTTTTTTTTTTTTTTTTCGCTTTGGCCAGAAGTAAAAGGAAGAATGATGAAGGGTAGAGAAGTTTAACGGAGGAATTCTTAGGGTCTTCCTAAACATGAAAGCAAAAAGGAGGTATGCTGCAGACAAGTTTTACAGGGAACCTTTAAGTTTTTATCTAACCTACTAACACCATCGAAGAAAGTCACCTAACAACTGTCAAGCACTACTGCCTTTATCATTGTTCCCTGACAAAAACTCGTTGTGACAGATCACAGGTTTTCAATACATTTTAAATGAATAGTGAAAAACAGGGTTCCTTGAGAAAGTGAACTGTGGGACTGTAACTGCCAGTATCATACAATTTACTTGGTTAAGTTCACTTGATGCTTACTTCTTTCCAAAAGTGCCAACCAAGAATTTGGCCTCTAAATGATAAAACAAGGAAGGAAAAAGCTGTTAGTGGCTTTCTGACCCTTCATCCCAGGGCATCCTGAAACATGGTTTGCAATATTCCCTGGGGCCCACATTTTCTCATGCCCTTATGCTAAATCTCAAAACTTCAGACCTTCCTTAAACACATAAGCCCAAGAGCTAAGTCCTGAACATTCACTGGAAGGACTGATGCTGAAGCTGAAACTCCAATACTTTGGCCATTTGATGCGAAGAACTGACTCTTTGGAAAAGATCCCGATGCTGGGAAAGATTGAGGGCAGGAGGAGATGGGGACGACAGAGGATGGATGGTTGGATGGCATCACGGACTCAATGGACATGAGTGTGAGTAGACACCGGGAGCTGGTGATGGACAGGGAGGCTTGGCATGCTGCAGTCCATGGGGTCGCAAAGAGTTGGACACGAACTGAACTGAGCGACTGAACTGAATTGACGGGCATACACCGGTTCTGACCCGCTCAGCCTTTAAATAACAAGTGTTAGGGCACCCTTTGGTTCCCTCTGTAGAAGCCCGCTTCATTTTCTTTTCTAAGCTTTAATATGCTCCTTAAAGAGCAAAGCATTCGGCAAAACAGTTGAGTGAATTTGAATCCTCTTTTTCATTTCCGAGGTTCCTCTGAAGACGGCACTCTCCCATGCGGCACGTTTTTGTTCTTGAGGGGACAGCCCCTAAACCAGCAGCCTCGAGTTTCACTTGCTGGGAAAGGAGGCGCCCCTACCCGGTTCGCTCTTTCCCGTTTTTTAAGCCGTCATCTGCAAACTCCTGTTTTCCCCACAACCACACTCAGCTACTCGGCTTCCGCCCCCCGGAGCCACCATCAAAGGCACGACTGGGCCGAGCTCCCGCCTCCAGAGCAGCGAGTGGACCCCAAGAGTTCTCTGCCACCGCCAACCCGGCCACCTCAGCCTCCAGGAGACGAGCCCCTTGGGTATCTGGCCGGACCGGGGTCGGAGTCGGCCTCATGGAACCCTGGAGAGAGTGGAGGGGCAGGCAGGCGACGCGTGGCCTTAGTCCACCACGACCCGCGGGCAGCCAGAGCCCTGGGGGCCGGCCACAGCGCGCGCGCTTCCTCAGAGCGCCCAGGGCTCGGCTACGCAATGCGGTGGAAGCGGCCCGTCCGAGCCGCCGTACCGCGAGACGTTTCCGTTGCCACAGAGATGACCTCCGACCCTGGGGCGTCTCTGGGGGGAGGAGGGCTTGGCGGCCGGCGCAGCCGTTGCTATGGAAACCACGTGGCCGGAAGCGGCGGTGCGGGCGATACTGGACGCGCGTGCCAGACCGGCAGCCTGACGCCGGCGCGTGTCTTTGCGGGATACCCCAGGATTGGCTACCACGCGCGCGTCCCCGTGCGCCCCCGGAGCCGGAGGACGGCGAGGGAGTGTGGTCCCGGCGCACAGGTGGCCGCCTTCACCCGAGGCGCCCGGGCGTTCAGAGGAAAAGGGGCTGGGCGGCAGGAAGGAGCTAACTTGCTGGCTGAGGCGCCCAAGTTCAGGAGTGGGAGAGGATGAGCCCAGTCCCCACTCGACACGGGCAGACCCGCTGGCTCCCTTAGTTCTCCCGTCCTCAGTCTCCTCACCTGCAGTGTATGCTGTTGTTGAGTCGCTCAGTCGGGTCAACTCTTTGCAGCCCCATGGACTGCAGCACATCAGGCTTCCCTGTCCTTCCTTCACCATCTCCCAGACTTTACTGAAACTCTTGTCCATTAAGTCCGTGAGGCCATCCAGCCATCTCATCCTCTGTCACGCCCCAACCTCCTCCTGCCTCTAATCTTTCCCAGCATCAGGATCTTTTACAGTGAGTTGGCTCTTTGCATCAGGTGGCCAAAGGATTGGCGCTTCAGGGTCAGTGCTTTCAATGAATATCCAATGAATATTGCCCCTGCAATCCTTGGGCACTGATTAAAATAGTCTCAAGTCAGTTGCAGTTCTCACACGCCAAGCCTCTTGTCATTTTTCCACCCAATCTGGATTCTGAATGAACTTTACCCTCTTCCTCCTGTCTCTCCTGGTCTATGTTGAGTATATTTTAAGTTGTAGTTTAAATTTGAGATCAGAGATGGAAGGCCACCTTCAGGCTCATGATTGACCTTTTAGAGGTGTGGCGGCTCCCTCATGTTGGAAGAGCCGGTTTTGAGTTGTAGAGATAGCGCGTCTCCCAGCTTTGATATTTGGAAGAAGAAAAGCTTTGTACTTCACTGGTGACACCACCAAGAGCTCTTTTTGCATCTTACAGAGTTGTGTGGTTGGTGCTCAAACAGACGGCATTCCTTTATATCTATTGTATTCCCCAGATGTCTTTTCCTTCAGTCTCAACATTTTTTGGAGAGGACTTGGCCTACGTTGTCTTGTTTTTCCTTCTGTTATTCTGAACTATTGGGAAAAATCTCAAGCATTTTCAAATCTTAAAACACACACACACACACACACACACACACAAAACTTCACTGTAAATTTAAAAGTTGAATAAGACTATTTTGAGGGTATGATAAGGCAGGCTCCCCGCTTTATAAAAGAACGCTAGACCCAAATTATGTTTCTGGCAGGTGGAGTAGGTTAAGGTTCCCTGCTCAGATGGCTTTACACTTTTAAAAGACATTTGTTGGCCTAGTTTCCAGTCTTTTAACCTTTTTTCTCCCATCTTATGATAATACCCTCCTTGAAGTTTGCTTTTCAAAGAAATGGTCATCAGTTCCTCAAGAAAACTGGGTAGACTATTTATATCTCAAGACACAGGGAAAGAATGTAAGATCCTTCAAGAAGGACTTTTGTTTCCTAAATCCAGGATTTTGTAATACCTACCAGTGTAGGGGAGATGTGGGGATAGCTAAAACGGATAGGTGGACTTTGAATTGCTTCATGGGCTGCATTTCTGTTCTTTTAAGAACTCAGTTTCTGAAACAAGGAATAGTTTTGAATTCCTCAAAGAATTGTGTTACAACTTTTATGACATCAAAGAGCTGATCACTCATTGGACTACGTTATCTTCTGTTTGCTGCTTTGGAGCCGGGAGAAGCTCTTCAACTAACATGGAAATAAAAAGATTTCTGTGTACTAGACTTAGAGCTGTCTGTTTCAGAAGATCTTTCTTTCCTTCTGAGTTCATAGTTTCACTTAGCTTAGGGGTAGTGGTAGTAGTAGCAGTAGTGTGTGTGTGTGCACGCGCACATGCGCGTGCAAGCCCATGTTCGGTTATGTCTGACTCTTTGCGACTCCATGGACTGTAGCCCACCTGCCAGGCTTCTCTGTCCATGGAATTTTCCAGGCACAAATACTGGAGTGGGTTGCCATTTCCTCCTCCAAGTGATCTTCTGGACCCAGGGATCAAATCCACGTCTCCTGAGTCTCCTTCATTGGCAGGCAGATTCTTTACCCTTGAGCCACCTGGGAAGCCTAACTTGGGGGAGGAGTCCTTGAAAAAGTTCTTATCAGGCTCTGAATGTCAGATTTCAGTCTGGCCCACTTCTCACTGTAGAGCTATTTTAAATAAAAAAAAAGATTTTTTCTAATATCTTGTCAGGTTTCAGTTGAGACAAATGGTAAATATTCCTGGCAGTAATGAAAAACTTGTTGGATTCTAAGAAGTGTCCCCAAAGAATGTGCAAAAGGTCCCACCCTCCCAAGATCCGGAGCCACATCCAAAGACAGCCAAAGAAAGCCTCGGTCATCAGGACATTAACTGAAGTGGAGTTAATGGAGTTGCACCTGGAGTGGAGTTGCACATGGAGTGCAACCTACATTTCTGTCCGGCCATGTTTTGAGGACCCTCAGTCTGATGGTTCCCAGGCTGAGTTCTCGGAACCTGAAATGAGACAAACAAGAAGCCAATAGCTGTTGCTGGAAGAGAAGGGATCAATAACCAGTGGGGCTTGGAGAGGAAGAAACTGTGAGATTTTCTCTTCCTTTCTCAACCGGGCACTGAGATCCAGGAGAACTGAGTGTGGTAAGAATTCTTCGGCAGTCTTACCAGTTTTGTCAGGCTCCAGAACAAGTGGGGTTTAAAGCAGAGTGTAAGTCTGGTATCTATGAATTTGTCGAGGTTGTTCATTAATTTTAACTTGAGTTTCCCACAGGCTGCTCAAGGGAATAACTAGTATCGGTTTACTGGTTTCCTGGAGAAGCCCTTGGAGTCCTGTTAGTTCCGAGAGGGGCCCATTTGGGGGCCATCTTTCAAGGGTATGTGTGGGGGCATGTGTAAGGTCACTAATTTGTTTTGTTTATGGTTTTGTCGTTTCTTCAGAGTGGAGAGGCAATTCAGATAGAGGATGGGTAGACGGTGAGGACTGACGTGGAGGATAGAGGGGAGTAAAGGGTCTTACAGTCTTCTGTTTTACGTACCTCTTGTGTCCTTAGATTTTCATTAGCCATTTTCAGTGAATCTTTCAATTAAGCTATTTTGGACTCTTGACAATTTTGGAAATACTGTGGAAAAATCTTTGTGTGGAGCTGGGTTGAAGGTAAGAACTGCCAGAGAGGAAGCGGGGAAGTCGAAAATAAGGCAGACACAGGGGCTGGAGAGTAAGTGGAGTCCATGTAATCTCCGTGGCCAGTTTGAATTTGGGAAGGGACAAGAGGGAGGAATCTAGGATGTTCTGACCAAGGTTTAAATGGTTTGGACGATTCCTTTTGATTCTGAGCTACTGACCATTTGCCAATAAAACACCCCTGTCTCCTTGAAACACAGAGCAAAACTTGCCTCTCTCCAGACTGTTTACATTCAAGAGGCTGTGGTAACTTTCAATGGCAAGTAGGAAACTTTGACAAGTTTTCCCATCTAGATCATAGTTTGAATGGGCAGTTCTTGGGAGAGTTGCTCTGGGTTAAAGAGTTCATTTTCTTGACTCCAAAGTCCATAGGGATGAAAAAATAATGCCTTACAATAAAGATAAGTCAAAGGTTTTTTTTTTGTTTGTTTTTTCAAAGATGTTATACAGTTCTTTGTTGATAGTTGATGCTTTTGTGCACAATACTTTGTTCCATTTGGGGAGTCAAATAATAGTTAAAAGCCAATTTCCCAGATTATTCAGGTCTGGCAAGAAAAAGGAAGTGTGAACTTCACTGAATATACATACATAGGTTTGTGCACCTGCATCTTGGATAGAAATGTAGTTGTAATTAAAATGTCTGTTTTTGCCCCATAACATAATTGTGTTGTCTGCACAATTAGAGTGGATCAGTGAAGTGTGTGGTAGCCTCTACTGAAATGCTGCCTCTTTCTTAGATAAAGTGTAGTTTGAGAGGGATTGTAATCTCTGATTTTCCCACTTCCTGTGTGGAGCACATGACAGACTTTAAAAAAAGAAGACGTGAGTGGATTTTTTACCAGCTGGGCCATCAGGGCAGCTCCGAAAATGAGAAGGCTCTAAGGCTAAAACAGTTGTAGGGTTTTTGTTTTTTTCTTAAATAGCCACTTATTTGAAAGTCTGAAACTCATCTTTCTTGGTTGTGTTTCTGTTGTAATCCAGGTGTTACCATTTGAAAGCAAAGAAAGGGCTTTGTTTGCCTGGAGGCCTGAGTCACTTTCTAAATTAAACAGGCAGTAGTTACCAATGGCTCTGCCTCAACATTTTCCTGGGGGAGGGGGCGGCTTGAAAACAGTTGACCCAGTCTGCTCTTTCCTCCTTTATTATCCAATGACTTGTTTCCTAGAAATTCACTTTTTCCATCATCTTAATTAGCTTTTCTTTTACATTTAAACTTCCCACCCAAATGCCAGTTAAGTGGCGCAAAATCCCTCATATATCAGACATGTAATAATAAATATAAAATATTGGAAATACTTCTTAATAGAATGGCTTCTAAATGTTAGAAATACCTTCATGATATAGCAACACATTAAAAAATAAATTTTAAAACAGAAATTTGTGGGATCATGATTGTTTACTTATTTTACCTTTCCTAATTATATTTCTTTTAAATTTTTATTTTTTATCATTTTTTAGTTGGAATTATATTTCCTTTAAAGGTCTTGGGAATGATCTTAAACCACACCGTGCAGAGGGGTTTCTGGCCCCCCATGGCGCATGGCCCTTTTCCTGGAAAGGTGCTGAACGTGCTCTCCTCTGCAGAGCCGAGCCCTGGCCGCTCTGTCCCCGTCGCTTCAGTAATCTGCTTTTCCATCACCAAGGATCCCGCCCGTTCTCCCAGTATCTGTACCCTCATACCCGAGATTTTTTCCTCACATCTTTCTTTCCTTTACTTGTGTCTTTCAAAAGGTTGGTCGTCAATTTAACTCTTCAGGCAAGGTTGGGATTAGTATATTATACAACTGGCTTTTCAACTTTGACGTATATTACCATAAGGGGGAAAAAGGGCAAAAAATATCAACAGTACAGTTGTCAGACAGTAAATGAGACACATCAGTCTGAACTTGAGATATTTTTCCAAAGTAGCACTTGTTTGACTATAATGTTTTTCTTTCTGGGCTTCAAATAACATGTTAGAAAAAACTGTGATGTGTATCTGTGGCTTTAATGGATTATATACTTAAACAATTTGGGAGTATTATTATCATCAATATAATTATTACACCTAATATTTCCAACAATGATAGTCTATACTTACTAGATTTTTAAAAACATATTACTCTTTTATTTTAACTGATATATCCTGAATTACTCTGAATCCTGTATTAGTATTTGTGCTCTCTGTAATAATAAAAATAATCTTTATAGGGTGCATTCTCTGTACTAGATATTTTATTTATATTACCTAATTTAGTCCTCAGAACCATAGGTAGGAACTTTTCTTACATTTATCTGATAAAGGGTGAAGATCAGGCATGAAGAGTTTAAGGAATTTATCTGATGCTACTCAGCTAGCTGGAGAAGGCAATGGCACTCCACTCCAGTACTCTTGCTGGAAAATCCCATGGATGGAGGAGTCTGGTGGCCTGCAGTCCATGGGGTCGCTAAGAGTCGGACACGACTGAACGACTTCACTTTCACTTTTCACTTTCATGCATTGGAGAAGGAAACGGCAACCCACTCCAGTGTTCTTGCCTGGAGAGTCCCAGGGACGGGGAGCCTGGTGGGCTGCCGTCTATGGGGTCGCACAGAGTCAGTCACAACTGAAGAGACTTAGCAGCAGCAGCAGCGCTCAGCTAGCAGTTGAAACACAAGCAGTCTTTCTCTAGAGGTGTCGTCTTAAATCCTTATATTGCAGCTACCGATTAAAGGCAGGTTCAAAGGGTATACATGAGAGTGGCTGGTATTGTCTCCGTGTCTCTGTGAATCATTCTATCTTGAAACTAAAGGGGAATGCAACATATTCAGTGTTTGGATATTTAGAATTTGTAGTGCTTTTTTTTTTTAATTGAGCATAATTTACATACATTAAAATGCACAGCTCTTTACAGTAGAGTTTGATATCTTTGACTATTGTGTGTATTTTTGTGCCAACCACCCTACTGAAGATCTAGAGTGTTCTCATCACCCCAGAAACCTCATTCTCTATTCCCACCCATGCCTCCTGTGAGAGGCAGCCCGATCTACTCTCTCTGACTTTACCTTAGCCTAGAGCCTCAGATGGCTTCCCTCGGTGGTTCAGTGGGTAAAGAACCTGCCTGCCGATGCAGGAGATATAAGAGATAGGAGTTAACGATCGCTGGATCGGGAAGATCCCCTGGAGAAGGAAATGGCAACCCACTCCAGTATTCTTGTCTGGAAAAGTCTATGGACAGAGGAGCCTGGTGGGCTACAGTCCATGGGGTCCCAAAGACTCGGAAACGATTGAGTGGGCATGTGCACGCGCACACACACACACACACACACACAGCCTCAGGTGATCAAATCCTGGAATCCTCGTGCCCTTGAGCCTGTGCTTTTCACTTGTTGACTTTGAGATTTGCCTGTACCATAGCATGTGAGATGTGTAGACCTCAATGTGGTAACTTCTGTTTTCTTTTGTAAACTAAAAACTCCTAACTGAACACACTTACTTTTGGCTAACATCCAGCAGTTGTCCGAAACTACAAAGGGTTCTCCAGCTGACCCCACATGCAGGCTAACAAGCTGGTCCTCCCCTGTTACAGGGATGCTGGTTGAGGACAGAGGCTCCTGGGTCAGAGATGAAGGACTGGATTACTCAGGACACGGGCTTCCCAGCTGGCTCAGTGGCAAAGAATCTGCCTGTCAATGCAGGAGATGTGGGTTCCATCCCCGAGTCAGGAAGATCCCCTGGAGAAGGAAGTGGCAACCCATTCCAGGAACCTTGCCTGGAAAGTCCCATGGACAGAGGAGCCTGGTGGGCTACAATCCATGGGGTCACAAAGAGTCAGACATGGCTTACCAGCTAAACAACAGCAACAACTTAGGGTCAACGGGCTTCAGGTTCTTGTTTCCTGAGTCCTCATGTCTGCCAGGGGGCAGTGCTGAGTGGCCAAGGTGGGCACCTGCACACAGTGGGTTGGTGTCAGAGCTGAGGACCTCTGAGTTTAGGAAATCTGCCTTCTTTTAAGGAGCTTCTTGAAAAAATGCCCAGTCTTTGCCCATCAGGGAACCATGGTCTTTATTATCCTGAATGGAAAACAAATCCACCCTCTAACCTGGAAGCTAAGCACCAAAGAATTGATGCTTTTGAACTGTGGTGTGGGGGAAGTCTCTTGAGAGTCCCTTGAACTGCAAATAGATCACACCAGTCAATCCTAAAGCAAATCAACCCTGAATGTTCATTGGAAGGACTGGTGCTGAAGCTGAAGCTCTAATGCTTTAACAACCTGATGTGAAGAGTCAACTCATTGGAAAAGACCCTGATGATGGGAAAGATTGAGGACAGAAGGGGAGAGGGTGACAGAGGATGAGATGGTTGGATGGCATCACGGAGTCAGTGGACATGAGTTTGAGCAAACTCTGGGAGATAGTGAATGACATAGAAGCCTGACGTGCTGAGGTCCATAGGGTCACAAAGAGTTGGGCACGACTGAGCGACTGAACAGCAGCAACCTGGAAGCAGTCTTTAGATGCCAAGGTCGCTCTGCAATGCAAACATCCTCCTGAAGACAGTCTAAGGCAGAAGCTCTTTTGCAGACAGGGCAGAAATCCCCTGGGTAAGTTGTCCTTTAAGTCTGTTTCCACACAGCAACCTTGTCTTTCCTCTCTGGTGTCTTCAGGGCTGTCGTTCTGAAGATGCACTTAATGTAGAGAAACATCTTATTTGGAAATTATGGAAAAGATGATCCTGAGGTTTTGAGAAGACAGATACTATACAATCTATCTGGGTAAACCTATCAGCATTTATTTATTTATTTTTGTAAAGTGACATTTGTTGCTGTAAAAAGTAATTTATGTCATTATTTATTTTGGATCCAAGAGACCTTTAGTTGCCTTGGAGCAGAAATTTTTTAGCATCTTACTGAGCTATAATTTATATACAAAAAACCTTGAATGTTTAATGTGTATGATTTGATGAGTTTGGACATATGAATACACTTTGGTGCTCTCACCACAAAGATGAGATATTTATTACCTATCCATCACCTCCAAAATTTTCCTTGAGTCTCCATCTTCCTTTTGGCATTTATACAATAACTGTATGGGGTAAGTTCCATGTTGGTTACTGGGAGAGATTTAAAACACTCTGTAAAGATTTGGTCTTTGGCCCCAACGTACTGAAGCTCAACATATAGAGAACACTGGTAATGAGATATGAAAGGCCCACGGGAAGGCTGTAGGAGACCCATGGAAGGATGAGCCGGGAAGAAAGGGAAATCTCGTTGAGAAGTGTGACCTGAGCTGACTTTTAAATGCGTGTGTCTTTTGGCAGGAGAGATGAGTATATTCTTGGCAAGGGGAGTATAGTGTGAGTGCAAGTCAGAGGCTGAGCAAAAGGTTCATATTTGGGGACTTTGGGTAATGTTAAGGGACTCTTTTTACTTTGGAGGATGAGAAGAATCATAATTTGGAGTCCAGAAGCCTGGCAGAGGAGCTAAACTGGATGTGGTAACAGTTAGTGAACTAGAGAATGTTTCTGGAATGGGAAGACTGAACAACTTGGTTTGTAGCACTTAAGGTCCATGGGGCAGCAGCGAACTTCCCAGCAAGATGATGTTTCCGGTGAAATATCACCAGACTGAAAATGTCACAGGCTATTGAGCTACAGGGAACTTTTCAGCAACGTGAGCCACAACTTCTTATACAAGAATCCTAATACATTGCTCTGGCTATGCTTTGGAGTAACCCCTGATGACTGTTGCTTAGTGGACAGATGCATTAAGGAAACAGTTTGCTAAAAGCACAAGTCTTGGAAACGTATTTTGCTTTTCTTCTCCTTTCTTTTATAAAATTTGAATTGTGTTTGGGGAGGGGGTGAATATCTATTTCTTGGTTATCTTAATGCTTCAGAATGTCACAAAATATATAAAATGATATTTTAAGCGTGATCACTTGTTAAAACAAGAGCACAGATTTAGTTATTAATGACCATTTAAACTTTACAAATACATACCTAGTAATGCCTTATAATAAGCAATTTCAATTTCTTCGATTTAGAACTAGCATCCTTCTTAGAGATCCTAGGTTATAAGTTTATAAAATGGGTATTTACAGGGCCACAGCATAATTCATATAAGAAGGGGAAGGGGTTCATTTTAAAAAGGTGGTGATAACAGTTGTAGACACACTGTGGTAGGAGCAAATTGGCAGCAAAACCCTGAATTCTGTCATTTCAGTGGGAAGTGAGTGAGTAAATGATTAAACTTTTGTGGGTTTTTTTTTGGTGCCAATTAGGGTAAAGGCAGTAGACAACTGTACAATACAAAAAAAGGTCGGTCTGACTAGTGCAGAGTTAAGGAAAGGCTCTGAATGTTGTTGCATTAACATAGTCTTGAGTAAAAAAATAAACTGCCATATAAAGATGCCACAGTCCAGGCCATGTCCTAAGGACTGGCACAGTTACACTTGCACTTCCTCGCCCAGTGTCTTTGCTGCCCGCTATCATGTCTGTGAAAGCCTCCAGGGAAGGAAAGGAGGGTCATCAGCTCTTTTTGTGAATCGTAGTCTTGCTCTCTTACATTTATTGCCCAGAGCAGAAGCAGTTACCTCTGTGAATCTTAGTAACAGTTTTTGCTTGACTATGCTTTTCTTTCACTGTTACAGGTTTTGTTTTTGTTTTTTTAACTTTAAAAAAAAAATTTATTGAGCATCTGCTATGGGCCAGGGTCTGTGTTAGCTGCTGAGGATACAGGTAAGCAAATGCCTGTCTCCCAGAACTGACACGTCTGTGTGTGTGTTAGTCGCTCAGTTGTGTCTGAGTCTTCATGACCCCATGGAATGTAGCCCTCCAGGCTCCTCTATCCATGGAACTCTCCAGGCAAGAATACTGGAGTGGGTGGCCATTTCCTTCTCCAGGGGATCTTCCTGACCCAGGGATCGAATCCAGGTCTCCTGCATTGCAGGTGCATTCTTTACCATCTGAGCCACCAGGGAAGCTCCCACTGTTACAGTTTTAACAGAAGATGGAACTTTGACCCTTTCTTTCTTGTATTCTATAAAATTTATAATTGGTAGAAATACTTTTAAATATTATTGTATGTTTTATGAGGAGCTCTTCTTTCTCTCTTCACTTTAGAATTACTAGAAAATTAAGGAAAATGATAGATGTTGGTACTGCTAACAAGTATGGCAAAACAGGTACAGAGTACTTAAAAAATTGCCTAAAAGTAATTTCAGGTAATATACATTATATTTATTTCCTAACTGTCATATTATTACATCTTGGTAAAATATCCATATTTTAAGTTGCTGAATAGTGAAATACTCTTTCAGCTAAATTTTGGTTTGGATTTTTCCAACTTGAGGGACAAACGCTAAGCATGTTAAATGTATTTATGGACTTGGAAGTATGTTAGACATGACTAAATTCTGGATGCTTGTGTGCTCACCTAATCTATAGACGGACGGAATCTTTCATCTAAGACAGCCACTGGGCAAGGGTTTGTGTTAACAGCAATTTGAAGGCAGAAATGAGTAGCTTGGAAGTGGGATCAATGCAAAAATAATGAATAAGTTACATATTTTGGGTTTTTAAACTTGTGATTTTGAAATTAAAAACCAGAATATTTTATACCCACACCAGTCCATTTCATGGCTTTCAAATAGTTTTTGTTGAGATCATTTTTACTTAAAATTAGATGCCAATTGAAATTAGATTGCCAAAAGAATCTTGAGAAGAACAGCAAAGGTGGAGGCAACATGCTCCCTGATTTCAAGCTCTATTACAAAGCTGTAGCAATTAAAACAGTGTGGTACTGGCATACATGCACACACATAGGTCAGTGGGACAGAATACAGAGCCGGGAAACGAACCCATGCCGTATGGTCAATTCATTTACATCAAAGGAGCCAAGAATAGACAATGGGGAAAGGACAGTCTCCTCAATAAATGGGAAAATTGGACAGGCACATGCAAAAGAATAAAGCTGGACCACTGTATTATATCATACACTAAAAATTAACTACAAATGGATTAAAGACTGGAATGTGAGACCTGAAACCTTTAAACTCTTAGAAGAAAACATAGACAGCAAGCTTCCTGACATAGGTCTCCGTGATGATTTTTTGAATCTGACATCAAAAGCAAAAGCAGTAAAAGCAAAAATAGACAAGTGTGAACACATCAAACTGAAAAGCTTCTGCTCAGCAATGTCTACTGAATGGAAGAAAATATTTGCAAATCATATATTCGATAAGGACTAATCCCCAAAGTATATAAAGAACTCATGCAACTCAATAACAAAACAAATGATCTGATTAAAAAATGAGCAGAGGATGTGAATATACCTATTCTCACGTCAAGACGTACAGATGGACAATAGGTATGTGAGAAGATACTCAAAGTCACTAATTGTCAGAGAAATGTAAATCAGAATTGCAATAAGGTTATCACCTCACACCTTTTATAATATCTGTTATCAAAAAGATAAGAAATAACAAGCAGTAGGGACGATGTGGAGAAAAGGGAGACCTTGAGCCCTGTCAGTGGGAATGTAAATTGGTGCAGTCACTCTGGAAATCGATGGAGGTTCCTCAGAAAATCTAAACTAGAACTACCATCTGATCCAGCACTTCCATTTCTGGGTATCTATCTGAAGAAAATGCTAACTAAAGACATTGCACCCTCATAATTATTGCAGCACTAGCCAAGATATGAAGCAGCCTAAATATCCATCAATAGTTGGATGGATAAGAAAGATGTGGTATGTGTATATATATATATATATATGGAGTGGGAGGAATGAGTGAATTCTTTTTTATTACTTAATAAAGTTAAAAGAATTCTCTTTTGCACTACCAAGTGCTCAAGCTACAGTAGTCAAAGAATCCATAGACCTTCAACTCATAGCTCAGCTGTCTCCATTTCGCATCTGGTTTCTTGATGTATTACCCACTACCATCCAGGACTACCTGCCTTTCTTCTTCATTCATGCCAACATCCACCTGCTGTTCTATTGCCCTGAAACTTCAGTCATTTTCCAGTTACTTGAACCGAAAGACATCCTACACACATAGGGTCCATGTGTGTAGGTTATCACCGTCACCACCAAAATAAGGAAGTAATGGTAAATTAGAATGAGGAAATCTACCACTAATACGTCCTTATTTTAAAGGTCCTGGCTCAAACCCACTGCAGGCTCATGGGCCATGATGAGCACTAACAAACGATATGGTTCAACGTGTCTGCAATGGCATCTATGTCTGAACATCTACTTTGGAGCAGTGCTCTACCTACCTGACCACACCAACCAGTGTTAAGTTTACCTAGCACCATCCTTGTCACAGTTCAGCTGAGACATGAAGAAACAGATACAAGGCAAAGTCCTTCAGGGTGGCAGGTTCGTGGATCAAGAAATAGTCCTGGGTACACGTACAGATCCTATTGCTGTCTCTCCGGTCACAGCAGGGGCCTAGAAGGAAGTCTCTTCCTCTCTGTTAAGCACTGAGCCCCACGGGACCTACCAGGGAAACCTTTCTGCTGTGCTGGTTCCTCTTATCAAGTGATGTAAAACTTGGAAACTAGTCTCATTAAATGCCTTTAGAAGCAAGAAAAAAAGAGAGAAGTAAAATTAGATGCTTAGGTGTGCAGCTTAGGATGGATAGGTTTAACAGGACATTTTAAAGTGTGTCTACTTCCTGTATCAGGCTTATTAGTCAGGCAGGCACCTTGGCATTGGTAATTACGGGTTAGTACAATCTAGCTATGGGCCAGTGCAGGAGACGTGGGTTCGATCCCTGGATTGGGAAGATCCCCTGGAGAAGGAAAGGGCAACCCACTCCAGTATTCTTGTCTGGAAGATCCCATGGACAGGGGAACCTGGAGAGCTAGAGTCCACAGGGTTGCAAGAGTCAGACAGGACTTAGTGACTAAACGACCACCACCACAATCTAACTAGCACTTTAAACTTCTCTCAAATAAGTAGGTCACCTTGGTAACTTAGAAGTTCACTCTGTTACCTCCAAATATCTGGTATCTTAGTCTTCATACAGGGAGAGGAGAGGGTTGGAAGGTCAGATACAGATGGAAGAGTTGCTGGGGATGGTCTGCCCGGGGCTAAAGAGGCAACATTGACAGAGGTGATGCGGAGACAGTGGAAACAGTGTCAGGCTTCATTTGTTTAGGCTCCAAAATCACTGCAGATGGTGACTGCAGCCATGAAATTAAAAGACGCTTACTCCTTGGAAGGAAAGTTATGACCAACCTAGATAGCATATTGAAAAGCAGAGACGTTACTTTGCCAACAAAGGTCTGTCTAGTCAAGGCTATGGTTTTTCCAGTAGTCATGTTTGGACGTGAGAGTTGGACTGTGAAGAAAGCTGAGCGTCGAAGAATTGGTGCTTTTGAACTGTGGTGTTGGAGAAGACTCTTGAGAGTCCCTTGGACTGCAAGGAGATCCAACCAGTCCATTCTGAAGGAGCTCAGTCCTGGGTGTTCATTGGAAGGACTGATGCTGAAGCTGAAACTCCAATACTTTGGCCACCTGATGTGAAGAGCTGACTCATTGGAAAAGACCCTGATGCTGGGAGGGATTGAGGGCAGGAGGAGAAGGGGACGACAGAGGATGAGATGGCTGGATGGCATCACTGAGTCGATGGACATGAGTTTGAGTGAACTCCGGGAGTTGGTGATGGGCAGGGAGGCCTGGCGTGCTGTGATTCATGGGGTTGCAGAGTCAGACACAACTGAGCGACTGAACTGAACTGAACTGAACTGAAACTCTATCATAAACTCATGTATCTTCCTTCCCCTTTGCCCTTTGCTCTCTCATTTCTTTTTCCTTTTACCACTGCCACTTATGTCATGAGATTCTGCTTGTTGGACCAAATGAAGGATGGATTTGGAGTATTCTAAGTGGAATGGAGGAGTCCATAGCTGTCCTTAGGTAGCATTTCATGATAAATTTGGTACATGTTCAAGTTGAAAAATGCAGTGAAAGTAGCAATAACTGTAAAATAGGTTATGACTGGAAACTGGTTTATTGCTCCACAAAACCGACTGGCAATGCCCTTGGGGTCTTTGTGCATTTTTTTTTTTTTTTGTACTTTTAAGTTTATTTACTTGGCTATCATGGGCATGCTTATCTAATGCCTACCTTTACTGTAGTTTAGCTTATAAGCACTTAAAAAATTAATACCCTTGTAAAACTTACAAGGACTTTAAGGAAATTAATACCATTGTGAAAATAAAACAGACTATTCATAGGTATATGGAAAGAGCAATTTTTATATATTTATCTCTGATTAAAATAGTTCTCTGACTTATTGATGTTTATCTAAAATGTTCAAAGCACAGTCATTTCATTAATATACTGACAATAATAAAACTGTATTTATATTTACTTTGCCTACTTAGCTTTAATATTAATGCCATGAGGCTCAGAATTCACTGAGATATAAATTATACTTTTATTTAAACTTATTCCGATTCACTTCTTAAATATCTCAGTTCAGTTCAGTTGCTCAGTCGTGTCCGACTCTTTGCGACCCCATGGACTGCAGCATGCCAGGCCTCCTTATCTATCACCAACTCCTGGAGTTTACCCAAACTCATGTCCATCGAGTCAGTGATGCCATCCAATCATCTCATCCTCTGTCGTCCCCTTCTCCTCCTGCCCTCAATCTTTCCCAGCATCAGGGTCTTTTCCAATGAGTCAGCTCTTCACATCAGGTGGCCAAAGTATTGGAGTTTCAGCTTCAACGTCCGTCCTTCCAATGAATATCCACGATGATCTCCTTTAGGATGGACTGGTTGGATCTCTTTGCAGTCAAAGGGACTCTCAAGAGTCTTCTCCAACACCACAGTTCAAAAGCATCAATTCTTCGGCGCTCCACTTTCTTTACAGTCCAACTCTCAAATTCATACATGACTACTGGAAAAACCATAGCCTTGACTAGATGGAACTTTGTTGGCAAAGTAATGTCTCTGCTTTTCAATATGCTGTCTAGGTTGGTCATAGCTTTTCTTCCAAGGAGTAAGCACCTTTTAGTCTCATGGCTGCAGTTACCATCTGCAGTGATTTTGAAGTCCCCTGAAAAAGTCAGCCACTGTTTCCACTGTTTCCCCATCTATTTGCCATGAAGTGATGGGGCTGGATGCCATGATCTTCGTCTTCTGAATGTTGAGCTTTAAGCCAACTTTTTCACTCTCCTCTTTCACTTTCATCAAGAGACTTTTTAGTTCCTGTTCACTTTCTGCCATAAGGGTGGTGTCATCTGCATATCTGAGGTTATTGATATTTTTCCCAGCAAACTGGATTTCAGTGTGTGCTTCATCCAGCCCAGCATTTCTCATGATGTACTCTGCATATAAGTTAAATAAGCAGGGTGACAATATACAGCCTTGACATACTCCTTTTCCTATTTGGAACCAGTCTGTTGTTCCATGTCCAGTTCTAACTATTGCTTCCTGACCTGCATACAGATTTTTCAAGAAATATCTCATGTAAAACTTAAATATTCCGTGATAAGAATGTCATCTGAAGTTGTAGGAGAACAACCCCTCCTGTTATACCTTAATATATATTGAGGTATATTAAGCTTTGTTTAAAAAAATCACCATATTTTCCAGTTGGGTAAAGATGATAAAGAATCTGCCTGCAATGCAGGAGACCTGGATTTGATCCCTGGGTCAGGAAGATGCCCTGGAGGAGGAAATGGCAACCCAATCCAGTATTCTTGCCTGGAGAATCCCATGGACAGAGAAACCTGGAGGGCTAGAGTTCATGGGGCCAAAAAGAGTCGGACACGACTGAGGTACTAACACTTTCACTTTTCAAAGCCCTGTCACTATAAATGCGCAGAGACTTTCCTAAAGTAGGTGGACAGTCTCAGGGCCAGTCATCTGTGGAAAAGTTCAGACATGAACCTGAACCCTAAGAGTGGGAGTTAACCACCTAGGAAAAGAAACGTCATACTCTCCCAACTTCTCCTGGGTTTGAGTATTAGGCTGCTAGATGTTAGTAGGTATTTTGGCAGGTTGGAGGCTGAGTAGGGAGCCATCCATGTACTGAACTGCAAGCTGAAAATGGCTAAACTGTATGCTAGACTGTCCAGTTCCATGGCATTCTATGTTGATTTCTTTGTGTTCTTTCCAAGTATTTAATTCCCTTATACTTAAGTATTGCAGCCTTCCCTTGGCTGTGCATGGGGAATTAAGAGAAGGCTTGAACCAGAGCAGTAAATTCAGAGCAGTGCCACTATTCTCTGTCTTTCAGGCATCACTAGTGGGACACACACAGGGGAGGTGCATCTCAGGATACATGACCAAAGCTCCAAAAGGCCCGGCTTGAAAACTGAAAGATCATGGTTTTTATTTGCTTAAAAATAAAAGCTTTTTTTTTTTTTAATGACATCAAAGATATTTTATTTGTAATTACATCATCAGGGAAGAGTGCAGTTATGAGGTGATTTTTACTTCCCTTTCCTAACTTGCTTACGTGGGCCTCTAAGCTTTAAGAACCAGGTGTACATATATCCCCTCCCTCTTGGGCCTCCCTCCTGTCTCCCTCCCCACCCGGGATATATGCACACCTATGGCTGATTCATGTTGAGGTTTGACAGAAAGCAACAAAAGTCTGTAAAGCAATTACCCTTCAATTAAAAAATAAATAAATTAAAAAAACAAAAAAGAACAAGGTGGAGGGACTTCCCTGGTGATCTAGTAGTTCAGAATCTGCCTTGTAATGCAGGGGATGTGGGTTCGATTGGTGGTCATCGGGGAACTAAGATCCCACATGCTGAGGGGCAGGTAAGCCCTCACTGCAACTTACAGAGCCCTTTCTCTGCAATTAGAGAGTCTGTGTGCTGCGACAAAAGATCCCACACGCCACAACCCAGACCCAGCACAGCCAAGTAAAATGCTGAAGGAAGGGAACAAGGTGGAATTATTAACAGCATGCTGGCATCCTTTTGCCTTAATCTGTGTGCACATTTAACATCCGGAAACATACAGTAAAGGCTTACCCATTGAATTCTGTACATATGTGTATGTGTGCATATACATGGGTGTGTATCTAGCTCCACATTCCCTCAGGATACACACGATACATGTGATACATACAAATGAATCAAATATAGGACTACGTCTTGGCTATTTCCTTATGTCCAGTGAGAAACTTACTACTTCCTGATGCCTGGTGGCTTTGCTGAATGAATGTGTTCAGAATAGGTTTGATTTACTTGAAAATAATATTTTTCTTAATATTTTTAATTTTAGATATCTCCAATTTAAAACTGGGGAATCGAGCTCTGAGTACAAATAACCACTTTCACAGAGGTTTTTGATGCTATTATTATCATGTTAAAAAATGAAATGTTTAAAAATCTGAATTTTGATTTGTGTATTTCCCTAAGTCCCTGGTGGCTCAGATGGTAAAGCGTCTGCCTACAATGTGGGAGACCCGGATTCAATCCCTTGGTTGGGAAGATCCCCTGGAGAAGGAAATGGCAACCTACTCCAGGACTCTTGCTTGGAAAATCCCATGGACAGAGGAGCCTGGTGAGCTACAGTCCATGGGTCACAGAGAGTTGGACACGACTGAGCGAATTTACTTCACTTCTTTAACAGGAATCATAGAAAACTCTCCATCTTTAATGTCGTCCTCTACATGAAGGATCTTCTCTATCTTCTTTTGGCTTGTGCTTGCCAAGATGTCCCCAGCCCTATTGCTTGAGATGGCCAGTTCTGTGACCCCTGTCTAAAGGCCACTCAGAGCCTCTGTGTCCTTATTGTCTTCTTTGACAACTCCTATTAATAGTTGTGTATCTAAAAAACAATTTTGGTTGCTGTTTTTTTTTTTTTTTACTGTGTGAACTTTGGAGTTAAGATTGGAATCCTACCTGTAATTCCTCTCTAGCTCAGAGTTGTTTCTGTTTATTGGGCGTATTTTGCTTTTGGTAGTAGAGAGAGCATACTTCCTTTGAATGTCTGTAGTGACTGAAGGAGAACATGTAAGTAAAGTGCCTGCGGAAACACCCAGCATGTGGACATTTATTTATCAGCCCCTTCCTTCACATTTCCTTTCCAGAAACAATTTTAGTTTTCTTTCCGACATTTTCCAGTGGGTGATCAATGCTAAAATTATTATTATTATCAATTGATATAATTTTAAAGCTTTACCTATAATTAATACTTTTATTGTTGTTTAGTTCCTCAGTTGTGTCTGACTCTTTACGACCTTATGGACTGTAACCTGCCAGGCTTCTCTGTCCATAGGATTCCCCAGGCAAGAATACTGAAGTGGGTAGCTGTTCCCTTCTCCAGGGGATCTTCCCAACCCAGGGATCGAACTGCATCTCTTATGTCTCCTGCATTGGCAGGTGGATTCTTTACTGCTGAGTCACCAGCAAAACCCTAAGAATTTACTTATGTATCCTATAGTATTAACTAAAATGCCCCAGTAAAGGCTGAATGGAGTCAGATTGAGAGGCCTGGTATTGGGTTGGTCAAAAGGTTTGTTTGGGTAAAAAGTGAAAGTGAAGTTGCTCAGTCATGTCCAATTCTTAGCGACCCCATGGACTGCAGCCTACCAGGCTCCTCCGTCCATGGATTTTCCAGGCAAGAGTACTAGAGTGGGGTGCCACTGCCTTCTCCGATAAGATGTTACAGAAAAACCTAAAGGAACTTCCTGGCCAACCCCGATAGAAGCCATGTTTTCCCTGAGTCCCTTGTTGTACTTTATGGGCCTAACCAGTTCTTTACTCACAAGCCTTCAGGGCCAAAGGAGACTGGAACATTTTGTGTTTTGCTTGAAGTGGGACTGGCTGCAAAGAAACAGTTTTGAAGTTCATATATTGTTCTGAAGCTAAAGAACATTGTCACACATACCTGCTAGAATATTACAATATTATCTGCTTTTCCTGTATATCTTGTTGAGTTGAGCCTTAATCATCTACATATGCCAAAATGAATATTAAAATATTTAATAGGCTTTTCTGATTAGTATATTTTATGTTATTTTTATTATTATCTTCCTCAATTGCTAATATCTAATAATAATTACCTCACGATTTTGAGGTAAACTTTATAGGTTATTCTCACTGAGGATTTCTACCTTAGTTATAAATGAAGTTATAAACCAGTCAATCTTAAAGGAAATCAACCCTGAATATTCATTAGAAGGACTGATGATGAAGCTGAAGCTCCAATACTTTGGCCACCTGATGCAAAGAACTGACTCATTGGAAAATAGCCCGATGCTGGGAAAGATTGAAGGCAAAAGGAGAAAGGGATGGCAGAGGGTGAGATGGTTAGATAGCATCACTGACTCAATAGCCGTGAATTCAAGCAACTCTGGGAAGTGGTGAAGGACAGGGAAGCCTGGAGTGCTGCAGACCTTGGGGTCGCAGTATCACACACAGTGTGGCAACTAAATAACAGCAACCTAAGAAAGCACATTTTAAAGCAAACTTTTTCTATCATTCATTGCCCAACTTACTATTTTTTTTTTTACTTCTTTGAATTTAAAAATCTCATTTGCAACTTTGAACTCTGTTTTGCTCCTGGGCTTTTCTTTCTTTTCCTTCCTTTCCAAACCCCATCTCCCCCCTCACACTGTGTATTTAAGTCTGAGTTTTGCTACTAGCCTTGCTGCTCACACCCTGAAAACTGTAAATAGCTTATCCTGCCAATTTTGTATTATCCGTGAAAACTGTAGCCCGTTTCTTTGTTTCTACCTGGCTACTTCAGGCTCTATCACTCATTTATTTTCTTCAGGAAAAAAAATAACCTGATATTTAAAGTCTAGCTTGAATTTGCCTCTTTCAAGAGCCTTGTAGGAACTGCTAGGCTTGTAAATGAGACTTCTGATCTGTTGGGAGGAAGCTTGGACCCCAAGAGCACACTTCCCACCCTAGGACCCAGGTGACCGGGGCTGTTTCTAACACCAGGCACCACTGGATTTGTGGTGATTACTTATTATCAATAGGTGGGCTGCTGCTGCTAAGTCACTTCAGTTGCCTCCGACTCTGTGCAACCCCATAGATGGCAGCCCACCAGGCTCCCCCATCCCTGGGGGATTCTCCAGGCAAGAACCCTGGAGTGGGTTGCCATTTCCTTCTCCAAAGCGTGAAAGTGAGAAGTGAAAGTGAAGTCGCTCAGTCGTGTCCGACTCTCAGTGACCCCATGGACTGCAGCCTACCAGCAGGCTTCTCCATCCATGGGATTTTCCAGGCAAGAGTACTGGAGTGGGGTGCCATTGCCTTCTCAGTACATGGGAGTGACCCCAAATAACTGACTCTCTTTTTCTTGACAGTACCACTGGACAATACATAATTTTCATGTGCTAGGAAAAGATAGCTTAGGGAACCTAGCAAGTGACCCACTCCAGTATTCTTGCCTGGAGAATCCCATGGACAGAGGAGCCTAGTGGGCTACAGCAACTCTTTGGGACCCCATAGACTGTAGCCCACCAGGCCCCTCTGTCCACGGGATTCTCCAGTCAACAATACTGGAATGCGTTGCCGTGCCCTCCTCCAGGGCATCTTCCTGACCCCAGGGAGTGAACCTGCATCACCTGCAGTTCCTGAATTGCAGGCAAATTCTTTACTGCTGAGCCATCAGGGAAGCCCAAGTGAAGTTGACCTGATTCAAAATGTCAATCAACCAATCATTAAATTGTTTCCTATTGTATATTTAATATGACACCAGAAGCAATGAGGTTTCACTAAAAGTTACTTGATGTGTCATTTGATATACACTTTATTTAGAATTATGTGTTAGTGGAAGTTCTTTCTGGAAGAGGCTGTGCAGGAGGAACGTATAACTTTAAGAACACTGTAGACTGTAGTTATGCATATCTACTCAGAAGACGGGGCTGGGGTACAGAAAGACATGCTGGCTTCCATATGTGGCTGGTAAATGAAAATTTAGGAATGAATGAAGGACGGAGGAGAGAAGGCATGGAAGGAGAAGACAGCCCAGGACAGGGTCCTCACAGACTCCAACGCTTAATAAAATAATAAGCCAGCCAGGCATCTTTATTGAAAGCAGAATTAGCTGGCTTACTCCTTAGAATCCGAAAATCAATGTAATAAATGGACTCTAGAATCTACAGCTTCTGAATTAATAGGTTTCTTTTTTCCTTTCACTTAGCTTTGAACTCAATAAAGGAGGAGGATACATTAGGACACACTGTTCTTTTGCTTATGATGTTCTGTTTTATGTATACAGTTTTTAATCTGTTGATCTTTTTTAAGAAGCGGGATTGAAAAATTATATTAAAAAAGGAGGCAGAGGACTTTTATTGACACTTTATCTGCTGAGTTGAGGTTGGGTTTTCTTAAACTAAGAAGCAGTTATCTTGTCTGGAAAGGAATTCAGGTGAGTGTTTTTCGTTTCTGAAATCTGGAGGACACAGTCTTAAAATAGAAACTATAGTTCATGTTTCCAAATATAGCTTCCCATGTAAATAGTCTTAACATCCAAAGGTTGGGTCTTTATTTTATTTAGAAGGTAGATTTTATATGATACGCTTGATTCTTTAAAAACAATAGATTAAACTTTACTAAGTCTTCTATATTGTTGTCATGAAAGAATTATAGTTTGTGCCAAAGAGCTGAGTTTCTAGTCATTAGTTTACCCCCAAGTCTTATCTCTTCAGCTAAAGCATTTTATTATCTGGATCGCACTGTCTGAGGGCTCGGATTCAAGCACAGCAGTGACTGGTACCCAGGCTGAATCAGGGATACGGAACACAGCTTCCTCCTGCTGACTGCCAGGCTCCTGCCTCTAGCTCGACCCTGCGTCTGGTGGTGAAGATTAACAGGAACACACATGAACGTGGATTTCGTTTCTGGGGTGTGACTGTGGCAGCGGGGGTGCTACTTTTTATCAGAGCGAGTGACCTTTCCAGCACCCTCTGCAGCTCCAGTTCTGTTAGGTGGAGTCAGCCAGAGGCGACTGGCTGGTTATTATGATAGGTAGGGCTTCCCTGGCGGCTCAGATGGAGAGAGTTCACTTGCAACGCAGGAGACCGGGTTTGATCCCTGGGTCAGGAAGATCCCCTGGAGAAGGGAACAGCAACCCACTCCAGTATTCTTGCCTGAAGAATCCCACCGACAGAAGAGCCTGGCGGGCTATAATCCATGGGGTCGCATAGAGTTAGTTGGACACAAGAGAGCGACTAATACACGCACATGATAGATTTAGTCCATGTCTTCCTTTGACTCCAGCTCTGCCTCTCTGAATTCTTGTTTGTGGAAGTTTAGTTTTCTGAAATAGAGTTCAGCAAATGTCGGCTAGCTGATGTTCTCTCATATCTCAAGTATTCTTTTTTATTTCCTCTTGAATATTTATTTCATTTATTTATTTGGCTGCACTGGGTCTTGGTTGTGGCATCTAGTTCCCCGACCCGGGATTGAACCTGGGCCCCTGCATTGGGCGCACGGAGTCTTAGCCACTGGACCACCAGGGAAGTCCCTCAAGTGTTCTTTCTTTTTTAAAATTTAATTTATTTCTTTCTTTTTGGCTGTGCCGGGCCTCCTCTAGTTGCGGCACACGGGCTTCTCACTGTAGTGGCTTCTCTTGTCGCCTGCGGGCTCTAGGTGCTCAGGCCTCAGTAGTGACGGCACGTAGGCTCAGTAGTGTGGCTCCTGGGTTCTGGAGCACAGGCTCAGTAGTTGTGGCTCCTGGGTTCTGGAGCACAGGCTCAGTAGTTGTGGCGCATGGGCTTGGTTGCCCCCCAGCATGTCGGGTTTTCCTGGATCAGGGATTAAACCTGTGTCTCCTGCATTGGCAGGTGGATTCTTTACACTGAGCCTCCAGGGAAGCCCTCAAGTATTCTTCATCCTGTGGGATCAGCATGGTTCACTAGCAAGGTGGCTGTTTTTAGGCAATTGTTTCAAGTTATTCGGAATTTGGTTAAATTGCATAAACCAACAATATATCTGCGTCACTCTAGAAAATTTCACTTTAGCCCTTGGTTAAAAAAAAAAATCTCTAGAAGGTTTTGCTTAATAGAATTTCTTCGGTAGATGTTTAGGGAGGTATATGTACATGTTGGTATACCTAAAGGCTGACCTACAACTTCTACATTTTCCTTTGATATATATTCCCCTTTAGTAAAACATATAAGGTATGGATTTTGCACCATGGCTTACGAAAATAAGATAACATACTTCTGCCTGCATCAGTCTTTTCTTCACCAACTGGGTGTACTCTCTTAAATGGACTATCACGCACTTAAACTTCAAAGTTATCACCTTAGTTTTGTATTGCAGCCATTCATGCCCGTTAAATTGTCAGTTCCAGTGAGATCTGAGACTCCAGTGAGACCAATAACTTGTTATTGAATGTTCAGTGCCCAGAGGAGTGTTTTGCAGATAATCGATCCTCAGTAGATATTTCCTCATTGAGTTGATTGAATTATTCACTTTTAATATCTCTTCAATTGGTGATCTGCAGAAGATAGGATACTACAAGAAGGAGGTGTAAGGAATAGTAGCGGCCTCTTTGTACTTGGAAGCTACACCCAGGAAACAATATCACTGCAACAGTTTATTCTGAATTTGCACATCCAGAGAAACTTCAGGTCTAATCTAGTACCATGTTGTAGCATGGATCATATCCACAATCAGACTTACCGGAGACATAATGAACAGACTTTTGGACACAGTGTGGGAAGGAAAGGGTGGGATGATTTGAGAGAGTAGCATTTGAGACATATGCATTACCATGTATAAAACAGATAGCCAGTGAGAATTTGCCGTATGACACAGGGAGCTCAAACCCAGTGCTCTGTGACAACCTAGCGTGGTGGGATGTGGGTGGGAGGCGGGAGGGAGGGGACCTATATATATACCTATGGCTGATTTATGACAGAAACCAACACAATATTGTAATTATCCTCCAATTAAAAAAACCATTTGGACTCTCAGGGTTGGAAGGGTCCTGAAATGGCACCTGTTCCAACCTTCCATCCAGTGCCTGAGTTCCTTCTGTGGCAGTGGTGTCCACCTTGGCCATCAATTTGAGTGACTTGAGCTTCAAAAGCCCTGAGGTAAAAAAAACAAACCTGTTTTCATGCTTCGTCTACTCCAGCTTTATAAGCATCTCTGTGGGTGGGACCTGGGCCTCCATCTTGGAAAAAACTCCTTGGGTGGTTGCAGTGTGCATTCCAGGTTCAGAACCATGGTTCTGGAAACTCAGTATCAAGTATCTTCCCTGTCTGATCGAACTCCTCTGGTGATGAGCGCCTCACTATCCAACTTCATCTTGTGTTTATTCCATTTATTCCAATAGTGACTTAATTATGAATGTTTAAATTATATACTAGTTAAATTACATAACATAAATCAAGCGTCCCAATTAAATACTGAGCTGTTGATAAACAACACTAAAGAGAGAGTGAGATTTAAATTCGAGTTATCCTCTTTGAAGTAGTACTGCTGCACTTTTGAATGACTTCCAAAAGGCTGATCATAAAGAACCACTTTACTCATTTTCAAATTCTACTTTAGCAGTAATCAAGTTACTTGGTGTGACTCAGATGAACAGTCTGCTCTTAGAGTATTAGGATCATTTCACTTTCCTGTACCTGGGAAAACAGAGAAGAAATGGGCAGATTGCTTTTGTATTCACCTGCCTGCACCCTTTAGGGAGACCCTTTTGGAAAAGTGCTGGTTTCTTAGGACTGCAACGTACCATCTAGGAAACTTGAGGTATACCGGAAGGTGAGCTTTTGTACAGCTCTTTGATTTGGGAGGAGAATTTTTAGAGAAGGCTGTATGTGACCACACACAGATACCTACACGCCTGCATTCGTGCCTAGGAACTTATCTGTCCTGAGACTGCTTATCTGTATGTCAACTCACTTGAGCACTTTTGCATTCCCTTTGAACCTTTAAAAGAATCTACGTGCTAAAAGTCAGTATGTAACATCATTACTAAGTATTCATGTAGCTCTGGAGTCAGACAAACCTGGATTTGAGTCTTATCTCCACATCTCCTCATTGTTATTCTTGTTCCATCGCTAAGTCCTGTCTGACGCTTTGCCATGGATGGCAGCAAGTCAGAAGTCCCTGTCCTTCACTCTCTCCTGGAGTTTGCTCCAACTCATGTTCATTGAGTTGGCAATACCATCTCATCCTTTGTCACCCTCTTCTTTTGCGTTCAATCTTCCCCAGCATCAGGGTCTTTTCCAATGCATCAGGTCTTCGCATCAGGTGGTCAAAGTATTGGAGCTTCAGCTTCAGCATCAGTCTTTCCAATAATGTTCAAGGTTGACTTCCTTTAGGTTTGGTTTGATCTCCTTGCAGTCCAAGGGACTCTGAAGAGTCTTCTCCAACACCACAGTTCAAAAGTATCCTAAGGCAAAAATTATCATTGTATCTCAGTCTCATATCTCTGTTTGTAAAGTAGAGATAATGACACATATCTTACAGGGGTGTGGTGAGGACTGATAGTAATAATGCATATAAAGTCTCACCATAGCCCCTGGGTTTTAGGGGCTATTAACTTAAAATAGTTAAGTAGTTTGCATTGAAACTGGGGTTTTCAAGGATGAATAAAAGTTTGTTGGAGAAGAGGAGAGTTAAGGCCATTTTAAGGAGAGAGAGAAAAGACAAAACCCTCCAACAGAGCAGCCTATGGATCACCTGGCAGAACTCTTTGTAAGAAGACATGGTGTGGGGAGTGCTCTGGACACAGTGAACCCTGCGGAACTGGTGATCAGATTTAAGGATAGGCAAGAGCTGCAGTCTATGGGATTGCAAAGAGTTGGACACAACTGAAAGACTGAACTGAACTGAACTGAAGATGGGTCCATGATGAGTGTTTTATATCCGGTTATGAGTTTTGATTTTATAAAGTTTTGAGTCCGTGAGACCTACTTGTGTTTTAGGAATGTACCTGGAATATAGAAATCCAGGTGGCTAGTCGTTGTTGCAAGTTTATGGCCGATAACTCGATGACAGGAATACAGTAATTATAGCAGGAGTTAAGAGATTTGAATGAGTTTTCTGGCTGGTTTTGCTTTTTGTATGAGGGAAGAGTTTTGAACATAAAAGAAAGGGTTAAGTTTTTTTTGGTGTGTGTGTGTGTGTGTGTGGTTTTCCCAAGGCCTAAAGGTCATTAGTGGCAGGGACCCACTTCTAACACTTGTTTGGTACCCACAGTGCATCAAACCATACTCAATAAATAACTACATTTGAGTGAGAAACATAAAATTATAAGATCTGGAGTATTTGTATATGTATGCTTTATTATTTTGATAAATCTATGGGATATTACAAGAATAATCCTGGATGCATAGTGGAAAATTCACTCTTCACCACCTTTGGTTAAATAAAATAATCCGGGTATCTGATAACATAGCGATCTCATTAAAATTAATCTTTGTATTTAATAATGTGTTCTCTCTTCTGATTGTTACCATTTCCTTTAAAATGTAATTGTCTATAATCCTTTTAATTTGGGGTGTCAATAGAATTGTTCTTCCCATTTTGCAGCTGAAGAATTCTGCTAGGGCAGTTTGAGACAGACCAAATCCTGAACTTGGAATTCTCAGTGGTAGTTCTGTAGCTCAAAGCTTCAGTCATAAATCCTGAGACCAGGAAACAACAAGCAGTGATGCTAATAGAAAGGCTTTCATGTTCCAAGAAGTGTACTACCTCATACAAAAAATAGCCAATGCACTATTTAAATATTATTACATGGGAATTTTTTATTTTCCTGGATGATTCCCCCCCCACTCCCACCCCCCCTTTTTGAGGCCATCTAATGCTATTGGCTTGTAAATGTAGGTTCACGTGGGTGCATTCGGGGACACACACCAGTTGAGGAGGTCCTGAGCGAGGTTCTCAAACACCCAGACTGTAAGGTGGCAACGCTTAACCTCGAACAGGTAAAGAGCCACTTCCGACTCCATGGATTCAGGAGAGAGTGTGACCTTATGATATCCCATTCGGTAAGGTCTGCAGCAAGATCCTGTATCACCATGACTCAGCATCGATTCTGCTGAGAATCTACTCACCCATCGATTCTGCAGCCAGGGGAACACACCAAGGAGCAGAGCTGACCCGTCAGATGGCGGTTGGTGAGACAGGGCACCTGGATCCCCGTCAGCGCATCTCAGGCCCTGTACCTCTGACGACGGGACGGAAGAAAGCAGGATGCTCCGGGGCGGTTTCCGGTCCAGCTTCCGCAGACGGGAGGGCGGGCAGCCGCTGTGTGCTGGGCTCCTTTCTCTGTGCTGCGGCACTGTGGTGGCCACCACTGGGGCCTTCCAGGGAAGGACAGTGACAGAAGAAGACCCAGGTGGCCGGAGCCTCCGTGAGGCTGAAAACCCAAATTCCACCGACCCCGTGCTCTAGGGTCTGGCTGTGTGACCCGGATGTGTGACACGTGGGCCAGTGGTCCCATGATTTAGGTCACAGAGACACACGTGATCGTTCCCTCAGCGAGGTGACCGATGAGTTGACTAGTCTGTTGACTGGGAGCTCACGGTACATCCTGATAAACTCTCTCGGGGACAAATCCTCTGAAACGGCGTGATGTCTGTGGTGATGGCTGGATTCTCTTAAAGAAAAGTCTTCTCCTAATTGACTCTTTCTGCTATTCATTTAGGGGTCTTCCTCGGTGCCTCAGTGGTGAAGAATACGCCTGCGACACAGGAGTTGCAGGAGATGCAGGTTCAAACCCTGGGTGGGAAGATCCCCTGGAGGAGGGCATGGCAACCCACTCCAGTATTCTTGCCTGGAGAATCCCACGGACACAGGAGCCTGGTGGGCTACAGTTTATGGGTTCACAAAGAGTGCGACATGACTGAAGCGACTTGTCATGCACACATGCCTAATTCATTTAGGTCCAGAGGATCCAGTTATACCTTAGCTTTTTATGTTACTGAGTCAAGGGGTGAGGCAGGTCTAGTTACTTCTTACATAGCTCTCTTGTTGGGACAAAGGCCCTGAAAGATGGCATCTGTGGGCCTTTAATATCAACATTAACGAGCAGGTGAATTGTATTTTCTTTACGTGTGAGGAAATAGTGACTTCTGTAGAGTAACTCTAAAATGCAGTCATTGCATTCTTGTCAGGACTGATAAATCTCTAAAACTGTTACCAATTCTGTCATGTACATTATGTCTTAATATGCTCCCAGATAATTCTTGTCCCACAGAAACTGTGAGATGGTAAATATTTGCTTCTGTTTCAAGTTGATAAGTTGTGGGGTGATTTGTTATGCAAAAAGAGAAGATAGCAATACATGGGAATTCTGTATTTTCCTGGGTGGTTTTTTTCTTTCCCTTTGAGGCCATCTAATGCTATTGGATTTCTTCCTTTGTGTTTTTCCTTCAACTCTAGAATTCTTGCTTATGACAGTGAGTTTTAAAACTAACTGAATTGTAAAGTGGTACTTTTCATAGTGATTGTCACACAATAGTGCATAAGGAAGTTGTAGTCACATCTAGTAGTTCCAAGCAAATTTGGTGTAAAGGTCTGTACTAAAAAATGATATACTAGGCTTGTGCAGAAGAGAATTTTTGTAACCTATTTCCCAACAAATGTGTGTTTTTCCTCTTTAAGATATTATGTGTTTGAGATTATTTTATGTTTTAAATCACATTGTGAAGTTTGGAGAGAGAACAAGCTTGGACATTTTTTATGAAGAGTTTATTGTAGGGAGGAAGACAGAATATAGAAGTGACTGCTGGCTTCTTGGCAGGGAGGGGTATTTTCAGTGTTTTAGTCAGTGCTGTACTGCCCAGGCAGAATGTGGGCAGAGTTTATAAAAGGCAGAATCCTGCAGTGGCGGGCACACATGTGAGGCTTGTGTGACTGGCACCACCCATGAGCCAGAATGCTCACCAAATCCACACGTGGATCACAGATTCCATCGCTTCCCTAATGCCATGACTCGTCACTTTCATGTGATGGTATGTTGTTGATACTTAGACTATTAATCAAGGAGCATGTGATATTTATAAATCTAATTATTTTCAGAAATATGATAATCCAGAACACCAGTATGACATTGATTAATATCTAGTACCTTTATGTTTTTTAATCACTCATATTTTACTCTTGAAAGTTGTACAGTCTTTCAGAAATGGGCCTGTCAACTGGGGATCCTGGCGTTTCCTAGGGTTCCAGGGGAAGGAAGGTTAAGATGAGTCAGCGCCTACCAGAGTCTGTGAAGACCCGTAAGCCAACAGGATGCTATACTTCTGCATCACATCTTCCTAATATCTGTTTCAAAATCTTTGTTCTATTGAGTGAGAAGAAACTTCCTCAATGAAAGCTGATTCATTGCCTATTTGCGCCCATTTCTCCCCACCTCCCCATCAGCAAATTCTCTTTCTCTCTCTCTATGCTCTAAATTCTCTATCTTGGCTAACTTTATGCCACTGTAGAAGTGATTAGTAAGAACATCATTTAGATCAAACAATAATTCATTTTGGAAACATGACTGTCTCATAGCAACAAACAAAGGCAGAGAGATAAATGAATATATATCGTATTCACATATAAAATTTTGTATGTTTACATACACAAATGTAGATATAGACGTTATATATGTATGTGTGTGTGTGTGTGTATATGTGTGTGCTTAGTCGATCAGTGGTGTCTGACTCTTTGTGACCCCATGGACTGTAGCCCAGTAGGCTCCTCTCTCCATGGGATTCTCCAGACAAGAATACTGGAGTGGGTTGCCATTTCTTTCTCTAGTTATATATGTATATTTATGTTTACTTACTCATATGTAACAATGCATATGTATAACAACTGGGAAGCAGAGATTGGGGTTCAGGCATAAGGACCTGACCAAGGTGAGTGAGTAGATGAGAGACAAAAACAGACTCAAAGATGACTCCAAGGTTTCTAATTAAAAGACATACTTTAACCTCATGCTGCTGCTGCTAAGTCACTTCAGTTGTGTCCGACTCTATGCGACCCCATAGACGGCAGCCCACCAGGCTCCAGAATCCCTGGGATTCTCCAGGCAAGAATGCTGGAGTGGGTTGCCATTTCCTTCTCCAATGCATGAAAGTGAAAAGTGAAACTGAAGTTGCTCAGTTGTGTCCTACTCTTTGTGATCCCATGGACTGCAGCCTACCAGTCTCCTCCGTCCTTGGGATTTTCCAGCAAGAGTACTGGAGTGGGCTGCCATTGCCTTTAACCTCATAGGGATATATAATTACAAAATTTTGATTTTTATGGATAGAACCCAGAGGTGTGGTGATGGCAGGAATTACTGTCCTGTGAATGAGAAAATAGAGACTTGAAGAATTTTAATTGACTTGCTTAAAGTCTTATAGTCAATAAGGAACAAAACTGAAAGTTGAACTGGGGGTTCTGTCTTCAGATCTGCTTAGAACTTTCCATTCCCAGAGATTCCTCAGTCCAGTCCTTGGATAGTTCTCTGGGGACCCGTAAGGTGATAAAATGTTGTATGCTTGAGCATAGTCTGAATTTCCTCACCGGGGGACTCAGACTTGGAGATTCTCAAAGGGGTCATGTCTCAAAAGAACTTAAGAACTTGGTTTCTCCTTGGTTACTGTCTGGCCCATGTGACTGAAAGGATGATTAGGTAGGAAGGGCAGCCCTACCTAGTAACTGGATTGTGGAAAAGCCCCCTCCCAGAAGGGAGGTGCCTCATGGTGAGAAGACTCCTGAGTATGGGATGAACCTGGAGCCTGTTATACAGAATGGAGTAAGTCAGAAAGAGAAAAACGAATACTATATACTAACATGAAATCTAGAAAGATGGTATTGAGGAATCTATTTGCAGGTAGGAATAGAAGCGCAGACACAGAGAACAGACTGTGGATGCAGCAGGGAAAGGAGAGGGCGGGGCGAGTGGAGAGAGTAGCATGGAAACATGTACATCACTATGTGTGAAGGAGACAGCCAGTGGGAATCTGCTACATGACACAGGGAGCTCAACCCGGTGTTCTGGGACAACCCAGAGGGATGGGAGGGAGGTTCAAGAGGGAGGGGCCGTATGTATACCTGTGGCTGATTTGTGTTGATGTATGGCAGAAGCCAACACAATACTGTAAAGCATTTATCTTCCAAATAAAAAGAGGGAAAAAAAAAGAGCAAGACTGTGGAATTCAGTGAATTTTTAAAGGAAATTTTTTACCTGGGAAGGAGCTGGCTCTGGATCCCAGTTGGGGAAACAGGTTGGACTCAAGAGCTTAGGTCTCAGATTTCGTGACTCTGCGAAAGGGTTAGAGCTCACCCATATACGTGTGGGGTTTCTAGTCCCTTCTGGCCTTCCTCCCACAGACAGTAGGTTCTTCACTCTGCTGTGGGCTGATGACCAACCGCAGAGGAACTGGGCTCTCCCAGAGGAACTGGGAGACTGGTTTCTGACCACTGTCAGCGGGGTGCTGTGGACAGTTTCAGTGAGGGCGCTGTGGGTGCCTTTTGGTAAAACAAGCTTAAATTTTGTTATCAAGAGCCATTCTCTGCCATTTTATAATCTAACATCCAATAGGTCTGTTGAAAAGGGGATGACAGAGGATGAGATGGCTGGATGGCATCACCGATTCGATGTACGTGAGTTTGAGTGAACTCAGGGAGTTGGTGATGGACAGGGAGGCCTGGCGTGCTGCGATTCATGGGGTCGCAAAGAGTCGGACACGACTGAGCGACTTCACTGAACTGAACTGATACTCTATGAGTGGAATACTTGTTAGTATCCACTTAATACTAGTTAAGTGGAAGTGGCTCTATATGAAAATGTCTATGGAGAAGTTCTCTAATTGCCACAATTCTTTCCCCCCTCCTCAGCAGTAGTAAACAGGAAACATTCTTAAGCAGAAAACAGGGAAGAACTAAAGTGGTGAGGCTGGAGTCTGAGACTGCATGGACGAACATAGCCTGCAGACGAGGACTTGGTAGGAGTTACTGTGGACACGCTAGCAAGTTTCTGAAATTGAACTGTGTCCGCTGTGAGGTTTTGGCTTTTATAAAAACTTGGAAACCATCAGAACAAATCGACATGAAAGTCATGTCAGAGTAAAGCATTGCTGATGGCTCACAACCTCAAGCGTGGCCCCCGAAGCGTTTTGCAACACAACAGTTCTTGATCCTTTGAGTGTTTACTGAGGAGATCAATGTTGGCACATCAGTATGAATGTGCACATTTGTGCTGTTGGCAACTAGTTTAAAAAGCTTAGAGCAAAGTCCTGTGGCACTCACAGCATCTTCTCTCTAGAAAAAAGGTAGCAATAACAATTACCTTCAGACCCACCTCCATGAACCAGGGTATCCAAATGATCTCCAGTGGTCTGGCTCATCCTCTCTCTCAGGTAGAGACCAGAAACTTGAAAGTGTTGGGGCTAAGATTTTTTCAAGTGCAGTTAAATCACAGTTAAAGACTTTTCTTCCAGACAAGATCGTATGAAAAATTCAAATGTCTCCCTGTTTAATGTTAAATATGAGGGTAAAGAATCTTGGCTATAAATTGGCAGGGATGGATAGAGAGAAACTCATTCAAGCTACTCAAAATGGCAATAAGACAAAGGGCTTCCCACAGCTGTCATAAAACCGTTGATAGAGACATCATATTTAAAAAATAAAATGTTATTTATTTTCTTCAGTTCAAGGAAATGCCTTTTGTTTTTCCTTTCAGAATAACAATAAACATTCATCTTTATGGCAGTCTCATGCCTTGGGAAAAGGAGTCTTTTGTCACAGAATTTACTTGAAGTCTCTATGAGCACAGAGTGTTCTAATCCAGCTTGTACGGAATGTACATTTTTATAGTTCTTTACAGTTTACAAAGCTCTTTGAACATTTATTATCTCACTGAATAGGCTGGAGTCCTATTTCTGATTTCCCAGCTGATCTACCATGTGAAAAGCAGAAACTGCGAAACCTCTCCCAGATTCACTTTTTTTTTTGCAAAATTAGGAAATTAGTGCCATCCTAAATGACTGGGCTTTTTTTCAAATAGATTAATAAGAGTGTGTTTTCTCTATAAATAAGTTAACAACCACAATACCTGAAGATCAGAATCAACTGATCTAAATGTTAAGTTGAGTTAACTATTTAATTTGAGTTTTGGAGTGCATTAATTTTACAAATTAATGATTAGAAGAGCTTGGTGCAGAATTATATATCAGTATCACTGGTATTTCAATGTTTTTCTTTCATGTGTATACATCTCTTAAAATAACCAAGTATTATTGTGTTTCATGTGATAACTCACTCTTTAGTAGAATCAAAAGCTATGCCTAAATGGTTTCAGTTCAGTTCAGTCACTCAGTTGTGTCCGACTCTTTATGACTCCATGAACTGCAGCATGCCAGGCCTCCTTGTCCATCACCAACTCCTGGAGTCCGCCCAAACCCATGTCCATCAAGTTAGTGATGCCATCCAACCATCTCATCCTCTGTCGTCCCCTTCTCCTCCTGCCCTCAATCTTTCCCAGCATCAGGGTCTTTTCAAATGAGTCAGCTCTTTGCATCACGTGGCCAAAGTATTGGAGTTTCAGCTTCATCAGTCCTTCCAATGAACACCCAGGACTGATCTCCTTTAGGATGGACTGGTTGGATCTCCTTGCAGTCCAAGGGACTCTCAAGAATCTTCTCCAACACCACAGTTCAAAAGCATCAATTCTTTGGTGCTCAGCTTTCTTCACAGTCCAACTCTCACATCCATACATGACCACTGGAAAAACCATAGCCTTGATTAGACAGACCTTTGTTGGCAAAGTAATATCTCTGCTTTTTAATATGCTGTCCAGGTTGGTCATAACTTTCCTTCCAAGGAGTAAGCATCTTTTAATTTCATGGCTGCAATTTCATGGCTGCAATCACCAACTGCAGTGATTTTGGAGCCCAGAAGAATAAAGTCAGCCACTGTTTCCACTGTTTCCCCATGTATTTCCCATGAAGTGATAGGACCAGATGCCATGATCTTAGTTTTCTGAATGATGAGCTTTAAGTCACCTTTTTCACTCTCCTCTTTCACTTTTATCAAGAGGCTTTTTAGTTCCTCTTCACTTTCTGCCATAAGGGTGGTGTCATCTGCATATCTGAGGTTATTGATATTTCTCCTGGCAATCTTGATTCCAACTTGTGCTTCTTCCAGCCCAGCGTTTCTCATGATGTACTCTGCATATAAGTTAAATAAGCAGGGTGACAATATACAGCCTTGACATATTCCTTTTCCTATTTGGAACCAGTCTGTTGTTCTATGTCCAGTTCTAACTGTTGCTTCCTGACCTACATAGGCTTGTTATTGATAATTAATTTTTTCTCATGGAAGGTAAATCTTTTTCTTTTTCAGTACCTCAAAAAAGTAATCTTTTCCACTTGGATTTAGTTAGCATGTCTTTTTTATTCTTCATAATATGACTAAAGATAACTCAGTATTATTTTAATCAGGTTTTAAAATTTTTTGCTGCAATATATTTATTTAAAGCTTGAATTCTTTTTCCTGTATTTGTATGGACTTCGCAAATAAGTGTCAAAATGAAATCCTTCTTATTTGTTTTGGCAGTAAATTAAATAGTGGTATGGGTAGTGTTGGGGAGCGGGAGATCTCCTCACCCACTCCTCTTGAGTTCTTATGCCTAAAATGGAAGCAAGACAGGTTAACAGAGGAAAAAGAAACAAGTTTAACTGGTTAGCATGGAGTTTCTCAGAAATAGGACAAAAAAGAGGCTAGTGCAAGCAATTTTTATGTTTTTTAGACAAAGAAACAATAAATTTGAGAGGAATTGACAGGACAAAGAAACTTAGGTTGGGTGCTTAATTATTAAGGAGTTTAGGCAAAGTTTGGGTAGTAAATTAATAAAGAAGTGACAAGTTTATTTATATAGGCTTCTCAGGCCTGGAACTCTCTCTTTCCTTCTACCTTCAGGTGCAGGGACTGGTCCCTTCCCATGGGAGATTTATTTCCTGCTTTCAGAGAGACAAAGGAGGGTCAAAGTGTACCTCTTGAATTGGCTGTTTCTTAAGTAACCTTAATTCAAAATAATCAATATTCTGTTGAAGCATATCTTGGAGTGGCCTGCCCTGGGCCCCCTTCCCCACAAACTCATAATTTGGTAGGGAAGAAAGATACAAGTGTATTTATTGACCATACAAGTACTAAATTAAGAAAGTAGTATTGTACATAGCTGTAGAACCTTTGATTTTGTCTGGAGGCGAGATTAAGTTGCCCCCATAGCAGTCTGATCATATTGCCATTATCCTGTTGATAATGTTTTACTCTGATGAGTAAAGTTTCCATTTCATCTGCTAAATATTTAACCACTTTGGGCAGAAGCACTCTTATTTATGTCACTATCTCTAGTCCTTTACTTTGCTTTATGCTCATTAAATATTTATTGAGCTCATTTTGGTGGGCAGAAGAGCCCAGAAAGGAGAGAGCACTTAGCAAATGAGATCACACCCAACGTGGGCCTTGAAGAGTGATGAGGCTGAGAAAGGACAGAGTAGAGGTGAGAAGGGAAGTTCCAGTACAGCGAAAATCAGGAAAGAACAAGAGTTTTTGAAGTGTTTGGAAAATGGCAACAGAGTGTGAGGATTGGCTGGAAATGCAGATGGAATTGTAAACCCAGGCCATAATTTGAAGGGCCTGGACTCCCATGGTAATTAATTTAGAATCTTCTTGAGAACACTCAGATCCCATTGGTTTATGGGAGTAATGAGGAAGCTGCCCAGAAACAATGACACTAGAAGGAAGGCCATGACGATAGTCTAAGGAAGAGAAGATGGCGTCCTGAACTAAGATGGCGGCCTTGAGAGTGGAGAGGAGGATGTAAATTCAAGAGATAAGCCTGGTGGAGCCTGGGTTCCTGACGCCATGATACTGCTGTATCAGCCCTGGATTGAACTGTTATTTAAATTTAAAAAATTCTGTCCTGTTTGCGCTAATGCTTCTCTTGGGCCATAGATAATTACAGGATGACAGCTGGGCATTTTGAAGTGCTGTTGATGAGGATGTTTACATTTTACTGTGAGACTACTCTGATTTGACTGTCTTGAAATGAGGGGCTCTGAAAAGAGCGTATCAGTTAACACTGCACTATTTTACAGTTCACTCCTTAAATTTATTATCAAGACACTGAGATATTATTTGTTCTGGAATTTTGATGCGGAGGTCTTAACCCACCCCCTCCTTGTCTCCATTACAAATTCTATGAATCAGAAAGTCATATGTGGCGGATTCATTTTGATATTTGGCAAAACTAACACAATTATGTAAAGTTTAAAAATAAAGTAAAATTAAAAAAAAAAAAAGAAAGTGATAGCATTTGACTAGGAGATATTGTAGAATTACCTTCAAACGAGGCAGCAATCTGCTCTCTTCTCTGCTTTGTAGTTTATGCCCTAGATGCGGAGACCCTACGTCCTGGCGTTCATGGCCTGTTTTCTGCATCACTTATTCAACAGATCGGCTCTGTGCACCATCAGAATGAATGTATCTGCTGCTGATGCAGTTGTGTGTGTGGGTATTTTGCAACATTTAGGGTGAATGTACAGTGGGAACTGGCTTGGCTAAGACAGGAGAACATGAAGAATAGTGTTTCAAAGGAGAGCAAAGTCCACCGAAGGCAACTTGAGACAGGTGTGAATGATTAGCTAGGGGGAGTGGTCATTTTCCTCCTTGACATCGACTTCCAAAGATGATTGCCCTCTTATTTGCAGTTTTTCTCAATTTACTGCGGAGATACTACCTATGATTTACATAAACTTAAAGTGAGAACTTATTTTCATCTTGTATTACCTCTTGAGGTTTTAAGCTCATTAAGTAACTAGCACTGTGTGGAATACCATTTTGGCTTAAAATAATGTACCTAGTTTTAAAGGATGAGGAAAAGCTCCATGGTTCCTTTTTAACCTGTTCCATCTCATTCATGACATTCAACATTTTCAATCAAGATATTTCCATCTAGGCTAAAAGATATTTCCATCTAGGGTTTATCTGCTGCAGAGAACTGCAAGTAGTGTACATTTTGGGGCAAGTAGTTTAATTATTTTATAGGTTAGTTTTCAAAATTGGAGGATTTCCCAATAATGTCTTCTTGTAATTGTATCCACATGTGGTTCATAAATTTGAAATCAAGAATATGATGCACCATGGTTTTAAAAATCACCACAAGCTGACAAAAGACATAATCTGGATCCCCCCTTCAAAGCAGGTTTTTATACCCGTGCACCCCCTTTAGGGTGTATGTTAAGATACTGCTTTTTGTGGTATTAATTATTGCCAAGTAAAAGCAAAGTTAGGATGGCTGAAGGTGAAAATGGATAATCAATTCATTCTTCAAAGGTTTTATAGCAGTTTCTAATCTTTATAGCTTTTCAGCTTTGTTTTAAAATCATCCTCATACTTTGGGTTGAAATAACATTTTTATTGAAAATCCAGTCTACTCACTCTATGTATATTCTGTATACTATAACGTTTTCTTTCATTGTATTTTAGGTACCCAGAAAAAGTTGTAAATGTGGAAAAGTAAATCTTTCTCCCTGAGGATTGCTTGTTTTTTAATATAAAGTTAATTTTGGTTAATTTCTTTTCTAAACCGCTGTAAGTAGTTTCACAATGGAATTCTATTTAGAATTTCAGAAAGTTAGCACATAAAGGACTTGAGTTTTTTTTTTTTTAACTTTATATAATTCAAAAGTTTACTGTACAAGGAGAATTTTGCTGAGATATGAAGGGCTAAAAATGAAACTTTATTTGGAAAAGCAGCTTGTACCTTTACTTAAACCACTGTACATTTTCAGATGCACTAACTTCAAAATTCCTTGTATCCATTTTTCTTTAGGGAATCTGAGTGATAGAAGAGCTGCCTTTTAGTTGGTATTGGGGAAAAAAATGTAAAAGTGAAAACTAGCAAGATGTATAGAATGCAGGAGTCCATGGTATTTGGATTAAATCACCAAAATGTGGAAAGAACTTTATATCTTAAAAGTGAGACTATGGAGAGGAATATTAAGATGCAATAATAGTTTTTTTTTTTTTTTTTTTGCTCTTCTGCTGTATGTGAAAGCATGTTTTTGTATTATGCCTGGCATTTATTAGGTGGTTATAAATTTTATCTGAATTGATGAATGAAAATTTTTCTAGGGTTTAACTGGTATTCATTGTAGAATTGTATCTCAGGTAAACATCTACAACATTTGAAAAAGGAAATTTTGTCATGTGAGTCCTTCTTTTCCATGCCTTCATTGTGGAGCTCTAATTTATGTTAAGAAAGGTATTTTTGTGGTGATGAAGAGAATGGATTTGTGTCATGGAGGTAAAAACAAACATGCACCAAAACATGCCTATCATACTTTCAAGTAGAGAGTTAAGAACACACGTGAGCAAGCGTGCACACACACAGATACCGTGTTAGCATGTAAATGCTCAAATCATAAGCTGAACTGGGCCCCGACAGCTCATGTGCTCTCTTGACCGCAGCCCTGGAACTTCTGATAGCATCAGACAATCAGGCCTCCTAACAAAACAGTGTATGGTTAAAGCCTGTCTGTAAGGAAACCTCATACATTCACTAGGATACCCACTTGATATTAGAAAATCCTTCTAATTTTGGTGATGTGTCTACTGAGTATCAAAAATGAATTTAAAACAAATCTCAGTAAAGACCATAGACAGTCATGATGCAGGAATTCTTTGTTTCATATAATTGATGTACTACTGAACATGTATCAGTTGGATATATTTTTGTTATTGATTCATATTTCAACTGTTTTTTGGGAAATCACTATTTAGAAGAAACCAAAAGTTTTAAAAACTAAATGATCATTTTTCAAAGGCAAACAACTCTCTTTTATTGTATAAAGTTCAAGTTTTGCCCATTAGAAATAAGATTTTCCTGATATGAGGTCTTCTATCAAAATGGAAATAATAGTGTTGCAGTTGGTGAAAATCTTTCCATTCTAACGTCCCTGCTTATACAGTACTTTGGCATGTAATCATTTAACTATTTATTTATGCCTATTTAACTATTATTTATTTATGTATGTACATCTAGCTCTAGAGAATAGTAAGTCAGACCTTGAGGGCTTATACCCAGTTCTGTCTGAGCTTAACTGGTTGGAGACGTTTAGAAGGTGGCACAACGAGTGAGCCCTGTTTTAATACCTTCTCTGCCACCTACCTCTCCCACCATCACCCCTTCTTCCGACCACTTACTGGTGTAGACACAAGAACACTGTCTCCAAGGGACATGCGTTGAATACGTATTATGTTTGTCTGAGGCACTGTTCTAAGAGCTTTTTCTGCACTTAGTCATTTAAACTTCATAATATCCCTGTTAATACCCCTAATTACAGATAGTGAAATAAGGCACAGAGAAGCAGTTTTCTGAGTTGCCCAGCTAATGACATATGGCTTCAGGATTCAGTTTTAAGCAGTGTGTAGAGCAGGCTGTTTTAACTGCTACGTCGAGTTGCCTTCTTTAAAGGGAGGATAAACATTCCAGAATTCAACAGTGTCTTCTTTTCTTTCTGGACCTTGACTTTGCTGCCAGTGGCCTTCTCTGTATCATGTTGGCAGCTCCCTCCTGCAGGCAATGGCCCTCTCCGCAACCTCCGCACCCCCCACTGCAGAAGGGCCGGGTGGGTGTGTGCAGGCGCGCCTCCACCCTTCGTGGAGGTCTTCCAAGCACGCTGTGGACGACGTGTCCACAGGCACGACGCACATGGTGTGCTGGGGGCTGGAGGCCTCCGTGGTGCGTGAGGAATCGACCCTGAGGAAGGGCCGGCACACATTAAAAATCTTTTTAGTGAGGTATAGTTGATTTTCAAAGTTGTGTTCATTTCAGGTGTGCAGCAAAGTGACTCAGTTATGCACATGTATATATCCACTCCTTTTAAGATTCTTTTCCCATATAGGTGATTATAGACTGTTGAGTAGAGTTTTCCACGCCATGTACTAATTCCTTATTAGTTTTCTATTTTAAGGACACTTCTTTTTAAGAAAACATTATAATGAAAGTAGTCCATGTTGAAAAATATCCAAACTTGTTAAAATGAAACAACTCAGGTTTTATGATGTCAAAATGAATGTTGATTATTGCTTTTTTTTGTCTTTCTTTTCTTTTTTTTTTTTTAGCACTTCAGAAGTAGTACCTTTTAACAGTTTAAAATGAAACTTTCCAGATATTTAATAAGTACCCATAAAAATGAATCTACTTCTCTTTTTATGTATAGTTTATAATGAACATATACATATTTGCATTTTATAGAATAAAATTATACTTTGCATATATATTGTTCTTTTTCTTTTTTCACTTAATAAATTCTTTCAATTTCAGAAATCCAAGTCAGCATATTGAGAATTGGTTTATCTTAAAAAATATTTGCTGAATGTCCTATTATATGGATCTATTTACCACAAATAAAATGAATAGCATTTAAAGTAGTAAAATTATTTGTGTAACCAATCTCCGACTAATGGAAATTGAGTTCTGTCCCAGTTGTGTGATTCAGTGAGTGAGCTGACAGGCGGATGTTGGTCCTGAGGGTGAAGGGACCTGATCTTGGCTTCAGTTGCTGAGTCTAGTGCGTTTCTTGCCTCTTGGATATTTATCCATCTAGCAGATTTTCAAGGTTTCTCATTAATAATGACACATTTTTTAAAAATTTTATTTTATTTTTAAACTTTACATAATTGTATTAGTTTTGCCAAATATCAAAATGAATCCATCACAGGTATACATGTGCTCTCCATCCTGAACCCTCCTCCCTCCTCCCTCCCCATACCATCCCTCTGGGTCGTCCCAGTGCACTAGCCCTAAGCATCCAGTATCGTGCATTGAGCCTGGACTGGCATCTCGTTTCATACATGATATTTTACATGTTTCAATGCCATTCTCCCAAATCTTCCCACCCTCTCCCTCTCCCACAGAGTCCATAAGACTGTTCCATACATCAGTGTCTCTTTTGCTGTCTCATACACAGGGTTATTGTTATCATCTTTCTAAATTCCATATATATGCATTAGTATACTGTATTGGTGTTTTTCCTTCTGGCTTACTTCGCTCTGTATAATAGGCTCCAGTTTCATCCACCTCATTAGAACTGATTCAAATAAATTCTTTTTAATGGCTAATACTCCATTGTGTATATACACCACAGCTTTCTTATCCATTCATCTGCTGATGGACATCTAGGTTGCTTCCATGTCCTGGCTATTATAAACAGTGCTGCGATGAACATTGGGGTACACGTGTCTCTTTCCCTTCTGGTTTCCTCAGTGTGTATGCCCAGCAGTGGGATTGCTGTATCATAAGGCAGTTTTATTTCCAGTTTTTTAAGGAATCTCCACACTGTTCTCCATAGTGGCTGCACTAGTTTGCATTCCCACCAACAGTGTAAGAGGGTTCCCTTTTCTCCACACCCTCTCCAACATTTATTATTTGTAGACTTTTGGATTGCAGCCATTCTGACTGGTGTGAAATGGTACCTCATAATGACACATTTTATGTGACACACAGCCCTGTGGAAGCTTAAGGAACTCTCCCTGTTTGACTCATTAAGGCTCAATGTCCTTTTGTCAGGCAAGACATAGGTATTAGCTTTCTGAATATTGTATTTTTAAAGATCAGGCAAATACGAGGGTTTCAAACCTAAAGTTCTAGGTTTCTATCCAACTGCTTCAGTTATTCTTGTCCTGGAAGGAACTCCTCCGTCTCACTGAAAGTTGCAGGGTTGGGTCTAAAAAGGCTCCACTTGTAGTCAGGAGCAGAGTTGTATTAAGGAAGAGGTGTATTTCTGGGTCTGGTTTTACCTTCACCTGAGATGGAGGAGGTGTTTCAATGGCTTCCCAGGAGGTCTCCTTCAGAGTCTTCTTCCTCTGTTGAAATATTATCACTTTCTTCTCCCGTTCTCTACTTAAAAATCTAGTATGACCTCACTTCAGGCAGTAAGACTGTTTTGTGAAAAGTTCCAAAAATAGTTATCCTGAGCAAGTGATTTCTAAGTGGCAATAAAGTTGATGTCCGTGAGGGATGGGAACACTGTGCTAACTCAGCTGTTGCCTGCTCTCTCTGCAAAGTGGAATGAGATGAAACAAAAATCTTAGGACCGAATTAGTCTTTAGTTCAGTTCAGTTCAGTCACTCAGTCATGTCTGACTCTTTGAGACCCCATGAATCACAGCATGCCAGGCCTCCCTGTCCATCACCAACTCCCAAGAGTTTAATTAAACTCATGTCCATCGAGTCGGTGATGCCATCCAGCCATCTCATCCTCTGTCGTCCCCTTCTCCTCCTGCCCCCAATCCCTCCCAGTATCAGGGTCTTTTCCAGTGAGTCAACTCTTCACATGAGGTGGCCAAAGTACTAGAGTTTGAGCTTTAGCATCAGTCCCTCCAATGAACACCCAGGACTGTTCTCCTTTAGAATGGACTGGTTGGATCTCTTTGCAGTCCAAGGGACTCTCAAGAGTCTTCTCCAACACCACAGTTCAAAAGCATCAACTCTTTGGCACTCAGCTATCTTCACAGTCCAACTCTCACATCCATACATGACCACAGGAAAAACCATAGCCTTGACTAGACAGACCTTTGTTGGCAAAGTAACGTCTCTGCTTTTGAATATGCTATCTAGGTTGGCCATAACTTTCCTTCCAAGGAGTAAGCGTCTTTTAATTTCATGGCTGCAGTCACCATCTGCAGTGATTTTGGAACCTCCCAAAATAAACTCTGATACTGTTTCCACTGTTTCCCCATCTATTTCCCATGAAGTGATGGGACCAGATGCCATGATCTTCGTTTTCTGAATGTTGAGATTTAAGCCAACTTTTTCACTCTCCTCTTTCACTTTCATCAAGAGGCTCTTTAGGACAATTTATTATTGCATTTTGTTGAATTGGTATGAGCATTCTCTGTAATTTTTATAAAAATTATAAGGAAGAGTTATAAATATATTCACATCCATTTTATTTGAAATGTACTGCATAAGATTTTCCGATGCTGAAGGTGTAAATTACAATAGAGAATATTCTGTCGATAAATAATTTTGTGACATTAGAGAGTAGAACTACTTAAAATTCTATTCCTTCTATAGCACATGCAGGTTTGTCTAAATTTGGGAGGATGTGGAAATTGTGTTAACTCAGGTACTAGGATTTCACACATTCACACTTTCTGTCTCACACAAGAGGGGCTCTTTAAATTTGCTTTAAGCAGGTATTCCCACTGTATCAAAATTCTCAGTTTCAGCCAGTGGTGTATACAGTTGACCCTAGAACAACATGGGTTTGAACTCTGCAGGTCACTAACAGTTGGGTTTTTTTCAGTAGTAAATACCGAAGTAGGGCAGGTTCTGTGGTTGATTGATTCCTAGGTTGGAAGTTCACTACTGGGAGTGATCCTGATATTTAGCTGGTTTTTGAGGCCGTAGAAGTTGACAAGCCCACCAGGGAAAACACTCCAGATGAGAAGAAAAGGAATCTTAAGTAACACCAACATTGAACACCTGGATAGGGAAGGAGTCAGCAAAGATCTTTAGAAAGAATACATGGAAAGACACAGAAAAAGCAGTAGTTTATTAGCAATGTAAATGTATTATTGCTCATGCTTTCATGGGCTGTGTCTGATATTTGTTCATGTGAGTTAAATATGCCTTCTTACTAGGTATACTGGTTTTATTTTTATTTATTTTCTGATTTCACGGCACAGCTCTTGGGATCTTAGTTCCCCAACCAGGGTTTGAACCGGCATCTGTGGCAATGAAAGCACTGAATCTCAGCCACTGGCCACCAGGAAATTCTGCTTTTATTTTTAGATATAGTAGTTTTTGATTCCTTGTGAACTAGACATGGAACTGCAATTATTTCTGACAGTACACGTTAGGATTTGGACCATACTTTCATGTGGAGGAGGACAAAAGTAAATCTAAACTCTTCTGGTCCAGGACACCTTTCTTCCAGGACAGTGGGAGTGGTGGGAATTAGAGCAATCAATTATAAGAGAGAATATTTTGAGAGGGAAACGTTTATCTTCTAAAAACACAATGTTCTTTTCCATAACTGTATCTTAAAAGATGACCTAGATTATGTGATCACTGATAGTTAACAGTGGACTTGTCCTAATGTATGAGTAAATGTAGACCATTTTTATGAGCTATTAAAACAACTTGTTTCCTTGGTAGTTAAAAGTGTCCCCATATTCTCATCTGTGAGTCATCCGTTATTTTCTATAGAACCCTATTGGTGTTCCGTAGTTATTTTAATTGTCAGGTTAAATTACTGGACTAAAGTGTTGGAGATGTATGTATATACAATTTGACCCTGGAATAGCACAGGAATTGGGGTGCCAACTCTCCCTGCAATTGAAAATCACAGTACACTTTATAGTCAGCCCCCTGTACCCCAGCTTCCACCATATTCTGGGTTCTTTATCCACACGTTCAACCAACCACAGTGCCATTGAATTTACTGTTGAAAAAACACCCATTGTAGTGGAGCTGTGCAGTCCATACCTGTGTTATTCAGGGGTCAGCTTATATAGACGTAGATAATCTGATTGCTCGAGTATTTTATAGTGGCAAAAGCTATGAACTTGTAGCTTTCAACAAATTTGTCTCAATAACACATTGTAGTATTTGGCAACATCCTTAGCCGTATTCACACATCATGGGGTGTGTCCCCCTTACAAAAATCTCTGATTTAAACGTATGCTTGCAGGTACATTACAGCGTGAGTTTTCCTCATGGAAATAACACTCTGAGTGGGCCTTGGTTTCAAGCCTTGCCCACTCAAGCGCTTTGAAATGTGTCCAGAAATTCTTTGAAACTTCCTTAAAATGTTGGAACCTAACCCCTCTCCCTTCAATGTGATCTGGTTTTAATGACTTACTCCTAAGGCACAGGGGAGAAAAATGGAAATGACTGAGTGTTACTTCAGACCAGGTTAGAAAAGGTAGCCCGATTTCTTTTTTTCCGGATTACTTGCCTCTAAACACCCAGGCAGCCTCTGGAAAGGCCCACATGGTGGGTCATTCCTCCACATGGTGAGGAATGGAGGCTTCCCGCTGACAGCCTCTGAGTGTGCCATCTTGGAAGCGGACCTCCCAGTTCCCATCAAGTCTCGAGAAGACAGCAGTCCTCCTTGTGGATAACTTGAGTGAAACCGAGAGACCCTGAGCCAGGACCTCCTAGCTGAGCAGCTGCTGGACTCCTGACTCACAGAAACCATCAGATAATGAACGTTTGTTGTTTTTGGCCACTGAATTTTCTAATAGTTTGTTACACATAACTAATAGACTCATCAAAATCTTTTTTTAATAAGCTGAAATACTCTGAAGGTTTCCCGTGATATATTATTTAAAAATATGATTTCTAAGCAAAGTAGACATTATAGAATTGAATTAAGAATATGATTTGAATAACTTTGGTGGGGAGAAGCAAATCTAATTAGAGAAAAATGAGAAAGGAGTTGGGACATTTTTGCTTTAAGATTCTGAAGGGGAATTTTGGGGACTTCCAGAAGCTCTTTAAGAGTTTTAAATTGCATATAATTGTATTATACTTAAGGGCTTCCCTCATGGCTCAGACAGTAAAGAATCTGCCTGCAACACAGGAGACCTGGGTTTGATCCCTGGGTTGGGAAGATACCCTAGAGAAGGGGATGGCTCTCCACTTCGGTATTCTTGTCTGGAGAATTCTATGGATAGAGGAGCCTGGCAGGCTGCAGTCCATGGGTTTGCAAAGAGTTGGACATGACTGAGAGACTGCCACTTGTGCTTACAGCTGTACTTTCCAAAATTTTATTATAATCATGGGGTGTTTTGGATTTGCATAGTGCAGGATTATAATGAGAGATTGAGGAGTGAGAGAAGAATGGTGTTCCTTGGGCAAGAGTTGGAAGAGGGTGTTGAAGAGAAGAATGAGAAGGAAGAGGGAGTCACATGGCAGAGAGTGAGGGGAAGTGGAAGAACGGGAAACACAGTGAACGTAAGTGTATTTGAACAAGAACAAGGTGATCCTGCTGCAGATGCACATGTGTGCTTAGTCACTCAGTCATGTCCGACTCTTTGCGACCCCATGGACTGTAGCCCGCCAGACTCCTCTGTCCATGGGATTCTCCAGGCAGGAATACTGGAGTGGGTTGCTATGCCCTCCCCTCAGGGCATCTTCCCAACCCAGGGATCAAACCCAGGTCTCCCGCACTGCAGGCAGATTCTTTACCTTCTGAGCCACCAAGAAAACCCAAGAATACTGGAGTGGATAGCCTATCCATTATCCAGGGGAACTTCCCGACCCAGGAATCTGAACCGGGGTCTCCTGCATTGCAGGCGGATTCTTTACCAGCTGAGCCACCAGGGTGCTGCATCACTGCTGCAGTTACTTCCCCTCTAATTCGAGGGGAACTTGCTGCTCCCTGAGACAAATTAAGCTGGACTGACCCTGAGTTTAAGGTGGTGAGAGGGAGGCAGTGGCCACTGACCATTTGTATACAGAAACCTTGCTTATGAAATCTGGTGGATCTCCCACCCCTCTGACTTCAGTGCAAACTTCATCATTCCTACCCGACTTCCTGTGAATTCCCATGTCATTGCTTTATACCTGAATACCTGGATTGTTGTCAGTAAATTCTTGTCAACTGGCTGACTCTCTGCTTGTGTCCTGTAGAAAGGCCAGCATGACTTTCGCCACATACAAGAGAGGCCTTTCTTTCCCAATAAGTTCTGCAGTTTGCCAAGGCAGATGTGGAACCATGTGATACAGGAAATAGAACTTACTCAAAACGAGAGATGTCAGAATTTCTTCCCCCGGCTGGAAATGTGGAGAGAAGAATCTGTCTTGCTCCAAGTGAGGTCAAAGGATAATTTCTGTCATGCCCGAAGCTGCTTTCTTGAAGCCCTTTGGAGAAGTGCATTTTTTATAGATACTTCAGGTGGCATTTGGGGGCAGTCTCTGTGCCCAGATGGAAATGACTGCTGACAAGTTAATTTTCCTATCACACAGGGCTTTGGTAAATACATATTAACTCATTGCTGATGAATATTTTCACAAGCATGAGTTTGTAACAGGTCACCCATAGTCCATATTCATTCTGTTCCCTTTTCAGATTTGTATTGGAAAACAGCGTGTCAGAGTTCAGAACACACAGGTCTCCCTAGAATCGCTTAGTAGTCACTCTGAAGGAGAAAAACAGTCCATCACTTCTATGGACCTGATGATACATGGAAGCACTGTTTTTAAAATATTTTATAGGTTTACTGCACTGAAATTTCCGATGGAGTACTCAGAATTTGTCCTAATTTAACCTAAACCCATGGGTTCATAACACATTATATGGCAACCCACTCCAGTATTCCTGCCTGGGAAGTCCTGTAGATAGAGGAGACTGGAGGGCTACTGTCCGTGGGGTTGCAAAGAGTCGGACATGACTTAGCAACGGAACAACAACAAACAAGGAACCAAACGTGTGCAGGGTTTTTACCTTTATTCCTGGAAAAAACATCAACTCTCAGCTTCTTGGCTTTGAGATTTCTGTTGATAAAAAGAAAAAAAAAATTAAAACTGTTTATGTAGATAGACATTTTGTATTATCTTTGTGGAATGAAAATTCACAGATTTGTACGGCTCCCCACCAAGTGGCATCGTGATGGAAACTATCTTTCTGTATTTATACAACATGTTCAAGTCAGGAAAGACGAAGTGCTGGAAACATGACTTCAATTCTCTTTGAGGATTTTTCAATGGTAGATTGAACACTGACATGGAGGGTGTAGCTGAGAGGGTTGTGTTACCTGAGAAAAGTCATATATAATTAAGATGAGGGAATGGAAGGCAGATCATGGAAAAGCTTGTGTATAAAGGGAAAATTGACTGAATCAGTGGAACCGTGTTTCACAAGTTTGCAGTTCAGTTCTGTCACTCAGTCGTGTCCGACTCTTTGCAACCCCATGGACTGCAGCACGCCAGGCTTCCCTGTCCATCACCAACTCCCAGAGCCTACTCAAACTCATGTTCATTGCATCGGTGATGCCATCCAAGCATCTCATCCTCTCTTGTCCCCTTTTCCTCCTGCCTTCAATCTTTCCCGGCATCAGGGTCTTTTCCAATGAGTCTGTTCTAGTGGAACTAATTTGGGTTGGGGGAATGGAAGGGCCAATAGATGACGTTTGGTGTGAATTTAGTTCCCAGGGCAACTGATCAGCATCAGTTTCTCAACAGCAGCTCTAAGGACACTTATTTGCCAAGGGGAGCTGTTTTGTGTGTTGTAATGTGTTTGGCAGCACCCCTGGCCTTTACCCAATAGATGATGGTAGTACCATTCCATTTCCCCAGTTTTGACAACCAAAATTGCCCCTCGCGTTGCCATATATTCTCTGAGAAGCAACATGGCCCAAGTTGAGGACCACTGGTCTAGATAAACCCTGTGGGAAGCTTTGAATTAGGATAGCAACCTGTGTTCAAGGCTTCAGTAAGAGGAGTTTGTTGAGGAAGAAGTACCTTTTCACTAAAGCGATGTCAAATGCCCTTTGACCAAAGAAGCCACCTATAAACCCAACTTCCCAGGTAACTACCTGGTAACTATAGTACCTTCATAGCTATTAGCTTTCAGAGTAGTGGTTCCCAGATTTGAGTGTGCATGAGAATCACCTAGAGAATTTATTAAATCTCATATTGCTGGGCCCCTGGAGTTGCTATTTCAATAGATCCAAGGGCCCGAGAGAGATTTTACATTTCTAACGAGTTCCCAGATGACAGTATTGTATCACAGAGACCACATTTTGAGAACCAATTTCCTATAATACACTACTGTGCCATTGTCTGGCGTTAGCTCTTTCTTGATTACCTTTATGATTTCCTTCAAGCTCAGGCTTGCTACCTTCAGATTCTCTTGTTCACCATTTGCTCTTTCTCATCTTTGCATTGTTTACTTCCCACGGTTCTTAATTCTGTCTTCCTTGATTCACATTCTGCACTGAAGGATGAAGGGAAAATGTCTCCTCTTTCCTTTACTTCTCTCACTGGGCATGTTTTTCCCTTCGCTTCAAATCTGAACGAGACTCAATTTCCCTCATGCTACCTCCTGTACCATCCCCAAGGTTGCCCATCTTTCGGGACATCTGTGCTGTAAGAATGTGTTATGAAGATACACCACAGTTGTCAAAAATCTGGAGTCACTCAGGATTTGATACGCTGTTTTGACTGTAGTAACACATTTTAAGGAAATATCTGACTTTTAGATCCTTTTCTAAGCTGTAAGTGATTTCTTGGAACTCATCTTTCTACAAGGGACATTTGAATTATTTTGCATAAATGTATAATTTTACACCTACCCACATCAAAGCTCATCTGTGAATTTCCTGCCCACTCACACAGCCTCATGAGATATCCCTATCAGATTGCATTTTATTACCCAGGAAAGATTACTTAGGGTCATAGGCATTCTCAGAGATACCACCACATCCTGTTCTCTCTTAGTCGTTAGAATGCTTTGTATGTTTTAATAGGTATAGATTGGTCCTCAGAAGACCATCATTGTTTATATTTTGACAAATGCATTCCCTTTGCTGCATGTTGATATCAAACTCACTGACCATGGGAAATAGCATGACACGATTCTGTAAGAGAGGATATAGAATGTCCCTCTTCCCTTCTGTGTGCTTAGCTGAGATCCCTGTGATAAAAGAGACCAACAAGAGAAAACAAGCAATCGTATTTGTGTGTGTTTGTGTCAGGGAAAATGAATAACTCCCAGACGTGGATCAGAATCCAGACTTAAAAACCATCTTAATAGGCAAAGGGGGGAAGGGATGTAGGCCTTTGAGGAGAGATTAAATGGTTTTTAGGAAAGACAAATGGGTCCTAAGAAGACTCTATGGAGGAGCAGATGGGTGACAGAGTTTGGCTGAGTGTAGTGTTGACCTCTGGTCTTCTCTTTGGTGGGAAGGGCCAGTCCTCTCTGGTTGGTGTAACTCTGGGGGGAGTTCCAAGCTCCTTTTGAAAAATCTGTCTTGAAGCTGAATCAGATAAGAGGAGTTCAGAGAAAACGTCTCTCTGCATTTGCTGCCTATAAGTTCAAAATAATAATTGAAGGCGGCATGTTTTGGGATGGCATATTCTGCTACCTTCACTCTTACTCCAGTTTGGGGTCAAGGTAGACTGTTTCCTCTAGCACCATCTGGTTTCTTGGGCCTGATTCTACTTACTAGCTGACTCCAGTAAGTCATCGTGAATTGATAGTCTTGTCTCTCTGGATCTTCCAGTATGCTCATTTTAGGTGTGCTTCATGGCAGGGGGCACTCCTGAAGTGGCTCCATGGGAAAGAATCTGCCTGCCAATGCAGGAGACACAGGAGACGGGGGTTTGGTCTCTGGGTCAGGAAGATCCCCTGGAGTGGAAATGGCAACCCGCTGCAGTATTCTTGCCTGGAAATCCCATGGACAGAGGAGCCTGGCAGGCTACAGTCCATGGGTTTGCCAAGAGTCGGACACGACTGAGCACTACTGCACATACTTTTTCTGTACTATAGATTCTTTGCACACTCAGAACCTGGCATACAGTGAGTGCTCAAACATTATTCAAGTGGGCTAAACTGACAGATATTCTGTACCAAATAGGATATGAGAATAAATCCAAATCAATTTGTTAACAAATGCCCTTGGTCTGTATTCTATTTAGAAAGAAATTTAGTTTGATTTTTGAAAATTCAGTTTTCAAATGATTACTCTCTTAATAGCCACTGTTTGTATTGTTACACATCAAATTAGTGTTTTGCCCAAGTGGACAAACCATGAGGATTTTTTATCCAGAAGCAGCATGTTATGTATCAATAGTTAATGGATTTAGTAAGGTTCTTTAAGGAAGCAGTTCTATTTTCATTCAGGTTCCCTAAGTGGTTGGAGAAATCTTTACCAAAAATTGCAGCATTTTGACAATATCTATCTTTTTAAAACATCCTAACATCCAAGTGATTTGATTAATTTAGTTTTTAATAGGTATGAGGGAATTTTAAAATATTATAACCACAGGATAATTTATTCATGGAGGATCATTTTGTATGTGATAAATCTCATTCCTCCTTTTCTGGCAGAAGTATAAAAAAGTGGATTGCAGCTGCTAACTTAATAATTTTCCTGATAACTAAGAATGAAACAGATCTCACTGTAAATTATATAATCAGCTTAAAAAGCACTCCATATTCATTCTGTGACAGAGTATGAAACACACAAGGCAGAGAATATGGTTATTAGAATTTCTTCCCTGCAAAACTTAGTGATGTTACATTCAATAGTACAGTCAGAGAAAGATCGGGTTAGAGTGCTCAGCCGCTCAAGGAATGTACCTGAATGTCAGCCTTAAGTAGCTTTTCTTTTTCCAGCTAAGGAAATCTAACAGGATATTAAAAATGTGTTTAGATTCTGCCCTGCTTCTTAACGAGGCAATATGAGAAGATGAGAGCTATGTTTAGTAGAAGGTTTGACCCATAGAATTTGCAGAAAGGGGTCACTTAAATTTAGTTTGAAAGCCAACACTCCGGCATGTGACTCTGTCACACCCCTCCAATCCATTCTTCATGCAGTTATCTTTCTAAAGGCACATCTGATTATGCTATTCGTCTGTTGCAAGCCCTTTAGTGGGAGAATTTTTACTCATTAGGTTGGCCGACTAGGTCCTCCGTAAGAGGGTCTTGAAAATAACTGCCCTTGAAATCGTGCCTGAACTCTAAGAAGCAACTCCCAGTATGCAGAACGCCTCAGCCATCGACTACTTTATTTTTATTATTATTATTATAATGCTACCATCTCTGTCAGCCTGGAATGGGCACTCTCTGTCCATTCCCCCAGGGGAATTGATCACCCCTGTCTCTGCACCCAGGGCTTCCCAGGTGTGCTAGTGGTAACTAGCCTGCCAACACAGGAGGCATTAAGAGATGCAGGTTCGATCCCAGGGTTGGGAGGATCCCCTGGAGGAGGGCATGGCAACCCACTCCAGTATTCTTGCCTGGAGAATCCCATGGACAGAGGAGCCTGGCGGGGGCAGGGCTCCAGTCTGTGGGTTGCACAGAGTTGGACACGACTGAAGCGACTTAGCGTGCCTGCACACACTTCTGCACCTGTAAGTTACCTCCACACCCCTCTCCTTTCACCACTCTTAACATTCTGTGTATGCAGTTACCCTTCTCTCTTAGACTCTAAGTTTTTTATTATCTCTGCATGGCACTTGGTTGACTATATTTATGAATGGATTCACACATACCTGAATGTGCTTGCTCTCTCTTGAAAACAATATCCTTCGTGGGAGTTTTGCCAACAGTTTCAAAATAAATGGTCTCCAGCTTGGGGTGTTTTCCTGAGCTCTTATTATTATACTTACTGATTTTGTTTTCAAGTTGTAGCTTAAAACATTGGCGATCAGTCGCTTTGGTTTATAATTTTGAATTACATATTCAAATACTTAGGCTCCTACAAGAAGAAATGCTTTCAGCTACGAGAACCAGAAGAGTCGGCAAAATGCTCAATTTTGACCTTTTTTCCCCCATAGAAATGTGTCTTCCAAAGTCTGCCCATTGATCCACTTTGCCCTCCACTGGTGTCCTGGATGGGTTTAGGATATTCTGGAGAGCAAACATGGGAAAGGCATCACCATCTGTAGCTGGATTCCTAAACATTTGGAGCGATTTCTATGTTGTTTTGTTCCTGGAGCTGTCAGTAATCCTGGCTGCTGGATTGCTGTTATGTCTGAGTTATTTTAATTCTATAAAGTCAGAGATGATCATGTCGGGTATTATACACAGTTACAGAATTAGTCGCTGCTGTTGTCTGTGGGCTTAAAAGTAAATTCTGAAGAAGACAACATCTCTGTGTAGAGTAACAGAGCGTTGGGTTGGTTTTGTCGGTCTTTTATTTTTAAAGTGGAGAAGGCTGAAGTCTAGAATCTGAAGTGATTATCTAGGATTTCATGGCAAATTCAGAGAAGCAATAAGCCCTATGCAAAGTATGTCTGAAATGCCTCCCCTGCGTATGGATTTGCACATCATTTCAGTGGCAGTGTTGGGTAGACAATATTCAGGAGGTACCAGGGGTGGAGCTGGGAGTCACTCTGTAGCTTGCTTTCCAGTGATTTTTTTCACTGTCTCCTTGTAGAAGACTGCAACGTGAATAATTAGTCCTCAACATGTGGAGCACAAAGCTGCTTTGTCAGTACTGGCCTTATCAAAGTGGCTGTGCACTCTTAGGTGATAACCTGCGTGGGTGCGTGCTAAGTGACTTCAGTCGTGTGGACTCTGTGACCCCGTGGACTGTAGCCCGCCAGGCTTCTCTGTTCATCGGGTTCTCCCGGCAAGAATACTGGAGTGGGTCGCCATGCTGTCCTCCAGGGGATCTTCCTGACCCAGGGATCGAACCCGCATCTCCTGCATCCACTCCTGCAGGTGGATTCTTTACCACTGAGCTACTGAGGAAGTATCCAAAATGCTGATTTACAAAATGTGGAACTTCCCTGGTGGTCTAGTGGTTAACACTTTGCCCTTCTAATATAGAGGGCACAGGTCATGGAACTAAGATGCCATATGCTGCATGGTGCAGTCAAAAGAAAAAAGCTGATTTTCTACTTGAATTAGCCAACTTTGGTGAGTGAAGATCTCAAATTATAATTACTCCTCCTAACCACTGTACTTGTTACTTCCCTGTGGCTTGCGAGACTCCATGTTGAGCAGGGTCAGTTCAGGTGGCCTCGTGAAGCTACAGGCAAGCTAATAAGAGAGGTGAGGAAGGGAGAACAGCCCCAGAGGAAAATGCACGCGGTCTGGGGAGTCCTTTATAAATCCATCTCCACACCCTTCCCTGCCTGGCACCTGACCGGGGCTCTTCCTTAATAGGTCAACTATTGTGGCTAGGTGGCTTTAATCATTTTGCAATTTCAAGTTAAAAAGGAAAAGTAATGCCAGAGCTTTGTGTCAGCTTTCCGCCTTTATTCATAGTAAGAGAACATAAAAAGTTCTTGACAAAATGCCCTGTCTTGGAAACCTTGCAGGAAGGTAGCCCTTTCAGTCATAAAAATATTTCAAATAGCAGCTTTGTCAGCCTTCTTGCTTTGAGCTGATAACAGGGACAGTGGGTGGGTTGGGGGAGGGGAAAGAACAGCCTTTAATTAAACATCAGGAGTGCTTTAAAGGGAGGAACTCCATGTTGTCTGGTATCCTTTAAAGCCCACAATTGTGCTAAACACATAGTCTGTACCTTAAGGAGGTCGCTGAAGGAGTAAATGGGTGTATTGGATGGATGATGGATGGGTAGATGGATGCGGATATTTTACATCCACTTTGTGTCATTTTGAATGACATAGGAGCTCTAAAATATTAATACATTTGTCTCCTCACAATGCAATACTTTTTCTTCCTGTTTAGATAAAAGAACCATCCTCTTATTTTTCTTTAGTCTCATATGAAAAAAAAAAGCCTTCTTTGTAAAGCTGTCCACTTTTGGTGGGGGGATTATTTCCCATCTTACTTCCTTGGGGCTCAACCCCTTAATCATCTCTCTTGCTTTCCTAATGTCTGTACATTTGGAAGGCCTCAACTCCGCCACACCATTTTCTCTTGTCTGACACTCAGCTCTTTAAAGGGATGGTGGGTACCTGCTGCTTTCCCTCTCAGTTACTTCTTAATTCCTGTGTGCCTGAGTGCTAAGTCGCTCAGCTGTGACTCCATGGACAGTAGCCTGCCAGGCTCCTCTGTCCATGGGATTCTTCAGGCAAGAATACTGGAGTGGGTTGCCATGCCCTCCTGCAGGGGATCTTCCCGACCCAGGGATCGAAACTGAGTCTCTTATGTCTCATGCGTAGGCAGGTGTGTTCTTTACCACTGAGCCACCTGGGAAGCCCCTTAATTCCTGCAAGTGGGCTCAAACTCTTTGAGGATGAATATCCCCACATAGGCTTTCCAGCTTGCCCAGTGGTAAAGAATCTGCCTGCCAATGTAGGAGACACAGAAGATGCAGGAGATGTGGGTTCTGTCCCTGGGTAGGGAAGATCCCCCTGGAGAATGAAATAGCAATGCACTCCAGTATTCTTGCCCAGAAAATCCCCTGGACAAAGGAGCCTGGTGGGCTACAGTTCATGAGGTTACAAAAGAGTGGGACGTGACTGAGCGACTGAGCGTGCACGCACACATCCATCCTCACATGGAAGACGGAAGCTGTAATGCTCCCTGACAAGGTGGTTTTTAAAATTCGGTTACTGTGTGCTTGCTCATAATTGATAAATGGTTTCTCTAATTATGATGGTTTGGGTGGACAATTCTCCCAAACAAAAGTCTTCTGTAGTCCCCGGCTTGGAGAGGCTTTCTTCTCCTCCATCCTTTTTTTCTTAATTTTGCCTCCAGGTTGGGAAGATCCCCTGGAGGAGGGCATGGCAACCCACTCCAGTATTTTTGCCTGGAGAATCCTCATGGACAGAGGAGCTTGGTGGGCTACAGCCCGTGGGGCCACAAAGAGTCTGACATGACTGAGTGACTAAGCACAGCTCCAACCGCACCTCCTCCGTCAAGCTTCTCATTGGTTATTCAACTTTACTCCTGTTTCTACTTGATGTTTATTTGCTTATTTAGTTTTCTTACAACAATCACATAAGGCAAAGTAATAGCTTATATTTTACTTTAACAAAATCTCAATATCTAATTCAGTGCCAAGCACATATTAGGTAACTAATGCACACTTCTAAATTGACTAAACGATTATAGAAATATGAGGGAGTCGCTCTTTTGAGTAAATCTGGTTGCTAATTTATTAAGGACTCTAAATGTCCACAAAAGTACATTCATCATGGTAATTTAATTGATTACCTTTTCCTCTTGTAGAAACTTTAGCTATTACAGTAAGAATTTTCCTTGCATCTTTATTACTGTCTTCTAGATCCATATATCGATTTCAAGGTTGGTTTGTTGGACGCTTTACCATATTCCTTTTCATCATAGTTGTGAGTTATTATTTCAGAATTAGGAGAGCATGATCGATAGACAAAAGGAGTGATGAGATACCAGAGAATCTCTGATTGTGAACTAAAAGGACATCTTGGGATGCACAACAAAGAATTCGTGGTAAAAGTCTTACCTACCTTGTGGACCATCTAGAAATGATTAACACTCTTCTTTGGAGTGTGTGTGTGTGTTTTGCACCAGGGGCCTTCCCTGGTGGCTCAGTGGTAAAGAATCTGCCCGCAATTCAGGAGACATGGGTTTGATCCCTGGGTTGGGAAGATCCCCTGGAGAAGGGAATGGCAACCCACTCCAGTATCCTTGCCTGGAGAATCCTATGGACATAGGAGCCTGGTGGGCTACATTCCATGGGGTCGCAAAGAGTCGGGCACAACTGAGCTATTAACACTTACTTACTAAGGATGAGAGGGAAAGGATTGATAATAATCCTAGATTTAACTAGAAAGAGAATCAATGTTTTAACTTCTTGTTATTATTATGCTTCTTTCTTTTAGTTCTCTCAAAGAAAAGTACTTTTTGATGTGAAATACAATTGCTTCCAATTCCAAACTACATGATTCCCCTCTAAGAGATTTGCCAAAATTGGTGGGGGGAGGGGGGAAAGGCAGGGGAAGGGGCAGTTTTAATCTAAAAACAAGACAACTGAAAAGAAATTCAGGGTCACACTTCATTGGGCAGAATTGCAATTGAACTGAATTTGGTTGATGTTTTTGTAAGTCTGCCAAAAATATGAAGATATTAAGCATTACTTTATTATTATTTTTAAGTTAGCTGAACTTATCAAAGTGCCTTTGAAAATCTATTAACCTTTTATCCAAACCCAAGTAGACAACTTCCTCCTTCAGTGTGTCATTAACCTCCACTCTCACCTCCAGTTCCTTCTACCAAACTAGTAAAAATGAAAAATGCCTGTGACAGATGCCCAGCACACTTCATATGACATGTTCCTTCCTTATTCTTGTTTGCTATGAGCTATGTAGTCCATGCTATCATTTTGGAAATTTATTTAACCTCTTTATACGTGGGACCTTCTCTCTCTCAAATCTCATATCATTCCTAACTATGGTGATTCCTTGAGAAAGGAGGAACATGTGACATGGCATGTTTATTAAAGACTTGTCTAAAACTGTCTTTATTTTATCCTCATGCTGAACTGGTCATTTTGCCAGGTTTAGACTTTTAGATGAAAATTACTTTTCACTAGAATTTTGAAGGCATCATTCTCTTTTTTTTTTTTTTCTAGATTCTAGTGTTACTAATTGGAGAAGGCGATGGCACCCCACTCCAGTACTCTCGAATGGAAAATCCCAAGGATGGAGGAGCCTGGTAGGCTCCAGTCCATGGGGTCACTAAGAGTTGGGCATGACTGAGTGCCTTCACTTTCACTTTTCACTTTCATGCATTGGAGAAGGAAATGGCAACCCACTCCAGTGTTCTTGCCTGGAGAATCCCAGGGACAGAGGAGCCTAGTGGGCTGCTGTCTATGGGGTCACAGAGTCGGACACGACTGAAGCGACTTAGCAGCAGCAGTAGCAGTAGCAGCAGTGTTAATAATGGGAATCTGATAACCACTTTTTCCTAATTCTTAGTATGTGACCTTCTCTCTCACTTCATTCCCTAGAATTTCTAACTATATGGGGTGGACCTTTATTGATTGGGCTCGACATTCTCAAGGACTTTTCAATTTGGACACCCACATCAGTCTGTTCTGAAAAATACTCTTTATTTTTTATAATTTCTATATAGACTGATCTTTCCTGCTGAAATTTCTATCAGTTAGATTTTGGACCATGTGGATTTTCTAAACTAGTCCTTTTGTCGTTGTTTATTTCCCTTTCTTTGACATTTTGTTCCTCTTTGGGACTTAATTCCTTGCTTTCATCTTCCTATTCTTTTATTGAATTTAAATTTTGTTTTTACTTTTATACTTTTAATTTCAGAGAACTCTTATTTTTGGTATTTTTAATTATCCTTTGTATGACATTTTGTTCTTAATTTGTGGATGCAATGTCTTTTATCTATGATGCTATCATTGTCAATTATTTGAAATTTTCATTTCTTTTCTTTTCTTTTTTCCCATTTCATTCTCTTTCAGTTGGAGGCTTTTCTCAAGGATTTGGTAATTCTTGCTTTTCTACCCATCTTCATGCTCAGAAGCTTTGTGAGAAAGTTGGGTTCGTTCACTCTTCAGTCTTCTGTGACCAGCCAGGTCATTCTTGCCTGAGAATCCCTAGAAGTCAGTCTAAATACATTTTTTCCCCATTTCTCTAGAGCAAAATCCTCTGGTCTCCTCTGAAGGAAGCATAAGCCTGGCTGTTGACACCCTAGAGCTGGGTGGAAAGGAGAGATGGGTGTATTGGTATCTCCCCTCTCCCCACTCTCCATGATATCCTTGAGTCTTAATATTATCAGGCTCAATTTCTCTGTAGAATACTTCTCAACACTCCTATGGGAATGAGGGATGAGTAATCTCATAATAACTGCATTGGAGATGGGGATCCTGGAAAATTAGTACTCCTTCTAGGCTCTCAAAATAGTCTCATTAATATTTTCAAGCTTCTTAGTCCAATATACTCTTCCCTTACATTGTACCTGTACCTCCAACTCCTAAGCATTCTCAGATTCTGAAGGGCAAACTGAAGTGCATCTCGCTGGTATCCTCCTTTGATAGGGCACCTTCCTTATTTCTACTAACATTTTTGGCTCTATCTCATTTCTTGGTGGGAACTGGGTTTGGTGTATGTCTGCTAAAATTACTAAATCATAAAAAAAAGGTTGGCCTTTTTGAGAGGACTTACATTATGCATGGAATATATTGCTATATAGATATAGAGATAACTTAACTAAAAGTAGTTTAGAAAGTCCACATGGTCCAAAATCTAACCAGCACAAATTTCAGCAGGAAGCCTCCCACAAAGTAAGAATCGAGTGCTGTCGTTGTGGTACTGTAGTGTAACTGTGATGATGCTGTTTGCTCTCTCTGCATTTACTTCCTAGAGTGGGCTGTGTAAAACAGGGAGCCTAACTGGAAATGCAGGTATATAAATTGAGAGACCTAAAATATTGATATGTGGTCATGAATTATTTTCCTGTACTGAGATATGGGAAGGCCCCTGAAGGAATGGGTTGTGGATGAGTGTTGATGGGAAAGTAGGTTTAGAGGTGGAAGGGGCTGCAGAAGAGAAAAAGGACATGGATCTAACATTGTGGCTTCTAGTCAGACAGGTAGCCTTGATGTCGGTATGAGTTGAAAACAGGTGCTTTCTTGGGGGCAGAGGTGTCACCAACACAATTACCAAAATGGCCCTAGATTCCAGAATTTTCCTTGTTATCATAGTGGATTCATTTGGAAAATCCAGGGCAGCCTTCACATGATTACCTCAATGATAACTGAAATGCATAGCACCTTTTAGAGTACAAAAAGCAAAATTCAAAATGTCTCAGAAAGCTAAATTATTTCCAAAATGGTTTATAACATATGTGAAACGTGGTTAGAATTCTAATCACGGAAATCTTATACTAATGCATTCTTTTCTCCGAACCGCATCTGTGTTGATTGGCGGTTCTTCATAATAGATCATGAATCTTGGCGCAACAGGGCTATGTTGAAGCGACAGAGGACATCTCATTTGGTTTCATTTCACTGAGTGGAGCTACATGACTCTGCTGTTTCTGAAGAGTGGCCATCATCTGTATGCTTTGCTGCAGACAGCCTTTCTGGCTGCAGTCATCTAGGGGATCTGAGAGCTGAGTTTGAAGGCGCAGTAACGCACCATCAGGCAGGCACTGAGCAGGATGTCCTCTTAGGCGGGTTTCATTTTGTAGGTTGTGTGCAACACACATTTCTATCGATTCACTGGGTTTACCTGCCTACGTGTCTGGAAGATAGGACTGAGCCAGGGATGTTCAAATCGACTTAACGTTCATTTAGGCCAATCGACTTAGAAATAACTATTTCAGCCCAAGTCCAGCAGAGTGGGTGGGTGGGTGGCTCGGACTGGGTCTTCTGGTCTACCTCACAGTCCTCCAGAGCAGGGTGGGAGCGCACCCCTTTAGACATCCTCTTTTTGTGTGTGTTTGGAGAGGCTGGGACCTGAACAGATGGCCTCGATCTGGGCTCCCATGACTACCAGGCATGCCAAGCAGGCAGATGAGTGATCTGGCTTGTTCCTTCTCTCTTAAATAGCTGTCAGCCAGAGAGAAGTGGTGAAAATAAATCAATGGCTCCCTCCTCCAGACCCGGCATGTACCTTTCAGTCATCAAAAATGAGAAACATCCTGTGGTGGCTGTTGGGTGAATTTCTCTGATAGAAAGAGCCCTTCACACACCGGAGATGAACAAAACAAATGGCCAACTTGTGCCTCTGAAGGGAGTTTTTTTTGTCGGAACCGAAGGTTGGCACCAAATGGGCAGCAGCAGGTTTGGAAGGAGTGTTGTTTGCTCACTGCCAGCGGCTGTGTGTCCTTTGTGAGCAGTGTTTTTGGTGACTGGTTGGTGACTGTTCACATCCCCCATCCTCAGAACACAGGACATCACACACAGGAATCACGCTGAATCTCTCTGGCAGAGCCTTTGTGTTCCCACTGTACTGAAGGCTGAGGGGCCTCGTCTGAGGTCACGTGTATATTTCTGACATCTTGCTGAGTCCCAAGGACACTGTCTGGCAAGAGACTCAGTTTAAGTAAGACCAATGCCACAAGCTTTAACTCTACTTTATTCTTTGGTATTCACAAGTGGACCCTGAGCCAGCCAACATTTTGGAGTCACCTGTCACAGAAAAATTTGGCTCTGGATCAGGAGAGTGTAGAATCTTTATTTTTTAAGATTTAAAGTATGATTAAATTGCTAATCATTAGTGTATTAACAAGTTGACCTTGTATTAGACTGTGTTATGACCCAGTTTCCCTTTATTTGGAAAAGATGCGCCCCCTCCCCCACCTTGCTTGTAAACCTATGAATCATATTCTCCCAAATGCAAACTGATTTTCTAGTTGTAAATCATAAACGTTGATGTGTTTTCAAACAATAAACATTTCACATATGCACATATGTGAGAGCTCTGTTGGCTTAAGGTAGAAGGGAAGTTTTACTTTTGGGAATGAATCATACACATATATATGTATATATATGTATGAGGCTTTTCAATTTTGAAAGCTTCATCTGGCCTGTGGGTGGCATGTTGGATATCCCGACTTACTTAGTGTGGTATGATAATCTTGTTCCCAAGTTTTACATAGCTTGACACATAGAACTGGTAATGTTTCTAGAAATACCATAAATAGAAATAGCTTCATAAGACCTTTACTTTGTGATCTGCTTCAAGTTGTGTCACTAGTTAGCTTAGAAGCATTGTGAGACAGTCAGGTCAGAGCATTAAAAGTGGGACTTCTGGTCTTCTTTCGATTTGGCTTCTAACTGAACTATTTCTTGAAAAATAGCACTTATCATGTCTCTTCACTGATGCTTAAAATATATATATGCAAAATAAAGCTGTCCAACTTGCAAGGCTTTGGAGGGGGTTCCTTATAAATGTGAAGATAGATATAAAAATTATTAATGACTGAAATACTTAAAACTGTCAGGAAGGATGGCAACGTTTCAACCAGCCCTCTAGAGGAGACAGGTCTGCTGCGAGTTAGTCATCCTCTGTGGATGATGTATTTCAGGACAGTCTGCAAAGCAGTTGAATTTTTTAAAAAAGATGTTGGTAAAGCTCTCTCTGGAGAAGTCATGGATTGCAGCCTTAAATTCTGGGAAAATGGAATCTTCCCTCAGCTTTACAAATGTGGCAGAAGGGATCCTCATTATTTTGCATTTTTGGATTCTCTTTAATGTTTCACACACATGTAGAGTCAATAAAATCTGTGATAATTAAAAATTATATCTTAAAGATATATTTCAAAATATTAACATATAATGGCATCTTATAATAATGACTATTTTACTTCATTTGCTTCACTTATGCATTTTCTCTGGGGAAGTGGGCAGTCAGCTACTGATTGTTTCATTCTCACCCTTGTGTTCAAATGTATGAAATAGAATGTTACCTTTAGGCCCCTGTGTTCCAGGGAAGCACCATGAGTCTTACCACAAAAACACTTCAAACTTAAAGCTTCTCTTCTTTTCCCTACCCTTCCAACTTACAGTCAACCACCTAACAAGCCCTCAGATTAGTGGAAAATATTGACTGTGATGTGAGTATGAAGTCGAGAAAAATGAGACCAAAGAGGTGAAATAACTCATCTCTCTCATAATTCAGAGCTTGCACAAAGATGTCTGGTGCTGGGTGCTGCGCTGGTTGCTATTTCTGTGCCCTTTTTCTTCTATGATGGTGCCTGCCTGTCTCTGCTGTGGGGGATTTGTTCAAGGGACATTACTTTTCTTTTCACGAGAAGTGTTTTCTTACTGCCCATTCCAGAGGAGGACTGTCCAATTCCAAAGCCTTACTCTTAATCACTATGCTACGGTTTTCCCCAAACCACTCAATCATTGACCACGTTTTTTTTTAATTGGCATATTACTCTTTTGGATGCCAGGAGAATGGAAAATAAAATATACAAATAATCTTGATCTCATGCAAATGTCATTCTTATAGGCAAGAAAGTAAGTGAAGAAATGGGTAAAATGTATAGGATGTCATACAGAAATGGGAGCTCTGGAGAACAATAAAGCAGAGAAAGGAGTAGGGAGAGTTGAGCAAGGGTGCTGGGCTTGCAGCTTTGAGTAAGGTGGTCAGGGAGGCCTTGCTGAGAAGGTCACACTGGAACAAAGTCATGAGCAAAATGCATAATTGCAGTGAGATTGAAACATATTGGAAAGGGCTCAAGAGAAACTGGGGAGAGAGACAGGAGCTGGAGAGAGAAAGAAGAAAGATAACTCTGAAGTCATGTATCAAAAACTGATCCTGGATCAGAGAGTATGGGATCTTTTAGTTTTTAAAGGTTTAAGGTTTCATTGCATGGTTATATGCTAAATGCTAAGGGTCTAGTGGAGATGGAAAATTGATCGATGATGCATGAGAGGGACATGAGAGGGACATGAGAGTCGTACCAGAATACTCCAGAGCAGGTGAGATGGAGGGGACCCAGTGCAGGAGTGGAGGGGTGGATCTTCTGGGCATGGATCCTGGTTCATAAAGGTAGGAGAGATGGCAGAGGGAAGGTGAACAGTGCTGGTGGGTGGGGAGATGAACCTGTGGGAGTTGAGGGCATCCTCTTCAGATTGCTCCTATTTTCTCATTGATAAAGCAAAATCAGACCTCAGACTGAAGGAGCAGATGAGGGGAAGCTGTGTTGGAAATCTGAGGAAGGAACAGCACAGAATTTTCCACTGGAAGAGTAACAGAATGGCTGGGACATATCTGCACAGTTTCATGGTCTGCCAGCATTAAGGGTCCACTTGGGGTTAGTGGCCATGTGTTCAGATTGAGAATCTTCAATGTGACTGTGGGCTCAGTTTCTGAGGAGCGAGCATGCTTCCCAAACCAGGTCGGGATGCACAGAGGAGGTGGAAAGGGTTTACAGAAGAGCATGATGAGGAAATAATAACTGAAATTTAAACTGGAAAGGCAGGAAGTGAGGCCGTGGAGGTTGAGGAACATGGACACATGAACACGTGATGAGATCCATGGATATGAGCCCTGGAAGGGCCCAAGAGCAAGGGACTGAGGTGGAAACAGGGGGGCAGGTCTGACAGTGCAGTGCTTGGTAACGAGCTCCTCTTGGTGGATGAAGTCTTCTTGGTTACAACCACAGGTCTGAGCAGCTGAGGAGGGGCGGAGGACTAGACCGTCGGAAGGGAGGGGCAGTATCTGAAAGATCCTGGTTAACTGGAAAGGGAAATCACCAAGCATTGTTTCGGGGTTCTTCTAGAGATGGGTGATGAGCTGAAATGAACGAGGTCCGGCAGGGGAGTGGTCACAGCCAGAGGTCAGCAGTGGCTGCGGGAAGGAGGAGGTCATGGATAGGTTTGAAGGGAGAAAAGCCTGATCAGAGTAAGCACTGCTCGCCAGTAGGACGGAGGGGCCATGTGTTTTTCGGGAGCGGGGAGCGCAGGGGGGATCTCCTGGTGAGCAGAAGGAGGAAACCAACCTTGCATCACCCTGGTGGTGTGGAAGAGAAGGCAGCCTCCTCTCACAGGGCTGAGAAGAAGCTGATTCTCGGGGGAGAACCGTGTCTTGGCAAGAAGCTGGAGGAGGGAGTCAGAGGGGGTGGGGCAAGGCAGACCTGCGCTGGTGATGCTGAGCTATGGTGGACACAGGGTAAGAACTCGAAGCGTTGGGCACGGGGCACAGGGCCAGCGAAGAGGATGTCGGGAACTGGACTGGATGGCAGACAGAGAAGGAATGAACCAGAATGTCTGGGCTACTTAAAAGGGCAAAATCAAGTGAGCCCTGCTGGTGGCTGGGCAGAGAGTGGTGCTGAGACTGGAGAAGAGAAAGAGAGGTTGATCAAGAGCATATGGGGGTCTTGCGATCCTCCTCTTCCTGAAAATGATGGTGTAGAGTGTAAGTTTCACTTTGAGCACCAGGATGTCTGGAAGGCTCTTCTGATTCCTAGAACGCGAGCAGTGTTAGGGCACAGGCTTGTTTCCTACTAGATATTTATGCTGAGGAACTCATTTTCTTCTTCATCTGTGAGAACACTCAGCCGTGGAACTGCAGATTTTCCCCCGTTAGCCATCCATGCCACTGCTCCTGCATCCTGTTTCCACCACGTGCCAGACACGGCTGTTTGTGCTTCAAGTATGCGGGGAGGTGGGAGGTCCATGGATGGAGAGAGTCCTTCTTTGAGGAGTTTGGACAAGTGTACTGACAGGTAGCAAGAGAAAACTAACATATATACGGGGGGATGGAGGAGATAGGGACATGTTTAAAAGTCAGTTATCCTAGAAATGGAAATGACATAACATTCTATCTAGAGGACACATTTCACCCATTTTCATCAGATTATTAACAGAATTTTACAGCCCCCCTGCCAAGAACTTGATTTCTGGGAAGTTATGTAGTTCTTAGCACAATATTTATATATATAGTATGTGCTCAAATATCTTTGATCAATAATTGAATGGGTAGATGGATAAATAATACATGCACTTATGGAGGACTTTAGCCTTCCAGATGATTGACTTGAATTAGTTGTAAGCCTTGCTTGTTTATGTTAAAACTCAAGGACAAAGTGAAGCAGTTGGACTGCATTGCCTTGAAGCTCAGACGGGAGAATGGAGGCGAGGAGACCGTCTGTGCTCTCACTGGAGACAATAGAAAAACAAAAGCTCATGAAATGCAGCCCCCTCTCTTCCTATTTTCCCCAGGAAGGAGAAGAGGAGTGAGTCCTCCTGGGTCACAGATTCTGAGGTCACATTCTAGTATTTGCTCGAAGTCTTTTATGTTGATCTCTCCATTTCCCTTAATGCTATCTTTTGCCTATGACTTTTTTTTTTTTTTTTTTTAAGAAATGAGTCCAATCTGTATCTCTTCTGTTTTGAGGCTATTAATACAGTTGTCTTCTATCAGATAAAAGAGATTTACAGAAGTGATTTGGCCACCTGAACGTATTTATTTGAATGAAAAGAATTATCTGGAGTTGTAGGTACCTTTCAGTCACTTAATGGCTACTTTGCTCTGCATTGTAGATTGAAACAAGAGCTCACATGAGATAGCCATAATTATCACTGGTGATTTTTAAGTGATTTCTTGTTGTTCTGTGCTGGTTCCCCTCCTCCCCCTGCCCTACTCCTCCCAAGTCGTCTGAACTGTTGGATCCTAACAGATGTATCACAGGGCAGCCAAACGTGAGGGACTGCATGTATGATTTTTTACAAATTATCATTAATGGTACTGAAAGCAAAGAAATAGGTGTTGATATAGTTTGTGCAATTTTGGAGGACCAGAGAGCCATTCCTAGGTGGATGTGATAACCTGACATTCTTCTACTTTATTTAGATGAAGAACATGGAGATATAAGCCCAGTTGCTGGAAGCTAATTATTCATTTAACTTTTTTTTTTTTTTTTCAATTTGGGCCTTTGGATTTTTGCTGGGTTTCTCCTTTACTAGATTGAACTATTATTCCGGTCTAATACATGAGCTGGACAGAACCTTCTCTGTAAGTCCGCCTTCTGTGGAGGAATAAGTGGAACTATTGCCTTGACTTTTTGTTCTGTTCATTTTCAATCGTTTATCTATTTTGGTCTTTTATGGACTTTCTTTTTCAGCCACAAGCTCCGGGACACTGAGATTCATTTCCTCACATGCATTTTTGGGAGTCCTTTTCTTTTTTTCCCCTTTTAAATTTATTTTAAAATGTAGGATTTAAGATATCAGATTTTAAAAGGCTTTATAATCATTCTGAGCCATTTTCTTGTATGCCTGTTCCTCCTGTTACCCCACCCTATTTCCTAAGCGACATGATAATAGATGAGTACTTTTTCCTCCTGAGCGTGTTGAGGAAATGGTGCTAAATACGCTGTCCCTTGTCTGTTTACTAGGTATTAATTTGTCTCAGGAAAATAATTCACAAGGCTAAGGAAATCTTAAGAAGGGAGTCAGCATTCTTCTTCTGGTTTTCATTTATTTAAATTGAACTTAGACTATAGGATAATTCTCTACTTAGTTTGACCTAATTATATCACCAGTTTGATTTGGCATTGTGCTGTTTGTGCCTTTTAGCATATTAAGCAACATTTTTGAAAAAAGAAATTGGCTGCCATGTTTTCAGCAGAGAAATTTACTTTCTCTAGTCATTTGCATTTGATATTTGGTGATTGTTCTTAGGCTTTGGGGGCTTATCCTTTACATTTTGCGATTAGTTTGTTATTTGAGGTTATGATTTAAAACTTGAATTAACATCAGAATGATTATGATTCATCTCACATTTCAACTCCATAAATAATAGGGAGTATAAGTTTTCCTTTCTCTCAAGAACACTCAAATCATATGCACAGGGACTGATTTTTTTGTTTTTAAGCATCAAAAGCAAACTGTGTCTATTGGACGGGCTTCCTAGGTAGCGCTAATGGTAAAGAACCTGCCTGGCCATGCAGGAGATGCAAGAGATGCGTGTTCGATCCCTGGGTGGGGAAGATCCCCTGGAGGAGGGCATGGCAACCCACTCCAGTACTCTTGCCTGCAGAATCTCCATGAACAGAGGAGCCCAGCGGGCTACAGTCCATGGGGTCTCAAAGAGTCAGACACGACTGAAACAGCTTAGCACGCGTATGTCCATCTGAACAAGTGTGAAAAAAAAATCACATTTTAAGTTTATTGAACACTTTTTCTTTGTTTATATTAGGCACTGTTTATATACACTTAGGGTATATCAGTGAAAAGATGGATAAAAACAAAGCAGAACAAAATCTGTGCCTTCATTGAGCTTATATTCCATTGAAGACGTAGAGGGTGACCAAGGGACTAGACAAAATAAAAAGCAAGCGTCGTGGTATATTGGGTGATAGAGGATGGTAGCGTTATGAAAAAATGCTATCAGGTAGGTAGGATTAGGAATGCTGGGGTGGGGGTGAGGTTGCACATTTGAATTTTAAATAGCAAGGTAAGGGCAGGTCTCTTCAAGGAGATGAGGGCATTAACCATGACGCTATCTGGAAAAACAGAGTTCCAGGCAGAGGGAAAGACCCGGGAATGTCTACTGCACGTTGAGATCATACCAAGGTGGCCAGAAGGGCTGGGTGATCGGAACCCGATGGGATGTGAAGGAGACAAGACCGGAGGGAGATATTCATCAGAGGGGATGGTCCTTCTGGGATGGCCCACGGTGCTGTTGGAAGGACCGGGGCTATTCTTTCTAGTAAACAAAAGAGAAAGATAATCTCATAGTAGCATTTTTCTAAAAGCTTCCTTTTCCTTTTGTTGATAGCCTTAATCTGATTGAATACTCTCCACTCCTTTTTAAAATTCTTTGGAAAAAAGAGTAATGCCAGGTATAATTAAAAAACCTGTCCAATCTTTTCATCTTTCCTTGGCATCCTTTCTTCTTTGTTTCTGTAGGGTGATATTTGAGAGCTGTTTGTGGAAATCTTGCCCCATCTCTTTAGGCTCCTTTCATTTCCTTTGAGCATTTTCTCTTTGATGTACTATGATTTCAAAAATACCTTCCTTTTTTAAAAAAAAGTCTTATGACTGCACTGTGTGTGTTTATGATATTGAGTTGAGAATCACAGTAAAGTTTTAAAAAATTTGCCTTTAATGTTTCTAAAATTATTAGCAGAAATAACAACAGATATCAGTTAATGGTTAGCAGAGAATGTGGGAAAAAACTGTGAGTTTTAATGAACTGCTTAAATGTGTTAATATTTGTAATGCGGCTTAGAACACAGAATTTCGCATATGAAAGTGTAGTGTCTGTCTTTAATAAAGGAAAGAAAGAACTGTAAATGGGCAAGTGACTTCACCTCATTTAACCTCAGTACCTCACAAGTAAAAGAGGGTTCATACGTGGGTTTTTTTGCAGTTGGTTTCATAACCATCAGTGCCTCACATGATGTCTGGTGCCCAGTAAGAACAAAAACCCTGTTACCCAACATTCACTGAGGGTCGCTCTGTTGCAGTCTGAATGTAAAGGCTTTGCAGCCAGGGTCACTGCACCCAGGCTGTGCACCTCCACAAGGGAAGACACCTCATCTGTATGGTTTGGTGTTTGTTGTAAATGGTGGAGCCGGACTTTGGACCCGGGCGGAGCCCAAGCTCTCGTGGACACCAGAAGGCTCTTGTAAGTGTGTGTATTGGGCAAGAGAGAGCTCAACTCTCCCTCCATTCTTTAGAGTCTGCAGCCCTTCCTTTCCACTTTGATCATAGAATGGGATCATGTAATAGGCACACTGAGTTTCATAGCTGCGATTATTGTCCTTGGATACAAAATTACTGTCACGTCTCGATGTCTGTCTGTCTTCCCCCTATAACGTCAGCCAAGGTGGATGTGGCAACGCCTCCAAACACGTGCGTGTGCTCACAAACAGCAGCACAGGCTCAGAACACACACACGCACGCTGCACACTGGGACCCTTGGAGCAGTCCTAGGCTTCACAACTCTTAGGTTTCCTTGAGCAGTACTTTAGCTGCAGTGAAATAATCACTGATCTGGACTAAATTTGTTTCCTTAATCATTGTATGTAACAAACTGGAGAGCAGCAAGTGAAACTCAGAACCTGGGTTTAAATCCCCACCCCCCAGATAATATGATGCTGGGAAAGATTGAGGGCAAGAGGAGAAGGGGGAGACAGAGGCTGAGATGGTTGGATGGCATCACTGACTCAGTGGACATGAGTTTGAGCAAACTCTGGGAGATAATGGAGGACAGGGAAGTCTGGCATGCTCAGACATGACTTAGCAACTGAACAACAATGTCAACAGGTAATATGTTTTATTGCTACTAGGAAGTTAATTTTACTACAATCTTTTTTCCCTCAATGACTGATTATTGGTTATTGTAGGTCACATATCTTTTTAAATTCTCAAAAGGTAAAGAGAATCAAGGGGAGTGTGATTAGACTTTATAGGTTATATTCACAAAGGAGCCAGTAAAGTTTTTTAAAATAAAACATTTTTGCTAAATTTAATCTGGATTGCTATATAAATAATGTGATTTCAATCTGACTCAGAGATAGGGTTTTATTCTTACCAATGTCATATCAATACCTTTTGAATATCATCAGGTTTTGTGTTTTTTTGTTAGATAACTCAAAAGAAAATTATGAATCAGACTCTTTAATGGTACTCAGTTAGCTTGCTTCATTGATGATAAAGACAGGAAACAAAATACAAAGGAGCAGGTTAATGAGCTACAGAAAAAGTGGTCTTATAAATCCATAGGTACATGTGATCCTGCCTTTGAAGACTCAGAATTCCAAGTATTCTTAGAGAAATTTGTGACTAATGCAGCTTAAAAGTTCTCAAACTGACATGTAGCAATTTTTTCTCAGTATTTCTTATATACTGAAGTGTGTCGAATGCTGACACAGTATTAATTACAATTACAATAACTCATAAATTGACATTGCGGGAACTTTTTTTAATCTTACACTTGGGCAGAAGGAAAAAAAAAATCATTGGAATCAATGCTAACCAAATTTGTGTTATAAGCAGAAACCACAGACCTTCCATTTCTCCTTTGTGCTATTTTCCAGTTTAAGAAATGCTGGCATAAGTATCAGTTTTTGAGAAAAGCAAGGGCTGGAGAGGTCAAAATAGAACATTTCTCTAGTTTTTATTTTGTTGTTTTTAGTATCACGTAGTGAATTTTATTTCCTTTCCTTCTTTTCTTTCTCTTTTTTCGATTTGAAGATAAGCTGGGAAGAGGTAGAGATTAGACATAAAGGGAACAAATGTATATTTCTTAAAAGATGGGTGAGACTAGAACACGTTACATTATCTGTTTTAGGAATGATCTATACACATTTTAATATGAAGCAATAAACAATGATCTTTTGAAATTTTAAAAATTCTATGTGGGCTTTTGTGTCATGTTATTTTGCAAAGCTAATAACTATGATTTGGGGAATTCCCTGGTGGTTCAGTGGCTAGGCCTCCTTGCTTGCACTGCTGTGGGCCAGGTTTGATCCCTGGTCTGGGAACTAAGATCCCACAAGCCGTGTGACACAGCTAAAAAAAAAAATAGATGGTTTTACCACAGGGAAACCATGTAGTAGGCAGGGAAGGAAATATTGAACCAAATCTTTGTTTATCAACATGAGAAGACTTATCATTCTAAGCAAAGTTTGGGATAATTTTTTTAAGAGTGTGTGCACTGCTATAGAGAGTCCAGTGGGTAGTTCTTGAAGTTCTTCATGTTCATCAGGGCCCACGACTCACCAGCATTAAGTCAGGACAGTTATGGGATCCCCGAAACCGCCAGGACCCATTGTGTATCGGCATCATGACAGACAGGCCTAATCGGTCTTCCCCACTTGTAATAAATATGTCCCTGTTCTCCACACCAGGGGATGTTTTATTGATTTCCTCCATTACCACGGTGAGGTCTCCGTCTTGGTGGTAAAGCTCGTTTCAGGAAATTACAGTTTAAACTGCAAGCATTAAGCCATTCAGTTAACCGCTCAAGGTGTTCACGGCAGGACTCTGTGCATCTCGGTGTGATGTTTAGAAGCGATATGTAGGTGTGTTTAGGAAAGTATTGCTTCCTCTCTCCCTAGAAGGCATCTCTCCAGCCCATTAGCTTTTCATTCCTGTGGATGCTAGAGGGGAAAGCGCTCGGAGAGCCCACCTGTGTCCAGAGCTCTGTCCTCCGCCTGGTCCTTGTGTTCCTGGGCTCAGTCTCACCTGAGCCAGGCTGTGTCTGAGTCAGACTACTCTTGGCCTGGGTCTGCCTGAGGGAATTTGGTCTGTTCTGGTGTAGTCTGGGCTGAAAAGATTTTTAGAAATTAAAGGTCATTTTGAACTTCTGGGTTTGAAGACAGTCGAAATGTAAGGTGGGGAGAGGGGTGCAAATTAATCCAAATCAATTAATAAGGAGGAGCCATGATTTGCTTTATTAGTTATAGAATCAAAAGCTACTGGAAAGTTACTGGTTATGAACCAGATGTGGGATCTAATTTCATTGTATTTAGTGTGCCCTGTTCAAATTTAGAATACTCGTTGAGGCCCAAGCAAAATTAATGAAATACAAGCACATTTTGGCAGTAGTCCAAATGTTCAGTTGTCTTCACCTATAAAAATCTCATGCACACATATACTTGTAAAAATAAAGTATGGAAAAGTCTAATAAGAATTGACCAAAAATTTCCATTAACGAGCACTTCAATATTTACTACTAAATGAAAATGTGTATCTATAATGACTCTGAGAGGTATTCCATTTCAAATTCATTTAAAAATTATACTCTGGGTAGTTGTTAAATACTTTTTTTTTATACTATGGTACTTTGAAAATTGAGAATTCATTATATGGCAACTCCTTGTTAACCAAGATATCATACCATGCATACCATCTCATTCATCTATATTATGGAAATTAAAATAATCAGTATAATTTGAATTTCTAGCTATATATATATATATATACACACACACACACAGACACACACACACACAGACTTCCCTGGTGGCTTGGTGGTAAAGAATCCACCTGCTAATGCAGGAGATACAGGTTCAATTCCTGGGTCAGGAAGATCCCCTGGAGAAGGAAAAGTTGAAGGGGGCAGAAGAGGATGAGGTGGTTAGATAGCATCACCGACATGAGTTTGAGCAAACTGCAGGAGATAGTGAAGGACAGGGGAGCTTGGTGTGCTGCAGTCCATGGGGTCTCAAAGAGTTGGACATGGCTTAATGACTGAACAAGCTACACACACACACCCACCCACCCACACACACATATAGTCATTTTACTGATGAGAAAATGCAATCCATAGGAATGAAGGAGTTTTTCCAAAACCATACAGCTGCTTGGCAGCCAAGGAGAAGTTGTAGTCTTGCCATGTACCTTACAGACTGGTGTCTCTGCCTCTGCAGAATGTCAAGCAGACATTAGACAATTGAATGCTTTTTGAACAGCCTCAAGTTTTTCTGTGTTTGAACTGCACCAGCCACCTGGGCTGGTTACAAGTTGAGCCTGTGTTCTCGCTTCCGAGAACAGCCATATTGGCTCCACAGGGAGTCTCGTTTATATGTCGAGATGGCCAAGAGTTTAGTGGGGGGAGCAAAGGGCACAGGAAATGAGGCCTCATTCCCTAAGGGGTTCATCAGAAACACACACCATGGCCTCCTCGTATCTCATGTGGCCGTTTTCCAGGTTTCAGACCCATTCGACGGGCCATGGTTCCGCAGGTGTGGGGCGCGTGAGTGACAAGACAGATGCGGTCAGCATGCTTCCTCGTGTTCCCAGGCTTGTCCTAACCCGTCCCCTTTCAAAGAGCACCTGTTCCAAGTGGGGGCACCTCCTTGATTCAGCCTTTTGTGATGAATGAGCAGACCCTATTCCTTCCCTCTCAGATTGCATGAGGGGATTAGTCTCTAAAAGGAGGGAATGGCGTGGAAAGGCTAAGCATAAACATGAAGAGAAACTTGCCCCCGGATAACCCCAGTCCTACAGCAAAGGTCCAGGAGGAGATTACATGGCGGCTCCAGGCCAGCATCGACTGAATCCACGTGGGGAAGGGTCCCCCACGTCTCCATCTAGACCACAAGTTCGCCTGAAACTTTCCCCACATGCTTCTTATCTTCCCTTCCTCAACCTGCGAGACTCACGAGTGTTGTCCTTCTCGTGGTTCATAAGCCGCTTTCACATCAGCTCTTTCATTTCGTGCTCACAGACTGGGCAGTAGAAATCATTATTTCCCCTTTTCACCAGTGTCAAGACTGGAACCCAAGTTCTGGATTCCCGAATAACACCCAAACTATTACTCTTTGCAGTACCTACAGCTGCTTTGGGAGGACACACACACACACACACACATGCACACAGGCATATGCATGCATTTTGCATTAGACACCATACAGATGTGTATCTGTCCACGATACACTTTTGTAGGTAGTTTCAGGAAAAGCAGCTACAATTTGCTTGGTAAACGTGAAATCTATTTGGGGATATTAGCAAAGTGGCTTTCATCAGTGTCTCTCTCTGTACACATACACATGCACACACACACACACACACACAGTGCTTAGCACATGTATATTTATGTCTATATGTCAATCACCATCCTTAGCTGACATCTCCCGTTTCCATGGCTCAGCAGTCATGGGCATCAGCTTGTAGAACCCACTGCTTCAGAGCTGATGGGAGGACACAGGCAACGTGTCACTCTGGCTTGAGTGCCTGGAAAGCTCCCGTGAACTCAGAAAGACTTTCCTGACAAGGCTCGCATTTAAGTAGCACGTGAAGGTGATCACTGACACCAGCTTGGACTTGGCTCCCCGCCCTCCCCAGAACCCTGCCCTGGGGCAAGTCCCAGAGACTGAGTGATGACACCATGGATCCAGAGGTGGAAGGTGGGCTCCTCCAGGACCAGGTTCTCAGGTTTCCTTTTCAGTATCCAGAGCCTGAATGGTCCTGAGAAGGGCATCCAAGCACCGGAGTGGAGAGAGGGGCACACTCCTGGGTCCATGCTCGCGATTTCCCACCTTCCACGGGTGTGATTAGATACATCATGGTGAATCTATATGTAGTGCACCATTTTCATAAGTAATTAATTAAACTATAGTTAGTTCTCCCTGGTCTCCTCTTCTTAAAAATCAAATCACTCAAAAACTCTTATCTGACACTAAAATCTTTTTTTTTATAAGTACCTATGATATTTGGAAGGCTAAGACTGCCTGCTATTTATAGGACTCCAACTTCAGAGCCTTCTGTTGTGATCAGACAGCTCAGAGGGCCTCACTTTTTCAGGCAACAGTCTCAGAATCTTTTTCACAGCAGCAGCTTCTCTCCAGAGTGTACAGAGTTCAATAGGATCAGGAAAACCACATCACCCCAGACCAGATGAGTGACCCTCAGCAAGGGCTGTGCAAACACCCGCTCATTTATTTAGTCCTCGTGTTGAATGCCAACCTGCTGTGGGCCAGCTGCTGTGTCAGCTGATGCACAGACAGTGATCAGTACCACCCCTGGGTCACGGGTAGCACTGTATTCCCTTCAAATTCACATGTTGATGCTTAATCCCACCCTGAGAACCCCAGGATGAGAAATTATGTGGAAACAGGGTCACTACAGCTGTAATTAGCTACGATGAGGTCACACTGCAGTAGGGTGGGCCTTTAATCCACCAGGACTGGTGTCCTCATGCAGAGGGGGACATTTGGACACAGACATGCCCACAGGCAGATGCCACATGAAAATGAAGGCATATATCAGACTGGGGTGATGCTACTACAAGCCAAGGAATGCCAAAGACGGCCAGTCACCCCCAGAAGCAAAAGGAGAAGCACGCAATAGATTCTTCTTCATAACCCACAGAAGGAACCGACCCTGCAGCAGTCACCTTGATCTTGGACTTTGGCCTCCAGACTGTGAGACAATACGTTCCTGTTGGTGAAGTACCACCCCCTCTCCTCCCCGGCCCCACTTTGTGATACATTGTTATGGCAGTCCCAGGAGCCTAATACAGCTGTGAACCCAGGTGGGGTTGGATAGGACATTCTGGGGCTTCCAAGGTGGTGCTAGTGGTAAAGAACATGCCTGGCAATACAGGAGATGCCAGAGGCGAAGGTTCAATCCCTGGCCTGGGCAGATCTCCTGGAGGGCATGGCAACCCACTCCAGGATGCTTCCCTGGAGAATCCCATGGACAGAGGAGCCTGGTGGGTTATGGTCCATAGGGTTGCAAAGAGTTGTACACGACTGAAGTGACTTAGCACGCAGGCAGGACCTTCTGAGGTTTGGTCAGCTCACACAGCATCTAGGGAGCTCCTTCTGTGGACAGAGTCTCAACTGAATCTTCCAGTGGTTAACATCTTCCTCACCTCTGTGCCTTGAATGTCCTATGGCCATGCTGACCTGTTTATCTTCTCAGTCTTCAAGGGGACTGGAGGGACTCAAGGTGGCTGGAGCCTCCAGCCGCTCCCAGTTACGGAGAATGCCATATGCTGTTATCAGTTTTTATGTGTGGCACGAGGGGAAAATAATGAGTAAACTCTAACCTAAGCAACCCCGAAGAAGAAATAAAGTATGGCATTAGGGTCAGTTTTGATTTCCAAAGATGTAGAGTGAAGGCCAATGCCCGTGATAGCTTCAAACTTTCACCTTGTGGGAGTTTATGATATTGCAGTTTTTGTAGGAGGCTAGACTGGGGCAGGGGAGGGTTTATCTGGGTTGAGGAAATATTCTGTAAATAGGATGATTTATTGGAGGGACCTGGCAGGAACTAAGCAAGGGTTTCCTCTTGATCAAACTGGTTTCCTCTTGATCAAACTCCACCAGCTGCCCCTCAGGCAGAGTGTGAGAGCCTGAGAGTGGGTCAGAGATCTGGGGCGGGCAGAGGGCCAGTCAGACAGGTCTTGGTGTTCTGGGCTGGTCAGACGGGGCCAGATGCTTCCTCCCCAGTGGGGAACGAGGACGGAGGTCAAGCGAGGCTCTCATGCCTCTTGTGCTTGCTCCAGCCTCCGAGCACCCCGAGAATGTGGTCCTACATTTGGGGAAGGGTGTAAAACAAACGAGGTTTTGAAACCAGCACATCTCCAATCCAGAGAGCAATAAAGATTCTCACTCCTATTGAGTAAAATGCATCCTTACCACAGGTAGATATACTGACCTTAGTGAGGTGTCCTCTTTCCACCATGTGTCTGAAGAGTTAAATGACTGCCTGAACTGAATGAACAAACGTGGCATGACCCACAAAAGCAACAGAAAGCAGCCGTACTGTTGCAGCTGCTGCTGCTGCTATGTCCTTTCAGTCATGTCCGACCCTGTGCGACTCCACAGACGGCAGCCCACCAGGCTCTCCCATCCCTGGGATTCTCCAGGCAAGAACACTGGAGTGGGCTGCCATTTCCTTCTCCAATGCATGAAAGTGAAAAGTGAAAGTGAAGTCGCTCAGTTGTGTCCGACTCTTAGAGACCCCATGGACTGCAGCCTACCAGGCTCCTCTGTCCATGGGATTTTCCAGCAAGAGTACTGGAGTGGGGTGCCATTGCCTTCTCCGATATTGTTGCAGTTCAGTTCAGTTAGTTCAGTCGCTTAGTCGTGTCCGACTCTTTGCGACCCCATGAATCGCAGCACGCCAGGCTTCCCTGTCCATCACCAACTCCCGGAGTTCACTCAGACTCATGTCCATCGAGTCAGTGATGCCATCCAGCCATCTCATCCTCTGTCGTCCCCTTCGCCTCCTGCCCCCAATCCCTCCCAGCATCAGAGTCTTTTCCAATGAGTCAACTCTTCGCATGAGGTGGCCAAAGTACTGGAGTTTCAGCTTTAGCATCATTCCTTCCAAAGAAATCCCAGGGCTGATCTCCTTCAGAATGGACTGGTTGGATCTCCTTGCAGTCCAAGGGACTCTCAAGACTCTTCTCCAACACCACATTTCAAAAGCATCAATTCTTCGGCACTCAGCTTTCTTCACAGTCCAACTCTCACATCCATACATGACCACTGGAAAAACCATAGCCTTGATTAGACGGACCTTTGTTGGCAAAGTAATGTCTTTGCTTTTCAATATACTGTCTAGGTTGGTCATAACTTTCCTTCCAAGGAGTAAGCATCTTTTAATTTCATGGCTGCAGTCACCATCTGCAGTGATTTTGGAACCCCCCCAAAATAAACTCTGACACTGTTTCCACTGTTTCCCCATCTATTTCCCATGAAGTGATGGGACCAGATGCCATGATCTTCATTTTCTGAATGTTGAGCTTTAAGCCAACTTTTCACTCACCTCTTTCACTTTCAGAGAAGAAGCCAATTCTGACACCCTGTTGTAACTGTTGCTTCAACTTGCATTTCGTTACTTTTGTTATTATAATCATACAGAATGGCCCAGCAGAGAACCCTGCCCCTCTGCCTGATTTAAAGTAAAAGTGCCTTTGTTCAGACCCCTGTCCACCTGCTAATGGAAGGCGGGAAGGAATTTACACATCCCCTGCCTGAGGCTTGCCATTCTAGGAGATGTCTGCAGGATTAATGGCCTTTTTACTTTGCTTCCTCAACTCCCCCCTCCCCCCAATCCCTTATCTATAAGAGTCTGAAATCCAGACTCCAATAAGATGGTTATTTTAAGGCGCTAGCCTGCCATCTTCTCTGTCAGCCGGCTTCTTTCCTGCCTCAAATCCTCATCTCGGATTTATTGGCCTGTCATGTGGCAAGCAGAACGAGCTTGGACTCAGTAACAGTACAACCTAAGGAAGTGTGATGCTATGACCCACTGTGGGCAGGCACGTGCCTGTCACACCTCAGTCATCCCGGAGGAAGTCAATGTCTAATGGTGATGATCACAAGAGATACTCTGAGTGAGGATTATGTTATTTTTACTGTAATCTTTCATATGTCTCAGAGCTTTTAGGATCAGCTTTATAAAAAAGCATTTAAAATTAAAATTCTGATTCTTAAAGAGGTCTACTTGGGATATCTGAACAAAAAAAAAATCAAGTTCTATAATATTATGGCTGAGAAACAAGGTGTCAACTTTTGTAACATTTTATATGCAAACACACACACAGAGTTCAAGAGCGCTAGTTCATGCAATCTGTAAATACAGTTTGTTTAGATTTTCCTTCAGTTCAGTTCAGTCCCTCAGTTGTGTCTGACTCTGTGATCCCATGGACTGCAGCACACAAGGCTTCCCTGTCCATCGCTGACTCCCAGAGCTTGCTCAAACTCATGTCCATCGAGTTGGTGATGCCCTTCAACCATCCCATCCTCAGCCTTCCTCCAAGTTTTATGTGTTCAACTTGCATGGCACATGGCCTTTTCTTTTGAATGTTCAGTCCTTGACGTGCTTGTGGGCGTCTATTCCCCTCTCACACTCAAGAAAACCTACTGGGCACGCAGCTGACAGTAATGATGTTGGGGAGTTAATTCTGAATCTGCTTTAATTTATCGAAAATATATTGCTTTAAAATATAATATTTTAGCTATTATGGGTAGGATTACTTTTGACAGACCCACAACTGATTGTAACATAATAGGATGTCATTGCAACTTGGTTGACTACGGTAGCTGAAAAGTGAGGAATTTAGGATTTAAGAGTGTTGCATTTTCTCCAGGCACAAAGCTCAACCTGCTTTCAACTTCTGGTGTACTACCCCCACCCTGGGATTAATATCAGACTCCGTACAGTCTTCTGGTTTAGACCTTTATGTCCTGGCAGGGCATACTTCCCCTTAACTAGATGGCACTGGCCAAATGCTTATTCTTCCCTGAACAATGCAGCTATGGGACCACGCAGTATGCACTTCAGATCGGATCAGATCAGATCAGTCGCTCAGTCGTGTCCAACTCTTTGCGACCTCATGAATCGCAGCACGCCAGGCCTCCCTGTCCATCACCAACTCCTGGAGTTCACTGAGACTCAGGTCCATCCAGTCAGTGATGCCATCCAGCCATCTCATCCTCTGTCGTCCCCTTCTCCTCCTGCCCCCAATCCCTCCCAGCATCAGGGTCTTTTCCAATGAGTCAACTCTTCGCATGAGGTGGCCAAAGTATGCACTTACTATGCATCAAAGTAGTTATGTCGTTTCTACTTGTTCACAGCGCTGTTATACTCATGAAAGAGTGTAATGTAATATACATTTTTTTTTAATATCCTGGGATATTGTAAAGGGGAGTAATTGGCTATAAAGGCAAGAAGAAGGAATTAAGGCTTTAATAAATCTGTGTTAGAGTCACTGCCTTGCTGTGTTTGAGGTCTTACCTAGTTTATTTCAGGCCTGGGGTTCTCCCTAAGGTACACAGGACTCAAGCTAATATATTTTAGAGGCATGCTATTTGGGACAGAAATTTCCAACTCTGATTTTGTGATATGATAGGGGATCCTCAGCGATTTTAGGGAGGATGACAAAATATCTCAAAAGGAAATGCATTTCGTATTTACTTTAGCAAACTGATATATGCCTTTGAGTCCGCTTTCTTGAAGCTGTGGGGTCTGAGCCGGACTGTGCTGAGTACCTGGTGTTTAAAGAAGAAAGGGTCACAGTGCCAGCCCTCAGGGAGCTTAGTCAAGTAGAACAGACCTGCAAAGGAGGCGGTGGCACGTTCCAGGTGTGGCTTGCAGGAGGGAGTGCATGGACGTCATCGTCCTTGAACTGGACTTCAGTTCTGGCCTTCTCTGCCCAGTCAGGATGGAGTCTACAAGGCACCTTGGCAGTGGGCCTCACGTGTGTGGACATGTGGCTGACTTTTAGAGCAATGTGTGTTTCTTTGTGAAAAGGTAATGACATTTCGTAAAAGGAGAGAATAGCAGGCTTCATAATACCTTTTCTTTACCACTGATTTCTTTGACCTATTTATTAGGGAAAGCATGTGGGTGTATGTATGTGTGTGTATATATATGTGTTTATAAAAATACAATATTATTTGGATATTATGTTATATTAACATAAGTATTATATATATATGAATAATTTTGAAGCTAAAGCAGATAGAAGTGAGATAAATAACACATTCTACCTGGTTCCTAATAGGATGAACCCTCCTGGCAGATATGGTCAAGCGCTTGGTTTGGAGCCTAGTGGGAAATGTCTAACAGTCGAAATACAGGAGAGGATTTCCTTTCTGAGAGAAGAAATGAACTTTCAGATTAAAAGCTGCCACTCTCGTCTTGAACATTTCTGAAATAGCAGTTGGCATTTCTTTACTTGCCTGTCTATCCACCTGTTTATTCGCCCCGTATTTCGTGAATGCTTAGCTTGAACACTTGCTTTGTGAGTTCCTGTGATGATGAGATGAGACTGCCAACTCTCATGGGGAAGGGAATGCTTTCTCACTAGTTGTTCAATCCTTGTACCTGGTACAACACATGGAAAACTCAAGATACGCTTGGTTGGTTGAAGTGACCTGTACGAGAAAACGTATGGACTTGGCCCCTTCACTTCAGGAAGTGGATGTGGCACTTGAGGACACAGTCATCAGAAACTAGTATGGTGGTGTTCAGTTGTTCAGTTGTGTCCAACTTTTTGTGACGCCGTGGACTGCAGCATGCCAGGCTTCCCTGTCTTTCATTATCTCCCAGGGAGTTTGCTCAAATTCAAGTCCATTGAGTCGGTGATGCCATCCAACTGTCTTATCCTCTGTCGCCCCCATCTCTTTCTCCCTTCTATCTTTCCCAGCATCAAGGTCTTTTCCAATGAGTTGGCTCTGGAGCTTCAGCATCAGTCCTTCCAATGAATATTCAGGTTGATTTCCTTTAGGATGGTTGGCTTAACCTCCTTGCCATCCAAGGGATTCTCAAGAGTCTTCTCCAACACCACTATTCAAAAGCATCCGTTCTTCAGCACTCAGCCTTCTTTATGGTCCAACTCTCACATTCTAACATGACTACTGGAAAAACCATAGCTTTGAATACACGGACCCTTGTCAGCAAAGTGATGTCTCTGCTTTTTAATATTTTGTCTAGGTTTGCCATAGCTTTCCTTCCAAGGAGCAAGTGTCTTTTAATTTCATGACTGCAGTAACCGTCTGCAGTGATTTTGGAGCCCAAGAAAATAAAATCTGTCAGTGTTTCCACTTTTCCCTCATCTATTTGCCATAAAGGGATGGGGCTTCAGTAAAGGGTAAGTGCATATGAGAGCTGCTTTGGAAAATCTGTGGAAAGAACAATCATTCCATTTGACTAAGACATGATGGTACCTACATGGAGATGTTGGTAACTTTATTGATAACTTCATTTTGTGTGATCACCTGTCAGGGAAACCACAATGCTGCTAATTGCTTTGGCACAAGATAGATTTTCTATTTTAACAAGCAGCAGCAGAAATCTCACTCTTCCCCCGCCCCCACTGACATCTCAGCTTATGAGCCACCATTTCTTTTCAATATGTAATACCTCGTGACTGTGGCTTGTGTGGCACAAGGGGCATTTTCTTAGCTGCAGGGAACATCTTGGTGTGTGTCTGTTGGCTGTGTCTTTCTGCCTCAAGCTGGCAGAGCTCTTACCTCATTGCTGCCTTTCCTGTGAGTGATGATGAAAAACAGGTGTGGTGGTTTCAAAGTAGAGAATTGCTATTCAATAAGTCCTTGTTGTTTAACTATGGACTTTTAAAACTTACTTTATTTCTTTGTCTTAAACAGCCATGCGTTATTTTGTGGAGGGATTTGTTATTTTGTTTTTGGGTCATGTTGTTACTCTCCAATTTGGACTGTTGAAATCGTACGGACTAATGAATGATTAGAGGCAATTTTCCATAGAATTTAAGGTTGTGGTGAATATCTTCTTTAACTAAAAGAAAATAAAAATGTCTCTTTGGGTTGAGCTTTTCTGGTGGTTCAGATGGTAGAGAATCTGCCTGCAATGCGGGAGACCTGAGTTCGATCCCTGGGTTGGGAAGATCCCCTGGAGAAGGGAATGGCTACCCACTCCAGTGTTCTGGCCTGGAGAATCCCATGAGCAGAAGAGCCTTCTGGGTCATGGGGTCGCAGAGTTGGACACGACTGAGTGACTTTCAGTTTCACTTGGGTTGAAGGTGGAAATATACCTTTCAAATATAATTGTTTTATTAATCTAAAAATAAATTAGGACTTCCCTGGTCGTCCAGTGTTTAAGACTCTATACTTCCACTGCAGGGGACATGGATTCAATCCTGGTAGGGGAACTAAGACCCTCTAAAGGATACTGTGCGGTGTGGCCAAAAAAATAAATAAATCCAAGAAATAAAAGTGTTTTGACTCCTCCTTCCCTTTGCCTTTTTGAGGTAACTCCCAAAGAATCTCTTGTTTGGTCCTCTCACAACAAAGCCCACACTAAACTTCTCACTATTTCCTGTAAAATCCAGGCTCTTCCCTGTGAGTGGCATACCCTTCCTGCAGCTCTGATGATAAACTCTTATTCCTCTTTCATGATTAAGCTCAAATGCTACCATCTATAGTGTTCTGACACTCAGTCAACCCCATGGAGCCTAGCCCACCAGGCTCCTCTGTCCATGGGGTTTCCTAGGCAAGAATACTGGAGCAGGTTGCCATTTCCTTCTGCAGGGGATCTTCCCAACCCAGGGATAGAACCTTTGTCTCAGGCATTGCAGGCAGATTCTTTACCAACTGAGCCTGCCCTGTTACCTTCTAGTTCTCAGACAATTTGAGTTCTCTGATTCTGCTGTAATTTATAAAAAAGACCAAGCACTTTGGTGTAATTTGACTATTTATACACCAGCCTTCACTGCCTGTGAGTTCTTTCAAATTCAAGACAGTCTTATGCTGAGTTGTACCTTCAAGGCAGAGCGCTCTGTTCACAGTTCAGGTTTAATACATCCTTAAACTTCCTGTTGGTTAGATCAACAGGAACCTTGCTATGGAGCCTTGCTTGGAGCTTCCTTTACCCCTGCAGCACTGTAACGCTCTCAATGTTCTAAGTGGGCTCCAGTGTCCTTGAACTAAATGTAAACTTGCTCCAGGGGCTATGGCCCAGGCAGAGGCAGGCGGGTGTGCGTGGCGTCATACAGAGCACACGTGCTTACGTCACGCGGGCCCGCGTCCCATGGAGGAGGAGAGGGTGCTTACATCACACGGGCCCGCGTCCCACGGAGGAGGAGCCGCAACTCCGCTGTCTTTCTTGGGTTTGGTCTCCTCTCCCCACCTACTTCCTTCTCACACAGCCTGGGGGAGCCGTGGCCAGAGGGCTGGTTCCTTTGTTTTTCCCTCTCTCTGTGTCTGAGGACAGGATTGGGACCAAAATAATTGGCAGTAGCTTTCTGCTGTAGGCCGCTTTCTGACTTGTGCCCTAAAAAAGGAAAATACACCTCCTTCAAGTATAAACAGCCGCTGTGAGAGTGCTCCTCGGGCTGGCGCCGAGTGTCTTTATCAGTTCAAGGTTTCCAGGAAGTGGTTGGAACACCAAAATAGTACTGGGATGAAGAGGGAAATGACATGATGCTGGCAGCAAGTGTCTGTGGAAAACACGTCTTTTGGTAGATTTGATTGTGATGGAATATACAGACATTTCCCACCTTTTGGTCCAAATTCCATGTCATGCATGGAATGCCTCATGTGCATGAGTCATGCACATCTTATGGACATAAAGATATTTTTCAGTGTCCTGGGATAACCCTTCAATTTCCACATTCAATTCACCCATGAATGTTAGCCTCCAAGGTCTGTTGTGAGACTTGAATGAGACTCTGTCCATGGAGCCTCTTAGGAAACAGAACATCAGTCGTGTCCAGATGTAGGTGCTACTGTCAGTTCTCTCCCAGTTCAGACCTTTTCTTCCCTACTTTCATCCAAAGGAACAAGTCAGACTTACCTTTCTCCTAGGCTTTGAGCGTTGTTCATCATGTCACACGATGGAAACACGAGGAGTGTTGATACTAAAGGGGACAATGGTAGTTCCGTAAATCTCTGGCAACCTCAAAGAGAATGGAGCCCTTTATTTAGCAGAGGGGGAACTGAAACTCAGAGTTTTTCAGGAAAAGCCAGGGTCCTTGGCAGCACAGCTAAACTGCAACTCGGGTCCCTTGGTTCTTAAATTCAAATTTACTGACCCATAAGTATGAAGTAGAGTACAGTGTAGTTGATACTTTGGAAAATGGGAACGACAATCTCCCTCTCTCCTTTTTTTTCCCCATGAAAGATCCCCACTGTGAGCTATAGTAAACAAGTGTTGGAAAATATGAGTCCCTAATAATATTCAAATACTCGTTTCTGTCTGGTTTGGATATGAAAGAAACATTTAAGTGCATCAGTATGTTTTCTACTTACATTCTTATGCTTTATTTGGTAGATGCTGTGATATGTCTTCTGTATTTCCAAGGAGTAGGAAGAGAAGGGGGCAACGTGATCTGTTCTCAAATGTGATCACAGATATCAGAGGTTGAAGCATAGCCTCTGCAGTTGTGCTTTAGAATAGCTCAGTTCTTTGTCATTTTAAATATCCTGTGTTATACACCTTAAAAAAAGGTATTTTCCTTCATGCATGTGTGTTAAGTAGCATCAGTAACGTCTGACTCTTTGTTACCCTGTTGACTGTAGCCAGCCAGGCTCCTCTGTCCATGGGATTCTCCAGGCATGAATACTGGAGTGGGTTTCCATGCCCTCCTCCAGGGGATCTTCCTGACACAAGGATGGAACCTGTGTCTCTTGTGTCTCCTTCATTGGCAGGTGGGTTCTTTACCGCCGTACCACCTGGCGCTGACCCTTAATCTCCTCAACTTACCCCTCCCCCCTCCCTTCTCCTTTCTACAGTTTTCTTTTTGGTTATTGCTAATATGACAGTACTTCTGAGTAGTGATGGTAGTGTTTTTCCATACTTGCATCCTGTCCCCAATTCACAAGGTGACTTTTAAATCAGCCCAGTTCAGCTATGGGAAAGTCTGGATGCTTGCCAGCAGGAGCATTGGAGCTCAAATTAAAGACACTCATCTTTTCTGGGGAAAATCATTGATAAAACTTAGTTTTGCTTTGAAAGCTTCACACAGAAAAACATGTTTCTTCAGCACTGATCTGATAATTGCACCTGGTAGATCATAAAGCTCAACCCTCCAGGGCCCAGAAACCAGGGCAAGAGAGACTCCTAATGCAATGTGATCTGTTCATGACCTTCTTAGAAAAGAAGAGCTCAGTTCTCCCTGAGGAACACACTTTCAAATGCAGCTCTCCTCACACCCTTCAGAAATAACCTCTTCTCCTGGACCACGCCGGGTGTAATGAATGGAAGGACACTGAATGGAGATACAGTCAGAGCCTCGAGCCTATTTAAATGGCTGACCAGACCTTTCCGAAGTGTGTGTGTGTGTGTGTGTGTGTAAATGAACGGACATGGGCCATATGGGACACAGCTGGTAATATCAGCAGAGGTAATGCTGGCACGGTAGAAGGACACAAGCTTGAATTAGGTCATGCCCTGGATGCAGTTCTGAGCTCCTGAAGATGAGACCCTGGCCGTCACTTCCCACCCCCAAGGGAGAACAATCTGGCCTGGCACCTGGCCCCAAATGATGGGTTAACTCTGGAGAGAAGGAAAGTCAGAGCTGGCGGAGGCCAGGCTTCCCTCCCCGAGAGCTCAGGGCTTGTCACTCCACAGACACAGGAAGACGGCGTTGTACGGCAGCTGGATAAAAAAAAAAAAATCAGAAAGAAAGGAGGTTTTGTTCCTTGCTTTCCTCTGTCCCCTGTGGGCACGAATCCTGAGGACAGACGCAACAGAGATACACATGAAGTGCAGTTGACATTCAAGAGAAAAGGCTCTATTCTCTTAATAGTTTAAAAAACTAACTCTCTTTTAATATTTATCAGCTTCATTCATTCCATATACTCTTCAAGGTCATTTCTATTTTTTAAATTTTAGGATTCTGTCTGCCAGGATTCCTCACTTTAAGTAGTTAATAACCAAATAAAGAGTAGGGGAAAAAAATCCCCCAAAGACTCTCAAGTAAGGAAAGTGGGGAAGGGGAAGGATGTATGAGAGAGACAGAGACAGAGAATGTGTGTGTTTCACCTTAACAAGATTAAAGGGGGCAAGAATAAAGGGCATTTCCCCTTCTTTCCATCATTTGGACTTGTTAAAGCCCTTCCAAGGTTTTCCCAATAAAAGCTGATGTCAGAATCATGGAGCTAGAAAGAAAGTCCTTATTTTCGAGGGAAACAAAATGAGCCCTAAATTAAATCATTTTCTAATTGGCAGTGAAGGGATGACTTAGGGTCACGTCATCGTGGGCAGTGAGCACCTTGACTATCTTGTGAGTGAGATCTATGCGTGGGTGAAAAATGAAAGGTCATGGAGAACTTATCAGTGGTTTCCACCAAATATTAAATTAAAATTTAACTGATTCAAGAGTAACTGAGATTCGCAGACTAAACCAAATGCATGATGAGGATCTGGAGAGGACCTGACATCTTATGCACAGCAGAGCAGGGAATTGAAAGATTGTTACCATTTAATTCTGTAGAATTTTTGTTCGCATCCCTTTAGTGGATGACCATGGAGCATTGTTTGCAGTTTTGCAACAGACGACAGCCGTTTTGGCCTCCTGTTTGCTGAACACTTCAGTGCCCTTCTGCCATTTACTCTTGAATTTACTTTGCTATGTTCTGTGCCCAAACTGGAAGATCCTTCTGAGCAAGAAAAGGCACTCGTAGGCACCAAAAAGCAACTTTCTTCATCCTTTCTTTCGTTCCCAGCAGGATCCGGACCGAATATACTTTCCTGCCTGGTACTGCAGAGTTGGGTGTAAAGCTGCCTTAACAAGGAAGTCAGAGTTCAGGCTTCTAGTCCTTTCCACTGGTTCAATGAGCGCCTTTACCTGCCTGGTGAAAGCGTCCCAGTCGGGAAGAGCTCCCAGGCCTCCTTTGTGCTCGCAGGAAAGCGTGTGGTGTGCGCAGGCGTACTGCACGTTCCTTGGCTTTGGCGCAGTGCAGCGAAACTGGGTAAGAGCCTCGTGTTGACGCCTGCCCAGCCTCCGTGCTCCACTGAGAGTGGGAAGCCTCCCTCACTTCTGTGCGAGGGATTGAGTGTGTGTGTGCAGTATATGCATGTATGCATTTGTGTGGGCTCGTGTTTACTTTTCTTTAGATCCCATTAACCAAGTGTCAAGTACATCTGCCATTACTTACTTAGCAAGGTTACTATTTCTGGTGTCCCAGTTTTATTCAAGGCTTGGAAAATTCAGTACATTTTTGCTGATACTTTGGAATGCTCTTTTCCCTGGGTCTTTATATATATGTGTATATATATATATATATGCATTGTGTCACATGCATGCTCAGTCATGTCCAATTCTTTTGCAATCTTATGGATGATAACCCACAAGTCTCCTACATCCATGGAATTGTCTAGGCAAGAATAGTGGAGTTGGTTGCCATTGCCTCCTCCAGGGGATCTTCCTCATCCAGGAATGGAACCCACAGCTCCAGCGGCTCCTGAATTGGCAGGTGAATAAAGTCTTACTAATTCATGTATGAGTGGCTCTGGGGTTTGGGTATTTACCATCTTCTGTCCCTGACACCACTCCATGTACCAAGCCCCACCTCAGTCCTGCTGTCTTGCACGTTGTCTGAATCTAGACATTCTAATTGTGCAAGGACAGAAGTCAGCACTAGGAAGAGATTTGCTGTTTTGTAGACCAATCTTTTTGTTTTACAAATGAAGACATGGAAATGCACAAATGAAATGACTTGTTCAAAGTCATTCGGGTAAGTCTACTGACCTTTAGTCTAATTTATTTTTTCTGAAAGAGTTGTATTGAATTTTTCTAGATGATGCAGAGGTTGAATTTCCCCCTGTGTGTCCTGTAAGTTTCTTTAGTGCCATGGCTGTTATCCCACAGATCACTGAAGCTCTTTTAACTTCTCTTGAGAGTTGTAAGTTTGGAATCAATATACTCAGGTAAATTATATGTAACTGGATGTTCCTTAATGATCATCATACTGATTTGCATCAGTTATTGTTCAGATGCTCAGTCGTGTCTGACTCTTTGCCAACACATGGACTGCAACACGCCAGGCTTCCCTGTCCTTCAGTATCTCCCAGAGTTTGTTCAAGCTCATGTCCATTGAGTTGATGATGCCATCCAACCATCTCATCTTCTCTGCCCCCTTCTCCTCCTGCCCTTCATCTTTCCCAGCATCGGAGTCTTTTTCAGTGAGTTGGCTTGTCACATCAGATGGCCAAAGTATTGAAGCTTCAGCATCAGTCCTTCCAATGAATATTCAGGACTAATTTCCTTTAGGATTGACTGGTTGGATCTCCTTGCAGTCCAAGGGACTCTCAGGAGTCTTCTCCAACACCACAATCAATTCTGTGGCACTCAACCTTCTTTATGGTCCAACTCTCACATCCATACACGACCACAGGAAAAACCATAGCTTTGATTATATGGCCCTTTGTTGGTATTCAGTAAATGTTGAATCAGTTTTGTAATCAGGATGAGATGAAAAGTGGGAAGGTGTCTAAAGCTTGTTGTTGTTGTTGTTAAATACAAATATTACCAATTGTTGACTTGGCATCGGTAAAATCCTCCCTCTGCCAACAGAGAAGATCTCCAGTGTCCTTTGGGAGAGAGCTGGCATGATTCAAGCATTTGGAAAGCTTTTAACTAAAATGCTCCTCTGGCAACTGTCCAGGAGAAGACCTCCTCAAGTAGCTGTACATTTATGCCACTGGCCAAGCCCAACTGGGCTTCTCTAGATAGCTGAATGGGTAAGAGGGTCTGTTCTGGGGTCAGTTCCAACCTGAGCTGTTTGTTTGTTGTAAGACACTGAGTGAATTTCCAAGGTCCCTTATGTGTGAAATAGGTGCCCTGGGGCTGTCGTGTGCAAAAGCATGGAAGAGCTTGGCCTTGAACCTGGAACACTTTATGCTCCTCAGAAGGGCTTGTGTCTGTCGGAGTGCTGCTGTGGGGATTCAGTGGTTTCTATCTGTGTGACCTTGGTACATTCCTTACATTCTTTGTATCTCAGTTACCTCATCTGTAAAATGGGGACAATACTGGAATTCGAGTCATAAAGTGGTTGTGAAGATTAAATGAATCAATATGTGTAAAGTGCTCTGGACAATGCCTCTCACTGACTAACTTAAAAAAAAATCAGCAATTACTATTGCTATGTACAGCCATTAATGCAAAACCTACTCAGTGATGTTTACTCATTAAATAGTAGCCTTTCTTATTATTTATTCTTTGCTCCCTTTTAGAAGAAATGATCCATAAAAATAAGTGGTATCACTGACAGCTTTTCTGGATCTTAAACAGTGGTCTTTGTTTTTTTTTTTTTTGGCCAAGACATGCAGCATGTGGGATCTTAGTGCCCCAGCCAGAGATCAGACCTGTGTGAGTGTCTGTGTGTCTCTGTGTGTGTGCACACACTTAGTCACTCAGTTGTGTCTGACTCTTTGTGACATGATGGACTGTAGCCCACCAAGCTCCTCTGTCCATGGAATTTCCCAGGCAAGAATACTGGAGTAGGTAACCATTTCCTTCTCCAGAGGATCTTCTCAACCCAGGGATCAAGCCCCTGTCTCCTGCATTGGCAGGGGGATTTTATACCACTAGCACCATCTGGGAGGGGCTGCCCAGTGGTAAAGTGGTAAGAAACCCACCTGCCAGTGCAGGAGATGCAAGAGATTTGGGTTCGATCCCTGGGTCAGGAAGATCTCCTTAAGGAGGGTATGGCAACCCACTCTAGTATCCTTGCCTGGAAAGTCCCATGGACAGAGGAGCCTGGCAGGCTACAGTCCAGCAGGTCACAAAGAGTCAGATATGACTGAGCAACTAAACACACACACAAACACAATCAAAACTTTGAGTTTTATAAAAAGATGCCCCTTATTTCATCTCTCATATTCCTCATGTATTTTGAATGTTGAGTTATATTTATCTACAATTTTTCTTGTTACAGGGCTCATGACATTCTAGGTTTACTTATAAATGGATTTTGAATGCACATTTTCTTAGCTATCTTTGGCTGCATAATAAATTGCCCTAAATCACAGTGGCTTCAAAGAAGAAGAAACATTTTGTCTCTCACCCAGTTTGTCAAGGAGAGGAGTTGAGGGGTAGTTCTAGCTCAGGGTCTTTCACAGAGTTGCGTTTAAGATGTTGGCTGAGGACTCAGTCATCTGAAGGCTGACCAGCGTGGAGAATCCTCTTCTTGGTTGGCTCACGTATGTGGATAGCAACTTGGTGCTGGCTGTTGGCTGGAGGCCTCAGTTCCATCCTATCTGTACTTCTTCCTGGGGCTGCTGTAGTGTCCTCCAGGCGTGATCGCTGACTTCCTCCAGAGCGAATGGGCCAAGAGTGCAAGGAAGACCCCACAAGGTCTTTAGGACCTAGCCTTAGCCACACAGATCTTTCCTGTTCCATGTCAGAGGGGGCTATAAAAACTGAATGCAAGATATGAGAAGCACTGGAGTCCTGTGACAGCAGGCTATCACACACCTGTTCCTCTTCCTTTTTCCTTAAGCCTGTCTGGCTGTGTAACTGCTGATGCTGCCTACTTAGAAAATATGATTTAAATTTACTTAAGCTTGACTGGAGCTTCCCAGGTGGCTCAGTAGGAGACACAGGAGACTGGGTTTGATCCCTTGGTCAGGAGGATCTCCTGGAGGAGGGCATGGCAACCCACTCCAGTATTCTTGCCTGGAGAATCCCATGGACAGAGGAACCTGGGGGGCTATGGTCCATGGGGTCTCAGAGTTGAACATGACTGAAGTAACTGAGCACGTGTGCATGCAGGCACAGGCTTGACTAGAGAACCCGTGTCTGGTAAGCCTCAGGAGCTAGAACATAAGATAACAGTGTTGGAAATGGGAGGGTTGGATTCAGAATCAGTAGCTGCAGGATTCTGGGTCAGGAAGACAAATGCAGAGAAGAGAAGATGTCTAACCAAGCACATTTCAGGGCAGCTACCCTCCTTGATTAGGAGGATTTGTGGGGTTACGTAGGAAGACAGGACTATGGAGAGTGGGTCCCAGAGAGCTGGGCAAGAGGCACCCCTAGCTGTTTATCCTCAGAGAGGATGTTTCATCGAATGGGTTTTTCTGATGTGTGCCTGTGGGGATGCTGAATTGGGGTCAGCATCACCCTGGCAAGTAATCAAGTCTTAACAACCTGAACCTTAGCATCCACAGAGAGCAGGTAGCTTTGGGGAACAAAACTGAAGATATGAAAAGTCCACACTTACAGTGGTGGTATCCATTTAGCAAGACAGTGACGTTACACCAGATCTCTGCTGCAGAATGTTGCGTCTAGAAATCTACATGGCTTTAACAAAATTTGCCATTGTGGTTTATTACAGGATATTGAATATATTTCCCTGTGCTCTACAGTAGATTTCTTGTTGTTTGTCTATTTTATACATAGTACTTTGTATCTGCTAGTCCCATCCTCCTAATTTAACCCTCCCACACCCCTTCCCGCTTTGGTTACCATGAATTTGTTTTTACGTAGCTTTGTGAATCTGTTAAGTTACCATTTAGTATTGTACCTACTGTGTGTGGAGTTTAATTTTTTGATCACTAACTGCTGATGTGTACTGAGTGCTCACTGCACACTAAGGTTACTCTCAAGGTTCATCCCAGCGACACAGCTGAGAGATGTGTGGAGTTGACAGGAAAACAATGGACTGTGGAGAGAAGCAGCTGGCAGTATCAGCCTCAAGCCCACTGCCCGGTGGCCCTGGGAGGTGAGTGGGTTATCTGACTTCCCCCAGCTATAATTTCTTCATCTGTACAATTAGGGATCAGCAAGTGCTTACCTCAGAGTTTGTTGTGAAGGTTTAGAAAGACAAAACGTGCAGAGCACTCAGTGCGCCTGATAGGGAGCACTCAGTAAGTGTTATGTCAGTATTCATAGAAACGTCCCTTCTCCAACTGCAGTTAATTCCTTTATTCAACAATTACTTTCTGATTTCTTTTTATCTGCCAGGCATATTTTTGGGTTTTGGGAAACAGACTTGAATAAAGTATCCAGGATCCCTGTCCTCATGGTGTGGTATTGATAGCGATAAAGCAAGCCACGGAGCATAAAGTGTGTAAGATAATGATACATAAAAACACGAAACAGAGAAGGATGAGAGCAAGTGCTGAATTTTGGAGGCAGATGCTATTTTATAGAGGATCATCAAGGAAATACTCAACGACATATGTGCAGAGAACTGGAAGAAGTGAAGAAAAGAGTTACAAAGGTACCTGGGAAGACCTTCTGGGCAAAGGGAACAGTGGGTGCAAAGGTCCTGAGGGGTGGCACGAGACCTCGTGGACTGTAGCCCACCAGGCTCCTCTGTCCATGGGACTTCTCAGGCTATAAAGACTGGAGTGGGTTGCCATTTCCTTCTCCAGGGGATCTTCCTGACCCAGGGATCAAACCCATGTCTCCTGTGTTGGCAGGTGGATTCTTTACCACTGAGCCACCTGAGAAGCCTTGATGGAATGCTTGGCACGCTGATAAATGCCAAGGAGTCCACCTCAAGTGGAGCAGAGGGGGTAGGGGGTGGTAGCAGATGGCATCAGAGAGGCAGTGGGTATTCAGGTCATTGAGGGTTCTGAAAGTCATAGTGAAGAGTTTGTCTTTAACTACTAGAGGGATAGGAAGACCCTGAAGAATTTCAAACAAAGGAGTAACGTGATGTGACTTACATTTTATAGGGACCACTCTAGCTACTGTGTTGGAATCAACTGCAGGGGCGACAGTTAAAAGAAACTGTTGAAATGATTCAGGAACAAAAGAGTGGCTGCTCGAACCAGGCAGATTTCAGTGGAGGGAAAAGAGGTCAGACTCTGGACAGACTCTAGATCAAAAGGAGAGTTGACAGGAGTCAAGGAGAACTCCAGGATTTGGAGGATGAGCAAGTGGACAGATGGGGTTGCTTGTGGGGATGGGAAGTTTGTGGGAGGATGTCTGGGAGCCAGGATCAAGAGTCTGGGTTAAGATGTGCTAGGTTTCAGAAGTTTCTTAGAGACACTTCAGTGGTGATAGTCAATAGAATTGGATCTCTAAGTCTGGAATTCAGGGGATAGGGTGGGGACTGCAGACTTCCATTTGGGAGTTGTGGGTAATTGATTGAATCCACAGCTGAGGAATCAGTGTAGATGGGGAAGAGGAGTGGTGTGATGATGAACTGAAGTCTACAGAACATACAGGAACCCCTGATACGAAGGAGGGCTAGGAAAGCAGGCTTCCTGATACCACGTGAAAGAAAGAGAGATCAATTATATTCATTGCTGCTGATACAGCAAATGAGATGAGGACAGAGGATTAGCCAACAACATGGCAAACTAGGCGTTCCATTTGACCTTCTGGAGAAAACAATGAAAAAAGCTGGATATTGTATTTTTAAAACTTTTTTTTCCCAATTCTCCACGAACTCGCAAGGAAGCAAAGAATCCTTAGGGAGAGAACCTCTTGCCATAGCAGTGCTCTTGGACAGGCAGTGTGAGGAGGGTCTGCTCCCCAGGTGGAGGGGGCTTCATATCAGAGTCTGGACGTGTCAAGAAAAGCCACAGGAAGGGACACAGCCTGCCTGGGGGCACGTGTGGGCGGTTGGAGGATCATGGGGGGAACGTGTGGAAGCAGGGGAGAGTGCTGGAGTTTAGAAGAAAAAGGAAATATCAAATAATTTCCTTGGGATATTGTAGGCTTGCCTTCCATTACAAACCACTCAGTAGAGATTAGCAGTCATGATTTAAAAAAATTTTTTTTGTTTATTTATTTTTGGCTGTGCTGGGTCTTCATTGCTGTTCATGCTTTCTCTAGTTGCAGTGAGCAGGGGCTGCCCCCTAGTTGTGGTGTGTGGGGTGCTCCCTAGTTGTGTGTGGGGTGCTCCCTTGTGGTGTGGGGGTGCTCCATCGTGGTGTGGGGGTGCTCCTGAGTTGTGTGAGGGTGCTCCCTAGTTGTGGTGTGTGGGTGCTTCCTAGTTGTGTGTGGGGGTTCTCCCTCGTGGTGTGGGGGTGCTCCCTTGTGGTGTGGGAGTGCTCCCTAGTTGTGTGTGGGTGCTCCCTCGTGGTGTGTGTGGGTGCTCCCTCGTGGTGTGTGTGGGTGCTCCCTCGTGGTGTGTGTGGGTGCTCCCTCGTGGTGTGTGTGTGGTGCTCCCTCGTTGTGGTGTGTGTGGTGCTCCCTAGTTGTGGTGTGTGGGGTGCTCCCTAGTTGTGGTGTGTGGCTGTTCCCTAGTTGTGTGTGGGGTGCTCCCTAGTTGTGTGTGGGTGCTCCCTAGTTGTGTGTGGGTGCTCCCTAGTTGTGGTGTGTGGGTGCTCCCTAGTTGTGGTGTGTGAGTGCTCCCTAGTTGTGTGTGGGGTGCTCCCTCATGGTGTGTGGCTGTTCCCTAGTTGTGGTGTGTGGGTGCTCCCTAGTTGTGGTGTGGGGGTGCTTCCTAGTTGTGGTGTGTGGGTGCTCCCTAGTTGTGCTGTCGGGGCTTCTCATTGCAGGGCTTCTCTTCTTGCAGAGCATGGGCTCCAGGGCGCAGAGGCTTCAGTAGCTGTGACATGGGGGCTCAGTAGTTGCGGCCACCCGGCTCTAGAGCACAGGCTCTTGGCCATGGTGCAGGGGCTCAGCTGCTCTGCCGTGTGTGGGATCCTCCCAGATCAGGAATTGGACCCGTGTCTCCGGCACCGGCAGGCAGATTCTTCCTCACGGAGCCACCAGGGAAGCTCTAGCAGTTGTGATTTTAAGGAGAGTGCCAGGGAAGCTGGGTGGTTTTCTCCAGTCCTGTTCAGCTGCTTGGCACAGTGTGGACCAGGGTTTGACTGGTAGGTCAAAGTGAGGAGGGTGGGGTGGGGGTGGTAATCATGATGCCCTGTGCAATCCACATGGGTAAGGCAAGGTGAGAGGGCCGAGGAGGGCCAGGAAAGCTTAGCAATCAGAGCCATCTGTATTTCCATCTTGCCATTGATTATCAATAATTTGTCTCTACGTTCTCAGTTGCTTATAAGCCCGTGTCTCACTCTTTGATGTTCCCAACATGGTCTGTGGCAGTTTTTTTCTCCCAAGTAGGAAATTCATAACTGTCACTTGGATTGTGCTTTCATATTTTTCTTAGTCTTATACATCAGTCACATTATGTGAAATTTTATTGAAAACACTTTAAAAAAGTCAGCTCCAAAAAAAGTCAGCTCCATATAAATATGTATAAAGAACTATTCTGCACCAAAATGCTACTTTTGATTGTGTATCGGAACAGATGAGGTAGACTGAGCTTTTGACGATATGGTCAATTTTGTCAATTAAGTAGATGGAGAAAAAGAAATATTTCAGTAAAGCATTTGGCTTGAACTATTTGAATTGACCTGTGTACATTTAATCAAATTGACCTAACTCTTGCCAATTTTCCGTTTTATTTTGAGGAAAGTCTAGAAGATAATAAAAAAGGCAACCATCTTTTTTTTTCTTTTGAAAATAATATTTTTATAATGATTATAAATTAAAAATTTTATTAAAGCTAGGTAGCTGTGTGTGTGTTGTGTGTGTGTGTGTGTGTGTGTGTGTGTGTGTGCGTGTGTTGATAGGGGGTTGATGGGGCCAGGAAGAGAACATGGAATACAAAAAAAGTTAGGTCAGAGGTCAATGGTTGGCAAAGGGTTTCTAAAAGTAGTCCTCTTGTGTGTGCCTGCCTTATATTAAAGATGAACAGCCACAAGTATACTTTTGAAGTTAGCAATGTGTGACTTTCATCAACAAGTGTGTTTTGTGTATCTTCTTGCGCGTGATGCTGTGCTAGGTGTTGGGGCCACAGTAATTAAAACAGATGAACAGCAAGATAAGATTCATACTATCATGGGGTTCAAAATCCAATGGGGCTATAAGTTAGAATCCTTGTGGAGACAGAGTGGGAAAATTTGGATAACTGACGAAATGTGGGGGGTTAGGAAGAGAGGGTTGTAGCCGATCACACAGAAGTTCAATCCTGAGAAGATGGTGGTGTAACTTATGTTGAGAGGACTGTAGTGTCTGGGAAACACGCTGACTCTGATGATGCAAGGTTAGCTAGAAGGTCCACACGGACTTGTGGATGGAAATGTCCGGTGGGAATTATATGAGAAGGCAGAACACACACGAATGGAACTGCTGCGGTTTCTGGGCGGAGGGAAGGGAAGATATGAGAAACGGTGCGAGTGATGAGTTCTGAGCCAGGCTGTAAAGAGAAGAATGCTGATTGTTCCTACCTCCATTAACACAATCAGTGCTGGTATACTGTGTGTAATCTTCGTTTTTGAATGTGAGGTTTGTATTTTTCCCACACAGTAGATTTGAAATTACATGGGAATGTACCAGGAAATAGCAGTAGGTTCTAAAGGTAGAAGAACTAGCCCTAATAATATCAGTTAAGTCAAATTTCATTTCAAACACTGGAAAGATGAAATATATATACAAACAGAAGTTTGCCCAGGACTAAGATGAACAAGCTTTCAAAGTGTCACTGCATTTCGGTATTTGGTTTATGTATTTGCTTTTCTCCCTGTCGTCCCTAAAATATTACTGGGGGATACTCACGTTTTGTTAGCCAAGTTGATGTACTCTCAAAATCTGACCTTGCTCAGACCTAGGGAATGTGTGCTATGCAGCTCAGACCGTCCTGTTTGCCTCTTTCCTTTTTATGTGGCACTTTTAGTGTCAAGGTTAATTCTTGTGGAAAGCATGCACACATGCTAGTCACTCCAGTCGTGTCCGACTCTTTGCGACCCTATGGGCTGTAGCCCGCCAGGCTCCTCTGTCCATGAGATTCTCCAGGCAAGAATGCTGGAGTGGGTTCCATGCTCTCCTCCAGGGGGACTTCCTGAACCAGAGCTTGAACCCGCATCTCTTACGAATCCTGCATTGGCAGGCGGGTTCTTTACCACTAGCACCGCCTGGGAAGCCTGTGTGGAGCACGGGAGGGGAAAAAAGAGGAAGCTTTTCCTTCCGGAGACTTTGCTCCTGGACATCCCGTCTTCACTCACTTCCCACCTTTCTTTCTCACCTCCCACCCTCCATCGTCTCCTCCCCTGAGCTGGGGGAGATGAGGGGGTGTCTGAGGGGTGCGGGTTGTGGGTAGAAGCCCGCAGCCCCAACAATCCTCTCCCTGTTTGATTTTCCTCTTGGTCTCCTGCCTACTCGCATTTCTGGTAATAGTCTGCTCATAATGGAACCGTCGTAAGTGCATCCAAGCCTAAGTGCAGGCTGCAAAGCCTCACCTTTAAACTTTCATCTTGCTTACTCTGGGGAAGCATGATGCTGGACCCTCTGTACTGCTTTATGTTCTCGGTGGATAGCTGATATCCGTTTCAGCTCTCTGTTTGTCTCCCAAGTGTGTTTTTAATAAATGCCCTATTTAAAAAATTATTCCTCCAAAGCGTATCCCACACAAAAACCACACTAATTTTCCAAGGACCCTTTTTTTTTGAGGGTGAACAGCTGAATTTGTAAATAACCATTTAATTCCATTTGTTGTATCCTTAGGGCATTTTGCAGTTCATTTTGCTTAGAAAATTCTAACAGTTTGTTACACTTCAGCTTTGATCAGAGTGAGTTTACTAGCAATGGAGAAAGAAACAGCTTTGTCACCATCATCAAGAAAGAGAGATTCTCTTGGGAAGGGTAAAGTATGTCTTCGTGATCTTGCTTTCAGTGTGATCGAAGAAACAAATTCATATCCGGTGTCATTGTCTTGCATTTATTCAGTTTTCATCCTTTCTCCTACTTAGAGTTCTTCAAAAAGAGACTCACTTCATTTTGAGGAAATGATACTGTTTCCCCAGACACTGAATCTAAAACAGACAGACAGACAAACATTTTTGCATTCCTTTGTTCTCAGGGATTTCTCCTCCCCGTCACGGGATGCTTTACAGTTGTTCATCTAAGAAGGAAACTTTTGGTCCTTAGGAATTTGAAAAGATGCATTTATTTCTTATGAGCAGCACAGAACAATTAGGCAATTGCTCTTGTATCTAGAGTCCACTGGTGGGAAAAGGTGACAGAATTGCATGGAGGGGCTCATTATAAAACAGTGCAGAATAAAAACATGAATTTACCAGTAAAATGAAAAGCAGCCAAAAATGGACTATAAATTATTGCATGAAAAATGAAAATAAAAATCATCTCCAATATATAGAATGCCTTGGTTAGTTATTTGGGATCAGTGGTAATTGGTTCATTGAAAAGATAATGAAAAAGCAGTAAAGCAGGGATATTATTAAAAAGGATACACATGTCTTAAGCAGTTTATTTTATATTAAATATATAAATGTGCACTCAACAGTCCTTTGAGATAGCACCATGGCGTTTTCTTTGATTGTGGTTGAAATGACTTGGATTCCCGCAGAAATAACACCCACAATCTATGATTTCTAATTTTGGTGTCTTTAAGTAGAGCAAAATTTGAAGGATGTGAACAATCTGAGTACAGAACTCTCCCTGACTTTCATGACTTTTTCTCCCGATCTTTTATGGTACAAAAATATATATCTTCAAAGGAGTATTTTTAGCTATTTGCCTTTATCAAGTTTTTTCAAACCATTCAGTCTATTTTTTTTTCAAAGAAATAACGACTCTTTTGAAATTATACTTGTGATTTCAAACTAATTAAATTACATAATTAAAATAACAAGTACATCTGGTATAAACAAGATTGGGGGCATGTGTTAGTAGGAACAGAGCCCCACTGCAAGGACGGTCTATGAGGGCAGCCCAGCCATGTGGTCAGATTCCCCTGGGATCCATCACGTTCCTCTTCTGTGAAACAGAAGAAATAAACAATAGTTGGTTAATTCAGTTATTTAGATCCATTGTTGTTGTTGTTGCTAAGTCATGTCAAACTCTTTGTGACCCCATGGATTGCAGCACGCCAGGCTTCCCAGTCTTTCACCATCTCCTAGAGTTTGCTCACACTAAAGTCCATTGAGTCGGTGATACCATCCAACCATTTCATCCTCCGTTGCCCCCTTCTCCTCCTGCCCTCAATCTTGCCCAGCATCAGGGTCTTTGCCAGTGAATTGGATCTTTGCATCAGGTGGCCAGAGTATTAGAGCTTCAGCTTTAGTGTCAGTCTTTCTAATGAATATTCAGGATTGATTTCCTTTAGGATTGAGTGGTTTGATCTCCTTGCTGTTTAAAGGACTCTCAAGAGTCTTCCCCAACACCACAATTTGAAAGCATTAATTCTTTGGCACTCAGCCTTCTCTATGGTCCAGCTCTTACATCGCACATGACTACTGGAAAAAGCATAGCTTTGACCGTACAGACCTTTGGGGGCAAAGTGATGTCTCCACTGTCTTTGGATCCATAGATATCAGTAAAATAAAAGGAATGAATTGCAAAAATGTATTTAGTAGTTTTAAAAATATATTGCCCTATTTTATTTATTTATTTTTCTTTTATTTTTTACCTTTTGGCCTCACGGCATGTAGGATCTTAGTTCCTCGACCAGGAATCAGATCTACACCCTCTGCAGTGGAACCACTGGACTGCCAGAAAAGTCCCAACTTTTTTTATTTTTTATTTTTAAGAAAACTTTTGTTTCAGAAGTTTTAGGTTTACAGAAGAGCTTCAAAGATAGTAGCACATAGAGTTCTCATGTACCCTACACCCAGTTTTCTCCTACTTAGCATCCTAGCGTGGTACATGTGTTACAATGAATGAACTCATATTGATGCATTGTTATTAATGCAAGTTTTTCCGGTGGCATTAGTGGTAAAGAACCCGCCTGCCAATGCAGGAGACAGAAGAGACAGAATTCCATCCATCAGTTGGGAAGATCATCTGGAGGAGGTCATGGCAACCCAGTCAAGTATTCTTGCCCAGAGAATCCCATAGACAGAGGAGGCTGGCGGGCTATAGTCCATAGGGTTGCAAAAAAGTCGGACACAACTGAAGTGACTTGGCACTCATACTCAAGATTTCATCCAGTTCAGTTCAGTCGCTCAGTCGTGTCCGACTCTATGCGACCCCATGAATCGCAGCACGCCAGGCCTCCCTGTCCATCACCAGCTCCTGGAGTTCACTCAAACTCATGTCCATCGAGTCAGTGATGCCATCCAGCCATTTCATCCTCTGTTGTCCCCTTCTCCTCCTGCCCCCAATCCCTTCCAGCATCAGGGTCTTTTCCAATGAGTCAACTCTTTGCATGATTTCATTAGTTTTTACTTAACGTTGTTTTTCTGTCTGGGGTTTCGTCCAGGATACCTCATGACATTGAATGGTTATGTCTCCTTAGGCTTCCCTGGGCGGTGACTGTTTTGCAAACTTTCCCTGTTTTTGATGGCCTTGACACCTTTGGGGAGCAGTGGTCAAGTGTTTTGTTCCTCAGTTTGGATTTTCCTGACCTTTTCCTCACATGTAGCTTGGGCTTACGGGTTTTATGGGGAGGATCCCAGAGGTAAAGTGCCCAGTCTCATCACTTCATACGCAGGGGCACTTGTCAATACAATCAATCTGACTTATCACTGTTGACGCTGACCTTGATCCCCTGGCTCAGGTCGTGCCGTCAAGTATCTCCTCTGCTGCATTTGCGTGACTTTGATTCTCGCAGATTTTCATTTTAATTTTGTGTGATTTTGATTTTTGGTGGGCAGTTCTTTCAACTGTGTTGTCTTCATGGTAGAATTAGCTCCTGTGGCCTCTTTGTGAGGGTTTTGTCAATAGCTGAAAGAAACGCACTTAATGTCGTCTTAGCCCTCCTACTGAACTCCAGTTTTGCTGTCTTGTCTCATGTTTCTTGAGCTCTAGTATCTAACTGAAGGAAACACAGTCTCCAAAGATGGTTTTTTTGGGCAATGATTTGGAAAGAAAAGAGAACACTGAGGCTGCACATTTGTGCTTCTGCACTATGGTTCAGAATTTCAAGAACCAGCATGGTACTGTGAACACAGCTTTGGGAGGGAAATCCTGAGACCTGGGTTTTACAGCTTCCTCTGGCTCTTCTAATTCTAGGATTTAAAAATCTTAACCTTTGACTTCGCGTTGCCTGGGAGAATTTGAGGGGACAGTTATAATTGCCTTCCTTATCTTTAGGAAGGTGGTTTTAGGGATTCCATGCATACTAATTGTGCAAATGCATTATAAACCACACAGTGCTGAAAAGTCACAGGAAAAGAAAGAATGGGAATCTGCTAAAGGGAAGGAAAAGTTTACAGGAGCCCTTTCTGCCTACACTGCTGTTAGGAATCACTGTGCAGGGTGTGGAGAAGATCCCTGCTGTTAAAAAATAAAAAAAAGTGGACCCAAGGGACAGAGAAGATAGTGACTTTATCCACAGTGCTGAGAACATCTCCAGGCCTAAAGTTTGGATGACAACTATTCTTCAGCGGCATCAGAACTGTGAGAAGTGCAGTTAGTTGTTGAATGAAAGTCTGATAATAATAATCATGGTAATTGAGAATCCACCACAGAAATGGAAGCTGGACAACAGAACTTGAAAGGTTTTTCTTATTTTAAAATCCCACTGATGATGTGGCTGGATCTAGAGTCTGTCATACAGTGTGAAGTAAGTCAGAAAGAGAAAAACAAATATCATATATTAACACACATGTATGGAATCTGGAAATACGGTACAGATGAGCCTGTTGCAGGGCAGGGCTAGAGACGCAGACGTAGAGAACCAAGTGGACACAGAGCGGGAAGGGGAGGCAGGGAAGGACTGAATGTACACACGACCACGTGTGCAACAGAGAACTAGTGGGAACCTGCTGTGCCGCACGGAGCTCAGCTCGGTGCTCTGTGATGGCAAACAGGTGGACTGGCGAGTGTGGCAGGGAGTTTCCAGAGGGAGGGGGCATATGTCTAGGTATCGCTGGTTCACTTTGTTGTACAGCAGAAACTAACACAACATTGTAAAGCAGTTATACTAAGAAAAAAAAATGCATGGATGGCCAACTTGCAATAATCAAGCCAATTACTTAAGTTGGAGTAATCCATAGACCAATGGGGAAAACAAATAAAAAGGAGTATTTTAAAACATTTTGAGTAATAGGCATTCACGTCTAAATAGCATCAGCTTTCAAGAGGAGCACGTTAACAGAGAGCTGACTGTGAGCCAAATACTGTTCCCATCACCACCCTAACTCCGTAGTGCTCCTGGCAACCTGATGAGGTAGATGGGGAAAGCAAGGCACGGAGAGAGGGGATGATTTGATGGGGGTCGTGTAGCTGGTTTTGGGGAGCCAGGACTTGTACAGGGGCCATTGAACTACAAATATTAAAATTGAAATTGGAAAGCTGTCACTAATAGACTCAGGGGACAAAATAGCTCCTTTGGCAACTGGGAAAAGAAATTTAGAAAGGAAGAGGGGCTAACAAATTCAGAACCAGTATCTACTCAAATGTTCAAAGACAAAGGACAGTGTACAAGACAAGAGAATGCCTCAGTGTGAAAGGAAACATCATGGAAATTAATGTTGGGAATGTATTTGCTTTTGATCTTAGATAATTGATGGCTAATATTTAAACATTTTTTAGATAAGGCCATTCTAAAGTTAGGACTTCCCTGGTGGCTCAGACAGTAAAGCATCTGCCTACAATGCGGGAGATCCGGGTTCAATCCCTGGGTCGGGAAGATCCTCTGGAGAAGGAAATGGCAACCCACTCCAGTGCTCTTGCCTGGAAAATCCCATGGACGGAGAAGCCTGGTAGGCTACAGTCCATGGTCGCAAAGAGTCGGACACGACTGAGCAACTTCACTATTCTAAAATTATCCTAATCACATTCAGGATATATATATATATATAGATATAGATATAGATATATAGATAGATTTTTTTTTTTTAAGTCTGACTCTGAAGGACCAATGGGATACAAAGGTTAAGTAGTGGAGGAAAGGGCTATTCTTAAGAAAATTAATTTTTAAGTATTAATAGGAAAAGCATGTGATCACATTGGGTAAATAAACTCTCATTGGCTTTAGTACTTTAGTTGGACCAGATCATTCATAAATTTATGCTCTAAGGTTTTGATTAAAGAAACCACTCGTGTTACAACAACATAAGAATCATGTGTCCCATTGGTCAGTAATGCTTTTTCCCGGTATGGTAGATGTTGTTCATTTGTTTATTTCATACTTCAGGTTTCTACTTCTGCCTTTCCCTCCCTGAATGCTCACGAAACTACCACACCTATGACAGGTTGCGTGATTACTTCCCCCCCTCTGTGTGTTCAATTTGTGTATTATTGTATCATATGACATCTTGAATCAAGCACTGCTAGTACCAAGCTGTTATCAGCAGCTGATGCCAGAAATATTCATTTATAACACTTCTCAGCATGCAAGTGAGAGCCCTTCAAATCACAGCCGCCTAATTTCCAGTCATTGTTCTTTTCTTCTTTGCATATTATACGGCAAAAAGAATGCAAAACCAGGGGAGATTTATTAGAAAATAATGCCTTGGGAAAATGTTGTAAAACATTCGAGTCCTTGTTCGTGAAGGTCGTGAGACTTGTGCTGCTTTAGAGGCACTGTCTTGGAGGCCTGTTCTCCTTCCTTTCTTTTTTCCCCAAAGGTTTTCAAGTGGCGGTTTTTTTTTTTTGCAGTCTTTGATTACATTAAAGTGCAAACCATTTACATGTCTGGAAGTAAGCAACACCCTCAGCAGAGAACCAGGAAATGAGGCGTGGAGCCAACCTTTGCCCCGGATGTGGTCCCTGTGTGTTAACACGTGGGTCAGGACCATCAGGGGGAACCAAGGCAATGGAAGAGTCAGAAGGCTTTCTTCTCTAAAGAAGGGCCGTTAAAAAACAAAGTCAATAAGTAAGGTTTGTCACTTCCTCGTATGGGGAGTGCTGAGCCTGCAGCTCTCAGTGGATTTCTTATACATGAATTCATTTTGCAAAGTCAATGCTGAGACTTGGTGGCCAACTGATAAGACACTGGAGGCTGCCATGGTGGAGAAGAGAGGGCCTTCAGTGGCTTTCCAGACACCTGACCTCCGTCTGTCACCGTTTTCTGGAGAAAGAACCTCGGAGCCTACTGACTGGTGGGTGAAGGGGATACCAGAGGTGGAAACGTGGGCTTGGCGAGGGGACAGCAATCTGTGGACGCTGTCTTCCTGCTGCCTGAAAAACTTGGGGTTCATCACTTTCCCTCCCACCTTCACTGACTCCAGAGAGACTGAGCAGAGGGCTGTGGAAGAGGACGAGGGGAGTTTTCATGTCATCTGGATGAATAGGTATCAAGTGCTCTGCAAATCCCTGGTTCCTGCACAGTCTCCAGCAGAGCGGGCCCAGAGCCACCCCCGCCCGTGGAAGGAATCCAGGCCTGTTGCTGGGGTCTACTGCGTTCAGAAGAGATGCCCAAACTGCCTCTTGGCTCTCAGTGCTGTCTTCTGCTCTGCTGTTTTTTCCATAGATTGACTCCATATTTTTTTGTTTTTCTTTAATTTTTATTTTATTTATCTGTCTTCCCTGGGCTTTGCTGCAGCATGTAGAATCTAGTTATCTGACCAGGGATCGAACCTGGGAGCCCTACACTGGGAGCCTTATCCACCAGACCACCTGGGAAGCTCCCTGACTCCAGATTTTTCAAAATGTATTCATGTATAGATGCTTCATATTTTGTTGCATCTCAGGCTCAGTGTTTTAGGTGAAGTGATTTCTTCTGTCTGGTTTTGTTAACTTTTGGCTTGGAAATTACCAAGTCTTACCAAAGCCTTAAAGAAAAAGCTAAGAATTCATGTTTGCTGAGCACTTAGTAAGTGTCTGATAGAGTAAATACTTTATATATGTGAAAGCCCAGAACAAGCTGATGTGCTGTCTTAAAAAAAAAATAATAATCTCTTATCTGTGGAAACAGGTAAGAGGACTTCCCTGGTGGCTCAGATTGTAAAGAATCTGCCTGCAATGCAGGAGACCCAGGTTCAGTCCCTGAGTCTGGAAGATCCCCTGGAAAAGGGAATGGCAACCCACTCCAGTATTCTTGCCTGGATGATTCCATGGACAGAGGAACCTGGAGGGCTACAGTCCCTGGGGTCGCAAAGAGTCGGACACAACTGAGTGACTAACACTTAACGTCTGTGGAAACGGTGTAGGATACTGATTTCACGTTTTCCTATTGCATTTGAAATTCTGGCAGATAATAACATGAAAGACTTACCCTCAAGAAGTGACACACTTAAATCTCCCGCTTTGAAAATGCTCAGAAATTTCCATATTTATTTGCTCTGCAGTGTATATATTATGAAATATTTGACAGATAAGACTTGACTTCTAGTAAACCCCATGAGTTTTTGCCACTTCATTTAAATTTGTAAAAGGAGCCCTTTTATTAATAACTGTAACAAAGCCCCCAGAAAGTTAGGCTTTCGTAAGTGGAATATGATCAAGCCATTTTCAAAAACTTCTCGGCACGTTTCAAGTTGTGACGACAGACTTCCAAATGGGAAGGCTAGTTCAGGGTTGACCACTGATTCACGTTAGAGAATTAAGTGCATGCCAGGAGAAGGGATTTGCACCGGGTCTGGTTAGCGGCCCTCCTGCAGCTGTTGCGATTGGGCCGAAGGGCACCCGAGTCACCAGCCAGGCTGGCTCTAACTCAGGCAAGTGGAGAGTCAGCATTGGGGTGCTGAGTCATTGCAGCGATGGGAGCTTTTCTCTCCTCTTGTAGGCACTTCCACATTGTGTGTGGAGAGAAGGCTGGATGGGCATCATATGGGCAAGCAGGAGGGGTGGCTTGGGGTCTTCCAGTCCTGTTCCTGGTGGTCAGAACCAGAGCAGGGAAGGCCACCTGTTGAATCCATCCAGGTGCACTGTGGCTGCTGGTTTCTGAGCTCTGTCTTCTTTGCCAGCCTCATTCTTAGGACCCCGCCTTATTCAGATTAAGTCCTTGACATTCTTGCTCAGTTTCTTGCCTAGGAGAAATTTCTGACATTCTTGCCCAAGAGTGCTTGAGAGCATGGAGGACCCTTAGCTCGGTGGATAATTACTTGGTTCTAAAACACTTGATCCCTCCATCTATTATATGTTTGTGAATTTATTTCCTTTGGTGGATAGATAAAAATTCTTCAGACAGGGAAGAGGTGAGCTCCGCCAGGCTTCTGTTAGTACCACCGTGAAATCTTCCCTACTGTTTTCCCCTCCCAAGCCTTCTGAGCACACTAGCAAGTTCTCCTCTCTGTGCTCCACTGAGGTCTCTAAATATAGTTTCCCTGCTCTAAAGGCAAGGATCAAGTCCAGTGTATAAAATGCCCAGGGTGATATTTGAAATCTGTCAGTTTCAAAAGAAGAAAATGCTTAATTTTAACATTTAAATGATCGTTTACATAGGAATGAAGATAATGTTATTTTGCGTTATTTGATAATTAAATTACTCTTTAGCAAAAGCATCTTTTTAATGGGCTTCCCTGGTGGTTCAGATGGAAAAGAATCCACCTGCAATGCAGGAGGCTCAAGAGACATGGGTCCGATCCTTGAGTTGGGAGGATCCCCTGGAGAAGGGCAATGGCAGCCCACTCCAGTATTCTTGCCTGGAGAATCCCCATGGACAGAGGATCCTGGCAGGCTGCAGTCCATGGGGTTGCAGAGAGTTGGACATGACTGAGTGACTAAGCATGCATGCATGTTTTTAATACTTTCAGAGTCATGTACAGTAAAACATGCTGCTTACTAAAAAAATTGCAATTGCTCAATATTAATGTGCTCTTTATTTTGATTATTACATTTCTTTGTGAAAGTGATACAAAGTGGAAAAGAATAATGTTATTTTTCAAAATGTGAGTGGTTATATAACTTTGATTTCTGCAACATTCTATGTTCTTCTGAGGGAAACTAATACACTATATAGGTTTGCATGGGTGCGTAGAGCAGGTTTCACTAAGATAGGGTGGTCCTCTGCTGCTGATTCGTCCTCTCTAGGGCTCAGTGGCCCCAGCGAGGACTGGTGTTGACTGCGTAGGATGAAAACTATGTGATTTAAAGGTAGGATGTGGAGGGACAAGGCAGTAAGACCGCTAGGCAAGGGTGACAGCGGCCTTAGACCCACGTAGGATTGTCCCCATCACTCACTCTAGAGAGAAGTTCAAGGCTACAGCCAAGTCCTGTGTATGCAGAGAGACCCAATGCCACACTGAGGCTGGGCTCAGGCACAGTACTAGAATTTAATGGAGAGATTTGTAGTTGGCACCAGCATGAAGTAGATCAAGTCCAAGAGCCTAAGATGGGTGGTTCCTCTGAACCTCAGAGGTGAGTGACTACTACATTGAGAGGCTGGCCTGGACGGGGAACGGCTGTGACAGTTAATAATGTTCTGCATGGCTAATCACCATTCCATTTACTTAACCAAGCTTTATTTTGATGACTCAGTCAGTCCCTTTCTAAATATCTTCAACTTAATGGAAATTGATGCTTTCAAACTGTGGTGCTGGAGAAGACTCTTGAAAGTCCCTTGGACGGCAAGGAGATCAAAACAGTCCATCCTAAAGGAAATCAGTCCTGAATATTCACTGGAATATTGGAATATACTGAAGTATATTGGAATATACTAAAGCTGAAGCTCCAGTATTTTGGCCATCTGATGCAAAGAGCCAACTTGTTGGAAAAGACACTGATGCTGGGCAGGGTGACCAGGGGGTGACAGAGGATGAGATGATTGGATGGCATCATAGAATCAATGGACATGAATTTGAGCAAACTCCAGGAGATAATGGAGGACAGGGAAGCCTCGCATGCTGCAGTCTATGGGGTCGCAAAGAATCAGACATGACTTAGTGACTGAACAACATCAATGGAAATGACTTACCTTTGTAAGGGTCCCATATTTTGGCCTCACTAGAGTCTTGATAGAGAGAGAGGGTGAAAAAGGTTCCAACACAGTCTCTCATCATAAATAAATTAATCATGGTGTTGTGAGAACCATAAATTATTCAGTGTGAATCATTTAATAAGCATGTATTGAGTACCCTGTTTTCAGATTATGATGGCCAGCCTGAGCAATTAGACAGCTTTTGGTCCATGAAGCCCAAGATATTTAGTATCTGACTCTTTGACAAAGAAACTTGTCGTTGGGTTTTCTAGTGGGATAGAAAGACATTCATCAGATTATCACATCAATGCATGGGGTCCGTGCTGGACAGGAAAGGTGTATAAATCTATGAACTTGTATAATGGACCTAGAGATGTAACCATAGTAAAGCAGACAAGCAGTGGCCTTAATACCTTCATCGTGTTTAATTCTTTGCAGGGCTCACAAGGGACCACACTCAAGGAGTGATAAACAAATTGTAATTGGTAACATGATTCGAGTAATACTAAGTGTTTAGGGATTTCTGACTGAATCCCTTCCAATCTGGTGCTGATGGTTTGTAAGGCAAAAGGGCCAGAAATAAGTTTAATGTGTGTGTGCTCAGTCGCTTAGTTATGTCTGACTTTTTGCGGCCCCATGGACTGACTGTAGCCTGCCAGGCTCCTCTGTCCATGGGATTTCCCAGGCAAGAATATACTGGAGTGGGTTGCCATTTCCTACTTCGAGGGAATCTTTGGACCCAAAGATGAAGCCCACGTCTCTTGAGTCTCCTGCGTTGACAGGTGGATTCTTTACCGCTAGTGCCACGTGGGAAGCCCAATAAGTTTAATAACAGCCTCTAATTCCCAGGCCTTCATTTCTTACCCTTGGCACTTAACCAGCACTGGAAAAGGAAACTGATAAATTCACAGTAGATTGAGAAAAATGTGAAAAGATAGACACTTTTAAAAATGAGAAAAGACAGCACCTCTTCAGGTACATGAAGTGATAGAAATATATTGTTCTCTATAAATGAGTGAAAGGTGCTTATCTTTGTGTTGCTGGTGGTTTAGTCACTAAATCGTGTTGGACTCCTGCAACGCCATGGACTTTAGCCCACCAGGCTCCCCTGTCCATGGGATTTCCCAGACAAGGATCCTGGAGTGGGCTGGCATTTCTTTCTCTAGTGGATCTTTCCAACTCAGGGATCGAACCCACGTCTCCTGCACTGCAGGTAGATTCTTTACTGACTGAGTGGGGTGACTATTTAAAGTTTATGAGAATAATGCTTTTCTTCTGAAGGATTCAGAGTACTTTTGTTTTAATTCCCTTAATAGTATTATAGAAGAGTACACAACACAAACCTAAATAAATATCTTAGTCTGCATTTAGAATGAATGTAAAGCTGAATCAATTTTAATTCAGCTTTGAACTTTGAATTGGTTTTCCTGTTATTTACTAAGAATTTGGGGACAAGTGAGAGTAAGGCGGTTCCTCCAATTTTGGCAGATGGTTTTCATGAGTCTGCAATAGGCTTTGGTTTGCAGGCATCTTTGAACACAAACCACCTTATCAGTCTTTTCTGATCACAACAGAGAGAAATAAAAAACTTGATAAAGTAAACTCATTGTTTCAAAGTGGTATTGATATAAAAGGAAATTGCCAGGGTAATGTAGAAAAGGTTTTGAATTATTAGATTCTTGGATTCAACTTCAAAGATTACTTTATTCTCCGAAGCAATTTTTTGTCATCCGTCTTCAAAAGATTTTATTTCATCTGTGTGGCTTTAAGAGATTCTCATTTATTCTTTAATCAAACAATTATCAAGTGCCCACAGCATGCCAGGCATTGTGCCTGAAGTGCAGGAAATAGCAGGGTGACTAAAGCGAGTTCAAAGCCTGCTCACGTGGGGCAAAGACAAAGGTGAAAGTGGAACTCCAGTGGCTGAGGATTAATCCACCCAAAGAGAAATTTTTGTAATGGGTGGGCTTCCCCAGTGGCTCAGTGGGTAGAGAATCTTTTGCAATCCTCCTGCAATGAAGGAGACACAGGTTTGATCCCTGGTTTGGGAAGATCCCCTGGAGAAAGAAATGGCAACCTGCTCCAGAATTCTTGCCTGGAGAAATCCATGAACAGAGGAGCCTGGTGGGCTACAGTCCTTGGGGTCACAAAAAGCTGGACATGGCTGAGCAGCTAAGCACACAGCATAGCACACAAGTGGTTTACTGGGGGAAGTGAAACAAGTAATACTTTGCATACTAATAATTTTATGTCTATTATTTTAAAAATTTCATTTGATGTTGTTTCCTATGTCTTCTAGGGCCATTTATGTTCAGTTCAGTTCAGTTCAGTCGCTTAGTCGTGTCCGACTCTGCAACCCCTTGAATTGCAGCATGCCAGGCCTCCCTGTCCATCACCAACTCCTGGAGTTCACCCAAACTCATGTCCATCGAGTCAGTGATGCCCTCCAGCCATCTCATTCTCTGTTGCCCCCTTTTCCTCCTGCCCTCAATCCCTCCCAGCATCAGGGTCTTTACCAATGAGTCAGCTCTTCGCCTGAGGTGGCCAAAGTATTGGAATTTCAGCTTTAGCATCAGTCCTTCCAATGAATATCCAGGACTGATCTCCTTTAGAATGGACTGATTGGATCTCCTTGCAGTCCAAGGGACTCTCAAGAGTCTTCTCCAACACCACAGTTTAAAAGCATCAATTCTTCGGCGCTCAGCTTTCTTCACAGTCCAACTCTCACATCCATACATGACCACAGGAAAAACCATAGCCTTGACTAGACGGACATTTGTTGGCAAAGTAATATCTCTGCTTTTGAATATGCCATCTAGGTTGGTCATAACTTTCCTTCCAAGGAGTAAGCGTCTTTTAATTTCATGGCTGCAAGTCACCATCTGCAGTGATTTTGGAGCCCCCCAAAATAAAGTCTGACACTGTTTCCACTGTTTCCCCATCTATTTCCCATGAAGTGATGGGACCAGATGCCATGATCTTCATTTTCTGAATGTTGAGATTTAAGCCAACTTTTTCACTCTCCTCTTTCACTTTCATCAAGAGGCTTTTTAGTTCCTCTTCAATTTCCTGCCATAAGGGTGGTGTCATCTGCATAGCTGAGGTTATTGATATTTCTCCCGGCAATCTTGATTCCAGCTTGTGCTTCTTCAAGCCCAGCGTTTCTCATGATGTACTCTGCATAGAAGTTAAATAAGCAGGGTGACAATATACAACCCTGACGTACTCCTTTTCCTATTTGGAACCAGTCTGTTGTTCAATGTCCAGTTCTAACTGTTGCTTCCTGACCTGCATACAGGTTTCTCAAGAGGCAGGTTAGGTGGTCTGGGATTCCCATCTCTTTCAGAATTTTCCATAGTTTTTTGTGATCCACACAGTCAAAGGCTTTGGCATAGTCAATAAAGCAGAAGTAGATGTTTTTCTGGAACTCTCTTGCTTTTTCCATGATCCAGCAGATGTTAGCAATTTGATCTCTGGTTCCTGTGCCTTTTCTAAAACCAGCTTGAACATCTGGAAGTTCATGGTTCACGTATTGCTGAAGCCTGGCTTGGAGAATTTTGAGCATTACTTTACTAGCATGTGAGATGAGTGCAATTGTGTGGTAGTTTGAGCATTCTCTGGCATTGCCTTTCTTTGAGATTGGAATGAAAACTGACCTTTTCCAGACCTGTGGCCACTGCTGAGTTTTCCAAATTTGCTGGCATATTGAATGCATCATTTTCACAGCATCATGTTTCAGGATTTGAAATAGCTCAACTGGAATTCCATCACCTCCACTAGCTTTGTTCATAGTGATGCTTTCTAAGGCCCACTTGACTTCACATTCTAGGATGTCTTGCTCTAGGTGAGCGATCACACCATCGTGATTATCTTGGTTGTGAAGGTCTTTTTTGTACAGTTCTTCTGTGTGTTCTTGCCACCTCTTCTTAATATCTTCTGCTTCTGTTAGGTCCATACCATTTCTGTCCTTTATCGAGCCCATCTTTGCATGAAATGTTCCCTTGGGATCTCTAATTTTCTTGAAGAGATCTCTAATCTTTCCCATTCTGTTGTTTTCCTCTGTTTCTTTGCATTGATCGCTAAGACCCAGAAAATTTTAACAAACATTCAGTATTAGATATTTAGTCAGATGAAATATTTTCTTGTTACAGAGATATAAGTTATATGATCTGCTCTAGAGTTCTGGTCTGAAATTTAAATAAATACTAGTAGAAAACATTTGTGAGGGAGGGGCCATATATACATAATTTTTTTCCATAAAAATTACTATAAAAGATTTGCATGTCTAACTTTTAAAATGGGCTTCCCTGGTGGCTCAGATGGTAAAGAATCTGCTTGCCATGCGGGAAACCTGGGTTCGATCCCTGAGTTGGGAAGATTCCTTGGAGGAGGGCATGGCAGCCCACTCCAGTATTCTTGCCTGGGAAATCCCATGGATAGAGGAGCCTGGTAGGCTACAGTCCATGGGGTCCCAAAGAGTCAGACACGACTGATCTACTAAACACACACACACCTTTTAAAATAGAGATGTTAATAGTTGTCATATCCCAGATAATGTTATAAACCAAGGATCCATCATATTTAACTTCAAACTCTTAGCCTAATACCAGACAGGACACATACACATGTGCTGCATGCATATGCAACGTTTTCACAAAGGTCCGAACAAAAGCGAAATATACTTATGAGAGGAACTTGGTAACCTTGACTCAGAAGCCTTCTTCTTGATTGCTATTCCTGTGAAAGCTCAAATTTCTCAACTGTGTTTCGAAAAGGAGGAGAACTCCTCAGGTCCAGAAGGTATGCCATGCATCCTCACTTGAAGGAAGGAAGAAAAATGTGTGCCTTCTCTCGAAACGAATCCCAGAGGTTGTGTTCATAGTGTGGCTTTTATGGAATTACACAAAGTACCTTAGGCTCATTTTATTAAATACCATTTATTTAAAAACAGCTGCTAGATTGTGTTCATAATCGTTTTTTCATAACACTGCAAATGGTTTCTGACTCAGTAGAGGAGTAATTAACCAATAAAGATTCATTGAGCGCTTGTTGAGCTCCACAAGCGGATGGCCTAGTGGAAGAAGTAGGCTAGCACGTAAATTATGGTATTCATTAGCGTCTTCATTGAACGAATGTCCATTAGGCATTTGTACGAGCAAATCACGCCAGCGAGCATCATGAGCCATGAGAGACAAGTGATGCTGCCCTCCGTGGTCTTTGGCCACAGAGGTTAAGATGTTATACAGAAACCAAAACGTTTCAGCGAACGGATGACTGATGACAGATACTGTGGCTCGTTAAGCCTTTAAAAGGAAAAGGCCAGGAAGAAGGGGAGCTTGACCAGCTCCTCTGTGATGGGGAAGCTTTGAGAGGCAGGACATTTCTTTCAAGGAAAGGTGGGTGAGTAGTGGTAGGCAGAATGGCATGAGCAGAGATGGTGCCGGGGAGTCAGTGCAGGGAATCTTCAGGCTAGACGATGTGGGCAAACCTGGTAAAGCATCAGTGATTGCCTTGGATTCTGGGCGCTTACAGAAAACATCTGTCGATTAGGTCACTCAACTCCATCTGTAGGGTCGGACCTGCCCTACACAATGAGACCAATTTTGCCCTCAGTCAGAGTGTGTTCTGAGAACCAAGGATTCAGGTCGCTTTCCTTCCTTCTGCAGCCGTGTCGCTGTGAACCCCGTTCCGGGATGAACATGCTCTCCTCGGTGCTTGTTACCTACCCTGCCTTGTATCACAGTTCTGCCGTGGCTCCTCTGTTTGTCTTGAAGTGTCTGCGTTGGCTTCATGCTGTGTGCAACTGGCTGTTGTTACCCTGGGCAAATTGCTTACCCTTTCTTTTCCTCCATTTTATCATTTGTAAACTGGGATAAAAATAGTTGCTACCTCATTGGAACTTCTGCACTGAGAACATTTAGAACAGTGCCTGGAACTTACTAAGCGCGATAAAAGCACAAAAAAACTATCCAAGTGTTACTTGGGCTTGTTTACAAAGATCTGGCTTGTCCATTCCCCGACTAAATACACATCTAAAAGAGTGGAGAGTTTGTGAAGAAAGTCACCAGCAATGCTGGAATGTGGTGTACTCTCGAAGCATCTAGGAAGAAAACAGAGAAAAACTCAGGGCCAAGATCAGGTGGTGTTAATTCTTGGTGTACCTTCCGGGTTATTAGGAACTGGGTTTCTTTTTGATGTGATAAAAGTGTCAGCTAGCATTTATCCCACCCATCCTTTGTTCATTCTCTTTCTATAAATGTATGTATGTAAATAACTCCAAGGAGGTTATTTTTCTAGACTTTTTATCTTTAGAAAAGAGCTACCATGCATATATTTCATATAACACACCCAAATGCAGTGTGAAAGTTCTTAACGAAGCAGTGACACACAGCCCTTGAAGCTGTGTTCACAACCAAAAGCGTAGTTTTAATCTGCATGCCGAGGACATTCTTCAGATCACCAGAGGGGTTATTATGGAGTTATGAATCTTTCCTTTGCTCTATGAAAAATTTCATCTGCCGTCAGGAAGGTACAAGTCTGCAGTAATTTTTAAGTGAATAAAAATGTTTAATTTTATGGTCCTGCAAGATTTCTTTTTTCTTTCTTTTATGCCTTTGGTGATTCTCATTGCCTTTTTGCAAAATATGTGATTTATACAGTTCAGACAGAGTGGTCACACACACATACACACAGATAGCTAAAGACCTATAAACATTGTTTGCGATAGAAACTGTGGTTCTGTTGATTATTTAGGGTCTTCCACACTCAGCAGTTAGTAAGAAATATTGTTCAAAATTTTAAGTAGAATTGCTTGCATTTAAACCACGAATAAGCACCTGGGTTTAAAATCTCCATTGAAAGGCTCTAGTTTTATGTTTCTATTATTTTATAGTAGATGCACAAACTCACACAGGGTCCTATACTTGTAATCAGTGTGCATATCTGCATCTAATTTTAAAAACATTCACAGTAAAATTAACGTAGAAACTTAATTTCTTAGAATTTCAAAGCAGGAAAATACCGTACAGAGTCTCTGGTCTAATTCCATTTTTAAAATAAGAAATTGTAGTGAGAGCTGGATGCACTGTTTATTCTGATTGTTCATGTTATGAAAGGTAAGAAGTTAGCCAAAGTATAGAATTGCTAAAGAGGTTCTTTTTTTTTCTCCCTTAGGGTTGTGCCATATTTATCCTTAGTAAGTTCTTCCTTTATCTAGAACCTCAATTATTTCCTTAAACCACAAATTTTATTGAGGATTTGCATTCTATAGACTCCTTCAGGGAGGTGATGAGTAGATCAAAACGGTCTTAGAAAGTTTTGTGAATGTTCTTTGTAAAAGAGTTAAGATTTGGTGGGCTACCAGAAATATACTTGTGTGTGTTCAAGAGCTGTTTCCTAGAGTTTGAGAGGCTACAGGACATCATCTTGTGTCCAAGTACTGCTCTGTCGTTGAGAAAGGACAAAGCACAGGTTGACTCCAGCGTTTCCTGAAGTTCCCATGCCAGGATTGTTTCTGCAACACCTCTTTACCCTTCACAGTTTTTTGGTCATAGAAACAGAATATTAAAGATCATCTAGTTACACCCATTTTTAGCATGTAAAATTGTTCTGGTGTTTTATATGTATTATTATTCTATGTAAACCATTTAAACAATACTGCAGTGTGCATTTATTATCTTCAATTTACAGCGGAAAAAAAATGAGACTTGAGAATGTTTACTGACCCACCCAAGGTGACACTGTCAGTGAGTAACATTCTTGAAATTAAGGATTAGGTAATAAAAGTGATGACTTAATGTCCCTTAATGTCTCCCTATGAACTTGTATATTAGAGAAACATAATTCTGTTACATCTTTTCATTGTAGAATGGTTGAACTGAACGATGAGTTCCGAAAACTATTTCAATGTACATCTTTGAAAAAACTTTTATTTCAAAAGAATGGCTAGAATGTGGGAAAATAAGCTGATGGCAAGCTGCTGCTTTCAGTTGAACTTTTGGATAATGCCCGTGAACGCTTTCTTCTAGTTTGCTTAATATGCGTCCCCTGTAATTTCATTCACATTCGTCAAGTCTCTCGTTCACATTGATGAGTCTCTCGTCCCCGCGTGGGGTTTATGGATGTTGTAGCAGAGATGGCTAGTTCTTCTCGTCTCTCCATGCTCCTCCTCTTTTATAGCAATAGACATTCTAGCTAAGCACTTGGTCATGTCTTTAAAGACTATCTCCCGGCCTCCTTTGCAGGCAGTTGTGCTCACGTGATCAAGTCATACCCAACAGGATAGGGGTGAAAATAGTGTGAACAATTTCCAGGGAATTGCTTAAAATAGAAGATGTAGTGTGTTCACCTTTCTTTTCTCCATTGAATGGAATATGAATGTGAGTAGGAACTGGTGGAGTCATCGTAGAATATGAAGCAGTGCCTGTTGACGACCCCTGGGCAGCATTGTAGAAGGAGCCTGGCCCCTCTCATCTTGGAACCACCAGATCTGCTTTGCACTGACTGCTTCTCTGGCTCAGAGAAAGAGATTAACTTCTATCTTATTGCAGCCACTGCACACGTTTGTATTGACAAATTGTCCCCTAACTTTTTCGGATATTAATAAGTAGGACTTGAAAGAGAAATATCCAAAGACAAAAATTTACCTAAAGCTAGAAAGCGTTTTTAGTTGTAGGACTTTTCAGAGCTCTTATTGGATGAGTGTTAGGGGTGAATCTCTAAGAGGGGATATGCATCACTTCTAATTATGAAGATCATTTTTGAGTGGGGAATCCTATGGACTTATGTGTGTGGACTGCATTTTGAGACCTGCAACTTTAGAAAGCTCTTTGTAGCTAAGCTTAAGATAAACGTTGAAGGTGGTACATTGAGGGTAGAAATAGGCACAAGGAAGTGTTGGCCTGGGGAGCCATTCAATCAGCATACCACTAGGGAATATTAATTGTTGTGGAGAAAGAAACATTCTTTTAGAAAGAAAAATAAATAAGTTATTATTATAAGCACTCAGATAACTATGATGTTAAGACAGAATGAAATGATGTCTAAATAAGACGTGGCTGGTGTTGCTTATGTGATACCTATAAGGAGATAGGCTTATGAGCAGGAGCAAGACTGATATCCCTGATGTCCTCTGAATTTATATATGTGGAACTTATTGGTCATTATATGGCTAGAAAAAGGTACAGTGCTCACAGTGCAAATGTGTGATTCTGTTTCTTTGGTGTAGTTGGGAGAGGTACATGGTGGACAAAGGGTAGATCCTGGCAAGGTCATCCCTTGTGGCCTCCACTTGTTGGGGCATACAGACAGTGAGATGCTTGGTGAGATATCTGGGTGGATGTGTGCAGCATGCTTTCAGGAGTAGAGGTTTAAGGCTGGAGATGAGAAGTCTTAGAGAAGTTGATTTGGGAGTCATTTTCAGTGACAGTCGAAGCACAGAATGTATGTGGAATTAAAAGACAAAACCCAGGATAGGATTTGGGAAACAGACCATTTAAGGCACTGGTGGAGGAAGGAGAGCAGTAGAATGACTGAGGAATTTGGATCAAGATAATAATGGGACAATGTGCTAAAAAGCAGAGACATCACTTTGCAAACAAAGGTCTGTAAAGTCAAACCTATGGCTTTTCCAATAGTCATGTACAAATGTGAGAGTTGGACCGTAAAGAAGGTTGAGTTTCAAAGAATTGATGCTTTCCAATTATGGTGCTGGAGAAGACTCTTGAGAGTCCCTTGTGCTTCAAGGAGATCAAACCAGTCCACTCTAAAGGAAATCAATCCTGAATATTCAATGGAAGGACTGATGCTGAAGTTCTAAAACTTTGGCCACCTGATGCAAGAGCCAACTCATTGGAAAAGACCCTGATACTGGGAAAGATTGAAGGCAGGAAGAGAAGGGGGAGGAAGGGGATGAGATAGTTTGATAGCATCACCGACTCAAAGAACATGAATCTGAGCAAACTCTGGGAGATAATGAGGGACAGGGGAGCCTGGTGTGCTGCACTCCATGGGCCACAGTCGGATAAGACTTAGCGACTGAACAACAATAATAATGGGATGAATAAGAAAAACAGAATCAGGGATTCCAACAAGGGCAGATTGTTAGTTGGGATCATCAGGAGGTTGTCAGTGACCATGGTAGGGTTGTTCTGGTGGGAGGGGTGGGGATTTGGTTGCTCTGCTTTGAGAAAAGAATGGCTGTGAGAGGAAGAGGAAAGGAGGCCAGAATGTGCTAGAAGGTAGACAGGACACATGTTACTTTGCTGGTCTGCTGAGCAGATTTTTCATGGGGAGGGTCGCTCTTGCTTCCTCTTCACTGGACATTCTAGGGTCATAAAAGCTTCAAGAACCGCAGCAGTACAGGCCATTGGGTGGCCTTCCTGTCTTCTGAGCACGCTCAGAGCCTGCATCCAGGTAACTCGGTCCTGATGCTACTTGATAACCTGTAAAAGGAATGGCCTTTCATCAAAACAATGACTTGATTTCATTTAGAATGCAATTAAAATTATTTTTATTACCTTTGTGAAAATATCACTCTTCAAAGAGCTCAAGCATTTGGAAAACAAATAGAAATCCAAAGCAGAAGTAGATGAAATCCGAACTCACTTCCCCAAGCACCTGGGAACGCACTTCTTGATTCTGTCCCTTTTGTGCCTGTTGACCAGAGATTGCTTCTCTTCACGAACGGCACCCTGGTGTTACGTCCCTTTGAAATTTACAGAGTTGATTCAAACTCCCAAGTCCACTTTCTGCAGGAAGCTCAACAACCTCCTGACAATTTCTGTTTTTTCCCTGGGGCTCACGTTCTTATTTCCACCCCAGAGCTGTTTTTGTGTTTCTGCTGACTCTAAATCTCACTTTTATCTCAGCTCCTGGAGCCACTCGTATTTCTCTGTCCATGTATTCTCAAAAGTGAAGCCAAACCCACCATTCAAGGAAGGGATTGGTATGTAATGGCTTTACTAAAGGTTTGCAGTAATTAAGCCCGTTTACCCCAAAGAACCAGACTCTGACTCGGTTAATAACTCAATGCCTTGCCTTCCCTGCCATTTGGAATTTTTTTAACCGACCTCCTTTTTTGCCTGATCAGACCTTCTGTTAAGTTACTGTCTCTTACCCTATTCATGGCTCAGCGGGTAAAAAAAAATCTGCCTGCAGTGCAGGAGACACAGGAGGCTAGGGTTTGACCCCTGGGTCAAGAAGATGCCCTGGAGAAGGGAATGGCTACCTACTCCAGCATTCTGGCCTGAAAAATCCCATGGACAGAGGAGCCTGGCAGGCTACAGTTCCTGGGGTTGCAAAGAGTCGGACACGACTGAGTGACTAACACACACACACACACACACACACACACACACACACACACGCCCCATTCACTCTCACTGATGACTGGTCTTCTTGCCTCTCTAGATGCCTCCTCCACCCTCCAAATTCTGTTAACATTTCACGGAGCAGTCAAGCTATCACTTGCTTTTGCTGTTTTCACATAAAGCATTCCCCTTGGGTCACACTTGCCTGCTTAAAGCAGTCTGTCTAGGTATTTTTCCTAAGCAAAGACAGTTCCTTCCTTTAGGAGAACTCTGGTGCCAGCTGTTAAAATGACATTTTTTTTTTCAACCTGCTACATAATTTTAAAAAGATAAATATGTTATTTATTCTTCAGTGGCTGATGTGTCTGGATACTGCTGAAATAATTGCCTATTTTCCCTGCAGCATGTCTACATAGGGACTGTTATTTGAACAGAGTGAATGAACGAAATAATAATAATAATTTAATACGTACAGACCTGCATCCACAATATACTCAAATGATGCTGGTAATTGTTATTTGCCATCTGGAGAACTTCCTCCCTGATATATTAAGTCATTACACTCGAGGCCTGGGCCCTGGGCTCCGTGTCTACAAGTCACTCTGTTTCCAGTAAGATTATAAACTCTGGAGATAGAAACTCCAGCAATCAGCATAAATTCAGGAGCAGACTCTGAAGGCATCCTGTGCATTTAGTAGGAGAAAGGATGGCTGGATATTTTCCAGGGAAAAGCCCAAAGGATTTCAAACGGAGTTCCTAAAGGATCTTTATTCCAAAGAAGATGTTAATAGTTATATTATAAAAGGTTAGACTTTTAAGCTATGTTGTTTCTGAGAAGGGTTTTATTTTTATTTATGTGCTTTTTTTTAGAAACAAATGTAATTTATTTATTTTAATTGGAGGCTAATTACTTCACAATATTGTGGTGGTTTTTGCCATACGTCTCCATGAATTTTTTGAGGGAAGCCAGCCAGGGGAGAGAAAACAATGACATAATGCATTCGCCTTGGTGCCAGTGGCTGTGTGACAGTTTTTTATTTCATTCTCACAGTAACTCTGCAAGAGAAGGTGTTAACATCCCTATTTTCAGATTAGAAAGGGGGCACTTAGGGAGGTGAGTACCTCTCCTATGGCTGCGTCTAGAAGAAAAGAGTAGGGTTAGGATTTGACTCAGGGCCAACTCACCACCATAGTTCAGTATATGGAAATCACAGTTCTCCACTTCTCACCTCTTGAACTTATGACTTTGTATTCCTATTCTTTCTCTCAAAAAATTGTGAGCATGACACTGTGTAATTCTACAAGAGGAGGAGTAAGACACATGTCATTTGTGGGGAGGCTAGAGCTGTTTCAGCAAAGGAGTTGAGTCACTGGGTCTGCTTTCCTTTGTATGTTTTTTTTTTTTTTTTTCCTAAAACTGCTCCTTATCCAAATACATTAACATTCCTGTTTGAAAGTGATGTTTTTAAAAATGCAGAAAATATTAAAATAGCATGCTTAATAAACCCACGAACTCGTTCTTTAGGGAGGTAGTATAACTGACCCGATTCAGAGCCAGGCTCAAGGATTCTGGGTTTGAACACTTGATCCATTCTGTGTCAGCCCTGTGGCCTTAGAGAGAAATTAGAGCATTTTCTCCGTAGCTTAGTTTCCTTTCCTCCTTAAAGATGATAAAAGGTAAGAATGATCTTGTAGTGCTGGTAAAGTTTAAGATGTGCAAACATATAGAAAGTCCTTGAAAGAGTGTTGGTACATAGTAAGGGATCAATAAGTTTGTTAGCACTGTAAGTTGATGAGGAATGATAAAGACATTCATAAAGGGCTTCCTAGCTAGGGCTCGTGGTAAAGAATCTTCCTGCCAATGCAGGAGACATCTTGGGAAGATCTTCTGGAGTCAGAAATGGCACTGCACTCCAGTATTCTTGCCTGGAGAATCCCACAGGCAGAGGAACCTGGAGGCCTCAGTCCATGGGGCTTCAAAGAGTCGGACAGGACTGAGCAACTGAGCACATGTGAAGTGAAGTGAAAGTCACTCAGTCGTGTCCGACTCTTTGTGACCCCATGGATTTCTCCATGGGATTCTCCAGGCCAGAAGACTGGAGTGGGTAGCCTTTCCCTTCTCCAGGGGATCTTCCCAACCCAGGGATTGAACCCAGGTCTCCTGCATTGCAGGCGGATTCTTTACCAGCTGAGCCACAGGGGAAGCCCTATGTAGCTCACAGTTATTAAGAAGAAAACTCCAGCAACTGAATTCATTAAATATAACATGTACATTTAAAAAAAATATTTATTTTTAATTGGAGGATAATTGCTTCACAATTTTGTGTTGGCTTCTGCCATACATCAACATGAGTCAGTCAAAAGTTTACATGTGTCCCTCGCTCTTGAACCTCCCTCCCCTTTCCCACCCCTTCCTCTCTCCTAGGTGATCACAGAGGCCCGGTTTGAGTTCCCTGAGTCATACAGCAAGTTCCCATTGGTTATCTACTTCACACATGGTGGTGCATATGCTTCCATATAACATGTACACTTTGTTAAGCTAGTGCTAGTTGTAGTGTTCTTTTGATAGCCCAGGGGTAGAAATAACCTGAACCTCCAACAATAGAGAAATGGGCTTCCCTGGTGGCTCAGAGTTTAAAGCACCTACCTCCAATGTGGGAGACCCGGGTTCGATCCCTGAGTCGGGAAGATCCCCTGGAGAAGGAAATGGTAACCCACTCCAGTATTCTTGCCTGGAGATCCCATGGACAGAGGAGCCTGGCAGGCTACAGTCCATGGGGTTGCAAAGAATCAGACATGACTAAGCGACTTCACTTCACTTCACTTCCAACAGTAGAGAAATAGTTAAACATATAAGCTTATATACAATAAAGAAAGAAAGAAAGATAGTTCTAAGTTGTGCCCGACTTTGGTGACTATGGACTGTAGCCTTCAAGGCTCCTCTGTCCATGAGGTCTTTCCAAGCAAGAATACTGGAGTGGGTTGCCATTTCCTTCTCCCGGAGACCTTCCTGACCCAGGAATTGAACCCAGGTCTCCAGCATTGCAGGCAGGTTCTTTACTGACTGAGCTCTGTGGCATACAACAGTGGTAACTACCAAAATATCGTGCTTTCCACATAAATGTACTACATGGAAAAGGATTAAGACATTGTAGTTAATTAATCTACATCTATTTATCTATCTACATACACATGTAAAGGACTGGAAGGAAATACAACGGTATGTGAGAAACAGTAATCTTTCAATAAGTGATTACCGGTGATTTCCCCTCTCCATTTTCCTTCCACAAGTTCCCAATACTTTGTAGTCATACAATGCCACTGAAATAGAATAAAATAAAAATGAACCTAGGTGGTATATAAGCCATAAAATATATACTCTATATAAAGTATCATCAGAAAGCATCATCTTTCTTTCCTAGACACTGTGCAAAGCCCCTGAAGGAGGGTCTTCAGACCCGCCCTGTGTTTATCTGTGGCCTCACAGTGGGCGCCGTCATCATACCTGGAGCAGATGGCACCACACTGGTTAAATGTGATTCCCTCTTTACAGTCATTTTCTTTCAATCATTCAGCTTAAAAGTAAATGAATGAACATCATGAGAGCAGCGGGGAAGAATTTTGCAGAGTGGTTCATACCTTGGAGCTTAATGAAAAAATTTTTTGTACCTAGAATATATGTAGAGTGAAGATTTTAGGGGTTACATGTCTAAAATCCTGCGTTTGAGAGTATCTTGATTTTGTTTTCCAAAGAGTGATACATTTTGAACCTATGCTCAGCCACCCCCTGTTTCACCTACCCAGTCTGCTGATTAAATGCATTAGTTTATAAAAGAATGACTTTAGGAATGGCTCAGAGCTGATGTCAAAATATATTGCTATTTTGTTCACTCTTATCTTAGAAGCTACCCTTCTAGAAATTTAAGTGTGTCCACTGCTCATTCTCCAATGGGCAAACTTTTGAGCCTTGGGAGATAGCTATAGTTAGCTCCATCTTTCTTCTCCAACCATTTCACCCTCCAAGACTCTGTTTCTTCATCTGTGAAAAAAGGGACTCTTTAGACCCTTAGCCTGTGACCAGGGAGCCTCTTTTAATGGGCTCAGACGTTAGTAGGATATCAAAGAGACTTAAGCATTATTCATGTTATTTCTCAAGAGTTCAGTTGTGGAAACTGGTAGGAGAGCCCTTTAAGCAAAACAATGGGTGGGTTCCCATCTTGACTACAGTTCTTAAAGGGGCTCTTCAAAGACCGAATACCCACCAGTAGTGGGAAAAGGGTGTTCAGCATTCGGCTCTTTCCCCCTCCCCTTGGTGAGATCCAGTCCACGACTGAGGATTTGCTCCTTCCCTGCACGGGATGCTCTCCAGCAGGATAATAGAAGGCGACAGAGCAGAGCCTGGGGCTGGTCTCTGCCTGGACCACTTCCCGCTCCCTCTCCCTGGGGATGGAAGAGAAAGCCTGCAGCTACAAGAGGGCTGATGAGTTATGATTACGAGGAACCTTCTACATAATCCCAGTTTGCATGGCAGGGAACCAACACAAAGAGTGTGTACTGGCTGGAGGGTCTCAAGGCCACAGGGCATTCTGCGTAGGATGGGGACAGACTGACAGTGAAAGTTGATGCTAGGACTGTCTCTCCTAGAAGACCGTTAGTGTGGCTTTTCTAAATTCTGAAAATCAGCTTAAGCACAACTTGGGAATTAAACAGGAATGCATACATTTAAAGCAAAGCGACACTGCCGTTGTTTAAAATAGGAATGTAAAGTCAATAATGATTCCTAAAATAGATTTTCTTGACAGTCATTCTAAAATAGAACTTCATCAACCACAAACCCTGTTGTCTAGCATCTGTTTAAAAATAAGGTTGATAAAATTGGCCATATTCTGGTAATGTGGCAGTTGATAAAATTAAAAGCTACAGAAATACCTGAACAGATAAAATAATTAAAGTGAAAAAAAAAGTCAGGCCAAGTGTTAGCCCTTGCATCATCTTTCTAGGTTGACATGCTTTAGCAAGCGTCGTGGCTTCATTATCTGTGCTCTTTGGCCTCCACTAATTTGAAAAGGACGCTCACCAGCACAGCCCCCAGAAACACGCCACCAAATTAGTCAAAGTCACCTTCTTCCATTGTTAATGGCAACTCTAAGACCTTGCCACCTCGAATTCTTTGCATCATTTACTGTCACCTTTAAAATGTCATGTTCACAGCTAAGCGCATCATTCATGTCTTTGCAGTTGCTTATGTAAGATACTGCCTGAATAGAAAAAAGTTCTCTGAAAAATTAAAGGTCAGATGCATACATCCCTTTGTAGTGTTTCGAAAAGAAGACTACGTATGCTATGACAGTTCTGTGTTTTTTAGGCAACTTGAATACTGCACCCAAGGCTTTACAACTCTTCTTAAAAGGAAAAAGAATTCTTTGAACTGGCAGTGAACAGTCTTTTCGGAGCTGCACAGTTTTTGTTTGATGGCATGCAGTGAATGCAATAAACTGTAAGAAAGACTCCATCGTCTAAACATGTCTGTAGTTTGGAGAAGATTCTAAGTGATCTTTGCCTATGTGCTTCTGATATAGCAATCATAAAATAATTATATACAGTATTATATATGTGTATGTTTCCAAACTGTGGTTTGCTTAGTTGCTCAGTCATGTCCGACTCTGTGACCCAGTGCAGCGCAGCCCACTGGGCTCCTCTGTCCATGGGATTCCCCAGGCAAGAAGACTGGAGTGGGTTGCCATACCCTCCTCCAGGGCATCTTCCCAACCCAGGGCTCGAACCTAGGTCTCCTGGGTCGCAGGAGGAATCTTTATCATCTGAGGCAGACAGAAATTTCCAGAAAACCTTAATTAGTCTAAGTCAGAAGTTAAAGCTAAAAGCACGATTATTGAGACCTCAATCATGCAACGGCGTTAACTTCTATCATCCCATGCAGTCCTCCTCAGGACAATGTGTTACTAGCCAAAATCTCAGATTGGGTAATTTGCAGAAAACCATTCCATCAGTGCATGAGTCATGGTCATTTCATATCCCACAGTGCTTCTTAATAATAGTATGTCCATTCCACGTTCATATCGGTAAGTCATATGAATAGTAGTGATATTTGCACAGTAGTAAGATGCTCACCCAAGAAGTGTGTGATTCAAGTTTTGTTCATTTCGCTGCTTATTGCTCTTAAAGCCAGCTTGGGAAGGTGTTGCTTTTATGCATGACCAATCAGCCATCAGCCATCTCATCTGTCAACATTCCTATCACAGTCGAGTTCATTAGTGTCTGTGTTAGATTGAGACGGATACACACCAGGGATCCTATCTGTCCAGTTCATTTTGCACAGTGGATTTACATCACTTGAAAGTTAATATACAAAAAAATCACTTTAAATAATTGTTCCTTTTTCGCTAGGCTTGGGAAGATTTTAGAGGGTGTTGTGTTAGACGCAGAAGAGTTTATTGGGCTAATTAGGCAGAGGTGGACACTGGGAAGAGAAATCGCCTATGAGGTTCTGGAATTTGGACTCATGTCATGGGACAGGACTTCAGAAGTATCATATTTGTGCTGACATCTAGGAGTTCGTCAGTCACAGAAGCCTGAGACCCAAGTTCTGGGTCTGCTGTTCTTTGCAAGGAGCCCTGTGAGGCCCTGGGATGATGGCCGGGTTATTTCCCAGGGGAGGGCCTGTCCGTCTGAGAGGTCAGCTCATTAGTCTCAAATTCATTTTTACCTCCTTTACTTTCTGAATATTCCCAACGTTATTTTTAATTTGAGGATTAGTAGAGGGATCGCTCCAGTTTTAATGAAAACTTTTCACAGATTGTAAAAAATGAGACCGTAATAACTCCTAGTCCAAACATCATGATTTTAATTCTTCATTGGACAGTGTGCTTTTAATCTGTTAAAAATACCAAAGACAAATCATTTATAATTTTAGAGTGAAAAAAAAAAAGAGAGATGTCAAGGGCCAGAGGAGCTACTTGTGCATGTGTTACAGAGAAGCCACATCACAGAGAAAGCAGTCAACCTGTGTCATTTAATGTGAAGGCAGAAGGACGTGCCTGCAAGTGCTCGGGAGAAAACGCTTCAAATATATGCTGAGATTCTCTTACAGGCAACATAAAATCTTGTTCACATAAAATCAGCATACATTTACTTCTTGTGGATTTCACACATATTTATGAGTTGAATGCTGTCATTACCATTATGTGAATAATTTATTAAATAATGATGAGTGAAAACAAAGCAAAATGTCTGCATTGGGAATAAAATATATAGGCATGTTTCCTGAACTTCGTAGCTGAGGATCAAAGATGAGATACGCCAAATCAGACAGAACCAGGATATGGTTTAAAGCAGTGGTTTTCCACGTTTCCTCCACCTTCAGCTCCTTTTAGTGTGAGTGTGTGAGTGTGTGTGTGTGTACTGAAAAGGATATTAAAGCTTGACTTGTACAAAATGAAAGGTGAATATTTTTAAGATGAATAAAGCATTTCCCGTGACCTAGGAATATGGATTGACTATATGCAAACATAAAAAATCACTATTCTTTGTGCATTAAATTTCAGGTGTTTTAAATCAGTACAGGCAAAATATTGTTACTAAAATGAAGAGATTAAGAATGAAGAATGTAACTTTTTTGTTGTTACCCCTTTCTTTCTTATCACAAAATTTAACTCTAGGCCAATGCAATGTTTGATTTCATCATGTGGTATAAATGAGCAAATGCCTTTGATCTGTCTGGTGGTCAGTTCAGTTCAGTTCAGTTGCTCAGTTATGTCCAACTCTTTGCGACCCCATGAATCGCAGCACGCCAGGCCTCCCTGTCCATCACAAACTCCCGGAGTTCACTCAGACTCACGTCCATCAAGTCAGTGATGCCATCCAGCCATCTCATCCTCTGTCGTCCCCTTCTCCTCCTGCCCCCAATCCCTCCCAGCGTCAGAGTCTTTTCCACTGAGTCAACTCTTCGCATGAGGTGGCCAAAGTACTGGAGTTTCAGCTTTAGCATCATTCCTTCCAAAGAAATCCCAGGGCTGATCTCCTTCAGAATGGACTGGTTGGATCTCCTTGCAGTCCAAGGGACTCCCAAGAGTCTTCTCCAACACCACAGTTCAAAAGCATCAATTCTTCAGCGCTCAGCTTTCTTCACAGTCCAACTCTCACATCCATACGTGACCACTGGAAAAACCATAGCCTTGACTAGATGGACCTTTGTAGGCAAAGTAACGTCTCTGCTTTTCAATATGCTATCTAGATTGGTCATAACTTTCCTTCCAAGAAGTAAGCATCTTTTAATTTCATGGCTGCAGTCACCATCTGTAGTGATTTTGGAGCCCAAAAATAAAGTCTGCCACTGTTTCCACTGTTTCCCCATCTATTTCCCATGAAGTGATGGGACCGGATGCCATGATCTTCATTTTCTGAATGTTGAGCTTTAAGCCAACTTTTTCACTCTCCACTTTCACTTTCATCAAGAGGCTTTTGAGTTCCTCTTCACTTTCTGCCATAAGGGTGGTGTCATCTGCATATCTGAGGTGATTGATATTTCTCCTGGCAATCTTGATTCCAGCTTGTGCTTCTTCCAGCCCAGTGTTTCTCATGATGTACTCTGCATAGAAGTTAAATAAGCAGGGTGACAATATACAGCCTTGACGTACTCCTTTTCCTATTTGGAACCAGTCTGTTGTTCCATGTCCAGTTCTAACTGTTGCTTCCTGACCTGCATATAGGTTCCTCAAGAGGCAGGTCAGGTGGTCTGGTATTCCCATCTCTTTCAGAGTTTTCCACCGTTTATTGTGATCCACGCAGTCAAAGGCTTTGGCATAGTCAATAAAGCAGAAATAGATGTTTTTCTGGAACTCTCTTGCTTTTTCCATGATCCAGTGGATGTTGGCAATTTGATCTCTGGTTCCTGTGCCTTTTCTAAAACCAGCTTGAACATCAGGAAGTTCACGGTTCATGTATTGCTGAAGCCTGGCTTGGAGAACTTTGAGCATTACTTTACTAGCGTGTGAGATGAGTGCAATTGTGCAGTACTTTGAGCATTCTTTGGCATTGCCTTTCTTTGAGATTGGAATGAAAACTGACCTTTTCCAGACCTGTGGCCACTGCTGAGATTTCCAAATTTGCTGGCATATTGAATGCAGCACTTTCACAGCACCATCTTTCAGGATTTGAAATAGCTCAACTGGAATTCCATCACCTCCACTAGCTTTGTTTGTAGTGATGCTTTCTAAGGCCCACTTGACTTCCCATTCCAGGATGTCTGGCTCTAGGTGAGTGATCACACCATCTTGATTATCTTGGTCATGAAGATTTTTTTTGTACAGTTCTTCTGTGTATTCTTGCCACCTCTTCTTAATATCTTCTGCTTCTGTTAGGTCCATACCATTTCTGTCCTTTATCGAGCCCATCTTTGCATGAAATGTTCCCTTGGTATCTCTAATTTTCTTGAAGAGATATCTAGTCTTTCCCATTCTGTTGTTTTCCTCTACTTCTTTGCATTGATCCCTGAGGAAGGCTTTCTTATCTCTTCTTGCTATTCTTTGAAACTCTGCATTCAGATGTTTATATCTTTCCTTTTCTCCTTTGCTTTTCGCTTCTCTTCTTTTCACAGCTATTTGTGAGGCCTCCTCAGACAGCCATTTTGCTTTTTTGCATTTCTTTTCCATGGGGATAGTCTTGATCCCTGTCTCCTGTACAATGTCACGAACCTCTGTCCATAGTTTGTCAGGCACTCTATCTATCAGATCTAGGGCCTTAAATCTATTTCTCACTTCCACTGTATAATCATAAGGGATTTGATTTAGGTCATACCTGAATGGTCTAGTGGTTTTCCCTACTTTCTTCGATTTAAGTCTGAATTTGGCAATAAGGAGATCAGGATCTGAGCCACAGTCAGCTCCTGGTCTTGTTTTTGTTGACTGTATAGAGCGTCTCCATCTTTGGCTGCAAAGAATATAATCAATCTGATTTCAGTGTTGACCATCTGGTGATGTCCATGTGTAGAGTCTTCTCTTGTGTTGTTGGAAGAGGGTGTTTGCTATGACCAGTGCATTTTCTTGGCAAAACTCTATTCGTCTTTGCCCTGCTTCATTCCATATTCCAAGGCCAGATTTGCCTGTTACTCCAGGTGTTTCTTGACTTCCTCCTTTTGCATTCCAATCCCCTATAATGAAAAGGACATCTTTTTGGGGTGTTAGTTCTAAAAGGTCTTGTAGGTCTTCATAGAACCGTTCAACTTCAGCTTCTTCAGCGTTGCTGGTTGGGGCATAGAGTTGGATTGCTGTGATAGTGAATGGTTTGCCTCGGAAACGATCAGAGATCCTTCTGTCGTTTTTGAGATTGCATCCAAGTACTGCATTTTGGACTCTCTTGTTTACCATGATGGCTACTCCATTTCTTCTAAGGGATTCCTGCCCGCAGTAGTAGATATAATGGTCATTTGAGTTAAATTCACCCATTCCAGTCCATTTTAGTTCGCTGATTCCTAGAATGTTGACGTTCACTCTTGCCATCACCTGTTTGACCACTTCCAATTTGCCTTCATTCATGGATCTGACATTCCAGGTTCCTATGCAATATTGCTCTTTACAGCATCGGACCTTGCTTCTATCACCAATCACATTCACACCTGGGTATTGTGTTTGCTTGGCTCCATCCCTTCATTCTTTCTGGAGTTATTTCATATTCTGGAGAAGGGAATGGCAAACCACTTCAGTATTCTTGCCTTAAGAACCTCATGAAAAGTATGAAAAGGCAAAATGATAGGATACTGAAAGAGGAACTCCCCAGGTCAGTAGGTGCCCAATATGCTACTGGAGATCAGTGGAGAAATAACTCCAGAAAGAATGAAGGGATGGAGCCAAAGCAAAAACAATACCCAGTTGTGGATGTGACTGGTGACAGAAGCAAGATCTGATGCTGTAAAGAGCAATATTGCATAGGAACCTGGAATTCTGGTGGTAGGTCACTCTAAATCTCATGAAAGACACAGCTGAACAGGTGGTACATCTTCGGATTTCCTCTTGGTGAGGGCTGTGCACAGAGAAGGAAATTACCTGTTGTGGATTAATTCTGTCTCATGCTGCTATTTCTTCTTCTCTCAAATTCTATTTCCTAGGAACACCATTAGCTGACGGATCAGTGGTTTGCTATTAGTAACCAGGTTAGGTGCATCTTTTAGTGTCCCTGTCCAAAAGTTCCTCAGCAGGGTTTGAACCACACCATATGTCCAGTGTTGCTGCTCTTTCGTCAAGAGAATTCAGTGCAGCTGGGTCCCATGCATTGCCCTCAGCTAAAGAGAGAGAAAATCTTTGCCTTTTCCTGAGGGTAGGCGTTGGATTTAGCTCTCCTGTCACTGCTTTTTGTTTATCTCCTGACAGGTCTTAACATATGATTTCAATCTGCTTTATTTTTAAAAGTGTTCTTCTTTCAACTCATCAGATACGGTTTTTAATGAATTCAAAATAGATTTAAAACGAGGAGATAAAAATCTTTCTGATGATTTTGCCATCATTGGAACCTTGGGCTTCTAAACAGGCGCTGTTGTTGTTCAATCGTTAAGTCTTGTCTGACTCTTTGCGACCTCACGGGGTTCCAGCGAGCCAGGCTTCCCTGTCCTTCACTGTCTCCTGGAGTTTACTCAGACTCATGTCCATTGACGGAGAAGGCGATGGCACCCCACTCCAGTACTCTTGCCTGGAAAATCCCGTGGACTGAGGAGCCTGGTAGGCTGCAGTCCATGGGGTTGCTGAGAGTCGGACACAACTGTGCGACTTACCTTTCACTTTTCACTTTCATCCATTGGAGAAGGAAATGGCAACCCACTCCAGTTTTCTTGCCTGGAGAATCCCAGGGACAGGGGAGCCTGGTGGGCTGCCGTCTATGGGGTCACACAGAGTCAGACACGACTGAAGTGACTTAGCAGCAGCATGTCCATTGAGTCAGTGATGCCATCCAACCATCTCATCCTCTGTGGCCCCCTTCTCCTAGGTGGTAAAGTATAACAAGGGTTTCGATGGTGGCTCAGTTGGTAAAGAGTCTGCCTGCAGCGCAGGAGACCTGGGTTCAATTTCTGGGTCAGGAAGATCCCCTGGAGAAGGAAATGGCACCCACTCCAGGATTCTTGCCTGGAGAATCCCATGGACAGAGGAGGCTGGTGGGCTACAGTCCTTGGAGTTGCAAAGAGGAGGACATGACTGAGTGACTAGCACTTTCACTCTCCAAAGTATAAAAATCTAAAGCTTATCTAACTGACACCTCTACCTTCTTGGTGACCTGTTAAACCCATCTTGTTATAGAAGCAATTAAACTGGATATGGTGTGTTTTTCCCTGTATATTTTAGTGACCTAATGGTTAATGCTAGAAATTTCCAGATGGCCTTGGTAATTTTTATTTGTTTTTAATCTAAATGGTTTAAATTATAAAATTAGCATGTTCATTATAAAAGGTTGATACAATGGGTCAGAAACGAAGACTAAAATTCTTCTCCTTTTTCCATTTTTCACTTCATTAGAACTTCTACTGAGATTTCTTATAGAGTTGTATTTATAATTTTAGGCATTTTTCTGTATAAATAACATTACATGTGTATATGATGTAGTATTATTTATCTTACTTTTTTAAAAAGACTTTTTATTTTTTGAACACTTATAGGCACAGCAAAATTAAGCTGCAGGTAGCGAGATTTCGCATATACTCCCTGCCCCCAGAAATGCATAACCTCCTCCATTATCAACATCCTCTGCTGCAGTGGTACATATGTTATAACTGATGAGCCCACGCTAACACATCATAATCACTCAAAGTGCGTAATTCACATTACCGCTTCCAGCTGGTGTTGTACATTCTGTGGGTTTGGACAAGGTTGTGATGATACGGATCCACCATTACATTATTCAACAGAATCGTTGGCAGTGAAACTGTATTACTTTTATTTATAATATCTACCTATCTTGTTTTCAGACAAATGAGATCTTTATTCTGCAGTGTTCTCTTTTCACTTAATCATGCAAATCTTCCCATTTGCCATTTTTCAATCTTTTTTAAACTGTTTTCACAGTTGCACATTACATCTTTGCATGGGTTGTTGTGAATTACTCCACTAGCCCTTGAGGAATGAGTCAGTAGCGGCTCCTGCAATGCCCTCACCTACATTGGCTGATGGGGTTGCAGTAAACAGCACAGCTCAAACTTCTGTCCTCAGGGTGCACAGAGTTTGTGCTCATAGTGTAGACACTTATATCACTTTCAATTTTTCACTCTTGCAACATTTTCCTCCCTTTTCATTTATTTAGTTTTAATTGGAGGATAATTGTTTTACAATGTTGTGTAGGTTTCTGCAACGTTTTTCTTTTTAAAAATTGATTTTGTTCGATTTACATTTATTGTTTTCATGAGTTCCCTTCTGATCTATTTTCAGTTGACTGTATTCTTTTTCGTCCTTTTGGGTGAGTAAAAAATTCCGGCTGAACTAACTCCAGTCTCCTCTCAACTCTTCCTCGTCCCACCCAGAAGACTGATCTTGACCTTTGACCAATGGGGAGCATTAGCAAGCAACTAGCAGGAAGTGAGGTTGGGGACTTCTTCCTCATACTGTCATCTGAAGGGTCACTGTGGGCCACTGAGTCCCTTGACCAAAGTTCACAGCTCCTGTAAGGGGGGGGTGGTCCTCCGGCTCCCAGGCTTGAATAATCACTTGCTGCTTACCCCTTTGGCTCAGATATGGTTGGAACCCCCTGGCCCCCATCTTAAGTTCAGGGTCCTTTTGCAATCCCTTGCAGTTTCTATATGCTCTGCCCAGTCTCTTACATACAATTCCTCTATAAACCCACTTCTCCAATTATCCAGTTGAAGCCTTCTTCTTTCTGCTGAAAGCCTGAATGATGCCATGGTAGGCCCTTGGACTCACTTGGCATATATAAGTATTTTTATAGTCTCTGGAATTCCCCTAGAACAAACACAGATGGCCTGGTGGCCATACAGCTCAATCGGCTGAAATGGAGAGGACATTTATTTTTGGCCAACTTTCATGCTTTAAATGGAAGCCTACATAATATTACTTCACCAAGTTGGAGAACAGCAAGTATGCCTCAATGTCATTAGTAGATGCTAATTTTAGGGAAAGAGGGGAAAGGATGCAAACTGGGGTTTTTTTTTTTGCTATTTTTTAAAAATTTATTTTTAAATTGGAGGATAATTTCTTTACAATGTTGTGTTGGTTTCTGCCCTAAATCAAGATGAATCAGCCATAGGTATGCATATGTCTCATCCCTCCTGAACTTCCCTTCCACCTCCCACTCCATCCCACCCCTCTAGGTTATCACAGAACACCATGTGGAGCTCCCTGGTCATTTAACAAATTCCCACTGGCTATCTGTTTTGCATATGGTAATGTGTATGTTGCAGTGCTACTCTCTCGTTCCGTCTCTCCCTCTCCTTCCCCTACTGTGTCTGCATCCCTGCTGCTGCCCTGCAAATAAGTTCATCAGTACCATTTTTCTAGATTCCATACAAGTGAGTAAGTAAGTAAGTGTTGGTCGCTCAGTCGTGCCTGACTCTTTGCGACCCCATGGACTGCAGCCCACCAGGCTCCTGTGTCCATGAGATTTTCCAGGCAAGGATACTAGAGTGGGTTGCCATTTCCTTCTCCAGGGGATCTTCCCAACCCAGGGAACGAACCCGGGTCTCCTGCACTGCAGGCAGATTCTTTACCGACTGAGCTACAATACATAATACCTGTTTCTCTCTTTCTTACTTACTTCGCTCTATGTAACAGACTTTTGGTTCATCTACCTCACTAGAACTGACTCAAATTCATTTTTTTTTATGGCTGAGTACAAACCATTTTTGAGCATGGATTTTTTTTTTAAGAGAAGGAGATAGGCAGTCCTATCTTTATTTAATACAGATGTATTTGTTAATAAAATCAATTTTCCTCTAAAAAAAAAAAGCGTTAGCCTATCAGTATGATGTAAGATACTTCTACATCTTCTTCATCAGAGGATAGTCTACTGAGCAGAAACACTATAACCACTTCCGTTTTAATTTTTTTACAAATCATTTTTTGTTGGAGTATAGTTGATTAACAATGTTGTGTTAGTTTCAGGTATACAGCAAAGTGAATCAGTAATACGTATACATATATCCACTCTGTTTTAGATTCTCTTCCCATATATGTCGTTACAGAGTATAGAGATGAGTTCCCTGTCCTCTATAGTACGTCCTTATTAGTTACCTATTTGAACTGAACTGAGTGTGTGTATGTCAGTCTCAATCCCCCAATGTATCCCCCCCCACCACCCCCCACCGCCCCAGCATTGATTTTGTATTAGTGTCAGTGCTCAACATCTTATTATACTATGGAACCCAAGTAAGACTCTCCAAAGAAATGTATCTTTTCCTCCCCTTTATAGATGAGTGTCATGAAGGTTCAGTTCAGTTCACTTCGGTTGCTCAGTCACGTCCGACTCTTTGCAACCCCATGAACCACAGCATGCTAGGCCTCCCTATCCATCACCAACTCCCGGAGTTCACTCAGACTCACGTCCATCGAGTCAGTGATGCCATCGAACCATCTCATCCTCTGTCATCCCCTTCTCCTCCCTCCTTCAATCTTTCCCAGCATCAGGGACTTTTCAAATGAGTCAGTTCTTCGCATCAGGTGGCCAAAGTTTTGGAGTTTCAGCTTCAGCATCAGTCCTTCCAAAGAATATTCAGGACAGATTTCCTTTAGGGTGGACTGGTTGGATCTCCTTGCAGTCCAAGGGACTCTCAAGTCTTCTCCAGCACCACAGTTCAAAAGCATCAATTCTTCAGTGCTCAGCTTTCATTATAGTCCAACTCTCACATCATACATGACCACTGGAAAAACCATAGCTTTGACTAGATGGACCTTTGTTGGCAAAGTGATGTCTCTGCTTTTTAATATACTGTCTAGGTTGCTCATAACTTTTCTTCCAAGGAGTAAGTGTCTTTTAATTTCATGGTTTTAGTCACCATCTGCAGTGATTTTGGAGCCCCCCAAAATAAAGTCTGTCCCTGTTTCCACTGTTTCCCCATCTATTTGCCATGAAGTGATGGGACCAGATGCCATGATCTTAGGTTTCTGAATGTTGAGTCTTAAGCCAGCTTTTTCACTCTCCTCTTTCACTTTTATCAAGAGGCTCTTTAGTTCTTCGCTTTCTGCCATAACGGTGGTGTCATCTGCATATCTGAAGTTATTGATATTTTTCCTGGCAGTCTTGATTCCAGCTTGTGCTTCATCCAGCCCAGCATTTCTCATGATGTATTCTGCATATAAGTTAAATAAGCAGAGTGACAATATATAGCCTTGACGTAATCCTTTCCTGATTTAGAACCAGTCTGTTGTTCCATGTCCAGTTCTAACTGTTGCTTCCTGACCTGCATACAGATTTCTCAGGACACAGGTCAGGTGGTCTTGTATTCCCATCTCTTTAAGAATTTTCCACAGTTTGTTGTGATCCACACAGTCAAAGGCTTTGGTATAGTCAATAAAGCAGAAGTAGATATTTTTCTGGAACTCTCTTGCTTTTTTGATGAGCCAATGGATATTGGCAGTTTGATCTCTGAAGGTTAGACTGTCATGAAAGTTAGACTGTCTTAAATTGCCCAGTGTCCCAAGAATGGTAAATGGTAGAGCTATGATGCAAACTCTATCTACTCCATCAAACTTGGGTCCCAAACCAGCTAACCTCAGAAGTATATAGGGAGCTCTTTGAAAAATCCAGATTGCTGGGACTACCCCAGAGTAGCTGAAAAAATGTCTCTCTAGAAGGGTGCCACCTGTGGATTTCTTTTTATTAGCCCCACCCATCCCTACCTGGTGATTCCGATCATGTCAGACTTGGAAACACTGAGTTTAAGCTTCTGATGCGTTCTGGTCGTAAATGGACTTCCCAGATGGTGCCAGTGGTAAAAAGTCCTCCTGCCAATGCAGGAGACCTGGGTTCAGATGCTGGGTAGGGAAGATCCCCTGGAGGAGGAAATGGCAACCCACCCCAGTGTTTGTGCCTGGGAAATCCTATGGACAAGAGGAGCTCTTAATTGACAGAATTACCTTTTCTGATTCTTGGACTTTCTGCTATTACCTGAAACAGGGCCTTGTGCCAGAGTTTAAGTCATTAAACTGTGTAACAGTGTTTACTGTGGCTTTCCTTCTAGGCTGCTTTTTTTTTTTTTTAATCTGAATTTTAATAATAGTTCATGAATTAAAGCCAACTTTATGTCCTGAAGCGCTGTGCTAGAGATATTTTATCTTTACTAATATTTAGTATCTAAAAACAGAATATTATTCCAGGGTCCATGAAAACATATTGGATCTAAACTATCAACACTGATAAAGTACAAAACAAGCTGTTAGGTATATGATTTAATAAAAGTTGGCATAAAATGAGAGTATTGGCATTTATTAATCTCATAAACCCTAATATTCACGCATAACAGATATTATCTTCACTGTATCTCTGAAGTTTTTTGAAGAGTGAAGAATACATGATAGTGTATAAACCCTTAATACTTAGGGGCGAATTTTTGTTATATTCTGAAATCCTAATACCATGTAATTTTTCACTGCCTATGTTATAGTTCCTTACCTTTAAAATGAAAGGTCTTCTTTCCTTAACGCCAAAAAACTATTTATCAAATCTCTTTTTAAAAAAAATGAATCGCTGATTCCTAAGAGGATATGTAATGAAAATGTCAATTAAATATGGGTAAAAATGAACTATTTTGGAGGGGATCCCTAGAAAGTCTAAATACCGTGTGAAAATGTGTTGCTTCTGTGTGTGTACTGCCTACCATGTGCCTACATCTTCTGTTTAGTTCAGTTCAGTTCAGTCGCTCAGTCGTGTCCGACCCTTTGTGATCCTATGAATCACAGCATGCCAGGCCTCCCTGTCCATCACCAACTCCCAGAGTTCACTCAGACTCATGTCCATTGAGTCAGTGGTGCCATCCAGCCATCTCATCCTCTGTTGTCCCCTTCTCCTCCTGCCCCCAATCCCTCCCAGCATCAGAGTCTTCCAATGAGTAAACTCTTCGAAAGAGCTGGCCAAAGTACTGGAGTTTCAGCTTTAGCATCATTCCTTCCAAAGAAATCCCAGGGCTGATCTCCTTCAGAATGGACTGGTTGGATCTCCTTGCAGTCCAAGGGACTCTCAAGAATCTTCTCCAACACCACAGTTCAAAAACATAAATTTTTTGGTGCTCAGCTTTCTTCACAGTCCAACTCTCGCATCCATACATGACAACAGGAAAAACCATAGCCTTGACTAGACGGACCTTTGTTGGCAAAGTAATGTCTCTTCTTTTGAATATGCTATCTAGGTTGGTCATAACTTTCCTTCCAAGAACTAAGCGTCTTTTAATTTCATGACTGCAGTCACCATCTGCAGTGATTTTGGATCCCCCAAAAATAAAGTCTGACACTGTTTCCACTGTTTCCTCATCTATTTCCCATGAAGTGATGGGACCGGATGCCATGATCTTCATTTTCTGAATGTTGAGCTTTAAGCCAACTTTTTCACTCTCCACTTTCACTTTCATCAAGAGGCTTTTGAGTTCCTCTTCACTTTCTGCCATAAGGGTGGTGTCATCTGCATATCTGAGGTTATTGACATTTCTCCTGGCAATCTTGATTCCAGCTTGTGCTTCTTCCAGCCCAGTGTTTCTCATGATGTACTCTGCATAGAAGTTAAATAAGCAAGGTGACAATATACAGCCTTGACGTACTCCTTTTCCTATTTGGAACCAGTCTGTTGTTCCATGTCCAGTTCTAACTGTTGCTTCCTGACCTGCATACAGGTTTCTTAAGAGGCAGGTCAGGTGGTCTGGGATTCCCATCTCTTTCAGAATTTTCCACAGTTTTTTGTGATCCACACAGTCAAAGGCTTTGGCATAGTCAATAAAGCAGAAATAGATGTTTTTCTGGAACTCTCTTGCTTTTTCCATGATCCAGCAGATGTTGGCAATTTGATCTCTGGTTCCTCTGCCTTTTCTAAAACCAGCTTGAACATCAGGAAGTTCACGGTTCACGTATTGCTGAAGCCTGGCTTGGAGAACTTTGAGCATTACTTTACTAGCGTGTGAGATGAGTGCAATTGTGCAGTACTTTGAGCATTCTTTGGCATTGCCTTTCTTTGGGGTTGGAATGAAAACTGACCTTTTCCAGTCCTGTGGCCACTGCTGAGTTTTCCAAATTTGCTTGCATATAGAGTGCAACACTTTCACAGCATTGTCTTTCAGGATTTGAAATAGCTCAACTGAAATTCCGTCACCTCCACTAGCTTTGTTTGTAGTGATGCTTTCTAAGGCCCACTTGACTTCCCATTCCAGGATGTCTGGCTCTAGGTGAGTGGTCACACCATTGTGATTATCTCTGTCGTGAAGATCTTTTTTGTACAGTTCTTCTGTGTATTCTTGCCACCTCTTCTTAATATCTTCTGCTTCTGTTAGGTCCATACCATTTCTGTCCTTTATCGAGCCCATCTTTGCATGAAATGTTCCCTTGGTATCTCTAATTTCCTTGAAGAGATCTCTAATCTTTCCCATTCTGTTGTTTTCCTCTATTTCTTTGCAGTGATCCCTGAGGAAGGCTTTCTTATCTCTTCTTGCTATTCTTTGGAACTCTGCATTCAGATGTTTATATCTTTCCTTTTCTCCTTTGCTTTTCGCTTCTCTTCTTTTCACAGCTATTTGTAAGGCCTCCTCAGACAGCCATTTTGCTTTTTTGCATTTCTTTTCTATGAGAATGGTCTTGATCCCTGTCTCCTGTACAATGTCACGAACCTCATTCCATAGTTCATCAGGCACTTTATCTATCAGATCTAGGCCCTTAAATCTATTTCTCACTTCCACTGTATAATCATCAGGGATTTGATTTAGGTCATACCTGAATGGTCGAGTGGTTTTCCCTACTTTCTTCAATTTAAGTCTGAATTTGGCAATAAGGAGTTCATGATCTGAGCCACAGTCAGCTCCTGGTCTTGTTTTTGCTGACTGTAAATTTTGGCTGTAATTTGCTAAACTTTGGCTACAATTGGCTATGTGTCTTAGTTTCTCAGCCGCTTAGTTGTACTGCCTACCACGTGCCTACCTCTTAGTAAGTGCTAAACTTTGGCTATAATTTGCTAAACTTTGGCTATGATTGGCTGTGTGTGGTTAGTTGCTCAGTTGCAACTCTATGGACTACAGTCCTTCAGGATCCTCTGTCCATGGGATTGTCCTGGCAAGAATATTGGAGTGGGTTGCCGTTTCCACCTTTTGGGGATCTTCTGGACCCACGGATTGAACCCATCTCCTGCATTGACTGGTGGGTTCTTAACCACTGAGCCACCTGAGAAGCTCTATAACTGGCTATATTAGATCACTGTTACATGATTTGGGCTTCCCTGTTGGCTCAGATGGTAAAGAATCTGCCTGCATTGTAGGAGACCTGGGTTTGATCCCTAGGTTGGGAAGATGCCCTGGAAGAGGGCATGCCAACCCACTCCAGTATTCTTGCCTGGAAAATCCCCATGAACAGCGGAGCCTGGCAGGCTATGGTCCTGGGGTTGCAAAGAGTCAGACACAACTGAGTGACTTTCACTTATTACATGATGTAATAAATGCAGTCGAGGTTTTCTTAGAACTGCTGCTGCTGCTGAGTTGCTTCAGTCATGTCTGACTCTGTGTGATCCCATAGGCAGCAGCCCACCAGTCTCCCCCATCCCTGGGATTCTCCAGGCAAGAACACTAGAGTTGGTTGCCATTTCCTTCTCCAATGCATGAAACTGAAATGTGAAAGTCAAGTCGCTCAGTTGTGTCCGACTCTTAGTGACCCCATGGACTGCAGCCTACCAGGGTCCTCCGTCCATGGGATTTTCCAGCAAGAGTACTGGAGTGGGGTGCCATTGCCTTCTACGTTTATATAAAAAACTGGCCCAAGTACTCTTCTTTGCTAGGAATTTTAGAAAGACCACCCAAAATAAACAACTGCCTATTTAGGAATCAGTAATGCTGAAAGAATCTCAGCAGTGGGGACTGATTGTAGCATCATTTTCCCTAATTATAGTTCCTCACAGGGACAATATCAGCCTGGAATACAAAGTAAAACTTTTTGCCTTTCATCACTGGCAATGGAGGTTCAAGCAATAATTGGTAGAAAATTAACCATTTTGAAGTTTTGTTTCCACTTTAGATGGTAAGTTATTGCTTCTGAAAAGTTTTAGATCATTTAACCTAAGTATTTAATTTAAAATGTTTATTTCTGATGTATGAACCTTAAAGTGTTCTGTCTTGAGCATTAAATATATTAAAAACAGTGCAGGTTATTTATTGCACTCTCCATGAAGGGCAGTTCTCCCCAACTACGTCATACTGAAGATCAGCCTGTGCTTTGTAATATTCAAATCCTTTGTCCAGTGAAATTTACCCAGTCCTCCGCTGATGCTGTGCTGATACTGTGATGCTGATACTGGGCTTCCCAGGTGGTGTTGGTGGAAAAGAGTCTGTATGCCAATGCACAAGAAGGAAGAGACATGTTTTTGATCCCTGGGTCTGGAAGATCCCTGGAGGAGGGCATGGCAACCCACTCCGGTATTCTTGCCTGGAGAATCCCATGGACAGAGGAGCCTGGTTCGGGGCTACAGTCCATGGGGTCATAAAGAGTCAGACATGACTGAAGCGACTTAGCATACACAGCTGATATGGGCTGAATGCATGAGCCTGCGTTTTATGCATCCGAACCCCATGGACTGAGCTAAGACACCACCCCACCCTGCCAGCCCCAGCTCCTGGTACCACTCTCTAATGAAGCCATTTATGTCATCTGTGAGTCATCTTGGATGATGAGATCTCAGAGCCTATGAGCAGAAAGACTCCTCCATCTACTCAGCCCAGCCCAACCTGTTGGTTACCCACCATTTGTACGGTAATAATCTCCCCTTTATTTGAAATTCAAGAAAAGAAAATCATTTTGTCTCTAAAGTGTTATGAAAATCCCTGAAAATAGACTAAGGGTAATTCAAATTCTAGGAATACACTTTCAGATTTCTTTCTGCATGATGTATTTATAGAAAATTCTGGACTTCCAAAGCTGATAGCCACCCTTGTTAGTTGGGAACCAGTTAGTCATTATTTTTGAGGCCTGCTGCCATCTTTACTTTCCCAGTTTGGAAGAAAGCGGGTAGGGTAACAGGTTATTTTGGAATATGCAAGACATACTCTGATGAGCTATAATTACAGAGTGCCATCTTGGGAACTGCTATTCGATTGCTGGTTCCAGCTAATTTATTATTCTCTAAAGATGCTACATTCATATTGGTTTTCATTTACTTTTGTTTTTTTTCTCATTTCTTTATAACTGAGAGCACAGTGATTGGTTTAAATAGTGCAAAGATTTTTCTCTACAACCTGCAGCCAAGACTGATTTAAAACTTGCTATACCAGCCAAGAAGCTAAGGGTAATGCTCCTTAAATGTTACTCAAAATCCTGTAATTGCCTCTTATAGAACTTCTGCTTTGTTCTTGGTGCTTAGTTGAAGTAGGACAGCCCCGATGGATCTTACCAGGTACCCTCAGCCCTTTCCATTTTCCCTAGATGCTGGTCTAAGGGAGAGACCACTGGAGGGTGTAGCCATTTCCTTCTCCAGGGAATCTTCCTGACCCAGGAATCAAACCCGGGTCTCCTGAATTGCAGGCAGATTATTTATGGTCTGAGTCACCAGGGAAGCCCACACTAAAATTACATGCATTTTATTTCTAAAGCAGTCTAAATTATCCATTCCCCCCCCCCAGGTACTTTAAGTGTCTCCTAGGAATGGTTCAGGGCAGTGTACTGGAGAGAGACAGGGAAAGTTACAATGCAGGCACCATGGGAGCCCCAGGAGGGGCCGCTCCCTTCTCTGCAGGAGTTAGGAAGGGCTTCCTGGGGAAGTAACTTCTCTGCTGAGCCATGAGGTGAAAGAAATGGCATTCAGACAAGGGGCACAGGGCAGGGAGCCCCGGAAGCAGAGGGGTCCCACGTCTAACCCCAGGAGATGAGAAAGGACAGGCTGGCCTTGGGACACTGCAAGGGGCTGTGTAGGATCCGACCTCTTTACAGAATGGCTTAGAAGATGGCCGGCTGTTTTCCTGTCAAGCCTGGTGTCCATTCTATTTCTTGGCTCTTTTGGGGCAATGGACACTCGTTCTGCGATGGAGGGGAAAACATGGTTATCTTCAGTATGTTGTGGTGAATCGGAGAAGAGAAGCAACTGCAGGCTTGCAGAGGAAATGAAAACAGAGCAGTACTCGGATCCTCCCCTTGGAACTGTCCAGAAAGAGAATGCGGAGTAGCTCCAGACAGCCTGCAGACTGGCACGCGGCCACCACGGCGCGTGCAGGGTATCGCTTTGCTCTTCGCTGGCTCAGTCTTCACTGGGTGTGAAAACAAACTTCCTGGTTTCCAGAACGTGTGCCAGGGTTACCACAGTCATGGGGGACCCAATGTATCTGTACTTGAGACTGAGTTTTTACTGAAGATATAAACAGCTGAGGAGTTGAGTATCATTTATGTATATACAAGGTAATTAGGCTTCAACTGATGTCTTTAAAAATTTGCTTAAAATTATTCTCACGTCCTCCTTCCTCTCTTCTCCTGTTTCCTCCTCTACCCTCCTCTCTTGTTCACTTCTTTCTGCTTCATCTGCCTTCTCTTTCTCCTCCCTTTTCTCTTTTTCCTCCTTCCCTCCCTCCCTCCCTTCTCTCTCTCTGCATTAAACATGAAGGGCTTCTCTGGTGATGCCCTCCGTCTTACCAAATCTGCCAGTTACAGATCCCTTGAAAAGCTGTCGGGCAGAGTTAACCTTGTAGGAAAGGTGACAGGCCGCTCGCGCCGCTCAAAACCACTATGAAGGCACCGGTTACTTCATACTTTGCAAAGAAAAAAGTGTTCCTGATGCTTTTTTGTTTGTTTGTTTCAGGGCAAAGACATAAAGCGCTGGGGTGTGTGAGAGATACCCCTGGAATCAGAAGGAGGCTCTTAGTCCTGGCCCCTGTCACAAACCAGCTGTATGGAATCAGGCATTAACTGCTTTAGCTATAAAATATAATATTCGACTATAGAAGATATTCAGTGCTTTTCTCCTAGTATTCTGTCATTCAGATTTCCTTCCTTCACTTGTTCACTCATAGAGCAAACATTTGTGGGAGAACCTAGAAGGTTTGGGGAGCTGTTTTAGGGCTGAGGGTTATGAAGGCAGAAGAGTTTTACCTTCAAAGAGCTGTGTGGGAGGAGGGCTTCCCTGAGAGTGATGAACCCAAAGCAAATATACATTGATAAGGGGAGGGTATATGTGCCGTGAGAGAGGTGTTCACAAGTTGCAAAAGAACAAAGATGATTTTAGCTGATGGAGACTGGAGCTCTGGTGCTGTGGTCAGGGACATTTTTTTTTTTTTTTAATAAAGGATCGGATGCTAGATTAGCCTGTGACTGTGTCTAGGTGGAGGTGGGAGATCTTGCTGACAAAGAGGAGGTCGGTGCCCTCAGGCGCTATGGGCACTCAGTCTGTCTGCAGTGGCTGTGTGCGCTGATCAGGGCTGGGCTGAATCTGGGCAGCCAGGCTGCGATTAGATACCCATGTGTTGGCTTTTTTTTTTTTTTCTTGTGTGGCAGAAGTTTTATTACAGTGCAAAGGGACAGAAAAAGCTTCTGACAGAGACATCAGAAGCGGGTGGAGAGTGCCCACTCCCTAGTCTTTGGCAAGGAAATGATATACTTTTTAAGTTAGTTCTTACAATACATCAAAAGAACATCTCAAGTTTGTGAAAATTTTACCAGACCCACACCCATAATTTAGGTTTTAGGATAACAGGATTAGAACTTAACAACAGAAAGATCCTACCAGACCCACTCCCATAATTTACATTCTAAAATATCAGGATTAGTCAGAAGGTTTTCAGGAAGGAGAAACTGTCCTCAAGCAGGATACATTGTTGTTATATAATCCCTCGTGAAGTGAAGTGAAGTGAAGTGAAGTGAAGTGAAGTCGCTCAGTCGTGTCCGACTCTGCAACCCCATCGACTGTAGCCCACCAGGCTCCTCCGTCCATGGGATTCTCCAGGCAAGAATACTGGAGTGGGTTGCCATTTCCTTCTCCAGGGGATCTTCTCGACCCAGGGATTGAACTCAGGTCTCCCACATTGCAGGCAGATGCTTTAACCTCTGAGCCACCAACTGAGTTGTTTGTTGTATAATCATCAGTTCTGGACTTAAAGAAAAAAATCATTTAATGTGACTAAGACTAGGGAGTGTAGAGAGGAAAAAAAAGTGTTGGCTTTGGGTCTGTCATGCTTTCGATCTTATCTGGAGAGTGGTGGTGGTGGGGGCCACTAGAATGTTCTCAAAAATTCAGGATGATCTCTTTGTGCCTTGGAAGCAACATTTATAAAAGGAGCGGCTGAATGAAGAGACTGGTTTCTAACTTTTTCAGATCATGTTCTGTTTGGAGAACATTAAAATTACCTGCAGAACAATGCATCCACAGGTAAATCTACATCTCTATAGTTACAGCAGGCGGAGAGACCCCCTGAAGAACAACCAGGATCAGAGTGGATAACACACTAACACTGTGTATTTGTTCTTATTAGCTTTACATCCTTGCGATTTGTCCCAAAGCTGTTTAACTAATCCTGAAATTTTCACGTTATCGTTCATATCCTACATTCAGTAAATGAAACCAAGAGTACATCTCGTGCGTGTTCAAGTGGGGTCCCTCTGACATGATCCATGGCATCAACTAGGTGGAATAAATAATTCACAGAGACAGCTGTCACTCTGGGGGCTCAGAGCTCCTGGAGTCATCAGAGTGCTACCATACCCTGCCACATTCTCCCCATATGCTCCCAGTCCTCAGACTGAAGGTATAGGAGGACAGGGGATGGCCATTGAAATAGGGATTTGGCAAGTGATGGGCAAGCTGTTACGGTCCGAGGTGGGCAGGCCAGTGTTTAGACCTAAGGAGGGAGCAAAGTAACTGAGCAGTGTGAGGGCATGAAGAAAAAAGTCAGCAGACCAGGCAATCAGGGGCGGGGAGAGGCAAGTGGGATCCATGTCTGCCCCACTTCCGGCTGCCCCCTCTGGGGTGGGTCCAGGAGCGATGGATTAGCACCCCTGCCCCATGCAGGGACCGAGGTCCCGGCTGCACCCCCAGAAGTAGGCAAAACTCTGAGGATCTGGAGCAGGACTGTGCTGTGCCCTGTGCTTAGCCGTGTCTGACTCTTCTCGATCCCACAGACTGTAGCCCGCCAGACTCCTCTGTCCATGGGGATTCTCCCAGCAAGAATACTGGAGTGGGTTGCTGTGCCCTTCTCCAGGGGATCTTCCCAACCCAGGGATTGAACTCAGGTCTCCTGCATTGCAGGTGGATTCTTTACTGACTGAGCCACCAGGGAAGCCCCAAAATACCTGGGGTGGGTAGCCTATCCCTTCTCCAGGGGATCTTCCTGACCTAGAAATCAAACCAGGGTCTCCTGCATTGCAGGCATATTCATTACCAGCTGAGCTATCGGGAAAGCCCAGGACAGGCCCTCTGTTAACTCAGCTTGAAGAGCTGGGCGGAAGGGAAGGAAGGAGACTAAAGTTGGTCTCCTCAGAAACACTGCACACCAGCAACCTTGTCAGCATCCTTTATTTCTTGCTGCAGCTCTGTCCTTTCCTCGTGGGCTGGTGGAAGCAACTGTGAAAACTGAAAGTAGAGGTGGAAAAAATACACATTTGTCACAAGATAAATGGACTTTTATCACATGGACTTTATTCATTAGAAATGTACATGCACGTGAAGAGGAAACAGAAAAAACCAAGATGCCATCCAAACCATCAGTAGACTGTTGAAATCATTTGTGTCTAATAACTATCGAAAGAATCTACTTCCAGAAAAATAGTATTCTGAAGACTTATTCTTGGGTGTAATGAGTTTTCTTCTGGTGATGGGTATCTTTTTCTAATGAGTAACTTGTATATATTCACCATTATTTACTCTAATGCCACTGTCATCAGAAAAATGTCAGTTTAAGCCAGCCAACACTTAATTTTGCAATAATCTTACTGTTTCTATTATGCCAATTATTATGATTACTATGCAGGCCAGACCTCCCTTTTCCTTACCTACCAGGAAATGAATTTGAAACAAACTACTCAGTTTAGATAGAAGGATGTTAATCTCATTTAAAAAGTGAAGGCAAATGAATGTTATTTCACAGGGGAAAATACCATTTTTCTTTTCGACAGATTTTTGGTTCATTTTTACTGTTTTATTCCAAGCTGCTGCTAAGTCGCTTCAGTCATGTCTGACTCTGTGTGACCCCTGAGATGGCAGCCCACCAGGCTCCCCCGTCCCTGGGATTCTCTAGGCAAGAACACTGGAGTGGGTTGCCATTTCCTTCTCCAATGCATGAAAGTGAAAAGTGAAAGTGAAGTCGCTCAGTCGTGTCCAACTCTGTGCGACCCCGTAGACAGCAGCCTACCAGGCTCTTCTGTCCATGGGATTTTCCAGGCAAGAGTACTGGAGTGAGGTGCCATTGCCTTCTCCCTTATTCCAAGCTACTGAAATTTAATTTATGGCACAAATTTAAAGTTAAACAATGTTCTGTGTAAACTGATTTTATTGTATTTTCAGCAGTGTCTTAATTTTAAATCAAGAAATGCCACCCACTTGCTAAGCTTACCTTATGCTTTAGCATGAGCAATTGCTAGTAGGTGATATATTAGTTTAGACTACATCTTACAGAGAAAGTAAGTTTTGCTTAAGGTGTGGAAAATTCTAGAAGATGTATTAACTCTTTAGAGTAATTCAGTAGTTTCCAGGAGAAGGCAATGGCACCCCACTCCAGTACTCTTTCCTGGAAAATCCCATGGATGGAGAAGCCTGGTGGGCTGCAGTCCATGGGGTCTCTAAGAGTCAGACATGACTGAGCGACTTCACTTTCACTTTTCACTTTCATGCATTGGAGAAGGAAATGGCAACCCACTCCAGGGTTCTTGCCTGGAGAATCCCAGGGATGGGGGAGCCTGGTGGGCTGCCGTCTATGGGGTCAGACACGACTGAATCGACTTAGCAGCAGCAGCAGCAATAGTTTCCAAGAAAACTTTTGGAAACATTCCAATAAAATTTGATGAGTTTCTGGGTGCCCTCTTTTGTTTTTCCTATGGTTACTCTTAAAAGACCTTGTGGATGTGTGTGATCATCTGGGTTCTTAACCTTCTTTTCATTCCCCCCTCCCCCTTCCATCAACTATACCATCCTTTTATAATTCTTAAATTAAAATACCGCTCAGTAATAATTTGGAGTTTGGTTGGGTGCTGCACCCAAACTGAGTTCCCAGGTGGCAATCAAATGGTCTCAGAGCCTTATCCAATCAGTAGAAGTATTTTATTAAAATTGTCAGCTTCACATTTCATCTCCTAAAACTTACGTTCTCTACCAGTCTGTCCCACATCAAGTATGCCTTGTAGATGTCCTGACATGGGAAAGCTTAGAGGAAGCTTGCGCTGATGTACTAAGAGCTAGATGAGTTTACATAGTCACAAGATTAGCCTTTCAGAAGCTAGGTGGTAACAGTTGTTTTTCTCTCTGCAGACTTGTGGTTTTAACCCAAGTAGACACATTCTACATCAAGGAGTAATAGCCTTTGATATCCCAGCAGAAGTTTCTGAGACAGAGGAAAGGCTCTGTTTCTGTCTTTTTTTCTTTTTTCCCTCTAATTGCCCACCAGAAGCAGAATTCCTTGATGAGATAATTACTTACTTACACCTTATCCAGGAAATTACATTACTTTGTAATCTTGCCTCATTTACAAGCCAGGGTAAATCTTCCATCACAAGCCTTTCTGATGATGGCTCTGTCTATGGGTTAGGAAGACACCTGACTGTACCTGACCGCCTGTTTTCTTGCCTGTTTTAGAATTCTAATTTACTTCGTTAAATGGATTACTGTCCTTCCAACTCTGCTTTATTTCCTGTTCTTTGTTATGTGTGTGGGTATCTGTGTTGTGTTTAATTGACTGAATGTAGCTCAGTAAAATTTCCCTATCACTGTATTTAATACCCCAAAATGGTTGTGCTGTGTGCTGTACTTAGTAGCTCAATCGTGTCCAATTCTTTGTGACCCCATGTACTGCAGCCCACCAGGCTCCTCTGTCCATGGGGATTCTCCAGTCAAGAATACTGGAGTGGGTTGCCATGCCCTCCTTCAGGGAATCTTCCCCACCCAGGCATCGAACCCAGGCCTCCCACATTGCAGGCAGATGCACTGACTGAGTCACCAAAGGTGGTTGGACATTCATATTTGCTCTCGGTCCTGGGTTTTTCATTCAGTCCCTTTAAAGCTCCAATTTTGCTCAACTTTGATCAGAATAAATGGCCAGAGGAGTTACAAATTACAGGAGAATCATTTGCCTTCTCAGGAAGGCAGCAATTACAGAGGAATTCTGAGGTGGCCTCCACTGTCTTTCTGATTGACAAGGACGGTGTGGTTCAGTTTTAATTGATAGAAACAGCCCTGAGAACAAGGAACAGAACAAAAGGGGTTAGAATTTGAATTTTTCTTCCAAAGCAATAACCATCAGGTAGATTTACATGGAACTATCTCAGATGATCAATGATTTTAGAGGTGTCACCCAGCTATTTGGTGAAACAGTCAGTTAATCATGGATTGTAAAAGAAAGCAAGTTGGTAAGTAGCATGCAGTCTCTACTACATTTTCTCTGGGACTTCAGCTGCACCAGTAGGCCTCAGCTAGGAGTCATTTTGCTCTGCAGGGCACATTTGACAACTTTTGAGACACTTTAAGTTGTCGTAATTGAGGGCAAGCGCTCCAGGCATCTATCTAGTGGGTAGGGGTCAGGGTGCTGATCAGTGCACCTGGGAACTCCCCCCGCCCAGAGAATCATCTGGCCCCCAGTATCAGTAGTGCTGCATTGAGAAACCCTGAGCTTTACCAACAAAACTATGATGCAGATTAGATACTTAGGTAAAGCCATGCTCACCAGATTTGAAGGGAACTGGTATGTGTTGACTGTACAATTCATTCCCCAAATCGAGACACTTTGAGAGTGAAATGAAGGCTTTTATTAACTATTCCAGGACAGTAAACAAAAAATGGGATGTATATATCACCCTCTGACGCTGAAGCTGAAGCTGATGGTTAGATAGCATCAGTGACTCAATGGACATGACTTTGAGCAAACTCTGGGAGATTGTGAAGGACAGGGAAGACTGGCATGCTGCAATCCATGGGGTTGAAAAGAGTCGGACATGACTTAGCCACGGAACAACAACAACCATGGCTTGGGTGTTCTGGTGAGCAGCCGACAGCCAAGAGCCATCCGGGAGCCCAGCCAGAGTTGCCACATTAAAATAAAAGATGCTCCGAGTGCTTTTATCATTTGGAGCGTACAAGGCTTTTAGGAGGTCTGTGCAAGGAACTGGGGGCAGAGACCAACGCATATTTTCTATTATCTCCTGCCTGCTCTCACTCTCCTCAGTGCCACCTACCTCTGGCAAATGGCTGATTTATTTTTTTCTATTTGATTTTATATGTGCATAACGCTTTTCCTAGTTCCCGTCTTTCCTTCCCAACACGATCCGGACAGATTGGATTAGCTTCATAGATATATATTTTGGGATATTTAGGTGTCTGGGGTCAGTAATGAGTGATGACTGGGCCAGTGCAGTATTAGGTTGACTTAATTTTATCCATTTGTGGGTTACAGCTTGTGTAGGCTGAGAGGCAGAAGAACAAGGGGAATGAGTTTTGTGGGTGGGTATGTTTCAGTTCTAATTTATCAGTGATATTTCGATAACGGTGCACCGTTACCAATAAAGGAAATCTTGTTTGGTGGTTAAAAGAGGCTTGGCAGAAGGACAGAATTGGCCGGATTATTTGGAGGATGCTGGAAGAGAAAGCTGAAACGCCTGAAGGCGAGTGGCACCTCATGCAGGCTGAAGCACCAGGGCTTTGGGGGTGACCAGCCCTGCAGCCTATAGTGACCCTGCCTGCAGGGTGCTCCTGGGAGCTTTAGTCAAGGTACCCGCTCTGGTAGGGCAGGCCTGGGGGTGCGGAGCTTGGCTGGCAAAGTCCCGCAGGCTCGTGACTGCATGCCTGGCACCCCCACTGGATTTTAGCCACGCTCACCTCTGTCCTTGGTCCTGAATGCTGTGCACAAGTTGTTCACTGTAGGCAGCAGCCCTGAGGACTACGGAAATACTGTTTCATCATGAAATCCCACCTCCTGACATTTTAAAAGATTGAATCCAGAAAAGAATAAAACAAAATCAACACTCCAACTGGTAAGGTTCTTGGGGGACCTGAAAAGAAAAGCTTTTTACAAAGGCCAGGCTCTTAGAGCTCTCACTCAGAGCCTGCCAACTATGACTGACAGCTGACAGATGGGTTGTAAGAGAGGCAACAGAAGGAAATTTACAACAGGCACCCAAGCCACCAAAAGTCACCATCCCAGAGGGAACCTAGTGCCCCCACCCACATAGTCTCCAAGGGCCCAGACCCTCTACCAAATGAGTAATGACTCTAGGTAACTTTCCTGTTTATAACAGCCACCCCGAGTAATAAGATGTTGTTTTTGGAGGCTTTATTTTTAATAGCTTGACATTTTAAATGTTAAAATGTATAGGACTGAGCTCCAGTTATCATGGAAATTCACTTATGTAGGGTGATTAATTTCTCGATGAGGTTAGTTAGAGAACTGCAAAGTAAAGTTACTGTAACAATTATTTTGTCATAACGATTTGTAAATAAGGGAATAACATTGTACAGCTCATTCTTTAGAAGGAGCCATTAAACAATGAAATATTCCAAAAATATTTTGAAGGTAGAGATTCTGTAATATGCTAAATGTCTAGAATGATGTTTGTAAAACTGAAAACTAAAACTAAAAAATTCAATGAAATATTAGATTATGGGGATGTTAATTGGAGTTCTCTGAAAAAAATACCCCTTGGATAAATACATTTGGGGAACATGAAGATTAATGAAGTAAACACACTTCTCCATTGCAGCATTTTTCAGGAGTTTCAACATGGTAAAGTGCATTAATATAATATGCAACCTGTGTCACGCTCATGCATAAACTCATGACTGAAACTTAACTCCACTCTGCCTGCTGTTGGTTACACGTTGGGTGGAGGTCTCCTTGCCTGAGATGTGGATGATACCATGATGTTTGATCACTCTCAGGTGATTAACGTTCCTTTTGCTATGAAAACAGGCCATTCAAAAAGCATATGCACAACATAATGGGAGTAATTATGGCTCTAAACAGGTACATTAGCTCGCTCTTGGACTTCTCCCAGGTCAGGTGTGGTTCAGTTGGACGCTTTTGTCCCAGGAAGTGGTGACTGATGCCTCCTTGCTTGGCTCCTCCCCTTGGCAGCTGCCACTTAAGTCCCTGGGCATCCCTGGTGGCTCAGTAGTTGAGAATCTACCTGCCAAGCTGGAGATGCAGGTTCAATCCCTGGGTCAGGAAGATGCCCTGGAGGAGGGCATGGCAACCCACTCCAGGACTCTTGCCTGGAGAATCCCACGGACAGAGGAGCCTGGCGGGCTACCAGTCCATGGGGTCGCACAGAGCTGGACATGACTGAGCAACAACTACTTAGTTCCCTGGCAGGCTGGAAATTCAGGAAAAGGGGTGCAGTGGGTGTGGCCCAGCTCTGCCAGTTCTCCCTGGTCTCCACCCCGGGTCACGCTCATCCTTCTCTCCAGGTGGTGCTTTTATAGGCTTCCCCTCCTGCACTTACACTGACACAGAGCACATGCCTCTTCCTACCTGCAGGTGGTCTCCTCCCAGTCCCTGGACCATGATGGTCCCCACTCTGTTCTGCCAGTCTCCTCTTCTGCCAGGAGGTTTACAGGAACAGGCCAAGGCCGACTCTCCATCCTGCCTGGCTCCTGCCTGGTCTGCGAGCACTCAGGCATCCCTGCCTGGAGGCTCCTGGGTGCTCGAATCACCCTGGGTCTGCCTTCGATGGGGAGGATGGTCAGTTCTCTTAGCTCATCCACAGTCATGGGTCCTGGGATCCAGTTCAGGTTTCTCATGAGGAGGAGACAGGAGATGTGCTGTGGCGCTCTAACACTGAAGAAATCCTCTTTGGATCTCTATCTCTCCAAGGAGTTCAAGAGACATGAAAGAGCTTCCCCAGCCATTCTCTTCCGAAATCCTGCTTAAGAATTGGGGGCCAGGGTAGGGGGCTCTCTCATCCTCTTCCTCCCTTGGCTGTGTGAACACCTCCAGCTTGGCAACTCGCTTGAAATGGACTCAGACAAAGTCCTGTATAACACCTGATGTCATTCTTTTCTTTTTTTACCGTGGAAGATACCCCCTAACACACATACACACACACATACACAGACACACACAGATGCACACACAGACACACACACACACTGTTCTCAGTACTGTTCTGTACCCTTCTGAGTACTTGGTGATATTTCCCACTTGGCCTCCATTCTCCGCTGTCTGTCTTACCCTTGATCTTCAGCTCTTGTCACCATCATCCTGCACAGCTGCCATCTGCAAGATCACCACTGTTTCTGGCTGGGCAATCCATTTGTCTTGCTCCAGGTCTCATGCTCTCTGACTGGCTCAGAATTTTCTCATTCCATGAAGGAAATGGCAACCCACTCCAGTTTTCTTGCCTGGAAAATCCCATGGACAGAAGAGCCTGATAGGCAATAGTCCATGGGGTTGCAAAGAGTCAGACACAACTGAGCGACTTCACTTTCTTTCTTTTATGCTAAATAGCAGTCTACTGTCAGGGTTCTCTTTACCTTTGTAAACATTCCTCCCCCACTGTCTCTTTTTCCCTTGCTCCCAAGGAAGGGATAATATGAAGATAAACTCTCAGTCCATTGCTAGTAATTCCCCTTCTTGAAGATCTTACTCACTGAGAGTGTGCTCAGTCACTCAGTTGTGTCCAACTCTGTGGGACCCCATGGACCGTAGCCCACCAGGCTCCTCTGTCCATGGGATTCTCCAGGCAAGAATACTAGAGTGGGTTGCCATGCCCTCCTCCAGGGGATCTTCCCAACCTGGGGATCAAACTCACATCTCTTGCATCTCCTGCATTGGCAGGTGTGTTCTTTACCACCAGTACCACCCGGGAAGCCCACGCACTCTAATCAATGCTCTAAAATCTCCAGCTTCAGGCCTTGACCCGCCTTCTGGCCTCCGTCTCCACAGCTCCTGCCCTCCGTGTCCCAGGGGCAGTGCAGAGGTGTGCTGATCCTTGAACTCTTCCCTAGAGCTCAGCTCTTTTTCTTGGGATGCTCCCTCCTGGCCTGTCCCTGTTGGAGCAATGTCATCATTTCCTCTGCACCATCCAGGCTCCAAAGCTTGCTGTTTAGATGCCACCTGCTCCTTTGTTTTCTATGTGATCAGCCACCAATCTCAACAGGTCTTTCCTTTAATGCTGCTCTCTCTTTTCTCCCCACTACTCATCTTGTTCAGTCTTTTTTTTTTTTTTTTAATATCACGAGACACTGGTCTGCACATTTTTCTTCTATTTTATCTTTTTACTGGCAGATAATTGCTTGACACTGCCATACGTCAGTGAGAATCAGTCATGATTATATGTATGGCCCTTCCCTCTTTGGCCTCTCTCCCCCAACCACTCCCGCCCTCTAAGTTGTTACAGAGTGGCAGATGGAGTTCCCTGTGTTACATAGCGGCTTCACTCTAGTTACCTATTTTACACGCGACAGTGTATATATATGTCAATGCTACTTTCTCAGTGTGTCCCAGTCCCTCCTTCCCTCGCTATGTCCACAAGTCCATTCTCTCTGTCTGCACCTCTATTTCTTCTCTGGAAATAGAGTGATCTGTACTATTTTTCTAGATTCCATACATATGCCTTAATATATGACATTTGTTCTTCTCTTTCTGACCTACTCCACTCTGTGCTACAGGCTCTAGGTTCATCCCCCTCACTAAAACTGACTCAGATTCTTTCCTTTTATGGCTGCATAATATTCCATTGGGTATATGTCTCACAGCTTCTTTATCCATTCATCTGTCGATGGACATGTAGCTGCACATTTTTTCTTGGCTTCCATTGTTTTTGCACACAATTTGTTTTGTATGTTTCACCTGAAACCACTCTGAAACACAGCTTTGATTATATTAATTCTTAGTTCAAAATAAGCTCACAATTTCCTGACAAATTAAGTTCACATCTAATCTGGAATCCAAAGCTTTGTGTATTTGGCCTCAACCTTCCTCTGTCAATCTAGCCTCGGTTGAGTCCTCTACATAAGCCCTGGGTGTGAGTCACATTGGCCTGTATGTTTATTTATTTATTTAACTGAAGGTTAATTGCTTTACAGAATTTTGTTGTTTTCTGGGAAACCTCAACATGCATGATTTTATACTGAATTTATTGTTTGTTTCCCAACCCTCTCCTCTTGTTTGAGCCTTGCAAATCTTAAAGAGTATATATGTTCCATAAACTTCTGTGACAATACACGTCTATATTTTCTCATTTTATTTGTTCCCTGATTTTACTTGAGTTGGTAAAGAAGTACATGTTAATAATTTCTAAGTGTCTAGAAGGCAGAGACTTCTACTTCTTTATACCTCCCATAATGCTGAAGCTGTAGTACTTTGGCTACTTGATGTGAAGAGCTGACTCACTGGAAAAGACCCTGATGCTGGGAAAGATTGAGGGCAAGAGGAGAAGGGGGCAACAGAGGATGAGTTGGTTGGATGGCATAACTGACGCAGTGGACATGAGTTTGAGCCAACTCCAGGAGATGGTGAAGGACACGGAAGACTGGTGTGCTGCAGTCCATGGGGTCACAAAGAGTCAGACACTTAGCAATTGAAAAACAGCAACAACAATGCTGAATACAGTCCACCTGCAAATGGAGCACATAGACCTGAACACGGACTGATTGAAACATAGGAGTGTCATAAATTGTCGAACAAACTTGGAAATGACAGTTCCTCACTTTCCCCTATCTATAACTGTGATTTGTCTTTTCCTGTGTCCAGATTTGCTTTGGCTTTTCTGCCAGGGCCAACGCCATCTCTTTCAAGTACCTTTGCACAGTGTGGATTAACATGTGTTTGCCAACTCATCTTGATTTTAAAACGTTGACACAGTTGCATTTGTGAGAGCATTGTTTGCTTTCCTTTGTTAGTTCAACATTTGAGGACTGATGTTTGAAAATCTTAACAACGCTGCCATAACTGCAAGGTAGCGTAACAGTTTTAACTGTGGATGGTTCTTTGCCTTTTTCAATTCTCACTTTTAGTGTGAGCATCATTAACTTTTTTTGGGGGAGGACATGTAGCAAAAGTAGTAGTTTAGAGATTAAGAAGAGATGAATTCTGAAAATAAATCTCTCTTTAGCCTACTGAATATTTTGGCCAAGCTACCTCACCTTTCTGTGCTTCAATTATTTTCTAAGACAAAAGCGATAATGTCCATCTGTTACATAATTTGTTTTGAAAGACAAAGGAATAAAACAAAATATTTATGTTTTACACACTATGTTCCGGAGAAGGCAGTGGCACCCCACTCCAGTACTCTTGCCTGGAAAACCCCATGGACGGAGGAGCCTGGTGGGCTGCAGTCCATGGCGTCGAGAAGAGTTGGACACGACTGAGCGACTTCACTTTCACTTTTCACTTTCATGCATTGGAGAAGGAAATGGCAACCCACTCCAATGTTCTTGCCTGGAGAATCCCAGGGACTGGGGAGTCTGGTGGGCTGCCGTCTATGGGGTCGCACAGAGTCGGACATGACTGAAGCAACTTAGCAGCAGCAGCAGCACACACTATATTCAATTGCATGTGAAGTTTTTTAAGAAGTAAGTAGGAAAGATGATGACATACTGTTTCAATTGATTGTAAGCTGATAAATTAATGTTTTCCTTACTACACATTTAAACTTTATACAATAGATCTCTTGCACACATAGGTTTGTCCCTGAATATTGAACAGAAACCAAATGTGGCCATCAAATGACACTTTAAATCCATATCTCAAATCTCATATTTCTTTTCTGAGAATGAAAGAGGTTCCTAATCCTAACACATGCAGTTATATTTATTAAATGAGATAATGCTGTTAGGTGTTCATGTAGTCTAGCGAATAGGTTTTCAATAGGTTGTCAGTGAACCTACAATCAGTAGGTTGTCAATAAACCTTAGCTATTACTATCATTTTATACAAATCAGTTTTCATGAGGGCCTTGTAGCAGTAAAAGCTAGAAAAATCTGTATCAAAATATATATTAATGATAGTTGAGTTAGCAATTATGGGAGTTTTTTTTTATAATTTTGTGATGTTATTACTTATTTAATTCAGTTCTTCATTTAGTAGCCATTCTACTGAATGCCTACTATATGCCAGGCATTCAGATTTTGATGAATCCTTGCCATCCAACTATTGATAAAACTGACATGATCCCTTCCCTGGTGAAACTAAGTCTGCATTTTGTAAAGAATCACCTGAAATACTTTAAAGAAAGTTCCAATAATTGTTCTCTAAGTTTTCTGGATGATTCTTTTTCAGATTTCTATTCTGTTGTGCCCTGAACACTAAACACAAGATCTCCCCTCTTAATGTATTTTTAAGTATAAAATACTTATTGTTGACTATGAGGACCGTGTTGTGGAGCAGATCTCTAGAGCTTATTCTTCTTGCTAATTAACAGGCATACAGTTTCATGTAAGCAAGATGATTATGTTCTAACAGATTATAAGAGAAGAGTTTACCTTTACATATTGCTGTAAGGTTGACAAGACATGCCTACTTGACTCTTTTTGGAGCAGTTCTTAGAGTAACCTTTAAGAGAGGTGGTTCAGGTAGCATCATGTCTACTTTTAGATGTGATTTAATAACTCACCCAAGCTTAGGCAGCCAGTAGAAGGCATTAGTGATCATTTAGAGAAGACACACACACACACACATGTACACACGTACACACACACACATGCATGCAAGGCTGATTTCTCTACTAGTTGGAATTTCCGCAGAGAAGATGAAATAAGTATCTCTGCTGCCATTTGCTAAGCAGGGGGCAACAGCTTTCCTTTTCTTTCCTTGACATTGATTAGAAACAGTTGGTAGTTTCTACATTTTATATAATAGGAGCAGATTGGTGGGTCTTCTTCCACAATTTTGAAGGGCTATCATTGTGAAATTGTTTCATTGCCTGCTTCAGATACATTGAATCTTTTTTGCCTTGTGTACTTAAGTGTGTTCACAGAAACATATAAGTTTCTTCCTTGAAAAGAGTCCGAGGATATTCACAATAAGGGAATGGTACACTTGGAGAATAGACCCCTTCTCTGAGGCACATTTCATTGTTATTTTCAGTGCTCTTTATTTGAGAAGAAAATATACTTGCTTCACAGACCAGCTGAACCCAAGCAATCAATGAGTAACCACGTGACACCCTAATCTGTAGCTGGTTTAAAGGATTCAGAGTGTTGCATGCCACAGCTTGAACAGTCTAAAAGGACTCAGGATAATTTATACGGATTCATCTGATAGTTTTACAGTCAACCATCTCATCTGTAGTTTAGCGTGAGGGTTCGATAGTGTAATTTTATTGATGGCTCAATTTTAAGGCTCAATAATGTAATTTTGAAGGAGAATTTTTATTTCACTTAAAGTGCCATGTTTGGGTTTCTCTTTTCCGTTTTTTAAGCCCACCCTATGGTGCATGTGAATTGGTCAAAGAGCAGAATTCTGAGAAAACAGAGAGGATGTAGGTGCTGCCTAGAGAGAGCCATTGCCTCCCTCTTCCTGTGCATTGGAAAGAAGGAAGTCACCTCACACCCATCCAGCAAGTCACGCTTTTTCAGTTAAAGAACAACTCAGGACCAAGTACAGAACCCAAAATGCAGACAGATTCTGAGCCAGTGCAGATCTGCATCGCTGCACAAATTACATGGAAATTCCATCCCCGCATAATAAGTACCAGCTTAGCTTTTACAGAATACACGAAGGATGCAAGCCTCCTTAGCAGTGCTCTTGTTAAACACTTAGAATTTAAAGAAAACTTTGAAGCACTGAAGCAATTTCACAATGATAGCCCTTCAAAATTGTGGAAGAAGACCCACCAATCTGCTCCTATTATATAAAATGTAGATAAAAGATGACCACCTCCTAAATATAATGATGTGGGGCTTCTAGAAGTAAGAAAATTTCTCAGTGCAGAAAGTATGGGATAAGATCCAGGAGAGGCACGCAAAGGCATCCACTGCATCTAGACAATCCCAAAAGAGGAAAAGAGAATGGATTTGAAAGAGGTCTCATCAACATGGTTGTTGAAGAATTTTATTATTTCAGTGAGACGTGCTGTTCTTTACAGCTTTGTTTGTAAATATGCTTATTAATGAAAGGACTACTGGTAGTAGCTACACTCTTGCTGCAGCTTACTATTTGCCATTTCCTGACTAGACATTTATTGTAACATCACTTGCTGGATTGTCTTATCCCCATATTACATGTATTTCATTACATTACATCACACCGAGACTCAGAGAAATTAACTAACAGGCCTAGTATTTGTGCAGTCTTGTATTGAAACAGTGGTTTGCCTGCTTTCTTTCCATTTTTCCACACTGATACCCCCAACTTATGTCACAGAAATAATTAGAAGTTGGCCCTTTTCCTTCCTTAATTCCATGGACAGAAGAGTCTGGTGGTCTATAGTCCCTAGGGTTACAAAGAGTTGTACATGACTAAGCACAAACACACACACAACCTCCTTAATTAGTTTTAGTTAAATAATTCAACTAGTTGTTGTTATAAATGTCAGTCCTAGACAATTATTTTTCACCAGTGACTTGGATTTATAAAACTTAGATCATATATTTTGGATTTTAAAACTTTTCTGACTTGCTGGAAGTCCATACCAAAATGTAGTTTCTGCTGGAAAAGTAAATGCAGAATTTGGTTGAACAATTGGTTTCTTTTTCATTTATTAAGGTAATGATTAAGCTGCTATGACAGATCCCCCCCTTTTTTTCTGTCACTTAAAGAAGATAGAGCTTTATTTTTTCTTATGTAATAGCCTAACCAGTTCAATTTGACAGCTTAGCTCTGCTTTGAGAGGTCATTCAGAGACCCAGGTTCTTTTCACATTGTTGCTCTGTGTCCTCTGGGCTTTGTCCTCATCTTCGTGGCTGTAGCTGAGTCACTGTTAAATATATCCCTGTTCTAGCTTGTAAGAAATGGGAGAAAGAATGGTAGAGTGCATGACCAACTTCAATGACCAAGAATCCCTTCTGCAGACAGGAACTTAGTCACAACATGTCAAAGAGCCAAGGAGGCTGGGAAATATAGTCTCTAGCTGTATAACCCTCTGCTCTAGGGCAAGAGTGAAAGGGAAAGTGAAGATCGCTCGGTTGTGTCCAACTCTTTGCAACCCCATACAGTCCATGGAATTCTCCAGGCCAGAACACTGGAGGGGGTAGCCTTTCTCTTCTCCAGGGGATCTTCCCAACCCAGGAATCGAACTGGGGTCTCCTGCATTGCAGGCAGATTCTTTACCAACTGAGAAGTGATTTGGAGGGAAACCTAACAGTCTGCCACACACTGGATGGAATTGTACTCTAAAGAGATAGGATTGGTTGAATGAATAGTTTCCAAGCAAAACACTGAGAGGATAAAGGTTAAATAGGCAAAGTGGATATTTACACCTCCCTGTCACTTCATGGTACGTCCAGGGCTTGGCTCTGCCTTTTTTTTTTTTTTTCAAAATTACAGATTCACATATATTTAGATATTTAATACATTTTCCAGTAGTCATGTATGGATGTGAGAGTTGGACCATAGAGAAGGCTGAGTGCCGAAGAATTGATGCTTTTGAACTGTGGTGTTGAAGACTCTTAAGAGTCCCTTGGACTGCAAGGAGATCCAACCAGTCAATCCTAAAGGAGATCAATCCTGAATATTCATTGGAAGGACTGGTGCTGAAGCTGAAGTTCCAATAACTTTAGCTGCCTGATGCAAAGGGCCATCTCATTAGAAAAAACCCTGATGCTGGGAAAGATTGGAGGCAGGAGGAGAAGGGGATGACAGAGGATGAGATGGTTGGATGGCATCACTGACTCAATGGACATGAGTTTGAGCAAACTCCAGGAGATTGTGAAGGACCGGGAAGCCTGGCATGCTGCAGTCCATGGGGTTGCAAAGAGTCAGACACTACTGAGAGATTGAACCAATTTAAATATAAAATTTAAGTATTTCACTTCCATGTAATGTTTTTTTTTTTCTATTTCCTGAGAAATACTAGAGAAAGAAGAGGTGTGGGGAGGACTGGTTAGGACCTCTGTGGGCTCAAAACTTAATTCTGCAGTTTACAAATCTGCGTGCTTCTTATTTTATTTCAGTCTCCAAAACTAGGTTATTCTGATCATGCCCATTGTACACATGCTTTAGATTTGAGATTCAGGCCAGTGAATGGAAGGAGCAGGGGTTTGGTTTCCTGTCACCAGAAGCCAGCGTATCTCTCATTTCCCACTCTGGGGTCTTAGAACCTGAAGAGAGCATTTAGTTTATTTTCCATTTTCAGGCTGCCAGGAGCAAAGATTCTTTAAATCTTATATACAAAGCAAGCAAAACTTGCAGGGCTTGTAGAAAATCACTTCCTAACTAAAAATAAGACTTCCTGGCAGGAGCTGTTTATTGGATCAGAGCTTTAGGGCTTCTCATTGGCAGAACCTTGTCTCCCGTGGTTCATCTAGCCTCATTGTGCTCTGAACAAATACTTTCCCTCTTCATTAAGTGGATTGTTCTGTAGGTAATGGGAGGACAGGTTGGCTGCTACTCATGGAAAGGATTTTTTTAATAATGGAAAAAAATAGACTATCTCTATATTGACTTTCTTGAGCTGAAATTAGCAAAAGCAGGTGGACAAATGATATTTTCTCCATCATGTAACTGCAGCAGGAGTCTGAGCTGCTTTTGTTAGTTGTCCCAGTTCCTTTTGACGGATCCTCAGCAAGGAAATCTGCATCTTTTGACTCGATTGTTGTTTCTTCTAAAGAGTCTTTTTTTATGGCGGGGAAAGAATCTGGCTGCCATGTTTGGCTGCATGGATGATATAGGGTGTGCTTCTCAGGTGGCACTAGTGGTAAAGAATCTACCTGCCAATTCAGGAGATGCAAGAGACGCAGGTTCAATCCCTGGGTTGGGAAGATCCCCTGGAGTAGTAAATGGCAACCAGCTCCAGTATTCTTGCCTGGAAAATTCCATGGACAGAGGAGCCTGGAGGGTTATATTCCATGGGGTCACAAAGCGTTGGACACGACTGTGTGACTGAGCATGCACACATGGGTGGTATAGGGTACAATCCAGGACAGCCCTGGGAGAGTGAAGTATCGTGATTCCTGTGACTTCCTGTGGACTGGGGTAGAGGAACACAGAATCTGAAATTATGCCTCCTTTTTGAGGAGTAGCTCACGCATGTGTAGTCTGTCCTCTCTCTGCATGGGGCGAGGCGTGGGGGAAAGCACTGTGTTACCTGAGAGATAGAGTCTTCCAGAAGGACGTGTAAAAGAGTCCCTTCCTCTGCAACCCTCCAATCGCAGCCCTCCAGTCACAGCACTCCAACCACAACCCTCCAACCGCAGCCCTCCAACTGCTGCCCTCCAACCGCTGCTGCCCTCCAACCGCAGCCCTCCAACCACAGCCCCACAGCCCTCCTATCACAGCCCTCCAACCATAGCCCTCCAACCACAGACCTCCAACCACATCCCTCCTATCACAGCCCTCCAACCATAGCCCTCCAATCACAACCTTCCAACCACAGCCCTACAACCACAGGCTATTACACAATCTGATGGGAAGTAGAGAATCCAATTATTTTAATTTATATTCTCCTGATTACTGGTGAGACTGAAAATCTTTCCTCATGTTCACTGGAACTTGGCATTTCCTTTTTCCCCTGGGAATAATCTTTTCAGAACCCGTGTCCATTTTTATTGAGGAAGGAAATGGCAACCTACTCCAGTATTCTAGCTTGGAGAATCCCATGGACAGAGGAGCCTGGCGGGCTACATTTCAGGGGGTCTTAGAGAGTCAGTCGCAACGTAACAACTGAGCACACATGTCTATTTTTATACGTCGCTCACCTTTCTGTTGGGATTTGTGGAAATGCTTTTCCTGTTACACACCTTGGCCATGTCACTACTATGTATTCGAGAAAATTTCCCCGGGAAGAGGGTAAAAGTCGTTCTCGTGTGTGGTTTCTCCCAATGCTACTTCTTTCCCCAATTGATGTTTGATTCTTCAGTCTTTTTGGAATTTACAGACATTATTCTGGGGTATAGCTAACCTTCCCTTCTTCTGCTTCCTCAATAGCAACACTCCAGAATGGTCCCTGCAGCAGCACTTGAAGAGTGGTCCCTAGACGGGGAGATCTGGGGCTGCGGCTGCAGACTCGACAGTTGTGCGTTTTCTCTGATGCTGCTCAGTGCAGGAAGGGGAAGAGGGCAAAACACAGAAAATTGGCCTGTTATTTTTAAAAGAGGCAAATATCCACTCTCAACTTTGCTGAAAAAACTGATTTTAGTTGCGCAGTGTGGCAGGGAAGGTAGGAAGGGAGAGCGTGCTTTTCAAGTGAAGACAAGTCCTTCAAGTTATGTAACCTGTGAGGGGAGGAAGCATGATTTCATGGAGCAGGGAGACGCAGAGATACCAGAATGCCTGCATTTGGTTGGCCATATGCTTTCTCTTCTGTCTTGGATTAAGATCGCTATACATAGAAATATTTTATCTGTAACCTCCGAGAGCTGGTTTGTAATCTTGCTGAGAGTTAGGCATGTTATCTGTAAGAGGGATTTTCTTCCTCACAATGATGATAAAAAAAATAATAATGCAGGAGCAAGGGGACAACCAGCGTTCCTGGTAACATCCCTGAGACAGGCTGTGATGTGAAGTGAGAAATGCATGCTGTTAAAGCTCCACTGTGAAACAGCACAACTGGGAAGGGTTCTTCGGGAGAAAAAGAGGCTTTGCCTGATTAGAGTGAAATACTAATATGCCTTTTGCATTTTCCTGATAAGATTAAATTCTAGAGTTTTCAATCCTAATGCTGTGCTTTTGGAAGATTTTCTTGATTCCACTGACATTTTAGGAGGTGTATTTCCTTATTTATTTATTGGATTATTGTTGATTTACAATAGTGTGTTAGTTTCAGGAATACAGCACAGTAACTCAGTTATATGTCTGTCTATCTATATCTATTCTTTGTCAGATTCTTTTCCCTTAAAGTTTATTACAAAATGTCGAGTATAGTTCCTTGTTCTATACAGTAGGTTAAAGGTGTGTTGCCTTCAACTTTATGTTGGAGGAGAGGGGTTTCTTTTGCTCCGAGATATCCTATTCTAAGTGGGTGAAGAATCAAAACTAATTAAAGAAAATGCTAGAGGGACTGCAGTAAGAAAAGTAAATCCTAAATTACAGAACATAGTAAAACTGTGTCCAGATTTTCTTGGTCACGGGGGCTCCACTGGTTTGGAGGAGTTCCAGAAACCATATAAATCCCTTTTCGATAAGAAGCTTGTTTCATATCTTTACCTTTTTTTTTGTTTGTTTGTTTTTTCAGCATGTAGGTGATCACTGTGTCAGATGGACAGCTAATGCTCTAAGTGTAGACACCCGATTTAGCAGTTCAGTCAACCTCATTCAAACCCCGAAGCAGAAAATTGATCATAGCCTTCCCCAAGCCTTGCTCTTCTGTGTGGTCCTTGGACCAGCAGCAGCAGCAGCACCCCGGAGCTTGCTAGGAGGGCCCCCACCCAGACCTTGTGAATCAGAACCTGCGTTTCTTTAAAGGATATTAACGTTTGAGAATCACTGTTCTGTAGCACCGATCAACTAAACATCACTTGGATCTTATTATCTTTAACTCTTTTGCAAAATAGTACATCAGATATTTCTTTGAACGGAAGAAATAGCCTAGCTTGGCCAGAGTATGATGAGAAGGAAAAAAATCTACTTTAAACGGGAAATGGAAATTTATTCAGTGCAATAGCTCCCTTAGGGCTTTGCAGTCTGGCAGACCGGGGCTGGAATCCTGGTTTTGTGATTTACCAGCTTCCTTACCAGAAAATCATTGCACAAGTTCTCTACTCTCAGCTGAAATGCAGCATGCTGACCCTCAGTTCCACTGTACTTGTGCTGTGTTTTCCACTATGTCAGGCTGATAAGCAAAATAGTTCAGGGGCCGCATAATTATATTCAGTCAGGTCATTCATTTCAATGACTTAATTTCATTCTTTATGTACTGCCTCTCTAAAGGCAGAAACATAAACCATACACACAGACATATAAATGAGTTAGAGGTAAGGGGACATCTGTATTTAAACTATTGGGTTATTTTAATAGTTTAATTTACATTACTAAATTTCCAATTAAATATTCTCCCAGTTTTCTATAAAAACGAATCAATGACCCTGACTCTCTCATCCTTGTCTCTTTCTAACCTGACTCCCTGGCTGTAACAATATGAGGACATTTCTAATGAAGATATGATGCTCTGACTCACTGACAAATTTACACGTTTTACATTAGTAGGAACTATGTCCATAAATATATCTTAAAGGCAAAGGGAGTTTCAGCTTCTCTCTGAAATACTGTCTGACTTAGATATGACATATGGAAATGAATTTTCACTGAAAAAGACAGTGCCAGGCATGCTGATGGAATGTGTATCTTTTGTAATTTAGAAAAGTGTGATAGAAAGAAAGTATCTCTATGACTTAAGTGGAGGTAGAAAGACAGGATATATACAAGACAGTACATAAGATGGAAAAGTTCATTGTATTCTATACATTTTTAATGTTCTCTGGAAAACTGCCTGCAACCTGTTTTATCTTGCATTGTGGCATCCGATTAATCTTTGTCTCATTCTCTTAAAATGTCACCTTTTATTTTCTTGTTAAATAGTCTCTTCAGTATATTTCAGAATATTTTGACTTGGTGCAGTTTTCACAATACAAATATCTTATGTCCCAATTATTTCATTTAGTAAACATGTCAATTTAGTCAAGAGACAAATTTAATGATGAAAAAGAAAATGTTGCCCATTATGTGCAAGTTGAGCACATAAATGGTAATTAATGAGGTTTGCGGGGGTATAAAGAGCTGCATAATTAAATACAAGTAGATTTTAAAAACATGATTTTTTAGGTATATGCATCCCTAATATCAGTTCAGAGTGGATGCCAACCTTGATTTCTCTAGATATGTGGTTCAAAAATCTGCATATGAATCTATTATAAATTAACAACCAACAAAGGTCTGTCTAGTCAAACAAAGCTATGATTTTTCCAGTAGTCATGTATGGATGTGAGAGTTGAACTTAAAGCTGAACACCGAAAAATTGATGCTTTTGAACTGTGGTTTTGGAGAAGACTCCTGAGAGTCCCTTGAACTGCAAGGAGATCCAGCCAGTCCATCCTAAAGGAAATCAGTCCTGGGTGTACATTGGAAGGACTGATGCTAAAGCTGAAACTCCAATACTTTGACCACCTGATGCAAAGAACTAACTCATTTGAAAAGACCCTGATGCTGGGGAAGATTGAGGGCAGGAGGAGAAGGGGATGCCAGAGGATGAGATGGTTGGATGACATCACCAACTAGATGAACGTGAGTTTGAGTAAGCTATGGGAGCTGGTGATGGACAGGGAGGCCTGGCGTGCTGCAGTCCATGGGGTCGCAAAGAGTTGGACATGACTGAGTGACTGAACTAAACTGAACTGATTATAAATCAAATCACTGTTATTGAATTCAACATTTTACTTTTAAGACATTTGTTATTTTAGATTTGTAATTATTGTTTGTTAATTTGCAGATTAGAGTTTTGTTAGTTCTGTACTATGAAACTTCTACTGTGAAAGCCTGAAGATAATGTTTAAGATGTATTTAATTTATGGCTTAGGTAACTTGAACATTATTTATAACATTAAAAAAAATATTTTTTTTCTTGATTGGCATTGGGTTTGGAACGCTTTCTTTCTGTGGGGAAAAAGGTTCCCAGGTGGTTTAGAAGCTAGGTGCAAACACTGGTTCTGCTGAAATACAGTTTGTGTCAGCTGTTGTCCCTCCCTTTAAGTATTCGTTGTGACATTTACTACTTCTTAGAGGACGGCAGAGCAGGGCGTCTGCTGCAGTAGCTGAGGATGGGTCACTATTCCCTTGACTGCTTCTCTTGCATGTCTCTCCAGGGCTTTTCCAGAGCTGGAGAAAGGCATGTGGGATCTAAGCCCCTCGCAGGAACCCAGGTCTGCCTGTGTCGGGAGTTCGTCCCGTGTTTTTTTTTTTTTTTTTTTTTTTTCTGATGTGCACAGATAAAGAACAGAGTGAGTCTCTAGGGTTGCCGATTGCGGGGGAATAAGTGTGGGAAGGTCTCAGGCGAGCAAATGGGCATGAGATGAAGCTGGCAGAAAAGTTTCCATGTTCGTAATGGATGGAGCCCATAGCAGGAAGGGAGCAGCGGCAGTCCCCCTTCCTCCAGCCCTAGACTGGGAGGAGGCCTGCAGGCCAGGTCAGGAGGGAGATGCCCAGTCACGGAGCAAACCCGGGAGCCCGATTCCAGGCCCCCGGTCCCCTGCTCCTGGCTCTGCGGTATCCCCGGCCCTGTGTCCTGGTGCCCCTCCCCGCCCCCGCATCTTTCCAGGAGTGGTGGGACCCTCTGAGCACTCGGCTCCCACCCACCAGCCCAGTTTTTTCTTGGTCTCTCTGATGGACTTGGGTCAGCAGAGAGGAGGGGATCTCCATGGCCAGCTCCAGATGGGAGCTGCACAGACGGGCTCCACAGCCTGTGAATTTAGCCTCACTGATTTAATGGACATGACTTTGAGCAAACTCTGGGAGATAGTGAGGGCTTCCCTGATAGCTTAGTTGTTAAAGAATCCCCTTGCAATGCAGGAGACCTGGGTTCCATTCCTGGGTTGAGAAGATCCCCTGGAGAAGGGATAAGCTACCCACTCCAGTATTCCTGGGCTTCCCTTGTGGCTCAGCTGGTTAAAAATCCACCTGCAATCCGGGAGACCTGGGTTTGATCTCTGGGTTGGGAAGATGCCCTGGAGAAGGGAAAGGCTACCCATTCCAATATTCGGGCTTGGAGAATTCCATAGTTGGTGTCTCAAAGGGTCAGACGTGCCTAGTGACTGAACAGCACTGATAGCTGAACAAGAAAATGCTCATACCTTTTGTCTTTCCAATTTTTTTGCTGAGCATACAACCTCTGAAGCCAGGGACATTTTAAACTCTTAATCACAGCCTTTCTTGCTTAGAGGGTGAACAGCCCTGGGCTAAGGCCAGTGACATGGTCGTGGGGTACATGCTGATGGAGGAGGGCAGGCACCATCCAGAAAAGAGGCTATTCTTTCCACCTCCTGGGATAGCTTTAAAGTTCTTTTAAAAAATATTAATAAATTTATTTATTGTTAATTGGAGGATAATTGCTTTACAATATTGTGTTGGTTTTTCCCGTACACTGACATGAATCAGCCACAGGTATATATACATATACGCCCTCCCTCTGGAAATTCCCTCCCACCTCCCTCCCCACCCCACCCCTCTAGGTTGTCACAGAGCACCAGGTTTGAGCTCCCCGAGTCATACAGTAAATTCCCATGATAGCTTTAAAGTTCTGAGCGTACTGGTGACATCCCAGGACCATGTACTTTGTTGTATTTTTGCCACGAATTGTTACTCCTTTTAACTAATAGGGTCAGGCTTTTATACAGTCAGTACAAGGATGGGCAAAGATATTGTTTACCGGGACAGTTCTCGGTCTAACTGTTCGTTTGGTGGGCCAGCACCCATGGGTTATTTACTGTGTGCAGAATTCTTTCCTGAGGCTCTTGAAGCTTTTCCTTTCTGGAGAAGCCTGTAATTTTCAGACTTCTATGACCTGGTGATCCCAAAGATTAAAGACAGGGATCCTCTATCAATACATCTCCCAAAGAGATACACTTTTCTCTAGAAAGTGTGTTTCACCAGCTAAGAACTAAGGGCTCAGGAGATCAGAAAAATAAATGAATGTTCTTCCTTGATTCAGGTCCCTGATGATCCTAAATTTGGAAAGGAGACCAGCTGAAAAAAATTACTATATATCTTTATAGATCCTTAGGGCTGTCCTTCTTAAAGGGCACACAAATCTTGAGTCATTTATGTTAAACAAGGTCTGGGGGAGGTCTTAGATTCTTCACATCTGAGAATTTCTCCTGTGGATGCTGTTGGCCTATAGACCAAACTTTGGGTGACAATGACATGGAGAGTTTACAGTGAATAATTTTATTGGGTTATATTGCTAGCTCAGTGGAGATTAGATTTTTGAATTATTCATGGATTTTAATTTATTCATTTGTAAAACTTTAATGACATGCTGGAATTCTAATGTAGTCTACATAATTAATCTTATTATTTGGCATGATTAAACATTGCAGAAAAATATAAATAAATCTTCAAATATAATTTCCAAAGGAATAAATGCTGCCAAACGATTTTTTGGTTTTGGATTTCTGTTTCAGAAATTCAGGGGAAATATATGCCATAGAATTGGTCAGTAAAACAAATTTATGAATCAGATGATTATCAAAAGATACACTGCCTTGACCAGATGAAAAAGCCTGCTCTCTGAAGATCTTTCAGTATATGTGTGGACGGTGTCTGCTATGAGTAATCTTAGCCAGAAATACATAGTAAACAGAATTCATGCTCCTCTGAGAAGCAAAAGTTTTGACTTCTCCCACTCAGTGTTTTAAAGCTTTCCTAACTCTTAGAGTCTTTCCTGCATACTGTTTGACTACAGTAAATGTGATTCCCAATCCCACTGTACACCACTGGGAAGGTGTCAAACCTTTAACTTCTATAAGCTCAGATACGTTGTTTTTATTCAGTCCCTAAGTCGTGTCTGACTCTTTGAGACCCCATGGACTGCAGCATGCTGGTCCTCCCTGTCCCTCACCATCTCCCAGAGTTTGCTCAAGTTCATGTCCATTGAGTCGGTGATGCCATCCAACCATCTCATCCTCTGTCATCCCCTTCTCCTGCTCCCCTCAATCTTTCCCAGCATCAGGGTCTCTTCCAATGAGTGGGCTCTGTGCATCAGATGGCCAAAGTATTGGAACTTCAGCTTTTGCATCAGATATAATTTATGAATAATATGCATTTATAATGTGTCTGACATACATATGTGTGTATATAGCAATAAATAACTTCAGAGAATAATTGTGAACCTTTGAAGATGATTAATATACGTAGCCATTTCAGAAAAAAAGTTGAATATCACCTAGTGTTTTCTTCCTTTAATTCTCAGATTTTTAGTTGTGTTGAGCTACCCATAACATAAAATGTGCCATCTGAGCCATTTTTATGTGTGGTGTCCCAGGATTAACCTCAGTCACATTGTGTGCATCCATCAACACCACTGTCCACTATCCATTTCCAGACCTCTTTCCATCTTGCAGACAGAAGCTCTGTCCTCATTAAACAACTCCCCATTTCCCCTCCTCCTAGCCCCGGTCACTGCTGCTCTACCTTCTGTCTCTGTGAATTTGATTCTTCCAGGTACCTAGTGGAAAATTATCTACTATTTTGTAGTCAAATATGGAAGTATAGTCTAATGGTTGCAGCTGTTTAAAAACATAAACCAGGAAACCAGTCAGAAGTACATTTAAGTCAGCATGATGCAAAGGCAAGCTTGCAAGAGCCCAGTTTCTCAAGGACTTCCTTCTTTTGTGTGTTTACACCATTGAGCATGAGTTTCTTAGGTGGTATTATTGGTAAAGAATCCGCCTGTAATGCAGGAGACCCGGGTTCAACCCCTGGGTTGGGAGAATCCCTTGGGGTCTCAAAGAATAGTATACGACTGAGCAACTAACACTTTGACCTTCACCACTGAGTATAGGGTTGCTAGACTTTCTACTAAATCATGGAGGCAGAATGAGATCAGAGAAGACTCTCACGTCTGACTGTCCTTTCAGCTAAGAGGAGCTCGGATATATTTCATTGACAGTCTTGGGGGGCTGAACCAGGGATGATCTTCCAAGTTCATCCTTTGCTCAGGAATCTGAGCTCTTCCTTTGGCTGGCCTCTGTTGTAGTACTGTGAGTACAGCTGCAGAAAGAGGGTTCCTGCCTCCTGGAGCTTTCACTTGATTGGGGGAAGCTAGACAAAAAAGTAAGCTCAATATGAAAATGATATTACATATTCAGCGGGGAGGAATGCTTTGTTAAGATATGAGGCAGGAAAGGAGACGGGAGAGTGTAAGGTAGGATCAGGAAAGGTGGAACTCAGAGGGAGGGAGACATGGGCTGTGTGCGTGTCTCCCACAGACGGGAAACCCAGCGTGGGAGTCGCCTGGTACAATTGAGGAACAGAAAGGATGGGGTTGTGGCCAGAGTTGGGAGCGAGGGGGAGACTGGGATGTGATGAGGCTGGAGAGCTAGCAGAAGACCGGAGCAGAGGAGACCTTGTAGTCAATGATACGGACTTTGACTATTGCTCGGAACGAGATGGGGGCCTCTAAAGGGCTTTTAGCTGGAGCAGTGACTTGATATGACATGTTTTGGAAGAGGCACTCTGACTGTGAAGGGGTTGTGAGCAGAAGTAAGAATGATGGTAAAGAGAGTGTTGTGCAAATGCAATTGATTTATATTGAGTAGCTTGGACCAAGATGGTCGCGATAGAGGTAGCCAACCATGGTTTGAAGGTGGAAACAACAGGATTTGCCTAAAGATGAGAAGGCTGAGTTTGCAGTGTTTGACCTGAGAACCTGGAAGGGTGGAGCTGTCACACTCTCAGGTAAGAAACTTCGGGAGAGCTGGCACAAGAGGGGATGTGCAGAGTTTGTTTGAAATGGTTGACCTCTTAGATGTCCAGGTAGAGATAGGGGGCTGGGAGTTGGCCCCGAGAATGAGTGTGGTGCCTTCAGGAGAAGAACCACTGTCATACTGTTTGCAGATGGGGAAACAGAGCTAGGTGCTGCTTAGGTAATTTACCCAGAGACTTACAGCCAGAAGGAAATGGAGATGGGAATCTGAATTCTGTCTGTCCTCTTACCCTCCCTGGATGGAGGGTATCTTACTACTCGCTTATTCTTTAATAGGTTCTCTTGAGTATGAAATAGCCATTGGACAGATCCTAGGGGGGAGAAGGACCTTTCTTTGCTGGATTTTCAGTTAGTGAATACTTAAGAAACAACATAACTCTAAAGCAGCATAATTAGAGTATCCAGGTTATAAATTTTCAACATTGCATCTTACAGTTCTTTACGTCTATCTACGGTGTTGCCTCCCCTACCAACCCCAACTCTGCCTTCTGCTCTGGCTTTAAATTCGTGCCTCTCATTTCTAAATATTTCTAGTTCATCCTTGTAACCAGCTCACCTCTTGACACTGCTGTTCATGAAGGATATTTTTCTAGGTTCACGGTGGGCCAGAAAGGCAGGGAAGATTACTTTTAAAAGAAATAAACATAAAAATGCAAAGTAGGGTGCTTATTTTATGTGCCTGTGATAAGCTGTTGATTTGCAATCTGCCACTTTGCCCCCATCGATTTACAATGGAAGACTTTTAAAGAATGATTCATATATTCCACAACATATTAAACCAGTTTCTGAGACAGGGAGAAAGAAAAAAAATGCATTTGGTGGCAACTTGGTTCACCAGGTTGGCAGACATCAAAATATACTATTTCAAAAGAAAAGAAGAAGGAGAATAATTTAGGGGAAAGAATATATTTTAGGTTAATATACTCAAGGTCAGATTCTAACCAGTTAATTCCTCTAAGACCTTGAATAAGTCACTTTAACTCTTAAAGTTTCTTTCTTCACCAGGTGAAGAGGGATACCTCTTCACCCCCATGGGGTTGGAATATTAGTGAGATATTTATAAAGTCTGGCTTTACTCTGGCCATTAGCAACCACACATGTAGGTGTGGGAAGGGTAGGGCCTATTCTATTACACTGTGACCACATCCTGAGGAGCCCTGAGTTGGGATAAAGAAAGAGATTCCAGAAAAGGAGCCTGAGAAGGAACCACTGGAAACAGAGGAGGAAAACTGGAGGAGTGGAGTCTCCCAAGCCGAGTGGGCAGGGTGTTTTCAGGAAAAGAGAGTCGCAGGTCAGTAGATGGTGACTGTGCCATCATCACCACTGTGCCTTCTTTTGCACCCACCATTACCAGTAGCAAGAGGTAATGAGGGGAAAGAGTAGCAGGCACGAGCACAAAGTACCACTTCTTGGCCTCTTTACATCATCATTGGTCTCACTTTATCTGTGAAGTGGGGATGGAGTCCTTCCTAAGCCATTAGCTTATCCTGGGGATGAAGTTGTAAAAGTCAGGTGGGCTTCCTTTGTGGCTCAGGTGGTAAAGAATTCACCTGCAATGTGGGAGACCTGGGTTCCATCCCTGGGTTGAGAAGATTCCGCTGGAGAAGGAAAGGCTCCCCACTCCAGTATTCTGGCCTGGAGAATTGCATGGACTGTATAGTCCATGGGGTTGCAAAGAGTCAGACACGACTTTCACTTCGGACTTCCCTGCACGAGAGCCCCGTGAATTGTCAGTGCTGAAGAGGCACTAGTTGCTAATACTGTTGGTGGTGGTGTGATCCAAATGAAATTAGCAAAATATAACTAGATATCACTGTGTAAGAGTTTTTGTCTTTAACAAAGAACCTCCCGGGAGTGAGAACGTCCAAGAAGCACCTGCTCCTCAATCTTCCAGGCTGCAGGACTGGTCAGACTGGGCCAGCTCTCACCTGGGCTCAACAACCATTCAAGGTGACCAAGAGGAGTCAGGGTAGGAAACAGGGACTCGAGCAGGGAGTCAGCAAAGGAAAGAAGTTCAAAGCCAGTAGTCTTGAGAGTATTATTTTTAAATCAACCCCAAATGCATGTTCTTAAAAAGACACTTAATGACCGAGGGGGCGGTTTTATATTTTAATATTCAGCTTGCAGACGACAAAGGTGTGCTATGTTTAGAAGGCAGCAGAGTCGAGCTGTTAAGAGCACACTTTTGGAGCCAGTAAAACCCACGATAAGAATCCCAGCGCTAGGACATATTTACTGTGTGAGCTTTCTTTACTTGTCTAAGCATCAGTTTTCTTATCTGTCAAATGGGAGATATAAGAGCTAACTCCCTGGGTTATTTAAGGATGAAATTGTGTAATATTAGAAAAAAACTTTGCAGAGGGCCTGGGGCATGGGAAAGGATCAATAGGAAAAATATCAGCCAGATATTGTAGGATGATAGAATGTGATAGATGGATAGATTAATAGATAAATCCTGTTTTCAATCCTAGGAAAAATAGATATTAAGTATTAATTCTAATCTTAACATTCCTTAATCACATAAGTTATTCAGTTAATACTCTGAGAAAGCTAAACCACCATTGGTGTCAGAAAGGAAGATATTGAGACTTTGAGTGGCTTAGAATTCTATTTATTTCATCTTCACCGTTTCTTAAGTGGCACGCCCGCCACATGTTAATGAATCTTAATTTTTAGGTTCGCCTACATTTGTGTTGGTAAAGAAGTAGAACTGTCCAACATTCCTGAGAATGTAATAGGATATAGGTAATGTCATTTTCCATGAAAAAAAATCTTGGGAATAGGAAACTCTGCTGTGAGGAAGCAGCAAAGAAAGTATGTTTCCATTTAGTCATTTTACAGTTAATAAACATGAAGGGAAATGTTGGTCAACATCAACTCTCAACAAGGAAAGCTGGCTCTTACTTAGTCAGCAATGGAGGGTGTCATATGTGAGCTTCCCTTTGTGAGCGTATTTCAAATAAATCTGGAAGTGTCTGTGAGTCAAAGATGTGGTGCGTGCAATATATGATGTGAAACAAAGACGCGTGGTCTACGTAGCTCTGCAGACAAGTTGCCAGATGTTGTGTATGCTTGATTGAAAGACACCCAAGACAAGGAAGCACCCACCTGCTACTCTCAGCACACCATGGGGAGAGTCCTGGACTTTCACAACCCTCTCATTGACGACTCTTTTCTTTTTTTATTTTGATACTTAATGTTTCTCTGTTACTTGTATCTGTTATTCTAGGCGGTAGTAAGTCTTTCTGGGAAGGAAAAATCTAAATAATATAACTTAGTAAATAAAAAAAGCTTAGTAAAACTTTTGAGTTAGAAGCAGATCTATGCCTGATATCAGATAGTTTTTTATAAATAAATACATTTAAAAAGGTTTGAATTCTGACTAGTCAAACAAATGAAAGTGCTTAGTTGCTCAGTCGTGTCGGACTCTTTGCAACCCCGTGGACTGTGGCCCACCAGACTCTTCATGGGATTGTCCAGGCAAAAATACTGGCGTGGGTTGCCATGCCCTCCTCCAGGGAATTGTCCCGACTCAGGGATCGAACCCAGGTCTCCCACAGTGTAGACCAATTCTTTACCATCTGAGCCACCAGGGAAGCCAGTGAATGGCAGGATGTTATTTTCAAGGAAAATACTATTTACCTTATTACATAAATGTGAATTTCTTTAATATCCCTCCAAGAAGCAGTCTGGTTTGTAAAACAGCAGGAGAAAACCAAAGGGAAGATAGATTTTGCTGATCAGAAAGTAAAAACAAAAAATTATAAGCTTTTTGAATTTTGTCCTTTAGTCTGTAACTTGCTCTTATCTTTAGTATGGCCTCAGAGAGACTAATATCATCTATTAGAGGTGATTGGGAAAGTGTCAAGTGAAGGGCAAGTCTAAATTAGTTAATAGTAGCACAGGTTTAGTAGCAGAAATAAAGCTCATGTTTTGAACTGACAGAGAAATATGCAGTTTACATTAATAGAAAACTGTCTCTTTTGGAGACTGTAAAATAAAGGGCTGGATATTATGGGCTGGCCCAGGATGGAGGCATTAGTTACTGAACTTAGGATTGTAACACTGAAGAGACGTATACTGTAGTCTTGGAACATCCGAGGAAGCCAGGGTTGCAGGAAGATGCTCTGAGATGGAAGGGCTTGTTCATGGGTTGAGGCAGGCTTTCGGAGTCAAGAAGGAAGGCAGATTGAGAGAGTGCAAAGTGTGCTACCACTTTGGGAATTGGGAGGGGGAATTTGGACTTGGGAGCTGGAAGAGATTTGGAACATTTCTGTGCAGAGAGGAATCAATCAGAGTGAAATGTTTTTTTTTCTGTTCAGCATGAAGTGCCAAGTTGCAGCTCTGAAGCGCCAATGTCAACGAGAACATGTTGAAATTTCTTTTTTCCTTTTCTTTGTGGATGCTGGGAGAAGAGAAAGCAATGGAAGCTATAAATGATTGATTATCAGTCTCTGAAGACACAGAACTGCATAAAAATAGTCACTAGAAGATGGAGGATGTGCCAAGATTGAGCTAAAACCTTTCCTTTTCAAAGCATCATTTAGGATCGCCATAATCATTGATCATTAAAATTGTCCTTACTCAAAGGGATAAAACTTAAGTTTGTGTTTGCGTAAGTTGAATCATGTCTTGTATTTGATAGATATATTGCATATATGTGTTTGTATGTTAGATGCTCAGTCATGTCTGACTCTTTGTGACCCCATGGACTATAGCCTGCCAGGCTCCTCTGTCCATGGAGTTCTCCGGCCAAGAATACTGGAGTGGGTAGCCATTCTCTTCTCCAGGCTGATAATTCTGGTCCCTTTCTGGATCTCCAGTAGCCATAAAAATTGTCGCGCTGGCATTGATGGTCTCTTATCACCATGCATTGCCCTCTGCCCCCAGCCATATACCCGTATCTGTATCTAGTCACTAATGTCTACACTGAGTCACCAACCACACGTTCTAACAAAGGGTCTTACCTGCACCCTTATTCCCCCTCATAGCGGATTTTGGTAAATGTGCAAATGTGTGTGGTTTTACCATTTTTCTAGGCTGATTTTTCTCTAGATAATTTGAAACCTATATTTGGAACTGTAGGAAATGAGGTTTTAAAGTGAAAACTAGCATATTCTAGGATAGTTTAACTGACCCAGATAGGATTCCAATAGATGATGAAAGATGGCTAATGAAAGCTGAGTGCTAAGAAGCCCCCTCAAATATCCTTTAAATCTATTCCCTCCGTTTTTCTCCTGTGTAGCATTTTATGCTGCCTTAATGGAGAAATTGTGCCTAAACTGTGGTATTCAGTCGGTACCCTTAAGAGGGCTGTGTTCCTTTCCGATCTGTGTTTCCAGAAGGGCATAGATTTGAGGAGTATTTGGGAGAATGACCAAGACGTTCTTTGATGCAGAGATCACATACCGCAAGGACCACTCAAGGAAAACGGGACCCTTACCTTGAGGAAGAAATGTCCTGAATGAGACAAACTTGCTGACTTGCATTTCAAACGAACATCCTCTAGGCATAGTAGAACAAGCTATTCAGTCTTTCTCTCCATGAAGGGTTAGAACCGTTAGGCAGGAGGCATACGGAGAGGGATTTCAGCTCAGATGAGAATTCTCTGACAACCAGGGCCGTTCCTCTCTGTAACAACCAGAGCTGTCTCAGGAAGTCATGGCTACTAAAGGAATTCAGGCTGGGGCTGGCAAACCACTGGTCAGAATTTCTTGGGTGGGTGTGTGTGAGCTAAGTTGCTTCAGTCGTGTCTGATTCTGTGTGACCCTGTGGACTGTAACCCACCAGACTCCTCTGTCTATCGAATCTCCAGGCAGGAATACTAGAGTGGGTTGCCATGCCCTTCTCCAGGGGATCTTCCCCACCCAGGAATCAAACCTTCATCTCTTATCACTCCTGCATTCTCAGCTCTTGGAGGACAAGGATCTAGCCTTTTTCTTTGGGATTTCTTCAGTGCTCAGAGCAGTGATAGGCAATAGGTTTAGAGTTCAGACAGTCAGTCATTTAAGTTGCTCAGTCGTGTCTGACTCTTTGCCACCCCATGGACTGCAGCATGCCAGGCCTCCCTGTCCATCACCAACTCCCGGAGCCTGCTCATACTCATGTCCACTGAGTCGGTGATGCCATCTAACCATCTCATCCTCTGTCACCCCCTTCTCCTCCTTCCTTCAATCTTTCCCAGAATCAGGGTCTTTTCTAATGAGTCAGTTCTTCTCCTCAGGTTTAGAGTTAGCGTCTTAAACTTTGTTGTTCTTTTACTCAGTTCTCTTGAGAGAGAGCTACATTTTTACGAGTTTAACATCCTTCCTTTATTTGTGGGTTTGGGTTCATTAGGGGATTGGGAGTTCTGGTTTATTTCATAAAATTTCCATCTGAAAAAAATCATTTTATCTCCAAATCTAATTCTCTTCTGATAATAATTGCCTCCATAACACAGTTTGATTAGAATCACATGCACACATTTTTTAAAAATTCTGTTCTTTAATTTTTTGCAGTGTTGGGGTATCTAAAGTTCATTGGACATGTTAGATATGAAAAAGGACTCAGGAAGAATTCTTTCTAGAAACCACTGTATGTTTGTCCTTTCAGCATGATGAATGTCAACGTGGTCATAAGGCGTTTACAGAGTGAACGGTCTTCACTTTTACAGCTGTTAGCTCAGCATGCGTGTGCAGTGCATTTCCTTATTTTTCAGAGAAAGAGAAGAACATTGGGGGGTTTAAGGGTTTGTCTATATGGCTTGAAGAAGGGCCGAGCTGAGATCAGCATGCAAACTTCAGCTCGGGGCTCTCTCTTCTTCCTTGCACAAACCATGCCGCTAACATGTATTGATAATCCTCATGCTGTGGAATGTCCACATAGCGTGAACTCAATGGGGAAACCCATTAGTCAAGGGTAGCTGTGAACATTGTGTGAAGTGCCTCTTGGTGCCAAGTCACAGCAACCTACAAAATGTGCTTTTGAAAAATGTACATTGTACCTTGAAAACTTCTGCTGTGTTTCAGAGCAAGGAGGGGCCCCAATGTTTTACTCTAGTGCGTTAGTCAAGGATGGGTGAACAGGAGTTATATAGCAATATATGAATCATCTCAAGCAACCTGCGTTGTATTTTCCAAATATCATGAGGAAAAATGCATTTAACGTCTTGAAACTTCTAGATATTTAGCTCTCTTCCTTAAATTTCTGCATTTGTTTTTAGTAATGACTAAAAAAAATATCACATTTTGGATTTTATGTGTAGATTAAGAGTTTTTCCTGCTGACAACCTAAGGTGAGATATATTCAGAGGTTTTTCTCCCTTTTAGAATCAATCTGGATTCTGAATTGTCTGTGCAGCACTTTTATTTATCTTCTTAAATGATAAGTGTAGCCACATATTTTTGTAAGGAGAATTAATATTATTACTCCTCAGGTAAAAACATCTTTCTTTATGTAGTGCTGAGTCATTCAATCTTAGAAGTTTAGAACTCAAAAAGACCAAATAGAAACTTTCGAAATTTGATTCTCATCCAACTTTTAGATTTTATACAATTGAAAATTTAAAAAAGCCAGAAATGTAAAGTCACTTGCCCAAAGCCATACATTTATAGTTTTCATATGATTATGTTAGTAATACTGTTAACAACTTTAAACTATATCCAAGCTATACAGTATCAGTAGTGTCCCAGGCTTAGGTTTACTGAATAAATATTTCTTGAGAAGGTCTGAACATGGCCCAAATTTAACTAAAAGGAAACCTTTTGCTTTTTAATTGCTGTATTGACTCTTGTGCTAGAGATATTTCGTAGAATCCAGAGCTGTAAGTTGTGAGTTGGGGCTTGAGATACATAAATTGAGAGCATTTTAATACCAGTTTCAACAGCTGAACCCCATCCATCAAAATGGTAATCCAGCCTTCCAGTTCTAGGAGGAAGTTAAAAGTAAACATTATAAATTCTTCCCTGACGTATATTCCTTTTTTTTTTTTTTTTAATGATTGAGAACACCCTGTTACACAAGCTCTAAACCAAACTCCACAGTAAGTTCAGAAGGTTCAACTCTACAAGCAATTTTGGCAAGGATTGAAATGGAGAATTCTCACTTGACAGTATAAACCCTGGAGGGTACAGTTTAACCAGGTCCTGAGAATTCCTTTCTCTGCCTCTGGGGTGCCCATCGCACAGGGGAGCGGCCCTGGGGAGTTTCCATGAGGGAGACTGCCTCCGTGTAAATTACAGCGGGAAGAGCCTAGACGTGCTGGGGATAGGCAGGGTATACAGCATCACTTTACAACAAGCGCAATAGAGAAAAAATGGTCTTTGATCTAACCAGTCTAGCTCCTTCGAAGTAGGGGAGAATTTGAAAAAGAGCAATGGGAGTATTACGCAGATGTGACACATAATGAGTGAATCATGACTTTGCTCCTAATTGAAACGATCAGTTTATAATCTCAAGTTCATAAAAGAAAAAATTCTACGTGTTTGTATTTTACATACTCATGTACATACTCACGTGCTGTGCTGTGCTTAGTCGTTCTGTCGTGTCTGACTCTTTGTGACCCCATGGACTGCAGGCTCCTCTGTTCACAGGGATTCTTCAGGCAAGAACACGGGAGTGGGTTGCCATACCGTCCTCCAATGCATATTCCTATATCTTAGCATATTGTCTTATCAGCAAGTATAAAAGTGTGGGTGAAAACACACCAAGATACTCATTTGGGGTGTAATGAGGGGAGATTGTGGGAGGTGTGAGTCCAGAGGAAAGAGGAAGAGCCAGGGCCATTAGCACTCTAGCTTAACTTGCTGCCTTTTAACACAAAATAAACCTAAACTCTGAGGGATTTGATTTTTTTTCCCTTTAACGTATAATACTTCCTTCACTTTAAAATATTTTCTTTTGCACTTCCTAGAAGATTCTGAGCTCCTTATAATTCAGCTGGAGATTCTAGTTGTTCTAGTTGCAATTTCCAACCCAGAAAGTCCACACTCACCTCTGATCTGCATTTCAAATGCCCAGATATTGCCTACCAAGCACTGCAGGTCAGGCTTAGGCCTGATGTGTCTCTTGTCACCTTGGTCAAGGGCCATCCTGATGTGATCAGGAATCTAAGCTCTCAGTCCTGTCTGCTGAACAAATAACGTGGAAAGAAACTCTGGCTTGGCAGACCATGCTTTTTATTCAAGTAGAGCTCTGGCATCAAGGAGAAAAATGGGGATTTGATGAAAGCTCTTCAGGCTGGGCCTCTGGAAATCAATACTGCATTTGCAGAGTTAGGCAAAGCTGAAGTTGATGAGGGTCCAAAGGCAGACTGTGCTCCAGAAACCGGAACACGTGAGCAGTAGAGAGGACTCTCTTCTTGAAACAGGAGCAGAATTCCGCCTCTGCGGAAAATTTTCCTAAGCCATTTTAAGTGCTAATTTTTAAACATTTTTTGTTTTCCTACAATGTTGACTTGCTCTTGCAGTGGCAGTTGGGTTGAGCTGGGCCTGGTCACGATCTCCAGTCCTCCTGCCTCTGACGAGCTTGGCTCTCCATCCGTCCCCTACAGGCTCCACCAGTACTCTTCATCTTTGGCCATCCAAGCCTGCATGGCTCTGTCAGTAGGATGCTGACTTTGCTGATGCTGGCTGCATGCTGCTTTTTCGGAGTAAGACGGGCTGGGAGGGGGGTGACTTTTGACTGACTGATGAATTACCTTTATTTTTCTGGGTCAATATTTTTCATGCCCTGAATTTCATGGCTGCCACTGTTCTGGGAACTTAAATTCTAATATCAACATACAGAGTAGGCTTTGATTTGTTACCTGTTGATAAAATGAAATACTATTTCCTGAGCGTGAAATGTCTTACTTTTCTCATTTTTAGCAAATGACTTCTTAAGTCATACAAATTTATTTTGGGGGGCTAGTAATACATTGAGGAATTCTCTGTACAGTGGATGATAACACTGATGTCGGACTGGAGATTTCTGTAAAAGATTCCTGTTTCCTTCAGAACAGAAATGTCTTGTGATGAAGGTTTTAAGAATGCCTTGTTTTTTGCTCCCCTGGAAGGAAATAGCAGGAAAACAGTTGTTTTTTTTTTTCCCCAATTTTATGTGTAGTTTCTGTGCTTTAAAGTCTCCCAAGAGAACACGATGCTTTCTCCCCTGGGAGTTAGTGGTTAGCCCATGAAGTTTTAAGCGGATTAAGCATGCTTATAATACAGTTTTGCTTTTGCTGTTACTCATATGTTTTGTCTCCAGAAATTAGAGAACTGGATGATGTTATGAGAAAGCACTCACATAGCATTGGGCAATGTACCCGATTCATTACACACATCACCTCAACCCTGATATGTCATCCTGATGGTCTCCATCTTGAAGATGAGGACATGGAGTTTGGGGAGTTTTAAGTTGCTTGTCTGAGGTCATCCAGCCAGCAGGGGGTGCAACCACTGACGTCTGTTCTGTCTGGTCTGGCTAACGTTTTCCTCAGCTTCCTCCTGCCTTCCTGCCAAGCTGTGCTGAGAGTCTAGGATGAGGCCCATGATAGATCTGGGTTCCATGCTGAGAGATCTTGGGGATCTCCATGCCACGTGATCACTCTTCTTTCTCTTGCCCAGATTGCGTTGGTTTTTATGGTTTCTCTCCTTCCTGACACTTTTCTTCTGCTCCATTTCATCTCCTGGCTCCTCTCTGTAAATATTCCTCTGCCCAGCTCACCTGCTCTTGTGCCTTCAGTTCACATGTATGTCTCTATCTGGAACCTCAACCTTCATATCTGACTTTTACATTTCTCTTTCCGACTGCTCAAAGAGCTTGAACAGTACAACATCAGCTCAAACTCAACCATGAATAAGAACAGCGCTCTCAGAAGAGGAGGCATGTGGTTAAAATAATGTACATAGCATCCCGACTCCCTTTCCACTCAGAAATAAAAATGATCAACTAACATGTGCTGAGTATTGTATATATAACCCTGTGCTGGAAAAAGCAGTTTGAGATGATTCAGAGACTCACAGTTTGCTTTTGAAAAGTTCATCATCTCAAGAAGGATGCAAAATGTTCTAATGGGAGTTGTATAAATAGCCTAAACATACATATACACACACAAAGGGTCGCGGGAAGGTTGCTGGTCACAGGGAAGGGACTCAGGATGAAGATAAATGTGCAGTCATTTAACCTGACTATTGGGGCCAAAAACTGTGTCACCAGAAAGGCCTGGGACCTGGAGATGATCTTTATTTGAGAGTTCTGGCTGTCTAGGAGAGTTCTTTTTTACCTTGTCGGAGTTCTGAGCCAATGTGCCTGAAACATATGTTGCGTTTATATCTTATTTTTAAGAAGTACAAGGGAAAAAAAATAATAAAGGAGTAAAAGAAGTGCCAATTTCTTCTTAAAAGACTACTTTAAAAAGCTGGCATCGAACCAGCAAATGTTAAGTACATCTTGTATTAGCTGTCACTGTAATTCAACACTCAAAGGGTGCTGATGCACCCAGCTTCACGGAGCAGGCTGACCCTCTCGGATGCCTTTTTCCTGCTCTGTGATTCCTCCGCCTCAGCTCAGTGCAGTTGGACCAGAGGAGTGGGAGCAATTAACCTGTCAGCATCTCCCATTTTTAGTGCCTTGTAATTTGCATGTGAAGTGAAAAGAAGTAAATTGTGAAATTTTCAACTTAATGTTCCTAGAAGAGTGAATAGTGATCTGCCTCTCCTTCACAGAATGTGGGTGGTGACATTCAGTTCCCACCAAAAAAGTATAGCTGTTTTTCCCCTCCTTTATTTATAGGTGAGTCATCCTTTCAGGGTTTATGGGAGTTCTTCAGGCTGAGGAGTAAAAAGAGGCTTTCCGCACCAAATATGCCTCGTTGTATACCAACAAGGCATGCAAGAGAGAGTATCTGGACCAGGCTTTTTCAGCCTTGACACTACAGTCACTTGGGGCTTGATAATTCTTTGGGGCTTTTCTGAGAGCTGTAAGATGTTGAGCAGCGTTCCTGGCCTCTAGCTGCTGGAAGATGGTAGCTGTCCCCGAGTTGTGATGATTAAAGAGTCTCCAGTAGCAGTGAAATATCCCCTGGGGAGCAGTAAGCAGAGACACTGCTAGTTGAGAACTCTGGATCTAGAATTATAGGGCTTCCCTGGTGGCTCAGTGTAAAGAATCTGCCTACCAGGCAGGAGACCCAGGTTCAATCCCTGGGTTGAGAAGATCCCCTGGAGAAGGAGATGGCAACCCACTCCAGTATTCTTGCCTGGGGAATTCCATGGACAGAGGAGCCTGGTGGGCTACAGTCCATGGGGTTGCAAAGAGTCGGACACGACTTAGGGACTGAGCGCGCATGCATGCCTGGTCTAGAATTATACATGACAAATGATGACCTGGGTAATGATTAGTGGGAGCAGATTGTTCCAGATGGCTCTCAGACTTCTGTGAGGAGTGCTGAGGATTCAGAGTGGCATTCAGAGAGTGTGAATGATGAACTGAGCACATTATGTGTTTTAGTCATGTTTACAGGGTGATGACCAATGTGCTTTCCTAATTCCATTGAAGACTGTGCACCCACCTTGGAGCTATCCAAGATCCCTTGGAAAGAAAACCTCTCTCTCTCTTTAAAAAAGTTTCTGCATCTTAAATGGTGGGCCATATACTCATATTAAGAATAAAAGAGACAATGAAATGACTCTCAATCATGGCTTCAAAACAAACAGGACCTTTTCGTGATTTGGTTGTAAATTGTTGTTGTTCAGTGACTCAGTCCTGTCCAACTCTTTTCAACCTCATGGACTGCAGCACACCAATCTTCCCTGTCCTTCCCCATCTCCCTGAGTTTGAGCAAACTCATGTCCATTGAGTTGGTGATATCATCCAACCATCTCATCCTCTGTCACCCCCTTGTCCTCCTGCCCTCAATCTTTCCTAGCATCAGAGTCTTTTCCAATGAATTGGCTTTTCACATCTGGTGGCCAAAGTATTGGAGCTTCAGCTTCAGCATCAGTCCTTCCAGTGAACATTGGTTGTAAACAATGGAAAAGAAGGGAATCAATGAGCAAGTGGAGAAAGTAGGAGGGTCTCCCCCAGGAGACCACGATGGGCAGTATTGTTAATCCTGCTGAGTACAACTAAGTCAACATCCAGAAGTCAGACCGTGCAACTCAAGACTGGGAAGTCAAAAGTTAGGTCAGAGCTAAGGCATTCCGGTGTTAGAGTCCCAGCTCGTTTCCTAGTTTTCCAGCCATTTCAGGAGAGGGGCATCTTGTCTATAGGACCTGATTTGAATAATGATCCGAGTTCTCACCTTCAGGCTTTCTCAGATGAAAGGCGGCATCTTTCCCCTTTCCTGATGCTGGGGCATTCTAAACAAAGACTACTGAGACCTTCTGAAGTATGGTAATGCCATCTATTTATTGGAAACGGGTAGACTATAAGTTTTTCTTCACTAGCACCATCTAGAGAAGCTGGGCTACCTGCACATTTATTTGGCGCCTGGAGCACAGAGAGGCACGTTCTCTAAGTCAGACTGGCCATCTGGCAGGCAGAAGCAGATACTCTTGAGGGTGCTTGTTGGGGAAAGGGAATGAAGAGTAATTCTTTAGTCAAGTCTATTTCTTCTTACTCTTCAGTGCCACCCTTCTGATTTATTGTTTTTTTAATTAACAGTGACAGCAACAATAATGATTAAATATCTACAATAGGTCAAGGTTTCCAGAAAATTTCTTTTGGTTCTTGATTTATTGGCAGTTACTCCAACAAATTCTTAACTTTAGTCGCTTGATGAATCTGTTCATGGACCCCTAAAGATCAGCTTGACATATTTACTCTGGGATGTTTTTTCCCGGAGTAGGATGTTCACCTACCATTTGAAAAATATTCTGATCTGATCCCTAGCCCTGCCACTAGCTGAAGTACAGTGAGATCCACAAGTGAAAGGAACATTCCAGGAGGATGTGGTTATTCTCTAAGCAAAGATTTCTAAGCCCTTTCATTTGCATTTCCCCCAGTGTGAGTTACTGTATTAACATATAGTATTCCTTAATGGAAGAGAAGTAAAGCTCTGTTAACGTTTATAATGTTTGTAAAAAAAAAAGGTAATGATCGAATTTCCCGAGCACTGCATTTTCATTCAATGTACACTGATCCTTAAATCGCAAAGCAGGCTGGGAGAACCCTGGCTGCAGACATGGATTGCCTGCTTAGAGGGTTCTAAAGCTCTTTTCTAAGAAATCTCCATCTTTGTCACTATTTTCTTCTAGGTGTTGAATAATTTTAAAACTGGCAGTTGCAACAATATGTTAAAAACCTGACAGCTGGCATCATTCAGTTTATTTTTCTGTCCTTTAGTCAAAGCCTGAGAGTGTTTTGCCCCATGAGGGGGATGTGGAGCTGGAGTTTATTTGGATTTAATGGAAGCATGCTGCCTGGTTAGAAAGAAGACTCCTGCCTGAGCAAAGCTTTCTGCAAAGCTTGGATGCCAGGCCACCTTGCTTCCACTACACCAATATATCTTTGCTGTTCGTTTTGAAGATAAAGATATTAGTAGTTTTTTCTCCCCCTAATGGTCAGTATTGTAAGTAGTTCCTGTTAATTTGATAATAAAGTCAGAATCATAATTCCCTGTTTAATTCATTCAATGCATATTCTCATTGCTGTGCCTAGAATGAATCATTTGTAAATGGCAACCCACTCCAGTATTCTTGCCTGGAAAATCCCATGGACCGAGGAGACTGGCAGACTACAGTCCACGGGCTTGCAAGAGTCAGACACGACTGAAGCAACTAAGCAACCTATAAAATAGTTGGAAATCAGTCCTGAATATTCATTGGAAGGACTGATGCTGAACCTTAAACTCCAATAATTTGGCCACCTGATGCAAAGAACCGACTCATTTGAAAAGACCCTGATGCTGGGAAAGATTGAAGGCAAGAAGAGAAGGGGATGACAGAGGATGAGATGATTGGATGGCATCACCGACTTGATGGACATGAGTTTGAGTAAACTCTGGGGGTTGGTGATGGACAAGGAGGCCTGGTGTGCTGCAGTCACTGGGGTCGCAAAGAGTTGGACACGACTGAGGAACTGAACTGAACTGAAAGTAGTCAAGAGAAAGAGAAAAATGATATAGTCTATGACCTCAAGAAGCTTAAAGGTCTGGTGGTAGAGGAAGGCACGTGATGGATTAACCCCGACATGGATCAGATGGGGAGCACTGCTGAGTGAAGGTAGCATCATGATGGTTCTGAGCAGGGTCCAGGGGATTCAGGAGCAGTGGTGCTTTGAGCTCCTTTGGCAAGTTCTGGGCTATTGCACTTAGACTTGACCATTCAAGGAATCTGTGTACTGGTCTAGAGACTCTTTACAACTCTAATAGTCCAGCTTTCTAGTCCAACTCTCAACTCTAGTCCAACTCTCTAGTCCAACTGTCTTTACAACTCTAGTCCAACTCTCTCGCATCCATACATGACTACTGGAAAGACCATAGCTTTCACTATCCAGATCTTAGTCGGTGAAGTGATGTCTCTGCCTTTTAATACTCTGTCTAGGTTTGTCATAGCTGTTTTTCCAAGAAGCAAGTGTCTACTAATTTCATGGCTGAAGTTGGATCATAAAGAAGGCTGAAAACTGAAGAACTGATACTTTCAAATTGTGGTGCTGGAGAAGACCCTTGAGAATCCCTTGGACAGCAAGGAGATCAAGCCAATTAATCCTAAAGGAAATCAACCTTGAATACTCATTGGAAGGACTGATGCTGAAGCTGAAGCTCCAATAGTTTGGCCACCTGATGAGAAGAAATGACACATTGGAAAAGACCCTGATGTTGGGAAAGATATAAACAAAAGGAGAAGACGGCAGCAGAGGATGAAATGATTGGATGCATCACCGATTCAGTGGACATAAACTGGGGCTAAGTGAAGGACCAGGAAGAGCCTGGCGTGCTGCAGTCCATGGGGTCTCAGAGAGTTGGACATGACTTAGCATCTGAACAACAACTAGAGACTCTCTCTCCATTTGCTTCTGGCTTGGGAGACAGGTTGAACTGCCTTAGTGGTTTAACAAAAATGCACGATATTAAATAAACAGCAACAACAAGAGTTTTGGAGGAAGCCTAAAACTGCTGAGAAGAAAGTCAGCAGGAGCTGGTGTGAACTCACAGTATAGAGGCTGCCTCTGGGGAGGCGTTGTGGAGCCAGTTAGGGGACTGGAATTGGGGCCATCTGATCACTTCCTGCTAGACTCTACTAAGAGAAATCCTGTAAATGAAGGGGCCCTAACTATTCTCTCAGAAAACATCCGCGCAATCGTGCAAGGAAAATTTAGGTAAAATCAGAGTGTTTGGTTGAACAGGAATTGAAGACTTAAATGGAAAAGCTAGGGCAAAATTACATGCTCATCAAAATGAACAAGAAGCACTCATGACAAAAATAAGTCTCAAAATGGAAGCCGATTTTATGAAAACCAGTCCAAAATGCACCCTTGGCTGCTAGCTACCTAAGACACTTCCTTCCAGCCCCTGGGCTCTGCTGGGTAAACTGAACAAGAGTCCTGTGTAACATCATCAATCTTATAATTCTTGGTATTTGAGTTTAAAGAGCAACCGAATTTTGCTGAAAAACTAGTAAACAAAAATTCAGTTTTAAAGGAGACTTGCAAAGGCGAGTCTGCAATTTGCAACTGGTGATCCAGGGGTTAAAACTTTGCTTTCCAATGCAGGGGATTCTGGTTTGATCCCTGGTCGGGGAACTGATGTTCCACATGCCTCTTGGTCAAAACACCAAAATGTAAAACAGAAGCAATATTGTAAGAAATGCAGTAGGACTTTAAAAGTGGCCCACTTTTAAGAAAAGTCTGTGAAAAATAATCTAAAAAGTAGACTTGCAAGCCATGCTTCCTCTAAGCCTAGCAGGTACCTAGCACACAGGGCTCCAGCATAGATTTATTGCATCTAAGTGGCAAAAGAGATGTTAAGCTTGCATGTGTATCTTTGTGTTTTTCTATTTCCACCTTCCAAGAAGTTTGCAAGTGATTGAACCAAAAGTCTGATTAGTTTCAAGATAAAATGGTAGACACCAAAATAACCTTGAAAGATATTTCAAAGGAGTCATATTATGTAAATATTGATTAGAATGAGGGGAACACACAGATTTACAATAGGGCTCAGTTCAGTTCAGTCTCTCTGTCGTGTCTGACTCTTTGAGACCCCATGGGCTGCAGCACGCCAGAGTTCCCTGTCCATCACCAACTCCCAAAGCTTGCTCAAACTCATGTCCATCAGGTTGGTGATGCCATCCAACCATATCATCCTCTGTCGTTACCTTCCCTTCCCACCTTCAATCTTTCCCAGCATCAGGGTCTTCCAATGAGTCAGTTCATCCCATCAGGTGGCCAAAGGACTGGAGCTTCAGTTTTAGCATCAGTCCTTCCAATGAATATTCAGGACTGATTTCCTTTAGACGGACTGGTTGGATCTCCTTGTACTCCAAAGGACTCTCAAGAGTCTTCTCCAACACCACAGTTCAAAAGCATCAATTCTTCAAAGGCAATAGAGCTAGACAGTCTTTAAAATGTTTTATTAGATAAGGCTGGGATAAATCGCACATAATGTTTATATGTAATGAATAGTTGGGGGGAATAGTTAGCTATAAGGCCCTGGGAGCCTTATCAGAGTTTTGTTCACTTACCCTTTTTTCCTATAAAGCTGTGTTGACCATTCTGTCTTTCATCTTGGCAAAATAATGAATGGTTTTTATGTTGCTTGTTTTTTCATTATAATCATAAACCTTCCTCTTTTTTTTTTTGCTGATATAGGACTCTTGAGAGAGAGAGAGAGACAGAGAGACAAAGAGAGAGGAAGGGAGGAAGAGAAGGAGGCAGAGGAGGAGGAGATGGAAGAAGGAAAAGATGAAGGGAGTAAGACAGTAAGAAAAAATAAAGGCGGTGCTGAGGTGGCTGCATTTCCTCCTGGTGATATCGCTCGGGGGTCTGGCCTCTGTCCCAAGACATTGTCCCCTTCCTAAGGCAAGAGTTACCTATTATACAGGGTTACAGTTACAGGGTATACAGGGTTACAGTTACAGGTAATACAGTTACCTATTATACAGGGTATATAATAGGGTACCAATAGACTCAATACAGGGTACCATTTTGGCCCTCAATTTCCCTCAGTTGGAGTTTTCTCTCCTGTGCAAAACCTCATTATCCAGTGACAATCTCTCCTAGACTGGTTTGGATGTGGTCGCCTTTGCTGTGCTGAATAGGAAACTCTTAAAATGCTTCCTTGACATTTAATGAAACATGTTTCTGTTGGTGGTTCTGAGGTGCTACAAGGGCAACAGTTTCGGCTCACAGTTTATAATTATGAGTAGTTAAGTGTTGGGAGAGACTTTCAAATACAGGCTCTTTAAACTCTTTTGCCTGCTTACTCTCACCCCCAGAAAGCTTGGAAACTATCTGTTCCTTGCACATTTCACAATGAAGCCTAAATTTTACATCGTTGTTGCAGAGTATGTAATTTTTAGTGTATTTTCAGTATTTTAAAAATCGAAGTATAACATCTCTCTTTTGAGTCACAGTCACATCTGGAAAGTACAATCATTTGTTAATCACTGTTTTCCATTTTAGATTTTAATTTTTAAGTTTTTCTTTTTAAAATATTTATTTATTTACTATTTGTCTGTGATGGGATTTTTGTTGGATCGTAGGGGATCTTTTTATTGTGGTGCCTGGGCTCAGCAGTTGTGGCACTCAGGCTCAGCTTCCCCAAGGCATGTGGGATCTTAGTTCCCTGACCAGGGATCAAACCTGCATTGCCAGGTGGAGTCTTAACCACTGGGCCACCAGGAAAGTCCCCGCATTTTCCATTTGGAAAGTACATAAGCAAGCTCTTCTTTGATGTTTGGAAAATTTCCATCATTTCCTTTCCTCAATGAACTTGTATTTTCACTTAAACTTCCCTTGCAGAACTTAAAGTAATAGGTTTATTCCTCAAAACCTTTTGTTAATCATTCTTTCATATCTCTGTAATAAAAATACTTATATGACTTTAAAAATATTATTTTCTAAATTGAATTTTTATTAGAATCATTGTTCAAAGCAATGTAATTTATAATTTTATGCTTAATAAACATAAAAACTAAAATTATGTTAGAATGCATGCCACTGAGGTTTTCCCAGGTGGCACTAGAGGTAAAGAACCCGCCTGCCAATGCAGGAGACATAAGAGATGTGGGTTCAGTCCCTGTGTTGGGAAGATCCCCTGGAGGAGGGCATGGCATCACTCCAGTATTCTTGCCTGGAGAATCTCCTGGATAGAGGAGACTGGAGTGCTACAGTCCGTAGGATAATAAAGAGTTGGACACGACTGAAGCGACTTAGCATGCATGCATGCCAATGAAATGGATGGAGCTTTAAAAAAAATCTGTTAGATCTTGTATCTGGGGTGAGTATTATTTATTGCTAGAATGAGAAAAGCTCCAGAGTCAACACTATTTTAATTTTTATAGCTTTAAGTGCTGAGAATACTTGTTCAAATGAATAAGCTGGTAGAAAGATCTCTTCATTCTTCTCTTCCCCGTGGTGAATTTTTTTAAAATTTTAATTCTTTCTTGTTTAGTAGATGCTTCTTTTTCATTGCCTAGGCACCCTTCCAGAGTATTTGAGGTCTTAAAAGTCCAAATCAAGGTTTCTATGGTTTGAAATCTGACTTGGAGGTGCTTCCTACAATGAAAAATCCCTTTTGAAGGCAATACTGTACTGTTCGTCCTAGATCCTTCAAATCAGAAGTGCCGTCCCCCATGCTGGCAACATGGACCATCGATGGCTTATGGTTCACGGGGAATTGTGGCTGCCAGGAACTGCCTGCCAAGCTACCGCCAGTGACTGGCTGGTGCAGAGATTGAAAATGAAAGTGTTAGTCACTCAGTTGTCTGACTCTTTGCCACCCATGGACTGTAGCCAGCCAGGCTCCTCTGTCCGTGGAATTCTCCAGGCAAGACTACTGGAGTGGGTAGCCCTTCCCTTCTCCAGGAGATCTTCCTGACCCAGGGATAAAACCCCGGTCTCCTGCGTTGAAGGCAGATTCTTTACCACTGTGCCACCAGTGATACAGAGACACAAAGTCTGCTTTCAGCTCGGGACAGATCTTCAGGGTCATCCCAGCCCCAGAGCTCCCTGAGGTTCCGAGGGCTCACTTTTTGTTCTGCTTGATCCTGCCTTTCTCACATCGTTGGAGGTATATTCCTGGGAGCACCTCTCAAGCACCATTTGACTCTCGAGACTGTTCTCAGGAAACACTGTGAAACACCTATTCATCAACTTGCACTTCAAGAGTGTGGTTCTGCAGAAGACAGCTTAAAAATCACTCTGTTTTGGGTGGAAATGATACAGTGGGCTTATTCCACTTGTGGTTATTTTTGATGCTATCTCTTTTTGGTGTTTCTCGTATGAAATATTTGTGTTCAACACAAGGACCTCTGCTGAAAATATGTTGTTGTGGTTGCTAAGTCTGTGCACGACTAAGACGGTGCTAGGTGGTGCACGACTTAGTTGCTAAATCGTGTCTGACTCTTGGCAGCTCCACGGACTGTAGCCCATCAGGCTCCTCTGTCCATGGGGTTCTCCAGGGAAGAATGCTGGAGTGGGCTGCCATTTCCTCCTCCAGGGGATCTTCCCGACCCAGGGATGGAACCTGTGTCTCTCGTATTGCAGGTGGTCTCCTTCATTGCAGGCGCATATGATCCATCCTTAGTAAATACTCCCTTGATGTTTTCCTAATGAGCCCCAAATATTTTGTCTTTTGGATTAGCTGTTTTCATTCTGGTTTGAGAGGATAAACTCGAGTGTGCAGGATACTCAAATTTAAGAATTTGATAACCCCCCAATTAAAATGCTTCCGTTAAGAACCATGTTGTTGTTAAAAACTTGGTTTCTAACAGAGAACATATAAATATACACACATAATCCTCAGTAGCGTGGAGCCTGGGGAAAAGCTAACCGCGTAGTTTATGAATAATGCAAAACTTTGTTGTTTATGCCATTTCCATCTGTTGTGTGCACAATATTTTTGATAAGTCACAAGATAAACTGATAGTGTGTGTATGCTGCTAATATGTATATTTTTTTAAAAAGTCTTTAATTACTGTTTTTATGGAAGAATGGTGCCATGTACTCTAACTCCAACGAGATGAGGATTAGGAAATAAAACAGCAACACAAACCACGCAGACACTTTGGAACAGCCAGACATTTGTTTTAATGGGTGACATTTGATTTGTGTCTTATCACATTCCAGGGGCTCCTAGCACTGCCAGCACTCTTTCTGGTTGCACCTTAGATGGCTCAGAAGGAGAATGGGTGTGAGCGCCACGATTCCATATTTTCCCTGCTGACTTGTCACTCAGACCGCTTCTCTATGGCTGCATGTTGACTCGGTTGCACCAGGAGGGATGACCTTTGTGTGTTTTGAATGCCGACTTAACCTTGAAACTTATCTTGGGAATGAATGTTTTAATGAAGCAAGAGTTCCTAGGGAAAGCAGCAGAAAAGCACATTTTCTTCTCTGTAAACCGAAAGGCACAATCCCACCAAGGAAATTTTGTTAACTCTATAATCTGCAGATTTTCTGAGTTACCATAGTTGGGCAGAAAGTCCTCCTGACAGAAGAACCAGCTCCTATCACTGGGTAAGAACAATGGCCAATTGACTAGGTGGCTACAGGCAGGTCATTCAACCTCTCTGAACTTCACCATTGTAATTAGAGAAATGCATGGTCTGGGCTAGGTGATTTCACACATTCTTTCAGCACAATCATTTTTATGAGTCTTATATCTACTTGATTTTCACCATCAAAATATTCATTATGGGCTCTAAGTCCATAAACACTATTTAAGTTTTATAAAAACTGATTCTCCTTTCTCTCTTAAGATATGATGCAAACATTGTTTAAATGCTTTGCTATTTTTCCCATCTAAATTCTTCTCAGACATTTTGGTTTCTCCCTCCCTTTCTCTCTCTGTTCTTCTCTCTCTTTTGTTGGAGGAGTTGTTAAAACAATTTGGAGCCTGCCTTCCACCATTGTGGGGATAACCTGTTAATCTGGAAAGAGGTCAGTTGCTTACTTTCAAATCTGGCTTTCTTTGATGACTGTCTTCTTACAGTTTTCCTGAGTTAGAGACTTAGAGGCATCAGAGGGCTTCTTAGAAGCGTTCACGTTAACAGAATTGAGAAAATGTGAAATCTAAGGTGTTGGGGGAAGAGCTATACCTGAGCATTCTATCAGATACAGCTTGTCATGAATCTCTGACAGGTAGGTAGTCGTGTGATTTAAGATAAGACAGTGGCCCAAATAGTTCTTCCATATTTACCCAAATTATAGCAAATACTAACAATTCTTTAGACTTAGCAACATCCTTTTTGAAAAATGAAGTACCCTCTGTTCATGTGTAGGAGTGTGTGGGTGTTGACGTTTATCTGGGGTGAATTAGTTGAATGCTCTAGAGTTTCATTCCAACACCAAATGTTTACACTGTGACCCTTGTAGCAGCCACTGGTAGATTCTCAGTTGCTTTCTGGTGGAAGCAAAGTCCAAGGGCGAGGTCCTTGTATGTCCAGTGGGGCAGCTGGGTGGATGATAATCCTCCCTGCCTCGAACCTGAGTGTACTAGTCGCTGCTGGCCGTGGACACACTTCCCACTTCCCATCCCAGATGTTCTCCTTCAGCCTTTTGAAGATCCACCGAATTACAATAGAAATTTAGGCAGTTTCTTCCAGAAGGTTCCCTTTGGTCTCTCCACCCTAACTTGGGAGGTGGGGGTATGTTGCCATGTCTCTCTCCCTTTCTGGACATTTTGTACCCTTTCTAATCCAGGTCCCCAACTCTGGGGGACCCTTTCATATGAAGTCCAGGTCACCAGTTTCTTCCTGTGCCCAAAATTTCTTCCCCTCTGGTTTTGGAAGGCATCCTGAGATCAGAGATCATACAGTATACCTTGTATCGCCCAAAGCACAATGTACTTCACATATACAATGTCTAAACTCTGTGTGCCAAACGTCTAGTACTTTTCATGAACAACAGTGATAGTTACTATGGAGGGTTTTTATTTTTTGTGCCTTGTTTTCTATTAAGCATGTCACAGGCATCACCTCATTTATTCCTTCCATCTGTTCTGTAAGGTCACTCTGAGAAATCATCCCCATTTTACAGATGGAAACACCAAGGCTCATAGAGATTAAATAACTTGCTTGAGTTAACGCATGTGCACGTGTGTGCACACACATACACAAACACCACTGCCCCACGACAGAGCCCTTCTTCCCTCAGTTTCTGCTGCTTCATAAGCAGAAGGGAAGGAAGCCATCCTGTTACCATCTTCAGGATGGGGCTGGTGTGTCTGTCTGTGGAGAAGGCAGTACTTCCAATCTGATTTGCATCCATCCTTTCCCTGAAGGGCAAAATCGACCTACTCTATTCCTATGCTTTCCTGACCAGTGAAGTGTGGTCCAGGGAGGTGGTAAGAGGGGACAGTGTTCACTTCATCCAGCCCAAATTTTACCTGAGATGTCTGTGAGGGGAGGGGAGGCAGGAGGGGAGGGTGCGTGCCTCCTAGGGAGACGCAGCTAAGTGGGTTAATAAAAAGCTGTTTGGGACAACCTTAAGGTCGTGAGATAAGCTGGGCAGAAGCGAGTCAGACTACCCACCTCCCAACCTTCCCTCGCCCTATGAATGTGATGGAATGTGTCACTCTGTTGGTATTGTTGCTGCAGAATCAGTTTGTTCTAACTGAAAGTTGTAATTGGAGCCACAGTGCAAGTCCACGTTCTGCCAGAGTGGAGACCTCACCCACTGAAGGGACCTGGTTGCTAGTCTTTTCCACTGAGCGTAGTCAAGCTAGTTGTTCCAACAGTAGCCACTTGTCTAATAAAGTGAGAAGTGCAGGGTAGGTAACAATTAAGCTTTAATTAGCAGTTGTTTCCAGTTGTACAGTTAACCTTTAATGGGGGGAGGGGCAATTGGGCTCATTGAGCTAAACTGTGTTTGCCCCCATGCAAATTGGTGTCAATACTTGTGTTAATTGGGGGAAGAAAAATAAGGCATTGCAACCCAGCTCCACAAGAAAAAATTAGACTCCATGAAATATACTTAAAAGCAAGGCAGAAAAGTGTTTAAAATGAACTGTTCAATAGATTTTATTAAAATAATATAAGTATCATAGTTTTGAGATTTTTTTGGATTTCAATTATAATACGTATGATTTAATTCCACTCCTGTCCTCTCATTGGTCTCATTTTTTATTAAAATCGATGAATTATCTCATCTATTTTCAAAGAGATAATAGATACATACTGTTGATACTAAACTGTAAAAAGCATGTGGGAAGAGAGAGCCATCCAACGCTTCTCTCCAGAGGCAATGACCTAACTGCTTTATTTTCCTAGAGTAATTCAAGATTTTGTTTTATTCTTCTGAAAATTCTGCCTCCAATTTGCACGTGCATCATCCGACTTGAGATTTGCAAACATGACTTTAAGAAGCAGGTCCTCTTTCATCACCACCCTGCCCTTCTGGGGAGCTGCGTCACCTCGTTAGGTGTTGATCCATACAACAATCATTTTGGGAAATGCAAACCTATTTGTTGTGGTTTTTGTTTAAGCAAAACGTAATTCCATAAGCAAATATAGTGTTATCAGAACAAAGGGAAAACACAAGGCCTTTCACAATGTCAAAGCGAAGTAGGATTCACCCCAGGCTCTGGATCACTTTGGTTGCAGGTCATCATAACCGTCTTGAAATGGGGGCTCCAGCTCAGTCTTGCACACCTTTAAGGAGATGCTTAAGTTGTTAGTTATCCAGAGTGAGACTGAAGGGATTTCATTGGGGGCCTGCCGTAATGTTTGGGTCAGTACTGCCCCCAAAGGTCTGATAAAGAGGCCTGTTAACCCCTTTCTGCAGTCTCCATATCTCAGAGAATTTGGGAAAGAGCTTGAAAAAAAAATGAGCAGCTTTGAGGTATCCTGACTCTGAGCCCTTTTTGCGGCTGGTGGTCAGAGTAAAGCCACGCGTTCAGAAATGCAAATGTGGCCGAAATGTCTACTGCTTAAGGCTCGCGCTTCTCTGCAAATGTTTTGGAAGGTCTGCAATTAGAAGTGGAAAACAATAACTCTAAAACAACAAGTTCAGACCTTTTCTAAGCCGAGCTTGCCCTCTCCAAGAAGCCTGTCGTGTCAGCAGCAGCCGTACTGCTTGGATGAGAAAGTTTAATTCTGGGAAAGAGCTAAAAAGGATTTTTTCCCAATGCAGTAGAATATCGCCTGGTGTAAAAAGTGTTTTTCAGGTAATATTAACTACAGACCAGTGGGGTGCATGAATGCTTGCGATTTCTCCTTCTGCTTCCTGGCCACCTCTCCCACTCATCACGTTCCCAGACTCTTCTGTGAAGCATCATAACCTAGCCTCTTGCGAATGAGACTCCTTTCCTTGTAGCTGAATGAGAACAAATGCTATCATCTTCCTTCCCCTGCTGGTCAGTGTCGGCACGCTGACAGGCTCTTTGGACCAGCTGTGTATTGTAGGGACCATGGTAACTTTTCCTGGTGCTTTGGCTTAGAGGAGCACAGCTGGTCATATTATGTGTCATCAGTTGACAGACACAGCAGTGTTCCTCTCCAGTAACTCAAACCCCTTTGTCTCTCACTATTGTCTACCACTTCAGGATCACAACTGTGCCAGGTTAATATTTGTTCAAACACTTTACCCACTCTCTTCTCCACTTTATCATAAGAATCCTGCTCAGTTGCTCATCACTGGAGTTCTGGACTATCCAAGATTGAGACTATCCGAGATTGAGACTATCTAAACTCTTGCCAAAGAATCAGATGCGTGTGTTCAAGACACTTCAATATCTGCCCGGGAAAGGATATTCAGTAATACAAAAGAAGAGAGAATGTAAGTTCCTGGTCTTACACTTCAGAGATTGTTTTGCATCCAAACCCTATTCTTAAGGAATAGGGTAAATCTTTTGAAGGGATATAAATCTTTTTGGGGGGATATGAAGAAGATGGTGGCTGCTCTGTGCGTGTCTGTGAGTATGTTCCATTAGTCGTCTCTTCTTTCCCTGTGAACTGTATATACTCACTAATACAGTTTATTCATCCATTAGGTATGTTTATTTATTCTCTCCCAGCCATCTCCATATCCTCTATGCTTGTCCAGCTAGGGGATCTTCAAGTGAAGATGGATTCCAGGGTACCTGGTGAGTGGTACCATAGTAAAGGTACCATTTACTATGATGGAGAGATTACCTACTAGGTCAAAAGTTTTAGCATTTGCATTTTAAGCTTTTCTAAGGAGACTCGTGATAAAGACAGCATTAGTCCTTTTTTTTTTTTTTTTTTTTTTTAACGCATGGTCCTCTCAATGCTCTTGTTTGTATCTTCCCACATCTTCAAGTTGTCAGCAATGTTTTGAGTTGCAGTGACACCCTCCAAGTGTAGCTGACACTCCACCCACTCGGTGCTATCTACAAACAGTGAGTACATTCTCTGGATGTTATTAGGAAAAATGAAGTCCGATTCATCAAGGAAAAAGCTAGCAGAGCAGCTTGGTTGATAAAAGTCTCAAGTGAGAATCTGGAGATCTGCATTTGCCCTGGAATAGTTGCCTGGTCACTGATATATCTCGCTAGTCTGTATGTTTTTCCAGTGGATAACATGGGAACAATGATTTTTCCCTAGTGGTCCTGAAAAATTTGTATTCAAGTATTTTTGAGCATTATTTATTGTGTGTATCATTATGCTAGAACCTAAGAAGGATATCAACAAAAAAGATTGCTACCCTCTGGGAATCTAGTGTCTGTCTTTCTTTATCTGTGTCTCTATGTCTATCTCTATCCTTCTATTTACCAGTTAAGAAACTGTAATGATTTTTTATCTCTTTAGAGCATTTTATAGTTTTCCAATCTATTATATTTGTATACTAGATTTTATACATATATATATATATATGTATAAAGTAAAAGTGTTAGTTGCTCAGCTCTGTGTCCAGCTCTTTGTGACCCCATGGACTGTAGCCTGCCAGGCTCCTCTGTCCATGGAATTCTCCAGGCAAGAATACTGGGGTGGATAGCCATTCCCTTCTCCAGGGCATCTTCCTGACATGGGTCTCCCGTATTGCAGGCAGATTCTTTACCATCTGAGCCATCAGGGAAGGCATGTGTATATGTATACTCATGTATAAATATTGTGTAAAGATTAAATAAAATATACTTTATGAAATTTTATTTATGTAGACAAATACATAGGGCTTCCCTGGTGGCTCAGACTATAAAGAATCACTTGCAATGCAGGAAACTTGGGTTTGGTTCCTGGGTCGGGATGGTCCCCTGGAGAAGGAAATGGCTACCCACTCCAGTATTCTGGCTTGGAGAACTCCACAGACAGGGAAGCCTGGTGGGCTACATATATTTGTTTGTATTTCTACATACTTGTGTATGCATTTATAATTTCATTTCATCCTTATAGCATTGTTAATGACTCCACATCATAAATGAAAACCCTAAGGCCACATGATATTAAGTGACCTTGTAAGTAAAACTTGAATTTCAGTATGGGTCTCTGGATTCTAAACCCTGTGGTGTTTCTACTGAAGCATAAATTCTTAAACTAGTGTAAGAATGAGTCCCCAGTGCATAATATAACTGGGAAATGCTGCAGAAGGCTTGCTTGGAGAGAGCAGAGCTTGAGAACATTGGACCTGCAGAAGAAAAGGACAGGGAGAGTTTGGAATGCGACATATTGAAGGAGAAGGAGAAAGAACCTCCGTGTTTTTAAATGGAAATAGTGGGATCTCTTGTTCTGGCCCTTGGGGTCTGAATGTGGAGGAGGTGTGAGACTGGATTTTTTTCTGAAGATTTGGAGCGAATGCAACACAGTGCAGGATGAAAAGCACTTAAGGAAGTTTGAGGGGGGCCCTCTGTGGACTAGGTGACAGCCTGGAATCAGAGACATGAGTCAGAGGAACTCGGCAGCAACGGTGAAAGGCAAAAAATAAATAAGGCTGGATAGTAAGAACCCTTTTGAAGGATTTGGTAATCAGCTATGAATGTGTGCTCCATCATGAAGTCTCTCAGTCATGTCTGACTCTTTGTGACCCCATGGACCGTAGTCCACCAGGTTCCTCTGTCCCTGGAATTCTCCAGGCGAGAATGCTGGAGTGGGTTGCCATTTCATCCTCCAGGGGATCTTGCCGACCAGGGATCGAAACTGTGTCTCTGGCCGCTCCTGCAGTGGCCGGTGGATTTTTTTTTTTTACCACTGCATCTGGGAAGCCCAATATATCAGCTAGTTTAGTGTTAAGGACTGGGATTCTAGCTCCACTGCTAACTGGCTCTGTGACCCAGACAAGTCATAAGAGCTCCTGCTTCATCTGGTTGTTTTGAGGCTAGATGAACCAATCCACGTCAAGTTAATCCTAACCCAGTACCCAGCATTTAGAACACACTATTTAAACATACATGAGATTTGTATTTTAAACTATTATTGGAGGTAAAGTTGCAAGAGCTGAGATTTAAAAGGATGGCATATTATCCCAAGCATTTTAATTCCTGGAAGGAATAAAGCTCTATTAAACCAAGACACTGGAGCTTTCAAGAATCTGCCTGCCAATCAGGAGATATGGGTTCAATCCCTGGGTTGGGAAGATCCCCTGGAGGAGGAAATGCCAACCAACTCCACTAGTCTTGCCTGGGAAATCCCATTGACAGAGGAGCCTGGTGGGCTACAATCCAAAAGTCAGACACGACTAAGCCAATAAACAACATCAACAAGAAATCAAGGCACTAGATCGTTTTCACTAATAAGCAATCCATGCCTGCCTTCTCTGTGGACAAGATTTATTTTAATTTGGATGAAGAGTTTCTAGCTGATGCAATCTTAGTGACTTGACAAAGATAGTAAGAGAATCACCTACACATTTTACAAACCTTAACAGGTATGAAGTTGTGGAATAACGACGTTTCATGTTACTGAGCCAGTTGCTGATATATTTCAGGACCTCTGTCGTGGTTGGGACATTTAGATGTAGGAGGGTATTTTAGGGGCTTCACTGAGGAGACGTAGCAAAGAGTGGGAACTAATGCCTTCCATTGCTCAGTGAGCTTAAACCCTGAAGCGCTGGGGACAGCCTCTGGAAGTCCATTAGCTGTGTCAGAGGCTGTGAGGGGAAGGCGTCCAGAGAGGGCGGGCCAGCTCCTCTCATCCCCCAGAGCCTATATTTTAACGGTTCTTTGAAGCATTTGAATAATCGAATCACTTTGGCAGATTTTCCTCTCCATATTTAAGTAGCAGTCAATTTCGGGAACACTATTTTAAAAGTCCAAAAGGATATGGAATTTGTCAGGCAGAGCAGAAATCTTTTCTCTGGTCTTCAGAAGGAGGAACTAGAATGATCACATTCCCATTTCCCCACTCAGAAGGAGGCTGTGTTCAATTTCAGCATGAATTTCAGCCCGGCTATGCTTTGTAGTTCTTTCTCCTATGGCTTCTTCCTAGAGGCGATTTGAGGAATCAGTTTGGTTCAGTTGCTCAGTTATGTACAAATCTTTGCAACCCCATGGACTATACCACACCAGGCTTCCCTGTCCATCACCAACTCCGGAGCTTGCTCAAACTCACGTCCATCTAGTCGGTGATGCCATCCAACCATCTCATCCTCTGTCATCCCCTTCTCCTCCTGCCTTCAATCTTTCCCAGCATCAGGGTCTTTTCCAAGGAGTCAGTTCTTTGCATCAGGTGGCCAAAGTATTGGAGTTTCAGCCTCAGCATCCATCCTTCCAATGAACATTCAGGACTGATTTCCTTTAGGATTGATTGGTTTGATCTCCTTGCAGTCCAAGGGACTCTCAAGAGTTTTCTCCAACACCACACTTCAAAAGCATTGGTTCTTTGGTGCTCAGCTATCTTTATAGTCCAACTCTCACGTCCATACATGACTACATGATTTGAGGAATGGGTTCCTGCCAGTAGAATATAATGTTGGTGGAAGAGGAAAGGCCCATGTGCCTGAAATATCCACTCTTGGAATCACTAACAGTGGCTGGACCATCCTCTCTAGAAGAAATTCATGTTTGATACTTTATGCTGGTATGAATGGATCTGTCCTGGGGTTTTGTACTTGGAAGACACCACTGTGGTCTACCTGCCTCTTCCAGCCCTTCCTTAGCCTTGGAAGATGGTCTTCATTGCTCTGATTCTTGTCTGTCACTGAGACTTGCGTCTTGTTGGTGCCTGAAGAAAGCCCTGCGGTTTGCTGCCGTCGTTGCCATGGTCTACCTTGAATGGGCGAGTTTCAGAAAAACCTCACTGGAAGGGGGTGTGATTGAAAAGAAGAAGATGCCAACTGTGAATCAGGGCGTGTGGGTGGAGGAGAAAGCTGGGAGGAGCTGGTGCCGGCGAGGAAGAGGAGCAATAAAAGTTGTCGACTTTGCTGTGATGTCCGAGTGTCGGAGGCCCTTTCTCCCAACACAAATGATTCAGGGTGTTGGCTTCTAGCCATTTAGAAGCCTCACATTTATAAGGACCACCTTCACTCAGGAGCAGGCTACTGTGAGCCCTGAGGCTTTCTGTCTTCTGATTCTGAGACCTAAACTAATCTTATACTGACCTGAAAATACTTTGGAAGGGATGTCTGGAGACTGAAGATGCGCTTCTGTAGTCTATGTTGGTTATGGAGTATAAATCTGTGTGTGCAATACGCTATATATGTATGCATGTGTGCTAAGTTGCTTTAGTCGTATCTGACTCTTTGTGACCCCATAGACTGTAGCTTGCCAGGCTTCTCTGTCACTGGGATTTCCCAGGCAAGAATACTGGAGTGGATTGCCATGTCTTCCTCTAGGGGATCTTCCGGACCCAGGGATGGAACCCATGTTTCTTACATCCCCTGCATTGGCAGGTGAGTTCTTTACCAGGAGCACCATCTGGGAAGCCTGCTATATATGTGTGATTACATATGGATGGAGATTATTTATTTTATTATATATAGACACATAATACATATTATTTTATTACCTATACAATATGTTTATAGATAAATATATATTTACATATTATATATTCACTTATTTTAAAGGAAGTGGGACATTTACTGCATATGGGATGGGCACCTAAAATCACAGAATTTTAAAGGTACAAGTTTATTTTCCTCTTTTTACAGATAAAGAAACTGAGGGTGTGAGGGTAGAGTGACTTGGCCCAGGTCATAGGAAAAGGCAGAACTATACCTAAAACTTACGTCACTCTTTCCAAACTGGGATGCCCACCACACGCCCCTGAGTCTACAGCAGGGGTTCCTGGTGCTGGTGGAAGGAGGGGGCTGGGGGTCTTGGCTATGTCCCCTAAGGGCGATTCTGAGATGTTCCTCCTCTAACTCTGACTTGATATCCATTGAAGAAGGACCAAATTGAGACATGTTAAGAAGTAACTGGCCTGGCTTCCAGTTGGCTTCAGCAGTAAAGAATCTGCCTGCATCGCAGGAAACACAGGAGTCGTGGGTTCAATCCATGGGTCGGGAAGATCCCCTGGAGAAGAGAATAGCAACCCACTCCAGTATTCTTGCCTGGGAAGTCCCGTGGACAGAGGAGCCTGGTGGGCTACAGTCCATGGGGTCACAAGAGTCAGACACGACTGAGTATGTAGCACACACACAACTGGCCTAGAGGGCATAAATAAAACTTCAATAGGAAAACCACACAAGGTTAATTTGCTTCAAATACAAATGAATGCGTGGTCCTACATCACGGTGCTCCTGAGAAATCAGCCTAGAGGGTCCCATGCACAGGAGAAGGAGGGTCTCTCCCTCCTACTTTCTTTCCTGTTCACTGAGACCACTAGTTCCTGCCTGGGGCTTCCCTGGTGGCTCAGATGGTAAAGAATCTGCCTGCCTTGCGGGAGACCTGTGTTTGATCCCTGGCTGGGGAAGATCCCCTGGAGGAGGGCATGGCAACCCACTCCAGTATTCTTGCCTGGAGAATCCCATGGACAGAAGAGCCTGGTGGGCTACATTCCACGGGGTTGCCAAGAGTTGGACATGACTGAGCGACTTGCATTTTCAGCCCCTGTCTTGCTTTAAGCCTTGCTTCAAGGTTATGCTTGTAAGGGCAGGACAGAGTCTATGCTCAGCTGTAGACTCTTTTCAAAGATAAACCCCTTGCTTTACCTGAGGCAGTTTATGTGATGTCTCCCACTGCCAGGCAATCTGAGGACCCTGCTGTTCGGATAACGTTGCTGTGCAAAGAAGGATCTTTTTCCTTCCCTGAGTCTTTTTGCTTGAATCCAAATTGCTTCACTATTGACTCATTTCTTTCTCCTGCCCCTGCCCACTCCTGTTATCTGTTCTGGGAAAAACAGCAAATGAGTTTAACATTTGCAGCCAGTGGCTGGAGGCCACAAGACCAGGACACTTAATATAATGAAGTTAGCTTTGTTTCAAATTAAAATTGGAACCAGTAACGTCTTAATTCTCTCGTCTAGACAATTGTCACGGCTGTAAATTACCATCATAATGGCCACTGAATGGCTTATAATGACCTTACCAAAACATTATTTGCCAATCCTATAAACTTTCTGAACATGCTGTTTAGTTTATCCTAATTAATCTATTAGGAGATGGCGAATACATCCTGCTTGCTCTCTCCAGAGTGACATTTGTGGATTCACTTCCTTTCTCTTGCTAATGCTACTCCATAAACTCACTACTGATCTAATTCTGCCTTCTGTCTGTCTGCAACAAATTTAATCAGAAAAACCATTATCCAGATGTGATGTTGTTCCTTCCGTGTTTGAAACAGTGACTCTTTCCTCTGTAGATGCTTGGTGCAATTCCTTCGTGATTAACAGCTGCTTACATATATTTTGTTCAGAATAGGGTTTGTAGTTCGTTGAATAGGTTACTAATAACTGCATGCAAAAAATGAGTTTAAATGAACTCTCTTCAAAGAAGAACCCATAAGAGTTCAAAATACTCAGGAGGTAGGCCTCTGTACCTAAAGGCTTGTTCACAAAGTATGTAAGCATAGACTTCAAAACAATATGAGAAACCAATACACCTTAGAAAGTGTGGGGCAGCCAACTGTGTAGTTAGAAGCTCAGTGCATATCTAAATGGTGGCTTCCATGGTGGCTCAGTGGAAAAGAATCTGCCTGCCAATGCAGGAGACACAGGTTCGATCTTTGGGTCGGGAAGATCCCCTGGAGAAGGAAATGGCAATCCACTCCAGGGGCAACCCACCCACTGTAGCCTTGGAAATCCCTTGAACAACAAAAAAATGACTTGAACAGAGAAGCCCGGCAAGCTACAGTGTGGGGTCTCAAAAGAGTTGGACAAGACTAAATTTCACTCGCAAGTGTGTGTAGGGGGTACCTAGGAAGTAAGGAGAGAGACGCTACAAGGCATCAGGAAAATGTCTGAAATCCTGGTTGCAGGTCCTCAGCTACTCTAGTTATCTATGAAGGATGTTCCTGCCCTTTCTTCCTGGGGAACATGGAGTCATCTTTTGTGTTGCTTGCTTTTCGACCAAAGCACTTTGCACACAGCTCTCTGTTATAAACTTCTTTTACCTGATGACTATTATTTCTCTACTTGTCTTTTTCTATAAGTAAAATGTGATCTCAAGAGCGGGGACATTATCACTGCCAGTGTCTAAAGAAATTAAAGGACCTGATTTTGAATTCTATTTTTGCTACTTTTTCTTTCTAACTGTGTAACTTTTAGCCTGTTGCCTTGTCTCCTTAAACTTGATTTTCTTCATCTGAAAACTGGGGATAAAAATAATACCTGTTTCATAGAATTTTTGTAAAAGTTAGTAATTTTAACTATCATCATCATTGTCATATTCACAGCCCTATTTTCATTATAAAGCACACACTTTTTCAATTAAATAAAATTACTTTAATGTTTCTCTTCTTAGCCTTTCAGTTCTTCTCAATGTCTTTTTTAAAAACTAAGATATAATTTATTACCATAAAATTCACCCTTTCAAAAGTGTATAATTCAGTGGCAATTACTATATTCACAAAGTTGTGCAAACATAGTAATTTCAGAAAATTTTTATCATCCCCTCTTCAAAAAAAGGTTTCCCCATTAGCAGTCATTATTCCCCCATTCATTTCCCAGCCGCTGGCAACCATGGATCAACTTTATTTCTGGATTTGCCTACAGTGGACATTGCGTAGAATGAAATCATGCAACATGTCTTTTTTGTGTGACTTCTTTACCTGAACATGATGTTTTCAAGGTTCATCCCTGTTGTAGTTTGTATAAACATTTCATTCTTTTTTTATGGGTGAGTATTCTTGCCTGGAGAATCCCAGGGATGCGGGAGCCTGGTGGGCTGCCGTCTATGGGGTCGCATAGAGTCGGACTCGACTGAAGCGACGCAGCAGCAGCAGCGGCGGTATTCCATCAGATGGATATACTAGTGTTTTTCATTCATCAGTTGATGGACATTTGAGTTTCCTCTACTTTTTATCAGTTATGAATAATGCTGCTGTGAACAGTTATTTATAAGTTTTTGTGAGGATGTGTTTTTAATTATATTGGATATAAATTTGGATTGTGATTGCTGAGTCATAGAATCATAAACTATGTTAAGATTTTAGAGGAATTGCTAAACTGTTTTCTAAAGTAGCTGCCCCATTTTATTTTCCCACTAGCAGTGTATGGAGAAGGCACTGGCACCCCACTCCAGTACTCTTGCCTGGAGAATCCCATGGGCAGAGGAGCCTGGTGGGCTGCAGTCCATGGGGTCGCTAAGAGTCAGACACGACTGAGCGGCTTTACTTTCAGTTTTCACTTTCACGCATTGGAGAAGGAAATGGCAACCCACTCCAGTGTTCTTGCCTGGAGAGTCCCAGGGACAGGAGAGCCTGGTGGGCTGCCGTCTATGGGGCTGCACAGAGTCGGACACGACTGAAGCAACTTGGCAGCAGCAGCGGCGGCAGCAGTGTATGCAGATTTCTGTTTTTCCACATCCTCACGAATAGTTGTTACTATCTGTGTTTTGATTATAGATATCCTAGTGGTGTCTTTTTTTTGGGGTTTGTCATCCCCTGATGCCTAATGATTTGATTGTCTTTTCATGTGCTTGCTGGTCAGTTCTCTATATCTTCCTTGGAGAAATGTCTATTTAAGTCATTTGCTGATTTTTTTTTTTTTTTTTGGTACTTAGGTCATTTGTCTTTTTATTGTGAGTTGTAAGAGTTCTTCACATATTCTTGATATGAGATCATTAGATATAAAATTTACAAATATTTTCTCCTATTCTGTGGAAGAAATGTCTTTTCACTTTTATTATTGTGTTCTTTGAAGCACAAAGATAGCTCTTAAATTTCAATGAAGTTCAGCTTATCAGTTTTTCCCTTGTTGCTAGTGCTTTGCTGTCATACCTAAGAAACTATTGCCCAGTCTAAGGTCAAGAAGAACTGCCTCTGTATTTTCTTTTAATAGATTCATATTTTTAGCTCTGGCATTTGGGTTTTTGATGCACTGAATTATTTTTGTATGCGGTGTGAGGTAGAGGTCTGACTTCATTATTTTGCAGGTGGAAGTCAGTTGGCCAAGGAACATGTAATTGAAAAGAGTTCTTTTTCTCATATATTGAAAACTCATCCCTTGTCTTGGTATGCTTGTCCAAATTAATTGATTGTAAATGTTAGGATGTATTTCTACACTTTCAGTTCTACTCCACTGGTCTCTATGTCTTTCCTTATGCCAGTAACACTCTGTCATGATTATTTTAGCTTTCTAGTACATTTTGAAATCTATAAAGGTGAGTCCTCCAATTGTTTTCACCTTTTTCAAGATTGTTTCGACTACTTTGGGTCCTTTGCATTTCCATATGAATTTTAGGATCAGGTTGTCAAATTCTACAAGGAAACCAAGGTGGGATTTTGATAGGGATTGTGTCAAGTCTGTAGATCAGTTTGGGAAATGTTACAATCTTGATAATAATAGTCTTCTGACTCTTGAAAGTGAATGCCTTTCCATATATTTACATCTTCTTTAATTTCAGCAATGATGTTTCATGAATTTTAGTGAACATGTCTTTTTGTTAACTGTATTCATACGGTATTTTATTCTTTTTGTGCTATTATAAATGGAATTCTATTGTTAAATTCAGTTTCTGTAATGTTCCTTGCTAGTGCGTAGAAACAGATCTGACTTTTAATTTGTATTTTGTATCCTGTAACCTTGATGAACTTGTTTATCCATTTTAATAGATTTTTTTAGTGGATTCCTTGAATACAAGATCATGTCATATCTGAATGTAAATAGTTTTCCTTCTTCCTTTCCAATCTTTTTTCTTGCCTAGTTGCACTATCTGGAGCCTCCAGTACAGTGTTGAGTAGAGGTGGTGAGAGTGGATATGCTTTTCTTCTTCCTTGTCTTACAGGAGAACTTTTCAGTGTTTCACCGAAACTATGATGTTGGTTGTGGGTTTTCGTGTTCTTTATTAGGTTGACAAAGTTTCATTTATTTTATAATTTACCTTATAATTCATAAGGTATATGGTTGCAAGTTTTTGGATGGGGAGGTCTTTTTTTGTTTTGTTATCAGTAACACTTGTCGTAAAGGATGAATGGGACATATTCTGTTCTATTCTTTTTTTTTTTTTTGAAATTTTGTGTGAAGGATTCATGTTCTTCTTAAAGATATGATGGAATTCATTGGGGAAACCATCTGAGCCTGGGATTCTCTGTGGAAAGTTTTTTGATTACTAGCACACTCTCCTTATTTGTTATAGGTCTATTCAGATTTTCTGTGTCTTCTTGAGTCAGTTTCATTGGTTTGTATTTTTCTAGGATTTGCCTATTTCATCTGGATTAGTGTAATTTGTTGGCATACAATTGTTCAGAATGTTCCCTTATAATGTTTTTTATTTCTGTAAGGTCAGTAGTATTTCCCTTTTTTCACTAATGATTTTAATAATACAGTTTTCTCTCTTCTTGGTCAGTCTAATGGTTTCTCAAAGAACCAACTTGATTTTTCTTGATTTTCTCTTTTTTTTTTTTCTGCTCTCTGTTTTATTTATTTCAAGCCTGACATTTATTACTTTTTTTCTGCATGGTTTAGATTTAGTTTGCTCTTCTTTTTCTAGATTCTAAGGTGGGAGGTTATGTTTTTTGATCTGCAATCTTTCTTCTTTTTAATGTAGGCATTTACAGGCATAAATTTCAATCTAAGGATTCATTTAGCTAACTCCCATAAGTTTTGGTATGTTTTGTTTTCATTTTCATTGTCTTAAATTATTTGCTAATGTCCCTTAAACTTTCTTAGATCCATTGGTTATTTAGTAATATGTTTTTAAATTTCTACATATTTGTGAATTTCTCATATTTCTGCTGTTATTAATTTCTAACTTCATTTTGTGTGATCAGATAACACACTTCAGATGATTTTAATCTTTTTAAATTTATCAAGACTATTTTACCTTGGGGAATATTCCAGTGGTATTTTTTTTTTTTTAATTGCAGTCTGAGACATGTCCCTATGAATGACTCATTTACCAGATATTTCCTTAAGTTTTTGGTCAGCTTCTTGTTTGCCCCAACTCTCTGAGGTAGCTCTGATGCTAAACAATTATCCCTGATTGATTTGGACAAAGGCCCTGAGGGAAGATTGTTTAAAATGAAAGATCTCTGAGTCAGGCCAAATAAAGGCAACCCCTGGTTGCGGAGGTTTCAGGAAACTAAACAAGTAATATAATAACATCTACTAATGGTGCTTTGGGCAGAGCTCTGAACCTTTTCTGCTCTCTCCAGTGGTGGGTAGGTTGCTGATTTTCACATTTATGGTGAGTGCAAAGCTATTGTTTTTCAAGGCTGCTGTGGAGCCAGGGAAAAGGAATGGGAATCAGTTCAGTTCAGTTCAGTTGCTCAGTCATGTCCGACTCTTTGCGACCCCATGAATCACAGCACGCCAGGCCTCCCTGTCCATCACCAACTCCCGGAGTTCACTCAGACTCACGTCCATCGAGTCGGTGATGCCATCCAGCTATCTCATCCTCTGTCGTCCCCTTCTCCTCCTGCCCCCAATCCCTCTCAGCATCAGAGTCTTTTCCAATGAGTCAACTCTTCACATGAGGTGGCTGAAGTACTGGAGTTTGAGCTTTAGCATCAGTCCTTCCAATGAACATTCAGGACTGATTTCCTTTAGGATGGACTGGTCGGATCTCCTTGCAGTCCAAGGGACTCTCAAGAGTCTTCTCCAACACCACAGTTCAAAAGCAACAATTCTTCAGCACTCAGCTTTCTTCACAGTCCAACTCTCACATCCATACATGACCACTGGGAAAACCGTAGCCTTGACTAGACGGACCTTTGTTGGCAAAGTAATGTTTCTGCTTTTGAATATGCTATCTAGGTTGGTCATAACTTTTCTTCCAAGGAGTAAGGATCTTTTAATTTCATGGCTGCAGTCACCATCTGCAGTGATTTTGGAGCCCAAAAAAATACAGTCTGACACTGTTTCACCATCTATTTCCCATGAAGTGATGGGACCAGATGCCATGATCTTCATTTTCTAAATGTTGAGCTTTAAGCCACCTTTTTCACTCGCCTCTTTCACTTTCATCAAGAGCCTTTTTAGCTCCTCTTCACTTTCTGCCATAAGGGTGGTGTCATCTGCATATCTGAGGTTATTGATATTTCTCCGAGCAATCTTGATTCCAGCTTGTGTTTCTTCCAGCCCAGCGTTTCTCATGATGTACTCTGCATATAAGTTAAATAAGCAGGGTGACAATATACAGCCTTGATGTACTCCTTTTCCTATTTGGAAACAGTCTGTTGTTCCATGTCCAGTTCTAACTGTTGCTTCCTGACCTGCATATAGGTTTCTCAAGAGGCAGGTCAGGTGGTCTGGTATTCCTATCTCTTTCAGAATTTTCCACTTTATACAGTGGAAATGAGAAATAGATTTAAGGGACTAGATCTGATGGATAGAGTACCTGATGAACTATGGACGGAGGTTCATGACATTGTACAGGAGACAGGGATCAAGACCATCCCCATGGAAAAGAAATGAAAAAAAGCAAAATGGCTGTCTGGGGAGGCCTTACAAATAGCTGTGGAAAGAAGAGAAGTGAAAAGCAAAAGAGAAAAGGAAAGATATAAGCATCTGAATGCATAGTTCCAAAGAATAGCAAGGAGAGATAAGAAAGCCTTCCCCAATGATCAATGCAAAGAAATAGAGGAAAACAACAGGATGGGAAAGACTAGAGATCTCTTCAAGAACATTAGAGATACCAAGGGAACATTTCGTGCAAAGATGGGCTCAATAAAGGAGAGAAATGGTATGGACCTAACAGAAGCAGAAGACATTAAGAAGAGGTGGCAAGAATACACAGAAGAACTGTACAAAAAAGATCTTCATGACCAAGATAATCATGATGGTACGATCACTGACCTAGAGCCAGACATCCTGGAATGTGAAGTCAAGTGGGCCTTAGAAAGCATCACTATGAACAAAGCTAGTGGAAGGAATGGGAATAGGGCAGGTTAAATAGGGCACTGTTCTTATTGAGATTCAGCTGATTTTTTAAAAATAAACATTCCTTGGATTCCCCTGTTGGCTAATTTCCAGAGCTATCAATAAGTTGATTTTGACATTATGGTTAGTTTCTTTATTGCTCTTATGGAAAAAAATATCTTTGGAGATCTTTACTACATTTCCTCAGTGCTCCCCCACCCAGTTAATTTTTAATGAGTATATTGTCAACTGAAAAAAAAAAAATACACAGCCTTAAAGTTGAGAATTATTTATTTATTTTTGCTGCACCACATTGCTTGTGGGATCTTAGTTCCCAGACCAGAGGTTGAACCCTGGCCACAACAGTGAAAGCTCTGAGTCCTAACCACTGGACAGCCAGGGGATGCCTGAGAATTGTGTTTCATTCAGCAGACTTGCTGAGGAGGTAAACCCAGGAGGCAGCCTCTCAGATAGTTCTAAGGGACTGCGCTAAAGAAGTAAGGGAGGAACATATTGAAGTTTTTGCAGCAAAAACCAAACAGTGGAACATCGAAATATTACTATCAATTGAAGAAAAGCAGACATTTCAAGTTAAAGAATTTAGCACTTCTCTATGTAGGGGAAGATGTAAGTCTGGGTTCCTTTAAATCATTTCTTTGATATGCACCTTATCCATCGAGGTCCAGCATCCTGTTTTTGTCCATCCTGAATCCCCTCAGCATGCAGTCAGGGACAGTTGCCTTGCTGATGCCTTGATGGATGCAGCATCATTTGTTTACTGACAGCAGGCAACATTTTCTTCCACATATGAATTAAATGTACTTTGTGGTTGTCTTCCTAACACTGGTTTTACATTTCTCTGTGAATGTGAAATTGGTTTTGGAGCTGGTCCCACCCTTGGATTCAGAGGTAATCCCTGATGGTTCTAATCCAGAATTCTTGGCCTTGATACTGTTGACATTTCAGGCTCAATAATTGAGTTGTAGGGGGCTGTGCTATGCTTTGTAGAATATTTAACAACATCCCTTTATTCTACCCACTAGATGCCAGTAACACCCTTCCAGCTGTGACAAACACAAAATTGTCCAGACACTGCCAAATGTCTCCTGCAGGGAAAAATTGCCTCTGGTTGAGAACACTGTTCTAACCATATTAATAGAGTCTCATGCTTTTAGGCACAAAAGTCAATTCAGGCGAACAAGGTTTAAAGTCCTAAAACACATGGAAATTCCATGATCACAATGAGTGCTTCAAGAATGAAGGTGTAACCAATTCAAGAAAAGGGGATATGAGAGAAGGTTGCCAGAAACAGCTGGAGGAAAAGTTTTCTTCTTTCTCCTTAGCTGGGCCTTGTGTGAGACTATAAAATCCACTAGGTGTTCAACTTTAACATGAAGCTAAAATGGTCTTATACACACTGGGTCCCTTGTAAGTAATAGATACTTAGACTTTTAAGATACAAATTTGGCCTATGCCATGGCATTTGCTTTCCTCATGAGAACTCCTGAAGCTAAGATTCCTGAACTTAAAGATGTTACAGAAAGTTTTAAGGGATGGTACCCACCATAGTCTCTCTGTCAAATCCAATCCCTCCTTTTCATAGCACTTCAACTCTCTAGTTTCCATTTTGTCTCTTAAATCTCAATTGATTAATTGAAACACTTTTCCAGAAGTGTCCTCTCTCTTTTTACATCCCTCCAGTCAGCTCATCCTGTTGGCTATCTTTCCAAAGCACACCTCGGATTTTATCACCACCCGCTGTTCTGAGGTTTCCTTCCTATCTCCATGTTAAACCCAGTATCTCTGCCTGTTTTTCAGCTTGACTAGAATCAACTTTTCAAACCTATCAGCTTTCACTTTTCTTCTGAGATCTAAACTAATCAAATTAGAATGCTCACCATTCCCAGAGCTGGTTCTAGATTTTCTCTCTCTGTGAATACTCTCATGCTATGTTTGACACTAGAATATTAAAAGTAATCATTGATGAATAATGACTGGAAAATGATTGAAAAAATAATGAAAATATGTAGCCTTTATTGATTCAATTGAGCACTAACCCTGTGCCAGACACTATATTTTATCTCATTTAATTCTCCAAAACAAAACAGAAATGAAGCAATCTATGACTGTTTCTATTTAAAACCTTCTGACACATAAAGGAAATTATAGCTTGGAGAGGTTAAATAATTTCCCAAGTTCACAAAGATATTAATAGAAAAAAATTGCACCTGAAACTTGTATCTTTTCAAATTGGCCATGTTCATCACTGCAGAACTGTATTGTTTTATCTTTGATCCTTTTCATTCTCCCTCTCCTTTCTCTAAGTTGCAATTCTGATGTTTTCTAGTCTAAATTTATATGCCAGTTCATGCATAACACATGTTCCATTCTTTCAACTGAAAAACAATCTTTCCCCTCTCTAACCTCTTACTGAACCCAACACAATTTCTAGTACATCATCATAGACGGCCAATAGATATTCTGCAAAAAGGAGATGGATAAATAAAACCGGGAACATAAGTATCTTGGTCTTTTATTTCATTATTGATGTAAAGAGAAAAATCAAAAGTGTGCAGTATTTTTCAGATAATAGGCACTTAATAACTATTTGTTAAATTGGATGAATTCCTAAAAATGGAATATATCAGCTTTTTGGGGGTCTATTACTCTTTGTGCTTCCTTTATGCAGACTGTAGCTTTGTATATAAGAGCAAGTGCTTAAGGCATCTACCTCATATATGTGAAATGTTCATTAACTTCTACATTTTTGTGCAGGTAACTAGGCCTGGAAATCTATTTGTTTTGTGTTAACAAAGGGCTTCTGTGGTGGCTCAAATGGCAAAGAATCTGCCTGCAATGCAGGAGACCCAGGTTCGATCCCTGAGTCAGGGAGATCCCCTGAAGGAGGGCAGGGCAACCCACTCCAGTATTCTTGCCTGGGAAATCCCATGGACAAGAGGAGCCTGGTTGGCTACAGTCCATGGGGTTGCCAAGAGTCACACACGACTTGGTGACGAAACTACCAACAACAAAGGAAAAGGCCTCAGTCTTAAATATTTGCCAGGAGTTTGGAATTTCTAGCCCTGTAAACAACTGTAACTGAGGCTTTCCTTCCACAGAGAAGCTGTTTTACGGGTTTTCGAGACGAAAGCAAATCTGTTTCACTGGTATGTCTGTCTTACCTGGCCCCAGTGAGGGTGGTATTTAAGATCAAGGACTGGGCATGAAGGTGGAAAAGAGGGGAAAAGAAGGTAGGAAAGAGAAGAGGATAATGGATGAGAACGGAGACTAGACTAAATCAGATGCCAGGAGTGTTGTTGCCGATGTTGTTGGCCTGAGCCAGCAACAAAATCAATTTGTCAGATATGGCTGGACCTGGCCCCCTGACAGTTCTATTCAAATCAGGAATTCTAGAATTCTATTTCATAAAAAACTTTGCAAAGTATTTAGACTTAATTCATGGTGGCTTAGATGGTGAAGAATCCGCCTGCATTGCGGGATACCTGGGTTCGATCCCTGGGTTGGGAAGATCCCCTGAAGGAGGGCATGGCAACCCACTCCAGTATTCTGGCCTGGAGTATCCCATGGACAGAGGTGTGGCAGGCTACAGCCCATGGGGTCACAAAGAGTCAGACAGGACTGAGCAGCTAAGGACATGACGTAGATGCCAGAGTTTCTCAACGGGGTTGTATAAACATTTTCCCAGTGTCTGTGTGTTCCTCAAGAAAATGATCAGTTTTGTAATTCCATTTTTATTGTTGTTGCTGTTCAGTTGCTCAGTCATGTCTGACTCTTTGTGACCCCATGGACTGCAGCACGCCAGGCTTCCCTGTCCATCACCAACTCCTGGAGCTTGCTCAGACTCATGTCTGTTGGTCTAGAGAAGATGAGATAAGCGTGTTCCAGATTTTCTGGGGCTCCTTTCGGTCATGCAGTTTCTGTCCCTATACTTTCTATTGGATTGATCATGATTAGCGTGAGGGGTGCTGTTTATGTGTCCAAGATTTAATGGGAAAGACTCAAGTTGTCCTCCACACGTCAGCCAGGCTTGTATCTGCGTGTGTTCCGTGTGTACTACATATATGACTGCAGTGTGTGCTGCATGTGATCTGTGTGTACACACACATGGACTGTATGTGCCTGTGTGTGCACCGCATGTATAACTCAGGCATGCACCATAGCAGTGCGGATTTCATAGAATTTTGAGTAGAGAAAAACATTAAGAAAATTGTGTTTCTGAACATGTCAGACTTTGCGCATGGGTACTCTTGAGAGTCCCTTGGACTGCAAGGAGATCCAACCAGTCCTTTCTGAAGGAGATCAGCCCTGGGATTTCTTTGGAAGGAATGATGCTAAAGCTGAAACTCCAGTACTTTGGCCACCTCATGCGAAGAGTTGACTCACTGGAAAAGACTCTGATGCTGGGAGGGATTGGGGGCAGGAGGAGAAGGGGACGACAGAGGATGAGATGGCTGGATGGCATCACCGACTCGATGGACGTGAGTCTGAGTGAACTCTGGGAGCTGGTGATGGACAGGGAGGCCTGGCGTAATGTGATTCACGGGGTCGCAAAGAGTCGGACACAACTGAGTGACTGAACTGAACCATCACATTCATACTGAGAGCCGTTGTTTCAGTGAACGATGTAGTCCTTCACATTAATATTACTATTTTTCATACTATTTTGGTAGTTTTCTTTGCTTGTAACTTATAAATTAATTTTAGCTTTCGCAGTTGTAAATAAGCCATTAGGATACAGCAGGCAGATTATACATAGTTTTATATATTAATATTGTTCTAAAACAATTTGCTAACATTTTACAGTTAATGAGAGGATCTTCTTCTTTACTTACAGGGCTTCCCTGGTAGTTCAGATGGGAAAGAATACACCTGCAGTGCAAGAGACCTGGGTTCAGCCCCTGAGTCGGAAAGATCCTATAGAGAAGGAAATGGCTACCCACTCCAGTATTCTTGCCTGGAGAATCCCACTGACAGAGGAGCCTGTTGGGCTAAGTCCACAGGGTTGCAAAGAGTTGGACATGACTGAGCAACTGACACACATTTTATACTTAAGTCTGCAAAACGCTGTACCATTCTGTACTGAAGTGCACAGATGTCCTAACCTGTTGTCCCCAGTGAGTTGTTTAGGCAAAATAATGTTTACGTTACTCAGGGATATTTTAAGCTTATTAATGGCAATGTCCCATTTACTGGTACAGTAGCTGTGACCTCTCTGTTTTCTAAACTATCAGCTGTACTTCCTGAATCACATTTTCTTTTACCTAGAAAAGAATTACATGCATGCATGCATGCTCAGTCGTGTACAGCTCTCTGCAACCCCATGGACTGTAGCCTGCCAGGTTCCTCTATCCCACCAGGTTCCTCTATCCAAGGGATTTCCCAGGCAAGAATAGTGGAGTGGGTTGCCATTCCCTTCTTCAGGGAATCTTCCTGAATCTTCAGGGAGCAAACCTGCATTTCTGGCATCTTTTGCATGGTGGATCCTTTACCACTGTGTCACCTCATGTTAAAACTGGTAAATTCTTGAGGCTGTATTCAACGTAATGTGTCCAGGCTAAGAATTTTCCAGAGTGGGTCGTCAAAGTTTACTTTTAATCTTTCCTTCATTTGAGAAAATACAGCATGTTTATCGAGTGAAGAAACCCTGCCAAAGTTTTTCCCCTCCTTTATTGTGAAAGAATTAAAATAATAGCTTCACAACCTATATTCACTTCTATGTGTATTATCTCATATTGTCAGGATAAGATGCCAGGGACCGTATCATTTCCATGCAATAGATGACAGGAGTGGAGTGACTTGTTCCTTTCATGAACTTGGGAGATCCAGCTCTGATTGCAAGTGCTCTGCTTTCAGACCTCAAGTGCCTTTCACTAAATAAAATTTAAACTCATTTTTGGATAAAAATTGAATTATCTAGGAAAGATATTAATATATTAACTCGTAAGGAAATCTTTAAATGTCTTACTCTACATTGGGTATGGTTTTTCATTATCAAAATCATTCTTATTATTGCTACATATGCATTTTTACTGAGATGTAATTGACATGACATTATATTAGATTCTGGTGTATAACATTATGTTTATATATGAACATATTGTGAAATGATTATTACAGTACATCTAGTTAACATCATTATTATTGCTCTAGTTACTGTACTGTTATTATTTTATTTTAAAATACATATAATGTTGTGGAATACTACTCAGCCATGAAAAAGAATGAAATAATGCCATTTGCAGTAACATGCTTGGACCTAGAGATTATCACACTAGGTGACGTCAGAGAAAGATAAATATCACATGATGGCACTTATACGTAAAGTCTAAAAAACGATACAAATACATGTATTTACAAAACAGAAATAGATTCACAAACATAGAAAATATTTGATTACCAAAGGGGATAGTGGCAGGGGGGAGATAAATTAGAAAATTGGAGTTGACATATATACTCTGCTATATGTAAAATAGGTAAATAGCAAAGACCTACTGTATGGCACAGGGAATGGTATTCAAAATCTTGTCATAACCTATAATGGAAAGGAATCTGAAAAAGTATATACATATATATATATATTCATTGGAAGGGCTGATGCTGAAGCTGAAACTCCAATACTTTGGCCACCTGATGCGAAGAGCCAACTCACTGGAAAAGACCCTGATGCTGGGAAAAACTGAGGGCAAGAGAAGAAGGGGGCGACAGAGGATGAGATGGTTAGAGCATCACAAACTCAATGGACATGAATTTGAGTAAACTCCAGGAGGTAGTGAAGGCAGTTCATGGGGTCGCAAAGAGTCAGATACAACTTAGCGACTGAAAAACAACAATATATAACTGAATCTATATATATGACTGACATAAATATACATGTCTATTAATACATATAAAACTGAATGTATGTATTCCTGCTGACTACCAAAGAGGATTCAGATAAAACACAGTACTATATAATGGATCCTTTAACTCATGTAAAAATACAAAATTCAAGTAATAGAGAAAGAAGATAAGGAGAAAATAAAATTTTTGAAAGGTCTCTGCTGAAAATGTTAAAGGACCACAGTATAAAATTTTGTTCTTAACTTCCTGTAAGTTGACAACAAACTTTTTATAGTCAAATGCAATGAAACCCCGAAGACTTTTACAGAGAGAAAATCTTTTCTGTCCCTAACTTCTAAAAAAATTTATTACAGGTGGAATGAGTTTAAGAAGCATCTTGAAAGTAAGCATAGCCTGGGTGTATTCTAAAGCTTTAGTTCTGTTAAGTAACTATTCAGTTAAAATAGGCCTGCAAAATGAAAATGAAAAATTCCACATTAAGAAGCATAGAGTTTGAAGAGAGGTTTAGAAAGTTTTCTTCTCCTAGATATAGATCCATCTTCAAGAATTTGTTGCTACCTCTTAAATTCTCTCCCTACATCTCATGGCCTTTCTGAAATCAATTAATAAAATTACTTTTCCACCGCACATTTTCTTCTCAGAGACATAATATCTCAGAACCATGAAAGGAAACAGAGAACCACTGCTCCCTTTCATCCTTTGTTTTCCTTATTATGGTAATTACTAGCTTTAAGTCCTTTCTGAGCTTAAAGAATGGGTGTGCGCTTAGAAAATTTGGAAAAATAGGAAGAATCAGGAAATGTGCGTTCATAATTCCAGCAATAGTAATCTCAGTGTATTTTTCTCAATAAAATCTTAGCTTTTGTGAGAACATATGCTTTCTTTGGTTGACATTTTTAATGTTATTAAACTTCCCCATGTTATTGAAAACCCTTCATTTTTAATGGCTACGAAGTATTCCACTATATGGATATACCCTGTCTTTTAAAAACACCCTGCTAATATTGAACAGCTGGGGGACTTCCAATTTCTCACTGTAGTACTACACTTCTGTCCAACACTTTTTTTGTGGGCCTTTTGGCATATCGTCTTTTATTAATAATTAGCTACCTTATGAAAGTTTCTAAAGAGGGTTAATAAGTCAAAAGATAGGCACAGTCTAATTTTATAAATATCACCAAATGGCCTTTCAAACTCTTATCCCAATGTATGTTTCTGTCGGCGATGTCTGAATGTATCTACTCACTGTGTCTTTAACCACACCGAGATTCTCCTTTTTAAGCCTCTGTTCCTTTCATAGGCAAACATTGCACCATACTGATTTAATTTGTGCTATTAACAAATGATGGGCCATTTGTTTTGCTCATATTTACTAGCCATTTATCATCTTCTTTTGAAAACTGTCTAAAGCATCTTCTTACCTCATTTATCATCTATCACCACTCTACCTCAAAAAAAAAAAAAAAAAAAAAACAGAATCATTTCAATCTTAGAGATTTAGAGCTGCGAGTAGAATGGCCCAGCTGCTCCCTGCATGTGAGTCTGGATGGCCTGACGACAAGCTTTGGATAATTAGTGACACACGTCTCTGTGCCTCCTGCCTGTCTTTATTGCCCCCTCTCCCCTTCACTTTTTCTCTTTTCTTCCACACGTCTTTTCTCACCATTTTATTCACCCCTCAATTTAAAGTTGTTGACATCCTTGTACTAAACCGGGGTTAGTAAGCTCTGTGTGGGCTTCTCTGGTGACTCTGCGGTAAAGAATTCACCTGCCAATATGAGAGACTCCGGTTCAATCCCTGAGTTGGGAAGATCCCCCTGGAGGAGGAAATGGCCATCCACTCTGGTATATTCTTGCCTGGGCAATCCCACGGACAGAGGAGCCTAGGCGGGCTACAGTCCTCAGGGTCACAAAGAATGAGACACAACTGAGCGACTGAACAACAACAGCCACAACTTGGCCTTTGTCCCAGGCTGTCTGGTGTCTCATGCTGTCCTCTCGCACGTCTCCATCATCCTGGGACAGTTCCACCACGGGTACCTTCAAGATGCCTACACCTATAACACGAGCTCCTTTACTGAGCTGCCTTTGGACAGAAGCCTCTCTGGTGAACAGGGGTCCTCCAGAACTGTGCAAGGAATTGCTAAGCGTTTGTGTGCCTTCTCAGCTCTCTCTGGTGAACAGGAGTCCTACAAAACTGTGCAAGGAACTGCTAAGCGTTTGTGTGCCTTCTCAGCCCTCCCAGCAGCCCCCAAAGGACAGCTGTGCTCGTGGTTTGGGATCTGAGCTCTAGAGAACCGGGCCACCTCTGTCACACTATTTTCCCGCCATCACGTAGCTACTGAGGGGAGTAGATTTGAACCTCCGTCTGACGGATTCTGAAGGCCAGGCGTGACTGCTCTGCTCTATTTCTTGGTCTCTCTGGTGGTGGGTGAGGGGATCCCTGCCTGTGCCAGCTCTCTGCTCAAGGGCACATGCGCCAGCTCTTGTGGGACGAGACTGAGTGGGGTGGGGTGCAGTGAGGAGGGAGGAAGAAAAAGTCAAAGCCACCTCCTATTCTGACTGTGAACCACTGAGCTCATTGAGGAGCAGGGGCAGGTCTGGGTTTTCTGTTCCCAGAACATGGTAAGACACTCAACACCTACTGGTGATTCTTGAATGAAAGATGCTTTACTTTAAGCTCCCATCTTCCCACAAATAAAAGCAGGGTTAACTAGTCTGTAGAGTAGGCACAACCTGCTAATGCTTACCCCCTTTCTTCCTGACTCAGCCTGTCTTCAGCAATCCATTTACGTCTTCTTAACCATCAGTTCCTCAAAATGAGGCTACCAAGCTCCGAATGGTGTTATTAAGATGAATAAGTTTTGATCTCTTTGAACAAATGACTAGCAAAGAAGAAGAGTGTTTTATTTAATTTTATTGGTGACCTAATTTGGAATTTCTGAATTCTGAAGAAATTCATAAAGGGATGGACTCTAAACATATTTTACTAATAGGAGAGTGTCATGTTTCAAATAGGAATATACTTGGACAGTCCAGTCTTGGACATTCCCAGCAAACATGTGACATTGACTTAAGGCTACAGCCCACCTGCTGGTAGGAATGGTGTGTTATCCATCTCTCTGGGACCAGCGGGCTTGCATATGCTCTGGAAATAGAGGTCAGGACTTGCCTTTGTTCCATGTTGTCTAACATCTCCTTCTGACTCTTGACTCACGTGTCTGCTGTGCACTATGGTGTCACATCCCCAAACCGCCCAAATGGACTTTAAAGATGAGCAAATATAGTCATAGAGTGACTATTTTAAAATTCCTTTTGAGAGCTACAATTAGACAATAGATCTGCTTCTCTAATTTGAACCTCAATTAACTGTTTAATTAAGGTTCTGAACCTCAATAAACTATTCAACAAGAAATATTGAGAAATGAGAGATCTGCATTTTAAGTATAGACCTTTCTCAACTCACAGTGGAATTATGTCCTGATCAGCCCATCCTAAGTTGAAAATATTCTGGGTCAAAGATGCATCTGATACATCTAACGTGATGACCATCATAGCTGAGCCTCTTAGACATGCTCAGAACACTTACCTCAGCCCACAGTGGGACAAATCATCTAACTTAAAGCCTACTTTATAAGAAAGCATTGAGTGTTTTGTCTACTTTATTGGTCTGTTTGCTGAAAGTTAGAACCAGAATGGTTGTTTGTGTTCAGAACGACTGGAAGTGTATCGGTTTCTGACCCTAGTGATCATGTGACTGCCGGGAACCCAGGGCTCACTGGCTCTGGCCAGCATCATGAGAGAGGATCATATTGCCTGTCACTCACCCAGAGAAAGATCAAAATTCAAAATTAGAAGTAGTTTCTATTGACTGTATATTGCTTTCATACCATCGCAAAGTCAAAAAATTCTAAGTCAAACCATCATAAATCAGGACCGTCTGTATTTTCCTTTTGATGAACTTGAAACTTGTTAAACTCAAAACTAGGTGTTAGCAAACATTGTGAAGTTTCAGATAGAGAACATCTAGGCTTTGTGATCTGAGATTAAAAAATCAAAGATATTTTGTAGGTACAATGGAAAAATAAGCAATTTTCATAAAATTTGATAACAGTCATATGATAACAATAATAATTATAATTGAGTACAACTTTATTGGCCTATTATATTACTTTTCTATTGTAATCATAGCAAATTATCACAAAGTTGGTGGCTTAAGCAATGTAAATTTTTTATCCCACTATTTTGGAGTTCAGAAATACATTACAGATCTCACTGGGCTAAAACCAAGGTGTGCCTTCTAGAGGCTCCACTGAAAAAGGAGCATCCTTTCTTTTCCAGTATAGAGGTTGCCTGTGTTCCTGGGGTTATGTCTACCTTCCTCTGTCTTCAAGGCCAGCAAATGGCTTCTTTCTCATCCTGCTTCCAGCCTCACAGTTTTTTTTTCTCTCACCACAACCCAGACCGGTTGTTCACTTTGAAGGCTCCTTGTGTTTCTCTCTGGACCATTTGGATAATTCAGGATGATCTTCCATCTCAATGTCCACGAGTTAGTTTCCTAGAGCTATGGTAATGAATTACTGCAAAGTGGGTGGCTTAAAACAGCCAAAATTTATTTTTTCACAGTTCTAGAGGCTCAAAGTCCCAAAGCAATGTGTCAGCAGGGCCATGCTCCCTCTGAGAGTCACGGCAGAATCCTTCCTTGTCTCCCTTTGGCTTCTGGTGGTGGCCATCAACCCTTGGGGGGCTCCCCTGGTGGCTCAATGGTAAAGAACTCACCTGCCATGCAGGAGACAAGGGTCTGCTTCCTGGGTTGGGAAGATCCCCTGGAGAGGAAATGGCAACCCACTCCGGTATTCTTGTCTGGCCTAGCGTGCTACAGTCCACGGGATCACAAAGAGTTGGACTCGACTGAACAACTAACACACACACACACAGATACACACACACACGCACGCACCTTTCTGGGGACATGATTCAAACAGTTCATAACCTTAATAACATCTGCCAAATCCCTTCTACCAAGTAAGGAAACATTTTCATAGGTTCCGGGAATGAGGGTGTGAACATCTTTGGGAACCATTATTCTGTCAACTACATTTACTAATAAGAACATTATATTTTTTGAGATAACATTTGGTTTAATTGGGATTCAAAATTAGCATTCCCTGTCATCAAGTTGATTGCAAATCTGGAAAAATCCCTTTGAGTGTGAGTCACACAGAAGCAGGTAGGGAGTTAGTTTTGGCCTACAGGCTGCACTTTGCTGACTCTTCCTTTAAACAAAACAGCATTTAAGTTAAAAGCTACTAGAGTGTTACTAAAGTACCATTTCAGTTCAGTTCGGTTCAGTCACTCAGTCATGTCAGACTCTTTACCGCCCCATGGACTGCAGCATGCCAGGCTTCCCTGTCCATCATCAACTCCTGGAGCTTACTCAAACTCATGTCCATCGAGTTGGTGATGCCATCCAACCATCTCATTCTCTGTTGTCCCCTTCTCCTCTGCCTTCAATTTTTCCTAGCATCAAGATCTTTTCTAATGAGTCAGTTCTTCATGGTGGCCAAAGTATTGGAGCTTCAACTTCAGCATCAGCATGGTACAAAAAAAACCATTTAGTGTAATGATAAATATGATTTGAAAAATACATTTGAAATTATAGTCCTAGACAGTATGGAATACATATATGGGAGTGACTCACATGATAAATGGACCTTTGGGGAAGTTTCAACAAAGTTTCCAGGTTTAAGCTGCTTAATATTTATCATTGATTTATTTCAAAGGAATGCTGGTATCCTACTGCCTGTTTATATTTCTTTAGGCTACTAGATAGATAGATATAACCCAGCAATGAATTTCATATACTACATGCATTCTTCTTGGGCAGTTACTAATAAGCAGGATAATATGATCAGGCTTCTAATTTAGGAAAACACTAACCAGTAAAGCATATTTCTTTTATAAAATGACTCATCTTAATTGTTATCAACAAGCTTCCATATCTGAGCAGAGTTACATCATGGAAATGATAGTAAATAGTCATAATGATTGACATACATACTGTCAACAGAAAAGCATCATCAATTTCAAACAATTTATCTTTCAAATAAGGAAATTACATCTGTTGGCATTCAACTGGCTACCCCATGGTCCTGCCTTGGAGACCAATGCTAAATAAACTTTCTCTCAAAAGATTTCCATGAAAGTTTATAACCTTTTGCCAGAAACACACTTTTTTTTTTTTTTTGTATCAGTAGTAAAATGTGAAGTTAAGGAGGTAATTTGGATTGGAAATGTTAAGTAGGGGTGAGGAGTGATCATATTTATAAATCCGATCGAGTTTCACTGACAGATCTATTTTAGAATCCATATGCTATTAAGAAATACACCAAGCATAAAGGTATTTTGAAAGGGGATATATGATCAATGGTCCATGCAAAGGGCTTTCTTAAGGGAGGAATTATATTCTTCACAATTTTAGTTATTTATTTGGACTCATTATTAGGTTTCACTCTTGAGAATTATCATAGAATAGAGATAAATAACATGGTCTCTGGAGCCAGACAGTGTGGGTTTAAATTTCAGATGTACTCTGCCAAGTTGGTCACTTGATGTCTTTAAATTTTGATTTACTTCTCCATACGAAATGGGTATAAAGCCGGTACCTAAGTATAACATGTTCAGGGGAGTTTCTGGCAAGAAATGAACATTATATTAGTGCTATTTGTTTATTATTATCAATAGCAGTAGTAGTGTTGATGGTGGTGGCAGCAGTAAGATTCCATGTACTAGTGAACATATCTGTTAAGCACTGCGGAAGCCGAGGACTAGTAGAAGATGCTGTCGTCCCCAAGCATAAACTTAGGTAGCTGAGAAACACTGGCTTATCCTGGAAACACTTGAACCAGGGCTGAAGGAATCTACTGGTGAAGGAGATCAGACCGTTGCTACAGGGATCAACCCAGGGACCAGGAGCACGCGGGTAGTGGAGACAGAGACGGGCCATTCTCTGCAGCTACTGGGATGGGGCTGATTCTTGGGGCAAACTGGGTATTTCTCAACGCAGTGAGTGCTCAGTTGCTTCAGTCGTGTCTGACTCTTTGCGACCCCATGGACTGTAGTCCCCCAGGCCCTTCTGTCCATGGGGATTCTCTGGGCAAGAATACTGGAGTGGGTTACCATGCCCTCCTCCAGGGAATCTTCCCGACCTGGGGATTGAACCTGAGTCTCTTATGTCTCCTGCATTGGCAGGTGGGTTCTTACCACTAGTGCCAGCTCTGATCTCCTTGCCCAGTAGACTTCCTTCAGTTCTGGTTCAAGTGTTTTGAGGATAAGCCAGGGTTTCTCAGCTACTTAATTTTATGCTTAATGGTATTTCTCCTTAGTATTCCTATTTCTTTATCATTTGCTGCAGGAAGTCTGAGAGAGTGGGGGCTTTATGTCACAAACCCACTTCTGTGCTGTTTGATCTGTGGTTACACTATGGCTGCAGGTTATGTTACCGATTCCCATTCTGCTTTTAACCTTCATTCCTTCTTTTTTTTTAAATTTTCCTTTCCTAACATGGTTCCCCTCAGTATCTCTTCCTCATGACTGCTTACTGTCTCCACAATATCAAATTCCCAAGGGATACATAGCTCCTTGAGTACAAAAGGTGAGACAGATAAAATCTTTGCATTTGGGTTCAAATGATAATGGTAGATACAACCTTAAAGTTAAAATAGCTCATGGGTGAGTATGAAGTAGTTGTATTGGAAAGCTGGGGGAGTTGGGGTGAAATTGGTGGATTACATCCCCAAAGTTGGTTTTCAGTGGCCTTGGGAGCAATGGTCTACACAGTGGGAGGATTAGGAGTCTGTTTATAGAGTTTTGGTTTTCCAAGCTTCTATAATCCCCATTGGCTGGACTTTTCCATTCCTCAGTCCTCACTTTACTCCTGTCAAGCTACTGAAGGGCACTCACTGGGCTTTGGGCATTCTCAAAGTCAACACGCTGGACTTACCAAGCAGATGGATCATTGAAGATACCAGTGAAGCCAGGGAAGCTGATCATGGAGGCTTTGGCCCTGTACTTATGTGATGCGGGGGGATTGCTCATTTAGGCCATCCATGTGAGTTGTGATGTGTGCTGTGATCACGAGAGGCCTAGGGCATGAGCTGGGTACTGAAAGTGATGGATCAGTATCATGGCTGGTGATACTTTAAATGTGCTTGTTGGGATATGATTAAATGTTGTCTATTTTCTTTAATAACAGATGTAAAGGAGTATAGTGATATCAACTTTTATGTAAAAATTATGAAGTGAAGGGCCATTGTTTTTTTTTTGAGATGGGATCTTTTTCTTTATCATTTCCTCTGTGCTTGAATAGCTCTTGGGAATAGACTCCTCTTTGAGTGAAGGTGGGGTTTCAATGAGCCATAAGGTCCCCGAGAAAACACCCAGGCAGACTGTGAAGGTTTGGCTTTTTACTCTGTGAAGAACTTGCTGATGAAACAGTTTAGGATATATCTGGTGCACAGACATTAGAAGATGCTAGATCAGAGAGACCATACAGAAAGGAGTGGCATTTCTGAAAAGTAGTAGTCACTGGCACACATCAATTGAAAAAGTTAGTGATTTTCCTTGAGAAAAGGAAAAGATCACTACATTTTTCTTCCCCTAAAATGAGGAGCCTGCAATTTAGAGAATGACCCATCCACCAAGAACCAGTGGAACGGACACTAAGACTGAGAACATTGACATTATTTGAGTTTAGCCTGGTTCCTGTAAGACATGACATGACTTCTGAGGGATCTACAATCTAGACTCAAGGTTTTCTCTACCTTATGAATTAATGGGAAAAACATATACTTTCTAGAAAATCTGAGTCTTTCAAAGTAGTTTAATATTGAAATCGAAGCTCTGTAAAGACATTTTTCCCACTGGACCAATCTTTGGTAAGAATCATTGGGTACGCTTTGGATTTGGATCTATATGCTAAATAGACCCCATGCACACTTCACCATGTGGGCATTAATTCATCAAGTCATCATTCATTGCTGTTGTTATGAAGCAGCGAGTGCTTTGCTCACAGGTCGCTTTTCTTGTCATAAGACTGGCAGAGAAACAGAACATAGAAAGCACGAAAAATGAGGGGACCATTAATATATTATAAACATGTGCAAATATTTTAAAACAGTCATGTACATACTCCTTCAAATAACATATGTTTTTATTCCCAGTTTTTGCTTATGTCTGAGCTCCCAAATGCTTTGGATTAAGTAGATCTAAGTTCATAAATCATTGTCCAACGCTGGGATACGGCTGATATGCCCTGCTTTGATCGTCCTGGTATTTCACAGCCAGCAGAAGATCTGACGGGTTTCCATGTCTACTTGTTATTAAACATCATCTCCCATGCTTGGTAACTAACTGACAAAAAGCTAAGAAATTGCCTAATGATACTTCCAGATTATGTGCTAGGGTACCCACGTATTCCCTTGGGTTTCAGAGCCTCACTAATTTTGCCCCATATCAACAAGATGACCTCTAGTTCTTGAGTGTATTGAAGGAGGAAGTGTCTGTCTTGTGTTAACTGATGCTCTTCATTTGTGGCTTAAACACGTGGGAGAGAGGTGTGCAGAGGAGCTGAGCTGAGGGTGTTCTTAACACAGGAGATAATTCAAGGGGAGAGTGTGTTCCAGGGACTAAGCAAAGACATATTAGGAGGCTTCAGAACATATTTCCAGAAAGACTGACCAAAGTTCTCTAGCCGATTCATGTTCAGGAGCCAGGGATTGTATGTGTGTGTCACCATATTATTGAACTGGATTCTAGGCCTTAAGCCTCCTGCCTTTCTCCAGCAAAACACCCCAATTCTCTCTCTTAAATCCTGTCTTTTTGTTCTTGTGCCTGCCCCCTTCCCCTCGAACAACCTTCTGAGAATTTATAATCCTGGAAACTCTAAAAAAACAGTTTTGAGGGAAGACCATTTCAAGCAAAACTGGGGAGAGGCTGGGTTATCTGAGTAGAATAGGTTTGTTTTAAACCATTGGTAAGAATTGATTTCATATGTACATTCTTTTCTTCCTGAAATTTGATGCAAGTATTTTATGGCAATGTCTTAGAAACACAAAAGTTTTCAGTTTAGAAAGTAAATAGTTCATGCTTTTTTGCAAAATTTATTTTGAAATCTCTTTTAAAAATATATAGTGCAGGGAAAAGACAGAACTGCAAGATTTTTGTGTTTTCATTTACTGAAGAGTTGCTGGAGGTGGGCAGTGTCCAGTCAGCAAAATGTGGCAGTATCTTGTGGTGCTGCTTAAGAAAATAGCCACTCTTATAAAAACTGACATTAAACGTGTTTTACTGACTGGCAACAAAAATCTTTTCCAGTCTGGATATATTAAATTCAACAACATATATAATTATTTTTAGCAGACAGGAAAGAACTTTCGTTTGAAAAACTGCTTGTTGCTTAATTTTATTCATTTTTTGCATAAATAATGATTTTCCAGCAAAGTTAAGATGAGGAATAAAAGACATGAAGGTTTTTTGTTTTTATTTTCTTATGTTTATTCATATGCTAAAAATTAAGGTTAGGCTTTTAGCCTCTGGAAAGATTTTCTAAAGTAAAAACTTAATTTGAAAGAAGAAACTTCCTCCCTGGCTATAAACCCAGATGAAGAGTCTGTTGTTAGAAGCTCCCTTAGCATTTGTCAAGGATTTCTGATGAGTTTAAGTGCTTCATTGTCTGAATTTCTTGAAGACACTGTTAATTAACAAAGCTCTTTCTTGAATACGTCACTGTACAAGCATTCATTCATCAGTTCGGTCACTGTTGCGTCAGTGTTCTGGAGACTGGTGAGTGTCTTGCTCACAACTGATTCTTTCTTTGTAAAAACTGACATAGGAACAGCACAGGTACACTCATCTGAAAACGAGGAGTCAATTAACGCATAACAACTTTGTGCAAGTTTATTTAAAGTGTCTCTGTCCACATTGTCTCAAATATTTTATATTTATATCCTGATGTGCTCAATTGCTCAGTCGTGGCCGACTCTTTGCAACCCCACGGACTGTAGCCCACCAGGCTCTTCTGTCGATGGAATTTTTCGGGCACGAACACTGGAGTGGATTGCCATTTCTTACTCCAATTTATATCCTCAGTTTATGCTTATTTTCAAGCTATAGCATGTTTTCAATTGCTACCATCCTGTAGTTTCATTTTGATTAAAATAACTTTAAGAAAACCGACCACATTTAAAATTCTTGTTTGCATTAAAAAAAAAAAAAAACTTCCATTGTTAATGATTTTAAAACAATGTGTGTGTGGTGTTTTTTTTTTTTTTAATTTACGATGCTTTGTGAGTTATTTACAGGAAGACTTTTGCAAGAAAAGGGGTTAAAGTGGAGATGAAAGAATCCAGAAGTTATATCAAATGACATATTAAAAGATGCAGGTATGGATTAACTCTAAAGAGTATAGCAGGAAAACAGTCCTCACTTTCTGATGTTACAAAGGCTTACCTTTGGTTTGCAAGGTCTGGAAGAATATAATCCTGGGTAGGTAAATTTCACAGTAGGGTTTTTGTTTTGTTTTTTAAAATGATTACTGAAGAACATCTTGGCCAGCCTATCATTTTGGGATAACAAAAGATGCCCTATGTTCTTGGGCGCTGTAAATCTTTCCCTGAACTGCAGTGCTGAACTGATGATAAGATAAATGCTTTTGTGATGGGAGATGTGTTTAGAAATATCACCCTGGCTGCCGCTCCTGCATTTGTCTGTAAATGGCTTTCTCTGTCTGGTAGACCAGGACAGCCATCTGCTTGGGTGCAAGACAGAGTGGTAACCTTGCTGAAAAAGGAGGAGGAGCAGGGAGAGGAGGAGAAGCAGGGAGAGGAGAAGGAGGAGAAAGAAGAGAAGAAGAAGAGGAGAAAGACAACAGCAGGGAGAAGAAGAGGAAGAGAAAGAGAGCTGATATTTTCTACATAGGATTTCTGTGTCTTCATCGACATCATAGACATGAAAGCCGTAATTTATCAAAAGAGAAAATTATGATCTTAACACCCTTCCCTTCTCCTTTAACCGGGAGCTGACAGCATCATGGTGTTATACTGACCGCCCAGCGATGGAGGAGGAGAAGCCAGAGAAGGAATGGGGAGCCCTCACCACCTACTTGTGGCCCAACCTCTATTCTAAAATGAATGTGGACAAGGACCCCCTACCCTCCCATGATGTGATGTCAGTAACACACTCAAAAGGGGCAGCTGTGTTCTATAGTTGAGGACTAGTGAGTTCTGAGTTAGCCAGTGGCGCTTCAGTTTGGCAGCCACTAACCATATGTGGCTATACACATTTACATTTTAAATTAATTTTAAACATTCAGCTCTTCAGTCTCACTGGCCACCCTTCAAGTGTTCCATGGCCATGTGTGGCCGGTGGTCACCCTGTTGGACTGTGTGGCTCTGGAACATTCCCACCATCACAGAAGATTCTACTGGATGGTACTGCTCTTCCCACGGGGAAGCTGGTTTCCTGAAAGAACTTCCTCCCATGGGCTGGGATTAAGTTTACCCAGTTAGATGACTTTTGATTAGGGCTTTTAAGCAGAATTAGATCACCATAAAGAAAGCTGAGCACCGAAGAATCCATGCTTTCTGATTGCAGTGCTGGAGAAGACTCTAAGAGTCCCTTGGACCACAAGAAGATCAAACCAGTCAATCTTAAAGGAAATCAACACTGAATATTCATTGGAAGGACTGATGCTGAAACTGAAGCTCCAATACTTTGACCACCTGATACACAGAGTTGACTCATTAAGAGACCCTGATGCTGGGAAAGATTGAGGGCAGGAAGAGAAGGGGGTGACAGAGGATGAGATGGTTGGATGGCATCACTGACTCAATGGATGTGAGTTTGAGCAAACTCCGGGAGATAGTGAAGGACAGGGAAGTCTAGAGTGCTGCAGCCCATGGGGTCTCAAAGAGTTGGACACGGTTTAGTGACTGAACAGTGAACAACAATAAATGAATTATTTAAAGGACACAAAAATATTGTTTTTTTATTTGAGCCTCTTGAGCAGTGGTGTGAATTTGCACATTTGATCATATGACCCTACAGAAGTGAACTATTTCTCTTCTCGGCAGTGGGCTTCTGTTGCCACTTTTGCTTTCTGGAATGTCTGATGGGCTGTTGCTTAGTGAGGGCTGATGATTGCTCTTCTTTTGTAACTTTTCATTTGGGGTTTATGATTTCTGTTGCACTTGGTACAGGTAAGTGTTAGTCTCTCAGTCGTGTCTGACCCTTTGCAATCCCATGGTCTGTAACCAGCCAGGCTCCTCTGTCCATGGGATTCTCCAGGCAAGAACACTGGAGTGGGTTGCCATTCCCTTCTCCAGGGAATCTTTCTGACTCAGGGATCAAACCTGGTTCTCCTACATTGCAGGTGGATCCTTTATGATCTGAGCAAAGAAACATGAAAAATTTGATCTCATGATCTGGTCCCAGTCCTGTCTTCAGGGGCCTGCAAGAAGCTGGCTGCCAAACCAAGGACAGGTGTCTCAGGGAGGCTTGGAGGGGTGACCAGGTGTTGGGTGGGAGGGGTGAGTGGGAGGCTGGAAACAGAGTAGGAAGTGAGAGCTCTTAGACTGAGGATGTCAGGGAAACGTGGGAAGCAAAACTGAGGGCAAAACAGTTCCACAGGAGAGGGTGTGAAAGAGCCCAACCTGTGAATGGGAACAAGCTCCCTGGCTTAAAGGTGCAGACCCTTCAGCATCACCAGGTTGTCTAAAGATGATGGATAATGCATGTGTAGTCACTTTAATCGTGTCCAATCATTGTGACCCTATGGACTATAGACCCCCAGGCTCCTCTGGCCTGGAATTCTCCAAGCAAGAATGCTGGAGTAGGTTGCCATTTTCTCCTCCAGTGCACCTTCCCAACCCAGGATCGAACCCCTGTCTCTTGCATCTCCTGCACTGGGAGGTGGATTCTTAACTAGCACCATCTATACCTTTCTTGCATCCAAAGATAGGATTTGGGATGAATGACAGACCGGAAACTGTGAGTATGGAGTTTTTCTTCCTTCTCTCTGTGTTGTTGCAGATACAGTGTCACATCTAACTGTCTTTACTGCTCCATCTGACTCTCGCAACTATATTTCAGTATCTTCAACTCCAGAATCAGCAGCAGATCACACTGTCATGGATCTTCCTTGGCACAGGGTCAATTTTCAGCGTGTGTTTGTTGACAAACAGTTCAGGAAGGGAGCAGACCTTTGTCTGGGGGTTATTCTGTCCCAGGAATCGCCTCTGTGTCTTTCCCAAGGCTCTCGGCAGTGTATTCATGGGGCTTCATTGGTCTCTTTGTTCATGTAGAACCCTGCTCTGGTGGCCCAGCTGTGAAGAGCAAGGGTCTGCCTTCAGCATCTTATGTGATCTTGTTGATGCCCTCGGCCTTCATCAGAAGTCAAGAGAGGGTAAACAGAATCACCGGCTCAAGAGAAAAGGAGCTTAAGATTTCCATCCTCTTCTCTGGGTTCTTTTATTTTAAAAATTGCTAGACTGATTCTCCCTCTGAGGAACATTGTTGTCGTCTGGGAAAAATAAACAGAGGGTGATAAGATCCTGCCTCTGTGAATTTTAAGGCAGATTTTCCCAGCCATAAAATACTAATTTGTTTTTAAAGAAATGGTGTTTGTGCACCATTTATAAGGTTTATAAGAAGGTCACAGTAAAAAGTCCAGCTCTTATCATGCTATGTGCATTGCATTCAAACAAGGCTTTCTCAAGGGCTTCCCAGGTGCTCAGTGGTAAAGAATCTGCCTGCCAATGCAGGAGATACGGGCTCGATCCCTGGGCTGGAAAGATCCCCTGGAGAAGGAAATGGCAACCCACTCTAGTATTCCTGCCTAGGAAATCCCACGGACAGAGGAGCCTGGTAGGCTACAGTCCATGTGGTCATTAAAGGGTCGACACGATTTAGCGACTAAACAAGGCTTTCTCAAAGTAAATTTCAGTTCCTACAGGCTGTTTCACCACATCAATCCAGGGCAGCTCTAAAACTCACTGTTTAACCTCCATCCCTGTCCTGATGTGGCCCCGAGAGAAGGATTCATTGCGCTCATGCCATGCTTCCCCCCACACTTTGGAGGGCTTATCAAACATGTGCTCATTGCTTCTAAAAATAATAAAATGAAAGCAGTCTCTGGCTCCCTTTTACACAGTTCCCACCCCCCCTGCTTTTTGCTTTAGTTCGTTCTTTTATTTTAGCATGATAAAGAAGGCAGCTGCTTTTTTTTTTTTTTTTCCATGAAAGCAAATATATCTCATGTTCCTTTTCCTCTGTCACTCATCTGACCTATCTTAGTTCAGCAGTAGGATGATAACCGTTTATTATTCAGGCTGATTTTCAGTTACGAGTGTTTCTGCAGCCAGATGAAACAGTCAGATTCTCAGGATTTATTTTGTACAAGTTCCCCTGGGTGCAGAGTCCTTCTTTGGCAGCTGTATTCCCCTGGGAGAAAACAACATTGACCATGAGGGTTGAAGCCTCTAATTCAACATTTAAAGGCACGGTTTCCACAAAAGGGAAAATCGTGTGCGGTAGCAAATTGGGTCACATTAAAAAAAGGAAAGAAGCCGTATCTCTGCTCACAGCACATCCAAATTGTGTCAGAATTAGCAGTAATGTCAAGGGTAAGGACACTTGAATGGCAGTTTCCTGAGAACCACGAATGAGGGAGAAGACAACCAGCATAACCATCATTGTCAATGTGAGTGGCTAAGTTAGAGGTCAGTAATATTTTTATTGTAAATTACCAGATCCTGTGCACTGGAAATGTGGCTTACATCATGAACATCAGACCACTCGTACAACAAGGGACGGATAATTTTTCTTTTAAGTATGTATAGAGAAAACCCTTGGCGTCTAAGGAATTGAATTTGTGACTACCGTGCATTTTGATCGTGACCTCCAAATTCCAGGGCTTCCTGGTGGTTCAGATGGTAAAGAATCTGCCTGCAAAGTTGGAGACCCAGGTTTAATCCCTGGAGAAGGGAATGGCTACCACTCCAGTATTCCTGCCTGGAGAATCCCACGGACAGAGGAGCCTGGCAAGCTACAGTCCATGGGATCACAAAGAGTCAGACATGACTGAGTGACTAATACGTTCAACAATTCTCTAAGTTCCAGGATATATGGTGACCTGGATCTTTGTTGAGACCTAAATTTGAATCTCGAGTCCTCCCAGCTTGGCACGGAGGAACAAGTCTCTTAGCTTTAAGTGATTACCATGTATCATCCTTTCAATTGTTCACTACACTAGTTTGCTCAAGCCTCCCCAGGAATTAAAGACCATATTTTCTTTTTAGGGGAAAAAAAGCAAGCTTTAGCTAGGAAACCTACTCTTGGATTCCAGAGACGGAAGCTACATTCATAAAGTCAGGGCATTTTTGATAGTGGAGGTTCTACAAAATCCCCAGGAAACAGCTATTATAAATATGAATGTCCTCACACCTTCTTAAAGACCTGTGCACATGCAAGCCCTGCTTTTAGAACTTTAAGTCTGATCATAAGAGGCGTGCGCTATCTTTGTGTGGCGTTCTATTTCTGCCCAAGAGCTTAAATGAGAGTGGCGGACCTTCAGCTTTAGAGAAGGACGGATTCCTTGGTTCACTGACCCGTTCACTCATCCAACAACTGTTTCCCTGAATGAGCATCTACTGTGTGCAGACTCTGTGCTAGGCACCCAGAAGGCAGTGGTGGGCAAACAGTTCCCCGGACAGTCCTCTAGGGAGAGAGTTGATAATTTAAAAGGTGCGCGACTGTAGAATTTCACAGGGATCCCTTGATCCCAGGAAGGTGATCCCAGGAAGCTATGGGTGATCCCAGGGAGCTACAAAAGACATGGTAATAGACCGGTCAACATGGTGCTGGGTTGGACACTGATATTGAAGAATGAGTACAACTTGATGAGACACTGAAGGTTTTAAGTCTTCACCCCATGTCCCCAAAATGTACATGTTTTTCTTCATTCTCCAAAAATTGTTTACATTGTTGTTTCTGTTCAGTCACTAAGTCTGGTCTGACTCTGCGATCCCACGGACTGCAGCAGGCCAGGCTTCCCTGTCCTTCACCATCTCCCAGAGTTTGCTCAAATTCATGTCCATTGAGTTGATGATGCCGTCCAACCATCTCATCCTCTGTTGCCTCCTTCTCTTCCTGCCACAATCTTTCCCAGCATCAGAGTCTTGTTTACATTGTAGGAGTGAATATTTTCTATCGATACTAGGATCAGCAACACTGCGCAAACATAATCTGTAATGTTTAATGACAGACAGTGGGGTTTTAAGGATAGACTCCTGGTGATTTGCTTCATATTTTAACTTGTGGTCTAAATTAAAAATTTTGGTTCAGGGTTTTTGAAGCTGTAACTTTATTGAAAGGAATTCAATGGATACCTGTGGAAAATGTGCTCAGTTGCTAAGTCCTGTCTGACTCTCTGCAACCCCATGGACCCCAGGCTCCTCTGTCCATGGGATTTCCCAGGCAAGAATACTGGAGTGGGTTGCCATTTCCTTCTCCAGGGGATCTTCCCAACCCAAGGATCGAACCCATGTCTTCTGTGTCTCCTGCGTTGTCAGGCAGATTCTTTATCACTGAGCCACCAAGGAAGCTCACATATACTAAGAAGCCACAACAAAAAGGCGAGATGGTTAAATAACAGATTTTGGAGGGGTACATAATAACCTGGCCCTTTTATTTTTTTAATTTTATTGATCTTTCATCTGAAGGATTACAATTCATGACCTTTTATTCTCTTGCAAATTGATTCCTCCCTGAAATATGTTCAGCATCCTCCAAACCGTATTTTGAAAAAACAAAAACAAAAAAGATCTGGCATTTCAGTTTCTAACATTTTAATGAGGAACTCTAACAGATTTTTCAAAGTTCATGGCTTTTTCAACTAAAGTCTCACGTGCTCTTAGTTGTTAAATCAGTGGGCTCAATGTATCACTTATTTTTCAGACTTCCCATTTACTTATTATTCAGATTGAGAAATAGGATAGAAACTAATCCAGGCTGACTGATTCACATAGAGACATAGAAATTAAAACTCCCAGATCCAGTGTTGTTTCTTTTTTCTTCTTCCTCAGTTAAAAGGTAAATTATGAAAGGTATTGCATGGATTTTCAATAATAGTAGATAAAAAAAAATCTGAGTTAGCATGCTAAAAATTCCATCCCTTATGGATGGCTTCTTTCCAGTGATCGTGGTGGTGGTGCTTTAGTAGCTAAGTCGTGTTTGACCCTTGCAACCCCATGGATTGTGGCCTGCCAGGCTCCTCTGTGCACAGGAGTCTCCAGGCAAGAATACTGGAGTGGGTTGCCATTTCCTTCTCCAGGGGATCTTGCCAACTCAGGGTTCAAATCCAGGCCTCCTGCATTGCAGGCAGATTCTTTACTGACTGAGTACGAGGGAAGCCCAAGCAAACCCTATATTTTAATTAACGGAAACTTCTGGATTGGGGTGTGGTGCACATTGTTTCAATAGGTGCAGCCTGAAGGATCGTTAATGGGGTCTCCTGCCTATGTCGTGTCTCCTTTGCAAGACCTCCTCTCCACAGTTGCCTCTGCACAGGCGCTGCAGCGATGCCCTGTCTCGTTGCTTCCAGCACTGCATTAGGGAATCCTGTGCCATTGTGCCTAGGATGCAGGGCTAGATTCCTGTGAGCCTCTGCTCACACCATTTGGACCAAATGATCAATTCAGAGCTTTGTTTTCTGTGCATTTCTGATTAGAGACACTATTTAATATGTACTCCTTAAAATTGCACTCCCAGGTGGCTCAGTGCTAAAGAATAAGCTTGCTAATCCAGGAGACACAGGTTCAATCCCTGGGTCAGGAAGACCCCCTGGAGGCAGGCATGGCCACCCACTCCAGTACCCTTGCCTGGAAAAGTCCATGGGCAGCGGAGACTGGCAGGCTACAGTCCATAGGGTCGCAAAGAGTCGGACATGACCGAGTATGCACCATGCATGATACTGCAACTCCCAGCTACCAGCACTCAACTCGTGCCTGAGCAGAGCTTATCTCTAAGGCACATCGCAGCCCTCTTGTGCTTAGAGAAACCAGACAGCACTTCAACTGTACATCAGGAGGCCACTTAAACAGGGAAATCACCAACAAACAGCACAAATGCGTGGAAAACGTGGCACTCAGCAGACTGCAAAAAGGACCCTTACAGCATCAGCTGAAACCTCAGATGAGAGCGGGCACAGCCATCGGTGCCTTAAATTTTCTCCACTCAGCACATATCTGTGAATGACTGTGAAGGCACAGACAATATTAATTGGGGGGGGCTACGGATATATTTTAGTGAGTGGGTGAACTTGCAAACACAGACTCTGCAAATGCTGAGAGTCCAAGTATTCCTATTTTTCTGTTTCTACCGTCACCACTCTGATCTAGGTCAGTGAATTCTGGGTTGCTGCAAAACCCCTCAATCTTAGTTTTCTCCAAGCCTTGTCTTCTATTTATTCTTTCTTGATTGATCTTTTCAATTTCTTTGTTATTGCTAACACCTTTCTCAAATTTTAAACTTTTCGAATGAAATAAAATATTGTCCGGGCATTCAAGGACTTTCTTGTTATATACATATTTTTCATTTTCTATCTCATTTCTCCTAGACCAGTATTGTCCAATACGATGTTCTTCAGTGATGAAAATGTTCTATAAGGTCAGTTCAGTTCAGATCAGTCACTCAGTTGTGTCTGACTCTTTGCGACCCTATGTCTGCACCAAATTAGCACATGAGACCACTGAGTGCTCAAAACACAGCTAACGTGACTGAGGAACTGCTTAAGTGTTATTGCTAGTCGGACTCAGGCTCCAACCAATGTACTGCACAATGCAGACAGCAGCTGCTTATTAAGAGTGGTCAGCTCTCTAGGAAAGGTGATTTACAGATTTCCTCTTTCTTGCTTTTGCCTGTATAACTTCTCCCTCTTTCTGTTTCCCAACCTGACCTTTATTTCCTACCCTCTTCAGCTTTCCCTTTTCATCATCCACCCTGCAGGAAACCATCCATGACCCACCCCAGCCAGAGGGTAGAAGGGATTTCTGTGCTTTTTGACTTGCTAAAGATACTGTTTCATTTAATGTCATGTCTTCCGAGAACATAACCACAAAGTCTCTGTGGGTGAAAGCTCAGTTCAGTTCAGTCGCTCAGTTGTGTCTGCCTCTTTGGGACCCCATGGACTGCAGCACACCAGGCTTCCCTGTCCATCACCAAGTCTTGGACAGGTGGGTGAAAACTGGTTCACAAAAACAGAGTGTCTGTCATTCAAGCAGATATCCCATAAATACCTATGGATCAATCGTCAGCAGGGTTTGCAGCACAAGACAGTAAAAGACATAAAATGTATATACTTTAAGGGGATTGTAGAAGTTAGGCTTCTACAAGGTTAGGCTTGAAACAAAAAAATGCCCAGATCTCTTTAGCCTATAGAGACAGAGATGTGTTTCTCGTTTACATCCCATGTCCCTTGTAACATGACTGTGGCTCTATCCATGTAACGTGACTATGGCTCTATCCAGGGTCTCTTCTAACTGATCAGAATCTTAAAACTTCTGCTAGTTAGTAACCTGCAACATTCTATTGGCCAAAGCAAATCGCCTGGCTGCTGCTGGGGTCAATGGGAGGGCATGCATGACCCTCTAGCATGGAGGACATCAAGACAGTTGGTGAAAAGTCATGTCATCTACAACAGGGATCACATGTCTCAGTTAGGTTTCCACCCCTTGCCTTCTGTTTTTGGAATGGCTTTACCAACCCACTTCCCTCCATCTCTCCCTATTGCAGACGCTCCTTTAAGGAGCATCCAGAATGTTTTCCAGGGTTGCAGATGTCATTTCATCACCCTGCACAACAGCCTTCGAAGGCTCCTCATTTTGCTTATGAAAGTCCCCAATTCCTACGCATGGTATTTGTGAATCTTCACAGTCTAGCCTCCTCTTGGTCACATTCTCATTAACTGCCCTATGCTGTCGTGCCCCTGAATTGCTGGTCTTTGTAAATAGCCAGATCACCTACTAGAAGACATATCCATGATGACCATCCTGTAGAGACCCAGCACAAAATGACTTCTGAGAATCATCACCAGCAACCTTGCTGAGAGATTCACACCCTAATTGGTGTTTCTGTGAGACACAGGACACACCTCTGGTTAGACAGCATTTCCTAAACTGAAACATCAAGGGTTTACCAGTTGTCCTCTCGTATGTACCAAAAGTCCCTTAATCATAGAGTCCTGATACTGCTTTCAGATCAGATCAATCGCTCAGTCATGTCCAACTCTTTGCAACCCCATGAATCGCAGCACACCAGGCCTCCCTGTCCATCACCAACTCCTGGAGTTCACTGAGACTCACATCCATTGAGTCAGTGATGCCATCCAGCCATCTCATCCTCTGTCATCCCCTTCTCCTCCTGCCCCCAATCCTTCCCAGCATCAGAGTCTTTTCCAATGAGTCAACTCTTTGCATGAGGTGGCCAAAGTACTGGAGTTTCAGCTTAAGCATCATTCCTTCCAAAGAAATCCCAGGGCTGATCTCCTTCAGAATGGACTGGTTGGATCTTCTTGCAGTCCAAGGGACTCTCAAGAGTCTTCTCCAACACCACAGTTCAAAAGCATCAATTCTTCGGTGCTCAGCCTTCTTCACAGTCCAACTCTCACATCCATACATGACCACAGGAAAAACCATAGCCTTAACTAGACGGACTTTTGTTGGCAAAGTAATGTCTCTGCTTTTGAATATGCTATTTAGGTTGGTCATAACTTTCCTTCCAAGGAGTAAGCGCCTTTTAGTTTCATGGCTGCAGTCACCATCTGTAGTGATTTTGGAGCCCAGAAAAATAAAGTCTGACACTGTTTCCACTGTTTCATCATCTATTTCCCATGAAGTGGTGGGACCGGATGCCATGATCTTCATTTTCTGAATGTTGAGCTTTAAGCCAACTTTTTCACTCTCCACTTTCACTTTCCTCAAGAGGCTTTTTAGTTCCTCTTCACTTTCTGCCATAAGGGTGGTGTCATCTGCATATCTGAGGTTATTGATATTTCTCCCGGCAATCTTGATTCCAGCTTGTGTTTCTTCCAGTCCAGAGTTTCTCATGATGTACTCTGCATATAAGTTAAATAAACAGGGTGACAATATACAGCCTTGACGAACTCCTTTTCCTATTTAGAACCAGTCTGTTGTTCCATGTCCAGTTCTAACTGTTGCTTCCTGACCTGCATACAAATTTCTCAAGAGGCAGATCAGGTGGTCTGGTATTCCCATCTCTTTCAGAGTTTTCCACAGTTTATTGTGATCCACACAGTCAAAGGCTTTGGCATAGTCAATAAAGCAGAAATAGATGGTTTTCTGGAACTCTCTTGCTTTTTCTATGATCCAGCGGATGTTGGCAATTTGATCTCTGGTTCCTCTGCCTTTTCTAAAACCAGCTTGAACATCAGGAAGTTCACGGTTCACGTATTGCTGAAGCCTGGCTTGGAGAATTTTGAGCATTACTTTACTAGCGTGTGAGATGAGTGCAATTGTGCAGTACTTTGAGCATTCTTTGGCATTGCCTTTCTTTGGGATTGGAATGAAAACTGACCTTTTCCAGTCCTGTGGCCACTGCTGAGTTTTCCAAATTTGCTGGCATATTGAGTGCAGCACTTTCACAGCATCATCTTTCAGGATTTGGAATAGCTCAACTGGAATTCTATCACCTCCACTAGCTTTGTTCGTAGTGATGCTTTCTAAGGCCCACTTGACTTCACATTCCAGGATGTCTGGCTCTAGGTCAGTGATCACACCATCGTGATTATCTGGGTCGTGAAGATCTTTTTTGTACAGTTTTTCTGTGTATTCTTGCCATCTCTTCTTAATATCTTCTGCTTCTGTTAGGTCCATACCATTTCTGTCCTTTATCGAGCCCATCTTTGCATGAAATGTTCCTTTGGTATCCCTGATTTTCCTGAAGAGATCCCTAGTCTTTCCCATTCTGTTGTTTTCCTCTATTTCTTTGCATTGATCGCTGAAGAAGGCTTTCTTATCTCTTCTTGCTATTCTTTGGAACTCTGCATTCAGATGCTTATATCTTTCCTTTTCTCCTTTGCTTTTCACTTCTCTTCTTTTCACAGCTATTTGTAAGGCCTCCCCAGACAGCCATTTTGCTTTTTTGCATTTCTTTTCTATGGGAATGGTCTTGATCCCTGTCTCCTGTACAATGTCACGAACATCATTCCATAGCTCATCAGGCACTCTATCTATCAGATCTAGGCCCTTAAATATATTTCTCACTTCCACTGTATAATCATCAGGGATTTGATTTAGGTCATACCTGAATGGTCGAGTGGTTTTCCCTACTTCCTTCAATTTAAGTCTGAATTTGGCAATAAGGAGTTCATGATCTGAGCCACAGTCAGCTCCTGGTCTTGTTTTTGCTGACTGTATAGAGCTTCTCCGTCTTTGGCTGCAAAGAATATAATCAATCTGATTTCGGTGTTGACCATCTGGTGATGTCCATGTGTAGAGTCTTCTCTTGTGTTTTGGAAGAGGGTGTTTGTTATGACCAGTGCCTTTTCTTGGCAAAGCTCTATTAGTCTTTGCCCTGCTTCATTCTGTATTCCAAGGCCAAATTTGCCTGTTACTCCAGGTGTTTCTTGACTTCCTACTTTTGCATTCCAGTCCCCTATAATGAAAAGGACATCTTTTTTGGGTGTTAGTTCTAAAAGGTCTTGTAGGTCTTCATAGAACCGTTCAACTTCAGCTTCTTCAGTGTTACTGGTTGGGGCATAGACTTGGATTACTCTGATATTGAATGGTTTGCCTTGGAAACGAACAGAGACCATTCTGTCATTTTTGAGATTGCATCCAAGTCCTGCATTTCAGACTCTTTTGTTGACCATGATGGCCACTCCATTTCTTCTGAGGGATTCCTGCCTGCAGTAGTAGATATAACAGTCATCTGAGTTAAATTCACCCATTCTAGTCCATTTCAGTTCGCTGATTCCTAGAATGTCGACATTCATTCTTGCCATCTCTTGTTTGACCACTTCCAATTTGCCTTGATTCATGGACCTGACATTCCAGGTTCCTATGAAATATTGTTTATACTGCTTTACTCATATGTATAAACTTGATGCCTAGTATAGTGTCCGTCTGTCACATTTATACAAGCAGGTGCTTAGTATAAATATCCTTCCTGTATGAGAAAAAAAAGTGAAAGTGTTAGTTGCTCAGTCATGTCTGACTCTTTTCAACCCCATGGACTGTAGCCCGCCAGGCTCCTCTATCCATGGGATTCTCCAGACCAGAATACTAGAGTGGGTTGCCATGCCCTGCTCTAAAAGATCTTCCCACCCGAGAGATCAAACCCAGGTCTTCTGCATTACAAGCAGATTTTTTACCATCTAAGCCAGAGACAAAAAACAAAATTTCTTATCTGGTTAAACGTGCATATTACACAAAGTGTCATATTGTACTTGTTATGTTTATCTCCTTGCTACAGGGCAATTTACACAATTAAAATAGAATGAGTTTAATACCCATAAACTACCCAGATGCTCTGATTTATCATCAAAGATAGAATTTATCTATGAGAAGTCTTTTTGTGGAATTGGGCAGAGAACATTTCAGAGGATTTACATTTACTGTGAGTTGTGACTGTGTGTTTGGCACTTGATGAGCTTTTTATAAAAAGAAAAATGTTTCATACATGGGAGGAAATTTTATGAATCCTTCCATATGAAATAGGTGGATGTATGTTGACAGCACAGATATTTATTTAGAAGCATTTTCAAAATGTTCCTCTGAGAATTAGAAATATCCTTTATTTTATCCTTGTGCCTTTACCACTAGCTTACATCTAAATGAGAGACACTGCCAATCATTGCTACTGACCAGAGGAAAATATTTACCCAGGCTTATACCATCGTCCCAAAAAAGTACCGACTGAACGTACAATAGTGAGAAGCTGGGCAGTTTCGTACACACAAGTCTGGAGCACAAACAGAGGTCATGCAAGGTCACATTGTTAACATGTTTTCTAGCCACAAGAGAAACCTAGGAATCATAGCTGTGGCTCCCCAGGTAATTTAATGTCTCCATTAGCTCCATTTTTCAATCCAAGTTCACTCTCAGTTAACAGAGTTACATGTTACATGGGGAGATGCTAGAAACTTTATGATGTTCAAAGATCAAGTCTTCTGTCTGGGAAGGTATGCAGTATTACTAATACCACAAACTTGATCAACTCTTCTGGTTTAAGCCTTTGTGCTGCTTTCAATGATGCAAAGTGCTCGTTTGTAAGACAAGATGTTAATCTCCATCTCCTGGCATTTGATATAAAAGAGTTGATTTTAATGTGATGTTGGTTTATAATAATTGCTTTGGAAATTTGCTCTCTGGTTTCATAATGCCAAAGACCAGAATAGCTCAATGGCTGCTTTCGCCAAAAATCTGTTTTTCTAAAAGCTTTCCCTTCAATTGCTTTCCAGTAAATGTATTCCTGTGATCCATTCTTATAATTTATCACAATATGCCTAGAATAGCAAGCTTTGTTCAACCCCTGACCAAGAGCTTCTGCATTTGCTGAAACTTCAGTTGCCATTTAAAACAGCACTTGTTGAAAAAGCTGAAATGTGCCAGCAACTAGCTTTCACATAGCTCCAGTACAGGACACCTGCAACTGGCTCTAGTTCCTTTTCTTAGTATTTCTTAAACACCAAGAGATAGGGACTTTCCTGGTGGTCTAGTGGTTAAGACTTTGCCTTCCAATGCAGGGAATGCAAGTTCGATCCTTGGTCAGAGAGCTAAGATCCCACCTGTCTCATGGCCAAAAAGCCAAAACATAATACAGAAGAAATATTGTAACAAATTTAATAAAGACTTTAGAAATGGTCCATATTAAAAAAATCTTAAAAAAAACCCAAACCAAGAGATAACATATCTAAAAATACTTGAAACTAAGATGTCTTACATGGTTCAGATTTTCATTGTTCTATTAGCTTTTACATTTAGATCCTAAGTTATAGCATCATATTAATAGATCAGAAATTATTCATAGAGATTCTTAAACCACCATCCACCATATGTTACCTTTAAGATAAAGGACAAAGGCAATATTGCCGAGGTCCAGCCCCAGCTGATCCAGGGAGTTCGAAGCGGGGATGGTGTCGGGGAGGATCAGGATACAATAGCTTCAATTAGATATTAATTAGAGATGTAAAGAGTAATAGAATGAGGATAGCTCAGTAGGAAAATTCAGTGGAGAAAAGAGGCCGAGTAGCTTGATTTACACGAAAAACCAATAAAACTTCAAGACAAGAAGCTTGCACCACTTACGTAGGCCGCAGGCGTCCTTCCGTTCTCCTGAAGGAGAGGAGACACTGAGGCCTCCCCTGTCGGATCTTAGAAGCCCAGGCATAATTAGTAAGCATGGCGGGCTCCGCGTTCCAGATGGAAACTCAGCCAGAGTCTGAAAGAGAGAACGACATGGGGAGACCAGTATTTCGAGGAACTGATCCCAATTCTTTGTTTTCCATGGTCTACTTTTATACACTGAGATGTTATGCAAAAGTCACGCGGGGTCAACAGTCCTGACTTTTATCAAAGTCAGGTGCTTCATACAAATGTATACAGAGGTCTTAGGGGTGTTACATCATCTTCTGGCCAGGGGGCCTGCTGACAATTTATGACCCTCTCCTTGTGACAGTGGTCAGTCAACCAGGACACTTATTTCTCCAGGGGTGATTATTTTTAAAAAAGACTCCACCTTCCGAAGGTACCAGATAAAGTTACATTCCTATAGGGTGAGGGTGTAGTGGGTTTTAATTAAGGAAAGAATTTACTTAGCCTAAGGTCTAACATGATTAATATCAAAGGTTAATACTTATTTCTTCTATATATTCATTAATGTGTGTAAGGGCAGGGGATGTGGAGACTTAGCAACAAACATTGGCTCAACAAATGAAAAACCCTTCACCAATACAATTTCTAATCAGCCCACTATACTTATACTAATGGTTTTCTAACTTTTCTAAGGAACCTGTTTTTAGAAGGTTTAAAGCATCTCATGCCTCTCACAGTTGGGAGGCTCTGAGAAATCACATGTGGCTGGACAAGCCTGTCAGGCAGGCTAGAGAACCTTCAGAGGAGCTTGTAGGTTAAAACACTCTTGTCACGCCCAGTTTTTATTAACTGGAGCTCTAAGTTAACTCCTTCTCCGAAAGAGGTGGTGGGGGACAGCCCCCCGTAAAGTCAGAGGTGTTGGTGAGAGCACAAAGTAGTAAAGTAGGCAGGCTCTGGTTATGGGGGTAGATGCTCGAGGATTTCCAGGGGGACTCCTGAGGCTCGATCCCGCCTTTGCGTATGTCAAGCCTCCTTCCTCATGACCTTTGCCATGGGTGGAGGTCCTCACGCCAGCTCGCAACACAATATTATTATTTTTCTTGATAAGGAGATGAAAATCAATGTCCAGAATGAGCAATAACATTCATTCAATTCATTCATTCATTTATTCTAAAAACATTTTTAAATTATCTTCTAAGAGCACTATGCTGGGAATATAGTGATTAATTAAAGGCCTCACAGAGCTTAGAGTCTGACTGAGGAGTTCTTTCTTTTCACATTGATTGATTTCTACAAATGACTTTTTAACAGCCTCAATGAGATATAATTCACATATGATACAGTTCACTAACTTATACAATTCAAAGATTTTTAGCATATTCATGCAGTTGTACAAACCATTTTACCATAATCAATTTTTAGGGCATTTTCGTCACCCTCAAAAGAAACTGTATCCATTAGTAGTCATTTACAATTTCCCTTCAGCCTTGATTGAGGAATTCTTAAGTTTCTATTATCTGTATTCTTTTTCTTGGGATAATAATTAGTGGAAAGTTGGTGGCATTGAATATTGATATTTACAATGAAAATATTATGAAATAAAAAGAGTTCCTAAGAAGCTCCCCTCAACTATTTCCCTCCATTTGCGAAGATGAGATTATGTCAACTGTTTAACTGTTGTCTGTCCTGAGTAAGATGTGCTCCCCAGAAGGGCATACCTGCTGCTTTCCTGTCCCTTTAGCCAAATGGACACCAAAATACAGTGGTGACGAGAAAGGCACCGTTACGTGAGCGGCAATGAAACAGCAAGCTTGATTTCCCATCGAGAATGGCAGGAATCCCTTGTTCAGAACAGGGAAACCACCACAAAATACAAACATGGAGTTCTGGTTGCTGCCCTTCCTTTTCTCCTTTCTTCCCTCTTCATTTAGTTTTCTTTTTTCTTTTACTCATCCATTCATTCCTTCAAAACATTTATTTGATGCCTAATAAGCTGTAGAAGACATTTGGACCTAGTTATCCATTTGGATTTCTGAAGAAGAGTTTTTCTTCTCCCTTCCTTCATCCTCTTCTTTCTCTTAGGAGCTACCCTCTGATGATTTCCCTCTTTTATTTTTCTCTATGTTGATCTTAACTATAGTATCCTTTTTCATATCTTCCAAGCAGAAACACATACATGATTTGATGTGGTTTTGCAGACTGCCCAACTGAAGCACTGATGTTTGGTTTTAAGTGTCTCTGCTGAGTCGTGATTCAATGCCCTTTGGTTGGAAGACGATCTCTACCAGCTGTTTTACCACCTTAGGCCACTTTCCCCACTCAGTGTAGACCGCACTGCAGTGTTCACACACCCCAAATCGCATCCTTGCCTACCCAGTGGTGAACACTCCGGGAATCTACCCTGCCTTTCAGCATCTAGGCTTCTTCTCCAAGCTGTGTGTGTGTGCACGTGCTCAGTAGCTCAGTCAAATCCAACTCTTTGTGACCCCATGGAGTGTAGCCCGCCAGGCTCCTCTGTCCACGGGATTTCCAAGGCAAGAATACTGGAGCGCACTGCCTTTTCCTACTCCAAGGGATCTTCCTGACCCAGGTATTGAATCCATGTCTCCTGCATTGGTAAGAGAATTCTTTATCACTGAGCCACTAGGGAAGCTCTGGACTAAGTTTTAATGACCAGATATTCCACCTAGCAGGAAAAGAGGATTTGAGGTAGCATATGAGTCATATTGATTCAGTTCAGTTCAGTTCAGTTGCTCAGTCGTGTCCAACTCTTTGCGACCCATGAATCGCAGCACGCCAGGGCTCCCTGTCCATTACCAACCCCCGGAGTTCACTCAGACTCGTGTCCATCGAATCAGTGATGCCATCCAGCCATCTCATCCTCTGTTGTCCCTTTCTTCTCCTGCCCCCAATCCCTCCCAGCATCAGAGTCTTTTCCAATGAGTCAACTCTTCACATGAGGTGGCCAAAGTAAGTCACTTTAGTTCCTCTACACTTTCTGCCACAAGGGTGGTGCCATCTGCATATCTGAGGTTATTGATATTTCTCCCGGCAATCTTGATTCCAGCTTGTGCTTCTTACAGTCCAGCATGTCTCATGATGCACTCTGCATAGAAGTTAAATAAGCAGGGTGACAGTATACAGCCTTGACATACTCCTTGCAGTCCAAGGGACTCTCATATTGATTAGGAAAATATAAAACTGTTTCAAGTGTTTATCTCACTGAGATGAGTCACTTCAATAAACTGGTTTTAAGTAAATAGGTTCTAATTTTCTAGGTACCTGACAGAGAAAACTTTTAGTTGTAAAATTTGAAAGGAGAAATAAAGCCTTAATGGAAATGCAGTCAATATTGACTGGATGTTGCAACTTGTACTTAAATCAAATGTGTGTTAAGCTATACTGTGGTTCAGGCAGCAGGCAGAGTGTTCGGTGTACAGAGATAAAAAGGGGAGGATCTCATAGAGCAATAAGCACATAATTCTGCTACAGTTTGATGAGTTCTGTAACAGAGAAGTGAACAGTTAGCCACATCTCTGATTTCATTATTGATATGGCTTCTGAAGCTCTAAGATGTCATTGTAGGCATGTTTTTCTGAAAATCCATTTGGTTTAATGGAGAATAAGGGAAAAGAGTTATAATTTTCCTGTAGGAACTATTTAAGCTAAAATTAGTGAAGAATTATACCATCCATCCCTCAATTCTTTACTGTCTACTGATGTCATATTCTTTCTGCTACCCCATTCTCCTCATTTGAAGAAAGCCTACTTCTCTGAGCCCTGGCTAAAATGCCAAAATCATGAAGCCTGCCTCGATGGTGTCAGATTCAGTTCATCCCTGTGTTTTCCCTTTGCAGTATTTGTTTGTATCACTAGTTACTCCATTTGCCATAATCTGTTATGGCTAGTCTTGCCTATGTGTGTAAGACCATATTTACAACTCCTTATATTTTGCTAGTGGGAAACACTACAATTGTGATTGATATTCAATGGCTTTCAGTAGTTTCCCCAGGCTAATGACTGACTCACGGTGTACGAGTTCTGAATCAATTTGGAAATCCCCAATTTCAACTCGAATCCTTAAAGCAGAGTCAGTGTTTAATCTCAAAGGTTTAACTATGTTTACATTCTTGTTGTTTCATGGACGCCATGTATCACAGGACCCAGAGCAGAGATACTGAGGTTGTATGGATCCTGCCCTGCCTGTTACCTCTTTAGACATTGGTTTCATTTCCTCAGAACTAGAATAGCGAGAAGAACAATGCCTACCTCAAAGGACTGTTGGGAGGACTGGGCAAGGCAGAGCTTATACCTCCTTAAAACAGTGCTGGGACATTGTAAGAGGTTATTAAGTAGTTGTTGTTGTCCAGTTGCTAAGTCATGTCTGATTCCTTTGCGACCCCATGGACTGCAGCACACCAGGCTCCTTTGGCCTCCACTATCTTCCAGAGTTTGCTCAAACTCATGTTCATTGAGTCGGTGATGCTATCTAACCATCTCCTCCTCTGTCATCCCCTTTTCCTTTTACCTTCCATCTTTCCCAGCATCAGGATAGGAGTTTTTATAATTCCTTTTAATACTATGCATGAAAAATCCCTTATGATTATACAGTGGAAGTGAGAAATAGATTTAAGGGCCTAGATCTGATAGATAGAGTGCCTGATGAACTATGGAATGAGGTTTGTGACATTGTACAGGAGACAGGGATCAAGACCATCCCCATGGAAAAGAAATGCAAAAAAGCAAAATGGCTGTCTGTGAAAAGAAGAGAAGCGAAAAGCAAAGGAGAAAAGGAAAGATATAAACATCTGAATGCAGAGTTCCAAAGAATAGCAAGGAGAGATAAGAAAGCCTTCTTCAGCGATCAATGCAAAGAAATAGAGGAAAACAACAGAATGGGAAAGACTAGGGATCTCTTCAAGAAAATCAGAGATACCAAAGGAACATTTCATGCAAAGATGGGCTCGATAAAGGACAGAAATGGTATGGACCTAACAGAAGCAGAAGATATTAAGAAGAGATGGCAAGAATACACAGAAGAACTGTACAAAAAAGATCTTCACAACCCAGATAGTCACGATGGTGTGATCACTGACCTAGAGCCAGACATCCTGGAATGTGAAGTCAAGTGGGCCTTAGAAAGCATCACTACGAAAAAAAAAAAAGAAAGCATCACTACGAACAAAGCTAGTGGAGGTGATGGAATTCCAGTTGAACTATTCCAAATCCTGAAAGATGAGCTGTGAAAGTGCTGCACTCAATATGCCAGCAAATTTGGAAAACTCAGAAGTGGCCACAGGACTGGAAAAGGTCAGTTTTCATTCCAATCCCAAAGAAAGGCAATGCCAAAGAATGCTCAAACTACTACACAATTGCACTCATCTCACACGCTAGTAAAGTAATGCTCAAAATTCTCCAAGCCAGGCTTCAGCAATACGTGAACCGTGAACTCCTGATGTTCAAGCTGGTTTTAGAAAAGGCAGAGGAACCAGAGATCAAATTGCCAGCATCCTCTGGATCATGGAAAAAGCAAGAGAGTTCCAAAAAAGCATCTACTTCTGCTTTATTGACTATGCCAAAGCCTTTAACTGTGTGGATCACAATAAACTGTGGACAATTCTGAAAGAGATTGGAATACCAGACCACCTCATCTGCCTCTTGAGAAATTTGTATGCAGGTCAGGAAGCAACAGTTAGAACTGGACATAGAACAACAGACTGATTCCAAATAGGAAAAGGAGTTCGTCAAGGCTGTATATTGTCACCCTGTTTATTTAACCTCTATGCAGAGTACATCATGAGAAACGCTGGACTGGAAGAAACACAAGCTGGAATCAAGATTGCCAGGAGAAATATCAATAACTTCAGATATGCAGATGACACCAGCCTTATGGCAGAAAGTGAAGAAGAACTAAAAAGCCTCTTGATGAAAGTGAAAGAGGAGAGTGAAAAAGTTGGCTCAAAGCTCAACATTCAGAAAACGAAGATCATGGCATCTGGTCCCATCATTTCATGGGAAATAGATGGGGTAACAGTGGAAACAGTGTCAGACTTTATTTTTCTGGGCTCCAAAATCACTACAGATGGTGACTGCAGCCATGAAATTAAAAGACACTTACTCCTTGGAAGGAAAGTTATGACCAACCTAGATAGCATATTCAAAAGCAGAGACATTACTTTGCCAACAAAGATTCGTCTAGTCAAGGCTATTGTTTTTCCTGTGGTCATGTATGGATGTGAGAGTTGGACTGTGAAGAAGGCTGAGTGCCGAAGAATTGATGCTTTTGAACTGTGGTGTTGGAGAAGACTCTTGAGAGTCCCTTGGACTGCAGGAGATCCAACCAGTCCATTCTGAAGGAGCTCAGCCCTGTGATTTCTTTGGAAGGCATGATGCTAAAGCTGAAACTCCAGTACTTTGGCCACCTCATGTGAAGAGTTGACTCATTGGAAAAGACTCTGATGCTGGGAGGGATTGGGGGCAGGAGGAGAAGGGGACAACAGAGGATGAGATGGCTGGATGGCATCACTGACTCGATGGACGTGAGTCTCAGTGAACTCCGGAGTTGGTGATGGACAGGGAGGCCTGGCGTACTGTGATTCATGGGGTCGCAAAGAGTTGGACACGACTGAGCAACTGATCTGATCTGCTCTGATGATTCCTCCCCCTCTCTCATCCTCTGAGATTAGAAGGATTTCCAACTAAAGAAAGAAGAACTAGATTCACGGGTGTGGAAACTTGCGTTCGAGCCCTTCCCCACACATTCCCAGTGCCCTTGACGGAAAAGGAAAATGGAAGCTACTAGGAGATTGCAAACCCTAGCCTACAGAGAGGTAACTGTGATCCTTAAAGAACACTGATCACTCCTGGCATTCTATTCTAGAAAACACGAGCTTCATTCAAATTTTAGCCTACACTGGGAGTTGGGCTAATACTTGAAATCTACCTGTATATGTTTAACAACTTAAGACCATTTATCTTCAAGAAAATGAGTAGAATGCTGTAGAATATAAATTTGCCTGTTTCAGAAATACAGAACCAACCAAAATTCTTCTCCAAAGGGTGACAGTTTACATTACCATGTCTCATGCTGTGCTTCATTTGGCCCATAGGAAACCTGTAAAACGGCAGGTTGAGATTGTTAACCACTGGTTGTACAGGAAAAGTCAACCTCCAAAAGATGGCAATTTGCCCTAAAGCATGCAAGAAACAAACGGAAGATTGGGGAACATAATCCAGACTTTATAACCCAGGGATCTGCCTATGAAATTCTAGTTCTTTTTCATTCTCCACCAACAGAACAGGCCTGCCCTGGGCAGTTCCTTTCTCTCTGAGGCTCTTTTCCCCATTTCCAGCCTCTGTCAAAGTTTGAGAAAATGTCAGGTATGTTTGAAAAGGCTTCATCTTATTTGAGATGATTCTAAATTCAGTTAATCACTTATTGTTAAAGAGAACCTCAGATTAATGGACCTGGAGACAGGGCCAGTAGGGACCTGTCTGCTCAGAGCAGCTTCCGCTGAAGCTGTGGACCAGCTGATGTTGCCAGGGACCTGGGGCTGCTGTGCTGGAGGAAGGTGAATCACCTGGAAAATCAAAAAGCGGTTTCCCCAGCAGCCCTAAACAGACCTCGTGAACAACCCGCTCACATCTTTTAAAATTAAATGTTCAGCAGAACTTGAAACATCAGTAGATTAACATGTCAATACATTTTCCACATCACTGCACAAAGCTAAGCTCTAAGAATAAAATGCACTCTTTAGGTATATTTTAACAGGTGAAAAAAATTATAGGTGAAAGCAGAACCTCATAACTCTAAAAGGATATATTTTGGAATTGAGTTTTAGCTTTTCATGGAACTCAGATCTGCGCTCTAAAAAATTTCCTGACATCAGTGTTTTGGGCTGAGTTGTGTTGGCCCCAATTCATATGTTGAGTTCCTAAATTCCAGTGCCTTAGAATACAATTGTATTTGGAGGAAATTTCCTTAGAAAGGAAATGAATTTAAAATAAGGCCCTTAGGGTGGGCCTGAATTCAGTGTGAGTGGGTTGCATTAGTGGTAAAGACCCCACCTGCCGGTGCAGGAGGCATAAGAGACACTGATTCGATCCCTGGGTCAGGAAGATCCCCTGGAGGAGGGCATGGCAACCCACTCCAGTATTCTTGCCTGGAGAATCCCAAGGACTGAGGAGCCTGGTGGGCTACAGTCCACAGAGTCACCAAGAGTCCGACACAACTGAAGCGACTTAGTACACGCATGCACATTGTCATTATTAAGAGGAGGAGATGAAACCAACACACAGAGGGGAGAGAGTGTGAAGACAGAGGGAGAAGGTGGCCACGTACAAGCCAGGAGAGAGGCTCAGAGGAAACCATCCCTGCTGACACCTTGATCTTGGCTTCTAGCCTCTTATTGGAAAAAAAATAAACTTCTGTCTTTTAAGCCCATGGTACTTCATATGGCAGTCCTAGAAAACTAAGATAACTAGTGAGCAGGCCTTAGGAGTTTGCCACATCTTAAATTTTCAATGAAGCGAAATGTTATCAGCAGTAGCCCTAACCTTGCTTGAGTGAAGAAAACCACCATTTTTATTTTTACGGGTAGAAATCCAGCGTTTGTGTCCTGAAATGTGGAGTATCAGAGTGTATTGCAATGTCTGCTCTTTCATGCTGTGTGTTGGACGGTGTGAGAAAGAAGCCGCTGGGGAATCTGAATTTGCTTAAAGACCCCGTGAGCTGTGTGGACTTCCTGGATGTTTTCTCATTAGTAAGATGGGCTGATTAATGTGTCATAAGATTGTTGTGAGAAATAAGTTAGCTAGTGGCTGTGAAACTCTGCCCATGTAAAGGATAAGCGTTATATAAATGAAACTGTTACATAATAACGTGAGTCATTATTTCATGTGGACCCTTGAGTTGAATGAAGATGCTCAGTTCCTCTTCAGCATGTGATTGAACATTTAGTATGGCTGCTAAATTCCCTCATCTTTTCTTTGATTTTTTTTTAAAAAATGAGGTTTAAGAAGATGATGGAGGGATTCCCAGGTGGACCAGTGGTTAAGAATCTGACTTCTAATGCAGGGGACCCAGGTTTGATCCCTGGTTGGGGGACTAAGATCCTACATGCCATGGGGTAACTAAGCCCACGCTCCACACCTACTGAGCCTATATGCTGCAGCTAAGACATGATGCAGCCAAATACAAATAAATAGATAAATATGAAAATAAGATGATGAAAGGGTCCCTGGAAAGGTGAGATAAAATGGGCTTTACAGCCTCACTCTGGATGAGCTGGGATCCCAGCATCAGCATGGCCCACAGCAGTCACTTCCATTTGCATTCAGAGATTGATCCATGAGTTTATAGCTCATGCCAGTGGCAAAGAATCAAAGAGCCTGGCAATTAGCCTCATAGTGACCTGTCTGTTTGTGCTCTATCATAATGAAACCTCAAAAGTCATGGAGTTCTTCAATAGCGCTCCCTTCTCAGCCTCACCACCTAGTAGGGAAACATTTTAAAATAAGTTTATCAAAAAATATTTTAAAATGCAAAAGGACTCAACTTATATGAAAGTATGATCCCCGCAATTCTGTTAACCTACCCTTTTAAGGTACCCTTTCCCCATAAATTCTCAAGAAAGAGTCTTTCTTGGGCTAAACTGAAAACTTCAGCTGGGCAATTTCCCGCTCTCCACACTCCTGATGTTTGGGGCTATACACTTGATTTGTTGGGGGGCGGGGGGTGGGCTGTTCCGTGTTTTGCAGGAGGTTTAGCAGTGGCCCTGGCCTCTACCTACCAGGTGCCAACCGTGGCAAGTCCCCACCCCGATGTGTGACAGCCAAAAATGTCTTCAGACATCACCGAATGTTCAGGGGAAAACAGTGCCTGTATCTGAGGACCTTTGGTCTAGATCAGGGGAATGATGCTGGCGGGGTCTCAGAGAACAATGTGAGAAGGAGATGCGCAGGCTGGGGCCAGGATGAGAGCCAAGTCCATCTGCCCTTCAGTCCCCCACCCTCAGTCACTGCTGTGAGTGTTCTTTATTGCCTTACTCTTGGACTCATCACAGTAAGGAGGCAAGAAAAATGGGGAGCACGGATGACTATAGCATGGAGGGAGAGTGCTGACTTGGAAGAACTCTGTGAGAATGGGGGCTCCCCGTGGAGAAGCCCAGTGTCTTAGAGAAGTAAGGGAACGATTTCCACCATGTCGTTAGTCTTTACATGAAATCCTTGGAGCACTTCTTCCAGGTGGGTATTAACCTTCCCCACTTCATAGCACAATATTTACTGCTGCTCTTTGAAAGGCAGTCAAACCAAACATGCTCTGGAGAGCATAGTCTATTGTTGTTTTTCAGGTGCTCAGTCGTGTCTGACTCTTTGAGACCCCATCAACTGCAGCACGCCAGGCTTCCCTGTCCTTCACCATCTCCCAGAGCTTGCTCAGACTCATGTCCATTGAGTCGATGATGCGAGCCAACCATCTCATCCTCTGTTGTCCCCTTCTCCTCCTGCCCTCAATCTTTCCCAGCATCAGGGTCTTTTTTCTAATGAGTCCACTATTTGCATCAGGTGGCCAAAGTGTCAGAGCTTTAGCTTCAGCATCAGTGCTCCCAGTAAATATTCAGGGTTAATTTCCTTTAGGATCCACTGGTCTGATCTTCTTGCTGTCCAAGGGATTCTCAGGAGTCTTCTCCAACACCACAGTTTGAAAGCATAGACTATTTAGGACATCCTAAGACTATAGACCATCCAGCCACTTGTTTGCATTCACCAATGAGCCCTAGGAGGGTCTATGGGACTTGTTTCCAGGCACCCAGATTATTGAACCAGGACCAGAATAAATCTCTCCCTTCTCTGGTCAGTGCTCTTTCCAACATCTGCTGCTGCTTAAACAAGAGCCACATTTTCCCTTCAATTCAGAACATTGGGAGATACTCCAGTGCATACATCTTAATGAGGCTGGTTCTCTGTCATGTCTACATATGATGATTTTTGTATCTGACTTGGTTTTCAACTTCTCAGTGAAAAGTCCTACACTTTTATCAGGACTAAGTCGAGGCTGTAGGACAGGGGCCTGTGATTTTCTGTTATGCTCAGTGAAGAAAAGAAGAGCAAGCTTATCAGACTAGGGCTGCCTTTGTTACCCCATTGCTTGATGTGGTTGACAAGGTCTTCCCAGGTCTGACCGGGTCTGCTTTTGCCATCTTGTCTCCATCTATCTTGTGCCTCATCCCCTCCAACTCTTTACCCTCTTCCCTCCATCAATCAAAGGAAAGTCTCCTTTCAAACACATTTCACATTGAATCTGCCCCTGGAGTATGTCCTTCCCACCTGATACCAACATATTGTTGGATTTTGAGTTTCTGTATTAGCGTTTCCCAAACTGTGCTCTGTGGAACACCAGGTTGGAGAGATGCCTTCTGATGTGGTGTGTGCCTTGACGTGAGCGTGCATGTCTGTCTTCAATCTCGCTCTCTCGCAGAGGTTATACGTGGTTGTGTAATAAAGGCTTTAAGCAGAGTTATGGCATAGAGATGTCTTTGACTGCTTTAGCTTATCCTCTCTTAAACTTATTTGCCATCCCTATTAGTCAGCATTCTCCAGAGGAACAGAATCATTAGGGCGTGTATAGAGGTACAAGAGGAGACGTTATGCGAGTTGATTTAGGTGGATATTGAGGCTGAGAAATTCAACCATGTGTCGTCTGCAAGTCAGAGAACCAGGAAGGCTGGTGGTATCACTCAACCTGAGTCTAAAGATCTAAGAATTAGGGGAGCCAATGGTGTGGGCCAGGGAGGGTAGGTTTGGTGGCTCCAGGTCTAAGTCCTGGAGTCTGAAGGTCTGAGAATCAGGAACTCGTGTCCAGGAGAAGAAGGATGTCCCAACTCAGTAAGAGAGAGAGAACTTTCCCTCTCTCTACACTTTAGTTCTCTTCAAGGCCTCCAGTGGATTGGACGATGCCCACGTTGGTCAGGAGGAAGGCAACACTTAGTCTATTGACTCAAATGCTAATCTTCCAGAAACATCCTCACACACCCACCCAGCAATAAAGGTTTACCGGCTATCTGGGTATCTCCTAACCTAGTCCAGTTGACACATAATACTAACCAGCACAAGATTTTTTTAAAATGTAATACCTATTAGTATTGAAAAAAAAACTAGTGTTTCTTAAAATCTCCATGGGAAACATCATTTTATATCAATCAGTTCAGTTCAGTCAGGCGTGTCTGACTCTTTGTGACCCCATGGACTGCAGCACACCAGGCCTCCCTGTCCATCACCAACTCCTGGAGTTTACTCAAACTGATTGAGTTGGTGACGCCATCCAACCATCTCATCCTCTGTCATCCCCTTCCCCTCCCACCTTCAATCTTTCCCAGCATCAGGATCTTTTCTAATGAGTCAGTTCTTCACATCAGATGGCCAAAGTATTGGAGTTTCAGCTTCAGCATCAGTCCTTCCAATGAATATTCAGGACCGATTTCCTTTAGGATGAACTGGTTGGATCTCCTGGCAGTCCAAGTGACTCTCAAGAGTCTTCTCCAACACCACAGGATTCATTTTGATATTTGGCAAAACTAATACAATTATGTAAAGTTTAAAAATAAAATAAAATTAAAAAAAAAAACAAAAGCATGAAGAATTGATTTTGTATCAATACATGTTGCAAATACTTATTTGGGAATCACTTATTTTAATTAATGACATGCTGCCATAGACATTTCTATTTTGACTAAATTGCATTCTTTTAAGTGGTAAGGTAGTCCAAGTAAAGCCCTGAGCACAGAGCCTGGCACATAATAGGTTCTCAATAAACTTGAGCAATTATTAGTTAAAAAAAAAAAACCCACAGTTTTCTGTATCTCTATAATCCATTTTCTGCATTCTAAAATATATAAAACTGTGCATGGAGAGGGGACTACCCTGCAGGACACCCGAGCATGGGACTTTAGAAAGCAACTGGACAGAACAAAAGTGAATATTTTACAGACAGTAAAACTTTCATTTTCCATGCAAGGACTATTGACACATTATATATTAGAGCCTTGGAGGTGCTATGCTTAGAAAACATTTTAATTCAAATTTATTTAATAAAAGTTTTGCTAAAAATTACATACCTCCTAGGTATGGGAGAATTGCTGCATTTTGGGCATTTGCCAAATTTTGAAGAGCATTTATTATTTACACTGCGTGTGTGCAGCAGTTCCCGAAAAACATGGCCTAGCATACAGGATGGACTAAAACGGCACACGTTTGTTCCTGAAAATTAACAAGAAAATCATTTTTGGCTGGTGAAAGCTTCTCAGTAGAGCAAACACCAGATTGGTAACAGAAATGGAAATTAAGGGAAGTTTGACTTGACTCCTTTCAGCCTCTTTCTAACCCCTCCCCTCTCAGAGAACCAGGCAGACCAGCCACCTTGGGCCCTAAGTACGCTGGGTTTCTGTGCTGAAATATTTGCATTTTCAAAAGCTTAGATGGATAGACCAATGATTAGTATGAAAGAATGACATTTTTGATGATGATATTTTTGATGTATACAGGAGTGTATATATTAGTTGCTCAATCATGTCTGACTCTTCGCAAGCCCATGGAGTATAGCCCTCCAGGTTCCTCTGTCCTTGGAATTCTCCAGACAAAAATACTAGACTGGGAAGCCATTCCCTTCTCCAGGGGATCTTCCTGACCCAGGGATCGAACCCAGGTTTCCTACATTGTCGGCAGACTCTTTACCATCTGAGCCACCAGGAGAGGGGGTATGTAAAAGATGCCCTTTGGGTAAACTTGGAAAGCACTCCACTGCAGTGGTATTGACCACGTATTGATGGCTTGTCTGTGTACGGATGTGTCTCCCTTTGGGTCACATTTGCTCCTTGAAAGTAGGCCCTGCCTATTCATCTTGATGTCATACCCTCTAACCAGTGTCTGGCACACAGAGATGCTGAATACCTGACTTGCAGTGTAAACATATACACCGTGTATTCATAAGGCCTGAACTGCCATCCCAACAAAGCCGCGAATCTTAGCTGGTCAAACACAGGGCAGAAGAAAATGTGACCTAAAGTTCAGAAGACCCAGATTTGAATGCTCTCAGTTATTTCCTGGCTCATTTTGGGTCAGTTGCTTCACTTTGAATCTCATTTTTCTCACCTGGCTAATACAGTGTCTTGCCTAGATATGAACAAGGTACTTTTCAATACATATGTATCTAAGTATTTTCAATAAATATTTGTCCGAGTGTGATCTAAAATAATTCAGCAACATACTTTATAGCCACTAAATCATACCATCATTCGTTCATTTTAGGGGTTTGCTGGTGGGTGCTATTTATCAACCAACTCAGATTTGGTCAGTGCTCATCACTGGTAACTCTTTGTGTTGGAGTATATTTATTTAAACTTTTTATTGAAATATAGTTGATTTGCAGTGTGTTAATTTCTGTTGTACAGAAAAGTGATTCAGTTAAACATACATATATATATATTCCTTTAAAATTGTTTTATTGAAGTATAGTTGATTTGTAATGTGCTAATTTCTGCTGTATAGCAAAGTGATTTGGTTTTATATATAAGTATATAGTTGTTTGTCTATTTTATTTGTATCTGCCAGTCTCAAGCTCCTAACTTATCCCTGCCCCATGGTATCAGAGTTTAAACCACAGCCCACTGGCAGAAGCTGAAATGGAACCAAGGCTTGGTCATTAAGTTCCCATCAGTTCTTTGAACTTTGTTCTTTTCCCCCTGGCTACTGTTACTTGATGTGATAGTCTCCCTTGCCTTTTAGGCAATTCATTTTCATTAATATTCCTCATAAGTGAGTCAGAAAATTAAGACTGGTTTGAAAGAATATTTTATTCTTTGCATCTGAAGCTCATGCTTTTGCTTGGTGAAGTTGAACATAGGCAGTCATTTGGAGGATTATTATTGTTGTCCAGACAGCATGCTATGGCTGACAGAGCAGTGGCCTGGGAGGTAAGGCATTTAGAATTGAGTTACGATGTTGTCACTAAATAGATACACTGATGTAAATTGCATCACGTTATTGGGCCTCCATCTTTTCACTTACAAAGGTCTTGGAAAAGAGTGTTTTCTAGTGACAACACTTATTCCTCAATAACCGTGTCACAGAGGCAGTGTCTAGAGTATCTGATGAATGAATTAGGGAATTAATGAAATATTGCTGAATCTGGTTCTCTGCTGCTGCTGCTTCTAAGTCGCTTCAGTCGTGTCCGACTCTGTGCGACTCCATAGACGGCAGCCCACCAGGCTCCCCTGTCCCTGGGACTCTCCAGGCAAGAACACTGGAGTGGGTTGCCATTTCCTTCTCCAATGCATGAAAGTGAAAAGTGAAAGTGAAGTCGCTCAGTCGTGTCCAACTCTTAGCGACCCCATGGAGTGCAGCCCACTGGGCTCCTCCATCCATGGGATTTTCCAGGCAAGAGTACTGGAGTGGGGTGCCATTGCCTTCTCTGTATGGGTTCTCTAGCAGACATCAAACATAGGAAAAGGGCCATCTATCTTAATGTGCTAATGTGAAAATACTGTTATACCATGTTTATGATTATGTTAGAGATCATATGACTTTGGTGTTCATCTCATAAAATGCCTTAGGAACCACAAAAATCAACACTCACTTTCCTTAGTCAGTTAATTCTTTAGGGCCCTACCCACAGCTACTAGAATGAGTCTAAACCACCATGCTTTTCATGCATGTATATTGTGCATTACACTGTAAATGGTGAGAACACAAACAGGGCAAGACTCTTTTCCCCACTGGCATTGATAGTCAGTATGAAGTGACTTTGGACAAGCAACCAGGAAGAGTTTTATGACTCACAGGAACAAGACTTGCAGGATAAAAAAAATTCTTGAGTCATTGAATTCAATAATGTGCTTTGCTTATCAGAGTGCTGGATTAGACTTGCTGTTTTATGCCATACTCACCATTTTTTCCTTTGGTGTCTAAGTAGAACATTATTGAAAAATAAATAGGAGTTATTTTGTGTGGGTGTTTTGTAGTTTGTTTCTTTTACTATAAATGAATTTCATTTCTCTTGTACTCAAATAAAATAATGTTAATATACTTCTCTAAACACTCTCCATTTTGGCAGGATTTCCTGTTCCAAAAATGCATTAGGGCAACCAAGAATTTTATTAATGCACCAATAATTCCTGGGGTGGTTTGGGGGCTCTATGTAGCTCTATGGAGAAGGGCTATTACTTCAACTGTTCAACACTCAGAGGCTTTGGAGCATAAAGACATTTATAGCTATAACTGATCCACTGAAGGAAATTTCATATGTAGAAATTTGGGTCATAGGATTTAACATACTTTCAGAAGGAAACATTAGAATACCCAACTAAAATTGGCTTAAATGCAATTAAGAAGGCTGAAGTCAGGGAAGTTCTAGAGCTGGTTAATCCAGAAGTTTAATGACATTCATTTGGGATCCAGATTTGCATCCTCTCACCCTGCCACCATGGGGGGATTGACCTCTACCCCCCTGATTGCAAGATGGGGGCAGAGATTCAGAAGGCGCCTGATGATGTCTGAAGCACGCCCATCCCCAGCAGAACTTTTCACAGAGCTCCCTGGCCAGCACTGGGTCTCATGCTCATTCCTAAATGAGTCACTGACAAGTGATGATCCTGATTGCCTTCACTTAATCGGTATTCACAGAGTAGCACTGGTGAGGGCTTCGTCTCCTTCAGCAGCACGATTCATACTCCTACTCACAACACCTTGAACAAAATTGAGGTTCTTTTAGAACTGAAAAAAAGGAGATAATGGCTGTCGGCAACAAGATCATCTGTCATGCTTGTCAAATAACCGAACGAAATCCGGGAATGTTTATTTTTTGGAATTTTTGTGTCATACATTACTGGGAAATTACTTGGTTGTCATATGTTTTCTTGACTTAGAAAGGCTCATTGTTAAAATGATTTAACTTTTCTGATTTAGATCATATTTTTAGAATTATTTTTCCTTTTATGTTTGTGTGATGTTTATTCAGATGAAAACCATTTGAAGCACATGTACTTTTGATGTTTGTTACTTAAGCGTTGAGCTGCATAATATCAAGAATAGAGAACAAAATGTGCTGGGTCGAGAATCTCACTGACTTACTGATGAATGTGGAACTTAGGAATACATGTGCCTCCGTTAGGGTGCTTAGGTGGACAGAGAATAGTGGAAATGGAAATTGGTATCATTCATGTTGACCGTCCACTGACCATAAAAGGCAGTATTTATAATCTCACTTAGATGTTTTCAATGTGTGCTTCAAGAAATAATACAATTCTGAGGAGAAGCTTCTGAGATTCTGCTAACACTGTTTTTGAACTTAATTTCAAAGCATATCTTTAAAATTCATTGAAAACTATGGTAATTATCACACAAATGTGTCAAATGTACAGTTTTAATATGTTCAAGACCATCAACTTGTGCTGTGAGTTAAATTATTTCAGGGGAAAAATCTTTTAGTAAAAGACTTCAGGCATAACAATACATAATTGATTTTATTATAAGCTGTTATTAATGACAAAAGTTGTAACTCTACACTAGCTCATTCTTTTTAATTTTGGCTTGCACATGTGCATCAGTTCAGTTCAGTCACTCAGTTGTGTCTGACTCTTCGTGACCCCATGAACTGCAGCACGCCAGGCTTCCCTGTCCATCACCAACTCCCGGAGTTCACTCAAACTCATGTCCATCAAGTCGGTGATGCCATCCAGCCATCTCATCCTGTCGTCCCCTTCTCCTCCTGCCCCCAATCCTTCCCAGCATCAGAGTCTTTTCCAATGAGTCAACTCTTTGCTTGAGGTGGCCAAAGTACTGGAGTTTCAGCTTTAGCATCAATCCTTCCAGTGAACACCCAGGACTGATCTCCTTTAGAATGGACTGGTCAGATCTCCAAGGGACTCTCAAGAGTCTTCTCCAACACCACAGTTCAAAAGCATTAATTCTTCGGCACTCAGCTTTCTTCACAGTTCAACTCTCACATCCATACATGACCACAGGAAAAACCATAGCCTTGACTAAACAGACCTTTGTTGGCAAAGTAATGTCTCTGCTTTTGAATATGCTATCTAGGTTGGTCATAACTTTCCTTCCAAGGAGTAAGCGTCTTTTAATTTCATGGCTGCAATCACCATCTGCAGTGATTTTGGATCCCAAAAAAATACAGTCTGACACTGTTTCCACTGTTTCACCATCTATTTCCCATGAAGTGATGGGACCAGATGCCATGATCTTCGTTTTCTGAATGATGAGCTTTGAGCCAACTTTTTCACTCTCCTCTTTCACTTTCATCAAGAGGCTTTTTAGTTCTTCTTCACTTTCTGCCATAAGGGTGGTGTCATCTGCATATCTGAAGTTATTGATATTTCTCCTGGCAATCTTGATTCCAGCTTGTGCTTCTTCCAGCCCAGCCTTTCTCATGATGTACTCTGCATATAAGTTAAATAAGCAGGGTGACAATATACAGCCTTGACATACTCCTTTTCCTATTTGGAACCAGTCTGTTGTTCCATGTCCAGTTCTAACTGTTGCTTCCTGATCTGCATATAGGTTTCTCAAGAGGCAGGTCAGGTGGTCTGGGATTCCCATCTTTTTCAGAATTTTCCACGGTTTATTGTGATCCACACAGTCAAAGGCTTTGGCATAGTCAATAAAGCAGAAGTAGATGTTTTTCTGGAACTTTATTGCTTTTTCCATGATCCAGCAGATGTCGGCAATTTGATCTCTGGTTCCTCTGCCTTTTCTAAAACCAGCTTGAACATCAGGAAGGTCACGGTTCACGTATTGCTGAAGCGTGGCTTGGAGAATTTTGAGCATTACTTACTTGCATGTGAGATGAGTGCAATTGTGCAGTAGTTTGAGCATTCTTGGCATTGCCTTTCTTTGGGATTGGAATGAAAACTAACCTTTTACAGTCCTGTGGCCACTGCTGAGTTTTCCAAATTTGTTGGCATATTGAGTGCAGCACTTTCACAGCATCATCTTTCAGGATTTGGAATAGCTCAACTGGAATTCCATCACCTCCACTAGCTTTGTTCGTAGTGATGCTTTATAAGGCCCTCATGACTTCACATTGCAGGATGTTTGGCTCTAGGTGAGTGATCACACCATCGTGATTATCTGGATCATGAAGATCTTTTTTGTACAATTCATCTGTGTCTTCTTGCCACCTCTTCTTAATGTCTTCTGCTTCTGTTAGGTCCACACCATTTCTGTCCTTTATCAAGGACATTATGCACAAGTGCATAAAATGGCACAATTGGTGCTACCATCTATGTTGCTTTAGTCACTAAGTAGTGTCTGACTCTTTTGCGACCTCATGGACATAGCCCGCCAGGCTCCTCTGTCCATGGGATTTTCCAGGCAAGAATACTGGAGTGGGTTGCCATTTCCTTCTCCAGAATATCTTCCTGACCCAGGGATCGAACCAGTGTCTCCTGCATTGGCAGGGGATTTCCTTACCACTGAGCTACCAGAGAAGCCCACAGTACATGGAAGTCTGGCTTAACTGAATGCCAGAAAGGCCTAGGCAGTGTGTGACATAGCCTATGCATGTACCGTTAAATTATTATCATGTAGGTGGCTATGAGCATATTAAAGGCTTTGGGTGTTTATCTTCTGGGTTTATGAATGTATTTGCTTGCTAGGGCTTCTCTAAGAAAATAGCATGGACAGAATAGTGCCATAAACAGGCCTCCCTGGTGGCTCGGTGGTGAAGAGCCTGCCTGTGATGCAAGGAAGACCCGAGTTTGATTCCTGGATCGGGAGGATCCCCTGGAGAAGAGAATGGCAGCCCACTCCAGTATTTTTGCTGAAGAATCCCATGGACCAAGGAGCCTGGCAGGCTACAGTGCCTAGGATTGCAGAGTCGAACACGACTGACTGACTAACACACACATATGACGCAAGTGAAAGAGGCTGTGTAGGGGAGCAGTAGTCCTTCTGTGGGAGCAGCTGTGCCCCCCCAACCCCATATCTCCGAAAACCATGATACGAAATCCCACAGGACAAAGCATCCAAAAGCATTTGGTGGAGGAAACCATCTTGGGGCTCAGATCTGCAGACAAGCTGTTTCAAAAAAAAGGGATACCTACTCATTGCTCCATGGATGTCCATCAGTGGGAGGATAAATGTGGGTCATGTCGTAATTGCTGTTTCCTATGGACCTGTCCAGGTTATGGGGATGAACCATAGTGGAATCAGGAGGAAAGGAACAAAATCTGAAGCAAGACAGGAAACAGAAATTGAATACAAGAAAACATTTTTGGAAGGTATCAGATTTGTAAAAATAGGCCTTTTTTTCAAAGAGCAGCATTAGAAAGGGCTAAGCTGAGCGATTCTATGAAACTCTACAACTCTTTGTTTACAACTTTTAAAATTTGTGTTGCAAGGAAATTTCAACAAAATGAAAGCAACCTGTATTTTAATACATTCTTGATGCTACCTGCAAAGTAGTGGCTTGAAACATATGGGAGGAAAGATTAAGATGTAAAAGGCATATCCGGTTCACGGTGGTGCTTTCACTCATCACAAAGTCAAATCAGTATGCCATCACCACCTGACTACTTTTCTTTACCTTCAAAGCATAGCAGCAGACTTTGTTCTTGTTTTTATTTCCGGTGGAAGCACTGATTCTGGAAAAGCCCTCTCCCTTAGGAAAAAACAAACAAACCCAAAAACAAATCAAGGGAGACATCACACCTTGCCATAGTTATCGGTACTTGTCAAACATCCACAGTGACAAGATTAAGGAGTGTTTGCTTTTTCTGGAGAAGCTGGGTTATTTTTTTCTCTCTTTTTTCTTTAAGAGTAAAACAGCTGTTGAAGACGGAGAGATTCTGCAGGCATGACTCAAGCACATTCTTGTGTGAAGATAGCAACCAAATCATATCCTATTTTTACCCCAGTGCCTCATTAGCTAAGAAGAGATGCAATGTATATCTGATACTTACAAGATTTAGGAGAGATGCAATGTATATCTGATAGTTACAAGATTTAGAATCAGTTTTGTGAACTGTATTGTGCTTGATTTCAGGAGAGAATTACCTCAAACATCCTAAATGTGGCTTGAAAGTGAAAGTCGCTCAGTTGTGTCCGACTTTTTGTGACCCCATGGACTATACAATCCATGGAATTCTCCAGGCCAGAATACTGGAGTGGGTAGCCTTTCCCTTCTCCAGGGGATCTTCCCAACCAGAGATTGAACCCACGTTTCGCATGTTGCAGGTGGATTCTTTACCTTCTGAGCCCCTAGGGAAGCCCAGGCAACTATGAATAGTTTTACCAACTTGTGACATTTTTACCATGTTGCTGTAGCAGTGTTTTTATGTTACCTTATTCATTGATAGTCATTTAACTTCAGTAATTTTGCATATGTCTAAATTTTTATGAATCATTGATAGTTTGTATATTCCTCATATATGAATTCTTTTTTTTTTTTTTTTGGGAGAGAAAAAGATAGGGAGAAAACATAACAAAATGGTCCATGGCAAAATGTGAGTATGTTTTGATTTTTCTTCCTAGATTTAAGGAAAACACGCACTATCTACATATCTTAATTCAGTCTGATTCCAAATGTGCTATTTTGTCATTTTCAAGACCTTTTTTTCCCCCCACAGAAAGTCTTATTTGTGCCCTCTAGCGGTAGATGCACACAGTTTTTTGGAATAAGTCTGGGAAAACTGACTTATTTTTCTCTCAGTGTATAATGATTCAGCATCTGCATAACTAAGTAATAGCGATGATCCACACACAGAGAAAAATCTCATGTGACTGTGTTTGATGTATTTTCAAAATGCATCAAAGTTACATATGGGAAAAATAAATCCACCATTTATCTAGCTAGAGAAAATTCTTAGATCACAAGTCTATTTCCTCATGATTTTTATGGCCCATTTGTTCAGCAAATGCCGTGATTTTTTGAGTAGTAAGGACATTTTCCACAAATGCATTTTCTCTTTTTAGAATCCACTTTACGAAAACTCTCCTAAATTGCTGCATTAATCCATAACCTGTTTCTTCTTCTTCTTTTTTTTTTTTAAATTGATGAGTATCCTTAAAGAGCTGCACAAAAAAGGAAACTGTCTTGTTTAATGTGGCAAGAATTGACCCTGTTAGAAAATACCCACCAAGAACTAGATCCTGGCCTGAGAGCTCCACCGGACTTCTACTGGACGGATGCCTAGTTCTTTTTCCTCTTCCTGAAACTCCATGCCTCCATTTGAAACATCCATTTTCTTATATGATCAAAGTTGATTGGTCCAGGAATGGACTCTTTATGCAAACCTAGCTGACTAGAATCCTTCAGAACTTGAGAAAGAGGCTAAGTCTGTTTCTAGTACAGAAGGGCATACCACATAGGGAAAATGTTGGTGACTGTGTTTATTGCTAGATTTCAGTACAGAAGATGAGTCAAAGACAGAAAAAATAAGTCTTGCTGACATTTCTGCTCCTGGTTTCCACTTGTTCTGAGATCCAGCCATCTGCCTTCCCTATAACTCTGCATGTTGTTGTATTGCTCTGTTTTTTTTTTTTTTTTTAATGTTGTTTAATCCATCCTTGGATTTTTGTAATACAATCAACTCTTATTTCACTTAGGTAAATCTGATTTTAAGTTTAGTTTCTATCACTTGTCACCAGAGTAATATGATAATGCTACAGGTATATAGGCTATACTGTCAATTGTTATGTTCAAGCTTTCTTATAACCTAATTTATACAGGGGGCATTGAGAAGGGAATTGAGTTTCTGTGAAAGTGGCAGAAAATTGTGCCCTTTTGCTTATTCACTATGGGGGTTTATCAAGTCTAGTTTCTACTCCATCACCCTTAATTAGAGGCAGTCTATCTCCTTTTAAAATACATACTGTATTCCTACTTTTTTACTCTCCCTTACCAAGACTACATAATACTAAATTACAGGCAGACTCGAGTCCCTTCATAGCAAAGTGTTACCTCTTCCAGGTAATTTTTCAGCCTTTTATTTCTTAGATAAAGGAAAGATAAAGTTTGCCTTGGTTTGAAGTAATTTTTGAAAACAGATTATATAAAGTATGGAAACTTATTGGTGAGCTGAGGCCATACTGCTTTGATTTTGAAATGACCCAACACCCAACTTCGTGTCTAGTACCGAGAAGAACACTGATAAGTTTTGGTGAACTATAGAGCAGTATTTATTGAGTATTACTTGCCAGATGCTGGGGAATCATTTTATTTGTATTAAGCTTTAATTTTTACGGTAACATTTCCAGGTCTCCATTAATACCTCCACTATAAATGAGCAATGTTGGAGAGTTTTCCCAGCTCTGGTTCCAGATATTTCTACCCTGTTTTCCTCCAAAGCACCAAGTGTGGCTGAGTGATCAGTTTAGACGGGTCTTGGGGAGTTTGACCTAAAGCTGTCACAATAAAGTTGATGTTGCTTTAAGACATGTATATAATAAGATTTCTGTGAAAATTTCACTCCACTAAGTTAAAATGAGACAGTTACAATAGAGTGAAACGATTATGTGAATTAGATTAGATACTCTTGAAAGATAAGCCATGCTTACCAGATTTGAAGGATGCTGATATGTGATGACTGTACTATTCATTCCCCCAGATCAAGACATTTTCAGAGTGAAATGAGGCTATTATTCACTATTCCAGGACAGTACACAAAAAATGGGATGTATACAGAAGTGAAGTGAAAGTCGCTCAGTCATATCCAACTCTTTGCGACCCCACAGACTATACAGTCCATGGAATTCCCTAGGCCAGATTACTGGAGTGGGTAGCCGTTCCCTTCTCCAGGGGATCTTCCCAACTCAAAGATTGAACCCAGGTCTCCCGCATTGCGGGTGGATTCTTTACCAGCTGGGCCACACATCACCCTACAAATTTGGGATGTTGACAGTCCACTACAAGTGGGGTTCACCAAACTTCAGTCCATTCATTCCCCCAAACTCATTTACTATTTACAAATACTGGAGCCCAGTCTTATCCAGACACATCACACATATGCACATCAACTTTGGTTGCATATTATTTTTTATGATGAAGCAATCCACGATCTAGACAACTATATGGTGTCTCCAGATTTTCTTGCTCAAATAACTTTTTTTTTGTTTATACAGAATATGTCTGTAGAGGATAATACTGCAGATAATTCATAAAAGCAGAAAGCACTATTTGGTCATTACTTTTGGATTTGGGGTTTCACTGGTGGCTCAGACAGTAAAGAACCTGCCTGCAATGCAGAAGACCCATGTTTGATCCCTGAGTCTGGAAGATCCTCTGGAGAAGGAAATGGCAACCCATTCCAGTATTCTTGCCTGGAGAATCCCATGGACAGAGGAGGCTGGCAGGCCACAGCCCATGGGGTCGCAAAGAGCTGGACATGACTGAGTGACTAATACTTTCACTTTTGGATTTTAGCCTTCGTCAATTGTCTTGATTTAACTGACAAGATAGATGGATGCCTGAGAAGAAGTCGCTTCAGCATAAATACATTGTGTATGCTGGAAAAATCAAATTTATTAAAGAGCCCCAGATAGACAGCAGGTGTCCGAGGAATGACTATGTAGCTGTGTAAGTGCACAGTGAACCAGGGACTCCACAAGACCGCCCCAAAACTTTGCAAGGTTTAAACTGACCTCATTGCCATTTCTAAAATATAATGGGCAGAGTAGCCATTTATAACAGGCAGAGTGGCCTAGTTTCAGACTCTTATCATTGTGGCAAATTTTGTGGCTGTTTGCCTGAGAAATCTAACATCTCAGCTTTTATCCTCACCTCGATCAAGTCTCTAGGGCTGGTCCCTTAGCCAAGTATGGGAGGCAGGAAGGGAGTGGTTTGGAAGCATTAATTTACTTTTATACAGAATAAGCCAAATGCAAATGAGTTAATTAAAATAACCATGGAGAGGAGATGTTACTCTTTTTTTTTTTTACCCAGATTTTTGTATTTTGGCTAACAGGACAGAGTAAGTTTTCTTATTAATATCGGTCATTGTTACTTTGGATTGTTTCATGTGTTCAAGCCTGTGGACTCACTTTGTCATTCTGAGCTCTTTTTTTCTCAAAATTTATTTATTTCATCTGTGGGCTGCTTTATAGCTAGGCTTGCTGCCTATGTTGATCCTAGGAAAACTAATTCTTCCAGCAGGACCATTCTGGTTGCTATAGTGCTTTTTGCAATTAAAGCTTTTTGAATAAGACGACCCATTTTCAAAGCAAGGCTGTGGGTGTATTGGAGCTGATTATTTTCTACAGATTTTGTTGTTGTTAATATGGGAGGCAGATTAGTGCAACAGCCACGAGCTCAAACTCGTAATGAAGCTACCTGAGTTCAGCCTTCAGCTCTCAGTGTGACCTTGGACCTGTTACTTGAACTTTCTGTGCCTCAATTTTCTCATCTGTAAAATAGGGATAATAATGATAATAACTGGAGTAGGCAATGGCAACCCACTCCACTATTCTTGCATGGAAAAGTCCATGGACAGAGGAACCTGGGCTACAGTCCATGGAGTTGTAAAGAGCTGGACCTGACTGAGCGACTGAGCACAATAATGATAATAATAGTATCTACTTCCTAGGGTTGCTGGGAGCATTGCATAACCTAAAGCACATACAGTGGTTAATATAGTATCTGAAGTCTGAGAAATACCAGTTATTAGCATTTGCGTTCCAGATATGAATAATATTTTTATTAGGATGCAAAATACTATAAAGCGTTTAATTTTAAAAACTATCATTGGATAAAAAATTCTGGGTCATATCATGATATATTTCACTTTTGAGATCTTGGTTCTTTTGGAGAACACAATTCTGCAAAGCAAATGCATTGATACATGTAAAATAAGAGAAAAGAATTACAGCCAAAGTCTTATTTAAAGATCCCCTGGAATTGAGGTTTGAAACCCACATGTAGGATAGTACTATTCACAGGCAGTTTTCCAAATGTCATAGACTCTGTTATAGAGCTGCCCTCCAAAGTCCTAGTATCTTATTCATTTTTAACTCTTCCACAGTACTTGTAATAAGAACAGCCAGTTAAAGGAATTGTAGAGAAAATTCAGAATATAGCTCAGAGAAAAGTCCCCATGTCATTGCTTTCTTGCAATGCAGTATTTGTCCATATAGCATGTAGAACAAAATGTTGAGCTTTTTCACTGTGCAAGTGGACTTCATTTTATTTTTATTTTACTTTTAAAACTTTTATTTAGTTTTTGGCTGCATCTTGAAGCATGCGAGATCTTAGTTCCCTGACCAGGAATTGAACACATGCCCTTGCAGTGGAAGCACAGTCTTACCCCCTGGGCTGCCAGGGAAGTCCCTGGACTTCCTGTTGGATATAACTAGACAACAGATCTCAGTTGGGTCAGATGAAAGCAAAGATTCTAAGAAGAGACAATTGTCACATTTTTCTAGTGTGCATGGAAACAGTTTCTAGGAATTTTCTTCCGTGATTTTCTTATTCAGAAACACTTGACCTGAGGGGACACTGAAGAGGTTTGAGTTGAACTTAATATGTCCAGGAGACATTGGTGCCAACAGAGATTTTTTTCTTTCATTTAACGTTAAAATTCTTAACTCAAGCAACTCTGTAAGAAGATAATACAAAGCATTAATTTTGCGTCCCTCCATCTCAGATGCCGTTTCCATCATTAGGAAGGAGCATTCATGACTTCACGTTGCTGAGTTTCAGCATGGCGCCTCCAACAGCCACCATCGATTAGCCCACCTTGTCATTGGAGAGGAAAGCTCTTTGCAGGGTTGTGCTGTGACTGGGTTCCCACAACTGCTACACAAGTGATGAAGACTATTAACTCTGACATGTGCAAAGGCATAAGTCCTAAGACAGGTGAAATAATACTTGAGGCCCATAATTACTTTAATTATGGAGTTCCATGGGAGTATATACCTGTGCCAATGCATGTGCGCTTAATCACTCAGTCATGTCCAACAGTTTGTGACCCCCTGGACTGTACTCCGGCCAGGCCTCTCTGTCCGTGGGATTTTCCTAGCAAGAATATGGGAGTGGGTTGCCACATCCTCCTCCAGAGCCTGTGCCTGTGAGAAGACGCCAGTCTTAGGCACTGCTTTTCCATCCACTGGACCTGATGACGGAGGGAGGTGGCAGACACATGCTCTGTCACTCTCTGAGCATGCTCAGGGAAAGCTCACAGCAGGACTTCTTGATAACGCAAAGCACCTGCATTTCTTGGATGAGATGTTTGTCTTCCTGCAGGCAGGTCTGTGTCTTACCTGTCTGTGTTTGATACTCAAGGTCTAGCCCGGTGCCTTGTTCAGGACCTACAGACAATACATGTGCTTAAATGTAATAAACACTGCATCAGGAGAGGAAAGATGACAACATAAATGGAATTTTTGTTCAAACCAAAATTTTTTGGTTTTTGGTTTTTGACACTTCAGACATTTGCTTACTATGTGTGTGTTTCAGAAAGAGACCAAGGGAAGCAGAGTGTATGTTTTTCCATAGTAGATAGTAAGGAAACATGTAAACAGTCCATTCCCCTGTATGTGGGCAAGGCTGGCCTGTGCTCGTGATGTGGGTAGGAACCTCTTCCTGCTGAAACCAGAGGCTGATGCTGCTCTATGACAGAAGTTAAAAACATGCTTCTAATGAGTCCAAATGAGACTGTTAACTAATTAATCCTGCTGCATTTATGTCCATTGTCAGCTAATAATTAGTAGATTAAAGATGGTGGGACTGTTTTAACTAGATTCTCAATCTAGAGAATCATGATATATAGATTAGCATGAATGTTCTTCTCTTTCTTTGGGAAATTCTATCTTCTCAATTCCTGGTTATATATAACTTTCTTAGTTTATATATTATTCTCTACACTAGTCTTTTGTCATATATTTAATCTTCTAGAGTATATGTGAGTACATATATATATTCCCATAATATATATATTTCTATGAAACATGCACACAAGGATACATATATACAAATATTATAGAAAATTTATTGGCATGATCTAAATTATAGTCCATTTAATAAGACTTTCATAAAAGTGATTATTATTCCTTAAAGTATAAACAACAATATATATGTACATATGCACATACACACATATATATTTCTATACAAATTTGTTTAATTAGGAGAAGCAATCCCAAACTAGCCATATTATTCTAAATCTTGTATAGTAACTATGAATAAAGAACTATTTGGAATGGTTTGTCAGATTAAAAGCACTACAGACATAGAAGGGCAAATAAAAAAATAATTATTTTAAAATCACACTTCCATTAAAATATTATAGTGCTGCACTAGTGGGAAATTGTTGATGAAAAATAACTGTGTCGAGGGTATAAAATAATGGTCAGTGATTCATTTCAATGTAATTGTAGGAGATGGGATAGAAAGGCCTTCTGTTTTGATGGTTTTGATAGCAGATGTTTCAGAGCTCCCTGCTGGCTGTGTTTTCAGGGATAAATGCAACTGCTCAAATGGAAATGCATTTAGGTCAACAGAACACCTGAAAGTCTTTTTAACAGTTCTCCCAAATGCTTCATTGGTCACTTTTAGGTGTAAATAAAGGGTAAGTAATGTGACCTGTAGCCCAAAATAAACCCTCTTAGGAGGCAGGAAACTACTTAAGACTTTTAAATAATGAACTCCTAGAATCTGTGCATTGACATCTGTCTGTCTGTCATCTGCTTCTTTAATTGGGACCTCAGATTGAAATAATCACGCCTTGACTTTTAACATCTGTATGTGAAAAAACTGTCTTAGCAAGGTCCTTCCTCTTTCCATTTCTCTATCTAATGTATCATCATCTATCACATGCATCGATGTATCATCTGTCCAATTTATCTAATCTATTTACTGTTATTTTTCTCCTAGTATATACACTGCTGCTGCTGCTGCTGCTAAGTCGCTTCAGTCGTGTCCGACTCTGTGCAACCCCATAGATGGAAGCCCACCAGGCTCCCCCCTCCCTGGGATTCTCCAGGCAAGAACACTGGAGTGGGTTGCCATTTCCTTCTCCAATGCGTGAAAGTGAAAAGTGAAAGGGAAGTTGCTCAGTCATGTCCGACTCTTAGCGACCCCATGGACTGCAGCCTACCAGGCTCTGCCGTCCACGGGATTTTCCAGGCAAGAGTACTGGAGTGGGACGCCATTGCCTTCTCCGAGTATATACACTAAATGTCCTTAAATACACCAGTATGTAGTGTTTTGTGTGTTTATATTTTAAATTTACAAGACTAGTTACTGTGCGATAGATTTTTTTTTTTTTTTTCCTTTGAGTGTTATGTGTTTTCTGTCTTGCCATGTTGTCTCTCTTCTGAGTACTATTCTAAAATGGGCTTCCGGTATATTCTACTATTCAGCCCCTACCATTGTATCAATTTTGAGAACAGGACCCTGGGGGCGAATTCCAACTCCCCGTTGTCACATAAAAGGTCAGGGAAAGCGTTTTCATCTGTGTCCCTGATGAGATTTTTGAGAATATCTCTGGGATATATATTTAGGAGGGAGCTTGCGGTGTCTTAAGGCAAACAAATTCTTAATTTCACAAATCCTGCCAATCTGAATCCTGAGTGGCTACACCATGTTATGTCCACACATACATATGAGTTCTTGACTTCTGATAGCTTTACTAACAGTTGATAATATCAGTGTTTCCAAATTCTATCATTTTGATGGATCTCACGCGTTGTTTCATTACTTTCCATTGCTGTAAATTGTGTTTCTGTGATTACTAGTGAGCTTGAGCATTTAGCTCTATCCTCAGTACTGGGAGAAATACAAGATGCGGGATGTAATTTAACTGAGCTTAATTGCCAACATCTGCTGGATCATGGAAAAAGCAGGAGAGTTCCAGAAAAGCATCTATTTCTGCTTTATTGACTATGCCAAAGCCTTTGACTGTGTGGATCACAATGAACTGTGGAAAACTCTGAAAGAGATGGGAATACCAGACCACCTCATCTGCCTCTTGAGAAATTTGTATGCAGGTCAGGAAGCAACAGTTAGAACTGGACATGGAACAACAGACTGGTTCCAAATAGGAAAAGGAGTTCGTCAAGGCTGTATATTGTCACCCTGTTTGTTTAACTTATATGCAGAGTACATCATGAAAAACGCTGGACTGGAAGAAACACAAGCTGGAATCAAGATTGCCGGGAGAAATATCAATAACCTCAGATATGCAGATAACACCACCCTTATGGCAGAAAGTGAAGAGGAGCTAAAAAGGCTCTTGATGAAAGTGAAAGTGGAGAGTGAAAAAGTTGGCTTAAAGCTCAACATTCAGTTGTTGACACTGGAAACAGTGTCAGACTTTATTCTTCTGGGCTCACTACAGATGGTGACTGCAGCCATGAAATTAAAAGACGCTTACTCCTTGGAAGGAAAGTTATGGCCAACCTAGATAGTATATTCAAAAGCAGAGACATTACTTTGCCAACAAAGTTTCGTCTAGTCAAGGCTCTGGTTTTTCCTGTGGTCATGTATGGATGTGAGAGTTGGACTGTGAAGAAGGCTGAGTGCCGAAGAATTGATGCTTTTGAACTGTGGTGTTGGAGAAGACTCTTGAGAGTCCCTTGGACTGCAAGGAGATCCAACCAGTCCATTCTGAAGGAGATCAGCCCTGGGATCTCTTTGGAAGGACTGATGCTAAAGCTGAAACTCCAGTACTTTGGCCACCTCATGCGAAGAGTTGACTCACTGGAAAAGACTCTGATGCTGGGAGGGATTGGGGGCAAGAGGAGAAGGGAATGACGGAGGATGAGATGGCTGGATGGCATCACTGACTCGATGGACGTGAGTCTGAGTGAACTCCAGGAGTTGGTGATGGACAGGGAGGCCTGGCGTGCTGTGATTCACGGGGTCGCAAAGAGTCGGACACGACTGAGCGACTGATCTGATCTGATCTGACAACATGTTTGAAGATCATAAACATAATATAGTAACAAAGTTGCGATCTATGGCCTTAAATACTATAGGACTTTGGAGAATGAGATTAATCTGTGTTGTAATATTTGAGGCTTCCTGTAGAAAGTAGGATCTAGATATTATAATGGTTTTGAGATTACAGGCCAGGTGAGTGAGATCAAGAGGGTGAGAGTGAGTTGAGCATATGTCTGCGAAGGTGAGGGGACCAGACTGGGAACAGTGAAAAGACACATCTCTTGCATTCCACTGAAATGCCTTCTTTTGATTAATCAGGGGATTGCGATCCTGGCTAATAATGAAAGTCGGATAGAAATGTCATAATTTTATTTATTAAACACTTTGTGGGTGAAAAGACTCAGAGGAACAAAATCTCAGTCCATTCTCAAGGAGCTTCGGTCTTGGGAGAAGATGGCCTGGCAGACAGTGGTGGAGACAAGGCAGGCAAGAGGGGTCAGACCAGCCTTCCCAGAGGAAGGGATGCCTAAATGCAGACCTTGAGGAGGACAGAGAATTAGCAAAGCAAAGAGGACATGGGGAGAGAGAGGGTGTGAGGAAAGACAATGCTTGAGGCAGAAGTTACAGCAGGAACAGGAGCCTGTGCTTCCAGGACTGACACTCGTGATGTAGCTAGAGCAGAAAGTTCAAGGTTTGTTCATTTAGCTTAGTTGCACGGTTGTGTTCGACTCTTTTGCAACCCCATGGACTATAGCCTTCCAGGCTCCTCTGTCCATGGGATTTCCAAAGCAAGAATACTGCAGTGAGTTGTCATTTCCTTCTCCAGAGGATCTTCCCGATGCAGGGATGGAACCTGGGTCTCCTGCATTGCAGGCGCATTCTTTACCATCTGAGCCACCAGGGAAGCCCAAAGTGCAAGGTTAGGGGGTGGAGAAAGGAAAGGGGTGGAAACGCCTGGAGATCAGGCAGTGAAAGGTCTGCAGTAGCTCACTAAGGCGTTTGGAATTGATCTTGAACAGAGCAGTGAATGAAGAGGGAATGTTTAGCGGTAAGCCACAGGCATATGACAGGAGTGGGGACAGGTTGTAGAATCAGGTTCTGGAGACTTTACTGTAAAACATGAATGAGGCAAGTCCAGCAGCAGTGAGGGATCTTGCGTGAGAGACAGTCGGGGCTCCAGCACAGAGCCCAGATATTCCCAGAGAGAAGAGTGGGTGTGATATAAAGATACGAAGTGGACGCTTGAGACAGATGTGTCGGGATAAAAGAAAGGAAAGTACATCTATCTGTTTCCCTAATTCAGTTAACACTCTTATAACTAATGCTTTGGATTCCTTACTTCATTATTTATTGGTTTAGGGGTTTTTCTCTTGCTCTTCAACTGAGAGCAGTTCCTCTGCCATATCATTTTGCTCAACTTTATAAGGCGAGTGCAGAGAAAAAGCGAGCGAGCCAGGTAGTCAGGGAAGAAGAGGAAATTTATTAGAGGGAAAAGGGAGGGTGACTGGCCCTTAAGGAGAACCAATGTTCTCCCTTTCTGACAGAGTCCTTCTTATACCCCGCCAATGAAAAATTCGCTGGAGGGATGGTCACGTAGCCCGGGGTCTGGAATCTGGTGGTCTTGCAGCTTTGAGAAGATAAGCGCCAGTGAGATAACAGGATGCCATTTGGGCAATTTGGTCAATCTCACAGATCACTGTGATTTTATTCTTTGTTTGCAAGGTCGACATAGCGAGCCACCTTATTAATGAGACCCCATGTGGACCCTATCAAACTTTATCTGCCTTCCTAAGTTTAGGTAACACGATTCCCTGTTGCAGTCTTGAAGGTATGTCCTTATATGGGAGCATTCCTCCGCAGACTGTGTGTGGCCCGTGTCTTTGCGGGAGGGCTGGATTTGATCTGGACCCCAGTCACATCTTTCTTAAGGATATGCTGGCCACTATCATCTTGGTAGGAGGTGGGGCTACAGGCAGAGGGGCTAGAACTGGAGCCAGTGTGAGGTGGGGTCTCCCCTCTGTTCAGGAGCCATCCCTGCTCTGCCGGGGCAGAGTCTGTCCCAAGGTGCTGGAGCAGAAGCCCGTAGGGTCGGGACGGACCTGACCCCATTCCCCTTAAAGTGAGTGCTTTCCCTGTCCCAGCCCTGGGGTGCTTCCCCCAGAGTGGGGGCGGGGGGTGATGCTGAAGCAAGGGGGGGCCTTTGCTGGTGTCAGCTGCAGATGGAGGTTTGAGCTGTCTCCTCCACACTGCCTGTCAGGTGCCAGCAATCGTGACCCTCTCTCATGGGACACAATCTCAGGTCCAGGTCTCCCTTGTCTCTCAGAGCTGGTCACTGCCCACCCCCTCACAAGCCTCTGCGTCCTCTGCCCTGCTGTGGAGCAGTTGGGGCCGCGTGGACTCTTGGCTCGGTGGATGGTGTGGGCTGACTGCCGTCAGGGTCCTGGACTTCCCTGATGTGCTCCTTGTGTAAGTGTCAGTGGTGGCCGCTTCTGCCCCACCCAGATGCCACTCCAGGTTTCCCCAGACCCCCTTGTAGTCCAGCCACCCCCAAGCCAATCCGGGGACTCATCTTCTCTGTAGGATCCCAGGACTGGGATACCCCAACTGCGGCTGGAACTGCTCGCTCCCGAGGGCAGGTCTCTGCCCAGGTAACCTTCCTTTCCCTCTGATTCCTCTCCCAGAACCATAGATTCCGACCTGATGGATTTTCCTCCCCTCCTCCCTGACTACTTGTGGATCTTGTTTAAAGCCTCAGGTGTTCAGGAGTCTTTCTGCCAGTCTCCAGTTCCTTTTCAGTGAGAACGGCCCCACGTGCAGATATATTTTTGATGTGCTCATGGAGGGGAGTGAATTCTGAATTCTCCTACCGTGCCATCTTGATCAGTTTCCTAGAGGTTTTATATTAACCTGTTTCACCTTCCATGCTACGACATCAGGTTGTTGAAAAGAAAAATTAGACTATAAATATTTATTGAAATACTGTTACATGGATTAAACTATACTGTACTATGCAAAATCTGTTCTACAAAGAAGCAGTTCAGATCCATTTTATAATTTTCTGCCCTAGAAAGTAAGACTAAACAAGAAAATAGTCTTTCAAATGTTTATTGCCTGCATTGGGGCTTCCCAGATGGCATGAGTGGTAAAGAATCTGCCTGCCAATGCAGGAGACTCAAGAGATGTGGATTCGATCCCTGTGTTGGGACGAACTCCTGGAGGAAGGCATGGCAACCCACTCTAGCACTCTGGCCTGAAAAATCCCATGGACAGCAGAGCCTGGGAGGCTACATCCGTGGGGTCTCAAAGAGTTGGACACGACTGAGCACATGCGCGCGTGCGCGCACACACACACACACACACACACACACACACACACGCGCACACACACGCACACTGCTTTTATTGGGTAAAAGGGCCAGCTTTCTTGTCCTGACATCCAGCGGTCTTCTGGAGAGAAGATTCACAAAGCCAGAATGGCTAGTGTCCATTGGCTGATGGATACACACAGACATAAACAGTTACCATGCACCAGCATTTTCTTTCTAACTCTACTAATTAGAGGACTAGTTTTCACACATCTCTAAAGTGCTTTATTACTCTTTGGGATGTACTGCTATGATTATAAATATTAATGCATAGCAGAATGTTGACAATGACTCTCTGTAGGTTGAGGAATTATGAATGATTTTCTTATAGTTTTCCAAGTTTTCTAATATTTTTTACTAGGAGTACAAATTATTTTTGTAATTTAAATATATACATACTAAGAAAAGTCAATAGATTTCCAATTAGGCAAAAAAAAAAAAAAAAAAGCCTAATTGGCTAATGACTTGGAGAACTGATTTGACAACCTTAGCAAAATAAGTTATTACTAAGAATAAAATTTCTAGGTTTCTGTTAGTAACAAAATGGGGATAGTTTGATCAAGTTTACACATCAATCAATTATATCTGAGGGCTTAATTTACCGAAAGAAGGAGTCAATAGTTTAATTTTGTTAAAAAGTGACAAAACAGTAGTAATATCTCATGGAAATACATTATTATATTCTATTTTGTATTATGGGAATTTCATGTAGTTTGCTGAACTTTATAAACTTAACCTGGAGAAACTGAAGCATGTTCTAAATACTGAAGTAATTAAATAGTATTTCTAAGAGCAAAAGGTAAAAGAATGACTATTTTTGAGTATGAAGGGAAAAGAGGCTAAAAATAACATTGATATTTACTACCATAAGCTTTTAAAACACTTTTCACTAGAGGATAACTGCTTTACAATATTGTGCTACTTTATGCCATTCATCAGCATCACCACAGCTACACATATGTCCCCTCCCTCTTGAACTTCCCTTGAATGCCAAAGAATTTTTGTTTTCTCTTAAAAACACAGACAATGGAGCAAAAACAAACGGGCTCAAGAGAAAGCTAGCGATGGTAGAAAACGATAAAAGGAAAAATACTGGAAATCTCAAATTGGTAAAAGCAAGATGTGAGCTAGCTCTCCAGCTCATGTAAGAGAAGAGAGAAAAAAAAAATCTGTCCAGAGAATTGAACAGACGACTGCTACAAAATGCTTCTAGATCTGATTCCCCGCTGGTGTATTCTAAGCATAAGAGGAATTCTGCTTTCCCTTTTGTTTTAAATCTCTAACTTCAGCAAGTGCCAAAAAAAAAAAAAAAGCTTTTAGTATAGAAAGTTGGCCTTTTCTTCTCTAATTTAATAGCTAAGTTCCATAATCTTACTTTTTCTGTAACACAACCGCAATATGGTAACACTCAACATTCCTCCTTTCTTGAGAGTATAATTATCTCCATTTTGGTGGTCAAAATTAATGTTCTTTAAAATAAAACCATTTTCCCTTCTATAAATTACATTTTCCTATACTATCTTTTGTCCCAGATCCACACTTCATAGTCCATGGTCATTTTTCAAGGTTTCTGCTAGCAACCTAGTTAGTACTTTCAAATGGGACAGCTTTTTAATTTTTAGTGATTTTTAATTAATATTACTGTCTATTCTTCTGTCCCTTTATAACGCATGCCTTGTTCCCTAGAACTTATCTGAGGCCAAACAGTTCTATTTCTTGCCATTTTCATGTTGCCATTCTTTCTTATTCCTGCCCCAATGCTCATCCTGGATTGTGCAGAATGTGGCTGGAGGGTGCCTTTTGTGTTAATCACTCAACTGTGTCTGACTGTCTGGGAATCCATGGATCGTTAGGCTCCTCAATCCATGGAATCATCCAGGCACGAATATACTGAAGTGGTTAGCCATTTCCTTCTCCAGGGGATCTTTCCTATCCAGAGATCGAGCCCAGGTCTCCTGCATTGCGGGCAGATTACCATCTGAGCCACAAGGGAAGCCCAGAGTGCCTTTTATCAACAAGTAAATCTGCATCTTGCATTCTGGAGAAGTCTTGAATTTTCTTCTGTGGCAGTATTTTCATTAACTAAGTTCACTTGTTGTGTATTTCTAGGTCCAAAGCACTTCCACTTTAAAATATTTAATTCACACAAATTATTTTTATTTTTGTTTCATGCTTATTACATGTGTAAGTTTGTAGGAATTAAAAAAAAATAAACACTGCAAGCCTCACCATATGAAGAATTTAAAATATGTGCTGGTGGACTAAGACTTGGCAAAAATCCCTTAAAAACAGATGACATAAGCTACATATAATGCCAAAAAAACCTCTTTTAAAGATGTAGAGCAATATGAAAATAGAAAAGTAATGGGGATCATGGGCCCTATCTAGGGACTTTGGAAGCTTCATATTATTTTAATTTGGAAAATCAAGCAAAGCTTTGATCATCTGGGTATTAAAATTTTTGTTTATTACCATATCTATTGTGTCCACCACTTGATGTTCTGAATGATAGTGTCTCTTGAGGAAAATCAGTTTTTATTTAATCTTTCCCCCTGGGCTAAGTTCCTATATAAGCAACATCATATGCATTTATATTCATCGTGCTAATGCTTTTCCCTAATGTCTTATTCTTAAGCACAAGTTCATTTTGTAGCTTCATTCAATTATTGATTAGCTTTGCATTTTTCCTCCCACCATCTTTGACATTTTACTCAGCAAAATGCTTAAGAAAAAAGGTAGCTTCTTCTCAATCTAGTTGCAGACATGGTCGGCTGCATATGACCTAGAAAGTTCTGTGGCAGAACCTGATTTTATGACCTTCAACAAGTTCTTTAATCTTTTTCTGCATTGGTTTCAGCATTGCTACTGATAAGCTACTTGAAACGGAGGTGTCATCTTAATTAGTTCGTTCTCACCAGGCTCTGTCTGTCTACAGCTATCCAGCTATCTATCATCTATCTGTGTAGCTGTCTATCATCTTTTCCTCCTCCTCCTCATTCTCCTCTTCCTTCTTCTTCATCATCATCTCTATATATAATTTTCTGTAAGTGCTATATTCCTTAGACCCAAATCACAATTAATTTGATTACTTGGGGCATGAGGCATTCTGGGTAAGTAATTTACTGGGTGAGTCAGCATCATTTGATGAACAGGAGGATGAGCTTCACAGTCAGGCAGCCTAAGTTCAAACACATGCCACCTCTATGAACTTGAGCCATTTAAACTTTCTTCTTAGCTCCTGTGACATTGCAATGACTCTCAGGGTTATTTGAGGGGTTAAATGCATTAATAAATATGAAACATTTAAAAGAGAACTTGGAACATTTAAGTCTTTAACCAATATTTGCCATTGTTATTGAAAATATTTATTTCAAAAGTAATTTTAATAATCTTTCAAAAAAAAAACCAAAAAAAGTTCGCTAGCCTGCCAGAGTATTTGCAATCGAGGGGATCTAGCTAGATCTTTCTAGTTCATCAAAATGCTTATAAAAAGTTGTGTTTTGATTTTCAGCAATGTAAGGCAGTGTGTAGTGAGTGTGTGGTTTGTCTCTCAATCGTGTCTAACTCTTTGTGACCCTTTCTTTGGACCGCCGCCCACCAGGCTCCTCTGTCCATGGGACTCTCCAGGCAAGAATACTGGAGTGGGTTGCCATTTCCTACTCCTGGGACTCTTTCTGACCCAGGGATTGAACCCAGGTCTCTTCGTCTCCTGCATTGCAGGTGGATTCTTTACCTGCTGAGCCATCAGGGAAGCCCAGCAGTGTAAAATGCAACCAAATAATCAAGACTCATAAGGACTGAAGAATATCCAAGAGTTTAGTGGTAAGGTGGAAACTAGGAATCTTATAGGGAAGTCTCTTAAGAGGTAAAGAGGACTTTTCCCAGTGAACATGTGGAAAGACATATATATGTCTTTCTCACACACATATACAGTGAGATACTCCTATTATCATCATCATCTGTAACAAAGGAAAAAGTGCATGAAGGCAAATGAGATTTAGGGGGTTGTTGTCAGGAAAGTATGGGATGAGGGGTTAAGGTACAAGCTGAAAGCCTGAGGGTTGGGGCAGGGTTGGAAGGTGATAAGAGTTTCAAGAGAATGAAGTTGGAAGAGCTATAATGGGGAGGAGGAGAGAATGGCAACTAAGACCAGAAGTCCGGCTACCAATATGTGGATTGGATATAAAAATAACAGCCTGACATACAACTGGGAAACTAGAAAATTCCGAAATATGCAGAAGTCATCAGTATATTGGATGACATTTTGCTTGGGTGAGCTTGTGAATAAATTAAGTTGCTTTTTAATTGGTTTCTTTTAAAAGCAAAAACAGCCCAGGAGAACAGAACTCGTGACTCTAATACAGCCTGAGGATTGGTAGCAATTATAAACAATATTTCAGTCATTAGTGACTTCTCATTTTGTTTTGGTCAAGTTACATTTGATTGTATTTGATTGAAACATGACTTTTAAATGCCAAAAAAGATTCCCTTGGCAAAACACAGTTTTATTAGACCCTCTAAGACAAGCTAGGATAATTCTGTTTGTATTAGACATCAAGAATTTGATGTTTCAGTGCCTTTAAACTCAAAAAGATTAGGAGCTTGATGATATTCACACTCTATTAGCTGTGTTCTGAACCTACCCGATAAAGCAAAAATGATCCCATTACATTCTCAGTCTGAATTCAAAGACATCCTCTCCAACCTTATGGAAGTATTTGAGTATGTGCAATTTATACATCTAAGAATATGTTCAGGGTAAAATACAAGGATGTATTAATTAAGATAAGTTTCTACCTGCATACTCAACACTCTATAGTTGCAGCAACAAAATATGATTACAAATGAAAGCCGAATTTTAAAAACGTTCTTGGGAAATAAGGTTCTAAGGATTAACATTTTTTTCTGTACTGATTTATCATTATTAGTAGCAAATAATGAATCAAAATAGGGCCTTTTTTTTTTTTGGAAAAAAAAAAAGAGGTAATTACTGGCAGAGAGAATTTTCTGGTAAATAGAAATAAATTTGTCAGGTGTTCATATCTTCCTGAGAAGGATTGTGGGGGGAGATTGGTGAAGGGATAGTGGAGCAAAAGGAGACTTTGCCAACACCAGTAGTTTGGATTGTCCCATGACCAGATTTTCCATCACTGGGCAACGCATCACAGTAACGTTCCAGGTCTGTGAAAGGTTTGTTTTCTCTTCATGAAGTGGGTGAAGCCCATCTGTGGGAGGGGGTGGTGGACAAGCACCTTAGCATGGACATGAGACCTCCCAGACAGGCGTCTGAGGCAGAAGAATTTTAGAAAAGAGTTCCCATGGAGGCTGAGGATTTGGAATCTGATTCTTTTAAACCACCAATGCCTGAATACCTTCGAAAGTGCTGACATTATGCTCTGGGGAACACATTCCCTAATTTATTTTTATTTTATTAAAAAAATTTATTGGTGTATAGTTGATTGACCCACACATACCAATTCAGGAGACACAAGAGATGAGGGTTCAGTTCCTAGGTTGGAAAGATCCCTGGAGAAGAAAATGGCAAGCCACTCCAGAATTCTTGCGTGGGGAATTCCCATGGACAGAGGAGCCTGGCGGGCTACAGTCCATGGGGCCACAGAGCGTCTGACATGACTTAGCGACTGAACACACACACACACATGGCTGACTGACAATGTTGTGTTAGTTTCAGGAGTACAACAAAGTGATGCACTTGTACGTATACATGTGTCTCTCTCTTTTTTTCTTTTTCTAAATTCGCTTCCTGATTAGATTGTTACATAATATTGAGCAGAGTTCCCTGTGCTATACAGTAGGTCCTTGTGGGTTATCCATTTTAAATATAGCAGTGTGTACATGTGCATCCCAAACTCCCTAACCATCCCTCCCTTCACCTTTCTTCGCTGGTAACCAACGATTTGTTCTCTAAATCTGTGAATCTGTTTCTGTCTTGTAAATTAAAAAATGATGCAAATGCATCATCTTTATTCCCTTTAAGATCAATCTAATTTTCAATCCCAAATCGTGATTTTTTTTTGTTGTTGTTAGTTGATGGTTGAAGTTTCAGTGTTCTGTTTGGCATGGACCAGGTTTCTCTCTCAGATCAAGGTAAAAGAGCCTAGAGCTGGTTATACGACTGTGGATCAGTAGGGCTGGGAATGGATCTAGATATGCGTATTCTGAAAAAGCTCCACAAATAATCCTGACTTAAAACTTTAGGGAGACTCAGTGTAGTGATACATCCACAAGTGAAGTCATAAAGAGAAAAACAAATATTGTACATTAACACATATGTATGGAATCTAGAAAAGTGGTACTGATGAGCCTGTTTACAGGGAAGCGGCAGAGATGCAGACACAGAGAACAGACCTGTGGGCAGAGTGCGGGAAGGAGAGGGTGGGACGAATGGAGAGAGTAGCACTGAAATATATACATTACTATGTGTAAAATTTGCTGTGCGACAGGGAGCTCAAAAGTGCTGCTCTGTGACCACCTAGAGGGTGAGATGGGAAGGGAGATGGGAAGGAGGTTCAAGAAGGAGCGGACATATGCACCACCTATGACTCATTCAGGTTGATGTATGGCAGAAACCAACACAACATTGTAAATAATTATCCTCCAATTAAAAAAAAAAAATAGCTGTTCCCACAGGCAGGAGAACTGCAGCATGGCAGCCGTGTTGTCAGGGACATTTCTTGGTCTTTTCTTCAGCGTCTATTTCTTGCAGTGAGGTAGCCTAGGTAGTAACCATTTCCCATCTTATTCTTTTTACTGCTTATGCATTTGGAAGACATTTGATGTAAAATATTTTTATTCTCTGTGACCTCGGTCTTAACTTTAACATCGTCATCTTCTGTGTCTGCCTCTGAGGAGATGGGGAGCGTGGGTCAGGACCCTTGCCTCCTGGTCTTGAGCCACTTCTGTCGGTGGCTCTCAAACATGGCTGCAAATTGGTACTAGCCATTGGGTGTTTTTGTTTTTTTTTAATTAGAAGATAATTGCTTTACAGTGTTGTCTCTATGTCCATTGGCAGATGAATGGATTAAGAAGTTATGGTATGCATACACAATTGAATCAGTAGGGCTGGGAATGGATCTAGATATGCATATTCTGAAAAAGCGCCACAGGTAATTCTGACTTAAAACTTTAGGGAGACTAGCATAGACTAGTGATACCTCCACAGTTGAATTCTAATTATGATACTCTAGGTGGGGTGGGGGGCTTCCCAGGTGGCGCTGGTGGTAAAAAACTTGCTTGCCAACGCTGGAGACATAAGAGACACGGGTTCGATCCCTGGGTTGGGAAGATCCCTTAGAGTAGGAAATGGCAACCTAGTCCGGTATTCTTGCCTGAGGAATCCCATGGACAGAAGGCTACAGCCTGTGGGGTCGCAAACAGTCGGACACGACTGAAGCAACTTAACACTCGTGTTGGACAGTAAATGATCTCCAGGGGTCTTTGTGACTTGAGGAGGGGTTCATGTTCTTCTCCACCTCTTCTAGGATACAGCTGCCAGTGTCCTACCCCTGAAGCATGTGCCCATGCCACCGAGGGGCAAGTGAGGGGAGAGGGAGGAAGAGAAACCCTGGTCTAGTTTCCTAATGAACATGGTACCCAGACCAGACAGGAACATCCTGTCTTCCATTTCCATTATACCAGCAAATCCACTTTTTACAATATATTGTCCAGCACTCAGTGGAGAGCCATGGCTTGTAAATGTGACTTGAATTCTTGCAATTAGTAAATGAAAAATATTTGTCTTTGGATCTGTTCATGCTGCTAATTGAACTTGTGCATGAAAGTCAATCAAAATAATTTTATGCCATAGAATGTCATGTGTGTGCATGCTCAAGTTGCTTCAGTAGTGTCTGACTCCATGGACTATTGCCTGCCAGGCTCCTCTGTCCATGGGATTCTCCAGGCAAGAATATTAGATTGGGTTGCCATGCCTTCCTCCAGGGGATCTTCCCGACCCAGGGATGGAACCGGCATCTCCTGCATTGTAGGCATATTCTTCACTGCTGAGCCACTGGGGAAGCCCATAGAATGTTACATCCTGCTCTAAATAGGTGTCAGTGAAGGTATAGCTAAATGTCTCTTTCTGTAAAATTGTGATCTACTATGTAAGCCTGTGAGAACTACATCTTCTAGCACCTTGTTTTCCAAGTCTCTGGAATTCTGGACTTGAACGTGGAAGACCTCAGTGAGAGGACTATGCCCAAACTGCTCAAGTTAGATAAATCTGTTTTCTCTTCTAAAAGTGAGGAATATATCTACTTACCTGATAGGTTTATATGAGGACCAGAAATGAAAGTGTAACATGCAGATACTACAAAGTGCTGACTGCATGGGTTTTAAAATAAAATAATTTAGCAAATTAATTCATTACTTTTATTATCCACGTTGTTTTTAAAATAACCCAGAACCATGCCTATTTAATCATATCATTCCCAAAGATAATTTGAGCAACTTCTTTCTTTATTCCCCATGCCTAGAGCAGAATGGACCACATGTTGATTGAATGACTAAATGAATGAATGTTTATTTCAAGACCTAGACTTTGAAATGGAGTAAATATACTTTTCAAATGACCTAATAATCTTCTGAAAAAGGGGTCAGTAGAAAGCTTGCAGGTGATGTATAGGAATTCCACTCGTGAGATGTGGCTCCCAGCAGGCTTCCAGGTTTCTAACACTGAGCTGGTGGGACTAGCGGGTGGCAGGAGTGAGAAGGGAGAGCCACAGTTCCTTGCCACTGCCCCCGCCACTTAGATTCACCTCTACTGGTCTGCACTCAGGAGCCTGACCACGTGGCTTGAAACCTGGCCTCTTTACCTACTGTTTGGGCCAGTCACTGTGAGTCGCCTTCTGTGTCTCAGTTCCCTCATCTCTAAAAAGGGAATAATAATAGTAACACCTTCCCCAGGGCTGTGGAGGATTAAATTAGACATGAAGGGCTCCTCTGTCGAAGGAATTCTCCAGGCAAGAATACTGGAGTGGGTTGCCACTTCCATCTCCAGGGGAATCTTCCTGACCTAAGCCTGGGTCTCCTGCATCGCAGGCAGATTCTTTAAAATCTAAGCCACCAGGGAAGCCTATAAAGTACTAGAACAATATTAATTCACAATAAGTGCTCAGTAAAGGGCAGCGATTCTTTCCACAAATTGGGTATGCCTCATATTAGATTTTGTTTGTGCAATGGGCTAAATGTATTGCCTAAACTACAGAGCTGAGGATAACATGAGAATTAAATAGAGAACATACAAACTTAATCTTTTAAAGTGTAAGGAATATTTCTAAAGAAATTTTTAGTTTTTGCTCGACACATGAGATAATAAGATGCAAAATTACTAAGAGTCAAGTCAGGCTGTGATTATCTGTCTAATGATAGGGAGGGGGACTCACCTTTATCCTGTGCCAGGTATATTACATACGTGTGTCATTTCATGCCCAGGGTGACCTATAAAATAGGAAATGGTCACCTCAAATTGGGCAGGTACTTGAAAGAGAGCTTTGGAGAGGTTGACTATCTTTTGCATAAATAAAGAACAAAATCTGAAACTTGGAAGCCTGTACTGCTTTTGCCATACCAAGTTCATTCTAGTTAAAAAACGCAGAATCTAAAGTTACTTGGATTTCATTTGAAAACTTTTTTCATGAGTATGAACATAAATTCCTAAAATGAACTATCATCTTTCTGAAATCCAATTATTTGGAGAAAATGCCCAGCCATTGGTGGAAAGCAGAGAGAAAATTTACTATCAGTATCTTGAAAAGGGCTTCCCAGATGGTGCTAGTGGTAATCTGCCTGCCAATACAGGAGATGCAAGAGACATGGGTTCAATCCCTGCGTGGGAAAGATCTCCTGGAGGAGGGCATGGCAACCCACTCCAGTATTCTTGCCTGGAGAATCCCCATGGACAGAGGAGCCTGGCAGTCTACAGTCCATAGGATTGCAAAGAGTCAGACTCAACTGAAGCAGCTTAGCACATCTTGAAAAAGTATTAACACATTGAAAAAAATCTAAGATCTTTACAATTGAATAAAACACAATTTCTTTCAAAACGCTTCCATATTCTATTTAAGCATGGGGTTTTAAATATACTGTATTTAATAGCAATCATTATATGAATTAACTACACCTAGAATTCTTTATGCTTCCCAGGCGTAAATTGTGGGAACAACCATACCTCTGCTTTGGTTCAGTTTATAACACAATCTGGAAGAAAGATGTTACTCATTTGTTTGATACTAAACAGGATGGAAGAGGGTTAGGAATTGATTACCCAGATAAACAATTAAAGCAGAAACCGAAATGCTATTAGTAGAACAAGGCAGAAAAGCACTTACTGCTGTACAAAGAAGAATTTCTGCTAAAAATTTGGAGTTATTCGGTGGTAAAGAACCTGCCTGCCTATGCAGGAGGAGAAGATTCAGTCTCTGGGCTGGAAGGATCCTCTGGAGAAGGAAATAGCAACCCACTCCGGTATTCTTGCCTGGGAAATCCCAAGGACAGAGGAGCCTGGTGGGCTACAGTCCATGGGGTCACAAAAGGGTCCTACAAGACTTAGCGACTAAACGACAACAAAGTGCCTAAACAACAAAAACAGCAAAGATATTCAGTGGTTAAAAGCCAGAAAGGCATAAGAGAGCAAAAGTAGGAGGAGGAAGGCGTTTTGCTAGAAAGCAATCAAATATGTAATAAATATTTTCAAAGGTAACTGCCGCCATATTTTAAAAGTCTGCCAGAAGACGGTGCTTCTAAAACGAGGTTATTGGAGTCTCTGCCTTGGTTGTGTGGCTTGAAATAAAGCAAGAGTTCCAGTCTGGAGGATATGCCTCCAACCTGCTCCTGTGACATTTAAGTGTGACACACCAAGGGAAGATTCTCTCTTTGCATAAAGATTATGTGGGGCTTTTTCACAATTTCAGCCTTACTCAATCCAAGCAATTTTAGACAGCATCGAAGTATAATTGATTTGTGTTTTAATGTGTTCAGTGCAGACATGCTTAGAATTAGTTTTGAATTATATTTAAAAGATCCTCAGTTCAGTTCAGTCTCTCAGTTGTGTCTAACTCTTTTCGACCCCATGGACTACAGCACGCCATGCCTCCCTGTCCATCAGCAACTCCCAGAGTTTACTCAGACTCATGTCCATTGAGTTGATGATGCCATCCAACCATCTCATCCTCTATTGTCTGCTTCTCTTCCTGTCTTCAGTCTTTCCCAGTCTCAGGGTCTTTTCCAATGAGTCAGTTCTTCGAATCAGCTGGCCAAAGTATTGGAGTTTCAGCTTCAGCATCAGTCCTTTCAATGAATATTCAGGACTGATTTCCTTTAGGATGGACTGGTTGGATCTCCTTGCTGTCCATGGGACTCTCAAGAGTCCTCAGTATATCTAAAAAAGTATCTAAAAAATGACCAAAAATGAAGAAATATATATATATATATCATATATATAATATTCTAATATGTTATATTCCCACCAGACAGTTTATAAATATTTTGAAAATAAGATCTATAGAAGCGTTCCTAAGATTGGATCCAAGTTTAGACCATGGTTAAGTACTTTATATGTTTAATACATTGGCATTTCAAGAGTTTTGGTGTATGTAGAGGTTATTGTGGAGAAGGCAATGGCACCCTACTCCAGTACTCTTGCCTGGAAAATCCCCTGGATGGAGGAGCCTGGTAGGCAGCAGTCCATGGGGCCGCTAAGAGTCAGACATGACTGAACGACTTCACTTTCACTTTTCACTTTCATGCATTGGAGAAGGAAATGGCAACCCACTCCAGTGTTCTTGCCTGGAGAATCCCAGGGACAGGGGCGCCTGGTGGGCTGCTGTCTATGGGGTCACACAGAGTCGGACACGACTGAAGTGACTTAGCAGCAGCAGCAGAGGTTATTGGGGAAGGGTGTCCTGAGTAATGCAATGAGCAATTGAACAATCCCTTCTGGTTTTAGGAGTTATTAGAATCCTCACTCCCCTCCATTTCCACTACAAATACTTTCTTCCACTTCATTTCTCCCAAATCTATGATCATCCCCCATTTCACTTCCTCCACCAAAATCTTTGCTAACTAAATGTATCTCACCCTGGTAACTCATTCTTTTTACTCGACACACAAAGCCCTAAGCATTCTGTGGTTGGTGATATATTTCTTCAATTGGTTTCATTTTAACTTGTGGTTATTTTTATATTCTAAAGGGTTTCCCTATAACTCAGTTGGTAAAGAATCCATCTACAATGCAGGAGACCCCAGTTTGATTCCTAGGTCGGGAAGATCCTCTGGAGAAGGGATACATTACCCACTCCAGTATTCTTGGGCTTCCCTTGTGGCTCAGCTGGAAAGAATCCACCTTCAATGTGGGAGACCTGGGTTTAAATCCTGGGTTCAGAGAAAGGAAAGGCAATCCCTGGAGAAAGGAAAGGCTACCTGCTGGAGAATTCCATGGACTGTATAGTCAGTGGGGTTGCAAAGAGTCAGACACGACTGAGAATCTTTCACACTTACTTTCTTATGTTCTAAATAAACTGATTATAAGCTTCTGGAGGATTCTTGTTTGTTTCTATTTTATTTTAATTATTTTCTGTTAGATTAATGAACTCCTTTAAACATGACACAGTCTTGGTATATAATAAGTATTCAGTAATTGCTATTATTGTTGTTATTATTCAGCACAAGTAAGAGTACATTTTACATCTGTGTGTGTGCTAAGTTGCTTCAGTTGTATCAGACTCTTTGTGACCCTATGGACCATAGCCCTCCAGGCTCCTCTGTCCATGGGATTCTCCAGGCAAGAATACTGGGGTGGGTTGCCATGCCCTCCTCCAGGAGATCTTCCCAACCCAGGGATTAAGCCCGCATCTGCTGTGTCTCCTGTGTTGGCCGGGTGGTTCTTTACCACCGGTGCCACCTGGGAGCCCACATTTCACATGTTCCTCTGCCCAAAGCACTGTGCTAAGTTTTGAGGTGTCAGAGGACTTGAGGCATGGTTCCTGCTGTGATGGATTTAAATCCAGAGAGGATAGAGAATTGGAGCCCAAACCCAGCTCCAGAAATGAATGTGTGTGTCCAGTTCTAATATGTCAAGACCTAGTAGTAGCTGAGGGACATGGAGAAAACAGAGATTGCTGGAGAGTCAGAAGCTCATGGAAGGCCTTCTTAAATGTGGGGACTCACTGGGGAATGGACAGCAAGGGTAGGTAGGGCTCGGAAGACAAGAGAAATAAATGGGTGGAAGGTCAGAGGGCTGCCTGTAAGAGGAGCTTATGAACCAGGGTCTGATTTGCTTACTTGTCAAGTCTTCTATGTTGGGATAAATATTCTAAAAAAATTTTTGAGGCTAAAGGAAACTTCATCAGTTTATTAGGGGAGTATCAGATAATGGTGCACTTCCCTGGTTGCTCAGTGGTATAAGAGTCTCCTGCAGTGCAGGAGATGTGGGTTCAATCCCTGGGTCATAAAGATCCCCTGGAGAAGGAAATGGCAACCCACTTCAGTATTCTTGCCTGGGAAATCCCAATGGACAGAGGAGCCTGGCGGCTACCCCATAGACTGTAATCTACCCCATAGATTACAGTCTATGGGGTAGCAAAAGAGTCAGGTAGCAAAAGTGTTTCGTTCACTTGGCAATGAAACAATAACATCAGGTAATGGTATTTCAGGAAAGGTAAATTATTATTTTAATGAGGGAAGAAGTAGGATGGGCGTAGCAAAAACACAGAGGCTGTTGCAACAAATCCAAACCTGGGTGAAGGGGAACTGAGCTGGCAGTGAAGGGAGGAAGGCAGAGACCAGCACGGTTTCCTCACCAGGACACCGTGGCCACAGTGGGGACAAGCAGAGGCTCAGAGTGACAAGGCTCAATGGCGGACATTGAGGGGTCCGTGGCTGCCTAGGTCAGTTCAGTTCAGTTCAGTCGCTCAGTCGTGTCCGACTCTTTGCGACCCCATGAATCGCAGCACACCAGGCCTCCCTGTCCATCACCAACTCCCGGAGTTCGCTCAGACTCACGTCCATTGAGTCAGTGATGCCATCCAGCCATCTCATCCTCTGTCGTCCCCTTCTCCTCCTGCCCCCAGTCCTAGGTCAGGGATGGGTAAATTCAGCTGGAGGCCATATGGTCGCAGTGCAACTACTCTCCTCTGCAGTTGAACCAGGAAAGCAGTCCTGGATAGTACTTGAAAACTGGCCCATTTGTTTCTTGTCAAATCAGGCAGATTATAGGAAAAATGAAATTGTCCCTCTAAGACTGGAAGACCCCACATCTGTGAACGAGAGTTATACAAGTAATGTGCAAATTTCCTTGTGTGCACGTAAATTTACATACACACACACACACACACACACACACCCTATTCACCTGTGCATTTTCACCTATATATACATACTGGTTTAAATATATACCTAACAATGGGGGAAATGAAAACATAGAACCTGTCTTTACAAAGTGCTGATAAAATTTCTTAGCATTGTTAAGAGAGATCCAATTTGAGACTAGGTTTCACTTTTTGAACATTAATCTCTTCTTAGCAAATATTTCCAATCCAGCAAGTATTTCTAATTCTTTGCCACTGTCTACTACTACATGGCTCTGTATCTTCCAGATACGGTGCCATATCGCCTATTGTAATAAGTAGAAAACTTGGGATGGTTTACAAATAAAAATAGTTACATGTGTAACACAAATTTATGATGTGGAAAGAAAATAAAACTACTGCACTGATTTACCCCAAATTGATGCAATAGATGAAATTTAAAAATCAATCTAGAGCACAAAAATATGATCATTTTCAGAGATGAAAAACATCACATATGCTATGTAATTCATATTTAATGAGTTCATATTTAATGAATATTTAATGATTACTATTTAATGTAATTCAATTTAATGCCATTATTTAGTCTAAATAATTTATAAATGTCCTGAATAAATGCTTTAAAAATATATTTATATACTCCATTAAAGTCATTAAGAATATTTTATATGTACTGAATTCCCAAATGAGATTAGATGTCTTTCTGATAAACTGCACAAGGGAACTCTGTCTTTAATTCTAAGAAAGCAAACATTTCCCCTTTGCCCCACAGGCCTGTGATGCAAACTGTAAGACTGTTTTCTGATCATGTCTTATAATTGCTGCTGCATATGGGCCTTGCCTTAGGAAGCTCCATCTTCCTGAAATGCCATCTTTCTCTTCTACTTCTGAAATTAAGCTCCATCTTTAAAGTCTAAATGCCAGCTACTGTGTTAAGCTCTGCATTAAGATATAACTACTTCTCTTTCTTGCATCAACTATTCACAAATGCACATTAACAATTATATCTCCCTTTATGCATTAAATCATAACAAGTGCTCAGACGTGTCTAGGGCATAGTAAATGCTCAAATGCAGCTCCCTATTTTTATTCTCTGTGGCTAGCTGCTTTATTTTCCTCATCTTTGAACACCTCAAAGTGCTGAAAATATGTATTGAATTGAGTTGAATTTTACTCACTATAAAAGAGTGTCAAAATTGGGCAAATCAAAACAAAATAAACTTTACAGATGTCTTTCCAGGCCTGCCACTTCAATACATTTTTATCAGTTCTGACTTGAGCTTTAAATATTCTACCACTCACATTCCATGCCAATTTGCTGACAGTCATGGAACCCAGATCTCAAAGCGGTCAGCATACAGGTCAGTTTGCTAAATTTCTGTAACCACCTCTGTTTCATTATGAAAGTTGTTCCTAAACTGTCTCTTACATAAAATATGAGTACTCATCAAATTGAAGTTCACAAGTGGAGAAAACCTGCTCAAGTTTCCAAGTGATGGGTTACAAGGTGTGCTAGAGCCTAAAGAAGAGAGAAAATCATCAGGACATAAATGTGTGTTGCTTAAATTCTGCAACAGTCACACTATAGATGAATTTCTTAAAAGGTTTCTATGAACTTTTCCAATTATCCTCAGTACAGGGGTAGGCCACCTGTTTCATTTTCCGTACTCAAAAGCCTTGACTTTAATGAACATGATCTTTTAGCATAAATAAAGATGAAATGAATATACAGATAACTATTTACTAACTCGATGTCATAAGTATTGTCCCTGAAAGTGAACTGAAAGTGAAAGTCGCTCAGTTGTGTCCGACTGTTTGTGACCCCATGGACTATACAGTCCATGGAACTTTCCAGGCCAGAATGCTGGAGTGGGTAGCCTTTCCCTTCTACAGGGGCTCTTCCCAACCCAGCGATTGAACCCAGGTCTCCCACATTGCAGGAGGATTCTTTACCAGCTGAGCCATAAGGGAAGCCCAAGAATACTGGAGTGGGTAGCCAATCCCTTCTCCAGCAGATCTTCCTGACCCAGGAATTGAACCGGGGTCTCCTGGATTGCAGGTGGATTCTTTACCAACTGAGCTATCAGGAAAGCCCAATAAATATTATCCCTATGATTTTAAAAAAGCATGTAAACATATTTTCTCTTACATCAGCCCCGTGGGAAATATTGGAAGCTACTATAAACACAAATGGATATGTTAGCATACAACTGTTTACCTCGCACCATGTTCTTTGGCCTAAAGCTTTTTCAGTAATTAAGACTGATTTAACTTTGGATCCTTTAAGCAAATGGGTTTGTGTATCTTGGCATGAATCACTCAGCATTAAGTTGGCTTACTGAATATAGACATATTCAAGTTAAGTATTTTTTAGTAAAGTAAATCCTATTTCTCTGGAAAAAATTTTTGAACCTCAACCATTTTGGAGCTGCTTCTCTGTAGTAATCCTGTGATCCAGTGTCAAATCTACTGATCTGTTTGAATATAAAATTGTATACATGGAGACCCTGTAATCAATGTGTTTACTACTATCTGGAATCTATCATCATCTTCAATAATTGTTTACTGAAGACGCAGACTATTGATTGTAGTGTGTGTCAGTATATACAGACACTTAAAGTGATTAATAGATGATGACATTACCATTTAAAATTAAATACCTTCTGTATTGAATCCAGTATCTGTGATATTCTGACTGCCTAAGTCATTTGGCTGAGTGCACTGAAATGCTATGAAAATTGGGTTTACAAAATGACAGGCAGTTCTCATTTAATTTCTTCCACTTAAAAGACTCCTGGTTCTGGATGACTGAAGGTATTGCAAGAATCAGTATGTCAGTCAAGCCCTGTTGGAAAAACAAAATAAATGGAATAGGCTTCATGTCCCAGTTAGCTATATTTAACACTGTAGTATTTCACACTTTTAGAAATCTACTCTCCAATCATACATAAAAGCTCTGCATCAAAGCTACTGATTATCGGTGATAAAAATACCTGGAGATGTTTTAGAATTTCTAGCCATTAGGGATTCAAAAACAGTTACAATCAAACTAGATTTTTTTTTCACCATCTTGTCAAATATTGAGAGACATGAAAATGGAATAAAATAGGTCAGTGGTTCCTTATGAAAAAAAATTTAATTGGCTCCAATAGAGGTCAACCATGGTCAATTAAATGATCAGGGGAAAATATCTAATTATTCTTCTAGACCTACTTAATACTGGCAGCAATTTTCTCCTTTTCTCTTGGAAAAAAAAAAAAAACAAAAATGCAAAGACTTTGCCTGAAACAGTGGCAAAATACTTCTTTTTCAGTTAAAATGTGGAATTCTAACCTCCAGCAGCAGATCTTAATCACAATCATTAGTTTACTGACATTTTGAAATGAGCCAACCAGCCTCATTTTTCTAAGTTCTTCAGCAAATGTCCTTTTAATCAAAATAGCACAGCAACAGTTTGGTGAAACAGAATCTCCTTACATTAAAAAAAAAATCGATACTTTTCTTTGCATGAGATGCATCTTGCCACACACTCTTCACTTAGGTTTTGGATCCGATCCTTGCTGTAACCTAATTTGAATTCTGGAAATGTGTTTTACTCTTGATTTAATCACTAAAGGTCCCTTCGCGTTTGTAAACAGGACACTGATGCCGGGTTTGTGACTTCGGGGCAAAAGAAGGCTCTCCTGCTCTGGCTGTTGACAGTTTAACCTTTCTCTCTCTCTCTCTCTTTTTTTTTTTTAATTGGAGTGTAATTGCCTTACAATGGTGTGCATGTTTCTGCTGTACAGCAAAGTGAATCAGCTATATGTTTACATTTATCTCCCCTTTTTTGGATTTCCTTCCCATTCAGGTCATCACAGAGCATTGAGTAGAATTCCCTGTGCTATAAAGTAGATTCCTATTAGTTTTGTATTTTATACATAGTATCAATAGTATATAGATGTCATCCCAATCTCCCTATTCATCCTCCCCTCCCTTTCCCGCTTGCTGTTTTTACCTTTACAGAGTCCAAGCTTGCTCTGCTCCTGGCACAATAAGTCAATGAATGTAAATAAGATGGAGTGTTGGAAGGGACTTTGATTTGCGAGCCTGCTGATCAAGAATATGGCAGGCTAGCGCCTCAAAATCACCTTCTTGGTGCGGCCTGGTTGCCAGGTTCTTTGTTGGATCAGAGCAGAGATGGGGGGAGGTGAGGAAACCAAGTAAAAAGACTATTCAGTCCTTGCAAATGTCGCCTAGAATGGCAAGCCTTAAGCAGGGGAATGCGTTAGTCTCACTTCCTTACTCTCCCGCACAGGTGGGCAGCTCAGGTTATCTCCCCGAGGCAGGCCATTATGGGTGCCTACAATGACAAAGAGTCGGAAGCGACTGAGAGACTTCACTTTCACTTTTCACTTTCATGCACTGCAGAAGGAAATGGCAGCCCACTCCAGTGTTCTTGCCTGGAGAATCCCAGGGACGGGGGAGCCTGCCGTCTATGGGGTCGCACAGAGTCGCACACGACTGAAGCGACTTAGCAGCAGCAGCAGCACAGTAACAAAACAAGTGGCAGGATGAGGGTTAAAGTCACAGAAGCAGATCCAGCATAAATTCAAAATTAACCCTTCCCGATTACAGTATCCATACATATGTTCTCTACATCAGTGTTTCTATTTCTGCTTTGCATATAAGATCATCTATACCATTTTTCTGGGCTTCTCCTGTGGCTCAGCTGGTAAAGGCTCCGCCTGCAATGTGGGAGACCTGGGTTGGGAGATCCCTTGGAGAAGGGAAAGGCTACCCACTCCAGGATTCTGGTCTGGAGAATTCCACAGACTGTATAGTACATGTGTGCTCAGTTGCTTCAGTCGTGTCTGACTCTTTGCAATCCCATGGACTGTATAGGGGGGTCACAAAAAGTCGGACATGACTCAGCGACTTTCACTCACTTGTACCATTTTTCTAGATTTCAAATATATGCGCTAATATACCATATTTATTTTTCTTTTTTTGACTTCACTATATGACAGTCCAACCATGTTTCTGCAAATGGTAGAATGTTTTTCCTTTTTATGGCTGAGTAATAATCCATTGTATCTAGGTACTACGTCCTCTTCATCCATTCTTCTGTTTATGGCATTTAGTTTTCTTCCATGGCTTGGCTGTTTTAAATAGTGCTGCAATGAACACTGGGGTGCACTCATCTTTATGAATTACGGTTTTCTCTGGGTATATGCCCAGGAGCAGAATTGCTGGCTCATAAGGTAGTTCTAGTTTTTAAGGAACCTCCATACTGTTCTCCATAGTGGCTGTATCAATTTACATTCCCAACAACAGGAGAATTTCCTTCTCCAGGGGATCTTCCTGACCCAGGATCAAACCTGGGTCTCCTGCATAGTAGGCACTTTCTTTACCACTGAGCCACCAGGGAAGCTGTAAAAGCCTTCCCTTTACTCTACATCCTCTCCAGCATTTATTGTTTATTGCATGCTCAGATCGAGGACCCTAAACAGTGCTTCTCCAACTTAAAGTACACATAGAACCCCTGGACACCTTTGTTAAAATGCAGACTCTGTGAGCAGGTCTGAGTTGGAGTCTGAGGCTCCTCAGTGGGAGGTGGAGGGAGCAACTTCCTTCTGTGACTTTCCTCTTCCTGATTTGCATTTCTAGCAAGTTTCCAGGTGTTGCTGATGCTGCCTATGTGAGGACCACACTTTGAATGGAGTGGCCATACCTTAGAACACTGACTTTTTTGTTATTGTTGTTAAAAGAAGCAAATCAAATCTGGAAGGAGATAATGCTTTTACTCATACCCTGAGGCTCTTTGAACCTTTAGACAAAGAGCATGGATTCAATAGCAAAATCTGAGTAATGACCTCACAGTGTATCTGAGTACCACTGCATCTTCATCTCCTGAAATTAGTCAAAATGCTAGAGTCCATCTGAAGGTAAGCCTATTCCTTCTGCTCTGAAAGACTTGTGATCTAGAATTATGTGGCGATTTTACCCCCTGAGAAAGTGGATGTTTCTCTGCGTCTAGAGTTTTCATTTTTTTCCAGAGCTGCTGCTGCTAAGTCGCTTCAGTCGTGTCCGACTCTGTGCAACCCCATAGACGGCAGCCCACCAGGCTCCCCCGTCCCTGGGATTCTCCAGGCAAGAACACTGGAGTGGGTTGCCATTTCCTTCTCCAATGTATGAAAGGAAAAGTGAAAGTGAAGTCGCTCAGTTGTGTCTCTTAGCGACCCCATGGACTGCAGCTCGCCAGGCTCCTCCGTCCATGGGATTCTCCAGGCGAGAGTACTGGAGTGGGGTTGCCATTGCCTTCTCCTTTTTCCAGAGCAGAGATTTTTTTTTTTTTTTTTGCAGTTCTTGAGCCGTGAGCTCATGCAATACCACTGGTATTCATTCTCTTGCTTGGGGGATTTACAGAGAGTTCAATCAGGGATCGTTACCTATTTTTCCTGTTAATCTCTTCTTATTTTTGCCATCTCCTACTCGGCAACTTTCATCAGATTTTTAAGGATGGCAAATAGACCTTCAGTGCCATCTTTGAAAAGCTAAGTTCTTGGAGAAATAATATTTTGCCAGGCAGACTTCACAGTGGCTCCTTGTGGTTTGGATCTTTTGTGGCAGTTCTTTTCCTCTCCTTCGTCAGCACACTAGGATGAGGACTTGCAGGCTTGGGGGCTGGCCTGCGCCCCCAGTCCCTGAGGACACTGCAGGGAGAACGGTTGCTCTCTCTGAGATTGCCCAGAGCGGGTTTCCTGGGAGGAGCTCTAGATGGAGGCTGGGGAAGTAGGAGGAGACCTGGATATAAGGTACTTCTCTGCTACTCTGTGACTCAGCAAGTATCAGCTACCCCATCAGTGATAACGGGGTAAAAAATGCCTGTCTTACTTGCACCAGGGTTAGAAGGATACCATGAAAAATGCACGCGAAGGTCAGTCATTAGCATGTGTATAAATTAATTATGAGTAGTATTTGTGTTGCCTGGAGATTCCATCCCTCACTGGCTTCTCTGAATTATTTTAAGATTCAGTGGCCCAGCAGAGTTCCAGATGATCTTAATTGATCATCAAGAATGATGACGTCAATGGCAAAACAGGGCTCTTCTGCCCCTCACGGTTTTCCATGATGCTTACAACAAATTAGCGCAGAGTTTTCCCAGTTTCAGCTCAAGGTAAGAATAGCCCACCAAGAGAATGTTCATTAGCGTTGCTTGTTAGAACTGCCCAAGGATTTTGTCAGGCCTGGACTCAACAGCCATCCAGAATGCTAAGGAATCAACTTCTAACCCTGTGAAATGTTTGGGTGGCTTTTTAGCAACAAAATACCTTTCAGTGCTAGTTCTTCTTACATTTTGTTCTTACTACTTCTGGTTTAGAGTTCTTTTAAAATGGTTTAACTGGGAGCACTGAGGAAATAGCTGATACTTAACATTATTTGCACAAAATAAATCGCTGATGCCCAAATTTATTAGATTAGTTTTTAGTAAGGTTTGTCTTCTGTCCCTTGAAAGGATATTCTATAAAATAAGGATTTGGAGACTTTCTTGGGGGTTGTCTGTCATACACACATACACACACACACACACACAAAAGCATGGAAAGAATGTGGACAGTTACTACTCCTAAGGCGCGTAAGTTGTACACCTGAGTTTCATTCATCTACAAATTTTTATAGGCTCTGAAAATGCACTTTGCTTTAGAAAAAAACACAAAGTATATTTGAGATTAAAAATGGACATGCTGTATTGCCTTTTTAAAAATTTTTGAAGATATTTATTTTTAATTGTGAATTTTATTTATTTATTTATTTATTGAAGGCTAATTACTTTACAATATTGTATTGGTTTTGCCATACATTGACATGAATCCATCACGGGTGTACATGTGTTCCCCATCCTGAATCCCTTCCCACCTCCCTCCCCATCCCTTCCCTCTGGGTCATCCCAGCGCACCAGCTCCGAGCACCCTGTATCATGCATCAAACCTGGACTGGCGATCCGTTTCACATGTGATAATATACATGTTTCAATGCCATTCTCCCAAACCATCCCACCCTCACCCTCTCCCACAGAGTCCAAAAGACTGTTCTATACATCTGTGTCTCTTTTGCTGTCTTGTATACAGTATTATAGTTACCATCTTTCTAAATTCCATATATATGCATTAGTATACTGTATTGGTGTTTTTCTTTCTGGCTTACTTCACTCTGTATAATAGGCTCCAGTTTCATCCACCTCATTAGAACTGATTCAAATGTATTCTTTTTAATGGCTGAGTAATACTCCATTGTGTATATGTACCACAGCTTTCTTATGCATTCATCTGCTGATGGACATCTAGGTTACTTCCATGTCCTGGCTATTATAAACAGTGCTGTGATGAACATTGGGGTACACGTGTCTCTTTCAATTCTGGTTTCCTCGGTGTGTATGCCCAGCAGTGGGATTGCTGGGTCATATGGCAGTTCTATTTCCAGTTTTTTAAGGCCTTTTGAAGACTGTTCATGCTTCTTATGTTTGACAAACAACTAAAAAATGACTTAAATTGTGAATTTAGGCCACTTTCCATTTTGTCAGGTGTGTCGAGGAGGTGTCTGCTTATTTTGCGTTTGGATTTCTCAGCATTCAGAGGAAATAGTTTACCCTATCATGTTATATAATTATAGGGAAAGGACCAAATACAGTCCCAACAGCCACTCAGTCATGTTCAACCCTTTGTGATCCCACAGACTGCAGCACGCCAGGCCTCCCTGTCCATCACCAACTCCCTGAGTTTACTCAGACTCATGTCCATTGAGTCTGCGATGCCATCCAACCATCTCATCCTCTGTCATCCCCTTCTCCTCCTGCCCCCAATCCCTCCCAGCATCAGGGTCTTTTCCAATGAGTCAGCTCTTCGCATCAAGTGGCCGAAGTATTGGCGTTTCAGCTTCAGCATCAGTCCTTCCAGTGAATATTCAGGACTGATTTCCTGGTTTATTTACTTTTCTTGTTCACAAGTAACCCCTCTCTGGATAAAAGGTCATTGTTGGAAGGCCAGAGACTAAGCAGAAGTGACATGAAAGATCATCTATTACCAAAGTAGAAGGTGAGCTCTGTGTCTTTGGGCCTTTACCTTTCTCAGCTGAGGGCTGTTCATCTTTAAGGCACAGACTGTATATCTTAAACGGGTGAGGGGCGTGCCCAGAGCCCCTAGATCTCGGGGTTCAGCTCATATCCTGTCTGACTTCCTCTAGTCTTAGTCATTTTTCATAGCAGCAACATTTTTAACATCTCTTGCTTTCTGAGCATATTCTTGTTTCATGGTTCAGTGTCTAAATCTCATCAAGCTAATTATCATGCACAGTGTATTTGTAGAAATATTTCAATAGAATGTAGCAGTAGTACATCATGACTTGCTATAAATGCCAAGTATCTCTGAGATCACCTAGTGCCTGGGTATCAAAACATGAACCTTATCTGTAAATTGCTGAAAAAAAGCCCCCCCCACACACACACATAATTCTGCAGCATTTGCTCAGGAAAAGCCCATAGATGCCCTGTTTGTAAGAGAAAAATCTTAGAAGACAGTCTTGGTGTTATATCTGGGTATATCAGCCGTATGATCATTTTAAGTGTGAATATCCAGGGACATGCCTTTCTGGAAACAGGTTATTAAACAGAAACGCAAATTGGCGACGGACTGTCCGCTGGTTTTCTGTATAGAGACTCAGGGTGCATGGGGTGGAAATGAAACCCTTGTCTGTTACCAGTGAGGATGCACAGAGCTAGGGCTGGGGGGGTGTTAAGGCAATTGTATCTCATGTGCAGACTTAGGGCAGGTTCACTTACAGAAGCTCAGGTGAAGCTGGAGATGGGCCAGCATCATGGGGGAGAGGGCAGCATGTTGTAAGAGAAAGTGGGGTCCTGCTGCTCACTGCTCAAAAGCCAGTCAAGAGGCCAGGTTGGTGGAAAAGCTTGCTTTATTTTGAATGCTGGCAACTGGAGGGGCAAGGAGAGTGGATGTCGGTCCAAAAGCCAGCTCCTCCCCTGCCCCCTCCACTGCACTGACAATCAGAGGCAAGAGCTTTTATAGACAGAGGGAGGGGGCTATATGCAGAAACAGCACAGTCAGCTCTGACAGTCAACTTGAAATTGGTCATCAGGGGCTGACCAGTGTCATCCTTGTTTTAGGTACAGTTAATTTTCAGTTCCAGGGTCCGTTTGTTTTCATTTCTTTGAGGCCAGTTCTTGGAATTGGGGCAGCTGATGTCATGTGGCTACAGTCCAGTCATCATGTAGTTAACTTCTCCATTTGGTAGGGGTTTCAATATCTACAAAACAGCTCACAGAATATGGCTGGGAATATTACCTATGGTCTTGCTGCTGCTGCTAAGTCGCTTCAGTCGTGTCCAACTCTGTGCGACCCCACGGACTGCAGCCCACCAGGCTCCTCCGTCCCTGGGATTCTCCAGGCAAGAACACTGGAGTGGGTTGCCATTTCCTTCTCCAATGCATGAAAGTGGAAAGTGAAAGTGAAGTCGCTCAGTCGTGTCCGACTCCTAGCGACCCCATGGACTGCAGCCCACCAGGCTCCTCCGTCCATGGGATTTTCCAGGCAAGAGTACTGGAGTGGGGTGCCATTGCCTTCTCCGCTATGGTCTTGAGAAGGAACTAAAGATCCATGACTGCTCATGATTACATTGTTATTATTTGAGCTCCTGCGACTGTTTTTCTTTCTTTCTGCATGTTCTCAGTCCTCTGACTAAACTTACTCTTTGGCTAAAGTTTTTCCAGAGACAAAGGCAGGCAGAGGACGTGGGGTGTGGGTGGGCAAGGACCATAGGGTTCTGCTCCAATTCAGCATGACTCTAAAGATGCGATTCGGGCTACCCTGGGAGCTCCAGTGCATTCCAGTAAGTGGCTGCTCCTCCAGACTGGGGCCCCAGGGCTGCGGTTTTCCTTTGGTGGACTGCTTGTCATGATAAGTGGACGCAGGGCTCTGGGCTCACAGTTTGGACCCAGATCTCAGTCGGCTGTGAACTTTACACATGAGGCAGTTTTATTCTCCTGTTACCTCTGTTCTGTTCATACTGTGTGGCTTTAAATGCTCCTAGGAGTATTGTTTGACAGATGCGCTATAGGACAAAAACATGCTCCCATGGTGGAGGAAAGGGGGACAATTTGGGAAGATGGTAGACCCTGTCAATCATTTTCCATCCCACGGAGAGTTTCTGATGTCAAGAGTTTGGCCTTCAGCTCCAAAGATGCCTCTGTACCTCTGTGTGCTGTTGAGTTGGTCTAAGACATCGGAGTCTTAACAACTTGGGTCACAGAGAACGTGGCCGGGTGTCAGCCCAGTCTCTTTTGCTGCTCCCTGAAAAAGGATGTGATAAATAGATCTGAGTTAGCACTGTGCTCAAGTAGACAAAAGAATTTATTAAGGTCACTATTAATTCGTCGAGAAGCAAGTTGGGACACTTGGTTGGATGCCATCACTGACTGTATGGACACGAGTTTGAGCAAGCTCCAGGAGTTGGTGATGGACAGGGAAGCCTGGCGTGCTGCAGTCCATGGGGTTGCAAAGAGTCAGATATGACTAAACGACTGAACTGAATTGATGCTAGGAAACTAGTCATCCTAGATAGATTCACCAGGTGATAGCAGATTTCTGACACTGGCTCTGACCATCTACAGAAGCAGGAAAATGCTCCATTCTGAATCTTTCTGTTCTAAAGGCCTTAGCCATTTTAGAATGAGTTGCACGTGGCTATGTTTTGAAAGGAACATGCTGACCACCTACAGATTGCACATAGTCAGAATTGCAAAGCAGCAAATGTTTGTCTTAGGCATTTTGGGGGCAATTCTTCAGGATTTTGGAGTTCCACCTGGGAGGCATCTTTGTAAGAACACAGCTTTTTTGGTCTTATAACCGAATCCCACAATCAGTGAAAAGATTATGCCCTCCAATTGTTTGCTGAGGCAGACAGAGCTATTTTATTATAAGTGTCGGGTTTGTATGAGAACAGACTCTATGCACTCATAGGCAACTACCTATAAAAAAGGGCAAGCCTAGGTGCTGGCAGTGGATATAAATTAGTTCAGCTTCACAGATATCTTGTGGGTGATTTCTTCATTGGTAAAATTTCTCATTGTTCAAACAAGGTCCTGGCCTGTGCCTAGTCTGGTTTCTTTCCTTCCTGGCTGTCCAAGAATTCTGCATTTCCTAGCTCATTGTCTTCTGTACCTGCCCATCCTCCACTCAGAAAGAAGAGTCCAGAGACGGGTGGTGAGTGGCATCGGGAATCCAAAGCTGTGGGTTCGAATTTGACCACTGACAGCTGGATGCTGCATGTCCTTGGAGAAGTCACATACCTTCTTTGAGATGTACCTCAAAGATGTTAGCAGTAAATCAGGAAATCACCTCCTTGTGTGGTTGTTCTAATGGGTAAATAAACTCACAGATGGGAAAAAGATGCTGATAGACTTACTCAAGGGGCTTCCTTGGTGGCTCAGACAGTAGAGAATCCGCCTGCAATGCAGGAGACCTGGGGTTCGATCCCTGGGTTGGGAAGATCCCCTGGACAAGGGAATGGCAACCCACTCTAGTATTCTTGTCTGGAGAATTACATGGACAGGGAAGCCTGGTGGGCTGCAGTCCGTATGGTTGCATAGAGTCAGACACGACTCAGCAACTATCACTTTCACTATCAGCCTTGCTCAAGGTAGGGTTGCCACAAGACTTCAAGTTGTTGGGGGGAAGAAAGCAAGCAAAAAAAGCCCCCCAAACTCAATAACTGCAAAGCCTGATAAAGTGATGTGCAATAAAATGAAGTATGCCTGTATTGGCTCTTTTGATTCTCAGTAGATGTGGCTTTACTCCTGGAGGCATCTAGGAAGGTTCTGGGCAGCTCTGGGGCTGAGTTTCAGAGTCAGCATCTTTAGATGTCCAGCAATGCCTGACTGCCCTGCGGGAGTCTTCTTCCGTGTCTCCCATGACTGTATTTTACGTAGAAACACAAAGCGTTTTTTTTTTTTTTTTTTCAGCATTTTAAGACATGTGCTGAGTTTTCCAGGGATGAGACTGTAAATCAGAAGAGGGGCAGTCGGTTTTGCTCAGCATGTTGTAAAGCGCTGCTCACCATCTCTGAAAGCAGCATCATCAAAGGCACTGCTGTGCCCCAGTGTGTCGGCCTCGGCTCAGTCAGTATCCGTAGCGATTGCATTTATGACCATTTTATGTGCATATAGAAACATGCCTTTAGTCCTTACTTTAAATGTTCAAATAAAAAAGAAATCACTTTAGCAGTCTTCAGTAGGTGTAGCAGAGTCTGGTCAGGAGAGAGAAATGTCAAGTTAGTTGAACAGAGAAATTTGAAGAATTCTTACGAATACGCTGTCAACTGGTAACTTAAAAGGTTAAGGTATCCTGGAAAAGGCAGCTTCAAGAAGCAGCTACCACCACTAGACTGATGCTGAAGCTGAAGCTCCAGTACTTTGGCCGCCTGATGCTTAGAGCCAAATCGTTGGAAAAGACCTTGGTGCTGGGAAAGATTGAAGGCAGGAGGAGAAGGGGGCGACAGAGGATGAGATGGTTGGGTGGCATCACCGACTCGATGGCTGTGAGTTTGAGCAAGCTGTGGGAGGTAATGAAGCACAGGGAAGCCTGGTGTGCTGCAGGCCGCTGGGTTGCAAAGAGTCAGACATGACTGAGAACTGACAACCACTGCCACCACCGCTAGGGAACAAAGGGAAAACACAGAAACGTGGAGGCTAGACCCCGTGAAGCGCAAACTCAGATCTCTAGGGAGGAGGGCAGCTGGGCTTGTGTATCTGATTCAGAGCAAGGGGCCGTGAACCTGGGATCCAGACCTCTGACGGGGGAATAAGGGCTGGCTGGCATCTAAGGGAAGTTGGGTCGCGAGGCTGCGGACAGAACCACAAGCTGTGTTCAGGTGCCTCCCAGGAAAGGCTCTGCAGCTGATGACAGATGGCAGGGTGAGGCTCCTGGGAGTTCTAGGCTGCCAAGAGGCTCCTCGGCTAGAGATGGAAGGAGCAACTTCCTTCTGCAATTTTCCCCTTCCTGCTCCAGCTGTGACGTCTCCAGGGCCCCCAGAGGCAGAGCCTAATGGGGAGAAACTCGACAAAGCAGAAATGAGGTTTGGGGGTGCCATGCCCAGCCCTACAAGGTGGAACTGGGGAGCTGAGAAACAAATGAATTAGTAACCTATAAACTCGGTGATTGTCTTGTATCTCCTGAACCCAAACCTACTCATTATACCATGTCATCTAGTACGGCTGGACCTAGGCATTTGAGTATGATACTACATTAAACATATCTAGGGGCATCCTAGGTGGTGCTAGTGGTAAAGAATCCGCCTGCCAATACAGGATACATAAGTGATCCAGGTCGATCCCTAGGTCAGGAAGATCCCTTGGAGGGGGGCATGGCAACCCACTCCAGTATTCTTGCCTGGAGAATCCCATGGACAGAGGAGCCTGGCGGGCTATAGGGCTTCCAGAGGGTCGCAAAGAGTCGGACACCACTGAAGCGACTTGGCACTCACAAACATTGAAATAGAAATGCAGATATGCATATTATAACATGCAATAATGTAAAATACAAGTACATATAATGTATGTATTTGTTTCCTATTCTTTTCTATTACATAATCATATTACATTGATTTAAATTGTGTTTAGAAGGAAATAATTTCATTTTGGACTAGCCAACGAGACATTATAAAATATTTGTTATAAAAAGTGGGTATTGAAGCTCCTATTATTAAGCTTCCCTGTCTGGGTTTAGATGGTATAATATCCATTTGGACTTTAGACTCTCAGCTTCTTGCCAGCTCAGAGTGACTGTGCCATCTGCTCTCAGCTACAAGGCTAATACATGGAAAAGGACCTCGTGTACTTTTAGGTTCTGACCACACTGAAAGCATCCTCTCAGAGTTGGCATCCATGGATGTCTTTTTGGAATGGGCATGCACGGATGGGGATGTGAGTTCCAGCCATCATTCTGGTTGTCCCCAGATTTTTAGGGCCATTTTTAATGGTTGGGAAGGACACGTGGGAAGTGGCATTCTCTAGCGCTGCCATCTTGGTCAGTAGCAGAATTCTGATTGCCCGTTGCAGTCAAAGCTGGGCTTTATATGGAAGTTATATTCCAAAACAATGGTTACAGTTGTTGAGCCTCTGGGGCAGTTGAGCACTCGGGTAGAGGTCATAAACACAATCTATTGACCCACAGCAGTTTCCCAGGAGTAAATATTATATCCCCATTTTATGGATGTGGTAACTGAGGCAGAGACTGTGGGACTTAACTAAGACAACCCAGCTCCATTCTATATGTTTTCTACAACTTATAACTTCTTTTCACTCTGTTTCCCTGTAGCAATTCATAACACAAACTCCTTTTTTGTGAGGGGTTATTTTTGCAAACAGCACAGTTAGTCAACAGATAATTGACAGTAATTACCTGAAAGAATGAATAAACTCATAATATAAATGCTTGATACAGATAGAGCCTCACAAGTATCTGTGGAATTTATGGGAGTATATTGATAAAAATGTTTGTTGTAATGATAACATTCAAGTTGCTCCATTTTGACCTCGCTAAGTACCCCATCTATCCAGTTTTTCTAAAAAGATCAGATGTACACAGTAAAGCTAAGTACTAAATACTAGAAAATGATTTTTCTTTTAACAGAATCTCCTGTCATTTGAACTATAGGCAAACGGAATTTCAAAACACAAGAGAAAGAGACAAAGCCCTAAGAATGGCAGTTATTCTCAAAGAGTTTTCAAGTATAAAACCATGGACCCCAAATAAAGGGTACTTTCATATCTGTATAGTGCCGAAAAGAATTGCTTAGAAGACAAAGCTAGCAATTAAAATGAGCTGAAGCAGGTACGTGATTCATAAATCACTTGTCTCAGCCACTCAGGAAATCAGGCTTATCAAAACTACCATTGTTTCCTATTTCTCTGGCTTTTAAGCTTTTGATGAAGCAGAATCATTTTTGAAGACTTGATATCATGATGAAAATTTTGTCTGTAGGCACCTTACATAATAACTGAGCATAGTTGTACATAGAAAGGACTTTTGTACCTGAATGCCAAATGTAAACTTCCTTGAAATTCAAGCTTGGGGAAAGTGTGGACCCTTTAGGCAGTAACACTGACCAGAATCACACAGCATCACATTCTTCCACTGGCTGGTAAAAATGAGCTAACCGCTAAAATACTAGCGTCAGTTTTCAAAACATTTTATCCAGATGTGTTCATGCTCCTTCTCGTCGCATTGCAGGCCACGGAAGGAAGTGCAACTTGCTGAAATAGGCATTTATTTTATTTGAGCTTGGCTTTCTTCTGACCAAAATATCAGACATTAGGTTGAATGTCTGCCACTGCCCTCTTCTGGATAAAATATAATATATTTATAGAAATTATCTATCTTTTTTGACATACGGGCCAATTTCTCTTTCAATTGAGAAGGGAAACAAATGATAATAGAATATAATTTGGTTTTGTTGTGAACATAAAGGATATACTATATGGACTATAGTCCAGTGAATATGAACAAATATTTAAAATCTGTTACCTTGGTACTCAATTTGTTTTCCCTATAGTCTTGAAAACATCACTTTAAAGTTAAGATTGTATTCTGAATTCTGTATCTATTTAGGTAGATAAATAGCTTTCACAAATATCTTCAATAGTTAGAGTTGAAAGAGGTGTGACCATTACCCTTTTATGGAGGCAAAATCTTGACATTATTGTGAAAGTAAAAGTCACTCAGTTGTGTCCAGCTCTTTGCGACCCCATGTACTATACAGTCCATGGAATTCTCCAGGCCAGAATACTGGAGGGGGTAGCCATTCCCTTCTCCAGGGAATCTTCCCAACCCAGGGATCAAACCCAGGTCTCCCGCATTGGGGACGGATTCTTTACCAGCTGAGCCACAAGGGAAGCCTGAAAATACTGCGGTGGGTAGCCTATTCCTTCTCCAGCAGATTTTCCTGACCTGGGAGTTGAACCAGGTCTCCTGCATTACAGTTAGATTCTTTACTAATTGAGTGACCAGGGAAACTCTGACATTTTTGTGACTTGGGTCCAAATTCTGGCTAGAGTTTCAATTTCCTAAGCTGGAGCTATAAATAAAAATATATGCACATACACCACTTCATTTGATAATTGTGGAAATTAAATGAGCTTATGCGTGAAGCACTTATCTTTGTAAGCTTTCAAGTATAAAACCATGGACCTATGGTATTCCCTACAATATCTGCTATGATAAGAGCTTTATGACAAAACAAGTGTCTTTTAATAAGAGTGTGTGTGCTCAGTCGCTCAGTCATGTCCTACTCTTTGCAGCCCTATGGACTGCATCCCCCCAGGCTCCTCTGTCCTATGGACTGTATCCCCCCAGGCTCCTCTGTCCTATGGACTGTATCCCCCCAGGCTCCTCTGTCCTATGGACTGCATCCCCCCCAGGCTCCTCTGTCCTATGGACTGTATCCCTCCAGGCTCCTCTGTCCTATGGACTGTATCCCCCCAGGCTCCCCTGTCCTAAGGACTGTATCCCCCCAGGCTCCTCTGTCCATGGGATGTTTCAGGCAAGAATACTGGAGTGAGTTGCCATTTCCTCTTTTAGTATGAAATGTTCAAATTTAGACGATTTTGAAAAATTATTTTAATTAGGATATGTTTCTAATTGTTAGATTATAGAATTTCAAATCTATATATTTCCAATGACATATTTATGTTTTCCAATTGTCTATGTCAGATACCTTGTGGACTGACTTTGCTTTCTCAAGAAGAAAACATTAAGGTATGTTTACCAGAGGACTTGGAAATAGGCCACATTTTAAATCTAAATATTATTTCAGACTTTGAGGCATAAACAAATATTCCACTTGGTTTAATTAATTTCAGTACATTTCTAAGTTATGCAAATTGTACATTTTAACATCAACTTGATTTGAATCTATGGTATAGGTATATTTGCTACACTTTGAGGTCCATTTTCATTAATAGGAAATAAAGAATTCTGTCTGATTATCAAATTTACCATTTTGTTGTTTCTCTTAACTTGGCAATTGTTGGAGCCCAAACTTGACAAAACATCAAGAGAAACCTAGTCTCTGGCTCTTTTCAGGTTGACAGTTAGGTCAAGCTGTTATATGTATATAATTTACTCTCTGTTGGCTACATGTTTTGGAGAAATGAACTCACACAAGAATGGAAAGCTAACCCACTAACTAAAGTACTAGAACTCTGGGCACGTGACCCATTTTCTCTGTACCTTAGTTCCTTGGAATGTGAAATGGGACTAATAGCTTCAAATTCAAAAGGTGCACGTGAATATTGTGAGATCTAACACCACGTGAGGGCTCAGGTACACGTGAATATTGTGAGATCTAACACCACGTGAGGGCTCAGGTGCACGTGAATATTGTGAGATCTAACACCAAGTGAGGGCTCAGGTGCACGTGAATATTGTGAGATCTAACACCAGGTGAGGGCTCAGTGTAAGTTGATTCTCCACAGTACTTTTACACACATACGGAGAAGTAGCAAAGTCATGGGCTTTGAAATCAAACATCTGTGTAAATACCGTCTTCTCTGTTTCTGAAATTGACATCTCAGAAAGATGGTTGGTGTATTAGAGGAGTTGTGTGCAAAACGCTACATGTGTGTGTCTGACACAGAGAAGGTGCAGGGCAGTGCAGAAAGCGACCACTCCTAACACCATTTTTGTCCCATTACCGGCTTTGTGCCAGATCCTGTGTTCAGAGCTACAATCTCTACTTCTCACTGGGTCCAGGCAAGGTAGTCATGAGAACACTTAGCTCAAGTCACTCTGTTAGCTTAGGTCACACTGTTAGGAGGGGCTTCCCAGATGACTGAGTGGTAAAGAAACCACCTGCCAGTGCAGGAGACGCAGGAGACACGAGTTCAATCTCTGGGTTGGGAAGACCCCCTAGAGAAGGGATTGGCTACCTGTTCCAGTCTTCTTGCCTGGGAAATCCCGTGGAGAGGGGAGCCTGATGGGCTACAGTCCATGGGGTTGCAAAGAGTCAGACATGACTGAGCGACAGAGCGTACATGCACGCACTGTTAAGAAGCCCTTAAATTGCATTAATTCTTCTCTTCCTTTAATATTTCACCTATATGGCCCTGCATGCTATTTCTGGTTACACAGATTTTTCACAATGGAGGGCCCACCAGTGTATATATCATTTCCAGAAATGTACAATGGTGTTTTCCAACTCCAGTCCCATCAGTTTGAACCAGTCCTGTGTCCGATTTCATAAGCCAGTGAATCTGATGAACTAAATTATGGCAGGGCTCCTTTTGGAACTGTGTGCTTGTCCTGACAGGTGACATATTTGCCTTCTAAAGCCTGGTTCCTTTGGCTTCAGATCCTGCAAGTCAGGGAAGAACTTTCAGATGACACAGAAGGTCAAGCATGGGAGCCTTTGGGGAGTATCATGGTTTCTAACTCACCTCACCTCATGAGACCACCTGCTGTCTAAGCTGCCTTTTCTCCCCCGGTGAACTCTGGAAAGTTTTGAAAGCTTAATGCCAACTTCATATGTGTTTACTTACCTTCAAAGGTATTTACAAGTGCATGTGCTGAATTCAGTCAAGCTAGGTAGATTATTTGAGCCTGGAATGAGAATGAGAGGAGAGGAAAAAAACCAATTTACTAACTAAGATACAGGTGGCACTACTGGTAAAGAGCCCACCTGCCAATACAGGAGAGGAAAGAGATGGGGTTTCAATCTCTAGGTCAGGAAGATCCCCTGGAGGAGGGCATGGCAACCTATTCCAGTATTCTTGCCTGGAGAATCCCATGGACAGAGGAGCCTGGTGGGCTACAGTCCAGGGGGTCTCAAAGAGTCAGACACGACTGAAGTGACTTAGCTTTCATGCACATACAGCCATCTTAGCGTATGTGTATTCTGAGATTTAAAAAAATACATATATACATTTCCTTGTGTTCTTTCTTTTTGTTGTTGATGATTTTTAATTTTCTTGAGAAAGTCACTTACGTTCTCATGTGTAAAATGTAGCAATGTGATGAAATTAGGTCTGAGGTACCACTCAATTCTAAGAGTCTACATTTAATTTGAATTGAAATTAGCTAGCAAATAGCATTTAAAGTTGAGATCAACCACTTGTATGAAAATTTGGTTTAAGAAAAGAATTGGCTTTAGTTTTTAATCAAGACTTGTCATTCATCACAACTTTACATTCAGAGTCCTTCTAACTATTGATTAATCTCTATATTGATCAATGTTTCAAAATGGTAGCCTGCCCTTTTGCCTGCTTCAGGGACCTTGGATAGTAAATACATGAAAAGTTAAAAAAAACTGTTAGTTGCTCAGTCGTGTCTGACTTTTTGGATCCTATGGACTATAGCCTGCCAGGCTCCTCTGTCCACGGGATTTTCCAGGAAAGAATTCTGGTGTGGGTTGCCATTTCCTTCTCCAGGGGATCTTCCTGACCCAGGGATCAAATCCGGGCCTCTGACATTGCAGGCAGATTCTTTACTGTCTGAGCCAGGGAAGTAAATACATACAAAACAACAATTTATGTTTAGCTACAATTTAATAGAGCTGGGAAGTTTTATTGTCAAGGCAGCTACTAAAACAAAATTCTAAGAGTTGATACTAAAGATGGTTTCTTATCTCTTTTTTAAGCTTGTCTTCATCATTTCCTTTATGCGTGAGGTAGAATTATTTTCCTTTTAATATTTTCAACTTGTGTGTGTATGTGTGTTCAGTCATTAAGTTGTGTTCGACTCTGCAACTTATGAATACCTTAAGGTTCAGTTAAGGAAATTCTGTTTTAGCATGTCTGATCTTCCAATACCAAAGAAAAAGTAGGGTGATGGGTTTTACTGCCTTGGTCTCTGGGTACCCAATCTTTTCATCCTACCAGAGGACATTCATTCTCACCTGAATCAACATAAATTACAAATTCCCCAGGGTTATATTATTCTCTGAGAAATCAGGGAACTCAGTTTTATTGTTTCGGATATCAAGTCAGGGACTTGCTTTTGTCTTACATTCCTAAACCATGTCGTAGTCACTGTTTATTACATCAGAGTTCTTCTCTTAATAATTAATCAGAAAATGGAGTGTCATCACTCCCATTGTTTCTAACAGGTAGTTTAGAAAAATAACATAAGATTGTTAAGTTGCCAAACTTAGATCAAATAATTTCTCCAGCACTTATCAGCTGAAGGATTATGGGCAAATGAACTTTCATTTAAGGATTATTTTCAGATGAAATGAATTGGGGTTAAGTATGGTGCTTGGTACATACAGGGAGGTTAATAAATCATTCTACCTCACTGGAACATATGCCACACACAGAGAGACACACACAGGGGTTGGGGGAAAGAAAAAGAAAAAGAGAGAAACTTAGCTTTAATTAAAATAGAATTGTCTTGAGTAAAAAAGTATATAAAAAGTGCATGGCAGGGTGTGCAGAGAAAAGATGATAAGGGCTAAGGCCTACTATACTAATTTCTAACTTTCTTTGTTTAACTTTGTTAGTTTGGTCAGTGGTACTCCCTATGAGAATTTCAAGTACAGTCAATGGATAACTCTTGGGGATTTTGTAGGAACTTTCCACTTAAAGAATAAAGACCAGAAATGGTGGTAGTAGGAGGCATTGGGAATCAATATTAATGAGTGTTTTGGGCAGCCATTTCTGCCTGTGTAGCTCTTTGTGGTTGGGACTATCAACATCATTTCACTTAAAAAGTGATCCATCCAACATATTAATGAGGAAATTCACACCTGGATGAGGAGGTGCCCCCCCCCAAATGTTTTCTCTTGTGCTGATTTTGACTGTAAGTTGTCTGGGGAATACATCTTCAAAGCCCTTGCTGTTGCCATTTTTCTAATATGATTGCTCTAAAAACTTCCTGCTTCCTTTGACTATTTATAACTCCTACCATTATTATAATGATATCTGCCTCTATCAGAACCAGCCTTCATTCTATGCCTTATTTTGAAATTGTCAGCAAATAATACAAGTCGTTTTAATTACTGGTCTATGTATTTCCCTCTTTGAATGCCTGTTAGCAAATGAAAAGAAAATATGTAACTAAAAGTGCTTTTTTTTTGTAGGAAAGCTAAATGGGAGAAAGAAAAAGAAGTGCTTATTCATTAATTTTTTTCAACAAACATGTATTTTTACTGAAGTAAAGATATACAATATTTCAGGGAGACAGCAAAGTGACTTGGTTATACATTTATGTGTCTATATCTATTATTTTTCAGATTCTTTTCCATGATAGGTTATTATTAATACAGGATACTGATGGTAGTTCCCTGGGCCATACAGCAGGTCTCTGTTCTTTATCCATTTTTCATGTAGCAGTGTGTATCTGCTAATCACAAATTCCCAATTTATCCCTCCCCCTGTTTCCCCTTCAGTAAGCAGAAGTTTGTTTTCTGTGTGTGTGAGACTGACAACTAATTCTCGATGCTAGGAATATATCTGTGAATCAAAACAGACCAGAACATCCTATCGACATGGAGTTTATACTGCAGTGGACCAAGAAGAATTGCATAAATGAGTATAGAGTGTGTTAAAAGACAGTGCAAAGGAGAGAAATGTAGCCCAGGGATATAATGTGTGGGGATAGTGACAGTTTTCAGTAGGGTCAGCCTCATGGGTCGGATGATATTTGGGTAAACATTGGGAGATCATAAGCGAGGTCACCATGTGGGCAGGAGGAAAGAGCATTCCAGCATGAAAGGACGCACTCAGCAAAGATTCCAAGTTGGGGCATGGATTTCATGAAACATAAGGCGAGTCACTGCAGGAGAGAGGGATGGAAAAGCAGGGGATGATCTGAGAGGTAAGAGAGACTGATCTCAAGGTGTTAGAGGAACTGGCTTCTACCTGGACTGACATGAAAAGCTACTTCATCTATTTCATGGCTTTGAGCAGAGGAATGACAGTCTCGATAACTGTTAAAAGGCTGCAGGATTGAGAATAGACTAACGGAGAACAGTTGGAAATAAGAAGCTTTTTTTTTTTGTTAAGTAATCCAGATGAAAGATGATGGAAGTTTGGACCAGTGAGGGTGATGCCAAGCAGCCCTAACATAAAAGGTAAAGATTAGACAACATTTGCTAATGAATTAGGTGTCGCGTTGAGAGGTGGAAATGCCTCAAGGATGAATCCAAGTTTCTTCAACAGATGGAAGGTTACTGAAACTGAATAAATGCACCAAGTCAAATGATTTTATAGGAAAATGGGTTTATTTCAATTCTGGCACAAGTTGCTGTGGTATATTCTAAGAAATTAATGAGAAATTTGAGTTTAGAATATGTTACTTATTCAAGGCACACGAATCTATGCATCTATTTTCATATTGAATGTTGACCTTTTTTAAAAATGTTTTACCATTGCTCTGAGTTCTAGATTGAACAGGGTCAAAGCCCATCATTTAAGTAGCCATTTAGCCATTTTTGTTGCTGTTGTTGGTTTTCTGGTTGTGACTCCAGTTCTTGAAATTAATGAGAACTTAGTCTTTGGGAAGATGGATTAGAGTCGTTTGGCAAATGCCACTTCTATTTTGTCTCTTATCATGGCTTTCTCTTCTATAAGGAACACAAGCTAACAAGCAAAGACATAGCTTCAGGTTTTATTTTAAATAAGACTGAGGAATAGCTTTGTAGGAAGGCTTGCTGAATTCTAAATGAGCTAAAGTCTACTCTATGGCTTTTTCCTTTTAAGTTCATTCTATGATATAAAAGCATTTCACAATAATTTTTCCAATTTATTTGCATTGTGATCTCTTTTGAATGCTGTTGACAAAATGTTATGGTCTTAATTTGGTTTCTTCCTTTTCCATTTTGGAGTCATCCTTTAAATCTCTTTGTAATTTTAAGTATAGTCACGGTATAGTTAGAATGGGTAAGTTGAGTATCTTGATATGGAAATTTTTATGGACTTCTCTGGTGTTTCAGATGGTAAAGAATCTACCTGCAATGTGGGAGACCCAGGTTTGACCTCTGGGGATCTCCTGGAAACTGGAATGGCTACCTACTCCTGTATTCTTGCCTGGGAAATCCCATGGACAGAGGAGCCTAGTGGGCTACAGTACATGGGGTTGCAAAGAGTCAGACACGACTGAGCGACTTTCACTTTCCGTGTGATTTTTGATTTCTCTATTTGTTTTGGTTGCTTAAACAGTTATAGCTAATTTAAAAAACAGTTGTTACTTTCAGGATTACAGTTGAAATAATATACTGCTGTATACATAAGATTCCATTTGTAGATACTAAAACGGAAACATTATAATTTTATGCTTGGAAGCTCATTTAGTGTTGCTTTCACGGATTTTACCAATCATGTTTGCAGTTAATACATAAGTCTTTATCACACTGTGTCAGAATTTTGGCACATTTTACCAGGTTATCCTTAGAAATAAGAAGTTTTTGATTTCACATAGAAGGCAAAGGCATGTATTCATAGGCATATAAATAACTAAAAATCTATAAAATACTTATAGCTATGTGACAACGTCACGATCTTAAGTATTGGAACATGCGTATCTACTCAATAATTAGTTTACAATGAAGGAGCAAACGAATGAAAAGTTGCATTTGGTTGAAGATCATAAAAGAAGGTAGAAAATATTGCTGAGACTATTTCAACCAATGTCAGTGAGATTCTTGGGATGAGCAATCACATAGAGCTGAAAATGTGGAACTGAAATGAGCAAACCCTCACATCCTCAGTGAAGGCAAACGTGTCCCCTCCAGTTCTTCCTCATTGATTGATGCCTAAAGTCTGTCGTCAGAGTTGTATCGCTTTACCCAAAGTCTTTGGTAGATATACTTAAACATGCTAGGTATCTACTAAGAGCTTCAAGGAATCTGTGGTCCTCTAAAGCAGCGATCCCCAAACTTTTTGACACCAGGGGCCAGTTTTTTGGAAGACAAATTTTCCACAGATGAGAGGATGCTTTGGGGATTATTCAAGTGCATTGCATTTATTGTGCATTTTATTTCTATTAATATTACATCAGCTCCACCTTGGATCATCAGGCATTAGATCCTGGACGTTGGGGACTCCTGCTCTGAAGGTCCTGGAAAGCAAGATGAAGCAATTTGATCTTTGCCTGGTTTAAGGCTGACACTTTGACTGAGTGATGGGAAAGAGAAGGAATGGCTCAACTTTCGCCGAATAGCTTGGGGTGCCTCTTTTATCCTCATAAACATTACTTCAGTTTTTAATGTTCTTTTACAAGAGCTTCCATTTTCCCTCCTGCTCTTCAGTTGTCTCTTTAAAATGTTTTTAATGGTCCTGGAAAATGAAGAGAAGGTTTCAGGCAGAATGAATTCATCAGAGCATCCTCATCCAAAGAAATGGACCTTGGAGCCGCAAGGACACTCAGGTCTCCTCTGATCTCAGTTGCCTAGTGATCTCCCCTGGGTAGTCCCTGGTGCTCTCAGCTTGATTACATGTCCGCTGAGAAGCAAGTCTTATTTGGTCTTCAAATTGATGGTACAATATGATGTATCTAGTAAGTGAACTTTTAAAAATTGCAGGCAAATTAGATCATTACCTAAAGAATAAGATGAACTCTTCTGCAAGCCAGCTCATTCCCCATTCTGTTGTCTTTATACTGAGAATTAGTTCTGGAGGGAGGAAAAAAGGCCAGGCAGACACAATGCCAACATTTATGCTTTTAGTTCTTAATCACTTACAACACTTTTAAAAATAGCTTAGTCTTCCCAAACATTGTACACATTTGGAATGGAGATGGTTGATTTGGGGAAGGAGATGGGGTAGAGAATTAAGAGAGTGATGTGTACATTTTCCAGTCTTGAAAGAGAAGAAACTGGCCCATAGGGGCACCAGCATTCAGAGGGTGAGGAGTCATGTTTAGAAGAACTGAGGATGGTTCCCATAGACTTGTCTACAAGGCTTGTCTCAGATGATGGCAGCGCCAACACTGGGCATCACCCTTGACTCTTTACTCTTACCTTTGTTTGGTTCTTGGTTCTTTCAGTGAAGTTTATGGATCCTTCATCAGATCATTTACTGATGTGTCCATTTCTCAGCCCCTCCATTGTGACAACTCCAACCCAAGCCACGGGTGCCCAACTCCATGAAGCTTCCCCAGAGTAACCTTCCACCCCATCTGGGACATCACATGTGGTTTGGACTTTGGGGTCCCTCTTACAGAGTGTGATCCACATCTTTTCTGTGAAGATTCCCCAGTGGCTGATGAAAAGGAAAAAAAATAATCATTTTTCAGGCACTGGGATAGGGAGTCCAAGTATTAATAACTACCTGAAAACCTACATTCTACTCAAGGAATATGCATGGATTTTGAATTATACTTTATAATATATCCATATTGTATCTTAAATTAAAGTATCTTAATTTGTATCTTTAAATTAAAGTATCTATTAAAGTGTCTTAAATTATTTATGTCTCAGGAAGTTCACACTCTGGAAGTGGCCCCGAAGTTAATCTTCTGCCTTCCCATGCGCCCATCACTGTCTGTTTACTTTAAAAGCCTGCATCTGGGCCAGCACACCAGGACCGAGAGCAGGACCAAGCTAAGGCGTTCCCCCACGTCCTCTCATGAGAGCTCACCAAGGCAAGCATGCAGATTGCGTCTGACAAGGAGGTTCTCACCCCTCTGCGGTACTTCCAACTATAGCATTCATCACTTTCCAGATGCTTGAAAGTGGTTTTTCTTGGTCATTGTTTTCGACCCTGCAAGTTGTGTTAGGAAGTATCATCCATGGCCAAGGACAGATTTAAAATGTGCAAGACTACTTAGAATTCTGGCATTCCATTATTATTTTTTAAAAAAACAAAAACAAAGTCCTTCCAAACAGTACATTTTTATGGTGTTGATGTTACTGTCAGTAGAATAATTTTGTTTGAAGTAAATGTTAAAAATATACAGAACTAGGTTCATCCATGTTGTTACACGTATATCCATGGTTTATGTACTTTCTCTTATTACTGAGTGGTTTTTGATGGTGTGAATATATTATCATTGAAAAGGTTTGATGTTTTTTAATTTGGACTAGTTATGTCATAATTAAGACTGCCGATTTAGTGATATTTAATTTACAGACAGAGTAATGAACTTTATTACCTAGAACTTGATGTTAAATACCAACTCTACCCATATTAGGTACTCAGTGAGTATTTGCAAAGTGAATGAATGAATGAGCAAAAAGTCTAACCTGCAAAAGAAAAATAGACTATAATTATGGAATTTGGATATACTCATCATAGAATAAGAATACACAAAAAAATATAGAATAAAAACTTCCCAGAAAATCATGACTGAGAGATAACCATGATGGAGATTTTGGAGTATTTATTTATGTAATTAAAATTATGCTGTACATATAGTTTTTTCCTCTTGGCATTTTATTATGAGGATTTTCCCACTATTCAACTATTTTTGAAAACATTTTGATGGCTATTTACTATTTTAATATATGGACTACAAAAATGAATTTAGTTATTCTATTGATAAGTGATAGCTTTTTAAACTGGAGAAGGCAATGGCACCCCACTCCAGTACTCTTGCCTGGAAAATCTATGGATGGAGAAGCCTGGTAGGCTGCAGTCCATGGGGTCGCCAAGAGTCGGACACAACTGAGCAACTTCACCTTCACTTTTCTCTTTCATGCATTGGAGAAGGAAATGGCAACCCACTCCAGTATTCTTGCTGGAGAATCCCAGGTATGGGGGAGCCTGGTGGGCTGCCGTCTATGGGGTCGCACAGAGTCAGACACGACTGAAGCGACTTAGCAGCAGCAGCAGCAGCAGCAGCTCTATAAACCAGGTATGAGACCACAATGAAAATGTTGTTAACTATATACATAGATACACAGACATAGATCTGATTATATCCTTAGTAGGAGTTCCTTAATGTGAAATTACTAAACCAAAGCTATGAAATAAAACCTGAGACTTGTAGTGACTAGTTGCTTTCATAGAAATAGCAATTTGCTCTTATCAGCAGAGTAGACACTGATCAAACTCCCTGCATACATACCAGAATAAGATATTAACATTTTTTAAAAAATCTGTCAATTTTCTAGACAAAAACATTAAAAATAAAAAAGAGTCATTGTGCTGATGTTTAATTTGAGGTTTGAATTGGTGCATCTATGAATTTATTTTTATGTCCTTTGCATGTTTTTCTATTGAGATGGGCATCTTATCGATCATTCAAGATTTTACCTAACAATGCTAGCAAAAATCTTCCTTTCCGTAGTTTTGTCTATTGGTATTTTGGATCTATATCCTTTTCCCTTTGTTTACATTTGGAATGTGCAACATAGTCACACATATATTTAATGATACACCTTTTCTTCTTTCTTATTGACATTAATATTCACCTTTTTAATAATTTAGAATTTATTTTTTGCAAAAGTCTTGAGGAAAGGTCTCATCTTAACTTTCTTTTTCACTGGTGTCCTTTCAGAAAAAAAGGCTCAAATGAAATGTGTTTCACACATTGACTGGTAATTAGAGTTTTGGATATTCAGAATGTATGAACAACTGTACCATTAATTCCAATCAAGCTATTCTGAGAAAATGATGTATCTGCATTTCAAATGATCAGATTATAACTTTATTTCTTTTATTATCCTTTATGATGCATTGTTATAAATAAATTATTGAAAGATAATTTCTCATTTTAAGCTCATCCGTATCCATTGCCCAAATTTTAGAGTGATACTTAAAATTACCAACTGGCTTATCTATAAAAACTACATATGTAGAAAATTTTGAACATATAAATTTTAAGATAGAAAATAATCCAGAATTTTACAAAATAGATATTTTGCTCTATTTTTTTAATTTTTAAAATTTTAATTTTATTGGAGTATAGTTGATTTATAATGTGTTAGTTTCAGTGTGCATCACAGTGACTTGGTTATATATTTACATGGATTCATTCTTTTTTTGGATTCTTTTCTCATATAGGTTATCCCAGAATATTTAGTACAGTGCCCTGTGCTATACAGTAGGTCCTTGTTGGTTATCTCTCTTTTCTATTAATTTTTACTTAGTTTAAGTTCAACAGTTAATATGAATTTTTAACATAATTAATGCAAGTATAATCAGGCCTTTGATATAGAATTCTGTGCAGCAGAGATTTCGTCCACTTGGTAGGTGCTGCTTCTTCCTGATTAGCATAAAAGACTTCACCAATTATTGTAAAATTTAAGGAACCAGTTAAACACTGATTTTAAATGTATTGCAAAGATATCTCGCAATGAAATTGGCAAGTTTTTCTCTATGTAACTTTAGAAAGGGAGAATATGTTTTGCTGGGTAAATTTAGGTTTCTTGGCACATTGTTTCAATCGTGTACAAATGTTAGGCTCTATTAGTTGGCCCTGGAATAGAACAAAACTTGTAGTTATTTTAGCCATCATCAAAAGTGGTACTCAATTCCTCAGGAGCTATCTGGTAAAGGATGCGGCATGATGCATGCCCAGTGGTGCAGTAAAAGGAGTGAGTTAGGCACGAACTCGGGTCACCCCGCAAGGTCAGGGTTGCTCGTGGTTTCACAATTTCCTGATGTCCAAGTTCGCAGCTCTGTCAGGATGGGAACCCGTGAAGGGGAAGTCCTAGTGTGCTTTCACAGCAGAGATCAAGCTTTGCTGCCTCTCTGGGCTGGATGGAAAGAGTGGACGCATTTTCAGCATTTGCATGTCAGTGGTGGACGGCGTGTGAATTTTTCAAGTTTGCCACAATATCCCCACTTCTGTGGCTTTGCATCAACCAATCTGCACATTTATATTACTAGTTTTCCTCTGGTAAGGCCTTTGCTTTTGAGACCTCAATTTACAACTTTACTTCGCTGTTGCCCAAGTTCTTTGCCTCTATTTTTCTTTCATTTGAGTGAGCTTTCAGGCAATTTTTTCTAGAAGTGTCAATGAATGATATGTTGTCCAGGTCTTGCTTATATGAAATATCTTTCTTGTTTCCTCACGCAGTGAAGTGAGTCAGCTGGAAATAAAATTAGTCACTTGTAAGAGCTTGGCCTCCAAACTCTGTACATATATCCCTCCATTGTTCTATATTCCTCGGTTGACAATGCTGACAGGATTTGAGGAAGGGATTGTTATTAATTTCGTTTAAAACTTGTAAAGCCCTGCACACAAATGACTTTAAAACGTCCTTAAAATTTTTTATACAATTTTAAAGGTTGCACTCCATTTACAGTGACTACAGAATATTGGCTCTATTCCCCATGTTGTATATACCTCCTTGTAGCCTATCTTACCGGAAAAGGCAATGGCACCCCATTCCAGTACTCTTGCCTGGAAAATCCCATGGACAGGGGAGCCTGGTAGGCTGCAGTCCATGGGGTCGCTAGGAGTCGGACACGACTGAGCGACTTCACTTTCACTTTTCACTTTCATGCATTGGAGAAGGAAATGGCAACCCACTCCAGTGTTCTTGCCTGGAGAATCCCAGGAATGGCGGAGCCTCGTGGGCTGCCATCTATGGGGTTGCACAGAGTCGGACACGACTGAAGCGACTTAGCGGCAGCAGCAGCCTGTCTTACACCAGTAGCTTGTACCTTCAGCTCCCCCAGCCCTAATTTCCGCTCCCCCCACTGGCAACCACTAGTTTGTTCTCTTGGTGAGTCTGCTTCTTTCTTTCTTACAAGTTTTAAATTAAGACAGTAATCTAGTTGATATATTATTTGCTTTTTACAAAATCATGAGTTTTTTGAAATTTAACATATAAATGATATTATACAGTATTTGTCTTTCTCTGCCTGACTTACTTCACTTAGCAAACGCTCTTCAAATTCATCCATGCTGCTGAAAGTGGCAAAATGTTTTCCTCCTTTTTATGATTGAGTAGTATTCCATTGCATAGATTGAAACATATCGCATCTTCTTTATCTGTTCATCTCTTGATGAATACTTGGTAGCTCTTATGACCCAGCAATTCCATTCCAGGGTATATATCTGAAAAAAAAAAAAAAAAACAGAAATACAAGTTATTAATACTTTTGTTAGTTAGGAAATGTTTCTTTCATTGGGCTTTTAATTATTTCTTCTGTTCTTGATGATTCCTCAGGGATCCATTAATTCTGAGAAGCTATTTTGCCCTCCCTCCTTTATTTCTTGAGCCTCTTCTATCTTACGGTCTGCAAGTTGGGTTTTGTTTTCCTGTAACTTCTAGGAATTCTTCTGTAGGTTGTCCTTATATCAGTGATTCAGTTTGGCCCCCTGAATCAATGCTACTCGTTGCCGCCATCAGTGAGAATAGCAATTCCGTGTCCTGAAGTTCAACCCTCTTTTCACATCTAGTGATAAGATGTTTGTCTACCACCTTTCCTGCGCTATGGCCTTCTCTTCTTCTGTCACAAAGGCTATGTATTTTCATCCTTATGAAACAGCTATTTCTGCTTTATTGACTATGCCAAAGCCTTTGACTGCATGGATCATCACAAACTGTGGAAAATTTTGAAAGAGATGGGAATACCAGACCACCCGACCTGCCTCTTGAGAAATCTGTATTCAGGTCAGGAAGCAACGGTTAGAACTGGACATGGAACAACAGACTGGTTCCAAATAGGAACAGGATATGTCAAGACTGTATATTGTCACCCTGCTTATTTAACTTCTATGCAGAGTACATCATGAGAAACGCTGGGCTGGAGGAAACACAAGCTGACATCAAGATTGCCGGGAGAAATATCAATAACCTCAGATATGCAGATGACACCACCCTTATGGCAGAAAGTGAAGAAGAACTAAAGAGCCTCTGGATGAGAGTGAAAGAGGAGAGTAAAAAAGTTGGCTTAAAGTTCCACATTCAGAAAACTAAGATCATGGCATCTGGTCCCATTGCTTCATGGCAAATAGATGGGGAAACAGTGGAAACAGTGGATGACTTTATCTTTCTGGGCTCCAAAATCACTACAGATGGTGATTGCAACCATGAAATTAAGACGCTTACTCCTTGGAAGCAAAGTTATGACCAACCTAGATAGCATATTAAAAAGCAGAGACATTGCTTTGCCAATTAAGGTCCATCTAGTTAAAGCTATGGTTTTTCCAGTAGTCACATATAGGTGTGGGAGTTGGACTCTAAAGAAAGCTGAGCGCTGAAGAATTGATGCTTTTGAATGGTATTTTGCATGATACTTTCAAGAGAAGACTTGAGAGTCCCTTGGACTGCAAGGAGATCCAACCAGTCCATCCTAAAGGAAATCAGTCCTGAATATTCATTGGAAGGACTGATGCTGAAGCTGAACCTCCAATACTTTGGCCAACTGATGTGAAGAACTGACTCATTTGAAAAGACCCTGATGCTGGGAAAGATTGAAGGCAGGAGGAGAAGGGGATGACATTGGATGAAATGGATGGCATCACCAACTCAATGGATATGAGTTTGAGTAAACTCTAAGAGTTGGTGATGGACAGGGAGGTCTGGTGTGCTGCAGTCCATGGGGTCACAGAGTCAGACACGACTGATTGACTGAACTGAACTGATATGGCTCCATCACAGAAGTGAGCTCTGCTCCTCTGTTTTCATGATTTTTTCTTATTTTGCATGGAGACCATGGTATTGTATTTCTCATTTCCATTTTGTGCATTCGTGGGGTGGTCCTAGCCCCCACACACACTTTTTTCTGGGTAGTGATTCACTTTTCCATCCGTGGGACTTCCAAGGTGGTGCTTGTGCTGAAGAATCAGCCTGCCAATGCCAGAGATGCAGGGGACTCTGGTTCAGTCCCTGGGTCGGGAAGACCCTCTAGAGGAGGAAATGGCAGCCCACTCCAGTATTCTTGCCTGGGGAATTCCGTGGGCCAAGGAACCTGGAAGATTACAGTGCATGGGGTTGCAAAAAGTTGGATGTGACTGAGCATGCGTGTGGTAGCGAGTCTGTTTACAAGCATGCAGTGCCCACCCCCACCCTCCCCAAAGCAGGTCCTCATGTGCATTTTATTTTGGGACTGTAATTGGACTTCCTCCTATCGCTATCACCTAGATTTCCTGCATTCAAGTTTCGCTTCAGTGATAAAAATTGGAAAGTGTTGCCGCTCTACTATTACCCAGTAGGTGTCTTCCTAGGCAGACTAGATGAAGACTAGAGAAAAACTGGAGGTTTATCTGTCAAGTTATCTACCACTTGTTTACAAAGATGGGATGCAGACATGGGGAAAATAAATTGATCTCTTTCTGTTGCATTTGAGAAAATTGCTCATACATATTATATCTATACAATAAAGACAGCGACGAAGCTCAGTTTACTGTTGCACTTCTAGGGGTGGGTATTGTCTTGACATGGTGGTTATTAAAAGTTATTAAAGAAGATGAAGGAACCATGGAACAAATAGTAAACAGAGGGAGACTGGTAGAAAGTAAAAAGAAGGCAAGTCATGTATCAGCTAGATTACTGACTTTAGTTTAAAACTAAATATTCCCTGAAGACAGCTGGAGTGTCAGATTGTCAACCCCGAACCTCCCAGAAACACACATTTTACTATGATTTCCGTGGATATCACTGGCTGGGTAGTTTTCTCTCTGCTTATCTACAGAGACACTATTTTTAAACTTCCCTTACAATCTTGATTCTGTTCTCTATCCCCCTGTTGTGTTGCCACCTACTGTCTACACAGCAGAGCTTCCAAGGACAGGAAATAACTCGGGTTTGTTTTGCTTTTCCCCTCCTGTGATGCTTACCTATGATTTAGAGAGGAGCTAGGCCAACAGATTTGTTGGTAGTATAAGCTGTTACTTAAAGTTGTAAGTTACTTCATCACATTTGCTTTTCTCCTCAGGTTTGCATAGAAAAGAAAATTAATTTATTTGTTGTTAATTGGAGGATAATTGCTTTACAGTATTGGGTTGGCTCCTGCCATATATCACCATGAGTCAGCCATAGGTATACATATGTCCCCTCCCTCCTGAATCTCCTTCGCGCCTGTCTAGGTTGTCACAGAGCACCGGTTGAGCCCCCTGTGTCATACAGCGAGTTCCCACTGGCTATCTATTTTACACATGGTGGTCTGTACGTTCCCGTGCTGTTCTCTCAAATCATCCCACCCTCTCCTTCCTCTACTGTGTCCATGAGTCTGTTATCTACGGCTGAGTCTCCATTGCTGCCCTGCGAATAGGTTCATCTTTTCTGCCCAATAACATTGCCGTCCTTCGAGAACCAGTTACCAATGCAGTAAACATATGTATGTGGTTTGACTTCCTGGCATTACTCATGAAGACAGGATATGAAAATAATTCTTTATATTATAGTCCACAGAGGAAAAATTAAATCTTGTTTAAAAAAAAACAACAACATATTTTCTTTAAATAGGTATCTCATAGTTGTCTCATAGATCGTGAAAAACTCACTGGTATAATTAAATTCCTTTGTCAAAAATTGATCATACAGTGTAAATGGAAGTACTTTCTATGTAATAGCTCAAAAATAGGAGTTGGTTTTTGAGAGAACAAGGTCTCAGTAGTTTTTCAATGGACAATAAAAGCATGTCATTGCACCTTATTCATCACCATTAGTGATGTTTCTAAATTATTTGCATGATACAAAATAACAAAAAATGGTAGTTCTCTGGGAGGCAGAATTCCTGTTTTGATTTTTAAAAATCCAGCTGGGTGGCTATACACAAGTCAGGTCATTATCTTTCACCACAACACAAGAGTCATGTTTATAAAATGAGAGGACCGAACCACATGATTTCAGATGGCCTTTTCAGCAGGATAATATGGTGATCTCGTGACTTGAAATAAGTCAAGCTTTCCTGTACATGTTACTTGTTCTGTGCACACTTCTGTTGGAGGTCTTGGGAAACATAGGGCTTCTAAGTAAGCCAATGTGGGCTCTGGAGGCATGGTTCCAAGGCGTGAAGTGGGGGACAGGAACTTTTAATTGAGAAACAATGGGAGAAATGGTAAGTGAATAAGTTAATGTCAGACGGTGGAAAATTTGAGTATATAAATAAATATATATATATATATATTTTTTTTTCTCTGCAAGCCATGGTGTCCCATGCTTTCAAGATGTATATTTCATGATACAGACATGAACCAGGGATGGTTTGGATATGCTGTGTGCTCAGCGGTGCCCTACTCTTTGTGACCCCATGGACTGTAGCCCGCCAGGCGCCTCTGTCCATGAAATTTTCCAGGCAAGAGGACTGGAGTGGTTTGCCATATCCTATTCCAGGGGTACGGATGGGGAGGAATAAAACTGAACTGGAGGCCTGGAGGTACCTGCAACAGTCTGGGTCCAAAGTGATAAATGCTTCGGCTAAGAGGTGGCAGGTATTCTGCAGATCCAAGAGAGATTTCATGGAGGCATGAAAAGGATTCAACAATAATTCGGCCATAATTAGAGAAAGACACTTGGGACTTAGGACTCATAAGAATAAAGGGAGAAATGTGTGTGAAGAGGAATATTTCCTTCTAGAAACTTTAGAAACATTGTTTGAATGTGTCATCTGGAATCATTTTGATGGGAGCTTTATAAACATGTCTTTAAAGAGCAAAATACGTTTGATAGTGAAAAACTCCGGCCTGGCATTGTCTTTACCGTTCACTGGTTTTGGTAAAATAGCACTGTTATTGATAACGTAATTTCACTGGTTCTTCTATTTTTGAGTGCCTAATTGATTTTCAGTTGAAAATTAAGAACCTGATGCAAATTAGATGTCAGAAAAAGTAATAGCTTTTTAAGATGTTCTCAAATCACATGCTACAGTAACAATGATAAAGAAGTTTGGGCAAGTCATAAGGTACTAATTAGACATCGAACTAAGCTTGATTTTTTTGAAAATAGAAATTACTGTTATGAATTAGTTTCTCATTTAAAATTCTGGGCATTCTACTGTGATAATTAGTGTGGATTCATAATACATTAATAATCCCCTGCTTAAAATCAGGGTATATTTTAAACTGAATGTTATTATTAACGTATTGCTTAAGTGTACCCTGGTGTGCTGGCTTTCTTAATTACTTACATCTGAAATATGCTTAAGTAGAGCCTAGAGCTACATTCCTCTACTCAAAATCTACATCATGAAAATGCCTTTTAATATGTTGAAAACAGAATTGCTTGAATACTCTTTTACTAGGTTCAGTTTAGTTCAGTCGCTTAGTCGTGTCCGACTCTTTGCAACCCCATGAACCACAGCACGCCAGGCCTCCCTGTCCCTCACCAACTCCCCGAGTTTACCCAAACTCATGTCCATCGAGTCGGTGATGCCATCCAACCATCTCATCCTCTGTCGTCCCCTTCTCCTCCTGCCCTCAATCTTTCCCAGCATCAGGGTCTTTTCAAATGAGTCAGCTCTTTGCATCACGTGGCCAAAGTATTGGAGTTTCAGCTTCAGCATTAAATAGCCATATATAGTGATTAAAATGATCGATAGTTTATTCGTCATGAATTTACTTGATGATTTGGTAAAATCCTAGTCAAATCACAGTTGCCTTTCTATTGTATGTATTGTTTTTTCCAAGCATGTGTGTTTTTTTTTAATTGCCCTTTCATGTATTTTAAAATAAGCAATGTTATCTTTCTTATACTCCCAGGACACGTTTTCAAAATTGTAGAGAAGCTAATTTAGGAGAAATGTTTTGAAGGGGTGTTTTAAGCTTTATCGCTACATATCCAGAACTCTGAGCTTTGCTGTAAATTATCAGCCAAGGAGCCAACGGTACTAGGCTCCATTTGACCTTGATTCCTAGCAAAAGAGCCTAGTAGATCATATAGGAATGATTTACCTTGAGCCACAAGTTAGAGGCTGTAAACATTTGCAGTGATTGTATATATCCCTGAAGAAAGAGGTATTTCTATACTGAAAACTTCTACAAGTCCAATCTCTTTTCTCCTCCTTATGATGTTGATTGATCCTGACCAAATAGATGTTCGTGAATCTGGAATATGGGCTGAAACTAATCAATTATTTCAATAATAATGATATTTAGTTAAACAATGTTGAAACTTTTGGAATTGTTTTTCATGGAAATATTTTAGTTTTGAAAAAGAGTGACATTATAATATCATTTATCTATAATAATGTAAATTAGCATTCAACTTTCTTTTTATGCACTATAGCTTGTTAAAAGAAACAATTATACATATTTGAATTGTGTATTTATATAAATGCCTTGATTTTTAAAACTACCTTTTATTTTCATTTTTCCTCCATAAATATAACATATATTTAGATTAAATTTTACATATACCAGTTTGATTTTTAAAATTTGCACAATAGAGGTGATGAAGTTTTCTTTTTTTGGACTATTTAAAACTGTCTTGAAGAGGGTCATCAATTTGTATCAAATATGATACAAGATTATGCAATATAAATGAGCATTGTGTGTTATCAAAATTCAGGTGTTCATGTATATGATGTTCTTGGAATTAACCTAAGCAATACATAAGCTTTGAAATTTTGTTTTTGTTGTTCAATCACTCAGTTGTGTCCAACTCTTTGTGACTCTTTTCTTAAAATTTCAAAGAGAAATTTTAAGAAAAGTATAAACCACTTCTAAGTACATGCATGAAACATATCTTCAGCCTTCTGAAAGAAAGGGTGAAGCCAGTATTTATCTAGACCACTATAAGTAGAGGCTCATTTTGCACTTTGTTTCTCAAAAGCACGAACAATAATTTTTCAACTATGTTTGTGAGCAGCTTAGTCTATTTTAAGCAGGAACTTATCTAAGTTTTTAGATATCTAAAAGTGCTTTATTTTCATGCCTGCAGGTTTTACTCTGATAAGACATGGTGGTCTTTCATTAGCAAATCACGTCCTAGTTATATGCTTGGTGGTACCTTAGAAATTTTTTGAGACCCATCTCATATGTCATTTCTTTCATAAAACCGTCATTCATTCAAATACTATGATTCTTCAGCACCTTCTGCTAGTCTGGTAACGTGCTATGTTCAGTTGCTCAGTTGTGTCTGACTCTTTGTGACCCCATGGACTGTAGCCCGCCAGGCTTCTCTGTCCATGGGATTCTCCAGGCAAGAATACTGGAGTGGGTTGCCATTCCCTTCTCCAGGGGATCTTCCCAATGCAGGGATCAAACCCAGGTCTCCCACATTGCAGTTGGATTCTATACCATCTGAGCCACCAGGAAAGCTCGTCTGGGCAGCTGGGTAAATTAGGTGTCTTTGATGAAATAGTTAACACTAGAAAAGAGGAATGACTTGTTGAAGAAGAATGGTTTCCATTTTTTAATAAGTAGTTAATATATTTGGGCGTGTCATCAGTACACAGATCACATTTGAAGTTATGGCTTTGAAAAAGGCCATCTAGCCCATACAGTGAGAAATTATGACATCAAGGAAGGACCCATAGACTCAACTACATTTAAAGTCGGTTGTTGGAGATAATAAAAGGCCAAATTAACATATTATACCAATAAAAATAAAATAAAAATATGATTATAGTGATAATGTATGCTCCTTTTAGAAAATGTGAGGAATACAGAAAAGCATGAAGAATAAAATTAAAATCAGCAATAGCTTCATGAACTAGAGATCACTGTTAATTTTTATTTCCTTTGATTTTTAAAATTGCATTTGGAAATTTGTAGTTACAGCAACTATAGTTTTCTAATCTTTTTCTTTTGTTTTTACTTAAATGATAAAGCCTAAAAATTCTTCAAAATCACTATTTCTAGTGACCATGATTCTTTTGGAATTGGAGATTTTTGCTGATTTGTCTTGCTCATTTCTTTTTTCTTATTCATTTAAAGTGATAAAACTTCTTTTCAGGAATAGATAATCTCTATCAAAATATTCTGAGGCATTAATTTTGCAGTGCTCTTTAGACTAAATGTCAAAATTTATTTGTCTTATTTGACTGATTCCATGCTCCCTGGATAACTTTATTTCTTCATCCTTCTTTTAGTGGTCTTGCTTCATTTTCTGTTATTCTGGCGTAGATCATCAGTTGGGTTGCTTAGGAGGCCTTTGTAGATGGTGCGTTTTCTAAGTCCTTGCTTTCCTCAAATGTTGTCTACACTCCTGTACACCAACCAGGCTTTTGTGTAGCCTTTCAATCCCAATATTTTTCCTTCAGAGATTCATGTCGTGCCCTCTGCTTGGTGTGCACACTCATGGCAGGAGTCCTTAGTCTTCTAGAGTGACTGATGCACTCTAAAACATACTGGTCTACAGAGGCAACACAGATGCCCAGCTGGGTGCCTCTGCTGTGCTGAGCACTTCCCCCATGTATGACTCCCGTTATGGAAACTCACTGTCTTCTATTTACCTCTTAGACATCTTAGGCTTTCAGAGGAAATTGCCTTCCTTCAATCCCATTCAATCCACCCTATGTCTAGAAGACATTTGGTTCCGACATGTAAAGTAGCATGTGTCGTTAAATTTCTAGAACATATAGAGCTGTCATCCTCATTTTGGGGTATCCTGTTGGTTATTTCATCAGGAATTTGGTGGTATGGAGTTATATACCTGTGGTCACATAGCTATTTATCTCCATGAACCTCTGTTTACTTTTGAGTTAAGAAATAAGAAATTTCTGGTCTCCCCAGCAACTCAATATCCTAAGAAATGTAACTCGGCCCGATTGAAAAGCACTTAGGAGGCATGGCAGCTGGAAACAATGAGTGGTCCTGTATTGAATTCCAACTCAAACAAATCATCAGTAATAGAAATTTGGAGGCTAATTGAACATTTGACTAGGACTGGGTATTAGATGACATGAGAATTTATTAAAAAGGAGGTATAGATATCCTTAATTTAAAAAATTTCAAAATCTATTATTGTATATCTTACTTTGAAGAAATGCATACACGTGTGTGTGTGTGTGTTGGCAGTGATACCCTGAGATGTGGTGGTGGCAAACTCTTAATTGGAGAGGTGATTGTTTTATTTTCTACCTTTCCTATGTATCTGTGCCTGCTTTCTACAATGCACATGTGCTACTTTTTATTTATTGCATTATTTGTTAAAATATTTTTTGATGTGGACTATTTTTAAAGTCTTTATTGAATTTGTTACAATACTGCTTCCATTCCCTGTTTTGGTTTTTTGGCTTCAAGGCTTGTGTGATCTTAGCTCCCTGATAAAGGATCGAATCCTTGGAAGGTGAAGACTTAACCCCTGAGCTGTCAGGGAAGTCCCCATGTATATTTTTTAAATAATAAGATACCAATTTTATTTTTTAAAACAAAGGACTATAGCCTTTCTTAACTTCATGGGCCAGTATAAAATCCCTTGATAAAAAATGAAGCAGCTAATTTTCTTCTAAGGAGGAAGAAGGACATGCAGACTAACTTTGGGTCTGTTATGTGATTAAAAAATGAGTTAGTGAGAAAATCAATGCAGATGTCTTCTGAAAGGAGTATGTCTAGATTGCATTATCATGTTATTCTGTTTTCAAATATGTGTCAAGGAGGTTCTTAGATAGCCCGGAACTTGTTAATAAAATAGTCCCCTTTTTTTTTTACTGCACTTGACTGAAGTCTCTATGTTCATATCAATCAAACTCCCCAAAGCAGGATTGCTGTTTCAGGGGCTGCAGCTGTCCGGGAACTGCAGCTTCTCTGTAGCAATGTTTGATTACAGGCTCGTGTCCTTTAGAACAAGTGATAATAAAAATAATGAAAGCTTCACAGACTTCATGTCCATCTGCTTTGAACATGTTCTTGGCAAATGACATGTACTGAGCTGGTGGCCGAGACGTAACAATAATAAAGTTACAGGATTCTCACCGGAGGGGTTTCATGGGCTTACACAAATAAACATAAGAATTTCACTTGTGATGGAAGACAGCAACTCCAATATTCAGCACATGGAGAAACTAAGGTACTGAAAGAATTAACTCCAGATCAAAAATACTCCAGTTATTTAAATTCCCCAGTGGCTCAGTGGGTAAAGAATCCACCTGCAATGCAGGAAATGCAGGTTTGATCCCTGGGTTGGGAAGATCCCCTGGAGGGGGAAATGGCAACCCATTGCAGTATTCTTGTCTGGGAGATCTCTTGGCCAGAGGAGCCTGGTAGGCTACAGTCGATGGGGTTGCAAAAGAGTCGGACATGACTTAGTGACTGAACCCCATACTCCTTGCAGGTGTTGAACTGGTTCAACCATTTATCCATTTATTTACTCCTTCCTTCATTCAAGAAGTAATTTTGAGTCTACATTGAATTATGCATTAAGAACTTGTTAACACCTAAGAGAACTTCCTGGTCATGGAAATTGCATTATTCATGCTATAAACAGGTACATACTCAATGAACATTTATTGTGTGCCTCCTATATTTCAAATAGTGTATTAGTTACTGTGAATACAATGTTAAAAGATACGATCCCTGTTCAAATACCAATTACAGTCCATTTGGATGAGTCAGATATTAAATTAACAAATGAATTAAGAGATATTTGGTTGCCATGAATGTTATGTGGAAACAAGACAACTGGTGTGATAAGGAATCTGGGAAATCTGCTTACATTGTTGGAACCGAAAGCTGGGGTCAGAATATCAATCAAATCTGAGCTCAGGAATCTCTGTACCCACCATAGAGAGAACACAGGTGCAAATGTTCCTGAGGAGAGTGGCTAGGAGTGAGGCAGGAACCCAGGAAGCAGGGGCTACAGAGTGACCCCAGGAAACAACCCCTCCCCCCAGCTGTAGGGCACAGGAAGGAGGGAAAATGGAGACCCACACGCCACAGTCTAATCCCCTAACCTCAGACGTCAAGCTCATTGGACTACCTTGACTGAAAGGGACTACATCTCTCTCTTCTATCCTGACAAAGGAGTGAAGTGTTAGTCACCAGTCATGTCTGACTCTTTGTGAGCCCACTGACTATGTAGCCTGCCAGTCTCCCCTGCCTATGGGATTTCCCAGCCAAGAATCTGGAGTGGGTTGTCATTCTCTTCTCCAGGGAATTGTCCTGACCCAGGGATCAAACCCAGGTCTCCTGCATTGCAGGCAGATTCTTTACTGTCTGAGCCACAAGGGAAGCAAATATGTCTTCATAAAGACAAGATTTTAAAATACCCATCAATCTATAAGATTTGCGTGAGTAAGTGTAAGCAAACAATGCAAGATGACAGAATTTCATTATTATTGCTTATTTTTGGATGTTCTGTCAATGGGCCAGTGATTTAGTATTCTTAAGAAACACATTTGTAATTTATAGAAACAATGATATCATTACTCCTTAGATTTTATTTTTCTTGATTTCATTTTAGCAAAATCACTAATTAAGCTTAAATTTTAAAAAAGGTCTGTAGCATATTTTATTGGCAGCAATGTTCTAAAGAATTAAAAAACAACATGTAACTGTGTTCAAAGTGTACAAAATTTAAATGTCACCAAGAATGCAAGTCAAGGAAGAATTTTTAAAAGTTGAAAACCATTTGCATATATTTCCTAAAATAATTATATTCAAAATTGCATATAATAATAAAATGGAAATATGAATTATAATACATGCATGTAAAATTTATTTTAAATTTTTAATTATATTCCACATAAATTTAAAATTATGTCCATTTTAGTTTTATATATGTCCATATTATATATAAATATTTAATATTTTATTGTCCATATTATATATTATAAATATTTGCTGTAGTGTAGAGTTAGAGTTAGGCTCACATTTCATGCATTTTACGTCTAGATCAACTTAAATTTAAGACAAAAATGAATGTTTTACCATCACAAAATGTTTCTGAAATGCCATGTAGGACAATTGCATATATTGTGATGAATTGTGAGTGTCTCTGGAACCACAAATAAGAATATGAAGAGAAGTAAGAAAATGGACACTTAGCATTTTGGGGAAATATTTTATTACATAGGTGTCTACTACATCCATATTCTCTTAGAGGAAGGATATGACAGGGTATATACTGTGTCTTCTTACAGCTAAAGCACTCAGCTCCTCTCTTGCTCCCAAAGAAATGTCAGTCTTTTTGTTGTTTGTCTGCCGCATGACTAGTGGGATCTTAGCTTCCCGACCAGGAATTGAACTGGGGCCCCAGCAGAGAAAGCCTGGAATCTTAACCCCCGGCCACCAGGGAACTCCCAGAAATGTCAGTCTTTGATACTGATGACACAACCTACATACCTTTATATCACTGGGATGTAAAGTAGCCTTCCTTTTGAGAAGAAAGGTAAACAGACCTTGGGAAATGCTTCTTTGGGCCTGAAGTAGGTGCTGACAACGGCAGAAGCTCCGGGTTGCAGACTGTTTCAGGGACTGGTGAATTTTTCTGTAAAGTGCCAAACATTTTTGACTTTTCAGGCCATACAATTTGAAACAGTTACCCAGTGCTATGATTGTGGTAGGAAAACAGCTTTAGACAACAAATAAATGAATGGCTGTGGCTGTGTTCCAATAAAGCTTTATTAATAGCAACAGGCAGGCTGGATCCGGGCATTGAACTGTACGGTTTGCTGCACCTCCTCCCTCTGACCCCCAGTAAAGGGCCACACCATCACTGAAGTCCAGATGCAAGTGGTAAGTGACAAAGGCACCCACATGCACATTAATAAGTGAATCATGGGTGTGTATTTGGTGCGCTTAAGCCTGGGGTTCAGGAAAGAAGCCCACTGTCCAGTGCTAATGGAGCTGATTCAAGACAGCGTAAGAAGTTCATTTTGTTTTCAGAAAAAAAAAAAAAAAGAGAGAGATAGAGATTAGTCCTTGCAGAGGAAATCAATAAATGCTTCACAGAGCAGACGACACTGGATCTGGGTCGCAAAAGATGAGTTGAGTTTTGCCCGACATCAAGGCAGGGAAAGACTAATCAGGCACAGGGAAATGGTGTGTGCAAAATCAGAGATGTACAAAGGACTCAGCATATACGGGAGATGATGGAAAAAAATCCCAGCGATGGGAAAAATATGTGCGTGAGGCAGAGATAGGACTGAAAAACTGGTTTGGATCCTTGTGTGCTGCAAATGGGGCATTGAACCGGGAGAGACAAATATGGAACTGGCCAAGTCTGAGGTGGGTAGCGTCAGATTTTATTTTGGGGTAGGAAACTGGGACTGTGGTGTAGATATTGGACTGGAGTTGGGGGACCTGTCACCTGCCTGTGCGGTAATCCAAGTAGGTAATGAGAACTGAAAATGAAAGCTGGACTGTGGGGACAGGCAGGGAAGCTGGTTTCAGAAGATACTTGGGAGTTAACACTAATGGGAATCAGTAACTGGCATTAGGTGGGGATAAGTTAAAAGGAGGGGTGACTCTGATGATGACCTAGGGACTGTAGGAGGAGAGACACCTCGTTTTGTGATGAAAGGAGGGGTAGAAAAGGAGGGGAGAAACAGGGTGACTTATGGTTTGGACACAGAAGTAGAACCTGTTTTGTTGTTGTTTAGCTGCTAAGTCATGTCTGACTCTTTTGTGACCCCAGGGGCTGTAACCCACCAGGCTCCTCTGTCCATGGGATTTCCCAGGCAAGAATACTGGAGTGGGTTGCCATTTCCTTCTCCAGGGGATCCTCCCAACCCAGGGATCAAACCCTGGTATCCTGCTTTGGCAGGCTGGTTCTTTACAACTGAGCCACCCACCAAGGTAGCCCAAGGAGAACCTGGGTTGGGACATTCAGTGTGAAGTCTATCAGGATGCTGAAGATGAGGGATGTTGAAATATTTGGGTGTCAGCAGAGAATCATAGCAGCTGATGCCATCAAAGAAGCTGAGAAAACCCAAGGAAAAGTCTGAAGACCAAGAAGAAGACAAAGGATATCTGATTAACCCTGACCTCTAAGGAGAAGTGTAGGAGCAGGAGATTAAGGAAATGGACACTTTCTATTCCTGAAAGCAATTCTCCAGCTCAGTATGCTTTGTCCATTTCTCTTACAGGGGAGCTGGCCACGCTAAAGTGTATGAATCCCTCCATCACCTTACAAAATGGCTTGTGTTAAGCTACATGTCATTTAAACACAAAGTCTCTAGATGATGTCCATTATAAAAAGGGTGCTAAGCCATCAGGAGAGACAATCTCTAAATACACCAATAAATCTCCTACAAGAAAGTAGTTTCAGAAGTTTCAGCCTTTTAATATCATGGTTAACTTTGGTTTCTCAAAATCCAACCTTACTTTTAAGTTTCATTTTTTTTCCTGGTTTATTTTATTTTTAATTTTTTAAATTTTTTTTAAACTTTACAATATTGCATTGGTTTTGCCAAATATCAAAATGAATCCGCCACAGGTATACATGTGTTCCCCATCCTGAACCCTCCTCCCTCCTCCCTCCCCATACCATCCCTCTGGGTCGTCCCAGTGCACCAGCCCCAAGCATCCAGTATCGTGCATGGAACCTGGACTGGCGACTCGCTTCATACATGATAGTATACATGTTTCAATGCCATTCTCCCAAATCTTCCCACCCTCTCCCTCTCCCACAGAGTCCATAAGACTGTTCTATACATCAGTGTCTCTTTTGCTGTCTCATATACAGGGTTATTGTTACCATCTTTCTAAATTCCATATATATGTGTTAGTATACTGTATTGGTGTTTTTCTTTCTGGCTTACTTCACTCTGTATAATAGGCTCCAGTTTAATCCATCTCATTAGAACTGATTCAAATGTATTCTTTTTAATGGCTGAGTAATACTCCATTGTGTATATGTACCATAGCTTTCTTATCCGTTCATCTGCTGATGGACATCTAGGTTGCTTCCATGTCCTGGCTGTGGACACACATCACATAAACAGTGCTGTGATGAACATTGGGGTACACGTGTCTCTTTCCCTTCTGGTTTCCTCAGTGTGTATGCCCAGCAGTGGGATTGCTGGATCATAAGGCAGTTCTATTTCCAGTTTTTTGAGGAATCTCCACACTGTTCTCCACAGTGGCTGTACTAGTTTGCATTCCCACCAACAGTGTAAGAGGGTTCCCTTTTCTCCACACCTTCTCCAGCATTTATTGCTTGTAGACTTTTGGATCGCAGCCATTCTGACTGGCGTGAAATGGTACCTCATAGTGGTTTTGATTTGCATTTCTCTGATAATGAGTGATGTTGAGCATCTTTTCATGTGTTTGTTAGCCATCTGTATGTCTTCTTTGGAGAAATGTCTATTTAGTGCTTTGGCCCATTTTTTGATTGGGTCATTTATTTTTCTGGAGTTGAGCTGTAGGAGTTGCTTGTATATTTTTGAGATTAGTTGTTTGTCAGTTGCTTCATTTGCTATTATTTTCTCCCATTCTGAAGGCTGTCTTTTCACCTTGCTAATAGTTTCCTTTGATGTGCAGAAGCTTTTAAGTTTAATTAGGTCCCATTTGTTTATTTTTGCTTTTATTTCCAATATTCTGGGAGGTGGGTCATAGAGGATCCTGCTGTGATGTGTGTCGGAGAGTGTTTTGCCTATGTTCTCCTCTAGGAGTTTTATAGTTTCTGGTCTTACGTTTAGATCTTTAATCCATTTTGAGTTTATTTTTGTGTATGGTGTTAGAAAGTGTTCTAGTTTCATTCTTTTACAAGTGGTTGACCAGTTTTCCCAGCACCACTTGTTAAAGAGATTGTCTCTTCTCCATTGTATATTCTTGCCTCCTTTGTCAAAGATAAGGTGTCCATATGTGCGTGGATTTATCTCTGGGCTTTCTATTTTGTTCCATTGATCTATATTTCTGTCTTTGTGCCAGTACAATACTGTCTTGATGACTGTGACTTTGTAGTAGAGCCTGAAGTCAGGCAGGTTGATTCCTCCAGTTCCATTCTTCTTTCTCAAGATAGCTTTGGCTAATCGAGGTTTTTTGTATTTCCATACAAATTGTGAAATTATTTGTTCTAGCTCTGTGAAGAATACTGTTGGTAGCTTGATAGGGATTGCATTGAATCTATAAATTGCTTTGGGTAGTATACTCATTTCACTATATTGATTCTTCCAATCCATGAACATGGTATATTTCTCCATCTATTAGTGTCCTCTTTGATTTCTTTCACCAGTGTTTTATAGTTTTCTATATATAGGTCTTTAGTTTCTTTAGGTAGATATATTCCTAAGTATTTTATTCTTTCCATTGCAATGGTGAATGGAATTGTTTCCTTAATTTATCTTTCTGTTTTCTCATTATTAGTGTGTAGGAATGCAAGGGATTTCTGTGTGTTGATTTTATATCCTGATACTTTACTATAATCATTGATTAGTTCTAGTAATTTTCTGGTGGAGTCTTTAGGGTTTTCTATGTAGAAGATCATGTCATCTGCAAATAGTGAGAGTTTTATTTCTTCTTTTCCAATTTGGATTCCTTTCATTTCTTTTTCTGCTCTGATTGCTGTGGCCAAAATTTCCAAAACTATGTTGAATAGTAATGGTGAAAGTGGGCACCCTTGTCTTGTTCCTGACTTTAGAGGAAATGCTTTCAATTTCTCACCATTGAGGATAATGTTTGCTGTGGGTTTGTCATATATAGCTTTTATTATGCTGAGGTATGTTCCTTCTATTCCTGCTTTCTGGAGAGTTTTTATCATAAATGATGTTGCATTTTGTCAAAGGCTTTCTCTGCATCTATTGAGATAATCATATGGTTTTTATTTTTCAATTTGTTAATGTGGTGTATTACATTGATTGATTTGTGGATATTGAAGAATCCTTGCATCCCTGGGATAAAGCCCACTTGGTCATGGTGTATGATCTTTTTAATGTGTTGTTGGATTCTGATTGCTAGAATTTTGTTTAGGATTTTTGCATCTATGTTCATCAGTGATATTGGCCTGTAGTTTTCTTTTTTTGTGGGATCTTTGTCAGGTTTTGGTATTAGGGTGATGGTGGCCTCATAGAATGAGTTTGGAAGTTTACCTTCCTCTGCAATTTTCTGGAAGAGTTTGAGTAGGACAGGTGTTAGCTCTTCCCTCAATTTTTGGTAGAATTCAGCTGTGAAGCCGTCTGGACCTGGGCTTTTGTTTGCTGGAAGATTTTTGATTACAGTTTAAATTTCCGTGCTTGTGATGGGTCTGTTAAGATTTTCTATTTCTTCCTGGTCCAGTTTTGGAAAGTTGTACTTTTCTAAGAATTTGTCCATTTCTTCCACGTTGTCCATTTTATTGGCATATAATTGTTGATAGTAGTCTCTTATGATCCTTTGTATTTCTGTGTTGTCTGTTGTGATCTCTCCATTTTCATTTCTAATTTTATTGATTTGATTTTTCTCCCTTTGTTTCTTGATGAGTCTGGCTGATGGTTTGTCAATTTTATTTATCCTTTCAAAGAATCAGCTTTTGGCTTTGTTGATTTTTGCTATGGTCTCTTTTGTTTCTTTTGCATTTATTTCTGCCCTAATTTTTAAGATTTCTTTCCTTCTACTAACCCTGGGTTTCTTAATTTCTTCCTTTTCTAGTTGCTTTAGGTGTAGAGTTAGGTTATTTATTTGACTTTTTTCTTGTTTCTTGAGGTATGCCTGTATTGCTATGAATTTTCCCCTTAGGACTGCTTTTACAGTGTCCCACAGGTTTTGGGTTGTTGTGTTTTCATTTTCATTTGTTTCTATGCAAATTTTGATTTCTTTTTTGATTTCTTCTGTGATTTGTTGGTTATTCAGCAGCGTGTTGTTCAGCCTCCATATGTTGGAATTTTTAATAGTTTTTCTTCTGTAATTGAGATCCAATCTTACTGCATTGTGGTCAGAAAAGATGCTTGGAATGATTTCAATTTTTTTGAATTTACCAAGGCTAGATTTATGGCCCAGGATGTGATCTATCCTGGAGAAGGTTCCATGTGCACTTGAGAAAAAGGTGAAATTCATTGTTTTGGGATGAAATGTCCTATAAATATCAATTAGGTCTAACTGGTCTATTGTATCATTTAAAGTTTGTGTTTCCTTGTTAATTTTCTGTTTGGTTGATCTATCCATAGGTGTGAGTGGGGTATTAAAGTCTCCCACTATTATTGTGTTCTTGTTAATTTCTCCTTTCATACTTGTTAGCATTTGTCTTACATATTGTGGTGTTCCCGTGTTGGGTGCATATATATTTATAATTGTTATATCTTCTTCTTGGATTGATCCTTTGATCATTATGTAGTGACCATCTTTGTCTCTTTTCACAGCCTTTGTTTTAAAGTCTATTTTATCTGATATGAGTATTGCTACTCCTGCTTTCATTTAGTCCCTATTTGCATGGAAAATCTTTTTTTAGCCCTTCACTTTCAGTCTGTATGTGTCCCCTGTTTTGAGGTGGGTCTCTTGTAGACAACATATGTAGGGGTCTTGTTTTTGTATCCATTCAGCCAGTCTTTGTCTTTTGTTGGGGCATTCAACCATTTACATTTAAGGTAATTACTGATAAGTATGCTCCCATTGCCATTTACTTTATTGTTTTGGGTTCGAATTTATACACCGTTTTTGTGTTTCCTGTCTAGAGAATATCCTTTAGTATTTGTTGGAGAGCTGGTTTGGTGGTGCTGAATTCTCTCAGCTTTTGCTTGTCTGTAAAGCTTTTGATTTCTCCTTCATATTTGAATGAGATCCTTGCTGGGTACAATAATCTGGGCTGTAGGTTATTTTCTTTCATCACTTTAAGTATGTCTTGCCATTCCCTCCTGGCTTGAAGAGTTTCTATTGAAAGATCAGCTGTTATCCTTATGGGAATCCCCTTGTGTGTTATTTGTTGTTTTTCCCTTGCTGCTTTTAATATTTGTTCTTTGTGTTTGATCTTTGTTAATTTGATTAATATATGTCTTGGGGTGTTTCGCCTTGGGTTTATCCTGTTTGGGACTCTCTGGGTTTCTTGGACTTGGGTGATTATTTCCTTCCCCATTTTAGGGAAGTTTTCAACTATTATTTCCTCAAGTATTTTCTCATGGTCTTTCTTTTTGTCTTCTTCTGGGACCCCTATGATTCTAATGTTGTAGTGTTTAATATTGTCCTGGAGGTCTCTGAGAAGTTTCATTTTTTTTAAGAGAAAACTTAGTAGTCTCTTGCATAAGTGACAATAGATTAGCTTTTCCTTCTTTAAATTTAGTCCATTATGTCTTGCCTTGTTCCCCAGGATGCTGCAGAAACCACGAGGAAATGCCTATAACTGTGGAGACACACGTACCAGCCCTTAGATAAAGGTTGCCCATGTACCTGCTAGGCCTTTGAGTTCTGAGAGCTTCATTCATTCCTGTAAAACTTGTTGAGTGAGTTCTATCTTCCAGGACTGTGTTAAGTGTTGGGGAAAAAAAGGTTGAGCCTGTGTTCTTCTGTGACTGACAATCTAGTAAAAACAAAGGAGATGAGAAAAAAAAAAAGAACTGAAATTCTATTTACTTTTGTATGAAATGATATCATCACTGAAGTCACAGTTTAGGAGAATCTACAAAGTGTGGTGACTAAGGTCAGAATTCCCAACTATTTTCAGTGGATCATTTCAGTCTTTTTCCCTGTAATATACTGACCATTGCCTATAAGGAAAATTGATAGAAAGAGTATAACCTTTTTTTAAGATTTTTTCTCTTGATGTGAACTGTTTTTAAAGTCTTTATTGAATTTGCTGCAATATTGTTTCTGTTTTATGTTTTGGGTTTTCAGCCACAAAGTATAGGGATCTTAGCTCCCCAACCAGGGATCAAAGCTGCACCCCCGCACTGGAAGACAAAGTCTTAACCGTTGGGCTGCCAGGGAAGTCCCTGTTATAAACTTTTAAGTCAGATATAGCAATCCATTTCCAAGTCCCAAATCTGCAAATTAGAAGTCCCAGGCCATTTGTATGTATCACTTCTCTGAAGTTTTTCCTCTGGGGAATGAATATGATTTATATCTCCTCCTGGGCTTGTATGAAAATTAAATGATGTAACATTTATAGCACTGAGCATGTATCTGACACTTAGCAAGTGCTGGAATAAATATCGGTTCATCAGGGGAGAGAAAGGGGGTGGGGAAGCTTGCACTAAGCCCTGCAGGGTCTTCGTGGGTCTCTGGTCAACTTAGCTCAACCTAATATGCTGTGTTTTGAGTTGAAGACCATTATTTTTCAGGTTTATTTGCCTGAGAGGTAATGTCTTCTGATGTCCCAAGTGGGATTGTCTGGATGAGGGGTGTTTTAGGCCATCTCTTTCTCAGAGGGAAAGAATGACTCCTCCTTGGGTAAGGAATAGAAAAATGGGGGATCTGAGGTCTCTGATTTGGTAGTTAACTTTTGTAACAAATGTCACCAAAATCTGTGACATTTGTTACAGAATCGTTTTTCTTTTAGTGGATGTATGTTTTCATTAGCTCAATTAGATTACAAACTGTTAATGAGTGAAGACTCTCTTATTTGTAAAATCTAGTACAAGATCGATATCTAATAAGAATTTGTTGATGAATTTCATTTATTGGTGTGACATAGAATGTATTAAGGGGCTTCCCTGGTGGCTAAGATGGTAAAGAATCTGCCTGCAATGTGGGAGATCAGGGTTCCATCCCTGGGTCGGGAAGATCCCCTGGAGAAGGAAATGGCAGCCCACTCCAGTATTCTTGCCTGGAGAATTACATGGACAGAAGAGCCTGGTGGGCTGCAGTCCATGGGGTCACAAAGAGTTGGACACAACTCTTTTTTTGCCTTTTTTAGAATGTATTGAAAAAGCATAAAATTCATAATTCCTTATCTAAATCCTTGGGACAGGAAGATATATTACAAAATTAAGATTTAAACATTTTAGATATCTATGTTAATATTATATCTATAAATAGTATATACTGGAATATCATGTATCATGCACTGTCCATAACCCATGGGATCTGTGCAGTAGACCAGCACTTTCATATCTGCAGGAAAACTGATTGTTCATACTAAGTGGGATAAGCAAGAGCTGCAAAGATCTTCACATCTGATCAGGTGGATTTTACTGCTAAACGTGTTATGAACTTTTGGTTTTCAGACATTTTAGGGTTTTGATGGTTGATACGGGAATTTGAATCTTCTGGAAAGATATAGGTGATCTGTATCATTCTGGTGTTTGCATATGTATGTATCACAAAAACTTTCTGCAAATATATGTTTCAAAGTTATTTTTTGTATAGTTTTCTGTTGTATAAAGTCAAAGAGGTTAAGATTTCTAACACGAGACCAGAGTTTTTCCATCCAAATAATTTAATAGAAAGTAAAAAAAAAAAAAAAACAAGTATCAAAAGGCTAGAATTCCTTGAAAATATTGTCAGTCAAAGTGAGAGAGGCTTGAAAATAGTTTCACAGGTTGTGGGATGATCTGTCATCTAAAATATCACTGTGGAGACTACAATATAGGGCTTCATTTTCTGCTAACTAAATTAGTTCTTAAATAATCAGCCACTTTTAAGAGAACTGGTGAAAAAAAAAGTGAAAGTGTTAGTTGCTCAGTCATGTCCTGTTCTTTGTGACCCACAGGTTGTAGCCCGCCAGGCTCCTCTGCCAGTGTAATTCTCCAGGCAAAAATGCTGGAGTGGGTAGCCATTTCCTTGTCCAGGGGATCTTCCTGACCCAGGAATCAAACCCAGGTCTCCTGCATTACAGGCAGATTCTTGATGTCTGAGCCACCAGGGAAGCCCTATCTATTGATAAAGGACTTTAACTAGGTTTTGATTTTAAAAGTTTGCAAATTATTCTGAAATGAACCTTTAAGAGGAGCATTTCATTTCAGTTCAGTCGCTCAGTTGTGTCTGACCCTTTGCGACCCCATGAATCGCAGCACGCTAGGCCTCCCTGTCCATCACCAACTCCCGGAGTTCACTTAGACTCACATCCATCGAGTTGGTGATGCCATCTCATCCTCTGTCATCCCCTTCTCCTCCTGCCCCCAATCCCTCCCAGCATCAGAGTCTTTTCCAATGAGTCAACTCCTCGCACGAAGTGGCCAAAGTACTGGAGTTTCAGCTTCAGCATCATTCCTTCCAAAGAAATCCCAGGGCTGATCTCCTTCAGAATGGACTGGTTGGATCTCCTTGCAGTCCAAGGGACTTTCAAGAGTCTTCTCCAACACCACAGTTCAAAAGCATCAGTTCTTTGGTGCTCAGCTTTCTTCACAGTCCAACTCTCACATCCATACATGACCATTTAGTATAATACATTTTGGAAAAAATATTGTAATGATACTTGGTTACAGATTTATTCATTTTCATTTAATTTCCCAATCAGTGCACTGGATCTGAAAATGAGGGAATAGATAGAGATGCATTTATTGACTCATCTGATTTCCCAATCCCCAGTCAAAACATCAGCTTATTTTCTAAGACAGGTATGGGTATATACTGATGGCTGTCAGTTACTCAGTGTCTATACTATGTGAGGCGTAGCTACAATTTCTGCAAGTTCTACAGTGATCTGTAAAAATTAGTGGTTATTGTGATTGAGAATATAAAGACCATGAAGTGCCGTTCCTAAACTCCATGGTTTTGTTTCTTTGCTAATCAGATTTTTCTCTCAACTTCCAAGGTATTCTGATGCATGAGATCTAGAAAGTCTTTAGTTTTATGAATTTATTAAACTGTTGACATACACTGGCTCCTGAAGCAAAGGAAGAATAGGCATGTGTCAGGTGTTTCTCTTTTATTTTCCTCTTAACATCTTTACATCGTTCACACTTAACCTTGAAAGGAAATAAACTCTCTGAGACTTCGCTTTGATATTTCCATTTATTTACATAGCTTTTAAAACTGGAAAACTGAACACCAAGTCCTCAGAGCCCATAATTGAGACAGCCTCAGAGTATTACTTTGCTAGGAGGACTGATACAACACAGTAAAATGAGCTGGGGGCCTTAAACAATAGAAATCTATTGTCTCCCAGTTCCGGAGGTTGGGAGTTCAAGCTAAGGGAGAATCTTTCCTGTGCCTCTCCCCCTGCTTCTGATGGTCTGCTGTGCACCTTCAGTGTTTCCTTGATTCACAGATGCCTCTCCCGTATCTCCTTTCAGGCTCACAAGGTGTTTTTCCTACGTGTTTATCTGTATGCAAATTTCTAGCTTCTGTAAGGACTTCAGTTATATTGGACCAGGAGCCAACCCTCCTCTGCATGACTTCATCTTAAATAATGCCACTGACAACAACTTGATTTCCACCTAAGGTCACCTTCTGAAATGGTGTGGATTAGGACCATAACTTGCAAATCCTGGGGGTGGGGGGTTGGGGGGAGGACACAGGACCCAATGCAAACCATAACACTCAGGCAGGCAAATAATGGATATTTATGGTTTGGAACTAAAAAAAAATATTTGCGTGTTCTAATGGGGCTTCCCTAGTGGCTCAGATGGTAAAGAATCCACCTGCAATGCAGGAGACCCAGGTTCAATCTCTGGTTCAGGAAGATCTCCTTGAGAAAGGAATGGCAACTCACTCCAGTATTCTTGCCTAGAGAATTAATTCCATGGACAGAGGAGCCTGGTGGGCTATAGTCCATGGGGTAGCAAAGAGTTGGACATGACTGAGTGACCAATGCTTTCACTTTCACTAACTTTTTGTTTGGCATCTAACAAACTATTAGAAGACTCAGGATTATTAAACCCATCCAAAAGAGACAGAATGGTTCACGGTGAAGTGAGGTTTCCTGAAAGTGTGTGCAGCTTGGGTGCTCTGTCCTGCAACAATGATTTTAGAGTCAATAAGAAATTGGATTTTCTCATTCATTTAGATGGAGAAAGAGCACATTTATTGATTCGTTCTGCTCAAAAATGTGGAGGTAACAAAAAGGGCATTGGATTGTGCAAGACAAAGTTTGTGCCTTTTATTATAAATTATATATGGCCTGTGAGGATTTTCCAGCATGTTCAAGATGAACATTGTCTCAAATTTGTATGGATTTCATTTTTCTTCAAACTTTTTTCTTTCATGAGGTTGACTGGGCTTCCTTTGGCAGTTCATTGTTGTTTTCTCAGGAGTGTTTCATTTTCTTTCATAATCTTTGCCTTTTCTTTGAATCCAACATCTTCCCCATTTTCAGCTGAAAGGCGGCAATGTCAAAGACTGCTTTGTTTTTCAGATTTAAATAATGAATGTGACAGTATCTGAAGAATAAGAGTTGAAATCCAGAGGACTGAATAAGAAAAACCTGCTTCTCCTCCAGAGCCAATAAAGCAAAGACCGATTAATATTACAAATGTGCCTTCAGTCTAGACAACCTGGGTTCTACCTTTGAACTTGAGGTCTGGCTACTATGGGCTTCCATGGCTGACATCACTCATCCCTGGCCATCTCTTCTTGTTGGATGAGCTGCCAAATGCCACGGACACCCAGATGTTCACCCAGATGCTCACCACACACTGTTCCCTGACTGCCCCCTACCTGGTATAGGTGAGAAATCAGGGTAAGCGTGCTCTGGATTTGGAATCAGACGACCTGCAGAGAAGTTCTACGTGACAACAGGAAAGTCAACATAACTCTAAGCTGTAGATGACTCAGCTATGACATGGAGACGGTAACTGATCTCAGAGTAATGGTGTGAGTGTAAAACCTGGGAAAGCATATGGAAGATACAACCAAACAGTGGTCTTATAGTTACTGTTCCCAAGTGGTGCAGTGGTAAAGAATCTGCCTGCCAATGTAGGAGATGCAAGAAACATGGGTTGGACCCCTGGGTCAGGAATATCCCCCAGAGAAGGAAATGGTAACACACTCTAGTATTCTTGCCTGGAAAATTCCATGGACAGAGGAGCCTGGTGGGCTGCAGTCATGGGGTCGCAGAGCTGGATGCAACTGAGCACACGTGGTGGAGGTGGTTTAGTCGCTAAGTCATGTCCGACTCTCGTGACCCCTTACGCACACACAATCTGGAGTGTAGCCAGTGCTCTGCTAATTGTTTCACACATGCCTATTATCCCACGAGATTTTCACAATAGCTGCTCAGCATAGGTATTTATTATTCCTCCTTTTGTTAGAGGAGAAAAATGAGAGAGAATATTTTCCCTAAGAAAACAACAGCTTGTAAGTGGCAAAGGGAGAGTATGACATAACAGCTTGACTTTTCCCCACTCTTGCACCATTAAACAATGTGTACTGGGTCATTCTGCAGAAAAAAGAAACAAAAATCTGATTATATGAGCCCAGAGTAAACCATTTCAGGGACCTGAAACTCCCTTAACCCTTTTGCTGTAAAGTGTGTTTAAAAAGAAAAACTCTGTGCCAGCTGATTTTTCTTTTAACAGCCAAGATGATAAACCAGGCTTAAAAAAGTCTCACTTCAAAGGAATGTGCACTGGATCCACTAAAGAGACCCATACTCTTTCTTAAACAAAAATATGTTTTTTGCTGACATATGTAAAGATGAAGATGTTTAAAATATTTCAATCCTTATCCTATGCTTAACAGGCTAACAATTTTTTTTTTTTTAAATGAGCATCTCTAAATATCTCTCAAGAGATGAACTGATTATGATAAAGAATCTTTCAGGCTTGCATTGTCATCTGATTTATTCCTAAAATAAACCAAATATTTGAGATGCCAAGCAAGGTGTATGCCTACAGCAGGAAGGGGAGTAGGGGGTGTATGAACTGATTAATTTTATTTAGTAAAGCAAAAATAAACTCTAGATGATCTTTTATGATATGTAGGTGTATTTTATTTCAAAAATTTCTCATTTCAATATCTGGTCATTCTCTTCTTATTTAGGCTACAAACAAGAATATATAATATTTACTTGTTTTGATGTGTGAGTTTTGCATTTTAAATATAGTTCTTTAATTCATTTCTAGAGTTGTGTGTGTTTGGTTCTTTGAATGCTAAAAATAACACACTTTTAATACTATTATGCTAATGTAGCACTAACCAGACACCTCCCCAAAAGACATATCTGATGGTTTTATGGCCCAATTAACATATTTTTAAAATTAAATATGTCAGTGGAGAGACCTAAACTGGTGGGGTGGCAATGTGTATTCTGAACTAACTTATGGATGTGTGAATCATACTTTCAGTCTAGCAAATCTATGCACTTATATTTTGTTTTTTAATTCTCACCTTCCGATAGTAGACACTTAGGCTTTTGGTCTATCAACACATTCTTGTGCTTTACAATGATGATTAGCTGAAGATGAGATAAAGTCATTTTAAGAATCCTTTTCAAGATGGTTCACCTTTTATTTGATATCAAAAACAGCACTTGCAATTTGTTCAATGCGCCATTTGTGGGGAACCAAGGAAAACAGTACAGTAATTTAACACAACAGTGAGCCAAACTGTCTAATAAAACTAGGTGACTAAAACCTCAAATGTCAGTCAGAGCACCTATGCTCACTTGTCACCTTTGCTGCATTATCATATCTGCTCTTTGTGCTTCTTCATGTTTAATTCATGTGGCTATAAAAGAACTTGTCTGAGCTGTTATGCTGGTCTTCTTTATATTAATAAAACTCAAAATTATTTCCTGGAAATACACATTAGTTTTTTCCCAGGCACTCTGGGCAAATTTATAGTAAAGTATTTGTATGTGGGTACATCTAAACCCCAACCATTTGTGTCAATAATTCTTTTATATCTAAATATCTTCTTGCCCATTAATAATCTTATTCTGAATATCTTTTTGGAAATGATCTAGAGACTAGAGACAGGCTGTGGAAGACGGAGTTAGTAGTTGGATGACTGGACAACCAGAGTGTCTTGACTGGGGCAAAGATAAAAGACATCTCTCTTTTTTTTTTCCCTCATGAGTGGAGTGGGAGTTAGAGAGATGACATCGACAGGTGAACAGTGACCCTTGGTGGGAAGGGAAGACCGTGGTTAGTGGGTGATGACTTGGTGATCACTCTTGGGAGGGCACATTGGAGAGGGACTGCTATGCTCATCATCTTGCCCATCTTGCCCTTAATATTGATTTTCAGTCTCGAATTCCTTCTTCATGAATGACTCTCTTCATGCTATAGGAGTGTCTAGGTAGCCACCAGGAAAGCCAGCCTATAGTTCAAGGAGAAGAGCTTTACAGACCAAATTGAGATGTTGGAGTCATGCAACTGTGCAAAATTTAAAACACACACCAGAATCAAGGCAGGGGTTGGTGGCGGGGATATGTACCCATTGCTCTTCTCTAAATTGCATCAGGGATCAGGATGAGAACTTTTCAGACACACAGCTTCGCGGTTCCTTCTCTCAGGGGGTCCCTAGGAACAACGTAATGTGTTCTATGTCCCCATCACCCTCTCTCTGCAGGCTCCTTTCCATCCATTTCTAGATGGTTAAGAAAATTTCAAGACAGATGCACCACAGCTCTGTGTAGATCAACATCCAAAAACTGATTTGTGCTCATAGGTTGTTTGTATCTCAACCAAGTCCTCGTATCCCAGCCTCTTGTGCCATCCTGCAGATTTTTGCCACTCTTTACAGAATTCGAAAACTTCAGTGTGTGTGGAAGAGATCAGGCATTCCTGTTTCTGGCATCCTGTGAGAACGGAAACTCTTGTGAGTATGGACATGTATTTAGATCTGGTTTACACCTTTCTCTCCTCTGTACAGCTGTTTTTCCCTGAATCACTCCTCCAGGATGTCTATTTCGCTGTTGTTGCAACGTCTTCCATCTACCTGTGCTCACTCAAGCGCTTGACTGTGCGCAGCTGAGATGATTCTTGGACCTTCATCCTCCAGTGTCCATTGTGACAACACAAAGGGTCATCAGAATTATCAGATGAGCAAAAGCCAACAGACAACCTCAGACTCTGAGGATGGCTTAACCAACACGGATGTGGAAAGTCAGCGAGGGTTCAGCCACTTATTTTTGGGCCTCCTGTGGTTCTCTCCTGGAGCAAGCATGATGAGAGAAAGATGTCCCATTTGTAGGCCATGTTGGGGAGTCAGGGCACATAACTCATGTTTCTCCAACGTGTGTGTTAGTTGCTTAGTCGTGTCTGACTCTTTGCAACCCCATAGCCTGCCAGGTCCCTCGGTCCACGGGATTCTCCAGGCTAGAACACTGGAGTGGGTTGCCATTTCCTTCTCCAAAAGGAACTATGTAGAAAGAAAAAAAGTCAAGTCGCTCAGTCGTGTCCAACTCTTTGTGACCCCATGGACTGTAGCCTACCAGGCTCCTCCATCCATGGAATTTTCCAGGCAAGAGTACTGGAGTGGGATGCCATTTCCTTCTCCACTGTTTCTCCAATAGATGGGAGATATTTTGTTTGATGTCTTTCATCAGTATTTTCATTCAACTATTCATGGTCTGCATACGTCTGATCAGATAATGTGTTTGGGATTTAGTGTGGGGACTTCACTTTCACTTTTTACTTTCATGCATTGGAGAAGGAAATGGCAACCCACTCCAGTGTTCTTGCCTGGAGAATCCCAGGGACAGGGGAGCCTGGTGGACTGCCATCTATGGGGTTGCACAGAGTCGGACACGACTGAAATGACTTAGCAGCAGCAGCAGTGGGGTTGGATAGAGGTGTAGGGTCTAACATTATATTTCCTTCCTCCTCTTGGATGGTGGTGAGTTTACAATCTCCTCCTAAAAGTGCCTATACCACCATGACGTAGCTTTGAGGGATCATGGGTTTGCAAATGATTAATGCTGTAGTCTTTTCAGGGCAGCTCTTTCCAAACTGGGTTTAACTCAGTGCTTTAAAGCATCTCACGTCACCTGAAAGGGACACAAAATTGGATGCGTGTGCATTTTTTTTAAAGCAAGAGGAGTCTTTGCTTTCATTCCTTTCTCAACAGGACCACTGATCTGAAAAATAACTGCCACCGGATGATGAAGGTGTAGCTCAGGTTTTCATGAATTGTTATAAATTCTTTGACACATTTCCTTCGTCCCCCCCAAATACAGCACCCATTTAATTTACTTAACAAAGTAGCTTTCATAGTTTCGATCTTTATTGGCAGTTGGGAGGAGAAACACAAAGAGAGAGATCTTCTCCTGAATAATTAACAATTAGGGTAGAGTCGATCAGGAAGAGGAGGGTACCCCTGAAAGTGGAGAATCTGATTAGGAAGTGCCTTCAATTACAGCTTCCTAAAGAGTCACGGGAGATGTCAGGGGTGCAGCCTGGTCCCAACCCAGGAGAAGCTCAGTGGGAGCACAACTGCTCTGCAAATAACTTCTGTGCAAATAGGTTTCAAGACCCATTAACACAGCTGGCTGGAGTCCCCTTGGCCTTGAATTTAGACTCTTCCATCTACACAATTTAGACTCTTCCATCTACACAATTCACTCACAGTACCCCAGGGTCAAAGCTTTACAGAACTTGAAACTGTAAACCTGGAGATCCTTCTGATTGACACACACCACGACAACACAGCGTCAGTGGACAACAGCCTAGCAGCTGCGTGACATCTGGGAACTTCTGTAGCATCACCAAAGCATGTCAGTTAAGCTGCCTTTTGCATCTGAGATAATCTGAAGTGAGACCCAAACAGATGAAACAAGATGCTCAAGGTCAACCATTCAAAAAGAACCTCTGGAAGAGAAGTTAGGCTTTTGAGCTCCTCATACAGTGTCACACTTCGCATGCAGGCCATTCTCGATTGGTCTTCACTTGTGTTCTTCTCTGCTCCTTTTTGGAGAAGCATCTCAGTTGGCATGTGCCAAAGTGCATGTGTTCATGCTCAGTTGTGTCCGACTCTTTGTGACCCCATGGACTGTAGCCCACCAGGCTCCTCTGTCCATGGGATTCTCCAAACAAGAATACTGGAGTGGGTTGCCATGCCCCTCTCCAAGGAATCTTCCTGATCCAGGGATCAAAGCCACATCTCCTGCGTCTCCTGCATTGCAGGCAGATTTTTTACCTGGCAAGCCAAAATGCATTCCTTCTCTTTTCAATTTCTTTCCCAAACCTACTTTAAGAGTTATAAGACATTTCTCCTCACTCTTTTTGAGGGAAAAGAAACCTGCTGTTCAACTGACTTCAGACTAGGGGCTGCCTGTCCTCTGCCAGGGAGAGGTAGACCTGGTCCTTGCAGGCCACACACAAGTATATTAATTGAAAATCGTGCTGCCTGGGGAAGAAATCAAAAAATAAAAACTGTTGTTCAGAATTTAAGCCTTGGCATTTAGCAAAGTGCCTAATACAATGGAATAAAGTAGAATACACAATGTCTACTTTATGTCAGACACTTTGTTAAATGAATCAATGAAATCTGTTGCTCGAACGTTGTTGAACAACTTTGATTTGATTTAGCCAGGTACAGATGGGAAGAATAAGTGATGTGAGTGGTTAGAATGGCTCAAACATAATAATCCTTGAGGGAAAGGCCTGAAAAACACAGAAAGTGCTAAAATCTCAAACTGACCTTCAGCACATCACTTCCCTTATCTTGGGCTGCATTTTCATTTTATAAAAGAAGTAAATATCAACCCTATTTTCCTACAAGACTATTAGGATCACATGTGCATGAATGCATTTCATAAGAATGATATAAGTAGGAGGCAATTATTGTTTCTTTTTATCAACACAAATCTATTTACCAGAATGCAAAGATACATACAGCTCATCAGGACCTAAGGGATGTTGCCGCTTCCTTTCCTCCATCTGGCAAGCCCACGTTGTTTAGACCAGTGATCCTCTTCTGGGGGAACATTTGGGATGCCTTCAGACACTTTGGGTTGTCACACTGGAGATTCGCTTCTGACATCTGCTGGGTAGAGATGAGGGGTGACAGTCAAGCCTGTGCAATACACGACAGCCGCCTGTGCGCAACAGTTACCCAGCCCGAAGTGTCAGCTGTGCTGAGGGTGGGATACCTGCTTTTGTTTGAATACAATTTTTATCAAGTGTCTCTTGAGCTACAAAGAATGTTAGTTCTCTCTGCTTTTGGTATTCTCCTAGGAATATACAAAACATGTGTTGGCAAGCATATCACTAATATTACAATTTAAACTCCCAGTTGACTGAGTTCTGTGAGGGCAGACAAGTCGATTGGTATATATCAATATGAAAAAAATTCATACTCTTTTCCACTGTGGTTTATTATAGGATCTTGAATATAGTTCCCTGTGCTCTAGTAGGACCTTATTGCTTGTCCACTTTATATGTGGTCGCTGTAAATGCTAATCCCAAACTCCTAATTTAATCCTCCCCATCCCTGCTCCCCTTTGGTAATCAAGAGAAGTCTGATTGCTATGTCTGTGAGTCTGTCTCTGTTTTGTAAACGAGTCCCTTTGTATCGTATTTTAGATCCACATATAAGTGATGCTGTGTGGTACTTGTGTTTCTCTGTCTGCCTTCCTTCACTTAGTGTGATAAGCCCTGGATCTATCCATGTTGCTGCCAATGGCATCATTTCACCTTTTTATGACTAAGATTCCATTGTATATATGTACCACATCTTCTTTACTCATTTAGCCGTCGACGAACATTTAGGTTGTTTCCATGTCTTGACTACTGTGAGTAGTGTTGCTCTGAACACTGGGGTGAATGTGTCTTTTAGAACTAGAGTTTTCTCCAAGTATATGCCCAGGAGTGGAATTGTAGGATCATATGGTAACTCTAATTTTAGTTTTTTAAGGAACCTCCATACTGTTTTCCATAGAGACTGCACCAATTTATATTCCCATCAACAGTGTAAGAAGGTTCCCTTCTCTCCATGTGAAAGGATTTTTTTTGAAAGGATTTTTTTTAATGTTTTTATCATAATACTTCACTTAATCAGTTCAGTTCAGTTCAGTTCAGTTCTGACCCTTTGCGACCCCATGAATCGCAGCACGCCAGGCCTCCCTGTCCATCACCATCTCCCGGAGTTCACTCAGACTCACATCCATCGAGTCGGTGATGCCATCCAGCCATCTCATCCTCTGTCGTCCCCTTCTCCTCCTGCCCCCAATCCTTCCCAGCATCAGAGTCTTTTCCAATGAGTCAACTCTTCTCATGAGATGGCCAAAGTACTGGAGTTTCAGCTTTAGCATCACTCCTTCCAAAGAACACCCAGGGCTGATCTCCTTCAGAATGGACTGGTTGGATCTCCTTGCAGTCCAAGGGACTCTCAAGAGTCTTCTCCAACACCACAGTTCCAAAGCATCAATTCTTCAGCACTCAGCTTTCTTCACAGTCCAGCTATCGAATCCATACATGACCACTGGAAAAACCATAGCCTTGACTAGACGGAACTTAAGAATAAGTATCAATAATAAATTATAATAAATATACTTTTCACCTAATCATTTGGAGATATCATGTTAAAAACTTCACACTGGATTCAAATATGTTGCCTTTGCTTTATAAATGACATAATAAGGCCTTTCAGTCACTCCCATTCAAGGGCACAAAACTAGTGCACATACTAACTGTAATCAACTAAATATTAATAAGCTAAAGAGTGAATCAAATTATGAAGAAACTACTTGTATGCGGGGAACACACCAAGTCCTTACTCAGTCAATTTGTTGAATACAAATTATCTGTGATGAACGAAATGAAAATTTTGGTTGACATTGTTGTATTCAGGACCTTAAAACATTCAGGAAATTAGAATATGGAAAGATGGCTAATACAACTGTTCTCAACCGCCCACAGGCAAATGCCCTTCATAGTGATTTTTCCAGTTTTGCGTGACCTAGGAGTAGGGCTTCAGTCAATCTGCTCCACTTTTGTATGGATAATTATAGTGTAGAGCAACTTAATGGCTTATTGAAATGGCTGTGCTTACTAAAACATATAATCTGAAGCAAATTGCGACCCTAAGTAATATTATTTATTTTCCATTTGGAATAAAAGGACTTAAGAAACTTGCAATGGTGATTGACCCAAACCTATTTTTATTTGACTTTGGAAAAAATTTTTGAACATACAGTTCAACACGGGCATTTCTGTACATGAATATTGCAACTTTTTTTTTTTTTTTTTTCTTGCAAAATTATGAAGGTGTAATGTGGGTCTCCAGTCTGGAAATTTTTAATTGGCTTCTAAGTCTTCTTCCTAGCTCTAAACTACATTCTTCCATACCCTACTCTTTTTAGACTGCACGGTATAGAAAATCAGTTTTACTTATGTTTTTGCATAATTTTTACTATCTTTTTTCCTGCTTGGTTGTCTGTTCAAACTACAGGTATAACATGGAAGAGCAATAAATGCTTGATCTGAAAGAAGAGATCTTTATACGAGTTAGGGAGTTACTTGTTCTTCAGTGGAAGAACATGAGGGTGACTCAAACACAGGGCATGAATGCATTGCTGCTGCTGCTAAGTCGCTTCAGTCGTGTCTGACTCTGTGCCACCCCATAGACGGCAGCCCATCGGGCTCCCCCCTCCCTGGGATTCTCCAGGCAAGAACACTGGAGCGGGTTGCCATTTCCTTCCCCAATGCATGAAAGTGAAAAGTGAAAGTGAAGTCTCTCAGTCGTGTCCGACTCTTAGCGACCCCATGGACTGGAGCCTACCAGGCTCCTCCATCCATGAGATTTTCCAGGCAAGAGTACTGGAGTGGGATGCCATTGCCTTCTCGGATGAATGCATTACTAAGCTCAATTCATTGACTATCTGTATGTAATGTGGCTGATGTGCAACTGATTTTCTTTAGTTAATTTTCATGTCTTTTGTTGGTTTTATGTAGCCATTTTGGAACAAACGCCATGTTGCTGAAAATGGTATTATTTCATTCTCTTTTTTTTATGACTAATAGATCACTTGTATGTGGAATCCAAAAACATGATACAAATGAACTCATTTACAAAACAGAAATAGACTCCCTGACATAGAAAACAAACTTAGGGTTCTCAATAGACACGGACTCAATGGACATGAATTTGAGCAAATTTCAGAAGACAATGAAGGACAGGGAAGTCTGGCATGCTACAGTCCATGGGGTTGCAAAGAATTGGACACAACTTAGCAACTGAAAAACAACAAAATTAGGAATTTGAGATTAAAGACACACGTGGCTATATGCAAAACAGATAAACAAGAAGTACAGTTCAGTTCAGTTCAGTCGCTCAGTCGTGTCCAACTCTTTGCGACCCCATGAATTGCAGCACACCAGGCCTCCCTGTCCATCACCAACCCCCAGAGTTCACCCAGACTCATGTCCATCGAGTCAGTGATGCCATCCAGCCATCTCATCCTCTGTAGTCCCCTTCTCCTCCTGCCCCCAATCCCTCCCAGCATCAGGGTCTTTTCCAATGAGTCAACTCTTCGCATGAGGTGGCCAAAGTACTGGAGTTTTAGCTTTAGCATCATTCCTTCCAAAGAAATCCCAGGGCTGATCTCCTTCAGAATGGACTGGTTGGATCTCCTTGCAGTCCAAGGGACTCTCAAGAGTCTTCTCCAACACCACAGTTCAAAAGTCCAACTCTTGAATCCATACATGACCACTGGAAAAACCATAGCCTTGACTAGATGACCCTTTGTTGGCAAAGTAATGTCTCTGCTTTTTAATATGCTATCTAGGTTGGTCATAACTTTCCTTCCAAGGAGTAAGCGTCTTTTAATTTCATGGCTGCAGTCACCATCTGCAGTGATTTTGGAGCCCAAAAAATTAAAGTCTGACACTGTTTCCACTGTTTCCCCATCTATTTCCCATGAAGTGATGGGACCGGATGCCATGATCTTCGTTTTCTGAATGTTGAGCTTTAAGCCAACTTTTTCACTCTCCTCTTTCACTTTCATCAAGAGGTTTTTAGTTCCTCTTCACTTTCTGCCATAAAGGTGGTGTCATCTGCATAGCTGAGGTTATTGATATTTCTCCCAGCAATCTGGATTCCAGCTTGTGCTTCTTCCACCCCAGCGTTTCTCATGATGTACTCTGCATATAAATTAAATAAACAGGGTGACAATATACAGCCTTGACGTACTCCTTTTCCTATTTGGAACCAGTCTGTTGTTCCATGTCCAGTTCTAACTGTTGCTTCCTGATCTGCATATATGTTTCTCAAGAGGCAGGTCAGGTGGTCTGGGATTCCCATCTCTTTCAGAATTTTCCACAGTTTATTGTGATCCACACAGTCAAAGGCTTTGGCATAGTCAATAAAGCAGAAATAGATGTTTTTCTGGAACTCTCTTCCTTTTCCCATGATCCAGAGGATGTTGGCAATTTGATCTCTGGTTCCTCTGCCTTTTCTAAAAGCAGCTTGAACATCTGCAAGTTCATGGTTCATGTATTGCTGAAGCCTGGCTTGGAGAATTTGAGCATTACTTTACTAGCTTGTGAGATGAGTGCAACTGTGTGGTAATTTGAGACCCTCCTGTATAGCACAGAGAACTATAATCAGTATCTTCTAACTACCTATAATGGAAAAGAATCTGAAGAAATATATACACACACACACACATATAAACACATGTATGTAACTGAATCGCTTTTCTGCACACCTGAAACATTGTAAATCAACTATACTTCAATTTAAGAAAAAAGAATACTAAAAAAAAAAAAGGATTTCTAGTTGTACCGTGGTCTTTCCTCCCTTCCAGTATTTTCTCCCTTTTCTTGATGAATGGTCTCTCTTCACCTTCACCCTTCCTGTTTTTCATTTCAGGATAGATTTCTTTAGAAATTTTGACTATTTGGGGATGGCATTTTAAAGCGTTTTACTCTTATGTAACTAAACATCTCATCTATCATGATTCAGGGCTCATCTGAATAATAATATGCCTCCTTCACCTGCACAGACATCCATGTCCTAATCCCTGGAACCTGGGGACACGTGCACCTGTCACCTTTCATGGCAGAAGGAGTTTTGCAGACATAATTAAGTGAGGGTCTTGGATAAAGAGAGATTATCCTGGATTATCTAGGTGGCTCAGTCTAATCACATGGGTCTTTACAAGCAGATAACCTTTCCTGCCTGAGGTCAGAGAGGGAGGCATGATTTTGGAAGAAAGGCAAGGAGAGATGTGATGCTTCTGGTTTTGAAGATGGAAGAAGACCTCTTGAGGGTCACAAGAGGTGGAAAGGACAAGGAATAGACTCTCTTCTCAAGTCTTTGGGCAGCAACCCAGCAGTGCCTACATCGAGTGAGACCTACCAGACTTTAGACTTAGAGAACTGTGAGATAATAAATTTGTGTTAAGCCACTAAGTTTGTGGCAGTTTGTTACAGCAAAAACAGGAAATTAATACAGTAGAGTTAAGACTGTAATACAATAGAGTAAGTCTGTACATTACAGTAAGACTGTAATGTCTAATGCATAGATATTTCACTTAATAATGAAAACTGGTTAAGAGTTAAAGAGTCTTTGTTTTGATCTGCAATAATAGCTGCTGCTGCTGCTGCTGCTAAGTCGCTTCAGTCCTGTCCGACTCTGTGCGACCCCATAGATGTCAGCCCACCAGGCTCCCCTGTCCCTGGGATTCTCCAGGCAAGAACACTGGAGTGGGTTGCCATTTCCTTCTCCAATACATGAAAGTGAAAAGTGAAAGTGAAGTCGCTCAGTCGTGCCCGACTCTTAGCGACCCCGTGGACTTCAGGCCACCAGGCTCCTCCGTCCATGGGATTTTCCAGGCAAGAGTACTGGAGTGGGGTGCCATTGCCTTCTCTGGCAATAATAGCTACTCACCAATAAACTCTTAAGGGACTTCCCTGGTGGTGCAGTGGCTAAAACTTCACACCCCAAGGCAGGGGTCAAGTTTCAATCCCTGGTCGTGGGACTAGATCCCACGTGCGGCAACTAAGAGTTCACAAGCCACAGCTGCAGAACAAACAAAAACTAAGAAACTCTTAAGAACCCAAGAGGTGGTTTTTCCCAAATGCTGCCGGATCCGCCTAGGCACCCAACCGAATGAAGAGTGTCTAGAATTCAGACATAGATTCTTCTAGAAATTCGCTCCTCTGTGCATTTCACTCTGGTCTGTTTCTCATTTTGAGATTGTTAAGAGGTCAGGATGTCTCCTTTCCTTCCTCAGTCTTAGCTTTCCAATTTTATGAAAACAGAAAAGCAAACATTAGCATTCCTTTTTTTTCTTTTTCCACATTAGTATTCTTCATTGCTCTCAAAATGTGTCCAGAACCTAGAATTTCACATTTCTCATAAACTGAATAGAGCGGTCCCTAACTTTTATCCAAGACATGATGGGTTTTTATACTTGTTTTTGCTCAGTATGGAATCATGAGGACCTAGTCCCCCCGCCCCCTTTTCTTTCCTCTCTTTGATCTAGACTTTTAATTTCTTCTTCTCTCATTAGCTCTCCAGGAATTTGTGATACACTTGTGTAAGTTATCCTGCAGCATCAGACAGCTCCAGTTAAGCTGTCAGTTTCAAAGCTGCTGCTTCTCATGCTGCCCAGCCCAGCCTGAGCCTGAGTGGTTTCCCTTCCCCCATCTTTAGGGGGAGAACCCTCAAGCAGTCAGAGGTAAAGTGTGTCCCACCATTTGGTTACAGAGTCACAGATCTGGGACAGACCCATAGCTCAGCATCTTATCATTATAAGGGCAGGAAGACTATCACACCTCCCAAGGGACATGTGTGAAATGGGTGTGCAGGCTGGCAGATTAATCCTCATTTCCCAAGATCTCGTACAACGCACACACCTCCTCTTAGAGCTGCCTGCTTCCTCCCCAGTCATTTTGGTGTTGACATGGGTCATTTAACAAAAATATTTTTGAAAAGCATGGACACTCTGCTTTGCCCAGTCGTTCTCACACTAGTGAGCATCAGAATCATCCAAAGGGCTTGCTGAAACACATCTATTGGGTCTATAATATCTAGAACAGTCTCCCTCTCTCTATTTACCTACTCCCTGCACCTTGACCCTGGTTACAGCTTGGCAGCTGTTCCTCTTCTGCTTCTGTTAAAAATTAATCTTTCTGCTCTAGACATAGAGGATGGTTTTGTGGACACAGTGGGGTCGGGGGAGAGGGTGGGATGCACTGAGAGAGGAACACTGACATATACACAGTACCATGTGTGAAATAGAGAGCTGGTGGGAAGCTGCTCTATAAACCAGGGAGCCAAGCTTGGTGCTGTGTGATGACCTAGAGGGGTGGGATGGGGAGGGGTGGGAGGGAGACTCAAGAGGGAGGGGGTATATGTATAGTTATGGCTGACTTGCGTTGTTGTATGGCAGAAACCACCACAGCATTGTAAAGCAATTATTCTCCAATTAAAAAAAAGCTGCTGCTGCTGCTAAGTCACATCAGTTGTGTCCGACTCTGTGCAACCCCATAGATGGCAGCCCACCAGGCTCCTCTGTCCCTGGGATTCTCCAGGCAAGAACACTGGAGTGGGTTGCCATTTCCTTCTCCAATGCGTGAAAATGAAAAGTGAAAGTGAAGTTGCTCAGTCATGTCCGACTCTTCGTGACCCCATGGACTGCAGCCTACCAGGATCCTCCATCCATGGGATTTTCCAGGCAAGAGTACTTGAGTGGGTTGCCATTGCTTTTTCTAAAAAAATAAAGGGAATCTTTCTTTATAAAATACGCAGCATTTTTCTCTGAACTTGATCTCCTCTCCCCAGGCCATTCTTTCTGACTCATCCCCCCTGTATGTGCTCCAGTTTCTGCTTCCAGTCTCTTAGTCTTAGTGTCTCTTCCTAGACAACAGACACAAAACTAAGGGTGACTCTCTCGATGATGCAAATTTCCACAAGTACAGCAACTGCCTTTACACCCATCGCACAGGTCAGGAGTGGGATATTCATTCTCTGACTCAACAGAAAGATCCTGGAGTGAAAGAACCTAAGTGATTATAGTGTGCTAAAACATGTGAAGAAGTTATTATAAAAATCCAGCTTTGTTTTCCATGAGACTGGGAGGGACTGAGAATAGCTCTGGCAGTGAGAAATGAAAGTCAGCAGGACAGCACATATGAAAACGTCAGGTGCGGATCCAGAGGCGGTGATTAGGTTTACTGACCACCCGAGTCAGCCAGCGCACGTAGCACAGTGACCCCGAAAACACTGGCTGTAAAATCAGCAGCCTGAGGGGTACCCACGCTCATACCTGCTCCAGGGCTGGGACGGCCGCTTCAGCCACATGCAGCCTAGAGCCCAAAACCAGTCTAGGAGAGACCTAGCCGGCAAGTTGCTGCTGGTTGTTAGAAAGTATTTCAGGACAGGACAGATGGGGTGGGAACAGGAGACATTTCCTGCAAGTTTCACATATAAATAAAGTAACCTGGTTTCTTTGTCCAGACTCCTTTCAGCCAAAGAGAAACATAGATGGAAATAACCACAATTAAGGGAGCCATACATTCACCTCCACGTTCTCTTCCTGCATCCAGATCAGAGTTCACGCTATTGTCTCCTTTGATGCATGATCCTGATCTGGATTTTTCTGATGTGGATTTTTCTGACAGTGTCGTCTCCTGGGATTTGGGGCTCTTCGAGGAGCATCCGGTTGTCTCACTCTCAACTCAGGCATCCGACAGCCCGACCTGGCCTCTTCGTATTACTTCAAGTATTTAGAATGCATCAAAGAAGTTTGAGAACAAGTTTTATTTTTTATTTTTTTTACAAGTTTTATTTTTAATGGATAATAGCACCACAGGGGTAATGAGAACCCAGGAGACAGAGGTAGACACCCAGGGCTCAAGTCCTGGCCCAGACACTTGTGAGAACCTTATTTCCATCATCTGCACAATGGAAAATGAAGATGAACTCAGAAAATTACAAGGATAAATGGGATCCTGTTTCTAAAGAACCCTGTGGGTTCATGCATGGATCTTAGTAGGCACTCAGGGGCAATAACATCCTTTCTTTGTAGAGTTTTCCATTGTATCCATCATGTAATGATCTCAACAGCTCTCTGAAGAGCAAAGCAGGGCTGTAAAAAGGCTCATGAGTTGTGTGGTTCAAAATCAGGCTCCAGCCCTATTTTAGAAACTTCCCAAGTGGCGTTAGTGGTGAAGAACCTGCCTGCCAATGCAGGAGACCAGATTCGATCCCTGGGTTGGGACAATCCCCTGGAGGAGGACATGGCAACCCACTCCAGTGTTCTTGCCTGGAGACTCTCTTGGACAGAGGAGCCTGGAGGGCTACAGTCCATAGGATCACAAAGAGTTGGACATGACTGAAGTGATTTAGCATGCAACCAATTTGAATTTTAAAAATGTGATATTTTCTTCATGAATATTTCTGCATTGTTTTTTATTTATATATGTTGTATTGGAATATTATCCTGATTCTGAATTTTGGGGCACGGCTTTAAAAATCTGTGCTCAAGGATAGTGCATCCCTTGCGGCAACCTCACTGTGGTCAGGGGGGTGGGTAACGGGAGAGTAATGCTTTCCTTATTTTGTAGATAGAAAGTCTCGGTGTGGTGACTTATGCCACCACGAGCATCCTCTATTTGCACAGTCCGCATCACTAGGGAGTCATCTGTACAAATCACCCGCCTCACAGCTATGCTTATAACTCTTTAAGAGCCTTCTCATCCATTGTTCCCTCCCCAACAAACAGAAGACACCGCCACTCCATCAGAGACTCCAGCCGACTTGTAATGTGATGGCTTGTCACGCTCCGTTGGGCCAGCTCCATCTCATTCTGTCAGACCCTGGAGTCGTGGGCTCCTGGAGGGTACAGTCTCCAGGGATGTTGAGTTGTAGACTCTGCATTAACATCCTCTGCTTTTATACCTACTGCTTCATTACACGAGCACCTCCTCCCCTGCTGCGAGAGATAAGAGTGCATCGATCCCAGAAAGAAGGGAGGCACAGCTGCTGGAATCAAGGTGAAAACAAAGCCTGCCTTTTCCTCTGGTGCGAGAGCCTCGCTGGTCTAGGTTTGTTCTCCAGAGATGCAGCATTTTGCTTTTCAGGTAGATGGGTGACACTGACACCCTGAATCATACAGGCTCCACCTCCCCAGAGGGTACATGCCCAGCGGGTGGGGAAGGCCAGCTGACAGGCAGCACTGGTTCGAGTTCATGGATTTACAATTGTGGAATTGATTCAGGGTCTGGTTTTGCTGAAACCAAATGATTCTTTGCATATAAACTTTCAAAGGGACATAAATACCTTAGAACCAGTGAGAGTTCTTGCTAAATAGACATTGCGCCCTAATACAGTCTAGTTACAGGCCCTCCCCTTTCTTGAGTGTCTATTTAAGTCCAAGTAGCTCAGATCTTGACCTGAAAGGGGCTTTAAAAATCAAGGTGACACTGAGGTGACAAGCCTAAGTACCTAAGCCCTTTAAGAGTGTGTATGTGTGTGCACGTGGATGTGTATAGGCTGAAATATTGATTGGGATGGGTTTGTTAAACTGAGTATTCTGTTATATATTGTTGTTTAGTCGCTAGGTTGTGTCTGGCTTTTTTCGACCCCTTGGACTGCAGCCCGCCAGGCTCCCCGTCCATGTTAAATATAGCAAAGTTCTTTCTCCCCTGATTCAGTCCAACCTGAACCTCCAAATCTCTTCTTGTTCAAGTCATTTCTTCATGCTGATCCTATCATAGAACTATTTTATTTCATTTCATTTGTGCTGTTCTTTGACCTTGCTTCTCTTTGGCACACTGTGGTTTTACATGGATTTGTTTACATGGATTACAATCAGATGCGATTCAAAATGTTCTGTAAATCAGAGCGTGCTTGAAAGACAATGAAAAAGTAACAAAGGTCATGAAGATACTATGAAAATTAGCATGAGTTTTCATGGAAAGAAGTTCCAATCTCTAAAGGTTATATGTAGAGTACTGAAGAACTATTTTTTTGTTTTTATTGCAAACCATTTTCTAGCACATGAGGAAATTCCAGGAAGCAAATACATAGTTGGGGTCAAGTGAGGTCTTGAGTGTTGAAGAAATCTCATTAGGTTTATTCTTTTGGGAGTCTTGGACCAAAGTTAGCCTCTGAGCGATCAGTCGCTGCTCCGTCTCAGGCAGATTTCCTAAAGGACACTTACAGGGAATAAAATCTGGACTGGTAAGAGAGGCGGCGGGTGGAGGGGGTGAGGAGGACAGCCCTGGGATTCCTGACATCTGCCCTGGGACTCTCTCTCGTGGATGTCTGCCCCTGGGTGATGCTGTCCTGATAGAACTGTGACAATGCAACTCTGGGGCAGCATGGTAGTGCAGCATCTCCCGTCCCTGGCTCCTTCTCTCTCAACCTGTGCAACACTTACACATTGGCAAGCCCCGGGTGCAGACCTAGAGAGTGTAAGAGTAAAGGAACACAGTGGAACAAACCATGTGTCACAATAACTCAAGGTCTCTGCTGGAATACCTCAATAGCATGAAGGAAATGAATACCATCATTTCTCAAAATATCTTAAGGTCTTACTAATTTTCTCTCCCATCCACTGTCTTCAGGTACTGTGGCTTCTCTCTCTCCTTTCTTCCAAGTTTTTTTTTTTTTTTCTTCCCCCTGTAAAATTCCCTCAGTCCTCTGCCTTTGGCCTATCTTAGCATCCTCTTTTCCTTTGTATTTCTTTCTGATTGTTCATCACTGAGCTTGGCAACAGGCAGACAAAGCAGGACCCTCCTTAGAAGAGAGGAGAAGGAAGAGGCTGAATAAAGTGAAGCAAATCGTATCTGGCAGGCAGGGATGAGGAGAAGGGGAAGACAGTTGCCCTTAAGTCATTTTATTCCACCAGAAATAGAAGCTTCCAGTGGGCAGAGTCCGTGTGCTGGCAGCAGCTGATGTGAAGGGAACACGGAGCTGTGCATCAGCAGGAGGTTTGGAGCCAGGCGTATATCATTTATTTAGAATATCAAGGGTAGCACATGTATAACCTCTATATTAATGGGATGAATTCAAGCCCTGCCCCCACCCCCATCATTTTCATGATTCTGTTTCTAGGAACCTACTTATTAGACTTGTGATTTTAGAAATGTACAATAGATACGATAATTTCATAGTTACCGTTAAAAAGCTTTGAGAAGTAAGTGAATAGAAACCTTATCTTCATGATTCTTTAACGTTTCATTCTTTTCCAAAATGTTCTCTTTACAGAGATTCAGCTATAGTTATTTTCATGGGCTGTATGTATATGCTCTTTCAGTCTCAAGGAAATAAATTTCCTAGGGTCATTTGAGACTCTAATGGACCAGAGCTGTTCAAAGTTCCAAGATAAAGACTGGTAATATTGTTTTTTTTTTTTTTTTTTTTACTATCCTACATACACTTTCAGTGTATCTTATGGGCTGTAGCCAAAATTCAATTAAATAAGAAAATAAAGATTTTCCAGTTTCTCATCTGGAGAGATATTTGCATTTCTAATTTCATAAAAAGAGTTGAATGGGCTTCATAGTAACTCAGATCTAAGTTCTAATCCTAGATCTGACTACACAAACGTGGGCCAATTACTTAGCATTTCTGAGCCTCAAGTATGATCAGTTCATAAGGATATTTATCTTTCTGTGAGAAACAAATGAGGTTTAATGCATTGCTAGGGCTTCCCTGGTGGCTCAGATGGAAAGAATCTGCCTGCAATGTAGAAGACCAGGTTCAGTCCCTGGGGTGGGAAGATCCCCCGGAGAAGGAAATGGCAACCCACTCCAGTATTCTTGCCTGGAGCATTCCATGGACAGGGGAGCCTAGCGGGCTACAGTCCATGGGGTCGCAAAGAGTCAGACATGACTGAGCGACTAACACACAATACATCGTTAAGTGAAATCCACATCTATCTCATGCTAATACAGCACAATTTAAATTTCATCTATCACTACAGAAAACTTTCTAAACTTGGATCTTTTTCACAATAAAGCTCCAAGTTATAAAAGATGTAAATGACTATATGAAAGTGAAAGTGAAGTCGCTCAGCCGTGTCCGACTCTTTTCGACCCCATGGACTGTAGCCCACCAAGCTCCTCCGTCCATGGGATTCTCCAGGCAAGAATACTGGAGTGGGTTGCCATTTCCTATGTGGTTATATAGAAGGAAAAAAGTTAACCAGCTTATGTGTTCTTTGTGGGTAGTTATATAATACAACAATGTACAAATGCTTGGTAAGCCATAAATGTAAAGCAAGAACATTTTTGCTACTTGTGATTTTTATGTAACTGTATGGGTGGCATGGAAACCAATTTTATTTTGACTTATGTTATAAAGCTGTTGCCAAACACCCCTTGCTTAAGTCATGCTTCACATGGAGATAGTATTGTCAAGAGTGTTTCTGTGTAATGTGGATCTTAATTTTTCCCTGTGATATCAGAAATTGCAATGTGAGCTCACTGAAATTCACACTGAGAATTCACTTATATTTTCAATTGAGAATAACCTCAGGAGCCTGGATAGTTATGACTACAAAGGCAAGATAGCTACTTCCTGGGAGGGAAGGGAAATGGATAGGAGACAGAGCCAGAGGGAAGCAGGCAGAGGTGGCTGCCTCCACACCTTGCCTTCAGGCTTGCCCTAAGGTCTGTCCAAGACTCAGACTGACCTGGGACATTGGCGAAATAGGAATCAACCAAAGTCATTGGTAAAGTTGGTTTCCTTGAAATGAACTCTTCCTGTTCAGTTTTTCTTTAATTTTTATTGGAGTATAGTTGCTTTACAATGTTGTGTTAGTTTCTGCTGTACAGCAAAATGAATCAGCTATTGTTCAGTTGCTCAGTTGTGTCCAACTCTTTGCAACCCCATGGACTGCAGCACGCCAGGCTCCCCTGTCTGTCACTATCTCCCTGAGTTTACTCAAACTCATGTCCACTGAGTTGATGATGCCATCCAACCATCTCATCCTCTGTCGTCCCTTTCTCCTCCGCCTTCCATTTTCACAGCATCAGGGTCTTTTCCAGTGAGTCGGCTCTTTGCATCAGGTGGCCAATGTATTAGAGATTCAGTTCCAGCATCAGTCCTTCCAATGAATATTCAGGGTTGGTTTCCTTTAGGATGGACTGGCTGGATCTCCTTGTAGTCCAAGGGACTCTCAAGAGTCTTCTCCAGCACCACAGTTTGAAAGCATCAGTTCTTCAGTGCTCAGCTCTCACATCTGTACATGACTACTGGAAAAAAGCATCATCTATATGTATACATATAGCCTCTTCCTTTTGGGCTTCCTTCTCATTCAATATTTTGCAAAGAAAAGGATCAGAGACTATCTTAAGGAGCTGGTCTGAAACCACAAAGTTTACATTAATATTTCCCCCCTAACACATCCCATCCAGCCCCCTCTCACTGCCCACTGACCTTCCCTGGCTAACTGGTCTCCCTGTGCCTTGACAACTCTTGCTGTTGAAAATTTATTGATTGGGTTAAGCTATTTAACAGTGATCATGGTCAAGACCATGTCTACACAATCTATCTCCTTGGTCTCCTTGCTGCATTTTTGAAACCATGTGCGTGGTCTGTCCTCCCCAGAATCCTGGTCTCCTCAACCTGGGGCCTAGTGATTTGATATGCCCATTAATTTTTACCTTCCAGTAGACTTTACAAGGTCAAGATGTCTATTTTTTTCTTCTTTGGCTTCTAAAAAGTTTGTCTGGAAACAAATCTATAGACAAAGATATATTCCTTTTATTAAATTATGTTATTTTTCATAGGGATTTTTGGGGCTCTATAAATAATGGTGGTATGGATAGAAATCTCCCATATAGTTGACCTAGTATTCCTGAAATTTATAATGTGTACTTGACACATAATACCTCTTTTTCACCCTCCAACACGGAGCATTCATAATGTGTGTGCTTAGTAACTCACTTACTTTCTCCCTCCCACACAAGATCATAAGCTCTATGAAGACAAGAAATTCATTTCCCTTCTGTTTACATCTATATTTCTAGTGTTTATCATTGAGCCTAAGACATAATGCAGACTTAACATGTGGCAAATAATCTAAAGAACTGAATAATCTTCGTCAGTATTAAATAGTTGTCCTGATCCCCAGAGAACATGTTAGTTCTGCTTCTATTTTGGTTATTGTCCTCTATGGATAAATGATGGGACTGAAGAGAAAAAAATAATTTTGTTTCATCAATCATATCTTTCCAAAGATTTTCAATTTTTTCCTTTGGTAAAAATATCTAAGTCAAATATCTCCATAGCTTTCTACTCTGGATTAGGTGCTTTAAAATCATAAACTGAAGAGCTAAAATAGGCATTCATGATCTAGTTTAATCTGCTTGAGCTCTGGGTGTTCATGATGACATAACGCATGTCAGTCGACGTACACAGTGTAACAGTGGCTCAAGTCACTTCATTTCTCAAATGCCTTTACTTCAAGACATTTTGTTCACTTGATTAAATCTAGCATAAGATAAAACGGCATGTAACTATTTGATGAGTAAATAAAATTTCCTGCTTTTTGCATTGTTTCTTCTTCACTTTGCAGAATGAATAAAATAGAGAGTCTCTGTTCCCAGACATTCACAGTGATCTAAGATTGGACACGACTGAGCGACTTCACTTTCACTTTTCACTTTCATGCATTGGAGAAGGAAATGGCAACCCACTCCAGTGTTCTTGCCTGGAGAATCCCAGGGACAGGGTGGTGGTGGGGAGCCTGGTGGGCTGCTGTCTATGGGGTCACACAGAATCAGACATTACTGAAGCAACTTAGCAGCAGCAGCAGCAAGATTGGCTGAGGGATGAATGTTTTAAACTAACTGCCTCTTCCTACACCTCAGAGCTTTTTACAAGATAGTAACAAAGCTCTTTATCTGCTGGATCCAGACAGTGCTGGAATCAACTGAGCTCTATCAGACCTCAGAATGAATCCTTGTGTCTCTTCACCAATTTAATCCCCAAAGGATTGAACACAGCCAGAGGGGCAGTTTGTAGATATGGTATTTGCTTAATGAGGATGAGATGGAGAAAGTCTTAGGATTCTAAGTTATACTATTATAAAAGGAAAGAGTTTGATATTATGCATAATAGCAGTAAATTCACCAAATCAGCCTTTTTCAGACCTCAGAACATCTGCTCCACATAGATCTGGGCACTTGACTTTGAAGAAAGACACACATGGCAGGCAATATGAGAGTCCTCTTCTGCCCTCCTCTTTGAAGCGCTTGTTAGCTGATTTTTGGATAATTTCCCAAGCCAGTGAAGTCACCATGTGTGCTGTGACAATCACGTCACCATTGTTTGGATATAAATCAGGCATGTTTGATTTCTGCACTGATGAGCTGTGGATTTTTCATGTGCACAGGGCCTTATCATGCTTCCATGTTCTGTGAGCCTTATCCCCAGCTGAGCGCTTCTTCCCCTGCGGGCAGAGATGGCTTCTTCCTGTTTTACAAAACCCAGAGCCAGCCATGAAAAGTGGGAGACTCGCAAAGCCCGGGATACTGGGCGCAGAACTAATGGTCGGGGTGGGAGCGTTAGGTGATTCATTGGGTGAAATTTGTTTATACTTTCGAATTTCTCATCCTTCAATTTTCATTTATTCTGAAAGCAGAAGGGCCTCTGTTATTGAAAGCTTTAAAATGGAAACAAAGAAAGCTGCAGTGAAGACTCAAGGGCCAGCGCAATGGTTAATTTTCTGTGTCCTCAGCGCGTGGAGCACTTGCTTTTACATAGTAAGCATTTCGTAAATGCTTGAGGAAGGAAGACAGAAACGGCATTGGTGCAGCTGCCTTTGGAAATACACACTTCAGTTTTCTTCCTCCCTTTTCTTTGCCTTCCTTTCTCTTTAGGGGATGATTTAATAGTGACAGGTGGCAGAGCTGTGCTGTGCCTTTGAGAATAGGGAGGAGAGAAATTTGGAGTCAGCTGATACCAAATCAAAACCCTGTGTGTTATTTTGCAAATAATGGGTGACGAATAATCGGAGAACAGAACTGCTTCTGTTGGGTTTCTCCACTGAAAGCAAAAATGTGCCTAAGATTGTTACCTGGAGTGACCCCAAAATGAAAATCATTGTGAGATGTTTGCAATAGAAATATCAATAGCCTGACCTATAATAAACGCATGTAAATTTTGAGGGTGATGACCAATAGCTTAAGTCAGATATACACACACATACACACGCACACATGCACACACACACCCCTGAATTCCAATGATCTATTTACATCTGGACTCTTCTTTAATCTTAAAGGGTATAGTTGGCAAATCGGATTGTACTAAGTCAAGCACAGGCTGGGTGGTTTAATAAACAAGATAGCCATATGCAAAATGTTTCTAAACTTTTATAATAGAGTTGGCATTTTTCACAGATTTAGGAAAACACACCTGCCATTTTTTTTTTTTTTTTTTTTTTTTTTTTAGCTTTTCTTGTTTGTGTGTATACCATGGGAAAATTTGAGGGATTTCAAATAGTTGCAACCCTCGGGAAATGCTGAGTGTTTAAAGTATCATTAGGAACTTCCCTGGTGGGCCAGTGGTTAAGACTCTACCTTCCAATGTTGTGGATACAGGTTCAATCCCTGCATGCCTGTCATTCGGGAGTGAAGATCCTGCATGCCTCGCAGCCAAAAAATCAGAACATAGAACAGAAGCAATATTGTAACAATTCAGTAAAGACTTAAAATTGGTCCACATCGAAACCAAATCTTAAAAAAAAAAAATTATCTCATTTAAAAAAGAAAGTATCATTAGAATTATCTTTCTTGTCAGCTATTTAAGGTGTTAACAGACACATATTAGAGGAAATTTGATTAAATATCCCCTTTTTGCCTGCTTTTATTTTTACTTTTTCTGAAAGAAGAGGAATATTTGTGATTTAAAGTCTGAAAGGGCAAAACTATTCTTCTGCTGAACTATAATGACCATCATAAATGTGTGTCATACTTGTGCTATTTTATATGTGTGTGCTTTTGTGTGCATACTCAGTTCAGTTCATTTCAGTTGCTCAGTCTTGCCTGACTCTGCAACCCCATGGACTGCAGCATGCCAGGCCTCCCTGTCAATCACCAGCTCCTGGAGTTTATTCAAACTCATGTCCATTGAGTCGGTGATGCCATCCAACCATCTCATCCTCTGTCATCCCCTTCTCCTCCTGCCCTCAATCTTTCCTAGCATCAGGGTCTTTTCCAATGAGGTCAGCTCTTCGCATGAGGTGGCCAAAGTATTGGAGTTTCAGCTTCAACATCAGTCCTTCCAATGAACCCAGGACTGATCTCCTTTAGGATGGACTGGTTGGATCTCCTTGCAGTCGGAGGGACTCTCAAGAGTGTTCTCCAACACCACAGTTCAAAAGCACCAGTTCTTCGGCACTCAGCTTTCTTTATAGTCCAACTCTCACATTCATACGTGACTACAGGGAAAACCATAGCCTTGACTAGACAGATCTTTGTTGGCAAAGTAATGTCTCTGCTTTTTAATATGTTGTCCAGGGTGGTCATAACTTTTCTTTCAAGGAGTAATCTATATATGTATATATTTGTGTATTCTTTTTAGTTCTCAAGGTCAGTGAATTCTTACTAATTAGGAAGTTGGTTTACCAATTGCTCTTATTTGGAAGTCTGACTCTAGGTCCAGTCTTGACTTGGGCATAGATGAGGGGAGAGGTAAACCCTGATAATACCTCTCCTTATCTTTATCCCAAGATAAACCCTGAGCTGAACATTAAACACACGGATGGTTTATTGATGGTTTTGTCCTTCCCATTATTAGAAGCTAGGTTATTGGCACAGCACGGTGAGAGGATTATTACATTCACCAGTACATTAAAAGTACCTGCCAGATAGAAAGGACTCATTCTTCACGTAGTGCCTACTAAGGTTAAAAAGATGAATGGTTAGTTGGTATAATTATTTAAAATCTTCCTCTAAAAACTTTTCCCACCAGTTTGAGCTATCCCATCTCTGAAATACCACTCTTGCTTTTACTGGTATTTGTCCACCCACCAGTTAAGCATTATCTGGTGATGTCATTCTGTTACTTGTTTTGTGTAGGAGTAAATACCTGTGCGTGTTTGAAAACATTTTGCTACATGAACACAGTTTCCCTACTAGACTGTCAATCACTTTAGATCGGATGTCCTGCCTCATGCTCTTTCTTATTCACCAGGGAGCCCAGCGCAGGGCTTTACACAACATGAAGCCTTGTTTTGATTTGTTAATAGAGAAATTTGCTTAAATGCTGTGATGATGGAAACAGGTAATTTTGAGTGTACTTTGTGAAGAGTGGTATGGAGCCTTAATATAGCATCCAAAACTGACATGCAAATCTTTATCCAAAGATTTCCTCTTTTTTCTAATTTAAAATGGAACTTAACATATATTTTATATGAGTATTATTTTAGTGTAATAGGCTTCTTAGGATTTTGTAGCACTTAAAATACATTAAATGAAAGACCTCTTGGCTTTTGTTTAAATATTAAACCAAGTCAGGATAATATTATTGGCTATCTGAGGCTGTGGCATCTATTTATCTTCTCCAAGTTCCTTCCCATTTATTTTTAATTCTCTGGCAATCTTCATGCCAATCCAGGAAGGTTTGGTTCCTCTGAGCAGATGGAGTTGTGGGGAGGGGCAGGGGCAAAAAAAAAAAAAAAAAACAGTAACAAAAAAGAGAGGTTGATATCACTGTCTGTTTGGGAGAGGTTAGTTCCTCATCTCATTTTGGAGGGGCTCCTTGCACTGGATCTGAAGAGACCACCTATCTTTGTGGGCTTTTTAAAAAGGCTTATTAGAAAAACCCCCAATCATTCTTACTTCCCTCCCCTTCCTCTGCTATTTGTTTAAAAAAAAAAAAAAAAAAAATTAGAATTCCAGGAGTGGCCACCCTCCGTGTCCCCTAAATAATAGAGGGGGTCCCCTCTGTCATATGAAGCAAGCTCTATTTGATGATGCAGCAAGACCGCTGAGTGAGGCAGGCCCCACCCAGTGGGACCCTGACGTTTATGGGAAGGGACCCTGAGGTAGGATGGAATGTGGGGAGGGTAGTTACCAAGACGGAAATCAAACAGACAGGGCGGTCTGTCTCAGAATTCCCAGTAAATCACGGATGGTGTCTTTGTTCCTCGGAGCGGAAAAGGTCACTCGTTATTGTCTAGTCCATCATCAGTCACTTTGTAGGTGAGGAGTCTGGGGTTTGGGAAATGTAAGAGGATGCTCAAGGTCTGGCAGTTAATAGAAAATCCAAAGATAGAAGTCACAGCTCCTGGCCCCTCCCTTGTGGAATGTAAAGAAACACACTGCCTCCTGTCTCAGATGGATTCATTAGGCTCTGAGGATGCTGGGCTCTGGGAAGCAGTTTGGCATTTCTAGCAGCTAATAAGAATTGTCTCATCTGTGGATTCTCAGTCAAAGTAATTTCCTGGTAAATATCTCTTGAATTTAATGGATCAACAGTTTTCCCTGCGCTGTCCAGGGCAAACCGATTTTGCATCTATTCTGTTGATTGTCCTTCCCTTAGCATCAGACTGACCATTTCTGGCATCCCTGTTTTGTGATTCAGGACTGCTGCTGAGTGAGAAATAGGAAAGGGCTACTCATATAGGACTGAGTTGGGAAAGGAGGGGATTTAGAAATGCTGGGTCGCTATGCAGGTCTCTCAAGGGTCTCTTTCTCCCCTATCACACTTCTGCAGATTCACAGGGTGAGACCATATTCAACTTGAAGCCCGCTGCCATCAGACCATTACTGTTTACCCTCTTTTAAAACCTCTGCTCCTTCAAGGATGTTGCTATTTAAGTGCATCACTGTGTTCCCTTCCTATTTTCAGACCTACAGACTATTTTCAGCCTTCACTTATCCAAGACTTTGGCACCCAGCTAGCAGTCTTTCTCAACTCTAAACCTTGTTTCATCTTTAATGATGTCAAATCCATCCTCCTGGGCCATTGAATGTTTGATTCCCTCATTTCCAGTGTCTTTCTCCACTCAACTTAAGCCACACACACACCCAAGGGTCATACCCTAAGCGTTGTGATCATTGAGAGGTGTTTATTTCCAAACCACTCATATAAATATCATGTGTTCTGACCCTAATACTCTCCCTCCATCTTTTGTCTGTCTTCTCCCACTGAGACCATTCTTCAGCCTTGTTTGAACCCCTGTGTTCATGGGTGTGTGTGCGCCCAGTCGTGTCTGATTCTTTGCAACCCTATGGACTATAGACCACCAAGCTCCTCTGTCCATGGGATTTCCCAGGCAAGAATACTGGAGTAGGTTGCCATTTCCTTCTCCAGGGGATCTTCCCAACCCAGGGACCAAACCTGGGTCTCCTGCAGCTCCTGATCTGGCTCCTCTTCACCACTGAGCTACCGGGGAAACCCCCTGTGTTCTTGGACAGGTCGATTTCCCATTCTCCTCCTGTGCACCGTCTCACTGAACCTTATGCCCACGTCCTAAACTCACTTGACTTTGAGAACCCACTCTTCTTGTCAGGCCGTGCTCCAACTCTGGAGTTCCCCAGATATCCTTGTTAAGTGTTCCTGCACTCTAGTTGCTAATTCTACTAGAGGAAGCTATGAACGCTAGGGAAGCAGAATTCACTGTGACCCACCTCTATTATGAGCTTCCCTTATGGCTCAGCTGGTAAAGAATCTGCCGGCAATGCAGGAGACCTGAGTTTGATTCCTAGGTTGGGAAGATTCCCCTGGAGAAGGGAAAGGCTACCCACTCTACATTATTCTGGCCTGGAGAATTCCATGGATTGTATAGTCCATGGGGTCACAAAGAGTTGGACACAACTGAGCGACTTTCACTTTCACCTCTATTATGCCCTCAGCACTTCCCCATGTCCTGATCTTTTTCTCTAGTCATCTTCCTTTTCTACTCTTGAAATACCTGACCTTTCTGCTATTTTCAGTCATATGCTCCTTCTTCCCAGAGAAAATTAAAAAATAAAATAAATGCCCTCAATTTTCCACTACAGAATCTACACATCTAGCCATATCTGTACCTGTTTCTACACCCCACCTCCAATAAGGCCATTCACACCATACTTCCTCCTGATTCCTCCCCTTTCTGGAAACACTATTACACCAGTAGCAGGTTCGGTCCCTGGGTCAGGAAGCTCCCTGGGGAAGGAAATGGCTACCCAATCCAGTATTCTCACTTAGAAAATCCCATGGACAGATGAACCTGGTGGGCTGCAGTCCATGGGGTCGCAAAGAGTCAGACGCGACTGAGCGTGCCCACATACACGGCGTTACTATGCTTGCACCATCATCACCAACATCACCATCATCAGATGACACTTTCTCTAAGTTCTTGAGAAGATCAAGTATGTATGTTTTTCCTAAATATTTCTTTGTATAATGCGGCCTCTCCTGCTTTTGTTTGGGTGCAAGCAAGTACTTGACCGACCAAACAAGCCTGGTGTGCTGCAGTTCACGGGGTCGCAAAGAGTTGGGCACGACTGAGCAACTGAGCTGAACTGAAGTACTTGACAGAGATAAAACGTTTCTTTCTTTATTCGACTAAATTGAAGAGATCTGCAGTGTTCACACCTGTGCTGAAATGGGATGACTGTCTTTGTGGGCGAGAATACAACTTCAGCTCTTATCCTCCAATAGCAGGACAGTTTTGCTGCCCCAGGCTCTGACATTTAACGTGTTTCAGTTCTTAGGTAAATAAACAAAAGAGCCTATCTGCTGTCAAAGTACAACGTAGAGAAAATTTAATTATGAATGTCCTAGGAGTCAGCGCCTGCCACAGGCTTGCTTAAAAACACCTCATTCTTGAGAGAAACATTAAATCAGTATGCTGTGAAGTAGAAAGAGTATGACCTTTAGAATCACAGACCTGAATTTGAATACCTGCTCTATCACTTACTACTTATGAGAATTTAAGCAGCTTATAACTTCTCCAAGAGAGACGCAGGGCTGTCAGGGGAAAGTGGGGTGTTTATCTGCCCTGGGACAGATAAATAATTTATCAGTCGTGTCTGACTCTTTTCAACCCCATGGACTGCAGCACACCAGGCCTTCCTGTCCATCACCAACTCCCGGAGTTTACTCAAATTCATGTCCATTGAGTCAGTGATGCCATCCAACCATCTCATCCTCTGTCGTCCCCTTCTCCTCCTGCCCTCAATCTTTCCCAGCATCAGGGTCTTTTCCAATGAGTCAGCTCTTCACATCAGGTGGCCAAAGTATTGGAGCTTCAGCTTCAGCATCAGTCCTTCCAGTGAACACCCAGGACTGATCTCCTTTAGGAGGGACTGGGTGTTAGGACAAGAGTTTCTCAGATGTCCTCTTCTGAGGAAGGTTGGGTGCCCTCAATTCACTTGGCCTCAAGATGAAGACCTGAGAGGGGCTAGGATGTGAGCAGAGGGTCTGACCCACTAACCATCTTCTTAACATTGCCTTCCCTGTGTCAGGTGAGCTCCTCCCCAAGCTAAGCATATCGTCTGAATGCCTTGCCAAAGGTATTCGCTGAGTCATTTTCTTAGCATCGTGCTCTTCTATTGGTTGTGTTTTTATTGGATCGATACATAAGGAAGCGTTTTAAGTGTGGTAAATTTTTCCTCATTTCCACTTTGAGCATGAAATTCATTGTGGATATTTGTGAAATGTACATGTTCAAGCCCCACACTTGGAGATGTTGATTAAGCAAATCCAGAATGTCACCTGGGAGTCTGTAATCCTGTCAATTCCACAAATGATTCAGATGTACCACATTTTAAAAGAGCTACCGTATTTGAAAATAGTATTCACTGTTATCTGGCTTCAAAGGCTGTGCAGGGCAGCTCATGCTATATTTAATGCTATGGATTTGTATAGATTTTGACCCGACAATGAAACTCCTAGCAAAATAATCTGTAAGCAATTAACTAATCTCAGCTTACCACATTGCTCCCTATTTCTCCTAGGTGGCCTTTTCAATTTTGCTAATTTGAAAATGTACATTTTGCATTGTATTAAAATGCTGAAACTTTTTCATATTATTCCAATAGCAAGCTAGCTAAAAGTTCTATACTTTAGAAATAGTGATAAACATTAAGATATGGAGAGAATAGAGTTTTCCTTACCTTCTTCCATTTCAATTTTTCTCAGTTGTGAAATGAAAACTATGTAGATTAAAATTGAATTACTTCATAGGATAATTTTCATGATTATATTAATAATTCACTTAAAATACTTCAAATTATGCTTTTGCTTATATTGGTCACTCGAGTGCTAGTTGTTTTTCATGACAATCATGTATTTTATTTTCTTTTATTGAGAAAACATGTTATTTATACCGAAATCCAGATAACTCTCTTCCAAAGGGAGGTTTGGAATGAGAGACTAATAGTTCTATATTTCAACAGCTTGGCTTTGAGGACTAATGGGGTGGCAAATATGAGGGAATATTTCCATTTGTTTTTGTGAGTATTTTTGAAAAGAAGCACATTGCTTGCTGAGATTGCTATTGAAGTTGGAAAAATAAACTTCAACTTAGATTATTTTCAGAGTCTACTGGGGAGGAAATGCAAATTGTGCTTCTTAGTCAGATTTGTTTACATTCAGGTAACAGCATGCATTGAACTTTTAATTTTGTTAAAGAATTCTGCTTCAGGTTCTTTGGAAAATAGCACAGAAATAGGTGATGGTTCTCTTATCACACCATCCACCCACACATGGGTTTAGTACAACCTTAAAATACCATTAAAAAAAAAAGCAAAACTACCCCGGAAGTTTGCATTTGGACATACATCATATCCAGGATTGGTGTGTGCATAGAAATCTGTGATAATCAGTCTGCATATCACATCCAGGGACAAAACACTAGAATAATACTGACAACATTGCACGAGACCAACTTAATACTTGCCACAGTATTTTACGTTTTAGCTGCACATTACGGTTTTCCAAGTGCCTTTGAATAGATGTTGGATTTTGTTCTCTGAACAGCCCCTTGTGACCCTGTGGCCCCACGTTGTAAACCTTAACACTCATGCTTGGAGGAGAATGTGGGGTGTGAACAGGGCACAGCTCCAGGCACTCATAGTAGAACCCAGCACTTCCCAGCCCACAAAACATGTTTACAGAGAGCTTGCCTCGCCCCTGACCATGACAGCCCCACTCTTTTCTGACCCCACTCCATTGCTACAAAGCACTGTCCTCTAGGACTTGCAGATTTTTACACATGCTATTGCACAGAGGCTCGGTTCTGCTCAACGCATACATGTTATGACTACACTAAGTGTTACAGAGTTGTTAAACTGGTGGAAAGACACGTCTCATTTAAAAAATTAACTAAAAGTTGCTTTTGGCAATGGACATGTTACTTTCTTCGTATATGTAAATTTAATTTAAAATGTTTTAAATTAATAATTTGGTGTCATTTGAGCACTGATGGTCAGGTAGAGATAGCTATTCCATAATAAACTGGATATAGAAAAAAAAATCTATGTCAAAAAAAATCAGAGGAGAAATGCAGAGAATTTTGAGATCCCCACGGTGTATTTAAATGTTCACTGCTGAATGTGTTCTCCTCTTCTCACAGCCTATGTTTAGGCCAGATGTGCAGTGATTCAGGGGGTTTGAATCCTGTTTCCACCATCTAGATTTAGATAGGTTTCTTAACCCCGTGGCGTGCTGTGGCCCGCGGGGTGGCAAAGAGTCAGACACGACTTAGCAACTGAACATTTCTTCACTACTGGGCCACATGTTCTTCACGTTTACAAAGCAGCTTTTATAGAGGCTTAATAAAATTGTTGTGGAGACTGAATTCATTCGGACATTGAAAGTACCTGATACATAGAGATATTTTATGTACAAACATTGATCTTAGCTATTGATCTTTCTCTATGCCCTTGCTGTTAGGAGAACACCTCTTCTTGAAACCTGATTAAGCTGTTAGGCTCCAAACAAGTCCGGTCTCATCTTGACCTGACACAGGTGTCCGAGGGACAAAATATTCAATGAAATGGCATAAATGGCAGTGCCTGGTATGTGGTAGGGGGCTACGAAACAAAGAGACATCGAAAATAAATTTTTGGTATTTATTGTGTTTTATGCAGTGCAATTAGGAGGGAAGTTGGCTAAATCTAAGAAATTGTATTAGTGCATATCAGCTGTCAAATCATGCACTTGATGGGTTCTGTAACTCAAGAAGGCATAATTCCTTTCAATTTAAGAAACTATTTGTTTATAAATTCATGCTTCAGTGGAAAATTTCAAGGGACCCCTTAGCAGGACAGCAGATAGGTTGTGAATCTCTCAGAATTTGTGACAGAAACTTCAAATGCCATCTGAGAGTGTTTCCTTCCCCGGAAGATGACCCTTAGAAAACTGTTATTCCTGCAGTCAGTAATATTTCTTGAAGTCTCTTTGTTCTTGAAATTTGTTCAAATGGCTTTTTCAGTAATCCTTGTGGTTAGTCAATTTTTTAAAAAATAAAGTTTAGCACAAACTAAGGAGGAAATTCTAATATGAAAGGCTGATTGTGGTTTTAATTTTGTCTTTTTCTCTTTTTCTTTCTTCCCACTTTCCTCCTCTTCCTTCTTCTCCCTGTTTATGAATTTTTAAGTTTTTATGAAGAATTTATGTTTTCTCAGGAGATGCTAGTGGAAAAGAATCTGCTGGTCAGTGCAGGAGATGCAAGAGATGCAAGTTCAATTCCTGGGTCAGGAAGATGCCCTCAAGTAGGCAGTGGTACCCCACCCAAGTATTCCTGCCTTGAAAATTCTACTGGGCAGAGGAGACTGGCAAGAGCCTGGCTGACTACAGTCCATAGGGCCACCACGAGTCAGACATGACTGAGCAACTGAGCTTGCACATGTGAAGAATTTATGTTTTCAGAGCAGTCTTTGTTTTACAGCAAAATTCAGCTGAAGGTACCGAGATTTCCCAAACACCCCCTGCCTCCACACACACATAACCTCCCGGGTTATCAACATTCCCCACCATAGTGGTTCATTAGTTACAACTGAACCCACATGGATGCATCACAATCACCCAAAGTCACAGTTTGCATGAGGGTTCACACTTGGTGCTATGCATTCTGTAGCTTTGGAGAAATGTGTAATGGCATGTATCCATCATTATGGTATCACACAGAGTACTTTCACTGCCCTACAAATCCTCTGTGCTCCGTTTATTCATCCCTTCTTCCTCAGCCCCTGGCAAGCACTGATCTTTTCACGGTCTCCTTAGTTTTGTCTTTTCCAGCATGACATATAGTTAGAATCAAATAGTATGCAGCCTTTTCAGATTGACTTCTCTCACTTTGTTGTTGTTGTTCAGCTGTTCAGCTGTGTCTGACTCTTTGTGACTGACCCCATGGACTGTAGCACGCCAGGCCCCCTGTCCATCACCAACACTGGGAGCCTACTCAAACTCATGCCCATTGAGTGGGTGATGCCATCCAACCATCTCATCCTCTGTCGTCCCCTTCTTTTTCCTGCCCTCAATCTTTCCCAGCATCCTGGTCTTTTCTAACAAGTCAGCTCTTTGCATTAGGTGGCCAAAGTATTGGAGCTTCGGTTTCAGCATCAGTCCTTCCAACGAATATTCAGGACTGATTTCCTTTAGGATTGACTGATTGGATCTCCTTGCAGTGCAAGGGACTCTCAAGACTCTTCTCTAACACCACAGTTCAAAAGCGTCAGTTCTTCAGCACTTAGTCTTCTTTCTTTCTCTCACTTAATGATATACATTTAAGATTCCTCCATGTCTTTTCAAGGCTTATAGCTCATGTACTTTTAGCACTGTATAAAAGTCCATTGCTGGATCTTCCACAGTTTATTTACCCACTCGCCTTCTGAACGACATCCTAGTGGCTTCCAGGTTTTTGAAGTTACGAATGCAGTTGCTATATATCCACACGCAGGTTTTTGTGTGGGTACAACTTCCAGTGATTGTTTTAATATCTGTGTTCTTCTGAAAGGAATGATAAGGTACTTGGAACCAGTGCTTCATCGCACCGTTATTACTCATTCATTCCTCCATTTGTATAGAAAATCAATAGTTGGTTACTTGGCATCACTTTGAAAGAACAAGCAGAGAGGGCCTAATAAGGGGGATGGGGCACCCAGCAGAGGCGGAGCCAGAGCCCCGGAGGCCAGGCTGGAGACAGGGAGGAAGGTGGTACCACTGGCGAGCATCTCTGTCCTCACGAACTCCAGCTTGGGAGTGAGTGCTTCCTCTTCTTTCTCTTACCATCTTGACTTCGTCAAGTTCTGAAAACCCAGGCTATTACGTTACCACGTGACTTTATTTTTAACCTGTTTAACTTGTTTTATTTCATTGTGCTACACCAATCTACATCTACATCTGCACACACCAATCTACTGTGAAACACCCTGAGGTTATATCCTGCCTGTGTTTTATCAACCACTTTGGGCTTGTCCCGCGATATCCTGCCAGGGACTACAGCTGCTTCTCCAGGTCACTAACTTTGGCAGAAGCATGGTTCTGAACCCTTCTCGTGCAGACAAAATAATCCGGAGAAAAGTTCCCCATAGCAGGGAGCCCTGTGAAGGCATCTAAATTATTATGAGAGTACTTACTTTCACATTAACATCAAAGACCTCATTTTTCTTTCCAAACCCAATTATGAAGAGTGAGATATAAGGTTATAGCCAAATTTTAATTTGTATAACATTCATGGCACTATGTGGCTCAGGCCATGGTCTTTTCTATAATCCAGCATCCCTGCCTGCTATCTGGTTCCACAGGGCATTGTTGAGTCACTAGACAAGCAAACTGATGAGTTCATTTACTTTAAAGAATTAGAGATTATTCAAGGCTTACAGTGATACCTCTCCTTGTGGCAGGGTAAGGGATCATGACAGTTCTACTCCTGTTCCTGGTTTGATCTCCAAGCTAAACCTAGAAAAAAAAAATCTCAAAACACAAAATTTATATGATATCAAGAAAAAAAATAAATACATGGCCACAAATTTATTCATAAAGTTGTGAGTGACAGCTAAAGATAGATGATTTGCTTCATCCATTTTTTCCCCCTTTTTTTGGTGAGACAGTTCTCCATTTACCTCAGGTGCAGAAAAAAATATTTCCTTGGCAGAGAAATGATCTGGAGATTGGTATTTGCAGAATTAGTGTCCTCAGTAACGTGACGGCTGAGAGTGCTCGTAATCTGGGAAACCAAAGACTTTACCTTTCTGTGGTCTTCCCAGAAACACTTTCATGTGGACTGCCGCTATCTGGATGAAAAAACATCGTCAAAAAGCCATCCTGGAGTAGTGTTTGTCTGGGCTGTTCTTTAAGCTCCGTGATTCAGCTAAATACTTGTTCAGCATAAGGAAAATACACCTAAGTCTTGCCTTCTTCCTGGGTATTGAGAATCTTGAAAAAGGGAAGAAGTGTGAATCGTAGGTGAAAGTTGCTTTTTTTAATGTTTAGTGAATTTTACTGGAAATTCTTTGAGGGAAAGATCAAGGTATGTTACCATAGTAATTCTCTCCATATATTAGTAGTATTTAGGAGAATATAAAACATGATTACGCGATTAATCAAATTTTTTATAACAATGCCATTTTAAAGGATTCTCAATTGAATGCACTGTAAGAAAGACACTGTCTTCAAGGTTTTCAACCTTGTTCCCATGGAGATGGGACTCTTGGCTTCTCTTAAAGGGCACATCACTAGAATAATGCACAAAAATGAACAATGGCATTATTAAAAATAGAAAACCTAGTCTAAGTTACTTGCTTTTTAAATTTAGCATTGTTGTTGTTCAGTCACCCAGTCATGTCTGACTTTTTGTGACCCCATGGATTGCGTGTTCTCATTTACTTATGCAATGTCAAGAGAATAAAAGCCCACTTTGATTTTTTTGATGTTCTTTTCTCCACATCCTCTCATCCTTCTTCTCTGCTGATTGATGACTGAAATAGAGCAAGCGGTTGTCACTTTGATATGCCATCAATTCTACCTTGTTTTGGATGTATTATTTATAACACCGTCATCCTGAGAGTATTATTATTATTATCATCTTTATATTGTAGAGGAGAAGGTTGAAATTGAGTGAAGTTAACATAGACGAGTACTATGATTGGTAAGTGGTAAAACGGAGTTTGGACATAGGTCTCCTTGGTTTTAAAACCCTAGACTTTTCCAGACACTGAGCTCAGGATCTCATTCTACACTGGCAACAGAAAAATGTTTAATAGATGCTTTTCGTGTAAATAGACACAAGAGTGAACCCCTGTCTTTAGAAAAGATAAACACAGTTTCCTTTTCTCCTCTGTGTTTACACCTGAGACCAGGAAGTAGGTTGTGGACAGAGCTCTCGCTGATTAGACCCACTTGTTAACTCTGCGGAATACAGGCATCCCTCTACTCTGAAATGTGGACCAAAATAGGTTGAAGTTGTCCTCAAGGCTTTCCCTCTCTTTGCAGGAATGGCCACGGCCTTCACGGCTGGTGCCATCTGCTGCCATTTTAACTGTTTGTTTTAATGGCTTCGCATCAATTTTATTTTCCATCTCAAACCAGTTATATAACATAAACCCACTGTGAGAGAATGTTCTGTTTCTAAACTGAAGTGAGGAGCTATGCTATTTCAACCATGTACTTAGTCAAGAGAGATGGTTCATTTAAAGTGTGAAAGTAGCTAAATAGGGCCGTGAGGAAGCAGCCGCACCATCTTCTTTTCCTTTATTTCTTAATTTTAGAACAACATGACTCTTGCCTCCATTTTAGTCTGGGTGTACTTTTTCATTATTCAAAATCCAAGGACTTTTGGAATTCCTTGGTCAACCTTGTGAGAGTTTCTGTAAAGAACTGGAAAGGATAGGGGCTTTTTGTGTGCTCTCTGTTTGGCTTTGGGAAACTTGGCTAATAAGCTATATCTTAGCATCGCTAAGTCACTTCAGTCGTGTCCCACTCTGTGCGACCCCATAGACGGCAGCCCACCAGGCTCCCCGCATCCCTGGGATTCTCCAGGCAAGAACACTGGAGCGGGTTGCCATTTCCTTCTCCAATGCATGAAAGTGAAAAGTGAAAGTGAAGTCGCTCAGTCGTGTCCGACCCTCAGCGACCCCATGGACTGCAGCCTTCCAGGCTCCTCCATCCATGGGATTTTCCAGGCAAGAGTACTGAAGTGGGGCCATTGCCTTCCATACTGGAAAAGAAGAGAATAAAAACAGGAGGTACTTGACTTCTTTACATTATTTCCTTTAAGAGTCTGGTAATACTTTGGCCACTTGATGTGAAGAACTGATTCATTGGAAAAGACCCTGATGCTGGGAAAGATTGAGGGCAGGAGGAAAAGGGGATGACAGAGGATGAGATGGTTGGACGGCATCACCAACTCAATGGACATGGGTTTGGGTAAACTCTGAGAGTTGGTGATGGACAGGGAGGCCTGGCGTGCTGTGGTTCATAGGGTCGCAAAGAGTTGGACATGACTGAGCGACTGAACTGAACTGAAGCAGTCTATAGTACACTTCACTATAAACAAGGTGAATCTTTTATTAAGATTATTAATGTATTGGAATGTTGAAGAAAGACACAACTAGGCTTTTCAAGTTCATTTCCTGATGAAAACGAACGTTCGTAGTTTAGTGTAAATTGGTGGAGACTTTTTGAAGGAAAATTTTGAAATCTCTATAAAAATATTTAAAAGAACATCTATTTTGATGCAAATTTTCTATTTCTAAAGTCATATCCTAAAAAATAATTTGGAACATATATACAGTTATAAACGCTAAGTTTGTTTATTGCAAGGCCCAATGAAACCACAAACTCATGAACATCAAACTCATAAAGAATACATTTCAACTAATCAACAATAGGAAATTGGTTAGAAAAGTTACCAATAGAATATAATAGTATTTAGCCAACAAAAATGATGTTGTAACTATTATCTCTCTATCTATCTACTTCTATCAAATCTATTTACATGGAAAGATACTTATATTTTTATAGAAGTATAGTTGATTTACAGTATTGTGTTAGTTTCAGGTGTACAAGAAAGTGATATATATATACACATATATATATACACACACACACACATATATACATATGCCTTTCCATTATAAAGTGAAAGTCACTCAGTCGTGTCTGACTCTTTGTGACCCCATGGACTATACAGGCCATGGAATTCTCCTGGCCAGAATACTGGAGTGGGCAGCTTTTCCTTTTCCAGGGGATCTTCCCAACCCAGGGATTGAAACCAGGTCTCCTGCATTGCAGGCAGATTCTTTACCAGCTGAGCCACAAGGAAAGCCCATTATATTATAATATAAATGGAAATCTATTTTCCACTATATTATCGGCTATTACAAGATATTGAATATAGTTCCCTGTGCTATACAGTAGGTCTTTGTTTATGTATTTTATATATAAAATATAGTATTATTTTTAGAATGATGCTACAAAATATATTCAATATGATCTTATCCAAACTGACAAGTATCTACGGAAAAGGTATGAAAGAATATACAAGATGTTAAAAATGTAATATACATGGAACTGTGTTTTTCCTCATTAATCTACTTTTTATATTTTTATTTCAAACAGCAAGTATGACTTTTACATTAAAAGAGAACATTTTTGTAATTCCCTCTTCATAACTGACAAATATTCAAATTGACCTAAATTTTCAGTTACTTTTCTGCAAATCAAGGTGGAGATATTTGGTACTAATTGATGATATAACTTAGATACAGAATTTGGAAATTTAGATCCTAGAGCAGAGATAACTGACTGACAAGTGACTCTCCGTCTTTCCCACCTAAAACCGAATTAGGTTGTGATTGCAAATCGGTTTCAGTGGTCTTAAATATCCTTATAGAAACTTGAAAACTGACTTAAACAGGTCAGCTTCTGTAACAAGTTCAAAACACTCTCATTTACATCCACTTTTATACTTTCTTTGCTCAACAGCAATCAGATCATCACATGGAAAGAACTGAGATGCGTTATCAGTCATGTTGCTGTTTACTGTCCTAGTGAGTGGTGAATTGTCCAAAGCTGTGACCCAAAGGCAGCGGGACATTTATTCCATGGTTGTGTATGCATGCTTAGTTGCTCAGACATGTCAGACTCTGCAACCCTTTGTATTGTAGCCCGCCAGACTCCTCTGTCCATGTGACTTTTCAGGCAAGAATACCAGAAGGAGTTGCTATTTTCCTCCTCCAGGGATGGAACCTGCATCTCCTGCGTCTCCTGCATCTCCTGCATTGCAGACAGGTTCTTTACCCACTGAGTCATCCAGGAAGCTATTACTTGGTTAAGCATCAGCTTTGTTGTAGCTCCCAGTGTAAGATGCCAGGTCCTTCTACTACCTGCCCTACAATACACACTTTAAAATGGCAAGACATAGATAACTCCCAAATATGAAGATGCCTCAAGAAGCACAGGAGAGAGCCATTCAGTACCGAGGTCTGTTCATCAAATGGACCCTCGGGCAGAACGATTTTAATAACTGTGTAGTGATTTGGAGAGGATTTCCCTTACTTTGGATCCACGGCAGGAATAGAGACTCAGATGTAGAGAACAGACGTGTATACAGAGGGGGAAGGAGAGGGTGAGATAGAATTGGGAGATTAGGATTGACATAGATACATCACCACGTGTAAAATAGCTAATGGGAACCTGCTACAAAGCACAGGGAGCTTAGCTTGGTGCTCTGGGATGACCTAGAGGGCTGGTATGGGGGTGGGTTGGAGGGAGGTGCGAGAGAGAGGGGATATATGTATACAGATAGCTGATTCACTTCGTTGGACAGCAGAACGAACACAACAGTGTGAAGCAATTATACTCTAAATTAAAAAAAGAAGAAGAAATTTTGTAACTGTGGGCAATGAAGAAAGAATCAATATGTTTTCAAGGCGGGTAGATGAGTTTTCAGGTATGAAAGATCCATGCTGGAGTCCCTGGAAGCTGCTGCCTGCCTAGCACATACAAACCAATTAGATGGCAAGCAGTGATCTGATTTCTTTTCATTTTCTCTTGGTGGTCATAAAAGTGTTGCCTAGTATGATGCAAGTGGAGGATGTCTAAGCTTCTAGAAAACTGACATTCTGCATTTCTGGGCTAATTTCTGCATAAATTACGAGTACAGACGCTGTGAGATTGCATGACTCACCTGTGACCTGCAGTCTAGCTGCCTCCCTACCTGGATCCTCAGTGGCATCTAAGGCTCATTATTTCCCTCCCCAATTCCCTGATTTCTTTCTTCTTCTGCCTTTCCAGTTTATTCTCACAGATAATGAAATGTCTTAGAAGTAGAATGGGACCTCACTGTAGCTTTTTTTTTTTCATTATTAGATTAACTCAAATGCATCCCCAGGAAGGTCCTGTCTTTGGAATGTAACGGTATAGAGGAAAGCTCAGTAACCACCTGTGGTTGTTTCGAAAAGAATCACAATATCACAGGCGTTTTCACAGGGAGCCCCTTCTTAGCCTGTGTTCTCACAGACATGAGGTTTTTGGCATTTCACCACAGCATGATTTGCTTGACAAGCTGAGACTGATGAACACAGCTTGGAAGACAAAGAATAGAGTCATGGAGTCACTGACTGTCACTACCTGCTGGATGGAGTCAGAGTAGTGATGCAGCTCACATCTCCCCATCCACCCTTGATAAGTGTCCTTCACTCACTATTAGTTCAGAAACACGCTCACAGTTCTAGAGTTTGCCCACTTTTCCTTTTATCCTGTTTCTCACATCTGCGCTGGATTGTACCAGTGCTCAGGGCACTTTGATCACTGGACTCGTTCGGCTCTACATGAGAGCTGATAAGGCTGCCTCAGACTTGTGTGAGCACCCCCCCCCACCCACTGTACATGGCATCTCATTTAGACCGTCCTGTGATTCAGAGGGACTGATCCCTGAGGCCCCCATTTTTCATGAGAACCTGCTTGCTTTCCTCTCCATTTACCTTCTCTCAAACAAATCCAGGAACTGTGGTTGAGGACTTTGGGTTTAATTGCCACATCTGTTGTTTTCTAGGAAATTAATTTCTTTTTGACCTACTGGTATTTGTCCCCCTCTCAGAAGTAAGAGTTTATGATTCATATTTCAGACTGTGGCATTTTCCAAAGCTCTTGATTGTTTACTCAGGCTTATTTCAGGTAACAAAAGCCTGTGTATTAAAACATTCAGTTTGGCTACTTTTGGCTGGTTTCGTTCCTGTGCCTAGGCGGAATAAAGGAGAGCCACCTTTTATAAAAGGTCGAACTGTCTGTAGACTTTCTATGCTAACTTGTGGTATCTGTAAAATCAGTTTTCCTTCAGAGTTTCACTGACCTAATTATAATGGGTTGAGAATATTTGGCCTCAAATAGTGAAGCTTTGAAGCTTTTCTATAAATTTGAAATTACTCAAAATTAAAAATATATATATATTATTCTAAAATAAAAATCTACCACCTCATGGCTGGATTGCCCTAAGATTCTTTAGGACTTACTGTTAATATAATTGGCTTAACAATTAAGCACAAGCACCTCTGTTAACCTTTCTCAGCTGTCTTTATGTCCTATCTTTTTATAATTGCATACAAATATATTTTATTTCCCCAATAAGATTTTTTAAAATTTTATTGAAACATAGTTCATTTACAATATTGTGTACAACAAAGTGATTCAGTTACACACACACACACATGTATGTATATGTATATATATATATATATATATATCAGATTCATTTCCCTTATACTTTATTACAAAATACTGAGTATAGTTCCCTGTGCTATACAGCAGGTCCTTGTTGTTTATTATATATATAGTAGTATGTACTGTTAATCTCAAACTCCTAATTTATCCCTCTCCCACTTCACCCTTCAGTCAGTTCAGTTCAATTCAGTCGCTCAGTCGTGTCCGACTCTTTGAGACTCCATGGACTGCAGCACACCAGGCCTCCCTGTCCATCACCAACTCCCAGCGTTTACTTAAACTCCTGTCCATTGAGTTGGTGATGCCATCCAACCATCTCATCCTCTGTCATCCCCTTTTCCTCCTGCCCTCAATCTTTCCCAGCATCAGGGTCTTTTCAGATGAGTCAGCTCTTCACATCAGGTGGCCAAAGTATTGGAGGTTCATCTTCAACATCAGTCCTTCCAATGAATATTCAGGACTGATTTCCTTTAGGATGGACTGGTTTGATCTCCTTGCAGTCTGAGGGACTCTCAAGAGTCTTCTCCAACACCACAGTTCCAAAGCATCAATTCTTTAGCGCTCAGCTTTCTTTATAGTTCAACTCTCACATCCATAAATGACTACTGGAAAAACCATAGCTTTGATTAGATGAAACTTTGTTGTCAAAGTAATGTCTCTGTTTTTTAGTATGCTGTCTAGATTGGTCATAACTTTTCTTCCAAGGAGTAAGCGTCTTTTAATTTCATGGCTGCAATCACCATCTGCAGTGATTTTGGAGCCCCCAAAAATAAAGTCTGTCATTGTTTCCACTGTTTCCCCATCTATTTGCCATGAAGTGATGGGACCAGATGCCATGATCTTCATTTTCTGAATGTTGAGCTTTAAGCCAATTTTTTCACTCTCCTCTTTAACTTTCATCAAGAGGCTCTTTAGTTCTTCTTCACTTTCTGCCGTAAGGGTGGTGTCATCTGCATATCTGAGGTTATTGATATTTATCCCAGCAGTCTTGATTCCAGCTTGTGCTTCATCCAACCCAGCATTTCTCATGATGTACCCTGAATATGTTAATTAAGCAGGGTAACAATACACAGCCTTGACATACTCCTTTCCCTATTTGGAACCAGTCTGTTGTTCCATGTCCAATTCTAACTGTTGCTTTCTGACCTACATATAGGAGACAGGTCAGGTGGTCTGGTATTCCCATCTCTTTCAGAATTTTCCACAGTTTGTTGCCCACACAGTCAAAGGCTTTGGCATAGTCAGTAAAGCAGAAATAGATGTCTTTCTGAAACTCTCTTGCTTTTTCGATGATCCAGTGGATGTTGGCCATTTGATCTCTGGTTCCCTGCCTTTTCTAAATCCAACCTGAACATCTGTAACTTTACAGTTCATGTACTGTTGAAGCCTGGCTTGGAGAACTTTGAGCATTATTTTACTAGTGTGTGAGATGAGTGCAAGTTTGAGCATTCTTTGGCATTGCCTTTCTTAGGCATTGGAATGAAAAGTGACTTTTTCCAGTCCTGTGGCCACTGCTGAGTTTTCCAAATTTACTGGCATATTGAGTATAGCGTTTTCACAGCAGCATCTTTTAGGATTTGAAATAGCTCAACTGGAATTCAACTGGAATTTCCCCTTTGGTAACCATAAGTTTGTTTTTTGTGTCTGTGAATCTATTTCTGTTTTGTATATAAATTCATTTGTATCAACATTTTTTAGATTCCACCTATTAGTGATATTATATGATTTTCGTCTATGTCTGGCTTACTTCACCTAGTATGATAATGTCTAGGTCCATTCATGATGCCATAAATGGCATTATATCATCCTTTTTTATGGCTGAGTAATATTCCATTGTTAGAGAAGGCAATGGCACCCCACTCCAGTACTCTTGCCTGGAAAATCCCATGGACGGAGGAGCCTGGTGGGCTGCAGTCCATGGGGTCTCGAAGAGTTGGACACAACTGAGCGACTTCCCTTTCACTTTTCACTTTCATGCATTGGAGAAGGAAATGGCAACCCACTCCAGTGTTCTTGCCTGGAGAATCCCAGGGAGGGGGAGCCTGGTGGGCTTCCATCTATGGGGTCGCACAGAGTCGGACACGACTGAAGCGACTTAGCAGCATATTCCATTGTATATATGTACCACATCTTCTTTATCCATTCATCAGGCAGTGAACATTTAGGTCGCTTCCAAGTCTTGGCTGCTGTAAACTGTGCTGCAGTGGACATTGGGGTGCATGTATCTTTCTGAATTGTCGGTTTCTCCTGATATGCACCCAGGAGTAGGATTGTAGGATCATATGGTAGTTCTATTTTTAGATTTTTAAGGAACCTCCATACTCTTTGCCATTGGTGGAAATGCACCAATTTACATTTCCACCAGCAGTGTAGGAGGGTTCCCTTTTCCCAGTACAATTTCTTAATAACCTTTTTATTTTGGAAGAAGTTCAGACTTACAGAAAAGCGGCAAAGGCAGTAAAGAAAGGTTCTGTATATGCTTTCCCAGCTATCTCCATTTTACACAGTAAGAATTTAAACTTTTTACTGACAAAGAACATGTCCCTTTTGTCTCTAAAGCCCTTCATAGCACTGAGAACCTTTCATGTACCTAGTACTTACTCACTGGATCTTAATACATTGAGGATAGATAAACAATTGCAAAAACACATTTTATCTGATTTATATCTTATATATAAATAAGGGCAGTTATTGTAATTAGTAAATATACTATACAAACACCCAAAGTAATTGCAAGTTCAGCACAAGCTATCATTTATTTTAAATTTTCTGTGTCTTTTCTATGGGATTATAATGGTGGCTTCAGTTCTGCAAATGTTGTACTTGAGACTTTGAGAGAGATAAGAGGTGGTCCATTTCTCTAAATTGATGGCAGGTTATCATAGGAATCATGTTTTAGGAAACACTGACATTTATTTCATTATGTTATACCTGAATAATGTATTTTGTGAGCTAGTTTTATAAGATTAACTCACATCAACAGAAGCTATTTCAAATTTGGTTAGTGATGAGAAGCCATCGAAAGGGGGTATCACCCAACATCCTTTCTCAGCTGGCTTTGAAATTCTTAGTTAAGAATCATCTTTGTAAATATGCTCATTACCCAAGTCTGCTAGCTAGGTCCTGTCCTGAAGGTGTACTGCCCTTCAAAAACAAGTCAAAAAAACACACAGAGCATATTGGAAAGACCTGTGGACTGATATTGTTCCTATGTGTAAAGATGAAAGCAATAAAATCTTGAAGCCAAGGCCACAGTAAAATATTTTGTCTGGCACTGGCATTGAGCAGAGAAAGCTCTGAGCAAGTTTAAAAGCTACTATTTGCATAGAGAATGCTATAATTCAAGAGCAAAATCAACATTTCTTGAGCTTATTTGCATTTGATTATGTATCTATGTGGGGATTTTTATAACAGCCTCACTAAATGGATATAAGAACGAAAAACAGCCTTGTCTGTGGAAAATAGATAGTAAGGCAAAACTTGAACAATTTGTATTAAATTTTGGATTGCTTCCTTAGAATAAATCCCAAGGATAAATTAAATCAAGTGTCCAAAATGCCAAAACGTCATTCATTGCCTGACATTCGTAAAGCGGTCTCTTCTTTGGAAAGAAACTGATGCCACCCTATGTATGTTTGTTTCTCAAAGACAAATCAGCCAAGACCATTACTGATGGATGTGCTAACCTTGGGTCCAGTAGTTAATCAGGCTAAGCTGTACTGGGAGGGGCCATAACTCTAGATAGACAGGTGTCACGCAGGGAGAGCATCACTCAAGTTGACAGGTGTTCAGGTGGAGATTAAGGAATAGTTGGGTTGAAGGGTCCAAAATCGGGCTCCAGGTCACACTTCTGCTTCTGCCAGGACTTGGTTCCTGTCTGATCTGATGAAACATCTATTTTTCTACTCCTGTGTTGAATCACATAAGCATAGCCTTCTAAAGTGACTCATCTCTTTTCTCTCCCCAAGCATAACCAGGCTGATAGAAAATGTGTGGGATAATCTAGTCCCTTTTCAACTCTAAGCCTCTTAGAAATTCCCTTCCTCTCTGCTGAAGGTGCTGGATGCTTTATCTCCCAATGTGATGAGCAAAGACTGTTTGAATAATGCCAGTCCATGCAGAAGCCAGGACTGCCAACTCCCTGATGAATTCTGAGACGCCACAGCAGTTGATTCAGCTTGGCAGCTTTCCTAAAAGTGGGGATCAGGCATGGTTAACTCTCTCGGGAGAGGAATGAGAAAGCAGAAGGGATGCTTGGGACAACCACAGAAGCGCCAGGCAGTGAGCTGAAAGGCTGAGCTCTGTATTCTGCTTCATCTCTAACAGGATGATGACTTCAGTTCCTTTGTTACGCTGAATGTCTCTTTTGGCTCTACACTTGAGCATTAAGAAACACTGAACAAATCCATTAGTCCTTGCTGGAGGCCTCTGTTTTTGAAACCCGAGGAGAGCTGGCAAAGAAAAGGCACATGTTACTCCCCCAGTCACGTCCTCTGGGAATTGCTCAGATGTCCACGTTAACAAAAGCCAGCCAACCCTTTGCAACAAAAACTAGACACTTAGTTTGACATCCTTGATGTACCTGATGTAGCTTCCATGGTGGTTCACGGTCTCACAATGTGAACGTTTCCAGCTTACATCATGTATTTCCAAAGAAACAGGTATGTGGCTCATGAGTCAGCTCATCCTTTAGACTCCCTGCCCATCATGACACACACCAGCTCACATGTCCAATTGAGTTCAGTGACCCAGTCGATTTGATTGTTCCTGCTTTTCTCTTATTTTCCTAGACCATTCTTCCCTTTCTTCTTTGTTCATCTGGTCAACTCATTCATTGGTTTTTAACTTAGATGTTGCTTCCCTGGGACTCCTTGCCTGACCTGCCCTACACTGAGTTAGGCTTCCCTTATAAGTGGTTCTATAATCCCTTGTGATGTCCCCCAGCATGGGACTTTGGTCCCCGCAATGTAATAGTATATTTATTTATTTGCATTCACTCCTCCAAAGTTTCTCTTATGGGTGTGGATACACCCATGTGTTTAGAAGGGATCATATGTACAGGATAGTTGATCCCTCAGCCCCAGGACACTCCACAGAGTCGGGCAGTGGAGTGGGTCAGGTGCTGATACACAGAGTCTCAGCTCTTTACTCCAGTACAGATGCTGTCACTTTTTCCTTTGAGCCTGGGTATGAAGCTACTTGGGAATCACCACCATGATAGACCGTAAGGTCTTTGATGGTAGGACCCGTGTCAGGTTATTTCATCACAGTCTCCCAGAACCAGGTACAGTGCCTGACAGACCCATAACAGGAATCTCATAAATATTTACTGAGTGAGAAAAAGTTCATTCTAGGAAGACTGAGTCCTTTCTGATTCATAGCATCACAAGCCTATCTCACAGGCTGTGAGTAGGAATAGAGAAAGTTGAAGAAACAATAGCTGAATGCTCATAACCATTTAATGACCAGTTGATATTCTGGGAATGCTTTCCCTGACTTTTGTTGTTGTTCAGTCGCTCAGTCGTATCTGACTCTTTGCAACCCTGTGGACTGCAGCATGCAAGTTTTCCCTGTCATTCACTGTCTCACAGAGTTTGCTCAAACTCATGTCCATTGAGTCAGTGATGCCATCCAACCATCTCATCCTCTGTCGTCCCCTTCTCCTCCTGCCTTCAATCTCCCAGCATCCGGGTCTTTTCCAATGAGTCAGCTCTTTGCATCAGGTGGCCAAAGTACTGGAGCTTCAGCACCAGTCCTTGAAAAGAATAGTCAGGGTTGATTTCCTTTAGGATCGACTGATTTGATCTAAAAGTGAATTCATAGTTGCAGCCTACCTGTGTATGGGAAATGGACATGAACTGCTGTTGTGTACAGACAGCTTATAGGGTGATGGTTTGAAGCCTGACTGCATGAAAATCTTCAGACTCTTCTGTTATTGACTCTGGGCTCCTGAGTGGGTTGTGGGAACTTCCCCCCACCACAGTTTTTACAAATGAAGACAATAGCAGCGCCCACCTTTTAAGGCTGTGTGAGAATTAAATGAGTCAATGTATGCAAGATGTTTCAAACAACACCTGACATTCACCTAATGGCAGCATGGGTCTTTGTCACGATTGTTATGTAAAGGCTGCCTTTCAGGCACCTGTGATCCAGGTATTTTTTTGTGGAAACTTAGATTTATAGTAATACTGGCCCAAGAGTCATCTTTGTATGAAAAAGTGAAAGTTGCTCAGCCATGTCCGACTCTTAGTGACCCCATGGACTGTATAGTGCATGGGATTCTCCAGGCCAGAATACTGGAGTGGGTAGCCTTTGCCTTCTTTGAGGTATCTTCCCAACCCAGGGATTGAACCCATGTCTCCCACATTGCAGGCAGATTCTTTACCAGCTGATCCACAAGGAAAGTCATCTTTGTATGCATGTCTTCAAGACACAGCCCTTCTCCATGCACCAAGTTATAGTATGATTGCAAAAAGAATAAAAAATCAATTAGCAGTCTTAAATTCCTGAATTGTTTTAAATCCTAATTTCTTAAAAAATCATCTCAACCTTAATAGAAAAAAAATGCTTTGACCATCTTCCATCATTAGCCATTCTATTATCATCAGGGTAAGCTATGAAAGGTGAAAAAAGAGGGGAAAGGCACAAATAGAAAAAGGTAAAGAACGTGCTGTGAGCTCAGCTGATCCAAAGGCTGGGAGAAAGTCATGGTTCGTCATAAACAGTGACAGCTCAATACCATGTTGCGAGTAAATTTCAACTATTTGGAGCCCTTCCCTGGGGGCTTAGAGAGGAGCCAGTCATCTCTTGCCCCTGAGGCTGTTCTTTGCAAAGAAGTGTCTGGCATTAGCATCTCTGTGATCTAACATATGGCTTCCAGATGTCTCTCTGAGCCAAAGGTGTCCTGGTTCTTCTGTCACAAGGCTCCCTTGATGAGTATCCATCACACACAAATTTCTTTCCTGATTTTATCTTTCCTCTGAGACCAGGTATTACGCTAAGGGTGATGTTCCTCATTTCTAATTATGAAAGAACACATGGAAATTTTTCAGTGTGCTCTTTTCCCAGAATTGCTCTTCCATGTTCTTAAGTGATCTAAATAATGTTTTGGCTATCATTCATTTAAACTGTTTTCAGCTTATTCTTTAATTGTCCCAATACTGTGTGCTAAGTCGCTTTGGTTGTGTCTGACTCTTTGCGACCCCATGGACTATACCACCAGGCTCCTCTGTTCACGGGATTCTCCAGACAAGGATACTGGAGTGGGTTGCCATGCCCTCCTCCAGGGGATCTTCCCAACCCAGGGATCTAACTTGCATCTCTTATGTCTCCTGCATTGGCAAGTGGATTCTTTACCACCCGATTCTGCGCCTACACATAAACAAGCAGCATTTCATACACTGATTTTTCTTCTCAGTTTCCACGATCCAACTTTTGACTGTGCTCTCTTGTTTGTTCGCTGATGCCCTTCTTCATCCCGACCCCAGCTGTTGGCTCTCTCCCTACATTCCAGCCTCGAAGTGCCATCCTAGTCTCAGCCCTCTAAGACTTGCTTGGCTTCCATTCTCTTGGTTTTTGCTGTTCCCTGCAAGTAGATGACTCCTCAGCCTTCACCTCCAGTCTTCTTTCTCACTTGTAGTTTCAGCTGGTTCCAGAGTGTTCTAGTACTATTGAATCATAAGTGAATATAATGGAGACCAGAGGTGCTGTCTGGGGCTGGACTGATGACTGAAATGAACATTTCTATTCAGAAACAGTGATAGCAGTTTTAAGGAGTCTTGGAAGAAAATTTGAGGAAAAGTGGAGTCAGGGCAAAAGGGAGAAAGCCAAGAACAGGGTCAGAAAAGGCTCAGATTGTTTACTTACTGAAGTATTTGCTTGCTATCCAGCTCTTTTCCCTCTCTTTTATAGCTAGAAAAATAACACATACTTTTGAAGAGCATGTGGAAATCAGAGTAAACTACACATCCACCAGCAATATCAATACCCAGAGTTAGTGGTTGTTAATATCTTGGTGTATAATCTTTCATAACCTTCCTTTGACATTTACAAATACTCACAAGTCATAAGATAATCACCTTTATAACCCGCTTTTTAAACAGTATGTGTGACTATCTCACATATTCACGTGTTTTGAAATATCTTAGAGTATGAATTTTATGGATACACTGTGGTTCAGCATATAGGCTTATATAATCTATTTAGCATTCCCCTATTATTGGATGTCCAGGTCATTTAAGAGCAACTTTTAAAAATCCCAAGGACAAGACTTCTGTGGTGGTCCAGTGGCTAAGATTCTGCACTCCTGATGCAGGGGGCCCAGGTTTGATCTCAGGTTGGGGAACTAGATCCCGTATATTGCAACTAAGACCCAACACAGTCAAATAAATAAATAGATATTAAAAAAAAAAAACAACACCCAAGGACCCATTTGAGGGATTCATGGAGAAACCCCCTTTGGGTCCATCTTTAATGACTAAAGGAGAGGAGAGGACATGTAATCCACTGGAAGGAGCATCGTTCTAGGAGCCAGGAATGGGTTTCCAGGCCATGAACATCTACCATCTATATGTCTTACCATCTTTATGACTCTGGGTAAGTTACTGCACACTTTGGGTGGCTGCTTTTCCTCATTTATATAATTGAGGTCTTGGGTTAGTTTAAGTCTCAGGTCCTTTCAGCTCTGACATTTAAAAATTCTGCGTGACTTAGGATAATGCATGAAGAATAGTCAATTGTGTAGCTTGGGATTCTGATGGAAGCCCAGAAATATGGAACTCGGGCCTAAGCTCCTGGAATGAGAATAAAATTTATCCTCTTTACAAGGTACCAATTTGTAATTCCAGTTCACCCATTGGTGAATTCTGTGGTCCTCCCCATACCCCCAATTTTGGCAAGCAGCTGCTTCCACTAAGAAAAAGCACTTGAAAAATTAGAACTTTTAGAGAATCTATGTGTTTAAGAGGGGAATAAAATAAAGAATCTACAAAAAGCAGAAGCTGTAAGAAGCACTTAACTTCTGTTAAGTGACACTGGGTCACCCACTTACCACCCTGTGGCTCCCTGGCCTCTAAATGAGTCTCTGCACGTCGTCAGATTTTCTTCATTTCCTTTGAAACCTATCCAGAAACTCAGCTAATTATTTATTGATTTGTGTTAGTGTTTCGCTCATCGCTTGTAAACTCATGTCACCTTTGATGAAGATTGTAAAAGTTACATTCTCCTTTAACAAAATGTCAAACTATAAAGAATATCACAGCTATTTATACAACAAAGTTGAGGTTTTCTCATTGCTCATTACATTTTTGCATATGTAATTTCTAAATTGCATATCCTCCTCCAGTCTACCTTTCCCTACCCCCACATCCTGTTCTCTGATAGTCTGAAAAGCACAGTCGAAATCACTTATGGGAGTTAATAAATTACATGAATCTTTTAGAGTAGTAAGGTTAAATTTTTGCCTTGTGTACATTTTGGCAAAAAAGAAAAAAAAAATGAAGGTTTACTAAGCAGGGACTATACAGCGGGCCTTCTCTAGGTGGTTTGTGCTGTCTTCGTAGGTAATTGTATGGGATAAGTATTACTGTTCATCACTTCTCCATAAGGGAACAGAGGCGCAGAGAGATCCAAGACCTCACAGCAAAGCCACACTGTGCCCTGCATGTCACCTGGCTCCAAAGCTCACCGGTTACTCCTCCATCTCACGCACACACCAACGGGAATCCCAGCTTACATGCTCATATGAAGGTCCGCAGCACACCAGGGTGGTGGAGAGGCCTTTCTGAAGGCCTGGCAAGGCAACTGCAAGTGATTTTCAGAAATCCTTAAGAATGAGGAAACAAAAACCAACCAATGGAGAACAAGCAAACTGTCAGGATCCAATTTTCATTTAATACAATTTCCTCACTTCACAAGGATAACCGTAGCCTGCCCTGTGACATTCCACTTTGATAGCTATTTGCACCTAATACACGACTGAAGTGGCTTAGCAGCAGCAGTGGCTCAGATGGTTAAGGATCTGCCTACAGTGCAGGAGGCCCAGGTTCATTCCCTGGGTCAAGAAGATCCCCTGGAGAAGGAAATGGCAACCCCACTCCAGTCTTCTTGCCTGGAGAATTCAACGGACAGAGGAGCCTGGCGGGCTACAATCCATGGGGTTGCAAAGAGTTGGACACGAATGAGCAACTAATAAGATAAACCGGTGAAATTGATAGAAACCCTTGCTCTCTCAGCAGTGTCCTGGTTTGTGTAATAAATAATGTGATCCTTATATTTCTCTTGAATAATGAAGATAAATATGGTTTTAGGTCAGGAATCTATAAAAGCCAAGAGATCTCATTAAAGAGAAAGTCTCCAGGGCCTTTCGTGCATTTTTGCAACCACACGTCCTCAACAGCCTATGGTGTGGTCCTCATGATGTCTTGACAGGAACTGGGAGTCATACAGTGCCCTCTCCTTGTAATAGTAGCTTTCCCTGCTTCCTATTACGTCTTCAACACTCTTTGACTGTGAAGTTGGTTCTTCTGAGCAGTGTAATACAACTGAATGAAACCGAGTGTAAAAATCCTAATCCAGTTAAGGAAGCCAAGAGGTCTTCTAGGTATTTTTAAAGTAGGTTAGGAAGCATAAGCCTTGTAAACAGAGGAGCAGTGATCTGTCCTCCTGGGGACCCACTCTTCTGTCACCAAGACAGGGAAACGTCCCAGTTCCCTGACTCTGCAGCCTATTTCTGCTGTAATTATGTCATAATTGGAAATGCAGTGGTTCCCAAAGTGTGGTCCCTGGGAAGCGATACCAGTTTCACGTGGGAGCTTACTGGACCCACCTCAAAGCTACTGAATCAGAATTTCTAGGACTGAGGCCAACAACCCACTTCAGCAAGTGATTCAGAGGGATGCTTGGGTCCAAGAACAGCTGCTATCCCGAGCCACTGTCTAGTCAACTGTGAGTGAAATAGTAGTATTGCACATATAAAAAAATTCATTTAAATTTAGTAAATAAGAAGAGACATGTGTATATTAGCTGCTCAGTCATATCTGACTCTTTGTGACCCCATGGACTTTGGCCCTCCAGGTTCCTCAGTCCATGGAATTCTCCAAGAAAGAATGCTGGAGTGGGTTGCCACACCCTTCTACAGGGGATCTTCCAGACCCAGGGGTGGAACCTGGGTCTCCTGTATCACAGGCAAATTCTTTACTGTCTGAGCCATGAGGGAAGCCCAAGAAACAGCAAAATCACCTTTAAATGTAGTAAATAAGAAAGGGCATAACTGCCTTATGATACAGGCAGGTGATTGAGAATTTCACAGGTAGTAACTAATCATCTTGAGAACTCTTAAAGCTAGGATGTCTGACAGTTCTAAGGCCAAAATAAAAGTAACATTTATTCAGTCGACTTTTATGTAGGACCGGCTGCTTGATGGGAACTCTTCTAGAAGTTAAGGATACAGATGTGGGTGAGCAAAATCCCTACTCTCATGGAATTTTCTGTATTTTTCCAACTGGGAACAGATTACCAGTTGGAATCTGTTTTCCATTTTGAGTATTCTGTTCTGTATGATTAGTGGTGAGAGGTGCTCTGAAGCTGATTGAAAGGATGGAGATGCTGAGGCGTGCTACTTATTCAGCTGCTGCAAAAGCCCTCTGATCATTTAAAGGGAGGGACTGGGAGAGCCGTGCAGAAATCTGGTAGCTTCCTAGGCAGAGGGAGCTGTGGGTGGAAGCGTCTTAAGTCAAGAATGTGCTAAGCATCAGACAACACATTTACTATTAACGCATTGCCTCTAATTAGGATCTAGTGGGTTCTGCTAATCTGTGTTCCAGAGGGAGAAGAAATTGTTCCACGTAGTAGTTTTGTAAACCAGTGTCCTTTCTCTCACTCATAAGTTTGGAAAGAACAAAGGAAACCTAAAGAGAAGATTGCCTGGTGCGTTAGGTGTACCTTTAATTTGTTGATCACAAACCTCTAACCTATTTGCAAACTAGATTTGGAGGGGAGTGGGAGATTATGACAGATTCATAAAGCTCAGTTCTTTATTCTAGGGTCTGCTCCTTTCTTTGTTTCACTGCCGGAGCAAGATTTCAACTGAGTCAGAGACTTGGGTTATCTTTGATCTCATCTTTCTTCTTTATCCCCTTCTCTGCAGTCTAGTCTGAATCTGTCAACTGCATCTCCTGAAGGTTTCTGTGACTACCCCCATCAGCTTTCACCTGGATTATCCTCACAGCCCCTAACTAATATCCCTGGTTCCAATCTCCATTCACTCCAATTCATCCTCCATAATTTTACGAATTACAAAAACATGGGCATTAGTCACAACCCTCCTCAGAAAGTTTCTCTATTGACACAGTGCTCAAGTCCAATCTATTCAGGCCCCAAATCAAGATCTTCCATAATCTGCCCCAAACTGCTTTTTCCCACTCTCACTTCCCATATACCCTCCTATTTATTACAGCTCAAAACCCAAAGAAGCTGGCGTTCTCTAATCCAGTTTTCAAAATCCCTTTTGCACTTCTAGATACAACTCAAATGCCAGCTCCTGCAGGCAGGCTGCCCTGATTTTCCAACTACAGAGGGATTGCTCCTCCCTGTAATATGGCAGTTAGTTTTATTTCTACTTTGTCTTGTTTTACAGTTATGTGTTGACCTTTTTCTCTCGTTTGATTGTGATCTATTTTAGAGTGAGGTTTTAGTCATTTTTATTTTTCTCCAATTCTTAGGACAATGTTATACATGTAATTACTTGCTAAATTGAATTCAATTAAGTATTCAACATAGGTAAGATATATATTATAAAATAAAAACATGACTTAGCTCTTCCTTAAGCAAAACATTTGACTTACTGTTACACTTCTGTTTTACCAAACCTGGAAAACAATTTTTCTTCCTAAACTATGTTTACTTGATATTTCTGAATTTCTACTTATTGAGAACTTTCTTCTTTTCCCTTAAAATGTGATCTTTTTTGGCTCAGGGCTGTGCTGTGTAGAGAAATTCCTCATTTATCCATCTTATATCGAGTAACACACACACAAAACACAAGCATGCAAATATATTTCTTTCAAAAGATGATGAAAAAGCAAAGCAGTAAGTGAAGCTTTCAATGAATTTTTAGAAAATTACTGCCCTTCAGATATTTTTATGATCATTCACACATGACAGTTGCTAACAGTCTTTATGATCCTTACTTTAACCAACAGATGTTCTCTTCAGATTGCTATAATTATTTTTTATCTTGTGGTTAAGATACAGTACAAAGAATTAAAGTAGAAAGATAGATGTTTAGAAAGGTTTTGTAGTTCGATTAGCCATATGTTAATGTGTCATGCCTAATTGCATAACACAAGTCCTAATAGCGCTGTAACAGGTCTTTTAATCATGGTGAGATCATGGTACATATTTCAAATAACTAGGACATTGACTAAGGGGGAAACACATTTTTCAATAAGGAGTAGCATGCGATATCATTGTAAATCTAGCAAAACGTATATTGCTGCTGCTGCTAAGTCTCTTTAGTCGTGTTTAACTCTGTGCGACCCCATAGATGGCAGCCCACCAGGCTCCCCCGTCCCTGGGATTCTCCAGGCAAGAGCACTGGAATGGGTTGCCATTTCCTTCTCCAATGCATGAAAGTGAAAAGTGAAAGTGAAGTCATTCAGTCGTGCCCGACCCTTAGAGACCCCATGGACTGCAGCCTACCAGGCTCCTCTGTCCATGGGATTTTCCAGGCAAGAGTCCTGGAGTGGGCTGCCATTTCCTTCTCCAAAATGTGTATTCGTTCATTTTAAATTTCACATACTACTAATTTATTTCCTACAGTTCTTATAAACCTCAAATTACTTCTCATTACAAAATTGTATTATATTACTTGGGAAATGAAATAAAAATTTCACAATTTGTGATTTATGGATTTAAGTAACCAGTAGCTAATGACTTGGCTACCTCTAGTGGGCAAAACCAATTTCTCTGGAAATAAGAATAAAAATAAACAGCATCATACACAAAGACTTTGTTATTTTTTAAAGAACAGAAATCATGAAGTTCATTGACAGTAAGGCTTCTGTCTTGAGGTTCTTCCAGGACACCTTACAAGTTCAATGAGGATTTTTATCAAGATCTTTTTGTTTCAGGGTGAGGACAATTTCATTTTCCTCATCCTCATTTTTTAAAATTCTTTTCCATTATGGTTTGTCATAGGATATTGAATATAGTTCCCTGTGTTATATAGTAGGATCTTTTGTATCCATCCTATATATAAAAGTGTATGTCTAGCAACCCCTGCTTCTCATTCCATCCCTCCTCCAAAGCCCTCCCTTGGGGTAACCGCACGTCTGTTGTATAGGTCTGAGATTCTGTTTCTGTGTCATAGGTAGGTCCATTTGTGTGACGTTTAGAGTCCATATAGAAGTGGCATCATATGGCATTTGTCTTTCTCTTTCTGACTTGCTTCACTTAGTGTGATCATCTCTAGTTGCATCCGTGTTGCTACAAATGACATCATGTCACCCTTTCTTATGACTGCAGAGTATCCTGTTGTGTATACATATGTATCACATCTTCTGACTCTGGGTCTCCGCTCCTGACATGCTGTGATCCTCTGGGCCCACCTGTCTTTACAGTCTCAGGGAAGCAGTTTGCCTTGTGATCTCAGTTCTCAGACAGAACTAAGAGAAGTTACTGATTTTCAACTTGTCTAGCTTTCCTTAGTGTCAAGATGGGAATGACAACTTTCAATTTCTTTATCAGATTAGAAACAGGAAACCCATAGCTTTTCTAACACCAGTCAAGTTCCACACATGTCAATCGGTTGTTTTGTCCCTGTGGCCACCTGAATCTGGAAACCATTCAACTGAGCTCAAACTTCTTTAAAATTGTCATTGCCAGTTGAATTATAGAAGCTTTACACGATCATTTTGTCAGATTGTTTCCCCTTGGAGGGCGCATCCTTTGATGATGTTGTGTAAGAAATTCAAGAATATATTGGGTTTTGGGTGGTGACTGTTGCACAATTCTGTGAATCACTGCTGCTGCTGCTGCTGTGTCGCTTCAGTCGTGTCCGACTCTGTGCGACCCCATAGACGGCAGCCCACCAGGCTCTGCCATCCCTGGGATTCTCCAGGCAAGAACACTGGAGTGGGCTGCCATTGCTTTCTCCATTGTGTGAAAGTGAAAAGTGAAAGTGAAGTCGCTCAGTCGCGTCTGACTTGTAGTGACCCCATGGACTGCAGCCTACCAGGCTCCTCTATCCATGGGATTTTCTAGGCAAGAGTACTAATAACCATTAATTTGTATACATTAAGTGGGTAAATTTTATGGTATGTGGATTGTATCCCAAAGTTATTAAAAAAATATATATATATGATATATGATTAATCTTGAGAAATTAATCTCTTTAAAATATGCAATACAAAGTTTTTTATGCTGAGTTAAGAAAGGACATTGAGGGTTTCCCTGGTAGCTCAGTGGTAAAGAATCCACCTGTCAATGCAGGAGACCTGGGTGTTGTGAAGATCCCCTGGAGAACAGAATGGCTAACCACTCCAGTATTCTGGCCTGGAACATCCCATGGACAGAGTAGCCTGGCGGGCTATAGTCCATGGGGTCACAAAAGAGTTGGACGTGACTGAGCGACTAACACTTCATTTTCAGTTCCTAAAGAGCTAAGATTGCTTGTGACTGTTTTCTCTGGTTATAACGTTATCTGTAGTTCATTGTGATGCTGCCGCCCTCACCTTCCTACCATCTTGATTGCTAAGTCAGTATCCCCAGAGACCAGTATGTAGCCAACCTGGTGCAGTGCTCAGAGCCCACACTAATGCGGTGCCGAGGGAGTCACCCTTTTGTTCTCACGGTCACATCACCCTAGAAGTACAGTCACTCTTAGAAGTCAAATAACTTTGAGGCGGACAGTACAGTTGTAAGTACAGAATTGGATGTAGATGTGAATGAGCATTTAATTAAAACAGAAACTGGAGTAAACATGTAACAGCCTTGATAACCTCCATCCTAAATTATTGTTGAATATCACATCCTTCCATAACCACTAAGCTCCGAATCAAGGTGCTAGCTCAGAAACAGCAGGTAGGCATCAACTGAATATTTCTTGTTTGTGTTCTGACATAGTATTTTATGAGTAAGAGCACCACAGCTCTTGTGATTTTGGAAAGTTATTTTCAAATAAAAAGGTGACAAAAAATATTTGGAAGAAACTGTGAGACAGAGCTTTCTTAGGGGATAATTTGTTAATCTCATAATAAATCTGCTTGTGATGGAGTGAGTAATAGAGAGAACTTGGCAAGGATTTATGGTTAGATGTCTGCTGTGAAATAACTTTAGGATGATATCCAAAAAGATAAAATACAATAGGTACAATGAGATGCCTGATTAATACTTACAGGAACCTCCATCCTTGAAAACCCATTTAAAGCTGGTAATTATTATCATGGGGAAAATTCTAAGGCTCACTTACTTGTTTACCAAACAGTTTAAAGCATATTTATTAATTAAACACATTTGTTAAATTATATATGATATATTATCATATATATTATCACACTAAATAGTCACTAAATATTTAATAAATGTGCCAGAATCAGTGTATATATATATACACACACACACACACATAAAAATACATATGCATTCATATGTGACTTGGTCTCTGAAAGCTTTCTTTATTAATGTAATAGCTATAGAATTTCATCAATCAGTTAATTACCCCCGTGTGTGGATTTAGAAAATGGCCACAGTGAATTTCACTAAGAATAGTCCATTATTTATGTAGTGGAAGAAAACATGTTTTGGTATAGAGAATCAAATGTACATCATCTTTATAATCTACACAGAATTCCCTATAATCTTTCATAAAAACAAAAACTAATGGATAATTGTCTTGTGGGTGAAAGACAAACACGGAAGACAAACAGAAGTTCTGTGGCCGTTTTGTGAGCTGGAGCTTTTTTCAATAATTACAAACTAAAATTTTCAACTTTTTATACATTTAATACACTGAGATTTACAAGTAACAGCATATTCCAGAGAGGGAAGAAATTTACCTATTATTTTAAAACTTATTAACCCTCTTAAGCAGATACAGCTCTTTGGAAAAATTTTTTGAAGTGATTATCCAAAGGTTCTTTTTAAATCAGTGTACTATCAGAGGAATCAAAAGGCTGAAGAGGACTGATAAGGTCATCTATGAGGCATTTTTCTAGCAATCAGTAAATTCAAGGTTTGCTTGACATTGGGAAGTCAGATTCAACATGAAACGTTCAGATCAAATTTCCTTCTCAGGGGACAAAGCCTTCAGGTGGAAGTTGTCTCCGCAGATTAAAAGCATTTATTTGGGTTGGATTGAACCACTGGAAAATATGTTTGTTGAGCACTATTCATGGCAGTATTTAGTTATTCTGTCTTCATTTCTTCCTTCTGAACTATTTTGACTAATCGGGCCATGAGCTCATGCCCAGCTTACTGACCTGTCTGTGTGTCTACCTGACTGTGGTCACCATTCTAAATGACCTTTGTCTTCTTAGTTATTTTGCTCATCATACTAAGAATTGTCCAGTATTTGTATAGTGGAAGAAAACATGTTTGATATATTAAATCAAATATATATCTCCTTCTTTATAATCTACACAGAATTCCCTATAGTCTTTCATAAAAATGAAAACTAATGGATAATTGTTTTATGGGTAGAAGATGACATGGAAGACAAATATACACATGACAATTTTGTGAACTGGAGCTTTTAATAATTATAATCTAAATTTTTCAACTTTTTATGCATTTATTACACTGAGATTTACAAGTAACAGTATATTCCAGAGAGGGGAGAAAATTACTCAATTATTTTAAAACTCATTAACCCTCTTAAGCACATTCAACTCTTTGGAAAATTTTCAGCAAAACACTAGGGCAAACTTCTGATGATTTGATCATCACCATTTGTTTGCATCTCTGCTACAACCACTTAAGACCCTTACTCATCATCTGTCTTTGCTAATGACTTAGAAACCTTCTTAGCTTCCCAAATCTGAATGTCTGTATTTCCCAATCTCAAGTGTCCATAAGAAATTTACTTATGGCTTCTAATTTCCAAAATATTGTTTTGTATGCATTTCATTTGTGGTTCAAGAGTGGGAATGAAAATAACACAGCTGTCCACTTAACATTTAACAAGTGTGCCATGATCGGTCACAGGCACTAGCAGTAGGTCAGCAAACGGGACACAATCCATTCCTATTCTTATGGACTTTATGCTGTCACAGAAGGAGATGATCATTTAACCAGTGACTCAGGTAATGTCTACAGCAAACTTACCTTAAAAATTATAAGGAAAATAGATTTAACAGCCTCTTCAATTCTTTAATATTATTTTTGTATTGGTCAAAGCAGCAAATATTTGTTGAATATCCACATGCAAGCATTGTTCTGGGTGCCGAAGATAACAGCGAGGACAAAAATGCAGGTGACATCAAGCTGTCCTGGAGCTAAGATTCTGGTAGAGGGAAAAGGAAAATAATTAATAAAAAGATGAATCAATACGTTTAAGCACTAAAAGTTGCTGTGAAAAAGAATCAAAGCAGGGGAAAGAGAAGAGAATGACACAGAGGGTTGAAATACACGGTGGTCAGGACTAGCGTCCCAGAGACCTAAGGGAAGTGAGGGTGTGAGAGATGCAGGTATCCTGGGGAGGAACGTTGCAAGAAGCGGCAGGTCCCTGGAGTAATTGCCTCCTGGGTGTGTTTGAGGAGGCAGGAAGACCAGTGTGCTGGGAGCAGAGGTGGGATTAGGAGGCTATTAGGAGAAGAGATTGGGCTTCCCTGGTGGCTTAAATGGTGAAGAATCTGTCTCCAATGCAGAAGACCCAGCTTTAACCCCTGAGTCAGGAAGATCCCCTGGAGAAGGAAATGGCAACCCACTCCAGTAACCTTGCCTGGGAAATCCGGTGGACAGAGGAGCCTGGCGGGCTACAGTCCATGGGGTCACAAAGCGTCAGACAGGACTGAACTATTCATGAACACACACAGGAGAAGAGATCACAGTAGTGGTCAGGGCAAGACTTGGCATTTTCACCTTCAGTGGGATTGTTGCAGGATTTTTCAGAGAGGAGTGACAGCATCTGAATTTTGTTTTCAAAGAAAGAAGATAGTATGTGGAGGTCAGGTTGTAGCCTGGAGTTAGGGTCGTAGCTAGGGATTTTTACAGTAATCTGAGCCGAAGGTGATAATGCCTTGGACTGAGGCTGTGGCAGTTGAAGTGATGGGAAGTGATTAAGTCCTAGACGTGTCATGAAGGTAAAGTCGATGATTTCCTAACAGATGGAGGTGGGGGCAGGGACACGGCTGCAAAATTAATTTCTTAACCTTGAAATTGGATTTTTCTCTGCTCTGTCTCCTGTGTGCACACGGATCAGTCACTAAGAACTCCGGATGTGACCCTGGGCTTCAGTTGGAGTTGAGAGTCTTCTGATTCCTTGCAGATTTTGCAGGAATGGTAAAAATGGCAGAGCTGAATAAATAGCTGTTTTGACAAAACTTTGGAGAAAATGGGAAGCTGGCATACTATTTTATCCTACTTTTAAATATGTAAGCTGCATTCAAGTCCCTGTGCTTTTTCAGCTTATAGTTTGAGTAATTTTTTTTATTATGAACTGAATAGTAATAACTTGTTTGAGAATCTATGCACAGCATCTTACAGGATGTCATTTGCAGCTGCAAAAAAAGGGGCCAGAGATAAAGATGAAAAACATGTATTTTCAGGTTTCTTTATCTGAGCCATGGATTTTTTTCAACAAAGAAAAGCTATTTCCCTGGTAGATATTCTCACACCATGAAGGACAGCGCTAATGCATTAGCAATATGTCATCTATGATTAATGCTGATGACTCAGTGAAACACAGCAAGATACTGAAATAATGGGATTTTCGGCATTTTATAAATGCAATCATTGTAACACATGGTCCATGGGATATTTTTATGAGTGTGTTAATTTTTTTTTTATTTCCAGAAGTTATTTAACATGAGAATGGGTTCTGTGAAAAGAATACAGCACACAGATAAATATAACTCTTCTTTTTCTAAATATTAATCACATGCACACATGGGAATTTGATCAATTTCCTTAATTTAAAGCTAACTTTAAAATTGTTAGTATTTTGGAACATCCCTCCATAGCTTAAGCATCCACTCAAGGTTGATCCTTTTAGAAAATAATAGAAGTAACCTGATGATCTGCTTATACAGAAACTAGAAAAACTCTTTTCTAAAGCACATATCTGAAATGATTTTGTTGTGCTGCAAACCTTGAATTTGTGATCAATTCTTCAATTCTGATATGCTCATGACAAGTAGAATGACTTATTGATGGTGTTTTTTTAAAATTTTATTTGCATTTTAATTATTTGTCTTTCCCAATCAGTAAAATAAGATTTTAATCCGTAGGTCAACTGAGGCCTATAAAAATTTATATTTAAAAAATATTTTTGTGCTTTTCTTATTATAGATTACTAGATTTTATGATGCTGTCCTCATAGATGTAATATTTTCACAACTTGGGCATGTTTTTCCACACAATACAACCTTTCTTAAATTTTTATTAACATGTCTTCTATGCAATTTAGTTGTCACATTTGTTCTAAAATTTCTGTATGTATTTTTGGGCAATACAGATCTTGATGGCCTGCATAGGCCCCCTCTCATGAAAGTGCTACATTTTACAGAAATTGGTGATTCTGGTAGACTTATAAGGTAGGTTAGGTTTAGTTAAATAATAATTAAATAATGTAGAATTAAATAAACCCTTTTCAACTACTCTTAAAAATTGCAGTTGGAAATGAGTTTTAGTAAAATCCATTTTATTCATTTTTGCCCCAATGACTTTCAAAGAATAGTAATCCCATGAGATTTCTCCTTGTTACCAAAGATAGTAGAAATCCTAAACTAGACAGATGGAAAAAAATTTTTTTAACTTGCTTTATCTATATTTTTCAATGTTAATGGTGACAACAGATGATAGATTGAATTCAGCTTGGTTCCTAGAAAAGTTATGGCTGCAAAATGGCTTATAGATGCAATTTTCTTTTGCACCTTTTCTGTGTGAAATACTTATGTGAAAGACACAAAGCTGGAAAGCATCACAAAGTCAAGCTTGGGATGTATTTCCCAGGCCTTCTATGATATCAGTATACAGGGCAGCCGTAGTTTGGAGGGCCTGTTACTTTACATGCATCATCCTGTTGAATTCCTGTGACATGAGGGTATATTCCCATGAGGATGTATTATCTCTGTTATATGGATGAATAGGCAGGCTAAAAGAGAAGCTACGTGATTTATCTGAGTTCATGGGAAGAAGAAGTGGCAATAATAAGTGAATTCAGGTGTCTCTGACTCCAGAGTGTAGACGACCCACTGTGACCAAGCAGTGAACCCAGATCATCAGGAAAGGCCATCTCCTCCACGGCCACCTGCCATCAAGCTCTCGTCTCATGGAGAACCCAGCTGGTGAGCCTTTGCACACCCTTGGGGAACAGGTGCATAAAGGCAAGGCTCAATTTTTATCCAAGCACAAGTCTTGGTCTTATTTTTCGGGTAACTGATGTCTGCCCAGAAATGACTTTAGCATGTGTCTGGGTTTGAATCTTTTGAAATATTTCTCCTATCAATTTTGCCTCAGGGACACCTGCAGACAACACGAGGGTCAGCCCCTTGGGTCCTCAAGATAATGTATTCCAGCAAATGAGGAATCTACTGGCAGGAAAACTGTAAACTGACCACAGAAAAGTACAGTTAATCAGGCCTGCTATTCCTCTTTTATGGGATGGATCCAGGGCTAACAATCAAAGACTCAAAAATGTTTTCTTACCCTTTTGTGGGGGGGTTGGTGGATTCACTACTGATTGTATTATCTCATCATTCCTAATAAGAATCATACTTAATTTAAAATGTTTTTTGTCTTTTAATACTTTAATTTTATTAGTGAAAGTGATTCAGTTATACATATACATGTATTCGCTCTTTTTAGGTTCTTTTCTCATATAGCTTACCACAGAATATTGGGTAGAGTTCTCTATGTTATACATCCTTGTTGCTTATTTAGCCTCTATATAGTATTCATCCAAAACTCCTGATTTATCCCTCCTCCTCTCCACCCCATGTTTCCCCTTTGGTAACCAAGTTTGTTTTCATTATCTATAAATCTGCTTCTGTTTTGTAAATGAATTCATTTGTATCTTTTTTTTAAAATTAGATTCCACATGTGAGTGATAATCATATGGCGTTTGTCTTCACTGGTCTAACTTACTTCACTCAATATGACTATCTCTAGGTCTATCGATGTTGTTGCAAATGGCATTATTTCATTCTTTTTCATGGCTGAGTAGTACTTCACTGTATATATGTACCACAACTTCTTTATCCATTCTTCTGTGGATGGATACTTAGGTTACTTCCGTGTCTTGGCTATTGTAAATAGTGCTGCAGTGAACACTGGAGTGCATATATCCTTTTGAATTACGTTTTTCTCCAGATACATACCCAGGAGTAGAATTGCTGGATCATATGGTAGTCCTATTTTAAGTTTTTTAAGAAACCTCCATACCGTTCTCCATAGTGAAGTGAAAGTCACTCAGTAATGTCTGATTCTTTGCAACCCCATGGATTATACAGTCCATGGAATTCTCCAGGCCAGAATACTGGAGTGGGTAGCCTTTCCCTTCTCCAGGGGATCTTTCCAACCGAAGGATCGAACCCAGGTCTCCTGTATTGCAGGTGGATTCTTTACCAGCTGAGCCACAAGGAAAACCCAAGAACACTGGAGTGGGTAGCCTATTCCTTCTCCAGGAGATCTTCCCGACTTAGGAATTGAACCTGGGTCTCCTGCAATGCAAGCAGATTCTTTGCCAGCTGAGCTATGAGGGAAGCCCACTGTTCTCCATACTATTAACTATTTAAATGTAGTTTTCAGTTAGTGTTTGAGAACTGCCCAGAGTTCAAACAAATAATGACACATTATTGGAAATATTTTAGCTGTAGAATGATGTTGCAATGATAGTTCAGTTTTGAGTGGAATCTTTTATAATTCTGGTATATGCATATTGAATTAACCCTGGTGCATAGGTTAATTGCTTTAACAGGAATACTAAATGATGGTGCTGGTCCAGAGGGATATGGGAATACCAATGATTCTGGGTAGAACGTAGCTGCACAAAAGTTTGTCTACATTCTAACAAGTTAGTTCTCAAAGATTCTTTACCTGGTCATTTGTTTACTACTCCAAAGAGCCACTGCACAACTACTCATATCAAATGTTGGCGGGACTCAGTTAATATGCTTTCATGTTTGCATCTAGATTGCTTCTATCCATAATTTTTAGGTTAGAAATTTCACACAGAAGTGTCTACGTAACATTATTGCATCTGAGCAAGTCAGGTATATCCCGTCTCTTAGGTAATATGAGTTTGGACAGGAAAACATTCTTTCTAGTTTGTTCCATCTGCTTGCTAGAAGACTGACTTTGGTAAAGCAGTTTAAAAGCCTTCTGAAGATTTACCCAAAATAGGATAGTTAAATCAGGCAATAAGACAGGTTTAATTTTTCCAGTTTTTCTTTCTGTTCTCTGGGATAGAGCTGGCCAGCTATATTCATCTATATTCATAGTGTATCTCTAGTAACATGAGTAATAGGGCTTTTTGTCTCTCTAACACATTCCTTAGGTTTCTCTGAGATGTAGCATGTCTAGCTCCCAAATATGTTTAAAATGCAAATTTCACTTTTAGATAATGTATGAATTGTTGTGATCTATTTTTTAGAGAACATTCTACAAGTTAGACATCCATATAAAAGAGGCTGCCTTTTGATTCATCACTTTGCAGGACAGCAAGATGTATACATTCTTATTTTAGCATATTGCAGTATTCAAAGTCTTGTTGGAAATTTTCTTTTGTAATGTTATCTTACACTGTAGCACAATTTTGAAGATTTCATAGTGCCAAACCTTCCTTAATATTTCGAGGATGAATTTAATTTTGAAAACAAATCCTTTTAGATTAAAACCTGTTGTGCAAAATGGAGATACAATTTGGAATCTGTGTATTAATTAGAAATATATATTTGATGTGTTTTGTAACTGTGATAGAGCAAAATTATATCAAATAAGAATTGGAATTAGAATTGTTAGATTAATTTGTTTCTGTTTTTTTTTTTTAACCACAATTATTGCTAGCAACACTTCTCACAAGGGTTCTCTTTGAATGTCAAACTTTATGGTCACCCTACTAATTGGTAAAATTAGAGAAATATGGTGTTTAGTACCCATCCTTTGGGCTTCCTAGGTGGCTCAGAGGTAAAGAATCTGCCTGCCAATGCAGGAGACACAGGTTCGATCCCTGGACTGGGAAAATCCCCTGGAGAAGGAAATGGCAACCCATTCCAGTATTCTTGCCAGGAGAATCTTCTGGACAGAGGAGCCTGGTGGGTTACAGTCCATGGGGTCACAAAAGAGTTGGATACAACTTCACTTACTCACACACACACACACACACACACACACACACTGGACACTAAGAAGGCTTGTCTATACCTGAGGCCATTCTGTCTCCTTCCCAACCACCTTTTCTTTCCTGAGATTCCCCAACTAACATGTAGAACTAACTATGGTAGCTAAGTCTTCGGAACTCAAGGTGGATTCCCCCAAAGGTTGGCATTACTAACTTGGCCTGATGCCTTTCACCAGCCCCCCTCTTGCTACTGTTGCTAATGGAAAGGCCAGTTTCTCTGTTCTTCTTGGCATACTTGGCCAAGAGTCAGAGGACTTTGTCTTTCTTTTAAGGAGCTTCCTAATTTTCAATGGACCCCTAAACACCCTACCTTGAAATAATCTTAAGAATCAGTGGATCATATCCCCTCTTGCCAACCTAGTATAACTTTGAGTTTACCTTTTTCATTGTATAGCAGTGTTCTCTCCTATGGTTTTCATCCTCTGATTTTTCTAAAACCTACAGTCCTCACTTTACTAGAGCATTGATTAGACCCCAGCTGAATTCTCCATCTCTGTCACTTGTCCTGAATAGGTTTGTTCCCAAACCGTTTTTGTTCACCTCATTTCTTCTTAATCTTGCCCTGTGCTGTGAAACTCAGATGTAATATTAAGGTTTACATGTTGATGCGTTTTACCCCACTGCTGGCAGGCTGGCGCTGACAGAGGAGTTTTCTGCACACCATGACTTGATCCATTGCAACACATGTATTTGAATATTTTGGAATCCATATGGATGTTTTTGAGAAAATAGTCACTTCTTCCAAAGCTCTGAAATTTCTAGACAAATCAAATATGAACCCACATGTGGAAATTATTCCCTTACCCACTGCTTTCCAATAGCAATTTTATTAAAATCATTATGATGTTCCAGTTTAAATTTTATCATTTTCTCCACTTTTAATAGACTCCTTTTACATTCTTACAGAAGCAGGGATTTTCAACAGGACTCCTATAATAGAAAACCTTTGCATGTCTTTGAGCTCTGTTGTTTTTTTTTTTTGTCATTTTTGTTCTAATGAGTAATATAAAACTAACCCTTAAATCCACAGAAGTCAAAATAAATATAATAGTCTTTATGTATATGTTTTCCTTGGTAACTTGAAGTATTAGAAACAATTACCTTGCCTTTTTGCAATTTTAGTGAATTAACCAGACTTCATTGCATATTTATCTGTTTAGGAACAACAGGTTGTTTTTTTCCCCTGGAGAATGCCAGAAGTAATGAGCTGGCGTTACTTGCAGATAATTAATCCTTTCATTCTTTATAAATAGTAGCAATAACACTGTTGAGTCTTGGCGCTTCTATCTAACATAAAGTCTATTGCTTGACTTAGGACTGACGATGGGCAGCTGCTTTCTCTGCAGCCAACAATTAAATGTTGACTGATAGCTGAGATGGGAATATGGAAGTCTCTATGCTTCTTCCAATGCTTATTCTAGTTCCACTTTGCCCTCTGCTTGCAGGAAATGGCTCTGCATTGTCATCCGAGTGGGTTTCCATAATGTTCTTTCCTTTTCTTTTTTGGTATCTCCTGTTCATCACTTGGGCTTCCCAGGTGGCGCTAGTGCTAAAGAACTCGCCTGCAGTGCAGACAGACATAAGAGACATGGGTTCAGTTCTCAGATCGGGAAGATCCCCTGGAAGAGGGCATGACAACCCACTCCAGTATTCTTGACTGGAGAATCCCATGGACAGAGGAGCCTGGCAGGCTACAGTCCATGGGGTTGCGCAGAATCGGACACGACTGAAGTGACTGAGCTCACATGCAAGTTATCATTAACCAGTTTTGTGTAAAGCTGTATTCTTTTTTATTCCATGGGATGCACTAACTTTAATTGTGACAATAGAAATGAGAGACCCTCCCCTTAGCCTTCAACCTATTTCATATTTGTCTTTATCTGATTCCTTTTGTTTTTCCTCTTTCTATGTCAATTTCAAGCCTTCCCATCATACTCTAACCTTTAGCTTACAAGGTTGTGAGATGGGAAAAACAGTTTCGATTTTGGATCCACAGAGAACTGGATGCAAATCACAGAGCGCTGGGGATAATTACTTAAACTCTCTGTGCTCATTTTTCTCTTCTGTAAGTTAGAGCTAATAATGCCTATTTTGAAATTTTTTTTTAACGGAATCCAGGGAGATAGATTGGAGAAGGCAATGGCACCCCACTCCAGTACTCTTGCCTGGAAAATCCCATGGACGGAGGAGCCTGGTAGGCTGCAGTCCATGGGGTCGCTAAGAGTTGGACACGACTGAGCGACTTAACTTTCACTTTTCACTTTCATGCATTGGAGAAGGACATGGCAACCCACTCCACTGTTCTTGCCTGGAGAATCCCAGGGACAGGGGAGCCTGGTGGGCTGCCGTCTATGGGGTCGCACAGAGTTGGACATGACTGAAGCGACTTAGCAATAGCAGCAGGGAGATAGATGAGCTATAAGATCTGTCTTACTAAGTAAATTCAATACAGTTTCACTCCTTCCCCTTTGTGGAATCAAGAAAAGAGTGAAATTGCAGTAAACAGTCTCCGTAAATGTTAGTCCTATTTTCTAATTAATTTCTTTACCAAATCCGTGTGGTGCTTAGTTAAGTGCTATAAGCACTTTACGCATATTCTTTTATTCTCATAACTACCTCAAGAAATAGGTCTTGTTTTTTTCCCCACTTTTATACTCAAGGAAACTGAACCACAGAGCAGTTACCCATCTCACTGAGGGCCATACAGCTAGTCATTGTTCTCATGGGATTTGCACTGGGAGGCCTGACCAAGGAGGCTGTGGTCGTGACCATACCCCTAATTTCTGGCCATGCCTTCTCTTTATTCTCTGCTCAAACAATAGGGTTTATGGTGACAAGTTTCCTTAAAGGAAGTTGGCCCATGGTTGCTACTTTGGCTCCTGGTCCTCTTTACTCTCTGCTCTGCTGCTTCTGTATAGATTCCAACACACACTGGCCATCCCTCCAGGAAAGTCTCTACAGGACTTTGTGGCAGGGGTGATATGATGTGTAGCTGGAGCTGGCCTTTGGGGGGCAAGGGGGAGTGAATTATCACCTTCAAGGGAGGACTCCTCCATTAGGGGTACTGGCTTGCTTCTGGAACTGCAGGAGCCCTTAGCGACCTGACAGAGGTAATTTATTCAACAGAGATCCTCTGAAAGTAGATCTGACATTTCACTAGAATCATCATTGCTTTTTGCAAATGCCTAATGAGTTCAGATGGTGTTATCAGCCTAATAATTTAAGAGGTACATCCTAATCAGGTTTTGTACTTCTCCTATATTAAGGCTTAAAAAGTCCATTTGGGCTTTCAGTTTTTTTAAATTTAGTTTTAAAAACATCCCTTTGTTTTTTTGCCACATATGCAAATGACCTCATTTTTTTTCAAAGAAAAATATAGTTTGCTTTTGCCTTTTAAAACATTGGGAAAATGTCTTTGATAGCAGTGTTTTCTGAATGATGTTTAGTGATACTTCTGGCTCCATGAATTCTGATTAAAATCAGAAACTAGGTTGGGACTTCAGTTCTACTATGCAGATGAGGCAGAGACAATTAAAGAGTGTGATTATAGTAGGATAGAAATGTCAAGAAAATGCCACATCAAATATCCTTGTTCTATACAGATTACAGGTAATGTAAGATTATCTGTAAGCAGGAACTTCATTAGCCAGATAAGGACAGTGAGGGGGTTTTGCTTTGAAAATACATGTCTATTAAAAGAGGAGATTTGTCTATTGCAAATGGAAATTTTCACCCAACAGACTAATGTAAACCCATGAGAAAGCACCCCCATTTTGGTTAACATGTTTGAGTCTCCCTCTTTTGCAGGAGGAGTGAGTAGAGGGTTAGCGATGGAGCCCCAGAAATATAATGTAATTATAGCAAAAACTGCCTTAGCTGATTGGTCTTTCAAATGGAGATTTTAGTTCGCTAGCATTTTCTTTTCTGTCAGGAAAATGAGATTCTAGTTTTTCCACATTGGGAACGGGGTTGTTTTACATGACTGAAGTTTCCAGCCAGCTGATATTTAGCCAATCTTACGATCTGATAAGTATATAAGTTGAAGAAAGCTCAAATTGGCTTATACAAAATTGGAATTTATTAGTTTACATAAAGTGCGGCTGTGACTCGGTGACCCTATGGTGAACTGTGGGACATATATTGTTTTGTGATTTTTGTTTGTATGTTTTCTCCAATCTGCCTTCTGTGATGTTGGTTCTGTCCCAAGGCTAGTTCAGTTTACACTTGCAGGATTGATGTCCACATTCCTGGGATCACCTACTTCCTTGTCCAGTTGAAACAGAGAAAGTGTCACATTAAAAAAAGGAAAGAGTCGGACATGATTGAGTGACTGAGCACACACCCACGCATGCACTGACACTCAGTGGGAAATCTCTTATTCCTCTTTTGGGCCTGGATGTACATTCAGTCAACAGAAACATGTTAAATACTTTATAGTATATTGCTTGGGTTTCTGGCTTGTATCCTGAGTCATTTCGGTTGTATCCAACTCTGTGCAGCCCCAGGGACTGTAGCCCAACAGACTCCTCTGTCCATGGGATTCTCCAGGCAAGAGTACTGGAGTGGCTTGCCATGCCCTCCTCCAGGGGATCTTCCCCGACCCAGGGATTGAACCTGCATCTCTTATGTCTCCTGCAGTGGCAGGCAGATTCTTTACCACCAGTGCCACCTGGCTTGAGAATTATAAATGACAAATGTGTTTGTGGTTTTATTTACTGTTTTTTTTTTTTTTTTCTTTTTCACTACCCACGGGATTGTTTTTTAACTACTGAGTCAGAACGAGTTTATTATCAGGGCTGCCCTGGATGGCAGTTCAGGGTCTGAAATGCATGACTCCAGGAGGGGTTATTCTCATAGAAGATGATGGGAATTATGCCCCCCTCACAGCTCAGTTGGTAAAAAATCCACCTGCAATGCAGGATACCCTGGTTTGATTCCTGGGTCAGGAAGATCCGCTGGACAAGGGATAGGCTACCCACTCCAGTATTCTTGGGCTTCCCTGATAGCTCAGTTGGTAAAGAATCCACCTGCAGTGCAGGAGACCTGGGTTCCATCCCTGGGTTGGGAAGATCCCCTGGAGGAGGGAACAGCTACCCACTCCAGTATTCTGGCCTGGAGAATTCCATGGACTATATAGTTCCATGGGGTCACAGACAGTCAGACACAAATGAGCAACTTTCATTTTCAGTGCCCCCTGGAGTTGTGCCATGTTGCAACTCTTTCAGATAGATAAGGGATATCATTTTCAGGTAATGGATAATTTAAAATATTGTCAGGCAGCACTGCAGTGTCATATGTGGACTCCCCAGTCATTAAAACTAGTTTATGTTCATGAACTTCAAATGACTGGTGTGTTCAATTGCAATCTCATAGGAGAAGTATGCTGCACAGGCAACTTTAGAGTCAGATGTTTGTGGGGAGTTCTGGCTCTACCACTGGCTAGCTGTGTGACCTTAAGCAAGTTACTTTACCTTTCTGAGCCTCAAGAGCCTCATCATCAAGCTAGAGAAAAGAATACCTAACTCTTAAAAAAAAAAAAATCTTTGAAAAGGAATGCCTAACTCTGAAAGTTCTTGTGAAGATGAGGAACTATCTATGAGTCCCAAGGGTGGGCCCAAAGAGTGAATGTTCAATTGGTAACTATTCTGCTACTCTGAGAACTGGACAGGCATTAACTTATTTATATCTATTCCCTTTGTCTAAGGATAAATGTTATTGTCTTGTGGCTAAATAGCAGAATCTACAACAAATCAAGATGGATTAATAAGACACATAATTTCTTAACCAGCCTGTAGGGTTGTCAATAGCATTCAATGATTATAATAAATGATATTGATTGAGTTTTTAAAAATATTGATAAAAATAAAATTTCAGACCTTTAAAGGGATAGGTGAGAAAGTTAAGTGTGCAGTAATTAGCAAATGAATTGAATAGCGGCCACCACAAAATCAAGACTTCTGTATCAACTATAAAAGAGAAAGTAAGATAACTACCGCAGCAAAGGAGACTATCTCGATGCCAATCTACATTATTTCATAGAGAAGTATCTTTGTGAATGATGTTAACATTTCCTTTGAAAGAATGGCTATATTTTACTTAAAAGTATTAGAAGGTTTCCATGACTACGACCTCTGGAGGAAGAGGATAACTTTTTTTAAACATGCATGTGTATTATTCAGTTCACATAATGTACCAAACCAGCTGGTCAAATGCTTTCTCAAGAACTTTAAAAACAGAAGTAAAGAAAGTAAAATTAAGTACACTTGTGGGATGTATCCCATAAGCTAGAGATCGTATGTCCATGAAAGGTGAAGATAGTTTTAAAGGCAGAGAAACTACAGTGCTAAGGGTCATTTGCCCAACCCACCTCGCAAATCAACGTTTCTGATAATACGTATCAGATCTCCAGTTCACAGTTTTCTGTAGCAAAGCTTACGCACCAAAGCTGCTGTTTCTCCATAGAGTTGAATATTTCCTCAAGCAAAAGAATCCCTATGCCATTATTCTTGCATTTGGTTTACTTCCCTCAAAGTAAAACACTCCAAAAATCTTTGAAAGAAAGACTTTCTCAATAAGATTGCAATGAGTAATGAGGGTGAAAGAATTTCTTTTTCTTCTAGAAGTGTGGAAAAGAGAAAGCCAGATTACATGACCTCTCAGGGCACTTTTACTCCTAAATATTTTGAATGGTGGCTCAGACAGTGAACAGTCTTCCTGCAGTACAGGAGGGCTTGGTTTGATCTCTGGGTGGGAGGATCCCCTGGAGGAGGGCATGGCAACCACTCCAGTGTGCTTGCCTGGAAAATTTCAGGGACAGAGAAGCCTGGTGGGCTGTAGTCCTTGGGGTCACAAAGAGTCAGGCATGACTGAACGACTATCACTTTCATTTTGAATTTAGAGAAGAATTTGAAGGGAGTCAATGCTGTAGATAAAGAGAGTACACTGTGGTTTCTGAGTTCTGCCTTTCTTCTGCTGAAATATCGCTGCCTAGGGCAAAAAGAGCCCTGAAATTAGTTGCCTGTTTTCACATAACTAAACAGCAAGCCCTCTGCATTTGTTTTAATATTTCCAGCTGCTCTAATAGTTTCAGTGGCTTTGAAACAGACTAAGTCTGGTAGCTGTTCACTGTTCAGGGAGCCTCATCAATATCCACTGTTGAGTCAACAAGTTCCTTTGATGTTGAGGGTGCAGGTGGAAGAAAGATGGAAGAAATCTACATGCTGTGCTCACAGACGAACACTCAGATCCCCACGGAAAGCAGGCTTTTATTGGAAGCATATAATCTTATATTCACCTGATATTGTGTTCGGTCTGATTCATCAGGGATTTATACTGGAAGCTTAAAATAACATTGATAGAGGAGAGCTCTTCTCTTTCCCGTCCCTTGGGTTACTCTGTATTAAATTCCCATTTGGGACCCCTAGCTCCATGGGAAATGTGAGGGCATGCCCTGCTACATAGAATGCACACTTGAATGTATCTGATGCACTAAACTGTTTCAAATGTTAATGTATCTGCTGCAGTATACATCACTGACTTGGTTTCATAGGAGAAGCCACTTTATACCAGAAAATAACTTTCTTGTTAGACCCTCTCAGCAAAACATCACTCCTCCCAGCCTAAAAGTGCTGTGTAGCTCTAAAAACACTTGACTGAACCAGAATTTGATTTTGCCTAGAGAATTTCTATGTGCCCCATTAAGTACCTGGAGACATCACTGAGAAAAGTATAAAATCATGGTCCTGTGATTTTTCTCATCTAGGATTCTAGTATCTGCATATGTGATTGATCCCCAGTCTTTAAATGTCACTTAGAGGGTCCTCTTGGCAGATAGAATCACAGGAATACCTCAAAAATGTCTTTGCACGAAGGGCCATATGCAAAGTGTGAGATGCGGGGTGTAAGGGGGGGGATTACTTTCAAAAATATCCTGGGAACATGTTGCCTTGATGACATGTTTTCTGAATGTGCTGAAGATAGAGACAGAAAGAAAGCACTTGAGTTCAAGGTCTACATCTCCCAAGTATGGTTCCTGTGAGAGCTGACAAATAGTATCTTTTTTGGGAGCTTCCACTGGACTTGAAAATATGAGATCCAAATCTGGCCCCTTGAGGACTGATAGCCAGTGGAGCCAATTAGAAAAAGCTGTTATATAGTACTTATTTTGACTAGAACAAAAGATGGTCAAGGGAGATTCAGAGATTGTCATGAGGCAAATAATAAAACCAGAAGAAAGAGCATCCATAACAATGACTGTATTAATAACATGATGAATAATGAAAAAAAAAAGAACGTTCCGTCTTGGCCCTTTGAGGTCACTCTGTCAGGATGTGGGGGGTTTTGTGCTAGGACAAAGGAACGGCCTTCCTGGAAACCCCCTGCTTCACCCCCAGTCATCACAACTCTCCGCCTTTTTCTCCTATTACCTAATTAGATGTGGCTTTGTTCCTCTGGGCAGAAAATCCTTCATATAAAAACTAACATAAAGCAAAATTTAAAATAGATGGACATATGCCAGTTTTGAGTTTAATTGAGGGTGAAAAATAGTCATAAAAAGCCATGGGGACTTTGTGCAATGGCATAAGTAATGAAGAGGGGGTCCCACCAGCCGATTGCATAGGATCTCCAAAGGACCCATCTGAACTCCTGTTCCTTTGCTGGCAAAGGATATTCACAAAGCGCCAGAGACCGTCCGAGGCAGTGGTCTGACTAAATGAGGGCAGCCAGAAACACTGACAGTACCATTTCTTATCCTTCAGTCAGTCACAGGGTCAGATAAATGTGTTATTTATTAATTTACCAATACTTTATAAGTGCAACCTAGGAGCTGAGTATTGGATAAAGGTAGTTTAAAAAGGCCTACACGATCCATCTGTTTATGAAGGAGGATCCACGAATGTCCCCAAACATGGAGCCTATTGGCCAAACGTCCCCCATCCTCTCTTTCATCAACAGTTCTTACCCCTGTCAGCTGGTGAGTTCTATGATAACTGGGTATGTCCTCCTCTTTTTTCTTGACCAAAGTTATCCTCCGTTTAAAGTATGGATGGGCAGCAACGAGCCGTTAGAAATCCATTTCCTGAAAGTACCTCCCCGCCACTGCTTTCAAATGCCCAGCTCTGTTCGGCTCAAACAATGCTCACATCATAAACAGTCTGCTAATTGGATGAATGAATAAAAGAATGAATGAATGGTTAAAGAATGAATGAGATAAGAGAAGAAGGAGCAGGGGGAACTTCATTTCACAGCTCCATGCTCTGACTTTCTAACTTTGAAAAAGTGAAAGTAAAGTCACTCAGTCATGTCCGACTCTTTGTGACCCTATGGACTGTAGCCCACCAGGCTCCTCCACGGAATTTTCTAGGCAAGAGTACTGGAGTGGGTTGCCATTTTCTTCTCCAGGAGATCTTCCCAACCCAGGGATCGAACCCGGATCTCCTGAATTGCAGGCAGACAGACGCTTTACTGTCTGAGCCACCAGGGAATCTTTAGGGCATTTTTAAACATAAAGGACTAGACCTCTTAAGCTATGGGGACTTCATCAATATTTTCCTTGTAGATCTTTAAAATAAAAATGTGTGCAATAGCTGTTAGAAGAAAACAGTATTTTGTACATCCAACAGTTAAAATATTATATTCTAGTTTGGTAGATTGGGAAAAATATTTGAAGAGATATTTTTCAGACTTCTTGTCAGATTTATGACAACCCTCCTCATAAATTAGGGATAGCCATTACATCATAACTTCACCTTTATTCACTTATAACTCATTTCTGAAGATAAACAACATTTATCTATTTATTGCTGCACTTTCACTTGTTTGAAATTGGTTGTAATATGTAATCAATTAGAGTTTCCCCTCCAAGTCATCAATCTTAACTAATAAAAGGTAGACAGTCGTTTTAAAAAATATCTTAACATGTTGGCCCCGAGTCACAAACTCTTAGTCTGGTCATTGATCCAGTGACTCATCTACACCACAATCATAGTTGCTGTTCAGTTGCTCAGTCGTGTCCGACTCTTTGTAACCCCATGGACTGCAGCACGCCAGGCTCCCCTGACCTTCACTATCTCCCAGAGTTTGCTCAAACTCATGTCCATTGAGGTGCTGATGCCATCCAACCATCTCACCCTCTAATCGTAGGTGAGCTCCAAATTCAGAAAAAAATGGTTCTCTCCTGTCACCAGTGTGCTCAGGCCTCACCCCATCTTATCCCAAGAGTATTAATTTATCAGCTTCTTCTTCTAAACAGGCAGCAGGTATCTATCTGGCCCTTCCTGTATCTAAGGCATGTGATAGATTCTGTAGAGAATTCAAAAGCGCTACAAAGACGTCATCAACAACAAGTGGTATCACCCCAAAGGTGGCATAACAAGAAGCTGAACACAGATGCATAACAATTCCATGCCCAGGGTCTTCAAAGGAACAACCTTAATTTAGAAGAAGCGATGAAAGGAGAGCATCTAAAGAACAGATTTGCTTACTTAGTGACTTCTAGCGCTTCCGTTGTTTTCCTTGCTGTGTGCGTTACTCACAAGAAAGAGTAAGTTCCTCCCACACAACATAAAAGTTCACACCACATGACCTTGAAATGATGATGCTTTGCCTGTACTGCAGAAACTGATACTGGCACACAGTTAAACCTTAACGTAGTCAGAGGGGAAGCATTATGAAAATAGGCAAGGAAAACATAGAGCAGGGACTCTCAAACGTGGCGTGTTTGAGGTTTAACTGAGTAATTAACAATGCATTTGGGATGTCCCTGGTCCTCCAGTGGTTAAGAATCTCCATGTCAATGCAGGGGACATGGGTTCGATCCTTAGCCAGGGAAGACCCCACATGCTGTGGAGCAACTAAACCTGTGCCCCATGATTATCGAGCCTGTGCTCCCCAACAAAGAGAAACCCATGAGGGGTGGCCACCCACTTACCGCAACTGAGGAAGACCTGGGCATGGCAGCAGGGACCCAGCACAGCCAAAAATAAATTTAAAATAAGTTAATGAGTAATTTAGAATAAATAAACAGAATGTTAATTTTACAAATATATCCGTTTAGACATTCCAATGCAACAGAAGAGGCTGCTCCATCCTCAGATACTGGGTGATTCAGTAGGTCTGAGGTGAACACAGAAGACATGAGCTTAAGGTTTGTGCTGTGTGACTTTGACTCAGGAAGCCCAGGGCCACACACAGAGATGCTCTGTTAGAGAAAATACCTAATGAATGTTACATAAGTGCTAGATGTGTGCTCCTTTCAAAGAACTAAGCATTACAGATAGCATTGTGTTGACGCTTGGTGTTCTTAATCAGAGACTGGGTTAGTTAGCTATTAATTTGAGTTTAAGCAGACTAACCAAACTCTTACATTTCTAGAAGAAGTAATTTTCTCAAGCATTGCTTTAAGCTTCTTTTCTCTTTTATATTTTTAAGTTAAAAAAATGTATATTATTTAAAGTTATATTTAATAAGTTTTCTCTTTCCAGCTTTGTTATAAACACATAATATATGTCATTTTAAGGCATACAAGCTAATGATTTGGTGCGCATGTATGTTACAAAATGATTACTACAATAAGGTTGTTTAATGCCACCCTCACCTGACATAATTGCCGTTGTTTGTGTGTTGGGGGTGGGGCGTGGCGGGGTGGTAAGCTTTAAGATCTATTCTCCTGCTCCAGCAATCCCACTTCTGGAAATGCGTCCATAGGAAATGATAGGATTCTCTCAAAGCAATGTCTATCCTCCCATGTTCCCTGCAGCATTATTCACCACACTGGAGCTATAGAAACAACACAAGACTGTGGATCGATAAATGGATAAAAATAGAGGGTCTGTATCCACAGTGGAATATTATTCAGCCTTACGAAGAAGGAACTCCTGCCACTTATGACAGCATAGATGAACCTGGAGGGCATTCTGCGAAGGGGCGTAAGCAGAAAGACAAATACTGCATAGGATCACTTACATGTGAAATCTAAAAACAAACCAAAAAAAAAATCCTAAAAACAAAGTCCAAGTCATAGACACAGAGAGTAGGAAAATAGTTGCCAAGGGCTGGAGTGGAGGGTGTTAAATACAGAGAGGTTGGCAAAGGGGTACAAACTTTCAATGATTAAAAAAAAAAGAATAAGATCCAAGGACCTAATTTATAAATATGATGATTAGAGTAGATAACACTGTACTATATAACTGAAATTTATTAGGAGAATAAAACTTAAATATTCTCACCAAAAAAAAAAAAAGGGCAAATGTGAGGTGATGATTGTGTTTCATTAACTCAGTGAAGAGAAGTCCTTTCACAGTGTATCAGTTCAGGCAGTTCAGTTCAGTCGCTCAGTCATGTCCGACTCTGCAACCCCATGAATCGCAGCACGCCAGGCCTCCCTGTCCATCACCAACTCCCGGAGTTAACTCAGACTCATGTCCATCGAGTCAGTGATGCCATCCAACCGTCTCATCCTCTGTCGTCCCCTTCTCCTCCTGCCTTAAATCTTTCCCAGCATCAAGGTCTTTTCCAAGGAGTCAGTTCTTCACATCAGGTGGCCAAAGTATTGGAGGTTCAGCTTCAGCATCAGTCCTTCCAATGAACATTCACTGTGTATACATATGCCAAATCACCGAGTTGTGGGCTTTAAATATCTTACATTTTTTTCAAGATGTATTTATTTATTTTTGGTTCTACTGGATCTCCATTGCACTGCATTTCTCTAGGTGTCTATAAGGGCTAGTCCTCATTGAGGTGCACAGGCTCTTCACTGTGAAAAGAGACTTTTCACTCCGTCTCTTGTTGCGGAGCACAGGCTCTAGGCGTGCGGACCTCAGTGTTGTGGCCCCCAGGCTCTAGAGCGCTGGCTCTGTAGTTGTGGCAGGGGCTTTGTAAGCACCACAGCATGTGGGATCTTCCCAGACTAAGGATCTGCCACCTTCATTGACAGGCAGATCCTTAACCACTGACCACCAGGGAAGCCCCATATCTTACAGTTTTAATGATCAATCACACCTCAATAAACCTGGGGGAAAGAAAAGGTCTACTTTCTTAACAACTTCTGCTTCACCTCTTGCTTTCTTTGCCCAAAAAGGAGAACTAGTTATCCATTTACTTTTGTACCTCATTTACAAAAAGCAAAACTAATTTTGAAATGAGACAAGCTAGACACAGTATCCAGGGGATATTGATTCATAGCTCCTTTGTTGAGATTTTGTTTTGCATCACAACTTCATCTCTAAATGCAAATTTAAGTCCCTGGAAGGAAACACTGGGAAATGAGGGCCCTCCTTGGGGTTCAGTATCTTCTTTGTAGCTTGGAAACCATCTGTGCTCATGAAGCAGATTCTTGATTATATTCCTACATGTTATCTTGATTATCTTGACTATATTGATTACATTTAGCTATGGTCTCATTAGTCTCACAATTAAATGTGTCACTGTAGCAAGAGTTTAATTTTCAACATCTAAAATGAGATAATAAAATATATAAGAGAGAGAGAAGGGAAGGAAAGAGAAAAGGAACAAGGAACAAGACCATAGGAAAAATATTTTATCTCTTTTTTTCTCCTTCACTGGGAGCATCTGAGCAGCTCTACCAATGACTGTTACTAGATTATGGACAACTTATTTTCTCATTCTTAATTTCCTTTATCTATGCAGTAGCATAATAATATACGGTTTGCATGCCTATTTTAAAGATAAAAATGTTTAATGCATAAAATATCATCCCGTGTTTAACATAGTAGGTACCTCATAAACGTTGATGGGATTTAATTAAATACACTGTATCAAATTCATGAAGCACAAGCTATTGGACAAAGTGGAGCAGTTTTATTAATATAATAAAACTGTAGTAGATGATATATTGGTCATTGTCAAATATTTAATAGGTGACTCAAAGAAATTTAATATGACATGTTAATATTATTCTCTTTCTGGTGTTAAGAAATGTAAAGAGGAACCAGAGAGGATGAGTATAGTCTGGATGATTAAGGCTATTATTGACAACAATAGTAATAAATGAATTGAGGTGATGTTATACCTTACAGCTGTAAGGGCAGGTCACATACTTAGCAGCTGAATTCCAAATTGAAAGTCTTATTAAAATCTTTGTTATTATTTGAGGATTGTCAAATTACGTATTGGTGAAATCTGGAGGCTTGATATAGATGGGGTGGAAATCCAACAAGCTTGAGCATTCATAAAAAGATGATTAAATGCTGAAATTCATCTCTTTGAACAAACAGGATATACTCATCTTCTTGGGAGATATAAATTGAGTCTGATTCTTCTCCTCCATTCCTTAATGTTTCCAGTTTCCTAGATCCTGTTGAATAGATACAGGCAGTGATTTGCTTATCAACATAATTACTGACACTGTTCAATTTGGAGATTATAATTGGGTACTAGGAAGACTGAGAAAATGGAATTACATTTTTTTCTCTTCCTGTTACACTACCATAGTCTGTACTTAGACATCCCTCAGTCTCTTCTTAGGCTGTCAAATGTCTTAACTTGTACTGTAAGAAGACCTCTTTACTAGTCTAACTATGTTCTACAGCATGCTTCTGATTATATTAACATGATTATTTGGCCACAAACCTTGGACAGTTTTGCATTTTTTCTTAATGAAGAGTAATGGTCTGAGCCTTAACTATAAAGTCTTCTGTAATACGATCTTAAATCTGATTAGCCTACTATACTCTTTTCTTTGCATCACGTTTTCTTTTCTTTTTCTTTTTGTCAAAAACCTATGCTGTTGCTCCAGCTATTCTCTTTAGATGGAATCTTCATTCTTCACTCTCATTTTAACTGTATTATTTTACTGAAGTGTAGTTGATTTACAATGTTGTGTTAGTTTCTGCCGTCCAGCAAAGTGGTTCAGTGGTTCAGTGCTGGATCCTGTGGAAACTCGATTTTGAGTGTTTTGAGGAAACTCCATATTCATTTCTCCAAAGGGGTGATGCCACTTTACATTCCCACCAACGATGTCGGAGGGTTCTCCTCTCTCCACCCCCTCTTGGGGATTTGTTATGTGTATAGTCGGAGGGTTCCCCTCTCTCCACACCCTCTTGGGGATTTGTTATATGTATATTTTTTAATGATGGCCATTCTGACCAAAGTAAGGAGGTACCTTATTGTAGTTTTGATTTGTGTTTCTCTAATAATTGTGATTTTGAACATTTTTTCATGTGCCTGTGGACCATCTGTATGTCTTGGATAGATATGTTTTACATATTGAAAATTTGCTTAGCTTTCAAAGTGGAGCTCAACTTCTGTCTCCTATGTAGCATCTGTGAACATTCCAGTCAGGAATAACCCCTTTCTCTTCCTGCTATCATGCCATGTAAGCCACCATTTTCTTTTTGCTATGCAGATCTATTCTCCCATTAGCTTAAAAACTCCTTACAGCAAGAACTATGTCTAGTTAATCTCATAATCGAACACTTTTTTAAGGTTGAATTGGACATTCAAAAACAAAGCCTGCTGAGAACAAAGACATTGCTTAACTAGCTTTTCCTTTTGAACTACAGGGTATTTTGAGGTTGTGGCTGAATAAAGAGATATTACTAAAAGGCTGAGTCCTGTGATCCTAAGTTTCTTGACGTTACTGGGTTGACAGTTATTCAAATTTTAATTGAGTATTTCTCAAGCACCTCACTCTAGGTGTAGAGTTTACAGATAAGACTTTAAAATCAGTAAAGGACATGCTTTTGATCACTAAGAACTCCACTAACAGATAGAGAAGATGAAAATGGCACAGATCAACACCAGTTACTACAATATTCCTGTTCCTGGAGTTCCCAACTTAAGTTTCTCTAAGGACAGCTAGATGACATTATAATAATTATTATATAATATTTGGGCTTCCTTGGTGACTCAGTGGCAAAGAATCTGCCTGCCAATGCAGGAGACGCAGATTCAATCCCTAGGTCAGGAAGATCCCCTGGAGGAGGAAATGGCAACCCACTCCAGTATTCTTGCCTGGGAAATCCTGTGGACTGAGGCGCCTGGTGGGCTACAGTCAGTGAGGTCACAAAAGAACTGAGCAAGAAGCAGTGACTAAACTACAGTGTTATGTTATATTTATTGTTGTTTGGTCACTTAGTCGTGTCCAGCTCTTTTGTGACTTCATGGGCTGTAACCCTCCAGGCTCCTCTGTCCGTGGGATTTCCCAGGCAGGAATACTGGTGGGTTGCCATGTCCTTCTCCAATATTATGTTATGGTATATATAATAATATAATGTTGCTATGCCTAGAAAATACCTAAGTATGTCAAGATGTATTCCACTATAAGTAACTTAATGAGGATGTGACTTTAAAAAAAAATAATTGGAATGTCTGAAGGGAGATCAAACTATAGGCTTGTTCAGTGGCTTCATCAGTGACTTAGAAACTCAGCTTTTCCTCCCCTTCTTGAATGCCTCGTAGACACAAGATGACTTCTAGAGCTGCAGGTGGTGGTTTAGTTGCTAAGTCGTGTCCGACTCTTGCGGCCCATGGACTGTAGCCCACCAGGCTCCTCTGTCCATGGGGTTCTCCAGGCAAGAATACTGGAGTGGGTTCCATTTCCTTCTCCAGGGCATCTTCCCAATCCATGAATCAAACCTGGGTCTCCTGCACTGCAGGCAGATTCTTTACCAACTGAGTTACAAGGGAAGCCCAGAGCTGCAGGAATCTCTGTCTTATACCAAAGTCCCAAAGAGAAAGGAAGGGGCCAGGCCAAATGGGTAGGAAAACACAAAAATCTGCCTTAGCACCTCTCACACCACACCCCTTCCTCCCCACAAGAAGACTTCCCTTTACAGCTCATGGGCCAGGAACTGGTATCACAGCTGCACACTTCTCCAAGGAAATCTGGGGAAATGAGTTTCTAGAAAACAGATGCAGAAATAGAGTCACAGACGTGGAGAACAAATGTGTGAACACCAAGCGGGGGACAAGGGCTTGGAATGAATTGAGAGATCGAGATTGACATATAGACACTATTGATTGATGTACTATGTATAAAATAGGTAACTAATGAGAACCAATTGCATGGCTCGGGGAACTCTACTCAGTGCTCTGTGGAGACCAAAATGGGAAGGAAATCCAAAAAAGAGGGGACATATGTATATGTATAGGTGACTCACTTTGCTGTACAGCAGAAACTAACGCAATGTTGTAAAGCCACTGTACAGAAATAAAAGTTAATTAAAAAAAAAAAAGCACGTGGTCTAGTCACAGTTGGTTCAGAGCAACTGTGATTCACTCTTTGGGGTGGAGCAGGTCACCATGGTGAACACCGTCAGGATTTATTTGACAAAAATGGGTGGGATGCCATCTGGTGAGAACTTACTATTTCCCACACCAAGCAATTAAAAATCTTTTGCTAACTCTTCTCTAGGTTCTTTGAGATACTTAAACATCTTTCTGAGAGCAATTTTAGGCGTTTGGGGAATTGCATGAGCTTTTTAAAATCTCCGTGGCACAGTCACTAAAGGGCAGGCATTGTTAAACACCAGTGTGCCTTTACTCGGCCTCCTAGGTGGCGCTAAAGAGCCCTCCTGCCAATGCAGGAGACATGAGACATGGGATCAGACCCTGGGCTGGAAAGATCCCTTGGAGGAGGGCATGGCAACCCCCTCTAGTATTCTCGCCTGGAGAATCCCCATGGACAGAGGAGCCTGGTGGGCTAAGTCCATAGGGTTGCAAAGAGTCGGACCCTACTGAAGCGACTTAGCAGGCACACATATGCCTTACTGAATTTCCTTTCTTTTTACTTTTTCAGTTCAGTTCAGTTCAGTTGCTCAGTCATGTCCGACTCTTTGCGACCCCATGAATCGCAGCACACCAGGCCTCTCTGTCTATCACCAACTCCCGGAGTTCACTCAAACTCACATCCATCGAGTCGGTGATGCCATCCAGCCATCTCATCCTCTGTCGTCCCCTTTTCCTCCTGCCCCCAATCCTTCCTAGCATCAGAGTCTTTTCCAATGGGTCAACTCTTCGAATGAGGTGGCCAAAGTACTGGAGTTTCAGCTTCGGCATCATTCCTTCCAAAGAGATCCCAGGGCTGATCTCCTTTAGGATGGACTGGTTGGATCTCCTTGCAGTCCAAGGGACTCTCAAGAGTCTTCTCCAACACCACAGTTTTGCTTTTTAGCACTTACCAAATTGAGTGTTTAAAAATAGCATTCACTTGCTAAATAGCATCAGTGGCCCCAAAGAGCTGCTAATGTCTACAGTCCCTCCAGTTTCTGCTGACGTGCAATTGAGGAGCTGTGTGTGTGTGTGTGTGTGTGTGTGTGTGTGTGTGTGTGTGAGTGAGTGAGTGTGCTCAGTCATGTCTGCCTCTTTGCCACCATGGATTGTAGCCTACCAGGCTCCTCTGTCCATGGGGATTTTCCAGGCAAAAATACTGGAATGGGTAGCCATTTTCTCTTTGTGGGGATCTTCCCAACCCAGGGATCAAACCCATGTCTCCTGCATTGCAGGCAGATTCTTTAGCACTGAGCCACTGGGGAGCAGACTGGCATGGGGGAAGAGTAGCAAAGAAAATTTGCAGATACATAGAGCTGCCAGCTAGTACTCATTGAAGTGTGTCATCACAGAAGCTCATATTGGGCAGTGATGACAACAGGCAACAGCTCAGAGATCTGGTTACGAGAAAAGTTTCCTGGAAGAGAAAAGTGTTGGGGCATCTTCTCAGTTACGGATAGAATTCAGTCTCAATATGAGAGCCATGGGCCATTTCAGAGGGGAAAGCTGAGGCACAGAAATAGTCATCTAATGTAAGACAGTGAAACCCTGATGAGGTAGGAAAATGCCAGTCTTGTGTCCTTCGTATAAAGTATAATTTCTGTAACAAAACCCCCAAACCCCAAAACACACACAAAAGGAAAAGGAAATCTATCTTGTCTCTTTCATGTCTCTTCAAATTGTGCCAACTGAGACCATCCTAGTCACTTGAATTGGAAATGGATAGAATATTGAGTCCAAAAAAAAAAAAAAATGCCTGTTGTAAAGTTGGAGGAAGGTTAAAAATTCCATGGCAGCACATTAGAACTGGTATATGTTCTGGTATATGCCAGAGATGTTTGATGACTATGTTAATTATAAGGACTTTTGCAGATGTGAAAATTGTGTCAAACTTCTCTCTTATTTCTACATTTTTTAAAAAGAGAAAAACCCTCTTATTTTTGCTTCTTTGTCACTAATGAAGCTTGTGCATTGGGAACTCATTTACTGTTATTACTAACGAGCTTATTTTATATATGTATTTTTGATTAAGCTGACATCATTAAAGAAGTCTAGAAGTCTGTCCTTTTGACAGTGAAAACCTTATGAAGTTCTATCAACCACTTCTGTTTTCTCTGTCTCTCTTTCTGTCTCATACACACACAGACACACACACACACTCACAACATTCTTTCTCTTTCTCGGTCAATCCTATTGAATTGTTTAACAGCACTAATTTTCAGCATGTATTTGGCATTCTGTATATTGGGTAATGAAACCAACATACTTTTAAATTTATTTTCATGACTAATAAGTACTGATGATAAAAATAAATTCCAATAGTAATATATCATATACCCCTCCAAAGATAAAATACTTTGCTTCCTATACATCATCGGTAAAGTTTAGCATATTTAAAAAGACCTCTTGAGTACGACTCTCAAAGCTGACAAAAGATAAAATTGCATTGGAAATGCATATTCAAGGTCTATCTGGACATCACTGCCTCTCAAGAAAGTTTCCCTCTCTTTAAAAGTGAAGCTTTATAGTTTGAATTAATATCCATTAATTTCCCTGGAAGAATTGTCCTATTTCAGAAAGTCTATTTTCTACCATTAAACTGCCAAATTATTGCCTTTTACATAATACTTTTGTTTGGGGGGAACAACTCATTTTAAAGAAAGGTTTATTTCCAGGATTACTTTATTGGAAAATCTCAGCATTAAGTGATTAATAAAAACTATGAGAACTAAAGAATTCTTCCTCTAGATATATCATAGTCTCACTATGTCAATACAGAACTTTATCTGTAAAAGCAAGCTCTCTAGATAATATGGTAGTATTTTGTTGATCATAAATGACAACATTATGCTCTTTATGGAAAGTTATATATAGAATTGTACTTCTGCTATGCAGGAGACCTGGGCTCAATCCCTGGGTTGGGAAGATCCCCTTGAGGAGGAAACAGCTACCCGCTCCAGTATTCTTGCCTGGAAAATTCTATGGACAGAGAAGCCTTGTGGGCTACAGCCCATGGGGTTGCAAATAGTTGGCCACAACCGAGCACACACACACACATATATAGAATAGTTGTTTTTGTTTTTGTTTTTAAATCAGATCTGTCTTTCATAAGAGTGCAGCCATGTTGACACTTATAGGTCCATAAAGTCAAAGCTATGGTTTTTCCAGTAGTCATGTATGGATGTGCGAATTGGACCATAAGGACAACTGAGCGCCAAAGAATCGATGGCCTTGAATTCTGGTGCTGGAAAAGACTCTTGAGAGTCCCTTGGACATCAAGGAGATCAAACCAGTTAATCCTAAAGGAAACCAACCCAGAATATTCCTTGGAAGGGCTGATACTGAAGCTCCGACACTTTGGCCACCTGTTATGAAGAGCCAACTCATTGGAAAAGACCCTGATGCTGGGAAGATTGAAGGCAAAAGGAGAAGAGGGCAGCAGAGGATGAGATGGTTGGATGGCATCACCCACTCAATGGACATGCATTTTCGCAAACTCCAGTAGGTAGGGAAGGACTGGCGAGCACGGTGTGGTGCAGTTCATGGGGTCGCAAAGAGTTAGACGTGACTTAGCAACTGAACAACAGCAGTGTGTTGACACGATAGAATAGGAATTCCTAATAGCCATCATTCCTCCACCATTTCTAACATTATACAAAATTTTGCTTTTTAGAACAATGAATGGAATTCAGAATGAACATTTTGTGTGATACTTATTACTTTTATTGAAAATGTGCAACTTTAAAACACAAAAATTAAAATGTAAGCTAATTACCAAGACTGCATCGTCCAACCATCTCTAAAAATTCATTCTAAGTGACCACTCTGAATTTAGGGTCCCAAGGCTGATAAGATTCATCAGCAGTTGCCGGTTATTTTCATGCACTTTCTGTCTGGCACCTTCAGCAGGCTTAGAAAATCATCCAAATGCTTACGTGACAAAGAGGTAAGAACAAAAAATTAACCTCCTCAAGGGGTAGATGTGATGTGGTTAAAAAGTTCATTTGTTCATTTACTCACTTGGCTGCACAACTAGTTTGTGTTTGCAAAGTTCTTGAGAGTTAAGGAATGCTTTCTCAAAGGGAAATTGAGATTGAGTGAAGGGCCACTGGGGCTTGAAGAGGGAGAAGGGGAGGGGACGGGAGGGGATGGATCATGGATGTTATGGATGGTTCCAGGGAGCCATGGTGCCATCTTTGGGAGAGAGTGGAACTATTGAAGTTCTGAAAGCAGCTTATTGGAGTAGAGCTTGCATTTCAGAAAATCTTTCAGTCTTATAGATGATGAGCTGGAGGCAGGAAGGATAGGTGGTCAATAAGAGATGCAAGAGACTGGTTTGGAGTCTAGTTCATTAAGCATGAGAAATGCTGGACTGGAAGAAACACTAGCTGGAATCAAGATTGCCGGGAGAAATATCAGTAACCTCAGATATGCAGATGACACCACCCTTATGGCAGAAAGTGAAGAAGAACTGAAAAGCCTCTTGATGAAAGTGAAAGTGGAGAGTGAAAAAGTTGGCTTAAAGCTCAACATTCAGAAAACGAAGATCATGGCATCCGGTCCCATCACTTCATGGGAAATAGATGGGGAAACAGTGGAAATGGTGTCAGACTTTATTTTTCTGGGCTCCAAAATCACTGCAGATGGTGACTGCAGCCATGAAATTAAAAGACGCTTACTCCTTGGAAGGAAAGTTATGACCAACCTAGACAGCATATTCAAAAGCAGAGACATTACTTTGCCAACAAAGGTCCGTCTAGTCAAGGCTATGGTTTTTCCAGTGGTCATGTATGGATGTGAGAGTTGGACTGTGAAGAAGGCTGAGCGCCAAAGAATTGATGCTTTTGAACTGTGGTGTTGGAGAAGACTCTTGAGAGTCCCTTGGACTGCAAGGAGATCCAACCAGTCCATTCTGAAGATCAGCCCTGGGATCTCTTTGGAAGGAATGATGCTAAAGCTGAAACTCCAGTACTTTGGCCACCTCATGCAAAGAGCTGACTCATTGGAAAAGACTCTGATGCTGGGAGGGATTGGGGGCAAGAGGAGAAGGGGACGACAGAGGATGAGATGGCTGGATGGCATCACTGACTCGATGGACTTGAGTCTGAGTGAACTCCGGGAGTTGGTGATGGACAGGGAGGCCTGCCGTGCTGCGATTCATGGGGTCGCAAAGAGTCAGACACGATTGAGCGACTGATCTGATCTGATCTGATCATTAAGCATCCTTTAGACCAAAAGTCAGCAAAAGTTTTGTGTAAAAGGCCAGAGTAAATAGGTTAAGCTTTGTGGTCCCTGTGGTCTCTTTGTAACACTTCCAGGCTGTGCTGCAGTGTGAAAGCAACCTTTGGCAACATATAAACAGATGGGCATGGCTGTGTTCTAATAAAACTTTATTTATAAAAATAGACATCAGGCTAGATTTGGCATAAGGGTCACAATTTGTTAGTCCATGATTTAGACTGTTAAATATGCATTTGATTGCCGTATTAAAACTTGCTATTTACAACCATGCAGCATTTTTCATACTAGCCAAAAAGTAGACGAAACTCAAGCATCCATGGATAAACAAAATGTGGTGTAAACGTACATTGGACTATTATTCCATCTTAAAAAGGAAAGAAGTCCTGATACATGCTACAACATGGATGGAATGGATGGCCCTTGAGGACATTATGCTAAGCAAAATAAGCCAGTCACAAAAGAGTAAATGCAGTCTGGTTCCACTTAGATGAGGCACCCAAGGGTAGTCGAGTTCGTAGAGTGTAGAGTGGCGGTTGCCAGGGTCTGAGAGGAGAGGGAGATGGGGGTTATTGTTTAATGGTACAGAGTTTCAGTGTTATAACGTGAAAAGGTTCTAGAAGTGGGTGGTGGTGGTCTTTGGATTACAACGTGAAAGTACTTAATGCTAATAGGCTTAGATATGGTTTCAGTGGTAATTTTTATGTTATGCATATTTTACCACAATTTAAAACAAACAAACAAAAAAATGATTGAGCAAAAAGCTCTTTGCTATTGCTGTAGTCCAGTTCCACTTGACAATGGCCAGTAGACCCTGTTGTTGCAGTTGTTTAGCCGCTAAGTTGTGTTTGACTCTTTGCAACCCCATGGACTGCAGCCCGCCAGGCTCCTCTGTCCATGAAATTCTCCAGGCAAGAATACTGGAGTGGATTGCCATTTCCTTCTCCAGGGGATCTTCCCAACCCGGGGATCAAACCCGCATCTCTTACATCGGCAGGCAGATTCCTTACCGCTGAGCCACCAGAGAAGCCCATTAGACTGGTTGCCCACATATAACTATTACAGGAGATTGAGTGAACCTTATACCATGGTGATGGTGTCAGGAGACTGTGACACAGAAGTGGGATCCCAGGCTCTGCTTATAACCGTTTGAATGTGTTTTGACTGAAGGTAAAAGAAACTCTGCATCAAATTGGCTTAAGCAATAAGAAAATTTATTCTTACATATTGCAGTAAGTCCAAAGGGACTGCGGTTCACATGGCTGACTCATTTCAGCCATGACCTCCAGCTACATCATTCAGAACTGCCTATGTCCCTGTTCTGCAATCCCTGGGGTGGGTTTCCTCCTGAGGCTGGTAGCAAAGTGACTACAGCAGTTCCTGGAACCACAGACAAAAAAGAAATACTTCCAAAGGAAAAATGCGATTGTCTCTGCCAGGGACTACTTAGGAATGAAAACCTCTTTCTGCAAAGTTCCCCTGAATTTATTGGCCAGAACTAGGTCACATGACTGATGCTAAATTTATCACTTATGCGGTACACTGGATTGACCTTGGATCAGCTTAATAGAGTCTCATTTCTGAATTTGGAGGATGGGGTCATTTCCCAAGGCGCTTGGCTGCCTGAGTTAGGGTAGACATCTGAACAAAACTGGATTTGCTTTGGGAAAGAAGGAATGTAGTTTGTGAGTGGGTTTTACATACTAGTCACACAAGAAATAATAAGCATATACTTTGAAGAGTGGAAAGAATCACTTTTAAGGATATGTTGTATGTTGGAGAGTTTAAGAGGATTTTTGCATTACTTCATTTGCTTAGTCTCTTCAGTTGTGTCTGACTCTTTTTGAGCCTATGGACTGCAGCCTGCCAGGCTCCTCTGCCCATAGGATTTTCCCGGCTGGGTTTGCCATTTCCTTCTCCAGGGGATCTTCCTGACCCAGAGATTGAACTGCGTCTCCCGCATCTCCTGCATTTCAGGCAGATTCTTTTCCACTTAGCCACTGGGGAAGTCCTGAATATTTTCTACCCCAAAGCAATTCACAATCTAGTAGATGGCAGCAGACAAGGTAGAGAGCATCATGTTGAGAGTCAGTGGAAAAGCCCCTGATGCTGGGAAAGACTGAAGGAGAAGAAGATGGCAGAAGATGAGATGGTTAGATGGTGTCGCTGACTCAATGGACACAAATCTGAGCAAACTCCAGGAAATAGTGAAGAACAGGGAGTCCTGCGTGCTGCAGTCCATGGGGTCACGAAGAGTCACACACGACTGAGCATGCATGCACCCGTAGACTGTTTATTAATTCTCTGTGCTTCAGTTTCCTCATCGATAAAATGAGAATGATAATAATACCTACCTGGCACACAGTAAACACCCTGATTGGGGCAAGTTGTTCTCCTCTGCTAGGCAAAGAAGAAAGTAGAGAGTAAGAGGCTTTCTATTATGAGCCCACTGCGAAAGCCTTATTTCCATTAGCTTTGAAGGCGGATCCGTTATGCTTGCCCTGAGGGCTGGAGCTTCTGTTTCTGGCCTCATCACAGAAGGAATAGCTGTTTTATAAGGGTAGCTTTTGGATGGAGATTAAATAACACCTTGCCTGATTACACAAGCATCACAAAGCCTTTTTGCTCTTGTCTGTCCTGAGAGAGTCCTAGAAATACAAACATCAGAATAGGCATTTTTGGTGATTTGTGAATTTAGGTAGCTCCTTTCCAGACAGATGACAAAGATCAGAGAGGGCTGGTGGTTGGTCTAGAGGGGCAGAGCTGCTTTGTGGGAAGCCAGGGCTGGAAGCAGGGAACCTTCCAAAGAGTTCTGTGTGTGTCTCACACTGATTGGCAACATCTTTCTGGAGACTGAGCTTTTGTAGATGCATAGGATATACTTAAACCTGATGATGATTGGTTATTCTGCAGCTAATAGATAAGTTCCATAAATTAATAACACAAAATCAAATGAGAACCATCTAAAATGTAAATATTTATTTCTTAATAATCTTTGGGTTTCTAAGAATAACACTGTGGTTTTTCTTTTTTTTTCCCCAAAATTTATTACTTTTCCAAAAGAATTGTCTGTGTGGCTATTCAAGGGAATACAGAGCAAGCATTTCCGGAGATATTGAGCAGGCTTTTCTCCTAGTCCTTGTGTGATGATAACTAGAGTAACAGTGTCCACTGCTGGCAAATCAGATAATTGCACCGTATTTTTTCATAGAGCTACTTACTCCATGTGAGGAATAACATGTAACCTTCACGAGGATGCATTTTCAAACAAGAGTTTTAAGGCATATATCCTGAATGGATACTACTGTAGCTTAAAAAAAAAATGTTAGTTTTCTACTAGGCCAAACATCAATTAATGATTGACCACTATCAATCTAAGGATACAAAAATTTGCCTAAGTCTAAGACTATCACCTAGTAATAGATCCTTTTTTTTTTTTTTTAAGAAAGACTTAATATATTAAAAAAGTAGGAAATATAACTTTCACAAAGCAAATTGTACTTAGTGATATCAAGTAAAGTCAGTTATTTGCTAGTGATGCAACTGAATTTTCTTGATAATTTCAAGCAATAATTCATGAGAGAATTGCCTGAGTTTATTGTCTTCTGGACATTCTTCATAGGTTTGGAAGAGGAATCATAGAAGATTATTGGAATGAGAGGTTTTTTTAAATTTATTCAAAATATTCAAAGACAACTCAGTTTGTTAAACCTTTGAAATGCAACATGTAATCTAAGAATTTAATTTCTTTAAATAGACAGTTGGATAAAAGCCTGACTAGAAATGGTCTCTTTTCCAAGTTTTCTGTGCACTTTAGAAAGGCTTCTTGGATTTCAGTGCCAAAAGCAGGCAGCAGAGGGCCCAGTGAATTGTAACCCTGAGATTTGTTGAAACCAAAGACAGGCTTTTTTTGCTCCTCTTTTGTATTTCTCCTTAAAATTTGTATTAGTATAGGATCAAAGCGAGGAGATTTATTTATTTATTTTTGCTACAAGGAAAAAAGCATTAAGATGCATAGATAAAATGGTCTTATCATTTTGGTGAAATTTATGGAAATCAACACATAGCAATTTATTCTAATGGAAGAAATTTAGCTTGGGTAGAAAAGAGTAAAATTTCAATGTTTATTAGCTTTGAGATCAGATAACCACAGCTATCACAGGGAGTATACACCCTTCAAGACAACTCTGCGTATTGATGAAAATGTTAAATTATGTGGAAATGCTGCACTCCTTTCCCCTGCTTTGTGATGAGTCTGGTTTTTGAGATTTGAAGCTGTAGGCCTCTGGGCATCAGGACTGATAACCTGGTAGGCTGATATCAGGTAGACTGATAACCTCTATCTCTCCACGCTTTTGCTACTTCCAGCTCACAAGGTCATCTCTCGTGACCCTCCAGGTCTCATTCGACCTGCAGGATCAAGCCTGTCCCTTTCTGAGTCTTTCGGGTGGCATCTCCTGGGGTTCTTATCTTCCCAAGGATGTAAACTATTCTTCCCATGTTCTGTCTCCATTCTCTGTTTCCCAGATTCTCCCACGTGCAAATTTTATCCACATTATTTCATGTGCATTGATTCATTGATTCTTTCAACAAATCATTTTTGAGTTTGACCCTGGTGTCAGGTGGAACAGAGCAGTAATGAACAAGACCTACGAGGGCTCTGCTCCCGAGGAGGGAAGCACGTCTCAAGCACGTAAAGACAAAAATCAAGACGAGCTGTGACATTGAGGGAAAAAAAAAATCTCTGTAGATGAAATTGGATGAGATCTAAAGAGCGCAGGTCGTACTTGAGAGGGGCAGTTACTGTAGACTGGGTGAACAGAAAGAGCTCTCTGCACAGGTGATACGGGGGTGAAAACCCAGATGACAAGAAAGGTCAGGCCCTACCAAGGATTTCAGGTAGAAAAAGGCACTTGATTCCATAGCCTCAAGCTTTGTGCATTGGGAGAACAGAAAGTAGGCCGCTCACTCTCCCTCCGCTGCTTTCCAGTTCCCCTTGAAAAGGACAGGGGAGCACAGAGGAGGCTTTTCATTCATCTACCCCGGAAGAATCATGGCTCCCTTGAGTGCCTGTGCCTCCCTCCACTCTCCCAGAGAAAGAGCAGACCGGGTTCCACCCTCCCAATCACACTTTAACATCGCTTTTCTGCAATTTAAATGCTGTATGTTAAAGACTGCTTATCTAGGCATGCTAATTGTTGAATTCCTTGCTAGCTAGCCCACCCAAGGCACAGAGAGAGCCAGATATTTACTGGTCGGAAGGACTTGAACAGAGATCATTCATAGTTGGTAGGGGCTGAAGCTCCGACACTTTGGCCCCCTGATGCGAAGAGCTGACTCACTGGAAAAGGCCCTGATATGGGAAAGAGTGACAGCAGGAGGGGAAGGGGCGACAGAGGATGAGACGGTTGGATGGCATCACCAGCTCAATGGACGTGAGTTTGAACAAGCTCCAGGAGATAATGAAGGAAAGGGAAGCCTGGCAGCCTGGCATGCTGCAGCCCATGGGGTTGCAAAGAGTTGGACATGACTTCCTGACTGCATAACAGCACACTCACAGAGGGAGAGGAGACCTGGTTTAACCCTCCCAGTCACCCTTCTGCCTCACTCTTGCGCACTTTAAACCCTGCGTGTGAAAGCCTGTTTATCTAGGCACACTGATTGTTGAGTTTCTTTCTAGCTTAGCCCACCCAAGGCACAGATGGAGCTAGACGTTTACTGCTTGCAAGGACCTGAATTGAGATCATTCAAGTTAAGTCCTCTGTTCTGTAGTCCCACGGAGCCTGAGTGACTTGGACAAGGCCATTTGGACAATTTAAGGAGGAAAAGAGTCCAGGCGTTCTCCTTGCCTTCCAGAGCTCTTTGCGTTCGCTTGTTCTGCCTGGTGCCCTCTGCAATGTTCCGTCTGCCCCCTCCCACCAACTTTCACCCCCTCCTCTTGGATCTCACGATTCTTTTGCTTTCTGACTCTTCCCTTCATACTATTTCTTTCCAAAGCATGCCAGTTCTTGGCCCCACTGCCGTTTAACAGGAGCATTTGGTAGCCTTTGGACCCAATAGCTTTTCCCCCATTTAAATGTAGTGAACACAAACAGTAAGGCTCTCCATGCTTTGAAATCTCTTCCCACTCAGGCTATTTAAGGTGGACAGTGCCGTTATAGGAGAATGACTGGCATTTGAGTCTATGAATCCAAAATAAAGATGGAACGCTGATCAGCACGCGGGAAGATTTTTACAAAGCTTTGTTACTCAATATGTAAAGCCAGCCAGGGCGGTGTATTATATTTAAGTGTCTGAGTTACTTCTGGGGGCCTTCCTGGCTGAATTCTATCTGCTTCACTCAACCATCCTAAAGGTCAGAGCTGGGCTTACAGTAAAGGATAATGTACAGAAGGAATGTGTTTTCACTCCTGGGATCATGGAAGATCAGACAAAAATAAAGGAGGGGAGGGACTGAGAGGGCTGTGGAAGCTGGCTACAGCTTTGAGTCTTTACTAATCATCATTCAATGAGCTTGTGAAATGGTGCCGTTAATAACCCTAAAGCCTTTCCCAGGAGGGCTGGAGAAGCCCTGCCACCAACACACAGAGAGAAGTCAAGGTCAGAAGTCTATGAATTGCACAGAATTGTACTGAATATTATGTCGCTGGAACTAGAAAGTATCACTTGGAAAAGTTAGAGATGATGGAGAATCCGAAACTCACCAAACTTCGTTAATTCATCAATGGTCAATGTTCAATCACAGTCTTACCTGGCTCTCCTAATTCTTGCAAATGTACCAGCTCCGAGGCAGGCTTGCTCAACCTTGGCTCTATTTACATTTTTGGCAGATAACTTGTTGCTGTGGGAAGTAATATGCATGCTTAGCAGCACTCCAGACCTCAGCCCACTAGATGCTCGAAGTCCCATCACTCCTAGTTTTGACAACTAAAAATGTCTCTAGGTTTTGCCATATAAAACGTGGGGCAAAATATTCCCAGTGGAAAATCACTGGCTCCTGGATAAAGGCATTCCTTTTTCTCCAAAGGATGATTCTTACTTATTATTCATGTCCTGTTTAATTCTAGAGAAGGATTTGAATACGTTTATGGGAAAAAGCCATAGGTTGCTGTATTTGTTAGTTTAATGGCTGAAGGTAAAATACAATGATGTGGAAGAAAAGTTAATCCAGAAATCTAGGCTGAAGATAGCAATTATATTTAAATCATATATTTAGCTTTGAGATTCCAAGGGGATGAATTCTTATTGACAGATGAAAGAAAAAAATAAATACTAGTTTTATTTGAATGAGGTTTTCTTTCTGGCCTGGATATTATTAGAAGTATAACATCTTGTTATTTGTTGTTGTTATTCAGTCACTAAGTTGTGTCCGAGTCTTTGTGACGCTATGGTCTGCAGCCCGCCAGGCTTCCCTGTCCATCACCATCTCCTGAAGTATTCTCAAACTCTTGTCCACTGAGTCAATGATACCATCCCAGCATCTTATCCTCTGTCACTCCCTTCTCCTCCTGCCCTTCATCTTTCCTAGCATCAGGGTCTTTTCCAATGAGTCAGTTCTTCCCATCAGGTGGCCAAAGTATTGGAGCTTCCGCTTCAGCATCAGTCCTTCCAATGAATATTCAGAGTTGATTTCCTTTAGGATTGACTGGTTTGATCTCCTTGGAGTCCAAGAGAGTCTCAAGAGTCTTCTCCAACACCACAAATCAACAGCATCAATTCTTCGGTGTTCTTTATGGTCCAACTCTGTTATTTTAATACCAACTTTTATTAGGAATTAAATGAATATTATTCCCATGTTCATATTTAATACTAACCCAAGAGGTAAGAGCAGAGGGAATAATTATAAACATTAATTTCATGAAGACATTCTTCACCAGATGTTCATCATAACTAATTTTAACAGTGCTTAATTAAAGGAAGTCATTCCTTGTACATATGCATGGTGGCCTGTCTCTGGGCCAGTGAATTTCTTGGCTGTGCATTCAGCAAGTTGCTAAAAGTGGTCGGTCTCTGGTCATGTGAGAATGGTGACCTTCCAATCACCCTGAAGTTCTTTTCATTCCTTTACCTTGTAAATTTTCATAACCTTCATGATGTGGATACTAAGGAGCTGCTTTGAGCTGGTCTCAGGAGACTCAGACACTGTCATCCTGCAGCATACTCGTTTTGCCAACTGGGGCATGGGAGCGAGGGTCTCTCCTTGGTCAGGATGTCTCAGGATTAAGAGATAATGTATGTTAAGGGCCTGCTACTAAGCCTGATGAGCTGTTGGGGTGGCTCAGTGGTAAAGAATCTGCCTGCCAATGCAGGAGACATGGGTTCAGTCCCTAGGTGGGGAAGATCCCCTGTAGAAGGAAATGGCAACCCACTCCAGTATTCTTGCCTGGAGCATACCATGGACAAGAGGAGCCTGGAGGGCTATGGTCCATGGGGTCGCAAAGAGTCAGACATGACTTAGCGACTCAAAAACAATGACTAAGCCTGGCACTCAGGAAATGTTCATTTAGGCAGGACATTTGAGATCCTGAGAGACCTTCCACCACCACCATCCAGCCTTCAGCAACTTCCCTTCACTGACCTGCTGCAGGAACTATAAGTGCCTTATTCTTCTGAGATGACGCAATATGGTTAAAAATCTTTTCATAAGAATTCAAACTTCTTACCTGAGCAGGAAAAAGGAATACATTGAATGGTTTTTAAGACTGATTGGTGACAGTAGCTGGATGACAACTTGGAAGTCAGGTGGGGAAGAGAGAATTTTCTGGTCATCTATGTGTCTTTGAGTTTTCATGTAGCTGTGTGTGTGTAGGGGGTGGGCAGCTTGGATATCAGGACCAAGAAGCACTGAGAAGGTGTGTTGATAGAGTTGCCTCGCTAGTAAGTATTTATTAGAGCATAGGTGGGTTCTCTGATGGCACAGACAGTAAAGAATCTGCCTGCATTGCAGGAGACCTGGGTTCGATCCCTGGGTGGAGAAGATCCCTTGGAGAGGGGAATGGCAACCCACTCCAATATTCTTGCCTGGAGAATTCCATGGGCAGAAGTCCGAGGGGTCCCAAAGGGTCAGACACGACTGCGTGACTAACACTCACTTTCACTTTTGTTACAGGGTATCTGGGGGCCAAGTGGCTGCTTGAAGTGAGTCTGAAGGGGTGGAAAGGAAGATGCTGGTCTCATATCAATTGAGTCACAATTTGCCTAAACCTAATTATATGCAGTGATGGGCTGTGAGCTTCCCATTATCATTTCAACTTTAGCAGGAAATGTTTTATTAAAATGTACTTTGGGAATAAGTGCCTTTTTTTGTCTCCTCATTGACTTCAGTGAAGTGTGTCTGTATCTCCATAAGGCATTTTGTATCTCCCTGAGCCTAACACAAAAGCTGGAGCTGGATTTCCTTCATCGCGGTTTGGACCGTGGGACAGCCCAGCCCCAGACAGCCTGCTGCAGGAGGGCCTGGCATTCCAGTCTCCACCCGCTGTCACAGGTCTCGGAGAGAACCGAGAACGGCAGAGAGGGTGGGCAGTGTGGCCTTCCAGACACTCTCCATCAGCTGTGGTTGTTTGCAGAGCTGCCACCAGGCTACCTTGTGTGCTAAGTGGCTTCAAGGTCGTGTCCGACTCTTTGGGACCCCAGGGACTGTAGCCCCGCCAGGCTCCTCTGTCCTTGGGATTCTCCGGGCGAGAACACTGGAGTGGGTTGCTTGACTTCCTCCAGGGGATTTTCCCGACCCAGAGATAGAACACGCTTCTCTTGTGTCTCCTTCGTTGGCAGGTGGGTTCTTTATCACTAGCATCGCTCGGGAAGCCCCACACTCCTTTGAGAAGGGTTTTTGCTGTTGTTACTTGTTTTCTTCTAGTAGAATTTTACTGGAGTATAACATACACAAAGTAACTGCAGACGTTTCAGCTCAGTGAATTTGGGCAAATGTACACATCCCTACAGTCATTACTCAGATCAAAGCAAAGAGCATCTCAATCACCCCAGAAAGTTCCCTCTTTCCTTTCCAGTCAACCCCTCACCTCAGAGACAGACTCTTCAGATGTCTAGAGATGACGTTTTCCACTTTTTCAATGGAGTCACGGTTGTACTTGTTTGCGTCTGGCTTCTTTAACTGTTCAACATCATGTTGTTGAGGTTTCTTTGTGACTGTGCGCGCCAGTGACTTGAGGTTCTTTGTGACTGGGGAGGGGTCCTGTGGGGTGTGTGTGAATAAACCTCATGCGGTTTGTTGTCCATTCTCCTGTTGGAGGGCGTTTGGGTTGTCTCCTTTTGCCGTGTGTTGGCGAATCAGCCGCCGTCACGTACCACTGCGGAGTGGAGGCCGCTTTCTGCTGTTGCATTGACTGCATTTATTTATCAACTCAAGCCTTCCGTCTTTGAAGTGAATTACTGATTTATTCAAGGTCTACTTCCTTGCCTTGGTGATGAAGCAAATTAAAAGTTTGAAACTAGCAAGTACTTAAAATGCTTCTCCTCCCTTTTGCGACTAGAAAAGTTATCACTTGGAAATATTGACCAAGTTAGATATGGACGTTTATAGCTTCATGCTCTGCCAAGAAATAGAATCCAAAGTATATTACTTGTGAAATTAAAATATATTCTCTACTCTGAGTCATAGTTGTAAAAACCAAAAGAAAAAGTGTGTATGTTGTATGCTGGTATGCATACTTATGTACATAAAAGCCATAATAATACATAGACTAGTATTCAGTTACTTAAATTGCAAAGATTAAAATAATGTGTGAAACTACAATCACAAACTAATTAGGCAAATACACCAATGTATAATTAGTAACAGTTCAATCTGATTCAACAAACATACTTGCGAGGCAATCTGAAAATCTTATATTAGTCAATTTCTGATTTATGCCTATTAAAGCATTTGCTCTATTCACAATGGGAAGTTAGAGGTGTGCAGAGAGTGGGTTCTGACCACAGACACATACAAACCATGTTTTAAGGAAAAGGAGGAGTTTGGGTTAGTTTTGGTTAGTTTTAATGTATCTGTTTGAACGTTTTGAGAAATAGAAATGACTCAGCTTTTAGAATGAAAATAAGAAAACATGTAAAATATCACCAATATTATTCATGATCATTTAGTTATTTTCCTTAATTAAGAAAGATGGAGGTGGATACAGTGAAAAATTAAGGCTAAAAAGAACTTGAAAAAAAAGGAAAGAGAAACAGAAGAGGGAAACCAGGACTCCAGGGTCATGAGAGGCAGTTAGCTGTTCCCCCTTCCCTCTACTTCTCTTTTCCTCCTCGGTAACACTGACCCCAAAATCACTTGGTTGCAGTTTTTTCTTCCTTCTAAATTTGCCCCCTATGTTAAACACTGAATAAAAATGTTTCAACTAGAATTTTAGAATCTGATTTTTGCCCTTAGAATTCTTCTTAGGTGATTTTTCAAATTTATTTTATTGTAATTAAAAAAAAAAAAAAGCAGCAGCAGCAGCTTAACAAAAGTGGCTAAGGGCAACTGACTGACTAATAACTTCAATTACAGAAACAACAACACAAATAACTCTTTTCTTTTAGAAAACTTGCCTGTAGCTTGCTTTAACTCAGCTGGTAGTTACTAGAGATCAAAGAACCAAATTTTACTCTGGGATGATATGGCTTATTTATGCACTTATGATTTCCTTCTTAAAAATCATGGAAAGAACAACTGCCTCTTTTCCAATGGGCTCAAAATAAAGGCCAGACTGTCTTCCATTAAAGGACTTTTTTTTCCCCATACACTAAGAGAAAAATTGCAAGCAAGGTTATAAGTTGACAAATGAAACAAATAATATGCTTCCAGAAAAATCTTTGAAAAGATATACTATTAATTGTAATGGATTGTTCTGATCATTTATATAATACCATATTTGTAGTGGATTTTGGAGAGCTTTAGAGAAGGTTCTTGTACTCAGGACTTACCCCCACCCCCCAGAGATATTTTTTAAAAGTTTCCTCTGTGATTCCATGAACAGCAACTACGGAGATCCACTGGGCTAAAATAGCAATCTAATTTATATAGGAAATAATGTGAAGAAGACATAGGGTCTAAAGGGAAAGTCAGGCTGGATCAACCTTGTTCTTCTGACCCTCCGCTCAGCGAAGGTTGCATGCATGCATGCTAAGTCACTTCATTCATGTCCAACTCTTTGCAACCCTATGGACTTAGCCCGCCAGGCTCCTCTGTCTATGGGGTTCTCCAGGCAAGAATACTGGAGGGGTTGCCATGCCTTCCCCCAGGGGATATTGCTAATCCAGGGATCAAACCCAGGTCTCTTATGTCTCCTGCACTTGTGGGCAGTTTCTTTACCACTAGTGCCACATGGGACCCCCACCCCCACCCCAGTGAAGGACACAGACCCTGAGATCTGGGCTCCACATGTCTCTACAGTGTGCATTTCTGATCCGAAGGTTTAACATGGCCATTAGCACTCTGTCCAGCTTACTCAGAGCAAATTTATCCTCCAAAGTTATGGGACAACTCATCCCTGAATCCCTTCTGGGGCCAAGCATGATGGCAGGCTCTGGGAGCATCAGACATGAGCAGTGGGCAAGGCAGACAAGGTCCTGACTTAGTGAAGCTGAAAAAATCTCCCTCATTGTTCACACACAGTGGAGGAGTGGAGAGGTGAGCAGACAGTCCAAAGGATTTAAGAGAATTTAGATAAACACAGCTTCGTTTAGAAGTCTCAGTGTTCGCAACTAAAGAGAACATCAAAACCTATTCTCAGAAGAAGTGCCAAGGACAGTGAGTGTTGACTACTAACTGAGTTGCCAATGGAAGGCGAAGAGAAAACATGGGTGTTCAGGCTTGGCACTGAAAGAACGTGAGGGTGGATATAGGACTTAGGGAGCCGCGGGCAAGAAGCAGAGATGTCAAGAGGGGAAGGGTTCACTTGAGTTCCAGAAGCAAGCAGAAAAAGTCAACAGATGAGCAGAAAAAACCCTGCAAGTTTTGTGTGACCTTGGCGACAGCTCTCATGGGTGTGTCAATGTCATTAAAAACATGAAAACTAGAGGGACAGAAATCAACTGTGAGGGCCTGCATTGTAATAAAATACTCAAAGAGGGTTACGTGGAAAAGGGAAACATGTTTTATTCCAGTGAGCTGTACTCGATCAGGCTTCAGGCCCAATACCGGGAAAGACCTTCCAAATTTCAAGCCACCTGGAAAGGAGAGGGTGACTCTGGGTCTGTTGGGTCCTCAGTCCCTGGAGGGTGCCCATGGAAACCAGGTATCCTCTGGGCAGTGTTATTAGATAAAACAGGACTAGGTGATTTAAAGCCTCTTTATGGGAATTTTGAGCAGAAGGGTGGTGGCTCAGCAGTAAAGAATCTGCCTGCCATGCAGGAGATGCAGGAAATGCAGGTTCAATCCCTGGGTCTGGAAGATCCCCTGGAGGAAGGCATGGCAGCTCACTCTAGTACTCTTGCCTGGAGAAGCCTGTAGACAGAGGAGCATCCATAGGGTCACAAAGAGTCAGAAACGACAGAAGTGACTGAGCATACATGCACACGATACCCTGTAAGGTAAAAAGAAAATGACTGAATGATTGAATCACAATACAGAGAGAGCATCATGAAAACCAGATATCCCAGTGACCAAGTTGCATTTCTGTGTTTATCAGCACAGCATTAATACTAGAATATGGGGACATGAGTGTGTTGTAATTAAAATTGGACCTGTTCATCTAGGAGCCAAGGCAAGGTCATAAAAAGACCAATAGTTTATCACAGGAAATTAATTTTGCTCTTTATGACGTCAGATTTGGTAAACACTCTCAACCCTGAGTGGAGGTTGTCTTAGAGATTGCAACTTGATTTTTCAAGGACAAAGATGTCACTCTTTTCATGGTTTTATTTGTGTTCTTAGAGTGATTGTGAGAACAGAAAAATTTTATAACAAAGAAGAAAGGGAAAGATGTTGATGTTTAAGAATTCTGAACACAAGGCTTTTGCTACATATAAATAGAATATGCTCTCACCTTAAAAGGAATAATAAGACTAATTGCAATTTAGAAGGAAGAACAATCTAATCAGCTAATGACATCTACAGCTAGGATAATGATATCCCCAGCTAAACGTGAGACTTTCTTTCCCCTTTGTATATGTGATGTCCTCCTATTCCTTCTAAAGTCAACATCTCTGTTTTGTTTTGTTTTGTTTTTAAAGCAACCTTTTATGGTTAGGAAGTTAGCGCATGTTCCTTGTAAAATATTGGGGGGAAAGTACAAAGAATAAAATATAAAAAGTGTACCCCACCATCCACTGATAAACAGTTAATATTGCCCTTCAGTTTATATATACATATAGTTCTTCCTAGATGGCTCAGTGATAAAGAATCCACGTGCCAATGGAGGAGATGAGGGTTTTATCCTTGGGTCGGGAAGATTCTTTGAAGAAGGAAATGGTAACTCGCCCCAGTATTTCTACCTGGAGAACCCCATGGACCAAGGAGCCTGTCTGGCTACAGCCCATGGAGTCACAAAGAGTTGGACACGGCTTACTGACTGAACAACAGCAGATACATGTGTGTGTGTGTGTGTGTGTGTGTGTGTGTGTGTGTGTGTGTATGTTTAATGTCATATATCACACATATCCTATTTTGTATACAGTTTAACTCCGTGACCCTGGCTCTCAGGTTAATAGAGAAGTGTGGATAAAGAGCAGGTGAGAATTGTGAGATGACGTGCAAATACTCCAGTAAGTGAGTGGTTCATATTGCAAACATACATGGAAAGACAATACTCCATGAATCATTACATATTGTTTATATGCTCAGCTGATTCTGAAGCTGGTGCAAAGTTCCCCAATGACTCCTAACGTGATCGCCAGCTAAGATTCTTCATACTCTTGCCACCAACACAAACTGGGTACTTTTGGTGCACAAAACCATTTTCACTGAATTCACATGTTAAGCTGTGTCTTAACTTGGGGTTTCTCTCCTTTAACACTTCCCTGCTGGAGTCCCCAAGCCCCTCTTGTGTACCTGGTAGAACACCTGCTTTTAAATCTCAGCTTGCCACGTGGCTGTTTCCAGGAGACACTTCCTGACCCACACCAGATAGACTCACTCTCTTTCCACTCTCCTTGAGCAAGCTTCACACTCTGACTGTCTAACACTCAGTCCCACTTATGTATGTGCCATCTTCCCCTATAGTCTGAGCTGCTTGAGGGTAAAATTGCTTTTTATTAATATCTAAATACTGGGTCAAGCTTAGTGATGGAGAGTTAGTGCTCAGTAGATATGTTTATTGAGTGGATGAATGAATGAATGAATGAAGGCTGATTATATAAATGAAGACATATGCCTTTATGTCTAAAAAAATTTTTTTAATGAAAATCTTAACTGAAGGGAGCTGACCTTGCCAATGTCAGATGAAGCGATTCGTAGACAACTCAGATTATCTAAGTAATAGCATTGTTGTTGTTCAGTTGCTGAGTCATATTTGACTCTCTGGACCCCACGGACTATAGCATGCCAAGCTTCCCTGTCCTTCACCACCTCCTGGAGTTTGCTCAAATTCATGTACATTGAGTCAGTGTAGTGTGTATGTCTTCAAAAAACAACAACAAAAAAATTGTTGACATGTGTCAGGCTCTTGGAAGGCAAGGCCCTGAGGTCTGGAGCCCTGCATTGGGGTGGTTGGGTGCTTGGGAGGCAGAGACCATCCCCAGAAGCTGAGTCGGTGGAAGTGAGTTTCCAGAAGTGGAGGGTACAGTGCCCCCATGGGAGTCAGTGAAGAAGTTACAACAAAGGTCCTGGAATAGGACTCCTGGTGTATCATTGCCTCGGCGACATGAAAAGCAGAAGGCAGCACCTGAGTGTCTGCTCTCACTCCTGTAGCAGGGCCTCAGGGGCTAAAACCGGAACCTCATAGTGTAAAGTCACGTCAAATTGTTGTCGCCAGTTTATACTCAAAAATCCCTGAGATGAACACATCTGAGACGTGTCCTGTTAGAACTAAATCTCTGGAGAGGCCCACTAAGCCCATTTTATGGGCTTCCCAGGTGGCGCTCAACATTCAGAAAACTAAGATCATGGCATCTGGTCCCATCACTTCATGGCAAATAGATGGGGAAACAATGGAAACAGTGACAGACTATCTTTTGAGGCTCCAAAATCACTGTAGATGGTGACTTCAGCCATGAAGTTAAAAGGCACTTGCTCCTTGGAAGAAAAGTTATGAGCAACCTAGACAGCATATTAAAAAGCAGAGACATTACTTTGCCAACAAAGGTTCGACTAGTCAAGGCTATGGTTTTTCCAGTAGTCATGTACAGATGTGGGAGTTGGTATAAAGAAAGCTGAGTGCCTAAGAATTGATGCTTTTGAAGTGTGGTGTTGGAGAAGACTCTTGAGAGTCCCTTGGACTGCAAGGAGATCCAACCAGTCCATCCTAAAGGAGATCAGTCGTGAATATTCATTGGAAGGACTGATGCTGAAGCTGAAACTCCAATACTTTGGCCACCTGATGCAAAGAACTGACTCATTAGAAAAGACCCTGATGCTGGGAAAGATTGAAGGTGGGAGGAGAAGGGGACGACAGAAGATGAGATAGTTGTATGGAATCACTGACTCAGTGTACATGAGTTTGAGTAAGCTCTGGGAGTTGGTGATGGACAGGGAGGCCTGGTGTGCTGCAGTCCATGGGGTTGCAAAGAGTGGGACATGACTGAGTGACTGAACTGTACTGAACAGGCGGCACTAGTGGTAAAGAACCCACCTGCCAATGCAGGAGACGTAAGAGACATGGGTTTGATCCCTGAGTTGGGAAGATCCCCTGGAGGAGGGCATGGCAACCCACTCCATTATTCTTGCCTGGAGAATCCCATGGACAGAGGAGCCTGGTGGGCTACAGTCCATAGCGTCACAAAGAGTAGGACAAAACTGAGCGACGTAGCCCAGGGGGAGATGCACAGAGGTCGGTGAGCGTGGCCAGAGTTCTCTCCTCTTTAGCCCAGGTGGCTGCACCAGCTAAGCATCTGGGGAAGGAATAGTTCTGCCTGGACCCTTTATCTCTGTTGGTTGGGAAGAGATCCATGTGTTGATATGCGTCAGTGTTTCAAAATTATATATATTTGTCTGCAAAGTAGAATGACCCTTATTCCAGACTGACAGCTAAAGATTTCTTGCAAGCATTGGGTACTCTCATCTCTGGAAACTAGCTTCACGTCTCTGTAGGGACTCAGAGGAAAATAAAGTGAGTGACAACATGAAAAGGGGGGAAAGGGCACAAGATTGAGCTAAGAGGCATTTAGAGAATAGGAGAACAGAATTTGTCAATTTAAAACTCTCCATGATGTTCTGCCTGAAGTTACTCTTTTTCTCTGAAATTCCTTCCTTTGTGCACATCAAACTCACTGAAAAATTTCCAAGTTCCTTTAAAAATCTTTGACTTGAATGATACCCTTCATTTGCGGTCAGTGTCAAATCCCCAGGGAACACAAATTCTTACCTAAGGAGCTAGTCTACATTTCTAAAAGGAAATAGCAATTATCTACTACCCCTACAGCTAAATAAAAATGAAAATGGAATGGAGAAAAGGAAAAAAAAAGATTTTCTGAATCTATTTCCTTCATTTGATGATAGCCTCAGGCCCTAAATCTCATCTTGCACTGCATCACACGTCTAGCTTTAGTTTTATTCAGCTCCTTTCTATGGTCCTAAATCTCAATGAAAGGCATGTTGTAAACTCAAGAAATTTAATTCTTCGTGGATTTATATGGGACTCGGAAAATGCATCCTCACAACCCACAGGGGAACAAAATGGCTCTATGTCTGCAACGTCTGAGAATTGCTATGTTTTTTTTTTCCTGAGAGATGCAGTAATTAAAGTCATAAGACATTCAGGTAAGTAGGTGGTATCAGAGAAGCCCAGCAAATAACAAGACATCTTTCTGAACAGGGACTAAAGCAACAGGACTGCAGAAGCCAGCGCTAGTCATATTCAATCAAGTAAACCGCTGGTGTTTTTTAAAAAATTTCATTTGTACGAAACAGCACTCTCATTTAAAAACTGGCATTCTGGAGCAGCTATCTTGTCCATAGCTGTGAGGTTGGGGTGTGATTGTCAAACGGTAGGCAGGGATGTGTTTTCACGTGCTTTAGATGGCGTGTAGGCATGGCGACATGATGTGAAGAGCCAACTTGTTGGAAAAGACCCAGATGCCGGGAAAAGTTGAAGGCAAAAGGACAAGGGGGCAGCAGAGGATGAGATGGTTAGATAGCATCAGCGACTCAATGGACATGAGTTTGAGCAAACTCCAGCCGATAGTGAAGGACAGAGCTGCCTGCTGTCGACGGAGTCGCAGAGTCAAACACCACTTAGCAACTAAACGACAACAACAAGGCATGGTAGGCTGAATAATACACTCCTCAAAGATGTCTGAGTCCTTATCGCTAATCCTCTAACTATGAATATGTTTACATGGTAAAAGAGACTTAGCAGATATGATTAAGTTAAAGTTGTTGAAATGGGAGATGATCCCGGGTTATCTGGGGGAGCCCGAGGTCATCACTAGGGGACGGCTGAGTGACTGAACTGAACTGATCTCTTGAGTTTAAAGAGTTTCTAGAGACATGTAGAATATACTAGTTTCTGATGGACTTCCAGGTCATGTAGTGAAAGTGTGTGAAGTTTGATACACTGGCTTTTGCATCAGTTGCATCTTCTCAGTCACTAAACTGTGGCCAAAAAATGAGAGCAAATTTTGCTGTAAAGTGATTTTTTTTTTTAACCAGAAGAAATACACCCAAGTTTTCATGTCAAGATTAGAGGTGATTTTATTTATCATTTATTTTTATATTCCAATTTTTTAATGAGTACGTATTACTTTCATAGTCAGCAATGTAGTATTGGATGCTGTGTGCTCATTCCTTCTCTGTCTCCCTCTACAGTTGTGATTTTTTATTCCTGCTTTGGATACAAGTCACTTTGAGAATTGGATGAATTCTGTTCATCTGTGAACCCAGGTTCCTTAAAAATGCACATGTGTATGCTTAGTCAGTCATATCTGACTCTTTGCGACCCCATGGACCCCATGGAGTGCACCAGGCTCCTCTGTCCATGGAATTCTCTGGACAAAAAAACTGGAGTGGGTTGCCATGCCCTCCTCCAGGGGATCTTCCCCACCCAGGGATCAAATCCAGGTCTCCCACATTGCAGATGGATTCTTTACCCCCTGAGTCACCTGGGAAGCCACCCCCAAAATGCACATGCCCACATTCTTTTCCCTTTAGTACAAAATTCATGGGGAATCACAGATAATCCAAATCCATCCACAAAACTGCTGAAAGTCCTCAAATCCCATTTAAGTTTTCCCATCCTAGACTTGGTGCTGTGACAGCGGTCACATTTTAAGTAGATGGATGGAGGTAGCTTGGTAGGAAAAGGATATACTTAAGATCTGTTTCTTTCTTTCTAGCACTGTAAACATAACAGTCATTTATCATCTGTGAGGCTTAACATTTCCCCTAAACAGAGATCACGACACCCACTTCAGTACATGTAAAAGTTCTTCACAGACTATTACACAAATATTACTTGGGTGTATTGAGAGAGACATACTCTCAATTTGTGTTCAAAGAATTATGACCTAAACCTACACTCTAATTTATTCCTAATTTCTATTTCACTGTTATTGAAAAAAAATTTCAAAACTGAAATTACATAGCTATGGTCTACACTCTTGGGGTAGTGATGAAAATAGTGTTTTGAGATTCTTAAATGGGGAGTTTGCAATCACTTGTGTTCAGAAATCACTGGTGCTTTCTGATGACCTTTACCAGCACCAGGAGTTCAGTCATGTGCTTTGGCACATGCATGCGTGGGCATGCGTGTGCACATGTGTACAGGTGCGCATGTTCATGTTTGTGTTTAGCCCGTATATTACTAAACACAAATACAAACATGTGCATCTGTGCTCATATATGACTGGGTTTCCCTGGTGGCTCAGCTGGTAAAGAATCCGCCTGCAACGCAGGAGACCTGGGTTCAATCACTGAGTCGGGAATATCCCCTGGAAAAGAGAACAGCTACCCTCTCCACTATTCTGGCCTGGAGAATTCCATGGACTGTATAGTCCATGGGATCACAAAAAGTCAGACACGACTGAATGACTTTCACTCACATTTATTACTACATACAAAGAACATAATTAACCTAGAACCTTTCACAGCAATGGAAGAGACCATTGTAGTAATCGCTGAATAGAAATTGGTTACAATGTGATACTCTGATAAGGTTATACCATATGTGCACACAGACTCTTTGTGCTGAGAATATAAATTCAAGTTCATTTCTCATTTTGCTGAAAACTGAATAATATTTTTTTCTGTTGAAATATTTAATAGTCTTTTCAAAAACCCAGTTCACTGGTTAATGGTTAAATTGATGTTATTAGAGTGAGGAAGCATAAGTCAATACTTTCAGTTCTGAAATGAATGCTATGTATGTTTCAGGTTCATTTTAATATAGGAGACTGGAAAGCACTGAGACTATTTTTACAGTGTATTAGTCAGATTTAAAAAATACATTAGATTTATAAAGCTAAGCCATCTGCTCATATCAATCTGGTATTGCTTCTATAGTGAAGAATGTTCACAAGTTTTCAGTACCAATAGTTTCCACTTTTTCTTTATTGAGTCAAAATATTAAGCAACAATAAAATGCCTTCCAGGTTTTTTAATAGATGGAAATCTGTTCCCTACTAGAAATAAATATATCCAGAAAAAATAATCAAGGAGGCTATTATAACATTAATGTAATCAATTACTCCTTGAAAATCTAATTTAAAACACTTTAACATTCATTTAGATTTTTTTAAATCTAAAATAAAGATCAATAATACTATCACAGAAAAAATAAGACTTAGAACTTGAACTGTAATGAATGGATACACACCGTTCTTAATTAACTACCTGAAATTGTGTCCCAAGTACATCTTAACATTACTTTTTGATGTTCTTCCAAATGAGTAAAAATCAAAAAGGGTCATTAGTGTTGACTAAATTCTCAGAATTATCTCACACATTTTCAAACAGAACCTATTTAATCCAGAATAAAGAATAAAAACATAAATGCCGATATATCCTTTATGACCTACCCAAGCTCACCCGAAATTAATTTATGATAATTTATTTGTGAAACAATCTTGGGCCCTCATATTTTATCCTTAACTTTAAATGGTTCACAAGTGATTGACATTCAAAGCAAACCATGTGACAAAATGGAGTGAGTCAATTATTGGGTGGAGATGATCAAATAAGTAAGCAGTGAATATTTGAGGAATATTTGTTTCCACCCTAACTAGCCTTCCAATTCAGACCCACTGGGAGACAAAGGAATTAAGATAACAATGACAATAATGAAACTAAAGATATTTCTGAACACAGGTTCCCTGAAGCACTTAAAATCTTTTTTAATCAAAAGATGTAAGAGGTTTCTAAGCAAAATACAGAGCATGACACAGTTAATAAAGGTAGAACTCCCATTCATAGCCTTGCATAGTGCCATTATATCCTATTCCGTTGATTCTACCATGCAAATAATTTTTGTATAAACATCTCTGAAATTGATATACACCTTGTGATTTATGACATGATATGTTTTAATAAAACATATTTTTTTCTTTGTACTTAAACAATGCTTCTTAAAGTCAATAATTTCTTAGATCTGATGAATTTGGTCACATAGAAATGATGTCTGTGGCTGTGGCATATATGAATAAAACATAGGCAGATTATCAGTTAGTGAAAATAAGAAGGATTTGCATTCAATAGTGACATCAGTATCACAAAATATATTTTTAGACTTTTTTGTTTATTTGAAGTTGAGATAATATACTTGTTTTTAGTAAACCGTACAAAAACATATATTTAAACAACCTAATCAACAAAATAACCTAGAATATAACAAAAACTCTGAAGGCAAGGGGGGGAAAGGCTTTTTTAATAATGAAATCAGTGTCAATAAAGCTGTTCTTTTTTTATGTACTCTCCTCCCTTAGACTTTATTTAGTTTTATATTTATAGATGATTCTAACTTATATTTCATCTAGCTTCCAATGATTGATTTGATGTAACAAGTTTGAAAATGGGGCATATTGTCAATTGGCAAATGGAACGCAGGACTTCCCAGGTGGCTCGGTAGTAAAGAGCCCACCTACCAAGCAGGAGGGTCGGGTTCCATCCCTGGGTCTGGAAGATCCCCTGGAGAAGGAAATGACAACCCACTCCAGTGTTCTTGCCTGGGACATCCCATGGATTGAGGAGCCTGGCGAGCTGCAGTTCCCGGAGCTGGGTTGCAAAGAGTCAGAGGACAGAGCAGCTAATCTACAACCTGAAAGCAAAGGAGAAGACAGGGTGTTGGGGGCGAGGATGAGCCACGGAGATCAGTAGCATTGTCCTCTCCAATCCGAGCGGAATCTGTCTCATTCCCTTCAGTAAGCCCTGGGAATCACTGCTGGAATTTACAACTCAAACTGCGTGTCATGTTAAGTTAAGCCTAAGTGATATAGCAAAGTATAAAGACGTCTCTGTGTATCCTATTTATGAGATTGAGGTTGTGTATATTCCAAATGGAATTTTAGATTTCTTGGTGCTTAAACAGATCAAGCATCCTGGGGTAATTTATCCTTGACAGACTGGGCTAAGTGAGATTTTCCGTTCCTCTTATTTGGTATTAACTGTTTGGCTGTCTATGTATCCAACTTCTTAATTCTTTAAGCACCCACTTTGCCTTGTGCCATTTTAAGCAGTGGACATGTGACAGTTGACAAATGAGGCACAAAATACATCCCCTCTTATATTTGTGTTTGAAGACAGCAAGATAGTCCAAATAAATAAGATACATATTAAAATACATATATAACAATGCATAGAATTTTTTAAAGTTGTAAGTGCTCTGTAGAAGGAAGAAAGGATTGACTGGGTGGCAGTTGGTATTTTAGCCCCAAGAGAAGATCTCAACTGGGATGATAATCAGTAAGCAAAATTTTGAAGGGGGTGAGCGAATCACATGGAAGAGCCAGCATGGAAACCCTTCCATAGCAGCATGCCAGGTGGGTTGAGGAACAGCCACTGGTGAATGAAGAGAGAAGCAGAGATGACAGCAGATAGCAAACAAAGGTAGATGAGGGATACAAATCATCTGGAGCATTGTAGACACTGTGACGACTTTGGTTTCACAAAGTGTAGGTGTAGGATTGTGAACTGAGGCATAAAATAATAGGATTTATACCTTTAACACTTTGGCCACAGTGTTGAGGGCATGTTAAAGATCAAGGGTGAATCCCAAGGGACCAATCAGGTTGCTACTGTAACAGTTCAATAGATGATGGTAACAGGTAGCAACATAGACAGTGGGAAGTGATTGTATTGTAGATCTATTTTGATGACAGGGTGAATGCATTTTGCTGAGGAATTGCATAAAGGTACTGAAGAAAGAAATGAGCTTAGTACAATGCCCAAGCTTTGGGCCAGAAGAACAAGCAGAAGGCAGATGTCATTGCAGAGATGGGGGACATTGTAAAGCACGTTAGAGAAAGGAAAGTGAGAGTGTAATCTTGGCCAAGTTAAGTCTGAGATGCCTACCAGACACCTTCATAGAAATTTCAAGGTAGGACTTGGTCATTGAGGAAATGAAGACCTGAGTAATGAGGATTTAAGGAATTACCAAGAGCTATCATGCATTTAATTTGGGAAGATCTCCAGTGTTCTTTCCTGGAGAATCCCATGGACAGAGGAGCCTGGTGGGCTGCTGTCCATGGGGTCACAAAGAGTCAGACATGATTGAACGACTGAGCACATTGAGTTTGCACTATGTGGAGTTGCACATTGAGTGTGCACTGCTGTATTTTATACACATGTTCTCCTTTAATCCTCATAGTGACCTTATTGCACTATTATGACTATTTTACAGCAAAGGAGATTGAAACTTAGGTTTAGATGAATTGCTCAAGGGTGCAGAGTAGAGTCTTTGTTTGCTTTACTCCAATTGTAATTTTAGCTACTGTTTTATATTGCCAAGGGGAGTGTGGGCAAGAGGCAATAAAAATGTTCCAGGCAGAAGGAACAACATATGCAAACTAGAAGGGCCAAAGGGAACCTGGCATCTTCTGGAGAGTTGCGAGCACAGGGAAGTAGTTGGTAATCAGCTTCCAATGAACTAATGCTTGTGTGATACTTTGCAGTGTTAGAATTGTTTTCTTACAGGCACAGAAAATCTGTGAGGCAGGGAAATGTTTTTATTATCACTATTCAATGAGTGGGGAAAGAGGCTTACAGAGCTAAGTTCACAAATTTGGTCAATTGTGAACTAAGGTTTGACCTTGAACTTCTTTTTCCAAAACTTAGAATAATTTTTACATTTCTGAGTACTTAAAACATTTTTGTGTACCTATTTAGAAGGTGGAGAAATATACACGAGGTTACACATATTTTGATACCAAAAAGCCATGGAAATTGAAACATAATTTCCAAGATAGAAGTAAGTGATCTGAAAGACAATGAAAATAATAGCTATCATTTTTAAGCACTGAGGATGTTACCAGACACTGGACAAGGATCTTTACAATTGTTTATTAATTTTAATCTCACAAGAACTGAAAAGGAGATTTCATTATCATCTCAGGTTTAGAGATAAGGAAACTGAGGCTGAAGGAGACTAAAGCAACTCACTGGAGATCTTTATACGGGCAGGATGGAGCAGAGGCAAGAAATGAACGCCCGCGGCTGTCTGAAATGAGAGTTCAGACTCCTGACAGGTTGGTCAGGAGGCATTGCTGTCTCGGCAGTACTTCATTGTTTGCTTTTGTAAAGTCAAATGTGAAGTTAGTGACACCAAGGAGGTCCTCATGAGTGTGAAATTATTTTCTGAATCACAGCAAGGTATGGATTTGTGTTCACCTGTCCTGAACGGTTTTCACCCGGTCTGTTTTTTTTTTTTTTTTTTGCACATGCTTTTATCACAGTTTAAGACAGCAGATGGCTCTCTTGCGTTTTTTTTTCATTACCTCCATCTGTAAACAACTAAACAGTGTTTTGGGGAGGTGAAAAGGAAAACGCATGGATTAAGCGAAAAGACCGGGATTCTCCCAATGCTGCCCTCAACCCATGCTCCGCTAAGACAGGAAACCACACAAGATAGAAATGACCCCGTTTAAGGCTTGTGAAATTCACAGTCCTGCGTAGATGCGCTGAGACTGAGGAGTCCACTGCGCCAGGGGTCGGAATGCATCAGGAATAAAATAGTATTTCTCGGTTATCAAAAAGCTGAAAGGCTTTGAGCTCCAAGGTGGGTTATTAATGCCAGTGGAAGCAGTGAGGATTAATTTCCTTCCCGCCTTGGATGGCGTGGGGAGTGGAAAGCTGCTTTTAAGGTAGAGCATCAGAGGCGCTCCCACGCTCAGGGAACTTGCTTCCTCGCTCAGCGCTAAGGCTGGGCAGAATCTCTGTCCGCGGTGCTGAATCGCACCCTTGTCTGGAGGTGGCTGACGTTGAAGGGAGGGGGTCTAAAGAAACCAAAACACCAACCTTCCTATGGATTATACAATCCAGAGACTTGTAGAGAAGACTGAATTATAAGAAAATGCCTGGAAAGAAAATAATTAACACAGCTCTAATAATAAGAAGCTTTAATCTGTTCAAGTTATTATACTAGACACATTTATTACAAGGATTAAAAAAAACTTTCAAAGCAAACTGGGTTATGTTGTTTGGGGCAATTGTACTATATTTAAAAGGTTACTATACTTAACATTTTGCTTTTTTGAAAAACTCATTACTATAAGTAAATATGTTTGCTTTAATTGTAAAGTCACTAGGAAATTGCAATCTGTAATGTCTGAAATGTCCAAATAGCCACTCTTCAATAATGGAAGGCAGGAGAAGCTACATCTTCTGTTCAACACGACTTATTTCAGTGCGTTTTTAATAGCCTTTTATTAGGTGTATCCATCTCTGCCGATGACCTTTCCTTTTTCAGCAGGAACATAGCAACACTAAACACATAGTGTAAAAAGATGAGAACAAAGACATGTACACAGGGAGGAAAAGGTAGGCATAGAGTAAAATAGTCAACACACCCTCTTCCTTTACTTTTCCTATCTCATAACTGGTTAAGGATTGCAAATCTCTGGAAGAATTCTTCATGCATATTCCTTTTAATAATCATGGCTATTAGATAGACAGATTTCGTAGGTGCATAAAACACAATAAGGTAGGGAAAGTCAGCTTGCAGAATATGTTCTTTAATGTTAAACATTATGTACATTATCCTAAAACCAATTTGATCTGCATTGGACTGAAATCTACATACTCCTTTTAGATTAAATTCTCTTCCTCCGAAGAGACTTGTTAGTAAATATGTTGTAAATACAACGAAGAACAGCTGAGCAGTAATTGCTTCCGTGGTGAGACTGTGGGTAAGTTCTTCCATAGAACAAAAGGTGTCTAGCATCCTTGTCATCAGCCCTTGTCTGAACTTCTCCCACTTGCCTGGTTGCAGGTCTGCGTGGTACTTTGCCGCCTATTCCTGAGACAAAGACAAAGTGTGTGTTGGTTCAGAACTGCTCCCAGGCTGCTTGCTGTCCTCTTCCCAGCTCTAAAGCAGTTACCAGAGAAGCGATTGTTACAAGCAGCAATTACCAAATGAGTTTTCTTTCCTCCATTCTTCACACCCGATTGTGAGATGTCTAGTTCGCCCATTTCTTTTCTTTGCCTTCCTGGAATGACAAGCAGTATAAAGGAAAGAGGGAAAGGTGAGAAACCACAGGAGCACAAGCTACTCCTAGTTCTGACGCTCCGAGTGTATCCTAGAAACCATGGATCTGCGTTCACCCAGGCGTGAATTGTTTCTCTCCCAACCTCCTTTTCCAGGGCGCCCTCCACTTGCTCCCCTCCTCCTGGGCCTTCATATTTTCGCTCACCCAACACGGAACTGCTGTTGGGACACAGACAGGAAATCAGGGAGACTAGGCAGCAGCTGTTGTGTTTGAATGTCAGACACAGTTCATCCGCTTTGCTCCCTGGCTCTCTACCCAGGGACACCAGCTCTAATTGGAGTGTCCCTCAGTCTGGCTGCTTTCTCTTGTTACTGGAATACTGTGTCACTCTCCCCGCCCTTAATATTCTGTAGTGACTTCTTCAATGTTCCGTCCCCGCTGCTGTTCTGTAGCAGCTACAGCTGCAGCCATCTCTTCCTCCGAGTGCTACAGAGTAAATTTGGGAAGGCGGGGCGGGGTGGGGGGTGAGGTGGGGTCTTCTCCCCTCCCCTCCTCCCTCCTTCTTGCTCTGCTACGGTTTCAGGATGGCAAGCCTACTTCTCTGGGCAGCTAGACGAAGGAATAGTCCGGCTAGTCTGGGTGGATTAGGTAGGGAGTGGAGACGCCTCCCTTCTCAGGACCCACTCGCTTCCCTCCCAAGCTCCCTCCTCCCCTCTCCTCCTTCCCGGGGTGGAGAGGCTCCGGAGCTGGAGGGATTAGCCAGGAGGGCGGAAACCACCTCGCGTTCCAGCCGCGCCCGCGAGTTTCCGTGGACCAGGAGGCACGTTAAGATCCAGAAACCCTCGCTAAGCCCGGGGAGCCTCAGACACCTGCGAGTTTTCATCCAAGAAAAAGCGCGCTGATCATTCCTTCAATTCCACCTGCTTTGGTTCAGCCTCTTAGAACCCCACCCCCCTGCCACCCATTTTGGGCTTTCTTTTATATGATTATTAATATTTTTAAAGTCATCCTTGTATCTCCCCCATTTTTCCTTTTTTTTTTTTTTTCCTGAAGACTGACCTAGGAGGGGAGGGGGGGACGGGAGGGGAGTGGAGTGGGGTGGGAACGAAGCGCTCTGATTAGAGATCTCCTGGGAGAAGATTGCTCTCTCCAGATGCTGATTTCCAAAGCACTTGACAATCACCGGCAGAATCCGCGAGCGGGCAGCGGCGGCGGCACCGGCCGGGGGGCAGCTCGAGTCAGGCGCTGAGTCCTGCCCGGCGCGCCCTGGACGCACCGACGCGGAGACCCTGCGGGCGCCGCTCCTCCACTCCTTGCCCTGGAAGAAGGCGGCCAGCTCGCTCTCGCGTCCGGGAGGCGGGCCGGACAGCGAGGCCGCGCGAGTGGCGGCGCCTGCCCGTCGGAGAGAGGGCTCGGGCGGCACGCGGGGTGACCGGCGGCGCCCGCAGCCCGGGCCCCACTCCCGGCTCCGACGCGGCCGCCACCTCGGGCTCCCGCCGCGCCCCAGGCGCATTTGCGCGCCGGGCCCCGCGCTCCGCGGAGAGGGCGATGGGTCCTAGTGGGGACTGAGCGCCCCTGCGCCCTCTCCCCAGCCCTCCTCTCAGCCTCCCCGAGGGCAAGCCGCCGCCTGCGTCTCCCCGTCCCTCTCCGGGGTCCCTCGGCTCCCTTCCCTCCGTGCCTCCCTCCTCCGGACCCGGGCCGGGGCCACCATGGCCGCGGCTATCGCCAGCGGCTTGATCCGCCAGAAGCGGCAGGCGCGGGAGCAACACTGGGACCGGCCGTCCGCCAGCAGGAGGCGGAGCAGCCCCAGCAAGAACCGCGGGCTCTGCAACGGTAACCTGGTGGACATCTTCTCCAAAGTTCGCATCTTCGGCCTCAAGAAGCGCAGGTTGCGGCGCCAAGGTCTGTGCGGGGGGTCCCGGTCGGGAGGCGCGTTCTCGGCCCTCTCCCATCTCCCCGCCTGTGTGGGGCCTTTTCGGGCCCCCCTCCCGCCCTCGATCTCTCATCTCACCCCCGCACCCCCACTTCGCTCCCCTCCCAGACAAGTCTCCCTTCCGAGCGCTCCGAGCGCCTTCCGCCCCCAGGAGCTGGGAACCGGCTCTCTGGCAACCTGTAGCCCCTGAAAACTCCACCGGCCAGAAGCCCGCAGGGTGGCCCGTTCCCACCGCTGCCTCTAGCTCTCCAGGCGGATGTGGGCTGACCCCCCCAGGGAGAATCTCTACTCTCTCTGGGCTTCTTCCCCGCCCGGGGCGTAGAGTCTGACTCCGGAATGTTGGGGCGGTGGACGGGGGATGGAGGGGGGACCTCCCTTAACACCTCGGGGTCGCGCCGGCTGCTTCCAGTCCGCTTGGAGATGCCGGGAATTTCTGGGTCTGGCCTCTCTGGGTTTCCAGGGCTCTTGGAAACCCGCTGGGCTCTCAGACCTTGGCGGAGGGTGGTGATCTCCGCCAGGCGCTCGGCGGGGGGCTGGTGCGAGAGAAGTGAGTGGGGATGTGTTTGCCTTGGGAGCCAGCTGGGTTGAGATTTACCAGAAAGCTGCTTAGCGGGCAGCACTGGTCACTTTGAAGTCTAGGGATCGCCTCTTGGGACGAGGAGAGGGGCGCAGAGTAGGAAGAACGCATGGGAGTAGGGAGGTTGGCAGACAACCCCATACATGGTAGTCTTGATTCAAGGACTCAAGAATTACATGAGGCAAAAGAGGCAGTTACTATAGTCAGATGACGAGAATAGTTGCCTCATTGGACGTATTTTTCGGGAAATAACTAGTGCCCAGCAAGACCTTCTGGTGCTGCCTTTAAAATGACCGGAGTCTCAGAAGGGACTTACCCCTGAGCTGAAGCCCAGAGGCTTTTGTTCCTTCTGCTGGTCGGCTGGGCATCCAGTTGCTAGGGGAGGTTGTTTGGCGAGCATGTGGGATGTTTCCGTGGGAGAAATGGGGATGGCTTGCTTTTCATCACTAAGTGGGCTCGGCAGGAAACACTGAAGAATATATTTACGTTAATAGGAGTATATGTTTGCCCAGCACATTATATTCCCGGTGCCCAGCTGTATTTATTTTAAGTTCCCTGTTGTTCCAAAGACGGGTAAGAGAAGCATGTGTTTTAGGTGTGTATCTATGTGAGGGTGTGTGTATCCCACACATTTGCAGATTTATGACCAAAAGTTTCAATGCTTCTTTAAACAAAAGCTAGAACTGTATTTTTTTTAAGCCACTCCTTGTCACAGATAGAAATTGAAGTTACCGGCTCTTAGAATCAAGAAGGCAAATTTCTGAGCAGGATCAGAGAGGAAGTTCTAAGGTAGATAAATTATAGAGCTATAAGAGAAGAGACTTCCTGATGAGGAGTTTGGGGACAATGATGTTTTCAGACCAGTGTTGAAGCTGTTTAAGAAAATGGACTTTAATTTTTCACTTTAGCCTAGAGCCCTGTCCAGCCAGACACGACTGAAGTGACTTAGCAACAACTGCCCAGCAAACCTGGGTATTATAAGACCAACTGGATTGTTTTGAACCTTGTTGTTCCATGGAAGGTCACGTTATCATGATTTAACCTGTTTGCTTCTCCCCTAATTTCATCTGAATATCTTTTAGAACCCAGTTTTAACCAGCTCTAGAGCTCCAATTCTGCCATCTATTTGAGTAAATAAGCACAGTTCTTCTAGATAGGATTATTTTGATATGAACGATGATGAAAACTTAGTGTGTTTTCTTTAAATGTAAACCAGTGGATTATTTTATAAATATGAACAATAAATGTTCTGAATCATATGAGTCATGAAGAAAGGTTTGCTTTACACTTGTGAATGTTAGGATGGGGGTAAACTTTTTACCAGTGAAAAAGACATCTGAGCTGTCTATTTCAACATTTGCAACCCTGGATGCTCCCTTGACATTCGTGAGTTTGCAGTGATATGCAAGCCTCAATGATCTGCAAGAAAAATATATTTGAGGGCACTTTTGCTACCTTATTTTTGATGGAAGAATGGAAAAGAAATAGAATAGAAGGAAGGTTCATCAGGACCTTTTCTTTTATCCTTATATATTTTCTATATAAAGACATATATTCTTTAGTGAAGAAAATGTAGATAAACCCTTTGAGTATTAGAAAGGAATCATTTTTAATTTAAGCAAAATAAATGTTGAAACTATATTGTGTAAATTGTATATTAATATATAATTACATGGTTATATACTACTAAATATAACTATACACAATTCTTATTTAATTAAATATTTCTTTAGGAAATATTTTTAAGCATGTTTACCTTTTCCTCCTGTACTCATTCTTTGCATAGGAACTGACCCAAGGAAATTTTAAAATTCTGATTTCTTGATTTAAAGATATAACTTTTATGTGTGACAATTTATCATTTTATTTTAAAATTCTTAATTTGGTGAATGGTCATTGAATCTTTATAATGTGTCAAGTCCTGTTCTAGGACTTGTGTAGTGTTGAAAAGAGCAGACGATTCTTCTTGTATCATAGAGCTTATAGACGTGAGAGAAAAAGTCACTGCAAGGTAGCAAGGAACAAGTTAATAAGAAATTACAAAACTCGAGGTCCTGAAATGCACAAAGAGGGCTGAAGCAGAGAAGCACGGGGCAAGGGTAGGGGGAAGGGGGCCCTAGTCAGAGCCAAGAGACAGGGTGGGAGACACTGAGAGCTACAGGTTGAAGGCTACTATCTGAGAAAGGGTGCAGAGGTCTAAAGAACAATGTGTGTGAAGCCCCTGAAGTGGGGATAATCTTAGCCTGTTGGGAGAAGGAGAGAAGGTGTAGAAACTTCAGGTATACTGCCATTTCACATTACATCTATTTTGTCTGCAGTTTGCTTTTTGATGCAGAAATGCAAATACATTTGACATGTTTGCCAACAAATAAAGAACAGCTTGATATTTTGTCTTTTGGGGAAAAGTAGTATACATATCTTAGATGTAGATTTTTTTCTTCTTTTTAATCCTCCTTTAAGTAGTAATTTATTTAATATAAAAAGTATGACACATTATTATTTTACCCCTTTTGGGTCAAGCCTTACCCCCCAACTCTGATCACCTCCTGACCCCATAGAAGATGGTTTTTTCACCAGTTGAGTTGCTCCTGTAAAGGATGGAAATTTGCTAGATGGCTTAGTGGTCATGGTGGGCACCACGCTCTATCTTATCTTCCAGGCTCATCTCCCTCCACCCTTAACTCTTTGGACTCCAAACATCATTCACGGTTCAACCACATGGTTTCAAATCTCTGCACTTTAGTTTGTGCTTCACTCGGCACAGAATCTCTCCCTTCACCTGTTGAAATGATGCCCATTTCTTAAAGCTTGGAAAAAATGCCGACTTCCCTAAGAAGTCTTCCCTCATTGCTGAGAAGTAAAAAGAACTCATTTTATACCTCATGATTGTTGTTTATGCCCAATAATAATTAATCCAGCACACATATTCAGTAGCTTGTAGTAGGGAGCAGTGTCTCTGTTTTTTGTATTCCTGGACTTTCAAATCTTGGCAGTGTGTCTGCCATGCCCTGGGTACTTGTCACTGCCCTCAAATTGAATTGAAATAGGGAATGTCAATATGTCCAAAGCTGAAAAAGTGTTTTTGGACCACGGTACTCTAACTAGACTATTTTAGAAGTAAATATACTTTTCAAAATTTTATATCTTTTTTTTTTTTTTTTTTACTTTCCCCAAGAGTACACATATATTCTATCTTTTTTTTAAGGGATTGGAGTGTGATTACATATTTGCAAGTTATTCTCAAGAATGCAAGAAAATAACCAACCTCACTTTAAGGCTTAATTAGTTTATGAAAATAGATACTTAGAATATCTGTTGACAGCTAAAAAAAGAAGGCACAAGGAAACCAACAATTTGCATCTAGTTTTATTATCTGGAATCTCAAAAACAAAAAAAAAGGAAAACTGAAATAGAACCTACCTGTGATGATATATATGAACATTATATTCTAAAAGTGTTACATTTTTGTTATCAGTTTTTAAACCAAAGAAGAACTTTCATTTTTGTAGGATAATAACTTTTCAAAATCTTTGGTATAGCTAATGCAATTGTGTTTTGAAATCTTCTATATTTCATTTTTTGGCTGTTTTCATAGGAGCAATGATATCATGTGTAATGTATTTATATGTTTAATCAGTAATTATGTGGGTTTCTCACTAACAGATTTTACCTAACATAAATTACAGGATGTCATAAGAAACAAGGAATGAAAAATGAGCTACTGAAAATTTGTTTTCAACGTATTCTGTCATATATATACACACCTATATATACATTTCTTTGTGACACTGTGATAATGAAACCCATCAGCTATCCTAACAAAAGAGAAGTGGTCTTTCTTCTTACACGGTACTGTGTAAGGAAAGCCAAACACACCCTTTCAGAAAAAAATCAACAGAAAAGAGTTGTTTCAGCAGAAGTCCACCATCGCGTCTTACTGCTTCTGAGCCATCACCATTGAAAAGAAAAAGACAGCCTACTTATTTGGGCTCTTTAGGTCAAAATAAGGAAGGAGTATTTTTCTCCCAAAAGATCATCCTGTTTTACTTTTGAAAGTATATTTTTTTTTACTTTTCTAGAATGATGTCTGTGGGAGTCTTCCTATCTATCTTTTGATAATACCTGTTGCTAACTTTGATAAGCAGAGTTTTATTACTTCTTAGTTTTATTAAGGCTAGACAAAAATTATACATTTTCTATCTTTAATGAGGGCTATTCTGTCAAATGCAGGGTTTCTACGTGAGAGATATTATGGGGATATTAGTGAATTGGTACATAAAACAATTTGAAAGATTATTTTTTTAAATTGACCTTACTTCCTTATGTATATTTTCTGTGACTTGTTATGATTTCAGACATTCTACATTTGCTGAAAGCTTCTGAAAAAAGATTAATACCACTGTGGTGCAAAAAATTAGTGTTGTAATATATAAAGTATAAGATAGCAGAGTAGGCCAGGTAAGATGCACGTTAGGTTAAGTAAGTAAGATGGTTTCCTTTGGGTTAGGTTAGATTCATTGCTTGAGTTGAGTTTACATATATTGAGAAAATAGTACTATTAACTGATAAAGAAATCCTTTGACATATCTTCAAATACAGGATTTCAGAAGCACCAATTCTCCTCCACTCCCCTAACTAGGTTACCATTATCAGCTACAGATTTCAGTTTATATTTCAGATTAGTAGAATCACTAGTGCAGCTGTTCTACATTTAGCTCCTAAATTCTGGTTTTTTCTGTTAGCGATTTTAGTCTATACAATGTTCCTATAAGAAAGTCATTTTAAAATAGACATGAACCTCCCCTCTCTTCAATGTAGAAAGGATATCTTCTAAATTTTATTTCCTTACTTTTAAATCATGGCAGACATTGAAAGGGAGTTGTAAATGAATTATATTTCAATCTGATTTATCACTTTGTTCTGAAATCTAGGTTTCTTTCTAGATATAGTTTATATTAATTTCTCTCCAAATGGTCAGGAATTTTAGTCAAAAAGAACTATGATATTTAGATAGTACAGATTGTATATGATATTGTAAATATAGTCATTTTAGCACTCAAAGGCTAAAAACATAATAATGGTAGATTCAAAAATATAAGAGACCATTTTAGGGGGTTTGATGCAATTGAAAGTCAACCACACTATGTTGACATGACTAGAAAACTAATTTAGTCGTTTTATCTACAATGATTCCAACGTTCAACTTAAGAAATAGCTATGATTTAATAATTTTATTTAAATGAATATGGTACCATTCCCTGTTTCCTAGGGCTGAAAGGCTAGCTGTAAGGCATGGTAGTAGGCATCTAGACACCTTTTATAAAAATCATTTTATGTTACCACTTTGTTGTTCAGGAAAAAAGATTCTTTTCATAAAGCTATATTGTGTAAAATATTTTTTTATGGAATATGGGTTTCACCCTATGTTTTTATACTTCTTTGACATCAGGTTTAATAGGGATCCGTATGCTATGATGACGGGCAGCAACCACTCAAAAGGCAGTGTCCCACCGGTGCCTGACATATAGCTAACACTCCACAGTATTTAATGAATGAATGAAAAATCCTGTATTTCTCAGAATTTATGAGTAGCAGTGGCATAGAGTGGCCGTTGAGATCAGTGAGCACATGGCAATGGCTGTAATTGACTGGAAACTTATTAACGTGTCACCAACCACCTATATGACACTCACAATGTCAGGCACTGCCCCTGAGTACCCCCTATCCTTGCAACAAGCAGATGTAGTAGGCATGCTATGTTATCCATTATTTGATGACACACTAAACTATTACCCAACCACCCATTTTACAAATAAGGTATCTGAAATCAAAGAAAAGGATGAGTAAGTTGTCCGGGTTCACATAACGTTAAGATATGGAGCTTGGATTAAAACCTAGGTTCCAGGGTGGCTCCACGGTCCCCTCTATTAACCAGTGCCCAATATCAGTTGTAAAAGACTCTGATGCTGGGAGGGACTGGGGGCAGGAGGAGAAGGGGACGACAGAGGATGAGATGGCTGGATGGCATCACTGACTCGATGGACATGAGTCTGAGTGAACTCTGGGAATTGGTGATGGACAGGGAGGCCTGGCGTGCTGCGATTCATGGGGTCGCAAAGAGTCGGACATGACTGAGTGACTGATCTGATCTGATCTGATCTGAATATCAGTTGTCACATATTTGATTTCATTACTTCAGTTAGTTGAGATTCATCACCATCTCAATGGAAACCAAGGCTCAAAGAATTTGTGTTTTGCCAAAAGACTTACAGGTAGCAAGTGACACAACCAAAATTCAAAAGCAAATTTGTCCTTCAATACTCCATCCTTCTCACCACTTTCCACTCTTTCAGTTCTCTATGGCGTTAGCATTAATGGCAGACATTATTTCAAGGCACGTAGTAGATGTGTATCATATGTATCTGTTGAGTGGATGCATGTGAAGTGAAGGGAAGTGAATGTCACTCAGTCGTGTCCAACTCTTTGCGACCCCATGGACTATACAGTCCATGGAATTCTCCAGGCCAGAATACTGGAGTGGGTAGCTTTTCCCTTCTCCATGAGATCTTTCCAACCCAGGGATCGAACCCAGGTCTCCCACATTTGCAGGCAGATTCTTGACCAGCTCAGCCAGGAGGGAAGCCCTAAATGCATGTACTAATGTGTTATTAACTTTTTAAAACTGAGGGTGCAGGAAAGTTTGCCTGGAAGCAGAGATTTATTTGTGGGATTTGGGGAAAGGGACAAAAAAAAAAAAGCCATATTTTACCAAGCCATTTTTGATATAGGAATGCAGCTTTGGTTTTTCCAGCAAGTCTTTGGAAGTGACATAAGTTGGTGTTATCTTCTTAATGAATTGCCACATTGACCTGAAATTCTGAAAAGGATTAATTAGGAGGGCTTTCACTAGCATGTAATGACTTTAATGTGAGGTCTTTCATTAACTTTTCATTGTCTCAGATAATATATTTTTTAATATTTCTTGTGTCTGTTAAGTTATATTCCATGATAAACTGAAGCAAACCACCAAGGTTATAGAGTCACAAATTAATCATGAAAATTTCAGACTGTTAGTAACACTGGTTCATTGTCCTTTTCTAATGAGTTCTTAGATCTTCTTCCTAATACCAATACCAGAAAAATGTAATGGAGTCAAGGCTAAAAATTGTTTGTAAATTGTATTATGGGCTTTATAACGATTGCACACATGTGAATATTTAAATCTGGTACTGCCTTGCAAGTCTCCCTGGAGAAGGAAATGGAAACCCACTCCAGCATTCTTGCCTGGAGAATCCCATGGACAGAGGAGCCTGGCAGGCTAAGATCTATGAGGTCGCAAGAAACAGACACAACTTAGCGACTAAACCACCACCACCACCACAGCCTTCGCAAGTCTAGTTATGTTATTTAGATACTTTTATTGACATATTATCTGACTCTTCTTTTCTTGTTATCTTGCTTGTTACATGGCAAAACTACGTGGTTAACCCAACTGCCCACCTACTTTGTGCCTGCGCCTACACGTCTGATTTTGGCTGAAGAGAAACACGCATATGCATGCACTGGTTCTGCTTTAAGTTCATAGTCAGTAATATCAAGTGAGCTCTTGGTACATTTTAAAAAATCTATTTACACTTCAACAGATTATATTTCTTATCTTCTTTCTCTTCAAACATCTTAGACCTCCTCTCGTATCCTCTCCATCAACTGTGTTCTTACTTCTATTTTTCTGAGAAAATAGAAATAATTGAAAATAAATTTTCATATACTCCACAGCTGCTTTTACAGATCTATCTTTTGATCTACCCACTTTCCCCCTTTTCCTGCTGAACTTGGGAATGAACTCTCAGTGTTCCTATTTAAGGTCAAGACCTCCACAAATCGAGGAACAGAACCTTTCCCCTACTTAGGGACAAAAATCCAATATTTTCCTCTCTCTTCTGCATCATGTAATTTCTATATCCTACTGTACGATTCTCATCAGCATGTAAATATACTACAATATAGTTTATCTTAGAATTTAATCTCCTGTTGATCATACATTCCTCTCTTGCTATTAAACCAACTATCTTTTATTGGCAAAACTTAAGGTAACTTTTTTTACATTTGTATTTTTGAATTTTTTAAATATCCTATTAGTATGACAAAGGACTTCTAAGATAGGGGAAATGGTAAAAGTTTTATCTATTAAGAATTCAGGAATAAATTTATAGAGTTCTCTTATATCTTCTGGTTAGTTTCTCCAAGGGCTATGTAACCACTGGGTTCAGTGGCTACGTGAATATAGTATCTTTTCTCAGGAAACTCTTGACTGTTTGATGGACAGATGTTTTCTTCAGAATCCAACAATTTTCTCCCTTTTGAAAGGATCTTGAAAGTAGAATCTCATTGCTTAATGTCTTTTTATTCCAGCACATGCTTCATGGTAGCTCTTTAGATTTCTGTAAATAATTCCTGCCTAGCCTGGGCTACATTATGCCCTTTAAATATTTGTTCATGGTTTTTTATCCTCCTTACCATTTGGCCAGCTTACAATTGTTTAACTCTGTCAATCTTTCTGCATAAGTAAATGCCACCAGCAGCTTAATCGTTTCTGTACCTTCAATTGTTCACTGATTACCTCATCCTTATTCCAGTAAATCAGATCACTGCCGTTTGCATGAAGAAAATTTCATGCCGAGGCCAACCTTGCCATAGAGAGCACTGAACACATCTGCTGTCTCCCTTCTCTCTGGGGATGGGCTCAGACTTGAATGGAGGGATGGAGAGACTGAACAGATCTATGCAAGGTAGAAGGATCTGTCTTGGCTTCCTACTGGACATATTAAAGGAAAACATAAGGAAACTAATCAAACCTTTTTACTGAACCTGCTGGAGGTAAGAGTGTTGTACATCCCATCTCTTATTTCTCCCAACCTCAGGATATAAGGAGCATTATTTTTATCTTCATTGATGAGAGAAAGTGAGGTAATTTTTTCCGGGGACTTCTACTTGGCAGAAGGATTAACATCTTATGGGGGAAAAAAAATCCCGAATAAGCTTTTTGGACAACCCAAATATTTGCATGCTGATCTGACTGATACAGGGTGTACATTTTTAAAATGAACTCAGTGGACCTCAAATAATCGTAGAATCTTCACTATATTCCAGTATCTTACTAGATCCATCCTCAGGCTGAGCTAGAACGTCGAGCACAAGGTTCGCTCCACTCTTACTGGTTCCCCATGTTCTCTCCTGGGGGTTCCAGCCACACTGCAACCAACAGTGTTGCAACAGGGTAACCCCCTCCCTCAGAAGTGTGTCCCAAGCCCTGACACATGGGGTCTTTGCAACCCCATGGACTATAGCACACAGGCTTCCCTGTCTCTCACCGTCTCCTGGAGTTCACCCATGTTCATGTCCATTGAATTGGTGATCTCTGTGCTATACAGCAGGTTCTTATTAGTTACCTATTTTATATATAGTAGTGTGTGTGTGTGTGTGTGTGTGTGTGTATATATATATATATATATATATATCCACGTTTCTGTCCAATGCTTGGGACACTGGGCACCAAGCTGAACAGAAAGGCAGAGCCTGGATGGGTTCATTCCATAATCCTTTAGACTTCCCTTTTAGAGGCAGCCATTCCCTGGCAGTTCAGATGGTAAAGAACCTGCCTGCAGTGCAGGAGACCTGGGTTCAATCCCTGGGTCAGGAAGAGCCCCTGGAGAGGGGAATGGCTACCCACTTCAGAATGCTTTCCTGGAAAATCCCATAGACAGAGGAGCCTGGCAAGCTAGAGTTCGTGAAGTCTCAAAGAGTTGGAGACGACTAACCTAACACACACACCTCCTAGCTAGTGTGGTGATATAAACGTTTTCCTGGAAGGTTTGGAGTATTTTACATATGTCAGACTTTTATATACTTCATCCCCAGAACTTTGCAGTTTGGAAAGTTATAAAAGTAATAAAAGTTGTTGAAGTGTCAAGAATATGTGGTTAATAAGCAAACATTTCCTCTTCCCCTGCTACTGCTGCTGGGCTGATGCAATTTTTCTCCCATGAATGTAACCATTTTACTTTCTGGATTGTTCATGGTTGTAGGGTGAAATGAAACAGACTTTGAGGACAATAGTAAGTGCTTTTTGGCAACATCTTTACACTAACAACTTAGTCTAGAGGTAAACATTGATGGCTCAGATGGTAAAGAATCTGCCTGCAGTGTGGGAGACCCAGGTTTGATCCCTGGGTCCCCTGGAGAAGGGAATAGCAACCCACTTCAGTATTCTTGCCTGGAGAATCCCCTGAACAGAGGAGCCTGGTGGGCTATAGTCCATGGGGTCAGAAAGAGTTGGACATGGGTGAGCAACCAACACTTTCACTTTTTTTCACTTAAACTTCTCATATCTGCATGGGTTTTTCTTTTGCCCCATAAGCATCCAGCCACCAGCCATACACAGCCCCGAGCTCCACACATCACACTGCCCTCCATGGTGTGGTTGGTGATGGAGAGCGTGTGGACTCAGACCCTGGGCCTTGGGGCTTCACTATACCTCTTCTGGCTGAGCAAACTCTGTCGATATACAGAGACCTCTATGCAAGGAGCAGGCCCGGCAAGTTGACTTGGGAGAATACCTTTTATTGGAGTATAGTTGATTTGCAATGTGGTGTTTCTTTCTGGTGTACAGCAAAGGGAATCAGTCTATACTCTTTTTTTAGATTCTTTCCCCATATAGTGGAGAAGGAAATGGCAATCCACTCTAGTATTCTTGCCTGGAGAATTCTGTGGACAAAGGAGCCTGGTGGGCTACAGTCTACGGGGTCACAAAGAGTGGGACATGACTAAGTGACTTTCACTTTCACTTTTCCCATAAAGGCCATTACTGACTATTGAGTAGACTTCTCTGTGCTGTTGTTGTTCAGCCAAAAAGTTGTGTCTGACTCTTTGCAACCCCATGGACCCTGAGACACAGGCTTCCCTGTCTCTCACCGTCTCCTGGAGTTCACCCATGTTCATGTCCATTGAATTGGTGATCTCTGTGCTATACAGCAGGTTCTTATTAGTTACCTATTTTATATATGGTAGTGTGCATATGTCAGTCCCCATCTCTCAACTTATCCCTCTTATCACCTAGTAACCATAATTTCTTTCTACACACATGAATTTATTTCTGTTCATTTGTACCCTGCTTTTTTTTGAGTCTACATGTAGATTGTATCATTTGATATTTGACTTTCTGTGTCTGACTTACTTTACTCAGTATGACAATCTCTTAGTCCATCCATGTAGCTGCAAATAGCATTATTTGGTCCTTTTCTACGGCTGAGTAATGTTCCATTGCATATACGTACCACAACTTCTTTATCCATTCCTCTGTTGATGGATATTTATGTTGCTTCCATAGCCTGGCTATTGTAAATACTGCTGCTATGAACTTCAGAGTCTGTGGATACCTTTTTTTTTTTTATTAAAAGCTTTTTTTACATATACATGTATCTGTTATTTTCCACATTCTTGTCCTGTTTGGGTTATTCCAGAACATTGAGCAGAGTCCCCTGTGCTATACAGTAAGTCCTTGTTGGTTATCTATTTTAAATATAGCAGTGTGTGCATGTCCATCCCAAACTCCCAAGCTATCCCTCCCCTGACTCTTCCCCATATTTGTCTTTGGAAGAGTACCTTTTAGCTTCAAGTTTGAGACAAGTTGTAGCTAAGGGCGCTTTTATCAGCTCCTCCTTCCCTTTCTCTTTGTGTCCAATTGTGAAAGACAGAGAAAATATGTCACATGTATGAGTGTGTTTATGTGTAAATTAAAAGATTAATGTGAAGCTTGCTATGTGATACAGATATCACATGAGGTATAAAAACAAAGTACTAAGTGTGTTCAATTCCAAATATATATATATATACACTTAAATTCGATGTGCTTACACATGTGAATATGGAGACAAAATAAAAGAGAAACCTGCTTAAGTCTCTACTAAAAGTTAGTTTAATGCCTCCCAGTACTTCTAGAACTCAATTTTTCAAACATCTTTTTTGTTTTTCCATAACCAACCTCATTATATTTTTCTGGGATTGATATTTGCATAGAATTTTTTTTTATTCAAAGCTTTAATAAGACCCAGTAGGTACTAAGACAAAATCCATTTGAAAGGAATAAAGTTGCAATGAAGAAATTTCGAAGCAGTGACAAGCCTGTAAGTGATACATGTAACTGAAATGAATTCTCTCTCACACACACACACACACACACACACATTCACTCACACCCATCTCACAACCATGTTCTGCAACTTAAATTGATTGTTATGGAACCCATAGGGAATTTCATGGCAACCCACTCCAGTGTTCTTGCCTGGAGAACCCCAGGGACGGGGGAGCCTGGTGGGCTGCCGTCTATGGGGTCGCACAGAGTCGGACACGACTGAAGCGACTTAGCAGCAGCAGCAGGGAATTTCAATCTTCAGTTTTAAGTCCATTATATAAAATTGCACACATTTGTCAAGAGCAGCATACCTGGCCCCTAAATAGCAACTGTGAGAGAGTGAGGAAAGACAAACAGAAAATTGGAAAAAGTAATCTACATGGCAGCATTGGTTGGAATAGAAAAAAACAAGACCATTGGATTGTAGCCAGTTGGAATTGACTGCAACACCTCTTTCTTTGGAGGAGAGGGAGAAACACTAAGTCAGTGAAATTCTCAATTTTAAGAAGCTGAATTAGTCAAACATAGGACTAAAGCTAATGGATTTGTATCAAAAGTGCTGGTTTTGAAAGTAGCGTAGACTCATGTATTTCTGATTAGCAATCAGCCAGGGAAACTTCAAGATTCTCAAAAACCATGACAGAGTTTGGAACAGGATAAACAGTCTTTGGTAAAAATCTCAGTAAATAGTAATTTTCCTAGTGAAGAAAGTAATTACAAGTCAAGAGGATTCCTTTGTGCTTCAGGGAGCTGGTTATTAGAGCTTGTATCCAAGGTGATTCCATTTAAAGAGTGCTTTATCCACGAGTGGCTTGATTAAACACACTGGTTTAATAGCTACTGTATCAATACTGGATGCGACATCCTGTTCATGCATATCCTGCTACTGGATTTCAAGTTGCAGCTAAGGAACTACTTGTCTTGTAATACTTGTCTTCTGGGTTTATGTTTGAGAAATATGTAAGTTCTATTAATTCAAAATATGCCTGTATATGATAAAGAAAGTCTTAAATGTAAACATTTACCATCAGAAAGCTAAAAGTGAGGACAGAATGAAAAAGGACAGAAAAGATAATAGAGAGAGAAAACCCTCTGAATGTAGAAGGTACAATCATCAAGCAGAGTCCTTAAGGCTGAGACTTGTATGCACTTACATGTATTCTCCTGGCAAAGTGGCTCTTTGTGTCTGGTCGTCTTTAAGCATTTGTTGCCTTGAGTAATTTAAGGGTGTTGCTGAAATAATAAATCTGAGATACCCCAATTGTTGCAAGTAAGTATAAAGCAACCAGTATCTTAACTTACCAAACTTTACCATTATCTACATTAAAATCATAGAAACTTGTAGACCACATTATGTCTAATTTTAAGTTAAAAAATGGAAATGTATGGATATTAGTCATTTTTCCTGGGTTATATAGTCTATACTATAGGAGCAGTAGGATTAAAACCCTATAGTTTTGGATTTCTACTGTAAGGTCTGCTCTTTTATCATATAGCTATCTTTCCCCCCAAAGTTTCTTGATAATGATTAAGAACAATGTACACAGGACATTCTTTACAATTAGGGAATACTTGCAAGTTTCAGAACATTCTTCCTAACCAGGGTTGGAATTTACCCACTGGGATGTGAACAGGGGATGATGCTAAGAATTATGGCTTTACTTCATCTTCTCCCATCTTTTATTTCTCTTCCATGCTTCTATTTAAATATGGGCAATTCCACCTCTATTTTTTTTTTCAGAAAGATTTTCTTTCATTGCTTCATAAATTTTGCAAGACAGTAAAATCCAGGTGACAACCCAACCGAATAAACGCTCTTCCCCAACTTTTGGGAAATGGTGTGCCTTGTGCTTTTGTCCATCTTAAGCTTTTGCTTTTACAAAAAGGCATTTGTTTTTCTACTGATTAAGAAATCCCCTCAGTATTTCTCATATAACAGTAGAGTAGAAGACATTAAAAACTCCTGGCGTTAAATACTTCCGAAGGCTTATTAAATGAACTTTAGATTGAAATGTATGTCATCTAATTCTATTTTATAAGTTTTATGGCAGTTTTTACATTTAAAGCATATCTCAACTTTAGAATCAGTATTTTATTGAAGTATAATACACACATTGAAAAGTGCACAAATAGCATACAACTTAATGAATTTTCACAAGATGAATACTCTTGTATAAAGATCACTTGGATCGAGAATAAAGCAATGCCCTTGAAATTCCACACACATGCCTTTCCTATTAGTAAACCCTAAACATAGGTGCTGTGTTGACTTCTAACACAATATAATAGCTTTCCCTGTTTCAAAACATAAAAACACAAACAGCATGTGCTTTTTGAGTCTGCCTCATTTTCCTTCACGTTATATTTGGAGATCTATTGTTATAATCACTGGGAGTCATTCATAGCATCTGTAGCAATGTCTCCCTTTGTTGTGATAAGGATAGTTTGTGCCTTTTCTCCTTTTTCTCAAATACATATGACTTGCACATACAAAATACCCATTTTATTTATATGTACTATATTTTATTGGTCTTTTTAAAAGAAGACGCTTTGGGAAAAAAAAAAAGACACTTTGGGATTAGTTGATTTTTTTATCGTATATTTTTTGTTTCAAAAGCTTCTGTACTTAACCTTAAATCCTTCTGTTTTCTAAAGATTAAATTTGCTGTTTTAACTTCTTGAGAGTATAAAGTAGAAGTTCATTAATTTAAGTCATTAGGGAATTTAAACACATTTAAGTTATAAATTTATCTGAAAACATGGGCTTGTGAGCACTTACCTTTGGGTATGTTACACAAGTTATGCTGTGTTATATATTCATTTTCCTTTCAGTAAAACATTTTCTAATTCCCATTGTAATTTCTTCTTTTACCTATGGTTATTTAGAGGTGCTTGTTTGATTTTCAAACATTTAGGGATTATCCAGTTTTTTTATAATTATTTGCTAAGTTTCTAGGTCAAATCCACTGTAATCAGAAAACAAATGAAAGATGCAGATTGAAAGCAAAATATTTATATTTTTCGGTTGGCAAGTAGAACATTTTATCTGTATCAATTATATCAAGTTGGTTAATTATATAGTTCAAACTTTTTCTGTTAAGAATTGATTTTTTTCTTTACTTTTGTCCGTTACAGAGACAGCTATGTTAAAAATCTCCCATATATGACTGTAGATTTTTCTGTATTCCTTTAGCTCCATCAGATTTTGCCTTTGTTCTTTATAGGTTAATACAAAATTATTATATCTTACTGGTAGATATACACTTTTATCATAATATCTTATTTTTTTCTTGCTTTAATGTATATTTTGTTGGCTATTAGGATAACTATGCCAGCTTTCTTTGCTTTAGTATTTCCATGGTGATTATTCTTCATATTTTTAATTTTTATATATCCTTATACTTAACCATGACATTTAAAATGTAACTTTATTTTGTTTTACTTTAGTTTTTGTTTTAAATACACTGTCAATCTCTGACTTTTAATGGGAATATATTTGGTCTATTTGCATTTAATGAAATTACTGATATAGTTGAATTTAATTGCACCATATTAACATTTGTTTTCTCTTTGTCCAACCTATTCAATATTCCTTTTATTATTATTTCCTTGTGTTCTTTTAATGTGTTAAGAATATTTTCTATTCCATTTCCCCCCATTATTAGCCTGAGGTTTATACATCCATTACAAATATTTTAGTGATTGTCCTGGATAATATCACATTTAATGTTGAGTTAAGAGATTTTAATATAAAAATTTGAATCCTTTCCACTTTTAATACAATATTAGAACTTTATTATACTTTACCACATAATCTCTAGTTTTTTTCTTTTCTATTGTCATGCTTTGATTTATATATATGCATAAAACTTACAAGAAATTGTTTTTATTATTTGGTGCACTCAATATTTGTTTAGATAATTGTGTTTTTCCTTGCTCTTTATTGCTTCCTACATTTTTGTGTTTCCATCTGGGAATTTTTTTTTCCTTTTGCCTAAACAACTTTTTAGTAGTAGTACTATTTTAGTGTAGTCTATTGGTTATGAATGCTCTCCATTTTCTTTGTGTGCAAATTTATTTTACCTTTTATTTTAAACAGTGTTTTTACTGATCATAGAATTCTAGATTTGAAGTTATTTTTGTTTGTTTTCTTGGTGGATTTTTTGTTTTATTTATTTACATTTATTATTTTGATGTGGACCCTTTTAAAATTCTTTATTGAATTTGTTACAGTATTGCTTCTGTTTTGTTTTATGTTTTGGTTTTGGCTGCGAGGCATGTAGGATCTTAGCTCTCTGACCAGGGATCAAACCTGCACACCCTGCATCAGAAGGCACAGTCTTAACCACTGGACCCCCAAGGAAGTCCCTGGAAGTTATTTTCTATCATCACTTTAATAATGGCATTCTATGTGGAAACAGTGTCAGACTTTATTTTTCTGGGCTCCAAAATCACTACAGATGGTGACTGCAGCCATGAAATTAAAAGACGCTTACTCCTTGGAAGGAAAGTTATGACCAGCCTAGATAGCATATTCAAAAGCAGAGACATTACTTTGCCAACAAAGTGTCATCTAGTCAAGGCTATGGTTTTTCCAGTGGTCATGTATGGATGTGAGGGTTGGACTGTGAAGAAGGCTGAGAGCTGAAGAATTGATGCTTTTGAACTGTGGTATTGGAGAAGACTCTTGAGAGTCCCTTGGACTGCAAGGAGATCCAACCAGTCCATTCTGAAGGAGATCAGCCCTGGGATTTCTTTGGAAGCAATGATGCTAAAGCTGAAACTCCAGTACTTTGGCCACCTCATGCGAAGAGTTGACTCATTGGAAAAGACTCTGATGCTGGGAGGGATTGGGGGCAGGAGGAGAAGGGGACGACAGAGGATGAGATGGCTGGATGGCATCACTGACTTGATGGACTTGAGTCTGAGTGAACTCCGGGAGTTTGTGATGGACAGGGAGGCCTGGCGTGCTGCGATTTATGGAGTTGCAAAGAGTCAGACACGACTGAGCGATGATCTGATCTGATCTGATTGTCTTCCAGTTTCCATTATTTCCTCTAGAAAATTCAAGTGTCACCTAATTGTCACTCATTAGAAAAGAATATGCATTCATTTTTCTCAAGCTTTTCAAAAAGATTTTTTTCTTGCCTTTTTCCCCTTCTCTTTTATTTCAGCAAGTTTATCATGCCTAGGTATAGTTTTATTTGTATTTCTCTTGCATGAGGTTTGCAGCACATTTTGAACCACTTTGGGGTATAAGGTTTTAGGTCAGCTTCAGAATTTGTAAACATTTTATTCAAATATAACCATTCTCTCACTTTCATCTTTCTAGGACTTCAGTTACCTCTATGTTATTGCTTTTCATTATGTCTTACACGTTCTTACTCCTTTTTCCAGATTTTGCACATTTTTATGCTCTCTACTTTAGTTTGCAAATTTTCAAGAGTTTTTTTCCAGTTATTTAATCATCTCTTCTCTTTCTGCTAAACAAAAATCTATTGATATTTTTCTTTCCATTACTATATATTTTTCAATTTTAGAAATTTCATTGATTATTTCAGTTCTCTGGTTAGATGATCATTTCTTCTCTTTTCTTAAACATATCAATTAGTTATTTTAAAGTCTGTGTCTGTTAACTCTAATATCTGGAACACCTAACAGTGTGTGTTTATCTTCTGTTTCTCTCTTGTACTTTGTCATATTTTCTTTGATAATTTGGCAGTTTTTACTGAGCTTTCAACATTTTAGGTAGAGAACCTTACAGACTGCCTATGATTTTATCTCCCTTGGAGAGGATATATATATTTTTCTTTTTGCAGGTAATTAGAGTAAGGACTGCCAATGCAGGAGATGCAAGAGACTCAGGTTTGATCTGTGGGTCAGGAAGGTCCCCTGGAGAAGGAAATGGCAACCCACTCCAGTATTCTTGCCTGGAGAATCCCATGGACAGAAGAGCCTGATGGGCTACAATCCATGGGGTCGTGAAGAGTTGGACAGGACTGAGTGACTGAGCATACATGCATGCACAGAGTAAGGGCAGGAAACCCCTAATTATTCTAGTGAGAATTGCATTCAAAGTTGGTTTTCAACTGTATGTGTGTGTATGTGTTAGCTTGTCTGTTTGTAGATAGTGTTTTGGCAAAAGAGAACTTTTTAGGGGTTCCAGCTGAAAGCCTGGATGTTTACCAAGGCCGCTACTCCTTAGCAAGCCCTGAGCTCCAATTTCTGTCTCTTTAGTCTTGTGGACTACCAAAAGCTCTGCTCTGATTTTCGGTCTTTTTCCTTCCTCTGCTTCTGAACAGCAGAACAATTCTTAGAGAACAAATGAAGGGCAATACCGTGCTCGTCTCCATGTTTCCTTCTGGGATGTTGGCCCCTCCAGTTCTGGTTGCCTGGGATGCTCTCCAGGGCCTTCAGACAAACTTCTTTTCTTTCCTTCTTCCTCTTTTCTTTCCTTTTAGAAGTATCTGGCTTTCGTATATGATAAATTTGGTCCTGTGCTGTTTACTCAGTTGTAACTAGCAGTGAAATTGGTTTCCTCTTTTTAATCCTAACTCACAGAGAAACTGGCAGTTAGGAAATACTGTTTTGCTTTCTTGGCCTCACTGGGGGCTTAGCAGCAGAAAAGAATCCACCTGCCAATGCAGGAGATACGGATTCCATCGCTAGATTGGACAGATCCCCTGGAGAAGGAAATGGCAACCCACTCCAGTGTTCTTGCCTAGGAAATGCCATGGACAGAGGAGCCTGGTGGGCTACAGTCCACGGGGTCACAAAAGAGTCGGACATGACTTAGCAGCTAAACAACAAAAATGAATTTTGCTTTCTGGTCCGCATTTCCTGAATATAGTAAGAATATCAATATCTTGATGAAAGTTGACTGTTGTTGGGATACAGAGGTATGATCAACAGTTCAATTACAAGTTTTCTTATAAGTTGATTGGTTTTGTTGTAAGACAAATTCTTGACAATCTTTTTGGTTTGTTTCCTCTTTTGGAACATTACCTACTGGCTAAACGTATTTTCAGTTCTAATTTCTAGTAAAATCTGGAGCAATGATTATTTTTGTCAATAACTGTTTCTGGATGTAAATCTTTTGCATATTACTTGTCATGCTATTATACTGTGTGTATTGCCAGCTGTAAGTATTTTAAGGCTTTTTGTTCTATTATAAAAATTGGGTTGTTTTTTCATTTTCCAAATCCATTCCCTGGCAGTTGCTAACAGTGACAAGGATGTAGTTTATCAAATTGGCTTCCAGAATGTTATAAATTTGTGGACTTGCAAAGAGTAATATAAAAATTTGCATGTGTTCTAATTTTGGCTGAGTCCTTAAAGTTTACAAGAAAGATGAAATGGCATAGCCCATGCTCCAGGTTGCTATAACTCTGGGAAACAGTTTTATTCTTATTTACAAACAACTTTAAAAGACTGGAGTCCACTTGACAAGAAGTCCAAATATTCTGGCTTGAATCCTATGGTGTGCTACAATGCTCATGCTAGCTTGGACCCACCCTGAACTGCCTTGATTTTGCAGAGCTGTGTCAGATTAAGGCAGTGTATTTTTGAATCATTGATTCAGTTGTTCTAATATTCAGTATTTTTATTTGTGAATTAAGTTATTATAATATCTATTTTGCTTATCTCATAAGTAAGACTCAAATGAGATAATACATGTGAAAGTGCTTTGTAAACTCCCAAACTCTATATGCATACAATGGGGGGCCAGCCCTAGGCCTGGATAAAACCGTTCAGAACATCTATTGATCAGGTCGCTCCTCCTTTAATATATAACAACGTATCTCCCAGCACATTCTGTCTCTAATTTAATTCCCAGGAACATTAACATAAATTCTTTTTGGAAATCTAGACTGGGAGGAAAACGTAAAGTTATTGGTTACTAAGTTTTGCATTTCTTATCTTTATTTGTGCTGTAATATATTTTCCTACATCTTTCCTTTGTCATGCTCAGTCACTCAGTCGTTTCCAACTCTTTGCCATGGACTGTAACCTGCCAGGCTCCTCTGTCCATGGGATTTTCCCAGGCAAAAATACTGAAGTGAGCTGCCATTTCCTACTCCAAGGGATCTTCCCAATTCAGGGGTCAAACCTACGTCTCTTGCATTGGCAGGCAGATTCTCTACCACTGTGCCATCTGGGAAGCCCATGTCTTTCCTAGAAGGAATTTAGAAAACCTTCCAGTTCAATCATCTCATTGTGTAGATAAGGTAACCTACAAATATAAAGCCCAAATACGTAGGGATTCCTACGATGGTCTCATGGTTAGGCCCTGCCAGAGCCAGATAAGAAATGGTTCTCTTGATTTGTTTTCTTGGTGTGCTGTGAGTATGATGTAGCATTTCACCATTTCAGATACACACAGATACACACGTCTGTGTATGTGCACACATATACACACAGGAAGAAAAATAACTTTCCATAGGCTGCGTGGAAGGATCTGACTTCATTTCACACCTCTTCCTTCATTCCAAAGTAGATTTCCTTTCCATTCAGATACACCTATTTCCAGGCATTAGTTGTTCCTCTTGGAATCTTTCACTGCCTCTCAACCGCATCTTTTTTCCTACCTTGGAGTCACACTGTGAGAACATCTGACTACTAGAGCCCAAAGTCTGTGAACAGGACCCATAAAGTTCTTGAAGAACAGTGTGATGGCTGGAGAGTAATGCGATTTATGCAGAAGTAAAAAAAGCGATTTATGCAGAAGTAAAATCCTCGCAGGGGGTGAAAGTGGAGAAGGAGGCTCTGAAACGTAGTCAAGGAGAGAAAGAAAAGACACAGCACCTGAGTGTGTGTCAGAGCTTTACATGTTGTCCTCCAGGCTGTGGGGAAGATCGATTTGAAAATAAAAGGCAAAATATTTAGCTGAGATCGACTTGGTGACATAACACTCAGGGACTGTTGTTGTTCTGCCTCGATCGCAGGCAAAGTGTTGTCTGCTCACCACCATGTTTTGCAAAGGGGTGTGGATACTCTTGGGGGACAGAACAGTACACGGGGGTATGAGAGCCCAGAGGTATATCTTTGTGCAGCATCAGTTGTAGTTAGTGATTAAGAATAACTGGGGCTTCGCTGGTGGCTCAGTGGTAAAGAATCTGCCTGCTAATGCAGGAGACACAGATTTGCTCCCTGGGTTGAGAAGATTCCCTGAAGGAGGAAATGCCAACCCACTCCAATGTTCTTGCCTGGAGAATCTCATGGACAGAAGAGTCGTCTGGCAGGCTACAGTCCACAGGGTCACAAAGAGTCAGACACAACTGAGCAACTGAGCCTGTAGCATAATTTTAGTGAAGGATTTAAAAATATTTATATCAACCAAAGCCAGATTATAGAGTGGAATACGTATTTCAAATTTTTCAGTAAAATACACGATTCCAAAGAAAGTCCTGCTTACTGGGTACTATTTGAGGCTTCTTTCCTCAGACCCACCAGTAAATATGACAACTTACTTTGCTCTGCTCTTAAAAGTGCTTAAGTAAAATGTTTGAGAAGCACTGGAGCAGGTGTGTTGTTGAATATGTAGTCACTTTTTATAGTTTCCACAAACCTTTCCTTTCACTTTCAGACCTTCTGAATGCCAAGTATCAGATGTTGTTGCTGTTTTTCAGTCTCTCAGTCGTGTCCAACTCTGCGACCCCATGGACTACAGCATGCCAGGCTTTGCTGTCCTTCACCATCCCGCAGAGCTTGCTCAAACTCATGTCCATGGAGTTGGCGATGCCATCCAACCATCTTGTTCATCCTCTGTCATCCCCTTCTCCTCTGGCCTCCAGTCTTGTCCAACATCAGAGTCTTTTCCAATGAGTCAGTTCTTCACATCAGGTGGCCAAAGTACTGGAGCTTCAGCATCACTCCTTCCAATGAATATTCAGGGTTAATTTCCTTGAGGATGGACTGGTTGGATCTCCTTGCAGTCCAGGGGACTCTCAAGAGTCTTCTCCAACACCACAGTTCAAAAGCATCAATTCTTCAGCGCTCAGCTTTCTTTATGGTTCAGCTCTCACGTGCATACATGATTACTGAAACACCCATACCTTTGACTATATGGACTTTTGTTGGCAGAATAATATCAGATGTTGCCTTTTCTAGTAATAATTCCTAGTGCAAAGTATAGATGGTTGATTCTTTTCAAATTGATGTAATTGTCCTCCTACATTTTAATTTGCCAAACTTCCTCTCTTGGGCAGCTGTGTTTGTACCTCATGGCCCTTCTAATGAGAGTAATTATTTTTCATCTGGCTTTCAAAGATTTCACAAATTTGCCTAACATGAAAGAACATGTGATATTCACATCCAGGATAAAAAGGAAACATTTTTACTGTGTAAAGCCAACTCTGAATGAACACATGGGGGAGGAAATAAAGGAAGCAATGGAGAAGAAATGCATAAAGTGACTCACCTGACAGAATTCTGCACTGAAATTGATGCCTGCACTTTGTAAAGGACTCAAAGCATTTGAAAGGATATTAAATTATCAGACTTCAAAAATTGTTGAAAATCTAATGGCTTCTTTAAAAATATGTACTTTGGAGAAAGTAAAAAGATCTTTCTTAAGTAGTCATTAGGAGATTAATGGCTTGTAAGATCTCTGAGTCCCATGCCCACACTAAAATTATGACAAAAGGAATATATTTAGACCTTAATTTGAGGAAACTCAGAGAGAGATGTTAATATTAACTGTGACCCCTCAGTTCAGTTCAGTTACTCAGTCGTGTCCCACTCTTTGCAACTCCATGAACTGCAGCATGTCAGGCCTCCCTGTCCAATATCAACTCCCGAAATTTACTGAAACTCATGTCCATTGAGTCAGTGATGCCATCTAACCATCTCATTCTTTGTCATCTCCTTCTTCTCCTGCCTTCAGTATTTCCCAGCATCAGGGTCTTTTCAAATGAATCAGTTCTTAGCATCAGGTGGCCAAAGAATTGGAGTTTCAGCTTCAGTATCAGTCCTTCCAATGAATATTCAGGACTGATCTCCTTTAGGATGGACTGGTTGGATCTCTTTGCAGTCCAAGGAACTCTCAAGAGTCTTCTCCAGCACCACAGTTCAAAAGCATCAATTCTTCAGTGCTCAGCTTTCTTTATAGTCCAACTCTCATATCCATACATGACTACTGGAAAAACCATAGCCTTGACTAGATGGACCTTTGTTGGCAAAGTAATGTCTCTGCTTTTGAATATGTTGTCTAGGTTGGTCATAACTTTTCTTCCAAGGAGCAAGTGTCTTAATTTCATGGCTGCAGTCACCATCTGCAGTGATTTTGGAGCCCCCAAAAATAAAGTCTGTCACTGTTTCCACTGTTTCCCCATTTATTTGCCATGAAGTGATGGGACAAGATGCCATGATCTTAGTTTTCTGAATGTTGAGTTTTAAGCCAACTTTTTCACTCTCCTCTTTCACTTTCATCAATAGGCTCTTTAGTTCTTCTTTACTTTCTACCATAAGGATGGTGTCATCTACATATCTGAGGTTATTGATATTTCTCCCAGCAATCTTGATTCCAGCTTGTGCTTCATCCAGCCCAGCGTTCTCATGATGTCCTCTGCATATAAGTTAAAGAAGCAGGGTGACAATATACAGCCTTGACGTACTCCTTTTCCTATTTGGAACCAGTCTGTTGTTCCATGTCCAGTTCTAACTGCTGCTTCCTGTGAGAGTGAAATGCTTTTGGTAGGAGAGCTACAGGCCAGAATACTGGAATGGGTAGCCTTTCCCTTCTCCAGGGGATCTTACCAACCCAGGGATCGAACCCAGGTCTCCCACATTGCAGGCAGATTCTTTACCAGCTGAGCCATAAGGATGCAAATATCTCAGGAGGCAGGTCAGGTGGTCCAGTATTCCCAACTCTTTAAGAATTTTCCAGAGTTTATTGTGGTCCACACAATCAAAGGCTTTGCCATAGTCAGTAAAGCAGAAATAGATATTTTTCTGAAACTCTCTTGCTCTTTTGATGATCCAATGGATGTTGGCAATTTGATCTCTGGTTCCTCTGCCTTTTCTAAATCCAGCTTGAACATCTCAAAGTTCATGATTCACATACTGTTGAAGCCTGGCTTGGAGAATTTTGAGCATTACCTTGCTAGCATGTGAGATGAGTGCAATTGTGTGGTAGTTTGAGCATTCTTTGGCATTGCCTTTCTTTGGGATTGGAATGAAAACTGACGTTTTCCAGTCCGGTGCCCATTGCTGAGTTTTCCAAATTTGATGGTATATTGAGTGCAGCACTTTCATAGCATCATCATATGTGACCCCTAAATGGGGAAATATTTTATCATCTACTTGACTTTGTTGTCTTACGTAGAATTAATGTATTTTTCTTTTTTCCATACTAGGTTGTTAATAATGCAAATTGTGCTGCAGTGTAAATTTAGAAAATGACTGGTATTAGAATAAAGAAGTGCAAATATATTTGACAGACTTGATTACTGACATTGTTACTGAGTAGAATGCCTCTTCATATTCCTTCCTTCTATTTTTAAAGAGAAACTCACTACATATCCAAAACCATTCTAGGAAACTTGAGAAGCTCAATTTCCCAATTGATACCCACTCAGCTCAATTAATAACAGAGCCCACCAGCAGTTATATGGTAAGGGTAAGGGTGACAAAGAGCACCTCGGTACAGATAGTGGAGGAGAGCGGACATCCTCACTCACACTTCAGAGCAGCACTGGGGCGTGGAGCGGGACATCAGCTCTCAGCGGGCTTCCTTGTACTCTAGGCAGGGAGGAGTCTCATTAGGTCCTCTGAGAATCGCTGGGTTCCTAGCACTGATAGATACTCCCTAAGATACTGTCTAACAGGACAGTGGCCTTATGTGGGAGGTGAGTGTTCACTTAGTGACAGCAAACAAAACAGAGTGTGAACACAGTGATCTCACAGTGTGATTATTGTTTTACCACTCCTGCCAACCATCTTCATGTTTCTATACTCTCTTCCATATTTGTACTTTATTTTGTTGTAATATAGATCCAATCCGATTGTAGCTGGAGTTAGTGGATCTCAACTGAATGAAGGTGTATGAGAACCCTTTAAAACTCTAAAGGGCCATTCCAAAGGCAAAGGGAGCCTGTTGCTCTTCAGATTCTTTGTCAAACATCTCACCCCATCGCTACAAGGGGATAGTTCTTTAAGAACAGGACAGGAAGGGTTGGAAAAAACTGTGTTATTCAGTGAAAATACTTGCACAGATGCAGAGGGCTAACCATATGGTGCCTCTCAGGGGGTCACACGTACAGTCCCTCCTGTTGAAATGCTAACACCCTAGTACAAGTGCTGTTCTTTGTTGTTATGTCACTAAGTCATGTCTGACTCTTTTGCGACCACTTGGACTGTAGCCCACCAGGCTCCTCTGTCCATGGGATTTCCCAGGCAAGATTACTGGAGTGGGTTGTCATTTCTTCCTCCAGGGGATCTTCCCGACCCAGGGATCAAACCCGAATCTCCTGCACTGGCAAAGCAGATTCTTTACCACTGAGCCACTGGGGATTCACATTGCTGCTCTAGCAAATGACCACAAGTTTGGTGGTTTAAAACAGTACAGATTTATTATCTTAAGAGTTCTATAGGCTTAGAACTGTAACATGGGTCTCACTGCACTAAATCAAGGTGTCAGTAGGACTGCATTCCTTTCTGGGAGCTCTAGAGGAGAATCCACTTATCTGCCTTTCCCAAACTCTAGAGGCCATCTGGATTCCTTGGCATGAGGCTGTTTCTCCATCCTCAAAATCAGCAATGTTGCATCTGTCTTATAATTATTCCATCACTACATCCCACCTCCACTTTCTTTTTAAGGATGCTTGTGGTTACACTGGACCCACCCAGATAATTCGGTATAATCTCACACGGTCCTTAGCTTAACCTTATATGCGAAGGTATCATAGTCATAGATTTTGATTCTTCCTAGTGGTAAAGAACCCACTTGCCAGTGCCAGGTAATGTAAGATATGCAGGTTTGAGCCCTGGGTTGGAAAAATCCCCTGGAGGAGGGCATGGCAACCCAATCTAGTATTCTTGCCCGCAGAATCCCATGGATAGAGGAGCCTGGTGGGCTACAGTCAATAGGGTCGCAAAGAGTTGGATACAACTGAAGTGACTTAGCACGCACATTCATAGATTTCAGGAAATGGAATGTGAACATCTTTGGGGAACCATATTTTGTTGACCACAACAAGGCAATGCCATGAACTAATCACAAGTAACACAATCAAAGAAACAGCAGCACTTGGCCATAACGTATTATGAGAGCACCTTGCAAGCTAACTTCATGCAGCTGTGGGTGCAGGGAGGTCCTGGGAAAGGTGGTACTGGGTAGGGACATGATGGTGAGATGAGTAGGAAACAGCCATTTGAAAAAATGCAGAGGCTGCCATTAGAAAGCCAGTAGCCAATAAAGAGAGCAAGCCATTGTTGAAATAGCCCGTCATTTCTACCTCCTATATGGCTCTCACTTGGATGCATTCTCACCATCCCTCTGATCCCACCTCAGAGAAAGGCTGGGCCATCTATAGTACAGCCACAGGGATAATATTTTAACTCCACACATCATACGGACTTCCCTGGTGGCTGAAATGGTAAAAAAATCTGCCTTCAATGCAGAAGACCCGGGTTTGATTCCTGGGTTGGGAAGATCCCCTGGAGAAGGAATGGCAACCTACTCCAGTATTCTTGCCTGGGAAATCCCATGGAGACAGGAGCCTGGCGGGCTACAGTCCATGGGGTTGCAAAGAGCCAGACACAACTGGGCAACTCGTTACACACACACACACACACACACACACACACACACACACACACCATATGTATCTGACAATCAGTCCAGTGACCAGAGCAATCCTTTTTTTATTTTTTAAAGGTTTTTTTAATGTGGACCATTTTAGAGTCTTTATCAAATTTGTTACAATATTGCTTCTGTTTTATGTTTTGGTGTTTTGGCTTCGAGGCATGTGGGATCCTAGCTCCCTGAATAGGAACTGAACCTTTATCCCCTGCATCGAAAGGTAAAGTCTTAACCACTGGACTGTCAGGGAAGTCCTGGAGAGCCATCCTTTAAATATCTCCACAGGATTTTGTCACTTGCCTGTTTTAATTTCCTGACTTGCCATCAGTCAGTTCAGTCACTCAGTCATGTCCAATTCTTTGTGACCCCGTGGACTGCAGCATGCCAGGCTTCCCTGTCCATCACCAACTCCTAGAGCTTGCTCAAACTTATGTCCATTGAATCAGTGTTGCCATCTAACCATCTCATCCTCTGAATATGACCTGGCATATTCTCAGGCTAAAATTCATTTTTTTACACAATTAATCAGGAACACTTACCTATCATTTCTTGATATTTCTCTTCACTACTTTAAGATAAGGCTTCCCTGATGGCTTGGTTGGTAAAGAATCTGCCTGCAATGTGGGAAACACAGATTTGATCCCTGGGTTGGGAAGATGCCCTGGAGAAGGAACTGGCAACCCACGCCAGTATGCTTGCCTGGGAAATCCCATGGACAGAGGAGCCTGGCAGGCTAAAGTCCATGGGGTCGCAAAAGAGTCAGACATGGTTTAGTGACTAAACTACCAATTTAAGATGCTGTCTGAGGTTCTTACAGCATCCTCTGACATTGGTTGGCCAAGAGCTTTTCTATGCACTATGTAGAGAGATTTGGGAGGCTATGGTTTAATTCAAACCACACAGCTAATAAGTGCCTGACCCTCCTCACCCCCACTGTCCAAGTGTACAGTCTGCTCCTGGAGGGCTCATGTATTCAGAGCCAAATCGCCTCACTGTTTTCTGCAAATTCGTTTCCACTTAAACCAGATAATACTAGGACTGGGGTATTTTGGGGGCATGGTAGTGAGTCATAGCAAGTTTAATTCCTTTCACTTTACATGTTCAATGGCCCACATAATTGCAAAGTATAGACACTTCCTCTCTGCTGTTAAGAGAATTATCAAGTTAAGAAAGTCTTGATTCTAATTAGCTTTTCTGATGCCCAAATAATATATGTGGCTAAATGGTAAACAGTTAGGGTGAGGATAATTTCCTTTTGCTCCTACAACACTTTTTTTTTAAAAGAATATGTAAAGAGAACTCATATGGAAGTCTTCATATTAAAATCCTTTATGTAATATTGTGGACTGACCTAAAAGTTCATTCAGGTTTTTCTGTAACATCTTACAGAAAGCTCAGATGAACTTTTTGGCCAATCATTCTCTGGCGCTTTTCCTTAGGGGAAAATTATGAGTTTGAATAAGGGACAGCTTTTTAAAAACAGTGAATAAATGTAGAAAAGAAAGTATTTATTTTGTATCTTTGTAGTGACTGTGAGTTGTTTATTTCCTTATTTTCTTTTCCCTACTGTGCAAAGTCTAAATACCTACTGTGCAAAGTCTAAATACCTTACAAGCTAACCACTGATATTATTAACCATTATACTGTGCATGCATGCATGCTCAGTCATGTCTGACTCTTTGTGACCCCATGGACTGCAGCAGAAGAGGAGGACCATTGTCTCTGTGAAACAGAGAGAGGTGAGGAGAAGGAAGGATGCATTCTGGCATTTCTAGGCACGCGGGTGCTTTTGGAAAGGAGGCCGCTACGAAACATTCCCCTGGGATGCTCCCATCTGAACACTGGGAGTCAAGGGGCTCCATCTGGAATTGGGTTATTTTCTATACAGCTGGGGAGAGGGGCGGGTGAGGGCATTGTGAGGGTCTAGGCGTCTGGGGTGTGTGACTGGAGAGGCCCTTGTGAAAGAAGAGGCACAGAGAAAAAGGAAGAGTATTTCCCCATCTTGCTGCATTGCTGCTTCTAGTTTCACCAAATCTGGCAGAGACGTCACTTTGCTGACAAAGATCCGTATAGTCAAAACTATGGTTTTTCCAGTAGTCTTGTACAGACGTGAGGGTTGAACCGTAAAGAAGGCTGAGAGACGAAGAACTGATGCTTTTGAACTGTGGTGCTGGAGAAGACTCTTGAGAGTCCCTTGACTACAAGGAGAAAACTAGTCAATCCTAAAGGAGATCAGTACTGAATATTCATTGGAAGGACAGATGTTGAAGCTGAAGCTCCAATACTCTGGTCACCTGATGCAAAGAGCCAACTAACTCATTGGAAAAGACCTTGATGCTGGAAAAGATTGAAGGCAAAAGGAGAAGGGGGTGACAGAGGATGAGATGGTTGGATGGCATCAGTGACTCAAAGGACATGAGTTTGAGCAAATTCTGAGATATAGTGGAGGACAGGGAAGCCTACTGAGTTGTCCATGGGGTCGCACAGAGTTGGACACAACTTACCAACTGAACAACAACTACAAAAAGCGGAGATTGGAGATTCTAATTTAATTCTAATAAAAGGAGCGGAAGAAATAAATAGTGGAGGAGAAGGAAAATTTAACCTCTGCCTGGCCTCTCCTGAGTGCCAGATTTACATCTGATCTCATTGGTGGCCTCACCTTGGTGGTTTGACATTATTCCACGTGTGTTCTTATGGACAAGAAAACACTCTGGAAGGTGAGGTGCTTATCCTGCTCGCCAATCAGACGAGGTCCCCATGGATAGGTCTGCGGTCATGAATGTGCAGAATAGGAAACTTCTCTGGGAAACATTTTGTGCCAGCCTATAGCTTGTGTGGGTGTAGAGCTTTGTTGTTACAAGTCATATTGTTATAACTTTTTGTATGCTGTCCTCTCAGAGATTTGAGGATTTTGGTTTTTTTAGTTCCAATTGTATTTAAAGCTTTGCCTTTCTGCGATGACCTTCTGAACTATGGATCCTATTTTAGTCGAGGGGCTTAATGAGCAACAGCGACCAAATGAATCTCCCTGGCACAGAGCAGAGCAAAACAGATGGAAAGGTTTCATACAGGAGCCCTGGAAGTCAGCACTCATCCATTTTACAAGGTCAGTGTTTTCTCAGGCATGCCAGGAAATGCTTTTTTGAATGGAAGATACTGGGATCCCACAGATGTAGAGTAACGAGGATAGAAAGAAGCCGTCATACAAGAATGCCCCGTACCCTCTGCCCAGAAAAGCTCTGAATCCCACATATCGGCACTTGCCTTGTGTTATCTAAATAAATTGAGCACTAAAATGTAAGAAGAGACTATATTTAAAATATCAGTAGATCACCAACAAAGACCTATGTACAGCACAGGGAACTCTGCTCAATATTCTGTAATAACCCAAATGGGAAAAGAATTTGAAATAGAATAGACACATGTATATGTGTAACTGAATCGCTTGGCTGTATTCCTGAAACTTAACACAGCTTTGTTAATCAACTATGCTCCAATTTAAAATAAAAATTTAAAAAAATAAAACTCAACAAAGATGATTTAGTAAAATATGCAAATCAAGGAAACAAAGACTGTTTCCCCACAGAGAAAGTAAGAGACCATTTTAGAAACAGGGGTGTTTCTAAACATCAAGGCCTTGATGTAGGGCAGTGTTTTGACAGATGTGGAGGAAGAGGAAGTAGTTTGGATAACGATGTAGATGATAAATACCTGTATATGTAACTGAAGTGGCGACAGAAGACAAAGACATTTTCAGATCCCAAAACGTTTTAGGATTTAGAATCAACTTCGTCTCTCACCAACTGGGCAAGAGTAGGCAAATGCTGTGTGTTCACAGATTCAAGTTTTCTTTGTGTATTATATGGGTTAGGCTAAAGATTTAATTAAATAATACGCACTGAAGTTTCTAGGTCAAATACGCATATGTGCGTGCGTGCCAAGTCACTTCAGTTGTGTCCAGCTCTTTGAGACCCTATGGACTGTAGCCTGCCAGGGTCCTCTGTCCATGAGATTCTCCAGGAAAGAACACTGGAGTGGGTTGCCATGTCCTCCTCCAATATTCATGACAGTTAAACTTTATTTTTTATTTGATATTCTCTGTGAGGCTTTCCTGTTATTGTACATATGTGAGTAGAAATAGATCTCTTAAGATGTATTTTTTGGCTGTTTTCCATGCAAAAGTAATATCCAAAAGAAAACATGGCATTTTAAAGTTGTCTGCCTTTGAGTTGACCAGGGAGATACTAATATATTTAGCTTATTTATATTAACACATTTCAGAAAAATATTGGTAAGGATTTAGACATTTTTTTATTAATGATTTTATTACATTTCCCTCCTTCATGAAACAATAGAGTAAGCTTGCCTAAAATATTATTTAAATGAATCCCCTGTGAAATGTCAGTAGGAATGATCTTGAGTGACGTAAAGTCACAGCATTTAAAAAGACCTACTGTATATAGTACAGGGAACGTTGCTCAGTGTTATGTGGCAGCCTGGATGGAGGGGAGTTTGGGGAGAATGGATACATGTATACGTTTGGATAAGTCCTTTTGCTGCCCACCTGAAACTATCACAACATTGTTAATTGGCTTTGCTTTAACACAAAATAAAATGTTTAAAAAAAGTCTTCCATTACTAGGCTACAACAGCCTTTAAATTTCATTACACACACACACACACAGCTAACTTGCTAGCATGTGCTACAGCAAAGCTTACAATTTTGTATATGGAAATTTAGAAACACAGTTCAGTTCAGTTGCTCAGTCATGTCCGACTCTTTTCAACCCCATGGACTGCAGCACGCCAGGCTTTCCTGTCCATCACCAACTCCTGGAGCTTTCTCAAATTCATGTCCATCGAGTTGGTGATGCCATCCAACCATCTCATCCTCTGTTGTCCCCTTCTCCTCCCACCTTCAATCCCTTTCCCAGCATCAGGGTCTTTTCCAAGGAGTCAGTTCTTCGGATCAGGTGGCCAAAGTATAGGAGTTTCAGCTTCAGTATCAGTCCTTCTAGTGAATATACAGGACTGATTTCCTTTAGGATCTAGAAACACAGCCAAATTAATTTATCAGATTAAATTTTTTAAAATTTATTTCCCCAAGCTTTGATTGTGCATAGAGTAAAAGTCTGCAGTTGATAGCATTCTCTAAAATGTTACAACATCAGATCACTTTTCAACTAAGAAAAACAAAATAACAAAAATAAAACCCAGAGCATGCTGACTTTCTCCACTGATGAATGTGTGCCTGCTGCTCACCTTGAGTTTTCTGGATGCCCAAAGCTGCCTGCAGACTGCAAGCAGCCTTACCTGCCACCAGCCCTACATCCCCCAAACCCAGCCTGTCAGTCAAAAGGTCTTCACAAACTTGTACCATCATGACCTTCTCCTGACTTGAGAAGCCCATGTCTCTTTCCATCCCCACATCCTGTCCATCTCTGATTAGCCCACACCTCACTTTCTCGCTGAAGTCTTCCACTAACCACGTTGGTTTAGAAGGACAGCTCTTAGTAGGTAGTATGTATGTCTCTAGCCCACATTCTTCAGCTAGTCAATCAAGAATGGCCATCTTCTTTGTCCAGTGGCTTTCATAAATGACTATTAAGTCTTTTATTATTGTTGAGCTGTTTGCTGTCTAATCTCTGGAGAAGGAAAAGCCAACCACTCCAGTGTTCTGGCCTGGAGAATTCCATGGACTGTGTAGTCCCTGGGGTTGCCGAGAGTCAGACTCGACTGAGCAACTTTCACTTCAGTTTTGCTGTCTAATCTACCTTGAAATCCACATAACACTGTAAATTCTTTCAGGAAGGAAGTGCCTTAAACTCCCTAGTAAATTTGGGTTCTCACATTGTCTTTCACACAGAATTGGAATGGAATGAAGAGTTTTCCATTTGTTTCCATATCGGTGGGCTGAAGGACTGAAGCCGGTTTTTAAAACTGGTAAAAATGTTGGAATTTCTAGGCTGTGTGAAATGATCTTAGGAAAAAAAAAAAGCACATGCTTAAGCGGTGTTTCTGAGTGTAGTGATTTCAAGCTCAGCTCTTGGTCTTGGTTGTGCTGCTCTTTGTCACCTGCGACCAGGATCGCTAAGCAGTGACTGCAGACTGTGGATCGTGTTCTCCTCTGTGGCTTCAGGCTCCTCGACTTGTCTGGTTCTTCTCCAGGACACTACGTTTTGTTTTGTTTTTTTTTTTCCCAGGGGGCAGAGCAAATCAGTTATAGGTCAGAAACGCTTTGGGGTGAAGAAGAACTTTGTGTCTTGAAGAAAGCAAAAGAGTGGATGTGAGTGCACAGAACCAGTGGGGACGGGCGAGAAGTAGTTCTCTGTCCCATCTCTAAAGGACTTGTGCCAAAATGCGCTCTCTGAGTAATGCCTTTCCCAGTGGGGTTTTTTTTTCCCTCTTCTTTTTATAGAAATTAAAAGTATGAATGTGATGCCAAAGCCACAAACCACAAATCCAATTTAAGCAGAGGAAATCAGGACTTAAGACTCAAGCGTGCATTTGGAAGGGTGGGGGAGGGCGGAAGGAGGCTGACTCTCAACCAACTTCTCACAGACTTCTCTTCCTCCTGCCCACTCGGCACCCTGAAAACATGTCCAAACTGCAACATTGCTTATTAAATTAGCATACTATGACTCTATAACTCTGTGAAGTTGAAGTAGAACCAAAAGAAAATGGAAATACAAAAAAAAAAAAAAAAAAAAGAATAAAAAGTGTAAGTCCGTGCAAACTTGCTCTCAGACTTGAGTGGATGAAACTCCCTTTAAAATGTGCCTGGCTTGATAAACAACAGGGACCTACGGTAGGACTTCCCTTGTGGCTCAGCTGGTAAAGAATCTGCCTGAAACGCGAGAGACCTGGGTTTGATTCCTGGGTCGCAAAGATCCCCTGGAGATGGGAAAGGCTACCCACTCCAGTATTCTGGCCAGGGAGAATTCCATGGACTGTATAGTCCATGGGATAGCAATGAATTGGACATGACTGAGTGACTTTCACTTACACTGTAGAGCACAGCACACATTTAATAACTTGTAATAACCTATAATGAAAAAGAACCTAATATATATGTGTATATATACATATGTTGTTGTTCAGTTGCTGTCGTGTCTGACTCTTTGTGACCCCATGAACTGCAGCACGCCAGGCTTCCTGTCCTTCACCATCTCCCAGAGCTTGCTCAAACTCATGTCCATTGAGTCAGTGATGCCATCCAACCCATCTCATCCTCTGTCATCCCCTTCTTCTCCTGCCTTCAATCTTTCCCAGCATCGGGGGCTTTTCCAATGAGTCAGCTCTTTGCGTCAGGTGGCCAAAGTATTGAAGCTTCAGTTGCAGCATCAGTCTTTCCAATGAATATTCAGAATTGATTTCCTTTAGGATTGACTAGTTTGTTCTCCTTGCAGTCCAAGGGACTCTCAAGAGTTTTCTCCATCTCCACAGTTCAGAGGCATCAATTCTTTAGCACTCAGCCTTCTTTATGGTCCAACTCTCATGTGCTTTTTAATATGCTGTCTTGGTTTGTCATACTTTTTCTTCCAAGGAGCAATCATTTTATATATATATACACACACACACACACACACACACACACATATGTGTATATAGGTAACTGAATCACTTTGCTGTACACCTGAAACTATCAAAACATTGTGAATGAACTACATTTTAATTTTAAAATACACCTGGGTTGTCTACAGCTTAACTCTAAATTCAAGACCAAATTCTACATCATTGTTCATGGAACTTCCACCTTGATTTCTCAGAGACTGTGTCTGTGTGTTTTCATTTATTTTCATAACCACTGGCTTCAGTGTTTTCCCTCTCTAGTTAAAGGTGACAATGTGACTTTACATGATGAATAAGTACCCCGAATGCCTTCTCCTTCCTGCCTGTGACCCTGCTGCTCTGGAGTTTCCAGGAGGACTGACATTGTTAACAGAAGGGTTTTTACAACTTTCATCTTCTCTGAGAAGTAGCTGGGAGACAAAGTCTGAAACAGAAATTTTAGAAGGAAGCACACCTCAGCTATTTGCATCTTCCTTAAATAGAAGTAAACCAAGTATTTACTGGTACTGTTTCCATCTATTCTTATAACTCTGCCCATTAGACGGAGTTGCCTCTGTAGTTCTAGGTGTAAACAGGCAAAGTGGGTTTTAAATATCTGCTCTGAAACACTAAAGTGTGAACCTCGACTCTGGAGAATGTATTGATCAGTCCTTGTTACCTACAGTTACTTTTAAAAACTTTCCCCCTGTCCTGATTATTTTCTTGGCATAACACATTTAGGGAAATGCTTCCTGGCTGTAAAGCAAATGTGTGCTAAAAAATGGAAAACACCATTTTTTTTCATGTGAAATTCCCAGTTTACTGCTCTATGCCTTCTCATAAGAAAGCTAATAAAACTATACTTCTGCTCTAATTCCTGTATTCATAGTTCATATGAATATGGCATATCCTAATCCAATATAATTTTCACTAAAGGCTTTGCATGCTGAATTTTATTAAACAATGTATGCTATGTCTGACTCTGCGACCCCATGGACTGTATAGCCCACCAGGCTCTCCATGGGATATTCCAGGCAAGAATACTGGAGTGGGTTGCTATTTCCTTCTCCAGGGGATCTTCTCAACTCAGGGTCAAACCAGCGTCTCCTGCGTCTCCTGCATTGGCAGGCAGGTCTCTACCACTGAGCCACCTGGGAAGACTCTATTAAACAAGAGTGCACTTTAATTTCAACAGATGACCTTGGATTCTTTAATATCTTCCTTTTTGTTACACTAATTCTCAACTTCTGATAATGTAATGATGGCTGGAGCGCAAATCTGTATGGCCTGCTATAAAAAGTCTTTGAGTGAGTCAAATAGTTGTTGCTTTTCAGATTCCTTAAATTTAGAGAATTCCATTTCTAGTTTCTGAAAGAAGTGAATCATACTTTCTAGTGATTAACTGAGCGTATTAAATTTAACATATAATACTCTAAGCCTTAGGGTTTTTTTTTTTCCTACTTTTTCTCTCTTTTTGAGAATACAGTTGAAATTTCTGACTTTCAAATCAGATTTTTCTATTTCTCCCTCAAATCCTATTGGTTTCTACTTCATGTATTTGAAACACTGTTAGTAGATGCAAAAACATTCAGGATTGTTATGCATTCTTCCTAAATTGACTTATTTATCATTAGGAAATGATCCTTCCTTATGTATTGTAAGATT